>NC_141695.1:529713227-534955761 GCF_964263255.1 Lissotriton vulgaris
ATTCATGACATGGTCAGTGATATCACTGATGACATCACTGATGACATCTCAAATGACATCACTGATGACATCACTGATGACATCATCCAGTGAATATGTGTTTTTGTAAAGGTAAAATATGTTTTACATATTGAAGAATGAGTGTATGTATGAGTGTGTGGATGAAGGATTTAGTAGGTGCGTGACTGACTGTATGAGTGAGTGATTAAATGTGTCTTACTGAATGCATAGGTTAGTGACTAAACTGTCTGAATGTGTGCATCATTATGTCTGTTGTTGTGTAAGCTGCTGCATGTGTTGATTAGTAGCTATATGAGTGGCTATATGGGTTATTCATTGGTTGCCCAAGTATTTGTATATGAGGGTGAGTGTGTGTGGGAGTGGCTGAGAGGTGTGTGACTCTGTGCATTGATGAGTGAGCAGTTGATTCACTTGATGTATGGGTTCAAGAGTGCCTGTGGAAACAGCTGTATGGGCGGTTGACTGTGTGCATGGGTGTGTTGGTGAGTGAATGGATATCTCAGTGCTACATGTCCAAGTAAGTACATATGTAAAACACAGTGCATGTGGAAAGGGGCGACCATTCGGTCCCCCCGAACGTATGGCGGAGTACCACGATCCCCCCGGGAAGCCATCTTGGGCGGGAGGCGAGCCTCGGCTGGTATGCCCGAAGCGGCGTAGCCGGGGCGCGCCCTTTCCCGCCCTGGAGTGGGCTGGCCTAGACACTGACGCGGCCGGCCACGCCCTGCGGGGCAGGCAGGGGCGGGTTTACGCCCGCCCTGAAGACGGAGCCACAAGCCAAGAAAGCATCCTCTTGTTCCTGTGCTCTGAAGCTGCACCTCCTCGCTGCACGTGAGCTCGAGACGGAACGAAGAGCCAATTTTGAGCGTGGTAATCTTTCTTTTTTGTATTACAGATACTCTGTCGGAGAATGCCTAAGAAGGCCGGAAAGCGAATGACTACCGACCAGATGCTGCGGATACTCATGAAAGAAGTAACCGATTTGAAGAAGCGGGTGGCGGATAGAGACGGAGAAGGGGGACCGAAACGTCCTTTGGCGGGAGCAGCGCCGGGAGGAAAAGGCAAAAGGCCCAGAAGGGGAGCAGCTGGGGGGGACATCCCGGTTCCCTGTGCGCCACTCGAAGAGACAACTCCGGTACCGGCAGAGGGGAATCCGATTCCCGTAGTGGTCACCCCCGTGTCCGGGGAGGATATGCCGCCCGAGCTGCCAGCACAATTAGCAGCGTGGTTGGGTAAAGATAGCGAGGGCGCCACGGCTGACGACGCGCGAGAGTTGATGAAGCAACTGCGTGAAACAAGGGAGGCGGTGAAGGCATCATCGCCAGTTATCACGCCGGCTGCGGCAGTAGAAAAGCCAACAGGAACAGCTCCAGCCGCAGATGCAGCTTCCGGTTCAGGTAAGCGGCCATTGCCGATTGCAAGGGATGAGTCTGCACCTTCACGAAGGGAAAAGTTGGGTCAACATGTCCCTCTGGCTATTAAGGAGAAGATATGGGCAAATGAGTATATAAACATCTTCTCGTTGCTTACTGATCATTATGAGATGGAGCATGTTAAGAGCCAAAAGGAGCTCATGCATCCGAGTGTTTGGCGCGCAAAGATGGCCGCCTTTAAAGTTGATGAAAACATTGGCACTTGGGGGAAGGCGTGGGGAATTTTTACCTCCATCATGGGCGAACGTAGACCCGAGTTGCTGTCCGAATTGCCGATCTATCAGACACGGATCATGGAATATTCCGTATCATATGGGGGCAATCAGTGGTTCTGTTACGATAACATTTTTAGAAAAGCAAAGGAGCACGATAAAAACTTAACTTGGGATTGTTACGATTCTGTTTCATGGTCAAAAATGGAGAGTACTGGTATGTTAAAAGTACCATTAGTGGGGAGTAGCGGGGGTGAATCCTCCCGCCAATATGCCGGTACCCCCTTTCGATCAGGTACAGGTAACGAATACAACTCAAGGCCGAACGGCAACACAGGTAAAAGGGGGATTTGTTGGAACTTCAACAGAGGAAAATGTACGAGGCCCCAGGGGTCATGTAAATTTCGTCACGAATGTGGAGGGTGTGGGCAGCCATCCCATCCGGAGTCCATGTGCAGAGCCAAAACGGGTGATAACGGGGGGAGAGGAGGCGCCAAACAGGTCTAAAATAGTCCGAGGGGCGCCTTTACCTACTCCGGTTGATACCATGGCAATGATTCCTTGGCTCAGCGAATACCCGGATCACGCTTCCGCTGGGGTGTTGAGGAACGGGTTTTCATATGGTTTCCGCATCCCAGTGGGGGGCTTTCGGGGTGTAAGAAAGTGTAAAAATCAAATATCGGTCTTGCAACATACGACCGTAGTACAAGAAAAAATTAGGAAGGAGGTTACTCGAGGTCGAGTCGCCGGTCCATTTGACGAGCCACCGTGTGCTAACTTTGTTTGTTCTCCTTTGGGGGTGGTCCCTAAGAAGGACCCGGGTGAGTTCCGACTGATACATAATTTATCAGCCCCACGTGGTCTGTCCGTGAATGATGCAATAGACCCGGAAGTGTGTTCGGTGCGGTACGCATCTTTCGATGAGGCCGTAGCCATGTTGAATCGCCTAGGGCCTGGGGCGCTGATGGCAAAGTCAGATATTGAGTCAGCGTTCCGGTTGCTCCCGGTATACCCAGACGATCAGCGTCTCCTTGGTTTCATGTTTCAGGGTCAGTTTTACATGGATAGATGTATGCCAATGGGTTGCTCTATTTCTTGTGCATATTTTGAACAGTTCAGTTGCTTTCTGCAATGGGTCTTCACAAAGAAGACTGGTTTACAGCATGTCATGCATTATCTTGATGATTTTTTGTTTCTGGGGGCGGCCGGGGGTCCGGAATGTGGACAGGCTTTGAATGAATTTTGTACTTTAATGAAGCATTTCGGTGTGCCGTTGGCACCAGGTAAGACTGTGGGTCCCTCGACTTGCCTCGAGTTCCTGGGGATCGAACTCGACTCTGGGGAAGGTTGTTTTAGACTACCTAAAGAGAAGGTGATAAGATTCAGGGCTTCACTGGAAGCTTGTATTAGCAAGTCCAAGGTCAGGCTGCACCAGTTGCAACAATTGGTGGGACAGCTGAATTTTGCCCTGAGAGTCATGCCGATGGCCCGCCCCTTTTCCCGCTCGATCGCTCAGGCCATGGTCGGCCTGAAGGAGGGTCATCATCGCACAAGGTTGTCGGCAGAGGTTCGTCAGGACATGCGCATTTGGTTGGCATTTCTGGCGGATTTCAATGGTCGAATTGTCTGGAACAAACCGGCGGTGTCCTCCGAGGAGCTGGGGCTGTGGACAGATTCGGCAGGGAGCACTGGTTTTGGTGCCATATTCGGCACACGATGGTCGGCTCAAAAATGGCCATTATGGTGGCGTGAGTGTGGGCTGACAAGTAACATTGCCTTTCTTGAACTTTTTCCCATTCTTGTGGCCCTGAAAACTTGGCCTGAGGGGTTCAGAGATCAATCTGTGGTGTTTTGGTCTGATAACATGACCGTGGTTGAGTGTATCAATAGCCAGGCAGCACGATGCAAATGGGTTCTGAGATTGCTCAAAGAAATTGTGTTATTGTGTATGCAATTGAACGTGCTATTTAAGGCAAAACATGTGCCAGGGGTAATGAATAAAGCGGCTGATGCGCTTTCTCGTTTTCGTATGCAGGCCTTCTGGGGTTTTCTGCCCACAGCGGACCCGGTGGCGGCACCCTTTCCCGAAGCTCTCTGGTCTCTCGGTGCCCCGAACTACAGAACCTCGTGGGAGAGAGTTTAGCACCCAGGACGAGGAAGGCATATGAAGGGGCGTTCCGATCATATTGGGCCTTTGTGGGGGCTGCTAGGGGAGAGCTTTGGGGCCAGGAAGAACTAGTGGTAGATTTTCTGCTGTCGTTACATCAGGCAGGCAAATCAGTGGCTACGGCCCAGAGGCATCGGGCCGCCATTTCCTTTATGGCAAGGGCCCATGGGATTCAGGACCCGACCGCGTCTTTCGTTGTGCAGAAAGCGCTACGTGGGTGGCAACGCCTTGAGGGTCGCAAAGTAGATGCAAGGCGCCCGATAGGTCTGGATAGGTTAGCTCTGTTGTTATCTGTACTCCCTGCAACATGTTCATCCCTGTATGAAACAAGGTTATTCAGAGCCGCTTTTGTGCTATCATTCCATGGGGCTATGCGGGTAAGCGAACTAGTGGCAAAGAACAAGCAGGATACCATGGGGGGACTGTGCCGAGAGCACGTTCAGGTCAGGGGGGAGACAATGACTGTCTCGTTTGTGAGGTCCAAGACCGATCAGGGTGCAATGGGGGACTGCATAATCATACGAAGGATTCCCGGGTCTTCCATGTGCCCGGTGAGTTGCGTGGAGGAATATTTAGCGCAAAGGGTGGCATCATGGGGGGGGGACCTTGTTGAGACACGCTGACGCCACACCACTGACGAGGTTTCAGTTTCAGCGGGTGCTTGCGATGTCGATTTCTGCCGCGGGCCTGAACCCCGGCGAGTTTGGGACCCATTCCTTTCGGATAGGGGCTGCTACAGAGGCTACAGCCAGGGGTCTGAATGTCGAACAAGTTAAACGTGTGGGGCGTTGGTCCTCGAATTGTTATAAAAGGTATGTGCGGTTGCACATGTTGTGAAGCTGTAATGATGTACTCACGCTTCTTGTTTTTGTTTGGTTTTCAGTTGCGCAAGCCTACGAGGCGGGGCGGACTGTGCAGTCGACCCAACACCGGGCCAGCGGCCAGACATCACCGGCTGTGAAAAAGGAGGTGTGGGTCGTGGGCCACTCATATGTGAGGCGTGCCGCGGACGTATTTAAAGCAGGTGACATGTTTCACGTGGCTGGGGAATACGGGTACAGTGTGTCCTTCTACGGAAAGGGCGGGCTCTGTATTGACCAGTTTCGATCATTTTTTGAGGGTTTGTTAGGGCGGACGAGGTCACCGCCGTCTATAGTCATAGTACATCTTGGGGGCAATGATTTGGTGACCACTGGTAGACGACTTCTTCTTGAGGCAATGCTTTCCACGGTAAGTTGGTTAGCGAGGAGAGTTCCAGGGTGCACGATTGCATGGTCCCATATGATCCCACGGAAAGTGTGGCAGGGGGCTCTTTCGGTTCCCGCTCTGAATCATTCAGTAAGGAAAATTAATAATAAAATGAGTAGATTGTTCCGTTCAAGTACACTGCATTCTATTTCGCATGGTTGTATTAAAGGGGACAGTATGTATTTGGGGGATGGTGTTCATTTGTCCCGGGTGGGGAACGAGTTACTCATAGGAGATCTGATAGCTTGGCTAAGGACTTTATGACATGACCTTTAGGCAGGAGTGTTGTGGGGGGTCCGGATAGCCGGTCAACTATCCGGCCTGTGGCGGTAAGGTCATGATCGGTGAGCAGTAATTGGAAGATCCCTAGGGGTGGGCGTCACCCATTACGGATGGGAGCGCTCGAGGGAGGTGGCCATTGGCCCCTCAACGGGGAGGCGGTCCCTTCTAAGGATGGGCCGCCGAAAGGAAAGGAAAGGCGGTCAAGGCCCCTTCCTGGGTAGGAGGGGCTACAGCCCCCTCCTGGGGAATTTCCCGGGGCCAGGACATCTGCGACGGCAGATGTGGTAAGTTGTGTGGGGTTTGGGAGGGGGTCTACGCTACCTTCTAGATACCTCACACGAGTCCTCGGACGACCTTTAAATGGCGTCGAGTTTATTGGGGCCCCCGTCAAGTCAAGGGAAATTGGTAAATGCACTTGAGGTACGCCTCTGTGCGGTCGCCCCTCACAAGTGAGGGGGATATGTCTGGTTTAGGGATCTTGACACCGGTTACGACCTTGCCGTTGGCCCTTAAACGTTAGGATGTACAATTTCAATTTAAAGTAAAGTTTTGTAGGATCTTAGATCGGCTAGGAGAACCTCTGTATTAGAGTATATGTTAAGGTTAGCCAAACATCGCAAATGTGGAAATGAAATTGTACATTAATATGAAACTGTTATTTTAACGTTTTAATTTTGTTTCATATTTTAATAAATACGGCCGGGAGGGTCACTCCCTCCCGTCTTCCAAAAGTTCAGAACGTTTCCGGTTTCCCATCCTTGGGGATTGTGTTGAGAGGGGGTGGCGGGTATCTCAGCCATATGGAAAGGGGCGACCATTCGGTCCCCCCGAACGTATGGCGGAGTACCACGATCCCCCCGGGAAGCCATCTTGGGCGGGAGGCGAGCCTCGGCTGGTATGCCCGAAGCGGCGTAGCCGGGGCGCGCCCTTTCCCGCCCTGGAGTGGGCTGGCCTAGACACTGACGCGGCTGGCCACGCCCTTCGGGGCAGGCAGGGGCGGGTTTACGCCCGCCCTGAAGACGGATAAAAGGAGCCACAAGCCAAGAAAGCATCCTCTTGTTCCTGTGCTCTGAAGCTGCACCTCCTCGCTGCACGTGAGCTCGAGACGGAACGAAGAGCCAATTTTGACCCACCCACCAGCCCCTGAGGACAGCAAGTGGTTTTGAATAAAGTTTGATGTGATAACTCTAATTTTTACAGGTTGTGATGATCATCGTGATACCTTTTGAATATGCAATAAAGAATGAATAAATTGTAGTATGTTTTTGCAAATAAAGTAATTATGCACTAGTGTTGACCAGTAATCATGCCTTTTATAAGTCGTAATGGTTACTGTCTTTAGTAATTTAGTCATTTAGTAATTTAGTTAGAATGTCGTATTTATTTTGGTCGGGCGGTAAGGTCATGATCGGTGAGCAGTAATTGGAAGATCCCTAGGGGTGGGCGTCACCCATTACGGATGGGAGCGCTCGAGGGAGGTGGCCATTGGCCCCTCAACGGGGAGGCGGTCCCTTCTAAGGATGGGCCGCCGAAAGGAAAGGAAAGGCGGTCAAGGCCCCTTCCTGGGTAGGAGGGGCTACAGCCCCCTCCTGGGGAATTTCCCGGGGCCAGGACATCTGCGACGGCAGATGTGGTAAGTTGTGTGGGGTTTGGGAGGGGGTCTACGCTACCTTCTAGATACCTCACACGAGTCCTCGGACGACCTTTAAATGGCGTCGAGTTTATTGGGGCCCCCGTCAAGTCAAGGGAAATTGGTAAATGCACTTGAGGTACGCCTCTGTGCGGTCGCCCCTCACAAGTGAGGGGGATATGTCTGGTTTAGGGATCTTGACACCGGTTACGACCTTGCCGTTGGCCCTTAAACGTTAGGATGTACAATTTCAATTTAAAGTAAAGTTTTGTAGGATGTTAGATCGGCTAGGAGAACCTCTGTATTAGAGTATATGTTAAGGTTAGCCAAACATCGCAAATGTGGAAATGAAATTGTACATTAATATGAAACTGTTATTTTAACGTTTTAATTTTGTTTCATATTTTAATAAATACGGCCGGGAGGGTCACTCCCTCCCGTCTTCCAAAAGTTCAGAATGTTTCCGGTTTCCCATCCTTGGGGATTGTGTTGAGAGGGGGTGGCGGGTATCTCAGCCATATGAGAGTTGGCATATATTAATAACTATACATGAGAGCCTGTGATTGCGTAGTGACTGTATCGATCAATGTGAACTTGTATCAGTGATTGTAAAAGAGAGAAAGTATGTGTTAGTATATGTTTAAATAAGTAAGGTTATGTGTATATAACTGTATAGATGAGGAAATGGGAGTGTGATTGATTCTTTGCTTGACTGACTAGGTGTGTGAGTAACTCCATGGATGAGTGACAGTGTGTGAGTATCTCTATAGGTGTATGAGTACTTATGATAATGTTGTATTGATGAGTGACTGTATGTATGAGTCATTGTATGGGTGAATGAGTGGATGTATGTGTACACTTAGGAATCAGTGAGTGCGTATGTAGTAACTGGTATTGGTGTGTAAATGGTTTCTGGAATGGTAGTCTGTGTTTAACACTGGATATATCAAAAGTTAGATTAGAGTGTGAGGAGGTGCATCTTATTATCACATGAATGATGTAATCAGTGATGTCATGTGAGATGTCATCAGTGATGTCATTTGAGATGTCATCAGTGATGTCATCAGTGATGTCACTGACCATGTCATGAATGATGTAATATGTGACATCATCAGCAGTGGATTGCGGGCGCGCAAGTTATAGTGAGTCCAACTAACTATAACGTGGGAATTTCAATGGTTTTGTATGAGTAAAATGTCAAGCTAACTATAACTGGTGTTAAACCTATGGTTTTTTCAGTGAATTTCAATGGTTTTTCAAATGCTTATTCCTAACTATAACGAGTGTTAAACCTATGGTTTTTTCAGTGAATTTCAAAGGTTTTATAAATGCTAATTCCTAACTATAACGAATGTTAAACCTATGGTTTTTTCAGTGAATTTCAAAGTTTTTTTAAATGCTAATGCCTAACTATAACGAGTGTTAAACCTATGTTTTTTTCAGTGAATTTCAAAGGTTTTTTAAAAGCTAATTCCTTTGTTGATCTAGTTTGTAACCTACGATTTTTGAACTGATTTTTTTTATTACCTGTTTTTTATAACTATTATTATTATTATTTTTTTTTTTCACAAGAATATTTTTTTCAATGTATTTTTCATTTTTTTTAGCATATTGTCTTAGGGCGCTCAGGGTGCGCGCACCGGTAAGCTCACCCGAGAGCACAGCGTGAGCGCCATTTCTTCGTGCGGAAAAAAAAGAGTATGTATTTAACTAAATAATAATGCAAGACATTCAGTAGCATACTTATAAAAGTAGTATTTTTGATTGTAAATACCCGTATTACAACTTTAAACGTATTTTCGTAATGTTAGCTAAACGTCATTTAGAAGCGCCGCGTCAGCGCCCGCGTAAGCGCCCCCGGAATCGCCTACGTACGTGCTGCGTAAGCGCCCCCAGAAACGCTTACGTTCGTGCCGCGTAAGCGCCCCCAGAAGTGCTCCGGTGCGCGCAGCGTAAGCGCGTCAAGTCATGTGACCTTAAAATAACTCTTTTCATTGATTGTTAACAGTGTTTTTACAACTAATGAAAACCCCACCCATTTCCTTCATTTCTTCTTTCACTTTGGAGACAGCAAGACCTGTTTTTTTCTGTCCTACCATTTTGTGCAAAGAATGGCAGCTAGACCATCCAGCAGTAGTGAGGACTCAGATGGCTTCATTGACGAAGAGCCTCCTCAGCCCAAGGTCAAGGAGCATTTTATTTGGAAGGTTTTTTCAATACCTGAAGGATTAAAAAAGGTGAATGCTCCCAAAGTTGAATGCAAAATCTGCCAAACTGTGCTTTCCCGAGGAGACCCAAGAAGGAAGTACAGTTTTGGCAATTCAACAATGATTCGCCACGTCCAATGCAGGCATCCCCAGAACTATGCCCGGGAGAGTGTCCGAGACCTGGCACGTAATCCCCCAAGGGATGGTGCCTCTACATCTACAGGAGGAGCCACAACATCAGGGAGAGGACGTACAGCAGAATTGGAGATGATTCCGAACATTCAACCTGTTTTTAGTGACATTACTATAAAGTGCAAGCAATGCGATGAAATGCTTTGCTATGGTGAGCAGAGCATCAAGCTCATTGCACGCAAGAGGCAAGAACACCGCTGCCTTCCCCAGCCCTAATTTTTCCCCTTTTTTTTGCTCCTGTTGAGCAGTTTTGCATTCCCTGTTTTTGTTTTTGTTCTGAAAAAAACATAAAAAAAGAAGAAAGCGTACCGAAGAGCGCACCTGGGAACGTACCCAGCGCTTACCCTGCAAAAATTTCCACAAAAAAAGAAAAATCGTTTTTTTGTCCTTCAGGGTCCTTCTAGGCCCCCCTCAAAAAACCAAGGGGGTCAGGGGATGTCTACCCTGCCCCCTTTTAATCATTTCCCACTTTTTATTTTCACCTCTTGTGTCTCGATTCTACCGAGACACAAGATGGCGGACTCTCCGGACTGTTTAGAATGTTGACAGACACCCGACAGCCAATCAGCTTTCCGCTCGCGCACTCCCGTAGCGCGCCAGGTGCGCTCCCCGGTAAGCACACCGGTGAGCGCCCGCAGCGCACCTATAGATATATATGTGTTTTGAAGTTAATTTTCTAAAAAACCACTGGAGCAATTTTCACCAAACATAGCAAAGGCACATCTGCGTACCAGTCCCTACAATTCTGCCAAGTTTGGCGTAATTCCTTTCAGCGGTTCGAGCTGTAGACTTGTCAGACTGTCTTATGGAAATTAACATGGAGAAAACACATTTGGGACCCCCCTTTTTTCTCAGCCCCTCTTCTCGAATCCCCCTGAAACTTTCAGGGAAGGAGCGCAGCGGAGCTGGCCAAAATTTTGAAAAATTACACATCAATTCCTCAACCGGCGCCAGAGGTATTCCCAATAGAATGTTGCGGATTTCCTATGGTAGCCAATCCTAACTATAACTATATCTATATATATATATATATATATTTTTTTTTTTTTGACCAAGCACCCGGGACTGTGAGGAGCGACGGCGGTGAGGATTCTGTGTTGCAAATTACGATGGCCGTTTGCCCCGAAGCGACAAGTATCCAACGGAAAGTTTTGAGCAGAATGGAGTGCTCAACCTTGGAAGAATACGGAAATCTAACGAACACTGTGGAACCCCGGTGAAAGGCGAGGAGCTGGGACGTGTCTGCTGAGGCTTTGGCGGACGATCCGAGACACCCTCTTCGAACTGGTGAGTGAAGCGGCAACGTTTTACAAACATTTTCTGTATGCGCTTCTGTCCCGTAAAAGATACCACTATAAACACCACTAGCCCCGTGAAAGAGTGTGCATCTATAGACACCGCCCGCCATTTGAATACTAGGCGCTGCATACTGAGACTTTGAAAACGAGCATTATGTCGGACACAGGAGAGCTCCTACAGGAGAGACAGTCAGCGGCCGAAATCATGTTTAAATCAGCTAAAGACAAATAGGCAAAAACGGCTACTGAAGCTGATAGAGCGCGCAGGTCACCTGGCTCTGAGTTCACCAGATTTTCACGCACTCTGGCCCATGACGTGATTAAAATAAAATTTTGTGAGTCGAGTGAGTTTACGCACCAATATCAGTACTTTACATGTGTTTTCTGTAACACTATTACCATGGCACCTGACTTACCACAGGTACTTACTCTTCCTGATGGATCAGGAGCTTATTAGAGGATAGGTGACAAAGATAATTCTAAACATTTATTCTTTCATTAAATAACACTTTGTAAGTCTTCAAAAGACCACAGACACCTGAAGGGTTTTTAAGAGTTTTTATATAAGATGTAAAATTCAAAGTGAGAAGAGTATAAGGCAGATGCAAATCAAAACATCTATAATCAGGATTACCAGAATGATATAACTATGGATAAGGGCAAACACCATTGGGTGCGAATAGGACTCTATTGGGTATGGGTAACAGGGAACATGCTATTCGGTTTCAGGCTTATACTAGGGAGGGTAGATTTAAACACATTAGTCAGTGAATTTTCTAAAACCTATAAGTGATTCAAACCCTAATCTTAGTCTATCTAACTTAGATCCTAAACATCGACAATGGTCATCACACTTTATTTAAGCAAAAACAGTTTCAACGTGCCCTACAGGAAGGGGAAAAGTGGAACATACTAATAAACAATTTGCATATGCATCATTTGAGAGAACAGAGAGAATATCATGGGCATAGAGGCTTTATTAAAGAGCAGGAAGGAAAGGATAGTAGACGGACACCCACGGGTATATTTACCTAGGACAGGAATGAGGACTAACCCTGGCCACGGGTCAGCTTCAGGAATGGACGAGGACAAGGACCCTCAAGGATTTTGGATGCCAGTAGGTGAGCAGGTACAGCTCACGGAAAACCAGGACAGGATACCCCTCAGGATTTGGGTCAGGACTGGGCTCACCAAAGGGCACGACCAACACCTGCAGCTTCGGATGCAATGCCTGCGCTACCCCCTCACTGCACGAAAATCCGCCAGTAACCCGATTGGGTTCTCGAATCCCCAGCAAAGTGCTCCGCCAGCACTTAAGACTATTTCCACCCCTTGGAGTTTGTGGAAAATTCGGACAGAGGGCTCCGCAGCTCTCTGTATCAATCACCTATAGAGTCGTGGGGTCGGTGACAGGTCAGCTATTCGGACAAGTCGGACAACTTTCCCTAACTAAACTAGGCTAGATATACTCTTTTTGGGCCCCCAGACCACCCACAAATGTTGCAAGTGACAGGGTCCCAACTTACGATTGGTCAGGAGAGGTGGTTAGGTCATAGTCACCACCTAAAATTCTGTGTTCCCACAATTATTATTTATTTCTCAATACCCACCCCTTACATTCCTGTTCCCAGGCATACGTGTAGAAGAGGACATTAGAGTACACAGTGGAAAGAAACAAATGTATCATATTTAGGTGAAATTCAGCATCTTCTCCCGGGGCAGAGGTGATCTTCCCAGGAGCGTCTCAGCTTCGGTAGCCAGCTGGCTGAGTTCCACTGATGCAAGGCCCGGTCCTCATATCACGTGATCGGGTCCACATAGACTTCCAAAATGGAGAAGCTCCCCAACTCCCAGGCCCCCAGATACGCGGTACATGAAAAGTAAGCGAAAACAAATTAGAAACACAGGAAAAAATGAATACACTGTATACCATGACAATCTACACTGCACCCCTTACTTCATACTAACTATAGCGGTTAAAGGTTAAGCGAAAATAGATAGAAATGCAAAGCAGCATGGGCAAGCAGAAAGCGTGTTTAGAGACAAGCGGCCATTTTAGCTACAATGCGCATGAGCGAACTCTCCCTCCAAAACTGCGAGTGCGTCACATCACATGGGTATGACCGACGCATGCGCAGACTGAATTTCTGCGAAGCGGCCATTCTGTAGTATGCAAGCGGAGTTAGGATTAATAGACACATAGGCAAGCGTCTCTGGGACACCCGCGTGTACTGTAAAAGTGTAATATTAATGACAAACAGGATTGGTTAATACTATTACAAGTTAACGAGGTTCATGAGAGAGAGCAAGTCGCTTTATGTGCGAATCCTTACTCCATCAATCCCCTCTTTGATGATATTTACTATCATCACTATTAATGGAAACAGATGCCAACTTCTTTCTTACATCTCACTCATTTCGATCTCTACAAATTTGTTGTTGAGCCTCTTCTCAGCATCCTTATTAGGATGGAAACTCTTGGCCTTTTTATAAATCTGGTTTCTTAATTCCTCTAACTCAAGTTCGTCGATATTTCTGTTGACTCCTTTCTTATTTACTGTATACTTCTTTCTACACTTTTGACATTTGCAGCAAATTACTATTATGAACACAATCAGACTTATTCCAGCTATTGGCATCAGTATTTTCCCTACAAGGCTGCGACCTATGTTAGTAAACCAACTACCTACAGAGGAGAGACCATCAGTTAGTCTCTTCCAGGCACTATCAACCTCCAGTGGTTTGAGTTCTTTTTCCAAATTAGTTATGTTTTGCACATATTTCTTAATCTCTACACTCTTATCAGGAATGTAAGTGCAACAATGTTGCGCCTTCAGCATTCTGCAGACTCCGCCCTCTTTTGCCAATAAGGTATCAAGAGCAAGGCGATTCTGTAAAACCATTGATCTGATCGCAACCATTTCAGTATTGACCAGCAGGAATCCAGCAGCAGTGTCAGTTGACAACCGATCCACTATTGTAGACAATTTACAAATGCGGTGAGTATTCAGAACCACTCCCACTCCAGGTATCAGTGCACTAAATATATCACCTATAATTTCTCCTACACTCTCACGTCTACTACGCACTAGACCATTAGTATTTTCATTGCTTCCAGCAGCGTTGTTCACATGGTATATTTTCGGGACGACAATGCCAAAATAGCAGCTTCCATACCAGTGATCAGGCAATTTGAAATAAGCCTTGTTTCCACATATATAATAAATTCCGGGAAACACAGGTTCTGACCCATTTTTGAAACCCCAACCTCCAATTACCTTGTAATTATGTTCGCATTCACTGGAACCGATGAATACATTGTTATAATAACGAGTCTTTTCTCTATGAAGACAGAGTTTCCCTTTTCGTTCAAAATCCAACAACAGTGCAGGATTTGCTTCGCCATTTGAGGTGCCTTCCATGTTTTCAGCCCATTTAGGAGTTTTCTGTCTCTTATCATTGGCCTTTCTTTGGAAACTCTCCCTTCTCTTTTCTGCCATTTTCAAAAACATTTTCTCTTGCTCATGTAATGAACAAGTCAAATTATCTCTTCGAGCTTCATTCAAATCTATGTCACCTATAGTCAGAAAATATTTTCCCATGTAACGAGTCACTTCGCTTCTGACATGCACAATATTCAGGTGTCCCCGAATAGGCAGTTCTGAAAAAATCACGTCAGTGTTTGAATAGTAGTACTGTAAAGTGCTTCTATAAAATAAGCTTGCTAATATACTACTGGAAATTCCATAGGTCAGGGGTAAATGGAGATAGGTCACGCCTTCAGCTACTGAAGTAGGTAGCTTCATGCAAACATAACAATCTTCTATTTCCATAGCTTCTACGTAATGCACTAAAAGATTTGCAAAGACATTTAAATGTGATCTATTTCTCATTTTGTGAAAATGTAGTCCTTCTTCATCTGGTGCTTCTAAGTCAGGTCGTGTTTGTCTCAGGCTGACTGAATTGTCACGTCTTTCTACACTTCGTGGTGTTTCTTCTGTATGTACAACTTCTGAGTCTGGGGTCATCGGTTTAGTAGGGTACAGGTTAGTATCTTTACTTATCATAAAAGGTATAAAGACAGTTAGTCCTATCCATACTACTATAACTATTGCTACGCTGCATAAGCATATTTTACAGCAAGTTTTACAACAATTCCCTCTAAGTCTTCCATTTACATTTGAATCAGACATTTTAGCTTACAGGTGGCTTTCCAACCCCTCTTTGTTTCTTAATACACGAGGCTTACGCAGTTTCACTTTTCAAGGTGGGTCTTCTACCTCAGAACTCTGATCCTCGATCGAATCTTGATCGCTTCTGTCGCTCCCTTCAGGGTCATCAATCTCTTCCAATACCAAATAGGTCCATTCAGGACTCCGATAGTTTTTATTTAGTCTTTTCACTCTGGTACTGCGTCTGTTGTGCTGAGTTCCTGCTCTCTGTCTTTCGCTAACAGCTCTTTTTCGGTCTTCTATTTTCTCCTCTACTGTTTTCAATCTTAGTTTCAGTCTCTTTATGTATCTTGGTTCACCTTTCTTCTTGAGTCTTTTAGTGTTTGAGGAGACTTGACCCTCTTCGTGAACTCTTTTATTTTCGCTCTGTTGTGGCACTATTGTTTTGGCAGTGTCCTTTTCCCTTCCTGTCTGACTAGTTCCAGGTCTTTCATCAGTTTCTTCTGCCTGGTTTCTAAGCTGGCCTTGTTCAGGTATATTTTGTATTTGACTTTGGGTTTCAACTGGTTTGGACTCTGCTTCCTGAACGCGTTCGTCTATGTCTATCTGTTCCTGTTCATGCACTTCAAACCCTTGATTTTCTTCCGCATGACCTTCAGCTTTAAATACTATCTGTCCCTTTTCAGTCTCTGGAGTCTTTGGAGGAGTATCGATGACTTGGTCTGTCCCTCCCTGACCTATTTCCTGATCAGGTCTGACGTGAATCTCGATAACCTGACCTTCTTCTTCTAGCCCTGTCTCGTCCTCACTATCTCACTCTCTGTCGAAGTAGGAATATTTTCTGGTTCTTATTGGATCAAGAATCAGGTCATCTGCTGGGAACCATTCGTCTTGACTGGTGCTCGGTAGTATTACATCAGCTAGATCCGGACCCTCGTCTGGAGTCTCCTCAGCTGCACCACCTTCAGCCTCAGCCGCCTCTTCTTCGGTTACCTTCTTGGTATGACTGGCATGAATCCACTTTGGTACGCCAGCACACTTTACAGCAGTGGTAGTTACAAGGATCACTTGCCTTGGCTTTCCCCACTTTGGTCCAAGAACTCTTCCGGGTGTGCTTCTTCATCACCAGCCCAATTTATGGGCTGGAGTGGTTGGCCATTCGACAGCAGTCTCCCCAATATGGTGAGAGATAGAACGCACTTGGTCACCCAGCTGCCTGCAGTATTCTAGCACCAAATCATCAGAAATACTCAGAAGTTTGTGTCCAGGTACCCATGCCTGTCGCATCACTCTTCCCATTAGTACTTTATGGGGGCTCAGGCCTGTCTTTCGGTTTGGAATACTTCTCAATCCCATCAAGACAAGGGGTAAAGCTTCTATCCAGTTCAATTTTGTAGAATTACACATCTTGGCCAATCTTGACTTTATAGTGCCATTCACTTGTTCGACTATTCCAGAAACCTCTGGACGATATGCACAGTGTAGCTTAGGCTCAATCTTGAAGGCTGTATAGAGTTCTTTTAAGATGTCGTTGGCAAAGTGCCCACCTCTGTCTGTTTCAATTGTCTCTGTAAAACCGTACCTAGGTATTAGCTCCCTTAGTAACAATTTGGCTACAGTAAGGGCATCATTTTTCTTCGCGGGGTATGCTTCCACCCACCTTGAGAATAGGCAAACTATTACTAGGACATATTTGTATCCTTTACACATAGGCAACTGAATAAAGTCTGCCTGTAATCTGACAAAGGGACCTTCTGCCTTTCCAATTGTACTTTGCTCTACCACAGTCCTCTTTCCTGCGTTGAACTGGTGACACACCAGGCACCTCTGGCAAAGCCCATCCTCAATGTTCCTGAACTTTGAGTTATAGAACACTTGGTGAAACATTCGGCACATTGCATCCCTCCCAATATGGGTATCTCCATGAATCATCCTGGACATTGGGGCAGCCATGCTATCTGGTAACACATGCACACCCGTCTTATCAACCACAACACCATCTCTTTCCCTGAGCTGACATTCCTCAGTCTCCCATCTTTGTTTTTCCTCCTCCTCTGCCGCTTGCTGCAACTCTCTCAGTTCCCTCCAGGTAGATACATTCTCAAACACCATAAGTTGGCAGCTGTTTCCGCCTCCCCATAATTTAATTTTTAGGGACATTTTGTATCGGGCGCAATACTGGGCAATTTGGTCAGCATATCTATTTCCGTCTGTCACATCGTCATTACCAGACTTGTGAGCAGCACATTTGACTACTGCCAATTCTTTGGGCAACTGGATTGCTTCCAGTAGGGTTTGCACCACTTTTCCATTTCTGATAGGGGTACCTGAGGAAGTCATGAATTCTCTATGCAACCATAGCTGGCCGAAGTCATGAACAACCCCGTAACCGCATTGACTGTCAGTGTATACGGTTACTCGTTTATTTTTCCCTTGCTTGCAAGCTCTGGCCAATGCGATTAGCTCGGCCACTTGGGCAGACTTTATTTCACTTAGATAGGATGCTTCTAGGGTCGTTTCCAGTGTGACTACAGCATAGGCAGCACTCAACCCGCCATCCTCATGTCTCAAACAGGAGCCATCCACAAACATCACTAGGTCCTCTATGGGAAGGGCCGTTTCTTTTATATCAGGACGTGGCTTGGTGCTAAACTCAGTCAGGTCAATGCAATTATGCTCAATCTCGCCCTCCACTTCTGCATTTTGGGTGAGGGGCAACAGGGTGGCAGGGTTTAAAATATTGCATCGGGAAATTATCACATTCTCTGCACCAATAAGAATTCTCTCATACTTAGTCAGCCGACTAGGAGTGAGATACTGGGTCTTGGTTCGGGTTAACAGAATCACAACTGAATGTGGAACATAAACCGTTACAGGATGTCCCATAACAATGTTTTCACTCTGTTCCAGACTAGTGCAAGTAGCAGCTACTGCCTTCAGACACCCGGGAAGCCCAGCAGCCACTGGGTCCAGAGTGGCTGAAAAGTAGGCCACTGGACGTCTAGTCAGACCATGTTCTTGTGTTAGGACTGAGAGTGCATAATTGTCTCGTGTGTCACAGAATAATTCAAAGTTCTTGGAATAATCGGGCATTCCCAATGCAGGAGCTGAGCACAGACCATTTCGTAATTTTATCCAGGCTGTCATACTTTCGTCATCCCAGCTAACTGGATCATCTACTCCTTTCTTGGTCATTTTTATCAATGGTTTGGCTGGAACAGCAAATCCCACAATCCACTGTCTGCAGTATCCCACAACCCCTAGGAACATTCTGACTTCCTTCTGGGTTCTGGGTAATTCCATATCTCGAATTATTCTAATTCTTTCTGAAGTGACCCTTCTGATACCTTTTTCTATCTGGTGTCCCAGATACTTCACTGAATTTCTACAAAACTGCAATTTGTCAGGTGATACTTTATGTCCTCCTTTGCCCAAATGATTCAGCAGGGCAATGGTATCAGTAACACAGTCGCTTTGACTTTTAGACGCCACTAGAAGGTCGTCTATGTACTGAACCAAGACAGACTCTTTTGGTAGGACTAAGGATTCAAGGCATCTTTTTAGAATCTGATTAAATATTGAGGGGCTTTCTGTGTACCCCTGAGGGACACGATTCCAGACGTAGACATGACTGTCAAACTCAAACGAGAAAAGAAATTTGCCGTCTGGATGCAATGGGATGGAAAAGAACGCATGGCACAAATCTATGACAGTGAACCATTCCGCATTCCAGGGAATCTGATACAGGATCACTGCAGGGTTTGGCACAATGGGACAACAAGGTACAACAATCTGGTTTACCTTTCGCAGGTCCTGCACTACCCTGTACTTTCCGCTAGGCTTTTTAATTCCAATTATGGGTGAATTACCAGGACTGCCCATTACTTCCTGTATTATGTTTGCCTCCAGTAATCTGTTTATTTCAAATGCAACTCCAGCTTTCACCTCTGCACTCATTTTATACTGTCTAGTTTTCGGGTAGATAGCATTGGGTTTAATGGCTATTTTAACTGGGTCCACATTTGCCATTAATCCTACATCTCTCCCGGTGAAATCCCACACCTCTGGTATCACCTTTTGTTGGAGTTCTTCAGGTAAGTCGTGAATGGTCAGAGCTTTAACTGCTGCATTGGGCCTTAGCAACATTAGTTTGTACAGGCCATCTTCATCTGGGGTCTGAATTTCGACACCTTTTGGTGTGCAAAAGATGGTACAATTCATTTTGCACAACAAATCACGTCCTAGTAGATTCACCGGACTAGAATCGCAGACAACTAATCTGTGCATTTCTTTGAAATTCCCTATAGAAATCTCCATCGGTTCAGTTACGGGAGTGCTAATTATCTAGTTTGATACGCCCACTACTTGAATTGCTTCTCCCGAGAGGGGTAGGTTTGGAACGTCCGCTGTTCTCACAGTCGAACGGGTAGCACCAGTGTCCAACAGAAAGGTGACATCATTTACTTCAAACTTTCCTTCAATGTATGGCCCTGTCTGGTCTACCGGTAGGGAGGCGCCAAGCACGCACTCCACTTCCTCCCCCCTCAGGCCCCGTCAGTATGGTTCATCACAGAGGAATGTATCATTTAACAGGAATTGCGAAGTTGCTGGATTTCTCTCATTCTGTCCTTCCCATACTTCAACCCTCTCATTCTGTTGAGCCTGATTCTTGTAATTAGGTCTAGGAGCTCGAGGCAATGGAGGTGGATTTACCTGTTGCTGATTCTTTCGTGGCCCCTCTTTCTGCACCTGTGGATTTAAACCATTTATGGGGGCATTACCAGCCTGCAAATGTGGACACTCGTCTCTCCAGTGCCCTATCTGCCCGCACCCGTGACAGGGGAACCTTTTCTTGGCCTCTTCTTTACTCAATTTTACTCGAGGTTTCCCTCCCCCCCCAGAGTTAGTGTTTGGAGCATTACTATTTAATTTGCTTAACTGTTTCTCTTGTTGCTCGGCCAATTTTACTTGTGCCCACATCACCTTTTCCTTCAGGGCCTTCTTTTTGTTCTCCATTTCATCCTCACAGTACTTAGCGTACTTGAGGACATCATCTATGGGCTTTCCCTGCCAACAGATTTTATTGTCTCTAATCCACTGGGATATTTCCGGTCTCAAACCCAACACGAATCGATAAATGAAATGAGTCATATCCTTCATTTCAATATTATCGATGCCACTGTAGGTCTTGAATACCTGCAATAGTCTTTCATAATAGGAATGCACCATTTCATTATGATCCCGAGTAGTTCTATCTATTCTGGTCCAATCTGTTTCTTTTGCTGGTACCTTTCCTTTTAAGTATTGTATGACTTGGTCATATTTTCTCATTACCTCTGGGGAAGGAGCTCCAGTTCGTGAGTCCCTTGCATATTCGTCACTGGGCCAATTAATCGCTATCTTGCAATCAGTCCATAAATCTACAGGAACTACAATGTCAAAGAACCCATCCAGGTCCTTTAGGAGACATTTTTGGACTTTCACAAATCGCTCCACCTGCCTATACCACTCCACTGGCTTCTCTCTCAATTTTGGGAAGTCATTGGTAAAAGACACAATGTCTTGCCGGGACCACGGGACATGTACATATTTCCCACCTGGTACTTCTCTCATGGGATACAGCTTTTCTGCTTGGCCTACTTATTTTAGCACGTATTCAGAAGCCTTTGGTTTGACCTTACTATCTTCCTTTTTCTTTGCCCACCTGGCTTTCCATTTATCTAGATCTCCCCATTTCTGCAGTATGTTCAGCAATTTCTTTATCTGTATTTTCTTCCCTGACACATTCATGTTCTCCAGATCTTTATCGGAGAATTCTGCTCTATAGGGTTTCTGCAAGACCTTGGATCGACTTACATCAATTCCCATGTCCCCAGCAGTGTCCATTAATTTTTCATGGAGCACTCTAGTGTTCTGTGTAAGGCTCTTGCTGATAAACAGCAACTCTTCTTCGTTAAGGGTATTCAATCTGTCTAATCCCACATTTCCGGCCATTAGTTCCTCTATTTCTATTCTTAGACTGTAAATATCCAGAGGTTTGGGCGGGGAAGTTTCTCGGTCTATTTCCTTAGTCCATCTGTCTAGTTCCTCTGGAGTCACCACTGTGGCACTCCGGATTCCTGATGTTGTTTCGATTAGGACTTCCCTTGCCTTAGCCTGACTCCCTGCCTGCGATTCACTGTTCCAAGGCTCTCTTATAGGTAAATCCATTAGGGAGATTACAGACTCACATTCACTTGCCTGATCATCAACTATAAGCGGCTCTTTTCTGGGGGGTGCTGGAATGGGAGTAATGACTGGAGTTTTAAGACTAGCCTGCCTATCCCCGTAGAGGGGTACAGCAGGTCCAATAGTTACAGTGATTGTCAGGGCGTCAGGACTGGGATGTATCTGAGCTATAGTCTGGATTAGGTCATTTCGCTACTTAATCAAGGTATCCCTTTCCCGTTCTTGTAATACTCTTTTTGACGAATTATCATGCATTATTTGGGGCACCAAAGGAGGGTATATATTCGGGGCAGTGGGGATGGCTGACCCTGGTCTATCTTCACCAAAAGTTCGGTAATTTGGGACTGCTGTACTAGGTCTGCAAAAGTCATCACTATTACTGGGCCTGCTACCAGTACCAGTTACATCTGTCTCGCTGGCCCTCCTACTTCTGGGATGGTGGAGAAAAGGATTTTTCGAACTTAGAGTTCCTGAAGCTTCAGCATAAGGAGGTGGATTTTTCATCAACAAATCCTCCAGATATTCATCCTCTGAATCCCCCATGGCCATTAGATGTCGAGTTTTCTCTGTCTTTTTCCCTTCTGCTTGTTCGGTTACCCCAAACATCGGAAACAGTCCCTCAACCATCATATTCTGTCTCCACCGCTTCATCTTCTGCTCTTTTGTTTCTCACTGTAATTTTGGATACCATTTGCTCACTCCCTTATCCATTCGGGGTCTGTCTCGCTCTAGAGCCTCAATCTCCCATTCCTCTAAAGCTTCGTACTGCGTTAGTCTGGGTCGGGGGTGTAATTCATTCATTCGGGTTCTCAAGTTAAACAGGATTCTACCATTAAAAGTACCATCAAGGGGAAATACTAGGACTCCGTCGTCTTCAGTGTACTTTACACAATTTTCTAACCACACACAAGTATGATACCCCTTGTCAAACATCATAAAGGATGCGGGAGTATTAGGAGGGGGAATGATCACACCCTCCCTGGTTCTAACGGGTTTGTCTTTCTTGAAATAATTCTTGATCTTTTCTGCAAGAGTCAATTTTCTCTTTCCTCCGTACATATTGTAAGGTCTACCTCTTAGCATCTGCTCCTTATGAAAACCTAGGTATTGCGGATAAGGTAAGAATTCAGGATACCACATACACCTCTCCAAACTATCCTCCAGCTCGGATTGATTAATTTTGTTTACTTCTGGGCTTCCAATGCTAGCGCGTCTCTAAACTCCCTGCAGCCAATCAGCACTGACGCTGCAAAATCTGTCAACCAATGAGTGCGCGGCCCCTTCGTGAGACGCGGTCTCACTCTTCGGTGCTCACCCCTCCCTTAGTCAAGTCAAGTCAAGTCAGATAATTTATATAGCGCACTACATACCCAGAGGGTCTCAAGGCGCTAAGGAGGGGAGGAGGATTACTTGTCAAATATCCACGTTTTGAGTTGCTTTCTGAATGCTAGGTGGTTCTGGGTAAGGCGGAGGTAAGTGGGGAGTGAGTTCCATGTTTTAGCGGCCAGGTATGAGAATGATCTGCCACCCATGGTGGTCTTGTTGATGCGAGGAACAGTGGCGAGGGCTTGGCTGGAAGAACGTAGTTGGCGGGAGGGGGTGTAGAAGGACAGTTGTGAGTTGAGGCATTCTGGTCCGATGTCGTAGAGTGATTTGTGAGCGTGGGTTAGCAGTCGGAAAGTGATTCTCTTATTGACGGGTAGCCAGTGGAGGTCTTTCAGGTGACCAGAGATGTGTTCGTTGCGTGGGATGTCTAATATGATTCTGGCTGAGGCGTTTTGGATTCGTTGGAGTTTCTTCTGGAGTTTAGCGGTAGTACCTGCGTAGAGGCTGTTTCCGTAGTCCAGTAGGCTCGTGACCAGAGCATGGGTGACTGTTTTCCTGGTTTCGGTGGGGATCCAGCGAAATGTTTTTTTGAGCATGCGAAGAATGTTGAAGCAGGATGAGGATACGGCGCTGACTTGTCTGTTCATTGAAAGTGAAGAATCCAGGATAACGCCTAGGTTCCGTGCGTGGTCTGTCGGGATGGGTGCTTTTCCAAGGGCTTCCGGCCACCAAGAGTCGTCCCATGCGGAGGGGGATGTGCCTAGGATGAGGACTTCTGTTTTATCTGAGTTCAGTTTCAGACGACTGTGTTTCATCCATTCAGCAACTTCTTTCATTCCTTACAATTCTAGCTTCGCTACACCCCCGCTGGCTCAACCAATACCAGCGCGGCACGGAGTGACGTCAGTGCAGCCTTGCGACCGACTCCCTCCTTCACACGGTAACGGAAACTTTGAACTTTCCTTAAAGTGCAAATGCGGATTTTAGTTAACAACGTATAACGTTTGCCACTGTGCTTGAGGGTTTTAAAAAGAAAGAGGGTTTTTCTTTTACTGCAAGTAAACCACTTTTGTCTACTTTTCATTCACTACGGTTAGATCTCTCCTGCCTATCCTTTTTCACACAAGCAATAGAGAACCTGCTACTCTTTTGACTAATCCACTTCTTTCCGGGATATATACTAAGTCAATTTTCACCAATGTCCTCCCTTGCTGTCATTCAAGCTCCAAAGAACCTATTACTCCTGCAGCCTGTGACCCTTACTAGGTGATATCACAACGGGAGTTTCACTACGGTATTGGTAGCTAACATTTACACATCAATGAATTTACGAAAGTCCTAATTAGCGCTTCCAGTCCTGCTTAACCATGCACTAATCTCCCTCCTAGCCAGTGACCTCACAGCCAAGTGGATTCTACTCACCACCTGCTATTTCATTTCCCTGGGGATCCCCACAACACGAAAACAATCACTCACAATTGGTTAGTAATTTACTCAATATTTCATGAAATATAATAAACTTTTTCTATGACATTTAAATGAAATAACAATCCTTTTTATAGCAGCAAAAATATTCAGCAGAACATTTTATTTTTCACGGTTCAACAGCAACTATCTTGTTTACCTATCTTAACTAGTCCTAACCATAGCTCTGCTACCAGAAAAATACTGATAGAGCGCGCAGGTCACCCGGGTTCACCAGATTTTCACGCACTCGGGCCCATGACGTGATTAAAATAAAATTTTGTGAGTCGAGTGAGTTTACGCACCACTATCAGTACTTTACATGTGTTTTCTGTAACACTATTACCATGGCACCTGACTTACCACAGGTACTTACTCTTCCTGATGGATCAGGAGCTTATTAGAGGATAGGTGACAAAGATAATTCTAAACATTTATTCTTTCATTAAATAACACTTTGTAAGTCTTCAAAAGACCACAGACACCTGAAGGGTTTTTAAGAGTTTTTATATAAGATGTAAAATTCAAAGTGACAAGAGTATAAGGCAGATGCAAATCAAAACATCTATAATCAGGATTACCAGAATGATATAACTATGGATAAGGGCAAACACCATTGGGTGCGAATAGGACTCTATTGGGTAAGGGTAACAGGGAACATGCTATTCGGTTTCAGGCTTATACTAGGGAGGGTAGATTTAAACACATTAGTCAGTGAATTTTCTAAAACCTATAAGTGATTCAAACCCTAATCTTAGTCTATCTAACTTAGATCCTAAACATCGACAATGGTCATCACACTTTATTTAAGCAAAAACAGTTTCAACGTGCCCTACAGGAAGGGGGAAAAGTGGAACATACTAATAAACAATTTGCATATGCATCATTTGAGAGAACAGAGAGAATATCATGGACATAGAGGCTTTATTAAAGAGCAGGAAGGAAAGGATAGTAGACGGACACCCACGGGTATATTTACCTAGGACAGAAATGAGGACTAACCCTGGCCACGGGTCAGCTTCAGGAATGGACGAGGGCAAGGACCCTCAAGGATTTTGGATGCCAGTAGGTGAGCAGGTACAGCTCACGGAAAACCAGGACAGGATACCTCTCAGGATTTGGGTCAGGACTGGGCTCACCAAAGGGCACGACCAACACCTGCAGCTTCGGATGCAACGCCTGCGCTACCCCCTCACTGCACGAAAATCCGCCAGTAACCCAATTGGGTTCTCGAATCCCCAGCAAAGTGCTCCGCCAGCACTTAAGAATATTTCCACCCCTTGGAGTTTGTGGAAAATTCTGACAGAGGGTTCCGCAGCTCTCTGTATCAATCACCTATAGAGTCGTGGGGTCGGTGACAGGTCAGCTATTCGGACAAGTCGGACAACTTTCCCTAACTAAACTAGGCTAGATATACTCTTTTTGGGTCCCCAGACGACCCACAAATGTTGCAAGTGACAGGGTCCCAACTTTCGATTGGTCAGGAGAGGTGGTTAGGTCATAGTCACCACCTAAAATTCTGTGTTCCCACAATTAATATTTATTTCTCAATACCGACCCCTTACATGCCTGTTCCCAGGCATACGTGTAGAAGAGGACAATAGAGTACACAGTGGAAAGAAACAAATGTATCATATTTAGATGAAATTCAGCATCTTCTCCCGGGGCAGAGGTGATCTTCCCAGGAGCATCTCAGCTTCGGTAGCCAGCTGGCTGAGTTCCACTGATGCAAGGCCCGGTCCTCATATCACGTGATCGGGTCCACATAGACTTCCAAAATGGAGAAGCTCCCCAACTCCCAGGCCCCCAGATACGCGGTACATGAAAAGTAAGCGAAAACAAATTAGAAACACAGGAAAAAATGAATACACTGTATACCATGACAATCTACACTGCACCACTTACTTCATAATAACTATAGCGGTTAAAGGTTAAGCGAAAATAGATAGAAATGCAAAGCAGCATGGGCAAGCAGAAAGCGTGTTTAGAGACAAGCGGCCATTTTAGCTACAATGCGCATGAGCGAACTCTCTCTCCAAAACTGCGAGTGCGTCACATCACATGGGTATGACCGACGCATGCGCAGACTGAATTTCTGCGAAGCGGCCATTCTGTAGTATGCAAGCGGAGTTAGGATTAATAGACACATAGGCAAGCGTATCTGGGACACCCGCGTGTACTGTAAAGGTGTAATATTAATGACAAACAGGATTGGTTAATACTATTACAAGTTAACGAGGTTTATGAGAGAGAGCAAGTCGCTTTATGTGCGAATCCTTACTCCATCAAAGCCACAACAACTGTTCCTCCTAGCAATTTGAAAATCTTGTACCAAAGACTCGAAAAGTTGATGGAGAGAGAAGTCAGAAAATGGTGGGAAGCCACCTCCCTACAATGTTACGTGGACTGCGACCGAATTCCTAGAGGCCTGCGCATCTTTACAGTACCCTCATATGAAAGACCAAACCCAGCTTTATTGAAGGAATGGGCAGAGTATACGGCGGAAAGCACAAAAGGAATGGTAAAGATGCTGAATAAATATGCCTTGATAGACAGAGACGATTGTCTAAAGGAAATAGCAGACTTGGAAAAAACGATCGCAAATGAAAAAGATACGAAAACCAGTGACGATTTAAGATCTACAATGTTAAAAAGAGTAAAAGAATACGAACTAGGAATCAGGAAAAGAAAACAAAATACATTTCAAAGAGATGAACAAGACTATATGTCAGGAAGGATCCTGATGTCTGCTCGCAAATTCGATGCCACGAGAAAACGTTTGGCACAGGGGATTTCCGGACCAAGTAATGGAGAAACCTCAGAATCTGAAGGTGAAATTTCAGATGAAGAATGAGTGGGGGCACAGGTGAATAAAGACAAAACCAAGGATACACAGAAAGAAAATGCTTTTTTCAACGAGTTTCAGGTAATAAAAGACACGAGACAGAGGCCGCAACAACGCAATCACCCCCCAGCACAAAATCAAAGAGGAAAACAAGGAGGGGCAAGAGGGGGAAACGCTGCTACCGCCTCGCCAAGAGTAACGAGGAGCGTCTCCAGATGCACGAAATGGTAAAAGATCAAACCATCATTAACCTCTCCATAAGAATACTAACTAAAGAAGAGGAAAATGTACTCAAGAAAGGCTTAAGCTTCTGTCCCTCTAATGATTTCAATCTAGTCAACACTAAAATCGACCTTTTTAGATAAATTAGAAAGCTGAAATTCCAGAAGATTTTTGCTATGTATCCTAACGCACCCACAACTATGGACAGACGAACTGCAGATGATGATGTAGAAAGTGAAACCTTCACTCAATTATTGGATACAATAAACAAAACAGCATTGACAACTTCAAGTACCCAAAGTGGCAATGCACAAGTTCCACACAGTGCGAGCAAACAGATCAGAGACCCAAGCAATATGAAAAACAAATCAAAGAAACTCCCCAAAACACAATATGATGCGATTGATGTTTTCAGTGATGCAGTCCTCATGGACCTTGAAAAACTGGCAAAAGAAAAAATGAACATTAAAAATTCAAATATAACCCGTAAAGAATGGGAAGCGATAAAATCTTTGCGCAACGATGAGTCCATTGAGATCAAACCCTCTGATAAGGGTGGAAATATTGTGATTTTCACCAAAGAACATTATCAGCAGGAGGCCCTCAGGCAATTGAGAGATACTGATTGTTATATCATAATCAATAGGGCGGAATACACCAAGAGCATTACGGACTTCCATAAATTACTGGCAGTTCGGAAAGATCAAGGAATGCTCAATATGGACGAATTATTACATCTGCAATGTGAATCACCCATTCTCCCTATGTTCTATCACCTGCCAAAGGTCCAAAGGAACCCAAAGAGACCTCCAGGACGACCAATCGTCTCAGCAATTGGCAGCTTATTGGAAAATGCATCCAGATTCATCGACAGATATATTGCACCAATTGTAAAAGAGCTTCCCTCTTATGTGAGGGATACACAGGACTTTCTGCGATTAATTGACAGTATTGCTTGGGAACCTGGTTTCCTACTAATAACTCTTGACGTTGTAAACCTCTATACCTGCATTGCCCATGAGAACGGTCTTGCTGCAGCGAAGTGGTTCCTTGATAAAAAACATGACCAATTTCGGAATCACAATGAAATGTTAATACAAATGATGAGATTCTGTTTGTATAACAATATATTTCTGTTTGCAGGACAGCTGTATAGGCAGGTTAGAGGAACATCTATGGGCTTGTGCTTCTCTTCCAGCTATGCAAACTTGTTCGTTGGCTGGTGGGAGAAGCACGAGGCCGGGGGGGAGGCAAACGACCATTGGACAGATAATATTCTTCTATGGACAAGATACATAGATGATCTGTTTGTGGTTTGGCGCGGTAGTAGAACCTCGGCTGAGGAATATATTGCCGCACTTATTAACAATATGTGGAACCTCAAATTCACGAGTACAATCAGGGACACCAGTGTCTACTACCTAGATCTGGAGGTTTATGTCAATAAGGGGAAGATACAAACCCGACTATATAGAAAACCCACAGCGGGGAATGCTGTTTTACATGCAGCAAGCCAGCACCCCAAATGCCTGATCGGTAGCATCCCGCATGGCGAATTCCTACGCCTGAAAAGAAACTGCTCGGATGAGGTGGAGTACGTTCAAGCAAAGGAAGAAGCTAAAAGAAGATTCCAGGTCAGAGGATATTCTCACAATGCATTGAACATTGCTGAAGAAAAATCCAATAAAATCCTGGGAGAACAACTTCTGGTAGCGAAACAGGTGTCAAAGCAAGAGGAAATTCCCAGAATGATCACAACCTTTAATGTGAAGTCAGGAAGGATCATGCACATATTTAAAAAGAAACTGGCATATCCTTAACACTGACCACATAATCAAAAAAGTCCTCCCAGAGAGACCTGTAATCACATACAAGCGCAGTCAATCTCTGGCGGACCATCTTGTCCATAGTCACTTTACGCCCAAGATAAAATCTGTTCAACTCTCAAAATCAAAAGGATTTTTTCCTTGTCGAGCCTGTAAGGCCTGCAAAACTAGCAAAATAACAAAAACATACCCAGGAAGAACCGATGAGAATGAGCCTGAAAAAAATATCAAAAAATTACTCAACAGTAATTCTGAGTACACTATCTACTGCCTCCTCTGTCCGTGTGGGAAACGCTATATAGGCAGCACAATCAAGCCTACTAAGATGCGAATCCTTGAACACATGCGGGCGATTGCGAACAAAGATAAGTCGTACCCCGTGGCACGACACTTCGCAGAATTCCACAAAAGCGACAGGGACCTGCTCAGCTTTTATTGTATTGATCAAGTGGAACGTACCGAAAGGGGAGGAGATAGAGAAAGATTACTTCGTACTCTTGAGTCAAAATATATCATCGGTCTAAAGATAATGGTCCCCTGGGGACTAAATAATAATGAAGAAATGTGGCTACATCTGTAGACACAATTGGGTCTTAATTCAACAACCATAGCATAAACAACACCTTGGAGTACCCCAATCCCACATGCAGGCACCTGCCTCCAAAGTATATATTTGAGCAATGCCCGACTGTTCTCTATGACTTTGATTGCCCATCCAGGGCTCAATTAAGCTGTCCAAATTAATAGCTTGGCTAGGCCCATTCAGGGCAGTATTCCTATCAGAAACTCGAGGTTACGGTGTAGAAATGGACATATGTTTATAAAATATACTGCTGTGAATACCGTAGCGTTTAAATGAGAAAAATGCTCGAAAAATATCTCTCAGTATGCTCACATTTTGTTATAAAAGAGTAACTTGTTGCTTAATTGTTTTTAATATGCACTATAGCACTTTATTATACACAACGCCTTGTTGAGAAAATGAATTGGTCTGCGTATTTGCACACTAAAAGATGGCCGCTGTAATAGTTTTCTTATTACAATAAGAACCGTCATTTATGTTGTTGATGTGAATAAGGAATGTGGCTTTCAATGGCGCCGTGTAACTTTGCACAGGTGAACACTGACGAAGCCTTCTGGCGAAACGCGTCTATTGTGGGGGTAGGGGCTTGAATTAAAGAAAATCACAATCTATGGTATCGTGTGCTGGTCATCTTTCTAGCCGAATTGGAGTGGATCGTTTTGGAATATATATATATATATATATATATATATATATATATATATATATATATATATATATATATATATATATATATATATATATATATATATATACATATATATATATATATTAGGTAATATATATATATATATATTACCTACTAGCGGTCACCAGTAGGTAGTTATAGTTACAACCTAGTTTCCATAGGAACTAGGCATGGGTGGATTTTGCGGATTCGCAATCCGCAAATTTGCGGATTTGCGAATTTGCGGATTGCGAAAATCCGCAAAATCCGCAAATTCGAGCGGATTGTTTTTTGGTGTTCGCACGCGTTTCTGCAAGTTCGCTAGGGTTTCGTACAATTTCGCAAATTGCGAACTTACTTGTCGGGTCGCCAGTTTTGCGAACTTGTTGTTTCTACGTGCCCAGCCTGTTTGCAAGCCTTTCTTCATCACTGCCACCCTCTGTCACCACTAGCACTCTCTTTGTTCACCCATGCCACCCTCTGGCTCACCCATGTCACCCTCTGTGTCATCACAGCATCCTCTGTCAACACTGGCACTCTGGTTCACCCATGCCACCCTCTGGCTGGCACACCCATGCCACCCTTAGTGTCATCACAGCACCCTCTGGTTGACCAGTGAGTGTACATTATTGTGGCAAAGCAAAGCACACCTGCTAAGTGCTTTAAGTTTTGCAAAATTAAATTACAACATCACCTGCCCTGCCCCAACTGACATTAATGAAGGCTGGCACCTCCTTGTCTGCTCCCTTTACTTTGTGTTGCAATGTAAATTTTTTTTAACAGGATGTTTGTTGGCAATGGCATACTTGTAGCTATTCTGTGACTTAAGTTTTGCAAAATTAAATTACAACAACACCTGCCCTGCCCCAACTGACATTAATGAAGGCTGGTACCTGTTTGTCTGCTCCCTTTACTTTGTGTTGCAATGTAAAAAATTTTTAACAGGATCTTTGTTGGCGATGGCATACTTGTAACTATTCTGTGACTGTCAGAGATGGGTCACACAATAGTTGCAAGTAGGCAACCGAATTCTGGAGGGCCCCTTCAGGAAGCACTACAGGGAATGGTTACAAATGATGAGGTTGAACTTTTGCACCTGCTCATTGCTTTTGCTTTAGCAAAAATCGTTTTTCGGTAATTTCGCGCTATTCGCGAGGCGCGGCGTCGTGCGAAATCGACCGTGGAAGCAGCGAACTCGTGCGAACTACCCCAAGGTCGAGTATGGGCGCCGCCATTTTGTTTGCGTGACGTATTTCCGTTTCCACCCGCTATGTGTAATCTCGCGGAATGAGCGCCTTGCGAATACAAGTTCGCACGAGTTCGCGAGAGAAATCGCGTGTGAACTTACTTACGCGCACGTGATCGGGCCGCCATCTTGTTTTTCATTCATTCCTATGTGTCTGGGCATGGTGTTTCTATCCTCTCTATATCTCTGCCATCCTTTGCTTGTTTTAATATTTTTTGAATCTATTTAAATTATTATCTATCCCTCTAGTTTTCTAGCTATATATTTTTGTGTTTTAGGCTACTTTTGTTCACTTTTCAACTACTTTTTTAAACTTTTATTTTCTTCTTCCCTAGTCTTATTCTTTTTCATTTTTTCTCCTTGTTGCTACCACCTGCCCAGACCATGGTGAAGCCAGCTGTCAAGCTGCCCAAGACGGGCCCCGCAGCCCGTGCCAGGCTCCCGTGTGGCCGTTTGAGGGCAGAAATGGTGGTGCCCAGGGACATCTTCAGCCCTGAGGAGGTGGGCGCACTGGTCTACTATGTACAGCGCCGCCTCCCCAGGACCATCGCGGCAGGCGGCAGGATCGCTGCTGGCTACAACAACCGCCAGGAGCGACGGCAGCGGTGGGAGCAGGTGTGCCGGGCCCTGTTTGACATCTCGGGGGTCCAGTGCACCTACAACCAGGTGACCCACCGCTGGACGGATATCCTGGACAGGGAGCGCGACCTGCTCGACCTGCTGGGAGTGTAGGTCCCCGGGCTTGGTGAGTAGTAGTAGCAATTTTTTCATCACTCACTACTCTGTTTTTTCTCCTGCTCTGTGTGTTATATTGCAAATGTTTGTTTTAACTTTTTGACAAAGAGCAATAATGCTGCCGATTACATTGATAGTAGAGGTAAATTAATATATCAAAATCTTCTGTGCATTTCAGGTGCACTGCTCTCCTTCTCTGTAGCGGTGCCACTGCTTATTTGTTTTCTATTTTGTGTTCATTTAATTGGGCTGAGTAATGTATGAGTGTACTTTACAGAACTGCGTAATGCTAGACACAAAGGGGCAGATTTACAAGCCCCTTGCGCCACGTTTACGCTGCCTTACCTGACGCAACAGCGACGTAAACGTGGCGCATCCCTGCGAGCCATGTACAATGTGATGCATCTAGGGAGATGCGCCACGTTAAGGCCTGGGCCTGTGCCATAATGGGTGCGTTCCCACGCAGGGGGGGGGGGGCGGTCAGGCAGCTGTGCGCCTCACAAAAGTGCCTGCATGAAATCTACAAGATTTAACGCAGGCACTTCCGCGACGCTGCTACGTCAATTCTTTATGCCTGCTTGCTTGAAGCAGGCGTAAGGACTGATGCGGTATGTTGAGTATTGGGCATCCCTGCGCATTGCTAGAGTTGCATCGCGCCTGCGACACGACTCTAGAGATGCGCCCCTCTTTCGTCACAAGATGCGTCACGCATCTGCCTACCCTTGCGCCAGGGTGTGCCGCATTGTAATTGCGGCGCATCTGCCGTGACGCAAGGTTAGTTTTGCGTTACGCATTTGTTCTGGCGCACCTCTGCAGGTGTGCAGGCCAGAACTCGTAAGTATGCCCCTAAGTGTCAGATTTGCAATTACCTGCGCATCCCTGCAAAGTGTACGGCACGCCAGCACCACCCATGGTGCGCCGTATTTACAATGCGGCACACCATGGTCCCAAAACGTCACCGAAGCGTTACGCATCGGTGCCGTAAAGGCGGCTCATTGATGGAGTTACTCCATTATACTACCTCCCATCCAAACGCTTATCTTACCTGTAATTTGTGTTTGAGGGCTGGCTCCACCTGGAATTCACAGTGTCCTAAAGCGTACTGCAGCAGGGCCCCGACTGGAGTTTCCCGGCGTGGATTTGCTGCAAAACAAAAGCAATCAACATTAGAAATGTGGCAGCGGTGCTCGCAGACCCCAAAACCCACACCCAAAAACCTAGAAGCCCCACAGACAGCAACCCTATGACAGGCAAGCAAGCAATAACGCCTAAACGACGTTCACCTCCCATTTCCACCTAACCAATTTCATCCCTTAATAGACCTTGCCAGAAATGGCCCAGCCAAGACCCGTAAACCCAGGCGCAAACAAGTTTGACACCCCCAAACAGCCAAAAAGCAAATCCGGGAAAAAAGCCACACTTAGCAAAATGTATTTAAATGAGGACTCACTACTTCCAGTCCCTCTTTAAGTGACTTGTCAACGTAAGTTTCTTCATTGTGCAGAATCCAGGCATCAGCATTACGGGAAATGGATAGGGTGAGTCTGGAGGAGGAGGATAGACGACCAGGACTGAGTTCTTGTCAACTTGTGAACCTGAGGAATGCTGCGGCATCAAAATCAAGACAGTTCTGCTGATGGGCTTTTTGTTGTGATTGGGTGATTACAGTTTTGTTGTGAATGTGATCAAGCACTTGCTAAACAAAGAAAGACAGACACACAGAAATAAAAGTGAATAAGGACGAAAAATAAAGTTACTGATTCATTGACTCATTTTCAGAACTCGCTGTCAGGGAAGCAGAACTCGTCCTCAAACTCTGCAAATTGAGTCGGTAGTACTTCTGGTAACTGAGGAAAACTTCCCTCAGGTAGGTCGTGTCCTCTTCTTCCTGCGTGCATTCTTGTACTTTGAAATCTGGTGGTATGAAGTGCTGGTTCATCTTTATCATGGTGAGCCGCTCCACATTTGCGGGCAAGAGGCGGGACCTTTTGGAAGTCACAATGCCACCAGCAGAACTAAAAACACGTTCTGAAGACACGCTTGCGAGTGGGCAAGACAAGTAATTGATAGGCAGGTTGGTGAGCTCTCGCCATATGGTTCTTTTCCCATGCCAATACGCCAATGGGTCCTCAGTAATATTGACCGCTGTTGAGTCATCCAGATAGGCCTGCACCATTGAAACAATGTTCTCCCGGATTCCTGTACTTTGCACTTCTGTGTCCTTTCTGGGACAAGGAAACCCTAGCTGACTTAGCCAATCCTCTTCAGACATATCGCCTGGGCCTGGTGCAGATGATACGGTTGCTGGTGTGGTTAACGGCTCAGAGGAAAAGTCACTCACTTCTGCCACAGGCACAGATGCAGGAGTGCTTTTTTGGGACGCCTGATGGCCTGCTGATTCACTAGTAGTACTGTCTTCTCCTACAGTTTCCTTCCGCTCTCTCTCAAAACGAATGGCTGACTGAGCTAGCCAACCTTTGTACTCTGTAACATCTGATGTTTCAAAAGGAATTAATACTTTGCCAAACAATGGCTTTTTGTAACGTGGATCCAGAATAGTAGCACAAATGTAGTGCGGTTGTTTCTTGATATTTACAAGCCGGTCATTGCTAACTAGGCGTTGTAATAATCTCTGCGCCAACTCATATGCTTCATTCGTTCCAGCATCCTTTAATTTTGAAGACACCGCCTTGACTTGGTGCTCGAGCTTTAGCAACAATGGGATAGCTTTTCCCAAATTACAGTCCTCCCTGCTGACTTCACGCGTGAAGACCTCAAAAGGACGAAGGATGTCTGTCAGGCTTTTAACTAGCTGCCATTGCTCCACCGCTAGCATCATTTCTGTCGTAGCACCACCCAGGTTGTAGACATACTCATTGACTACTGGAAACAGCTCATGCAGACGCTCAAGCATGTAGAAGGTTGAGTTCCAACGTGTTGCCACCTCCTGGATAAGTGCTTTCACTGGCATTCTATGTTCATGTTGCTTGCGCCTCAGCTCCATCCGGGCCTTAAAAGAATGGTTGAAATGTGTGCATATTCTTCTGCAGGTGGTCAGTATTTTGTCGACTGCAAGTTCATTTTTCAAGAACTTTTGCACGACCAGGTTTATACAGTGCGCCAAACACGCCACTCTGAAATAGTCACCGTCCTCCATGGCCTTAACTACATTGCTGCCATTATAAGTGGCAACATAACCAACCTTGCATTTTCTTGGGGGCAGCCATTGCGAGACCTTTTTGTTAAAGTCATCCAAAATGTTGTCTGCAGTATGACTTTTCTCCAAGCCAAACATGGCTAATGTTGCATGTTTACGAGCACCCTTAAAAATCTCGACCAAGTCACCACCTGCATTTATCTGTTTTGCAACCCCTGAAAAAGAGACCCAGTGTGCAGTGATGCACATGTAATCATTGGCTGCGCAACTGGTCCAAATGTCTGTTGTCAGGTGTATAGTGTGAACAGCACTCTTCTGCAAAGCTTCCCCACTCAACTCAAGCACCTCTTTATGTAGTGCTGGAACAGCAACCCTGGCAAAATAGAACCGGCTAGGAACCTTCCATTTAAGGGCCAGTGTTGCCACGAGTTCAAGAAAACCCACACCTTCGACAAACGAAAAAGGGAGAAGGTCCACCGCTAGCATTTTAGCCAGCTTAGTGTTATACAGGCGCACAATTGGGTGGTTGCGTTGAAATGGCGCATCTGAGGAGTACATGGCTGTAATGGTGCGCTGGACAAATTTACTGGATGATGCTGATGACTTCTTCGACCCAGTTCTGCTCAGTGTTGACATTTTCCGCATTGGTGTGTCTCACAGACTCTCAGTGTGCCTCCATTGTGTTGCGGAGGGTGTGGTGCTGCCAGGGGTACTGGGTGCGATTTAGAAAAGGGGGTGGTGATGAACAGAGTGTCTGAGTTAAACAGACCACTCTTACCCAGTCCAAAGATCAGGGCTTGATCCATCACCGTTATTTATCTCACTGCCCCATCCCAGCTCAGAACCTGGCTATATGCAAATCAGTCTGTCCCTGGCCCAGTGCATCATGGGAACAGGGCAGACTAAACTACCAAGCCAATTCTTCACCAGAAAGGAGACAAGCTACCGGGGACCGGTTTCTGGCATTTCAGCCTTCTTCGGCCCGGCTTGCTTGAATCCTGATGGAGCAGTGAGAAAGGGACTCATGTCTGAGTATACCCTGCCACACCTATAGTGGCCAAAAACGATTTAGAAAAGGGGGTGGTGATGAACAGAGTGTCTGAGTTAAACAGACCACTCTTACCCAGTCCAAAGATCAGGGCTTGATCCATCACCGTTATTTATCTCACTGCCCCATCCCAGCTCAGAACCTGGCTATATGCAAATCAGTCTGTCCCTGGCCCAGTGCATCATGGGAACAGGGCAGGGGTACTGGGTGCAACCGGACAATTGTCTGACGCTTCTACCTTCCCGTCATCTTCAGATGAAACATCTAGAACGGGTTTATTTTGGCCACTTGCCCTTTGGGATTGCTTTCCCTCGATGTTTGCTAGGTGCGCAAACCATTCGACAGCGTGCCTTCTTTTAAGATGACCTATCTGGCTTCCGGTACCATAGTTGGTACCAGTCTTACCACGGGTAACTCTAGTCTTACAAATGGAACACATGGCTAAGTAATCATGCTTTGCATGGACACTAAAAAAGTTTCAAACTGGGGACTGGAAACTTCTGGTTTTGCCGCACGAGGTGATACTGCCAATGCCAGATGAAGCAGTGGTGGATAAGCCTTGCAGACATCTACTGGGTTGTGCAATTATTGCAGCAACCCTACTTGAGGGAGTCGAGCTGGATGGAGGTCCCCTCTGGGGAGAAAATATGGGAGCTGTAGGTTTTGTTGAACTTGTTGTACTACTTGACTGCGTAGGTGGTGCTACCAGTGCCACGTCGCCAGGGTCACGCTCAGCATGACGTCGGGATAGGGTATAAATGTCTGTCTGCTGCATGGCCGGTGTGGCTGGAATGACGTGTGTGATGACTAGGTCATTGCTGTCATCCTGTTCATCAACATCAGAATGCACCACTTCATCAAGTCCGAAGTTCGGATCCATAAGTATGAGCTTTCCGGGGCCCTTCCTTTTAACATTTGATACCTTTCTCAGCTCATGGTGTGCCTCCCTCTCAGACGTCGGAGATAGTTGCCAATCTGGATCCAGTTCATCTGATGGAGCGGGGCTTGAAGAGGAACTTCTACACACCCTCCTTGATATTTTCCTTGCTGGGGAGCTGGGAGAAAATGAATCATCAGGAGGAGTGGCTTCGTCTTCCTGACATGATACCCCGGCTCCAAAGTCAATTTCCTCCTGTGCCCCTACTTCTGGAAGAACAACCATTGTGGGCACTTGCACCGCTCCATGCGCTGCTACATGGGCCTCTTCACTGACCTCTACTTGCAACTCTCAATGGACCTCTCCTTCTCGGCCCTCTCCTTCTCGGCCTTCTCCTTCTCCTTCTCGGTCTTCTCCTTCTCGGCCTTCTCCTTCTCGGCCTTCTCCTTCTCGGCCTTCTCCTTCTCGGCCAGCTCCTTCTCGGACAGCTCCTTCTCGGACAGCTCCTTCTCGGACAGCTCCTTCTCGGACAGCTCCTTGCGCATGTACTTGTGCTTGTACTAGTAGCCCATGCAGTTGTTGTTGCGTCTTTGGTTGTTGAATAGTACTCGTGAGATGAGTTACAACCTGTGTTGATTGTGTGCTGCTACTTTCTTGCCATGAGCCAACATCACTGGTCGTTGGTGATTGAACCACTAAACAGGCTACCTGTGCAGCACTCATGGTGGACTTTTGTTTTTTCCACAAAAATTTAGTGGTCGAGGCACCAGTCTCCTTGGTAAGTGGTGCCACTTGCTTCTTCTTCTTCTTAGTAGAGACATCTTTCTTGCAAGAGGAGCTACGGGCACCTCTTTTCGGAGCCATCTTCTTCAGATGTCGGAACAGCAGGCCGCAGCAGGACTTCTTCCTGGCACTGATGCTCAACGATGATGCGGAGTTCTTGACTTTGTGCACCTAAAAGCAGACGAAGACAGAGGAACATCAGTTAAATATATGTTGCATATGTAGCGCTTCAATTAATAGTTTGCAAGTAGGCATTTATGAATACACACGTGCACACCACAATATGGAAATATCAAAAATAAGAATTGCTAAATTTTTGGGAAACAGGAATTTAACATTGATCCAAGAGAGCCCACAGAGAGGGTTGTAGTTTCATGTACCACTGACTCCCCCTGGGCACAATGGGTGAAAGCAAGGCAAAATGGGTGCAGGCCTATGTCGCAAAGCTCACTGCCTGGCTTCAAAATGGCCGCTTGACCCCCATCCACATGACCAGGACCATGCCTCAAAATGGCCCCCACCAACATAGCCAGCCCCCAACCCCTACTCCAAAAAGTCAAAAAACACAACACAAATCACCACAATCCAATGCCATCTATCAAGTTTCAGAAGGTTTATGCTGCCTGCTAGTGGTTTTCTGGTGCAGAATTGCAATTTTTGCAATTTCGCGAGTGCGAGATTGTTGCTTCACGACGCGAACGTGGCGAAAGACCCGCAAAATCCGCGAACAGACCGATTCTGGGCCCCCTGGGCACAATGGGTGAAAGCAAGGCAAAATGGGTGCAGGCCTATGTCACAAAGCTCACTGCCTGGCTTCAAGATGGCCGCTTGACCCCCATCCACATGGCCAGGACCATGCCTCAAAATGGCCCCCACCAACATAGCCAGCCCCCAACCCCTACTCCAAAAAGTCAAAAAACACAACACAAATCACCACAATCCAATGCCATCCATCAAGTTTCAGAAGGTTTATGCTGCCTGCTGGTGGTTTTCTGGTGCAGAATTGCAATTTTTGCAATTTTGCGAGTGCGAGATTGTTGCTTCACGACGCGAACGTGGCGAAAGACCCGCAAAATCCGCGAACAGACCGATATTGGGCCCCCTGGGCATAATGAATGAAATCAGAGCACACTGGGTGCAGGCCTATGTCACAAAGCTCACTGCCTGGCTTCAAAATGGCCGATTGACCCCCATCCACATGGCCAGGACCATGCCTCAAAATGGCCCCCACCAACATAGCCAGCCCCCAACCCCTATTCCAAAAAGTCAAAAAACAACACAAATCACCACAATCCAATGCATCCATCAAGTTTCAGAAGGTTTATGCTGCCTGCTGGTGGTTTTCTGGTGCAGAATTGCAATTTTTGCAATTTTGCGAGTGCAAGATTGTTTCTTCACGATGCGAACGTGGCGAAAGACCCGCAAAATACGCGAACAAACCGATTCTGGGCCCCCTGGGCATAACAAATTAAATCAGAGCACACTGGGTGCAGGCCTATGGCACAAAGCACACAACCTGGCTTCAAAATTGCCGCTTGACCCCCATCCACATGGCCAGAACCTGCAGGACCATGCCTCAAAATGGCCCCCCACCAACATAGCCAGCCCCCAACACCACCCCAAAAAGTCGAAAAATACACACAAAAATCACCACAAACAAACAACATCAACTTATCAACTTACTTGTGAAATCACATTTCGAATCTAAAAGTAATCCAAAAGGCCTCAAATCCAAATATCCAGCAGCATCCACAAAAAGTAATCCTTCCCAGTCAAGATCGAAATCAAAGTGGCCAGGAAATGGACTATGCAATAGGAGGAGCTTGCTGGACAGGAACAGGAAGTTGGAGACTGGGGCACCTCCTTCACCCCACCCCAATGGGAGGAGATTGCTGGACAGGAACAGGAAGTTGGAGACTGGGACACTTCCTTCACCCCACCCCAATGGGAGGAGCTTGCTGGACAGGAAGAGGAAGATGGAGACTGGGCCACTTCCTTCACCCCTCCCCAATTGTAATTTTTGTAATTTCGCGAGTGCGAGATTGTTGCTGCCCGCGCCGCGGGCCGCGAGCAGTGCGAACACAAGCAAAAAATCCGCAGCGCGCGGATTTGCGGATTTTGCGGGAAATCCGCGAATCTCGCGGATTGCGGATTTACCGAAAATCCAAAAAATCCGTGAGCGGAACGGATTTTACGCCCATGCCTAATAGGAACAGCATTTTTTAATTTGCTAATAACTTCAGCATCGTTTGATGAATTTTTGCAAAATTCTCTAAAAAAAGTCTATCCAGGTAAGCTCCTATCTGAAAGTTTGGGGGTGATTCGTCAAGCGGGGCCTGAGAAAAAAGGGGGTTGCTAAAACGCATTTTCCCCATGTTAAAATCCATAGAAAATTTTGGAACGAGCTACAGCCCGAACTGCTGAACCGAATTACCCCATATTTGGCAGAAAAGTAGAGCTTGGTTTAGAAAGCGGCCTTTTTTCAAATGGTATAAATCTGGTCATTAGTTTTTGAGAAATTCAAAAAATAAGAGTGAAAAAATCAATTTCCCATAGGAAACTTTTTGCAAGGCTACAGCCGAAACTACTGAACAGAATTACCCCAAATTTGGCAAAAAGGTAGTGCTTGAATCGGAAAGTGACCTTTTTTTAAAATGGTGTAAATCCGTTCAGTAGTTGCTGAGAAATTAAAAAAATAAAGGTTTCAATATCTGGGTGGAGCCTAAGACCTGTGCACGAGCTTCACTGTGATTGGTTGCGAACATGCCAAACCAGGAAGTGTTGACAGCCATCTTGTGGCTCGGTAGAAGCGAGTCACCAGAAAACAGAGCAACAAAGGTATAAAACAAGAGAAGGGGATAAGCTAGAAACACCATCACCCCCAGGCATGCTTAGGGGGTCTCAAAAGGACCCCCAAGGTCAAAAAAAGTATTTTAAAAAAATTTGGAGCAATTCGCGCTTGGGTCGCGAGTTCCTGCATTTTATTTTAATGAGGGCCCTGGGTGGGCTAGGTCCCGGGGGCATTTCTTAAAAAACAATATTTTAATGAGGCCCGTGGGTGGGCCAAATCCTGGGGTCATTCCTTAAAAATTAATAGCGGGGTCTACTGGGGCCCCCACAACCACGGGGCTTTACTCATGTTGGGAGGGGGATTTAGTAGGCTGTAGAAATTATATCGGGAAAACAACAGTGTGCCGTAGTGCGGCCTTCCGTTAATATAATGCGGACAATGTTTACTTATAATGCAGTGTTCACTTTTATCACGGATAGTGTCAGTTTGTTACAGGAAATTCAATAATATGTGGGAGGGCGTGTTCTGTATCTGTGCGTGGATCAAAATGTACGTTTAATTGGCTGAGGTGTTGCAACAACAAGCTTAATGTTCATTGGCGGCAAACCATTGAAAGTAGAAGTGTTTCTAGCCATTCACTTCCCCTCCGCAGAGGAGCAAGGACATCTGATTGGCTCACATGTTCTAAGGAAGACCTTCCAGAGCTTAATGTTCATTGGTTGCGAACCATTGAAAGTAGAAGTGTTGCTAGCTATTCCCTTCTCCTAAGCGGAGTAGGGAGGGCATCAGATTGGCTGACGTGTTCTAAGGAGGAGATTCCAAAGCTTAATGTTGATTGGTGCGAACTATTGAAAGTAGAAGTGTTGCCAGTCATTCACTTCCCCTCCGCCGAGTAGGAGGGACATCTGATTGGCTGATGTGTTTCAAGGAGGACTTTCCCAAGCTTATTGTTGATTGGCTGTAAACCTTTGAAAGTAGAAGTGTTGTCAGCAATTACTTTCCCCTCCGCGGAGTGTTAGGGACAGGTCATTGGGTAACGTGTTCCAAGCGGGACCTTGCCAAGCGTAATGTTCTTTGGCTGTGAAGCATTAAAAGTAGAATTGTTGACTGCCATTCCCTCCCCTTCTGCAGAACATCATGGACATTTTATTGACTAAAGTGTTCCAAGTATAAGTTTGCTCGTTATTAGGTGGGAACGGTTCACTGTTGTCAGCCATTTTGTGATGCACTTCAAAGGAGTACAGGAAAACAAAAAAGTAGAGGGGAGTGTAGGAACACTGTTTACTCTGTATAGTGGCCATAAGGTGGTGGACAGGGACTGTAAAGGTAACTTTTGCGGGACCTTCCCAAGCTTAATGCTCATTGGCTGTGAAGCATTAAAAGTGGAAGTGTTGACAGTCATTCCCTCCCCTTCTGCGGAATACCATGGACATTTTATTGACTAAAGTGTTCCGAGTACACGTTTGATCGTTAGTGGGTGGGAACGGTTCACTGTTGTCAACCATTTTGTGACGCACTTCAAAGGAGTACAGGAAAACAAAGTAGTAGAGGGGAGAATAGGAACACTATTAACTCTGTACATTGGTCACAATGTAGAGGACAGAGACTGTGAAGGTAATTTTAAGGGCCATTTATATAATTTGTATGGGGCCTACAAATCATGTTGAGAAAATAACAGTGTGTTGCGGTCTTCTTTTTATCAAGTCAGTGGGTGGGATACTTCACAGGAGCAGTATTTACTTAGAATGCGGTGGTTACTTTTCTGATGGGGAGTGATACTTCTTTTGAGCTAATATTGTAATATGGAGGAGGGGGTTGAAAAAGAAAGCACACTGTTGCGGTCTTCATTTAAATAAGGTTCTGAGTAACCTACTTCTCAGGAGCAATGTTTACTTATCATGTATAGTTATAGTGTGGTGCTTACTTCTGTCCGGAGTAGTGCTATTTCCTTGCAACAAAATAGTAGGTGTGGTTGTGCTGCAAAAAATTAAGTCTAGGTTTGAAACAGTTTTTCTTAAGCAATCACAAATATACTTTCTTAGGAAAGTGAAGCTGTATATATCAGAGGGCTAAATATTAACAACAGGGGGGAGGTAGAGTATAGAGATAGGATTCTCACTCCACGGGCACTGTTAATTAAACAACAAGAATCCTACTCAGGGTAGACAGGAGGGCCAAATCCACCACAGGCTTAAAATAAAACCTCTTAAAGGTGGAATCCGAGGACCAATCCGCCGCTCGCAGTAGATCCTCCAAGCGAGCACCCACTGAGAACGCCTTAAAGGCCATGGCCCCTCTGGCAGAGTGTGCTCCAAAGAGAGTAGTATTGATGCCTGCTTCTTGCATGACCCACCGCACCCACCGAGCAATAGTGGGGGAGGAGACAGCTTTGTGTGGCTTCCGCAGGGCAATCAACAACTGACGTTCGCCCGGGGGGCGCAAATCCAAGGTCAGATCTTCATATGCTTTGAGGCATTGCACAACACACAACTTAGGAGTGTCAAGAAAAGCTGGATAGGTAATGGATCGCGACAACGTTTTTGTGCGTCGGCCCACGGTAAAAGTGACCCCATCCGGGGAAAAAATGCGTGCAGATATATCCAGCGCGCGCACGTCAGAGACGCGTCTACAAGAAACCAAACATAACAACATGGCCAACTTTGCCGACAGTTCCTTAAGAGACAGATAAGAATTGGCCGGCCAGGACAAGAACAAGTTCAGAACCAAATTGACGTCCCAAAGGACGGAGTACCTGGGTTCAGGAGGCAACGCGAGACGAATAGCCCGCAGAAGCCGGCAAACAAAAGGATGCTCCCCTACTGGGTGGCCATCGATGTTGTCATGGCCTGCCGAAATCGCCGATCGAATAGCATTGATCGTTCTATAGGCCAAGCCCTTGTCGGCTAGGTGAGCCAGGAAATTCAGCACGGGAACGAGGCCCGCGACCAAAGGATCCAAATCCCTTCGTAGACACCAACGCATCCACTTAAGCCAAGCGGATCTGTAGCGCTTCATCGTACTATCGGCCCATGCTTTGGAGAGCAAGTGCTCAGCAGACCCCGAAAGGCCTGGGAGCGACCAGCGTCTCCTGAGAGCCTCCATGCCACGAGGCGGAGAGAGCTCTGCGTGATGAGAGGATGCGGTTCCCGATCCGGATTTGTCAGGAGCAGAGGAAACAGGGGGAGTAGGATTGGAAAATCCCAAGAAAGTTCCAGAAGAACCGGAAACCACACTTGAGACCTCCAGAGCGGTGTAACCAACACCAACTCCGCTCCTTGGCGGCGTATTTGGGCCGCCGCTCGCATTATCATGGAGAACGGGGGAAACGCAAATGGCCGTTCCCGACTCCAATCCTGTAGAAAGGCGTCCGTGGCCTCCGCCAGAGAGTCCGGCCTCCAGCTGAAAAAACGCGGCAGCTGGTGGTCGAGACGGGATGCAAACAGGTCCACCGAGAAAGGACCCCAGAGAGTTTGCAACCACCGGAAGACCTCCGGATCCAGTTTCCACTGACTGGCGTCCCTGAGGTGTCTGGAATGCCAATCCGCTACTTGGTTGGCCTGACCCGGTAGATATTCCGCCGTCACCGCAATGTGACGCGACAGGCAATAGTCCCAGAAGTCCTTCGCCAGATCCGCCAAAGCGCGGGAACGAGGACCCCCTAGATGGTTCACATAACGAACCGCCGAAACATTGTCCATCCGCAAAAGGACACAGGCCTTGACCGATTCCTTGGTCCAACAACGGACTGCGAAGGAGCCCGCCAGGAGCTCCAAACAGTTGATATGCAATCGTTGTTCTTCTGAAGACCAGGCGCCGCCGGTGGAGAAATCCCCGCACCGGGCGCCCCAGCCCGACCTGCTGGCATTGGACTCTATGACTAGGTCCGGGGCCGATCCCAAGATCGACCGTCCATTCCATGCCTCCATGTGAGACAGCCACCAGGACATTTCCTCCTTCACTTCGTCCGTGAGGGGAACCCACTGATCGTAGCTCATCCCACGACGTAGGTGTTGCGCCTTCAGACGCTGAAGCGCCCTGTAATGCAGGGGGCCTGGGAAAATCGCTTGGATGGAGGACGACAGAAGCCCTACCACCTTGGCGATATGGCGCAAGGAAGTGCGATCTTTGGCGATCGTCTGCCGAAGCAGGTGTCGTATTTTCGCGACTTTTCGACCCGGCAGGCTCAAGACCGCCTGCACCGAGTCCACCACGAAACCCAGGAAGATGATCTTCTGAGTGGGAACCAAAACCGATTTGGAGCCGTTGATCACGAACCCCAGTCTCTGGAGAAGGTGCACGGCCTGCCGAAGCTGGCCCGCCAACACCTCCGGGCACTGCCCCATGAGGAGGATGTCGTCTAAGTACACCAACATTCGGACCCCCTGACTTCTGAGAAACTCCACTACCGGGTGGAGAACTTTCGTGAAGCACCAGGGGGCCGACGACAGACCGAACAGCAGTGCGGTGAACTCGAACGCCCTGTCGTTCCATATAAACTGAAGGAAACGACGATGCGGGGGATGGATGGGGACGACCAAATAGGCATCCTTGAGATCCAGTCTCACCATCCAATCCCGAGGGAGGAGTACGTCTCGAAGGAGGTGGATACCCTCCATCTTGAAATGTCGATAGATCAACCACCCGTTGAATTCTTTGAGATTGATCACAGGTCTCTTGCCCCCATCTGTCTTGTCCACTTAGAAGACATTGCTGAGGAAACCGTGTGGGTGGCACGTTGATAGGCGGATGGCCCCCTTGCGGAGCAGTTCCGAGACCTCCCCGTCTATCAACCGCGCGTCGGACTCTGAAAACACCATTGGACGTGGGGGCACCGCTTGCGTGGGCTGGTCGTAGAATTCTATGTGGAACCCACGTACAGTTTGCAAGACCCAAGCGTCGGCAGTGAGCAATTCCCACTCCCCGTAAAAGGTTGCCAACCTCCCCCCAATTGGAACTTGATCCAAACAAAGTACACTTACCGGAGGCATTCCCTTGTCCAAAGTTCTTCCTGAACCCTCTGCCGCCGAAGCGCTGCCCTCTGGTGGGGTAGAAGTTGTTAAAGTTTGCTGAGGTCTGGTATTGGCCTCTACCGGAGCCTTGCCCTTTATTGGTGGCTTGCTGGCCACGGCCGGTCGCGCGGCCCCTACCGCGACCGGCCCCTCCGGAGAAACGCTGGTGAAACACCCGCTTAATGCTGGATTGAGCCTTGTCCAGCGATGTGAACGTGTTCACGAATTTGCCCAGCTCCCTGATAAAGGGCTCGCCAAAGAGGCCTCCCTGGGCAACTGCACCCGCCTCCGACGAGGCCAGGTCCCCCAACTTCGGATCCAATTTAATCAAGAGCGAACGCCGCCGTTCAGTAGACAGGGCGCAGTTGGCGTTTCCTAGGAACACGATCACCCTTTGGGCCCAATTAGAAAGCACCTCCGGTGAAATGACGGTGCCATTTGCCTTCGCCTCCTCCGCCATATCGAGGATCTTCGTGGCAGGCCCTACCGCATCCAACAGCTTGTCCTGGCAGGCCCGCCAGGACCGATCGATGCCCTTCCTGGGATCTTTCATAAATTTTGCCAAGAAGGTGGCCATCTTGGCATCCAACTCCGGGGTCATGGCCACCTTACCCTCCAAAGTTGGTCTAGGGCACTCCCCACGCAGGCAACCCCTTGCATCCTTCTCCAGCGGCTTGCGCAGCCTGCCCGCTACAAACTTCGCCACCGTCTCCCCAGGTGTCCAAGCCGCGGAGCGTGGGTGGACGATCTCGTCCGGGTCCAGCATGCCCGACTCATCTCGTGGCATTTCCTTGGCAGAGGATGACGGAAGCCAAGATCGGGTCGACTCCCCGTCGTCATCGGTGTCTGGAGAGTCGTACACAGGAGAAGCGGGGCGCCGTCGACACGTCCCCTGAAGCACCCGGATTCGCCAACGGAGCAGGGGGCCCTGCCGTTGCCTTCGCCAGGAAGGCGTCCCGGAGACGCTCAAACGCGCCCCTGTCCACTCCTTGGGCCTCCGAGGACGGGCCTTCCCTACAGGGCCACTTCGGTGCGGGCGGCAACCCGCCGGATGTCCCCGGGAGTTCGGGGGTCGGAGTCACATGCACGGACGCCAGCTTTGCGCATTCCTCCACGATGCGGGCGGAGAGGCGGTCCTCCATAGGCCCTACCACCTCCGTCACGCAGCGGTAAATGGAATTATCCACCGCCTGGTAAAATTCGTCGTCCTGCAGGTAGGAGTAGGGTTCTTCCTCGTACTCTCCTTCCATCCTGAAGCGCAGGAGTAATTCCGGGCACCCTGAAGGGCGTTAGTCGAGATAAGTCTCGGATATGGGCAGACCAACTGGCTGCGATCACTTTGTGGGCCAACTGACGTGGCAGGTGGCGCTGCACCAACCCCCCAGCACGCAGACTCTCCTCGCCGGGACCGAGTCTCCGCACCCCTCAAGCGCGCCAAGCCACACACAGTCAAAGAGGTGCACAAAATTCACCCGAAGGTGTTTTTCGCGGTCAGCGCCGCAATACAGACCCCAAAGGGGCATCAGAAAACAGGGAGGTACAGACCCGGTCACCAGGTGTCAGAGGGGTACGCGAGGGTTGGCTCCTGCGCAAGCAGACTCCACGGCGCGGCCCCTGTAACTGCGGAGGCGCGCCGAAGGGTCGGCGAGACGCGAGGGCGCCCCCTGGCGGCTTACTTACTCACCGCACACAAGTGGGAAAGAAAGATCGCGTAGGAACGATAGAACGTTCCCGCGACCGGGGACTCTGCAATGGAAAATAAACCATGGGGGGAGTCCCCAAACGATCGTACATACAATACAACCAGTAAAACTCATAAAGGAAACATGAAAAGCACTTATCTGGCTGCGGGAGCAGCGAAGAAAGAGGAGGAAGAGGAAGAGAAGGCCGGGTTTATAGCGGTGATGGACAGAGTGGAAGGACTATGGACTGTCATTATACAAAGAGACTCTTGGGAGTTGTTGTTTTGATCTGTTGAACGTTCCGTCAAATGCTTTAGGCCTTAAAGCATTTTTTGTTACTATTATATATCTTTTCCTAAGCTGCTGTGGAGTCTTTATGCTAATAAAGCGAAGGAAGATATAGCATAATCTGAAGCCTCCGGTCCTGACATAGAATCCTACTCAGGGTAGACAGGAGGAGTGTAAACCACAAAGATGGGGACACTCAGTATTTTATAAAATAACCCTCACACACCAACAGGCCCCTTGGTGTCATGCTTCATCATAGGGGTCTTCGCACCCCACTAGAGGGATGCGGTTTGCTGCGACCAGCGACTACGCAGGAGCACTGTCAGGGTAGACTATGTGTGGTGTGTGTAAGGTGCAAGAGAAGGGGTATTAGAAAATGTGAGTGGTGGAGTATGGTGAGGGTTAAAAAGTACCTGGCTCGTAGGTTCTAGGAAAAAAACTTTATTCAAAACCTCGGGCTGGTACTAGTAAAAGAAGTGCAATGTGAGGTTAGTTGTCATCATTATGGACATTACCTCTGGTGTGCGTTGACATGTTTCGGAACTGGTGTTCCTTCTTCAGGACGGGGGCACAACTTCCCCACCTTACTCACGTATTTTTATAGAATTTTTTTTTCTCTTGGGTGTAGAATAAAAACTAAAAAAAGTGAAATTATTTACAGTGAAATACTAAGGCTATGGTGTGCCTACAGCGGTATTAGTCTGTGCAGTTGCATGACCTACAAAAGAAAGGAAAAATGAATAAATTTGGTTGCCACAGTGGGCTGGCTCAAACAGAGGGCTGAGGGCAGAGGGCTGATCGCCACCGCCATGCGGGCGGTGGCGATCCGCGCAAGATCCTAATGGGCCCCTATGTTTTTAAATTTAAAAAAAACAGCATTTGTAAAGCGTATAGGTACCCCTGGAAAGGTGTGCCCGCGCTCAGGAGTGTTGGGAAGATTAAGCAAGGTGCTGCCCACAGTGACATAGTGGTAGGCGAATCTGCCACTGGAGCTGGGAATCGAACTGTGAACGCTGTTGTTCGAAATCAGGTATCATAGCTGCTGCGTCACACTTTTTCCACACTTATATGGTAATTATTGCTAATTAAGTTTTAAACATTGTTAAATTATAACTAATAACAGCCTACTGTTAGAGTAAGTTTTTCACAGCAAAAAGTATGCACGTCTTTTCAAAATGTACTTAAAAACAATATAGTTTTCAGGGACATTGTAGTTAGAAATTTGCATTTATATAACCTTTGAAATTCACTGAAAAAAAAAAGGTTTTACGGAAGTTATAGTTAGAAATTAGCATTTAAAAAACCTTCAAAATTCACTGAAAAAAACATAGGTTTCAGGGTCTTTATAGTTAGCTGGACATTTTGCTCGTACAAAACCATAGAAATTCCACTGTCATAGTTAGTTCAGCTAACTATAACTCGCGCCCCCGCAATGCACTGCTCATGATGTCACATATTACATCATTCATGGCATGGTCAGTGACCACACTGATGACCTCACTGATGACATCACAAATTACGCCACTGATGACATCATCCACATGAAAATCTTATGCACCTCCTCACACTCTAATATAAACTTTGATACACCCACTGTAAAATACATACTACAATTTTCGAAACCATTGAGACACCAATACCAGTTACCACATACGCACTCTCTGATTCCTAGGTCTACATACACATCCACTCATTCACCCATACAATCACTTATACATGCAGCTTCTCATGAATACAACACTGTCATATGCACTCATACACCTATTAAGACACTGACACACCACCACTCATCTACGGAGTTATTCACACACCTAGTCAGTTATGTAAAGAATTAATCACATTCCCATTTACTCACCTATACAGTTATATACACACCACCTCACTAATTCATACAGATAGCAATGCATACTTACTCTCTTATATAATCGCTGATACAAGTACACAGTCATCCATACAGCCACTCTTACAATCACTCAATCTTACATATAGTTATTTATATACACCATCATCACTCACAAATACTGCCTTTCACATATGTAGTTACTTGCACATGTACCACTGAGACATCCATTCACTCACCAACACACCCATACACACACTCAACCACACATAGAGCTCTTTCCACATGCACTCTTGAAACCATACACCCAATGAATCAACTATTCACACATCTATGCACAGAGTCACACACCTCCAACCCACCCACACACACACTCAGAAACCCATACAAATACTCAGGCAAACAATAAATAACTCATATAGACACTCATGTAGCTACTGACCAACCCATGTACCAGCTTACACAACAACAAACAGACTGATACAGACATTCACACAGTTTAGTTACTAACCCATATGAAATGAATGAAATGAAATGAAATTAGATTTATAAAGTGCATGGCTGCCCGAAAGCGTCCCAGCGCTAACAGAAAATAGAACAGAAAGCAAACTGAGGAAGAAACCAATAATTAGGGGTCCTTGGGAAAAAGAATAGTTTTAAGTGCCTTTCGAAACTTCAGATGACAAGGTTCTGCACGGATCCAGTTGGGGAGAGAATTCAAATTTTTTGCTGCATTTAAAGAAAAACGGAGACCCCCTGTACGTGCCTTCCTAACTCTGGGGACGCTTGCAAGATTGCCACACTCCGACCGGAGAGCCCGGGATGGTTTATAAGGGCATATCAGGCTCCTGAGAATCGGAGGTCCTTTGCCCCGCAGAGCCCTGTGGGTGACGCATAGCGCTTTAAAGATGACTCTTTCGCGTATTGGCAGCCAATGGAGTGCTCTCAGGGCCGGTCTGGCCGAAGATCTTCTCGATGTGCCTGCAAGCATCCTGGCTGCTGCATTCTGCACCCGTTGAAGAATGTTAAGGGTGGCTTCCGGGGCTGCCAGAAACAGGGCGTTACTATAATCAAGTCTCGATAGTATTAACCCCTGAATCAGAAGTGTCCTAGACTGGGGAGGTAGGAGAGGGAGAACTTTCCGCACTGAACGAAGCAGTCCGAAGCAGGTCCCTGTAACTTTCTGTGCATGGGCCTTAAAAGTCAGATCGGGCTCAAGCCACACCCCTAGGCTTTTGATTTTTCTTTTGGAGTGGGCAGCTCACCTAGGCAGGCGGGCCAGGCGGCTTTAGGGAAAGATGTAAGATGATGACCGAGGAGCATAATCTCAGTTTTTGCTCCATTGAGTTTAAGCCGCGAACTGGACATCCATGAGAATATCTCAACAAGGCAGGCGGAGAGGTTATCCAAAGATCCTTCTTGTTGGGTTAGCGAGACGACTAATTGGGTGTCGTCCGCATAGGTGACTGTTTTAATCCCAAAGGGGGCGACTACTTCCTCCAGTGGGGCCATATAAACGTTGAACAGAGTAGGGCTCAATGAAGAGCCCTGAGGGACACCACACTGGAGGGGGGTGGATTTAGACAGCAGACCACCTTCACAAACTCTGAAAGATCGGTTATTCAGAAAGGATGTGAGCCACTTAAGGGCTATTCCTGCAACGCCCACCTTGGCGAGACGGTGCGTTAGAATTTTATGATTCACCGTATCAAATGCAGCGCTTAGATCCAGGAGGATCATAACAGCGGATCCCCCTGAATCTAAGATGCACCTTGCCTCTTCTGCTACCACTAAAAGGCCTGTGTCTGTCCCTTGCCCCGGTCGAAAGCCAGTTTGAGAATTGTTCAGCAGTTGATTATTTTCCAGGAATCCGGACAGCTGCTGATTTACCATTCTTTCCGCGATCTTACTAAGACCGGGTAGCAGTGAGATCGGGCGGAAGTTGGCCAGGTCCATGGGGTCGAGCCCCGGTTTTTTAAAAAGGGTTTTAACCCTTGCCTGTTTCCAGCTGGGTGGCACGACCCCACAGGAGAAGGAGGCATTTAGAAGCTCTGTTGCCACTGGGGCAATCGTGTCTGCAATCTTCTTAAGTACATACATGGGCGCAGGATCGGCCGGGGTGCCACTTTTCATGGAGGATAGGGCTTTACAAAAATCTTCCCTAGTAATACTGCTCAGAGAATCAAGCTGGGGGCCAGAAACGGCTACCAAATCTGAGTCAACATCCGGCGTAGAGAGATTCTGAGGAAGACTCTCAAGGATGTTAACTATCTTGGAGTCAAAAAAGTCTGCAAGTTGATTGCATCTTTCTTCTGAGCAATCTAGGGTGTTAATAGGGGAAGGTACCTTAAGTAGTTGTTTAACTATCCTAAACGTTTCTCTCGCAGAGTTGGAGGCCGAATTGATTTTAGTCTCAAAAAAAGCCATCTGTGCTTTTTTCAGGGAGGTTTTATATAGTCTTAGAGCAGAGCGATATGCCTCTTTGTTGTTAACTGCCCAATTCAGTAAAACACGTTTAATCAGTCATTTATACAATAAGTAACACACCTCTAAATCCTACATCCAGACACTTATACTCCTACTCATTCTACAATACATCTTGGCATATATATATAAAATATATTTAAACTTTACAGAAACACACAGTCACCAGATGATGTAATCAGTGATGTAATCAGTGATGTCATTTGAGATGTCATCAGTGATGTCACGGACCATGCCATGAATGATGTAATATGTGACGTCATTGCGGGGGCTCGAGTTAGAGTTAGCTGAACTAACTCTAATGGTGGAATTTCTATGGTTTTGTATGAGTGAAATGTCCAGCTAACTATAACGTGCCTGAAACCTATGTTTTTTTCAGTGAATATATATATATATATATATATATATATATATATATATATATATATATATATATATATATGCGTGGTCCGATCATTTCCTGATTTCCTTTTTCCTGGATCTCAGCTCCGCAAAAAATACCTTCCTCCCCAAAAACACTTGGGCCAGGAATTGGAGCAGTGCAGATGTCCCCTCCCTCTGCGCCTCTGTGTCAACCACCTGCCCCGATTTAGCAGGTCTTACTTTACCATCTCAAATAGCCACCCTGGACAGCTGGCTCTTGAAGGCCTGTGACCAAGCAGCCCCTATGAAGCGTGTCACTATGAGAAGGGCCCACCAGGCCAATAAGTGGTTTACCCCTGATCTCAAAGCAAAAAAACTCGAAGTGCGCCAAGCAGAACGTCCTTGGAGGCTTGCCTATTGTCCTACCCTCAAAATCCGTTATACTTCCACCCTTAACAAATACAAAAGAGACATCCTCCTCGCCAAGACCGAATATTTCTCGGGTAGGATTCTCGCAGCCGAGAGCCAGCCAAAAGAAATCTTTGCCACAGTTCACGAGCTGGCGTCCTCTGACAGGACATCTTCCAAAACCCCCCCTCCCAGCTTCTTTTCGACTCTCTCAATGACTTTTTCATAGAGAAAGTTGCACTTATCAAGGCCAACCTACCCCCCCTTCCCCTACCTTTTGTGACTCCCTGCCGTCACCTAACAAGTCCAGCCTGACCCACATACCCCCATTGACCAAAGAAACCCTCCTTACCCTGTTGGCCCGTGTCAAGTCAGGATCCCTGCTGACCCTTGCCCGGCCCACGTTTTACGTAAGGCCTTCTCAGATTGTCATATGCCCCCCCTTACCCTTCTCAACGATTCCCTTAGGCTGGGCATTGTCCCTGCCACTTACAAAGCGGCCACCATCATCCTATCCTAAAAAAGCCTGGTGCCGATCCTTCCTCCCCTTCAAACTATCGCCCTATCTCCCTTCTCCCTTTCTTGGGTAAGGTCCTTGAGTCCTATGTCACCAAGGTGCACAGCTTCTTTGTGGAAGACAGCGGCTACCTCGCACCGTGCCAGGCGAGTTTCCGCCCTCGACACTCCACCGAGAAGGTGGTGGTCTCGGTCATAGACTTAGAGAGGGACTGGACTCCAACACCCCGCAGGCCCTCATTCTTTTAGATCTGTCTACCGCCTTTGACACGGTTGATCATTACATTCTTCTTTCCAGTATCAAAGCGGCAGGCATAGGGGGCCTAGTGCTGGCTTGGCTCAGCTCCTTCTTGAGTGAGCGCACCCAAGCTGTCCACCTTGCCGATTTCTCTGCTTCTCCACGCAAGGTGAAGTGCGGCGTCCCTCAGGGATCATCCCTTTCCCACTTATTGTTTAATCTGTACATTTTCCCCCTTATTTCTGCCTTCAGGAGCCGGAGGTCACGGTGTACAACTATGCTGATGACCTCCAGCTCATCTTCAATCTCTCTCACTCCTCAACTACTGTTCACAATTTTCAATCGGTTATGCTGTTTATCAGGTACTAGATGAACTTTAACTATCTGAAATTAAACCCGGATAAGACAGAGCTAGTTCTTACCGCTGGTAGTCGCAGTCCCTGGTCCCCCATCTTCTGGCCCCCCTCCCTAGGTTCCCCTCCTTCACCGTCGTCCTCTGCTAAAACACTTGGGATCACTCTAGATCAACACCTTACACTTCATGCCCAGATCAGCTCTGTAGTTCCTTCCTGTTTTTTTATCCTCCGCACCATTCGGAAAATCTCCAGATTCTTTTCTCTTTCTGCTTTAAAATTGATTCTAATGGCGATGGTCTTATCGGGACTGGATTATGGGAACATTGTGTATAACGGTGTTCCCGCTTGTGCCCTTCAACGCCTCCAACTAGTGCAAAATCAGGCTGCCCGCCTGCTTTATGGGCTACCCACATCACTCCCATACTCAAATCACTACACTGGCTACCCATTAAAGAACGGACTCTCTTTAAGTTGGGCTGCATGACCTTTCAGGCTCAAGCGGGGTCCGCCCCCACGTTTATTTCTTCTGCTATCACGGCCTACCGCCCTTGCAGAGAGCTATGCTCCTCTACCAAGTCCCTTCTCTCTGTACCCCGCTTCAAGAAAAGCAGGTCGGGAGGCCTGAAATTCTCTGTCCTTGCCCCTACTTTTTGGAACGCACTCCCCTCTGCTATCAGATCTGCTCCTTCCTACATTGAGTTCCGAAAGGCTCTCAAAATGTATCTCTTTCTACAAGCCCTCCCATCCTAGTCCTATGCGCCCCCGCCATTGGGTTCTCAGTTTCCCCCCAGCGCCAAGAAACCGCTTGGTAGATATATATATATATATATATATATATATATATATATATATATATCCTGATTTCGCCTCCAGTACACAGGATTCCGAATCCAAAGAGACGATGCAGACCCAGATTTCGTGCAAGTATTCCTTTATTGCATTAATCGCCCAAACACCACCGCCATGACGCGTTTCGGTCCCTCTCGGACCTTGATCACATGACAAATATATTTACATATAAAAGAAATTAGACACTGATATATCAAGCTTCTGTGTGTATATTCCATATCAAATGAAAATCCTATATAAAAAACCCACACTGCAAATAATGTATGAACCAGTGTAAATTGTTCAAGGTATTATACTGTGATCTCAAAACAAACAATGAATTGGGACACATATGTAATTAATTTTGAAATATGAGCATATGACAAAGAATATAGCTCAACTTCTATATCTATTAAAACATTCATGTTAACCAATGTTTTTGGCACGCTCCTGTCACTTTAAATTTGTCCAGAAGTAAGCTTTCTGTGTCATGTGATCAAGGCTCTCAGGAGCCAAAACGTTATGGCGGCACAGCAATAAACAGATGAAAGAAACTGGTTATTTTGGGTCCGTGTACTTGTTTGAATGCGATTTCTTTGTTACACGCGGAGTGGAGTGATATATATATGTGCATTAAAGGACACCTCCCCTGTGTGGCTTCATCCTCTTTGCTGTTGCAGAAGGGCGTGTTTCACTAATAGCGCGCACGCCAGTATCGCGCTTCATGAGGCCCCTGTACCGAGAAGAGGCTCCTAGCTGCTGGCATCTGCTTCGGTGGAGTTTGTGTTTAACCCAAGGTATTGGGATTCTAGGAGTTCACCACGCGGAGCGACACGAAAACGGCAGTGTTTGGAGTTAATTGGCTTCACGTCGGGCACCGGATCATTGATCCTGCCCCTGCTTGATGGACTGTCGGTTCTACGTGGTTGGTGCAGTTTAGGGGAGAGGAGGTGGACTTTGATTGACACTTCAAAGGTGCAAGTAATCCGTTTGTGGTGCCGGACCAGCGCACTGCATTCTGGGAGTGGCAGTCCAGATGCACCGAATGATGTACCACATGCTTCCTGTGGCCAATGACATTGTGGCTGTTGGGGGCGGACTACTTATTTGCCAGGCAGGTCGGGACCGGATACTTACCGGTCACTTTGTTCTGAGGCTGCTGTGAACCACGTCGCGCTGAGGAAGGCTCGTGTGTGAGCTGAAATGCATTCGCTTGAACTCTGGTTCTTTGTGCATTAAAGGACACCTCCCCTGACTCCCCTGTGTGGCTTCATCCTCTTTGCTGTTGCAGAAGGGCGTGTTTCATATATATATATATATATATATATATATATATATATATATATATATATATATATATATATATATATATATACAGGAGCACTTATGCGCTCCCTGAAGATGGAACTACCATTTTAGTCAACAGTAAAATACTGTCATAAAATTGACATCTATAACAACTATTAAGCAAACAAATCAATAGTAACTTTTAAAAAATGTATTATAAAAATACAATTTAACAACATTACAGAACCACAACCACAATAAGCACAATTACATTAACAAACTATATCAGCAATTATAAAATAAACAAAACAACCAGCTTTTGTAATTTATAATGTCATCACATCATGATGAGCAGCCTGGTGTAGCTGCACCACCCCAGCCTACCAAAGAGTCTTTGGTATGGCAGTTTATTTTGTTTTCAGGCCAGCTATCAAAAAAGTCTCAGCAAAGTTTCTCATGCATACTATTTTTTTAGATGAGTTCACAAATGTTAGCTCATGCAGAGTTAGCTCATGCTGCTGAAATGCAGAGCTCTCCATGTGCTTCTACATCTTTTCAACCTGGATGCACTGTGCCTGTTCAGGTACTCACTGCTGAACAAGATGATAATACTGCTCATCTCAACAAAGCTAATTTTTGCTGCTTATGTAAGAAGAAAACTATTTCATCAGAAACAAGTAGTGTCCCCCTATGCAATATAAACAATATCACTTCTCCAATTAAGTCTCCTCACTTTCTACAGTTGTTTCCTGTTTTTTTCAAAAGTGAACATGACTTTTACTTCTCCTCCATATATTTTCTTATAGGACAGATTTCTTGCTCACAACTTCTGTTTTTCATTTTCCTTCTACAAAAAGAGAAAATAACTAAAAAATATTATAGTCACAAGTTGGTCAATAAATCTTAATAGTCATTATTCATTATATTCTGTAAAGTCTTCTACATCTTTCACCCACAATTACATATGTATAGCTCATACAAAAATTCTACACCCTCACCATGTGTATTTATTTCACAAATAAACTATGACATGGCATCAAATCTAATTTCTTAACAGTTTAATAAAGTAACACATTCCTCTTGAGACACTGTTGCTAACAATTAGCATGTTGCTTCATTTTAGCAATAGCAAATTCACCATTCAAACATCTCATAGGGCTAAGGTATATGCACAGTGATGTTCATAAAACCACTAGGGCTTTTATTAATACATTCCACATTCTTTGTTTTGTTGCTCAAATATGAATTTTCTTTGAAAAAATAAAAGACAAAAGTCATTTGGCGAAACAGAAACAGTTGGTTTAATTAAACGCTTAGGCCGGGAGTACAGTTACTGAAGCGGGTCTGAGGACTGCCTCAAAATACAATCAATCTGAGCAAGCAATTTAACATTTCTTTGGGTATCATAAAGCATTTCTGGAGCTCCTTATTTGGTAAAGAAAGTGAACCTTGTTTTTGCGGTCATAAATAAGGCCCCTGATAACAAATGCGAGTGGGCATTGACCTTGCATGGACACAACGAGGGCTAGAGGGTAACGTGTTCAGCTGTCCACCATGAGGGGTGCGTGATCACTGCGTGCACTGTGTGTGCTGTGTCCTGATTTACTAAGTGTTTTAACTTCATGTGGCATCTGATTTTATTCAGTTTTTCAGGAATGTGATCACCCCTCCAGCAATTAATGCTTTATTTAAGCCAATTTTCTGATCCAGCACTGACGAACATTCAATTATTTCATGCACTGTGGCCCATACACATACACCCAAAAGTCCCTGTTGCGCTGTTCAGTCAAGTTCCCTGTTTCCATATCAAATCAGTTAACCCAATTTCAATAGTTATGGATTTCCACAAATTCACATATAATCACCTCGGATCAATTCTTCTAATACTTGACCAATGGATCAATTAGTTGAATAATTGAAAATAAATAGTAATTTCAAAGTCATAGACAAACGCAAATAACCACAACCTTTTGTAAGTTATAACATTTTTATCTAACACAATGCATTAATTCAGAAAAACACCTCATGAGAGAGAATACAATCTAATAATCATCTAGTAAATACTCAATCTCAACAAATCCATTTGTCATAAGGAGGGGATAGATGAAGAGTCATCAGATAATATAAGCATCAATTTAACTTCTCATTTAAGAAAAAATTGATGGAAAGACAAAACACAAAATAAATTCTCGAGTTATCTAAGATACCAACCCAAAGAAATAAGTACGAGGAAAACTACCACCCTGGCCTAGGTAGCGGCAAGGGACCCTGATCAGAATTTCAGGGATCAAAGGATTAAGATCTGAATAAGTATAGGACTGGATTGATTAAGCCTCTCTGCAACCCGGAAATCAGTAGCTCACCCTCCCTCTCTCCGTCTCAATCAAAAATTCAATGCACATCCTTACTCTCTCATGAGGAAAACGTATCATGTTAAGGACAAAGTTTATACATTTTATATATTCGCAGACTTTCACACAGAGGCACAGAAGTTGGCCATTTGTCAAGTGTTGTGTCCGTCACCGCTTCATACTCTTTCAGCCGGCTCAGCAAATGTATCCACAGTATCACATGGTTTGTGCGCGCTGCAAGTTTCACTCATCACAGTATGGTCAACTTAAAAAAACATATTGACTTTTCCATTTACTATAAGAACTGAAAACAGACGTTTATTAATAAGATGGTAATGAGATATTCACTGTTAACCACCCTCCTTCACCCATATCCGAGTTAGTAGTTATTTTAGTGTCATGATCAACTGTGTCATAGGCAGCTGAAAGTTCTAAGAGAAGTAGTGCAATAACCCCATTGTGATGTATTGTGTTCTTATGGTCAAACTAGTTGGCGAATAGGGCCGATTTGGTGCCTTTTTCAGGATGAAATTATTTTTAGAAGTCTTAAAGTATGGCGTTATCTTGAATTAATTCCGACCTTTTTGCAAAGGCTGCTTTTTCTATTACTTTGGCCATGAATGGCCCATTTGCAATAGGTCTGTAGTTGTTGGGTTTTTGAGGGTCCAGGTTTCTTTTCTTAATTGATGGTCATATGTATTCCTGCTTTCTTTGACATGATCCAAAAATCAAGTTTCGGATAGTTGTTTGAAGGAATGCAGAGGCTGTGCTAAACTACCCTCAGATGGGTTTTTGGAAATGAGCTAATATTTCGAGTGGGGGCGAATCAGCCCAGAAGGACCCCAGTCTATATGTTAACCCAAGAGGGGAAAACCCCTATGTCGCACGTACTGAGCTATCAGGCATTGCCGCGCATAGTTTTGAAGTGTTGGGGTCATCTAGTTGGGGTCATCCATGCTTGAGGTTATGCTAATGTTACAGAAAACATTACAGGGCATTCTAGAGGTTTCAGTGTTAAACAACGAAATCCTAAAAACACAAAGTAACCAATTTTAGAACATAGTAGGGGAGCTGATGCAGATTAAAGGCCTAATACCTACTCTAGTAAGAGCAGTGGAAATTCAGGAGGATATCGAAGAGGATGGGGTGGTTGATGTATTTGGGGAGGATGAAGGGACAGAGGAGGATGGAGTGATAAGGGAAGATGAAGCAGTGAGTAGACATAAAGAAGAGGAACCAAGAGTATATATCTCCCGATGCCCTATGATTATAAAGAGATATGGAGTTAGGAGGAGGTTAAAACAAATTATCCAAAGGCAGTGAGTGGGAAAAAAGGTCCTATATAAACAGCACTTGGCAATGCATCAGGAGGATGGGAAGGGGGCACCCCCAGTTATAAGGGCACAAGACAAGGCAGTGTGGCAAGAAACAAAAAAACTAACTTTTGTAGATACAAGTGAAAGAGCCCATAGCGCTGAAGGCCAACTCAAGAGGGTAGCAGGGAATAGTACAGTAAAGAATACCAAAGTCGCCGTGAGGAACTATCCAGGATGGAGGTAGAACCAAAAGGCGGGATGGAGACGCCGAGATGGGTGGTTGGAAGATCCCAAACCCCTCAGATGGTGGACACCTGGTTATTTCTAGAACCCCTAGGTCAGGAAAAGGGGGGGAAAAGGCAAAGAAACTAAAACCCCTAAATCAGTCCCAGCTCCTTGCTTCATTTGCAGAATGCCCTAGTTTAAAATATGTCAGCACAGATGATCTTAAAGAAGTATGGTTCCTAAATAACACAAGCGGGGATGAAGTAACAAAAGTCCTCCTTCACTCAGCATTAATAAAAGTTGCTATGGAAAATGCAGAGGCTGAGATGTTAAGGGAAGGGATTAGACTTTTGAAGAGAGAGGAGGTGATGAGAGTGAATCAAGGAAAACCATTCCTCAGGAACCATGCGAGGTTGGGTGACCGGCAAATAAGAATGATCACATCAGGTCCGGGCATAAAGGACGCTCTTGAAGTTACGATAATCCCCAAAAACACAGAGTGGGAGGATGGTGATGCTTTGGTGGGAAATAGATACAGAGAATTGGCATACATGGGATACGAGGAAGAGGGGTACCTGAGCAATAATGATTAGGAATCTGGGTCGCCGCACAGCCTATCCATCTTGTCCTGGAATGTAAATGGATTTAAAAGAATAGCGATAGAGGAAGGGTTTAAAAATATCCTTGGGAAGTCCGACATCGTATGTCTACAGGAGACGTGGCTGTGCGCCAATACCCTAGGTACCGAAGGTTTTGCTAACCATGTAAGGCCGGCAAAAAAGAATCAAATAGGTAGGCCATCAGGTGGCCAGATGACTCTAGTATCAATAAGAATAGTGAAAGATCTACAATCCCTTCAACTCAGATGCAGCTTGGCATTAGGCAGTAGAGTACTGTTAACAAATAACAACGTGGGTGGTGGAGGTATCTGCATTATAAATGTGTATATTCAGAAAGGGAAAATAAAGGAGTACAAAGTGGAGTTGAATTGGCTAAAGAAGGATCTGGAGGGATTATATGAGTTATACCCTAAAGACGTGCTCTTAATATTGGGAGATTTTAACCATGGACTAAATCCCCCAAAAATAGATGCAATGCAGAGTGACGTGCTAAAAGCTCATAATATAGAATTTGCGAAATTCCCCCATTGTGCTATCTCCACCCAAGACGTAAAGCTAGGGCAGTTGCTGGGAGCCATGGGCCTGATTTGTATTAACGGAAGGAAAGAACCAAATCGGCCTGCAAAACGTACCTTTAAAACAGGGCAGCAACTGTGCCCTATAGATTATGCATTTGTTCATGTATGGTGCTTTCATCTAATAAAACACTTTGAAGTACTTGAGCTACAGGGTAGCGATCACTCTCCATTGTTGACAGTATTAGAGGTAAACGGGGTCCCCCCAAGACAGAGAGTGTTACAAATGTATGTTGAATACCCTAAGCGGCTTATAACCCGGATCAGTTAGAGAAACTGAGAGCTCTCCAATTAGTAGTTGGGCTAGAAATCCCCCTGACAGGGGAGGCCCTACCCTGGTATGAGGATATAATTAAACGACTGGTGGAGTGTCTTAGGATAAAAATTAAACGGGGAAACCATGGGCGAAAAAGTAAAGCCAGCGCACCTCTAGCCAATAAACCCTGGTTTGATGATGTATGTCGGAATGCTAAGGCCGCTATTAAGAGCTCTTAGGCGTAGCTATAATGACATATCATCACTAGAATTAAAGAAAGCAAGGTTAAAATACAAGTCAATAATTACAGAAAAAAAAGGTCCTTAAAGGAAAGATGTTGGGTTAACTTACTCAAGGCCATTGAAGAAAAAAAAAGGCCAAAGGATTCTGGAAATTGATTAAACCATGCACGGGGAAGTTGTGGGATCCCTGCAGTGCTCCATTCCAGAGGATAAGTGGGCAGCCTATCTGGAGGTACTATATGGCAAATGGCCTAGTAAAGGAGAACTAATACCGACATGCTGGCCTGAAGTTAGAGAGGATATACTATTACATTTCACCCCAGGTCATATTAGGAGACTAGTATCTGGTCTAAACTTAACTCGAGCTGCCAGCCCAGACAACCTACCAGCAATTATTATAAAAACTAATCCCGACTGGTGGGCTGAGTTCTTCTCAAATATGTTTCACGGGATACTAAAGACAGGATTAATACCAGAAAGTTGGAAAGGGGCTATTGTTAGACCTATACACAAAAAAGGTGATGTAAATTCCCCAAAAGATTACTGCCTAATAAATCTCCTGGACATTGGGGAAAAGGTATTCTCCAAAGTAATTCTAGGCCTACTAAAGAACTGGGCAGAGGATAACCAGATAGTACCCCCAGAACAGGGGGGGTTCAAAGAAGGGCACTCGACTGTGGACCACTGTTTTTCTCTTTGGGCCATCACGTGGAAGTCAATAGAACAGAGGGGCAATTTATTCTGCTGTTTTGTGGACTTCCGCACGGCTTTCGATCTTGTGAGCAGGGAACAGCTATGGTCAACTCTGGAAGGACAAAATCTAAATGGAGATCTACTGGCGATTATAAAAGCCTTACACATGGAAAACTGGGTCCAGTTAATCCTGGATGAGGAGGGTGGACTATCTGGGAGGATCCAGATCGGAAATGGCTTGAGGCAGGGGTGCGTACTTGCCCCTCTGCTTTTTTCCCTGTTTTTGGCCGACTTACAAGCAAAACTAAGAGAAGTAAAAGGGGCTAGCCCAAAAGTGGGTGGTAATCATGTCTCGTGTCTACTATATGCAGACGATTTAGTGATTATGGACCTGACGCAGATAGGTCTCCAGAGAAAATTAAACATGTTCAATGAATATTGCCTAAATAAAAAGTTAATAGTGAACATGGAGAAGACCAAAATGTTATGCTCCTGTAAGAATAAATCCCGGTCTCTTGGCGTCTAGGCACATATTTGCTTGAGAGGGTGAACGAATATAGATACCTAGGAATCTGGTTTATGAGTAACCTCAAATGGTATACCCATCTGGAGGCACTTAAAATGAGGGCATCTACCTCAGTGAAGGGACTAAAGAGATGTAACAGTGTTTATGGTGAAAACTCAGATAGGCCGGTCATAAAAGCCTATTTAGCAATGGTCCCCACCCCCAATTTGTGTACGGGGCAGAAGTGCTTTACTTAAGTGAGAAACAAGGCTGGGATAAAAAAGAAGGAAATATTCTAAAAAACGTATTCTCATTGCCCAGATCCTCTATGTTACAAGCTGCAAGACTTGAGTTGTGAATTACCTCTTGGGCGGTAACTGCCTGTATGGCATTAATCCGCTTTGGGCATCGCCTAGGGTCTCAAGAGCACCAAAAAAATTCCCAGTGGTGTAAAAGTGAAATTGTCACTAGTGAACTGTCCTGGGCGAAACAGACAAGAGCCGCACTAAGGGAAGCATATGGAGAATTGGGTTTAAAATTATGTTCACAACTAAGTCACCCAAGCATAGCTAAGAAAGAATTAAGAACACTGGGAGCTGAGACTTCCCGCACAAATGATAGAGAGTACCACTTGCGGAAAGTTTCGGTGTCACATATGACTTTGGCTTGGGAATCTAACAATCAATATCCCTATCTAGATAGATTGCAGAGCTTTCACTTAAGACGGATGGTACTAAAGGTGCAAATGGGGATAAACCCCTGCTATGGGAATACTGAGATGAAAAATTTTATGTTGAATAGCAATGGTACCTGTACATGTGCGTTAGGTAATCATTGCGATATTGTGCATATTTTAGTAGATTGTACGAAGTTTTTAGACTTACGGAAAGAGTTTTTATGTCCGATATTTAAAAAATATATGATTAGAAATAGGATACAAACTGTTAGCCTTCTTTTTGAAATGACGAATCTAGACATTGCTTGTGCTATTGAGAAATTTATGAATAAGGTCAGGGTGTTCCCTAGGTGTACAGAATAAAAATACTGGGAAGGTTTGGAAGGGAGATGAAAGAACTGCCCGACCGAACTATTTGTAGGTGGACATTTGTATCTTGCATGAAGGAAATGTGTATTTTATGATATGTATTATACCATGTTTTTAATATGACCTAGGCTATATTTTAATAGTACTTTTATGTATAAGGTGCACTTTTATGGTTGTAACTAACCAAATAAAGTTTTCTGACTGACTGGTGGTTTTCTTTTTGTTTAAAAAGGAATCCAGGATGTCTGCTTTGGTTGCCCAATGATTTGCCAGTTTTTCACAAAATTCTTAAGAAATTAGATGGATTCCTTCTGTGCATTTAGGTTTTAAAATTCTGTGTGAATTTTATAAAAGTCTTTATTTTCACATTTTGCATTGTGAATTCTATATGAATAGTAGGTTTTTTGTTTTGCTTTTTTGCTTGTTGACTTGTACATTGTGTTACGTGGAAAAGGTGTGGCACAGCAGCCAGAGTACCTGACTTTCGGACCACAGAGTTCCTGGGTAGATCCCAGGCTCCGGCGACAGGTTAGCCCAGCACCATGTGACTCTGGGCAATAGCTTGCTTAATCTTCCCGACGGCCCACAACACCAGGACACCTCTCCGGAGGTAGCTGTGACCTTTACAAATACCAGCATTTATATTTATTTACATTATGTTACGTTTGCAAAGAGATAGTTTGTCTTGAGTGTTGTTTGTTTTGAGGCAGGTGCGTTAAAGTTTTAAGATTTGTTGTTTTATCTTTTTTAGTTCAGCATTCATCCAAGGTGCTTATTTTGTATTACCATTTTTTGTTCGCTTTAGTGGTATTAAGATATCAAACTTTCTCGGAGCCACTCATAACGTTTTTTAACAGAATTTATTGTGTCCAGTTATGTTGTAGATGTTGTTTGTTTTTCTAGGTCCCATTAATTAAGTTTTTTTCGAACGTCGATATGTAGTTACAGGTAATGTGGGCTTAGGTGTGGAGGGCTGTAGTGTCTTTTGTTGGAAGACTACCAAGTGGTGTTAATATCACATGACTGAAGTAACCCCTTAGAAGCTAACTAGGTCTGGGTTGGCAAGAAAATTACATGTAGGATGTGACTGGCAATGTGTGTGGGTTTGGGGATGATCTGATGTTGTTTGAGTGCGCCTAGACTACTGGCGATATTTCTGGGGTGAGGCATATTAGGTTTTTCAAACCATATGCTTAGTTCACCAAAGACGCATAGAGTTGAATATAGTGTAAGAAATTTGTCTAGAAATGTGTCTTGGAATCTTCCATCGCTAGGTAGTAGTCTGTAAAGAAGAAGTTACAGGAAAAAAGTTGGTGAGGGTTGCGTCTGGCAAGGAGGGCCTCATACCCTTGTATGGAACCATCCTCAACTTTGGTGAGATTAGTTTTTTCCATAAATATAATAGTTAGTCCGCCTCCTCTTTTGCCTATATGATTTTGTGTGATAATTTGATAACCTGGAGGAGCAGCTTCATGTAATACTGGAGCCATGTCATCCCCCAACCATGATTCATTTATGAAGAGTCAGCCAAGTTGTGTCTGTGAATGGGCTGGAAATGTAGTCAGTCACGGCCGTCATGAATCGCGGGTAGGGGGGTGGGGATGATCACGGGGGTTAATTTAATAACATTTTTTACAAAACATACCTTCGCCTCCGGCCCTGGACTCCCGTGTCATGTCTGCTGCTCTCTGCTCACAGGAAGCAGAAACACAGCCCACTCCCTCTCTTCCCCTAAGCCAATCACAACGCTGCAATGGCCGAGCTGTGATTGGCTAGGACGCCATCCTGACAGGCATATATGGGGAGGCCGTTTTCTTCTTGCAGGCTGCCCAGCAGCCTACATGAAGAAAAGGAAGCATGCTATAACTGGGTTGGTCAGCCCTGGGGCTAGCCAATCTTCCCTGACCCGCCCACCCTCCTGCCCCCAACCAGGGCCGGCTCTAGGCTCATGGTGGCCCTGTGCAGGGAGCGTAGGTGGGGGCCCCGGGAGATGACGGTAAAGGACATGATGGGCAGTGGCGTCACTAGGGTTGGTGTCACCCAGTGCAAGTAAGTCATGGTGTCACCCCCTCACGACTTTTAGCACCACACAAACTTCTAGATGTCAAGAGGCAAAATATGATTGCCGGAGAATCACCTTGGTGGGACTCTGCCATCATGTGGGCGGTCCAAGAGCCCACATGACATGATCAGCTGACCTGCCCATGTGGTGGGGCCACACACTTGTCAACTGATTCCAGCAGTGTCACACTGTCTTTAAAAGACCAGCGTTTGAAGATCTGACAGACTCCTCTGCAGCCTCCATTGATGACCATAGACTGTCGTCGCAGAGGGCACCAGTCAGTGCACTCTCCCCTGAGCCCCAGGCCAAGTCTTGAGAGGAGCCCCTGCTACCTACTTAGACGCTAGCAGCAGAGCTCCATTAACTGAAGCCTCAAATGGGTACTCCAAGCTCTGCAATGACAACTCAAACTCTAGATAATACTTGCAGTAGCCCAAAACTATCAGAGCCTAGGACCCTACCTACAGTGCAATGCAAGAGCACAGCAAGCATCGCTAAGTCACCACGCAAGTCCTGTCATTTGAGACCTATGCGTTATCAAAAGAGGATACTCCAGCCCTTATGGGAAGTTACTGCCTAATACGTTCATGTCATTTGTAGCACTTTCTGTGGATAACTTTTTATCCTTTAACACGTTTATTGCGATGGGACATGTAGTTTTCTTTTATACGTCATACAGAATGGGCACAATACAAATCCAGAGCAAACACAAGGAGAGGATGGACGGAGAACTGAAACTTTTCAGACACTCACCCCCAGTCACAGATCTGGGTTGAATCCATCATCATTCTTTAGCTCACTTAGCCACCTCAGTTCAGACCCAATTATATGCAAATCAGTCTTGACCCTATGCCTCATGGGAACAATCCAGCCTGAACTGCCGAGCCAGGTCGTCCCTGAACCGGATACAAGCATCCTGGCCGCCACCTGGAAATGCCACTTGTGCTCAGGGTTGCTCTAAGACGTTTTAAAAGACTTGTTTCTTGGTTTATTTTGAGAGAACATTTCATCAGTTCCTAGCATCAGGCGGAACATTTTGAACTGAATACCTTTCCGTAACTTGATTACAAAACATATGATTGTCGACTGTTTTGAATTCCATGTTAATGCAAACCGCTGTAGAAAACCATAAAGGAAACCAATAAAACAAAAGTGCACTTCTTGGTAGATTTACGAAGAAACTGAAAATGTAGGAGTGAAATGACTAAACTAAGGAAAATGCACTCTGGCTGCCCAAGGAGGAGGTGGGAAGAGGCCGAGGATTTAAGACATCTGAGAAAACACACTTTTAATGAACTAAGAACCTGGCACGTGTGTGGGGCTGAATATGAATGTATTGTGCACACCTTGCCTACTAAATTCTACTTTCTATTGTTTTAAAACAGAAGTACACAACTACTGCGCGCGACCCTGACTCGTGTGCTGCCAAACATGCGTACAAGTAATCTCTATAGTGAACCAAATACTAGTTGTAACTTGGATGTAGCGCGCACTGCTGAAGAATTTATCATACAATATAACTCAATTGCTCTATAAAATTGTTCAACACATTAGTCATTTAATCTCTGTTATAAACACCGAGCTATTTTTTCAATGCTATGCACCGGTCTTTATTTGTATAGGGAAGTGTGTGCCCAGTTCAGCTGCATCCCCGATTTGTGTCAGTGGCCCTATATTTTAACATCACCTTGGCCTACAAGGGCAGAGCCTGGTAGCGGATGGGGTGTGAGTGACAGGGGGGGCTCACAGAGCCTTACACCACGGAACCAGGCTGGGCTTCCGTGTGAGTCACTCCTAATGCATGCAATGCATGCAATTACATTTTGAAACCTGAGGCCGCAGCCCCGATCCCAGGCAGGGTCACTCATGCTTTCTGCAGACCGGACAGACCCACGGCCAGACCAACCCACCGGATATTGAGTTATTCAGTGGCCCCCCTCGTCACGGCAGGGTCTGCTCGTGCAGACTGGTCTCTCTTGTTTATTTCATCACGGTCACGGACACGCTTCCAGCTGGTTCTCAAGGAGGCGGGAATCTCGGCGCAGGTATCTCCCTGTCAGTGGCCCTCGGCACACGCCACGAGGAGGAGGCGCTGCCTTCAATTTTGGTAGGCACGGGGAGATTAAAGATTTGCAGAATCACAGGGCGTGGAGTCGCCCCGAGTCTCGAACCTTGGTGTCCCAGCTCCAAAGTCTGCAGTCTAGCCCTGAGACCACATGCATGCACTTGGGGACCCGTATGCATACACATGCACAGAGTGCACGCAGTCTGGATTTCAAGACATGGGGCGGTTTATGCGTACAAGCAGTGTGGAGCCGACTGCATATTCTTGGAGAGCCCCGTTCTCTGTTCATGTGTCCCCCTCCAAATCTTGCACAGAGACCTTTCTACCCCTTTTAACCTGGTCTATTTTTATCGGGAGTGCCTTATGTCACTAAGGGTTCTCTACTAGACTGGGCACTGTTTATGGGGCCTGCTGGGAAAAGTTGGGTTCGGTGTATACTACGCATTGCGGCAAAACTCGTCCCGGGACCCGGCGGCTGCAGTATTGGCTAAACGGAAACCTATCTTCATTAATCGCTTGCTTGCCAATGCCACATGTGACGCGGTGATTACTGTGCCCACAAGCACTGCTGCTGCAGAAAATAAATATCATCATTGAGAGATCACGGACGGAGAATGGATCTGCCCTTACCCGGCAGGTGCGTTCTTCTTCACTTTATTCTCGCTCAGTCACTAGTCTGAGCTCACTCAGGCTCAGCTTTTGTCCGACACTCCGACAGACTCGACGACCACCAAATAATGGCTGGCAGCGGCTGCAGAGAGAGAGTCATACGTCGAGGAGCTGGAGTACTAGTGTACGACATACGCCATGCCACCACAAGTTACGCACGTCGCGGGGAAGCAGGGTTAGGTTGAGTCTGCGCAGCCGCGCAGATCACTCTATCCTGGCTGGCTTCCGGCGTCTGTGAGTGCCAGTTGAGCCAGCCGGGTGACACGTCACTAGTCATGATTTGAAACACCCCGGCGGCCTGCTGCCCAATCAGGAATGTCGAACAGAGGCAGAGCCGCCAGGGAAGTTAAAGGGACTCGTCCTGACTGTCAGGGCTTGAATTGGATTTGGAACTACTCATGTCGTCGTCGGAACTTAGTATTGGTAGCCGGGAGGCCGCCAAATCCTGCCAGGGGGCCGCCAGTGCCACGAGATCATTGATCCTCCTCGTCGTGGATCCGATCCGATCCTCGTCGTGGCGGCCCCTGGGGTTTGGCGGCCCTGTGCAGTTGCACAGTTTGCACATGCCTAGGGCCGGCCCTGCCCCAACCAGGCATACCCTTCTTCTGCTTTCTCGCAGGTTAGTCTTGTGTAATGGAGAAGGAGATGCAAGGTTATGTAGAGTTGTGCATTGTTTACGTCTTTCACATTTGTTGAGGATGGAAGGTGTATGGGTTGGGGTGGAGATGAAGCATGAGGGTCATGTTTCAAGGCTCTAAATGGTGCAATGGATGAAAGGTGGGGGTGCGAGCGTTGTGTATAAGCAGAGTTCGTATTTGGTGTTTTAATTGATGGAAAATTGTGTATTGCATGGTAAAGTTGGTTTAAGGTGTGTATTATTTGTGTTTGCATGAGGGCATGTGTTTGTATTTTGTGAGCGGGTGAAGTAGTTAATTGTGTGTGAATGGGTTTTTAATGTGCTTGTATGTGTTTTGTTTTTGTGGGCAGTGATAGGTGATATAATATTTCCATGCAGGTGTGATGTAAGCATTTAGAAAATTACAACTGCTAATGTGAACCCGGCAATCTCTTCTAGATATTGGAAGTCCCATCGGCCAGAAAAGTTCAAAGGCCTCTTATCTTCGTAAATTTGGGAGGCGACTCACTCCCAGTCCCTGCCCAAATGTGTTCCTGTAAGTGGGATGTGGGTCATTTACTTCCTTTAATAAGATCAACGGGATAGAGGACACGCTGTTCGCATACAGCCAGTAGAACACGTGGCCCATGAGAGTACCCCAAGCTGAAATTAATGGATCATTGTCAGACTAAGGCAACTTTCACAGCCGCCTGTACAGAGCACCGAATCTAGAGCCCAGACATTCCACTCCTGGCACCTCATTGACACTCTGTGTGAACCGTGGCACGCCATTTATCTCCTACACTCCTAGTTGGACTCTGCTGCAGGGAGCCTGAGCTCGAAGCTGGCTCGGCCAGAGTGTGGTGTGCACAGACACCTTAATGGATGAGCTGGGATCTTGCTACAATGTACCAGAGCGGCGGCTGCATTCCAGGCTGTGATGTATTGAGGGATCCCGGCTACAGGGAGTGGCAGTACTCCGGGTGTGCGGTGATGAAAGCACGCTCTGCAGTCGGGAGCTGCAATCAAAGACTTTGTTATATTCTTGGCCCCCAGATGAAAGAAATCAAACGTTTTTGCTTTAACTTCCACTCGCATGAGGGCCTTCAAAGCACAGCATCAAACAAGTATGGCTCCCAGGTCTTTGGCGCCTCCCACAAAGACCATCTGTGTGTTACCAGCTCTTCTAGCAGAGTTTTTGGGTTACCTTGTTTCCGGATCACCCCTCACCACACTGGGATTAGAGAATGAACTGTAGCCAGTTTTGGGGGGTCCTTGGTAGACATAAAGAAACAAGTAAGGTCAGAAAAGGTCACCCCGTTCCTCTAGTCTGAGCCTCCATATATAAAACCGAGCATGGTCACATCTTGGGAAATTAGTTCACATTAAAGCAGACATCAATTGGCTTTATTTTAGCAGGCCCAGTCGAAACATGGAAGAGGCATAGAAGTGGATGCGGTTAGGCAGACTGTAGTGCAGTGTTTTTTCCGGTTCTACATAGAGCATTTGACAAGAATATTAGTAACCATGGGCAGTGGCAAGGAAGGAAATGCCCCCCTGGCCCATGTTTGAACTGTCAAATCCAGCAATAACCATGCTACAGTAGGCCTGTCAAGCGTCTGAGCCCTGGTGCAACTGCCCCTGCTGCTCCCACAGAGCTACTCCCCTAACCTCGGGAAGGGAGCAGGGTTTATAAACTTGGTTCAGAACAGGCTGAGTGGTAGGGAGCTGACAAAAGGGGTTCGTTTTGAGGAAAAGTAGGGGATTTAGGATTGAATCTTGAGTCCTGTACGCATCAACAATCCATTTAGTACCAGTGGTAGAAAGAGACTCCATTGTAAGCTAGATCTGTTGACAGATGGCACCCTGGAATGGCAATATGAGAAGTGAATTAAAAAACATGGAAGAGTGGGCTACAAGAAGGCAGCTTCCTGAATGGTGCCAGTACTTTGGAACCTCTAGAAAAATAGACTGTGCCTGCAGGGTCGCTTCTCAGACATTTACGATAGTCAGTGTAGAATAATTTGATACCAGCACTAGTTTTCCACCCGCATGATGCTGCCTTTTACCATCCCAGACGAGGTTACACTTCATGTAGTCAGGAATTAAATCAAACAAAAAGGGCACATAAATCCGACTGAGTGGTATAAGAGTTGGACAAAAAGGTGTGTGTCCACTAAATAGGGAAGCATTTTGAAGTATTCATGTTAAATGCCCTTAAGGTAACTACACATTGTGAAGAAAAATGAGGGCACCCAGAATATTGTTGCAGTATCAACAGAGAAATATCACTTATGTTCCCAACATACACATCACCAGTGTGGCTTTACCTAGAATATTGTTTTTATTTCTCTAGGATGAAGTCGTTTTGTTGGTAGTCCTTAAATTAATGGCTATAAAGAGAGGCCAGAAACAGTTTCCACCCGGAATATCAAGATGTTAATATTGAACTGTTGAATATTTTGGCTAAAATATCGACTACAACAATATTGTAAAAACAGGTCTATGTAAGTAAGTGTAGATGTACTATTCCTACCTCCGCACCCTTGTACCTTGATGGTATACGTATATATCATCAAGGTTCATGAGTGTCGAGTTAGGAATAATGAATCTGTACTTACCTATATAAACTTAACTTAAATATATATGTACGGTTTGGGCGGGTCAATATTTTTGTAATCAGTGTTCTGACAACATCCAAATGTATGCATCTGTGGAAGGAAAGGAGAAGTGATATTATGGGAACAGCCAAAACAGTAAAAAGAAAAATGGTGCAAAGAGCTTGCAAGTTTTCCTTGGTTCTCCTAATTTTAGAGTTTGCAGTATGAGATAGATAAATACTTATTGTGCAAATGATTAACATCGTTAAAAACAATTTGCTCAATGAAGGTAATACAGCATAGTAATGTTAAAAAGAATGAGACATCAGAATGCACTTTCGTTTCCCATTTCTTTTCAGAATCACTCCTTTGAAATGGCCATACTGTTTTGTACCAGGCTCAATAGGGATGTAAAAATTATTACTGCACCTCATGATTGTTTGGACCTCGCACGTATATGGGATCCACACTTGACTCAGTCCCCTAGTGGCCAATTTTATATATTTTTGAACCCGTGTTGTCAGTTGACTAGATTCTTCTCTGCAGTATTAGTTTTGGCTAATGATCAGCAGTAACAGGATATCTGTCTAACCTAACGGAAAAATTTGATGATCATACTAATTTCCTTTCATTAGTTCAATAATACGTCACTTGGGTTCACTGCAGTCCCCACAATGATACCATACAGTGCCACTATATATATAGATATATATGTATATTACCTACTGGCGGTCGCCAGTAGGTAGTTATAGTTAGGACCTATTATCCATAGGAAAACCGCAACATTCTATTGCCAATAACTTTGGCATTGATTGATGAATCTTCTTGAAATTTTCCAAAGTTTTGGCTAGCTCAGTTCCGCTCCTTCCCTGAAAGTTTGGGGGTGATTGGTGAGAAAAAAGAGGTGTTCCAAAATGCGTTTTCGCCATGCAGTTTCTCATAGGACCTTTAGCCATGGCTCCAGCTCGAACGGCTGAACGGAATTGCACCAAATTTGGCAGAGAGGAAGTCCTCAGTTCCGACTTGTGCCTTTGGTCTATCTGGTGTCAATCTGTTCAGTAGTTTTTGAGAAAATTGAGGTTAGAGTCATTTATATATCTATGGGCGCGGAGGATCCGCGGATTGTGAGAGGATTGGCCTCGTAGGATAAGCGCACCGTTTCGATCACGCGCTAAATTCTAATTGGCTGTCAAGCGGTTGTAAACATTAGAAACCAGGAACTGTTAGCAGCCATTTTGTGCCTCGGTAGAAGCGAGGGCGAAAAAGTCTGTGAAATATGTTGGCAAAACGTGAACAGAGGCAGGTTTGACACACCCTGATCCCCTAGGCCTGCTCAGGGGGTGACATAGGGACCCGAAGGGCAAAAAAAGTAAGAACTTTTTTTACAAAAAAAGTCATGAGATGCGCGTAGGATCAGCTTATGTGTATAGATGTTTGGTGGTTCTAGAAAAAGCCCTTGTGTTTATTGAGAGATTTTAGTAATTACAAGTACGTGCCAATGCAGAGTCTAAGGTTCATGAGGAAGACTCGGTTTCCTTCATCTGTAAAATGTACACTATCTCTTTAATAGATGCCATGCATATTGAAACGCAAATTGTTGTGGTATATGGACAATATTCTATAGTCTTGTAGAAAAGTAGAAAGATTTATTCACATGTTTATTCACTTATCTGCGCAGATCAGGTGTTCCAGTCTTCCCCTATCTCGACGACTGGTTGTTGAAGGCGAGCTCACCCCAGACAGTCGCCTCCCACCTCCAGGCTACAGTCGACCTCTTGCACCTGCTGGAGTTGTCCATCAACATGCCGAAGTCGCTCTCATTGGAGCAGTTCTGGACTCGGCGCAGTTTCGGGTTTTTCACTCCGAACAGCTGGTTCGATATATTCAGGTTGATTCTGATCTTTCAGCTTTTATCCCGGGTCTCGGTCAGGTTAACGCTGCGGCTCCTGGGGCTGAAGGCCTCCTGTATCCTAGTGGTGCATCACGCAAGGTGGCATGTGAATAAATATAAACATAGGCCACGCAATTTGCGTCCGTAATATACAAATTTCAAGGGGTGGTGGTTCCCGGGGGTTTGAGGGGGGTCGTTGAAGCCCACATAGTTGTAATTTGGTTAGTTTGGACGCGAAAGTGGTGCAAGGGAGTTGTAAATCTGGTACAGTGTTTTGTTTTATTTTGCTTTACTTTCTGTGATGTAGAACATCCTGCGTAAATATAACAGTTTTTTTACAGCCAGTAACTTTTAACCCTACCCCCAAACGGCTTTCTGCCTGTTACCATAGTAACAGTTAATGGAACACTTACGTGAGCATAGAGGTTAAAAGTTCACCACACTATGTTGCTAATGAGTTAGCCTCAGAATTATACTTCAAATTATAAATATAATTTCTATTGATGAGTGCTACCCCCACAAAAAAAACAGACATATGTACTTTTTAATTAACTTTTATTGAAACAAAAACTGGAACTATAACTAAAAGATAACAATACAATAAATAATGATAACTATTACTAACAAAACAATATAATAAACAACATGTAATATGGAGTCCAAAAGAAGTATTGTAGTTAATCTGCAAAACAAAATAGAAAATTAGTGTTTAAAATTAGATTGATGTGACTAAATGAGGTCAAACATTACAAGTCAAAATAACACTTGACGATATATATATTTTTTTACATGTTTCCAGTGTGCCTGAAACGCTTCCACTGGCATTGTAAATGCAGACTTTGGTCGACCCTTTTATCAATTTTTGAAGTTTGAGATATAATGTCCTAACTCTGTTATTCATCTCCTACTTTCTCCTTTCAAATTCTTTTGTAAAGACGTTAACAACAATTAAAGGGAACTTTTTCTGCATATTTTTAATAAATCATTTGGCACAAGGCATAGTGACACCGTATTTATTGAATGTTTTGAAATTAATTTTCACAAGTCTTAAAAAAGGTGAATGCAGGAAAAGTTACTTGCCGCATATGCAAGACTGCTTTCAGGAGGAGACCCCAATATAGAGGACTGGTGTGGAACTGCAAGTATGCGGAATCACTTGCAGACTAATAATCAGGTCAACTTTGCAAGGGAAGAGTTAAGGAGATTGAGAGAGGCTCCTTCTGCTTCATGAGGAGGCCCAAGTATCAGTGGAGCAACACTGTCAACCTCTACTGCACAGCCTAATATTAGTCCCCAATTTGGAACCCTTTAAGAAAAAAAGTAAGAAGGTTGGGAGCTCTGTATGCCATCCTAAAACCTAATCCTCCCTTAGTTATACAGAGATCCACCCTGTATCAGACTCATTTGTAGAAGTGTGGATTTGAGATTATCTGCCACCGAAAACCCCTCAAGTACTTATATCCGTTACTTTTCAACTTCGTCGAGTAGTCGTATTGTGAGTATTTACCTTAGTGTTGTCCGTTAAAAATGTGTGAATGTGCATGGCTTCGGACAACTCGTAAATGCCATATTTGAGACATCGGTTTAATCAGCTGGAACAGGAGGGTATAGTTTTCTTCAAACTCGGCAACAAACAATCTGCAAACTGAAAAAAGAGTTAAAAATGTATATGTTGTACATATGTCCAAGATTAATTTAAATGTACATCAAAACATTTGTTCTCAATAGGATTGGGGATGAAAAGCAATTATTAGAGGTTATATTTGACAATCAAAATAGGAAATAGCATTGCATTATACAAATAGGCAGAGATTGGTCACTCACTTTATTTACATTGCAATTTTCGGCTGATAACATATGGAGAGCAGTCAGTGGATCTGGTGTGTCGAGTTGTTCACCACCACATGGTATAGTTTATGGGCAGGACAGCTTGTGGCGACCAGTACGTTTCATGGTTGAAATATCTGTATGAGATAGAACAGGGGGCAAATGAAGTTTAAGGTTATTAAAAAACATGGAGAGCGTGCTAAAATACAACATTGACCAATCAATTACATATGCAGTGCATGGGGAGAAAGGAGCACGTGACGCACTACTTAAAAAAGGATATGCGGCCGGATTAAGTGATTTGCCCAAAAACATCGCCTACCAAGGCAAAATATTTAAGTTATAAGAGCTGGAAACCATGCTAAAATACACTTTTGCCGAAAACATTACTTTTGCAATGCATGGGGCACTTGACGCACTACTTACATGAGAAAAACTACATTGCATTCACTTGATCAGCATGTAGCACACTGCTGTAGGAGCGGCCACGTGGTGCTTGGCAAATTAGACAATCGCACCAGGATTAAGTGATTTACACAAAAACAAAAGTTACGAAGTCAACTTTAACTATATAAAAAAGCAGGAAAGTGTGCTTAAAAACAGCATTGCCAAATTGAACATAAATTTGCATGTACGCGGTATTTAAAGATTGTTCAGATTAATTAATTTAATTACTCTTAAAAAAGTGCTCACTTACGAAGAAGTGGATATGAACACTCTCAATGGCTGTGACTGCGGAAAAAGAAAAGTTCAAGAAGGTTAGCAGCTTATAAATGCTTTGCAGAAGGATGATTGGCTGAGTATGATGTCACTAGGTGTGAGAGCTGTGATTGGGCATGTTGTGATTGAGCATGCACAAATAAACTAAAATACGTTAGGGGTACATAGCCAGACGGTGGGACGTATTGTGCACATGCATAACATTAACACGCATACGCTACCACAAACATGCATGCGCATAATGAAGGCAACTCCTACGGGGTACATACATAGATGGAGTTCGGATGTCCCCGTTGTCTTGAAGTTGCTTCAGGAGGGGGGCTTTGCAGCCCTCCTCCATAAAATAATAATATATAATGCGCGATGCCCCGGATTTGGGCACAGGAGTGGGCCACGCGTCCCACTTCCCATAAAAAAATGTAATACTTATACTCCGCTTATTATCATCGTACCATAAGCGCACCTTTCCGATCACGCACTGAAGGCTAATTGGCTGTCAAGTGGTTGTCAACATTCGAAACTAGAAACTGTTGCCAGCCATTTTATGTCTCCGTACAAGGGAGGCTGAAGAAGCGTGTGAAATGTGTGTTTAAAATGTGAAAAGGGGGAGGGTAGACACTCCCGGATCCTCTAGGTCTCCTCAGGGGATGCCACAAGGTCTCCCAGGGCCCCTATTTTGTTTTTCTTTTTTGGGGAAAAATTGCGGGGTGCACGTATGATCCGCGCATTCCAGCGATATTTTAGAAAAAAAGACGTGGGCTTCTGTGCGTCTTTGGTAATTTGCATTCTTTCAACTGTTTAGAGGAGATGCAGCAGTGCTGTATCCAGGATCCACCACTGAGTAGGAAAAGGTAACAAAAACACTATTTACCTGCTAAGTGAATTTCTACCCATAGGATAACAGTGCGCAACTCCATAAAAAAAAAAACAATACATACAAATAATTTAAGTTTATTATGAACAATATATAATAATGAAAGAAAAAAAAAGTATGTAAAAAAATGTAATAACAAAAAATGTGTAATGTAATTTAAACATCTAAGAATAAAAAGATTTTAAAAATGTAGTTAGAAAATATAAAAAAAAAAATATTTACAAATTAGCATTTAAAAAATCTTTTAAATTCACTGAAAACAACATAGGTTTCAGACACGTTATAGTTGAGAATTAGCATTTAAAAAACCTTTAAAAATTCACTGAAAAAACCATAGGTTTCAGGGGTGTAATAGTTAGCTGGACATTTCACTCGTATAAACCATTGAAATTCCCCCGTTATAGTTAGTTGTGCTAACTATAACTCACGCGCCCGCAATCCACTGCTGATGATGTCACATATTACATCATTCATGACATGGTCAGTGACATCAATGATGACATCACTGATGACATCCCAATGACATCACTTGGAGTTCTGGACTTTTTGGTTCCGTCCAGAGGTGTCAGGGATAACACCCGAAGACCCCGGAGTTCTACCTGTCTCGGTGCACAAATAAACAGAAACACGGGCTTCTCGATGGTGGCGTCAAAGACCAAAGGTTTATTACTGCAGGGACACAGAAGTCACAGAAACTACACACGGGCAGATTCTAGGAGCCTGTTCGATTTGTACAAAGTGGGTTGCTCCTTAAATACTAAATTTTCAGCTTGGGGCAAATTCTTTACTTGCTAGTACATTTCTAAACCTTCATGTCCTAAACAATAAATATTTGGCGTTACACAAGAATCGTCAACAATATCTGATGTCAAAACATTACGAACGAGGGGTTCCCACTGTTCCATCATAATCCCATGTCAACTTTTCATTCAAGAGCCGGACCGCCTCATCGTAAATTTCGTTACCTCCCCCTAATAAAGGCCCAGAAGGAAAGGAGCAGAGCCAGGTGCAGAAGATAGAAAAGCAGGATAAGAGATGTTTGTGGGTCGTAAATGGGCAAGGCTACCAGCTTCGGCTGCCTAATCATGATCAGGCCAACGAATACGAGAACCAGTATAGCAGGACTGGCCTCAGGTTGGGGAGGCAGCTTCTGCCGAGTCATGTAGCCATGGCGCTTTCTGTCCTAAGGTGCACGTGTCACTAGCAAGGTGAATCGCCGGCTAAAGCTTACGTGTCCTTAAGTAAAAAGAGGTCACTGCGTGTCCATTGACTATGTGAGGGCAAGAATACAAAATGGCTGCCGTAATCTAAGATGGATGCCATGGGTAAACCAGAAATGTGTTCACAACAGGAGTGCTCTTGCTCGTAGCATAGCGAAAACACCAGGATATGCTAAATGGACCATTTGCGGTTCACTGATACCAAAATTATGTATTTACGACAATGTTGAAAACACGGGTTCAAATCGTCACAGAACCTTAGACCCTCCTTTTGCCCTTACATAGGCAATTACTCAGTCTATGTCAGAGTCTATCTCGATGCTCATCAGGTCAGTGACATGTTGTTGTATCATCATCCTTTCTCGTACCTTGTCTCCAAACGCAGGTGGTTTTCTAAGACAGGTTGCAGCACAGAGACTACACAGAGCAGGACCACATTGGACAACAAGGCAGCACGAGAACAGGAATACTAGGATGATACCAACGACCATCAGAACCTTCCATCCCCACGCTGAGAGTAACGTCCAGAGCCATTCCATTAAGGACCAGTTTCCTTTGTCTACGTGTATAGAGTCGGAGATCTTGTGTAGCTTAGAGATCGCTTCATACACAGTCGGAGCATTATTGGGAATAAAAACACAGCAGCTCGATTGGATCATTCTGCATACCCCACCTCGATCTGTGGTAAATATTTGATTTACCGTCTTAATTTCTATGCAGGTAAGTACTTTATCAATAATAACTCAATCGGAAAGAAAGACGCAGAGTCCGTGGTGTTAGAGTTCTTAGGGGTTTTATTCCTTAAAAAGGAATGGTTCTTGAACCGGATATCATGTTCCTACCACCACTGGGGTGTAGGAAGGGATAGAGCCATATTTTATTGACAATACATAGCTTATATACTTAAAACGGATTATGGAAACCAATACAGTAGGCGTAACAGCTGAGAGAAACAAGATAAAACATACACGTGGTAGTGATACGTAATTAGAAGGCGTGAACTAGGCGTGAACGTAGAGGTGTGTGCTAGAAACGTCATATGTAAGTGTCATAAGTGGGTGGCAACAAAAAGCAGAATCTTGCAATGTCAGCAGAAATCTGAGGCCTGGATGCGCGCGCAGCTGCATGACGTGTGATTGACGTGAAGCTGGAGGGTGCAGGGGACTTGACATTTACACTGACGGAAAGAGACAGAAGTCTGGCATGTCAGATCAACTTGGGCTTCTATCATATCTGGTATCTGATGTTTAGGAACTACATTATCTGGACGGAAAGGTCTCTGGGGCAGAAGCTATTCTATACTGACTGTGAGTGCGTGTATAAGCGCCTAAGTGTCTGCATGAGGAGCAGGGGGCATGGGCCTACCATGGTAACAGAGGCTATGAATTACTTGCACGTAGACAGTGAGGCCGGGCCCTTGCTCTGCAGCTGGGGGGATGTTTACTTAAACTAGTAGGCAAGAATGTATTTTCGAGGAGCGGAACAGATAATTCGAAGGTTGAATTCAGTCTTGGCAGGCAGCAGGCTGAGCTAAGCGCGGTGAGCCGCGCAGGGAGTAAGGCAGAGGTCACGGGTACAGAGGCCGGCCCAGGCTGAGGCATCTCAGAGTCAGAAGGCAGAAAAGGCTTGATGGCAGAATTCAGGGCCTACTTCGCCTGGGCTGGAAAACGTGTAAAGTATACCACAAAAAGACGTTGGCATGGCATATTTAGAAACTGAATATTCAACCCGTTCATGGCGGGTCTGAAAGAGGACATGTTAACGTTGGACGCAAATGTATTTGCGTCTTCATAGCTGGCACAGGAGGGAAGTTACATGCACTTTAAGCTGGTACATGGAGACGGTGGGGTACACGTTAGGGAACATAACTTGACCATAAAATTTATATTTCCTCATTCCCTCCTTGTTCCCTACGGACCCTTCATGATATATCGATCCTCATGAATCGATCAGTCTGTTCTTGTAACACCATTTGCTCGTCTTTCATCCTTTGGCGGTTTGAGAGAAAACTGGAATGTTCAATGCACGATGTGGCGCACAGTCCACAAATCGCTGGCCCACACTGTAGGCACAGGCAGCAACTGAATACTATGACAAGGGCAATGCCTAGGAAGGATAGGATCTTCCATCCCCAAGCGGTCAACGTTGTCCAGAACCAACCGGACCAAGTCCAGGTGCCTGGATTCTGATGTATCAAACTTGCAATCTTATGAAGACGTGTAATAGCTTTGTATACAGATGGCGCGTTTTCTGGAATGAAAACACAGCAACTTGACCCGATGACCTTACAAGCTCCACCTCTATCTGCCAAGATGACGTCAATAACAAGACGATTTTGAAGGACAACAATCCGCATAGCAGACTGCTCCTCTGTTAAGTTACCTAGGGCGGAGGCAGTTTCATGTACTACTGCTTCAAGTGTTCTAGTTAATCTACGTATTAATTTACTGTTTTGGACGGGACCTGTGAAGAAAAAGAATCCTTTATTGAAATCTGTGTATTGCTCCCATGCCGTTTCCGTATAGTCGACAATCGGGAGGTCTCTTCGGAATCTATCTTTTACTAGATTTGTATTTCTATGATAATCAGGAGGAGCCAGGAAAACAGGGGGCAGAAGGAAGGCAATGTAACAGGTACCATCCCAATCTGGAGGTAAGCGTATGTATGCGGTATGGCCACAAACAAAGTAGGAATGACGTGTAGCTCGAAATGAGGACCTACCCTCATCAGTGAATTCGACCACAGTAGTACATTTACTATGACCTAAGTGTACTGAACCTTTCTTTCTAACACAAAGATGACCAGTGACTGGTAATACTGACATAGCGGGGAGAACGGGTGCAGCTTCGGACTCAATAGTAAGAATCATAAGGTTAACTGTGTAATTACCTAATCCATATACTTCGTTTTCTAGATCAGTTCCTATTCTAACGGATCGTCCATCTCTGTCAGGGTAACAGACGTCGAACAGAACTGAATTCAGGTTTCCCCAAATCCAGCCCCCCCGCGAGGGTAACAGCAATATCAGAATCTAAAGAATTGATCAATCTACTCCATGCACCACAGGAGCCATTGTGAGTGAACGGGTACGGAAAGAGGGGCAGAACTCCCTTGTATTTCTGATAGGGAGGGAGTCGGCCACATATCCAACAGTTTGTAGCATTGCTAGTCTGATGGGAGTGATGTAACATACTAATGAATGTGTTGTTGCGCAGCGCAAGTCTGTAAGACAGTTCGTGAGGCGGTAATGTATTAAAAGAATGTTCAGCAGAAACATTGTAAGCAGATTGTTCACGCTTGAAGATAGGGTAGTATATAGGAAGCAATATACTCGCTACAATAATCAGAAGACTTAGAAAAAACATAATCAATAATGTCACTATACAGTGACTACGGAGTGATTTGCAGTATGCATGTTTCTTGAATTGTCTCTCTCTCTCTCTATCTCGATCTAGGGGATACATGTCAGAAACTATTTAACCGATTCACCTAGGGGAGGACTTAAACAATTAAACTGTCTGACTTGCTAGATCGAAGTTTCGTTCTGTACTCCTCTTGGGGAGTTTTCTCTCGTTCGGGAACTTTAAAGTCACTAGGTTCGATACAGTCTTTGGAGGGGGTGGACGAGTCTGTGTCTGGTTTCAGTTCGTTGCACTTTTTTATATGACTCGTGTGGATCCACCCCTTTCTGCCTTCCACCTTGATCGCGGTCCTCGTAGTAAGAAGGACGGTCTTCGGCTCTTTCCAGCGGGGCTCCAGCGGACTTTTCCTGTCGAAGTTCCTAATTAGGACGGTATCACCTGGTCGGACATCGTGTGGCTTTACATCAGTGTTGTCAGGAAAAGCTGCGGCAACCTGTGAACGACATGATTGGAGTGCAGACATCAAGGAGGCAAGGTAATCTGTCAGCATATTACAATCGACATCAGTAATTTTCTTAGGCATGGGCGTCCCCCACATATTCGGTGGTCTACCAAAGACCACTTCGTACGGGGATAGTCCTGATCTCGAATGGGCAACCATTCTCATGTAGAACAATGCAACTGGCAGGGCGACTATCCAGTCGACCCCTTTCTCTTTACAAACTTTGGCAAGGCGTGTCTTTAGTGTCTGGTTATGCCTTTCTACAAGGCCAGCGGCTTCGGGATGTCGGACACAATGGAATCTCCACTGATATCCTAGCAGAAGGGAAACATGTTTCATGAGTTCGGATGAGAACGGCTGTCCGTTATCTGAGTACACGACACGAGGCAAGCCGTACCGTGGGAAGAATTCTCGAACCAGCTGTCTGGCAGTGGTCTGGGCAGTGTAATCTGAGACTGGATATGCTTCGGTCCAACGGGAAAGTGCACAAACAACTACGAGGACATATTTGAATCCTCGACAACGGTCCATCTGGATATAATCCATCTGGAGGACTTCAAAAGGGTGATCGGGAGGATGAAATCCACCTTGCTCTACAGGGACGCTTTTACCTGGATTGAACTGACAACAGATCATGCAAGTACGCACTTTCTGTTTTGCCGCTGCTCGTAAGTGTTTGTTGTACCAGAGATTCTGTAAACTGTCTAACATGGCTTTCTCTCCTAGATGTGCCGGACTATGTGCTGTATTTATCATGATTTGAACCATTGAGTCAGGGAGAAACCATGTAGATTTTCCCTTCGTGACCCATCCTTGATCTGTCTGAATCCCTCCTAGTTCAGTCCATTTCTTTATTTCATCTGAAGTGGCATGCGTCTGGATATCGATTACATCTAGGGTGGGATCTCTAACTGTCATACACTGTGTTGGTACTATTGTCTTTGTCACATCAGTAGTCTGGGTGTGAGTCAATGCTGTATGTTTTGCTGTCTGGTCTGCCAGGTCGTTACCCTGGGAAACAGAGTCCGTACCTTTAGTATGTGCTTTACACTTCATGACGGATATGCCCGAGGGCAAATGTATTGCTTCTAACAGTGCTTGAATGAGGGGACCGTGTTGGATCTTGGCACCATGAGAGGTCAGAAAACCTCGTTCTTGCCATAACATTCCGAAGTCGTGTACAACTCCGAACGCATAACGGGAATCAGTGTATATGTTAACATTTCTGTTCTTGGCTAGTATACAAGCTCGGGTCAGAGCGATGAGCTCCGCCGCTTGAGCAGACAGTGTGTCAATACGATGTGTTTCTTTGACTTCAGTTTCAGTGGTCACTGCATACGCGGCCACTAATTCTCCTGTACTTGTTCTCATGCATGAACCGTCCACATAAAGTGTCAGGTCTGGATTTGTCAGTGGGACATCTGTTAAGTCTCGTCGAGGCTTTGTTACTGCATTAATGATCTCCATACAATCATGCGGGGCTGGATCTGTCATAATTGTAGGTAACAATGTTGCGGGGTTCAGGATGCTACAGCGTCTGATTTCTATGTGTGGCTGGAATAGCGTCAATTCATAACCTGTCAGTCATGCTATAGTCAAGTGCTGAGTCTGGGTTCTGTTTAAAAGAACCTCTACAGAATGTGGAACTTGAACTGTTAATGGATGTCCTAAAACAATTGAATCGCTCTGTCTGATTGCTAGTGCTGTTGCTGCTACTGACTTCAAGCACGCAGGGAGTGCCTGGGCTACTGAATCCAATGTACTTGAAAAATAAGCGCAAGGCTTATGTGAACCTGCTTGATCTTGAGTGAGGACAGACAATGCTGTACCATCACGTTCTGTAACAAAAAGCGTAAAAGGTTTGCTGTAACATGGTGTCGCTAGAACTGGTGCTTGGCATGAAGCTTTCTTTAATTCTTCAAAAGCCTGTGTATGTTCCTGAGTCCAAGGAAGGACAGTCGAAGTCGCTGCCTCCTGTGTTGTTAACTGGATGAGTGGTTTGGCTAGAAATGCATACTGGGGAATCCATTGTCTGCAGTACGAGGTGAGGCCTATAAAGGCCCGCACTTCCTTTTGTGTCTGGGGTTGTGGCATATTTACAATTAACTGGATGCGATCGGGAGTGAGCTGTCTCCCCACTTTGGACAGCAAGTGACCCAAGTACACAACTTGCTGAACACAGAATTGTAGCTTCGAAGGAGACACCTTGTGTCCCTTGTCGGCCAAAAAATGTAAAACTGTCAGTGATGCTTGCTCACATTCGGGTTCACTTCGTGCGGTGATCAGCAGATCATCGACGTATTGCAGTAAAGCGGTGTTAACTGGCATTTGAATACAATCAAGTTGTCTTTTCAGTGCTTGGCTATAGATGCTGGGGCTTTCTGTGAATCCTTGAGGTGCGCGTGAAAATTTGAAACTTCGTCCATTTAAACTGAATCCGAAGAGATATTGGCTCTCTGGATCAATGGGCACACTGAAGAAGGCGTTCTTGAGGTCAATTACAGTAAAGAACGTTGCTTCTGAATCAATAGCAGTCAATAGGGATGAGATGTCGGGAACCACAGGGTACTGTGGTACAATGCATTTATTCAGCTCTCGCAAATCAATCACCAGCCGATATACTGGCGGTGCATTGGTATCAGTACGTTTAAGAATCGGAATGATGGGTGAATTACAGATATTGGAGTCGGTCTCTACGACCACTCCTTGGGCAATGAGCTCTTCAATGATTTCCAGTAAAGCCACTACAGCATCGGGTGGTAACTTGTATTGTCTGATTCTGGGTAGAACAACACCTGGTTTGAGTGTAACACGGTATGGTGTAATGTGCATACAACCTACGTCAGTTGGGCCTTTTGCCCACAAGTGATCTGGTACATTTTTCAATCTGACATCAAACTCTCGTAACACATAATGACCCTTAAAGTCTCTCAAGAAAAGTCTAACTCCTTCCGGAGAACAACATATCACAGCTCCTAGAGCCTTCAATGTCTTTATTCCTAACAAGTTTTCTGGACATGATTTCGTGAGTAACAGGTCTGTAACACGTGATAATGGACCCACAGCCAGGGGGACGGGTTTCGATACCTCATTTACAATAGGCTGTCCTGAAAAACCAAGGGAAACATTCTGCGAGCCTGAGAGGGGTGCCCCTGGGACTTCATCATGGCTGATTGTTGTGCGACTTGCCCCTGTGTCAATTAAAAACTTTCTGTCTTTTCCCAATACTTGACTGTGTACGTAAGGACCCTCTTGATCTACAGGAATCTCAATAAGAGGCAAGCCACCCTCCCTCTCTAGGCTGTTTCATGTGTATCGCGGATAATCGGGGTAATCAGATTGGGCATACTGGTACATCTGTTGTGAAACTTGCTGAGTCGCGGCAATGGGCTGTGGCTGTGACTGTGACTGTCTCTGTGGTACCGCTACTGTCTGTGCTGCATGTGGTGAAACATGCATAGGCTGTGTATTCTGGGAAGTCTGTTGCTGGACATGGTCTTGTCTAGGCGGATGCGGTCTTTCTTTAGTTTTACCTGTTGCTATATTATGTTTCAGGACCGGGCATTCATGTACGTAGTGACCTGGCTGCTTGCAATAGTTGCATGTCCCTTTAACGGGAGCTGCGGAATTCTGGGTCTGGGTCGTACCCTTTCTCTGGCCGTCGGCTGGAACCGACTGGGCCACTAACATTTTCATTTTCGTGTCTTTTATGCGTTTCTGTTCTTGATCCTGTTCTTCTCTAATTCTGTTCTGATGGTATTGTAACATCTGTAACATCTGGGATGGCGTATTTGCTTGCCAAGTACTTTCAACCTTGTATACGCGGTTCTTAACTAATGGCAGGGAATTCTCGACTAATTTTGATACAAAAAGATGCGGGTACGACTCGCTACTTGGTTTGAGGCCACTATTAATAATGAAACATTTCTCGAATCTTGAATAGAAGTCACTAGTATCTTCATCGTGTTTCTGTTTACAGGCCGAGATTGCGTCCCAGTCTTCCTTTCTAGTTGTCAGTAATCTTGGCAGAACCTGTACTATTAAACCTGGTAATGCTTTAGTTTTCTCCCCAAGGCCTAGCCCTGGGGTACGAAGTTTCTCCTCATCTTCTATTTCTGTCCATACAATCTTTTTTTCTCCCACCTCCCATTCTCTTTCCTTCAGTTTCTCGTAGATGCCGGTGGGCAGCAGTACTTTTAACATGTTCATGATATCTGCATATGTGTAATCTCCCATCAGTAACATGTCTTTAAGTTCTCTGTGAAAACCTGCAGGGTCTTTATCGTGACAGGGTACTAGTTTCTTCATTTCCAATAGTTCTAACTTGGTCAGAGGTGTGTGTACATACACACGTTTCAGGGTATTATCGGTACCCATGACTGGGTGTACTTCTCGTAATGGGTTCTGACTTTCAATGCCATGCAGACGCTCCATATGATACATTTTTCTTTCTGGGGGCGGAGCGGGAACATATTGTGAGCCTAAGAAAGTGTTATATCTGTGCCGTTGTTCTAGTATTATTTGAATTAACTTGGTACTTAGGCCTCTCCATCTATCCATGAGTAGTGCTTCTAAGGTATCGTGTAAGGGACCTGGATCAGAATGTTGATTTCTGTATAACGTGAGGAGGTGCTGAATCATGTATACACCTGCTAATTTCTGCTCGTCTGGGGAAAGGTTCAGAAATGTCTGTGCTACTGTGTCATCATTGTATATATTAGGATTGTCGGCCCATAGTACTGCTGACCGGGCTAGTTCTTGTTCATCCATAGAATTGAGTACATGGTACCCCATTCGTTCTCGAAGCATTTTATCAGTTTCTTGGAACTGATGTTCAGGAGAATTCGGTTTTGATATGCCAGAGAGAAAAACTCTCTTGCTTTCTGGACGAATGCCTTTCCTAAGGTAAGTTCCCTTACCTATATACGCTATCATATCTGTAGTTGTTTCTGGTTCTTCAGATCCTTCCTCCTCCTCAGAGGAAGCTTTTTCTTTCTCTTTTTCGTGTATCTCTATTACTGCTTTTCTTATTCTCTTGTACATACTGGCTATACAACTCCCTTTATCATGTCTTCCTTCGGATATATTTTGACCCCACTTGTTTAGGGCCTCCATTTCATCCTGTTCTGTCTCAGGCCTGTCTCGTTCTCTTATTAAGCAATTTATGAAAAAACGTAGTATATATGCTTGAGTGTCAACTTTCTGATGTGCCATGGCCTCCTTAATACTTTCAGGGTCTTCCCCAGTCTGGACAAAATGATATATTCTATCTAGGTACTCTTTCATTCCTGGGAAATACATTAGGTAATCTGTAGCTTGTCGTAAGCGTAGTGATGCTATAAACATCCTATCGTCTTTACCGGGTACTGGATCGTATCTGCAAACTTGAAGCGGTTCTTTGAGCATGTCGAGACGGGGTGATTGGAGCGTAAAGGGCTTCTGCAAGTGTAATCTGTGTGTTGCTGGCGGGGTCTGGTAACCCCCGCTCGCACCTCCTGAGGCTGAGGCTTGAGCATTATCTCTCTGTGGAGTCTGTATCTGTATTTGAACTTGTCTTTTAGTAGAATCAGACGCAAACGGATTTGGTATATTAATTTTCGGTGTGGGAAGAGGTGGTGGTGGAGGAACAGTCTGTCGGACGGGGGAACGTTGTTGCGGTAATGGCGGGATATGGTCTGGAGGCGGGTTGCCACCTCCGTCACCATTAGTAGGCGGGACGCGGGCAGGTGGATTGGTGTAAGCGGGAGCTACATCCTCTAGATAGGAATTCAGAAATATGTCTTTAGTGGTCCTGTGAGTTACTTTAGTTGGAACCAATGGTGGCGGCAGATTTTTCGGCATTTCTGAAGTGGCTTCAGGCGAACCCTCGGCCACAAGGTACATGCCATTTACGAGGTTGTTTCGTGCGCGGTCTACTTGTTCTGATTTTACTCGAATCCCTTCAGTAACTAATTCATTTTCTCGGGCTTTATCTGACTCTTCTCTATGTCTGTCTTCTCTACGGAGTGCTTTCTCAGTACGTTTATGGGATTCTTTACGCCAAAATTCTATGGCGTCTTTCTGCGATTGTCTGGCTTTCTTTTTCCATAATGCTTCTTCTACCTTCATGATGCACTCGGCATCCCATGTTCCTGTAACGGGCCACCTGCGTCTCTCGTCTAGATGCTTAGTATAATCGGCCCATAAATCTAGATACAATATGGCATCTATGCCATGCTTATGATACATGAAATTTCCAGGCGTGTCCCTAGGGGGGATAGGAATTTCTTCCTCTAGTATCCCTTTCCTAGTTCCTATCTGTTTTAACTTATTGAAAAACGGCATCTTGTTTACTTAGTACTGAGTGCTCAATCCTTGCTGCTTAACTCTAGACACAACTAGTTACACAATAACACAATAATGCACATTAAAAACAGTCACTCATACCACGACATTAATCACATGAAAAGTCATTTGAAACATATATGACTACCCCCTATACTGGATGTACTGCTAAACAGTACAGATACACTGCTAAGAACAGTGCAAGAACTTGAATAATCGGATATACTGCTAAACAGTACAGATACACTGTCTAAAACAGTGCAGACCGAATTTGTGTACCCAAACCCGTCTTTACCGGATACATAATAATTAACCCTGGGCGAAGAACTACGCTCCGTTCGCGGAGTTTGCGGAGTTTCGGCAACTCCGCGCTCCGCGGAGAACGCGAAGTTGTCGAATACTCCGCAAACTGCTGCGTAGCGTAGTTCTCGCGCGCTCAATAGCATGTTCGCGTGCGCGAGGATGCTTGTCGGTAAGATCGAGTTGCCGAACACGCAGAAACTGCAATCTGGCACAGAATAACTCGCGAACACGTTAGTAGTGACCGGAAATAAGGGGACGCGAGCGGGCTGGACAAACCTCATGGGTAACTTTGCGCGCTACACATCCCGAGCATGCAGGCAATCAATCAATCAATCAATCAGGATATTTGTATAGCGCGCTACTCACCCTGAGGGTCTCAAGGCGCTTGGGGGAGGGGGACCGCTACTGCTCGAACAGCCATGTCTTGAGTTGCTTCCTGAAGCAGAGGTGGTCTTGGGTCAGGCGGAGGTGGATGGGGAGGGAGTTTCAAGTCTTGGCTGCCAGGTAGGAGAAGGAACTTCCTCCCATGGTGGATCTTTGGATGCGTGGCACGGAGTGTAGAAGGTCAGGCGGTTGTTGAGGTACCTGGGGCCAAGGTCGTGGAGGGCCTTGTGTGCGTGCGTGAGGAGTTGGAACGTGATTCTCTTGCTGACGGGGAGCCAGTGAAGGTCTCTCAGGTGTCCGGAGATGTGGCTCTGTCGGGGGATGTCCAAGATGAGTCGTGCGGAGGCGTTCTGGATGTGTTAGAGTCTTTTCTGGAGTTTGGCTGTGGTTCCGGTATAGAGGGTGTTTCCGTAGTCCAGTCGGCTGGTGACGAGTGCCTGTGTGACCGTCTTCCTGGTTTCGGTGGCGAGCCATCGGAAGATCTTTCGGAGCATGCGTATGATGTTGAAGCTTGATGATGAGACGGTGTTGACTTGTCTGGTCATCGAGAGGGAGGAGTCCAGGATGAAGCCCAGGTTGCGTGCGTGGTCCGTTGGTTTGGGTACGCTGCCCAGGGCAGGGGGCCACCAGGAGTCGTCCCAGGCGGAGGGTGATGATCCAAGGATGAGGACTTCCATCTTGTCTGAGTTCAGTTTCAGGCGGCTGTTCCTCATCCACTCGACTACGTCTTTCATCCCTACGTGTAGGTTGGTTCTGGCGGTTCCTGGGTCGTTGGTGAGGAAGAGGATCAGCTGGGTGTCGTCGGCGTAGGAGATGATGTTGAGGTTGTGTTGGCGTACGATGGCTGCGAGTGGGCTCATGTAGACGTTGAAGAGGGTGGGGCTGAGTGATGATCCTTGTGGTACGCCGCATATGACTTCGGTGGCCTTGGATCTGTATGGGGGAGGCGGACTCTCTGGGTTCTTCCGGTGAGGAACGAGATAATCCACTCCAGTGCCTTCTCTTGGATTCCGATGTTGCTGAGGCGCTGCACTAGGGTGCGGTGGCAGACCGTATCGAATGCTGCGGAGAGGTCCAGGAGGATGAGGGCCGCTGTTTCCCAGTTGTCGAGCAGGGCTCAGATGTCGTCATTGGCTGCGATGAGGGCGGTCTCGGTGCTGTGGTTGGCGCGGAAGCCGGACTGCGAGTGGTCGAGGCTGGTTGGGCGAGCGCAATTGGTGATCCACTGTGTGAGGTTGTTGGCTGCTTGGTTGGGGTCTGTTGAGCTGGCGGGAGGGTTCTGGCTCAGTGAAGGGGTGAGCTGGTCGGTGGTGATCTTGTTCCAGTTACTGCGGGGAACCTGTTGCGGGTGGTGGTGAGTCGTGGTCTTTCTGAAGCTGAAGTGGACGCAGCTGTGGTCTGTCCAGTGGAGTCCGGTGGAGTGGCTGAAGGAGATGTACTTGCTGGAGGAGAAGACTGGGTCAAGCGTGTGTCCGGCGTAGTGGGTGGGGGTGTTCACCAGTTGCATGAGTCCCAGGTTGGCGAGGTTGTCCAGCAGGGTGGTGGTGGTGTTGTCGTTGTTGTTCTCCAGGTGGAAGTTGATGTCCCCTAGGAGGATGTAGCCAGCGGAGGCGAGGGCGTGTGGGCTGATGAAGTCTGCGATGTCTTCGCTGAATTGTGTGCGAGGTCCTGGGGGTCTGTAGATGAGGGTGCCTCTGAGTGTGGTCTTGGGGTCGGTGTGTATCTGGAAGTGAAGATGTTAAGCGGCTGTGAGGGTGTCGTCTGAGTTGGTCGTGATGCGGATGGTGTTCTTGTGGACGATGGCGATGCCTCCTCCTGTCTCGTTGACGCGGTCTCTCTGGGTGATCTTGTATCCATCCGGGATGGCGACGGCGATGTCGGGCGCTGAGGCGACGTCTGGAGATGTGGTGTCGAGCAGGTTCCAGAGTTCCACGGCGCTCCCGAAGACGAAAAATGGCTCTCGAACGGGTCAAGCAAGCTACTACGCATGCTCGCGGAGCTATGCGTAGTTCGCGGAGTGCAAGTGCATCTTCGCGTAGCTCGCGGAGTGCGGCTACGCGAACTACGCCCAGGCTTAATAATAATGCACCCGTCTAGATACGTCCCAGCAATGGTACTCACCGGGAAGCACGGAAACAGAAGGCCTCGGAAAACTCGACTGGACTGGACCGGACTCGACTCGACTCGACACGTGGATACTTCGGAAACTGGTGGGCCTCTTGACACCTCGGACCTTGCTTCTTTCGGCTAGGCTCTGGTCGGGATCCTCCGCACTCCTTACCGCCTCGTCTGGGTACTGATCGCAGTCTTCGTCACCTCCGTGGGCCAGAGGGAGATACAGGAAATCCTGCCGGTACGCGTAGTTCCCGTCTAACTGATGGCAGGGACCAACCGGTGGGGGAGGGGTCCCTGGTCGGGCGCCATAATAATGTGGTAAATATTTGATTTACCGTCTTAATTTCTATGCAGGTAAGTACTTTATCAATAATAACTCAATCGGAAAGAAAGACGCAGAGTCCGTGGTGTTAGAGTTCTTAGGGGTTTTATTCCTTAAAAAGGAATGGTTCTTGAACCGGATATCATGTTCCTACCACCACTGGGGTGTAGGAAGGGATAGAGCCATATTTTATTGACAATACATAGCTTATATACTTAAAACGGATTATGGAAACCAATACAGTAGGCGTAACAGCTGAGAGAAACAAGATAAAACATACACGTGGTAGTGATACGTAATTAGAAGGCGTGAACTAGGCGTGAACATAGAGGTGTGTGCTAGAAACGTCATATGTAAGTGTCATAAGTGGGTGGCAACAAAAAGCAGAATCTTGCAATGTCAGCAGAAATCTGAGGCCTGGATGCGCGCGCAGCTGCATGACGTGTGATTGACGTGAAGCTGGAGGGTGCAGGGGACTTGACATTTACACTGACGGAAAGAGACAGAAGTCTGGCATGTCAGATCAACTTGGGCTTCTATCATATCTGGTATCTGATGTTTAGGAACTACATTATCTGGATGGAAAAGGTCTCTGGGGCAGAAGCTATTCTATACTGACTGTGAGTGCGTGTATAAGCGCCTAAGTGTCTGCATGAGGAGCAGGGGGCATGGGCCTACCATGGTAACAGAGGCTATGAATTACTTGCACGTAGACAGTGAGGCCGGGCCCTTGCTCTGCAGCTGGGGGGATGTTTACTTAAACTAGTAGGCAAGAATGTATTTTCGAGGAGCGGAACAGATAATTCGAAGGTTGAATTCAGTCTTGGCAGGCAGCAGGCTGAGCTAAGCGCGGTGAGCCGCGCAGGGAGTAAGGCAGAGGTCACGGGTACAGAGGCCGGCCCAGGCTGAGGCATCTCAGAGTCAGAAGGCAGAAAAGGCTTGATGGCAGAATTCAGGGCCTACTTCGCCTGGGCTGGAAAACGTGTAAAGTATACCACAAAAAGACGTTGGCATGGCATATTTAGAAACTGAATATTCAACCCGTTCATGGCGGGTCTGAAAGAGGACATGTTAACGTTGGACGCAAATGTATTTGCGTCTTCATAGCTGGCACAGGAGGGAAGTTACATGCACTTTAAGCTGGTACATGGAGACGGTGGGGTACACGTTAGGGAACATAACTTGACCATAAAATTTATATTTCCTCAGCGTGTCCATTGACTATGTGAGGGCAAGAATACAAAATGGCTGCCGTAATCTAAGATGGATGCCATGGGTAAACCAGAAATGTGTTCACAACAGGAGTGCTCTTGCTCGTAGCATAGCGAAAACACCAGGATATGCTAAATGGACCATTTGCGGTTCACTGATACCAAAATTATGTATTTACGACAATGTTGAAAACACGGGTTCAAATCGTCACAGAACCTTAGACCCTCCTTTTGCCCTTACATAGGCAATTACTCAGTCTATGTCAGAGTCTATCTCGATGCTCATCAGGTCAGTGACATGTTGTTGTATCATCATCCTTTCTCGTACCTTGTCTCCAAACGCAGGTGGTTTTCTAAGACAGGTTGCAGCACAGAGACTACACAGAGCAGGACCACATTGGACAATAAGGCAGCACGAGAACAGGAATACTAGGATGATACCAACGACCATCAGAACCTTCCATCCCCACGCTGAGAGTAACGTCCAGAGCCATTCCATTAAGGACCAGTTTCCTTTGTCTACGTGTATAGAGTCGGAGATCTTGTGTAGCTTAGAGATCGCTTCATACACAGTCGGAGCATTATTGGGAATAAAAACACAGCAGCTCGATTGGATCATTCTGCATACCCCACCTCGATCTGCAAGTATTACGTCTAGAACCATACGATTCTGCAACGTCATGAGACGATCCGCCTGAAGCTCAGCTGTCAAGTTACTAAGGGCACCAGCAGTTTCTGTAATAGTAGATTCAACTACCCGTGTTAGCTGACGTAGATTTCTACTATTGGCCATAGGCCCCCAGAACGGAAGGAAACCTTTAAAGAAGTCTCCAGCTTCCTGACCAGCGGTATCTTCCTTGCTGAAAACACCTCTTGCTACTCTGGTCTTGTGGTAATCTGGGGAAGCAGTGTATGTTGGAGGCAACAGTCGAGCAATATAGCATGAACCTGAAAAGTCAGCTGGCAGCCATGTATATGCTCTATCCAGACAAATGAAGTAGGTACCCCTAGCAGTGAGAAAGGCAGGGGAAGAGTTAGACGGATACACGTAAGTCTCAACGCACTCACTCTTCCCTAGCTGAGCTCTCGGATTTCTCCCATTTCCTTGCAAACAGACTTGACCTCGGTGAGGTACGACCCAGATTGGAGTGGAGCTCTTACGCTTGCTTTCACCCAAACTAATGCGATACTCCGTAGAATTCCAACTCAGATATACTCGTAATTCATCTCTAGGGTAAGATGGGGTGTTATTGACGTCATTAATCATGTCAATGATTCCCTTGACTAAAGCTTTATTGGCAGAGTTATATTTAGTGGAACGTGGTGGACGCGGAGGATAGGTCTCAAGGGCATAGACAAAAATAGTTTGAAAGGCCTGAAATGATCCATTATAGCTAAAAGGCAAGACTAGATAGGGAATGCCTTTATCCATAGTGTGGGGTATCAAACCACACACCCAGCAGTCTGTTGTGTTAACTACCAGTTGGTGTTGATGCAAGAGCTGTACAAAAGTGTTATTAATGAATTCTGAGCGTCGAGCTTGTTCGTGTTCAGGAAACGAGTGAAAGGAATGGTAAGAAGCAACAGTAGAAGAAACGGGATCAAAGGGAGGTACTGTAGCTGTTATTGGTGACAAAATTAAATGGACACCAAAGACGATTCCACCCACCAACGTTATTAAAACAATCAAAAACGTAATTGCACATTGCATCAGAAAACATTTGTTATGAAGAATCTTGTAAAGTCTATTTCTGCGAACATAAATTACATTCTCTCGGTGCAGCTCAGGAAGCTCCATCTTCTACAACCGCTGGCGACCACTGATGATGTGTACGTAGTTGAAAATGCCTCTATCAGCCCTGGGAGTTCCCAGGACTAACAGAAAGATCGACCTTGTGTCTGACCCCCGCAGATTCAATTAGGCACACAGCCACGACCCTACGGCTACCCAGACGGCAAGGCAATTTAAAACAACATAAAAATACAAAATATTAGCAAACTTCCTGGCTGGAGGCAATGTATCAAAATTCAAATATGTAGAATAGGCAGTTTCCTGCTTTATTTGTCCTTTGAGTGAGAACGTAAGTTGTATCTCAATTTTGCTGGAGCTGTTTGATCCGAAAACAGTGTATTTTTAGCAGGGGTTGTAATGTTCAGGTTCGCAGATGGCAAATGTTCTTTTGATGCAGAGGACAAATTGTTCGGAGTTCAAAGGAGCAGTTTCAGAAGGGGAGTCAGAGTTCGATGTATCAGTGATCAGTTCTGCATCGCTGAAAGGGATGAACCTGGGGACTGGTTCAGTTTCAGAGGCACCGATTCCTTTCTTCACCCCGTTGTCATAAGGAAGTGGAAGGGGCACACGTTTTGCGTGCGTCGCATGTATCCAGTTCTTTCTGCCAGCCACACGTATAGCAGTCCTCGTCGCCAACAAGACCTGGAATGGTCCGACGAATTTGGGTTGGAGATTTCTCGTCCGTCCAAAGTTTCTGATGACCACTTGGTCACCGGGTTTCAGCTGATGACCTGGACTCTCCGGTGGCTTTGGCAATGCATCGAAAACCTGTTGGTGAATAAGACTCAATTTAGCAGTCAAGTCGAAAAGGTAATTCATTAACATTGGATATTCCAGCTGCTTAAACTCCTTCGGTCTAGGTACCCCCCAAATATTTGCAGGTCGACCGAATACAATCTCATAAGGACTAAGCCCTACTCTAGAATGTACAGTCGCTCTTGTGGATAACAGAGCCAAAGGTAGTGCATCTGGCCAGGACAAACCCGTCGAGGCCTGTATCTTGGCAAGTTTCAGTTTGAGGGTGCCATTGTAACCCTCAACTAAACCAGCAGACTGGGGGTGATTCGCACTGTGGAACTTTTGTTTTATCCCTAAACCGGCACACACACTCTGCATAACTTTCCCTACAAACTCACTTCCATTATCTGACCATACAATCCGTGGCATTCCAAACCTGGGGAAGTATTCTTTGAGAAGGATTTTGGCAGTGGACAAGGCAGTGTTGTCCTTTAGTGGATATGCTTCGATCCATCTGGAAAAAGCACAGACTACCACTAGGACGTACTTTAGATTATTGCAACGATCCATGTGAATGAAATATAACTGGATCACTTCAAAGGGGCAAGAAGGAGGAGCAAAATGACCAGCGGGTGTGGGGATTCCCTTGCCAGGATTATGCATCAGGCATATCATGCAATTTCTCACCACTCTCTCTGCACACTTACTAATCCCATCATTCTTCCAGACTGGAGCCAACATCTTACAAATCCCTTTAGAACTGATGTGCGCTGCTCCATGCGCCATCGTTACTACTGCAAGCACATACGCATCAGGCAACATCCAACGCTGCTGCTCTGACAAATCAATCCAACACCCACTCAAGTCCAATTTACTCGTATTCTCTTTCCATGCAAGCTTTTCCTCCTCAGTCGCCTCTTTCTGAATTTCTTTCACACTTTCCACTGTATCCTCACACATTCCAGACTCAGTAATCCATCTTGCAGACGTTGCAACATACATTCTACTCATCGTGTTTCTAGCTGTCTGTTTAGCGGTCTCATCAGCAAAAGCATTCCCACGACCAACATCATCCGTGATTGCTCGATGAGCACTGCACTTCACAATCGCAACTTCAGTCGGCAAGGTTAGAGATTCCAACAAGTCATTAACTAGCTGACCATGTTGAATCTTAGTCCCATGGGACGTAATGAAACCTCTCTCTTTCCACAAACGGCCAAAACTATGGGCCACGCCGAACGCGTACTGACTATCTGTGAACACATTCACTCTCTTTCCCTTAGCTAAAACACACGCTCTCGTCAACGCGATCAATTCTGCAGCTTGGGCAGAATTCTGACTCACTCTTGCAGTCTCCACAATCGTACTCAAAGTTGTTACTGCATAGGCAGCTGTCACATCACCATTCTCCAATTTAAAACATGACCCATCAACATACAACGTGCCATCTGGATCTGACAACAGAGTGTCTTTAAGATCAATTCGTCCTTTTGTCTCTTCCTCGGTTCTGAAACAACAGTCATGTGGTTCCGAATCACTCGACTCCTGACTAGTCGGCAACAATGTTGCTGGATTCAATACATTGCATCTTTTGATCTGAATATGACTCGCTAGCAGTGTCAGCTCGTAGCCTGATAATCTAGCACTGGTAAGGTGCTGCGTCTTGGTTCGATTCATGAGTGTGTCCACAGCATGAGGAACCATGACCACTAGCATGTTGTTCATCACCAAACCAGCAGATTGTCGAATGGAAGCTGCAGCTGCTGCTGTTGCTCTCAAACAACTAGGCAACGCTCTCGCTACCGGATCTAATGTTGATGAAAAATACGCACAAGGGCGTTGTTTATCACCAAATTTTTGCGTCAGAACACTCAACGCACAACCTTCTCTCTCGTGAACATAGAGCGTAAACGGCTTACTGTAGTCAGGTGTACCCAACACAGGAGCTGAACACAGTGCATTTCGTAACTCAGAAAAACTCTGCTGACATTCGGCAGACCATGGCACCGGACTCGGAACACCTTTCCCAGTCAAAGCCACCAATGGTTTTGCCAAAAGAGAAAAAATTGGGATCCATTGCCTGCAGTTTGAGGTAATACCTAAAAAGGCACGCACTTCTCTCTGTGTACTAGGAACATTCATCTGCGTAATTGCTTTTATTCTCTCTGGGGTCAACCTTCTTCCCTCCTTTGACAAGAGATGACCTAGGTAGGTCACTTCTTGACAACAGTATTGCATTTTAGAAGGTGACACCTTGTGATTCAAACTAGACAAATGATGCAGTAGGGAAATTGTAGCTGCTTTGCAAGTTTCCTTGTCATCGGCAGCCACTAGAAGATCATCGACATATTGCACTAAAGCAGAACCAGGAGGAAGTACAAAGGAATCTAACTGACTTTTTAATGCCTTACTGTAAATGGACGGACTCTCACAATACCCTTGTGGAGCACATTTAAACCTGAAGCTTCGTCCTCCTAGAGAGAAGCAAAAATATCTCTGCTTTCTTCGGCTATTGGAAGGCTGAAAAAGGCATTCTTCAAGTCGATAACTGAAAACCATGTGGCTGTAGCAGGAATCAACGTTAACAGTGCAGTAATGTCCGGAACCACAGGAAACTGTGGGACCACAATTTTGTTAACCTCTCTAAGATCGATTACAAATCTATAGACTGGAGGCTTTGAAGGATCAGTGCGTTTCAGAATCGGCAATACAGGACTATTACAGACATTTCCTCTAGTTTCTTCTACTACGTCTTTCTTGATCAAATCTTGCACAATCAATAAAAGCGCACGTTCACCTTCACTAGAGATCTTGTATTGTGGGATTCGTGGAAATTTGACATTCGCTTTCAAAGTGACTACATATGGTGGAATTTCCAAAAGACCTACATCGTTAGGACCAGTCGCCCAAAGAGTATCAGGGAGAGAACGCAGCTCTGGTGGGAGCGCATCCATTGACAAATACATCGGAGAGATGATTCTCTTACCTAATGTAAGCTGTACTCCTGAAGGAGAACAGTATAATGTCGCATACAGGCGTTTTAACAAGTCTAAACCAAGCAGATTTTCATTACAACCGGTCGTCAAAATCAAGGGAGCTTTCAATTGACGGGGTCCAACAGAAATAGACAAGGGACCAGATACAGGGTTGTAAACAGGGGCGCCTGAAAAACCTACAGAAACATTTGTTAAGCCAGACAAAGGTGCGCCAGGGAGTTTTGCATGTATGATAGAACTTTTTGCTGCACCAGTATCCAACAGAAACGGTTCGACTACACCTGATGTTGCTACTGCGACATAAGGCCCACTCTGACCTACTGGAACTGATACTACTCCCTCTCTTTGTCCATGGCTGTCCTAGTACTCATTTTTCTGAAATTCCTCACTAACTTCACAGTAGTCTTCAACGTGATACTGTTGAGATCTGTTTGTTGGGCAGACTGTCCATTTCGCTGATCAAAATAATTAGAAGGGCGATCCTTCGTCTGTGGAGGCATAGCACCTCGTCCTCGACCTCTAGAATTTTGCATAGAACCACCACGACCTCTCTGAGCTGCTGCAGCATTATTTTGTGCTAAGACTGGACACTCATTCTTATAATGACCTTCTTTCTTGCAGTAAGCACACTGATTCCATTGATATTGCGGTCTCTGAGAACCATAATCTGTCCTCTGATATGACCCTTGCTGTGTGTTAGTCTGATTCGTGCGAGGCGGATATGCTTGTTGCAAAAGAACTTTTGTTTTTAAATCTTTCGTTTTCTTATCTGACTTTTCCTTCTCTTCTTTATCCCTATTTTCATAATACTGGGCAGTTGCAAGTATTTGCGCAGTCGTAGAGACAGCCCACGCACTTTCAGAATCTTTCAATTTATTACTGAGCTCTGGTAACAGATTGTGCACAAATTTATCAACAAAAAGTCTCTGTCCTCCTTCCGTGCTCATATCCTGACCACTGTGATCTACGAAAGTTTCTTCAAACCTTGTGAAAAATTCGGAGACACTTTCGTCTTTCTTCTGCCTGCATGCGGATAACTTGTCCCAGTTAACGCGCAATGCTGACATCAGAGTCTTCATTAAATCGATGATTCTACCGGGCAAATCAGCAATTAGAGGTTCGGATTTAGAACCACCTATTTGTTGACCGTCTGCCGCTATTATAGCTGCCCAATCACCACCTAGGGCAACTGGATGATTTTCTTTACGAATTTTAGCCCAAATTGGTTGTGGTACTACATTGCCAAGTAACATGTCAATGTCCGCTAAATTCATTACGCAAGCTTCAACTGTCTGCGCTAACTCTTTGTAGTATCCGGCTGGATTCTTACGCGGATCTGGCAAGGCCTGTTTCACTTCTAACACTTCAGCTCGCTTCCACTGAATGTGTATCCACACTCTCTGGAATTGCGCCGGAGCGGCAGCAATACCACGGACCGCATCAGCTTGCACAGCTTCGCCCCAAATTGGAGGAACCTCCCTCATAGGATATTGGCGACCTTGTTTCGTACCACGTTTCTCTAACTCTCTTGGTGAACGAAGGGATGGGTCATTCCTATAACTTAAAATCAATTCCATCGCTTCCTTTATACTCTGACCAACTATCATACCTGCAGCAAATTCTTTCTGAACATGAATTAATTCGTCTAGAATTGATTCAGAGTCATCCTCTTCCAACTCCTCACGCAAAAGGGAGCACATTTCATCAAACACATATTGCTGTGTCGGTTCATTCCATTGCATAAATGTATCTAATACATCTCTTACACTATATCTTCCACTTTTCGAAATCCACCTAAGAGCTGTGGAATCTAATATTCCCCGTTCTTCAGTACTGGGAAGCTGACTACGTCTCTGAACGGAGTCAGAAGCAGGAGTCTTAATCAAAGTTTTATAGAAGGGAGATAGAATATTGGAGACAGAATCAGTGATTCTCCGACGAACAGAAAGCGGAGTCATAATGCTAGCAGAAGCCGTAAGTAGAGTAGCAGTCGGAACAGATAAAACAGGAACAGTAGGAGTAGTAGGCAAAGTAGCTTGTGAAACAACAGGTATGAGCGGTACAGGCACAGGCAAAGGAGCCGGCAACCCTGGAAGAGGGGGTGCCGGAGGAACATTAACATTGACCACAGGAAGTACAGGAGCTTGATTCAGGGGAGCAGGAGCAGGAATACCAGGCTGTCCAGCAACCGGTAATTGAACATTCGGTAAGGGTGGAGCTGTAGCACCCTGTGCATACGGTGGGGGTGACCTCAACAAGTAAGACAACAGGGGATCCTTTTCGGGGTCCTCTACTATCTTAGCTGTACTCGATGGCAAGGCAGGATAGCACTTGTCTATCGCTAAATTACGCTCTCTATTGGCCACCTCCATCGCTTTCTCAGACTCGTTGAGTTGCAGCTGCTTGGCAGACTGTTCTAAAGTCAACTCTTGTTCTTTCTGTTCTTTCTTTAACTTTTTAATTTCTCTCTGTTTGGATTCTTTTCGCCAATAACGGAAAGAATCAAACATTGCCGGCCGGGCTTTCTTCTTAAACAATTTCACTTCTAAATTATCAAGAATTTCGGGCTCAAAACTACCATGCAGTGGCCAACTAAGGACACCGTCTTTCTCTGTATATCGGATCCACACCTCATTATAAGATATAGGACCCACTCCAAACTTACAATACAGATCATAAAGAGGAGTTCCAATCGGAGGAACCAGACATGAGTCCTCCAACCGGGAATCACCGTTGCAACCAAAACACGACAACATACAATTTTTCCGACTTACCATTTTATAATCCGGAACACAGAACAGACAAAACACAAACGAAGGTGCGCGCTCGAACCAAGGACTTAGGCCTACCAAAGCGAACAAATGTATCGATACCCAAACTAAACCAAATGATTATCGTAACTAGAACAACCAGTGATAATCTTACGAAACCAAACCAAACCAAGAACTAAAAGGATTATCCAAACAGGAGCAACCCTTACGAAGTAACCAATTAGCAACCACTTAATACTTAACTGAGGCACTGAAGACGTCACCAAGGAGAAACCCGTCTCGTCTCGCCGTACTAAGGTCTGCACCTCGGGTCCAAGACAGGGCGACAGTCAAGGCAGCGGACCACTGCAGCCGTCCGAACGGGAACCCTTGTGGAAGAGAACGTCGGGCCACTTTTGCGATATGCCGGGATCGATGAAGTGGGGCGCCTCCCTCCGGAATCTTCACACGAAGCTTCTCGAACTCTTCAGGCTTTTGGACCGGTACCGAATGACGTCGCCCCCAGTTGGGCGCCAATTGGAGTTCTGGACTTTTTGGTTCCGTCCAGAGGTGTCAGGGATAACACCCGAAGACCCCGGAGTTCTACCTGTCTCGGTGCACAAATAAACAGAAACACGGGCTTCTCGATGGTGGCGTCAAAGACCAAAGGTTTATTACTGCAGGGACACAGAAGTCACAGAAACTACACACAGGCAGATTCTAGGAGCCTGTTCGATTTGTACAAAGTGGGTTGCTCCTTAAATACTAAATTTTCAGCTTGGGGCAAATTCTTTACATGCTAGTACATTTCTAAACCTTCATGTCCTAAACAATAAATATTTGGCGTTACACAAGAATCGTCAACAATATCTGATGTCAAAACATTACGAACGAGGGGTTCCCACTGTTCCATCATAATCCCATGTCAACTTTTCATTCAAGAGCCGGACCGCCTCATCGTAAATTTCGTTACCTCCCCCTAATAAAGGCCCAGAAGGAAAGGAGCAGAGCCAGGTGCAGAAGATAGAAAAGCAGGATAAGAGATGTTTGTGGGTCGTAAATGGGCAAGGCTACCAGCTTCGGCCGCCTAATCATGATCAGGCCAACGAATACGAGAACCAGTATAGCAGGACTGGCCTCAGGCTGGGGAGGCAGCTTCTGCCGAGTCATGTAGCCATGGCGTTTTCTGTCCTAAGGTGCACGTGTCACTAGCAAGGTGAATCGCCGGCTAAAGCTTACGTGTCCTTAAGTGAAAAGAGGTCACTGCGTGTCCATTGACTATGTGGGGGCAAGAATACAAAATGGCTGCCGTAATCTAAGATGGATGCCATGGGTAAACCAGAAATGTGTTCACAACAGGAGTGCTCTTGCTCGTAGCATAGCGAAAACACCAGGATATGCTAAATGGACCATTTGCGGTTCACTGATTCCAAAATTATGTATTTACGACAATGTTGAAAACACGGGTTCAAATCGTCACGGAACCTCACACTGATGACATTACTGATGACATCATCCATGTGACAAGCTGATACACCTGATCATACAGTAGCATCATCTTTTAACACACATTATAAAATATTAATTACCATATTTGAAACATTGACACACCAGTACAAGTTTCTAAAAACCCACACAGTGATTCCTACATCTACACACACATCTAAACACTTACCTACAGATTCACTCATACATGATAACAAAGATCAATAGAATACTAACAAATATACTTATATACCTACATCAACATTACACACCAGCACATATCCTAATCCTTTTTTCAGACATCCTACTCACTTATGCAAACAATAGATCATACTTACATTTACTTAGCTGTACACTTATACAAATACCACTTTATTTATTCATATAGATAGCAACTCATACTTAAAGTGTTATAAAATCAGTATTACAAGCATACAGTTATCCATACATCACTCATACAATCACTGAGTATTATGTATACTTATTTATATACAATAACTGTCACATACACTGCCTTTGATATTTTTTGTTTGTTCGACATATATCATTGAGAAATATATTTACTCATCACCAGACCCATAAAGAGATTTACTCACCCAAACAACTGTTTCCACATACAGTCTTAACCTCATATACTTACTAAATCAACTATTTACACATCTTTCCACTGTCAAACACGTCCCACCCAACCACACACACATTAATTCACTATCCCATACAAATACTCATTTAACTAATTAATAACTAATGTAGACTTTCACATAGGTAGTAATCAACTTAGGTAGTAGTTTCAATCAATCAATCAATCATAATACTTGTATAGCGCACTACTCACCCAGAAGGGTCTCAAGGCGCTTGGGGGGAGGGGTCCGCTACTGCTCGAACAGCTAGGTCTTGAGTTGTCTCCTGAAGGCGAGGTGGTCCTGGGTTAGCCGAAGGTGGATGGGGAGGGAGTTCCATGTCTTGGCCGCCAGGTAGGAGAAGGACCTGCCTCCGGCGGTGGCTCTTCAGATGCGTGGTACGGCGGCGAGGGCGAGGCTAGTAGACCGTAGCTGGCGGGTGGGCATGTAGAAGGTCAGGCCGTCGTTGAGGTATTTGGGGCCCAGGTCGTGGAGAGTCTTGTGTGCGTGGGTGAGGAGCCTGAACGTGATCCTCTTGTTGCCGGGGAGCCAGTGCAGGTCCCTCAGGTGGCCGGAGATGTGGCTACGTCGGGGGATGTCCAGGATGAGTCGGGCGGGAGCGTTCTGGATGCGTTGGAGTCTTTTCTGTAGCTTGGCTGTGGTTCCGGCGTAGAGGGTGTTTCCGTAGTCCAGACGGCTCGTGACGAGGGCCTGGGAGACCGTCTTCCTGGTTTCGGTCGGGATCCATCGGAAGATCTTGCGAAGCATGCGAAGGGTGTGAAAGCATGATGAGGAGACGGCGTTGACTTGTCTGGCCATCGAGAGGGAGGAGTCCAGGATGAAGCCCAGGTTGCGTGCGTGGTCTGTTGGCTTGGGAGCGGTGCCCAGGTCTGGGGGCCACCAAGAGTCATCCCAGGCGGCGGGCAATGGTCCCAGGATGAGGACTTCCGTCTTGTCTGAGTTCAGTTTCAAGTGGCTGTTCTTCATCCACTCGGCGACCTCTTTCATCCCTTCGTGCAGGCTGGTTCTGGTGGTATCGGGGTCTCTGGTAAGGGAGAGGATCAGCTGGGTGTCATCGGCATAGGAGATGATGTTGAAGTTGTGTTGGCGTGCGATGGCATCAAGAGGTCTCATGTAGACGTTGAAGAGGGTGGGGCTGAGCGATGATCCTTGCGGGACGCCGCAGATGACTTCGGTGGGCTCGGATCGAAACGGGGATAGGCGGACTCTCTGTTTTCTTCCGGCGAGGAACGAGATGATCCACTCCAGTGCCTTCTCTTGGATGCCGGTGTTGCTAAGGCGTTGGATTAGGGTGCGGTGGCAGACAATGTCGAACGCTGCAGAGAGGTCCAGGAGGATGAGTGCCGCTGTTTCCCCGTTGTCGAGCAGGGCTCGGATGTCGTCGGTGGCTGCGATGAGGGCGGTCTCGGTGCTGTGGTTGGCTCTGAAACCAGACTGCGAGGGGTCGAGGGATCCGTTCGTCTCGAGGAAGGCGGCAAGCTGTCTGTTGATGATCTTCTCGATGACTTTGGCAGGAAAAGGGAGGAGCGAGATGGGGCAGAAGTTTTTGAGGTCGGTGGGGTCCGCTGTTGGTTTCTTCAGTAGGGCGCTGAGCTCGGCATGCTTCCAGCTCTCCGGGAAGGTGGCAGTGTTGAAGGAGGTGTTGCTGATGTCCCAGAGTTGGGGTGCGATGGTGGAGTCGGCCTTGTTAAAGACGTGGTGGGGGCAGGGGTCGGTTGGAGATCGGGAGTGGATGTGTTCATCATGCGGGCTGTGTCTTCGGTGGTCACCGTGGTCCAGGTGCGGAGGGTGGCGGTGGGGTGCGTTGGTTCGATGGTTGGGTGCATGGATGGTGCGCCGAAACTGTTGTGGATTTCGGCAATCTTGCGGTGGAAGAACGAGGAGAGAGAGTCGCAGAGATCTTGTGAAGGAGTGATGTCGTTGTTGACGGTGCTGGGGTTGGAGAACTCCTTGACGATGCTGAAGAGTTCCTTGCTGTCGTGGGCTTTGTTGTCCAGTCGCTCCTTCAGTGATTTCTTCTTGGTGGTGCGGATGAGCTCGTGGTGCCTGCGGGTGGCGTGTTTGAGGGCGGTCATGTTGTCAGTGGTCTGGTCGAGGAGCCAGGCTTTCTCGAGGGTGCGGCAGGAGTTTAAACAACAAGAGATAGAGTGATACAGGTATTAATACAGTTTAATCACTAACCCATATATTTAGTGAGACACTTAAAATTCCTCACTTAGACAGTCAATCACATTGGTACTAAATCCTCCATTCACACACTTATACATCGACTCAGTCTTCAAGGCAGATTGCTATATATATATATATATATATATTCACTGAAAAAACCATAGGTTATAGACCATATATAGTTAGGAATTCGCATTTACAAAACCTTATTTTACTCACACAAAACCATTGAAATTCCATATATAGTTAGTTGCACTAACTATATATCGCGCACCCGCAATCCACTGCTGATGATGTCACATATTACATCATTCATGACATGGTCAGTGACATCACTGATGACATCACTGATGACATCTCAAATGACATCACTGATGACATCTCAAATGACATCACTGATGACATCACTGATGACATCTCATTTGACATTACTGATCACATCACTGATGATATCATTCATGTGATAATACGATGAACCTCTTCAGACTCTAATATAACCTTAGATACAATCAGTGTAAACAGACACTCACAGACTGTCACTCATCCATGGAGTTACTCACACACCTAGTCAGTCAATCAAAGAATCAATCACACCTCCATTTCCTCAACTATACAGTTATACAAACTTTACTTATTCAAACATATACTAACACATATTAACTCTCTTATACAATCCCTGATACAAGTTCACAATGATCCATACAGCCACTCACACATTCACTGGCTCTTATGCACAGTTATTTATATATGTCAACTCTCACATGTACTGTGTTTTACATATGTACTTACTTTGACATGTAGCACTGAGATATCCATTCACTCACCAATACACTCATGCACACAGTCAACCGCCCATACAGCTGTTTCCACATGCACTTTTGAAACCATACATCTAGTGAATCAACTGCTCACACATCTATGCACAGAGTCATACACCTCCCAGCCACCCACACACACACTCAGTCTCCCATACGAATACTTGGGCAACCAATCAATAACCCATATAGTTACTCATATAGCTACTTATCAACACATGCAACAGTTTACAGAACAACAGACATAATGATGCACAAATTAAGACAGTTTAGTCACTAACCCATGCACTCAGTGAGACACATTTAATCACTCACTCATACAGTCAGTCATGCACCTACTAAATCCTTCATCCAGACACTTATACATCCACTCATTCTTCAATATGTAAGACATATTTTAACTTTACAGAAACATACAGTCACTGGATGTTGTCATCAGTGATGTCATCAGTGATGTCATCAGTGATGTCATCAGTGATGTCACTGACCATGTCATGAATGATGTAATATGTGACATCATCAGCAGTGGATTGCGGGTGCGCGATATATAGTTAGTGCAACTAACTATATATGGAATTTCAATGGTTTTGTGTGAGTAAAATAAGGTTTTGTAAATGCGAATTCCTAACTATATATGGTCTATAACCTATGGTTTTTTCAGTGAATTTTCAAGGTTTTGTAAATGCTAATTCCTAACTATATATGGTCTATAACCTATGGTTTTTTCAGTGAATTTTCAAGGTTTTGTAAATGCTAATTCCTAACTATATATGGTCTATAGCCTATGGTTTTTTCAGTGAATATATATATATACATACATATATAAACATATATCATCTGTATATCTATATAAATACAAACATAAATGCATGCATACATATACTTATATGCATTTTAGGGTTGTTAGGGCGTTTTCGTGTGTATTATGTTGCTTTTTTAGGGCTTTTGGGTCAATTAAGTAGGGTTCCCGGAGCCTAGGGCTGAGGGGCCGGTTCAGTTTCGTGCGTATTGGTGTTGGCAAGGTTTTGAGGGATTTTGGCGGTTTTTGGTCGAGATTTGGCCGTTTTATGGCTTTTTTTGTGTTTGCGGGGGGCGCGTATTCGGGTTGAAATTCGTCCCCGTTCCAGTGGATGGATTGGGCTGATTTTTGGTGAGATGTTAGGGAATCGCTGGAACTAGTGTCCAGCCAAGTTTGAAGCGGATCGGAGCAGTGGAAGTGCTTTAAAGAGCAATTTTTGTGCGGAGTAGCGAATTGTCATGTTATTCAATGGGAGTTTTTGGTGCGCATGGAGAAGGTGAATTTGGGGTGTTCCAGTTGCGCTAGAGGGACGGGGCTTGGGTGAGCTGTAGGGAGAGTGGATCGGCAGGTGTGCCGAATTTTTGGGATTTGTTGGCCGAAGGGAAGGGTGTGCTTGGGCAAAGTCGATTTGGTGAAAACGGTGCGTTATTTACATGAAAGTTGAAAAAACACTAATAAAAGCAAAGCTAAAAAGCCACCTCATTACAAACAGAATGGCTTTAACTTAAACGATAGCGAGATCTATTGCATTTTCAATGCTTGTTTACTTTGGTTCCATCAAGAAGGCATTCAGATGTGTCACACATTTGCCATAAATTCTGAATGTTAGCACTCTAGTTGCACATTAGATCACTGTAGTAAAGCTACTGCTCACCAGGGACGTCTGCTGCTGGTATTCAAAGTGCATGTTTCAGTCTGCATGTCAGAATTTTTTTAATGAAATAGAAGAGGATTTGAGAAGTCACTCAAAATGATCCCTAATTTTTCTTTCTGAAGCACTAATCATACTTTCTATGGCAAAATTAACCCCCTCATGTTGTTCCTTTTTAAATTGAGTGTTTTCAGACTTACCACTTCATTCCAATCAAGATGGCTTCTGGTGTGCCATACTTTTGTCATAAGTAAGACTGTTAGCGCTCTAGTTGTTCTTTAGAACATTCTGGGACATTCTGTCATTGGGCTATACTTGGGGTACATCTGGGTGATATTTGGGCTACATTTAGGCTCTTTTGTCTCTGGTGGCCATCTTGCGAGACTATGTCAGAATTTTTTAATGAAATTGAAGAGGGTTTGAGAAGTCACTCAAAATGTGCCCTAATTTTTCTTTCTGCAGCACTAATCATAATTCATCTGGCAAAATATACCCCCTCATTTTGTTCCTTTTTAAATTAAATGTTTTAAGAGTTACCACTTTATTCCAATCAAGATGGCTTCAGGTGTGCCATACCTTTGTAATAAGTAGGACTGTTAGCGCTCTAGTTGTTCTTTAGAACACTCTGGGACATTCTGTCATTGGGCTATACTTGGGCTACATCTGGGTGATATTTGGGCTACATTTGGGCTCTTTTGTCTCTGGTGGCCATTTTGGGAGACTGCATGTCAGAATTTTTTAATGAAATAGAAGAGGATTTGAAAAGTCACTCAAAATGTGCCCTAATTTTTCTTTCTGCAGCACTAATAATACCTTCTATTGCATAATATACCCCCTCATTTTGTTCCTTTTTAAATTAAATGTCTTAAGAGTTACCACTTTATTCCCATCACGATGGCTCCAGGTGTGCTATACCTTTGTAATAAGTAGGACTGTGAGCGCTCTAGTTGTTCTTTAGAACACTCTGGGACATTCTGTCATTGGGCTATACTTGGGCTACATCTGGGTGATATTTGGGCTACATTTGGGCTCTTTTGTCTCTGGTGGCCATTTTGGGAGACTGCATGTCAGAATGTTTTAATGAAATAGAAAAGGATTTGAGAAGTCACTCAAAATGTGCCCTAATTTTTCATTCTGCAGCACTAATCATACTTTCTATGGCAAAATATACCCCCTCATGTTGTTTCTTTTTAAATTAAATGTTTTAAGAGTTACCACTTTATTCCAATCAAGATGGCTTCAGGTGTGCCATACCTTTGTAATAAGTAGGACTGTTAGCGCTCTAGTTGTTCTTTAGAACACTCTGGGACATTCTGTCATTGGGCTATACTTGGGCTACATCTGGGTGATATTTGGGCTACATTTGGGCTCTTTTGTCTCTGGTGGCCATTTTGGGAGACTGCATGTCAGAATGTTTTAATGAAATAGAAAAGGGTTTGAGAAGTCACTCAAAATGTGCCCTAATTTTTCATTCTGCAGCACTAATCATACTTTCTATGGCAAAATATACCCCCTCATGTTGTTTCTTTTTAAATTAAATGTTTTAAGAGTTACCACTTTATTCCAATCAAGATGGCTTCAGGTGTGCCATACCTTTGTAATAAGTAGGACTGTTAGCGCTCTAGTTGTTCTTTAGAACACTCTAGGAGGCTGCAGTAGAACACAAAGGAATCAACTGACAGTCTCTGTCCTTGTTGGATGTACATGTTTTACTGAGAATGTCAGACTTCATTTTCACATGACTGAGAAAGATAATGTGAATTTACAGAAAATATGCTTTCAGTTTAGCTTATAGATCCCCTTCCAAACCACTGTGGGAAAATCATGAGATATTAGTTTTCTTTCAAACAATATTCATGATATCACAGCAGAAGTTTTTTTCACATGGTAAAATCACCTTAGAACCCACCACAATTCCTAAAACGAGTATGGTACCATCAACAAATGATTTATAATGTAACTAAAGTCCTAAAACCCTCTATTAACTACAATGCTTTTTAATGAGGTGCTATCATGTATATTGGTCCCAAGATGGCTGCCAACACTTCTTGGATGAAGTGCTGACAGCCAATCAGATCAGATGTGTGGTTAGGCTCCGCCCAGATATATATATTTTTTTGAACCTAAATTACTCAAAATCCACTGGAGCACATATATTGAGACCTAGCAAAGGCACATCAGGCTAACAGTCCCTACAATTTTGCCAAGTTTCGTGCAAATCCATTCAGCCGTTCGAGCTAAAAGTGAGGCCAACCGCCCTATGGAAATTAACATGGGAAAAATGCGTTTTGGGACCCCCCTTTTTTCTCGGCCCCCCCTTGATGAAACCCCGCCAAATTGTCAGGGGCTGCTCAGAAACAAAATGTTCCATTTTCCTGAAAATTTCAGCCAATTCCGTCCACAAACGCCAAAGTTATTAGACATAGAATTTTCAAAAATCCCATAGAGAAAAAATCCTAACTATATATACCTACTGGCGACCGCCAGTAGGTAATATATATATATATATATATATATATATATTTAATACATATTTAAATCACGAACCAAACCACTTTCACTGTATGATATCATCAGTGATGTCATCTGAGATTTCATCAGTGATGTCACTGACCATGTCATGAATGATGTAATATGTGACATCATCAGCAGTGGATTGCGGGCGCGCAAGTTATAGTTAGTACAACTAACTACAACGGGGGAATTTCAATGGCTTTATACAGTGAAATGTCCAGCAAACTATAACACCCCTGAAACCTATGGTTTTTTCAGTGAATATATATATTGTAATATATATATATATATTCACTGAAAAAAACCATAGGTTTCAGGGGTGTTTTAGTTAGCTGGACATTTCACTCGTACAAAACCATAGAAATTCCCCTGTTATAGTTAGTTCAGATAACTATAGCTCATGCCCCCGCAATGCACTGCTGATGATGTCACATATTACAAAACTCATGACATGGTCAGTGACATCACTGATGACATCACTGATGACATCTCAATTGACATCACTATTAACATCATCCAGTGAATGTGGTTTTGTTTGAAATTTAAATATGTTTTATATATGTATATTTCGAGGTGGATGGAAGAATAAGCGTCTAAATGGATGATTTTGTTTGTGTGAAACTGATTGTATTACTGACTGATTAAGTGGCAGCATGGGTTGGTGAGTAGCTACAGGAGTGTCTATATGGGTTATTGGTTGATTTTTTGAGTATCAGTATGAGTGTCTGAGTGTCTGTGTGGTTCGTTGGAGGTATTCCTTTGTGCATAGATGCATGAATGAGTGAGTCACTATTTGTATGTGTTGAAGACAGCATGTGTGCAGGACAGTATGGGTGGATGAGTGTGTGTATGGGTGTGTTGGTGAGTGAATGACTGTCTCAGTAGTGTCTTTATTAGTAACTACACATGTTTTAAACTAGTATATGTGAGTATTGGTGTAGGTAAGGGAGTATATGTGAGAGTGAGATATTGGAAGAGTACCTGTATAAATGAGTATGTGTTTCTATAAGTGATTGTTTAAGAGAGTAAGTATGTGTTATTTTCTGTAGAAGTAAGTGTGGTGGTGTGTGTATAACTGTATACCCTAGTAAATGGATGTTTGATACTTTCTTTGCATGTGTGACTATGTGTTTGAGTAAATCAATGGATGAGTGGCGGTGTGTAAGTCTATGTATAGGTGTATGAGTAAATATGATGAGTGAGTGCTTGTCTGAGTGACTGTATGGGACTTTTGGTGAATGAGTAGATGTGTGTGTAGATCTTGGAATTAGTGAATGGGTATGTTGTAACTGGTATTGGTCTGTCCATTGTTTTGAAAATGGTATTTTGTAATTTAGAGTGTGTGTATCAAAGATGATATTAGGGTGAGAGGAGGTCTGCCACTCTATCAAAAGGATGATGTCATCAGTGATGTCATTTGAGATGTCATCAGTGATGTCACTGACCATGTCATGAATTATGCAATAAGTGACGTCATCAGCAGTGCATTGCGAGGGCCCGAGTTATAGTTAGCTGAACTAACTATAACAGGTGAATTTCTATGGTTTTGTACGAGTGAAATGTCCAGCTAACTATAACGCCCCTGAAACCTATGTTTTTTTCAGTGAATTTCTAAGATTTTTTAAATGCTCATTTCTAACTATAACATGCCTGAAACGTATGTTTTTTTTAGTGAATTTCAAAGGTTTTTTAAATGCTCATTTTTAACTATAACGTGCCAGAAACCTATGGTTTTTTAAGTGAATTTCAAAGGTATTTTAAATGCTAGTTTCTAACTATGCATACAGAGGTAGGACATGTGAAGAAAGAAGAAAAAACACACAGAAAGAAGCAAAAGAAATGTAGAAAGAAGCAACAGAAGTCCACAAAGACGAAGAAAAGTGTAGGAAGAAGCAAGACATGTGCAGAAAGAACTAACAGAGGATCAGAAAGAGGCCTTGTTGCAAAATCATCCTGTGCCCACAACTTTTTCTGATGGGTACTGGTGGTAACTGACTCTGACTAACCAGGCCTAAAGCCAGTGCTATGCTAAAAGACACTTATAATACAGTGAAAACACCTACATACACTAGGGAACACTATGTGTTAGGGTACCCCTGTGATTAGCATGACCTCCTCTGTAAGCCCCTAGAACATAATAGGGCAGGGGGATTAAAATTACCTCTAAGTCAGAGGAGCAGAAATATGCTACTTTAACTAGTAGTCATGTTTGCAGATTGGTGGAGAAAGGGTGCTGGGCGTCCAATCAACGGTCAGTAATTCTGCTGCGTAGGACTTACAGGAGGTACCAAGAGGGATTTTTGGCCCTCAAACTCCCTCAGGATTAAATTGGACTTCATCCCCCATCCTGTAGCCTGCCACGAGGCATGTTTGCAGAGTGTAGAGAAAGGGGGCCATAGCCTCCAAATACGTCTTAGCAAACCCACTGTGTGGGACTTACTGTAGGTAAGAAGAGTGGTAGTTGGCCCCCAAGGTCATCTTTGGGGGCCAACTTCCCAATCTATTACTTTCAGTCAGTCCCACACAGTAGCATTGCTAAGTACTTGTACCAGACCATGCCCACTTTGCCCACCACTCTACAAGCGCACTCACTGGCACGCTCTTGGATGGGGATTGAAGTCCCTTTCGCTGCTGGGGGTCCTTTAGGGGCCAAGTAGCCTACCTTTTACCTCCAGTACGTCCCACGTAGTGGGATTGGTGCGAGGTGCTTACTGGAGGAACCTGGTGGGCTAGTTGGCCCCCTGTGACCCTCAGGATTGAAGAGGAATTAATTCCCCAATGTAAAACGTGCCACAGAGCGTGTTTGCGCATGTCACCTTAGGCCCGCCCCTTCCCTTTACCACTGTGCAAATGCGCCCCATTACACGTTTTAAGTTGAGCGATTAAGTCCCCTTGAATCCTGAGGGTCCCTGGGGTCCAACTAGCCCACCAGGTACCTTCAGTATGTGCCAGGGAGCTGCATTGCAGAGAGGTGTTCAGAGGCCACACCCCTTTTTACACCTCTCTGAAACGCAGCTCTGTGCCGCTTACTGGAGGTACCTGGTGGGCTAGTTGGGCCCAGGGACCCTCAGGATTCAAGGGAACTTAAGTGCCCAACTTAAAATGTGCCCCAGTGCCTGTCTGCAGACATGTAACCTCAGGCCCCACCCCCTCCTTTCACCACTGTGCAAACGTGTTTTAAGTTTGAAGATTAAGTCCCCTTGAATCCTGAGGGTCCATGGGGTCCAACTAGCCCACTAGGTACCTCCAGTAAGCGCCACAGAGCTGCGTTGCAGAGAGGTGTAAAAAGGGGCATGGCCTGGACCACCACTCTGCAAAGCAGTCCTCTGGCGCTTCCTGGAGGTACCTGGTAGGCTAGTTGGCCCCCAGGAACACCCGGAGGGCCCCCCTCCTGTGGCCAAAACGGAGCCCCTGAGAGCCTCAATGCCCCCAAGGACCCAGCCGGCTCCCCGCCTCTTGCGGGAGCCAGCATTGCTTTTTCACACGGGGAGCTGCCACACAGGTATATATATATTTTTTCAAAAGAAGCCCCAGCGGGTGGCGGTCCCCGGGGCTGCGGGGAGGGCAGTGTGCCCCCACAATTATAATTAATGAAAGCCCCGGGGGTGGTGGTCCCCGGGGCTTGGGTGGCCTTGGAGGCCCCCAAACTTTAAGGGTGGCAGTCCCTGGAGCAGTGTGGGGGGATTGGGGCCCCCCACATATTTTTTTACTGCACCCATGACCTGGCCCGCCCGGGGGCTTCAATTAAACAAAGCAGAGGAGCCCGCGCTTTGGTTCTTTAGGTCTTGCCTCTCAATGCGCATGCGCATGCGCATTGAGCAGAGCGAGACTATAGGGCTTTAAACAGACTTTACCCAACTGGCGATTTGGTGCTGTGCCCGTGCAGTTTTAGGTCAATGCGCAAGCGCATTGACCTAAAATGCGCGTGTACAGCACCAAATCGCCGTCTGTTCCCTCAGCCGCACTCCTCCCACACCCCCGCTCCGCCCCCTCCCCTGCCTACCGTGTCTCATTTCTCCTCCACCCTCCCCACAGCAATGCCCTCCGTCTTGGCTCGCTAAACTACTCGCTGCCTCCTCCCGCTCTCCTTAATCCGCTCTCCCTCCTCCCACACCCCTGCTCCGCCCCCCCCCCCCTGCCTGCCGTGTCACTTTTAAATCTGTATTTTCCCCGAGACACTGCCGGCCGGCCGTACTTTCACTTTCACGGCCGGCAGCCGCAGGCTGTGTCTAATTTTTTAAAAAACTTTAAACACAACTCCGGGTGAATGAGTGTTGCTGAACAGTCCTCACATCGGCATGTTGTGGTTCCTGCTGTAATTGTAGTTACGGGAAGGTTCAATATCTGGAGCATGGCGAGGAGACAAGGCTGTGGATGGGGTAACCTCAGCACTGCAAATGTCTTCTGTAGCACTTTCCCAGAGGATATTAAACGGCCTCTGCTCACCACTCTGCCCGAATGCAGAAAAAACGGACGGCTACTCAAAGGGAAACAGGATGGGAACAAAATTGACATAAAGGAAAAATATTGCGCATTTAACTTCGGCATCGATACATTTGCTGTTCCCACTCTTCCCCGCCCTCCTGCTCCGTGCACAGATGTAAAACAGATAATTAAGGAAGCAGTGCACCTTATTTTTGTTACAGTAAACAGTAATAGATGGCCCCTTGCTTTCCTCGTGCGAGCTTAAGGTTGAGCCGAGTGGCCGCCCGCCGTCTGTGACAGAAGCCTCCTCGTCCTCCTCGAGTTCAGCTTTTCGTCTAATGATACCGGACATCAATGTGTTCTCATCCCAATTTGCAGACTCCGCACAACACTCATGCACATCCACCGCCACATCCACTGCCACATCCATCACCACATCCACCACACCCACCACCACCACATCCACCACACCCACCACCACTACATCCACCACCACATCCACCACAACCACCACCCCATCCACCACCGCATCCACCACCACCACCGCATCCACCATCACCACATCCACCGCATCCACCACCACCACCACCACATCCACCATCACCATCACATCCACCATCACATCCACATCCACTATGTCATCCACCGCCACATCCACCACCAAATTCACCACCAGCACATCCACCACATCCACCACCACCGCATCCACCACCACCGCATCCATTACCACATCCACCATCACCACCACATCCACCATCACACCCACCACCACCACCACATCCACCATCACATCCACATCCACTATGACATCCACCGCCACATCCACCACCACATCCACCACCACCACATCCACCACATCCACCACATCCACCACCACCACATCCACCACCACCGCATCCACCACCACCACCACACCCACCACCACTACATCCACCACCACATCCACCAAAACCACCACCCCATCCACCACCACCACCGCATCCACCACCGCATCCACCATCACCACATCCACCGCATCAACCACCACTGCATCCACCACCACATCGACCATCACCACCACCACCACATCCACCACCACATCCACCACCACCATATCCCCCTGATCCACATCTATATGTGTGTGTGTGTGGCTCTGTGTGTGTGTAGGTGCACCCACCACCACCACATCCACCACACCCACCACCACTACATCCACCACCACATCCACCACAACCACCATCCCATCCACCACCACCACCGCATCCACCATCACCACAACCACCGCATCCACCACCACCACCGCATCCACCATCACCACAACCACCACATCCACCACCACCACATCCACCATCACCACCACATCCACCATCACATCCACCATCACCTCCACATCCACCATCACATCCACCGCCACATCCACCACCACATCCACCACCACCACAACCACCACATCCACCACCACCGCATCCACCACCACCGCATCCACCACCACATCCACACCCACCACCACTACATCCACCACCAGATCCACGACAACTACCACCCAATCAACCACCACCACTGCATCCACGCCACCACCGCACCCACCATCACCACATCCACCGCATCCACCACCACCACCACCGCATCCACCATCACCACCACATCCACCACCACCACATCCACCATCATATCCACCATCACCTCCACATCCACCATGACATCCACCACCACATCCACCACCACCATATCCACCACATCCACCACCACCGCATCCACCACCACCGCATCCACCACCACCACCACACCCACCACCACTACATCCACCACCACATCCACTACAACCACCACTACCACCACCACTGCATCCACCATCACCACATCCACCGCATCCACCACCACCACATCCACCGCATCCACCACCACATCCACCACCACATCCACATCCACCACATCCACCACCACCACATCCACCACCACCGCATCCACCACCACCACCACACCCACCACCAATACATCCACCACCACATCCACCACCCCATCCACCACTACCACCACCACTGCATCCAGCACCACCACCGCATCCACCATCACCACATCCACCGCATCCACCACCACCACATCCACTGCATCCACCACCACATCCACCACCACATCCTCATCACCACCACATCCACCACCACCGCCACATCCACCTCCACATCCACCATCACCTCCACATCCACCATGACATCCACCGCCACATCCACCACATCCACCACCGCCACATCCACCACCACATCCACCATCACCATCACATCCACCATCACATCCGCCACCACCACCACATCCACCACATCCACCATCACCTCCACATCCACCATGACATCCACCACAACCACCACCCCATCCACCACCACCACCGCATCCACCACCACCGCATCCACCACCACCGCATCCACCACCACCGCATCCCCCACCACATCCACCATCACCACCACATCCACCATCACATCCACCACCACCACCACATCCACCATCACATCCACCATCACCTCCACATCCACCATGATATCCACCACCAAATCCACCACCACATCCACCACCACCACATCCACCACCACCGCATCCACCACCACCACCACACCCACCACCACTACATCCACCACCAGATCCACTACAACCACCACCCCATAAACCACCACATCCACCGCCACCACCGCACCCACCATCACCACATCCACCGCATCCACCACCACCACATCCACCACCTCATCCACCATCACCACCACATCCACCACCACCACATCCACCATCACATCCACCATCACATCCACCATCACCTCCACATCCACCATGACATCCACCACCACATCCACCACCACATCCACCACCACCATATCCACCACATCCACCACAACCGCATCCACCACCACCGCATCCACCACCACCACCACACCCACCACCACTACATCCACCACCACATCCACTACAACCACCACTACCACCACCACCGCATCCACCATCACCACATCCACCGCATCCACCACCACCACATCCACAGCATCCTCCACCACCACATCCACCATCACCACCACATCCACCATCACATCCACCATCACCACATCCACCACCACAACATCCACCACCACATCCACCATCACCTCCACATCCACCATGACATCCACCACCACATCCACCACAACCCCCACCCCATCCACCACCACCACTGCATCCACCACCACCACCGCATCCACCACCACCACCACATCCACCGCATCCACCACCACCGCATCCACCACCACATCCACCATCACCACCACATCCACCATCACATCCACCACCACCACCACATCCACCATCACATCCACCATCACCTCCACATCCACCATGACATCCACCGCCACATCCACCACCACATCCACCACCACCACATCCACCACCACCACATCCACCACCACCGCATCCACCACCACCACCACACCCACCACCACTACATCCACCACCTTATCCACTACAACCACCACCCCATCCACCACTACCACCACCACTGCATCCACCACCACCACCGCATCCACCATCACAACATCCACCGCATACACCACCACCACATCCACTGCATCCACCACCACATCCACCATCACCACCACATCCACCACCACCGCCACATCCACCTCCACATCCACCATCACCTCCACATCCACCATGACATCCACCACCACATCCACCACATCCACCACCGCCACATCCACCACCACATCCACCATCACCATCACATCCGCCACCACCACCACATCCACCACATCCACCATCACCTCCACATCCACCATGACATCCACCACAACCATCACCCCATCCACCACCACCACCGCATCCACCACCACCGCATCCACCACCACCGCATCCACCACCACCGCATCCACCACCACATCCACCATCACCACCACATCCACCATCACATCCACCACCACCACCACATCCACCATCACATCCACCATCACCTCCACATCCACCATGATATCCACCACCAAATCCACCACCACATCCACCACCACCACATCCACCACATCCACCACCACCGCATCCACCACCACCACCACACCCACCACCACTACATCCACCACCAGATCCACCACAACCACCACCCCATCAACCACCACCACCGCATCCACCGCCACCACCGCACCCACCATCACCAAATCCACCGCATCCACCACCACCACATCCACCACCTCATCCACCATCACCACCACATCCACCACCACCACATCCACCATCACATCCACCATCACATCCACCATCACCTCCACATCCACCATGACATCCACCACCACATCCACCACCACATCCACCACCACCATATCCACCACATCCACCACCACCGCATCCACCACCACCGCATCCACCACCACCACCACACCCACCACCACTACATCCACCACCACATCCACTACAACCACCACTACCACCACCACTGCATCCACCATCACCACATCCACCGCATCCACCACCACCACATCCACCGCATCCTCCACCACCACATCCACCATCACCACCACATCCACCATCAAATCCACCATCACCACATCCACCACCACAACATCCACCACTACATCCACCATCACCTCCACATCCACCATGACATCCACCACCACATCCACCACAACCACCACCCCATCCACCACCACCACTGCATCCACCACCACCACTGCATCCACCACCACCACCACATCCACCGCATCCACCACCACATCCACCATCACCACCACATCCACCATCACATCCACCACCACCACCACATCCACCATCACATCCACCATCACCTCCACATCCACCATGACATCCACCGCCACATCCACCACCACATCCACCACCACCACATCCACCACCACCGCATCCACCACCACCACCACACCCACCACCACTACATCCACCACCTTATCCACTACAACCACCACCCCATCCACCACTACCACCACCACTGCATCCACCACCACCACCGCATCCACCATCACAACATCCACCGCATACACCACCACCACATCCACTGCATCCACCACCACATCCACCATCACCACCACATCCACCACCACCGCCACATCCACCTCCACATCCACCATCACCTCCACATCCTCCATGACATCCACCACCACATCCACCACATCCACCACCGCCACATCCACCACCACATCCACCATCACCATCACATCCGCCACCACCACCACATCCACCACATCCACCACATCCACCATCACCTCCACATCCACCATGACATCCACCACAACCATCACCCCATCCACCACCACCACCGCATCCACCACCACCACATCCACCGCATCCACCACCACCGCATCCACCACCACATCCACCATCACCACCACATCCACCATCACATCTACCACCACCATCACATCCACCATCACATCCACCATCACCTCCACCATGACATCCACCACCACATCCACCACCACATCCACCACCACCACATCCACCACATCACCACCACTGCATCCACCACCACCACCACACCCACCACCACTACATCCACCACCACATCCACTACAACCACAACCCCATCCACCACTACCACCACCACCGCATCCACCACCACCACCGCATCCACCATCACCACATCCACCGCATCCACCACCACCGCATCCACCACCACATCCACCACATCCACCATTACCACCACATCCACCACCACATCCACCATCACCTCCACATCCACCATGACATCCACCGCCACATCCACCACCACCACATCCACCACCGCCACATCCACCACCACATCCACCACCACCACTTCCACCACCATCGCATCCACCACAACCACATCCACCACCACCACCACATCCACCGCATCCACCACATCCACCACCACATCCACCACCACATCCACCACCACCTCATCCACCACCACCACTTCCACCACCACTACCACATCCACCACCGCATCCCCCACCACCACATCCACCACCACATCCACCACCTCATCCACCACTACCACATCCACCACACCCACCACCATCACTTCCACCACCACATCCACCACCAGATATACCACCGCTTTCACCACATCCACAACCACCACATCCACCACCACCACATCCACCACATCACCACCACATCCACCACCTCCACCACCACCACATCCACCACCACCACCACATCCACCATCACATCCACCCCCTCATCCACCACCATCACCACCACATCCACCATCACCACCACCATCACATCCACCACCACATCCACCACCACCATATCCCCCCAGATCCACCACTACCACATCTATATGTGTGTATGTGTGTGTGGCTCTGTGTGTGTGTAGGTGCAAATGCAATATTCTTGGCTTTTCGTCACAATAAAATACACTGAACATAATCTTCACAAAAATTATTTACAAACGTTTAAGCTATTGCCATTATAAATTACATTAACTTTTATTTAAGTATTAATTATTTACAAAATTAAAAGCCATTGTTATTTGTAATATCAAGACATCTAAGTCACGTAAATACAACACACATTGCATTACAAATGCTATAGGTGTCACATTTGCAAAAGTTAAAACTATTGACATTGTAACTGACAAAGCTATTAATTTTGCTACTTTCAAAACCAACACATAAATAAAAAAAGTGTCATTTACAATACCAATAGCTCAAACTTTCCTAATGCGAGACCTATTGCATTTCCAATGCTTGTTTTATTTTCTCACCCCCCACACATTTTTTTACTGCCCCCGGGGCCTGGCCCACCCGGGGGCTTCAATAAAATGAAACGCTTTATTTTTTTTCTCTTGGCTGAATTTGCGCACCCAGCACGTATTCAGTCAATTTCTCTTTTTTTATATGCTTATTTGGACCTTGGGGGTCCTCGGGGGACTCCCTGAGCAGGCCTAGGGGGTCAGGGTGTTTCTACCCTGCCCCCTTTTTTTCTTTTTTTTGCGTTTCCTTTTCTGTTTTCTTGTACTGAGGCACAAGAAGACTGCCAACACTTCCTCGTTTGGAGTGTTGACAGCCAATTAGAATCAAGCTTGTCATCGTGAGGGTGCACGGAATCTCCATGCCTCTAAATATCGAATCTTCACGAAATGTTCAGAACTAGTTGGGCGCTCTGGTCAGCTCCTATCTTGAAAGTTTCAGGGGGCTCAGCACGGGGGGCCGAGAAAAAACGGGATCCCAAAACCTATTTTCCACATGCAATTTCCGATAGGAAACTTTAATCGGGGCTACAGCCCGAACTGCTGAACGGAATTACACCAAATTGGGCAAAAGGGTAGCCCTTGGTTCAGAAAGAACTCTTTTGGTTAAATGGTGTAAATCCGTTCAGTAGTTGCTGAGAAAATCAAAATTTAAAATATGTCAATATCTAAAGGCGCGCAGAATCCGCACACCCTCCCGATCATAAGCTTCATGCTAAATGGCTGTCAACACTCCAAACCAGGAAGTGTTGGCAGCCTTCTTGTGTAGAACCGAGGCACAAGAAAAGAGAAAAACAAACGCACAAAACACGTAAATGGGGCAGGGTAGAAACACCCTGACCCCCTAGGCTTGCTGAGGGGGTCCCACAAGGACCCACAGGGCCCAAAAATACATATATATATTTTTAAATCGTGGGATGCATGGAGGATCCACGGATCCGGCTGTGAAATTTTAAAAAATAAAGCGTGGGCCAGGTCCCAGGGGCAGAAAAAAAGGTGTGTGGGTGGCTCCAATCACCCCACACTGCCCCAGGGACCGCCACCCCCCAGGGCTTTGCTCTAAGATTTGCGCGGCACACGCCCACCAGCAGCTCTGGGGACCCCCACCCCGGGGGCTTTGAATTTTAAGGTGGGGGGCATCCAAGCCCCTCCCACATGCCCCATGGACCGCCACCTCCCTCCTTTGTCTCGATGTATTATCAGTGTGTTACACACATTGCCCCTGTCTGAGTTAACCATAGGTTTTTTTTTTTTTGTCCTCATATATGCCACCAGATTTTGTATACTCTAGATGGGTCTCACTGTCGTCTTTCATACTGACATTTCTGTATCTGCCCCGGCGTCAGTATCTAGCGGACAGGAATGTCCCAGAGGTAGGTTGTTTCCTTATCCAGCTCCCCTGACTTATGGTGGTATACTTCAGGCCAGGGGAGGACAGGACCGACACAACCTCTGGCATAATCATCGGACCGTTTACTTGTTCGACCAGACCTCCAGTTTTGACCATACATTCTCAGTATTTCCATCGCGACCGACCATGTCCATCTTACAGACTTCCATTATATTTTTTAGACACTCTGCAAATCTGGGAGGGGCAGCTGACTTCCATTCTTTACATATTTCTCTTCTGGCAATAACCACCACATAGAAGATAAACTGTGAATATAAATTATTGATATTGTAATCATGAGGTAAACCGAAAAATACTAACCTGGGTGTACATAAAATGGTTGTTGTTAGTACCTCACCCAGGAAGCCAACTATCGCTCTCCAGTACTCCTGAATCTCCGGGCATTCCAAAAATATATGGATATCATCTGCAGCTATGGGTTTACAGCGGGGGCAGTAGTAATTGTTCTGCGTTATCTTATATAAATGAGCCGGGGTCCAATATACTCTGTAGGCCGTGAATAAATTGATTCCGCCTTAGATTAGCTGGTTTGATTAATTTCTGGGATAAAGAAAAAGAGTCTGACCAGATTTAGCTGCGCTCTTCGGGGAATTCAGCTATTATGTTCCCCCAGAGGCTTGTCAGTTCAAGATGTAGATTATTCTTTTCATCAGTAGTGAGCAATTTATACCAGAATGAAACTTCTCTAATCCATCCCCCCCTCTACAAATTGCATCCAGAAGTCCAGTATCTTTTTCCCACTGTAAAGTCTGGCTTGACCAACAAGCAGATAATTGGTAGAATTTAAATCTCGTCATTAGGCCGTTTGTAAGTGATGTTAGGGAGTTCCAGTCCATAAGCCCTGAGTCTACCCATAAGTCCACCCATTTCAATATTCCAGCTGTTCTCAAGGGAAGTGAGAGCTGATCCTGAAGACACGCAGGAGTGCCCGGAGAATCCCCAATTGGAGTGTACGTATGATAATAGGGAATTCCCAATACCTTTCGGATAAACCCCCAGTTTTTAAGTGCAGACTGTAAGATCTTAAGACGAACTTTCTTTGAAAATTTCTGGTCGCCAAACTTAAATAAAAAAAAGTCATGGCCATATGGTAGATCGTGCAATAAAGCCTGGAACAGATGGCCCTGTGAAGATGCATCTAGTGTGTTAGCAAGTAACCTAAAGTTTTTAAAATGGAAAGCATGGCAATATAATAGTAAATCCGGTAAAGCCAGACCTCCAATTTTTAAGCCCCTCCTCAATTTTTTCCAGGCTATCCTGGAAGATTTACAGGCCCAGATGAAAGATCCAATCTTACCCTGGAGGTTAGTAATATCTTTTAACGGGAAGGATAAAGGGATGGAATTATAAAGAAAGGTCAATTTGGGGAGTATGGTCATTTTAATGAGATTAACTCGTCCATATATATTTAATGGTAGATTGCCCCATCTTGTTAATGTTTTAGTAATGTCTTTAACAACAGTCTGCCAGCTAATTATCGGTATATTCTTTAGATCTTGAGTTAAGTAAATTCCCAAATATCGCATTTTTTGTTTCACCCCCTGTATGGGAGTGTTATTATTCCACCCCATCATCTCTGTCTTCTCCTTGTTGATCTGGTAACCTGGCAGTTTTCCGAATTCCTCTGCCAGGTAAAATAGCCTGGGTATAGCTTCTGTATGGTTAGAGGTATATAAGAGGAGATCATCAGCATATAGGGCCGTTTTTAACTCCTAGTTAGCCATCCTAAAAGGTTGAATTACATTATCCCTTCTAATGCCACAAACAAAAGGCTCCATAAAAATATCGAACAAAAGAGGAGATAAGGAGCAACCCTGTCGAGTTCCTCGAGATATGTCAAACCAGTCAGATAATGCCCCGTTAACCAATACTTTTGCTGTTGGGTTGTGATATAGTGATTTAATACCCCTTATTAACACTGGGGGGAACCCAAATGCAGTCATTGTGGCCCAAAGATAATTCCAATTGACCTGATCGAAGGCCTTGGCCGCGTCTATCGCGACCAAGGCTAACGGGAGGCCTTTATCTTTAGCGTTGTCTAAAGCTCCTATCACTTGAAAAGTTAATTCATTTAATTGTCTCCCTGGGATAAAGCCCCTTTGATCAGTGTGGATTATAGATTTTATTTTCTTCGCGAGTCTGGTCGCTAAGATCCCGGAATATAATTTCATGTCTGTATTTAGGAGAGAGATTGGCCTGGTGGACTCTATTTTCTTGGGGTCTTTATTAGGTTTTGCGATAAGCGTTATTGTGGCTTCAGCCCAAGTAGGGGGGATACTGTAACCATGGGATAGTAAGTGATTGAAGAGTGTTGTGAGTACGGGTGACAGTTGTTCTATGTAATCTAAATAGAGCTCGACCGGAAGCCCATCTGAACCTGCCACTTTGCCCCGCTTCATTTTCTTTAATTGGTTTGATATTTCCCCCTCCGTGATCTCACTTTCTAGATATCTCCTATCCAGGTCAGAAACTTGAGGTAAGTTTTTCTGGAACAACCAGGTTTTTATCTCTTCTAACTTTGGGTCTTTATCTTCAGTATAGAGGCTTTTCATAAAGCTCCTGGCTTCATCTCTAATGTCAGCGTCTTCCACAATCAAGTCTCCTGACTCTTTCTGAGTTAAAACTTTGATATTGTTCCTAGTTCTTTCCTCTCTAGATTTCCAAGCTAGGATGGCCCCGCATTTTTCACCATATTCAAAGTTCTTTAATTTACTGGTCTCCCATTTTTCTTTTATAATTTTCTCGTCGCAGATTTTAAGCTGAAGTTGTAACTCTGTAAGCTCCTTCTCTAAAGCCTGGACCATCTCGGAGTTTGGCGCTTTGTAGTTCAGAATCTTTTCTAGTTATTGACGCTAGATCTTCCCTCCTTTTGACTTTTATAGCCTTTCTTTTGTAGGCCATTAGGGAACTCAAAACCCCTCTCAAGAAAGCCTTATAAGTTTCCCAAAAAACCTGAGGGGTATAGGAGCCTATATTTATTGCAAAAAATTCTGTAGTAACAATGTCCTTTCCAAAGTCCATCTAGTTTTTAAGGGACTCAAGTTTAATAAAAATACCAGTTCCAGGACTGCATGGTCTGACATCCCAACAGGTGTAAACGAGAGAGAACTAATGTCTGTGAGAAGGTGCTGATCAACGAAGAAATGGTCAATCCTTGAATAGTTTTTGTATTTTTTACTGTAGAAAGTAAATCCCCGTGTAGATCTATATTTCTTCCTCCATACATCTAAGAGACTAAAGTGTTTCATTATACCACCTAAGGTAGAAAGTGATTTGGTGGGAGCATGATACTTGGCTTTGGAGGTTCTATCTAATGTCTGATCGAATACCAGGTTAAAGTCACCTCCCAAGATTACTGGGCCAGTTGTCCCCAGTAGAGCTGTCGCTAACTTAAGAAGCGGGCCGGGGTTATCGTCATTTGGGCCATAATATACTGCAAGTGTATAAGGAATATTTTGAATGGATATAGCTGCTACCAACCATCTTCCTTCTGATCTGTCTCGTATTTTTTCAAACTTATCCCACTATTTGCACAAATTATAATTGTGACCCCCCCTTGTTGTTACTGTCTGCCTAGAGCATATAATTTCCTGCACCCACCTCGCTTGTAGCTCACTTTCTGAGTTAAACATAGTGAAAGAAGTTGTGCGGTCCATTTTGAAAGCCCCGGACCTGTTTGTGTGCACAAGATGGAGGTTGGGTTACTTTCCCAGGTTAAGGAAGTATATTGCTGCCATTCCTCAGACTAAAGGGAGGGGGCTTAGACTCTAAAGTGGGTAAAGAGACGACAAGCAACCGTTAGATATTCAATGAGGTCTTTTTGCTGCAGAGCAATTATGATTTGTCTTTCTAAATGCTGCCATTTGGTACAGAGAGGGACTGCAGTACCTATTAGCAGAGGGTGAACAGTCCTTTAGAAAGGAATCAGCATTTTGTCTGTATTCTTGATCACTGCCTCTGTTGTGGGCACTTAAACCTAGAGACAACACTACTGTGAGGAACATTACTCTAGTCCAAGTCTGGAAGACAGCATGAGGACCCATGAAAAAAGAACCAAGCTGATTTTAGAGGTATACTCAGAGAATACACAACCCTTTTCTGCTATACCTTCATGAAAGTGGGAGCTGCTGACCCACTTGTTGTTTTGAGTTCCAAGTTCTCTTCAACCAAGCAGGGGTGCTCCACATACTACCCGTAGGGCTACTATAAAACCAGGGCCAGCTCCTCAGAGGTGACTAATCACCACCAGGAGTGTGACCTGAAACATCAGCTGTTCCTTGTAGTGGACCACCTGGAGGATCCTTCCTGGAGGATAAAGTAAGGCACATGCACACCCTGACGAGAAAGCGGACTGCCGGCATGGTTAAGAATAGTTGACACAGATTCAGTGGCTCTGTTTGACAGAGACTCATGGACGTGTGGTGTGGTATGCATGCTCCAGCATGTAGTGTAGTGTAGTTCCTAGTTTCCCACTAGGCCCTGCGCATTGGAATAACATAAACAGTAGTATCGACGTGGAACTGCTTATATTCCAGGCCTCCACTGACTATGCTAAACTTAATTGGGTTGTGTTACCAACTAGCTCAGAGGCCACTGGAAACTTTCTTCTCTGCATAGGAAGTGATCAGCTTCCTTGGCACAGACAAGAAGGGATTCAGTTTTCCAACAACCGTGCAACATGACAACTTTGCTCCTCAGATCAAGAGTCGATCTCTAGGGTCGTGTGAAACAATAGACATAGATTTCACTCAGTCAGTCTAGTGCAGTTTACTTTCACGGTATGTAGAGAATAGAGAGACGGGCGTGTATCAATAAAGGTTAACATTTATTGAACAGTCTTTCTTCTCGTACAAGAGAAATGTATTGCCACAATTGCAATAATTGTTATTATAAAAAGTACGTACAGTAAGATAAGTATTGCGAAATAGAACTGTAAAAGCATTGATATGGTTTCTTAGCCATACAATGGTTTAAAAGTAATAAAACATATATACAGTCATATATACATTAGGCAAACATACTCAACTGGTGCTTCTAACTAAGCCTACCCCAGTGTGCCTGACCTAAGCCTAACACGTGAAAAGGGGAGCAAGTAAGTAGCTTTAAGTTAAGTTGGTTTTGCCAAGGTTTGTTTCAAGAATTCTCGTCTAAGGGTTTAGTCAACACCATACCTCTGAATAGAATGATGGAGGATTGGTATCTCCTTCAGGGGTCTCTCTCGATATCCCAGTCACCCGCGAGGGTAAACCGGAAGCGCCGGGACTGGATTTCTCTGCACGAGAAAGGCAGCGGCTCTCTTCAGCGCGTCGAGGAAGGAGGGGGGACAGCGTCCGCGGGCAGCTGGAATCTGCTGGATGTCTTCGCAGAGGGACGGCTGTTCAGCTCCTTAAGCGTACTGCACCATAGTTCGCGCTGTAGCGGCGATAATGGTAATCAGCAGCTTCACCACCACAGGATAGCAGGCTGCAGCGACAGAGTGCTAGTTTTTACCAACACGGGGTCATGCAGGCAACCAGCATCAGCAACAGTAGCTTGCAGCTCACAGCTCACAGCTCACATTGCTTAAGGCAACGTTGGTAATATTTATACCTGACAGGTGCCGGGTTTGACGCAAGTTTGCTGGACATAAGACGTCAATTAAAGATGTCACTAGGAAGTGACAGTTATCAGTTGCTCATTAGAGTTCCATTACTAATCAAAACATAGCAAGCGGGGATTTCCAGGTTTGCTAAGTTTTTATCTTGTTGAAGAACTCGGAGTGTTATCTAGGAATATCAGATAGTGACTACTGCTCTGTCATTGCACTAATTGGTCGCAAAGGAAGTAGCAGAGAGTCATGCTGGAATGTGGCTCTGTTCGTGTGAGGCCAGAGATGACTTTTCAGAAAATCGCACTTGAACGGTTATGCCAATATAGGGAATAAATGGATTTATAGCCGAATAGGGGCATAAGGTCACAGTATCGATCAGGAACCTAGATAAGCACGCAACACCCACTCCACATTTTCATGTCCATCAAAATTACTAAAACTAAGCAATAAGATGCATGTGTAACATTGCCCACCCCAAAATACATAAATGCATTCGAAATAGGCGTACTTGTAATACATGGAATTTAGGTACTGTACGTTTTTTTAAAGCATAGTAATCATTCAAAAAATTATTGCATATGAAATCAATGAACGATTATGCAAAAGGAATTACACATGAAGTATCTCTGACAGAAGAAATGCGAGATAAATCATCACATAAAAATGCATTGTAATAACATGTGTGCTAGAGGCTGGTGTTATGTTGTTATGTCTCTAGATGTGTTTTAGAAATAGAAGTGTGAAGCTTCTGTTCTCTAAGAATAGTCTTTACGTTAAGCAAAGAATTGTTCGTGCCAAAAGAAGGGTCAATATTAAAAAATTGTCCAATTCAAAGAAAATAGATTTCCAAAGCTCCTGGCAGTTTTTGTTGATCAAAACTGAAGGCCGAATTCAGAGTTCATGGGAACACTGTGTGTCGGAAAGCTTCTCAAAAAGTTATTGTTTCTCTGTGGGTGAGAACATCGTATCAGACAGGCTCGCAAAGAATTGGTCTACAAATTCAGGTGATAGTTCAACCAAATTAGATAGCGCTGTAACTTGGCAGGTGTGAGAATGATTGCTGTCATCGAAGGCAGGACCAGCAATGCTCACAGAACGTTGTACCTGGATGATGTTGCTTTTGTCACTCGCTCCACTGTTACCACTTGGCTGTAGCACAGGAGTCTCCACGAATGCCGTCATCAGGATTGGTAGCCGCTGGGGACAACACAATGCGTGAGCCGTTATTGGACTGAGCAAAGTATCGACGTCCATTGGTACTGCTGATGGAAGTGAAAGACAGATGTCCAACACGCATTCATCGCCGCAAAGCATACACCGTAGCACAGGTAAAATGCAATTTTGCCATATCGGTCTGAATGAAAGGAACCAGGTCATGTTTAGATCTCTCAGCCTGGCCAATCCGAGGACGTTAGTTATCCTGTCCCGGTAGCGCATTGCTAGGATTGTCTCTTCCATTCCCATGGGAGCTATGTCTGAGCCGAGGCTTGCCATAACGAAGCAGGAGGGTCAGAAATAGAATCCCTGCGACGAGTCCCAAAAATAGTGGTATGCCGCCAAAAATGGAGTGCACAAAATTAGGAAAGATTCCCAAAATTGCCTGGAAGGGTGTTAGCAGTCCCGTAAAGACTGTCTTAAATATGCCTGGGATGCTTGTTGCACTAGACATGTTAAGGAGTTGGCTGAACATTTCTACGAAATGCACGGCACAATTTGTTGATAAAAGGTCATGGACTTCAGTAGCCGTCCTTGCGACTAGAAGATCATACGTCTCTTTAGATGACGTTATAGGCACTGTTGTCTGTAAAAGTACAGATTTCATTTTGCTTAATGTATCAATTCGTATAGAATAGAGATTCAGACGAGGCCAAAGGGGAGTCACTATGTCTGGAGGCCCGCTTGGAAACAATGCTTGCATACAACATTTGACCATGGACGTTACTTGTACTAGATAACTTTTCCCTGGCGCGAGGCCACAACACCTGTGATCCGTTCTAAGAATGTAACTCCCGTTTGCGAGTTGCATAAAGAAGGGCTCTATCTGAGTTGCAGGTGTGACTAGCTGGTGGCATGAAAGGTTGTTTGAATTTCCATCACATGCTCCGTGTAAATGAATACCCTGACACAAAAGTATACCGCTTAGTGAGTGTTTACAGTTATCACCACTAAGAAATACATTTTTGTCGCTGTCACTATAGCAAGAATGAGTGTATGGTAATTTCCATATAGATTTTACATATCCTTTACCCAATTGTTCATACTGGCCAGCAGGTATGTATTCAAGGCACTTTTTAAAGCGGAAAGTTGTTATCGGAATTGTGATAATTCCGTGTATTATCCATTCAATGACAGGACTCTCTGACATTGTCAATGGTAATCGCTCGAGTTTTTCGATGCTCAGGATTGTATAGTCTGATCCTTTCTGTGCCAAACTGATCTGTTTATCAGTAAGGTTAAAACTGGAAAACAATGACGTTGTGTTGATTAAACGCCAAGGCACATAGCCTGAACGAAGATTTTGCAGCGTCCAGCCTAATTCTATAATAGAGCGTAATTGAGACTGGCCATGTTGTAACATTAGCAAATCTCTGTCTATCACATCAAAGGCAGAGGATACAATATTGTCCAACGAATATATTCTGGAAGACAGAGTCATTAACCCATTGTCTACCACAGAAAGTGATTTCTCCAAATTAATACGATCAATTTCTCGTATTTTTTCAGCAGTTTCAATTTGCTTTACTTTCCAAGCCTCGTTGTAAGCAGCATAGATGCTGGTCGCTATGAAACGCTTTTGATGCTGTTTGCGTGGTCCAAGAATGAAATCGCGCAAAGCAGCACCATCTTTTAATAAAGACAAGTGTTGCTTAATTTCAGCCAGTGTGGATGTAGTTAGCCATTCTAGGCAGAGCTTCCCTACACTGTATGTTGTTATTATTCCTGGATGTTGTCTCTGGGAATATCTAGGGTCTAATCTGGTCATTTTTAAACCCTGTGTTTTGTTCAGGAATCTATCTTGACAGCTATTTGTGTCTGTAGGCCAGATTAACCACTTTTTCCAATCAGGATGTGTTCTGTTGAAATGTAAAATTTGTGACACGTCTAACTCAATATCAGCGGTTGCATTCTCAGCTATTGGCTTTGGTATAGACGGTGTTTTAAGGTCTTTGATCTTAGCTAGGCCAAGACAAGATGTTTGGTGTACTGTGTCATTTAAAAATAACATTTGTTCTGGTATCATGCAGGTTCTAAATAGTGCTTCAATGCCTTGCACCTGCCAATCTTTTGTACCCCAAATTGTTTTCGTTTCAATATTATTTTTCCAATAATCAAAACCAAATGTCATCATTTTGTCATAAAATGCTTCTGAATATATCAATTTAGAATTTGTCAGCATTGTTTTCATTCCTGTTTTATCTAACAGTTTATAATAAAACGTTTCTGCATCACTTGTGTTAAACCCTGAAAAGTATTTGAATTTCTCAAAAAATGTTTTAGAACTGCTTCAGGTGGTGTAGAACAATGTTCCCATTGATTATACATAAAAACATTTCTAGGCTGTGCAGATTTATGCAAGTAATGATCCCCATAGTGGGTATAACAGAATAACTGCTCATAACTAGATGAACCTTGTAAATAATCATGATCTGTGAAACTAGCTGACATTACTAAATCAGACATCATGTCATTAATACTGTTAAAGTCCCAATCATCAGAGAATGTACTAGGAGTCACAAAGTCACTTAAGGAAACCTTTAGTTGATGAGGATACTTCAGGATTTCGACCGGACCATAGATCTCATAGTCTGTTTTCTCCCATACTACCCCACCAGGTATTGGAATTGCTGTGACATTTACTGTTGACAGTTCTCTTTTCTTCACGTGGGATGATCTGTGTGGTTTCAGGACTAGGTTGATGTTCTGACTTGCTGTGTCCATTGTAATATATTTTCCCTCAATGAATTTTCCCAAACACAGTACCATGATGAGCCAAAGCAGGAGGAAAAATACACCTAGACCGAACCAGAACTCTAGCCAAGGGGAAATGAGGTAGATTTCCTTCAGTTGATGAAAGAGTTCTGTTGCTTTTTCTTTAAAAGACTTTTTTGTTTCTGGCATCACTTCGGGCTCATTTTGATCTTCAGAGAAGTTGTCGAAGTTGATGAAATAACCAGAGGCAGTTCTGTCAATTGATGGGATTGTTCTTTCAATCTGTCTTTCGGTAGCACTTTCTGATGCCACATTATTGTAGACTGGTGTTGTTTCTTGACGAACTGTTTCAATCTGTGTTTCAAGAGGCACGAGTTCCATGGCATTATTGCATAGTCCTTCATTGTGCACTGCAGGCTGATCGAATGTGATTAGTCTTTCAGTTTGAACCTCTTGGATTGTGGCAAGTTTGGGTATTCCGTTGTTTCTTGGGAGTCCACTGGGCCTACTGTTGATTATAGGCCACATGCTTGTGGTTTTACCAGATCGATGGACACAACTCTGTTCTCCTTTTTACCAGCAAGGGGCGGTAGCACAACTGATCTTGTTCCGGTGACTGCCAAGACAGGTACTGCTTTTCTGTAAGAAGGCCCAAATTCCTTCTTAACCGCGATCTTTTCTCTGACTAGATCCCCAATCTTTGGAATCCAGACAGGCCTTGCTGGGGCTGTTGCGGGTGGTGCCTCGTCAGTGGTACTTGGCTGTTGCTTTAACTTTATGTTGCTTAATGATTTTCTTTATTTCATTCAGTTCCTGTAAAACAGCCAAACGATCCTTTACATCAAAGTGCGTTGTTTCTTCTTGTACCACTGACATCTGACTATCGAGGTCCTGAACGCGCATTCTAATTCCGAACAATAGTTCGTATGGGCTGAAACCTTTTAGAGAATTTCTTGGCATGTTGTTAAGACTAGTCTGGACACTTATTAAATGTTTGACCCACCCAGCGCCTGAACCTAATACCTTCGCTGTTATAGATTGCTTTATGTCACGGTTTTTTCTTTCTACCACACTATTCCCTTCGGGGTGCGACGGACAAGAATACCGCAACCCAATTCCCATGCTGGCCATGGCCTCCTTATAAGCTCGAGAGCTGAAAGCAGGACCCTGGTCAGAATGGAACGTGGTAATTGCGTATGTGCCGATAAAGACTCGCAAATCTTTTATAACCGTTCTAGCGTCAGCCGAGCGCTGGGGCCACATCCATATGAACCTCGTACAGGAATCCACTGCTACCATGATATATCTATAGTTACCGTCCCTTTGTAGGGGACCACAGTGGTCCAGGTAAACGCATGCAAATGGTTTATCCGAGATGAGAAGGGGTGTCTGCGCTGGTCGTTTCACTGTTGATACTTTTATCCTTTGGCATATGTCGCATTCTAATACATACTTTTTAGTTTGTATTCTCAAGCGAGGCCACCAATATCTCTGTTTTAATAGTGATACTGTTGCGGAAACGCCAGCGTGTGCAGAAGCAAGCCCTTCATGTGCCGCTTTGATTAGTCCTAGTCTGTGTTCCCTGTTTGGAATTACTCTATCCCCCACTCCAGGGATTCGAGCAAAAGGAACATTATTTGTATCCGTTAAGTACAAGTACTTTTTAGGAAAGCCTTTTGGGAGTGTTTTCTTATCATTTTTTACTGACGTACTGACAGCTTGTAGAATATCGCTGTCTATTTTTGTTTGTGACCGAGTTATCGCAGCTACGGAAGCCGTTTGCACAGCTGCCTTCGCGGCTTCATCAGCCAATGAATTCCCTGCAACGTGAACGCCATCACGTTGATGACTCAGTGTATGTATCACGTGAGTTTTTTGTAGTTCTTTCTGTAAAAGCACTACCTGTTCCCAAAGCATTTTATGCTTTATTGTGCCACCTTTTGCATCTTTGAAGCCATTTTCCACCCAATTCTGCAAGTATTCATTATAAGATTGTACGCAATAAAAAGAATCGCACACTATTAGTGTGGGGAATTCGCGATCGGTATTTTCTAGCGCCATCTTAAATGCTACTAATTCAGCTCGTTGAGCCGAGCAATCTCCTAGAGATTGTGTTTTAGTGACCAATGGTCTAAATTTTCCTTTGTGCCAGCGACCTTTAACAATCGCGCACGCAGCACTGTAAGCTTGCTTACCCCTAACTGCGGGTTGTGCTGATCCGTCAGTATATATAATACTTCCGTATTCTTCGAGAGGCAGGATTTCAATTGGCAGAGGACATTCGTATTCATATTGTAAAAATTCCTGTGTTTTTAAGTCCAATTGATTTGTTTTAAATCAGGTTTAATTAGTTCGTAGAGAGGTTTAACCCTCTCTGCGTAATTTAGGATGTAAGGGGCATATTACCAACAACTAGCGATAATTTTTGTCTCTAACTTGTTTGGAGACAAAAATTATCGCCGCACATCGGCGATTTTTATCGCAGATAAACCTTGCTATTAGCAAGGTTTATCGCAAATGCGATAAAAAACGGCCGCAATGCACGAATATCGCTGAAAAGTCGGTGATATTCATGCATTATCGAGCAAATGCTCTTAGCCATGTTATCCACCTCCCATTGGATAACATGGCTAAGAACTGCTCAGGGCAGGTGTTAGCTTTTGGAGATATTCGCGCTTAGCAAGAATATCTCCAAAAGTTGGTAATAGGAGATAGCGATGTTAGGGACTGTTTCCAGTCGCTAACATCTTGGCACGCCCACTTTGCATGTCATTAGTGATAAATATCACTGACATGCAAAGCGGGGCCCAAGATGGTCGCTATCTCCTATTAGCTGTCACTAACTGGTGTTAGCGACAGCTTGGTAATAGGGAGATAATTTTATCTCCGCTTTCTTGGCTTTTAAAGCCAAAAAAGCGGATATAAACCCCCTTGATAATATGCCCCTAAGTTCTTCCGAAATTCAGAAAACCTAGTATTGATTGTAAATTCTTCAGCGTTTTTGGAGCTTGGAGTACAGCGCACTTCTCTAAGAAGTTGTCCGCTAGGCTTTTCCCTTCACTTGATAGTTCGTACCCTAAAAATAGTACTGTCAGATGGGCAATTCGGGACTTTTTAAAGTTGAATTTGTAACCCTCTGCTGCGAACCCAAGTATAATGGTGTTCACTCTTTTCAAGTGAGTATCCAAGTCGTCGTCTGTGAGATAAATATCATCTACGTAAGATAATGCTTCATCATCATAGATTTGTAGTAACTCTGTTACCCTAGCTGAGAATAGTCCTGGGCTGTTCTTGAACGCCTGTAGGAGTCGACTGAATTTTTTCTGCGACCCAAATGCGGAGAAAGCGGTCAAATATCTGCTTTCTGGTGCAATGTTTTGACAAAAGAAACCATTAGAAATGTCTAATGTCGTTTTATATTTTTTCCTAACTATGTTATTCATTAGGGCGGCACTATGCGAGTTTTGTACTGCAAAGGTTTTGCAACATGTATTAAGATGTCTGTAGTCCAAAACTAGACGATATGAATTGTCTGGCTTGGAGACAGGAAACAAAGGATTGTTCATTTGAGAGGTGCATGTTTCAATCACCCCCTGGTACTCAAGCTGATCTAAGATCTCTCTGACCTGTTTTTTAGCTTCTTGCTTTATGGGATACTGCCGTTGGGCAGTTGGTTCACTTTTTAATTGGATTTTGTGAGGCGGTGAATCCTCATCCCATCCTACATGATTTGTATATAATGCAGGTGCCTGGGCCACTGCCCATTTCCTTGCATATGTGTATTTTTTGTGAATCGGTATGTGATTCGAGAAGGCAGGCATAATTACTTCTTCGCCACGAGGGCACTCCCTGACAAACTCCGGGGGCCAATCTTTTTCAGCTAACAGAATATCATAGCCTTTTGAGAGCTTATCCCAAAATAGACCCTTAATTTTCCTAGTCTTATCACCCTCTATACGCAATGTTATTTCGTATATTTTATGGGGCTCGCTAAGTCTGGCGTCGGCAGTTTCAACCTGAATGTATTCATTCGTGTCCACTGTCTCCAGATGACTCATCAAGATCTTGCGCGCTATACTGATTTCTGCTGCACTGTCCAACATTGTCAATGCCCACTCCCCGTTTTTCAACTGTGTCCTCAGTATTCTCGGCATGGTTGATTACTCTAATACTGGCTACCTTCTTTTTCTGAAATTGAGATTTCTTATTTTGAGCAGGTTCCTTGTCTTTGGACTTGGTGTGCTCTCCTGGGTCTGACCGTCCTCTTCTTTCCGAATTCTGTGGAAGAGATCGAGAGGGACGTGTATCAATACTTTGATATCTATCAGGTTTTTTTATATTATCCCTATTTCTAAGGTTATATCTTTTCTCAGAGGGTTCCCTCTGGGGAGACTGGCGTTCTCGAGTCGGAGTTCTTTCCCTCCGTCGAGGAGACCTTCCTCTGGACTGGAATACTTTTTCCTTGGGAGTGGATTGTTTATTTCCATCCCAGCTCTTTTTAGGAGTGTTTAAATTATTTTTAATAAATCATTTTCCAGGATTTTCGAGCAGTTGGGGCTTAACTGGTTTTCCACCCAAGCTGTCTCTACCTAATTCTTCATAGCATTTTTCTATGATTTTTGCAAGCTCAACAGGATCTTTTATATCTGTTTCCCTCAACTTCTGGCGGATCGCCACAGATGCTGCTTCTCCTTTAATGTTGGCTAATAATATAGCCGTGACCTGCTTGAAGTCTTTCAGTAATTTCATACCTAGATTTAAAGCGGGCTCTGGACCGAATTCATTTTGAATCTGTTTTAGCACTTCTGGTATTACCGCCATAGACGGAACACCGTGTGTTTTTGTGTAAATGGAAGCAAAGACTGTACCCCAAGTGTCACAGTCCTCCACGTGTGGTGCGATTCCCATAGGAAGGCAGATGGTCAAGATTCTGTGTTTCTCAATAGGGGTAGTATCAGGAAATACTGCCTCTATTTGAGTAATTTTCTGTGCTAACCAGAAAGGAATTTGTTCCCGTTTTACGGGTGTTTTACCAAGACATGACTGTATGTTCTGTGGTGTAATTTTATTTGTGTTCCCCTGATGAGGGGTCAGCTGTGGTGTATTAACAGCTGGCTGGACTGTTGCAGTCCGCATTACATATTGGACTAATTGCCTATGTATTTTTATTAATGTTTTTAGCTGTGCTAACAGCTCTTCCTTAGACATTTTTGCAATGTCAGGATGTGGTGTGTAGCTGGCTAGAACCGGCCACGTGGCTCCTGGTCTACCTAGTGGACCGAGCCTAGTTATGTGATCATTGTGTTTTAGGGCGCCATTAAACCAGAGCAGGTGCTCTTGAAATTTAAGTGGAATTTCAATCTCCTCAAAAGGAGCGTACTCTTCCGGAGGTTTCTCTATTTTGTAATAGTGAAACTCTTGTGTTGTAGCGTTTACCGCTGGAAAGTTTATCCATGAATAGAATACCTCTGTCTGCCGATACTCGTGAGCCTCTATCACGAAGATTACTGTACCACCTTGAGGTGTCAGTCCGTGTTCTATAAGTTTTAAAGTTATAGATCTTCTTAACTGGACCGGGATGATAATAGCATCCGGGTCTGTGTATTCGGGACCTTGCTGAGTCGCATCTGCTGCGGCTCCAGTGGTGCCGTTGTTTTGTACTGACATTCTATAAATGCAGTTTTTGCAGAGTAGGTCTCCAATGAGACAAAGATTAGGTGCACAATATTTTGGAACACTGTATCCTTCAACGTTGAATAAACCAGAGCTTTACATAGGAATCTCTTCCTACTAAGGTCGGGCGGATTTTAACCTTTCACCCACTCCAGACGTCTATTGGAGTATTTACGGGAGAAAGGGGTGTGAAATATGCACGACTGAGTTACTCTACAAGTCTTGCGTTAGTTTATCGCCTTACCAAACGGTTGGGCGCCATGTAGTGTAGTTCCTAGTTTCCCACTAGGCCCTGCGCATTGGAATAACATAAACAGTAGTATCGACGTGGAACTGCTTATATTCCAGGCCTCCACTGACTATGCTAAACTTAATTGGGTTGTGTTACCAACTAGCTCAGAGGTCACTGGAAACTTTCTTCTCTGCATAGGAAGTGATCAGCTTCCTTGGCACAGACAAGAAGGGATTCAGTTTTCCAACAACCGTGCAACATGACAACTTTGCTCCTCAGATCAAGAGTCGATCTCTAGGGTCGTGTGAAACAATAGACATAGATTTCACTCAGTCAGTCTAGTGCAGTTTACTTTCACGGTATGTAGAGAATAGAGAGACGGGCGTGTATCAATAAAGGTTAACATTTATTGAACAGTCTTTCTTATCGTACAAGAGAAATGTATTGCCACAATTGCAATAATTGTTATTATAAAAAGTACGTACAGTAAGATAAGTATTGCGAAATAGAACTGTAAAAGCATTGATATGGTTTCTTAGCCATACAATGGTTTAAAAGTAATAAAACATATATACAGTCATATATACATTAGGCTAACATACTCAACTGGTGCTTCTAACTAAGCCTACCCCAGTGTGCCTGACCTAAGCCTAACACGTGAAAAGGGGAGCAAGTAAGTAGCTTTAAGTTAAGTTGGTTTTGCCAAGGTTTGTTTCAAGAATTCTCGTCTAAGGGTTTAGTCAACACCATACCTCTGAATAGAATGATGGAGGATTGGTATCTCCTTCAGGGGTCTCTCTCGATATCCCAGTCACCCGCGAGGGTAAACCGGAAGCGCCGGGACTGGATTTCTCTGCACGAGAAAGGCAGCGGCTCTCTTCAGCGCGTCGAGGAAGGAGGGGGGACAGCGTCCGCGGGCAGCTGAAATCTGCTGGATGTCTTCGCAGAGGGACGGCTGTTCAGCTCCTTAAGCGTACTGCACCATAGTTCGCGCTGTAGCGGCGATAATGGTAATCAGCAGCTTCACCACCACAGGATAGCAGGCTGCAGCGACAGAGTGCTAGTTTTTACCAACACGGGGTCATGCAGGCAGCCAGCATCAGCAACAGTAGCTTGCAGCTCACAGCTCACAGCTCACATTGCTTAAGGCAACGTTGGTAATATTTATACCTGACAGGTGCCGGGTTTGACGTAAGTTTGCTGGACATAAGACGTCAATTAAAGATGTCACTAGGAAGTGACAGTTATCAGTTGCTCATTAGAGTTCCATTACTAATCAAAACATAGCAAGCGGGGATTTCCAGGTTTGCTAAGTTTTTATCTTGTTGAAGAACTCGGAGTGTTATCTAGGAATATCAGATAGTGACTACTGCTCTGTCATTGCACTAATTGGTCGCAAAGGAAGTAGCAGAGAGTCATGCTGGAATGTGGCTCTGTTCGTGTGAGGCCAGAGATGACTTTTCAGAAAATCGCACTTGAACGGTTATGCCAATATAGGGAATAAATGGATTTATAGCCGAATAGGGGCATAAGGTCACAGTATCGATCAAGAACCTAGATAAGCACGCAACAGTAGTTTGTCACTATCACCAAAATGGAGGATTTGCAGCACTGCCACAGCATGCCTGAGGGGGGACCGTAGCACTCTGGGGGCACACTCTGAGCCTCACCTGCCGCCTTCCCTGACTGCGGCAGTTGTCTCCTGTCTCATTCCCGCCGCCGCAGCTTACACCCACCAGCGGCCCCAGTGAGGAGGGGGGCTTAGGGACTACACATCCCAGACGTCTCCGCGGCGGAAGCCGCCGCCACCTGCGTTTCACGCACCAGGAGGCGCACTAAAAGGAACACAGCACTGGTGGAGTGAGGGGACCTTAGCACTCTGAGGGCACACTCTGCGGAGCCTCACCTGCCGCCTTCCCTGACTGCTGCAGTTGTCTCCTGTCTCCCTCCCGCCGCCGCAGTTTACACCCACCAGCGGCCGCAGTGAGGAGGTTGGCTCAGGGACTACACATCCCAGACGTCTCCGGGGCGGAAGCCACCGCCACCCGAATTTCACGCGCCAGGAGGCGCACAAAAAGGAACACAGCCCCGGTGGAGCGGGGGACCTTAGCACTCTGGGGGCACAATCGGAGCCTCACCTGCCGCCTTCCCTGACTGCCGCAGTTGTCTCCTGTCTCCCTCCCACCGCCGCAGCTTACACCCACCAGCGGCCGCAGTGAGGAGGGGGGCTCAGGGACTACACATCCCAGACGTCTCCGTGGCGGAAGCCACCCCCACCCGCGTTTCACTCGCCAGGAGGCGCACAAAAACGAACACAGCACCGGTGGAGCGGGGGGGGACCATAGCACTCTGGGGGCACACTCGGAGCCTCACCTGCCGCCTTCCCTGACTGCCGCAGTTGTCTCCTGTCTCCCTCCCGCCGCTGCAGCTTACACCCACAGTGGCCACAGTGAGGAGGGGGGCTCAGGGACTACACATCTCAGACGTCTCCGCGGCGGAAGCCGCCGCCACCTGCGTTTCATGCGCCAGGAGGCGCACAAAAAGGAACACAGCCCCCGTGGAGCGGGGGACCTTAGCACTCTGGAGGCACACTCGGAGCCTCACCTGCCGCCTTCCCTGACTGCCACAGTTGTCTCCTGTCTCCCTCTAGCGGCCGCAGCTTACACCCGCCAGCGGCCGCAGTGAGGAGGGGGGCTCAGGGACTACACATCCCAGACGTCTCTGCGGCGGAAGCCGCCGCCACCGGAGTTTCATGCACCAGGAGACGCACAAAAAGGAACACAGCCCCTGCGACGCGGGATCGCGCGCGGGTCTGCGCCGGGCTAAGCCCGGGTAAAGGGCGGGCCATCTGTGGCCGTCCGGGGCCGGAGGAGGCTGGGCTGGGCCCTCTCCCTGACATCTTAAAAAGCAAGGGGTGAGACATTAACTTGACTTGGATACCGGCTTGATCTGCTGTTTCCATCTGTTCATGGGACTTTATTGCATTAAGTGAGAATTTTCATATTGATATGGCCAAATCTTTTGCTAAAGTGTGTCCTGGGGGTGGAGGGGTTGGGACTTTGGATGCGTTTCTGAAGAGAGCAGAAAGTGTTATGGCGAAAGAATTTGAACTCGTTGAAAGAAGGTTATCTTTAGATCCGTCTTGTCAAACACTTTTGCCGAAAACAACTATAGAGCCCTCTATAAGTACCATTGCCCCCTCAGCCACCCTGGATATTCCTCAGATTTCTAATGGTTCAGTCTTAGAGGCCAGTTTGTCCATTGCATCAGATTCCTCTTTTGTGCCTAGTTTACCACCCTCTCTCTTAGTCACATGCACTAGGCAGTTACGGTCTACTTCAGTCACTAATAGCAATGTTGCGCCAGGGAAAAGAAAGGCTAGCGATTCCCTTAAAAGTAGTTGGCGAAAAAATAAGCAGCCCAGGAACTATAAAAATAAAAATACTTCATCTGGGCGGGGTAGACTGGACAGAAATGTTTCCAAACAGACTTTAGAAGACAGGACAAAGGGAAGCTTGGAGGTTGATGAACATAATGCAAAACACACCATGGGGAGCGAGATGGGTGATTTTATTACAATTATGGAAGAACGTTTGAAAGCATTCACTACCCCTGTTATGGACAAATTAGAGCAAATAGATGGTAGATTAAATATCATTGAAAAATATATTACAAATCAGAAAGCCCCAACGCATGGGTCGAACCAACTGGAACTACACTCATTGAGTGCACTTACAACGAGAGTAACTGATTTGGGGGACTCCATGATGACTCCAGAACCCCAAGTTGTAGCACCATCTATCCCCGCTGTAGTTGTGGGAGCGGGAGTCAGCCAAGGAGCAAAACAGGGGCCAGTAGGCCCTGTGGGGAGAATAAGCCCTCCAGTACAGGCTTGTTCTCGTGAAATATCGCTGCACCTCCCTCCAGAAGCCAGCCCATATTCGATAATTTTGGCAAATGTTCCGAAAATACAGGATGGCAGAGAGGAACATTGGACCACCCTTAAAAACAAGGCCCTCCACTATTTGAGCGTTAAAACTGTGCTAGGTGAACATTTGTTTAATAACTTTAAAATGGTGAGAAGGGTACCATGGGTGGGGAAAACTAAGAAGACTCTTAAGGGTGACTGCGTCATCATAAGCTTTGGTTGTCCATTATTGGTTGATCACATTCTGAAGCAGGCAGGTTCAGTCAGGATTAATTCTGACTATGTTAACGTTCTCCCCCTCTGGTTTTTCTATCCTCCCAAGAATATCAGAGTGAATGGGGAGGGCAGGTATAGTACCCAGTTAGTTACTCCCACTGGGCCAGTTGCATTGAGTAATAGATATGAGGCGCTAAGCTAATTGAATATTAATGAGTGACTTTATGGCGGGAAAAACTTAGAGCTGGGAATAGCCAGTTCAGTTGACGATCGTAGAGCGTGCTCGTCTACTGAATTAGGTTCACAGGTCCGGGTTGCACCTCAGGGATAGATATTAACACTCTCACTTGTGATAGAGTCCCAACCGTTCCACTTAGTGAAGTGGATCTGGTGAGAGATAGGTCTGTGTTGCGATCTGCATTAGAGGGGTCGCTATTAGAAATGGATGCCCAGACTTTGAGGTCTGCTGAGGAAGAAGGTGTTACTAATTTAGTGGCATCAAACCCCGTGAATATTGAAAGTAATGAGTTTAATCAAACTAGAGCTATCTTAACTGAGATTAACATGGCGATTTGTCATGGAATATTGCGGGGTTGCGATCAAAAAGAGGGGACCCAAATTGGGAGGCTTTTCTATTACCATACCATATTATTGCCCTGCAGGAAACTTGGGATTCTGGAGAGTGTTACTATTTGGACGGTTACCAATCGTTCAATAAATCTGCAATACCATCGCCAATGGGGAGATCCAGGGGGGTCTTTCGTTATTATTTAGTCTTAAACTATTGTACAAAACTGAGCCAGTAGTGACAAGTTCCCCAAACATTTTAGCGGTAAGACTGCGGGCGAAAACTTTCCAAAAAATCCAGGTGGTACATTTTTATAATTCCTTCACCAGGACTGACGAATTGGAACATTTAAGAGTACTGTCGGTGTTTCTGGATGCAAACAATGCATATTATTATCTTTTAGTTCTTGGTGATTTTAATATTAATGTTTGTCACCTAAACTGTTTACAGAACGTTGATTTTGAATATGACCCGCGGGCGTGTACCCATTTTGAGCACACCAAGAGCGGGATGTATCTTGAGAGTCTTTTATCTGAGTATACTTTGTTTGCCCCTTCACAAGGTGAAACTTCGTGCCCTGTTCCAACTTTTGTTGGTCAAGGACACAAGTCCATTATAGATTACATTTTTGTTTAATCCCTTTTGATAGATACAATAGGTTTGTTTGGCGTCATACAGAATGGTTTTAGTGACCATAATCCTCTTAGTATGGATATTAATATCAGGGCTCTTAAAAGCGAACACACACTGGCATTTATTAAAAACTCAAATATAGCTACTATATCCCAGGGGCGGAGACTAAGGTGGGAGGTGATAACTCCTGTGGACTTTCTTGAAGATCTGTATAGGAGCAATACTGAGGATCTGAGCATATGTTTAGGTATAAATTCAGACCAAAGTGAAACCCTCGGTGCTTTTAATCGCATAACAGTACAGGTAGCAGCAAACCTGACTAGAAAAAGTAAACCTAGCTTTAAAAAGTTGAAAAACTGGTTTGACCAAGCTTGCAGCAATACGCACACGGCTCTTTTAGAAGTTCTAAAAGAGTCTGAAAGGGATTCACATAAAATTGCTGAGGTTAGAAGGGCCTACAAAACTGCTACCAAAAAGAGGAAAGTTGAGCTAAAAAACATGGCATGGGAGGAACTGACCAAAGCGAGTGTATGTTTTTTCTCTCGAGGTGAGACCACGCTGAGGAACCGGAATTGATTTCCGGTTATGCAAAGCATATAATCGACGCTTTAGAATTAGCATGATGTATCTAAATTACTTAGTACAAATACGCAAACACTAGCACAGATTTGTATTGCAGTATTTCAGAGTCCTAACCTGCACCGCTTTGCACGTTTTACACTTGCTTGACTTGACCGACGCCATTTTGTGGCCTCGCTCGATGACCCTGCATTAACAGACCCCATCCAATTCTTTCACCGAAATCGTTCTCCTGAGAAATAGCACAACTGTTGAAAAACTGCTGTTTCAGCTCGTTAGGCCCATCAAGGTTGTAGGTAGCAGGAGGAGGCCTGATAGGCACATTCTGGGAGCGGTGTGGGCGGACTGTCTTGGAGTTAGCAGAAGGGAGTCACCTGTCCGGCCTTGCTAATCTGGGATCAGCTAAACCAAGAGCGCTTTGTCTCCCATATATGGTCTTTCCTTTTGCACCAACCTGTACCAACTTGTATTTTTCCATCTTGGGTAACGGTTTTGAGAATGCAACTGTATATATGTGATGTTCTGACAATGTGCCAGCAGTCTTCTTGGCGGACCTCGTGAGGTGAGGTCGCAAGGAGCTCCTCTGGCAGAGTTTGTTTGATATAATAAACAATTGGACCTTCTACACTGCCAACTGACTGATTATTGGTAATGGGAATGGGATTGGTTGTGAATATAACTCTAATTGGGAGGTGGTAAATAATTTTCCGGTACTTCAGTTGGCGACTCCGCCGGGACTCCGCGTTGGGGTCGTCCCTCTGTATTCAGACGAGAAGCGGGACATTAAAAGGGGTGATCTCGGTCGGGGGTGTTGCATAATAGACCAACGAGAATTCGGGGTTTGCTCCGCTCTCCCGATCCCGAGAACCTCAGCTGCTAGTGGCCCCACGCCGAAGTCCTTCGGGTGTAACCCGAGAACCAGCCACGTTGGCCTTAACAAGAGTTGGCAGTGAAGAACGTGCAATCTGACCTGCGTGCACCAGGTGAGTGTCGTGTCTCGTTTTGTGTTGGATAATGTTTGTAATTTTGGACTTGGTGCTTGGCATTTGGTGACCTGTGGTCATGGAGAAACTCTGAATCGGGGGTCTGACGGGGCAACATTGAAATTGCACGTGCAGATGCCTCTTGTTTGGTTTGTGTGGGATCACTAGAGATAGAGACTAGACGCCTTTGTGGGATCTGCGGTTCTCACTCGGCCGGACTACTCTCGGGAATGCCGGCAGTTGAGAATGGGTAGCACTCGAGCAGATCTGGAGCTGCGCTTGAAAAAGTAGGCTTACCCAGCATAGTTCGGAAGGTGAACCATGAATGCTGTCGGATGGCCTGTAGGTTGGTCTGTGGTTTGGAAACCTGTGTAGCTATCTCTAGGCAGTCTAAGGACAAGACTGTTGTCAGGAGACGTTCTTTGCAGCATTGAATATTTGAAAAAGGGTTCTCCATAGGTGGGAGTCGACGGGTTCCACCTTTTGTTTGCAAATATCTGTGTTTTCGTTTTTACGTTTACAAATATCTGTGTTTTCGTTTTCATGTCGAATTGAAGGTTTGTTTTGCAATGAAAGAGTGACTTTGAATGAAGACTTGGCCATGTGTATGAGAGTGATGTGATTAAATGATCATCAATGAACAATAAACCTTGAATTCTTTTCAGCTCGAATTAGGTAGAAAGGAGCAATGCAGTGTTTTAGTAAATTATGCTTTGGCTGCGTTCACAGAGGGAGCACGAGGTTGGACGAAAGCCAACCAGCCCTTCCGGAAGGAACACCCAGCCACGATATGTATTGCAAGCACGGTATAGGTCCCCTTCTTTTCAATTCTTTGTGGCACAAGTATACAAAGGATAATGTGGAACTACAGTGGCCGAAAACTGGGTCTTTTGACAAAAAAAAAGATTCAGTATTTACAAGAGCGTCTTTTTGCTAAACGCAGCAGACAGGCCATGTTTGACACCCTTAACAAATGGCAGAAAGAGGCAAAGAGGAGACGCATTTGATCCGAGAAACTTCTAAAGATATAGCAAGGGCAAACTGTAACTCAGAAGGCCATTGCACATGACAAGAACAGGACAGAGAAAAATATTGAGTATGCAGATAGACAATTTAGGTTGCAGGTGGATAAGAGCTATGTGACACGAAATGAGGCCGAAGATGAAGTAGAGGATCTGTTAGATAAAATACCTCCCCCACCATATGCCCCACAGCGCATATGCCCCGCGGTGCCCGTTCAAGTGGTGGCTGCGCCCCAAGTCTCCGCGCCGGAGGAACGCGGGTCTCTCACCCCCCAGGGAAATGCCAGTGCCACATCTACCTCAGTAAGAGACCTGGTCACCCTTGTCCCTGACCCTAGGCATGCTCTAGAATCACCCCGTATACAGTTAAGCATCCCGAGTCCCGTATGGACATCCTAATCGACCAGCACAACACCCGGAGCATCGGAACAGACACCAAAAGGAGGACCGGGAGGGTTGGACGGTAAACGACTATTCACTAGATCATCTGTGGAATATGATGAAAAGGAAGCATTAGCAGATCAGGCCGTCAGATGGATGCGGAGCGATGTATACACTGTGGCAGACATATGGAGTACCGTAAAGATCTAGAGCCGGTAATGCAGCAACACGTGTTGTTCGAAATGTCCAATTCCCTCATAGGGGCTTGGGAGGTCAGCTTCGATAATGGAAGCACCCCTCAGATACTATATAACATTCGAGATTGGACCCATAAATTTAACATGGTACCGCAGAAGGTGTACAAGAACGTGGTCACATTGGTTCAATATCGAGGCAGGATGTTTTTAAAGAGCCCTCTTTGGACTTCCCAACATCCCATGCGAGAAGTACACCCTGTCTATCATCCCAAAGTTCCCGAACTACGCGATGATGCCCAGCAGATAATACGGGCTCGGGTGGACGCCCGGTTTCAGGAACAGTGGGTATACACTCCGTGGAAAAGAAGTGAGGTCCTCGCTCTGAAATCCCAACTACCTGACCCCCGTAAGAATCCTACTGCCTACTATAAAGAACTGACCGGAGCTGCGATATCTGCCGTCATGACCCTGGCATATGTCGAGTTATTCTTTGGGTTACTTGTTCCTGTTGATATATGGCGGCAGGTGCACGACGCTGATCACGAACTAGGGGGGACCTGGGAAGACTTGCGAGGTTGGGACCGGGATCGCAAACCAGGAGATAAGCCTAGGAAATAAATCACCTCTCTGCCGGCGAAAATAATAGCATTTTTGCACACTTTGATACCTCCGCGAAAAGTTGACTGGGATAAACTGACGGCTTGCAGACAGAAAAAGGAGTAAAGTGTATCTGACTTCTTCACTAGGTTCGAAGGAGTCTTCATTGACTTTAGCGGACAGGATTTGGCTACGGAGGGTGGAACTAGGTTGTTTGTGAACAGGTTTGTTACGAACTTGGCTCCGGAAATTTCTGCACGATTACAGGCAGCAGAAAGTACATGGACTACCTCCATCCCTTCCGTAATTTTGAGCATGGCCCAGTACTATGAGCATAGAGAGAACGAAAGCAAGGAGAAGGTGGAGAAGGTAGAGAAGAAGGCCAAAGACCTCAAAACTCGGGTGCTGCTTCAGCAAGTTGTCCGGGGACAAGGAGAGGGGAGGGGAGTCAGTGGGCCCATGTTCAGAGGGGCGGGCGCAGGCCAAGGCACGGGCGGGGCTCCGACTGTGGGTTTAAACCAATGTTCATATTGTAGAGAGGAAGGACATTGGAAAGCACAGTGTCTGTTGTTGCTTGTCCAGAACGGTGCAGTCCGAGGGCGAGGGCGAGGACGAGGCGGTCCCGATCGGAGTGATATGCGCAGAGAGGAAATATCAGGCAAGTCTGAACGAAATCATTTCGATGGTCATCAAGGCAAGCAATATTATCACGAGGATTACGCATATGAGGAACAGGATACGTATGTCCACGCATAGGACAGCCAGGGACAGAGTAGGGGACAAGTGCCAATCAACAGGGACCCTATGTAAAAGGGGAAGTGATGGGGACTTCTGAGAATTTCCCAATTGACACAGGACCAATGAATAGTTCAGTTGCTCGATCATTGGTTCCAGGGGCGGCTCTGTCCGGGCAAAATAATGTCTCAGTGGGATTCTCGGAAGTCCCAGTTGTCAGTCCCATCTCAAAACATCTCCCCTTCACGATCGGTCCTGCCACTATTGACACACCTCTTCTACTAACCTCACATTGTGGGGAGAATTTGCTGGGCTTGGATATGATAAAGAAATTAAATGCAACAATACATTGCTCTGCTGACGGGGTTTATTTAACAATACAACCCTACGCTGACCACATGAAACAATGTTCTTCCCCCTGAGTTTGATGGCATTCCCGCGACCCTATGGGCAACCGGGGATGCTGACGTGGGTAAGTTGGGTATTCCCCCGGTTCACATTACATTGAAAACTGGCGCAAAATTACCACGCATCCCACAGTATAAAATAGCACCAGCCGGTGAACGGGCTCTAATGTCCATTATTCAAGATCTCATCGACAAAGGGGTGGTGGAAGAAACGGCTGCTAATATTTGCAATAGCCCGATCCTCCCGATTTTGAAAAATAATTCTGACTCCGGTTCACAGGGACATGGTGACGCTTATCGTTTTGTGAATGACCTTAGAGACGTTAATAAGATTGTAGTACCCCAGTATCCTGTGGTGACAGATATCACTACGATCCTCACTATGATTCCACCAACTGCCCAGTATTTTTCGGTCATAGACCTGAAAAATGTCTTCTTCAGCATCCCTATCCATCCTGATAGCAGACAGATTTTCGGATTCTCGTTATCTAGCCGAAGCTTCCGCTTCTGTCGCGCACTTCAAGGCTATACTGAAAGTCCGAGCATATATAGCCAAGCCCTTAAGGCTTTGCTGGACGACCTAGACTTGCCGGAAGGCAACGTATTGTTGCAATATGTGGATGACCTGCTCATTGCTTCAGACACAGAAGACGGCTGCAAAGCTGCCACTGTTAAATTACTACACCATTTGGCAGAAAAGGGGAATAAGGTATCCTTGTCTAAATTCCAATACTGTCGACAGGAGGTAACCTACCTAGGTCATCTACTGTCAAAGGAGGGTAGACGACTAACACCTGAACGTATTACTACCATTTCTAATATGTCTGTTCCTTGCACGCAGCGCGAAGTTCGTGCTTTTCTTGGGATTACTTCTTACTGTCGCCAATGGATACCTAACTTCTCATTGCTCGCTAAACCTCTGTTGCATCTGACTACTAAGGACGTGCATGAACCCCTCCCCTGGACGGATGAATGTCAGCACTCTTTTGACTCTTTAAAAACTGCTTTATGTTCTGCTCCTGTCTTGGGCACTCCTGACTACCGTAAACCTTTTGTACTATGCGTGCATGAGGTCGACGGTTGTTCACTTTCAGTGTTAACGCAGGACTTTGGTGGTAAGAAAAGACCTTGCGATTATTTGTCAGCCACATTGGATAATGTCGCCAGAGCACTTCCTAGCTGTCTGAGGGCCACAGCAGCTGTCGCGGTGGCTATCCGGCAGTCGGAAGGACTCGTTCTAAATTCCAATCTGACGGTGATGGTGCCGCATGCTGTGGGCACATTGCTACGTAAAACAAAGAAACAGCATCTTACAAGTGCGCGCCTCACTGGATATGAATTGACATTGTTTGCACCACACATCACGATCACACGATGTTACCACTCCCTCCGAGTGAAACTACCAATGACACACATGATTGCATTTACCGTACTGAAGAAGAAACTAAAGGAAGGATTGACCTTACTGACACTCCTCTATCTGACCCTCAGGGGGAGTTATATGTGGATGGGTCCTATTTTAAACTAGCAGATGGAACAACAACAGCTGCATATGCAATTACGACCTTGAAGACAGTAGTCGAAACATTCCGAGTACCCCACTGGTCAGCCCAAGCTGCTGAACTTATGGCTTTACTACGAGCCGGTGAATTGAGTGAAGGACTCGAAGTTAACATCTACACAGACAGCAAATACGCCTTTGGCGTGGCCCATAGTATTGGGCGGCTGTGGAGGGAGCGGGGTTTCCTTACTTCCCATGGTCAGAAAATACAGAACGTCCATCATCAAATGCAGTGCTCACAAAGCAATAGTGGACGAAGTGGGGGAGGGAAATGCTTTCGCAGATCAGGTGGCCAAACAGACAGCTCAATCCCCAAAGTCAGCTGTGTTTGTGACCTCCTCCGCGAGATGGGTGGAGGAATCTGAATTGTTTGATAATGCTATCGAGAGTGTGAGAGAATTACAGAAGGAAGCTACCCCCGCAGAATTAGAGAAATGGGAAAAGGAAGTAGGAAGACTGGATGAAAACAATTGTTGGGTTGATCTGACAGAAAAACAAGGGTGGTTACTACCCAATGCATTAGTACAGGCCGTTGTGACTATGGCACACGGCCCTGCCCACATAGGAGCAAAAGGTATTTGCGGGCTCCTGGACCCAGTTTCTAACAACCCTAATATTCAAAGGACGGCTGTCCGGTTAGTCCAATACTGCATGGTCTGTTTGCAACACAACCCCGGGGAAGGGAGAAAATGTCCTGAGTGGGAATTTTGCACCTCCAACGCTGCCTTTTGAAGTACTCCAGATGGATTACATCCACATGGAGCGTGTTAATAACTTAAAATACGTCCTGGTGGTGGTTTGTGCTTTTAGCAAATTCGTTGAGGCCTACCCTACCAAGGAGAACACTGCTATGGCCACAGCAAAAGCCCTTCTCAAGGAGTTTGTGCCACGCTTCGGTTTGCCCGGCTTGATCTGGTCTGACAACGGGGGGCACTTCCATGGGGCCCTTGTCAAGCATATTTGTGATGGTTTGCAGATCAAACAGAAATTTCATGCAGCACGACATCCACAATCAGCAGGGCTCGTGGAAAAGTACAATGGGATTCTTAAGCTCAAGATGGCTAAAATTCAGGAAAGCACAGGGTTAAAATGGCCTGACACCTTGCCCTTAGCCCTCATGTCACTACGGGTCACCCCACATTCTCGCTCCGGCCTTTCCCCATATGAGATCACCTTTGGTAGGCCCGCTAATGTATGGGGGGTACCCAGACCACGATCCTTTTCTGATATTGAATATCCTATGTTGATTGATTATCAGTATGTCCTGACTAAAGATCTCCGTTCTATTCATCAGCAGGTAGCATCTGTGCTACAGCCTCTGCCAGAGGGCCCCAGACATCGCCTGCAACCCGGTCAGTGGGTTCTAGTCAAGAAGTTTGAACAAGACACCAGCTTGGCTCCGAGGTGGTCTGAGCCACGATAGATCCTACTAGCCACCCGGACGGCTGTCAAAGTGTTATGTTATGTTATGTTATAAACCGTTTTGTAGCGCGCTCTGTTACTGGTGAGTATCCTGGCGCGGGGAGAGGGTCAGAACGGCAGATAACAAGACAGCGGGGAATCCTCCTAGCCTGCACTCGTGAATAGGTAAGTTTTCAGATGTTTTTTGAAAGCAGTCACTGTCGGCATGGAGCGTAGATGGAGAGGGAGGGCATTCCAGGCCCGAGCCACCACAACCGACAGTGACTGACCGCCCATTCTGGCACGTTTAAAACGGGGAAGGGACAGTTTAAACAGAGAGGCAGATCTCAAGGTGCGTGCAGGAATGTACCTTGTGAATCTGCTTCTCAAGTACGAGGGGCCTTGGTCATGAATAGCACGGAACGCCAGCACCAAAGATTTAAACCGAATGCGCTGCGCTACGGGAAGCCAGTGAAGCGAGCGCAACTCCGTGCGGACGCTCTTCCACCTGGGGATGTTAAATAGTAAGCGTACAGCCGCATTCTGAATAATTTGGAGGCGTTTGACCAGGTATGCCGGAGTGCCACTGAACAGTGCATTAGCGTAGTCGAGGCGAGCCAGTATGAGCGCTCTGGCAACCGACTCTCTGGCCTCAATGGGGAGCAAGGGGAAAAATTTACGGAGCATTTTCAGAGTGGCAAAGCAGGTGCCTGTGAGTTTTTTGATGTGATGCTCAAATCTGAGATCCTCCGTGGATGGGAGGAAACATTGGATTCATTGGATTCATGTCTCCCATCTGAAGAAGCTGCCGCTTCCACTTCCATATGATCAGCAACGCCCAGGGGGAATTCTGACACAGGAAACTGAGAGAGCTGCTGCATTCGTACCCTTCTCTGACGCCTGCGAGATTGAACAAAGGCAAGAGGAGGGAGTGACAAGATCAGGTGAACCGGTCTGTGCAGAATCTGCAATTGCTTTGAATCCTGTTTTGAGTACCCCGGCAAGCGAAAGTTCTAATGCAAGAGAGATACCTGCAGTGATATTTTCTGATCAGGAAGTTCTGGGTCATGTGCGATACAACCTGCGGCCAAGAAAACATCACGGTGCCTCAGACCCCACCACTAGGAGATAAGGAAAGACTCGATTGAATAGATAGGGTTTGCTAGTTTGCTTGTCTGAGGTACTGAGCGAGACACTGGACTGAAGTCGTTGAGAGCTGGAACTTTGATCACTGTGCTCTGTTTAGAAAGAAGACCAGCTATTGTGAAGGGCCAGGTTGCACAACAGAATCATTTTTGACCACCACTCTTTGTTTGCTTGAGATGAACAATAGGAGTCTACCTGTGAGACTCTGACGGACACAGGGAGAAAAACCCTCTGGCAGAACGGACTGCTAGGCCCGAGCTTATTTTTGGACTTTTAGCTAGGAATGTACCCTTTTGGTCGTATTGTACTAGAAGAAGAATTTCCCATTGCACCCCGACACGTACCATTCTATGAACCAATGTACTCAACCTGGACCACGAGGGTCAAGGTAGCCTTTGTGTTGGTTATGACTGTTATAATAGCTGTTTTTATGGGCTTATTCATATATCTAGAGCATAAATACCCTTTGCAAAAATGTTTACCCTCTACTGTTGCATAACCCGAGCATTTGCTGTTCACCCTAGCACCCCACAAAGAATGACATCGCCAGACCTATGCGAATAGTGTATTTGTTGAGATGCTTCATCAGACGCACAGTGTTACCAACACTACTGACTGCTGGGTTTGTGAGCTTCTGCCTTCTGTTGTGCATAATCACGATCTGTTCCTCTCACTACCCCTGTCCTATCTAGGTAGCTATGAAGCATGGTTCAAACTGTTTTCTCCCTGCGATAGCAGCTGTACCTGGCTGGGTATAGCTGTCCCCCCGGGCACCGGTATGTGCTGAATCAGCTCTAAGTTTGCCTGTTATTCTTCTGCTAAAATGTTCATAGCATGTATTTCAAAATAAAGCAATTATTCCATTGATTCTGGACATTTCATTTATTTTTCATGAAATTATTTTCTTTTCCAAAACACTGTTTTCATTATTTCACATTAACATCCAATGCATTTCGGCAGTGTAGTCTGCCTTCATCAGGGAAATAATAGATCTACAAATTGAAAAATACACATTTACAATTTAGCATATTATGTTGTATATTGCATCTTATAAAACTTTACTTCATGCATTTCGTTCTAAAGTCATCTAAGCATCATTAACGGATCTATGAGAACCTCTGTTATCGAGTTTGTCTAATTTATTACTGGGTATGACTCCTCTAACTCGGTCTATTGCATGCATTACGCTCCGTTGTTAACCGTAGTTAGTTACCGTCTTTCAGACCGGTTTCACCCAAAGAGCTGTGTGCCTCGCGTTACGCGCTGGCAACGGGATATTTTAAACGCGTGCGCGTGTAGTCAGAGTGATACTCTGGTGGTTATTTCTCCAAGTAAGGGGAAGGGTAACGCTCGTGTTCTACGCTCTTTGAATTCTCTAAGTTACATGCAATGCGGCTTACCACGGCGTTTCTGTTCCTGTTCCTCGCGCCATTCCTTCCGGACTGGTACTGCTTCCTTTCGGTATTACGCCCCTTGCGCCTGCGCATTGTTAAGTTCTCACTGACCCGTTTTTTTATCACGCTAACTTTATTGTTCTATATTAGGGGATCTAAGCCAGGGCACGTTACTGCTATGCGTGTTTGCTGCTCATGCGCTAGCACAACGTTAATGAAATTTAATATGATTATGTACAATAGTTATTACTGTGACAAATACAATTTTAACTCCAAGGATTACAAATAGCAAAGAAACTCTGTCCTTTCGTTGAGTCCCCCGGGCTTTAAACTTCCCAGCTTATAAATCCAATAGTTCTCTTGTTTTAGCAATTTGTTTTTATTCATGGAACCTTCCATTCTGGGCAGTGTTTCCAATACACATACTCGTAGTTGGCCAACGTTGTGTTGCTTCTGAGTGAAATGTTCTGCCACACTCGTTTTTTTGGATTTAAGTCTTATTGTGCTTTTGTGTTCGTTCATACGAATTTTCAGTTTGCGTTCTGTGTGGCCTACGTAAACATCTCCGCAGGGGCATTTGATCATATAAATTAAGTTACTTGAGTCACATGTTGCATTCACTTTTAAAGGAATAGGAAAACCTTTTTGTGGATGTGTTATGTTTGAACCTTTAATGATGTTGTTACATGTGTTACAATTATAACACGGGATGGTGCCTCGGAATGTTGTAACAATGTGACTTTCTTCCTGTGGTTTTAAGAAGTCTGCTAGGTTTTTTGCACGGGTGTGTGCGAATATAGGTTCCTCTGTGAAGATTCCTTTGAAGTCTGGTTCCATTGAAAGCATTGGCCAATGCTTCTTGATGATCTTTTTAAACTGGGTGCTAACAGTTGAAAATTTACTCACGCATGTGATGCGGTTACTAGGTGTGGTAGTTTTCCGGACTAGTAATTCTTGTCTGGATTTTTGTTGGGCACGTATTTGTGCCGTTTGGGTGATTTCCGGAGGGTACCCTCTTTCAATGAATCTTTGTTTCATTTCATCCATTTGTTCTTTGCATTTTGGGGCCTCTGAGACCACTCTCTTTACCCTTAGCATTTGGGAATATGGGAGATGTTTTTTGAGTGCTGGAGGATGGTGACTGTTATATAGCAACAGGTTGTTCCTATCTGTCTGTTTGCGGTATAAGTTCGTGGTAAATTTTTTTGCTTCTTTGGTTATTTCCACATCAAGATATTGAATTGTACACTCTTGAATGTTCCATGTGAAACCAATTTGATCTATTTTCGAATCCATGGTTTGTAATTGTTGTTCCAGTAAATTCTGTGGGCCCTTCCATATCAAAAAGATGTCATCTATGAATCTTACATATATGGCTGTGTTGTTGGTCCAAATTGTGTCTTGAAATACATGAGCTTCCTCAAAGGCTGCCATGAACAAATTTGCGTACGCCGGAGCGGCGCAATTTCCCATTGAGGTTCCACTCTGTTGCATGAACCATTTGTTGTTTTGTTCAAAATAACTGTGTTGTAGTGTGAACTGCATTAGTTCTAAAAGGAATATTTGTAGATCTTGTGAGTAATCACTTTCCAGGAGGGCGCTTTCAACAGCTTCCAGGCCTTGTTGGTGTGGTATTGAAGTGTAAAGGGCTTTAACGTCGACTGTGACCATAGTCATATTTTCTTCAGGTTGGATGGAAGATAATTTTAGAAGAAAATCTGTTGTGTCTTTTAAATAAGATCTGGTCTTCAGGACAAGTGGTTGTAGGTATCTATCCAGATACTTCCCTACTGGTTCATGTATACTTTGTTTGGTGGACACAATTGGTCTGCATGGGGGTTTCCATAGATCTTTGTGGACTTTTGGTACTAAATACATAGTTGGTGTTCTTTGATGTTCCTGTATTAGGTATTTGAGTGTTTTTTCCGTAATTGTCCCTTGGTCATAGGCTTTTTGAACTATGCTCTGTAGAACTTTTTTGATTTCTGTTGTGGGGTTTGTTTCAATTTCCATGTATAGGTTTTGGTCTCTGAGATGTTCAGACATGGTTTCTTGATAGTATGTTTTGTTGAGGATAACTGTGGCACCTCCCTTATCTGCCTTTTGGCATATGATCTTTTGATTCCCAGCTATTGATTTTAGGATTCCAAAATTCCAAATTCTTTTTTGGTGATGTTCATTCTATGTGGTTTTTGTTTGGTGTTCAGTTGTTTTAGGTCTTTACTGCACAGTTGTTCATATAGGTCTATAGTTTTGTGGCTTATTGGGGGCATGTAAGTACTTCTGGTTTTTAATCCTCTTATATGATCAAATGCCCCTGCGGAGATGTTTACGTAGGCCACACAGAACGCAAACTGAAAATTCGTATGAACGAACACAAAAGCACAATAAGACTTAAATCCAAAAAAACGAGTGTGGCAGAACATTTCACTCAGAAGCAACACAACGTTGGCCAACTACGAGTATGTGTATTGGAAACACTGCCCAGAATGGAAGGTTCCATGAATAAAAACAAATTGCTAAAACAAGAGAACTATTGGATTTATAAGCTGGGAAGTTTAAAGCCCGGGGGACTCAACGAAAGGACAGAGTTTCTTTGCTATTTGTAATCCTTGGAGTTAAAATTGTATTTGTCACAGTAATAACTATTGTACATAATCATATAAAATTTCATTAACGTTGTGGTAGCGCATGAGCAGCAAACACGCATAGCAGTAACGTGCCCTGGCTTAGATCCCCTAATATAGAACAATAAAGTTAGCGTGATAAAAAAACGGGTCAGCGAGAACTTAACAATGCGCAGGCGCAAGGGGCGTAATACCGAAAGGAAGCAGTACCAGTCCGGAAGGAATGGCGCGAGGAACAGGAACAGAAACACCGTGGTAAGCCGCATTGCATGTAACTTAGAGAATTCAAAGAGCGTAGAACACGAGCGTTACCCTTCCCCTTACTTGGAGAAATAACCACCAGAGTATCACTCTGACTACACGCGCACGCGTTTAAAATATCCCGTTGCCAGCGCGTAACGCGAGGCACACAGCTCTTTGGGTGAAACCGGTCTGAAAGACGGTAACTAACTATGGTTAACAACGGAGCGTAATGCATGCAATAGACCGAGTTAGAGGAGTCATACCCAGTAATAAATTAGACAAACTCGATAACAGAGGTTCTCATAGATCCGTTAATGATGCTTAGATGACTTTAGAACGAAATGCATGAAGTAAAGTTTTATAAGATGCAATATACAACATAATATGCTAAATTGTAAATGTGTATTTTTCAATTTGTAGATCTATTATTTCCCTGATGAAGGCAGACTACACTGCCGAAATGCATTGGATGTTAATGTGAAATAATGAAAACAGTGTTTTGGAAAAGAAAATAATTTCATGAAAAATAAATGAAATGTCCAGAATCAATGGAATAATTGCTTTATTTTGAAATACATGCTATGAACGTTTTAGCAGAAGAATAACAGGCAAACTTAGAGCTGATTCAGCACATACCGGTGCCCGGGGGGACAGCTATACCCAGCCAGGTACAGCTGCTATCGCAGGGTGTAATAATATCTCTCCGACGGGAAGAGAGCCCCGGAGGCACGGAAACATCGAATAATCTCCAGCAGAATAAGCGGTGCTCCACCCTACACTTATAGTATCAAACTGTTTTCTGCCATGTACCATCACTACATAGACAATCGCAGGCATTACGATGTAAATGATTATAATATGATTTTAGCACATGTCGAGGAACATCGGGGATTTGACCCACAAGGTAACAGGGGACGGGGATCGAAAGACCCTCAGGCGTGTATGAATAGGTACATGGAGGTTAGGAATAATACCTGGCTGCAGGATGAACTCTACGATTTTAGCTATTTTAATGCTTCTCAATATTTCCAGCTTTTTGTTGAACGAAATGTTACAAGCGACCGCATTGTACCCATTCCTATTTTAAATACTTCTTCCGATTTCTGTGTACAGGGGATAGGGCATGTACAGGTTGGTGACAGTATCTGCAATTATACCTATTGTATGAAGAAAGTCAGCAGTCCACCATTGTTAACGCCACCCAATGTGTATTTTGTATGTGGAGAAAATGCATATACCTAGTTACCACGTGATTGGGCTGGGCACTGCTATTTGTCCTTCCTGTACCCGCCTGTATACATAGCACCGTCTGACTATCACAGAACGCACCAGCTACACCCAGCAAGTGCAGTACCCAATAGGCAATGTAGACAGCTCATCGCAACAGAAGTCGATCAGACCGACACCTCCTTGCAGCAGTTCACAGATTTTAGCAAGGGTTTGGTCCCGTTCTGGGGGCCTATATTTAATAGTAGAGAAATAAGAAGGTAGTCCAGAATAGTGGAAAATGTCATTAACATCACTACTGACATCTTGGCCAATCTTACGGTTGAGCTTCAGGCGACCAGGCTCGTTGTGCTCCAAAACCGTATGGTTTTGGACGATATCTTGGCTGATCGAGGCAGAGCATGCCGAGTGATTGGCAGCTCCTGCTGTGTGTATATTCCAGCTCCGCCCCCACTGTTCATCAAGCCATTCAAAATTTGCATCGCATTGCGTCCAAAATACATACTGACAATGGGTCCTGGTCACTGTCCGGCTGGTTCTGGGGGCTCCTGTCCACCTGGGGATGGAAGTTGTTATTTGTTTGCGTGGAGCAGCCGGTGTCATTTTTACCTGTTGCGTCCAGATACAATGTGGTCCGGCTTGTTGCTCCTATTGTGCTTCCAGAGTGACGGCTCGGTGTGTCCCTGTCCCAGTTCCCGCCAAGCTTCAGATGCTACAACAGGAGATTCATGAATTAATGGCCATTAACAGGAGGTTTTCAGAGATTAATACCTGCCTTTGTATTTAGCTACACCACGCTAAAAGGAGGGTTTGAGGAACCAGAATTGATTTCCGGTTATGCAAAGCATATAATCAACGCTTTAGAATTAGCATGATGTATCTAAATTACTTAGCACACATACGCAAACACTAGCACGGATTTGTATTGCAGTATTTCAGAGTTCTAACCTGCACCGCTTTGCACGTTTTACACTTGCTTGACTTGACCGACGCCATTTTGTGGCCTCGCTCGATGCCCTGCATTAACAGACCCCATCCAATTCTTTCACTGAAGTCGTTCTCCTGAGAAATAGCACAACTGTTGAAAAACTGCTGTTTCAGCTCATTAGGCCCGTCAAGGTTGTAGGTAGCAGTAGGAGGCCCAATGGTTAGAGATGGAGAAGTGTGGCTCAATGGTTAGAGCGGCAGACCCTGATACAGAGGTCTAGCCCGGGACCAGGGTTCAATTCCCCGCCTCGGTGGGTCTTGGGCTCTAAATTCAGCGGACCTGATAATTCTCGCCTCAGTGCCTATTCTAAACAAAGAGTCCCACTCTGCAACTCTGGGCAATAGCTTGCTTAATCTCCACAACGGCCCCCACAACGCTAAGGATGCCTGGCCTTCACCCTGGGGGTGCCCAGGAGTGGACGCCTCACAGGGAAAGCCAGGACAGGTTCCACAGCGGTAGTCGTGCAAGCGCCTTGAGACCCTTGCGGGTGAGTAGTGCGCTATACAAGTATCAATTTACAATTTACCTTGCTAATCTGGGATGAGCTAAACCAAGAGTGCTTTGTCTCCCATATATGGTCTTTCCTTTTGCACCAACCTGTACCAACTTATATGCAACTGTATATATCTGATGTTCTGACAATGTGCCAGCAGTCTTCCTGGCGGACCTCGTGGGGTTAGGTCGCAAGGAGCTCCTCTGGCAGAGTTTGTTTGTTATAATAAACGATTCGACCTTCTACACTGCCAACTGACTGATTATTGGTAATGGGAATGGGATTGGTTGTGAATATAACTCTAATTGGGAGGTGTTAAATAATTTTCTGGTACTTCAACACAGGCCGTAAAAATTATTTTTACCGACGAAGAAGTATTGGAGGCAATTGAGTCCACTGCAATGGGGAAAGCTTCGGGCCCGGATGGCGTTCCGGCAGACTTGTATAGAGCCGATCCGAAGTACTGAGCAAAGATTTTAACTTCTGTTTTTAATGCAGCTACCAAATCCAGCCCCCCAGCGTACTGGGGCAAAGCAGTTATTGTCCCAATTTTCAAGAAGGGTTCGAGAGAAGATCCGGCATGTTACCCGGCCGATCTCACTCTTAGACTCGGCTGCGAAAATAATGGGAAAAGTCGTACTAGAGTGACTGACAGATTGGTTGTAAGAGAACTCTGTTGTTTCAAACCTGTAGTATGGGTTTAGAAAAGGAAGAGGTACCGCTAGCCAATGTCTTAATTTACACCTTGTCATAGGGAAATACACAGTCGCAAAGCAGGGGGACATACATTTAGCATTCATGGACTTGTCCACTGCTTTCGACCTTGTTAACCGGCAAAAACTTTGGACTTCCCTGTTTGACATGGGGCTGGATCCTGTATTAATATCCTTTCTAGCAGAAATTCATGAGAACACCAGTGCAGCAGTCCGTTATGACGAGAATGGGAGCCTGACTGATGCATGGCTAGTAAAGCGAGGGGTAAGGCAAGGGTGCATTTTAGCGCCCTTGTTGTTTACGCTCTACATAAACAAGCTGGGGGACGCATTCATTTTAGCATGTAAAGATATTCCGAGAGTTGGTCAAAAAAAGATTCCGGCTTTATTATATGCGGACGACGCTGTTCTAGTGGCGAGAACAGCAAGAGACTTACAATCCCTTTTAGATTGTTTCATTAATTTTATGGACTCTTTAGATTTGATAACCAATTTTAAAAAATCACATGCTATGTCAGTAGGTGGAGGGCGGGCGAAAAAGGCATCTTTTTTCTGTAAGGGGCAGGAGCTCACCAAAGTGTCTACCTTCCCGTATTTGGGGATTGTCTTTCATGACAGAAGGTCATGGGTCACGGAACGCGCATTGAAAAAGAATACATTAGCAAGGGCCTCAGGTGCCCTGCTAGGTTTTGCCAAACGACTGGGCTGTAAGCCACTACCGGCTCTTATGAAAATCTATAATGCTAAATGCATACCCAGGGTGTTATATGGGAGTGAGGTTTGGGGTTATACTGATGTGAGTGAGATCCAAATTATAGAAAACGTCTTTTTAAGAAAAGTGTTGTCGCTCCCTCAAACTGTAGCTACTTTTAATGTACATGAAGACTTAGCTACTGGCTATATCTCAGACCAGATCGCTGTGGCCCCGTTGCTGGGGTGGCTGAGAATATGGGCGCAGCAAGCTCTGAATTTAAATCAATTAATCATTCAAGATTGTTTGTCCTTGGATAAGGCCTTTGCTATTCCCTGGATGCGCTATATCAAAACCCAAATGGATTTAACGGGTAACCCTGACCTGTTCACGAATCCTATGGCCTTAAGTAAAACGGCCATTAAGGCTGTAAAGTCCCAGTTCCTGAACAGGTCAAAGCTGCAGAGGGAAGGAGAGGAATTGGTAAAGCCTTCAGTGAGAAATTTTGTAATGCTAAGTATGGGGAGGGACATCCAGCCGTACTTGACTTACATAAATAAGCTGTTCCATCTGTTTGTGCTATTAAGGTTCAAGCATAACTTGCTTCCATGGTTGTTATCTTTTCCAAAAGGTTTTGCTAAAAGTGGAGCTTTGGGGCCTTGCCCATGTGATAATTATTCTGAGCAAAATATGCTTCATATGATCTTTTTTTGTAAGTTTTATGTATTGCATTGCAAGAAATTTATTGTGCTACTACTAAGGGGTGTAATTTCGAGCAAGTCAGACCAGCCCTGACCTATCTACAAATGCTTGAGTCCGCGGTGGTCTGTTTTGGGGTGGCAAGCTACATTACAGGGGCTATCAGATGTCGCAATATATTACTGCCATCGTAATTCGCACATGCCAGGCCCCTTCTTGCATGGACATTTTTTAGCATTGAAAATTGATACTGAAATGAGCATTTAGATGAACTTTGGAATGCTTTGTAGGTGACAAACTGCTTTTATTATATTTATTTATTGTGCAGCCAATTGTATAGTATTGTTACATTGTAACATATTTAGTGGTGCAAGTTGTTTGGATGTAATTATGTAATTATGATTAATTGCTGAATGAAACTCTGTTCTGTGCTTTGATGGTTTTACATTTTTTAACCGAATAAAGCAAATTTTTTACTTTGACTTTGACTTTGACCTGAGTGGTTCAACCCAGCTGTCACAGCAGTGGCAATTGCTCCAAAGTGTGCCCAAGCAGTCTGATCCATTGAAGAAGAGACCACCATTAAATCATGGCACTTGCAAACTGAGTATGCACTAAATAAGAGACCTGTGCCCTCAAGTGTTCCCGAATGGACCACATTGCCAGAAGTAAAGGTGCTGCTTCAAGCCACTTGCCGCTGGTTGCCTGAGTGACAGTGCAGCTGATGAGGTGCTGACCGAAACACGCCTGATCAAACCAAGCCATTGCTGTTGCACTAAAGGGCTTTGGAGCAACTCAGCTGCCGTTGCCAGACCTGTGACCAGAGATAGACTGTATCACCATCCTTACCAAGTGAAGACCAAGCTGCTGAATAGATGGCTCACCAAGCCTAGGAGGAGGGAATGAGGTTCCGTGACGGTTCCGTGACGATTTGAACCCGTGTTTTCAAGTTTGTCAGAAATACATAATATTGGTATCAGTGAACCGCAAATGATCCATTTAGCATACCCTGGTGTTTTCGCTACGCTACAAGCAAGAGCACTCCTTTTATTGACATATTTCTAATCTACCCACGGCATCCATCTTAGATCATGGCAACCATTTTGTGTTTCTTGCCCTCACATACGCAATAACCTCTGATCACTTCATTTCGATTAAGGACACGTAGCCTTAGCCGGAGATTCACCTCTTTCATGACACGTGCACCTTAAACCAGATCACGCTGTAGCTGCATGACTCGACAAAGACTGCCTCCTCTGCCCGAGGCCAGTCCTGCCAAACTGGTCTTCGTGTCCATTGTCCTGATCATGATTAGGCGGCCGAAGCCGGTAACCTTGCCCATTTACAACCCACAAGCATCTCTTATCCCGCTTTCCTATCTTCCACACCTGGCTCCGTTCCTTTCTTTCTGAAACTTTATTAGGGGGAGGTAACGAACTTTACGATGAGGCGGTCCGGGTCCTGAATGCAATATTGACAGGGAATTGTTATGAACTAGTGGGAACCCCTCTTCGTAGATGTTTTGTATCAGATTTTATCAACGGTTCCTGTGCACGCCAAATATTTATTGTCTATGACACAAAGGTTTTGGGAATGTACCAACATGTGAAGAATTCGCCTGAAGGCCAAAAACTAGTATATAAGGAGCAACCCGCTTTGTACAATTTGAACAGGCTCCTAGATTCTGCCCGTGTGTAGTATCTGTGACTTCTGTTTCCCTGCAGTAATAAACCTTTGGTCTTTGACGCCACCATCGAGAAGCCCGTGTTTCTGTTCATTTGTGCACCAAGGCAGGTGGAACTCCGGGGTCTTTGGGTGTTGTTCCCTGACAACTCTGGACGGAACCAAAAAGTCCAGAACTCCAATTGGCGCCCAACGTGGGGCGACGTCATTCGGTACCGGTCCAAAAGCCTGAAGAGTTCGAGAAGCTTCGTGTGAAGATTCCTGAGGGAGGCGCCCCACTTCATCGATCCCGGCATATCGCAAAAGTGGCCCGAAGTTCTCTTCCACGAGGGTTTCCCGTTCAGGACGGCTGCAGTGGGCCGTTGCCTTGACCGTCGCCCTGTCTTGGTCCCGAGGTGCAGTCCTTAGTACGGCGAAACGAGACGGGTTTCTCCTTGGTGACGTCTTCAGTGACTCAGTTAAGTATTTAGTGATAGCTAGCTGGTTACTTTGTGAGGATTGTTAAAATCCTTGATTGGTTCTTGGTTTGATTTGGTTCTTGGTAGGATTATCACAGGTTGTTCTGATTAAGATAATCTATTTGGTTTAGTTTGGGTATCGATACAACAGTTCGTTTTGGTAGGCCTAAATTCTTGGTTCAAGTGCACATATCTGTTTTGTGTTTTGTTTGTTTTGTGTTCCGGACTGAAAAATGGTAAGTCGGAAAATGTTGTCTTGCTTTGGTTGCAACCGTGACTCACGATTGGAGGACTCTTGCCTGGTTCCTCCGATTGGGACTCCCCTATATGATTTATATTGTAAACATGGTGTGGGTCCTATATCTTATAATGAGGTATGGGTCCGTTACACTGCGAAGGATGGTGTCCTTAGTTGGCCACTGCATGGTAGTTTTGAACCCGAGATTCTCGACAACTTAGAAGCGAAATTGTTTAGGAAGAAAGCCCGGCCGGCAATGTTTGATTCTTTCCGTTATTGGCGAAAAGAATCCAAACAGAGAGAAATAAAAAGGTTGAAGAAAGAACAGAAAGAACGAGAAGAGTTGACTCTAGAGCAAGCGGCTAAGCAGTTGCAGGCTAACGAGTGTGAGAAGGCCATAGATGTAGCCATTAGAGAGCATAACTTAGCGATTGACAAGTGCTATCCTGCCTTGCCATCGAAAATGGCTAAGATACTGGAGGAGTCCGAAAACGATCCTCTGTTATCTTATCTGTTACGGTCACCTCCACCGTATGCACAAGGTGCTGCGGCTCCACTTGTCCCGAATGTTCAATTGCCGGTTGCTGGACAACCTGGTGTTCCTGCTCCTGTCCCTCAGAATCAAGTTCCCGTACCTCCTGTGATGAATGTGAATGTTCCTACAGCTCCTCCTCTTCCTGCACTGCCAGCCTCTATACCTACATCTGTACCTACTATTCCACAAACTATTTTTCTCGATACTCCTACTGTTCCGTTATCTATTCCTACCTCTACTGCGTTCTCTACGTCTGCGAGTGTGCTAACTCCACTTTCTGTTCGTCGAAGAATCACTGATTCTGTTACTAATATGCTGTCTCCTTTATATAAAACTTTAATTAAGACTCCTACTCCTGATTCAGTTCAGAGACGTAGTCAGCTTCCAAGTACTGAGGAACGGAGAATTTTAGATTCCACGGCTCTCAGATGGATTTCGAAGAGTAGAAGATATAGTACGAGAGATGTGCTAGACACATTTATGCAGTGGGGGGAACCAACGCAACGGTATGTCTTTGATGAGATGTGCTCGTTGTTACGTGAAGAAATAGAAGAAGATGATGTTGAATCAGATTTGGAAGATTTAATTAAAGTTCAAAAAGAGTTCGCTGCAGGAATGATAGTGGGTGAGAATATAAAAGAAGCAATGGAACTTATTTTAAGTTTTAGGAATGATCCATCTCTTCGTTCACCGAGAGACTTAGAAAGAGGTAAAATGAAGCTAAGTCGCCAATATCCTATGAGGGAAGTTCCTCCAATCTGGCGCGAAGCAATAGCACGTGATGATAATGCTGGTATTGCAGCTGCTCCAGCACAGTTCCAAAGAGTGTGGATACACATTCCATGGAAGCGAGCTGAAGTGTTAGCGGTGAAACAGGCCTTGCCAGATCCACGTAAGAATCCTGCTGGATATTACAAGGAATTAACACAGACAGTTGAGGCTTGTATAATGAACTTAGCCGACATCGATATGTTATTTGGCAATGTAGTTCCGCAACCAGTGTGGGCTAAAATTCGTAGAGAGGATCATCAAGCTGCCTTAGGTGGTGATTGGGCAGCTATCACTGCAGCAGATGGCCAGCAAATAGGTGGTGCAAAACCCGAACCTCTAATTGCTAATCTTCCAGGTAGAATAATTGATCTAATGAAGACTCTGATGCCAGCATTGCGTGTAAATTGGGACAAGCTGTCAGCATGCAGACAGAAGAAAGACGAAAGTGTCTCCGACTTCTTCACGAGGTTTGAAGAGACTTTTGTAGATCATAGTGGTCAGGACATGAGTACAGAAGGAGGACAAAGACTGTTTGTCGATAAATTTGTGCATAATTTGTTACCTGAATTATGCAATAAATTAAAAGACTCAGAAAGTGCGTGGGCTGTATCTACAACAGCGCAAATACTTGCGACTGCACAGTACTACGAAAATAGGGATAAAGAGGAAAAGGAAAAATCAGAGAAGAAAACGAAAGATTTAAAAACTAAAGTTCTTTTACAGCAGGCGTATCCGCCTCGCACGAATCAATCTAATACGCAGCAAAGTTCGTACCAAAGGACAGATTATAGTTCATCGAGACCTCAATATCAGTGGAATCAGTGTGCGTACTGTAAGAAAGAGGGTCACTATAAAAATGAATGTCCGATCTTAGCGCAAAATAATGCAGCAGCAGCTCAGAGAGGTCGTGGTGGTTTTGTGCAGAATTCTAGAGGTCGAGGACGAGGTGCTATGCCCCCACAAACGAATGATCGTCCCTCCAATCACTTTGATCAACGAAATGGACAATCTACTCAGCAGAATAGATCTCAACAATATCTTGTTGAGGACTATAATGAAGCAGATGAGGGTTTTCAGCAAAATGGGTACTAGGACAGCCATGGACAGAGAGAGGGAGTAGTATCAGTTCCAGTGGATCAGAGTGGGCCTTATGTCGCAGTAGCAACATCAGGTGTAGTCGAACCGTTTCTGTTGGATACTGGTGCCGCAAAAAGTTCTATCATTCATGCGAAACTCCCTGGCGCACCTTTGTCCGGCTCAACAAATGTTTCCGTAGGTTTTTCAGGCGCCCCTGTTTACAACCCGATATCTGGTCCTTTGTCTATTTCTATTGGACCGTGCCAATTGAAAGCACCCCTGATTTTGACGACAGGTTGTAATGAAAATCTGCTTGGTTTAGATTTGTTAAAACGACTATATGCGACATTGTACTGTTCTCCGGAAGGAGTACAACTCACATTGGGTAAAAATATCACCTCTCCGATGTACTTGTCAATGGACGCACTCCCGCCAGAGCTACGCTCACTCCCTGATTCTCTTTGGGCGACTGGTCCTAATGATGTAGGTCTCCTAGAAATTCCACCGTATGTGGTAACATTGAAAACAAATGTAAAATTTCCAAGAATTCCTCAATATAAAATATCTAGTGAAGGAGAGCGTGCACTTTTATTGATTGTGCAAGATTTGATTAAGAAAGGTGTGGTTGAAGAAACTAGAGGAAATGTCTGTAACAGTCCTGTATTGCCGATTCTGAAACGAACTGATCCTACAAAACCTCCAGTGTACAGGTTTGTCATAGACCTTAGAGAAGTTAATAAGATTGTGGTTCCGCAGTTTCCTGTGGTTCCGGACATTACTGCCTTGCTAACATTGATTCCTGCTACAGCCACATGGTTCTCAGTTATTGACTTAAAGAATGCCTTTTTCAGCATTCCGATAGCCGAAGAAAGTAGGGATATTTTCGGCTTCTGTCTAGGAGGTCGCAGTTTCAGATTTAAACGCGCTCCACAAGGCTATTGTGAGAGTCCATCCATTTACAGTCAAGCATTAAAAAGCCAGTTAGACTCTTTTGTCCTTCCTCCAGGTTCTGCTCTAGTACAGTACGTAGACGATCTTCTAGTGGCTGCCGATGACAAGGAAACTTGCAAAGCAGCTACAATTTCCTTATTGCATCATTTGTCTAATTTGAATCACAAGGTATCTCCTTCCAAAATGCAATATTGCTGCCAAGAAGTGACCTACCTAGGTCATCTCTTGTCAAAGGAGGGAAGGAAGTTGACCCCAGAAAGAATAAAAGCAATTACACAGATGAGTGTTCCACGCACACAGAGAGAAGTACGTGCCTTTCTAGGTATTACCTCTTACTGTAGACAGTGGATCCCAAATTTTTCTCTTTTAGCGAAACCATTGGTAGCTTTGACTGGGAAAAATGTTCCGAGTCCAGTGCCATGGTCTGATGAATGTCAAGAAAGTTTTACTGAATTACGAAAAGCATTGTGTTCAGCTCCTGTATTGGGTACACCTGATTACAGTAAGCCATTCACGCTCTACGTTCACGAGAGAGAAGGTTGCGCGTTGAGTGTTCTGACACAGAAGTTTGGTGATAAACAACGCCCTTGTGCGTATTTTTCATCAACATTAGATCCGGTAGCCAGAGCGTTGCCTAGTTGTTTGAGAGCTACAGCGGCAGCTGCGGCTTCCATTCGACAATCTGCTGGTTTGGTGATGAACAACATGCTAGTGGTCATGGTTCCTCATGCAGTGGATACACTCATGAACCGAACGAAGACACAACACCTTACTAGTGCGAGATTATCTGGTTACGAGCTGACATTACTAGCGAGTCATATTCAGATCAAAAGATGTAATGTATTGAATCCAGCAACGCTGTTGCCGACTGATCAAGAGTCGAGTGATTCCGAGCCACATGATTGCTGTTTTAAAACGGAGGAAGAGACAAAAGGACGCATTGATTTGAAGGATACTCCGTTATCAGATCCGGATGGTACGCTGTATGTGGACGGGTCATGTTTTAAATTGGAGAATGGTGATGTGACTGCTGCTTACGCAGTAACGACTTTGAAGACGATTGTGGAGACTGCAAGAGTGAGTCAGAATTCTGCCCAAGCTGCAGAATTGATAGCTCTAACGAGAGCGTGTGTTTTAGCTGAGGGAAAGAGAGTGAATGTGTTTACAGATAGTCAGTACGCATTTGGCGTGGCCCATAGTTTTGGCCGGTTGTGGAGAGAAAGAGGTTTCATTACGTCCCATGGGACTAAGATCCAACATGGTCAGCTAGTTAACGACTTGTTGGAATCTCTAACCTTGCCGACTGAAGTTGCGATTGTGAAGTGCAGTGCTCATAAAGCAATCACGGATGATGTTGGTCGTGGGAATGCTTTTGCTGATGAAATTGCTAAACAGACAGCTAGAGACACGATGAGCAGAATGTATGTTGCTACGTCTGCAAGATGGATTGCTGAGTCTGGAATGTGTGAGGATACTATGGAAAGTGTGAAAGAGATTCAGAAAGAAGCAACTGAGGAAGAGAAACGTGTATGGAGAGAAAGTACGGGCAAGTTGGACTCGAATGGATGTTGGATTGATTTGACAGAGCAGCAGCGTTGGATGTTGCCCGATGCGTATGTGCTTGCAGTAGTGACGATGGCGCATGGAGTAGCGCATATAAGTTCTAAAGGGATATGTAAGATGTTGGCTCCGGTCTGGAAGAATGAGGGAATCAGTAAGTGTGCAGAGAGAGTGGTGAAAAATTGTATGGTGTGCTTGATGCATAATCCTGGCAAGGGAACTCCAACTCCAGCTGGTCATTTCGCTCCTCCTTCCTGCCCCTTTGAAGTGATTCAGTTAGACTTCATTCACATGGAGCGCTGCAATAATTTGAAGTATGTCCTGGTGGTAGTTTGTGCTTTTTCCAGGTGGATAGAAGCATATCCACTAAAGGACAACACTGCCCTATCGACTGCCAAAATTCTTCTCAAGGAATATTTCCCTAGATTTGGAATGCCACGGATTGTATGGTCAGATAACGGAAGTGAGTTTATAGGGAAAGTTATGCAGAGTGTGTGCGTCGGCCTAGGGCTGAAACAGAAATTCCACAGTGCAAACCATCCCCAGTCTGCTGGTTTAGTTGAGGGTTACAATGGCACCCTCAAGCTGAAAATAGCTAAAATACAAGCATCCACAGGTTTAGCCTGGCCAGACGCACTTCCTTTGGCCTTGTTATCAACGAGAGCAACGGTACATTCTAGAATAGGGCTTAGTCCTTATGAAATAGTCTTTGGTCGCCCGGCAAATATCTGGGGTGTGCCAAGGCCTAAAGAATTTTGTTCCATAGAATATCCTATGTTGATAGACTACCTTTACGACTTGACTGCTAAATTGAGTCTTATTCATCAACAGGTTTTCGATGCTTTGCCAAAACCTCCGGAGAGTCCAGGGCATCAGCTGAAACCGGGAGACTTCGTCGTCATCAAAAACTTCGCGAGGACGAAGAACCTTCAGCCGAGATTTGTGGGGCCCTATCAAATCCTACTGGCAACGAGGACAGCAGTTCGTGTAGCTGGCCGCAAGCACTGGGTACACGCATCACATGTTAAGCGTGTCCCTTTGCCGCTCCCTTACGACGACTGGGTGAAGAAGGGAATTGGTGCCTCCGAATCTGAAAACACACCGAAGTTCATCTCTTTCAGCGATGCCGAATTGATTACTGACACTCCAAAACCTGACTCTCCTCCTGAAAAGACTCCTTTGAACACTGAACATTTGTCTCCAGCATCAGAAGAAACTTTGCTATCTGCGAACTTAAACACTGCAACAGCTGCTAGTGATACACTATTTGCCGATCAGACAGTACCAGCGAAACAGAGATATAACTTAAGAAGCCGTAAAATGGACAAATAAAGCAGGCAACTGCATATTGTGATTTTGATATATTGAACTTTTGCCTTCAGCCAGGAAGTTTGCTATTGTTTATTGTTTTTAAAATTGCCTTGCCGTCTGGGTAGCCGTAGGGTCGTGGCTGTGTGCCTAGTTGAATCTGCAGGGGTCTGACACAAGGTCGATCTTTCTGTTGGTTCTGGGAACTCCCAGGGCTGATAGAGGCATTTTCATCTACGTACACATCATCAGTGGTCGCGAGCGGATTGTAGAAGATGGAGCTTCCTGCGCTGCAACGAGAAAATGTGATTTATGTTCGCAGAAACAGACTTCATAGAATTCTTCATAGCAAATGCTTTTTGATGCAATGTGCCATTACATTCTTGATTATTTTAGCAACATTGGTGGGTGGAATCGTCTTTAGTATAAATTTGATTTTTGTGCCAGTTACTACAGTACCTCCCCTTGATCCTGCCATTTCTACTGTTTCTTCTATACACTCTTTTCACTCGTTTCCTGAACATGAGCAAGCCCGACGCTCAGAATTCACCAACAACACTTTTGTACAGCTCTTGCACCAACACCAACTGGTAGTTAACACTACAAACTGCTGGGTGTGTGGCTTGATACCCCACACTATGGATAAAGGTATTCCCTATCTGGTTTTGCCTTACAGCTACAATGGATCATTTCAGGCCCTCCAAACCATCTTTGCTTATGCCCTTGAAACCTATCCTCCACGTCCACCGCGTTCCACTAAATATAACTCTGCCAACAAAGCCTTAGTCCAGGGAATTATTGATATGGTCAAGGACGTCAATAATACTCCATCTTACCCTAGAGACGAATTGCGAGTATATTTAAGTTGGAATACTTCAGAGTATCGCCTTAGTTTAGGAGAAAGCAAGCGTAAAAGCTCAACTCCAATCTGGGTCGTACCCCACCGAGGTCAGGTCTGTTTGCAAGGTAATGGGAGAAATCCGAGAGCTCAGCTAGGGAGGAGTGAGTGCGTAGAGACTTATGTGTTTCCGGCTAACTCTTCCCCTGCCTTTCTCACTGCTAGGGGTACCTACTTCATTTGTCGAGACAGAGCTTATACATGGTTGCCTGCCGACTTTTCAGGATCATGTTATATTGCTCGATTGTTGCCTCCGACATACACTGCTTCGTCTGATTACCACAGAACCAGAGTAGCGAGAGGTGTCTTCAGCAAGGAAGATACCGCTGGCCAGGAAGCTGGAGACTTCTTCAAAGGCTTCCTTCCGTTCTGGGGGCCTATGGCCAATAGTAGAAACATACGTCAGCTAACACGGGTAGTTGAATCTACTATTACCGAAACTGCTGGTGCCCTTAGCAACTTGACAGCTGAGCTTCAGGCGGATAGACTCATGACGTTGCAGAACCGTATGGTTCTAGACGTTATACTTGCAGATCGAGGTGGGGTATGCAGAATGATCCAATCGAGCTGCTGTGTCTTTATTCCTAATAATGCTCCAACAGTCTATGAGGCGATCTCTAAGCTACACAAGATTTCCGACTCTATACATGTAGACAAGGGAAACTGGTCCTTCATGGAGTGGTTTTGGACTCTGATATCAGCGTGGGGATGGAAGGTTCTAATGGTCATTGGTGTCATCTTAGTATTCCTATTCTCATGCTGCCTGATTATCCAGTGTGGTCCTGCTCTGTGTAGTCTTTGTGCTGCAACTTGTCTCAGAAAACCACCTGCGTTTGGAGAAAAGGCACGAGAAAGGATGATGATACAACAGCATGTTACTGACCTGATGAACATAGAACTGGATTCTGACATAGACTGAGTAATTGCCTATGTAAGGGCAAAAGGAGGGTCTGAGGTTCCGTGACGGTTCCGTGACGATTTGAACCCGTGTTTTCAAGTTTGTCAGAAATACATAATATTGGTATCAGTGAACCGCAAATGATCCATTTAGCATACCCTGGTGTTTTCGCTACGCTACAAGCAAGAGCACTCCTTTTATTGACATATTTCTAATCTACCCACGGCATCCATCTTAGATCATGGCAACCATTTTGTGTTTCTTGCCCTCACATACGCAATAACCTCTGATCACTTCATTTCGATTAAGGACACGTAGCCTTAGCCGGAGATTCACCTCTTTCATGACACGTGCACCTTAAACCAGATCACGCTGTAGCTGCATGACTCGACAAAGACTGGCTCCTCTGCCCGAGGCCAGTCCTGCCAAACTGGTCTTCGTGTCCATTGTCCTGATCATGATTAGGCGGCCGAAGCCGGTAACCTTGCCCATTTACAACCCACAAGCATCTCTTATCCCGCTTTCCTATCTTCCACACCTGGCTCCGTTCCTTTCTTTCTGAAACTTTATTAGGGGGAGGTAACGAACTTTACGATGAGGCGGTCCGGGTCCTGAATGCAATATTGACAGGGAATTGTTATGAACTAGTGGGAACCCCTCTTCGTAGATGTTTTGTATCAGATTTTATCAACGGTTCCTGTGCACGCCAAATATTTATTGTCTATGACACAAAGGTTTTGGGAATGTACCAACATGTGAAGAATTCGCCTGAAGGCCAAAAACTAGTATATAAGGAGCAACCCGCTTTGTACAATTTGAACAGGCTCCTAGATTCTGCCCGTGTGTAGTATCTGTGACTTCTGTGTCCCTGCAGTAATAAACCTTTGGTCTTTGACGCCACCATCGAGAAGCCCGTGTTTCTGTTCATTTGTGCACCAAGGCAGGTGGAACTCCGGGGTCTTTGGGTGTTGTTCCCTGACACCTCTGGACGGAACCAAAAAGTCCAGAACTCCAGGAAGTCCTGTTGTGACCTGAGGAGCCCATCCACTGCAAACACTGTGTGCCGGGAAGAGAGCTGCAGACTTAATAGAGCTGCATGTCGCTGCCTTTGCTTCCAGTCGGTGCTGTGGAGGCCATGTCTACTCAGAAGAACTGGTGCAGCCAATTGATGGACAGAGGCTGATGCGTCTTCAGACTATGGTGGAAGAGCCAGAACTGAAGAACAGGAGGCTGGATTGAGGCCTACCACAGACCCAAACTGTGGGTGAGACTAACAATGGAGAGATTTAATGCCTATCATACCAAGGAGAGAAATACTACATTTGTGCTAAAACCTACACTGGGGTACCTTAAACTGAGCGGAGGTGGAAGGGGCCACAGGCGCCATCCTCAATGGGAGGCATTACTCTGAGTACTTGATATTTTTTGTGTAGTATTATGTTTATTGTATTTTAAAGTACATCTCTTTTTTAAACAACTTTATTCTTGAATAAACAATACGCATCACATATAATATTTTTCACAATACATCAAGGCCACATTCAATGAGGAGAGCAAGTCCTATATAGTAGTATACAATAGAAAGCAGAGATTGACAAATACCGTCCGAAATGCACACATATTGGTCACATTTCCACAGAGTCAGCATCTGAAGCAGAATGAGACATAACATAAATATTAGACACACATAGTATTTGCGACATAGCCATATGGAGACCTCCAGTTCGTCATAAACGCTTTACATGAGTTGTGAAGGGACGCCAGGATGTGTCAAATTTAGCCATCCTGTCCCGAAGAAAAGCAGTCAAATTCTCCATGGCATACAGAGCCCAAAGCTTCCACCACTACATTGCCAAGGAAGGAGAGGGTGGTTGTTTCCAGAATTGCATCACACAGAGCCGTGCTGCAAAAAGGACTTGAGATATTAGACATCCCTGAGGGGTCACTGAGGGAATAATGCAATCTACCTCAGGATCTCCCAATAAGAACCGCTGAGGGTCAAGTTGGAGACGGACATTGGTAATAACCCGTATGATACTCTGTATCTGTATCCAGAAAGGTTGGATCTTAGGACATGCCCATCAGGTGTGTAGAAGAACTGGGCTGGACAATCGGTTATTAAACTGTTGGGTGTCTCTTTAAGTGCTGACCCTGTTGTACTCCTCACTGTAACCTCCCTGAGAAATTTGTGGCTGCTCACTATTGCTACCACTGAGAGTCAAGTGCTGAAGGCTCAGTTGCAGAACAATTATAGAATGTGTCTGCAGCCCATGTGGTGTGGTGGTCCCCATGGTTCCCCCTTCTAGAGGGGGTCCCTCAGTCTCCTGTACATTATAAGTGTCTGGCAGCCTGGAAAACTATTAACCCCTATGCAGTGGGGCTAATTCCCCTGCGGTGCGACGGGGTGGGGGGCCTCGTGCAGCGCCACAGTGCTTGTGACGAGCTGAGCCCATCACAACTCCGCCCACTAAATGGAACGTCCCGCACAGGAGGGGAATTATCCCCGCGTGGGCGTTCCGCGGCGGTTATGACGAGTTCAGCTCGTCATGAGCACAGCTCCACTGTGCCTCATGACGAGCTGAGCTCGCCATGAGCGCCGAAAAGGTTAAAAGCTTGAGGTTACGCTTATGTTTTCTCTTGAGCTGCAAGTACATGTGTTCAAAAGTATTGCTTAATTTTACCAAGAGGCCTCTGTAGCAAAAATACCTCTCATTATCACTGAGCTATTTCGAAAGAGAGGCATGGGAGAGGGGTCTAAAGGAATTAGGGAAAAGAAAGGAAAAAGGGACGACAGAAACACAGCTGTATGAGGGAATGGAAAGGGAAGCAGAATTAGGAGCGAAAAAATGAGAGAGAGTGGAAGAGTGATAAAAGGGGCAGGGAGTGGGGGTTACAAGGAAAGAGAGATGGAAAGAAAGACAGATGACAGAAAAGAGAGAAACAAAGGCAAAAAGAACAAGGAGACAGGTGAAAAAAGTGAGATGAGATGGAAAGCACAGAGATTGGTGTAGAAAAAAACAGAGAACCAAAGAGAGAACAAACAAGCATTTGCAATGCAATAGGTCTACATTAACGCAAGTGTAAGCTATTGGCATTATAAATGACAATGCCTTTTATTTATGTTTTAAAAACGGTAACAAGAATAAAAGGCACTGTTATTTGCAATGTCAATGGCTCAAACTCACGTAAATGCGAGACCTATTGCATTGCAAATGCTTGTTAGATTAGAGAGTAGAAACGCGCCCTATTGTCCCGCATGGCACATTAATGAAATATACAAGCGTGACCGCTCAAGTGAAAGAGGACCGCGCTGAAAATAAAATAAAAAATTGTGGTTACCGACTTATGAAGGAGACCGTGTAACTCCACAAGTAAAAGATCCAGTCCTCATTGGAGATAACAAATGGTGACAGGGTGGTAACAAGGAGGGACTAGCAAACCTCGTTATCAATCAGAAGCCAGCATTTACCAAGGACAATGACAACAGCCAATCAAAAATATGGGCGGACTGCTCCACTAATGCATGCCTCTCAGAGCAAGTGGGTATGCGCGCCGCTAACGGGAGCTGGGAGATGGGCCGGAAGTTCTTGAGGTCCTTTGGGTCTGCATTGGGTTTCTTGAGTAGGGCGTTGATCTTGGCGTGTTTCCAGCTCTCCAGGAAGGTGGCGGTTTTGAAGGAGCTGTTGACGATCTACCGGAGTTGGGGTGCGATGATGGAGCTTGCTTTGTTGAAGATGTGGTGAGGGCAGGGGTAGGATGGTGAGCCAGAGTCAATGGTCTTCATGATTTTGGTGGTGGTGTTGTCATTAACGTGGTTCCAGGAGAGCAGGGGGCCGGTGTGGCTGGGGGTCGGTGAGTGTGAGGTGTCAACATCTGTCGGGGGGTCTGGATGTTGAAGCTGTTATGGATATCTGCGATCTTGTGGTAGAAGAAGGTGGCTAGGGAGTCGCAGAGGTCTTGTGACGAGGGATATCGTTAAAGGTTTCGCGATGTTGAAGAGCTCTTTGCGCGTTGTTGTTGATGCGTTCCTTGAAGGAGTTCCTTTGGGCAGTTCGAATGAGTTGGTGGTGCTTGCGGCTGGTGTTCTTGAGGGCTGAATGGTTGTCCGGTGGCTGTTCGTGACGCCACTTTTTTCTTGAGTCTTCAGCAAGTCTACTTGGATGCCGGGAGGTCGGTGGTAAACCAGATGGCCCTTCTGTCAGCGCGTCTGTTTGAGGGTTTCTTGATCGGGGCGAGAGAGTTGGCGCAGTCGTCGATCCAGTGTCTGAAGTTGCGGGGGGCTGTGTCGGTGTTGGTTAGTCTCGGGTGAGGAGGGTGATTAGCTGGTCTTCAGTGAACTTGTTCCAGCTGCGGTGCGGGATTTATTGCGTGTGGTTGTACGTGGTTCGCTTCTCAAAGGAGAAGTGGATGCAGCAGTGGTTGTTCCAGTGGAGTTCGGTGGTGTGGCTGAAGGTGAAGTGGTTGCTGGTGGAAAACATTGGGTCGAGCGTGTGTCCGGCGGTGTGTGTTGTGACAAGCTGTTTGAGTCCGAGGTTGACGAGGTTGTCGAGCAGGGTGGTGGAGTTGCTGTGTTGGCGTCCTCGAGGTGGAAGTTCAGGTCTCTGAGGAGAATGTAGTCTGTGGATGCAAGGGAGTGTGTGCTGGCGACGTTGGTGTTGGAGTCGCTGAATTATAGCCGGGGTTCGGGGGGTCTGCAGATGAGGGTTCCTCTAAAGGTGGTGTTGGGATCGATGTGGACCTGGAAGTGCAGGTGTTCGGCAGCGCTGCGAGTGTCTTCCGTGCTGGTCAAGATTCTGAGTGTATTTCTGTGGATGATGTTGATTCCTCCTCCTGGTCTCTTGGTGCGATCCCTGCGGGTGATCTTGTAGCCGTCCGGGATGGCTATGGCAATGTCGGGCACCGAGGAGGGGTTCATCGAGGTTTCCGTCAGGAAGGCGATGTCTGGGGAGTCTTAGTCGAGTAGGTCCCAGAGTTCCATGGCGTGCCTGTGTACGAAGTGGGTGTTGAGTAGTATACATCTGAGATGGTTGTGACCTGCCCTGGTGGGAGAGGCAGGACATGCAGGTGTTCGCTGGCTGGTGAAGCTGCAGCTTTGGCAGGAGAAGAGTCTGTGGGTGAGCTTTGGGGTGGCCTGGAAGTAGGTGGATGATCTTCCGGTGTTTAGTATGCGGAGGGTGTTGGCGTCGTAGTGGCGTCGGGCTTCGTGGCGCTCGTGGAGGCCAGGGGGTCTGGCACTGGGCACGGTCCAGGCATGGATGGGCGCAGACAGGCTTGCCTTCGGCAAGCCAGCGGCGTGCTTGCTGCGTGTGTCCACTGCGTGACCGCTCAGTGGTGCCATGATGTAGGGGAGGGGAAGGGACTAGGAGCTGGGAGGCGGGAGCTGGCATTAAGGGGAGGGTCAGTGGTGACAGGAAAATTGAGGGAGACAAAGGGAAACAACAGCCCACAGCAAGGGCTGAAAGGGGAACAGATAAACAAATAATCAAGCAATAATACCAATTCCAAAATCAGACAAAATTACACCCGAAAAAACACAATCACCATGCGCCTGTTGGAAAAAGCTGGACCAGGGTAGTCTTGAATGCTGCCACGGAGGAGGGCTGGCTTCTAGGCGAAGCAGAGCACCGCAGAGCTGTCAGGGAGAGTGCATGCCTTGGACTGAAGTCTGTGGACTCATTTGCGGTCCTATGCAGCGGTCGCCATGATGTAGCGGAGGGGGAGGGACGAGGAGCTGGGAGGCGGGATTGGGGCAGTGGGGGAGGGTCAGTGGCAGTTTGAAAATGGAAGAGGGAGACAAAGGGGAACAACAGCCCACAGAAAGGGATGGTAAGGGGAACAGAAAAACAAATAATCAAACAATAATAACAATAACAAAATCAGACAAAATAAGGCCAATAAGGCCACATGACGTTGACTTGTGGTGCACAGAGTTAGAGGCACCTGAAGCGCTCAGGGGGTGCACAGCCTGCGATGATGCATGGTCCGGGCAGGCCGCACTGGGAGCAATGTCTTTTGCCCAATTAATTCTGCATCAATAGGGCCACGTGGCAAAGACTTGTGATGCACTGAGTTAGTCTGCAAACAACTGGGGTTGGCTCGTAATCAGCAAGGCTGAGCCACAATCTATAATCAACAAAGAACAAGTGCCTATACTGATAGTGGTTTGAAAAGGTTTGGCCACCAGAACAAAGAAGGTTTTTTCAAAGCTGGGGTGTGCTTATAAATTGCTTTTTTATTTTAATATATAAGTCGAAGAAAAAGGGGTATATTTGTATTAATCATATACAGTTGAACAGAAACACCATTGTTTGTAAATACAGGAAAAGTTATGGACAAAAAACAGTGAAGCGTTAAAATCCAACATGCATACCAAATTCAGTCATATCACAATCATACCTTGCCATTCATACACAAAACACATACAGATACACAACACGACTAGATATAAATATATAATCGTGTTGGGTATTAGGTCTGCTACAATATGTACAATTATATATATACAATTTATACAGTGATTTTTACAGGTGTAAATCAAATGGATCAACGAAATCAAATGACAAAATCAAAAACAATATATACAACAATTTATAGCCGGTAATGTGACAATGTGTTCACACTACGGGAAAAACCAAAGGGGAGCAGACACTGGACATGAAGGGGCCTACGCGTTTCAAATCCCTATGGGTTGGGAGGGATTCTCATCAGGGCCAGGTAGCTCTAAAGAAAAAACCACTATGGAGAATATCCGAGAAAGGGATAACACCTGTGTAACAACAAAAGACAATAAAGACTACATAAGTGTGGAAAAAGTGTTTTTTGAGATGTCTTTTCGTGGCTGTCATAAAAGAAAAACGCATTTACCTTAGATGTATGCGGTGGCCACGTTGTTATGGGTCCAAGTTGAAAAAAAGGGGTGGGGGAGAGGCTGGATGAAGCTGGATGGCCTGAAAAAAGACACAGCAGTTAAAGGACTTAACGAGATATCAGAGATATACAAACTCTAAGAGGGATATTTCTTTTTCCACCGGCACCAACCATTAAGCCATGAAAAGGCATCTCAAAAAACACTTTTTCCACACTTATGTAGTCTTTATTGTCTTTTGTTGTTACACAGGTGTTATCCCTTTCTCGGATATTCTCCATAGTGGTAAGCATAGGCAACCTTGGGTGGTAATGCACTCGAGATTCTTGGTATTTTATAAGGTTCTTTTAAGATGTATACAATATAATTTTCTTCTTCTTTTTTCTTTAGAGCTACCTGGCCCTGATGAGAATCCCTCCCAACCCATAGGGATTTGAAACGCGTAGGCCCCTTCATGTCCAGTGTCTGCTCCCCTTTGGTTTTTCCCGTAGTTTGAACACATTTTCACATTACCGGCTATAAATTGTTGTATATATTGTTTTTGATTTTGTCATTTGATTTCGTTGATCCATTTGATTTACACCTGTAAAAATCACTGTATAAATTGTATATATATAATTGTACATATTGTAGCAGACCTAATACCCAACACGATTATATATTTATATCTAGTCGTGTTGTGTATCTGTATGTGTTTTGTGTATGAATGGCAAGGTATGATTGTGATATGACTGAATTTGGTATGCATGTTGGATTTTAACGCTTCACTGTTTTTTGTCCATAACTTTTCCTGTATTTACAAACAATGGTGTTTCTGTTCAACTGTATATGATTAATACAAATATACCCCTTTTTCTTCGACTTATATATTAAAATAAAAAAGCAATTTATAAGCACACCCCAGCTTTGAAAAAACCTTCTTTGTTCTGGTGGCCAAACCTTTTCAAACCACTATCAGTATACGCACTTGTTCTTTGTTGATTATGCACTGAGTTAGTGGCACCTGTGGCGCTCAGCGGGTGCGCAGCCTGTGATGATGCGTGGTCCGGGCGGGAAGCACTGGCAGCATTGTCTTTTGCCTACTGGACTGAGTCATTTGCAATCGTGACTCGATCTGAATTGTGAGCCCTGCTCACCCCAGTGTAGGTCGAAGGCAGTAGTCAGCATAGACATAACTCCAGGGTGTTGTGCTGCTGGGTTCGCTGGGGGCCTGTGTCGAGTAGGCCGGCGTTCACACCAGCGGTCTCTTGACAGGGTGAGGGCCGTCGCCCTAGCAGCCACATTGGCCTTACCAGAAGTGAACCACGCCCTGAGCCCCGGCCTATTTATTCACACTCCTATGCTGGACTGGCGTATGCCGGACCAGCACACTCCACTTACGCTTACAGGGGGGAAAGCACAGCTACATGACCAAGGTCTTCCCCACTGCCTGAGGTAACATAGTTGCGTCCACTGTCCATAACACTACATGCACCAGCAGTATATGTCCACATGATACTGAGGTCTGTCCAGGGTATCACCACCACACTTGGCATAGTGTGCATTCTTATTCATGAGTAACTTTCCTCCTTCACACATACTTGGTTCCCACCTCTCCCCACATTCTGCTATTGTGTGGCTGAAGGGCCATGCCGTTTTCAGAATGTCCGCTGTCCTGATCTGCACTGCAATCCGGGGGGGAGGGGGCGGTGGGTGTTGTGACCCTATTTGGTCTCCTAGCTGCATGATCATTGGCTCCATGGCATCTGTTGGTCTCAAATGTGGCTCTGGGCTGGGCTCCCTTTCATACTGCAGGTTGTCGTCCTGCTTAACACCAGTAAAAGTATTAAATCCCTGCTGCCATCGTGCCTTATCGTCTGTTTTTGGACCGCATTGCAGATCTGGCTGGTCGTTGAGAATGTTGTGAAGTGGTGTTTTCGTGTTTTTTTGCACAACAACGCCTACTCTGCATATCATTAGTGTTAGTTGTTGCTCTCCTCCGTGGCGATGTTTTTTGCGGAAGCTATCGCTAGAAAACTGGCGATATCGGCAGTTTTTCACCAGCTTGAGAAGGGGGCGAAAATTCTTTTGCCACTTTTGCAGCGCTAAAGTGCCGAAAACTCGGCGATAAGTCCTTGAGAATAGGACCCTTACCGCCATATTCATGAACATCGGCATTTGCGATTCTGAAATAGCGAAAAATAGCGAGTCGCTATTCAGAAATCGCAAATCCGAATTCATGAAGAATTGCGATAAAAAAAAGCGATTCGCACGCGATTGCAAAATCCGATAGCGATCCGATCGAAATTGCGATTAATCGCAGATTAATCGCTATTTCGGCCTACCCGCGGCTGGACTGCGATCTCGCAAATAGCGATATCGCTATTAGCGATATCGCTATTAGCGAGATCGCAAACTCGCGAGATCGGGAAAACGGGAAGTCGCATTTCGAGCCCAGTGATGACATCACAACCAGGAAGCTGCCGGTTCCGAGCACCATTCTACACAGTGAGGCAGAGAGACAGGGAGCAGATCGAAGAGCAGCTGCACATCTTGGCTTGTAGAGTGCACCACTGAGCCACAAACCATAACATGGCAGAGGAAGCTGCACCAGGGACCAGCAGCTCGGCTGGGAGGAAGCGAAAGTTGAAATTCAGCGAGCAGGAGCTGGAGCACCTCATCGAGGGAGTCGTGGCTAACCACGACCAACTGTTCGGTGCAAATTCCAGGAGGGTCCCGGAGATGGAGAAGAGACGCATTTGGCAGGGGATAGCCTCTGCAGTTAACTCTGTGGGAGTGGCGTCAAGGTCCCTTGAAGAACTGAAGAAGAGGTGGTACGACCTCCGAGGCCGTGCGAAGGAGAAGGTGGCGGCGCGCCTCGGGGAGTCCTCGGGCACAGGCGGAGGAGGTCCGACGGTACCACCGAACACCCCCCTGGAGGACCAGGTGGAAAACACCCTCGAGATGGAGGCCGTTGTGGGGTTCACTGCACTGGACTCATCCGCCCCCACACAAGACACCCAAGGTAAGTGGCATGCGACTGCGACCCTGCCCCCTATGGATGTCCATGACCAAATAGGGCCCCCCAATGTCCCATAGGCATGTAATTGTTGCACATCAAGTATTGCCCTGAAGCATTGTGGGAGATGTAGTCTGACCACAATGTAGTAGTACCACAATGCAGCCATTGTGGGAGATGTAGTCAGGTCCCAATGCACACAAAGCCACTGCCATTCAGGGAATGTCACCCAGCATGCATGTTGCAACTGCACGTCTGCCAGATGCATACAACTAATGGTCCTCCACTTACCCCCACAGGTGGAGATACCAGTGACAGCGACAGGCTGGTGATAGACGACAGCGTCCTGGAGGAGCCAACACATACCCAGGCAGCAGCCCCTAACGCTGCAACTGTACCACCATCAACTTTCACCGGCAGCGTCCCACCTGCAACTGCTGCAGCGCCCTCATCTGCTGCCATCGCAGCACCCATTGTGCTCCCTGCCACCGCTGCTCCTCCCAGAGCTAAAGCCAGGTCAGTCACTCCTGTGGCCCCCGCAGCGACTGCCACAGCCACACCAGCAGGCACACCCCCAGCGACGAGCACACCTGCAACACCGGTGGCCTCATCCCCATCAGCTGGCGCCTCAACATCCGGGGCTGCGCCACTGTCCAGTCAGCCCCCAGCCTCACAATCCGGCCAGCAGGGCAGGCGTGGCAGGTCACGCCAGCGATCCGCAGCTGCTACCAGGCGGGCCAATGGAGAAGGACAGGCGCGGCTCAGCATCGAGCGACGGATGCTGCACATACATCAGCGCCAGGCACGGCAGCAGGGGGCAATTCACCTGCAACTATGCAACATTGGCCGCAACGTGGCCTGTGTAGCTACACAGATTGAAGGAATGAGGGCCGACCTGGCCGGGGTGGGCAATGGAATGGCCCGCATAGCTGCAGCCGTGGAGGCTAACACCCGCGCCATGAATCGAATGTACGGTGGCCAACGCCGGCACCACCGCCAACTGCTGACACAGCTTGGCACCTACAGCAGGGCGAGCTACGTGTCAGCAAATGCCACTTCCCTACTGGCGAGGCGCTGTCTGACACAGCAGCACACTGTCATACAGTGCAGTGTGGACATGTCGAGGGTGCTGGAGACCCTCACCACAGCTGTCGTGGCTCTGCACCCTCCACCCATTCCATCTGTTGTGGGGGGTGATGATGCGAGTGAGGGGGCGTCCAGCCTGAGCTCGCAATCAGCCTCACAGGCCCCACTACCCACCCGCAGCACCAGGACCCCCCCATTGCCTGACGCCCCGGAGGAGGAAGGCCCTCAGAGGCGTTGTGGAGGGGCACGCTCTAGGCACACCTAGAGGACTGGAATAACCACTGGCACAGGCTGAGGTGAAGCCTGGCAAGCACAGCAGTATGACGGAATACTGTGTGTGGGACTAATTTGGCACGGACCATTACTTTTACTTTTGTGAAGTGAACAGATACTTTTATTTTGACCTTTGGCACGGACCATTACATTTAATTTTGTGAAGTGAACAGATACTTTTATTTTGACCTTTGGCACGGACCATTACATTTAATTTTGTGAAGTGAACAGATACTTTTATTTTGACCTTTGGCACGGACCATTACATTTAATTTTGTGAAGTGAACAGATACTTTTATTTTGACCTTTGGCACGGACCATTACATTTAATTTTGTGAAGTGAACAAATACATTTCTTTTCCTACACACATTAGCGTTGTGTCTTCTTTACATTTTGCATGCATTGTCGATTCGTGGGGTGATGGCAGTGGTTGTACTAGAAACTGTTCACTGTGATGTGGTTGCGACGTCTGTGCCCTTCTGCTGGGGTCTCCCCTTGTGCATGGCGCGCATGTGCAGGTGGCTGGTTGTCCCCCTCAGATTCACTGCCAGAGATGTCAACAGGTATCCGGCGCTTGGTTGCCATGTTATGTAGTATTGCGCAGACAGCCACTATGCGGCAGCACTTTGCAGGACTGTAATACATGGCCACACCTGTCTTGTGCAGTATGCGGAACCTGCTCTTGAGCAGGCCAAATGTCCTTTCTATGCAATTTCTTGTCCGTATGTGAGCAATATTGTAGCGCCGTTGCTGGGGTGTCGCAGGGTTGAGGTATGGGGTCAGGAGGTATTCACGGAGGGCGTAGCCACTGTCACCTGAATGGGAGGAGCAGATGGTGATTGCCTGTGCTGCGCTGTTACATCTTTGCAATGTGACTTTTCAATCAAAGTGTACTTACCAAGTAGGTGTCCTTCCCCAAACTCTCCCCTGACCAGCCGTGTGTGGAGTGCGCTGTGCCGGAAGATGAAGGAGTCATGGGTACTCCCTGGGTACCGTGAGACAATGTCAGTGATGTATGTCTTGGCATTGCAGACCATCTGGATGTTGAGGGAGTGGTAGCACTTTCTGTTGCGGAACATATACTCCATGCCAGCTGGTGGGCAGACGGCGACGTGGGTACAGTCTATGCATCCGAGCACATGTGGAAAATGGGCTACATTGTAGAATTGTAGCTTTGTCATGTCCAATTCCTGTTGGCTGGCGGGGAATTTGATGTGACGGTGTAGCTGGGTGAGCATGGCGTCTACAAAACTGTTGAGGCAGCGTGACATGGTGGGCTGGGATATTCCCCCAGCGGCCGCTACTACCCCCTGGAAGCTTCCGGAGGCCAGGAGGTGCAGGCTACTCAATACCTGCACATGTGTGGGCACAGAATTGTTTCGCCTTGTTGGGTGCTGCATGATGGGGTCGAGTTCTTGTATCAGCCAGGTGATCATTTCCCCATTCAGCCTGTATTTAGCATAAATCTGTTCTCTGGTTTGGCCCAGCAAGGTGACCCGCAGCCGGTAAATCCTCGCCTGCCTCATGCGTCTCCTCCGTGCTGCTCGCTGTAGCCTTCGCCGCCTCACCACCATGTACATCCCAGGCATTGTGGAAAGCCTAATGCTGCTACTGAATGTCCTTATGTGTGATTGGTCAGGCCTGGCCCTGTTGGTGATAGGACAACAGTTTTTTGAAAAAATTTTTCTATGCCTTTCATGGTTACCACCTGCTTTGAGCTGTCCTTATTTTGCGCCGTGCAAATAGCGATTTTTGGGTTTTTCGCTAATTGCGATTTTTCTTGAATGCCGATTGCGATTTCCTATTGCGAATTCGCTATTATTTTCGCAGATTCCGTGGTGTGTCGCTATTACCGATTCGCTAATGCTCAGCGGCAGGGATTCTGCGATTATATTAGCGAATTCGCTAATATGTGTTAGCGAATTCGCTATTTTGTTGTTGAATGCCGAATACGGAAATTGCGCCCGCATTTGCGTTTTCGCAGCGATTGCGGGCGCAATTCAGCTACATGAATCAGGCTGTTAGTGTTTCCCCCAAGAGTAGTTATGACTCTCCTTACAGCACTCTCAAGCTGCCTCCAAGAACTCAGCGTGATAATACTCATGGCATTCCATTGACCCTGCTCTCTTTTTCTGCTTGCTGTTTCAAGGATGGGATAAAGTTCACATAATGGATAACGGCTTTAAAGAAAATGAAAAGAAGATAGATTAACGTAATTTTGATTCTGCAACTCAGAAGATAAAAAAATCAGTAATATAAAAATGTCATGTCTTGTGAAGAGTGCATGGCCCTTTAACAGCACATTCATTCTACGAGGTAGTAGTAGGAAAGAAGCATAGGAGGGGACTGTGCAGATGTAAGGCAAGCCTGCCTCACTCCACTCCTTGTTGGATCATTTATACTCAGAGGAGGTTTCTAACTGAAAGACGAGGCTTGTTGTGTTTTTCCTCAATGTTTCCCAGATGGCTTGTTCAACGATTGTGGAATGCTGTTCCAGATTTCTAACAACCACTTATTGTAAATTCTACAGGCAAAATATTTGCAAATGAAGGAAAGTACCGGATTTTCTAGTCATCATTTTATTGGTACGTTCCAGCAGCCTTAAATAGTGAAGTGCGCATACTCCCACGAGTATGGCAAGCTATATGCAAAAAATATAAATACATCTGTGCATCAGCTAAGAATAACAGCTAAATTCGGAAACGCTGATGCTGACTAGTTAGTTTAATAATGCACTCGCTTGTTGGAGTAAAATGAGGCAATAAATGCTTCAGATAGGGCCTCATTGGACATTTTGTTTAAATCTGAAAGCAAAATCTTCTAAAAATAGGAGCCAGGAAATTAAAGATTTCCGTACAGTTCAATATTTTTATAAATGTTACTACCAGCTGTGGAGTCTCAGAAGTCTTAAAATGGCGGCAGTCATGAATGCCTCCCACATTCCTTCATTCAGTCTTTGTGTCCAGACCGAGACCTCCTTTTCTTTCCTGAAATTTAAAGACACATGATAGCAGCGACAACTCAGCAAAGCAGCTACGTCCATTTGCCTATCACCAAAGTCATTTACTCTTAAAAGATGTGGATTCACATCCCACTTTTTGGGTGTGGGATTCTATCACTTCTGTTGTCCTAAAGTTAATTGAATGTGCATTTGTTAACACTATGTAAACAAGTTGTCTGATCTTTTTATTCCATATGATGATTCTGGGCAGACAGCTCATAGGGCTGAATGACAGCTCATGTTACTGAATGGGAACTGGTACTTGTGACACAGCCTACAGCTGAACCTGCACCAAACCTGTGCGGAGTTATATCAAGTGACGTAGCACCTATGGAAGATAAGACCTGTAGGCTCTCGTTACAAATGGAATCTACCTCTGAACACCGCCTTTGCCACAACCTGTTATTATTACCCCCCCCCCCCTCCCCCCCTGGTCCTTCGCTGGTGGGTGACAATTGCCTTCACAGAGGTGGCTGTATAGGATAACTTGAGACTGACCGTGGGAGGAGGATACTTGTTGCATCAGCAACATTAGTGCTGCCACTCCCATGCGTATTCTCCGGCACGCATGGGAAAAGCAGACTGCATGTTCCACAACCAGATTCTTGCATAGCCGGTGGTTGGAGGACTGCTGGCAGGATTATTAGGAAAGGGATGCTGCCACCTGACTGGCAGTGTGTACAGGTCCCCCCTCGCCTTGAAATTATGGGCTTGGAGGCAGAAACTTGGTATAGGGAGACTGATGTCTTCCTCTGATATTATTTAACTAGGAGACTAGGTAATTCCTCTCCACATGGGCGAGCAGGAAAAGTGGAAGGGAAAGCAACCTGGTTGATTTCTCTCAGTGGCCAATAGGAATACCGACCAACAATGTATTTTTCAGATGGAAGGAGGTATTTGGTGTTTCTCCAGCTGGGATGGCTTCTGTGTGCCAACCATACAGCAGTGTGTGCCACCTAATAACAGCCTCCCCCCCCACCTAACGAAAAACACTGTTTAAATTCAGACTATTGATAGGCGTATCTTAGTATTGGTGGTGTTTGTTCTGCTGCTGATGGAATCTAATGTTGAATAGGCATTAGTGCTCAGTCGTGCCAGGGATGGGCTGCATTGACATAGAGATGCTTTCCAACAAGTGCAGAATTACCAACCCACTCAGCAGCAGTCACTTATGAAGGCTTCCACCAGTGGGGCTTTAATATCAGCTAGGATCTGTAATGGTGAATGCCCTACATTCTGATAGATTGCAAATGGTGGACTTAGACGGTAATACGTCAAAACTGCCACAGGGCTCGTCTCCCAACCCAACACTTTTCAATATCTTTGTGGCACCCCTGGCAGGTGTCATTAGATCTTTTGGTTTCCAACTCACCTCCTATGCTGATAACACTCAAATTGTGTTGTCATTGACTGAGGGAGGACTTTTAACTTGTTTTTAATCTGTTCTTACAAACTTTTTTAAAACTGAGATTGCACCTGGGCATTTATACAAGCGCACTTTACCTCTAAGGCTTCACCTCGCCAAATCCCCTGTCCTCCTTCGGAAGGCTGTTGTGCAACGGAAGGTGGCTAGAGGAGGCGGGGTATAGACAAGAAGCAGAAGGGAAGGGCAGCTATTTAGATCAGATGCAAACGCGAGCGCGCAGTGGGCATGCCTCCGGTGTGCCAAAGGCAATTCTATCTACACCCGTCCGCACCCGACCGGGGCCAGGGGCCAGAAACCCTGGCTCTCAGACCACAGAGATCCGATGGTATTCAGCCTGTCGATTATACTGATTACGAATCCCATTGAGAGATGAATTTACTCATGCCATGAGCATGATGAACTGCCCTGCATCATGTTCTCATTGCTCATTTAACCCGGTAAACATAACATTAACACAAAAGAAGCTCCTCTTCAACTGTAGATCCCTCCCTGAACATGTAAGGGAAATTAATATCTTACTGAGGGATGAACAGCCAGAAGTGCTGTTTCTAACAGAAACATAGCTCCATCAGGACTCAGAGCCTGATGTGATTCAAGCACTAATACCAGGGTATCACATCTTAAGACAGGATAGGAAATTGAAAATAGGGGAGGTATCGCCATTATTTTAAAAGACTATCTGAGGGGAAGCATAGAGCCATGGATCATAGTAGACTGTGAAAGTATGGCATTTGCAATATCATTTGCCGCCACGATCACAGGGATCTTGGTCTATCATCCCCCGGGCCCCTTTGGACAATTTCTTAAATCATTAAGACGCCGCTGCCAGACTGGCTGGCACATCTCTAAATCTGACAGTATTGGGAGATCTGACTCTACATCTTGAAAAGCCTCTTAAAGCGGAGGCAGCAGACCTGACACATGATTTACTGGCCATTCAACTATTACAAAAAGTGTCTAGCCCCACACATGAAAAGGGTCATATTCTTGACCCAGTCTTTTCAAATGACATACAGCTCTGCACAGGAAGCCCCGTTCTGATCCCCATGGTCCGATCACTTTTTAATTTCCATAACCTGGAACACCCCATATCAGGCGGAAGGGACACAAACCTGCAAGAAGTGGGCTCGTCCCTGGACAAAACTCGCGCCAGAGGCGCTGGTAAATACCAAACCAGGGAAGGAGGTTAATATCATGATAGCATCAGAGAATTACAATCAATGGATTTGTGCCTCGTTGGATGCTACGCTTCCATGGAAATGCTTTCAGGATAAGCAGCAATGAAAACAGACGCCATGGTACTCGCCTAATTTAAGAGAACTTAAACAAAAATGCAAGAAATTAGAAAGAGCATGGAGAAAGGACTATAATGATGGAAAAAAACAAAAATATAGAAAAGCTATTAAAATATATCAGTCAGAAATAAAAAAAAAACCCGTTTTTTTAGGAGAAAATAACAACAGCAGCGAATACACCTGGGAAATTTTCCAAATTACAAAAACACTCACTAGGTGCCTGGAGCCGGACTTGCCATCAGCTTCGGCATGAGGCACACTGGTCGTGTGCTTATGACGAGCTGAGCTCGTCATGTATAATGGGATTCATCCATCAATCAGCACAGGAGGGGAAAAGCCATAGCAGCCAAGGTGTTAAAGAGCCTGCATTGACCTCCTCTTGACACTAAATAGGCTTATAAATAAAAAAGTATGTATTTATTTGTAATATGAATTTTCTGTCTTTGTTCCCTTTAATTATCAGTCATAGATCATATTACAGCCCTAAAATACAATTAAAAATTATATCTATTTATATTTGGTTTTCGAAGTATGCACAGATAAGTGCTGAAAATACAGCTTTAGTTGACTGCTTACTTGTGTACCATCTGGTACATCACAATATTGAGCTGGCAACCCTAATCATAAGACTAGAAGTCTGTTGCAGGATCAGCACAATATTTATTTCCTCCACCCTCTGTCCCTGATTAATGCCATAATAGCAATAGTTTAACTTTTTTCTGAAACCCTACGCCACCATTAATAACATGCTGAGTTACTTCAGGTGTCTGGGAATGCACCCTGCATTCAGACAACTCACTCCTCATTCTCGCCCTTCACTTTCACACTCACCCTACACTCACAGCGATCACAATGCACTCACAATGCACTTGTACTGTTCACCCTCCAGTCACACGAGCACAGTACTCACCCTGCACTCATATTACACTTTACTCACCTGTCCCTCTGTCTGGACACTCTGCAATCTCACTCAAACAAGCCCATCACTAACCATACATTAGTTTGTGGCACTCAGCACTTACATTCACCCCCAAATTCATATGGTCACCTCACTCACCCTGCAGTCACTCCTCTCACCCTACTCTCACACAGTCATATCGCTCACCGTGCTCTCACATGGGCACTCCTGCACCCACACAGCGCAGAGGGTTAATGTGCCTGCTACAAAGAATGTGTACCACGCAGATCACAGAACTGAGTGTGAGTAAACTATGAGTTGCGCTATAATAAAAATTAAATGTTTGTCAGAAAGTTGCTATAGAGAGATGAGGGGCATAATTGTTGGTGAGTGGTAATGATGGAATTCATGGAGAAGAAGGAAATGGGGGAGGAGCGCCAAAAAGACAGTTGCACTGTGTTCGACCAGTGCTAGGGCCAGCCCTGGCTGGTAGTGTTTGCACCCCCCACCAATCCCCCAGAAGTTCGGATCTAGTTGCACCCCTGACTGTACATAAATGTCTAAAATGTCTGGGGCAACAATACTCGTCACAGTTGATAAGACTGGAGGACCCAGCTGATATTGACTTAGGCTGAGATCTTTGCTAAGATACCGCCAGATACTGTTATATCAGCATATGACAAATGGCTGCTTAGAGAAAATGGTGAGCAGTGATTTCCCAACATCTGACTGGGTTCACCATCTGCCCCCCAAGATGAGTATGCTAGGTTGTTGGTAGAATGTAAGCTGCCCCAAAGTTAGGTCTTCCTGCAATGCTGACTGCGATCTGGCACGGACAATGCTATAGTTGGGGCCTTTTCACCGGTGCAAAGGTGCCCCCCCCCACCCTTGGTTGGTGAAGGCCAAGATGTGCAAGCAAAGGTGAGAGGAGGTCTTGCGCTGTTGGGATCGATTAGATCTTTCGGGGAAGCACCACCTAAACTGAATGAATAACCATCCCCGTGTCGTGCCTGAACTAGAATGACCTTTAATCGGGCAACAGCAGCAGTAAATAAACACATGAATATTTGATGTCCATGAATGCCTTTCAGTTGACGTTGTTGCTGTGCTTTACATATAAACAAATAGATCAAAAAAAGGTATGTAATCCCGGGACCAGTGTCATCCCTCGATGGGTGCCACACGCTAGGAACTTTGGAAATCGACCACCTGATTCTGTTAGCTTTACACCACATGGAATGTGTATGTTTCCATTATGATGGAAGTATAAATGATGTAATTAGACATTAGATAGAGGACGCTAGGGGGTTTTGTCTACCCGGCTTCCAGAACACAATCTACATGGTGTGCAAATGTATTATCGATTAGTAGTGGAACTATTGTCCTGTGTCTGTCAGATGTATTTACTCTTTTCTCGTTTCACCTTTCCAGCCTCTACTGCGCCTTCCGAGAAAGGTGGTTTCTGATACTCGGTCTGGTACCCAATGGTGCACATTTTGCTCCTGTGAAGCCCTGAGGAAGGGAGATGCCTTGACTTGGCGAGGGCCACACTCACAGCTCCCTGCTAGCTATTCTTGACTGGGCAAGGCCCACGCTCACAGATCCCTGCTAGCCATTCTTGACTTGGCGAGGCCCACGCTCACAGATCCCTGCTAGCCATTCTTGACTAGGCAAGGCCCACGCTCACAGATCCCTGCTAGCCATGCTTGACTGGGCAAGGCCCATGCTCACAGCTCCCTCCTAGCCATGCCTGACTGGGCGAGGGCCACATCACAGCTCCCTGATAGCCATGCTTGTCTGGGCAAGGGCCCGCTCGCGGCTCCATGCTCGCCATGCCTGACTGGGCAAGGGCCCGCTCACAGCTCCCTACTCGCCATGCCTGACTGGGCGAGGGCCACATCACAGCTCCCTGATAGCCATGCTTGTCTGGGCAAGGGCCCGCTCGCGGCTCCATGCTAGCCATGCTTGACTGCACATTTTGCTCCTGTGAAGCCCTGAGGAAGGGAGATGCCTTGACTTGGCGAGGGCCACACTCACAGCTCCCTGCTAGCCATTCTTGACTGGGCAAGGCCCACGCTCACAGATCCCTGCTAGCCATTCTTGACTTGGCGAGGCCCACGCTCACAGATCCCTGCTAGCCATTCTTGACTAGGCAAGGCCCACGCTCACAGATCCCTGCTAGCCATGCCTGACTGGGCGAGGGCCACATCACAGCTCCCTGATAGCCATGCTTGTCTGGGCAAGGGCCCGCTCGCGGCTCCATGCTCGCCATGCCTGACTGGGCAAGGGCCCGCTCACAGCTCCCTGCTCGCCATGCCTGACTGGGCGAGGGCCACATCACAGCTCCCTGATAGCCATGCTTGTCTGGGCAAGGGCCCGCTCGCGGCTCCATGCTAGCCATGCTTGACTGGGCAAGGGCCCGCTCGCGGCTCCATGCTAGCCATGCTTGACTGGGCAAGGACCCGCTCACAGCTCCCTGCTAGCCATGCTTGACTTGGCGAGGCCCATGTTCACAGATCCCTGCTAGCCATTCTTGACTGGGCAAGGCCCACGCTCACAGATCCCTGCTAGCCATGCTTGACTTGGAGAGTCCCACGTTCACAGATCCCTGCTAGCCATTCTTGACTTGGCGAGGCCCACGCTCACAGATCCCTGCTAGCCATTCTTGACTAGGCAAGGCCCACGCTCACAGATCCCTGCTAGCCATGCTTGACTGGGCAAGGCCCATGCTCACAGCTCCCTCCTAGCCATGCCTGACTGGGCGAGGGCCACATCACAGCTCCCTGATAGCCATACTTGTCTGGGCAAGGGCCCGCTCGCAGCTCCCTGCTAGCCATGCTTGACTGGGCAAGGGCCCGCTCACAGATCCCTGCTAGCCATTCTTGACTTGGCGAGGCCCACGCTCACAGATCCCTGCTAGCCATTCTTGACTAGGCAAGGCCCACGCTCACAGATCCCTGCTAGCCATGCTTGACTGGGCAAGGGCCCGCTCGCGGCTCCCTGCTAGCCATGCTTGACTGGGCAAGGGCCCGCTCGCGGCTCCCTGCTAGCCATGCTTGACTTGGCGAGGGCCACACTCACAGCTCCCTGCTAGCCATGCTTGACTGGGCGAGGGCCACACTCCATGGGGCTGGCTCCATGCAGCATCTATTCAGTCCGATTGATATCAGTTCACTCTTTCTACCCGTACATACACAGTCACAGCAGGCATTCCCTGCAATTGCTCATATTGGGCTCGGCTTCAGGCATATCAAATGACCTAATCCTTCCGGAGCAGGCTTCCCATTTGTGGCCGACCACGGAACATGAGAAACAGAGCCCTTTCTGCAGTCCCTTCGTGCGCTGCGCAGTCACATTGAAGGGATGGAGGAAAGACCACAGGCCTCGAGTTATCCAGGGTTCGCCCAGTTGGTGCTTTTTCGCAGAATATAAAGTGGGTGTGTGCATTTACTTTGCAAACTAAACCTCCACCCGAGGCATGAAATATTTAAGGCTGTGGAACTAGCCCAGTATGAGAGATGGTGAACTGGAAGCCCAGGGGCCTGAAATCCTCCGAAGGGTGTGTGTGGCCAGCGGTTCCGGTGGAGTTACAAGAGTAAGAACTCTGGTCTAAGAACGCAGCGTCCATCTTAAACGAGAACGGGAGATCTAAAGAGACCTAACAGAAGGCATGGACCACCCTGGGCACCTCGAGGGGCTGAGCGATGCCAGCGCCAACATGAAAGCGCCATTGTTTACCAGAAGCAGCTTTGATGCCGTTAGAACCCCCCTCAAACACAAGAGCCTGGCCAGGCGCCCCTCGGGGCATTGGATACATTCTGCCTGCCTTGGAGTTGGGTCGTGTTTAGGTTCCTGCCACACGGGAGGGAAGAAGTCTGCAGGAGCCCATGAATAGCAGCTTTCATCAGCTGTCACCTCCCATTACCGCCAACATGCAGCTCCGGAGGGGCCCCTTATTTGCAACCCAGGCATGCAGCCGGGGTCTTTTAGCAGGGTTTGTTTTCAACCTGGGGAATAGCTCTCGAACCTGAGCCGCTGGACCCGCGACTCAAACCTGGTGCAAGGTAATGCGACATGGCAGAAAGCAGCTACCGACACTGGCTGGAATATGAACACTGAAAATGGCGTCCAGAACAGGGGACCAGCAGCTACAAGCTGCCGGGGCATCGAATGCCCAGACCACCTGGAACACATGCAGAGCTGCAGGCACAGCCTTCAGAAGGCTGGCATGGCTCGTGAATTGTCCGTAGCATCCCATGCCTGCATCCCAGTGCCACCCAGTGGCTGCATTTTAGACATTAAGGTCAGTGCATGTAATTACATTTATGTAGTGCTTACTACCCCTGATGAGGCGTCAAAGCACTTTTTCAGTGAGCAGCACGCTACTCCGGAACCCAAAAAAGATTAGTGGTGAATTAGTATAGGGAGATAGTACATTAATTTGGCCGGCAGAGCTGGGAAAGAGTCATTCGTGGCAGGCCCGATAGCCAGGGTCACCAGACGGCCGACGGGGCTGGTTTTAGGCCCTTGGATGTCAGGCTTCTTACCAGTTCTCCCCCCCCTCCCCCCCCCCCCTCCCGAATGACCAGGGCTGTGAGGACCGCCTCACCTCCCTTAAACCCAGCTCCATCTGACGAGGATTGAAGTAACAACGGGCCGGTGACTGAAAGAACACTTCACAATGGGACCATACAAAGCCCGGAGAGATGGAAGGATCTGGAAGGCTTGTAATATAAGATGCTTTTGATCGTTGAGATGCCGCCGGCCGTCATCACTGAAGCTTTACAAGACGGTGTCCCCTTGCCTGTCAAGGGAGGCCTGATAGGCCGACAAACGCCCACTGTGCACAACTGCCCGGAGAAAGCCGCATGCGCCCTACAAGGGTCACGCACAGTCAGCTGGCCAGGGCACGACGCACGCAGCCGGCTACTGGGGAGAACACACACGGTATTCTGAGCCTACTGTAAAGGCCTGTGTGAAACACGCAGGCCATCGGTGTAACACCTGTCAGGGCCAGCTTAGGGTTTCATCCTCCTGAGGATGATCATCTGGTATCAAAGAGTTTGTGTGTGCTATATAAGTTGCTAACAAGATCATGCTACCGGCGTAGCGCGAATATCTCCAAAAGTTGGTAATAGGAGATAGCAATGTTAGCGACTGTTTCCAGTCGCTAACATCTTGGCACGCCCACTTTGCATGTCATTAGTGATAAATATCACTGACATGCAAAGTGGGGCCCAAGATGGTCGCTATCTCCTACTAGCTGTCGCTAACTGGTGTTAGCGACAGCTAGGTAATAGGGAGATAATTTTATCTCCGCTTTCTTGGCTTTTAAAGCCAAAAAAGCAGAGAAAAACTCCCTTGATAATATGCCCCTGTGTTAGGTCGCGCCCACCAATCACACTGATTTCTAGTCCTCGGTGTTTGCCCCGTGCTGGAAAATCAGCGAGATAGCACCATGCGCAGCGCAAGAAGGCGCTGCTTCTTTCTGCCCCTCGTGTGGATGTTGTACTCGTGCGGTAGTTCCTGAACGTGAATGGAAGGTTTTTCAACATGAGAGGTAGCTACCATCCGCGACTGCCCGCATTATGAAATCACACTGGGAGGGGTCTACCATTTGATTTTCTTCACTTGCCCTCGCCAACCTAACGTTGGAGAGTGAGGGAACAACTCAGCTACGCAATGCAGGATTTTCACAACTCCGCGTACTCCATGGAGCTCGCAGAGTGAAAAACTCTACAAACTCAGCAACCAGTGTGGAGTTCACTGCCTAGCCTAACCAAAACTTTTATTCATCAGCACAAGTTTAAGAAGTCCTTCTCACGGGCCGTTCAGGAAGCTACGCCAGGGCCAAATCGCCTACCATAGGCTAGTTTCAAAGAAGATGTAGAGTTTTGGGCAGTAGTTCTGTCCTCGCTGTTCAAGGAAGCTCGGGTCAGAGGCGTAGTACCCGAGAGTTTGTGAGGTTCCATAATAAATCCAATATTCAAGGAAGGTGACAGGACAAACCCAGCCAATTATAGGCTGATTGCCCTCATGGACACAGAAACTAAGCACTAAGCTTCCTTGTTATTGGCAGATTTAATGGACTGGTCTAACAAAAATAATGTGATCCTGTTAAGCCGGACTGGTTTCATAAGAGATGTGGGTACAACAACTAATATCCTAGCAGCCGCCTTTTTGATAGAACAATATAAACAGGCCAGGGCAAAGTTACACCGCTGCTTCATAGATTTTAAAGCAGCTTTTGAGGGCATAAACCGGGTTTTGCTATGGAACAAGGTGAAGACATGGGGTCTCCCCGACAAGCCTCTTCGAGCAATCCAACTGCTGTATTCCAAAACCTGGATTCACGTAAAGATCAGGAACAGCACTAGACTATCCAGGAACATTCCAACTTACCAAAGTCTTAAACAAGGATATGTCCTAGCACCCCACCTTTTTAAACTCTTTATGACAGATTTACTAACATCATTGGACAATAAAAACTCACATCCCCCTGGTCCGGGTCCCCTTCACATTACACATCTTTTATACACAGATGAAATTGTTCTATTTAGCTCAACCAAAGATTAGTTAGTGTCCTTGCACGGTATGCTAGAGCCAACTATCTAGCGGCGAACGTGACAAAACAAAAGTTATGTCTATCTGCAAAAAACAGGGGCAGGCTGCTTTGGTTTCACTAAATCATAGTCAACTCGAGACTGTAACCAGCTAATATTACCTAGATTTCAAAGGAACTTTGCCATGCAAACACAATATATTATGAAGAAGGAGAATGCACTTATCCATCATTTCACCTCCTTGGCAAAAATCCTGAAAGGTCCATCTCTGCAACCCCTCCTAACAGTTATCTCCACCAAGTCACTGCCGACCATCACATAAGACAGTGTGGCTATTAGAAGGCATGATGCCTCAATACCGGATAAAGTGCAAATCAATACCTTCACGCTAGTATTGAACCTGCCTCAATCCTCGTCACCAGCACAAATCCTGCTTGAGTTTGGGCTTACTAAGCAAGATCTGGTCAGAAGAGTCATTGCGAAAAAAAGCTCAGGTCTGCAGGGGACCAGCAGTCGGAATATCATTAGTACCTGGATGACTTCATTAAAAACAGAGTTTAATAAAACTGTGGGTTGTAGGTGAACCATATGATGCCTTAATAAAGGTGGCAAACAAGAACGTAAAGCTACAGTCATATCTAGAAAACAAAATCAAATTCACACATGCCCAATACCTCCCTGGTAATCTTCATTACTCTGAGTCTTGGTCTTCTTGTTCCATTCTTTAACAATGAGCAGCTCGTATGCTCTGCAGAAACCTTATACCTAGCAGAGTTTAAAGACTTCCCCTAATATGGTGCTATCCATCTGGTATGCATAAAGGAGAAGTGCTTCATCAAAATAACCTGAGAATACCAAAGAAACTCAGAGAAGAAAAAAAACATAAAACAATCACCAAAAACAACAATTTGAAGGGAGGTAAGGTGATAAGCGTGGCTCAAATCCTTCCGAGTGACTTACCGCACTCACCTATAGTAATTCTGTAGGAAGTCAGCCGGACAGTTGAGAAGAATAAACAATAGTCTTTATTAGGCCAAACACACTCATATGAGAGGGCCCTGTCCGACCTCACTCCTAGGAGTGCGAACGAGAGGACTGACTCTCTATATCACAGCAGTACATTATAATGCAACACAGTTCATTAGGGTACGCCCCTTCTGGAAAATTACTGAAACCCAGACCAGTGAACAATGTCCTCATACAGTAGGCATCTGCACCTGCAAGGGATACATCGCTATCTTTACTCAAGGCCATGGAGCTAGGCTTCAGCGTCTCTGGGGCATGAGAACATTACTGATAAAGAGACTTGTTAGTTTCGGCCACAGTAAGCTGAGAAACGAAAACTGCTGTCTTAGTGAAATTCTCTATTCCTACGGGAGGGGCAGATGAGCGAGTGCGACTCGCAGGCACAGAGGGATACACAAGATGGAGGCACACAAGCTAAGCTAAGGAACTAATATCGTCACACATACATTTGAATAATCAGGTAACAAACGGGGATAATTCAAAACGTGCATATATACGTACTCCATCAGTTAGCCATATGATGCTAACTCACATATGAGAATAGGGATGGTTGGGGCGTCGAAAAGTGAATTCTATCAGACCCTCCTTTTAGCATCATTGGCTAACTGTAGCCATATTTATTTGCCAAAAGGTAGCGCCGTCACATCCATTCTAAGGGCAGAGCATCATATTTATTCAAAAACATCATCTGCAATAAACATTAACCAATTCGCATCAGGAATGTCAGTAATGATAGAGGCAGTATATTGACCTGACACCTTCTTTCGTGGTCGCAAATTCGTAGCACACATTGAGCAACATGGGGGAAGGCAGTATACACAAAGGCAACATGTCAGTATTACGCTCACCACACCAACTAAACCCATCAATATTTTCCAACCCCAAGAGGAGAAAGCGCCCCAGAGCCACCCTTGTAAGGACCATGTCCCGTTATCTTGATGGAGTTCAGTCGCTAATCTATGAAGTTTCTGTACTGCCAAGTTAACAGTCGGAGCTGAGTCTGGAATATAAACACAACAAGACGTCCCGATGACGCGACAGGCCCTGCCCCTATCTGCCAGGATGACGTCGAGCACCATCCTATTCTGAATCGTAAATAATCTCATAGCCTGAATCTCAACGGACATGTTAGTCGCAATGTCAGCTTCAGTAAGGACTACCTTTTCCATCACCCTGGACAGTCGTCGAATGGCCCTACTATTAAATATCGGACCCCAGAAAGGCAGAAGGCCCTTAGAAAAATCAGTCCATTGCTGTAGAGAGGTGTCTGTCTGGTCAACGTCATCTACCTGAAGTTCCCTCCTTTTACGCTGCTCTTGTGGACTGGGAAACCTACGATGAGTCTTGTGGTAGTCGGAGGGTGCCACATATACAGGAGGAATCATATAGGCTAAGTAGCATACCCCTCCCCAACCTTCAGGCAACCATAAGTATCCATTATCTCCACACACAAAATAGATGCTGGGGGAGTAACCAAAGAGGGGCTGAGAGGCAAACGTATTAATGCCGTCACGTTACAAGAACTATTAACAACCTTGATGGGGCCCCTACCCTCTATACAGAAAAATGGCGGCGGACCCACTACAGCCAGGGGTATCAGAGACTTAACACTGTCATTTCCCTTCGGTGGGTGTCTGTAAGACAAGGAGGAATTTAGTTGTAGAAAGCTTTCCCTAACTTTGTCAGTGTCATTTGGAATTAAAAACCGGCCCACCTTTTTCTCACACGTCTCTATAAATGTCTGATCAAAACGTCCGTCAGTATATATCCGTCCAAGGGAAGAGGGGGGCAGAGGACGTACTCGCATTGTCATTGTCGATCCCCTATTCTGCAGTCGAGGAGTCAGAAAATCTGGCTGCTGAAAATATTTGACAAGACCTATGAGAGTATACCACCCCACACAACTATTTACAGGTGTCAAAGGAAGCGCTAGAAATCTATCCTTCTTGTAGGCAGCAGAAGGTAGGAGCCCACAAACCCAACAATCTGTAATGTTAGTGGTGGCATGAGCATGGTGCAAAGTCTTTATAAAACGTTTTCTTTGTAACCTCGTCTAAGCATTTGTTCACCATAATCCACAGTGACTATGTTATGTTCAGGAACAGCAGTAGGTGTTGGTGCAAACACATGAACGGGGAAGGCTTTATCCAAGAAAAACAATATACCAAGAGTCACTATAAAAGCAATGAGCACTATAATAAGGAGCACTATTTTTCCATTCCGGGAAATGGCCAACCAGGGAGAATCAGGCAAGGGTCTTGGAGGAGCCGCAAAGGGCTGCTCCTCATCAGGGATGGGGCGACCAAAAGGGTACATATTTAAAATTGTTCAAAAATATATCAAAAATGGAAAAAACACTTCTAAGAAAAATAGTCCCAGACTATCCACCGAAACCGGCCAGAGGGGTTCTTCAACCCTAAAAAGGGATCTTCTTCCTGTGTCCTTCAAAGCCTCACAGGCAGGCTTTTACCGTCCATACCTTATTCCTACGTCGCTCGACACACAGCAATTGAAACAAAGGAGCACTTAATCTGGGCCCCACACCACTCTATAGTCTCATAGAACACAATCTTCGGCTGAACACCAGGGCTCTTACAAGTCCATCCCTACCACTAAATCTTCGTTATATCAGAATGTCCACTAAGCCCTTCTTCCAGTGTTAAGTCCATTACACTTGTCACTTATTTCGGGGCCGCAGATTATAGCGAGTGCTCCCTCGCACTTCGGGGTCAGTGAACAAAACAGGTGTATCTATGGCAGGTACTGAACTCTCTGACGCCTTTTCACTAGTAGCAACGGGAGTAACAGAACTCTTTGAAGCACTTTGGTCTGCACGTGACTTTGAATTTTCCTTGCCACTTTGCTCCTCTCCCCTCAGTGAAGCATCCGAGAAGGGAACATATCTGGGTATTCGCTCATGTTCCTCATCAGCAATGCCTTCTCTTACCCATTGGTCGTAGGGTAACGGCAGCGGGACTTTCTTCACGTGTGATGCATGCGTCCACGCCTTCCTGCCTTCCACTCGAAGTGCCGTACGTGTAGTAAGGAGCACCTGTCGAGGCTCCGACCACCTTGGCTCCAGACAGGATTTCCATTGATATTTTCGTACGACGACCCAGTCCCCTGGGTTAATGGAATGTCCAGGCCCCTCCGGCAACGGCTTCAGGGTGTCTGCTACCTGCTGATGAATAGAACGAAGAGAAACATTTAGGCCTGGGTACCCCCCAAACGTTGGCCGGACGGCCAAATACCACTTCATGGGGGGAGATACCCATTTTGGAGTTAACAGTTACTCTCGTAGAAAGCAAAGCTAAAGGAAGGCCATCTGGCCAACGGAGTCCTGTACTCTCCTGTATTTTGGCCATCTTTAGTTTAAGCGTTCCGTTAAATCGTTCCACAAGTCCTGCGGCCTGAGGATGTTGGGCCGCGTGGACTTTTGGGAAATCTGTAAGCCTTTACATATCTGTTTCATCAGTTCCGCATTGAAGGACGTGCCATTATCACTCCAGATCACCCTAGGCAATCCGAAACGAGAAAAGTATTCCTTAATTAACATTTTTGCAGTAGAAATGGCTGTACAGTCTTTTGTTGGAAATGCCTCCACCCATCTGCTGAAAGCGCATACAACCACCAAGACGTATTTGAGATTGTTGACCCTTTCCATTTCAATATAATCCATCTGAATCACCTCAAAAGGGAAAGAGGGAGGTGCAAAATTTCCCACTGGGACAGGGGTGCCCTTTCCTGGATTATGCCTCAAACATACCATGCACTGTCGGACCAAGTGAGTCGCCACTTTGGAGATATTTTTATTGCTCCACACTGGGTCCAACAGCTTGCATATACCCTTGGCGCTAATATGTGCAGGCCCATGAGCCATCGTCACCACTGGAAGAACATATGCATTCAGAAGTAACCATCGTCTCTTATCGGTCACATCTGTCCAACATTCATCAGCATCCAATCGTCCCCCACCATCCTTCCATGTCCTCAATTCGTCTTCAGTCACTTTCTCTTGTATATTTTTCACACTCTGTACGGTATCTGCAAACATGTTAACATCTGGCACCCATCTAGCTGGACCTGCCACAAACATCTGTGGTAATTTTGTCCGAGCAGTCTCTTTTGCCGTTTCATCTGCAAAGGCATTGCCTCGTCCCACATCATCCACTATTGTCTTGTGTGCGCTACACTTTATCACAGCCAATCGCTTGGGTAACGTCAGTGCTGCTAACAGTCGTAATATCAGTGGACCATGCTGTATGCGTTGTCCATGTGAAGTCAGAAATCCCCGTTCTGCCCACAGTCGCCCATAATTATGAGCCACGCCAAAGGCGTATTGGCTTTCAGTATAAATGTTCACGTCCAGTCCTTCACTCAATTCACATGCTCTCAGTAAAGCTATAATTTCTGCAGCTTGGGCCGAATTGTAAGGTATCCTAGAGGTCTCCACTACGTCTGTAATGTCGGTATTGTATATGCTGCTGTCGATGTACCATCTGCCAGTTTGAAACAAGACCCATCCACATACAACTCCCCGTCCGGTTCGTCTAAGGGCTTGTCCGTCAGATCCACCCTCCCCTTTGACTCTTCTTCTGTCCGAAACAAACAGTCGTGTATGTCATCATCCTTTGTATCCGTGGGGATAGGTAACAATGTGGCGGGATTCAGTGTAGCACACCTTTTTATCGTCACATGAGGTGCAAAGAGAGTCATCTCATAGCCGGTAAGACGAGCACTCGTTAAATGCTGCGTCTGTGTTCTGTTTAGTAAAATGTCCACAGCATGCGGTACCATTACTGTGAGGTCTGAACCCAATACAAGCCCTGCCGATTGTCTTATAGAGACCGCAGCTGCCGCCGTGGCTCTCAGACAACTCGGCAGCGCTCTTGCCACATTGTCGAGCATCGCAGAAAAGTAAGCGCAGGGTCTCTGTTTCCCTCCGAAACATTGTGTTAAGACAGACAACGCGCAACCTTCTGCCTCGTGGACATAAAGAACAAAAGGCTTCTGGTAATCAGGTGTTCCCAGAACTGGTGCAGAACATAAGGCAGTTTTTAGTGACTCAAACGCTTCCTGACATGCAGGGCTCCAGGGTAGGGGTTCCCGCACTTCTTTGGTAGTCAGGTACAATAGGGGCTTTGTTAGTAACGCATAATTAGGTATCCACTGGCGACAATACGATGTTATGCCCAAGAATGCGCGCACCTCTCGCTGCGTGTTAGGTGCCTTCATGTTAGTTATCGCTTTTATGCGTTCTGGCGTCAATCTCCTCCCCACTTTCGAAAGGAGGTGACCTAGGTAGGTAACCTCTGTTCGACAGTATTGAAACTTTGGAAGGGACACCTTATGCCCCCGTTTTGCCAAATGATGCAGTAATTTAATTGTAGCATCCCGACAACCCTTCTCGTCGTCCGATGCAATCAGGATATCATCCACATACTGCAACATAACGTTGCCAGGTGGAAGTTCCAGTTCATCCAATTGTGCCTTCAGTGCTTGACTATATATGCTCGGACTTTCTGTGTAACCTTGGGGAATTCTCTTAAACCTAAAGCTTCGGCCAGCCAATGAGAATCCGAAGAGATAACGGCTGTCTTCATGTACTGGGATACTGAAGAAAGCATTCTTCAGATCCAGAACAGAAAAATATTTAGCAGATGGGGAATCATTGTCAATATCATAGTGATGTCCGAGACCACCGGGTATTGTGGCTCCACTACTCTATTCACATGGCGCAGATCAATCACAAACCTATATACATCAGGAGTATTATTTGTAGCGTCAGGCGACCGTCTTTTAAGGATCGGTAGTATGGGGCTGTTACATATGTTCGAATCCGTCTCTTCCACTACACCTGACCGAATCAAATCTTGTATTATTTGCAACAGGGCTTTCTCTCCCTCCCTAGGAATTCTGTACTGTGGTACCCTGGGTAGCTTCGCTCCCACCTTTACCCTTATTGTTACCGGGGCGATATCCATTTTACCCACATCTGTATCATTGACAGCCCACAAACTGTCGGGTATGCCTGCAAATTCAGGTGGTAGTGGGTCATCTTTAGAGAAACATTGCAGTGGGCGAGCAACAGTCGGGCCTAACGTGAGGTACACGCCGTCCGGAGAACAATAAATGGTGGCGTGCAACCTCTTCAATAAGTCTAAGCCCAGTAAATTTTCTCCACAATTCGATGTCAATAAAAACGGTGAATCAACAGTGAAAGGACCAATCGTTAATGTAAGGGGTTTGGAAATGGGGCTAATCACCGGGGTACCTGAAAAACCCACAGAGATATTGTTCTTGCCAGATAGAGCCGCCCCTGGGACCCGAGAATGAGCCACTGAACTTTTCGTTGCACCCGTATCCACTAGAAATTTTTGCTGAGACCCCAATAAGTCTGCCTCGACATAGGGTCCCCTCTGATCAACTTCCACAGGCACTGGTCCCTTGCTCTGTCCTACGCTGTCCTAGTTATGGGAGAACCCTGTCAGATCGTCTACGGAGTAATCATCATTATAGTACTGACCACCGCCCCTTTGCAGCTGTTGCCTGTCTGCGCCATTGTCGAAGTAATTACCTCCTGGCCTCCCGCCTCCATCTGACCGTGCATTCTGTCTCCCAGAGTCACCACTACCTCTTCCTCGTCCTCGCCCTGAACCGGCATTCGACTGAAACAGAGGGCAATCCCTCCACCAATGTCCCTCTTGCTTACACTTCGCACACTGATTCGGTCCTAATCTTTCTCTACTTTCACCTCTCCCAGAGCCGCCAACACCACGTCCTGGCGCCGCACCTCTTCCTCGACCCCTCGACACTTGCTGTAACAAAACCCTAGTCTTCAAATCCTTAGCCTTCTTTTCCTGCTTGTCCTTACTCTCATTTTCTCTGTGTTCATAATACTGAGCCATACTGAGGATACCAGAGGGAGAGGATGTTGTCCATGTACTCTCCGACGCTTGCAATCTTGCTGAAATCTCGGGCAATAAGTTCATGACAAACCTATTAACATAGAGTCGCAACCCTCCATCCTGTGACACATCCTGCCCACTAAAATCCATAAACGTCTCTTCAAACCTCGTGAAGAAGTCCAACACTGCCTCATCCTTTTTCTGCTTACAAGCCGTCAACTTGTCCCAGTCTACCTTCTTCGGGGGAATGAGAGCGTGCATGTATTTTATTATGCGCCCCGGCAACGCCAAAATCTCAGCTTTCGGCTTTTCTCCTGGCTTACGTTCCTTATCCCAATCCTGCAACTCCTGCCACGTACCACCCAATTCTTCCGAATGATCTGTTCCCTTCACTTGCCGCCATACATCGACTGTGACCAGCAGCCCAAAAAACAATTCAACATCAGCTAAAGTCATTACAGTGGAAGACGCAGCTTCCGTTAACTCTTTGTAATATGCAGTAGGGTTCTTTCTAGAATCTGGCAACTGGGCCTTTAAGGCTAATACCTCACTTCTCTTCCATGGTGTATACACCCATTGCTCCTGAAAATGTGCATCTACCCTATTCCTGGTGACAGCCCTCGTGACCGGGTCTACCATCTCGGGTATCTCGGGATGAAAGATAGGGTGCACCTCACGCATTGGATGTATACCTGGAAAATGGGGCGTACCTGCAGAGGGTAATTCATTTCTATACTGCAATAAGGCACGTAGACTTCGCATCACCTCCTTCACCCCAGTATTCGTTCTGTAGGCTCCGCTCTGTATATCTCGCAAAGTCGCCGGAGCCATACCTCCATACCCCTGCTCCCATAGCGGTATTAATACATTTGATATGTGCCATAAAGCGTGCTGTTGCATCAAAGGCTCAAAATCTTTCATTGTGGACCAAATGTCTTCAAACGAATAAATGTTATTCCTAGCCCACTGGCATGCCTGGTTGGCCACTATACTTTTCTCATCCAAACCAACCGTAGAACGCGTAAGCAACTTCCGTACCTGTGAGAGCAGCCCACTACCTGCGCCTCGACTCGGCGTTAACATCTCCTGACTAGGGGTGGTGCTAGCTGAAACAGTAGGGAGTGCTAGAGAAAATTGGGAGGGAGTGGGTGAAGCGGCCGGGAGCAAAGAAACGAGGGGTGTCGTGGGCGGGGAAGCAGAAATTGCTGCGCCATGTTGGTGTGGGGCACTCGCCGATGGACCCGGAACCCCGCTAGTAGAGGCCGGAGCCGGCAGAGAGGGGTACAATGACTGCGGGGCATAAGGAGGAGGGGGTCGAGTACTCAAAATGTCCTCCATCTCATCCTGTTCGTCCTCTCGCACTACATAACTTTTATTTTCTTTCAACCTGCAAAGCCTATCTGCGCGCTCCAAACGCTGCTCATTCTCATTCTTAGTATGTTCTCTCGCTTTCTGCGCCATTGTCTGCGCGGACTTTTTAAAAGCCTCTTTCTCTTCTCTCAACTTACGTTTCCTGGCTTCCTTCTGCCACACTCTTAAAGAATCGAACATGCTTTGACGGCTACGCCTAGCAAACAATTTGTCCTGCAAATAGTCCAATTTAGCTTCTTCAAAAGAGCTCGTCAAGGGCCATTGTAAATCCACATTGTCAGCGGTGTATCGGTGCCATAAAGTGCCAAACAAAATCGGGGGCAATCCATGCTTGATATACATATCAAAGCTTGGAGTGCCCTCAGGGGGTGCAGGTTGGCTCTCAGCCAGTCTAGAATCTGAAACACGACAGCAACATCCGAAACATCGTAACTTACTAAAACACGGCATCTCTACTTTGGTGTAAAATAAAGCACTTCTCCTCAAAATTTGTCACCTTGAATCGCTAGCTCGAGCTCGTTCATACACACATATAATTATACGTTAGGAAATCACACACACGCACATATAAAATTCCTCCAAACACGTGTTACCAAATGGGACGAGGCCCGTCGACCAAGTCCTGGGGAACCTGGACCCTACCGCAGACCGAACAGTACACTAACTGTTCTGAGGATGGAGAACACATCCGCTCCCCGTGCGGCACTACGGATCGCTGCGCACTTTACCACGGGAGACCCAGGACTCTCCTCCACTGAACCACCACTCTAGGAGTTCAGGGTAAGTTCCGAAGTCCACCCGCAATGAGCCACGCCTTCACCGCAGTACCACCCGGTCGGATTACTACAACCAATATATCCAGATATTCTCCCAACCTCGTCAAGTCTGTCAGAGCGCCTGCTCGCACTCTGAGTTCCCCGGAGCACACTAGCCCCAGGAGCACACCGGCTCCTCAAACCACCGGAGACACCCTAGTCTCCCAGAACACTCCAGTTCCTTAAACAATCACAGGTGGACCACTCACCCTCCGTAGGCGGTACCGACCTCTACCGTTCTCCACCTCCGGCTGCCAGGACCAACACGGTCAGCTCCAGGTTCCGCCTTCTGGACCCCGGCGTAAGATCCGAACCGGGACCTCTCCCGATCAGCAGGGTGGGGCAGCGCTGCGAAAACCAAGCTCGGCATCAGATGGGTACCCGGGCCCACCGTGCCGACCAACGGGTCCCCGGTCTTCTGCTACCCACCTACGGGTGAGAAAGATCTTTATCGCGGGGTACCTATTCGGGCGCCATCTGATAAGCGTGGCTCAAATCCACCCGAGTGACTTACCGCACTCGCCCATAGTAATTCTGTAGGAAGTCAGCCGGACAGTGGAGAAGAATAAACAATAGTCTTTATTAGGCCAAACACACTCATATGAGAGGGCCCTGTCCGACCTCACTCCTAGGAGTGCGAACGAGAGGACTGACTCTCTTCATCACAGCAGTACATTATAATGCAACACAGTTCATTAGGGTACGCCCCTTCTGGAAAATTACTGAAACCCAGACCAGTGAACAATGTCCTCATACAGTAGGCATCTGCACCTGCAAGGGATACATCGCTATCTTTACTCAAGGCCATGGAGCTAGGCTTCAGCGTCTCTGGGGCATGAGAACATTACTGATATAGAGACTTGTTAGTTTCGGCCACAGTAAGCTGAGAAACGAAAACTGCTGTCTTAGTGAAATTCTCTATTCCTACGGGAGGGGCAGATGAGCGAGTGCGACTTGCAGGCACAGAGGGATACACAAGATGGAGGCACACAAGCTAAGCTAAGGAACTAATATCGTCACACATACATTTGAATAATCAGGTAACAAACGGGGATAATTCAAAACGTGCATATATACGTACTCCATCAGTTAGCCATATGATGCTAACTCACATATGAGAATAGGGATGGTTGGGGCGTCGAAAAGTGAATTCTATCAAAGGGCTCAAGAATGGAATGGGAAGACCAGGACTCGGAGTAATGAAGATTACTGTAACCAGGCATTATCTCCTCGTCCGTCTTCCCATCCTATTCCTTAACAATGAGCGCATTCCCAAGCGCATGGTGATTGAAACACAAAAACTAGGAGGATGCAGCAAACAACAGATCAATTTAATACCAGGAAAGGCAGTACAAATCACAAATCATGTACAGCAGACAAAACATGAGTCCCAAAAACAGCTGAGGCTGCCATCCCTAGCTGCAGCCAGTAATGGGAAACGAAGGTGCGTGGAGAGGCCCATGAAGCAGCATTACAAATGTCTTGTAAGAAGGCACCCTTATACATAGCCCTGGAAGAGGAATCACCCCGGTGGACATGCCCTGGATAGAAGAAGGAAGAGGACAGTGAGCAGCCACATAGCACAAAAGAACAGCACTCTTCACCCATTGAGTCAAAACAGCCAAGGAAGAGTGAAGACCCTTACCCGAGAGACCACAATTAACAGATAAGGAATTTACCTTTCAAAATGCACGGGTCCCATCCAGATAGATGTGGACAGCCCTCAATGCATCCAAAGAATGCATAATCACCTCCTCAGGAGAAGATGGGTCAGGAAAAAAACAGGAAGGACAATATCCTCATGACAGTGGAAGGAAGACAAAACCTTGGGCAGGAAAAATTGACTGGGATGCAAAATCACATTGTCAGAGCAAAGCCACAGGAAATGGGAAGAAGTCAGTAAAGCCCTAGGCTCACCAACCTGCCTCCCAGATGAAATTGCCACAAAAAAAATGAACCTCGGCCAAAAGAAACTTAAGGTCAGCAGAAAGCAAAGGCTCAAACTGGGGACAAGTCAATGCCTGGAGGACCAAGGGAAGATCCCAGGCCGGAACAGCAGAGCGTGAAACAGGACACTGAAGCAAACAGATTCTCAAAAGGCAAGCAACCAAAGGAGAGACAGTAGCCACAGCACAATACCAGAAGGCAAGAATGGCAGCCCACTGAGGTCGAAGAGTGGAGACAGTCAGAACCAGGACAAATCCATCACATTTAAAATCCAATGTCCACACAGGATCACATGAGGAGGAAGACAGACCCATCCCAAGACACCAGGACTCAAAGTTCTTACAATGACGACCATAAGACATTAGGGTCAATGGTCTGCAAGACAATTGGATGCTGCCTCTGAGCCACTTCAATAGAATAATTTTGATTCAACAAACAAATTGTCTCAAGTGTTAAACCCCCTGCCGGAGGTGAAGTAGAGAGGATGTGCTGAGAAGAGGAGCATGCAGCAGATGGGGATACAGGGGAAACCACCAATGGGGGAACACTGACAAATCCAGAAAAAGGGGGAACCAAGGCCGCTGGGACCATTCTGGCACAACCAGACAAAACCTCCCCCCAATCTGGACAAATCTTCCTGAGGACCCTGGGAATCAAGGAAAATAGTGAAAAGGCAAACAGGAGTCCCTGGGACCATGGATCAGAGAAAGCATTGATCGCCTAGGCCAGCTGAGATGTAATCAGGGTGCAAAAACGTGGAAGAAGGGCTGTGTCTAAGGAGGCAATGAGATCCAGCCTAGGAAGGCAGAACCGGGGAGAATCTGTTGGAACAGAAGGAGGGACTGACACATGGTCACAGAGGAGAGAAACACCCTGCTCAAAGAGTGCACAGGCCCATTCTCCCTCCCCGGTAGCTCGACTTCTGACAGAGAATAGAGATTCCTCTTGGCCCAAAGACCGATCCGCCTGGTAAGGAGAAACAGAGACTGGCGCATATCCTCTTCCCGTTGACATAAGCACGAACTAGCTGGCTGTCGGTCTGAACACAAATAGCACGGCTCAGAAGGAGGGGAACAAACCAAAGAAGGGTCAACCAAGCACCCTTCAACTCCCGCCAGTTTGATGACTGGAGAGCCTCAACACAGGATGATCTGCCTTAGGCATTTGAATTCCCTAGGACTGCACCCCATCGCATGACACTGGCATGAGCTGAAAACACCACTATGACAAGAGGAGATAGAAGATCGAAACCCCTGGAGAGATTCAGAGGGGACAACCACCACTGGAGGGAAGCCCGAATCTCTGGAGACACAGGAATAAGGGCATCACAGGCCTGAGAGGCAGGACCCCATGGCACAGAATGTGATGCATGAGGGGACACAAATAGATGGGCTCAAGAGAGGACAGGTGGAGGCTATCTCCCCGTGACTCCGCAACAAGAGCTTGGCAGACACTTGAGACTGAGAGAACACCCAAGAAAGATGCCTGCACAGACATAATTCTCTTTTCTGGTATAGGAACACCATTCCCAGATGTATTTGGAAGAGAGCCCTGAGGAACTTCAGAGTCTGGGAGGGCTGAAGGCAGTATTTCCTGTGGTTGATGAGGAACCCATAGGACTCCAGAAGATGACAGACCTGAGCCACATCCTTCTATGACTCAGAGAAAGAAGGAGAAACAATCAACCAATCATCAAGGTGAAGAAAAACCTGAATGTCCCGGGCATGGAGAATACCCACCAGTGGGCCAAGAGCTTTGTGAAAACCCTTGGTGCAGATGAAAGGCAGAAAGGAAGCACCTGGAACTGAAAGTGTTGGTCGCCCACCGCAAAGCACAGAAGTTTCTGATCCACTCGATGGATGGGAACATGCAGGTAGGCGTCCATCAGGTTGAAGGAGGCAAGAAAGCATCCCTGGTGCACCAGTTGAAGTAAAGATAGCAAAGTCGCCATCTTGAAAGGGTGACTACGATTGCAGAGATTCACCCCCTTTAGATCCAACACAGGGACCAAGTCAGTTGTATCCTTCTTGGAGACCAGAAACAGGATGGAATAAAAACCCAGCCCTCTTTCCAGAGGTGGAACCTCCACTATCGCAGCCTTCTCCAAGAGAAGCTGAATGCCCTCCAATAAAGCCAACCTCAACAAAAATACTGCTCCCTCTGAAGCAGGGTGCAATAGTGTACCATGAAAGAAACACAGCTGCTAAAGTAGGCCGCCTACATGCAGAAACAGAAGTTGGAGAAAATAAACGTACCCGACTCTGTCCAAACCATTGCTAGGCACACAAAGACTGCGAACGTAGAAAAAAGGAACAGGTTATTTTGGTGACACACTACCCCCTTCATGCATCTCGGATAGGTAGCGCCATATTCGGGGAAGTGTTTAAAATCTACTAGGTATAAGGTTTTTTGCAGAGCAGACGAGCAGCTCATTGTTTAGGAATGGGATGGACAGATGGACAAGGAGGTAATGGATGGTAGGCAAATAGTATAGCGCCCTGACACCGGATCCCTACCTGGCAACTCCTTATCCAGCATACCTAAAACATGGATTTTTTGTCCTTGGCCATGGGATGTATTCCAGCATTAGCAAATCAACCGGTGTGAAAATACACAGGCCCGACCGCATGTAGGCTCTGCAAAGAGGAAAAACACAACATTTTCCATTGGATTTGCATTTGCCCCAAACTTTGTGAGCATAGCTTATGATTGATAAAAATAATCTTTAATGAAGAGGTATCATACATGTATGGAATCAATAATATCATGCCTCAACGGCGGGGGGCGGGGGGACGGTGACCTGTAGTTAAACTGTAAACTTGTTAGATTTCTGGTGAGGTTCCCAATCGATGAATGGATGAAGAGGTACATCACACCAAGCAGTCTTACCGACCTAGGGATGATCTAAATTGAATAATTTAGAGACTAAAACTGCTCTAGTCTTGATAGGGCTGACTGTACAAATTGCAATATTTTATATTTTACTTTTTGTACATTGTTATGGTATTATTTAACTGAAACAATAAACTTGACTTGCTGTGATGAGGGGGTGGAATAGTCTATTAGTGCTGGGGTAGTATCCCTAGTTTCCCTCCCCCAAAGATCCCCCTCTAGCCCCCTGCCTGGGTGCACAGTTTTGTTAGTCCCAGGGGTATCACCAGGATTCGATGAGTCCTGTGATGGGGAGACGGCTGCCAGCACACATGCATCCCAAGGCTCCACACAATTATGCGGTGCATAAGCATCTGAAATAACCCATAGCCGGGTTCACTCCACCTAATACAATGGATTAATGCATGCTAAAGAAAACTTCACAAGCAAATGACTGGGGCCACACTAGTTTTATTTGGAGATATTATGTTGCAGGTTTATTTGATAAGGTCATAGGTTAACATACTGTTGAACCAAGGTCAGCCAGTGGCGATATGACCTGAGATGACTTCCTTCCTGATTAGCAGCAAGCACAAGGAATACAGAACAAATGGTGCAGACCTTTCGGGTTCACCCAGATCTGGACCCCATAGTCTAGGAAAATGAACTCATGCACAGAGCTGTTACTCAGGCTTAAAACTTGCCTTTGGGAATAACGGGACGCCATCACTTTCACCCCAGGGACATGCCGTAAGAACTCCGGGGGTGGTGGCATCAAGCCCCCTTTGGTCTCCTTCTTGTGATTGATTTCTGCACCTGAATTCGTTGAATCACCGCGTAGCTCTACCTGCAGGGCCGAACAATAGAATGTAATACTTCATAACATTTGTGTTACTTCCATATTCAGAAACATGACCATATGGGTAAGCGGTGGGGTGAGTTTCACTGCACAGGATCGCCCACAGAGGTGGACCCAGATGTTGTGTTGTATTTAAATGAATCATGCTCCACACCAGAAATGATTTAAAGAGCCCTCCCCCTAGTCCCTTGGAAGGACAAAGCAGGAGGAAAAGGGCTTGTGGCCTGAAAGGGTACTGCTGCGCTAAACTGCCTCATACCTAAGCCATTGTCTTGCATGCGACATAGCACAGATATTGCATGTCAGACACCCTCTACCTAATACAAGTGATATGCATGCAAAGGAAAAGTTAACAAGCAAATGACTGAGACTACAACTTTTATATGCATAAAATTATATTGCAGGCTTATTTGATAATGTAATGGGTTAACTCACTGCTGATCCATAGGCAGCCAGAAGTATATGACAAGCCTCAGCAGGAAGTGAGCTCCAGGAACATAGAATATCTTATAAAGAAACGTTGGGGCTCAGCCACATCTGAACCCCATAGTCAAGGAAAATCAACTCACACGCATAGGTGAAGTGTTACCAGGCAAGTCCCCGATTTTCAGGCATTCAACTGCTCTTGGGAATAACCGGACACATTCACTTTCACCTCCCTGTGGCCCAGCTGTAGGGACTTTGTGAGCATTGGCATCAAGCTCCCTTAGGGCTTCTTGTAGTTGCTTTCCCTCCTAAAATTCTCTGGATCGTCAGAAATTCTGCCAATCCTCAGGGGTGGCAACCGCAGTGGGAAACAGGCACATTTTATGAGCACAAGTGTGTCCTCTTTCACATTTCACATTTCACATTTAAAAGGGTAATTTAAAGATAGTGATTTCAGAAGCTTAGAAAATGTCCTTTTATAAATGGAAAAAAATGAATGTAAGCAGATGGGCAGCACAGCTCCACAGAGTGCCACCCTGCCCCGTCTCTTCGTGCAAGGTTGGCTCATCTTCTATTCCAGGAGGGGCTCTTCGCTAGTTTAGAGCAGTTCATTTCCCCCGTAACTACAGGGTTCCTGAACTCCGGGCTTTGCCTATTTGTTCACTGGCTGTGACCGAATTTAGTAATTCTTTGCTCAAACACCAATTGACATATTTTGCTGTGACCTCTCCGTCAGGGATATGTTTTTCAATCACATAATCATCACACCTTCACTGTAGTAGACTTGTCTTTCATGTTAATATGAAGAAAACTGCCCCTGATCCACATCCCCTCTGTATTTTGTCTTCCTGAATGTTGGACTTGGCCCGTCTGGCAGGTCCACCCCTGAAGTTTTGTGCTCATTATATGTGTCCGGGGAATGGTGATTCCCCTTCTGAGTGTGTGTGTGGTGAGGAGACCTGCCTCCCATAGGAATGCATGGGGAATGTATGTGGCTCGGGTAGTTCCTGGTGCGTGGGCGTGCCGGGTCGTGTTTGGTATGTATGCGCTCGTGAGGTTGAATGCTACAAGATGATGTATGCGGCATGTGTGTGACTAGAAGGGAAGTGCCACTTCTAGACTTTGGTGTGTGTGTGCAGTAGGTGTGCTGGCGCCTGATTGGCTGAAGCTGGCCGGGCTTTCCCCCACCAGGCTGGCTCCACCCCCCTGGGGTGCGTCCAGTGTCCCTGGCCTGGCCAGTAACCTGAAACTCCTTATAACCAGTTCTGGCTGGTTCTCTCCCTGCCTGCCCCTTTGGGAGACAAAGGAAGCTCGTGTATAAAAGGAGGGTAGGCCCTCTTCTCTCTCTCTTCTTCTTCCTGCTTGGGACCCTGCCTGGGTCGTGCTGCTGCTTGGGCTCAGGGAAGGGCGTGCCCCCCCTGGGCCCTGCTCTGCTCCTGAACTACGGACCCCCCGAACTTCCTATGGCTTCTGCTTTCCTTGCCCTAGCCCGTGGGAGCGCTTCCCTGCGGTCCTAGCGCCCTGGGGCGCTTCATCTATGCTCCTAGCGCTCGGGAGCACTCTCTTACGCATTGGGGCGCTTCATTCATGCCCTCGCGCTGGGAGCGCTACATCCAACAAGACCGGTGCCCACCCGGCGTCTGCCTCGTGCTACAGAGGCTCTGCAACCCCAGCGAGTGCCTACCTCGCTTTATCTCCTTCCTGGCTGCCTTATCGAGGGAGCCGGGCCCTCGTCAATTTCCCCTGTGTGTCACCGCCACGGCCCGGGACCCCGCGTGAAGCCCGGGCCGCGCTCTGATTGGCTGGCGGCCCGGGCTGAGCTGATGACGTTTCCCCGGGCCGCGCTCTGATTGGCCGGCGGCCCGGGGAGCTGTGGAGAGAGCCGCGAAGGCAGGGGTCGGCGGGAGCCTACTCCGCGCCCCTGCGTCCCACCAGGACCACTGCCGCTTTCCCCCCCGGGGCCCTCAGGAGCGAGAGGGAGCCCGGGAGAGCGAGGAGGACCGGCGCGTCTGCCCGCCCACCGGTGAGTGCTGCAGGAGGGGAGGCGGGGCGTCGGAGCACATTGTCGGTGCTCGCCCCTCCCCTCCAGCGCGAGCACGCATGCGCCTCAGGGCCCGAGGGGCCCCCCAGTGATGCAGGGTCCCCCGAGGGGGGGGCCCCGCCTGCCTCAGTTCTTGTCCTGAGCCCGCGAGGCTCCGTCACGGCCCCCTGGGGCCCCCATTGATGCAGGGTCCCCCCGAGGGGGCCCCGTCTGCCCACAGTGCTTGTCCTGAGCCCCGAGGAGGCTCCAACGTGCCCTGGCCCCCCGAGCCCCGAGGCGGCTCCCACGTGTCCTTACCCCTGGGCCCCGAGAGGCCCCACCACGTGTCCATGACCCTGCGAGAGGCTCCGCCATTGCCCCCCTGTCCCCCCGAGCCTGCAGGGCTGTGTCCAAGTCCCTCAGCGGCCCAGCACTTAGTGGGCCGCTGCCACGTTTAGGTTTGGCCCGGGCCCCTTACAGCCCACTCTGGACATCAAGACTCTCAGGCGCCCTCGCCCAGGAAGGCCATCGGGCCTAGGGGGCGCTACTGACTATTACCAATGAGATGCTGAGAATTCTTATGTGTTGCCCTGCTGATGGGGGCCTCTGTTGTGTTATGTACCTTGCCTCATGTATGTCTATGCTGGTTAGAGCGAGTTCTATTGCTAGTCCTATGAGACCCCGGGGCGTGACGTATTCTAATGCTAAGCTCCTGGCGATTATGTGTCTAGTCCTAGTCCGAGGAAACTCCCAGTTGTTATATGTTCTAAATGCCAACTCCATCATGTGCACCTTCCTGGCAGTGGCCCCTTGGCCCTGGCCTGTACCATTTCCCTTGTAACCCCTGCCGTGCCTCAAGCCCATTGTAAAGTGTATGTTCCTATGTGTCCTTCTTAATACAAAGACTATTTTCATATATACTTGGTGTGGAGTTCCTTTTGTGGGAGGCCTGGGATGTTGCTGTTGGTGGGTGCGTGCGCAAATGCTTCACACATGTCCTCCGAGATAGGCCTGGCTGCCCGCGCCGCGTTACCTAGAGGGCGAGCAGGGGTCGACTTTATATAGGAGTGGCGGTCTCTGACTGGCTGTGGCGCAAGTCCTGGCCGGCCGGGGGTCCCATTTCCTACACTGGTGGCTAGCGGTGGGATCCGGACTTGTGTTTGCGCAGTACCACAACGATAACTGGCCTCCCTACAAAACTCTGCATGGTAAATGGTCGCAAAGAAAGGAGATTATTGTTTTTATGAGGTTACTTAAATGTCCGTTCTGTGAAAAATGTATTCTGGTACGCTATGACTAGGTGGCCCTAGCTCGGGAGGGTAGATCAACTCCCTAGTGCAATGTGTTTTCTGGATTCACCAGAAGGGTGGGATCCAGTGGTGGCAGCGTGATTGTGTTCAAGGTGTATGGTCCCTGTCCCTTCCCTGGAGTAATGATACCTGCGCCACATGGGTCAGGTCAGGTTGCTAAAAAAATGTCTGTTCTGTGGAAATGTTTAATGATTAATAGAAGTACCCGTTCGGTGGAAAGTTTTTTAAGGTTACTTAAATGTCCGTTCGGTGGAAAAATGTGTGCGTATACACTGTGAGTTAGGTGTCCCTAGCTTGGGAGGGTAAATAATCTCCCTAGTACAATATGGTTTTCTGAATTCACCAGAAGGGTGGGATCCAGTAATAGTAGTGTAATTGTTTTCAATGTGTATGGTCAGGTTGCTAAAAATGTCCGTTCTGTGGAAATGTTTAATGATTATTAGAAATACCTGTACTGTGGAAAGTTTTAAAGGTTGCTTAAATGTCTGTTCTGTGGAAAAAGTGTGCGGGTACACTGTTAGTTAGGTGCCCCTAGCTTGGGAGGGTAAATCATCTCCCTAGTACAATATGGTTTTCTGGATTCACCAGAAGAGTGGGATCCAGTGGTGACTGCGTAGTTGTGTTCAAATGGGTATGGTCCTTGTCCCTTCCCTAGAGTAATGGTACCAGTGCCACAAGGGTCAGGTTGAGGAATCAGGGGCGGTGGAAAACTGTCTTACCAGTCATGGGGACGGGGTGTGGATGAATGTTGAGGTGTGCTGAGGAATGGAGTGTAAGTTCTCTGGGATGGGGAGCTTGCTGAATCAACGACAATAGTGTCCTTCCTTACCCCGCTGAATGTGTTGGATGCATCATGTGTTCCGTACACCGCTGAATGTGTTTGATGCGTCAGGTGTCCCCCCCTCTTCCCCGCTAAATGTGTTTGACGCATCATGTCTTCCTTACCCCGCTGAATGTGTTTAAGGCGTCAGGTGTCGCCCTGGCTGAATTTAGGTTGAGTTGTATCCCGGACAAGGAAGACCTGCTGGCGCTGCCGCTGCTTGCCTTGGGGAGAGCTGAACACTGAGACCTGCTGGCGCTGCCGCGGCTCATCTTGTTTGTGTTTTAGGCGCCAGGTGTCGCCCTGGCTGAATTTATGTTGAAGTTGTATCCCGGACAAGGAAGACCTGCTGGCGCTGCCGCGGCTTGCCTTGGGAGAGCTGAACACTGAGACCTGCTGGCGTTGCCGCGGCTCATCTTGTTGTGTTTTAGGCGTCAGGTGTCGCCCTGGCTGAATTTATGTTAAGTGGTATCCCTGTTGTGTTTTAGGCGTCAGGTGTCGCCCTGGCTGAATTTATGTTAAGTTGTATCCCGGACAAGGAAGACCTGCTGGCGCTGCCGCGGCTTGCCTTGGGGAGAGCTGAACGCTTAGTTCCCAGGTGGAAGACCAGTGGAGGGAGGAAGTTCCAAGACTGGTAGGAAAGTGTGTTCTGAGGGTGTTTCTCCTGGGAGAACGCAGAACCTCAGAAGTAGAGGTAGGGTGGGGCATTCTTGCCCGTGACCTCTGGCAAACCTGAGGGTGCGGTCCCTAGGTGGAAGGAACAGTGGTAGTCGTGGCTACACTGAGAAAGGGAGTGGAGAATGGCTATTGTGGGCCAGGTGTTACCACCCCCCACTTCGGATTAGCAGGGACCAGTGGTATCTGGATGGCTTAGGGCCTGGTCCTAGTCACGGACAACTAAGGAGTACCAGGTGGGTAGCCTGGTTGGGCCTATGTTATTTTCAGTTTGTGTATGTGTCGGTCCGGCGGTGCGGGCCGCGTCCACGTTCTATCGCCCTGCAGCAGGGAAGTCCATCACGGTAGTGATTGGTCTGCCCTGCGTTTGGGCTGGGAGGGGCATGTGTTGGACTTGGCCCGTCTGGCAGGTCCACCCCTGAAGTTTTGTGCTCATTATATGTGTCCGGGGAATGGTGATTCCCCTTCTGAGTGTGTGTGTGATGAGAGAGACCTGCCTCCCATAGGAATGCATGGGGAACGTATGTGGCTCGGGTAGTTCCTGGTGCGTGGGGCGTGCCGGGTCGTGTTTGGTATCTATGCGCTCGTGAGGTTGAATGCTACAAGATGATGCATGCGGCATGTGTGTGACTAGAAGGGAAGTGCCACTTCTAGACTTTGGTGTGTGTGTGCAGTAGGTGTGCTGGCGCCTGATTGGCTGAAGCTGGCCGGGCCTTCCCCCACCAGGCTGGCTCCACCCCCCTGGGGTGCGTCCAGTGTCCCTGGCCTGGCCAGTAACCTGAAACTCCTTATAACCAGTTCTGGCTGGTTCTCTCCCTGCCTGCCCCTTTGGGAGACAAAGGAAGCTCCTGTATAAAAGGAGGGTGGGCCCTCTTCTCTCTCTCTTCTTCTTCCTGCTTGGGACCCTGCCTGGGTCGTGCTGCTGCTTGGGCTCAGGGAAGGGCGTGCCCCCCCTGGGCCCTGCTCTGCTCCTGAACTACGGACCCCCCGAACTTCCTATGGCTTCTGCTTTCCTTGCCCTAGCCCGTGGGAGCGCTTCCCTGCGGTCCTAGCGCCCTGGGGCGCTTCATCTATGCTCCTAGCGCTCGGGAGCACTCTCTTGCGCCTTGGGGCGCTTCATTCATGCCCTCGTGCTGGGAGCGCTACATCCAACAAGACCGGTGCCCACCCGGCGTCTGCCTCGAGCTACAGAGGCTCTGCAACCCCAGCGAGTGCCTACCTCGCTTTATCTCCTTCCTGGCTGCCTTATCGAGGGAGCCGGGCCCTCGTCAATTTCCCCTGTGTGTCACCGCTGCGGCCCGGGACCCCGCGTGAAGCCCGGGCCGTGCTCTGATTGGCTGGCGGCCCGGGCTGAGCTGATGACGTTTCCCCGGGCCGCGCTCTGATTGGCCGGCGGCCCGGGGAGCTGTGGAGAGAGCCGCGAAGGCAGGGGTCGGCGGGAGCCTACTCCGCGCCCCTGCGTCCCACCAGGACCACTGCCGCTTTCCCCCCCGGGGCCCTCAGGAGCGAGAGGGAGCCCGGGAGAGCGAGGAGGACCGGCGCGTCTGCCCGCCCACCGGTGAGTGCTGCAGGAGGGGAGGCGGGGCGTCGGAGCACATTGTCGGTGCTCGCCCCTCCCCTCCAGCGCGAGCACGCATGCGCCTCAGGGCCCGAGGGGCCCCCCAGTGATGCCGGGTCCCCCGAGGGGGGGGCCCCGCCTGCCGCAGTTCTTGTCCTGAGCCCGCGAGGCTCCGTCATGGCCCCCTGGGGCCCCCATTGATGCCGGGTCCCCCCGAGGGGGCCCCGTCTGCCCACAGTGCTTGTCCTGAGCCCCGAGGAGGCTCCAACGTGCCCTGGCCCCCCGAGCCCCGAGGCGGCTCCCACGTGTCCTTACCCCTGGGCCCCGAGAGGCCCCACCACGTGTCCCTGACCCTGCGAGAGGCTCCGCCATTGCCCCCCTGTCCCCCCGAGCCTGCAGGGCTGTGTCCAAGTCCCTCAGCGGCCCAGCACTTAGTGGGCCGCTGCCACGTTTAGGTTTGGCCCGGGCCCCTTACAGCCCACTCTGGACATCGAGTCTCTCAGGCGCCCTCGCCCAGGAAGGCCATCGGGCCTAGGGGGCGCTACTGACTATTACCAATGAGATGCTGAGAATTCTTATGTGTTGCCCTGCTGATGGGGGCCTCTGTTGTGTTATGTACCTTGCCTCATGTATGTCTATGCTGGTTAGAGTGAGTTCTATTGCTAGTCCTATGAGACCCCGGGGCGTGACGTATTCTAATGCTAAGCTCCTGGCGATTATGTGTCTAGTCCTAGTCCGAGGAAACTCCCAGTTGTTATATGTTCTAAATGCCAACTCCATCATGTGCACCTTCCTGGCAGTGGCCCCTTGGCCCTGGCCTGTACCTTTTCCCTTGTAACCCCTGCCGTGCCTCGAGCCCATTGTAAAGTGTATGTTCCTATGTGTCCTTCTTAATACAAAGACTATTTTCATATATACTTGGTGTGGAGTTCCTTTTGTGGGAGGCCTGGGATGTTGCTGTTGGTGGGTGCGTGCGCAAATGCTTCACACATGTCCTCCGAGATAGGCCTGGCTGCCCGCGCCGCGTTACCTAGAGGGCGAGCAGGGGTCGACTTTATATAGGAGTGGCGTTCTCTGACTGGCTGTGGCGCAAGCCCTGGCCGGCCGGGGGTCCCATTTCCTACACTGAAGAACCTTTCTGTTGAACAATGCCCCGTGTGACAAAACAATCCAGGAGGACTGAGGTGTTCACTCATGAATCCGAAGTAGAAGCTGCGGATCCTGCAACGCGTTGCTCTGAATCTGCTCCTAAGGATCGTACAGTGAGATATGATCCATATTGATACATTGACGTGTCCTTGACACATATTTAAAATATGAATATTTCAGGAAAGATGACCATTTATATTATAGACAGTTCCTTTAGGACTCTTAGCATTGCCAGGACAGACATGACCAGTGTTTGCTACAAAAGCATCACTCCGGCTAGCGATCAGTTGAATATAGATGAGGCCTGAGAACAGCTAGCAGCTCAGGTTGTATGAGTTGCATCAACGAGGCTCATTAATGACCGGCACAGGTTAAGCAGTCACATGGGACTTAGCACTTGCCATTGGTCCACAAATTATCAGTGTCATTGAAAATTAAGTGGGATAAGAGATCGATTTAGCTCACTATGAAAACCTGTCAGCTTGAAGCAGTGTACCCAAAAATCTGTTGCCACAGAATTGTGTCAAGACTACTAGAAAGAGGTAAAACATGTCTTTCTATTGCAGGAGAACAGAAGATGCGCTGATTGACAACATTTGATGGGCTCCATGGAAGTACCTGAGAACCAAGTAGATATGTGAAGAATTGTTGTATTCAACAGAACTAACCCTGGACAGTGAACTCCGCTCCGCTCATGGAGTTTCCCGCACTGCGCATTATGCGGAGCTCGTTGAGTTCTGAAAAACTCTGCTTCACGCAGCAGAGAGGAGTTTTTTTCCTCGTTTGTGATCGACAACATCAAGTTGGCATGCGCGAGCGTGGAAAATAAACCTCCTGGCGAGATTACTCAATGCGGGGGGTCAGGCTTCTCATTACAAGTGGTCGCATATGCTCGCGACCACTCGCATTGAGAAACTGCCTGTTGATAAAGCTGCTGCTCGGGTAAAAATCTACTTGAGTGGCAGAAAAGGTAAGCTTGCGCTGTGCATGGTGCTGTTGGCAAAGTTTGCAAAGAGCGGACAAGTTTCCACACTTTGCATTCACCGTGAATGGCATTTTTCTACTGTACTCCGCCACTTGCGGAGTTCCGCCTAGTGCAACAGTTTTTTTTGCACTTCGTGTAGCTTTGCGTAGTGCAAATCTGCGAACTCCGCCCAGGGCTAAACAGAAACTTATATGCACAATCTATGCAAATATTTGAAGATGAGATTGTTAAAGGGTATCAATGCAGAAGCAAGTGCACTGTTATATTCGGAAATCATAGTTCAGAGGTGATGGATACTATTCGAGAATCAAGCTCAGGCAAAGTCCCGGGACTGGACAGATTCAATGTTGGAATTCTATAAACATTACACTGTATTGCTTGCACCTATCACCTGTTGAACGTCATGGTAAAGGCACAGTGACATTCCTTTAAACAGAATGCACGTACAAACGTTAAACGCATGAATGGTGCGAGACGAATAGCATCACAATCCTGCTATTTGGAATTTGCCACAATGATTCAACCAGCCACTCCCCTTTTTTGAGAGAATACTTATGGAGAGGATCTGTCTGGTTGCATAAATAAATTGATCTTTCTAGTAACTCATAGTTTTCAGTATAATCATCACAGCCCATCTCTAGCCACTTTTGAGATGTCTATATTAAATATAAGAATGCAAATTGCAAACTCTACACAGAAGTTCAACATAATGTAGTTGAAGCTTAATAATGGGGTAAAAGATATGTAGAAAACGGACAAGTGTTCTTCTATATATTTCTTTTGTTTCTTTCTTTTTTTGGCTATATGTACTATTGACCTCGGTCTACTTAGAGTGGAATACAGAACCACCTCTAGTTGCTGCACATATTGTGTAAGTACATGCTTTTAATTGTTCCTGAAGAAAACCCCATAGACCCGACTGGGCACAGTGGGGCTGAAACATATCGGCCTAAGTTTTAAATGCTGTGCAGAGGATCCAGTAACAAGATCCATAACTACACACCAACATTTTTATTTACTTGAATCACATTTTCCTTTTTTCAATAAAATACGCATCTTGAAGATGATTCAAAGAATTTTAACTCACTAATTTTGAGCACTAGATATTTTCTCTGGACACTACTATGAATGGAATGGTTATCTCGGGTGGAGGTTAGCATACAAGAAAACAAAAACCCTATGATGATGCACTAATGCAACGTAAATAGCGGAGAACCAAGATATACCGCCATACCGTCTACGTGCGTTTATGAGGGTTTTTTATGAGAGTTAACCAGCACCATAAGAAACCCTGGCTACGTAGTTACAAGTGTTCCATTCTCCCCCAATTGATTTTTGAATGTAAGCTTGGAAGCTGAATGGACTCTGCCTTCTTCCTCCCTCCCCTCTTTAATTGAAACGTTTTTTTTAAACCTACCATGACAATTATAGGAGTAAATAAGTGAGAAATGTGACCAGTAGTAAAGAATACTCTGTCCTAGCTGTTCTTAGCTCTTGCCACGAAGCCTTAAGTACAGGCCATAAGGATAGAAATAAAGTGGAAGGGCATTATTACTAGAAGGATTGGATTGGTCTTAGTGGGCTTAATATCTTAATATATTCACATTACCCCTTGTCCATTTTACCAGAGACAATAGACAATACTGATCTGTTTGAGGAGGTCACTGGTCTTCATCTAAAATGGTCTAAATATAAGATTGTTCCATTGGAATCATTTCAGGGGGAAATTGTTAGAGTTGCCATTGGTTTGAGCACTGGAATCAATTAGATATCTGGGGAATCCAAATGTTCCTGGTTTGGGAAAGAGCATTGCTAAGTAATGTGTTTAACACTTTGATGGGGTTCGTGTAAAACATGGAAAGGTGGAAACTGTTACCTGTGTCTGTGGCTGGGTGATACTCAAAATGCTAACACTACTGAAGATGCTATATGTGTTTGGTTATTTTCAATACTTCATATATGGATTTCTTTCAATGGTGCAAGCAGGACTATGGTCATAAGTTTATTATGGGTGAACAAACGTCCCTGAATAGTGCTTAATGACATATTGATATTGGGAAGTGAGAGGGCAAGCAACTCCACACCTATGTTTATAAGTTTTTGGTTGCACAACTTCCTTTTCTGACAGCACGGGCATATCAGAGGCACATCAATCCACGTACCTAAATAGAAAGGCTTATATTTGTCCCATCATGCAAGTCCAACTGACATTCCCAGACTAGAGGAAAGGTGAGGATGCAAACCTACTTGACTGTTACTAAAGTACTGAGCATTGGAGATCATAGGAGTCTCCAATTCACATTGTCCAAGAGCAAATACATAGGAGTTCGATTTTAAAAACTGGAGTAGCTGACAGGAGAGGCTTTGTGTGATGGGGCAGGCATGGTTTGAAGGAAGGCACCTTTCTTATGTTGTATCCAAGAGCCACTACCTCAGTCTGAAATTCCACATGCCAGTATTGATGAATAAGTCAGTGATAATCCAATCAGACAGAATAAAAGAATGAAGAACCTGAACGAGACGGCACGTACAAATCAAATAACCTTTTAAGGAAGATAAAATCCATCCGGCTCCGACTAATGCACGGGACCCCGAAATCAATGCAATGCCTCTCACAGTACCAAAAAAGCAAGGTGACATCTTTAGCTATACAATATTGTAAAGCCACAAGTGGGTCATGTGCAGTGAAGATTTTGCTCGGATTGCACATCACTGGGGACAGATGCAGCATAGCTCCTAAAAATATAAAATGCCAAGAATTTACATCCAGATACTTGCGAATGGATCAAAAACGCACATGATTTTAATGGTCTGGTTTCTATGTTTTATCACTTATGTCCTTAATCTGGAAAGTGATTCATCACTGCCAGGATTACCGATTCTGTAGAGTGGGCAGGCTGGAAGCCGGCTTGGTTCGGTTCTAGATAGTTGGAGTTTTCAATAAACTTAGAAAGGCATCTAGCCACATGGGCCTCCAATATTTTTGAAAGGTTGGGAATAAGCGAAACCGGGCGGTAGTTGGCAGAGACGGAGGGATCTACTCCTGGTTTCTTGAGCAGGGGGACTAAGACGGCCTTTTTAAGAGCCGTAGGTACTTCTCCTTTACTCAGAGATTCGTTAAGAATGAAAGTCCTAGGCAGAGGTGTCAACTCCTTCAAAAACACATCATTGTTTATTAGTCTTCTTTCTCACCTTATTTAAAAGACCTTTCCACTAATGAAAGTATAACCCACTGTTGGCTGTTCTTTAGACAATTCGAGAAGCTGAGCCGGACAGCCGCCTCGTATAACTCAATGGTATACATAAAGGTAAATTAAAACAAGCATTGGCAAAGCCAGTAGGTCTCGTCTATGCAAGGGATATTGTCTTTGCAAATGTTTTAGCCATGTTGTCTCCAATGCACTTCTGCATATTCCACCCTATACATCTCTCAATATATCCTCTACTTCCGCTCTTTGACTCATCCCAAACCTTACTTTACTACTATGATCTCCAAAATAACCTTTTCTAAACTTTTCTCTTCTCTTTCCCTATTTGAATCACCCCAAAGTTCATTTTAATACTATGATCTCCCAAACAACTAATCTAAATTCTTCCCTCACCTATCCCTCCATTGACTCATCCCAAACCTCATTTTACTATTATTTACTCACTAATCCATTTCTAGAGATTCTTTCCTCCTCCATCTCTCATTATACTCATCCCAAACCTCATCTTACTACTTTGATCTCCCAATAAACACTTTCTATACTCTTCCTCCATTACACTTTTCAATCCAATTAACAAACTCACATGTCCACCGCTCAAATTAACTCAGATTTCACTATACTAATCCACCACTAATCATTTTTTGGTTCCGGAATAGAATGCTACTTGCCAAAGAGTACTTTGGTGCCTCATCAGGGGTAATAAGTGCTATATAAATGCAATTACAATGCAATTATCAGTTCTACCAGTAATGATAAATCTGTGAATGCGCTAAAATCCATGGGTGTTGCTTGGGAACACCCACGCGCTGCCAATGGAATGCCTCCCTCGGGCAGAGTAAAGCAACGCAGCAATTTGCGCTGCGTTGCACTACTACAGATTTATCAAGTCACGCAGTGCCATGCAAGGTGGCCTTATGTGACTTGATAAATTGCACTTGAGGGTTGCGTCGTTTTGCACCCCATTCCATGGTCCACGCAAGCCTTTGATAAATATGCCCCTTTCAGCTTAAAAGTAACCATAAATCTAATGCTAACTTTGTCCTATACATGACCATAATTGTAATCTAAACAAAACTCTGTGCTGACACCAGTATGTAATGTGTTCGCTGGCACAACAGATTATTTCATCAGGCTTTCAAGCCTTCAGTGACCCCTTTTTAAAGGGCCTTAATTATGAGGCCCTTGCGCTGTGTCACTTTTTGGGATGCTGCAAGGGAGTAAAAAAATGCACAACACAGCACCAAATTTACAAAGTGATGCATCTAGGCAGGTATGTCACTCTGTACGCCCTTGCTCTACATAATACCTTTGACAGGTATATTATATACAGGGTGGGCATTCCGGTGCAGAAAAGACTCATAGAAGTGTCACAGTGAAAACTATGAGATTTCACTGCACCATTTCTATGGCCACACTTAGTCAAATTCTTACGCCTCCTTGAAGCAGGTGTGAGGGGTGATGCAGACCTTTTCACATGGGCCTTGCCCCACGTGAAATGACAGATTGCTGGAGTTGGGTCTGTTTTCAGACACACTCCAGCACTGCGCCATTTTTGCGCCAACAGATACGTCAGGATTCCTGACTTATCTTTCAATCCTTGTGACATGAGCACCCGACAGTAAATACGGCGCATCCATGGTGTCACAAGGAGGGCGCATTATTATAAAGTGTTGGATCCCTGTTTTACCTCAGTAATGCAACACTTTTCATAAATGAGGCCCTGAAGATTTAACTTGTTCATCTGTGTTTGCATGCGTGTGTCTGCGTATGTATGTATGTGTGAGTGTGTCAAAATGGAAGGCCATTTATATTCCAAATCAAAAATGGGTTTACCTCCTCCATGATGCAAAAAACATAAAAGAGAAGATGTTCAATGCTTTGACTATGTCTTCCTTTGATTATATTTTTCAAAATTACAGATTATAAGTGTGACTATTTCAATTAGGCCCACCTTACTTCGTTTAGGGTCCCTGTTACAGTCTAACCCCTTCCCGCCCTAGCGTCATGGGGATGCTTGGCCAAGACACAGCGCTATAAGAGAATCAATTGAATCTACAAAAACGTGCCTCCCCTTGTCCAGATTAGACCAGTGAATTCCTTCTGCCATCTGTAGAGCTTGACAAGTTTATACAAGCAGACAGCGCATAAAATAGAGAAATAAACATCAACTTCCTTCTGAATCAGCCATTCCCTGGTGAGCTGATAGGAATGTGGTTTTCCATCTCGTCTGCCCTAATTCCCTTCGGACAGAACTCCCGCTACAGTAGCGACTTTTGGGCACACTTTGAAGGTGATAGGAGAACTCACTAAACTTCCGTCAAAGAGAGTGTTTTAAGAAGGACATATATTCTGTTGCAATAGTATATTCAGGATTCTCCCTCTATCAGTGAAGGGGTTTTGGGAGAGGGTGCTGGGTATTACTTACCACCAACCCAGGTCCCCTTTTGTGATTGCTTGTGTTTTTAGGTTACTCAAGTCCTGCACACTCTTCACATTCTTTTAAACCTCATCTCCAGATCTGGTTCTTGAGGACCTCGATCACCCTACTCACCGAGTACGTACATACCTCCCATTAAGATGCATTGTATGTAAATGTATCTCATATAAACATTTTGGAAATCTCATACGGGCCATGGCCTGAGGATCTAAGTTGGGCCCATCTGCTCTAAAAGATCGACATCTGTTTATGGATCGAATACCTTAGAAAGTCATCTTCAAAGATTCAATGTCGCCTTTCTTTTCCGCCTAGCTTCGATATGGGGATGTCTAGCGAGCATCTAATCACCTGAAAAAATAGGTAAATAACAAGAAGCAATTGAGGGACAGATCTGATATCCCTTTGATGTTTAATTCTGCCCTCAAACTAAGTGCACACTACCCATTGACGTCAATTTGGGGTTTGCCTTTTGCTGCCAATTGCCGACCCATTGCTACCATTGGTCCCAAGTGCAACGAAGACAGTGGCAAAAACAGAAAGTTGCCAGGGGGCTAACAGCCTGTTTATTTTCTGTTGTTTGCAATCCCTGCCCTTCTGCATGGTCCCCAGCAACAGATAGGGTCAAAGAGTGAATAATTGTATTTATATCATGTATTCAGTATATTGCTATCCAGTGAGACTTCCTCGTGCTGAAGGTGGGAAGAGCGGCAAATCGTAAAACTTACAAAAAAAAATCTACTGTATCCCCAAGCGGGACAATGAACCAACCACTAAGGAAACGAGAAGGTTTTAAGTGATTTGCAGATGGTGCTGTAATTTTCCACTGCATCTGCAGATGTTCTGGAAGGTTGTTCCGGATTGTGGATACCAGATGCTGGTCTGCATGGTCAAATGCGTGAATGTTTGTGCATGAGGGTTTGTGTGCTTCTCTCCAGCTCAGGCAAGCTTTTCCACAACTTATCTGTGCATTCCTGTGTCCATCTGCTATCAGAGCAGAGAGACTCGTCAGCTTTAATGTTAGACTGGAGGAGATTGTTTTTGATTCTTCTGCAGATGCTTTATGTGATATGGTTATGAGGTCAGAGATGCATAGCAGCTCTATGCCAACATCATGCCTTTTTCGAACAGCAGTGTTGTCTCATGTCTCTGAAGGATGTTAGGCCTCTTCTAACAGGTACCTTCATGTGCCACAACACATGGCCGCACACGAAGCCTCCAGATTGCAACAAGCAGATTGAAAAATGACCTGTTGCTTGGAAAAAGGGAACGCCCAAGCACCAGTCTCTCACATTGCCCTGGATTTCAAAAATCTGGCATAGAAACTGCTACCAGTCCCAAGATGAATGCTGACAAAGTGAGGCAGAGAGTGTCATTACTGGTAATGGCCCCTGGGAGAGATAGAGTTCAAATGCAGTGATTCTGTCCATCTTTCCAACTCTTGGTACTTACTAATCGTATGAGCAGGACATGCCACTGCGAAGCAGGGCACTCACCGTCGGAGTCTCCTTCTCAAATCTTTTGCTTTCCCTAGAGACACAGGGAGGTTAGAGTTTGTAGAAGGGTGAACAACTGTAGGTTAAATAAGGCCAACAGGGTATACTCTGGTTGACAGAATGCTCCTTGGTTTCTGGGACTTTCAGCCTATAGAGATAATGAACAGGTCTTGTCACTATTCTGCATTGACCTAGTGACACATATGCCTCATTAGGAGGTTTCCTAGAGGAGCATGTATTTAAACTGTATATTTGGTTTACTGTGAATAGCAAACTTGATTCCTAATAATGTTCAATGTAATATTTTGATAGATTTCTGATTATTCCAGAGACGTGCTGGAATAATGTACAATTTTACATATAGCTTTCGAACAATTTCTTGATATTTATGGGAACATGCAATTTTCGGCATTTGCTGCCAAATAGCCGTCTCAAAAAAGGGCATTTTCTGTCTGTAATTCATGTGATGCAATAATTCTCTGTTCTTCGTTTCATAATAAATGTCCTCCTGGTCAAAGCAATTCCATATAATGCTCCACCACCCACACAGAATGTGATTATCAATCTCACGACCTCATCTGTGACTGCTTAGCTGATCATGAGTCGCCCAACACTGCACTGCCTGTCAAGCAGCATTGCTTAGGAAGTAAACTAGTCAGCAGCACAAATTTCAGCAGAGATGTATTTAAATGAACTCAGTGATGGAATATTCTGAACCTGTGTTGCTTTCAGTCAACAATGTGTAATATTGTTAATTAATGGTCTTGGAGTCACTAAATGAAATAACTGTCATTATTCTCACTGATTCCAATTTTGAGTGGTACACATAACTTTGTGGCATGCAGTTATCTCCCAATAATGAGGAATTGATAGAGCATTTATTGTGCCCTTATTACAAGTTGCCACCTGTTTCTAATGTAAATGTAAATTGATACTTGTATAGCGCACTACTCACCCGCAAAGGTCTCAAGGCGCTTGTACGAATACCGCTGTGGAGCCCATCCTTGCTTTCCCTGTGAGGCGTCCACTCCTGGGCACCCCCAAGGTGGAGGCCAGGCATCCTTAGCGTTGTAGGGGCCGTTGTGGAGATTAAGCAAGCTATTGCCCAGAGTGGGACTCCATGATTGGAATAGGCACCGAGGCGAGAATTATCAGGTCCATGGAATTTTTGATCCCAAGACCCGCCGAGGCAGGGAATTGAACCTTGGTCCCGGGTTAGACCTCTGCATCAGGGTCTGCCACTCTAATCATTGAGCCACACTTCTCCACTAATCAGATAAGACTGCTGCTTTTGTTAAATCCCAGGATGCAGATTTACAAGCCCCTTGCACCACTTTTGCGCCATTTTTAGGTCTTGCCTATGCAGCGCGCATGCGCTGCATAGGAGGACCTTTAGCCGTCGCTCTGCTCTTTTTTGAAGCACATACTCGTGCTTGAGGTGGCATCCACCTTACGGTAGAGCACAGGCACGTGCCAGAAGCACGAGTATGTGCTTCTAAAAAGAGCAGGCTGCACGCACACAAACACATCATGTCCGGACCAGCAAACACACTATTGCAGTACCAGCTGTGTGTTTTGCTTTCAGTGTGACAAGCACGTGTGTGCTTTTAAATAGCAGCCTGAGTCATTCACTCATGTGATTTATCTCATGTTGGCTTTATTTCTTCTTGTTGCATTTGCCTCTCCCCTGGAGCATGGACGCATTACTAGTGGTGGTCTTCTCATTTTTCAGACACTACTTTTATTTTATAAGTACTCAATGAGAGTGCATGTTTTCCAGCTGTCTCTCTTGTGTACATTTCTGCCATGCTCATGTTACTGTCTCTGCCCATGTGCTTTTCTCCTGTCCTCCACCATGATGCATTTGCCTAAATGCGCTTCTCCCCATCCCATCGTTGCATATCCCCCTCCTTGTCCAGTTCTCCTCTTTCGTCTGTTTGCTTGCCTTATCTACTCTGCTCCCTCGTCAGTTTGATTCTCCCTCCACAGGGATCTCTCCATTTGCTTGCCCCACTGCTACTCCTCCTCCCCCCCCACCTTTTCTTTGTTTTACTGGTCAACTCTGATCAATAAACAAAAATTGAAAAATGTACGTTATTTTGTGCACTTGAATGCATGTTGTCATAGGCTTGACTGAATCATGGGCTTTTATTTTCTCAGTTTTTTAGCCAGGCGGCACAGCATTGATGATACTGTACAGCATGGCTAAAACCATTGGCAAACAGAATAGGTCCAAAAGGCTGGACCTCTTGGCTTTTCCAATGCTTTTGTTTCTACCAGGAGCTGGTGGAGTTCTGATGGGCTTGACCGATGTAGTCATGTTTGCTCACATTAACGCTTTTCAGATTGACTTTGAATTCTACTTAAATAGAAAGCTGGGATTTTATACCACCGAAACTGAGTTACCTCTGCTGGCTGAAAAATGGCAAGTTGTAAGGTTAGAGTGAAACATTTTTTTTGATACCCACCAAAAGAAAGGGGCACCAAGACCACATCTCCTTCTTTGTCCAATATCAATCATATAAAAATTTGAACTTTTAATTTACATTTCAAAATGACATCACAGAAACAACAATGGCCTTAGCTTGATAAAACCTTACCACTCCTTCCCATGCTTGTTACTAGGCAGGCAACCTTCCACCCCTCCAATAGATGGAACTCAGTTTGGTTATGCTAGCATTGCCTCGTTTTTTCTTCTTGCTTCAAGCCTTGTTGCCCACTGATTCTATGACTCAAATTGTAAATGATGTTCAACCCTTCTGATCCATGTGCATAAGCCATATTGATTTCTTTGTTATCTACTCCCTCATCTGAGGACAGCTTCCTAAAGTTTTGAAAAAGGCAGAAATGTCCGCTTGAAATTAACAAAAAAAAAATCCATGGGCTAACTGAAAGAAGTGATTTTGGTAACATTGCTGGAATTAATGTTGACTAAGCAGTTAGTCTTTTTTGAAGAGACATGTTTACTTGAATCTGTCCCAAAGTAGAGATAATGTCTGTCTTGTTATCTTTGCCAGGCAAGCTTGGGTTGATATGTGTTTGAAGAGTTGCTTCTCTTGTCACTTTTAGACCTTTCAGCACTTTTGGTACAGTGGAACATTGAGCATTCCTGAACCGCTTAGGCAATTGGGGGTGCGTCAAAAGAATACTAGATTGGGGTTCCTCCCTGTGATCCAATTTTTTCTGGCTTCTTTTTTAGGTCGAGCTTGGTAGCAGGCATGCGCTGCTCTCCGAGGTTTGTAGTATTTAGTCAGGTTGGTTAGCCATGCCCACCGCTTTCCATTTGTTCTACCTTGTGCATTTCTAACAATTCCTAAGGCATCCAATCAAGAAATCGCTGTAACAAAATGCCCTTACACTTGGTTATCGGTCTTTTAGTGTTTGCTCGCATACTATGATTACTTTAAGGTACATGCAAACAGGAAAACAAACGGACTCCATTGTTACTGATGTTTATTTTGTGTGGGTTTTCTTTTTACTGTATTTACTGAAGATCCATAAAATATTCTAAAGAAAAATAGAATTGACAGATTTTAAGGAATTTTCCAAATTTAACTTGGGATTGTTTCTTGGAAATTACTATCACAAGTTTATTCCATTGGCTGTTACTTTTTTGGCATCACTTCTTCCCTCTCTATCTCTCTCCCCCCACTCTCTTTCTCTCTCTCCCTCTCTCTCTGTCTCTCCCTCTCTCTAATTCTCTCTCTCTCTTCTTTCTCCCTCTCTCCCCCTTAATTCTCTCTCTCTCTCTCCCCTTTCTCTCCCTCTCTTTTTCTCCCCTTCATTCACTCTCGCTCCCCTTCTTTCTCTCTCTCTCTCTCTCTCTCTCTCTCTCTCTCTCTCTCTCGCTCTCTCTCTCCCCTTCATTCTTTCTCCTCTTGTTCTCTCTTCTCTCACCCACTCTCCCACTTGAGCTCCAGCTGCCATTCCTTCTTCCATTCTTTCTCTCCTCCACTTTCTTCCTCTTTGGCATGCAGGTTGTAACATGCATTGGCATAGCCAATAGGTCTATCCTTTGGGAGCTTATAAGTGTTTAGCCATGCAATAGTTAATGTTGTTGCAGTAAGAATATTGTGCTGCATAATTAAATACTTATAAGGTCCCAAAGGCGAGACCTATTGGCTATGCTAATGCTTGTTAATATGGGAAAAGTGAAGCAAGGGTGTCGCAAGGGGCTTGTATATAAGCCCCCAGGTACTTAATAAATTCTAAGAATCCTTTACAAATACGTGCTGCCTAAATCAGGGCAGTGAAAATATTAGTGTGTTTCTGTGCAAGTAACTCCTGCCAAGCTCGAATTAAGAAAGAACAACCAGTTTTCACAATAACAGGCACAAAGATGAAGTTCCAAGTAGTGAGGCACAGCTTCTGTTTGTAAAGCGCTGTGAATGGAAGGGGTATAGTCAAACTCTTAGCAAAGCATACTTTATTATACTCAAAACAGGAAAAGAGTAAAGTATGCCCTTGAAGCCATTACTCTCTACCTGTGGCATACACTACTGTAATTACTAACTACAGATGAGTCGTGATGTCACTCTGCCTACTTTCAGTGCCAAAAGACAGTGTGAACGGAGCAGAAGGGTGAATTAGCTTGTCTAAAAATTCATTGTTCTTGAATGGTAATGTTCTGCACTGGAACAAACCATATCATTTAAAGCGAATTCTGTGTTCACCCAAAACGCAGCTCTTGTGACGCTCATCTGGGTAATATTCTTTGAATTGTATATGCTTTTGCACACAGGTTACTGCTGCTTCCCAACTGAATTAGCAGCCAACCAGTCAAGACAGAGTTCTGTTGCATACTTGGTATTCTTCGATCACTCACCTCTGATTAAAATATTGAGGTTTCTACTGACTAGTAGACTTCCATTAGTAGACACCATCCCATATCTGAATATCTCTCCATTACCATGTTGTAGCTTTAACTGACCTTGCAGAGATGATGCACACGAGCCGATCTGTGTCAATTTGTAATTCTTTATCTGATTGACATATGAATATTACTTCTCTGCATCCTAATATTGAAATCCCAGATGCCAAGATTTGGAAGGGATGGACATTCTTGCAACGTGAGTTGTGACATTGTTTCTGGTCTGGTGATCAAATATCTGGTGAGTCCATTGTGAAGCCATGAAGATCCCTGTGCTGGATTCAAAACACCAGATGGAATGAATGAACTTAAGGAATGTTTTTACAAGGCCAAGACATTGAGCGTCTCCCTCTGCAGCAAGGGATTGTATTATTGAAAAACCATTCAGTACACCCCATATAATTTGGAGATGTAACATATGATCTGCGCATATATATCCAATGTCTCATTTAGGGATACAAGTTGTGTGGGCAACTAGCTTTTGGTTGATAGAACCTGGTGGAGGAGGGATGCTGTGAAGATCCATGCCAGATGCAACTTTTACTCCACCGTATTCATTATTTCTGAACCCTCTGAACCAGGCCTACGCTAATCAAGCGTTCATTGTTGCTTCCTCTTTAGGTCTGAAGTAAAGTGTTCCAACAGCATTAACAGATGGGTGAGCCACATGCATGACTGAGAAATGAGAAAAAGCAAACATTGCAAATGGATTGTAGCTAGCAGCCCATAGGGATGAATTATATGTGCAACTCACTCATCACGTTGGAACAGGTTACAGCAGCATATTACATATAGACCAGTTTCTTCATATGTTTACCACTTCCATAGGTCTCAAACTCACCAAGCAAACAAAGGTGGTCACTCCTGGCATCAAAGCAATGCATTTTTGCCCCCAGCATTAATTGCTGCAAAGGGTAAAAAAGAAAACTGAGCATTGGATTTGTTAGAATTGTGTGCTCTAGTGGTGTCTTGACAGTATGTTCAATAGAGGTTCTTGAAGGGAGCAAGATACGCCACAGCACGCAGCCTGGTCTGTGTTTGTCAATGATTGGGACGGCTGTACTGGCCGTAGCGGGTGTCAGGTGTTTTCCTAGGAGGCTAGACGAGTGGGAGCGATTTTGCAGTGCTTCACACTGTCACTCCACCCCATCCCCCGGGGCAGTTTCTATCAAAATTTCTAGGGCTGCTGTGGCCTATTTATTTATTATTAGCTTTTATAGAGCGTATAGCTACCCGAGGGCATCCGAGCACTAGCGTCTAGACCCATGGTACTCATATTACGGCCCGCGGGCTGCCAGCGGCCAGGCTGGACGTCATTGACGGCCCGCGAACCGTGCCTTGCATTTTCTAAATTTCAAGTAAGGCTGGCAGTAAACACAGAAGATGGCCGCAGGAGCATAAGTTGTGAATATGTATTAAATAGGTATTCCCTACGTATGCTCTTCTGGTCATCTCCGTGTTTACTGCCTGGCTGTGTGAGGTCATGGCACTGTCGGAAAGCTTCTCAAATGGCCCTTTAAAAGTCCGCTGTAAGCGCTTTCACAGCTTACTTTTAAAGGGCCTACTGGGAAGCTTTCTGTTTGGACACAGAGACACACAAACTGAGACACACTGACAGACAGAGACACACAGGCAGAGACACACAGACAGAGACACACTGACAGACAGAGACACACAGGCAGAGGCACACAGGCAGAGACACACAATCAGAGACACACCGACACACAGACAGAGCCACATAGACAGAGACACACAGACACACCGACAGAGACAGACAGACAGAGACACACAGACACACAGACAGAGATACAAAGACAGAGACACACAGACACACCGACAGAGACAGACAGACAGAGACACACAGAGATACAGACAGAGATACAAAGACAGACAGAGACACACAGACAGACAGAGACACAGAGAAACAGAGACACACAGAGACAGACAGAGACACACAGACACACAGACAGAGACAGGCACAGACACAGAGACACACAGACAGAGACACACAGACAGAGACTCACAGACAGAGACAAAAAGACAGAGACACACAGAAAGAGACACAGAGACACACAGACAGATAGACAGACAGAGACAGACAGAGACACAGAAACACACAGACAGAGACAGGCAGAGACACACAGACACACGGACCGAGACACACAGACACACAGACAGAGATACACAGACAGAGACACACAGACACACAGAGACACACACAGACAGAGACCCAGAGACACACAGACAGACACATACAGTCAGAGACAGATACACAGACAGACAGACGTGGTTATGCCGGGTCTGGTGGCTCAGTGGACTAATGTGTCCGCTGCAGGGGCCTGTGTTCAATCTTTGTCACAGTTTTTTTTGTGCTCTAGCCCCCCACACCCCCACTGACCCTGTCCCCACCGGTGCGGACCTCGGCCACAAATCAGACTATAAATTTGTCCCTGAGAGAAAGTTTGTGAGTACCCATGGTCTAGACAGAGGCTGCAGCAAAGGTTTATTAGGTTGATTGCTGGAATACAATGAATGTGGGTGAAAAGTGCACTCTGAATTTAAAAGGTTTTCCAACTTTTACGGTATGTGTGCTATGTTGGATGAATGCCTGCTACGCATTGAAATAACTGATTGTAAGTGGCCTAGCCCCTGCTCGGCTGCTAGGACTCCAACATGCATCAACAAGAATCTACAAAAATAATTACCATCAACATTTTAATTCATGTTTGTTTTCATGAAATTACTAATTTTTCAAATTAAATGTTCTCTAATCATGTTTAGACATATGAATCTTTGTCATGTATGCATATACAATCAAACCACATAAACAGCCAGATTCATGAAGCCGAAATCGGCTCACAAAGGGCCAGATTCTGAGAATCTGGCATTTGCGACCGCTATTTTTGCATTTGGGATTCATCATCCCAAATGCAAAAATCGCAATTCTAAAAATCGCTAAATTGCGAATAATTGCATTTAAGGAATCTCAATTTGAGATTCCTTAAATGCAATTCATTAACCATTTTAAAATAGCAAATTCGCACTCTGGGGCCGCTATTTACCGCGAAGTGTAACTACGTGGTAAATAGCGAAAACCTGGAAAAATGCACTTTAGTGCATTTTTCTAAGTTGTATGTTACACACACACATGTCTTTTGGACATGTGTGTGCGCAATACCTGTGTACATTACCATTTCAGGGGTGCTACAGGGTGTCCTTTGGACACCCTGGCACCCTTGAAATCACATCCTTATTTGCGAATCGCTATTTGCTAATCGCAAATAAGGAATGACTCCCATTCATTCCTTTAGGAATGAATGGGAGTCATTCCTTATTTGCGATTAGCAATTAGCGAATCGCAAATAAGGAAGCTGTAGAAATCGCAATAAATATTGCGATTTCTACATGAATCCCGTTTTGCGAGTCTTTACTAGCGATTCCTTAATAATGGCTATTAAGGACTCGCAAAACATGACAATGATGAATCTGGGGGTTAATAGATAATTTTCTTTAGACCCAATGCATTTCGGGACTTTTGTGTCCCTTTGTCAGGGGTTCTGTCCAAGAAGAAAAAAAGAAAAGAAGTTGTTCAGCATATAAAATTGATCATCGAGTTGTCAAAAGTCAATGTAATCATCATATGAATATTTTGCATAGTTTGAAATTGTTTCCTTTCTTTTCTTTTTTTTCTTCTTTGATAGAACCCCGGACGAAGGGACACAAAAGTCCCGAAATGCATTGGGTCTAAAGAAAGTTATGTATTAAATGTGGTTTGATTGTATATGCATACATGAAAAAGATTCATATGTATAAGCATGATTAGAGAAAATGTAATTTGAAAAATTAGTAATTTCATGAAAACAAACTTGAATTAAAATGTTGATGGTAATTATTTTTGTTGATTCTTGTTGATGCATGTTGAAATCCTAGCAGCCGGGCAGGGGCTAGGCCACTTACATTCAGTGATTGCTGGAATAGCCAGATCTTGAGAAGTTTACAGAAGGGGAGATGACGGGATTCCGCATGGATGTGTGGGGGCATTGTGTTCCAGAGTCTAGCCACCATATGAGCAAATGATCTGCCTCCGCTTCTTGCCCTTTTTATTTTCGGTGTGACTTCCAGATGGAGATTAGTAGAGCCGTGTCATTTTTGAGGGAGATTTGGGGTAATGAGAAGTCTATTGATAGCTGGGCCAATACCACAGTAGGTCCTAAGGGCTATGCACAAAGCCTTTAATTTGATTCTGTCAGAGAAAGGTAGCAAGTGAAGCATCTTTAGGGCCGGTTTGGCCAGCTTGTTTTTAGGTACCCCCAGCAGTAGTCTAGCCGCACAGTTCTGTGCAATTTGGAGCTTCCTTAAAGTTGCTTTGGGTTCTTCAAGGCAAAGGGAGTTTCCATAGCCCAAGCGTGATAGGACCAGGGCCTGTATCAGGGTCCTCCTTGCACTCATTGGAAGGAGGCAGAGGACCTTGCAAAGTAGTCCAATGGCGCCAAAGCATGCTCCAGTTTCTGTTACTGCTTGGTCCTTAAACTTAAGAGAGCTGTCCAGCCAGATGCCCAGGCTTCTTATCTTGGTCTTTGGAGATGGGACAGGCCCCAAGCAGGGTGGCCAGATCTGTTTGAGATCCAAGCCAGAGGTGTTACCCAGAAGCATTAGCTCTGTCTTTCCACGATTCAGCTTAAGGCAGGAGTGTTCCATTCACAAAGCCACTTCCCCAGACAAGTTTCCAAGTCAGATGGCTGGTAACGTGGATCATTGAGGGTGATTACCAGCTGGGTATCATCTGTGTAGGTGACAATTTTTATCCTGTAAGGCAGGATGATATCAGGCAGTGGTTGCATATATACATTAAATAATGTGGGGCTCAAGGAGGATCCCTGAGGAACTCCACAGCTAATCGCTAGGGCTCTAGAGGTTGATTCCCCTGAAAAGAATTAGAATGTTCTATTCTCTAAGTAGGATTGGATTAACCCTGGGCGGAGTGGGGCTTCGCGGAGCTACGCGAAGTGGGCGAGAAACTACGCCCACCTCCGCACTCCGCGTAGCCCCACTACGCAAACACCACTGGCCGCCAGCCCCGCCACCCGCCCTCCCTAAATACTTTCAATTAAAGGAGTCAAATAATTAAAACACACTTACCTTGTCCGCCGCTGCCCGCCGCGTCCCCGGGGCTTGCTATCTTCCTTCCGTCTTCCGTCTTCTTTGCTAATGCGCATGCGCGGGCGGCCGCGCATGCGCATTTCTCACGAGAAAATGCGCATGTGCGGCCGCCCGCGCATGCGCATTAGTAAAGAAGACGGAAGACAGAAGATAGCGAGCCCCGGGGACGCGGCGGGCAGCGGCGGGCATGGTAAGTGCGTTTTAATTATTTGACTCCTTTAATTGAAAGTATTTAGGGAGGGCGGGAGGGAGGCGGGTGGCGGCCAGCTACGCTCCGTCTGCGGAGCGTGCGTAGTGCCGCCTGGCTACGCCCGCTCTGCAAAATGCGGAGTAGGTGGCACTACGCACACTCCGTGCACGGAGCGTAGCTGGCTGCCCACCCTTAGATTGGATCCATTTAAGTGCCTCACCTGAGACACCTCTCCTCCTGAATCTCCCCAATAGGATATTAAAATTCACAGTATCGAAGGCTGAACTCAAATCCAGGAGGATGATGGCCACTGCTCGCCTTGATCCACTATGGCAAGCAGGGCTGTTTCAGTGCTGTGTAGATGCCGGAAGTCTGTTTGTGTGGGATGTAAAAGGTCGTGGGTTTCCAGAAATTCTGAGATGGTTGAGTTCACATGCTTTTCTAGGGCCTTAATAATCACCAGGAGCAGGGATATTGGGCGGTAATTACCCAGGTTGTCTAGGTCCAGATTGGGTTCTTTTAGTAGAGCCCTCACCATGGCATGCTTCTAGGGTGCCGGACTGAACTGATAGCCATAGACTGATTTATAATTTCGAGCATGTGGGGGAATATCAATTTTCCTGCTTTGCATAGTACGTGGGGGGAGCTGGATCTAGAGGGGAGCCTGATTTTATATGCAGGAGAATTTCTGATAGCCTGGCTAGATTCAAAGAGGGAAGTATATTGAGTGCATGGTCTGGTCGGGAGCTTGTCAGTTACTAGGAGGTTACCAGGGTGGGTGGACTAGGGCAAACATAGTAAATGTTTTTAATCCTTCCTAAACAGAAGTCTGCTAGTTCATCACATCGCTCAGGGGGGACCACAAGAGAGGCTTCTGGTCTTGGGAGTTCTAAAAGGTCCTTTGCGATGCGAAAAATCTCTTGGGGGTGTTAGCTACTAAAGTAATTCTCTCTTCATAGTACGCGGCCTGGGCGATTTGTATTTCACTTTGATAGAGTTTTATGGCTTCTCTGTATTTCTGTTTGCTAAGGAAGTTGTAGTCTTTGCTCCACTTTCTCTCCAGTCTTTTCAATCCTGTTTGAATGATTGAAGTTTGGGGGATTACCAGGGTGAGAGTTTCTCTCTCACTTTATGGCGGGGTTTGATTGGGACAACCATGTCCAGTAATGTCTTGATCCAGGTGGTGAAGTTATCTGCGGCCGAGGTGAGGTTGAGGTTGGATTTACGTTTTAGGCTTTCTAGGGTTGTGGTTCAGGCTTCTACTTCTAATTTGACCCATGGCCTGACTCTCTTGGTGGTACATTTTTATCTGGGGGACGAAGTGGGGAGTTAACATAAATGGGAATCAGGAAATTATCGGTCCATGGCAGAGGGGTGGGATCACCTACTGATAATTAATTATTATTACTAAAAACTGGATTGAGCGTGTGGCCCAGCTTATGGGTGGGGCCTGTGACATTTTGCAGAAGATGAGTTTCTAAGAGGTTCTTAGGCAATTCTGTTGCATTAGCCTTATCAAAGTTATTGAAATGGAGGTTAAAATCCCTAGAGAGCATAATATTTGGGGAAGTGCCTACTAGTGTGGCTGCTATGTCCGGTAACGATTAGAAGAATTGCCCACATCCACCTGGAGAGCGGTAGATGAGCACTCCAGAAAGGGACTGTACAGCGCATGGTGTAATGGTGAAAAAAAGACTCTCACAGTCAGCAACAACATTGGGTTCTACCCAACATTTAAAGGATTTTTTATATATTATTGCTACGCTTCCCCCTTTCTTTTTCACCCAGTTCCTCCTGTTGAATATTGTAGCCAGCAGGAAGAGTCTGAACCAGATCTGGGTCAGACTCGTTAAGAAATGAAGCCACTTTTACGTTAAAAATAGTATATCTGGGGTCTCATATTCCAGGAGCAATTTCAGCTCAAGGGAGTGTTTAGGTAGGGATCGGCAGTTTAAGAGAAACATTTTGAGTGTGTAGGGGTGTTTGGTCTCCGGGGTCCTCTCTGTGAAAGGACGAAACCTAAAGGTACAATTGGAGCATTGGGCTCCTCCCTAAGAGGGACCATAGAGTGGCAACATATGTGGTGGCAGGGGGTCCGTAGCTTGAGTAGAAGGCGGCTGGAATATGTTATTTTACCTGTGTGTTGCGGGGCAGGGGTTCTGGCCCCTGGTCCCGTTGGGGCACAGATGGGTTTGCCTTAGGCCTGCCAGCGGCGCACCCGCTGTGCGGGTCCGCAGCATGTCCACGCTGTCATGCGGCTGATGAGGCTTCCAGACGGAAGTTCCACCCCAAGCTCTGCCTCCTAATCCTCCCCCACTCTCCCGCTCCCTCCACAAAAAGGGAAACCACGGTGGAGCGGGAAGGTGGAGGTGAAATGTGCGAAGAGGTAGGTGCAAATGATCAGTGTAATTTGAAGTAAAACAATTTAAAATAAAGGCGTGCAAGAGTTAAAACATTAAAATATAGTCAGGTAGCTCACTAGCTCGAAGACAGGATGGAGCAAGAACCGTCTGTCTAGCCGTCTGTTTGCTTCCCAGTCTGGCCGTGATGATCGGATACAGAAGCAATGAGGAGTTTCAATCTGTTAGTTCCATCAGAGAAATGAATGAAATGAAATGCAAAAGCATTTGTATAGCGCGATAGCTTCCCTGAGGCGTCCTAGCGCTGCAGACAGATGAGTATGGAGGAGTAGTAGGGCCCTAGTCTGATTTGTTGAACAGCAGAGTTTTAATTTTTTTACGGAAGGGCAGAAGATTGGGCTCTGAACGTAGTTGGAGGGAAAGAGAGTTCCAGAGTTTGGCCGAGTTTGGGAGAACGAACGGCCTCCACATCTGGCTCTCTTGATCCTGGGTACTGTGACAAGGAAGGAGGAAACTGATCTAAGCTGTCTGTTGGGGTGATAGGGGGTGATCAGAGAATGATTAATAGTGGCACCCGTTTTCCAGAATGCTCAGTGAGCGATGCACAGGCCCTTGAATACAACTCTTTCCCTGACCGGGAGCCAATGGAGTTTCTTAAGTTCGGTCTTGACATGGAGGCGACGAGGGATCTGGAGGAGGGTTTAGTGCTGCACAGTTCTGGATGACCTGGAGCTTGTTTAAGGTGGACTGGGGGCCCCTAGGTAAAGGGCATTCCCAAAGTCCAAGCGAGATAGAATGAGACCCTGGATCATGATCTGTCTGGCCTTAAAGGGTAGTAGGGGAAGGATTTTCCGGATGAGCCTGAGTATACCAAAGCAGGTGGCTGAAAGTTTGGCTGCTTGGTGGTTAAAATCTAAAGACGTATCCAGCCAGATGCAGAGGCTCTTAATTGTGTCCTTGGGTATGTGGGTGGGAGGGGGTCCAAGACACGAAGGCCAGAGGGGGTCAATAGTGGGATTGGGGGAGTTACTTAGGAGCATCAGCTCAGTCTTGTCTCTGTTTAATTTGAGACATGACAGTATCATCCATGAGTTCACTGCTTCTAAACAGTCCCTGAGATTGTTGGGTCCGGTGTGAGGTTGGTTAAGAGCCACCACTAGCTGGGTATCGTCCGTGTAGGTGACTTTTTTTATCCCAAAGAGGCGGACAATCTCCGCAAGGGGGCTCATGTAAATATTAAAAAGCGTAGGGTTCAAGGAAGAGCCCTGCGGCACACCACAGCCAAGAGGTTTGCTGGGGGAGGTGATGTCACCCTCAAAGACTTGAAAGGACTGATCAGACAGGAAGGACTCAAACCATGTGAGTACTTTTGATGAAACAGCTATTTAGTAAATCGTTGCAGTAAAATGCTATGATTTACAGTGTCGAAGGCGGCACTTAGGTCAAGGAGGATGATGGCTGCAGTGCCTCCTTGGTCCATGATGTTCCTTGCCTCCTCTGTCACAGCAACGAGGGCGGTCTCAGTCCCATGCATGGGTCGGACTCCTGTCTGGGAGGGGTCGAGCAGGTGGCAAGGTTCTAGAAACTCCGTCAGTGTCTTGTTGACTTGTTTCTCTAAGATCTTGCTTAGCCAGGGTAGTAGAGAGATTGGTCGGTAATTCCCTGGGTTGGGATCTAAGTTGTTTTTTTTTAGAAGGGCTCTGACCATAGCCCGTTTCCAGTGGTGAATTGCTTAGCAGATGCTGCAGGGTAAAGGAGAGCATGGAGAACTCATGTAGCAAAGAAGGAGCATGTACTTTCTTCTCCCATGTACTTTGTCTGTGACTGCTTAGCTTATCACGAGTCGCTCAGTACTGCACTGCCAGTCAGGTAGCTCTGCTTAGGAAGTAAACTAGTCAACAGCACAAAGTACATGATAGGTTTATTTAAATGAACTCAATGATGGAATATTCTGAACCTGTGTTGCTCTCAGTGAACAATGTCTAATAGTGTTAAATAATGGTCTTGGAGTCATTAAATGAAATAACTGTCATCCTCTCTGATTCCAATTATGAGTGGTACACATAACTTTGTGGCATGCAGTTATCTCACAATAATGAGGACATTATAGAGTGTTTGTAGTGCCCTTTTATGCAGGTTCCCGTGTGTTTCTAATAAGATAAGACTGCTGCTTTTCTTAAATCCTCACAGGTACGTAATATACTCTACGAATCCTTTAAAAATCTGTGCTCCCTAAATCAGGGCAGTGAAAACACTGGTGTGTTTCTGTGCGAGTAACCCCTGCCAAGCTCAGATTAAGAAAGAACAAGCAGTTTTCACAATAACAGGCACAAAGATGAAGTTCCAAGTAGTGAGGCACAACTTCTGTGAATGGGAGGTGTATTGTCAAACTGTTAGCAAAGCATACTTTATTATACACAACACAGGAAAAGAGTATTCGAAGTGCTCGAAGCCATTACTCTCTACCTGTGACATCACTACACAGTTGTAATAAGGTGACACGACTACTCTACTGTAATCACTAACTACAGATGAGTCTGCCTGCTTTCAGAGCCAAAAGGCAGCGTGAACGGAGCAGAATTACAACAGAAGGGGTAATTAGCTTTTCACCGTTCCTCTGAACTATTTGTGCCCTTAAACTTCACAACGGTTAGCTGCTAAATAGAATTGTATGGCATAAAGTTTATTTGTAGCACCGAGGGTGTTCATTACGGTAAAAGGAAATCTATGTGCGTGTAACCACATATTCAAAGGTTTTGCCACTTTTGAAAGTGAGGTAGATTACACCAAAAATGTACTTTGCAATCATGTTGGTATGTTTATTTTCACATCACAAATTCCACATTTATGCTAGATATCTGCACCCATGATATATTTTAATTATGAAAGAGCAAGAGACCACGAATTTTAAAGACGGTTGAGAGGAGGGATGGTGTTTTCATGTATTTCTAGAATAAAAACGCCACTGAAAATGAAAAGACATTGCATGTCACCTGGGTGTTGCATGACTTCCTAACTGAACTCGATCTTCAGCTCTGATCCTCTCTATTTCCTGGATACCTATCGGTGACTTGTAATATCCATATGATGTACGGTAGGGGGTACTTTAAGACATATATGTATCATGGTCTATTTTATATCTCTCCCCTCAGGGCACCTAAAAGTTAATTGTTCTAGAATGGTAATGTTCTGCACTGGAACAAACCATATAATTTAAAGCAAATTCTGTCTTCACCCAAAACGCAGCTCTAGTGACGCTCATCTGGGTAATATTCATTAAATTGTTTATGCTTTTGATGACTGGTTACTGCTGCTTCCCAACTGAATTAGCATCCAACCAGTCAAGGCAGAGTTCTGCTGCTTACTTGGTATTCTTCGATCACTCAGCTTTGATTAAAATGTTGAGATTTCTACTGACTAGTAGACTTCCATTAGAAGACACCATCCCATATCTGAATATATCTCCATCACCATGTTGTATCTTTAACTGACCTTGCAGAGATGATAAACACAGGCTGATCTGTGTCAATTTGTAATTCTTTATGCAGTCGACATGCGGATCCTACTTTCCTGCATCCTAATATAGTGATTCCAGGCATCAAGAGTTGGAAGGGATGGGCATTCTTGCAGCGTGAACTGTGAAATTGCTTCTGGTCTGGTGAGCAAATACCTGCTGAGTCCATTGTAAAGCCATGACGATTCCTGTGCTGGATTTGATCTGGCGGATGAAATGAATGAACTTACGGAATGTTTTTCTAAGGCCAAGACATTGCGCGTCTCCCTCTGCGGCAGTAGATTGGAAGAATGCTAACGTGAGGTTGTCATATTGGAAAATCATTCAGTACACCCCATATAATTTGGATATATAACACATGATCTGTGCATATATATATATATCCAATGCCTCATTTAGGGATATAAGTTGTGTGGGCCACTCGTTATTGGTTGATGGAACCTGATGGAAGGAGGGAACGAGGGATGCTGTGAAGATCCTTGCCGGATGCAACTTTTACTCCACCGTATTCATTTTTTCTGATCACTGAACCAGGCCTATGCCAATCAAGCATTGCATGCTGCTTCCTCTTCACGGCTGAGGGACGATTTGCAGAACGCTAAAAAGTAAACGATGTTCCAACAACATTGACAGATGGGTGAGCCACATGCATGACTGAGGAATGAGAAAAAGCAAAAACTGCAAATGGATTGTAGCTAGCACCCCATAAGGTTGAATTATATGTGTAACTCACTCATCACCTTGGAACAGGTTATAGCAGCATATTACAGATAGACCAGTGCCTCCATATGTTCAACACTTCCATAAGTCTGAAATTTACCAAGCAAACAAAGGTGGTCACCCCTGGCATCAAAGCAATGCAATGGTGCCCACAGCATTAATTGCTGCAAAGAGTAAAAAAGAAAACTGAGCATTGGAATTGTAAAAACGCTGTGCTCTGTTGGTGTCTTGACATTATGTTTTGTCAAGAAACCAATAGAGTTCTTGAAGGGAAGAAGATGTGCCACAGCACGCAGTATGGTCTGAGTTTGCCGGTGATCGGGAGGGCTGGACGGGCCATAGCGGGCGTCAGGTGTTTTCCCAGTAGGCTAAAAGAGTGGGGGCGATTTTGCAACAATTTTTTTTCTTACTGGAAACCAGTTTTTCTGCGGTGCTGCAATATCGGCCCCCAAAACCAAAAGCAGCAGTGCTTCACACTTGCACTCCACCCCATCCCCCGGGCTAGTTCTATCAAAATTGCCAGGGCTGTTTTGGCTTCCCAAGTCCAGCTGTGATGATCGGATACAGAAGCAATGAGGAGTTTTGTTCTATTCGTTTCATCAGAGACTGTGATGAACTGCCTAGCAGATCCTGAAGGGTAAAGGAGAGCATAGAGAACCCATGAAACAAAAAAAACAATCATTTAAAATGCAATGATTTCGGCATTGTAAAAGTTAGAGCTATTGGCATTGCTCATGACATTATTTTTAGTTATGTTTTTTTTAAAAACATATAAATAAATGGCATTGTCATTTACAATGCCAATAGCTTATTCTCTCGCAAATGTGAGACCTATTGCATTTGCACCCACACACGGAGCCACACACACAAAGCCACCCACACAGTCATTCACATAGAGCCACCCACACACACACAGAGCCACCCACACAGAGCCACCTACACACACACAGAGCCACCCTCACACAGACCCACCTACAAGAAAAGCTACCCACACAGAGCCACACACACAGAGCCCAACACACACACAGAGCCCAACACACACAGAGCCACACACACACACACAGACAGAGGCACACACACACATAGAGCCCCCCCCACCCACACAGAGCCCCCCCACACACACAGAGCCCCCCCCACACACACAGAGACAGTCCTGATAATGGCTCTGGAAGTGATGCTTAAAGCCCATAGATTCGTACCTTGGCAGACACTGGCTGTCCAGAGCGAAAAACAGACCCGTTATCCCAGTATGCAGGCACTGGGTGAAGCTGGGTGTCCCCGGATATAGTACAATCTACTTCCAGGTGGTGCGAGCCTTTGGTGCAGGTTACGTCTCCTAGAGAAGATGCTGGGTGGACATGGATAACGGCCCGGGGAAGCGATGCTGTCCCTCCACTGATAACGGGCTGGAAGTCCCGTTACACGTAGAATTCATCTCCTCGCTCCTTTCCATGCAGCCTCCGCTCCCTGGCGCCTGGGTCCCGTGAGGAGCAGAGGACGTGGCGGCGGCGGCAGGCAGGGGACCGGGGTCCGCTCTCCCGAGCAGGGGGAGGCTGTTACAGCCTACGTGGGAAGCTCCGCCAGCTCCTAAGCAACCGTTTTTAAAACTCTGCGAAAGGCGGCTAGCCAGACAGGAGGATGCAGCGGGAGGTCCCTCTCTCGGCGGCCAGTGTCCAAGCTAAATAAAAATCAGAATACTTTTCACGTACGGTTACTGACAGTTTGCGTACATCAATAACAGTGTAAATGCCATTGAGCCTGTATAAATCATGAGCCCAACGTGCATAAAAACATCTATTTTTCCTTGTAGCGAACCGACCATGGCAGGTGCAAAATAACGTACGGAAAAAAAGCCTTAATTATTCTACGTGAAGCCAGGCTGAGATGAGAAAATAATGCTGCATTTAATGAAATTTCACTTGCCGCTGCATATTTAAAAATAGAGCTTCCCTTGACAGTTATGTATTACTGTAAACATAGGAAATGAGAACACATTTTAGAGAAGGGGGGAGTGTAATGTGCGCCAGCTGAGAGAGAGAGAGAAAGCAGAGAACTGTGGAGGGGAGGCGCAGGGGGCGGGGGCAATCTCCGATGAATTGTGAAAGATTACAGTGAGTCTTCATCTATAAACCTGCAGCGTGTTGAGCCTCGCACAGCGATGATTTCCCTTAAACCCCAGGATCAGCCGCTGTGAGGAGCCAGCCCTTCTTTTCATGGCTTCACTCACGCGGATGCTGCTCGTGTGGGATTACTTTGCAGCGCCCAGTTAATTAAAAGTTGATAACGCAGAAACTGTTGGACCGGAGTGCACAGGGTTGTTTGCAAAGTACAAATGGGGGTGGGTGGGGTGTCTGTGACACCCTGCTGCTTGTGCCACTCCAATGTACATTTTATTTACGTGCTGCATGCAGTCTGTGGTGGTGGAAAGGAGTGTTAATCAGCTGTCAAAAGCCCCCCTCTAGCTGATTCATGCCCCCTGGCATGTTGGCTTTTTGAGGCTATGGACCCATCCCCCATGTATTTCTACATAAGCATGTTCATAATTTCACTTGGATCTGATATCAAGTCCATGTGGCCGCGGCTGGTACTGGGGGAAGAGGGCCGCAGGAAAGTGGAGCTTGGACACACGTTGGTGGAAGCACTGGAGGGGTCCCTGCTCTTCGATGCCGCTCTAACTGTGCCCAGGGGAATGGTGCATGTTTCCATTACACTACGCGGAATGTTTACTTCCCACAGACAGATCAGTGATATGGCACAGCCGTTCGCTGCCCCCTTGCACATTACAGTTAAATAATCCTCGCGTGTTTTCTATCCAATAAGAGGACCCCCATGGGCAGCAGGAGTCTGTAAGTCCCATCTTTTTCGGATTGGGGGGCGTGTTTTTCTTTAGAGAAAGAAACAGAAAAAAACACGCCCCTCAATCCGAAAAGGACGGGGATTACAGCGAAAAGAGATAGTCACAGAGACCTCTTCTCCAATGGCTGGCTGCCGTTTCGGAGGCCAGCCAATTGCGAAGAGGGGCAGGTTTAAGCCTCGCTACTCTGAGACATAAGATCTCGCCAGCGAGACTGCGCATGCGCAGGCTACGCTAGCCCAGACCTAAAAATGACTGGCATCCAGCAAGACTTCCATCAGGCCTTTGTGGTAAATAAATTATTTACACTGCCGGAATTTCTATAAATATCAAAGAAGGGTAATACATAAAATGAGGAGCAGAGTCCGTGGTCTTCGAGTTAAAGGGTTTTATTCCAGAACTCGAGTTAAGGGAGAGCTCCTTCACCAAGCGGGTTCAGGAGTAGTCTGCTTTACTTGGAACATGACAGCACTTATATACATTACTTGCACAATCAAAAGAAGGAGTTCCCTGGGCATGATTCAATTATCCGTGATACAATCATACAGAAGACATGGAAGGCTTGTTTTCGTTCAAAGAATAACTTGAATCACATTTGTTAGACATAGACAAACACATGGCATCAGGGTGATTGTGGTGACAAGTTACAGAGTTACTAGTGTCTGGGGACAGAGAATTGAGGCATTGTTACAGGGTCATTTCTGTCGGAAGGGTAAAGAGAACGAGGCATTGTGTGCTCCTTACTTCCACACAAGGGCGGTGATGTTTCACAATGGTATGTGTGTGCAGCTGGGAAGAAGGAGTGGTTAACTATTCTCTTCATGTCTATCTCGTGTACTTGATCAGTTTACTCTTGATTGTTGACCCAGCCCGTGGCTGCCCCTGCAAGCTGAGAGATCATTGATGAGTGAGAGCTGCTCGTTCTTTGATAGAGTTAGGGAGGGGGAGAATTTGACGAGGCAACCAACTAACTGACTCCGTTCTGTTTTAAGGAAAAATATCGAACAGGACGGAAACCCGTAAGATACATGATGGCTGGCCATCATTCTTTGCATGTGCCAGTACAACGAAAAGAAGACAGGCAAGAGAGGGGGTATAACAGGATTCATGCTTAAAGAACAAAAAAACGACTTGCCTGGTCGGTGTTAGGGTGGATAGGGTGCATGATGGGACACCAGGAAGAAAAGAGAGTTTTTAGTCAACTTTCCACATTCCCTCCTTGTCCCATAGAAACCCTATTGCAGAAATTCTTAGTCAATCTCTATGTTCATTAAGTCGTACACTTGTTCTTGCAACATGATCATTTCATTTTTCTTTCCCCTGTTTCGTGGACGAGGAGTACAGGAAGTGGCACATAGCCCACAAAGGGCGGGGCTACATTGGACACAGAGGCAACAGGTGAAAATAGTGGCCAAAGGGAGGCCCAGGACTGTTAGTGCCTTCCACCCCCAGGTAGACAGGAGGCCCCATAACCAGCCGGTCAGGGACCATGTGCCAGTGTCCATATCCAATTTATCGGATAGTACATGGAGGCGGGATATAGCAGAGTAAACTGATGGGGCGTTGTCTGGAATAGATACACAGCAACTGGACCCTATTACCTTACACACACCACCACGGTCGGCTAACAGGACATCTAAAACTATACGGTGTTGCAGTGTCATGAGTCTGTCTGCAGCTACTTCAGCTGTACTGTTATTTAAGGCGCCAGTTGTTTAGTCTATGGCGGCCTGAACTACACGAGTTAATTGCCGAATGTGGCGACTATTGGCCATGGGTCCCCAGAAAGGGAGGAAACCTTTAAAAAAATCTCCAGCTTTTTGCCCTGCAGTATCTTCTGCATCTATGACCCCCCTTCGTTGTCTTCTAACTTGGGTCAGAGGGTCAATCAGGTGGTAATCGGCAGGGGCTGTGTAAGTTGGTGGTAAAAGGAATGCGATGTAGCACTTTCCAGACCAGCCTTGAGGCAACCACGTGCGCGCATGGGGTCCACAGATGAAATAGGTGTTTGGGGCAGTTACTATGGTCGGAAAATCGGGAGCGGGTAGTGTATATGTCCTATCACACTCGCTGTTCCCCATTACTTCCCCTTTTCCTTTTCCTCTTATACAAAACAGGCTGTGTTGCGGTGCTACCCAACCTCCTTGATCTGTCCGTCTTTGATTGACGGAAAACATTTCCCTGAAGGAAGCGATGTCATGGAACTGAGAGTAACTGATATTTTCGTGATCCTCGGCCCTTCCCCAGGTCACAGTAAGATCCTCCATTTAAGAAACAGCCTTTACTATTTTTGTCTTTACTTCGTTCCAATTACTCTCATTTTTCGATTTTGTCGGGGGAATGTTTCTGATAGAGGCAGAAAATATCATAGCTAATGCATAGGCGGATCCTGAATAACCGAACGGGAGGGAGAAAAAGGGCATTCCCTTATGTACGGAATGTGGCATCAAGCCACAAACCCAACAGTTCGTCTTGTTGACTATGAGTTGGTGTTTATGGAGAGTGGAAATGAATGTATTATTTATAAATTCCTTTCTTCTGTCCTCGAGGTGTGGGGGAAGATTAACATGGGAATGCATAGTTGTATTCTTTACAAGCGTGGAAGAGGGTGGAGGGAAAACTGTATATAAGATCCAACCCAGACAGGCCGCTAAACAGCAAATAAGTAACATTATTAATAAAAAAAATCGAGAACCTGCTATGCAGTAATTTCACATAATCAGTCCTTTTCAATTTGCGCATCATGTCATTACTCCTCATATTGTCTATTAATTAATATCCAAATGCATCTGTACACGAGATCAAACGCTTCCCAGTAGCCGCTTCACCAAGAGCTTGTTCCTGGACTTAGTTAGCCATCGGTTCGTTATGATCAGGTGTAATGTCTTTAGTCTATTTTTGGTGAGATCGCAGCCGCGATCTGTATTCCTGCTGAGGAGTGAGTTCTGGAAGTGGTGAAATATTATTTATATTCGGGGCATTTATAGCCGCTGGACAGGGCACATTGTCCGTTAGTATTGGTCCAAAATACTTCTTGCAGTGGCTGGCGTGGAGCCACCCTTTTCGTCCTTCCACTTTGACGGCCGTCCTTGTTGTCAGAAGAACCAGTTTAGGGGACGTCCACCTTTTCTCCAGGGGGCTGGTACGATCGAAGTTCTGTACGAGTATCCAATCACTAGGCTTGATGGTATGCTCCTCAGGTGTGGTGTGATCTGGAAAAGCTGCTGCAACCTGTGAACGACAAGAGTGGAGTGCAGACATCAAGGAAGCCAAGTAATCTGTCAACATGTTAGAGTCAATATCAGTTAGTTTCCTAGGAGAAGGGACACCCCAAATGTTGGGAGGCCTACCGAATGTTACTTCTAAAGGGGACAGTCCCGTCCGGGAATGTACCACCATCCGCATGTAAAAGAGAGCGACCGGAGGGGCAGTGACCCAGTCTATCCCTTTTTCTGCACATATTTTGGCTAGTTTTGTTTTCAAGGTTTGGTTGTGTCTCTCTACTAGGCCAGCTGCTTGAGGGTGTCGGACACAATGAAATCTCCAGGAATATCCCAGTAGAAGAGAAACAGCCTCCATTGGTTTAGAAGAGAAAGGCTGTCTTTTGTCTGAATAGATGACCCTTGGTAACCCATACCTGGGGAAAAATTCTCTCACTAGTTGTTTAGCTGTTGTCTGGGCACCATAGTCCGGGACGGGGTATGCTTCAGTCCATCGTGTCAGTGTACACACTACCACCAGTACATACTTGTATCCTCTACATCTGTCCATTTGGATGTAATCCATTTGGAGGACTTCGAAAGGATGATCAGGAGGCTGGAACCCACCCTGTTCTACCGGTACTCCTTTACCAGGATTGAATTGGCAACATATCATGCAAGTTTTTACTTTTTGTTTGGCTGCAGCTCTTAGGTGTTTGTTAAACCAGATATTCGGTAGATTGTCTAGCATACCTTTTTCGCCTAGGTGGGCGGGGCTATGGACCGTGTCTATTATGACATGTACCATTGAGTCAGGGAGAAACCATACTGTTTGGTCTTTGGTCATCCAACCCTGATCAGTCTGGACCCCTCCTTGTTCAGTCCATTTCTTTATCTCATCTGCGGTGGCATGTGTCTGTATGTCTCGTACATCTTTCAACGGATCCCTTATTACCATAGTGACAGTCTGTATTGGTACCTGAGAATCTGTTGTGTTCACTGGACTCTGGGCTGTCTGTTTAGCAGTCCGGTCCGCTAAGTCATTTCCTTTGGATATGGTGTATGTAGCTTTGGTATGTGCTTTACACTTCAGGATAGCTATGGCTGTAGGTAGGTGTATGGCATCTAGTAGGGCTTGAATCAGGGGGCCATGTTGTATCTTGGCCCCATGTGAGGTAAGGAAACCTCTTTCTCGCCATAACACTCCAAAATTGTGAACTACACCAAAAGCGTATTGGGAGTCAGTGTAGATGTTAACCTTCAACTGTTTTGCCCATATGCAGGCCTGTGTCAGAGCGATGAGCTCTGCTGCTTGGGCTGACAGGGTGTCTATTCTTTGTGTCTCTATAATCTTACAGTCCGTGGTTACTGCATAGGCTGCCACTAACTCTCCAGTGTTTGTTCTCATGCATGATCCATCCACATAGTGTTACATCAGGATCTGGGAGTGCAACATCTGTTAGGTCTTGTCTTGGTTTGGTTACTACGTCGATCATCTCCACACAGTCATGTTGTATCGTGTCATCTGAGCTTGAGGGCAAAAGGGTAGCGGAATTCAATATGTTGCATTGCCTTATCTCTATGTGTGGCTGAAATAGCGTTAGTTCGTATCCTGTCAGTCTTGCTATAGTCAGGTGTTGTGTCTGTGTTCTGTTTAGAAGGACTTCCACGGCATGTGGCACTTGTACTATCAGGGGATGTCCTAGCACTATTGAATCACTTTGTCTTATGGCCAGGGCTGTAGCCGCAACGGATTTCAGGCATGCAGGCAAAGCTTGTGCTACGGGGTCCAATGTGCTAGAAAAATAAGCACAGGGCCTGTTTCTTCCTGCTTGGTCTTGTGTGAGGACGGATAGTGCTGTTCCGTCACGTTCTGTCACTAACAGGTTAAAATGCTTGCTGTAATTTGGGGTGGCTAAAACTGGTGCTTGACACAGAGCTAGTTTTAGAGCTTCAAATGCTTGGGAGTGTTCTGATGTCCAAGGGAGAGTTGTAGGGGTGGCTGCTTCCACTGTAGTGAACTGTATGAGTGGCTTGACTATGTGGGCATACTGAGGGATCCATTGTCTGCAATATGAGGTGAGACCAATGAATGCACGCACTTCTTTTTGTGTCTTTGGCTGTGAAATTGTTGAAATCAATTGGATTCGTTCTTGTGTCAGTTGCCTACCTTCCTTGGACAGCAAATGCCCTAAGTAAGCCACTTGCTGTGCACAGAACTGCAATTTTGAGGGAGATACCTTGTGACCTTTGTCTTTCAGAAAATGTAGAACGATGAGGGATGCCTTCTCACAACCTTGTTCTGTCCTTGCTGTGATGAGAATGTCATCTACATACTGTATCAATGCTGTGTTGGTAGGCATACTGATACTGTCAAGTTGTCTTTTTAGTGCTTGGCTGTAAATGCTTGGACTTTCCGTATAGCCTTGGGGAGCTCTTGTGAACCTAAAACTCTGTCCTTTTAAACTGAACCCGAAAAGATATTGGCTGTCGGGATGTATAGGAATGCTGAAGAACGCATTCTTCAAGTCGATGACTGTGAAAAATGCAGCTTCGGGATCTATGGCAGTCAATAGTGAGGAAATATCTGGGACCACTGGATATTGTGGGATCACACATTTGTTCAGTTCTCGAAGGTCAACCTCCGGTCGGTAGACTGGGGGTGCCTGAGGGTCAGTCCTTTTGAGGACTGGAAGAACTGGAGAATTGCAATCATTCCAATCCGTCTCCACCACCACTCCATGTTCTATGAGTTCTTGAATTATTTTTAGTAAGGCTTGTTCAGCCTCGGGTGGAATCTTATACTGTCGTATACGGGGTAGGGCTACTCCCTCCTTGAGTGTGACCTGGTGTGGGGTAATGTCCATGTATCCTACATCAGTCGAACTTTTTGCCCACAGATGTTGTGGGATGTCATTAAGTCTGGGGTCGAATTCTTTGACTGTGAAATGTCCTTTGAAATCTCGTAGAAACAATTGTATTCCCTCCGGTGAGCAGCATATTACTGTTCCTAGTTCTTTAAGTGTCTTAATTCCCAGTAAATTCTCTGGGCACGTTTCTGTAAGGACTAGGTCAGTAGTACGTGTCAGAGGACCCACTCCTAAAGAGACTTGTGCAGATACTTTGTTTATTATTGGTTTTCCTGAAAAGCCCAGAGATATATTATGTGAGCCAGAGAGAGGAACCTCTGGGACTTCCTTATGACTTATGGTAGTCCTACTTGCCCCTATGTCTATGAGGAATTTTCTATCTTGTCCCAGTAAGTGGGCTTGTACATATGGACCCTTTTGATCCACTGGAACTGGGATAAGGGGCAAGTCGCTTTCTCTCTCAAGGCTGTCTCATGAATATGGTTCAAACTCGGGGTAATCTGACTGTGCGTACAGGTACATCTGTGTGGCAGCGGCAGCAGGCGTCTGAACCTGCGGAGGCGCAATAGTCTGAGGCTGCTGGTTACCTGGTCTGGGAGTGTGAGGGCGTTCTTTCGTTTTTCCTGTCGCTATGTTGTGTTTCAGGACTGGACATTCCCTCACAAAATGGCCCTGCTGCTTGCAGTAGTAGCCAGTACCTTCATTGGCCCCCACATTACCTTTGGGGCCCGTGTTTACTGGTGCCGTCTGTGCAACCAATACCTTCATTTTCGTGTCTTTTACTCTTTTCTTCTCTTGTTCCTGTTCTTCCCTTATTCTGTTGGGGTGGTACTGTAACATTTGTAGCATTTGTGAAGGACTATTTGCTTGCCAGGTACTCTCAATTTTTAACACCCTATTTCTGATGGGTGGTAAGGCGTTGTCCACCAATTTAGATACAACAAGGTGGGGATATGCCTCGCTACTATGTGCGAGTCCACTGTTTATAGAGAAACATTTCTGCAACCTGGTGTAATAATCACCCGTATCTTCGTCTGGCTTTTGTTTACAGGCAGAAATGGCATCCCAATCTTCCTTTTTTGTTGTTAATAATAGAGGCAAGACCTGTATGAGGAGACTGGGCAACTCTTTTACGCATTCACCCAGACCTTCACCTGGCTTCCTGTCTGTCTCTTCTTTTTCTAGGGCAGTCCACGTAATCTTTTTACCACCCACCTCCCAGTCCTTTTCCTTTAGTTTGTCGAATATACCTGTAGGTAGAATTACTTTAAGGAGTATTATTATATCCGGATATGTGAAACTACCCATTTGGAGGATATCCTTCAACTCTCTATGGAATCCTCCAGGATCTTTTTCGTGAGAGGGCACCATTTTTTTCATTTCCAATATTTCTAACTTGGTGAGGGGAGTATACACATGTATTCGTTGCAATGTGCCATCTGGCTGTGGTATGGGGTGGACTTCTCGTAAGGGGTATTGGCCTATACTGTAAGGTTCGTGATCTGATGTAGCTAAAGTAAGTTGCAGGTAACGGAGGCGCAGGTCCAGAATGGTATTGATCAATTCCGGTCCCCGAGACATCCATCTATCTGTCACTACTTCTTGTAACAATTTGTATAGCTTATCTGGTCGGTGGAAGTTATTCTCGTATAAGGTAGCCAGGTGTTGGACCATATAAATACCTGCTAGCCGTTGTTCTGTTCGGGGAAGAGCCAGAAACATTTGTGCTACTATATCTGGACCATATACCCGGTGCTGTGATATCCAATGGGTGGCAGACCGGCCCAATTCTTTTTCGTGTTGGGTAAGGGGAGGATCATTGTCAATCCATTCATCCAGGGCTCTTTCTGTGGACTGGAAAAGGTCCTCCGAGGAAGCATCTAATCTTTTAACTTTCTGTGACACTCGCGGGGGTCGCCACTTGGAGCCATGACAATGTCGCGCTACACCCAGGAAATTCATCCTACCTAGTGTCGGACCCTCATCTTCCTCTGAGTTGTCTTCCTGTGTAACTTTCTCAGAGAGAATAGTGACAATTTTCTTAACCAGTCTTTTATTTATTTTGTCGATCTGATGTCCCAGATCATGTGCCCACCTGTGTATCTGATCACTAAGGTCTATTAACTCAGAGTCTACGTTCCCATTACCCGGGTCTAGTTCCCGGATCAAACAATTTATGATGAACCGCAGGAGAAATCCCCTGATAGGAACTTTTCTGTTCTTCATGACGTGGGCCAGAGTATCCGGACCTTCCCCAGTTCGTATAAATTCAGAAACTCTATTTAAATGTTTCGTTATATCAGGGACCTTTTGGAGTTGACCCAGGGCTTGTCTTAATCTCTCTGATATCGTGGCCATTGGGCCGTTTCCGGGTTCGGGGTCATAAGGACACTCAAGAGGCGGGACATCATCTTTATCCTCAGTCCCGTTCCCGGATACTCCTAAATCAGAGGTGGAACCACCGGCTACTAGTTCAGGTGCACGTGTAGACGGGCGTGTTCTAGGCATGTTAACATAAGCGGGGGTGGTTCTGACAGATAGGCGGGGAGAAAATTGTCGGGACAGTGGGAGTTATTTTCACTGGTGATTTGGGGTGTTCTTCTATAATTTCTTCTGACAAAACGGGATAAATGCCAGTAACAAGGGTGCTTCTCTCTCTGTCTGCCTGTTCAGCTAAGACCTTCTCACCTTCTTCCTATAATTGCTTTTCTTTAGCCTGCTCCGACATTCTCTTACTTTTCTCAACTTTCCCAAGTTCTTTCTGGACCCTCCTATGTGCTTCCTTCCGCCATAACTCAATGGCTTCTGTCTGTGAGGGCCTCGCCTTTCTTTTCCATAACTCTTCCTCCACTCTCATAATGCATTCCATGTCCCATGTACCTGTGGCAGGCCACCTATACATCATTTCTAAATTCTCGGTATAGTCTACCCAGAGGTCTAAGAACAATATGGCACCCAGTCCATGTTTGTTATGCATGAAATGTCCAGGCGTGTCTCTAGGCGGGACTTTAACCGGTTTCTCTAATATATTCTTTTTGGTGCTTATCGTACGTAATTTGGAAAACAGAGGCATTTTTAAACTGAACCAATTATGGTTAAAAACTTGAAATATACAAAAATACTTTACACACTAAAGCATAGTGCAATCATACCGGTCCCACAAATGAGACTCGTGTTTACCGTGTTCCCAAATGGAACCCGTCTTTATACATTCCCAGTTGTACTCACCGAGAAGCAAAACTTGAAGACCTGGTCATCGGACTCTTGACGCTTGCGCAGGAATATCGGGGCTCAAAAGACCTCGGACTCGGCGCTTTCACTGGTCGGGCTCTGGGTTGGGATGCTCCGCTATCTTCTTCACCGCCTCGTTAGGATGATCAGTCGCAGTCCGTCTCCTCCTCGTCCCGAGGGAGTTAGCGGGAACACCCCGCTGTTGTGCAATTGAAGTCCGTCGAAAGTATGGAAGGGACAAGGACCTGACTTACATCGCTGGCGCGTGGGGAAGAGGTAGCGTCCCTGTTCAGGCGCCAATTAATGTGGTAAATAAATTATTTACACTGCCGGAATTTCTATAGATATCAAAGAAGGGTAATACATAAAATGAGGAGCAGAGTCCGTGGTCTTCGAGTTAAAGGGTTTTATTCCAGAACTCGAGTTAAGGGAGAGCTCCTTCACCAAGCGGGTTCAGGAGTAGTCTGCTTTACTTGGAACATGACAGCACTTATATACATTACTTGCACAATCAAAAGAAGGAGTTCCCTGGGCATGACTCAATTATCCGTGATACAATCATACAGAAGACATGGCAGGCTTGTTTTCGTTCAAAGAATAACTTGAATCACATTTGTTAGACATAGACAAACATATGGCATCAGGGTGATTGTGGTGACAAGTTACAGAGTTACTAGTGTCTGGGGACAGAGAATTGAGGCATTGTTACAGGGTCATTTCTGTCGGAAGGGTAAAGAGAACGAGGCATTGTGTGCTCCTTACTTCCACACAAGGGCGGTGATGTATCACAATGGTATGTGTGTGCAGCTGGGAAGAAGGAGAATGGGCCGTGGTTAACTATTCTCTTCGTGTCTATCTCGTGTACTTGATCCGTTTACTCTTGATTGTTGACCCATCCTGTGGCTGCCCCCGCAAGCTGAGAGATCATTGATGAGCGAGAGCTGCTCGTTCTTTGATAGAGTTAGGGAGGGGGAGAATTTGACGAGGCAACCAACTAACTGACTCCGTTCTGTTTTAAGGAAAAATATCGAACAGGACGGAAACCCGTAAGATACATGATGGCTGGCCATCATTCTTTGCATGTGCCAGTACAACGAAAAGAAGACAGGCAAGAGAGGGGGTATAACAGGATTCATGCTTAAAGTAGAAAAAAACGGCTTGCCTGGTCGGTGTTAGGGTGGATAGGGTGCATGATGGGACACCAGGAAGAAAAGAGAGTTTTTAGTCAACTTTCCACACCTTCCCTCTCCTTTACTACATATTACAAAAAGTACCTGCTACCCTGCTCCACCTGTTGTGATTTGCTCACTTGCCCTCCCATTTTTCACTTCAAGAGAGCATTTGGCCCTGTGACACCATTTGTGAGTTGATTTTCTCACTTTACTTGGTCATATTTCCTGCCAACCGATCAGAGGCTTGTTAATCAAAGTCGCAGAGTATCCTTATTTTCCACCACTCATCATTTGAGTGAGGTTTTTTTAATACCTTTGAGTAAAACTCTAGTGCCTAATCTGCAGTCCATTAGGCACCAATTTAGAGAGGGAAGCTATGCAGCCATGGACAAAGACAAACCCATAGGCACCATCTATCCCAAAACACCGCTAGCCACTCTGCTCGTTGCACAAGTCAGCCATCCATCCACACCTCTTACAACAGATAATAAAGTACTTGCGCCTCTTTGTTACAGCACTTGTGATTTCTTTCCCTTTTCCTTAGCCTACAAACTCCATGACTCAGTCATTGCTACTCTTAAACAAGCATTGTCCCTTCCCACCCTCACCCAGTCCCTATCATCCGATGCCGAGACTCGAAGCTGGTGCCCCAGCTCTAAAGTGGGAAGCTCTGACTGTCACTCCACATAAAGTTGAAGCATCAAAACACAAAATTAAAACACACAAAAAAATAATAATGCAGTCTGGACCATTCTTACGTTTTTATAAGAAATAGAGACAGGACAGCTGTGTTAAAAAATAATACAATAGATTTTACACAATCCACTTGGTGTAGCATGCTGCCCACGCGGACAAGCGCTCCAGCGCCCACCTAAGGGAAGTAGGCGCTATAGCAATACTACAATACAATAAAACCATCTCTTATTTAATCATATGCCTCTAGTCCTGCGACAACCCCAAAACATGCAGCAATGGCCTGCAGTTGTCTATGAGAGAAGTGACACCCCTACATGAGGAGTGATGTGGAAGATGCTGGTGGGAGTGAGTGAGTGTGAAGGCTGCGGTGTGCAGAGAAGGAGGGGAGCAGCACTCAACTGTTCTGACTGCGGTTTGTTTTGGTTGTGTTGGGAGTAGGTGTGTGAATAACGTGGCGCAGAGGACAGTGTAAATGGCCTATGAACAGATAACACAAGAGCACCGCCAATGCAGGTTCAATGGGGGTCAGTTGGCGGGTGCCCCCTTCCTCCCTAATGGCAGCTTCAGAGCCCGGTTGCAGTGCGCATACACACAGACCCAGACACACAGGCGCAGACACACTCACAGATCCAGACACAAGTCATCAAACAAACACACATAGACCCACACATGCACACACACACACAAATACAGATCCAGACACACAATCAGACAGGCCCACGCACGCACACACACGTGCATACACGAACACGCGCACACAGGTAATCACGCACACACTAAAATGCAGAGAAGAGAGCCAGGATGAAGTGTGCAGATTGGAGGGGGATAGGCACAATCCCTTCCCACCCTCACCCAGTCCCTATAAATCATTCAAACATGGACCGACTTTCTGGGCTGAGACCCCGGGTGACCCCATAAAAGGAGCAGCAGGAGCATAGATGCATATGCAGACACAAAAACACACAGACTCACAGGCACACAGACTCATAGATCCAGATATACCATTCAACACACTGATCCACACGGCAAGCACATACAATCACACAAGCACATACACACAGACTCACAGATCCAGACACACAGACACACTCACAGATTCAGACACACGCCTTCAAACAAACACACATAGGCCCAAACATGCACACACACACACAAATACAGATCCAGACACACAATCAGACAGGCCCACAAATGCACTCACACACATGTGCAAACATGAATGCGCGCACACATGTAATCACGCACACACTAAGATGCAGAGAAGAGACCCCGGATGAAGTGTGCAGATTGGAGGGAGATAGGCACAACCCCTTCCCACCCTCACTCAGTCCCTATCAGCCGACGCCGAGACTCGAAGCTGGTGCCCCAGCTCCAAAGTGGCAGCTCTGACCGTCACTCCACATAAAGTTGAAGCATCAAAACATGAAATGAAAACACACAAAACAAGCATTTGCAACACATGGACAACCAGAGCAACGACGTGAGAGCGAAGAAAATGGGCAGACTGTTAAGATTTATGGCCCGATGAGGGAGATAAGCTATGCGAGGCATGAGGATGTTGTGAGGGCTGGAAGGGAGGGGCCCCAAAAGATAGACTCCGGATAGTTGGTAAAAACTGGTGATCGCTGCAACTACTGTCCATGATTCAAGCACACTCTTGCCAACTTACAGGTGCCACTGGATATTAAAGGGAGCGAACGGTGACTCGCAGGCAGGGCTTTTTGGCGAGTGACTGGACGGCTGGCCTCCGTGAGGTACTTGGTCATGTGTCAAACTATCTGCAAGCCGATGGGAAAAAACCTGCAGTGGAAATGTATTTTGGGCCGGGGCAGAGTATCTCCGTGCATGAGGGAGGGGTGTGAATGATGGGCCCAGGCTGTTAATAGCAGTACAGACCCGAGGGGAGGTGTCTGCGTCAGTGGTCGAAGTGGGAAAAAAAAAGTAGGGGAACTGTGGGTGGAGAATCAGGGGGCGGGAATAACCGAAGATTGAATCAGTGGGCGGAGTCAGGGGTGTGGCTAGAAATAGCAAAACATGCCAATTTTTAGTACATTTAGCATTTCACTGACCTGTTACAGCTTATTACGTTATTTAATTCAAACAATGTATAAACATGTCTATTTGAGGTTTAATTCAGGAAAAAGCAAACACTCATAGGGAATACAAGTTTATGTAAAGCATGTGAAATATAAGCAGGAACAGAGTGTTACCTTAATGCTTTTACTCTCATTGTTCAGAAATCCATGACTATTTTTTGTCTCAAACATTGAGGTCATGAATACAGGGCTCCTCCTGTACACATGTGTTAAGCAGGGCTCAGAAGAGAAAGGGACTCTTCAGGAGAATCTAGACTCACGGAAACCCACAAAGGCTCCTTCACATTCATGTCAGCCAGCTAGCTGCTCATTCATAATATAGCAAAAAGAATAACTTGTGGACAGAATGCAGGACAATGTCATACATTCATCCCAGTACAGAGATCTCAGCCTAAATCCATTGTTTCTTTGCTCACCATTCCAGTCTGGCCCCAGTCATATGCAAATCAGTCTTGATCCTACGCCCAATGGGAACAGTCCAGCTCGAATTGCCAGGCCAGGTCCTTCCTGGACTGGAAACAAGCACCCTGGGACCGGTTTCGGGCTTTCAGCCCTCATCAGCCAGGATAGCTTGATTCCAGTGGCATGGAGAGCACGGGACCCACGTCTGGGCATACCCGTCCCACTCTATGTGACAAAAGCATATAAAACAACTGATGGGCAGAATTCAGAACAATGTCATACATTCACCCCAGTACAAAGATCTGGTCCTAAATCCATAGTTTTTTGCACACCATGCCATTCCAGTTTGGACCCAGTCATATGCAAATCAGTCTTGATCCTGCACCCAATGGGAACAGTCCAGCTCGAACTGCCAGGTCAGGTCCTCCCTGGACTGGAAACAAGCATCCTAGGACCGGTTTCGGGCTTTCAGCCCTCATCAGCCAGGATAGCTTGATTCCAGTGGCATGGAGAGCACATGACTCACGTCTGAGCATATTTGTCCCACTCGGGGTGACAAATGCAAAAAGAACAATTGATGGACAGAATGCAGAAAAATGTCATACATTCACCCCAGTTCAGAGATCTGGGCTTAAATCAATCGTTTTTTGCCCACCATGCCATTCCAGTTTGGACCCAGCCATATGCAAATCAGTCTTGATCCTACACCCAATGTGAACAGTCCAGCCCGAACTGCCAGGCCATATGTATTCAAGTGTCCACACAAAGCAGTACCCACTGAACTATGCACATAAAATATTGCTCTTTGATATGCATGGTACATGTTCTTTGCAGCAGGCATATTACCCCTCTGCGCTACCTTAGATGAGTAAAACAGCCACTAGACAAAACATGCTCCCATCTCTCTCCAGCAGGTACATTGATCACCAAAGTTATCTTGGCACATGTATTGTTGACCGAAACCATGTAATTATCCCCTTCACTTAGCCCTCATTGACTACCCACCACCCTTCATAAATTTGATATCTATCACCCCGCATGCTATAGGCACCATTTTTAATACATGCTGGTCACGACACAAAACCCTCCCGTGGCATGGTTTGATCACTACTGCGCCGTGGATGGCTGACACATGTTGCCTGACACCTCTTTCACATGGATGACCAAGTAGCACCTTAAAGCCTGGTATGAGTTTGCATAGGAACTGTCCTAAGAGTCACACAGTTGATTAATGAATTGTTATATGTCCCCTTCCTTCCTGTCTATACAGGTTTTAAATTCAGGCAGGCAATGATTGTCCTGATGATGATCCATTATTATTAACTGGACTGTTCCCTTGAGGCACAGGATCAGACTGATTTGCATATTGCCATGTCTGAACTGGGGTGGCAGAGTGGGCTAAAGAACGGCGATGGATTAAACCCAGATCTGTTTACTGGGTGTGAGTGTTTGATTGGTTCAGATGCTCCGTCCATCACCACCCCATTTTATACCACTTTAATTAGTGGACATCATATACCAGGCCAACTTCTCGCACCACTCCTGCATTGCTAGCACATATGAAGACATGGCGCGCAAAAACAAAATGGTGGCCTATTGTAAACATACACACTGGCTAAACAAAAATAGCTATCACTGCATGGATAGCAATGAAGGAGGTATACAAAACAAAGAACAAAGTTCCCGCGCCCTGCCTCCCCACCTCTGAAAAGCCTCATGTAGCATTGCAGAAAAAGGATGGCAAAGATATTATTTATTTACCCAATGTGACTGGGCCCACATACATGCACCTGCCCTTTACCCACCACCATTAAATCAGCAAAGCCAAAAACGGAAACTAAATTAGGTTTAAGAATACTTCAAACACAGTATCAACAATGTCACACATAAACAAACTCACAAAAAAAATGGTACACAAGCAAATGGTGAAGAAGAAGTTAGCTGAGAACAGAAGAAGATGCCTGGCTACATGGGCCAGAACTCTGAGAGCAATCCCAAACCTAGGCACCAACAGGTACATTTAGAGAAAAAAGAGCACACATTTTGAATGTAATCTTTCCACAACCCACTAAATGATTAGTGATAATATGAAACTGTATAAAAAAATACACTCATGGCCTAGTGCAGTGCAGACCAGGCCCCCAAAGGTTAAAACAACATGACAATGAAAAACTCATAAATCATTACAAAAATTCACAAAAAACACACAAGAAAATGGAGAAAACGTATATTTATCTCCAGGCCTCCACCATAAAATATTGCAAATGTTTTCCATTAAAAACAGTTAATTTGCAAACTTCAGGCCATCCACCAATAAAGATACAAGATGAAATTTATAGAGTGCACTTTCACCCGAAGGTATGATGGCGCTAATACTCCATGGAGAGCAGACATTATGGGCCCCATTAGGATGACGGGCGGACATTGTCCGCCCGCCACCCTATCGTAGAACGGGACTGCCCGCCATAAGGGCGGAGGTCCCGTGGGGGGAATTAGGATGTGCCCGCCACAGTGGCGGGCACATCCTGTAGTTTTTGCATTGTGGCGGGCGGTGCACTCTGCACCGCCCGCCACAATGTAAAAAATGCTGTTTTGCTTTTGCATATGCAAAGCGGCAGGCACCGCGCGGTGCCTGCCGCTTTGCATATGCAAATGTGGGGGGGGGTACCATATGTACCCCCCATGTACCCCCAAGACAGTGGCGCCAACCTGGGGGCCCTGCAGGGGGCCCCCGCAGCAATCACTGCATGCCTTTCCTTGGCGGCATTGCCGCCGCGGAAAGGCCTCTGCTTTTTGCCATTGTAATATGGCTGGCGGTGTCCATTAGACACCGCCACCATATTAATCTATTACCACCGCGGTGACATGCCGACCGCGGCGGTAAAGTGGCGGACGGTCTTTCCGTCCGCCGCTGTCCCCTCCGCCATCCTAATAAGGCGGAGGGGAACACGAGAGTGGTTGTCGGGCGGATTGCAATCCGCCCGATATCGTAATGGGGCCCTATGTGTCAGAGCCAAACACTTTACTGAATAGCCAAGTTTTAAGTGAGCACGGCTGGCGCATTGTCATTCGAAAGGGGCTAATCGGCCTCAATCGGAATGACAATGGGCCTGCCTGCAGTCTGTGCGAGGTCAGGGAGGGGCTGCTGCAGCCTCTGGAGTTCACAGAGAAGCCCCCGGAATCTAATGGGAAAAAAAGTGATCGTTTTTATGGAGGACAATTCTTGCCTTCCCGGAATGCTTTTTAGAGAGTAAGAAGTAGGGGAACGGACTGGAATAATTTTTAGAAGTAGGGGCACGCTGTGCCCTTCCGTCCCCACCCACTTCTACCACTGGTCTGCGTGCACCCTGCTCTGTCTGTACGGCCCTCCTGCTGCCCTAGGGAAATGCGATCTGATTCCTGCAGACCGGCCACCCAGCCAGGGCTTTCTCAAACACCTTGTCCAGCAATAAACCGGCTAATTAATAAAATAGTAGAACTTGGAAGGTCTCCACATCGTTGGGTGATCGATTACACAAATGCAGGGCTGAGCAAATTAGGTTGTGCGAGCTGCCCTGAAAAAAACAAGCGCTCGCCGTGCTCTGTAAGCCCCGTCCTTTTCGGATTGAGGGGCGTGTTTTTCGAGGAGCGAAAGAAACAAAAAAAACACGCCCCTCATTCTGAAAAGGACGGGGCTTACAGCGAGACAATGATGTGACAGAGACCTCTTCTCCAATGGCTGGCCGCCGTTTAGGAGGCCAGCCAATGGAGAAGAGGAGCGGGTTTAAGCCTCTCTACTCTGAGACATAAGATCTCGCCAGCGAGACCTAAAAAGGAAAATTTCCTCTGAGTTTGGGGTTGCAGGACCCTGGTGAAAAGCCCGTTTATTTTGGCCAATCTTATTATTACTTAGCGCTATCAGCACATCAGTGCACGCCCACCCAGCCCTACTGGCCTCTCATTGGGGTTTATTTAAAACCTGCTAAAGCGTATCCGCGCGCATCAGGCATGCCACAATCAAGCCCGTCCATGCCCGTCCGCCCTCAGCATCAGCCCCAATGTGTCTTCAATGATCGAAGTAAAGCATACTAGAAGGTATGCCGGGGCAGAGCTACACGCCTTAAACACTGGAGGTAAGAACCCAGCCTGCTTAAACCTAACCCTTTATACCTTCCGAATCAATTTCAAACAATTTACTACAAATGTAAGGCCTGCTTACCAAAGATTTAGTATTCAGAAATCAATCTCTATACACTGCCAAATCTGTTCATTGTGCCAAGTAAAGTAACAAATCATTGCGTTATATCCTTTTAAAATCCAGATCACTAGTGAAACATAGTACAGAATGTGAGGAATTAATAGAGATCCAGAAAAAAAGCTTGCATTCGTCACAGAATCCTGGACAGATGAGTGAACGGGGCCAGACTTGGTCAAAACTACTCCCACTGAGTTCTTCTGTCTTACTCTAAATAGGCCCATTAGGTGGGGTGGGGGTCTTGCGGTTATCTATCATGACTTGCTGTCAGTAGCTTTCGAAACAGTCTCTGCCACTACCTGCGAAGCCCTGTCCTTCTGTTTCCAACACTCTAACCATTACTCCTTCAAAGGAATATTACTCTATAGACCTCCAGGTCCTAAAGATGCTTTTTTTGGCAAAGATAGGCACTCTACTAGAGGATGGTCTCTGCACAAACAACTTCACCATACTTGGTGATTTTACTTTCATCTTGAATCCATTACACATTGAGATACAGCTGGCCTGTTGAATATTATCCGAAGCACAGAGCTAGTGCAGCTAGTACAAGGCCCTATCCGCGATGCAAGTCATACTCTGGACTGCATCTTCTCCAATCATCCGTACTTTGCTTACACAGGTTCATTGCCTCTTACATGGTCCAATCACCTAGCGATCGTATTTGAATTATCATTCCCAGATCGGCAACAAGACCATGCTATCCACAAAAGCACTGATAATGTTAGATCTCTCAGCGGCCTTTGACAAGGTCTGCCACAAACTACTATTGGACCGACTGTTTGCTTGTGCCATTCAGGGCATGGCCTGGAAATTTCTGTGCTATTTCCTAACGGAAAGAAAACAAACAGTAGCCTTAAACATGTTCACTTCCAAATCCTCCTTTCTCCCTTGTGGGGTCCCCTTAGGTCCTGGCTAATCCCTACACTATTCAATGTGTATGTTTCATCTTTGGTGCAATTGATTGGAACCTTTGGCATTCATTTAACATCTTATGAGATGACACGCAAATAGAGGTGTCTCTGCTGCCGAAACAGGAAATAGAGAGAGGAGGCAAATTCCACGATTGCATGCAGTCCGAACCGACTTGGTTGAGTCAAAACGGTTTAAAGTTGAACACAAGCAAAATCGAAGGGATCATTTTTGGAAATAATGCCAATTTTTGATCACCCAGATGGTGGCCTGAAGAGTTAGGTACCCTTCTGACTTCTGTTAGGAAAGCAAAAAACCTAGGAGTAGTAATTTGACAACAGGCTCACCTTTGGGGATCAGGTAAATGCAGTCACTTCTTCTACTTTCCAGACTCTCAGGATGATTAAGAAATACCACATCTACAACCCCAGGAAAGTCAAAGAATAATGATAACCTCCCTCATCCTGTCAAAACACTGCAATAGTCTATATTTAAACATGCAGCAGCAACATATGAACAAAATGAAATAACTGCAAAATGCAGCAGCCAGGTTGCTCACAGGTACACCGAAATTTACATTTGTACAAAATGAAATTAGAAAGCTCCACTAGCTGCCAATTAGACATGTACAATTTAAATCTCTTTGTAAGGCCTTCAAGGCTTTCCACGATTGTGGACCGGTCCATCTCAGGCAGTGTTTCAGATGGTACACTCCCAACAGAACTTTTCGCTCCCTCGGAACGAAGATGGTGATTGTGCCTAATTTTAAAAGATCCAAATGGGGCAACAGAAGTTTTGTTACCTGCATGACTAGGGCAAGGAAAGAACTCCCTTTCCATATACGGGCCGCCCTTGACCTGCTGTCATTTAGGAAGGCACTGAAAACTTGGCCATTCAGCAAATAGACCGAAACTTTGGGTAACCGTTTCTCTCTATAAATTCATATAACATAACACAGCATTTGCTTTCTTCTCCCATGTACTTTGCCTGTGACTGCTTAGCCTATCCTGAATCGCTCAATACTGCACTGCCAGCCACGTAGCTCTGCTTAGGAAGTAAACTAGTCAAAAGCATAACGTTCATGATGTATTTATTCAAATGAACTCAATAATGGAATATTCTGAACCTGTGTTGCTCTCAGTGAACAATGTCTAATATTGTTAATTAATGATCTTGGGGTAATTAAATTAAATAATTGTCCTTATCCTCTCTGATTCAGATTTTGAGTGGTAAACATAATTTTGTGGCATGCAGTTATCTCACAATAATGTGGAAATGATAATGTTTATTGTGCCCTCAATACAAGTTGCCACCTGTTTCTAATCAGATAAGACTGCTGCTTTTGTTAAATCACAGGTGCTTAATGTCAAGTCAAGTCAAGTCAGAGAATTTGTATAGCGCACTACATACCCAGAGGGTCCCAAGGCGCTTAGAAAGGGGAGGAGGATTACTTGTCAAATATCCACGTTTTAAGTTGCTTTCTGAATGCTAGGTGGTTCTGGGTAAGGCGAAGGTAAGCGGGGAGTGAGTTCCATGTTTTAGCAGCCCGGTATGAGAAGGATCTGCCTCCCATGGTGGTCTTGTTGATGCGAGGTACAGTGGCGAGGGCTTGGCTGGAAGAACGTAGTTGGCGGGAGGGGGTGTAGAAGGACAGTCGTGAGTTGAGGCATTCAGGTCCGATGTCGTAGAGTGATTTGTGTGCGTGGGTTAGCAGTCGGAAAGTGATCCTCTTATTGACGGGTAGCCAGTGGAGGTCTTTAAGGTGACCAGAGATGTGTTCATTGCGTGGGATGTCTAATATGATCCTGGCTGAGGCGTTTTGGATTCGTTGGAGTTTCTTCTGGAGTTTAGCGGTAGTGCCTGCGTAGAGGGTGTTTCCGTAGTCCAGTCGGCTCGTGACCAGAGCATGGGTGACTGTTTTCCTTGTTTCGGTGGGGATCCAGCGAAATGTTTTTCTAAGCATGCGAAGAATGTTGAAGCAGGAAGAGGATACGGCGCTGACTTGTCTATTCATTGAGAGTGAAGAATCCAGGATGACGCCTAAGTTCCGTGCGTGGTCTGTCGGGATGGGTGCTTTTCCGAGGGCTTCCGGCCACCAGGAGTCGTCCCATGCAGAGGGGGATGTACCTAAGATGAGGACTTCTGTTTTGTCTGAGTTCAGTTTCAGACGGCTGTGTTTCATCCATTCGGCAACTTCTTTCATTCCTTCGTGTAGGTTAGTTTAGGCGGTGCTGGGGTCATTGGTGAGAGAAAGGATTAGTTGAGTGTCATCCGCGTAAGAGATGATGTTGAGGTTGTGTTGGCGGGCGATGGCCGCGAGGGGGCTCATGTATACGTTGAAGAGGGTGGGGCTGAGTGAGGATCCTTGTGGTTCGCCACAGATGACTTCCGTGGCCTCGGACTTGAATGGTGGGAGGCGGACTTTCTGAGTTCTTCCGGTGAGGAACGAGGTGATCCATTCAAGTGCTTTTCCTTGGATTCCGATGTTATTGAGGCGTTGTAAAAGGGTGCTGTGGCACACTGTGTCAAATGCTGCAGAGAGGTCGAGGAGGATGAGGGCGACTGTGTCTCCATTGTCCAGTAGAGTTCGAATGTCGTCTGTTGCTGCGATGAGGGCGGTCTCAGTGCTGTGTTTTGCTCGGAAGCCAGATTGTGAGGAGTCGAGGGATTTGTTGGCTTCGAGGAAGGCGGCGAGCTGGTTGTTGACAGCTTTCTCGATGACTTTGGCCGGGAATGGAAGGAGCGAGATGGGGCGGTAATTTTTGAGTTCGGTGGGGTCCGCTGTGGGTTTTTTCAGAAGGGCGGTGAGTTCAGCGTGTTTCCAGTCTTCCGGGAAGGTGGCGGAGTTGAGGGAGCTGTTGATGACGTCTCGGAGGTGCGGTGCTATGACGGAGTCTGCTTTGTTGAAGATGTGGTGAGGACATGGGTCTGTGGGGGATCCTGAGTGGATGGAATTCATCAGGCGGATTGTGTCCTCAGTGGAGATTGGGTTCCAGTCGTTAAGGGTGTTCACGGGGGGAGAATGTTCAGCAAATGGTAGGGTGGGTTGGTTTCCGGGTTGGTTGTCGAAGCTGTTGTGGATGTCTGCAATCTTGTTGTGGAAGAATGAGGCTAGGGAGTCGCAGAGGGCTTTAGAGGAGGTGATGTCGTTGGAGTTGGCCGAGGGATTGGAAAATTCCTTGACGATGTTGAAAAGTTCCTTGCTGTTGTGGGCGTTGTTGTCAAGTCGATCCTTGAATGCTGTTTTCTTGGCCTTTCGGATTAGTTGGTGGTGAGTGCGGGTGGCGTTTTTGAAGGCGTCCTTGGTGCTAGTGGTTGGGTCTTTTTTCCAGGCCTTTTCGAGGGAGCGGCAGAGTTTCTTGGACTTCTTAAGATCATCGTTGAACCATGAGGCCTTTTTGCTGGCAGGTTTGTTTTGACGTTTCTTCAGTGGTGCTAAGGTGTCGGCGGTGTTGGATAACCATAGGGTGAGGTTGGCGGCGGCTTCGTTTGCGTTAGAAGAGTGGGCTGGGGTGTTTAGAAGGAGCGATGCGGAGATCTGGTCCGTGGTGATTTTGTTCCAGTTTCTTTTCAGAGTTGGTTGGGGGTGGTTGGTGGGTTTTGGTTTGTTGTAGGTGAAGTGAACGCAGCTGTGGTCAGTCCAGAGGAGATCCGTAGTGTGGCTGAAGGAGACATGATTGCTGGAGGTGAAGATGGGGTCGAGTGTGTGACCTGCGATGTGGGTGGGGGACGTGACCAGTTGTTTAAGTCCGAGGTTGGCGAGATTGTCCAAGAGGGTGGTGGTGTTGCGGTCGTTGATCTTTTCAAGGTGAAAGTTGAGGTCTCCCAGAAGGATGTAGTCTTTGGAGGGGAGCGCGTGAGGAGTGATGAAGTCCGTGATGTCTTCACTGAATTTTGCACGGGGTCCTGGTGGTCTGTAGAGGAGGGTGCCTCTGAGTGTGGTCTTGGGGTCGATGTGGATCTGGAAGTGAAGGTGTTCAGAGTTGGCGAGGTTGACGTCAGAGCTGGTTGAGATGCGGATTGACTTCTTATGGACGATAGCGATTCCTCCTCCTGTGTGGTCGGTGCGGTCCTTGCGTGTGATCTTATAATCTTCAGGGATGGCAATGGTGATGTCTGGGGCGGAGGAAGCGTTCATCCATGTTTCTGTTAGGAAGGCGACGTCCGGAGAGATGGTGTCTAGTAGATTCCATAGGTCAATGGCGTGTCTGTGGACCGATCGAGTGTTGAGAAGGATGCACTGTAGGTGGTTGGGGTCAGGAGTCTGTGTTGTGGTCGTAGCGGAGATGTTGTCGGTGCCGATGAATTTGCAGGAGTAGCAGGAGAAAGGTCCATGGGTGTGTCCGGGAGCGGCTTGGACGCAGTTTGGGGCGCGACCGGAGTTGAGGGCTAGGAGGGTGGCGGCATCGTAGGTAATGCAGGGGGGCTGGGCAGCGCGAGGGGCAGGGGGTCTGGCGCTGGGCACGGACCGGGCGCGGACGGGCGTAGACGGGCTTACCTTTGGCGCACCTTCGGCGCGGACTGGGCGCGATCGCTGCGCTTGACCGCTGCGCGGAAAGGCATCTGTCATATATGGGTAGTGGGAGGAGTGCTGCCTAAATCAGGGTAGTGAACACACTGGCATGTTTCTGTGTAAGTAACTCCTGCCAAGCTCGAATTCAGAAAGAACAAGCAGTTTTCACAATAACATGCACAACGATGAAGTTCCAAGTAGGAGGCACAGCTTCTATTTGTACAGCGCAGTGAATGGAAAGGGTATAGTCAAACTCTTAGCAAAGCATACTGTATTATACACAACACAGGTAAAGAGTAGTCAATGTGCTCGAAGACATTACTCTCTAACTGTGACACCACTGCACAGTTGTAATAAAGAAGGTGTCACAACTACACTACTGTAATCACTAACTACAGATGAGTTGTGATGTCACTCTGCCTACTTTCAGAGCCAAAAGACAGTGTGAAAGGAGCAGAATTACAACAGAAGGGATAATTGGCTCTTCACCTTTCCTCTGAGCTATTTTTGTCCTTAAACTTTACAACCATTAGCTGATAAGTAGAATTTTATGGCATAATGTTTATTTATAGCACCAAAGGAGTTCAATTAATCAATCAATCATGTCACTTGTAAAGCACACTACATACCGTGAGGGTCTCAAGGTGCTGGGGGAGGGAGGGGTGCTGCCACTGCTCGAAGAGCCAGGTCTTGAGGAGTCTTCTGAAGCCCAGCAGGTCTTGGGTCTGCCATAGGTGGGTGGGGAGGGTGTTCCCAGCCTTGGCAGTGAGGTGGGAGAAGGATCTGCCGCCGGCTGTCGTTTTTGGATGCGGGGGACTGCTGCGCGGGCGAGGCTGGCGGAGCGGAGCGGAACTGGCGGGTGGGGTTGTAGAAGCTGAGTCACTTGTTGAGGTATGCTGATCCGGTGTTGTGGAGTGCTTTGTGTGCGTGGATGAGAAGCTTGAAGGTTATCTTCTTGTTGACGGAGGCAGTGAAGGTCTCTCAGGAGGGGTGTGATGTGGCTGCAGCGGGGATGTCGAGGATAAGGCTTGCAGAGGCATTCTGGATACGTTGAAGCTGCCTCAGAAGTTTGGCCGAGGTTCCTGCGTAGAGGACGTTTCCATAGTCCAAGGGCCTGGGTGACTGTTCTTCTCGTTTCGGTGGGGATCCACTTGCAGATCCTGCGGAGCATGTGGAGGGTGTTGAAGCAAGAAGAGGAGATGGCGTTGACCTCTTTAGTCATGGAGATGGTGCAGTCGAGGATGACCCCTTGGTTGGGTGCGTGGTCGGTGGGTGTCAGGGCTGTTCCCAGTGTGGTCGGCCACCAGGAGTCGTCCAAGGCTGAAGGGATGGATCCGAGGATGAGGACCTCCATCTTGTCCAAGTTCAGCTTCAGTTGGCTGATCCTCATCCATTCGGCGACGGCCTTCCTTCCTTCGTGGAGGTTAGTCTTGGCGGTGTGAGGGTCTTTGGTGAGGGAGAGAAACAGCTGGGTGTCATTGGTGTAGGAGTTGATGTTGAGGTCGTGCTGTCGGGCGACGTGGGCGAGGGGTGCCATGTAGATGTTGAACAACGTCGGGCTGAGGGATGAGCCCTGGGGTACGCGGCAGATGATCTCGGTGGCATTGCAGCGGAACGGGGGGAGGCGGATGCTCTGTGTTCTGCCAGATAGAAAGGTTGTGGTCCAGTCCAGGGCCTTCTCTTGGATCCCGGCATCATGTAGGCGTGTTTGTAGGGTATACAGACAAAATATTGAATCAAAAATATAGAAAAGCAGTAACATCGAAGTGAAAATATAGAATGGACAAAATATCGAATGGGCAGAATATAGTCAATAAAAATATCGAATTTAAGGTAAGTATCGATTTTTATAAATATAGAAAGTCGAAATATCGAAGTATATAATAGGTTTTAAATATATCGACTTTTTATGAATATCGAATTTTTTAAAGTGTTTTGTATGTTAATATATGTGTGAAAAGTGTACATTTATTTCATAATTTATTTTAAGTAATGAATTTTATGTTATTTAATTTTTGCCTGTTGCTTGCTGGCTTCGGCCAACGGCCATCGCAAGCACTACCTTCGGAGTGCTGCTCACGTCCATTGGCACTGCGGCGGATTCTACACCGCGGTAAAGGGGTTAATTCTGTAGCGGGTTGTAGGTTTATAGGGGAATAGGGTGGGAAGTAATTTAATTATAATTAATTAAATATTTACATTTATTTATTGGTATTTATTTTGAATTAATTGTTAATTTATATTTAATTGGTAATTCATGAAATTTTAATTGGCAATTAATTTTACTTAATTGATTAATTGATAATTATGTTAATTTTATTATTTATTTTCTGTAGCGGGTTGTGGGTTTGTAGGGGGATAAGGTGGGAAGTAATTTAATTATAATTAATTAAATATTTAAATTTATTTATTTGTATTTATCTTGAATTAATTGTGAAATAATTTTTAATTGGTAATGAATTACATTTTAATTGGTAATTCATTTTTATTAATTGATTAATTGATAATTATGTTAATTTTATAAATATATTTCCCGTAGCGGGTTGTGGGTTTGTAGGGGAATAGGGTGGGAAGTAAGTTAATTGTAATTAATTAAAAATGTTAATGTATTTATTGGTATTTATTTTTAATCAATTGTTAATTAATTTTTAATAGCTCATTAATTAATTATTAATAGCTTATTAATTTGTATTAATAGGACGTTAATTTTATTAATGATGTTTTTGTATTTTTAATGGATTAATTATTATAATATAATAAATTGGTAATTGCTTTTAATAAATGTTTTATTGGTATTAATATTTAATGTATTTTTATTAATATATGAAGTATTTACTTTCCCTACTGTTGCACTCACTGGAGTGGGAATAGTAATTTTTACCCCTACGCTATCCAACGCTTTCCCTACTGTTGCACCCTCTGGAGTGGGAATAGTAATGTTTACCCCTACGCTATCCAACGCTTTCCCTACTTTTGCACTCTCTGGAGTGGGAATAGTAATTTTTACCCCTACGCTATCCAACGCTTTCCCTACTGTTGCACTCACTGGAGTGGGAATAGTAATTTTTACCCTCCCGTTATCCAACTCTTTCCCTACTGTTGCACTCTCTGGAGTGGGAATAGTAATTGTTACCCTTACGCTATCCAACGCTTTCCTTACTGTTGCACTCTCTGGAGTGGAAATAGTAATTTTTACCCCTACACTATCCAACGCTTTCCCTACTGTTGCACTCTCTGGAGTGGGAATAGTAATTTTTATCCCTACGCTATCCAACGCTTTCCCTACTGTTGCACTCACTGGAGTGGGAATAGTAATTTTTATCCCTACGCTATCCAACGTTTACCCTGCTGTTGTAGTTGCTGGAGTGGTAATAGTAAATTTTACCCTCCCGCTATCCTACAGTAAAAATATTGTATATTGTTAATTAATTGTGTTAATATATATATATGTGTTAAAAAATGTAATTGTATGTTCATTTTTTTTACTGAAATTCATTATTTAATACTTTTAAAGTTATTTATGTATTTTTAAGTATGCTAGTTAATTATAGTTAATATTTCATTAATTTTAAATTACTTTTAAGACATTTAAAAAAAGTCGATATTTTGACTAACTATATATATTTTTTCGATATTTTTGATTCAATATTTTTGTACTTACCTGTTTGTAGATAGGACTTCGATATTTTTGCTTTCTATATTTTTACTTCAATATTTTTAGTATTCTATATTTTTGTATTCTATATTTTGTCAGTGATCCGTTTGTAGAGTGTGCAGTGGCTGACCGTGTCAAAGGCGGCGGACAGGTCCAGGAGGATGAGGGTTGCTGTTTCTCCGTTGTCTAGTAGGGTCCTGATGTCATCGGTGGCGGCGATGAGGGCAATTTCGGTGCAATGGTTGCTGCCGAATCTGGACTGGGACTGGTCCAGGATGCTGTTCTCCTCGAAGTAGCTGGTCAGTTGTATGTTGACGGTTTTCTCGATGACCTTCGCCAGGAATGGGAGCAGAGAGATGGGCCGGAGGTTCTTGAGGTCCTAGGAGTCTGCCTTGGGCTTCTTGAGTAAGGTGTTAATCTCAGCGTGTTTCCAGCTTTCCGGGAAGGTTGCTTTCTCGAAGGAGATGTTGATTACTTTCCGGAGATTGGGTGTGATGGCTGTGCAGGCTTTGTTGAAGATGTGGTTCGGGCATGAGTCTAATGGTGATTCGGATTGGATGGTGTTCATGATCTTGCTGGTGTCTTGGTCGTTGATGAAGGTCCAGGAGAGCAGTCGGTTGGTGTGGGTAGTGGTCGTGGGGGCTGAGGTCTCTGTGGTTGTCAGAGCGGTTGTGACGTTGAAGCTGTCGTGGATGTCAGCAGTCTCGCGGTGGAAGAAGGTGGACAGCGAGTCGCACAGGTCTTGCGAAGGTGGGATGTCGTTGGTGTTGGAGCTGGGGTTGGAGAGTTCCTTCACGATGTTGAAGAGCTCTTTGCTGTTGTGTGCGCTGTTATCTAGGTGGTCTTTGAATGAGGCCCTCTTGTCAGATCTGATTAGGTGATGGTGTCTTCAGGTGGCGTTCTTGTGGCCTGCGTGTCTGTCCGGTGTTTGTTCGTGGAGCCAGTTTTTCTCCAGTTTTCGGCAAGTTTGTTTGGAGGCCTGGAGGTCTTCGGTGAACCAGGTGGATTTCTTGCTTGTGTGGTTGTTGGAGGATTTCCTGAGCGGGGCGAGGGTGTTGGCGCAGTTATCGATCCACTGTCTGAGGTTGTGGGCGGCGGTGTCGGGGTCGGTGGGGTCAGCTGGTGGGCTCTGGGTGAGGGTGGTGGTTAGCTGGTCTTTGGTGACTTTTCCCCAGCTGCGACGAGGCATCTGTTGGGTGCTGTGGTGCCTGGTGGGCTTCCTGAAGGTGAAATGGATGCAGTGATGATCGGTCCAGTGGGGTTCGGTGGTGTGGTTGAAGGAGACGTTTGGGCATTCAGAGAAGATGGGTTTAAGCGTGTGGCCCGCGGGGTGGGTGTTGTCACAAGCTGTCGGAGTCCGAGGTTGGCGAGGTTGTCGATCAGGGTGGTGGAGTTGGTGTCATTGTTGTTCTCGAGGTGGAAGTGCTGGTCCCTAAGGAGGATGTAGTCCGTGGAGGCGAGGGCGTGTGTGCTGATGAAGTCGGCGATGGAGTCGCTGAACTGTGGTCAGGGTCTGGGGGGTCTGTAAATGAGGGATCCTCTGAGGGTAGTGTTGGGGTCGGTGTGGACCTGGAAGTGCACGTGTTCGGTGGTGCTGAGGGTGTTGTCGGTGCTGGTCGAGACTCTGAGGGTGTTCTTGTGGACGATGGCGATTCCTCCTCCTACTCCGTTGGTGCGGTCCCTGCAGGTGATCTTGTAGCCTTCCGGGATGGCAATGGCGATGTCGGATGCTGAGGCGGGGTTTAGCCAGGTCTCCGCCAGGAAGGCGACGTCAGGGGAGGTTGAGTCAAGGAGGTCCCAGAGTTCGGTGACGTGTTTGCGGGCAGAACCGGTGTTGAGGAGGATGCATCTGAGGTAGTTGGGTTCTCCTGTTGGTGGTTTGGCGGGCTGGATGCTGGTGAAGCTGCAGTTCTGGCAGGTGAAGGGTCCTTGGGTGCGCTTCGGGGTGGCCCAGTAACAGGTGTGTTCTCGTCCGAAGTTCAGTGCGTGGAGGATGCTGGCATCGTAGCTGAGTCTGGCATCATGGCATTCGCGGGGGCCAGGGTTTCTGGTGCTGGGCGCGGTCGAGCCACGGACAGGCGCAGACGGGCTTGCCTTAGGCGCACTTCCGGCGTGCCCGCGGCACACCCACTGCGCGCGTCTGCTGCCCAGCCGTGCAGCGGCCACCATCAGAAGGGGAGGTGGGAGGGAGGAGCAGCTCTGAGGGTGGATTGACGAATGGGCGAGCGGGGAGGGCGGGCCGCAGGGGGCACAACTCCGGGAAGGCAGGAAGAAGGGACGGAGAAGGGAGAGAGAGGGCAAAATGGAGGCGAGCACAAGGGGAAGAAAACGGTCACAAAAAACAAATGAGACAATAATACAATACAAAGCAATAAAAACGGTCACAGAGACAGATGAGACAATAGTACAATTCAGAGCAATAAAAGCGGTCACATAAAACAGATGAAACAATAATACAATACAAAGCAATCAAAGCGGTCACAGAAACAAATGGAGCACAATACCAATTACAATGCCAACAGATGAAAAACAAACCTAAGGCCTACCACTGGCCACCAGGGATGAGGCGGTAGTGGTAGCCTGCGGGTGGAGGTGGGCCTCAAACTCCCTGCAGCATCTGGGCAGGGGCACAGGCGCAGTCAGGTGGAGCTCCGCGGCGAGGGGAGCGACCTGCCTGGAGACAGGGTTAAGGGTCGCTCTCCACAAGTTAATTTGGTGAACCGGAAATCGATGTGCTTGTTACCACACATTCAGAGCTTTCTCCACTTTTGAAAGTGAGGTAGATTACACTACCTAAAATATACTTTGCAATCAGTTTCAGGTTGTTGGCATGTTTATTATCACATCAAAAATTCCACATTCATGCTATACATCTGCACCCATAATATATTTTCCATTTGAACGAGCAAGTGATCAAAAGTTAAGAGGAGAGATGGTATTTTCATGTATTACTAGAATAAAAACACGACTGAAGAAGGAGATTCAGACTAGTTTTAGAAAATTACACTTTGTTTGTATTTTAAGACCAAGATCTTCGCAATAAGTTAAGGACTGTTCTATGCACTAATTACATATGCTAGATGTTTTTCTCATTAAAGAGTTCATACTCATTTAAGTTGCTTTCTTGTTCAGGCTTGAAGTGTTCAATAAAAGTAGGAATCTCAAAATGCAAGGTCCAGTGTTTTCAGTCTTTCCTCTTTAACTCAGGCAGGCATTCTGAACTATCTTATTTTTCACTGACCTCTTGCAATAGACCTTCTCAGCAAGAGTAGGCCAGGTCAACACATATAGGCGCTATTTGCCTCAATCTTACTCTTCATCCGGCACTTAGACTACTCTTTTATATTCTGCAGCCCTACCTACCCTTGGTACTAGTTTATTGTTTCCCATTCTGCTAGTGTGTGAACTGTGTGAACTTACCATCCAATCAGTATCATCCAATTTTTGTGGGACTGTTTTCCACAAAATGTTTTAAAAAAATGTTATCCTTTTTTCCTTGCAAAAAGTAAAAATTAACTTGATTTTCAGAAAACCCGTGAGACTGGCATAGACTTAAAAAAATTGCAGATGTGACGGCCTATAATTTTCATACTCCCTAATAACCCCGGAGGTTCTTAAAATCAACACTGTATCTCTTAGCAGAACTGTAAGGAATGTTTGTGTTATAAATTTCCCACATGTTCCTGTTGTTGAAAACTGTCTTCTACTTCAGAGTTCTGTGAAGGGTCATTTTCACAATTCTGTAATACAATATTCATTCTGTGCACCGGTCCTATTGGAGCATGTGTTTTGCATTAATCTAGTCTACAAAAGAGCTCTTAGAACCAGAGAGTCTTTCTTGATTGCCAAGACCAAATTCAGATTAGTAAAATACAGGGGCAAAACTGATCCAGGTTCAACATCATCATATCTGAATGCTCTTGATCGTTCACTGACATTCCAGTTGAACTGCCATGCTTTGGGGCAAGAAGACTAAAACAATACTCTCTCTTTTCGTTAGGCAAGCTTTGAGTGCTTCATGGACAAAGTTGTGCTAACCTGGAAATCTGGATCCAACAGGAGTGATATATTGGAAGAGTTCACCGTTCCCTGAACCCATTGATGACCATGCCGTGGATTTTTATCTTGGTCGGTAGGGAATTAGGCGAAAGAAGAATGAAACAAAGGAGGGAACCTGAGACACTGGATAGCTTCACTTCGCTTCTTCCCACTGCCGGACTCAACCTGTGCTCTAGAGACATGGGGCCATATTAGCAAGAAACTTGTTAAAATTATCGCTGTTTTAGCGGCAGAAAACTGCCACTAAAATGGCGATAATGGGCTTGCTAATATGCTTTATAGAATTCCAATAAAAGCCCAGGTTAGATGTCCTACACATATAACCTGGGCTTCTATTGGAATTCTATAAGGCATATTAGCAAGCCCATTATCGCCGTTTTAGCTGCAGTTTCCTGCCGCTAAAACAGTGATAATTTTAACGAGCTTCTTGCTAATATGCCCCATGGATATCTATAACAAGAAAATATGGATTTAGATTACAGTCAATGAGATTACTGTTCACTAATCTCACTGTGTCCTCTGTTATATCTCATGAAAATCTCTACATAGCCCAGTTTCTGAGGTTGCTGACAGTTTTTCAGAGGGCTGAAAGTGAAATATACTTTGTAACCATTGCACAGAATAACCTTAACATAGAGTAAGCATAACCAGTAAGTGTGTAATACCGTCCTGTACTGCTGTAGAGGGGTTCAGGTAAAATGTGTTTGCATTTATATAGCGCACTTCTACCCTGAGGTCTCATACTGGTGGGGAACCCTTCCTTGCTTTCCTGTGAGATGTCCACTCCTGGGAACCCCCATGGTGAAGCTAGGCATCCAAGCACTGCTGGGGCCGTTGTGGAGATTAAGCAAGCTATTGCCCAGAGTCACAGAGTGGGACCCATGATTAGACTAGGCACTGAAGCGAGAATTATCAGGTCCGGGGAGATCTAGTCCAAGAGCCGCCGAGGCAGGAATTGAACCCTGTTCCCAGGCTAGACCTCTGCATCAGGGTCTGCCGCTCTAACCATTGAGCCACGCTTCTCCAGGTGACAACATAAACCACAAGGCAGAAGGCCAACTGATTTGTAAATGTCACCAAAACCCTAAGATGGCAAAACAATACCATACTGCCTGTTATGTATTTTTTTTATTTCATGTGTATTTTGTAATAGTTACATTGAAAATTGTGCACTCTTCAAATTACATCTAATAATGTGCAGTGATTGTAGTTAGAATATCTAGGTTTACCTTTCAAAAATACATTCTAGACTAAAGAATGGGCAATGATGAGGGCCAGAGCACGTTTGTGATTCCGTGATTGCAGTGTTTACCACATAATTATGGATTTACTACATTTGCAACATAATTTGAGGCACAATGTTCAGATTTCACAAAATAATGTTGTTTCTAGCTAAAATGGATGGAAATAATACGGCCATAGAATGTATTGCATAATTTGTATTTTTGCCACATAAGTAAGAAAGCTGTGCTACAGAATTTGGTTGTCATTACAATATATATCTAGTTGCCCAAACAATGGTAAAGTGCACAGATGGTTGGGGGGCAGTCATAATGAAGAAATCCATATTTCACAGGAAACCACAAAATGTTTCCCATATTTCACAGATTATTTGAAAATATGTGTTTCTATACACTGCATCGTGGGGCATATTAGCAAGAATGTGCCGGACATCTAACCTGGGCTTCTTTTGGAATTCTATAATGCATATTAGCAAGCCCATTATCGCTGTTTTAGCTGAGGTTTTCTGCCGCTAAAACAGCGATAATTTCAAAGAGCTTCTTGCTAATATGGCCCCTTGTGAGATAAATCACCCAAACATGTAAAATATGTTCTTGTATCCATAACTACCTTCAGCAAATTAGACGGAAATGTATACATATGACTTCCTTCAGGAAGTTAGATTTCAAATTTGCTATTTGACTAATTTTGAAAACACATGGTTCATCGGCTGTATCATAGTGCATACTCATTAATATTCACTTCTGGTAATATGCGTTCACTTCCTCGCCATATCATATGTGGTTTACATTAAATAAAATGTGTACAGCAGAGTTCATAACACTTTAAGGATGACTTCAGTTATTGAATGTGTAATCCCAAACAGATGACTAGTATAGAGTTTGTAATTCTATATATGATGTTTCCAGTGCTAAGAGCAAATCATAATCTAAATCCGTTCTCTCTAATGTTTATCTATAATATTTCTCTAAGTACATTAGTCCTTAACAGTTCTGGAATTAAGTCGCAATGAAATCCAACTTCTGGCAATAAGGGGGCAGATTTACAAGCCCCTTGCGCCACTTTTGCGTCACTTTTAACATGGGAAAAGTGACGCAAAAGTGGTGCATGGGGCTTGTAAATCTGCCCCAGGGCCTTCAACTGCAGCAACTAAGTATAACAATTGTCCAGCAAGGAACACTTGGAAACATGAGCAACTTTGTTCAGTAGATCCGAGAAGGACACTACCATTGCAAATCACGAGAGTCACGTAGCACTCTTGGAAATGTAGGGGCATATCAACAAGGTGGTGAAAAGAAATTATTGCTGCTTTTGCGGCCGTTTTCGGCCGAAAAGCGGCGATAATTTTATTGCAATATTAGCAAGGTCACGCTACTGAGTGAATCCTTGCTTTATCTTTCCTATAACGCCCACCTTTGCATCTCTAATAAGATGCAAACTGGGCGTTCCAGCTCAAAATAACTGAAGAAATGTCGCTAAGCGGCATTTCTCAAATTATTAATGGGCACGCTAACAAGCAGAGCGATAAGAAAAGTAGCAATAACCTTGGTTATCGCTACTTTCCTTATGCCTACTTTTCCTTTGATTGAACAATGTTAGTCAATGGAGGGTGGATTATAGGGCTGAGACCACCCAGCTCTATCAACAAGCATATCGCCCTTTTCCATGGAACATCGCTGGAAAACCAGCGATGTTCCATGGAAAACATCGCTATCTCAGGAATATTTATCGCCATCGCGCTATGCGTTGGTAATACAGCGCTAGCATGGCGATAATTATCTATGATAGCAGGCGATAAAATTTCTCACGCTAAGGGCGGCCAGCGATAATTATCGCGGCCGCTTGTTGATATGCCCCGTAGTTTGTCTTAAATCCAATTACACGTTTAAGGCAGTGTAAGGGCTGCAGCCACAAAGTCTCAGTCCGAGTGGCGTCCATGCTGTGCATGCCTCTCTGGCCTCATCTGTAGAAGGAGAATCCAACACCCCAGAGGTTCAGAGGATTGTGCCTCCGCACTCACCCAGCGTACACTGGTGAACACATACCGTGGATCACCACACCAACATTCTAAGCTGGCCGCCTGACAACAAGGCAGTGCTCATCTAAACAATCAGCGCACAAATCCTAGATGTGAAAGATTTTTTTTTTAAATGACATATTGCATTAGTTATGATGTAACATGTTCACCACCTTTGCTGGTACTAACAGCAATATAAACATCTGTGGTCTCCAAAAGATCTATGAGGAACTCAATGGGTTGATGCAGATTGCGTACACACCGACACAGCCACGTTACGGATGGAGAAGCATTTATTTTACCATGTGTCAAAGCTCACCCCGCCTCTCATTGGCTAAGTCAAAGACTCTGATTACTTGTTTCTTCTCATTGACATTTTCATGGCCCAAAAATGCCCAGCGGTCTGGGGCTTGCATGCAACTCACGATTGCAAACTTGGAATGTCCATGTTGCAAAAAATGAGGTTTGCCTGTACACTACACCATCACGATTCCCTATATTGCAGATTAATGTAGTATGATGTGAACAAAAGGAAATATACATTGTCAGTGTTTATTTGCTCATGCTGTACCGCAGCGTGGATGCTGTGCAGCATGGCTGGAAGTTGGAAGAAAAAAAGTAGTATGATGAATCCACTGCTGGCTGTGTCATGGTGCTTTTATTTTTTGGGTGAGACGAGATGGGGCAATCAAATCTCTGGGGGGAGGGACAAGCAACAACAAAGCAAGAGAGGGCAGGAGGGTGGTGGAGGTACAGGGCAACCAGCACCAATGAGGCAGGGGGCATGAGGGGCAGGACAAGCATCATCAAATGGACGGAGGATGGGAGATACAGGGCAAGCATCAGCAATGCGATACAGGGGTGAAAGGCACAGGGCAAGTAGTAACAACTTGAGAGGGATGGGCAGGCAAGAACAACGTGACAGAGGGATGGATGAGGCAAGCAACAGAAATGTAGCAAGCACAGTCAACCAAACAAAAATGTTGGAGATGTGGGAGGGACATGGTAAGCGATAATAACATGGCTGCGGGCGGGTGGGATAGGACAAGCAAGCACCAACACAGTTGGGAGTGACAGGACGGGAATGCCACAATGCAGGAGGTGGGCAGGTGAGACGTGGCAGGCAGTCAACAGTGCATAAGGGGGTGGGTGGGATGGGGAAAGCAACAGCGTGGAAGGGTATGGGTGGGACGAGGCAACCATGCAACAACAGTGAAAGGGGGCAGTTGAGGCAGGGCAAGCTACTACGTGGGAGGGGCAAGCAATGGGATGGGAGTAGGAAGATAGCCTGCCAACACATACACTCATATGGAGTGCAGCAACTAAAATAAAAAAAATAGCTCTGAAAGCGACCAGTGGAAGGACGCTGTGCAAGGAAGCAGTACTTGGGCCATGCTCCAGGGGAGGGACAAACATAAAAAGAGGAAGTGAATCTGGCCTGCACTCAATAAACAAAGGCGAGAAATAATAGTGCTGATGAAGCCAACCAATGGTAAGCAATGGGTGGGCACTAAGCCCCCTGTAAGCAAACACAATGCTTTACAAGTCACAAGACAGGTGCTGTTTCAGTTGAACAAACCCAAGGAAATGATAGACGGAACACTGAAACTTTTCAGACACTCACCCCCAGTCACTGATCTGGGTTGAATCCATCATCGTTCTTTAGCTCAATTCGCCACCCCAGTTCAGACACAGCAATATGCAAATCAGTCTTGACCCTGTGCTTCATGAGAACAGTCCAGCCCGAACTGCTAAGCCATGTCTTCCCTGGACCGGAAACAAGCATCCTGGGACCGGTTTCTGGGTAACACCCTTCACCAGCCAGGCTAGCTTGAATCCAGTGGCAAAGTGAGCGAGGGACCGACGTCTGGGTATACCCTGGACACTGGGCAAGGAAGCCGTACTTGGGCCATGCTCCAGGGTAGGGACAAACACACAACGAGGAAGTGAAGCTGGCCTGCACTCAGTAAATAAAAGCAAGAAATAATAGTGCTGATGAAGCCAACCAACGGTAAGCAAGTTGTGGGCACTAAGGGGCATATTTTCAAGACAGGCGATTAAATTATCGCCATTTTAGCAGCAGAAAACTGCAGCTAAAACTGCGATAATGGGCTTGATAATATGCTCTATGGAATTCCAATTGAAGCCCATGTTAAATGTGAATGACTTCTAACATGGGCTTCAATTGGAATTCCATAGAGCATATTATCAAGCCCATTATTGCAGTTTTAGCGGCAGTTTTCTGCCGCTAAAACGGCGATAATTTTATCGCTTGTCTTTATAATATGCGCCTAAGTCCCCTGTAAGAAAACACAATGCTTTACAAATCACAACATGTGCTGTTTCAGTTGAGACCTGAAAAGGAAATTTGGCAGGTGGGGCATCATTAGTCACTGCATATGGTAGAAGACTGTGCAATTTTTCTCAAATATATATTGCCTTAAAAGTTTAGTACTTTTTTGCAGACAGGCGTTTAGCCTCATTCTTGATTTGCATTATTCTTTACACTGGAAAGTATAAGTTCACCTCACTCTCACAGTTTATACCAAACAGTATTTTATCTATGAGGATTTTTCTACATTGGAATTCTTTTTTGTAACACTCTTCATCAATGTACTGACCACAGCAGGTATATAATCAATGTGTTTAACCTCTTCTAGGCTCATGACGAGTTCAGCTCGTCATGCGCGGTCCCCCTCCCCCCGCACAGCAGGGGGAAAACACCCCACAGCAAAGGGGTTAAATGTTATGACTGTTGCACCCAGCTCTGTAGCTTTGCCTGACCTGGGGCATTGTAAAACTAGGTACTCACTTATAGTGATAACAATGGGCCTCCTAATAATGACTCAACAAACTGCAAAGATTCCCTTGCAACGTGAAATCGAGGTCGAGGTGCAGCAGATTGCTGCTTTGTTTAGAGCAGCAAATATCATTGCCCCAGCATTGCAGATCTAGTCTTAGATTTTGGCAGGCACTTGTTTATTATAAAGATCATGCCCGTGTCTTCACCTACCTGGGCCCTCGTTTTGGTCTCTAACTAGTATCAACAAATAAATGCATCAATGAGATATGTTATTGAGTATTGGTGACTGAAACCATCAAAAGTAGCACAATTTACATGTATCGAGTGTCGGCGGTGCTCTTAGACCCCGGTCAGGAAGCTGAGGGTGAGGGTGGAGTCCAAAGCTCACTCTGAGTCATTCCTTGGATTCTCTTTCTCTATAGACTGCCAACCAGGGTGGCAGTCAATGCCAACTATCTGGTTTTCCAGCAATGAGATCCCATTCTCACGAGGAAGGAGACTGAGGCCAGGAAGTATTTTCACAGATGGCCACCCAACAAGTCAAAGTTTGCAAATGGAATTTGATCACAGCGTACCTGGCATGGGTATGGATCGAGAAAAGGTCTCCTCGACAAACCATGAGATCATGCTGTCTCTTCTCTCTGCTGGAAAGATACAATAACATTCTACGTTTAACTGAAAGCCATCTGTAAACCTACTTTACCACCATCCTGCAATTGTCTCTTCTCCTTTTTTTTTTACCCCAGTGCCTACTTGTAAGCTCTCCATTTTGTATGCTTTTATTATTTTTAGGTAGAGAGTCTAGGTCGTAGGGGGTATTTGGGGATACTGCTGAAATCTGAGCTGGCCATTCAAAGTTAATAAAATGCACCTATAAAGCTACACCGCTGAAAGGTATGTTTTGACATGTGGAGTGAGCTGTGGCTCTTAGTGCAAATTGGGGAATGCAGTGCGTGCCCAGACTAAAGTAAGCAAGGGTTATCCTCTTTTAACAGAAATGGAAACCCTGGCAGGCCGCAATGCAGCACTTCTATATTTATGTGCGCACATACGCTTTTGATATATAGGACTGGAATGTGTGGAAACCCCGCTATGCGCTGCACGTTGTGCTGCAGCTATTCCAAAATCCACACACTCTTTGTTCCTCGAATGAGACAAGTTGTTGATGTTGAGAGGTTTCTCATTCCACTTGAGTGGGAGTGCCAGCAGCTCCTGATGACAGCTCCTAAAACAACAGTGGGAAGCGTGCAGCACATTGGGAGGATTGGGTTGCCAGCCTGGCGCTGTGCATTATGCTTAGCGAAATGAGATTGGCCATAGAGTGCTGCCCCGACCCTTGCCTCATGCCACCTTCATGCCAAGGCATCTCCATCCTTAAATTAAAATCTCAATCAGCTACAGATTTACTCCGTTGGGTTGTAGGCTGCAGCATAATTTCGATAAAATGCCTTGATTTGAGTTCCATATGTATGCTAATGACTCAGAAGCCATTCATAGGACCAAAGTAGGGATTTTCTTTCCTTTGCAATGCAACAGTAGGTTGCCCTGGCTGGGGTGTGAATGGAGCTGTAATTTTATTGTGGCATAAAATCGTTTTTCCATATTACCCATCCTGTAGCTTTAATTCCTTCCGAATCATGCAATGAGCCTGGGTGACTAGGAACTGAATGGGCAATCTCTGAAACAGAGATATCTGAAAGCAGGTGTTTCTGAGTTCACCTCTCAGGGGTTCCTTTATCCTTAATGGGGCTGGGGGAACAAAAAGCCCTTTCTACTCGAATTAGTCACCAATTGGAAAAGTACGATAAACAGTGGAGACTGCCTCTTCGTGGAGGGGGTGGGGCGGGGGACTGGGCTGGGCTGGAATATAATAAAATTAAACTTATTTGCTTTGCCGCTGCATCTGCCTGGCGCCTCTCCTCCGTATTCTTGTCTTCTTCCCGGCTGCTGCCTGCAGCCTGAACCGGAGGCATCCAGGGTTCCGACTCTGCCAGCCAATCACCACGCTGCAGGAGCAGCATCGTGATTGGTCTGAGTGGCCTGTTTTGCCTCTCAGGCAGTGCCGGGAGAGGCTGGGCATGTTCTCCATTGGCAAAGGTGAACATAGTATTTATTTTTTGCAGAAAGCTTTCATTTCTGTTGTTCTCCACTTGCTGGGTCGCACTGCTCATTTATTCAACCCTGTCCCTTTAAGAAAATAAATGCTTTCTATAAAATAGTGATTTAACGTTCTAATTGAACTCTAGGGCTTGACGTTTTGTGAAATGTGCTGTGTCTAGAGAAAAGGTATTCTTTCTTTTTACTCACACCATATGACTTCACTGCACTTTGTTTTCTTTGCCACATATGTATAAGGAATTAGAGGATTAATGAAAAGAAAATGCTTGCTGTAGCTTACAATACATGATCTAACCAGGACCTACCAGAATTTGAATGTTTCATTTCATAGAACAGCTCATTGTTATATGGTGAGAAACCAGACATCTAACAGAGTAGGCTTGAAAAAGGTTCTCATGAGAACCTTGTTAGATGTAACTGTTTGCAATACATTGTAGCCATTTCTAACCAACTTCATACTGGCGTGGACGTTTAATTTGGGAATCGAGGACGATGGACCATCAGAAGACCTCTCACCATTGGACGATGGCGATGACATGCACCTTTTTTTGCAACATGTTTAGCTGCTTTCTATATAGTGCATGTTCCTAGCGAAAGAGACTCATGACTTTTTCTATACATCTTTATCCCTCCATGCCCCTTGCCACTTTCCTGTGCTAACCCGACTTGACATAAGCTACTGCTACCAGTGAATTCTTTTTTCCTTACATTTTCTGAGGAGGTCCTCTGTTTATGCTGATTATACCTACTGTTGTGCCTCCTTCTTTCTCTCTCTCTTTATAGACGGTTTCTATTGCAATTGTCAGGAGAACAAGACTGAGTCTCCAGACAGCCCTTTAAGGGGAGTTTGTTCTTCCTGTTAGCTATTTGAATCCGCTTTGAAATCGAATTGTTCTTTATCTGAAAGAACTCTTTATGGATTCTTGATAGGGCAGAATAGGTCCTTTAGTTTAGAATAAGGACGATACTCTGAATGGAACACACTGTTTTATTTTTCTATACTTATTCTAAACAATTTTATCTCTTATCATTTCTGTAATGAATTTACAACTAATTTGAATAAAAGAACATAAATATCGACTAATCTACTAAATAAGAGAATACAAGTTTACAACTTCACCAACTCTCTCTTTATTGACTGAACATCAAAAGTAATTATTGATGTCTTTTGATGTGTAAAGCTCCATTCAAAAATAGTGGCCATGAGTCATTATGCGATGACCATCTCTAAACTGGCTGTAATAAACCCTGTCATGTTTGGTATCAAACATGTTGGAATCATAGCTCCCGCACTGTAAAAGGTGTGGGAGGTATGATTCCATGTACTGTATTGCTCCTCCGGGAGGCCCTCAGTGCTCCTGGTGCCAGTCTTACAGACCCCGACAGCACAACATGGATGTTGCCAGCCAGAAATCCGATTCTGCCCTCCTGCTTTTGAGCCAAGCTTGAGTAGGAAAAGGCAGGACAATAGGTTTCCTGCCACAGGGAGGTGTGACCATCTCACAGACAGGACTTAGTGTATTGGGACAGGGTGGGGGTGCTTGCCAGCACCACTAGGCTGACTTGAAGGGCACATTTGGTGCCCTCCTTGCATAGTCCAGGTGAAACTAGTTCAGGAAGCTGCTTGCTCCGGCTCTGGTACAAAACTGGACAAAGGACATCGGAGTATCATCCCCAATGTCCAGCCCCTGCTCTGGGAGGGACTCCTGAATCATCTCACCCTTTTGCCTTAGGGTACATAAGGGCTTACCTCTGGGTAGGTCCCTAGATGCATCATGGGACAATATTCAGATCTGAAACCACTTCAACTTAAACTGTCTGGGCAATTTGCAGTTCGCTAGACTTCGCTGTATTTCGCTTTGGGAACAAGACTGCAACTGGGAAGTCTCCTGCTGCTCCTGGTCTTGTTGCCCTGCTCGTCTGCTGTAACGTTCATGCCTGTGCTCCATACAGAAACCTTCCAAGACCTGTGGACATCCAAGAAACCTGAAGGAATCTCCCTTGAAGTGAAGGATTCACTTCCCTGCATCTGCAAGAACCACAACTATGCTGACCGGTCTGCTGATCATGGGCTCCCATGGACTACAAAAAGCTCAGTGACACAGGTGGTGGGTCGTCACATCCCACAAGCCCTGCCCTGTCCTCTTACCAAGTTTGAGGGCAGTATCCCTAGCAGGAGCCACAGGAACTGAACCCCTGTGCATTGCATTGACTTGCAGTTGCAAAGGCGTGTTGGCTTCCTTCGACCGAGATCTTTGAGATACAAGTAGCCCTAACCTCAAGCATCGCCTGTGACCAAGATCTTTGTCCCCACCATATCACTTGCATCATAGGCTTGTATCTTTGGTGAGCTGCTCGAGGTCCTCTTGTGACTCAAGTGCCTCCTCCCTGTGGCTCCTCTTGAGGGTCTTCTTTGATTTCAGTGGACTCTCTTGATTGCTCTGGCCTGCTCAGACTCCTCTGCTGGTGGGAGTCACCTGGACCTTGCTGGTCCCGACCCTGTACCTTCTTCGCTTTCCACATTGTTTGCAGTTGCTAAGGCTTGTTGGTGCTCCCGACGGACACTGACCCCTCAAATCTCGACATCCAAAGTGGGACAGCTTGTGAACAGCTCCTGGTCTTCCACAGCATCGCCTGGTCCACACCGCTGCAACTCCAACGTCACCGTCAGCTCTCCTGTAGCACCCGACATCGGTGGGCATTCAACTCTGTCCCCTCTGCTTGCAGGTACTTTTCATCTTGAATCCACCTTTGGATTCCACCAGACACGTTCATCTTCTCAAGCAGCCGCATCTTCCTGAAGTCCTCCTTTGGGTTCAACATCGGTTTCCGATGCCACATCACACCTATGCACCCGGCTTCCCTGGTGTAGGTATTTTGGTCACTAGGGTATCCATAGGTGGGGTGGCTCTCCAACCTTCTGTCTTCCATGGGGTTTCCACCAGATCCACTGGGAAGGGCCCTTCTTCTTTAAAATTGAAACGTGACTTACCCACTGACTTGTATTGAGCCCACTGTTGTGTTCCCACTCTGCACATGGCCTCCCTGCTATTCCGGGTCACTTACTTTGGGTGGATCCTTGGGTCCCCATCACTTCTACGTCTTCTTGGTATTGTCTTGACTTGAGTCGTGGTTCGCATACCACTATTTTAGTATATAGTTTGGTCTCCTGGCAACTACTGTGTATTTCGTTCTACTTACCTGTTTCTGTTGAAAATTATTGTGTGCATTTTGTATCTCCGGTTAGGAGATATCTGAATGTGTTAGTGAATGTTCTATAATAAATACATATTTTTATACCTACACCGTGTGGTTCTTTTTCACTTAATCTACACCTATAAAATTACGTTCTGATAAAACAAGCTGCTTTACATTCCTTCTGGACTAAGCCTGAAGGGTGCTCTCCATAGCTACCACTCAGAGAGCTTTCTAAGGTTGTCTAAGACCACTAAAATCACCATAAGGGTTGTCTGGATTGGTGCAGGGTGCCCACTTACATTATATTTTATGTTACTGTCAATTTCTAAAGTGCACGATCACCGGTAGGCCTCTTGGCGCTAGGAAGCTGATGCAGCATTAATCCACCATCACTGGTAAACCTGTTTAAAGAGCCATGTCTTCAAAATTTGTCTGAATCTGGTGTAGTTTGAGGTAGTCCTAAGCTCCAAGGGTCATGTATTCCATGCTTGAGGGGCAGTAACGGAAAACTTACACCCACCCATCCTATGTTTTTTATGAGTGGGGATGACCAGGTGGTGTAGGTGACTGGATCTTAGTTCTCTGGTGGGGTAATACTTAATGATCCGAGATTTTATGAAGGCAGGACAATTCAAATGTAAGGCCTCAAAGACCATACAGCAGACCTTGAACCAAGTTCTCTGTGCCACGGGCAACCAGTAGTCACCCGAGAGATGTGACTGCATCGGGGCATATGAGATATCAGCCAAGTGGTCTGATTTTGAATTAGCTGGAGCCTGCACAGAAGAAATGTGGGGAGACTAAGATAAAGGGAATTAGCGTAGTCAATTCTAGCCATGACTAACGCTATAATTACTTGGATCAGAGCCTCCCTCGTAGGAATATTTGTGATCTTTTTTACACGTCGCAATTGGCAGAAGCAGTCCGAGTTCACTGCGCTGACCTTTTACTTGAATGAGAGCTCCTCATCAATGATGACACCAAGGCTTTTTACTGCCTTTTTGGGTAAAGGGGGAACCCATCTCGCTGGGCCAAAAGGTGGGATTCCTAGCGGACCACCCTGTTCTTAGTGATGACTATCTCTGTTTTGTCTGAATTTAGTTTCAGATGGTTGCTGTTCATCCAATCCTGGATGAACAGCATTGTGTCCTGGAATTGCTGTCTAGATGAGGAGATATAAATGATCGTAAATAGCAATTGCATGTCATAGGCGTAGTTAGAAATGTTAACTTTCATGTTTTTAAGAGAGTTGACCAAAGGACGAATATATATATTAAAAAGATGAGGAGAGAGAGAGAGGAAACCTGTGGCATCCCACAGTTCAGTTGAACCTCTGCTGAGATAAAAGGGGCAGCCTAACTGTAGGAGAGTAGGGTCTGCAATCCTATGATCAACCAGATTTTTTGCTTTTGTTTCACTGGTTTACGACTTTCTCGGGCTGTGGGCCTGCCAATCAGACCCACAGCCTGGCTGTTCTCTCGCTAAATTGACATGTGTACCTTAGGTGCATTACCCAATTGGAACTGGGCCACCTTGTCAGACCCTGTAACTCAGGGCATCGGTGTACCCAGGGCCTACCAGGGGCTGAAGCATGTATTATGCCACCCCTGGATGGCCATCTAAATCTGACACAACTGGCTGCACGACAGCTGGGGCAACGTGGCGTACTCGCCCGTTGCTTTAGATATAGTATACCTATATCTAACCCTCAAATGGACACCTGAATTCCTATCAGCCACTCCTATGGCAGGCCTTGACAATCCTGAAGGCAGAGTGCGTGGAATCGTGTGAAATGGGCTCTGGCACGAGCCGAGCCCGGTTGCAGCTTGCGGAACCAAGACCCAATGGCTGTTCCATGATAACGCGTACAATATTAGTAACTTTGGTATCGCGTTATCAAGACATGTCGAGTAAGGTGTCATACGAATCGGGATGCTGACCCCTCACCAATGCTGGCGACGAGGTTAGCATTCCGCCCTTCTAGAGGGACATGACATGTACGTAACTGTGAACCCCGGTTAAAGTTAACTGAAGCCTCAGCTCCACAAAATGGATGCTGCCACCACAGACACGAGTCTGACCTCCTGCTGCTGGGAGTCCTTCCAGCGAGGAGAGCTTGGACAAAGGGTTTCCTGTCCGGGGCGGTGTTCGCACCATCCCAGACAGGGTTTTGTGTATCCTGGGTAGGCAGGTGCGACGAGACCTCGAGGGACCGGCCATCTTCAAAACCTGCACGCTTTCTTAAACCAGCACGACCGCCGAGGGATCCTCTGGTGAGTGCTTTGGGGTCCGAGAAGCCCCGACCCTGAGCAGCTCTAGCACCAAAGTGCAGCCTCCCAGCATCTCCACGATCTGCGTGGGGCCCTTCTGCTCTTGCCGCTCAAACCGTTGTCTGGTTACTAGCCGCTGGCTTGTGACCTTCTTGACGACATCCGACAACCAACGCTGCTGGTCTAGTTGCTCCAGACTGGCCTTTGCTCCCTTCTGAGAGAGGAGCACCCCGGACCCTCCTGGTCCACTCACGACGCCATTTCAGGCCCACCACGTGGCCCTGAATTTGCCAAGGCTTGTTGCCCCAATCCTGGGCCCAGCGACGCCGACAGCATCAACCTCCGTGGGACAGCTCGCACCTCCATCCTGGTCGCCGACAACGCCTCCTGGTCCGTGAGACTGCAGAGCCTAGCGTCGCCCACTCACCTAGTCGAGGTGACGATCATCCGGTGCCCTCCTGGTACCCTCTGACTACTGGCTAGTAGTACGAACTTGGTCCCCTCTGCTTTCAGGTGTCATCCATCTCTGATCCAGGCTTGGATCTCTACGAACTAATCCTACTGGTCGCCGGCCAGCAACTCCTTCCTTCCGGCTCCTGGCTCGTCAGCGAAGACTCCCGACGTCTGTAAAGACTTGTGCAGCCGCAGCCCTTGGGCTAGGTAACTTCGGCATTTCGGTGCCCGCATAGCCTCCTTATTTAAGGGTCCCGAGTCCCTATCGCTTCCGACTTGCCTTATCGGGTCGGCCCGAGAACACTAAACTTTCCGTGCCCTCGGGCACTTGTATTGATTGTGCACTTGAAGTATTTTCCTAAGAGTTTCGTTGTGTGCTTAGTACCCTGTCCTCATAAAGAGTACAGGGCTGTTATGATTCTAATAAATACACTGTTTATTTTCATAACACTTGTGTGGTGTCCTTTCACTTGGTGTTCAAGGGGTATGTGATGGTATAACAGCTGGCTTAACACGCCCTCTAGAGTTTAGCCCGAAGACTGCTCGTATCCACGCTACTAGGATAGCTGGTCTAAGGTTGACTTACAGCCAATCACCATAAGGGTCGTTTGGACCGATGCATAGTGATCACTAGAATAGTGAGCACTGCATATCGGGCCAACTTCTCACACTAACCAATTGGGATCTATCACTCACAAATAATATGATCCAATTCAGTGCTGCACCCCATGGACCAGCAGCCCTGACCCGGTCAGCCAACATAATGTGGTCCTCCATGAGCCAAGTCTCCGTTAATAACAGTATTTCAGGGGTCTGAGTCTCCAGGAGGTACATATGTCTGAGTCTACAGGAGGTACATAGGTGTACAACATACACCAAGCCAGCTTCTCACAACTACCTTCTACTTGACTGGTTTATTCACATTCTGTTCACCTCATTTCAGCGTTTGCTCATAATTTATTCATTGGTGATGGGTGTACTTTGTTCTTCTTCGCCTCCCATTCAATGAGTGCGTTTGTCCTAATCCACTAAACCACATCTGTTAGATTCCCCTTTGGCTGCCAAGGTTCTAAGTTCTAATCCTAAATGAGCCTTTCATCTTCCTAATCAATTTAGTCTTAAATCCTTTAGTACAGCCCTGCTTAAGTGAAGGTTCCCCCCTACCCTGAGGAACATTAGCATCTCTTCTAAAGAGGAAAAGCTCCTTACATTTAACGTCCATGTTAAGTAAGCACTCCTGGTGCTCAAGGGGTCTCAACAAATTTCAACGCCCTCATAATATTTCTTTCCAGCGGAGACAATTGAAATATACATTTCTAGTAAACTAAGGGGCAAATGTACAAGACCCTATCGCCACAGGACCCTCACTTTTTAGGACGTTCCAGTGGCAATAGGCGCAGACCACACCTGCTGGCTTACTGTCACCTGTGGCATACCCACGCCCATCACCCACTTTGGCAGTGAGCCCCTGCCGCTATAGTGCACACTCCAAGTAATCTTCATCGTTCCATATGCATCGTCACCATAACCGCCACGCGGTGCACCCGTTTTTACCCTGTACTGTGCCATTTCTCCCACTGCTACTCACCGATACAAACCATGCAGCAGCAGCCCCTTGTTGTAAGTCCTCATGGCTAACAGATCCCCGGTGTGCTTTAACTCCTTTTTAACTAACACTTCTGCGCCATCATTTTTCAGGTAAGTCCTCCCTCACCAATTTGTGAGTAGTCTGGACGTTACGGTTGGGGCAACAACAAAAAAATACCTTGTAGGTGAGTCCATTTACAGTAACAAAGGGATACATGCCAGGGACTCTCCTTCGGTGGGATACCATCACCCCCCCTCGCAGGACAATCCATTGTTTGTGGGTGCATGATGTTTTTCAGCGTTGCAATGCACAACACATGGTTATTTGAAGAGTGGATTTGCATGTCCTTGGAAATGCGCTCCATTTTTGAATTTTCACCCGTGTTTTCACCCTATGTCTTGTGATTGTGCTGCTCCTTGGACAACATACCTTTACAAAACCTGATGTGTGTGCGGTTATTTAACCTTGTTATTTTACTTGCTCCTTTTCCCTCCAGGTGTTCTCCAGAAGGCATACCATAATTTTTTATTTTTTCACGTTTTTACATTCACCCAGGACTTCGACGCAAGTCCATACGGTAGGGGACGTGTTTCTTACTTCACATACCCATACCATCCCCTCAAGAGTAATAGAGGATCCCATGGTCCTCATGAAATGCCAAGATCCACCTGGACGATTTAGGGCATGAAACCCCACACATATCACTTTGAGCTGAAGCAGGTATAATTTCCCCTCTTCAGCCACGACATTGTAGTCAGTTGTTTTTACTCATAGCTTAGGAACACAGTGAATAAAATTGTTTTTTGGGAGTCCTTTAGCTATTTTTAATTCACACTTCTTGTTTCCCACCTTTACTCACCACACCCAGGTCCCTGCACTATTCTTCAGCTTCACATCGGCAACCAGGAAAGGTCTCCGGCAAAGAATTCCCCTGCGGGGCCCGTTGGGCATTGCAGCACCGGCCCAACGAGGAGCTGACCAATTATAGAGCATGACACCCCTCAGGGTGTGTGAGGGCCCTTGCTCCAAATTGGAGCTTTTCCAATTCTAATTTCTCTTTGCTATCTGGAACACATGGTATACACTATCCAAAAAACGCCAATAAACACCCACCCTCCTATTTCTTCCTTCCCCTCTCCTCCCTCCCTCCCCACCAGCCCCCAGGAACTGCATACCTCTGTATTAGGGCTCATCAAACATCCTCCCCATGTGACGGTCTGCCAGTCACCATGGAAACAGCTACTTTCTACATTCAATCTTTGAGTTAGAGGTTGCGGGAAGACTAATTTCTTTAGCATCAGGTTTACCACATTATACCAGTCCAATAAACATTCTTAAGCCCTTTTCTTCTGTCATCATTCCAGTGTTACTTCTATTCTCAGTTATTCTTTTACACGTGGTACTCTCTTCTCAGGAGTGGAAAGCAGTGGTTGTGCAGTCTCTTTTGAGAAACCCAATCCTATTCATCATTTTCCCCAAGGGTGGGGAATGGCAATTTTGCCCTTCCCCCCACCCCTATACTGATGATATGGGGAAAAAATTGATTTGTTTCCCATTCACCTTGCCCAAATGTGTGGGGGTGAATGGGATTGCCTCCCTTCACCTTGCCCTGCTGCATTGGCGTGCACAATATTTTAAAGTTAACACATAAGAATTTCCAAGTAACCCACAATTAAGCGAACTAGCTTCTGAATTAAAAGTATCTTTCAAATGCCGAGGAGACCTGACATCACTTCATTTCCACTATAAAAATAGGACAGAGCCAGACAACTACCACGGTCCAGAACCTAAGCAGGAGAGGACCTGACCTGATGCCGCAGAACAAGAACAAGAGAAAATGAAAACCTTGAATGCTACTTATTCATCTGGTTCTACAACAGATTATTCCACGCAGTGTGACCACTAAATTTATTCAGCACTTATTAACTACAGCACATGCAGAACCCGCAGACTGTGAAGACATTGAAGTATCTACTAAGTCAGATCTAGGTTTTCTTTCAAAATGGAGCTGTCCATCAGCTCTAAAATTGGTTCAACTTTCAAGCTTCCTATTTCAAGATTTGCCTTCCTTAATTCACTAGTGCGCTTTGAGGAGTTCCCATGCTATATGTTTGCTTTCGTCTCAGTTATCGCCAATCCTTACAACTCCTGGAGGACTTGGGGTTCCCATTTTGGAACTAGATAGTAACAGGACCCCATCAAAAACCTGCAGATGCCAATTTTGTCCCTCTTTGGGTTCCCCTGCCTCAATTAAAGGTGGATGAAACAGTGTGATTCCTGCAACAGAGCCTCTGGTGACTCTCCCTGTGTGAAATCCTACTGGTGGAAATGACATCTATTCAGGATCGCTCCATCCGGGTCCTAATTCTCTGCTTTTTTCCCATACACACCATGGCTGCCTCAGGTATGACAAGTGCTCAAATGTCCTCACAGGCTGGCAGAGAAACTCCCAGCTTGTCAGGGACATTGCTTTTCTTTGTGTTTCAAAAACAAATCTCCGATTTGTAGATTTGTCTTTGAAAAAAACTAAACAAATCACCGCCATGGAATTGTGTGCCAGCTGTTAAATCTATTTTTTCCGAAAGTGCTTCCATTAGGTCGGCGGAAGCAATTTTGGAAAAAAGTCCCCACCAGGCACACGATTATATCCCCATTGGTAATTGACCCACTGATGCAGGATCCCTGGGTATTTGGCAAATAGACTAACATCCCGCCACAGACGGCGTGGCATAATGGATATCTGTAAAACCAGAAGAGAAATCGCACCAGGAGATGTGTTTTTGTGTTATTTTCTATCCCCTTCACGGCGGCCTGCAAAACCGTTATAACTTGGCAGAGGCATTAGGTTAACTTAATGCTTAGCTTTCAACATACCAGCACGGCTGGCCATGAACATACCCTGGAATTATTTTCAGCGGTTAATGCGAAAAATGCAGCCTGCCTTACCAAGCTGCAGGGCTGCCCAGGGTTCTCAGGGGAAACATTTCCATAACACTCAATTAAGGTCGAAGCAAGCCCATAGGTAAATGGGATTTATAGCAGTGAGTGCAATACCAGCCCTATTGATTGCATATGGTTTCTTCTAGGGCCGGACGCGGCGATCTTTCCTGCCAATAGCACACTGGCTGTGCAACACAGAGGCCGTCTGAAAGAAATAAAAGGGAAAAGGTAATGTAGCTTTCATTGTCTGCCAGTACTGGCTTTGTCAACAATGCATGGCACACTGGGACCTGCATGGCAATCTCAAGATGATCTGACTCCCTAGGCGAGGTCCATCTTTTGCACCCCTTCTTTCCTTTTTATCATCCATTCTGCAGCCCTTCTCTCTAGCCCCCTCATTGTTTTCATGAGTGGCTCCATATGTGAACGATGATGTGGCTGGTCCTTTGAAATGGCCACGAGACTTGTAAATTCACTTTTCTAATTTTTTCGAATGGCAATAATTTGAATAATGTCCCGGCACTGTAGGTGCTATTGGCTTTAAAAACAGGACTGACTGAAGGTGTCGCACACGGGGGCCATGTTCCAACAAGTTAAATGAGCAGGTTCCTATGTAAAGCAAACCAGAAAAGTTACATTTCGCCATCTTGAAGTCATTCCGAGACGGGAACTTTGCTTGCTTTCGTGAACAGCAAGTTTTCTCGACAACATCGACACACTCCTAGTGTGAAGGTCTTGCTTTAATTTTAGTGCCAATAGTAGTTGGGAATATCCCAACTTCTCTCCCCACCCAGACTCCGGTTTCAATAGTAATTGTTTGGAGAAACCATCAGTGTTGCAGATTTTGAGACCCATTCCAGGTCCAAAGCCGCTCAAGTATAACTATAAATGAAGCCCAACAGAGACTAGTGTCAGCCCAAAAACCAGCCCAAAGTTGCAACTCTCAAATTATGCAAAAATAGTCTTCAGGAACCATTTTAAGGAAAATCTAAATTCTATTCAAATACAGATAGTGGGGCGAGGTTAACTGGGCACCTGTTTTAATAACTACTAATTTTCTAGACCAGTCCCCACTGTGACTTTCATCTTGTAGTTCTGTCACCACAGATCCCAACCCGAATCTGGTATTCATGAAATAACTCTATAGGAGCAGATTACAACCCATCTTATATCTATCAATGGGAACAACAATGCTATTTCAGCAGTGTGGCTCCAAAAAAGAATACTGAAAAGATTATGCAGAATTAACAGCACACAATGAAACACACTAAGAAACATCCCTTATGTGTTAAAGTAATTGGAGTACAGCTTGTTTGCGAAGACTTACATTCTATCTGCTTGCCTGAAGATATTCAACAAAAAAAATCCTTTACAATGACAGTATAGGACAACAGCAAACAAAAAAATCGTAGCAGACACATTTGAAAAGCAGTAATGTGCAAAACAAGTGTACGTAAATGTTAGGCAATAGAATGAAAACTAAGGGTCGCTGCAGTAAGACAAGAGTTCCACACCTTTCAGGTACAATGAACTGAAGAGGCCATAAGAGAGACAGTCACATAGGGGCAGATGTATCAAGAAACCATTTTGCACTTCTCTAATAGCGATTGTTAAGGAATCGCTATTTGAGAAGTGCAAAATGGTATGTATGTAGAATTTTGCTATTTTTTAGCGATTCCTTAAAATTCCTTAATTGCGATTAGCAAATTGCTAATCGCAATTAAGGAATAATTTTCCCATTCATTTCTATGGGCCAGGAGGCCCATAGGAATGATTGTGCAGTAATTCTCAAATTGCGAATTCGCAATTTGCTAATCGCAATTTGAGAATTATTTCAAGGGTGCAGGGGTGTCTCAAAGACACCCTGCTGCACCCCTCAAATCTACATGTGTGTGCATGTGGCACACATACATGCCCTATGGGCATGTATGAGTGTCACATGCCACCCTTACAAATGCCAATTAGGGCTTTTTTGTAAAAAATCGCAATTTACCACCAACTACAAGTTGATGGTAAAATGCGATTTTTTTACACAAATTCGCACACCAAAAATGTGTCATACATATCATTTAAGGAATCGCAAAATTTGCGATTCCTTAAATGCTATGCAAAAGAAGGAATCGCAAATAATTGCGATTAAATAAATTGCGATTATTTCATACATGTGAAATATCGCAAAACGGCCGTTTGCGAGTCGCAAAGGCCGAAAATCTGCGATTTTCAGCCTTTGCGAGTCGCAAAAGCCTTGATACATCTGGCCCTTACTCTGATCAATTCCCTACCCTTTTTTAGAAAATGCTTCACCGTGACCACTTACTCTGTCACTAAATGTTATAGAGGACATTGTTGTTTCTGTTGTGTTGCAGCTAGCACTAGACTAAAATTCCTAGTCGTGGCAAGCAGCTGATAGGGTTGTTTGAGGTAGAAATGAATGCAAGCAAAAGGAGCAGACAGGAAAATGACCCATTTTCCCAGAACATTTGATGACACCCTGAACACTGACACTCCCTCCTCTCTGGTGATACTGCAATCACTCTTCTTGTACCATCCCACTCCAATGTCCTTCAACATTAGCGTTGTCACACTCTCATACCACTGCTTGCCTTAGCCATGTCATGAGGCTCCTTTACACTTTTCACCCACCCACGGTCTTAATTATTCATGCTGTTAACTTTAGTTTCTTAACAGTTACTATAAAAAAAACTAAGGTAATCCATGTCAACAAAGCAGTCCATGTCTATTTACATTCCATGTGTCTTACTTCATGCAGTGTTGCTTAAGAGTATTTCTTTTTTCCAGATGATGTGTTTTTGCAGTTTTATTTTTATAAAACATACATACTAGTTGTAACATACTAATATGGTACAATTTGCGAACGGAGTCACATCCAGTTCTAGGTGAGTTCAGATTGTGAGTAGACTTTTAAGATAACCATGATAGAGAATCCTGAGGCTAAAGGCAGAACTGGTTTCTTATTGTGCCTGCCAGGGGTCCATTAAGGTGCTCAGACTAAATGCACATCCAATCTATGGCCTCTCCGGTGAGCTCACAGAGCGATGGTTATATAAATGCCAATTGTAAATTAAAGCACTACAATACATGTGCACAATGAGGGCTACAATGTGTAGGAGCCACATATCATGCAAAATGGCAGACATTATACGTTAAGAGCGCTTAGCCTGTAGAAGCACAAAGTCAGGATTAAAATGCTATGCAGGGGTTCAGTGTGCTAATAAGACTTTATTATCCAAAAGAACCATTTTCAACAACCTTAGAGTAACGAAAGATTGAGGATAAAAACCAGGTTCTGAGTCTATACCTTTCAGTTTGCATGCAGTTCCTTGATTCTGTGCTATATTAGAAGGGTTGTGGCATTTTAGCTGCACATAAAAGTTTCTATTTGTTAAAAGCAGTAAATTACTGGTTGGTATACAAACAATACAATAAAATAGAGGTGGGCAAGACTAGCCAGAACTGTGCTGTGAAAATATTTGCCATGTACATAATACAACAAACATCATGTTAGAATATGATATAGTGTATTTTTAATACGTAGAAGCATTTCATTTTAGCACGTCATATTATACCACTGCATTGGAATGTATTTATTAAACGTGAAAGATTTTAAACATGAACTGGGACGCTTTCCTGACCCCCACCCTAATAAAAATTAACCCTGCGCGAAGAACTCTGCTCCGCCAGCGTACAATATAGGGGTTTGCATCAACGAGGACGGGGAGGACGAGGAGGAGAGAGACCACAGTGAAGAGGAGGCAGCCCAGAGACACCACAGCAGGGAAGTGCATTTTTTCATTATAATTACCTTAGGGAAGGTGGAGCTGAGCGGAGAGGTCCATGGAGTTTTTTTCCAACTCCGTGGAACTACGCATAGTGGCACTCCGCCTTTTCCCGGGCTTGTTGAAAATGCTATAAATGAACTAAGAGACAAGCCAAGGATCATATGGAGCCTATATGTAGTGTATAGCTTTACTATAAATAGTTCAATATTATAGGCAGTGACATTAAACACATTAAATCTTTGTACAGCATACATCTTGCTCTCGTGTATGTGGCAATGAGCCAAAAAACAGGAGACTCATTGAAATAAAGAATTTTCCCAGGATCCTACATTCTGGTCAAGCAAGGAAGCTAGCATTGATCCAAGATTTTCTAGTTTCGCATGATGCAATACGGCCACTAGATGGGTATCTCTTTTCAGCATCAAATCTCAGCAATTTGCTTCAGCTCTAGAAGGCATGAGATTAGAGCGCTGATAACTAGTAGAATGTAATCTAATATTGTGTCAGTAGTCAATATTTTAACTTGTCAATTTTGCATACAGCGAAGCTTGTCCCAGGTCATAAGAGCAGGCACGTCACAATGGACAGAGACTACGGGCTAGATGTAGGTAAATAGTATTTACCGATTCATAAATACCAATTTTACTGATTCGGTATTTACAAATCGGTAAATGATATGTAGGTATTTTTACCGAATAAATTACTGAATCGTTAAAATTCGGTAATTACCGAATCGGTATTTAACGATTCGGTAATTGCCATTGATTCCTATGGGCCTTGAGGCCCATAGGAACCAATGGCATTTACCGAATCAGTAAATACCGATTCGGTAAAATTACCTATTTGTCAAGGGGGACAGGGTGTCACTTTGACACCCTGTTGCACCCCTGATTCAGGCTTGGGTGTCATGTGACACACATACATGCCCTTAGGGCATGTATGTGTGTCACATGCTTAGGGCATGTATGTGTGTCACATGGCACAGGTGTACATGCACAGATGTGCATGTACACAGGAATTCGTTATTTACCATCAAATAGTATTTGATGGTAAATATCGAATTCTTAAGGGTCTGTGGCACTGTTTTCAGTGCCACCTACATCTAAATTTACCGATTCAGTAAATTTACTGATTCGGTAAATTTACTGATTCAGTATTTTACAGAGTCAGTAAATTTACCGAATCGGTACATTTTATGCCCCTACATGTCAGAAACCAAATACCGGTCGGTAAAGGCCGAAATCGGCCGTTACCGACCGGTATTTGGCGACCTACATCGGGTCCTACATTTCATGTTTTTTTACTACAAAAAAATGATATTTCAGGCAAAAGAATTCATCTTATTATACTGTTACTAAAGTTACTAAAATTGTTGGGCACACAGGTACTCTGATGCGCAAAACAAAAGCAGGCTGCAGGCCAGGCCAACCAGCCCTTACCTTGACACTCCTTGACTCCCCTTCCCTCAAAGTCCACAGCACTCCACGCCGGGTAAGGCAATGATGATTCAGAAAAAAATGATGACAGGCTTGCTCCTTGTTGCAACATTGGTCCATTCACTCTATAGGCAGGTCAGCAACATGAAGCAGGGTCATAATAGGTAGTGCTTTCACGTTATGAATGATTGATGGACCTGATTTGAAACAGTGGGCTGCGCAGACCTAAGGAGCTAGCATGAAACTGCAGAGCATCTTACAGCGCCTCAGATTTTCCAAATATTGTACACACAGGGGCAAATGTCCCCCAAATTACAAAACCTGCCGGGGTGTTTTTCCCCACACTAATAGGGAGAATATTGCCCATTAGTGTGGGAAATAGACCACTCTGGAAACACTGCTGATCCTTTGACAATGACTAGTCTGCTAACCCTTGATTACTATGTACACAATCTAGATATAATTATGGCTGCCATGTTGAAAGTAAAAAATGGACTCTTGCTTTTCTTGGCTTGTTTTTCACATATCTACTTAGCACAGACGTTATTGTTCTCATATAATATGGGCTTATTTTTATGCTGTAACAGTTGTTTATTTTTTAAACATATCCTATGCAGCTGTTCTCTTGTAAAGTGCTTGTATGGACTAGTAAGTATTATTTTGTAAAGCACTAAGATATCCTTGTGGGTCTTATTCACGCTATAGAAATTTGCAAATAAATAGTTATTGAAACCAGTGGACCCTGATTTTTTTCACTGCAAGAGGGGTTTCTGCCTGTGCACACAGAGGTTTATGGTGCTCAGAAAGGCGAGAAAGTAATGTTTGTGTTCTTTCCTGAGACTTCCAAATTAGTCAAAAAAAGGTTGCCAGTTTTGTGTGACACCCTCCCATTGGCACCAGGCCCTGAAAGCTGAATTATTATTAGCTTTCAAGTCTCCAGAATGTTGCATTCATCCAGCTCTGAGTTTGGCGAAAAGCAACTTATATCACCAGTACTCAACGAACTTAACTTACTTATTTTTTTAACAAAAACGTGTATGGTTGCCGCTAACACTGAACTTCTCAAAGACAATATAGTCCACAAATTGCCCACTTATATCCAAGAATAAAGGCTCACCTTTTGTGCAGCGCTTGATTCCAAAAGGGGAGCATATATGTGTATGTCTCTAAAAGGACAAAGGGCTTTATCGACCAACAGAATTATGACTTTTACCTGATTCACCTAAGTGACCGACATAAAGAAGAGTAATTTACAATTTTCATAACTTTCTTGGCATATGGCTATAGGAAGTTGAGTCAGTATGTTTATGATTTTCATAACTTTCTTGGCATGCCGCTATTGGAAGTTGAGCCTCTTTGGCGCTTACAGTCAACTCTTTCATTCTTCCGCCTCCTGTGTCCCTCCTCTCCTTGGGGTCTACCTTCACCTTCACATGGCTCCTTTGGAAGCCTGGTTTCTTGTTCTAGATTGAATGTATATAAAATCCTGTGGAGCCATGTGACCCAATAACTGGCACAGTGCCGCAGAACAGAATTTAGTTCCTTAACTTAGAAAGTGAAAAGTCTGTACCACAAGTTCAAACTCACAAATAAAATAAACACTACCTGGTATATGCACACACTTCAAACTGAGTGCTGTATATAGTGGCGATCTTTGTTCCATGATCGTAGGGGACTTCTCCAGTTCCAGGAGGGTCCCTAGTATTGTAGGCTTCAGGGACTAGAGAACAGCTAACAGCATTGTGGTCAAAGAAATGTGTCAGGTGCTACTAATGGCCATGCACAGCCAAGAGGAATGTTCAGTTGTCATACATACTCTATGTAGAAGCCTGCTGGAGAGAGAATACAAAATATTGAGAAGTACAAAGAAGATAGAGAGAAGAGATTTTAGAAAAGTAGAGACGATTAAGAGAAATGAGAGTAAATAGAAAAAGGAAGACAGAGCAAGAGAGGTAGGGATAGAAAGATAAATGCAGCAGAAACCAGAAATGCATAGTGGGGAAAAGGTTGAGAGAGGAAGCGGGGCAGAGATTGGGAGTGAACAGAGAGAGTAAGAAAAGCCTAAAGGAGCAACATTAGAGCTAGGTACATGCATAGTTATGGCGAGTGGGGATTTTAAGTGGACTCTATATCTTATCATGTTTTAGCCGATACAGTTGGCCCAATGTAATTTCAAAGCGCAGTTTTGTACTTTATTTCTAAAAAGGATGTTAGTGTAAGATCTAAAAATCACCTTGCATAGTGGTCCATAAAGTCCTAATAAGGTCTAAGCATTGTTTCTTGTCCCACATTGCGTTTTCCAAATTGCTTAACAATGAAACCCCCTTGTTATTTATAACTATAAGCTCTTGATGAGAGGTGCTGACACTTTCTCTTTTAATCCATATCAGCCATTTGAACATTTGCTGGAATAGTCACCGGAAAGTACAACGTACGTGCTGAGAAGTTAAAGTTCTATTAAGGAAGTGATTTTGAGTTTCTAATATACATTCAAGTATGACAGTCTCTTAACTGCTTCATACATGAAGATTGACTTTTATCTGCACCAGTTGGAATGTCGAACAATCCCTCTGCAAGAAAATATTTTTTCCATTTCTAATACACATGGCAGGCTTCAATGGTTTGCACATTCACCACCCAGAAATGCCCATGTTCATCCAAGCAATTTTAGACACATAGAGGGTGCCATCTTGAGGATTCTATGCAAGAAGTCTACTGCATGTGAAAGAGTAGAACATGTCCATAATTCCAGAAGTGGAAGAATCTGCACCATCCAAATGACAGAAACCATGCAACTAGCATCAACTAGAGATATTTTCACAGAGTATGGTCCTAGTTGCAAGCTGTGAAACTGCTCAGAGCATTAGAGGCAGTGCATCTACTAGTGTCCTTAGTCAGGCCACAGACCTCAATTGGACCCATCCCAGGCTCGCACAATCATCTATACTTTACCATGCCTACATGTCTTGCTCGTCAATTTCTAACTTTTTGCATAACCTGCCTGTAATTATGAGGGCTGTATGCCAATGCCGGAGCCTGCTTCAGGTCCAATGTCATTCTGATTTGTGCTTTTGATGAATTGTATTCGAACTATCCATCTTTTGTATCAACCTTACTGTGACATTCATTGTGGAGCCTTCCCAACTTTCCATGGAAAATTACATTTTAAATTCCATTTAGTTTTCACCCTTGTTGCATCCCTAAAATGTTTAAAACACACTGTTCGCCACTAATTTCTCAAGTATCTGTAAGGTTATTTTAAATTAGTGGCGAGTCAAACTAAAACTTCACATGCAAAGTTGTTTGGAATTCAGACACTCCAAGCTTTATGAAGCTGTGACGTTTTCTAAATTTATGTGAGGAAAGGTTTATCATTTGGGCCTTCTAAATGTGATGATTTTTTGATGCAGAATGTCCCAGGTAGGACATGCTTCAGAAAAATAATTTTGAGTGTGTTTGTTAGATATTCACCACTTTAGGTAAGAGATGTGGAAGGGAGGGTTCTGAGGTGAGGCCAGCTTAGCTAAAAAAAGAGAAAAACACTTGATAAGTTTTGTATTAGGGGTGGGCGGCCAGCTACGCTCCGTGCACGGAGTGTGCGTAGTGCCGCCTACTCCGCATTTTGCGGAGCGGGCGTAGCTAGGCGGCACTACGCACGCTCCGCAGACGGAGCGTAGCTGGCCGCCACCCGCCTCCCTCCCGCCCTCCCTAAATACTTTCAATTAAAGGAATCAAATAATTTAAAACGCACTTACCTTGCCCGCCGCTGCCCGCCGCGTCCCCGGGGCTCGCTATCTTCCGTCTTCCGTCTTCTTTACTAATGCGCATGCGCGGGCGGCCGCGCATGCGCATTTTCTCGTGAGAAATGCGCATGCGCAGCCGCCCGCGCATGCGCATTAGTAAAGAAGACGGAAGACGGAAGATAGCGAGCCCCGGGGACGCAGCGGCGGGCAAGGTAAGTGCGTTTTAAATTATTTGACTCCTTTAATTTAAAGTATTTAGGGAGGGCGGGAGGGAGGCGGGTGGCGGGGCTGGCGGCCAGTGGTGTTTGCGTAGTGGGGCTACGCGGAGTGCGGAGGTGGGCGTAGTTTCTCGCCCACTTCGCGTAGCTCCGCGAAGCCCCACTCCGCCAACTCCGCCCAGGGTTATTTTGTATTCCACAAACGTGTACAGTTAAAAAATCCACAGAGTTGGGAGTCAGCCTACTTTACATTCTTCTACTTTAAATCTAAACGAATTGGTAGGATTTAAAGTTGGATTGTGAAAAGATGATTGAGTGTGATTTGATATGTACCTTAGAAAATTTACATATTGCTTTACATAGAATCACAAAGTGTGAACCTTAATATTGAAACCAGAATATAGATAGCACATTATGTCAAGGACAGAATATGGAATCCAAAATATTGATAGGTGAGTAAGAATAGCATTTCTATACCTTACTCCACATATAGGTATCTACGTAAAATATATACCTTCAAGGTATGTAGATGTGGAGTTAGGAAGAGTAAATCTATATTTAACTATAGGCACTTACCTTTAATTATTCCTGTCTGGGGGTTGGTATTTAGTAGTGCAACCAGTATTTGGGCAAAAATCCACCCAAAGATAACAGCTTTAATGTTTGATGATAGCTGGGGGCCATGCCCACCTAAACATATACTTCTGGCTACAGGCCTGGTTCAATGGTTGCCCTTACCTTTAGAAATGCACAATGTTGCACTTTTCACTAGTCTAAATGAAGCAAAAACTTGCCCTCACCTGATATGAACTGAGAAGAGACCTAGCTTACTAAAAAGAGGGTTCCTCTACTTGCTGGATTCTCATTTCAGTGCAGAAAAACTACTATAGACACAGTTGTCATATTAAGTGCCCTAAAACAGCCACCAAAAATCTTGTTAGGTTTGCATAAGTTACACGAGTAGTGTGTAAATAATGCAATTGTGGCATTTGTTAAACAATTGCAGTGTAATTTATGCAAGGAAAGGGGAATTGGAGTTACAGTCCACAAAGAAAGGCAAAAGGGACTGACAGAAGAGCTAGTTGAAGCAAGTAACCTGTTCAAACTTATTCCATTAAGGCCACTGGCAACCTCTAATAGAAATGTGGGGGAATGAACTAAAATATGATGAACAAGGCATTCATTAGTTAAGATATTGATAGATCCCAGGTAGCCCTGCGTGCTTATGTGAAATATTTCAAGACTTTCTCTTTTTCCTTTTTCTTGATGTACACTGGGAGGCACACTCCCCTTTCATGGTGACAGTGTCTAGCAAGAAATCATCGGCATGGCCTAATAGACCTTGCCTACTGGGCCTATCGGTTTTGCCAGTGCCTTCTGGCAATGTTGTACAGCATCGCCATAATGCTGTACCGCATGGCCAAAAGAAAAAAGAGGAGTAAAGGCTTGACCGTAATGGTGACATCATTCTTAGGATGCACATGGGTGATGACGCATTTGTGAACACGCGTTATTTCACATGCACGCATATAAATCACTCGAGTGCCAGGAACAGGTGGGAAGGAAACAACGAGAAGTAGGTGGGCAGGGAAAAAAGCAGAAATCAAGCGAAAAAGCAACATACAGCATGGGCCCAGGATTTGGCAGGGGGAGATCTTGCAACATGAGAGAGACGGAAACACAGAAGACAGAGGATATATGCACTTGAGTGAGAGATCACACATGCATTCTTATGGAGTGCTTAAGTAAAAAGAAAAAAGCAGCTCCCAAAAATCAGTGGAAGAATGGAAGCTTGCCAGTCAGAGAGATGATAAAGAGGCTATGCCCCGAGGGGTGGGGGGGGGGGACACAAGATGCTCTCCTCCCCTGCACTGCCTGGTAGGATAGACCTAAAACTAGGACAGTTTACCTCTCCATTTGTTTAAGGATTCTTCTCTGACAAGCCTTTTCTAGCTCCCCTGATCTGTGAGTGCATATTCAAGTTATTAGCTTCTCAAGCTTTCTACATAGAAGAAGTCCTACATGAGTAGAATGTTCTTAGACTTGTTCAGTTACAAGCTGCAAAAATGTCTCATGCATACTTCGTTCTGCAAAGTGCCCCACTTACAGATGGTACCCTTTTAGATGGCTCTCTCATAGTTAAAGCAAACCAGTATGTCTAGGACCTCATGATCAATCAACCAAGAAAGCTTTATTTGGTTGCTTCATAAAACAATCATAAAAGAACAGAAAAAGTAAAACACATCAATACATGGTTTACAATTTAAGAGATGAGATATATATTGTATCATAATAAAAATACATCAATGCATAATCTAAAATGATAAGAAATGTCAATACATAATCTAAGTAAATAAGAAATGTCATCTTGATATCTCTATATAAACAAGATGCCTAGTACATTGTAAATTTAAAACATTATTAAATTCACCTATAGTGTATCCAGAATACAGCTCTAAAAGGACATACAATTTCTATGTCCCATAACTTTCTTCAAGTAAGTCACTATTTTAAAAGTACTGTGTACATCTTCAAGATTTGGTAATACGATTAAGGCAGGTCGGCAATGTTGAAGCCCATTTATTTTTAAAACCGGTACCAGATAGAGTCTCCTTAAAAAAGTATAAAATTTGCAGAACAATATTACATGGATAGTAGATTGGTTAGAATTATTATCACAGGGGCACAATTGGAGGTTGGAGGGCCAGTCATTCATTTTTGGCAAAGTGACTAGTCTGTGAAATACCTCCAACCTAAATCTAGTCAGTAAAAATCTATCGTAAACTCCGGGTACAAAAGTTAAATAGGGTTGGATATTAAAAGTAGTTAAAATCAATTGATTGTTGCGTACAGTAGGTTTTAATATCTCTGATGACATTCAAATACAATCCAACAACAATAGACCCTCTTTTCTCAATTCCTTCCTTGATATTTGCTGAATAGAAAAAGGGTTAGTAAAGTACTCAGGGTGACCAAGGTCTTTTAGAAAGTTTTGGACATATTTTATCCATGGAATTTTCAAAACCCCTTCCAATTTTAAAGCATCTAATAATATATCCCTGTTTAACTTGGCCTCTTCTTTGGTCCACAACCTATGCCAAAGAAGTACAGGTTCGAGCTTTATTAAATCAGAAATGAAGGGGAGTCCCATCTCTGCATGACATATGCAGGATGAGGTGCTATTTGGGACTGATAAAATATATCTTAAAAATAATTTTCTATACGTTGAATTGGGAGCAAGTCAGCAAACCCCCAGACTCCTGCCCCGTATACTGCAGATGAAACACACCTTGCCTTGTAAATCTTAATGAGCTCTTCTGGTGGCCTTTTTTCCAGCTTTCTGGCAAAGGTGGTAAGGGCAGACGTTGTCCTTAGGAGTACCAACTTTTTGGCTGTAACTGCATGTACCCAAGTGTCATTATGGGCAAAAAGAATTCCCAGATAAGAGAACCTTTTAGTTGCCCCAATTTTTTGCCCTGCAACAAACATATCTTTAAATCTAATAATACCAAGGCTGCAGCGCATGATAAAGGTCTTAGAGGAGTTTACTATCAGGCCAAGATTTTCCATAAACTGAGAGAAGCTGTCTAACACCCTCTGAAAGCCAACCTGAGTGGGGGACATCAACACGGCGTCATCCGCATATAGGACTGCTGGTATTGGACGTCCTGTCACTTGTGGGAAATCTTTATTATCTTTAAGGAGGGCATTCCCCAGACCATTAATGTAAAGATTGAAAAGAAATGGAGCCAGGACACATCCTTGCCTGACTCCGCTCTTAATCGGCAAAGTAGTAGAGCATTCACCCTTCAATCCACAGTGTACACGTGCCTTGGCGTCACTATAAAAACGCTTAAGAAAATAAATAATCTGAGTCTCAACCCCCATATCTTCTAAAATGGACCAGAGTTTACTGTGAATCACACAGTCAAATGCGGCTGTGAGATCCACAAAAGCTAAAAATAGATTTCCCTGTTTAGCCCTCGTATATTTCCCTAAAAGGATTGACAGATTTATACCCTGCTCTAACGTTCCAAGGCCAGCACGAAAACCGTACTGCAGGTCGGATAGAACAGAGTACTCCTCTGCCCAATCCTGGAGGCATTCCAGAATTATTCTGCCTATTACTTTTGTTACACCATCAAGTAAAGAAATAAGTCTGGAACATCCGGGATCCTGCCTATCCCTTTTTTAAAGATGGGCACAATAGTAGATTCTACCCAGGTAGAAGGAAATGAGGTACTACAGCTGGCAGTGATTACCTGGACTAAGATGGGCCCCCAGAGAGCTATATTTGATTTAAAAAGATCTACAGGAACCCCATCAGGTCCAGAGGCCTTTCCTCCCCGACTTTTAGAGAGTGCCTGTTCCACTTCATCTAGAGTGAACAATAAGTCAAGGTAATGATGGGATGGATTCAAATTATAGTCCTCTTGGACGTTACTGTCCAACATGTCAGGGTTTCCCTCACCATTATATACTTTTGAGAAGTGTTCAATCCATTGGGCCTCACTAATAGCTATTTCAATGGTTTGGCCAGCCTCGCATAAAAGAAAAGGCATTTTAACAGCCTTCCAAAATGCCAGGCTGTCATTTGCCAATGAGGCAGTGTGTAGTGCCTCCCAGGCCTTCTTCTTCAAAGCATTTTTCCTGGCCTTAATTGCTTGATTATAATCCTGTCTAGCTATACTCAGGTCGACCAAATTTCTTGGGGATTTGTGTAGCTCCCTTTTTAGGTGGGAATGAGCATGAGTGCACCTAGAATCAAACCATCCACTCTTGTTTCGATTACTATTTTTGCGCCTGAGAAGGGATTATTTGTTAGTATTGGATATCGCCAGGAATGAGGCTAAGATGTTATCTGGGGCGGCTGTTTCAGACAAACATGTCTCAATGGCAAATTGACATCTACCTACCACTGTCTTAATTATGGCTACCTGGTCCACCATACTCCAGCGCAAAGAAAAGCCATTTACACTCCCAATGGCTATATTTTCTAGCAAATGATCGTTAATATTGGATTTGACCATTTTACTGGATGACCAAGTGATTGACAAGCACAAAGGGAAGTGATCACTAAGGGAAATATCTGAGACATGAAATGAGTGGAGGCTATACACATGGTTACTTGACATTAAAAGAAATCTATAGTGGAACACAGGCCCCTACCACTAAAGGTCCAGGGCATAGGAACAGGTACTGGGCACACAGATCATTAACAAATCCCAGGTCAAGGAAAAAACTGAGTTCGTTAAGGTGTTCCCCTAAAGTGGAATGTCGAAAATGAGAAGAACGTGCCCCCTCTTCAATTAAAATCCCACATAGGTTATCCTCAGCATTGGGACATAACAAACAGTTAAAATCGCCTGCCAATAGTGTTATAATATCTTTCGTCTTATTCTCACCAATAGATTTCAGCAATTTTGTAATACTCTTTATAACAGATGCTACTTCAGCTTGGGGTATGTTATTATAAAAATTAGTTAGGGCAATACAATGTTCTGCATCTATATCCAGTATGAGTGTTTGATAATAAGGGCCAATTGCACACATAGTTATTTCGTTAATCTTCAAAGTGCTTGATATATAAGTGCAAAGACCACCCTTGGCCCTACCACTCCAACCATCTATTGCTGGCGTATGATAGGTCTTATACCCATTTATATGGACTACCTCTTTCGACCATGTTTCCTGTAGGCACAGTATGTCAATTTGCAATACAAAGTCCCACCACAGCTGGTTAGATAACTTGGAGCGAGTGCCCGCAATATTCCATGAGGCAATAGTACAAAGTGCTGGATTATTCTCTAAGGTAGAAATAGGGGTTACTATCCCTGATGAATCCTCAGGTTCATCGCCATATGGCTAGGATACATTTGGACAGCCCACAGACTTAGGATATATTTCCACAGTTAGAACTCTCGAGCCTAGGACCTCTTCTGTATGATGGCCATTGATGGGGCTAGATAGAGAGACATTTCCTATCCAGGCCGATCTAGACTTGCTCTTAACGGGGCTTACAGGTATGGGGTTAAATTGGGTGTAGGTCCCCGGAGCGAGTCAATCAACATTTTCCAATCTGTTCAGGGCATCAAAGCGGTTACTCACAGGAACCCAGAATCTAGGCTCCCTATTCCTTATAAAATCTTCTCCTTCAAGTGGTGGCCAACAGAATTTAAAATGTGTTGGTGGTTGATAGGTACCCACCCACCCTATTCTCCGTACCATTTTAAATTCTGAGAAGAGGGTGTTTTTAATACCGGTCCTTAAACCAAGGAGGTGTAATGCCTTGTTCCTCAAGGTTGACCAGTGTTCAAAAGAATTATGCAATAAAGGAGGTACATTTGACAAAATGACCGTATACGGGGTTGCTTATGGGGTCAAATTAAGATTTTGTGATGATTTCGTGGGGTTGCCTCGATGATCTTAAGTATTTCTTTCCCTCTCTAAGGCTTCATTTTCAGACTGTCCAGGCGGTTTAGCTCCTGATATTCCCCTTACTGGATTCACTGTATTACCAACTTCTACTAGTGTGGATCATGGGTTCGGGAGATGGGACCCACTTCGAATAGGGATATGTGAGGTATTTAAAGTGATATCATTAGCAAAACTCCCGGTCAGCACTTGCCTAACTGCTAAGAAGTTAACAGCTTGACCATCCTCCCTACCCTTCACCCCATTATTTGATGGGCATGGGTTGGACTCAGAATTATGTGTTGGTGGGATCGGGGGTTTACGGCTTACCATCTCCTTCATCTTGGTCAACCTAGTTTCTACCATTGATCATTTTTGGAGAATTGGATCCAGTAATACTGTTACCATTGTCTCCAGTCTACCCCAAATATTCTCCTCTTGGATACTATCCACAGTCTTTGGTGTCACAGTAAGTGGGATATTAACAGTGGCATTGGGGGGACCTTCGTTAAGTTCTGTTTCATCTATAGTAGTTCTTCATTTCTTCCCAGTTACTATTTGTCCAGGTTTATTATGTTTACATGTTCCTCGACTCTTACTTTTTTTTTGAGGTGGTTCCGCAATATGGACTGTGGCTGCTTTAGATTTTTGACCTCTAGTGTTAACCATAGACCTGACAGGGCTATGCTCAGTATCAGATGAGAGGATAGAAGGAGTATCCTCTTTCACAGACTCTGGATCATGTTGTTGTGACAGGCTGATTTCAGGGGAAACTGCCTTATGAGTGGGCATTATACTAGATTTGGCTAGTACTGGGGTCAGAGAAAGTCTATTCTGAGAAGGGAGGGGTTCGAGTGATAGCCTACGCTCTGTAAGTTGGACCTCCTTGATTAATACTAATCCTGCCCTTAATAGAAAAGCATCAAGGGTCCCGACAACACCTTGTCCTGCTTTACGCTCACTCATAGCAATTATATAAAGTCAAATATACAAAGAAATACAGAATCAAAATATACTAGCAGCGAAAATCTTTAGAGTGCAAATAGCAATTGGTTTAGTCGTGCCAAATTGTATCAAAGTTCAGAGTCTTTGGCCCCTTGCAAATAAATAAACACTCAAAGAAAAGTGTCAGTCATAGTACCTTGCTCGTCAGACCAGGTTTAAAGCAGGGACCTAGGAGTTAGAGGGGTGGCCCTGCCCTGCCTCTTTCTGGCTTTGCCTGGGCAGCGCCGGGGCATGCCAGCGCACGTCCCGCGCTGCAGGAGTGCCGTGCCGTCTATGAGGGCCTCTGGCGCCCTCTGATGTCATCGGGATCTGCGCCGCGCGTGGCCCCCTGGGGGATGTAGTGAACCAGGCCGTTTCCCTCACGGCGGAATGGCCTCGGTATGGCAGCGCGGTGATGTCTTCCTCTCCCCAGGTAAGGCAATGGAGGCAGGGATGAGGCAAAAGCTGGCCATTCCCCTCATGGCTGGTTCAATATACAAAAGCGCATCCCACGCTGCGGGAGGGCCGCGCCGTCTATGAGGGCCTCGGGTGCCCTCCAATGTCGTTAGGGCCTGCGCCGCGCGAGGTCCCCGGGGGAATGTAGTGCACCAGGCCGTTTCCCTCACAGAGGAATGGCGGCGGTATGGCAGCGCGGTGATGTCTTCCTCTCCCCAGGTAAGGCAATGGAGGCAGGGATGATGCGAAAGCTGACCATTCCCCTCACGGCTGGTTCAATATACAAAAGTGAGTCCCGCGCTGCGGGAGGGCCGCGCCGTCTATAAGGGCCTCTGGCGCCCTCCGATGTCGTCAGGGGCCTGCGCCGTGCGAGGCCCCCTGGGGAATGTAGTGCACCAGGCCGTTTCCCTCACGGAGTAATGGTGGTGGTATGGCAGCGAGTTGATGTCTTCCTCTCCCCAGGTAAGGCAATGGAGGCAAGGATGAGGCGAAAGCTGGCCGTTCCCCTCACGGTTGGTTCAATATACAAAAGCGCGTCCCGTGCTGCGGGTGGGCCGTGCGTCTATAAGGGCTTCTAGTGCCCTCCGATGTTGTCAGGGCCCTGCACCGCACGAGGCCCCCTGAGGGATGTAGTGCACCAGGCCGTTTCCCTCACAGCAGAATGGCCTCGGTATGGCAGCGCGGTGATGTCTTCCTCTCCCCAGGTAAGGCAATGGAGGCAGGGATGAGGCGAAAGCTGGCCATTCCCCTCACGGCTGGTTCCAGGCGCGCAACACCCATTGGGCTCACCGGGCTTCAGCCCCCCCCCGTCGACTCCTCTGCCCGGGCTAAGATGACACGCAGTGAAATGGTGCAAGAAAGCTGCGCATCCGATCCGAGAATGTGATTGTTTTAATGATTTCTGAGAGGCCCAGCAGCCCGAGCCAGACAGCGAGCCTCTGAAAAGTTTCAGCGAGTGAACCCCCTGCCCTGACCTCTTGTGTTTCCTTTAGAGTGGCGCAGAGGTGAAATCCTTGCCTGAAGGCAGGGATTTCACCTAAGCACTTGATGGGTTGTGAGCATGGGGTGTGAAGATGTGCACAGCAGGGGGAAGGCATGGCCAGTTAAGGTGATGCTTTTCCTTTGTAAAGGAATTTCTGCTGGCATCTTAACCCACTGTGTGCTGTCTGTGCATTTGTGTAGATGTGTATTCCATACAAGTGCACAGACAGCAAACCCTATGACGCCAGCAGGAATTAATTTACAAAGGAAAAGCTTCACCTGCACTGGCCATCCATTTCCCCCTGCTGTCTGTGCATTTGACCCACATTGATCTACACAGTGAGACCTTTGGGTGGGGCTGGATGCCAGGACACAGTGCTGCTGATCAGCCAGACTCCACAGTATAATACCAGAAGAGCAGGCAGCAGTTATTTGTGTAAGTTCCAGTAACTTTAATGCATTTTTCAGCACAGCATTACCTACTGCCTGCATATCTAGGTTACTGTGAATGTTGTTCTTGACTTACATACATAGAAACGTCAAAGAGGACAGTTCCCTCCAAATATGCAAATGTAGTGTAAGTTTGTAGTGTTCATTTTTTTTGGGGTGCTAGTGGGTAATTTTAGAGTTCAGGGTGGGTATGGGTTATGGGGTGCCAGGGGGGAATTTATGGTTCAGGGTGGGTATGGGTTATGGGGTGCCGGGGGAATTTATGGTTCAGCATGGGTATGGGTTTTGGGGTGCCAGGGGTAATTTTAGGGTTTAGGGCAGGTGTGGGTTTTCGGATGTCAGGGGGCTATTTTAGGGTTCAGGGTGGGTATGGGGTGCCAGGGGACATTTTAGGGTGCAGCGTGGGTATGTGTTTTGGTGTGCCAGGGGTAATTTTAGGTTTCAGGGCAGGTGTGGGTTTTGGGGTGTCAGGGAGCAATTTTAGGGTTCAGGGTGGGTTTGGGTTATGGGGTGCCAGCGGGGAATTTATGGTTCAGGGTGGGTATGGGTTATGGGGTGCCGGGGGGGAATTTATGGTTCAGCATGGGTATGGGGTGCCAGGGTGCCAGGGGTAATTTTAAGGTACAGGGTGGGTGTGGGTTTTGGGGTGCCATGGGATTAATTTTAGGGTTCAGCGTGGGTATGTGTTTTATAGTGCCAGGGGTAATTTTAGGGTTTAGGGCAGGTGTGGGTTTTGGGATGTCAGGGGGCTACTTTAGGGTTCAGGGTGGGTATGGGTTATGGGGTGCCAGGGGACATTTTAGGGTTCAGCGTGGGTATGTGTTTTGGTGTGCCAGGGGCAATTTTAGGGTTCAGGGTGGGTATGGGTTATGGGGTGCCAGTGGGGAATTTATGGTTCAGGGAGGGTGTGGGTTATGGGTTGCTGGGGGGCATTTATGGTTCAGCATGGGTATGGGGTGCCAGGGTGCCAGGGGTAATTTTAAGGTACAGGGTGGGTGTGGGTTTTGGGGTGCCATGGGATTAATTTTAGGGTTCAGCGTGGGTATGTGTTTTATAGTGCCAGGGGTAATTTTAGGGTTTAGGGCAGGTGTGGGTTTTGGGATGTCAGGGGGCTACTTTAGGGTTCAGGGTGGGTATGGGTTATGGGGTGCCACAGGACATTTTAGGGTTCAGCGTGGGTATGTGTTTTGGTGTGCCAGGGGCAATTTTAGGGTTCAGGGTGGGTATGGGTTATGGGGTGCCAGTGGGGAATTTATGGTTCAGGGAGGGTGTGGGTTATGGGTTGCCGGGGGCATTTATGGTTCAGCATGGGTATGGGGTTTGGGGTGCCTGGGGTAATTTTAGGGTTCAGCGTGGGTATGTGTTTTATAGTGCCAGGGGTAATTTTAGGGTTTAGGGCAGGTGTGGGTTTGGGATGTCAGGGGGCTATTTTAGGGTTCATGGTGGGTATGGGCTATGGGGTGCCAGAGGGGAATTTATGGTTCAGCATGGGTATGGGTTTTGGGGTGCCTGGGGTAATTTTAAGGTTCAGGGTGGGTTTGGGTTTTGGGGGGCAAGGGGGAATTTATGGTTCAGCATGGGTATGGTTTCTGGGGTGCCAGGGGTAATTTAAGGTTCAGGGCGGGTATGGGTTTTGGGGCTCCAGGGGGGTGATTTTAGGGTTCAGGGTGGTATTGGGTTTTGGGGTGCCAGGGGGTAATTTTAGGGTGTGGGGTGGGTATGGGTTTTGGGGTGCCGGGGAGGGATAATTTTAGGGATAGGATGGGTATGGGTTTTGGGGTGCCAGGGGTAATTATAGATTTCAGGGCGGGTATGGGTTTTAGGGTGTGAGGGGGTTAAATTTAGGGTTCAGCGTGGGTATGTGTTTTGGTGTGCCAGGGGTAATTTTACGATTCAGGGTGAGTATGGGTTTTGGGGGGCAATGCATCAAACTAACAAAAATGTGTGCTTTAATTGTTGTCCAGTTTCAAATGCAGAATTCACCACATTTTTTTCTCAGCTTGACCTGAGCTTTAACTGATCCTGATTATCTGCCATTTTAGCTCCGCCCCATTGATTTACATTAGCCACGCCCCTTCATCTGCCATGTTAGCCCCCCCCCCCGAAATTAAGACCTAGTTGCGCCCCTGGCTGGTTCAATATACAAAAGCGCGTCCCACGCTACGGGAGGGCCATGCCGTCTATGAGGGCCTCTGGTGCCCTCCGATGTCATCAGGGGCCTGTGCCGCGCGAGTCCCCTTGGGGGATGTAGTGCACCAGGCTGTTTCCCTCACTGCGGAATGGCAGCGGTATGACAGCGCGGTGATGTCCTCCTCTCCCCAAGTAAGGCAATGGAGGCAGGGATGAGGCGAAAGCTGGCCGTTCCCCTCACGGCTGGTTGAATATACAAAAGCGCATCCCACGCTGCGGGAGGGCAGCGCCGTCTATGAGGGCCTCTTGAGCCCTCCGATGTCGTCGGGGGCCTGAGCTGTGCGAGGCCCCCCGGGGGATGTAGTGCACCAGGCAGTTTCCCTCAGGGCGGAATGACGGCGGTATGGCAGCGCGGTGATGTCTTCCTCTCCCCAGGTAAGGCAATGGAGGCAGGGATGAGGCGAAAGCTGGCCGATCCCCTCACGGCTGGTTCAATATACAAAAGCGCGTCCTTTCCTTTCAGTTAGAAAAGTTTCTTCTGGAGTCACCCCTCTGCTGCTGAAAGGGTGCCCTGATCATGTCGATATAAACAGTTGGCATGACGCTTTTTGGCATTCCGGGCACAAGTAAGGTACCAAACCTATTACCTTTAAAACAAAGTCACGAAACATGGAATACCATACTCCCCTGCTACATTTGAGAGGAGGATTTTTAGAAGGGTATCAGTATGGGCCTGATGACATTTTTCACACTTAATCAGATCTCTAATTGGTAGTTCATTCATCATCTCGCCCATCTGAATTTGTAACCTGCACTCCTGTAGACATCCCCACACTCCTAGGGAGTATCAGCCTTTAATAGCTTCCTGGGAGACCAATTTAGGAGGTGTCCATTTCCAACATCTGCTCTTGGGAATCCTAGGAAGCAAATCTGTCTTCTGGGGAACTCCATACTCAGCAGAAAGGATGTCACAGGTTGCTTCTAATTTATCTTCTATCTAAGAGTGGGATTTTAATATGAATTATCCTGTCTATTCAATTTAGGGACCAAAAGACATAAGTTAAAGCAAAAAAGTTTACTGGTCATTTCATTTTCATTTCAATATCTTCGACTATCAAAAGATAGTCACAAAAGTACAATCATATTACATTTAAAACTTATTAGAACAGATAAAATCACAGTTATTAAAATTCATTTCTTGAGTTTTGATCATACACAGTCTCATATTAGGACGTCAAAGCAAAGAGGCATAACATTATTATAACATATCAATCAATCAATCAAATTTAGCTTTATTCGAGCTAAAAAACTCATAAAAGCATAAATACAGACATGACATTGTTACTGCTCCATAATTACAGTAACCGCTTTGACAGTTCTATTAAAAGCAGGATTTGTCATTAGTATAAAAAAAGCATTTTGATCAATTAAATTTAAAATACACATAAAACACTGGTATGATAAAAACATTGTTATACAAAATGAAAATTCAGACATCACCCAGGACAAAATATCATTCAGTGGAAAGAAATTCATTTCTGATGGTCCACATCCAGCCCAAGAACTTTGCAACAGCGAATGTGATGACTGGTAGGCTGCTGGTGGAAATTAATCTCAATGGCACCCTACTATCCCTAGTGCCTAACAACTTGCACATTGCTTTGAGCCAAACTCGTCTTGGATTAGCGTAGGCCCTGCATACAAAAAAAAATATGTGCAATAGACTCTTTTTCGTTGTTGCAGGCCGGGCACATAATAGAAATGCCAGGCGCCCATCTCCCAGTTAGTGCTCTTATTGGGAGAGACCCCACTCTGAACTGGAAATAAAGCTTCCTATCCCTAGATTTTGTAATACAGTCCCCAAAATGGCTCAAAACTAGGTGAAGCCTTAATTTCCAGAAAACGGCCCTCCATGGTAGAAGGGTCAGTGGCCTTCCAATTTCGATGAGCGACCATTTCCCAGTATTTTTCCTTCAAGTTGTTTTTCGATGGGAAGTGAGCTAGCTCCGGGTTTTCCCACAGCCCCTTCAACCCCATTTCCCCCAAGGCTTTACTCAACTCTTTCAACCACACTATCTTGTGGAATTTGTCCATTTTGATTACCTCCGAAAAACCCTGGGCATATTGAGCGAGTTCCGGGGTGACCCAGATTCTCCGCCGATATAAAAGAGGTCGTAATCTGACCACATCGGCCAATGCTTTTCTCCCCAAGTCATACCGCAATGGTTTCATTGGAGTGCTTTTGGCGAGACCCACAAGGTTACGAAAAAACTTGTTTTCAACAAGTGTTAGTGGTGTTGAATTATCGTAGCCCCAAATCTCTGCACTGTACAGTGCCGAACCTAAGGCTTTTGCCTCATACAGACGAAGGGCTGGCTGGATGGGTTTGGTGAGGGATTTGCTGTGCTCTACAGATATTACTCCTGCATTTTGGCGGAGATTTAGTGCTGCCAATTCAATATGTTTGCCCCATTTGATCCCCTTGTCCAGATGGATGCCCACATAGAGAAAATCCGACACCATTTCCACCTTTTGGCCAATCATATCAAAATTCCCTTTAAAACCACGGTGCGGGTTGAATGCCATGAGCTTAGTTTTAGCAATATTAACTTCCAACCCGTGGTCGGCACAAAAGTCCTCAAAAATGTTCATGGCTCGCTGCAGACCGCTTGGAGTTTTGGAAATGATGAGCGGGTCATCTGCGAAAAGTAAAATAGGGGGTTTTGCCCCCCCCATGGTAGGGGCATCTATGCATTCCTGCAACATTTGTTCCACTATCCCGTTTATGTACAAAGAGAAGAGCGTGGGGGCCATAGCACAGCCTTGGTGCACCCCACGCTCTACCGGGAATTCAGCAGTAACTTGGCCCTGACCTCCCCATTGGACCTTCGCATGATTAGACTCATGCAGCCTCATCACTAGAGTCAGGATCTCAGAAGGCATGCCCATCTTGTCAAGTACATTCCATAGCTGGAACCGTGGGACCAGATCGAATGCTGCCCGCAAATCAATAAAGGCAGCGTAAATGCTGCCTTTACCCAGCACCACCGTCTCAATCAGGCTGATAGGCCTATAGTTCCCCAGGTGTGTTTTGTCCCCTTTCTTGTATATGGGGATTATTGTGGCCCCTTGCCAGGATTTTGGAACTGGTGCCCCTTGGGCGACGTCATTAGCCAACTTCGCTATATAAATACCCCAGAGAGTTTTGTCGTGGAGGAAAACATCTGCGGGAACCCCATCCGGCCCAGGTGCCTTACCCCTAGAAACAGACGAAAGAGCCATCGCTACATCCTTAGTGGTGAAAACATTGTCAGTACACAAAATTATATTTGTGATTTCCCCAGTCCTATCCTCCGGACGGGCTAGATATTGGGAGCCAAAATGATCGAACCAGCTACTCTGTGTCACATGGTTAGAAGGGGGTTTGGGGTGACCTCCCTGCCCCCACTTGACCATATTCCAGAACACTTTTGAATCCTTGGCCGAGCATGCATTTAAGAGATCTTGCCAATGTTGGTCGTCCCATTGAGTCTTTGCCCTGTGTATTGTTTTCTTATAGTCCTGCCTGGCTGTTCTGACCTCATCCGGGACTCTTCTTTTGATTGCGCTCCCTAGGGCTTTTCTTGCCCGCCTACAAGCAGCATTATACCAACTCTCTCTATGTGGCCGTCTATGGTTTGCCCGTGGGCTTAGTTATTACCTTGAAGAAATGCCCCCTTAAACTTTCAAAAAAACGATCATGTAGGTTAGTAATACCCCCTAGATCATTCTCGTTCTCCTTGGCCCCTAAAGTGTTCATGGCGGAAATGGCTTTGTCTAGCTCCTCCTTAATACTCTCCATCGCCCTGGTATTCATCTCTACCTGAGCCCACCTGACCCGCCTCATATCGTTTGTTGGTACAATATCAGTCACGGGTTCCTCGTCATTGCTTGTCCCCTCTGTACTGCTTCCCCACAACTGATGTAGAATACATAAGAGATTGTGGTCGCTCTCCTGCCTGGTACCTACCTTCATATCTTCCATAAGGTGCCAGATAGCCATGTTACAAAAGACATAGTCGATCCTACTTTTTGATCTCCCGTTATAAAACGTGTCTACCCCCTGACTATCGCTAGGCATTCTGCCATTCAAAGCCCTGACCCCTCTCTCTCAACATAGTGCATTAACCTGCATTATGCTGTGGGACCATCTGGCTATTGGGTTGACATCCAATCTAGGAATCCCTCAGCGAGAGTCTTCTTCCTCCCCCGAATACCAATCACCTGCTACAAGTGGCTCAAAAGTCATATTTAAATCACCTGCGATTATCAGGTTGTTTTCAGGAGGCTGTTGGCTGATCAGGTGGTCTAGGGCTGCCAGGACCTGAGATTTCCCCCTACCCGGCCCTCTGACATACAGATTATAAATATTCACAGTACCCGGCAAGCCCATTGGTAGCCTAATCAGCTGAATATCTCTGTTGTTAGTTGGAATCTCGATAACTCTATCAAAAAGTTCCTGTCTTAGCCAGATAGTAAGCCCCCCTTTCGGGCGGCCTTTGGGTCCCTTGAGGGCCGGGACATAGAAATTCAAGAAGCCTTAGAGAAACTGGGGCTCACACACCCATGTCTCCTGGAAAAGGCAAATATCAAAACCCCTAATGAATGAGACCCATTCTGGTGATTGGAGTCTGGGACCCAATCCCGCAATATTCCAGGAAACTATCTTGCCCCTAACCCCTCTGTTTTCTTGCTGGGGCCCAGAGATAGCTGGATTTGAGTAATTCAAAATAGTTACCCCTGAAGGTTCAATTCCTAGATCTAACCCCTGGTTCCTCTCGGGGTATACCTCCCTTTCACTACTATTTGCAGCGGTGTCATTAACTGAGCTGAATCTTTGCTGGGCCACATTGACAATACTCTTTCCCCCTTCAGTAGCGACATTGGTGCTTCTCTCCCCATTCCCCAGTAGAATTTTGCGCAGTGTGTACGTCACCACTATTAAACATCCTGCTTTGATTAAATGCCCCTTGTGTTTGATGGTTAGAAATATTACTTTGTATAGGCCCTTCTCTTGGTCTTATTGCATTCATCTGGGACGTCTGTGGCCGCCTACTGCCCTCACTGGTATTGCTTTGTGTCCTCTGTTCTCTAGGCATACAATTGTTAACGGGCCTATTTGTTACTGATAGTAGTGGGCCTTGAGCCCTGCCAATGATAGCCTTGTTGCTGCTTGGAGGATTTTTTACACCCACACCTTATGGTCGAATCTGGGGAATTTTGTTTCCAGTGACTCCACCGTTATCCAGAGGGGCAGTATTGCTTTTAATAGGATAAGCAGTAACATTATTCTCAGTAGACCTGGAAAGGGACCTTGGATTAGGCGGTGCAAGTTTTACTGTCGAGGTCAGATTGATAATTAATAACTTCATAGCCTCGATCTCGTCTCTCAATAGAAAGACTAGCTTTACTAGATCACAGAAGGACCCCACACCTTCTGAGTTTCGTGTTAGTTCACCTTTGGGTCCTATTGTGGGGTCTTCTAAGGTTTTAGGTGCTTGTCTAGTGTTAGTTTCTGACTTCTCGTGCTGTATATCTGCTAGTATTGTAAATCTATTAGAGCACGGGATAGGGTCATTATTGGTTAGAGTTTGCAGAGTTGAGTCTTGGTCAGGATTGTTGTCCCCTTGATGGGCACTCTTCCCCCCTCCTCCAGAAAGCCCTTTGGTTGTTTTAGGTGGCGATTTGTTCACAGAAATTTTAGGCTGTGATCTAAACATTTCAGGAATCTTGATAAATGTGCCAGCTGCCTCTTGCCCTACGGTTGTTTCCCCCCCTTTCTCGGGGGCAGGGCCCCGGGTCCCAGGGGGCACTGTTTCACCCGTTAAGATATCATGGCAATCGTCCACAATTGCGTCAATCCTCTCGAGCACACAGTTCATAGCTGCGTGTTTAGATGCTCCCCTCGTTTTTTTTTTTTTGCTTTGCTTTGGGCGTTTCCCTGGTTCAGCCGGCCCTCCCCCTCCCTCCATAGATTTGCGTTCCCCATGCCTTGCACAAAAACACCTTTAAAAAGTAATACAAAGATCTACAGATCTACTAGAACACAAGTTTTCTAAAAAGACAATATGAGGTTTCAAGTGCAATAGTTTCCACAGTGGTGTAATTTACCTATGCAGAAGACAATGGCATGGCTTAGATCTGCTTTTGCCGAGAGTCCGGATAGGGTCCAAGAAGAAAATTAAAATTAAAGAGGTATGGCCCGGCCCGTCCACCAACGTGCGGTCCCGCGGCGCGGGGGCTGTCCAAACTTTATCTCGCCTCCGGGCGCACAGGTGACGTTGCGGCGACGATGGGGAGTCTGGGATGTGTAGTCCCCCGGTCCTCTCCTCGGCGGCCAGTGGAATGCGGCGGCGAGGGACCAGAGGTTTGAGGGCAGGCAAAGTTCCTGTAGACGTGGAGCTGGTCACTGCAGGGTAATTGGCGCTGATTCCCCCGCTCTGCCGGGGCTGTCCAAACTTTATCTCGCCTCCGGGCGCACAGGTGACGTTGCGGCGACGCCGGGGAGTCTGGGATGTGTAGTCCCCCGGTCCTCTCCTCGGCGGCCAGCGGAATGCGGCGGCGAGGGACCAGAGGTTTGAGGGCAGGTAAAGTTCCTGTAGACGTGGAGCTGGTCACTGCAGGGTAATTGGTGCTGATTCCCCCGCTCTGCCGGGGCTGTCCAAACTTTATCTCGCCTCCGGGCGCACAGGTGACGTTGCGGCGATGCCGGGGAGTCTGGGATGATGTGTAGTCCCCCGGTCCTCTCCTCGGCGGCCAGCGGAATGCGGCGGCGAGGGACCAGAGGTTTGAGGGCAGGCAAAGTTCCTGTAGACGTGGAGCTGGTCACTGCAGGGTAATTGGCGCTGATTCCCTCATATCAAAAAATCAGCTATAGATGTGATAAAATCATATCAGTTCCATTCTACTATGTTCTAATTGTTTCCTCATGATAATTGCTTTCAGGATGAACAGGGCAACACTATAACAAGTCAGGGGGTCACCTAGTGTCACCAAAAATGTCATAGCTACTTTGTGTGACCTAATATTGTGGGTGACAAACAATGATTTTAAATAAAAACATCTAAAATTCTGATAAAATGTACAAAACAACATAAGGTGCAATGTGCTTTGTTTGCTTTTATTATCGCACGGGCATAAAAACTCTTCCGTCGGGTGAGACCTCATTTTAGGGAAGGCTACGAGAATGAACTATGCTGTATCTCAGTCTTATTAGCACAAAGCGGTGCTGGGCATAAGACACGTATGTCAAATAGTTATTGGTACTCGCATCTAAACTGTATGATACATACATAGCGACAGTAGTTTTATCCTTCTCTGCCATGGATCTCAAGTCCAACCTATGTTGTATAAAGGTATCGCTGATCTCCTTCTTGGTATAAGACAAGGTTTTTGATGTTTCTGACCATACTGATGTTCTATACAGATTTTCTAGGTCAGAATTAATATGTAGCAGCCTTTGGATTTTAAGTGTGTTGTGCAATTTGAGATAGTCTAAAATAATTAATTTAGTAAAATCAGTTTCTTCCCTTTTCCATATTGAGTCCCATAGTAACAGTGTTCTGGCCAATAGGAGGTTTCTAAAAACTGAAGACCCACCTCATAATGTGCAATAGTATCTGAAGAAGATGGTGGCAAATATAACAAGCGATTCAGGAAAAGATTTTCACGTGTTTGCAGGTCCCAGAGCCCTGCCCCATAAAGGGTTGTACTTACTCCTTTAGTTTTGTATAGGGCTACCATCTAATTCATTGACCTGTTCCCCAGTTTGGAAGGAAATTTTAAAATTTCCTGAGTTGCCCGGCTGATTTTTGCTCTAGTACTCAAAATGTGTTGGGTCCAAGAGCCATTATCCACAAAAGAAATACCAAGATAGCAAAAAGAATTAACAGTCTTAATAGGGCTATTTTCAATAAAAAAGTTTTGGTTTGGGTTCACATATCATAGTATATGTTTTGGATTTGTTTATAACCATTTTCTTTTGTAGCATAAAAGCAGAGAATGCATCCATCAGTCTCTGAAGACCTATCGGGGTTCTTGCTAAAAGTATAGCATCGTCCACATATAATAAAACAGGTATTGGATGACCTGCCACCTTGGGGGCATAAGACTGTATGTTCTGCAGATAATCATCTATCCTGTTAATAAATAGGGAGAATAATATTGGTGCTAGGACGCATCCTTGCCTTATCCCCGTCCCACTTTCAATTTAGATGTGCATTTCCCATGTGGGCCAAAGTGAACTTGGCTAAATAAATTCTCATACAGACTGGAGAGAAACACGCTGATCGCTCTTGGTGCTCCCATAAAGATTATGGTTGAACAGAGCAAGTTATGGTCCACTAGGTCAAAAGCACTACTTAAGTCGGCAAAGCATAAATATATAGAGCCTGTCTTTGCCCTTGAATACTTGCTGATATGTAGTGCTAAGTTTGTGTATTGCTCAATGGTCCCTATTCTCTTTCTGAGCCCATACTGTACCAGGGTTAAAACAGAGTATTCAATTGCCCATTCCTCGAGTCTTAACAGCACGACCCTACTCATCACTTTCATGCCGGTATCTAAAAGTGAGATCGGCGATAATTTTTAGGGTCCTCTTTATCCCCCTTTTGCAATATTGGTATAATGATAGAATCTCCTCATGTCTTGGGGATTATGTCTGTGGCAGCTGTATTAAACACTCTAGTAAGGATGGGTCCCCATAAAATAGGGGCAGATTTAAACACGTCCACAGGACCCTTTCTGGCCCTGGGGCCCGACCCCCGGCACGTTCATGGATTGCCTGGATGACTTCTTCATTAGTGATGTTCAGGTGGAGGTTTCTTTCCTCTCCTAACATCACTTCTTGCACCCCGTAGTTTCCCTTTTACTATTGAAGATTTCAGATGTATCTGTTTAAACAAAAGAGCAAAATACTGGAATATTGTCACTCTTCAAAAATGGGGCATTCACTGTCTCCCAAAAGAGTTTGTTGTTTTTAGTTTTTACAGCAATAACCAAGTTTTCCCATGCCTCATCCTTAATTGTTTTCTTCTGGGCGATTAAAGCTGATTTATACTTGCGCGGTAAGGAATGAATAATTGATAAATCTTGTGGTGATTTAGACAGGGCGGGCTTCAAGCCCCGTAGGGCTTTAGTGCAAGAGCCGTCAAACCACCCCCTCTTTTTGTTACACGAAGGCCCGGGGATCTTTGTTAAAGTTCATTTAATCGTTTTTGTGATGGTGCAAAAATACTCCGCTACTAACTGTGGGGTAATTTCGTCCTGGAGACAGTATGTAATTTCCCATTGATTAGAAACTACTATTTTCCTCATTATCAAACCTGGATCAACACCCGACCATTTAATTCTAACCCCGTTTGTTCCAGATGGGTTTATATAATTTACTGTATCAAATAAGTCATTACTTTTTCACCAACAAAAAAAAGGGTAATTTTAACAGGTTATGGTCATTAAATAAAGAGGGTATAATAGTAAGATTGCCACATAGAGAAATGGTGGGGGCAGATACCTTTTATGTCGTCTATAATAATAATTTCTCCCTATAAACGTCAGGTCAAGAGCCCCATTCGGACCACAGTCCCCCCCTAAGAAGTTGGAAATCAAATTTGGACCATCAGATTGAGTGCCTCCCCATAATCATTGTGACAAAAATGATCAGTTTCCTTTCCCTTATTTATATGACTACAAGGTTTCAAATTGGGAGCTCCATATGTCTATAAATTAAAATCCCCTGCAAAATATAACATACTCCGTATTAATTGAAGATAAAAACATTTCTAAACCCTGATCGAGAACTGCTACCACATCGCCTCGTGAAGAGTCAAAAACATTATTGTAAAAATGTATAATTATTAAATCGTTCGACCCCTTTTTACTTAATCATAGCAGTTGTGCATGAGGACCCAGATGTACAGCTTTTTTTAACATGAACAGAGTGTTTATTGGAGATAAGTACTTGTAAACCCCCCCTTTGCTCATCCTGCTTGTGAACTTATAGCTGCCAAGAAATAAGAGGAATACCCTTCTACGTGAATCGGACTAACACACTTAGGGCCCGATGTAGGTGGCCCAATACCGATCGATAACGGCCGAAAATACTGATTTTCGGCCCTTACCGAGTGGTATAGAGCCATCGGGATGTAGGAGCCAGAAATCCGGCCGATTCGGTATAGATACCGATTCTGTATAGATACCGAATCTGTAAAAAACCGATTCGGAAATACACCGAATCGGTAAATTAACGAATCACTAACATACCGAATCAGTAAATATACCGAATCGGACCATTTACCGAATCGGTAGAGTTACCGATTCGGTAAATATTCCGATTCGGACCATCTACCGAATCGGTAGAGTTACCGAATCGGTAAATTACCGAATCGGACAGGCTAAAACTCAGATAGAGATGTAGGGAAGCACAGAAATACCGATTTTGGCTCAAAATCGGTATTTCAAAATCGGTAATTACCATGGATTGGAATCAGGTGGTAACCAACTGCAACCTATAAAATGAGACCCAAAATGCAATGCAACTTGCAGGATGGCGGCATTTTATGTCATTGCAAGGCGGCTACGGCTACAGCAGGAAGGAGAGAGAGAATGGCAAAGAGAGGAGCAGGTCTACAGACAGAGGATCACCCTGTTCATGCTCACAGAGGCAGAGATCCTACAGAGGTACAGGCTGGACTCAGACACCATTCTGGAGCTCATCAGGGACCTAAAACCACTGTTGGACTACCCCACTCCAAGGGCACACGCCATCCCAACGCACGTGCAGGTGCTATGCAGCCTACACCTGCTTGCGTCCGGCAGCTATCAAAGTGCAGTTGCTGCGGTAGGAGGGGTGACCCAGAGCCGCCTGTCAAGGTTTTTCCACAAATTCCTTGACGCCATGATACAGAGGATGGACCAATACATTTCTTTCCCTGCAACCCATGCGGAACTGGTACAAACAAAAGCAGACTTTTACCAGATGGCACGATTTCCCCACATCATTGGCTGCATTGATGGCACGCACATTCCGATTTGCCCCCCTGCTGACACAGAATACATATATCGCATATAGGAAGTCTACGCACACCATCAATGTGCAGGTGATTTGCAATGCTAAGTGCGCCATCACAGACCTGGTTGCAAAATTCCCAGGGAGTACCCACGACTCCTACATTTTCCAAAACAGCGGCATCTACGCACGGCTGACAGCAGGGGAATTTGGTGAAGGATACCTCCTAGGTGAGACACATCATCAAACCCCATTACAAAAATAGCACTGTGAAGTACATGTATGCATGTGAGTGATGTATTCCCTTTTCCTTCTAGGCGACAGCGCATATGCCCTCCGCTCATTCATACTCACCCCCTAGCTCAACCCCTCTACACCCAGCCAAAGGAGGTATAACCGGGCCCACAAAAGCACAAGGAATGTAGTAGAACGGACTGTTGGCATCTGGAAAAGCAGGTTCAGATGCTTGCACAAGAGTGGAGGTGCAAGGCAGTATACCCCCATCACCTGCTGTAAGATAATAGCTGTCTGTGCAATGTTGCACAACCTTGCGGTGAAGAAGGGCACTGAGGTGGAGTTCTCAGACTACGAGGACCATGACGACGACGTTGCTGTGCCACAAACACAACCTGCTGGGGTGTCTACACCAAGTGATGGCAGATACAGACGTGAGGAGATAACAGAAAACTATTTCTGAGTGAGTACAGATGCACAGACAGGTTATGGATGTGAAAAAAATAATTTAATAATGTTGGCACAACGTTACAGCACTGATGTGCAACAAATGAAATAATGAAATGAAAGGTGGGGACTGGAAATGGGCCGGGTTGCCTCACCCAGACTGGCAGAGTCATTTCCTGCTGCATTTTGCAGAACCACTGGGATGCTGCTCCCCCCCTTCTGCATGGCCGGCTGCCTCTGCGTAGCGCCTGGTGCTCCGGCGCGGCTCTGACACAGCGCTGGCCGGGCTGCTGCGGCTGCTGCTGTCCCCAACCTCGGCCACATCCAGGGCAGGATTCACCACTGTGTTGGAAATGATGAGGGCCTCCATGGCACTGGTGATCCGGGCCATCCCCCTGGTCACCTCCGCAGTGTTTTGAGTGAGGCACTCTTCCATATTTGCCCCTCGGCGGCATAGCAGGGACGTCGCGGCGGCAAGCCGGTTAATTGCCCGGTTTTGTACACGGGCATCCCTGCGCCTTGTGTGCTCATTATGTTCCATCTTGGCACACAGCTGTGTAATGGCAGTTGTCATGCGACCCAGTCCAGTGGCAATTTCCCTGTTTGTTTGTGCCACCTCCTTGTTACTTGCCACAAACTCACCAAATCCCTTTGCCATTTCCACCATCTGCAGGTTGTGTTCACGCAATTGGCGGTGGCAAGCCAGGATGGATTTGGCCTGCATCCGCTGGATTCGCACCATGCTCCCCTCAAGCCCTTGGAAGACGGTGCCCTCTCGTGATGGACATGCACTGCTGGGAGTGCGTGGGCGGCGGCGATTGGTGCTGGCCTGCTGGGTGGACTGCTGTGCCACAGGTGTCGCAGGTGTGGGTGCTGGTGCCTGATCCGCAGCGCCCTCCATGATAGTAATAGGGGCCACAATACTCCTCCTGGCTGGAGATGTGGCAGGTGCTGGCTGGGACCGTGTGGGTGAGTTCTCTGGTGAGAACTGCAATGGGGGGGATTGTGACAGTTGGGGGGAGTGGGGTAATAAGAGGGCATGTCCTGGGTCATCCTCATTGGCCATGGCACTGCTGTCCTCCTCCTCCTGTGAGGCATCCATGGTGCTTGGCCCTGCCACCACACTGTCCGCTGCTGCTGGAGCTGTCGCTTGTGCAGCTGATGCTCCACTGCCTGATGGCGCCCCTAGGTATAAAGAAGCATTTGTGAACTGAGTGCAAATGTCTTACAGTCACTACAATAAAAGCATTGCACATGTCACTTTCATTACTCTGATTATTTTTAAAAGTGCATTGCAGATTAATGTGCACTGACATTTGTTCCTACATTAGCTGACTACATTTCCCATAATGCATTGCTCATGTATGTTGCTAGCAGTACTGGACTGGGGTTTGGCTGTACATTGAGGCTAAAGGGGAGGTATCTGGTTGGGTGTGTCATGCTGCGCATGCTTCTTACCTTTTGCTGTAGCTCTGGCTGAGCTGTCCATGTCCCCTACTCCCACCACACTCTCCGTCTCGATCGTTGTGGCCGCCAGTTCCTCCAGGTCAGTCAGGGGGGGCGCAGGGTTCCTGCCTCCACCGGTCAGATCTGCTTGCTTGTGGAGCTCTGAAAATGTCCTCTTGGTGAGGCTCCGGATATCATAAAACCTCTTCTTGAGGTCCTCCAGGCTCCTGGGGGTCACACCAACAGCATTGACCCTCTCACTGATGGCACTCCACAGTTTCCTCTTGGTAGACTCAGGGACTGTGAGGAACAGCCTCCCAAAGAGCTGCCTGTGGACCGTCACCACCTCCTCCACCAGTACTTGCAGCTCCATGCTGCTGAACTTCACCTTGCGCTTTCTCTCAGCCTTCTGGCTCTCTGAGCTGCTTGCCATTTCCACTGTGTTCCAAACTCAGCTACCACTCTCTCTGCTGCTCACTCTCACTGCTCAGCTCTGGCTGCCTCTCCAGAAAGTTCTAATGAGTTGCACCTGCCTGGGTAGCCACTCCCTGCTAGGGTGGGGGAGGGTGGTTCTACCTCATTGGCTGTTTTCATTGGTTTCACTTTTACTTGCTTGCCGATTCCGTATTTACCGATTCCGTATTTACCGATTCGGTATTTTCCGAATCGGTATTTGCCGAATCGGTAAATACCGATTCGGTTTTTCCAATGCATTCCTATGGGCCTTTTGGCCGTTTGTATTGCCATTACCGATTCGGTATCTACCGATTCGGTAATTACCGATTCGGTAAGTATCGAAACACGATACCGATTTTTACCGAATCGGCATTTTACCGATTTTTTTTCTCTACATCTCATTTTCCGATTTTAGAATACTGATTCGGTAAAAATCTGTATTTTAAAATCGGTAAATGACTTTTACCTACATCGGGCCCCAGGTCTCTTGGAGACATATGATGTCATAACTAGAAATAAAATTAGCTCATTCAGTTATTGTGACCTTGCTTGCTTGCCCGTTCACGTTCCAGGTGGCGAACTCATACCCGTCTATTTCGGGGCTTTCTACCTGTTTGTCTGTTAGTATACTATTGGGGCGCTAAAATTAGCATCAATGGTATTTATAACATTATTGGCTATTACCATCCCCTGAATAGAGGGTTCCTGTGATGTATATAAAAATGTATGAACCATCCTAGGGTGCCGCTTTATCTGGGTGTGCTAAGATATGTCTTTATCGTGCACAGACAGGTTGTCCCCATGAATCCCGACCCAGCCTCACTCGGCACTAAGTAATACGTTGTCATCTAATCTGCTCAGTACTTCGGATCTATTGTGCAAACTTTGGTTGAGCCCCTTAAGTGGCGATAGAAAGAGCCCAATGGGAATATACTCACATCTAATGGCCCAGCAGGTGTGGCCTCAGGGCCAGATGTAGGTGGCCGTTTCAGGCCATTTACCGATCGGTAACGGACGATTTTGGCCGATTTTGGCCGTTACCGATCGGTAAATGGGTGACAGGTGTGTAGGGGGCAATTTTTTACCGATTCGTTAAAATTACCGAATCAGTAATTTTACCGAATCGGTAAAATAAAAATTCGGTAAATTTACCGAATCTGAGGCTCCCAGATGTAGGTGGAACTCTTCTGAGTCCCAGAGGCCTTACAGAATCGGTATTTTACCATCAAATCCAATTTGATGGTAAAATACCGATTCCGGTGTGCATGCACAAGTGTGCATGCACACCTATGCCATGTGACAGGCAGACCTGCCCTTAGGGCATGTATTGTTCACTTGGTGCTCCGCACCTTAAAGTTTTTACATACTAAAAACACTCTTTATGTTGTACATCTATTATTGCTTTTATTTTTTGTTATTGCATCTTTTTTTATATATAAAGAAACCTTCTTGTTTGTTATTTTCATTATTCATAACAAAAACATTTGTTTCATTTTCTCATTCATACAAACATTGTTACATTTGGCGTCCACCCGGCAATCGGGTAAACACGGCGAACAAAGGGCTGCGTTTTTTTCGATACGGAGAGAATTTTTGGTATATCAGGTACGGAATATTCTGAATAATAGCGTTATCGTGAGCCTCCAACAGGCGCACAAATAATAAAATAGTAAAAAACTTTTCTTCTCACCTTACAGATTAACAAAATTGGTGAAGACAAGGTAGGGCATTCGGATTAATCTTCTAAGTTACATAGTCTTCACTCCTTTTTTTACGGCATGAGTGCAGTTCTGACAGGTTTCATCTTTTGTTTCAGAGAGCTCAGAATAAGCATATCAGGTATGTTCCTTCAGATTGTATAGCTACATTTTAGGTAACAATCGAGGTTTGGCATATAATCATCATAGGTTATTTACCATCATTTTTTCAGTGATCTATACAGAGTAACATTGATTGAGGCGATCATACATGTACAACGACTATCACAGACAACAGGTATGACATTAACACAGTTCAGTTATACACCCCCATGTACCACCTTAGAAATGATTCTTACACATATTATATGTTTTTTATTACAGAGTCGCCCCTGATGAAGGCACCGCAGAGGTGCCGAAATGCATTGGGCTCATGTGTAAACACATGATTATCGAATGGATATATATAAGTTATGCCAAAGAATTGAAAATGTAACAATGTTTGTATAAATGAGAAAATGAAACAAATGTTTTTGTTATGAATAATGAAAATAACAAACAAGAAGGTTTCTTTATATATAAAAAAAGATGCAATAACAAAAAATAAAAGCAATAATAGATGTACAACATAAAGAGTGTTTTTAGTATGTAAAAAGTTTAAGGTGCGGAGCACCAAGTGAACAGTGCACGATTAGGTGGGTCTAAAAACCCATCATAACCACTTCACATTTCACAGGAGTGACTACCCTGATTAATCGTAGCACCATTTGAGAAGCAGTATAATAACTATCAAAAACAACGGAGTGCTCCTCACGAACCCCATTCACTTACTTAGGGCATGTATGCCTGCCACATGGCACCCGAGCCTGTTTTGGGGGTGCCAGAGGGTGTCAAAGTGACACCCCCTGCACCCTTGTGGAAATCGGTATTTACCGATTCGGTAAATACCGAATCGGTAATGCCCATTCATTCCTATGGGCTTCAAAGCCCATAGGAATGAATGGGCATTACCGATTTGGTATTTACCGAATCGGTAAATACCGAATACTTCCGATTCGGTATTCCAGCACATCTGGAATACCTACATGTCCACAGCTTAGATTTACCGATTTTTAATTACCGAATCGGTAAAATTCGGTAATTAAAAATCGGTAAATCTATTTTACCTACATCTAGCCCTAAGTCTTTTAGAATACCTCCGGTAATTTAGGGTTCTTAAAATTAACTATAGCACAATCACCACATGACTATTTTACAAAGGCCCAATCCACCCTACTCATGTTGTGAGTAAAATCTTGTGTGCTCTTACTAGGAGAAAATAGCTGTCTGTTACTAAGTCAATGTTCTACCTTGTTCGTTAGACATTCTGTGGTTTCCTTAATCCCTGATTATAGGGGGGGGGGGGGCATTGGCTGAAATGACCACATATGGCCACTAGCGAGTGGCAAGTTGATGGTAGGTAAGTCTTGTATGGGCAGACTGTTAACCGTATTATGATGGTATAGGTTGTTGTCTCTTTTATGTTCTACCCGGTAGTCGCTCCTATAAGATTTACTACTAGACTCTGGGATGTTTCTACTCGGCATCACATCTGGTCTAGGGCAGGCTTGGCCCTCAGGATTAGGAGGCTGGCTACTTGGGAATTTAATTGTATCGCTTCCTATTTGTCGGTGGTTCTCGTCCTGCTGCACTTGAGTCCCCACATGGACTTTTTGCAATTCCTCCTCCACCCTACATAGCCTTTCTTTAAGTGGGTTTAATAATTTGCTTTTAACTGAGGATATTTTGTCCCAAAATAGTTTTCAAATATGTGAGTCCATGTAATCATCTTCAGTTCCCACTCCTGGTAGAAAGAGTGCGTCTGGGGTTCAGGAGTCAACAGGAGACTTTCCCTTCCGTTTTGCTGCTGGTTGGTGGGTCTTATTCGAAGGTTTTTTTTTTTGTTTTTTTTTTGTTTTTCGGTTTTCATTTTTTTTTCTCATTCGAAGGTTTTACAGCTCTTAGTGTTGTCGGTTCGGGGATAGTATCTGTTGGTCCCTGTTCAGATTCAGTCATAGTAAAATCCTGGCGAATAGGTACACTAGTGCCATTTGCTTGATCAATTTGGTCAATTTAGTCATTACCTGGGTCAAAAAAATTATTTACGGTGATTGGATTTTGGACACATCCACTTGCTCCGTCCCCCCCCATCTTGGCCCAATGAGCTAACGGACAGGCACCTCTCTGCCATATCAATTTCCTTAGTTAAAGCCCCAACAGCACGGGCCAGAAAGCAGTCAATGGTGGTGTTATGCTTAGTTGTACTTAATGGTTCAGTTGTAGTTGGCTTCGTCACTCTCACCTTTTTCCGACCCATCTTGTTCCTAGGCTGGGATGCCAATGCGGCGGTTATAAACATGAAAACCCTATGTCAAATCTTATAGCTGGGGCAAGATGGCAATCAGGGCAGTAACAGATAATATATTGATTTTGACTCACAGTTTTGTATTGTGTTCAAGTCTGGAGTCCCAGGGTCTCAACTTGATGACGGAATGCAGGGACCAAAATCCAGGGGGGGTGCCCCTGCCCTGCCTCTTCCTGTCGATGACGGGCGCAGAACGAGCTCCCCTTGGCCTCGGCTTGGCCCATGCTGCGGGAGACGCGTTGTGAGTTTGTAGCACCTCTGGCGCGGAAAAGAGCGTTGAGCATCCTGGAGCGTGGTGCAGTCTGGTTGTTGAAGTCCCCTGAGGCTGTCAGCTTTTAACTGGTGGTGCGGTGTCCCGCGCTGCGGGAGCCGTGTTGTGCTTTTGTAGCGCCTCTGGAGGCAAAAATGAGCGTCGGCGCCTATCGGCGCGTGTTGCAGCCCGGTTGTTGAAGTCCCCTGAGGCTGTAAGCTGGTAACTGGTGGTGCAACGTCCTTTACTGGTCAGCAGGTAGGAATATCTTTCTTCTATTACATTAAAGCATCTCTTCACACTCAATGTTGAAGGCCACCCATGATGCCCTGTTTCAGAACCTTCAGCATTCCAAGTCTCGCCCAGCAACACAGCATATTGGTCAACAGAAGATGAATGAGATAGCAATGACAACGCATATACTTAATTAATAACAGAAACACTCTTACACCTATCTACACGCTACACAACTGACCCACGCAGACACCAGCAGCGTCCAAAAACCCAATGAGAGTTAATATACCGCGAATAAAACACAGCTTCAGCCTTTTAGAAAAATAACTAACCCACACTATCACAAACATCTAACCCTCCAGTTTTATCCAGAAAGGATCCGCTGTACTGAATACGTCCTTAAACCGCGGGTCAGGAGGTAATTTACAGTGATCAAGGGAGGAGTCACCCCTCCTGATACATTGCTCAAGTCTTACAGCATTCATCCCAGTTCTGAATCTGCCCTTAATATCACATTACAGCTGGCGGCATGCCAACATAAAAAATCTTTTGTTATTACGTGATATCTAAAGAAGTTTGTCATGTGCCAACTTATTTCAGATCTGCATCAAAAGAACAATGCTACCAGTCATTAACATGGGAAAATATTGCAACACTGCTTTCGTTTTCTCCGGTGGCCACCTTTACACAGCCAGTGCTTAATTTGAGCTGGTGGTTTCTGGTACTCAGCACCTGCACTTAATTGTCAACACTGGCAGTTGTGACAATCTCCAACAAATTGGTGCTGTCTGGATAATTTAGAGATGACCACAACAGTAGGTATTTATTAATTCAATGAACTTTAAAAATGACGATTACATGCCGGCCAAGCTAATTTTATAACTTTGGAGGCCTGAAATAGTCTGAATTGTCACACTTGTAGGAGTGTGATGGTCAGCAGTTGTGTTGATATTATCATTGGCAGCATGGCAGAGGCAATTTGTAGTGCAAATTACGCACTATACAGAATGTAAACCTGTACAAATTCAAAATAACATAATTTTGATGTTTTTTAATCTGATCATTCTTGCTGGTGTTTGAACAGCAAAATAACTTCAAAAACTGGCAAGAAAAAGTAAATTTTAAGAACTTCACTGTAAATACACTCTTCTCCTGCCACCTCCCAACTCTCTGTTACATCTCTTCTTGAACCACATTCCAGAACCCTCTGCATTCCATGCCACACTCTACAAGCTTCTGTTGATGTCCATACTGTGGGTGTGACAGTGTACACATCAACAGAAGCTTGTAAAGCCAGTGCATCGGGTTTCTGTTACTTTTTATGAAATGGATTTGCGTCTGGTTTCTGTTTCTTTTTACTTGCTACTTTTTTATTGCAAACTCGACACAAAGTATGGTGTTGATATTAATAAACCAATGCAATCCAGTGATTTTCGTTGGATTGTAACCAAAAGTAACACAAAGTTGTGTCATGCACAAAGAAACTTCGTGTTACTTTGCGTCAAGGGGGTGTCTCATGAGTAGCGCATGCAACCACCCATTGACTTTGATGCAAATCCCTATTTACAAAGAAATGTAGACGGTGATTAGCACCAAAATCCTGCTCTTCCCTGGGACAGGCGTAACCAGGAGAAATGTTTTCATAAAGCATAGTTTTGTATAGAGAGACCCCTTCCTGTACAAAAACTATGCTTACCATGATGTAGACAGCCTTGCACTATGGCACAAGGGTGTCTGCTTTGGTGCATGGCAGTTTAAAGTGACCAGCACATGGAGAGATCAGAATAGTGCTACATATTAGAAGATATGGCGCTGTCCTGCTCTCTTCCATTCGTGCAACACTGCAACTTTAATTGCTGTACTGCGTTGTGTGAATTCTTTGTAAATATAGACCTTAGATTTCACCATACAGGGTTATGCATTCATCCTCCAGCTTGAGCATTATACTGTGAGTGTTAAGATTAGCCAGAGTTTCCAAGGTGTAATTTGAACACCCACTGAGGTTGTATCTACTCTGGTCCAAACCCATTCACGACTCACGAAAAAAGAAAGGTTTCAAATAGTACATGTAAACACATAACCAACTGTGTATTTTAAGATTCATATCAAGGTCTGCAGTACATGCAGCTAATTATAAAATCCATTCCTAAAAAGTTAGGTCAGCATATGAACCCCTTTGACTAACAGTGAATGTTCCGCAGCTTGAATCTACAGAATGGATATGGCCTCAGGAATCAATGTTATTCTACATCAACCTCACTTTGACAAACGATAACTAGATGTTTTTTGATAATTGGATGCTTTTTGATTATTGGATGCTTTTTGATAAATGTCTAGAGCTTTGAAGACCATCTTGTAAGGTACAGAAATTATAGGAGCAAAAGAAGCCTTACCAGCTGGCAGTACCAAATAAGAATGCAAATACAAAGCACCTACGATAAGTCAGTTGGTACACAGGAAACACCAGGAAGAGCAAAAGAAGTGTTGGCAGCCATCTTGTGACTCGGTAGAACCAAGTCACAAGAAAACAGTAAAACAAAGATAAAAAACAAGAAAAGGGGCAGGGTAGAAACACCCTGACCTTTTATTTCAGCGGAATTCGTGCTGGGATCCTGATTCCCCCTGAAAATAAAAAAAAAGTAAGCGTGGGCTCCCGCACTTCAGTTTAATGAGGCCCCCGGGTGGCCAAGGTCCCGGGAGCACTGTGAAAAAATATTAGCGGGGGCCCATGGGAGCCGCAGCCCCAGGGACCGCCACCTCCCCAGGGCTATGCAGATTATGTGCGGGGGGCATGTGGCGCAGGGACCGCCTCCTCCCTGTGGCTTACTTAGAAAACAATGCGTGGGGGGTCCCACCTCCCCATGCTGCCCTGGGGATGCCACCTCCCTGGGGCTTCATTAAAAAAGGGAGGGGGGCCTCGCAGCCCCCCAAAACCACAGGGCTGTAATAAATATTTTGTGTGGGGGGATGGAGCTCCCCCCCCCACACTGCCCCGGGGGCCACTACCTCTCCGGGGCATTTAGAATTCAAATGCAGCGGTCCGTAACGGACCCCCAGGCCATAGGGACCACCACCTCCCTGGGGCTTTAAATGTTGGAAAGGGGGGCCACGTGGCTCCCCTCCTGGAGCCCTTGATGGCCCTGAGGACTGCCACCCCCCAGGGCCGACTCCTGCAGTGTCCCGGTGTGCCCACCCCGGAACACTGCTGTGTGCGATGGCTATGGCAAGGCAGGAGACTCCCACCCTGCCATAGCAAACTCTGCTTTGCTTCATTGAAGCTAGAGCAGGGAAACCTGCTCCTATTTCAATGAAGCAAAGCAGGATTGCTTTTCCACAAGGGGAGCTGCATGTCAGCAGCTCCCCCTGGTGGAAAAGCAATGCCGGCTCCTACAGGAGGCAGGGAGCCGGCAGGACCGTGGGGGCAGGCTCCCCCCACGGTCCCCCACGGAGCAGCCAGGCCCCGGGGATTGTGTCCCGAGGCAAAAAGTGGCCCAGGAGGGAGGCCACATGGCCGCCCTCCCCAATACTAATAATAAAATAAAGTAAAGGCTGGCTCCAGGGGATGCGGTCCCTGGGCCAATAGAGGCCTCAGGAGGGGGGCCCACATGCCCCCCTTCCCGTTTAGATTTAAAAAAATAAAAAATAGGGATCAGGCTCTGGGGAATAGGGTCCCAAGTGCCCCAAAAATGTGAAAAGAAGGGGGGCCGCACAGCCCCCCTTCTGAAAAAAAAGAAAAAAGCTGGCAGTGCGCCAATGGGCCTGCCCCCTTCCTGCAGCACCTGGCCCCTTAATATTCAAGGGGAATTAATTTGCCCCCTTCCTGCAGCCCCTGGCTCGTTGTAAGTTGGGGAATTAATTCCCCTTGAATATTTAGGATCCCTAGGGGCCAACTAGCCCACCAGGTACCTCCAGTATGCACCAGGGAGCTGCGTTGAAGAGAGGTGGTCAGAGGCCATGTTCCTTTTTACGCCTCTCTGTAACGCAGCTCAGTGGCGCTTACTGGAGGTACCTGATGGACTAGTTGGCCCCCAGGGACCCTCAGGATTCAAGGGGACCTAATCCCCCAAATTACAACGTTTTAGGGGGTGTGTTTGCACAGTGGTGCATGGAGGGGCGGGCCTGATATTACAAATGTTCAAACACACCCCGTGGTGCTTTGTAAATTGGGGGATTAAGTCCCCTTGAATCTTGAGGGTCCCTGGGGGCCAACTAGCCCACCAGATACCTCCAGTAAGCACCACAGAGCTGTGCTGCAGAGAGGTGGTCCTAGGCCATGCCCCTTTTTACACCACTCTGCAAAAGCGGCTTCTGGTGCACTGCTGGTGGGGCGATGAGGTTCTCTTGTGTCCTGAGGACCTCAGCGCACAAGTGGACTTCAGCGTCCGAGTGAGTATGTGTTACTATTTGTATAAGTAAGTAAGTGGGTGAGTGTGTAACTGTTTGAGTGAGTAAGTGGCTGTATGATTGACTGTATGGATGAGTATCTATGTGTGTGAGTAGTTCTATGGGTGACTCATTCAGTGTGTGAGTACCTATATGGCTGTATGAGTGGGTATGTCAATGGCTGTACTAGTGAGTGAGAAGGTCTATGAGTGGCAGTGTGGGTGAAAGAGTGAAAGTGTTTGTAGATCAATTGACCAGTGAGTGGGTGTGTACGTACTGGTATGGCTCTGTGAATGGGTTTGTGTATGGTTGTGTGGGAGTGGCAGTGGATGTATAAAAGATTCTATAGGGGTGTGAGTGGGTGCATCAGAGATGCTGTGGATGTCATCACGGATGTCATCAGTGATGTCACTGACCATGTCATGAGTGATGTAATATGTGAGGTCATAAGCAGTGCATTGCGGGCGTGAGTTATAATTAGCTCACCTAATGATAACAACTGAATTTCTCTGGTTTTGTAAGAGTGAAATGTCAGCCTAACTATAACGTTCCTGTAACCTTTGGTATTTTCCATGAATTTCCAACATTTTTTAAATGCCAATTTCTAACTATAACATCCTTGAAACCTGTTTTTTCAGTGAATTTCTAGGGTTTTTAAATGCTAATTTCTAACTATACCATCCCTCAAAGCTGTGTTTTTTTCAGTGAATTTCTACGGTTTTTAGGTCTCGCCTACGCAGCGAGCATGCACTGCATAGTAGGGGACCTTTTGGAATAGATCAGCTTTTTCAGCAAAAATGTGCACGTTTTGCATTGCTTTGTATTGCAACGTGTGCACATTTGGTGTTTCCCTTGCGGCAGCGAGCAGCGCGGCCATTTGTTAGCAATTATCGCGCTCGCTACCGCAAGGTAAACGCTGCGTATCCCTGCTCTCAGACGCACTCCCCCACCCCTCCCACTTGGTGAGAGCCCAGTAGCCCGTGCCTACTCTCCACACCACCATTCCCCCACCGAGTCCCTATTTGGTTTGACAATCTCACTCCACTCTGCCCCCTTCGTTCCTTCTGAGCACTCCCATTTTCGGAGCGATCCTCTGTCCATAGTCTTTTACTTATCTTGCCCCTCTCTCTACAACTTCTCTGCTTCTCCACCAAGCCCTTTGTCTCTCCTGAGGCCCCCCAACCCCATCTGGCCCATCTCTCTTCCTCGTCACTTTCTCACCTTAGCTCCCGCCGCTCTACTTTTTCCACACAGCTCCTGCACCGACATGTCTCTCTATCCCCTCTCCCAGCACCTCGGCCTAATCAAACCTGTCTTCCATTTGTCTCTCCTCAGTAGTCTATTGGTTTGGGGCCGGCTTTGGCTCCTTTCAATTGCAGTACGAGTGGCACTTTAATCTCGTGGTTTATTTGTGTCTCCCCCACCCCCCTCCTCAAATGGGACAAAATGCATAAAGTGAACAAACTTGTTTGAACCTAGTACGTACATTTTCACTACCATTGCTTTATTCCCTTATTCTGTCCCTAAGAATAAATATTTAAACAGGTGCATAAACGAGAAGAGCATCTGCGTCATGTGTATGCAATGCTGAACTTGTCAGATACTTTATTCACAAGTCTTGTTGGCTCGATATTGGTTAATTAAAGTGATTGAAGGAAAGGTGCAGTGTTCTGTTTTTCACCTGGCCTCTACTTGGTCTCCACTGCTGCCATCTAGTGACCAAAGGTGGCGGTATTAAAAAAATAAATTAAAAAAACACGATCATAGCCGTTTGTTTTCATTTTCCGCCTGATGTATTTATCTACGTACTTTTGCTGAATTTGATGTTACACCGTAGAGCAGATGTTTCTGATGTATGCTTGCATTGGTTCAGCCTATCAGTAAAAGTTTGAGTGTTTAGATTACACACCCTCTTTTTAAACATGCATTGGCATAGCCAACAAGTCTGAATCTGATGTGCAACACATGTTTTCATGTATTTATTTATTTAATGTGCTTTTATATAGTGCAAGCTTTACCCGAAGGTGCCTGATACATATTTACACAGCATGATCTTCTGGCTATTGTTTGCCATGTTAAGACAAGCCTGTAGAAGAGAGCGTTTGTGCCTGCGTATGCAGCAATCAGCAATGAGAGGCAGGCAGAGGTGGTGGCAGGGATATGTTAAAGTCACTCGTGCATTGCTCTGGAGACGAAAATATATGCCCGAGCAGCCAATAGCATTGGGTGAAAGCAAAATACTGCTCTGGTCCTAGAAACAATGTGATTGACAAAGTTTTAATCCAATGACTGAAAGAGTTTGTTTGAAAAATCCAATGACTGCATTGGTTGGGCTCAAACAATAACAAGCATTGGCATAGCCAATAGGTCTCGCCTTTGGGACCTTATAAGTGTTTAGCCATGCAACATCTGATGTTGTTGCACCAAGGATATTGTGCTGGATAACTAAACACTTATAAGGTCCCAAAGGCGTGACCTATTGGCTATGCCAATGCTTGTTTAACTAACAGTCATGTTTGCAGAGTGGTAGAGAAAGGAGTCTGAGCCTCCGACCAGCTCTCAGAAATTCTGTTACGTAGGACTTACATGAGCTACCAGGAGGGCTTCTTGGCCCCAAGGCCCCTCTGTGGTAAAGTGGACTTGATTCCCTCAACCAGTAGTGAGCCAGGAGGTGTGCTTGCAGAGTGGTGGAGAACGGAGGCGTGGCTTTCGAAGACCTTTTAGCAGTCTCTCAGTGCAGGACATACTGGATGTAATAGGAGGGGTAAATGGCCCCCAAAGATGTCCTTGGAGGCCAACTACCCCTCCTGTTACCTCCAGTAAGTCCCACACAGCAGGATTGTTGAGTTCTGATAGCAGGCCGCACCCCCTTTCTCCACCAGTCTGCAAAAGCGGCTCCTGATGTGCTCTTGATCTGGGTATGAAGTCCCCTTCACTGATGGGGGTCCTTAGTGACCAACTAGTCCACCTGTAACCTCCAGTAAGCCCCACACAGTGGGATTGCTGAGAGGTGGTTGTAGGCCATGCCCCCTTTCACCACTCTGCAAACGCATCTCCTGGCGCTCTCTTAGTTGCTGTTGAAGTCCTCTTGCCTGTTGAGGGTCCTTTAGCACCAACTAGCCCTCCTGTTACCTCCAGAAAGCCCCACACAGCTGGATTGCTGAGAGGTGGTCAGAGGCTATGCCCCCTTTCTCCACCACTCTGCAAATGCGCCTCCTGGTGCACTACTGCTTGGGGGATGAAGCCTACATTATTTCTGAGGCCCTCAAGAGGCAAGGGGACCTCATCACCCCACCAGCAGTACGCCGAGTTCTGTTTGCAGGGGATGTTTGGGGGGCAGGAGTCCCCTCCAAATCTATTGTAATCATTGCCCCCGGGACCTGGCCCACCAGGGGGCTTAAAGGAAACAAAGTGTAGGAGCAAGAGCTTTGCTTTTTTTTCCAGCTAAATTCGCAGAATAAAAAAAATGCTTTTTTGGCCTGGAGCGTGAGGGTGTTTCTACCCTGCCCCTTTTCTTAATTTTTAACGTTTCTGACCTTTTTTCTTGTGACTCAGTTCAACCTTCCCGGTTTGAAGCGTTGGCAGCCAATCAGGTCGCAGACTTGAAATCGGGAGGGTTCACAGATCCTCCGTGGCCATATTTATATATGTATTGTATGGTATTGTATTGTAATTGCATATATATAGTGCTTACTACCCCTGACAAGATATCGAATTGCTTTTTCTTCGAGTAGCACGCTATTCTGGAACCCATAAAAGATTAGTGATGAATTAGTATAGGGAAATCTGAAAGTAATTTGAGTGGTGGATATGTTACTCAGTTATTTGAATTGAGAAGGATTGTGGAGGGTTAGAAGTGGGAAAAGGTTTGCATTCATATAGTGCTTGCTACTCCTGATGAGGCGTTGAAGCAATTTTTCGGCGAGTAGCACGCTACTCCAGAACCCATAAAGGATTGGAGGTCAATTGGAATAGTGAAATATGAAGTAATTTGAGTGGTGCATATGAAAGTCTGGTATTTATATCTGAGAAATGTTTGCAAATTTGTCAGGAACAACTGAATAGATGTACACCATTTAACAAAAAGAGTGCATGTGGACCAAGAGATACCTTTCTGCCCACCCCTCTTTCATGGCCCCTGCTTGATAAATCGCCCCGAAACTTTTCACACAGATGCTAAATTGAGTGGGCCATTAGTTTTGAAAATTTCTGAAAGATTTTTCAAAGGGAGCCGAAGATATTAGCAAAAGAAAAAAAATTAGAATTGAAACAAGGTCCTAACTATAATTACCTACTGGCGACCGCCAGTAGGTTATACATATATATATATATATATATATCAAAGAAGAATCCTGCTCCAACGAAGAAGAGGCACGTACATCAGGTATGTAGGAATAGGGCTTATTTATTGAAAGTCAGGTCTCCCACGACCCCGCATTGAAAGAGAGACGTGTTTCGCCTGCGCCTGCCCTAGGTATTAACATGTCACAATGACAAGCTGAGGTGCTTTGATGTTTATCAAAATTAAGGCGCCATTTCTCTCATAGCATACTGCCCTCCTGATGGTAAATCAGATAATCACATTACAAAAGTTAAAAACTGCTTCTGAAAACAGAACATGCTGCAAGTGCTATTGATGCTTCAATGCATACACCACGTTATCTTGTGACTAAACAGAATACAGCCTGCCCGATTTGATCATTGTTAATGGCACACAGACTGAAAATTAACTGTGCTCCCAAATGCGCGCACAAACACACACAAAAGAAGTTAGGCTTGTAGCAAGTCTCCATTTACACAGGCTGTGTATCATTTTGACAACAATGCCGGCTTTGGGGTAACTACCACTCCTCCCAGCGGGGACTACGAGTCCCATAATTCCCTTTAATGGCCTTGAGAGTTCCAAATTAGCTAACAACTATTGTATATGATAGTTCAGGTTGCTGGTGCTCCTTAAGTTATCTGTGCCAAAGATCGGGCAATTTTTCCAAAGAGAACAAGCAGTCAAAAATAAAGTTATAATTACGGGAAGTGTCACAAGTGTCAATGTTCAGCAAACAGCATCTGTAAAATTCACCAAAAGAAAATAAGGTTAAAAGTATGTTATTGTTAGGTGAAAATGTAAATGAAAACATACTTTTTTAAACAAACAAAAAACACTGGAATCCTTCAGTTATAGTTATCTCAAGTAACTATTGCTCCTGCCATGCATGGTGTTGCCATCAATAATGTAATTTCATAAGTTGCAGCGTCCTACACCATGTCATGAGTGATGTAATATGTGAGGTAATTAGCAGTGCATGGATGGGGTCCATGGGGCTTTTAAAAGGTTTGGGGAGGGGTGCACTCCCTCTCCCTTTTAAAAATTGAACCGCGGACCTACAGCTGGGCCCTAACACACCCCAGTTATTTTTTGAAAGGGTGGAAACCCGTCAATTTTTTTCTTTTACAATACCATGGATCCGTGGATCTACAGTACTGCTTGCTGCCTACCCATTTAAAGAAAAATGACATGGGGTCTCTGGGGCCTATAAATGGCTCAGGGAGGGGAGCACGCCTCCTCCTCTTCAACCCCTTGCATGCTGATGACGGAACGGTTCCGTCATCAGCGTCGGTTGAGCTGTGCTGATGACGGAACCGTTCCGTCATGACTCCGCCCGCGCAAGGCGGAGTCAGCACAGGCGGGGAATACGCCCCGCACGCAAGGGGTTAAAAATATAAACTGTCGAACCTCCCATCCCTGGGCCCTAAACCACTCCAAAGAGGGTTATTTTTGAAAAGGGCAGGAACCCACAATATATTTTTACTGCAACCATGGATCAACAGTACTGCAAAAAATAATTATGTTTTTGGACACTGGGAGCCCTCTGTGATCCCCCACCAGGCCTAGTACAACTGGGTATCCCTACCCTGCCTCCCTATATGTTTATTTTGATATTTTTGCATGACAGGGGACTGAGCTGCCAATGTATCTTTGTAGATGTGGTGGTAGCCAATCAGGTCGTATCTCTAGATCTGTCAGCTCTTCATTTCTCATTCACTAAAAGCACAATTTCTGGACCAAGATCTTTCTGGCAAATATGGAGTAATTCACTCCAGCTACTTTGACTTTAGTTGTGCCCAGTTTTCCTTTGGAAAATTGCATGGGGAAAACAAGTTTTGTTACCCCCCCTCCCCCACCCCCGTTATCCAAGCACCTGCTTGATGGATCAACCCAAAATGTTCCAGGAAGGAGCTGAGATGGATGAAACTCCAAGAACAAAGATATACCTCTGAATCCTGGAAAAGTCAATGGGTGTTAGCTGCTGGACACTTAGCACAGATTTGCTACCGAGAGGTGGAGTGAAGCAGCTGGGAGAACAAAATACAGCTTTAGCACTACCTCTGTTGACTTAGAGATACCAGGGAAGGCTACTATCAATTTCCAGGACCCTCCCAAAAAGCCAGTCACAGTATGAGGGAAAATCAGTTCTGCCACCTGTCTCACCTCCAGATCTGGAATACATATCTTTGGTTACAAGAATTAAAGACCCTGGCTCAGAGGACAGGGGCTTGCCTCTGGGCCAGGAAAGACCAGTGAGTGTTAACTGCTTGCCACTAGGATTAGCTATCCAAGAGTGGACAGGAACAGCGTTCAGAACAAAGGGGTAGCGTTAGCACTACCTGTTTTGACTGGGAGAGGCCAGGGAGGAATGTGCCTATTCTTGCTGAAGAACCTGTTATAAAGTCAGGCTCCAGCCAAATAGGGAAAACCTGTTTTGACCCTGCCAGGTGGATTAGTGGCTATAAACTGAAGACAGACCTGCTTGGTGGTAGCTGCATCCTGCCATGTTGAAACAGATAATCTTGGATAATTTCATGGTGAGGCAAATATGAAGTGCTTCAAAGGAAGTTGGGGGAATGAGAGAAAATAGTTATAATTCAGTGGTAGAGTTTCTCCAATTACAGGCGAGTGCAAAGGATACATCTGGCACCTCAACCACCACCTCCTCAGAACATTCCTGTACCTGGGTAGACTGCATCCGAAACAGAAGGCCCTGCTGGGAGAAGAATCCTGACATTTGACTCATTACTCCAGCTGAAAGAAGAGGAATCACACAAGTACACATGGTTGGCGTCCTATTTACCTGTTACAAGGACACAAAACGCAGAATGACTCCTGACTCCAAGAGTGCCTAGCCGACCAGAGAGGACTGCAGGAGACCTGGTGTCCAGAAGCTTGCCCTGAGGAGCTAGGGACTGCAGGACTGGTCAGAAGAAACTACCCAGCAGTTGGAGACTGTCTGAAGATAACACCGGGACAACTCACTTGGTTTATCCAATTTCGGCTCCATTGTGGTCACCCTGAAATTGAGCTTAGGTTCCAATCCACAGAGAACTTTTGGTTTTCGATACTGATTGGCATTTTCTATGTTTGATTTTAAAAATTCATATGTTTTGTTCCCCTTAGCCTAGTTCAATGTTTGTGGTGTCTTTTTAGCTCCTTAACTTTTTCTCATTTGTTTTGGAAATTACAAAGAATTACACAAAATTGGGCAATAAATTTGAACTTTACTCACACCGTGTGCTGTTTGTGAATATTAAGCATGGGCGAATTTTGCGAATCTCGCGTTCGCGAATTTTGCGGATTTGCGAACTCGCAATCCGCAAAATCCGCCAATTCTCGCGAATTTGCTGATTTTTTTTTTTTGGGTTTGCGCCGCTTTCTGCCAGTTCGCGAGAGTTTTGTACAATTTCGCAAAACGCGAACTTACCTGTCGGGTCGCAAGTTTCGCGAACTTGTTGTTTCTACGTGTCTAGCCTGTTTGGGACACTCTTCTTCATCACTGCCACTCTCTGTCACCACTGCCACTCTCTGACTACTCATGCCACCCTCTGGCCCACCCATGCCACCCTCTGTTTCATCACAGCACCCTCTGGTTGTCCAGTCAGTGTACATTATTGTGGCAAAGCAAGCACACCTTCTCTGCCTCAAGTGACCTGAATTAATTTGGGGCTGATTAATGTGTCACAGAATATTTTTTTAGCTGGCACCTGCTTCCTTAGTGCTTCCTGATTAGTGATCTTTTGCACTTGCTAAGTGCTTTCATTGTTGCAAAATTAGTTACAACACCTGCCCTGCCCCAACTGACAATAATGAATTAGGGGCTGATTAATGGATTTGAACTTCCAGCCTGGCTCCTGCTTGTCTCCCTTAGCTGTAATTCAGGACCTTTGTGGCATATGTGTAACTATTCTGAGGTTCAGAGCAGGGTCACATAATAGTTGCAACTGGCAACTGAACTCTGGAGGGGCCCCTCAGGAAGCACTACAGGAAATGGCTACTAATGATGAGCCTGAACTTTTGAACCTGGTAAGTAGTTTCAGTTTTGCTAAGATCGTATTTCTGCAATTTTGCGCTTATTCGCGGGGCGCGAAGTTGTACTGGGAAGCCGCGAACTCACGCGAACAGTGCGAGCAAGCCATAAAATCCGCTGCTCGCGGATTTGCGGATTTTGCGGGAGATTCGCGAATCTCGCGGATTGCGAATTTACCGAAAATCCGCAAAATCCGCGAGCGAAACGGATTTTCCGCCCATGCTTAGTGGATATGTGTAAATACGCTCTACCATTTTGAGAAATGTGTGTTTAAAGCGGTGCTCGGGCTGGTCATGATGGGGGTTAAAAATAGGTTTATCTAAACTGTTGGTGTCAGATATGCTTTGATTGGCCACTTTAAAGAGACCTAGCCAATCCCCTGATTGGCTGCACACAACATGAAAAAATGTTGGGGCAGTAATTAACACCTTGACTGCTAGAGGTTTTCCCCTCCTGTGCTGGAAAGTAAGATATATCATTGTTCATGACGAGCTCAGCTCCTCATAAGCACAGCTCCACTGTGCCTCATGACGAGCAGAGCTCGTCATGAGCAGGGAAGGGGTTTTAAAGGACTCTGTGACATGGTCCCTGCACCCTGAAAATGAAAAAAATAAAAGGGGACAGTGTGAGCACACCCTGATCCCCAAGGGCATGTGGGGCACCCACCCCAAACATTAGTACAAATAAAAGATGATAACAGATTTTTGTCATAATATAAATCACAATAGAAGTCATTTGTTGATAGTGTTATGTTCATCTTAGGACCTCTGGTGAGCGCTCAGGTTGGATTTGAAAAACCATGTCTGAGAGAAAACTTTTTGATGTCTCAAAAAGGTTCTGGAATCTAAAATGAGAATGTGTTTTCTATAAAGTCACTTCATTTACCTCAACCATGTGTGAATACTGTTCAGGTCTAGGAGTATTCTGAGGAGGGTCCTGAGGAAGCCACATTTATGCCCAATGTCAGCCTATGTGTGAGGGCAACCACTGACCATACCTCTAGAGTTCCTAGAAGTGACCCTACCCACTTTTACAACACTTCCTGTGTGTTTTACTATAATCTATCCCACAGTGCTCCTCACAACCTAATTCCAAGATGGCAGGATCTTTCTTCCCTTAGTCAGAGCTCCTTGGCCATACCCAGAGGTGTGGCTATGACAATGAGCAAACCCTCCCTTGTTGTTACGCCAAACCAATTCTAGGGCAGCTCCCTCTCTTACTGTGTTAGGAGCCAAGCTGACTAGAGGGACCAAGGAAGGTGACATTCCTGGGTCTGGTTCATCTGCTTGTGACAGGGTAGCATTCTTTGAAGTGTAACTAGTCCTTGGGCATCCCCCATATCATCCTGTCAATGGAAGACCAGCACCTCCCCACATTCAAGCCCTTTGCCCTCTGCCTGGGAGCTATTCGCATATCACCACAGGGAAGTCATCTGCAGTGAGGATACTGTTAAACACTGGCAGAAAGACCTCCAGATGTTTTGGCAGTTTAGGGTCAAAGAATCTGTATTGTATAGTGCTGCTAACCACCCAGGTATCCAAGTGCTGAGAGTGCTGATGCAGGGAGGCTCAGTTGAACAGCCAATTCTTGAGTCCTTTTCTGAATTCCAACAGAAAGGATGAGATCTGGAGGTAAAGTGGGAGGACTTTCCAGGATTTTGCTGCAACGCAGGAGAAGTAGATTCCTACATTGTTGCTGTGGCGGAGACGGAGGGTGTGGGCAAGGCAGAGGGAGGTGGAATGCAGGTGTCTAGAGGGAAGGTGGAAGTTCAGGCAGTGGTTGATGTATGATAATCCCTGGTAGTGGAGGATTTTGAAGGTGGGGATCAACATCTTGAACTCAAATTTCTTATGAATGGAAGCTAGTGGAGCTTCTTTAGGTGGGGGTGATGTGGGTCCATTTAGGGAGGTCTAGGATTAGTCTGGCCACTGAGTTATGTATGGTTTGCAGTATTTTAAGAAGGTGCAAGGTAATTCCAACATACAGTGCTTTACCATAGTACAGTCATCTGGTTTCAAGGGCTTGTGTGATGGTCCGTCTGGTGTCGATAGGGAGCCACTTGAAAATCTTACGGAGCATGTGAAGGATGAGGAAGCAGGTGGGTGATACAGCGTTGATCTGTCTTTTCATGGTGAGCTTTCTGTCCAGGATGATACAAAGGTTGTGGGCGTGGTCGGTCGGAGTGGGTGAGGGTCTTAGTTCAAGAGGCCATCAGGAACTGTTCCATGGGGAGTTGTTGTTCCGGGGGAACAGCACTTCAGTCTTGTCTGTGTTGAGCTTTAGGTAGTTGCCTCATCTAGTTGGCGATGCTCTTTATGAACCTGCAGATGATGGTCAGTGTGGCAGAGTGGTCTTCTAATAGTGAGAGGATGAGCTGGGTATCGTCAGCGTAGGATAGGATATGATGTTCAGTCAATGCGATCTGATGATGTTGGCCAAAGGAGTCTTGTAGATGTTGTATGCGAGATAGCAAGGACCTCCTGATACAGTTCAACTTCCTGGGTCAGGGCAAATAGCATGTGTAAATAAAATACCCAGGCAAATTTTTGCAACCAGCTAGCACATAAAGGGTGGCTAAGGCCACATAGAAAAATAATACTCCACTACTGTTTGTACATATTAGAATACAGATTTAATACTTATTACAAAAGCATGATATTTGATAAAATGGGTACACAATTACACACAAAAGATAAAAAAGTTTTTTGCAGCATTATAGCATATGCATAACTTCAATCATTCAATTAGTACATAAATATAAAAACTGTTGGATGGTTTCCTGTCTCCTGTCTACGCGTTTCGACACTATTTAAGTGCCTTCTTCAGGACTGTACCATCGTGCTATTTTAAAGACAGAACCAAGGTAGATTTCAAAGGTCAGGACAGAATAAATGGCAAGATATCGTTGAGATTAGTATGAATGTCGATAAAAGCCAAATCCGACTAATAAAGAAGCTTAGGTAAATACATTTTCAAAGTTTTGTATGTAGATATAGTTGACACCTAGACTTGCTGGATATTCAGTAGGCTACTTCAATTGCAGTCCAGGGTTGTTATAATCAAGCCAAAATGTTAAAATCACTAAATCGTGTCTGCTTCGTTTAACGTCAACGGTTGATTTCGGCGTTTTTACAGCATATACGGTCTGTGTTTAAGTTAACAGAAGCGAACCGACAACGGCGGTATCCCGATGATATCTGGTATTTGGGCACAGAGTTTGTCTCGCGCTTATTTAACTTTACGGAAAGCTGTATTTCTGTTGCATAAGGCGGACCGGCTGAGGCGGCGTCCCGGTATAAACTCTGTGCCCAAATACCAGATATCATCGGGATACCGCCGTTGTCGGTTCGCTTCTGTTAACTTAAACACAGACCGTATATGCTGTAAAAACGCCGAAATCAACCGTTGACGTTAAACGAATCAGACACGATTTAGTGATTTTAACATTTTGGCCTGATTATAACAACCCTGGACTGCAATTGAAGTAGCATAATGAATATCCAGCAAGTCTAGGTGTCAACTATATCTACATACAAAACTTTGAAAGTTTATTTACCTAAGCTTCTTTATTAGTCGGATTTGGCTTTTATCGACATTCATACTAATCTCAACAATATCTTGGCATTTATTCTGTCCTGACCTTTGAAATCTACCTTGGTTCTGTCTTTAAAATAGCACGATGGTACAGTCCTGAAGAAGGCACTTAAATAGTGTCGAAACGCGTAGACAGGAGACAGGAAACCATCCAACAGTTTTTATATTTATGTACTAATTGAATGATTGAAGTTATGCATATGCTATAATGCTGCAAAAAACTTTTTTATCTTTTGTGTGTAATTGTGTACCCATTTTATCAAATATCATGCTTTTGTAATAAGTATTAAATCTGTATTCTAATATGTACAAACAGTAGTGGAGTATTATTTTTCTATGTGGCCTTAGCCACCCTTTATGTGCTAGCGGGATGCAGTCTTGTAGATGTTGAACAGGGTAGGGCTGAGGGATGAACCTTGAGGGACAGCACAGATGGTGTTCTTGGGTTCCAAGGTGAAGTGGAGAAGGCAGATTCTCTGGGTTCTTCTGGTGAGGAAGGAGGCAATCCACCTGATGGTTTCTCCTTGGTTTGCAATGCTATGAAGCATTTTGATCAGGGTGTGCTGTGATACTGTGTGGAAGTAGTAGTTCTCAAGTTAGTTGGTGTCTGCAGATGGTTTCTTGAGCAGAGGCTTGACATCTGCATGTTTCTATTCTTTGGGGAAGGTGGCCATGGTGATGGATGCATTGAAGATGGCGGTGAGCTCGCTGCTAATCGTCTTACTCCCAAGGTTTAACATGAGGCCAGGGTAGTGGTCCATGGGTGTTCCTGAGTGGACAGAGTTCATTATGGCTGTGTTGTCTTGGTGATAAGCTGGGCCCAGGTGGTGAGCAGGTTGTCGTGTTTCTTATTTGTGGGGGTCATATGGCTGAGGATGTTAGTGGGTTGAGGTTCAAAGTTTCTGTAGATGGTGGAGAACTTGTCATTGAAGAAGTCCGCCAGGGTGCTGCAGAGTACCTGGGAAGGGGTGATGGAGTTTTCATTGGCTGAGGGGCTGTAGAACTCTCTGATGATGTTAAAGAATTCTTTGGTGTGGTCGCAGCCCGATTTAATGGGGTCAGCTGGGGTACTTCTTTTTGTCTTTTTCAGGAGTTGGTAGTATTGATCAAGGGCTGTTCTGAATGGGGCATAGTCCATCTGCTCCATGATAGTACACTATGTCCTTTTGAATTATTTGCAGGTATGTTACATGGTTCTTAGTTCCTTAGTGTACCAACTGGCTTGCTTGGAGGACCTCTTGAGCTTAGTTGGTTTGCTGGAGGAAACTCGGTCAGTGCAGTCTGTGATCCAGGTGGAGAAGTTCTTGACTGCCTGTTCTAGGTTGGTTGCTGTGTGGGCAAAAGGTGTTGAGGGTATCAGTTCTTTGGCTCTCTGAGACTTTGTCCCAGCTGTGGTGTGAACTGTTGGGTGGCTTGGAGGCTGTGCTGACGGATCCCAAGAAGGTGAAGTGGATGATGGTGTGGTCTGTCCAAGAGTTTAGGTGACATGGCTGTACTTGACTCTGTCGCAGGTCATGTATATGGGGTTTAGTGTGTGTTCTGACTCCTAAGATGTGTGTGAGGTGGTGACAAGTTGGGCGAAGCCCATGTTGCTCATGCTCTTAAGGAGGTTGGCAGTGTTGGTAAGAAAGAGCCGGCCTTGGCGAAGTAGTTGGTAAGAAAGAGCCGGCCTTGGCGAAGTAGTTCTTAAGTGGTTTTCCTCCTTTTTACAAAACCGTTCGCAATTAATAAAAATCAAGAACTTCCCCTCCGATACCCAGCAAGTCAACAAGGGTGTCCCTCAAGGATCAGTGCTCTCCCCCCAGCTCTTTAACATCTACATGGAACCACTCGCCAAGTTACTCAGGAACGCCAACATCCACTTCCACCTCTACGTGGATGACACGCAGATTTACCTGGAAACCTCCTCTCTCAAAGACATCCACAGACTCAATGATGTCCTAAATGAAGTGCAAGACTGGCTGACAAAGAATCACCTGAAACTCAACCCCGATAAGACAGAAACACTCCTCATCTCAAACAAAGAAGATAACCCTCAAATCACCGAGTGGCTAAAGTCGATCGATGCTCTCAAAGGTAACCTCACGCTAGCCGACTCTGTTAAATCCCTGGGCTTCACCCTAGACCCCAAACTAACCCTGACAAACCACATCAAGAACTCAGCGAAAAGCGCATTCTTCAACCTCAGACTTTTGAACAAAATTAAACCTTACATTCCCAACAAGGACCTCAAACTAGCCACGCAATATCTAGTTTTATCAAGACTGGACTATGGGAACTCAATCCTAACAGGCATCCCCAAATCGCACCTGGCACCACTAAAAACAACACTTCACGCGGCAGCAAGAATGATCACAGGCTGCAAAAAATATGAGCACATCTCCCCGGCACTCAAAGAACTCGAATGGCTCCCTGCGGAAATGCGAAGGACCTTCAGAACGGCCTGCCTAACCCACAAGGCCCTCCACACCGGCAAACCGGAATACCTGGCTAACAAGCTCAAAAAAAGAAATCTGAGAAGCGCTAACTCCCTGCTGCTCATCCTACCAAAAACCAGAAGAAAGAGAACTGCGGACTGCTCTTTCTCAGGAAATGCCCCCAAAATATGGAACGCCATCCCCCCGCACATCAGAACTCTACCGTCCTATGCAGAAGTCAAGAGCCAACTTAAATCCTTGTGCCTTATCCGCTCCCTTGGTTGTGGATAACTTGGAGCTGCAAACATCTCAGAATCCTTGCGGTAATGTTGAATCCAGCCTCAAGAAGCCCTGCTGTCCGAACTTTTCTTCTTTCCAAATTGTCTCTCGCCGATTGCTTTTATTGGGTTTGTCTCATGCTGTTCTCTTTTTCTTGTCCTCTACTGTGAAGCGCTCTGATACCTTCGGGTCTTGTTAGCGCTATAGAAAACTTCTAAATAAATAAATATAAATAAATATTTAGGTCATTGAGGTGAAAGTTGAGGTCACCAAGGAAAATTTTGTTTTTTGAGTAAATGGCAAGTGGAGCGAAGAATTCGGAAATGGCATTGCACAAACTAGAGGGAGGTCCTGGAGATCTGTAGGTTTTGGTGCCTCTGATGGTGGTTTTGCTTTCAGGTCGAAGTTGGAAGTTGAGATGTTCCGTGACTGGGGTGATGTCGTCTGCGGGTGGTGGTGCAGTGCATGGCTTCCTTGTGGATAATGCCAATTCCACCTCTGTGCTTGTTGATGTGGTCTTAGTGTGCTATCTTGTAGCCATTTGGTGTGGATGAGGCAATTTTGAGTGCAGATGAAGGGTTTAGCCAGGTCTCTGTAAGGAATATGGCATCGGTGGTAAATGAAGAAGGTGATGGTGCCCCAATCTCTGTGGTGTGCTTGCAGAGAGATTGTGCGTTCAGCAGGTGGCAGTTGAGAACGTCTGGTGTGGTTATGCTAGGTATGGTAGTGGTGGCCGTGTTTGCTGGTGCTTTGGTGTTGCAGAAGAAGAGGCAGTGCTGGCAGAAAAAAGTTCTGACTGTGGATCAGGGAGAGGTGGGCAGCAGTTGTTGCGCAGTCCTGGGTCCAAGGCTTGGAGATGTGCGGCAGTGTAGCTTCAGGTGGTATTAGAGCCAGGTCCTCGACATTGTGGACTAAGGCCCACATGCATCAAGCATTTTTGGAGTCGCAAACGGTGCGATTCCTTAAAATCGGCCGTTTGCGACTCCAAAAATGCTTTTTCAGATGCATCATTATTTTTTAATGAAATTCGCTGATTTTGCGACTTTCCAGAATGCGATTGCATTTAAGGAATCGCAAATTTGCGATTCCTTAAATGCAATGCATCATTCTGAAATCAAATTGCGAGAACAAGGTTTGGAAGTGCAAATTACCACGAGGTTGAACCTCGTGGTAAATTGCGAAAAATGTTTAAAATGTACTAATTTACATTTTAAACAATGTCATGTTACAGACACACATGTCCTTAGGACATGTGTGTGTGAAACATCCATTTAAAAACACATTTCAGGGGTGCAGGGGGGGGTCCTTTGGACCCCCCCCTGCACCCATGAAATTTTCTAAGTGCCACTCGCAATTTCCATTGATTCCTATGGGCCTTTTGGCCCATAGGAATCAATGGGAATAGCGAATTCGCAATTTTGAAGTCACATAATATTTGCGATTCGGTAAAAATTGCGATTTTTACCGAATCGGAAATATTTTGCACTTTCTATGATGCATCCCGTTTTGCGAATCCATATTTGCGATTCGGTAAAATTCGCAAATTTGGAAACGCAAAACGGGAGTTTGATGCATGTGGCAGTAAATCCCAGTTCACCTGATGCCGCGGTATCACTCATTATTACATTTTGTGACTCAGCCTCATAGTCCGTTTCATAACACTGTGGTCAATTGTGTTTCTACTGCTGTAACGTATTATTGTGGACTCTCAATAACTGTATCTGTTTTTGCTTTATTGTTGTTGTTCTTTCGTTGAATTTTTGCGCTGCTCCCACCGTTTTTCCCACTCATTCTCTCCTGTTTCCTGCCTCCTGCGAGCCTGACCCCCAGCACCACTCCCACCTCTCATGCCTACTTATGTAGACAGCACCACGGCCATGCTGCCGGCGAGCCGAAGGCAAGCCCTTCTGCAACCGGCCACGCCTTGACTGCAACCAGCGCCATGAACCTAGGCGATACCACCACAGGAAGGATAACTTTTCTAAAAGTACCATTTCCACATAGTTAGTCAAAATGTTATTTCACCATTCAATTGAATTACAATTAATTATTAAGATGAGTCCTTTAATTATATTTTTAGCTGCATTCAAACCACAAATATCATTATAAGGTGTTATAATGTAATTCAGTATTTTCCTATGAAGCAGCTAACTTTTGCACAGTGAGAAGGGACTTTGGGCGCTTTTCACTGTCAAGACACCTGCCTTATTGGTCAATGAGGCCTACCTTAGGGGTGACATATAAATATTTAAAAGGAAGGCTTAGGACTTTCAAAAGAGTGATTTTGACAAGTTGAATTGGCAATTCAAAAACTGCACAGCTAGGCTGCAATGGCAGGCCTAGATATACGTTACAGTGATACTACAGTGGGTGACACAATGAGCGATGCATCTCACTAGTAGCATTTAAATTACTTGACCTGAGTATATGTAGTACTATATATTACAGACTTAAATGTAAATTAAATGTGTTAATCAGGTGTATGCCAATTTCAGCATGTTGTAAGGGAGAGCATAGACTATGCTAAAGTGTGAAGAGGCTTAAAGCCCACAAAATCAGGTAAAAATCTAGCAGAATACAATGCAAAAGTTGGTCATTTCAAATATACCAACTTAAATGACTAAGACTTGAGAAGTTTGAACTGAAAGTTGTTATTTTAACAGATTCATTATTAATCACTAGTGTGAGACGCCATGAAAGTCTTCCTTTCAATCTGGCATAAATATCTACCAATAGTACCTTATCATCTAAGTATATGAGAAAGCAGGAATCAGGTTCAAAACTAAACTATTATTGGGTTGTTCAAACACCCTGTCGACTAACCCTATATCCTGTGGCTATACATAGTTGTATATATATATAAATATATATGCAAAAAAGAAGGAGAGAACTCTGGGTAGTTCTCCAGTTTAGGTGGAAAGCAGCTCCTGTTAGAGCACTCTCAACACCAGCAACACTCTAGATCTGCTCACCTCAAATGTCTGTTTTTCTATCAAAGTTTTTAAGCATAGGATTAGCACAGTGCTATCCACGCCGAGATAGAAAATGACAAAGTCTTTTGCCATTTATACAGCTAAGTCTTTAAGCATAGAACTAGTACCGTGCTGTCCTTGCCAAGCTGTAAAATGACGAAAGCCATTTTTCACTCCAGGCACAATATTACAGCTTTGAATTGGTAAAATACCAACCCAAGCCAACCTGAAATGAGTAAAAGCAACCCCTGACACAGTGTTTCGCTCTATTTAGAGCTCTTAAGAGAGAGGTATAGCTTTGTCCAGACACAAGGGAGCACCCAGTATTAAGTCAAAAACAAAACCCTTTCAGGCATAGAGTGACGCATACATTATGCAAAAAAGAAGGAGAGAACTCTGGGTAGTTCTCCAGTTTAGGTGGAAAGCAGCTCCTGTTAGAGCACTCTCAACACCAGCGACACTCTAGATCTGCTTACCTCAAATGTCTGTTTTTCTATCAAAGTTTTTAAGCATGGGATTAGCGCAGTGCTATCCACGCCGAGATAGAAAATGACAAAGTATTTTGCCATTTATACAGCAAAGTCTTTAAGCATAGGACTAGTACAGTGCTGTCCTTGCCGAGCTGTAAAATGACGAAAGCCATTTTTCACTCCAGGCACAATATTACAGCTTTGAATTGGTAAAATTCCAAACCAAGCCAACCTGAAATGAGTAAAAGCAACCCCTGGCACAATGTTTCGCTGTAATTAGAGCTCTTCAGAGAGGTATAGCTTTGTCCAGACACAAGGGAGCACCCAGTATTAAGTCAAAACAAAACCCTTTCAGGCATAGAGTGACGCATACATTTTGCAAAAAAGGAGAGAACTCTGGGTAGTTCTCCAGTTTAGGTGGAAAGCAGCTCCTGTTAGAGCACTGTCAACACCAGCGACACGCTAGATCTGCTCACCTCAAATGTCTGTTTTTCTATCAAAGTTTTTAAGCATAGGATTAGCACAGTGCTATCCACTCCGAGATAGAAAATGACAAAGTCTTTTGCCATTTATACAGCAAAGTCTTTAAGCATAGGACTAGTACAGTGCTGTCCTTGCCAAGCTGTAAAATGACGAAAAGAGTGATTTTGACAAGTTGAATTGGCAATTCAAAAACTGCACAGCTAGGCAGCAATAGCAGGCCTAGATATACGTTACAGTGATAATACAGTGGGTGACACAATGAGTGATGCATCTCACTAGTAGCATTTAAATTACCTGACCTGAGTATATGTAGTACTATATATTACGGACTTAAATGTAAATTAAATATGTTAATCAAGTGTAAGCCAATTTCAGCATGTTGTAAGGGAGAGCATAGACTATGCTAAAGTGTGCAGAGGCCTAAAGCCCACAAAATCAGGTAAAGATCTAGCAGAATACAATGCAAAAGTTGGTCATTTCGAATATACCAACTTAAATGACTAAGACTTGAGAAGTTTGAACTGAAAGTTGATATTTTAACAGATTCATTAATAATCACTAGTGTGAGACGCCATGAAAGTCTTCCTTTCAGTCTGGCATAAATATCTAGCGATAGTACCTTATCGTCTAAGTATATGAGCAAGCAGGAATCAGGTTCAAAACTAAACTATTGTTGGGTTGTTCAAACACCCTGTTGCCTAACCCTATATCCTGTGGCTATACATAGTTGTATATATATATATATATATATATATATATATATATATATATACTGCTATTATAAAGAGAGAACTGTGTCCTTTGAGCCAGTTAAACTCGAAAAGTACACCACCAATCACAACACCCAATACAGCGTTGGAAAGGGGAGGTCCTGGAGATGGACATAGGCTATAGAAAACCACACTATATACATTAGGGGGGACGTTAGGGGAAAAGTAGTCCATATAGGCGTATGGATACAGTGATTGCGCGCGGCGTTCGGCGGCGTCACAACGCTTGCGAGAGGCGTAATGGCGTGAAGTCACGTCAACGCGACATTCGCTGTCCGGACCGGAGCAAGGGAAGGAGCAAGGGAACAAAACACGACATGCGGGGAGGAGCGGCGGCGCGGGACGGACACACAACATTGGAGTGCCCAGCGTGGGGAGGAGCGGCGATGCTTGTGGGAGCACAGGAAGGAGCAAGGGACACACACCCGACATGCGGGGAGGAGCGGCGGCGTGGGAGCTGGTATGTACGCTCTGCTGCTCCCGCTGATGGCCGCTCTGCTGCACATCTCCTGCAGCGGGGCTGCCCCCAGCCCCCTTCTGCCCCGGTCAACGTCGGGGCGGGCTGCTAGTATATATATATACATATATATATATATGTGCATATTTAGCTTTTGTACATGTTTTTTTAAATTGTTGATTACATCCCTTGCAGAATAAAAGATGCCCCACTTTAATCACAACCATTCCTCAACACATAAGAAGCAGACATTCCAATGATCTTGCCTGTTTTTAAATTCTTCTGTCTTGTCTCAAACATGTCTTTATTGGTACTTGATTGTGCAGTCTGATGAATGAGAACGTATCTACCATGAAACCCATTTATTGAATGGCTTTTCTGTGTTTATATTCGAAAATGTAAGGCACAGCTGGATAACATGAAATGTGGAAGAGTACTAAATGTGTACATGGGATATAAACAGTGCTTAAAGTGAAATGAAAAAGATGGGGGTCTCTAAAAGAGAAGTGCCTATAGAGTGTAACTAGGAATCATTTTCAAAAGATGTAGCCTATGTAAATATGGGCCTGGCTTAAGACATATAAACTAAAAATGAGTAGTGGGCTTTGAAGTGTCTCTATTTCTTCCGAACTCAGACTCACATCACTTTTCTATGCTGTCTCTCACGTTCTTAGGCAATTGCACAATTTATTCCCACATATTTCTGAAATCCTCTATCTGTATATCTCCCTTTTTTTACACCTCCTCCAAATCACCATCCCCCAACCCACTCACCCATCCACTCACCTGTAAGCATTTCATTTTCGTTTCCTTCAGTGCTATCCATATTTCACGGATGTGGTCCTCTTTCCCGCATGTTCCCACAACTTCGGTGGGCACCTAGATGATCGTCACTCTGTGTTTCAAGTTCAAAAATCTTTATTCTGATTCCAAGAATCCATAAAAGCACAATCAAACAATTTTTCCAATAAAATAATAAAATCCATATAAAAGAATATTAGACAGTTCATTTGGCACGCCATTAACAATTCATCAATTGGTTTAGCAAGCTTTTCATACAGAGTTAAAATTCAGGGGTTGGTCATCATCTTACGGGCTCTGGTGGCAATTTTCAAGAAAGTGCAAGTGCGAAAAACGAATTCTTCATGTTCTAAAGAGAGCACCATTTGATGGGCTTTGTCCAAAAGAACAGGTCTCTGTTTTTTTTTAAAAAGGAGTTAAAAGCCACTTCACATATTTTAGATAGTGATTACAGAAAAAGAAGAAATGCAGATCAGTTTGTACGCTCACCCCGTCACAATGGCATAGTGTGTGTTCAAGATTGGGCTGATGACCAAGAGGGAAACATAACAAAAATTTAACAGTTCCTGCTCTCAAACTAAATAAAAGGCTCCTTTCCCAAAAAGTCATAGGCAAAGTAAGATATATTGGTGCCTATACAGTTCTTTGCTTATATAACTTAATACGGAGGATTTCTTGGATTCCATACTGATCCTTTCTGAGTTATAAAGTGTATGAAAAGCATTTTCCAACTCATTCTCATGAAGTCGGTCAGCTCTACTCGGGTCTAGAAAGAGTCTACCTTTATCGATACTACATAGACTCTGGTAGACCCCGAGAGCCAGGGAATATCCATTCCTCTCTCACATTTGAGACAGTCACTTAGGATTTCTTTAGATAAGGATGCAGATTGATTCCTCCAAACTGAGAACCAAAATAGAGCAGGACGAACACTAATAAAATCGCTAATGAAATTTAAGTTAAGTTCCTATGGCAGATACATTGGGAGGTGGAAATTGGGACACCCAGCAGCTTTCTACAAAACCTGTTTTCTTCCTTCTGAATGCAGTGAGTGTTCGCAAACCCCCATATCTCAGCCCCACATGTAGCTAGTGGGACGCATTGTAATTTAAAAACAATTTAAATAGCTAAAATAGCCCCTGTTTTCTTCGGCCAGGGGAGACTTAGGATGGAATTGATGGCCTTTGAGAACTTGCTCGTGGAGTGGGGCAGATGCCCAGTCCTCGAGCCGTTCGCAGCAAAGACCATCCCTAGATAGGGAAAAGTGCCAGTGAACATTAGTTTATCATTCCCTACTGATATAGATTTAAGCTGGCGTTTCCCTGGTCCACATGACATAATAAAAGATTTTTTTAAATTAACACGTAAGTCCAGACCGTCCATATACTCGACGAAGGTCTTAACCAAAATACGCAGAGAGTTTGGCGTGCGGCCTATAAGGACCACATCATCTGCGTATAAAAGTACCGGTAGCAGTTTGCCATTGATTATAGGGACCTCTGGAGTTGACAGTTTCAGGGAATTACTCAGTCCATTAATATAAATAATAAAAAGCAGGGGTGCTAAAACGCACCCCTGTCTACCTCCCCTGCCCACCCTGATAGCTCCTGAAACCTCGCCACCCCTGCCAATCCTAACTTGCACCTTAAGATCTGTGTGGAGATATGCCAAAAAATGTACCAGAGGCTCATCCAAACCATAATCAAATAAAATAGACCGGAGCTTGGACCTATTAACTAAATCGAAAGCAGATGGTAAATCCATAAAAGCTAAAAAAACTGGGGAAGATCGGGCAATGGTATATTTACTGATGACCAAATTAAGATTTAAACACTGTTCGGTTGTCCCAACCTAGCTACGAAAACCGAGTTGGCATGGCTCTGATATACAACTTTCTTCTGTCCATTTCAAGACCCTATTATATATAACTCGACCCAATATCTTTAAAGTGTTGTCAAGCAGGGAAATAGGTCTGTAGTTAATAGGTTCCGATCTGTCCCCCTTTTTAAAAATTGGGAAGATGATGCTCGTAGCCCAGGTACTTGGCATAGGAGCACAGGGTAAATTATTAAAAACATTCAGGAGAAGTGGGGCCCAGTACTCTGGTTTCCATTTAATTAAGTCTATAGGAAAGTATTCTGGGCCCGGTGCCTTATTACCAAGGCTCTGTGCAATTGCCTCTTCTACCTCTAACAAGGTAATTTGCAAACAGGATAAGTGCCCAGGCTCATATTGATCTGAACCATGTAGCGGGGTGGCGTAAATTTTGGAAAAATGACTCTCCCATAACTCGCTAGAGATGGTACAACTGATCGGTGTTAGTTGCTGACCCATATTGCGCAAATCGCTAACAGCGGACCAAAATATACTGCCCTTCTTTTCGCCAGCTGACTCCGCTAATACTTCCCAGCGATTATTAAGGAGAACGCCCTTCCGCTCACTTATTGCAGTATTATACCTCTTCCTAGCTATTACGTCTGCGAAGCACCTTGTTTTAGAGGCTAGAGCCTTGCGTAAATTCCTATTGGCCTCCGAACACTCATGGTCAAACCACCTCGGTTCTTTTTCGACCTGGGAAATTGGTACTGACAAGAGGGATTTGATTATTAAACAAACTTTAGTAAAATCCTCAATCACCCTTGAATGTAGTCCCTCGGTTGATAAGCAAGAGGCTATTAGATGCATGTGCCCCTCTACCAGTGTTATGTTATGTAATGTTAAAATGCTCTTTTATAGCGCACGGCTACTCCTAGGAGTGTCCCGGCGCTTTGGCAAAGAGCCTAAGGAATAGGAGAACATAGCACAACAGACATAAAAAGAAAGAAAACAGAAACCAGTTACTGAGTGAAAAGCCAGGTTTTGAGTCCTTTTCTAAAGGAAAGCAAATCATCAGTTTTCCTGAGAAAAACAGGGAGGTCATTCCAGCCTTGAGTCGCTAGAAATCGAAAGGAACGTCCTCCGATTCTAGTCAGACGAATAGAGGGAGTCAAGGCTTTGAATAGAGACACAGATCGTAACGTCCTGCGAGGCACATAAAAAGCCAGGCGTTTCTGAAGGTATTTGGGGCCTATCCGATTAAGGGACTTGTAGGCGAAAGTAAGCGCCTTGAAAGCAATCCTTTTGGCCACTGGAAGCCAGTGCAATTTCTTTAGCAGCTCTGTGGCTCCAGCTCTGCGCTGGAGACCGAAAATGGCTCTAGCTGCAGAGTTCTGCACAATCTGCAATCGGGCCAAAAGGTATTTCGGCAGGCCAAGATAGAGAACATTCGCGTAATCCAGGTGCGAACCTATCAAGGCCTGCACGATGATCTTTCTATGCTTCAGCGAGAGCAGCGGAAGAAATTTCCGCAGCATCTTTAAAAGGCCGAAGCATTTACCAGTCAGTCCAATGATCTGGGGGCCAAAGGTGAGGCCATAGTCTACCACAACGCCTAAGTTTTTGGCTTTAGAAGAAGCGACATCCGGTGGGAACATGTCTGAAGGCCACCAGGTCTTCCAGCCAGGATCTGGAGGACATCCAAAAAAAAGCAATTCCGATTTATCGGAATTGCATTTTAAACTGTGGTGCTGAAACCAGGCAAAGACAGCTCCCAAACAGTCTCTAATCCATGAACCGTCGAAATCCCTGTCCTTATCAGATGTAAAGAGCAGCTGGGTGTCATCAGCGTAGGTTATGATCTGGGCACCAAAAGATTCCGCAACCGCCGCCAAGGGGGCCATGTAGATGTTAAAAAGCTCAGGGCTCAAAATAGAACCCTGCGGCATCCCCACCTCCAGCGGCGGCATTTCAGTGGAAAACAGAAGTGCCCAGACCACTTGCCGGCGGCCGGTCAGAAATGACTTAAACCAATTCAAGACCGTCCCTCGAAAACCGATCTCCTGGCATCTTAAAAGGAGACCTTCATGAGGGATGGTGTCGAAAGCCGCCGACACATCCAGCATAACCAGAATGGCCTACCCTCCAGTATCCAAAACCTCTCTGATGGCATAGGTGACTTCGAGAAGGGCAGACTCAGTGCTAAAATTCGTGCGAAAGCCTGATTGAGAGTCATGGAGAATGTTATCACTCTCAATAAAGTTAGAAATAGAGCTATGCACGTACTTCTCGGTCACCTTAGCCAGAGCAGGGAGGAGAGAGATAGGCCTGTAGTTAGCATCATTGCCTGCTTCCACGCTTGAAGGACAACACCCGTGCTCAATGAAGCATTAAGCAGATGATTAAGTAGCGCATTTAAAGCCGGCGCTACTCTACCTAAGCACTTAGCCGGGCAGGGGTCAGACGGAGAGCCGGATTTAAGTCGAGACAAAAGATCAAAAGAGACCGTGAGAGACATCTCCAGAAAATCCAAGAGAAATGGCCCTTCTTCAACTATAGATGTGGACGAGCCAGATATATAGCCCCGCGGTGGTGGAAGGCATGAATGGCTAAAAGAATTGCGGATAACTTTAATCTTATCCATGAAAAAGTCCGCTAACTGGCTAATCCAAACTTCGGTGTGCGTATGAGAGGGAGTACTGGAGGATGGGGAGGTAAATTCCTTAACTGTCCTAAATATCTCTTTGCTAGTACTCTCAGAGTCGACTATTCTACGCTCAAGGTAGACTTTTTTTACCGCAAGGATATGCCTATGATATAACTTAATTGCATTCCTATACCTAACCTTGAGATGGGGGTCATACAGGCGTCTCCATGCCCTTTCGGCTTTCTTACATTCCTGCCGCATCGCACTCAAAGATGAAGTAAACCACGGGGCCGAAGTACGCCTGTCGGCTGACTTAGCCGGTTTCCCAGGAGATAGCTCCTCAAAGATAGTATTCATCCAATTATGAACCAACTCAAGATTTTCCTCCAGATTGCCAGAGAGTAAACAAGGGTGACGACAAAGAGCCTCAGACACCATTTCAGCGGAGACCTGATGAAAAGCTCGTGTAATTCCTTTCTGATCTTTCAATGCTCTTGGCGCAGTCACAGAAACGAGAGATATAGTAAACTTTATCAGGAAATGGTCGGACCATAAAACAGGAAGTGGCATGGATGCACTAATAGCTTTTGTAGAAAAAACTTGGTCGTTGGTATGACCCTTATTATGAGTTGGCCAGATGATATAAGGGACCAACCCCAGAGGAAGAGTAATGTCCTGCAACTTAAGAGCATCAGGGTCCAAGTTATTGTCCTTATGGATATTCAAGTCGCCCAATAGAATGCAATGGTCTGATTTAAGACAGGGCGCAGAAAGTGTCGCCTGCAGCTCATCAAAAAAAGGCCCCAAAGGGCCGGGTGCTCTGTAAAGTAAAATCCCAACAACCGTTTGATGAGGTGACAGCGTAAGAGCAAAGCCAAGCGCCTCACAGTTGGAAATATTATCAATCGGAAAGGTAGTACAAGAGAAAAGTTTATTAACAACCAGAGCAACCCCTCCTCCTCTGCCAATCACTCTATCTCTCCTAAATATAGTATAGTCAGGAGGGATGGCATTGGCTAGATCGGGGCCAGAGCCTTCTCCAAGCCATGTTTCAGTAAGAAACAGACACGGTGGTTTGGACTCTGTCAAAAGATTCCAGATATCGAGGGAGTGTCTGCCGAGGGATCTCGTATTGAGAAGGAGGCATTCATTTAGAGCAGGTACAACCACCTGCCGGTTGGTGTCTTTAGGTGGAAAACGCCAGCCACAACCCAAGCAACCTCTTTTAAGGACACGCCCTCCCGGAAATATATGATGGCAAGACGAGAAGTTCCTACGCAGAGCCAAAAGCTCGGAACTAGAGTAGGAAAGCATTCCCAAAAAACAGCGCTTACCATAAGAGCCAGAGTCCGCCCCCGACCGCCTCCGAGACGCTGACGACCGCAGACAGGGCAGGACTCTGGCACGACTCAGGCGCAGGGAAGGCGCGCCCGCTGCGCGTCACCGCTGCGCGTAATGGAGCGCGTCTTAAATAGGCGGTTCCGAATGCCCCCGAGCGCTAGACTGCTCCAAGATGGCTGCCAAAGTCCCTCCTTACCCAAGGTGGTGTAGGTAGCACCCAAGCCTCCCCGGAAACCGGACCTGCCAAACAGCGGTGGGTATGCCGAAGAATTATAGTGCAAGTGAGGGTCAGAACTCAGCGCCAGGTAAATCAAGGGAAATAAAATTAAATGAACGAAAATACAAAACAGGTTGTTTAAAAATAGCAAGAGCGGCGCTCTAAGAGCGCGAAATCGCCTTCAATCGCGCTATGCGGCTCCCACCCAAGTGGTTACCTCTGCCGGCTGACCGCTAGACCGCTAGTGTCTGATGTAATTTACCGCTATCAACCCCCCTCCATTTCAATCTTAGTTTATCGGTTGAAGGTGTTAAGTCCCTTGCCCCGCAATGGGTAATATACACAGGGCGGGATGCTAATCTCAGAGCTACTTTGAGGGGATTGTGATCCCCGTAATCTGTGGCACAAACCTTAGCAGCCAATAAACGATCTGCAAGGCAGGGGGAAACTAAAATAAAATCAATGGTAGAGGAACAACCCCTTCCTCTAAATGTGGGTACCTGCTGATTTGTGTCAGAAGGGACAGAATCAATGCCCACGACATCCATTACATTAGTAAGGATGTGTTGACTCAAAAAGTGTCTAGTTCCAAGCCCCTGCGTACGGCGGTATCCACATGTAGTGTGTCCATACCATATGGATTATGTGCAAATTTAGCATTAAAATCCCCACCTAGGAGGATCCCAGTAACCCCATCTAGACCTTACTGTCTGTATAAATTAGAGATATTAGTAAAAAGCTCAATCAAATTCCTGTTTGGAATAGAATGAAAATCATTATTATAAAAGTTAATCAGATAGGAAGGGACTCTCCTTTTGTATCTCAATATTTGAATGTTGGGGCTGTTAGTCGGTATAACCTTAATGCTCCCTCCAGATGCTATACTAATCCCAATGAACCCCCAGATGCACGGCCAAATTTGGGCTTAGGTGCAATTAAGCTGAAACAATGAAAACCTTCTATATGTAGATCATGTGTGGCCCATGTTTCTTGAAACATTATAACATCTTGGTCGGATACCATACGCAGCCAATTCGCGTCACCTAGCCTTGATTCAAGATCTGCTATGTTCCAACTCAAGACGTTAAAGTCAGTGTCAATTTTACTTTTTTTAGGGATTTGGACAGTATTGGATATATCGGTACGGGCAGTTGGTACAGGTCCTATATCAATCCCTACCTGTGGTCGTGATCGATTGATGTTAGTAACTGCATGTTCTTTGTTTCCCGGGCATCTAACTGCTCCGTCGGGGTAATTAATATAGTGCCTGATATATCCTCTAATGTATTTCACACACATTCATTGACATCAACCGACCTATATAGTTGTCAGTCTTGTGCATCTAGGTTGGAAAGGGCCTGGAACCTGTTGCTGCCTAAGAGGGAAGCATGTGCATTGGTAACATGAGAGTTTTGGGGTTTATAAAAATAACCCAACGGTAATGCGCTACAGCTGTTGTTTAGCGGTACAAATTGCTCCTGAGTACCTAATAGTCGTCTAACCATTTGTGGTTAGCGAAAGTTGATAACAATGCAATCACCGCTAATGTTCTTGGAGAAATGGCCAACCCACCCTACTCGTCTCACCATAAGGATGTCTGAGACATGAAACCTTTTATGTTTAACCAACAAGTCGATGGATTTATTACGTAACTCTGCCCAAGACTCCCTCTGATCCCCAGTAAGATGTGGGTCGCCAGCTAACACCAGCACATATGGGCAAGAATTTGGGGGTAGGTTCAAAACATCTTCATTTGGTTTTGTACGATTGTTTCCCATATGGCTAGTAACAATTCCACCCCTGCTTAAATTAGGTGCCTTAGGGTCGGTAATTTTGCCGGGTGATGGGTGCCTGGGATGGCTATCATTACCTAGATTTGCATAATTGACATCAGTGATTCTGGGTGTATTTTGTGCCATACTTAAGTCAGAGTAGGACTGTGAGACATGAGGATTAATATGGTCCCCACATGCACTACATAAATTAATTACTGTAGGATCCTTATGTGCCACAAGTCTCGGGGGTAACTTGTTAGGCCTGCAATTTGTAGGGTTTAATACTGTTGAGCTCCCTCTACCCCCATTATCAGTGGGACAATGCACTCTGGAGCCACTAAGGTTGTCCATATTAGAGTCAATCCTTTGGAGTCTTCCCCAGAGTAAGTCGAAGTTCTTATTAATCACCTCTTTAAGTTGAAATAAGGCAGAGTCAAAGATTTTCTCCACAGCGTTTGCTAGCATGGTTTCCGCAGTAGAGCTAATATCACTTATAGCCACATGTTAGTTTGGAAATATATCAGTCTGTGTACCCCTAGAGTCCAAATTAGCATCATTGTTAAGGGTAGTAACTGCAGAGTTGGCTGGAATGTTACTAGGAGCAGGACCCTTGGCTTTTGAGGTTTCCAGAATGCGCCCTGTTCTCTTCCTTTTTTTGACCGGTGCCTTTGCCTTAACACTCCCACTGGATTTAGCCAGCTGCGCCCAAGTATTAATACGGAGTGCTCTCCTGTTGCAGAAGTCATAACAGATATATCCTTTACGGGAGAAACAACCTCTGAGCCTTCTAGGGAACTTACAGCACTGTTCCCTTGGGATATATGGGGTATGCATGCAGAATTCAAGTCATCTAATGGCAAACAGGATTGCAGCAAAGCCGGATCCAAGTACAAACGGCGTTCAGTAATCTGAATTTCATGGGACAACAGTGATTTTGCCCTCAAAATGAAGTTGTCCAAAAATCCCAAAACTACTTTTTTCTTGCTCATGTTGACGATAAATACCCCAACCCAATCTACTAAAGGGAGGTGCAGTCCAGACAAGATGTAATTAATAACAAGTTGCCAGTGAATAGACCCTTTCACAGTACCTTATTATTCCTTTGGATAGATAGCAGATGTCAGTGGGGTGGCCGATTATGAGGGCCTCTGGCACCCTCCGGCAGCGTCACGGGCCCTGCCCCTCGCAGGGGCTTCTGGGAATTATAGGCACGCTGAGTACCTTTCCCCTCACGGCTGCTCCAGCGGCTCCTGTGGCGTGAGGATGGCGTCGAGAGGGCTCTGGCCAAGGTAGCACTTTGAAGCTTTGGCCGTTCCCCTCACGGCAAAATCAGGCTCCAACTTTTTAGCGTCTTTATTGGTACTTGATTGTGCAGTCTGATGAATGAGAACGTATCTACCATGAAAACCCTTTATGGAATGGGTTTTCTGTGTTTATATTCGAAAACGTAAGGCACAGATGGATAACATGAAATGTGGAAGATTACTAAATGTGTACATGGGATACCAACAGTGCTTAAAGTGGAATGAAAAAGATGGGGGAGTCTATAAAGGAGAAGTGCCTATAGAGTGGAACTAGGAATCATTTTCAAAAGATGTGGCCTATGTAAATATGGGCATGGCTTAAGACATATAAACTAAAAATGAGTAGTGGGCTTTGAAGTGTCTCAGTTTCTTCCGAACTCAGACTCGCACCACTTTTCTATGCTGTCTCTCACGTTGTTAGGCGATTGCACAATTTTCTCCCACATATTTCTGAAATCCTCTATCTGCATATCTCACTTCTTTTACACTTCCTCCAGATCACCATCTCCCAACCCACCCACCCATCCACTCACCTGTAAGCATTTCATTTTCTTTTCCTTCGGTGCTGTCCATATTTCACGGATGTGGTCCTCTTTCGCGCATGTTCCCACAACTTCGGTGGGCACCTAGATGATCGTCACTCTGTGTGTTCTGCAGAGAGGCCACAGATTGGATGTGAATCTAGTCAGACCTCCTTAATGATCCGCTGGTAGTCACTGTCTGTAAGTCACTGTCGGAGCTCTTGAGTTCCCAGTCCGTATAGTCATAAACACCCACCCACAATCTGAACTCACCCAGGCACCTGGGTGCAACTCAGTTCATAGTATGTAGCGCAAGAGTCATAAGTTACTGAAAAAAACCTGCCATCAATAAAAAATAATTTTTAGGGAATGCAAAATGAAGTGCCACTTGTGAAATGTAGACAGGGAGGGCATTACTGACATTATTTATTGTATTTATTTATAAAGTTTTATATAGTACCTCAAGGAACATTACCTGAAGGGTGTTTACAGACACTGGTGGTGTAAAATCAAGGACACGGATCCAGGGCCCGATAGGGACCGGTTTCAAAGGTATTTTTGTCTAAAAACGATTTAACTTTCACCACAGTGAAGGTGGCAGCCAAAAGAAGGTTCTGTTATCACGGTAATACTAGGGTGAGCCTGGAGTGCCTTATTACCCCCGTGGGCAGCGCCCTAGGAGCCTGATACGCCATTGCCCTCGCGGTCGCTCAGGTGCGCTCCGGCATCCGGCAGCTCTGCTGTACGTCAGAGGACCACGCGCCCCAGCCTCCCTTGTGAGGTCCCCATCAATCAGAGGCCTGCTGCGCGGGAGAGGTCAGCATCTCCACAGAGCAGCGGCGGGATAGGTTGAAAAATGGCTGGGAACGCGTACATGTCGATATATGTCCGGCTGCCGTCAAACTTCTTTCAAAAATGATGGCCCACGTCATGCATTCATATTTAGTATGTTTTGATGACACCGATTTCTGCCGCGTGATTGATCTTCACTGACAGAGCTGTTAATACATACCGGGCCCATTCCTCCCTGAGCCTGTCAACATACAGAATTATGGATGAGAATCCATCACCAACTCATTGACTTCTGGATGGTTAGCCGTTAAGAACGCGGCGTGCGCCACCGAGGGGTCCGAGTGACAGCTCGGAGAATGAGAGCAGGGATGGAACGTTCCGCGCGCAGCCACTTGCAGCCCCCAGGTGGGGCATATATCTCTATTTTTTAATGGAAGGATATTTTGAGTTGTGTACTGCTGCTGCATCCATTGGCCGAGTGGCAGCAGGACTGTGGGGTCTGAGGTGCGAGTGAAGAAGACTGCTTGATGGTGCATGTGTGCGGCATGTAGTGTTTCGATGAGGTTTGGATGTCTTGATCCCACTGAGGGATTTATTGACACTGATCTGGCAGTGTGCGGACAGAAATACAGAGGCTGAGAAGGGTGTATGTGTGGCAGTGCGAGTGTTATTGTGGGCTTCTTCAGGCCGCCTCCATCATGTCATGTACCACTGTGCTCTTGTACCATGAGGTGACATCTAAGGGTATGTGGGGCCTTAGGCAAGGTGCATACCCTTCCAAATCCTAGGCAAATTCCTAAACATTCCTTACATTTTATACATACTTTACAGTGAACACATGCACTGTTTGGAATGTTTGCAGAAATGAAAACATTTCTCCCTGTTAGAGCCTGATTCAAGTACGTGTTATGTTTTTTTAGGCAAACGCAGTCTGGTTATGTTAGTAGATCGGGCTTTGCATCAAAAACTATGTGTGGTTACACTAATCCACCCAAGTATCACTCCTTTGATAGAAAGGGATGGAAAGTGCTATATGCACAGAGAAAAGGACACTTTTCCAACTCAAAATAATTTTTTCACTGAAATTTAATTACCCTGGCCATGATGTGTGTCATGATGCGTGTCAGGATGTATGATGGAACCTCGCCTGCGAATATCACGCATGGCTTTAGCACGCGATGATTACAACGCAGGTACCGCTACCACACGTTATCTTTACCAACCCTGAGCCCTAAAACTGGACCACAGCATAACCCCTCACCCCCTCCACTTCTCGGCCCTAAAAAAAATCCCACCCCAGCCCTGAGCCCTAAAATTTGCCACATGAGCTATCACTTCAACCCCTGCTCTAAAAAAACCCTATCCCTGAGCCCTGCAGACGAACAGGCTGTGGCACCAGCCATGAAAACTTCCCCGCCCCACGTCCTCGTGTGCAATTCCCCTTGTCTACAAGGGGACAAGGCTGTACCAGTACCATATGCTCTTCGCTGATGCACAGTTTTTTTTTGTTTTTGTTTAAAGCGGAATACTGACGTTTATTCCTTTGCCGGTCTTCTGAGGTGAACACGTTGATTGCCTTTACCACACATATGCACTTACCATTCATACCTTTACAACATATTTCGTTGTAAAGGCAAGCATGGTAAAGGCATATTCATTGTAAAATCACACATGGTTAAGGCTATGCGTTGTAACGGAAGTCGCGTTGTAACCGCTGCCTGGTAAACACAATGCATGGTAACAGTTAGGTTGTAATACCTGTTTCCTCTGTGTCACCTTGCATGCCTTTATCATGGAGCAGATCCTTAGTACATGTGGTAAAGTTGTTTTTTATGAGCAACATTATTGTGGCAGGAATTTCGACTGTTGATTGACCTTACCAGGTAGCCCATTGGAAGGTAGGGGCAACTTCCACTTTCATATATATCAAAACATCTCTGGTACCATAGTGGACTGGATACAATATGCAACCAATAGCTCACCTAGTGCATGTGCTCAGCCTCCTTAGCAGGTGCATCCTGCCACATGTGTAATCAAAACCAAAGAGGCGGAACTAGGAGCAGATAAAGGTCCAGTATCGATGCTCTGAAATTATGATCAATTCAACAATGGGAATACTGTTCCTAAAGATCAAGAGAACTGAGCTCTGGACACGATGTCAAAGGCAATCCTCTGGATTGTCTCTTGTTGCCTTAACAAACTCCTAGGGATGTCATGCTCCATCGTCGCTGCTATGTCCTACGGGTCCCCTGAAGGTTCACTTTAGCCCAGATCTTTTGATTGTTACTGCCGTTTGATGAGTGTGTGGGTGTTCAAACAAGTGGGGTGGCAGTGTTTGTGAAAGAAGGTGAATTAAAACTGACTAGTGGATATCAAATCATACTTTCATATACAGACTCCTCTGACAGACTTATAAAACAGAATTGTTTAGTGCTACTATAGGGGTATGATAAACCTAAGTAGCTAAGTGTGTGTAGGTGGGGTAAAATTGGGTCAACATGTTTTGCACCCCTCTGGACTGTAAATGATCTGTGGTGCTTCTGCAGGACCAGAAGGGTAACGGGCCTACCCCACAACTATAAATCATTATTAGAGGACCCCCTCTAAAAGGGGGTTACCTACTTGTCCAAGACTAAAATGAATGAATGAATGTTGGATTTATAGAGCGCATGGTTACCCTGAGGCCTCCCAGCACTGTACCACTGGGGAACCCGTCCTGGCTTTCTCTGTGAGATGGTCCCTTTACTGGGCATCCCCAAGGTGAAGCCAGGCATCCCCAGCGGTGATGGGGCTGGAGTGGAGATTAAGCAAGCTATTGCCCAGAGTTGCAGCGTGGGACCACATGGTTAGAGTGGCACCGAGGCGAGATTTATCGGGCCCGCTGACATTGGTCCTGCACCCGGCCGCATCAGGAATTGAACCCTGGTCCCGGGCCGACTTCTGCCTCCGGGTCTGCTGCCTCTAACTGTTGAGCCACACTTCTCCACACTTCTCCAAAATGATCGTCCAACCTAGAAAGGGTGAGACGAAAACAGTGAAAGATACCAATATGCAAGTTATTGCGTATCTGGTATATGACTTCTTCATAAAACCTGAGTGTCCCTACTCATTAGTTACCAGATATAAACACAGAGACATAGACACATATAATAGTGACATGCATCATGTCCCCATTCTTGATATCATTGTCGTGCCCAGACAGTGGGCACTAGGACCCCGGGTCAGGAGTGTGGGAAGGGGGACACCGGACACCACTTCTGGTCAGGGGAGCAGGGCGGGACACAACAGGACCGCGAGGGCAAGGGGCAGGATGCATCCGGATGTTGTAAGAGAGATCGTAATAAACAGACCTGATTCCAAGCCACGGTATCTTGTATTGACTTGGGGGCTTAACGATACGACAACTGGCGACGAGGTGACGAGCACACGTGTGTCGAGTGCCCAGCTGACTGAAGGAGTGAGACCAGGAGCCCACCTTGGGTCGCGTTGAGTGCCCAGCGCCTGAAGCAGCGAGACCAGGAGCCCAACCCGGTTTGCGTGAACAAGAAAAGAAACGGCGCGGGAGCCCACCCCGACCGCATCTGGACTCACCGGTAAGCCCTGACAGAAATAGCCGAGTGAGCGTGAACACTCCGAAATTGAGCGCGAGCTCTCGTGAGAACGAGAGCAGCCATTTTGAAGTCAGGCGGACTGGCCAATCAGCGCGAGAGAAGATCGGGCGGCCATTTTGAAACCAGGCAACACTCGGATTGGTCCCAAAGTATCGCAAGAGTCTTGGCGGCCATCTTAAAGTCAGGCAAAACGAACCAATCGGGGAGCTGAAAAGACCGGCGGCCATTTTGAGGTCAGGCGGAATAAGAAAAAGCCTTGAAAGTGCCGAGAAGAGCACTGAAACAAGGCAAACAAGCACAAAGCAGTGCAAATAAAGAAAATAAAAGGAAAAAGAAGGAGAATAGATAAACACGAATCACAAAGAGATGCAAACAAAGGAAACATTACAATAAAGGAAGGAAAACAGAAGAATACTGTAAAAAGGGAAAGAAATAAAGGAGAAAGCACAAGTGCCACCAAGAGCACAAACAAAAACAAAGATGGCAGAACCAAGGAGCGAAAGGCAGAGCGCCCAATATTCCAGACCTCTCCCATTCAACCTCTCAGAGTCGCAAGTTGGAATAAGATGGGAGCGGTGGGTTAGGAGATTCGAGAGATACATGGAGGCCACAGATGTGACAGAGGCCAAACAACTGGGACTGTTCCTAAATCTAGTGGGTGATGAAGTAGACGATCTACTAGTAACATTACCAGAAGATGAGACATCGACGTACAAAGGGCTAATAAAATGCCTAACAAACAAATTTGATCCGCAGAGAAACATTGACTTTGAGCGATATACCTTCACAATAGCATTTCAACACACGGATGAATCGTTGGATGATTTTGCGATGCGACTGCGGAAACTAGTAACTCACTGCAAATTCGACAAGTACGACAACGAACAAGCGATTCGCCTGCACATCATTGAAGGTTGCCGTGACACAGACTTCCGTGCCAGAATCCTGAAGGACCCAACCTCACTGGAGAAGATCCTGTCACTGGCAAGGGCCGAGGCAAGAGCAACAGTGCAAGCAAAGCAGATGGAGCGAGTAAAGGAACGGCGAGTCGAACAGGCACACCGCATGGCAGAGAGCAACCGCACAAGCAGCTGGAAAAAAGGGCACACGAACAGGTGACAAAGAAGCAACCTGAATCAACCAGCTACAGATGTGGACTTGAGTTTCCACACAGAGGCGCGTGCCCGGCAATGGGCCAAACATGCAGGAAATGCAACAGAAGCAAACACTTTGTCAGTGTATGCCTGGGACTGCAGTTCAGAAGTGAAAGAGGAAGATCGGGAAGACCGCGGATGATGACGAGCAGACATGTCAGACATGTAGAAACAGCAAACAGAAGCTCCTCAATAGAGTCAGGAGAAGAAGAGGAAGAAGAAAAGGTAGAACGACTATACCTCATGTCAGACACTGCTGCCATGCCCACCGATAAAGGCAGGAATCAAGAAAGCATCCGCCTCGTGAACAAGAACACAATAAAGAAGACGGAGTCTGTGACCAAAAAGGTGGGACCACACAATGCACGATTTGTGCTAGACAGCGGAGCAACATGTAATATCATGTATGTGTCGGAATATGAGAAGATGGAAGTAAAGCCAATGTTGATGCCGTCAAAAGTTGAGGTATTCACGTGGGGGTCAAGAAAACCAGTGACGAACATGGGAAAATTCACATAAAATCTGACATACAAAGGCCAAACCATAAAGGAAGAAATTCACGTGCTGAAAGGTGACATTCCAGCACCGTGCCTATTGAGCAATGTCACAGCACAGGTGATGGGCCTCCTCGAAATGACATACAATATGTCAGAGAAGGAAAGCATCTTGAAAGAATATCCCAAACTCCTCCAGGGACTAGGAGCCAGAAAACACTGCACATCCAGTAGCTCAACACCACTGGTGAGTGCCAATACACCTGCAACCACAGGTAGAAGAAGAGGAGATTGCAGCGTTGCTCAAGCAGGACATCATAGAACCAGCTGAAGGACCGACGCCTTGGGTATCACCAATAGTGGCAGTGCCGAAGAAAAATACATTCAAGATTCGCATCTGTGTCGACATGAGAATACCGAACACAGCAACCGAACGCGAAAGACACCCTGGGCCTCACCTCGATGATATGATCAGCTGCCTAACAGGCACAAGACGTTTTTCCAAACTAGACCTGTGCAAGGGATATCATCAGCTAGAACTCGACCCTCAGTCCAGATATATCACAACGTTTTCCACGCACCTGGGTCTCTTCCGATATAAACGTCTGAGCTTTGGAATATCATCAGCTGCTGAAATATTCCAAGAAACAATACAGCGAGTAATAAGGTCAGTGAAAAACAGTCTGAACTACTGTGACGACATTCTGGTGTTCAGCAAGTTAGATGATGAACATGACAAGGCACTGCGAGATGTGTGTTCCCAATTAGAGCAGGCGGGCTGACGCTAAATGCGGACAAGAGCGAACTGGGGCGAGACGAACTGGTGTTCTTTGGTCATATCTTCTCCAAAAAAGGAATGCGACCAGATCGAAGCAAAGTGGACACGCTACAGAAAGCAAGACACCCAAGCGACGTTGCAGAAGTGAGGTCCTTTCTCGGCCTTGCTAGCTACTGTGCTAGGTACATAAAAGACTTTGCCACAGTGAGCGCACCACTGCAAGAACTAACTAAACAAGGCCAGACCTTTGCATGGACAGATGAATGCAGCAAAACATTTGAAGAGATCAGGCATGCAGTGACAGCAGTAGATCACCTTGCATACTTTGATCCGCTGCTTTGCACCGAACTGAAGGTGGATGCCAGCCCAGTGGGGTTGGGTGCAATACTAGCCCAACACAGACCAGGCAAGGAATCACCAAGGTGTGTAGTGGCCTACGGAAGCAAGAGCCTATCCGACTTTGAAAGAGCATATTCTCAACCGTAGAAAGAGATTCTGGCAGTAGTATGGGCATGCAAACATTATCACATGTTCATTTACGGGAAATCGTTCACAATAATTACAGATCACCAAGCACTAATAACGATCTATGGAAATCCCAATGCAAAAATACCGCCCCGAATAGAGAGGTGGGGAATACGACTAATGGACTACAATTTCAAAATCATACATAAACCAGGAAAGGAACACAACCCGGCTGGTTACATGTCAAGACATCCTCTGCCACATGCAGTTGCGGCAACCACAATGGCTGAGGAATGCCTGAACTTCCTACTGAAGCACAACAAACCGGCATCAATAACGATGGAAGAACTGGAACAAGAAACGAAACGAGACCCCACCATGCAAGCAATCCAGAAGGTGACAAGACAACAGAGGTGGAGGCATGTAAATAACAACAGCATCTTGGAAGAAGGAGTAATAAAAGAGGAACTGTTAGCTTTCAAGAAGATCCATGAAGAGCTCTCAGAGACCCAAAATGGCATAATGATGAGAGGAACAAGAATAGTAATGCCCCGGGCACTGAGGGGACAGATGGTAGACCTGGCTCATAAATCACACCAAGGCATGATAGCAACCAAGAAAATGCTACGAGGAAAAAGTGTGGTTCCCGGGACTAGACAGCATGGTTGAAGCCGCAGTCACGCATTGCCATGTCTGCCAAGTGACTGGGCAGCCGTCCAAGCCGGAGCCGCTACAGATGTCTGAACTACCAAAAGCGGTGTGGACCAAATTGGCAGCTGATTTCTATGGGCCCCTGGAGACAGGAAACTACCTGCTAGTGATAATAGACGAATTCTCCAGGTTTCCAATTGTAAGGCAAGTAGCGTCAACGCCGGCAAATGCAACACTGCCAGTCATGGATGATGTGTTTGCAGCATGGGACTCTCCGCAAACGCTAAAGACCGACAATGGCCCACCGTTCTCAGGAGAAGAGTTCAAAAATTCATGGAGTACCTAGGGATCCGACATCGGAAAATAACACCTTTGTGGCCACAGGCGAATGGGATGGCAGAAAGATTCATGGGAATGATCAAGAAGGAGGTACAATGAGCTAAGATAATGCAGATATCGATAGGGCAAGCACTATGTCAGATACTAAGGGACTACAGGAACACCCCTCACAGCTCCACAGGGCGGTGCCCTGCCAAGCTCGTGCTAGGACGCTCGAGCAGGACAAGGCTACCGCAGATGGAAGAGACACCAAGAGAGGAGAAAAGCTGCATAGCTGCCAAAGATGAAGAAGCAAAAGCAAAAATGAAAGAGTACGCAAATCAAAGGAGGTGTTGCAGGGATTCCGTGCTCATACAGAACTGTGCATAGAGGCTTGGAACCTCAGTGAATTAGGGTGTACCAAAACTCACCTTAGTACCCAAAAATCCCCTACCAGACTTGCTACAGTGTCCCATTGGTTATCACAAACTCCCAATGCTTAGACAAACCAGAACATTGACTTAGTATACCTCAGGTAACGTGGAACACATGAACACTCTTTCGTTATATCATCATTTCAATCCAGAACAAGGAGTAAAACAGGACACGTGCATATTTGAAATGTTTATTCACTAATGCAGTGTTCTCAAACGCAGTATCTTAGCTAATACAAGCAAACATATTATAAGAAACAAAGTAATCAGCATAGTCACTAGTCCATAGAACACAAACGGTGAAAGCATGGTATTATGCTAAAATGAATAGGGTTTAGTAACACCTAATTCTCACCCTCCCTAGCTAGGATATCATATTATATCTAAGAAGGTCTCTTTGGGTTTTAGCAGGGCGGGCCTATACCTAAGATCCTAGTGGTAAGGGACCACCTCATCTTCCACCAGCTCTCTGCATGCCAAGCACCATCAAGTGTGTTTGTATGCTCTTGTGCAAAGCAATAAAAAATGCGCCTAAAGCCAGAACTTGGCCGCAGCTGCATGTATGTTATGTCTAGGAACGTGCGAAGATCAGACCTCACAACAACCACTGTGTTGAGATATCCTTGAAGGTTTCTGCACTCACTGTACAGACACAGCTCGCCAAGCAAGGCTGATATCAGAGTAACAACATATTATTCTTGCATGAATCAAAACACTCTACTAGGCTCAAAGCTAAAGCAACAGCTATGTGTCGTGTGCAAAAGCAGCAGAAAGGTAAAATGGCGTTTAAACTCCTAAAAATCTCATGCTAACTTAACACAGCATACAGGCAATATATGTCTATATGACACCCTCCCTTGATCCGAGCACGATAAGATAAGATAAGATAAGATATGATAAGATAAGATAAGATAAGATAAGGGACTCAATTTTGAAATGCAGAGTTCAATAAAGTAATCAGTTCAAATTCGAGTAGGTGAGGAAAAATAATTGAGTCCGCCCAAAAATCCAAAATCTCACCAGCATGACAATGTAATGCCCAATGTTATCAAAGCCAATAGGTCTGATATAAAAAAATTGTCCATCATAATTTTGAAAACATTTTGAGAGAGAAAAGAAAAAAACTTCATGATATTAGAGGCCTCAATAGGAGTCAGCCTAAAACTGAGTATGCAAAATAAGCAGCAACAGCTTCCAAAAGGAAGTCACTGTTATCATTCGAAAATAACTCAGCCATCCAATTCAATAGTGAGAAAGAACAAACATGCTCTTCAATTACCGGAGCCTCTAGTACCATCAGAGGACAACTCGGTCGGTTTTCAATGAAGCTGTGTGCCAAGAAATCATGCGCCGCTGCGAATATATTCCAACGACCCAGTACTCCATGCATGCAGCAAAGGCCATAATCCCTCCGTCAGAACAAAGCAATTCATGAGTAACTAAGGGACTCACGAAATGATTAAAATCCACTTCAGGAGACACCAAATTGCAGAGACACAAATCCAGGGCCCAGTCGAAATCGCAGCTCAGGCAATGAAAGACAGGCTAGACACAGGTGAAATAGGAAAATCGAAATGATAATCCATATGCTGCACTTAAGGTGGCGAGTGGCAGTGCACCATAGTATTCAAGCATCCTGTTGCGAAACAGTGCTAACTGCGACTGCTCGTCTGCGAACAGAGGACGGGCATCCATTTTGAATAAAACAAAACAGCACCAAAAAGCCAGCAGCCAGCACCAGTAAAACGGGAAATCCACCAAATAGGCTGGAAAATATCGAATGGAAGAAAGCAGGAATGACTCCAAATATCTTTTGGAAAGAAGTCACTAGACCACTGCTCACTACCTTAAAAAAATGAGCCAGCCCCGAAGTGGAGGACGCGTTAAAGATTGTATGATTCAGCTCCCCGAAATGTAAAGGCAGGTCAGTGTTTAATAAAGCATGCACTTCTGTGCAGGTGTTAGCTACCTGAAGGACAAATGTTTCACGAGCAGATGTCAGGGCAACTTCTATTTGTGACAATAAGGCTCTTATTCTGCTCATCTTATTGAACTCTGACTTCAAGGTCGGAATCCTCAGCCAGATGAAACATCCAGGTTCCCATGCGTGGGTGGGGATCTATGACGTTACAACGCAGGCTATTACAACGCCTGCTGTTACAACGCGGTTTTTACATCGCATACCATTACAACGCATAGTGCTTGTAGGCGCTGGATAGTGAATTATTTAATTTACTATTCCAACTCCAGTCCCCGTGGATAGTAGGGAAGGTGTTGGATAGTAAATTAAATATATTCCCTATCCTAGAGCGCCCCCCAGCGCAATGCGTTGTAATGGTGTGCGTTGTAATGGTTGCGATGTAATGGTAGTGCGTTGTAATGCTTGCGTTGTAAGTGATGTTTACCGTGGGTGGATACAACACATTTTTACAGCAAACCACATGCTCACTGAGTGTTACAACATAAGCTATGCCTTTCAATAACCCACATCAATCTTCATTATTTAAAAGTAAATAACTACCGTTTGCTAATAAAGTAAAAGTCGGGACAATAGCGGGCACGGGTGTACCTTTCAAAACACATGCTAAATTAGGCCGTTCCTGATTACAAAAGCCATGCAATTGTATGTGTCTACACATTAATGAGTGATCTGATGTTTCCGTGCACTCCTCCCCTTTCAGATAAACTTTTTTTCCGTCCCTAAGGCATCTGTAAGTGAAAGGGAGTGACCAGGCTTCATGTAAATAGGAGCTACCAAGAGGCTCGTACCTACCAATGGCAAATTATTTCATGCAATTTGTAAACTGGAAAAGGGCAAATGGTAAAGTTATTAACCGGTGGATAAGCCACGTAGCAGCAGTGGCCTCTTCCAGGACTCCCCCACGCTGCACGGCCCACCAGCTGTTGGCGCGGCTCCCCCCCAGGGCCACAGGTCCATCCCTGGCCTCAGGTGCCCTCTCGTTTGCCTCTCGCGATTTCACCCGTTTTCTGCCGCTGTTTGCCCTCTGTGCCTGTATTTCAACTGTTATTACTGTTTAGTGCTTCTTTTTTCTGTAAGTAGAATTATTGCGCCTTGTTATTTTGTCACGGTTTCCCCCTGTGTGATCCCGCCTCCGCTCCCCGCTCCCCGCTTCCCGCCGCTGATCCCTCGCGGCCCCGCCCCTTTTCATTTCTGTCAACCCCATTGGCCACCCCGCTCCCGCATCCCAGCTGCTCCTCCCTCCCACTTCGCTTTAAATGGAACCCACACGTACGCGCAGCGAGCGCGCCGATTGTGCGCCGAAGGCGCGCCAAAGGCAAGCCCGTCTGCGCCCGTCCGTGTCTGGACCGCGACCAGCGCCAGGACCCCTGGCCCCTGATGACGCCAGACCACACGACAGACCTACGATGCCACCACCCTCCACGCACTCAACGCTGGCCGAAACCCGGCCGGCTACCGAGCCACCCCGATTGGCACCCATGGACCCTTCACCTGCCAAACCTGCAAATTCACCTGCCTCCGGACCTGCACCGCACCCGACAAGCCGAGCATCAACAACAACCACCTCAAGTGCATCCTGCTCAACACCCGCTCCATCCACATACACGCCGTCGAACTCAGGAACCTGCTCGACACAACATCACCTGACGTCGCCTTCCTCACAGAAACCTGGATGAACGCCTCCTCAGCACCTGACATTGCCTTAGCCATCCCGGACGGATACAAGATCACCCGGAAGGACCGCGTCAACCAGACTGGAGGAGGCATCGCCATCGTACACAAGAATACCATCCGCATCACGACCAACCCCGACAACACCTTCACCGCCGCCGATCACCTCCACTTCCAGATACACACTGACCCCAAGACCACCCTCAGAGGCACCCTCATCTACAGACCCGCGGGACCACGCACCCAATTCAGCGAAGACATCGCCGACTTTATCAGCCCGCACGCCCTCCCCTCTGCCGACTACATCCTCCTAGGGGACCTCAACTTCCACCTGGAGAACAACAAGGACAGCAACACCGCCACCCTGCTGGACAATCTCGCTAACCTCGGACTCAAGCAATTGGTAAAACGCCCACCCACTACGCCGGACACACGCTTGACCCCGTCTTCTCCTCCAGCAAGCACATCTCCTTCAGCCACTCCACCGGACTCCATTGGACAGACCACAGCTGCATCCACTTCAGTCGGGCCATGGATTTGAAATTTAACTGCATCCCAGACTATCCCATCCAGGAAAGGCCACGCAGTGATGTTAACAAAGGCCAAGTCTCTCTTCAATCTGTGGGCAGAATGTGATGAGGAGTGGGGAGCCAAAGTTCCATTTAGATGTCGAATGCATGTTCTCTCCTCGACATAATGTCCATTGAAGAATCAGAAAAAATAAAACACAAAACCAATTGACATAAAAAGGTAAAGCGAAAAAAGCCCCAACCAGATGTAAGTCCAAGGGGGAATCAAGAAATGTTTTTTAAACAAAGTCGCATAGGCCCTAAGCCTTGTTGGCTTCCCTAAAGTTTGTGAAATAGTGTCAAATGAAAATCTGGATTCTGTGGCTAAACGAGTTTGCAAATCAGGCATCAATTAGTCAGTTGGGTAGGTGTAGTCTGTATCATCAAGGCGAGTACCAGGCAAAGTAGTCAATAAAGGAATTGAAACTGCAGGCATCGCAAGGGCCACCTCCGGTGCATGATCCGAAGCAGTGGTCAATACAGAATTGCTCACCATTGAAGGACATGAGACTGCCGGTGTCATGCTAAGAAGAATCGGCCACTCTGTGTATTTTGACATTGTCAATGGAGATATACCTGTTTTCCTTACGACCTGGAAGTGGTGGTAAAATGACTGGTCTTGTGCCCTTCACACCAAGCACGGGAACCGGAGCACGGTATGAGGGACCAAATTCCTTCTTATTATCGATCTTCTCCCGAACCAGTTCTCCAACTTGGGGTAGCCAGCCAACTAACGGGATCTGCAACGCATCATCCGAAGCGGAGGGCAAATGTTCCTTTGCAAGACTGTCTCTCGTTTCTTGTAGAGTCTGTAATACACTGCAATGTTCATCTACGTCAAAGGAGGCAGCCGAACCAACTGTGTCTAGACGGTCAAGGTCCGGGACATACTTCTTGATACCAAAGAGCATTTCGTATGGGATCCGCCCACCCAGAGACCTTCTAGGGAGATTATTAAGAGCACGCTGCACGCCATTAAGATGGGCCAACCAGTTTCTGCCAGTGCCTATAACTCGAGCTGTCAGTGATTGGTTTAAGTCACAGTTCATTCGTTCCACAACACTATTACCCTCAAGTCGGTATGGAGACAAAAACTTGACTTGGACCCCCATCGAAGCCATGGCATCCTTATACGCCTTAGAGGCGAAAGCAGGACCCTGATCCGAATGGAAGGTACCACAGGCAAAAATCCCTACAAAGACACGCAAATCCCTGATGATAGTCCGTGAATCAGCGCTGCGATGAGGCCAGACCCATACAAAGCGTGTGCATGAATCAACTGCTACCAAGATGTACTTATACGCAGTATCAGAAGAAAAAGGACCCCAGTGATCTAAATAAACACAAACTAATGGTTTATTAGAAATGAACAACTGTGTTTGGGGCGGACGTGTAGCAGTTGAAGGCTTAATCTGCTGGCAAATGTCACATTGAAGGACATAGTCACGCGTCTGTTTGTACAGTCCCCGCCACCAAAAGCGTTGTTGTAATTGAGACACAGTAGCTGAAACGCCCGCATGCGCTGACGCAACACCTTCATGGGCCACTGTGATCAGTATATTTCTGCGATCCAAGTTAGGAATCAATCTCTCCCCAACTTCAGGAATTTTCACATAAGGAACCGTATCGGGACTTAAGTGGTATGTGTACTTCGAAGGGAACCCCGTAGGATATTTACCTCCCTTCTCAGTGGCAGCAACAGCCGCCAAGATATCATCATCAATCTTACTTTTGGACCGTGTAATTGCTGCAACTAAATATGTCGATACTGCTGATTTCGCTGCTTCATCAGCAAGCGAGTTGCCAACAGCATGAACTCCTACGCGCTGATGACCGAGAGTATGAATTACAAACACGAGTGGCAACTGCTCTTTAAGCTCAGCCACTCGGACCCAGATCATTTTATGTTTTATTGTGCTACCCTTGGAATCACAAAAATCATTCTGAATCCAAAAGAACAAGTTCTCATTGTAAGACTGGACACAGTAGTAAGAATCACTTACGTTAAGAGTTGACACACTAGGATCAGCGTACTCCAACGCAAGCATCAGAGCACGAAGCTCCGCCAATTGTGCGGTGCAGTCCCCTAGAGTCTGCGTGTGCACGACTCTGGATTTGAAATCATCGTTCACCATGGCACCTACCACAATGGCGCTTTCGGAAACGTAGGCGTGTTTAGAACCATGCGCAACCTGCGCCGAACCATCAGTGTATATGATGCAATGGAAATACTCCAAAGGCCGCATAGCCAAAGGTGCAGGATGAACAAACTCATACTGCAAAAACTCCTGCGAACGTAAGGAGGCATCAAAAATAAATTTGACATCCGGAGACGTCAATGATGCTGCCCATTGTATCCACGAGGGTGCAAAGCTTTAGAATTAGGTACACTGGCTTTCGTAACTGCCTCCAAAGCAGGACACGGGGTAACTACCAACAAGCGTTTTCCCTGTGACAGAGCTCGTTCTTTTAGACTCGCCATCTGTACAGCCGTCAAAACCTTCTCCACAGTGGAAAATCGCATTTCAGCCAAAGTGTACAAGTGTGACTTGTAAGCAATAGGTACTGTGTCTCCTTCATTAAAAGTAAGGTAATGGAAACCCACCGTCCCAGGGATGATTCTTATCACCAGGTTGGTGCAATTATCACGAGTCAATAAGTATTTAGAAGCGAGCAGATCAGCCTGCAAAGATTGCAGTATAGCCGAGTGCTCAGGCAGCCAGTTTGATTTTGTAAAATGTTGTTGTCTCAAAGCATACAAGGGCTTGATACGCTGGGCATATTCAGGTATATATGTCCTTCCGAAATTTAAAAATCCCAGCAAAGACTGTAATTTTTTCAGAGTTGTCGGAGCGTGCAATTGTGAGCATTTCTCCAAGAAGTGAGGAGCTAAACCTCGGCCTTCATCGTTGAGCTCGTAGCCCAGGAACAACACTGTGTACTCTGCAATGTGCGATTTTGCAAAGTTGAATTTGTAACCGAAGTCCGCAAAGCTACAAATTAAGCGGTCAACTCGACACAGATGCTCCCACAGTTCGTCATCTGTGAGATAAATGTCATCCACATACGAACAAGCATCCGGGTCAACTCTCTCTAAGAGAGAGACTATGCGGGCAGCAAACACTCCAGGACTATTTTATAGCCCATGGGTAAACGTTTGAAATGTTTTTGGACACAGCCGCAAGTAAAGGAGGTCCATTGAGAAATTAGACCATCCAAATGGTGGGCATAAAAACCGTTGGAAATGTCGAGCATGGTCTTAAACCGCTTACGCACGAGACTATCCACTAAAGCAGAGCTGTGAGTATTCTGTACTGCACAGGTACGGCAATGCGAGTTTAAATGCCGATAATCCAATAACAAACGATATGAAACGTCAGGCTTGGACACAGTAAAAAGAGTGTTATTCATTGGTGACACACAAGTTTCAATCACTCCTTGATATTCCAATTGTTCAAGGATTTCCTCAACGGAAGCCTTCTCTTCGCGCTTTATGGGATATTGAGGTTGAGGCTGAGGCATAGACCGCAAAGGAATTTTGGGGAAAATTTATCCCATCCACAGTGTGCACGGTACAGAGCCGGCGCAAGGGCTTTAGCCCACTCTTCTGCAAAATTCAGCGCATGCTCCTTCGAGACAGTGTGCACAAAACTAGGGAGGATTACTTCCTCCCCTCTTGGAGCTGCGAGCACAAAAGGTGGGGGTCAGTCAGCCTCCGCTAACAAAATGTCATAGGTAGTCGTAAGATTCTCCCACAATACCCCCTCTATGGTACGTTGAATGTCACCTTCAATGAATAAGACAATTTCATAGAGTCTGTCAGAGGGAGCTACTCTAGTGTCAGCTGTCTCCACAACAACATAACGGTCAGTCGCTGTCACTTTCAGTAGTAGACACAGGGCCTCTCGCACTATGGTAATCTCCGCCGCGCTGTCCAGCAAGGTCAGAGCCCATGTCAGATTCCGAAGCTGGGTTCTCACTATCTGTGGCATATCTGTGTGCTGTTAAAGCAGCGACTTTCTTTTTCTGAAACTGGGGTCTCATCGGTGTAGAATCGTCCTGCTTGCCTTTACCGTCTTTTGGGCGGGGCTGGTCACGTCCTTGCTGACCACCCCGACCCCTGCCGCCTCCTCCACCACCGGTCGAAAAGGCTGATGACTCCTGAAAAGAACGAGGAGAGTGTTGGTCAGAAACCTGAAAACGATCAGGTGATTTTATCATTGCGCGATCGCGCAAGTCATAAACACGCTCTGTGGGCGCAGGCAATGGAGACGCAGGACGAGACTCCTGTTTCTGTTGTTGTTGTTGCTTCACCTGTTTTTGTTTTTTAGGCCAATTTTGTTTTTTGGTCTTGGGCTGGTCGTCGGTTTCGGACTTCTGCCCTTGGGGTTGTTTTTTCTCTTTAGTAGAAAAAGCCTTGAGACCCCTACTATTGCGGCCCACGGTTTTATAAGCCGCCACAATAATCCTCGCCAACTGCCGTGGTTTTTCGGCATCGGGAATCGCCTGCAATGCATTGGCAACCTGAAAGTTCACCGCATCGCCCTTGACATTAGCAAGTATGAGATCGGAAATCACATCAAAGGTGCCACAGAGACGCATACCCAATTCAACCGCAGCCTCTGGTCAGTGTTCATCCTGAACACGTTTAAGGACCGTCGGCGGGACAGTCATAGACGGAGTGCCGTAACACCTTGTGTAGACCGCCGCAAATGTCTTACCCCAGGTCTCACAGTCACTGATTTCAGGGGCCAAGTCTTTTGGTAAGCTAATTGTCAGAATCCTGTGTTTTTCACCAGGACACGTGTTAGGAAATACCGCTTCCAGCTGGTCAAACTTCTCGGCAAGCCAGAAATCATCCTTTTCTTGGGAGCACTTGTCCATCACAGCGCTGACCATAACGGGGCTGAGCTTCATTCCGCCCTGTCCGGCAGGAAGCGCCGCACCACCCGGGGCCCCGCCCGGGAGATTACGGGTAATGTATTGCACCAACGACCGAATAACTCTAATTGCGACTACATGTAGTCGTCTTAACTCAACCACGGTACATTCCCCGTGTTGAGGGTGAGGTGTAAATCCAGCCAAAACAGGCCAATTTGCGCCCGGAATGGACAAAGGACCTAACCTCGGAGCTGCTAAAGTATGGGGTAGGGTGCCATCAAACCAAACTTGATGCGGCCAAGTATCAATAGGAACCTCCTGTGCCCTATACAGGGTATATTCCAGTGGCACAGCCGTGAGAGTGTATGTGTCGAACACACGAGTATCTGCGTTCACAGCCGGGAAAGTCACCCATGAGTAGAAAATATCATACGGGTAAGCCACCTCTGCACTCACCACCATTATCACTGCCATGCCATCCACAGGAACATTGTAATTCTGCAAATGATTGTGCACCGCAATGCGGCTATGTTGCGCAATGTTCACCGCGCCCATAGTGACACAGAAAGTAAGAGGTACAAAGTAAACTTAGTAACACAACTGGGTAGTAATTCAAGGAAACCGTTTTTGAAAGATTAAAGCTTGAAAGAACCTATGCAAACATAGGCAGGTTTGTCCGTTAACCGGAAACAACAGTGAAGGGGTCAAGGACCGAATGATGTACTACTCAAGTATCATGCAATAAGACCACCAACGATTGGGCGCCATGCCGCAGGGATTCCGTGCTCATACAGAACTGTGCATAGAGCCTTGGAACCTCAGTGAATTAGGTGTGCCAAAACTCACCTTAGTACCCAAAAATCCCCTACCAGACTAGCTACAGTGTCTCATTGGTTATCACACACTCCCAATGCTTAGAAAAACTCTATGGAGCTGCCTTAACTGCCTTCTCTCACACTCCAATATTCAAATGCTAGCTTCATATCAACATTCTAAGTAGGGACATAGGGTAATACAATAGAAGGGAAGCTTAGGGGTGAACAGGTAAGAAATGGGAATGTACCATTAGATAAGTTACAACACATCTCCATTTATCCAAAATAAAAAAGATTCTCCATGAGTTCAAATAATCATTAAACATGCACAAAAATGATCAACCAAGCTGTACATTCAATCCATTTTGTAATCTGATTGCCTACATGGGAGTCAGCGATTCATGGTCTCTTTAGCTCCTTGTTTTATAAGGGACGCTTTAGACGTATCATCAGGAACTCTATACTCCGGCATGAGGGCTTCTGGGAAAAGTACAACCATTATCCATTACAACAGTATTGCGTTTGACACATATGATCTTCTCTTGTTTGGAGAATGACACAAACCTGGTGAGAGTATTGAGTGTTTTTAATTACCACCCATAGTCCTTCCCTCCAATCAGGTTTAATCGGTCCCCATTTAAATACATACCACATCTTATACTCCTTTTGATGTTTTTTTACTTTCTCTTTGACAGCTTCCCTATCTACCCATACAGGATTGCCACAATTAAGCCAATTCAGTATGAGATTAGAGTCAGGACTCCTCCCTTTGAGGATACAAAGGTAGATATTTCTGAGACCACGTAGGGAGCGGTGTGGTATGGCCATAACATTTTTCATATAGCCTTATCAATTTGCTCCCCAGTGGTATGAGCTAATTGTACTGCTTCTTTAATCATCTTGTTAGCCCTTTCCACTAGACCATTTGCCTTAGGACAATATTGGGGAGTTCTTATGTGGTTGATGGATAATTATTTTAGGAACTGCAGAATTTCATCAGACATGAACTACAACCCATTGTTAGTGATTATAGTGGTAGGAATGCCCTCTTTGGGGAATGTATCTGACCAAAATTTAATTAACGTGGAAGTGAAAATGTTGTTCACAGGTTTGGTAGTGACCTAATCAACCACCACAAACAATTTTCTGTTAAATACGTTAGACAATTTTATTGGTCCAATAATGTTAAGACCCATCTTGTCCCATGCTTTGCATGGAACATCCACGGGAGAAGTGGAAGCTTGTGGGTGACCTTGGTTTTATCACTAGCACAGCAAACTAGACAGTCTCTCACTTTTTCTTCCACCATAGGGTCCATGTATGGGAACCAACAGTAATTCCTGATCTTGCTCTTGGAAATACTCCTCCCTAAGTGTCCGTCATGGGAAATTTCAATTACGCAGTTACGGACATTACTAGGGGGTACAATTATGTTACAACTCATTATCATATTGTCAACAATAGATTGCTCACCATTCAAATTCCAATAAGGTGGGAGGTTTTCAGGCAATTCATTACACTTGTTCGGCCACCCTTAAGTTATCTTTTCTTTATCAGCAGTAAGAATTTCATCATCCTTGTCACATTTTTCCCATTGATCCTTGTGAATAGCCAGGATTTATATGGTCAAAATTCCTTCCTCTGTATGTTTTTTCTGGGGAACCTTCCTCTCAATAGGTAAATGGAACAGGTAATCAGCTACTTGGTTTCTCGTTCCTGGGGCATACATGGCACTGACGTTGTACCCTTGTAGACGCAAAACACATTTGGAGTTACTGGGAGTGTTTTTTTCAATGGATTTGGTGGACAACATGGGAATGATGGGTTTATGATCTGTCCTTAGCACAAACGGTATTGCCCACAAGTAAAGTTTAAAGTGGTTTATGGCCCAATAACATACCAAAGCTTCTTTTTCTATTGTTGAGCAATTGAAATATGTCTCTCTGAGTGCTCTAGAAGCAAAAGCAATTACCTTTCCCTTACCACCTGTTATTTGGGAAAGAGATACACCTAATCCTTTCGTACTAGCGTATTAATGATGGCTTCCTTTATTTGGTTAAAATCAGTTTGACACTGCTCACTTCATTCAAATGAGGCTCCTTTCTTTAGTAAGGCTCTTAGAGAGTGAACTTGCTCAGTAAAGTTCCTTAAGTATTTGGTCATGTATTCTACTAAACCTAGAAATTATTTAAGTTCCTCCTTGTTGTTGGGGGCAGGAGCTAACTTGACAAAGTCAATCAAATACATTTTAGTTTTAATGCCATCTTCAGAGATTGTGTGATATTCAACTGATTTGACCCCAATCGTACATTTTTCCATTTGTATGATGAACCCCCCCCTTATCTAGTTTGTGTAGCACCTCTTCTAGTGATCTGTTTAGTTTTTCCTTGGATCTTTTCCAGTTCCATTTATTATGTGCTGCATTACCCATTGGAAAACTGCTGCAGTAGCTCGCAGCCCAAATGGAATTCTGCAGGAGTTGATAGGCTCCAAAGAGAGTGGGGGTCAAAACTGGTGGGGGAAGTTGCTGAGTACAGCAAGTGGCCTGGGGAAGCTCACAAGGGTGGCAGGCCTTTGAAGCTTCCCACGGCCCATCCCGGGGGGAGGAGACCCAGCATCTCACCCAGGATATGCATTGTTGCAGGCACAGGAGAGCGGGGGGCTCTCCACCCAGGGGTCCAGCAACATGTCTGCTGTGTGGCATCCAAGGCAGCCTCTCAGTCCAGACGTGGATTATAGGCTAGGTTTTCTGGGGGCATCTTTAAGATGCCCTCTGGTGCATTTTACATAAAATCCCACACTGGCATCAGTGCGGGTTTAATGTGCTGAGATGTTTGATACCAAACTTGTCAGTCTTCAGTGTACCCTGGCACAGCTCTTCCCTAGTGGGTCCCCCTGGATCCAAGAGCTGAACCTGGTACGGTAAGGGTTTCCAAATCCTCTCCCTGAGGAGAGGGGGCCTGGGGGTGTGGCCGTGTAGAAGCTGGTCCCCCAGTCTTCTGGTTCTTTCTCTTGGTTGGTTGGGCAATACTTTATGGCTCCAAAACCTACTTGTGCACCCTTCTTTTTGCTCTGTGCTCTGGTTTTCACACACACACACCAGTCTAGGGATACCCAGCATGGCTGCATTGGTTATTTGCTCAACCCTAGCCCAGGATGAAGTTTCCAGGTCATTTCCAAGCAGACAGTCAGCTAGTAACTGTGGAGAGACCACTACTAGTTTCAGGCCAGTAACCTCCCTCCAACCTAGTGTCACCATAGCCATAGGGCGATTAGTGGTAGCACTGTCAGCATTGGTGACTGGGTAAGTTTTTCCAATGAAGTATTGCTCTGAGGAAACCAGTATATCTTTCACCATAGTGACACTGGCACCTGTATCCCTCAGGGCTTCTACTCTAGTTCCATTAATAGAGGGATATTGCAAATACTTTTTCAAGGTGGGTGGTAACCCAGCTAGATTGGCAACCTCCATTTCCCCCAAGGAGACTAGAATAGCTTGAGTGTATTCCCAGATTTGCTCTGGGCACTCCTCTGATCCCATCTGTAGACTTGCTGTCCCTGGAGTAGCTGTACTGGGTGCCTTAGGGGCTTTGTTGTAGGGGCAGTTTTTGTCTACAGTTAAATCTCCCAACTTCTTACAGTTGTTACAATAGGCCTTGTTGGGATCAAAGTTCTTCCCCCTATAGGGCTGAGGCACATAGGGAGTAGTTTGGGACCCACCCACAGGTTTTTGGGGCCCTTTGGAAGACTCAGACTTTTTATCTTGGGGATTCTCACCACCTTTCCCCTGGGGAGGTTTTATAACCACTTTCTTTTGGTCACCCAGAGTGGTTGTCCTCGTCACCCTAGTCTTGACCCAATTTTTTTCCCAATTCTTGGGGAGAAATTAGACCTAGGTCTACCAAATGCTGATGTAACTTTACATTTGTGCAATTACTCAAAATGTGTTCCTTCATAAACAAATTTTAAAGTCCAGAAAAATCATGCACATTGTGTCCAGTCAACCAACTATCCATCCGTCTTTACTGAGTAGTCCACAAAATCTATCCAGGATTGGGTCTGGGTTTTGTGAGCCCCCCTGAACCTAATTCTGTACTCCTCAGTAGTGAGCCAAAATCCCTCAATCAGAGTATTCTTCATGAGGTCATTGGACCCTGCAACTGGCCCAGAGAGGGTCAGAAGACTGTCTCTGCAGTTACCAGAGAGGAGTTCCCACAGGAGTGCCCCCCAGAGAGGTTTCTTTAATCTTCACGTATCACAGGCCCTCTCAAAGGCTGTGAACCACTTGGTGATATCATCAACTTCCTCAAATTTAGGGACAATCCCTTTGGGGATTTTAGGATCATAAGACTGCTCTCTATCTTTATTATTGGTATTGCTGCCAACAGAGATGGGGGCTAAACCCATCTCTTTCCTTTCTTTTTTCTAGAGCCAGGAGTCTAATCTCTTGGCCAGCTTGGCTAACAAGCTGTCCTCTTCACTGGGACTAGTCCCAATGTTTTCTCTGGGCCCTGGCCCACCTGTGTAGGACCTAGGGTCCCAGAGTGTGATTCTTGGAGTTAAGGGTACAGGGTCCCCCTCTCCCTAGAGATGATTGGGGGGGAATTATCCTCCTCCTCTAACACCTCTTCTTCCTCTGACTGGTCATCACCCAGTTCAGAGGGGTGGCCTTTAGCATTGTCAGCCAGGAGCTCCTGTAGCCCTACTTTGGTTGGATGCAGGCCCATTGGTATATTCTTAAGTTTGCATGAGGGCCTTACTTCTCTGAAATTTAAGTGTAAGTAAGGTGTGAGGTCGAGCTCCTCCACCTGGTCCTGTGCAATATTATCTTCACTAATAGTTGGGGGTTGTTGAGACATTCTAACCTGATAGTTCTAACCCTCTACCCTGACTATGGTGACTTTTTTTCTAAAATCCTAATGGGGCTTAAGCAAGGCCCTTCAAGACTTTTAGTGTTTTGGAAAAACCAATTTCAGAATTCTAAAGGCAATTTATGAGTACTGTTGTGTGATCAGATGGCAACCAAGTAGTCCAACAAATGCAAGTTTGTATCCCACCGCTGATCCACCAATGTGAGAAAGTGGCTCTATATATACTGGACCAAAGTAAGGTACAGAGTGTATGGAGACCACAACCCCCAGAGGTATAACAGAGGTTAAAGTCAGGGCTGACCTTACTCTCCAAAGTGGTAGCTTGGTCAAGCAGTAAGGCAGTACCAGAGGACAGTGTAAAGCATTTGTTGTACACACTCAGTCAGCAAAAGATTTCACACACTCAAGGGCTGAACTCCAGGCCAATTGTTTTTATATCAAAAGATATAGTTGTTTCATTGTTTTAGAAGCAACAGGTATCAAAAATATACTTTTCTCAATAGAAGTGATCTCAGATAATTACTTTGCAGAAAGGTAATAAACTTTGTAAACACAATAGGTACAGGGGTTGCAGTAGGCAACACAATTCTAAACATAATTTAACATTGAGCTCAATGTTTTTTTTTTACATAAATGCAGTTGATTACTTTATAGATTACTTTTGTAACTCCAGGACTGGATCCTAGATTCAGTCCTGGGGTCTAAGCTGAAAACAGTTTAGTAAAAAGGTTTTGGTTATTGCAATGAATTTTAAAGAATCTAAAGGTATTTTAAAAGTTGACACTTGGAAACTTTTCAGTGAAAAACTAGCAATGTTATCCTATGGAAGGAAATTCAAGTCACAGGTAAAGTAGGTTCTCGTTACATTTGTAATCCAGGACTGGACTCCTAGGTTCAGTACTGGTGTCTCTACCTAAGACAAGTAAGTATTTACGTTTTAATAGTTGGTACGATTTTTAAAGAATATTTGTAATTTTCAAAAGTAGACACTTTTCAGAGAAAAACAATCAATGATTTCCTATGGGAGAAAATTCAGGTTTTGGGTAAGTACAGTTCTAATTACTTTGCGTTAGGATACTTTTTGGTGGTGTTTCTCTATTTTAACACATAAATAAAATGACTTGGTTTTGTTTCTGCCTATCCTTATTTGCCTCACAATTGGTGTTTTAGATAACTTATTGGTGGTTTGTTTCTGCTTTTATAATTGCACTTAGATTCCTGCATTTGGATTTGGTAAATAGATCTGTTGATGTTAGGATTTACTGTAGTTTATGTTTTTGATATATTGATTGTGTGTGTTGTAATATTCTAGCCCTGATGAAATCTGTGGTTGTTACCACGAAAGACGAAACACGTGTTGGCTAGGATCGTGTGTGAAGAACAGCAGTGAAAAATAAAAATAAATGAAGGATAAAAGAAGACTGCCTCGACTTTGATTTACTGTGGACATTGACTCTTGTGGGATTTAGCTCAGGATATATCCAAGTATTGTACTTTGCGGTTCAGTACTGGGCTGAGAGGTACAGTACTGGCTCCTCTCCTGACTCCAGGTGAGTAATTCGAAATGCGTTACTCAGCTGATTTTATAGGAATATTTAGAGTTTAAAAACTTCACACTTAGCCAGGAACCGCAAATCCAGCCCACTCTGAACCCGCCAAGCCCGGCGGGTGCAGCAACATGTCTGCTGTGTGGCAGCTTAGCCTCTCAGTCCAGACGTGGATTATAGGTTAGGTTTTCAGGGGGCATCTCTAAGATGCCCTCTGGTGCATTTAACATTAAATCCCACACTGACATCCGTGCGGGTTTAATGTGCTGAGAAGTTTGACACCAAACTTGTCAGTCTTCAGTGTAGCCATTATGGTTCTGTGGAGTTCGTAATGATGACCTCCCAGATGACCTCCCAGTACAATATACTCTTAATGGCATCACTGCACTTACAGTGCCCAGGAATGGCCCTGGGTACTGTAGGGGCACAGGGCTCATGCACCTGTCCCCACACAGCTGGCATAGGGCAACCAGCTAGAGGGGTGGCTGAGGTATGCCTGGGCAGTGGGTTTTGTGGGCATGGCACACAGGGATGTGTGCCATGTCGACTCTCTGTTTAAGTCTGAACTTAGACACTCAGCCTGCAAAGGCTGTGTGTGGGTGTGAGGGTACCGGGCCCCTAAGGGTGGCACAATAAGTGCTGCAGCCCTTAGGGGTCATCTCTGATCACCATGCACTAGGGACTGACAGGTTGCCAGAGATGACAATTGGGTTTTGGTTTCAACACAGTTTTAGGGAAAGAACACAGGTCCTGGGCACCTGGTTGGCAGGATCCCAGGGCACACTCAGTCAAAGCACATCAGCAGTTCAGCAAAAAGTGGGGGCATACCAATGCAAGAAAGATGGCACTTTCTCACATTGTTCAAGAGTGCTTAAATCAGGCAGGTCATCAAAGACTTCCCTTGCATTATGTAAAAGTATGTGCTGTTTCCATACTGAGGAGAACCTGTCCCCTCCAATTGCAATGAGATAAGGCTTAAATAACTTTAACCACCTCTTCCATGGAATTATTGGTTTTCCAAGATCATTTAGAAAAGGTGGTGGTTGGGACAAAACAAATGAAGCCATCTCAGCCACTTATACAACTTTTAAATCGTAATATTAAGCTCCAACCAGTAATCAAAAAGGCTGAATTATCTCACAGTCAATATACACTTGAAATTTTCAGGCTAATTCAAAGGTACATTTTTCATACATGTTGTAGAAGTTGAAACCAAATCCAATACACATCGAGTGTGTAGGAATATGTGAGAGACATGTACTATATTACGCTATGTGCCACTCTCATACCAAAATATATCCTGATGTTATAAAATTCTTTCTTTTGTTATGTATAATGTCCCGTTCCACTATGTTATGAGGATTGCTACAAGGAGCAAACAGTGATGCCTCAGGGAAATGGCTTACAGCACTTAGGTCTCACTGAAAGTCGATTTTCTCTGAAAACAATTTTACATCTTGATGCATTTTCCCAGGGGTGATGTGACTTTCTGCACAGTGGGGGCCTTGATTTCTGCACAGACAGAGTCTCTGCGGTGGGACTACATCCCCCAGAATGCCGTCAACCCTGAAATTACACTTGTAAGCGCTTCTTCAGTCCCGCAGCACGGGACGGGACTTGCTGCACAGCGGGACTTGATTTTTGCTTGGACGTCATCTCTGGGATGGGACTATATCCCCCAGAGTGCCTCCGGCCCCAACGACGTGCTCTTAAGCGCTCATTCAGTCCTGCAGCGCAGGTCGCGCTTGGGCAACGACCAAGCAAAGAACCTGCAGCCGGACAAGGCTGGACTAGGCCTACCCCCTTAGATTTTGTACGAAGTGGGTTTAGTGGTCAGTGCTGCAACTGACTCATTCAAGGTGAGACTTTCTTCCTTTTGGACCTGTGATCATGGTGAAACGTAAGACCACAGGGGACCCCCTGACGCGCTCCTCCAACTCTCTTGATAGTATGTTGCAGAGGGCCATCAGGATTAAAGCGCAAAAAAATAGAATTCATGGAATGCAGGCTATCCTTGGACCATGGAATATCGTCAGCTCAACAAACCTCTACTGAGATTAATGTTCCCCAGTCCATAAATGGAAGGGCAGGGTTGCCGACTGAGAACATTAGCACTTCTGTTAGTGTTAGTGCTGGTGCCCGAATGAGTTCCGATGACACTGGGTCTGAGCCAGCTGATATTTCCTCCTTACAGCCCACTTCAAGCTTAGCTGTGAAGCGTAAGGGATTACCTGTGATGATAGTGACTGCAAAGCGGAAACAGCCTTCTTCCTTTCAAAATATTAAAGGTCAGCTGCTTTCATGCTTTCAGTCATCATGTGTTTATTTATTTATAAAGGTTTATATAGTGTGAACATGATCTGGAAGGATATCAGAGCGCTTTACAGTTTGAGGGAAAAGAAGGCAACAGTTGCAGTACAGGCATCAAAAGGAATGCCAACCCAAACAAATCAAATAGGCATACCAAACAAAATGGCTACAATTGCAAGGGAACAACAAAGAGTAGGGTAATAACGGGTACATAGTGAACTGGGAGGGGAGCCAATGATTATTAAATAAGAGGAACACCCAGCGGGGGCTTAGGGTGTAGGTCCAAAGCATCAGAGCAGACGATCCGAGAACCTTTTAAGGTAAGAACTTCTTCATCAGGAATCATTTTACTTCCAATTTGAAGGCAACCTTGGAGGAGATTCTGTGTATTTCTGGTGGGAGAGAGTTCCAGATCTTTGGCGCAGAGCCAGACAAAGCTCAGTGACATGTTGTCTTTTTGCGAAAGATTTGTGGTTTCAGGAGGAGAGAGTTAGCATTCCTAGAAGGTCTGCCACCTCTGGATAATTCTAGCTTTTGCGCTAGATAACTGGGGGTTTTGAAATGGAGGGCTTTTGTGAGATAGACAGGCAATCTGTAGCTGAATTCTTGCTCAATAGGGAACCAGTTTAGGGATTTTAAGACTGGGGAGATGTGCGCATTTCTTTTGGTACCCATAAACAATCTGGCCGCAGCATTCAGTGAAGCCATTAGTGGCGCCAAAGTATAGTTGGGGAGGCCACATAGTTTTGCACTGCCATAGTCTAGTGTGGCATCTCGTTGTACTCTTCTGGAATCTGGAACACTGCTGTGTTCGGGATTCCAGTGGAGACAGTTAGACCCAGGCTTAATGAACAGACGTTTACTCTTGTTCTCCTTAATAATAAAATAATATAAATAGCCTGAAGCATGCGGAGATCCATCTTTACCACACTGGCGACGATTGGAAAAGTTTTCCGTAAGCTGGAATCCTGTGGCAAGCAGATCAAGCTGCTGTCATTTTAAAACACCTGTGATACTGGGGTGGTGTTCCGGTGCATGTCCGATGTCATCGAAAGGTATTTGCTGAACTTGTGTGTTAAGTTTCAATTTTGGAAGAAGTGCACAGCAGATTAATACATCGCTGATGCACACAGCTGATTTAAAGTGGGAAATGTACACAGTCAATTTAGCCATTGCTCATGTGCACAGCTTTATTAAATTGTAATGTACACAATCACAGCCTTCTATTTACAGTATTTTGTGAAGCTTAATAGCCTTCTTGTTATTCGGAAAGTGCACAGTTAATAATAAGTGGATGCATACAGCTTATAAATAACTATAATTGAACTACAGTCTTTTATTTTACATTTTCTTTTTTTTTTATTGATTGTTGTTTACTATTACAATTGTTATTCAACTACTTGTCAGTGGAGAGTGTCAATGCTCTTGCACCTTTTCTACCATTGCCAGGAGAACCTATTTTGGAATGGAAACGATGGAAAGAAGGTTTTGAAGCGTACATTGAAGCCATTGGTGGTGATGATTACACTGATAAAAGAAAGTTAGCCATAAAACATTGTCTTGGCGCGGAGGGAAGACATATTTTAAGTAATTTACCACCAAGTACTAATTGCATTTCATCGTCCGATGATGACACTGATGTATTTGAAGAGGCTATCAAACAAATGGACAAACAATATATAAAAAAAGTTAATGAGGTTAAACAAATGGACAAACAATATATAAAAAAAGTTAATGAGGTTGTATCTTGTCACAAATTTCTTAGCAGAGGGCAACTTGTCAATGAATCTATAGATGTCTTTGTAAATGATTGGAGAGTATTGGCATACAAGTGCAACTACACCAATTTCACGATCAAATGATACGGGATCAAATGGTACACAAAGTTGCTGACGTCAAGCTTCAAGAAAAATTGTTAGCGGCTGAAGATTTAACATTAGACAAAACTATAGACATTGCTCATCGTTTTGAAGATATGAAACTAGGTTTAAAAGAACTGGCTGAGCAAACAGCATCTGAAATGAAGACGGTTAACAAATCTAATACTGAAAAAGCATCCTCCAGCAAAGCAAAATTTAAAAACCAATTTAAACAAGATAAAAAAGAATATATTTGTTTTAAATGCGGTATCCCTGGTCATTTGGCCGATGACAAGAGTTGTCCTGCTGTGGGTCAAGTATGCAGATATTGTAAATTAAAAGGACATTATACAAGGATGTGAAGAAAACATGAATAGATTCAAAAATAGAAGCGTTGATCATAACAGTCAAAACAATGAGAACATAAAAGAAGTTAGAGGTGACATCAACGATGATGAATTTCTTTTAGCTGTATATGAGGTTAATAGCAATATGAAGGGGATCACTGACAGAATATCGACCTCCAAAATATCGACCTACAGGAATATCGAGTCAAAAATATCAAAGGCAAGAATATCGACATCCTATCTACAACATGGTAAGTACAAAAATATCGAAAAAATAATATAGATGTTAAAAATATCGATGTTAAAAATATCGTTTTTTTTCTTTTAAAATATAAATGTAAAATAAAGTATATAACACTAATAAATAAAATCTACATAGTTAAAAGTATCTAATAATGTATAAAATAATAAATAATACATATATAATAATAATACATTAATTAAATATATACAGTAAATATATAATATATATGTACTGAACAATAAGTTGTAATAATTATTTTACTAATTTATAAATTAATAAAGTATATTCTAAATTACAAATACATTTACAAACATAAAACAATAACATAAATAAAATGTAAAAAATATAAAAAATTAAATATACTTTTAATATTTTTACAATTAATTATATAAAACGTTGGATAGCGTAAGGGTAAAAATTACTATTCCCACTCCAGAGAGTGCAACAGTAGGGAAAGCTTTGAATAGCGTAGGGGTAAAAATTACTATTCCCACTCCAGAGAGTGCAACAGTAGGGAAAGTGTTGGATAGCGTAAAACTCCTAAAACTAAACACAGATAAGACCAAGGTCATTAAGTTTGGTCAGAAACCTTCTGTATGGAGTGATCTCTGGTGGCCTCCTGAGGCTGGTTCCTGCCCCAGCCCAGCAGACAAGGTCCGCAATCTTGGTTTTATTTTGGATAAAGACCTGTCTTGCAAGGCGCAAATCAACCAGATAACTTCTGCTTGTTTCCACAGCATCAAGATTCTTAGGAAAATCCTGCCGTACATCCTGCCCACTCTTCAAAAGACTGTGATGGGAGCCTTAGTTATGTCACGGGTGGATTATTGTAATTCACTCTATCTGGGCACAGGAGAACTGACTAAACTGCAGGCCATCCAAAATGCCGCTGCCAGGGTCCTCCTGAATCTCCCAAAAAGGCATCCAACCTCCAAAGCCATTCGTGGACTTCACTGGCTCCCAGTTAGGCGCAGGGTTCAGTTTAAGGCCCTCTGCCTGGTCCATAAGTCCCTGCATGATAATGGCCCGCATAACCTCGTAAAACTCTTCTCCCCACGTATCTTGAGGTCAGCAACCCAGGATCTTGTCTGCCAGACCAGAATCAAGAAAGCGCGCTGGGGAGGAAAATCCTTCTCCCATCAAGCTTCCAAATTATGGAATTCAATGCCATCCATGCTCCGCTCACTAAAACCCAGAATGAGCTTTAGGAAGGCATTAAAAACATGGCATTTCTCCCTGCTATAGTCACACCCCCCCTGTGCTTCTACACCACAGCGTCAAGACGCCGAGGCATTCGAGCGCTCTACAAACAATTCAGTGAGTCAGTCAATTACTATTCCCACTACTGAGAGTGCAACAGTAGGGAAAGTGTTGGATAGCGTAGGGGTAACAATTACTATTCCAACTCCAGAGAGTGCAACAGTAGGGAAAGCGTTGGATAGCGAAGGGGTAAACATTACTATTCCCACTCCAGAGAGTGCAACAGTAGGGAAAGCTTTGGATAGCGTAGGGGTAAAAATTACTATTCCCACTCCAGAGAGTGCAACAGTAGGGAAAGCTTTGGATAGCGTAGGGGTAAAAATTACTATTCCCACTACAGAGAGTGCAACAGTAGGGAAAGCGTTGGATAGCGTAGGAGTAAAACTTACTATTCCCACTCCAGAGAGTGCAACAGTAGGGAAAGCGTTGGATAGCGTAGGGGTAAAAATTAATATTCCCACTCCTGAGAGTGCAACAGTAGGGAAAGTGTTGGATAGAGTAGGGGTAACAATTACTATTCCCACTCCTGAGAGTGCAACAGTAGGGAAAGTGTAGGATAGCGTAGGGGTAACAATTACTATTCAAACTCCAGGGAGTGCAACAGTAGAGAAAGTGTTGGATAGCGTAGGGGTAACAATTACTATTCCAACTCCAAAGAGTGCAACAGTAGGGAAAGTGTTGGATAGCGTAGGGGTTAAAATAACATACTCATAAATAAAAGCTTTTTTTAATTATAAAAATATAAACTATTAAATAAATATAAACCATATACAATACCTATACATAATCATAAAAAACATGATTAACTAAATATATTTAATCAAAAATAAATATAAAAAATACCATTTTATAATATTTAATTACCAATTATTAATTAATTAACAATTATATTATTACCAAAAAAAAAAACATTATTACTTAATTAAATTAAAATTACTTCCCACCCTATTCCCCTATAAACCCACTACCCACAACAGAACACATTTATCTATTTATGAATTAATTAAAATTATTTACCAATCAATTAAAATTAATTACCAATTAATTAAAATTAATTACCAATTAATTAAAATTAATTTATACTTCCTACTAATTAATAATTAATTAAACATAATTAAATAACTTCCCACCCTATTCCCCTATAAACCCACAACACGCTACAGAACATATATATCAATTATTCAATTTCTTAAAATGAAATACCAATTCATTAGATTTATTTACCAATTATTTAAAATTATTTAATAAGAACTAGTAATTAATTTTTAATTTAACATAATTAAATTACTTCCCACCCTATTCCCCTATAAACCCACAACCCGCTACAGAACATATTTATCAATTAATCAATTAATTAAATTGAATTGCCAATTAATTAAATGTAATTACCAATTATTTTAAATAATTAATAATAACTACTAATTATTAATTAATTTAACCTAATTATATTACTTCCCACCCTATTTCCCTATAAACCCATAACCCGCTACAGAACATATTTATCAATTAATTAAAATAAATTTCCAATTAATTAAAAATAATTACCAATTAATTACAATTTATTAATAAATCCTACTAATTAATAATCAATTTAACATAATTAAATTACATCCCACCCTATTCCCCTATAAATCCACAACCCGCTCCGGTACTAAAACATATAATTTGCTTATAAATTAATTTATTAATATATAAAATTAATACACTTATAATATTAATAATTTTAAATACTTAAGTAAAGCATATAACACATACATAATAAAAAACAAAAAAATAATACAAATATCGATATTAGTGTCATCGAAATTAGTAACATCAATATATATGCTATCGATATTACTAACTTCGATATTACTTACATCGATATAATGAATTTCGATATTACTTACCTTAGGGTCGATATTCTGTCCAACGATATTCTTGACATCGATATTCTGCACCTTCGAAATTTCTAACACGATATTTTGGTAGGTCGATATTTATTACTCAATATTTTGACTGTGTACCATATGAAGGATGCTCCTTTTTGCACTGTTGTAATTGGTGACAAGGATGTGAGAGTTATGGCTGATTCAGGGGCCAGACACACACTCATTGGAGATGAATGGTTAAAAGAATTTCCCAATATATGTTTATCACCTCCTGATATTAAATTGTTTGGGTATGGTGGAAAACCCATTGATGTTTTAGGGTTTTTCACATCTACTCTTAGTTTCAAAGGTAAAACCATTACTTCCAAAATATATATTGCAAATGAAGGTTCTTGTCTTTTGAGATGGCCTCAACAAAGAGATCTATTGATCACTTTAGACCCTAACCATCCTGATCAGGTACTTGGATATTCAGATTTAATTTTACATATTGATATTGATCCAGCATCTGATTGGGAAAAAAGATTTCTAGTGTATTTTCATTTTCCAAAATGAGTCTTTTAAAAAATGTTGTTCATAAAATCATTCTAAAACATGATGCTGTACCCAAAATTCATAAGGTTAGGAATGTTACTTTACATTTAAGAGAAGCTGTTAAAAATGAACCTAAAAGATTGTGTGATCTAGATGTAATTGAGGAAATAGAGTCATCAGAATGGTTATCTCCTGTTGTAGTCGCACACAAACCAAATGGTAAGGTAAGATTATGTGTTGACTTAAGAGATCTTAACAACAATGTGTGGGTTGACAGACATCTCCTGCCAAATATTAGAAACATCTTCACAAAACTTAAAGGTGCCTCCATATTTTCCACCCTTGATTTATCGAATGCCTATCATCAAATTGCCCTACATGAGGATAGCAAAGATCTCACTTCGTTCATCACTTTAGAAGGAGCTTTTAGATACAAGAGAATGCCCTTTGGATTGATTTCAGCATCATCTGTTTTCCAAAGGCTAATGCACAATTTATTTAAAAACATTGAAAATGTACTATATTTTCAAGATGATATTTTGATTTTTGCCACTGATTCAAGTGAACATACTGACATTTCACACAAAGTTTTATGCACATTACTAGACACTGGTTTGACATTAACCAAGGACAAGTGTAAAATTAGTGTATCATCTGTTGACTACTTAGGCCTTTCTATCGGCAAACATGGCATTTCTCCCAAGCAAAATTTGATTAGAGCCATTGAACAAGCACCTGATCCTCAAAATAAAGACCAGCTTAAATCCCTTTTAGGACTTGCTGAATATTACGCAACATTTATACCATTATTTGCTGATAAAACTGTACATATGAGAACTTTAGTGAAAAAAAAACAAGTTGTTTTTGGGTGATGATAATTGCATGAATGAATTCAGGTAATTGAAAAGTTGTATTGCTTCGGCACCTGCTTCAGCCACATTTGATATTGCACATGACTCAATTATCATGACTGATGCAAGTAATGTTGGTTTAGGTGCATTTCTGATGCAAAATCAGAATGGTCTTTGCATCTAGACCATTAAGGGGTGCAATATGTAAACATTCCACTTTAGAAAAAGAAATGCTTGCATGTTGGTGGGGTATTGAATACTTTCGAAAGTATGTTAGTGGTACTGTATTCAAAGTTAGATCTGATCCCCATCCTTTAGTAGATTTTTTGCAACAAAAGGATGTGGTTGAGCCACTTCGAAAATTGCTAGATGGCAATATAAACTAAAAGATTTTAATTGTAAAGTCGAATATATACCTGCTGTAAGAAATGTCTTAGCAGATTGTCTGTCAAGATTACCTGTGGCTGACAACAAAGTAGTTGAAGAAGACAATGATTTAGAAAATGAGATTTCTATTTGTGAAGAGTCTAACGGATGCATACAAGAGAAAGAATGGAGACTAGCATGTGAAAATTATATTGTACACAAAGAAGTTGTCAAACACATTAAGTCATCATGGCCCAGAAAGGCAGATCTGTCAGAAAGTCTTCTTCCTTTTTTTCAGATAGCTCATGAATTATCTTTAAAAGATGATATATTAATGAGAAGTCTACAACTTGTTGTACCCAATGATTTGCAACAAACAATCTTAGATATGGCTCATGAAGGTCATCCTGGCATGACAAGTATGAAAAGAAGAATTAGAAGTGAAGTCTGGTGGCCAGCTATGGATAAATCTATTGAACATAAGGTCAGGGACTGTATAGAATGTTGCGTAAGTGATACATCTCAGAAAACTGTTTCTTATGAGCGTCTTCCTGTTTCTAGATCTTCTCATGTGTGGCAATGTGTTTCTCTAGACATTGCAGGTCCCATGTGTTTGGGTCAGAATCCTGTGTATGCCATCATACTTATTGATCAATTATCTCAGTGGCCAGAGTACAACATTTTCCCTACTATTATCTCGAAAGTGGTTATCCAGTTTTTAAATGAGGTATTCGAAAGAGAAAGTTTCCCTGTATCTCTTATTATGGATAATGGAGTACAGTTAATATCTAATGAGATGAAACGTTTTCTTGAAAGTCATGCATTACTCATAAACGTGCTTCTGTCTATTATCCCCAGAGTAATGGGATTGTGGAGAGATGGATCAAATTCTTTAAGAAAGGGTTGCAATTAGCCATTTCCAATGGCAAGGATTGTAAACAAACCATCAGTGAAGTTCTTTGGAGTTACAGGAATACTCCTAGAAGTATGGGTGATTTATCACCCTTTGAAAAAAATGAGAGGGAGGAAGAGTGTATCTATTATGAGTCAAGCATGGATGAGAGATTTATTGGTGAACAAAGACGACAAAAGAGTTAACGATAAGGCAGTATCTGTTCAGGGCTGTCAAGATAAGGTTATCAGTTCTCCTGTTAAAATCAATGATTGGGTACGAGTGAAGAAAGTTAGGATTGTTAAATAAGTAGAATCTCGGTTTTCTCATCCCTTAAAAGTAGTTCTTGTGGGTCATCAAGTAGTAGAACTATCTGCTGGAAATGTTTGGAGTTTATCCAAGGTGGTAGAGATTCCTCAGTGGTTGTGGCCTAGAGAAAAGTTATCTGATTCTAACGATAAAGTGTCATCCAAACTTTCATACAGTAGGACGAATTGGAGAAAGTCAATTTCTCCACAATGTGAAATTCCAAATAATCACCATACGCAAAGAACACGTTAACGTCCTACGTAATATAATTAATATTATGTTGGCAAATTAAGTTTTCTGTAATCTTATATAGTTGCTACATCATTTATGTTTGGATGCCAACGTTCTGTGTGATAATGATTATTATATTGACAAGTGATGTTTTTCTGCATTCTTATGCAGTAGTTATATTACTTATGTTCACTTTTCTTTTTTTTATGTTTATCAACGAAGGGGAATATGTGGCATCTCGTTGTACTCTTCTGGAATCTGGAGCACTGCTGTGTTCGGGATTCCATTGGAGACAGGCTTAATGAACAGATGTTTACTCTTGTTCTCCTTAATAATAAAATAATATAAATAACCTGAAGCGTGCGGAGATTCATATTTACCACACCTAGCCTTGGCAAAACAAGCACTTGGACCACGTGGTTGAAATCAGCTTGTGGGAGGAACGGTTTGAGATTCCTGAGATACTTCTAAAATAAAATACTCATCAGGTGATTAGCTCCCATGCACACATTGCTGATATTGTTCTTCATGTTCAGATGCTTGTCCAGGGTGATTCCGAGCGATTTGGCTGAGTTAATAATGAGGGGGAAGCAGTTGAAGTCAGTAAGGTGGTTCATCCAAAGGTCTAACTTGGGATGTGATTTGGGGGTGAAATGAGAAGGAAGTCTGTTTTGGAGGTGTTGAGCAAGAGGTGGTTCTCAGTTAACCAGTTTTGAGTATTTATTAGGGTAGTATTGACTGATATGAGGTTATCCGAGGAGGAGATTTTCAGATAGTATTGCATATCATCCGCATACATATGAAGGAGAATGTCCGCGGAATTTAGTGCATTGGCTAACGGTTCCAAGAACAAGTTGAAGAGTATGGGAGATAAGGCGGACCCTTGGGGGACCCCAATAGATACTGGTGATGGCTGGGGGAGTGAGTGGCTCGCCTTAACTCTTTGGGATCTGTGGTGGAGGAAGGACAAGAAACATTGCAGCACCCAACCAGAGAGGCCCATCTTGTGCTCAAAAATAGATAGGAGTTTGTCGTGATGAACAGTGTCAAAAGCAGAGGAAAGGTCAAGTAGGATAAGGAAACAGGATTCATTTTGGTCAAGCATTTTTAAAATGTCATCCATAACATGAGTGAACACTGATTCGGTGCTATGCCCACTCCGAAAGCCAGATTGATGTTGGTCCAGGAGATGGAAATTCTCGATGTGGCACAGAGTTGAGATTGGATGCATTTTTCTAGGAGTTTGGCTAGAGTGGGGATGTTAGAAATAGGGCGGAAGTTGTTAAGGTCTGTACTATCTGTGGTAGGCTTTTTTAAGATCGATGTTTCCTGAGCAGCTTATAAGCAGTCCAGGATCGTACCTTGTGACAGAGATGCATTGAAAATCTTTGTCCCGATGGGGGTGACGACATCCTTGATGTCTTTGAAGATGGAAGGTGGTAACTGGTCGCTGAAATGATTAGATGGGTTGATACTCTGAAGAAACTTGTTAAAATCTTTTTCACTGAGGGGAGTGAAGGTGCCCCATGTGGCATTGTTCTTGGAGCTGAGGCTAGTTGGTTTGAGCTTCTCTAATAGGGCCGGTGGGAGGCGCAGACCCACTGGATAGCAATAAGGGATTCCTGGAGTCTATATTTCTCAGTAAAGAAAGCAGCCAGGTCATCGCATGAAGGTGGGCTGACACCAGAGTCGGAGCGGTTTGGTGCTTCCACCGATTGTTGTTTCACCAGCTCAAGAAATGTCTTGGGGCGATTAGCGGCTTGATTAGGTTGAGATCAGAAGTGGTCGGCCTTAGTGATCTTGATTTGTTTGTTATAAGAGCTCCTTCCTAATCTAAAGATTATTAGCTGGTCCGAGTATGGTTTGGATCTCCAGGAAAGGTAGATTGCCCTAAGGTTGCGCCATTCCGAGTTTAAGTTGTCGATGTACCGCGGTTTGGAAATTTTTGTTGAGGCATTTTTTTGTTGGAGTGGAGCAATGGAATCCATGATGCTAGAGATAGTAGGGTTGTAGAAGTCAGTGATTGTGTGTATCTCGGACATGTCACGTTGTGAAGAGAGGGCAAATTTACAGTGGGTTGCTAGATCAGCTATATTGATATCTCTGAGGTCCCTTTTCCAAATCTTCAATTTTGTTGGTTGAGCCTTCCTCAGGGAGACCTCCAAGTTGATAAAACAAACATGCTGTGATGATCGGACCAATCGCAAGGGGTAATGGTGTCCAGTGTGATGGTGTGACCTTTGGTGATGATGAGTTCCAGAATTTCACCTTTATTATGACTTGGCCGGTCACAATGTTGAATCAGCTCGTGAACACTTAAGAAGGATTTGAGGCATGTTACAGCTTGGTCATTGAGGTTGGACCAGTGAAGGTTGAAATCACTGAGGAAGATTTGGGGCACAAAGGAATCAACATTGCCAGAGATGATTTCCATTAATTGTTCGATGAAGGGGAGGTTGTCCCCAGGGGGGTGATAAAATGTATGCGCACTAGAAAGTTGTGACAAGAGATGTTGAGACAAAGATATTCGCATGAGGATGCCATAGAGGACTCTAGTCCACTAGTGTGCTCCGATGTATACAAGCTAGGCCAACGCCCGGCTTTATATCTCTGTCTAGACAGATTATGTCATGGGTAGGATGCACTAAGAGGTCTAGGATAGGAGTGGAAGCTGGATTGCGCCAAGTTTCCGTGAGGATGATGATGCCTATCTCATTGTGTTGGATGAGGTTGAATATGTCAGAGGCGTGTTTGCTGGCTGACCTGCAGTTGAGTAGTACGCATTTAAGTTGCACCGGTGTATGAGGAGGAGGAGTCTGTATGATGTTCACTCTCATAAGGTTGTCATTATTTATGCCTCTAAGGTTGTGAGGGGGTTCCCTGTTTGGGTTAGCTTGAATAGCTTGAATTTGCCCTGGAATAATTTTGTTAGTGTCTAAGATAAGCGAGTAAGAGTTAAGTAGTTTATCGATATCATTAGACGCGAGTTAGGCCTCTGCTCTTCTGGGGTGGGACGGAGCGTTAGGTAGGGGTATGGTTTTAGAGATAGAGAGGGGGTAGGCTGACCACTGTGATTTTTATTACTAGCAGGGGCTCTGGGCAAAATCGCTGGGAAGAGGCGGGAACTGATCAGGGGGAGGTGTTCAATTGAAAGGGCTTTCAGATCATGAAGTTCGGCGGTGAGAAGGTGTAACTGGAGAAATATATCGCCCAGGTGCGCCACCAGGATTGTGTGATGCGAGAGGGTAATGGTTGTGTGGGTAGATTTGGCAGAGAGGAGGGTTCTCGATGTGTACCAGAGAGGTCTAAGGCAGTATAATGAGGTTCCAGAGGGGGGGAGTAGGTCATGGAGGACTTGCGGTTTTCCATCATGCCTGGATTGAGTGAGTTTAGCTGAACATGGTCCATGTAGGACCATTGCCAGGTCTCCGACCTAGCAGGTGCCGTAGAAAGAGGGATGCGTGATGGGGGAGCTTTAGAGGAATGCAATGGCAGTAGGGTGATAGGGAAACTCACCACTCGAGAATCAGCCTGTAGCACACTGGAGAATTGTGAGACGAGCGATCCAATAGGCTCACCCAGCTTTTGTGTCGGAGGTCTAGTGTATTGGGTCTGTCTGCCAGGGAATTGAGGGGCTCCAAGATCATCTAAGGGGGGGGGGAATGATCTAGGTTGAGTGTGGACCTTCCGGCTGTGAAGGGGGAAGTCTGGTTAGGTCTAGAGTGGTGATAGGGTGTGGGTAGGGGTCCTTGGATTTAGTTGAGACCGGCTTCTTGAGTGTAGGGAAGGTGTTGCCATCATGGCTAGATTGGGATTAGAGGCTTGGATAAGGATTATACCATTATTGTAAAGGGTGATAGTGGCATTAGCGTTGAAGGTGAGCGAGGGCGACGTTGTTAATTTGAGACCATGAGGTGTTTTCCTAATGCCTGATATTCGAAGCATTATCATTATCATTGCAATTAACAACCCAGTCTTTATCATTATCATTCCAATTAACAACCCAGTCTTCTGCTAGCCAGATGTGTGATACCTTCTCAGACCTTTTCCCCTCATTGGATGTCATATGTGACAAATTTAGTGGTGTTATTGAGGGGACAATTAGGCCACTGACAGAGCGATTGGACTGAATAGAGGGGCTTCTGTTCAATGTTCCAAATTACGTAATATTGAGTTTTACACGGGGTGTACCCTAAAAACTAGTAGACCTGGGTTACTAAGTACAGTACAGGAAAAAATGGTCCGAGTTGGCACAATCATTTACAGATATTCTGTTTTACTACATACAAAACGTTCACCACATAAATATATCATTATATCGCTTCCTTGCGCCTACACTCTGGAACACTCTCCCCGATGACCTCAAGGGGATCCCATCCCACTCCCTGTTTCGCAAAGCACTTAAGACCTGGTTATTTCAAGAAGCATACTTGTAATTCATCCCTTGTCATTTTCTGATCAATTAGTTCACCATCTCTTAGCGCCTTGACGCCTACGGGTTTAGTTGCGCTCTATAAATCTCAATTAATAATAGTAATAATAATAATAATAATAATAATAATATTCATTCATAGATCAAGTGAACAATAAAGCTTGCATTCTTCAAAGTCTGATTGTATTTATTCTTACAAACATATAAGTTATGAATTGCTATATCACAGAAGTAACTTTGCTATCTTCAAAGTATAAATGCATACATTTCAAAAATCATCACAGCGACGGTGCTCTCAGTGAAGGAAGGAGGGGATGTGATCGGGTTTGTGAGGGACTGGGTAAAGGAAGTGTGACATTGATAGCATCACATTAAAATCAGTAGGCCTTTACACTCAAGCTAGTACACATGTTCCCTAAACACATCACTCATAGGCTAGACAAATCCATTGTATTGAGTCCTATGGCGTGCTGGGTTGGTGTAGTCTACGTTTCGACCCCCTTATATATGTGGAAGGGTTATTATTGCCTCATGTTGGGGTCTTCGTCAGGACAAATGCAAAAAATGAGCACCTAAAAAAAAAAATAATATCGGGCATTAAATGCTTGTGGTGGACTGAGAACATAAAAAGGGCTGTAAGTGAGGGAATACCTACAGCTATGTTACGGTCGACGTCTGTACCGTCACTGCGTGGGCCAAAGTGGGCTCCTAACTGTTCTAAAGAGAAAAACAAGTTTCAATGTAAATCACTGGCATGTGTGCCGTGTACCCTGCGGGGTGGGTAAAAAGAGGGTGGGCAGTGCTCCAGTGGTCGAGCATATTCTTGCACCTAGGTCACGAATCAGTGGAAAAATGTATCTTGTTCAATGCGTGCCTCGCATCATTCTGAAAAAGCACAATGAGGGGTTTATAGTCAAGGCTCGTGGCCATGCGAAAGGCTATATTATCGGCAATTTTGCTTTGTACAAGCGGACTAAAGGACGGAGTGATCTATTAGGCATGATCATAGTCGCATTATTGTGCAAATACAATTTGAGGATTCACTAGAATTAAGTGACAAAAAAACGTGTCATTTATTGGAAGTTTTAAACCCAAATAACACCATTCATTTAACCATTATCGCAAAAGAACCTGACAATGTTAAAGGTTTAAGCAACATTGCTGGTCATGTAGTGTTGCTTGTTGGTAAATCTCACTTTAACGAGTGGGCGCCCATTGAGTTAGGCTGAGCGCTTGTAAAACAAAGACTGACTCGAGGCCATTTGCGGCGCTGACAGGGAAACACTCGTAATAATTCAAAAAGGGTAAAATGGACAATATGGCGATGCGGTTTTTGAAACATAACATCATACATTTAACCATTATCGCAAAAGAACCTGACACTGTTAGAGGTTTAAGCAACATTGCTGGTCAAGTAGTGTTGCTTGTTTGGAAAATATCATTTTTACGAGTGGGCGCCCGTTGAGTTAGGCAGAGCGCTTGTAAAACAAACAAGCATTGGAAATGCAATAGGTCTCGCAGCATTAGAGTTAGTGCTTTTAGAATTGTTTATGCGGTTTTTTTGTAAATCTTTAGCATTTTTGTTTCCTGTAGCCAATGCTAAAGAATTACAAATAAAAAAAGCCATAAACAATTCTAAAAGCTCTAACTCAAATGCTCCGAGACCTATTGCACTGTGTGAGGGTGAGGGGTTGAGGGTGAGTGAGGGTGAGGGTGGGCGAGGGTGAGTGAGGGTGAGTGAGGGTGAGTGAGGGGTTGAGGGTGAGTGAGGGGTTGAGGGTGAGTGAGAGTGAGGGTGAGTGAGGGTGAGTGAGGGTGAGGGTGAGTGAGGGTGAGTGTGAGTTAGGGTGAGGGGTTGAGGGTGGGTGAGGGTGAGGGTGAGGGGTTGAGGGTGAGTGAGGATGAGTGAGGGTGAGTGAGGGGTTGAGGGTGAGTGAGGGTGAGAGAGGGTGAGTGAGGGTGAGTGAGGGTGAGTGAGGGTGAGTGAGGGTGAGTGAGGGTGAGTGAGAGTGAGGGTGAGTGAGGGGTTGAGGGTGAGGGGTTGAGGGTGAGTGAGTGAGGGTGAGGGGTTGAGGGTGAGGGGTTGAGGGTGAGGGGTTGAGGGTGAGGGGTTGAGGGTGAGTGAGTGAGGGTGAGTGAGGGTGAGGGGTTGAGGGTGAGTGAGAGTGAGGGTGAGGGTGAGTGAGGGTGAGGGTGAGTGAGGGTGAGGGGTTGAGGTTGAGGGTGAGGTGTTGAGGGTGAGGGTGAGTGAGGTGTTGAGGGTGAGTGAGGGTGAGGGTGAGTTAATATACAGGAGCTCCTGAGCGGAGTTGACAAAAGCCATCTTCGTTCCTGTGAAATTGAATACTCAAGGCACAATTCACAAAGCTGTGTCTATGAGTAGTTATATTAGACGTGATTTACAACAGAATATCCAAGCCTGATTTATAAATTATTTTTTGAGAGTCCTTTTGAAGAGTAGGATGTGCTTTCTTCCGGAAACAATGAGGAAGCAAGTCTTACTCCTGGTAATTCTAAGTAAATCACATCTAAGATTGTAGAAAGATGCACCTACTTTTAAAAAAAGCATTACTAATCGTGCCCCTTCTGCTGAAATCTTTGTAATCTGTAAATTACAGCTTTGAATTCCAGAATGGCTGTGTTACGCTCTCTTTCATCCATCTGAGGTCTAGAAACGGACTTTCTTTCAATTGAGTAATAATAGCATATAGTATGTGCTACACTATGAAACTGCAAAATATGTCTTAGCAAGGTCCCTATAAACTCATCGTGGGCTATTCAGAAAGATATTTGTAGGTGACTTACTCCCATAGTTCTCTGTCTTACTCCTGGAATCCAGGACCAACGCAAGAGTGAGTACTGCAAGACTAAGTCGCTGCAACCCCTTTATGAATTGAAGTCATTCTATTTATTGTAGTAATAATAATCTTCCATCGTACTTCCCGAGGTTGCCAGCTTGCTGTTTGCATGTTCTACAGCAGACGTTTAAGCCGTATTCATCCGTGGGGTAGCTATCGCGTCCCGTTCGTTTCACTCGGGGTGACCTTTTCATGAATAAAGTGAAATAGGATTAAGGCATGGAATCCAGGACCAACGCAAGAGTGAGTACTGCAAGACTAAGTCGCTGCAACCCCTTTATGAATAAGTGAAATAGGATTAAGGCATGAATTTTCAACAATAGGGAAAGCAACAGATGCAGCCGACTTTGGACGTGGCATGAATTTTCAACAATAGGGAAAGCAACAGATGCAGCCGACTTTGGACGTGGGAGGACTGTTGATGCGGTCTTGCCAAAAGGGTGTGTCTGTGTTGACAAAATGAAAAACAACTCTAGAATTCTAGGTACTTTAATGAGGGGAGTAAACGGCTAGTGGGACTATATGCAGCATGCTACCACAGTGGATGCTTAAGAGAGAGAATATTCTGGAATGTCAGAGGGAATTGCGGGAAAGGAAAGGCTGTCTGTTTTTATTTTCGTATTGCCGATACGATTTCCATCTGAGTTGCTCTGCTGCTAAGTGTGCTCGAAGTCCCTCCCTCCCCAACATCTTACAGATGTGTGTGCTGGCTGTAGGGGTGGCAAGTGAAAAAAAAAAACGAAAGAGAAAGCAGGGTAACCTGACCCAGGAGGGGGGAGGAGGGAGGAGAAATGCGTCTCGGCCGGAGCAGGGGGCGGAGCAGGGAGAGCGGGCTTTGGAATGTAATTCACACGGCCGGCCGGTCGTGAAACTGAAAGCATGGCCGGCCGGCCGTGAAAGCCTTTGATGCGGCAGGGGAAATGCGAGACGGCGGGAAGGGGAGGGGGCGGAGCGGGTAAACCAAGACGGACGTGCACGCGCTTTTAAGCTCAATGCGCATGCGCATTGAGCTTAAAAGTCACGGGCACTGCAAGGAATCGCCACGATTCCTTGCAAGTTGGGGAAAGAGTGGATAAGTCCCAATACTCTCGCTTGCTCGATGCGCATGCGCATCGACAGGCGAGACCTAAAAACGACTCGAGGCCATATGCGGCGCTGACAGAGAGACATAATAATTCAAAATGGGTAAAATGGACAATGTGGCGATGCGAGTTAGAACGCATCTGTGCCGCATTGGGGGCTCGGGGCAAGGCGGGTGGAGGAAATCCTACCTGGTCACTTCACAGCATTAACTCTGTCGTCAGGGCGAAGCACTGTCAGACGGAGTCCTTGGTAGCTCGCTGTGCCGCCACTGAAGGCTGGTTTAAGAGGCTCGTCCTGTCGGGGCCAATCACCAGCGAGTACAGCAAGGGGCCATGTCAAAGATTGCTGCACGGTCTAGGGGGCGTCTAAAAAGAGGCCTGTATCATGTAGGAGTCTCTCGCAACTGTCGACCTAGGTGGAAGTCTCTTTGATTTCATTAAAACAATCTTGACAGGTGGTTGTTATATGTTGAGCCAGTATGGTCTATCTTATGTGTTGAGCCAGTATGGTCTATCTATGATTACACATCACAGTACATAATCAGCGGACAACGGCGATAAAATCACATTACTTTGATTTTCATCCTTGTGTGGTCCAAGTTATAACGTTGTGCCTTATTGGAAACAATTCACAGTATGCAATCAGAGGAATATAGCAATACAATCCCGAGTGCACAATAAGCCAGTTTCAATAACTGTTGCATTAACAATATATCACACAAAAGTATATTCAGGCCTAGAGGTTGTCTACTATGGGTCATGACTATCAGAATGGACATAAGGATACTACGTGTGTAATACACAACCTGTAGGTTTGTATTAACAGGGTTTTTGATAGGTTTATGTTACTGTAGCACTAAACGCACCTGTGGGGTGCGTAATGAATGGTATGTTTATTCAGGATCTAGTCCTGCCATTTGATCAAAGTTAGAGTCCAGTTCATTTAGCCCTTTCGCTATAGTATTGAACGTGTGCATCCATTTACACTCCCTAGTGTTTAGAATGATATTGAGGTTGCCACCTCTGGGGCCCAAAGTGATCTTCTCAAGTATCACCCATCTCATTGCTTCTGGGGTGTGTTTCTTGTCTATGTAGTGTTCAACTAGTGATTTCCAAATTACGTAAGGCCTGACTCTTTGGTTAGTCGCTCATATGGGGGTAATACACCGCCTGTGCAACATTTACAATGTACTTCTTCACAGATTGTGGGTAGGAGTATTGACACGAATACTGGGAGGCCTGCTCAGTGTTAAGTAGTGGAGGCTTGATTGCCGAGAAGTCTACAGCTCAAGTATTAGCGCTCAACCAACTTCAGCTCAGCATGGTTAGGAACTTCTGTGTTCAATTTCTCAGGATACAGGGAACATTGCCCATATATAATGCCATGATATATTGAATCTCCCGCCTGTGACTTGCCTATATGTTTTCATTTTGGCCGGGGTGCCTCCTCTGTTTGCTGGTCAGGAGTCTTGGGCTCAGCTTTGTAATAAGGTGGCTCATTGGATTCACAAAAACAAGCATTTCAATGCATGGGACTCTAACAATGAGGTCATAATAGAGAGCACAGAGAGATGGTTTGGTCAATCGGAAAACAATTATCAGGGGACTGTATTGTTGGTAATTTTAGGGCTCCTGTTTGTGTCCAGAACATTTTAAGAGCAAAACAATATTGCAGTTTAACACAAACTCAGATTGTCACCATGCCCCTATTGCATTTTTATAACTTCCTCCTTCGATAATTGGGGGATACAAACTCTGGGGCATATTAGCAAGAACCTCATTAAAATTATCGCTGTTGTAGCGGCAGGAAACTGCCGCTAAAACGGCTATAATGGGCTTGCTAATATGCGTTATGGACTTCCAATAGAAGCCCAGATTAGATGTTGTTGGACCTGCGATGGGCAAGCCCAGCACAAAGGGGGGTAGCTTGGCTTGAGTGACAAGGCGGTAGAAGGCTGTTGTGTTAAGCCGGCTATGACCAAATAATAACTCCCTGCACACCACACAAAAAGAAGGACACCACACCACTGTTATAGAAAAATACGTTTCGTTTATGTAAAAGTTCTCTGGGTTTGAAGGAAGTTCACTTAGGTAATCACATTCACATTTCTTACATGGGTTTGATTAGCTGTGTACTGGTTTCTCAGGAATAAATAGTTGGACTCTAATAAATAAATATACTGGATAAATATCAGGATTCAATACATTAGAATAAATATCAGCAATGACTGGAATAAATATCAGCAATGACTGGAATAAATATCAGCAATGACTGGAATAAATATCAACAATGCAGCACAGTTTCCTAGCAGGTTAGATACTGATCGTTTCACATAAATATCACAGGGTCATTCTGGTATCGCTGCCACCAATTAATCACTTTCAGGGTAAACACATTACGTTTGTCATTCAATGCGGAATGCGCGCTCTTACAGTTTTTTGAAGTGTTCACGGGTTCGGGCTCTCTGGGCACAAGATACGCGTGATAATCCCTTAGTTGCACTCACAACTCATTGCGCGTATATCTGGAAGATAAAGGCATAAAATGACTACGGCAATTACACTCCGCGGCCAGCCGGTTCAATACTACTGCTGCCGGAGGAGTCTGTGTGCTTCTGTGAGCGCAGGCGGGGTTTCCGAAGGCAGCTCCAGTTCACGAGTCTTGGGACCGTCGAACGGGCTGCCGGAGGGGCCAAAACACCTGCGCGCACAGTTCAAAATGAGGCCACATCACAGTTCCACAACAACGCGGCAACTTCAGGGGAAGAGACGGCCCACCTCACTTCGGCGGCGCCGGTAAGCGCTCCAGTCAGTATGGCACTTCTCCCAAGGGCGAAGGGGGGTTCCAGGGGCTCCGCGATCCTCCCTCCGGGCTCACTCACGGGGGGGGGCTCCCGCCCACACACCAGCTCCCAAGTCACTCGGGCAGGGCAGAGACAGTAATCTCGCCCAAATGAAGGCCAACCTTTCCCCGCCCCAGCGCAGCACCTCACCTTCTATCCACAAACAGCGCATCGACGGCGGTGGGTTCGGAGACGTCCAAACGCCCGCCAGGAGGCACTTAAGTTGAAGGGGGCACTTTTAAGAGTTGCAGTCGCGATCTCACCACTGGGGGGGCGGGGAGGCTCTAACTATGGCCAAAGTCTCTGAGGGGCAATTGGGCACTCGCTGACCAGGCGCTGAAGGCGAGAGGTCACTGCTCACGCTTCTGACTGGAACGCCAGTCAGGGTCCACGCCAGCAACCTCTGCTGCTCTTCTGCCTGAGCTATCAGCTGCCTCAGGGGGTTAACAGGGCAGGTGTCAATCTGGGGTCAAGTCCTCTTCTTCTGGTGTTCTTTGATCATTCATAAAATGGCCGCCAGGGACTGGGCCTTTTATAGCCAGTGCCCTAGGATGCCAGCACGAGCCAGAAGGTTTTAGAACCTTCCCTGGCTATGTCAATGACATGGCCCTTTCAAGGTATCTTTTTGGTCATTAGGAGCCACCGTACTGGGCTTCCTAAGGCAGCCATTTTGTGTACTTGTAACTCCTGAGGGGATTCCTGTCAGGTTTGCAGGTTACACAAAGTGCGCCAAAACCTTCAAAGGGTCAGAGGTCAGAGGGGCTCCAATGGGAGTCACTCTCATAGGGGACAATGGTGTCCACCATTTTAGGGTTGACAACCCCAGTTTGTTATGCCACTGGTTCCGTCAGGCGCCTTGTACATAGGTGCCAGGAACTTGGTGAGCAACTGGGCATCAAGGAGCATCTAGCCCCATGGGACAACACACAAAAAGGTCCTGGTAGACAAAGAAAAAAACGACAAATTTTAGGAGGCACGGGGGAACAAAATAAATCATAGTGTGAGGGGACTCTCAGAAGCAGACAGGTCTAACACGCGTCCCCCCCAGCTGAAAGTGGGGAGAACTACCCAACCCCTTGGGAGTTCTCAACACTAAGGCGGAAATACCTGGAGAGACCGTCTGCATTGGCGTGGTCAGCTCCGGGCCGATGTTCCACCCGAAAGTCCATTCCCTGTAGGGAGATAGACCACCTCAACAGTTTTGGGTTTTTCCCCTTGTTGGACCTGCGATGGGCAAGCCCAGCACAAAGCGGGGTAGCTTGGCTTGAGTGACAAGGCGGTAGAAGGCTGTTGTGTTAAGCCGGCTATGACCAAATAATAACTCCCTGCACACCACACAAAAAGAAGGACACCACACCACTGTTATAGAAAAATACGTTTCGTTTATGTAAAAGTTCTCTGGGTTTGAAGGAAGTTCACTTAGGTAATCACATTCACATTTCTTACATGGGTTTGATTAGCTGTGTACTGGTTTCTCAGGAATAAATAGTTGGACTCTAATAAATAAATATACTGGATAAATATCAGGATTCAATACATTAGAATAAATATCAGCAATGACTGGAATAAATATCAGCAATGACTGGAATAAATATCAACAATGCAGCACAGTTTCCTAGCAGGTTAGATACCGATCGTTTCACATAAATATCACAGGGTCATTCTGGTATCGCTGTCACCAATTAATCACTTTCAGGGTAAACACATTACGTTTGTCATTCAATGCGGAATGCGCGCTCTTACAGTTTTTTGAAGTGTTCACAGGTTCGGGCTCTCTGGGCACAAGATACGCGTGATAATCCCTTAGTCGCACTCACAACTCATTGCGCGTATATCTGGAAGGTAAAGGCATAAAATGACTACGGCAATTACACTCCGCGGCCAGCCGGTTCAATACTACTGCTGCCGGAGAAGTCTGTGCGCTTCTGTCAGCGCAGGCGGGGTTTCCGAAGGCGGCTCCAGTTCACGAGTCTTGGGACCGTCGAACAGGCTGCCGGAGGAGCCAAGTTAGGAAAGGTCTATAGCAAAGTGACAGACATTGATTAGATAATACAATTTACGGTTTTTTGTAAATAAAAACCTGGAATGAAACAGTATATTAAGTCCACTTGTGTACAGAAACCAATGAGAAAAATAATTTCTGATAGAGCTTTATTGTTTATTGTTGTTGACTATTTTTCTTTTGTTTTCTACTGTTTTTTGTATATATAGTTTTTATAAGTGATTATGTGTTTAAATTTTATATAGTCTTGAATTAAAAAATACAAATAATAATAAGCAATAAAAAGATATATGGATGAAATTTACAAACACAGATAATGTCATGTATAAAATGTGCCTTGCAACAGGTAAAGCTTAACCATGTATATGATCTGAAATGTATAATCAAATAATGTCTATCGATTAATGTAAAACTAAAAGAGATCTAAGGTAATCAACAGGTAAAGGGCTAACTATTAACATGCTCTAAAGTGTGTAAACATGTCAATACTGTAATGTATAAAATTTGCTGTGTATACAAGAAATGTTACATCCCTGTAAAATCACTATACCTTGAAGTAATACAAGTGTAAATTAAAAGAATCTCTACCACTATGATGACACACCTATACTGCCCTCAATGATTTGCTATAACTGTAAATAACATGTATGTCTGTCCTAAGTCCACTGTATATAATAAGGTTGTCGCCATTATAAAACTGTAAGAAATGTAAATAATTTGTATATATGTCTTCTTTTATATATTGTACATAATATGTCTGTGTTTGTAAATTTCATCCATATATCTTTTTATTGCTTATAGAACAATAGACGGTCACCTGAAGAAGGCTCAAGAGCCGAAACGCGCGTAGTGGTGTCTACCGCTTTGCCTTCATCACTGTATATATGTTTCATGTCTATTGATTTTGTATTTTCTCTTTTGTATTTCTTAATTCAAGACTATATAAAATTTAAACACATAATCACTTATAAAAACTATATATACAAAAAACAGTAGAAAACAAAAGAAAAATAGTCAACAACAATAAACAATAAAGCTCTATCAGAAATTATTTTTCTCATTGGTTTCTGTACACAAGTGGACTTAATATACTGTTTCATTCTAGGTTTTTATTTACAAAAAAACGTAAATTGTATTATCTAATCAATGTCTGTCACTTTGCTATAGACCTTTCCTAACTCGGTTTCTTCCCTACGTATAGCAAGTGCTACTATATTATATAGGGGTCCCCTTTTTCCAAATATTTGACGGAGGAGCCAAAACACCTGCGCGCACAGTTCAAAATGAGGCCGCATCACAGTTCCACAACAACGCGGCAACTTCAGGGGAAGAGACGGCCCACCTCACTTCGGCGGCGCCGGTAAGCGCTCCAGTCAGTATGGCACTTCTCCCAAGGGCGAAGGGGGGTTCCAGGGGCTCCACGATCCTCCCTCCGGGCTCACTCACGGGGGGGCTCCCGCCCACACACACAGCTCCCAAGTCACTCGGGCAGGGCAGAGACAGTAATCTCGCCCAAATGAAGGCCAGCCTTTCCCCGCCCCAGCGCAGCACCTCACCTTCTATCCACAAACAGCGCGTCGACGGCGGTGGGTTCGGAGACGTCCGAACGCCCGCCAGGAGGCACTTAAGTTGAAGGGGGCACTTTTAAGAGTTGCAGTCGCGATCTCACCACTGGGGGGCGGGGAGGCTCTAACTATGGCCAAAGTCTCTGAGGGGCAATTGGGCACTCGCTGACCAGGCACTGAAGGCGAGAGATCACTGCTCATGCTTCTGACTGGAACGCCAGTCAGGGTCCACGCCAGCAACCTCTGCTGCTCTTCTGCCTGTGCTATCAGCTGCCTCAGGGGGTTAACAGGGCAGGTGTCAATCTGGGGTCAAGTCCTCTTCTTCTGGTGTTCTTTGATCATTCATAAAATGGCCGCCAGGGACTGGGCCTTTTATAGCCAGTGCCCTAGGATGCCAGCACGAGCCAGAAGGTTCTAGAACCTTCCCTGGCTATGTCAATGACATGGCCCTTTCAAGGTATCTTTTTGGTCATTAGGAGCCACCGTACTGGGCTTCCTAAGGCAGCCATTTTGTGTACTTGTAACTCCTGAGGGGATTCCTGTCAGGTTTGCAGGTTACACAAAGTGCGCCAAAACCTTCAAAGGGTCAGAGGTCAGAGGGGCTCCAATGGGAGTCACTCTCATAGGGGACAATGGTGTCCACCATTTTAGGGTTGACAACCCCAGTTTGTTATGCCACCGGTTCCGTCAGGCGCCTTGTACATAGGTGCCAGGAACTTGGTGAGCAACTGGGCATCAAGGAGCATCAAGCCCCATGGGACAACACACAAAAAGGTCCTGGTAGACACGGAAAAAGCGACAAATTTTAGGAGGCACGGGGGAACAAAATAAATCATAGTGTGAGGGGACTCTCAGAAGCAGACAGGTCTAACACGCGTCCCCCCCAGCTGAAAGTGGGGAGAGCTACCCAACCCCCTTGGGAGTTCTCAACACTAAGGTGTAAATACCTGGAGAGACCGTCTGCATTGGCGGGGTCAGCTCCGGGCCGATGTTCCACCCGAAAGTCCATTCCCTGTAGGGAGATAGACTACCTCAACAGTTTTGGGTTTTCCCCCTTCATCTGCATGAGCCAACGAAGGGGTCGGTGGTCTGTCTGAACCAGGAAGTGCGAGCCAAACAGGTATGGTCGCAGCTTCTTCAGTGCCCAGACCACCGCAAAGGCTTCCCGCTCAATGGTACTCCATCTCTTTTCCCGGGGAAGTAGTCTCCGTGACAGGAAGACCACGGGTTGATCCAGACCCTCTTCATTGAGTTGCGATAGCACCGCCCCAATGCCAATGTCGGATGCGTCTGTCTGGACAATGAATTCCTTTGAGAAATCTGGAGCCTTCAAAATTGGAGCGTTGCACAATGCTTGTTTCAGAGTGTCGAAAGCTCGTTGGCAAGCCTCGGTCCAGATGACTCTCCTGGGTTGCTTTTTGGCCGTGAGTTCAGTAAGGGGAGCCACGATAGTGCCATACCCCTTCACGAACTGTCTGTAGTAACCTGTGAGGCCCAGGAAGGCTCGGACCTCAGTCTGGGTCTTGGCGGGTTCCCAGGCCACGATTGCCTCAATCTTTGCCTGAAGGGGTTGCACCGTTCCCCGGCCCACCAAGTGACCTAAGTACACCACCGACCCCTGCCCAATCTGACACTTGCTGGCCTTGATCGTCAGACCAGCTTGTTCCAGGGCCTGGAGAACGTCTTGCAGGTGCTGCAAGTGATCCTCCCAACTGCTACTGAAGACGGCAATGTCGTCCAGGTAAGCAGCAGAGAAGGATTCCTTCCCAGTGAGGATCGTGTTAACCAGTCGCTGGAATGTTGCAGGAGCGTTCTTGAGCCCAAAGGGCATAACACAGAACTGGTAGTGTCCATCAGGTGTGGAGAAGGCTGACCTTTCCTTTGCTCCATCAGTCATGGGAATCTGCCAGTACCCTGCTGTGAGGTCAATGGTACTCAGATATTGGGCAGCTCCCAATCGGTCAATTAGTTCATCCGCCCGAGGGATCGGATGAGCATCGGTCTTCGTGACCGAATTGAGTCCTCAATAGTCCACGCAGAATCGCAATTCTGGCGTGGTGCCAGGTGGTGCAGCTTTGTGAACTAAAACCACCGGGCTAGACCAAGGGCTATTCGAGGGTTCAACGACTCCGAGCTCCAGCATCTTAGCTACTTCACTTCGGATGCTGGCCTTCACCTTGTCCGACAGCCGGTAAGACTTAGACTTCACAGGTGGGCTGTCACCGGTGTCCACGTCATGAACACACAGATGGGTCTGACCCGGGACAAGGGAGAACAGAGGAGAGAATGACCCCAAGACCTGGCGACATTCCTCCTGCTGCTCCAGAGTTAGGGATGGTGAGAGTTTCACTCCCTCCACTGACCCATCCTTCTCTTGAGACGCAAACAGGTCGGGGAGAGTCTCAGTGTCCTCTTCCTCCGATCCATCAGTCACCATGATTAACATGACTTCGGGCCTCTCATAGTGGGGCTTGAGGCGATTGGCATGCAGCACCCAAAGGGGATGCCGTGGGGTCTTGACGTCCACCAGGTAGGTAGACTTGCCCATCTTTTCCAATACCTCATAGGGGCCTGTCCAACGGTCCTGAAGAGCGCTCAGCTCTCCCGGCTCCATCACCCACACCTTCTGTCCAGGCTCCAGCTCCACTGGGTGAGCGTTGTGGTCATACCACGCTTTCATCACTGCCTGGCTGGCTTCCAAGTTGTCAGAAGCTTGCTTCCACAACTTAGCCATTTGGCTCCGGAAGGCCAGCATGTAGCTCACTACATCCTGGGGAACTTTCCGGGGAGACTTTTCCCAGGAGTCCCTCACCAGGCCGAGAGGTCCACGTACAGGGTGCCCGCACAAAAGCTCGAAGGGGCTGAAGCCCACTCCCTTCTGCGGCACTTCCCTGTAAGAAAAAAGTAAACAGGGTAGGAGGACGTCCCATTTCCTCCGCAGGCTTTCGGGTAGACTTCTGATCATACCCTTCAACGTCTTGTTGAATCTTTCCACAAGGCCATTGGCCTGTGGGTGATAAGGAGTGGTGAACCGGTAGGTCACTCCACACTCCTTCCACATTGCCCGCATGTATGCTGACATGAAGTTGGTTCCCCTATCAGACACAACTTCCTTGGGGAAACCCACTCGGGTAAAGATCCCCATCAGGGCCTTTGCCACCACCGGTGCAGTGATGGTTCTCAGAGGAATTGCCTCTGGATACCTTGTGGCATGATCCACCAGTACCAGGATAAACCTGTGACCGGAGGTTGTCGGTGGATCTAGGGGCCCAGCAATGTCGATGCCCACCCTTTCAAAGGGGGTGCCAACGACGGGAAGTGGTTCCAGGGGAGCTTTCCGCTTCATCCCTGTTTTCCCACTGGCTTGGCATGACACACACGACCGACAGTATGCGTCGGACGCCACCCTCATTCGAGGCCAATAAAAGTGGGGGACAAGCCTGGCAAAGGTCTTGTCCTGACCCAAGTGTCCTGCCAATGGAATCTCATGAGCCAACTCTAACAGGAAGGCTCTGTAATACTGTGGGACTACCAGGGCCCGTGACAATCCGTGCACTGGTGCCCTGGGTTCACTGTAGAGAAGGCCATCCTCCCAGTAAACATGATAGTTCCCAGACTCGTTACCCGCTGCTTGGGCTTCAGCCTGTTGCCTCAGACCCACGAGGGTGGGACATTCCCTTTGTCCCTTGCTCAGTTCCTCCCTGGACGGACCTCCCTCCACTCGCCAATCAGCGGGGATAGGTAAGTTCTCCAACGGAACCATGTCCTCCTCCGTGGACTCCGGGTCCACCTCCGCAGGTGGCCTATCCGCCTCACGGGGCACGGACGTCGAGGCAGGCTCCTCCTGTCCTCGACATGCTCCCTCATCAGCAGCTATGGGGCGGGCCATTGTTCCAGACTCCGACCCCTGCGACTTCTCCTCTCGAGCAGTCGCCGACCTGGTACTCACACAGGCCCAATCAGGTGTACCCAGCATCTCAGAATGAGTCCGGTATTCCACCTCCCTCCAAGCATTGTGCTCCATATCATTGCCCAGCAAACAATCGACTGGCACGGCGGGGCTTACGGCGACTCGAAGTGGACCTGCAACCCCTCCCCACTCAAAGGGAACCTCGGCCACAGGATAGTGACCCATTCTGCCGTCAGCCATTGCGGCTGGATGAAGTACGCCTGGCATCACCTGCTCCGATGACACCAGATGACTCCTTACCATAGTCATACTGGCTCCTGTATCTCTCAGAGCTTCCCCTCTATGGCCATTGATGGTGATCCACTGCCCATACTTGGTAGTATTCGCGGGCACCTGGATCTTTGGAACCATCTCCCGATCACCCAGGGACACTAAGGTGACTCCCGCTCACTCCCTTCCCTTACTTAAGGACATCTCCTCCCCGAGCGCTACACTAGCGACTCCCGGGGCCTTTCCTCCAGTGGGAGGGGGTGGTCTCTTTGGGCATTTCGGGTCTCCTTTGTAATGTCCAATACCACCGCACTCAAAGCAATGGACAACCCTTGGCTGCTGACTCTGGCCAGGGTTAGGGTTCTTTTGCGGGTTAGCCTTAGAGTTGGAAAAGGTGTTTTTCCCCTTAAAGTTATTTTGGGGGCCTTTGGAGAACTCTTTCTTATTATCTCCCCCCTCTTTCCTCTGGGGAGCGCCCTGTCCGGACTTCTGAGAATCTCCTCCAGTCCCCTTCGTGGACACTCGGGTACTCCCCCAATGTCCGCCTCCTCAGCAAGCTTACGGGGGCAAGTAAGTTTGCTGTCTACCAGGTGTTGCCTCAGCTCGGGAAGACATTTCTCGAGTAGATGCTCCTTGAGGATTAAGTCATACAACCCTTGATAGTCCTCCAACTCACTACCTTGGACCCACCCTTCCAGGGCTTTCTTGGCAAAATCCAGGAAGTCAACCCAATTTTGTGAGCTCAGCTTGTGGCTGCCCCTAAACCTTTGCCGGTATTTCTCCGGGGTCAACCCAAACTTTCTAATGAGCGCCACCTTCATGGCGGGGTAGTCTACCTGTTCCTCCCGGTCTAGGGCCAATAGGGCATCCCTTCCTGTCTGAGGCATGTACCGGTACAATCCACCACCCCAGTGCTTCTCATGGATCCCATGGGCTCTTAAGGAGACCTCATAGGCTGCCAGCCACTTGGCTATGTCGTCCCCAGCGGAATAACTGGCGACCACGTCCTTTGGTAAATGGGGCCTGGGCTCCCTGGCAATTTCCTTGGACTCGACACCCCCCGGAGTATTATTAATGGTCTTGAGGTCGAGTTCTCGTAGCTTGATCTCATGTTCCATTCTCCTCCCTTCCATCTCCAGCTTGGCCAACTCCCACCTTAACTGTCTTTCCTCCCTCCTGTCAGCTAACTCGGTTTCTGATAACCCTCTTGATGATACACTACTGCCCTCCCGTGAGGCTACCTTGGGGCTGATTGACATCTCACCCACCCCCGAGGGACATTCTGTAATCATCTCAATGACAGTTTCCCTGTCTGATTCCTCCTCCTCCACCGTTCCCTCCGTGTGCGCTTCCACCCAGGCTCGCAGACTAGTACGGAGCTACTCTCTCTTGGCTCCTCGCCTAACGAACACTCCCCTTTCCTGACAGAACTCCTTGAGCTGTGCCACAGTATAGGTCTCCAGCTCTGACATTTTGAATTCCATTTTTGTCAGTTGAAAGTGTGGACAACCACCCCGAAGTAGGTTCTAAGGATAGGAACTCTCTGAGGGTCACCTCCACCCACCTCCAGGAAAGAATTTAGAAAAAGCAAAATCGCAGAATTAGAAGGCCTCTGGGAGAATACTCCGGGTGTGTACCCGTGATGCACACTGAATTATTATGAGGTTCACAACAGCACGGCTCGTGATCCCACCCGCTGAGCACCAATTTTATGTTGGACCTGCAATGGGCAAGCCCAGCACAAAGGGGGGTAGCTTGGCTTGAGTGACAAGGCGGTAGAAGGCTGTTGTGTTAAGCCGGCTATGACCAAATAATAACTCCCTGCACACCACACAAAAAGAAGGACACCACACCACTGTTATAGAAAAATACGTTTCGTTTATGTAAAAGTTCTCTGGGTTTGAAGGAAGTTCACTTAGGTAATCACATTCACATTTCTTACATGGGTTTGATTAGCTGTGTACTGGTTTCTCAGGAATAAATAGTTGGACTCTAATAAATAAATATACTGGATAAATATCAGGATTCAATACATTAGAATAAATATCAGCAATGACTGGAATAAATATCAGCAATGACTGGAATAAATATCAGCAATGACTGGAATAAATATCAACAATGCAGCACAGTTTCCTAGCAGGTTAGATACTGATCGTTTCACATAAATATCACAGGGTCATTCTGGTATCGCTGCCACCAATTAATCACTTTCAGGGTAAACACATTACGTTTGTCATTCAATGCGGAATGCGCGCTCTTACAGTTTTTTGAAGTGTTCACGGGTTCGGGCTCTCTGGGCACAAGATACGCGTGATAATCCCTTAGTTGCACTCACAACTCATTGCGCGTATATCTGGAAGATAAAGGCATAAAATGACTACGGCAATTACACTCCGCGGCCAGCCGGTTCAATACTACTGCTGCCGGAGGAGTCTGTGTGCTTCTGTCAGCGCAGGCGGGGTTTCCGAAGGCAGCTCCAGTTCACGAGTCTTGGGACCGTCGAACGGGCTGCCGGAGGGGCCAAAACACCTGCGCGCACAGTTCAAAATGAGGCCACATCACAGTTCCACAACAACGCGGCAACTTCAGGGGAAGAGACGGCCCACCTCACTTCGGCGGCGCCGGTAAGCGCTCCAGTCAGTATGGCACTTCTCTCAAGGGCGAAGGGGGGTTCCAGGGGCTCCGCGATCCTCCCTCCGGGCTCACTCACGGGGGGGGGGCTCCCGCCCACACACCAGCTCCCAAGTCACTCGGGCAGGGCAGAGACAGTAATCTCGCTCAAATGAAGGCCAGCCTTTCCCCGCCCCAGCGCAGCACCTCACCTTCTATCCACAAACAGCGCGTCGACGGCGGTGGGTTCGGAGACGTCCGAACGCCCGCCTGGAGGCACTTAAGTTGAAGGGGGCACTTTTAAGAGTTGCAGTCGCGATCTCACCACTGGGGGGCGGGGAGGCTCTAACAATGGCCAAAGTCTCTGAGGGGCAATTGGGCACTCGCTGACCAGGCGCTGAAGGCGAGAGGTCACTGCTCAAGCTTCTGACTGGAACGCCAGTCAGGGTCCACGCCAGCAACCTCTGCTGCTCTTCTGCCTGCGCTATCAGCTGCCTCAGGGGGTTAACAGGGCAGGTGTCAATCTGGGGTCAAGTCCTCTTCTTCTGGTGTTCTTTGATCATTCATAAAATGGCCGCCAGGGACTGGGCCTTTTATAGCCAGTGCCCTAGGATGCCAGCACGAGCCGGAAGGTTCTAGAACCTTCCCTGGCTATGTCAATGACATGGCCCTTTCAAGGTATCTTTTTGGTCATTAGGAGCCACCGTACTGGGCTTCCTAAGGCAGCCATTTTGTGTACTTGTAACTCCTGAGGGGATTCCTGTCAGGTTTGCAGGTTACACAAAGTGCGCCAAAACCTTCAAAGGGTCAGAGGTCAGAGGGGCTCCAATGGGAGTCACTCTCATAGGGGACAATGGTGTCCACCATTTTAGGGTTGACAACCCCAGTTTGTTATGCCACCGGTTCCGTCAGGCGCCTTGTACATAGGTGCCAGGAACTTGGTGAGCAACTGGGCATCAAGGAGCATCTAGCCCCATGGGACAACACACAAAAAGGTCCTGGTAGACAAAGAAAAAAACGACAAATTTTAGGAGGCACGGGGGAACAAAACAAATCATAGTGTGAGGGGACTCTCAGAAGCAGACAGGTCTAACAGATGTCCTGCACATTTAACCTGGGCTTCTATTGGAATTCTATAACGCATATTAGCAACCCCATTATTGCAGTTTTAGCTGCACTTTCCTGCAGCTAAAACAGCGATAATTTTAATGAGGTTCTTGCTAATATGCCCCTTAGTTTTTTAATGTACCCTGAACTAATATGTTCTCAGCACTTAGTAGCTTTGAAAATATAGATTGACGTTTTCATGACCTATTAGAGCCACATTGCCCTCCTAGTGCTATTGATTTGTGAGTGGGTTTCCGGAAGCAGAACACCTTGGGGTGCCAGCTACCTCTTTATCAGGGGGACTACTGGCAGGCCAACAGCTTGGGGCTCTAGCTCCCTTTACCTGTGGCATGTTCAATGCTGATTCTGTAGTACATATTTTTTGCAATTGACCTGGGAATTTCTGCTATGGATGGGCGAGGTCCCTTCTGAAAATATTAAGCTGGAATGTGGCAGACCTTTGGCCAAATCTTAACATACCGGAGTGGCTTAACTTTGCTAGGAGTTATGATATTGTTACCTGGAATATACTTCCCTCACCAGTAGATTGTTTTCAATGTTTTAGTTTCCCTCCCACTCTATCTCGATGTGGGCGTGCTTCGGGGGGACTGGCAACATGGATAAGGGTTGCCCTAGAGGAATACGTTAGATCAATGGAGACTGTGCATTGTAATTTTCACGAAATTGCATTAAAGAGTGGGGTGAGATTGCATTATGTGAATTTTTATAATAATGACTTTATTGGGTTATCAAACACGAAGTTTTCCCCACTATTTAATTTCATTTCTAAAATATTTGGTAATTTTGCATTATTTTGGCACACTGCATATCTTTGTTTGGTTGGGGACTTCAATGTTCGCCTCCCACGATTAAAAACAACATGTGGCACAATGACCTTTATTGATCCGACTGTCAACAGCAATCCATGTGGTGTGGAGCTAGCTTCATTTCTTACTCCCTTTGACCTGGTCAATGTTTTAGAGGTTGTTGGTTTGAGTGAGTGTACGACTCCCACTTTTTGTGGCAGCGGTAGTTCCTCAATAACTGACTATGTCTTTATTTTTATTTTATTTATTTATTTTCAGAGTTTTGTAGAGCGCGAACTAGATCCTTGACAGATATCAGAGCGCTTCACATACATATGAAAAGAAGATAATAGGAGGGAGAATGTCATAAGGCAATTTGTGCAGGGTAAATGATGCAGACAGAGTAATACAAGGGGGAGACAAACAGGCGAACTGAGTTAGCAGAGTTTATGTTCATGTGAATTTAGCCAGGAGGATCGCTTTGACTTCTATTTTGAAGGATGCCGTGGATGAGATAAGTCTGGTTCCTGGGGGGAGGGCGTTCCAGATCCTGGGGGCCATCCCTGAGAAGGAGCGCTTGTATGTTTTTTTCTTGTGGAATCGTTGCGTTTTCAAAAGGAGAGTTTCTGCTCTTCTCATGGCTCTAGAGCCTCCGGAAATTATCAATTTCTGGGCAATGTAACTGGGCGAGCTGTGGTGTAAAGCCTTTTGAGTGATGCAGGCGATTTTCATATGTATTCTAGCTTCTAACTAAGCATGGGCGAATTTTGCGAATCTGGCGTTCGCGAATTTGCGTATTTGCGAACTCGCAATCCGCAAAATCCACGAATTCTCGCGAATTTGCGGATTTCTTTTTGTGTTCGCAAGGGTTTCTGCCAGTTCGTGAGGGTTTTGTACCAGTTCGCAATTGCGAACTTACTTGTCGGCTCGCAACGGTCGCGACTATGTTGTTTCTACGTCTGGTTCATCATCACAGGTTCCCAGCACCCTCTGTTTCACCACTCCCACCCTCTGTTTCACCCATGCCACGCTCTGGTACATCAATGCCACCCTCTGGTTCATCATCACTGTAGATTATGGGGGGAAAAGCAAGCACACTTGCCCTGCTTCAACTGACATGAATTAATTTGGGGTTGATTTATTAATGTGTCACTGTTTTAAAATTCAAGTCTGGCACCTGCTTCCTTATCTGTAATTTGCTTTCTGTTGCAGTGCAATTTTGGTTTTCCAGGACCTTTGTGGCCTACTTGTAGCTATTCTATGAGCCTGCTGTGAGGGTCAGAGCAGGGCCATACAATTGTTGCAACTAGCAACAGAACTCTGGAGGGGCCCCAGTCAGGAAGCACTACAGGGAATGGTTACTAATGATGGGTTTGAACTTTTGCACCTGCTGAGTACTTTCAGTTTTGCAAAACTCGTTTTTCTGCAGAACAGCAACTGTAATGCCCCAAACAAACTTACTTGTGAAAGTTGATTTCTAATCCAAAAGTGATCCAAAGAAAGTCAAAAGGCCTCAAATCCAAAAAAGTGCAGGCAAATGTCAACCTGAGGAGTTATTCTGATAAAAATCATCATTTTCAGAAGGTCTATGCTGCTTGCTAGTGGATTTCTTGTGCAGAATTGCAAGTTTTGTAATTTCGCGAGTGCGAGATTGTTGCTGCCCGCCGCACCTACATGTTCGCAATTGCGAACTCTCGCGATGCGTCACCAAACTCCCGCGGGATCCAGCAGCAAGATCCAAAATAGCGCAGCACTCGCAAAATATCGAGAAAAACAACTCGGCAAACGCTGAATGACCGTAAGTGAACGCCGCACGCCGCAAAATTGTATCACCAAGAAAAAAAATCCGCTGCGTGCGAATTTGCGGATTTTGCGGGAAATTTGCGAATCTCGCGGATTGCGAATTTACTGAAAATCCGCAAAATCCGCGAGCGGAACGGATTTTCCGCCCATGCTTACTTCTAACGGAAGCCAATTCAGCGATTTTAAGTCAGGAGAGATGTGAGTGTTTTTTTTATCCAGTTATGAGCCTTGCTGCAGCATTGATAGAGGCTCTTAATGGAACAGTTGTTGAAAGAGGGAGGCCACAGAGGGCGGTACTTCCATAATCAATCCTAGGGATAGCTATCGCTTGGACTGCAGTTCTGAAATCGTTGGCTGGGAGGAAGGGTTTCAGTTTCCTCAAGGTATTGATTTGGAAATTTGCTCCCTTGGTTGCATTACTGATATGTCGTTGCATATTCAGATTCGAGTTGAAGGTGATACCTAAGGATTTAGCTGAGTCTACAATGGTAGGTTGGACGTTGAGTGCAGTGAGGTGTTTTTGGAAGGGGGTGCGATTAAGGGGAATTCTGTTTTTAGACCAATAAATTTCAGATGGTTCTCAGCCAGCCAGGTCTGTGTGTCCTTAGGTGTAGAGTTGAGTAGTTTGATGTCTTTAGGGGATTGTAGTTTGAGGTAGAGTTGGGTATCATCCGCATAGATGTGGAATTGCACATTAGATGCATGAAGCAGTGTGGTGAGTGGCTCCATGATAAGGTTGAACAGGGTTGGGGATAAGGAGGATCCTTGTGGGACATCAAGAGTAACTGGCACGGGTGTGGACATGGTGTTGTTAGTTTTTAATTTCTGGGTCCGGTTCTGGAGGAAGGAGGTAAACCATTTGAGTACTGACCCAGAGACACCCATTCTGAGTTTCAGCAGATTGAGTAAGTTTTCGTGTTTGACCGTGTCGAACGCAGATGAGAGGTCGAGTCGGATGAAGAGGCAGGTACCATTTTGGTCTAGAATTTGGAGTGCGTCATCGATTATGTGTGTCATGGCTGATTCAGTGCTGTGGTCTGCACGGAAGCCGGATTGATGTCGGTTGAGGAGGTCGTAGTGATGGATGTGTTTTGTCAGTTCGAGGTGGACCCATTTTTCTAACAGTTTGGCTAAGGTAGGGATGTTGGAAATGGGGGCGATAGTTATTGAGGTCAGTAGGGTCCGCTGTGGGTTTCTTTAGTATAGGCGACACTTGTCCAATTTTGAGGGAGTCAGGGATAGATCCTTGTTGGACAGAGCTATTAATGATTTTGGCCCAAAGCGGGAGAATCCATGGGGTGAGGTCCTTTACGGCGTTTGCAGGAAGAGGGTCCGAGAGGTGATTGGAGGGCTTCAGAGTACTAAGGATCTGGCCTATGGATTCTTCCATGTAGGTATCAAAAGATGCCCAAGTTGACGAGTGTGATGGGTGTTTTACAGAAGGGGTTGGAGTATAGGTTTAGGTCAGCGAGGAGATCCTTCTTGATGTTATCTGTTTTTAGATTGAAGAAGGTGGCGATCTTCACAGGATGGAAGCGTGCTGGTTGTGTTATGTGTTCGCTGTGGTTCATCTTTGGATTGAGTTTTGATTAAATTGAATAGTTTTTTGGTCGTTTTTTTGCTAGGTTTAGTTGATGGCTAAAGAAGTCTGCTTTCGATCTTTTGATTTTCCTGAAATAAGCATTTCTTTTTTTCCTTAGAGTAGTGAGATGTACAGCTGATGGGGCGGATCTCCAGTTACGTTCTGCTAGTCTCATGTCTCGTCTATCATTGTTAAGTAGACCGTCGTACCAAGGCTTTGAGCTTTTGGAGGAGACTCTCTTTAGCTGAAGGGGGGCAACTTCGTTGACTACTGTAGCCATTGAGTTGAGGTAGTGATCGGTGAGAGCCTGGACATCGTTGTTGCCGGTGGGGGGTATGAGTAGATTGTAGCTGGGAGAGGGAGCAGAGATAGGATTGAGGTTCTTCAGGTCTCTTTTCCAGACCTTGGGTTTGGTGGATTGGGCTGGGTAGCGTTTCACATGCTCATTAATGAAGAATGTGATAATGTGGTGGTCGGACCAGTCACAAGGTTGGATTGAGTCGAGTTGGATGGCGTCACCTTTGGAGATAATGAGATCCAGAATAGAGCCTTTGTCGTTGGTGGGGCTGTTGCAGATTTGGGTGAGGTCTAAGGTGTTAAGGAAGTTATTGAGACAATTAACCACTGAGTCGTTTTGGTCATTCCAGTGAAGGTTGAAGTCGCCAAGGAATATTTGTGTGTTTTGTCGACCCGAGTTAGTTGTGATCAAGTCCATGAGGTGTTCAGCGAAGGTGAGGTTGTCCGCTGGTGGGCGGTATATAATATGTAGAGAGCATACTGGATTGCCCTCACTGTTGACGTCAAGGCAAAAAATGTTTACAGGAGGAGAATATAGGAGAAATGGCACTGGTTACTAAGAGGTTACTACAATGAATACATGCTATTCCACCTCCTGTCCTGCCAGACCTGTCTAATCTGATGATGTGGTAGTTGGGAATAACTAGAATGTCGAGGAGGGGGGAGGAGGATTCTGTTAGCCAGGTTTCAGTGACTATGTTAAGGTCTAGGTCATGTGCAATAATGAGGTCAGCTATGTCAGAGACGTGTCTGGGGCAGATCTGCAGTTAAGTAGAGTGCATTTGAGCCGGGGGTAGTGAGGGAGGCGGAGGGTTCCAGAGTGAAGGTGACTTTCTTCAGATTGTTAGAGATGGTGCCTCTATTATTTTGCGTGGGGGGCCTGTGAGGGTTGGAATGGATGGTGGGGATGGGAAGGTAGGTGGTGGCTGTGTGGGTCATGGGAGAGGTTGCATAGGAGTGCAGGAGGGCACGTATGTCATAACATGTCAGATGATTGATGCATCGGCGAGGGCGGTTGAGAGAGTTATGGGCAGGAATGGAAGTCCAATGAGGGAGATTGTGTATGTGTAGGTGTGTAGGAGGGGTGCAGTGTTTGTGGGGTAGGTGGGTACTAGGAAGAGAGGGGTGTCTAGGTTGACAAGAGAGTAGTTATTTGAAAGTTTGAAGCTCATCTTGGATTTGGCGAAGGGTGGTCATAATCTTGTCAAGGGTGGGGTTGGGAACGGTAGTAGTGGGGGTAGTACAGCGAGGTAAAGGTTGATGGGGGATGGCTCGGTTGGGTGTGGGAGCTGAAAGGGGCGTGGAGAGAGTGGGGGTGGGAGGTGGATAGAATGTTGGGTATGTGTCAGGGGTCAGTGTGGAGGAAGTTAGGGTGGGAGGTGGAGGGACAGGAGGTGAGGAGAGTGTTTCCGAGGTGGGAACATAGGTGACTATCGTAGGGGGGTGAGGGGGGAGAGACAGGGTAGGGGAGGGTGTTAAAGGAGGGCGGGGGGCTCATACAGGATCTGGCAGGGGGAGCTAGGAGTGTTATAGGGGAAGGGGGCCAGAGGGTGACGTGAAGGAGACGGAGAGCAGGGTGGCAAAGTAGGGGGGGAGGGTGAGGTGGGAGGGTGGGTGGTGCTGTGAGAGGATGAGTGGGGATAAGTTGTGAGGGGAGGGGGGTAGAGAGAGGGTGTGTGTTGGAGGTGTGAGAGGAGTAGAGGAGGTGGGTGTAGGGGGGTGGCGGAAGGGGATGTGGCAAGATGGGGTATGCTAGATGTAGGAGGCATGGGGGTGGTGATAGACTGGGGGGGCTAGATGTGAGAGGGGGAGGAGTGGTGACATAGGAGGGGAGGCTATGTGGGGAGAGGAGATGTATGTTGAAGGGTGGGGTGAGAGGCTCGAGGGTGGCGCAGGGTTCTGGGCATCCAGGGGTCAGGAGGTCTGGGGGTGGGAGGGTAGGAAGTTGAGTAGGTGGTGGTGAGCGAGGGGGTGGGGGATTAGGAGTGAGAGGGGGCATAAGGTAGGTGGAGGGCAGACTGGATGTAAAAGGAGGGGAGGTGGAGATAAGAGGAGGGGGGCTAGAAGAGAGAGGAGGCGGGTTGAAGATTCTGGAGGGGAGATGGATATGAAAGGCGGTGAGGTGGTGATTGCAATGGGGTGGTTAGGTGGTGAGAGGGGATGCGTGTTGTAGGGTGAGGTAGTAGGGTTGAGGGTGGCGAGCGGCTCTGGGCATCTTGGAGTCAGGAGGGTTGGGAGTGGAGTAGTGTGGGACTGGGTGGAGGAGGCAATGTATTGGGGGTTGAGAGATGCAGTAGGTTGGGAAGGGGTCAGTGGATTGGCCACCTTCTCTTTAATGATGAGGAATATGCTGTCAAATAGGTTAAGGCTACGATCCTTAGACTGGGTGAGAATAATACCATTATTGTAAATAGTGATGGTGGCTGTCGCTTGGAAGAGTTGCGAGGGAATAATATGCAACAGGAGACCATGTATGGATTTCCTAGTAGAGGAGACTGTGAGTACAGCTAGGAAGGCTTTCCTCCATTGTGCTCTGCGTTTGGTGTAGAAGATGATGTCGGTGTTCGTGTGACCTTTATGAGGAGAGAAATAGGGATCTGCAAAAGGGGTTTCTGGGTGGGATTTCAGAAAAGTTGTTCTTGAAGGTTTTGGCAGATTGTTTTGAGAGCCGGGGGGGAGGGGGTAGTTGATTGTGTAAGTGTGGGTGCCGGTGATCTCCATGGTGAGAATTGTGAGGTAATGTGAATGTGTAGAACTATAAAGGTGAGGTGGTAGCTGGAGTGAATGTGGTTGTGATTGGGCTAACTGCGGAGGGGCTATCCTAAGCCTAATCAATACTCGTTGAGGAGGTCCTATGCATTGGGGAGGAGAGAGAGTGGCTATTGGGGAGCTAGCCGCTGATGAGAATGTTCCAAGATTACCTGCCGAGTAAAGTCAGAGACTAGTCCAAGATGGCCGACATCATGGGGGGAAGAGGTAGTGGCTGGATGGTCCTATGTCAGTTTGCGCGAGAAAATGAGGAGGGGTTTTCCTATCTCACTGTCTAGCACCTTCGTGGGGTGTCCTGCTTTGCTAGTAGGGAGGAGGTGGTGGGGGGAGAAGTCCTATTTCTGTTGCTATAATTTGCAAACAAGGATGAAGTTTGGGTCTGACCAAGGGCTAGGGGTGAGCTGTTATTAGGAAATTTTATGGCTCGGCCATTTTGGGCAAGAACGAAGGAAATGATTCATGGAAACTCCCTTTCAGGGAGAATATGAGGAAGGTTTAAAGCTAAGCCCAAGTGGTAGGCTTAAATAAATAAGAGTCACAGAAGCCGGTAGTTTTCGTTTTTACATAGCAGTCGGTGATGTCCCTGGAAACCGGCAGTTGATGATGGGTGAACAATGCGCAAAGTGAGCAGTGAACAGTTCCTGATGGGGTGGCAAGAGGCGCCGATAGAATCAGGGGTCAGTTACCAGGAGAGCCTCTCGTTGTGGCAGCCCTCTCTGAAAGAGATGTGGTACGCGTCAGAAAAGTTTTATCTGGAAAAGGGCGGAGCTCATCTGGCTTACTTGTTTACTCTGCATCTTTATCTGCTGCATCCGCGGTCCATCTGCAAAGTTTCCGCTGCTGCCGAAATGGTGCAATGGTGCGTTCCCGCCATCTGGGTGGAGTGGTCCGGCCGCTGAGCAGCACCCTGTGCCCTGCAAGACACTGCTTTACGATCGTCGAGTCGGCAGCCTCAGCGAAAAGCACCTCTTGCTGCGACGATCATCGGTCGCAGCTCGATCCTTGATCCGGTAATGTGCTCCTGGCTGCTGGGGGGTCAGGGTTCCGGGTTTTGTCCTCTTCATTCAGGAAAAGTCTGAGGGTGCAAAGTGTTAGTAAGCGGCCGCAAATCGATTCCAGTTCTCGGCGATGTGCTTTGTAGTTACTTGGGGCCAGAAGCAGACCCGGGTGCCGAGCCCTGTCCTCAGTATTCTGGCAGAGTCTGAGGGCTCGATGACTCCACCTTTAGTGATCACAACCCTATTGAGATCTCTTTATTTCTTTTTTTTAAAGGATAGGTTCAGGGTGGACGGTGGAGCCCTCGATCTACCAACCTCAACCAATTAAGGTTGGTATGGAGACTACGGGACCCTGATCAATTTTTAAGACTGTAATTAGAGCAAATCAGAGGGTGGTGGAGAAGTGTCTAGCTATAGAGGCCAATTATGGCATGGTGAATGCCTATATCACATTATGTGATAGAGTCAGCATCGCCCTAATAAAGCCTATAGGACCCCTGCAGAACTACCCTAGATGGTTTAACACTGAATGCTCAATGGCAAACACGGCATTGAGGACAGCCTAGGCCTTTAAGCCTAGGGATCTTGCCCTAGTGCTCAGCATGCGTAAGAAATAAAAAAGAAACCAACTCCAAAAGATGGCAGGAGGTAATTATGAATCAATGGGATACACTAGTACAGGCATCAGTGCCGAATAACAGCCTATCTTTTTGGCTCACTATATCTGAGCTGAAGTGCAAAAAAGGTCCCTCAGTACCATCGTATGTCACATATCTAGCAAACTATGGGAGGAGCACTTTAGCAAAATATATGCCACACCACCAATGTCTACAATTTTTAACATAGACCTTTGCCTTGTTAAACATTACCGGGTAACCTTGATGGAAGTGGAAGAAGCTATTACTCAGTACTAAGTGTTGGAGGAAATGCGCCTGGACACATTGGTGTCCCCATCGACTTGATGAAAAGCAATATAATTTTCGGGGTGCCAATTCTTACGTATATTTTTATTAATCTTGTATATTCATCACTTCTGTTTCATGGAGCACCTCAATTATTGTGCCCAATTTTAAGAAAGGTGACAGATATGCTTCAAGCTGCTATCGCCTTATCTGGATTCAGACGAAACAAAAGCACCGAGACTGCCCTCATCGCGGCCACAGACGACATCAGGCGCTAACTAGACAACGGCGAAACAACAGCCCTCATCCTCCTGGACCTGTCAGCCGCCTTCGACGCGGTCTGCCATCGCACTCTAAAGACACGCCTCCTAGAAGCCAGAATCCAAGAGAAGGCCCTTGACTGGACCTCGCCCTTCCTCACCGGCGTAACCCCAGAGCGTCCGCCTCCCTCCCTTCCGATCCGAAGCCACCAACATCATCTGCGGCATCCCCCAGGGCTCACCCTCAGCCCGACGCTGTTCAACGTCTACATGACCTCCCTCGCACTAGTGGCCCACCATCAAGACCCTAAGATCATCTCCTAAACCGACGACACCCAGCTCATCCTCTCCCTCACCAAGGACCCACCCACGGCCAAAACCAACCTCCACAAAGGAATGAAGGCCGTCGCCGACTGGATGAGGAGCAGCCGTCTGAAACTGAACTCGGACAAGATGGAGGTCCTCATCCTCGGATCCACCCCCTCAGCCTGGGACGACTCCTGGTGGCCAACCACACTGGGAACAACACCAACACTCACCGACCATGCACACAATCTAGGATTCATCCTCGTCTCCTCCCTCTCCATGGCCAAGCAGGTCAACGCCATCTCCTCCTCCTGCTACAACACCCTCTGCATGCTCCGCAGAATCTAAAAGTGGATCCTGACCGAAACAAGAAGAACGGTGACACAGGCCCTCATCAGCAGCAGACTGGACTATGGAAACACACTCTACGCAGGAATCCCAGCCAAACACCTACGACAACTACAACGCATCCAAACCGCCTCCGCTCGACTGATCGTCAACATCCCCCACCACAGCCACATCACCCTCAACCTGAGAAACCTACACTGGCTCCCCGTCGACAAGAGGCTCACCTTCAAGCTCCTCACCCATGCACACAAAGCACTGGGCAACACCGTACCAGCCTACCTGAACAGCAGACTCAGCTTCCACACCCCCACCCGCCAGCTCTGCTCCGCCAGCATCACCCTCGCCGCTGTCCCCCGCATCCAACGAACGACCTCCGGTGGCAGATCCTTCTCCTACCTTGCCGCCAAGACCTGGAACACCCTCCCCACCTACATACAGCAGACCCAAGACCTGCTCACCTTCAGAAGACTCCTCAAGACCTGGCTCTTCGAGCTGTAGCAGCACACTCCCCCCCCCCTTCAGCGCCTTGGAACCCTCACGGGTAAGTAGCGCGCTTTACAAGTACATTGATTGATTGATTGATTGATTGATTGATTGAATGCCACTGTTAAAATCCTAGGGAGAACAATGTATAACAAGATTAGGGAATAAGTTGATGATGAGTCTGTATTGTACCCTGTCAGTATGGGTTTAGGCGTAAAGTGGGAACCATTGAGCAGTGCCTCAATCTGAATCTGGTTTTAGGAAAGTATACAGTTGTTAATAAATCCCCTCTTTACTTAGCATTTATGAACACCACATCAGCCTTCTATTGTGTCTGTATCATTATGCAAGGTGAGGTATCTGGAGATGAATGCATACAACTAGGAGTAATACATGGGTGTGTATTGGCTCCCCTTTTATTTATCCTTTATATTAATGAGCTTCATCCATTTTAAGTCCTGACAAAACAAGATGTACAGCAGAGGTCTTCAAACTTTTCCAGGTTGAGCCCCCCCCAGCTGAATTCCCCCAGATGTTGGGCCCCCCCACCACCCGACAGAAACCCCGGGAATCCGGCACACCACATGATCGACTGCCACGCGCACACCACGGGCCATATCCAGCAAACAATGCTCAACACAACAAGAGTGCCTAACAAACTGCAGGCCTGTGAGTGGGTGTGACGAAACGACAGAGGCGAACCAGACAGCTCAAAACACAATCCTCCAAGACAAAATGTGCGCAAATTCTCCCCACTAGGATGCCCTGCCTTACACAGGACACAGATCAACAACAACACCACCAACATGAATGTGACGGGTGTGCCGGTGCCCAGCCACACCTAGACTCTCAATCTGTGGGTGAATCCCTGCCACTGCCATCCTCAGGCTGTGCTCCACATCCAGTTCTAAACAGTACCTAGTCTTCAACACCACAAGTGCTGAGAACCCAATCTCACAAACTCCCCAACAAATAAACAAATACATTGTAGGATGTAAAGCACCATGCACAAGTGAACCAAAGGGAGGACCGCAGTGATGAACCCACTATAGGGAACACACCATGGGTGCTTCACCAAACGGAACCCAAAACATGGAACCCGACCTTGCCCATGGGGGCCCCGCATTCAAGTAGCAGTTGGACGTCACGCAAAATGTCACACGCATGATGCATAGATCCCACACATGAGCACACATAGAATACAGAACAGTAACACATAGGCAAGGGAGCAGCCAAACAATTCAAATACCTTATACTCTGAACCACAGCTCTCATGGCACCAAGAAAGCAAAGGAAGTCATCACAACCCTCCCCATCCATCATGTACACCTTGTCATCCACCAACTCCCCCACCATTCATTCCGTCCCTCCATCTGAGCCCCATCCACATCCAAACCCCTTCAACCACTTGCAAACCCATCCACCTTCCATCCCTCCATCCATCATCTCACCTCTTCATCCCTCCATCCACCCCCTCACCCATCCATCCATCATCCATCCATCCACCCAATCTATCCCCTCACCAATCCATCCACTCTTCCACCCATCCATCCACCCACTCATCCATCCATCCAACCATTCACCCAAGCTATCCTCCCACTCATCCATCCACTCCTCCACTCATCCATCCACTCTTCCACCCATCCATCCACTCCTCCACCCACTCATCCATCCATCCACTCATCCATCCAACCACCCACCCTCTCATCCATCCAGCCATCCCCCCACCCACTCATCCATCCACCCAGTCACTCATCCGTCCACCCACTCAACCCCCACTCATCCATCCACCCATCCATCCCGCTCTCCACCCTCCCCCCCCGACTCATTCATGCACTCTCTGACCCATCCATCTCCATGCTCCTCTCCTCACCCATCCATGCACACACCTGCCCATCCACTCTGCCAATCATTCATCCATGTCATCACTCACCCATCCATCCATCCTCCCCCTCTCTCTCCATTGCCCCCTCACCCAGCCACCCATCCCTCCATCCACCCACTCATCCACCCACCCATCCATCCACTCATCCATCCACTCATCCATCCACTCATCCATCCACTCATCCACTCATGAATCCATCCATTGACCACTCATCCACCCCTTCACTCCTCCATCAATCCCCCGTCCATCCACCCTCCTCAATCACCCATCCAGCCCCACATCCACCCCTTCACTCATCCATCCATCCATTCATTCATTCATTCCTTCACCCATCAATACATCAATCCATCCATCACCTCTCTCATCCATCCACCCACCGACTCGTCCACCATCCACCCCCCATCGATCCATCCACCATTTCACTGATCCATCCACCCCTCCACCCATCCATCTACCCTTCCAACCATACACACATCATCCACTCCCATCCATCCCTCCACTCATGCATCCATCCTCTCTCCCACCATCCATTCACCCCTTCACTCACCATCCATCCCCTCACTCATCCATCCATCCCCTCACCCATACATCCACCACTCCACCCTCACACCTTTTATGATTTAAATTCGAATCTGCAGACCAACATCCCTGAACACCGGGTGCCCACACAAAGATCCTCATGAGTTGAGGACCGCAGACCAGAGCCCACTGTCCCGATTCATGGCCAAACCCGGATTGCAACCTCTCCTTCCCTTCCCAAAATAACTGAAGGACACCTGCCCCCTCACTCCCACCCCCCTTGAAAGGCTGGGGCCCTGGACCAGAGCCCACCCTGCCCGTGCCTCAAAACCTCTGCGAAACCTTCTCTCCCTTCTGGGAAGAGCTAACTCTCCCAGGAGGGGGTTAATTCACAGAGCTGACAGCTTCAGCTGCAGTGGGAGGCAAGGGGTCTCCTCTGCTAAAACTGAAAGCGTGTCTGTTTGTTTGCTTTCGTTTTTAGCAGAGGAGACCCCTGCCTCGCAAGCAGCCGAAGGTGTCGACTCCGTGAATTGGCCCCCTCCTGGGAGAATCACCCAGACAAAGAAACGGGCACAAAGGGAAGATGGAAGTGGAGCCCGCGCCCCCCCTGGGATGGCGCCGAGCCCCCCCAGGGGGGCGCGCCCCACAGATTGAAGAACCCTGATGTACAGAGAAGTAAGGGAAAGCCTCTGCCCTGCCGACATTATTATATGACGAAGACGCAGTGCTTATGGCACTCCCCATCAGGGCACTGTGCCACCTAGTGTATGCTATTTTAGACATCATAAAAGGGGGTGGTGATGAACAGAGTGTCTGAATTAAGCAGACCACTCTTACCCAGTCCAAAGATCAGGGCTTGATCCATCACCGTTATTTATCTCACTGCACCATCCCAGCTCAGAACCTGGCTATATGCAAATCAGTCTGTCCCTGGCCCAGTGCATCATGGGAACAGGGCAGACTAAACTACCAAGCCAATTCTTCACCAGAAAGGAGACAAGCTACCGGGGACCGGTTTCTGGCATTTCAGCCTTCTTCGGCCCGGCTTGCTTGAATCCTGATGGTGCAGTGAGAAAGGGACTCATGTCTGAGTATACCCTGCACCATCAGGATTCAAGCAAACCGGGCCGAAGACGGCTGTAATGCCAGAAACTGGCCCCCGGGAGCTTGTTTCCTTCCCAGTGTAAGAATTGGCTTTTGTAGTTTGGTTTGCCCTGTTCCCATCATGCACTGGGACAGGAACAGACTAATTTGCATACAGCCAGGTTCTGAAACTGGGATGGTGCAGTGAGCTAAAAAACGGTGTTGGATCTAGCCCTGATCTCTTGACTGGGTGAGAGCTTTCTGCTTAATTCAGAGACTCTGTCCCTCACCACCCCTTGTTGTAAATATTTTTGTCCACCCTAAGCGTGGAAGGGTATTCTCAGATGTGAGACCCTTGCTCATTGCACCATCAGGATTCAAGCAAACCGGGCCGAAGACGGCTGTAATGCCAGAAACCGGTCCCCGGGAGCTTGTTTCCTTCCCAGTGTAAGAATTGGCTTTTGTAGTTTGGTTTGCCATGTTCCCATCATGCACTGGGACAGGAACAGACTAATTTGCATACAGCCAGGTTCTGAAACTGGAATGGTGCAGTGAGCTAAAAAACGGTGTTGGATCTAGCCCTGATCTCTTGACTGGGTGAGAGCTTTCTGCTTAATTCAGAGACTCTGTCCCTCACCACCCCTTGTTGTAAATATTTTTGTCCACCCTAAGCGTGGAAGGGTATTCTCAGATGTGAGACCCTTGCTCATTGCACCATCAGGATTCAAGCAAACCGGGCTGAAGACGGCTGTAATGCCAGAAACCGGTCCCCGGGAGCTTGTTTCCTTCCCAGTGTAAGAATTGGCTTTTGTAGTTTGGTTTGCCCTGTTCCCATCATGCACTGGGACAGGAACAGACTAATTTGCATACAGCCAGGTTCTGAAACTGGGATGGTGCAGTGAGCTAAAAAACGGTGTTGGATCTAGCCCTGATCTCTTGACTGGGTGAGAGCTTTCTGCTTAATTCAGAGACTCTGTCCCTCACCACCCCTTGTTGTAAATATTTTTGTCCACCCTAAGCGTGGAAGGGTATTCTCAGATGTGAGACCCTTGCTCATTGCACCATCAGGATTCAAGCAAACCGGGCCGAAGACGGCTGTAATGCCAGAAACCGGTCCCCGGGAGCTTGTTTCCTTCCCAGTGTAAGAATTGGCTGTTGTAGTTTGGTTTGCCCTGTTCCCATCATGCACTGGGACAGGAACAGACTAATTTGCATACAGCCAGGTTCTGAAACTGGGATGGTGCAGTGAGCTAAAAAACGGTGTTGGATCTAGCCCTGATCTCTTGACTGGGTGAGAGCTTTCTGCTTAATTCAGAGACTCTGTCCCTCACCACCCCTTGTTGTAAATATTTTAGACATCATGGCCACACTCGATCTGCATACACACTTTACAAAATCCCATATTATGTCAAGTGGACCAAATCATATCAGCAATGTATGTAAGGGAAAAAAACATTTGTTGAGGTCACTCAGAAATGTCAAACCTTTCCTTCCATTTAATGATTTCAAGCAGGTGGTCCAAGCACTTGTTTTGCCGAGGCTAGACTACGGCAGTGCTACCCCCTGTGGCCTTCCCAAATACACCCTGGCTCCACTAAGGTTCTCATTGAACGCGGCGGCTAGACTGGTCACAGGCACCAAATGATATGAACATATGGCCCCAGTTCTAAAATCTCTCAATTGGCCGCCCTACGAGGCACAAATTCAGTTCAAGATTGCCATTCTAATACACAAAGCCCTTCACTTCAATACTCCCAGGTACCTTGTGCAAAAACTTGAACTATCCTTTGGTTTAAGAGCCTCAAGAAGCTCTAGCGCCACTACTTCCTCTTGAAACGACTTATCCTTAACAAAAAAAGAACTTGTTGCCGAGCTTTCTCTGGCGCTGCACCAAAGATATGGACTTTCCTTCCATCAGAAGTATGCAGAATCTCTTCAACGAAGGCTTTCAAGTTGGAAGCTAAACGATTCCTTATGAACAAATTCTTACCCTAGGTTGGATAGGCTCTCTTGCTCGTTGTCATTGTTCCCCCTATCATGATACCTCCATTTGTAACGGCTCCTCTTTAATGCATACTGGGACCCCCCTCATTGACCGTGTACACCTGCTTATTGTGTTTCCTTCCTGGGTTCAATTGTCCCGCTTTTTTTTCTTTTTCTCTCTCTGTCTCTCTACCAGATGTTGATATTACATTTATGTTCTACCTCCCATCATATTGTAAAGCGCTCTAATATCCTTTGGGATCTTGTTCACGCTATATAAAACTTTATAAATAAATTAATAAAAAGGCTAATTCTATGCCAAATATGTCCATTGGCTCTCAGCATTTGAGTCACACCAGTACCTTTCCATACCTTGGTGTGATTTTTTTGGCACAAGGGACGGCTAATCCTGTGCATCTAGCATAAAATTAGCAATGGCTAATGGGTTTCCATGTAGCCTCCCCCAACCTGTGGGGGAGTGGCTCCCTTAAGACTCTCTTGCACATTTATAGGGCACAATGTGTACCCATCGTCATGTATGGAGCTGGGGTAGGGGGCTTCTTGAATTTCAAGGCTATACAGTGCGAAGAAAATAGACTGCAGAAAACTTTTGCCTGTCCCCAATTCTGCTTCTTATTATATTTGTCAAATAAAGCTTTGTCTTCCTTACTAAGTTGATCGTATCAGGGATCACCCTGTTATATTGTGGCTTGCAATTTTGAGGAATTATGAGGCCGGTCTTACTCAAGAAATCATTTTGGACTGTCTTTCTTTGGATAAGGGTTTACTTATTCGCTGGCTGGCCTATAAGAAATCTGAATATTGTAAAATTGGAATGGAATCTGTTTTCACTGAGCCATCATCTTGTACTGACATATATAAAAAGATAATAGCACAAGCACTTTATGATCATGAAGAATCACAACTTTAAAGGGATATGGTAGCGACGCCAAATGTGTCTGCATATTGGATTATGTGAACCTGACTGTTCTTAGAATATATTTGGTATATTCAGAGAAAATGGGAACGATCTTTTTTGTACCGCTTTAGATTAGACACATAGAAAAACCTGTTGTGCTGCCCCCAGGCCTTTGTTCATAATTTAGAGGCTGTACCCTGTCCCTGTGATTATGCTTCAGGTCAATCAATGATCCGTTTGACCTTTTTCTGTAAATTTGATATAAGGTATGGAAGGTTGTTTTTAATTCCGGTTTTAAAAAAGTATTCCCAAAACAGGAGCGGCCAGAGTAGGTGAGAGTGGTGAGGCTGTGGGGCAGGGTGGGGGGGAATCGACAGATGACAACGAGAAAAATGAAATTATTTATTTAATTTTCACTCATCGTCTGTCGATTCCCTTCACCCTGCCACCCCGCCTCACCGCTCTTACCTGCACGGGCCACTCCTGTCCCAAAATATTGGTAATTGTAGGCCCGCCATCAGACTTTTAACGACCTTACCTAATGCTGAAATTGTTTTGTATGTTGGGGCTTTTTTCAAATTTGCCTTGCGAGCTTGAAGGTCTATATTGTCTTAAAATTATTTCAACATATATTGTTGTCTTAACTAAAAACTATTAACTATTGCTTGATTTGTTTTTTTATGAATTTTATTTTTGATGTAATGCTGTATGTACTTTTGTGGATGTAATTATGCTTCCGAATACTGCTATTTATTGAATTGAATTGAATTGACTTGAACTATAGCAAATTTGTTGCTGAAGGCCAACTTGAAGAAAGTTGTCTTCGCACAGCCAGGGGTACCACACTTCACGTTACTAACGTGGGAAATTTCGCTGGTTGCTGTGCAGACAGTCAGGACCGCATCTTGCTTACCTCCGATGAAGGGAGCAACCGGTTCTTGCAGCTTTCTCCCCGTCCTGGCTCTCGGTCACCCGATATGTGTGTATCAATGAAGATATTTCATCCCTTTGTAGTTGTAATCACTTATACATTTTTCCATACCACGTCTTTCCATTTCCATTTTCGATCAATCGGACAAGGCTAATGGAACACATGGCGAAAAGCTTGCGAAGTATGAGAACTCTATACGACCAGATAAAGTAATAGAGACCATGGGAATTTTGAGAAGGAATATAGATAATATTGCACTGATGAAGTCCCTATAAGGGATGAAATGCATTTGCGTGGACTGTCTCAGTGCTTTTGAATATTGGATAGCTAATAAAAAGAGCCTTATATATAAAAGACACCAAAGTTTGGCGATTCATTGAAAAAAGGAAATAGAAAGACGTGGTATGAAAAAATTGAAAAAAAGGAAAAAGTGATTACAGCTACAAAGGAATTAAATTTTGTAATGTTCAATGAGAACAAGGATACATTGTTACCTTCCTACAAATTAGAGAATACAGTGCTGGAGTAGTCCTCGTTGATCAGCATAAACACTCCACACAGAAGCTGGTAGAGAATGTAAAGACCTTGTAATACTCCTCATGTAGAAGTAAGGCTCCAGCAGTAGGAATCAGGGGAGAGTACTCAAAGCTGCCCTCTGTGCAGTGATCTCATCCTTGTCACCAAACGTGAAGAAGATATGCACAAATTTGAAGTAAGAAGTAATGATTTCTTCTTACAGCATCCTCTATGGAGCTGCCTGAACTGCTTTTCTCACACCCTGCGGGCTAGGCAGGACTAGGATGAAGACCTAACTGTACAATTAACTGATGACCAATGGGAACTTAGCTGCATGCAGACAGAGGCAATTACGGGCAGTAGCAGACTGCGCCTCATTCATTTTAAATTCTTACACCGTTTGTACCACACCCCGGCTAAACTGCATAGGTTTCATCTCAGAGATAACGATCAGTGTGAGCGATGCGGGAGAGAGAGAGAGCAGATTTTATGCACTTGTCGTGGAACTGTCCCCAATTAGCAGACTACTGGACACAGATTTTTGAAGGGCTGTCAAACATGGTGGGGGGTCAAGATGGCACCGTGCCCACTTGTGGCCCTATTGGGCTGGTCCCAGGAAATTAAAACAGTGCACAAACGTTTTTGGCAATGGGGATGCTACTGGCCAAACGCCAGGTGGCATGCCGGTGGGGAAGAGGTCAGGCTCCCAAATCCAAACCTGGATACACACTACGTCCACTTGGCAGGATCATATGCAGCGACGGCTCGTGGAGGGAGTTACGGTGGGGCAGGAGGGCGGGGAGGGGGAGGGGCAGGGCGGAGGTTGCTAAAAACCGGCATATGGATAATTGCAGGTAAGTAAACAATTTAATTAATAAAACGAATTTCGTAGCTCGCACTGCATTGCATTTTGCGATGCAAGGCGCACTACGAAATTCGTTTTATTAATTAGATTGTTTACTTACCTGCAATTATCCATATGCCGGTTTTTAGCAACCTCCACCCTGCCCCTCCCCCTCCCCACCCTCCTGCCCCACCGTAACTCCCTCCACGAGCCGTCGCTGATCATATGCATTATTACGCAAAACTGTTGCCTACTAAGTGGCGACCGAAAGACATCTGGGGCCCGCTCACCTCATATCTTCTTATGCAAGTGGCGAACAGGGGAATGGAAGGGGAGCAGGAGGATTGGGCAGCAGATAGGGACACCAGACCTGGTACCGGATACCAATCCTCGCAGGGTGCTCCAAATGTGTAATAGTTATATAAAAAAGGAAGCTCTTCGGACATAAACCATTAGACTGAATGCGCTAAGGTCATTATACCGTATATGTACTGTGACAGAGACTGAGGTGGTGAACCTAATAACCCAGTTAAAGTTGTGTTGTCTTTAAGCCACGTATCTCCATTATCTTGCTGGCACCTAAGTTACTTGAGGGGGGGATTTCTTCAACGCAATGTAAATGTTGACACAGGAAGGTGTAATTTCTATGTCAAACACTGTGACAGCTGGTTTGTGGATTATATTACACTGATGTACCTTGCTAATACCCAATAAAGGTTTTGAAACTTCAAAAAAAAAACGTTCATCACCAGCATTGGGTAAGGCGGCCATAGCGGAGCTGGGTCGGGTGCTCACAGATCTTCCAGATGGAGTCTTGATACTGGGGGGAGACTATAATATGACGATGAATGACTTAACGGATAGACGCCCAGTAAGACAAACTATGCGACCAAATGAACTAATGGCAGATTTCACCACAGCATTGGGGCTCATAGATGTGGGACTGGAGTTGCAAGGTGACCGTATAGATTTTACTTATTTCTCCAGTGTGCATGGCAGCCTTTCCCGGATTGATTATTTTTCAACATATGCAGCCTCAGTGGGTAACTTAAGAGGCCCAAGACATATCCCAGAGGCCTATCGTATCACTCCCCTGTAGGAATTGACTTTACACATGGTGCCAAACAGTACCATTGCCGTTAATCCATGGTTACTCAAGATCCCTGACATAAGAGAGGAGCTAGGTGTGCAAACTGGATATTTCATGGAGGAAAATTTAGGATCCGTAGATTCAGCACAAACGATCTGGGAGGTGTATAAAGTAGTTATAAAAGGGCATGCTCTCTCGCTGAAAACGCGATATGTAGCGAAAAGACAGGAGATGCAGATACAGTTGGAAGATGCACTCAAGGACCTTGAGGCGGAATATGCGCTCCACCCCTCGGAGGGGTCGCTACATTCATTGGCGCTTAAACGGGAGGAATACAAATTAAAAGCCCGAGAACAAATGATAGCGACACAGACGGCTGCCCATCATAGATTATACGAGCTAGGAGACAGGGCGGGAAAGACACTGGCCTGGTTGGAAAGGAAGGAGCAGGGTACGAGGTTGGTACCTTGATTAAGGATGCCTAATGGAGAAATCGTGTCTTGCCCGGAGGAAATAGCAGAGGCATTTGCTGATAATTTTGAGAAAGTGTACTCACCTTCAGCAGTATACACGGCGGAGGAGTCGCATCAGCTTTTAGAGGAATGCGTGCTACCTACTCTGTCTGCTGTGGATAGGGAGTCCCTAGAGGCAAATCTCTCGGATGAGGAGATTAGAAAAGCCATTAGCCGGATAAAATCTGGGAAGACGATGGAGCCCAATGGTACCCTGGTGGAATTTCTTAAGGCAACGGCCACCCAAGTGTTCTCACATTTGAGGGCCATGTATCAGGAAAGTTGGGAAAAGGGTGCCCTCCCCCCAGATCAGAGGTTGGCGAGTATTTTTGTTATCTATAAAACAGGCAAACCGGTGGAAGACTGTCCTTCCTACAGACCAATCTCATTAATCAATGTGGAGGCGAAGGTTCTGTCGAAAGTTCTTGCCACACGATTAGGGACGGTGATATCCTCCCTTGTGCACCCCGATCAATCGGGTTTTATGCCGGGAAGAAATACAGCCCTTAATATCCATCGCCTGCACAATGTGTTGGCCCGGCAGGTATTTCTGGAAGAGGATGCAGCTGTATTATCCCTAGACGCCTCTATGGCCTTTGATTCAATTGAATAGTCCTACATGTTTGAGGTCTTAGTTAGAACAGGACAGGGTCCCAAATTCTTGAGATGGGTACGACTGCTTTAAACAGACATATCTGGACAGGTGAGAGTGAACAACTTCACGTCTTTTCTCTCCGTAGGGGTACCAGACAGGGCTGCCCCTTGTCACTGTTATTATTTGCGCTGATGTTGAAACCCCTAGCGACATGGGTGCGAAAAGACGTCATGACCAGAGGGCTGAGATGGTCCCCTGACTGTGAGGACAGAATATCACTTTATGCAGACGACATAGTGTTATATCTGGCATACCCATATAGATCCATTCGGGTGGTTTTAGACACCTTTATCAACTTTGGAAAGTATTCTGGCTACGCTATCAACTGGGACAAGTCAGTACTGTATATGCTCAATGGATAGGTCCCACGTCTTCCAAAAGATTGCACTCTGATGGTCGCAAAGGGAGGTTTTAAATACCTGGGGATCTTTGTCACGCCAGATTCGGCTCTTTTCAACAGGAGCAACTTGGCGCCCTTGCTCGCGCGGTTTGCGAGCGGACGTCCAACACTAGAGGTCCCTGCCATTGTCATTGATTGGCCGTGCTGCCCTCTTTAAAATGCTTGCTCTTCCTCGTTTTTTATATATCCTACAGAATTGTCCAAATAAAGTTCCTGATGCATTTTTTGCAGCGGTGGAAGGGGAGATAAGTACACTACTGTGGGACGGAAAGGCTCCTAGAATAGCGCTTCAAAAATTAAGGAAGGGGTGGTATGATGGAGGCATCGCGCTGCCTGATATTCGATTGTATTATTGGGCCTCGCAACTGGTTACGGTGAATGGATGGAAGTATACCCCGCCGGATGATCCCGCGTGTGCCTTAGATAGATATCAAATGGACAGGGCTGGCTATCTCGGGGCACTTTATTCACCCCCACGGAGAAAGAAGCTTGTAGGACTCACCCAGCACACGCTGCAAATATGGAGGCTGGCTAATTCCCGCCTGGGTTGCACAAATAGACTCACTAATATGACGCCGCTATGGTATACACAAAAGCTGGGCATGCTCTGTCACCATCCAGGGTTTGACAAATGGGACATGATTGGTATCTCAACAGTAGGAGATCTGATTAAGAAGGGTAGGATCCTTCAGGTTGAAGAGCTACAGAAAATGTATCAGTTGGCACCCAGCGAAGTTTTTCGATATTTACAAATTAGACATGTTTTGATGGCGGTGTTTCCTAACTGTGAGGATATACCAGACTACTCGCCCTTCGAAGATCGTCTATTAGATGGACAACTGCATGCCAAGGCAATTTCCCTCACATATAGAAAGCTTAGTAACAATATGCCGGACTCCTTCGGGCGGCTCAGAGAGAAATGGGAAAGAGACTTGGGACCTATGGAGGAGGAAGACTGGAGGCAAGAATTGATGTCTCCAAGAGAGGCTGCCATCACACTTAGATATTGCCTTATTCAATTCACTCTGGCAAAGATTGGTTCTAGGTCAGATGATTTATGTTTTAAGGGATGCAGACATTCAGCCAGTTTCTATCATATGATTTGGGAATGTCCGTTGGTGCAAAACCGATGGGACAGGATTGTGACGCATTTGCGGTCTGCTCTGGGTAAGACAGTTACGTTGACGCCACGGCTAGGTCTGTTAAACATATGGGAGGCTACAGACCTTACGGAGACGGAACAACAGATGCAACGCTAGGATTTACTTTATTTAAGAAAGAACTAGCTAGGTGATGGGGGAGGGGGTGCCAGGCCGCCAGGGGTAGCAATATGGAGGAGGGAAATGGATAAATGTATGAGAGCTCAGAAAGAAGTATTTAGCGCATGTGGGTGTCCAAAGAAATGGGATAGAAAATGGGCCAAGTGGAATATGTACAGAGGAGAGATATGTGTATCCCCATTGGTAGAACTGGAAGTAAGGAGGAACAGAGACAGAGAGCAAGAACTGTAATATATACATGGATTGAATGTATTGGTTCACTGTAAAGGTAAATATGATTTGTAATGTGAAATGTTTGCATCACTGTCAATGGTCTGTCATTTTTTGCAATTTAAAAATAAAAATATTTTATAAAAAAATTTAAAAAACATTCTAAATAGGAACACAGGGTAACAGAATGGGGGGAAGCGTAGGGGTGAACAGGTAATAAAACTGATTGTACTATTAGATAAGTTACAACAAGGACTTTTTGGTCTCAGTCCACTCCACAGACCCTCCCATCCAATCAATCAATCAGGTGAATTGTAAGCGCGCTACTCACCCATGAGGGTCTCAAGGCACTGGGGTGTGGGGGGTAAGCAGCTCTGTTCAGTTGAAGGGCAAGTCTTGAGTGTCTTCCTGAAGGTGTTCAAGGAGGGGTGGGTCTGATGTCGATCGGGAGCTGGTTTCAGGTCTTGGCCGCAATGTAGGAGAAGGCACTTCCAACTGTTCTGGCTTTGCGGATTTGTGTGGTTGCAGGCTTGGGTGAGTATCTTGAAAGTGACTCTCTTCTCAACGGGGGAGCCCGTGGCGGTTGCGCAGGTGCTGGGTCATGTGTTCTTGTCGGGGATGCCAAGGACGAGTCTGGCTGCAGTGTTTTGTATGGTCTGGAGTTTGTGGAGCAGTGACTTGTTGATTCTAGCGTAGAGGGCATTCCCATTGTGTGTGATGACGGTTTTCCTTGATTGGGAGGATCCATTTGAAGGTCTTTTCGGGGATTCGGAGCATGTTGAAACAGCTAGAGGCGACGGCATTGACCAGTCGGGGGAGGAGTCGAGTGCGATGGCGAGGTTTCGGGCGTGGTCCATGTGGTGGGAGGGCTGTCGAGGGCCATGGGCCCCCAGTTGTTGTCCCATGCGGAGGGAGAGTGTCTGAGGAAGAGGAGCTCTGTCTTCTCCAAGTTAAGCTTCAGGCAGCTGCTGCTCATCCAGGATGCGACATCCTACATTCCTTCCTGGAAGTTCAGTCTGGCGTTGATCAGGTCCTTGATGAGCGAGAGGATGAGCTGAGTGTCATCTGGGTTGGATACTATGCTGAGTCTGTGATATCTGATGATGGTGGCGAGGGGGACCATGTAGATGTTGAAGAGCGTGGGGCTGAGTGACGATCCTTGGGGTACTCCGCAGTTGATTTTCATTGATTCGGAGAGGAAGGGTGGCGGTCTGATTCTACCGGTGAAGAAGGAGCAGAAACAGTTGAGAGCAGTTCCCTGGATGCCGGCGTCGGGAGTCTGGCAGTGACTGTGTGGTGGGAGACAGTGTTGAATGCTGCAGAGATCAGGGCTGTGGTGTGTCCTTGGTTGAGGAGGGTGCAGATGTTGTCTGTGGCGGCGAGTAGGGCGGTCTCGGTGCTGTAGTTGTTGCGGGAGCTGGATTGGGAGGGGTCAAGGATGTAGTTTTCTTTGATTAATTTTGTTAGCTGGGCATTGACGATCTTTTCAGTGACTATGGTCATTAAAGGGATGAGGGAGATGTGTCAGTAGTTCTTGAGGTCCGTGGAGTCTGCTGTGGGCTTCTTTAGCAGGGGTCTGACTTTTGCGTGTTTCCAGTAATTTGAGAAGCTGCCCGTCTTGAAGGTGGTGTTGATGGTACATTGTAGTTATTATTATTATTATTATATTAAGAAGCTTGGGCGATTGCGGCTGTGTGGTAGATTTGTGGCGGGCAGGGGTCCGTGGAGGCCCCCGAGTGGATGCCCTTCATGGTCGAAGTGGTGTCTTCGGTGGTGACTGGGGTCCAGGAGGAGATGGTAGGCTGGCTGGCGTTGCTGGGGAGGGTGATCGGGTGATGGTTTTGGCGTTGGGTGTCTGGTCATTGAAGTGGTGATAAAGGTCCTTGCTTTTCAGGTGGAAGTAGGATTCGAGCTTCTTGCAGAGGTCCTTGGAGGAGGTGATGTGCATAATTTCGCTGGGGGGCTTGGTGAATTCCTGGATGATGTTGAAAAGTTCTTTGAAGTTGCTGGAGTTGGCGAGTGTAGTGACCTGGTTCAGGGGCACTAGGACCCTGCACTCAACGAAAGGCAGGGGACAGAGACCAGACACCACTTGTGGTCAGGGAGTGTGGCGGGCACTATTGGACATGAGGGCAGAGGGAAAAGACGTGCATGCATGTACCGAGCTACGCAAAGAATAAAGAAGAAGATAATCACTTACCATTCTCGGTGTGGGTCATTTCCAACAACTCGACAACTGGCGACGAGCAGGGGGGATCAGGAGCCACCAACAGAAGTGACACAAAGCACACCTCGTCCACAACGTCCACACGGAGGCAGGAGCCCACCCTGGTCTGCCAACTGATGAGATGATGTCAGGAGTACGCCCGACAACAGAAGACAACGAAACCAGGAGCCTACCCTGGTCCGTCAGGCCCCACAGAAAGAAGAAGCAAAATCGCGAGATCCGGTGGCCATCTTAGAGAAGGCTGGACAGCCGATGAAGAGCTGAGGAAGGCCCGGCGGCCATCTTGAAGTCAGGCAATTCAAAAGATAGCAACTATCGCCCACAGACGTCCTGGCGGCCATCTTAGAGTCAGGTGGGACAGCCAATGAGAGGCTAGAGAGGGCCAGGTTGCCATTTTGAAGTCAGGCATTAACAAAAAGCCATAAGAAAAGAAGAAAATAAATAAATAAAGGGACATTGCATCATTGAAGGTTGCCAGTCCGTTGTTTTCCAGGCATGTATCTTGAAGGAACCAATGACGCTGGAGAAAATACTGACAATGCCCCAAGCAGAAGCAAGAGCAACGATACATGCCAAACAGATGGAGCTAGGTAAAGATAGAAGGGTGGAACAAGTGAACTGCGTAATGGGAAAAACCAAGAAAAAAGACAGCACACCGCCAACAAAAAGGCAGAAAAGAAGGTGCTACATGTGCGGCCTTGAATTCTCACACGTCAGTACATACCCAGCAATGGGCAAGAAATGCAGAAAGTGCAACAGAGCCAATCACTTTGCGACAATCACTTTGCATGAGTAGACAGTTCAAAAGTGAGCGAGGAAGACCGGCAAGACCACGACCAGTAACAAGCAGACATGCCTGACACATAGAGATGGCAAATCGCAGCTCCTCAAATGAATCAGAAGGAACACTTGTCTCAGAAAGGGAGGAACAAACATATCTGATGTCAGATGCACCCACCGAAGAAAGAAGGCCAGAGCAAATCAACACTGTGAAGAAGCATCAGATCAAAAAAACAGCAACAGTGGAGATTGAAGTAGGATGTCACAGCACACGGTTCGTGCTTGATAGTGGGGCCACATGCAACATAATGTGCACGTCGGAGTACGAGAAGATGAAGATGAGACCGCCACTATCACCATCGACAGTCGATGTTTTCACCTGGAGCTCGAAGAAGCCAGTGGAAAACATGGGGAAGTTCACAGAGACACTGACGTACAAGGACAGGTCGTGCAGGGAAGAGATAAATGTGCTACGGGGAGATATCCCAGAACCATGCCTGTTCAGCAATGTCACGTCGCAGGTAATGGGCCTCCTGGTAATGACATATCATGTCAAAGAAGCGGAACATTCTACAAGAACATCCCGCCATACTACAAGGCCTAGGAAAACTAAAAGGGAAGCAAATAAAATTGCACATCAAGGGAGGCAATCAAACCTGTGACTCAGCATCACAGGCGAGTGCCCAGTCATCTACAGCCTCAAGTCGAAGAGGACATACAAAGTCTACTGGCACAGGACATCATTGAGCCTGCAGAAGGGCCGACTCCCTAGGTGTATGCAATAGTGGCGGTTCCGAAAAAGAACACCTCAAAGATTTGCATATGCTTGGACATGAGGATACCAAACACAGCCATTGAGAAAGAACGACACCCTGGGCCACACCTAAATGACATGATAAGCTGTCTAACTGGGGCATGCTGATTCTGGAAGCTGGATCTGTGCAAAGGGTACCATCAGCTTGAGCTCGAAAAGCAATCAAAGTACATTACCACATTCTCCACACACATGGGCCTGTTCCGCTACAAGCGACTGAGTTTCGACATATCATCCGCTGCGGAGATATTTCAGGAAACAATAAGGCAGGTAATAAGGCGGTGAAGAACAGTTTAAACTACAACGACGCCATCCTGGTGTATGATCGGTCCGATGAAGCACATGACAGTGCCCTACGTGAAGTATGCCTGCAGCTGGAACAAGCAGGACTAACACTGAATGCTGACAAATGTGAGCTGGGAAGAAGTGAACTGGTATTCTTTGGGCACATCTTCTCCAAGAAAGGAATGAGGCCGGACCCCAGCAAGGTAGAGACATTGAAAAAGGCGAGTCCTCCAATAGAATTTGCAGAAGTTCATTTCTTGGTCTTGCCACTACTGTGTCCGCTACATAAAGGATTTCGCCATGGTGATCACACCAATACAGGACCTCACAAAGCAGGGTCAGAAGTTCATCTGGTCACAAGAGTCAAGTTGGGCATTTGAAACCATCAGACATGCTGTGATGGCCGTAGCTCATCTCGCGGACTTCAGTCAGTTGCTATGCACCAAACTGACCGTAGACGCCAGCCTGGCTGGACTAGGGGCAATCCTCGCACAACACTTGCCAGGTAGACTCACCAAGAAAAATTGTTGCATACGCAACAAAAGTCTGTCTGACGTTGAAAGAGCATACTCCCAACCAGAAAAGGAGAGCTTGGCAGTGGTATGAGCATGTGAACACTATCACATGTTTATTTACGGCAAACCATTCACTATCGTAACTGCCCATCAGGCCCTAGTGACAATATGTGGCAACCGAATGCGAAGATGCCACCTTGCATTGAACGCTGGGGCATAAGACTGATGGTCTAGATAGTGCACAAGCCGGGCAAAGAACACAACCCGGCTGACTACATGTCTCGGCGCCCCTTACCACAGGCACCAGAGAAGACCTCATTGGCAGAAGAATATCTCAACTTTGTACTAAGACAGAACACGCCGGCGCCAATAACACTGCCTGAACTAGAGCAGGAGACAGCAAAGGATGACACAATGCAAGCCTTGAAAGCAGCAACAAGACAGCAGAGATGGAGACACATCAACAACAACTGCACACTAGGAGATGCAGTAAACAAGGAGGAAATGATAGCATTCAAAAAGATACATAAAGTACTATCAGAGACTGAAAATGGTATACTAATGCGAGGAACAAGGATCGGAATACCAAGGGGACTACATCAACGGACTGTTAGCTTAGCGCATGAGTCACACAGAGGCATGGTCACAAGAAAGAAGATGCTACGGGAGAAGGTATGGTTCCCTGGCCTAGACAGAGTGGTGGAAGACACCATCCTGAGCTGTCCCATCTGCCTAGCAACAGGTCAGCCAGCAAAGCCGGAACCATTACAGATGTCAGAACTTCCAAAGGCAGTGTGGACAACGTTGGCAGCAGACTTCTATGGGCCGCTAGACACGGGCAACTACCTGCTCGTGATCAATGACGAATACTCAAGGTTTCCCATAGTACACCACACCTCCTTGACATCAGCAACTGTGACTTTAACAATACTAGATGTTGTATTTGCAGCCTGGGGATCACCAGAGACACTAAAGACAGATAATGGTCCTCTGTTTCAGGGGAGGAGTTAAAAAAATGCATGACCTACCTAGGCATTCATCACAGGAAGATAACGCCTCTGTGGCCACAAGCGAATGGCATTGTGGAGTGGTTATGGGGCAACATAAAGAAGGCGGTCCAAAGAGCAAAGCTGGCACAAATTTCCATAGGACAGGCACTCTGTCAAGTACTATGAGAGGGGGCGTGTCTTGCAAGGCTGCGAAATGGCCGCTTACTAAGCGAGCTCCGCCGGCCAAGCTAATAATCCTGACAAAATCCTTCTTAAACCTACACCCCGAGCGACGCAAACACCAAGGATGAAAGCGGAGGCATGGGCGCGCAGAACGAGCTAACTTTCGGCACGCTTGAGGTTGGTGGAAGTGAGATATAACCAATTTCAGTAGAGCGGGACAGAATTGCTGTGGACTGCCGGAGGCGGAATCCTGCAACCGGGCAATGGGCCGAAATCGAGCCGGGGGCTGCACAGGCCGCAAATGGAGACATGAGAAGCGGCCTGGCGGGCCTGAAACATAATATAAGTGGAGTGTGCTGCTGATCCCCGCTCATGAGGTTAGTGCCAGAGAATTGGAAATGTGCAGGAGCTCAGGCCAATAACTTACACTCAACCCGCAACCGCGGACGGGGGAAAAAAATTAGACCACCATTTCTCCCGGAGGCCCGTGCGCGGTGCTACCCTGGTCTCTGCGGCCCTGAAAGCAAGAAATATTGTATTGGGCGCCGAATCTCCACCCTATGTAACTCAGACAAGCCAGGGCTGTGACTCCAATTGCCTTTGTGCCCCAATGCGCACATTATGTTATTGGCGCCATGGGGGTGGTGCTCACGTGTAATGCCAAGCCCCATAGCAAACACTAAGTGCTGCGTAGAAGCTTGCTACGTCATAAATGTAATTGAAATATCGGCGCAAACATTCACTAATCCCATAAACCCGAGACCCACGTGCTTCACACAGTATTCCCTGACATTGCGCACACTTGCCAGAAGCCTATTGCTGAACTACGCCATACGGAGCCGCCATTTTGTCTGCTGAGGAGGTCGCGGCGCACAGACGGGATGCTGCCGCCCTCCTCATCAAGTTGAGCTTGAACCCTGAGGTCATATGGGCACCGGAATGAATATGGGCGCCATTAACTGCAGCGCGTAAGGGGCCAAGTGGATTCAGTGATGAGGCCTTTGACACGGATGGTGCCCATGTGTTGCTGTTAGAAATTGGTGAACGTCCATGTCGCGAGGGTGGCTGCTGCACGCTGCGATCTCTGTTCTGGGGTAGGATCTGGTAATGCTTCAGTCCTCTGATAGACCACACCGCTACCTGCGATAATCTATACCAGCGAGGAGGTGCGCGCTATTGACTCACGACCTAATTTGGCTCTTGAACACTGTGGGTGCCAGACTGTGAGTGCAGAGTCACACTGAGAGTACAACATGGGCAGATCGGACGCCAGGCAGTCCAAAATCCCATTCCCAACCGCAAAAGGAGGGAAAACACCCGAACAAGATCAAGGTGCATCGGGTAATGGTGAAGCGATGGATGACCAGGATGGGGACCTGAAAGTATTGATGCCAAACTGGACACCCTGACGTCGCAATTGGATTTGGTAAAATCTCAGGTCACGACACACAAAACGAGACTGGACTGCCTGGAAAACAGGCAAACCGAATTCCACAAATTCAGGCAAGAGACAAAGAAACAACTTTTGCAAATGGACAAACTCCTCACGGTCATAAGGGCAAAGAACGATGACCTTGAAGCGCGCTCTAGAAGAAACAACATGCGCCTCATAGGGATTCCAGAGACTGCAGTTATACCTAAGATGGAGACCTATGTGGCTGATCTGCTACATGAGCTATTCGACCCTAAATTGTCACAGGTTTTTGCGGTAGAAAGAGCGCATAGAGCGTTAGGTCCTAAACCACCAGTTGGAGGTACGCCCAGGCCCATCCTTGCAATAATTCTGAACTACCAAGATAGAGACACCATCCTTCGGCTGTCCAGAGAACGTGGCCCTATCACCCACAAAGAGAACAAGATACCATTCTACCCTGACTTCACCCCTGCGGTGCAGGCTGCATGCCGGGAATTCCTTCCGGCCAAACGTCTACTACTGTAAGCGCAAATTCCATACTCTTTACTCTATCCGGCTAAACTTAAAGTGTCTCATGATGGCACATCTCATTTTTTTGTGGACGTAAAATCAGCACTCAAATTTGCTAAACATGTATGCGGGCCCACTGCGAAGCGAAAAGGAGCTGGAAATGACCCTCTGGTACACCGGCTGAGCGATAATGACTGACTGCTGTCCTGGAACACGTGAGAGCTGGCTGTGTTGCTCGAACTGTTTAAAATGTCAGTCTCTCACTCATTGTGTTGCTGATAATGCTGTTTAAAGGATAACAGAAATTGTAATTGGTTCTGAGGTTGCGATGTCTTCCTATCCTTTTCTTCCATTATGTTGGTTTTTCCTTTGCGGTCTATGCCTATACGCCACTAACTATGATTGAATGTGTAAACTCTGGGGAAGATCTACTGATAGCTTGGCCACCCTGTGTAAACAGGGGAGTATGCCTCTGTTACCTCGCCCCCACGGGAAATTTCCCACTATTTGTAAGTTTTCAGGCTTTGCGTGTTTATGGGGGGATTCAGAAACAACCTGATTGGGGGGTTGTTGTGGTTGGGGGGTGGGTGGGTGTAGTTGGGTGTTTGGTTAAATGTCAGTACAATACCACTACTTTTACAATTGTCATGCATTACAATGTAATGGGGGGACGCACTGGAGACGGACACGATCAGTTTGTTAATTACACATGGGAGTGACTAAAATCCTGACATGGAACATCCGTGGTCTAAATGATGGCAGGAAAGCGAGGTTGATGCATGCATATCTGCAGAGGCATGAAATAGATGTTTGCTTTATACAGGAAACACACATTAACTCTCTGCCTTCAGTAAAACTCAAAAATGCTAGATGGGGACACACATACTCTGCCATATATTCAAACTATGCACGAGGGGTGGCAATATTGATACGGAAAGGGATGGTCTGGTACCACATACATTGATCCAAAAGGTAGATATGTGGTTGCGAATGTCGTGTTATGTGGCAAATTGGTGACTCTTGCAGCTGTATATGGTCCAAATGTGGATGACCTTGAATTTTTTAGGAATGTCTGGGCTCGGATTGCTGGGATGGACTGTACTACCATAATCTGGAGAGGTGACTTTAATGTCATCCTTGACGACTCAATGGACATGCAGGGGCCGCCTAGATGGCTACATCCGCACGCTAACCAGGCCTTGCATGACATCTTAGTGGAAGGGGCCTTAACAGACATTTGGAGAATCAGAAACCCCAATGCGCGTGTAGGTACATGCATCTCTAGTCACCATTCCGCATGGTCAAGAATAGATTTCTGGCTGGTCTCCCCAGATGTTGCCGCTTGGACTGCCCGTGTGGGTGGGTTGGCATGCTCCTTGTCGGATCATGCCCCCTGCCTATTGGCATTGAACATCCCTGATGCCCCAACTCGTACATTTAGCTGGCGTCTGCCGCCACAAGCACTCCTTGATGAAGCCTTCAAGGAAGAAATCAGACAAGACATAAAGGATTACTTTGATACCAATTCAGGATCGGTGTCCACTGAGTCAGTTTTGTGGGACGCCTTTAAGGTGGTCATAAGAGGTCAATGCATTGCGCGGCAAGCCGGAGTCCTTAAAGCAATCAGAGGTACCATCAGCACGATTGAGGGCAAAATACAAGACCTAGAGAAGCAAGTCTGTGAGACACCCACGCCAGAAACAGCAGCAAAGCTGAAGGCGAAGTTACTAGACTATACAGAAGAGGCACAACGAGAATTAAAATTCCTGGGCAAACATGCTGGGGCCCGACGATGTGGAGAGGCGGATAGACCGAGCCGTACACTGGCGAGATTGCTTGGCACTACCGGCAAAACTGACGACATACACAGAATCCGTAACACCACAGGAAACATAATTGTAGGTCAAAATGACATTATACACAAATTCAAAAATTTCTATGCTGACTTGTATACGGCTAAGCATACTACTACCCTGGAACACCTTGAAGCCTTTCTCGACTCCATCGCGTTGGTTTGGTTCAGTGATGCACATCGTAAATACATGGACCTTCCAGTGACAGTTGCAGACATAGCGAAAGTAATTAAGGGGTTGCCATTAAATAAGGCACCAGGCCTAGACGGTCTCACCACAGCATTTTATAAAACGTACGTGGAGGAATTGGCACCTAGGTTACATGAGGTATTTGCAGAATCATTAGAACTAGAGATTCTCCCCGCATCGATGAGAGAAGCTCTGATTATAACATTGTTAAAACCAGAGAAAGACAGCCAATCTCTAGATTCTTACAGGCCCCTTTTCCTCATCAATGTTGACTTAAAAATATTTGCGAAGCTCATAGCGGACCGTTTGCAGCCTCTACTTCCCATGGTGGCCCTACCTGACCAATCGGGATTTACACCTGGTCGTTCCACATCCCATTACTAAGCCTGGGCGTAGTTCGCGTCGCTGCACTCCGCGGAGCTACGCGAAGATGCACTTGCACTCCGCGAACTACGCATAGCTCCGCGAGCATGCGTAGTAGCTTGCTTGACCCGTTCGTGAGCCATTTTTCGTCTTCGGGAGCGCCGTGGAACTCTGGAACCTGCTCGACACCACATCTCCAGACGTCGCCTTCCTCACGGAAACATGGATGAACGCCTCCTCAGTGCCCGACATCGCCGTCGCTAACCCGGACGGATACAAGATCACCCGGAGAGACCGCGTCAACGAGACAGGAGGAGGCATCGCCATCGTCCACAAGAACACCATCCGCATCACGACCAACTCAGACGACACCCTCACAGTAGTTTAACATCTTCACTTCCAGATACACACCGACCCCAAGACCCCACTCAGAGGCACCCTTATCTACAGACCCCCAGGACCTCGCACACAATTCAGCGAAGACATCGCAGACTTCATCACCCCGCACACCCTCGCCTCCGCTGACTACATCCTCCTAGGGGACCTCAACTTCCACCTGGAGAACAACAACGACAACACCACCACCACCCTGCTGGACAACCTCGCCAACCTCGGACTCATGCAACTGGTGAACACCCCCACCCACTACACCGGACACACGCTTGACCCAGTCTTCTCCTCCAGCAAGTACATCTCCTTCAGCCACTCCACCGGACTCCACTGGACAGACCACAGCTGCGTCCACTTCAGCTTCAGAAAGACCACGACTCACCACCACCCGCAACAGGTTCCCCACAGGAACTGGAACAAGATCACCACCGACCAGCTCACCACTTCACTGAGCCAGAACCCTCCCACCAGCTCAACGGACCCCAACCAAGCAGCCAACAACCTCACACAGTGGATCACCAATTGCGCTCGCCCAACCAGCCTCGACCACTCGCAGTCCGGCTTCCGCGCCAACCACAGCACCGAGACCGCCCTCATCGCAGCCACTGACGACATCCGAGCCCTGCTCGACAACTGGGAAACAGCGGCCCTCATCCTCCTGGACCTCTCCGCAGGATTCGATACGGTCTGCCACCGCACCCTAGTGCAGCGCCTCAGCAACATCGGAATCCAAGAGAAGGCACTGGAGTGGATCATCTCGTTCCTCACCGGAAGAACCCAGAGAGTCCGCCTCCCCCCGTACAGATCCAAGGCCACCGAAGTCATATGCGGCGTACCACAAGGATCATCACTCAGCCCCACCCTCTTCAACGTCTACATGAGCCCCCTCGCAGCCATCGTACGCCAACACAACCTCAACATCATCTCCTACGCCGACGACACCCAGCTGATCCTCTCCCTCACCAACGACCCAGGAACCGCCAGAACCAACCTACACGAAGGGATGAAAGACGTAGTCGAGTGGATGAGGAACAGCCGCCTGAAACTGAACTCAGACAAGACGGAAGTCCTCATCCTTGGATCATCACCCTCCGCCTGGGACGACTCCTGGTGGCCCCCTGCCCTGGGCAGCGCACCCAAACCAACGGACCACGCACGCAACCTGGGCTTCATCCTGGACTCCTCCCTCTCGATGACCAGACAAGTCAACGCCGTCTCATCATCATGCTTCAACATCCTACGCATGCTCCAAAAGATCTTCCGATGGCTCGCCACCGAAACCAGGAAGACGGTCACACAGGCACTCGTCACCAGCCGACTGGACTACGGAAACACCCTCTATACCGGAACCACAGCCAAACTCCAGAAAAGACTCTAACACATCCAGAACGCCTCCGCACGACTCATCTTGGACATCCCTCGACACAGCCACATCTCCGGACACCTGAGAGACCTTCACTGGCTCCCCGTCAGCAAGAGAATCACGTTCCAACTCCTCACCCACGCACACAAGGCCCTCCACGACCTGGGCCCCAGGTACCTCAACAACCGCCTGACCTTCTAAACTCCCACCCGCCAGCTACGATCGACCAGCCACGCCCTCGCCGCCGTGCCACGCATCCGAAGATCCACCATGGGAGGAAGATCCTTCTCCTACCTGGCAGCCAAGACTTGGAACTCCCTCCCCATCCACCTCCGCCTGACCCAAGACCACCTCTGCTTCAGGAAGCAACTCAAGACATGGCTGTTCGAGCAGTAGCGGACCCCCCTCCCCCAAGCGCCTTGAGACCCTCTGGGTGAGTAGCGCGCTATACAAATATCCTGATTGATTGATTGATTGATTGCCTGCATGCTCGGGATGTGTAGCGCGCGAAGTTACCCATGAGGTTTGTCCCGCCCGCTCACGTCCCCTTATTTCCGGTCACTACTAACGTGTTCGCGAGTTATTCTGTGCTAGATTGCAGTTTCTGCGTGTTCGGCAACTCGATCTTACCGACAAGCATCCTCGCGCACGCGAAAATGCTATTGAGCACGCGAGAACTACGCTACGCAGCAGTTTGTGGAGTATTCAACAACTTCGCGTTCTCCGCGGAGCGCGGAGTTGCCAAAACTCCGCAAACTCCGCGAACGGAGCGTAGTTCTTCGCCCAGGGTTACCCATTACCTGAGAACCATATTCTCAGTATTGCATTACCTCCACCCCACTGTCCATGCAGCTGCGGTGTTCCTGGATGCCACAAAAGCATTCGATTCCCTTGAGTGGCCCTATCTATTTCGTATATTACAACTTATGGGTTTCAGCACTTTATTCCTTAATCAGATTCGACTTCTATACACCAAGCCAACAGCACGAGTGAGAGTTAACGGTATAATATCAGACCCCTTCGAGATCTCCTGTGGTACTCGACAGGGATGTCCCCTATCTCCTTTGTTGTTCGCTATAGCGATGGAGCCACTCGCAGCCCGCATACGACAACACCACACTTGTAGAGGTATCGGATTTAGCTCACGCAGTTTATTAATTTCTCTTTACACAGATGACGTCACCCTCTACGTCCTGAACCCAGCTGAAAACCTGTACCCTTTATTACGAGAGTTTGTAAAATTTGGAGGCCTGTCTGGAGTGTCCATTAACTGGACCAAATCGGTACTTTTCACCCTAACAGACAATACACCGGAAGTACACTCGGAGTTCCCACTGCGGTGGGAGGCCAACGAAGTAAAAAACTTGGGAGTATGGATTAGCCGCAATCTCCAAAACATTTGGGGCCTTATTTATGAAGGCCTTGCGCCACCGGTGCGTCACTTTTTACCATGTTAAAAGTGACGCACCGGTGGTGCAAGGCCTTCACAAATAAGGCACTTGGTCCTTAAACTTTGGGTAGCCCGTGGATTGGCTTGAGGGTAGGGTGGCCATCTGGTCAAAATTACCACTCTCTATCGCCGGTAGAATTGCACTGGCAAAAATGATCATCCTGCCCAAATTTCTATTACCAACATCCCGATCTCACTTACGAAACACTTCTTTACGTGCCTGTGATCTCATATTGTATCCTTGGTATGGGCTGGCACTCAGGCCAGAGTCTTGTGGGCCTTGTTGACCCTACCGCTGAGGCAAGGAGGGTTAGGTGCCCCTGACATGCATCTATATGCCCTATGTGTATGCAGGCCCAATTTTTGCATTTCTGGGCGTACCCGACACCCTATCAGCCACATGTGGCTGTTGAGCTGGACTCGGTGACACCGCTGCCCTTTAATGTGGCGCTCTATCAAAAAACTCCGAGACCTACTAAAGACATTGATTTGGCCCACACACTGCGATATGTATGGCGGGAACTACAGCGATGAGCGCGACTCCCATTACTATATGCACCGGCCATCCCACTGAAACAGAACCCGATGATACCCTGTTTGGCGGTGAGTGGAGGTGAACTATCCCTGACCAACACACCATTGCGTACATTTGCTGATATATACCCTGAGGGGAAATTTAGAGATCCACAGATTGGAGAAGAAGGCTCGCCCACAGCGTTCCGATACCTGTTTACATATCATAAGTTGAAGTCCTCCTGCCGAGCACTCTGGGAGGGATTCCCAAATGAGCCCCCAGTAGTGCTGGCACTCCAGGACATACTAACTCGAGCTTCCCCCCAAAAAATGAGTCACCCGCTTATACACCGCCATGCAAGACCAAGCTCCAATCATACATTCCACATCCATGCAGCTCTGGAATGCAAAACTAGATCCACCATTGACTGACATACAATGGTCCTTTTGCTGTAAACAACTGCTAGAACTCACACCAAATTACAAATTACGCCTGATACATTTTAAATTTCTACATAGATTTTATTGTACCCCTATCAGCCTAAGGCGTATGGGGCTAAGGGACGATGCTAACTGTTGGAGGTGTGGCTCAGAGGATGCCGGGTTCCTCCATGTGGCTTGGGGCTGCCCATTACTAACTAAGTACTGTACTGAAATTTTTGATGCTATCAACCAGATAGTTGGCAGATCGATGATCCGGCACCACACATTGGTCTCCTAGGATTGATCACTAACACGGTCCCCAAAATTCGAAAGCTGTATGCACTACTCCTATTGTATGCCAGGCGACAAGTGGCTCTTAGATGGGGGCGCAAGGTTCTACCGACATTTGCAGCCTAGCTATCTGACGTTACATATGGGCACACACAACTCGGCAAATACTGGGAGTTGATGCCTACTGCATCTAGTCCCCGCGATATATGGGAGCCATTTCTAAGCTGGGCACGGGCCGGGCGGAATCCTCACCCTCTACACAACAGATGACTGAGATAGTCGATTCAGTTAGTTAAAACACTGAGTATGGTTCGGATTCAGACAACATGGGGGGACTACCTCGACTGTATGCAGATGAATGTGATCTGTAGATTATACACATGTTACAGATTAGCTACCAAGCTAATTGACCTGCCATATTAAGTTGCTTTGTATGCATTGTTTATCCTTATATGTATTTATTATGATGTGCTAACCTGTCCCTCTTTTGTGTTCTCACAGTTTAAATGACATCAGCTACATACGTAAGCGTGACTAATGCACACACTTAGGGCCTCATTATGATGGAGGATTTTCCGCCTCCTCCGGGCCGGGGGAAGCCACCTCCGGCCCGGAGGAGGCGGAAAATCCTCTGCGGACTCACCAAAGACCCACCGCCGCATTACGATGGCTGGTGGGTCTTGGTTACTGTCCACTGCTTTTCCGCCGCGGTCACATTACAACCGCGGCGGAAAAGCTCTCATTTGGCTGGCAGTGTCTATCAGACACCGCCAGCCAAATTAGGAAGCATTTGTAAACATGCTTTTCCGCTGCGGTTTTTCCGCCGTGGAAAAGCATGTGTACTTTTGATTTTGGGGGCCCATTGCAGGCCCCCAGGGTGTTGGCGGGTGGGGGGTGCACATGGGGGGTACCTATGGTACCCCCCAGCATTTACTTGCACAAAGCGGCAGGCACCGCGCGGTGCCTGCCGCTTTGTGCATGTAAATGTTAAACATGCACTTTTAACATTGCGGCGGGTGCTGCTTGAAGCAGCACCCGCCGCAATGTTAAATATCCAGGATGTGACCGCCAGGGTGGCGGTCACATCCTAATCGCACATGAGGGAACGCCGCAGCCCATGCGGACGTTCCCTCATCCTCTGGGGTCGCGTCCGTCCGCGATCCTAACGAGGCCCTTAATTAGGAAATTGTTGGGAAGTACTGACAGTTACCTGTTGATGTTATTCTGATCCTGGTAAATGATTAATATTCTTATGTATATTGCGGTGCTATACAGTTTGCATATACCCTAGAAATGTACCATTTTTGACGAGATGTATGTACTATGTTTCTCTGAAAATGAATAAACAAAAAAAAAAAACGAAAGTACTATGAGACTATAGAAACACCCCCCACTGCTCCACAGGACACTTTCCAGCTGAACTAGTGCTGGAGAGGACAAGTAGAATGAGGCTACCACAGCTAGAGGCAAAGAGGCCACCAGATCACAGAGGCATTGCTGTCAGGGACCAGGAGGCAAAGGAGAAAATGAAAGCGGACGAGGACGCCAGGCGGCATGCCACTCCGGTGCACCTCAGGCAAGGCGACCAAGTGGTGGTGCATCAGCGTCAACAGAGATAGACTGAGAGTACATTTTCAAAGGACCAGCTAACGATAAAAGAGGTTAAGGGGCCAATGATCACGGCAGAGTCGGGCCCCCTACGAAATAACAAGAAACAATTCTCACTTCAAAGGAGTGAAGACCAGCGATGAAGACAGAGAGGACACTACGGCAGAGTACATTGGTGCACAGGAGAGAAACGGAGCAATAGACAATGAAGGAAGAGGTACGGCAAGAGTGAAGGACAAGAAGAGGGCTCACAAGAGGAAAAAGAAGGGACTTGTCCAAGAAAAGTGAGCAAAAAGATAAAAAGACTCATTGAAGAATTGTAGTGATGGGGATAAACACATGTCTCTCCATTCTTTCCATTTTCTCCTTCTATTTCTCTCTCTCTCTCTCTCTCTCTCTCTCTCTCTCTCTCTCTCTCTATCTATCTCTCTTCCCTTTCTCCCTTTCTTCTCGACATATAGATAGATCTATCCTCTCTCGCATTCTTTTCGTGACAAAGGGGGAGATGTAGTGACCTTGGTCAGGGACACTAGGACCATGCACTCAACCAAAGGGAAGAGACAGAGACCAGACACCACTTCCGGTCAGGGAGTGGGGCGGCACTATTGGACACGAGGGCAGAGGGAACAGACGTGCATGCATGTACCAAGCTATGTAAAGAATAAAGAAGAAGATAATCACTTACCAGTCTCGGTGTGGGTAATTTCCAACAACACGACAGAGAGGATCTTGTTTTGGATGAAGGACCTTTTGGTGGATCTGATGCGTTGGTGGTATTCTATCATGGCATTTTTGTAGGTGGTGGGTCTTGTATTTTGCTGTTTCTCCAGTTCTTCTTGAGACGTCTGCAGGTGCGCCTGGATTCTAGGAGGGCGGCGGTGAACCAGGTGGCTTTCCTGGGGTGCTGTCTGTTGGAGTTGCGTAGGGGTGCGAGCTTGTCTGTGCAGTTGGAGATCCATCTGTGGAGTTCTTTGGCTGCACTGTTGGGGTCGGTCGAGATGGTGGTGGGGACGTGGTTTAGGGTGGAGTTGAGATGCTCCTCAGTGATTTTGCTCCAGTTCCTTTGTGGGGGTTGCGGTGCCGGTTTGGGGGTGGTGGGTTTGTTGATGTTGAAGTGTATGCAGTGGTGATCCGTCCAGAGGGGTTGTGTGGTGGGGCTGAAGTGGATGCTGTTACCTAATGCGAAGATGAAGTCAAGGGTGTGTTCTGCCTTGTTGGTGGGCGTGATGACGAGCTGTTTCAAGCCAAGGTTGGTTAGGTTGTCTAGGAGGGTGGTGAGGTGGATGTTCAGGTCTACGATGAGTGGGGGTCGCTGAGGTTGTAGTCCATGGAGGCAATGGCATGGGGTGTGATGAAGTCAGCGATGGTCATGACGAACGGGGCTCAAGGTCCGGGGGGTCTGTAAGCGAGGGTGCCACGCAGAGTGGTTCTATGGCTGGTCTGGATCTGGAAGTGAAGGTGTTTAGTGGTGGAGATGGAGTCGGTGTTGGAGAAGCAGAGTCGGAGAGAGCTCTTGTGTGCTATGGGGAGTCCTCCACCCGGGCTATTGGGGCGGTCTTTCCTCTGGATCTTGTATCTGTCGGGTATGGCGGTGGCAATGTTGGAGGCGGATGAGAAGTTGTTCCAGCTTTCTGTCAAGAAGGCAACGTCTGGTGAGAGGGTGTTGAAGAGGTTCCAAATTTCAACGGTGTGTTTGTGCAGGGAGCGTATGTTGAGGAGGATAAACCTCAGGACTTCGGAGGTGTTGGTAGTCGGTGCGGGGGTGCTGACTGTGGGGTGCTGATGGTGTTGAAGGTCTGGTAGCAGTGGTGGCAGGAGAACTGTCTGTGGGTGGTGTTCAGCGTGGACAGCTTTTGATTCTCCTGGGGTTGAGTGTGAGGAGGGTAGCTGAGTCGTAGCAGTGGATGGTTGGAGATCCAGGGCACATGGCTCTGGGCGCTGGGCGCCATCGGGTCGCGGACAGGTGCAGATGGACTTGCATTTGGGGCTCCTGCTGCTCGCAGCCGCCATTAAATTGGGGAGGTGGGAGGGAAGCTCAGCTGGGAGGCGGGAGCGTGAGAGGCAGGGGAGCAGCAGTGGGATAACGAGCAGGATATGCAGTACCTAGAGAGGTACTGCTTTGGTATCTATTCTAAGGTGAGAAATGTATGATTTGAAGTATTCTTCAGAAGTTACTTTCCTTTGGTAACGCTCTTTCTGGTGGATACTTTATCTCACTGTAGATTCCTCGCTGCCCTACCACCTCCCTGTTCTGTAGAATGGCCTCTTTTCAACATCTAAAAGGGTCCCAGCTTAGTATTGTACAGCACATTGATGCCAGCAATTATTCACACCCCATATCTGAAGGCATGGAAAGGGACAATTAAGAAACTGAAGCCAGCGGGCTGAGGTGCTGCTTATATGTGGCTCCTCTTTGTCACTTCTGGGGTTGTATGGAACAAACACCTAGCGGTGCATAGGAGCTCTACTAATAGACAATGTTTCCTGATCCAGTCTGGGGCCTGTGGAGTATTCTAAGATGAGGAATCTGAAGTTAGAGTATCCACCAGAAAGAGCACTACAGAACTTACGGAACTTTTTCTTCACCCACCTCACTCTTGGCCCACAGTAAGTCTACCGAGACAAAATTTTCCATCCCTACAATATTGTTTTTATTCTCAAAAGGTTTTTTTCTCAGCACTTCCTGACCACCTTGTGGGTCATATTGAGCAGCAGGCCAACTCATTCTCAAAATGTACCAACCGAGGTGGAGAGAGAGCGATGAAGCAACAAGGACTTTATTAAGACAATGGTGATCCCAAGCCAGCCAGCTCCCAACTGACAATCTGGAGTTCGACAAAGTTAGAACTCCCAGAACATCAGAGCAGTATCATTCCAGTAAGCTTGAAAGGCAGAATGATTTGATTAGTCAAGCATCTCAGTAACAACAAGCAAATGGGTGTGTTCCAGGCCCTTCCGATTCAGGCAGGAGACCAAAAGGAGTCGTCTGCGGCTCCAGCCGACAGGGACTGGTCTTGTGCTATTCTTAGTATGCACTGCCAGTAACCTGTTCCTGCAGGCAAGTGCGCGACACTTGCATCCCGCTTTCTCTGCCTGGTATAGCGCTTTCTCAGTGCTACTTCCTGACAGGTGAGGAAAAAAGTATATCTGCATTTCTGATATCTGATCCTTAAGCACCCTCAATAGGACTCAACGGGAGAAATACATTCTCCCGATTATGTTCCCACTTTGCTCTTCTAAAATGTTGGCATTATGCAGAAGTATCGTTCAATTCCAAGTACTCCTCTCGGTCTCAAACACAGAGATTGTATTGTTATTTTATTACCATCTATGATGAGTGCGTCTTTCCATGCCAAGTCCCTTCGGTTGGTTATGCGCAGCCTTCGTTTGACCGTGTGTGCAGTTTAATAGTTAATAAACGCATATTTTTAATTGTTACTAAAATTGCTACTTTCTCTTTTTATATTTGAAGACAATTTATGAACACATGAAAGCTGCAGGTCAGAAGCATAACGTGTTTTTTTTGTAATCCAAACTGAATTTCTGAAAAGCTGTGGGAAAGGAGCGGCTTGCTATCAGTCCCCAAGATCGCATGAACCTCTGCTGGTTTTATTGAAATGTTAACAACATGGGAAGCGTGTTTCAGCGGGGACGTAAGCCTGCATGGATAAGTATGTAAATGCGGTGTCACCTTACGTGACCACACACAGAACGCAAGACGCACAGCGCTGTCGCGGTGCCCTCGCTGAGCTGCCGGCGCCTAGGGTTTCATTTATAAAGGCCGAAACTCTGCACTCGGCGGTGCAACAAAACCCTCCCGTGGAGTTAGACCCTGAACGAATCAAGCAGTTTAGTGTTAAATGTCTGTGTACACCCATCTTTTTTCGAGACCAAGTTGGCTTCATTTTCTATAATCTTCAGGTATCTTTCAGGGCCCGGGAATGGAACTCCAAGCCTAAATGCTTCCATACTGAATGTTGTCTCGAAACAAAGCACATTCGCAGATGCTTGCAGGAGAACTAGTGCGCATAAATCCGACTTGCTTGGAAAATTACAAAAGCAGAATTCCAAGTTTCTTAATCTATACTGCTGAAAAAAACGTCAAAGTGAAAACTTTTTTTTCATAAAATAAAACGCATTGACAAAAACAATAGGTATGATGTTTACTAACAGCCTTTGGGCTTTGTCAACGTCTATTTATAAATGCCAACATTTTAAAATAGGAAAGTGGGAGATTTAAGAAAATAATCATCGGGAGACTGTACTTCTCCAGTGACATATTGAAACACAGACAATTTCAGGTGGGAGACGTCCAAAATTAAGCTATTTTTTTAGGTTTAAAAAGCTGAAGTATGCCCCTTGAATCTGGACGATTTGCATGTATGCCTATTTTCAATTTTCATTCTTTTTGAAAACTTTATTAGTGGGGAAGCAACTGGGCCCTTGCTAATGTTAGAAAAAATTACTAAACGCAAAAGTAATTTTGTTCTAAAAAGCACACGTAGCACTGAAGAGAATTCTTTTGTGTGTGGATATGCTCCTTCTGAAAGGACAGAATGCCATTACTTAGTGCAGTTTGCACCATACTGCATGCTCAAGTCAGCAGAAGAAAAATGTGAATGACAATAACATACCAATGATTGAAAGCCCCTATAAGTAAATATATATTACATATCTCATTTTACTAAAAATCAAAGGGGCATATTCTCAAGAATGTGTGGTAACCATCGCAAAAGTAACTTAACTCAACTTCCAACATTGCAGCCTATCTCCGGAAAATTACGCCCTGTTAACCAAGCATTCTTAGCCCGGCGGTATCATGCAATAGTCTCCAGATAACGCGTCAAATGTCAATGCCACGCTGCAAAAATGCGAAACGCGAACACAAAATATCTTGGGATAAGGCCAATCGCGGTACAAAAAGCAGCGAAAACCAGCAACAGGCCTGCAAATCCCACGCTTCTGGCGGGAAAATGCACCAGAAAAACTACAGAAACAACACACCAGAAACAATCTAAAGCACGTAGCAACATGGATGCACCCTGACTGAGCGCAGAGGCCAACGTGAACCCTACAACCCCCACAGACCACCAGCAAGGAACAACGGGGATGGCCAAGGAGAAGACGGGGTGCAGTCCACTTCAAAAACAGATTTGCGTCCCGTAGGTGACAGGACACTACCATCAACGGACACATAAGTAGACCACCTGGAATGCAGTCGCAGTGTCAAGGAGGTCAAGCGATGAGGCCAAGAGGCGCTGGCATGAGGTGACAACCTAAATCAGGCACAAACCTGCTGCCAACAGGAAGGCTGTAACGGTGACAAGAGGTGAGTGTCCTGAACCACAGGAGGAACTGGAGGATACCGAGGCCACAGTCATCAGTGTAGAGATGGTGCAAGGAGTAGGGATTACGGACACAGCTCGAGAGGACCTGACACAACATCAACAGGGACTGGGGGACAGGAGGAGATAGGCACAATGGCACACATGCACAACGAGTTGTAGCACACTGCACACCCACAATTACCCTGGATCATGTCCCTAATCCCCATGGCACACTGCAGCACACAACAATTACAACAAGGAACCTCTCTTTAACAATTAATTAATGTACAGGTGATACATCCATCCTCAAAAATGCATTGTCCCACTACAATATTGAATATTCATCTTTTTATTTATCAAAAAGATCTTTTTTTATATAAATATATTAATTTACTTTCAACATTAGTCTAATGCAATATTTCTACGAGAATTGAGCCCTACGAGCATGTTAATTAAACATCTCAAGATACAGTCAAACACCACCAGACACACAACTGGCAATCATACAAAACAAAATCATACTCAATATATGACACAGACCACATCTTGTTCGCTGACTTGAAAGAATTTTAAAGCGACTTGCTGCTTGGACCCGTGGTTTAATTAAGCTGTGTTGGGCCTCAACCCGTACTCTTTGAAAATGTCATGAGACCACAGAAGGTTGAACTACAACCAGCCTTGGACCCCAACCTATACATCACATTAGTTTGATCTCTATAGAGAACCTTGACGCCTCATCCTTGACATATTGTGATCGAGACAGTAGTTGGCTCTCGACTTCATAGCTATCCATGAATACTAAAAGGAATTGAAATATCTAACCTCTAGCAGTACCCACCAGGAGGAAAGAAATAATCTCTGTGGGTTGACGCTCTAAAATTGCTGTAACCGCTAAGTCAAGTTCTTGCCACATCCAGAAACATTGTTTTTAAAGTTTATCAGCAATTGTTATATAGAGCCCTCGGCACCACGTGTAAGAAATGTGTGTGTGCTGCAGTGTAATCAACCGACATCCAAACATCAAGAATTTACGCCACTGCATCCACTCTCAATTATAGTGGAGAGTTCTGTAAGTTTATCCACTCTACTACATGTGGCCTAGTTACATATTGTCTGGCATTAGCTTAGTTTTTTCATTGTTTTTCTCCTATGTAGAATGACTCCCCTACTAATCTCCAGTTGTACCTAACTCCTGAGCGTGGTTCTTCAGCCTTGGCCCTACCTACCGTGCCATGTGGGAGTATCAGTTCCCTCTCCGCCCCCGATAACAAGCATCCCTGGTATGTCTTGTTGTTTCCAACTTTGATGTGCTAAATTTTGAATTTTTAATCATAATATTGTGGATTTGTCCCTAATGGTGTTATACCCCCATTTTGTACTAAATAGGTTTGTGTCCCTGTCTTTTGTCCTGATGAAGACCCCAATGCAAGGGATCAATTTCACCCTGCCTTCACAATAGGGGTCGAAACGTCGACTGTTTTTCTATGCTGTTCAGCTTCATTCCAACAATTACGCTATTAAGCACATTTATGAAGCATGTTATTTTGTAGTATCTACATTGAACTTTGGCCTTTGTTAATTTGAATCAGTCCAAGAGTCCTTGATTGATTGTAGCTGTCTTGGCTTTGGTTTTATGCCACTTACCCCTTCCTACACTCACTTCACACTTCCCCTTCCCCGTTTCCAGGGCACTTTCCTAAAAACTGTATATGTCTTGTCTATAATGGTTGCCTTAATAAGTGGCTTACGCTACATTGTAAATAAAAACAATGTTAGCAGAATTACCTTTTGTCTCTATGAATGCAGCGCCAGTCACAGAGTACAAAAAGCCTAAACGTGGCAGCTGCCCACAAAGTGCTGGGCAGCTGGGATCAAAAAGCTGTGGCAGGGCTCTCAGTAGCCCCTAGAACAAATCTGCGCCACCTGAGCCACACAGGCTCTAAAACCAATGCGCTCCCTGGTAGGAGGGGGCGGGCACCGACAATGTGCCCCGGCCCCCCTCCACTTAAAATGGCCCCCCAGGGAGCCTCTCGGGGCTCTAGAACGTTGGGGCGACCCGCTGCCAATCGGGGCTGCCCTGACTCTGCATTCACAAAATGCCCCCTGAGCCCACGCAGGGCTTAACACAAACAATGCCCTTTGTGGGAGCCTTACAGGCTCTATTCAGCGTTGGGGCGACCCACTGCCATCCAGGGCCGCCCTGACTCGCATTCACGGTTCGTAACATGCCCCCAGAGCCTCTCAGCTCTACAGCAAAAATATGGGCCCGGGTTGGAGCACTGGGGCGCCGTTGAAATGTTGGGGCGGCCCACTGCCATCTGGGGCCGCCCTACTTCCATTCTCGTCGGGGTGCCGTCTCCCGGCACCAGCAGTAGCCCCACTGGAGCCCCCCCTGGCCCTTTTCACTCACCGGGCCGCTCTCGCTGGGGACTCCACTCTTCCTCGGGCTGGCGGCATAGGCGGCGAGGCTTCTCTCCCGGCGCGGGGCTCCTCTTCAGGAACGGAGCCCCACTGGTACCTCCAGCCGCCTCTTCTCTCGGTGAGGGGCTCCCTCTTGGTCACGGGAGCCCCACCGCGGCAGGCGCCATCTTCCTCCCCGCTCTCCTTTTCGGGCAGCTTCACTCCACTCCTTCGGCCGGCGGCGGTGGCGGGCGGTACTTCCTGCCGGATTGCAGGCCCCGCCCCCGTCCCGGCCAAAAGTGCCTGACTTTCGGTTTCTGCGGCGCGAGGGCCGCGGCGGTGAAGACACGGGGCAATAATGAGGGGTGGCACCCTCGAATTCCAAAGAAATTGTAGTAGCAAGGTAGGCACTCACAAAGGGGCCCCTGAACAGGAGAATGCCCGTGATTATAAAATAAAGTGCCCACAAAGCACTCGAGGCCACACAAAGGGCAGGAGCACTTCCCACACGGGATAATCACAGCGCTCTGCCAGAAAGTCAAAAATAAAGCGCTCCCAAGCGCTATAACAGCAGAAAGCACTCCCAGGTGCTTAGGACAGGAAAAGCAGCGCTCCCAAGAGCTAGAAGGTAAATCAAGCGCTTTCTGCAGGAAAATGCAGCTTCTCCATGCTGCTAAAGATCCAGAGATTCCAAGGGGCAAAGTAAAGTCCCCCCTCAGCCCAGGCAAGGCAGAGGGGTCCCCTAGAAGTCCTCCAGGCATCCAGGGGCTGGGCAGCGCCCGCCTCTGGTAGATTCAAGTCAGAAACAAGAACATTTTGGAAGGGGACACAGCCCCTTCTTATACACAGAAAAGTCTTTGAAGTCCTTTGAAGTCCTTTGAAGCAGGCAGTGTGAGAACCAGCCAGAACTGGTTACAGGGAAGTCCCTTCAGTATCAGGGACAGAGGTGACAGTCGCCCAGCGGGAGGTGGAGCCAGCTTTGTAGTTAGGCAGGCACAGCCCTTCACTATCAGGTGCCATCTCCTCCCACTTCCCTGGCAGCAGATGCTGCCTTTCATCCATGGGCTGGCTTCAGACAACCTCCTGGGCTCTCCAGCCCCTGTCATCCTCAAACCAGACAGTCAATCCACAAGCAGGCCCAGGCACTCTGGGCCAGGCTCACCAGCCAATCACACGCCAGCAACAACTTACACAAATATGCCAACTTCCAAAAGTAGTACTTCTAGACTAGACACAGTCATGCCGCATATATCATTTTGCAGCATTCATTCTCACGAGTTCGCACATACCAAACTCGCCCCTGCACTCCCCACACATCAGGAACTACCATGGGCATACATATTCCCCATTCATTCCTATGGGAGGCCAGGTCACTCACCACACATACAGAGAGCTCAAGCACTTTACACTGTACCACAGTGAAAAAGTGCGCAGAGGCCTAAAATCACCAACACCAGGTTCCATAAACATGCTAGGAAAAAGCAAAAAGTCTAGGGGTGAACCTGCCCAAAGGGCCGGGTCCAACACAACTCCCTTCCAGCCAAAACGCAGGGTAGACCAATCACTCCACTGATGGGCTTCCTTGATTTGGGCGACAAAACACGGACACGGACCCGCACGGCAGGGACACCCTCCGGTTTTTCGCCACTCTGAACCTACATGGTTTCCTCCAAACAAACAGTGACGAAGGGAGGCAGAGCCTTCTCGGTATTGGTTCCCCAGCTGTGGAACAACTTGCCTGGAGGGCTACGTGAGGAAGGAAACCTCTTAAAATTTCGAAAGAGCCTGAAAACGCTACTGTTCAGGAGAAGCCTGAGCATGGCTTAATCCAATGCGATCTTTTGTTCTGACCTGTTGTGTTATTGTCCTATTCCATCTTTCCGGGCGCTTAGAGGCCTGCAGGTGATTAGGCGCGGTATAAAATTAAAATAACAATAACAATAACAATAACAATAACAATAACTCTCTGACACAACCAGGATACCCCACTGGTACTCCCTAGTCATCCACAGCCAAGACCAGGCCATAGGCCATCCAAATCACAGGTCCTAACTAATCCACAGAGTGGGGGGTAGTAACCCCTGGCACACAATAGCCCTTCTCCACTCTCTCTCTCAGAGTAGCTACAACTACCACTGATCCAACAACCTAGGGTCCACACCCCCAGGCTGACCAGAGGTCACGGCCAAGAATGCCCCACCCTACCTCTACTTCTGGGTTTCCGCACCCTCACAGAGAAGCACTTCACCAGAACACAATTCTCCTACCAGATCAGGACCTTACTCCATCACTGGTCTACCACCTGGAAACTATTTCACTTCAGAGGTACAAAGCACACAGCACAGTCCCTCTTCAAGCAGGTGGGGGGACACAGTCCACAGCAAAGCCCCCCTTTCCTCTACCTTGGTGGAAACAACAAACTGCAGGTGAGCCCCAGAACACACAGCAAGAGCACCCCCCTCAGTCTCTTCAGCTGATCCACTTTGGCAGAGATTCCTCTTGACCTAGAAGTTTCCTAATCTTCCAACCTAAGATCTATACCCTCAGGTTGCACCGGGGTCAGAAGTAAGGACACCGTCCCTCTGCACCCCCTTCCAGTATCATGACTACAGGCCCAGTATGTCTCAGGCTAGACAGAGCACACGCCAGCGGCGTTTCAGCGACACACACTCCTCCAGTATTCCCAATCACAGGGTGATTCTCAGTATGTCCCAGGCTAGACAGAGCACACGCCAGCGGCGTATCAGTGACACACTTTCCTTCAGTACTCCTCCCAGGTCAGGCCACAACCCCAACCCGGCTTTCTCCCCTACTCGGGGAACGACCTCCAGAGGCCCCACAAATGGTCAAGCACTCTAGATGGTCAAATGCTCAGCGAGCCAGGACTTCTGCACCCTCCACTAGGAGCGGTACTGCCCAACACTAGGACCGCCGGAGTTCTGGTTACAGACACTCCCCGTCCTCTTGACACAGGAAGATCCTCCTCAAATGACCTATGTACAGCTTAGGCCCCTGACCTGGCGCTCCCTTAGGGAACCCTCCAGGCCCTGAGATAGGGTTTCAGGCCAACGTGGGACACACCGTCCCACACTCACTCCGCCTCCACCGAGACAGGGCGTGAGCCCCTACACCCCTACCATACTACTGGGACTTAGCTGGGTTACACATTAACCTCTTCCCCTTTACAGGATCATCAGATACACAAGCCACTCCTTTTGGAACCACTCCCTAATGCCTCTTCAAGAAATCTAGCACACCGCCAGACATCCACCTTCCTGTCCAGTTCCTCTGCAGGACCTCCTGCACACCACCAGAGGTACACCTCACGTGCAAGCTCCTTAAAAAAAACTCACACCAACTCCTCCAGTTCAACACACCACTCATCCACACACTCCCCCTCCAGACTGGTGGGACAGTTCCTTACTGCCTTTGACTCACAACCTGTCACCCTCTTACTGAGCACCAGGCACCATACTCTGGGAACTGGGAATCGGACTTGACACGCACTGGACACATTTAAGCTGCCACCACTGGATCCTACCACACTGGGGAATCCAGACACACACACTACACTCAGGGAACAACCACCCTCCTGAGCTAGTCATTTCTCCTCACACTCCCTCTCTTCCATCTACCCACACAGGGACAGGATTTGGGATTGGACACTGGACCCAGCAAGGGATTCCTAATCTATGGGAACCTCCCCCTCTACTGGCGTCCTGCCCTGTCACTTTCTCTCATCTGCCACTAAACATAAAGCACAGGAACACATTTGCAAATGACACTCTTGAGGAAAAAAATCAAAAACAATAATCCCAAACATGTGACTATCTGAAAAAAACAATTGCAGAGTTTTGTAATGTAGCCAGTTGTCGCTATGGCACTGCGCAAACACAAGTCCAAATCCGCACCGCTGACCAACAATGTTAGAACTGGCTATTTCTGGTAGGCTAAGGCTGACGCCAAAGCCAGGCAGAAACCACCATTCTAGTCAGGGCAAGGAAGTCACACGCCAAGATAACCCCTGCTCACCCCCTTGGTAGCTTGGCACAAGCAGTAAGGCTAAACTCGGAGGCAATGTGTAAAGCATTTGCGCCAGCGCACAACAGCAACAACATACTAGGCACACCACAAAAGAGACTCCACACAAGGTTATTATAAAAATAACTTTTGTATTGTAAAAACACATCAGATAAGACCACACATATACATTGTGCCAACTGGCACGGGCAATATTCACATGGGATTATTCACAAGACAGGGCCACATGGGCCACTGTCATATTCAGATATAGCACTTCTAGAACAAGAAATAATAAACATAAAATGGTAATCACAAAGGTCACAACCAGTATCCACTGGTAACAGGAGCCAGGACCTTACTAGGACCACCTGTACTAAAAAAAGAAGAACCACCTAAGTATCACACAGCATTTAGGGGTCTAAGAAAGAATACATTACTCATGATGCAATAAACCTACATTCAGAGGAGTAGAAAAGACAACCACCTAAGCATAACCACATTTAGGGGTACACCAGAACACATTTTCCATGATGCATGAACCACATTCAGGGGAGTAATAAAGAGAAACACATGATGCCATAAAATACATTCAGAGGTGTTAAGAATAGAGCACATGATGCAATAAAATACATTCAGGGGTGCAGCGCAAGAAGACACATGATGACTAAACATTCAGAGGTGCAGCGCATGGAAAGGAAGACACATGATGCCTAAAAACATTCAGAGGTGCCAAAACAACACAATAGCGCAAAACCACACAGTAGGCAATTACTATTAAAAACATAGGAATCACATTGCGCATAACTTACATAAGCCACCACCTGTGGCAGTCCCTAGGCCAATTGGCCTTGTGGGGCAAGGATGCCCCGAGTCCAATGTCAGAGCGCGCTGCCATGCAGCGCCAGTCACAGAGTACAAAAAGCCTAAACGTGGCAGCTGCCCACAAAGTGCTGGGCAGCTGGGATCAAAAAGCTGTGGCAGGGCTCTCAGTAGCCCCTAGAACAAATCTGCGCCACCTGAGCCACACAGGCTCTAAAACCAATGCGCTCCCTGGTAGGAGGGGGCGGGCACCGACAATGTGCCCCGGCGCCCCCCTCCACTTAAAATGACCCCCCAGGGAGCCTCTCGGGGCTCTAGAACGTTGGGGCAACCCGCTGCCAATCGGGGCCGCCCTGACTCTGCATTCACGAAATGCCCCCTGAGCCCACGCAGGGCTTAACACAAACAATGCCCTTTGTGGGAGCCTTAGAGGCTCTATTCAGCGTTGGGGTGACCCACTGCCATCCAGGGCCGCCCTGACTCGCATTCACGGTTCGTAACATGCCCCCAGAGCCTCTCAGCTCTACAGAAAAAATATGGGCCCGGGTTGGAGCACTGGGGCTCCGTTGAAATGTTGGGGCGGCCCACTGCCATCTGGGGCCGCCCTACTTCCATTCTCGTCGGGGTGCCGTCTCCCGGCACCAGCAGTAGCCCCACTGGAGCCCCCCCCGGCCCTTTTCACTCACCGGGCCGCTCTCGCTGGGGACTCCACTCTTCCTCGGGCTGGCGGCATAGGCGGCGAGGCTTCTCTCCCGGCGCGGGGCTCCTCTTCAGGAACGGAGCCCCACTGGTACCTCCAGCCGCCTCTTCTCTGGGTGAGGGGCTCCCTCTTGGTCACGGGAGCCCCACCGCGGCAGGCACCATCTTCCTCCCCGCTCTCATTTTCGGGCAGCTTCACTCCACTCCTTCGGCCGGCGGCGGTGGCGGGCGGTACTTCCTGCCGGATTGCAGGCCCCGCCCCCGTCCCGGCCAAAAGTGCCTGACTTCCGGTTTCTTCGGCGCGAGGGCCGCGGCGGTGAAGACACGGGGCAATAATGAGGGGTGGCACCCTCGAATTCCAAAGAAATTGTAGTAGCGAGGTAGGCACTCGCAAAGGGCCCCCTGAACAGGAGAATGCCCGTGATTATAAAATAAAGTGCCCACGAAGCACTCGAGGCCACAAAAAGGGCAGGAGCGCTTCCCACATGGGATAATCACAGCGCTCTGCCAGAAAGTCAAAAATAAAGCGCTCCCAAGCGCTATAACAGCAGAAAGCACTCCCAGGTGCTTAGGACAGGAAAAGCAGCGCTCCCAAGCGCTAGAAGGTAAATCAAGCGCTTTCTGCAGGAAAATGCAGCTTCTCCCAGCTGCTAAAGATCCAGAGATTCCAAGGGGCAAATCAAAGTCCCCCCCTCAGCCCAGGCAAGGCAGAGGGGTCCCGCAGAAGTCCTCCAGGCATCCAGAGGCTGGGCACCGCCCGCCCCTGGTAGATTCAAGTCAGAAACAAGAACATTTTGGAAGGGGACACAGCCCCTTCTTATACACAGAAAAGTCTTTGAAGTCCTTTGAAGTCCTTTGAAGTAGGCAGTGTGAGAACCAGCCAGAACTGGTTACAGGGAAGTCCCTTCAGTATCAGGGACAGAGGTGACAGTCGCCCAGCGGGAGGTGGAGCCAGCTTTGTAGTTAGGCAGGCACAGCCCTTCACTATCAGGTGCCATCTCCTCCCACTTCCCTGGCAGCAGATGCTGCCTTTCATCCATGGGCTGACTTCAGACAACCTCCTGAGCTCTCCAGCCCCTGTCATCCTCAAACCAGACAGTCAATCCACAAGCAGGCCCAGGCACTCTGGGCCAGGCTCACCAGCCAATCACACGCCAGCAACAACTTACACAAATATGCCAACTTCCAAAAGTAGTACTTCTAGACTAGACACAGTCATGCCGCATATATCATTTTGCAGCATTCATTCTCACAAGTTCGTACATACCAAACTCGCCCCTGCACTCCCCACACATCAGGAACTACCATGGGCATACATATTCCCCATTCATTCCTATGGGAGGGCAGGTCACTCACCACACATACAGAGAGCTCAAGCACTTTACACTGTACCACAGTGAAAAAGTGCGCAGAGGCCTAAAATCACCAACACCAGGTTCCATAAACAGGCTAGGAAAAAGCAAAAAGTCTAGGGGTGAACCTGCCCAAAGGGCCGGGTCCAACAGGTGATAACTTTATCGCTACTTTGGCTGCGATGAAGGGCCGTTAACTCACCGATAGCTCCTTGAGAATATGCCCCACAGTATCCTGGCTAATGCCAGAACTAATAATACCTTGCTCATTCAGAAGTATGTCAAATTAAGATTATTTTCCTAGTTACTCCAACAGAATGTCATTTTAGTGTACCACTACTACCACCTGGAATCCCTGTGCATCTTTGCCTCTCAGAGCAAAATAGAGGCAGAGCAGCCAATCAGATTTATTAAGGTCCCTGTCTGGGTCTGAGAAGTGGAAACAGTAATCAAGGAGACATTCAGGTTTCGTTAAACTTTTGGGTTCCCCATCTGGAAAGGCTGCTTTAACCTCATAGCAGTCTATGAAAATCAATGGCTTCCTAGTTCCTTTTGGTGTTCAATTTTTCGACTAATACATCTAAAAGGGACTTCACTGAAGAGCCAGTTACATTAGATTGTGTATCTTATGGCTTGTTATGGTGGAACTAGATTTATTTAGAAATGTTTTTATTTTTTCTCATTAAAATGTCAGTGATTAAAATGATGTTGTGCCTCCTCTCCTTAACCTCGGGGAGAGGATGTAGCCTTATGGCTAGAGCAGTTGACCTCGGACCTGGGGAAACGGGTTCGAGTCTCGCAACGACGCTACACGTCCTGTGATTCTGGGCACATCACTTAATCTCCCTTTGCCTAACAAAAATGAATGTGTTTATCTGTAACAAAACTGGTGCTCATGTAAAGCACTCTGATACACCCAATGCCTCTGGTCTAGTTTGAGTTATATAAAACACACAAAAAAACTATGTAGTAATATACTTTTTCCACAGGAAGACCTATTTTCTGTAGCTTCCTTTCATTGCATTTTTCCCCACGAGCCCATCAACAGCAAATGGAAGACTGATGAAGGTTTAAGTGTGAACAAGAGGCTAACATGTGGTGCCATTAAAGCACAAAGGGTGCTTGATGGCACTTCTCCTACACTGACATTATGATTCTTTGGCATCATACAGTGTAGAGCGCTACTGATGTAGCAGTTCAGTGCCACCAATGAGGTAGTGCTACTTAAATGCTGCAATAAAAATAAATACATTTAATGGCCCAGACCACCATGTACCGCGCTATTCCACAGCAGCTCCTTATCAGGGGCTAAAGGGCCCAGCCACCCTGTGCATTTTTCAATTTAGCATTGTTCATAAAAACACACACTTTGTGTTTTCATGAACACTGCTAGTGCCCAGGTGAGACCTCTCTGTCTCAACTTCAAGCTCTGGACGACAAGAGGAGGTGGCTGAGGCATTAGCCAGCCACATAGTGTTGTTTCAAAATAAAACACACAGTAGATGGATGTTTAAAGTGCGCATGTCTGAGAGGCGTAGTTTTAATTACAATCCCCTCACACAGACACAATCCATTTTATTTAGCAGACCTCCAGGGCATGCCTCAGACAGCACAGTATATCTGTTAAAATGTGACTGTCGGTGTGCACATCAGTGCATCCCTGACGCCAATTAAATGACCAACACCAACTCCTCAGCCACAGAACTTTTACCGCTGGATCTCCCGCTGTGCCGACAAGCTCGCACCCCTCCGCCAGCCCACCAAACAATGCCCTCTGAAGGTGTCTGGTTCACCACAGAACTACATGAAGCCCGACACTCTTGCAGACGCCTAGAGAAAACCTGGCGAAACCAGAAAACCGTTGAAGTAAGGAACAATCACACGAACGCCCTGAGGGAATACCACCAACGTATAAGAGACACCAAACGGACCTTCATAAGAGACAAAGTCCAGACCAACGCGACCAACGCCAAGGAACTGTTCAACGTCATACAGCAGTTCACTAAACCCCCCAGCGTAGCCACGGACGTCACACCTTCACAGGAACTCTGCGACAAGCTCAGCTCTTTCTTCCATCGGAAGATCAAGACCCTCTACAACAACTTTAGCAAACAGACGCTGGACACCCCCCCCCCTCCATCCCGCCACCGTTGAACACATCACCTCTACCATGAGGAAAACTCACTCAGGAGCCCCAAAGGAACCCTGCCCACCACACATATTCCTCAGGGCCACTGCCGCCATCGCACCCGAACTTGGACTGACCATCAACGCCTCCTTCATGTCCGGCATCTTCCCAGATGACTGGAAGCGGGCAGAGGTTAAATCCCTCCTCAAAAAAAAACATGGCCGACCCAACTAACCTGAAAAACTACCAGCCCATCTCTCTCCTCCCTTACATGGCCAAAGTCACAGAGAGACTTGTGAATGCCCAGCTGACCACCTTCATCTAAGAGAACTCCATCCTAGACGCCTCCAAGTCTGGATTCCGCAGTAACCACAGCACAGAGACCGCCCTCCTCGCCACCACTGATGACAACCGCATGCTACTCGACCTGGAACACACCACGGCCATCATCCTTCTAGATCTCTCTGCAGCTGGCAACACTGTTTCTCATCGCACTCTCGCAGCCAGACTTCACGACGCGGGAATACAAGGAGTCGCCCTCGACTGGATCTGTTCTTTTCTCGCCGGCAGAACCCAGAGGATCAGACTCTCTCCCTTCCTCTCCAAACCCACTGATATCAACTGCGGAGTACCCCAAGGATCATCGCTCAGCCCCACGCTCTTCAACATCTACATGGCCCCCTAGCAGCCATTGTGAGACAGCATGGGCTCAGCATTGTATCCTACACCGATGACACACAGGTCATCCTCTCACTCCCGAAGAATCCAGAAGACACCAGACTCTGCTTCCAGGAAGGAATGAAGAACATGGCAGCCTGGATGAAAGACAGCTGTTTGAAGTTCAACTCAGAGAAGACCAAGGTCCTCACCCTCGGACCCTGCACCTCCGCGTGGGACAACACCTGCCCCTGAGAATCCACCCATCCCTACAGACCACGCACGGAACCTTAGCATCATCCTCCACTCCTCCCTCTCCATGAACCACCAGATCAATGTCATCGCACAAACTAGCTTCAACTGCATGCGCATCCTCTGCAAGACTTTTTCAAATGGATCTCTCCGACTGCAGAAAAACCGTCAATCATGCGCTCATAACCAGCAGACTGGACTACGGCAACACCCTATTACACAAACTCCAGACCATCCAGAACACTGCTGCCAGACTCGTCCTGGGAAAGCTGTGTCACAAACACATGACCCAACACCTACGAGACCTCCACTGGCTCCCCATCAAGAAGAGGGTCACCTTCAAACTCCTCACCCATGCCTACAAATCCCTCAGCAACACCGGACCCAAATACCTCAGTGAGAGAGTATCCTTCCATGTACCCAAGAGGAACCTCTGCTCCATGACCTCGCCCTGGCAGAGGTCCCCCGCATCCGCAGAAACAGAACAGGAGGGAGAGCCTTCTCCTACATCGCAGCCAAGACCTGAAACAAGCTCCTGTGAACATCAGACGTTCCCCAACCTAACACATGTTCAGGAAGGACCTCGAGACCTGGCTGTACGACTGATCCAGTCGGGGCTGCCCCAACACCCGCTAGCACCTTGAGACCCTCACGGATGAGTAGTGCGCTTTATAAAACCCTGATTCATTGATTGATGCCACCACTGAGCAGTAAGGGCAGGGTGCCAAGCACTATCCCAGCTTCTTATTGGGTGTGCTTCCAGTCCTATCAAGAAGCAGGGAGAAGGATTAAGGCGGGTGTCTCCTTTTCAATTCTGCATTTGTTGCTCCATTTGGCTTCTCGTTGGGAATCATGGGTTGATGGTTCCAATGCCCAGAACCAGATTCTTTCTTTCCTGCTACCATTGAGCCTCCAAGTTGCCAGCTGAGTAAGGAAGGTAAGTTAAAAAAAAGTTATTCTCAATGAATGTGTGCATGTGTTTGTGAGTGATTGTGAGTGAATGGGATTGAGTGAAACTGTGTGAGTGTGTTTGAAAGTGTCAATGAGAGTGAAAGTAAATGAGAACGTAGTGTGAGAGTGTTTATGAATAAGTGAAAGTGAGTGCAAGAGAGTATTAAAGGACTGTGAGTGCTTCAGACTGAGTGATTGGAGGCTGTGAGAGGGAGTAGAAGTGAGTCAAGGGTGTAGCGTTCAATGGCGCAGCAGTTGTACATGCACCAAGGCCCATGTCAGTTACCGTGTGTAAGTGTGTTAGCGAATGAGAACCAGTGAGTGTGAATATGTTTGTGTGTGAGTAACAGTGAGTATGAGTAAGTATGAGTATGAATGAGCAAGTGACTGAATGTGAGTTAGGGTGAATGAGAGGAACTGAGTATTAGTGAGGCAAATTTTAACAAAATGGGGTGAACTCCTTGCTGGTATATCACTGCACCATTTTCAAAGACCACTGACTGCCACTGGAACAAATCTCACAACCTGAAGTACTCCACTATATATGAGATGGCTCAACGACTGCCGACCATACAGAGAATGTTTAATCTTTTTTAACGATGCAAAGAATGACTGTGGTATATAGACAAGGACAATGTTTAATGAGACCATAGTAAGAGGTCCTACCCCGGAGAAGCAGCAGACCAACTGATGGAGTAAATATAGAAAAATTAACACCAGAAAAAGAATGAAAATACTTTTCATGTCAAGAGCAGTGAAAGGAGCAAGCTCTGACCAGAGTTGCCCAAGGCATGAAGGTGTAAAAAAATAGAAGTAAATATGCATTTAGAAGTACATTCCTCAACTATGGATAAGGGTACCTCAATGGGGGCAACATGTCTACACACCCTGTAACAAACAACCACAGCTATAACCCAGAATGGAGTTTTGCTCTAACTTGACATGGGGTCATAAAACAAAACAGTTTCCTTTTTACTTTGACAGCAGAGTACGTGAAAGAGCCATGTAAGAGCACTCAGTGCCTCGTCATGGGTAGTAAGCACTATATAAATGCAATTAGAATTACAATGACTAGTCCTACGAGGGGGGTGTTATCACAGGTTCTCAGACGGCGCTAAACCAATAACGTAAAATTGATACTATGAGAGAAACAAAATAATTGGATGTTGTGCCACAGGTGAGGGGAAACACCTAAACCCCGAAATTGTAAACAAAAGGTCCGTACAATTATATACAACATCTCCTACGCACACGCATATAAGTACAAAACAGTACAACACAGGTTATGTTGATCTTGAATGAAGACGATGGTGTTCTTATTTGTAATGCTTGGTTTAATGTTGTATTTCTGAGCACGCCAGCCAACAAGTGTTTCGTCAATGGGTTGTGTAAACCCTCAACTTCTTCAGGGCTTTTGCGAGTCACGTAGATGCTTAGACCTTAAAACCGGTCATAATTCCGACCCCGCAGGTCATATTTATTCTGCAGTGCTAGTTCTCCGTCGTTGACACGTGTGAGTCTAGAATCATGGGGCATATTACCAAGGGCCATTATCGCTGCATTAGCGGGACTTTTTCCCGCTAATGCGGCGATAATTTCATCGCCCTATTACCAAGCTGTCGCTAACACCAGTTAGCGACAGCTTGTAGGTGATAGCGGGCATTTAGGGGCCCGCATTGCATGTCAGCGATAATTATCACTAATGACATGCAAAGTGGGCGTGCCAAGATGTTAGCGACTGAAAACAGTCGCTAACATCGCTATCTCCGATTACCAACTTTTGTAAATATTCGCGCTAAGCGCAAATATCTCCAAAAGCTAACGCCTGCCCTGAGCAGTTCTTACCCATGTTATCCAATGGTAGGTGGATAGCATGGCTAAGAGCATTAGCTCGGTAATGCATGAATATCGCTGACTTTTCAGCGATATTCATGCATTTTGGTCGATTTTTATCGCTTAGGAGATAAACCTTGATAATAGCAAGGCTCCTAAGCGATAAAAATAGGCGAAGCACGGCGATAAAATTATTGCCGCTAACCAAGCATAGCGATAATTATAGATTATGCTTGGTAATATGCCCCCTTGTTATCTAAAGCCAATCCGTTGGCCGACGAACGCAGCGAAGGGGTTAAAGGAGTCGCTAGCATGGATAAATGTTTTAGCTTCAGCAAACATTCCACGCATGGCACGTGTGCTACGCGGTACAGCACATATACAATTAACGGAATGTTTATGAATTTATTTATGCACAGAATTTTGTATGAGACTGGTAGTAGGCCTCTAGTTCACATTGTATGAAAAACGCACGCACAACCCGCACAACATAGTGCATGGTGCCAGACAGCCTGATTGTGAACATCACAGGGGTAATGTACAGCAACAGGCCATTTATTTAATCACATTTATTTATTACATTTCAAATGCAACCAGTCAATGTATAGGATTCGTCAAATTTCCAATATAACAGAAACAATCTGAGATGCAGTGGTACCGAATTATAGCACTTTGGATAGTATTAAAACCCTTAAACCAATAAACAGTAAGTCATATTAGATACACATGTTGACTCAGTAACTAATACACATATGTATCATGTAATGGTCTAATACAAACCACCCGAGACTCTAGGGACCTCGAAAGTATATAATAAAGTAAAGAAAATTCAATTGAGTCAATTCAATTAAGTGGCCAGACCTTCAGCCGTAGACCATAGTTATCAGACCCCGGAGCAGGCCATTTTAAATAAATATAGCTCGCCACAAATTTTTCCTCCTTGTGCAGCTCAGTGCAGCTGTGTTGCGCTAAAAATACATCTGCCCCTTTGTGTGCATGCCTGGTGTGCCCAGCCTTAAACCTTGCACGCTCAACTAGTTAGTAGCATTAAGATGCTTTCTACAACTCTTCTAACTGAACTCGCTCTCTTACTCTTTGCTTTTCTATGCAACTTTATTTTCTCACTATTGTAATCCCTACTTCTCTGTGTACTTTGAACCTCTCTCTATCTCAGCTCTCTCTACCTCATCTTTCTTTATCTCGCCTCTCAACATACCCAATATACCAATTTCAGCTTAAAATCTCTGTCTCTCTTATTACCCTGCGCTTCTATCTTGGTGCACTCTTTTTGGCTACTTTTATACCTATTACTTTCGAGCCTCTCTCTCTTTCTCAACTCCCTCGCTACCTCATCCCTCCTTCTGTGTCTCACTTCAGATATTCCATCTGACCTGTAATGTATGTGTCTTGTAAAGCGCACTGCTGCCCTGAGGCGTCGTGGCGCTGTAGACCGCTGGGGAACCCGTCTTGGCTATCCCTGTGAGATGGTCCCTACTGGGTATCTCCAAGGTGAAACCAGGCATCCCCGGCGAATGTGGGGGGCCGTTGTAGAGATGAGGCAAGCTAATGCCCAGAGTTGCCGAGTGTGTTCCCTGGTTAGAGTAGGCACCGAGGCGAGAATTATCGAGTCCACTGACCCTGGTCCTCAATCCTGCTGCGTCGGGAATTGAACCCCGGTCCCGGGCCGTTCTTCCGGGTCTGCCGCCTCTAACCAGTGAGCCACACCACTCCACTCTCCCTCCCTGTATATCTCTTCACTTCTCTCACACATTCACTTCTATCTTTACCTCACCTCTCTCTCTCTCTCTCTCTCTCTCTCTCTCTCTCTCTCTCTCTCTCTCTACTACTTTACCTCTCTGTACCTCTCTCTCATCCCTTTCTCGACTTCACACCATATCCTCATCTGTCTGTCTCATTTCTCTCTCTACCTCATTTCTCCCTCACTACCATACCTATCTATACCCACTACTCTATCGCTACCTAACTTTTCCATTTACCTCACCATTCGTTCACTACTTCACCTTTACACCTCCTCTTTCTCTTATTCTACCTTTGTTCCCTTTCGTTTACCTCTCTAAATATCAGCCACATTTCCTGCTAATTCTATTGCGAGAGGCATTGGATCTTCTGCTTTATAAAAGCTTAAACAAGACCAAATAGGTGTCCCTGTGAAACCTTTTTTTGACCTGGGCAATGGTTGTGTGATTTCATACAATTAAGGAGGATACGCTTAGGTTTCTTTTCTTTTTTTCTCCATATGTGAAATGTTTTCCAGGGACTGGCCCAGTGTCAGGGTGTCTGTGAGTGATTTGCTTGGTTCGCATAGCGATAGCTGCCTTAACTTCGCAGACACACATTTGTGTATAAATTGAACTTGCATCTCATTAGCTCCATCTGGCAGCGTACATGTGCTGGCCAGCTCTTGGAGGCGTCTGTGGAACTCATGAATGGATTCTTCTAGGTTATATTTGGCCAGTCGGAGAAGAAAACCCTCGTAATCAGCATTGGCGAGGGGGGTGAGTGAGCGTCCAGGACCACCACCGGGATGTCAAGATTTAAAGGAGCTCTATCTCGACTATGCTTTGGGACAGCTTAGAGATGTGCTCACCAGCAGGATGTAGAAGCACGCCTTGTTGTCTTTCGGTAGGGATAGCAGTTCCTTGCAAAGTACATTCTCAGCACGTCTAGCCGCAATCTTCATTTCGCCCCCAATGATGATGGGGTTGGTGCATACTAGTTGAAAAGGAGATACAGTTGGTGTGATGGAGAGGTACTGGGGATGTGCGCGAGATTGAACCTCCTTTTCCTTTAGACCTGTGGTGGGAGGGGAGTGAGCACCTTGCCAGAATTAAAGGTGCCCCCCCCCCCCCCTCGGACCTCACTGCGAGAGAATAGTTCTAGTGTGTAACGCGTTGAAGTGCCCGACTATGCCAGATTGCCTGAACTGGTCCTGGGTGATGTTCTGCTTTAGTGGTGTGTGGTGGTAACCACTCTAGTGACTTGTCAGCATTTTCTCCCTTCAGACCCCAACCTGTTCCTGCAGGTGCACAGAGCAGGAACCAAACGCAGGGGCGGAGTTTTGGTAGCTGATGGCAGGTTGCTGGTGAGACCAGTGGTAGAGCATTTACTGGTGGGTGACAGGGAGCCAGGCTCGTTGGGGCTTAGTGGGCGAGAGCGGGCTTGGTAGTGGAGTCTTGTCAGGGTGTCAGCATGCGGCATCTCATCCTGTTGCCAGTGAGGTGTCTGTCAGTCAGCCACTGTGGCTGGAGCATGGGTGCAGGCCACACAGTGGAAGAAAAAATCCAGACAGGACTCTAGGGTTCCAATCAGGCCTGGCCTTTGGCATGGTGAACTGGGCCCATGCAAAGGGCATCTAGGTTCATGTGGGGCTCAAGGAGCTGTCTCCATGCATGTCATGCAGCAGTATCACTCTGAAATGGATCCAGCAAGTCAGCCTACACTGTGCTTTTTTCCTTATATAGGTTGCATGCGCCCCATTAAAGTCCTCTTGCTCCCCCATCTCCAAACCCCCTATTCTTCCTCATTTACTATTTGGCATTTGCAGGAAGGAGCTGAGCTGTGGTGGATTCAGGTGAGAATGGGGGAGGAGTGGACAAGTTGGAGAAATCAGCTGAGGTCTGACCATCTAAACAATAGTCCGACCCCCACCGCCCACCCCGTGGTCACATTATTTTTAGTAGCAGCAGCAAGGAAGAAATAGGGCAGACAGATCGGAAACAGCTGGGCAGTGAAGGTCTCAGTCTGCAGCAGCTGAACCTCTAGAACACTAAATGCTAATTGTTGTTTTCTATACATGAAACATCTTGCATCTTTCTGGTCACATAATGCTGACAAATAGGAAACTACTGTGCTTCTCAATTTGTGGTATTTTATTAAGCTCTACTGTTTCTCTTTGGATTCTAGCCTTTGCAGTTTTGTTGCTCCGCACTATAAATACAGGATGCAAACAAAATGCATATTTGCTCAAATTAATGGAAATGTTAATGTTAATGTTAATTGGCATTTGTATAGCGCGTAATCACCAATGGTCTCTTACCGTTTATGAGAGAATTTATTTATTTATTTATTTATTTTGTGTACTTGTAGAGCGCAGTCCTGTCACCCAGAGGGCATCCTGGCGCTTTGAACTTGAGCGGTTGCACTATTCGCTTACTCAACAATTTTAGGAAACAGATGCGTTTTTAACGCTTTCCTGAACGGGAGGTAGTCCCTGTGGCTTCTCAGAGAGAGTGGCAGGGAGTTCCAAAGTTTGGCCGCTGCAACACTAAATGAGCGGCCCCCCATCCTGACTCTCTGAAACCTCGGGACTACCAGCAGATGCGCCGAAGAGGAGCGGAGAAGTCGCGGGGCAGAGTACCAGGTGAACATATTCTGCAGAGGTATCGGACCCAGTTGATGTACTGCCTTAAACACCAAACACGCGGCTTTGTACAGCACTCTCAGATGTACCGGGAGCCAGTGTAGCTCTCTCAAAGCTAGGGTAGAAGAGCTAGACCTAGGGCGTGAGAGAGCCAACTTGGCGGCCATATTCTGCACCCGTTGTAACTTCCCCACCAGATTTTTTGGGGCCTCTAGAAGTAGCGCATTACAACAGTCTAAACGACTTAGTATGGTACCGCGAACTACTTCCGGCCTAGCTTGGGCGGGGAGAAGGGGCAGAACTTTCCGCAGCATGCGTAACAGCATCATGCACGTAGAAGTGGTTTTGTTGACGTGCATGTCAAGCTGTAAATTTGGGCCGAAGATCACCCCCAAGTTGCAAGCAGATTCCCCCGCCAACACTGGCTCGGGAAAGGTGGCAGGCCAGAAATTCTCTGGAAGTGCCCGCGAGATCTGATCTGTGGAACAATAGAGCACCTCCGTCTTTGCGCTATTAAATTGTAAGAAGTTGGCCCGTAGCCAGTCCGCTGTGGCTGCCATGCAGCGATGAAATGTCTCCAGCGAGACCGCATTATTACCCTCCAGGGAAAAGACCAGCTGGGTGTCATCGGCGTAGTTAAAAGCCGAGACACCAAAAGATTTTATAAGCTGGACCAAGGGGCGGAGGTACAGATTAAAAAGTATTGGGCTGATGGCCGAGCCCTGTGGGACCCCCTGTCCTAGTTTCCTTGGCTCAGAACGAAATGGAGGGAGCGAGACCAACTGTTGCCGACTGCCAAGATAGGATATAAGCCAGTCTCTTGCATCCTCTGTGACCCCACACTCCTCCAGTCTCCTGATAAGGGTCCGGTGGCAGACCGTATCGAATGCGGCCGACATGTCGAGCAGCACTAAAAAGGCTGCCCGACCACTGTCGACACGCGAACGAAGGTTGTCCAACACGGTTACCAGCGCGGACTCCCTCCCGTGCCCGGGGCGGAAGCCAAACTGTGTCTCGTCGAACCATCCGATGTTCTCCAGGAAACCTGAGAGCGAGCGGGTCACCCATTTTTCCATGATCTTAATAGGAAAAGGGAGCAAGGAAATTGGCCTATAGTTGGAAAGACAGGTCGGGTCCAGCGTTGGTTTCTTGAGCAGAGGTGACACTACTGCTAGCTTCCAGCACTCGGGGACAGATGCCAACTCCAGAGACTGGAGGCAGATGGAATACAAAGGTTGGAAAAGTTCCACCTGAAAAGCCTTCCAAAATTTGGGAGGCAGTGGGTCAAGCGGAGAGCCAGAGGACACCGTATTTGCCAAACTGCAGAATTCCTCAAAGGAGGGACGGGGGAAAAGTTTTAGTTGGGGTCGACTGGAAAGAATGTCTGGAGCTCCCAAGCTAGAAATTGGGATACTCGGCTGGGGTCGACTGGGTGAACTGTCCGGAGCTCCCAGACCAGGGCCAAGGGCACCTGTCTGGGGTCGACTGGGCAGGCCAACCGGAGCTCCCAAATCGAGGGCTTCTATTAGGAGAGCAGAGTCGGTCGGCAGGGGTCGACTGGATAGCCCGTTCGGAGCTCCCAAGCCAGGGCTAAAACCAACTGGCCGGGGTTGACTGAGCGGGCTAACCGGAGCTCCCAAGCCGAGAGCAGCGGGCAGAGGGTGTTTTAGGCCCTCTAAGATCTTAGCAGTCTTCTCTTCAAAAGCACCCGCCAGGGAGTCGCACAGGGCTTGCGACGCGGGGACCGTGTTAGCCACACATACAGGGTGGGCCATGTCCCTGACAATTTTAAACAGGGCTTGAGATTTATTAGGCGCCTGATTCAAGGTGGATTCCAAAAAAGCCGCCTTAGCCAACTTAATCTGCGCCTTGTAGCCCTGCAGTGCGAGCCTGAACGAGGCCTTTGCTGATGGTGAATACTGCTTCCTCTAAGCTCTCTCAGCACGTTTACAGCTCAACTTCAACTGTCGAAGCTCTTCCGTGTACCAGGGAGAGGCCCGGTTCACTCTCCCTCGAGACTTACGAAGGGGAGCAACCTTGTCTAGCGTGTCGGTAAAAGAACGGCACAGAGTCAAATAGCTTTCCTCCACTGAATTACTCAGACAAAAATTGTCTGATAGTAAAGAAGGCAAAGGAGATAAACTGAGTAGTCGAGACCAAGGTCTACCCAGTTTCGACAGTCCTACCCCGGCTGCCTCAGAGGAATAATCCCCTATGCAGAGGGAGAAAGCCACAAGTGCATGGTCGGTCCAGCATTGGCGTAAGATATCGTTGATCACTACTGATTGAGCGTCAGCGAAAATCAAGTCCAAGACATGACCTCCCCTGTGAGTCGCTGAGCAGACCAATTGCTGCAACTGAATTTCCCCAAAGGCTTGGCAAAGTGTCGTAAACGCCCCATCCAGTGGGCCCCCCTGCCATAAGTTGAAGTCCCCCAGGACCAACAGCTTAGAGTGAGTGTTGGATAAATCATATATTAGGTCAAGGAAATCTGATAGGGAGGGTGCCGAGCCCAGTGGACGATAGCAAAGCACACCTGTAAGCAGTGTTCTCTCCAGATCTTTAATAGAGAACCCCATCAGTTCAAAGCCCGAAACCTCACCAATTTTAAGCTGAAAAAGACCCAGCTTTTCTCTATAGATGATGCCAATTCCACCACCTCTGTTCTTCGGCCGAGGGGTGTGAATGATTTTAAAGCCTGGGGGGCAAGCAAGTCCCAATTCAACTAGGCAGTCCTCCCGAGTCCAAGTTTCGGTTAGAAATAACACATCCAACCCTGAGGATTCAATCAGGAAGGCAATCTCTGTGTGGTGCTTGCAGAGCGACCGCACATTAAGCAGACCGCAGGACAGGGATTGAGACGGGAGAGAGACGGTAGCCTTCTGAGTCCGAGACGCCTGAATCGGTCTTAGTTCCAGAAGGGCAGCCCGGGAATAAACTAGGCGGGGAGATTGCAAAAGTCCAGAGGAAGCGGCCCTATGCGCGCCCGTTGCGCGAACGGGCGCAAACGGGCTTACCTCTGGTGCACCTCCGGCGCGCCTACGACGCGCCCGCTGCGCGTGACCGCTGCGCGCTTGGTCCACCATTCCTTTATGGTATTGGACCGAGCGGAAGTCCGCCTCCTGCGTCCCTTGACCTTCTCAAGATGGCGCCCGGAGTGCTCACAAACTTCACCCCCACCCAAGATGGCGGACGGACCCGGTTAACTAACTATATCCCGCCAAATACGGGTGAAAAGCAATTTTTAAAGTGCAGGTAAGCCTGTCGAAATTCCCCGGCCTACGAAGCTGACACCAGGAAGACAGCGCAATAAAAGCGAGCTCTAGAAGCTCTAGGCGCGATGACCAGCAGCGCAGGTAATTTAAAATACAATAAGCGCAGTTAAAAGTATTGCAGCAGCAAAAAGCGCGCAGGCCAATAGTTCTGACCTGTCAGTGCACTTGGTGGCTTAAATAAGCACACCAAGTGCGAAAGTCCGCCTCCTGCGTCCCTTGACCTTCTCAAGATGGCCCCCGGAGTGCTCACAAACTTCACCCCCACCCAAGATGGCGGACGGACCCGGTAAACTAACTATATCCCGCCAAATACGGGTGAAAAGCAATTTTTAAAGAAGAATTGCGAAACCCTAGCAGCAGTTACCGGTCAGTGCGCCTACTTGGTCAAAGCACATCTTGTACCCAAGCCTGTGTGAACAACAGAGTCTTAAGCTTTTTCCTAAATGGTAGGAGAGCTTCCCTCCGCAGACTTTCCGGTAACTTGTTCCATAAATGGGGGATCAGAACTGAGAAATCTCATCCGCCCATGGTGGCTGTATCAAACCATGGGCAGTAGGACAGCAGGCCTGCCTCAGGCGAGCGTAGGTCACGTCTATTCACGTAACCCCTTAGGCGTCCTTGATAGTTAACCACATGCGCGCTAGCGGGTTTTCCTGCTGTGCGCTGAAATGTGAAAATCGCGGGTTACGTGACAAAGCCAGCTCGTCATGCGCGCAGTGCAGGTAACGCCCATGACGAGCTGGCTTTGTCACCAGCATCGAAGGGGTTTATAATGGTTCACTCCACGTACATCTAAAGTTATAGGCTACAACTAGAATGAAAAGTGGGTTACGAAGAGGCGCCAAATTTGGTTCTGCCCAGGGTGCTATCTGAGCAAAGGCTGGCCCTGGTTGCAGTTCTCGACTTACCAGGATTTAACACCTTCCAGAGCTCGGACCGCCCCTTTTATTAGTTTCTGCACATGTTTGGATGCAACCATTAACCCTTACTCTCAATGGGAGAGCAAGGGGTCAAAGTGGGCGAGCCCGAGCTGTCCCGCGTACATGACACAACACACTGCTATAATTTTTTTATTATCCGCCTACATTTCATATTCTTAGATCTACAGACTAACCATGGGCAGAGAACTCCGCACCGCTGGCGGATTTTTGCATAATCTGCATTCCGCTGAGAACTCAGGGGTATATTATCAAGCCTGGGCTATAAAATGATCGCCGCTTTATCGGCAGGAAACTGCCGATAAAGTGGCGATAATGGGCTTTATAATAGACTCTATGGAATTCCAATCGAAGCTCATGTTAAATGTGAAGGACATTTAACATGAGCTTCGATTGGAATTCCATGGAGCATATTATCAAGCCCATTATCGCCACTTTATCTGCAGTTTCCTGCCGATAAAGCAGCAATAATTTTATCGCCCAGGCTTGATAATATGCCCCTCAAAGTTTAAGCAAAACTCCGACTCCGCAGTGGAGCGGAGTTCAGCCCCAGACACTTCCCGCGTCCACCCCCCCTCATTAAATATTTAAAAAAAAAGAAAAATTAACGTAAATTAAACACACTTATCTTTATCGCGGCATCTCCGGGCTGCCCTCCTCCTCGCCGCGATCCTGCAGAATCCCATACATCAGACGTATGTCATGGTAGGACTGGGCATACGTAGGAATTCCTACCCATGACATATGTCTGACATAGGGGATTCAGCAGGACCACGGCGAGGAGGAGGAGGACAGCCTGGAGACGCCGCTATAAAGGTAAGTATGTGAAATTTACCTTAATTTTTATTTTTCTTTAAAAATATTTATTGAGGGGGGCTGGAGGCGCGGAGCAGAGTTCCATTGAGTTTATGCCCAACTCCGTGGAGCTCCGCGTAGAGCAACTATGCCAGCTCTGCCCAGGCTTAGTACAGGCCAACCCCGCCACCAAGAAAAGGTAAGCGCTTGAAGCAAAGTAAGCACAGCAGGACAACAGATTATTAGCTGTTCAAAGATGGTTTGTCTGAAAATGGCGCTTTATTGGGATTCAGGATATTTTAGTTAAAAGTGTCAAAGGGGAGAGGAGACTCTGTGCTTTTTTAAAGTTCTTGAGACAGGAAGGTGGGACTAGTATTGCAACTGCACTTCGCCACTTCAGCTGGTGAGAATTAATGTACATTACAATACAGTTTGAAGCTAAGCAACATACAAAGGACGCCCGCAGGGAAGAGCACTCTAACTAAGGATGGTGAGGAAAGAATTGGCATGTAGTGTGTAAACGTGAATCATCTTTTTCAGATTCTCTGTCTGCTCTTTGTACCTGTCAGTGTTGCACTGAATATTTTGCCAGTTTCTTTCACGCTTAGAAACCCTTCTGGAGGTTCTTGCTAATTGGATGACTGATGCTCCGGCCATAGCCTGATTAACAGAATACAGGCTAAGGGGAATCTTTGTTTTGAAAGAATACAGAGGGCTCTGTGTCCCTACCCTTTCTGCCAATACTGTAGACCTAACTCTGAACGTATCCACTGAGTCCTAATTAAGCCCTAGAATGACCACCTTCCTCCAGGTCATTGTGGACATTGTCTCCAGTCCTGGAATATTATTTTATAGCACATTGCATTTTTGGTGTCATAGCCTTGTCTTACTTGCATTAAACTAATTAGAGTAACACATCTAAAATGAATTCTTTACAAGTGAAAGGTTCAGCACTGGAGTCAGTGTCTATAATAAGGAGTGAGGAGATCACTCTAACCCTAATCCAGTCCTTTCCTTTAATTTTATTTGAGTGAGACAGCTAGAAAACACATGCACTATGTTGGATTGACTAAACAAAAAGGAAACAACAGTACCTGAAAATTTTGCAGTGAAAGAGCACAAGTAATATGTTTATGCTCCAGGGGAGGCACAAAAATAAGGAAAGGAAGTAAAGCCCACATGAGCTTAGAAATAAGAAGCAAGCACATTTTAGTGACAATAAAGCCAACTATTGGTAGGCACTGGTAGGCTTTAAGCCCGCTGTAAGCTGATAATACATCATGCGCTGTCTATTAGTCGAGCATAGAGCCATTCAGAGAGAAAGTCAACAGTGCTTACAAGCTCAATACCACTCATACTCCTATAACACAACACTACCATCAAGACCAGTGTAAGAAATTGGGTTACTTGTTGAGGGGAGTGAAACCCTTCTCAAGCAGCAACCATAATTCTACTCAGGGTGAAGTTGCAAGCAAACCCTAAATTAACCTGTGCTCAACACTTGGGTAGTTTGGCACAGAGCTGTCAGGCTTAACTAAGAGGCAATGTGCAAAGTATTTATGCAACAAATCATACAGTAGCGCAGTGAAAACACAACAGAAAAGGATCCCAAAACAGTTTTAGAAAAATAGAATGTCTTTTTATAAATAAAACAATACAAAAACAACAAAAATCTAATCCGTAGACCCAAGGATATTCAATTTTAAAGATATAAATATTAATTAGGCCTAGGTGGAACTTGCGAAGGTTTTCTATGCAGAATTCCGTAGAGTTCCCCAAAAACTCAGAGAGATTACACAGTACTGTGAATGGGTGAAAAATCCTCCGCCCCGTGGCCAATGGTTCTGCTGGCCCAAGTAAGTTCTGTTATTAATGTTATTTCCCTAACTTTTACCTCTCACCACTATAAGAATAATTTTGTCTTGTTTATATTTTTTTTACTGTCTCCTTTTTTCAAATCCTCTTCTGTTTGTTAAATTCTTGTTATCCCTGCATTATCCTTTTTTTCTGCATTCCATGTTTCCCTACCTGACTTCCTTTAGTCTGAACTAATCTGTAGACTTCTTCTGCTTTGTAAGCAAGCTTTCCCTCTCCCCTTACATGTCTTGTGGACTAGTACTGTAAGACTAAGCAAACAGGTTTTAGGTATTCTACTGTGAAGATTGCAAGCCCAAGTGAGCTATTTTTCTCTTCACTTGTTTGTTGAGAAGGCTTTCTTTTTCTTGCTAATACTTAAACAGTAAAACTAGAGTGTTGCCATGGTCGTATGCAGTTTCCATGACAGTGCAGTATGGCAGGAAAGTAATAAGTGGTACCAATGCATTTACCAACCAAGAACATGTGTCCTTCATTGATCAATTTATTCCACCCCGTCACTGTGATTCAGTGACTCATAGTCATCAAAGCTCTGCCCCTCTATTACAAAAAGGTTTTATTTGGCTTGACTACCTGGCATTTCTAACGTTTTCAGCCAACAAAATGCCCTAGGTGATATTTTTGATAGAAGATACTGCTAACCGAACTGTAGCGAGGTATTGCGGTTGTATTTTGTTAAAAATAAATATTAAGGGGAGTCGTATCTGGCATTTAAAATGTGTAATGTTTTTTCCAGCTGCATAGATCACCAGTGCAGCGGCCAGCCGTATTGCCAGTGCAGCAGACGTGGCAAAGGAGGCGGTTGGCAGGCAAGTCCCAGCAGTGGCAGAAACAGGTAGTGGTAAGTCACATTGCTTGCTTATTGACAAAATATTAGAATACTCACTGTATTTGTTAAGCGGGGCAAATATGTATCCCACCCATTATCATTCATCACCTCCCTGCTCATTGTATTTCACCACCCATGACCTAACTACAGCATGGTTCAATTGAGCATTGCAGTGTTGGCTGTGCAATGTGCCTCTGCGTCAGTTAATGTGGCATTTACAAAGTTTTCAATGCACTACAAACCAAAAACAAGGGGGCATATTACCAAGCAATAGCGATAATTATCGCTATTGCTTGGTTAGCGAGAAAAAATTATCGCCGAGCTGCGGCGATTTTTATCACAGATAAACCTTGGTATTACCAAGGTTTATCGCAAATGCGATAAAAATCGACAATAATGCATGAATATCGCTGAAAAATCAGCGATATTCAGGCATTACCGAGCTAATGCTTATAGCCATGTTATCCACCTCCCATTGGATAACATGGCTACGAACTGCTCCTGGGCAGGTGTTAACGCTTAGCACGAATATCTCCAAAAGTTGGTAATAGGAGATAGCGATGTTAGCGACTGTTTCCAGTCGCTAACATCTTTGCACGCCCACTTTGCATGTCATTAGTGATACATTTTTCTGACATGCAAAGCGGGGCCCAAGATGGTCGCTATCTCCTACTAGCTGTCGCTAACTGGTGTTAGCCAAAGCTAGGTAATAGGGAGATAATTTTATCTCCGCTTTCTTGGCTTTTAAAGCCAAAATAGCGGAGATAAATCCCTTGATAATATGCACCCTGGTGTGTTTCCAAGTGCTCACTCAGTCACCTCCTAGTACTTCACTCTTACATTCTTTTCTAAGTTGTGTCCCATCCTACCAACACAAATTGGAAAATCCATTCTTGGCATGTGACACATTTTCCAGGTCAAGTGATTTATGTTCATATATTTAATGGGTTCCATAACGGATATTTCCTGTACAAAGTTTCCCCTTTCGACATTCTTCAGCTACAGTGACTGACTAAGCCAAAGTTTAGCACATGATGATCAGTGACATCCCACTATTCTATTGTAAAACCTTTAACTATTCAACCTCGTCCTTCTATCTTACCCTGCAGTAGAGTAAGTTAAATTTTCATTCCTTACTGCCAAGCAAATGTATTTGTTGAAAATTATTTGTGGTGGAGGGTGAGATCAGTGAGTAAAGTAGGGCTAAGTGCCTGATTTTGAGTTTTGCAGATGGAATACTCTGTAAGAAACGTGACAAATAAAATTCACATCCCATTCCTTTCATTGTGCTGCAGTGCATCGTTTTTCCCACCCTCTACTCATGGTGGAGAGGATATCTGCTTTTTATATGTGACGTTTGTGACCTAGTATCATTATTATTCATCTGCCTCTTTGGAGTCAGGGTATAATTGAAAGGCATTTGGAGAAGAGCAGACCCACTGGAATAAAAGTGAGATAATTGTCCATTACAGCTGGCCTACCTGTAGACTGTAGAGAGTAGCAAAGTACCAAACGCCCTAGCATGCCTCTATTAATTTAGCCCACCAGGAATACTTGTAATGCACAGTATTAGGCTTGGTTATTTTGACTGGTTTACGCCCAAACTTTATGCCTTATGCCTCCTATTTTTCTGACTGTGTTTTTTTTGGCTATATGAATCTAGGCACTTTACCACTGCTGATCAGTGGTAAAGTGAATATGCTCGCTGTATAAATTGTGTTATGATTGGTTTTCCACGATTTGCATATTTGATTTACTTATAAGTCCCTATTAAAGTACACGGAGTGTGCCAGGACATATAAGTCAAATGTTAGTAGTGGGCTTGCAGCACTGGTTGTGCCACCCACATGAGTTGCCCTTTAATTGTGTCTCATACCTACCACTGTAGTGTCTGGGAGCGCAGTTGTAAACTGCCATGTTGCCCTGGCAAATGCCCAAACCTTTCATTTCCTTACATATTAGCTACCCCTAAGGTAGGCCCAAGGTACCCCCATGGGCAGGGTACAGTATATATGAAAGGTAAGACATGTACTGGTGTGTGTGACATGTTTTGATACTGAAATGCTGTGTATTTCATTTTTCACTATTGAAAGTCTGTCTGTCCTGTAGGCTTATCTTTGGAGCTGAGCTGTAACATTTTACATGAGTAGCTTTCCATTGGGACAAGATAGAAAATGGAGTTTAGGGTCTCTGAACTCAGAATTTATGAACACACGTTTTGGTGAAGGTGGTTTTTAAATTCTGTATTTGAAAATGCCACTTTTAGAAAGTGGGCGTTTTCTTACTTTACCATTCTGTGTACCTCTGGCTGTTTGTGTATTCAGCGTCTGGTGTTGGAGTGACAGAAGCTGGGGATATGCATTCACTCTAGACAGTCCTTAGGGTGGTTGAGGTGTGCCCTGCTTGCCTGGGTGACTCATTGCTGGGTTGAATAGACCTGGTCTGCATTTAGAGTGGTAGGAGAAGTTTAGGTTGCACCTGAATAGAATGTGTCTCCTGTTTCACAATGCTGTCTCCGCCCACTGTGGTCATGCTGCACTAGGGAGGACAGGACTAGTTTGGACTGGGTTCAGAGACTGTTGCCACAAAGAGAACAATGACAAAATGGACTTTAGAACACATCTAGGAACAAGAGAACCCTGCCAAGAAGAACAGCGGGAGGACTGTGTGAGGAGCGCTGCCTTTTCTATGTGAGGAGTGGGTTGGCCTGCAGTTGCTGCTTCTGTCTGTGGTGTAGAAAAATAACTGACTGTTTGCCCTGCTGTGGTATCCTGCTTGGAAAGAAACTCCAAAGGCCTGTGTGAGCTGGCCTCCAGTTTCAGAAGACTCAGGTACATCAAAGTCTTCCCTTTGTGTGCTACACTTTATTTTTGAATCCTTGGTGCCTCACTCCATTCAGGGATTTCAGGTGCTTTCTGGTGTTTCACGTTATTTAGAGATCACTGGTGCTGATCTGAACTCCCTTCCACTGCTTAGGAGTTCATGCACCTCCCTAGAAAAGCCTCCCTGTGCATTAATACTGGAAAGACCGAGACCAGAAGAGGTCTCTGACGTCGTGACCAGCAGGCTCTCAGCACCGACAAGCATCGGGCACCGAGGACTGCACCACGTGTTTGCGGGCAGCCCCTTCTGCTAATTTTGCCTGTGGGGTACACAGCGATGTCTCCTTGCTGGCTGAGGCAGTGCGTGGATACCCACCATCCTGACACCTACCTGGAGGGCAATTGCAAGAGTGTTGCAGCACAGGACAAAACTTTGATGCCTAGAAGAAACAGACATATGGGTTATGATGACACCTATTAGCGTTCTTGAGTGAGGACCTATGTGTTTGTCCTCCCCACCAAATGGCTGAATTTCTGCCTTGATGTTGGGGTACATGTTGGGTTAACCCATATGCTACATGTGGATTCAGTTGGGCGGTAATGGTTGTTCACTGTGCCTTCTTAACGCAGACTGGCAAATACATTTTTACTGAATCTACCTACCGTAAGCTGTGCAGAGGAAGTAGTTTATGATACCTTCAAACCTAAGAAAACATATTTACTGTCTTGCCGTAAAAGGTTATGTTAATGACAATTGCCTACTTGGAAACTGAGTGTGATTTCATACATTGCAGGGACAAAATAAGAAGTATTAGGTTCAGAGACTGCATAATATGTATAACACTGTGGGTTTTATGCTGTTCTGTTCTGTGGGTTTTATGGTGTTCTGTTCTAACATGTGCAAAATATGGGGATTTACCTATTACCCTAAAATGTGGTATGACAATTGCCTAGTTGGCAAAGTGACTTATGTGATTGTGTTCTATGTGTTTATGTATAATACAAAGAGTATTTTTATATAACCTTGTGCGGAGTATTATTTTTGTGGTGTGCCTAGTATGTTGCTGGTGTGTGTGTATTGTGCAAACGCTTTACATATTGCCTCTGGTATAAGCCTGACTGCTCTGCCAAGCTACCAAGGGGTCAGCAGGCGTTATATTGTGTGTGTAACTCCCTTACCCTGACTATAGTGGTGGGTTCTGGCTGGTTTAGGTGCATACCCTTGCCAACCAGAAACCCCATTTCTAACATATAATGTATAATGTCTTACTCATTAATGAGAGGCAATATATTTTTCTTTTTACAAAAAGTGTCTGTTCAGTGTTTTTTTACCAGAAAATACTTTAAAAGGTGGTATTCTGTCTTAATTCCTTGCGCTCAGTCAGTGTGTTTAAGTGAAGCATGTGTGGGTAAAATATCAAGCATGGGCGGATTTCTCGGATCCACGATCCGCGAATTTGCGGATTTGCGGATCCACAAAATCCGCGAATTTGCGGATTTACGGATTTTGCAGATTTTTTTAATGGGGGGGTTCTTCTGTGCGAGTTCAAGTGCCTCTTGTGTGTATAAATGGTCAGAGGCCGATCAGAGCAGCAGATGAAGAGAAAGAAGCTCCTGGTCACAGGAACAGCACGAGGATTGTGCTCGTGAAAGTCAAGGATACAAAGGCCTCTATCCAGCATCACAGCTGATATTCGACGGTAGATTTGGGAAGAAGGCACACCTGCCCAGCCTCGACGATGCTCACCATTGTTTTTGGGCTGATGAATGAGTCACTGAATTTGAGCTTCAACTGGTTCCAGCGACCATGTGTGTGTTACTATGCAATCGCCCGAAGGGCGCAGGGGTCCCTTGAGTGAGCTATCCATCATAGTGGGTAAATGGCGGGAAGACGGTGCACACCGCGAGTGTGTGAGCGGGGCCAAATGGGTGGGGCTTCCATGCGAGTTCACATCCATGCCTCTTGTGTGTATAAAAGGTCAGAGACCGATCAGAGCAGCAGATCAAGAAAAGAAGCTCCTGGTCACAGGAACAGCACGAGGATTGCGCTCGGGAAAGTCAAGGATACAAAGGCCTCTATCCAGCATCACAGCTGATTTTCGATGGTAGATTTAGGAAGAAGGCACACCTGCCCAGCCTCGACGACGCTCACAATTGTTTTTGGGCTGATGAATGAGTCACTGAATTTGAGCTTCAAGTAGTTCCAGCGGCCATATGTGTGTTACTATTACTATGCACACCGATGTGCGCAGGGGTCCCTTGATTGAGCTGTCCATCCATCATCCTGTAACTATTTTAGGATGGCGCCGGCAAGCTGCCAGCGCCATCCTAAAATAGTTACTAAATTAGCTTCATCAGGAAGCACTAATAGATAAAATAAAGCAGGTGCTCGAGCACCTGCTTTATTTTATCTATTAGTGCTTCCTGTTGAAGCTAACTTAGTAACTATTTTAGGATGGCGCTAGCAGCTTGCCGGCGCCATCCTAAAGTAGTTACAACAACAACTTCAAGCTTGAAGGCTTGAACTTTTGACCCCCGAATCCGCCGCTCGCGGATTCGCGGATTTTTGGTAAATTCGCGGGAGTTTGCGGATTGCGGATTTACCGAAAATCCGCGAAATCCGCGAGCGGAACGGGTTTTGCTCTCACGCTTATAAAATATGTCCCTGTGACTCCTAATGACATCTGGAAATTCCAATGGCCCGGATCAGCAATGTACTTCTACAGTGCCACTATATAATTTTAAAGAAGTGTTTGCACAGAGCATCATTTACAATTTTTTTTTAATAGTTTTTGTTTCTTGAAATAGCTACTTCTACTGGTCCACCACTACCATCTACTTGGCAGGAGAAAGCAGCCCAACTGCAGTGGAGAGTATGGAGGCCATCCAGACTGAATATCATCTGCTGGCGGCTCAGGAGGAAGAGAGGGCTGAGGTGGCATCTGGTACTGCCCCGGGCCCCTGTTCCTCCAGCTAGCCGCAGTGCCTCCATCCCAGCCACAACATTGCCAGCACTGCCAGCAGCTAGGATCCACTGGAACGATCACTGCTGCCCCCCTCCTACCCATTCCTGTTCCCACTCAGCGTGCTGCATGAGCTGGCGCTGCTTCGCCAGGAGGTTATATAAGGAAAAACAACGGTTCCTGTGGATTGATAAGATACCTTTGTAAAAAAGGAGGCAAAATTGCAATATTTTAAAGGGTACCTCAATGACAGAGGGCGAAAGAAACACTAACACAGATGAATTAATGTAAAATTTTGATACATTTTTGGACCAAAAGCATTATAAACATAATTTTAAAATCAAAAAACATTAGTGCATTGTGTCCAAAGTGAGAACGGGAACCCAAAGTTAAGTGACAGTGTGAATTTCTATATACAAGGTTTCCACAAATTTTTTAAATCGACCATTAACAAGAATGATCTGTATGTAGACAGCAGCAATATGCAATGACATGCGCTGTGTAATGGTTCGCTTCTTCTGTGTGTCGACGGCGTTTCGACCCTATAGTCAGTGTAGGGTCTCTTCAGGACCAAAGATGAAGGGACATCCTTCAATATGAGGAAAAACTGCCAGTAAAATTAAATGAGTGCAGATTCTTCTGCAGGTGGTCAGTATGTTGCTGACTATGTCTTCTTTTTTTTAGAAAGTCATGCGTAATCAGTTTGATGCAATGTGTAAAACACAGGACCACCAAGTAGCCACCATCTGCCAGGGCCTCAATTATATTACTGCCATTGTCCATGGTGACAAATCCAATTCTGAGACCTCTGGGTCACAGCCATTAAAACACCTTGGGGCATAATATCAACAACTAGTGATATTTATCGCTAAAGAAGCTTAGCGAAATTTTTTTTATCACCAAGCATCGCCGGATTTTATCGCAGAGATAACTTGCTATTTGCAACGTTTATCTCCAATGATATAAAATAACCAGCGATAGCGGCGAAATGCGTGAATATCGCTGGAAAACCAGCGATATTCATGCATCATCGCCAATAGGGTCTTAGCCAGAATATCCACCTCCCATTAGATATAATAGCTAAGAACTGGTCTGAGCAGGCGTTAGTTTTTAGCGATATTCGCGCTTAGCGCGAATTTTTTTATCGCAACGCCTGCCTTGCTAATAGGCGATAGCGTCATTAGCGACTGCTTTCAGTCGCTAACTGGTTGGGTATGCCCAGTTTGCATGTCATTAGCAATAAATATTGCTGACATGCAAAGTGGGCCCCAAACCGCTCGCTATCACCTAAAAGATGTCGCTAACTGATGTTAGCGACAGCTTGCTAAAAGGGCGATGAAATGATCCCAGCTTTGCGGCTGAAAAAGTCCGCAAAAGCGGCGTTAATTTCATTTTGCCTGCCTTGATAATATGCCCCCTTGTTTTTACAGTATTCCAAAATGTTTGCAGCTGTATGGGATTTCTCCATGGTGAACATGGCTACTGTTGCCCCCCCCCACAATTGGTCTTAAAGGTCTCTTCAGAACTGAGACCTGTAGATAGCTGTTGCCTAATCCATACAAAAGAGATCCAGTGTGCAGTGATACTCATGGAATTAATGGCTTGAGAATTGGTCCACATGTCTGTCATCAGGTGGATAGTGTGAACAGCACTCTGCTGCAAAGCTTGTCCAACCAGTAGCAGCATGTCGTGAAGGAGCACTGGAACAGAAACTCTGGCAAAATAGGCCCGGCTGGGAACCTTTCATTTTGGGCAGATGGCCGCCACAAATTCTAAAAATCCAACTTCTTTCATGAAAGAAAAACTGAGGAGATCCAGCGCTAACATTTTGGCGTGCTTATCATTGTACAAATGTGCCATGGGTGGTTGTGTACGTAGGGTCCCTCATGCCTAAACCTGCCCGTAATAGTAGCTTCGAATTTTTTCTTTTATAGTGCCACTTGCACAGGAATTTCCAAAGAGAACCAGGAGGTTGTAGACTCAATGTGCATCTTGGGGCAGTCACTGTATGCTGTGGTGTGTCCATCTGACTCTAATTCATTTCGAGGTTACTGAGACAGGGGATACTGGTGCACTGCTTGGGACAGTGCTACTTTGTGTAAAGCTGTCACTCTCTTCTTCCTCATCACCTTCACCTCCCACAGTGATCAGAGATGATTCCCCTCTCTAATCACCACCACCACCTGCAGCAGTATTTTAAAGGTGTGCCTCCCACTGGAATGTGTAATTTTTTTCATGTGGGTAGTTTGGCCTCCATTGCCATAGTGTGAACTAGCCAACCAGGCTTACCTCGATGAACACTCGCTTGGCAAATGGAGCATATTGTAATGATATCCTCCTCCTGCCTAATCGTAAAGAAATCCCAAACTGGGGAGGAGAACGTTCTTATTGTGCCACTGCTAATGCTTGAAAAAGCTCTCGAGGTAGGTGAGTGTGTCGTTGATTGTCTTTCTGCAGTGCGTATTTGGAGATAGTGGTGTATACAGGTCTCAGTGGGTCCTTAAAAATATGGAAGCTGTGGTGGTGGTACCAGTGACAAATCCCTCAGAGCAGCTTGAATAGGAGGGATAATGTTGTCCTCTGAGCCAGATTCTATGAAAATGACATGCTCATCATCCTCATGCCCTTCCATAATTGTAAGGCAGGGTGATAAATTAGTTCTGAGGAGCTGCAAGGCTGTGGTGTAGAGTCCGGCGTTAAGGCTGCTGTGTATATGAGAGATGCGAGGGTCGGCGCCAAGGATGCGTCATGCAGTGGCAGTTCTGAAGCCGATGCGGGCTGCTGCAGCATTGTGAGTCTTTGCCATTAGTCCAATCCACCATGCAGTACCTGAGATGCTCGCTTCTGGTTGGGGTTGCACCACGCAGCAGAGGATGTGCATTGGTCCTGCTGGATCCAAAGAAGCTGGCAGAGCACCTAACGCCCACTTCCAAGGGTCCAGCACTGGGGTGGAACCACTTGCCACGGTAGACTGTCAGAGGACAGATCCCAGGTGGAGGTGCAAGGTTGTTGAAAGCCTATAGCATACCTGAGGCTTCAGATCAGTCGACCAACCAACTAGCCCTTGGAGTAACTCTGGGTTTTGAGTTCAAGAGATGCAGGTCCAGCTTTCACACCCAGACAAGCGGACAGCAGGTCAGCACAGCAAGACAGCAGTCTTTCATAGCATCAGTTCAGCAGAGTGACAGTACTAGTAAAAGTGTAAAAGCACAGCAGTCCTTCTTCCTGGCGGAGTCTCCACAGGTCCAGAAGTATACTGAAGAGTTGGTGTCTGAGGTTTGGTATTTATACCCAGTTGTGACTTTGAATTGGGGAGAAGCTTCTAGAGGTTTCCCATTGAAGTCCCCGAGCATTCTGCCTCCCCATTCCTGTCTCCAGACTAACTATAGGGAGTATGAAGCCCTTTGTGGGTGGGTACAGGATGCAACCTATTCAAGTGTAAGTGGGGCTGTGCCCAGCTTCTACCTTCCATCCTGCCAGTGATGGCTCATCCAGGCACACCTAAGCTCTCTATTATGTGTGGCTGTCTAGGTGGAATACACAAAGCTCAACTGTCAGCTACACCCAGTCATGTGACCCAGGTACAAGCTACAGGCACTAAATAGCTAAGGCAGGAAAATGACAACTTTCTAAAAGTGGCATTTTCAAAATTGTAATAAAATTCAATTTCACCATAAGTTAGGATTTAAAATTTCAATTCCAGAGACACCAAACATGAAGGGGTTGCCTGTTCCCATTTGTAAATTACACTTGCAATAAGGTAACTTCAATGTTAGTCTATGGGAGAGGTAGGCCATGCAGCAGTAAGAAACAAATTTAAAGGTTTATCACTACTAGGATATTTAAAACTCTAAGGTTTATGTCCCACCTTTAAAAAATATAGCTCCCTGCCCTATGAGCATTCCAGGGCCTACCGTAGGGGTGAAATATGTATAAAAAGAGAAGGATTGGGTCTGGCAAAAGGTCTATTTTGCCAGGCCATAATTGCAGTTTAAAACTGCACACACATGGTGCAATAGCTGGCCTGAGATATGTTTAAAGGGCTGTGTAAGTAATTGGCACAATCAGCGCTTCAGGCCCACTAATAGCGTTTAATTTATAGGACCTGGGCACAAGTAGTTCCATTTTACAAGGGACTAACACGTACATTAAATATGCCAATTGGGATAGGGCAATATTACCATGTTTAGGGAGTGAGCACATACACTTTAGCATTAGTTATTAGTGGTAAAGTGTACAGACTCCGAAGGCCAGCAAAAATGAGATCAGCAAAAATGGAAAAGGAAGGCATAAAGTTTGGGAGAAGACCACCCTAAGGCTGACAGGTCTAACAACTAGCACTTCCTCTTATCACTCCTTCCTATAGAATGAATGAATGAATGACTCTTTATTGCTCAATTAATTGTAATCCTTACAATGTGCAAAGTGTAAGCACAGAAAAGCAGTGAGAAGAATAATTTAAAGTTAGTACATTTGGATTCTTAAAGCCATAAATATATAAGGATAATAAAGCTAATAATAAAAATGTCTTGTCCTAGGTTTTTAGGGTCGCCTGTGCCAAAGCATGCTCAAACTGACAGCAGTGATGGGAACCAAGACAAATGTTCTTCTGTATGGAGCTACTAAATCCTTACCTTGTAAAGTCCTGACTTTTATTCCTTATTAAAAACAGTTTAAAATAGCTGAATGGGAAATGTATGTCTCTTTTCTGCTTTTTTTGCTTTGTAGTTAAGGCATTGCCATGGCATGGAGGGGATGAGTGAGTTCTTGGATAGCCGGCTAGCCCCCACTAGAAGGCATGGTCCAGCCAGGACAGAGAACTGCTTTTCAATCAATCAATCAAACTCAATCAAACTGTACTTATAAAGCTCAGCTTATCACCAGCGAGATATCCAGCCACTGGGCTGAGGGTCTCAGTCGAAGAACCAGGTCCCTTCCTGAAGTCTGGACTTCGAAGGTACTGTTTGAAGGTGGAGGGAAAGAGCGTCCCAAGATTTAGCGACGAGGTGGGAGAAGGATCGACCTCTGGCGCAGCAGCGGTGGATGCTCGGTGTCTGTGCGAGGGCAAGGTGGGCGGAGTGGAGGTTTCTGGATGCTTGGTGAAAGTTCAAGCAGTGGTTCATGTACTCTCGTCCTAGGTGTAGAAGGCTTTGTAGGTGTGGGTCAAGAGCTTGAAGTGGCATCTCTTCTGAATGGGTAGCCCTTGGAGGTGTCTCAGGTGCTGGAAGATGTGGGTCCTTTTAGGTTGGTTGAGGATCAGTTTGGCTGCTGCGTTCTGGATCTTCTGAAGCCTTCTCATGAGTTCTGCGGTGGCGTCTGTATAGTGTGTGTTGCCGTAGTCCAGGCAGCTGGTGATGTGGGTCTTCGTCTCTCATTTCCTGATGCTGGTGGGTAGCCACTTGAAGATTCAGCGGAGCATGTGAAGCACGTGGGAGCAGGCTGAGGCAATGGTGTTAACCTGTCGTTTTATGCACAGTTTGCTGTCAAGGATGATGACAAGGTTGCAGGCATGATCTTTCGGAGTAAGTCCAAGTTCCGATGGCCACCAGGAGTCATTCCAGATGGAGGTGTGGCTAGCGAAAATCAGCACTTCGGTTATGTCAGTGTTGAGGTTCAACCAATTGTCTCTCGCCCAGGCCAGTTGTTTTTCGTAGTAGTGGAGTCCCCTGAGCGTGAGAGGATGAGCTGGGTGTCGGCATAGGAGATTATGTTGATGTTCTGGGTTCTGATGATGTCTGCTAGTGACATCCTGTAGATGTTGAAGAAGGAGGCACCGATGGATGAGCCTTGAGGGACACTACAGATGGTGTACTTGAGTTGTGAGGCGAGTCCTCTTTGTGTGCCGCATGCGGAAGGATTTTGTGTAATACACAGGAACAAGTACCCGTCAACCACATTGGGATTGAGGTAAGTAATCTAAAAAACATGAAGTATCCCAACTGGTATTATTGCTGGACAATTAGAAAGGATATGTCATTGACATTATCAGAAAGGAAGTAAGGAGACTCTGTAGTTTTTTCAAAAGTGCTCATGGCATCAAGGGTATCAAAAAACAGGGATTGGAAAGTTTTACAGTTGTATCAGCACTGTAAATAAACAATTAATACAACGCATAATTGTACTTGGTGCTCAAGATGTGCAAGTGATGTGCAGGATGACGGCGCAAGTGACAATGTGATCAGCAAAATTCGGCGCAAGGAGCATAAATATATACAGTGAATTATTAAAACAATATGGTTCCAGTTGAATTGTGTTGTTTCGGTCTACTCGGGTATGGCTGTTGTTTGAAAGAACCACATTGTGGGCTGCGCCTTTAATTGCGCTGAGTGGTCGACGGCGTTTCGATCCTCTTGAATCGGGATCTTCATCAGGACTGGGTTGAGGAGCCAACAGTGCTGGATGGGAATGGAATTCCAATGGAAGCTGGCAAGCGGTGATGGTCGTCAGATGAATAGGACTGATCCTGAATAACGATGTTCTGTATGGGCCCAGGCCAGTACGATCGGTCAATCTATCCGTGGCGCGATCGTATCGAAGAGAGGGAATCTCACGGGTAGGAAAGTAGCGTCTGACTCCGAGTGAATCGTGCATAGTCAAGGGAATGCGGAAGGATGCCATCCATCTGAGAGCGAGTTTTACTGTTTGTGGTTTCGAAGGACAAGATAAATTTTTTGATTTATCTAAAGTATTTTTACTGGGACGTTGCAGGAAATTTTCACCGTTATTTATTATGCCCTTGGCCAGGTAAAATGAGAAAGTTTGTTGTTAATTATAGCTAGGACCAGAATGCAAGATTTGATTTATCTAAAGTGCTTATGCAAGGACTTTGCAAGAGCATGAAGGGGTCTTTCAAATCATGATTGGTGTGCGTGCTACAGCTGAGGATCATAAAGCAAAAAGTGCTTGTGCAATTACGTGTTTGTGGTGCTTGGTGGCAAGGTCTTCTCCTCATGCCTTTATTCGATGTAGGATGTTTTCAGTTCCACCCAGGATTACATGAGAGTTGTATTTTTTGTTTAACTGAAGTAATTTGTTAGGGAGTCTGTCCCTCCCTTTCCTTGGCCAGGTGAAATTTCAGGGTAGGTGATTATGTTTGTCCTGGTCTGATGCCTTCTTCAGGGCACTTTCAACACCCTGTAGATAATTCACTGTCTGGGAGATTGATTAGGGTCTGCTGAGTTGAGGCAGACCAGTATGGCTTGCATGCAAGGACGCACCCTGACTAGTTCCAGAGCAGCATAAGGTGGACTTGCAGAGGCATATACTTTGTATTACACCCTCCTTTGGGTCGCCACATAGTTGAGAGCCCGCTTTCCCTTCAACCCTCAGCCAGGGTGTGTCATGTGGGTTAAAGGGCAGAATCCCAATTGTGCCCATTGCTCTGCTGTTGAAAATCACCCTCAGATATTGCTGTGGGTACAGGTTAGTCATTGTAATTGTTTAGTACAGTACAGGTGTGAGAACATTTTCCTAGGGTAGCTTTGTCATCTAAGGATGATAACATTTTAGACATTTTATCGAGAGTTCTTTGAAGGTTTCCTCTCTCCCTACTGCAGGTCATAGTTCTGCTAGACCGAGCAGACTGATTGTTTTGTTGAGATAGTCTCCCGCTGGTGAGTAAGATCTTTTGGTTATTTCCTGCCATGTATTGTGGTTCATAATGTTCTCCTCAGTGGATTTGAGTTTGTAACAATTGATGGCAAATGCTGATCACCTAACAAAAGATGTTTTTTTAACCCAAACTTCAACCTAATCTGGGCTGGTGATGTATAGAAGGGTAGTTGTATATGTGCCTGTAGATTCTTGCAATGATTGTATTCAGAATTTTTTAATCTTTGCTACGTAAGGCCTTGATACCATACTAGCAGTAGCGGTCCGTGGTGGGAGTGCTGCTGGTCACTGACGTGGGGCGGGGGAGGGGCAGTGTGGGGGGTAGTAAACTACGGATTACGGCCGAGTAGAGGTAAGTAAACATATACAGAAATAAAACGAATTTCGATGCACACGCTGCACACATTTATTTAATGTTTACTTACCTCTAATCTGCCGTAATCCGTAGTTTACTTCCACCCACCCTGCACCTCCCCCGCCCCACATCAGTGCCCAGCAGCACTCCCAGCACTCCCAGCCCAGCACACTTCCCTGGATCATAGTACCGGATAGTGACCTCTCCTATTTTTCTTTTAATAAGGTAGTTAGCCACACCATTAAAAGTGCATAGTGGACTACCTAACCTTTTTTTAACATTTTCACCACCCCCTTGCATCTACACCTCACCTAGGGCCCTCACACCCACAGCACCAACTGGCAGGGACAAAAGAACTCAGATAAAGAGCCCCTTTTAGGGTGCCTGTCAAACATTGCACCGCCAGTTTGACGAGGAGCAAAACCCAGATGATGAAGCATGACACCTAGCGTGCTGGGTGAGTGAGGGTTTTAGTCCCGAAAGGGAGAATTCCCCTTCCTTTCCACTTTCACTAACTGGGACCTGGTCCTTTCTTTCTTTCACTCATTTGGGGTACAACGCCTTTGGGGAACTGCGTACACTTCTTTGTTTACTGAGCATATCGAAGTAGACTTTTGAGGACCTTACCATATTCTTCCCAATCACATGAAATATTTTATTGTCATGATTGACCATTTATCTAGATGGGTGGAGGTTAGGGGTGTTATGGAACCCACCACGAAATTTTTTATCAATTTCTTTCAAGATGTGTACTTTGCTAAAGAAGGCATTCCAAGTGAAATTTTAACAGATAATGGTGTACAATTTACCTCCTTAGAAATGACGTTTTGTTTAGAAAAAATGTATCAAACATATTAAAACACCCCTATAAAATCCTCAAAGTAATGGAAAAGTAGAACGCTTTAACAGAATTCTAGTTGAATGCATACAATCTACATTAAGATGTAAGCATGAATGTTGAAAAAGCTTTGAAAGAATTGATTTGGACTTATAGAATAACTCCTCATAATGTAACTACAAAAACACCATTTGAATTTATGTGTGGTAGAAAAGCAACCACTAATTTATGCCCTTTTTGGATGATCAAAACCACTAAAAGAGATATAAATGTAAATGATTCATGGAATATTGCGAAATCTAATTCTGATTTTTACAGTGCTAAAAGAGTAAACATTGATATCAAGAAAACCAACAGATTGAAAATAGGTGACTGGGTTTGTGTCAAAAACCCCTGTATTGTGGGGAAAGGCCTCTCAAAATTCAAAGATCCATTGCAAATTTCTGAAATCAGAAAAAATGCCGCTAGACTTTCAGATGGCAATTGGTGGAACACTTCTCGTGTAGCACTTGATCACAGTGTTTCTTTTGATGCCAAGGAACAAGATCCATATATTCAAATAGTCAGTTTAGCTGGTGAAGAAACTTCACAAGGACCTTTGAGGAGAAGTGTTCGCACTAAGTCCATACCTCACAAGTGGCAAGACTTTATTTGTGATTAACTTTTTTTTGTGTTTTGTTTTGCCTCCTTCTCCTTCTTTCTTTTCACACTCAAAGGGGAAGGAAAGAGCATTGTTTAGTTACATTGTTACATCATTCATTACAGTAATGTGTTTAAGATATATGTTCTTTACCTCTCCATTCTTTTAATATATTGAGTTTGTTCATCATTTGGAAAAGAGGAGAAGATGTGGTGATTTAGATCTGGAATGTTGCTATGTCATGGAGTCTCAGTGATATTTGGGTTCCAGGACGAGCAGGTATTCCTGAGCCCCTGTTGATGTCGACATATTGGTATGCTGTTACTACAAATAAAATATAATATTTACTGAAGACGTGCCGGATCCTACTCCATGGCCCTTGATAGTTTGGCTCTGCTTCCCAGCTTGATTCAGACCCAGGTGTTGGAGTAAAATGTTTGGAAAGCCGGTTGATTGACTCAGCCTAAAGCGGCTTTATAGTCACTGCAGCAGAGGTAGAGAGGGAGTTTGGTGCTTCTTGAGGAGTCAAGGATTAGTATCAAGGCCAAGATGTTTTTTGAGGGCCCGTTTGTTTTTTGTGAACCGAGTTTGATTGGATAATTGATTTTGTGGTGGCCCATTCAAGAAGGTGCTCCAGTAAAATACCCATGTTGAACGGTGCCTGTAATTCCCTGGTTTGAATTTGTTACCTCCTTTGAAATTGGCGAGATGATAGAACCATTCCAAGATGCTGGTATTGTTGCTCCTGTTAGGGTGTAGTTGAAGACTGAGACCATGAGCTCTGCCCATTTTGTCGGATCAGTCTTGTGAATAGCCAGGGGAATACCAATTGGACCAGGAGCTCCGGTGATTCTGCCCTTCGTTATCTGTCAGTATAAGTCATTAGCATCGATGATGTGCAGGCTGTCGGTGTCAATTAGAAGCACGGCTGGCTTTTTGTTGCTCTCAGGTGAGGCGAAGGTGCTTTCAATGTTGCCACTGTGCCAATGTGTGAATTAAAGTGGGAGTGCAGGAAGGTGACAAATGCATCTTCCTGAGATGCTGGATTCCAGGCAAGGCGTGATGGATTTTTTAGGGCATTCACTGTTTTTCAGAACATGTAGGAGTTGTGTTGTTTAATGTCCCAGATTAATTTTGCCCAGATGGTTTATATGTTTTGCCTCTTGGTGGTAAATGGTACCTTTTTTAAGCTCCTGTTTCATGTCCCACCGTTCTGTTGTGTACATTTCATTGTGTGAGGACTGCCAGACAGCTCAAAGGGCCTTGTTGACTTTTGTTTTCCGTTGTAACAGATCCTGCTTGCCCCTCCCGCTGTTAAAACACAGTAAAATACTGGAAGGACATTGCGGGGCGGGTGAGGAGGCACCAGAGGAAGGATGAACGGTTCCATTCCATTGGAACTTAAAAGATAAAACAGCAGACACAGAGGACCAGTGAAACCTAGCAACAGGGTACGCCCCAGGGCAATGTAGAGGGGAGCAGCAGTCCTGGACCCTCAGAGAGGAGAAAGTTAAATTCACCTTGCCCATACAGCCCAGAGAAACAAAGCCATCATCAACAACAATAGAATAATAACCATGAGCTCTGGCAAAACTAGAAATACACCACAACACAGGAGAAAATAGAAGAAACACATTCTTGGCAGCACAACACCCCTTGACAAGGACTGTTGAACAGGGGTTTATTAGGACAGTTTGCGCCATACTCATGGATTTTTTGGCTGTTCAATGGGCCAGAAGCTGATTAGGTCCTAGTTGTATTTTTTTGATCACTTTATTTATTAAGTTTTAATCTCCAACAAGTCGGTGTACACAAGTCTGCAAAACGATCATCAGTAAGCCTTTTCTCAAAAAGTGCAGATCTCAAGCGATACATCAATCAAGCACATGAATAATTATGAGAGAAAATACATGAAGGTCAAATCATGATAACGAAGGCGGATACCTCCACCAGCAAGTCACTTGTCAACATAATATTAAACCTTTTACATTATAAATCACCATCATTATCTGGTGTGGTTTCCTGCTCACTTTCATTTCCCGTTGTATTAAGTAATTTCCTGCATAATTCTGTCCACATTGTGACGTCCTCTGCCAGTGTATAATCCTTTCTACAAGTCTTCATTTGCAGCTGTTCAGCTATTGACCACTCACCCACATTCCTCATCCACCCCTCTAATGTTGGTACTCTTGGGCTCATCCAGTATATGGCTACCCGCAGTCTGGCCAGCACCATTACCAATTGTAGCAGTTTATAGGCCATCTTACATTTCCTATGCTTTGGTATATATCCCAAAAGACACTGCTCTGGGTTAGCCTCCACTCGGATACCCCCCCCGCCTCCCCCCGACACCCTTGCGACCACACTATGCCAGTATTGTAACACCTCTGGACATTCTCATGCCAAATGCAAGAACCCTGCTTGGCCTCCGTGACATCTAGGGCATTCAGGGATCTATACGTGCTGATTCACCATGGTCATATACACCCTTTGCAGGAAACTATAATGTTTTCAATTTTAATCGCACATTACAGGATATTTTATGTGTCAATGCACAATCATTATCCTCATTCCGGATGTATGGCGATTCAACGCAAACAAACACAACGCATTCCTCACATCGCGCAAACCATTACATCGGACTCCGCATTCACACACATGCAAAAGACTTTTTCATCGCACACTACGACCACGCATTGTATCACACCGCAAAATTCTCTGTAACGGCCCCGCCAAACACAGTACAACGCCCTGACACTTCCCTCAACCCTAAGGTGTAAACAGTAAAGGGAAAACAGTAATATACACTAACAACCCTAAGGGGTAAACAGTAAAGGCAAAACAGTACCATACACTAACATTAAACCCTAAGCCCTAACCCTAAAGACTAAAACAGTACCATATACGACTCCTAACCCTAAGCCTTAACCCTAAAGCCTAAAACACAACCATATATGACTCCTAACCCTAATCCCTATCCCTAAAGCCAAAAGCACTACCATATACTACTCTTAACTCTAAGCCCTAACCCTGAAGTCTAAAACACCCCCATATTCGACTTGTAACCCTACGCCCTAACCATAAAGCCTAAAACACTCCCACATAGTACTCTTAACCCTAACCCTAACCTTAAATCCTAAAACACAACCAACTACTACTTTTAACCCTAAGCCCTAAAGCCTAAAATCCTCCCCTCCACCTAACTCCCCATAAAGTACCCTAAAACTGTCCCCTCCACTACGAGTACAGCGTAGGCCATAAAGCCTAAAACTCGACCATATCTGTCTCTCGTGTTTCCAGCGTTGTCTCCCCGCCGTCCGTTTCTCAAAGCGCCAGCGATGTAATGGCGCCCGCGATGTAACGTCGTGCGCAGTGAACGCACACGTCGTAACGTCGCGTGCGTTGTGACAGCACACGACGTATATGCGATGCGACGCATGCATTGCGATGGGTGTTTCCCCCTCATTCCATGCATCCCTTGCCCTGTGGACCTGGGGTCCTAGTTGTATTGACCCTAGAAGCTTGCTGTTTGGAGAAAGAGTCTATAAAATCTTCCCAATTTTCCCTTGCTGAGTTTCAATTGAATTGGGTGTTTTGTAGGTGGAATTCAACTTTTTGCGCAAGCGATCCTATTGTGGCTGAGGACAATTATACTCCCTTTAAGTCAGTCATGTATATGGAGCCTTCTGGTTCGGCTGTGTGACTGTTTTCGATCATGTCAAGGGTGAATTCCAGCTCCTAAGGTAGGTGGGCAGATGGAACTGAGTTGTGCTAGAGGCCCCTTTTCGGGGAATCACTGGTACTACCCTGTCTGCTATTAGTTGGTTGAGGCTCTGTTGACCTGGTGACTGTGGGTGGCTGGTTACCCTTGCATTTTGTTTTGGGAGGTTCTTTTTGATTGATCAATGTCTGGTAGAGGTTTGGGGTATTTTCGGCATGAAGAATTCTATGTATCCTGCTGTTTTCTTCAATTTGTTTGCCCATCTGTGGGCTTTTAGGTGCCCTGTGATCCTGGGGTCTGTGGAAGAGCCACCGACCTACTGTGGTGTTTTAGGGAGGAGGAACTTTTTAAGGATGTCGTTTCGGTGGTCGGCGGGAAGGGGATCACCATATCAGGGTTTGTAATGCCTAGTTGTTCACTGGCAGATGTGCCTGGGCCCCAGCTGGGTTATCCAGGAAATCCATCCTGATCGCTTGTTGGGGGGGTTGGCATGTGTCATGTTTGAGTTAACCTGCTTCTCTTTTGTTTGGAAGATTGGTCTCTGGGTGCTGGCTAGAAAACTAGCCTGAGGTCTGTGGGAAAGCCCCTATGACCTCGATTTCTGGGACTGATGAATTACATATTGGTTTTACTTTGATTACTTGCACTAGTTTGCCCCATTCATGAGCAGGAGGTCTCTTTCTGGCCCTTCTGGTGTTGCGCTAATTTGATCAAAAAGCACATAATACCATATTCAGTTTGTATTTTGGAAGTTTTTGTTTCTTGATTTCCATTTTTGGCTTTGATACGAATGTGTTCTGACTCCTGTTGTGATAGCAGGGGGGATTTCTTTTGTGCCTTCCTTGGGGATTCGTTGGCTGTGCATGAGTTTGATCCTGGTGCTGGTTGCAGTTTCTGTTTTTTCCTCTACCCCTAACCACTTTTCCTAGACGTCTTACAGTTGGCTAGGTGTGGTTGATGGGCTATATGGAAGGGGCCTGTACTATAAGGGGGAGGGGGTGCTTTTTCCTCAACTGTTGGTTTGGTCAGTTGAATCACCTTGGCTTTCCCACTTTGCTGTGTATGTCTTGGTAACTGAGGCATTTCTGCTGTTGCTTTAAGCTTGATGACCACTTTCAGGTCCTCAAAGAGCCCTCCCAGAATACCGGGTAGTGTGCTCAATTTCTCTAGTATTGGGGAGCACAGGCACCTGCATTGTCCAACTCCATTGTCTCTTCTTGAGCCCTTTCAACAAGTCTAAGTCGGCGATTTTACCATCAATACCAGCTACATGCACTGCTAGTGTATATAAAAGCTGGATTTGTATGTCCATTTTGCCAGAGTAATAGTTCATTGCGTCAACCATTGATTAGCCTGACTGTTGGAAGGATCATTTTGCTCTGCCACTTTTGCTCTGCCACTTTCCCTAGGGGTAAGGTTTACTTTTGAGTTTGTGATAATGTTCAGTTGCATTTGATGCTCATATCTCATCCCACTCTTCTTGTTATAGGTAGGAGAGCTCCATTTCCTTAGCTGGTGTCAACTGGATTGGGCGATCTTGGCTGGAGTCATTTCTTTCTTTGGTTGTTGGCCTCCTTGTCCTCCTGATGGGTGATGTTGGGGGTCGAGGTTGCAGATTCCAAGGATCCCTTGGCTATACTGAGGCATGATTGATGAGTCACAAGTGGTGGTGATTTTCTGTTTGCAATCATCGGGTTGCTGACAGTCGATGTGACTGCTCGGGTCTGACCTTCATCCCCCCAAGGTGCTGCTGGGCTGTTCAAGTAAGGGCTCTGCTCCAGCGCAGTATTCTAGGCTTCATTCTTGCTTGCAGGGCCCCCTTCCTGCTTCATCCTCATCTTCTGGGTTTTCTAGTTGTCTGATTGAAGGGTTGTTGGACACCTCAATGGAAAGGTCAGATGGGGGGCAGGGGCCTTGCTGGGTGCTGGAGAGAGATTCTGTTAGCTTTTGAGAGTTGGACTGTATTAATATGGTTGGTGTCTGGGTCACAGGCAGTTCAGGAATATGGTTTGTGGTCGAGTAGATGGCCGCGCCAAAGCCTTTCTAGAGCTGGAACTTTGTGGTAATTTTTGGTTGGCTGTCCCAATAAGCTCCAGTGCCATAGTACTTGACAAGGGGTGTTGTGCTGCCAAGAATGGGTTTCTTCTATTTTCTCCTGTGTTTTGGTGCATTTCTAGTTTTCCTAGAGCTCTTCGTTATTATTCTATTGTTGTTGATGGTGGGCTATATGGGCAAGGTGAAGTTAGCTTTCTCCACTCTGAGGGCCCTGGACTGCTGCTCCCCTCTACGTTGCTCTGGTGGGTACTCTGTTGCTAGTTTTCACTTGTCCTCTGTGTCTGCTGTTTTATCTTTCAAGTTTCAATGGAATAGTACTGTTCATCCTTCCTCTGGTGCCTCCTCCCCGCCCCACATTGTCCTTCCACTATTATACTCTGTTTTAACAGCGGGAGGGTCAAGCGGGATCTGTCACTGCAGTTACCACAGGCCCATAGCACCACTCAACCAGCTCTCCCACTCCGCTCCCACAGCCCGCTCAACTGTACTCAGCTTGGCTCCCGCAGCTGCAGCTCTCTCCTCCTCGTGTCTCAGCACCCTCAGCGTAGCACTCCACCTCTGTCATCAAACACTGCCAATTCCACACAAATCCATTAATCCTATAGAAAAAAGAACTTTGATGGAAAAATGACTCTGAGTAAAGACGGAAAAACTATTGAAATCCTTTCCAGGCAACATGTGAAGTATACAATACCAAATGAAGTTCAGAAAGAAATAACTGGCTCATCCGCTCTCAATGATGCATAATCAATATGGTGCCCTTGCATCATATTCACAAGCAATCAAGGTCAGAACAGAACACTCCACCCAGGAGTACTCAGAAATGTCACAGAAAGGGCCTATAATTGGACATTGCCAGGGCTGCCTGTAATCAGTTCCAGAATTGACAATATTTATTCACCTAGTCCTAATATAACATTTCATTCTGGCTGCCTGTGCTGAGAACAGACTGTAGCTTTCTTCTTGAGCCTGCAGTCATTAACCCAGTGGGAACGCCTATACTTTCAGGAGGCCACTTCCAATCCACCAAAAACCTGTCACTCAACTCCAAAGAGGACATGCACCCAATGCATGACGAGAACTACAATATAAATTCTAACATCTTGGATGACTTTAATATAGCCCATCCCATCAGTTCCTGCTCTTCTCCCTCACCAGTTTCAAGAAGGGACAGTTAAAAGCATTATAATTATAATGCACTCGATATAACCCCAGTACACGATATTGTCACGATATGGCCAATATCGTGTACTGGGGTCGTTATATCGACGATTGTCTTCTAATATGGTCAGGATCAGAAGCAACACTTGTGGATTTCTGTGCATATCTGAATGAGAATGACATGAACATGCAATTCACTTCACATGTAAGCACTACAAATGTAACTTTCCTTGACATAGAACTATATGTAAAGAATGATACACTCCACAGTAAACTTTTCCGCCAATCAACGGCTTGTAATGCGGTTCTACACAGCAACAGCTCACATCCTATCCACCAGATTAACGGAATTCCATATGGGGAATTTACCAGAGCCAGGAGGAACTGTAGTGAACAACAGGAATTTGAAAAATGCATCATGGAAATGCAGTCCAGGTTTAACAAAAGAGGTTACAAACCTCAGATCATCTTAAAAGCAGACAAAAGAATCAAGAACTTAAGCAGAGAGTCAACTCTAATGCCCAAAGCTCCTAGGTTGGAACAACAACAATCTGTAAGACTCATAACAGACTTCAACGAACTCAGTCCTGTGATACGCAAAAGTTTCAACAAGCACTGGGAGATCCTAAGTGCTGACAAATCACTAACTACCATGATAGGAGCTCATCCGCAAATTACCTTCCGCAGGGGCCGAAACTTGAAGAATAGACTGAGCCCGACAGTGCCTAAAGGCACAAGAACATGTGATTGGCTGACCCAAAAATCTAAAGGTTTTTTCAAATGTGGGATGTGCTCGATGTGCATATGGGCAAACCATGGAATCAAGTCTTTTACCGATCATCGATCCAATCAGCACAACATCAACACAAATATCAATTGTGACACGAAATTTGCAGTGTACATCATTGAATGTGCATGTTAAAGTAGATATGTGGGCAGTTCCATCAGGCCTCTCAAGGAACGCATAAGAGAACACGCAAGGGCATATGCTACGAAAGATGCCAGATATCCCATGGCGATGCATATGGCATCATGTCCTTCACAAGGAAATATCAAAACCTTTACCTTCTATGGCATTGGCGTTGTAGAAGCAACGGTGAGAGGTGGAAGATAGAGAACTACGCCTAAGAAGGGAAGAAGCACTTTGGATAATGCGTCTAGACACTACCAAGACAGGACAGAACACTGATGACGAATTACATTTCTTCCTGGGCCCGGATACCTGAGAAGTGACGCCTCCTATATAATCTCAATGTTTTCTTCACCGTACCCTGTAATACTAGCCCGATGATTGGGACATGATTTCTTTCCCCGGATAGGCATCTTCGGCTGTTGTTACTAATGGAATGTTGAAATGAGTAACCATAACATTGGTGGTGTAGATACATGTCGCAGAAACATTGCAAATAACGTTGCCTATATAAGTCTAATGTTATTATGGTTATCATATGATTTTTCTGCTTATTTTCTTTTCTTTTGTAAGGACCTAGGGTTGGGGTGTTCTGAAATTATAGAACCTACCCCTTTTCCCGCGCTGTAACAGCGCTTTTGCGCTCAATTTCCGCCTACTATTATTTTCACTTGACTCCGCCCTTTTGGCCATATCGTGGTCTCTTTTGCTTTAATATTTACCAATGAGACATGCATTGACCTTTTCAAAATTTTGTGTTTTCCTGACAGATACGCCTTTCTTGGCGATCTTTAATTCAAGACTAAATTACTTGCAATGAGCAGCTGTGAAAGGTGGATACTTCACTTGATCTATTTTATCAAGCACAGAGTTAGTCTCCTTTCTTTTTCTTAAGTAATTTTTCCCTTTCTGATCGGTCTCTTTATGTGAGCGGTCTAGCCTTTTTCTCTTTTATTATTTTTTTAAAAGGGGCGGGTCCGACCGCAGTCGTTGTTCTCGCACTCGGAAACCGATTGAGGTTGACGTAACAACTCAGGCTAAATACGGGTAAGAGTTTAAGTCTCCTTTCGCCTTCAGGCAAAACTAACTGCCTAAATCCCACGGACTTCCCATTTTTTAAATACCTCACTTCCCTTACAGCCACAGTGCCCCGGAACTTGCGGATACAACAAGTTCTGTTACTTACAGATCGGCGCCGGCAACCCGATTGGTGCTGCCCGTTTCAAACCTTAAGACCACCCGATTAGGACCGGGTTGGAATTATCACCGGTTCACCGGTGAGTGTTGACGGCCTATTCTTAGGTGTTTTCTTAAAAATGTCCTTAAACTAAGCACTGAAAGGAAAGTCTAACTTCACTTTTCCTTCTCTACCCTTTCGCCTTCTGCAGACCACGCCCCTGATCATTCATATCAGGTAATGCATTTTGTGCTCAAACATACTTCTTCGTTTATTTTATTCCTTGTTAATCTTCAGTCCTTTTCCCTTTTCACAGCTGTACATTCCATTTTTACTTTTACTTGGCATCTGAACCGTAAAATTTGCCCTACTTTCGTTAATAAGGAAAGTGATGGTTCTATCAGGTGACACGGCTGTGTTGTTTTGATCAAAGCGCTTGTAACACGGTAGTGGTGTTTTTTTATGTGAGCGCTTTGGGCTCAATTCCGTGCATAATGATGAAGCCGTAAATCTCATTTTAGCCATGTCTTGTGGGGCTCTTTTCTAAATGCACAGACTGGATTCAAGTTGAGCTGAACTTTTCTACCCGGGAGAATATAACTGTGTATTAATTCAAAAATGCAAGTTACATTTACGAAACTTTATATCATGTATCAATCGCATTTGACTACAGACAATCAGTGTTTTTACTCGCTATATTTCCAACTAGATCTCATCAATTGGTTATGATACCCTTAGTGACCGATAAAATTAGATCCACTTACCGTATATGTCATTGCACTAAAATCATGAAATATGATACATTGAATAAATCAAGTAGACTATTGCCATAGATAAACCTTATTCGTTAGGTTGCATTAACAAACTTTAGTTGAACTGATAACACAGTTCCCAAATGTTTATGAATTATTCACTACTTTGTCTCCTGCATTTCCCCACAGGTAGTAATTATGCACAATTAAGTAACTTTTGATGCACCTCTCCATCTTAAAACCATGTCGCATATGTCGCATTATCAATTGTTTTATCTCAAATTAAGAGTTTCTTTGTTCTGATTAATTCATGGTTTATATTGGTACAATGTGACATACTTACGTATGTCTTCTGTTAACTGATTATCTGTACCACTGAGTCTGGTTCTATGTTCCTATACCAATGCTTTACCTCACCGCACACATGCACTAGATCTAGTATGTGACGTATATCTAGACTGTTTGACCTACTTTTTTACTGATTGCCCCGAAAGTCACCACACATTGGTTCTATCCCTGACATTAGGTATTTACAGCAATTTATTGTTAAACAAACTACAGCAAATGCTGATAAACACAAATTATGTTTTCCTGTTCCTACCCCTTCTGTGTTGGTTTCCACTTCATGGGTGTTCCTTCTTACCACATATAACGTAACTTCCTTTACGTTTTGACTTCTTAATTATTATTTTGATTACTTTCTTCCAGCCCTGAAGAATCACAGCCATATGTTGTGACGAAACACATGTCGGCTTGATTTGTGTTTACAGTGATTCCCAGGTTGGGAACACTGTGGTGAATAAAACCTTTGAAAACTATACGCTTTGTCCGGTCTATCCCTACGATCACTACTCTTAGACAAACCAGTCTATTTATATTTATTGTGTGCTCTGGACTTTTGCCTAATTCCCAGAAAAGGAGGTCTCTGTCCTTCTTTCTTTACAGAGGTTAAGGTTTTCCTCTGGCCTAGAAGCACCAACCAAAATATCCCCTTTTTAGATCTCATTGACCATGACCATACCGTAACAAGTTGTGCGCCATTCTTCTGAACACGTTAAAAACCAATTCGCAGAATCCTTCCATATGAGAACTGTAGAATAACTTGTAACAGCAGACTAATGTAAATTGTGCTTGCTCCATCTCCTGCCTATTCTCCATTATCCTGGTAAGCACTGTGACCCATGACAGGATAACAGCATGACTCTAGTCACTCACACCCATGACCAAAATTATTTCCGTATCATCCTCATTACAAGAACAATACTCTTCCAGCTCAGTATATCCACACAGTGTAACAGTGTACCATGATAGTCATATATATACATGTATGTGTGTATGTATATATATATACATATATAGGCACAAATGAAGGGATACCCCTCGATGGAGCAGCACTCCCAGGAGGTGAGTGCTTCAGAGCAGAGGCAAACTGCACGGACAAACCCCCTCCAATCCGACTGCCGACGGGTTTCGGGCAAACGCCCTTCTTCCAGGACAGCTTTATGGAAATAAAACCAAGGCAGGAGACACCAGTGTAGTGCCTTGTTACTTTTTATTTGATATTTCTCAATCGCGCTCAGGTGAGTGACAGAGTTGCATTCTGGGGCTGGTAGTCATTCATAAAACCCTAGTGGGTCGCTTGCCTTTAAATCAATTAAAAATGCTCCTTTCATGGGTAAACAATGTCCAAAGGGGTTCGCTCCTGCTAGTTCAGAGCACCTCCTGTTCCGCATATCAGCTGCTAAATAAACAGCGGCAGACCCGCTCAGGTCTCATGGTGGTGCTGCTCCGTGGCCGGGCCGACCACATTAATGCACAAATGAAGGGATGCCCCTCGATGGAACAGCACTCCATGGAGGTGAGTGCTACAGAGCAGAGGCAAACCGCACGGACAAACCCCTCTCCAATCCGACTGCCGACGCATTTCGGGCCAACGCCCTTCTTGCAGGACAGCTTTAAGGAAATTAAAGCAAGGCAGGAGACACCAGTGTAGTCCCTTGTTACTTTTTATTTGATATTTCTCAATCGCGCTCAGGTGAGTGACTGAGTTGCATTCTGGGGCTGGTAGTCATTCATAATATATATATATGTATGTGGTATTTCTATAGTGCAAATCTAGCCAAAATGTAGCGGAGGTTCAAGGGTAAGCATAAAGTCAACAAGTAGTAGGATGAAAGGTGCCATGTTTGTGGATGGTGACTGCATTGTGATGTAGTGTTCTTTAAACAGGTGCCTCCTAAAATGTTTCCTAAATTGGACTACATTACGGGTTTGTGATTGATACACAGTTGTTACAGATCCTGGGTACAGGTGGAAATGGGCTGCAGCCTGGTTGTTTTCTTTTTTATACTTTTTAGTCTGCAGTCTCATGGTATGCTACATGTGGGTCTGCCAAGAACTCCTGGAGATTGTGAGCTTGTCTGCAAGATAAGTGGGGTCCTAAATGTGATGGCTTTGTAAATGATGCAGCTGGTTTTGAATATATTGTGGGCTTGCAAGGAGAGCGAATTGAATTCCATCAGTTAGGAAGTGATATCATCATATTTCTTCAGACTCTGATGAGAGGTGCTCCAATGTAGGGTGGTCTTAAGTAGCACCAGTACGTAATCTGGGAGGCCGTACAGCAGGGCATTATCACAATCCAAAGTACGACTGCTTCAACAGCAGTCCTGGAGTCTTTTTCTGGGACAAATGATTTTACATCATCTAAAAAAAAGCTGGTACCAGGCCATCTTTATTTTTTTGTCAATGTGTTCTTTGGGGTTGAGGTTGGTGTCCAGTGTTAATTCAAGTAACCTGCTGTTTGATTAAATTGGTGTAACAAACTGTCAAGGTTTGTGACAAGTTTGTACTTGTTTGCTTTTCTTGGCAAAAACAGGACTTTTGTCTTGTTTGGGTTGAGCTTCATGTAGGCACTGGACAGCTAGGTCTAAGTGATATGCATTCAGCGTTTGTGGAGACAGATGTTTGAAGCTGAGGAGATCTCTCAAGTAGTTGTGTATCATCAGCTTATTGGTGAATTTTGATGAGGGTATCTGTGAGTACAGCATCAAGTTGCTCCACAGAGATTTTGAAGATGACAAGGCAGTATGGGACCTTGGGGAACACTGCAGGTGATATTGAACTTTTGAGACCTGAAGGTGACCACATGAACAAATTGGTGACATTGGAAAGGTAGTAGATGAATCAATAAAATAAGTTACACTCTGAAAGAGATACTGGTGGCAAGCAGGTATTAAATGTATACTTTATGTATTCACATTTAAACTTCTCTAGCTGAGCTGTACTTGATTTTTAATGAGAGTGCTGAAAAATACGTCCATTGAGGAAAATGCGCAAAAGGATATGGTTGCAGCAGGTCATCTGCCTGGCCGAAGGGAGAAGTCCTGGGTATTTTTTGTTTTGTTTTCTGAAACGGGGTAGTGAAACAGCAGCAGTTTACAGAAAGCCCTTCCATGTCCACTGTGCCAGACTTCAATTAGGTTTCTATTTTATAGTTTGACTTAAGAGGTGTTGGCCCAAGGGTTCTTATGACAGGATGGCAATCATGCCAAACAACTCTCACAGTGAGACTTTTTAAAGATAAGATGAGCAGCAGCATGCAGAGAAGCTGTTTTCGTATTCCACCTGCACAAAAATCAAATTCTGCACAAATGCCTAATGCAACCTCTTAATGAACACCCATGTAGCTAAATGGTCATGAGTGGAGCTGACAGGGACACAGCCTCCCTGTCCTTAGGAATTCACAAGGGAAAGAAATAATATTGTCACCCTAGGTATACTGCCTCAAGGCATTCACATTGCTCCACTATGCAAAAGAAGAACTCTTGATGAAGGCCTTGGGCTACGTAGCTGAGCAAGATGGTATTTAGCGCCTTCATAAATTGTAGATGAGTAGCAGTGCATTTAACATTCAGAGGAAGGGTGTGCCACATAATTGTGGCCTGAAGGAAAAAAGTCTCACAACTTTTAGTGTTGCTGTTGTGGCATAGGATATTCAGGAGACACTCTTTAGAACTGCATAGGTTCCTGGGGGTAAGGTATTCAGGGACCTGATAGTGTAGACTATTGTAAGTATTACTTACAATACTTACCACCTTGAACTGAATATGTTCAGCCACAGGGTGCCAGCGCAAGGACTATGACATGATCTTATCTTTTCAGCATTGAGATTTCCCTAACTGAAACTATTATTTCTCTCCAAGCTTACAATGCATTTTTCAAATAGGCTGTAATGTATCGCATTCAGGATCTAACACGAGTTATGATTGTACTTACTATTAAAATCGAGTGGGCTGCTGATGTTGTAAAGAGTTCAAGATGGATTTTAGCTAATGTAGTTGGGAAAAGCAGCAACTAACTACTGAATCTTTCTCTGTAAACATTTTTACCTCAATCAAAAAACATCCCTTGAGTTTTCTGTTTAGTTGTACTGGTGAATTGGAGACCAGAAATCCGCAGGTTTATGAGATATGGGTTTGGATCAGCCCTTGCCTTCAAAATGACAACCTCAGTTTTGGAATTTGTTAAATTGCACAGAATTATCAGTCATCCTAAATGTCCACATCGACGACCCCAACAACAACAACACCGCACATCTCCTTGACAGTATGAGCAGCCTCCGATTGACTAAGAGCATTCACAACCCTACACACACCGCAGGGAAATGTTGGACACCACTTTCACCTCTAGCAACGGCATCAAATACAGCCACGTCACAGAATTCACATGGACCGATTACTTCATTGTCCACTTCAGAATTTCCAGACCCTGCACCGCCACCTTCAAGATGATCATCGCCACCCACCGGAGGTGAATTGAAATCTCAGAGACCAGCTGGATGGATGCCTTCAACACCTCTAACCCTGCTACCACCACCATCCTTAACCCCTTCGATGCTCATGACGAGCTCAGCTCGTCATGAGGCATGGTTGAGCTGTGCTGATGACGAGCTGAGCTCGTCATGAAACTATAGGGTTCTAGATCTATCAGCACAGGAGGGGAAAACCATTAGGAGCCAAGGTGTTAAACAAGGAGTGAAGAACTTCAACGTCTGGCTCACCAATTGTAGCGACAGCATTGTCCCCATCAAGCGCAACATCAAGAGAAAATCCTTCAAAAAGGCCAGCTGATGCATTCAAGAACTCAGATCAGTGAAGCGAGACAGCAAACAGCCGGAGAGGAATTGATGCACCAGCAAGAACACCTCCAACAAGGTACCCTTCAAGACCTCCCTCAATCTCTATCACCGCCTGATGAAGGCAACAAAGAAGACAGCCCTAGCCGCACACATCAAAACCGGTGCCAACAACACAAGGACATTTTCAACATTGTTAAGGAATTCTCCACCCGACTGCCAGCGAAAAACATCACACCCTCACAGGAACTGTGTGACGAACTTGCCGACTTCTTCCATGACAAGATCGCAACCATATACAGAAACTTCAAACCCCACCCCATACCTACAGACTTCCTTGGCAGATACGCCACCACAGCAACCGACATAAACCACAGACACACCACATTGAACCTCCTCTCCAACCACTATACCACCTCCACATGATATACGTTCACACAGGAGTGCCCACAGACCCAAGTCTGCACCACATCTTCATTCTCAGAAACAAAGATCTGCCAGGAACTCACCACTCTAATCATCACCTCTATTACCACTGCAGCATTTCTCGATGCCTGGAAACACACCAATATCGGACTACTGCTCAAAAAAACCTCCGCCGACCCCAGCGAACTCAGACACTTCCAGCCAATCTCCCTGCTCCCATTCCCATTGAAGGTACTGTAAAAGATCATCAACAGGCAACTCATGACACACCTGGAGCAGCTACTTGGCGTCTCCCAATCTGGCTCGCACACGAATCACAGCACTGAAACCGCCCTAGTCGCAGCCACCAACAACATCTAAACCTTCCTCGACCGAGGAGAAACAGCAGCTCTGATCCTCCTTGACCTCTCTGCAGCCTTAAACACCGTATCCCACCACACGCTGATCAAAAGTCTCCACCACATCAGTGTCCATGGGGACACGCTCATATCAATCACCTTGTTCCTCATGGGTAGAACACAAAGGATCCACCTCTCACCTTTCACCTTTGAACCCAAGGATATCACCTGCGGTGTCCCCCAGTGCTCATCCCTAAGCCTCACATTCTTCAACGCATATATGAACCCCCTGGCCAACATCGTCAGATTCCTTGGTCTCAACATAATTTCCTTTGCAGATAACACCCAACTCATCCTCTCACTCACTGACGACCTCACCACCACCAGAACCAACCCTCACAGATGCATGACAAGCATCACCAATTGGATGAAGAACAACTGTCTCCAGCTGAACACATACAAGATGAAAGTACCGATCTTTGGCAACAGCATCAACACATGGAATGACTCCTGGTGGCCATCTGATCTAGAACCCATCCACTCCCTCCGACCACACCAGAAACCTCTGCATCATCATTGATAACAAGCTGACCATGAAATCACAGATCAACTCCATCTCCTCTGCCTGCTACCTCGCTCTGAGCATGCAACATAAGATCTTCAAATGGCTACCTCTACACATGAGACTCACTGTGACACAGGCCTCATCACCATTCCTCGTAGAAATTGCTTCACACTACTTACAGAAACTTCAGACGATAGAGAAACGCCACAGCCAGACTTGTCCTCGGCCTTCCTCAACAAACCCAGATCATACCCCACTGTAGGCAACTCCACTGGCTCCTTATACAGAAGAAATGCCAGTTCAATCTGCCGACTCATGCACAGAAGGCTCTATACAACCAAGGACCCATCTACATTAACCACCGTCTGAACTTCCACCAACCATCTAGAAGAACATGTTCCTCCGCCCTCTCTCTTGCCCATACTTCCCACATCTACCAAAGCAGAAGTGGAGGATGCGCCTTTTCCCACAAATCATTCAAAGACCTGGAACAGCCTCCCCACACAACCCCAGACCATCTCCTGACTTCCAGAATTCTGAATGGTCCTCAAGAACTGGTTGTTCGAATAAGCCTCCGGGACCTACAAGCGCCTAGATACCTTATTGGGTGATTAGCCGCGCTTTATAAATTCTGATGATTGATTGATTGATCCATGGCTGGATCATGGGTATAGTTGGCTCTAAATCTCTACGAGGGGAAAAATCCTTTCAAAACGGTTATTTAAACTTGGATGTCACCAGCATATGACTGACTAGGCATTTAAGTACCCTCCATGGGTGGATGCATGGGAGTGCCCCTACTGCACTCATGTTATGCCTATCACTTAGAAATGTAATGCAATGCAGAGCAAACTGCTGCACTGTCTTCACAAAGCCACAAAAGACCAGGCAAGTCTGCTCCATAATCTGTACACCGTTTTACCCTCAAGTAGGGGCAATATATCACCCCTCCTTATGCTCTGGAAATTCATCTGCTATGCTTAGCGCTGGTCTTATAAGTGTTATACAAAACCGATTGATTAAATAAATGAGAAATAAGTTGCAACTTACGTATTTCAACTTTGCCCATGGGGTTCGTGCAGTACTTCCATAAAAGCTTACTTTTTATGGGAAAATATGTGGATTTTGAGATATATGTTAATTTGCATATTTTCTACGGATGCAGTGTTTCTGACTTTGACTACATGCACAACTGAGTAGTATTGTACAAAGAGTGATATATAATAACATTGCACTTGTTTAACAAATGAGCACGCCATTGGCCTCTGAAGCTTAATATGGGCAACATCGTGGTGCTGCCTTCTAGCAACGCTTATCACAGGGTCATACTTCACAGTAAAGCTCAAAGGTTATGATCTGATGTTTCTTCAATGGTGTAGGCATGTATGACGCTTCACTGGTTGTGCCCTAACACTTTGGCCTTTCTGTTCTACCGTTTGATTGGAAAATCTTCATATTTCTCAGTAGGCCAAACTGCTTTATTTATTTATTTATTTTTGTCAGTTTATATAGCGCAAACTTGCCCTAAGGTAGTGGAGTTCATTACATGAGCACCAGATGATATTACACAAGGTCAAATTCATTTTTTTATTCTTGAGGAGATTAAGGAATTTGCCCAGAATCACAAGATGTTCAACCAACGCCAGGACTCGAACCTGGTTCCACAGTTCCAAAGTCAGCAGCTCCGGCTATTAGGCAACATCTGCTTGGCCCTGTCTGTGAAGCTCCATCAAATGCACCAGAAGCACTCTTGGATGCGTTATATGTCGAGGAGGGGGCATGATTTCTCTTTCCTTGGCACTTGATACTTGGCAGTGTATTTGTCTGTCTCATTTCCTAGTCTTCCACTTTATTGAATCTTCTTGAAACGCATCTTTGCTAAAAGCAGGGTGCCTGCTGGGATCTCAACTCACTCGTGCTTGTTCCTTGCAGCACTGAACAGACCAGACTAATGCATCAGAATTACATTCTGTTTCAGCCTGATCGGACGAATGACGAGAGGTACAACTTTGGCCAGGCTACCTGTCCTGGATCTTGTGCATGCAGCAGAATTACAAGCTTTGCTGTGCAGGTTTTATCAGTTACAAGTCTGACAACACTATTTTTATATATATGTGAATCTGTAAATCTTTTCTCTGCTGCACTATATGTTAGTTACATATATCTAGATAAACGGACTGATGTACTCCTTGGAATTCCGTGAACATTTACTGGAACAAGGCAGAGGGTCGAGTTTCTTTGTAAGGTCATGGAATTCTGAAATGATTTGCAATATCCTTTTAGCGACAGTAGAGGGGATTTTCTTCCTTATAATACTTGGTAACACCATCATCCTTCTAACAAACTGTGATAAATCTTTGGAGCCTTGCTTTTTCATTTGAAAGGGATAGCAATAAACGTGGCATCTGTATTATGAAATTAGGTACCCCAGAAAGCAGCAAGTGAATTGTTGCAAAAAGATATTAGAATCAGTTTTATGTAAATCAGATTTAAAAAATGCTGCAGCTCAGAATGTGTACAAACAAGCAGAGAGATTCTGACTCTCTAGTAATTACCTGTTCCATGCAAAAATATCTTCTGCTTTCGAATCACTGTAAAGTTCAGAAGAAGTGAAAGCAAGTTCTCCTTTTCCTTGTTGTTTAAACAATTATGCTCAGTGATCTGCCTCTCATATTTGTTGCAGACTCTGATATGCCACTACTCAATTGTAATCAGTTATTACAGTTGAGCAGCTACATACTTTGGTTATTATAGGTGACTATTTAAGTCACAACTCGCCTGTAATAGGGAAATTAGAGATCGGCTTTTATACTGGGATTGCAAACTTGCATTATGATATTGGGATTACAGCGCGACGTCTAGCAGGCCTGAACTGACAATGTGGGACACTGCTGTTGGCAAGATTCTACTCTATTCTAGTCGAAGGGCAGAAGTGCCTGAAGGCGGATGTATTTTTCTTTTAGAAACACATGATTTTCTTCTGCAGAGAAATAATAATCCTGAGTACTGTGCTAGACTTTACTTGAGTACATCATGAGTTTCTCTTCATAGCTTCTGCCCTGTGAAATGTTTATGTTATGTGCACTTGTAGTGCAGATCATCACTCGAAGTTCTTTCAAAATCTGTGCAGCCTTTAGCCATGCACTGCTGTGCTGCGCAGCTGTGCAACATGGCTAAAAACATTGATAAAGCCAGTAGCTTCCATAGGTGAGCATATTTAATTTGCCTATGCTTCTTTTCTTTCCAGCAACTTCCATCCACTGGATGATGTCCTGTGCCACAAATAAAATACATCTGTCTTTATAATGAATTAAACAAATGTAAGTAATTGCCAGATACACTAAATAAATCACTAGCGATTACCATACTCTTGACTCCCAACTTTCCATTAAGTGGAATTTAAAAGTAATTTGGATGGAATCACATCATTTGAGCAAGTGCAAAATCTGGGAATGGAACCCAGGCCTTCTTGAGCCCAACACTTGCCCACTGTGCAGAAATCAGAGCCTCTCTCTTCAACACAGATCAAGATTTTAATGAGACGTTCTCCGGCACTGGTTGCCATCAAAAGAACCCACTCCTTACATTCAGCCATGCTTAAGGACAGAAGAAAGAAAATATATTTTGAAAGAAGCCCCAGAAGTGAACATTTTTCAACACAGGATACAGAGACAATTAAAGGGTACAGACAATTGTATGCACAACAATAAATGAATACATAAACAAACATATGCCAAAAGAAGTCTTTAAGGAAAGTGGTGTATTGTATTGAGGCGTCTAATATAGTGTGGTTGTGGGGATTTACCATGTAATACACTCGCAATGCCATCTTATTTCCTGTCAGGTTTGTTTGTTAAACAAAAGTTCAGCTCAGCAGTCAGGCTCAAAGAAAGGAACCAGTGTAAAGCATTTATAAGTACCAAAACAGCAAAATAAGGAAGTCAGACAGCATGAAATAAATCTGCCGACAATTTATAAAAATAGATCTTATTGTTATGAATTTTTAGACACTTAGGGCCCGATGTAGGTAAACGCGATTTTCCGAATTCAAAATACCGAGGCGGGCCGAATCGGTATTCTGAAATCGGAAAACGAGATGTAGGGAAAAAAAAACGAATGAATACCGATTCGGTCGGCATCGGTAATGAGATTCGGTACGTTCCGATTCTGCTCGGTCCGAATCGGAAAGTACCGAATCGGCCAACAACGAATCGGAAATCACCGAATCGGCTACCACCGAATCGGATATTCCCGAATCGGCGAATACCGATTCGGTAAAAGCCGATTCGGTAAAATCCGATTCGGCAATCATAGATTCGTAGCCATGAAAACAGACCCATGGCGAAAAAGCCCATAGGAATGCATTGAATGAACCGAATCGGCTTTTACCGATTCGGAAAATACCGATTCGGCTTTTACCGATTCGGAAAATACCGATTCGGATTTTACCGATTCGGATATTACCGAATCTGTAAAAGCCGATTCGGCAATAGGCGATTCAGCCAATGAGGTGGCTCCCCCTCCCCCACCCAAACAGGGAGTGGCAACCCTGGCAGGTGCAGCTAATTAAGAAGTTTCTGGAAAGCCTGCCTGAGTACAACACTCACAGTTAGCAGCAGTGGGAGAAGGAGGTTGCCAACTGAACTTGAGAACATGGCAGAGCAGTCAGGAAGCCGGAAGTCCTCCCAGAAGAGGAAGCCCAAGTTCACCACCACCGAACTTCAGGTGCTGGTTGAGGAGGTGGTGAGGGTGCACCGCCAGCTGTTTGGCAAGCTGTCCCTCAACGTGCCAGACAGCACCAAGAGGAGAATCTGGGCCGACATCGCCCAGAAGGTGAATGCTGCGGGTGTCACCCCCAGGTCCATAGAGGAACTGAAAAAAAGGTTTTACGACATCCGCAGCCTCACGAAGAGGAAGCTGGCTGACATACAAAGGCAGGCTGGACTCACTGGAGGAGGCAACAACCCGGCGCCACCCCTCACCGAGCTGGAGGAAATGGTCTCCAGCACCATTGAGAGGGAGAGTGTCGTTGGAATCGGGACCCTGGACAGCTCTGCGAGAGCCACAGCTACAGGTAAGAAGCATGCGCATCATGACACACCCTACCAGACACCTCCCCATTAGACACAATGCATAGGCAAACACCAGCACTGTACTGTCACCAACATACAAGAGACAAGCATCATGGTACATGTAGTCAGCAGAAGTTAGCCAAATATGTCAGTGCAGAATCACAAGACAGGAAACAGTGTGACACGGTGTAAGGAGATGCAAGGACATGTGGAATGCCATAATTGTACTGACTGTAATACATCGGCACTCAGTTTACAAATGCTTCTTTGTACCTAGGGGCCCCATCAGGCGGAACAACTGTGACAGCAGAGGGAGCAGCAACGTCCAACACTGCAGTCGCAGGGCCGAGCACCAGCCAGGCTGGCCAGGAGGAGGAGGAGGATGAGGAAGGAGACACCCCAGGGCTAGGAATGGAGGGAGTCCTGGTCATTGACTTCCAAGCAGTCCACTCCCCAGTACTGCCCAGCACACCCCCCTTGCAATTCTCACCAGAAAACTCCCCTACAAGGCACACCATCCCGCCTACACCAGCTCCTGCCACAACCGTGGCCTTGCCACCTGTTCAACCTGTCCTGGGAGCAGGGGCTCAGGGACCGGCCAGCTTCACACCCCCACCAGTGGCACCCCAGCCCACTCAGCAGGCCGGAAGCAGCAGTGCCCGACGCCGTGCCATCACCACCACTGCTGCACCAGCACGGGAGGGCAGTGTGTTCCTGGGCCTGGAGGGACAAATGGTTAAAATCCAGAGGCAACAGGCCAGATCCACCATAGCCTGCCAACGCCAGCTCCTGCAGCACAACATGCAGATGGGGGAGTTGGTGAAGGGATTCCAGGCTGTTGTGGAAACCAACAAGGAGGTGGCAGCAGGGTTAGGCAGGCTGACCACTGCCATCACCCACTCATCTGCCAGACAGGAGGAGCATGAGGTTGCGCGCAGGAGGGATGCCCGGGTGCTGAACCGGGCCATGGCCCGCCTTGCAGCGGCGACCGCACAACTGTGCCATCGCAGCTCCAACCAAGAATCTGTGCTCAGTCAGCATACGGCTGAGCTCACTAGGGGGATGGCCAGGATCACCACGGCTATGGAGGCCATGATAATATCAAACACCGCCTCCAATCCTGCCCCGGACCTGGGTGATGCTGGAGACAGCAGCAGCCGCAGCAGCCCGGCCAGCGCTGCATCTGAGCCACGGAGGAGCACCAGGCGATCCGCTGATGCTGCTGGGCATTCGGAGGGGGCTGAGGGACACCCCAGTGGGTCTGGCAAGCGGGCAAAAAAATAGCCTGGCAAGGGGGGATGAGGCAACCAGAACCCTGGACTTTATTTGATTTTACATACTCCATTTTTTGATGCACATCAGTGCTGTAACTGTGGTGCATCACTATTAAAATTTGATTTTTTGCAAGCAACATTTAGCTGTCTTTGCATCTGTACTCAGTCAGAAATAGTTCTCAGTGATCTCCTCACGTCTGTATCTGCCATCACTTGGCGTACACACCCCAGCTGGCTGTGTCAGTGGCACAGCTTCGTCGTCGTCATAGTCCTCGTAGTCAGACAACTCCACCTCAGTGCCCTTCTTGACCGCAAGGTTGTGTAACATTGCACATACAGCTATGATCTTGCAGCAGGTGATGGGGGTATACTGCCTTGCACCTCCACTCTTGTGCAGGCATCTGAATCTACTTTTCCAGATGCCAAAGGTCCGTTCAACAACATTCCTTGTGCGTATGTGGGCCCGGTTATACCTTTGGCTGGGTGTGGAGGGGTTGAGGTAGGGGGTGAGTATGAATGAGCGGAGGGCATATGCACTGTCGCCTGGAAGAGAAAGGGGTCACATTAGACACATGCATACATGTATTCCACCTACCTACTATGTGTTATGGGGGTCTGATGATGTGTCTCACCTAGGAGGTATCCTTCTCCAAATTCGCCAGCCATCAGCCGTGCATATATGCCGCTCTGTTGGAATATATAGGAGTCATGGGTACTCCCTGGAAATTTTGCTACCAGGTCTGTGATGGTGCACTTGGCATTGCAGATCACCTGCACGTTGATGGTGTGTGTAGATTTCCGATTGCGGTATATGTATTCGGTGTCCGCTGGTGGGCAAATCGAAATGTGTGTGCCATCTATGCAACCGATGATTTGGGGAAATTGTGCCATCTGGTAGAAGTCAGCTTTAGTTTGTAGCAGTTCTGCGTGGGTTGCAGGGAAAGAGATGTATTGGTCCATCCTGTCTATCATGGCGTCAAGGAATATGTGGAGGAACCTTGACAGGCTGCTCTGGCTCACCCCTCCTGCTGCTGCTACTCCACTTTGATAGCTGCCAGACGCAAGCAGGTGTAGGCTGCATAGCACCTGGACGTGCGCAGGGATGGCGTGTGCCCTTGGGGTGTGGTGGTCCAAGAATGGCTTAAGGTCCCTGATGAGCTCAAGTATGGTGTCAGAGTCCAGCCTGTATCTCTGTAGGATCTCAGCCTCAGTGAGCATGAACAGGGTTATCCTCTGTCTGTAGACCTGTTCATTTCTTAGCCATTCCCTCTGTCCTTCCTGCTGTAGCCGTAGCCGCCTCGCAATGACATAGAAAGCTGCCATCCTGCAAGTTGCAATGCATTTTGGGACTGTTTATATAGGTTGGAGTTGGTTACCACCTGATTGCAATCCATGGTAAATACCGAGTGAATTCTACTGATTTTGAGCCGATTTCGGTGTTTCTGTGCCTCCCTACATCTCCCCAACTGTCGGAATCGGGGAATTTCCCGATCGGAGATTCATACGAATCGGCATGTTTTCCGATTCGGATCATGTCCGATTCGGTATTTGTACCGAATCGGTAATTGGACCGAATCGGTGAATTTCCGAATCGGTGTCACTAACGAATCGGTAATTGGACCGAATCGGTGATTTTCCGAATCGGTGTCACTAACGAATCGGTAATTGGACCGAATCGGTGATTTTCCGAATCGGTGTCACTAACGATTCGGTAATTGGACCGAATCGGTGATTTTCCGATTCGGTGTCACTAACGAATCGGTAATTGGACCGAATCGGTGATTTTCCGATTCGGTGTCACTAACGAATCGGTAATTGGACCGATTCGGTCTTTGCATCCGATTCGGTGTTTTTCCGATTCGTTACATATCCGATTTTCGGTATGTACGTATCGGATTCTTTCCCATTCGGTACTCATTCCGATTCGGTTTTCTATCCGATTCTTTCTGTTTTTGGTTCCCTACATCTCGATGGCTGTTTACCGATCGGTAAGGGCCAAAAATCGGTATTTTCGGCCATTACCGATCGGTAACGCCCTACCTACATCGGGCCCTAAATCGCCAAAATCGATCAAAGGGTTCTAGATTTATAGATTTTAAGTAAATTTCAGCTTTTCACCTAAATATCTACAAGCATTGGTAACTACCATAGTTATTGGAATCTTTAGAAATTTTTTAAAGCTTTTGTAGAGTTGTGTTGGGTACTTCGACCCGCTTCAGGCTACCAACTGCGGCAGCGAGGAGGTCAAGGGATCAGTAAGGAGTTATAAGTCAGTTAACTTGTCAACAAAGCAGTCACCAGTCTAGTTCCAGGCTCTATGGACAAACCATTGACTTCAATGGAGGCGTACTAATGCAAGGGATACAGGATGCTGAAGGTGTTATAGGATGCTGAGAAAGCTGTGTGGTCAACGGGGGTGGTTTCCTGGGGCTAATCCTCTGGCCTTAGTCTTTGTGGGGCAATTTTGGTGTCCCTCAAAGTCCTGGTGGGTCCAGCAAAGTCCAGTAGGCGCTTGTCTACTGCTCTGCAGTCACAACAAAATCAGTGGTTCCATTTGGTGGAGGCTAGAGTCCTTCTTGGGTGACCAAACTGCATTCTCATGACTCTCCTGGGTCCAGCGGTCTTGGGTGCAACTTTTAAGTGTTCGGGCTTGGTCTACCAGGCTGCAAGACAGCGGTCAAGCAATTGTGGCTCCTGCCTTGCAAAAGTGGGCTATGTCAGCTTTTGTGTCCCTGTAGCTGTAACATGAAGTCAGCCAACAGACGCTTAGAGTTCACCTCTTCTGTCTGGGGCTTGGGGATTACTTTTTCATGAGCCAGACACCATAAGCACTGTCCTCTCTTTCCTAGTCCAAGGATCAGAAGGTACAGTTTAGTGGTTGGTGCAGCCTCTCTTGCTCTGAGGTATGTTTGCCAGCGGTTTCCTTCCAGCCTGATGATGGCTCCCTGCGATGTGTGGCATCTAGCTATCCCAGCATACAACATTCTTACCACTCCCAAGATAGAAGGACCCCTCTCTTGGTGTGTGGAGCCTGGTAGCCCATCCTAGAGACATGGTTAGCTGAGATCTACACAACTGTGGGGAAACTACTATAGCAACTGTTTTTCTCCTTTCTGTCCCACTGCCAACCTGATACCCAAGCAAAACAAAAAACAGCTCCTTTTCTTTGTCCCCACCATTTTCCCTTCAATGGTTGCTTTTCATTTGAAGCTTGCTTTTGGGCTTACAGAGTGCGTGGCTTCCTGGCAGGGAGAGGTCACATCTCTTGCAAATGACAGGCCCCTGTTTCCTTTCTTGAGAGTTGTTCGCACTTCTCCCCAAGAGGACAGAAGGTTTCTCATGGCCAGCATTTGCGAGTGGCCAGTGAAAAACTTAGGCAACAGAGTGTCAACGTTATAAAGTTGCCTGATATTTATAAGTTACAGTAAATTCCATTTGGAAATCAAATCATGTTTAATTTACTGACAATTTTGATACCTTGAAGTACCAACTTAAGTTGTCCAATTCAGGAGATACCACAGCTGAATTGTCAGTGTGTATCTCTGTACTTGCCAATGGGGCTACTAGCTTATGTCTTACGTTTTAATATACAGCACCCTGCCCCAAGGCTTGATAGGTCTGCTGTAGAGTTGAGTTATATATATTAAAATTGAAGGTCTGGATTTTGTCATTAGTTTAAATTTCAAAACTGAGTTAGCAGTTACAGCGGCAATACAAGCCTGCAGTGACAGTCTGGAGTACTTTATCCTACTCAGGGTGGAATAATAAGTGCTACAGCCATGAGGGGCAACTTAACTTACAGTCCCTGGGTACCCCAGGTACCATATACTAGGGACTTCTAAGTAAGTTATGTTATGACAATTGGGTATAAGCCAATCACACATTACACTTTTAAGGGTCAGAGCACTGGCACTGAAGTCTGGTTAGCAGGTCTCATTGCACTCTCAGAGTCGAAAACCAGTAGCATCAGTCCAAACCTTTGGGAGTGATCATGCAAAAAGAGGCATTTCCCTACACGAAGGCCAATATCTGCCTGTCATGCCAGGAGAACTATGTTTTGTACACATCGTAATATAGGTCAATGAAACAATTGAGTACACATCAGCTTACCTTCTAGATACATTTAGAAATGTACTGAGTGTATGCTAATACACAATGCTAAAAGAAACAGTGCTGAACACACTCCTGCATAAATAAGACCATTGTCTGAGAGCTGGTGAGTTAAGTAGTAGTTAAACCCCCACTGTGCATCATTCCATCAAAATGACACATTTCGTACATTTGTTGGACAGCTATCTACAGTGCAGCAGGTGCAGTGGTGCCAGGGACTGATGTTCAATGGCCTGCTTCTCATCAGGTTTAGCTGTTTTTTGACTACCCAGCCATGGGGCTAGTTTCCTTGCTTGGTTTACTAACTACACATGGCACCCTTGCTACGCCTCTGCATTATTGGGATTAAACGACTGTGACACCAGTGATTTCCGACCCACCCACTATGCCCTCACTAAAGCAGGAGGAGTGTAAAACTAGCTGTGAAATTCTGCAACAAACTTCCCACTATATGCGAGTGTCTGCATTGATTCGGGTGGAGAGGGGAAACCTCTCAGAAGGAAGGAGGGCGTCAACACGGAGAGTCTCGATGCCTCCAACCCCACCCTCCCACCAACCCCAATAAAAGAGCTAGACTCTGGAAGTGGTATGAAACGAAAAATACACAAAAGGTGTGTTATGAACAATAGTTATAGCCTGCTAGTGGTGCTGAAAGACTGTAGAATTTATGTAGTTGTAGAGTAGGTAAGAATGCAGGGCAAGACATTCTTGGGTGATATGAAAATATAGCTGTGCAGATTACTGGTTCAGGGTCATAGCTATCAGTGGTGCAGCTGATGCAGTGGCACTGGCAACTTGACCTGCAGGTCCACTTAGACAGCTAAGAACTTTTAATTTCACCAGTGACTTCCTTGAGACCAGCCTTTGTTTGCTCCTCCAGGGCAAGGTGGGATGTAGAGCTTGGTCTGCTGTTACTGAGAGTGAAACAGACCCCCGTGCAGGTACTGGCATCCCCATCTGAATGGGTGCAGGTCAGCTGGCACTATCCAGGGGCAGTGTGCTTGGGGGGGTTGGCTGAAAACTTCCACATCTATGCGGCAGGCTGAACAGCTTCAACGTGTTGGAGCCCACTTTCATTGGCATGACCTTGAAGAAGGTAGGCAGTTTAAGCAGGGCCATAGCTATCAATTGTGCAGCAGGTGCAGTAGAACCGGGGCCCAAGGCTGTGCGGGGCATACATGACCCCAGCTAGAGACTCACTTTTACGTTCAAGTCAGGGGATAGGCTCCAATATCTTTGCTTACATTTGGGCCTATGTTACCGTTGTTACTCCATTGTACTGGTTATGTGTTGAACAACCTGTATCTTATTGTTGTTGTTAGTGAGCATCATGAAACATTGGTGTACATGGGCTATAGAAATACAAAATAACATTACATCACAAATCTCCACTTTTTAGATCTGGCAAGACAGCTTCTGGTGCTGCCACAAGGCGTCAGGTGTAGTTCAAAAAATTATAGACAGAGTAGCGCTGAGGCAAAGTCAACCATGCTTCCAGAGTGCAGCAAGGCCAGGGCAGAGTCTGTTATGGTCTATCTGCCAGCCAACAAAAGGACAATATAAGAGGGAACTTGGGGTGACAGCAGATAAGCAGAGATATCTTCCTGAATCCAAGAGACATGCGTTTACTGGGAAAGTGACTTCTAGTCTCTAGAACTAAGCGGAGCTAGATTTGAAGATAACAGTTGCAAGTTTATGAAGGGCTTGCATACTAGCTATGTTAAATGGTGCTTCATGATGCACTCTGCAGTACCTATCAGTTTTAACGCCTAAATGGTATCATGGTCTGAATCTTTTTGTGAGTTCAGACAGTGCTTAATTTGTAAAAGAAAGTAAGTGTCAGGGCCCAAAGTAATTCTCAAGAGGCCATTATAGCATTCACCATCCAGTGCAGCTGCCAGTGTCTCTAAATTGCATTACCAAGTACTAATCGTCTAACTCCCCCAAATGTAAACTACTTTATGCCACCCAGTGATGTAAGAATAGTTTACACGCGCTGGTATCATTCATTTTTAATGTATATTTGTTAAACACTCTTCTGTGCTCACTTCAAAAATAAACAGTGCCTCCATGTGGTGGACTGTAATAATGCTGATGTCGAGAATTAAGTGGTTTTGAAGAGCACCAGCAAACCCAGTTCAAATTAAGTACTGAGTACAGTGCCCAATGCCTATGCATTTTTGAGCACCAAAGTCACAGGACTCTCTAGAATTCTATGTAAACCCAGAACTAATAAATTAACAAGACCCAGCTTTGCATGGTTTTCTAGTTAAATGAAACCTAGTGCAAATTATGGCCAGGCCAGAATAGCTCATGTAAAATGTGCAATTAACTTGCAAATTCACATTTTGTGCTGCTTACTTTTGGAGGGCTGTCATGACATACAAAAGTGTACCTGAGTGTATATTTGTTGAAAGACACTGTTTGCTTGCCTTTGCGCCAGTACATAACACGTAGCATCATGTTAAAACTGCATTTTTGCACAAGCAAGCTGTTGAAATTATTAGTGTGCAACTTTTCATAAATGAGGCACTGCACTATTTTTCTCTATACAGCACTTCAGATTTTGAAGCAGCACTGAGCTGCGTGCTTTTTAATAAATATGGCTAGCAGGGTTCAGAGATGATGGCAGTCCCTAATACCCTTGTATACCCAGATGGGTGTCATGCTTCATCATTGGGCAGCTTCTCAGTGGGCTGGCGCTGCAAAGCCCAACTGGCCTATCTGGGTGTGTGAAGGCTTCTGCATCTGAGCAATCCGATCCCCCCGATCTGCTTGCTTAGACCCCTCCCAACCTTCTGTATTTTCTGTTTCCGTTTCTGATTCTTATAACAACTGCATACTCCACTTGTATGAATGTACATTTAGGGAGCTTGTGTGCTGGACCTAGATGCACTCCCACCAGTGCTGAATTTGAGCTGGTGGTTTCTGGTGCTCAGCACCAGCACTTAATTTTCAAAACCACACATCTGACAGTCTGCCACATGGTGGCGCTGCTCATCTAATTTAAAGAGGAGCAGAACAACGGTTGTTTATGAATACAATATACAGAAAAAATTACTAATATCTGCCTCTCCAACCATTCCTTTAGTATCGGGGACATGGAATAATCATAACTGTCACACTTGCAGACGAGAGAGATGGTAAGTAGTTGTTTTGGTACCGCAAAATGACAGCGATGTCATGGGCAATGGGTGGTGCAAGCTGCAAAGGCCTCCTGGACAGGGCCCTGCTACTTATTATTTTACAAACTAAGCTATGGCTCCCAGCCCCCTGTTTATTGTGTTCAGCCTCTAATACCTATCTGCTGTCAACAGACTGAGGGGCATATTACCAAGCAATAGCGATAATTATCGCTATTGCTTGGTTAGAGACAAAAAATTACCGCTGAGCTGCGGCGATTTTTATCGCAAATAAACCTTGGTATTACCAAGGTTTATCGCAAATGCGATGAAAATCGGCCGCATTGCATGAATATCGTTGAAAAGTCAGCTATATTCATGCATTACCGAGATAATGCTCTTAGCCATGTTATCCACCTCCCATTGGATAACATGGCTAAGAACTGCTCAGGGCAGGTGTTAGCTTTTGGAGATATTTGCGCTTAGCGCGAATATCTCCAAAAGTTGGTAATAGGAGATAACGATGTTAGCGACTGTTTCCAGTCGCTAACATCTTGGCACGCCCACTTTGTATATCATTAGTGATAAATATCACTGACATGCAAAGTGGGGCCCAAGATGGTCGCTATCTCCTACTAGCTGTCGGTAACTGGTGTTAGCGACAGCTAGGTAATAGGGAGATAATTCTATCTCCGCTTTCTTGTCTTTTAAAGCCAAAAAAGCGGAGATAAACCCCCTTGAAAATATGCCCCTGTGTCCCACAACATCAGAACACATAATGGATCGATTATTTTTGGGCATAATTCAGTTTATACTGATTGCTATTATTGACTGCCGTTTCCGTAGGCGGGAGGTTGGGTTTGCAAAGATGTATTCTGTCAAACGCATGAGATTTAAAAAAAAAATATGTTGTCATCTTAACAAATGGGGCGGGGTGAGCAAAGTTTAAAAAATAAATAGTAGGCAAAAAGTGTGGTAAAAATACGCTTTTGAGGGAGGCAAAAGAAAATATCAGAAAAGCCAACATATTTTTAGAGGAAATCTCTTACATCGCAGTTTTTGCTGGAAAACGTTTGCCTGTATGTGAAGTTTTGCGAAGGTGATAAGCTTAGCAGTTTCATGAAACTTGGCATAGAAAATTATAAATTTTCTAAAACCTACCCTTACCAAGCTGAAGTTGACCAAAGTGAGACAATTTGACCCGTGGGCTTATAAACTTATAAATCATGGCTTCTATTTATTTTTATTCCAGGAAGAAATCCAGATGCGAGAAGAAGAGAGGGTGTGACTGAGAGATTATCAGCGTTTATGGATATTCAGCGTGAAAGAAAAAGAACGAGAGGTGTCGGTGCAAGGAAAGGACAATTAAAAATAATGGGGCCTATTATCAAGGGGGTTTATCTCTGCTTTTTTGGCTTTAAAAGCCAAGAAAGCAGAGATAAAATTATCTCCCTATTACCTAGCTGTCGCTAACACCAGTTAGCGACAGCTAGTAGGAGATAGCGACCATCTTGGGCCCCACTTTGTCAGTGATATTTATCACTAATGACATGCAAAGTGGGCGTGCCGAGATGTTAGCGACTGGAAACAGTCGCGAACATCGCAATCTCCTATTACCAACTTTTGGAGATATTCGCGCTAAGCGCGAATATCTCCAAAAGCTAACACCTGCCCTGAGCAGTTCTTAGTAAAACCACGGAGTTTGGTCCTGGGGCAGGGGGCAGCTGGACCCAATTTACAGTGAACAGAACAGAATTGCTGGCCCTCCTACTTATTTAGTCTTGCCTTAAGTTTATGAGACAACAAACAAAAATCAACGTCTCTTTGTTTGTATGGGTAATTTTATTTAACCCTTTTGTTCATTATTTTTAGTAAGATTTATCTTTTTCATAGGCAAGAAGAACACTTTATATACACCTATATACAAATACAAAACATTTATACATATTTACAACTACTATACAAATATCACATAAACAATGGATCAAACAGTTATCAACAAACTTCTCGTATGAGAAATATATAGCAATTCCGTGTTCACAAATAGTTAATCTTTGCGAAGTAATCAAAAACCGCTACTAAACCCAAAAGGTTGAAAAGAAATAATGCGACAGAAATCAGAAATTAATTCACAGTTAATTCCAACAATTAAGACTGCACCCGTCAAGGGCAGATATTTTGAACTGTCTGTCTGTCGTTTGCCTTGCCAACGCGTTTCGAAAATCACCGCAGAAAATCAGTAAAATGGAAGAATTATTCTGAAAAAAATAATAATAATTCAAAGACTTACAAAGCCATCTGGAGCAGTGCCAAGCGACTGCTACAGACCTAAAGCTAAACGCTCATACCTTCGTCAAGTGTGGCATTGGATGCTATCTTAGGTCCTCTGTTTGCTCATTCTATCCTTTCCGTGTGACCTGTAAAGCATAAGGGTCGCGCTCAGTTTTGACATTAGTTATGGTATAGACACGTTCGTGAGGTGCTGCGGAACAATGTGAAGCCACCTACCTAGATTTCTGGTAGTGAGCTCACTACCAGAAATCTAGGTAGGTGGCTTTAGGTCTGTAGCAGTCGCTTGGCACTGCTCCAGATGGCTTTGTAAGTCTTTGAATTATTATTATTTTTTTCAGAATAATTCTTCCATTTTACTGATTTTCTGCGGCGCACAGCCCTTCGTGTACAACTGAATCACGAGAGCCCACCGCATTCGGTTTAAAGGTAACTAGTTCAGCACAGTCCAGCTATTTTAGGGGGTCCTTTATAAACAAGTTACAAACACTGAAACAAGCTTTGTTTTGTTTTTTTGTTTAGATTGAAAACACTGAGAGAGCCCTGAGGAGAATCTGTAATTCTAGACAGATTCGAAACGCGTTGGCAAGGCAAACGACAGACAGACAGTTCAAAATATCTGCCCTTGACGGGTGCAGTCTTTATTGTTGGAATTAACTGTGAATTAATTTCTGATTTCTGTTGCATTATTTCTTTTCAACCTTTTGGGTTTAGTAGCGGTTTTTGATTACTTCGCAAAGATTAACTATTTGTGAACACGGAATTGCTATATATTTCTCATACGAGAAGTTTGTTGATAACTGTTTGATCCATTGTTTATGTGATATTTGTATAGTAGTTGTAAATATGTATAAATGTTTTGTATTTGTATATAGGTGTATATAAAGTGTTCTTCTTGCCTATGAAAAAGATAAATCTTACTAAAAATAATGAACAAAAGGGTTAAATAAAATTACCCATACAAACAAAGAGACGTTGATTTTTGTTTGTTGTCTCATAAACTTAAGGCGAGACTAAATAAGTAGGAGGGCCAGCAATTCTGTTCTGTTCACTGAGCAGTTCTTAGCCATGTTATCCAATGGGAGGTGGATAACATGGCTAAGAGCATTAGCTCGGTAATGCATGAATATCGCTGACTTTTCAGCGATATTCATGCATTGCGGCCGATTTTTATCCCATTTGCGATAAACCTTGGTAATAACAAGGTTTATCTGCGATAAAAATCGCTGCAGCTCAGCGGTAAATTTTTGTCTCTAACCAAGCAATAGCGATAATTATGTTTCTTCCAGAAAATAATATGGAATTTGCATAGATTGCAACATATTAGGGTTATTTTGGGACATATAAGTTGAAAAAAATGAGACAAAGTAGTCAAACACACTTATGAAAGTTCCTATGTCCAGAGTTACTAAAGCTATGCATGAGTGCTTTGTATATTGTGTGTTTCACAAGATCGCATTCATGTTTTTAGGCACGGGAAGATTAGGCGTCTTGGAGTTCGGGGACAGGTTACTCTGTCACAAAGGTGGCACATATCCTGTCGGTCCTACTACACGTACATTATATTCAATAGCACTTGTAATACGGCGGGATAACCGTCACAAGTAACTCACTGGCCCAACTTTAGCTCAGGCCCTTGAGTAATATGCCCAGGATCACAGGTAGTTGAGCCCACGCCGAGACTCGAACCTTGTTGCCCAGTTCTAGGGGGCATACTATCAAGGGCCTTATCTCCGCTTTTTTGGCTTTAAAAGCCAGAAAAGCGGAGATAATGTTCTCACCCTATTAACAAAGCAGTGATAACAAGCTTCAGCGCATTTTAGCAGCCTTGTTACCGACGCCTCGATGGCCATGTCTGAACTGGGGTGGTGTGGAGTGCAAAAAAACGATGGATTTAGGCCCAGATCTCTGTACTGGGGTGAATGTATGACATTGTTCTGCATTCTGTCCATCAACTGTGGTTTTTGCATTTGTCACCCCGAGTGGGATGGGTATGCTCAGACGTGAGTCCCATGCTCTCCACACCACTGGATTCAAGCAAGCCGGGCTGAAGAAGGCTGGAATGCCAGAAACCGGTCCTCGGAAGCTTGTTTCCGGTCCAGGGAAGGCATGGCTTGGCAGTTCGGGCTGGACTGTTCCCATGAGGCACAGGGTCAGACTGATTTGCATATGGCCATGTCTGAACTGGGGTGGTGTGGAGTGCAAAAAAACGATGGATTTAGGCCCAGATCTCTGTACTGGGGTGAATGTATGACATTGTTCTGCATTCTGTCCATCAACTGTGGTTTTTGCATTTGTCACCCCGAGTGGGATGAGTATGCTCAGACGTGAGTCCCATGCTCTCCACACCACTGGATTCAAGCAAGCCGGGCTGGCTGGAATGCCAGAAACCGGTCCTCCGAAGCTTGTTTCCGGTCCAGGGAAGGCATGGCTTGGCAGTTCGGGCTGGACTGTTCCCATGAGGCACAGGGTCAGACTGATTTGCATATGGCCATGTCTGAACTGGGGTTGTGTGGAGTGCAAACAAATGATGGATTTAGGCCCAGATCTCTGTACAGGGGTGAATGTATGACATTGTTCTGCATTCTGTCCATCAACTGTGGTTTTTGCACATAATTGCCTGGGAACACGCGTTGTCCAGCCAGAAAACAAAAAGTGGTCTACTGACTCTATACTTAATTCACTTCTTGTCCCTCACTCATTCCTCCTGGCCCAACTTTAGCTCAGGCCCTTGAGTAATATGCCCAGGATCACAGGTAGTTGAGCCCACGCCGAGACTCGAACCTTGTTGCCCAGTTCTAGGGGGCATACTATCAAGGGCCTTATCTCCGCTTTTTTGGCTTTAAAAGCCAAAAAAGCGGAGATAATGTTCTCACCCTATTAACAAAGCAGTGCTAACAAGCTTCAGCGCATGTTAGCAGCCTTGTTACCGACGCCTCGATGGCCATGTCTGAACTGGGGTGGTGTGGAGTGCAAAAAAACGATGGATTTAGGCCCAGATCTCTGTACTGGGGTGAATGCATGACATTGTTCTGCATTCTGTCCATCAACGGTGGTTTTTGCATTTGTCACCCCGAGTGGGATGGGTATGCTCAGACGTGAGTCCCATGCTCTCCACACCACTGGATTCAAGCAAGCCGGGCTGAAGACGGCTGGAATGCCAGAAACCGGTCCTCGGAAGCTTGTTTCCGGTCCAGGGAAGGCATGGCTTGGCAGTTCGGGCTGGTCTGTTCCCATGAGGCACAGGGTCAAACTGATTTGCATATGGCCATATCTGAACTGGGGTGGTGTGGAGTTCAAAAAAACGATGGATTTAGGCCCAGATCTCTGTACTGGGGTGAATGTATGACATTGTTCTGCATTCTGTCCATCAACTGTGGTTTTTGCATTTGTCACCCCGAGTGGGATGAGTATGCTCAGACGTGAGTCCCATGCTCTCCACACCACTGGATTCAAACAAGCCGCGCTGGCTGAAATGCCAGAAACCGGTCCTCCGAAGCTTGTTTCCGGTCCAGGGAAGGCATGGCTTGGCAGTTCGGGCTGGACTGTTCCCATGAGGCACAGGGTCAGACTGATTTGAATATGGCCATGTCTGAACTGGGGTGGTGTGGAGTGCAAAAAAATGATGGATTTAGGCCCAGATCTCTGTACTGGGGTGAATGTATGACATTGTTCTGCATTCTGTCCATCAACTGTGGTTTTTGCACATAATTGCCTGGGCACACGCGTTATCCAGCCAGAACACAAAAAGTGGTCTACTGACTCTATACTTAATTCACTTCTTGTCCCTCACTCATTCCTCCTGACTTTCTCCCTATACCTATCGCTTCATCTCTATGTTCCTGACTCTTTTCCCTCTCTTCTCTGTCAGGCTAGGTAACTTTATCTACCTCATTTTTGTCTACCTCTTCTCGCTCTGTCAATTCACCTTTCTCTCTAACTTGTCTCTCCTTACCTCTCTCTTAGCATCATCTCTACCTCAGTAGCATAACAAAGCTTGAGGGGTCCCCCCTGCAAAGTACATGGAGGGGGCCCCACATGCTCTGGACCCAGTCAGGAGCTCTCAGGCCAGGGGCCTGCCGCCTGTGCACAGTGCCAGAGGGGTCCCCTGGCGATCGGGGGGCTATTGTTGTGCCACAGCTCTACCTCACAACTCTCTCTCTCTCTCTCTCTCTCTCTCTCTCTCTCTCTCTCTCTCTCACACACACACTCTTACCCCATTTCCCTACCTCATACCCCTTTACCTTATTTGTCTAATCTACCTATCTCTCTCACCCATCTAGTTCTATCTTAGTTTACATCACCATTCATTTAGAAATTCACCTCTCCATCTTTCTGTCGGTTGTTTCCTCTACCTCAGCTCTCTCTTTGCGTTACTTCTTTCTTGCTGCCTCTCCTGAACTACTTCTACTTCTTTTCCTTTATCTATCATTGACGCCTCTCCACCCTCACTCATCTCTGCACCTCTTTCTCTATTCTAACTCACCCTCTCTCTAACTCAATTGCTCTTCCTTTCCTCCTCTATTTTTTAACATCGCCCCTGGGTCTGCCTCACCTCTTTCTAATTCACCTCTTTTATCTCAATATTGTTCTTCTCCCATCTAACCTGAACAAATCTCACACTACTTTTCATACTGCCTTAATGCTCTGTTTTCATAGTTGCTTTTTTCTTCTCAGATTGCTCTTCACTCCATCTCAAAGCTCTCTTTCTGTGCATTGCCTCTCTTTACAGTTCACTTGCTTCCTCACCTCTTTAAATGTTTACCTCTAGTTCACTTTCTCTTTAACTCGCCTCTTTCCACCTTACTTCTCTCTACCTCGCCTGGCCTTTCTTATCTCTTCTATTCATATCGATCTCCCTTCTCTCATTGCTTCATCCCTATGACCGTAAAGTTCTCTTTAACTCCCTGTCCCCTTTCCTGTCAGAGAAGTGTACTTAGAAAATGGAAAGGAGTGACAAGTCAGCGGAAGAAAAATTTACATAAAATATTGTTGTTGCAAGAATTTTTTTTTTTATTTAATAAGGGGCTTTATCAATCTTGTTCAAGCTTTCTTTTGTTACTGGTTGGCTGACAGATGCTGGGCAGACTCTCATTTCCAATGTTTTTCTGTGCACCTGCTAATAGAAAAATGTGGTAAAATTCACTAATGTTTGGTATTTCAAGAGCTTGAATAGCTGAAAATGGGTAATAAATACAATATTTTAAATCCAAACAGGGCGCCCCAAAATGTGCTTCGCCCCACTCTCTAAAAAGCCTTAAGATGTCACTGCTCATTTTGGGACGCCTCTTATGCTGATACAGAACTTCCCATCGGTGCCAGGTTAAGAGGCCTCATTCAAATCTTCTTCATGTGTAGGTCCTGCTGCCTGGATCATGCCAAACCATCTGTTGTTTTTGCAATTAAATCAAGGCCTTTATAAGTATTAACATTTCTTGCTACTGTCTGCTATCCAGGCGGCTACTTACTGTTTCGGTGCCTTGAAGCTGCATTTGAATTTTACATTGGGCATATGGGAAAGCACAGCGTGCAGTACTTGCTGCTATCCGATTCCAAGAGCTGCAAGCGATTCAGAGTGGAGGTGCCAGAAGGCCACCAGTCCTGGAGCTCAATGAAAGCATCAGCCTGACTGGCAGCAATTGCAGACACACCAAGGAACCTCTTTAAAAACATGAAGACCACAGAGAACACTACAATGTTCTGTGCCCACACCGAGGACCCCAAAATATGAAGAAACCCAAAGGAGAGTTTCTGCCTCCTCAATGCTCGAGCCATTATTGTTTAACTGTGTAAGTGAAAATCAGTTTTTTTAGGCAGAAAGAGACGAAGGGTTTGACTGTTCAACTAAAAGACACATGCATCACAAAAGCCCATTAATGCATGCTTTAGTTCTCGTTAAGAAAATGTAGTCTATGTGCTGTCGGATCTGGGATGATGATGGGTGGAAATCACAGCTTTGACATGTGATTATGTATATTGTTTGTTTCTCTGTTGATAACACACCTGAATAGAACTTCTTAGCACATTTGAGATTAAGGCAGCTCGTATCTACCTTTATTAAGGGGGAGAGGTGGGGTGGGGCGATGTGGGCGGGGCAACTGACGGTGGACGCTGGAAATCACAGTTCGATCCCCGGCTCCAGCAGCAGGGGTCTGCCTTTAGTGTCGTTGCCCTGGCATGAACAACACGGACACCAAGAGGTAATTTACAGAGCTTTATTTTCCTGTTTCTTACTTCTATCGTCTATACTCTGCACTGCCCATATTTCCCACGCTCCTCCACTTCCTTCCTGGGCTCCCCTCCCACTTTCTAACTACATTTGCTGGTCCTAGTGTCCGGCACATGTCAGGATGTTATATCTCCCCCTTCCTTAATAAATTTAACGGTTTAACATGTCCAAGCGCTCTAAGTTAACAGTAAAGCAAGTATCATAGTTACAGTTCTTCAACTAGTCGAGCTGGTCTTCGAAGTGTTTGTTGTGGCCTCAAGAGCTGTGGGAGATCGAAGTCCACTGGTTGACTCGGGTGCATGTCCTGGCTCTATTCTGTGGGGTGCCATCAATGATTCTCGGACACTGGGTGTACATTTCTGAAAATGCGTCACATTCCTAGTGACGCTTTTGTTTTCTGCTTCAGCTGTAATCACGGTCCCTTTTTGCTTCGTCACTAGCAGCGGACGTGCATGATATCGACAGTCTGCCTTTCTTTGTTGTTCCTGTTGCACTAACACCCAGTCTTCTTCATTGATGGAGGGCTGTACAGCTTTCCTCTGTCGGTCAGCATATTCCTTCATCTTTTCCTTTTTCCGTTTGTCTGTGGCTACTAGATCTTCACGCTCAGAATCCAGTGACCTATCACTCGCTGCATCTTCCCACACGGGTGCGTACAGTGCCGCCCAACATTAGAGTTGCCGGACATTTACCAGTAGTACTGTGTGGGGTGGTCCGATAGGCCCGTAGTACCTCATTTAGAGCCACTTGCACATCATGCTTTGACTGCTTAGCCTGCTGAATGGTCTTCTTTAACGTGGCCATAAACCTTTCGACCATTCCATTGGCCTGGGGCCACAGGGGAGTGATTTTCCGGTGTCTGAAATTGACATGTTTGGCAAACTCAGCAAAGTCTTGTCCATTAAATGGGGGCCCATTATCTGTTTTCACTACCTTAGGTATGCCCCATGCTGCAAATACCTCATCGAGTATAGGTATAACCGTGGACGCTCTAGTTGACGTTGTGAGGTGTGCAATTGGGAAACGAGAGTATTCGCCCATTATGACCAGGACATACTTGCCAGATTGTAGCGACCCAAAGAAGTTCTTTGCGACATGTTGCCAGACCCCCTCCGGCAGTTCAGACATTTGGAGTGGGCCAGTGAGTTTTCTCGACTTACTAGCTGACACTGTGCGCAATCCTTCAGTGTTAGTTCCACCATCTGATCCAACATGGGGAACCAGACCCGTTCCTGCAAGGCTCTCTTTGTGGCAACAATTCCTCTATGCCCTATGTGCGCTAAATTAATGACTCCTTGGCGCAGCTGCTTCAGGATGACAATCCTTTTGTCCCTCAGTATAAGACACTCTGAGGTGAAGGACAGCTCATCCTTCACATGTCTGAAGGACGACAGTTCATGCTCGTTACTCTGTTCGCTCGGTCGGAGTTCGTCCAATTGTCTCCAGTTGTTCGTCTGGATGAGATGTTTGACGCGTTATAGAGTGGTATCATTATTTGTGGCTTCACAAATGGCTTCCATGAGGACTGCCGGTGGTCTGGCTTGAGCCACGACAAAGTGAATGTATTCCTCAGCTAGCGATGGGTTGGATGCACATGTTGCCTTGGGATGTCGGGACATGTAATCCGCCGGATTAGCAGCCTTTCCCGGTTTGTGAATGATTGTGTAGGTGTATTCTTGAAGGCGAATACCCCAGCGCTCTATTCTGGGTGGCCTCTTCGCTCGGGGTTTCCAAAAATTGTTATCAACGCCTGGTGATCTGTTATCAGCGTGAAGTGTTTCCCATATATGAAGATGTGGAAGTGTTCACAGGCCCAGACGACCGCCAGGCTTTCCTTTTCCGGTTGGGAATATGCTCGCTCTGTGTCCGTGAGGCTTCGACTGGCATACGCAACAATATACCGTTGGCCACTGTCGTGGTCGTACTGAGCTAGTATAGCTCCCAGTCCAACAGGACTCGCATCCACTGTAATTTCAGTCTTTCTTTTTGGATTGAAGAAAGCCAGGTTGTTAGCAGATTCAACTGCCCCTTTAATAGCTTGGAAAGCTTGATCGCATCTTGTGGTCCATTGAAATGGGTGGCCTTGCGTGGTCAACTTCCTCAGGGGGTAGCTAAGAGTGGCGTAGTCTTTAAATTAGCGTGCACAATAGCTTGCCATGCCCAGAAAGGACCGCACATCTCCCACATCTCGAGGCCTCGGTGTGTCATTTAGTGCGGCAATCTTTGCTGGGTCAGGCTTCATTCCGGCGCCTGAGAAAATGTGTCCGAAGAATTTCAACATAGATTTATAAAATTCACACTTGTCCTTGTTTAGAGTCAGGTTGGCCTCCAATAGGGTGTGGCAGAATCGATCCAGCGCAGTGTCATGTTTGTGCATGGTGGCTCCATAAACTAAGATGTCATTGCTGTAATTTAGAGTGTTGGGAATATGTTGAATCACTTTTCGAACCGCCTCCTGAAAGATTTCGGCAGCCGAGGAAAACCCCAAAGCTGAGTCTCTTATATCTGAACAAACCTTGATGGGTCGAAAACGTGGTGATTTACCTCGACTCTTCATGGAGTTCCAGTTGGTGATATCCTTTGTTGAGATCTAATTTGGAAAATATTTGCGCCCCATTGAGTGATGCAATCATATCACTGATATGAGGTCCCGGGTGTCTTTCTCTTTCAATGGAGGTGTTGGGTCCTCTCATGTCCACACAGAGGCGCACTTTGTTAGTCGAACCTTTCTTGGGTACAACGACCACTGGAGAGACCCAGGGGGTGGGTCCTGATGTCCTCACACTGATGTCGGCCTAGAGAAGGTCTTGCAATTCCTCTTCTACAGTCTGTTGAAGGTGAAATAGAATTTTCCTGTGATGTTGTGCAACTGGAGTTACTCGTTCCTTGATGTGTAATCGAACTTTGCAGTGAGCCAATTTCCTTAGCCCTGTGAATTTTTGGGAAATTTGTGCACAATGTCTGGTTCATCATCAACTTTGTATAAAATATCTACTAGTTGGAGCCTTTCCTCTGTGGGCAAACTAAGGAGACAGTCTGCTTCAGGACCATTAATGACGTGAATGTGAGCTGGAATAGTTCTATCTTTGTATGTGAGGTTGGTTGGAAAATAACCCAGACATGGAAGGGGTTTCTTTGACATCCACATGTAAACCCGTATGTTGGCTTTACGTAGTTTTGGTGGTGTTTTCATCGTCTTGTATTCTGCAACTGAAATGTGGTTAAGAGATGCTCCACTATCCAGGACAAATTTGGCGAAGTGAGTGTCCATTTTCAGATCTAGTCGCGGGTATTTCTTCAGCCGGTCCAGATCTGCAACCATGCATACCTACTCATCACTATCTTGGGATATCGGTGACAGTGACCTTGATTCACTGGACTGTGATCTTCGAGATCAATACGTCTCACGAGAGTGGCGACTGGACCGCGACGAGCCGGTTGAGGAATCTCTATAGTCCCACACTGCTTTGGCATGGTGGCGAGTGTTAGACTGCTTAGATTGTTTGTAATTGTCTCTGCGGGTGCTATCTCATCCAGGGAGTAGCTTTTCTTTAATAGGCGTCTGCATAGTGACTCAGATTGACACCCTTCTATGATTCTCAGATGAAGGGCGTCTTCCGTTGAAAATGAGTCGAAATCACAGTAGCGGGCCAAATGCCTCAGTCGCGTGATGAAAGCGTTCATGGGCTCATCTTTTTCTTGAGCAGCTAGATTAAATGTGTATCTTTCATAGTCAATATTCCGTTTGTGAAGAAATTTCCTGTTTAATGCATCCCGCACATTGACATAAGATGAGGCAGCGTCAGCTGGGAGCTCCTTTATAATCTGACCAACGTCCTTTCCAATTAGGTTACGCAATGCAATCAGTCGTTGTTCCTCCTCGGTCACCTGAGACCCTTTCATGAAGTCTTCGAAATCTTCTAGCCATTCCTGCCAGCTAAGACCCATACCTCCTCCCGAAATGAGGACCAGAGGCTCCGGTGGGTGTAAAAAGGAGACCCCAAGTAGTCCAAGTCGGGGTCCACCCATGTGCCCTGTAGATGTGGGCGTCTCCTGCGTGGTGGAGGCGCTGGCCGAGGCATGATTCTGACGAGACGTTGGCGATCCAGACATCGCAAGATACTGCAGTTACCAGCTGAGCTCCAGCGAGAGAAAAGAAAACACCTGCACACGGTAGTGCTTTGCAGACAGGGAACGTGACAATGTTTTTTTGCAGGTGCAGCCTTCAGGTGCAGGCAGCCAGGCGAGTTGACAGCCCCAGATATGTACTTCTGTGGTAATTAGTCGTTGTTTTGGTACTTCCCCGTGTATTTTACCAATGCTTGTTGACTTTTTTATATTTTGTCAATGCTTGTTGACTTTTCTTAGTGAAATGCCTGATTTCAAAATGGCCGCCAGGCCTAGCTTGCAGGGGATTGATTGGTCAAGGTGCCTGACTCAAAGATGGCTGCCGGCGAAATCTCGTGTTCAGTGAGATTTCGAGTTCCAGGCAAGCAGAGATGCAACAACTGCCATAGACCGGCAGTGAGCAATTCCTGACCTGGCACTGCAGACTTACGTTGGCGGCAGACATGGGGAGACAGCCGCGATCCTCTGCAGCTACACAGACGCACCAGGGTGGGCTCCCGGTGCTCCTCGACGGTAGCGCGAATTTCCTCGCTCTCACATGCCCGGGGTTGGCTCCCGGGTCGCGGCGGCCGCAACTCGCTCCACAAGACACGCATAGCTGGGGTGGGCTCCCAGCGCGTGAAGGCACGTATCACAGCTCCGGGGCAGCGGAGCAGACGCCGAACTCGCTGGACAAAGCGCGACCGGGGTGGGCACCCGGTTCGCAACACATCGCTGCACCATGACGGCGGAGCACACGCCGGAGTGCAGCCATGCAGCAAACAGGAATTCTCCGCCCTCGTCACCAGTTGTAGTGTTGTTGCCCTGGCATGAACAACGCGGACACCACGAGGTAATTTACAGAGCTTTATTTTCCTGCTTCTTACTTCTATCGTCCCTACTCTGCACTGCCTATATTTCCCACGCCCCTCACTCCTCCTCTTCCTTCTTTGGCTCCCCTCCCACTTTATAACTACATGTGCTGGTCCTAGCGCCCAAGACATGCCAGGATATTACACTGCCCAGCACCATTCACGCTGGGCAATAGCTCACTTAATCTTCCCAATGGCCCCCAGCGCCGAGATACCTCTTCGGGGGTGATTTGTGCGTATACAAGTACTGGATTTAAAGGCGTTTTACGTTTGAACGTGTACAGCCAATGCCCTTCCTATAGTTTAGCTAACATCTGTAATTATAATGCACAATTCAAATGTGCCCTTCCCTCTGCCCCCCACATGTGCAGGTGATGCCCCTCTGTGGAGAACTAACAAAACACCACTGGGTCCGGGCTCCCAACAGTAAGGCCAAGCCTCTGACCTAATAATAAACTGAACAATTTGCCAATACTGTTGTATGCGATTCTTCTTAATTTTCACAGCACATTGGAATTAAAACCAAATATGAGATTACGACTGCAACTTTAGTCTGAATAAATCATTATTTTATTAAGCTATTCAAAGAACATCCTTCAATTAGTTTACAACATTTGTACAATTTTTTACAACCTACACACCAAAGAAACTATTTATACAATGACTAATACATAACACTGTACACATTCCAAAAACATTTACTCCCACTCAATCACACCATACTCTTCCACAATCTTCCTCACACACCACAAAATACAAACATCTATTTACATTTAATTTCTCATATATACAAAAGCCATAGAAAAAACATTCCATATAATTGTATTTTGATTGGAACAATAAGATAATCCTTTGAGATCTTATGACGTACAAACAAGCGGTCTACGCGTTTCGAACTCTGATTGTTAGGGAGTTCTCAACAGGACCTTAATGTTGTGGAAAGAACACAAACATAAATTTGTAGCTACCATGTGAATCCCCTATTCTGTTTTGAGCCCCACTGTATCCGCTTTCACTTCTTATCTCCTACTGAAGAAGAGCCAAGTCAATCACTTCAGGGTGATACCCTAGAGCAAGACAAACCAAATGCTCCCAGATGTTATTATTTGCAAGAAACCCATTATAGAACTCTAGCTGAATCCGATAAAAATTTTAAGGGATGGGCAGGCCACAACATTTCTTCGGCAGCAGGGCTGGCTCAGAGGGGAGTATGCATTTTAATAGGTAGGCATGTAGACTTTTTATTGGAAGGGGCAATTACAGACCCCAGTGGTAGATGGGGACTTGCACATGGCAAATTAAATCACATGAATATAATATTAGCCACAATTTATGCACCAGTCTTAGATGACCCCCTTCCAATCCTGCAATTGAAAAAGGCTCTAACGGGTCTACCTGGCAAATAATATGGGGGGGGGGGATTTTACCTTTTTACAAAATCCCTCAGTCGATTCATCTAAAAAAGAAAGGCGCCAGAATAAACCCCAAGTTGCAATCGCCATACAAAGTTGCAAATTAGATCTTGATGTCATCGATCGCTGGTGTTCCAGTAATACCCTTAAACGTGAATACTTCTGCCAATCTGCAAAATACAATTCTGTATCTAGGCTAGATTATCCCACGGGTTAGATATACACAAATACGCTCATCTATCGAATGCATTTTCAGACCATGCAGCACTCTACATGGAGATAAGAGTAGGGAGGCAAGACAAAGCGTCACCTGGGAGATGGTATTTTAATAAATTGAATCTCTCGGACTCTCAATGGTGTGCAGAGATTGAGGAAGAGATTGACAAGTTTTTTGCACAAAATAGAGGTACAGCCCCAATAAATATAATTTGGGATGCATTTAAGGCCACCCTGTCGGGGATAATCACTTCCAAAAAAATACCAAGGCAGAAGGCAAGAAGGGAGGTGAAAAGTAAACTACAAACAAATCTTACGCAGGCAACCCAAGAGCATTACAGGGTGGGATCCGCACTTTCGGGACAAAGGGTCTTGGAAGCAAAGAGAAAAATGAAGGATTTCTATTATGAATTAGGCGAGACCAATAGCAATCTCTATGCCCAAAATTTATATGAAGAGAGTGAATATACCGGTAAACTCCTGGCGTGGCAAGTAAAAGAAAATCAGGCCCGAAATAGGATAGAGCAACTATTTGACCCTATCACCAAAGTGCAGGCAAAGACTACAGCTTCCATTGGTGAGTTGTTCCTAAAACATTACAAGGGAGTCTACCAAGCTACTGAAGGGGTCGTGCCTGAAATCATGGAGGAATTCTTAGAGACATTAGAAATTCCCAAACTGGAATGCGAGGATAAGAAATGCTTGATAGAGGACTTTACAAAATCAGAACTCGATGAGGTAGCTGGTTCTCTCCCCAACGGTAAGGCCAATGGCGACGACGGGCTCCCTAGAACTCCTACTACTAGCCAATTATTTAATTAAAGGAGGATCACCCCCTGACACTTTTCACTCAGCAGTGGTGGTTAGCATTTTTAAAAAGGGAAAGGATAGGGAAAATACAAATTCGTATAGGCCCATAAGTCTTTTAAATACAGATTATAAAATTTTTACGAAACTTTTAACGAACCGGTTGAATAAGATAGTAGGGCCTCTTATAGGCACCGATCAGTGCGGCTTTATAGCAGGAAGGCATCTCCACACAAATACATTTTTTTTATTGGAGGCACAGGATTACTTTAAGATAAACAATGTGAAAGCTCAAGTCTGGCTTGTAGACGCCAAAAATACTTTCGATCTGGTGTCATGGGACTGTCTTTTTGTGATTTTGCACAGCTTCGATTTTCCGATTGTTTTTATCTCCCTATTGAAACAACTTAACACAAACTCCAGGGCACAGATTATTATCAATAATACCAACATTGGGACATGTCAGGTCAGCAGAGGCACCCGTCAAGGCTGCCCGCTGTCACCAATTTTATTCACCTTATTTATTGAACCTTTGGCAATTGCAATCAGGGGAATAATGATCGACACAGTACCCGTAGCCGGAATGACAAATATTAAACTATATGCTGATGACATTGCCCTCTTTTTAGATTCAAAGCCCTCAAGCCAAGTAAAAATTTAAAAAATCTTTTTGGATTTTCAAAAGTTAGGGGGCTACAAGATAAATGTAAACAAGACAGAAACAATCTTAGCTAATTGCACTGTAGACACTTTATTGCCGGAATTTAGGCAGACTTATAACACACGTCCAAAGTGATACCTGGGAATATTTATATCTGATAACTTGGCATATCTGTATTCGTTAAACTATATACCTCTGTTAAAAAAAGTTGGTTCCCAATTAGATCGTTGGAATTTATTGCCACTATCTATAATGGGACTGGCTTCCTTAATACATATGTCTATCCTGCCTCTTTTTAATTTCCTTTTCAGTGCAGCTCCTTGCGCAATCCAAGTCTCTTTTTTTTAAAAAGTGGACGCTATGGGCCCGATGTAGGTAAAATTGATTTACCGATTTTAAATTACCGAATTTTACCGATTCGGTAATTTAAAATCGGTAAATCAATGGGTCCGATATGTAGGTATTCCAGATGTGCTGGAATACCGAATCGGATGAATTCGGTATTTACCGATTCGGTAAATACCGAATCGGTAATGCCCATTCATTCCTATGGGCTTTGAAGCCCATAGGAATGAATGGACATTACCGATTCGGTATTTACCGAATCGGTAAATACCGAATTTCTCAAGGGTGCAGGGGGTGTCACTTTGACACCCTCTGGCACCCCCAAAACAGGCACGGGTGCCATGTGGCAGGCATACCTGCCCTAAGGGCAGGTCTGCCTGTCACATGGCATAGGTGTGCATGCACACATGTGCATGCACACCGGAATCGTTATTTTACCATCAAATAGGATTTGATGGTAAAATACCGATTCGTTAAGGCTCCTGGGACTCTGAAGAGTCCCACCTACATATGGGTGGCTCCGAATCGGTAAAACTACCGAATCGGTATTTTACCGATTCGGTAACTTTACCGAATCGGTAAAGTTACCGATTCTGTATTTTACAGAATCGGTAACTTTACCGAATCGGTAAAGTTACCGATTCGGTAAAATAGTGCACCTACATGTCAAATCATGTATACCGATCGGTAACGGCCGAAAATACCGATTTTCGGCCGTTACCGACCGACCTACATCGGGCCCTTAGTTCTCCTCTTTTCTTTGAGCAAAAAAAATCCCAAGACTAGCACTTTGCACTTTAGATCTTTCATCTGCACAAGGAGGGTTATCTCTCCCAAATATTAGAGAATATTGGGGCATATTACCAACAACTAGCGATAATTATCGCTAGGTTGGCTTAGCGGCAATAATTTTATCGCCGTGTAGCGGCGATTTTTATCGCTTAGGAGCCTTGATATTATCAAGGTTTATCTCCTAAGCGATAAAAATCGGATAAAATGCATGAATATCGCTGATAAGTTAGCGATATTCATGCATTACCGAGCAAATGCTCTTAGCCATGTTATCCACCTCCTATTGGATAACATGGCTAAGAACTGCTCAGGGCAGGTGTTAGCTTTTGGAGATATTCACGCTTAGCGCGAATATCTCCAAAAGTTGGTAATAGGAGATAGCGATGTTAGCGACTGTTTCCAGTCGCTAACATCTTGGCACGCCCACTTTGCATGTCATTAGTGATAAATATCACTGACATGCAAAGTGGGGCCCAAGATGGTCGCTATCTCCTACTAGCTGTCGCTAACTGGTGTTAGCGACAGCTAGGTAATAGGGAGATAATTTTATCTCCGCTTTCTTGGCTTTTAAAGCCAAAAAAGCGGAGATAAACCCCCTTATTATTATTTTTTTTAAATTTCTTTATTGCATTTCAATTTAATGAACATCAATCTATAATCACAGTCCCTCTGAAAGACCCCCTTCCCCACTTCTGACTCACCCGGCAACCGCCGTGCATACAGCTTCATAACGCCCATTGGTATATAGTATACACAGCCATTTAGCCAACAGCCCATAAAAGGGCAGGCGGCGTTTCACCACATCCGGTTATCTCATCGCATCCCCTCCCCGGAACATCAAGTATGGGGTCCCACAAGGGGCCTCATTGAGTCCAACCCTATTTAACGTGTTTGTCTCATCACTAGCCGCCATAGGGAGAAAGTGGGGTGTCGGGATCTGCTCTTATGCAGACGACACCCAACTAATAATTTCATTAGATGAAGAAGATGACCCTAAGGATAGGCTACTGAACTGTCTGACTGAACTAGCCAATTGGATGCACAACCATTGTCTCAAACTAAACGCAGACAAGTCTGGGATTTTGCTGTTTGGTAGACATACACATCTATGGGACAGCAGCTGGTGGCCCACCACTCTGGGCACCGCTCCCATCCCAGCATCAACGGCCAAGAACTTAGGTGTGATTCTAGACAATACCTTGAGCATGAAAGCACATGTATCTACAATCTGTGGCAAAGGCTTTGCACTACTCAAGATGCTCCGGCGAGTTTTTCCATGGATCCCCATTGAGTGTAGGAAAATACTGGTCCAGTCCTTATTAATGAGCAGGCTGGATTACGGAAATTCCCTGTTCGTGGGAATGGCGGACTATCTGTTTGCGAAAATACAAGTCGTACAGAACACTGCAGCAAAGGCAATTTGCAATAAAAGAAAGTACGACCCAGCCAAAAGCTGCTTGCGGGAGCTTCACTGGCTACCAATGAGACAGAGAGCTATTTTTGAGCTAATGTGCATAACGCATAGAGCATTGCACAATATGGGCCCTCGCATCCTAAAAAATAAAATCAGATTCTATGCTCCTATGAGGAACCTGCGTTCCCATACGGCTGCTAGAGCAAGTAACACTCGTGTGAAAACAGCTAGGATGGGTGGACGGGCGTTCTCCCACCTGGCGCCAACCACTCACTACTGTCAGGACAGCGCCGTGATATCCCATTGGGGATGATTGTTTGCGCTTTATAAATACCATTGACATTGACATTGACATAAAGTCGTCCGTGGGATATGTCCCAGTCTCCCCTCACGGCACATCACCCCGCACCCTGTGGTGTTGTGTGTCCATTGGCATCCCCCTTGTTCGTCAAATATGTGTGGTATAGACTCCAGAAATTTTTGGGTCTGCTCTTGGGGGGCTGCAGTTCGCTATAGTTTTCAGATTGAGTACAGCAATAGAGCATATCGTGCACCCAATGTTTCGGTGTTGGCAGAGGGCCTCTCATCCAGCAGTAAGCCAGCACACGGCGGGCCACTCGCAGACCCATGTCAACCAGTCGTCTGATCGCTCTGGGAAGCTTTTTAGTGTACCCTAACAAAGCCACTAGGGGATCAGGAGCGATCTCAACCTCTGTTAGTTCGCTTATTTCTGCAAAGATCTTTCCCCAAAAAACCCAAACACCTGGGCATTGCCAGGCGAGGTGTAAAAATATCAGCCTCCGTGGCGCTGCACCTCTCACAGCGTGCTGAGTCTCGCAAGCCGTATTTGCAGAGTCTTGCGGGGGTGTAGTACACTCCGTTTAAGAACTTGAAGTGGACTAGTCTATGTCTGCCATTGAGTGAAACCTTCTTAGTCACCGTGCAGCAGTAGCGCCATGTGTCATCGTCCAATACCACGCCCTAGTCAGTCTGTCACGCCTGTCTTGCCTTAGTATATGGGTACCGTATAGTTGTCTGTGTGAGCTTGTACAGACTGGACTGTAGCCCCCTAGGCGATGTGGTTTTGATTACATGTGTAAGTTCAGAGACCTCAAGGGGTTCCGCAATGTCCCCACCCAGCAAGTCACCCAAAGCGCTACGCACCCTATGGAACTGAAATCGCGTCAGTACCGGAGGCTCCTCGCCAGTGCCCAGCACCTGCTCCCACGTCTTAACCTTTCCGTCAGTGAACAAGTCTCCCGCTGTGTGTACGTTCAGTTTATGTAAGGCTTCAATCACTCCCTTTTCCATGACTGGCGGTATCCACCTGGCCCAGTCAACTGGCATCACAGGCGAGTACAGCAACGCCCCACCCTGCATCTGCAAGAGGCTGTGCCATGCATGATTGGTGGCTATTAAAGAGTCCTGTATGCCCGTTCTATGATCCATTGACCGGAAAATAGTGTGCTGGAGTGTGCCTCGTCGTGCAAAGATGGTCTCCATGCGAACATGAGGTATGTTTCTGTCTCCGTGTAGCCAGGTGTGTAAATGTGATGCTTGTGCCGCTCTGTAGTATGCCTCCAAGTCCGGGGCTCCAAGCCCGCCCATTGTGTAAGGCATAGTAAGTATCGTCCATCGGACGCGAGGCTGACCGCCCGCCCAAGCTAGCCTTGTCATCAGTTGCTGCAGTCGTGTAAAAAATGATTTGGGGAGGACAATTGGTAAGGTAAGAAACAAGAACAAAAATCTAGGTAGCACAACCATTTTCATAAGAGATATGCGTCCCATTAGGATATTAGAGAATATTATTTTGCTACTTTTGCACACCATAGTTTTAGGTTTCTCTATTTAGACGATTGTGAGGCAGACAAATTTTTTTATGAGGAAGATGCTGTGGGAAGCTAAAGTCACTGATCCCGCAAGAATTACAAAATATCCAAAGGAGGTCCGTTATAAGTCCCTACAGTGGCTAATTAAACAGAGAACCCTGCTTTTAAAATTTTATGGAATTCCTAAAATAAGTAGTTCAACTGATTTAAGTAACTTTAGTTTTGGAGAGGGGGGCTGTCTGGATAAGAGCATAGGGAGACTATGGAAGGAAAATGGTTTCAAGAAGATTGAGGATTTCCTCTTAGGAAACAGATGGAAATCCTGGGAGGAAATAGCTAGACAGATACACCATTCATATACAAAACTGAAATGATCTTTTCTTATACTCCATGCGGAGTTCAGAGAATTAGATATAGGTAACTTATTTCACAAATGTGACATATCATTAGCGTTAAATAATCAAACGCAAAAGAAGATCAGCCCTTGGATTAGAATCCTAAAGGCAGACAATGCAATTGAATCCTTTATTAAGATCAGAGAAAGGTGGAAAAAGACGGAGGACATCGAAATTAGCAAACCAATGTGGGATAAAATCAATACATTTAATAAAACTATATTCCGGGGTGCTAATTTTTAACTTATGCAGTTCTATAGTAAATGGCTAATTTACAAAACCCCTCATTTCTCCACAGTATATATCCCCAGGTTACTGATAAGTGTTTCCGCTATGAAGAAAAAGGCACCTGGAAACACATTGTCTGGGAATGCCCTAAAATACAGGAACTCTGGAAGGAAATAGAAAAATATCGCTGTGTCACGATGAAAGTCGTTATCTCTTTCAACGAATCAATTTCAGTCCTAGGCTGCTCTTCAAGCTCCTCCCCTTATGATGAGTCCCTGTTTATAGCCTCCATGATAGCTAAATCGCTTATTCTACAGTGCTGGAAATCAGAGAAAGTACCAACACTGCAAGCATGGAAAATAAAATTATTAAGGATCCAGGGAAGGGAAAGAAAATATGCACTAAGGACAGGGGTTCTTAGGAAATATGATACATTCTGGAGCGTCTTCAAACCCTAGATTGAATATGGTGGATAGTGATTTTAACCACTTCATCGATTATTAATCTGCTCGATCAATATGCCTCCTGGACTATGCACATTGCACTTTATGAGTAGTTTTTAATTTTTTTTTAAATTGTCTAAATCTGAATATGATTTATTTTGAATGAAGTCAGTATAAGTATAAGTTGAATCTAATTCTTGAACTTTGATATACACTCTATCTTTGTACTGTATTTACTCTGCTGCTAATGTATCATGTACGGTTTATATTGTGTTTATGAACTCTCAATAAAAAAATATATTAAAAAAAAGAAATTGACAGTGCTGCTACTTATTTTAAATCAAATTAGAAAAAGATGTGCAGACCGACCATCACTTCATCTTTAAGCTCATTTGTAGCTTTTATTTTAATTTTTCATCACACTTAATTTTTTCAAAAAAGTTTTTTTCAATATGCACAATGCATTAGACACTGTACCCAAAAATACCATACAAAAATTATATAACACAACACTAAAAAATCAACTTGTATTCAACAATTCTCACCATTCTCACCATCCCACTCATTCTGCATTCATACATTCCATACTCATGACAAATATTATTAGTACACTCACATGGTACACAGACAAAATATCGAGTTTTAAATTTCGATATACAATTATATCGAAGTTTAAATATCGAAGGGACATAATATAGAAGGTAAGTAATATCGACACTCTTAATATCGATATTAGTAATATCGAAGTTTTAAATATCGATATCAGTAATATCAAAGTAAATAATTTCGATGTTACTAATATCGATTTTTAAATACATTTTGTGTATATTATATTGTATTTATTATGTTTAATAATTTATTTTTAATGTAATTTAATTAAATGTTGTCTTTTAGTGCTGTAGCGGGTTGTGGGTTTATAGGGGAATAGGGTGGGAAGTAATTTAATTATGTTAAATTAATTATTAATTAGTAAGAATTATTAATTAATTAATTGAGAATAATTTTAAAATAATTTTAATTAATAGAATAATTGATAAATATGTTCTGTAGCGGGTTATGGGTTTATAGGGGAATAGGGTGGGAAGTAATTTAATTATGTTAAATTAATTATTAATTAGTAGGAATTATTAATTAATTAATTGAGAATTATTTTTAATTAATTTTAATTAATTGATTAATTGATAAATATGTTCTGTAGCGGGTTATGGGTTTATAGAGGAATAGGGTGGGAAGTAATTGAAATACGTAGAATTAATTATTAATTAGTAGGAAGCATACATTAATTTTTATTAATTGGTAAATAATTTTAATTAATTGGTAGTTAATTTTAAATAATTCATTAGTTGATAAATGTGTTCTGTTGCGGGTTGTGTGTTTATAGGGGAATATGGTGGGAACTAATTTTAATGTAATTAAGTAATAATGAATAAAAAATCATTGTTAAGTTAAGTTTATAATTGTTAATTATTTATTAATTGGTAATTAAATATTATAAAATGTTATTTTTTCATGATTATTTTAGGTTACATATATTTTGCTAATCATGTTTTTAATAATTATGTACATGTATTGTAAACGTTTTATATTTATTTAATAGAAAAATTTATAAGTATGTTATTTTAACATCTACGCTATCCAACACTTTCCCTACTGTTGCACTATCTGGAGTGGGAATAGTAATTTTTACCCCTACGCTATCCAACACTTTCCCTACTGTTGCACTCTCTGGAGTTGGAATAGTAATTGTTACCCCTACGCTATCCAACACTTTCCCTACTGTTGCACTCTCTAGAGTTGGAATAGTAATTGTTACCCCTACGCGATCCAACACTTTCCCTACTGTTGCACTCTCTGGAGTTGGAATAGAAATTGTTACCCCTACGCTATCCAACACTTTCCCTACTGTTGCACTCTCTGGAGTGGGAATAGTAATTGTTACCCCTAGGCTATCCAACACTTTCCCTACTGTTGCACTCTCTGGAGTTGGAATAGTAATTGTTACCCCTACGCTATCCAACACTTACCCTACTGTTGCACTCTATGGAGTTGGAATAGTAATTATTACCCCTACGCTATCAAACACTTTCCCTACTGTTGCAATCTCTGGAGTGGGAATAGTATTTGTTACCCCTACGCTATCCAACACTTTCCCTACTGTTGCACTCTCTGGGGTTGGAATAGTAATTGTTACCCCTACGCTATCCAACACCTTCCCTACTGTTGCACTCTCTGGAGTTGGAATAGCAATTTTTAATCCTACGCTATCCAACACTTTCCCTACTGTTGCACTCTCTGGAGTTGGAATAGTAATTGTTACCCCTACGCTATCCAACACTTTCCCTACGGTTGCACTCTCTGGAGTGGGAATAGTAATTTTTACCCCTACGCTATCCAACACTTTCCCTACTGTTGCACTCTCTGGAGTTGGAATAGTAATTGTTACCCCTACGCTATCCAACACTTTCCCTACTGTTGCACTCTCTGGAATTGGAATAGTAATTGTTACCCCTACGCTATCCAACACTTTCCCTACTGTTGCACTCTCAGGAGTTGGAATAGTAATTTTTAACCCTACGCTATCCAACACTTTCCCTACTGTCGCACTCTCTGGAGTGGTAATAGTAATTTTTACTCATACGCTATCTAAAATGTATTTAGCTTTTTTATTAGTATTATGTTGTTATTAATTGCTATTTATGTGATTATTTCATGTATATAAATGTATTAGTAATTTTTTATATTTTTATTTGTTTATGTTATGAAAATAATTAATTTAGAGTTATTATTAATGAAAAATATATTATGTATTATATATTTATTAATATTAATTTGTATTACATAATGTATTAATTTTAAGTATTATAGTACATTTTAAAATATGTTTATTACATGTATAAGTATTATTTTGTTAATATTAGATTTTTATTTAATTTAAAAAAAACGATATTTTACAAAAAACGATATTTTTGTCATTCTATATTTTTTTTCTCGATATATTTGTACTTACCTTGTTAGGGATAGGATTCCTATATTTTTGACTTCGATATTTTTGTTCCGATATTTTTGTATATCGATATTTGTGTTATCGATATTTTGTCAGACATTCCACTCACATACTACAAAACCAAACAATATTGCTTTACAAAATCTTCTTTTGCTAGAAAAAGTGACTATACAATTTTTACAAAGTTTTTCATTTGATAAACCAAATTAATTTAGAAATAATCTGGTTACATAAACATGCAATTTACACCAAGCAAAATGTTTGGTTACTCCAATGGTCTAAGCGTTTCAAACCCCATTGATTAAGGGGTTCTCATCAGGACCAAACCTCACTAGAAAAAACCCCAAAAAGACACAAATCAAAATGTGACCTTAACCTGGCTTTAGTATAGCCACACCAGTCTTACAGTCTGCCCTAGCTTACCTCTAAGTGAGTTCAAAAACGGATTCCATAAATGGATCATTTGGGAAGCGGTGAGTCTGGTGACTAACAGGACAGAGGGGAAGAAAGGAGAGAAGCAAAAAGAAAGAATGATCGTCCTGTCATTGAACTTGAACGTGGTGCATTACCAGGACCTGTATCATTAAGTGGCCGTGCAGGTTCAGAGAAGGCGCCCTGCCCCCACTTAGCAGCCAAGCCACCAGAGCAGCAAAGGACCCCAGAGCAGAACCGACCAAACAGCAACAGAAAGAAGGGAGACTTCTGACACATCAAGTCAGAAGAGGTTTCGACACCATGGCAGGGAAGGATGATAAGAAGATCACAAATGACCCTAAAAAGAGCAAAAATGACATCTCAGACTCACCAGCAAAGAAACAAAATGGCCAAGGCAACGAAACGATAACGCTGGACACGCTACTGAAGAAAATCACGGAAGGCAATGACCTAACAAAGGCTACAAAAAAGACCGTTGATAACATCCAACTGGAACTAATAGCAATAAGGGCCGAGCAAAGCAGAGCCAACGGAAGGCTAGATGAAGTGGAGAAAAGGGTGAGCCATCTTGAGGATCGCACAGGCTCAATGCACAAAGACCTGGGCTTAGTTATAAGGAGAACGTCGACACTGCAAAGAGCAATGGCGGATCAAGAGGATAGAAGCAGCAAAGGGAACATCAGACTGCTGGGAATCCCTGAAGAAGAGGAAGATACCCCCGGTGCATGCGCCCTGATGCTAGAGACCATAATCCGGAAGCTCACAGGCCTTAGCTTTAATAGGCCCTTTGAGATCGAAAGAGCCTTCCGCATACCAGCTAAGAAACTGGCAAACTGCAACATCCCGAGACCAATAATCTGCAAGCCTCTACGAGCCAGTCATACAGATGCGATTTTCACTGTTGCCAGGAAAGGCAAGAAAATGTTGATCAATGGGAAGAAGGTGACAATCACTCAAGACTTTTCAAAAATCACGGTTGAAATAAGAAAATGGTTCCTAGCCCTGCGAGATCAACTGCGCAAAAACAACATCACCTTCACCTTTGCCGGCCCATCCAGAATGTGGATAACGACAAACACGGAAGCAGAATTTTTGAAGACCCCAGCGACCTAAGGTGATACTTACACGGCCCGGAGCCAGAGGAGATGGAGCTACAAATCCCAGGAGCCAAGCGAAGAGCGTCGTCGGACGGAGCCGAGGGAGAAGGAGAATGACACAAGGGAATAGAACAACACACATAAACCACCCACCGATCCCGCAATCATACGCACTGACAATCAAGAGAACTTTTAAGCGAGCAGAAATCTCGAGCCACGCAAGGCATGGTACAAAGCAACTACCTCAGATAACGCACTTAGTTGAACGCACATAGACAAACCACATCTACCTCAAGAGGGGAAAGGGAACGGCAGTGACCTACCTGGCGGAAGACTACAAGCTACAACCAGCTGTATCCTTTTCGCACCCTGTATTTTATACTGATAATAACATCTAACAATCCTCTACTGAACTAAGTGTGCTAACCCTATGCAAAGACATAAAGACAAGAGGGCTACTCCTACCCAGCGGACATAGACTTGGGGGGGGGAGAGAGCGGGAGGACACTTGCTGTCACACACCCACAATTTTACAGGCGGAGGGTGGGGGGGGAAGGGGGGAAGACGAGGGGGAAGGGGGACAGGCAAACCAGAAGGCGAATGGTACAGTATGTAAATGTGTAACTATATTATCTTTTTCTTCTAATATCTTTCTCCCATCTATCACCCCATACCCCACACGCCAGTCCTCGGGGGAGGCTCTTAGGAACATCCAAAGAAGACAGACAAAACACTCAGCCATGCACCTAATGAGGAAAAAAGAAGACAGCGACAACACCAAACCTCCATGAATGATGTGCCTAGAACCAAACTAACCACAAACCTCAAGGTGGTGTCCATGAACGTAAAAGGCCTCAACCACCCAGTCAAACGAAGGAAAATACTGGACCACCTTGCCAAACTGAAAGGCGATATCTGCGCACTGCAAGAAACCAAGCTCACAGAAGAAGAAGCGAAACTTTTGAAAGCGAGATGGATAGGGGAAATCCTCTGCTCACCAGCAAACGGAAAGAAACGAGGTGTAATCACCATACTGAGCAAGAAGGCAAACCTAACCGTTAAAAACTCATGCACAGACGAGGAAGGGCGAATACTTATAACGAGCCTAGTGAGAGGTGAAGAACAGATACACATAGCCAACATTTACGGACCAAACTCCGAAGACAAGAAATTCTGGCAGAAGGTGAAGACGATGCTATCCGACATCCCTCAAGATGACCTCATGCTGGTAGCAGGTGACATGAACAGGGTAATGGACCAAGCCACAGACAGACACCTGCACAGAATAAGCCACAAATCACAAAACACCAACATCCTAAGAGACATGTGCACCGAACTACACCTTGCCGACCCGTGGCGGGTACAAAACCCAAACGCACGTGAATACACCTTTTACTCGCACCCACACAACTCCTACAGCAGGATAGACTACATACTGATGTCTAACACACACACACACACCTAATCGACCACACAGAAATCGCGCCCATAACAATCTCTGACCATGCGCACATCAGTCTATCACTAAAGGGAAGACACAATGAGAAGGCAACGAGAAGATGGCGGCTAAACGGCGACATCCTGCAAAACAAAGACAATATCAAGGAAATTGAAGACACAATAATGGAGTACCTAGAACACAATGACAATGATGAGGTAGGGAAAGGCATCATCTGGGACGCCCTCAAAGCGACGCTAAGAGGGAAGCTGATCAACATCAAAGCAAGAATCAACCGTGGCAGGAACAAAAAGATCAGCAAACTGGAAGAGGAAATAACACAGCTGGAAAGAGGGGACTGCGCCAACATAACGGACAAGAATACCCTCACCACACTAACGAAAAAGAAATATGAGCTAAACAAGATCCTAAGTGAAATAGCAGGCACGTTGCTGAATAAATTCAAATCCATAAATCTCTGCGCCGCCAACAAGGCAGGGAAACAACTGGCGTCATACATAAAAGCAAAACAGAGGCAACACACAATCACAGCCATAACAGACAACAAGAATAAGTCCCAAACGACAAACAAAGGCATACTCGAGGTTTTCAGGCAGTTCTACCAGGAACTTTATACCGAGGACAGGAATCTAAAAGAAGACGGCGACGCAGCAATGCTCAACAACACCACCTTGCCAGAACTCACTGCGGACGAAAGAGCAGCCCTGGAAGTGGACATAACAGACACAGAAATTGAAGCAGCCATCAACCAGCTCAAGCCGAACAAGGCACCAGGCCCAGACGGGTACACGGCAAAGTTCTACAAGACCTTCAGCCAACAACTAAGACCGCTAATGGCGGGAACTTACTCACACTGCATACAGAAAGGCAATATGACCGAATCCATGGGGGAGGCCAACATCACAATAATCCCAAAAGAGGGGAAAGACCCACAGTACCCGCAGAACTACAGACCGATCTTGCTCATAAATGTGGACTGCAAAATCTACGCAAAGATACTGGCCAACAGACTGAACAAAGTCCTGCCAAACCTCATCCATAACTCGCAAGTAGGTTACATCAAAAACAGACTATCGCAAGACAACACACGCCTACTCTGCCATCTCATTAACCACACAACGCCAGTGATGATAGCACTAGACGCAGAGAAGGCGTTCGACAGAGTCTACTGGCCTTTCCTAAACAACTGTATGAGCAAGTTCGGGCTTGGGATACAGATCTATGGTGATGGCCCTGTACAACGAACCGAAAGCGAAAGTGGTAGTTAATGGCAGCACATCAGAAGCACTCACACTGGGTAGAGGCACCAGGCAAGGCTGCCCCCTCTCACCCGGACTCTTCCTTCTAGCGCTAGAACCTCTACTAGCCAGAATAAGGGACAACAACGGAATAACAGGCGTTAAAATCAAAGAAAAAAACGTCAAACTGGCGGCCTACGCGGATGACATCCTCATCACAACCACCAATCCGTCTACGTCGATTAAAGCACTCATGGACACGATAGGAGAATACACGGAAGCCTCGGGATACAAGCTCAATAAGGACAAATCGGAATGTAAACCAGTGAACATCCACACTACCAGAGATGTGCTAGGTGACTCAGGACTGACATGGGAGACGAAACTGCTCAAGTACCTAGGCCTGCTCTTTGGGAGGGACCTGGCAACCACACTGGAACACAACGAGGAGTCAACCCTGAAGAAGATAAAGGAAAGACTAGATCTATGGTCACCCAAATACATAAGCTGGTGGGGAAGGATCGAAACAATAAAAATGATGGTAACACCAGCCATCAACTACACGCTCAGCATGCTACCGCTCCTGATGTCGGACACATTCCACAAAAAACTGGACAAGCTCATAAACAACTTCATTTGGAGAAACAAAAATCCTAGAATCAACCTACAGAAGCTGAGACTAAAGAAAGACCTTGGAGGACTCATCCTAGCAAACTTCGAAAACTTTCAAACAGCCTGCCTAGCAAGGCAAAGCATCTTCTGGCTAGATAACACCCAAAGCTACGAACCTGTTTGGTTAGAGGTGGAAAGGAACATCCTAGGGAGGCTAAAGCCCGTAGCGCTCCTCACCGCAAACAGACACCCCCAAAGAACGAACCCGATACTGCGACACACCAAGGAAGCTCTGATGAAAGTAGACAAACGTATGTCACAGAAACTGAGGGGCACAACATGGGAGTCGATCTGGTTCAACACAAAGATAACGTACCAAGGAGCGTCAATGCACAATGATACATGGATAAAGAAAGGAATAAGCGTTCCAAACCAGCTGGAAACAAAACAGTCACCACTAACATTCCTACACCTGCAACAACTACACAAACTCCCGAACCATGAACTATATACCTTTCTGGAAATCAAAACAGCCATAACGAAAGCAAACCTAAGAAAGGAAGAACCGACTATCATCAAATACATGCAAACCTTAAACTCGGCAGGCCACCAAACGGCGAAGATATACAAGCTCCCCAACCCATCCACATTGTCACTGAACAAGAAAACAACGAACACATGGGAACAACTCCTGGGAAGGCAGTTAAGCAACAACGAGCGACGCAAACTTTGGCGCTCTGCATCGACAAACAAGATAACCCCACAACTAGCCCAGACAAAATTCTGGCTCCTCCACAGAGCTTACTGGACACCATCAAGACTCCACAAAATTGGCATCACAGAATCAAACACCTGCTGGAACTGCGGAAGAGGAGAAGGAAATCTAGAACACCTCATCTTCAACTGCACTAAGGTCAGAAAGTTTTGGATGAAAGTGAACGACTTCCTAAACGAAATGTTCAACAAAGACTTAACAATCAGCTTTGTAAGCCTGGCCACAGAACACATGACAGCAGACCTGAACAGCAAAGAGGAAAGAGACCTACTAGACTTAATGCTCACAGCGGCCCTAAAAATAATCCTAACAAACTGGAAGAACACGGCCAAAGCCAACTTTAAAACGTGGATAAATTGGGTCATTTTTCTCAGAGGAGCAGACAACATAATGGGAAAATACTCAAAGGAACATAACTCAAAAAAAGAGATGTGGGAGCTCCTAGATACACAGCTGACAAGAGCCCAACCAAGGACACACAACTAAGCCCCCCACCCTTCTTTTTTTCTTCCTTTCCCCTCTCTCTTTGGGAGGGAGCACATAAAAGCGAAGTGTACCACATGTGTACTGTATATAAGAATGCCAAATGTATATTCTACTTTTATATTTTAATAAAAAAAGTTTTAAATTAAAAAAAAAGAACTTGAACGTGGTGCATTTAGTTTGTGTTGCACCATTGCATGTAACTTACATGTTATCTTGAAATTGCCACTCTTATTGATTCTGCTCGAACAATGGTAATGTGGGTGCTCCAAACAGACGCACAGCCATAGGGTCAAAGCGGTTCTATAAGGGGGAGACCAAGGGTGCTGCTATTAGTGATTTAATTAGCAGTATATCCTTATGACGCCATTTTAACTATTACGAAGGTCTCTTACCTTGCCCGTCGTGCTTTGAAATCAGGGCTGCTGTACGCTCCGTGATGGTACTTTTCACTGCTGCTCTAGGAAGCAAGGGCAGTATGTGGAATGTTAATAACTCCGATTTAGGGAAGCCTTCATGTGGTAACCAAAAAAGGACGGGACTACATTTACTCCCAATGTCTCACCTTGTTCATGCTCAAGTCGCTTCAGTGTGTTCTAAGTGTTCTGGCCAATGGATGTGCCTGCTTATCCTTCCACTGCTTCCATTGATTTAAGGGCGTGCATGTGTGACGCTAATGGTGCTGGGGTTTGTAGTTTCATTGTAAAATAGATGGCAACCAAGCGATATGCAGTCCACATTCAAATCTTTGGCTGTCTCCTTTTTAAAAAAAAATGAAATCCTAGGTCTCGGTTACACGTTATCTTTGATTATCACCCCTGCAATGTTCCGTATAAACATATTTGAAGAGGGCATTTGGATGGGCGAAGCTCCCCGCACATGTCCCTCTGGGATGTGTAGTTTGTTGCAGTAATCGCATAAAAAAAACTCTCCCTATAAGCCCAGGGTTCGAATCTAGGGGCAATTTGGGGAAAAATTATTGTTGAACCATTGGCATTCCGCTAGCTTAATTCTTCATTGTTTATAATATATAAATAGGAGACTTATCCATTTCTCACAAACTTTTAACTTGAACTTCCAATTCTAACGCCCTCATAAATCTAAAGCTCTGGTCTCATAAGGATCATTGCAAAAAAAAAAGGTTTTATAATTTATATAATTCCGAAATTTCCTTTAATTCTGACACTGCTGTGTCGAATTTTATGATCAATAGAGCTTCTCTTCTTGATAGTTTCTGTTCACGATCTCCTCCTCGAGGATCAATTTCCAAATTTGAAATTACTGTCCAGCGGAGATCTTTTTCCGTACGTAGTTTTTTTAACCCAATGATTTACGAGAGGTGCTGTTTCCACATTTTTTCTGATATGGGATTTATGCTGACTAATACTCTGACGTATCTCTTGACTTGTTTTTCCGATGTATAACATCCCACATGGGCATGTTATTCCATTTACTACAATTTCCTCAGGATGTGGAAAAAGGTGGAGGTCACTACATAAACCTCAGTTGTCATTTCAAGCCCTTTGGCTAGAAGGAATTCTATGTTTCTGGATTGGGGTTTGGTGTTGAGCCAAGTTTTACCGGTCACCAGGCGGATTCACAAGCAAAGATTTTCCTTTTTAACATCATCACTTCCATTTTCTCTAAGTTGAGCTTGAGGCAGATGGATCTATTCCAGGTGGCTACTGTAGTCAGGCGGTGGCGAAGCTAGGTTTTGTCTGTCAGCTAGAGTATCAGTTGCATGTCATCTGTACAGGAAAGTATGTTGATGCTCTGCGATCTGATGAGGTCAACCAGTGGGGTCATGTTGGCATGAAACAGGGTCAGGCTGAGAGATGATACTTGGGGCACTCCACAGATGAGGTTCTTGGCTTCTGCCGTGTATGCTAACTTTTTGTGTTCTTAATGTGAGAAAGGAGCAGATCCATTTGAGGGTGGGGTGTTGGATGCCTATTTAATGTAGTCTTCTGATTAAGGTGGACTGGAAGACTGTGTCGAAGGCCACTGAGAAGTCAAGCAGGATGAAGGCCATTGCTTTTCTTCGGTTGAGGATCATCTTGATGTTGTCAGTTGCTGTGATGAAGGCGGTCTTGGTGCTGTGACTGGGTCTTAAACCTGATTGCATGGTGTAGTGTCAAGGAGTTTCTGTGTGTCCAGGTAGTAGGCAAGTTACTTATTGATGGCTTTTTCCATTACCACGGCTGGGTAGGATACCAGGGAGTTCGGGCAGTAGTTTGCTAGCTGGGTGGGCTCTGCCAAAGGTATCTTTAGTAGTTCATTTACTGCTGCATGTTTCCAAGCCTCTGGGAATGCTGCGGTGGTGATGGAGGTGTTCAGGATGGAGGTGAATAGTTCACTCATTTAGATAAGCGTCCATGTTGTACATGTGGTGGTGGCAAGGTTACTCGTGCCCTGGACTAAATGGTTCTCCTTCTGTTGGCAGTTTCTTTTATGGTGAAAATTTTCCATGTGCTCGGTGTATTTCAGAAGTTTTTTTGTGGGTAGGTTGGAGGTGAGGATGCCATGGTTGATTCAGGGTCGCAATTGTTGTAGATAATTTTGATTTTGTTGCTGACAAATTCTGATAGGGTATTGCATAGGTCTTAGAGGATGTAATGCTGCTTATGACGATGCAAAGATTTCTTAACACCTACTAGAGCTGTTATCTACGTACTCGGCTAGGGTATTTTTTTTCGTTTCTCAGATCTGCCTGTTGTAGTGTCTCGTTGCTGCTTTGGAGGTGTCCTTGGCTAATTCGTTCTCCATCTTTTTTCCAGTTGTTCGCAGTGTTGTTGGGTCGAGTGGAGTTACTCAGTGTAACAGGTAGCCTGCTAACGGGTTCTCTTTTGGATATTGTATTTATGTGGTGCCAGGGAAGAGTTATTTAATGTCACTGTTTAGGTCACTGGTAGTGTTGGGCTAGTTCATATGCAGGGTGTGGGACCTGTTTGACTCTGAGATGCTGCTCTGGCTGTGTCTGCCAATGCTTGTGTTTATCTGGCTTTGTTTAACGAGGTATATTGATTTGAAATTGGATGGTGGCATGATCGGGCTAGATGAGAGAGCTTGGCTGCTGTAATTTTTATGCCATTGACGCAGATGCGCGTGAGGTAGCTGTACTTTGTGTTGTATTCTATTCTGCCCAGCTCTAGCTGTTTGACGCCCACTGATGCCATTTTAATACCGTCACTACTGATTTTGATTCTGTGCACGTATTCTGTTTTAAAAATAAAATTTTTAAAGAAACCACGAGGGAAAATACCTGATTGAGAGCATTTTCTCCTTGAGCCACACTTCCAGTTAGCTTCCCCGGTTGACCGCGGGTCCTAATCCCGTTTTTGAGGAGGGAGGCCATTTCCAGTGGCTGAGGCTTGGCGGTCTAGTCCCCACCCTCACTTTCATATAAATTGACATGCAGAGCACGCAGCGGACGCACACAGCCTGGCTAATCTTTTGTTAACCATCGCCCTCCCATGCACATACACTATACTAGACAAGAACTAATAAATCTACAGACCAGCCGCAGCGCCGTTTGGGGCTGGTGCAGAACATTCATTGGGAGTGTTTGGAGGGTTTCTGCTTGCCTGCTGTCTGCACTGCCACGGATCGCCCAGGGGCGGAGGGAGACCTACGATCACAGCCACGTTCTCCCGCCCTAGCGCCCTGCTGGTAGGCGCTAGGAAACTACACGCACCAGGATTCCCTGTGTCCCCGCTCACCAGCCTGATTGACACGCCCCCAGCCTAGGCGCACAAAGACTGCTCGCCGCACCCGCTATCGCGGGTGCCGCAGCGCCGTTTGGGGCTGGTGCAGAACATTCATTGGGAGTGTTTGGAGGGTTTCTGCTTGCCTGCTGTCTGCACTGCCACGGATCGCCCAGGGGCGGAGGGAGACCTACGATCACAGCCACGTTCTCCCGCCCTAGCGCCCTGCTGGTAGGCGCTAGGAAACTACACGCACCAGGATTCCCTGTGTCCCCGCTCACCAGACTGATTGACACGCCCCCAGCCTAGGCGCACAAAGACTGCTCGCCGCACCCGCTATCGCGGGTGCCGCAGCGCCGTTTGGGGCTGGTGCAGAACATTCATTGGGAGTGTTTGGAGGGTTTCTGCTTGCCTGCTGTCTGCACTGCCACGGATCGCCCAGGGGCGGAGGGAGACCTACGATCACAGCCACGTTCTCCCGCCCTAGCGCCCTGCTGGTAGGCGCTAGGAAACTACACGCACCAGGATTCCCTGTGTCCCCGCTCACCAGCCTGATTGACACGCCCTCAGCCTAGGCGTGTCATAACCCGCCCATAATCACTGCGTCGCGGGAGCGCGCGGGAGCGCCGGGCTAAGCCCGGGCAAAGGGCGGGCCCTCTACGGCCCTCATCGGACATAGGAGGACGGGGACGGGCTACACCTCTTGGCTGTTTGTTGAGGTAATTTACCATCTTGTATTTCATTACCACATGCCCAAGTCCGTTGCAGGGGAAATGCCCAATACAATCCCAGATGACATTTTTGCACACTCACCATCTAACTTCCAATGGCTGGAGGACCTAAATAGTATGTGCAAGGTCAAATATGTCCCAGCAGTACACTCCCCCACGCGAAAACATAGCAGCTCACTATCATCTACAAGGGAGCTGAAATCTATACCTTTCAGGGAAACCCCTGCCAATAGGAAGATCGAGGGGGTCAAAGATAACGGTAGTCTTACGAAAGGCCAAACACCTGATAAACTTTCTGTAAGTCCAATTTCTCCTTCAAATAATTCTTCTCCTACTGTGCCACCTGTTGCTCATCTGGACGATTTGCTACCATCTCCCCAGCAGGCTCTTCTGTCCATGATCGAGCAAATGCTGAAATCTTTAATACACCCCTTGATGGATAAAATCAATACACTAGAGTATAAGCTCACGGGGCTGGAGAGCTCCATTGGATCCTTCTTGAAACCATCAGCCCATGTCGCTACAATTGACTCCTCGCCGACAACCACCCTTACAAATCTATCTAACCCGATTATTCCTCAGGATGCGGCGCCTATTCAACTCTCAACCACCACTTCCATGTTGCCCACCAAACCCAAAGGCCCCCTGAAAGTGACAACACCACGCCATATTCCACCTAAACATGTGCGAACCACTCATATACATTTACCGCCAGAAGCAGCGCCTTTTGTAATAGTTCTATCGGGAGTCCCTGAACTAACAAAAGGCAAAACTGAGAGTCACACTGAACTTATGAACAAGGTCAAGTTCTGGTTATCAAAAAACAGACCTCTGCCTTACCATCTTGATGGCCGCATAATAAGTGTCCGGAGGGTGGGATGGCTTGGACCCCTTAAAAAAGACATTTTGGGGGATCTGATCCTGATCCGATTTAGGAGCAGACACATTGTGCCATACCTGCAGACATGGCTACCTCAAAATGAAGATGGTCTTATTTCTATTTGGGATCTATATGACTTTTATCCTTACATGCCCTATAATCTTTCAATTAGTACACGGGGCTATGATAACATCCCAGTGGGCAGAGGAACCCATTTAAGCAATGGCAATAGTTTCTCACTGCCTACTAACCGTCTTTTTACAGTCCTCTGTATCATAATTACTAAATGTTTTGGACTACTAAATCTTTTGGATTATTGAGACCTATAACGTTGCCTAAAGATAGCGTAAAGAACGCTTAATATGTTAACTGTGCAAATCTAAAGCTAATATGAGATTTATTTTAAAATGTTTTTAGAATGTATTGTGGTATTTGTCTGTATGCTTTTATGATTTTAATTCTCAAAATCGAATAAAGCTTTGTGATACTGAAATCTACAGACCAACCCTCCCCATGTGTCGGACAGAAACCTGGCCATACCCAGAAGTCCCGTTTGCCTGCCAAGCATGCCGATTTCAGGCAAACCATTTCTGCCCTGATCGGGCCATCAACACTTCCATTAATATTCCACGGAAGGGATGGAAAAATCTATTATGTAATATTTGATCCCTGCCCAAACACGCTATTGAGGTATTGGACCTAATGTCCTCGGTTCAACCTGAATTGGGCTTTTTAACAGAAACTTGGCTCAAGCCCCACTCTGTGTCTGCTATAACACTAGGCTTACCGGAGGGGTATAAAATGGTTAGATTAGATAGAACTATGAAAACTGGGGGAGGAATTGCCATTGTGCATAGAGAGAATAAAGGTCTCCATTCTAAGTCAACGTGAGGATGCTAATATGGAGATGCTAGTTTTTAGGATAGATTTCTCCATGCAAGCTTGCTGGAAAGGGGCGTTAATTTATCATCCCCCAGGACCCCTAGCTGATTTTTTCCTGCAATTGGTTGAACTATTGGCCCCATATGTGAACACATGCAATAATTTCCTTTTCCTAGGAGATTTTAATATCCAGAGTGAATGTTTTTCCAACCTAGATGCACAGACTCTTTAGGCTGATCTATCCCTGTTAGGCTTGTCCCAGCACAATGAAGGCATGACCGATATTGCGGGTCACACTCTAGATATTATTTTTTCAAACTCTTCTATTCAGAGATCTGTTTCATTCCGCACTGACCAGCTATCATAAAAATATAAAAATAGTACAGAAAACCTACATAACATCTCAGTTAGCCCAGACCGGCAATTCCTCTAAAACTCGGTACCAAAATCTTGAGTCCTTCATTAACCCCAAAGCTTGTGAAAGCCTAGAGGCCCCCTCCCAAGTTCTATGCAATGATATTGCTCTTTACTTTGCACAAAAGATAGAACTTATCTATGAAAAAATGATTACAGCAGGAAGTCCTCAGCAGATCCCTATGGCCTTGGACCAATTAAATCCTACAGATCCTCAGTTGGTAGAGAACTTCCCTGCAATTACATTAGTGGAGGTTGAATTCAATATCATCAAAGGTCTTAGAAGGTTCTTCGACCTCCTTCCCCTAACAGCTAGAAAGACTGTGGCAGTAGCCCTCATCACATCCCGCTTAGACTACTGCAATAGCATCTATGCAGGCTCAAACAGAGCTGTTCTGCACAAGTTGCAGATGGTTCAAAACGCCGCCGCCCGCCTGGTGCTAAGACTACCCAGGAAATCATCTGCCTCAAAAGCACTCAAAACCCTGCACTGGTTACCCATCCACAAAAGAGTGCTATTTAAAATCCTGCTCATCACGTTCAGAGCCTACCACCTGTCGGGACCGACATACCTGTCCCAAAGGTTTGGAAGATACACTCCCTCGCGGTCACTCAGATCATCTAACCTAAACCTACTCGCAGTTCCCAAGTTCAGACTAACCACAAAAGGTGGAAAATCCATCGGAGTACTTGGAGCCAAAGCCTGGAACAAGCTCCCACCACAAATGCGCCTGATCCACTCCGAAAAACTGTTTCGTAAAATGCTCAAAACATGGATCTTCAAAACCGAAGACTCACTCTGCTTGGCGTTAATCTAACCTTACACTTTATTCATAGACCAGGATCTATGAACATGATCAACCTTAAGCAGCATCCCCCCTTCTTTCCTTTTCGGGACAGTGATGTCTAGCACCAAGATGCTCCCTGGAGTGTAAGCGCACTCTATAAAAGCCTATTCACATTCACAATTACTGATTAAAAAGATAAAGTCTGGCTCCCTGCTGACCACATTCCAACTAAAGTCATTCCATCTTTAGCTAAAAATCTGTCCCCCTCTATGCAATCTCTCATTAATCTCTCCCTAACTAATGGCCATGTACCACTGGAGTGGAATGTTGCTCAGGTTAGACCAATTCGTAAGAGCACCAAAATTCTATAGACGGATCTCTCCGACCTCCATCCTAACTCACTCCTCCTGTTCTTTAGCAAACTAATGGAAAAGCATGTAAATACCCACCTCTCCAATTTTGTCTAACGAACAGGGTGATTAGATACAGCACCGAATCAGCATTACTAGAGGTCACAGATAACATCAGGATGACCCTAGATAAGGGCCATTCTATGATTCTGGTGCTGTTGGACCTATTCGCAGCGTTCAACACAGTCTCCCACAATATCTTGATTAAAAGACTGGAAGAGGTTGGGTTAGGAAAATCTGCCTTGCAATGGATGAGGGGCTTTCTATCTGATCACTCCCAGATTGTCAACCTAGGCCTGTACCGTTCGGCCCCATAGAATTATCCAAGGGAGTACCTCATGGCTCATGTTTGAGCCGTACGTTATGTAACATCTCTATTGCTCCTGGGAGGGCGGGATTTTTGATCTCTATCTTATCACTCTAGATCTAAACCCCGTCCAGGTCGATTGAATCTTTATTGCCTGTCATTGAGGAAAGAAAGTGCATCCAATACCAGGTTAGTTTGACTAATAATGGGCTCGACTCTGAAAAACCACATACTACTTCTAAGTTTTAAAGGTTTATTACAGAGTCATTGATAACTGCAAATACAGGCATCTCAAAACGAGATTCAAAAGATATAGAGGCACTAATACAAACATGTGTTCTCTAAAAGTTCTTAGGCGAGCAAAGAACACTACTAGAACTAGTTCCAAAATCAGCAGGGTTGCAAGCATAGACACGAATTGTGATCTATCCGTCATTTACAAAGGAAGGAAGGAATCAGGTTAGGCTGTCCCTACCCTGTACTAGATGGTATCCCTACTTAACAAAGTCCCAACCTATCAAAGGTGTCAGCTGTGAATGTCTTCCTAAGAAGATCACCCACTCTTAGTCTTTAAGTGAAAACCTATGATCTCCAGTCATGACCCCTCTCTGCCTACCCATCCGCTCTCTGAAGGGTCCTCAGGCATCTGCTCTCTCTCCACCCAAGGGTGCTGTCCCTAATACAAAAAACACAATTACAGTTGAAACGCCCCTCACGAGACGCCCCTCACGTGGTGTCGGTTCTGGCTTTTTCCATGATGATCTTCCTCTGGGCCTCGTGTTTAGCGTTGACCTTGCTTCTCAGGCTCTTCTCCGGCCCGCTGATACCCCCTAAACATTCCGGAATCCTCCTCCATGTCTGTACCAGTCTACTCGAACAGAGCTCTATTCATCAAACTTTGATTGGAACCCCCCTCGCACCTGCAGACAGACATCCGCAACTTGAATCCCAATTCTCATAGACTTCTAACAGAAGTTTGCAACTTATTTCTCAACACAACTCGGCATGTATCAGCACGTGCAAATTAGAAAAAACCCTTTTCTCTCTTCTGGCCTACAACCCTTCTCACAGAAGTTTTATTCTCTTCAAATCCTTTCGTGAATTAAAATAACATGTTAACACTTTATTCTTTGATTATGAGAAACACTTCTATGGAATATAAATCTAACGAATAAACAGAATTACTATAACATTAGTGCAATCCATGTTTATGTACAAGTGTACATTTCCAACCCTTCTGCCCTGGCCATGAGGCCTGCTCCCTTCGATGCTTTGCAGCATGACATTCCTCCATTAACAGCTACATAACATGGATCATGATTAATCACGTCTAATAAGAATACATTTTCCACACATTTCTGCGTCAGTCCCACTTCTATATGTATTCTCTATGTTAGCTACACACGTCTAAGTATAGGTGAATGTATCTTCAACACTTACAAGCACTTCTATTATAATTGTGCGACTAACTTGTACTTATGATGCACTCATGCATTTTGTTCAGTTTGCGCTCTCTCAGTTCCCCCCTTTGATGACCTCTCGTGGTCATCACCAAAATTCAAACTGAACTAGTTGCAATCCCCCCTCGTTTCAGCATTTCGAGAGCCCTCAGACTCTTGTACTGATTGTCCTGCATGGCAGCTAATCTCCGTTCCTGTTCTCTCCTGGATCTCTCCAATCTATTTGATCTGTACCATTGGTACGACCTCACCAATCCCCACAACATGATCACGCAGATCACTATTATGATGATAGGCTTCAGTATGTACCATACAAAGCTCTTCCCTATGTTGGCGAACCAACCTCCAACTTCACCCATTCCATGACCCACCTTTTCCCAGACATTTACTTTAGTCAGGTCTTCGATCTCTTTGTGAATGTTAGTTATGTTCATGATAACTTTCTCCAGAGGTTTTGAATTGTCTGGCATCAGGCAGGGCATTTAATCCCTCTCGTCGCCCAAGCGCGCAGCGGTTGCGCGCAGGGGGCGCCTTAGTCGCGCCTGAGACGAGCCAGAGAGGAGCCCGTCTGTGCCCGTCCGTGACCGCACGGGGCCAGGGGCCATGACCCCTGTTCCCGCGGCACCCCCTGCTAGCGGCTCTGACAGACTCAGGTACTCCTCCAATGACCTACGAAATTTGTGGCTGCCGCCGCAGAAAGGTTGCGCACAGGACCCCGGCTTATGTCCCGGGGGTCCATTTTCATGCAAGCATTGCCGCTACCAGTCATACCCATGCCCTCCCCTTACAGGCACACTGACCCCTGAGGACTCCAGCCCCAGGCTCCCTAGGGGCAACAGCATACTCTGTAATATAAGATCCCTCCCGAAGCATCACTCGGAGGTTTGGGACCTAATCCACTCGACCCGCCCTGATTATTGCTTCTGTACGGAGACCTGGCTTAAACCCCATCTGGTCCCCGCTATCACCTTGGGGATCCCTTCGGGGTACAAGATTCTTAGGCTCGACCGCCCAGTTAAAACCGGCGGCGGGGTCGCTGTAATTTATAAAGACACCCTCACTGTCACCTTTCTCGACCAATGCTGTACTAAGGACATTGAAATCCTGGTTTTCAAAATTGGTTCCTCTTCACAAGCTTGCTGGAAGGGAGCACTGGTGTACCGTCCCCCTGGCCCCTGTGCTGAGGCTTCCACCCTCCTTCTGGAGACACTAGCTCCTCATATCAGCATAGGGACCGATTTTGTACTCCTTGGAGACTTCAATGTCCACAGTGAACTGTTTGACAATGCAGAAGCGCGCAACCTGCTGGCTGATCTATCTGCCCTGGGTTTTAAACAGTGCAACAGAGGTCCGACCCATCGGGCCGGTCACACCCTCGACCTAATCCTGTCCAACTCGCACTCCTTGACTTGCTACCCTCCAATGCAGGTGGAATGGACCGACCACTTTGTAATCAACTTCTCCCTCCCTACCCCCATCAAAGAACGCTCCCAACCTGCTTCCCTCCCGTTATGGCGCAGGCAGTGGTACAAGGTGTCCGCTGACACTTTTAAAACTACTTTCGTACCCCCCGACTTTCTCCCCTCTGACTCCACCAGTTTGGCCCTGTCTAAATACAATGATGCCTTGATCACGGCGGTCAACCTAATTGCCCCTTTAAGACGCTGCAACCGGCGTTCTGACCGCAGGCAGGAACCATGGTACTCGGACCTACTGCGTGCGGAGAAAAAGGCCTGCAGGAAGTTGGAGAAATCCTGGAGAATCTCACGCAGTATGGCCGATAAAGACCGCTATGGCTCTGCCATGAGACTCTATCATAAAAACATCAGAGCTGCCCGTAAATCCTACATTGTCTCCCAATTGTCTGAGGCTGGCAATGATTCTAAACTACTGTACCAGGTTCTCAGCACATTTACCAAGCCCGTCGCCTGTGACAGTCCAGAAATGCTGACCCAAAAACTGTGTGAGGATACTGCTGGGTTCTTTGCCGATAAAATCGATTCTATTTATCGAAACATCTCCCTAGCAAGCCCACCTATTGAGGAAATGGTCCCTTCCTCTAGCCTCCAGCCCGGAACAGTCGGCGCTGTTTCCGTTACGCTGTCCTCTATCCCCGAGATTAGCTTAGACCAAGTCAACTCCCTGATTGGGACTATTAAATCAGGCAGCCCAGTGGACCCTGTACCTGCCCGTATCATGCACCTCATTGGGAGTGTCCTCAGTCCCTCCATTCAGATGGTGATCAACCGCTCCCTCTCTGAGGGACTGGTCCCCCGGGAGTTGAAAGAGGCCATGGTCAAGCCCATTAGGAAAAATACCTCCACCCCCTGGTCAGATATGACAAATCTGAGGCCAATCTCCCTCTTGCCGTTCATCAGCAAATTGATGGAGAAGCATGTGAATCACCACCTTTCCAGCTTCATTGAGCAAACCGGCAGTCTGGACCACTCTCAGTCGGGGTTCAGGCCTAGGTATAGCACCGAAACGGCTCTTCTTTCCGTCACGGATGCTATACGCTTGTCCCTGGACAGAGGGATGTCAGTGGTGTTGGTGCTGTTGGACTTGTCCGCAGCATTCGACACCATATCCCACGCCATCCTCCTTACCAGATTAAAGGAGATTGGTATTGATAGATCTGCCTTGGCGTGGTTCACCAGCTTTCTCTCCGAGCGTACCCAGAAGGTGAATATGGGCTCTTTCAGCTCCCCCTCGGCCAGCATCACCAGAGGAGTCCCGCAGGGCTCCTGTCTTAGCCCTACGTTGTTTAACGTATATGTCTCCCCTTTGGCTAATATTATGAGGTCCTTCGGGTTTATGCCCATCTCTTACGCTGACGACACGCAGCTGCTGTTCACGTTTAAAAACTTTACCCCGGAGATAAGACAATCTTTCTCCAACGGCATGACTGCGACCGCCAGCTGGATGGCCACGAACTTTCTCCAGTGTAATGTGGGAAAGTCTGAGGTCATCTTATTCGGAGAGGCAAAAATCCTGTGGACCCCTGACTGGTGGCCCTCCAGTCTGGGTCAGGCCCCTTCCCCGAAACAGGTGGTGAAAAACCTGGGGGTCCGTCTAGATCACGACCTCACCCTTGCCCATCATGCCAGCACCACGGCGGGATCTTGCTTCCACATTATAAGCCTCCTTCGGAAGGTGTTCCCCCTTCTACCAGACAATACAAGAAAGACCTTGGTCCAGGCCCTCGTTCTAAGCTGCCTGGACTACTGTAATGGCCTTCTCTTGGCAGCTAACGAAGGAGTGCTTAATAAACTTCAGGTGGTTCAGAACACTGCGGCCCGCCTGGTGACCAATGCCCCCCCCAAGAACTCCATCCTTGCCCCTCCTCAAGGCCCTCCACTGGCTTCCCATCCGGAAACGGGTGGAATTCAAGATTTGCTGTGTGGTGCACAAGAGTCTCCACAACCTCGGTCCACACTATCTGGCTGAGAAATTTGTATACCACCGCCCCTGCCGCAATCTTAGGTCCAGCAACCAGCTATTACTTCAGGTTCCTAGACATTACAAGACCAGACAGGGAGGTCGTGCCCTTTCCATTATGGGCCCGCGCCTATGGAACAATCTTCCCCTTTCCCTCAGAGAGTGCCCGAGCCATCTAGCTTTTAGGAAACGCCTAAAGACAACTCTATTCTAGTTGGAGCGCTGCCCGACCTGTTCTTCACAGCACCGCGCGGAGATACACCTTCGGGTGTGATGCCGGCGCGTTACAAGCCCATAAATAAAATAAAATAAATAAATGTAAGTGCAGCATTCCTGGACCTCCAAAGCCTTACAGACTCCGCCCTCTTTTGCCAGCAGAACGTCTAATGCAAGACGGTTCTGAAGCACCATGGCCCTTATCGATTGCATCTCTCCTTCCACCAGCATTAAGGATCTAGCAGTACTGGCAGACAATCTGTCTACGACGGTTGCCAATCTCCTAATTTTGACATCATTGAGGATCAGTCCTAAAATAGGAAATGCAGCGCCAAATACATCTCCAACTAGTTCCGCATCCCCTAGGTCTCTTCTTCCTCTTGTTGAGACCTTGCCCTCTATGATCTCTAAGTCTTGGGCGTGGTATATTTTGGGGAAGACAATAGCCAAATAACATGATCCGTACCAGTTTTCAGGTAGTCTCACGTAGGCATTTCTTCCACATACAAAATATACATTTGGAATCACTTGCATTCCTTTCAAAAAGTCCTTTGTGTAATATTCTAATCTAAAAGCATGTTCACAACTGACCTCCCCTACGAATACATTTTCGTAGTACGTTTTGCTTCTGTGAAGGCATAACTTCCCTTTCTGTGTTCTATCCAAAGCTATAGGACCACTACTACCTTTCCTTTTGTGATCCTTCTCCTCCTCGGTCCAATCTGTCTTCCACTGTCCTGATTTTTTCAGAATCTTTTGCCTTCTATAACGATCATCCACTTGCCCTATAAACTTCTTCTCGACTTCTGACACCTTGCAAGTCAGGTTATTTCTGCGGGCATGTGAAGTATCTAAAGTATCCCAAGGAATGAAGAACTTTGCCAATCTGTCTTCACTCTTATAATAGTCCCACTTATTCATTTGCTTATAATTTGGGACTTCAGGTAACACCGAATCATAATTAGAAAAGTAGTACTCAAAACTATCTCTACCATAAAATATGCTAAGCAATAAGCTATATGTAATGCCATAAGTCAGTGGTAGGTGATGATATCTAATGCCTTCATCTACAGACGCAGGCAGTTGCATACAGACATAACAGTCCTTGACCTCCATGGCATCTACATATTCATATAACAGTTTGGCATAAGCATTTGACCTATAGTCGCCTTGGGACTCATCCATGTGTAACCTACGGGCTTCTGCTGCTAATAACGCTTTCTCCTGTACTGTTTCCCCTTTCTTACCAGCAGCAGTGGGTTCTGGTGTCACTACAGATTTTTCGTCTGGTACCCTTGCCTCACTCTCGTGTCCCATCACATATGATACAGTAACTACTAAAGCTATAAGAAGTATCACTCCCACTATTAATGTGCCTATTATACATTTGGCTCTGCGGTTTGGACTACCGGCCTCCATGTTCTTCAGACAGTATGGTTCCTTTCTCCTTTTCAACACAAAGTTCTTTCTCTTTGAGTTCCTTTACAGTCTCTCTTGTCTCGACTTCAGTCTTTAGAACCACACAATCGAAAGCTGGCAATCTCTTTTTGCAAAAGTCTTTTTGAACTTTATCACAGACAACCCTAGCCCTTCTCCGTCAACTTAAAGGAAACCCCTAAGTTTTCTCTGCTTTCTCTAGGCGCTAGGTTATCTTCTCACTCTCGTTTATTTACAAAGTCTTTAAGCATCTACAATGAGGCTTGAACCAGCGGCTTGGATAGCGTAGTTCAATATTTCCAAACGAAGGATGTGCTCTTCATGACTTGTTATCATTGTTCCAAAGTCGGGGAATTGTAATTCGGTGAAGAACATGTGCTTTAACTTGCTCAGGTAGGGAGGGTTGGGGATTTTGAACGTTAGTGACCCTTCGGTTTCGACTCCAGGCACCAACAGCTGTACTTCTACTGTGATGATGGGTTCAGTGCTGGTCACTATCACCGCCCTTATTCTCCCTGTGACTCGTTCCCAAGACATCTGTCACCAGATATGTCCACTCAGGAGTGGCGTATCTTCTGCTAGGCACACGTACTCTCCTTGACCTTCTTGGACCTGCTGCTTCAGCGCCCAGAGCACCTTCGTCCGGATCTGAGTCTTCGGATATTGGAGCAAGGGTTCTCTCGGGAGTTGACCTCAGACTTGACCTTCCCCTTTGCGGCCAGCTAGCCTCTCCACGCCTTGCCCTTCCGCTCCTTGTCCTTCTACTTTGCTCGTGCTCTCTTTCAGCTTGGTCAGCGTCTGATTCGTACTCCCAGCTACTTCCTCCTTCTGTGGCGTCGTCAGTTTCACTATTGTACTGACCGTCCTCAGCTTGGTCAGACACGCTCCCAGCTTCTTCTGGCACCTCTACAGCTGGCTGGCCCCCTCTATGGCTTCTCTGTCCGCAGCTGGACTCACGTCCGAGAGAGGAGCTGTTTCTTCCAGAGGTGCTGGAACTCTCCGCGTGTGAGACGCGTGGATCCAGTTGGGCAGACCTCCCACTTTCACAGCAGTGTTCGATATTAGGATGATCTGGTAGGGCCCGTGCCACCGGACATCTAGGCTGCTTCTTCTGACGTGCTTTTTGACCAGTACCCAGTCTCCAGGGCACAGGTCATGACACAAGTCCTGGCACGACGGGACCTCGGCAGCCTGCACCTGAAGGGACACAGAATGAATGGCGTCAGACAGACCCTTACAATAGTCCAGGATCATATCATCTGTGATATTCAACAAGGCTGCAGTCGGTACTGATGGCAATCTCATTGCCCTCCCCATTAACACCTCGTGTGGTGATAGTCCCGTTCTTCTGTCTGGGGTACTACGGATGCTCATGAGAACTAGTGGCAAGGCATCGGGCCAACTCAGAGACGTTGATGAACACATTTTGGCAATTCTGGACTTTATGGTGCCGTTTATCTGCTCCACAATTTCCGAAGCTTCTGGTCGATAGCTACAATGTAATTTCTGGTCTATGTTCAGGGCTGCACAAATCATCTTCACAAGCTCGCTGTTGAAATGTGTTCCCCTATCTGATTCCAAAGAGGCCGGTACCCCGAAGCGCGGAATGAGTTCCCTAAGCAATAACTTGGCTACTGTGAGGGTGTCACACCTGCGTGTAGGGTATGCCTCGACCCATCTGGAAAATATGCAAACCACCACCAGCACGTATCGAAGGCGGTTGCACCTTGGCATTTCAATGAAATCCAGTTGCATTCGATTGAATGGACCTCCAGACCTCCCTATGTGACTCAATGCAACTGGTGTTCTTTTCCCTATGTTCAGCTGCTGGCAGGTCACACAACGCTGGCACACTGCTTTTGCTGCTACTCTGAACTTGGGGTTGTACCAGGTTTGTCTGAATACTCTCAGCATAGCGTCTCTCCCTAGGTGTACTGGACCATGTATTTGTCTTGCCATTGGGCTCACCAACTCATTTGGCAACACTGCCCTTCCATCTGCTGAAACCCAAAAGTTTGTTTCGCCTATCACACATCCTGCAGTTTCCCATGTTCTTTTCTCAAAATCGGGTGCATTTTCTTGTGCACATTTTAACTCGTCCCAAGTATCTACGGTTTCCAGTATCATAGCCAATTCAGTCCTTACACTTATTCCACCCACCTCCACCTCCGTGAAAGAGTATCCTTGCTCGGCACAGTATCGTGCCACTTCGTCAGCGTATCTATTGCCCTGTGACACAAAGTCTGTGTTTCTTGTGTGTGCGGTACATTTCACGACGGCAATAGCTGCCGGACATTGCAAGGCTTCCAACAATAGGCGTACAAACTCTCCATTTCGAATGGGGGAACCTGAAGAGGTCATGTAACCCCTTTGAGACCACAATTGCCCGTAATCATGAACTACCCCGAAACCATATTGGCTATCAGTGTATATGGTGACTCGAATTTTGTTGCTTGCCAGGCAGGCACGTGTCAATGCAATAATTTCAGCTACCTGAGCGGAGTGTACTCCTTCCAGGCATGCGGCTTCCACAACTCCGGTAATTGTACAAACAGCATAAGCTGCTCTCAACTGACCAACATCGTCTCTTACACATGAGCCATCGACAAAGAAAACTTCATCAGGGTCAGTCAGTGGCTCATCCACGATGTCGGGTCTCAGTTTGGTGCATAGTTCAGTCACATCGAGGCAATCGTGGTCTGTACATACATCATCATCAATGTCACTTGGGAGTGGCATCAATGTAGCAGGGTTCAAAACAGAGCATCTCTTGAGGGTCACGTTCTCTGCAGCAAGAATGACTTGCTCATAGCGCGTGAGCCTGCTATTGGTCAGATGCTGTGTTTTGGTCCTGGTCATCAACAGTTCAACAGAATGTGGCACATACACCTCTAACTGGTGTCCCATGACTATGTTCTCACACTGCTCAATGCTGACACCCGTTGCAGCAACGGATTTGAGACATCCGGGCAACGCTGCGGCTACTGGGTCTAAGGTAGCCGAGAAGTAGGCGACTGGTCTACGGGCATTCCCATGGATTTGGACCAGGACTGACAAAGCACAACCCTCTCTTTCACAACAGTAAAGCAAGAATGGTTTGTCGTAATCTGGCATTCCCAGAGCAGGAGCACGACACAAGTCCTCTCTCAACTGCAGGAACGCCATAAAACAATCTTTGTCCCATGGTACCGGATCACTCACCTCCTTGTGCGTCAGTTTTTGCAAGGGTTTTGCTTTCAGTGAAAAGTTCGCTATCCACTGTCGGCAATAACCCACCATCCCTAGGAACATCCTGACCTCTCTCTGTGTTTTAGGTGCGTTCATTTTCATGATCGCCTCTATTCTGTCTGGTGACACCTTCCGCTTTCCCTTTTCAATTCTGTGCCCCAAATACTGCACTTCTGTCAGGCAGTACTGCAATTTGCTCGGGGACACCTTATGTCCGTTTACAGCTAGGTGATTTAGCAATGCAATGGAGTCCTCCTTGCAAGCTTCTTCTGTTTCTGACGCGACAAGTAGGTCATCTATGTACTGGACCAGAACCGAATTCTGGGGCAGTACTAGACTTTCAAGATTTTTCTTCAAAAGCTGGTTAAAGATCGATGGGCTCTCTGTATACCCCTGTGGGATACGACGCCATGTTAATACGCGACCTTCCAGCTTAAAAGCGAAAAGAAAGTTGCTATCCTCGTCCAAAGGGATCGAAAAGAAAGCCTGACAAAGGTCTATCACTGTGAACCATTCGGCTTGGAACGGTATCTGAAACAATATCACTGATGGATTCGGTACCACTGGACAACATGAAACAACTATGTTATTGATTTTTCGGAGGTCCTGCACTATTCTGAATTTCCCACTTGGTTTCTGCAAACCCATAATCGGGGAGTTACACGGACTACCCACGATTTCTTTCAGTATTCCCTGCTTAATCATGGACTCGATCACGGGTTTTATACCTGCAATCGTTTCTGGGGTCAATTTATATTGGGGTGTCCTCGGAAACTCAGCATTCGGCTTTACTATGATTTTCACTGGGTCCACACCCTTGACTAGTCCAATCTCTTCCCCAGTGAAATCCCACACTTCTGGTGCCACGGTCTCCCTTAGATCCCAGGGGAGCTCATCCACTGTCAGAGTGGGATACAGCTCCACGCACGTTCTTGAGTTTGCGACCTTAAAGTCAACGTCATCATCATTAGTCAGTACCTCCACTCCCTGTGGTGTGCAGTATATTGTACAATTTAACTTGCACAATAAATCCCTCCCCAATAAACATACAGGACTAGAATCACAAACCACAAACTGATGTTCATCGCTGTATTTCCCTATTTTCACTAGCACTGGTTCTGTCAATGGGCTTTTCATTCTCCTGTTTGCGACCCCCACCACTTGAATCGTTTCTCCGGACATTGGCAGGCCTGGAACTACGGCTGATCTTATCGTGGATCGAGTGGCCCCTGTGTCTACTAAGAAGGTCGTGGGACACCCTGCCACTTCGGGCTCAACGTATGGTCCCCTTTGATCCACTTCTAAGACGGCCCGAGGGTACAGTCTTCTCTCTCCACTCTCTGTCCTGTTAGGGGATCAACGTAGTAACACTCTTCTCCTCCTACGAAAAGAGGCATCTGTCTATAGGTCTTTCCCCCTGTCGCTATTCGGGGTGGCTGAGGGAACTGGGCTCGTGGAGCTGCGTTCCCCCCTTTGACCACCTTTCCTTGGTATGCTGTTGCCCCTTTTCCTGGAGTGTTTTGAACCTCTTCCTCCTCTATCTCTAGTTCTCCAATCTCCACGTTGTAGGGACACTCGCGTTTCCAATGTCCCACCTCGTTACATTGGTGGCACCGGGTCGTCTTTTTCAATGTCGCAATATCTACCCTAGGTCTGGAGTTGGAGTTCTCCTCGTTACCTTTGTTCTGGTTATTCTGTCTCCTGCCCCCGGTCCCTGTTCCCTGTTGCTGTTGTCCACCCTTACCAGCTGACTATTGTTCTTCTCTCATCTAGGTCCTGATCTGAATAATGTAGCCTGTGGTTACCCTGTAATGCTTTGGTCCTTGACAAGTCTACCATGTATTTTCCTGCCAGTTCGACTAATTTCTCATGTGCTGCTCTTGCTTTCCAAGTGATGTCCTTTGCCACGAACAGTATTTCATCCTGCTCGTACATGTCCATTCTCTCCAAAGGCAAAGTACCATCTACCATGTCATCCAGGTCTGATCTTAAACTGGCGACATCAAGTCTCTTTGCTTTTATCTCGGCTCGCAGTATGTCTTTCTTAGGGTGTTCATTGATATCTCTCCTATCCCAGCTCCGAGTCCTACGCCTAGGCTCATGGGTGTTAAGGAGAGTCCTCCCTTGTTCCCATCTTTCTAAGTCCCATGCTCGGCCATCTTCCCTTGGAGGGTGGTGAAACACTGCCCTGTTTCCCCCACTTTCATTTTGTCCATCCTGCCTGTTCTCCTTGGCCCCATGATAGGACTCTCTGCTGTTCTCCACCCTGTCGCTATTCCCTCTTTGTCTAGTGTCACTCAGTATCTGGTAAGCTCCTTCTCGGCTCCCCATGTCCCCCGGATTCCATTCTTGTCCGTGATCACAGGGGTCATGGCGAGACCTCTCGCAACCCTCATTTCGTCCACTATTGCCAGACGCATGGTGTGTGCACTTAAAGCTGTCCCGGTACTCCTGCGTTCTCCTATCCCCTTCACTGTGAATGGGGCGGGACACCCCCCCACACTCCGGGCCTGTGTTCCTGTTTTCCAGTACTGGTCTACCTTCACTCCGGGTACGGCAAGTATCTCCTCTACTTTCCTGACTCTTCCCGACCCACTCCGGACTGCTTTCGTCAGCCCCGCAGTGAGTCCGGGTCCTGCTACCCTGGCTTTCCCTTTCAGCTTCCGCTGCTATCAGGTTCTTGTGAGCCTCTACTGTCGCATCCCATTCCTTCAGGTACTCTCTTAACTCCTGGAAGGATTTCGGCTCTGATCCCCTCAGATCTACCGGCCACCTCGGGCCCCCTGGATCTCTTGTGGGATCTACGGCAGTATGTACTGGGGTACTCCAATCTCTTGGTCCTGGCAGCTGTCTTGGGGAATTGATTGTGTCGTTCCTCCTCACCATTTCTGCTCTCTCCCTGTCCAGTCGTACCTGTTCCCCCTCTCTGGCTCTCCCTGGGTCATAAATCGATACTATAGGACCTATAGTAACAGGTACTTGCAGGGCGTCTGGCAGTGCATAGGATGTGGCACGCTCCGTTTCTGGGGCCTTTTGTACCACAAACCTTCCGACTACCTTCTGCACCGGACTAGGTTGAGGAAATTCTTTACTTGCAGTGGGATCCCAATCTGTGCTAGGAAGCGGTCTATACTCCCCCATGCCAGCCCCACCTTCTCTGCTGGGCTCTGCATTTTCTGTCTCTTTATGGTACGGGGGTGGCCTATCTGTTAGCAACCTATTTATCAGGCTGTCCTCTGTCTCGCTCTCATCATCTTCTTCGAATGGGCTCTTGTTTTCCGCCACCTCTATCACTGGGTACAGTTTGTTTACTTCAAGGTTATGCACTCTCCATCTTTTAGCATCCGCATCCCATTTGGCATCCTGCACTGCTCTTACCGATCTTTTCACCCTTTCTTGGCGCCTGTTCTGGTTTCTATCGTGCGCCGCCTTAATCCATGCATTGAGGGCTTCAAACTGAGTCGGTCTAGGCAGAGGTCTCATGGAGGTCATAACTGCTTTTAATCGATGTAATACCTCTAACCTAAACGTCCCGTACTTTGGAAACGTCAGTTCCTCATTCCCCTCTGTAATCTTACACCAATTTGAAATCCACAATATAGTATGCAACCCAACATTCGTTGCCATATACTTTGCCGGCGTACCCTCCGGCGGGGCTTCTTCCCCTTCATAAGATCTCCGCCTCTCTCTTTTAAACGCCGCTCTTAACCATTTAAAGCATTTCATGATTAAACGTACAATTTCCTGCTTCGCTATTCTGTTTACTTCCTGGTGACAATCCGCCAATCCTAGCGCGGCTTTGCTAGCTGGCCTATCACAGCGCGGTCTCACCCGTACCGGCCAATCCCAGCGCGGCACTTTCTGACGTCACTCGTATCACGGCGCGGTCTCACCCTTACCGGCCAATCCCAGCGCGGTACTTTCTGACGTCACTCGTCTCCCCTCTGCAGCAGTTCCCCTCCTTTCTCAGCTCGTCTCCCGGTCACGCATGCGTCCCATTCATACACCGAAAAATGACTACTTCCGACCAAGCGATCACTTTTCTTGACTGTACGTCCACAGTCTATCTGTAATTGTCACCACAACTGACGAAATGCCTTTTCAGGCAATCGTCTCTCTGATAGGTTGCTTACACACAGTAACTTCCGACCAGCGTCCGTTACTCACACACTCACTCTTACGTTCCCCCTATCACGGTCCTGCGGGCGATCAATGGTACCTCATGACCCCCTTAACACTGGTTGACGATTACTCTGGATGTCCGATACACCCGAACCACTTAAGCTCTCTTCTGAACTTAAGATTTGCACCGGTTGCGCGCGCTCACAACCTGTTCCACAGTCACTCTAAGGGCATTCAACTCCGCAAAACATTACAACATAGATGCAACACAAAAACACCGCAATCTAACACGCATGACCCTTTATACTCACTCTCGACCGTTACTGCTGCTTTTCTTTCTCGCGCCGTCAGGACCCTCTTCGGCGGGCGGTTCTTCCGATCATCGATCTCTAGGGGCCTTGGGGTAATCTAACCTGGCCTAGATCACCTTCCTCAAGAAGGCAACCATCCTCTGCTACCAACTGGGAGGGCGGGATTTTTGATCTCTATCTTATCACTCTAGATCTAAACCCCGTTCAGGTCGATTGAATCTTTATTGCCTGTCATTGAGGAAAGAAAGTGCATCCAATACCAGGTTAGTTTGACTAATAATGGGCTCGACTCTGAAAAACCACATACTACTTCTAAGTTTTAAAGGTTTATTACAGAGTCATTGATAACTGCAAATACAGGCATCTCAAAACGAGATTCAAAAGATATAGAGGCACTAATACAAACATGTGTTCTCTAAGTGTTCTTAGGCGAGCAAAGAACACTACTAGAACTAGTTCCAAAATCAGCAGGGTTGCAAGCATAGACACGAATTGTGATCTATCCGTCATTTACAAAGGAAGGAAGGAATCAGGTTAGGCTGTCCCTACCCTGTACTAGATGGTATCCCTACTTAACAAAGTCCCAACCTATCAAAGGTGTCAGCTGTGAATGTCTTCCTAAGAAGATCACCCACTATTAGTCTTTAGGTGAAAACCTATGATCTCCAGTCATGACCCCTCTCTGCCTACCCATCCGCTCTCTGAAGGGTCCTCAGGCATCTGCTCTCTCTCCACCCAAGGGTGCTGTCCCTAATACAAAAAACACAATTACAGTTGAAACGCCCCTCACGAGACGCCCCTCACGTGGTGTCGGTTCTGGCTTTTTCCATGATGATCTTCCTCTGGGCCTCGTGTTTAGCGTTGACCTTGCTTCTCAGGCTCTTCTCCGGCCCGCTGATACCCCCTAAACATTCCGGAATCCTCCTCCATGTCTGTACCAGTCTACTCGAACAGAGCTCTATTCATCAAACTTTGATTGGAACCCCCCTTGCACCTGCAGACAGACATCCGCAACTTGAATCCCAATTCTCATAGACTTCTAACAGAAGTTTGCAACTTATTTCTCAACACAACTCGGCATGTATCAGCACGTGCAAATTAGAAAAAACCCTTTTCCCTCTTCTGGCCTACAACCCTTCTCGCAGAAGTTTTATTCTCTTCAAATCCTTTCGTGAATTAAAATAACATGTTAACACTTTATTCTTTGATTATGAGAAACACTTCTATGGAATATAAATCTAACGAATAAACAGAATTACTATAACATTAGTGCAATCCATGTTTATGTACAAGTGTACATTTCCAACCCTTCTGCCCTGGCCATGAGGCCTGCTCCCTTCTATGCTTTGCAGCATGACATTCCTCCATTAACAGCTACATAACATGGATCATGATTAATCACGTCTAATAAGAATACATTTTCCACACATTTCTGCGTCAGTCCCACTTCTATATGTATTCTCTATGTTAGCTACACACGTCTAAGTATAGGTGAATGTATCTTCAACACTTACAAGCACTTCTATTATAATTGTGCGACTAACTTGTACTTATGATGCACTCATGCATTTTGTTCAGTTTGCGCTCTCTCACTCCCTTGGCCAATCTCTTGAGGATACATGGGTTCATCCCCATATCATATGCCTGGGATACCCAGTTACTCTTTCCATTCGATAAATTCACCTCGGCGGTACGGCTAGCCTTCTCCAATGGGATGAGAGACATATCCCCCTGGATGAAGAATAATTTCCTTCAGTGTAATGTGGGAAAAACAGAGATCATGCTCTTTGGAGAGGCCCCCTCCTATGAATACCTGACTGGTGGCCGATCGACCTAGGTCCCTATCCCGCTCCCAAGCTGACAGTCAAAAACCTGGGGATTCATCTGGATCAGGCACTCATTCTGAAGAAGCACACTGCTCAGACAGCTGGGTCCTGTTTCCATGTAATGGGCTTGCTCCGCCGAGTTTTCCCTCTGCTTCCTGACTCCTCCCGGAAAACTCTAGTCTTGGCACTTGTATTAAGTCGACTGGATTACTGTAACAGCCTGCTAGTTTCTGTTAATGATGCTTCACTTGGCAGACTGCAGGTAGTTCAGAATATGGCGGCATGGCTCGTCCTTAATGCTCCCTACAGGACTCCTTCTTGCCCTTTTCTTATTAAGTTGCACTGGCTACCCATCCGCCAACGGGTCAAGTTTAAAATCTGTTTCACTATCCATAATCTATCCAGTGAGTAATCGCGTGTGCTGTGTGCTTAAAGGAAAGCTGATTCACTAATTTACCGCCTCCCCTACTGTTTACTGCTGCTAAAAAAATCTTAATCTGCGCTGTTTGCACATTTTTTATATCTGCCGATTGAAAGGGAAAGTTGATTGCGAACTTCTATGAACTTTCAGAATTCTTTACTGCCTCATTGCTGTTTTAATCTAAATTGCTTTATTTTGCACACTCTTACCTCAGGGTAAATCGCACTCCCCGATCCGTCACGGCTCTTTAGTGTCGGTTGTATGGAGGGACGCGACTCCTCGAACCAATTGCCTCACTTCCGGGTGGACGGGGTAAATACAGATGGGGGCCCGGCCGCGCATTAGTGAGTAATCGCGTGTGCTGTGTGCTTGAAGGTAAGCTGATTGACAATCTTACCGCCTCCCCTACTGTTTACTGCTGCTAAAAAATCTTAATCTCTGCTGTTTGCACATTTTTTATATCTGCTGGGGAAAGTTGATTACGAACTTCTATGAACTTTCAGAATTCTTTACTGCCTCATTGTTGTTTTAATCTAAATTGCTATATTTTGCACACTCTTACCTCAGGGTAAATCACGCTCCCCGGTCCGTCACGGCTCTTTAGTGCCGGTTGTACGGAGGGACGCAACTCCTCCCACCAATTGCCTCACTTCCGGGTGGACGGGGTAAATACAGATGGGGGCCCGGCCGCGCATTAGTGAGTAATCGCATGTGCTGTGTGCTTGAAGGAAAGCTGATTGACGAACTTACCGCCTCCCCTACTGTTTACTGCTGCTAAAAAATCTTAATCTGCGCTGTATGCACATTTTTTATATCGGCCGATTGAAAGGGAAAGTTGATTATGAACTTCTATGAACTTTCAGAATTCTTTACTGCCTCATTGTTGTTTTAATCTAAATTGCTATATTTTGCACACTCTTACCTCAGGGTAAATCACACTCCCCGATCCGTCACGGCTCTTTAGTGTCGGTTGTATGGAGGGACGCGACTCCTCGAACCAATTGCCTCACTTCCGGGATGACAGGGTAAATACAGATGGGGGCCCGGCCGCGCATTAGTGAGTAATCGTGTGTGCTGTGTGCTTGAAGGTAAGCTGATTGACAATCTTACCGCCTCCCCTACTGTTTATTGCTGCTAAAAAATCTCAATCTCTGCTGTTTGCACATTTTTTATATCTGCTGGGGAAAGTTGATTACGAACTTCTATGAACTTTCAGAATTCTTTACTGCCTCATTGTTGTTTTAATCTAAATTGCTATATTTTGCACACTCTTACCTCAGGGTAAATCGCGCTCCCTGGTCCGTCACGGCTCTTTAGTGCCGGTTGTACGGAGGGACGCAACTCCTCCCACCAATTGTCTCACTTCCGGGTGGAAGGGATAAATACAGATGGGGGCCCGGCCGCCCAGCGGGCGCGCCAAAGGCAAGCCCGTCTGCGCCCATCTGCGCCCGTCCGCGACCCGAACTTGGCCAGCGCCAGCCATGCTGTTAGTGGGGAGAAAGTGGTGGAGAGGGGGATCTGTTGTTCTGGTGCTGAGCTGACAGTCTGTAATACTGATAACTATTGCACAATACATCAAGTTGATCTGGCAAATATGAGCTTGCCATCCAACTGCCCGTTATGCGGACAGGGTTTCGATGCAACACCTGACATAACAATGCCAACTCATCAAACTCAAAACACGCCAAGAGGCTCTCAGACTTTCCAACCAGAGCATTGTGAGCTCTTCAGGCTGGTCTTGTGAACTGCCGATCCCTCCCTAGACATGCTGACGATATCTGGCTGACCCTCATGGAATCATCTTAGAACGCCATGTTCCTTACTGAAACTTGGCTAAACGCAGATACAATGGCATCTATCACTCTAGCCATCCCACCTGGCTTTAAAATGTGCTTTGCAAATAGGGAGCGAGAAAAAAGAGGGGGCGGAGTGGCCATTATTTTTAAAGAATAATGGGAGCTGACTGCCTCGTGCACCCTCGACCTACAAGGTATTGAGGGGCTATACTTCTGTTTCCAGATATATTCTAGGGTATCGTTAGCAGGTCTGCTTATTTATAGACCTCTGGACTGTGCAGCAAATATCACCTATGATCTCTGCAATTATATTGTACAAAAATCTCTAGCTCATACTAACTTCATGGCACTTGGGGATTTTAATTTTCATGTTGATGACCCCAACTGCCTTCAAGCAACTCAATTCAGCTCATTACTAGCAGCGGCCAACTTAGTACAATTGATCTCAGGCCCAACACATAGGGCAGGCCATACCCTAGATCTAGTTTTCTCCTACTTTCAGAATGCTATAGTGGAGACACCCCAACCCCTGGTCTGGTCAGACCACTACCTGATCTCCTTTCTAATAAAGATGGTCAACCCTAACCAGGCAAAAGGGAAACGACTCACCCTGAAGAGGAAGTGGAACAATCTCACAACTGAAACCCTGGGTCCCATTTTAACCTTAGACCCACCTGCACCTACCTCAGATCCAAATAGAGATGCTGCTGCAATGCATCATTGGATTGCTACGGCGATAGAGACCGTCGCACCTGGAAAAATGTTGTTATCGCGCAGACAGTCGCTCTCTGCCCCCTTGGTTTTCAGAAACACTTAAAGTAGAAATAAGCAGGTGTAAGAGATTAGAACGCCAATGGAGACTAAAGTATAATGACGCAGCAAAGGCGTGCTATAGAAAGGCCTTGAAAATGTAACATAAATCCATAAAAAGGGCTTGAAGAGAATCTATTGAGTCCTGCATTCAGAAAGCGGACCACTCGGGCAAAGAAGTTTTTAATGTAGTCCAATCCTTCTTTAAGCCAAGAGCAATTGAGACTGAAGTGTCTTCAACTCCAGCTATGTGTGAAGACATTTCTAACTTTTTTGACAATAAAATCCAAAAGGTGTATGACACCTTCTCTGCCCCTGTTGCTACAGAGAGGGCAGATTTTACTTCGGCCAGTGCGCTGGCTTCGTCGTTTGTATGCTTCTCTCCAATCTCACATCAGGAGGCGCTAGCAGAGATTGATGAATGTAAATCGGGGTCCCCTGATGATCCTTGCCCCCGAACTCTGGAAAATGATATCTCAGTCCCTGGTAACCACACTCACCCATGTCTGGAACCTATCCCTTGATACCGGAGTCTTTCCCGACTGCTGGAAGCACGCTACACTGCTTCTCTTGAAAAAAAAAACCTCCGGAGCCTCAGGGGATTTGAGCAATCTCAGGCCAATTTCGCTACTTCCTGTACCCGGAAAAATGCTGGAGAAGCTGGTTCAAAGCCAACTAAACAACTTAATTGAAGGGAACAATGTACTACATGAAACTCAGTCAGGCTTTCGGTCGGGCTTTAGTACCGAGACGGCCCTCGTATAGGTTGCAGAGTCGGTCGGATGGTCACTAGATTTAGGCGCATCAGCAATGCTGGTGCTCCTGGATCTATCTGCAGCATTCGACACGGTCGATCATGCCAGGCTGCTCCAGAGACTAGAAAACATCGGCCTGGGGGGAAGGTGCTGGCCTGGCTTCAGTCCTACTTGAGTGCCCGCTCTTAGAAAGTCGCCCTTCGCCCTTCGCCCTTTCTCGTTCTCACCCAAACCTCTCTGGTGCGGTGTACCCCAGGGATCAGCCCCGAGCCCCTTGCTTTTTAACATGTATCTGGCCCCTCTCTTCACCTTCATTGCCAACTATGGCGTAAAAGCAATCTCGTACGCCGATGACACACAGTTGGTCCTCCCTTACCAAGAGCTTTGGCAATTTTAAGGGCTGTCTTCGTGATGTTGCTATTTGGATGAACACGAACAAGCTAAAATTAAATGCAGGGAAAACGGAGGTGATCTTTTTCGGGAAAAGGCCCAGTGCCCTCACCAGATTTCTGGTGGCATACTGAAATGGGGCCTCCGCCCTCCCCTAGCACTAGTGCCAAAAACCTGAGACCTGAGATGGGATGACGACTTCTCTTTCTCTGTCCATATTCGACAAGTAGTGGCTGGTTGCCTAAATAAGCTAAGAAACCTACGAAAGTTCCTGGATTTATTGCCCAAAGATTGCCGCAAACTAGTAGTCCATGCCACGGTAACATCTCGGCTGGACTATGCCAATGGCCTTTACCTCGGCCTACGAAACACGCGATCCAGCGATTGCAATTGGTGCAGAATGCGGCAGCGAGGCTGATAAAACACATACCGTTTAAACATCATGTCTCTCCACACCTACTCGCTCTGCACTGGCTGCCAGTGGCAAGCAGAATTGAGTTTAAGGCCCTGACACTTGCCTACCGGGCTCTGCCGGGCAAGTGCCCTCACTATCTCAAACTAAGACTCCCCCGCTATAAACAGGCACGTTCCCTGCGCTCAAATGCGCAAAATCTGCTCCTTGTCCCACGCTTCTCAAGGGTTCAGCTTGGGGGGAGAACGTTCTCGGACAGAACAGCCAAATTGTGGAATACCCTACCACTAGAGCTTCACAATGCAAGTTCAGAGGTGTGCTTCAGGAACCAGTTAAAAACGTGGCTTTTTAATCATTAACTTTCATTCTTATTTCTGCCTCCATCTTCTCGGTACACTGCCCCCCTGCTTACTAAGCGCCAGGACACCTCCGCGAGAGGTAGCTTTATAAACTTCAGTATTATTATTATTATTATTATTATTATTATTATAAAGCATTTCTTAACTGGGGTCCTTCTTACCTCTCCGAGAGATTCGTGCCTTATGCTCCATCGAGATCCCTCCGCTCGAGTACTAAACACCTGTTGGTGGTGCCTTGAGTAAGAAAAGCAAGATTAGGAGGAAGAGCTCTTTCCCATCTTGGCCCCGCTACTGGAACGTGCTTCCCCTATCCTTGAGACAGTGTCTAGATCATTTGCTATTCAGGAAGCTGCTTAAACCACTCTTTTCTGAGCCTGTTAACCTTTCTGGAGCTGCCTCTCACCTTCACGATCCCTTTTAAGTGCAGAGATACCCCTTCGGGGGTCGATTCTAGTGCTATATAAACAAAATAATTAATTGAAGGTACTTCAGACAGGTTTGTCCGGCATGTTGTGTCAGTCTGAGGTTTCTTATGCTTTCGAGGAGTGCAGTTGAGTTAGGGTTTTTCCGGTCTTTCGGCTGCAAGTTGTGGTCTCCTAGTATGATATGGGCTTTGGTGTCAATGGTGAGAGGGCAAATAAATCTGCAATGTTGTCAGTGAAGGAGCCTTGTGGTCCTGGCACATGGTAGATGAGGGCTCCGTTTAGTGTTAATGTTGCTGAGATTCACAAAGCCATTTGGTATTTGTTTGGAACACGTCTTTAAAAGGTGAGACCTATAATCTTTGCCAGATCTTATTTCACGCAGCTGGGAAGCAATCCCTTGCTTACAACTTGCCTACAACTTAAGTTGGAATTGCCATACATCAGGAACAAGATGTACACTGGTGGTACAGTCAGCCCTACATCTTTACATATTAGTACTTTGCATTTTTTTAAATAGTTGCATAAAACCTTGATTTGTACTTTTCATCGACAAAGATTAATATTTGCTTCTAAAATCGAACTGTTACTTTCTTCTTACTGCTAAACATTAACAGTGTTTCTTTAATAGATTGTATTATTAGGTGTTTTTACATTCATAGAAAGCTGAATTTTGTCAAGTACTAAGTGTAATAGCCTATTTGTATTACTGTAATTAAATAAGATTAACAATTAGATAGACATCAAACAAGCAACAAGTTGAAAGATTCCTTAGCTCTTTTCTGAAAAAGTAATTCCATATATTGAGGCCTTATGAAACCATAAAAGAATTGCTCTATATGTATTACCTTTGAACTGCATCTCTCCCCATCGACTAAATTGTCATCATATCCTTGGCTTTAGGCAAGCCGGTGGAACTCACTATTGACTCTAGCTTCATTTTCTAGGCCAGTGTAGAGTATAAGGGAATGAGGAGACTGTGCACTGTACTGGAGAAGGATCCATGCGCTCTGATGCAGCCAGTCCTGCACCACAGAGAATCAGAGCACCTCCCCCTTCTTGAGAGCTCATGGCAATGGCTACAGTTCTCGGAAAGGCCCTATGTTAATTGTCGACCTGGGTATGCTAAGCTCACCCCAAGTTGTGCAAGGGCAGAAGAGTACTGCTTTGGATTATCATCATAAGGCATGTAGGAAAGTGGAGTAATTTGTGGTGTAGGGTTAATCCTCCCCATCTAATACTATCACTATACCCCAAAGATGGTCCTTGGATTCACAATAATAAATATTTAGCTCAGTCCTAGTGTGTGGCAAAGAGCAGTCCGGCTTTACTAGAGTAACATATGTTAAGCATTTCAGAGCATCAACATGGACCATACGTAATTGACATGACTGGAGAGAAATCTGACACCAATTTATCAAAATAGAAAGTATTTAATTTAGACACCAAAAGAAATTAGATTGTGTGCGTACAACTGGGGTTATAGGTTTTAGAAGTAATTGAAAATCAATGCAAAATAATTTAGTGAAGATGTAACATTGTGGTCAATGGGAAAAACCACAAGAGACAATCGGTCACTTGCAGGTCGAGTTGCGTTGTACCCTTGCAGGGTAATGGTGATGCGGGTCCGAGTACCAAGCCACAACAGTAAGTTAAATTATACTTGACCCGTGGAGGCCGGATGCAGAGTTGTCCTTGCTGTCCCAGGTGCTGAACGGGAACCCCAGGATAGCTGTTTTTACCACTGAAACTGATCTGCAGGGGGCTAGGGAGAGATGCAATAAGACAAGGTGTTGGTCAAAGGTTGGATGGAATGCCCTCTTAATACAGCATTGAGTAAAGGGGTCGGTTGCCGGACTGAGATTCTAGTGTCAGGGGGTTCCTTAAATCCTAGACATAGGGGTGTGGGAGCTAGTAGCCAATGAGCAGCAAGTCTCTGCAGCTAGTCCGCCCCTGAGGTGATAACATCTGGGGAAGTGGATCATCTTTTCTACCCAGAATCCTCTATTCTGCCACTCCTAAATATGGCAGAAATGTTATTTTAGTGTACAGATCAGGCTGCTAACCCTGGAGGTTTGGCTAGCCTTCTGGGGTGTACACCTCCTTGAATAACTAATGTATCACTTGCTCAGGTGCAAATGTGACTAGGGCAGGATGAGGGCTGTTCCCTTCCTTGGGAGTCAGCCCTGATGCATGTCAGAGACGGTGCAGCCTTTGAAGCTCACCGTCTTGATGTGCCACTTCACTAGCCTGCTTGGAAGGAGGAAGGTGTGCCCTCCTGCCTGCCCAAGTGTTTGTTCTTGACTCCTGGGAGTGATCACACTGCCTGGCAGGAGGTCAAAATCCTGTCTTTGCAGCAGCAATCACAGGAAACAAAGGCTTGTCAGCTAGAGCACAGCGAAGCTTGGACAACCAGATGGACTACCTCTAAGACAGCCACCTGGGTGCAAGCCATTTCACGCAAGACCTGATATTCATGAAAGGGGTGAGAAGGTATGTTGTTTGATTCCAAACATGACATATTTTAGCGGTTCCATATTGAATCTGGCAACGTCGAGAATGCCCATGTGGCAGCTCATGTTATCTTATGGACCGCTAGCACTTATAGTCATTTCCAATGGGGCACACCACTATAGAGATATATAGGCTTGCACTTATAAGTCCTCACCTTTAATATGATTCACCCTCTCCTGGGCTCAGGAGGCCTTCCTTAGGGATTCCTGGCATGTATTAAAAATAGTGTATTGCCGGTGCCATACATGGTGAGGGCACAGTCGGGTTCATGCAGTTTGCACTGCTCCTGCAGTTTGCAATGGCAGCCCTGCTGTCAGTAATTCACTTGGGACACTCATAATGGCACCAAACCATGCTGCAGCCCTGGGGACCCTTTGACCACCTATGCCCTAAGTACCCCTGGTGCCATATACTAGGGACTTTTAGGGTATAGGGTTGCAGGCCGAAACGCCGTAGACTCCCACAGTGGAACTCTTTGAGCCCCTACCCACAGATACCCTGCTCATTTAAACATTTAATTCTCTTATCATTTATTGTTGCAGTGTCCTAAACATGCAAATCGTGGTTTTTATCTTACTTGTTGTTGCGCCCATCATTCTCACTGTTTATACCACGTCATGTGTCACTTGCGCCTTCACTACACTTTTGTTGGTTACATGCCATTTAATGTAACGCAGTGCTACTGACCCATGTGCTTGAACATTTGAAGTTCAAAATGTCCAACATGTCTACTATATGAAATATATTCTTCATTAACATTAAATGTTTCCCTGTTTTCTTTCCCTAATGGATTCAATCCTGTATAATTAACTGTGTCATTACACATATATGTATATTTGTCCTTTGAAATAATACCCTTGAGACACTGTTGTTTGTTACAGATTATGGCCCTGGTCTCTTTAGGGTTTATGGGCTACCTCCTGTAGTCTGTTACTGGAAATCCTGAGACCACAGACTTCCTAAAAAATTGTTGCCATTCATAGACTTTCTTAGTAGAGTCCTCCTGCTATGACATTTTAACTGTTTTTCTTCTTGCCACTTACCTCAACCAATTTGGATTGGCAATCCACCTGGGAGATTTTCTCTGAAAGTGACTCGGATTCTATTTCAAAACACTTCAAAGTATTTCCACTGCTCACGGCTCTGACTGTAGATCCTAGTAACCGTTCCTTGAGAGTCATTGCTCCAACATACCCAAGGCTCTTTTACCCTGACTATTTTATCCCTTTTCTGTCTTGGGCCCCTACCTGAAGTTCCTCCCTCGCATCTAACCCAACCCCTGCTTACCAGACCCCTCTTCAGCTGGCACATGCAGCATCCCTAATCATTCTTCATTCCTTCATTGGGGATAATCTGCAACAACTGTGATCCTTGGCACACGGATGTATGTGGTTACAACGCATACTTTAACAACGCATACCTTTACAACGCATTTTTTACACCGCAACATCCATTACAGCGCATTCCATTACAACGCATGCCATTATAACAAATTCTTTTAAACTACCTTTACAGCGCATTCCACTACAACGCATACTACATTTACAACGCATACCATTACAACGCATACCATTACATTGCATGTATGGTAAGTATTGGATAGTGTAGGGGTAAAAATTACTATTCGAACTCCAGCGGGTGCAGCAGTAGGGTAAGTGTTGGATATTGTAGAGGTAAAAATTACTATTCTAACTCCAGGGGGTGCAACAGTAGGGTAAGTATTGGATAGTGTAGGGGTAAAAATTACTATTCTAACTCCAGGGGGTGCAACAGTAGGGTAAGTGTTGGATAGTGTAGGTATGCGTTGTAATGGTATGCGTTGTAATGACTGCGTTGTATTGACATGCGTTGTAGTGGTAAGCGTTGTAGTGACATGCGTTGTAATGGTTGTGTTGTAATGGTATGCGTTGTAATGGATGTTGCGTTGTAAAAGTTTCGTTGTAAAGGTAGTGCGTTGTAAAAGTTGCGTTGTAAGTGTTGTTTCCCTTGGCACACCCTTGCTCTGGCCTTATTACTGAGTTGGAGACAAGGCAATCCCTTCACAAACTCAGCTTATCATAGACACAGCTACTGTAGGTGAACCCAATCTTTAGTGACTCCCTCAGATCCCTGTAATGAACTAATTTATGCTGCACTTTTGTAGAAGCGACACAATTGTTCTTCCTAAGGTGCTTGTGTATTGGGAAACAAAGGAGGATATCCACAAGGTCATTGCACCACAGAAACATGACTTTTAATGACGCTCCTCTGAGGCAATGCCCTGCACCATATTTGCAAAGTGGCGTCAAGCCATTTTTTGTGGCTTAATATGACTTTGTAAGTGTGTTACCCTTTGCGTGAAAGGGGCGTGCAATGGGTGTTGCTGTGGGCGTTCCACTGCAACACCCATTGCTTTTTGATGTTGCCCCAGATTTAGCAGGTGGGGTAAATCTGTGGCAGGGCCAAAAACAAATGCCATGCAAGAGCAGGCATTAGAATCGCGCACGAGGAGAAATGCTTTCATTTCTCCTCATGTTTTCCTATTTCTTTGTATGCACACATAGAAAGAGCAGAAAGCCATTACTGATTGCTTATGTGCAGGAAGGTGTCCCTTCCAGCACATAAACAATCATTATTATTGGCGATTTATGACTTCTATGTGTGTTGTACAATGCAGCACACATAGAAGTAACAAATAGTCATTATCGATTGTTTATGTGTCGGAAAAGACACTTTCCTGCACATAAAAAATCATTCCCTGCAATGCAGGCACCCCTGCACTATCATGCAAGGGTGCCTGCGTTGGCATGAGGCAGCAAAATTTAGCACCAGCGCTAGGAAAAACCACAGGAGTGAGCCATATGGTAGTAAATACAGTGCATCCCTGCATTTTGAAAATGTCAGAGCGCCATGCTGCCAAATTTGGACCAATATGCCCCAATGTGCCTTGTTCTGTGGATGTGTACCACAGGTGCATAAGGTGTCACCATTTCTCTTCCTTTTCAGTAATCTGCTGACTAATGGGGTTTCAGCTAGTCCCTCTCTCTCTCTAACACAATTACCTTGGGTACTGAGGCTCACCATCTTCACACACTCAGCACCAGGATCAAAAATAACATGGAGGTTATATTTCGACAACATCTGAAATATAAGAATTCTGCATTCTGACAGGTTCCATAAACTTAGAACTGGACAGGCATCTAGAACAATCTATGGAGCCACCGTACCACCTCTAATCAACAGATACCATCTTAAGGATTTGTGGGGCCCCGGGCTAGGCATATTTTGGGGACCTTCATATGGAACACAAGCCTGCATGATGCCAAACAATACTAAATTAATTGTTAAACTTGAATCCGGTCATAAAAACTGTTGAAGTATGTATTACTGTTGACCCCAAAACCCTTAAGATGATAAGTGGCAGAAAGAGAGTCAGAGGTAGGGATAGGCAGAGAGGGAGAGAGGTTCAGATAGAGAAATATAATATACAGAGATCAAAGTGAGAAATTTCACTTTCTCATGAGACCCCTTGGAAAGTGGGGACCTGGATCTGTTAAGCATCTCTGGTAAGCAGAAGGCATCCCAGTTAGTAGAGAGGGTGAATTCATAATGATTGCCAAGTAAACCACAAAGCGATACGAAAGGGGATGATGGACGGAGCGTTTGAGCAAATCAAACACTCACCCCCAGTCAATTGATCTGGGTTTAATCCATCATCATTCTTTAGCTCACTCCACCACCCCAAATCAGTCTGACCCTGTGCCTCATGGGAACAGTCCAGCACGAACTGCCAAGCCATGTCTTCCCTGGACCAGAAACAAGCATCCTGGGACCGGTTTCGGGTTCATAGGCCTCATCAGCCAGGCTATCTTGAATCCAGTGTCAAAGTGAGCAAGGGACCCACGTCAGGGCATACTCTGCCAACTTAGGGCGAACAAAGCGATACCAAAGGGGATGATGGACGGAGCGTATGAGCAAATCAAACACTCACCCCCAGTCAATTGATCTCGGTTTAATCCATCATTATTCTTTAGCTCACTCCACCACCCCAGTTCAGACATGGCCCTATGCAAATCAGTCTGACCCTGTGCCTCATGGGAACAATCCAGCCCGAACATGCAAGCCATGTCTTCCCTAGACCGGAAACAAGTATCCTGCTCAGACGTGAGTCCTGTGCTCTCCATGCCATTGGAATCAAGCTATCCTGGCGGATGAGGGCTGAAAGCCCGAAACCGGTTCTAGGATGCTTGTTTCCAGTCCAGGGAGGACCTGGCTTGGCAGTTCGGGCTGAACTGTTCCCATGGGGCACAGGGTCAAGACTTATTTGCATATGGCTGGGTCCAAACTGGAATGGCAAGGTGAACAAAAAATACGATGGATTTAGGCCCAGATCTCTGTACTGGGGTGAATGTATGACATTGTTCTGCATTCTTTCCATCAACTGCTGTTTTTGCATTTGCCAAGTAAATCACGGCTTCTTTCTCATCCGTCTCATTGAAATGCATATCACTGTTTAAGGCCTAGTATAGATTTATCAATCCATTGATAAAAGTTTTATTTTGGCTGGAGGTTCACTTTCTTTTCCCTCCATCACTCTTGGGTCGACATCAGTTTACATAATTGTAGGCCCAGGAGTGATTTCAATTACGTTGGAGTAATCGTAGCAATTGATAATTCCACATTACTCTTCAACGTTGATTTACCGATTATTACGTGATTTCTCCTGCTCACATAATTATGAGGAAATCCTACTGTGAGCGCACGTTTTCTACTACATGTTGTGTTATTTTCCAGTGCAAAATGCACCCTCAAGTCTATGTTGGACATGTGGGTTCCTTTTGTGGTAAGCAAATAGTGCTAAATTCTGGGAGTAATCTGGGCAAAATCCTACCCCAAGAGGACATTTAGTGAGCGTGAGTGGCTGCTCCTACCCGCTATTTGCATTTAGCACTATTTAGTAAAACAAAATGCATTCTCACACTCATTTGGGACGCAAGGAGGTATGCAAAAAAATAGTGCTACGCACAGAATTACTCTTCTCGTATAAATATGCATAATCTTGCAGAACTTCCAGGTAATTCCGCGTGAATACACTACACTGAGTTACACGAGTTAAGCCCACCCCTACATAATTGGTGATGTAACATAACTCCATTATTCAAAGAATATACTTCCCTCATAGCACTTCTCTATACCTACATGTTTCACCAGTGCTTTTAGCCCAGTGCTTTTATTGCATCAAAGCACTCATATTTCCTTACCATTTTATTTTTTGTTTTAACATTGTGGGGCAGATTTACAAGTCCCTTGCGCCACCCCTACGTCACTTTTTCCATGTTAAAAATGACGCAAAAGTGGCACAAGAGGCTTGTAAATAAGCCCCTGTGTGATTGACCTTGAGAAGGCGCAAGCAAATGTGTTTATTTCTAATGAGAATGCGTCTGCTGCCTTCAATGCGTTGAAAAAGCATCACTCATTAACCCACCTCTGACAGTCAGGGGAGTTCTGTTATATAGTACTTTAGCATTTGCTTGTGAAGTTAGGGTTTCACATTCCCTAACCAGCGCAAACATTCACAAGCCTTTTAACAGAGTTAAAGGTAATATTGTCACCCCAATGAAACTTGGCAATGAGAGTGAGATTGGCAAAGAGGAGTAAGTACAGTGCGAAAAGATGCTACAACAGAAAATATGGGGGCATATTACCAAGCAATAGCGATAATTATCGCTATTGCTTGGTTAGAGACAAAAAATATACCGCAGCGCTGCGGCGATTTTTACCGCAAATAAACCTTGGTATTACCAAGGTTTAACGCAAATGCGGTAAAAATCGCCGCAAAGCATGAATATCGCTGAAAAGTCAGCGATATTCTTGCATTAGCGAGCTAATGCTCTTAGCCATGTTATCCACCTCCCATTGGATAACATGGCTAAGAACTGCTCAGGGCTGGTGTTAGCTTTTGGAGATATTCCCGCTTAGCGCGAATATCTCCAGAAGTTGGTAATAGGAGATAGCGATGTTAGCGACTGTTTTCAGTCTCTAACATCTTGGCACGCCCACTTTGCATCTCATTAGTGATAAATATCACTGACATGCAAAGTGGGGCCCAAGATGGTCGCTATCTCCTACTAGCTGTCGCTAACTGGTGTTAGCAGCAGCTAGGTAATAGGGAGATAATTTTATCTCCGCTTTCTTGGCTTTTAAAGCCAAAAAAGCGGAGATAAACCCCCTTGATAATATGCCCCATGGTTTCTTCAGGAGTGGACCTCTTAATCCCAAACATTCCTTAGTTTCCAGAATCAGAAGAATCCCCAACACTCTTCAGCAGCCTCCATCTGCCAATCAGATCTCACTCTCTCTTCAAATTGTTCCATATCTCATGAACACTGCAGCTTGACCTATCCCACCTGCTTTACCTATAAAAATCCCCTTGGACTTTGCTGTCATCCAGGCCAAAACTCCTTTGACTACCTGCTCCAGAGACCTTCCCGGGCACACATCATCAGCACTTCATGACGAAGCTCACTCAGCCAGCGATACAGGCATTTCGATTCTGCGGGACGCACTAGAAATGCACAAATGTGAAAAGCATGAAGCTGTGACAATTGGGTGCAATGAGCACAAATGCGCAAAGGAGAAGAGATATATCCCCAACATGGCCTACATGAACTGGGAAATGACAGCTGCCCCATGCGTACAGTTCGAAGTCCTACTATTTTAGAGACCTTCGATTGCCCTCCAGATCACAAGAATATGACTCATTATAATCTATTTAGTAGATCTACTGTGTACCTTCAAATATTTCTTCTTTCCCTTTCACATCAGGGCATCAAGCCAGAATTTAAACTCCGCACAATTTACCCAAAGAGAGTGACACTTGCTGCAAATGACATTCTGAAAAAAACGTTTTTATTCTCGACACAACTTTATTAAATAGTAAACGTTTTTCTAACACTCTATAAAATATATATTGTCTCAAATTTAAGTTCTACTTTAGTTATCCCAACCAAAGTTATATCCTGACATTTGGTAAAATTTCAAGTTGAATGGCCTGTAGAACTCGTGTAGTCTTTGTATCACTTTCTGATCAATGTTGGGATGGGTTCTGCCTTTAGTTTTGCCCAGACAATGGGGTTTGCTACTTCCTTCTGCTTTTTTTAGGCATGGGAAGCCCTTTGTCTTGTTAAAGTAGAAGTGTTTGTCTGTGATAATTCTCTTGAGGCCCAGGAAGTCCTGCACACGACCAAGTTCCCCCGATGGATCTGTGATAAGTCTCTCCCCACTCACAAATAACATCTTTCTGATAGGAATACTTATAAGCCAGTTTTCCAGATATTTTGCATAGATACCAATCTGGATGGCACTCCACGAGATGTTGATAACGCCTGTAGTCCTGTTCTTGAAGGCCAGGCTCTCAAATGGGGGAATGTTGTGCCGTTTTGATAAAGTCTGGGTGTAATCTGATATTGCCCTAGTCACTGGGTCCCGAACCACCACAATAAACCTAGTTTCATTTGACATGGCAGAGATACGAGCAGGGGCATCCTTTGTCACAAAGTAGCTTGGAGTCTTCTCCATGGTGATCTGTCCATCTAGTGTCTTTGGCATCAGGGCTCTGTTAAAAAAACAAAGGAACGCACTGTTAGTCTAGAATGTGAAAATTATTACTACTTTCTCTTCAGTTCTGTGTACTATATTATCATATCGATACATGAGCTAGACGAATTGGAGAAAATTATACGTAGCTTAGATCTATACTACACTCGTGTGTTTTAGATTTTGAGATCACAATTTTGATAAATTTCAGAAATTCTTATCTCCCAAAGACCAGTCTATGTATGTTACTCAAATTCTCAAAACTTTGTACAGCTTTCAATATATCAAGTAATATGACCACTATATCAAATAATTTTATTTTTTTCAAATTCAGTGGGAAATCGCTGAGACTTCATGTGTCTTGAATGCTGAGGTCTAGCTGAGGCTGTGGATGCTGTTCGTGCTATCCAGACATTCCCATTCTGGAAGCTTTTTGAAGTTAAATTGAACTGAATAAACCCATTATTTTAGAAAAAGTTTTGTGGTCCTCCGACTGTTCATGGATCAAACATTTGTTGCCGACAACCTCCACACAGTCCACTTTTGTCATGGATGAATGATTATTCTGGCAGATCAACACTGGAGATAATTGAATTGGCTCATATTAACTTCTATGAAGACTACTATTTTCAAAATATCAAGGATACAGATATTTCATTGAGATTACTCATAGAGCACTTTGCAAAATGGTAATGCATGCTCTCTAATAGAATCTCTTACATTTATTGCATGCACCAGTATGAAATTAGACATGTCCTTATGTGTTTGTGTGGAGTACTGGAAAGACATTTTGATTAGATCACTCAAACATATTATGGTAAAATGCAGGCCTATATTTCAATCTTCCTGTAATTCTAGATCCTGAATATTATGTAAATACAAACCATTTTAAATAAAAATTTTATTCCTCGCATCCTTGCCGTGGTCTCCCCTAACTTTTTGCCTTAACCCTCAACGTTTTCTGAACCCGTTAATCATGGCTTTTAGAACTTTTCAGACTTTACCACTGCTAACCTGGGTTAAAGTGTTTCTGCTCCCTTCGTAAAATATGGTACAATTGGCTTACACCCAATTGACCTATTTAATTAGTTGTAAGCTCCTAGTAAAACAGTATTACAGGACCTGTAAAGCAAATACTGCTAATGGGCCTTCAGCACTGATTGTGCCATCTACTTAAGTAGCCCTTTAAACATGTCTCAGGCCTGCCATTGCAGCCAGTGTGTGCAGTTTTAAACTGCTAGTTTGACCTGACAAGGTAAGCATCTTGCCATGCCCAAACATTCTCTTTTTATACATATATGTCACCCCTAGGGTAGCACTGGACTGCCCAGGGGGGCAGGGTGCAGTGTATTTAAAAGCAGGGACATGTACGTTTAAGTTTTAGAAGTCCTGGGAGTGGAAAACGTCTTAATTCATTTTTCACTACTGCAAGGCCTACCTCCCCCATAGAATAACATTTGGTTAGAGTATTCTATTTAATAAGTAACAACTTGCAAGTAGGAACAGGTGGAGAGGTCAAGTTTGGGATCAAAATAATTTTAATTAAAAACCCTCTTTAATGGAAAAGTCAGATTTTTTGTCAAATTTTGAAAATCCCACTTTTAGAAAGTTGGCATGTCCTTGTCCTAACCATTTGGTGCCTGCAATCTGATCCTGGGTCACATGACTATTTGTAGCTGGCAGTTGGTCTTTGTGTATTGCTCACAGATACTGAAACAAAGGGAAGATAGGTGTTAGCAGGATGGGCCACTCTGAGTTAACAGGGGGGAGGAGGGAAAGCTGCTACTTTGGTCCTATTAGATCTGTCTGCAGACGTTCACACCATCTCTTCATCTCTGTTTGTGCAAAGGCTGTGACAGGCTGGTCTGAGGGATGCCGCCCTCAACCTGCTGGAATCCTTCATAATAAACGGGACTTTTACAGTCAGCTGTGGGGATTTTAGAGCTAAGAATCCTCCCTTAGCCCTGCTCTATTCAATTGTATGTCCCCCCCTGAAAAATTGGCATGCTCTTTTGGCTTCATGGTGGCATCCCAAGCGGATGACACCCAGATCATTGTTTCCATCTCTGAAGACTGGGAAGGGGTGGCAGACAAGTTCAGGGCCTTCATGGCAGAAATTGGGAGCTGGATGAGGAAGAACTGGCTGAAAATGAACAGGGAGATGACGGGATTGTGGTTTTTGGAGCTGAAAACTCAATCTGGACCAACCTGTGTTGTGTCTTTGAGTCTCCGAGCCCATAAACTCTAATTTTTTAACTTACAGGTCTCCAGACGTTAAATTAAATGAGGCTTTAGATTACATACTAAATTAAATCCACACGCGCAAAACATCACTTCCACTACTATTGTGTAACTTGTACAATAGTATTTCATTCATCTCTATCGGATTGGAGTACTAATCTACCCGGAAATGAATGCTCGCGCATTTCCGGGCGATCTTTGGCAGAGACAGCACAAGCTGCCAGGACTGAGAAGAAGGACCGGAGGTATCAGGCAACACCGCGTCTTCGCTTAAAAGCGCAACCGTAAGTATCATAACTCATTTAAAACTGCTACCTCCTTTTTTGACTTTCTGTAGTGAGGCCTCTCTCTTTCCTGCCGTATCCCCGAGGAAGTACTTCTTCCACATTGTAGAGGTACGCAGACAGAACTTTAATGCCCGACCTTTTTTAAAGATGCACTTCTCATAAGTACATCGCGCCATTACGTCCAGGAGCTTACCTAAAAGCGGCTCAGCAGACATAAACTTCGCATAATAATATCGCAGAATATAGTAACAACTATCACCAATATTAGCACTTGTAGATAAGCACCATTGTAACAATTACGATCACAATTGCTTAATGAAAAACGATATAAAACACGCATCAAAGTGAAATGACACCTGATCACTGGTTGTGTGCAGCGTCATAAATGCAATTCACGAGGCATTTTCCGAATACCACCACGTTATTCCACCTTAGACCACGCATCAAATTAATTAAGTCACAGCGAATTGTAGAACTATGGGCACAGCACTACAGTATAGCTTGAATCACCTCCCTCCGCCGAAGCATGATAATGGGAGAGTTGACGCCAGAAATGAGTGTGGTTCATTGAAAAGCATTGCCATTTTCTAGTTCCTTTTCGAAATCATTTGTTTTCGTGAAAGTACCTTTGTACATAACTGTATGTTTTCCCTACCCCATCTCCCTGCATGTTGTTTGTATGTCTGTTTATTTTACAGGTCAGGTACAATGATGCCTTCTACTCCCTGAAGAATCAGGTTACAATTCACCTATTCTTTATTCTTTATAGATTTTTTTCACGTTTTCACCCCTAATGGTCCTGACGAAAGCCTATTGACCTGTCGGCAACTTAAGGCTGAAACATGTTGACCTTTTTAACCCACGAATGAAGTGCGCTCGAAACCCTAACTCATTCTAAAGCTGCACGAATTATCTTATTCATTCTCCGAATCCAGAATCATTAAAACTTCCTTCTCTGGCTGTCCGGACTTTTTTTAAATCACCACTTACCTCACCACTTATCGATGATCACTACTGCCTTAAACCAAAGGTAAAACCTCCTGGTGGAGGGTGCACACACAAAAAAACGACCCGATGATTACGCACGCACGTGTAAACAAAAGCGGGGACACATTATATACCGCTACGAGATTATTCCAACATACACGTGTATGAGGGTCTTTTTTGGGAGATACCTACTTACCGACCTGCAAAACCTTGGTTCAAGCAGGACTAGTGATCCTTTCCCCCCCCCTGATTATGAGATATCACAACGGAGACTGAAAGAATTCATACTCTGACTCCCCCCTCCTATTGATTATACCAACCTGTGTTGGCCAGAAACTTGTGAGACTCTGCTAGTGCATGCAGTCAAAAACCTGGGAGGGGTTTTCGATAACACCTTTACTTTTGATTCCCAGGTTATTAGAATTGTGAGCTCCTGTATTTGGATCATTAAGTCTTTGACTAAAAATGTTTCCTTTTCTTCCTAAGGAGCTTAGGGTGTCAGTGGTCATTGCACTGATGATATCTGGCATGGACTACTATAATGCCCTCTATTTAAATGTGAATCAGTTCTCTTTAAATAAGCTCCAAATTAAACAAAATGCTGCAGCTCGACTTGTCCTAGGTCTGCCAAAACACTTCTTAGTCAGAGAGGGCTTTTGAACTCTCTATTGGTTACCAGTAAGGAAAGGGTGTCCTTCAAAGCCCTGTGTATGGTTCACAAGGCTCTATATCAGCAAGGTTCTTGTTATCTTAGGACACTTCAACTTGTATGTTTCCACTAGATCTCCAGATCAGCAGGACAGCACAAGGTTATGATTCCCAAGAATGTGAAAGGAAAGCTGGAGGAAGTCATGTTTTCCTAACACATAACAAAATGTAAATACCTGTAAATAAACTATACATATTCCTAAAATAGAAATTCAAAATTTTGAAATTATGAAGAGTGATGGAAACAAAAATGTTAGTAGCATCACAAATAATCATGACACTTTTTTTCTTGATGTTCAAATAATAAATATTCACTGAAACCTGATCTCCACACATTATCATTTGTGTGCAATATAGTCTTATCTATGGAACTGTATGTCTGTACAGATTTAGTGACCATTTCAATAGAAAATGTGCTGCATCCAAATAACAATGCACTACCACCTAATACTTTATTTCATTAAAAAATCGCCTGCCTCATGTCTATTACAGCTAGGTGGATCGTGAATGTTTGTCATACTAAAAAGTGGGTCATGGTTCTGAAAAGTTTGCGAAGCACTGCCTTAGAGCAACAGAGGGACTGTCACTAATTGTTGAGGCAGTTTGCCTCTCTTTTTTCCCTTACCCCAGGACTTACTACATGGTGTACCCTTGATATTGATACTGGGAATACTGGGAACATGTTAAGAATAAAATCTACAGCTATTGGGTAGGGTGAAGCAAGCATAAAGGAGGAAGTCTCCAAAATGCTGGAGCTAGGGCTCATTGAACCCTGAACAGTTCTTCTTGGTCCAGCCCAGTAGTACTGGTCCCCAAGGCTATCCCTCCAGATACCTCCCCTCAATTTAGATTCTGTGTGGATTACCGGGGTCTCAATGCAGTCACTAAAACTGACGCACACCCCATCCTTTGAGCTGATGACCTCATTGATCGGTTAGGGGCTGCTAAGTTCCTCATAAAGTTTGACTTAACATCTGGGTACTGGCAGATTGCCCTAACTGAGGAGGCGAAAGAGAGGTCTGTGTACATCAAAAAGCCAATTTCGGGGGATGCCCTTTGGGTTGAAAAATGGCCCTGCCATCTTCCAGAGGCCGATCAACCATGTCCTGGCTGGATTGTAGAACTTCAGTGCCGCCAACCTGGATGACATTGCGGTCTTCAGTTATAGCTGGGAGAATCACCTGTGCCTCGACAGGGAATAGTGTAAGTCTTTGCAAAAAGCAGACCTAACTATCAAGGCCAGTAAGTGCCAGATAGGGCAGGGTTCAGTGTTCTACTTGGGACACAAAGTGGGAGAAGGCAAGGTGCAACCGCTTCAGGACAAAATTCAAGCCATTCTGGCTTTAGAACCTGCCAAGAACCAGACAGGGGTAAAAGCTTTCCTGGGCATCACAAGGTACTAGAGGTGATTCGTCAAGGGGTATGGCACCATTGTTGCTCCCTCGAGAGAATTGGCCTCCCAGAAACAGCCCATAAAGGTGATCTGGACGGAGGCGTACCAGAACGCTTATGACTCCCTGAAGAAGACCATGTGTACAGCACCCATGCTATTACATATAAACAAATACCCTAGATCAACTGGTAGCCTTCATCAGTAGGATGTTACATCCCAGAGAACAGAGGTAGAGTGCAATAGAAAGGGAAACATTTGTGGAGGCCTGGGCACTGAAGAGGATGAGACCATACCTGTTTGGTGCTCACTTTTGGGTTCACAGAGACCATAGACCCCTCAGATGGCTAATACAGATGAGGGGTGAGAATCCTAAACTATTTATATGGTCCCTCTCCCTAGAAGGAATGGACTTTACGGTGGAACACTGCAAGATATAGGAACCTTCAGGGGAAAGGGAACAGGTCCCCACAAACGATCATTCTTCTGTGCCTCAGGAAGTATCTAGGGCCAAATGTTGCGATTATCCTTTTCTTTCCCACTCCAATGAATCAGCAGGAAATGGCTAGATCAGTGATACAATTAGTGTTTGTAGATTACCTACTCATCAAAAAGGCCCTGCCTGAGCACTCTCATAAAGAGTTTGACACTGGCCTTTTGTGACCCCTAACAAGCAGGGGCCATGACAGTGAGGAAGGAGATGCCTGATATTTCGGGGATGGAAACATATAGAACCATCCTCTACTTCAAAGTGGGAACCAGGTATAATCATTGGATCCTTAGACTCAACTCTTCAATACACTTCTGGACCTGTGGACCAGGAAGAAGCACTGCTGTGCTGCTGAAAGCACTGCCTCTCTGCTAGACTGCTGCCCAGACGGACTGCTACCTGGGTAAGTTGGACTAGACCTGCATCTCTAAACCCAGGATCCCAGAGTGACTCCAAGGGCTAGTTGGCTGGCCTCCTCAGAAGCCTCAGGGACAGAACAGGTTTCCAACAACCTTAAACTCAGTACCTGGACTCTGCATCTCTATGTCCTGCCCTATCAAGTGGTGCCATTCCAGTCCTGGACCCTTGAAAGTGGGCCTGAAAGTGCTCTGCCAGCCCTGTCAGTTCTGCTGACTCTGTGGAGTCAGGATACTGATGCATCTCCTCCGCATTGCATCTCCCATAGAACAAGCGCATCACCTTTGCTGCCCATCACCTTCGGAAATGGTGCACTGCCTCTGCCGCATGGACTTCCCCAATGCAAGGATTCCGCATCACCAACAGCAGTCCATTGGAACTGCTGCTGCACAATGCATCTCTACACTAGGACATCGCCACTCCCAACACAGCCCATCGGGATAGCCACTGTGGGGAAACAGCCATTACAACGCGGGCTTTACACCGGGCTACCATTACGACGCAGCAATCATAACGCAAGTCGCTACAACGACTTGCGCTGGATGGCGCTATATACTAAGGAATAGCATGATTTACTATTCCAACACCTTCCCTACTGTTACGTGGGCTGGAGTTGGAACAGTAAATTTTACTATTCTTAAATCCAGCGCAAGTCGTGTTAACGACTTGCGTTGTGATGGCTGCATCGTAATGGTAGCGCGGTGTTAAAGCCCGCTTTGTAATGACATACATCCGCCACTGTGGGGCTCATCCCCACGCAAGGACAACACCTCTGAACCACAGCTGCATGATGCATCTCCATGCAAGGACATTGTATCACACTTCGCAGTGCCCCAGAACCGCTTCTCCATGACACATGTCCTTGCCCTGACCTCACATGTCCTTTGCTGCACGACGCATCCTTAATGCTGGACTCCACATCTCTTAGCAACCCGGATTTAAAGTATTCTTCTTCAGCTGACTTATCTGGGCCCCTGTAGTTGACCCACGCTCTATCGTGGTCAGCCTGAACTTGTGAGTCTGTCCTGGCCCAGCGCTACCAGATGACCACAGTTGGCGCTGTTGATTTTTGGGGCTGCTTTCACTTAAATCTTAAGATTACATATTTCCATTTCTACTGATTGGATTTTTGTGGAATTGGTTTTGATTTATTCATTAAAATTAACTCTATTTTTCTAAATAGGTGTGGGATTTTTTGAGTTGCAGTTTCAATTCATTACTACCTGAAGTGCTGCATAAATAATGTACACATTTCCTCTAAGTTAAGCCTGACTGCTCGGTGCCAAGCTACCAGAGGGTTGAACACATGCTCATTTGGGTTTGCTTGTGACTTCATACAGACAAGCATTGCAGTTGCTGCTTGAGAAGGGGCTCAATCCCCTCAACAAGTAACCCAATTTTCTACACATTCATTTTATGTTTTAAGCCCTACATTTATCAATATTTCCAATTGCTTACCTCAGGAAAAAGAATTGCAAAACCTATGTCTTAAGTAAAAGAGATACTTTTTATGAAACATACTTTGAACCAAGTCCTTGATTATCATATACATAAGATGAACTATTGCACTCCCACTTTAGTAAAGAGCTCAAGAGCCTTGCACCCATTCAGGTTATTAACAGCACATCCATGTCAATGTTTCAAAATAAAGTGAAAACTTGAAAATACATAACTTTTATGCTATGGTAACGGTTTTAATAACAGGATGCAGAACAAAAGCAGTGGTCTACATATATTGTACATGTCTATAATCATCCATTATGTGTTCAGCGCTGTTTCATGTGAAGTATCAACTATCATGATTCAATTTAGCCCTGAGGAAGACATGAGTCCATCATTGCAGTCAAATGTGTACCTTAAATGTTTCCTACATCTATTGATTAATGCTGCCTGTGAGTAAATCAACATGTCTTGCACCTATCACAGATGTTTTTAAATTATGTTTCTTAGAAAACCCTTAGCTCTCAGTGGTTTCTTAAAAAGGTTTGTGCTTTACTCCAAAATATTGAACTCTAAGTCCATCACTGATCCAGCCACTCCCCGCTGTCTCATTGAAGTGGGAAAGAAGCAGAGGATAATCCCAAAATGTGGTCCTAGATACATCCTGAGGCACAGACCGATGATCATTTGTGGGGGCCTGATGCCTTTCACCAGAGGGGGCCTATATCTTACAGGCAACGTGGTTTCAAAGAAAGAGAAATACATCTGTAAGTTCAACTGACACACAGGTGTCTTTTAGGCCACAAATACTGTTGGGAACCTGGCCAGTCCCCTTCCACTTCACCTAAGTGGTAGCTATCTCCATTGCTGACAATTTTTGAGACATCAGCCTAAATGTTCTAGGGTCAGTCAACACAAGCATTCCAACACTTACGCTGGAACCCTTAGAAAGGGAACATGAAAGAGTATTCCTTCACAGTCATCCACAAGCCTCCATTGACACTGAAATGAAAGTATTCATATCACCCGAAGCTGGTAGATTAGGGAGCCAGGCAACAATATTAATCCTAGGAATTACACTGCCCAATAATTCGTTCTATGTCATTGTACCATTAGAGTTAATGTAGTTAGCTGTATCTCATGAGACCCAGAAAATAGCAAATAAAAAAAAAAATGTTGGGGCATATTAGCAATGGTGATATTGCCGCTTTAGCTGGACTTTTTCCAGCTAAAGAGGTGATATTTGTATCGCCCTATTAGCAAGCTGACGCTAACAGCAGTTAGCGACAGCTTGTAGGCGAAAGCTACAGGTTTGGGGCCCGCTTTGCATGTCAGCAATATTAATCGCTAATGACATGCAAAGTGGGCGTACCCAACCTGTTTGCAACTGAAAGCAGTCGCTATCACAGCTATCGCCTATTAGCAAGGCAGGTGGAGCGATAAAAAAATTCACGCAAAGAGCGATTATCGCTAGAACCTAACGCCTGCTCAAACCACGACTTAACCTGTATATCCAATGGAAGGTGGATATTCAGGTTAAGTCCCAATTTGGTGTTAAGTCCTGAATATCGCCGGATTTCCAGCGATATTCATGCATTGAGCTTCTATCGGCGGATATTTTATCACATTAGCGACTAACGTTGCTAATAGCACGTTATCTCTGCGATATCAGGTGATAGGCGGCGATAAAAAAATGTGCTAAGCACATTTAGCGATAATTATCGCTATTTGTTGCTAATATGCCCCCTTGTTGTTTAGCTGGCTCTCAATGTCACAAGCCTCAGTGGAAGGGCTGTGCTGCTTTTCAGCCATCTATCCTTTACTTGGTCACAATTTACCAGCTGATTGGTGGGGACTTTTGGCCTAAGCAGGACCCAATATCCTTCCATAGTTTGCCCACCAGTTAGGAAGTCTCTCAACTTCATTTCCCTGTATGCACAAAGCTTACACTTTGCGTGGCTTTATCAGAAGGTCTGGATGAGCGTCTTCCCCAGACACAGAGGCCCTTACAAGTTGCCCACATTCTGGAAGTTTAGAACACTCCCGTTCTGCAGCCAGGTCGTGTCCTGATAGGGGCAGAAAAAGATGCCCTCCCCTGTGACCCTCATTCCTCTCTTAGCAGGGGTGTGGAATTAGATGTTACTGGGGGATACATCCTTATTCTTCTATTTGGGGACTTAAACCAAGAAAGGAGTAGTCTACTGTGTTAACTATTAAAAATTATTTGGTGCAATCGTGTATTTTTTGACAATAGAAACAGGTTGCTCCCAGCTCTGCCCCCAGCTCCCCTGCATACCAGTGCCCCTGACCCCACGGTTCAGTAAATTAAATTAAAGTTCCTCCAAACCTGGGCCCTTCTCGCCAAGGTTGGGGCTTCATTAGAGAAGAAAGCGCTGGAAAATAAACCACTTGGCGTGTTTCAATAATTACCCGCCAGCACAATTTGAAGGCACCTCTCGAACAGCCAATAACATCTGGCGGGGAAAGCTGTTAAAACAGGTTGGAGGAATGAGAGCCATTCATCAAAGCCGAGTGATTTGCGAGACTGCAAACGAGGTAAGTTTGATTTGCTATGGTAAGGGAAAAACCAATAAGACCTCCAAAGTTCTTGCTCCTGCGCATGCGCCTTGTGCGCGCATCTGTTTCCATATGTGAAGGGTGGATTGCGTTGCACCGACTTTGGATGGTTTTAAAGAAAAAGCAACGCACGGCAATAAATGATTTTTTGTTAATTTCCGCATCTTGAAAGTATAGGGTTGAGAGCCTTAAATTGAAGCTGAAATTTAATCTGAACAGGATCAAACTGCACAATATCTGTATTAAATTCTATAGTACATTTTTTTCCCCGCAGGTAAAGAGAGAACAGTAGTATGAACCATTGAATTTCGCAAGTGGTAACGTTGCTGCCACAAATCAATTGCATGGGTTAATCAAGATACCATCAATGAGAATAACCTCTACTATCCTTTCTGGGGAAATTCTTTTCACTCGCAGATTTTTCTTTGTATAATCTTCGGACATCACTGAAATTTAAAGATGTCTCCAACAGTATTCCTTTGGCTGTCGAGTACATTAGATCTAACAGTTTTGCAATGTCTTTCTTATGGTTTATAGTTTAAAATCTGGTCACAGATCTATTTACTTCCATGTTGGTCAGTATTAATTCTGCATTATTATGCTTTGATAGCGGTCCCAGCAGTCCAAAAGGAGCATGTTCTAGTTTGCCAGGGGGTCACCCTTGGGTTACTAAGAGGTTTCCCATCCACAAGTAATCGAACTCAGTCATCCCGGAAGGGACAGGCCCTTCCTCGGCTCCTCTAGGTATGCCCCTCACAGATCCCGTCAAGCTTCCCGCAGGCCAGCTGAACTCTACAGGAACTTGTGCCTCTGTGTAAGCTACTCAGCCCCCCCTGCCATCCATAGAGCTTTGTAAATGCTTAAATACTACTGCATCGAGATACCACTACACAGAATCCACTACATCAAAATGACCACTCCTGAAAATGCCACTAACCCTAAAAACTATTTGCAAGTGTACATGTGCTAAACTGGAGCTTGTCCCTAAACTTTCAAGAAAACCTTAACAACCCTTAATCGAACTGCAAGTCTAACCCTAAACTTAAGCCTTTCCCAGTAACTAGTCCTAACGCTAACAATAACCCTAAAGGTTCCCCCACGCTAACCACAGACGTTATATGAGCCCTAAACCTAACACAAACCTTGTTGTTACACTAACCCTTGTAATTATCCCTTTCGCTTTAGTAGTATTATCAGTTACAGCATTTTCATTTTTTGTAATTTTAAAGTACTGATATCTATGTATTGGTACACCAAGATAGCGGATTGTCAGTAACTGGAGTGCATCATTCTAACTTCAAGTACAAAAGAAAAGTCCTAAAATAAGTGTGGTAAGTGTGGCTGGCATTGAGTGATTACTCTGGCAGCTGGAAAAGGTGAACCTTAAGAGCCCGCTTGCACTCTGACCACATGTTCCATCTCTGAGTATGTTGCGGACCTATTGCATTTCTTATAGAACCCTGCCTTGGTTGTGACCCAAAAGAACCCACTGCATCATCCTGATAGAGCAAAACTAAAATAATGCGCAAGCAGACAAGTACCCAACACTTACTATATCCATGGGTACAAACAGCAAACAACAATAACCAAAAAGTATTTTTTTTAATATATCACTGATATTAGGAACTCACTAGTAGATCATCCGGGTTGTTGTTTATAATTAAATATTTTGCATTCAGAGAAATCCTGCATCCTGATTCCAATGCGATAAATCAGAACACAATGCCTTAAAAACATAATAGCAGCCACTATGAAAACATATTTGATGTAAACAAAAAACAACTCTCTGGTAAGCTACAAGATGCTGAATTCCTTTCAGGCTCATTGATAAACCTGCATAGAGTAGAGGTAAATCAACCTTTTAAATATTTTGCCACTACAATGCATGAGTAACACTTGCCCGGCACGGTATATGTCAACACACCACCAGACACGGATCCCTTGATCACTTTGCCACTGGGTTCAAGCTAGTCTGGCTGATGAGGGGTGTTACCCCGAAATCAGTCCCAGGATGCTTGTTTCCGGTCCAGGAAGGACCTGGCCTAGAAGTTCTGGCTGGACTTGTCCCCATGAGGAACAGAGTCAAGACTGATTTGCATATGGCTGGGTCTGAACAGGGGTGGGGAAGTGAGCATAAAAACGATGATGGATTTAACTCAAAATTCCTCGGACCTGATAATTCTCACCTCGGTGCCTATTCCAATCATGGAGTCCCACTCTGCAACTCTGGGCAATAGCTTGCTTAATCTCCACAACGGCCCCCACAACGCTAAGGATGCCTGGCCTCCACCTTGGGGGTGCCCAGGAGTGGACGCCTCACAGGGAAAGCCAGGATGGGTTCCACAGCGGTATTCATACAAGCGCCTTGAGACCCTTGCGGGTGAGTAGTGCGCTATACAAGTATCAATTTTAACCCAGATCTAATAGTGACTGGGGGTGAGTATCTGAAAAGTTTCAGTGCTCCGTTCATCATCTTATTGTGTTTGCTTTGTTTACTCTAAGTTGTCAGAGAATGGCCAGAAATGGGTTCCTTGCTCACTTTGCCACTACATTCCAGCTAGCCTGGATGCTGAGGGGTGTTACCCTGAAACCAGTCACAAGATGCTTGTTTCCAGTCCATTGAGGACCTGGCTTGGCAGTTCAGGCTGGACTGTTTCCATGACGAATAGGGTCAAGACTGATTTGCATATGACTGGGTCTGAACTGGAGTGGTGAGGTGAGCAAAAGAATGATGATGGATTTAACCCTGATCAAATAATGGCCGGATTTGAGTGTCTGAAAAGTTTCAGTGGTCCGTCTGTCATCTTATTGTGTTTGTAACACACCAGCCTAATCAATGATATATTTCAGTAAACAATAATATAGTGCAGACTTAAATTCACATAGAGATCGGCCCTGGGGAAACTTTTCCTTGAAAAAAAGTCCACATGTCATCAAACCGACAAAGTACAACCAGACTCCCTTGCTCACAGTAAGTACCTTTTTTAAAAATAAATTATGCTTTTTCGTCAGGTAGGGACTAGGCAGTGGAGTGCTTTACAGTTATAGGTATGGTTCAATGCAGCGGTGTATGACACTAGCGCATGCATGCTCAACATAAAGGTTTTATATCTCAAAGGCACTTGACCAGGCAACCATTCTATAATCTTTTATCAAAACACAACTTAGGATAACTAATATCAAACTCTAGCCATAGTGGTCTAATTGTGTCAGAGGAGTGCAAACCTTTTTTTTTTGTCCTCATTCTGCCGGTTCACTTGTTGGCAAGACTCCCTTCCTTCACTGGTGATCCAGGCCAGGTTAGAGTCGTTCCACACAAGAGAGAACAGCCGTTTCCACTTCCACCCTTCCCTGGAGTGCCCATAGCATGGAAGGAAACAGGACCGACGGCTAAACATTGGCTTAATCATTTGACATCGAACTTTTGAGACCAATCCACCAGCTTAGCCCATACTTTCTCTTGACTGCTAGTATCACATAACAGGTCCTGTTTGCCTATATATATAATGCTTTGTTTTACATTCCAGCGAAAGAGGTGGAGAGTCCGACTTCCACAATTTGCAAATCTCTCATCTCCCTAAAAGAATTACATAGAAAATGAATCTTACGTCCAACCTACTGATCACAGTATCGCTTTTTTTGCCAGACTCCAAAAAACACCAAGGCTGGGATTACCCTCACTAGAGGACCAATAACTTCAATAAGAAATTCACACACCTCAGACCAAAATTTTACAATATACGGACATGTTAAAAACATGGGCAAATCGTCAGCAGCAGTGTTTCTACATTTTGGGCATTCATAATGTGTCCCTGCGAGTTTTTCTAACTTTGCTGGAGACCAGCCTACCCTATACTCAGTAAAGAGATGGTTGTGTTTCAAATAGGCAGGTTTGACGATTTCCCTAAGTAGGGTAAAGGAGACTCTCCAGGTTTCCCACAAATTTACATTTGGCAAAACCCCTCCCCAGTGCCTCTGTATGTCACTATCTAAATCATCTTCTGCCTGGATCAAGGTATTATACCACAAAGCTACCTCCTTCTTAACTGCACCGGTTCTTACTGCTTGGTCTAACCAAGAATCCTCCTCCTCTTCCTTCCATTCTTGCCACACCCATCATGCAGAGAGCTGATAATATGTGAACCTGGTAAGTAGACCCCCTGTAATTGCCTTCAAGGTTCCCCAATCAGCCAACTCAATACCCACCTTCAAATCTCCCCAGCAAAATATTCCCGCATTTTTTAGCAGAAGGCTAAGAGAATCATCCAGACACCCAGGGGTCCAGGGGATTCCCAAATTGGGGCCCTAGATGAATAATAGGAAATTACTAACTTCTTGCGAATTAAGACCTATACTTTCAGAGCTCCCAATAAAATCTTCAACCTTTACTTTTTTGAAGAACTTAGGGTCTCCAAACAGGAATTGGTCTTAGGCCCTCCCTCAGTTCGCCGAGCATTGCTCCAAATAGAATTCCTACGACAGAGTTATCCACTTTACCTAAAAGCATCCGACAATTCCTAAAGAAAAAAGCATGCCCATATATCAACAAATCTACAGGAGCCAGCCCGCCCTTCTCTAGTCTCCTCCTTAGTTTCTTCCACAATATACGGGAGCCCTTAGAAGCCCAAATAAAGCTGCCCAGCCTTCCCTTAAGCTCCCTTTTGTCAAATAATAATGGGATAGAATTAAACAAAAATATAATTTGGGGTAAAATCTCCATCTTAATAAGGTTCACCCAACCACATAAATTAAGAGGCTGATTTTCCCATCTCACCAACAGCCTCCCAACTTTCTGGCTGATCTTTTTCCAATTCACCGCAGGGACATCAGCCAATTTTTGAGTTATTGTGATGCCCAGATAGCGCATGCTTGATTTTCCCAGCGTCTGTTGCTCAGGTTGGTTCCATTCCATAATTATAGTCGTATTTGTATTACCCGTATATCCAGAAATTTTCCCGAATACTTCCGCTTTGGCCATTAACAAGGGGATAGATACCTGTGGGTTCCGAGTATAAAGGAGGAGGTCATCAGCATAAAGAGCTAGTTTAATCTTGAAATTTCTGTATGTAAAAGGGACAATGGCAGTATCCTTCTAATCCATATTGCTAATGGTTCGATATACATATTGACCAGAAGGGGAGACAGGGGACATCCCTGCCTAGTTCCACACAAAATGTTAAACCAATCAGCTCACCATTTACAAGCTCCCGGACGAGTCCGTCCGATGGCTTTTCAATATAAAACCCATATTACTTCTAATAAGAATGGCTACCCCCCTTGTATTACAGCTTTGATCTGAATAAAAAAATCCTGAACCCAGACCCACTTCTTGAAAACATTAATGCATTCATGCTTTAAGAGGTGAGTCTCCTGTAATAAAATTACACAGGCCTCGGTTCTCTTCAAAAATTCCATTATACAAGCTAACTTTCTCTTAGACCTCAGACCATTCACCTTCCAGGACAAAAAGTGCACTGAATTCTTATTCATTTGTCCTTCATTAGAACCAAATCACAGCCGAATCCTTCAATATCCATCATATGCTGCTCTACCCTTTGTACCTGTAACAACCTCCACAAGTAAGCTTTCCTTAAAAATAGACCACCAACTATATAGCGGAATGAGGACTATATTTTTATTTTTCTCCCACATGCTCCCACCCACCCGTGTTCCTCTCCCCACCCCCCATGGGGAACCCCCTCTCCTATCCTTCCGGTAAAGCCTATGAGGGATGCGAGAGATAAAGAGTCAAAATAGAAAAATGAGAAACAAAGAAAAAAGAAGGCGTACTGGTCCGTATTGTGTAAACAATAGCACAAACGTTCACTAGTTATATTGTGCCTTTACATGCAATAATAACTTCCTACCTTACTACGTGGACTATCTATAGACAACTATATACATCAAATCCCTAATCTGGGTTTCCACCGATTTTAACAGGCAGTCAAGGCCGGACTGGCCATAGTGGGCACCGGGCAATCCCCCGGTGCGCTGCATGGGTGGGGGCCGGTTTTGAGCCCCTGGGGGGCGTTTTTGTTACAGGGCCGTTTTTGCAGCATAGATGCAAAATCGGCCCTGTACCAAAATCGGCCGAAAACCAGACTCGGCAAAGAGCTCGGCGGCACCTCCAACCCCCCTGAGTGGGGAGGGGGGGCCGGCCAAGCACTTTGCCAGGGCCCTTTGTGATTCCCAGTGTGGCCCAGCAGGCAGTCGACCTCCGCGGGGTCTCTAATAGTGTGCATTTTGTTTTGCCACATAAATTTGAGCATGGCCGGAAATTTCATTTGTACTTGAGGCCCCCTGGAGCGTCGTTCGTTCATTTTGGAACCAAGTTGCCACTGCCTTGGAGCAGTTCTTTTCCCCAGATCAGAGCGAATCTGATAAGTCACATCTCCAAATTTTAACTTCCGCTCTTTCAATGCTCGCCCCAACACCAACTCCTTAACTGAAAAGGTTAGGAAATTCACCAACATTCTTCTAGGTGCTTTTCTCCCTGGGTGAAGCCTGTAGGGTTCTCTGTGAACTCTTTGCAGTTCTTTATCCCAGTCTGTGTCTGATCTGTCCGGAAACAGATCTCCCAATATCTTACATATATAACATTTAGTGTCCGACCCTTCTACATTTTCGGAAACCCCTAAAATGTGAACTTTGTTGTGCCTAGCATGTATCCCAAGCCTTTCCAGATCCTCATGTAAGGACTTATTTTCCTCTCTGAGGCCAGCTATTTCCTTAGCATTGGCACCAGTGGCCTTCCCCAACACCTTCACCTCCTCCTCCAGTGCTAACGTGCGCAAGGCAATCCCATAGATCTTCTATTCAAGGATCCCACATTTTATTTGAATCTCTGTCTGGTTCTGTTCAGAGGTTTCAAACCTAAGCAGAATGTCCTGTCTCATTCCAAGTAAGAGATTCGTCACTTGAGTCGCCAAAGGAATTCCCTCCAATGGACTATCACAACTCCTCACCCCTTCTTCACTATTCCTGGACTCCATCTGAACAGATTGTACCATTGATGTAGATGGAATTTGCAGGGGGTACTTGTATGTTCCTCCAAACTCTCCGCCCCACTATCTGTAAGGGGAGCACAACGGTTCTCTAACGTCAGCAATTAGCTATGGTCATTACATCCAACATCTTCAGGGGCTTCTCCATCCCTCTTGAGCCTCTTGAGCCTGCCACATGCCCCATGATTTTAAAATACGACCTGAGGGAAGGGGGCGGTTTGGATGAGAGCCCTGCTTCTTTTACTTCTTTTGCCCTACACTTTTGGATTCTGCCTCCCTTTGATGGTTTCTTAAACGGGGTTACAGCTTGAGGTGTACTTGCTTGCTTTTCACAGTAACACTTTTTTTTATCTGGAGCAGGGCATAAAAGGTATCTACTTCTTGCAGCCAACTCCGGCTGCGCACTTCTTTGAAAACCCCTAGACCCCCATGAAAATCCTGAATCTTCCACAGCCTGCAACGCCTGCGCTATGTTTTGGTCCTGCAACTGCTCGTGGTCTTGACTCAATACGGGGGCCCCCGCACCAGTTGAAGACTTTGTGTTGGATGATAATGGTGAAACACACAGCACCCGATCTTTCTCCATCCACCCCGGATTAGGGCTAAAGTCAAAGAACTGCTCCCGGGACACCAGGGGAGATATTGTATGGAAGGAGGATCCTGGGCCCCCCCAGAAGTCCCCTCTCACTGTGACAATTACTATCTCTTCACTGCTCTTAATCAGCCACGTACGCACCCCTGCAGACACCCCGCCTCCCTCACTGTGCCTCTCCATGAGCCATATGGCTTAACCACGCTCCGCCGAGCGCGCTTTAGGGATGCCGCAGCCCGATTCCAGCTTTCCTGAGAGGCGGAGGCGGAGTCGCGTATCGCAGTATATTCTGGGCAGGCTCCGTGAATCATGCGGCAGGGGAAGGGGCAAGAAGGTGGGAATAGTACTCAAATATACTGCTTACCCCGGTTAAAGCCCAATTTGAGCCCGGCAGTCCCTGCTCACAGTACCTCCCGTCTCTGGCTTCCTTAGAGGGAGAAGCCAGAGTAGCGTCCTACAGCGGATGCAAAGCAAGCTAAGACGCTCAGACACTTGATTGTGCAATTTTTTCAATTTTTTTTTGTTTATGGCACGATAGTCCCCCGCTCTCACCACCTTATTGCAGCATCAAATCACCAAAACCTTCACCTGACTCGAATCTCTCCACAGCCAGCGATCCTCCCGACTGGCGTTAGCCAGCTGCCATGTTCCCCAACCACGTGATCTACCTGAGGTGAAGAATGTTGAGGGCTAAAAACCCTGAAAAACCCAAAGAGGAGTGCAAACCATCAAAAATTAAATATCTTTTTTTTATTTGTTTATACAAATAAACAAAGGAGGAAGGTATGGAGCGCAAGTGCTTAGGGCATGTATTGAAAGGTTACATTGTGCTATTGAGTTCCCTCGAGCTGCAGTGGCATTGAATCCTCTTTAATATTCACTAAGTTGACTTAGTTGAAATAAGTTAGAAAACACAATACGGTCTTTGATGCATTCCTCAAAGGCGAATACTAACTCAGTTATAATAAATTGAAGAACATTAAACATTTGTATATACCTTTATATATCTCTAACTGGCTAATACTAAATCAGTTGCCATAACTTATAAGCCATTAAATATAGACCACTACATTTCTTTTGATAACAAAAATTACCCTTTCCTCCTTTTCCTGCTCAACCTACCTGCAGCACTCAACACTGTTTACAAACCAGCATTGATTCACACTCCCTAACTCTGTCGGACTTCACTTACCCAATCCTACAACGGTTTGCATCCTACTTTACCAACAAAAAATACTCAGTCTGATAGAAACTACCAGATCCAGGAGTCTCCCTGTTACCTGCAGAGTCTCTAGGGCTTTTTCCTGTCGTTTATCAATTTTAACTTTTATGTGAAACCCTTGGGAGATATCCTTGCAGACCGCAACATCATAATCCAACAATATACTGATGACACCCCACACTATCTGAAAGTTTCCGCAATCCATAATATATGGAGACTTAGCCTGTCTCCAATGTATCCAAACTTCGATATCAACAACCTACCTGATGCTAAACCTCACGAAATCCGAACTCCCCCTGATTGTCAACAATGCCAAACATTCTCTGATTCAGTCTTAATATTTCAGTAACGTAAACTTAACTGGCTTTCCATCCCAATTGATCAATCAAGCCAAATCACTCGGATTCACCCTGGACTAGAACCTCTCACTGCAGTCTAACCAACCGTTGTCTCTGCCAGCTCGGCCAATTGCTTAATAACACAACTACTGACCATCACACGCCTACAAGTGTGAAAATTCAGAGTATTCCATGCTCCCAAAGCTATAAGAATGGCTTGGGCAGCAAGTATTGGTCATTTTAATGTATATTTAATCAAAGAACAACTGTTATAGTTCTCATTTCTAAATTAGACAGACAGTGCCATCATGTCAGAGCTGATTTGCATAAAGCCATTATCTGACCCAGGGTGGTGTGGAGTGCAAAAAACGATGGATTTAGGCCCAGATCCTTGTACAGGGGTGAATGTAAGACATTGATCTACATTCTGTCCATCAAATTGTTTTTTGTAATTTTCTCCCTGAGTGTACTGGGGTAGCTCAGACGTGGGTCCCTGAGCCTCCACACCACTGGAGTCAAGCTAGCCGGGCTGATGAGAGGTGTTACCTCGAAACCGGTCCGGTCCTCGGATGCTTGATTCCGGTCTGGGAAAGATATGGCTGTTGTAGTTCGGACTGGACTGTTCCCATGGGGCACAGGGTCAGAGCTGATTTGCATAAAGCCATTATCTGACCCAGGGTGGTGTGGAGTGCAAAAAACGATGGATTAAGGCCCAGATCCTTGTACTGGGGTGAATGTAGGACATTGATCTACATTCTGTCCATCAAATTGTTTTTTGTAATTTTCTCCCTGAGTGTACTGGGGTAGCTCAGACGTGGGTCCCAGAGCCTCCACACCACTGGAGTCAAGCTAGCCGGGCTGATGAGAGGTGTTACATCGAAACCGGTCCGGTCCTCGGATGCTTGATTCCGGTCTGGGAAAGATATGGCTGTTGTAGTTCGGACTGGACTGTTCCCATGGGGCACAGGCTCAAAGCTGATTTGCATAAAGCCATTATCTGACCCAGGGTGGTGTGGAGTGCAAAAACGATGGATTTAGGCCCAGATCCTTGTACTGGGGTGAATGTAAGACATTGATCTACATTCTGTCCATCAAATAGTTTTTTGTAATTTTCATCATGTCGTAGAGTGTCATAAATGCAGATGTTGACAATTAAGTAAGTGCCAGTGTCGAACTTCAGAAACCACTGGCTCACATTAAGCAGTGCCCCCAGAAACAGCAAAAACATATCCGACATCAGAACAATTCCAACTCCCCTATAGTTCTTGAAGACACTGAAAACTCACCTTTTCAAGGAAAATTGCCTCGTTTTGGCTGACTGCTGATTACCTTCCGTAATTCTATGTCCTTCTTTCATGTAGTTCCAAAAAGGTTATTCTATCACAGTTTCAATAAGCTATAGAGTGTTAAATATCTTTTATGTATGTCTGATTGGCTGTTACTAATTAGGCTAAATGGCGTATGCAGTATTTTATGTATATCTTATAGGCTAATGTTAACTTGATTGTAATAATGTACAATTTGTATAAGTCCATAAGTACCAATTCAGTGACTTATGGCCCACCCGTACATAATTTAGGACATATTTCGGAATAGTGCCTAGGTATATGGTAGGAGGCATAGTTAAACGTCGACGCCGCGCTCCACGCATTACCTGCTCCTTTCCTGGCACTTAACTTTCCTGCAGCCTCCCACGCCTCGCCGGACCCGCTTCGCGGGTCCCGCATCGTGGTTTGAGGCGGTTTCCAACTTGGGGCATCTTTCTCAGTGACACCGACACCGGCAGGGCTGCGAGGCAGAGCGGAGGACTCCGTTGTCCAGGAGTCTCCGCGCGCCCGTCTCCAGCTGGGCTCCTCTCCCTGCCGGCCGCGCCCCTTTCCAAGTTGGTGTTAACGAGCACTTCCAGGCTCCAACAGTGGACGTTTATCTCGACGCCGCGCTCCACGCATTACCTGCTCCTTTCCTGGCACTTAACTTTCCTGCAGCCTCCCACGCCTCGCCGGACCCGCTTCGCGGGTCCCGCATCGTGGTTTGAGGCGGTTTCCAACTTGGGGCATCTTTCTCAGTGACACCGACACCGGCAGGGCTGCGAGGCAGAGCGGAGGACTCCGTTGTCCAGGAGTCTCCGCGCGCCCGTCTCCAGCTGGGCTCCTCTCCCTGCCGGCCGCGCCCCTTTCCAAGTTGGTGTTAACGAGCACTTCCAGGCTCCAACAGTGGACGTTTATCTCGACGCCGCGCTCCACGCATTACCTGCTCCTTTCCTGGCACTTAACTTTCCTGCAGCCTCCCACGCCTCGCCGGACCCGCTTCGCGGGTCCCGCATCGTGGTTTGAGGCGGTTTCCAACTTGGGGCATCTTTCTCAGTGACACCGACACCGGCAGGGCTGCGAGGCAGAGCGGAGGACTCCGTTGTCCAGGAGTCTCCGCGCGCCCGTCTCCAGCTGGGCTCCTCTCCCTGCCGGCCGCGCCCCTTTCCAAGTTGGTGTTAACGAGCACTTCCAGGCTCCAACAGTGGACGTTTATCTCGACGCCGCGCTCCACGCATTACCTGCTCCTTTCCTGGCACTTAACTTTCCTGCAGCCTCCCACGCCTCGCCGGACCCGCTTCGCGGGTCCCGCATCGTGGTTTGAGGCGGTTTCCAACTTGGGGCATCTTTCTCAGTGACACCGACACCGGCAGGGCTGCGAGGCAGAGCGGAGGACTCCGTTGTCCAGGAGTCTCCGCGCGCCCGTCTCCAGCTGGGCTCCTCTCCCTGCCGGCCACGCCCCCTCGGCATAATCCTCAAAAGGAACTACAACTCCCGCTGCGCGGGAGCGCGCGGGAGAAGCCCGGGACAAGGGCGGGACCGTCTGTGGCCGTCCGGGGCCGGAGGAGGCCGGGCTGGGCCATCCCTCTTGATCGTGTGATACGCCAACTAACTTAGTAAGTGACATAGATTGTTTTGTACTATCTTGTGGCCATTATGGCGACTGATATTAACATTAGTCCTACAACCAGTCACCCGATGTCTCTTCCTCTGGAGTCTGGCCCTTCGGCCATTGGTCCCTTAGACAAATTCTTTTTCAACCGCTCACTGGCAATAGATAAGGAACTAACTCTGGCTGAAAAGCGCGCCGAGCGTAGACTATCCATCGAAATACTGAAGAACTCTATGGACAAATCTTCAAATGTTGTCTACCCCACTTTGGTTACCCCTCTTTCATCAGTGGCCCTTCCAGCTACAAACGAAGGCTCTGAGGCCCTGGGTGATAACACAATTAAGACTGCCACGACTGATCCAAACACTACTTGTGGTAGTACATCTCACCCTTTATTGCTCTCTGATTCGGGCCACCAAGTTATACCTGCAAATCCCAAAACTGGGGCTAAAAGGAAACGTCCAGCTGCTGTTAAAAACTGCAAATTAATGGTCCGACCATCATCAAAATGTAGGAAGTTGAACATTGGGAATAAAGTTAACGAGCTTATACAAAGATCAAGCTGTGTAATACCAACTACTCCTACTCCACAGGACAATGTAGATAAAGTGGACGATTCTTGTTCCATCTCAAAAGTACTAAGTAAAGACAATGATGTACTATTTGCAAATGTGCTTCCTGAATTAGAAAAATTGTTTAGATTGGTACTCACTCCAATAGAGGATAGAATTGCTAAACTCATTGATAGGCTAGACCACTTTGAGCAAAAAACTCTAGACAATTTCTATTCAACAAAATCCTTGATCAAAGCAAGCAGGGTGGAAATAAATCCAAATCCCCAGGTCATGAACCTCCCCCTCACTCAGGATAAGGGTAGAAATCCTAGAAATGGCTCCCCTTTACCTTCTAAACAAAACAAACCCCCAGCAAACGTCACTGCAAAATCTACACCAAGGGCCGATAAAGCGGCATCGGGTCCAGAATCCTCACAGCCGAATCTGACACATCTCATACAGCCCTCATTGCCTCAGCCACAAAAACAACAGACCAATATAAATGTTGCGGCTAACTTGTGCCAACAAGCGGGTAAAGCACCAACACCTGCTAGTGCTACTAACAATCCACACATACCCCCAAACACCAAGGGAGTAGGAAATGGGGTCAATGTTCACCAGCCGGCTGTCAAAGCCCCAACAGCGCCCCTAGCTAATAGCAACCAGGGGCATAAACCTGCCCTTCAACCTGTTCCTCAAGCTCCCAAATCAATCCCAACGCCCTTGTCAAAGCCACCTCATAGAAAACCCCCAATTAACCTAACCCCAGACTCCTTCCCCTATGTGGCAGTTCTCATCAATGTACCACCTTTACCCCCAGGGCAGAGAGAAAACTTCCAGATGCTCAAAAACAAGACCATGCACTGGTTAAAGGAAAATCGTCCTCTGCCGGGTGGTGTAGATGGGCTAATAATAGGGGCTAGGAGAATTGACTGGATGGGTTACACACCAAAAACTCTGGGTGGGGAATGTATAGTGGTTAATTTCCAAGATCCTAGGGTGGTGGGATGGATAACAAGGCAGGGATGGGGAACAAACAAGGGCGGTATTGGTATTGTGGACCTCACCTTCTTTTACCCCAGACCAACAAGTATAGCTACAAGCCTACTAAATGAGCCCATAATCCCCCCCATTGTGCAATGGCCAGTTGCCTCATTACCATCTTCCCATGCAACTTTTAATTATATTCCATACACGCACAATAACCCCCATGCAGGATGGCAGGATTTGGGTTGGGGATATTGACACACAGATACTGACAGTATGGGCGGTATTTTAAAAGTAGTAGAGGCGTTGGGTGATGTATGTGGTAATATTATTGCTACAAAAACAATGGAGAATAACACCGAGGTTAGGTGTGTGGCCGAAGAAGGTGGCTTTAGACCAGGGACATCAAATTCAAATGTCTCATACCCCGTAATGGTCGATTTAGTCGTGGGCTCACTAGATGACTCGGATAGTCTGGCTAGTTTAGTGGGAATTTCAATGTCAACCCACGCATCTCCGCTTGCTAAGACCTGGGAGGGAACGAACACAGATATTGGCACCCTTCTGTCTTGGAACGTCGCAGGGTTGGCCAGCAAGTTGGACTCCCAGCTTTGGGTAGATTTTATAAGTGGCTTTGACATTTGTTGCTTTCAAGAAACCTGGGCCTGTGAACCACTCTATTGCTTAGGTTACTTGAACTATTACATACCAGCCATCAAAGGGGTAAGAGGGCGCCCAAAGGGTGGCCTAACTGTGTGGGTCAGACTGGGTTTGCATTTTGACATAAAGATCCTTGACCTGGGAAATAGCGATTTACAAGCACTTAGAATCTCTGTCGCAAAAGGCCAACCAATAGATCTTTATAATATTTATGTGAGAGGTGACAGAATAACAAACATATCCACCATTGAGCTGTTGTCTGATGCTATGGAGGCTAACTCCCAGGGAAATGTAAAAATTATACTAGGGGACTTAAACAGGACCTTCGAACCCTTGAGCTGTACAAACGACCCTAATGGGTGTGAGGAGGATAATCTCTGGGGAGTACCATCATTAAACTTACAGCCTGTGAAGCGATGGACAAAAGAGATTCTACTGTTAAATGGAATATGCTTGGAATACGGTATAAGAGCCCTTAATGGTAGGACACCTAGTGATAGGGAGGGCAGTTTTACTTTTGATAATGGTATCAACAGGAGCCGAATTGACTATATATTGTGTAGTCTCCAGCTGTGGAATGGGGTGGTAGATATGGCAGTTAGACCCCGGGTTGAAAGTGACCACAACCCCCTATGCGTGTCACATAAGTGGTGGAATGCAGGTTTAGGAAATCCTACTGCGATACACGATGACACTCCTCATTTAAGTAATGATGAGCGAAGGCTAAAATGGCCCAAGGTGCTAGCAAACGAAGCCACCATGGCATATATTATTAATAAGGTAGATGGTGCAATTTCCGAGATAGAAGCTGCTGCCCCAGTGGTTCCTGGGGACAATGTTATCACTGAAATCCACAATAAGTTATTCTCCTGTTTGAGACCATGTTTTTTTATAAAGAAAAGTAAAGGGAAGAAAACTAAAGAAGTGGGTAGGTGGTTTGATAATCACTGCAGAGCAGCACGTCTAGATCTGGGGCAGGCAATAAGGAATAGGGATCGTGCTGCAGTGATTAAGCATAGGAAATTGTACAAAGCAGCCATTTATCGTGCAAAAAAGAAATGGGATGAAGACCATTGGGCCCAACTAAAAGAAGCCTCCGATAATAAAGATTCGCTGTTATTTTGGAAGATCATCAAGTGGGGCAGTGGTGCGGGCCCAGTGAAACCTGATAATAATGTACCAGTGGGTTCCTGGGTCGATTATTTCGGGCCCCAGTACGCGGAAAGTAATATATCCGTGATAGCTGAAGATATAATCCCGGTCTATGCAATAGAAGATCTATTCTCCCTCAGTGAAGCGGAAATTGCCATCAGTTCTACTAAAGGTGGGAGGGCGCCCGGCCCGGATGGTATCCCCCCTGATATTTTTAAATATGATGTGGCGAGATGGGCGAGATACATCCTACTTTTGGCAAACGCCCTAGCAAGGGGGGCAGTGGTGCCTGATATTTGGAAAGGAGCAACTATTATCCCCATCCATAAGAAGGGCGATCGCTCACTGCCTGCAAACTATAGGCCCATAAGCTTAATAGCCACTGTACAGAAGATAGTCGGAAAAATGGTAACAAACCAGCTAATGGACTGGGTAGAAGACAACAACGCCCTCTCCCCTTATCAAGCGGGATTTAGGCGAGCCACTAGTACCATTGACCAGGTCTTTCGCTTCACAATATTGAGGTGGAAAACCGTTGTGCTGGGAAGGGGCAGCCTGTATGTCGCGTTTGTCGATCTGCGGGCTGCGTTCGATCTAGTTCCCAGGCACAAGTTATGGTCGGTGCTCCAAAAGCTGGGGATTCCTGCAGAACTTCTTACATTAATTATGCAACTGCACGAATCCAATTTTGCCAGAGTACAATGGGGAGGAAGTAGCGAGACAACAGTGGACTTTCCTGTGGAAAGGGGTGTTAGGCAGGGCTGTTCTATGGCCCCCCTACTTTTCTCGTTATTTATTAACGGGATAGTTGAGAAAATGCTGAGGGCTAGTGTCGATGCCCCCTCGTTGGCGGACACCAGGGTCCCGATCCTGATGTTCGCTGACGATACCCTTATTTTGTCCAAGACTCCCATGGGGCTGCAGCGTGCAATAAGCATTTTTGATGCCTTTTGCGTGGAGCACGGGCTTGAGGTAAATGTAGGGAAAACTAAACTAATGGCTTTCTCTGCTGGGAGCAGATGCTATCCTAAGATAACCCTAAACAAAAGCAGGCTCGATATAGTTAATGAATTTACATACTTGGGTGTGCAGATTGCGGGGGGGACTGGTTGGACGCATCATGTGAGTAAAGTAGTCCTAAAGCACCAACAGCTATCAGGTGCTTTAAGGGGGGAACACCGCAAATCAAAAACAAAACCTATAAAACCAGCGCTGACAGTGTATGACGCGAAGGTTTTGGGTGCAACCTTATATGGCGCTGAGCTATGGGCTTGGAATAGTCTGATGGATCTTCAGACCTCCGAGAACAAGTTCATGCGCGGGATTACTGGACTCCCGCAGAGCACCCCTCTGATCCCATTGTTTATGGAGCTTGGTAGACGCACGATTACAGACAGAGCTCGATTGCGACCAGTTCTTTACTGAAGACGCCTATGGACGACTCCAGAAATAAGACAGTATGCGGAGGGCTTTTTGTGGATAATTAAGGAAGATATCTTCCATAAGATAAAATGGTTAAAACATCTTAAGACCATGTTGGTAAACTTAGGGTTTTCCAATCTTTGGAATAACCCTGAGGGAGAAATCTTCCCAAGCAAAGAAGCCCTCAAAGAGCAATACTGGGGTTGGGTAGGAGGCAAGATGCTGAATGACATCAGAGCAGATTCAATGTCCGGTCGTTTTTTGGAGACAAAAATTTTACCTGTCCTAGAAAACTATTGGGATAACATCACGGTACCATTGGACAGGAAACTCATTTTCCAGTTAAGGTCAGGATCTATCCCCCTTAGGAAATTGACATCTGGTTGGCACAGATCCACTAATAGCCTATGTCCTTTATGTGAAAATGCCGAGGAGAGCATAGGACATTTTCTCTTTTCATGTGAAGCCTATGCGAATCCAAGGAGGAAATGGCTCTCGCCGGTATGCAAAAATCTGGGGACACGCGATAGTTCCGTGGCCTTAAGAATCCTATGTACAACCAATCATGATTCGATTGTCATGGGTGTCGCCAAATACATGGGTTGGGCTTGGGCGATAAGACGACGGTCTTTAGGGGATCGCAGGTAATTTAGTTATTCTTTTTAATAAGCTTTTATTGGTATAAATTGTTTTATCTGTAATTGTATGAGCTGCACTGTGTTTAATGTATTTTTATCCTGTAATATGTATTTTGTGTAATTGTTCTGATTTTATGTGCTTTTATGAGAATTGTCTCGAATAAAGCTTATACAACAACAAAATGACAAATATTTTATTTATGTGTTGGTTTTGAAAATAGCGAAATTAATAGCTTTGTCATTTACAATGCCAATAGTTTTAATTTTTGAAAACGTGACACTTATAGCATTTGTAATGGAATATGTGTTGTATTTACATGACTTAGATGTATTAATATTACAAATAACAATGGCTTTTATTTTTTTGATAATTAATACTTAAATAAAAGTTATTGTAATTTATAATGGCAATAGCTTAAACTTTTGTAAATAACTTTTGGGAAGTTTATGTTCAGTATATTTTATTGTGATGAAAATCCAAGAACAAGAGTGAAATATTAACATCTTTTTGTAATAAAGCTTGAAACATTGAGAGAACATATTAGAACCAGTTGTTGTTGAATGGTTGCAGAGAGTGATGCTGTGGCGTTCAGTGGTGCTGAGTGATGCTGTGGCCTTCAGTGGTGCTGAGTGATGCTGTGGCCTTCAGTGGTGCTGAGTGATGCTGTGGTGTTCAGTGGTGCTGAGTGATGCTGTGGCATTCAGTGGTGCTGAGTGATGCTGTGGCATTCAGTGGTGCTGAGTGATGCTGTGGCATTGATTGATGCTGTGGCATTGAGTGAAGCTGTGTCGTTGAGTGATGTTGTGGTGTTGAGTGATGCTGTGGCATTGAGAGATGCTGGGGCGTTGAGTGATGCTGTGGTGTTGAGTGGTGCTGTGGTGTTGAGCAGTGCTGTGGCATTGAGTGGTGCTGAGTGATGCTGTGACGTTGAGTGATGTTGTGGCATTGAGTGATGCTGTGGCATTGAGTAATGCTGTGGCGTTGAGTAATGCTGTGGCGTTGAGGGATGCTGTGCGCTGAGTGGTGCTGTAGCATTGAGTGGTGTTGTGGCATTGAGTGGCGCTGTGGAGTTGAGGGGTGCTGTGGCATTCAGTGATGCCGAGTGATGCTGTGGCTTTGATTGATGCTGTTGCGTTGAGTGAAGCTGTGGCATTGAGTGGTGCTGTGGTGTTGAGTGGTGCTGTGGTGCTGAGTGGTTCTGTGGCGTTGAGTGGTTCTGTGGCGTTGAGTGGTGCTGTGGCGTTGAGTGGTGCTGAGTGATGCTGTTGTGTTGAGTGATGCTGTGGGAAGGTAATAAGGAGGAAAGATAGAGGGTAGGAAAGAGAAAGGAGAGAAGAGGGGTGAAAGAAGGGCTGGCGTGGAGATGCAGAATGATGAGGTGAAAGATCACTAAAGGGATGTTGGGCAGCACACATACCATCTGATGTACATATACATTGCTCTAAAACGTTGTGCCGATTGCTTTACTAGGATGGCATAGCATATGGGCATTTGACCCAAGAGAGGGGCGCTCATTAAAATCACCTGTTATAAGTTATTGGGTAGACCAGCATGCCATTCACTATACATAAGTTCTTTTGAATATTTGGGTGCTACGATACTGCCAAGGTTACAGGTTAACGTAGCCAAAAATATGTTTGTTCAGACAGCACGACTTTGCTATGCACTGTCAGCATCGTTTAGCACTGTGCAGCTGTCCATGAAGAACGTGAAGTTACATCAAGTCAAGGTAAACTATAGTGTATGCTCAGAGTGATTAAAAAAGTGCCAAATCTCATATTCGTGCCATGAGTGAGATCAAGCGTGACTCTGTGAGCATACAAGCACTTTGAAGCATAACTCAATGTGTGTCTAAGTCTGCAGCTCCCAATTATTACGAGCTACATTAACTGTCCAAATGTTGTGCGCAACCATGTTAATAATAAGCAGAATTCCCAACACAATTGCATTGTCTGCTTACCGATTTATGTGAGCCATATGAAGCATTCCTCAAGGATTCGCTACGCCTTGTGCTGGCAACCGTCTGCAATAAAGCAAGGGGATTCATTTGATCTAATCACTACAACATATTATTAATGCTAGAGGGACCCGTGAGAGACAGGGCTTACCTAGCAAATAGTGGGGGGCTGCTCCTCCAACGTGCCGCTGTCCCTGCAGTCGGTGTCCATGGGAGTGTGTTTGAGAGGCCAATAACAAAACAAGCAATGGTGGAAAGCCCCATAGGGTATTTGACATACAGTCAAGCAGTCTGAAAGATAGTGTCTAACTGTATTAATCCAAGTTGGCAAGATATCTTGCACACAACGGGCACTGGGTGGCTCAAGCATCTGGCAGGTAAAGCAAGTTGCGGTATCCATTATCTAGCATAATTAATAAACTGCCCAAAAATGAATGTTCGTAGCATTGAAAGGCGAGGTTGAGTGTCGGTGGAAAGAGTGGCACAGCGATGGGAGACAGCCTCTGTCTTAACTGTGTGATTACAGTGGGCTGAGAGCCCCCACCTACCCACCCATAGCCGCGAGCTGAAATTGTCTAACTGGTGAAAAGCATCAACGGGTGAGGGTTGCTTGGAGCAACACGCATGTGCGCTCCACCCAGTGCCTCACACCCTATTGTTGTGGAATCGGCATGAGGGGGTTGTGAGGCAGCATTGGCTGCCCTGAAAAGACCGGGATCGTAGTGTGTGCACAGAATAAAAGCCTAACAAAAGCAAGACGCAGGACCCTATGCTTAAGGCGTCCCGCATTGCAAACATAAATATATATATTTGTTAAATGAACCCGCATTTTAAAAAGAAGATGCGCTGGCGCTATTATGGATGTGCCGCGCTATAAGATAATAAAAACATACAATGTTAAAAGAAACAGTACGTTGTGCGATCTAAACACATATATATTTTTTGCTAAATTAACCCGTATTTAAAGCACATCGTGCCTGCTTGTGGAGCTTAACAAACAAGAAACCTGGTATGAAAGAAGGAGTGGGGAAGAAGGCAAAGATTGGCGGTGAAAGTACGGAGGGAAAGAAGTAGAGAGAAACGAAAGTAACAGGGTTAATCTTATAAAACACGCTCTCAGCTTTGCTGTGGCGGGGGTGGGTGGGCGGAGGAGCAGCAGCCTTTGATGTCTAGTGGTGTGAGAGACAAATTTTGGTGTGCGAGGCTTCCTTTCAAGTCGGGTGGGTGGGGGCGGGGGAGCAGGGGAGCAAGCGAGGGGGAGGGAAAGAGCATATTGGGTGTGAGTGAGGCCAAGCGTGCGCCTGGCGAAGCGTCACGCTTCAGTAGACAACATGCATTGGGAGGACTCCGCTTGTTCAAAAGTGTTGTTTCCCCTACAATAGTTCAGAGCTATAAATAGCTCGACCTAAAAAAGGAAATCATTTATGTAGGTCAACTTCATTACAGTGCCAGAACCTGGAGGCTGCTCTAATTGTAATCCAAAGGTATGTTTAGCACGCTCACTGCCACATTTGTCTAGAGAAAGAAAACACATGTTACTTCTTGTCCCTAAGTATCTTGTTCAGAGCAGTCCCTAATCAACCTACTTTTATTTATTCCAGTAAATACATATTGCTCGTCTTCACCAGCACCATAAAGCATTGCTGGATTCTGAAATTAATAGACATAAATGAAAAATAGTCCAAAGCAAAGGTTCCTGATACGAGGCAAGACCTTGATTGCATTTCGAATCTAAAAAAAGTAATTTAGCATGAGTAATTCTTAATAGTTCAGTAACTCACTGTTCAAAGTGACTGAAGGTCAATCTTAGATAGAGCGAGAGGGTGAGCCTTGGATTCCACTCTATGCAATGTAATGTACACGAGATAATTCGGTGATTTAAAGATTGAAAATTGTGTAAGAAAGGTTGTGACAAGTTTAACAAAAACAGATTTCATGTAAATATTTACGTGTCCTCATTTACTCATAAGAGAGAGTGTATCAAATGACAAAACTGTGCATTCTGGACAGGAGAAAGGAGTACAACGTAGCTCCCTCAATATTGCGCACCTAGACCGAAAAGAAAGTCTAAAACATGGACAAGGAAGCCTGACAAATAGACCTTAGCAAATAGGTGAGCCTTATCTTCAGCTAAACTGTGGTAAAACTATAGCACTTGCACTGAAGGTGTATTACAGCCCCTGCCGAGAGGGAGGAAGGCACTGCCTGGATTTGGTAAGTTAACCCCTCTAAGGAACTATGGTCCAATGAGAAGTAACATGCTGATCCTGTAGTAGGTGGGGTTCCTTGAGTCAACCTCTTCAGGACTCACTGCGAGCGATCCTAAGGACGAAACTGAGGAGAGATGGGAGGGAGGAGGTCTCCCGAGTGATTCAAAAGTTATCATCAGCTTTGGATAACTCAGTTAAATGGTTGTTTAATTTTTTTGGGGGGTGGAGTGGAGGATTCCTAGTTGATCCACAGGCTCACGATCAGTAGCACAACATGCAAACCACAATGCACGAGATTACTGTCATGGTTTTATCAATACATTTATGAGAGAATTAGTCCTTAATCACACTCATGTATGAGATTCACATAACTTAATGTTAAAGGGCTGATTGTGCCTAATAAGAGATGGGACATTTGTTCATACCTCAAAGCCAGATGTGATATGTATGCAGGAAACACCCTTAAAAAGAACAGACCAAGGCAGACTGAGAAACAGCCAATAACCCACTGAATAGTAGACTTCAGCCTATGCTGAAAAAAATGGTGAGTGGATTTTTTATGATAAAAAATCTCTCCTTTATTTGCGAAAACAAAAAGGTAGATGGTAGATATTTAGTAATTAGAGGCATCTAAATACTAAATTAATAATGATTGCTAACATCTATATTCCCAACGTGGCACAAGACACCTTCTTAGGGAATTCCCTTGAGATACTAGCTAGCTTCGCAACAGGGGAAATTCTTTTTATGGGTGATGTTAATGGTGTAAGGTATCCGCAAAAAGATAGAATGCATAGTGGGCAACAGGCGAGTGAAGGCTTCTCCTCTCATCAAAAGAAAAAATTGGAAGAGATGGGCCTGCGCGATACTTCAACTGGCAGATAACACATTCACATTTCACTCACACGTGCAGCAATCACATTCACGTATTGACAACGCCTTGGTCAGTAATGCCTTAGCTTCAGATACAATTGCAGCAAAGATAGGCTCCATAGCAGATTCAGATCACATACCCATTCATATTGGTTTACAAATCCCCAGGGAGACCCACTGCCCAACTTGAAGATTACATCAATCCATACTGCGAGACGTCCTTGTCAGAAAAGAGCACACACCATATCTTGAGTAATCTTTCCTAGATAATAAATCAGACGGGATCTATTATGCAAGAGTATGGAATGCCTTTAAGGTAGTAAAAATAGAGAAATGTATCCCCCTTGCAGCTTACCAAAAGAAACCTAGTATAGGACAGACTAGTGAGTTAGAAAAATAATTGGGATAAGTAGGAAATAATATAAAGATTCCTTCTCACTGGCGACAAAACTCTGATTACTGCCAATCAGGTGCCAATTACGGATGACATACACTAGAAAGGTAGGAATTACCTCTCTACACTTAAAAAGACAAATGTATACAATGGGGGATAAAGAGGGGACTGCTCTGGTCAATTTATCGCCTACCAAGAGAGGTAATGAATACAAGAAAATACTCTCTACGCAGGAGGTTCTTCTGGTAGGAGATCAAAATATGTTAGGGGAGTTCCATAAAGTTTATGAGACACTATCTAAAAAACTCGAACTGTCACTTAGAGCAGAGCACAGCATCATATCAGCAATGAAACGAAGGGAGCTAATTTCCAAATCAACACATTGAGGAAGCTGAAACCCTTCCTCCCAGCCAATGGCTTCAGTACTGCAGTCACAGCCCTAGTAACCCCTCGAGTAGATTATGTAAGTGTCGCCCTCTGTGGCCTCCCCACATCGACAACCGCACCCCTAAGAGCCTCTATTAATGCTGCAGCAAAACTCATCACCGGCTCAAAAAAAACGCTCTCACATCTCTCCCGACCTAAAATCCTTGAATTGGCTGCCATACGAAGCTAGAATACACCTGAAAATCGCTTGCACGACACACAAGGCTATACACCACAACTCACCCAGTTACTTCGCTCGGAAACTGACAATCTCAGGTGGCTCAAGAACCACAAGAAGCGCAGAAAATCTTCTTTTGAAACCTCAAAGATTCCACAAGGAAAAAATATATAAACGCTCCTTCTCAGGGATGGCGCCCATGATCTGGAATGCCCTCCCTCCAGAAATCAGACTTATCTCTTCCACGGCATCCTTCAAAAAAGAAGTATTTATTTATTTATTTATTTGTTGAGATTTATAGAGCGCAGCGAATACCCTTGGGCGTCTTGGCGCTAGTAAATTCCACCAGTCCACACTCGTTGCATGAGGCTCATTGGTTGAATAACCATGTTTTTAAGAGTTTCCGGAATTGATAAAGGGACGAGCTCGTCCTGATGTTGTGCGGGAGGGTGTTCCAAAGTTTGGGGGCAGCCACTGTGAAGCGACGGTCACCCCAGGAAACTTTCTTTGATCGTGGGATAACTAGGTGGTGCAAAGAGGAAGAGCGGAGCTGCCTTGAAGGTACATAAAGTTTCAGTTGGTTTTTAAGCGAATGTGGTCCTTGATTGTTTAAAGCCTTGTAAACTATACACAAAGACTTGAACTTAATTCTATTTTCGATTGTAAGCCAATGATACTGCCTGATTATTGCTGATATGGATTCAAACTTTGAAGTTCCTGAGAGCAGACGTGCCGCCGCATTTTGAATTGATTGTAATTTGTTTTTGACCCTAACCTGAGCGTTGAGGAAAAGACTGTTACAATAATTCAACGCTGTTAGAACTAAGGAACTCACCAAGGTTTTGATTAAGGTCTCCGGAAGAAAGGGTCGAATCTTTCTGATCATTTTCAATCTAAAGTGTGCCGTTGAAGCCACTTTGTTTGCGTGGTCCATGAAACTGAGTCCATCATCGAAAATGACGCCTAAGTTCCTGACTTTTGATGTGGGGGTGGGAGGGGAACCAAAGGCAGCTGGCCACCAGTAGGAGGACCATGCTGGAAGAAGTGGACCAAAAATAACTACCTCGGTCTTCTCCGAATTAAGTTTGAGGCAGTTAATTGCCATCCATTCTCCGATTGCGAGCAGACCGTTTTTAAAGTTTTGCGCTACTTCTCCTCCATCACCCTTGATAGCCAACACCAACTGCGTGTCATCCGCGTACGATGTTAGGCTCATCCCATAAGCCCTGATGACATTGGCAAGGTCCGACACGTAGATATTGAATAGTGTCGGACTAAGGGATGAGCCTTGGGGGACACCGCATGGCAGCGAGAGTTGGGCAGATCGAAAAGGTCCAAGGGTGACCGCTTGCGTTCTATCTGCAAGGAAGGAGGCAAGGAGATTTCTGGCTGAGTGACAAATGCCCAGTTTTTCGACACGGTCGATCAGGATGTTATGGTCGACCGTGTCGAAAGCTGCTGATAGATCTAGCAGTACTAAAATTGCAGTCCCGCCTTGGTCACGAATGGCCCTGACATCATCGGCGGCCTTTATAAGGGCGGTTTCAGTCCCATGATGTCTGCGAAAGCCAAATTGAGAGTCGTCTAGCAGTCGGTGTTTCTCGATAAAGTCTGAAAGTTGGAAATTCATGGCTTTCTCGACTACTTTAGCTAAAAACGGTAGGCTCGCAATTGGCCTATAGTTTTTAAGCTCGCTTTTATCCAAGCCGGATTTTTTTAATAAAGGTTTCAGCAATGTATTTTTTAAGGCATTTGGGTAGGTCCCTGAGGACAGGATGGCATTACAAACTTCAGTCAGCACCGGTATAATGGAATCCATGACTGAGGTTAGTGCTGAAACTGGACAGGGATCAAAGGCGGAGCCTGATTTAATGGTTGAGACAATGGTCTTCGTTTGGTCGTCTGTAAGTTTGTGGAAACTTGACAGTGTAGTGGCTAGGGATGGACAAGGAGAGATGGTGTTCGTCCTGGATGTTTTGGAGGTGAAGGCTTGATAAATGTCATCCACTTTGGTGAAAAAGAAATTCGCCAGCTCATCGCAGAATTCTTGGGAGGGAACCGGGGCAAGGTCAGAGATATTACCTGCCAAGATTTTAGTTATTTCATATAGGCGTTTACTTGAATTTATGGCTTGGTCAATTTGGTTAGAGTAATATGATTTTTTTGCCTTGGTGATCATAGCTTTATAAAGTGCCAAAGCTTCTTTATATTCTTTCTTACTGGCCAGGTCATAATTTTTTCTCCACATCCTTTCCAGATTCCTATTACTTTGTTTTTGCCGCCTCAGCTCGTCAGAGTACCATGGGGCAGTCGGATTGGCTCGGTTTCTGGACAAAGATTTCGAACACACTGTTCGTTCGGTAGCCTGGGCGAGCCAGGTATGGAATTTTAACGTAGCTTCATTGGGATTGTTGGGCACCGTAGGACGCATATTGTCCAGCTGCATTTTCAGCTCTGTCTGGTTTATATTCTTCCAATCTTTAAAGCAGCTTTGCTTTAAGGTGGAGTTGTTATTTTGGACAGTTTTCATGGAAATTTCCCCACATATGGCGTAATGATCAGTCCATGGCATTGGTACAATGTCCGTTATATGGAAACAGTCAACATTGGAGAAAACACCGTCTAAAATATGACCTGCTGTGTGTGTGGCCGAGGTGACTAATTGTTTTAACCCTAAGATCTCCAAGTCCGATATCAGGGTGGATGTGTCAGCCTGGTCAAGCAAAATCGCTCCTATTAGCTAATCTCACCTGATCATAGTCTTTGGAACTCTCATGACTCATTACTGTTCCTCGCATGACTATGTCCAACCAGACCACCTATGCACCGCTGCTACCTTGCTTTACTCTATTGTTAACCATTTGCTCATCTTTGCACTAAATTACTTGGTTTTTTTTTAGGTTTTTTTTTATTCCTTTGTCTTTTTATCCCATCTGTGTGTAAAGCGCTCTGATATCCGTAAGGATCTTGTTCGCGCTATATAAAACTTTCAAAATAAATAAATAAAAAATAAAAATGTAGATGGCGTTCCCCTGTCCAAGATTACTCTCCTGCAAAGGGAAATTTTGAAAGCCTCAATTAATGAAGAGGAAGTTTAAAAGCCAATAGATAATTTGAAGCATATAAAGTCACTGGGGCCAGATTAATTTTGAGAATTTTCTATAAAACATTCCGTACTGGCTTAACATAAAATTGACAACCCTGTTCAAATACTTTGAGAAATGTGAAATTACACCTTCTATGTTGTATGCGATTATTATAGTTATTTATGGTTTTGAACATGTGCTTTTATGGTCATTTGATTTGGCCATATAAAGATAATTTTTACTATAGTTATTCCCAAACCAGGTAAAGATAAACAACACTATGCATCATATAGACCAATATTGATGCTAAGATATATTCCAAAGCCCCTTCCTTCCATTTGGAACAGATACTGCCACAGTTGATATACCTGGATTGCAATGGATTTGCGTCTCGCAGACACCGCTTTATAATCTCCACAGGGCATTTCATCTGGTGGAAAAGGTAAAAAACAAATTCAAGCAATTCTAGTATCGTTAGATGTGGACAACGCCTTTGACCAGATGGATTAGTTGGTTCTAGTAAAAGTGATCAGGCAGGTTGCAATAAGGCCGAAATATATGAGTGTGATTATGGCAAATTATAAAATGTCAACAGTGAAAATAACATTAAATGAATGTATATCAAAAGAGATTAGACTTGAGAGGGGTATGAGGCAGACTTTTCCTCTGTTCCCCGTGCTTTTTGTGTTAAGCATAGACCCTTTCACCTGCCATGTTCAAAGATCTCCAGAGATTGAAAAACACAATAAATAAGGATGTTTACATAATGGGGTAAAGAGAGGAGGTTTTCCTGAAAATTATCTCACCTTGGAAGGGGGACTCTAATTGTGGTCGGTGCTTGTAAGCTCAATGGGTGGTGGGGGGTGAGGGGGGGGCAGTGTGGTAAGTCGAGAGAGAACGAAATAGGATTTTTTTTTTTACCTTTTCCCATTCGATCGTCTTTCGACTTCCACCCTACCCCCTCACCGCCCCAGTGCGCTTACCTGCACCTGCCGCCACTGGGGAACTCGAAGGCCCAGAGGAAATGGTGCCAGGAAGTATAACCAAGACGGCGACCTGTACCGAAATGGGCCCAGAATTTTTTTTACTTATGTTAAATGGAATGTCAGCCAGTAAAAAGAACAAGGCGGCGACATAATGGTTGCATACCTGTTAAGTGACTCCTCAGTGTATGGTACAGAACAATGTGGTGCACGGAATTGCTGCAGTCAGTTGGGTAATAGATGGTCCGCTCAACAAGAAGTTGTGTTTTTGAATCAGAATCAAGCTTGTCAACACTGCACGTCATTCAGGAATCCTCGTGGTGTAGATAGCCTGCCATCTTATTTTATCATCAGTGTGTTCATGCTCCAAGTAGTGTACAACTAATGGGCTGTGAGGAGAACCTTGCATCAGCGCCTATGTTGACAAATCTGTAGTTTGACTTTATGAGTTGTTTGACCAATGTACAGCAAGTTGGTGGGGCAGAATATGACCTAAATGACGTTGCTGGAATTACGATAGGAAAACAATGTTAGTGGCATAGTTGTGTTGAAATTACTGGATTCCTTAGTTACAACAGAAAATGGGCACACTCTACACTGTCCATATTTGTGATGACCCACTATGGAGGGAAGTGGATAGAGAGGGTGAGAAGTTAGTACCAAATAAAACAAAGGCAGCGGACCATAAAGGGGATGTATGACATTACAACGCATGCTTTTACCACGCATGCCTTTACAACGCGGTTTTTACAATGAAAACCTTTACAACGCAAAGCGCTTTGGGGTGCTGGATAGTGAATAGTTTAATTTACTATATCAACTCCAGTCCCCGTGGACACTAGGAAAGGTGTTGGATAGTAAATTAAACATATTCCCTATCCTAGAGCGCCCCCAGCGCAATGCGTTGTAATGGTTTGCGTTGTAAAAGTTGCGTGGTAAAGGCACTGCAGGGTAAAAGTTGCGTTGTAAAGGATGTTTCCCCCATAAAGGCTGCACCTGACCCATTGTTCCAAATGGCATCATTCAGAATACATGTATACAAATGTGTGCACACTCTACAAGCGTCTGCTGCCAAGGTACATAAACTAAGAGATGTTTAGAAATTACATTATGAAACATAGAGTTGCACCATCACAATAACCCAAAAAATAAAAATGGTGATTTGTGTCTTGGTTTTCTTTTTTTCTCTTTTTTTTAATAAAGTTTCACATATACACAGGGAAGACAGCCAACGCGTCTCATCTATGGAATGGACTTATTTAAGGCGAGTGTGAACACAGAAGAATCGCAGCCTAAGATAGACGTTGTGGAGGGTTCAAATTAGACCCCTGAAGTAGTACGCATCATCAGTATTGTAGATTGTGAGTCACAAAGGTGGTCTCTTAGGTGGTCTGGCTGTTACCCGAGGCAAACGTGTCCCTGGCAAGTGACTGTGATGTGCTTCAGCCAATCACCTGGCTTTGCTGAGATGAGTAAACAGTAGCCCAGAGCTGCTGTTGACAAGGGGTCCGCATGCAGCTCCTAGGTCGTACTTTGGTGCCGCTCGAGGCTTTGGACCCTGAAGAGCTGCTTGTTTCCTGACTCTGGGGCTTACCTGGTGTAACACGACAAGGGGCTGAGGAGTACTGCTGCAAACGGGACTGCGAGGGCCAGGCTGCTTTGCGGCGAGTGACCAGCCGCACCTGGCTCCTCTTCCCGCCCCGCCTCTCCTCACTACATAGCGCCTCGTGGCCCCCGCTCTGCGGGGGCCGCTTGAGGCTTTGGACCCTGAAGAGCTGCTTGTTTCCTGACTCCGGGGCTTACCTGGTGTAACGCGACGAGGGCTGAGGAGTACTGCTGCAAACGGGACTGCGAGGGCCAGGCTGCATTGCGGCGAGTGACCGGCCGCACCTGGCTCCTCTTCCCGCCCCGCCTCTCCCCTCCTCCACCCCCTATTTAGTCTCACCCACCCACGCGCACGCGGGATGCGCGCGGGCATGCGCTGGGCGAAGCCCGGGCCAAGGGCGGGCCCGTTTGTGGCCGTTCGTGAGCCGTTGTGACCAGACCGGGTCCCCCCTCTTACCTCTTTCCCAACCATCTGCATGCTCCACCGGGATAATGGCTGGTCACGAAACGAGGAGTAAGACCTCGCTTGCTGGCGGATCTGCAGCCTGAGGTATGGAAAAATTTCTCATCAGAGCGAATACCATTATTGACACTGAAATTAATATTCTGGAAAAACGTTTGTCCAAAGAACTGTTGGCCATTAAGAGATCCTCCCTGGGGACTATAGCTAACGCCAAAACACCCGAAAGAACTGTTGATATTACTACCACGGCTATGGCTAACCAAGTACCCCTTACTGAAACCGATAATCAGGCTTCAGTGGACCTGGACATTTTGATTAACGAAATACTCCCTGAAATTAACTCAGTTCTTGATATAAATAGTGCATCCACTGTCTCTGAACTCGAGGATACCGCTAATAATATAATGTCACAGGGGGTTAGGGAAGGGGCCACTTCTAAACGCAAAAGGTCGTATAACAAGAAAGCTGGTAGAAAATCAAAAACTGCTAAGCTGCAACACGATCCTGTACCCCCTCCTATAAACCGATCTCAATCCCCGCCAAGTAGCGAGGTTTCTATTGAAAGCTTGGGTGCCCTTCTTAAATCAATCGTATTCCCCTTAGAGGCCAAATTGGAAAGGATAGAACTGATATTGTCTATTATAGAGAAAGCCACAGCCACTATTTTAGCCAACTCTAACAAACCTAACAGCCCAAGTATCCAACAAATCACCCCTACCATTTCTGGCCCCCTACATGTTAAAGAGGCTCAAAATCCATCCAGCGTCCCCATAGGCCCCCCTGTAGCCCAACAAGACTCCAAACAGGGTAGTAATGCACCCCCGCAACATACATCTGGGCCGCACCCATGTAACATTAATACATATGGGTTTACGGCTGATGGTACACCAAGCTCCCCATCTAAAGCACTCAGACCCCCTAGACCACGTTTGCCTGACCTTCCACCTGAAACAAATCGCTATATGGTAGTTTTAGCAGGAGCACCCACCCTGGAGACAGGAGAGACAGAAACCTTTAGTTCCCTCAAAGGTAAAGTTGTCAAGTGGCTTAACTGGAATAGACCACTCCCGGCCCACCTCCACAACGAAATCATTATGGTAAGAAGGGTGCCTTGGCTTGGTAAGACGGTTAAGACCATAAATGGGGACTGTATAACGGTTAGCTTCAGAGACCCCAGAACTGTGTCACATATCTGTGCGGGTTTTAATAGGTCCTTTGACTCCACCATCCAAACACTTCCAGTGTCCTTTTTTCCACCTAATTTTATAACCCGTGGCAGAGGTAGGGACGACTGGACTAGGGTTGAACAGAGGGGGAGACAAAGGAGATATGATGCTAGACCGGTTATGCTGCCGCAATACACTCCCTTCTGTGATACTAACCGGTACAGCTGCCTAGATGGCTTAGAGGGAGTTGACTGACTAACCCTTACACTTGATTCAAGGTCCTCCCTAACTGAGATGGTTAATGGCCAATTAGATAGAGAAGCTGTGACTAATGTAGTGTGCCCAGATAAGTGCCTGCCAATCACCTCATTATCTAAAAGGTTGCCAATGGAGTCTTCCTCGCATGATGGCTTAGCTGACACCGACCATCCACCTACTGCTTTGGATATGTCAGGGGAGCCGCTACCCACTCCTATTAACCACGTGTTGGTAGAGCCTGTACCGGAACCTAGTCCCCCAGGTTTTAAAATCGCGAGTAGGAATATTGCCGGTTGGCGACAGAGGATGTCATCCCTGGGCTGGAGGGTATCCATCACCGGGTTTGACATCCTCTGCTTACAGGAGACCTGGTCCACGACAGATATCCATTTTGATGGTTTTGTGTCATACAATTGCTTAGCACAAGAATCCACCATGGGTAGGGCAAAAGGAGGGTTGGTAATTATTCTATCTGTGCACTTCCCAGTTTGTGTGAGATCCCATTCCATCGTAGGTTCACACTCCCAAATACTTAGGCTGGAACATAGAGGGGGTCGGGACATTCTGTTAATCAATCACTACAATAATATGTTCGACCCTACTAGTACCCTTGTAGTGGACGAACTTGAGTCAGCTGTAAACAAAATTTGTAGAGACTCTCACAAGCCATGTGACATCATCTGGGGGGGGGCGATTTTAACATTCGAACCTGTCCTTATTCATATAGTAATGTATGCGGGTTTGACAGGGATAATGGGGAGAACCGGGCTCATTTTACCCACACTGCTTATGGTGACTCCCTTAACACCCTCCTGTTAAATTTTGACTTGGTGATTCACCAACCTGCTTTGGATAATGAGGGTAATATCGTCCCGACGTTCACTGGGAGAAATACAGCCTCAGTCATTGACCATCTGCTGATATCGGTACATATTGCCCCCCTTTGTACGATCCCTATCATCGTGGACTTTGGAATTAGCGATCATAATGCCATTACTCTGTCAATACTCATCTGGGGTCCTGCGACCCGCTTTAATGGTAGGATTGTTGATGAGATTACTCCCTGCAGGCAAAATGGCATTCGAATTAAATGGTGTGAGGATAACTCTGATAAACTGTTACGGAAAATTGTGGGAGCAGGCTCTGAGGTGCTACTACGTTGTCTCGAAGTTGATGCCGCCCCAAGTTGCATTATTGCCGATTTCGAGGAACTTGGCAATATAATTAAAACGTCCCTTACCATCTCTAAGGGTAAATCCAAGCGGGCATCGCTAGGTTGGTTTGATAGAGCTTGTACGTCCTCACTACAAGATCTTTGGAGGGCAGTGTCCAGCCACCCTAGAGACAGAGATGCTGTAGCTCTCCTCAGTGGTACAAAAGGGGGTGGTGATGGACGGAGCATCTGAATCAATCAAACACTCACACCCAGTCAAAAGATCTGGGTTTAATCCATCACCGTTCTTTAGTCCACTCTGCCACCCCAGTTAAGACATGGCTATATGCAAATCAGTCTGACCCTGTGCCTCATGGGAACAGTCCAGCCCGAACTGCCAAGCCATGTCTTCCCTGGACCGGAAACAAGCTTCCGAGGGCTGCATATAAATCTCAGTTGAACCGTAGGAAACAGGAACTCAGGGAACAAGCCTGGGAGGACCTGACAAAGGCAGCAGAACTGCGGGACAGCAAGTTATTATGGTGCACTGTCAATAGCCCTTTTCTCCAAAAAGAGGAATTCCCAGTCTTAACTGCCCAGGTTAGTGAGGACAGTTGGGTCCAATACTTTACAGGAATTTTCGACCCAAATAGTGAGGTTCAGGATAGTCTTTGTGCCTACACTACCAGATCTATCCAACCCCTACGGATTACACTCCAAGCAGTAGATAATGCCATCCGAAACAGCAAAGGGGGGAAGGCTCCAGGCCTGGACGGTGTACCGGTAGATCTATATAAAACTGATCTGGCCCTCTGGAGCCCCCTTATGACCCAGGTGTTTAATGCTGCCGCCACTGATACTACTCCCTCCACCTGGAGTGAATCTGTAATTCTGCCAATTTATAAGAAGGGAGATAGAGGAGAGGCTAAGAACTACCGCCCTATCTCCCTCCTGGATTCATCGCTAAAAATCAAGAGCAGGGTTTTATTGCTACGTCTAGAGGAGTGGGCTGAAACCAACAATATCCTTGCGGTATCCCAATACAGTTTTAGGAAGGGCCTTGGCTGTATTGATCATGTATTAATTTAGATCTTCGTATAGGAAAATACACCAAAGCTAAACAGGGCTCTCTGTTCCTTTGTTTTGCAGACCTCTCCAGTGCCTTCGATCTGGTCGACCATAATTTGCTGTGGTCTACCCTACTAGATATGGGAGCACCGGCCGCGATAATCCAATTCCTGGCCAGACTCTATAGCAGAGGTCTTCAAACTTTTGGATGCCGAGACCCCCCTGTCAACATTTTCAAGCGTAAGGACCCCCTCCTGACAAAAATTTCTAAACCTCTAGGTTATGAGGAAGGTGAGGACCAAATTATGCGACAGGCTTGACTAAATTGTGTGAGTAGAAAATGTAAATAATGTTCTGTGATGCTGCGTATTTTGGGGTAGCATTGCTTTATTATTTAGAATTTTTTTAAACACAGTAATACTGAGGAAAGATTTCACCCCATCAGTACCAGTTTATAACCAAAATACAGCAATTAACATCAGAAAGATGTCTAGTCAACCTCTGTGAAGGGCCTCCCAATCCGCAGGAATACGCGCTGCCACATTAGAAGCTCACCTGGCCATGGCCGGGAGCAGCAAGGGTGAGTGCATGGTGATCAGTGTGAGTGCATGGTGATCAGTGTGAGTGCAGGGTGAGCGGGTGAATTGTGTGAGTACATGGTGATTGGTGTGAGTACATGGTGATTGGTGTGAGTGCATGGTGATTGGTGTGAGTGCATGGTGATCAGTGTGAGTGCATGGTGATCAGTGTGAGTGCAGGGGGAGCGGGTGAATAGTGTGAGTGCAGGGTGAGAGGGTGAATAGTGTGAGTGCAGGGTGAGTGGGTGAATGTTGTGAGTGCATGGTGATCGCTATGAGTGCATGGTGATCGCTATGAGTGCATGGTGATCGCTATGAGTGCATGGTGATCGCTATGAGTGCATGGTGATCAGTGTGAGTGCATTGTGATCGTTGGGAGTGCAGGGTGAACGTGAAAGTGAAGGCGAGAATGAGAAGTGAGTAGTCTAAAAGCAGGATGCATTCCCAAAAACTTGAAGCGTAGGGTTTCAGATATAAGTTACATTATTGCTATAATGGCATTAATCAGAGTTCGAGGGTGGAGGAAATAAATAACGTGCTGATCCTGCAACCAACTTCCAGTCTAATGATTAGGGTTACCAGCTCATTATTTTGATGGCCCAGAAATAAGCAGTCACCTACAGCTGTATTTTTTGCACTTATCTGTGAATACTTATAACAGCAAATATAAAAAGAAAGCACCTATAATTATGTTCTAGGGATGCCTTAATGATCCATGACTAATAATTAAAGAGAATAAAGACAGAACAGTCACATACCTAATTAATACAAAGTTTTTTATTTATAACTCAATTTAGTGTTAAGAGTAGGCCTCTGCAGGATCTTTAAACAACACATAGCAGGCATGTTTCTTTTGGCAACCCAACTTTGTATTTTTTTTTCATTAAATGCATTCTCACACTAAAGCAGTAAGTGTAAAAATACAAATGTAAGAAATAGGCAGAGTGGGGGCCCAGGGGGTACTCCATAAAAAACGAATCTTTAGTAATCAGTTAACAAAGGCATGTAAATATGCTAATGGTCTTTAAAGACCTGTGAAAACTCGGGCCGGAGATAAGACTCCAGACACTGCCCAGCCGAGGCCCCAGGAGCGCGAGCTGCACTGCAGCAGCCCGGGCTGAGACACAGGATGGGGAGGAGGGGGCTGAAGCCCTGGAGGCAGAAGTGACACTGTGAAGGCGCGACCCCCTTTGCATCATTCCACGGCCCCCCTGGGGGTCGCGCTCCACAGTTTGAAGACCCCTGCTCTATAGCAAGCTATCTGCCCAAATCCGCTACGGACATGAGGGGGAATGTACAAGGAAGATCAGGGTTAAATCTGGCATTAGACAAGGCTGTGTCTTGGCCCCACTACTCTTCTCCCTTTTTATAAACTCCATGGAGTCCGTTTTGAAGAATGTCCAAGCCGACGCTCCCCAAGTCGAGGGACAACCAATCCCGGTACTGCTTTATGCAGATGACACGGTTTTACTCTCTAGAACACCCATAGGTCTCCAGAAACTCATGAATCATTTTTATGATTTTATACAGGGGAAGAAATAAAAAATTAACAACTCTAAAACCTTTATCATGGCTTGCGGAAAAAGGTGAATCAACTTAAATCTTTTTATTTTAAGGAAAATCAAATAGAGGTTGTGAACAATTTCTGTTACCTGGTTATAACCTTTAGCAAAAGCGGGTCTTGGGCCCCGGAATTACTTAATGTCAAGGCTAAGATGGGCAAGAGCGCTTCCGGGGTATTCCGTTTTGCTGCTAAAGTAGGCAGCCGTCGTATCCCCGACATGTTGAATGTCTATCGGCACAGGTGTGTTTCAATTGCCCTTTACGGCTCAGGAATTTGGGGACACTGGACCCAGGGCGATCTGCAAGTTGCTGAAAATACTTTTTTAAAGAGACTCCTTTGCCTTCCACCTTCGGCATCTACCGAACTGATCCACAATGAGGTAGGGCTGGATTATTTAACCGACCTAACAGGACTGAGACCCCTTATGGTCTGGAGGTCTATCTGGTCCAAAGATGAAACTGGCTTTACCAGGCGAATAATCCAAGACTATTTACGCCTGGATAATGCCCTTCATATCACGTGGTTGAACTATGTTTTAACATCTTTTAAGGATCTTTTTGACCTGGATGTCCATGGTGATCCCTTATGTGCCATTGACTTATCGAAGCAGGAGGTTAAAGGAGTTTTCCTGGGGCATAAATATAACAGGCGTAAAGAACAATGTAGTCACTACTCAACTCATGTTTACTATTATTCTAACAAGCAGGAAGGGTATGGCTTGCCCATGTATTTAAAAGTTATCACCAGAGAGTCTCATCAATACGTACTTAAAAGGTTGAGACTAGGCATTGTACATAACCTGGTGGCATTCCCGAGGATGGGAATCTATACTTCTACTCCCTGTCCGTGTGATGGAACTTTATGCTAATATGCCCACTGTTTAAGCATCTGCGTATTTGTTACCTCAAACCACTGTTTAAGATTAACTCTGTGTTCAGTACTGTCAATGCCATGAGATTTCTTTTTGCTCTTGCCACCCCAGACATATGTTTTTTTACCGCAACTTTTATCTTAAAATCTATATCTGTCAGAAAAAAGTCTGTTTTTTTAATACTGTACTAGTCCAATCTAGTTGCTGCTAGCATTTGATATTGCCCCTTTGAGTTGTATCAACCTCTTTGTACCGTAATTCTCTTGTTCTGTAACATCTTTTTATGTGTCCTTCTTTTTTAAACTGTATGCTTTTATGATTGTTTTTTATGAATAATCGAATAAAGTTTGAGAACAGAAAAAGAACAGAGTCACAAAAGCTATCCAAACAATGTCATCCACAATGTGGCAGAGTGTGCGCTGCAATGATAACAGCCCAAGTGCAGCTGCGCCAACAAGGGAATGTGAGAAAGGCCAGTAAGCCCAATAAGCCACTCCAATTGGTGCTTAGGCCACCACCGTTAGTCTGCTCCACTCCAATGACGTACAAAAGATCGATGGAGCATACCACTGTCGCGGTGTAATTTGAATACTTACCGCAACGTCTTCACTGGATATATATGAAACTTTATAAAAAAAGAATCACAACATTTTTTCCAGGTTATTGTGGTGGTGCATCTCCTCCGTTTCATATTGTAAAGGGTGAGAAGTTGTGTAGGTGCTGGAAGAGCAGCACGGACAAGGGGATCTTTTAACTTGGTGCCCTGTTTGTAGGCGAACATAGGAGTCTCAAATGCAAGGTTTCCAGTTCTTAAAACATGCCAGTGATTCCTGATACTCTTCAAAATGAAATTTGAGCTAGGAGAAAGGGTTGTTACGCATACCAGACTTTCAGCTTTTGGCATAGTGCGTAGTGGTAAAATAGTCTTATGGAGGCAATACCAGGCCTTAATGGCTGATCATCTCCTCAGGCGTCTGGGCTAGCCAAGGTGTAATCAATTCTGGGTGAGAACCTCAGCTTCGTGAAAGAAGTTAGTCTTAAGTTTGCATAGCATCTTACCTTGAGAAATCGACAAAAGGGTAGCGAATCGCTCAAAGCTTGTGAGTGGTAGCTGTCATATGCCAAAAGGGTATTACTTTCAGTGGGCTTTCTACATAAAGTAGTATATACAGGTGGTCATCCTCAACTCTAACAAGTAAATCAAAGAACACGATTTCAGATTGGTCGAAATGCATGGTAAAGTTAAATCCATTGCAGTGATTCAGCTAAACTTGGAATATTGTGAGTGAGGATGAGTCGTCCTTCCACATTAGGAAGATATTGTCAATATACTGTTTTCATATGAATGAATGAATGAAATGAAATAATGAATGGAGAAATACCTATAGAGAGAGTAACTGCTGCTTCAGAAGAAGCGACCTGGTGCTTGTGGGAATCACATGGAAACTGAAGATGACATCTTGCCTAACTGGAATGTATTTAACTGTGCCTTGAAAGAGCCTTTCACTGAAAATGGCACAAAGGGGGGGTTGAAAAGCATTCCAGAGACTGGGGGCAGAACCGAGAAAGATCTTCCCGCTGATCTGGCTTTGCAGAATCTGGGGATGCACAGAAGGTTGTGGTTGGAGGAGCGGAGTGCCCTAATGAAAGAGTAGTGTTTAAGCTTCTCTTTTATGTATCTGGGGCTTCTGATGGCGTGCTTTATGAGTGATCATCAGCGTCCTGAATTGTATTCTGGCGTTGTTCGGAAGCCAGTGTAGTTTTTTAAGCCTTAGTCTGATGGGCTGGCACTTGGGGATGTTCTGAATGAGCCAGGCAGCAGCATTCAGTAGACACTGCAGCTGGTACAGCAGATTCTGGGGAGCATTCAGATGGAGGACAATATGTTATCTAAAGAGGTGTGTACTGTTCAAGATGATTTTTAGTTACAGATCGTCCATATATAGGATTGTGAAATTTGGAGTTTCTGACTGGCGTTATTGGTCAGGTCACAATGATTTGTACAAGTCACAGAAAATAGAACCCTCGGGTCTACAAGTTTAACAAGAGTGAGAGATGTTATCCGAGAAGATATCTCAGGAACCCGTGGGATATTCTGTGTTTTAGGACGTAATCCCTCACCCACCAAAGTGGGCATGCTTCATCATTGAGATTCTCCTCGTATCAATCAATCAATCAAAGACATTTGTATCGCGCACTACTCACCCGGAGGGTCTCAAGGCGCTTGGGGAGGGGAGGGGGGGGGGGGTTCGCTACTGCTCGAACAGCCAGGTCTTGAGCTGCCGACTGAAGGCGAGGTGGTCTTGGGTCAGGCGGAGGTGGGTCGGGAGGGAGTTCCAGGTCTTGGCGGCCAGGTGGGAGAAGGACCTTCCTCCTGTTGTGCCTCTTCGGATGCGGGGGACGGCGGCGAGGGCGCGGCTGGTCGATCGGAGATGGCGTGTGGGAGCGTAGAAGTTGAGGCGGCTGTTGAGGTAACTCGGTCCTTGGTTGTGTAGGGCTTTGTGTGCGTGGGTGAGGAGCCGGAAGGTGATTCTCTTGTTGACCGGGAGCCAGTGCAGGTCTCTCAGGTGTCTGGAGATGTGGCTGTGTCTGGGGATGTCGAGGATGAGTCTCGCTGAGGCGTTCTGGATTTGCTGGAGTCTCTTTTGGAGCTTGGCGGTTGTTCCGGCGTAGAGGGCGTTGCCGTAGTCCAGACGGCTGGTGACGAGGGCCTGGGTGACCGTCTTCCTGGTCTCGGTGGGGATCCACCGAAGATCTTGCGTAGCATGCGCAGGATGTTGAAACAGGACGAGGAGACTGCGTTGACTTGTCTGGTCATGGAGAGGGAGGAGTCCAGGATGAAGCCCAGGTTGCACGCGTGGTCTGTTGGTTTGGGTGCGGTACCAAGGGCGGGGGCCACCAGGAGTCGTCCCAGGCGGAGGGTGAGGAGCCCAGGATGAGGACTTCCGTCTTGTCTGAGTTCAGTTTCAGGCGGCTGGTCATCATCCACTCGGCTACGTTTTTCAAACCTTCATGTAGGTTGGTCCTGGCGGTGGCGGGGTCGTTGGTGAGGGAGAGGATTAGCTGTGTGTCGTCGGCATAGGAGATGATGTTGAGGTTGTTCTGGCGTGCGATGGCCGCAAGGGGGCTTATGTAGACATTGAAGAGGGTGGGGCTGAGCGAGGAGCTCTGAGGAACGCCGCAGATGACTTCGGTGGCCTCTGACCTGAACGGGGGTAGGCGGACTCTCTGTGTCCTTCCAGCGAGGAAGGAGATGATCCACTTCAGAGCCTTCTCCTGGATTCCGATGTTGCTGAGGCGCTGCACTAGGGTGCGGTGGCAGACAGTGTCGAATGCTGCGGAGAGGTCTAGGAGGATGAGGGCCACTGTTTCTCCGTTGTCGAGCAGGGCTCGAATGTCGTCGGTGGCAGGAATGAGGGCGGTCTCGGTGCTGTGGTTGGCCCTGAAGCCCGACTGTGAGGGGTCGAGGGATTCATTCGTCTCGAGGAAGGCGGCCAGTTGCTTGTTGGCGGTCTTCTCGATGACTTTGGCTGGAAACGGGAGGAGCGAGATGGGGCGGTAGTTTTTTAGTTCGGTGGGGTCCGCTGTTGGTTTCTTCAGTAGAGCGCTGAGTTCGGCGTGCTTCCAGCTCTCAGGGAAGGTGGCGGTGTCGAAGGAGGTGTTGATGATGTCCCGCAGGTGGGGTGCGATGACAGCGTCGGCCTTGTTGAAGACGTGGTGAGGGCAGGGGTCGGTAGGGGATCCGGAGTGGATGGAGTTCATCGTGTAGATGGTGTCTTCGGTGCTGATCGGGGTCCAGGCGCTGAGGGTGGTGCTGGAGGGCATTGGTGCGGTCGTGGGGAGCGTTGGTTGTGTGCTGAAGCTGTTGTGTATGTCAGCGATCTTGTTGTGGAAGTAGGAGGCGAGGGAGTTGCAGAGGTCTTGCGAAGGGGTGATGTCGTTGTTTCCGGTGTTGGGGTTGGAGAGCTCTTTCACGATGTTGAAGAGTTCCTTGCTGTTGTGTGCGTTGTTGTCCAGTCGCTCCTTGAATGCTGTTTTCTTGGCGGCGTGGATCAGTTGATGGTGCTTTCGGGTGGCGAGCTTGAGGGTGGTCATGTTGTCCGGTGTTGGGGCTCTTCTCCAGGCTCTCTCTAGTGCTCGGCAGTTCTTCTTGGAGCTCTTGAGTTCGTCTGTGAACCATGGGGCCTTCTTGCTGCCGGGTCTGCTGGGCGGGGTCCTCAGTGGGGCGAGGTCGTCTGCGCAGTTGCTGATCCACTTCGTGAGGTTGTCGGCGGCCTGGCTGGGGTTCGCTGAGCTGGCTGGAGAGTGCTGGCTCAGGGATGTGGCGAGTTGGTCGTCCGTGATCTTGTTCCAGTTTCTTCGTGCAATCTGTTGCTGGTGGTGGTGGATCGTGATCCTTCTGAAGCTGAAGTGGACGCAGCTGTGGTCCGTCCAGTGGAGTCCGGTGGCGTGGCTGAAGACGATGTCCTTGCTGGATGAGAAGACGGGGTCGAGTGTGTGTCCAGCGTAGTGGGTGGGGGTGGTCACCAGCTGCTTGAGTCTGAGGTTGGCGAGGTTGTCGAGCAGGGTGGTGGTGTTGCGGTCGTTGTTGTTCTCCAGGTGGAAGTTGAGGTCCCCGAGGAGGATGTAGTCAGCGGAGGGGAGGGCGTGCGGGCTGATGAAGTTGGCGATGTCTTCGCTGAATTGTGTGCGTGGACCCGGGGGTCGGTAGATCAGGGTGCCTCTGAGGGTGGTCTTTGGGTCGGTGTGGATCTGGAAGTGCAGGTGTTCGGCGGTAGTCAGGGTGTCGTCGGAGTTGGTCGTGATGCGGATGGTGCTCCTGTGGATGATGGCGATGCCTCCTCCCGTCTAGTTGGTGCGGTCTCTCCGGGTGATCTTGTATCCCTCCGGGACGGCGATGGCGATGTCGGGCGCTGAGGAGGCGTTCATCCAGGTTTCCGTGAGGAAGGCAACGTCTGGAGATGTGGTGTCGAGGAGGTTCCAGAGTTCGATGGCTTGTCTGTGGACGGAGCGGGTGTTGAGCAGGATGCACTTCAGGTGGTTGCTGCTGGTGTTCGGCTTGGTGGGTGCTGGTGCAGTGCAGGTCCGGATGCAGGTGAACTTGCAGGAGTGGCAGCTGAAGGGTCCGTGGGTGCGTCTCGGGGTGGCTCGGTAGCATCCCGGGATTCGGCCGGTGTTGAGTGTGTTGAGGGTGGCGGTGTCGTAGGTCCGGCGGGTGGGCTGGGGTCTGCGGGGGCCAGGGGTTTGGGTGCTGGGCGCGGTCCAGGCACGGACAGGCGCAGACGGGCTTACCTTTGGCGCACCTTCGGCGCACAATCGGCGCACCCGCTGCGCGTCAACGCTGCGCGTTTGCCATTCTGCCATAAGTGGAGAGTGGGGGTGCGGAGCGAGGGAGGAGCAGCTGGGAGGCGGGAGCGGGGCGGCGAATGGGAAGGGCTGTAGAGGGAAGGGGGCGGGGCCGCAGGGGGCAGCGGCGGGGAGCGGGGAGGTGGCGGGAAGCGCGTCAGGGGCCGGGAGAGACAGGAGGGGAACAAAAACACAGAGGAACAGAAAATAAACTACACGGGGCACAGGAAAAAAACAAGGAGCAAAATCACACAGACAATCGGAATCGCAATACAAAGGCGGCGCAGGCGGGGCAAGAGCACCAATCAGCGGTGCACAGGATCACAGCTGCTGGCAGCGGCGGCACTGGGGGGAACGAGGGGCAGCCTGAGTTAGTTCACTCCCGAGGAGTGTGCACGGTGCGAGGGGGTGACCGGCCCAATGGGACAGAGGACACTGCTCTCCACCGTGTACACTACGCCCTATATGGTCCAGTGGGAGGGAGGAGCAGCTGGGAGGCGGGAGCGGGGCGACGAATGGGAAGGGCTGTAGAGGGAAGGGGGCGGGGCCGCAGGGGGCAGCGGCAGGGAGCGGGGAGGTGGCGGGAAGCGCGTCAGGGGCCGGGAGAGACAGGAGGGGAACAAAAACACAGAGGAACAGAAAATAAACTACATGGGGCACAGGAAAAAAACAAGGAGCAAAATCACACAGACAATCGGAATCGCAATACAAACGCGGCGCAGGAATCCTAGTCCCGGCATGGGCTACAACCACCTCACTGAGAGGGTGGAGCTCAGGGATGTTTTGTTTGTAAACAGAGGCATGCTAAATACCACAATGATAAGTCACAAATCAAGTTAGGTGAGAGATGGAGCGTAAGAAAAAGGTAATTTGAAAGAGTAAAACTTGCTACCAGGTACGTAATATACCTTTATTAACACATCTCAGGGCTAGGGTTAAAAACAGGGCACTGAAAGGTATTACATATACCGGCAGTTAGTGACGATAGTGGTCTACATGTTTCAGCCTATTGACCCTAAAATTAGGTGTCTTGGCTTTCGTCAGGACCAACTTGTGCTGCTGTAAAATGAATTATGTGTCAAATTTCCAGCATAGCAAAGAGTGACATAAATAGCAGATATTCAAAAAGAAATTCACTAGTGGCACTGTGAAGAAGTATATCTCAAATAAATGATGATTAAAAGGTTTCTTTATTCTTATCACAAGAAGAAAAGGATCTCATCCACAGGAGACATAGGCTGGCAGCAACTGACACTGTCCTGGCCTCAATTGGAATCTTAACATAACTACATCATACATTCTAAGAATAACATTCTGTAATCAACAAGTCAGACACCCATAACATATTGAAGGATACCACAGGCACCTCTACAAAGGCATAGTATATGTGTCACCAGTGAATCCTCTGAGTAAAATATACCACAGACGGATTAAGGATCACTGATTTAGTATCCTTTTCTTTTCCTACTATATTTTCTCATTAATTTGAGATGCTCCGAAACTTTTTATGAATGTCTGCTATTGTTTATGTCACTCCGTGCTACACTTGAAATTTGACACATAATTCACTTTAGAGCATCACAAGTTGGTCCTGACGAAAGCCAAGACACCTCATTTTAGGGTCAAAAAGGATGAACCATGTAGACCACTATCGTCCCTAACCACAGGTATATGTTATCCCTTTCAGTGCCCTGTTTTTAACCCTTGCCCCGAGATGTGTTAATAAAGGTATATTACGTACCTAGTAGCTAGTTTTACTCTTTCGCAATCACATTTTTCTTTCACTGCATCTCTCACCTAACTCTATTTGAGACTCATCATTGTGGTTTTTAGCATGCCTCTGTTTAGAAACAAAACATCCCGGAGCTCCTCCCTCTCAGTGAGGGGGTTTTAGCCCGTGCCGGGTCTAGGTATTCCGGTATGAGGAGAATCTCAATGATGAAGCATGGCCCCCTTGGTGGGTGAGGAATTTCGTCCTAAAAAAGGAATATCCCAGGGGTTGCTGAGATATGTTCTCAGATAACCTCTCTCACTCTTGTTAAACTTTTAGACCCGATGGTTCTATTTTCTGTGACTTGTACAAATCATTGTGACCTTACCAATTCAGAAACTCCAAATTTCACGATCCTATATATGGTCGATCTGTAACTAAAAATCATCTTGAACAGTACACACCTCGTTAGATAACATATTGTCCTCCATCTGAATGCCCCCCAGAATCTGCTGTACCAGCTGCAGTGACTCTCCTCGGACCCCACCAGCCCTTTGTTTGTGAACCACAATGATTTGCACCTGATTGGTTGCGCTCTGTAAATGTCAACTCTGAATTCTGCCCATCTGCCGGGCAGAGGAAGAGGTTTTTAGCGCCAATGCAACAAATAGGCAGCCCCACTTTTGCATGAAAGGGGTTTAATTTTGCCAGAACCCACTGTGACCCTTCCCAGACATGTTGCACATGGAAGGGAAAAAGACCTCTGCGGCTTAATGTAAGTAGGACTATACCCCTATTCATGTCAGTTTCTTTCCAACTATATAACTATGGATTGGGGTGATTTAGCAGCTGGATGTGTGCCACTGGAGGCAGAGTAGCAAATTCGGTTTGGGGATGGAGGCAAACATGCAGGGAGAACCAAACTGCTGCGTCACAGAAACGCCATCCAACAATAATGTCGACGTGGCGTGTTAGTATCTGTCAATCCTGTCATCGCGTGGCATTGCTGGCCAATAAGTTGACTGGAAAAGTTCAATCTATGTTTATAAAATCCCACAATGCTTTGCTAGAGTGACCTTTCAAACTGTGTTTGAGGCAAACTCATTTCAGCTGAAAGCCCGTGAGTGAACGTTCTTGAAATCTCAATTTTTCAAAAACACAACCTTGGGCCAACTGGAAGGGAGGCGGGAAAAGTAGGTTATTAATGATTTAGGTCTGTTCTCTGCTTTGTCGGCGCTGCCTTCCTAGTCCAGGGATTTACAATGCTCGGGCTGCAGAGAGGCTGATTAAATAATTCACTCGACAGGCTGGCACCACTTGAAGCGAAGGCCGGTTGGCACATGCCACTTAATTTATACTGGGCGGCGACTGGCTTCTTTTCTCAGTAAAATGACTGAAGTGTGATTAACTCCCCCCTGCTCCCCCCGCGGACCTCGGTGAGGGGGAATTGAGTCTGACGTGACAAGGGGGAAACAAATGCTTTCACCCCATCCACTCAATCAGCCAGAAGCCAAAACGGATTTCAACTATATACAAAATCTTGATGCCCAGAGTAAGAGCTTCCAGCGAGAGTGGGACTTGAGTAGTCAGATATATAAACAGATAGATATTATAGAAATGTGTGCACATTTATGAGCTGTTAAGACGTTTTGCTGGACACTAATATGTGCTCTGTACGCTGAGTAATGGATGACAGCCCTCCATGTGCGTTTGGCCTGTAAATGCATGTGTCTCTCCTACAATGTATTGCACGTATTTGCCTTCAGCAGGCTTGGATTCACTATCCAGCCCCCACTTATTAGTGAAGTAGAAGCAAACAAATACGTACTGTATTGTAATTGCATTTATATACCGCTTACAATCCCTGATGAGCCTTCAAAGCGCTTTAGGAAAAGCTGAGGTTTGCTTCCTACAATCTCTGCTGAGCTATATTACCCACTTGTATAGCACACACCGAAACTAAATTGTTACTTCACACACTTAAGTAATAGGTTTTGATGTTACCCACTCAATGGCACTCTTATGGATCGTGGTGTAATGAAATGGCGAGTTAACTCCACTGTGATTTTAACTCTGGCCCGTAGGTTAAATGTTGATTTCTCAATCAGGAGTTTTTTAAAGCGCAACTACTCACCCGTAAGAGTCTCAAGGCGCTAGGGGTGGGGGGGGGGTGCAGGTTCCATTCCATCAAGGAGGGGGTCTGTCGAAGAGCCAGGTTTTGAAGTTTCTTGCGAAGATGGGAAGCGATGTTGTCTGTCTGAGGTGGAGCAGAAGGGCGTTCCATGCTTTGGCCGCGAGGAAGGATTGGCCGCGAGGAAGGAGAAGGAGCGGCCTCCCGATCTGGTCTTTCTGGTGCGGGGGACCTCAGCGTAGGAGAGCTGGGCTGATCGTAGGGTCCTTTGGGGTGCGTGGAATTTGAGCCGGCTGTTCCGGTATGCTAGTCCGGTGCCATGGAGGGCCTTGTGTGTGTGGGTGAGCATCTTAACCCCTTCCGTGCGGCCGCGATTTTTCCCGTGTGCGGCCGCCGGACGAACACGGGCGGGGCATGACGAACCCCAGCCGTCATCAGCACACGAGCACCGTAGTGCATGACGGCTGGGGTTCGTCACCAGCATGGAAGGGGTTAAAGGTGATTCTCACCTCGACGGGGAGCCAGTGGAGTGTGCGCAGGTATTGGGAGATGTGGCAGTGTTTTGGCAGGTTGAGGACCAGTCTTGCGGCCGTGTTCTGGATGTTCTGTAGCTTGCGGATGAGGTTTTTGTTTATTCCGGCGTAGAGTGAGTTGCCGTAGTCTAGTCTGCTGGTGATCAGGGCATGAGTGACTGTCTTTCGGTGTTCGAGGGGGATCCATTTGAAGGTCTTACGAAGGAGGCGGAGGAGGGTGTGGAAGCAGGAAGATGAGACAGAGTTGATCTGGTTGTCCATTTTGAGCTCGGAGTTCAGGATGATTCCCAGGTTGCGTGCCTGGTCTGTGGGGGTTGGCGGGTTTCCGAGGACAGTGGGCCACCAGGTGTCGCTCCAGGCGTCGGGGTTTGGGCCCATGATGAGTACTTCTGTTTTGTTGGTGTTTAGATGTAGGCAGCTGTTTTTCATCCATTTGGCGACGGCTTCCATGCCTTCTTGAAAGTTGCGTCTGGCGGTGTTGGGCTCATTGGCTAGGGAGAGGATGAGCTGGGTGTCGTGTGCGTATGACACGATGTTGAGTCCGTAGGTTCTGACGATGGGGGCAAGTGGAGCCATGTAGACCTTGAAGAGCATTGGGCTGAGGGAGGAGCCCTGAGGGACTCCGCAGGTGGTAGGTGTGGGGTCTGAGAGGAAAGGGGGGAGTCTGACCCTTTGCGTCCTGCCGGAGAGGAAGGAGCAGATCCAGTCGAGGGCCTTGTCCTGGATTCCTGCGTCGTAGAATCTGCGTATTAGGGTGCGGTGGGAGACTGTGTTGAACGCCGCTGATAGGTCTAGGAGGATGAGGGCTACTGTTTCTCCTTTGTCCAGTAGGGTGCGGATGTCGTCTGTTGCGGCGAGGAGGGCGGTTTCCGTACTGTGGTTTTTTCTGAAGCCGGATTGGGAGGAGTCGAGGATGTTGTGTTCTTCAATGAATGTAGCGAGTTGGCTGTTGATGGCTTTCTCGATGACTTTCGCTGGGAAAGGGAGCAGGGAGATGGGACTGTAGATTTTGAGGTCGGTGGGGTCCGCTGAGGGTTTCTTCAGGAGGGGGTTGACCTCGGCGTGTTTCCAGTCGTCGGGGAACGAGGCGGTCGCCATGGAGCGGTTGATGGTGTAGCAGAGCATGGGTGCGATGGTGTCAGCGGCTCTGTTGAAGATGTGGTGGGGGCAGGGGTCCGTGGGGGCCCCTGAGTGGATTGACTTCATTGTCTTCAGTGTGTCTTTGGTGGTGAGGGCTGTCCAGTCATCAGTCGCTGGTTTCCGGGTGTCGGAGGTGGTTGGTGAGGGTTCAGTGTATTGGTTGTCTTCGTCAATATGGTCGTAGATGCTGTTGATTTTGTGGTGGAAAAAGGTGCTGAGTTTGTCACAGAGGTCTTGTGAGGGAGGGATGTCGGTAGACTCGCTGGTGGGTTGGGCGAACTCCTTGATGATACTGAAGAGTTCCTTGCTGTTGTGTGCGTGGGTGGAGATTCTGTCTTCAATCGCTTTTTTCCTCGTTTCTCTGATGAGTTGATGGTGAGCGTTGGTGGCGGCTCTGAAGTTGTTGTGGGCTTCTGTGGATTTGGTGTTTCTCCAGGCCTTTTCGAGGCGGCGGCATGTGCGCCTGGACTCTCGAAGTTCGGTGGTAAACCATCTGGCTTTCTTGGCACGGGTATTGTTGTTTTTCTTGAAGGGGGCTATGGTGTTGGTGCTGTCCGAGATTCATCTATGCAGGGTTTGGGCTGCGGTGTTGGGGATGTCGTTTTCCGCGATGGTTGGGGTGGAGTTGTTGAGTGAGGACATGAGCTGGTCGTCGGTGATTTTGGTCCAGTTTCTTTGTGGAAGCAGGTGCTGGTGTCTGTGGATGGTGGGTGTTCTGAAGGTGAAGTGGACGCAACGATGGTCAGTCCATGGGAGTTCGGTGGTGTGGCTGAAGGTGATGGAGTTTCCTGTAGTGAAGAGGGGGTCGAGGGTGTGTCCTGCTGAGTGCGTGGGCTCGGTCACGATCTGGCAGAGTCCAATGTTGTGGAGGTTGTCCAGGAGGCATGTGGTGTTGGGGTCCAGTTGATTGTCGAGGTGGAAGTTGAGGTCTCCCAGCAGGGTGTAGTTGGTGGATGCGATGGCCTGCGGGGAGATAATGTCCGTGATGGAGTTGGCGAAGGGTCCGCGGGGTCCAGGGGGTCGGTAGATGAGGGTTCCTCGGAGGGCGGTAGTGAGGCTGGCCAGTATCTTGAAGTGAAGGTGTTCCATCAGTTCTGTGGACTCGTCAGGGAGTGTGCTCAGGCGGAGGCTGGATTTCTGGACGATGGCGATTCCTCCTCCTGGGTGGGTGGGGCGGTCCTTACTGTAGATCTTGTATCCTTGGGGGATGGCGATGGCGATGTCCGGTCCTGAGGTGGCGTTGGTCCAGGTTTCGGTGAAGAATGCTACATCCGGGGTGGTGCTGTCGAGGAGGTCCCAGATTTCTGTCGCGTGTTTGTGGAGGGATTGGAAGTTGAGGAGGATGCATTGCAGGGTCTTCGGTTCGGTTGTGTTCTAGTGGGCGGGTTGTGCTGGATCCGTGTTCTTGGCGGTGCTGCAGGTGTGCCGGCAGAGGTAACAGCTGAAGGGTCAATGGGTGTCGGCTGGTTATGCTAGCTTGCAGTTGTTGTTGCAGCCTGGGTTGAGTGCGTGGAGTGCTGCTGGGTCATAGCGTTGGCAGGGCGGAGGTCCAGGGTTCCTGATGCTGGTCGCAGACGGGTTGCGGACGGGTCGCGGACGGGCGCAGACGTGCTTGCCTTTGACGCGCCTTCGGTGCACCAGCGGCGCCATAAAGTAGGGGTCGGGGATGGCTGGACAGCTGGGAGGCGGGAGCGGGGAGAGGAGCTGGATTGGGCCGGTCGCGCTGGTGGGGGAGGGGCCGCGGGGGCAGCAGCGGCGGGGAAAGGTAAAGGGAGGAAAGAAGGGATAAAGAAAAAAGGGAAAATAAGCAGAAATAAGGCACAAAAGAGCAGAGATGCAGAAAAGGGCAGAAAGGTGAAAGATGGAAAGGGTAGAAAAACGAGTGAAAACGAGTGAAGGAGCAGAGGGAGGGAAAGGGAAAATGGGCAGAAATAAGGCAAAAAAGAGCAGAGGTGCAGAAAGGTGAAAGATAGAAAGGGTAGAAAAACGAGTGAAAACGAGTGAAGGAGCAGAGGGAGAGAAAGGGAAAATGGGCAGAAATAAGGCACAAAAGAGCAGAGATGCAGAAAGGTGCAGAAGGGTGAAAGATAGAAAGGGTGGAAAAACGAATGAAGGAGCAGAGTGAGAGAAAGGAGACAGAGGTCCACTGGACCACCAGGGATGAGGCGCAGGGAAACCTGCGGGTGGAGGAGGGCCTCGATCACTAACACTCAAGAGTGTAGGGGCAGGGGCAGGTGCACCTCACTTAATGGTGGAGCTGCGAGGGTGGGAGAGAAATTTCACTGACAATGAGTCAGTGGTCTTATCTGGAAAATGTGTCAACCTACCGTGCTACTTTTCAGGGGTGTAACACAGGCCCCCGCAGCCCACCCGTTGCGGGGGGGGCCCAAGCTCCAGGGGGCCCCCTCAGCACAGCACTCTTGCCGGAGAGCTCTTGATTGAACCCAGAGGGGGCTTCTTCACGTTCCTTGCAGGGAGGCCCCACAATTTTCGTTATGCCAGTGGCTACTTTTTAGCCCATTTAGTATGTCTTCAAAACGTGCACTTCATATTTGTAAGAAATTGGCTTATTAGTTGAGATGGGTGATTAAATCTCTCAAGGATTAATCATAAGAATACTGAAGCGTCTCTTTTTGGGACGCTCCTGTGGCGCTGTGTCCTGCTCCATATTTTCAAGGCAACGCTAAGTCACTTCGCCCGGTTTAACGTCACCTTGTAAATATGATCTGCCTCAACGCAGTTTTCTGCGGCAAAGGATTGTGCAATGGGTGCTGCTGTGGGTGTCCCTCGCAACACCCATTACTTTTCGACACTGCTCTAGACTTACAAGGATCTGTAAATCTGAGGCAGCGGCAAAATCTTACACCTCTCCAGCGGAGGCGTAAGAGTGGTGCAACGAGGAGAAGTAAGTTTATTTCTACTCGGTTTTTGCTCTTTCTATGTTTGCTGCACGCAGGAGCACACATATAAGGAGCAAAAGGCCATCGATGATTGCTTTTGTGCAGGAAGGTGTCCCTTCCTGTACAACAACAATCATCCCTGCCACGCAGGCACCCTTGCACCATGGTACAAGGGGGCCTGTGCTGGCACACAGCTGCTTTTTTGTGCCGGCACAAGGTTGAGTGCAGGAATGTGCATACTGTTGTAAATAGAGCGCATTCCTGCACTAAGAAAATGATGTGGCGCAGCGCATCAAAACTGCTTGTGGTAGCGCGCTGTGCCATTTTCTGGTAATATGCCCCCTACTGTAAATTGTAATGAAGAAAATGACACCAGAATCACAAAACTCCAATAAGGGGAAAAATACAGGATTTTTTTTAAGTTTTACGTTGGAATCATGTCAGGAAGCATATTGTGCGAATTATAATAAAAGGTTGCAGTATTGCCCAATCCATAGCAGAAGTATTCTTACAAAAGACCCCAGGGCCTCAAGGGAGACACTTAGGGACTCACAGGGTGTCAGGCAGAGGCCAACAGCAGGGTCCAGTTGCCAGTGATAAGCTGGGCAGTTCCAGAAAAGACTTCCTGTAGCTTGTTGTATCCCTATAGTTTGAACAGGAGGTCAGAGTTATGACCCTTCCAGTCCGCTTCTCTGTCCTGCTACAAGAGGGAGCAGTTCCAGTCCTTTAAGGCTCCTCTCAGGTCACAGAATGCAAGTCCAGTCCTCGTATGTTCTTTTCATGTAAAGAGTATTCTGTAGTGTGCCTGGAGATGCCACATTTATGTTGGCACAAGCAAGTAGGTAGGAATGGCTCCTGGGTGTGCCCCAACTAATAGGGCGAAAGTTCCCAGGGGCCAGCCCTTTTCACTTTGGGCATTTTCAAGATGGAAAAAGTCTTCAGCCTTGATAAGCTTGGGCTTGAAGGGATGTATGAGTGGGGACTGTATTGTGGTAATTCTAGTGTACTCACACATCTATCACCAAGTCTAGTTTAGTCAATCACTATACACCCAATAAACCCAGAAACAGAAGTCTGCCAGAACAAAAGTAGAATTTCCCAGCAACCAGACAGTAGATACACAATAATTGTTTTGGTATCCTGTTTCACTTCCTTTCAAGTGCACCCCTAGTGTTATATCGAAAACCCAGAGACAGGCGTCTTGTAGGAAAAAGCAGGGTTCATCAGCAACCAGACAGTGGAAATGCAAGAATTGTTTCTCCATCCTGTTCTCTGCCTTTCAAGCACACCTAAAGTGTTATTTGAAAACTTAGCAGAACTGTCAAGCAGGATTTAACACTGAAGCAGACTTTGATTTTGTAATGTCAAAAATGATGCTCACAGGCACCAACCTGCATATTCTTTTAGGTTCAGAGAAGTAATCTCTGCCCATTTAGGCGAATCTATTGTATTCTCCTGGGTGGAATTTCACACCTACCTAAATGTTAATTACTGTGTGACAGAAGTGGGAGAGAAAATGCAACATTAGGATCCATGAACTTCAGGCAGAGAAAAGGTACATTTCTACAAGTTACTTTTCCCGAACATTTATTGAAAATCAAACTTCATCGATTTTTAATAACTATAAAAAATATTTGTTAAATTCTTTTTGACTAGTCACATTCCAAGAATATGGTATTTGAACTTTAATCTGTACTCTGAGTTTCCACATAGGACTGCTAGGCATACCAAATTGAAAAACAGCTTTTGAGTGCTTGTTACTGGAAGGACATGTTAACAATCATTACATTTCAATAAATCTTACTTTAAAGTCCGACACACCCTGCTTTGTGTGCTGCAAGGCTGCATAGGGATGACTTATGAACACTTAAAAGGGGGGTTTTGATCTGTCAAAAGGGTGGATTTTAACACGTTGAATTGCAGTTTTTGCACTGTTACAGTCAGGCTGCACTGTTAGACCTGAAGCCATGTTAGCCCTGCCAATATAGTGGATGCCACAATAAGTGCTGCAGTTCACCAGTGGCATTTAACTTCCAGGCCCTGGGTACATATTGTACCATATACTATGGACTTATATGTAAGTTAAAAATATCAATTAGGAATATGCCAATTCAACCATGTTTAGAGGGGGAGCCCAGACATTATACCACTGGTGAACAAGGTTAAAGTGTACAGAGTTCAAAAACCAGCAGAAATATAGGGTCCAGCAAAAGACGAAAATAACCACCCAAAAAAGGCAGATGTATTTCAGAATGCTGCCCGACTTCTGCCATAATGATGTGCAATACCAATATTTACCAAATTGTACTTACTCACTGTCATGAAAGTGTACCATGAGAATGAAGGCTGATAAAGCCATTCATGGCTGGAACTGTAAATAAATCAAAAGCTTGCTCGGCATACACGGCGCTGGCAGAAGTTGATGTCCTGCTACCTATTTATGCCAAATTGGATGCTGGGATCCATGTCATCCTATTAAGACATATTAGTCCTGTCTGCAGCATTCAAAATAGTACATCGGCCAACCCAAAGGCTCTTTGAGTTTGGTATGTGGAGAAGAGCCTAGCAGTGGTACGCCATCTTTCTCATGGAACAAGACCAAATCAGCTCCTTTTCCCACACATATTCTTGCATTACCAATCAACCTATGGAGTCTTTCAAGACCGCACTGTTTCACCCCTACTGTTAAAAATAGACCTCAGCTCCCATACTCACATGACCCACTCTTACTTCCTACCTACTACAGTGATTTGCAGAAGTACTATAGCATCCCAATAGAAGCTCTTGAATGCAGTTACCAGCCTTAAGATTTGCTGAGCTCCAAATGAGAACCAGTGACAGAGATGGCTTATGGTTCATTGGGTAACCTGAAAAGGGTATCCTTAAATGCCACACAAGACTTGAGTATAATGAAAACTGCACTATATTCACCTACAATTTTGAGCAACACTGGCATGATAAGCTGCAAGGCCAAGTTTACAATGACTTGTCAGAGCAACCTTCTAGACCTTATGCATTACACTCAACTCTCCGACAGAGAAAAATCCCACCCACAGACTTTTTAAGCATCTCTTGACACTTCTCATGGACCATTTGCTATTTACAGATCTAACATCTCCTCTGCTGCCCTAACAAGGTTCGTTAGTGCAAAAAATGCTCTGAAACATAATCAGAACAGATCGTTGGCTTGCAGGTACACAAGGCACTCTCCAACAGACCCTGTAAAAGCACATTGGCAAGCCATCCAAGCAGAGGTGGCTGCACCTTGTACAGACCACATACTATGTTGTATGCAATGGTCTCATGTTCTGCCTAAATGATGTCAGTAGTACATGCAAGGGACACCAGTAACACAGTGTGATTCACAATGGCTCAAACCAACTTATTCAGGGAGACATAAACCAGGTATTTGGAGTCTCTAATATAAGCACAGTCTTCAGCAACAATGGATGTCCATCTTAAGTATGACAGCATTGAAATTACTCCTTCATTCTGATAGATTAAGTAAGAAACATGTCTCCCCTTGGATTATACTAAGGACAAAAAAGGCTCTGCTCATCAATGAGTCATACCTTTACGTAATTACAATAATACTCTACAGAAAAACGCAGAGACAACGTACATAAATACATTACTGAATGATAAGAAGCTCAAGACGGAGTCGGATTCCATGTAGATTCTTCAGTAATCAAGAAAGAGGATTTAAAAACAGGGGTTATTTTACAAGGTGTACAGAGAGACTTTCTAAACTGTTTGTCTTGAAAAAGATGGAAAATTACCATAACCCATCGAAACCCGTTGATGCATCATTTGACATAATTCTTGGAATAATTGGATCTGTAGATAGAAAAAAGAAACAGTGTATCCAGGCCTAGTTATTTAATTGTTCCATTGGATATGGTCCATAAAAGACAAAGTATACTGTCTCAGTCTTTCTCTCTCTTTTTATGTTGTGCTATGTTTTAATGTAGTAAATGTATATTGTGGGGTTTTAAAGAAATTGTTTTGTATAAATTTTGTGACATATCGAATTGTGTGATATAGAGAATGTGATATGAATTTTTCACAAAACATTGTAAAAAGGTTTTATAATAAATAAGAATTTGAGATAACTTTGGAGAGTCATTACATGTATGATTATAATTTTCTGTACAGTATTATTGTATTTACGTAAAGGTATGACTCGTGATGAGTAGAGCCTTTTTTTAGTATAATCCAAGGGGAAAACTGTTTCTTGCTTGTCTAGAGAACCCTATACCCTTGGTGAAAACAAGGGGTCTCGCTCCCTCTCTATCAGATAGATTAAAACATTAAGGGGCTGATTTGGATGTCGGTCAGAAATCCTCTGACCACAGGTCAGAGACTTTCCAACCGACATCCAAGGTTTCAAATCTGACAGCTTTATTACAATGAAGGCTGTTGGATTTCAAACCAGCCGGTCATTCCCGCTGGCTTCCAACTGACTCAAGGAGCCCTCTGGCCAGTCGCAACCGGCATTTAAACCCTTAAGAGCAGAGTTTCCGCCAATGGGATTATGATGTCAGTTTCCCACAGGCTTTTCATGTTGGGCTTTCTGAGAGTTGCGCACCCTCACCCTTCAACGAATTATGCTGGTATAATAGATCCCACATGAAGTGTAATTGACAGCATATGGCCTGTAACTAGCAGCCAATAACCATGCAGAAGCAAAAAGTGATTGCGTACAATCACCATGCAGAACCAATTAGTGATTGGGCATGGGTTGTAATCCCAGCACCACACTGACGATTGCATTTAATGTGTAAGAGTATGAGATCTGCTAAGTAGGTGGTTATAGGAAACCTTATTCTTACTCCCATGGCTGCTGCAAGCTATCGCTGGCTCCAACTCGCATTTTGGGTGCAGAATGAGTGAGTAATGCATGAGGAATGAGAAGAATCCAGAACTATGGTCCAGTATGTTATTGTGCTGGCAGAGGAGAGTGAGTGTTCATGTGTGTGAGTGCATGAGTGTGTTTGTGTTTGCTGACCTGTTTGTTTTTTGCCACATAGTACCCCACTAGTATTTTGTTCTCATCACCATCGGCGGTCTCTACTGGCTGTCACCTCAGGGCCTTTGGTTTTCTTCATGCTCTGCCATGTAGTAGTCAGCTTCCTTCAGTAAACCCAATCTGACATAAGGTGACTGTTCTAGTCACATTCTATTTTAATGATGGTGAACCTATTGTTCGAAGGCCTCCAATGACTAATACTGAGCTAATTATCGCTAGGCAGTAGGCCAACAGTGGTATATTGTGGCCACCCATTGTTTCTGATGGCAATCCAGTTATAACGGGGGCTTACCTGGCTTTTGGTAGCTATTAGCTAGAATGGACAACCTTGAAATGTCATTGTGCCACTTGGGCAGGTGAGGCAAATATATAAATGTAAGGAAGTCTTATAGGAGCCACACTCACAGGTTTACTTAATGAAAAGCTGTTGCTGGTATTTATGAGAGAAATAAACTTTTACCCAAAATTGAAAGCTAGTGTTGGAACAACATACATGCATTTGGGAGAAAACCTGGGCTTTTCTATAATATATTTAATGCTCATATTTGAGTGATAATCCATGCTATTCCTACAGTGGCAAATGGCACTTGTTCATATGGCTATTTCATGATTCATATGAGAATACGTCATGATATCCACTGACAAAGCTTTTTATGATACAACAGAATCTCGGTTTTGTTGGTGTAAAGCTGTAGAAAATTTGCAGTCATCCATGCCGCCGTTTTTAACATGCAGTTTTTTAATTTTTCTCTGTTTGACGCGGGATCCACATCAATAGTAACTATCAATTGTGTATTGTCCGTGTACGAGATGGTATCAAACCTACAAAATCTAATAATGGTGGCCAGGGAAGACACATAGATGTTGAATAAAGTGGGGCTTAAGATGGAACCCTGTGGGGCCCCTTTGTCTACAGCCGTGGTCTGAGATATAAACGAATCTAATTGGACTCGCTGTGTTCTGTCAGCAAGGAAGCTTTCAAGCCATTTTAATGCCGTTCCACTGACACCAATCTCTCGTAGCCTACACTACTACTACTACTACTACTTTAATCATCCTGGTTTTTACATCTGTTTTAGGTCTTGTTTACTGTAATAATGTTTAATACATTTTATTAGCTTTTATTAAATGCTCTTTAGTGTTTTTTTCGTTTTTCCTATTTATTTTTTAGCTTAATAATATCGATTTTTTTATATGCTTAGTTTGTTATTTTAATGTTTTTAGATTGTTGCATTTTTACTAGGGATTTGAGTGGAAAGATTTTTACATTCATGTTTAAATGTATTTGTATCTATTAAAAATATTTTATTGTTTATAATCCAATAAAAGGTAAAACAACATATTTCTTAAGTTTATTGTCATTTACTTTTGAGATCCTAGGATTTATAATAGTTTGAGTGAGGGGAAGTTGAAACTTTTTTTACATTTATTTTAATGTACTTACATTGTAAAAATATTTTCACATTTGCCTCCTGATGATTTTTTTGTTTATGTTATGGTTTTGGTGAGTTTTTAGGAATTTTTGGTCAGCGTTTTATTTATTTATTTATTTTAACTTTTTGTTTCAGATATTTCTGTATATTTTCTAATATTTTTTTAATCAATTTGTAATGAAATCTTTTTGTTTGAGAAATGTGTTTGTTTTATACTTTTTATTGTTATTCTTAAAACAATATTTTAGGACTGAAATTGGGTTAATTAAATTTATATCACATATTATTATATATACTAAATAATTTGTAACATGTTTAATTTTTACACATTTTATTTTTCTATTTGTTTACTCTTCTAAGTAATACATGTTTTATAGTTGTATTTTATTTTATATTTGCTTAAACATATTTTCCCCTTTTACCCTTCCATACTCCTTAATTTGGAGTGGGAATGGGGGCAGTAAATCTGACCACCCCCCCACCCCACCCACGCAACAATAATGATTCCCCTAGTGTTGCTTTGTTTGGAGTGGGAATAGTAAATTGGCCCCTTCCACACCAAGCCCATGTTCCTCACTGTTATAAATATATGTTAATCTAATCAGTATTCAAATATATTAAAAAAATTAAATGTTCATTTTCAGTAATTAGGAGAAATAATTTTATGTTTTATACATGCTTTGTGAAGATATGTTTTCAAATATATACAATTTTATTCATTGATTTATCTTTTGTAATTTCGTTATTATTTTTGATTATTTGTAATTTCAAATACTTAATGTTTAAGAAAAGACAACGCATTAATATTAATCACATAAAATATATTTCAAAAAAAGATTGGAACTTTTTTAAATTTTAAAATCATTTTAATTAAATGCGTTCAACATTTATTTGCTATTTTGAACCTACTTTTGCTTGTAATATTTTTGTTAAATGTGATGTTCATTTTAAAACTCAATAGTATTGTAATCTCTATTTCTATATTAGATATAGTTGAATTTTAGATATTTTTGTACAGCGAGATTTTGGAAACAACATTTTTGGTATGCTAATTATTTGCATAGTGTTTATGATATTTTGGTAGTCAATAATTTGACATTTCTCTTTTAGTATGTGTATATTATTTATGATTGATTTTGATAGCTAAAATCTTTCAAAAACTGTATGTTGGCATTGGAAAAATTCCGAGGAGTTCCTATAGCACTAGAATGCTACGGGCTAATTACATAAATTGGCAGCTAGTCATATTCTGCTTGGTTATAATATGATGCAATGGTCATTTGTTTTGTGTTTTGAACCTTTAGATTCCTGGTCAGACTAACGTATGCAACAAGGAGTTTACCTGACAAAGGGACTTGGCAAAAGTGGAGCGAGGAGAGGCAGCATAAACATCCGTTCCTTTCCAAGAGCATCTCTTGGTTACCTGGTTTTAGGGTTTACTCTAAGGGTCAGGCTGTAGATATGGAGAGATATTATGTTGATTTTAGCCTATTCCTTATACTAGTTAATTGTTTAATGCAAAGTGATTGGCCACTAGAGTTCTAGTTCTGTGGCTCGCTACTTAGCCTGTGTCAGCAATGGGCCAGTTTTTTGTTGTTTTTAAGCTAGATAGATGGACAGTGCACTGGTGCTCTTCTAATGGCCTATGTCATCTTTGTGAATGTGACAGGCCACAAGTACAGGTCCAGGGTGGGAATACATCATGGTCCTTCTATTCCTCTTCATTTTGGGCGAGGAGGTAATTTGCAAGAATTTTGAGAGAGCAGGGCTAACTTTGCTTGCCAAGGCTGGTGGAGTAATCCTCCCTTCCCTTTTCACCAGGCACAGCTTTACACATGTTGCTGTAGAAATAGACCCAATGGACCTGTCTCGTGCCACTGCATAAGCTAATGCTCACACATTAAATAGACTTTAAATGTTTCTTAGCTAGTAAGATGTTAGAGTGAGTTAAGCACCTGGAGCGGACATGTTATGTGAATTTGCATATTAAGATGCTGAATCCAGGCAAGGACAATACAGCCTTTCGTTCTTCTAGGCTGGATATATTAAGTACCAATAATCTGAGTGATAGCAAACTGCTATTTATAGTGCTTGGAAAATGTGACATTTTGCCTCATGCGTTATTTAAAAAAATAAATTATTATGAAACTGTTTTGTAGTCGAACACTGACATTTTATGCATAATGCCAGTCACAGTGCAGTTAATTACTCTGCTGCTGTCATAAACTAGCATTTTCCCATTTGTAGCATCAAAATAACAGATTAAATCCATAACAGAGAAAGCTGTCACGCATAACTAAATGTACACGCCTCACTCCGTTCCTTGTAGAGTATAGTGTGATGTCCTCAATCATCTCCTAAGGCCCTCCACCAATTACAATCACCTTCTCCGGCTCTCAGCAGGGGGAGGCTGGACTGGCCATTTATTACATCGGGCAATTCCCAGACGGTTGCAACGACTGGACTACTTTTTTGAAACCCCAGAGCCTATGCTGGCACCTTTGTCAAGTTCTCCAGCTCCAGTGGCCAATTACAGCAGGCACAGGAGAGACAGAAAAGGAGAGGGGGGGGGAGAGAGAAAAAAGAGGTTAGAGAGCGCGACAGAAGAGAGCGAGAGAAGAAGAGCAAAATATAAGGGATGGGTGGAAAGGGATGGAAAGCGGGGTGGAGAAAAGCAGGGCTCGTTTGAACATTTTTCACAGGGATGCTTTTGGTCTCCAGTCTGGCCCTGGCTATCAGCACGTGACGGCCACCAGGACTGGAGCCACAGAACCAGTGTTAGCCGGTGACGCCCCCATGATTGCACTTAAATCATTAACTTGGTCCTTACAGGTGAACCACATATTTTCCTCATTGGACGACTGCCAAAGTCACCGTGGTTTGATTGCTCAGCGCTGCCAACGTTTAGGCAGGAATGCTGTTTCTTTTTGCGCCAGAACTGGCGATGCCATGCTGCTAAACACACTGATAGCAATGTTCCACTTCATCCGAGAATGGATGGCCTGGCCACGCGGACTGAAGCCCCAGAGAGCATCAAGCAGTCTCCTCGAGCCGCTCATACGTCATGGAAGCAGGGCTGCCGCCTGGCCCGCGGGTCCCGCGGAGTCTGGCCCTGCCAGGTCTCGGGTGATTCATGGTCCTGGGCTGGCCTCCACCTGCGCGCGCGCGCATGAACGCTTGGCCCGGTTGGAAGAGTTAGGCGCTTTACAGAGCCACTCCAACAGGCTTCCATTGTATGGGCGTTCCTGGAGAACGAAGGCAACCACAAACATAATTATTGGAAAAAAGCATTTCGGTGCTGCCAGAGAGCTGGCTCAAATATATAGATATTTGCGGCTGTTTGCATCCTCTGCAGTTGCCTGCCTCTCTTAATAAAAGATGTCTAAGGGATTAACGTGAGTGTTCCTTCGTGCTTTTCCATTTTTGTGCCTTTTTGCGACTTGCTGTCTTCCCTGAGTGGGTCTCCTCCACGCAGGGATCTGCCATGCTGTCCTGGGCATATGAATAAATAAGTGCCCCCAGCCCCAGTCTCCTTTCAAAAGGAATAGGGCTTTCTTTCCATCTCAGTGGGGCATAGTGTCTATGTTGGCTCCTAGCCGAGTTCTTCCCAAAATTTCCCCTGCAGGGTAATTGCAGAAAAGACGTCTGTCCTGACGTGGCCCTAGCAATGCACACTTTGTGGCATCACTCCAGAGACCATTACTGTCCCCGGGGCAAGGCCATCTTCCTGTCTGAACAGCAAAGCGGGCTCTGTTTCTGGTGATTACGAAGGCAGTTGACAGTACAGAGAGTTGATTCGGCCCATTAATGGAGAATTGGACCCCCTGAAGGAGTCTCAGCCACTTCCGGGTAGGGCTGTGGAGCCGAAAGAACCACAAAGTTTCAGAGACTAAAGAGATCTCTGGCAAGGAACTGCACCCAGTGCAAGAAGATGAACACTGCCTTCGTTGCCTGCATTCTTGAACCCACCCAGCAGAAAACATCCTAGAGGCATTAATAGTTGCGGTCATATCTAATGCAGCTAATTGATCCTGGATCCCTGCTTTCTTGGACTCAGGGACGGAAGAGGCCCTCTCTCCGTATAGAGCACCAAGCTACGGAACCTGTTCCAGGCCATGACATTGTTTCTCATTTGGCATCTAATGCATCAATAAAAACTTGACTATTCTCTGTGTGGTTCCTTGTGTCTCTCGTGATTTGTGAGCTTTTTGCATTAAGTGTCAGTTCAAAGTTTGAGCTTATGACAATCCTTGCCATAATTACACAATTACCAATTGGACAGAAGAAACCACAACATAACATAATATAAAACAATATATAAAAACACCTTTTTGCAAACCCTTGTGCTGCATCTACCTGAGGCGGACAATAAAGTAGACTTCAGGTGACTCCCAATTATGCCGACCCCATTGCACTTGATTTGTTACTATACAGAAATATCTTGCCATTGGGGACAACATATTATTCATGTAAGGGCTGGACTTGCAAATGGCTGGGAACGCTGGGGCATAGAAGTCACATAACCTTTGGTTAATTCTGCCGTGGACATGTTAGTCTTTTGTGGGTGCCAGAAATGTTCCGTTTGTGCCATAAGGTAGTTGTCTGTATGCAACGGGCATCTTGAATTGTCCAGGTCCTTATTGGAAGCCACTGCAGAAGGCGGAGGATGAAGGTAATGAGCAACAGCTAATGTTCTGCGTCAGCGGGAAGGGTTCTTTTTGCCCGAAGCGATTGAGGAGCAACACAAATACAACAGGATTAGTTGCCCTACTTGGAAAACACTTTCAGGTATATGCATCAAAGGATTTTGCAATCGCAAACGGTGCGAATCGCAAAAATCGGCCGTTTGCGATCGCAAAATCTGCTTTTGGAATGCATGAAGGGTGAAGGCCCTCGCAATTTGAGAATTTGCAAATATTTGCGAATTCTCAAATTGCAATTGCATTTAAGGATTTGCATTTTGCGATTCCTTAAATGCAATGCATGAAACTTAAAAAAATTGTGATTTCGCAATTAGGGGGAGCAAATTACCATGAGGTTCAACCTCATGGTAATTTGCGAAAACTTTGAAAAATGCACTTTTCCGCATTTTTCAAAGTTTCATGTTGTGCACACACATGCCCTAAGGACATGTGTGTGCACAACATATGTGCACAGATTGATTTCAGGGGTGCAACAGGGTGTCCTTTGGACACCCCTGCACCCTTGAAATCGCATTCTCAATTTGCGATTCGCTAATTGCGAATCCCAAATTGAGAATGTCTTCCCATTCATTCCTATGGGCCTTTAGGTCCATAGGAATGAATGGGGAGGTATTGCCTAATTACGATTCGCAATTTGCGAGTCGCAATTAAGGAAAATTAAGAAATCGCTATTTATTTAGCGATTTCTTGATGCATTGCATTTTGCAATTCCTTAATTGCGATTCCTTATTTTTCGCAATTAAGGAATCGCAAAAAGCAATATTGATGCATGTACCTGGTAAGGTGTTAATAACCATTTTTTGTCATAGCCTCACTCAAGAAGGCTGTGGTTAAAAGGTGAATGGCATTCATGTATTATGTATCATGGGCATAGACGGAGGCTATACTGCATTTATTAATTGTACTGTGACCTTTCCTCAGCCCAGATTAAGTTACTGCCAGATCTGACATGTTTGGTAAGAGGGTTCTAGAACTCTGTGTCATCGGAATGTTAATCATATTTCATATACATTCCTCGATATCCCTGAGCAATCCTAGATCAATATGTTGAATAGAGTTGAATATCCTAACCTCTGTGGCCAGAAAGGCTACAATCCCTCAGACAACACAGAGAGCCTGTGGTTCGAAACCTGAGTCCTAGCTTGTAGCAAGGATGATAGACTTTGCAAGACAGGGCCCCCATACTCTGCCAGGCACCACAGAACATATGCACTGAGTAATGTGATAAGGCAAGTGCAGGAACCTGCACTTTGTCCATGGATTGACGGAGATCCCACACCTTACACACTGACGCAGACAACACCAAGCCCCAACGCCCATGTTAGTGGTAACATAGAAACCTAAAGCCTGACTACCACACGAGAGCTGAAATGTGACCTTCTGAATATTTCCTAAGAAGAGTGAATGTAGCATAATCATTACCCACATTGTCCCTCAAGAAGGAGTCCTAAAAGATTTTGTAAAGCATCCAAAAACCACCCTTTTTAATTAAATTTACTTTACAGGCCAGGTCGCTCCCCCACTGCCGCATAGCTCCGCCTGTCTGCCAGTGCCTCTCCCCCTTGCTGCTGTAGATCGCCAGTTCGATCCTGCTGTCCCCCTGATCGTGCTGACTGCCTGCCTGTGCCTGCAATTTGTTCCCAGTGTTTTTTTGGCGTAATCCCTGGCCCATTTTCCCGCCGCTTCTCCCCAGCGGCCCCGCCGCCACCGTGCTCCCATTCGCCACCCCGCACCCACCTCCCAGCTGCCCCTCCCTCCCACATCCCCTTATATGGTGGGCGCGCCGCTGGCATGCCGAAGGCGCGCCAAAGGCAAGCCCGTCTGCGCCCGACCGCGCCTAGGCCGCCATAGGTGTGGCAGGGTATGCTCAGACGTGAGTCCCTTGCTCACTTTGCCACTGGATTCAAGCAGGCCGAGCTGAAGACGGCCGGAATGCCAGAAACCGGTCCTCGGAAGGTTGTTTCCAGTCCAGGGAAGACATGGCTTGGCAGTTCGGGCTGGACTGTTCCGATGAGGCACAGGCAGGGTTGGATTGGGATTGAAAATCGGCCCGGGCACGCGCAAAAAAAATCGGCCCACATTTGCCTAATCACTCCTCAAATCACTGCTTAGCGTAATCTTATAAAAAAACTTTAGGGGGGGTAGGGGGTAAAAAAATGCACGCGTTAGTTTACAGTGGTGAAATAAATTAGGCCACTTCTACTAAGGCCCCCGCCCCCCACTCAGTATGTGCACACATTAATGGGCCAGCCACGGAGACAAAGGGAGTGACACCTCTGCCTGTAGCTAAACTGAGGTAATGAGTGCCCATCTGCCTCTAGAAAGGCCACTCAGACACCTACTGGGCCGCTGGCTGTATTCGAAGAATAAAGACAGCGCCCAAGTGGCCCCCCAGACTGCTAAAAAAGCAGCCCACAGCAGAACTCGGATACCGGCCCCTCAGGCATTGTCCGAATGCCCGCGTTACCTATCCGACGCTGAGCACAGGGTCAGACTGAATTGCATATAGCCATGTCTGAACTCGGGTGGCAGAGTGGGCTAAATAACGGTGATGGATTAAACCCAGATCTTTTGACTGTGTGTGAGTGTTTGATTGATTCAGATGCTCCGTCCATCACCACCCCCTTTTGTACCTCTTTTGGCCGCCATAAGTGTGGCAGGGTATGCTCAGACGTGAGTCCCTTGCTCACTTTGCCACTGGATTCAAGCAAGCCAGGCTGAAGAGGGCTGGAATGCCAGAAACCGGTCCTCGGAAGCTTGTTTCCGGTCCAGGGAAGACATGGCTTGGCAGTTCAGGCTGGACTGATCCCATGAAGCACAGGGTCAGACTGATTTGCATATAGCCATGTCTGAACTGGGGTGGCAGAGTGGGCTAAAGAACGGTGATGGATTAAACCCAGATCTTTTGAGTGGGTGTGAGTGTTTGATTCACCCAGGAGGGTCTCAAGGCGCTGGGGGAGAGGGGTAAGTTACTGCTCGAACAGCCAGGTCTTGAGCTGCTTCCTGAAGGAGAGAAGGTCTTGTGTTCGCCGAAGGTGGGTGGGGAGGGAGTTCCAAGTCTTGGCTGCTAGGTAGGAGAAGGATCTTCCTCCCGCTGTGGCTCTGCGGATGCGTGGTACGGTGGCGAGTGCGTGGCTGGTCGATCGTAGCTGGCGGGTGGGCGTGTAGAAGGTCATGCGGTCATTGAGGTACTTGGGGCCCAGGTAGTGGAGAGCCTTGTGTGCGTGGGTGAGGAGTCTGAACATGATTCTCTTGCTGACAGGGAGCCAGTGCAGGTCTCTCAGGTGTCCGGTGATGTGGCTGTGTCGGGGGATGTCCAGGATGAGTCGTGGCGTTCTGGATGCGTTGGAGACTTTTTTGAAGTTTGGCTGTGGTTCCGGCGTAGAGGGTGTTCCCGTAGTCCAGTCGGCTGGTGACGAGTGCCTGGGTGACGGTCTTCCTGGTTTCAGTGGGGATCCATCTGAAGATCTTGCGGAGCATGCGCAGGGTGTTGAAGCACGAGGATGAGACGGCGTTGACTTGTCTGGTCATTGACAGGGAGGAGTCCAGGATGAAGCCCAGGTTGCGTGTGTGGTCCGTTTGTTTGGGAGCGGTGCCCAGGGCCGGAGGCCACCAGGAGTCGTGGCGGAGGGTGATGATCCCAGGAGGAGGACTTCCGTCTTGTCTGAGTTCAGTTTAAGGCGGCTGTTCCTCATCCAGTCGGCAACGTCTTTCATCCCTTCATGTAGGTTGGCTCTGGCGGTGGTGGGGTCGTTGGTGAGGGAGAGGATGAGCTGGGTGTCTTCAGCATAGGAGATGATGTTGAGGTTGTGTTGGTGTGCGATGGCTGCGAGGGGGCTCATGTAGACGTTTAAGAGGGTTGGACTGAGTGAAGATCCTTGTGGTACGCCGCAGATGATTTCGGTGGCCTCGGATCTGAAAGGAGGGAGGTGGACTCTCTGGGTTCTTCCGGTGAGGAACGAGATGATCCACTCCAGCGCTTTCTCTCGGATTCCGATGTTGCTGAGGTGCTTCACTAGGGTGCGGTGGCAGACAGTGTTGAATGCTGCAGAGAGGTCCAGGAGGATGAGGGCGGCTGCTTCCCCGTTGTCGATCAGGGTTCTGATTGTCATCGGTGGCTGCGATTAGGGCGGTCTCGGTGCTGTGGTTGGCCCGAAACCCGGACTGCGAGGGGTCGAGGGATCCGTTCATCTCGAGGAAGGCGGCAAGCTGTTTGTTGACGGTCTTCTCGATGACTTTGGCCGGAAAAGGAAGGAGCGAGATGGGACGGTAGTTCTTGAGGTTGGTGGGGTCCGCCATTGGTTTCTTCAGGAGGGCGGTCAGCTCGGCGTGCTTCCAGCTCTCTGGGAAGGTGGCGGTGCGAAAGGAGCTGTTGAGGGTGTCTCGGAGATGGGGTGCGAGGATGTCGTCGGCTTTGTTGAAGACTTGGTGTAGGCATGGGTCGGTTGGTGATCCGGAGTGGATGGAGTTCATTGTGCGGGTGGTGTCTTCTGTGCTGATCGGGGTCCAGTTGCAGAGGGTGGTGGGGACGGGTGTTGGTTCGGTGGTAGGGTGCGTGGTCTGTGCGTCGAAGCTGTTGTGTATGTCGGCGATCTTGCGGTGGAAGAACGAGGCGAGTGAGTTGCAGAGGTCTTGTGAGGGAGTGATGTTGTTGTTTCCGGCGCTGGGGTTGGAGAACTCTTTAACGATGCTGAAGAGTTCCTTGCTGTCGTGGGCGTTGTTGTCCAGTCGTTCTTTGAGTGCCGTCTTCTTGGTGGCGCGGATCAGCTGATGGTGTTTGCGGGTGGCATGCTTGAGGGCGGTCCTGTTGTCTGCGGTCTGGTCGAGCCGCCAGGCTTTCTCGAGGGTGCGGCAGTTCTTCTTGAATTCCTTGAGTTCGTCGGTGAACCAGGGGGTTTTCTTGCTGCCGGGTCTGCTGGGAGGGTTCTTTAGTTGTGCGAGGTCATCGGCGCAGGCGGTCAGCCACTTGGTGAGGTTGCTGGCTGCTTCATTGGGGTCCGTTGTGCTGGTGGGAGTGTTCTGGCTGAGGGAGGCGGTGAGCTGCTCGGCGGTGATCTTGCTCCAGCTTCGGCGGGGGACCTGTTGCGGGTGGTGGTGGGTCGTAGTTCTTCTGAAGCTGAAGTGGACGCAGCTGTGGTCGGTCCAGTGGAGTCCGGTGGCGTGGCTGAAGGAGATTTGCTTGCTGGATGAGAAGACGGGGTCAAGCGTGTGGCCGGCATAGTGGGTGGGGGTGTTCACCAGTTGCTTGAGTCCGAGGTTGGAGAGGTTGTCCAGTAGGGCGGTGGTGTTTCTGTCGTTGTTGTTCTCCAGGTGGAAGTTGAGGTCCCCTAGGAGATGTAGTCGGCGGAGGAAAGGGCGTGCGGGCTGATGAAGTCTGCGATGTCTTCGCTGAATTGTGTGTGTGGTCCCGGTGGTCTGTAGATGAGGGTGCCTCGGAGGGTGGTCTTGGGGTCAGTGTGTATCTGGAAGTGCAGGTGTTCGGCGGCGGTGAAGGTTTCGTCGGAGTTAGTCGAGGTGCAGATGGTGTTCTTGTGTACGATGGCGATGCCTCCTCCCGTCTGGTTGACGCGGTCCTTCCGGGTGATCTTGTATCCGTCGGGGATGGCTATGGCGATGTCGGGCACTGAGGAGGTGTTCATCCAGGTTTCGGTGAGGAAGGCGACGTCCGGTGCTGTCGCGTCGAGCAGGTCCCAGAGTTCCACGGCGTGCCTGTGGACGGAGAGGGTGTTGAGCAGGATGCACTTCAGGTGGTTGCTGTTGGTGCTGGCAGGGGCGGTGCAGGTCCGGTAGCAGGTGAAACGGCAGGCTTGGCAGGCTAAGGGTCTGTGGGTGCGTCTCGGGGTGGCTCGGTAGCAGGCAGGGTTCCGACCGGCATTGAGTGCGTTGAGGGTGGCGGCGTCGTAGGTCTGTCGTGTAGTGTTCCCATAACGCACAGGGTCAGACTGATTTGCATATAGCCATGTCTGAACTGGGGTGGCAGAGTGGGCTAAAGAACGATGATGGATTAAACCCAGATCTTTTGACTTGGTGTGAGTGTTTGATTGATTCAGATGCTCCGTCCATCACCACCCCCTTTTGTACAGCTGAAGGCGCGCCAAAGGCAAGCCCGTCTGCGCCCGTCCACGCCTAGATCGTGCCCAGCACCAGAACTCCTGGACCCCGAAGCCACCACAACACCGGACAGCACTACAACTCCAGCACCCTCCACGCACTCAACCCTGGACGAGATCACTCCTGCTACCAGGCCACCCCGAGGCGCACCCAAGGGCCCTTCACCTGCCGGAACTGCAGCCTCACCAGCATCCGGCCCGGCAAACCATCAGCAAGTGAACCCAACCACCTCTGATGCATCCTCCTCAACACCCGCTCCGCTCGCAAGCACGCCATCGAACTCTGGGACCTCCTCGACTCAACCTCCCCCGATGTCGCCTTCCTGATGGAGACCTGGCTAAACACCACTTCGGCACCAGACATCGTCATAGCCATCCCAGAAGGCTACAAGATCTCCCGCAGAGACCGCACCAACGGAGTGGGAGGGGGAATCACCATTATCCACAAGGACACTCTGAGAGTCTCACCAACACCAACAACACCCTCGCCACTGCCAAGCACATGCACTTCCAGATCCACACCGACCCCAACACCACCCTCAGAGGAACACTCGTCCACAGACCACCCGGACCCCGACCACAGTTCAGCGACGCCATCGCCGACCTCATCAGCACGCACGCCCTCGCCTCCACGGACTACATCCTCCTCGGGGACCTGAACTTCCACCTCAAGAACAACAACGATGGCAACTCCACCGCCCTGATCGACAACCTTGCTAACCTAGGACTCAAACAACTTGTCACAACACCCGCCCACGCCGCTGGACACACACTGGACCCCATCTTCTCCGCAAGTTCCCACGTCTCCTTCAAACACACCACTGAACCCCACTGGACAGACCACAGATGCATCCACTTCACCTTCAGGAAACCCACCACACACCACCACACCCAACAGACGCCACGCTGCTGCTGGGGCAAGGTCACCGAGGACCAATTGACCACCACCCATGCCCTGGGACCACCCGCCGACCCCACCAACACCGAAACCTCCGCCATCAACCTCAAACAGTGAATCAACGACTGCGCTGACACCCTCACCCCACTCAAGACCTTCACCAATCACACCTACAAGAAAGCTGCATGGTTCACCGAAGACCTCCGGACCTCCAGGCGCACCTGTTAGAAGCTGGAGAAGAAATGGCTCCATGACTGAACACCAGACAGCTACACAGCCCACAAGAATGCCACCCTCAGACACCACCAACTCATCAGGACATCCAAGAGGACTGCCTTCAAGGACCGCCTAGACAGTAACGCACACAACAGCAAAGAGCTCTTCAACATTGTGAAAGAACTCTCCAACCCCAGCTCCAACACCAACGACATTCCACCATCACAAGACCTGTGCGACTCACTGGCCACCTTCTTCCACTGCAAGATCACCAACATCCACAACAGCTTCAACACCACCACCCCCACACCCACCGTAAAGACCATCACCCCAACAACCACCACCCGCACCAGTCGCCTGACCGCCTGGTCCAACGTCAGGAACGAAGACACCATCAAGACCATGAACTCCATCCACTCCGGATCCCTATCTGACCCATGCCCTCACCACGTTTTCAACAAAGCCAGCACAGCCATCACACCCCACCTCCGGAAAACAATCAACATCTCCTTCGAGACAGCAACCTTCCCAGAGAGCTGGAAGCACGCCGAGATCAACGCCCTACTTAAGAAACCCAAGGCGGACCCCAACGACCTCAAGAACTTCCGGCCTATCTCCCTGCTCCCCTTCCCGGCAAAAGTCACGGAGAAGATAGTCAACAGACAGCTGTCCCGCTACCTCGAAGACAACAATATCCAGGACCCTTCCCAATCAGGCTTCTGCAGCAACCACAGCACAGAGACCACCCTCATCGCCGCCACCAACGATATCAGGATCCTTATGGACAAAGGAGAAACAGCCGTCCTCATCCTTCTGGACCTATCAGCAGCCTTCGACACGGTATGCCACTGCACCCTAACAGCACGCCTCCATGACGCCGGAATTCAAGAGAAGGCCCTGGCCTGGACCACATACTTCCTCTCCGGCAGAACCCAGAGCGTCCGCCTCCCACCCTACCGCTCCAAGACCACAGAGATCATCTGCGGCGTTCCACAGGGATCATCCCTCAGCCCGACGCTGTTCAATATCTACATAGCACCGCTCGCCCACGTCGCACGACAACATAGCCTTAACATCATCTCCTATGCCGACGACACCCAGCTGATCATATCACCAAAGACCCCCACACTGCCAAAGCCAACCTCCACAGAGGAATGAAGGCTGTCGCCGAATGGATGAAGGACAGCAGGCTGAAGTTGAATTCTGACAAGACGGAGGTACTCATCCTCGGCCCCACCCCCACAGCATGGGACAATTCCTGGTGGCCAACATCACTAGGAACAGCCCCAAAACCCACCGACAATGCGCGCAACCTGGGGGGTCATCCTCGACTCCTCCCTCTCCATGACCAAGCAGGTCAACGTCGTCTTCGCTTCCTGCTTAAACACCCTCCGAATGCTCCGCAGGATCTTCAACTCAACCCCCTCCGACATGAGAAAAACCATCACCCAGGCCCTCGTCACCAACTGACTGGACTACGGGAACGCCCTCTACGCAGGAACAAGCTCCTGAGACGGCTCCAACGCATCCAGAACGCCTTGGCACGACTGATCCTCGATGTCCCCCGAAGCGGCCACAGCACACCACACCTGAGAGTCCAGCAATGGCTCCCCGTCAACAACAGGATCACCTTCAAACTCCTCATCCACGCACACAAAGCCCTACACAACGCCGGACCAGCATACCTCAACGACCGACTCAGCTTCTACACCCCCATCCGCAGCCTCCGTTCTACCAACCTCGCCCTCGCCACACTTCCACGTATCTGGAAAACCACCACCGGCGGCAGATCCTTTTCCTACCTCGCCGCCAAGACCTGGAACACTCTCCCTACCAGCCTACGACAGACCCAGGACCTGCTGGCCTTCAGAAAACTTCTCAAGTCCTGGCTTTTGATCAGTAGCAGCCACCCCCACCTCCAGCGCCTTGAGATCCTCACGGGTATGTAGCGCACTTAGTGGAGAAGTGTGGCTCAATGGTTAGAGCGGCAGACTCTGATGCAGAGGTCTATCCCGGGACCAGTGTTCAATTCCCGCCTCGGCGGGTCCTCCGCTCAACTTCCTCGGACCTGACAATTCTCGCCTCGGTGCCTATTCTAATCATGGGTCCCACTCTGCAACTCTGGGCAATAGCTTGCTTAATCTCCACAACGGCCCCAACACCGCTAGGATGCCTGGCTTCACCTTGGGGGTACCCAGGAGTGGGCACTTCACAGGGAAAGGCCAGGAAGGGTTCTTCAGTGGTATTCGTACAAGCGCCTAGGTGCCCATGGGTGATCCATGCGCTATACAAGTACCACACATTTACAAATGTAATGATTGATTGACAATGATATCTAAATTGAATTCATTGTCCCAAAGGACCTTTGTAGGAAGGCTAGCTGCTAGTAACCAAGTCACAGGTGGACATCTATCCGTGAACTCAAAAGATGGACAAGAACACACAGGGGTACATGATGTTTCCATGATAAGCAGTGTCCTTGGACTTGCCATTGGCCAGGCAATACACAAAAGGGGAAGACCAATCCTAATTATAAACAGGTTTTTCGACAGAGAACTGTAAAATGTGGCTGGATAAATCTTAATGTGCAAAAATGATTCTTGCTTCGCTTATTCATTTTCTTCTCAGTGGAAAAAAACTGGAATATTGATTAGAGGATGCTGGACTGCAATGCTGATGGTAGCTAGGTTTAGTCATCTACCACAAAGAGATTCCCTAAGGGAACACTGATGATGCACTGATTATTCTGGAAATGATCAATGATAACAAATGGGAACACTGCTCAGATCATCACCGCAGGATGAAATGGAGTGGAGCGGCGATGATGTCCGGATTAGTCAGGAAATGCTAAATGCTAGCTATTGGGAACTCTGCTCAGAGGAGGTTGGCATCATTCATTAAATGATGACGGATAACCTACACTGCTCCGAAGAGACTGGTCTGGAGTAGTGAGGATGCTGGTATCATCCAGGAAATGCTCAAAGATAACCAATGAGAGAACTGCTCAGAGGAGAATGTTATGGAGCGGTTATGATGCTGGGATTATTCATGAAATGGTCAATGATAACCAAAAGGTACACTGCTCAGAGAGGATGGCATGAGGTGGTGATGATGCTGGGATTAGTCTTGAAATTGGTCAATGACAACCAGTGCGAACTCTGCTCAGAGGAGGATGGCCTGAAGTAGTGATAATGCTGGGATTCTTCATTACATTCTCAAAGGAGGCTCACAAGAGGATGGTCTGAGTGATGTTGGGTCCGCTTATTAAATGCTCAATGGTATCCAGTAAGAACACCGCTGACAAGAGGCTGGTCTTGAGCAATGACAATGCAGGGATTATTATTATTAGATGCTCTGTGATAATGTATGGCAGCATTGCCCTGATAGAAAAAAGGGATGCTTGCTTTCTTTAATGCTGTGACATGGACGCTACTCCTCAGCCACATTGCCTCAACTGCAAAAGCAGGGGGCATGCGGGTACCAATGCTGATACTTCACACCTATTAACAAAGGGACATTGTAGCCTATTTTTAAATGTAAAATATGACCCTTGCCTAGCATTTTCTGAGCTTCTTCGTTTTTGTGACTTGTGACTTGTTTTAAGCAGGCATTTCTGATATTAGTTCTGCTCTCCCATAACCGCACTCAGAGATAGATTTGGCTTCTAAAGTGCACTGATAGAAGGATGCCAGGATGAAGCCAGAGCTTAACAGCTCTCGGTCCAGAGTGCCTGCACTGTAACACCATTCTTGGAACCTTGAGTCCACCCGCAGAGAAGAAATTGCTCACTCCTCTTAAGTGCGCTGAGAATAGAATACATTTTGTTACCAATAACAAGCTGCAACCTTATTAAAATAGTATTTACTGGAAAGAAGCAGCTAGGCAAAGTGCACATTTTAAAATAAAGTTATGTTGTACTGCTCCTTTAGCTCTGCCATTACAGCACGATGATTCACCCTCTGAGGTGTTCCAATAGATGTTGGAAACTGGTCGCTTTTGGGATGCTATGCTGAGCTCGGTTCTAATGGGAATACAAGAAGCCATGCAGGTCTGCACGCATAAAAGGACAGCTAGATTTGGTCATTTAAAAAAAAAAGATAGTGCAAGGGAGGAAAAATCTGTGGAACCTAAGCTATTTTTATTTTGACAGAGTGGAGTAAAAGTGGAGCTAAACTCCAAGTACATCTAATATAATGTCTTCAAGGTCACCCGTGTTCCATATTTCTTAGCTGGGCATCTTGGATTTTACCAAAGAGGACAGTTTGACTGACAGAAATGCCCCCATCTCTATTTCAAGCACACATCTGCTGTATCTCTGAGCATTAGACTAAAACATTAAAAAAGCACCTAATAAATAACAATACAATACAGTATGGGGCATTCCGCATGGTTTAAGATTTCCATAGATTACATTTATACCGCGCCATTTTTATCTAGTATTTTATTAAAGCCAGTTGGAATATGTCATCAATGGCATCCAAGGGACCAATGCGAATTTCACTGCGAGCAAACTGACATTTTGTCAACAGACCGTGGACCGCGAATTTCCATCACAAATTTCTAAGAACAGATAAATCTGCCATGGAAGGGTGATAGGTCTCAGTAGTATGCAATTCCCTTGTTCAGGGTGAACTTTAACTGATTGGTGTAAATATCTGAAAATATCGCGCAAATGTCGACTCTGTAGGAGTCCCAAAAGCTTCCTATCCATGTCTCAGCATGTGACCCCCTTGGGTAAGGCTAGACTAGAGGAAGGACTGCAAAGGCTGCACAGCGCGAGCACGTGGTTACAGATCTCATCCGCCATTTCACGGCACCTCGGAAAGTTCACAGTTTATTTTCAGATCTCGGCTCGGTTGTTTTACACAGGCTTTGCCTGTTCTTGGTTTGTTTCCCCGCACTGCTACGCCTCTTTTCCATCCTGCTTTAAGTGTGACATTGCCTGATGGCTGACACATACATTGGCCGGCTGCCAGAAGTACATGCTGTAGAAACCAACCTTAAACACGGATACCTTGACAGCCCTTGGTTTCTAAAGCCTTAACGATGAAGTGCCAACTTCTGAGGCTTTCCCCTACTGGCTTCACGTTCCACGAACAGCCTTGCCGCTCTTTGTTATTCTGAGTGTTTTTATAAGAGTGCCAAAGGCTAGACAGTGCTACAAAATCTGGCCAAACACGTCCACAGCATTCAAGTGAACCCAGGTCCTTGCGTCTCTGATGTCTGCCCCTTCAACGCTCTGGGTGAGGTGGACACAATTTGCCAATTGTACTTCATGTGTTTGGCACCAGCGTAAAAGGTGGCGCATGAAGGCATCTGTAACTCCAGAATTTACAGTAGATAAAAAGGAGGCTGTCAGAAATGCTGATGAAAGGGTTTTTACAGTGCTGGGGAAATGGTTTTCCTGCTTCCTTCCCTAGTTACTGGGCTGTATTTGAAACTTGTGGTATGGTCTGGCACACGTTGCTGGTGCTGCCCTCAGTGCCTCGCTCGAATGGCCTTATGGTAATGCCATCTCAGCATTCTGCAGAGCAACAATGTGGTAGACTGGTTGCTACACCGGCACAGACAACATTTTGCAATGTAATGCATATTAATGAGAAACATATGCTTGGGATCACACCCATACAAACTGTATCATTAAATATATAGTGCAAAGATATGGACTCGACTTTGAGCCATTGCTTAATTTGAGCCAGTAGTTTCTGGTGCTCAGCACAGGCACTTGATTGTCAGCGCTGGCGCTTGTGACAACCAGCCACAAGGTGGCACTGTCTGGCTAATTATTTATGCAGTATACTTTAAATATGACTATTACCTAACCCAAGCCATTCTTATAGCTTTGGGGGGCTGAGGTAGTCCGAAATATCACACTTGTAGGAGTGTGATGGGTTGTAGTTGTGTTGTTACTATCATGGCATCATGGCACGGCAATGTGTGGTGCAAGTTGCAGTGGCCTCCTGCAACTTGCACCATACACAACAGAGCCCTGGCACTTATTTGTTTACAAATTATGCACTGCTGTGAGCACAGAAAGAGGTACTTTTGTGTGATCCAATGTGTTTCTGGACAGGGTTTAGGTCAGCATGTTGCTGAGAGACTGTTGTGATCATGTAGCATGAATGTTAGCTGATCTTCACAGAATGAGCATCTTGTGCAGAATCCAATAATTTTTCAGATATTATGCAGAAGCCACTATTTTGGAAAAAAGATGTGAAATCAATTTACTTTCCACAGAAAAGCCACACAAATTATACATTTTGCTTGTTTAGCATATTATTGCGGAAACTGGTCATTACATGGAAGCAGCAATTTCCTTTATTGGGTACACAATTGATAAAAAATCTCATAGATTCTTTACAAAATACAAGGCCAATAGAAATGGTTTTAATTAAATATAATTGTGAAATGAGCCGGCCCTCTTCCTAGAAGATTTAGGGGCTTATTGTGATGTCTGTTGGACTAGCTTAAAACCAACACTGTATCAGACTCGGGACTGACCGACCTCAGGTCGGCGGTTCAGACCGCCTGAATGCAATGCGACCGAACACTTTTCCATCACATACTCACTTATCTCCATGGGAGTTTGTGTCATGGCCGTAAACCAGCCGTAATGCAGGCTCCAACAGAGAAATGTGTATGTGAATAAAACCCTTCACCCTGTGGCAGGCATTGCGTGGTGCCTGCCACACAGTGCAGGTATTTACAGGGGGGTACCATAGGTACCTCCTCGATCACCAAACGTAGACCGCAGAGGCAAGGGGGCCCTGCTAAGGGCCCCTAAAGCCACATTCTAATAGTCTTTCAGTGTCAGAAAGGCCGGCATGGAAAGGCTGTGGGAAACCGACATCGTAATCCCGATGGGGAAACACCCTCCATAGGGGATTACGGTGCGGTTCCTACCGGCTGGAAGACTCCGGGAGCCGGTCTGAGCCGAGCCAGATTGTCCTGCCGGTTTACGTTGTGACCGCTGACATCGTAATTGGGCGGTGGGACTGCAAACTGACCGAGTCAGTCGGAAAGCCTCTGACCACAGTCGGAAAGTTTCTGACTAGCGGTCGGGGGCTTTCCAACCAACATCTTAGCAGGGCTCTAACGGAGGTGGGTGTAATGTGGGCTTGCAAGAGTAAGATGATCTGCCAGAGGTACACCCTTCACTCAAACCCTGCGCGATTGTCAGTGTAGGTTGGATCTGTAGTACACAAATCCCCCATAGATAGCCAATCACACACAGAGCGATAACGTGCTGGTGTCGCCTCCAATTGAAGTGCCCCTCACTAGCAGTCACTGTGAACTGCTTCATAGCATCTAGTGCCCAACCCAGGCTTAATGCAGAACTCTTAATACAGAATCTTTCAGTCTGTGCACTTGATTAAAATGACACAATAATGTTTAAGGACCAATTTATATTTACTAACTATGAAAATATTATCTTTTGGGGCAAAAGTTTTTTTTTTTAAATTACAATGCTTTTTTTGTTATCTAAAACAAACAGCATTATTTGGTAGCAAAAGGTGTACATTCTAAGAAAGTCGCAAGCTGATGTTGGTGGGAAAAATGACTGAATTTCTCAGAAATATTGACGCAGAGGCATTTTATTAACTTTATTTAGACTTTCAATGTTCTGTTAAAACAAGTACATCCCAGTCAAACCCTACATAAGGAAAGATTTCTGATCTTCCTTTAATTGGAAACAACAAATGTTCATATTTGAGTGACCACTCAACGATGTCCACCATTATCACATGTCTCCTACCTCACAGCCTCCCTGGACTTGTCCAAGTCATGCAAAAGGTTGAGCTGTGGGGCTAGAATTTAATTCCCTTAAATAATTATCTGCAGATTTGTTTAATGGCCATGAGTACATCAGGAGATGCAATGCTGTGTTTGGATTAAGGAGGCCACATAGGTAGAAAGGCATGCATGAGGGACAGGCACCCAGGCGGCTGGGCAGAGCAACTGAATTGAAGGATAGTCATGGCGAGGAGACCATAAGGGAGTGTAGCACGCAAGCAGTAAAAGCAGTCATAGATGAGGGATGCAGCACACAGGGGTAAAATAATTGACAGAGGTCTACACCCAAAGTAGGTGAGGGGCATAGGCACTGCCATCTTCACCTCAAGTACAACTCTCCTTCACAATCAAAGCTCTGTCCATATCCCCACATGGTCCATCTCATGCTCAAAATGTCCAAGCCCACACAGAATAATAGTCCAGTAAAGTATTCAAAATCTGTGAGCAAATGAGTACTTGCGTGACAGCAAACAAAAGACCAAAGGGTCTCTCCCAGAGCTGCACAGGTATTGCCTACCTCTCCTCAAATACAGCTCTCCTTCACAATTAGGGCTGCAGCAAATGCCAGGGCCTACCCATGTGGTCTTGTTTATTACAGTTCTGTATAAACATATCACAAAATATTTTAACATGGCAAAACAAAGATTTCTAATGATTGTTTTCAATGTGTATTTCGAAGGGAGGCCCCATTCTTAGTTAATAACATGATATCCCCATCTTTTTAAGGTTCTGTATCTCATATTGTAGCTCAGAGTCATCATTATTCATCGTGTCTTGGCCAGCTGTGGTTGAGAACAGGTGAGCCATGATCTGTTCCCAGTTTTTGACCAGAATACCCCCGCTCTACATTCTCTTCGCATGTTGATGGAGGCTGCTGAAATCTGGACTGTCACTCAGTCCAAACATTATTCATTGACATTTTAAAAGGAATTGAAAACTTAGCTCCTTTCCCAAGATTTCTAGTCCTAGTCCCTTCTCCTTTTCGGTTGGTTCCTCATTGACATTTATGGTTTGGCTTGTCACCGCAGCTATTGTCGGATATTTATATGAGCATTACTAGAGAGGGACTTTGGCTCTGCCCACATGTAGGGAACCAGGAGTGCATGTTTTGATTGGGCAGGAGGTGTGTGCATCAACAAAACAAGCATTAACATAGCCAATAGGTCTCGCCTTTGGGACCTTATACGTGTTTAGCTATGCAACAGTTGATGTTGCACCAAGGATATTGTGCTGCATAATTAAATACTTATAAGGTCCGAAAGGCGAGACCTATTGGCTATGTCAATGCTTGTTCTAATATATGCTTTGTCAGGGCCTCCAGGAACTAGAAAGGGTGAGCTGCTGGGCATCGGGTGTGTGTGGCTTTTCCAACTTTTACGAGTCCCTTGAGCATGCAGCCAGAAAGGGTGAGGGTGTGTGCCATGCTTTAATGTATTCTTTGAGGTGCATGTCACCTTTCAATTACTTGAGAGAGCTGCAGTTGATTGTGGAGTCTGGAGGTTGAGTGAATGGAAAAGCACTGGTCCAACAATCTTCAATGTAAAACCACGCCCCAACACACACACATTACAAAACCCATCTCCACCCCCCCACCCCCACCCTCCTCCCCCCGGCTGTGAGGAGTGTGCAGGTAAAATCAGCCCAGATGTAACTCATTAAAAAAACCTCAATAACAAAAAGCAGCCCGGAAGGGTTTATTATTGTCTATATTTATTTAGGACAAACAAATTTCTAGGGCACCGGCCGGTCGGCTGGGGCCTTCCATCTTTACATGTTTCCCAAGGCTTGGAGAGGTTTTGGTATGACCGTGCAGAAGCATTCAAGAAGGGGTGGTGCTGGCCCAAGGACGACCGAAACGACTCCTTCTTCATAAGGTCGATGTCACTTCCTGCCTTAGGAATTTGGAGGTGGATGTAATACCTAGAGTTATTCCTGCTTGAGGACTTTTCACACATCCGCCTAGATATATTATTAGTCTGCTTGAATTAAGCCTTATGTTGAAGAGCTGTGCGGAATTGCAAATACTCTTTTTAACAGAATGTGAAAAATTACGGTAACATACGCAAAATTAGGCGAAATTTCATAGAAGTCAAGTTACTGTATCTCCCTTGGAAACTAAACCTGAAATTCGACCTTGGATTTAAATGTCTCTGGAGACATGGCTGGGACTGGCTGATAACACAGATCCAATGAGACATATTCTGTTTACACACTGTGTCTGCCACATGGCTTTTTCTGCCCGAACCAGAAAAAATGCATATGCCAAATTACCGAAATGCAGCGAATTTTCTGTAATGCAAATGTCGCTAATTTTGTAGGCATAATAAACAAGCCCGCGAGTGGTGCGCACGCGTGCGCCACAGCGAGCGATCTGTTTTCAATTATCGCGCCCGTGTCTGGGCACGATAATTCAAAACAGATGTTGCCCGTGTGGGTAACCGCAAGCAATAGGCCTTGGGCGGAGCAAAGGTGGGACATGCACCCGCCTTTGCCCAATTGCGTGCTGTCTTTCTTAGAAAGACGCACGCAAAGCCGAATAGCCTGTAACTAAAAACAAAACACATGCACACGTGTGGTGAGCTTTTCAAAGCCCCTTACTAAAAGCCAGACAGCGCATGCGAGCTGCTACAAGCTCGACCTAAAAAGTTCTTACCCTCAGCACAACTGTGGTCATTTTGTTTATTTATCCACTGTGTATGCTTGAACCTTGAGGGGCACACACATGACATTGGAATGCTATTAGAGTGTCTAAGATAACTAGATAACATGTGTTGTTTTTCTCTGGCAGCAGCACAGATGGGAGGTGGGCAGTCATTAACCTACAAGGATTTTCAGGTTTGGCTGGACAGTGCAACTTTCACTTGACCTTTTAACCAACGCCAATATTATTCTACAGTTAATTGTTTACACAGAATTACATATATATTCCCATGCTATTCAAATCAAATCTTAAACATTTATTGAGCGCGCATATCACTCAAGAGACTCATGGCGCTGGAGGATGTCTCTGAGAGGATAAGACTTCAATGACAACCATGTCTTTAAATTCCTATGAAAACAGTTGTGATCACTAATGGTGCATAGGTAAAGGGTAGTTTATTCCAGAGAGACGGAGCAAGGAAGGAGAAAGACCTCCCTCCACCTGTGGTAGTGCGGATTCTGGGAGATACACTATTAACTTGCAATGCTCCACATTACCATACAACATTCCTATGGAGTCAGGCCTCTTGACACGGCTAATGCTTGTTCTATCTAGATTTTGAGTCGCTGAGATCAGACTCACCGAAACAAGGAGTGGTCTAAGGAGTCCTGCATCGAGAGGCTAAGCAGTTTCTGAGCAATCTCAGGGTTCTGAGAGATAATGCTGACACGTGATGAGTTAACCAAGAGCACAGGCTTTGCTTACAGCTCAACTAAAGAGTCCCTGCATTACAATTTCAACCACTGGGAGTCATCATAAGTTTCCACACTTGACATAGACATGAAGCGGTAGACACAGAGTAGAAGAAATTATAGAAGTGTCGGAAGAAGCAGAACTGCTTTGCAAATGCTGTAAGCTAATTACTATAATTAACCTACATTTTTGAGGTAATAAGCCCAAAAATGTTATAACCCAAATCTTTAGAAAAATGTGTTTAAAACCCAGCCATTCAAGAAATTTGACAAATTGGCTTCACATCTGACGAGGAGGCATAATCATCTTCTCGCATCAACCAAGACATCTGATCGCAGTTTTCTGAGCGAGGAGCTCAGCCACGCCACAATTGCCTGATTATTCTATAAGTAAGCAGGACTACAGGCTGATCGCCATACATGTGGAATCTATAACAGGTTGTCTTCCCTTTCCAATATGGGCTGCATTCTCACTGCAACCGCAAGCATTAACTCCAGCATGCATCATCAATCGAATCCAGATTATGTTCACCTCACAGTAGCAAACCTTGTTTTCATTTAAGGTACTTGCCACGACGTGCACTGACAAACTACCTTACAAACAGTATGTGAAAAACATCTATGCCTATAGCAAAAGAACTGATTGACTGAAGTGCAGTTTAGCAATGTAGGCACGGAGGAGTAGCTGAAGGTTAGAGACGTGTATTGCTCCTTGTCTTTTGGGAAAGAAAGTCTCCGAGCACAGTACTCACCCAGTTTAAAGTCTGGGACCTTCATCATTGGAGACGTGGCACTTCCCATGTATGTATGTACGTAGCACTGTGTAAAACACAAACCTAACTAGACAGCAGCGAGCACTGAAGAGTAGGTGTAAGCCCCGAGGCACGATTTATGATTGACCAAAGGAAAATAAGGGGCTGATTACGAGTTTGGAAGACAGGTAATGATAGGTAATTCACTGATCATCCTTAGGGATTCGTATTTTCTTCATTTTTTACATCAATTAGAAGGTGCAGAGAAGCACTTTACACTCTCTGGAGCTGAAATAGATACCCAGTGACAGCCATGCAAAGAGAACATTTGAATAGTCTAGGTGCGGGGCTACAGTGCAACTGGAGACCAAAATCTAAAGATTATCAAAATGAAATTGTGTTTATATTGTTCTTATTACCCCTGACGAGACATTGAATCACTTTATGTCAAGAAGCATGCTAACCCCGAACCCAAGGTTAGCGCTTAATCCTGTGGTTATTGTGGACAGTCATGTACGCTCAAGAAAACAATTGCATGCATTTATTGCAGTTCCTAGTCTGATAATATTAGTTAACAGGAATAGGATTTTAAAGAGGAGAGGTTCTGACCTATGAAATGAGGTATCAGCCAATTGCAGAAATACAAGAGGAAGGATTAAGGCAGACAAGCATGAGACTGAGATGGGGCTATACTCAGAAATAGAGGGCTTGTGACTAGTCTTCCTGTTAAAAAAATAGCACTGCGCTGTTTACAGGGAAAAACTTCAGGAGAGTTTGTGCAGAACTCCGGCTATAAGACCAAAGCCTGCTACTGATCTGATGGTCCGGGTGGGTATTCAATGTGTATTGTTTACACGGTGTAAGACAACAACCAGCAGGTAAAAAGGTGACAGAGAGGAATGGAGGGCGGCTGTGCATCACGAAAGGCCAAACGTCAGCCTTTACCAGGCAGGGCCCTTTCATAGTTTACAATTGCATCCATTTGCGCTCAAGCAATTCTGCTTGGGTTAATAGCAATTAAGAATGTAATGTGCATCAGCAGACACACTACAAATCAATATAGAGTACAATGGGCAAAAACAGCTGTTCGATCTAGAATTGTAAAGGCTTGGCGAGCGTCAGTGGTATTAAGATTAGGAACAGCACGGCGTTCTGAATACATGCACAAACATTTAAAATCACAACCAGAGACAACGGCATCCCCCTCTCAGACCAGGATATAGAGCATCCAAATCCCCTGCAAATATAGCACTGCCTACAGGGCTGCAGTTCGAAATGTGACTTTAAACTGACCTGCGGAGCTGATGACAACTTGCCAGAGTCTGGGGATGCACGCATGGGGCGAGGGTTGAACCTCGAGACACCAACTTTATTACTCAGAAGTAATTAACTGCAAATGGCAAAGGCAAGATGGGTGGTAGAAAGTGGAGCAGGAAGTAACTGACCTTCACTGCTTAAATGTATGGCAGCCCTTTCAGTGGTGGCTCCTCCACTAAGGCAGAGGAGCATCACTCTAGGGCTTTTCAGCAGTGAAAAATGAAAACAAAATTATAATAAAAAAGTTTATTATCATTTTATTTTTTCTCACTTACTTCTTGCAGCTAAGCCAAGGGCCGGGACATCCATTCCGAAACTTTGACACAGCCGCAGGAAAGAGGAGGAGTGGCGGCACTGCTTCAAGGGCACCCGCAGGGTTCTATCCTTAGCCCCATACTGTTTAACCTTTATATGTCCCCCCCTAGCAGATCTGGCTGAGGCTTATGGAGCTGAAATTGTCTCGTACGTGGACGATACTCAATTGCTCTTTACATGCGACAGAAAGTCAGATCTAAATGGTGAAACGATTAAGGCCTGCGTTTCAGAAATGTTCTTGTGGTTGTAACCCCGACAAGTCTGAAATCGTCCTTTTTGGTCTTCCCCTAGATACTGTATGGCGTAATTGGTGGCCACAGGATATGTCCCCTCCCCTAGCCTCAGTGAAGTCAGTCAAGAACCTGGGAGTAAGAATTGATGACAATCTATCTATGAACTCCCAGGTACAAGCGGTCGTAGGCTTCTGTTTTGGAGTGTTCTGCCCCTCCTTACTGTAATGTGTAGTATCCCTTTTAGATATGCCTTGTAGATATGCTGTATCCCTTTTAGATGACATCACCTTTCTTCACCTTCCTTCCTAGAATTGTTATCATTTCCTTGGGTGTTCCACATTCTGTATGTGGGAGTTATTAGACCTACTGGCACTGCCAGCTTGTGGTTGTATAAGCTGTTTCCTCCCTGTAGAATAAACCACTTTCTTCAGCAAGCTGCGTTCCTGTTTACTTCACAAACTGGCGACGAGGATGGGATATCATGAAGAAGAAGGACTCACTCTTGCCTGGACAGAAGAAATATTTAAAAAAAAAAAATAAATACAACGGAGGAACAGCGTTCACGTATCTTTCAAGGTATTATATTTCTATTTTTTTTCAAGTGTAAAAACGATTGCACCAGCGGCAGCAGTAATTATTTCAGTGCTTTGATCGCACCCGCGGCTGTCCACAGACTTGTGCTTCTGTTATGGTTGTATAAGCTGTTTCCTCCCTGTAGAATAAACCACTTTCTTCTGCAAGCTGCGTTCCTGTTTACTTCATAATGCACAGAAAAACCGTAGTCCAGGCTTTGGTCCAGTCCCGGTACGTTAATAGTTTTTACTTGGGAATCCTGGCCTATATACTGACACGCCTACAAGTTGTGCAGAACTCCCCGGCTAGGGCTATCCTCATGCTCGGGCCTAGAACACGTATGTCCAGTCATTTGAGATCTTTGCATTGGCTTCCAATCCGGTAGAGGATCATATTTAAGTCTATTGTCCTGACCTTTAAGTCTCTTCATGGGTTGGGTGCCTCGTACCTTAGGAAGAGAGTTAAATTCTACTACCCACGTTGCACTTTGAAATGTGCAACACTGCACTTAGCCTGCGTCCCCAATTTTTTCCTTGCCCGAATTGGAGGTAGGTCATTTCAATATCAAGCAGCAAAGATATGGAACAGCTTCCCTTTGGAGCTGAGACAGACACAGTTCTCCTTCCTTTCAGGAAATTATTCAAAACCTTTCTTTTTCTATAATAGTTAACATCCGTTAGCCTATTGCCGCGTTCTCGTTAGCCCCTCCTTCCATTCGCAGCGCCGGGACACTCCTCGGAATAGCAGCGTGCTTTAGAAATCACAAATAACATAACATAACATGACAGTTTGGCTTGCCTTCTTAGGATGACCAAACTGTCATGCACACTTAGATCTCTCCACCTGACCTGTGCTTTGCAGTCGGGTGTAGAACAAGCAGAGGGTCGTCGTCCCATAGTGAGAGCCTAACTAGGGTGCTCAGACCAATCACTGTGCTGCTCTCATGCTGACTAATACCAGCATGAGAGCAGTGTCTGTCTGGATTGGCACAGGGGACCCTGTGGCATGCTGGAAGTCAAGGAACAGAGGTCAGAAGAGCACTGATGCTGCAAAGGGACACATTCATTTTGCTAATCACCGAAAAATTAAATGATTACCCAGAATTATATGATGTTGTTTAGCATCCTTGCAGAGACTCCAACCCGGTTCCCTAGCTTTGAGGTTGACCTAAGCATGGGCGAATTTTGCCGATCTCGCGTTCGCGAATTTTGCGGATTTGCGAACTCGCAATCCGCAAAATCCGCGAATTCCCGCGAATTTGCGGATTTTTTTTTTTTGTGTTCGCCCGTGTTTCTGCCAGTTCGCGAGGGTTTTTACAATTTCGCAATTTGCGAACTTACCTGTCGGGTTGCAAGTTTTGCGAACTTGTTGTTTCTACGTGTCCAGCCTGTTTGGGACACTCTTCTTCATCACTGCCACTCTCTGTCACCACTGCCACTCTCTGACTACTCATGCCACCCTCTGGCCCACCCATGCCACCCTCTGTTTCATCACCACACCCTCTGGTTGTCCAGTGTACATTATTTTCGGCAAAGCAAAGCACACCTTCCCTGCCTCAAGTGACCTGAATTAATTTGGGGCTGATTAATGTGTCACAGAATATTTTTTTAGCTGGCACCTGCTTCCTTAGTGCGCCCTGATTAGTGATCTTTTGCACTTGCTAAGTGCTTTCATTGTTGCAAAATTAGTTACAACACCTGCCCTGCCCCAACTGACAATAATGAATTAGGGTCTGATTAATGGATTTTAACTTCCAGCCTGGCTCCTGCTTGTCTCCCTTAGCTGTAATTCAGGACCTTTGTGGCATATGTGTAACTATTCTGAGGTTCAGAGCAGGGTCACATAATAGTTGCAACTGGCAACTGAACTCTGGAGGGGCCCCTCAGGAAGCACTACAGGAAATGGCTACTAATGATGAGCCTGAACTTTTGAACCTGGCAAGTAGTTTCAGTTTTGCTAAGATCGTATTTCTGCAATTTAGCACTTATTCGCGGGGCGCGAAGTTGTACTGGGAAGCCGCGAACTCACGCGAACAGTGCGAGCAAAATCCGCTGCTCGCGGATTTGCGGATTTTGCGGGAGATTCGCGAATCTCGCGGATTGCGAATTTCCCGAAAATCCGCAAAATCCGCGAGCGAAACGGATTTTCCGCCCATACCTAGGTTGACCACTCTAGCCATTACACCACATAGGGCCAGATGTAGGTGGCAAAATACCAAGCGGTAATGCAGAAATTCGCAGAATTTCTGTGTTACCGACCGGTATTTGGCTGAGAGCAATGTAGGCGAGTTGAAACCGACTTGCAAAATAAGGAATCGCAAAATTGTGATTCCTTATTTTAATTTTGCATTTAAGGAATCGGAAAAAGCGATTCCTTAAATGCAATGTAAGTAGCACTAAAAAAGTGCACTCCAGCCCTAAGGAATCGCTAATTACCACCAACTTCAAGTTGGTGGTAAGTAGCGATTTCCTTTAAAAAAGCACTTTTTTGCTTTTTTTAAAAGTGTCATGTGGCACACATCCATGCCCTTAGGGCATGTATGTGCGCCACATGTGCACACATGCACCCGCTATTTGCGATTCTTTAATACCGAATCACAAATAGTGAATATCTTCCTATTCATTCCTATGGGCCTCCTAGCCTACGGGAGAAGGCGATAATCCTGAGAGCTCAGTGACCCGTGAATTTCCGGAGCTCTGTTCGCCTCTCTGCGTGAAGATCTACAGGTGGGTAAAAAAGATCTCACGGCCGAGCTCAGGGAAGTGTGTTGAGACATAGATGAGGTGGGGGAGAGATTGGTGGCACTGGAGGAGAGCTCCCTATCTAGATACACAGAAGTCGAATCCTTTCAGTAGGAAATCATTTGCTTGCAGGACCAGCAATTAAATCTCCATACCCACGCTGAGGTCCTGGAAAACATATCAAAAAGACATAACATTCGCATCAGGGGGGTTCCTATAGGCGCAGAAGGCATTGACATCGAGGGCCAAGTCCAGGCCCTACTCAGAAACATTCTAGGAGACAGCGCACCAAACAGCACCAAGGTAGACCGATGTCACAGAGTTGGCCCCTGCCAGCACCACCTCACCCACGTTCAGATATCTTAGTTTGTATTTATACTACTTCACACAAAAAGAGACGATCCTCAGAGCTGCCAGATACGACCAGACTATGCAATTCCTGGGCCACTCACTCCAGCTATTCCAGAATCTGGTGGCCTCTACTCTTCTGAAGTGGAAAGAATTCCGGCCTGTCACTCGCCATCCTCGCTCTCAAGGCACCTCATACTTTTGAGGCCATCCTTTTTGCCACATCTTCCAGTTGAACGGCAAATCCTACAAGTTGCGTTCCCTCACAGAGGCCTGTAAAATTCTCAGCTCGAAATTCCTGACTCATACTCCCAACATCCCTTAACAGATGAGATAATCCTGAGCAGGCTCAAACGGGGTTTCAGGCCCGAGACCTATGCCTCACTGCCCAGACTCGGCCACTATGGCCAGGGAATGGTTAGAAGTCCTGCATTCCCTCTCTGGCGAGATCAAGCCTGATGGCGAACCCCCCACATAAGGTACTGTGCAGTGGCAAAAGGGATACTATCATATGGGTGGAAGCAAGAGTGCCAATTTACTTTGTTTAAAAGTTGGCTCGCTGTGCCTTGGTAGCCCCCAAGGACCTGGACATCCAAGTCATGAAAGGTTTTCTGGACAATATGTTTACTCTTATTTCTTGCTTTATGTTGTGGTTTTGGGGTTTTGTTAAGGAGATCTTTATTTTTGTTTATTATTTTTTATTTTTAGAGTTTTATATAGCGCTAGCCAGACCCGGAGGTTTCGGAGCGCTTTACAACATTTGTCCATAACAGTCTAGTATACCAAGAGTGTCCAGGAAAACAGTGATTCCAAGGAGGTTCATTAATCAGTATACGTCCAGTAGCATTCAATGCAGAGTTGAAAGTTTGTGGTAAAAATGGGGGGCGGGGGGAGTACTGTGCGAGACAGGGGCAAGGTGTTCTAAGGAGTGATCTTATCGTAGTCACTGGGTCCTCTGTCTTGAGGTAGGAATTTCAAGTAGGTCCGTTGTCACTTCGTGAGGTCTTGATTGAGGAAGGCAGCTTTGAGCTGGCACTTGAATGCTTTGATGGAAGGGTTCGTCCTGATATGTATAGGGATGGCATTCCAAATTCTGGGTGCATTTCCGGTGAAGGACCTAGATAAGGTGTTTTGTTTGCAGATTTTCGGGGGGATGAGTAACAGAGATATGGTGCTTCTGACGTTTCTTGTCTGTCCTGCTTTTTTTAGTTTGGCAGCTAGATAGGTGGGTTTGCCAGTGTGCAGAGCTTTGTGTGTGAGGCAAGCAGTTCTGAAATTGGCCCGCATTTCTATGGGAGCCACTTAAGCTCTTTTAGAGCGGGGGAGATGTGTTCGTATTTCATCACTCCCGTCACTATTCTGGCTACTGCATTTAGGGTTGTTCTGAGAGGCGCAAGGTGAAGTTTAGCCGTGCCTGTGAGGGTGGCGATCCCATAGTCTAATCTGGATAGAACGAGGGATTGTGTGACTTGCTTAAGGTCAGTTAGTGGGCTTAAGGGCTTGATTTTGTTCAGTAGCTTTAAGTTGAAGAAGGCACCTCTTGCGGTGTTCTTGATGTGTTTGATCATGTCCAGGTTGGGGTCTGGAGTAATACCCAATGACTTCACTGAGTCTGCTGGGATGAGGGTACAGTCAAGAGCATCAATAGACTTTATCCATTCCATGATTTGGGGGGTCTGTTCTTTGTTGGCTATGAGAAGGATTTCCGTTTTGTCTTGATTTAGTTACAGATGGTTTAGGAACAGCCACTTTTGGACTTCTCTTAGGGTGTTGTTTAGTCTTTGCATGTCTGCTATGGAGGAGGTTTCTAGGTTGATCTGGGTGTTTTCGGCATAGAGGTGGAATGGAATTTTGGCTATTTTGAGGATGATGGTGAGTGGCTCCATGTAGATGTTGAACAGATGGCACACCACCGAGCAGATATGGCCGTTTCTTACTTGTCTGGTCGCTATACACTGCACAACTAGTCTGTTACGCCACCATACTACATTTGCTTAGTCCTGTCTACACCTCGGAACATCGAGTTAAAACTACTTAGTCTTAACGTAAAAGGCCTTAACAACCCTACTAAGAGGTCAGCAGTTCTGTCTTTTTTAGACCATGCACAAGGAGATATCTGTATGCTTCTCGAGATGCATCTGCTCGGACATGACACTTTCAGAATGCACTCTAGGAGATTCCCTCACCAATTCTGGTCATCGGAAAGGGGGAAAGGTGGAATGGAAATCCTGTTCTCCAGATGTTTTCAAGGGGCGATTCTGGGTACCTGTCTGGAGATTAAGGGCCGTTTGTTAGCTGTCCATGTTCAAATAGGCACATTCCACTTAAAGATGGCCTCACTCTACGCTCCCAATGAACAACAGGAGACTTTTATTACTGATGGTCTTGACAGGGTCCTACAGTCCCCAGACCAGGCAGCTTTGGTGGGAGGAGATTTTAACATAGTCAAGGACAGGGAGCTGGACCACTTGGGGCAGTGGACTTGACACTCTGGGCTCTTTCTCCTGAGGGATTGGCATGGCTAGCAGACTGTGGGCTATGCGATGTATGCCGTTTTCAACACCCCAATGATCGGGACTACACATTCTATTCAGGGGCGCATGAAACCTATGCATGCTTAGATAATCTCCAAGCTTCTCCCTAAGCATCAGCGAGAATAACAGCATCTTCTTTTGAGCCCCACTCCCTATCAGTGCACGCGGCAATCACTCTCACTCTAAAGACACCTCCCCTCCTCCCAACAGCTACCTTGGCGGTTACGCGAAACGTTGTTGCATTCTCCAGACGTGGTATCTTCGATCCCACAGACAATCACTGACTACTTGACCATCAACAACAAGAGCAAGGTCCCCCTCTCCTCCATTTGGGAAACCCGCCAACTGGTTGATTGAGGTGCTGTAATAGCTGCCCATGAAACCAAGACTTGGAAAGATAAACGGGGGGGTGTTGGAAAAGTCAGTATTAGAACTAGAATCCATTCAAAAATGCACTGGGGCTCCTAGAATATGGAGCAAACTGGAGCAGGTGATGCATCAGCTCAAACGCCTTGATCAAGACCGAGCTGAATACGCAATGCTTTGCCTCGAGCATAAATGTTACATAGGGTCTAACAATGGGGGTCAGATGCTAGCCCATTGCTTACGCAGCAAACAACACGCAAACGCAGTTAAGACCATCCAAACACGCACAGGCATAGCTGTATCTGAAGCCTTAACCATTGCGGCCGAATTCTGGGTGCCCTCGCTTCCCCAATCCTATGTACAGTTTTCTGCAATTAACCCTCTACCACCACCCGAATCTGTGTCCCTCGACCAGCCTATTAGAGTAGAAGAGGTGATCTCTGCAATTGCTAGGCTGAAGCCAATTAAATACCCGGGCCCAGATGGCTTTAGCGCCATATTTTTATGATAGATTTTGTAACAACTTGTCACCCTGCTTACTCACCTTTTTAACTCCTTCTCAGTAACCAGTACTCTGACGAAATCTATGCTACAAGCCTCCTTCTCAGTGATGCCAAAACCCAAGAAGGACCCCAAGCTGTGCAACTCATACCGCCCAATCTCCATGCTTAATTTGGATGTGAAGCTATTTTCTAGCATACTGGCTCACCACCTGAATTCCCTGATGCTGGGCCTTGTTGATCCTGTATAGGCAGGCTTTATTCCCTCTCGACAATGCGAGGACAACACCAAGCAGGTGTGCCACCTCATCGATAAAGTCCAGCGCTCTCGGGAAGAGCTCTTTTTTTAGCGATTGATGCAGAGTAGGGATTTGACCGAGTGCACTGGCCTTACCTGTACCCAACCCTTAGGCGCTTCAAGTTGGGGGAGCGTTTCTTGAATTGGATCTATAGCATCTACAGCACTCCAAGCGTAGTGGTTCGGGTAAATGGTGTGTGCTCTAGCAGATTTTTAGTGCAAAGGGGCACGAGGCAGCGCTTTCCCCACTCCTTTTCGCTTTACACATGGAACCCTTTGTACAGAGGCTGCAAGATGACCCCAGCTCAGTTGGTACCTCATTCGGGGTGGACCAACACTTGGTTAGTCTCTATGCAGACAATATCAAATTCTCCAACACTAGAACTCTTTCCTCACTTACAGCTATTGTTGTGGAGCTGGAGGCTTTCAAGATAAATCTGTCCATTTCACAAATGCTAAACCTTACCATTTGCCTGGATGTAGAGCATACTATTCGCGCCTGTTTTGATTTCCAGTGGGTGGAATCCAACCCCCCCTATCTGGGATTAGTGTTGGATCGGAGTCTCATAAAAACTACACAGACCAATTACTCCAGACTCTGGACCACATTCTGCAAAGACCTAGATCATGGGAGGCACCTTCCTCTCTCCTGTCTGGATAGAGTAGCCGCAGTAAAAATGAATGTCCTGTCCCAGGCTCTTTTCATTTTTCAGACGCTCCCACTCTCAAACCACCACCTCCCCAACCTCCCATCCCCCCCGAAGAAGCTTCCCCAGTTACAAAAGGAATTCAATCGATTTATCTGGTGAAAGGAAAGACAAAACCCAGACTCCAAAAACAATTGCTACAACGCTCCAAACAGAAGGGGGGTCTAGCGGTTCCTAATGTCTTGCGATACTACCAAGTGGCCCAGCTGTGTTATCTGATCGAATGGATCCGCTGAGATATGACGGAAAAGCATTGGGGCTTCGTGGATCAAACAGTGGCGGGTTCAAACATATGGCGCGAGGTCAGGCTCCCCTTCATCCATAGATCCTGGGATCTGTATTCGTCTGCTGTCACCAGCTCTACACTGAAAATATGGGACAAGGTGGTGGTGAGCGCTGGGCTCTCGTTTTTTCCCCTCCGCGATGACTCCTCTGTTTGCATACCCACAGTTCCCACCCGGTCTGTCACCTGGTATTGCAAAGCGCTGGCTAGAGGGCGGTTGTAAGCGGGTGGGATGCCCTGTTCGACCAGATTGTTCTTATCCTCTTTGACCAACTCAAATGCCATTACTCCCTGTGAGAACGAAATAGGTATACTCACACTCAGCTGACCCATTGGCTGCTCCATACAGAGGCGCGCCGAAAGCTTGCAGACCTATGACTGCTTTCGAGAAGTGGCTGCCCCTCAAAAAAGATGACAAAAAACATATTTATTGCCACTTGACGAGAGCTTTCCTCAATCAAAGGACTTCTGGCCAGCTCTGCTGGGAGGCAGAACTTGGGTGCTGTGTTACGGACAAGGAGTGGGGAGATATATTTTATAGGACGCATCACACGGCATATAACGCAGGACACTCTGAAACAGCATATAAAATTAGCTCATATTGGTACTACCCCCCCAGTACGCATACAGAAATAGAATGATCTTTGCGATGGTCAGTGCTTGTGGGGTTATTGTAACCCCTGGACCCCGATACACCTCTTGTGGAACAGTCCCAATCTCACAAGATTTTGGGATCCGATACTGGCAGATATAGATTGCGCTTTCAATACTGGGCTCTCCCGGTTCCCTGCGTACATACTCTGAGGTCTCTCCAGCGCGCTCACATATCCACTCTGGTCCACTAGAGGCCAACAGATAGCTTTGGCCCTTAACGCTGCACACAGGTTACTTTTGTTAAACTAAGGTTTGGACAAAGTTCCTGATCATAGACAATGGCTTCAACAGCTTTGGTCCTTGTTGGATATGGAAAGAATATTGATGGCCTCCAATGCTGACTCCACTACATACGCAAAAATATGGTCCCCATTTATTACCATCCTGTCCAAAGAGTTCAGGTAATTGTCCTGCCTGGCGTATTTACGTATTCTTAAACTATTGCCTCCCGCACAGGGAGAAGTCGGGCTGCCATGATCCCTTTGTCTCCGTCCCACAGCAATTTAAATTAGGAAACTAGCATACCTTACATGGTCTAGTCGGAAGGGAAAAGGTGGGGTGGGGCGCAGGTTTTGTTCAACCTTAAATGTGTTTTCTCTTTGTTTTATTGTTTTTCTTGACATGCAAAGCAATCCAATACTCCCTGCAATACTGTACTATGGTCATAGTTACTCTCAGCTGTCTGACAATCTTTTGCTCTTTTATTGCACCTGAACACCCTCTATCTCTTGTCCCCATATGCGGCCAGCCCATCTAGGGTGAAGTGTCAGGCTTTCCAATTGGATAAACATCGAATCTTCGCGGCCGGCCTCATAATGGGTTGTAGGCGACTTGTTGTGTATTTGATTTGCCTCATTGTTTGTCAATAAGAAACATTTGATCCTAAAGTAGCACAAGGTATGAACGCCGATGTACTGATACTTCCATGAGAAAAACGTAGTAGCCTGATCCATATAACGTTACAAAAAGAAGGGTAAACCCATAGGAAAGTCGCTGGGACCTGGGTATGTATCGGTACAGAAAGAGGGGTCCCAGAACAAAGGGAAAGCACAATAGGAATTACTTTTGGCAAAAATAACGAACATAAATATTCAACTTAGGAGTACATTGTTATTTAATCACAAGGTACTAACACTCATATTTAAGTACAATGCATTAGTTCATAAGTTCACAAATAGTAGTGCCCAACTAATAGAGGGAGGGAGGTGAAAGTGGTAGGAGGTGGTGCAAGGTAAGGAACGTGAAGCAAGTCAAGCGTACTTATTCTCAAACAATAATAATCTTCAGAAATGGCTTCAAGCGAGAGCCAGACATAGGCACATAACACGATCACAGGGCCGGGCATTGGGCGTTTCCCCAGGAGGCTGGAGGGTGGGGGCCGGTTTTGCAGCGGTGGGGGCTGGTTATCAAACTGGGCACTGGTTTTGCAGCGGTGTTGCAATATCAGCGAGCAATTCACAGAACGTCAGGAACCTTTTTACCCAGTTGCAATATATTACCTCTAAATGGTACATTGCAAATGCTTCTGAGGTGCGGGCAGTCTCTTTGAAGCAAGAGTAGTTTGCTGTCAAGCATTGCGAACACCCAAACGTGAGTTTTTGTGTCCACGCAATCTCACCTGCAACCTCTTCCCGCCATGAAAATAGGCAGAGGTTTACTTGTTAAGAGCTAGAGTAAATCCATTTCTGGGGCATGAAAGGAAATGGAATGCTCCCACACGTCGCTGGTGTGCAAACGTGAGGTTTTACCACACGAGAAAATAAAAAGAATAATGCTTTTGCACTAAGGTGCTGGCAACACAACTGTCCGTTATAATTAAGACAATTACATCAGCATAGCCAATAGGTCTCGCCTTTGAGACCTTATAAGTGTTTAGCCAGAGATATATCGACTTTGCCTATGTCTTTAAGCTGTGCTGTACCAAAGTCTGCAGCATGCTGAAAAGTTATAAGAAAGAAGTGTCAGAAGCATTTTGTTACATTATATATGACCAAGAAAGCATGATGTACAAACCATATTAAAAAAGTATTAACAATAAATATTGTCTTGAGTTTTTCTGTCCTTTCAAAACTGTCAACTTCTATCTTCCTGTCCCAATGATTGCTTGTTATGGATATTTTTGTTTTGGGTGCATAAATAACAGGAGGGGGAAGGTTGGGAAATAGTACCTGTATAACAGTCAGTGAGAAAGTAGTCAGTTAGTCAATCAGTTAGTGAGAGAGAGTGAGTCAGTGAGAGAGTCAGTGAGAGTAATTCAGTCAGAGAGAGAGATAGTCAGTCAGTGAGAGTCAGTCAGTCAGTGAGAGAGAGTGAGAGAGGTCAGTCAGTGAGAGAGAGTGAGAGTCAGTCAGTCAGTTAGTGAGAGAGTCAGTTAGTTAGTGAGTCAGTCAGTCAGTGAGAGAGTCAGTCAGTCAGAGAGTCAGTCAGTCAGTGAGAGAGTGAGAGAGTGTCATTCAGTGAGTGAGAGTCAGTCAGTCAGTGAGAGAGTCAGTGAGTGAGAGAGTCAGTCAGTCAGTGAGAGAGTCAGTGAGAGAGTCAGTCAGTGAGAGTCAGTCAGTCAGTTAGTAAGAGAGAGATTGAGAGTCAGTCAGTGAGAGCGATAGTCAGTCAGTCAGTGAGAGTCAGTCAGTTAGTGAGTCAGTCAGTGAGAGAGTCAGTCAGTCAGTGAGAGAGATTGAGAGAGTCAGTCAGTGAAAGAGAGATTGAGAGAGTCAGTCAGTCAGTCAGCAAGAGAGTGAGAGAGTCCGTCAGTGAGAGTCAGTTAGTGAGTCAGCCAGTGAGAGAGTGTCAGTCAGTCTGAGAGTCAGTGAGAGTCAGTGAAAGTCAGTCAGTCAGTCTGAGAGTCAGTCAGGCAGTGAGAGAGAGTCAGTCAGGCAGTGAGAGAGCGAGAGAGTCAGTCAGTCAGTGAGAGAGAGAGTGTGAGAGTCAGTCAGCAAGAGAGTCAGTCAGTCAGAGAGAGAGAGAGGGAGAGTCAGTGAGAGAGTCAGTCAGTCAGTCAATGAGGCAGTGAGAGAGTCAGTCAGCCAGTCAGTGAGAGAGAGATTGAGAGAGTGAGTCAGTCAGTAAGACAGTCAGTCAGTGAGACAGAGTGAGAGAGTCAGTCAGTGAGAGTGCCAGTAAAAACAGGTGGCCAATTGCAATCCGGCAAGTGAGTATGGAAATATGCCCTACTGTCCAATTTTTCGTGGAAATGGCTTTTGCCCGTATGTTGTTTTCTGTGCAGAGGAAAGGCAATTGAATTGCAGGAAATACACACGATGGTTTCATTTTGCAGGGCAAACAAAGATTATTTCCATACTTTGTAGAGCATTCTTGGTAGTATGGTGTACAACACTCACGAAGAATATGTTTGCACTTCCAACAGAATTATGTTTGAAATACTACAAGACTGCACTTTTGAAGTGTGTGCAGACTATCTGCAGCAGAATGCCCGTATTGCAGATTTTGGACAGCACTAAACCATCCACTCTATAGGAAGAAAACGAAGCCTGTATGGCAGATTAAGTAGCCATTTTCTGGAGGACAAAAGACCCACTGGTGTCACGTCAGCACGCACCTCCTGTTTGGCAAGCAGATGATTGTGCTTACAGTACAAGCCAAGGAAGCAACAAGCATTTACAATGCAACGGTTTCGCCTTTGTAAAAGTTAGAGCTATTGGCATTGTAAATGACAATTTTTTTATTTAAGTGTTGGTTTTGAAAACAGATAAATAAATGGCATTGCCATTTACAATGCCAATAGCTTAATCTCTCGCAAATGCGAGACCTATTGCATTTGCACCCACACGCACACACACAGAGAGCCACCCACACAAACACAGAGCCACCCACACACAGAGCCACCCACACATAGAGCCACATACAAAAAAGCTAGCCACACAGACAGAGCCCTAACACACACAGAGCCCCAACACACACAGAGCCCCAACACACACAGAGCCCCAACATACACAGAGCCCCAACAAACACAGAGCCCCGTCGCACACAGAGCCCCAACACACACAGAGCCCCAACACAGTACAGAAAATAAGTTGAGGACTGTGCACCAACGCTCTGTAATGAGTACACATTTGCAGGCAGCTGCACACTGTAAAGAATGCATGCTTATTTTGTACATATATATTCAACCTAGCTCGTTCACATATTGTAAGCACTCTGCTATGTCACCTATACTGAGCAGACCTATGTCACCAAAATACACTGCAAGCACCCACCTATGTAGCCTATGATGTGCAGTTCAACGACCATACCCTACACATGAAGCTTTATACCAAAACACACATGCCCAGGCCCGTCACCCACGATACACAGTGCAAAATAAGCTCCACCAGCTGGAAAACAAAAACCTAGCTGCCAACCACAATACTTTTCTGAGCACGCTGACATCTGTGTCATACTGAGCACTCAGCTTACAGCCACGGGGCATTACGCACACCAACCTAGAGTACAAAACATAATGCAATCACATACAGTAAACTGCTCGCTATGTGTCGCAAACTGACCAAATCCAATTGTCATACATGATACAGGCAAATCCAGGTGTGACTTACAGCAAACTACAGCCGGCTCTTGCTAACTTTTCTACGCAGTGCACAACCAGTTGTTACTATTTTTGCACAGGAACCTGCTATGCACTGTACAATGCAAGCAGTTGTTACTTTACTTTATGTACATCCATGTGTCACCCATATCATAGTATGCACAGCTGGATGACAACCACTGTGCAGACAGATGTCACTAATGGTGCACAATCAGCTGTCACTCCTAGTACACCGCACAGCCAGCTGTCACCCGTAAAATGTACGACTAGGAGTTGCCTAAAGTAACTGTTCCCAACCAGCTTCAAACAGTGCACAATCAATCGTCATAAGCAGCACACTTACCCGCCGTCCACAGAACAGCTGTCACCTATAGTGCTTTCCAGGCAGATTTTTGCCCACCGTTTGACTCAAAACTCACTTTACTCACAGACTGTTTCCCGGTGTATTCTCTGCCCACGAGTCTGATTCTTTATCACCCGGTAGATTTCAGGTCTGTAGATCACACATGGTAATAGCATGTTCAAAATGTACCCGAACAGTCACTGATTTAAGAATATGGGCTCGTTCTCCATTATTTTTTCTCTTGTAACGGAAGTCTTCTGTTCCACAATTACATATAAGGGGGCCCAACGCTTTACAGTGGCATCTAGGTGCTCACACCCAATCACGTAGAAGGAAACAGTCTAGTAGAGGTGGTAAGGGTAGCAACCTTGGATTGGTTACTGGACGTCTTGTCATGTGCTTAGCCAGAAAAGCTTTTCATTGGTTGATTTTGCGTGTTCCTTTCTATAAGGAAGCTTGAAGACCCCGATTGGTGGTATGGGATATTTATAAAAGTCTTGCTGGAATGACTTGTGGGCGCAGCCTTTCTGGAATCAATCTCGCTTGCCTCAACCGAGTGGCACTTGTACGCTTGAGCGGTACAAAAGGGAGTGGTGATGGACGGAGCATCTGAATCAATCAAACACTCTGTGTGTGTGGCTCTGTGTGTGTAGCTCTGTGTGTGTGGCTCTGTGTGTGTGTGTGTGGCTCTGTGTGTGGCTCTTTGTGTGTGGCTCTGTGTGCGTGTGTGTGGCTTTGTGTGTGTGTGTGGCTTTGTATGTGTGTGTCTGGCTGTGTGTGTGTGTGTGTGTCTGGCTTTGTGTGTGTGTGTCTGGCTGTGTGTGTGTGTCTGGCTCTCTGTGTGTGTGTGTGTGTGGCTGTGTGTGTGTGTGTGTGGCTGTCTGTGTGTGTGGCTGTGTGTGTGTGGCCCTGTGTGTGTGTGGCTCTGAGTGTGTGTGTGTGGCTCTCTCTGTGTGCGGGTGTGGGTGCAAATACAATAGGTCTCGTATTTGTGAAAGATTAAGCTATTGGGAGTGTAAATGACAATGCCATTTATTTATCTGTTTTAAAAACCAACACATAAATAAAAAGTTTGTCATTTACAATGCCAATAGCTCTAACTTTTCCGAAGGCGAGACCGTTGCATTGTAAATGCTTGTTTAGAAATTGGGACTTATTTTTCATCACCTGACTTTGCCCAGATAAAGACAGAAAAAAAGGCAGGAAAAGGAGAAAGAAGATGGTAGAAAAAGTTGGCAAAAGAGTGACACTGGGATGTGTGTGTTCTAATCTATGCCTTGTATTCCACATGTTGTATATATATCCCTTAATTATTGGTATTGCCTCCCTTGTTACCACCGTTCCCCTCCTACCACCCCTCCTTTCTCTTCACCCTTGGTATGTTCCTACCTTAGAATGTTAGAGTGAAGCTCACCTTAGAATGTTGATGTGCTCGGTTGCCAGCTGGTGCCTGAGGATCTGGTTTAATAAATGGCTTCTCTTCATCTTCCGCTGACAGGAAGATGAAGAACTTACAGGAACATTGACAGTAGTGGTTCACACAGGTAAGGGTGGTGAGGTGGGCGGGGGAGGGTGGGGTGGTGGCTGGTGGAAGTTGACAAACGACGGGATAAGTAATATTAAATAAAATTATTTACTTTGCGCTCGCTGCATCGCCGCGCCGGCGATGTGGAGAGCACAAAATAACTGTTTGTATTTCTTTATTTCTTTAATATTACTTATCCCGTCGTCTGTCGACTTCCACCACCCCACACCCCACCCCGCCTGGCCCTACCGCCCTTACCTGTGCGAGCCGTCACTGAGGAGCGAGATAAAGACAAAGGACGTGTAGAGTCCCACATTTCTTCCTCCACCACTCTGGTGGAGGAAAGAAACGTGGGACTGGATCAAGATTAGGTAGCCTTGGCATTTCGCAACCCTGGCATTCATCATGGCCGGTGGCTGGCTCCCAAGAAAAACTTTTGGACTCTGAAATTCACTTTGGTGTTCTATGATGTAATTTGGAACCCATCGGCGAAGCAGAGCTGCTTAGCAGACCATACTTCTTCTTAAAACTTTAAAAAGGTGTTATTTTTACCCACACATTGGTCCTCCTTTTCCAAAGACGGAATGATTTAAGGATGGCGGTCCTGCTGCAAACCCTGAGAGTTACTCAAACAGGGGAGGATTCATACTTTAGCCTATGAAACAATGAGAACTTGGTTACACCCAGAGCTGTGAAGCGTTAACTCAACACACTGAGCTCTCTGGCCGACTAATCTTGACATAAAGAGCCAGCCAGGAGCGAGTTTTCACATTTGATCAGACCAGTGCAAATTCAGGGCCCATCTGCGATTCTTTGTGCTTGTAAACGGAATCCCCCACCCCCACAAACAGAGAATTATTTAAATGTGCCTCATATATGTATTCCTCTTGCGGACAGGTTCATACATTCCAAATAATTTTGTTAATCTAGACACCCTGGGCAGGGTGGCGGTAATGATGGCGGCAGGACCCGGTCCTGACAGAGCGCGCGCATTGTTGATGTGGCCTCGCGACAGGCGCGCATGTAAATATGTCTTTATCAGCGGCATCTCAGCCGGTGACATTAGCCTTGTGCGGGGAGGAACAGCATGATACACGAGGTGCTGCTCCGGGGCCGCATCATCCATGGTGGCAGGCGACTCAGGTTAAAAATGAAACCATCCTTTGCTGCCAGGATTATCAGCCCTTTGCATACTGTGGCGCAGCAAGATAAAAAAAACGCATTTACTTCGCAGCAGTGAATCAACATTAGAGTAAGTAATGTGTTCAGGCTCCCGTCTGATTGGTTGGTTCGAGATGCCAGTAATGAACGAGGGGTTATACTGTGAGACTGGTGGAGGCCATTGTTTGAAAGAGTCAACACTTCAGCTGCGAACACAATGCATTTGGTACGGCTGCTTTGTGTGCAGCATGCATGCCACAGAAGTGTTGGTACTTTCATGAGGTCCAATAAAGGATTACCAGGGCGTTGGGTATCCCAGCCCCTCTGGCTTTGTAGAGCCGTTGAAATGTCATGAAGTCTCCTTACTTCAGGACACACTGGTATCATCCCATTACGTGGAAAGTTGCCTTTCAGAATGACTTGTGACGTACGGCATCATCTGAGCCCCCTTCATCTTGCTTTACAGTTGGAAGTAGCTGAGGTAACACCGTGGCTTTAAGTGGGATGACAAAATTGGGAGTTCTATCAAAGGGATGTGGACGAATGATTAAGGGTGTGGCTTAAAAACACATAAGCTAAAAATATGTGCTTAGCGTAGTGTTCGGCCCAACTTGCATTTTGTTGTTTCTGTCCTTGTATCCAGATATATGATACAACAAGTAACATTATACCTACAACAAGTCAGGACTATTGGCTTTGTCAATGGTTGTTAGTTGCATAAATAAGCAGCAACTATGGCTTTATTGTGTATAATATTGAAAAAGCTTCCACTTAAAGCCCTGGTGACACCGAAACAAAGTTGATGCTCCTGAATTTCAAAAAGAGAAGGAAAATCCATGGAGAAAATTGCTCTTTATGGATTTCCCTTCTCTTACAACGCTCACCTGGCATGACGTCATGCCATAACTTCTCCTCTAGTGAGAAGTGAGCATTGTGAGGAACACACATCGATGTGCCTGCTGTCACTGCAGGTCGGGAAAAAATAGACCGATTGTACCAGTGCAAAAAACAGAACCCGATAGAAACCCGTTTCCAGGGCCCCATTGAAACACTGCTGGTGCTCAGCACCGGTGAGACCCGGCCCACTTAAAACCCTGGGTAACGCAGTCTGTGCCAGACTTAAAATGGAGGATCAGTCAAAATGCCCTCTGCCCTCTGGCATAACTAACACAATATGATGCCCCTCCCACCCCCATGCAGAATGTGGAGAGGAGCCACTGGGTTTACCATATCTCACAATAGGGGAGAAGATGTGGCCTAATGGCTAGAGCATCAACCTCTACGCTGGGGAACCGGGTTCGAATTCGGCAGGGACACTCAACATCCTGTGATTATGGACAAATCACTTAATCTTCCCATGCCCAACAAAAAATGAATGTGTCTGTCTGCAACATAACTGGTGCTCATGTAAAGGGCTCTGATAACTTCGGGTCGAGTTTGAGCTATATAAAACTCCAACAAAAATGTATATGTATATTCCTTGGGTTGAATGGGGGACCTCTTAAGAATTGTGGCCCCCCTGATAGTTTTCACCCTGTCCTGCAGGGCAGTGGTCGAAATGCACTATTTCAACTCTCGGAATTATCCGTACCGGGACGGTTGCCCTTTCATAAACAACAATAGTGGACCCCCTTTTCTTAAATTAAAAAAGTATGGGCACATCGTGCCCCTCAGACCGTCCTCCCACCCTCCACACACCCCTAACTTCGACCACTGCCACAGGGCTTCAGATGACGGAGTTATGCCCCGCCTTCTGCTGATTTACCCCTGCTGCACACAGCAGGCTGATTTTGCAGCTTCTCCCTGGTGCCCCCTGCTGGTGGGGCATCTGCCTTACCTTGCCTCATGGAGACTCAGGATCAATGTAGCTCACAGCAACCATTGGCCACAATAATGTTGGTAATATTCCATGCACCCATCAGCCTCGCGCCGCGCGTAACAGAAGGAAGGGGGCGAGGGGGCCGCGAATCAAAGGCAACATCATCCTGCTGTCGAAAAGTATCACCCAGCAGCCAAGACCAGTGAGACTAAACTCAATATGTTGACATATGTAACGACTCTTCACCGTCAATTTCTTCATCACACGTGCTTAAATTTCCACTGGCAGGCAGGCCAGTCTCGGCTGCATCGAGGAAGCATGCAGGCCGGTGGTGGCGTCGTACAATGGCCAGATTGTCGATGGTGGTGTCGCTATCTTGTGGATGGCCTGTGCGCAAAGGCGCACTGGGCCTGACGCAGGGGCCAATAGATTTACACCCTCGCCACCTGAAACACTCCAGGTCCAGGACATAACTAAATCCACATTTTTCGCATTTCTGAACTCACCCCTGCCTGCAATATTTCCTGTGGCCCTTCCTCCAACCTGCTTTCTCCATGAGCAAAAATCTACCATGCACCCCCCGGATGGATGCAAGCAAGCATGATGGGATTTACTAGCTTGGCAGCTAGCTCCATTACTATGGAAAATACCATAATAAAGTAGAATCAATGTTGAATTGATGTACTGCTAGCCTGCTGCCTCTGACAGGCTAGCGTGGCCATCCTTTGTCATTGACCCGGCCCCAACCCTAATGACATTTCCGATTCAGTAGTATTGAAAATGTACCTGTGATTTGCTCGCCTGATCACCAGCCCCACCTTCATGAGGCAGCGTCCTATTTTGAAATGTCCACAGTTTCCTGAACTTTGTGCTTTCCACATCTGTCCTCTGGTTTTCCAAACCAATCAAATAGTTGAGAATTGCCTTGCTGGCTTCCCAGCAGTCTTTGATTTATTACTGTGACGCTGTGTCTATGTTTTTACCGTAGCATTGGAGAACGTAGGGGCATATTATCAAGAACGGCGATAAAATTATCGCCGCTTTAGCGGCAGAAAGCTGCCGCTAAAGCGGCGATAATGGGCTTGATAATATGTCCTTGTGAATTCCCATAGCAGCCCAGGTTCTGGTGTTAGCCTGAGCTGCTATGGGAATTCCCAAGGACATATTATCAAGCCCGTTATCGCCGTTTTAGCTGCAGTTTCCTGCCGCTAAAGCGGCGATAATTTTATCAACGTTCTTGATAATATGCCCCGTAGAGTTGTAAAAATCGTAAAAATCCATGACACTCCTGCTCTCATGTTTTGAATCTCGTGAACACACTTTGCTTTGTAAATGCATCGTGTGTCATTCAACAAAGGCAGAGCCCTTTTAAAAGTGAAAAGCGCTGCAGCGATCCTCTTTCCAACGTCGCACTTCACATCACATTTCACTAATCATTGCAATCAACCATTTCATCAGAGAGAAGATAGGCAAGCACAAAACACAAGCCTTCCTTCGATCCCAACAAGGATCACTTTTAAGTCACTTTCGGTTACAGAATTCACACACATTCCTGCATTTCTTGGCAGCGCCTCATATGATCTCCTGCTCTCAGTTATCATAAAAAGTCACTCCGTGGAGAAGGTCTCACTCCCTCCTCGACAGAGCGAACCAGAATAAATGTATTGCATTAGCTAATTAAATCTATAGCAATATATGCATGCATTACAACAGTACTTATATTACAGATAGAAGAGAACAACACACAATCAATTGCATAAAACATTAAATAAAGACCATGCTCATGGTTCAGTTTCTACTGAGTTAGGAAAATCTCTTCATCTCTGCCTTTAAGAAATCTGTCAATTTTACGAAACACAAGGGGCATCGTGGGAAAAGTAAAAGTTGGGCATTCCCTCCTCAACTGAGTGAGGAGTTGTAAATAAAACATAAGCAGAAAGCCCTACGCATAACAAAAATGTAAAATGAATACTAGAAAAACTTTGCAGATTATTTTGATGGTGTAGATACTAAAAAAATCCAAATTGTAAAAATGTTAAAACGTTAAAAAATAAAAGAAATAAAATTAATTTAAGCAAACAAGATCTGATTGCTTTAGACATTGAAGACACATATTCGAATCATATTGTAAAATACAAACATATCGAAATAAAAATAACAAAATGTTCACTCTTTGGATGGTTGACCAGCATCTTCTGGCTGAGGGCAGAGAAAAGCTTCCTCACTTAACTACTTCTTCACATGTTGGTGACACCAATTCTGTTTAAATGTGAGAAGACTCGGGGGGGTTCTATACACTTGACAAGGTCCATCCGCTATTTATCTCACATACCCAAGAATTTGGTCCACGCGAAAGCACCACAGAAATGCTTTAGAGAAACCCTGTAATTAACCGCGGAAACTGGGCTCTCTGCAATCATCATCATTTTTTACCATTGTAGTTGGGGAAAACAAAATGGACACCTGGATTGCCATAGTCACATGCGACACAGCTGTTCCCCACATGTCCTATGACCAATGTATAATCTATAGGCATGTGTATTATCCATGTCCCACATGAATGGGGTGAAAGACTCAGTTGCAGGAGACTAACAGTCCAATTTGTAAACACGGGAGTGGCCAGTCTGCAACTCTCCCAGTTAGGCCACCTGGAAAAGAGCCTGTACTGTCCCTATAATTCATTGCTGTTACCACTATCAGTCTTTTGAACGCAGTAATGGTAAAAAATGGTGAGTGCACATTGTGTGCCCATTGAGACCACACCTCTGGATCTCACTCTGTGTCACAGGGACACTCAGTGAACATTCCCTAGTATCATGTTGATGCAAAAAATCCTAAACCAATAAAAATTCGCAGTATAGAACTGGGGGTGGGGTGCATGGTCTCTAGAGGCCGGCAGGGGGCACTTTAGTTCTCACAGTGCAACTTTCTTAAAATAGTTTAGAAGGCTGGTTTACCCCAACTAAATCTATATTATGCCAATAAAGTTGGTACATTTGCTATCATGTTTGGAGTTGCACAAGTTCCTGCTGCCTCATGCACGGGGGCATTAGATTTAAATCTCTGCCCAGAGTTAGTGAATTACACTTAGGAGGAAATTTACATCCAGATTCACCGCCACCGCATCTGAAAGGTGCCAAAACGGATCATCGAATGGAAGCAAGAGAAAATGTCCAGTAAACGGGAACAACCTAGAGGCGCTACACCCGCTTAGAACTAGAGGAAGATTGCACAAACAAAGCCAAGTCAGAACGGTTTATACAGGAATACAGCATGCAATATAGTAGGATATAGAATAACGTTTATGATAACTTGGGGGATAGACGCAGATAGAAAAAATATAGAACTGTGTAATCCCAGTATTAATACTAGCCTAATTTTAACAAACTATTGTACATAGCCAGAATATATCTCCTGTTTGACATATACCTAATCTACCTCATATCAGTGTGATACGCTTACTATATAGAGCTATAATTACCTACCTTATTACCTATATGGTAATGCTATGTGAATTGTATCAGTGTGATACACTTACTATATAGAGCTATAATTACCTACCTCATTCCCTATATGGTAATGCTATGTGAATTGTATCTTAAATCTACCTCATGTATATGTATCTGTGAAGCGCTCTGATACCCAAGGGTCAAGCTCGCGCTATATAAAACGTTCTAAATAAATAAATAAATCTATGTGTAAATCTACATACATGGTGCTGTCCATCTTTAAGTTCAGATTTGTGAACTCGGTTCTTTGTCTCTTTTTAGAAATAGCTCAGTCTAGTGTTCTGGTTTTGCAGCCACTGAAATCTGAAGTGTGTTTTTGAGATTTTGGGGAAGCTGGTGTAGACTACCATGCAGTGAACATGCCATGGCATCACAGAGACTCTTGCTTGCTTCCCAGCATGGGTGATTTGAAAAAACAACATTGTTTTTATGCATCACCTTCAAAATAATATAACTCGCGCACTTCCGTACACAGTCTTGTCACCTCATTCGCCACAATATATTAACTATAACTTGCCACTCACTGTACCATGCACTGTGTTCTGGCAAATCATGTAAGTTCTGATGTCATTACTGTTGTTATTAATGCAATGATTTCACGTGCTAACCAATGTAATATGCAGGGGTATAGCTAGTGCATGTAGAAGAGGCAAGTTATAGTTAATCTATTGTGGCGGGTGAGGTGACAAGACAGTGTTTTGAGGTGCTTGAGTTATGTTAGTTTTAAGGTGGTGCGTAAGTATAAATGTGAGTCATATCTATGCTTTATAATAATTTGAAAGTATAACTTTAGAATTAATAATTTTTGTGTGGTTTAAGTTATGTTTGTCACAAATAAGAAACAAAGGAGTGCGTAAGTGGTGGATAAATCAAAATTTAAAGAGATAACTACAAGTGTAGAATTTCTAATGTTTGTGTAGTTTAAGTTGAGTTTGTATACCAAAAACAAATAATGTTTTCCTAACTATTACGTAGGTTTAATCTTTATTTTTCTCTTGGAATTTCAATGGTTTTTATAATATTAATGACGATTTTTTAATAATTGGAGAGTTTACTGTTGTCAAGAGGAGTATAATTTAAATGGAGTGTGGAGCAATATAGTGGAGGATAATGTTATAAAGTGTACTGTGATACAGTATAGTGTGGTACAGTGGAATGGTGCAGAGTAGAATGGATTTGAGTGGAATGGCATATAGTGGATTGGTGTAGAGTTAAGTCGGATAGAGTAGAGTGGTGTACAGTGGCGTGGTGTACAGTGGAGTGGCATAAAAAGGAAGAGTATATAGAAGAGTGGCATAGAGTGGAGTGGCGTACAGGTCAGTGTTTTACAGTGGGATATCATACAATAGAGTGTGGTACAGTATAATAATGTCCTCTGAATATTGTAGAGTGTATTGGCTTACAGTGTAGTGGCGTACAGTGTAGTGGCATACACTGGAGTGTTGTACAGTGTAGGGTCTTATATTGGAATATCGTATACTGAAATAGTGTACAGGGCAGTGTGGTAAAGTGGAGTAGCGTAAAGAGAAATACTGTAGATGGGAGTGGGGTAGAGTTGAGTGACATACAGTGGAGTCACGTACAGTTGAATGATGTACAGTGGACTTGCGTAGAGTGGAGTGTGGTACAGTGTAGTGCCATCAAGTGAAATAACATAAAGTGGAGCGGTGTATGTTGGAGTGGTGTACACTGAAATTGTGTACAGAGTAGAAGCCTACACTGGAGTGGGGTAGAGAGTAATAGGGTTAAGTGCAGTGGCATATAGTGAAGTACCATAGAGTGGAGTGCCATATAGTGAGTAACATACAGTGGAGAAGTCGAGTGGAAGTACATTGAGTTTAGCTATGTTAAGTCTTGAGGATTACAGTGGAGTGGCACATAGTAGAGTAGCATAGAGTAGAGTGTCATACAGTGGAATAGGTTTAACTGTAGAAGCACAGAGCGCAGTCACATACAGGAGAGTATCGCTTAGTGGAATGGGATAGAATGTAGTGTGATAGCATATCGTGGATTGTAGTAGATGCCAGAGGCATATACTGGTGTTGAGTACAATGGAGGGCCGTAGAGTAGATTGGCATACAGTGGAATAGCGCAGAGTGGAGTTACGTACAGTGGAATAGTCTGCAGTAGATTGGCATAGGGTGTAGTGGCATACAGTTGAGTGCCATAGACCAGAGTGTTGTACAGTGTAGCAGAATACATTGGAATATCGTATACTGGAATAGTGTACAGTGGTGTACAGTGGAGTGTGTTAGAGTGGAGTGCCATAAATTGTTTGGAATAGTGTAGACTGGAGTGGCAGACAGTGGAGTGGCATACAGTGGAGTGGCGTACAATCAAGTGCCGTAGAGTGGACTTGCGTAGAGTGGAGTGAGGTAGATTGTATTGGCGTAAAGTCTAATAGCGTACAGTGGAATAGTGCACAGTTGAGTAGCATACAGTCAACTGGCATACAGTCGCGAGGCATACAGCAGAATAGTGTACAGTTGAAGGTGGTAGACTGTAATAACCTAGAGTGAAGTGGCATACAGTGGACTAGAGTACAGTGGAGTAGCGTGCAGTGGAATAGTGTTGAGAGGAATACCGTTCAGTTTGTTGGCACTAAGTCTAGTGATGTACAGTGGACTAGTAAATAGCGAAGTAGTGGAGAGTATAGTGTTGTACAGTGGGATTGGGTTAACTGTAGAAGCGCAGAGTGTATTGACGTAGAGTGGAGTGGAGTGGCGCTTAGTGGCGTGGCATAGAATGTAGTGTTGTAAAGTGTAATAGCATACGGTGGATTGCGATAGAATGTAGTGGCGTATACTACAGTGAGTACAATGGAAGGCTGTAGAGTAGAGTGGCATACTGCATAATAGCGTAGAGTGCAGTGGTGTACCATGAAGTGGAGCTGAGTGGAATGGCATACAGTAGAGGTGCATACAGTGGAATACCGTATAGTTGTGAGGCGTACAGTTAAGTGGCATACACTTAGACTGTCGTGTCATAGAAAAGATTGGTGTACAGTATAATAGCTCAGAGTAGAGTGGTGTTGAGTGGAGTGGCATAGAGTGTAGGAGCGTGGAGAATTGTGAAGTGCTCTACAGTGGATTAGCATACAGTGTAGTGGCGTATACTGGAGTGATGTAAAGTTGAGTGGTGTAGAAGTGGAATAGCATAGAGTGGAGTGGTGTAAAGTGAAGTGATATAGAGTGGATGGTGCAGAGTTGAGTATCTAGATTGAAGCAGACGTACTGTGAAAGTGTGTGAAAGGGTGTAAATGTTATGTGGCCAGAATATACTTTACAATGTGTAAATGCCAATTTTGGGTAGTGTATATAAATAGTGTACATAGTGGTAAAGGTATAAGTTATATAAAACATAGTTATATATTGTGTCATTGTATACCGTGTTAAATTCACGGTATACCAGCGTACATGTAGCAGAGAAGTGATAATGTGATTGGCTAATGGCTGTGTTTACCAAAGGTAAAAGGCAGCCATGCAGTTTTTATCACACGTTTGCAGTGTTCTGCGGTCTCAGTTTCCCTGCGTTTTTTGCTTAAGATCTTGCATATAGGTAACTATTAGGTTTTATTGTTATTGACAACTTTTAGCACTTCTTGTAAATGGTAATAGGTTAACATTATTATTTATAACTTTCTATTTATTGTTATAGTAATCTAGGGGAAACTGTGTTTTATTTTAAGTAGCACAGTAATTTGTAGTGATTAACACGCTACTCTGTACACATTTGAATGAATATCTAAATATGTTAAAAATAGAAAATACATTTTAGAACACTGTTGGCCCGTTTCACAGAACTAACTTAAGACAATATCCTAAACTTACTACCATTTTGGTATTCACAGAAGGCACTTACTCATTTTGGTATTCACAGAAGGCACTTACTCTTTTCGGTATTCACAGAAAGCACTTACTCATTTCGGTATTCACAGAAGTTAGGAATCCTAACTTTAGGACTCCTAAATGCCTTATGTGAATACCAAAAGTCTTAAAGTTAGGATTTTTTTCAGTTTAGGAGTAGTAAAGTTAGGACTTCTAACTTTAGGACTCCTAAATGCCTTCTGTGAATACCAAAAGTCTTAAAGTTAGGATTTTTCTCAGTTTAGGAGGTTAGGATTTTTCTCAGTTTAAGAGTCCTCAACTCCTAACTTCTGTGAATACCGAAATGAGTAAGTGCCTTCTGTGAATACCAAAATGGTAGTAAGTTTCGGATTTTTTCTTAAGTTAGTTCTGTGAATCGGGCCCTATATTTGTGAAATATAATGTCTTACAGTGTATTTCTAATTATTTGCAATTATTATTATTATTTCTTTTTTGGTACAGCGGAATTCCCAAGGTACTCAATTATTTGTTTAAAAAATATATAGACAAATATAAATATTTTATAAATATTTTAGCCTACCTATTATCACTTTTCTAAAGCGGTAATAGCCATGGGAAAAATACCATACCTAATACTTACCTAGATCGAAAGGTGTAATGCAGAACACAGGCTAACTCGACCTAAAAACAACATGGCTGCCTTTAACTTTTTGCGAAGGCAGTAGTTAGTCAATCGCATAATGATTTGTCATCACTATGTACCCCTGTACTGCCGCAAAATACTGCAAAATTTTGCAAAAATACCACAGCAACAGATATCACTACGTTGGAAACCTTATTACTCAAAATATACTTACTCCACTTATCTGCAGTACCCAAAAGAATCATCAATGCACCCTAATTTCTGATGCTGCCAAATTTTAGCAAAATGCGACTGGCTGTTTTTGAGATAAGTGATAATCAAAACTCTATGTAAATTGCATTGGATTCCAAGCCTGTTTCCCCTCTATCCCCCACCTTTTTTCTTTGCATTCCTTTGATCAAACATTGCAAAAATGCAAGTCCTCTGGCAATGAAACAGGCGCAACAGGTCTACAAAGTTGTGTGGACATTCATCAAACTAGTGCAAAGTTTTTAAGGGACAAAAAAATCCCTATTTCTGGTGACCATAACTATTACTACAGAATAGCTACCATCACACTGTAATATGCATGCATATATATGTGTGTGTGTGTATATATATATTACCTACTGGCGGTCGCCAGTAGGTAGTTATAGTTAGAATTGTTTTCCATAGGGAATCCGCAACATTCTATTGGGAATAACTTTGGCGCCAGTTGAGGAATCTGCCTGAAAATTTCCTGAAATATGCCTCGCTGCGCACCGCTCCTTCCCTGAAAGTTTGGGGGGATTTGTCAAGCGGGGGCAGAGATAAAAGGGGGGTCCTAAAACGTGTTTTCCCCATGTTCATTTCCATAGGGCGGTTGGACTCACTTTTAGCCCGGACGGCTGAATGGATTTCCACCAAACTTGGCAAAATTGTAGGGACTGGTAGCCCAATGTGCCTTTGCTATGTCTCAAGGTATGTGCTCCAGTGGATTTTGAGTAATTTAGGTTAAAAAAATTATATATATCTATAAGCGCGCCGCGCTACGAGAGTTCGCGCGTGGAAAGCTGATTGGCTCTCGGGTGTCTGTCATTATTCCTAGCAGTCCGGAGCGGCCGCCATCTTGTGTCTTGGTAGGATCGAGACACAAGAGGTGGCAAAAACAAAGGGGGAAATGACCAAAAGGGGGCAGGGTAGACCCCCCTGACCCCCTAGGTTTGATGTGGGGGCCATAAAAGGGCCCCGCGGGGCCCCAAAAAAATTTGTTTTTTTTCCATTTGCGCGGGGGGAGCGCCCGGTACGTGCACCGGGGAGCGTACCATGGGGAAAAAAGAATGACAGAGTTTTTAAAAAATGTAGCATTTTTTTATAAATTAAAGGTAGTTCTAAAAATAACTTTTTTTAAATTCTTTTTCTTGTTTTATATTTTTTTTATTGTTTTTTTGAACATTTTTTACTTTTTCTGGCTTTCATGAACAATTTTATATATTTTTTGGAATTTTTATGGGGACAAACAAAAAACAGGGAATTGTAAACGGCTCAACTGGAGCAAAAAAATCAGGAAAAAATTAAGGTTTCTTTGGGCACTTGTGGTTGTCACCAGCAAGGTTGATGAGTTTAACACTTTGCTCACCATAGCAAATTGTACGCCCACAAAATATGCACGCTATTTTGAAAGGTCCAAACTGGGTTTGGATGTTTGGGACCATCTCCCTTGTCTCTGGTCCCGATGGAGTGGGTTGGGTACTTTGGGAGGTGCTGGGAGAAGATTGGGGAGGGTTTCTGGTCCGTTCCCTGACCTCTGCCGCACTATAGTTGTTAGGGTGCTGGCGTTGCATGTGGCGAATCATGGTGTTGTTGCCAAAAGAATATTTTTGGGCAGGGTTTCCCCTGGAAAGTACAGTGCCACAGATCAGACAAGTCACCTTTGGTGCATTTACTTTCTTTTGGCCCCTTTGGATTTAAAAAAATTCCCACACAATGTGCTCCTTTGGCTTGTAGGGGGTAGTATCTTCTGGCAGGTAGTGCCGCCTCTCCTCCTCCCCCTCCTCCTCCTCTTCTTCTTCATCTCCACCACTGTGGTGGTCCTTGTGGTGGTGGTGGTGGTGGTTGAGATGCTCCTGCTGCTGCTGCTACTGTAGCCATTTCTCAGTACAAATAGGTACTAATAGCTCTGGAAACAGGTCTTCCTCACTCAAAGTACAAAGTGAGAATGAGGAAAAAAGGTGGGGACTTTCATCATTAGGAAAACAAAACTGTCCTGAACCAATGAAAAGTGTTATTTTCAGGTCACATGACCCGGCTTTCATCATTTGGAAACCAAAACTGTCCTGAACCAATAAAAAGTGTTATTGTTAGGTCACATGACCCGACGCGCTTACGCTACGCACCCCAGGGCGCTTACGTAGCGCGATAATATGCGCCCGGGTGCGCTTATGCCGTGCGTATCATGCGGACACGGCTACGCGATACGTCACGATGATGTTTTCGTTCGCGGCAATAGCGCTAACGGGACGCTCACCGGTACGTGCACCAGGACGCACCGCAAGACTGCGCTTACATATATATATCATGTGATCAAGTCCGGGTTTCCCAGACCAAACGCGTCATGCTGCTGCCCATTTTGGAATAAAGCACTTTCTTCACTCTTCGTTGTGGACTGTACCTGTTTTGTGCTGGTGTTCGTTGAAATCCTTGTGCTGCAGGACTGTGGACTTCAATATATATATATTTTTATATATATATATATATATATATATATATATATATATATATATATATAGATAGATATATAGATATATACACACATATATATTAGTTTTTTGGGTGGGTTTTCCCCAAGGTGCGTAGATGAAAAGTATTAAGAATAGTAGATCCATACTTCCCTCTGTGCACTTTCCTCTTTGAAATTTTGTCCCTCGATATTCTAGTCATGACATTGCGACTCTTTGATATCCTGCCTTGTATATTCCCTACTACAACCCTTGAAATAATTCAGGCCAGAAGGGAAAAGGCAAATAATTGTTTTGGATAGAGAGGTGGTCGGTGGGTGGACTGGGCTGTGGGGTGGTTTTTATGATCGCTTTTCAGCAGATTTAGCAAATAAAATGCATTTGAAAAAAATGGTGCCACATCTCATCACACAAGGGAAATGGGGTTGAGCATGTTCATCTCTGTGCGCTGATGAACCCAAGCACTGTACCAGCATCACATCGCTGAGGGTCATTACTCCCATCCCAGCTCTGCTAATGTCCTTCACTGGACACCATAGAAGGAAATGCCCGTGAGCCCAGCGTCTGCTGACCAGACAGTTCTGGTCTTACAGGTCCTATCAGAAGGGAACTGCAGGCACATTCTTACTACATACAGAGGTTCGAAGTCTGAGGGAGATGTTTTGACAATGATCAGCCAGTATTAATTCAGTTAACCTAAGTCAATTAAAAGCAGTTCCAGAAATGATAAGTGAGACAGTATTCACGTCATCTCCTTTCGAGTTACAGGATTTTTTCAGGTTTAGGCTTTTCCATTGTATATGTTCTATTACTGTTGAGTTATACAAAGACTTCGGATATTCACCTAACAAAAAAGTCTGCACGTTGTGAGCAGCATGTGTGCCCTGCAGCCTCTCTCTCTGTCACACACATACACATGGCTGTCATTTATGGGGGTGGTCACTCATTTGAAATATTATATTTACAAACAATCAAAAACGTGCCTGAACTCAGCGAGGGCCTCACTACGGACCTCTTCTTTCGACACAGGTATATGATGCTTTAACTCCCTTGGTCAATCCTAGAACTGCTCTCACCAGTATGAGAGCAGCCCTAGGATTGGTGGGAGCGGCCTCACTCAGTGTCCCACAGCGCTATGGAGGCTTTGGCTTGCTCCAACCTGGCTGTCTTAAGACAACTGGGTTAGAGCTGTTTGAGGGGTGCATGTGTGGCTGGTCGTCGCAAGCCGGCTGGGCAAAAAGACATGCACACTATAAAAAGTGCCATTTCAGTTCACCCTCTTCTCTGCTGCTGCTACTTAGCAGCGGCCCCAACCCTGTCCTGACTCTCGGCTCGGGACATGAAAAATAAAATGGTAATTCATCCACATTTTATTTTTCAGCTCTGCGCACACATACATCCTCTTCCTCTCTCTTCCTCTCTCGCTCTTCCTGCAGTGCAGCAGATGGTGACTATGACACTGACCAGGCAGTAGCATGGACAGTGAAGTATACCAGTCCTACAAGATTGAAGGAAACATCTGCAACCACGCTCCTACCTACATGGCTGCATACCATTCGCCGAGTTCCTTGTATATGTTGGTGCCCTCACAGCTTCATTATAACATAGTGTAAGAGTTTAGTTGATTCGCTCTTACACAATGACTGCTAAAATTTATTTTTAGCCAATCACATAATACATCAGCGGAAGGTAAGGGTGTATGAAGGTTTGACCCAAGTTGGTAAGCAGGAGGAGGTGACAAGTTCAATATGGGCTTGTGGTGGATGTCTGTTTTGTGGAAATCAGCCAACGTATAAATGTATATTGGTCTTTCTGGACAATGAGAAGTGATAACAATGCTGTTGCCTACTCATATTGTACACCACATATACATTTGTTTCTTGATATTAAACACTATCAATCGAACTCATTGCAGCAATTTCAGGGAAAGAGTAAGTACACTTCAATCACATTTCAACAGGCAACCTTAGGGTTAGACCCACATCTTTGCCTTACACAATGATCCCACTTATCTATTCTCCAACCGGTGCTTTTGGTTTGCAAGTCAGGCCGCCGCAGATAACGTTAGAAAACAGCTGAGCCACACATAATAACGTTCTCTCTAGCACATGTTGAGCTCGAGTCAGAAACCAGAAATAACAAAAATGGAATTCATAGCCTAAGCACAGGTCTAGGTAAAGACAGACATAATAGCAACAAGCAGTTGCAATGCAATAGGTCTCGTATTAGGGAAGTTAGAGCTATTGGTATTGTAAATGACACATTTTTTATTTAGGTTTTGTTTTTGAAAATTGCGAAATTAATAGCTTTGTCATTTACAATGCCAATAGTATAACTCTCGCAAATGTGACACCTATAGCATTTGTAATGCAATATGTGTTGTATTTACGTGACTTACATGTATTGATATTACAAATAACAATTTTTTTTATTTTTTTTAATAATTATTACTTAAATAAAAGTTATTGTAATTTATAATGGCAATAGCTTAAACTTTTGTAAATAACATTTGTGAAGATTATGTTCAGTGTATTTTATTGTGACGAAAATCCAAGAACATATGTCAAATATTACCATCTTTTTGTTACATTTGTAATAAAGCTTGAAACATTGAGATAACATATTTGAACCAGTTGTTGTTGAATGGTTGCACAGATTGATGCTGTGGTGGAGATCAGTGATGTTGTGGTGCCACTGAGTAATGCAGTGGTGGTGTTGAGTGATGCTGTATGCTATTCTATGTTTTGTTTTGCTATCCTATGTTTTGTTTTGTTATGTTATGCTATGCTGTTTTGTTATGCCATGCTATGTTTTGCTATGCTATGCTATGTTTTGCTATGCTATGCTATGTTATGATATGCTATGTTTTGCTCTGCTTTGTTATGCTATGCTATGTTTTGTTGTGTTTTCTTATGCTATGCTTTGTTTTGCTATGCTATGTTTTGTTATGCTATGCCATGTTTTGCTCTGCTATGCTTTGTTATGCTGTTTTTTATGCTATGCTATGCTTTGTTGTGTTTTATTATGCTATGCTTTGTTTTGCTATGCTATGTTTTGTTATGCTATGCTATGTTTTGCTGTGTTTGGTATGCTATGCTGTGTTTTGCTATGCTATATGTTTTGTTATGTTTTGTTAAGCCATGCTATGTTTTGTTGTGTTTTGTTATGCTATGTGTTGTTGTATTTTGTTATGCTATGTTTTGTTATGTTATGCTATGTTTTGTTATGCTATGTTTTGTTATGCTATGCTATGCTCTGCTGTGTTTTGTTATGCTTTGTTGTGTTTTGTTATGCTATGCTATGCTATGTTTTGTTATGTATGCTATGGTTTGTTGTGTTTTGCTATGTTTTGTTATGCTATGTTTTACTATGCTATGTTTTGTTATGCTATGCTTTGTTGTGTTTTGCTATGTTTTGTTTTAATATGTTTTGTTTTGCTATGCTATGCTTTGTTATACTATTCTATGTTTTGTTTTGCTACGCTTTGTTTTGCTATGCTATGCTTTGTTATGCTATGCTATGTTTTCCTATCCTATGCTTTGTTTTGTTATGATATGCTATGTTTTGTTATGCTATGCTGGCATGGGTGAGTGAGGGTGAGTGAGGGTGGGTGAGTGAGGGTGTGTGAGTGAGTGAGGGTGGGTGAGTGAGGGTGGGTGGGTGAGGGTGGGTGAGTGAGGGTGGGTGGGTGAGTGAGGGTGAGTGACGGTGAGTGTGTTAGAGCGAGGGTGAGGGTGAGAGGGTTGTGAGGTTGTGTATCCTATGTTTTTTTGTTATACCATGCTATGTTTTGTTATGCTATGCTGATGAGGGTCTATGAGGGTGAGTGAGTGAGGGTGAGTGAGGGTGAGTGAGGGTGTGTGAGGGGGTGTGAGGGTGAGGGCGAGGGTGTGATGGTGTGTGAGGGTGAGAGGGTTGGGAGGGTGAGGGGGTGTGAGGATGATATTCTCCCAAACCCTGATGTGCTGACCTCCTGATTAACATTCGACAATGAGTGGCGGAAAAGTGAATCAACCAATATGTGCACCATGTGCAGGAAACAAAATTGTAAAAATGCCAATATAAGAACGGTCAACAACAGTCCTAGTGCTACAATATGGCAGTGAACCATATCAAATCAGTCAACTCAACATGGCCTTGTATGTAATAATGTGACCAAAACCCGGTGTCACAATAAACAAAACTAGCACGACTTCATGAACCAGTCATCTCCCCCGCTCAGTACCAAAGCACACAAACTTGCACATACTTGTATTCACCCTTAAGCGTTTTTAATTCCAGAGTCAAGGGAGAAGCTATGAATATGCACCCTGGCACTGCAAAAGCCGCTTTTATTTGAAACAGTGAAAGTGGAAGGAAGCGCATGACTGACTTTTGAAAAGTGCTTTCTCAACAAGCGCAAAGTTGAAAATTGAAATTTTCAGTGCGATGTCAGTTGAAATTTCACATTTTCAGTGCAATGTCACTCAAACTTTTCTATCTTAACATGAACATTGAGTGACATCGCAAAAAAGAAAGACAAGCGCAAGGTTGACATTGGACATTTTCAGTGCGATGTCACTCAAAACAAGGAACCAAACCAGTGTCGTCCCCTTTACATGGTCAGTAGGAGCAAGTGGGAGGAGGGAGTGGGAGAGATTTGTGAGATAGATTAAAGCCTTTACTGTGATCAGTGGCCGCAGGCTGCCAGTGGAAGGGGAGGAGCATATGGCGAGTGGCGGGGGAGTCTGGTGGGGGGCGGGGGAGGGGGAGCACGCATATGGGGTGTGAGTGAGGCCAAGCGCGCGCCTTTCAAAAACACTTTCATAATAACTCATTTACTAGGTGAGTAAAACAAGTACGTGAAAACACCTACCTACAACAGATGAGAAATGAAACTCTCAAAATAATATTTAAACCGAATCATTAAGTTTTAGGCTACTCTCAGCAAATTGACTCCAGCACAGGGAATATGTTAAAACAAAAAATAAGGTTACGAACAGGCCGTGCAGTGTGTTATAAAGAGGGTGAATTCAACATTTCTGATAGAGCTAAAGGTACCTAACATTTAATATTTATTTTTATTTAGTTGGCACTTTTGAACTGGAAGTAACTGGACACCGCCTTAAATTAAGCCCCCTGCAGAGGCCTTCCTTATGTCCGTGTGTAAAGGGATTTGCTACAGCTTTGAGTAGTACACTGAGAAACACACTGATATGAGTTGTGATGGGGTGGTGGGAGACAGGAGAGGCAGGGGTGAACGTAGGGCCGGAGCTAACTTGTGGAAGGGTGTGGAGACATGGAGTGTATGCATGTGAAAGAAGGGGGCAGATAAAGGTGACCATAGTGTTAAGGGGAGAGAATCCGCAGACATTACAAGTATTGTAAATATTGGCAAGATTAGTAAAGAGAGAGCATGAAGCAAACCGGCGCTGCAGCGTTAGCTGAAAGGATAGTCTAACAATTGAATTGTTCTGTACCTCCCGATTTGAAATTGAGGCTTGTAGTGTCTTAGCGTGGACACGTTCTAGTGTTCAGGTGTGAGGTAACATACTCTACACCCACCCACCACAGACGTCATGGTGTCACATGACGCTGCCAATAAAAGAGGCCGAGCGCACGTGCTCGGGGACCATTTTCCGACTACCCAATCCTGGTGTCTGTGTCCATCATTGCTGCGCCTAACATGCGGGCCTAGGGCCCTCTACATACCACATTACAATGGCGACGAAGGTGGGATGTGCAACCCATGCGTGCCACTACCCTACACTGAGGAAAAGGGGGAGAGAGCTGCCCGCCTGAAGGGCATCCCCTGCAGCTAGGCGCAATCACCGAGGAACAGAAGGGCACGTCCGAGCTCCCCAGCAGGCAGCAACTGCGAAGCCCACCGCACAAGCCTGGCAAGTCGAGCCGACCGGAGCCACCCGCGTCGGCCGCCACCATCCAGCGCCACCAGGAAAGAGCGGACTGCCCAGTGCCCACCTGAAATGGCCGCGAAGCAGAGATCCCCACCTGAGAGGCGCACCGGCCAGGCGGAGCACAACCGCGAAGACCGCAGCCCAGAATCTGGCCCGACGGCCGAAGGTGAGCCGGGAGCGGGAGGTGACTCCCCCGGAAGACGGTGCCCCGAAGCGGAGCTTACCCGCTAAAGACATTAACCCTAATGCCCAAGTATAAGCAGGACCAGCGGAGCCTACCCGCGGCCTGCCTGAGTCATCCCCTGCCCCCGCCGCATGTGTAACTGGAAGCGGGGGGGCCCAGAGACAAGCGACGGCGTGATGGGAAGTGCAGCCGGACCCGCGAGTAACATAATCAACGAGGGGGAGGGAGCGGAGTAGCTAACCGCCTCTCGACCCCCTCGCAACGTGGTCCGGGCCAGCGGAGTCCACCCGCGACCCGCCGGTAGCGCCCCAGCGAGGAAAGACTCAGCAGCGCCAGCGGAGCCCAACCGCGACCTGCCGGCGGCACCCCCAGCGAGGAAAGACTCAGCAGCGCCAGCGGAGCCCAACCGCGGCCTGCCGGCGGCACCCCCAGCGAGGAGAGACACTGCAGAGCCTGCGGAGCCCAACCGCGGCCTGCGAGAAGCATGGCAGGTCTCCGCCGCGCAGCGAGTGCTAGTTGAAGCTGCTGCGGCGGGAGACCGGTGAAAGTGGAGCCTGCAGGGCCGGAGAATCAAGAACATTCAAATAGACAGAGCCCGCGGAGCCCTACCGCGGCCTGCCACGAGCGCCCCCCGCCCAGGGAGGAGTGACCGGAGCGACGCGCTCCCCCGCCTGAGGAAAGCATCAACAACCCCCCGCCCGCGTGAGGACTGCCGAGGCTGCCGTGGGCTGGGAGGGGAAGCAGGGGAGAAGTAAGCGTCTGCACGCGGCCAGCGCCGCCAAGATCAAAAGTGCCCCCTCCTTGTGTGCTCCGTGTGAGGAGCAGAGTGCCAGTAAGCGGTCAACACCGCCAAAGATTAAATGAGCCCCACCGGAACACTGATCAAAGGAAAGTACCGGTGCACCCGGAAAGACTCTGACCTTTTGCCCCCCAGCAACAAAACTGCATAACATCAAAAGGAAATAAACAGTGCCGTTGCATGTGATTCCTGAACGAACCTGGTAGGCCTGGGAGCATGCGCCGGTACATCTCTGCCCCCAAAAGAGACACGGAAAGGGATTCACTGGGAAGAAGTAAATTAAGCAGATTCCAAGCAGCAGCTCCAGCCCCAGCCCCCCTGTGCACTGAGATAGAGAGGCAGGAGAGTACACAACACGAGGAAGACAAGAGCCACCAGGCAGGCACCCGCCAAACCGGAGTCTACCGCCATCTGGTGGCCAAAGAAGGAAAGGCGCTCCTGCATCTATAAGAAATAAACAAGCATCGCACAATACCAGGCAATGCAGCAGCAGCAAGGGGTAACGGACTGAGTAAAGCTCACAAGAAGAATTGAATCTCATGCAGCAAGTAAGTGTGCAAACACGCACGGAAAAAAAAAACACACGCACCAGCAAGGAGTCGGCAGACGCCACTTCCAGAGTGACGTGGGAAGAGGCACTAACGCCTCACCAAGCATCAAAGCACGGACAAAACGTCTGGAGAAAACGACTGCCAAGCACTGGAGTAGTATCAGGGAAAAGACTGCCGCGATCAGAAGACGGAGAGAGCAGTGACTCCTAGTGGCCACAGGTGTTCACCGCAGCATCAACTACTCCCGTCAACGGTCCGAAGCAGCAAGTACCTGACGCCAGCCAAAGCAGCAAGTACCCAACGGTCCAAAGCAGCAAAGTACCGGACGTCAGCCAAAGCAGCAAGTAATCGACGTCAGCCAAAGCTGCAAGCACCCAACGACACGCAACAAGTGTCCGAGAGCCCTGAAAAGTACGTGCGCAGATAATGCGACACGTGGCAACGCACAGCCACCACAAGATGAAAGAAGGGCACAGGTAACGCCACAGTGCAGAACAGTTACCGGGGACGACCACTAAGCATGGCGCCTCCCAGAAGCCGATCCACAGAATGATCGCGTACCAAGCCTGGCCCGCGACGGGTCCCCAAACAACACAAGAAAGTGCTAACGCACCAAGTCCGACAGGACGACCGAAGAAACCTGCCAAGCTTCGGCAGGAGTGGACCGCCAAACGGTCCAGGACGTTCAACATAGACAAGGTCTATGAACACCATCCCACGAACGTCGCCAACAAGAATCTAGAGAAGAGGGTTCGCGACACCAACTCTGGCAGCTGAGGAAGAAGGAGGAAGTGTCCCTGTCGGGGACAAAACCAGGAGCACACATGCAGCGGGCGCGCCCTGCATGGAGGAGCCAGGTCAGGAGAGAAGATGCAAGACCGGACCAAGTGATGTCGTGAAACAGGAAGGAAGAAAAGGAGAGATCCGAGTGGCACGTCTGCCACCGCGAAACAGTAAGGAAGAAAAGGAGAGATCCGAGTGGCACGTAGGCCACTGTGAAAAGAAAGGAAGAAGAGGAGAGATCTGAGTGGCACGTCTGCCACTGTGACAAGAAAGGAAGAAGAGGAGAGATCTGCGTGGCACGTTTGCCACTGTGAAAAGAAAGGAAGAAAAGGAGAGATCTGTGTGGCACCTCTGCCACCGTGAAAAGAAAGGAAGAAAAGGAGAGATCTGCATGGCACGTTTGCCACTGTGAAAAGAAAGGAAGAAAAGGAGAGATCTGTGTGGCACCTCTGCCACTGTGAAAAGAAAGGAAGAAAAGGAGAGATCTGAGTGGCACATCTGCCACTGTGAAAAGGAAGGAAGAAAAGGAGAGACACGTGGCGCGTCTGCCACTGCTAGAGCGGAAGGAAGTATATCCACGTGGCCGTTGCCACAGTTAAGAAGGGAAGGATGTATATCCACGTGGCCGTTGCCACAGTTAAGAAGGGAAGGAAGTATATCCACGTGGTCGTTGCCACAGTTAAGAAAGGAAGGAAGTATATCCACGTGGCCGTTGCCACAGTTAAGAGTGGAAGGAGAAGTCAGTGCGAAGTAGATCCCCACAGTGAATCCAAGGCCGAGACTGGTATGTAACCATCATTCCACGGCGAACAACAGGAACTCCAACCGCACCCGTTGCCACGGAAGTCAACAACAGAAAGACTGTGAGGACAAAGGGGCTACCCAGTCGTCTACAGACTGTTTCCATCGAGCACCACCAACCGGTGCCAATGCGGACTAAGGTTCCCCGAAACAGATTGAACTCCATGTGCCAATTCCAACCAGCGGCGGATAGAAAGGCATGGCAGAAGCTGAACACTTCACTGCATCCTGAGACATGTTATTTTCCCCAACTGTGAATGCTGAAGTTGGGTCTTTGCAATGGTTAAAAAGGGGAGTGATGTAGTGTCTTAGCGTGGACACGTTCTAGTGTTCAGGTGTGATGTAACATACTCTACACCCACCCACCACAGACGTCATGGTGTAACATGACGCTGCCAATAAAAGAGGCCGAGCGCACGTGCTCGGGGACCTTTTTCCGACTACCCAATCCTGGTGTCTGTGTCCATCATTGCTGCGCCTAACATGCGGGCCTAGGGCCCTCTACATACCACATTACAAGGCTTTTTTTTTTTTACAGTTACGCCTCGTGCAGCATATATTTTGTAGCTGAGTGAGTGGTAAAGATACATATGGGAAACTTTGGCTGGTTGTGTGTGATCAGCAAATGACAATAATTTAAGTTTACTTCCGATTTGTGCTGTGCCTGCCTGGTGTTACCGTAGTGGCGCTAGTCTGCTTAAAGAGCTGTTACAGTACGATTTGTATGTAGACGTGTGGAAGCGCCTGCAGAGGTGTTTACAGCATGTAGATTGCAAGTGACGGTTGGGGGGTGTCTTTTTTGAGGGGTTGGGGTGAGGAGGAGGAGTGAGGCGAGCAAAAGAAAGGGTTTTGCAATTTAACTGCGTAAAATAAAAATGTCCCAACTTAGAGGTATTTATATTTCCACAGCCGAGATTTGTGTATTTTCTTTTTGCTTCATGGTAAATTCCACGTATAATGCAAATTTGCCCATGTGCATACTGTCATACACCGGTTTCAATTAAGGACCCTGCAGGACCATACATAATGTCATTTGGTTGATCAAGCCCCTGAATGTTTGCGTACTACATACATAAGAGCCTCTTTGTGGAATGGAAATATGTCAAATGACAGTGCGCTGTGCTGTATTTATTCAAGTAAACTAAGGACAGGCACACACAGCATTTATTTTGTAGCGGCGCTAGTGGTAGAGATCTATGAAACATGCAACTCCAATTTGCAAAATGAGGAGGGAGGAGGTCATATAGGGCAGCAAATGCTGTGAGGAGTGTAAACTAAACTCCAGCAGTTTACCGAAAGATGACATATGGGCGCACTTTTAGATTAACAACACTTTAATTGAATTTTAAAAATGGACTGTGTGCCCGTGTTGTCAATCTAAAATTCGGAGGTGTGCAGGTAATTAAAGTAAGCACAATAAACAAGAAGTGGGCAAAGAGGTGTCACCAGGGAGACGGGGAGAGGAAGGAAGAAGAGGGAACGTGGAGGGAAAGTGAATGCAGCAGGGGGCGGAGCGGATCCCTTTGAAGCACGGCCGCCGTGAAAGAAGTGTGTGTTAATTAGGGGGAGGAGAAGTGAGGCCGAGTGTGCTGGGAAAGCAACAGATGGCTTCACTTTGAAGCTCCCGGAGGCAAGCGGCTAGGATAAAAGTGCGGTCATGAGAACTCAAGCACTCGTGGAAATCCGCTTTAGGTAAAGTTTTTGGGTTCACCGTAATAGGCGTTGCGGAAACAAAGTAAAGCCGGAGGCTGAGGAAGGTCTGTCCGACGTGTGTAGGAAGGGACATGGAGGAAAGTTACTAATTATCGTCATTATCATGTCTAAAACGCACAATGACGTACATTTCAATCCCCCGTGTACCCAGTACCTGTAATAACAAATTATATTAAAGTTTTACAAATTATGACCCAACTCAGGGCTATTCCTTTTATCGACCGTGGAAAGATGAAAGGCGGAGTCAGCCCGGTTAAGTGTCAACACATAATGCTCATGTATTCTGATAGAGGTAAGACAGCGTGCCCAATTGATGGCATTGCATCTGAATTTGCAGATTTTTAAAAATTATATTTACTTTAGCGAAAAAGTCTGGGGAGGGGGGGAGGTTATCGTTTTCCATTTTATTTTCAAATCCTTGTCTTACCTGAAGCACGGGGGTGGAAATATGTATTCCAAAGTGATCTACACTCTTAATTGCATATGTCAAAGGCATTTGTTTTGGGCAGCAGCCGACAGATTTGCTGAGGCGTCGTGTGTTAAAAGGGGGTCCGTGTTCTGAGCAGATTCAGTATTTTTTTGTTTGAGATTCTAGATCCCTTTGTCTCTCTTCAAGATTTATTTTATATACTGTTTATTCAAAGTATTTATTTAATAGTCTAAATCAGGCTTGGTGATAAACCAGTCAAAAATAATGATGCATATAGGGCCGAAAATAATACAATTCTACTGCTGGTTTTCTTCTGTCTTCAAATAACATATATTGTTATAGAGTAACTTGAAAAAAAAATTATGAAGAGTGCTTTAAAACGGAGAAGAATAGTTTAACAACGACTGTATGGAGTTAAATACCTTTTATTGATTTTTTTTAATTGTATATAGCGCGAACTCGACTCGCACCCATGCATAAGACGCTTTACATGAGCACCAGTTACATTACACAGGGTCACAGCATTTTTTTTAAGTTGGTTGTGTTGTGTTTGTATGCGATAAAGTGTGCCCATGTTGTCAATCTAAAATTCGGAGGTGTGCAGGTAATTAAAGTAAGCACAATAAACAAGAAGTGGGCAAAGAGGTGTCACCAGGGAGATGGGGAGAGGAAGTAAGAAGAGGGAACATGGAGGGAAAGTGAATGCAGCAGAGGGCGGAGCGGATCCCTTTGAAGCACGGCCGCCGTGAAAGAAGTGTGTGTTAATTAGGGGGAGGAGAAGTGAGGTTGAGTGCGCTGGGGAAGCAACAGATGGCTTCAATTTGAAGCTCTCGGAGGCAAGCGGCTAGGATAAAAGCGCAGTCACGAGAACTCATGCACTTGTGGAAATCCGCTTTAGGTAAAGTTTTTGGGTTCACCGTAATAGGTCTCTCTACGAGACCTAAAAAGCCAGGGTCTAGGGAACAGGCATTCTGACCCAAAAGTGAAGCCAGGGTGGAAGCTGTGGTAAAGTGAGGTGAAGCAGAGAAATTGATTATGATGGACTGAAAGTCAAGCTGCTTATCAGTGGAGCTCAGTTGCCTGGTTCTATGGACTTCAAAGCCCCCCTCTGTTGTCACAGATGACTGTGCATTACAACCCAAAAGCTGCCGTAGTGAACGGTTGGCCCACATCCATTTCTAATCCCACCTTCGGAAAACCCATGCATATGCTAGCCCTCTACAATGTCCTAAAATGAGACCTTTGCAGTGCACTGTTGGACTGTTCATGATTTGATGAACCTGCTACCAGCCACACACGGTTTCAATCAATCTGACCATCAAGTCAAGAATAAGCTACCTTGAAAGGGCCTACCCACCACAATATATGTAGTTGATCAAGACCCTACTGGATCCTTCATCGATAAGAAAGGTAGAATCCATGTTCAGTCATTGGTCCCTTACGGTATGAGCCATTGTTTGTGACTCTTGCTGAATCATGACTGACACTTATGTACACTGCACTGTCCATAACGTTGAGCTCACACGTGATTGTAAATTGTAAAATGTAATAAACAGTTTAAAAAAACCTTTAGCCAGGCCCTGCGCTCAACTGCACCGCTGCGCACAGACAAAGGCAATAGCGCTCTTGCCATGCACTGCTTGTGTCCTCACATACTACATTAGTCATGAAATGTTTAATGACTGCATTGATAACAGCATTGTCCATGACACGGACCCGAGTTATACTTGCTTTAGGGTATAAGTTAAAGTTTCTGGAGATAACTATAACTGGTGAATTTCTGTGCTTCTGCTAGTTTAGAATGCTAGGCTTTAACTGACATATTCACCTAACTACAACGTTTCTTTAACCTTTGGTTCATAAAGTGAATTGTTATAAAATGAAAAGGAGATCGTAATATCTGCCCGACTTCATCGCTCCTCGTTTCACCTCCCATCAGCCCGACTTCACCGCTCCTCATTCCGCCTCCTCCCATCGCTTCTCTGAGCCGCACACGTTCCGCTCCTCCCCGCGCTTCATGTATCTCAGCCCGACTTCACCGCTGCTGTCCACCGCTCCTCCCCGCGCTAGATGATGTCAGCACGCACGTACACATTCTTAGCGCACACGGCCGGCACTACTTCTTAGGGACTACTTTTTTTTTTTTTAAACATTTTTTATTAGCAGCACAGGAAAGAAATGTAATCAAAAACACACATATCAAGAAGTTAACAATGAGAAAAAGAAGAAGAAAAGGAAAAAAGAATTTCAGATCATGGACAGGATAAACATATCATAATAAATGAATTCTCATTAGACCCAGACACATAAAGTGTAATTCATGTTGCAGGCAAATATTATAAATCGATATTCATGTGCTAAGTAGGCCTTGTGTAAGTATTCGTTTCAGCAAATAACAGACCCCCAAATCTTATCAAACTTAACCAAGGCCTTATTGCCTCTAATCCTAGCCAGAGTAGATTCCATACAGTGAATCTCATTGAGTAATGACCACCATTCCATGAAGTGTGGGGGTGTAGGGGAAATCCAAGCGCGGGCGATTATAAGTTTTGCGCATGATAGCATGATTGTAATTATAGACTTATGTGGAGTGTTCGCGATATTAACATCAAGCAGAACTAAAGCCGGATCCAGGGAAAATGTACATCCTAATTTTAATTTCATTACATTCTCAACCGATGTCCAGAATTCAGATATCTTAGGGCAAGTATACAACATATGCACCAAGTCTGCCGCAGCCAACGAACATTTAGGGCATTTAGTTCTATCAGTATAACTACTGTTAGAAGCCCATTTAGAAATTCTTTCAGGGGTATGATAAAGCATGCAAGTTGTCTTAAATTGTTGCAATCTTAAACTTGAGGAAAGAACGACTTTATGGATATTGCCCAAAGATCTGTTGATAGCTGCTGAACTAATATTACTCCCTAGCATCCTATTCCATTTCTCCACCAAGATACTACAATCACTAACTCTGTATGTAATAAAACGTTTATAACAGTGACTTATTCTTTTGAGAATACAGGCTCTCCCAGATAACAGTGGGCTCTGAGATACTCTGAAGCTGCATTTTTCGAGTCAGGAAATCATATATTTGCATATACTTGTATCGCATGGTGTCAGTAACATTATATAGTGTTTTAAGGCTCTCAAAGCTCAACAGCCCTTGTGCGCCATATAGGGACTACTTTATTTTTATTGTTTATTTTTTAGATAACGTTTATTTTTATATTTTTTATAGCCTATGTCCATCTACAGGACCCCTCCTTTCCAACGCTGTAATGGATGTAGCGATTGGTGGTGTACTTTTCGAGTTTACCTGGCTCAAAGGACACAGTTCTCTCTTTATAATAGTAGTATAGATAAGTGAGCTGCTGGGCATCCCTACAAAGAATAATATATACGAAGTAGATGAGGCGAAGTAGCTTTTCGTTCCTGTTATGTGTGACACCACTAAACAGTCTTAACTTTTAATCCAACAGCAATTTGCATTCTGGGAGTTATAGGTCCTATTTGTCCTGTATTGCCAGAATCAAACCAGAACCCAGAGACGTTGTGATGCATGCACAAAACGGGCAATTTCCCAGAGCCCCCACCTTCCAAGACACCCCATGAGAGAGTGACCTTTCTGTCTATTATACCTTTGGCTTTCTCCCTCTAAACAGCTCTTCCTCTCTGCCTACATCTATCTGTAACTCAGTGTCATCTTAAGGTTTTTCGAGTCTTGGGCAAGACATATTTCAACTGTTTTTTGTGGCCCTGTTGAAGTGTAACACATAATTGACTACTATTTGGCATCATGCCGGCTTCGCTTAGCAGTAAATGGTACTAAAATACAAATTTGTTACAAATTTTGGCCTTCAAAATATGGTTTATCCAGGGCCTCCAAATTGTGTCTTACCTGGGGACCACAAAATCATTAAGATGACAATGCTTGTCCCAGTGAGTGCTATTCCCTAACGCCCAAAGCTAACTGGAAATGTCACAAAAAACACAGAGCTCTCACACAGCAATGCATGTCAACATTATAAGGAATAAAATCCTCTCATCTTTAGCTAACAAGGATACTGCAACTAACCACGGACTATTGTGACTGCTTTGCGGCCTCGTGCCCACAGAAGCTCACATAACGTATGTGTAGCTTTCAGTATCTTGTACGGCACACTTGTGGGTCCTTTATCCCACGTATAATCGCATACACGTAAGGGTACTTTATCTCACATATTGCAGCATTGTTTTCTGTTCCATCCTATCGCGGGAAAGACAGAGCTCACATCAGATTCATGAACTCCGTTTGGTTCAGCTTATGATCTACTATTTTTCCAGTGTTTTCATGTAAAATGCAGCCACAGCACTGCAGCCTAACAGTCGCGAGTCGAACCCATAAGTCTTGCTGCCTTAGTCATCAGACATTTATTCTCCATCCTTGTTTATCTATCATTGACCTCTACAAAGAGTAAACCTGTCTCCTGAGGCACCGGGGCATTGTGTATAAGAAACAGGAGAGATTCATCGACTTGTGGCACCAGGATTCCATTAGATGTGATTGGCTGATAGCGTGGAAAGTTGCTTACTAGGTTCATTTTGAATACGAGTGATTTAAAGTTTTACACAGTTCTGGACAGGGCACAGTGTGTTTATGGTCACGTTTGTCCACAGAGAATTTATTTGCATGGAATCCACCCTTCTGTTCCAATATTATTATTTAATGAACATTTGGCAGCACTTTTGTTTAGCATCAGCCTGCAGCGAGGTGAGATCTCTTTGATTAAATTAGGCACTGCATTCGGAGCAAGGCAGAGATTTCTCTGAAGTTAGTTCCAAAAGCCCAGAGCAAAGCAGAAAGAAAGCAGAAGGCGTGCTTCGAGGCTTTTGCCTTCTTAACAACGGGAGGGTTGATTCTGAGGTCCTCTGGTTTTCGGTGGGAATGATGAGTTTTTCTGTTAGATAGCTGTGTTCTTGCTGCTTGCAGGCTTGTAAAGATGTAGCATAAATTAAAGGGGCCACGAAAATCAAGGGGAAGTTACAGAGTAGAGAATAGCAAGGACGTCATTAATTCAGATCTCTTGGCCTACCTCGTGAATCAAGGTGGGAGTTGGACGTATTTTGGAGAGAATAAAAGAGCTATATGGTAGAACAGCCAGAACTGCAGTCAACCCACTATTGGATCAAATCTAAAAGTCACTGAGGGTCAATAAAAAATTGATAATGAGCCCCACTTATTTTAAATTGGGAGAAAAAAAGGATCAATACTTTGCGACTGCATTTGCGGTCACAAACCTTTAAGGAGTTACCGACCTCCATGTTGAGGTAGTAAGTGATTCGCAAAGTGAAATTGTGAAAACATTATTGGGAGCCTCTGGTGCAGCAAGCAGTGATCCGGGAGACCGGCGCCTGGTCCTTCTGATGTTTTCCCATACTGGAATCTTTTTAAAGCAGCATCTCGGAACATGGATTGCTTTAAATACAAACAAAAATTCCCATTTGGGAATGCACACACAGGGGTGGTGATCTGCTGTTCCTTGCAGGCCACCATCCCTATGTTTGTGCTACACACAGAGGGCCAACGGCAGACTCCAGATGCCGCACTGACCTCTATCTGTTACCCAATGGTCGCTTTACGTGTCCGTAGTTATATGGTGTGCACAGACTGCTCGGGTACAGCCGTTGGCCAGGAAACAAAACTGCAAAAATAATGGAGTAGTGCACTACCAGAGATAATAATGAAGCTAGATCAGTTCCTTCGTAGAAAAAAAGCCTTTATTTAGATAAATCTAAATGCATAGACATAGACATCAGTCAACGCGTTTCGTTCTTGAAACGCACTTCGTCAGGGCATGAATGTGAGGCTGGGTAGTGTCGTTGTTAGATAAGTTCCGAAGATTCTAGGGTGACGTCATTCAGTAAGGTCACCAGGGTGATGCGAAGGCCGCCATGATAAGGGCCAGCAATGGAGAGTTGCAAAGCGGTTGTAGCGTATCTGCAAACCAAAACCTATGTTTGTAGCTAAAATGAAAGCGGGTCACAGCTATTGACATACCTAATTAATATTCATTACGCAAGTTGTTCTGTGACCCCCGTGACTGGAGATTTTGCAACGGGCCTATTAGTACATAAGTTGTATTTTAAAATCAGAGATCGGTCACAAATATTATGTGCCTAGTTTGCGATAATTCCATCTGGGCCTAAATTGCACATGTACTCTCTGAATCATCCGTAAATTCCATGTTGTGTTTGCTGCCAGGGATATGTCTATGGGTGTACGAGCTAAGTAACCTAACATCGTGTTAGTTCGAACCACAGGTTCAGCTTAGTGCATTGCTTTAAGTTAGAGAAATGTTCAATGTTTGGTCCAGCTAGATTGTTAAAGGCTAATTTACAATTCTAATTCTTGCCCTGGAATATTTGAGAAAAGGGCAACTTCCCCAGAAATAGACCAGAAGGCGTTTTTTTACTCTTCTATCTCCGGTACCGGAATGTTAAAAATGCCCAGATATTTTTTAAAAGGGCTTGAATATTGTAATTTAGCATTGCTGATAAGTACTCCTGTGAGGGCACTGCTGAAGAAAAAAACACTAGGAATACTGTCTAAGTATGGCTGGTAGAGCCCAGAACTTCCTCACGTTCAGATCCAGAAACACCCCTTCAACAACGTAACAGGTTTCTAAAATTAAAAAATGTCTAAATACTTTTGAATGATTTGGATGGGGACATGAGATTGCAAGAATTCCTTATTTTTGTATTATAACTGTATCATAAATATTTAAGTATATTTATATTTCAATTAATAATACTGACTGGGCATTAATATTTATTCTAGTAATTGTTTTAGCCTATATGTGGCCAAACCTTTACAGCTTCGATCTTCAGGTCAGTTGTGACTACTAGCAACCTAAGAGAGTCAAAGGGGTTTAAAAGGGCACACTTTCTTTCCTCCTCAAAGTATACAGCTTCTTAAGTAGGGATCACGTGACATCTAACCTTTGTCACTTCTTGGTAATTTCTGGAGAAAGGCCTGATACACATTGTATGGTGAAGAGAGGAAGGTGTTCTTCAGTTTGGTTTTGGAGTTTTGTAGCTACAGATATCTCAGTCACTCTCTCTAAGAGGGGGCCTGATGATGTGTCTGATGTAGCGCAAAATTCATTTTAATTTTAGGGGTGTGTTATAACCACACTTGTAGAGTGCATCCAGTCAATCAGGGAATTGTAAGCACGCTACTCACCCGTGAGGGTCTCAAGGCGCTGGGGTGGAGGGAGGGGGCGCAGATCTGTTTAGCCGAAGAGCCAGGTCTTGAGGGTCTTCCTGAAGATGTTCAGGGAGGGAGCACGTTGGATGTCTGTCGGTAGCTAATTCCAGGTCGTGGCTGCAATGTGAGAGAAGCATCTTCTGCCTGCTCTGGCTCTGTGGATGTGCAGGGTTTCGGCCAGTGCGAGGTTTGAAGATTGGAGGTTTCTTTTGGGTATGTGGAAGTTGATTCGGTCATTGAGCTATTTGGGTCCGTTGTTGGGTAGGCATTTGTAGGCGTGAGTGAGGATTTTGGAAGTGACTCTTTTCTCCACCGGGAGTCAGTGGAGACTTCGTACGTGTTGACTGATGTGTTCATGTCGGGGGATGCCGAGGACGAGCCTGGTGGCGGTGTTCTGTATTGTCCGGAGTTTGAGGAGTAGGGACTTGTTGATGCAGGCGTAGAGTGTGTTTCCATAGTCCAGTCTGCTAGTGATGAATGCGTGGGTGACTGTCTTCCTTGACTCAGGGGGGATCCACTTGAAGGTCTTGAGGAGGATGCGGAGGGTGTTGAAGCAGCTTGAAGTGACGGCGTTGACCTGTTGGTTCATGGTGAGTGATGAGTCGAGTACGATGCCGAGGTTCTTGGCGTGGTCTGAGGGGTTAGGTGGGCTTCGGAGGGCAGTCGGCCACCAGGTGCTGTCCCATACAGAAGGGGTGGTACCGAGGACAAGGACTTCTGCCTTCTCGGCGTTGAGCTTCAGGCAGCTGTTGGTCATCCAGACTGCAACGTCTTGCATTCCTTTCTGAAAGTTGAGTTTGGCAGTGGTGGGGTCTTTAGTGAGGGAGAGGATGAGCTGGGTGTCATCAACATAGGATATGATGTTGAGGACCTGTTGTCGGACGATGGCTGCGAGGGGTGCCATGTAGATGTTGAAGAGAGTGGGGCTCAGGGATGAACCCAGAGGGACTACGCAGGTGATTTTTGTGGGGTCGGTTAGGAAGGCTGCGAGTCTGATCCTTTGGCTTCTTCCAGTGAGGAATGATCGGATGCAGTCCAGGGCTGTTCCTTGTATGCCTGCATCGTGCAGTCTGGTGACTTTATTGTGTTAAGATTAGGTGTTAGGACTTTGAACCATAATATCATTAAATGTGATGTGTTTAGGCTGTTACATAGAAACGTGAAGCATTATTGTGGAAATCAAAGGTAACTAGCAGAAAACACTAAAGTGAAGAATTTGTGTTGTGCAGCTGATGACCATTCATTATTTCATGTGTTAATGAATCATGTCATTTTTTTATATGTAGGTAGGAATATTAAGGAAATGTGCCTTATTTTCTATGTATTTTGTAAAGCTAATGTTCCATTTCTCTTTTGTTAGCTGACACTTGTAGGCCTGAAATGCATTTCCCTGGAAGCTCTCACTTCGGAATTAACTGTTTGAATTTAATGTGTGCTGTGGATTTTGTTCTTTCTCACGTTTGTATTGCAGGTGGAAGAAGCGCCCTCATTAGTTAGAATAATGTCTTTGTTTTAGAAGTTAGGCAATGATAGAAGAGGATACATTGAGAGTAGAGGTTGATAAGAAGAATAGAGAAGTCCTGGGAATAAAGGCCATTATGTTGGTGTTCAGGAACGTTGCCCTCCTGTGGAAAACTACCTATGAGAACGTGGTCAGAATGGGTGGTGTGACTCGAAATCCTGGGAAGATACCTGTAATATTGGAACTTGGCAAGTATGGAAAGAGGCCCACTTCTTCTCTGCCTGGAGAGAGAGCATCTCAGAACAATCTCAGTCTCAAGAGCTTCATACTACCTGACCCATTTAAATGCAGACACTTCCACGGAAGGCTTCACATGCTGACACTTTTCTCTATCCTGCCCCAAAGGATGCTTAAATAGGGATGTCATGTTAGTGTTAGTGTAGGGATATATTGATGCTGTATATTTATCAGCCCTCGATGCAGGGAAATTTGGACTCATGCTTTTTGATCCTCTGCATTCTATTTTTTGAATTGATTGTCTTGTGCATGCTGCACCGACTCAACTTTATCCGTAGATTTGACTTTATGTTGATTCCAATGTATTTCTACACCTTCGTCTTGAGGTGTCTTTATGTCCAGTTATTTTTGGCTTTGTAATAAATTAACTAACCTTACTTAGTGGTCTGTGGTTACTATGTGTCTAGAGAAATTGCTTTTGAACTGGTTGACATTGATGCCGGGTTCTCTACCCACCATGCTTTCATGCTGAGAAAATGAACCATCGAACTGTGACTCTAGAGCAGTTCTAGAACGCATGGGCCCGGCCCTTTCGGGTCTGAACTTTGAAATATCAGTACATTGAGTTGAGGTTTTTTTGGGTCGAGTGCCTTGTTGACGAGTTCTTAAAGTTAAAGCAATGAGATAGGGACAGAAGGCAGTTCTGAGAAGTATGAAGTCGGATGAAGTAAATCTTGATTCTAACAGATGAGAATCATGCATTGAATTTCCCCCTTTCTGTAAGGATTTCTACCCCAGGGCTATTTATTGGGGTGCTCAGGTTATCTTTTATTTCAGTTCGCCTTGTACAAAGTGCAGCTTCCAGACTGTTTGAAAGAGTCAGAATTGTTTCCAATTTTCCACACCATATTCCAGCCCTTCACTGGCCCCTTATTTAAAAAATAATCCGCATAAGGCATAGTGCTTTTTTGCCACTTGAGCTATGGCACTGCTCCCCCTCGATACTAAATTATGAAAACACCTTCCATCCCTCCATTCGATCCTATCAACAGTGGTTATTAGTTTTGCTTTGCATTTTCAGATCCTACTTTTATATCTGAGAAATTAAAGAGCCCCGAAACATGACAAACATTAAGGTGCCTCGGCCATGATCTAACAGTACATAGACAACAAAAGGAAGTAGAATTTTCACCTTACTGACTGATTGTCACTGAGAGTCAGTTCTCCTTTTGAAAAACTTTAAAAACTGGCCAGTTTGAAGCTATTAGGTAACTAGTGTCCAGCAAAAAATGTGGGTTTGTTGTGTTCTGTTTCTTAGAGCCAAGAAGTCTTCATGTGCATATTTGACTCTAAAATACTATGACACATTATATGACCTAGCAATGCAAATGGTTACAGTTGTTTACTGTTCTTACCTCCCATGCCATGGAATGCTCTCCAGTTCATCATTTCTGTAGAAAATACACTGAGGCTTCCTGTGTCTGCGCTTGGTTCAGTCCTATGTAACTCTGGGTGTTTGTGTGCTGTATAAACACTGGTCCCAATCCAAGCAACAGAGAGTGCCCAGGTAGTTGCCTAAATCTACATATGATTTAAGTAATTATCAGTGCTTAATTTGTAAAAGAAAGAGTTCTAGTGCCGAAGTTCTGCTCAGAAACCAGCAGACGGTGCTATCAAACTTATGGGTGCTGAATACCAAGGCTAATATAGCCTTATAGCCCGCCGTAGAGGGCTATACCGGCTATTAAAGGCCCTCTCCAGCGTTAAAGGCCCCGAGCCTAAGGCGAGGGCCTTTAACAAGGGAGAGGGACTTTAATAGCGGTATAGCCCATCTACGAAGGGCTATAAGGCTATTAGAACATTCTGTCACTAGAGAACAGAATGTTCTAACAAAAAAACCAAAGCCTTTTGGGAGCGTGAGGGGATTGGAATCCCCTCAGGTTCCCTGAAGCCTTTGTTCACAGCCAGAGCTGTGAACAAAGAAACATTGGAATGTTGGAGCTCCAGGCTTATACTAGCCATTATAAGCCCAGAGCACTCCATTGTTTTCAATGGAGCTCCCAACATTCCAATGTTCTAATACAAATTAGTGGACTGCAGCACTTATGGTGCCACCACTAGAATGATAAGGAGAAAACCTGTCTCTAGATCTGCCACCTTACCCTAGACGGGCAGCTTTTGAACTGCCAATTCAACATGGCAAAATAAACCCCTTTGCCAAGTCAAATCCTTCCATTTTAATATTTATAAGTCACTCCTAGGGAAGGCTATCAGAGCACAATGCAGGGTGCTAATATTTAAAATTATGGACATGTTCCTTTTATGTTTGACATGCCCCTACAGTAAAAACTTTAAATTGTAATTGTCACTGTAGAAAGGTTATAGTCCCATTGGCTAACATGGAGGTATACTAGCCAACGCCCTAAGCACTAACTTCCATTCAGGATCACCATATATAGCACTCGAAGGTATCAAACAAATTACTACATTAAAACGTACTTAACGCTAAAGTCAGATTTAAAGTACATTTTATATTAAGGTGCCTTTAGAAAGTCATTACTTTCTTGCCCCAAAGTACTAGCATCGGTTGGTGATTAACTACAGCAGTGGTCAACTGAGAGAGCATGCTGCCTTCCTGCGAGGAAGTGTGAAGCACTCCTAGGAAGCTGGAATAATGGGTCTGCTGGAGGGAGAAGGTGTGACTTCCTCCTGGCAGGATGGACCATGGGCGGTGGCCAAAGATGGCCCAGCTTCAAAGGGGCTAATGCCTACGAAAGACAAATGTGGAAAGGGGCGACCACTCGGTCCCCCCGAACGTATGGCAGAGTGCCTCGATCCCCCCGGGAAGCCATTTTGGGCGGGAGGCGCGTCTCGGCTGGTATGCCCGAAGCGGCGTAGCCGGGGCGCGCTTTTTCCCGCCCTAGAGTGGGCTGGCCTGGACACTGGCGCGGCTGGCCACGCCCTCGGGGCAGGCAGGGGCGGGTTTACGCCCGCCCTGAAGACGGATAAAAGGAGAAGCAAGACCAGAGGACATCCTCTTGTTCCTGTGCTCTGAAGCTGCACCTCCTCGCTGCACGTGAGCTCGAGACGGAACGAAGAGCCAATTTTGAGCGTTTTAATCGTTCTTGTTTGTTTTACAGTTACTTTGTTGGAGAATGCCGAAGAAGGTGGGAAAGCGCATGACTACTGACCAGATGCTTCGTGTTCTCATGAAGGAGATGTCCGAGCTAAAGAAGCGGGTGGACAAGAATGAGGAAAGGGGTCCAAAACGTCCTTTGGCGGGAGCAGCCCCGGGAGGGAAAAACAAGAGGCCCAGGAGGGGGGCAGCGGGTGAAGATATCCCGGGTCCCAGTGTCCCGCTCGAGGCTCCAACTCCCGTGCCGGAGGAGGGGAATCCAATTCCCGTTGTGGTCACCCCCGTGTCCGAGGATGATGCCGCCCGAGTTGGCAGCTCAATTGGCAGCGTGGTTGGGCAAAGGTAACGAGGGCGCCACGGCTGTCGATGCGCAGGCGCTGATGAAGCAATTGCGTGAGAAGCGGGAAGCAGCCAAGGTGCCCGTGCCGGCTGCAGTAGGGGACAAGACACCAGGGACGATTGCGACCACAGAGGCAGCGTCAGGTGCAGGTAAGCGGCCATTGCCGATCGCGAGGGATGAGTCAACACCCTCGCGGAGAGAAAGGTTGGGGCAACATGTTCCTTTGGCAATTAAGGAAAAGATTTGGGCGGGGGAGTATGTGAACATTTTCTCACTACTTGTTGATCATTATGAGGTAGAGCATGTAAAGAGTCAGAAGGATCTCATGCATCCGAGTGTTTGGCGCGCAAAAATGGCCGCCTTTAAAGTGAATGAGAATATCGGCAATTGGGGCAATGCTTGGGGAATCTTTACATCAATCTTGGGGGAACGTAGACCTGAGTTGCTTTCCGAGTTCCCAATCTATCAATCACGAATCATGGGGTACTCGACATCGCACCAGGGTAATCATTGGTTCTGTTACGATAATCTGTTCAGAAAGGAGAAGGAGCATAATAAAAGTTTAACCTGGGATTGTTATGATTCCTTGACTTGGGATAAAATGAAGGAGTCAGGGATGTTAAAAATGCCGTTGGTGGGAAGTAATGTTGGCGAATCCTCCCGGCAATATGCGGGGACGCCCTTTCGATCAGGTACGGGTACCGACGAGTACTCGAAACCTGCCGGCAATACCGGGAAAAAGGGTTTCTGCTTTAATTTCAACAGGGGTAAATGTACTAGACCCCAGGGATCGTGTAAATTCAAACATGAATGTAGTGGTTGTGGGTCGTCCCATCCTGAGTCCTCGTGCAGAGCCAGAACGGGTGATAATGGGGGGAGAGGAGGTGCCAAACAGGTCTAATATAGTCCGAGGGGCGCCTTTACCTACCCCTATTGATACCCTGGCGATGATTCCCTGGCTCAGTGAATACCCGGATCGTACTTCTGCTGGGGTGCTGCGGAACGGTTTTTCGTATGGTTTCCGCATCCCGGTAGGGGACTTTCAGGGTGTGGAAAAGTGTAAAAATCAACTTTCCGTCCTGCAGCATACGACCGTGGTACAGGATAAGATCCGAAAAGAGGTGACTCGAGGTCGGGTCGCCGGCCCGTTTAGTGTACCCCCGGTCCAGAATTTTGTTTGTTCTCCCTTAGGGGTAGTCCCCAAGAAAGACCCCGGTGAGTTCCGACTGATTCACAATTTATCAGCTCCGCGAGGTCTTTCCGTAAATGATGCAATCAATCCAGAAGTGTGTTCGGTGCGGTACGCATCCTTCGATGAGGCCGTAGCCATTTTGAATCGCCTGGGGCCCGGGGCGCTGATGGCGAAGTCAGATATCGAGTCAGCGTTCCGATTGCTCCCGGTACACCCAGACGACCAGCGTCTCCTGGGATTCAGGTTTCAGGGTAGTTATTACATGGATAGGTGTATGCCAATGGGGTGCTCTATATCCTGTGCTTATTTCGAGAAATTCAGTAGTTTTCTACAATGGGTCTTCACAAAGAAAACAGGTTTTCAAGATGTAATGCACTACCTTGATGATTTTCTGTTTCTTGGGGCGGCCGGGGATCTTGAATGTGGCCGGGCTTTGGCCGAATTTTGTGTGTTAATGAAACAGTTTGGCGTGCCATTGGCGCCGGGTAAAACAGTGGGTCCTACGACTTGCCTCGAGTTTCTGGGGATCGAGTTGGACTCCATTGAAGGGTGTTTCCGTTTGCCAGCTGAGAAAGTGTCGAAGTTCAGGGCTGCGCTGCAAATGTGTATAAATGCATCAAAAGTTACGCTGCAACAATTACAGCAGTTGGTGGGACAGTTGAATTTTGCCCTGAGGGTAATACCAATGGCCCGCCCCTTTTCCCGTTCAATTGCCCAAGCGATGGTCGGCCTTAGAGAGTGCCATCATCGCACGAGACTATCGGCCGAGATCCGCCAGGACATGCGTATTTGGTTAGCATTTCTGGCGGACTTCAATGGTAGAATCGTCTGGAATGAACCAGCCGTGTCTTCTGAGGAGCTGGGGCTATGGACAGATTCAGCAGGAAGCATAGGTTTTGGCGCCATCTTCGGCACGAAATGGTCGGCACAAAGATGGCCGACATGGTGGCATGAGAATGGTCTGACGAGTAATATTGCTTTCCTGGAACTGTTTCCCATCTTGGTGGCCTTGAGAACATGGCCCGATGGGTTCAAGGATCACTCTGTCATATTTTGGTCTGACAATATGACCGTGGTCGAGTGCATCAATAGTCAGGCAGCACGTTGTAAACTGATTTTAAGACTGCTTAAAGAAATTGTTTTACTATGTATGCAATTGAACGTGCTATTCAGAGCAAAGCATGTGCCGGGAGTGATGAATCAGGCGGCTGACGCACTGTCTCGTTTTCAAATGCAGGCTTTTTCGGGTTTCCTCCCCTCAGCGGACCCAGAGCCGGCACCCTTTCCCGAAGCTCTCTGGTCTCTCGGTGCCCCGAACTTCGTCACCTCGTGGGAGAGAGTCTAGCACCAAGGACGAGGAAGGCATACGAAGGGGCGTTTCGGGCCTATTTGGCCTTTTTGGGGAGTGATAGAGAGCGACTTTGGGGTCACGAGGAAGGGGTAGTGAATTTCCTGTTGTCCTTACGTAGGGCTGGGAAGTCGGTGGCTACGGCCCAGAGGCATCGTGCTGCCATTTCCTTTGTTGCCAGAGCGCACGCTATCCAGGACCCAACAGCGTCTTTCGTTGTACAGAAAGCGCTGCGTGGGTGGCAACGCCTTGAGGGTCGCAGAGTAGATGAAAGGCGCCCGATAGGTTTGGATAGATTGTCCCAGTTGTTGGCCACACTCCCGGCCACATGTTCATCTCAGTTTGAGGCGGTGCTGTTCCGAGCCGCTTTTTCGCTGGCATTTCACGGAGCAATGCGGGTAAGCGAACTAGTTGCAAGGAACAAACTGGATGTGGCAGGGGGTTTGTGCCAGGAACACGTTCAGATCAGGGGAGAAACAATGTCTGTCTCCTTTGTAAAATCCAAGACTGATCAAGATGGGATGGGTGACTGCGTCATCATACGCAGGATTCCTGGGTCCTCCATGTGTCCGGTAAAGTGTTTAGAGGATTACCTAGCACGAAGGGTGGCATCATGGGGGGGGACTTTGTTAAGACACGCTGACGCCACCCCACTGACGAAATTTCAGTTTCAGCGGGTGCTTGCGATGTCAATTGCCGCTGCGGGCTTGAACCCGGGCGAATTTGGGACCCATTCCTTTCGGATAGGGGCTGCTACGGAAGCTACAGCCAGGGGTCTTAATGTTGAGCAAGTGAAACGAGTGGGGCGTTGGTCCTCCAATTGTTACAAAAGATACGTGCGGTTGCACATGTTGTGAAGCTGAAATAATGTACTCACGCTTCTTGTTTTTGTTTCGTTTTCAGTTACGCAAGCCTACGAGGCGGGGCGGACTATGCAGTCGACCCTACACCGGGCCAGCGGTCAGACATCACCGGCTGTGAAAAAGGAGGTGTGGGTCGTGGGCCACTCATACGTGAGGCGTGCCGCAGACGTATTCAAAGCAGGTGACATGATTCACGTAGCTGGGGAATACGGGTACAGGATGTCCTTCTACGGAAGGGGCGGTCTCTGTATTGACCAGTTTCGAACATTTTTCGAGGGTTTGTTAGGGCGGACAAGGTCACCGCCGTCTATAGTTATAGTGCATGTTGGGGGTAATGATTTGGTCACCATCGGTAGACGACTACTCCTGGAGGCAATGCTTTCCACCGTAAGTTGGTTGGCGAGGAGAGTTCCGGGGTGCACGATTGCATGGTCCCATTTGATTCCACGAAAGGTGTGGCGGGGGGCTATCTCTATTCCTGCTTTGAACCATTCTGTTAGAAAGCTTAACAATAAAGTGAGTAGGTTGTTCCGTTCCAGGGCATTGCATTCTATTTCTCATAACTGTATTAATGATGACAGTATGTATTCAGGGGATGGTGTGCATTTGTCTTGGGTGGGGAATGAGTTACTCTTAGGAGACTTCTTAGCATGGTTAAAATCGTTGAAACATGACCTTTAGGTAGGAGTTGTGTGGGGGGTCCGGATAGCCGGTCAACTATCCGGCCTGTGGCGGTAAGGTCATGATCGGTGAGCACTAATTGGAAGATCCCTATGAGTGGGCGTCACCCAACACAGATGGGAGCGCTCGGGGGAGGTGGCCTTTGGCCCCTCAACGGGGAGGCGGTCCCTTCTAAGGATGGGTCGCCGAAAGAAGAGGAAAGGCGGTCAAGGCCCCTTCCTGTGTAGGAGGGGTTACAGCCCCCTCCTGGGGAATTTCCCGGGGCCAGTGACATCTGCGACGGCAGATGCGGTAAGTTGTGTGGGGTTGGGGGGAGGTCTACGATACCTTCTAGATACCTCACACGAGTCTTCGAACGACCTTTAACTGGCGTCGAGTTGATAAGTGCCCCCGTCAAGTCAAGGGAAATTGGTAGTAGTTGCACTTGAGTACGCCTCAGTGCTGTCGCCCCTCCAAGTGGGGGGGGTATGTCTGGTTAGGGATCTTGACACCGGTTACGACCTTGCCGTTGGCCCTTAAACGTTAGGATGTACAATTTCAATATTTCAAGTAAATGTTTTGTAGGATGTTAGTTCGGCTAGGAGAACCTCTGTATTAGAGAATCTGTTAAGGTTAGCCAAACATCGCAATGTGGTATGAAATTGTACATTAATGTTTAAAATGTTTTTAATTTTTTGTTTTAATAAATACGGCCGGGAGGGTCACTCCCTCCCACTTCCAAAAACTTCAAGAACTGTTTCCGGTTTCCCTCCTTTGGGGATTGTGTTGAGAGGGGGTGGCGGGTATCTCAGCCATATGGAAAGGGGCGACCACTCGGTCCCCCCGAACGTATGGCAGAGTGCCTCGATCCCCCCGGGAAGCCATTTTGGGCGGGAGGCGCGTCTCGGCTGGTATGCCCGAAGCGGCGTAGCCGGGGCGCGCTTTTTCCCGCCCTAGAGTGGGCTGGCCTGGACACTGGCGCGGCTGGCCACGCCCTCGGGGCAGGCAGGGGCGGGTTTACGCCCGCCCTGAAGACGTATAAAAGGAGAAGCAAGACCAGAGGACATCCTCTTGTTCCTGTGCTCTGAAGCTGCACCTCCTCGCTGCACGTGAGCTCGAGACGGAACGAAGAGCCAATTTTGACCCACCCACCAGCCCCTGATGACAGCAAGTGGTGTTGAACAAAGTTAATGGATAACTCTGATTTTCGTTTACAGGTTGTGGTATTATCGTGATGATTTTGAGTATGTAATAAAGAATGTCGATTTGTGGTACATTTTGCAAATAAAGAAATTCTGCTTTAGTGTTCATTGGTAGCATGCTTTGAATGAAAGTATAGTTGCTACTGTAATTTTAGTTTAGTCATTTAGTTAGCATTGTCGTATTTATTTTGGTCGGGCGGTAAGGTCATGATCGGTGAGCACTAATTGGAAGATCCCTATGAGTGGGCGTCACCCAACACGGATGGGAGCGCTCGGGGGAGGTGGCCTTTGGCCCCTCAACGGGGAGGCGGTCCCTTCTAAGGATGGGTCGCCGAAAGAAGAGGAAAGGCGGTCAAGGCCCCTTCCTGTGTAGGAGGGGTTACAGCCCCCTCCTGGGGAATTTCCCGGGGCCAGTGACATCTGCGACGGCAGATGCGGTAAGTTGTGTGGGGTTGGGGGGAGGTCTACGATACCTTCTAGATACCTCACACGAGTCTTCGAACGACCTTTAACTGGCGTCGAGTTGATAAGTGCCCCCGTCAAGTCAAGGGAAATTGGTAGTAGTTGCACTTGAGTACGCCTCAGTGCTGTCGGCCCTCCAAGTGGGGGGGGTATGTCTGGTTAGGGATCTTGACACCGGTTACGACCTTGCCGTTGGCCCTTAAACGTTAGGATGTACAATTTCAATATTTCAAGTAAATGTTTTGTAGGATGTTAGTTCGGCTAGGAGAACCTCTGTATTAGAGAATCTGTTAAGGTTAGCCAAACATCGCAATGTGGTATGAAATTGTACATTAATGTTTAAAATGTTTTTAATTTTTTGTTTTAATAAATACGGCCGGGAGGGTCACTCCCTCCCACTTCCAAAAACTTCAAGAACTGTTTCCGGTTTCCCTCCTTTGGGGATTGTGTTGAGAGGGGGTGGCGGGTATCTCAGCCATATGAGTCACATATTAGCTTGTCTGCTCCTTTACATAGGTAGACAAGTTGACCTCTCCGTCGGAGGGGGAAAACACATTGCAGAGCCAGTTTTCCAGGAGGGGGTGGATAATTATCCTGGACAATCCTCAGAGGTTTGCTCAAAGCTCTGATGCTGGAAAGAAGGAACGAACATTTAGGATTTGGGCAGAGAGATACACAGTGAGATTGTTTAGTGCTAACTCTGCAAGAAATTATGTCACAAGGGGTCAGGTTGCTCAATGGGAATTGCAGCCCCATTGGCTAGGGACTCAAATTGGCATAAAAAGCAGCACCATTGATTTACAGCCTCAGAACACTGCAGGACTCTGGAAGGGCAGATGAATGACTGCACCTGCTGAACTTGTGGACCTCAGTAAGAGAAGTTGCACACAGGAAGATTGCACCTGTTAAACCAAGAGGGACTTCTCTAACTTTCGACTTAGCGGCAAGAGATCCCTAGGTCCTCCCACTCAAGGACTAGCAAGTGGTTTCCACAATCCGCTAGTGTAGCTGTGAGGTGCCTCCCAAGTCCTGGACCTTTGGCTGGTGCTAGAGTGTACTCTTCCTTCCCAAGGAACTAAAAGTTGCTTGCAATCCAAAGGAAAAATATACAGTTTTTTGTACACAGTGACTGAGGCTCATCTTCCTGTTCAGAGGTAGCCTTGAATGCCATTGAGAAGCAAGACTTCCCCTGTCTGTCGATGTCCAGCCCAACGCCGGTCTCAATCTGCAAAGAATATCACTGACCTCACAATCGAGGAAAAAAAGAACCTGAAAAGTTTCTGCTACAAATTGCGTTTCTGGTTGGCAGAGGTTTATCCAAGCAGGAACCGCAATTCTAGTCAGGGTAGGTGACAACACAATCTAAATCATAGGTCTTCAAACTGTGGGGCGCGCCCCCTGGGTGAGGGCGCAGCATCCCCTCAGGGGGGCACGCACTCCACACCACCACTTCATCTTCCATTGTTGCCTCCAGGTGCCAGTTGTGTGTCTCAGCCATAGTCAGAGTGGAGCTGCACGGGCGCTAAGAGGTGAAAAAAACAACAAAGCCTTGTTAACACGTGAATGGCCTTTTAAAGACCTGTGAAGTACTCGGGTGCGGCTGGCAGCTCAAAAACTGTCTGTGTGTGTGCCTGGAAGCTGCCTCAGCCCAGGCTGACACACACGACGATGGAGGGGGGAGATGTGGGGGGGGTACAATGAATGCTCTATCTAACCACAGACTACCCACTGCCCTACCACCTCCCTGTTCTGTGGAACAGACTCCATCATTTTAATAGGATTCCAAATTCGATTTCAACACACTGCTACCTGGAATCTGTGCTAAATGCTCCACACCTGAAAGCAGGGTATAAACAATATTAAGTAACTGACATCAGCGCATGTGATTGCATTTATGTGAGGCTCTAATAGGCCCTTCTGGTGCAGCATAGAGTCGTCACAAAGCCAAGCAGTGCCATCTAAAGGTGAGGAATCAGCAGTTAAATTTGAATCCACCAGAAAGAGTAAGTAGCTTGTTCTTTAGTAATCGAGGAAACGCATTCAATTTCCCCTCTCTCTCAATGGCTTCTCTTCTCTATGTGTAGTACATCCGCATTCCATGGACAATGCCCTGCCTACTGGTCTACCAAAAGTCTGCAATAAATGGAAACTTCATTGCCGTGTTTTTGTGGCATACCAGCAACAAAAACACAGCAATGTAGATTTATTTCTTACACTACGTCACTGCCCCTACATCTCTGCCGATTTTGGAGTTGGGGTTTGAGACTCGGCTTTGGCTCATATGCAAATCACAATTTTACAGTGCCTACCAAGAAAATAATGCGTGCATGTCTAATGTTACTGGTGCTCATGTAAAACGCCAATACCTTTGGGTACAGTTCAACAGTAAATAATAAAAGCAGATCATGTTATTTATGCTCTCCTGCCTGTTCCGTGCTGCATGTAGTGAAGTAGTCGGACTCATTGTGCAGGTGTCCCTCGAATAGGAAGCAGGCACAGCACTATGACCCAGGCTCTTCAGAGGGGTGGAGCAGGCAGTGTGCTCCTGCAGTTGCGGTGAGCTGAGACCGTGACTGCAGGCCTCGTTAGCCGGCCTGTGCAAAATTTACTTCAACAGAACTAACATAGATAAAGGCTCAAAGCTATTTTATTTCCTTCTGGAAGGCTGGAACAAACAGGAGGGTGCAGCAATTGGCAAACATGCAACTGCACACATGCCATGGTGGACTGACCGCATAATATTAACAGTGGTCTGTATAAAAAAAATGGAAATACAAGTGGGAGAATTTGGAGGGTGTTTTCACAACTGTAACTTGTCAAGAGTATGCCTTTGCCCCGATTATCTCTAATCTCTGATCCACACTTTGGGGACCCTCCTGCACCCAGAGAGTGTGTCCGTATTGAGACACTTTGCAAGTCCAAACCGGTCAGACAGGAGGTCTTGTATTTTTTTTAAGGCATTTGACATGGCTGCCACCACCGATTCAGATACTTTCAGTTCTAACATGATGATAAAATCTGTGTCCATAACATATCTCACAAGTCATAGAAGCTTAAGAAAAGGCTATCTGATGGGGGAGGGGTGGCTGAAACCCTCTGAGCCCTATGGGCGTTGCACGCCTCTTAAAGACCATGTGTATATTTACATACCTTTGTAAACTGATTACACAGGTTTGTTTTATGGTTCCAGTACCCCCTGGCACCCCACTCTGCCTATTCCTTGCATTTGGATTTTACTGCCTTAGTGTGAGAATACATTTTATGAATAAGAATATAAAGTAGGGTTCCCAGAAGAAAATGCCAGCCATGTGTTGTTTAAAGGGCGTTCAAAGGCCTTGTCTTGACACTAAATAGGGGCATAAATAAAATAGTATGTATTCATTTGTAATGTGACTTTTCAATCTTTGTTCCCTTTAATTTTCAGTCATGGATCATTCATGCAGCCTTAGAACACAATTAAAAATGCTTTCTATTTATTTTTGCTGTTCCAAGTATGCACAGATAAGTGCTGAAAATAGGCTTTAGGTGACTGCTTATTTTTGTACCATCTGGGGCATCAATATAAAGAGCTTGCAAAGCTAATCACAAGACTGGAAGTTTAGTGCAGGATAAGCACAATATTTATTTCCTCCACCCTCAATCCCTGGAGCCTGAATAATGCCATAAAAGCAATAGTTTAACTTATATCTCAACCCTTATGCCAAGCCTCAATAACATGCTGAGTAACTTCAACTGTGTCTGGGAATGCACCCTGCATTCAGACAACTCACTCCTCATTCTCGCCCTTCTTTTTCACACTCACCCTGCACTCACAGCGATCACAATGTACTCACACTGATTACCATGCACTCATTCCACTCACTCACCCTGCACTCATAGTGACCACACTGCACTTATGGCACTCACCATGAACTCACACCGTTCTCCCTCCACTTACTTGTGGTCACTTGAGCACACCACACACTCTGCACTCTCAGTGATAACTCTGCACTCACAATGCTCTTGCGCTGTTCACTCTGTACTTCACTCTGCAGTCACACGAGTTCACCATGTACCGCACCCTGCAGTCACACAACCACACTACTCACCCTCCTCATGTGACACTTCACTCACCTGTCCACCTCAGGTGTGCGATCAGTGTTAGGGCCAGCCCTGGCTGGGAGTCTTAGTCCCCCCGCCCCGAAAGTTCAGGTCTAGTTCCACCCCATGTTACTTCTCACGTCGAAAGTATGTTTCACTGCAAGGAATTTACAATTGTTGTATCCTTCCTGAAGATTCCATTCTCTGGCAGGTAAGAGTAAAAAGCTTTTTGTAATATTTTTTAAAGCCTCGCTCCTTTCCCCTTCATCCCACTACTAGTGGGAACGTTGGATTTTTCAAGGAGGAGCGGATTTGGCATTAATGCCATAGGTCCTGACTTTGGTTCTGGGCACCCCGGTTCGAGTCCTGGTATCAGCTCAACATCATGTGATCCTGGGCAAAATCACTTAATTTACCAGTGACTTACAAAAAATGAATTTGACCTTGTTTAAAGTCGCTGGTGCTTGTATGACATGTTCCAATCCCTAGAGCTGAGTCCACAAGCCTGATATAATAAATATTGTGAAGTATGCCTACCATCTGTCCTCAATTCTTTTGTAGACCAAATTTAAAAAAAAGATTGTGCAGCTAGTTCTGAAGCTTTGGAAGGCAATGTTCTTTATAAGCCAACTATACCAACACATTGACTCTTGATGCTGCTAGAGAATAAAGATGCATATATCCTCTTGAATCACGTATATCACATGTGCATGATGTAAGTGTCCCCTTGGACTTCTTGGAAAACTGTGGCTGGCCTCCTACTGCCATGGCAACACCTGGCCATACTCCACAAAATCGTGGATTTTTCAATCGTGTCAGAAAGCATGTTTTGTGGCACCCCTTTTTCTGATATCTTGTTTAGGGGTAAGGATGTGGCGCAACAACCAGTGCTGATGACTGTAGAGCTGGGGAACCAGGTTCAATTCTAGGTGTCTGCTCAAAATCCTGCGATTCTGGGCAAATCACTTAATCTCCCTGTGCTTACAAAAAATGAATGTGTGCTTGTGTAATGTAAAAGATGCTCCTGTTGGCACTCTAATACCTTTGGGTCATGTTCGCACTATATACAACGTAAAAAAAAATATTACAAAATTTTGTGAGCACTGACATTTCTAGATACTGCTCAAGACTGGAAGTGGAGCACAACCAAAGGATGGCAGAAGCAAGATTCCATCCACACATTGACTGTCTCTGTGGAGAAAAACAGGCACACCCCACACCTGTGTTTTGGGAGTGTTTTTGCTAATCTATCCTACATTTTGTGTTTTATGTGAAAAATAAAGCACCAATGTAAATTTTTGTGCTAATTTTTTCCTGGAGACTTTTCATTTGAGCTTTAGAATAAGCACAAGCACTAAAAAACTTCAGTTTACTAAACACTCTTAATTTATTTAATATTGTTTGCCCTATACGACCTGGGCTCTGCAGGAGGGAAGGGCCATCAATGATGCAGAGTACCAGCTTCCAGAACTTTTTTGTCAGGTAGTGGTCATGGTGGGGGGGGCTCGACGTGTAAAAAGTTTTAGATGGGGGGGGCGGGGAGGGTGAGGGCTCAGCCGACAAAAGTTTGAAGACCTCTGATCTAAATTATCCTGTGCTCACCCTTTGGTACCTTGGCAGCAAGCAGTCAGGCTTAACTTAAGAGGCAATGTGTAAAGTATTTGTGCATAATTTCAAAAAGTAACATAGTGAAAACACCACAAAAAGAATTCACATCAGGTTAGAAAAATAAAGGAGACCAAAATGCAAAAAATCCAATGTGTAGAGGTTGAAATATGAATTTGTAAAAAAAAAATGGATTATCAGGTTGCGCTAGACTGGAGCAATGTCAGAAGTTCAGGCCAACAGCGATGGACCACGAACCGGATACAGGGACCCACTTGGGCCCGCTGTACCAAAGTACCTTGAACCAGGATACGCCGAGGATGCGAGCTGCAGCCGAGGCGATGCGTTGGCAACGAGACATGCAATGGACGAGATGCATAGATTTACTCCCCACAACTGCAGCGATATGTCGGTTCTAGGTGCAAGGCGCTGATTCTGGATGCGATGCACAGCTGCTGCTCCTTCAATAGATGATGCTTTAATTCCAAAGGCAATGTACTGATTCAGATGGCGATGCGCTGGGTCCACTTTACGCAACGCAGAGGAAGAGCTGGTTCTGACTCACGCAAAGACGAAGATGCGCCGTCTCAATAAGGATGCATGGGTTCTGGATGAAGAAGCATCTTAGGCCTCACTTCCAAGGGTCTAGGACTGGAGTGGCACCACTTGCAGAGTCCACGTGCAGATCCAGGTAGTTGAAGTCTTTGATATGCCTGAGACTTGGAATAGGAGGCAAGGTAGCAAGCCCTTGGAGTCACTCTGTGTACAAGTGATGGAGGACCAGTCCTCCTCATCCAGGCAGGAGAACAGCAGGCAGCGGGGCAGCTCAGCAAGACAAGCGCACGGCACGTAAGAGCCCAGCCCAGTAGCAGAGTGGCAGTCCTTCCAGCAGCACCGCAGTTCTTCTTCTACGTAGCACAGTAGTCACAAATTCAGAAGTGTACTGAAGCCATGGTGTCAGAGGTCCAGAACATATACCCAGTGGAGCCTTTGAAGTGGGGGGTGGGGGGGAATTGCAAAGAAAAGCTTTGAAGTGCACAGAGCTCCTGCGCTTCCTCCCCTGGCTCCAGACTCACTAGAGAGGGGTATGCAACAATCAGTGTGGGGACAAGACAGAGCTCATTCAGGTGTGCCAGCTCCTCCCTCCCATCCTGCTCATGATGGTCCATCAGCATGCAGATGGCCACTCAGTCACACCTACCCTTCCTTGGTGTGTGGCTGTCTAGAATTAAATGCATGAAACCAGCTGTCACTCATCCCAGATGTGTATGCAGAGATAGGCAGAAGGCGCCAAAGGGCTAAAGCAAGTAAATGCCAACTTTCTAAAAGTGGCATTTGCTAAACTGGAACTTAAAATCCAACTTCACCATAATTTATGATTTTATATTGTGCATTCAGTGACCCCAAACTTGAAAAGTTTATTGCTTCACAGCTGGGAATGATGCATACAAGAGGTAATAAGGTAATCCCAATGGTATCCAATGGGAGAGATAGTTTTTCACTACCAGGACATGTAAACTTGGAAGTACACGCCCTGCCTTTTAAATACATGGCACCCTGCCCTGTGGATTAGACAGGGCCTACTCTAAGGGTGACATATGTATACATAGGGAAGGTTTAGGCCTGGCAAGAGGGTTACCCTGTTAGGTCGAAATGGCAGCTTAAGCTGCACATACAGGGTCTGCAAAGCCAGGCCTGAGTCATGGTTAGAGGGCTACTTAAATGGGTGGCACAATGCGTGCTTCAGGCCCACTGGTAGTATTTAATTTACAGGCCCTGGGCAGATGTAGTGCACTTTACTGGGGACTTATAAGAAAATTAAATATGGCAATTTGGGTTAAGCCAGTGTTACATGGTTACGGGAGAGAGCACAAGCACTTTAGCACTAATCAGCAGTGGCAAAGTGTGCAGATCCTAAAACCAGCAAAAGTGAGCTCAGAAAAATTGAGGGAGACAGCAATAAGTTGGGGGAGGCCACCATAACAATGGCCTGCTCCTGAACAGCTCGACGGCTAAACAAAGGGGAAGAATTTACTCTTGTGGTAGAGAGAATATCTAACTTCTATCCACAGTATTACACAACGTTGTAATTTTCAATCTGGCAATGATGCCAAGATGTGTGTATGTATATCAGTGTCACCACCACGCTACATATATATCCTCCCTTCCATACGTGAAAAAAGGGGAGGGGAGGTTGACAGTGCCTCACGGAAGCAACACCAAGGAGAGGATTGTATCAGACTGGTACTCGCCTGATTCCTCACTTCTCATCATCGGCTACTGTCAACCTTAAAGAAAATGGGAGAAAACAAACATAAAGAAAGTGCATATAGGACCAACAACCGTGAGGTGTTGTGAGTGCTGAAGACCCAGTGTGATATTTCCGTGCCCAATTAGGTGAAAAAACCAAATACCACTATAAAAAGAGTAAGACTAACTGGCAACTCATGACTTTATTCTGTGCTGTTAGCTCACTCTGATTAAAAGTCAACCGACATGTTTCATCACTTTATTTTTCAGTGATTTCTTCAGGGTTTTGTTGGTGGGTCAGCGTTTAGCATGCACCTTTCAAAGTCTTCCCTTATTGTACCTGTAGTGGGTGGTGGGACACAACAGACAGACACACACAGTTGTTAAAAAAATGTTAAAAAAATCTCAGCAAGTAGCACGGAGCCCGGTGCTCACTGGCACATGGCAGATTTCTGCTATATAGATTTACCAGGTGGCCTGCTGTGATGAGCCTACCCGGCCCCCGTGGAAGACTGCGTCACGAGTATCGTTCCCTGTCTGTGTACTGGGACGCTTTGAACCGCCAAATGGTCGGTATCTGTTGCAAGAGATCAAGGCAAGAAAATTAAATTGAAGTGCACCTCGCTTAACTTATGCCTACTCGATCACGGGTGGGCGTGACTCACTACCGTCCCTCTTTCAATATGATTGCAGCCCCTACTCCCGTTAGCCTGGTTAAAAAACTCCTTACCGCATAGGTGTGCTGGTGTGGTCTCGGCTCACCCCTCGTGTGCTGTGGCGGTGCCGGACGGCTGTTTACAAAGCCCATTTCGGGATCACGTGGACCAGCGTGACGTACTACGTCACGTTTGGACAGCGGGCGCCATCTTTGAACGGGCAAATATCGTGATGAGAGCTCTATCACTGCTACTTTGGTATACACTTTGCTGGTTATGCCTAATTAAATAATTTAGCGAAAACCAGCCCTCGGGACTCGTGTGACGCAAGAATTTTACATTATTAAAACGAACAGGGGAAAAAAACTTGTTAGTGTAGTTCTCCTTACAGCGTGACATACCGTCACATTAATACAGCGGTTGCCATATTAGAGTGGAATTCTCCTATACAATCTGTCACTATCATTAAAAATGCAGTGGGATAATCCTCCAAGATGTCATGAAGGTCCCACATCTAAGGGTTTCATGACATACCGTTGCATACTCCTATTATCACTATACCACAGTCTTTATTATGCAGTGAGGGTTGGTTGAACATCAGGTGGTGTAAAAACTCTTGCATAGGGTCCCCTATGGGTCATACACCTTGTACTATTTATACTAGATGGGGGGCCACTGGTCTCGGTGTTATACTGTGTGGTCGTATAGGGTCGCACTCTAGGTCATTGAGACCTTGTTCCACTCAATGATATCATTGAGGCCTTGGTCAGCTGTTAGCTCTTCATAGATCCATCGTGCCTCTTTCTTTAAAAGTCTATTGTTCATGTTGTGTGTGTCACCTTGCACTCTCTCTAACACAGTCCAACGGAGGTCTCTCGGTTTGTGTTTCAAGCTGATAAAATGTTGTACCAGTTTGGTTGAGAGTTTCGCTGCCTTTAGGGTACTGAGATGTTCTTGAATTCTCACCTTGATTTTTCTGGTGGTAAGCCCTATGTAGTGCAATCCACATGGACAGGTTAGTCTGTATATCACGTTACACGTGTTACAGTTACTGAAGCTGTTTAAATGCCATGTGCTTCCGTTCGTCCTGATGATGGAGTTTGTTTTCACAGTCAGAGGACAGATGGTACATTCTCCGCACGGATAGTGGCCTGATGGAAGATTAGAGTGGGGCTGCCTGACTTGGGGTCTTGTGTGGAACAGCCGGTCCTTTAAACTGGAAGATCGCTTGAAGGCGAACCTGGGTGGTGGCATTCGCATAGAGTTGGTGCTAAGGATATGCCAATGTTTTCTCATTATTTGGCGGATTTTAGTGGAGTGGGGTCCAAAAGTAGTGATCACTGGAATGCAGTCTGCAGTTGTTCTCGGTTGTCGCTCAAGTAGAGCTTCTCTTGGTGTATTTAGTGCTCGTTTCTTGGCCTGTGTTATCGTTTTGCGCGGATATGCTCTGGCGATCAGTTTATCAGCCAGTTCTTCAGATTGTTCCATGTAACTGTTGGTAGTTGTGCAATTTCTCCGGTACCTCATGAATTGTCCCAAAGGAAGGTTGTCTCGCAAAGCCCTAGGATGGAAGGATTTGTAATGTAACAACGAGTTTTTGTCTGTGGGTTTTTGATGTACAGATGTTGCCAATTGGTTGTCTATGACACTGATGTCCAGGTCCAGATAGGTGGCTTTGTGTCGATCTATATTCCAGGTGAACCTGAGACATCCATCCAGTGTGTTAAGCCATGTTAGAAAGTTATCCAGTGTTTCAGATGTTCCTCTCCAGATGCACAGAATGTCATCTATGTATCTCTTCCAGAGGACAATGTTCCCCTGGAAGAGATTGGTGGTATGGTAGATGTGATTGGCTTCAAATTGACCGACATAGATACATGCCAGGCTGGGGGCAAAAGTTGCCCCCATTGAAGTCCCTGAGGTCTGTAGGAACAGTTGGTCTTTATGTGCAAAGAAATTGCGGGTCAAAGCTAATTCGATGCACTGCAGAACTAGAGTCTGTGCTGTGTCATAAAACCATTCTAGCTCCCCCAGGGAGCGGGCTGCTGCCACCAGCGTTGCCTCCTGGGGTATGCTAGTATAGAGTGACTCAATGTCGATTGTCACTAATAGATTTTCCTCAGGATTATATGTGACCGTTTGGAGATGTCTCAGGATGTCTGTGGTGTCTTGCACATATGAGGGTTATGTGTTATGAGCTGTGAACAAAGAAACATTGGAATGTTGGAGCTCCAGGCTTATACTAGCCATTATAAGCCCAGAGCACTCCATTGTTTTCAATGGAGCTCCCAACATTCCAATGTTCTAATACAAATTCACCTCCTGCCTCTTTACTCCACTAACAAACACTCCCTGCACATTTCTGATGGTTTTTGCCACCTTTCTCTTTCTCTGTCTTTCCAATTTCTGTGCTTTTACCTTTATTGCTTTGCATACATTTATCATGTGTACAAATAAATGCTGGTCCTTAAAAATAAGCACGGGCAGCCCCCACCGGCAACCACCCACTCTAATTAAGCATTGGTCTGCAGTTATTCAAATTCATAAATTGCAGTGAGTTTGCAGCCTTAGTTGAGATCTCAGAGGGTAGGTTTCCATTTTGCACAAAACAAATATTAAAAGCAGAGCATTGTTGGCAGACTCATTCAGCAATGTTTGGGGATCAAAGTCTAAGCTCACTCATCCTCCTGCGTTAGTTCGATCTGTGCTGGTATGGGGTGTGTTATAACTTGTCTAGACTAGAGGCATGTTTGAATACTGTTGCTAGTCTGTTGCTAGTCTGAGGTGTTGTAACTGCTGTGGACATCTAATGTTTTTATTTAGCCACAATGTTCACATAAATTTGCCTATCAGTGATTCAGTTACTGTGGGAACTATGCAAACAAGCATTGGTAAAGCCAATGGTCTTGCCTGTGGACGAGCTATTGGCTTTGTCGATCAGTTAGGGGTGAACAACGGGATGGCAGGTGGGTGGAGTGAATGAGAACTTAAAAAAAGCACCATAAAGTGGCTAGCACTGTCCATGTCATAGTGCTTTTTTATTTCTTTAGGACAATTTGGGAGGAGGAGAATAAGTGAGAGGGACAATAAGGGAGTGGGAGGGAAAAACGGAATAGAGCGGGTGGGAGTGGAAAAAGCAACATGGGCGCGTGGGTTTGAGAGGAATAAGCAACATAGATGGTGGTACGATGGGAATAAACAACACTAACGTGGGGTGGGAGGGAATATTCAACACAGACGAAGGGGTGTGAGAGGAAGACGCAACATGGAAAGGGGTGGGAGAGAAAGAAGCAACAAGGAATGCAGGGAAAGAAGAAATAAAATGAGTGAGAAAAAGCACTTCAATCATAGCACCAGCAGTAGAAAGACCATAATTCGGATGAAGCAGTCAGAAGAGGAAGTGAAGACAGCTTGCGCTGCCCAGGAAGTAAATGAGTGATGATGAAGCCCATAAATGGTAAGCAATGGGCAGCCACCAAGCTACTTGTTGTATACAATATCTACCGCAAGCGAGAGTGCTTGAGCTAATGCATGCTCACACAGGCTATATCTAAAAAATCAATTAAACACAGCAAAGACAAACCTTAGAGTATCACAAATGACACCTATAATTTTAAGGTGCCCATGTTTTTTTTTACCATATGTCTCACATGCGCCGCTAATCTGGTGGCACTTATCATGTACCACCTGTGACAGAAGAAAGTATGTCTAATTTGCATTGCAAGACTTCTCTTGAACCAACGTTGTGTCTCCCATTCCATGCCAGGAACAAATATATACTAAAAGCCTCAGTTGCTACTGATTTGCATAGGTCTGAAATAGTTTGCATTTGCAAATTATGAAGCCAGGCTATATCTCTGATTTGTGTACATCACAGCTGTGAACATAAGAACCATCCTGAAAGAGTTTTTGTATAAAGATTCTCCCTCTGTCTGCCAGAAAATGTGGCACTTTGATGGGGGAGTAAAGCCACAGCCAGATGCTGAGCTCTGGGAACCAGGACTGCAAGGAAGCAGGACCTCACTGAGGCTGCATGTATTCCCACCATATTACAATTCACCAAAAGAAAAAAGATACGGGGGTTAACATGTGTTTCTTATTTCAAAATCGGCATAGCCCCCAAGCCCAATTTAAAAATCTCAGCTTTGTGGGTGTTATATTAATACCCTTTGGAGTACAGCCTCCAGAAAACGAAAACCTTAAGGTGTTAAACCCAGACTCGAGACCTCACATGCCAATGAAAGAGAGCGAGTGTGAGAAACTAACATATGCCCAGAGGAAATAAAATATATAAAAAAGCAGTGGTGGCTGGTGTTAGTGAGCGTGATGGGTGATGGGTGCGGCCACACAATTGATGGGAAACGATGAAAAGAGAGGTGGGTAGGCAAGACGAGCTCAGCCATAGGATGGGTGTTCTATATTGAAATAGGTTGGAAATTGTTTTTTGGGGTTGGCATGTAACTGCGCAGACTGGGGCGAGAACTCTATTTGCCCTTGGTGCTCAAGTCAGGGTATTTGCAGCAGCTGGGGGGCCGTGGCCTCCTCTCAGGGCTTTTCATTTTGTCCCCCTGACATGCTGACGCTGTGGCCCGGTGCATATTCAGCAGAGCGTTTGAAGAGCATAGATAGCTGGGGGGAGGAGGAGGGGGGGGGAGAGGTGGTAGGAGGCACGGTCAAGGTTGGGGTGGGGCAATCGTGTGGGCTAAGTATGAGTCCTGGGATCCGCCCATGACTAATTGCTATTATTTTGAATTTACGAAGTTTCCTTGCAGCAGGTATATATCTGAAAAACAAGGGGCAACCAGTAACCCTGCGACCTTGGTAGTATAATGATAAAGGAAAACAAAGGTCCCTGATGGGGGAAGTGTAGTCTCAACTTCCACGGAATGCTAGTCAATCACCATCAAAGGATTTAGTTCACTAGAAAACATATAATTTTATTCACATACAGATTGGTTTTAATCATAAGAAAGTGATCTCATCAAGCTCTGATATCATGCACAATGAAGGTGGTGTTTTCCAAACTATGCAACAATGCAGTGAATGTGAGGTAAGCAAGTGAGTTGTGCACTAGTGCTATTAAATATATATACATCAATAGTGACTGTGGAGGATGCACAGATGTATAATCTAGACTGAAATATAGAGTAGCAGGCTCCTGCATTAGATATACACAGTACACTATTATAGTGTCAATCTTTCGACACCTAAGTGTTGTTTTTACAAGGTCATCATTATGACAGAAGGCAGGAAACACCAATTGGATAGTGTTCGTGCAGTAATGCTCAAACGTTAAATACTGGAGTGATTCCACCTATCATAAATAAAAGTCTCCTATAAGTGCATGTATTAATGGCCATGCGACTGTGGAGCCAGTACCCGAAGTATAGGTAGACTTCTTATCGGTGCTCTGCAGCATAATATTGCAATGACGAATGAGAGCTAGAAGTTAGTAGTAAAAACAGAATCATAGAAAAGTTTGTACTTTTTGACTGGATTCATGTTCATTTCAGGATCTCTTGGCCTGTACTTATCATTTAAGAACATCATACCAAAATTTCAGGCACCTTCTCTGAGACCGCAAACCGACTGTTTCAAACATACCAACCATGAATGTTTATGCTTCACTATGTGCACCAATAAGAAGTCTACCTATGCTTTGGTACTGCCTCCACAGTTGCTTGGCCATTAATGCACACTTCTCTTAGCATATACTTGTAGGAGACTTTTATTTGTTCTTAGGTTCTATGACCTATGATCTGTGGATCCACTTAACTTTTTAATGGTTGACATTTACTGCATAAACACTATCCAACTGGTGTTTCACTCCTTCCGTCCTGATGATGACCCTGTACAAACAACACATAAGGGGCGAAACATTGACACTATAATAATGTACTGCGCATATGTACTGCAGGAGCTTGCAACTCTTTATTAGAGTCTACATTATACAACTGTATATATTGGATAGCGCTAGCACACCTCTTACCCGCTTACCTCACATCCACTGCACGATTGCGTTATTTGTGAAACACTGCTTTAATTGTACATGATATCAGAGCTCTGATGAGTTCACTTTTCTATGATTAGCAATAATCTTTGTAAATAAAATTGTATGTGTTCAACTACAACCAGTTCTCTGATGTTGATTGACTAGCATTCTGTGGAAATTGAGGCTACACTTCCCCTTCTGAGACCATTGGTTTCCATCATCAATCCATGAAGCACGGCCAGTGCTGACTGGCACTGATGTGTGTGACAGTGTGAGAGAGTGCATTTATGTATTAGATTGAATTTCTGGCTCTCTGTGTGTGTATGGGGGCTGATGGATTATTTGACAAGGAAAGAGGCCCTCTAATAAGGTCCCTAAAATTCAAATACAATCTTTTAGGGATGAATGCGGCATTAGGACCAGAGCTGCCAACTTTAGAGCTGGGAAACTAGATTCCATTCTCGGATTCGGCTCAACATCCTGTTATTCTGGACAAAATCATTTAATCTTCCCTAGGGCTAAAAAAACATGAATCTGATCTTGTGTAATGCAACTAATGCTCATGTAAAACACTCAAACACATTCAGGTCTAGCTGGCGCTATCTAAAATAAAAAAGAGCAAAATACAGTGGGCCTCATTTATGAAAAGTGACGAATCGCTGCGCGAAAACAGCAATGCGTCACTTTTCACTGTGCCCTCCTTGCGAGTCCAATGATGCGTCTTATTTACAGTATGACGTATCATGGCGCAAGGAGTCACATTTACCTCAGTATTTCTGACGTATCTGTATGGCGCAAAAGTGACGCATTGCTGGAGTGTGTCACAAAAGTGACGCAACTCCAGCAATGTGTCCTTTCACATGGGGCAAGCCCCATGTGAAAGGGCCTGCATCAGTCTTACGCCTGCTGTGAGGAAGGCGTAAGAAATTGACGCATTTTTGTCCTAGAAGTGGCGCAGTGAAATCTTATAGATTTCACTGCGTCACTTCTATGACCCTGTCTTGCGTCAGAACGCCCCCTCCTGCATACATTATACCTGGCGTAGGTATAATGTAGCGCAGGGGTTTACAAAGTGACACATCTACCTAGATGCGTCACTTTGTAAATATGGTGCAACAAGGCACATTTTTTATGCTGCTGGTGCGTCACAAAAAGTGACGCACCAGCGGCGTAAAAGTAATGTACCGCCTCATAAATGAGGCCCAGTACTCCTTCCTCAAAACTATGTTTTTCTTTGTGTATGAAAACTATGTAATAAGAGTTAAACAATGACTTACTGTGAAGTCAGGTTAAACACAAGCTCATTCGTGTCTTTTTTGCGTGACAATTAGTTTGAGATTGAACCACCCAATGCTCCTCCGTGGCTTCTCCACATTTTGCATTAAAACAGCTGTCACGTCCACATTTCACTATATCAGCACAATGTGAAAGTGCTCACCAGTAACAATTTTAAGCATTTCACCCTCTTTGAACCTGAGAGATCCGTATTTCAGCCACCAGTGCATGCTCAAACCACCACATGAAAAGTATTTCAGAACAACAATATGTTTTTCATTAGAGCGGGTATAGTCTGCTTATGATTTAAAGGGCACTGATTTCTTTTTTGTAATAACATAGCTGACTTGGTGTTCCCCAGCACGGACAAACTGCTCTTAGTAGCCTCCTTGCCTGATTTCTCGCAATCATTTGATTCCACTGTCCATGGCACTAGTTGCCATCATCTCAATGAAAGTCTACTGGAAACATGTAGGAAAGAATGGTACTGCCTGAAACCATGAACAGGCATAAAGTAATCTGACGAATGTCAAATAATACTGATTGGAGAAGTATAAAGTGAAATGGGACTATAAATATTGCTGTGAAAACGGCATGTAAAGGACCTATGCTTCCCTTTCCCTGTGTACTGAATGCAGAGACCATTATCTTTTTTCTATTTTTGCATCACTATTTGAAGTAGTTGCATCATTCTGCATAGAGGTTGTAAGATATCATTTTCTGTTGATTAATAAACAAAAGTAGTTTTCCACAAAGGCTTGTCATCACTCGTATGCTTTTGTAACTCACGTCTGAAACAATCTTGTAATATGTTGTCAACTAGTGTATAGCATGTAGAATTATTTTGGTGTTTTAGTGTACACCCCTGAATGTATTCCATCATTTATTGTATAAGTGTTTAATATAGCGCTAATACTTTGACTTATTTTCCTCCATGCGCAGGTGCTAGTTTACATGTAGACCCATGCAGTGGCTTTAAGCTAATTTGAAGCCACTCTGCAAACAATCATTCACCTGCCTGTTGAATGCAAAATGCAAAACAATATGCAATCTATTTGTCCTACTTATATTTATTACTACAAATCAAAAGCGCTCCTTGGAACCTGACTAAAACTCATTTGTAGCTCCTCTGCACCATCACGGCTAGGTGCCACAGGCTTACATTCACTTCTCCTACTGACTTTAAGGCAGTGCCAAATGCCGCCCTGTTCTCTAATCTGATTTGCCTTCTCGTCTTTAGACTTTTATGCAAATGTTGCACCAAAATGTTCTTGGAGGGGAATCTCCCCACCACTTCCAACCCCTCATGTGTTGGTCAGCCTACATTTTACGGTATCACCACTTTCAAGAGTCACCATCCACCATTGATAAAAAAGATACCTGCTCTTTAAACTAGTTTCCTGGAGTTGTAGAGAAAAATACAATGTTTCTGTTTCCTTGCAACCAGTTTGACTTAAGGCATGTCTTTAATTTAGCTGAAGAACTGTCATCTCAATACCTCCCTGCTGCTTGTCGACTGCCTCCCCCAGCCCATGGTCCCTGGCTTCCTGTACCCCTCTCAGCTTTGAACATCTTTGCCACCTCTCTCTCAGAATTTTATTATTAGTAGTAGTAATGGTAGTAGCAGTAGGAGTAGTGCTACTTGACTATTTGTAATACAGTGCGTTCACTATAAAAGATTCTCTTGGTGATGTCAAATAAATGCTCATTGATAATCCTGTGTAAAGATCATGAGGCATATTCACCAAGGCATTTTGGAGTACGTAAAGTACTATCCCGCACTATCTCGTACATCCTCTTACATTCATTTGTGACTACCCCCACAACATATCAAATGGGAATATTCAAGAAATATTCATTTACATTAGTACAGATAGAAATGTCATTGCCCTCTACTCTTTTACCAATAGGGAGATGGACCTTTCAGGAACGTTCATGTAGAAACGTAAGAGTACGTAGAAGAGTACTCCTATTGCACTACTTCCCATACTCATAATTGCTTTTGTTATTCAGATCCGAGGTTTTAATTTTCCATAACTTTAGATAAATTTGATTTGAATGAATTTCAACCAAAAGGATGTTGAATGTGAGGGCTTCCTGAACTTGGAGGTCGTCACTGCCACCCACCCCCCATGTTGTATTTGGTGTTAGGAACCTTAAAAAGTAAGGGTATAATAGACTTTATGGTGCACTTGAACAACAATTCATGTTTTATGGTCTAATTCTTTTAAGCAAGATGTGGGCTGGATTGCCCGTCTCTGCTGCCACGGTGTGCAAAACCCTTGTATTCTGGTCTCCCTGGGGTTTGGCAGAGAGCCCCAGGTCCAATCTCTTGGATACAAGGGCAGCGGATCAGCTGACGCTACAATAGCAAGCATCACAGCTAATTAGTGGTTAGAATCGCTGCCGCCCCTCCCATTGCTCCTAATTAGCCTAATTAATTATGGAATCAGTAAAAGACTTTCTTTAACTTTCTTCCTTTTCTCTGCAGCCTCTAGAGTGATCCTTTACTTGAAATATATGGAGTTGGGGGGAGGGGGAGTCCTGGAGAAGCAGTCACACAGGGTGGCTCTGCCAAGAAACCTGCAGGAGGGGAAAGAACAAGGGGCTCCGATGAGGCTGGAACTCTGCCCACTCCTCTCAGGCATGAAGCACCGTCAGCTCTGAAGGGCCATCGACAGAACAAGCCTCTCATCCCATTAACTGATTCTCCATTGATTTTCTTACTTTCTGACAAGAAAATCATTGTGGTTTGTGGGCTCCAGGCCTTTCTGCACAGTCCGGATCTCTGCTCGCTTCTCGCCGAAGGCTCTCAGTGTCTATTTGCATGCTGACAGCATGGCTGCCTCCTCGCCTCGCGTCCTCGGGACACCATGTTCATGTTACAAATCGGTGTTGAGTGCGTCCATGCAACTTGTGAAAGGAAACAAGACTACAATTCCCAGAACTTCCAGAACCTTGCTGTGAAATGAAGTTTGATACATGATCTCTTGACATGGGGATACAGGGCAGCCCGGCCCGTGGCAATGGGATTCAAAGCACCCCAATCGCTGTCCTATTCTGTATATTATTTGATTTTTTGGGGGTTAGCATATAATCACAAGTCAAAAAACTGCAGCAACGTTGAGAAGAAACACAGTTGTCAAAATGATAGCAAACTACTTTAGCAAAAGTAAAGCTATTGCCCGAAAAGGGCAAATTTGGCCAATTCAGGTCAGAGGTGTGTGAAAGTTTCAATATGCAAGCATATGGGTGCTACGCCACTAAGTATGAAGCATTACAGTATTCAAGTTTGGTGCTATGATGGTCACAGCAATGATAGCTCTAAGATGGCCATATAGCTCATTATAAATTAATCGCATTCATTTCAGATGGCAGCTAGTCGACAATACCACTAAATTAATATGACTGCCCACTAATAGGTACATGGAGCCAAGGGGCCACGGGATATAGGGAGAGGTATATTACAATACTGCTGCTGCCTTGAGCAAATTGCAAATACAGAGACTTACCTACTTTGTCCAACTCAGACATCAAAATAAAACCCTTGCTTTAAGATAATGCAGATAAATAGCCTTGCAGGCGGTAATTAAAGTCAACTTAACATTCTCTACAATGCAATCAGCCTCATACACTCCAAATGCTCTCTTACACAAAGACTAAATTCTCACCCAAAAAACACAGGAGTGTGCATTAGGTCCCAAAGATACCAGGCAGATGGGCTAATGCCCCGGTTACTTAACGGTAATCTTCATTACTCCAAGTATTGTCTTCCTTGCCACATGATATACAAAGTGAGCTTAAGCTCCACACCAGAACCCTCCAAAACAAAAGTTAGCCTCCCATGCCTCCTATCCCTTCCCAACATGGCTGACTCATAGCTCCCCTGACCTCTATAAGAGGAGGGTCGGCCCAACCCCCAGCCTGAAGAACTACCAAGCCCAAATATGAAGACGATAGCACCCAAGGGAGGGAGGGATGGGAACTCATGTGGCTAGGAACACAATACTCGGAGTAATGAAGATTACGAGTAAGCAATTGGGGCATTACCTCCTTGTAAGTCTTCCTCACCACATGATAAACGAAGTAAGCACATACCCAAGCCAAGATGCTTCATAGTGAACAAGAAACCAACGTCAAGGAGTACATGACACCAGTAGCGGCCCATAGTGGGAGTGCTGCTGGGCGCTGAAGTGGGGCCGGGGAGGGGCAGGGTTGGGGGTAGTAAACTATGGATTACGGCTGATTAGAGGTAATTAAACATATAAATAAATAAAACAAATGTTGTTGCGCGCGCTGCATCGCACACAACAAAATTCGTTTTATTTATTTATATGTTTACTTACCTCTAATCAGCCGTAATCCATAGTTTACTACCCCCCACCCTGCCCCTCTCCCGACCCATGTTAGCGCCCAGCAGCACTCCCACTACGGGCCGCTACTGCATGGCGCCAAACAATACAGGCCTCACCTAGGAGGCCAAATTCAAGAGACGGAGGACCCAGCACCGAGAACCGCCTCTGCAAAATTCCCAAGAGGAGAACCACCCAAAACCACCCGCTAGTGCACCAGGAACATGTGCGGGAAGGTCCAGGTCACGGTCCTGGAGTAACCGCCGTAGAAACCCCCTCAAACGAGGCCCAATAAACAGAGAGGCTGAGGGCGGAATAACCCTGGCCGGGAGCATAGACCCCCGTGACCTGCAGGACAGCCAGATTGCCAGCGTAATCCACCAACTCAACTTGGAGACGGAAGGCAGGAGACCAGACCAGTCAAAAAGACGCAAAAAAAATTGTGCCACAACAACAGAGAGCGGCAGAGCGGACCAGAAACACCAAGACCGACTGCCAATCAACCGGCAGGGAAAGAGAAGCAGCAGCACCTGAGACAACCTCCGGAGGAAACAACAGCAACACCACCACGCGGGAGCGATGAAGGACTGAAGGAACCATGGGAAGAAACCGAGCATCAGTGCACAACATCTGACGATCAGGGAGGACCCGCAAGAAAGGAGGAGACCGAAGGAAGGAGGCAAGGCGCCCAACCTACCAGCCGAACCAAAAGCCACCAAGAATACCACCTTGAAGGCGAGAAACAAAAAAACACAGAGCCAAAGGGCGCAAAGGGGACTCTCAGAGGGCCTACAGAACCAAGAGGAGAACCAGGGCGGAGCATTGCAAACAACCAGAGGCCGCTGCGAAAAAAATAACTTAGCAGCAAGCGAGCCACCAGAGGATCAAGGCCGTACAGCCCAGGACTGCAGCAAGCCCGCAAGGCAGCCCAACGAGCCCTCAGCGAGGAAGGAGTCAGACCCAGGGAAAACCACTCAGTGAAGAGTTCAAGTATCCGCAAGGGATCCACCGAAACCGGGCCGACCCCATTCAGCCCTCACCAATGAGAGAAGGAAGCCAATGGCAGAAATATGACCACAGAGCAGAAGACCTGCGGGAACCCAGCAGCAAGTCCAGCACTCCCACAGAACGACCCGGAGCCAGCAAGGACACCCAGTAAGAACCAAGCCAGTAGAGGGAGCCGGCGCACCATCCCCACAGGAAACGGGCAAGCAGAGCCGGAACAGCCCAGCACTCCCGAACAGCTAGCTAGCCCAGCAGGGAAAACCAAGGAAGGCGAACCCAAACGAGGAACAGCCAACAGGACAAATGCCAAAACCAGGTGGAACTAGCACAGGCCTCGTGGGACCATAGGAAAAAGAGGAAAGTCATAAAGGAGGCCGGCCAAGGGAATGACTATGCCCCCTCCCGCCAAGCCCCTGGGCACTGATGGAGAGTGCAGAAACAGGGCAGTAAAGCAACGAACCTGTCTGCGAGCAAGCCGATCCGCTGTTGGCCAAACCGAGCCACCACAAGCCAGAACACCGAGATCCCCGGGGAAAGGGCAGACAGATGTGTAAAACACCCAGCACAAGAGATCTGTCACAACATTCTACTACCCTGGGAGATACACTGGCCGAGGTACAGGACCGAAGAATCCGCACAGGACATCAGCTCCAGGGACAGCAGTCAATGGGAGCGAGCCCATCACCCTTTGGTGAGTGATGTACCCCCGCACCACCCGACTACCTGTCGGGAACAACACAAGATGACCCTGGAGAGAAGGGGCAAACACCAGGCACACCCTGAGAACCGTCCACAGATCCCAAAAGAAGGAGGAGCACCTCGCTTGAAGCTGAACTCACAGTCCCTGAATATACCAGGAACCCAGGGTCGCCCCACGCCGCCCAGCCCAGGAGACCGGCATCGGTTGAGACCACCCGGGATGGGGAGCCCAAGAAGGGGAGACACCTGGAGATGAGGCCCTACCACCAACCATCAGCCCCGGCCGGCATGGAGCTGCGGGGACACCACCACTGGAATGATGAAATCCCCAGAGCAGGGATCCCAATGGGCCAGGAGAGGACACAGCAAGGAGAACAAGTGGAGGTGAGCCTAAAGCCGCACATTGATGGAAGCAAACAACCCCTTACCCCTCAACCAAAGACAGGCAGGAGCAGAATCCAGACCCAGGAGGGAAACCAGATCTGGCCACAAGGCATCCCATACGGAGCAGGGCCTACGCCCAGCTAGAAAAAACAAAAAGCCCCATAGAGGCAAGAAATCGACCGGCTCAAAAGAACACAGGGACCAACAGCAAGCGAAACACAGCCGCCTGAACAAACATGACCACCAAGGGGAAGAGGGGTCAAACAACCCAAACCCAGAGAAAGGAAAGGGCACCAACCAAGTCCCCGGACAGCAAACCACCATGACCACAACGAACACAGATGCAAGACTGTCATAGTTGATCCAGCAGAAGAAGTAGGCGAAATCAGGGAGGCCAATAAGGCCAGTGAACCCCCCCTAACCTGCAGCACAACAGAGCCCAGTCAAAAGAGAAGCCCAAACTAGGCATTAAATCAATTTAGCATTCTCTACAATGCAATCAGCCTCATACACTCCAAATGCTCTCTTACACAATGGGGCTTTGGGGGGGTGGCCGACCGGCGGGAGGCTTGCCCCCCCGGGGATTTTGGGGCCCCGGGAAGAGGGGAGGGGGGAAGCACTTCGAGGGGACACAGGATGGGACGTGGGTTTGGGCTGGCAGTAGGGTTTGGGCTCCTTTTGGGCGGGTAGGGATAAAACCGGCCATTTTGGGTCACTGTGCACCACATCGTGGGACAGTGACCCAGCAGCAGGGGGGCGTAGTGTTGAGCGTTGTTTTGTGTTATTGGTGAAGCGTTAAGTATTGTGGTAGTGGTATTTAGGGCCCGTGTAGGTAGCGGTTGTGGCTGCGGTGTGCGGGGCATCGAGGTAGTGGACGGGTGTGTGCCGGGCGGGAGCTTTGAGGTTTACCTGTGAGGCGGCGGAGCTGTGGAGCGTGTCGGCGGTTGGACGGCGGCGGAGGGCATGGCGGATCCGAGGGTGCAGGAAGCGTTGCGGCTCCTCGAGGAGGCTGGCAGGACGGACCTCTTGAGGGAAGGAGTGCGGGTAAGGCCACCGCGGCGCGCTGCTGATGGCGCCGCGGCGAACCTCCGTGTTCGCGTGTTAGGAAAGGGGAGGGGGAGGGAGCCAGGGGCGGAGCGGCGCGAGGCGGCGGTGCGAAGGCGGCTGGTGCGACGCGGAAGAAGGGAGGTGCAGCGAAGGGGCGCGGTGGCCGGAAGAAGGCGCCGCTTGTCTTTGTGGAGGGGCGGGAGGGGCCGGGAACTTGCGCGAGGGGGGGCCGGGGGGTGCGGGGGGGGGACAAAGCCAGGCAGGGGTCGAGGGGGAGTGCAGGGCTCGCAGGCTCCCAAGAAGGGTACTAGGCAGGAGGGGGTGGTGGGGGGAGATGGGGGGCAGCCAGGGGGATGGCGCAGTGGAGTGGGGCAGGCGGTGGGGGGAGAGGCTGAGGGGGCTCGAGGGGGCAAGGATGGTGGGAGGCAGGAGCAGGGGGGTGAGAACGCGGTGGGGGAGGGGGAGGCGAGGGGGCGGGGGGAGAACAGGGGGAGTTCGCCGGTGATCGTGGAGGAGTCGGAGGATGATGTGGGGGAGGGGGAGGGGGGGGCAGGGGATGTGGAGGTGGGGTCTTCGGCAGATAAGGACGTGGTGCCTCCCAGCAGGACAGTCTCGCCAGGGGGCGGGGGGAGGGGCAGAGGGCAGGGAAAGGGGGCCAGGGGAGGTGGCGAGGGGTTGGCGGAGCGGGGGGGAAGCCCCGGGGGTCCGGAGGAGACGGTGGTGGGGGATGGGGGTGGGGGGGGGGGTACGGCGGGTCCGGGGGGGACGGTGGAGGGAGTTGGGGGCGGGTGGTGTACGGCGGAGGGAATTTTGGGGTGAGGGGGCCACGGGGGGTCGCCGAGGGGGGCAGTGGGGGGCGGGGAGTGGTGGGGGCCGAGGGGGGGCGGGAAAGGATGGGGGTTGAGGGGGGGGGCGAATGGGAGGGGCGGGCGAGTCAGGGGGATGGGGGTGGGGTGAAGGGGGTTGGGGGGAGGGTCCTCCGGCGCGTCGTGGAGGTCATTCGGCGGCAAGGGGGAGAGGGGGGTGGGGTGGGGACGGTTTTGGTTTTGCCCCGGCATGCTGGACTTCCCCGTTTTTCTCTTGGCAGGAGCAGTTGGTAAGGGGCTCGGGTGAGCAGCATGCGGCTCCAACCCGCCGAGAGGATGGGCCGGCTCAGCCTAGTATGGGCGGTCGCGCTCCACCGAGGGACCATGTGCGTGCGGGCAACAGCTGGCAAGGTCGTAGGTCTCCAACGCCCCCCTCCCGATGGGTCGCTCCGGCCGCCGGGGGACGGGGATGGAGCAGCACTATGGCAGGAAATTCTGACTACCAAACTGGGGACATGAGTATGGAGAGTGTGGATTTGGGAATGTTGATGACAGCGTGTAGGGACAAGGCAGGGCTGAGCAGGATGTCAGCAGGAGCGGTCATGGGGGGTGGTGATGAGGAGATGGAGTCGGAGGAAGAGGGGGAATTACGGGAGGTCGGGGGGGAAACCGGTAACGTTGTTGACAGTGTTTTACAGGTGTGCCCCCGGCAATCGGTGCCGCGAGTGATGGCCCCCCCAGCAGACCTGGTTAGGCGGCGGGATCCGGTGAGGACGCACGCCTTGACGCCAGGTAAGACCAGTACGGGGTCGGGGTGTGGCTTGGGCCGGCCTCATGGAGGCCAGGAGGGTGGGAGTGCAGATGGCGGATGCCAGAGGTCAGTGGGGACAGATGCTGGCGGAGAGGACGCAGTGCGTTTGGTAAAGGGCAGATACGTAGCGGATGCGGGGGTAGGTACGGAGGCGGTAGGGGGCGCGACGTCGGGGAGTGCGGCGGCGGGGGACGCGGCGAAGGCTGGCGGGTCAGTGGCGACGGGCGCCGGGGCGAAGGAGAGTTGTGACGTGCCGGTGAAGAAGCTGCCGTACATGGGAGTGGCGAAGCCACTGGGGGCTCATTTGTCGCTGGTGACCAAGGAAAAGATATGGAAGGGGGAGTATGTGGAGATCTGGAGGTTGCTTCACAGAGAGTTGATGGCTAAGGAAGGGTCGAAGGAAGAGGAGCAGGAATTAGCTAGGCGTCCGAAGGTGCCGGTTACAATTGAGAATTGGTCGGCAGCGTTCCTAATCTATGCCAGTGTGTACTGTGAAAAGTACCCGGATAGGGCGGTCGCGCTGTTTAAGTACATGGACGTGGTGCAACGGGCGCAGGTGACTTACGGAGGGAATGCTTGGTCGCATTACGATGAGGAATTTCGGGCGCGCATGGCGTCGGATCCGGAGCCGAAGTGGGGGGAGTTAGATGCCGACCTCTATCAACAGACGATGAGTGGGGCAAAGTTTGGCCGCACCCTTTTCACGGCCAGTGGGTTGCCGATGGCGCCGCCCCCCTTTTCGGCCCGCCCCACCCGTGGAGGGGTGGGGGCAGGGGGTGCCGGTAGCAGCCAGGGTGTCGGGACCTGTTGGGATTTTAACAGGGGTTCCTGTCTCCGGCAGGCCTGCCGTTTTCGGCACGAGTGCTCCGCATGTGGGAGACGACACCCAGAGGCGCGATGCTGGGGACCTTGGGGGGGGCCAGCGCAGGCCCAGTACCCGGCTCCAGGGCCCAGCAGGGGGAGGGGAGGGGCTAAGGGGGGGGCGAGTTCCCTGGGAAAAGGCTCGTACACCGGTTAGGCTAGATCGGCTAGAGCCGTTGTTGGAGGCGTATCCGCGGGCGGACGATGCGGCCGTGCTGCGTCGGGGCTTCAGGGAGGGTTTCCGGTTGGGGTACGAGGGTCCGCGGATTGCTCGGTGGGCGGAGAACCTGAAGTCCGTGAACGCGCACAAAGGCATCGTCCGGGAGAAACTCTTTAAGGAGGTGAAGGAGGGGAGGATGGTAGGGCCTTTTGCAGAGGCGCCGTTGCCGGATTTGATCATCTCGCCTATTGGAGTTGTCCCGAAGAAAGAGCAGGGCCAGTTCCGTCTGATTCAGCATCTCTCATGGCCGGAGGGCGCGTCGGTGAACGACTTTATCTCTGCGGAGTTGGCGTCCGTGTCGTACTCGTCGGTGGACGTTGCGAGGCGTCTGGTGACAACGGCGGGCCCGGGCGCGCTCATGGAGAAATGCGATGTGAAATCGGCTTTTCGGTTGCTGCCGGTTCACCCGGCTGATCATCAGTTGCTGGGGATTCAGCTGGATGGTCAAATTTTTGTGGACAGAGCGCTTCCTATGGGGTGTTCCGTGTCGTGTGCCTTGTTTGAACGATTCAGCTCCTTTCTGCAGTGGGCTTTTTCCTGGCGCACAGGCTCTGAGGCGATTACGCATTACCTGGACGACTTCTTCCTGGTGGGTCGGCCCGGTTCAACGGACTGCCAGCGGAGTCTGGACAGTTTTACGGACCTGATGGGTCACCTGGGGGTTCCGTTGGCGCCAGAGAAGACGCAAGGGCCCAGCACGGTGCTGTCGTTCCTCGGGATAGAGCTCGACTCGGCGGCCATGGAAGCACGCCTGCCGGAGGAGAAGCGGTCGGTTGTGGTGGAATTGGTGAGGGGCATGTTGGACAGGCGGAAGGTGTTGGTGCGCGACGTACAGGTGTTGCTGGGGCATTTGAATTTTGCGTGCCGCGTGGTGCGAGCGGGGCGGACATTCTGTCGGCGGTTGGGTTTGGCATTGGCTGGTTTGACACGGCCGCATCATCATGTGCGGATCTCGGCGGGTGCGAAGGAGGATCTGGCCATGTGGTTGGCGTTTTTGGAGCGTTTCAATGGCGTGCCCATGGCACCTCCGGAGGACTGGGAGTGGGACGTGACGATGTCGTCGGATGCGGCGGGGGTTGGAGGTTTTGGAATCTACTGGGAGGGCAGATGGTGCGCAGAGCAATGGCCGGAGCAGTGGCAGGCAGGGGGTAGGAGCATTGCATTCTTGGAGCTCTTCCCGTTGGTGGTGGCTGTGACAGTGTGGGCGCAGGAGCTGGCGCACAGGCGGGTGTTGTTCAAGGTGGACAATATGTCAGTGGTGCAGGTGGTGAAACGGCAGTCCGCGAGGGAGCCCCAGGTACTGAAGCTGATGCGCGTTTTCGTCTTGAGGTGCTTGGAACTCGATATCCTGTTCCGGGCTGAGCATGTGCCGGGAGTGGACAATGACATTGCGGATGCTTTGTCTCGTTCGCAGTGGCGGAGGTTCCATGGGCTAGCCACGGAGGCGGCGGCGTTCAAGACGGAAGTGCCAAAGGAGATGTGGTTGGTGGGAGAGCGCGGGTCGTTCAGTTGTATGTATGTATATGTATGTATAGGCATTTATATAGCGCACTATTTACCCGGAGGGTCCCAAGGCGCTTCGACCGCTGCGAAACCCTTCCTGGCTTCCCTGAGAGATGGTCCCTTAATGGGTATCTCCAGGGTGAGACCAGGCATCCCCGGCGGTCTGGTGGGGCCGTTAGTGAAGATGAGGCAAGCTAATGCCCAGAGTTGCCGAGTGTGATCGCTGATCAGAGTGGGCACCGAGGCGAGAGAATTATCGAGTCCGCTGACCCTGGTCCAGAAACCTGCCGCGCCGGGAATCGAACCCTGGTCCCAGGCCGTCCTCTGCTCTCGGGTCTGCCGCCTCTAACCAGTGAGCTGCCAGTGACGTCACTGGCAGCGTCCACATGGAAGAGTTACGAGCAGGCCTGGACGGAATTTCTGCGTTTTGGAGCGGTAAGGCAGCGGGGCAAGTGGTGTCGGGAGGAGCAGGTGGTGCGTTTCATGCTGGGGTTGATGGACAAAGGTTTGGCGAGAGTGACCATCGCGGGTAAACTGGCAGGTGTGGCCTTCATGGGCAAACTGTGGTGGTGGTATGCGCCCTCGGCGGAGGAATTGGGGGGGAGACTGCTGGAGGGTTGGGAGAGAGAGAGAGGGGCTCGAGCGCGGAAGAGGCGGCCGATTACGGAGGAGATGTTGACGGGCCTGGTGGACCAGTTACCGCAGGTGTGCAGGGATCGTGCGGAGACGGTGCGGTTTTCCACGTTGATGTCGTGGTTGTATTTCGGAGCCTTTCGGGTGTCGGAGTTGGTGGGTTTGAAGGGTGGTACGGGGTTGATGTGGGGGGAGGTGGAGATCGGTGTTCGGGAAGTTGCGGTGCGGCTTCGGCGGTCCAAGACTGATCAGCGGGGAAAGGGTACGTGGGTGTTGTTGGGCCCGGGGGGTACGGAGGCGGTGTGCCCGGCGGAGTGGGGGAGACGGCTGGCAGAAGAAGGGAGACAGGAGGGTTCAGAGGTTTTTGGCAGGAGCGGGGGGGGGGCCGTGTGACGGCGGCGCAGTTGTTGTGGGTTCTGCGGCACGCCCTGCGGTCTATGGGTGAGGACCCGGGGGAGTTTGGAACACATTCATTTCGCATCGGTGCAGCGACGGAGGCAGCGCGAAAGGGTTGGGGAAAAGAGGAGATCAAACTGCTGGGGCGGTGGAAATCAGACTGCTATAAGTCGTATGTGAGGTTGTGAGGGGTAGTGTTGGAGTAGAATGGATGTTTGGGATCGCTGCTTACATATGTCTCTTTTCAGGTGCAGTGGCGGGGCCTACAGCGGCAACGGTGTCCATATATGTGGTGGGCCATTCGTTTGTAAAAAGAGCGGAGAGGGCTGAGTGGGAAAAATGCAGGAACCTCAATCTGGAGCTGGACGAGAATTTGTTTAGGTGTCATTGGAGGGGAAAAGGGGGCATGCGTTGGCACGAGTTGGTGCCGGTTTTGAACAATGTTGTGCGGGGGGGGTCTGCCCGGATGTTGTGGTTATTCACCTGGGAGAGAACGACTTGGTGCAGTGCAAAGGGTTGGCGCTGGTGAAACAAATGAGGAGGGACTTGCTGGAGATCAGGAAGCAGTGGGCGGGGTGCTACGTCATCTGGTCAGAGTTCATACCCAGGAGGTGTTGGAGGGGGGCGGAGAGGCCAGGGGCTATAGATAGGACTAGGAGGAAGATTAACAGAGAGATGAGGGCCTTCTGTGATAAGGAGGGGGTGGGAAGGATGGAACACCCAGAGCTGAAGTATGGGGCGGTCTACTTTTTTATGGAAGATAGTGTACATTTGTCGAGATATGGGATGGAGTTGTATATCGTGCAATTGAAGGAAGCATTGGACCGGGCAATAGGAGTGCGCAGGTATCCAAAGGTGCAGGGGCCCTAGGGGGGGGTCGAAAGCTGTATGGGGGCTTTCGAGTGGCGCTTTTCCTAGTCAAACGGGGGGGTAGGATAGGAGGAAGGAGTTTTACTGGCTGAGGAGAGGGAGTGTACAGATGGCTGAGGTTGAAACAGAGAGACAAGTGTTGGGTAATTTATAATGATGTTATGTTGTTGGCGGGGAACTGTTTAGGGGAGGGGGTGGGGGGTTTTGGCAGGTACATGTATAATTAGTTAGGCCTAGTTTTGTACGGCACAGGCCAAGGTTTGGGGTATGTTGTCAGGATGCACCTGTTTCCCAATAAAGCGGCCTTTATCACACCTACATCTGTGTCCGGTCGGTTCTTCCCCCCCCCCGTCTCCTGATGGGCCCCAATGGGGCTTTGGGGGGGTGGCCGACCGGCGGGAGGCTTGCCCCCCGGGGATTTTGGGGCCCCAGGAAGAGGGGAGGGGGGAAGCACTTCGAGGGGACACAGGATGGGACGTGGGTTTGGGCTGGCAGTAGGGTTTGGGCTCCTTTTGGGCGGGTAGGGATAAAACCGGCCATTTTGGGTCACTGTGCACCATTTCGTGGGACAGTGACCCAGCAGCAGGGGGGCGTAGTGTTGAGCGTTGTCCCACCCACCCTCCCTTGGGATAGGCTTTCTGGGTAGGAGGGGTCAGTTTTCTCAGGGGAGGTTGCATGGCGGGGTCCCAAGGGTTGTGGTGAAGCAGGTGCCTTCTGTGTTAAGGTTTTCGGGTTGTGTTGTTGCTGGGGGCAGGTGCTGCAATGTTTATGTCAGATGGCGCTTTTCCTAGTCAAACGGGGGGGGGTAGGATAGGAGGAAGGAGTTTTACTGGCTGAGGAGAGGGAGTGTACAGATGGCTGAGGTTGAAACAGAGAGACAAGTGTTGGGTAATTTATAATGATGCTATGTTGTTGGCGGGGAACTGTTTAGGGGAGGGGGTGGGGGGTTTTGGCAGGTACATGTATAATTAGTTAGGCCTAGTTTTGTACGGCACAGGCCAAGGTTTGGGGTATGTTGTCAGGATGCACCTGTTTCCCAATAAAGCGGCCTTTATCACACCTACATCTGTGCCCGGTCGGTTTTCCCCCCCGTCTCCTGATGGGCCCCAAATACTCCATTAACACCCAAAAAACACAGGTGTGTACATTAGGTCCCCAAGATACCAGGCAGATTGACTAATAGATATAACTGACCAGGTTAGGTTTATGGTCAAATTACCTGCAATACGGCCCTCAGAGACGGTCCTAAAACACCTCACACACCTGGGCTTGGCTGGCAGGTGACAGTAACCACAGGGATACCCCAAAATTAAGCACAACACCATTCTCAATACATTGTGCGTGGTCTGTCAGCATGGCTCGCTGTAGCTAACCACACACATCCACTTCTGCAAAGAAAAGAGCCAAGGGCCTTATTTATGAAGGTCTTGCGCCGCCGGTGCGTCTCTTTTAACATGGGAAAAAGCGACGCACCGGTGGCGCAAGGCCTTCATAAATAAGGCCCCAAGTGTCCAAGTAATTGGCAGATATGAGTAGTATGCAAAGCAACACCAGTGCAATATTAACGAAAATCTATGCACACACCAAATGAAGTCTAAGACGGTTTATTAACTCAAAGAAAATTATAGATTCTTTGGCTTGTGGCCACCTTCAGAACCATGAAACAGAATGACTCCCTAAACAAAGACAAGGCACAGATATATTGATGTTTGAATACAGGCTTTCAGTGAAGCTCACACGACCCCATACAACAGAGATTATTACAGGTGCAGGAGTCTGACATCATCAGAAAGGGAGAGGTGCCCTTCAAATGTAACAAGAACATAACTTGTGGATGCTGGACAGGTGTATTAAATCTCTTCACACTGCATTGCAGTATGTAGGCAAGTATATTTATTTACCAGCAGACCACAGAAGAAGGCCTGTTCCCTTGCCAGTCCAACAGCTCGGGCCTGGAAACTGGCCTCGGTGGAATGCTTGCGTCATTCCGTTCATGTCACCTAACTCTACACAGGCCCTACATTTCAACACAAATCTAATTGTTTTCTCGTCTTGAGAACCCAGATGTGAAAGACACGTTCTAAAGGGACTTCTACAGGTCTAACGTGAGCTACCAGTAGCTCGCTGCCCAGCTGCCTCGCTCCCAGTAGCTCACACTTCATGGCCTATCACTTTGAAACAATGTGCTCCCGTTAATGTGAGGCCTGGGCCTGTTCTTTATTTCGCTTTCTTTTCCTACTTATTTACTTTTCGCCTCTCTTTCACAACTCCTCTTCCTTGAATATTACTTTTCTTTCTATACTTTCTTCCTTCTTGATTCACTTTCCCCCCCCACTTTCTTGCTTTCTCTTCTTTCTGTCTTTCGTCCTATGTCTTTCGTTCTTTCCCTCTTTCCCCCTGCCTTTCTTTTTTCCGTTCTTGCTCGTTCTTGCGGTTGTTTTTCTCTCTACTTTTTTTTCTTCTCCGTTCTTCCTCTACAATTCTCATTTCACTTCATTCCTTATTCCAGTGTTTCTTTATTTTTCTTCCTAATTCCTTCTTTCTTCAACTGTTATTCTTTGCTTCATTTTCTTCTTCTTCCTCACCTTTTTTCCTTCACTCAATTTTGTTTATTTCTTCTTGTTTTCACTTATTTAGTTTGTTTCTCTTTTTCCGCAGCTTTTCTTTTTACTTCTTTCCTTTCCTGCTTCTTCCTTCCCTTTAATTCCCTTTTACGATCTTCTTGACTTATTTTTATCTTTTTTTCTTCCTTTTGTACCTCCTGTTTAAAATGCATTCTTTTTTCCCCTTCTTTCTATTTTTCCCCTTCTTTCTTCATTTCTCTTTCCTCACTGCTTTCTATTTTTTCATTTTCTTTATCTGCTTCTTTCTTTTTCTTCCTTTCCTTTTTTTGCTCTTGTCTCCCCGTTTGTAGTTTAGCTACTGCAAAGATGCTGTATTTCTCACTGGATCACAACTGGGGGCACTCGAGTCAAGGTGTTTAAGTTCTGTAAACTGTCAGAATCCTTATGTTGGGTAGTTGCTCGGTAAAGGTTTAAATGATCTAAAGTAGCTCTCACTATAGAAAAGGTTGGAGACCCTTATCATCATCGACAGGTACATTCCCAGACAGTAGCAAGGAAAACATGACTGTGGTGTTCACAGTTAAACTAATATGCAGTTTTAATTTACAGCTTCAGATGGATGGAAGCTTTATTGTTGTGTGTACGACTGGCGGACTATCGTCATCCAAGGGAAAGAATACCAACTCAAGTGGACTTGTATTGCATTGTAATTGCATTTATATAGCGCTTACTTCCCCAGACGTGGCGCCGAAGCACTTTTTCGGCAAGTAGCACACTACTCCGGGACCCATAGAGGATAAGTGTTGAATTAGTATAGTGAAACATGCAAGTACATTTTAAGTGGTGGATAGGTTAGTCAGTTATTTGGATTTGGAAAGATAGTAGAAGGATAGAGGAGGACAAAGGTTTGTATTTATATAGCGCTTGTTGACGCACACTATTCAGGAAGCCTACAAAGGATTAGTGGTGAATTAATATGGTGAAATATGAAGTAATTTCAATGGTGGATATTAGTCAGTTATGTGGAGTGAGAAGGATAGCAAAGGGATAAAAGGGGAAGAAAGATTTGCATTCATATATCACTTGTTACCCCTGAGGGGTGTTGAACCGCTTTTCTGGCGAGTAGCACGCCACTCCGGAACCCATAAAGGATTACTGCTGAAAATTAGTATAGTAAAAAATATGAAGTAATTTGAGTAGTGGATATGTTATTCAGTTATTTGGGTAGTATATTAGTATAGTTTAATATGGAATTTGAGCAGTGAACATGTTAGTCTGTTAATTTCGATTGAAAAGAATAGTGGAGGGATAAGAATGAAGGTTTTTTTTTTAGGTCTTAGCAGTTGGAAGAGGCTTTTGGATGAGTAAAAATGAGTTTTGGAGGGGAGGACTCAGAGGGAAGAGTTTAGAAAGGTTTGTTTTAGGGGGTGGGTATAGTAAAAGAGGTGTCAGATGATGCAAGGAGGGGTAGAGTAGGAGAGATTCTAGAAAGGGTTATTTTAGCAATCATAGTAGTGGTATGGGGTTTAGGATAAATGAGAGAGTGGATGTAGAGGATATATTGATAGATTTATAGGATGAAAGATAGGGTAGTGTATTGGAAGGAGTAGTAGAAGAAGTTTGAGATGAGTCAGAAGGTTGGGCTAGAAGATATATTAAGCAAAGTATAGGCTGAGAAATACGGCAGTGCAGTGGAATTGCTAAATTAGAAGAAAATGATAAATATATAGATCCATAATTACATTGAAAGTATATACTTACATAAAGGAGGTAAGTATATGTAGATTAAAGATATTGATAGAGGCACATGATGAGAAATAGGGTAGTGCATTGGATATCCTTTTTCAGGAGAAAAGTAACAGACACACAGATCCAGGTACATGGAAGGTACATAGATGCACAATGGAAGTATGTACATTTAGACAAAAGATGATTTTTATTTTTTTATTATTATTATTATTGTTTCTCTCAACAACATAATTATTTTAGATGTTTATACAAAGTAATACACAAATATATGTACACATCTAAAGTGAAAACAAATGCTTGTATACAGAGGGATATGCTGTAAATTTCTGTTTGTGTATGGTGCTTATGTGGGGAAGAGCCAAATCTTGAGTACTTTTCTGAAGATAAGGTGGTTGTCGGTGGACCTTATGTTGGGGGTAAAGAGTTTCATAGTTTGGCTGCTTGAACAGTGAAGGATGTGCCACCCATTTTGATTTTTTTTGCATTGTGGGATTTTGAGGCGAGATGCTTCTTTAGAGTGGAGGTTCCTTTGTTGAATGTGTTGGTGATGTTATTCCTGATGAAGAGTGGTCTCATTCCATGTATTGCTTTGTGGGTGATACAAAGCAGCTTGAAAGTGGATCTTCTGGCAACCGGTAACCAATGCAGGGTTTTTAAGGCAGGGGAGATGTGGTCTCGTGGTTTGATATGCAAGAGTAGTCTGGCAGCCGAGTTCTGAATCTGTTGTAGTCTTTTCATGGTCGTTAAAGGTGATCCGTGGTAGAGGCTATTGACGTAATTGAGTTTGGACAGAACACGGGAGAAGGTAGCTTGGACCTTGTGTGAAAATCCCAAATGAGGGAAAATTTGTTGCAGCGTTTTTATATTAGCAAAGCTTAATCTTGCTAGTTTATCCACTTGGGCATTCGTCAACAGCTTGGAGTCCATGGTCATTCCGAGGTTTCTTACTTCCTTTGATACTTTAGGCAGTGATCTCAGTTCATCAATGTGAAAAAGGGCAGCATTTCTGACCCTAGTCCCGACCAGGCTTGAACATGCTCAAACAGGCAGCAGCCCTTGTCCTCTTTGCCCTTAGCCTCGATGCCCGGGCTCAGATGCCCTAAGCCTGGCCTTTTATAGCCCTAGTATTCAGGTGACCCCTTCAGCCAATGGGAACCCTAGCCCTAACACTATCCAATCCCAACACTAGCCCTAAAATCTAGAACCAATAGGAGACCAGGTCCTTACAGCCAATGTTTACCCTAGTCCAAGCACCCAATCAGTTCAAAAACCCTGATCTCTACATCCAATAAAGGCCCTAGCCCTGCCCGTAGTACCAAAACAAGTACATGCAACCAATGCCACAGGTAACCCTAGTCCCTACTTCCAATAGAAAGCCTAACCCTACTCTAAGTCCCACACCTAGTCCAGCAACCAATCACACCAGAAGCCCTAATCGCTACTTCCAATTAAAGGTCTAACCATAGCCCTAGTCCCACCCTACTCCCAAAAACCAATGACATAGGAAGCCCTAGTCCCTTCTTCCAATAGAAATCCTAACCCTAGCCCTAGTCCCAACCCTACAATGATTGAATCACAGACCCAGAAACCAATTAGAACCCTCAAATACTCAACTAATGAGGACATTAACCCTAATAAAATATAAACACCAGATACAACCACCAATCAGTGTAGACATGTACAACCACTAGCAGACCATATAAGGTCCCAGCAACCTTAGACAAGGTTTGCTGGCCAGGGAGTTGGAAGCTGCTTCTCCTGTTCAGAATCTCCTAGGAGACAGACAGGCTCAATCCCCACTTTGGACTTCAGCAGGTAAGGGCCTCACTAACTTGAAGTCTAACAATACTGTTTGAATAAATCTTTACTCCCTCTGCTGGCCAAAAAACGAAGTGCACAGGCCCTAGTAAACACAGTTAAACAGCTCACAGAAGCACCCTCTGATGTAGAAAATCCCTGTTGCTGGGGGGAGGCAGGGGGGCTGGTTTCACTGGCTTGTGAAAACAAAATGATGGCTGGGAGTGCACTGTTTTAACATACAGGTCTTAGCACAGAGCAAAGGAGAAATTTGGACGGAAAACAGAATTGTCACCAAGGAATAAGAGGGACAAACTACAGAGGTTAGACTGCAAATCCTACAATGCAACACAGTAAATGGAAGCAATCATGGGCAGGAAAAACCACAAGTTTAAAACCGAACAAAGGTGATAAAAAATGCAATCACAGGCAGGCTAAAACTACAATTTTAAACTTTAACAACCACAGGAAAAGACAGTAAACAGAGAAAGTGAAAATCGTTTTTGTGAACAACTTTTTGTCTTGGGAAGAGACAGCACTAGTCTGTCTCCTTACCACTTCCTGGACTCTGCTCACTGCAATTCTGCACTCTGCATCTGTCCATGTGTTACACCAGTGCATCGTTTCTGTTGTATGCTGCCACCTGGTGACAACGTCACTGGCAGCGAATCAGTGAGAGCGTTGTTGCGAAGCAGGAGCTTGGAGCAGGAGCCTGGTGCCGGTGCCGAAGCTTGAAACTCGAAGTGGAGTGCACGGAGCTGCTTACATCGCTGCTCCAGGCAGAACGGCAGGCAGACCGGCAGAAAGTAATTTCGCCCGACTCCCGATTTCTGGAGGTGACGGGCCGCCTTAGGCTCCACGGCTCATTAACCCCACCGGACGAATCGACCTGCAGCTGACAGCCCCAGCCTCACCTCCGCAGGAGGTGCAGGAGCGCACCCGGGAGTCGGGACAACAATACTGATTGTATCACGGGATACGGGACATTGCACCACGCTACCCTCGTACCACTTCGATCCTGCAATCACTACAGGTGAGCCGAAAGACGAGCTTTGGGTGTCAGGAGCCAGGAGCCATACGGCAGGGGGTGGGAGAGGAGGAGAGGAGCGGCACTACCCTGCATCCTGTACCCTGCTCGCTCATACTCTGCCCACGCTCCTGATATCAGCTTATTTTGGCCCCTCTTAGTTTTGGACAGCTCTTTTAGCCTCAGAACACCACCTGCTTGCCTGCTCACCTGCCACTCACCTAAGTGGGGGTACGGCGAGGTGGTGAAAACGCTGAACGCAACTTTGCATTTTACCCGTTTTTTTTTTTTGTTGTTTTTTTTTCCTCTCTTTTTCACCGGTATCTTTAATCCTGGCTTGGAGAGTCACATGAATAAATATATGATGTCTGGACCGCTCCAAATTTAAGTAAAGACTTTCTACAGAGCACGTCTAGATACTAGTAGTGAGCCTAAAAAGTCTTTCTGATCCAATAGACGCACGGAACTATCCTTCAGACTTTAACTGAATCAACTTTCATAGAGTAAGGATAAAAACAGAACTCATCAGGTGAAATAAGGGAGACCAAGCCCCGGCGAGCTCTAACAGCGCTGGGTGAAAGCCAATTATGGCCTCAAAAAAAGGGAAAAAACTGGTAGAACATAACTTGAGACCAAGACTCAACGCTGTAAACACTATAAATGCGACAAACCCGGGCAGCTTGGAAGAGAGCAGTGAGTGTTTGGAATTTACACCGAAAACTAAAAAGAAAGGAGCCAAAAGACCAAAGGTGACGGCCAAAACCCCGGGTAGTGCAGCGTCAAACTCAATAAAGGAGTTTATGGGGAAGCACTTTAAAAAGGTGTTTTCACCTGCAAAAGACAAAGACATTACAACTAGTAAAGTGGCATCTCTGAATGCAAGCCAAGAGGGGAAGAAGAACGCAGGGGCCTCCCTACCCCTGGAGATACATGGGTCCAACTCCCTCAATTTGGCTAATCAATCTCTACAGCTTTTACTAGACCAGGGGGGCCTGATCCCGCCACGGCTGTCATCATCACCTCGTCTATCCTTCTCCTATGAAGTGGAGGGAGGATCCTTGGACAGCCCAATCCCATTGGACAGCCCAATACTTCGGGTAGGAACGGAGAAAGAAACCTCCCTGAATAAAAGGACAAGTCAGAACAGGAGCCAAAATAAATGTCCATCGGAAACTGGAAACACCAGCTCAAAACACTGTGCCGAACTGGATAAAACATCTGAATTAAACCTCGAACCTAATCGCGATCTTTCATCATTGTCAGCCACATCAATGCTGGACCTAATGTTAATGCTACAAAGGACCCTGCAAGGCCTCTTAGAGGTCACCCTGTCTAATAACTCTATTTTAAAAACTCAGAAAACATATCTTGCAAATATAGAGGGGGAGCTGCGGGGGATTAAATCACATATGCCAAACATGATAAGACAAATCCCCGATCTGGAGCCCCAAATTCGGGCACAGGGAGAAACCATAAAAAATCCAAAGGGAAATGAGCACAAACCAAGTACGGCAGGCAAAATCCCTAACCCTGATCCAGCCCCGCAGAGGGAGGCCCTGCCCCAATCTGACAATCAATCCAATGAGGGCCACCAGATATATATTTCGAAGTGGCCAATGAGGATAATAAGAAGGGCAGAGCAGACAAGACGTGGGCCAATAAATAGAGTAAGACGAGCAGGAACTAAACCAGTTAGGAAGGTGTGCCCCTCCTTGGAGGAAGTAGTCACGACGCAAGAGGAAGATAGGATTACTGGAAAGGAAATAAAAGGTCCCCACCTGCAGATGTGCATCCCAAAATCAAACAACACAAAGCCTCAGGGAAAAAGTGTAGGCCCACACAAACCCCTGAAGAAGACAGTCGATAACAAACACATAGGCCAGCCGAAGGGGGGGGGGGAAGAAACTGGGAGGAAACTTAGAGGCTTGGGTAACACGGGAGGTGAGAGTAAACAGACCCTATATCCAGTCAGAAAAGGTAGATACGAATGAACATCCTATACCCAGCAGGTCAAGGAAAGATGAAAACGATAATATGAGGCTATACCTTGAACAAATCCCGCTAAGGTTAGGGGGAAAAAAGCTAGGTAAGAGGCGGCCTCTGAATAGGTCTCAACTCCTGCAAGGCTTTTCCAAATGCCAGAAGCTGAAAGCGATAAGAACAAGCGATATTAGGGAAGTGGGTTTTAGACAAAATAGAGAAGGAAAAGAGATTACTAGAATCACGTTGTACTCAAACCTGGTAAAAGACACGATTGAAAAGGCAGTAAACAAGTTACAAAAAGAAGGTATTCGCCTACTAAATGAGAACAAAGTTTTAGTAGAAGTAGAAGGAAAGGGATGGCAGGGAAACCACTTTCTAAAATGCCACGCAGGGCTAGGAAAGAGACAGGTTAGGTTATGTGACCTGGAGGACGAGGAGGTATTGCCCCTAGGAAACATAAAAATAATTGCAAACAATTCAGAGATGGCACATGGGTGGGGAAACTGGAGTAAGGAGGCTGACCAGGCAGGACCCTCATCGAGACACACAAATGACTGCGGGGAGGAAGGTTGGCTAGATGATATTGAATAGGGAAAAGGTATGCCACATAGCATAAGGATAATCTCCTGGAATATAAATGGCCTAGGAAATGACTTGAAACAAAATAATATAAGGGAATTGGGGGAAAATACAGACATTATGTGTATCCAGGAGACTTGGCTATGTGGCAAGACCCCGATTTTTGATGGCTTCTACCAGCTAAACCGACCTGCAAAGAAATGTAGATTTGGGCGTTCTGCTGGTGGAATTATGACTCTGGTATCGACTAAGATCATGGAGAAAGTAATTGAAATAAATGTGAAATGCAAATGGTTGTTGGCATGTAGAATAATACTATCAGGGTGTATAAAAATGGATACAATTCTAATGTTAAATGTGTACATGCAATGGGCCACCACAGAGCAATATGTAAAGGAAATGGCTCTCTTTAAGGAGGATATAGATTACCTTAGTGAAAAATACGGCAGGGATATGCTTATTCTCGTGGGCGACTTTAATCACAAACTTCACCCCAAGAAGGTAGATTGTTGGTTTCTAGACATATTGGAGGCCTATGAAATACCTCAAGCAACTTTCCCTGAAAGTATATCTAGTGCTAAAGATTTGCAGTTGGGAAACCTCCTGGGAACAAAAAACCTGTTCTGTTTAAATGGAAGATGCGAGCTAGACTGCCCCGCTAAAAAAACATTTAAACCAGGCTCTCAAATCTGCCCCATAGATTATGCCTTTACCACACCATGGAATTTTAGATTAATCTCAGGGTTCAGAATTGTGAATAGAGATGGAAGTGACCATAACATGGTAGCCTTAGAGATCCCGGGTGTGCACTTCGAATCTGGCCCAAAGGTTATGGAACAAGAGGTGGATTATCCCAGACGCCGTACAACTAGGCTTACAGAAGAATATGTTGCCAGATTAATAAAATTACAACAGAACCTAGACCTGAATGTAGCAAGGGGTCGAAACCTCGATTGGTATGTACGAAAAATCGAGGAGGTGGTTCAAACTCTTAGTATAGGTCTAAAAAATATAAATAGAGGCAAAAACAAAAATAAAGCGAAAAGTGAGAAGATAGAGAAACTTACCGGCTGGTTTACTAGAGAATGCCTGGAGAAAAAAAGGGAAGTTAGGAGAATGACCCGCCGCATTCAGCAAAAGAGTGACCAAGATAATGTAAACACCCTAGTGGGCCTAAAAAGAGAATATAACATGCTTATCAGAAGGACAAAAAGGGAATTTAAAGAGGGATGCTGGCAAAAATTACTCGAGGCAATTGAAACTAAGAACTTACGAAACTTCTGGAAGTTAGTCCACTCAGCAGCAGATCGCCAACCAGGGAAAATGAACTGCATTGTAGAAGAGTCCGCATGGAAGGAGTATTTACACGATCTGTACAGCCCAGGGAAAGACCGGGAAGAAAATCTGTACACAGACTGGAGCGGTCTGGTAGCAGAAATAAAACCCGGTTTTTCCGCCCCAGAGGTTAAAAAGACGATAAAAGGTTTGAATCTCACAAGAGCAGCAGGCCCAGATAACCTCCCGGCTCAAATAATCAAAACTCAAGTAGATTGGTGGGCGGATTTTTTTGCAAATATGTTTGAAGTCATCTTAGATACTAGCAAACTCCCTGATAACTGGAATGGGGCCATAATAAGGCCAATACATAAGAAAGGGGAGATGAATAACCCGAAAAATTATAGATTAATTAATCTACTGGACATCGGGGAGAAAATATTTGCAAAAATAGTTCTTGGCAAATTAAAGGACTGGGTGGAAGAGAACTCAATTATCCCGGTGGAACAGGGAGGCTTTAAAGAAGGGCACTCCACCGTGGATCACTGTTATGCCCTGTGGGCCCTTGCCCGGAAGTCGATAGAACAAAAGGGGAACCTGTTCTGCTGTTTCGTCGACTTCCGGGCAGCCTTTGACTCAGTGGACCGGGGGAAACTATGGGAGTGCCTGATTAAATATGAAATCCCTGTGTGCTTACTTGAAATCTTGAAAGAATTACACAGAGGGAACTGGGCCCAAGTCATTAAAGATATACAAGGGGCGCTGACAAAGAAAATTGAAATAGGGAATGGACTGAGACAGGGCTGCGTCCTAGCTCCGCTCCTTTTTTCAATATTTCTAGCGGATCTCCCAGCAGCACTAGAGGTGGAAAGAAGCGCGAGCCCGAGAATGAATAGTAGAAAGGTCTCTTGCTTGTTGTATGCAGACGATCTTGTGATTACTGACCAGACAGAGCTCGGGCTACAAAAAAAACTAAATGTATTCCACGATTACTGTAAGGATAAATTGCTGACAGTGAACATGGAAAAAACAAAGATCATGTGCTTCGGTAAAGGGACCAAGAATTTTAGCTGGTACCTAGATAAAATAAAATTAGAAACGGTAAAAGAATATAAATATCTTGGTCTTTGGTTTGAACCCTCCTTAAAATGGGACATACATTTGGCACACCAAAACGCAAAAGCATCTTCCTCCATTTGTGGCCTGAAAAAATTCAATAAAAACTATGGGGATATGTCACACAAACCGGTATTAAAAGCATACGAGTCCATGATACCGCCCCAAGTACTGTATGGTGCAGAAGTACTCCTTCTAAGCGGAAAGGGAGGCTGGGATCGGGAGGAAGGTAAGGCCCTGAAAACATTATTGTCACTACCTAAGTCATCTATGATACAGGCAATTAGACTGGAAACAGATATGATTGGATGGACTACTCAGGCCAAAATGGCGATGGTAAGATTCTGGAAACGCCAATCCCAGGGGGTAGGGGAAAAGGTCTCACATTGGTGTAGTGAAGAAATCCGCCACAGTAACCTAAGGTGGGCACTAGACGCAAAAAGAAAAATAAAGGAAATAATCGGGAATCTAAAAGTGGGAGTAAACCAAAATTCTCTAGATGTAGAGTTCACAAAGAGTACACTCAGAGTACAAGGAAGGGAGTACTCCAGAAGGCAGGATATAGGATATCTAAGAAACAAAAAATCAGTGGTAAATATGATAGAATCATGGGAAAACGAGACTGGGTACCCATACTTAGAAACCCTGCCAAATTATGCATTTAGGTGGGAGATACTGAAAATCCGAATTGGCACCATCCCTTGGCTAATGGAAGGGAGAGTTAAGGCAGAAATGTTATATCCAGATGGTACATGTAAATGTGGCCTGGGGGCCAAGTGTGAAATGCTGCACATACTACTTGACTGCTTGACATGTCTAGAAGTGAGAAAACGGTTCTTACGACCTTTATTTATAAAATATGGCATAAGACAACGAGTACAAGCGGCAAACTTATTGATAGGAATGGAAAATCTGGAAATAGCAATTGCACTTGGTAACTTTCTAAAAAAGGTGAATCGCATAGCACAGGAACAACAAAATAAATCAAATTGAGGAACCTATATCGATAGACACAAGTAAAAGCTAAGTTACGAGGGATTGCAAGCCTATAAGATATCGGATAGTACTGTAATGAGAAACATCGAAATTGCCTATTTTTAATGTAATATCTTCCAGTTTTATTATGTATAGCATGTGTTTTAAAATTCCTCTTAACATTTTTTATGTCTGTGCTACCCATAGAATGCCTTTTCTTTTTACATTTTGTATAACATATAGAAAGCGGCATGGAAAGTAACAGCCTGATTTTATAAATTTTGTATGGTTTTGATATTGATGTGATGCATTTCGATCTCATTGTTTAAAGACCACGGTCTAAATAAACTAAGTTTCTTTCTTTCTCTCACTAACTTGAAATCTAACAATACTGTTTGAATAAATCTTTACTCCCTCTGCTGGCCAAAAAACGAAGTGCACAGGCCCTAGTAAACACAGTTTAAACAGCTCACAGAAGCACCCTCTGATGTAGAAAATCCCTGTTGCTGGGGGGAGGCAGGGGGGCTGGTTTCACTGGCTTGTGAAAACAAAATGATGGCTGGGAGTGCACTGTTTTAACATACAGGTCTTAGCACAGAGCAAAGGAGAAATTTGGAGGGAAAACAGAATTGTCACCAAGGAATAAGAGGGACAAACTACAGAGGTTAGACTGCAAATCCTACAATGCAACACAGTAAATGGAAGAAATCATGGGCAGGAAAAACCACAAGTTTAAAACAGAACACAGGTGATAAAAAATGCAATCACAGGCAGGCTAAAACTACAATTTTAAACTTTAACAACCACAGGAAAAGACAGTAAACAGAGAAAGTGAAAATCGTTTTTGTGAACAACTTTTTGTCTTGGGAAGAGACAGCACTAGTCTGTCTCCTTACCACTTCCTGGACTCTGCTCACTGCAATTCTGGGGCGCAGGTAGGCTGCAACTCACAGGATGGAGGAGAATGATCTGGGTGCACCCAGCAAGGGTGCTCACATCCTCTGATAGTTCTGCACTGACTACCTCTGCACAAGAATCCTGTCTTCTGACACAACTCAGCTACCTGCCCTTCACCTGACTCCACTAGGCAAGTTTCACATTCTTCAATCAACATTGCTAGCTCCAGCTCCAAGGTCATTGGGTCTCCTATGTGCTTTGCACACATTTCAGTCTTCCACTATTTAATGACTTTACTGAAAATATTCCATAATAATGAATGCTTCCACATATGAGATCTATGTTTGGGGACTTCAGCAGATTAAATAAAAGTGGAAGAATTTGTCCTGGTGTATGGCAAACTTTGAAAAGGTGGGGTTTAAATACTGGTGGTGTGCAAAGTGCTAATACTCACAATTCTGCACATTTGTTTTAAACCAATGGAAGTAATTTGAAATGTGTTGTTTAAAATAACGAGAGTTTGTGTTTGGGGTCCTTGACTGCAGTGGCATATAGTTCCCACTGCTGCAAGAGGCTCATGGGAAGGGGGATAGGGCTGGTTGATAGCTGATCAAACATTAAATCTGCCAACAGTTAGCCTAAAAAACCTGTTATAAAAACAGAGAAAGACTATCTCAAGGCACCAGGACATAGATACGATCAGAGGTATCCGTGGCGCAGAGGGACTTGCAAAATCACATGAAGCCACTCCATGCCAACCATACCTGAAAGCCGGCCTGGGTAGATTTGCTCTTCAAAATATTTTGAATACCAGGCTGCTAACTCTACCAATAAAGGCCTATAGGGCACATTGGTCTACCATACCAACAGGAAATAGAGGTATTGACTGTGCCAATACAACGCAGAATCAGCAGAGCATGTCATCTGTTGTTGTCCAGCGTTGGTAAGCCCGGGGCGCAAATACTTAAGGGCAATGTTCAATCTAAATAAAGTAAGAACATGCAAGGAGGCCTTAACGCACACATATACTACAACAGTACCAATGAAGCTGGCTCGCGCCGGAAAGTTCTTTGCCACTGCTGGAAAGATCTTATGTCAAAATCAAAGTACAGAAAAATAACAGCATAACAACAATCTGCCCGTCGATGAGCAACTACAGCATCAATAGTGATACTTTGCTAACTCAAATGGTCATGAACATTGACACCTTCAGTGAGCAAACAATAAACAAAGCATCTTATAGCCGTCGGTGATTAGGCACCAAGCCCGATAATCTAAGATGAACTGATACTAGGACACTGTCTGTCCAACCTGATGTATATGTATATGGTTTTCTATTTTTTTTCTTTTTTTTCCCTCTCTTTTAAATTTCTCAGCACGTTAAATGTTTTTAAACGCTTTTCTTTTATCAACCTACTGTTTTAACCATGATCGTAATATGCATTGCTTTTGTAAATGATTTTAGGTAATCATATATTAACCGACTGTTTCCTGCATGTAAAACTAGCCTTCTTCCATTAGTCTGCCCAAACCTGCCATTGTTTGCAATCAATGCTGCGGCAGTCCTGGAGAAATGTGTCATGGGAGTGCTTTTGTGTGTACGTCTGTGCGTGTTTGAGTCAGTGTGTGCGGATGCGCGTGTGTGTATGCGCCTATGTGTGTATGAAAGACTATGTTCACATTTCTGTGTGCTTGTGCATGTCTGTGCGTGTGATGTTGCGGACATGTATTTGGGTGTTTTTGTATTAGAGCATGTGATTCTATGTGTGCTTGTGTTTGTGAGAGCAGATGTTTCTGTATGTGTGCCTATGTCTGTGCATATGATGGTGTGTGTATGTATTTGAGTATCTTTGTTTTAGAACATGAGATTGTATGTGTGCTTGTGTGTGTGGATGTTTCTTTTTGCATACTTGTATGTGCCCTCTGTTCGGATATGAGAGTGTGTGCGCCCATTTGTGTGTGCTTGTGCATGTCTGTGCGTGTGATGGTGTGTGTGTGTGCATGTATTTTGTGTGTACGTCCTTGGGTATTTCTGTTCTGGAGCATGTGATTGTATGCGTGCCTGTGTGTTTGATAGTTTCTGTATGTGTGTGTGCGTGTCTGCGTGTATGAGAGTGTTAGCGCATTTGTGTGTGCTGGTGCATGTGACGATGTTTGCGTGTGCAGGTATTTGGGTGTTTTTGTATTAGAGCATGAGATTTTATGTGTGCTTGTGTTCTAGGATGTTTTCTGTCTATGTCCTTGTGTGTGTGCGTCAGTGTGCATATGAGAGTGTTTGCTCACATTTGTGTGTGCTTGTGCATGTCTGTGCGTGTGATGGTGTGTGCACGCTGGATTTGTTATTCTTGGGCGGCCGCTGTCCTGGATATTGACTTTAACTGCCAGATGCCTGTCCTTAGGATGGCCACCAGTGTACCAGTGTACAGTACAGTCCCCTGCCTGACCCCAAGATGGCTTCCATAATGGCCCCTACACGTTGTTTTACTTCCCGGGGATAACAATTGGACATTGACCAGACCTTGAACCTATCCCCTAAACTGCCTACTCATCAGGACTTGGAACCTGCGGAACTTACCCCAGACTGTGGAGACATAGCGATTTGGCTGATGCCCGGTGGAGCTACCATATAGCTAATTAGGAGATGGGTTGTGGACTCCCCGCCGCCCCCTGCCATCACCTACCCAGCTGGACATTGGGCAGATGTTCCCCTCGTCTCTACGTCCTACCTTCCTCCTACACCTTTACCCTATCCCCTTACCCTTCCTTGTCCATTCACCTTGTCCCCTATGTTCTTTAAATACCTTTCTTGATACTTATGTAACGTTTAACTGATGTAAATTGCAACATTATTGTTCCTCATGTAAGGCGCTCTGATTCCCTTGGGTCTAGCCAGCGCTGTATAATAGCTCATTAATTACATTTGTTCCCATTTAGTGCTCTTTCTCTCTTTGTCTACCTCCCTAGCTCGTTGCTCCTACCCCCTCTCCCCTGAATCACTCATCTTGCTTGCTAGTCTGCCTAGCCCCCTGTCCTTTGTGCCCTTTGACAAAGCACTCCTTCTCCCCTTGTTGTGGAAGGATCCACTATTTATACTCTGGAGTCTCAGCGAACCCGCTGAGAGAGTCCACTGCGCCAAGGGAGCCACTCACTGCTGAGGTATGGTATGGCACCCCTGCCAAAGCACTCCTTCTCCCCTTTTTGGGGAAGGCTCCAGAATGTAGGCCTTGGAGTCTCAGAGACCCCTCTGAGAGAGTCCACTGCGTAAAGGGAGCCTCCCGCAACTGAGATAGGGAAGTGATACCACTTCCCCTGGGATCACAGCTTACTGGATTTTAAACGTTGCTTTGACTCGTCTACCGGTTTGTGTCCCCGTCGCCCTTCCCCTTCTCTTTCCATGCGGTGTCCTTCACCCTCCCCTCCTCTTTCCCGCCTTCATTACCTGACTACTTCCCCTGCTCCTTCCCCCTCCCCTGAACCTTTCCCCCTGCCTGCTTTTCCCCTTTCGTATTCATGCGTATTGTTTATCTTGACCATACAAGTAACTATGTTGCTATGCTCTAATAACTGTGTAACCTTTGTAACGATGTAACCTGTACCTTTGATCTGTTGCTCATGTAAAGCACTCTGATACCTCCGGGTCTAGCCAGCGCTATATAAAACCTTTAAAATAAAAAAATAAATTAAAAAATAGGTAGCTGGTTGATAGCTGCTGAGTCACCTGTTCTATGCCTTGCTTCTCGCCAGAGTCAGGTTTAAGCGCTGCCTCACACTTTCACTGCTCTCCAGCCAACCCTGGTCACACCTTGTACACCTCCATCTTCTGCTGGACTCGTTCATGTCCACACTCCCCCTGGAACTGTAATGAGCTGCTACCTCCTTGGCACCCACTGGGGATCCCGGGACAGTATAGCAATGCACCAATTCATGATCGAGGATGTCTGGACCAGTAAATGGGTATGGAGAGGTGTAGTTCTAGTTCTTACTGCCCTTGACATGGACAGTGAAAATCAGAAACCCTCATAAATTCAGCCTACTACTGGCGATCTGCCACCATGCTAAAAGATGACGCGCAGCAGCCTTGAAGCGGATGCTGTGTTGATAAAAGAAAGGTGCATGGCCTCCTGAAGCAACCGGCATGCTGATGTCTAATCAAAGGAAACACTGCCACTCTACTTGGCTACCATGCCACTTACCAGATCCCTGCATGGCTGTAGACAGCGACAGAGTTTGGCAAGCTGCCACAGCTGCTTGCAGACATGCAGAGTCCTATGGAGCGAATGAACAAAGGGATATTGGAGGCTAAGGCGGCAGACAATGAGGCTCAGAGCCTCATTGCTGATAAAAGAAAGGAGCAAAGCAGCCATGCTAACACATAAAGCGCTGCGGCCAGGAAGTGGGTGCTGTGTTAATAAAAGAAGGCGCATGGTCTCCTGAGCCAGCCAGCATGCTGACACTTAATCAAGGGAAATGCTGCTGCTCTACTTGGCCACCACAGTAGAAACCAGAGCCCTGCACAGCTGTAGTCTGCAACGGATCTTGGAGCGGAGCAAGTAAAAGAAAAAAAGGGTTCCACAAAAGCAGCACATGAAGACAAAAGTATAAAGATACTGTAGTTAGGCTGCTGCTTGGGAGGATACAAATGACAGTAATGACAAATAAAAAAGAAAGATTAGCCACTAGCAAGCAAGCCTTTTTTTTGGACAATCGAAGTGATGAATAAAAAAGCAATGGGTGGGCTGTAAGCCCTCAGAGTGAATACGGCATGTCTGGAAGGGACAGTGCATGCACTGTCTAGGCTCAGCCCTAAAACGGGTCCAAATGGTGAATGTTTCAGCACAACTGCCAAACCACATTGTCAAAACATCTACAGGCTTCAGTTGTGAAGCATCATTCTAGAAATTTCTAATAATTCAGGGTCTGCTGAGTAAGCCTATCAAGCTCCAAGAGGTTTACAATTGTGAGCTCAGCCCTCAAGAATGTTTGAAAAAATTGACCCAATGCATAGATTTTATGAAACAATTTTACAAATAATTGAGCGAAAAACTCTGAATATGATAAAAAAAAGTCAGCATCTGACAAAACCTCTAGCTGTAGAGCAAATACGTATTTGTGTCACAGGATAAGCAGTGCCTATCTTACACAATGTACACACCAAACAAATGGTCTTCGAAAATCCAATGGCAGTTTTAAATACTGTGTTGTGACATATAATTTCAAACTAACCAAACTGGATTGAAGGGAGATGAGCGTTCAGCTCACTTAGAGGCTAATTCACAAGAAAATGTGAGAGCACAGAGCTACACCAAATTTGGTAGCGCCACGCTCTGACTTTTTCAAAAAGTAAGGATAAGCTGTACTCACAAGAACAAGGCACACCCATGTGTTTCACTTAGTGCTGGAACAAAAAAAATGCCTAGAGCCAGAGCGGGCACCCTGCTGCCATGTTACAAGGGTGCCTGCCCTGCAAGGACGATTGTTTATGTGCAGGAAGGGATGCGTTCCTGCACATAAACAATCAATAATGGTGATGTGCACCTTCTATGTGTGTTGCATTCTGAAGCACACATACAAAGAGGTAAAACAAGGAGAAATAAATAATTTCTCCTTGTTGAGCCATTCTAATGGCTGGTATTCCATGGCGTTAGTTTTTTGCAATAGCTCAGTCTTGTAAATCTTGGGCAGCGTGTTACGTTGTACTGCCCACAGCAACACCCATTGCACGCGCCTTTGCCGTATAGGGCTGCGAAAGGAAACGGGCATATTTACAAGGTGCCATTAAGCCACGCAAAGTGGCCAGTGACATAAACAACACAACTACTAACCATCGCACTCCTACAAGGGCAACAATTAGGGATATTCCAGGTCCCCAATGCTATAAGAATGGTTTGGGCAACAGGCATTAGTAATTTGTAATGAATTAATAAATAACTGTTGCTGTGCTTATCTCTAAATTAGGCTAACAATGCCACCAGGTTGCAGACTGTCCCAGAGCCGGTGTTGACCAATAGGTGCTGGTGCCGAGCACATGAAACCACCGGCAAAAATTAGGCACTGGCACACCCATTGCTTACCATTGGTTGGCATTGTCACTGTAATTTGCTTGCCTCTTATTTAATGGCTTGTCCTCTCCAACTTTTGTCTGTCCCCGCTGGAGCATATCCTCTTTACCTGTGTCCTTCCACTGCTTACTTTTGGGGAACTTCTTTTTTTATTTTTGATTAAGCACTCCTTGAGTGATCTTTGTCTAGTCTAGCAATGAGCGTCCTGCGGTCAAGTAGTGTTGAAATCCAGAGACCAGATTTCCATCCCATGGCAAGGATGGAAGATGGACTGACACTCACAATTTACAGGGAATTTATGCAACGCGGTGCCGCAAGCCGTTTGGCTGTGCCGCTCTATTAATTATGAAGCAAAGGGATGCATCATATCTACAACAATAAAACAGATCCCTTTGCTTTCCCCTGCGCTGGTGCACAATTAGCTGGCATGTGAAGGCACCCTTGCACCATCGTTTAAGGGTACCTGCGTCACGGGGATTCCATCCCGCACAAAAACAATCACAAGAGGTGACTATCTCTTTCTATGTGGGTTGGAGAAAGCAGCACGCATAGAACGAGGAAAAAAATGAAGAGAAATTAAAACATTTCTCCTTGTTGCACCTCCCTATGCCTTCCCTGGGGAGTTGTAGCATTCTGACACATTTCCAGGTTTGCAATATCTCGTAAATCTGGAAATGTAGCAGAAGCCCTGGGTGTTGCGTGGGAACACCCACAGCAACACCCATGGCACGCCCCTTTCACGCAAAGTGTTGCATGTAAAGGGACCATATTTACAAGGACATGAAAAGCCACACAGGGGGGCATTACATGTTCTTGTAAATATGGGACAGCAGGTTGTGCTGCTGGTGAGTCTCAAAAGTGACGCACCGGCGGCGCAAGGGGCTTGAAAATTAACCCCTGAGTATTTAGTGAGATTGCACATCTGAAATGAGTTTGCATGTATTTTATAGCTTCGATAAAGAAACAGTTCCAAAACAGGCTGATTCTCTAAAGCAACTTGATTTCTGTTTCTGGCCCAGAATCACAAACATTTTGCTCACTGAAATCCTGCTGAGATGCACAAAGAAGCAATTTGTGAGTGTAAATCCCACATGATACTTCATTGAATAAGAATTGATATGATTTTAGTGTCATAAATTGCACTGATGAAAACAGAAAATCAGCTTTCTAAATGTACAGCTTAGTGTGGGAATGTGAGTCGTGTGGGGGTGTCTCCGTACAATCCCTCTGATTAAATTAATTAGTTATTAAAACTTATATAGTGCAACCGTAACCCACACCAGGTTTCCTAGCTCTTGGAGATGCATAAGTCCATCAGGAAGAGTGGGATTTTTGATGCTGTCCCCTATTTTGTACTCCTTTTTTCCACAGCGCGGGGCCTCGTATACCTGAGCACGGTCCAGGTGAGGTGAGGTCCAGTTCCCCGTCATTCTGGGTGAGCAATAAATTATCAATATTTTCAGATTTATGCATGAGATAATGTGAGCACATGTGTATGTGTATGTACCAATATGAGTAACAGATGTATATCTTCCTTTGATCACGCTGAGTATCCAAGTGACAAGGAGGATGAGTACTATACTGAAGGCACAGGTTGTATTGCTCCTACGCCTATCATCACATTCTTTCTTTTTCTTCACTGATTGGTTGTATTGATTTTTCACAGATTTATTACAGTGGCAATATTTAAGAGCAGTGGCCCTGATGAAAGCCAAGGGACGTTTTGCCCGTTAGGCAGAAACATGTTGGCCCTTATGCGACAGTCATTCTTTCCATACTGTCGATTGCACTGTTCCTGTTCTTTTAATTAGGGTTTTCATTAGGGTTTTCACTTGTTTTCATTAAAGAGTTGTTTAGACATATCACCCTATTTTAGACTCACCACATTTTTCATTATGTTGCACTGTGTTTTCACCGCTTCTAACCATCATTAACTGGCCAACAATTGGTGGTTCATAGCGTACTGTGGACCTTATCCAGCATCACTGTAAGGCACTGGGTCTTGATGATCTAAGGACCGGCCTGGTCACAGTATGGACGGCCAGATGATATGACGGATCACTTGGTTTGTTTGATGGTTATCCATAATAAGCTGTTCTGGATCTTGCTGACCAGTTTATGATTTTAGATTATTGAAGGTGCATTCCTCACACATGTGACTCATGCTTTCTTCTTTTTTCTGGCTTAGGAATTTTCCTTAAGGTGACTGCAGCACCTACTGACATAGTGTACCACATGCCAGTTGGGCCAATATATTTGGCTGATAGACCTCACAAGTTCTTGTGTGTTTTTCATAAGTCCATCGAGAGCCTACTAACTCAAAACACTTATATTTTCAACTATTTCTGAAAAGTGATCAGAAAGGGACATCTTCTCAAGGATAGCCGAAGGTTGTTCCACAAATTAGGGCCCTGGTAGGCAAAAGAACGGCCTCCCATATGGGTCCGTTCAACTCTCGGGACCCAGCATAAGGCAGCTTCATTAGAACATTCTGTGTAAGAAAACATTGGGGGAACCCACACAAGTCATATCTCTCTGAACTCCCCCGAATGTCTAGCTTTCAGAAATGTCTGGGTTTGGTAGGTTTCGCTAGATGGCAGGGCACAACAACTTTTTCTTTAGGTCTATTGTGTGATCGATTTTTTTTTGTATCAGCACTAAAATAATAAAATACAATAATAAAAAATAAAAAATGAATTAAAATAACGCAGGTGCCCCCTTTCAAAACCAGGTTGTTTTGTGATAGATCATTTTTATGTCTTCACTGTAAGCTTTAGGCCCCTCCCTGTCACTGACACTAAGCCCACCCATACAAGTGAGGTACCATTTTTATCGGGAGACCTGGCGGAATGCTGGGTGGTAGATAATTGTTGTCGCCCACTGATCCCACAATTTTCCAACACAGAAATGTGCTGTAAATGTTCTTTTTTTGCAAAATGTTAGGTTTGCCGGGGATTCTGGGTAAGAAAACCTTGAGGCTCCATGCAAATCACACCTCTCTAGACTACACCGGGTGTACAGTTTTCAGAAATGTCTGAGTTTGGTAGCCTGGGACCAAAAGGGCAGGTTGGAAAACCATGAATTTTTGTGATCGATAATTTTGACGCCTCCACAGTACATTTTGGGCCATTTCCTGTTGCGGGCACTAGGTCTACCCACACAAGTGAGGTACCATTTTTATCAGGAGACTTGGTGGAATGCTGAATTGCTGGAATTTTGTGGCTCCCATCAGATTCCAGAACTTGGTTTCTTTTTTATTTATTTTTAATAAAGTTTGAAGTTTGCAAATAATTCACCCATTTCCTGTAGTGGGCACTAGGCCGAAGCACACAAGTGAGGTACCGTTTTATCTGGAAACTTAAGGGAACACAGAATAGTAGAACAAGTGTTAATACCAGTTGTCTTTCTAAGCATTTCTGCCAGCCAAATGTTAGACAGTGTGTAAAAAACACTAGACATTTTGATTCTGGCTATAATGGGAAGCTTGGCGATTGGTCTGTAGTTAGACCAATTAGAGGGAACCGTATTGGGTATCTTCAGGAGGGGGAGAACCATAGCATGTTTCCACGGCTGAAGAATATTCCCTGCCTGCAAGGAGGAATTGAGGAGTACCACTAACAGCCTCACAATATCAGCTTCCATGGTATTATGCTTCGCTGGGGAAAGGAGATCTGAGGGGTAACCCGCTCTTATGGATTGAAAATGATCTGTAGGTCCATTGCGTCCCAAGCATTGATCTTCTGAGTAGATGGAATATTAAACAAAGAAGTTCAAGTTATGGCTGGAAAGATAGGGACCTTAGCAATGGAGGGGGTCACAGCAGGGCCTTTTGTACCTTTTTTTAGCGAAAGGTGAAAGTCCTGCCCCTTTTTAATGAAGAAGTGGGCCAGTTCTTCGCACCGACACTGGCACAGAACAGGAGAGGGTGTGACATTGGGTCAGAAAGTTCTTGCACTACCCAAAAAAGCATTCTGGGACAGGTTTGATCAGAGATGATTTCATCAGAGTAAAAAGTGTCTATAGAGCCCATGGTAGGTTTTCAATCCCTGTTTATATTTGAGTTTGGAAACTTCACCGTATGTGAGCCTCCAGGCTCTCTCTAGGCCCTTACATCTGGATTTCTCAGCACGCAGTGCCCCAGTAAACCAAGGGGCAGGAGGTTGAGTCCTCTCTGGACGGGTACGTTTTGATGGCAGGACAAAGTCCATTGAGTCTCGCAGCCATGCATCAATCCTAGGCTGTTCAACTGCAGCCACTTGAGCTAAGTTGGGCATTGTATTCCTCAATTGGTGGTTGATGGCTGAGGTATCTAGACTCGATCAGGCCCTGGTCTTGAGTGATGATCTGCCCTTCCCTCTGTATAGAGACGTGCAAGTCCCTTCAGAGAAGGGTACAGCATGATGATCCGACCACAATAGTGGCACCATGTGATCAATAGTAAGAGTTTGCAAATTCGAAAAGATCGAATTTAAGAGATGGCCTGCTTTATAGGTTGGAGTAGAATTGATAAGGTTCAGGTTCAGAGCTCTGAGGTCCTCAATCAAGATCTGACCAAGGCTTCAATGACTCTCCTCTAGATGGATACTCAAGTCTCCCAAAATAGTAAAATTGGCAGACTTAAGAATGTGTGGCCAGTAGATCGAGCAGCAACGTACATATATATTATAATATACCGGCCCTCTGGGAAAAGCTGGCAACTTCATATTCTGCAAGACGATATATGAGGGCACCGGAAATAGTGAGTTTGGGGGTAAGTACCAGCTAGATAGAGACGGCTTCCCAGCTTGGTATGGATAGTTCCTGGATTTTGCACTTAAATATGGTTTTAAACATAATGGGGATCCCCATCCAAGTTTGTTGGGCCTATCCCTCCTCAATGTGGAGTAGTCTTGAGGTAGGGCCGCTATCACATCAGGTGTATATGCCTTTGGAGCCATGTTTCTGTAAGAAACAAGGCATATGGGGCATGTTCTGCCACAAGGTCAAGGAAATGTTGCTTATGGCTAAGGAATGGACTTTGAGGCTATAAAAACAGAACTTGTAATTGGGTCACAAACTAGGTGAGGGAAACTCAGTGTTCCCTGGCCAATCTACCAAAGGAACAGAATATTTAGTAAAATACATCTGGTTACCTTGTGGATGAAAATAAAGGTTCTAAAGGGAACATGTCTGAGCACTCTTAGATGGCTCAAGTGATGCTCTACACTACAGGCTACTGAGCAAGTAGGCCGGAGTACTCCCAGATGTTTGGAAGAGAAAGTCCTTAAGTCTGGCCCAAAGTGGAAGGGTCCCTGGTCTCCGGACCTGTTCAGGCATGTTCAGGGGCCGATGGGTGCCGATGGGCTTGCCCTTGCCACACCAGCAGCCTGCACGCTGTGCGTGTCCGCGCTGTGGCCATCCTAAAATAGGGTTGAGAGGAAGAAGACTAGTCCACTGACCGAGAGGTCACTCACAACCCCAGGATGGTGGTAAAACTAAAGTGACGACCAGGCCATTTGAACACGTGTGCCTCACTTGTAGTGTCCCCAGTCATAATATCAATAAAAACAGTTTTAAAAGGCCCCTGTTCCCGCCATAAATTAGCACCGTAAACATTTAGAAACCAATGTTAAAAGGCCCGGATCAAGTATCAGTCCCCAAAAACAGCCTACCATTCTCTGCGTGTCCTTGCTGCAGCCATCCCATAAGAGGGGAGTGGGGAAAAAGACTATACTACTCACCAAGTAGTCTCTCGCAACCCCAAGATGGCAATAAAACTAAAGTTACGAGTGGGCCACTTCAATATGTGAGCCTCGCTTGTAGTGTCCTCAATCACAATGCCAATAATACAGTTTTAAAAGGCCCTGGTTCTCCCCATAAATTATCAGCATAAACTTTCAAAAAACAATGTTAAAAGGCACCGGATGAAGTATCGGTGCCCAAGAGACAGCTCACCAGTCTCGGCGCTTCTGCGGAGTGGCCCTCCTTAAATAGGGTAGAGGGGAAAAAGACTAGCCCATACATTCTTAAGTAAGTGGGTATTAATAAACAATTTTAAACTAGTTTTTTAGTCTGGAAACACATGAAAAACTATTACTGAAATCAGTGGCAGCCGGCATGGATTGGGGAGGGTGGGAGGCATAGGGGGTAAGGGGCTTCAAAAAAGAAAAAAAAATCACCTGATCACTGCGTCTCTCCTCCGTCTCTCCTCCATCGTCTCTCCCCTGGGACCGGAACAGGAAGCACCCAGGCTCCCCTGAGCCAATCACAACGCTGCACTGCAGTGTTGTGATTGGTCTTAGTGCGGTGGTTCAGCACTCAGATGGGGAATGGGAGCCTGGGCATGCACTCCACCCATGCTGTGATGCAGCCTGGGTGGAGTGCATGTAAAGTGCGCAAGATGGTTTGGCTGGTCCGAGATGGCCGGCCAAACATTTATGCGCACTTGGAGTGGGCAAACTACTCCTCCCCCTGCTCCACTGTCATCTGAGCAGCCCCACCCCGCACTCAAACCTTCCTCAACAGGAAAACATAAAATCATAATAACCTCGAGGTATTATCATTTTATGTTTTGTTTCCTTAGCGGAGGATACACAGCTCAATGAACTATGTAAGTTCTATTCATGGTGGGAAAATATAGTTAATGGGGACCCTCAATAAGGGAAAATATTTCTCTAAAATGTCTTTAATAAAAGATCTTCATAAGAAAATGCACTAATCTACCCGATATAAGAATTTGGAATTGTCCTGCTTGTGGAAACACTGCATGAGTCCTGTTTTTAAGTATGATGATGTTCTCCTTGAAATCTGTGATCCTGGAATTTATTTGGAATCCAAAAATTGTTGGAAATTGCTCTAAATATAGGTATAAAGTCGATCAAATAGGAGAAGATTCTGTCAGTGAATCAGGTTATCTATTACCCCCAGGTCCCTTATGTCCTCGGCCCATTCAGAACTTATGGAGATAACCATCTCCTGACAGAAAATAAAAACAAGAGGAATGCTGGGATATCCCTACTGCCCCTCCCCCCGGGAGTACAAAGGTAGGATCTACCCAGCAGCCCTCCTGTTCTTTTTTTCTGTCTTCGACAGAATGACTGATGGATGCTGTTGATGGTAGGGGCTGCACCGGCTCCTGCTGGGCTTGAGTGGCGTGCAGTGCTCTTCTGGCTCCTCCTGCCCGGCTGCCTGGCTTCACGGGCAGGGGTGCGGTTCCTGATGTGTCTCCCCCCCGGCCTGCCGGGCTTGCTGGGGGGGATTGACTTCTTTGCAGCCGTTGTTCCGGTTTTCCGGCCCTTTGCGGCTGGTGCGCCGCCTCCCGGTTACTTCCGGGTCGCTGAGCGCGTCTCCCCGAGCCTGGCCGGGTGGGAGACGCGCTGCGCTGGATGATCGATCCCGGATCCGGCTGTTGGTGTGTGGGGGCCTTGCTGATGCTGCTCAGGCCCCCGCTCCGGGTGAGTCCCGCTTTTGCGGTGTTTTTGCTCACTCTGTCATTGTTGCGCTATGTGTTTGGGGCGTTGATATGCTGGAACGCTTGTTTTGCTCTCCTGCCTCGGAATTCTCAAGGCTGCCGCTGCTGCTGAGGCCTGCCTGGGTGCGTGGTGCTCGGTCACCGGCTGCAGTTCCCTGGCTTCCCCCGGTGGGTGCTCGGATGCGGCTTGCCTTGTTCCGGTGTATTCCGTGTGGTGCCTGTGCATGTGGCGTTACTACACATGCTGCCGACTTTGGAGCTGGTGTCCCGAATCAGGTCCTCGGCATTGGTTCACCATCCTGTGATTGCTGTTTGCAATGTGTTGATTTTGTCCTCCGTCAAGCGTTTTGCCTTTTGACAGGGTTCACTGTAGGATGCCACTCTCTGCTCCCGACGTCAGTGTGAAGGGGCCTGTGGCTTTCTGTCAAGGGTGCGCTCTGTACATTTGTATTACTTTGTACTGACATTCTTGGGTGGCTATACACTGTTGGGTGCTTGTTTGCTGCAACAGTTGCGTGACAGCTGGGCCGCTGCTCTGTCCCTTTCTCTCATGGGCCTGGGTCGGGGGGGGAAGGGGGGTGCTACCTGCCTCTGTGGTGGGGCCGCTCTGTCCCTGACACGCTGCCTGTCATGCCCTTTCCACTTGGATGGACGACTTGGCGGTGGGTGGTCCAGGTTCTAGTCTAGGCGGGGGCGCTCTTCCTCCGGTGTTTCTCGGCGGTTCTCGTTTTCTCGCGGTTCCTTCCGACTTGGCAGGGTTCCTCGGTGTCAGGGTGTGGTAGTGTTCTGTTGACTGCCTCTGCCGTTTTTGGTGCTGCCACCCTTGGTTCGTGCCTCCTATCGACTCGCCACGCTTCTGAGTGCGGCGCTGGGCTTTGGGTCTCGGTTTCTGGGGTGCTTTCCTGGGCCCTGGTCTGGATGGGTGTGTGCGCTGCTGCCGGCCGTGGTGGCTGGTTTGGCTGTTCTTTGGCCTCTGTTTTGTTCTGGGTCTGGTGGCTCTGTGGGCCTCTTCCCTTCTGGGTGTGCGGTTTCCTTTGGCCTTCCTGTGCGCTTGTTGTGCGGGGGTCTGTGTGAGGAGCTGTGCGGGATGCTTTCCTTGTTCTCGTACCTGCCTGTTTCGCTGCGGCTGGGTGTGGGTGCCTTTCTCCTTGATGTGGGCTCCTCGCTGCCGTGCTGCTGCTTGTCCGCCTCCTGGGTTGCCTTGGCTGGCGCTTCCTTTTGCTGTGTTGGTTGGCGCTTTGCCCTCTGGCGGTCCTCCGGTCCCCTGTGGGGAGTTTGGTTGGCCTCCGCTCTGGCGATTTTGCGCCTCTGTTTGGTGTCTGGGCTGGCTTGTGGGCTCTGTGCTGCCTTCCCTTTTGGGGTTTCCTGCTGCTGCTGTTTCAAGGGTCCGCGCTGCCTTCGGCTGGCACCGGTTCTCCGGTGGTTGACGTTCCGTTGGTCTGTTCCCTTGGTTCTCTTCTTCGGGGGTTCCCCTGCTCTTGGCGCCTCTGGGGTGTTTGCCCTTTCTGTTTCTGGCTTGGTTTCCAGTCGCCTCTGTGGTGGCTGGGTCTTTTTGCTGCTCCTGACTTTGCTTGCTCGTGGGTTCCCTGTGTGGTTGGGGTTTCCCTGCCTGCTGGTTTGCGCCTTGCCCTCTGGTGCTCTGGTGTCGGTGTCGCTTCTTTTTCTACTTCGGCGGCCTGTTTGGGTTGCCTTCTGCTTCCGGCTCTCTGCCCCGTCTGATGGTGGGTCGTTGTGCCTGCTTCTTGGGCTGCTGCGCGGTGGGTCCTGTGGGCTCCCCTCGTTCTGGTTGGCCTGCCATCCTGTTCTTCCTCGGTGGTCTTGCCTCCTCTGCGGGCTGGCTGTTGTGGCCTCTGCCCTGCTTGGAGTTCCTGGTTCTTCCCTTCAGGTTCCTGGTCCTCTCCCTCCTTTGCCTTGGCTGGGCCTGGTTCCTCTCGTGGGTGCAGTTGGTTCTTTGGGGTGCTCTCTCCCCTCTGTCTCTGCTGGGGTGGCTTCTGCTGCCTTGGGTCCGGCTGTTCTGTTCCTCCCGGCCTGCGCCTGTTGTCGGGCGTGGTGCGTGGTGGGGGCCTGCTTGGTCCTTCTGATGCTGTGGCCTTCCCTTTGCTGGGTTCTGCTGTTTCCTGGCGTCCCCTCCTGTGTCTGCTGTGTTGACTGCCTGGGGCCTCCTGATAGCTGCCGGGTCCTGTCATGCCTCCTATTCTCGGGGTTGGTGTATTGTTCCCACGCTCCGCTGTCTGCTCGGTAGCTTGGTCTGGCCTGGTTGGTTTCTGCCTGGCCACCTGGAGCTGCGGGGTGCGGTTGGCTTCTTCCTTTGGTTTTCTTCCCTGCCTCTTCTGGTTTTGGTGGTGGTGCGGGGTGGTCGTTGTTGTTGCCTCTCCTGGGCCTGTGGGTTTCTATCTCGCAGGATGTCTACTGGGTCTGCCTCCCGGCCTGCCGGGCTTGCTGGGCGGCATGGCTTCCTCCTGGCCGGTGTTCCGGTTTCTCGGCCCTTTGGGGGCCTCCCCGTTTCTTCCGGGTCGCTCTGCGCGTCTCCCCGTTGCTTGGCCGTGTGGGAGGCGCGCTGCGCTGGTTGCTGTGGCCTGCGTTTGCTTCTGCTTGGCTTTCGGCCGTGGCTTTCTGTGGTGGCCTGTTGCCTTGGGCTTCCTCCCTGTTGGCTCCTGTTCTGGGCTGGTCTGCCTTCTGTGTGTGCGTCCTGCTCTGGGTTGCCTGGTTGTGCTCTTTCTGCGGTCCTGGGCTGCCTGGTTGAGTCTCTTCTGGGGGTTTCATGGGTGGCTTGGCACTTCTTTGCGGGTGCCCTGTCTGCCTGTGGGGTGGCTGGTCCCTGTGTCGTGGGGTTCCGGTTGCTTGTGGGTGTGGTGTGTTCCGGTCTGGTTCTTGTTTCTGGCCGTCACACTGTTGCCTTTTTGTTTTCCCTTCTTGCCTCTTCTGGGGTTCATTGGGGCATCGGCGGGGCTGTTGGCTCTCGGGCCTGTGCTCTGTTGGGGTCTTGCCCTCTTTGTCCTTCCCTTGTTTCGGGTTGGTTCTGTGGGTTGCTTTGGCTTCGGCTTTGGCTTCCTGTCTGTGTCCTTGGTTTCGGCTTTTCGCAGTGCGGGGTTCGTCCCCTGTGCGTGCCCTGCCTTGAGTCTTGCCGGGCTGTGGGTTGTGGTTTGCTTGTGCTTTCCTCCCTGGCTGCGGTTGCTTCTGTGAGGTCCTCTGGGGTGGTTTTGCCTCTGTCTCTCTGGCCTCTGGGTTTCTGCCCCGGTCCTTTGCTTGGGCTGTTTGGGGTCTTTGTGCCTGGCCTGTCTCTGGTTTGGCTTGGCTTGGCTGTGGTTGTTGTGTCCTTCGTGGTTCCCTTGCTGTTGTCTTGGGTCCTCCGGGTCCTTAGCCCGTCCGGTTGCTCTCCTGCTTTGGTGTTCGGGTTTGCCTTTTTCGGGCTGTTGGTTCTTGCTCCCGTTTCCTCCGCTTTGGCTGTAGTTCTGTTTTGGGTTTCTTGGGGTTCCTTCGGTTCCCTTTCCTCTTTTTCCGGGTCTCTTTGTCCAGGTTGGTTGCCCTTGTTGGTTATTCCTGCTCGGGTTTCCTGGTGGTGCTGATTCCCTTTGCCTTGTGTCCTCGTCTTGCGGGACCTGGTGGCTTGGCTTCCTGGGGTTTGCTCTTTGTTCCCTGGTGTCTGAGTTTTCTCTCTTTCCCTGGCCTTGTGCTCGGTCTTGCCTTCCGGGTTGGGTTCTGGTGGGCTTCCGCTGTTCTTCTTTGTTGGGCCTTTGGTTCCTCTGGTCCTCTTGTCTCGTGCCTGTTCTGGCGTGGGTTGTCTTCTTCTGCCTGTTTCTGGCTTTTTGGCCTGGTGGCTCTTGGCCTTTCTCTTTGTTTGGCCTCTCTTCTGCTGTTGTCCCCTTGCCTGTGGTGACTTGGGTGTCTGTGCTCTCCCTGTCGCTGGTTGGCTGTCGGGTGTTCCTGCGGTGGGCTGGTTGGCCTCTGTGGTGGCCGGTCTGGTCGTCTGGCTGTGCGCCCTTGCTCTTGTTGGGTGTCTGCTGGTCTGGTGAGGGTCCCTCTTGTCGGGGGCTCTGCCTGGGGTTTCCCCGGTTCTTCCTTTTTCCTTCTGCGGTTGCTGCCTTGGTGTGGTTTCCTGGGTTGGCTTCTGTTGGGTTGGGAAGGCCGGCTTTTTCTGCTTTGGTATTTCTCCATAAGTTCTGAATGGGCCGAGGACATAAGGGACCTGGGGGTAATGCTCCATTACTTACCGGTAATCTTCATTACTCCTGGTCCCGTTGTCCTCGGCCCATTCATACGTCCCTCCCTCCCTCCCGGGCGGCCGGCCTTCCTGTCTGGGCTTGTTTGTACAGGAGGGCTGCTGGGTAGATCCTACCTTTGTACTCCCGGGGGGAGGGGCAGTAGGGATATCCCAGCATTCCTCTTGTTTTTATTTTCTGTCAGGAGATGGTTATCTCCATAAGTTCTGAATGGGCCGAGGACAACGGGACCAGGAATAATGAAGATTACCGGTAAGTAATGGAGCATTACTCAGAATACGCTTGCAAATTGCTGTTTTGGGCACCCTTGAGGAACTCAATGCACACAATAACACTGATAACAAATTGGATGGAACACTATTCCTTGGTGGGATTCCCGCACCTGAAAGAGCTGGGTGCTGAAATAACAGCCCCGATTTTGGTGACGAGACCATAAAAGACATGTACCAAAATCACTTTAGGCTTGCCCACCCTAACCTTCTCATTTGATACAGAGGGAAATGATAAGGCACCATCCCCCGCTAGGCCTCTTCCTCCCCTGCCCATTGTACCCTCACTGCTATTACTGGGGTGGGATGGAGAGGATGTAGTCTAAGGCCTAGGGCTGCCGACTTTGGAACTGGGGAACCTGGTCAGGTCTCTGCATTGGTTCAACATCCGGTGGTTCTGTGCAAATCACTTAGAGCCCGATGTAGGTAATCCCATATTACTGATTCTTAAATATCGAATCATACTGATTCGGTATTTAAGAACTGGCAATCAGGATGTAGGTCATTTTACCGATTTAATTACCGAATCGGTATGATACGGTAATTACCAAATTAGTATTTACCGATTCGGTAAAATTACTGAATATGTATTTTAACATGCCCCTACATCCCAAACTCCAAATACTGGTCGGTATTGGCCAAAATCGGCTGTTACCGACCGGTATTTGCCTTCCTACATCTGGCCCTAAGGGCCCGATGTAGGTAATCCCAGATTACCAATTCTTAAATACTGAATCATACCGATTCGGTATTTAAGAACTGGTAATCGGGATGTAGGTAATTTTACCGATTTAATTACCGAATCGGTATGATTCGGTAATTACCGAATCGGTATTTATCGATTCGATAGGATTCGGTAAAATTACCGAATCTGTATTTTAACATGCCCCTACATCCCAAACTCCAAATACCGGTCGGTAACGGACAAAATCGGCCGTTACCGACCGGTATTTGCCTTCCATCATCTGGCCCTTAATCTCCCTGTGCCTAAAATAAACAAGCATTTGCAATGCAATAGGTCTCGCATTAGGAAAGTTTGAGCTATTGGTATTGTAAATTACACTTTTTTTTATTTAGGTGTTGGTTTTGAAAATAGTGAAATCAATAGTTTTGTCATTTACAATGCCAATAGTTTTCACTTTCGCAAATGTGACACCTATAGCATTTGTAATGCAATATGAGTAGTATTTACGTGACTTAGATGTTTTGATATTACAAATAACAATGGCTTTTATTTATTTTTTAATAATTGATACTTAAAAAAAGCTATTGTCATTTATAACGTCAATAGCTTAAACTTTTGTAAATAACTTTTGTGAAGATTATGTTCAGTGTATTTTATTGTGACGAAAATCCAAGAACAGAAGTGAAATATTAACATCTTTTTGTGACATTTGGAATAAAAGCTTGAAACATTGAGAGAACATATTTGAACCAGTTGACTGGTTGCACAGATTAATGCTGTGGTGATGCGATCAATTAGAGTGAGGGGTGATCAATTAGAGTGAGGGGTGATCAATTAGAGTGAGGGGTGCTCAATTAGAGTGAGGGGTGATCAAGTGAGGGGTGATCAAGTGAGGGGCGATCAAGTGAGGGGCGATCAAGTGAGGGGCGATCAAGTGAGGGGCGATCAAGTGAGGGGCGATCAAGTGAGGGGCGATCAAGTAACTTAGAATGTCCTCGATTTTGTCACTTTAGAATACTGTTGTCTTATAGGTCCTTTCTTTCCCCCACATCTTTGTGAAAACGTGGCTCAGTGGCGCTCCTCCCCACACTTTCACCATCAATTAATTACACGTGACTTTTCAGCTGTAATGCAAGTCTACAGACAAGTATGGGAAACGCACTAAAAGATTTGAGTAGACACCAAAAGCTCCACACTGGGAGCGGGTAACATTTGAATATAAGTCCCCAGACTACTCACGACACCTACATAGGGCGGTCTAAAACTGGCGCACACGAGAATACAATTTTGACTTACAACTTGCATAAATACAATATAAAATACGCAAAGGTGAGCTACTCTGAACATCTTTGTAAATCAGGCCCCATAAACTGGAAAAAGTGAGAAATTACCTGATCGGAGAATATGTGATGGAGAAGTGTGCATAATAACTGGTGTCCTGAAATGCTATTGCTTGAGGAAGAACGTTTAACTGTTTTGGCGTTCAGAAAGGGCACATGTAAGCAAAACCGAACCTTTCCAAGAAAATCTTTACCTTACACACCAACGAGAGCAAGAACTTACAATTTTGGTGCAGGACGCAAACGTTCACAAACAACATTATTGCAACAAACTACTTTTTTTTTTAGTCTGGTATGAGCAAGGAGTTTAACAGTATAACTATGCTAAATCACAGACTACAATAACAGTAACATTGGCATATTAACTAATAAGAAAAAGATGAAGGTCTGCTGATGAACTAACAACCCAAGACGAGTATTTTAGGGTTGAGAACAATGAATAGCGTGCCTGCTTCGCGTATTTCCCCCCTTAGCCTCTAACGTTTACATCTTCAGTTTTTTATTAGTTTAAGGTGTTAACTCTTAATACCCCAACCCTCTCTAAACATTATTCATTGCTCAGATTGCATGACTCATGACCAGGCTTAACAATATGCTCATTCCTGTCCTGAGCAATTAAAAGAAGGCGGTGTGCTATTCTACAAACCCAGGAGGAGAAATGTCTGTTGAACATTTCTCAAACCGCTTTAAAACTATCATTTCAGCGCACATTTCTTCATCATCACGAGCTGCAGAATAAAGGTTGTCAAATCCTGGCTGTGTTTCTTTGTCTCTCTTTCTATTGAGTCCATCACTGCTTTTTTATTCGGTATCTACATACTCCTATTCCAAGACGTTCGCCGACTGAACATCTCAAAACATGCACAAATTAAATATACGAAAACACATAGACTGTTCAATTATTTTAATTCGCGTAATTACATTACCGAATACAGCTTACAGCGTCCTAACATGAGTAGCGATCAATTCCGTAAATCCCCATACAAGCACCTTGCATACATAGCCAAATATCATTTATATTAATATAGCGCCTTGGTATTCCCCCTCGCCTCCCTACACAAACCATGGAACCTTTTAACCTTGCAGAAGTTTGGAATTGTGTTTCCTTGCGCAGAAAACGCTTCCTCTCGCCTAAGCCCCTGAGACTTTTGCAACGCCGCCGCGCTGCCCGCGGCGACCCGGAAGCTCTTGCCCGGCCGGCCAATCCGCTCGCGGTCGACCGGAAGTCCCGCCTCCCGAGGTCCGCGAGCTGTGAGCTGCCGGCGCATGGAGCGCCCTGCCGTCCGGTGTAGCCCGGGTCCCCAGGAGGGGGCCAGGGAGAAGGAGGAGTGTGGCGCCTGTTGCGGGGCTCCTCTGACCTGAGGGACCCCCGATTCACATGAGGAGACGCGCCGCGCCGTGAGGAGCCCCGCCGGAGGAGCACAGTCGGTGAGTGGGGCCCAGGGCTGATGTGAAGTGCGTGCGTGCCTGTGTGTATGCCTGGGGGGGGGGGGAAGTGTGTGCGCGCGTGTGTGCGTGTGTGCGCGAGGGAATGTGTGTGCGCATGCGTGACTGTGTGTGATTGAGAGAGAATGCGAGGTAGGGGATAGTGTGCCTGTATGTGTGCCGTATGCCTGCGTGTGCATGCGCGCGCCTGTGTGTGTGTGTGTGTGCGTGCATGCATGCAGAGGGGTGGGGGCTGCCTGTGTCTGTGTGTGAGGGCTTTGCACCGCGCATGCGCAGCTACCAGACGCTCGCTCCCGAGGTGAAATCTGACCTCGTCAAAGCGCGCGTCTGGTAGCTGTCCACATTCCTAAATATGGGCCACAAAAGGTCTGAAGCAGACACTCTCAATGCTCACGCATTGAGAGTAGGTCTGCTCGACCTAAAAACTAAAATCAAAATATCCGTATGTAATGTAACTGGTGCTCCTGTAAAACACCCCAATACCTCACTATATAAAAAAGCTGCAAAATAAATTCTAGACTGTCTAAACTGAATCAGTAATTCCAGCCACCACTTATCAGAGCACCTAAATATATCTAACTCGTAATGGAGGTCCACATCGGAGGAGATGTAAAAGGACCATTACATCAGTGGATTCTATGCTTTCACTAAAAACATATTAATGAACTCATAATTGATTTTTCTAATGATAATATTTAGGGGAAGAAATTATTTTTTGTCACGTTATAGAAACTGATTGACTAGTATCTACCTAGCTAGATTATCACTACCTATCTTATAATACAGCTGTGTCCAATGTAGGGTTCTAGGATTGTTGACCCCCATGCAATTTTCAGGATATCCACGTAAGATACGCAATTAATCAAAATAGTTTAAATAGTGGCTATATAATGAAATCTACCATTAATATGGTCCTCCTACACTGGAAACTATTTATCTACTAGGTATGTTCTGAAATTCTTGCAAATGGGATAATGATGGACTTGATTGGTCTTATACCAGCTTTCAGCTAAAACATCAGTAATGTGTGACTAAACAGCTCAATGTGCATTGCAGTCAAAACTTTTTTAGGGCTCACCGTTATGGACCATACCAATGTGTATAGTGGACTGAGAGCCAGCCCAATGCTTACCATTGGTTGACTTTGTCCTCAAGCTCATTTACTTGCTACTTATTTAGTGCCTTTCATTCCTTGTTTGTGCTTGTCCCACCCATGAAGGATAGCTTCAAACCCATTCTCTTTGACTGGATGACATATATCCTTTCGCTGTTCACATTCAGGGAAATATTTTTTTCTTTCAGCACTCCAGGAGACTTTATATGTTGTCTTGTTCTTTCCCCGGTGTACTGATTCCTCCCTCAAATAGCAACCCCCTGCATGTCCTGTGTTGCTCCCTCCTCCCCCAACCCCAGCTTATTGATTGATTTCCATGCTCCTCTCTGGCATCTTTTGTTTTTTCTAATTATTTTTTCTACCTGCTACCTGCCTCAAGCACCCCCATTACTCCCTTTCCCATTTCCCAATTCTTCTGCCACCCTATGTAGGCTTTTCCCCTAAGTGCTCCCCTGCCTCATGTCGCTTTCCTTTTTTCACATGCGCTTTTGTGCATGTTTTTTGTTGTTGTTTTTTTTCGTTTACCGTTCCAAGATTGGCATCTGCTAGCTGTGTCAATCTGGGCCTCAATGGCGTTATGACGCATATGTCCACATGCATTATACATATGCACGTATGAAAGTCATTGTACTTTTATTTTCTTTCTTTTTGTTTTTTTGGCAATTCTGAACAGCATAGGTAAACAAAAAAAAACATTGACAAAGCCAACAGGGCAAACAGACAAGACATATTAAGCCCTTTTGCATTCCTTTTCAAATCTGATATTTTTAACACGTACACATCGCCTCGTTGGATTTCGAGTTGATAATAATGCATGAACATCTTTTCCTCCATACATTCCTTCTGCCTATCCTTTCTTTAAGAACTATCTATATGTTGAATGAATTCACTCTCTTTTCACCCTTCACGTGCCCTCACACTTTTGTCTGGATTTGCTGTGTCCACAAAATATATGTGCAATTTTATATAGCACATTCACTGTACAAACAAACTGTAAAACGTTGCACCAGCATTACATAAGGATGGCAGCTTACAAACAAGTACACAATTGCACTGGAGGCCTCGTATGTTTGGAGCGAAGTTGTGGGTCAATCACTTGGAGACTGGGGCTGCTCCACGTGCGGCGATCCGGAACGCTCCTTAAGTGCCTGGAAGTGGTTGTCTCGACACACCGTGACAAATGAGTGCGGTAGCCAGCCTGGAAACCACAAGTGCACCGATGCCTTCATGGGATTGGCTTAAAATAGCCACAGTGACCTGGCAGGTCAGGCACTTCCTGCTTGGTAATCACAGGCCGCAGGTCAGGCGCTTCCTGTTTTCTAATCACTGGCTGTGTTAAGGGGCCTTGGGTTAACCTTGCAACAACCAACGCCTCCAGTAGGTTAACCACCAGGAAATGCCTCCTTTATGATCTTCACTAATTAATATTAATGACTCTGTCCAAAGAGTCCATCATGTTCCCAATCAGTTCGGTAAGCAGTGTGTAATTTGGAAGTCCCGAGAAAATGCCTGACCGCACTGCAATGGCAGCTGGAGGCATGGAAGATATTTGGAACCAAAGATAAACAAACACATAAAATCACAGTAGAATAAGATTAAACGAGAGATAAGGAGTGACAGGTCCATACAGTTTGACCAACTCCCTGCCCTCTCTTGACGCAAAGACCGCTATGGTCTCTAGGTTCACCACGGCTTCGCCGCTGCTAGCATTGACTTGTTTCAGTCTAATGTAAATGTAAATGTAAATTCCAGCATTTGTAAAGCGCACAGCTACCTCCAACGGAAGTGTCCCGGCGCTGTCCGTATACCGCTTAGGAACCCTTCCTGGCTTTTCCCTGTGAGGCGTCCACTCCTGGGCATCCCCAGGGTGGAGGCCAGGCATCCCAACGCTGTTGGGGCCGTTGTGGAGATTAAGCAAGCTATTGCCCAGAGTTGCAGAGTGGGACCCATGATTAGAATAGGCACCGAGGCGAGAATTTTCAGGTCCGAGGAATGTATTTTTGAATGCATAGAGAGAGCTCTATGGCTAGGAGGATGTTTTTGGAAAACTGTGTCTGGGTGAGAGGAGATACTGGCCAACTATGGAGAGAAGGTGGCCTGTGGTGATTTTCTGAATGTACGTCATGAGGTCAGAACACGCTGGTGAAGACCCTCAGAAGCACAGAACCCACACCGTCGGTGGCAGAAGCCTGCTTCCATTGGATAAAAACTCTTTAAAAGTTATTTGACCTCCTTCCAGCTACAGCTCGTAAGACTGTGGAAGTGTCTTTAATCCTATCACGCCTAGACTATTGTAACAGTCTCTATGCAGGAGTAAAGAAGATTACTCTGAAAAAGCTGCAGACTGTTCAAAATGCAGCAGCCCGTATCGTAGTGAAACTACCAAGGGGGACATCGGCCTCTGAGGACCTCCAAATCTTCCACTGGTTGCCAATACACACGAGGATTCTCTTTAATGTCCTGGTAATAACCTTCAGAGCTGTAAAACAAAGTGGACCCAAATACCTCAGGACTAGAATAAAAGCTTATGTACCTGCACGCAATTTGAGATCCTCCACAAAAAATCTGTTAGTAACCCAGCATTTCCATCTGATGTCCAGAGGAGGAAAGTCTATGGCAGTCCTGGGAACAAAAGCATGGAACTATCTACCCACCCAAGTGAGATTCACACAGCTGGAGTCCATGTTTAAGAATAGACTGAAAACCTGGATCTTCACAGTACCAGATAGTCTGGCTTTATCTCTCATCTGATAACGGCGCCATCAGAGACCACACTCCTTGACACTCAGCTTACCCGCTCTCAGCACCAATATGCTCCTTCGGAGTGAAAGCCAGCCCTTTACAAATGACTTCATTCATTCATTCATTCATTATGTCACTTGTCTCATGTTAATTTACGAATACAGGACCCCTAACATGTTTCTAGCCTCTCCATATATGGTAAGATAGTTGTAAAGGAGGTCATGATGCGCTGATCATTTCAGGTGTGACCAGATCAAGAGAACGCCCAGAGCCGATGTACTTGCAAACAGCATTTCGCTCATGTCACTTCATGAGTGACAGACTCAGGCAGGCGTGAGTGATCCATGGCTCAAATAAGAGGGAGGCGGGAGGGAAAGGATAGGGAAGGAGCTGAGAAGGAGGCAGAATCACTGTCCGCAAGAGGTCAAGAGAACAGCGCGTCCTGAGACATGCCTTGGGTGGAAGTGGGCTCTGTAGTAGTGTAGAGCAATAAATAAGAAGTACATACATCTACCTGGTGTCTGTACTCTACCAGGAATGGTGTGAAGAAGAAGGAGACTGTAGCAGTGCTTTCCTTTGGTATCCGCTGGCACCAAAGACCATAGGAGGCCGGCATACGTTTCACATCCAGATGAGACGCCACTGAGGTACACCCTAAGTGCCAAAAAACAGTGGCAGCTGGCAGGAAATGGGGGTAGAGGAGCAAGGGTGGTTTTGGAAAAAAAACTAAATATTAAAAAACGACACTTACCTTTTCATGGATGCCGTCTCTCCTTCGTCGTTGCTTCTCTTTCTGGCGAGTCCCTGAAGCAGTAAGCTCACAGGCTCTCCTAAACCTAACACAATGCTGCAGCATTGTGATTGGTCTGAGCACCGTGGTTTGGCACTCAGAGGGGGTCTTGGAGCCTGTGCATGTTCTCCTCCCAGGCTGTGTATTACAGCCTGGTGGAGAACATGCAAAGTGCACATACAGGCTGTGTATTGCAGCCCAGTGGAGAACATGCAAAGTGTGCATGACTGTTTGGAGGCCCAAGGTGACTGACCAAACGGCAGTGGGGTTACGCTCCTCCACTATACGCTGCTGCAAATAAATGATTATTAAGTGGTACAAAGTGGCTGTGCACTTTTATTGTTTACAAGTTCATTGGCTCTGTGACGTCCGTGTGATCCTAGATGTTGTGTTCAATCTTCAAGAAGATGGAGCACAATAAGAGTTTGCAGCATGTCATGTATGTATGTATGTGCAACAGGTCGCTTCACTGCCATGTAGACATCAGAGAATATTTTTTGCAATCCAGATATAGGTTCAACAGTCTTCCTAATGGTATCTTCTACTTGCTTCTGACCTCTTCAGGTGTAGTGGGTAGTCGTGCAGAGGTCAACAACTATTGTTGTAAGGGGCATCCCAACCTACCTGTAAGTAGTATCTTTCACATGTCCGAGGCATTGTCAAAGGTGTAGCGGTTAGAAATGTGTAGAACCAGTGTGTGAGGTGACACGCATGCATATAAGCCCTCGATATAACAATGTACATGTAGGATTACATATGTCTAATGTTATACACTGGGCAGATGGATAGAGTAAACATTCAACCGTTCTTTAAGGCAGTTGACTGTTTATAAAAACCTCAAGGCATGCCTTACAAAATAACAAGGTGCAGTGACCGGCAACATGTATTGCAATGTGCTATAATCAAGTCAACACACTTATTATATATATTATATTTTGTGTGCTGAATTTATGAACACCAGTTCTCTGCCTTGTGAGCGTGTAAGCTGTGCAAGGGTAGGGATAGTAGTTATATGATATTTGGAAACCCTAGAAGCTCATGCAATGTGACCTTCCCTGCATGCTTGGTTGGTGTAAAGGGCAATGTGTATTTTCACAGGGAGCATCACTGCTTTCTTCACCTATTACAACATGTTGAAAAGTGTTGGCTAAGATAGTTTGTTTATACGGTAACATTATTTTGACAATACGTCATTAGCACAAAAACAAAGCATTTCAAGGAGCTCTACCGGTGCAGGCATGAGGGACTGGATATTTCTGTTGGGTTTGACGTCACCCTATATTGCCTTGAGAATTATAGCAGCAGTGGTCGTATACAGCAAATACATTGTCAGGATCTAGGCCTCTGTCACGACCAGGAGCTTTTCTGTTGTTCTGAGCAAATTTAGGAACACTTTTCCTCCTTGTTCTTATAACTATTATCTTTCTTTTTGTTTCCTTTCATTGTCTGGCGAGTATAATTATTACGGTACTAAGGGCCAGACGTAGGTATTCCGATTTACCGACTCTTAAATACCGAATCATACCGATTCGGTATTTAAGAGTAGGTAAATAGGAAGGGGGCAGATGTAGGTAATTCTTATTTTAGAATTACCGAATCTGTATGATTCAGTATTTACCGATTCGCCCATAGGAATCAATGGGAAATACCGATTCGGTATTTACCGAATCGGTAAATACCGAATCCTGTAAGGGTGCAGGGGGTGTCACTTTGACACCCTCTATCACCCCAAGTACAGGCTTGTGTGACATGTGGCACACATACATGCCCTAAGGGCATGTCTGTGTGTCACATGGTACAGGTGTACATGCACAGATGTGCATGTACACCTGAATTCGGTATTTTACCACCCAATTGTAAACAGTGCTACCTACATCTGGGATTTACCGAATCGGTTAAATTACCGATTCGGTACTTTACAGAATCTGTAAATTTACTGATTCGGTAAATTTACCGATTCTGTAAAATGATGGCCCCTACATCTCAGAAATCAATTACCGGTCAGTAACGGCCAAAATCGTCCGTTACCGACCGGTAATTGACGACCTACATCTGGCCCTTAGCCTCCTATCGTAGCATAAAGGGGGCTTCAGATGCCTGTGTGCTGGTGGGAGTGCTCCTGTGTGACACAAGTGGTTTCTATATACTCGTGGCCCATTCTTTCATGCTGGAGATGGTGTACTTTGTGCTACTTCTGCACTTGCAACAGTTTTTGCACTTATACATTAGCGCCATTCAAGAGAAGTGCTATTTGCGCTATATGTAATGTAATGTAATGTGCACTCGTATAGCCCAGCTGTCACCCAAAGGGTATCCAGGCGCTTAGAGATTACCAACCAGCAGGGACAGAGCAGAATTGTCCAAGATCACTTATCTGGGGAATAGTCTAGTTTTCAGTTCCTTCCTGAACCGAGACAGGGAGTTCAGTTGCCTAAGTTCCAGGGGTAGTGCATTCCACAGCTTGGCTGCTGTAAAGCTGAAAGATCTTCCACCCATTCAAACCTTTTTTGCCGGGGGGACATAGACCAGGTTCGCAGAGGAAGAGTGCAGGGATCTGGCAGGGGCATACCATACAAATTTCCTTTGTATGATTTTAGGCCCAGTTTTGTGTACAGCCCTATGGACAATACAGAGTGCCTTAAAGTGTACTCTCTATACAACAGGGAGCCAGTGGAGATATTTTAAGGCCAAAGAGGCTGAGGCTCCATGTGGCCGGGTCAATGCCAATTTAGCCGCCATAGTCTGTATTCTGTGTAATTTCTTTCACAAGGAGCCTGGAGCACCCAGGAGGAGTGCATTACAATAATCTATTCTTCTCAGGACAATACTGGACACTAGAGGTCTAGCAGAAGTGAGTAGCAACGGGAGGATCTTCCCTCTGTATTCATCAAACAGGTGTTATCTTTGTGTATTCTTTGCCTCCTAATACATTAAAGTCTCCTGAACTACAATTTCCACTGACTTTCTTCGCTTTCCCAAGCTTTAATTGTCCACCTTGGGCAGGTTATTTTCTCAACTGCTGTTGACCAGCATTGGGAAATTGGACTTCATTATTGCTACAGGCATATAACTCCATATTTGACCCTTTTTATGTATTTATTGACAGTAGAGATGTCGCCAAACCCTATGTGACCACCTAAATAAGAGCTACAGAGAAGGGCCTTGGTTTATCTCACATATTGGTGGACAGGAGGACATCTTTTGTTTGGGCAGAAGATGTGTGTTTGCACAGAAAAAGTTATTCTACTCCACACAGCTGTCATTATTTTTATGTTTATCCAGCAACATGAGCAAGCATCAGTATGGCTCCCTAGAGATGGCTCATTAACATATGCATCAAGTGATGGAGTTTGAGCTCTCAGGGGTATGCGCATGGCGCTGTTAACCCCTTCCGTGTGGCCGCGATTTTTCCCGTGTGCGGCCGCCGGACGAACACGGGCGGGCCATGACGGACCCCAGCCGTCATCAGCACACAAGCACTGTAGTGCATGACGACTGGGGTTCGTCACCAGCATGGAAGGGGTTAAAGTATATTAGAGAAGTAAATAATTACGGTTTTTGGTTTTCTGTGACCGTCGCACGGATCCCACTTCCATAATTAACTTTAGACTTCACAGTGTAGTTTAGTATTTTTGATCAGTATGGTATACCCATTTACTACATTCAGCCACATGCATTTTTAGGTCTGCCTTGACAAGGCAGCTGTTTCTGGGCCTTTTGTGACATCAAAAAATAAATTACAGAGTACTACCGAGAGAGGAGTTTAGGCTCCACCCACATGTGGGTTTACCTGTGTAGCGATTTAAATGGTCTGAAGTTGTAAGCTTCCACGAAAATGAGTGCTGGTATCATACTTTTTGGATTGTGGGAAAGCTTATACTCAATACAGGAAGACTGAGTTGGTTATGGTGGAAAGCCAATGATAATGACTATAGACCTGATCAGTTTATTATCAAACTTTACAAAAAAGGCAATACTGCTGACGTACTTTTTGTGAAAATCATATGTTACAGTGAATAAACATTTAAGGGTAGATTTATGTTATTCTGTATCCAACAATATATATGGGTATTTTGTTACAAGGACTGCTACAGATTACCCTAGTAGGCAAAGGTTTTGGTGTTGATTATCACCTGTGTCATACCGTGGGTATCGAAGACTTGCACGGTTAGAATCCTTGTTAAATCCTGTTAGGAGACTGTTAGGTGATACAGTATTTTGCTTTGCCAACTGGGATTTTATATATATTTCTATTTTTGTAATTATATACTTGATGGTTGCTTTGTAGGAAAGCTTTCTCTCAGTACAGTACTCCTGAGTTGCTTATGGTGACAAATGAATGATAAGAAGTATATGCCTGATTGGTGCACAGGGAAACATACTGCCAGATATCTGGTCGATTTATTATGAAAGGTTGCGACAAAGGCAATACACCTTGCTTATTTATCGTAAACAGCATTTAGTCAAACTAATATGCCTCTAACCCTGGATTGGTATCATACTATGTTTTAGACTGGTGGCAGGAATTTGATGACATATAATCTCACAGATTACCATCACCGGCAAGCGTTTTGGTGCTGATCACCCATTCTGACAAACCCTTCGAGTACAAGAATTTCACTGTGGTCATTCTTGTGAGACCATATTGAGAGGGAATGTATGTTAGTTTGCCAACAGCAATTCTGTACATATTTGTAATTATATAACTGTATGCAGGATGATTTCTAGTTTATGTGCACTTCAGCAGGACTGTATTGCTTACAGTGCCATGCCAATGGTAATGGCTATGTACCTTTTAACCTCTTCGATGTTCATGACAAACCCAGCTCGTCATGAGTCACAGTGGAGCTGTGCTCATGGCGAGCTGGGCTCGTCATAACGGCTCCGCGCCGCCGGTGCGCGATTGATTCCCCATCTGTGCGGGTGAATTAATCAGTGGGCGGGGTTGTGACGAGCCCAGCTTGTCATGAGCACAGCTCCACTGTGACTTATGATGAGCTGGGCTGGTCACGAGCACCGTGGCGCCGTGCTCACCACTGCTCCCCCCTACACACCGTGGGTGAATTACCCCCGCAGCGAAGGGGTTAAACTCACTGGGAAAAGTTATGTTGCTGTCTTTAGGAGTGACCTCATTATACTGGAAAGTTATGCCAAAGCATGTAGGCCTGACATACTTACAATGGAAAGCATGTGCTAAAGGCATTAGGCTTTTAAGGATGATTTCTTATTCCACTGTGCTAAATCTGCCTATAGGCAGGTATGTTGTATGACTGTGCTAAGTTCACATAGTTTGCTTTCTCTTAATTGCAAAAAATGCAAGAATATTGTTCAAAACATAAATCTGTCACTTAGCACAAAATTTTAGCATGAAATGCATACTTGCGCCAATTTATGACAAGAGAGTGCATTTTGCACTAAAAAATAGCGCAACAAGCATGTGCACAATCAACAACTGCTCGATTAATGGTTATTCACAAAGTTCACTTCTGCACTAAAATGTTGTTGTTAACAGTGGCGTAATACACAATGAGGCATAGTGGCGTAATTTCAGGGATTTCACGATACAAACATATTGAAAAACTCCCAAAATTAAAAAAAATATGGCAGCATAATATAACTTTCACCTGGGTCTAGAATTGTTTTGCACAGTGTTTCGCGGATTACCATAGAAGGAAAGTATTTTAGTGTTGGTTATCCCCTCTGACAAACCCTATAGGTTGAAGATTTCCATTGTAATAATTCTTGGCAGAATCTCCTTGGTAGTCCTGACAGGCTTAGATATTTCTTAGGATCTTATCATAAAAATTCATTATATTATGAATTCATCCGAATATTAAAAAAATATATATCTATGAGGATAAATAGAGGGCTGCTGGGGGCAGCCTTCATCCGCCATAGGTCTTGCTGAATGTTATTTACACTCTGCTTCCATCTATGACAGTGTTTTGCCTGGGGTAATGTTTCAGTCCACATCAGTCATTGACTCTCTTCCTCTGTGAATGAAGGCAGTTTCTGACCACATGTGCACATACACATTTTAAAATGAATATGCTTCAGTGACAGAACTGGATGGCCTGTACTTTAGGTTTTAGTTTTCTCCTTTTACAGTACCCCTTTCATTTATTTGCTTCTCGTCTATTTTATATTAATCAGATAGTAGAGCTCTGTAGGCAGTGCTAACCAGTTGGTTGCTTACTTGCTGCTCATTTCATCTGCAGTGTGCCACATCCCACGTGACCACTTCTCATAAACCAGGCGTCCATCATGAAATTCTGTTTTCCATACTGTATTATTGTTTTACCATTCTAAGATGGCCAGTACATTGAATCTAAATGTGGCGACCAAGCTGGAACCTTAAAATAGGGATAGACTATGTACAATATTGCAGCAAGATGGACGCATGCTGCTATATTTAGTTTTGTTTTTTGAAAAATATGCCCACCATGTTTAAACTGCAGCATGTTTTCTGTTTTCTACTTATATTCTTTTAATTTATCTTGCATGTGATGTTCAGTGTGTTTCATTCTGGCTGTGTCAGAGGGTGAAAGCAAGAATAATTCCGAGGTTGGAAGAATGGATGCATGATTGCAAAGGTGAGTCACAGAGTACATGCAAGATGACTTACTAAGTGCCTAACTCCATCAATTAAACAAGCCACACCTATAGTCAGTGCCTATGCTCTTTGGAAATGCCAAACATAGTGAAGACCCTATGCGCTGTAACTGCCAAAGTGGTTATTCCAATATTTCTTAGAATTCATTCTAGGTGAAAATAAACCTTAAGGTTTACTGACCTGTAATGTTCTTTTCAGCAGCCAATGGGTTACATGCCGCACGCTGTCTAGGACCGTACCTGCCTGCCAGTAGTGGGAAGGCCAAGCGAATTATCGTGGTGAAAGAGTGGGTGTCTGACGCCATTTAGCTGTCGCTTTTGGACAGATGGACAGCTATTATTACTGTTATTACTGAACCATTTTGCTCTCTCTTTGGCCGAATCTTCCGGCCTCAGAGCCTCATTGGCGAAGGACCCTCCTGCGATTACAGTCCAGGCCCACAGTGGATGACAGGACCGCTCTGACAGAAGTGCTGGATGCTATCTGGCTGGAATAGCATGCAGGAGGCACGCTCTATCACTGAAGTAGAATAAGCCAAGGGGGAGACAGGAGAGTGAATGCTATAAAAAAAAGAGAGAGAACAGTGGTTTCTTTGAGATAACACAAAAAGAAATGGTGGGTGTTTTGTATAGGACCCACTAAATCTCAAAGTAATGATAAAAGCAGTTGTTGTTTTGTTATCCAAATGAACGGTGCTTATGGTATTGACCTCAGAGGATGAAAGGCAAAGTCAGGTGCAGTCACCCAAGAGAGTAAACCCAAAGCCCCCAAGCTGCACCTAGATGTGTTGTCATGCAGGGAGATCTTCCCGGATTACAGAAGAGTTGGCCTGTTTGTGTTGAATAGGATGATAGAACACAGCAGGACACAGTGGTGTTGGACCAACTGAGGAACTTGGACATATAGAACTGGCTTTGTCTGAAATGGTCTTTTGCACTTTTCTTGTAGTCACAGAACAGGAAACAAAGCAATCTTATTTCCAATCCATATTAAACATCCCTTATTCCACCAGCTCAGAAATGGAGGCAGCGAAGACTGAATAACACATTAGATAGGCATAGGGGCGCTTATTTACAAAAATGTCAGGGGTAGCAGTTGTGACATCACATACCCTTTGACCTCAATGTCATCACGGGAAGTGACATCATATGATCTCTGACCTGATTCTTTCCAGGAAGGCATGTCACATGACCTAACATCACAACATTTAAGGATTGGTATTGGATAGTATCACGAAGTAACCCAAAGTTGTGCAATGCGTTGCTTTCCATTATTTAATATCAAGGCGGTATTTCATGGATGGTGCATTGGGGCTCCCATGCAACCACCCATGGGTCATGATGCAAATCCCCATCTACAAACATTGGAAGAGAGGAATTTGCACCAAGATGTTATGCCTCCTCGAGGCAGGCATAACAAGGAGAAATGCCTTAAAGCATAGTTTTTGTACTGGAAGTGACTCCTTCCAGTGCAAAAAAATATTCTTCAGAGAATGCATACACCTTGCCCTCTAACACAAGGGTATGTGCATTGGCGTATTATGGCTGCCAAAACTGTGCCAGTGCACTGGGCAAGGAAAAATGCACCATATGTTATTGGAGAGCGTGCATTTTTTCTCTTTCCCCTTTGACACAAGGCAGCACAGCAAATTAGGTGCAACATTGCCTTGCATCGAAGAATAGTAAATCTGGGCTCAATCTCAAACAATCTCACTCACTGTCTGTCACCTGGTTCTCATGCACTAATACTCACACACACGTTTACACATGCAGAAACATATTCTCACACATACACATGCTCTCTCTCACTTAAGTACGCTCTCCCCTTTAAGCACGCCTACAACAGACCTTTAAATCCATGTTTACTTACCACAGCTGCCACCATTGGTCCGAAGTGTGCTCCAGTTTTTTTTACTAATAGTGAATAATAAATTATTATTCACTATTAGTATAATGCAACACAGGCAGACAGTAACGAATGAGGAGCCCCTACTTGTTCTTATCACTGATCTTGCCACCCCTGAGGTGAAGGGTCGCAAAGGCAGTGACATGGGCCACCAGGGGAAGCCAGGGGCCGCAGCTGTGGCCCCTGGCAACCGCAAAATGGCATCCATGCACAGGTGTAGTTTTCTATTGAAGACTGGCCAATTTCACACTAGAATTAGCACTGACCAACCAGTGCAAAATGCTAATTTTCTGTATGTTCAAATTTCTTTGTGGCCCTGATCAGTCATTGTGAAAGTCTTTTGGCACTGGACAATAGTGCAAATGCAGGCACAATATTTCCTAGTCACCTGTGCAAAACTGATCAATATAACGCATGCAATCTGATCCCAGGAGCACTTTTAGAACTTCAATGTCACTGCTTTTAACACCTCACTGCCCTTTCCTCATATCTCTTTTTTTTAAATTCCAGTTGGAAATGTTATTTTATTCGCCAATGAAACCCAAATGGCCTCTTTTCAAGGTTGGGAAAAATGTGTGCATTATCTTGTGGGTTTGAGTTGATTTTTGCACCCAATTACGAGTCTTCCCTAATGCAACAGAAAATAGTGTAGAGAAACAGGCTTCGCACTTGGTTTTACCATATAATATTCCTCTTACTGTACTGATTTGTCTGCACAGTTTCCTTCAATTACCATGGAACCCATGAATTAAAAATAGGGCTCAAACACTGAGGGGCAGATTCGCTAACAGTCTGTGGTGGGTTTGTATTACAGAAGTGACACAAACTGACGTAACATGTGGAATTGGGGTTTATTTAAGTGGAAAGTAGCATTAAAGTATCATAGCGCTTTCAAAGGGGCTTACTATGGAGCTATGGAGAGGACATGGGCGTTCCCACACTACAACACATGGGGCTTCATTTATGAGAAGTGATGCATCGCTGCGTAAAAGCAGCGATGCGTCACTTCTCAGTGCGCCCTCCTTGCGACATGATTGATGCGTCATATTTATTGTATGACGCATCATGGCGCAAGGAGTTACAGATACATCAGTATTTCTGACATATCTGTATGGTGCAAAAGTGACGCACTGCTTGAGTGTGTCACAAAAGTGACGCAACTGCAGCAATGTCTACTTTCACATGGAGCAAGCCCCTTGGGAAAGGGAGTGCGTCAGTCTTACGGCTGCTGTGAGGCAGGTGTAAGATATTGACGCATTTGTGTCCTAGAAGTGGCGCAGTGAAATCCTATAGATTTCACTGCGTCACTTCTATGACCCTTTCTTGCGTCAGAACGCCCACCCTGCATACATTATACCTGGCGCAGGTATAATGTGGCGCAGGGGTTTACAAAGTGACCGCATCTACCTAGATGCATCACTTTATTAATATGGTGCAACAAGGCACATTTTTTACGCCGCTGGCGCGTCACAAAAATTGACGCACTGGCGGCGTAAAAGTGACACACAGCCTCATAAATAAGGCCCATTTTTTTTACGCAAATCTCTATCTACTAAAAAAGGTTGCACCAAAAATGTACACCTCTGAGAGACAGGTGTACCAAATGATTCCAACTTCACAACACATGTTCAAACTTGGAAAAGCTTTAAACTAGTATTTGGTATTTGAAGGCAACCCTTCCAGTGCAAAACCTATGCTAGACATCACAGACACTTGCACTGTGGACCAAGGATGTGTGCATGGCACAAGGCAGCCTAAAGAGCACCAGTGCCAGAGGGGAGAGAAACAGCACCATATTGTAGTAGATATGTAGCTCTTCTGCTCTCTACCTTTCATGCACCTTAGGTTGCAGTACAGCATCTTAGGGCGAGGCCCAGCAACTTAGGTTGCAGTACAGCAACCCACTGCAATATGTTAAAACATTTTTTACATTTGTCCCTGAGTGTGCTAAATTTTAAATTTAGCGCATTTGTCAGAATAGAAGGAGGATAAAAGTCAAAATCAGCGATGCCATGAATCAAACCTGTCAGCTTAAGTCCGCAGACAGGTCTTTGCAAGGATGTATGCAACCGACTGAGCTATCTCACTAACTTACTTTCTTGTTTCGATCTCTCCGTCACTCATGCTTCTCTCTTATCCTCACACAGCCTGCTAGAAAGATGCCCCCCTCCCACCCCACTTCATGGCCCTGTTTAGACTATCAGTAAGTCTAAGAGCCCGCCAACTCCCTAGAGAGAGGCGCGAGCCTCCTCCGCTTGAAACAATGGCCTCCTCTATTGACCTAAACTAAATCATATGGTACTCGTTTCAACATGTTTTTCTAAAGCACGCAGAGACACGGCGCGACCCTATATCATCTTAAACCAACATTATTTAAAAATAAATAAACATAGAAGAGCCACTTCTGGTGACCTGGCAGGCTTCCCCGGGACTTCCCTCCAGCCCCAGGGCAGCGCAAAGCCTCGCAGCCTTCCTCTCGGAGAGTGCTTCTCCGCAGAGCTATATAAATCCACATGAAATACGTATTATCTTGTTCTCCCTCTGCTTCCCCCTGTCTCCTCGGAGAGAAACTAATGCATTTGTCACCGAAAATGGCCCCGTCGCCTATAACTCAGCTTTTAAACAAGCACCTTGGTAATGGCCTGGGCTGCAGGTAGGCGATTCATTTTTTCCTGCAAGTAATTGAATCCATTCCTTTTCGATTTTTCTCTGCTTGTTACAAATGCGCCGAGGGGGCCAGAGGGGGAACCTCACAGGATGGAGCCGGTTTCCTGATGGTATGTTTGAAAAAAAGAGCCCGCCACCAGCATGCGTGTCCGTGACAAGTCGGCAGGATTCATGTGAGGCCGGTGCCTGATATGACTGACTCTACCCCAGCCACAGTGGCTTTTCAGAATTTCCAGTCCTGAGGGCTATCTCTCAGCACCTCACCCTTCCAGTCCTTTCACCTCTGTTTAGAAGTGAAGTTGGTACGAGGAACTCCAGGAAAAAAGAATGAGAGTCATAAGGCAACCCCTAATCAGAAGGCACGTGAATTATTCGGGAATAGAAGAGCACATTATGAGGCAGGGTATATGAAAATATGCAGCACAGAAAAGAAAAATGTGCTGCAATACGCGGAATGTTCTGTGGTGGTATTGTGTCCCTACATAGTAATTTTAACATACATTGATACACAACAATTCCAACACACATCCATTCCCTGACCTGTTTGGGATTTATGTATGACGTGGGTGCCCTTGTAAAATAACTCCTGCTTTGAACATGTTAGATTAATGGAATTTAACATTTCCTTAGCAGTGAATAAATCATTATTTTCACTATGGTTAAAGCACATGTAAACATGTAAGATTGGTTTTAGCCTGAAAAAGCCCCTTCCCAGTCCATTAATGGGGCACATTAATACTGGCCTAGAAAATGTTTCGCATCATCATCTTGCCTGCCCAAGAGGAGTCATATCACCCAATACCTCAAGGACCTCCACTGGCTCCCTGTACAGAAGAGATGCCAATTTATGCCTACAAAGCCCTCCATGACCAAGGACGCGCCTACATGAACCATCGCCTGCATTTCCACGACCTCCCAGGAACCACTGCTCCGCACACCTCGCTCTCACACAGATATCATCCATTCGCCATGGCTGCTCTGGAGGAAACTCCTTCTCCCACACTACCGCCAAATCCTGGAACGCCCTCCACCTCCGCACCTCATCCTTGCTGACCCACTTCACAGAGGGACTCAAGACCTGGCTCTTCGACTGGTCCCTGCTGCACAGCACCTGGATACCGTCTCAGGTGATAAGCCATGCTATGCAAGTACGACTTGATTGATTAATGGATTTAATACCGAATACAGCAATCAACAGCTGCAAGGCAACCAGTTAATGTTTGCAATTCTTTTCAGTTTAAATATTCATGTTGCCCTTCTAAAAGGTTTCAATGCAAATTTATTGTTCATGGCTACTTGTGGCAAATGCTGGGATAACTTAAAGGTACCGCACCACTCCGATGTTATATTCTTCACCCCAGTACTGTTCAGCTATAATAGGGCCTGTTAAGTTGTGGGGCCCCTGGCACGCATGTTGAATAAATAACAGAAACAGACACCAAAAGTTAGTGTATAGAACTGGCCCTGGCACGTGCACCAGACCCCTTTTATTGGCACCTGTCATGAAGGGGTGTGGGGTGAGTGTAGAGGCAGCCTCTGAAGAGGGGCTGCATCATTGCGTGTTCAGCATGACACAACAGGACCCTGGTCCCTGACCATTGATGCTTCTATGTTGTCTAACAAACCCCTTGGATGAAGAAGACCCCAAAACCTCAGGGTTGGAAGGTGGTGTGTAAGTACTGGCTTGAGGAAGATAGAAACTGTGCACTGGCAATGCCAAAATAATTATACCAGCCTTGCCCCTTCTACTTCTTTTGACCAGTCCTTAATGCTGTGAGGAAGTAACTACGCTCCAGTTTTTAGCTTTGATGCTCTCAAAAATGAGAACAAAATGTTCACCAGGCCAGGACATTTTAGTCTCCAAACAGATCATGCATGTGCAACAGCTGTCCAGAAGCTATTTCTCTGGGATTTCCTATCTTCTTTGCATGACAAAGGAGGAACAAAAAGTTCATACTGTCGCTTTGCAAATCTCAGCCAGTGGCACAAACTGAGTCTGATTCCTGGAGTTGAGCAGCCTACAGCAACACCTGCACTTTCTTATCAGCAAATTACAGAAAAACAAAATTACGTCAGAAGATCTACTGATGCAGTGAAACTATAGAAAGTCTGAGACCATTCCTAACATCCAAAATTCACCCCTAGAGAGTTTGTCATAAAAGGAACCAGTTCTCTCTAAATGATGTTACAGCCCTAGAGATTACAGACATCAGAGTGCAACGATACCACTGCGGATGCCGATTCAGCAAATGCCTAGGGTAGAACAAGTGATAATGAGCATCCTTTGGCCATTGATGATCTCAGAGGGTTGCCCCTTGTATCATCAATGCTATTAAGGGGCAAAGAGTGAATAACCTTCTGTTCCTACTGCTTCCTTGATCATGCTCAAAATAAAGAGTGGCAATGGCAGTGCCAGGTGTACGATAAAGCACAAGTCACTAAATAACCCAGTTCTCACAGACAGTGAGCATATATCATTGCTACTCGAAGAAGGTCTTTTCCAGCAAGTGTGTAAAAGAGGCTGCCTATAATGGCTAGCAAAAAGTCAGCTGAAATCTAGGTTAACACTTGAGACAAGCTCCAAGCTTGCACATCCACATGAAAACCTGGACACTCAAATGCAAAAATGCTAGGTAACCAGGCTTTAAATATGACTTAGGTTGCAATATCAGAATTAATAGGATGACGTAATCACTGGCCACTACACCTTTAAATTGGAATGTGGTAATCCCATTCAATACACCCCTGAAGATATTCTAGAACAAGGAGCCCCTAGCAGTGTTATGCTCCTCCAGCACTGAAGGTGGAAATGGAATGATGTCCATTGATCATAACAGGACCACCTAGTGGGTTTAGAGGGGAAACTTGAAGATATTTTGGGATACATAAAAAATTCTGGTGAAAGGAATAAGCTGCTTGTCCAGGGAGCCACTACATTCCTGACAAAAGTAAAGTATAGATAAATGTAATGGGTGGAATACTTGAATTGATCTCACCCACTAGAAATCACTCGGGCCACTTCCCTATCTATTGCTATCTTACACACCATGCCACCTCCGTTTGGTCCCACCCATATGCAAATCTGTCTTCATTCTGATCCAATACGAACAGTCCATTCTGAACTTCTAGGCCAGGTCATACTTGAAACGGAAGACACACAACCCAGGACAGTTTGGCCCTAGTTAGAACTCATTAGCCAGGTATAGCTTGGTTTCAGTGACACAGTATGCATGGGACCTACATCTGGGCATGTCCATCCCACTTGGGGCGACATGAAATGCTTGACTTAATCTCAGCCAATGGTAATTACTCAGGCCGCATCCCAGTCCATCGATATTTTGCACACAATGCTGCCTCAGTTTGCTCATGTAAGACAGCTGCTTGAATGCAGAAGTAAAGCTGGGAGCCAAAAACAAACATTGGTAGAGGCAGTTGGTTTAGCGTGCAGTTTGGATCCTCAGGTTTTTAGCTATAGTGAAAAAACAAACAACAATTATTATTTTTCGTACAATAAAATAAAAAATGTAATGTGTGATGATTTTATGTACTTTTGAGAGGCAAAATAGTGCCTTTTCCTTTGTAATGCAAGTGCTCCATAATAGGTGGAATGATGCACTAAACTGCCAATATGATGCGACAAAAGAGTAATACTCTTTTGGGACAGATCAAAAGGTCACTCATGTGTATGCTTAAGAAATTTCTAGCAATATGTCTTGCAGACAACTGTGCTTTTAAGCCAGACCTAACAGGGCTTAGTTGTTTTAAAACATAATTTCATCATATGTAGCAATACAGTCTGCGAAAAAGCAAAAAAAAAGAAAGGAAGGGAAGGACCTCTCTTATATCACAATGATCCTTAAATCAAAACTTTAAATCATTCCTTGCCGGTAACTTGCCATCTTAACAGAGCTTGTTTAGCGTCCTGCTCATTAGAGAAGAAATGTTGTCGACCATCTTTTATATTCTTGAGATGAGCCGGTTCTTGCAGGAACACTTGTAAGCATACCGTTTTGAGAGGAACCATTAACTGGCGAAGCTTCCATCGTTTGCCCATTGTTACCTTACACAGGTCAGATCGTACAAAAATGGACATTGCATCCACCTTAACTGGAGACGATGGGCGCACCTTGAAATATATAGCTTGGCGGAGCAAAAAATTGCCCAAACACACTAAAATAGATCTAGCAAAATTGGATTTAGCCTGGCTGCCCTGGGTGGTCGACAGTGGCAGTCTATGTGCCCATTGAACTTGGGTGTCCATATCTCAGTCTGCGAGATCCTGAAAGGCCTCTTATAAAAGTTTAAGTATAAAAGTCAGCAGACCATTGCCTTCCTTTCCTTCTGGAATGCCGAACATCCGTAAGTTCTGGTGCCTCTGTCGATTTTCAAAATCTTCGACCTTAGACTGCATTAGCGTCATTTGGAAGTCCTGTGTCTTCAACAGATTGACCGTGTACGTATTGGATTCTTCCACCACGCTATTCACTGCTGTAGATCCGTAATTTCGGAAGAGAGCAGACTGACCCTAGATGTTACCTCTGCCAAGGCTTGCTTGATTTCCCTGCTATCGGTATTAGCCTGTTTATAGTGTGCCTGGGCTTCTGCTCTCTGAGTATACAGTGCTTGAATGACATTAAAGAATGACGGCTCCTCTCCTGTCCGCTCCAGATTGTTAACTATGGGACCTGGTCCTGACACAATTAACGGTGATAGTAGCGCAGCAGAGTTTGTTGTTGGGAAGAAGACTGAAGATTTTGGGAGACCGCTGCTGATAGCAGATGCAGATTTTCCTGAAGTGTCTGCATGATCAATGTCAGCTCTAACTCCCTCTGATAATTCTATAGGAGTGGTTGCCGTACTGCTGGCAATGGATTCCCTAGAAATTATGTTTTTAACTTCCCCTTTGATGAAATCCATTTGCACAAGGGACTAACTCCTGGGCCAGTCTTGACAGTACTAGTTGAACCCTCCTTTAATCACCCCATTGCATCGATCACTTGTTGTTTTACTCCCCCACCGCGGCCTTTACCACCTTTGCATGGCTTGGAATTTTTGGGGCTTTTGACTCTTACATTTTTTACCCCCCCTCTGCCAGGTGTGCTGTCTTGTTTGTCCACCCAACTTTGAGCCATATTAAACCACTCCTTATCGGGAACCGTTGAAGCGCAGCTTGAGCCAACTGCCCCTGCAGTAGACACGGTGTCGACAGAAGTATCAGCTATATTATGAGCACTTTGCCCTATTTGCTCTAGTTGTTGCCCCCCTCCAGTACTAATGGCTCCGCAACCACTGCTAATGTCGCTACTGTTCCCCTCCTGAAGGTTTTCTTCCCGTTATCTGATCAGAGATCTCAATGGGGTCAGTGCGTTCCTTCAAAGTTAGTTCAACATGACCAGTAGTTATTGCAGAACTATTAATCATTTTATCCATTTGACTGTCTGTTTGGCAATCTCTTGTACTTGTACCCAGAGAGCCAGCTTTCTCTGACACTAAATCACCAGCTAAGCTAATTACTCAATCAATTGTCTTTCCGACTTCCTGTAAAATTAAAACATGATGCGCAGCAAGTATGTCCCTAGCGCTGTCTGGGCTAGCCTCGCCACCTCTTACATCCTGTATTGCAGCATTCAGCACTTCGGCCATCACAACACCTGGGATAAAATTCTCGGATCCACATGACCTAAGCAATTCAGTTGCTTTCCCGGATTGAAGTAGTTTCAAAATTGGTTTTCCAAGCTGTGACCCTATCTCATACTCATCCCTGGAACCAGTAGTAATGGTAGTATCAACATAGACCGGAGGGATACCAACAGACGAGTTAAGAAGGCTCTGCTCATCTGCTGGTGAAGTAGTAGCGCCTCTTCCTTACTTGTCCTTGTTTGAGCTTCCCGTAGTTTTGCAAGTTACACTTGCTGAATTTGTAATGTCATTGCCCTTTCCTTTGGCAGTACGTGGTGGAGCCATGTCAGCCCGCAGCTCCCCTTCTGAGAGTGTGACAGAAAGATGGACATTCCCAGAGAGAACCACGCGGAGCACCTGACCAGTGTGTGCAGCGTTCGCAGCATCGGGCAAGTCTGGAATACCTGGGACAGAGCCAGGCAAGAAATCCACCATGCGGCTCGGCACACATAGACCCCCTTGCTTGCCGAAGAGATGAGGCACATTTGTTGGCTCAAAGCTCCTTGAAGAATGCGGTGGACGGGTAACGCTCAGGTACGTCACCTGCTGTGTCCGTGTCCTTATCACAACCAAACTTTAGCTGTAGCTTGCATTACTGCTGGACCGCGAGACAGGAGGGCCTATGCGGGACCACGATGATGGCTCACTGGAGGTTCAGCGGGGAGGCATGGAGAGCGTCTTCAAGCGCACAGCTTTACTTCGCCATCTTCCTATTCCCCTATACGTACATCATGAATAATGATGAGGTAGGTCAGATTGTGACCCCGTTTTTCTTTTTTTCCTTCTCTCTTTACATAGACACAAGACCTAAGACTCACAACTTTAAAATTACTCTGTAATCAGCTGCTGTTTAATGAAATACGAGAAAAAACAATATTGGTGGCTGTGCTGTGCAGGGTACGATGTGGTCACGAGGGTTGATGGTTGGGAGACCGAGAGGGTGTCTTCAGCATGCAGTCAACATGGGACAGCAAGGAACGGGGCGATTCCTTTGTGTAGGTACAGGGGTGGTCCAGATGCAGGGTGGGAAGAGGAAGGGAAGGGGGGTTTCGGGAGGGGGGATTTAAAAAGCCACAGTTAATGGATCTCACACGGGCAGAACACTGGGGGAAGTGGTAGGTAACTGGGGTAAGGACGACGGGACCGGGTTTACATCTATTACTCGATGTCAGAAAATAAATGTATGTGTTGGAATGTAGCAGGACGTAATCAAGCTGGCAAGCGACGGTTAGTAACGGAAGAGTTGTGCGTATTCAAGCCCCATATATTAGGGTTGGTGGAAACACAAATTGCATACAAGGATAGAGCTCCGTTATTGCAACTGGGTTATGACGTTATTGTGTGTACGTCGCAAACTATTTATATTCGAGGGGTGGCTTTATTAAAATCTAAGAGATGCAGGGCTGTTGTTCTTTGATCACTTGCTGACCCGAAGGGGACATGGGCTATTTCATAAATGACAATAAATGGGCGTAATTTTACAAAAGTTATGGTGTAATGCCCAAACATTGACTGCCCGGATGTTATTTTTCCTTTGAGTTCTGAGCTCCTCAAGTGGTCTGGCGAAAAGATTGTGATGGGAGATTTTAATTGTATTTTGGATAGAAAGATTGATACTGCCAACACTACTGCACGTGTGGAACCAGGGTGGCAGTCCTAGAACTTCTCCATTTACATCAGTTGGAAGACTCGTGGAGAAGGCTATTTCCAAACATACCAGGATATACTTTCTACTCCACACCGCATAAGCACTACTCAAGGATTGACATGATATTCGCTAATAGGGCAATCTTGGAAAAAGCATTTGTCACGGTATGTCCCAAAATTACATCTGACCACAAACCGGTCATGTTAAGAATAAAGTTTCAGTCTAATGTTCCGGAACCAACTAGGGAATTTACTTTTCCTAGACATTTCCTCAGTAACTCAGAATATATTGATTTTATAAGAACTACACTCGAGGAGAACATTGATAATAATTGGGGCACGGCTCCTATCACAATAGTATGGGACTATCTAAAAGCCTGTGTAAGAGGCGCTACGTTGCAATATATTATTAAACAAAATCGACAGGACTTTGTACAGCTAGAGCAAGAACAAAAGTGCTGTTTAGATCTTGAGCACCTACATGCTACAGCTATTGCTTTAAAAGATGTTGCCGAACAACTAATTTATCAGCAGGTTATCGAGGCCAGAGCTGAGATCAAGAGAAAGCTAAGGGACAAAGTTGCAAATAGTTATCTCAAATTTAGAACGAAACAGTACGAATATGGTGAAAGAGTCTGTCGCCTGTTGGCTAATCAAATAGCAGATCATAGGGCTAAATCATGTGTTAAATCCATCAAAGGGGTAGACGGTCTGGTTTATACTAGATCTACGGATTTTGTAGAACAATTCAGGTTATTTTATGCTGACATATATGGTGGCTCTGTCTGCTTTGATCAACAAACTACTTCAGCTTACATACAGGAGTGAGCAATGCCAGCTTTGGATTCTCTGTACTGCGAGCCTCTGCAAAAAGATGTCGGGGTGAGGGAGGTCGAGGAAGCAATCAAGGTTCTGCCTGCTGGCAAGGCAGTCAGGAACGATAAGATCCCGTTGGAATTTTATACGGTTCTCAGAAGTACATTAACCCCAATTTACCTTGAGTTATGTTATACAATTATGCAAGGCAATGAAGTTCCCCCTTCTTGGAATGGCACAAATATTGTAATTTTTCCTAAAAAGGGGAAGCCTATAGACAAAATGAGTTCTTACAGGCCAGTAGCACTGATAAATGTTGACGCAAAACATTTCTCTAAAATTCTCGCTACACGATTGGCCCACATCATACATCTATCAGTCTCAGAACAGCAACATGGCTTTGTCCCCGGAAGAGACACGGCTGCACATATTAAAACAGCGATCGCAGCATTTTATGTCTCGGGACAACTAGGCCAGCAGCTGGGTATGCTGATGTTGGATGCAGAGAAGGCCTTTGACTGAGTAAGTTGGGGAGCTCTATGGGCAACAATGTCTTCTATAGGTCTCGGTCAAAGGTTCATCTCAACAGTACAAAAGCTATATAGGAGCCCAACAGCTGCACTCAAACTAAATGGCCAATCATCTGCTTGTTTTGTCGTTCATAGGGGTACGCGTCAGGGCTGTCCGCTATCCCCTTTACTGTTCGCCATTTACACTGAGCCATTTATTAAGCATCTATTAACTAGCACTGATATAAACAGGATGGATCTTAAATTAACGGCATACGCGGACGATATTGCCATTTTCTTGAGTCAGCCGGTAAATGCTCTGACCGCTATAACTTTTGAGGCACAGCCATTTGGCTCTTTTTCCTGCTATAAACTTAATTTGAACAAAACACAGACACTATTGAACTTCCAACATGAAAATTTCCCAAAGGCCTTAGGCGTCACAAAGAATGCAACATATCTGGGATAATCTCTTAGTAGTCAAGTAAGTGATATTATTTCATTGAATTATAAACCTTTGTTGAGGAAAGTAGTTGTGAATCTGCGAAGATGGCACCTGCTCCCCCTAGGTATGTATGGGAGATGTAACGTCTTTAAAATGAATGTCCTCCCGAAGTTTTTGCATTTTTTTCACACTATCCCTCTGAGGGTGCCCCAGACCTTTTTTAAGCGCTTGGATAGCACTGTCGGTAGTTTTACTTGGGGATACCAGCGTACCAGGAGAGCCATATGATATATAAAACTATCATTTAAGTAGGGTGGTTTCAAACTTCCAGATTTTAAATTATATATTTGGGCTGCATTTGCTGGACGAATACAGGGGCAGATTTATGTTAACTGGCGCATCCCGAGGGATGCGCCAGTTAACATGCGCCACAGTGCGCCACAGCTACGCCACCCATGGTGCGCCGCATTTGTGATGCGGCGCACCATGGGGCAAAAACGGCACAGATGCGTCACGCATCTGTGCCGGAAATGTGGCGCATTGCTGGAGTTGCGTCGCAAGCGCGACGCAGCTCCAGCAATGCTCTGGGGGGGCCTATTATTTCAATGCTGCCTCAAGCCTTACGCCTGCTTCAAGCAGGCGCAGGGTTTTGACGCAGCATTGCCCTGAAAGTGACTGAGTGAAATCTCATAGATTTCACAATGCCACTTTCAAGAGGCGTTCCTGCGCAGGAACGCCCCCCCCCTGCGCAGGAACGCCTCCTCATGGCCCAGTGGCCCATCTCCTAGATGCGTCACGTTGTAAATAGGGCGCAGGGATGCGCCACGTTTCCGCGCCATTGCGTCACGCAACGGCGGCGTAAACGTGGCGCAAGCCCTTCATAAATCTGCCCCACAGAGTTTAGTCAAAGGACCCGAAATCGGTGCTAGCTGGATTTCATACCAGTTGGCTTGTGGATTCGGCTCTAAATATTTACTATATAAAACATCTGACCCGAATTACTTCAAGCGGGTACGATTCTATAGATAGTTAGGGACATAACTAATATATGGTGCAACATTTCTAAGACATATGAATTTCCTGACTTACATGTATAGACTTTATTATGGGGGAATCCTTTATTGCCTAGTATATTCCATGACCACATTGGAAAAGAATGGTAACGTAAGGGTGTGATAGGGTTGGGTTATCTATAGGACGGACAGCGTTTCCCATCTTTCCAGTCCCTGAAAGAAGAATCCTACAAACTTATTTTTTATAAGTACTTGCAAATCAGGGATTATTTTATTCGATGCCGAGGTTTGCTAGAGTTATCTAGCCCCTCTGAGGCTTTGTCTGCATTTTTTGGCGTTACTAGAAGAGGTTTCATCAGCAAAACCTACCAGAAACTCATGGGGTGGGGTGTTAGTGACAATGGTATACAGATAGTGGCTACCTTAAGTCGGATCTTTAACTGCAATGTAACTAAAGAGGAGATTAACTAATCTCTAGAAACAATAGATTCAGCAGTACCATTAGTCAATTTGAAGCTTCAGGAAATTATATTACTATTTATGCTTTATTACACTTCGGTGCGAATTTCTAAATGGGCTACTAACTCTAAAACATACTGTCCGAAATGACAGGATTTTTGCCGCAGATTTGCGTCATATGTTTTTTACATGTCCCAAGCTGAAAGAATTTTGGTCTGGTGTTACCCTCGCCCTTGCAGTCTGGGCCGGGTACGATAATCTGGTTACCGAGAAAGAGCTGGCATTGGGAATATTCTCAGAGTTAGGCTGTCTTACTAAACCCTTTGCTTCTATTATTTTGGCCTGTGGTCGCTTATGTATAGCTCATTCTTGGATCCAGAGCAAGTGTCCAAGTATTAATGAATTTTGGGCCTTACTAAGAGAAATCTATGAAATGGAGATGGTAAGGTTCGAGGCCCCCAGTATTGGCGAAAATGTAAAAGTATATGGTCTTTCCTTCAATGGGACTGAGAGTTTAAAGTATTCTCTTTTTTTTCGGTAACTTTAGTCTTCTATGCTATATAACTGCTTTTATTTATTACAACGGTGTCAAAATGTATTTGTGTTGGACAATTACAAAAAATGTTGGTATGTCTTGTTTTTTCTGCTCATGCCTCTATATGTTCTCTGTTCTGCCTATGAATACTATTGGTATATTGTTATAAATTATTTTGCTCATGTAACGTATTTCTGTTTGTGGCTATAAAACAATCTGCTAAAAATCTGAAGCTAGAGATTTTGCGGGTAAGGTATTCACCAAATGATACGGTAAAACCACAGATGAGGGCATGATCTACTTATGGATATGTAAACGTAACAATTTGTAACCTTTACCTGAAGGACAAGGGTTATGAGTCACTAGTCCAAGTTGCAAACCACATTTCTTGGAATAAGTGGCTCATGCAAAGTTTAAATAAGGTATCAGTCGTCTGGCCTAACATTTGCTATTTAGAAATCCTGGCCTTGATAGTTTTGTGTGAACAACATGCTTTATACACTGGGAGTTTCATGAACAAGAATGATTGCATCTGAAAAATAGCACACCTGCTGCTGTTTGAAACAACTGAACGAGGAAATACACATCAGGGTCCCTTACTATTCGGACCTGCATCCTTATTACATCCTTACATGCGTGATCTGCACATGCATCAGACCGATATCCTACTGCCAATTAAAAAAATTAAAATAATAATGAAATGTTTCATAAAATGACCTCAGCCATGCAACATCATTTTATAAAAGAAGTTTTTGTCTACGTCTTCTGGACAGTCTTCTGAACTCCCTTCCCTGTGATGTGGATTTAATTCTGGACCTTAGCTCTTTAGGTATTTTCACATTGGTGGGATTGAGAGGATTGTGGGAATTGAGGTTGGTTTATTTTTTCCTGTCAACATTGATTTTGCCATGGCACTGACAACATGGAACGTGATCTGAGCTTTTTTATTGGACTTGGGCAGACTTGTCACTGTTAGGCCTGCAGGGACCACTTCAACCCGTTTCCTGAAGAGGTTGTGTATGAGGAAAGGTCTGGACCAAGGGCAGGAAGTACCAACATGGATAAAGGAGCTTAGTAGGTTGGTTCAATGGTACGATTGTTGGCATTTTCTTTGCTAATTGCAAGATTTGTTGTCTCCTACATGGTAGGCTCCATGAATGCTTAGCTTAGATTGGTAGGGCTTCCTGTTGATGGAGTGTTAATGTTAAATGACAGTTGCCTCTATCAATTCTGATTATAAATTGATTTTTACGACAATTATTTTTGATGAAGACATGCTCACTGGCTAAGTCGGAAAAATGTGCGACCTCATACTGCATCGTAAAAGCATGCAGTGTTAGAAAATGATAATACAAAAACGTAAACAAAGAGAAAAACAATGATAATTACACATGTACGTACTTACCTGTTGTGAGAAAAAAATACAGCTAGCATAGAGAGTGTTGTGACGATAATATTCAAATATGCAGTAAAAAATGAAATAAATGCCTACATAAAGAGGCTTCTAAAATACAAGAATGCTTTTCTAGTAATAATCGATATTAAGCAAACCTGCAGCTTTCTGTAACATTTATGTGGCAAATGTGTATTTTAGGATGAAATCTTAATAATATACTTTGAAAATGATAACATGCAAATGATGATATAAAAATAATCGTTTTAGTAGTACTTAATAATGACATACATATTCTAAAGGATAATAATTGAATTAATCAAGAAATGTCGAAATGCATTATATTAATGTGTGTTTTACAATATTAAAAACACAACAGTGATACAGCTAATTTTCATGTAGGCCTCAAATGCTTTTCTTTCCTGTGCAAGTGTAAAATCATATGAAGTAGTCACTCTAGCCACTGTGAGAACTTTTCATGAATTTTCTTTTCTGCATTGGTTAGCAGTTACCTCACTTCTTGTTAGGCAACACTTTTGATAGAAATGTAACAACATTATTGCAACCCAAGAAAAGCACTTGAGAATGGACAGACTGAGCAAAGTGAGGTTCCACCTACTTCTGTGGAAGGGGCGGAAATATAATACAAATTGAACTTAATAATTCTAATAACTTGCACAAGGATTACTTAGGGTGAGATGTACGACTATTGTATTTTGCGCCTCGCAATTTGCGACTAATTGTAAGTCGCAAATTGCGAGGCGCAAAGTAAAATGTACAACAGTGTGTTTAATACTGTTTGCGATTCCCAATGGGATTGCAAATTGCGAGGCTCATTAATATTAATGAGCCTCACGCAATTTGTGAGCCCATTGGGAATGACAGGCCCTCGCAGAGATGGGACTGCTTTGAAATAAAGCAGTTTTTTAAAAAATGCATCCCGTTTTCCTCAAAGGAAAACGAGATGCATTCAAAAAATACAAATAAAAACATTTTCATTTCATTTTTTAAGGACAGGCAGTGGTTCCTGGGACGACTGCCTGCCCTTAAAAAATATTTTCGCATGTATTTGCAAAGAGGTAGTGGTCCCCTGGGGACCCCTTCCCATTTGCGAATGCATTACAACCTACTTGAAGCAGGTGATAATTGTAAGTGTTTTGCGACTGCAATTGCGGTCGCAAAACATTAGTACATGATTTTGAGACACGCCCCTTCCAAATAGCGAGTCGCAAAACCTATTTAGCAAGTCATAAATAAATTGCAACTCGTTAAATAGGCTTTGTACATGGCCCATGATGTTTTTGCATGCGCAAACGGGTTTGCAAACCCGTTTGCGCATGCAAAAACGGGTCGTTCATCCGGCCCCTAATCCTTCTGGATTTTTTGGTAACGTATTATCACACCATGAGTGGCCCACTGTGACTGACCAATGGAATTCACATGGACTGATGGAAAGGATACTTTGTGTGTGTAAACCGTGAACATTTGGAAGAATTATTGTCTCCATGAAGGAGTGGGGGCTGCTCGCTGTCTGGTCCATTTTCCCTTCCTCGCATGCTGATGGACTGACTTTGATTACCCTCAATGCCAAATCTTTGAACCCAACTTTCTGAACTGCGATTCTGGAACCTGCACTTTGCCGGCTGGTACAGTTGAGCAGGAAATAACCTTTTGGCCGAAGGGTTAACAAATTCTTTCTGTGCCACGCGGTGCTACAGTTCAGACTTGGACAGATCTATATTGAAGACGTTTGGTTTGTATGATTCGATAACTTAGACTCGAATTGTCTTTTGTTTCTCTCTCTCTCCACAAACAAGCTTCTAATGTTTATTAATTCCTGTACTGTATTGTGAGCCTATTTGTACTAATAACCTGTTATTAAGTCTAATATGAAATGCGATTTCATGAATCTGTCCATTCAAAAGAGACTATAGATAAATGTTTTCATGAGTTATCTATATCATTTTATTTCATTCTTTTAGTCATATTTCTTGTTACAAGGTTTGAGTTTCAGAGTCTGAGAAAAGTAATGAGATAGGCTTGTGTTTGGCAATTCTTTATTCCAGGTTTTCATAAAGAAATTGCTTCACGTTCTCCTAGTATTCAAGCCCGTCTTAGCTTTACAAAAAAACTCCATTGGAGGACATTGATATATGGTAATCAGGATGACGATTATGGTGTAAAGTGTTTATTGAAATGGGCCTAATGTTGATGGTAATTAAAGAGAACGGGGCATATTACCAAGCAATAGCGATAATTATCGCTATTGCTTGGTTAGAGACAAAAAATTACCGCTAAGCTGCGGCGATTTTTATCGCAAATAAACCTTGGTATTACCAAGGTTTATCGCAAATGCGATAAAAATCGGCCGCAATGCATGAATATCGCTGAAAAGTCAGCGATATTCATGCATTACCGAGCTAATGCTCTTAGCCATGTTATCCACCTCCTATTGGATAACATGGCTAAGAACTGCTCAGGGCAGGTGTTAGCTTTTGGAGATATTCGCGCTTAGCGCGAATATCTCCAAAAGTTGGTAATAGGAGATAGCGATGTTAGCAACTGTTTCCAGTCGCTAACATCTTGGCACGCCCACTTTGCATGTCATTAGTGATAAATATCACTGACATGCAAAGTGGGGCCCAAGATGGTCGCTATCTCCTACTAGCTGTCGCTAACTGGTGTTAGCGACAGCTAGGTAATAGGGAGATAATTTTATCTCCGTTTTCTTGGCTTTTAATGCCAAAAAAGCGGAGATAAACCCCCTTGATAATATGCCCCAACATTTTATAAGCTTTACTGCTCTTGTGCAGAGGTGCAGTGGTATCCCAAGCCACAATACGACAACTTCAATAGGTCGCACTACTTCCCCTGGATTTGGAGTCCAAACTGGCTCCCTGTGGTGGTGCCCAGATGAGATTACTCTTTTGAAGTGTGAGGCACTGAAGGTCCCTTCATTGTCTTAGCATGTTGATTCCAGGAAAACGTAGTATTTGCAAAGCCTGTTGAAGTATTTTTGTTTTACTTTGCCAGCTTTGCTGAAGCAAAGGTTTCCCATAACCTCTTAAGTGCTGCGTCGGGGCGTTGGCCGACGGCAGCACTACCTCCCCAGTGCTGCGCACGACCATTGGACGTCCATTCAGCACTAGTTCCAATGGACAGCGCAGCACTGGGGAGGGATATTTGCGCCGCATCTAAGGTGTTAAACAGACATCCACAACTTGTCTGTTTTCCAGCCACACGATGTCCTGGCCACGAATGGTGGGCTATTGTGTGATGGAGGGATGATGGTGGTAGGGAAGGGCGAGTGGTGCGCATTGGTGGTTGGAGGCTTTGACCTCTACATCTGCAGAGTGGGTGCAGGAGGGATGCACGAAGATCAGCATTGTGAGGTGTGTAGGGCAGGGATATGCCTGGACTGGGAGCTGTGATGAGGGTCGGGTATGAAGCTGCAAAAGTCCATCTGCTTAATTATCATCATATCCACCGCCACAAGGGGGGGGTGTATCTGTGTGTGTGTCTTTATATATGTGTGATGCATGTGCATGTGTGTGTTTATATATATGTGTGTGTAAAACAAAATATTACTGTGTGTGTGGATTTGCGCCTTGTGCAAGAGAAGTGGAGTTATTCAATAGTTGATGTGGGCTCGGCCCACTGACCCCTACTGTATCCTGTTCTGGGAGGAAGGAAAGACGTAAATGACATAACAGAACAATGGATAAAGAGTATATACCTATATACAGTTTGCCATACAGGGTTTATATACAGAGTAGTTGATAGGCCTCACCCTTGGGGTTCAGCCACAATAGAACCCCCAAAACGATCATTCTTGCCCCCAGTCACCAGCCTCAGGGTAATGGGGTCGACGCTGTGTGGCCCATTGGCAACAGCTATAAAGGCAGCCTTGTGCGGTTCCATCTTTCTCATTTGTGGGATTTATGCCTGAGTGGTATGATGACACCGCATTTACAAAAACCTATGAAATGTTGCTGCTATTATCAGGGTTAATATCCTTAGTTAACTATTATAACTCTTGTCTCAGCATTTCAAGGGCAACTGCTTGGCGGTGTTAAAAAGAAGATGTACAGACGTGCTTGGGAAATCAGTGTAGTGGAGAAATTTTAATATCAAGTTAATCACTGGATAATTTAACTTACTTTTAATGATTACTCAAAATCTCTGAACTGCTTTTGTGCCTCCAGCCAGAGACATCTCGTAAGTGCATAAGTCATTTGTACGACCTTCAGGGCCTAATTACAAGGCAGCTCTGTTTAGGTGCCTTGGTGGCTATTATGAGTAGCAGAAGGGGTCTGGGTGGAGAAGTGTGTGAGGCCTGGGGTAGCTCTAGGCAAGCATTGAGAAGTGTTCCATACCCACCTGATACTGTAGTAATGTGTCATGCAAGGGTCACACTACGATTGTGCCTGCAAACCCTGTCCACCCTCACTTGATTTCACTAGATATATTTCCACCCTTTAAAATCGGACACGGTTTTCCCACACCTGGTAATTCTGGGAGTGGGAATACTGAGGGTCTGATTACAATTTTGATGGTGCGGCATTGGGTCCACACCGCCGTCGCATTCCCAAACCAGTGGTGAGGCAGCCCATCAGATTAAGAGTTTTCTCCTGTCTGGTAGGCTTTTTTGGGGTTTCCCATGGTAGTGCTTTTAAAAATGGGCACTGCAATGGGAACGACAAAAACAGATCCTGCACAGCTTGGACTGAAAAGTTCATGCTTTGCAGAAACGGATGTGCATACACACAGGGGAGCACTGTGTGCATCCACGTGGTGCAGAGGCACCAGGGGACCCAGTAGGAACCTGTTTCCTCTCCACATAGGTTTGGAGAGGAAACAGGAGGAGGGACTGCCATGTAAACTTCGGCAGAGACAAAACTCCTAATATGCTTGTTGGAACTGTGATGGTCCCGCCAAACATATGGATGCCTCCTGAACATGGCAACACCGCCAGGCAAAGGTGGTTCCCTGGTGGCTGCGGTGGTGCTGTGATGATATAATAGGGCGGTGGGAAGACTGCCACTGCTGTGCCCCCACAAGTCGTACTCAGCTCTTAAGTGAAGAGGAGCAGAGGACAGGGGTGTAGGACAGGCTCTGTGATGCAGGTGTGGTGCCATTTCATGCCAAGGTAGCTATGCCTTAATGAAACGTCCAGATTTACTGATCAATGCTGGCAACTTCACTACATGTAGTAGGTATTCTCGGTGGTCCTCAATACAAATTGCTGGATACACCATCATTTTATCTAAATCTCTGGAAAGGTAGAACAGTACATGAAAGTTCTGTGCCATGTAATTCCGCAGAGATTGCCAAGCAGAAAATAGGAGCTCACACTTCTCTTGAATCTGAGAGGTTGGGGGGGGAAGGTTCTGATCCAAACTCTGAACCTGCGAGCCATTTGACTCCCACTGATAGTACTGCTGCTGTGTTGCTTCAACCTGCTATACTTTCTATTCTGTTTGGATTCCGTGGCTAAAAATAGGCATTTTTCAGTTTGGATGACTATTATTTGGCAGAAGCAATGGCATTAGTTCCACATGCATGACCACTGGCAATGCATGACCAATGACCTTCATGACATCACAGGAAATAAAGTAATATAAAAATGTGGCCAGGATGGTCCAGCGTGAAATTACATTAGTGAAAGTGGGCAGCTACTGACTTGATTAGAAATCATAATTAAAGTGGACAATCTAGGTGGGATCATCTTCAATCCCATATAGATTCAGAATAAATCACTCCTTCCGCTAACTCTCAACATTAGAAGAATGGATAGAGATATCTTTGCGGTTAGGAATAGGAACCTCATTTAACAACCTATATAAATTGCCAACATTTTTTGGGGAGGAAAAAAATTTAAATATGCACACATTTCTAAATATCAGATTTAGGAAGATCTGTTCTTATTCTGCGCAGCTAGGAAAAATGCACTGAAAGCCAAGTAAATCCCAGACAGATCCGGGTATTCATGATGTAGAGAAAGACTCATTGATTCACAGACTGGCTCGACTTTTGATACTTTTCAGACTGGTTTAGCTACTGGTAATGTGCAGAGTGTCTCAGCTATTGAAAATGCTCAGACTTACTTTCATTAATGGCCATTTTGCTGTTGTAAACGCGCTGATTAACATAGCTCAGCCATCTATAATGCCCAGAATAAATCTGTGACTGATAATGCACAGACTGTCTCTGGTATCTATGCACAAACTAACTCTGTATAATCCCCGGAACTCCTCTTAAATAGACATGGATTACTTTCATTAATGCCCAGGGCATTCCACTCTTGACAACTGCTCTTCTAACCCGACAAGTTGCACACATTTCGAAACTGATTTCCGAATTAACATGGTAGAAAGTTTAAATGTGTATAGCTGTAGCCTGGAAATGGCTCAAATACCATCTTCCTTACAATTAATTGTCTACCAGGGGTATGTGCAGGCACTGGGCAGTAAAGAACATAAAAAATAGCCAGTTGTGGGTCTTCAAAAATGCCCCTCTGAAGGTTGAGGGGTGAAAGGTTTCAATTCTGAATCATATGAGCAATACTATGTGCACCACCTGTGGCTTACACTTACAACAGGTGAACATAGTTGTGTTATCAGTCTACAAGGAAGGAGTTTATGGAGTCACCTGCCCCTGAAAATTCCTGGTTTGCTTGTATTTGGAAGAAACTCTAAGCCAGCTAATCCTGACCTAAAATCTCATATTTTGGGGCGACCTGTGGTTCAAGTATTAAGGATGGTGGCTCTGTGGAGCTGAATAGCTGGATGCGCTACTAAGCCATTATGGTTCCCGAATTCCATGGCCACCTTTTTGGGGACAAGTCTCCCTACTTTTGAAGCGTGGGCTTTACAGCTGACATACACATCATGCTTTCTCTGTTCCCTACTTACTAACCTTTTTAGCAGGCGTTCTCGTGGCACATGGAAGTACAAAGAGACATACAGCATTTTGTTGAACTACGTCCTAGTCAACAAGCCTGCGGGCGCAACTCAAAACTGTGAAGTGCTGTTCAGCATCCGGCCAACCCGTGGTAAATCTACACCTACATTCCTATCGCCATTTCCACAAGGATTTCTGTTAGTATTAATCGCGCTTACGTTGTAATGAAACGTTTTCTTTTTAACATTTTAGGTTTAAAGTATTTTATTAAGGTACAAAAAACATGGGGAAGGGAATAGGAGGTCAAGCAAACATACAATACAAGACGCGAAACGTTGCAGTGATTCATAGGGAAAGTAGGGAGGCAGGAAGCCCCTGAGGGCAATAAGGCATAAAACATAAGGCAATAAGGCAGTGCAAATGACCCTCCAGTAGACCCCCATTCCCCGAGCAAGGCCAAGCTAGAGTAGCGTCCCGCAACACAGGAAAGAAACACACCATCCCTCCAACCCCCCATCCCCGGAAAAAGAGAAGAAAGAAAAGCAAAGGAGAAAAAAGAAGAAAACAATACCCCAACGTCCTCGTCCGAAAGTCAGCAATAGAAGTATGTAACCCCGCCTCCCACCCCCAGCCCCAAACCCCTGATCCCACCACATTCACTCCGCTGGAGCTGCCGGCGGCGTCAGCCTAAGGAGCCGCAGGTATCGTGGACATGTGAGCTCGCGAAATTCCGTGGACAGCAGTGCTAAAAAGGGGTGCCAGAGCTCCTCAAATTGGTCCACATTCCCAGCCACTGTTAGCGACATCTTCTCCATACCCAGCACCTGCCAGAGCCTGTGTAGCCAGCCAGTGATAGAGGGGGCAGTGGGGGTACGCCAGAGTACAAGGATGTTTTGAACCGCTGAGCCTAGCGCAATCGCAATCTGTCTACCCCTGCGGGACTTCAGCGGGTACATCAGGTCATTGGGGAGGCCTAGCAAGACATACGTAGGGAAGCGCGGGAGTTCTATCTCAAAATGCCTGTCTACCTCATCCAAGACCTCCCTCCAATAGGCTGACAGCACCGGGCACTCCCAAAGAATATGCGTGAGAGTACCTTCCTGTCCGCAGCCGCGCCAGCAACCTTTATCGCCAATTTTGTGCATCTCGTAGAGCCTCTCCGGGTGTAGTACCAATAGGTGGACACCTTAGTAAGGGTCTCCGTCAGCCCAGTGTGGTACGCAGAGTGCCTCGCCCGATACGCGATCCTGTCCCACTCCTTGTGGCTCAAGGTCCTGCCCAATTCCCTATGCCAGCGCTCTCTCCCTGGGTTATGGTAATGAAACGGCGGGGGTTGGAGAAATTTATACAAGTCGGTGATAAGCTTGGCATCCGAGGTCCGGGTTACCAGCCATCGCTCATAGGGCGTAATCGAACGGGCAGCGACGTCGCGCACTGGGGGTTGAAGAGCCCAGTGGCGAACTTGCATGTAACGCAGTCTGTCCCCCTCCGTCAGGCCAAACTCCTGTCGGAGCTGCTGGAAAGGGAGCACGCCCTCCAGCCCGTAGATCTGGAAAAGTGCTCTACAACCTGCGCTCACCCAGTGGGAAAAGGCTCCCGGTTCCAGGCCCGGAGTGAAGTCTGGATTGCCAGCAATGGGAGTGAACGGTGATGGAAAAGTGGTGAGCTCACGAAGCTCACACACCGCGTCCCACACTCGCAGCGGAACTCGAGTGATAAAGGAGGCGTAAAGATTAGGCGGGCGGTGAGTGCCCCGCAGGAACGGGACTTCCTGGAGGGTACGGCCCGCAACTGCCTGGTCCTGAAAGAGCCAGTGCTTGTCCGATTCCCACCGGCTCCACTCCACCAAATATCGGAGTTGCGCCGCCTGAAAGTACTTCCGGAGGTCCGGGACACCGAGACCCCCCGCCTCCGGGGCAAGCATGGAGAGGACCCGTTTCATTCGAGGCTTACGGCCCTGCCACACAAAGCGGGAGATGTCAGCCTGCGCCTGCCGTATCCAACCTACAGGGGGCTGGAGAGGTAGAGCGCGAAAAAGATACAGGATCTGAGGCAGTATCGTCATCTTCACCGCTGCGATACGGCCCAGCCACGAGAGCAGGCCTTTGTTCCATCGGCCGAGTTCCTCCATGATCTTTTTGCCCAGGGAGGAATAATTAGCTGCGACCATTGCAGGTAGGGAGGGTGCAAGCAAAATCCCCAGGTAAGGCACCGTGGAGGAGGACCATTGCAGAGGAAAGAGACGCTGGAGGTCCCGCCTGGTGTCGACAGAAAGTGACACATCCAGGGCAGCCGATTTAGACATATTCATTTTGAAGCCTGCCACGCGGGCAAAGGAGTTCAGTTCCTGGACGCAGGCAGGGAGCGACCGCTTGGGGTCATCCAGGGTCAGCAAGACATCGTCCGCATATAAGCTGACAGTATGTGTGTATTGCCCCATCTTCACCCCAATAGCGTCCGGGTTATCGCGAATCCTCTGGGCAAATGGCTCCATATATAGGGCAAACAGAAGCGGTGAAAGGGGGCAGCCCTGTCTCGTGCCACGCTCAATGGCAAAGCTGCTGGAGCTGTGTCCATTGACACGCACCGATGCCGACGGCCTCCTATAACAATTAAAAACCATAGTGCAGAACTTCTCGCCGATCCCCAGTTTCCGGAGAACCAGCTCGAGGTACGGCCAATGAACCCTATCAAAGGCCTTTTCCACGTCGACCGACAGCAGCATCCGCTCCCCCGGGACGCGTGAGGCCTTTTCTAGCACGTGCGTCACCCTCTTAGTGTTGTCGACCGTCTGCCTGCCGGGTATAAAACCGGCCTGGTCCGCCTCCACCAAACCTGGTAGGTGCAGACCCAGTCTGGCCGCCAAGATCCCCGTGTAAAGCTTGAGGTCCACATCTAGAAGCGAGATGGGCCGATACGAGCCGCACAGAGTCCGGTCCTTCCCCGGTTTCGGAATAACCGACACAGTCGCCGAGAGAAGGTCCGGTGGTATGGCTCCTGGGTCAGAAAAGGAATTGAACAAGCGAGCCAGGAGAGGCGCGACAGTGGGACAAAAGGTCTTGTAAAACAAGGCCGTATAGCCATCCGGGCCTGGGGCCTTGCCGTGCTTTAACCGTGCAATAGCGGAGATGACTTCCTCCACATGAATGCTCCTCTCTAGGTGGTCCGCCTGGGCGGGATCCAGGGCAGGGAGGGTCATTGATTCCAAATAGGCCTCAGCCTCTCCCGGTGGGGAGGGCTCTGCAGTGTACAGCGCCTCATAGAAGGCACGGAAGGAATCCGCCACCTCGGCGTCACCGGAAACCGGGACCCCATCCGCTCCCATCAGCTCCCGTACTACGTTGCGTTGCTGCGCAGCCCTGAGCCGGTGGGCCAGGAGCTTACCGCATCTGTCTCCGCCGGTGTAAAAGGCATGCTTCAAGCGCAACGCCGCATACTCCGCCCGGTCCAGGTCCAATGCAGAGAGGAGTTTCCGTGCCGCCTTCAGCTGCCTCCAAACTCGTGGAGCCCCCGTCCGGCGGTGGACCTGTTCGAGTTCCCTGACCTGCGCCGTTAGTTCCTCCCTCTTGCGTTGCCGCTCCCTGTTCTCCGCCGAGGAAATGGAGATAAACTCCCCTCTGACAACCGCTTTCAAAGCCGCCCACTGCGTTGCTAGGGACGTGTCGGAGTTGTCATTATGGGTCAGGTACTCCTGAATGACCTCCTCCACTCGCTTCACCACCGATTTCTTATGGAGAAGCGTGTCCCGAAGCCGCCACATCCCTCTGGAGGGGGGGGTCGCCGGCCAAGCAAATACTCCGGAAACCGGTGCATGGTCGGACAGGCACAAGACCCCGATGTCTGCCGCCGTGGCGGCCGAGCGAAGCGGTCCGCTCACCAAGAGGTAATCCAACCGCGAGTAAGTGCGGTGTGCGTGGGAGAAATATGAGTAGTCCCTATCGGCGGGGTGCAGGGTGCGCCAGAGATCATGCAAATCCATCTCTGCCATCTGGTCCTGTACCGCTCTAGAAAGTTCCCCCGTCTGCGGAAAGCGCTGGGCAGACCTATCCAAGGTGGAGTCGAAGACCATGTTTAGATCTCCCCCCAAAATGACGTGGCGATCGGGCGAGGCAGTAACGTCTACCAACACAGATTCCAGGAAGCGATCCTGGTGGTCATTTGGGCTGTACACGGAGCCAACCGTGAAGGCAACACCCCCCAGACGCATGCGATACACTAGAAGCCTCCCCTTCTGCTCGGCATGTTTATACAACACCTCACCCCTGAAGGAGCTGGCTAGAAGAATGGCTACCCCCGCAGTCTTAGTCGCAGCCGAGGAAAAGAGTTGCGTGGGGAACTTGGCAGAGCGCAACCTATGGCAATCTTTAGAGAGTAGATGGGTTTCCTGCAGGAGGCAGATGTCCGCCCGTGACCCTTCCAGCAGGGAAAGGATCGCCCTATGCTTCACAGGATTATTCAGACCCTTAACGTTAAGGGTCACTACTTTCAGGGACGGCATCGCTCCCAGGGACGCAAAGCGCTATGCAGCAAGCGGGGGATCAGTGGAAGGGGCGCGCGGGGCAGGGGCGCAGGGAATGCCAGAGACGGCTTCGCATGTGTTCGGACAATATCGGACGGGACCCCCCCAACACCAAACCAGCTCTTGAACCCCCCCAGAACCAACCCATGGCAACCAGCCAAAACCAAAAACAAGAAAAAACACCCCATTGTCTCAGTCTAGCCCAAGTGGGCGAGTCTGTAGAAACCAGTCAAGTGGACGTCCAGCCACACACCTCCAACCTCTCCCCCCCAACCCCCAGCCCCAACCCAGCATCGCAGACGCTAAGAGTCTCTCCCCCCGGAGAAAAGTTAGGCCGTCTGGGCCACGCCATTAGATTCAGGCAAGTTCCTGGCCGCAGTCCTCAGGGCCTCCGCCATATCCGCTCTGATGGTAGGGGAGTCAGGGCGACTCGCTGTTGCTGACGATTGGCGCCTCCTCGATCTCCGTCGGCCCCGCCGCTCGGGGCGCCTCCATGCGGGTGTCGCCCCTTCTTCCTCTGTAGCTGTGAGCCCCAGCACCCCACAGACATCTTGTAAGGAGCGCAGCTGATGTAGCACCCCATTCCATCGGAAAATAAGACGGAAGGGGTGACCCCAAGAGTAGGCCGTCTCTTGCTCTCGCAGAAAGTCCGTGGCGATGCGGAAAGACCTGCGCTTCTGCAGTGTGATGGCGGACAGGTCTTGATAGAGCGCCACGGGTCGTTCTCGGAAGGACAGCGGCTGCTGCCTGCGGGCCTCTGTCATAATGCGCTCCTTCAGGGGAAAGTCCGGCAGGAATGCCAGGATATCAGGTGGGGGTGCCGATGACTGGCGCTGGCGGCCCACCCTATGTGCTCTGTCGATGCGGATCGGGAAGTCCGCTTCTTCTCCCAAGATGTCGCGGAACAGGTCCTGCAGATAGGCCACCAGGTCCGCACCCTCATCCGCGGACGGAACGCCTCGCACCCGGATGTTATTCCGCCTGGACCTGTTCTCGAGGTCCTCAGAGTGGGCCTGGAGCTCGACACATTGCTCCCGAAGGCGCAGAACGTCCTGCTGGAGATGAACTATCTCATCATCACGATGCTGGGCCGCCGTTTCCACAGTGTCGACCCTCTCGCCCAGGCCCTCGATTTCTCTGCGCACTTCACGGACCTCTCCGGCCACCTCGGTCTTGAGAGTCTGGAATTCCTCCTTGAGGGAGCTGAATAAGTCCTCCATGAAGGACCTCGTGACTGGCGGTTCGCCTTCGGTGGTATCAGTTGAGGCCCGTGAGGACCCCGGGGACGGCTGCGTCCTGTCCCGCAGTTGCTGGGCCCTGCTGAGCATGTCCGGCAGAGTGCGATCTTCCCGTGCCGCACCTCGTCTCCCAGCCATCTTGGCCTCCGCGGTGGGTGAAGCCTAGAGCTGGCCGCTGTAGATGCGCCCAGCCGCTCGTGTGCACCAGATGTGAAGACCTCGCCGAGGACAGGGGTAGTGCGTCACAGGCGACAAAATGGCGGCACGGGCCAGGGCGAGACAACCATCGAGCCAGTCAAAGCGATAATCCAGGTTCAGGTCGGAGGTTTGCAGCCGCGTGCTTCCAGGGAGGACGGCAGATGCGTAGGCACCAGGAAGAACCGAGGCGCCCGTATGGCAAGGGCGCGGGCGAGGGTCACTAGTACCAGCTCCCCAACGACAAGATGGCGGGAGGGCGGAACCCAGGAGGCCAGCCCAGGCCAGCAAGTCTATGGGCGACCCTCAACAGCAATGGGTCGGGAAGGTGCAAAACCAGTGTCCCCCGGGTTCACCGGCTAGTACGCCCGGTTCGGTCGCCGCTCATACTCCACTGTCCTCCGCTTCCAGGCTCGGGGTCCGTAAGGCGTCACACGCCGACACCCGTGGCAGGGGAATAAATCGCCGATGTCGGTCTGGGGTCTGTCGTCCAGCGATGACTCTGGCCACAAGGGCGACGGCCAGGAAGCCTCCGCACTCCGCGGAGTCCGTCGAGTCCGCTCCCTCGGGATCCGCAACTTTCAGCACTCGGCCTAGCCGAGGCGCGCGGACAGCGCTGCAGTACGCTCCGCCTCCAGGCCCTTCTCCTCGGGGCGATCCAGGCTTCACTCCTCGCCTCGGTCGGTGAACAAACTTTTCGGGGACTTTCCCCGGGGCAACAGAAGTCAAAGTGGCATCAAAATGTGCCCCAAGAATTCCGGCACAGTTCTCTCACCCGCAGTGCAGCCGCGGGGGGAGAGAAGCGCAGAAATCGGGGCTCGAGCTGAGCTGGGCCGGAGGAGCTACGGGAGGAAGCGTCCGCTCACCCCGCCATCTTGGCCACGCCCCTGCTTTTTAACATTTTCATTCAACATGACATTCTGGTTTCTTTTTGCTGGAATGGGGCTTTAGTGGCGCTAGAAGAAAACTATGGTTTTGGCGCTATATGAGGAGCACAGAGTGAAGCCAAGTGACAGAAGAGCCTTGGATGGCTCCAGTCAAGCGTTGCATATGACAATGACAATGTATTATAAAAGTTTAAAAAACAAAAAGCAGCTGAAACTGTTCTAACCCTGTTGACCTTTAAGGTCAAGTAAGTGAGAGGACCATACTGTGCAAAGAGATAACTTTGACAGTGTAATATTTGCAGACATTTGCCTCATTCAGAACTGCATACTATACCAATGGCTTTGACTAAGCAATTAAGAGGAAGCTTTCCTTTAGTACTACATCTAAGATAGGGGAGCGCGTGGGGGAGGTGGGGGAGTGAAACAAGCGAAGAAGACTATTGTATGGGGAAGGTGAGGGAGTGAAACAAACGAAGAAGTCATTTTTGTACCTTCCACCTATCCTTGTACATTCGTATTGAAGAACTAGGCGAGTACTTACTAGCAGTTATACAAAATGATGAAAGTGTAAATCATTCCCGATATGTCTGGATGATGTCTTCCGCTGAAAACTAATAGCAAATGTCTTGTTGAAAAACATTTTTTTTTATATTTGGCTTATCATCAATCAATCAATCAATCAATCAATCAGGGGTTTGTAAAGCGCGCTACTCACTCGTGAGGGTCTCAAGGTGCTGGGGGAGAGCAGCTCCAGATGAGTCGAAGAGCCAGGACTTGAGGTAATTCATGAATGTGTACAGGGTCTGGGAGCGTCTGATGTTTAAAGGGAGCACGTTCCAGTTCTTGGCTGCAATGTAGGAGAAGGATCTAGCGCCGGTTCTGTGTCTGCGGATGCGGGGGACCTCTGCCAGGGCGAGGTCAGCTGAGCAGAGGTTCCTCTTGGGTATGTGGAAGGATACTCTGTTGTTGCAGTATTTGGGTAGTGTAGCTCAATGATTAGAGCGGCAGACCCTGATGCAGAGGTCTAGCCCGGGACCAGGGTTCAATTCCCCGCCTCGGCGGTTCTTGGGCTCATAAATTCCACAGACCTGATCATTCTCGCCTCGGTGCCTAGTCCAATCATGGAGTCCCACTCAGCAACTCTGGGCAATAGCTTGCTTAATCTCCACAACGGCCCCCACAACGCTAAGGATGCCTGGCCTCCACCTTGGTGGTGCCCAGGAGTGGACGCCTCACAGGAAAAGCCAGGATGGGTTCCACAGCGGTATTCGTACAAGTGCCTTGAGACCCTTGCGGGTGAGTAGTGCGCTATACAAGTATCAATTTATAATTTACATATGTTGTTGAGGGATTTGTAGGTGTGGGTGAGTAGTTTGAAGGCGATCCTCTTTTCGACGGGTAGCCAGTGGAGGTCGCGTAGGTGTTGGGGTCATGTGCTCGTGATGCGGTGTCCCGAGAACGAGTCTGGCTGCCGCCTTCTGGGTGGTTTGGAGTTTGTGTAGAAGAGTTCTGTTGACTTTGGCGTAAAAGGTGTTGCCGTAGTCCAGTCTGCTGGTTATGAATGCGTGGGTGAGCGTCTTTCTGCATTCGGAGGGGATCCATTTGAAGGTCTTAGAGAGGATGCGAAGGCAGTTGAAACTGGTGGACGTGACGGCGTTGGTTCACGGAGAGGGAGGAGTCAAGGATGATTCCGGGGTTCTGAGCGTGGTCTGTTGGGGTTGGTGGGTCCCGAGGGCAGAGAGCTACCAGATGTTGTCCCAGGCGGAGGTGCAGGGTCCGAGGATGAGGACCTCAGTCTTCTCTGGGTTGAGCTTCAGGCAGCTGTTCTTCATCCAGGCTGCCACGTTCTTCATTCCTTCCTGGAAGCAGAGTCTTGTGTCTTCGGGATTCTTCAGGATTCTTCATGAGTGAGAGGATGAGCTGGGTGTCGGGGGCGTAGGATGCAATGCTGAGCCCATGCTGTCTGATGATGGCGGCGAGTGGGGCCATTTAGTTGTTGAAGAGAGTCTGGCTGATCGATGATCCTTGGGGTACTCCGCAGTTGATGTCTGTGGGTTTGGAGAGAAGGTGAGGGAGTCTGATTATCTTGCTTCTGCCGGAGAGGAAGGATTGGATCCATTCTTGGGCGGCTCCTTGTATCCCCGCATTGTGGAGTCTGTCTGCGAGAGTGCGATGTGAGACAGTGTCGAAGGCTGCAGAGAGATCTAAAAGGATAAGGGCCACGGTGTGTCCCTGGTCTAGTAGCATCCGGATGTCATCTGTGGCGGCGAGGAGGGCGGTCTCTGTGCTGTGGTTGCTGCAGAAGCCCGTCTGGGAGGTGTCTAGGATGGAGTTCTCTTCGATGAAGTTGGTCAGCTGGGCGTTCACAAGTCTCTCGTTGACTTTGGCTGTGAAGAGCAGGAGAGAGATGGGTCGGTAGTTTTTTTTTCTCACACATCCGTTCCGCGTCCAGCACCAACCATGTTACCAGTTTTGGATTACCATACCTCCCCTTCAACCTTCAACCGCATGTGTAGAGGGTGTGGCCTAATGGCTCGAGCGGTCAACCTCGAAGCTGGGGAACAGGGTTCGAGTTTCAGCAGGGACGTTTAACATCCTGTTAATCCGGGCAAATCACTCAATCTCCAGGTGTCAAACAATAAGGAATGTGTCCCTCTATAACGTAATTGGTGCTCGTGTAAGGTGCTCTGATAGCTTCGGATTGAGTTTGCCCTAGGGTTGGGCGGAATTTGCGTAATCGCGTTACACAAATCTCCGCGAAACGGTAAAAAATCTCAGCGAACACGCAGAAATTCCGCGAACACACAGAATTTCTTGTTCGCGATACTTTTTTCCTGTTCGCAATTGCGTGCTCTGGGGGAAATATCTCGCAAACATGCATTTTTAGAACGCAAACAAGCAAAAATTTCACAAAGTCACAGAACGCAGAATTTTGGGCAATTTTGCGTTCTCCGCGGAATGCAAAATTACCCAAATTCCGCAAATTCCGTGAGCGGAACGGAATTTACCACCCAGGCCTATTTTGTGCTATATAATATTCCACCTCCCCAAAAAAAGGTTAAAGGTTCAAGATGTTAGGCGAGAAATTGTGTTGTGTAAATCATTATGAGTTATATTGAATAACAGAACTTATTTCTTGCTTAAACTAAAAATATTATCATAAAATCCATGTGTACGACCTTTCAGGTGATGTAATTATAGACTAGAACTCAGGTTTTGATCAATATGGATCAACACAGAGAGGAAAAGTTTACAAAATAAGGAGACCGAATTATACTGTGTAGGGCACTACCAAACGTACTGTTCTGTACCTTAATTGATTTACGTTGATTGATAATATTAACCCTGGACAGCAAAAGAGCCAACATTTATCAGAAATTTAGAAAATAAATGATTGGTGGAAGTTTATTCAGAACTGACGCTTCTGTCTGTCTGTGGTTCTTGCATGTGCATGATAACTGTATCACACCCTCTGGAATGCAGATACTATGGCCCAGATTTACTAAGCAGTTGCGTTTTCCTTGCGTGATGCAAGTCATCCTAAGGCAATGCAAGTCTTTAACTTAGATTTACAAAGTCACACCAGGGGCAATGTGTGCTAATCTGCTGACTTTGTAAATAAATGCATCTCGACGCAGCAGCTTGTGATGCGTTTAGTTACCTTTCGTTGTGGCAGGCATTCTATGGGTGGAGCATGGGCATTCCCATGCATCCATCCATGGATTTTGACACAATAACAGATTTACAAACACTTGTAAACCAAACCTAGGATTGATCCAAAATGGTATCCTACCACATTGAGGTGTAACAAGGAGAAATAGTTGTATTTCTCCTTGTTATTTCCTCTTTCCATGAATGCTGCATTGTGCTTCTAAGGGTTGCATTTGTGCAAGAAGGTATTCTTCCTGCAAAACAAACAATCCAGTCTGTAATGCAGTCACCCTTGCATTATGGCGCAAGGAGGCCAGCATTGGCACTATGCAGCAGGTAGTGTGACTGCGCAAGGAGGGAGCAAAAATGCTTCATAGCTTTGTAAATATACACATTTCTGCTCTCTCCCTTTCCCATAACGCAGAGCAGCAAGTTCCCATGCTGCACTGCCTGAAATAATGGTAAATACACCCCTAGATGTATTGAATTTTGCATCTCGTTCAAAAAGTCCATCATGCTGCATTGCCTATGAGTGTACACATTGCCCAATGATCCTCCAGAATAGAGATTGATAATGTGCCTGTGTGATTACTAGTTTACTCATCTAAACATATTTGTCAATTTCCTTAGGAAAAACCATTTACTTATAAAGAAAATTCTACAATCTTGCAATCAAAGTGTCAGATAATCTTCCAGGTTCTCGTTATATTTAAAGCAAGTCAAATTTTAAAACTGAACGAGAAAGCGAGCCAGTGGTAAGATCAGATTGTCTGCTTTCTTTGATCTAATGCAATCTAAAGTATTGGTAAAACTTTAAAAGTAATCTACTATAACCCAGTAAAGGGAACGATAGTGACAGCAATCTATTCACTGCCATACATTGTATAGTAATGAAAGTAATGTCCTTTAATCAGGTGCAGGAGAAATCAATCAGAGTAATAGCCTTCTTCTCCAGTGCAGAGGCATGCAAGCAACATCATATACTCCTTTATAAGATAAATCAATTTTTATAGTTCTGTTTTATTTTCTGCAGTTTAATGTAAGTTGATAGACTTTTTCATTTTTTATTATTTTTTTATTTTTACATTTTGACAGAGGATACAGTACATTCAAAAGAAATATACAAAAGGACAAAAAAGGAGAAAAAACATAACAAAGTACAATACATTTTCAAAAAGATAAAATACTGCTCGACAGTTATTAAAACAAAGATGACTATAGATGTATCTAAATCAAAATAACCGCCTCCTTCAAACAAAAAATTGTCATATTCGACCAAATCTTTGCAATGAGCGTATAGTTCTTGTTTTGGCCAACACAATCTCAGAAGTATCCGTGGCTAGGGTAAATTGATTAAACTAAAATCCAATGTAGTGTAAAGGAATTGACGCTCACTCAACTAATCAATTGTAAAGTACATATTGTAAAGTGGCACTTACCCTATTTCAACTCCAAAACCAAAGAATTAAAGGCCCATCCACCAGATCATCTTCTCAACATCAGCATGGCCCATGAAGCACAATTTGTGAAGCTATAAACTCTTTTGGCAACCAAGTTAAGCACAATGAAATGGAAATCAACCCAAAGAAGACCAAATATGCTGCCATCAATACAATAAATGAAGTACCAGTCAGAATTCCAAGAAAGCTAGAACATGGCAATCAACTAGGAATCAGTCCATACAAAGACAAAAACAGAAATCAGGAACATCCTAGAAAGGCCAGAAGAACAGCTGACAAGAACAGTATGACTCAATACCTAAATCCAGTTAAAAATCTATATTTCTAATCACCTAACTAACAATTGATTGTAATGAATCCCTGCTGAACATTAGGCACCCATTGTAACTATCACTCATTTCCTAACTGGCATAAGAGACTTGAATCACCAAACACAACTTTGGCTCAAAGGTTAGGGCCACAGGGAAACACTATTGAGCATATAAAGAGTGAAATTGTTTCTGACTGTGGATTGTCAGATGTGTCTGCTCAACCCAAATGTTGCTCCATTTTATATATGAAAAGCGAGTAGTAGACAACAGTCTAATGCCCATTCAGTATAAATGCATATACACAATTCAGAGGTGCCAACCAATTAGGCAGGGGTCAGTTTTACCTCCTGAGAGAGGAGTTAAGAATAGATCATGTGCAGGGGCTCCAAGTGAACCCTCCCAGGACTCTTTGGCCAGGAAATTATATAGATTCCTTCCAAACAAAGGAGAAGCATGAAGAAGATGTGGGGGATTGGATTACCCTGTCGGCAGAACTAGTTCCTCATCTTGCAAACTACACACCTTATGACAAAAGTGCACGAACATTCCTGGGTGACCCTAACGCATACATTTGAGTAATGTTCACAGACTCTTATCATAAGTCGTTCATTCTAATGTTCATCGACAGTAATGTCAGTGATGTCTGTCACTCAATGTTTATGAATATTACCTTTAATAAAAGATACTGATGCACTAAGGGGTCCCTGTTGCCACAAATTCCCGGACTTCAGTTTACTGGGGGAGGCCAGTAAGCAATTCACCTGGGTGCAGCCAGCATCACAAAAACCCTTAATCCACTGCAACTAACAAGGCCTCGGTTGAGAGGATGAAAGTTGGGGGGCGACAATTTGGGCCTTTCCTTTCAGGGTTTGCCAAAAGGGTCTACTACCAGGACCTTCGGCTTTGCAGTTTGAGGGTTTACTTGGGATTAGATGCTCTACAATCTCTGCTAAACATAAAATGTACAGGGAATTAGTTAGTGGCCCAGAAAAAATGGCAGAGATGGCACAATAACTGTGCTGGTACTGGACTTCCATCCCAACAGGCACCTACTGATGGTGTTCCTGATGCTGGTACATGTGGCCTACCCTGTATTGTTTTTCTTTTCTAGGTACTGATCAGGAGCGGTTCCACCATGCAGTTGTAGCCAGAAGCTGGGCATACAGGTTACTGCGCCGCCCTGATTTATGTGAGGGTATATATATTTTTTAGTTGTTTTTCACGTGCACCTTACACACTATAGTTCTGGTCCTGAAGAAGCGCCAATGATCCTTATGGCAATACAGGCGCGAAACATGTTGACCTATGTTGTTTTACCCTCGGGCATAGTATGCCACTGGGGCTAGATTTTAATCAGCAGTTGAGTCTGCTCTGGGTACACCAGTTTACCTTCGCTGCTTGGTGACCCTATTTTTATATCACACTTGCACGTCACTTTTCTACCCTCAATTGAACACGATAAACCCATCCCCCACACCCCACACACCCACATGCATCAACCGGCAGTCCTATAAAAAGATCTCCAATAAAGAGACCCTTCGGGGACCCGTAGGGAATTGCAGCGCCGGCCCTACGAGGAGCAACTGCCCGATGATGAAGCATGACACCTTTCGGGGTGTGTGAGGGCAACAGAGGACAACAATATGGTTTTCCTATCACTGATGGGGGTTGTTACCTAGGATTTCTGTTCTTTTTCTTCTTTTCCCTGTTTTTAATTGGGTGACTTTTTTGCACCCTTTTGCATGGGTGACTTTTGCACCTTGCATTAGGAACAGTGTCCCCTTTTTTGGTATACATTGATAATTAAGGAGCATGGACACTGGACCTTTAAAAAGCTCCTTGGTCCCCCTCTCTTTTGTTGAAGCACCTACTGATGGTGACCCAGGGGTGGAGACAACTGAAGCCCTCACTTGTGATTTAATGTTAGAGGCGTCCCGCCCCAGGTACCTCTAAGTATGTAATGATGGAGGAGAGGTGTGACATCTCAGCACCTAATCTATTTCTAGCAAAGTGGAGGAAGGCCGTGAATGAGAAATCTCTAAAACCAATAGAATAGATGAGGATTCCAGCTGCACCCTCAACTCAACACTGCTGTTAGGGGTCTGGGAGGGCAGCTGAAGGATTCAGTGCTAGGAGGGCGGTGGACTGGCAGGATGTGGGCAGGAGTGGGACTGCAAGCGTTAACTGGCGGACACTGGGTATCATTATCAGCAGGCTCACCAGGTTGACTTGTTTGAGCACCTCGTATATTTTTTGGTATGGTGGGACAGATGGGGACATCAAAGTAGGCAGTGGCGTTGAAAGGTTAGGTGGTAACCGCTGCGGAAAATTTCTTGTCACCCCGGCTTGACAAAATGGCAAAAATATCTGTTTAAAAGACATACTTTTGGCATTTGGTCACCCCCCTCAGAGATTACAGCCGGTGCGGCCTGCACCCACCACACCCCCTTTCGTACGCCCCTTGAAAGTAGCACACAGGATGTATGGCTGTTTAACGGTACTAGTTACCCTGAACTACATTTAATTTGTTTAAATTATAGGAGCTACACATTTCGCATAGCTAATCTAGTTAGAAAAAAATACCTGAAGCTAAGAGCCGGGAGGCTTCACGACTTTGCACTCTCTGAGTGGCACCATAGACAACCAAAGCTTTGCTGTTGTTGTCTATTTTATACAAATGGCAAAAACGATGGTACCTATTAAACGATATTTGTGTATCTCTTCTTTGCACTCTTTTTATCTCTTTCTTCCTTAAACAGGGACTGTAATGCATCAGAGTTTCTCACTGACCTTGCGAAGGTGAGTGACTTATCCTTTTTTAGTTGTGGGATTTGACAGCTGTAGTGCCAAAGAGCCATATTCCAAACAACATAGGTTTAGTCCATCGAACCAAGCATCCTGTAACTGTGGTAAATGCATTGCTTTAGGTCTGTCTCTTTCAACCATTAGTTTTCTTCGAGCAGACTCTTTCAGAGATCGGCGTAAGACTTTCTTTATCAATCACTGCTTGGCTCAACCTAGTGGCATATTCGTATGTCACCTAATGCTACTTGTTGTTGGGAATATCCTTTTGTCCCCACTCCAGTGCCTGCATTGAACTGCACAATATACAACTTAACAACTGTAGTCCTATCTGTCGACTCCATTAGGCTTTCTTGCTTTTGACTCACTTCAATATGCTAACAGCCCATGTATTTGCACTTTTAAGCCTGGTCTTTTGGGTTTGCCAGTGCTTGTATTTTTTGAAAGCTTATATGAAAGCACTCGGAATTATAAATTGCTGCTGGCTGTGACTTATTCACATCTTCCTTTAAAAAAAGGGTGTGCTATAGAGAGCAGTACAGGAGTGCTTAACAGGTCCTTATAAGTGGTGTGTGGTTCTGGAGTGAATTTAAATAAAGGTTGCTTTGAGGGTGAAGTAAGGGTACACGTTGAGTGTCGTTATGGTCGGGCCAAACTGTAGATTAGAGGACATTTTTTAAGTATAGTAGCCCCCTATCGTGGTAAAACAAATGTTGAAACACACCAGGCAAAGCATTTTTACTCCTAAACACATTTTAAGAGTAACATTGTGTTACTACAAAAATGTGTTTAAGAGTAACCATGGTGAAGTGGGCGAAGAATTACTGGACTAAAATAACGTCTAAACCGGACATTGCATTAGACTTGTTCCCTCTGATTGGGCCGCCAGTAGCCTTTTCAGCGCCCAGACCGTGAAAAAAATCACACGAGAAAAAAATGTCTATTTGCAATATTAAAGGCAATCCCCGGCTCCCCCACCCAGACTGTCGCACATCTACTTATGAGAAAGATGAATGCGTGTCATAATATTGGGTGATGGGGAGAGGGGGTGATGTATGTGCTGTTAATGGTAGGAATAATCAACCGCCGTAATAAAAACCATGCGTATTTGTCAGGCGCCAAGCGGCGGCGCATTAGTATTCTGTTTCTTCTGGTGCGTTTATCTCCCCGGGCCGTGTCGGGTAAAAAAATTGTGTTTGACAAGTGCCCCCAGATAGAGCCGTGAATAAAAAAAAGAGCAAGTGCTCACCCAGACATAATTAAACTGCCAGCGTCGATGGACGCCAATGGCATTGATGTCCTAATGGCGCGAGATAGTTGAGCGCGAGAAGGAAACGCGGGGCGGGGCGCGCGGCGCAGGCGGCAGTGAGCTCGCGGCTGTGGCTGGTCCTCCGCTTCTATTGGTAAGTGGAAGTGCCCCTGTACTGTTTGCATCCTTTAGAGTGCTGTAAAGTCAGCTCATGCGCACGTGAACAGAGCGCTTTTCATGTTTGTAAGTAGGTGAAAAATAAACACCAACTGTGAAGAAAAAAAACGAAGTTGGGGCTGAAATGAAGAGAATTTGCTTTTTATGCACAGAAGTGTAAACAAAAGGAGCTATTCCTAAAGACAGGCACCAAATAGAGGAGTCACTCAACCAAGGGTAGTACACGGCCCATTCACCTAAAGGCCCCTTAAAGTACCAGTGAGCAGTGGCGGTGCGTCCATTGGGGGCGTTGGGGCGTTGCCCCACTAGCCATGGACGCCCGCCGCTGGTGCCAGCAACATATTTACAGTATGAGTATTTTTATTTAAAGTTCCTTTTGTGTTTACAATAAATCAGAGCGCACAGCGCTACAGGGCCGGGACGAGCAGAATCGGGCATTGCGTATGGAAGTGGGCCGTGGGGGGCGGGGCTGCGGCAGAGAGTGATTGTGATTGACAGCGCACACAGGCAGGCAGCCAGAGCGTAAGCACCTGCAGCGGGGTCAGGGTGACTAGCTACGCATGTAACAGCCAGGAGTGCTCATAATTGAGACTGGCCTGCGCATGCGTAGTACCGAATAAACCTCGCCCCCCCCCCCCTGTAGCACTGAGAGACATGGCAGGGACCCGGGGCCCCGGTTTCAATATGGGCAGTTTTTCTCCTGCTCGTAGTCCAATCCTGGCGCAGTGGCGCTGTTAAGCCTGCGCCAGGATTGGCTGAGTAGAGCAGGGGTCAGGATCATGGGGTGCCGCGCCTGGGTGTTTGCTGCTAGTTCAGTAATGGCCAATCACATATGGCTATATCAAGCCAAGTTGAGGTGATTGGCCATAAGCTACAGTGACGTGACCGCGCGTGAGCAACTGAAAGTCGAAGGAAGGTTCTAGAAGACGACGTTGAACTCCAGACTAGGTGACCACTGAGACAGACCAGTTGATCCAAGTGCGTGACGGTGACTGACTCCTGTCCTGACTCACTCGTCGTATCGTATGGCAAATTAATGTAAGTGCAACATTATTATCTTATTACAGTACTACTTGTATGTACACTGTACAACCACCCCAGAATTCACATTTTACACTCTAGTTGCACTTGTCTCAATGTCTCCCCCCTTTTCGCACTTTTCTCCCACGTTTGTAGTCCTGGGACTAATTTGTGAAAAAAACAATGTTCTATATGTCCTGCACGACGGCGGCAGGCTAAGTGTTCGCTGCTGACATCAGCTGTGACCTGCACATCCTGTCAAGGACCACCCAGCCAGGCCTCTACCCTTCAGACATCCTTACATGGATTCATTCTCTAGGTGTACATTCGGGCACAGAGCACCTTGGCGCAGATGGCAGCCTCCGTCACTGAGGGTGTCTTTGGAATCCAATGTACAGGCTGCCGGAAATAAGGGGGTGGGGGCGTCATAGGCACACATGTTTGCGCGCCCGTTTTGTGTGTGCTAATACCCAACTTTTCAATTACTTTTTCTGCGTAATTACTATCTAAGCACTGGCGAGGAGTGCCCGGGTAAAACAGAGCGGACCAATTTAATACCAAATGGTCAAAATGTACACAGATAAACTACTTGCTGTCACGCGCTCAGGGTTTCAGGGAGGCTGCGTGGGCTTTGCTGGGCTGTGCAATGTAACAAAAGGGGGGATGCATAAAAGAAACCTCTCTCCTGTCCGACCTGTCGCCCTGCAGTGCAGGCCCATTTAGTGCAGCAGGCCTCAGGCATAGCATGTGTGTGGGTATCCAAAGCACTATTAAAAAAAACACTAGAAAATAGGCCCCGGCCACCGTGCTCTCAAAACGTTTGCGCCGTGCACTGTCTGATGGCCGCACGAAGGATCAGTGCACTGAATGTCGTGCTCTCTGAGGGCTGTGAAGAACATTGTCAGTGGAACACACTGCGGGCTACATACACATTCTCAGTGCACCAAAGCAAAGCGAGGCCTACATTTATTTATTTATTTATTCGATTTTATATAGCGCGAACTTTACCCGAAGGTGTCAGATTCTCAGAATGAATGTGCCTGTCTTCTGCCGACAGTGTTAAGTAAAGGTTGAAGGCAACGTGCGTGCAAACTACCGGCTGCTTTTTTCTTTCGGAAAGTCATCTGTATAATGCCGCATATTAGCACTAGAATTTTGCCAGCCGCAATTTGATAATTTGATAATTTGAGCATTGTACATGAAATAATTTTGATAGCAATAAAGGCTTGTTTTTTTGAAGCTGTGATCAGTTGGATTTCATTGTAATGTGCATTTGGGGGTTCCAAAAACAAAGTTGCTGCAGCAGAAGACATGTGATCAGTTACTTTTTAACAGAGGGCAAACGCATAACTAGGCATGCATATAAACGTACAAACAGTACATGAGGCTGAGATGGAAGGGAGAGGTGGGCCGCACATCAGTGGGTGAGGGGTATTCATGGATTAAAGACTAATACTAGTATTCTGGGATGGGCCCATCGAGCATTCATGTGTATAGTACGGGTCTGATGCCATTTGCACAGCTACTAGAGGAGTCCTTCTCAACCAGAAGACTGTCTGAATGATCCTGTCTATCTCCAGAACTATTAGATGCCAAAGGTGGATGTACACACCTGTGTATCCTGTAACATGAAATGTTTGGGGATTTAGCCCCATGTTGGCAAATTGGAACAGTCCAATATTAGTGTGTTGGGGGCTATTAGAACTGGGCTAGCCAGCAATTCATGGGGTCGAGCCTAGCCATTAGTGTGGCCTGACTTCTAAGAGCTAAAACAACGAGTCTCGCCATCAAAGGTTTTAGCATGTAAATGACAGCAAATATCATGTAAAAATATACTATTTCAAATTGTTTTTTTTATTTTTGAATGCTTCTGTTTTACATTCGTTTGTCCTCCCGGCATTAACAAATATTAAAATTAAGCTTTTAAACATGGGCCCCCATGCCCTGACATTATGCTTTGAGTGAGCCTAGATATGTCAGCTCTTCATGTACAGTATACACAAGCCAATGTTGTGCTAAGTGGAGCAACCTTGTTGTTTAGTAATTGATACGCAAGAGTGTTTTTTCTATTTAGAGCACATCCCAAACTGAATTTATCCAAGGTGCACTTTAATCTAACAATCAATCAAAATAATGCTCAGTGTATTAAAATGCTTTGGATAGGATCCCAGAATTTGGTCAAGTGGGGAGATTTCACAGTCGCTGGCAAGTTTTGAAAATGGCCACATTAGGCGACAGTCATACAAGTGGGGTTAGTTGGCTCGTAGCAGCATGTTTCTGCAGAAGGGACTGAACTACAAGTGTGGATTTGCAAAAGGTGCTGTACCAGTGGTATTAAGGTGGCACCATTTTTTCACTATTTTTTCAAAATTTTCTCGGTGCAGTATGCTGCCGAGTTTCTGCCCCACCACTTTCAAATGTCACCAGCCGCCACTGCCAGTGAGGGACCATGAAGTTAGGTATCAGCTCAGCCCAACTTGAATTTTATATATGTTTATGTATATACATCACGTAACCATGTAATCATTTCTTAACAACACGAATCTAATCCAATATACAACAATAACTAATAAAAACTGGATTAACCATTTATGGATTATGGAGCACCATGCTACCCATCATAAAGCACCTTGTCAGCTGGATTAAGCAATATATATATACATCAGGGGTAGTAAACACAAAAAAAATCAATTATAACAGAAGAAAGGCTGATGATGGAGTTACTTCCAGAGTAACATTGTTGTAGAGGGCGTCCTCCCCATGGCACTCCACCTCAGCTTTGGCATTCTTTGATCACTTAAGGTGGACTGAGAAGGCCGGAAGTCCTCCGTGGTATTTCGAGTGCCTCACAATATCTGTTCATATTCCCTAAACTCAATCCACTATCTGTCCATGTGTCCCAATCCTACCTGTCCTTGTGCGGCATGCACTGCACACTCTCTACAGCTTGCCAAGGTGCCCCAAGGATCAAAGGTTACCAGCAGGACCGGACTGGGAAACAAAACCGGCCCGGCAAAGTGCTCGGTCGGCCCCCCCTCCCCACTGAGGGGAGGGGGGGTTGGAGGTGCCGCCAAGCTGTCAGACGGGGCCGGTTTTCGGACGATTTTGGTACAGGGTCGATTTTGCAGCTATGCTGCAAAAACGGCCCTATAACAAAAACGGCCCCCAGGGGCCTGAAACCGGCCTCCACCCGTGCAGCGCACCGGGAGATTGCCCAGTGCCCGCTATGGCCAGTCCGGGCTTGGTTACCAGCCCTAGAGTTGAAAGTTCCATACTGTCTCTTCCTGTGCCTTAGACTTTTCACACTACCTGTACCTCAAGAATCTAACAGTATGTACCTTTGTTTGAAAGTCCTTACACTGTTTGACTGTGTGCACTAATTAAGGGTGGGCGTAGTTTGCGAAGTAGCGCTACACGAAGCTACGCAAAGTGCACTTCGCACAACGCAAACTTCACGTAGCACTACGCGAGCTGCGTAGTAGCATGTTCGCACTGTGCAAGATGTGTTTTCAATGATTGCACAGTGCGGACAAGCATCCGGCACTGTGCAATCATTGAAAACGGCATCTTGCACAGTGCGAGCTGTAGTTTTCTGCTGCTCGAGTAGATTATTATTACTCGAGCTGCAGCTTTCTCAACGCGAACTGGTAGTTTCTCATTGAGAGTGGTCGCGAGCATGTGCAACCACTCACAATGAGAAACCTTACCTCCCCGCGTTGAGAATCTCGCCGGGATGTCATTTTGCATGCTTGCGGTCGCAAACATGATGTTCAGGACCGCGAACAAGCAAAAAATGAGCGCTGCACTACGCTACACTACGCGTGTTCGCACTGTGCTACGTGCAGCTCGCGTACTGTGAAGTTGCGCAAACTTCGCAAACTCCGCGAGCGTCGCGTAGTGCTTCGCCCAGGATTAGCGCTAATCTCCTAATGCTATAAGTCTCATTAATTTTCTTGTCTGTCAATGTGCATCATACATATAACACTTCGGGATGACAACATATTAGATGGTGCTGGCCTGGGCCTGTATTTTATTTAGGGCGCACTGTGCCAGTTTTCACCATGGCACATCTTTCAAAAGATACAAACCGGGATAGTGTGTCCTATTATAATAAATGGACTGTCCCCAGGACAGCTGCAAACTCACACCTGCCCTGCGGGCATCGTATTCGGTGAAAGAAAGAGCAGCTGCCTACAAGCCGCTGTGTATTTTACAGTGCAGGTGTCAGCTGCCTGCACTTTAAAAAGGAACAGAGACCCCCCTAATGGCTGATGGAGTAAGTGACTACACCCACTTGCAGGGGATGTCTGGGAAGGTCATGTGCGTCACCTCTTTTTGGTGCATCAGTGTGCCTCCTAAAGGCCTGGTTGCCTCTGCACTCACATCGATAATAGGGTGTGGGTGTGCAGACAAAATGATTCTCTCATGTGCATGGGCCTCACCCACTAGGGGCGAGGATGTGGTCTAATGGCTAGGGCGGTCGTCCTCGAAGCTGGGGAACCGGGTTCGAGTCTCGCAGGGATGAATCTCCCCATGCCTAACAAAAAAAAATGAATGTGTCCTTCTGTAGCGTAACTGGTGCTCATGTAAAGCACTCTCATACCTTCAGGTCTAGTTTGGGCTATATAAAATTCCCCCCCAAAAAACATGCAAATGAGGGAACACCATCCAAGACATCGCTGGCGCTACATTTGTGCCAGCCCTATTGCTGTAGCAGAAACGGCCACACAAGTGCCTTTGCCCACTTTTCTAATACCATAGTGCCCCAGGGGCACACACCTGGTGCACCCCTTGACACTATGTATAAATCACTAGATGTGCCTCACGCTTTTCAAACTGCCTGCCCATGTGTACCTGACACTTAAGTTTTCACACTGCCTCTCCATGTATGTGCCTGAGCATCTACCATTGCCTGTCCATGTGCACCTAACGCTGCCTGACCATACCTGAGCACCTAGCACTGCCTGTCCCTGTGAACATAACACTCCCTAACTATATGCTGTACATTCTTCACCCTGCCTGATCTTATCATACATTTAAACTGGTGGCAATCTTGTTATCTATGTCCCCAGTTCCTAGCACTGTCTGTCCCAAACACCTTATCCTATTTGCCTGTCTACTCCAGACTCCTCACACTACTCGTCCATCTGCCCTAATCTCCTTATACTCTTTCCTGAGTGTGCCTCAAACTTGTAATTTTGCCTGTGCTTGTGTTTCAAGCTGCCACAATGCTTCATGGGACTTGTGTTTCTCATATTGTCTGCCCATGTGCAGCCTCGGTCGGCAGTAGGAGTTCCTTCAGGGTGGTGACGTGGAGAGGGGGAGGGGCAGGGTGTGTGGTAGTAATGTATGGATGACGGAGTTTAACAGGTAAGTAAACATATAAATAAATGAAATGAATTTTGTTGCGCGCACTGCATCGCATTTGGTGATGCAGTGCACGCAACGAAATTCGTTTTATTTATTTGTATGTTTACTTACCTGTTAAACTCCGTAATCCATACATTACTACCTCCCATCCTGCCCCTCCCCCTCCCCACGTCACAGCCCTGCAGGAACTCCTACTGCCGACTGCGGCTTCCCATGTGCCTGAGCTCCTCACATAGTCTGCCCTTGTGCCTGAGCTCCTCATACTACATGACCATGTGCCTTAGCTCTAACACTGCCTGTTCATGTTTCTCATGGTTCTCACATTGCCTGACCGTGTGACTGAGCTGGTGCATGAGCTCCTCCCACTGCTTGACCATGTTCTTGAGCTATAACTATGCCATTACATTTGCTCCAAACTCTTTACACTATCAGTCTATGTGCCTGCACTCCTAAGACTGCCTGTTCATCTGCTTCAAGCTCCTAAGAGTGCCTGACTATGTGCCTGAGCTCCAACACTGGCTGTTCATGTGCCTTAGCTCTAACACTGCCTTTATGTGTCTTATGTGTCACATGCTGCCTGCCCATGCGCCTTAGCTCCTCCCACTGTCTGACCATGTGTTTGAGCTCTAACACTGCCGATCATGTGCACCTAGCTCCTAACACCATCAGTTCATCTGCCTGTACTCTTAACACTCTCTGTGCATGGGTTCCCGTCTACTAATACTTCCTAAGTGCCTGAACTATAGCACTGTCTATTTTTTGTTGTTGCAGTTTTATGTAGTGTGGACACAAAATGAAGGTATCAGAGCACTTTGCATGAGCACCAGTTGCATAACAGACAGACATATACATTTTTTTATGCACAGGGAGATTAAGGGATTTGCCCAAAATCACAGGATGCTTGAGCCACCCACCAGACTTGAACCTTGTTCCCCAGCTTCGAAGTCGGCCGCGTTGGTCATTAAGCCAGTTCATGTGTTCCAAGCTCCTAACACTGCCTGACAATGTGTCTGAGCTCCAATACTGCTTGGCGTGTGCTTCAAGATCCTAACACTGCCTGCCCAATTGTCTGTGCCCCTATTACTGCCTTTTATGTGCCTTAGCTCCAACACTACCTGTTCATTGTGCACCAAGCTCCTAACACTGTCTGTCCATGTACAGCATGCTCCAAACACTATCAGTCTATGTGTCTGAGCGCTGGCACATCTTCTTCATGTGCTCCAAGCTCCTAAAACTGCTTGATCATGTTGTAGTGTAGTCCCAAAAAGTACCCTGTCATGCAGGACCTACAATGATTACGGATTACATATACTGTGGTCTGGTGGCAGACTGAATCTGTGTACACCCCTGCCGCATATGTTAGCCTATGGTTCACATTAACTAGCTTTCAGTGTCACTAGAATTTCCTGTTATCAGAGAGATTAGTTTGTGCAACTTTAGAACACAATAACCTCAGACTCATGGAAACAATATATTACTTTTTACCCAATCAATCGTGCGAGGATAACTACTGGTATGACCGGGAGATAAACTATATCCTTCCCCCCTTGTGGAATGACCGGGTAGTAAGTTATCTTACCATGGTTTGGTCTATGCCCTTTCTTCTTTGAACTTAAAGCATAATGGATACATGAGGACCAAAAAGAACACCAGCTGCCGTGATAATGACAGCGTTTGAGCTACTTTCAAATGGGAGTTACTTGAAGCTGGGCGATCAAGATTGTTGTGGCATGCTTCCAGGCATTACATATCTGGTCACCATGAACACCAGGGTTACTTGCTGTATGCAAGTATTGTTTCACCCGACAAATACAGCCAGGGAGGCGCTAGCATGGCCGGCGCAGAATATTTCATTGATACAGTTTGATGCTTTGAGCAGAATGAAAGCCATGCTTTTAAAGCAAACTGTGCCGTTAGCCTCCACTCGAGAAACCTTTGAACTTCAAGTTGCAAGGACCTTGACAGAGATACAGGCACTAATACACATATTTAAGACCAGAGGGTCCAGATTCCTTAGAACTGTTCAAACAATCCTCTGAGTTATTCCTAACTTCATACACTCCGTGTTTGGAAGCATTTTTGGGGGTCTACCTCTGATCCTGCTCCTTGTAGCTGGAATCCTGATTGTCGTTTACCTGCTTTGCAATGAACAGACCATCCGCCAGCGAGATTGAGAGAGCTCTCCTGGAAAGATATTACCGTGAGCGCATGGTACAGCATCTGGGTGCGCCTTCCCTATGGGAACTAAGTGCTTCTTGGTTCCTATCCTTCAGACCAGTCTTTGAGGACTGCGTCGTACCTGTTTTCCGATGCCTGTTCTGCGGAAGTGAATGTAAGTTGGACATCTGCCTGACACCTCTGACGGAGATGCCAGCGGACTTAGACTCCAGGCTGGAACCACTGCGGTCACATGCTTGACTCTGTCCCCAGCGTATTCCCATCTTGACGCATGCCTTCCTTGAGGAAGCACAGGTGCATTTTTCGACTGAATTAAATTTCAGCTCCAACATTGACACTGAGGTTTCGAATTCAGCTTTGGAAGCCCACATGCAAGCTGCCGGCAACGAGGAATTACATCTGTGCACACTTCACTTGCTATGCGAGGTACTACAGTGTTTGTCCCCTATGACAGCAGGCAGCGACAATGTTATGTCTCTCAGCCAGGACATTTAATCTGAATCTGGCTCACCATGTGTTGGGAACAAATATGGAACTTTTCCTTTCCCTTTGTTTACTCTTGAAAGAATATTTTTTTCCAAATTGACACTTTCTATCTCAGTGCATGGCCTTCTAAGTGCGCTTGCAGTAGTTCAACTTGTATGATGGAACTCATTTAAAACTGTGATTTGTGTAACTTTACCACAATATCAAAAACTACCAAAGAAACTTTTTCCTCGTTTTTAAACTGTTTTTTAAATGAAGATTTTTATGTTTTTAAACATTTTAAAGGACTGCTTGATAATCTTAAGTACTGACATTGTTATCAATGTGTATTTCGACAATGTGTATTATTATTGTTAAGTATTAGGTGGAGTGGGTGTTATATTCGATATCAGTACCCTAATATAGGTCCAGCGAACATCGTACACTTTCCCTACATCAGCTCCAGTCATTTCATATGAGCAAGCCTTATAAGGACATAACTACAAATAAGGAAAGACAGCCTGGTATGGACATAATGCCTTATAAGGTCTGCAGCCTTTTATGGATTAAATCTTTTACCTAGTTCATGACGAGGGTGCGTTCTGCCCGATTGATACTGCTACGACGTTATCCTTAGCACATATGAATAATTCATGAGTACACTCTCCAGGCGGTACACTTCACCCCTCCCATCAACGCACAAAGTTTAATCCCCAAACGTCATCCTCATACTGAACAATGGGTAACACATGTACATAGATTGTATAAATACAGCACCTCTTGCTATCAGTAAGCAGGAGGGACCCAAGACTTCAAGGCTGACACACTGACGCTGCAGCTCTGGCATGACAAGCTCCAGCTGACAGTGGTCTAACCATCCCTTGCGGGTTGTCCAACTCGAGGCCAGGACGGAGTCCCACACTCTCACTATTCAGGTATGGGGGTTGGACTAAATCCTAGTGGGATTCTTGGCTCTTAGATACTAGGCTATAGGCTATCAGGCTCTAGGCTCATTAGCTCTTTCTCACCTACTCACGTGCTAGGTTCACTTAGGTACATCTAGTACGCATCTTAGGAGTATGCACTTTATTTTATAAATGCATTCTAAATTCATGTATAGGTTCATGACCGTTGCAAAATGGTACAACAATACTATTTCTTCTTATTCACTGTACTTCTGGTTCTATATCTCTGTTACTGTGTTACAGTTGTAACAGCGCACTGATTCTACATGAGAAGAACTACTGTACAATAAATTCTTATTGTAAACACGTTCAACTGTTACTACTCTGTACCTCTGTGAGAGCAAAAGCAAGCAAGCAGGATTGACTGTGTGAAAAATAATATATTGTATCTTGAGTCTGAGGTTATTGTGTTCTAAAGTTGCACAAACTAATCTCTCTGATAACATGAGATTCTAGTCGCACTGCGAGCTAGGTAATGTGAACCATAGGCTAATTTAAGTGGCGGGGTGTACACAGAGTCAGTCTGCCACCAGACCCACAGTATATGTTATCTGTAATCGTGGTAGGTCCTACATGACAGGTTACTTTTTGGGACCACACTACATGGCGCCCAACATGGTCTAATTGCACACGTGTCAAACATGGTTTGCCCAATAAGGTAAATACATGGCGCACATACTCAAAAGTAGAATCTTAGTAGCTCAGTCATGCTTATTCTCAGAGACCCCACTTACAAAACCCAGAGACGTCTGGAGTAGGAGGGAAAAACTCTGCCACAGCTGAGTAGGTGAGATATCCTATGTATTGGCTGTTGGTTAATCAAGCTTGAAAGGAAATATTCCCAAACTTGTGCATAAAACCTTTGCATAAAACCCTTCATGAGACTTTCGTGGAAGGTTAGCCTGCATTCTAAAACACAATGGTTGAACAAGAGGGAGATTTAGATCAGGTACTTAATAGGACTGGTGAGGTAGATACGGATTCAATACATATTGCACCCAAAGTAAGATAAACACTTACAGTCAAACTACTCAAACATGGGTTACAACCCAGATGAGGTGTGGTAATATTTGTGATAGAGGCACATGAAGATTTCAAAACAGAGGTATTCTACTCTTGGGTTACATTCCCAGTAGCAGATGCTGTAACAATTACTTTTCTTTACTACACACACGAAGAAGTTCCAGTGGCTTACACTCCATTTGAGGAGGCTGAGATTCCGCTTACTTTCCAGGAACATATTTTCTGGTTTAATGGCACCCTACCCCACACAAGAACAAGAGCAAGGCTTGGTCCTTTGGGAAGACCAGGAGCAACATGGCCGATATTAGCGACCTATGTACCACATCCAGACATTGACATAACGCCACGAGATGAACTACTTGTTCAAATCAAAGAGGTGATAAAACAGTACAGAAACATGACACATTTTGTCTTAAGGACACTTGCGATCCAACCTACAGTAATCACAACTACTGCAGCTCCTACACAGAGCTCAGGTTCTAAAATCACCCCACAAACATTACATGCGGTAATGGGACAAGTGCCAACAAAACGTGAACAAATTCCTTTCTGGGTGGCTCAAAAGATAACCCACTTAGAAGCAGTATTTCCAAATACAACACCATTTGAAAAACACAGAATGTTAACAATCTGTTTGCCCATAGGGATTACACCACAGTTAGAGGATTGCACCTGTTGGGGTACAGTCTTTACTGCCATACGGTGGACCTTGGCGGAGACCGATCTAGGCCCTTCTCCCTCCCTTGTGGTATGCCGCAAGGGTCCTCGCTAAATCCCACATTGTTTAATGTGTATGTGGCACCACTGGCTGTTTTGATTAGATCGTTCGGGTTTCAGTTAACTTTCTATGCGGAAGATACGCAAATTGTGTTGTCCATTCAGAAAGGGTCAGAAGCTGAGATCGGTTCTAGATGCCACTACTGTATGCAGGCGATTGCAGCCTGAGTGGCATCTAACTGCCTTAAACTTAATGCAGGCAAAACTGTGGTAATTGTATTCAGGAACATCGCTACCCTCTGGACACCTGATTGGTAGCCAACTGCAATGGGCACACCTCTAGTCCCTGTGGCTCGGGCGAAGAATCTGGGAGTGATTCTCGATTAAAAACTTTCCTTTAGTGATCAAATCAGTAGGGTTGTCTCATCTTGTTTTTTCATTCTTAGAATCCTGAGGAAAATTAAATTCCTCCTTCGGAAGACAGCCTGGACACAGTAGTCGCAGCTCTCATTCTGTCACGACTAGATTACTGCAATAGTCTCTATATAAATATCCAGAAGAGACATTTGGCCAGACTCCAGATCCTGCAGAATGCAGCAGATAGGCTGCTAACAGGGACATCCAGGTTTGTCTCTGTGAGGCTGGGACTCAGAACTCTTCATTGGCTCCCCGTCAAGCAACGGGTACAGTTTAAGGCCTTAATGGTGCTGGCCCTGACTTTCTGAAACACGTGATTCGGTGGTATGTTCCTGGAAGAGTCTTGCACTCTTCACAAGCCAAACAAGTGATATATCCCCGCTATAATAAGGCCAGTTGGGGTGGTAGGAGCTTTCATCACTGTGCCACCAAGGCATGGAATAGCCTGCCTTTCCATCTTAGAAACTCAACTGAGTTCTTCTCTTTCCAGAAAGAACTAAACACATGGCTTTTTATATAAGTTCTTATCTCAGCCAATGGCTGCAGTTTCTTTCAGGTAGGTAGTGCATAGCGCCAGGCCACCTTAGGTTAACAGAGTGCTTTAGAAGTCCCATTAACATAACATAACATAACATAACATAACATAACATAACATAACATAACATAACATAACATATATACCAGGACACATCGTATTCCTTCATTAGCAGTAGTACCAGATGTATTAAGACAAATACAAAACGACTATGGAGCAGAACCTGCCCTAAACTTAGGGATCAGGTGCCCTCTGAAAAGAGGCATAACCTCAGGAATAGGGATAATATTAGGAAACCTGACACGTATCAGGATACTGATACATGTTCCTCTAGTTCCTTTCAGGGCTCGAAGAAAAGCTCAGAAAGGGAAGAACGGTCAGAAAATAGAGAGGAGCGTACACAGTACAGAGACAAGCAGCGCGCTCAAGACTTTACTTTTAAAAAAGAGGATAAGCAAAATCCAAAACCTCAATTTAAGAAAAAGAAAGTTGCTTGTTTAAAAATCAGACATGCCCAGAATTCTAAGGACACAACTTCTGAACGAGGAATGGACTCTGACGATGGTAGACAGTGCGGCAGAAGTAATAATAGCTCGACTGAACCTGAAGGAATTTCTGGTGACAGCGGAGTTGAATGATTACATCACAGTGGAAACATCAGACACCAGTGTGAGCGTCACACATAGGTTACATGAATTCACACTCCAGCTGGAGAGGGACAAGCCCCGGAAAGTGAAAGCTCTTCTTTGGTAGAACTTATCATCTGGTTATGACATCCTGTTAGCAGAACAAGATTGGCCGCCTGGGGAGAAAGTATAACTTTTCCTGCATTTTCCAACTATGTTCCAGTTCTCTTAAAACATGCTTATGCGCAGGAGTGGGCCGTAGCCCAAACTCCAGCACTGTGCAAAAATCACGCAGGGTGGGATGAGAACTCAACCTACCACGTGATCCCGTTAAAAGTTTCACCTAATGCTCAGAGGCAATATCCTATAAAGCAAGTAGCTAAAAAACAGGTCAGGGAGATCTTTGATCAACTTGAATACTAGGGGGTCATTGAAAAATGTACCACTCCAATAAACAATCCTTTGTTTCCTGTCGCTAAACCCGACAATACATATTGTCTAGTTTTAGATTACAGACTTCTATACTCATGCACAAAGATATTTGCTGTCCAAAATGCACATGGTGCTGCATTATATTATAATAACATTGTGCACAAAAAATGCAAAACCACTCTTGATATCTCAAATGGATTTTTCTGTCAAAATATAGCGCCTGAAAGCAGGTATTTGACCGCCTTCCGTGCGTTTGGGTCCCAGCGATAATTTTGTTGACTAGCACACGGGTACAAAAACATCCCAGATGTATTTTCAGCAAGAGTAACAGAGTTATTTCACAAATTTGATGAAGAAGTGTTGTCCTATGTGGATTATATTTATCTGACAGACGATGACTTAGAGAGGCACTTGACCAGGGTAAGCACCATTATTGTGGGATTTGCCGCAGAGATCTACAAGTTCAAGTGTGGCTCACTGGTTAGAGCAGGCATGTGGAAAATTAATACGGTTTGGTAAACATTATCTGCGCCATCTTGCCTTTTCCCCCGATGCCACACTTTTTGTCGTGCACACCCGCCATTTTAGGTACCTTGGTCAGAACCACCCTCTGCACGCAACTGACCCCCAGCACGGCTCTTCGCCCTCACAAGCACCCCCGACGCACTGGTCACCCCCGCTCTCTCATGCATGGGCCATAAACCCTCCCCATCTGCGCTGCTCTTCCACGAGAATCACACCCCATGCCCGACCGACACCTCCCTTCATCCCTTTCATGGTCGCATACCCTTTGATAAACTCCTTCCTCCATGCCCGATTGTCCGAGTCAATCCCAGGCCATCACCTAGCCCTGCGGATGCAGTTTATTGCCCCTACTGTAAGGAATCACCCCTCTTCAAAGGAGTTACAGTTGATCAAAGCCCCCACCCCATGAGATCTGATCAGTCGCACGCATTCCGGGAATCGGCGGAATGTCCCGCTGTGTGGTAGCCATCTCCTCCTGTGGGTAGGGAGGGGACTCTTGCTGTAAAAATGTGTGGGAACAGGCCTGAAGCGGAGGTTCTGGGAATGTCTTTTCATGCTTCAAAGTGACTTTATTACAATAAAGAATGTTTGCCGACCATAAACCTGTGTATAAGAGGCCAGGCCTCAGAGATGCAGTTAGAGCACCTTGTGACGATACTTGCTGTCCGAACTGATGTGTTCTCCTCCGGAGAGAATAAACCCTTGTTTCCTGCCTTCCAGTCTCCAGCGCCTGCCTCTTCATTGATTAATATTTTGTGGGTTAAAGAGGCGACACCGCCGGGCAATACTTAAGGATTTTTGTTTATTGGTTGCTTCCTACCTTTTTACAATTGGCGTCCCAAACGTGGGGCCCATCAGCGACTCGTGGATCCAGTGGGAGAGGTCCTGACGACAGAGTGAACGACTGCAACGATCGGGAGTGCACCTGTCCGATAGACCCTCGTCTGACAGCCGATCATCCGAACTTCACTGGTACCGAACAGACCTCTCTCGAGTAATCTACGGTCCTGACTGGGAACCATCAGGAGTGCCGCGAGGAATACGAAGAATAGAGGACGATCGGGCGCTGGATTCGGAAGACAAGAAACTGTCCATACGGTCCGGGTAAGGTCGTGTAAACACGACGAATTGCGAAATGATTGTTTGATTGTTTGGAAAATACTAGTATTACTCTTTGTTGATTTGTTTGGAGATTCGCTGTCTGCAAACGGAGAAACAACAGGCTCTCTCTCTTTGCAAGCAGTGAAGGATAGGTAACGCGGCCGTCGTGCCTATCTTTCTCCCCCACTGATTGATTGTTTGAACCCGAACTACGGTTCGTGGATTGTTCTCTGGAGATTTCCCTCTCCCACACTGATTAATTGTTTGAGCCCGAACTACTGTTCGCGGATTGTTTTCTGGAGATTCTCTGTCTGCAAACAGGAAAGAACAGGTTCCCTCTTTGCAGATAGTGAAAGGGTAGGTAACGCAGACCTTTGCGGGCCTACTTATTCTCCCCACTGATTGTTTGATTGACCGAACATTGACTGTTCGATATTGGTTCATGAGGTATTCACTGCCTGCAAACAACGTAGAATAGAAATATTCTGTCTAGTCTTTGCACGCAGTGATAAGATAGGTAGTGCTGACTTTTGTCCCCATTGTGATCCGTCATGCCTATCTTCTCCTCACTGATTGGTAGCTGGTTCAACCCGGACCGTTTATTAGAGGTGGACCATCTAGCTCCGCTGGAAGGCACCCCTAATAAAGACATGTTCACGAAGTATGGATTAGTTACCATAGCCTATAGTAAGCTGTGGCACAAGTATACCAAAGAAAATCAAGAGAAACAGTGGCCACTGATAGGATCCTTTGACCTTGATAAAATAGAAACGTTAGAAATAGCCCTTTGTAGTAGTAAGACAACGCCTATTATGCTCGACAGTCTCGGTATGTGGCGCAAAGAAGCAATGCAACGAAAGAAAAGAGACGAAGTCAGAGTAGGTAAAGAAACGCGACAGACAACCTTCCAAGCATCTGGTGGGCCACAGGAAGGGATAGCAGCGACACGGTTCCAAGGAGTAAACACAGGAAGGGAACGGTGTAAAGGGATATACCGACAGGACAACCCCAAGACACAACGACCCGAACGTAATCCCCCGACACTATGCGCAGGACGAACAGACTTAGGGCAAAATCAATGTGCTTTTTGTAAATATTCCGGGCACTGGAAAGCCCAATGCCCGACTCTACTGAACACGGGTAAGAGCAGAGGGCCGACAGAAATAACAGGCCGGCAGAAAGGGAAAAGGCGTGAGACAAAGATGAATCAGACTGACACGGACAGGCCGGATAGAACCACCACGTTTGATTACGCCCGATGGCACAGATTTCGCCAGACAGATTTCAGCGACATGTTTGAGTTCTCATAGGTCGAACAACGCTAAGACGGGAAACCCAGACAAGCTCTAGGTTACCCGGTGACGAACCCCGTACTACCGCTACTGTTCCCGAACACAAAAGCCACCCATTCGGATAACATACAGGAACAACACACAGAGTAGTTTCGGACAGATTAGTATACATTCCATTAATGAACTCAAACTTCGAGTGCAATGGGACTGATTACTCTCTGTTGCCCCCCACTCTGTGGACAAAAGCAATTACAGGCCTGCATAGACAACCCCCCGTTCAGGAAAACTGTTCTTGTGGACACCCCACCCCCCCATTACCCAGGCATGCCTGTCCCGCCTCCTACCACGCCCGATAGACAAAAAAAAAAAAAAATACCTACCCCCACTCCGGAAGTTCCCGAAATGCAGCAGGTCACCGGTCACGCCCATCCGGAAGGTGAAACACACAGCACGTGTGGGGCGGGGCCCTTTTGACAGCCATCGATCGAAGAGGTCGCCGGTGGGATGTCCAGGAGGCACCACGGGCCCGGCATGTAATGGTCTTCCCATCCTCTTCTTCCTGGGGCGGCGCCCCCGGGCCACGAGTAGGGAGGGGGCGGATGCAGACGACCCCCTCCCTCGTATCTCCTGGTCCGGCCATCACAAATACCTGCGCTGAAGGGATGGCGTTGGGTGAGCCGGGAGGGAGAGGCGGCGCGAACGAGCCTCTCCCACCTCCCCAGGTGGAGGCCCCTCGGCTGCACCCAGATGCTGCGCTGACCCAGCTATCACAAATACCTCCGCTGAAGAATTGGTGCAGGGTGAGCTGGGAGGGAGAGGCGGCGCGAACGAGCCTCTCCCACCTCCCCAGGTGGAGGTTCCCCAGCCCCGGCCCGGCGCTGAAATCCTCCAGCCGGGCGACGAACATACTTGCGGAGCACAGGACATAGAATGGCCAGCAACCATACTTGCGGAGCACAGGACATAGAATGGCCAGCAACCATACTTGCGGAGCACGAGACATATGATGGCCCTCAAGTGTACTTGTGGAGCACGGGATGTGGGGTGACCATCATGTATACCCGCGCAAAGGGACGGCGTGGGGTGCACTGGGAGAGGGAGGCGGCGCGAACGAGCCTCCCTCGCCTCCCTAGGTGGAGGCACCACAGCTGCACCCTAGCGCCCCGAGCCGAATGTCCTGCTCCTACGGCACGGTGTTCCATTTTTCGCCCCAAGAAGTCTCATCCACTCTTGCAGACACGATGAAGGGCGGCTGCTGCGGAGTCTCAAAATGGCGTCTGGGCCCCCTGGAAGTCGGGTCTGGGCCGCTAGAGTAACTTTGACCAGTAATGTAACTCGGACGCTTGCCCACCTGGGCACGAGCCCCCACCTCCGACAGCATCCCCACAACCTTGAAGATTCTACAAAAGTCCCAGGAGCCCTCGACCCCTACAGGCTTCCGGTGGGGAACAACTGCCTTGATCACTAACGAAATGACCACGACGTAGCCACAAGATGGTGGTGCTCTCGTGTCAGCGCCAGCTTCAGTCTGAACCATCCAGAAACATTGTGGGCTAACAAATTCGAGCAAGTTCCGGCTGAACCTCAACGTGACCCGGTAAGGGAGATTTTGCCTCCCCCCTTTTGATTGACGGTCCACATTGCCTGCCCCTTCTGTTAGCACAAGTTTTTCGAACTACCGAAAGGGACTCTGGTCCAACCGCCAGTTGTTGGAAACATTTTGTCCCTGATGCTACTTCCGGACTAACCTGGCCTCGCCCAAAATGGTGCCGGTGTCAATAGGAACTCACGAACACCTCGTGGTGTTTTTAGCTAATAAGACTTGATGTTCTGAGATATGTATATGATCCTTTGTACACTTGACGAAAAAAGGGGGAGGGTTCACTTGGCGAACATGTAAAAGGATCCCGTTAAAATGTTGGTTTCAATGTACGATTTATTATGATATTATTGTAACTGATACATAACGTCGCTTATGACACACGCCCACGGTATGCATCTAGGAAATTTGATTGCAACTAGTCTGACTATGCTTCCAATTATGAAATGAATGCCCCCTGATCCCTCAACTATTGATAGACGTTTTTAGTTTCCTGCAAATAACTAAATAAACCCTTTTAAAATGTTTTTAATGCTGCAAAATAGTTCCCCCCCCTACTGTACGCGCTTCAGCCAACGCCGTGTCCGGCCAAATACGATTGCACTCTCATATTTACATGCTGATCAAATCGTGCAAATAAAGGTTTTTCCAACTATGAACAGGTATCGCATACTTTTGTAAATGTGGGATCAGCGGGAGGGTTTTTCTGTGCGCCCTGTTTTGTTCTTTTTTTAAGGTTATTAGAAAATGGTTGCTCAGCCCCGGATTGATGATCGAATCTAAGGCACGATACGCTGCCTCCAAATGTGCGACTGGCTCAGGAACAAACGCATGGAGAAGGACCTCGACTTCTGAGAACGGGTAAAGTGAAGCGGTGTAAATGAAAAAATGTTATAAAGGTATGGTACTCAAAGGTACTAGGGAACAGGGTTGGCCGAAGAGCTAATATGCCTTAGGACATCACAGCATTGGGAATGATTTAAGGATCCCGATAGCTAGATACATCTACAAACTAGATACCTCGCACTAAGCGCCTCTGATTTTTAACGTTTCCCTACACACGGCCTATAATGTCACACTCGGACCGTCTCCCTCATGAACAACCTATCGCTCGCCATCCTTACCACACTGCCCGCCCCCTGGCTTCAGAAACCAAGACCCCAGGGATTATATCCCGTGGAGATAAGACGAGTATGTGGTAAGTAAAGGACTTTCGTGCCCGTACATTTGATATGCTCGAATGTTGTCCCCCCTCCCTTCCCCTCTTTTTCTCCCTCTACAGGTTACATTGGAATCACGACTGGGGTATAGTGAAGATCTGAAGCCACGCCATGTCTGATACATGAAGCGGACTAACGCTGCAAGGTGGCACCTAAAGACACCCACAAACTACTCTTGTAACGAAAGAGCCAATAGTTGTATGATATGATGAGACGCGATCACCCCTAACCCGTGTTGCGTGAATGAGCACATGTCACGTATGTCTGAAACCATGAGAAAATGTTTTCTATGCGACTGAAGCATTGACTTAACTAGGCAAAGGACCGAGAGTGCGAGAAGTGCGACACAATGGTGCCTTTTACTCAATGCATGTCCCTTTGTACCCGGCCTAATGCTCGTCCATCCCAAACTGCATGCTTTCTAAATTCTAACACAGACCCGTAATGTCTCATGTTGTGTAATGCGCTGAATAGCCTATCTTAGTACACGGCCACTCTCCATGTCGCACGTGTACTGTTTAGCCTATTGTTGCACATCTCTCTCTCTCTCTCTCTCTCTCTCTCTCTCTCTCTCTCTCTCTCTCCTCCACACTCTCACTCTTCCTCACGACTGGCACCTGATTGGCGAACCACCATCCCTGGTGCACCACCCAATTGGCTCCAAATACCACAAGTATTTGCACAAATTTGTCTTAAATAAAATCACATTGATACCATGTTACTACCTCTCCTTTCTGCTAAATATTAATGAAACCTAGATTGGCCAAAAAGGAAAGGACAGGTAAGACGACTGAGGTTCCCTAATCTGACCCGTAATAAGGGAACTGCATGTCAGTGGCTTCTATGATAAAAAATGCCTCAGGTAACGCGACCTTCCCCGTCCCGAATTGTCTCAATGCCCAAACAGTAAAAGTGATCGAAGCATCCCCGTCTTCCCAGAACGCCCCCAGTTTTGTATCAGCTGCCCCGGACGAGAGTTTGAAAAATGTGGCTCACCCCTGGTTGTAAGAGATGGGTCGACTTACAACTGACACAGGCCAGCCGTTGTTCCTAGAAATGATTTGTTGATGAACAAGCTACAAAGTTTAGAATACGAGAAATGTCACTGAACGCTTACCAACTGAACTGTAGCCTTCTGCTAGATAACGCCCTTATGACACAAAGCAAGACGATAGTCCCTCACCCCAGTTTGCTATGTTCCTAGTTGTTTTCCATAAGACCCCGGTCACCCCAAGGATGAGTTGAATAGTTATCGCAAGCCCCCCCCCCCCCCGTTTTTAATGAAGTAGCCAGGTTGTAAGAGACTATGTAGAAATTAGAATGATGTTTGCGAAGTTAAGATTAGATCGAAATGAAGAAATTGTTGCAGTAAACCCTGTTGAAAGTAAAATGTTTAGCTGAAAGATAGGATGCATTGATATAATGGAAAATTGTTTAGCCTATGTTCATTCCTCAGAAAGATACCTATCAGACCATGGTGATAGCACGTTGCACCTTTTCGTAAAATACAAAGCCCTGAAGAACGGTATAGCTTTGTAAGACTCGTACTAGAAAAGTGGGTCTCTGCCAGAAGAACTGACGTGACTATAATAAACAAATGCAATGAATAGGTATCAGACCTCGTACCACGACAATGAATGTAATACCAACAAACGCCAAAGAAATAGTTACGAAGGAAAGTTGTAGGGAATCCAGCAAACCTATCATCAATTATTTATACGTTGGTTGTAAACCCCAATGTAACGGATGTTTCCCCAGTTGCTTGGAGTTGGGAGAGAAATAGACTTGTGATTACCTTCCTCTGCCAATTCTCTAAAGACTGTCTTTTCAAACTCATTTAAGGGTACCACTGTCGGAGGAGAGAGAGACCGGATGTGGGAGCACGCGGCCTGACTGCAGATCGTGGATCATCTGCGACTTTGGCCAAGGCGGGACCGCAACAGTAAGGAGTCGCAGGACGAGGCACTGTTTCCGACAAAATGAAAGGAAAGGGCTGACCTGATGCCCCTGCTCGATGATCAACATGTGCCGAAAAGTCCCCGCCCTCTGAGCCCGGTCATGGGCCCACCTACCTGAAATTTTCCGTCCCCCTGGTCTGTTCCTGATCTGGCCCTGCTCCATCCCCTCTTCCTCCGACCTACCATAAGGACTACTCACACACCCCCTTCTTCCACCTGAACTCTTTGACAATCGACTCGAAAAAGAAAAAACTGCAGTCAGATAGAATAGGGTTTTGTTGCAAACTAAAATGAAACTTGGGTGCCCTATCTAAGGTACCCATGAAAGAATAGTTAGGACACAGGGCGAAAAAGGACCTTTTTGACCGGAAAAACGAGGAAAAGTTCATGCCCTGCAACGCAGGACCTGGAATAGAGCTGGACGCATAGCTCCACCGCCGGTGCTCAACAGTGCCAACAGAAGACGACAAAGAATGCTGAGAACTCACTAATAATGGTCCACGACAATAAGACACTGGAAAAAGCAACACCCCTCCTCTTCGAACAATGACACCCCTGATTATCGTTTTTACTACGTCTCATTTCTCTCCCAGCCACCATTGTATTGATTACGCTCCAACCGAGTACGAAATGAACTTACATATGTAATAACCTATCAGTTCATATTCCGAATGACTATAAGCATCTATGAAATGTACCCAACGCTCTCACTACAGAATCATTTTTGTCCGATATTGCATTACTATGACTTTCCTGCAACGAGCTCAACGATGGGCCCGCCTCCTAAGATGAAAGATTTTAAATGTAATGTTTATGCACAGCTCCTTCGCCTGGGTTCCTACTTCTTTACTTATGACTGCCACAGTAGACATGGATAGGAAATAGGCCAGCAAGATGTCTTGGGAATGTTAAAGGGAGGACTGTGGAAAATTAATACGGTTTGGTAAACATTATCTGCGCCATCTTGCCTTTTCCCCCGATGCCACACTTTTTGTCGTGCACACCCGCCATTTTAGGTACCTTGGTCAGAACCACCCTCTGCACGCCACTGACCCCCAGCACGGCTCTTCGCCCTCACAAGCACCCCCCACGCACTGGTCACCCCCGCTCTCTCATGCATGGGCCATAAACCCTCCCCATCTGCGCTGCTCTTCCACGAGAATCACACCCCATGCCCGACCGACACCTCCCTTCATCCCTTTCATGGTCGCATACCCTTTGATAAACTCCTTCCTCCATGCCCGATTGTCCGAGTCGATCCCAGGCCATCACCTAGCCCTGCGGATACAGTTTATTGCCCCTACTGTAAGGAATCACCCCTCTTCAAAGGAGTTACAGTTGATCAAAGCCCCCACCCGATGAGATCTGATCAGTCGCACGCATTCCGGGAATCGGCGGAATGTCCAGCTGTGTGGTAGCCATCTCCTCCTGTGGGTAGGGAGGGGACTCTTGCTGTAAAAATGTGTGGGAACAGGCCTGAAGCGGAGGTTCTGGGAATGTCTTTTCATGCTTCAAAGTGTCTTTATTACAATAAAGAATGTTTGCCGACCATAAACCTGTGTATAAGAGGCCAGGCCTCAGAGATGCAGTTAGAGCACCTCGTGACAATACTTGCTGTCCGAACTGATGTGTTCTCCTCCGGAGAGAATAAACCCTTGTTTCCTGCCTTCCAGTCTCCAGCGCCTGCCTCTTCATTGATTAATATTTTGTGGGTTAAAGAGGCGACACCGCCGGGCAATACTTAAGGATTTTTGTTTATTGGTTGCTTCCTACCTTTTTACAGGCAGACCCTGAAGCAGAGGTCAGACCCGGGACCAGGGTTCAATTCCCGACGCAGCAGGGTCTTGAGCTCAAATGTCCATGGACTCGATAATTCTCGCTTCGGTGCCTGACCTAATCATGGGTTCACACTCTGCAACTCTGGGCATTAAGCTTGCTTAATCTCCACAACGGCCCCCGCGGCGGGATGCCTGGATTTCACCTTGGGGATGCCCTGTAGGGGCTATCTCACAGGGAAAAGCCAGGACGGGTTCCCAAGGCAAGCGCAGAGATACCCCTTCGGGGGTCGATTCTGGCGCTATATAAGAAACATAATAATAATAACTTTCAAAAATCGCCCACCTCAATGTCCTATTTTTGGGATATGAGCTGTTAAGTGAAGGCAAAAGTCTGCCAGCTAACTTTTTAGAAAAGTGTGTGCTGCTCCAGCCCCCAAAATCTTTAACAAATTTACAATCAATATTATGATTCCTAAATTTCGGCAGGACATACTTTTTAGATCATGCACAAAGGGTAAAATCTTTCTATGAATTAAGAAAACCTGTCTTTTCGGTCAAAGATTGGACACAAGAACATACTAATATTCTTTGTTTACTTCAGGAAAACATGATTGCTTCCAAACATGAGTAAACGTACGCCACTTGGTGATACCAATAATTGCGGGTCAATGTGGGTACACTTATTTAACTTTTAATGAAGGAGAAATTGTACCAATCACACACAAAGCACACCTGTACACAAATGCAGAAATGCGTTTCACTTCAACAGAAAAAATTCAGACAGCAGTTCACACAGCGGTAGCAAGAGAAAGAGCACTGGCTCAGGGGAAACACATTATTGTCGTAACTCCAGTGCAAGCTTAAGAAGCTGCTACAGAAGCCAGCATCCCAACTGTGAAAGCATTACATCCCAGGTGGATACAATGGGCTAATTATCTTACTGCAAGAGACGTTGAATACAGATTTGATCCCAGTATAAAAACACAGGCATTCCTGCAATATGAACAAGAATATCCTCTATGAAATTAAATCTTGTCTCTAGATCAGTATGAATATATAATTTACACTGAAGGATCTGCTCACCCGGCGATAGGGAGTAGGCAACAATATTTTTCAATGTATGCAATCGTAAAAGGTTGCATGCATGATGGCAAGTTCCATCCTAGTTGTACAAAGACGCAATCTCTAGGAGAGTTGGCAGAATTAAAAGCACTAATACTGGCACTTGTAAATACGGATCACGAATTCCCCACACTAATCGTGTGTGATTCCTTTTACTGTGTACAGTCGAACAATGAATACTTACAGCATTCGGAACAAAACGGGTTTAAAGTTGCAAAAGGTGGCACAATAAAGCACAAAATGCTATGGGGACAGGTAGTGGAATTAAAATCCGAGCTACTGAGGACTCACGTGATCCATACACTGAGTCATCAACGTGATGGCGTGCACGTTGAAGGGAATTCATTGGCTAGAGAAGCTGCAAAAGGGGCTGTACGCACAGCTTCCGTGTCTGGACTGACTCGTTCAAAAGCGAGAATAAACAGAGATATAGTGATAGCTGTCATCACATCACGCAAAGGCAGCACAGCAGTACCTAAAAAATGTTTCCACTCAAATACTCCTACAAGTTAGATGTACAAAACATTCCATATGCTCAGATTCCTGGAGTGGGGGATAGCGTAATACCAAATATGGATCGTAGGCAAGGGTTAATACTAGCTGCACACAAGGGTTTGGGCTCTGCGCACACAAGCGTTACAGCGACTATTTCTTTACTGAAACATCGCTATCGGGGGGCAGGGTTATCTAAGCAAACTAAAGACTATGTCTTGAAATGCGACATCTGCCAGCAGAAGAAAGGCTCCACCGTTGCCATTACTGAAGTCAGACAAACCTCTTGCATGTGTGTACTTGAACCACTGCAGCCCCTTACAAACGGACAGGGTTTACAGATATATCATGGTGGCAGTGGATTCCTGTTCAAGATTCCTATGGGTTTGGCCCCAGCGTTCTGCTGACGCTCGAACTGTTATAAAAGATTTGCTAGTCTTTATCGGTACATACGCAATTTGCCCGTTACACTCTGACCGTGGCCCTGCGTTTAGCTCTCCGGTTTACAACGAGGCCATGGTAGGAATGGGCGTAGCATTGCGCTGCTCATCTCCATATCATCCTGAGGGAAATTCTGTTGTGGAGAGAAAAAACGGGGACTTAAAGCAGTCTTTAACAGCTAGGGTATTAGGCAAGGGCGGTACTTGGTTCATATACCTTGTCCAGCGGGCATTAAACAACCAGCCAAGAAACGACTAGGAGGTGTCACTCCATATGAGGTCCTCTTTGGGACACGAATGTGGGTACCTGATCTTGATTGTGAAGGCGCAGTGGCGGATGAAAAACCATTTGATATCCATGATCGTTTAGCTGTTTTACAGGATCTAAAAGAATCCAGGGCGAAACAAAACAATGTTCATCTAAAACAGACAGCCACTGAAGAAGTCAAGGTAGTCACAGCGAGACCTGTCTGGATCCAAAAAGTCAGGGATCTGGTCAGAGAGAAAATTGTGGACAAAAAGGAATTTGGGCCTTCTTTAATTTGGACCTTCTTACAGAAAAACTGTACCAGTCCTTGCAGTACATGAAACAAGAACTGTGCTGCTCCTGCCTCTTGCCGGAATAAAGGAGAAAAGATTTGTCTCAATTGACTTAATCAAACCACACTATGTGTCTGATACTAAACATTAGGCCCAGTGGACTCCAATGTAGCAGACGTCCTCCTCTAGCTTCAATCCAAGAAGTTCAAACAGAAAGACTCATCACGTTTGAGGAGCCACATGTAAGGAATAAAGGACTGAGCAACAATGCTATGGAACTTGTTCCACTTGAACCAAACATTCCAAATTCAAGATGAAAATCAGAATAATTCACAAGTTGCAAATCGACCAAATACAGACGTCTACATCAACTCGCCTTATTGAGAGGATAATAACATTTCAACCAATCTTGATGCAATTCCTACAATTGATCGAACAGTATCTTGCTATTTCATTAACTTTGATACGTTTTCACTGGATCCAAGCGAGTCGGAAACGATGCCAGTCAAAACACCATTCAAGCAAGAATTAAAGAACTTTCTTCTCTTTCTTCAAAAGACATACCTGGCATCACCTTGGATTGAACTCTGGGTAATTTCTGGGATAATGTTTTTCTTTTATGGCTATGTTTAGTATTGACTTTTATACAGAAAATTTTCCCTCATGGCCTCAACCTTACTTATCAATCGACATTGTTCAACTGGTTTCAAAAGATAATTGCTAATTAACACGGATACACTAATTTATTCAAAATATATTTGTTTTTTATTCATTTTTTTCACCACATATCCAAATTACTTTTCATATGTTTTATATGTATTTCATTTTTGAATTTTCATTGCATTATTCTTTTCAATTGCATTTGTTAACAAGCATTTTCAATGCAACGGTCTCCCCTTTGCAAAAGTTAGAGCTATTGGCATTGTAATTGACAACATTTTTATTTATGTGTTGATTTTGAAAATAAATGGCATTGTCATTTACAATGCCAATAGCTTAATCTCTCGCAAATGCGAGACCTATTGCATTTGCACCCACACAGAGCAACACACAAAGCCACATGCACCCACACACAGACAGAACCACACACACACACACACAGAACCAAACACAGACAGAACCACACACACACAGACAGAACCATACACACAGACAGAACCACACACACACAGAACCCCCCACACACAGACAGAACCCCCACACACACAGACAGAACCCCACACACACACAGACAGAACACCACACACACACAGACAGAACCCCACACACACAGACAGAACCCCACACACACAGACAGAACCCCACATACACAGACAGAACCCCACACACATTCAACGCAGGTTTCAAGTTGTCACTTTTCTATGTCTCTAACCACGACGACATGACCTCACTTTCTCTAGACAAAAAGGATTTGGGGAACAACTAAATGGGAGGCCGATGGACAAATATAAGCGGTAGAACTGCATTCTTCAAAAAAATGAAAATTGGACTATAATAACAAGACTTGAACCTGCTTCTCCTGCTATAAAGTTGGCAGCTTTGAGAGAGGGAAGGAGGGCGGAGGAGGAGAGACTGCTGGAGTGATAGCATGAGACGAGAGCGGAGGTACGAATGGCTGATGTCAGCAGCAAAGAGTTAAAGAGAGAAGCCGGCTTCAAGAGGGAATGGATGCAACAAGCTCTGAAGACTGAAGAGGAGAGAGGTAAGAAGGGCGGAGGAGTAGAGACTGCTGTAGTGACAGCATGAGCCGAGTGCGGAGGTACGAATGGATGATGTCAGCAGCGAGGAGTTAAGGAGAGAAGCCGGCTTCAAGAGGGAATGGAAGCAACAAGCTCTGAAGACTGAAGGGGAGAGAGGGAATAAAGGCGGAGGAGAAAAGACTGCTCGACAGACAAACACTAGACAGAAACTAGACAAACACCAGCAAACAAGCTTTGGCAAAACCAGTAAGTCTGGACTTGATGGCTGTTTTTTTTTTTAACAGATTTACGGAAGAAGATTTTCTGACCAAAGCCCCTCTAAGTGGATAGATTATGAGGGAAATGTTTGGAGAAAACAAATGTCTTAAAGGCCAGACCGAACAAAAAAAACAGTAGACTGGTGATACAGCTAAATCTGCCTGAAAGGCCAGATCTCAAAACAACCATCATAACTAGGCTCTGTTAGAGAAATCACTATTGGAGGGCACCTCGTGTGTAATTCTTTTACAAGTCAGCATCCAGCACTCGGAAGGGGCGAGCATGCTTATGAAGATTAGTCCCCTCGGAAGCCACAAGTTATTTTCAAGTTTATTTTAATGTAGATAAGAATAGAGCCCTCAGTGAATACTGATATTGAAAGTGAGTTAAAAGTGAATGAATATGGTAGCTTAACATGCGTGGGAGTTATGACGAATATAATGATAGGTGGGTGATTGGACTGATTAATGGACAGTGGATGCAATGAGGGGTGTAGGGAAAGAGGAAAGTAGGCAGGAAAGAACGACCAAAAGAGAGATGGATGTGCGGATGAATGAATGAGTGCATGGACAGACGGATGAATGGATGGATGATGCGTGGGTGGATGGTTGCAGGGATAAATGGTGGCAGTTAGTAAGAGGTAAACAGTGAGGAAAAGAAGTGAGTGGGCAAGGATAAACAGACAGATAGATACACGTCAAAGCGGAGGCTAAAATAACATTGTATAAAACTTGTCCAGAAAAACAGAAGAACAAATTAACATTTAATAATAAAACGATTTCTTTCCCTCTCCCTGTTTTTGGTTTTATTTAGTGTCATTGCAGCGGGCCCCAGAGGGTATAGTATATAACGGTTAGTAACGATAAAGTATACAGTGACACTGACGTTTTTGGCCAGGTTTTTGTTAACACCTGCGTGATGCCTTCTAACTCATTTCCATGTCTAGTTATAGGGAGCAACAACAAGGCTTACTACTAGTTCCCAATTTAAACCACAGGCAAACAACACTATGCACATGGAGTGACGTCGTCCCGACCATGGTATAGCCGCCTGGATCCTTAGCGATGCTATGCATCTAGCAGGCACATGCACCCTTATCTGGGATAGATGCGGGAATGAAGGGGCAGACCCATTCTATAACCGAAAGTAATACTCACCGCTGCTCCAGGCAGCCCAGAGGTGGTGATTGTCTGGCCAGACTAGGAGATGGCCATGCACACTGGAGCACTTTCAGCAGTGCGGGCACAAGATGGAGCGTGACTTGGGGCCTGTGGCAAAGAAACTGGGGCTGGCAGAGTTCGTCCTCCCCACACAGAACACTCACATTACCGGTACCGTTAGGGAGGGGTGAGACTACAGGACCTGGCGGGGAGACGCTGAGGCCAGCAGCAGCAAGCAACAGAAGGCTGGGCGCAGGAAGTGACGTCGTCCCGACCATGGTATAGCCCGGGTGACTCTGGGCAGTGTCTAGAGCCACACTGGCTGCCAGGCGGATCTGGATATGAGGAAAGGGCATACTTGCCTCGGAAACTATTGCACTCACCAGTAGTAGTTAAGTTAGCGAGGATATGTGGAATTTCCGTCCGCAAACGGACAGGTGTCCCCCCAATTGTGCTTCTAAACTCGAATTCGGAAACGAGCACTTGCCTCTATGAAGAAGCCCAAACTAGCCCTAAATTTCTACCAAATCTAGCCAACTTCAATGAATCATGGAATTATTAATTTTATTTATTTAATGCGATTTTATATTGCGCGAACATTACCCGAAGGTGTCTGAGCGCTTTACAAAAGAACCAGTTGCGATACATAAGGATTTAGGATTACATAAAAGATAAAAACAGGAAAAAATCAATCCGGCAACAAAAAACGCCCAGAAAGGCATGACGACAAAACGGGCGGGACTTAAAAAAAGACACGTAAACGCCCCGAATCGCGTTGTGACGGGGGAAAGAGTAATTGACAACCATCTCTTCCAATGGCTAGCCTCCATTTATGGAGCTAGCCAATGGAAGAGAGAAGCAGGACAAAGCCCCGTACTGTCTAACATAAAATTTCGCCTGCGCGAACACTGCTGTGCAGTGGACGCCAGGCGAAACCTAAAAATACATATGTAACAAATTTGACATACAAAAACACATTTTTTTTTAGAGTTTTTCTTCTCATAAAAGAAACAAAGATACCTTTGTAGTCACACACCTATCATCAAACATACATACCACATTCAACATAGCCTGAATAATTGTCCAGCTCTCCAAATGGGGGTAGGATACCTCAGTGCTCTATATCTAAGTGGGCCTTTGGCTCTTTCCTTTTTTCTATCATAGATAGGGGTAAGCCAGTGAAATTAAAAACAAAAAATATAATATCATGGAATGTGAATGGACTCAGGGTTCTTTCCAGGAAGAGGAAAATTTTGGAATATTTAAGACTTTCAGATATCGAGGTGATTTTTATTCAAGAGTCACATCTGTTAAAAGAAGAATGGGCATTAATTTAAAAAAAACAAAAATATTTGGAGCATTGTATTTGCACAACCCAGTCATGCACAATAAAATGGGTAGCCCTTGTGTTTAATAAAAATACCCAACATATTCTTGGAGACTGTTTTGTTGACCCTCTAGGAAGGTGGGCAATCGCTAGAGCAAAAATCAGTGGTTCCTGGTTGACTTTTGTGACCTATTATGGACCAAACCTAGACGATTCAGCTCCAATATGTACCTTATTTCTACAACTAGTTAATATAAATGACCCTCTCATATTGGGAGGGAACCTTAACCTAGTTTTGGATTTTACCCAAGACTCGACCTCAGTGAGAGCTGCGACAGCTACCCATAATATGAGAAAGGCCCTGAAACAGCTAATGACAGATATGAGGCTCCCAGATATTTGCAGAGAGATGAGTCGTAGAGTAGGTACATCAGGAGGAAACTGTACCTTCCATAATAAAAAGTGCGGGCACCATTCCAGAATCGATTTCTTCTTTGTCTATACTCTTACATGTAAAAACACTCTTCAGGTTAGGCATGCTCCAGAGTATTTGTCTGATCACTGCTGTGGTCTTGGAAATTATCATTACTCAAAGATCGCCTTCCCGTAGATGGACACTTAATCGTTCCCTACTTCAGGGGTCCTTAGTTATAGAAAAATTAAAGGATACAACTAAAGAGTTTTTTTAATTCAATCTTAACTCTGCTCCCCCCCATGTGGTCTGGGAGTCATATAAGGCATACATAAGAGGGATCTTAACAAAGAAAGTGAGAGAGGAAATTAAAGGCCTAGAGGCAGCAATATGTATCAATCAAACAGCGTTAGCATAAACACCAGGTAATTTAAAAATCTCACAAAATTTAAATTCAGCAAAACATAGGCTGACAGAATATCTTGAATTAATAATCAAAAGAAAGTGGGAAGTCGGCAGACTAGCTAACCATGAATATAGGGAGGATGCGGCAAACTACTTGCATGGAAGGTCAAAATGGACCAATCAAGAAATCTGATAAAAGACCTCAGTTGTGTGAACTCAGGAGATATTATCACTGATGATATTGTGATTGGAGAAGCGTTTGCTCAATTTTTCCAAGACCTCTTTACAGAGGATTTACTGTTAAGTGAACATTTTATGGAGGTGTTCTTCCAAGACTTAGATCTTCCCTCTCTCCAGTACGAAGAAAAAATAAATCTGAGTCGTCAGATTACTATTACTTACATGTGTGCATGTTATTTCACACTTAGATTTAGTGAAACAAGTGATTTATATGCTTTGTTTAATTTAATTATAGATAGGGTATATGTATCTTAACATTTACATAAGTGGGCCTAAGTGCTAAACCCCATCATGGAATTTCACTCGCACTTTAAAATTGTGCTCATGCCCACACCTCAGTCCACCCGGGGTTTCCTCAATTGATGTGGAGGGTGCCGACTTTTTAGAAATCTTGTGCTCTGGTTGGTGGGGGCTAGTTTGGGCGGAGCAGGACAGTCAACGTCCCAGCTCTTGCAGCCCACATAAATCGTATGCCTTCCTCCTCGCGCAGCGGACGCGCGCAGCCATGAGACAGCTGGCGAAATTGAATAAGTCTCGGCTAAACTTCTTATAGCCCAGCATTGATTTTAGCCCTCTGCTTTTACTTGATTAACTGTTTTAAATACCTGTGTTCGCTGCTTTTCACTCGCACTCGCATTTTTAAAGTGTGCTCACGCCCACACCGCGGTCCACCGCAGGGTTTACCCGATTGATGTGGAGGGTGCAGGCTTTTTAGAAACCTTGTGCTCTGGTTGGTGGGGGCGTAGCAGGACAGTCAACATCTCAGCACTTGCAGCCTACATAAATTGTATGCCTTCCTCCTCATGAAGCGAACGCGCGTAGCGGGCTCGACGCAGACATGCCAAATGGCCCGTCAAAGGCAAGCCCGTCTGCGTCCGCCCATGACCCCTGGCCAAAACAGGGCACTTAGATCATATTACTCCACTAGCCAACTAATGGCTTACCGTAATCCACGGCTCGCCGACTGTACCATGTTACATCTTGAGGAAGGGGGAAACATGTTTATGCTGCGGCTTCTCTTTTGACATAACCCTGGTCAATAAATCTATTCCAAAGGGTGAAAAAACATAAAACTCATCCCCGCAACCATGTCGCCCTAATAAGCAAGGAATTCTCTTTCCTCAGTACAAATTGCCACTCTCTCCCGAAGCATAAAGCGGACATTTTTGATCTTTTGGTCAATGAACAACCAGATGCTATATTTCTTATGGAGACATGGCTGCACAAGAGTTCTGGCCCTGATGTTGCGGCCGCCTTACCGCCTAACTATAGTTAGGGAAGATAGGGGTGCCTAAATAGGTGGGGGTATTGCTATAATTTTTTTAAAAGATTACCAGTGTAAATTCGAAAATGTACAGTTCAGGAACTGTGAGGCAGCATTATTCAAGCTGGCCCTGTCCCCGAAATTTACCTTCTCTGAAATACTTGTGTACCATCCACCCGGGCCTTCTGTTCCTTGGGCCTCATCATTCCCCGGTCTGATGACCCCGCTGCTTATGAATACTGCAAATGTTTCAATTTTGGGCGATTTTAACTTGCCCCTGGAGGACCCGACATGTTACATCAGTACTACTTGCATTTCAGATTTGAAAGCTTCAAACATTAACTTACACAATTCTGGCCCCACACATGTGGTGGGCCACTTACTAGATCCTATTTTTTCCAGCTTATCTACCATTCATTGCTCCTCAGCGGTCCCTCTTTCAGGTCTCACCATTTTATTAGTGGGTTCAGGTTGGTATCTCCAGAAAACTCTGCGTCTGCTATTCCTACTTTTATTAAATTGACAAGAAACTGGAAAAGACTAGATATGCCTGCTTTAAATAATATTCTGTCCTCTAACATGCCCATCTCCAAACAAATGTTGGATACTCTCTCAGACACCGTGCAAAAATGGCTTCTCCATGCCATTGACACCTGTCTCCCTCTTTCCCAAAAAAGGGTCAATAATCATCGTTCTCCAGCGCCCTGGTTTACTGAAAATAGAGAAAGCCAAATGTAAGGCACTGGAAAGAAGGTGGAGGAGGAACTATGCTTCTGACTCCAAAACTGTTTATAAAAAGGCCAAAAAAGAATATCACAATCTTTGCAGTTCAGCTCACGAGGAGTATGTATCGACAACCATCTTCGGTGCTCTTAACTGCTCCAAAACACTATTTAGCATGGTCAAGGAACTCATTGGCTCCAAAAACTAATCTAGGCTCCCCTCATTTAATAATCAGCAATACGAAGATCTGGCTACTTTTTTTGTGCAGAAAGTAGAGAAAATATACATTGGAAATAGTTAGTTTGCAGTGTGACAGCCCTCCGCAACTGCAACCTACTAATTCCCTAAACCAGTATCTGCACTGCGCTCAGAAGACAATACTCACCCTGATCAGGATAGGGCACCTTGTGCACCTTCTAATAATCTGGATACATGGCCCTTACTAAACTCAACCTCCTTTTAATGTCTTCTAGACAGCGATCAAATCAGGATGGCCCAGGGACACCCTTCCTATCTCTTTGCTCAAGCAGCTTGAGCCGCCATCTCTGCTTGTAATTAGGAATCTAATTCCTTACAGGAAGCCACAGTTCCACCAGAGTGGAAGTATGCCATGGTGCTCCCCCTTTTGAAGAAAGCCAACACGGATCCCAATTTGCCCTCTAACTATCGGCCTCTTTCTTTGTTGCCAGCCTTTCCTAAAATCTTAGAAAAACACATCTAAGCTCAGCTTTTCTAATTTTGTAGAATCACAAAAGTTCCTTCACCCATCCCAATCAGGCTTTAGAGCCTGGTTCTCAATGGAAACAACTCTACTTGGGGTAACAGAAAGACTGCGTCTTCACCTGGATGCTGGAGATACAGTGGCCCTTATTTTGCTGGACTTAAGTGTTGGTGTTCAAGGGGGCCTGGGTCCTTTTGTCTAGTTCCCCGTTAGTGAATAATCCTTAAAAGTGCCAAGTGCATATGTGAATTTATGGACGCTCCCTAGGGATAGCTTTAAAATGGGGCTGCCAACAGGAAACAGGTGCTTGGTTTCTTTATTGGTCCCTTGCCGTGTGATTCCTGTTCCTGTGGTTCTACCTTGTTTCCCTTCCTTCGAGCTCCATTCCAGCGGTCTTTTCTAGTGCTGGGTTTTGACCCCCCCTTTTTTCCCTGCCCCCCCCCCCCCAGTTTTCCTATTCCCTTGGGCACTACTGAATCCTTTTATTGGGGTCCTGTTTTTGATCTTTGGTGACGTTCAGGATTCGCGGCTGCGTTTCCTTGAGTTTTATCGTCTTGTAATTATCCCTTTTTTGTATCCAAACCATCTTGTTATGCGCATTGTTTGGGTGGTTTCACGAAGGAGCTGAATAACGGCCGTTTTTGCGCTACCTTCGTGTTCTTTTTTAGATTGCAGGGGTTTTTTGGGTGTCTTTCATATTCCCGTGATACCATTTTTCCCCTGTCCCTTTTTTGTCCTAAGAATTGTGAATTCCACCCCCTTAGTCATTCTCGGTGTTTCCCGAGGGGGCGTGGTTGGTCTGGGGTTACGCAAAGAAACAACCAATACGATTGCAGTGGAAGAATTCCTGTTTCGTATCAAGCTACACCCGTTTGTTATCCGGGGTAAGCAGGGAGGTCGGTGATTTGCGTGTGTACTTGGCACTGGTCATAGTAATAGGGGTGTATTTAATATTGTCCCCTTCTTTCATTTTAGCGGTCTCGTCTGTGTCAAGCTGTCAGCTGCCAAGAAGCCGTAGGAGACGAGTTGTGTTCCCCAAGACCTTGGGTCCCCTTGTTTTGTTACCCACCTTCTCCCGGCGTCGTGTTCTCCACCATCCGTTTTGATTGCGGGTGTTGGAGGTCACTGTGAGGGCAGAGGATTGGGACGTTCTTCACTCCTGCGGTGTTGGGCCTGTCTGCAACGGAACATTAAGCGCAGCATTCGACATGATGTGAGATATCGTGTTAGTGAAAACATTAAGATCATTAGGCATCTGCGGTTCAGCTCTAAATTAGCTCATTTCATTTCTTGCCAACCGTACTTTCCAAGTCTTTCCACCAACAGCCAGCTCCGACACCCATCCTTCACCTTATATGGTACCTCAGGGCTCCATCCTTAGCCCTTTACTATTCAATCTATACGTTAGACCTTTAGCTGATGTTGCTGATGATGCTGGGTTGTCCCTGTTCTCTTACGCGGACAACTCCCAAGTTATTTTCTCTCTTTCTATGGAGAATGCGGCTGAGTTTTCCCCCTCCAGCTGGGCTTGGGGAAAATTGCATCATGGATGCAGGCTAATTACCTTAAGGTTAACGGAGAGAAGACGGAGGTCTTGATGTTGGGTAAAAACAAAGATCTCTGGGGCCCACAACATTGGCCGAGTGAGATGGGTGCACCTCCTCAACCCTCCCGTCACGTCCGTCATTTGGGTGCCATCATTTTTTTTTTTTTCTATTTTTTTTAACTTTTTTTTGTTGTTTTTTTTGTTTTTTTTGTCCTCATATATGCCACCAGAATTCGTATGCTCTAGATGGGTCTCACTGTTGCCTCTTATACTGTTGTTTTCGAGTCCGCCCTGGAGACAGTATCATAGCAGACAGGGATGTCCCAGAGGTAGGCTGCTTTCCTTATCCTACTCCTCCAGGCCTATTTTAGGCACCCTAGGCCTGGTGGAGGACAGGACCGACACAACCTCTGGCATAATCACAGGACCGCTCACCTATTTATCCAGACCACCAATTTAGACCAGACATTCTCAGTGTTCTCACTACGACCAGCCAGATCCATTTTACATACTTCCATTATATACTTCAGGCATACTGCAAATCTAGGAGGAGTCGCTGACTTCCACTCCATGCAAATTTGTCTCCTTGCAATGGCTACTATATAGAAGATGAACTGAGTATCCAAACTATTGATATTATAATCTTTCAATAGACCAAAGAAGACAAGTCTGCGAGAGCAAATAATAGTTGTTGAAAGTACATCACCCAAAAAAACCATTATCGCTTTCCAATAATCTTGAATAACTGGACATTCCAAAAAGATATGAATATCATCAGCTGCGTTATGGTTACATCGGGGACAATAATAGTTATTTAGTGTAATCTTGTACAATTTGGCCGGAGTCCAATAGACTCTATAAGCCGTAAACAGGTGGTTGCGTCTTAAATTAGCTGGTTTAATTAGCCTATGTGAAAGAGAAAAGGAATCTAACCATACTTTGCTGACTTCTTCAGGGGGATCAGATATGCAATTTCCCCATAACTTTATTACCTCCAAGTGCAATTTACTCTCCTCTTCTTTAATCATCAAGTTGTACCAAAATGAAAGTTCTTTTAACCATTTCCCTCCTCTGCCAATTGCATCAAGAATGTCTGTATCTTTCTCCCTTTGCATATTTTGACTAGACCACCAGGCAGATAATTGATAGTATTTGAACCTAGTCAACTGGCCATCAGTAAGTTGTACTAGAGAGTTCCAATTCACTAGGCCCGAGTCTGCCCAGAGATCTCCCCATTTTTTTAACCCAGCTGTTTTCAGAGGTTGTGACAGTTGATCCTGGAGGCATTGAGGTGTACCAGGAGAATCCCATATTGGGGTATGTGTGTGAGAGTAAGGGATATCAAATGTCTTCCTGATAAACCCCCAATTTTTTAATGCAGTCTGTAAAATTTTGAGGCGAATTTAAAAAAAAAAATTCTGGTCTCCAAACTTAAATATAAAGTAATCATGGTCATAAGGTAAATCAATTAATAGAGCTTGAAACAGGCGGCCCTGTGATGATGCGTCTAACTTATTTGCAAGAAGCCTAAAATTTTTAAAATGAAATGCATGACAGTATGACAATAGATCAGGGAGGGCTAACCCTCCTATTTTTAAACCCCTTCTCAATTTCTTCCATGCAATTCTTGTTGACTTACAGGCCCATATAAAAGATCCGATTTTACCCTGTAAAGTATTAATGTCTTTCGGTGAGAATGATAAAGGAATACAGGTGATTAGAAAAGTCAATTTTGGAAGAATTGTCATTTTAATGAGGTTGACCCGACCATATATATTCAAAGGCAAGTTCCCCCATCTTATTAGAGTTTTATTAATATCTTTAACCACCATTTGCCAGCTGAGTGATGTAATGTCTTTTAATGATTGGGTTAAGTAAATTCCCAGGTACCTCATTTTCTGTTTTGCGCCCAGTATATGTGTGTTATTATTCCATCCCATAATCTCCGTTTTCTCCTTATCAATCTGGTAACCTGACAGTTTCCCAAATTCTTCTGATAAAAGAAATAACCTCGGTATTGCTACTGAGTGATCAGAAGTATGTAAAAAAAGGTCATCTGCGTACAACGCCACTTTCAGGGACAAATTGCCGAGCTGAAATGGTTGAATTATATTGTCCTCTCTAATTCCACAAACAAAAGGCTCCATATAAACATCAAACAAAAGGGGAGATAAAGGACAGCCCTGCCTAGTACCTCGGGATATATCAAACCACTCAGATAAGATTCCGTTGACTAAAACCTTTGCCCTTGGATTGTGATATAATGATCTAACCGCCTCTATAAAGATTAGAGGGAACCCAAATGCCGCCATTGTGGCCCATAGATACTTCCAATTGACCTTATCGAAGGCCTTAGCCGCATCTATGGCGACCAGGGCCAGCGGGAGATTTTTAGCGTTAGCATAGTCTATGGCCCCTATTACTTGAAATGTTAATTCATTTAACTGTCTCCCTGGGATAAAGCCTCTCTGGTCAGGATGAACTATAGATTTTATGACCTTCGATAGTCTAGTGGCTAAGATTCCGGAGTAGATCTTCGTATCTGTGTTTAGCAATGAAATGGGTCTATAAGACTCTATTCTTTTTAAGTCTTTATTTGGTTTTGGTATGAGCGTTATAATGGCTTCTGCCCATGAGGGAGGTGTAGAGTAGCCATGGATTAATAAAAGGTTGAAGAGTTCCCTTAATGAAGATAATAATTGATCTTTGTTGTCCAAATAGATCTCCACTGGCAACCCATCTGAACCTGCAGCTTTCCCTCGTTTCATTTTCTTCAATTGACCCAGAATTTACCCTTCTGTGATCTCACTTTCCAAGTATACTTTATCCGTTTCGGACATTTGCGGCAAATGTTTTGTTGTCAGCCAGGATTCTAAATCCTCCCCCTTAGGATGTTTGTCTTCCGTGTAGAGACTTCTCATAAAGGACCTTGCTTCTTCTCTAATCTCTGCGTCTGTTTCCATCAAATCTCCTGTCTGCCTTTGTAATAGGGCTTTGATGTTATTTCTCGTTCTCTCTTCTCTAGCTTTCCAGGCTAGGAGAGCTCCACACTTTTCTCCGTACTCGAAATTTTTTAGTCTACTGGACTCCCATTTTTCTTTAAGAATTCTCTCATCCAAAATTTTTACCTGAAGCTGTAAATCAATAAGTTCCTTCTCTAGCAAATGTGCTCTACTGGAGTTCGTTAGAATTACATTTTGTAATTCAAGATCCTTTCTTGTTATTGCTGCCAAGTCTTCCCTTCTTTTTATTTTCATACTCTTTCTCTTATGATTCATTAGAGAGCTTAAGACTCCCCTCAAGTAGGCCTTATAGGTTTCCCATACTACCTGGGGGGAGGAAGATCCTGAATTTGTTATCAAGAATTCTAATGTTTTATCTTTAACTTCTACTTTTATTTGATTATCTAATAAAAGTGATCTCTCCAGTGTCCACCTTGGTTTTAGAGGAATTATATTCAATTCAATTACCATTTCCAGAACAGCGTGGTCCGATAAACCTGTAGGCGTAAAGGAAAGGTAGTTGATATCCTTGAGGAGGTGTTGATCAACTAAAAAGTGATCTATTCTAGAATAGTTCTTATATTTCTTACTATAAAAAGTGAAGCCTAGTTGAGTTCTATACTTTTTTCTCCAGACATCTACTAGTGTAAAGTCCTTCATTAAGGCATCTAAAGTGGCAAGTGATTTTAAGGGAGCATGGTATTTAGCTTTAGAGGTTCTATCTAATTTTTGGTCAAAGACCAAATTAAAATCGCCGCCTAAAATTAAACGGCCAGTTGTCGCAAGTAATGCTAATTCAAGTTTGGACAGCGGGCCCGGATTGTCCTCGTTTGGACCATAGTACACTGCAATTGTATAAGGGATGTTTTGAATATATACTTCTGCAGCTAACCATCTTCCCGATTGATCTGTCTCAAAGCTTCTCAAGCTTATCCCTCTGTTCGCTCGAATTATGATGGAAACTCCCCTTGTGATGCCTGATTGCCTGGAGCTAATTATGTCTTGAACCCACCTTGACTTCTTAAAGAGAGAATTACATAATGCTGCCTCTAAGTGTGTTTCTTGTAACATTATAATTTGAGCGTCTGAATTTTTTAAAAATTCACAAATTCTATTCTGTTTTATTTTTTCCCCTATACCATTAATATTCCATGACAGGACCTTAAGCTTATATGGATTAATCATGAGTCTAGTATCCACTCGTACCAATCCATACCTTTATACAACAAGCGTTTGTTTATATATGATGATTTTTTATTCTTCCCCCTAACTCCCCCCACCCAGTGAACCCCTCCCCCCATCATTGATGCAATATCAAGCTGTCAAGGTGGCCGCCACATGTTTTACCATCCTAAAGTGTCTAAAAAAGATCATTTGTATGCTGCCAGATCCCACCCACAGAATAGTAGTCCAGGCGCTAATCACCTCAAGACTGGACTACAGTAATGTTCTTTACCTAGGGTCCAACAAGGAGGTGACTCACAGGCTGCAAATGGTTCAGAACTCTGCAGCAAGATTACTTTGCCGGGTTCCTAGAGCCACCTCTGACTCCGGTCACCTGTGGGACCTGCACTGGCTCAGGGTTAAGAACCGAATTAGGTTCAAAGCCCTGAGTTACATGTTCAAAATCAAAATAGGTGTAGCCCCTCAGTATCTGCAGTCTCCCCATTTGCCTCCTAGATGCCTTCGTTCATCTACTCTAGAGAAAGTCTCTGTGCCCAGAGTCGGACTATCTCGGATGGGTGGCAGATCGTTTGTATACCTCGGCCCCCCACTCTGGAATTCCCTTCCCACATCTATTCAGAACAAACGATGTATATCCAGTTTCGCAAATCATTAAAAATTTGGCTTTTTAACCAGTAATCATTTAAGCTGTTACACATTCCTTGGTCTTCCCGACTCCGGGAAACCCTTTTTTGGTAGCTGTTGTGCCATATAAATTTAAACTAATAACAATAATGATAATAATAATAATGTAAGTGTTGCTTTTCTGCTTGCTGTGCATAATTCTCTTTTTCGTTTTAGACTCCAGAATCACTGGGCTCTCATTTAAAATTGCGTTCCGTCAGCTTTTTGTGTGAAGGTATATTTGCTAAAACTGATTAATGGACTATGTTAACAGTGTGAAGCGGATTTAGTTAGTTACCGAGTGGACCGAAGAAAATAACACCTTCTCGGACACTCAATATCGATTCAGGACGGGGAGGTCCACCAGTGATCAATGCCTGAACCTCTATATGCTGACAGCCAAATACACCATGGCCAGCAATGAAGCCATCTATATGGGGTTCATGGATTTAGCAGCGGCATTCGATCATGTTCATAGGGAGAAACTTTGGGTCATGATGTCCCTCATGGGGATAGAGGGTGGCCTAATTAATATCCTAAGGGAACTTCACAGTGATACCTCTGCTAAGGTTTGTTTCAACAGGGAGGGGGGGCTGACCGATTCATTTCCCTGTAAGAGTGGGGTTCGGCAAGGTTGTATTCTTGCCCCTTTTCTATTCTCCCTTTATATAAATAATTTGGAGCAGGTTTTGTTAAATCTAAAGACAGATTGCCCAAGGGTGGGGACGCGTCATTTTCCCATTCTGCTCTACGCAGATGACGCGGTCCTGCTCGCACGTACGCCAAGGAGCTTACAGATTCTGATTGACGGATTTGTTAAATTTATGGGCTCCCTAGACCTTTTTGTTAATTTGGGCAAATCATATGTGCTGCTGGCTGGTAACAAACCTTGCACCAAATTTATGTACACGATAGGAAACCACAAAATAGAAGAGGTTAAAACATTCCCCTATCTAGGTGTACTTTTCGACGGGGCTCTACATTTTAATTCCCTAGTTGAGGAGCGCTGTAGCAAAATGATCGCTACCAATGGGGCAATAGCAAGTTATGGTAGGAGGGTAGGTAGATGGAGCCCTGAACAGGTGATGAACCTGTATAGCTCCATATGCTGCTCCAAAGTGATCTATGGGGCAGAGGTATGGGGGTTTGTTAACACTGTAAAAATTCAGCGGGAGGAAAGTAAATACCTAAAAACCATCCTGAGGGTACCCCCAAGCACTGCGGGCTTTATAGCACACAGGGAATTGGGGAGGCCTTACCTAGAAAATCTGGTAAAACTTAGGCCAATAGTGGCCTGGTTAAAAATTTGGGTCAACCCTGACGCGTCTCTAAGCAGAGAAATTTTAAATGATTGCTTAGAAAGGGATAAATGTATGAGAATACAATGACTCAGTTATGTAAAGAGTACCTTAGAGGCCCTTGGCTATATGAACCTCTTCACCAACCCTGTAGCAATTGTAGCCCAGCATAAGATGTTAGTAAAAAAAGCTTTTTTAGAGCAAAAAGCACAACAGAGAGCTGAGGCTGAAGGGCTCAAAAAGACAGTGAGGGCACACAACCTGGTCAAGAGCGTCAAGGGTATGGAGCCATATTTGTACCTCATGCACAACGCTCAGGATAGATTTTTGATGTGCCGCTTTAGATTACATTTACTTCCTTATTTATTGGCATCACCAGCAGGGTTCTCAACAATAATTGAGCAGAAGGGATCCTGCGGCTGCAACAATAGGTCTCCGCATGATTCCCTTCACTTTGTACTACTCTGCCCTTTCTTCACCATGCCTAGGCGCAGATTTCTAGTGAAAATTTTAAAACAAGCCAATTTGGAACACGCTAAAGAGGCCCTAATTTACCTACAGAAAGCATCTGACCCTTTAACACTATGCTGCATAACAAACTTTATCAAAGTGGCGGTCCGCTTAAGGGTAACCAGAGGAGAAGAATGATGTTTAAAAATTGTTATTAATCTTTTTTAAAGTGTCATAATCCCTTTTTTCCCTTTTTGTAACATGTAAACAATAATTACTGTAATCGGGATCTTGAAAATGATTTAATGAATTTTTAACTTATGTATATATGTATGTGCTTTTATGGTGATTTTTAATCATCGAATAAAGAATCCTTGAATTGAATAGTTAGTTAGTATTTGCCTCTGTCCATCTTTGAAAGTGGGCGTTCCTTTCCCTCTCTTGAGACCCAATGCTCTTTATTTTTCAGCTCATAGAGTTACTCTCAAGCACAAGCACATTCCTCCTCATTCTAATTAGGACCTGCATTTGGTTCTTCTTTCGATTCTATATTTGTTGACACTTACTGCTTCTGAAATGTTCCTACTGCCACACAACCTTAGTTTAGCATTAGAGAGATTCCTTGTATGGGAATGGAATGTTACCTTATTTTGTATATGCTGTCTTTAATAATCTGTACTTGCATTTGCTTAATTGAATTGCCTGGATTATATTCATACATGCTGTATTCAGGTGACTATTGATTTATGCTTAAGTGATTTGATTTGAGATTGTAACTTTACTCATTTTCTAATAAGCCTTCATGGTTTGCAATCTTACTCCTCTCTGTTTTTACTGTGGGGCAAAACCTACTTCACTGTAATTGAAATGCTTTTGAATTTCTGACTTCTGCCTCATTTTGAGAAAAAGGTCCATCCTCGTGGACAATGCAGAGTTCATAGTTTTCACCAAGTTTGTGTAGTGCAAATACCATCCTTAAGTATCCCGCTATCAATAGAGAGCACTCCCGGTCTAAGGTGCATTTTTCTGCCGTTACTGCTTCTTGTTACTAGAGACCTATAGAGCAGACGCCCTGTGCCAAAGTGCAAAAAGAGTTAAAATGCCTTTGAGACACAGAACTGTAGGGATGTTCTGCATTCTTGTAGTCTCATACTGTGATGAGAAACCCAACTAAAGGTAATGTATCACTTCTTTCCTCCGAATTTTTTATGTGTTGACTATTTTGAGTTTATTCTGAGCCTAATCAGAGCCCATATTAGACTTCTAATTGAGTCCTGCCAGCTAGTATCTGAGTAAACATCTGATAGAAATGTGCAAGGTTGTAACTTCTGTCAAAATGGTATATTGCCATTTTGTCATTTGATATAAGTTTAATAGAAGGCTTGGTACACTTGGATGTCATTAGCGATAGAGCTATAACCATTGAATTGCAACTTTGGAAATCTAAAGAATATAGCAAGTGTCCATTAAACCATTATGATAAAAATTAAAGCTCATGCACAGCCAATTCTGTAGCGTAAGTGAGTTTAATTACTTTAAATCAATGTGTAAGGTGCACCTGGGGCATCACTCTCGAGACAAGAGTGTAAAGGAAAGCCAATGCGTAGCACCCCCTAACTAGTGGTATGTCCCACTAGGCACCAATCTGATCCTTGAATAGGACTTGAGAATTCTCTCTGGTCCATTCAAAAATAACAACAGAAATAAAATTCAACATTTGTTGATCAAATGTATTGATTGTTATATTTTCACAAATTTAAATTCATTCATGAAGCAAAGTCCTGGTTACAAAACAGCATAAAATATCCAGAATGCATTGCAACTGTGTACAATGTATTGAAGGTTTAAAACTTAAATTGATCAGATAGTAATTGCAAAACGTGACTCCAAATACAGATATTTGAAGTGTATGCTGTGATGAATATATTAGGAAAATTAATCCCCAAAAACTTGATATATTGAAGAATCATAAGAAGCAAAATCAATTGAGACTCTATAAACGAAATCTAGACCTCCCTTACTGGAAGAGCAAGTCATTGTTCATAAATCAGGAACATACAGGGACAATTAAACCAAATGTTTAAATGTTAGTAAAATACCCTAAAGTCAGAATTAACATACACATTCCATACGATCATTCATCCCATATGGTTTGAGTGAATTCAGATTTTTTATCAAAAAGATTTGCGTTGTAACAGATAGTTGTGATTGTCTCTTGCTTCTATTCTTTCAATTACTTCCAGTATTAGGAATTTGAATTGGCTGATGTTACGTTGTACTTCCAAAAAGTGACTGGTGACCGTGGATTTCAACTGTCTTGTCCTTATATTGCTTTTATGTTCATTTGGTCTTACTTTTATTTTTCTCTCTGTCTTTCCAACGTATACTTTTCCGCAGGGACATTTCAGCAAGTAAACCACATTGGAGGTATCACAGGTGGCTGTTACTTTACGTTTGATTTTATGGCCCTTCATTGGGTGTGTAATGTTTGATCCAAGAATAATGTTGTGACAATTATTAAAGTTCCAGCATGGTATCGTCCATTTGTATTTTGTAGACCATTCCAAATTGGTGGATTCTTCAGGATTTCTCCGAGGGTTTTGCCTCTCCTGTAGGCAAAGATAGGTGGTGATTCAAACAATTGTTTGAAATCCTGTTCAAGTTTCAGGATTGTCCAATGACTTTTGTAGGTACTGCTCATTGTTGAGAATTTAGAAACTACAACCATCCGGTTGTGCGTAGAAGTGGGTTTTGTCTGTAATAACTTCCCCTGTGTTTTTTGTTGATAACGTGTTTTGGCTGAGTTCAGTGTATGTTCTGGATATTCTTGATCTCTGAATCTCTGTATCATGTTGTCCATTCTTATCGTGGATGTGTCTGTGTTTGATACAATACGTTTTACCCTGAGTAATTGCAAATACGCAAGATGACGTTTCAAGGATTCCTGATGGAAGCTAGTGAAGTACAGCGTATTGCTTCTGTCTGTGGTTTTTCTGTATATATCTGTCTCCAACCCAGTCATCGTTTTTGTGATTCTAACAGCCAGAAAGGTAATGGATTGCTCTTGGATTTCGTGGGTAAATTGAATTCTTCCAGCAACTTGGTTGAGTACAACTAATGAATTGCAAAGGTCTCTGTTAGTGCGCTTCCACATGATGAAGATATTGTCTATGTATCGAAAAATGAGCTTAAGGTGAGTTTTCCATGAGGGTGTGGATAAATGTAAATGTAGAATCAAACCCTCATGGAAAACTCACCTTCAGTTTATTTCCCTTTCTACCACTCTACTAATATGGCCGCCTCTTTTTCACTATCCTCAAGCACCACACGATATTAGTCCTTCTTTCACACAGTAGCTAATCACGTTTTTAACAGCATGCCGGGTATGATGTCAGTGATATTTTTATTATTATTATGCAATTTATAAAGCGCCTAAATACCCATGGGTGTCTCTGCGCTATGGGCAGCAAGCATGAACCAGGATCGGTTGACTATTGGCTAAAAAACATATTTTTATCATTTTCCTAAAGGCGCGCAAGGTCAGGCTAGTCTTGATGTGCAGAGGAAGTAAATTCCACAATTTGGCGGTGGAGTCTGTAAATCGTCTATCATCCCATGATGCTTTCTTAGTTCATGAGACCCTCAGCAGGTTCGCTGTTGATGAGCGTAGGGATCTATTGGGGGCTGTAAACACCAAGAGCTTCCTTCAAGAACATAGGTCTAATATTGCGCATGGCCTTTTAGCCAATGCAGAGGGCCATTGAATTTGATTTGACTTCTTATAGGTAGCCAGTGGAACTGTTGCAACACCTTTGAGATCGATTTGTACTAGGGGTGCCTGATAGAATCCTGGCAGCTGAGTTCTGCACCAGCTGTAATTTGTTGAGGACCTTATTTTGTGCATTCATGAAGAGACCGTTGCAATAGTCAATTTTTGACATTACTAAAGTACTGACAAGGGTGGAAGGAATGGTAAGAGTTTTTTTTATCATCCTTAGTATGTAAATGGACGATGAGACAACAGTGTTCACATGAGGTGTAAAGGACAACTTGTTGTCAAAGTGACACCCACATTTCTGACCTTTGATACAGGGGGTGGAGGTGGTCCCAGTTTCGTAGGCCACCAGATGGGGGACCAGCCCAGGGAGAGATTACCAAAAATCAGAATCTCTGTTTTTTCAGTTTAATTTTAGGCAATTGTTAGCCATCCACGTACTTATGGCCACCATTGTATCCTGAAAATTGGTGCAACTGCTCCCCCATCATTATGTACTGAAAGCACCAATTGTGTGTTTCAATTTATTTTATTATGTTTTGGCTCTCAACGAGGGCCACATAAAATTCACAATGATAAGCAAAACAAGTACATACCAAAAAAAATGACATTCAATAACACATTTGAATAAAAATAACATACGATGACAGATCTACAACAGGAAGCGATGTCAAACATCTCCAGTGACATACTAATAAATAGCTAAAAAACCTTTAAAAAAATTAAAAATATAGAAACAAAACATTTCATTAGGAGGCCAATATAGTGATTGGAGGAAGCTGTTCAGATTAGAAATACCAAGACGGAGACAAATAGGTTTTAGCCATCTGAGTCGCAATGTACGGAGAGCAGGGCAGATCAACAAAACATGCATACGGTCCTGGATACTCAGGTTACATAAATTGCACATAGGAGAAGAACCGTGCCATTTAGATAAAAGTAGATTTAAAGGTAATAGATCATAACGTAAAAGAAACCATAATCTACGGATACCATGCGGCAAATTCATGTGACATAGGGTTGGGCCAACTTAATCGTATAAGAATTAAGGAGGAGGTCGACATCCCTTTTTTCTTGAATTATGTTCTTATCTGACTGAAAGCATAGTTCCCACGAAGCCTGTTTTAATAAAAGTTTTAACTGTAAAGGAGATTGCAAAAACAACACGTTTTCATGTAACTTTAGGAGAGTTACGGCTCTTCTAAAATTCCTTACAAGTTGTGAGAACTCTTTGAAATTACCCAATAATTCATTTTTAAGGAGGGCTCTCATCGTCCCCAGCTCAGCTCTAGCCAGACAGGCCACCCATCTTACTAGGGCACATAGACCCTGTACCCAGCTGCTCCTGAGACCGAAATCAAGCCTACAAGCGGCCAAAGGGCACGCGGTGTTTAGGGAAGATAAAGATCTTAGGAGTTTCCCTTCAATCTTATGGCAGAAGTCCCAGTAGTTTAACTCTATAAGTTCGATACCATATAGTATCGTAGCGGGGATCTTCGCCCTATATACCTCCAGTAAACAGGAAAAATGTCTTTTTCCGGTGGCGTGATAGAGGGAAATTAAACCTTTGCCATGGGCGAGGGCTTTGCGTGAACTATGCTCAATATGAGGCCTCTCGCTCAGGTTAGCCGAAATAATTTTCCCCAAGAAAGTGTAAGATTTAACAACCTCCAGTTTTTGGCCGCCGATATACCATCCAAAATTTTCAGATCGGCACTTCTTTTTCCCAGCTATGCACATAATTTTGCTTTTAGATATGTTAATCTTCATACGATGAGAAACAGCAAAAACGTGAAGGGCTTGCAGCCGATTTGCAAGGCCTTTGGGAGTCAAATCTAAAATAAGAACGTCATCGGCATACATCAGGCAAGATATTGGGATCCCCCCAATCAATGGAGCAATACCCTCACTAACAGACAAGGCAACAGGCAGGTCTACAGTATACAAGGAAAACAAAAGAGGAGCCAATAGGCAGCCTTGTTTAAGGCCGTTCAGAGAAGGAATTTGATGGGAGAGACCCCTTTCGCCCCCTTGCAAAACCCTACACCAAGTCTCTGTATGGAGTGTACGAACAAGCTCTAATATGTAGGGTGGGACACCAAGAGCTGCTAATTTTCTCCACAGCGTTCTACGGTCCACTTTATCGAACGCTGTGGAGAAATCAATAAAAGCAGCGTACACCACCCCCCCTCTCACCCGTACGTATTTATCAGTTACCACATGTAGGGTGGTGAGGTTGTCTAAAGTACCGTGCCTCCTACGGAAGCCAGTTTGTTCAAGTGGCAAGATATTGTTCTCCTCGACCCAGTCGGAAAGGAAATTTAAAAGACATTTCGCAAAACCTTTCGATAGAGTCGAGGAGAGCTATCAAGCGATAATTACTGGGGCTATCCCTAGTTCCCTTCTTAAAAATAGGGACCAGAATGCTTCCCCTCCAGGAGGCAGGTACCGTTTTAGAGACAAAACAGGCTTTAAACAATGGGTAAAGGATTTTACTCCACATTGAGGGTTCCTGCTTCAAAACCGTCATGGGGAGTTCGTCAGGACCCATTGCACCAGAGGAGCGCATATTCTTTATGGCCATTTCAATTGTTTCCTCTGTGGGATAGTTAATCAGTCCTTCAGGGGTTACATCGGGAACACTATCTTCACCTGAAGTACCATTCCCTGCATAGAGCTCCCGAATATAAGCGGTCCATACCTCTTCAGCTATGGGGATAGGGCAAGGACTTATTCTAGTACCGCATCCCTTCCCAATTATGGACCAAAATTCTCTAATCCTACCATGAGCAACTGATTCCCTCAGGTTAATCCAAACTATATCTTCCTTCTCCTTTTTTATTTTCGCCTTAAGTCTGCATCTCTTTCTTTTTAATCTAGAGATTTCTTTTTCACGTTCAGTAACTCTATCTAAGTATTGCTCACGGACTAGTTTATTAATTTCCTTGTTCAGGATGCGTAGTGTACTAGGCAAAACTACCCCTTTTCTAGGGCGGCTAGCCTTTTTTACATCTAGGATAATATTTTGCATACATTTTTCAAAATTAACTATTTCTAAACCATGCCAATCATTTAATTCTAATAAAGTTTTACATAAAGTAGCATGCACCCCGTTAATGGCAGTTGGATTCCAAAAACATCTTCCCGTGGATGCATGGAAAGAAACGTCACTGCTATTGAGGGACCATGACGCAGTGGGCGGAGGTTTTAAAGAAATAGTTATGAGCATTATGCTGTGATCGCTCAGAGTTGTGGGTATTATCTTGAGATCTTGAATACAAGGAAACAAACCATAATCCGAAATTGCATAATCAAGGATGGAAGTCCCAAAAGGTGACTTATGAGTAAATTCCGCAGGCACATCAGACGGGAATCTCCCATTTAATATCAGCCCCGCAACTGCCGATAATTCTTCTAGCAAAATCTTCCCTCTTTTATTAGTCACTATTTTATCTGGGAAGAGGGATTGGGGTACAAAATGCGCCTCTTCTTTTGGTTTATTTCTGAAGAGATTCAGACTAGCATTGGAAATTTTACAATTCAGATCTCCTACTAGGATAACTTCCGGAGGGGAAGGAACATTTTTAATTTGGCCAATATAACGAAATACATGCTTCAATATAACATTAAAACGCTCTTCTGGGGGAATATACACATTAATAATTACAACAAAGGACTTTTTTAAATTACTGGAGAAATTTGCTATTGTTATGGCTTGGAAGAGGTTACTTGGGTCAATATAATGGGAGAATCTCCAATGCAGTTTATTAGATAATAAACAAGCAATTCCCCCCCTAGCGTGACCTTTCTTGGATGGAGCGGCTGGCACTTCCAGAACATAGAAATCCGTCAAGCCATCCAGAGTATTAGTACACCATGTTTCCTGGATGCAGATCACATTTGCTCCCAGAGAAAATAAAAGTTCAAATTTCTCTGGGCTACTATGTATCCCCGCCGCGTTCCAAGAAATAATTTTAAATGGGGTGTTAAAGATGGTGAAACAATTTGGGGTTATCAGTGGTCTTATTAGATAAAGCACTGTGCAGCCAATTCCACCGATTATTGTCCTCTATTAGGGAGGAATTCTGAGGCAGTGGGAGTGGCATTACTTGGGAGACCGAACGTTTCCCTTTAGAGACCCAAATCTTCAGATCTCTTAGAGGAGAAGCTACCCCATTTTGTTTATCACCCTTCAGTGTCCTCCCATGGGGTGAATGGATATTACCAGAGCTAAAAATAGGGAGAACATCAAACCAATTGTGTGTCATCAGCGTAAGATGTGAGACCCATCCCATGTGTTTTGATGACTCTGGCAAAGACTGACATATAGATGGTAAATAATGACGGACTCAGAGATGATCCTTGTGGCACACCACACGGGAGGGTGAATGATGGGGAGTTGATAGTGCCAGTACTTCCTAGTTGGGTCTGGCTAGAAAGGAATGAGGCTAAGAGGGCTTTAGCCCTGTGTCTGATACCGATGGTTGAGACACAGTCGATCAAAGTAGCGTTGTCAACCGTGTCAAATGTTGCTGACAGGTCCAGCAGCACCAGGACAGCAGCACCACCTTGGTCTAGTATCGTCCTGATTTATTCTGATGCTTTAATGAGGGCTGTCTCGGTTCCATGGCCATTATGAAAGCCAAATTGCGTGTCATCCAGTAAATTATTTTCATCAATGTATTTAGACAACTGTGAGTTCATGATTCTTTCGAAGATTTTTGCTGGGAATGGAAGGCTTGTGTTAGGCCTATAGTTTTTTTGTATCTGTAGGGTCGAGAGTGTGCTTCTTAAGCAGAGGCTTGATAAAGGCCTTTCTTCCATATGGACGGATAGTTGCCTGTTCTGAACATTGCATTGCAGATGTTTGTAAGGTTGGGGGCTATAAGATCAGGGATCAGTTTCAAAACTAAAGGTGGACAGGGGTCAGGGGAGGATCACGATTTAATGAGGGAGATTAGGTCTGCAATCTGTTGCGGTGAGACTTGACTACACTCTGAAAACAAGGGGGAAGTTTCTACCATGTCATAATCCGAAATCTTGTAGTCTGTCTTAGGTTGTGATGAGAAGTTGACATAGATTTGGTTTACCTATTCATGGAAGAAACTAGCTAGTGAGTTGCCTAGGGTCTGTGATGGGTCTATAGTGAAATTCGTCGACTGCCCTGATAACTTGGCCACTACCTGATACAACTGCTTATTAGAATCTTGAGCGGATTCTATCTGCCTCAGGTAATACTTACTTTTCTCCTGGATAATAAGATTTTTGTACTTAGCTAATGCTTCCTTGTAGCAGATTTTTACATTGTTGTCATAGTCTTTCTGCCAGTTCCTCTCAAGGTTTCTACATCGTTGTTTTTCAAGTCTAAGAGCCTCTGAGAACCAAGGGGCAGAAGGGGCATGCTGGTTTTTAGAGTCTTTTTAAAGTGGTACCAGGGAGTTGAAGGCATGGAGATTTAAAACACGCGCATGACCTATTCAAGTAAGTATGTGCTACTCGTTTCATGAATGCATGAATCATTAGCCCACTGTAAGCTTATTTTACTTTTTCGTTAAGTGTCACGTTTTCCATTCGCACACGATATTCCCATTAGCTTAACAGGACTGTACATGTTTCTGATCAAACTGCTTTAACCACTCATGTTCCTCGTTCGTAAAATCCACATTCACAGATTGCTTAAGAGTAAGTTCACTCTATTTGTCTTTTAATTATAAACTTTACCAAATCACTGGGTTCTTTCTCTACTCTAGAACTTCTCTTCTCTTAATGCCATTACTTCATATTTCGATTCATGCACGTTATCTTCCAATAGATCAGCACTTTTTTTTTACTTCACTCGCGCACCTTGTCTCATTCAGTTTTCATGAGAACAACCCCGGACTTTTACCAACTCTTGAATTTCTCTACTCTTGATGCTATTACTTTATACTTCAGTCTATGCACGTTATCTTCCACTAGCTCTGCACTTTTATTTTAACTTTGCTTGCGCACCTTGCCTCATTCATTTTTCAAGAGAACATCACTGGATATCTTTTTTCTTTTACACCTGTTGAAGGCCTTGTTTGAACTTGGATTTCTACTTTTACTGGTTTAATCACCTTGGTGGTAGGCCTTATTTTTCAAACACAACTACGTACTAATAATCATTAATGATACACATGACTCTCTAGATTTACGCTGGTTTCCTCATGGTCATTACATTTTATTTTACAATCGTAGATCTTATCCCTGATGAAGGACGGAATGCCCGATATGCATTGGGAAAGCAAACACGCCAAAGAAAAATTAATCCATGTGATTGATTAAGTACACAGTTGCAAAGCATTCTGGATATTGTATGCTGGTTTGTAACCTGGACTTTGCTTCATGAATGAATTTAAATTTGTGAAAATAGAACAATCAATACATACGATCAACGAATGATGAATTTGGATTACTGTTGTTATTTTTGAATGGACCAGAAATAATTCTCAAGTCCTTTTTAAGGATCAGATTGGTGCCTATTGGGACAAACCCCTAGTTAGGGGGTGCTACACATTCATTATACTATTATACCATGAGTATTCCTCCTGCATAACACTTTTCTATTTGCTAACCTATGTGAAGCGAAATGGCAACCCAGAAATTGAGCTTCAAACAAATATTCCAAGAATATTGCTACGGGTAATAATGGCTACATTACCAAAACACCCAGGTGAATTGCTTTTTTTTTTTTTAATAAGAGCAGACCAACTCATCATCCCTCAAAAGTTTGATTACTGATTTTTTCCTAATTAGTTATGCAAACCAAATCAGACATCTTGTATGGCCTCAACTCTGCTTGTGCAGCAGATGCAGAAACATCTACCACCAAGGCTGAAACATTTATTTATGGAATTGGGTTGTTGAGTGCAGCGACTTTAACAGGGACATGGTGATCATGACAGAGAAGCCTAAAGTGTCCTCCTCTCTACTGAGCTCCTCCATTGCCTTTGACTAGACTCTTGGTCAGTTCCTGTGGGATGTAGTGAAGACCAATAGGAAGCCTTCTCAACCCAGGGCTATCAGCAAACCATGGATAGCATGGAAGAGACTAAAGGTAGTGTCTAGTCCTTCTACTCTCTCCTTGACATACTTGGCTCCCCAACTAGAAATGGAACAAAATGTATTCATATAATGGATCAGCACATTTTATGCTTGGATGTGTTTATTGTTTTAGTTAACAATACAAGTGTATATTCACATCTTAGCATATTTTAATAACAAGTATACCAAAGAACAAAGAGCTCAATTCGTTTCCTGCTGGAAATTCTTAAGCAAGCTGGAACCTTGCTTCCTCAATATTAATTGCCACAAAATAAACCTTGGTGGGACCAAAGGCGGAGAGTGTTATAGCTGTTCTATCCAGTGCTTCAATACTTTCTCCAATGGTAGACGTACTTGCTGGCATTGCCATACCTAATAAATCTGCAGAAGGCAGCAGCATCTGTTGGCTTGATCAATCATCCTAAGCTGTTGGCAGAAAAGAGCTCTGACAGGCCTAATCAATTCTTTGGCTAAGAAGTTGGATGAAACTCAGAGTCTCCCTACAATACTGTAGGGGAGGCACTTGAATTATTCCAAAGTTATATACGATCAAACAGGAAAAAATGGTTGATGCTGTGTACTCTATAAGAAAGCTGAATAACACCCCGTAACATAGAACCAGTGAATGCCTTGCCCCCACTAGTAATGCGATCAGGTTCCGTATTACACATGTGGAGTTTAAATCCTACAATGTATGTAGGCTAATCTTTGATAATTTGGAGCAGCTGTGCATCATGGACATAGATGTCATTCCGCGCCCCTTCCTGTGAGCAGCAATTATGCAACAGCTAATTTGAGCCTGTGCTACGGCCATGGAAGTTAAGTAGCTGTAAGATAATATGCAAATCCTGCAAATTTCCAGGCCCTAGGTCCATTTAAGCTTTCATGAAATATTGCAGGTGAGGAAAAGCACCTCGTTGTAACAAAGATAAAGGATAATAGGGACCATCATGACTTGGCTCCAATCAGCACTGAGTAGCACAAGGAAAGCCTTGTCGCCCCTGACACAAAATGTTTAGCACTGTGACTGCTCTTCCTTTAGCTGCTTGCTTGTTTGAAATAGGAGAGGTAAGTTTATGTACCTTCCTGCATCACATCCTTCCCCTAATGTGTGTATCGACAGGGACTTCATTCAACAACAACTGCTCAGGTTTGCTGTACGCGCTGGGGCAGGAGAGTGAACGCTAGGAGTGCTGCAGTGTTACATGCTTACCCCGTTGTTGTTGAGTCTGTTTATAAACAGGCTGTTTGGGGTTGCTTTCATACCCAATATTATGCAACCTGAAAATTCATCTACTCCTATTTGGTGATGATGCTGTCCCGCTCTTCCTGACAGAACTTTCTAATCATGAATGACTAGCTTCGCTGACTACTGCATGGTAAAGGCTCTATCAACTTTGCAAAGACAAAGTTCATTGCTATGTAGACCACCGCTCCCCAAGATGATCATTAATGGCTAATGACATACTTATGGACTGCATGAACCACTTTTTTTAACAGTGGCAGCCGGTACGGTATGGGGGTAGCGGGGCAGGCGGTGGGGTGAAAAAAGAAAATTCACTTACCTGATTGCTGTGTCTCTCCACCGTAGATCCAATGTCTTGTCTCCTCCGCTCTTCTTCCAGGAAACACCCAGGCTCCCTTGAGCCGATCACAACGGTGCAATGCAGCGTTGTTATTGGTCTGAGCGCCATGGTTCAGATGTGGAATGGGAGCCTGGGCATGTTCTCCACCCAGGCTGTAAGACAACCTGGGTGGAGAACCTGCAAAGTGTGCATGATGTTTTGGCCAGCCCAAGAGGGCCGGCCAAAGAATCATGCGCACTTAAGAGTACAGCAACAACTCCTTCCCAACGTTAGGGGAGTCAAGCCCTGTCCTGCCCTAAACTGACAATACTAAGAATAAAATGATAATAACTCCAGTTATTATATTTAATTTTTTTCTATTACACTGCTCGTGAACAGTGGGGCGTCACTCCTCTGCCTTAGCCGAAGAGTCGCCACTGTGTATTATATAGGTATTCGTTTAATCTGTAAGCTCAATTGGGTTTCTCCTGGGAAAAAACTACTACTGTACTTGTACAAACAAGCATCAAGGGAAGGTTAGCCGTGCGCATTCCATAGCCCTTTGGTAGCCTTAATTTGAACATAAGTATGATAAAAAATTATATTGCTTCTGTATATCAACAGGACAAGATTTAAAATAGAAGATCCAGGGTGGCAAACATTCACCAAGCAAAGGAATATCTGCTATTTTAAAGAGTTGTGGGCTCATCTGGAAACCCTGATGAACGTATTTATGGAATATCACATTTCAGCATTTAAACCTAAACATGGTCGCCCAATGGGGTGGGAGTTAATGTCATGAGTTTCTACCAAGATCCAAATTGAAGCATAACAGCTACTTAGATAAAGTCTCAAATGACAGGTTGGCCTGTAAGATTGACTAAGACTGCATCTCCAGGAAAAGTGTTAGATATAATGACTGTTGATGTTCCCCCATGCCGCCGTACCAATGATATCTTATCAGAAGCAACTTGGCCCATCATACCCTCTTAGTATCTGGTGTTTTTAAGGCCTCTTCCACCAAAAAGCCATTCAATAGTGTAAGTAATGACGAGGACGCAGCCTGGGGCATCCAGGAGCTGTTTTGCATTGGCAACAATAAAAATACCAGGCATGCGAGAAGTTTTATGCCACTGTTGTTACTTTGCAGCTTGCACTTAATAAATGACCGTAGTAGTTAAGATTTATCACCCAGTAAAAATTATAAGTCAGGAAGCAGAACAACCCTAATAAATTATACTTTGGGCAACGTGGAAGTCTGAGTGTTAGTCTTATCCATGGAAGTGGTCCTGATCCATGACTGGCCGATTTCCAGCGTTAACTATTCCCACTGGGTACAATGAGAGATGGATGCCTAAGCACCATTCAGAAATTTCGTCATCAGATAACAGAAGAACAATGAAATGGAGAGCAGAGACTACAGCACATTTTCCCTATTTCTAATGGAGGAAGTAATAAAAGATCTTAAGAACCTACCTATAGCTAGAGAAGGCGACAATAGAATACTACGGGGTCTTTAATTGCAAAGGCATACTCTTCTTAGACCACCTTCAAACTCCCTAAGGGAGCTCAAACCTAAAGTAGGTATGAGTGGTTGAACGAGCAGTGCTGGCAAAGGAAGCGCAAGCTTTCCCGGTACCCTAGTGGTACTCTATCCTTCTAATAATAATGTAACACATTTTATTGAATTAAGGAAAAAATATTCCCAAGTTGATAATTAGAAAATGTTTGTGCCAAGAGGAGGATGTAAGGTGAGATAAGGCAAGCTGGCACTTATAAAAATGTAAACCTGAGAATTTGCATCTCTTGGTTTTCTGGGACATATAAATAAACTAAAGCATGATCATGGGTTTACCACTTAAAGTAATTGCCCAAACGAGTAGGGCGAATACAAAACTGACATTGCCATGAGCCAGGCACAATACAATGGTGATTATTGCATTAATTTTACAGAATCAATCACTGAAGTAGAAACAGCATTCAAAAGTTGAATAAATCCCTTGGCCCAAGCCAGCTCCGGTTGACATGAACCAAGCAGACCCAAATTCATGGGTGTCAGTTCTTAGCAAGCTTTTTAATGAAGTACTGGCCATCAGTTATCATTGTCCCGCTGGACTAAAAGGGATGTCATGGAGGTCCAGCCAATAATAGGCCACTTCCTTTTTTGGATGGAGCCAGCAAGATTTTTAGCTGGGTATTGTTGAACTGTCTTCAGGGTTAAGCTGACTCGGGATTCATTCTTTTACATACACATCTGGCTTTAGAAAAGACATCGGAATGTTGGATTAGGCAATGTGGCTGTATACTAGTTGGGTAAATAAAATACGTGCATGTCAAAAAAGTTCAATTATATTTTTGATATCAGTCTTTGTCCTGGCAAGCGAGTCGAAATTATGGCTTGCACCTAACCAGCAGGGTATCCACAAAAGGGAGCTGAAGCAACTATTTATGGTGACAAATTCTGGGGCTGAACCAAGGCAGAATATTGCGAAGAATTTGGGGCCTGGCAATCCTCCGGCACACGGTAGCCGCCGGCTACTGTGTGGACGTTGGATACACAAGTCCCAGCATCTTAATGGATATACTTGATCGAGAGGAATTTTGAATATTGGGACAGAGAAAGGTTTTGCCCTGTCTGTGGTTTATTTGTACCGAACGAACTGTGATGGTTGAACATTATATTGGATTTTGAACTATTAGGACAACAGCCCTGATGAAGTCGCTTTGCCATACTTGAACGCGACGAAACACGTGTTGGCTGCTATATGAATAAATTTGCTGGAGTGAACAATAAACTGATCTTGGAGAAATGGACTAATGCATGGACATATTTGTTCAGGCTGCATGAACCTGAAATCTATGTGAGAAATTTTACCTCTTTGGAAACACCAAGGTTTGTGGACTGATATTTGAACTTTTGTACTTCTTGCAACTACGCCAACTGGTATTGGGAGCATACAAGAAGATTATATTTGCATATATAGTAAAAAATATTGTGATTTGAGAGTGCTCGGGGAGATCTTTTCAACCTTTGTATTGGAAGCCAAGTATTCAACCCATTGTTGATATTACTGCCCTCTGTTCAGGTTTTTGTTGGGTTTGGCTCCACATTAATCCCAGTCTATGGCATATCTCAGATCCATGCTGGAGCTGGAACCCAACGAAGGGCCTGTGATAGATCCATGGATGTCACATGTCGAGAAAGCCCCAAGGGCACTGCTATACGGCCATCTCTAGGATAATTATTCCCTGATTTAAACTGCTTCAATTGACTTGTTTAAGGAGTGGTTTTGGCTTACAAAGCGGTGCATGTGGCCAAGTTTGGCTCATTAACGTCTGTCTCTCTCATAAAGAAAATACCGGTCTCGAGTCATACTTGGATCAGGTTCAACTAGAGCACAACACACATTGTACCCTAAGTTCAGGCTAGGAACCCTCGAAACAAGAGCTGATGGGGCTAAGTTGTCGTGCAGTGGCCTCTGCGATTGTAAATTGTCACATGGGGCAGGGATTCTGTCCTTCGGGTAATGGGTTTCGTAGAAAGGCACTGATTGCTCCTAGAAGGGGGTTACTACCAATATTTAAAATCGGTAGTGCTAAAATATCTGTCGATGTTCTGCCACTTTGTTATAGAACAGACTTGCTTACAAAAATAGTTTTCTGTATCATCGTAAATATATTCCTCATGGTCAGTTACTGCAAAGGTAATTGGTTGCACTATATAGAGGCCGGACCACCTAAGGAACAGTGCTGTATTTGGCTGACTACGCAGCCCAGGGTCCCATCTTGTGAGTGACCAATTGGTCTCTTACGCCGATGACACGCAGCTGGTGATCTCCCTATCGCACGCGCCCTGTCTTGCTGCCGAGGGCTTCCGTTCGTGCATGAAAGACCTTGCCGAATGGATGGCCAACAACTGCCTAAAGCTGAACGGCAGCAAGACAGAGGTGCTGGTGGTGGGGAGGGCCCAGTCTGCTTGGTCATCGGCATGGTGGCCATCCTGCCTTGGACCAGTCCCTACCCCCTGCCAAGAGGCACGTAATCTGGGGGTGTGGTTTGATGCGGGTCTCACTTTTGGCCCCCTGATAAATGGGAGTATGTTTCGGAATTCTAAAGAAATTAAGGAAAGTCCTCGACTTACTCCCGTTGGAGGCCCGCCAAACCCTGGTCCACGCTCTGGTGACAGCTAGGTCGGACTATGGGAACCTGCTGTACCTGGGGGCTCCAGAAAAAAGCATAGCCCGTCTACAAGTGCTGCAGAATGCGGCAGCGCGTCTGATCCTCAGATTGCCCAAAAGGGCGCCTTCTAAGGCGGCCCTCCAGCAGCTGCACTGGCTCCCTGTGAGGAGAAGAGTAGAATACAAAGCCCTTTGCACTTGCCATCGCATTCTGAATGGAAGGGCACCCGACCCTCTCACTAAACTGATAGAAGTGTACGAACCAACACGTGCGCTTAGATCCACAGGGGGCGGCCTTCTGAGGATCCCGAGAATTAAAAAAGTCCGCATGGGAGGCAGGTCTTTCAGAAGCCTAGCGGCTACTAATTGGAACAAACTGCCAGCGGACCTGCGCCTGGAACCGGAGGAGACCAGGTTCCGAGCGAAACTTAAAACATTTCTCTACCTGAAATAATGTGTCCGCTCAGTCTCTGTGCCCGCTGTTAGCTGCCTCTCCCACTTTTAGCGCGTGGACACGCCGGTGTGCGTAATCGCAGCGCTCTACAAATGTCCCAATAATAATAATAATAATAATAGTATGCATGGATAGCCAGCGGTAAGGGTAAGCTTGTGGATTACTTCATGGTTGCTTTCACGTACTGTACTATTTTAGTTAATCTGATTCGATTTATCCTTAAGTATGAGCGCCCTGTTAAATGTATTGTTATTATACTGTTATATGCTATGCTGAGATCAATAAAGTTTGTTTGTTAAAGTCAGGGACTTGGCTTGGTCAGTAAGAAGGGGAAGGGGGGGGGACTTCAGATTTCCCAACAATCAAGCTGATGTATCTTGTGAAAGTACATTATATGAGAAGCAGGGCATTAGGGGGGCTTTAAGGCCAATGTGTTAGGAGTACTTAAAAAACAATGGGGCATATTACCAACAACTAGCAATAATTTTTGTCTCTAACTTGTTTAGAGACAAAAATTATCGCCGCACATCGGCGATTATTATCGCAGATAAACCTTGCTATTAACAAGGTTTATCGCAAATGCGATAAAAAACGGCCGAAATGCATGAATATCGCTGAAAAGTCAGCGATATTCATGCATTATCGAGCAAATGCTCTTAGCCATGTTATCCACCTCCCATTGGATAACATGGCTAAGAACTGCTCAGGGCAGGTGTTAGCTTTTGGAGATATTCCCGCTTAGCGCGAATATCTCCAAAAGTTGGTAATAGGAGATAGCGATGTTAGCGACTGTTTTCAGTCTCTAACATCTTGGCACGCCCACTTTGCATCTCATTAGTGATAAATATCACTGACATAAAAAGTGGGGCCCAAGATGGTCGCTATCTCCTACTAGCTGTCGCTAACTGGTGTTAGCGACAGCTTGGTAATAGGGAGACAATTTTATCTCCGCTTTCTTTGCTTTTAAAGCCAAAAAAGCGGAGATAAACCCCCTTGATAATATGCCCCAATATTTTCAAACTAGCCAACATTTTTTAAGACCTTCAAAACAGAGACAAGAGAGCAAGAGTGTGTTTTGTTTGTTTGTGGAAATCCCAGGTGAAATCCGACAGACACCTCACCATACCCGACTGAAAGCACGTGTACCTACTTATGTACTACAGAATATTTTTTTAGGTGGGTATAACACCCCCCGAATCTATGCCCCCGGTTAAAGATTGTTTCTCAACGGCTGTATCATTATCTGCACTCTTTATTCCTGCTGCCACCATTTCCCCTACAGTTTGCTTCTCTGTAGGCTCAACAACGAACCCCGCGCTAAATCACTATCCACAGCAGTGTGCTTTCTGAGAAGTGGAGTCTATGACGGGCTCAACCCATCGGTTCCTACGTGCTCCGTCTGTTCTTGAAAACCTGCTACTTTTGTACGTGCTTGAAGCAGGTTCCTAAGACTGATGGGCACTAGGCTCTGGAATACCCCCTCAATTACATTTAAGAGCAACCAGTTCCCATCTTGCTCTCTGGAAGGCGCTGAAAATATTTGTCAATATCATTTGATTGTTCTCTGTTTCTCTTCTCGTTTAGATTTTGTTATCCCGCTCAAGACACTTATGCTACCAGTTGAGCTTCATAAGAATTTAAAACCAAGCAAGCTTCCCGCCCTTCCGCAGACCTGGAAGAGGCACGAGCCTGAAGTTCTACCACGAGGGCATGCCTTGGAAAGCCCAACAGAAGAAAAGATACCCTAAAATTACCTAATATAATTTTTCATGAGGCAAGTATCGATAATCAAATGCTAGTTTGCCTTTTCTGACTAACAAATTGAGAAAAACAGGTGGGAAAATGCTATCAGGTTAAACTGGGGAGCCAAGAGAAGTAAAAACAATCTATGCAAAGCAAGAAAGGCTGGTGCTCCCTGGAGCTAACCAAGCAGGATGGATGCAGTCAAATCACTTTGCATAAACAACCAACCTTCAAATCAGTTTCCCTGTGTTTTTGAATAGCAAATCCAATGGCGAGCTGAGGTGGCACTGGAGGAGGAAGCTTAATACCATAAAGGCTACACAGAGGAGGTTAAATATCTGTACTGCGTAGAATTGGGGAATTAAAGAGGCAAGCCACCACAGATGGAGAATAGCTCACTGGTAAACACAAGGCATTGCCGGACACAAGGAGGCTAATCAAGACTGGACCACACTTTCCCGGTGCAAATTGAACACACTCATTTATGTTACATCAAGATGTGCAGATCAACATATGCACAATTTAAAAAGCTTTATCCGCAAGAAAGAAATGTGGCTCTGTGTTTTACAAAAATACGATTCCAGTTTACAACAGCTTAATTTAGGGCTTTCAGTTGAAAGGTAGAATCCAGGACGTATAAGCGCAGTAAAATGTAAAAACAATGCTCCAGTGAACATTTACTCGCTTGATATTATTAAAAATAATCTGCACTGACTGCACAATGTCAGTAATTACGGCTCACAGAAGATGATGGTCCCCGTTCCACCTCTCCATTGTTGCACCTTGTGTCAACTAGTTCAGTTGGCTTAATTCTATCCAGGGTTAGCTGGGCTTCAGCTGTTTAAAGTAAGGCCCTTCACTATTGGTGTCCCAGTACTATTGTTACCCTAAACGGAAAACCAAGTACCCCCTTTCAGCACTTGACTTAAAAGGCAGTGATGGTCCAGTCACTTGGTTTACTTTTAAAAAGAAACAGTACAGTAAAAGGCACATAGCTAACTACTATGCTTCACATTACAAACATCTAAAGAATATACAAGTGGCAAAACAGATATCAAATAGCAAACAAGCTCTTGGTGGGAATAACAATTTCAAACCTCTTCTGAAGGAGGCCTTGCAGAAACAAGGGTGCAAATCACACACCTAAGGATTCCTCAGTAAACGGAACTACCCCCTTGACCCTAGCCCGCTTTTTTTATAAGCAAGGTGCCTAATGACAAACTGCATGCCTGTGGGCCTAACATGCAAAACCAACAGTACTTTTAAAACAAGGCACTTAGTTTAGCATTTGGCTTTTCACACACAAATGTTAGACCTACAGCCTTTGTCACCCATTTTCAGTAATTCAAAAAGCAAGGCCTGCAGTTTTTAATAAAGCCTTTCCTTCTAATAAAAAGCAGGCTTACTCACTTTGGTAATAACTCAGCCACTGACAGTAGGTCCCTCACTATAGAGACAAACCTCACTTTAGGTTGACCTAATATCCATACCACATTAACATAAGGTTGACTACAAAAATATTAACTGTTTTCTGGCCAGACATAAAAATACATGGCTGCACTACATTACTTCCTCGAGGCAGCTGCAGCAACTATTACTGCTAAGGCTCAATTTTATTTCCAAAGGAACTGCAAGTCCTTTAAAACTGCAGAGGCCAGGAAAGGCTTTCTAGCCATGAGAGAAACACGCAGAAAAGAAACCTCAATTACTCCTTCACAGGTCCTGCCCGCTTTAAGATCACGGACAATTGGAGGTCAATGGTCTTTGAGGACCCCGAGGAACTCAGGCGATACCTAAGAGGACCACCGACAGAGGAAATGGATGCAAAAGGCCAAAGTGCCGCGAAAAGAAGTGCCTCACCAACCGACGAAAGGAAAGGGGAATAAAGAGGAAGGAACACTACGGAAGGACAACACTAAGTACCCACCAAAAATCAAGACTTTGTGCGACTTTCAGGAACCTAGCATAAATAACACTATACCGACTTCTACCTCAAGCAAGGGAACCGATAGCAATAAGTAGCGCTAGCCCAAAGAGCGCGCACAGAATCTCAGGAATTTGAAAAGACAATCGTTTCAAGAAATCAGCAACCAACCTACCTCAGGGGATGCAGAGCAAAGGAACTTTGTTGTCGCACACCCACTATGCAAGTAAGGGGGTGTGGGGGGAGGGAGAGGAGGGGGGCAGGGGAGAGGGAGGGGGGTGCCGGGGAAACACACATTGGTCGATTCTATTTTCTTCTCTTTCTCTATCTTTCTACACCACTTTTCTACTACTAGAGAGAGCTGACAGGGAACCAAAACACAGAAGTAAGCAATGCATGCTAAGGAGCCAAACAGACAGCCAACTCAGAAAGAAAAGGAAATGACACACAACACGCACCATACTCTCACGACTGACATTAAGGTAGTGTCACTGAACGTTAAAGGTCTCAACCACCCAGTAAAAAGTTGGAAAGTCCTAGAGCACCTGGCAAAGCTGAAGAGTGATATCTATGTTCTGCAGGAAACAAGGCTAGGGAGGAAGACATAGACCGCCTTAAAGCCAGCTGGATAGGTCACGTATTAGGTTCACCAGCAAAGAACAAAAAGAATGGAGTCATCACAATACTAAGCAAGAAGTCAAAACTCACACCAGACAAAACAAAGTCAGACACAGAAGGAAGGTTACTTATAACAAGCCTGTTAAGGGGAGGAACCAATACATGTGGCGAATATCTATGGCCCCAACACCGAAGATAAAGCATTCTGCGAACGGATAGGGAAAGAACTAGAAGCACTGCCTTTGGGGGAGCTCCAAATAGTGGCTGGAGACATGAACCAGGTTCTGGATCCAGCCATAGACAGACACCCACAAAGGCAGAGTCAGAACACACTGAGAGGCAACCCACTACGGAACCTTTGCGCAAAAATAAGACTAGCAGACCCATGGAGACTACAAAACCCAGATGAAAGAGATTACACCTTCTACTCAAACCCACACAACTCATACAGCAGAATTGACTATATACTCATATCAGACACACACACACACCTTATTGAACACACAGAGATTGGCCCAAGGACGATCTCAGACCACTCTCACATCAGCCTAACGCTAACGGGCAAACACAATGAACGCCCAACGCGCAGATGGAGGTTCGATGACGACCTTCTCAAAAACACAAACAGCGGAGATGAGATAGAACGAGCCATAAAAGAATACCTCAAAAGCAATGACAGTCCAGACATTGGAATAGAGACGCTATGGGACGCACTGAAAGCCACAATACGAGGAACAATTATCAGTATCAAGGGGAGGCAGAACAAAGAGAGAAACAGGAAGATAAAGGACCTAGAGAGCGAAATCAAAAAACTAGAATTAGGACACATAGCCAACATAGAGGACAGAAACACCCTCACGACCCTGACAAAGAAAAAGTATGAGTTGAACAAGATCCTCAGCAGGAGGGCGGGGGCATGGATCAAAAAATACAAAGCAATAAACTTATGCTCGGCTAACAGGGCAGGGAAAGCACTCGCAGCGTACCTTAAAGGCAAACAGAGACAACACACCATAGCAGCCGTCAGAGACAGTACAAACAAATCACACAAGACAAATAAGGGAATACTCAACACCTTTAGGGACTTCTACGAGCAGCTCTATAAAAGAGATGAGACGCTAAGTGCAGACGCAGGGAAAAAATTACTGGAACACATCATAACACCAAAACTGACGGAGGATCAAAGGGAGAGATTAGACTCAGAAATAACCAGGGAAGAAATAGAAAGGGCTGTCAAAAGTCTGAAAGACAAAAAAGCACCAGGGCCGGATGGCTTCACAGCCAAGTTTTACAAACACTACATCACCACACTCCTGCCAACGATGACGTCAGTGTTCACAAGCTATGTAAACAATGGACGCATGACGCAATCGATGGCAGAAGCCAACATCATAGTGATCCCCAAAGAAGGCAAAGATACACAACACCCGAAAAACTACAGACCAATCTCACTAATTAATGTGGACTGTAAAATTTATGCCAAGATCCTGGCGACTAGACTCAATACGTACCTACCCTCCCTCATACACCGTGCACAAGTGGGCTATCTGAAGAACAGAATGTCCCATGACAATACAAGGCTACTATGCCACGTAATCAATCACACTTCCAAAAGCAACAATGCGGCGGTCATGATACCCCGAGACGCAGAAAAAGCGTTTGATAGGGTGTCATGGCCATGCCTAGACCAGTGCATGCAGAAATTCGGCCTAGGCCATAACTGCAGGAGGATGGTGATGGCCCTATACAACGAACCAAAAGCCCGGGTGGTAGTAAATGGGTGCACGTCAGATCTGCTAGACCTAAACAGGGGAACTAGACAGGGCTGTCCGCTATCTCCAGCCCTCTTCCTACTGGCAATAGAACCCTTACTCAACATGATACGATCAAACCCCAACATCAGAGGGATACCTGTAGAGGGAGAGTCTTTTAAACTGGCAGCATATGTGGACGATGTCCTAATTGTAACAGAAGATCCAGAAAGATCTATAAACGCTCTAATGGACACTATAGACCAGTATGCCCAGGTGTCGGGGTACAAACTTAATAGAGAGAAATCAGAATGTAAGCCACTGAACATCCACACCAATAAGACAGCTCTGGGATCCTCGGGTCTGACCTGGCAGAGGAAAGCCATTAAATACCTGGGCCTCCTTTTCGAAAGAGACTTGCGAACAACATTAGACCAGAACGAACAAGCAATCTTAGCCAAAATCAAGGAGAAACTAGAGGGGTGGTCACCCAAATTCACTATGTGGTGGGGAAGGATAGAGACCATTAAGATGATTATCACCCCCATGGTTAACTACATGCTTAACATGCTGCCACTAACCAACACATCCGATTTCTATAAAAAATTAGACAAACTACTAAACACCTTCCTATGGAGAGGGAGGAAACCCAGAATCAGCCTTCAGAAACTAAGACTCCCCAAGGAACTAGGAGGCCTTAACATAACAAATTTTAAGACCTTCCAAACAGCCTGTATGGCAAAACAGGGCCTGTACTGGCTATGCCCAAAGAGTGACTACATCCCGGCCTGGCTCTCTCTAGAGCGCAACCTGCTAGGAGGGATGGAACCAGTAGCACTACTCACAGCGTCAAAACACCCCGCAATCAAACAAAACGCAATACTAAGGAACACAAGAATGGCCCTACTTAAAATAGATAAAATATTAGACACAAGCGTCAGACAAACTCAGCTAGAGTCCCTCTGGTACAACCCTAGGCTAAAATACAAGAACAACATACTGAACATGCACACATGGTACCGTCATGGCATAACAACGGTGAGCCAACTACAGAGCGAAGGGAATCAAATAGCCTTTGACACACTCAAAGAACGATACAAGTTTGATAGCTCTATAACTTCCTCAAGATAAGGGTGGCAATCGCCAAAGCAGGCTTAAACAATCTCACCCCATCAATAATACAATATGCCACCGGCCTGAACATCATAGGACACCAAGTAGCGCACATATACAGAGCCCTGAGGCCCAAAGCGTCTAAACTAAATAACAAAACTATAGCCGACTGGGAGGCAGTGGCAGGGAAAGTGCTCAGTGAGGAGGAAAGAGCAGACCTCTGGTCTTCATCATCAAGAAGGAAGGTGACAACGACTCTAGACCAGACTAAATTTTGGCTGTTACACAAAGCCTTCTGGACCCCAGCACGCCTGGCCTCCATGGGAATCAGAGAGAATGATTCCTGCTGGAACTGCAACAAGCAGAAGGGGGACCTGGCACACCTACTCTTCCACTGCACTAAGACCAGGAAATTCTGGGACGCAATAAACACTCTAATCAATGACGTAACAGGCGCCACACTAACACTGGACTTTCACTATCTAGTACTGGGGTACACAGCCCCATCAATAACATCAGGGAATGGGGAGGAGCTTCGCGGGCGACCAAGATGGCCGCGTAAGCTCGGAGCTCCGTGGACCGTCCGACCCACCGCAACTATCCTGTTTGAAATCCTGGTCCACGTTGGTGGAATTGTAATGCTGGTGGCCTACTGAGGTGGGGACTGCAATCGGCTTCCGAATCGGTGGATCCTGAGCAAAGGTACGTCGAGCTGAACTCCGCTCCGTGACGGTGCCATTGTCCCTCCGGACTTCGTCACTTCGCACGATCGGACTGCGTAGTGCCCGCCTGCCGCCTTTGTTGGTGAAGTAACTGCACTCCTGCTTGAGCCTTCGGCACCCTGGTCTTGACAGGCACACTGCTGGTTGGGGGGGCTTTTTAGTCTACTGCAGGGGTGCAGGGTGGGGGGTTTGTTGGGTACAGTTATTTTGTGTGTTATTTTTTCCTTTCTTTCTCTTGTGTGGCAATGGGACATTGGTGCTCCTGAACTGTTTTTGATGCGGGTGTCTTCGGGCTTTGGGTGGGGCGGGCAGTGGGGGGATGGGGGGTAGGATGTTAAGAATTCTCAGTTGGAATGTTAACGGGTTGGGTGATCGTATCAAGAGAGGGGTGGTGATACAACTGATTAAACGGCACATGCCAGATATTGTCCTTCTTCAGGAGACGCACTTGGTGGGCAACGCTTGTAAAGCTCTGAATCGTAAGGGTTACAAAATGGTGGCACACTCGGGGTTCTCTTCCGGCTCCCGGGGGGCGGGCATCCTCGTGCGCGCGTCCCTTCCCCTGGAGATAGAGACCACCTTGATTGATGACAGGGGGCGGTACGCCGCCGTGGCTGGTAGATGGGAAGGGCGTTCCCTCACATTGTTTTCTGTGTATGTCCCCCCGGGGCTCCAATCTAGTACCTTTCAGGACCTTGGTGGTGCCATCTTGTCTATGCCGGCTGGCCGGTTGATAGTGGGGGGTGACTTTAATTCAGTTTGCTCTGGTCTGCTTGATCGCCAGCCGCCCCGCGACCTACGCAGCCCGCAGATGTGGCTGCCGTCCTTTCTCGAGTCCATGGGTCTGGTAGACGGGTGGCGACTTCTGCATCCCACGCTCTGTCAATTTTCCTTCCTATCGGGTGCACACGGGAGCCTTTCTCGCATCGACTATGTCCTCACATTGGCTTCGGATGCACTGGCCGTTTCCGAAGCCCGCTTTCTGGCGCGGGGCATTTCTGATCACTCGCCGTTATGGGTCTCCTTTGACTTTGGGGTGGTCCTGTCGGAACGACCGGCAGCGGTCAATCCGTGGTATTTCCGGAATTTCAAAACCCGCTCCCTCCTGGCCAAAGCCATTGATCTTTACTTCTCCGAGAACGTGGGCTCGGTGAGGTCAGCCGTTACACTCTGGGAAGCCTTCAAGACGGTGCTCCGTGGCGAGGCCCAGGCGCTCATCGCTGAGACCCGCCGGACTAGGGATTCTGACATGCTGGCTGTTGAGCAGGAAGTCCTGCGACTCGAGGCCCAGCTGGGGCCCGAGCCGGACCCCTCTGTCCTCCATACCCTCTCGCTGAAACAAGCGGAGTACCATGCCTTGGCTACTAATGCCGCCCTTGCCTTGGCCAAGGAACAGCGAGACCGCATCTATGACGTGGGCGATAAGGCCGGGAAGTTGCTGACTTGGTTAGACAGAAGGGAGATGGCAAGCCGTGTGGTACCCGAACTCCTCGGGGATGACGGTGTGGTCCTTACGGATCCTAGTGCTATCGTTGACTCATTCGCTGGCTACTTTCAGGGGGTCTATGAGTCTGCCTCGGACTTTTCAGAGGCGGACTCATCGGCCTTCCTCTCGGATATTGACCTACCCTGCCTTTCCGAGGAAGAGAGAGCGGACCTGGATAGGGACATCACCGCTGATGAGATTGACCTTGCGATCCGCTCCCTACGGACCGGAAAGGCCTCCGGGCCTAACGGCATACCGGTGGAACTGTATAAAATCCGCTTGGACGCGGTCTCCCCGCACCTCCGTAAAATGTTCCTGGAGTCCTTTGAGAGAGGCTGTCTCCCCCTGGATCAACGACTAGCTACCATCGTGGTCATCCACAAGGAGGGTAAGCCACGGGACGTCTGTCGATCGTACCGTCCTATCTCTCTCCTTAACGTAGAGCCCAAGGTCCTCGCCAAGCTTCTCGCCAACCGCTTGATTGGCGTCATTAGCGACCTCGTGCTCCCCGACCAGTCGGGATTCATCCCCCACCGAAACACTGCCCTCAACTTGCGTCGCCTCCATGGTGTCATGGCCAGGGCCCACACTCTCAAAGAGCCGGCTGTTCTGGCGTCTCTCGACGCCACTATGGCCTTCGACTCGCTCGAATGGCCATACCTGTGGGCAGTGCTGACCAAACTCGGGTTCGGACCCGTCTTTGTGAGCTGGGTGAAGCTCTTGTATGCGGACCCGATGGCTAATGTTACGGTCAACGGTCGCCTGTCGGCGCCATTCCCCCTACGTCGGGGTACTAGACAGGGTTGCCCCCTGTCGCCCCTTCTGTTTGCCTTGGCCCTTGAACCGCTTGCAGCTTTACTGCGTGCGCATCCTGACCTGCGAGGCATTACATGGGCCCCTGGCTTCGAAGACAGGGTCTCCCTGTACGCCGATGATATCCTGCTTTATCTGACTTCCCCCTGCAGGTCCCTTATTGTGGCCTGTGATGTGATCAGACTTTTCGGGCGGTACTCTGGCCTGATTATCAACTGGGCCAAGTCCTCCCTATATGTCCTCAAGGGGGATACTCCACGTCTCCCCAGAGGCTGCAGGATTCAGATTGCCACGCGTGGCTTCAAGTACCTGGGCATCTACATCTCTGGTAATCCCAAATTGAGGCATGACAACAATCTACTCCCTCCTCTTCAGCGGTTACGGCGTGATGTGGACAGCTGGCGTAAACTGCCGCTCTCCCTTCTTGGCCGTGCCGCTCTATTCAAGATGATGGCCCTGCCCAGGTTCCTATACGCGCTCCAAAACGCTCAGGACCCGGTCCCGGCGCGCTACTTTCGTGATCTTGAAGGCCTTCTTCGGACCCTCCTCTGGGAGGGTCGGCCCCGCGTTGCCTTTCACAAACTCACACTCCCCTGGTACGACGGGGGCATCGCCCTCCCAGATGTGCGCCGTTACTATTGGTCTTCGCAACTAGCTGCCCTCAACCACGGCTTCTATGGCCCAGTGGAGAGCCCCGGCTATGCCATGGATAGATGGCTGATGGGCGATGGTAACTATTATCGGGCCCTATACTCGAAGTCTTTTGACCGACGGTTGACGGGCCCCACCCGTACGGCGGTCCGCACTTGGAGGGCGGTTAATAAGGCACAAGGGTGGCAGGGCAGACTCACGAGGTTCACTCCCCTCTTTGATTCCGACATCCTGGGTAGACTATGGCACACCAAGGGATTTGATAAGTGGGACCTTATCGGCATCAGCAGGGTCGATGATATGCTCTCCAAGGGTTCAATTAAGACCTTCCCCCAGTTACAAACCGAATACCAGCTGGGCGCGGCGGAGTTTTTTCGCTACGCTCAACTGCGACACGCGCTGCTCTCGGCCTCTCCGCCGGACGGCGTCATTCCCGAGAGCTCCCCTCTGGAGGACAGGATACTGGATGGGCACATGCCGGACAGCGCAATCTCCCTCTCCTATAAAAAATTAATCAATGTGCGCACGGACCTTCTCCTTAGTCTGAGAGACCAGTGGGTGGCGGATGGCCTTGAATTGGACGATGAGGATTGGCAGAGCGCAGTTTCCTCCCCTAAGGAGGTTGCCATTTCTTCCCGTCTTCGCCTCGTGCAATTTAAGATCCTGCACCGGGTGTATATGACAGGACCCCGATTGATGCACATGGGTTTCTCGCCTGACGGTCTCTGTCGTAGGGGCTGTGGAGCTCTTGCCACTTTCTTGCACATCCTTTGGGACTGCCCGGTGATCGCCTCCTACTGGAGAAGAGTGTACCACGTTATGGAGGAGGTGACTGGCGTGGCTGCTCATGCTGAGTCCCGCCGATGCCTTCTGAACGTGTGGGAGCCTTCCGATCACAACGTTGCGCAGACTAGGTGGGTTACCCTTGGGAACATGGTAGCTAAGAGGGACATAGCCCAGAGGTGGGGTGCGGCCGAGGCCCCCCTGCTGGTACAGTGGAAGGCCAACATGGACTGGTGCATGTTCAGGGAGAAGACAGTCTATGTGGCCAGAGGGAGACCTCGAACTTGGACTAAAATTTGGGGAGCATGGAATGAGTACAGGGGAGATGTGTGCTTACCGCCTGAATCAATCAGCCAGCATGATGATATGCCTTCCTAGCCTGTGACGCCAACTGAGCTCTATTTGTACTGTATTCTCCTGTCACCTTCCCCCCCCCCTCCTCCTTCCCATTCTGTAACCTATCCTTGATGCACGTTTTCCCTGCCTTTTTCCCCTGCCCATTCCCGACACCCAGCGTCACACTATTCACACTGCCACTTTCGCGCCCGCGGGCGCCTTGTTGTTGTATTCATCTTAATATAAAATCAACCTTCGACGACTATGTCTAAATTGTTTGACACTATTTCTCTCCTGTTATTCCTGCTGCCTTGCCTCCGGGATGTCAGGCTGAATAGCTGTGTGTTCTGCTTTCAATAAAGGTTTTCAAAAAAATTAAAAAAAAAAAAAAAATAACATCAGGGAATGACAGGGACCTGATTGACCTCCTGCTCACAGCGGCGGTCAAGATGGTGTTGACCAACTGGAAAGACACAGCAAAGGCAACTTTTAAAGCCTGGTTCAACTGGGTAACTTTCCTACGCGCACCCGACACCATAACAACCAACAGCCTACCGAACTCCGGAAAAAAAAGCGAGATGTGGATGTCGCTAGACAACTACCTGTCCTCCCATAAGCCTCCCTGAATGTCCAGACTAGGCAACACTCACAATCCACATGCATCACCTACTCAGCGACACAATTGCTCTCTGCACTCTCTATATCTCTACACCTCTCCTTTCTCCTTTCTCTTCGCGCCACCAGGGGGGTAGGAAGATAATCAGACAGCGCGCAGGGGATGTGGGAAAAGCCTAAAGGATTACGAGAAGAAGATGAAGCCAGCGTGGAACATGGACTATGAACTTACAGGCAAAGGCCAATAGAGACAATGTTTGCATGGCTTCCCCACCCCCCCCCCCCCCCCCCCCCCCAGGGGCATTTTTTCCTATCCTTATTTTTCCCATTCCCCATGTGTTTTACTCTGTACCTTGTATATATGTCTTATTTTCAATAAAAATTACTGAACTAAAAAAAACTACTTTCTTTACTGCTTGCCTAGCAGCCCTTCTGGACTTTCCTCTGCCCCATAGCCGTAACAAAGTCAAGCCCTGGCAGGCAGATCCAGCAGGTAGCCTCTTGCTCCTGGGTGTCTGCCTTTTTCCTCCTTAGTGGCACACTCTCTCCCTGCACTGCGGGCCTTCAAGATTAGGAAGCTGCCTTTTTTACTGCTCCTCATGGGTGCCAGGGTCAATTGGAGACTGCCCCCATGCCGGTAGTAAAATTCTTCTCCAGAATACAATTCTCACCATGTGACAGTAGTAGAAGGGCCTTGGAGTGGGCGTTGCCTGGATAGGGGGCATGACCTAGAGCCATTTGGTGTGTTACAGTCCATCAATGGATTTTTAGAGGAAGCCATAGAAAGAGGTGTGGCTTTGTGCTAAGACTCACTACCCTCCAGGAAAAACCTGGACAAGCCCCTCCAAGGGAAACAGGCCATGATTGCTTCATATGCATACTCAATGCACTACTGGGCAACTATATCCACCGCCTCGATTTCTGAATCCTCCAGTGACTACTCACAATTAAACTCACTAGTAACATATACATCTGTGAGAAGGTGTGTCTGTCTGAATATTGCTTACAAAAATATCATATATTTGGTTGAAGAGTTCCTATTATTAACTGTCATGATCTGCGGCTTATCTTCTAGTAATGCTTGGTGGGATCCTGAGCTGAATACTCCACACTCATTCGTGTAGGGATTGTTCTGGGGAAGGAAATGCTGGCAGTCGTCCCAGAGAGTCTGCGCCACTCGGTAAAAAGGATTTGTGTTTCTGGATGACTCACTACACACCTCACTACACACCCCTGCCTGAATGCAAATACAGCTCCCATGTGTCCGTTGAACTCTCATGTTGTTGGAAATGGCGGCAGCCATCTTGAACTCATCAGGTATAAAGTTTCCTTGTGATTCACAGCGTCCTTGCTAGGTGATTGAGATGCATGAAGTCAGAACAAGAGCCTTGGAGCTTGTTTCTCTTTCATTGTCAATGAGTTTGAAACTTACATTTGAACACGGAGGATAATTCTATGGATTTGGACACATATAAAACTATATGTATTTGTATTGCACCATGTTTTTCTCTAAACTTTGTGAGGAAACAGACATGATGCTTTTCACACCCAAAGGTTATTGTTATTTTCCTCATGCACATATAATAGGTAAAGCTAGAACTAATGTGACTAAGTGGTTCTGATGACACCAAACAAGATATGAAAGCGATGTCCATTGCCTCTGTATATAGGAAAAGGTCAAATAGCCTCTCCCTGTCCCCGGAGTATCCGAGCATTACATCCAGCCTCGCTCACTGAGCAGTGTGCCCCGGGCATGGCCTATGGAAACAGCCTGTACCTACACCCAATTACTCTTGTTCCAGAGATACTGTAGGTCTAGACTCAAGGCTTGGCTATCAAGCTTCCTCCCTCTTACCCCTTCCCCAGTGTATGCTGGGACCAGGGAAAGTCCTTCAGCAGCACACCGTAAAAGCTTCCTTTATCAGAGGCTGTAGGGGAGGCATATTGCATGCATTAGATGCTCTGGCCCTAGGGAATGTACTCTACCCATACACTGTAGCCACTCCTTTGCTGGACGTAGAATTAGGCCATTCCTTGTGCCCAGTACTTTTATGTGCAGTGGTCACAGTGAAAAGGAAATGGCATTTGGCCGTACTCTCCGATCAGTACCTCTCTCCACAGAGGAGGCCCACTGGGCGTGGTTTTGGCATTATGTTTTTTAACAGTTCACACTCCCTTTGCAAGCAGAAATAATGAAGGCTATTGCAGGGGTGGATGGGGTGGCTTGTTTAGTCCCACAGTGGAAGGCCACACTCTCATTCACAGCATTAAAAAATTATTTTTGGAAATTTTCAATCTGAAATTCCTCTCCTGGGACTCCTATACCTTTCCCGCTTCTTGGACCAAACTTAGGGGCCGATTACGATGGCGGGAAGTACGCCACCGCTGTCCCGGCGGTAAGGACAGCCGGCCCGGCAGTGGCGGCCTTCCCACCATCACCCTGAATATTCCCAAAGCCAAATTAGGATGGCGGTGTGAATGGGAAAGGTACCGTGGCGGATGGAAAGACCGTCCGCCGTGATCCCGCAAGGCAGGCCTTTTCCGCCCGCCTTGCGGAACAAGGTACAATGGGGCTATAGCGGCGGTGCTGTGCAGGCACCACCTTGGCCATTAGGATGCCTGTCTCTTTTGGCGGCGATGCTGCCGCATAAAGATAGGCAGTGAACACCTTGGTGGGCCCGTTGCGGGCCCCATGGGGGGGGGGGGTGCGGTGCTGCACATGGGGGTACCTCTGGTACCCCCTACATATGCATTTACAAGCTGGCAGACACTGCACAGTGCCTGTCACATTGTACATACATATGCAAAACATTTTTTTTTACATTGTGGCGGGTACTGCCGCCCGCCACAATGTAAAAATACGGGATGCGTCCGCCAGTGTGGTGGGCGCTTCGTAATTTGCATTGCGGGACCGCCGCACCTGTGGCGGGCGGTCCCTTTTGACTATGCGATGGCGGGCGGACTTCGGCCTCTAAGCCCTACTTTTTAAGGTCAAATTGTATTTATATTTTGCATTATTTAATATATTAGGGAGATGCATACTTGAAGTCTACAGTTCACTGTTGAAAACCTCGGTCTAAACTCTAGAATACCTTATGTTCAGTGCACAGTGACTTGCTTTGTACAGGCAGCCTGTGATGCTTCCAGAGGCAGCTGGCACGGATCAGGGGTGGCGGGGCAGTGGATGGGGGTAGAAAAATAAATCACCTCTTCAGCCAGCTGCGTCTCTTCTCTGCTTCCCTTCCAACGAATCTCAGAATGGAAGCAGGAAGCCCACAGGCTCAACTAAGCCAATCACAACGCTGCTGTCACCATGACAGCAGCATCGTGATTGGTCTGAGGGCCTTGGTATGGCACTGAGACGGGGACTATGAGCGTGGGCATGTTCTCCAAAAGGCTGTCAGTAATACAGCATGGTGGAGAACATGCAAAGTGTGCATAACTGTTTGGTCAGCCCAAGACGGCCTGCCAAACCATCATGCGCACTTAGGAAGTGCCCCAACCACTCCTTCCCCTGCTCTATGAGCAGCCTTGCCGCCCCTTCCCCCGTGCAAAACTGCCTCAGCAGAGAAAGATAAAATGATAACATTGTGTTATTATCATTTTCTTTTTTCTTTTTTGCACTGCCGAAAGCAGTAGGTCGATGCTCCTCCACCTTAGCGGAGGAGCCATCCCTGGACACTTCATGAGTTAACAGCAGGGTCAGATTGGGAAGGCTTGAATTTGGCCAATGCCTGAGGCCCCCTGCTCGAGGGCAGATGTGGGCTGTTTCCTCTCCCTGCTTTTGTCAGTGTTGGGGCCGGCTGGCCTATCCTCAGAGCTTCAGGGGCTGCAGCACCCCTCCACGACCTAGCACCAACAGTCAGCTGGCCCATTGTTATTCTGTACAGAGTGATAATAGGCCAGCCCCACCAGGCACACCATGTGGTTTACCTCTTCTCGATCCGTCTTTAGGGCATGACAGGGAGGCCTTGCCTCGGGAGATACTGTTTCTGAGCAGAAGAGTTCACACTGCCTTTGCAAGTGAATGTAATAGAAGCTATTGCAGGGGCCGATGGGGTGGCTTTTTTGTCCCAAAGTGGAAGGCCTCACTCTCATTCAAGGTAGCCAGGTGAGGCATCCTTTCGGCTCTATCAATCTCCGGATCCAGAATTAAATAGGAAAGCAAACTAGTGACTTTGTTAGCAGATGCCCTCAGCAACATGTTTGATGGGTCTTTGGGCTACCAGGCCAGCCTTACAATTACCTTAGTCAAAGAGATGCCCCACATAAAGTATTTAGCAACTGTCAGAAAAATCAAATACTTGATCAAAAACTGCTACGTACAGTGCTACAAAATGGAAGATAATGCTATGGAAAGAACGATGTGACCGCTCAAATCACATACACCTTTTCTTTTTATTTCTTTACCTCTATTAGCAATGCTCTGCCATTTGACTCTGTTGTACTAATGTCTGTAGCTTAATTTATTATCCCTCACCAAACACATCACTGTCCTTTTATCTCAACACCAACACACATTGCTTAATTTCTCTAGTTGGTTGCAAGTGATTGGCACCAGTACTCACTTTTTGGGGGCCAAGGCTAAGTCATGAGACTTTGACCACAGCAATTAAGAGAGAAAGGGTGGAGCAAGAGCATGATAATGAAAGCACTAATAATGGGAGAAAAGCGGAAAGCAAAGCACTGGCAAAGCCAAAAGGTCTTGCCTATGTGAGATTTATTAGCTTTGTGAATAGTTTTTAGCTATTTTGGAAACGGCTGAAAGTAATGTTAAAATGCTGTATGGCACAGCCAGTGTTGTCCATGTTATAGCGTTTTTTTAATTTTCTGTTATGCTTCAATTAAGCTAGTGCTGTTGTGTAATATGGCTAAAAAACATTAACAACGTGAATAGATCTTGCATAAGCAAGACCTATTGGCTTTGCCAATGCTTGGTATGGTGTGCCATATGGTAAGTTCTAAGAATGTATATAGTGTTTACAACTGCTGAAGTGCTAATGTTATAGAATGGAGAATGCCCTTGCCAAGATGTTAGTGAGTCCAGATTCAAAGCATTTTAGGACCATGCAAAAACTGAAATTGTGCCATATAAATGTGCTGAATGTATCATAAGTTGTAGGGAGACAGAGAATGACAATTGGTTACAGCTTTTATCCCCGTGTGTTTTAGGATATATGTTACTTTGGGTGCAATAGTTAAAAAAGAACCAAAAAAGCCCTCCTGATTGCTAGTTTAGTAGTAAAATATAGCAATTATCGCTGTTCAGTGGGTTTTCTAGAGTGTTTAACCACTGTGCTACTGAATCTGCTGCAGTTTTCAAATCATTACCCAGTGTCTGCAAGGTAATTGCACTTGTGACTGCTTATTTAGTAGTAAAATATATCAATAATTGATATTCTGTGGAAATACTAAACCTTTTTGACCCCTGTGCCACTGCACCTGTTTCAGCTCTGAAATCATGACCCTAGTTCCTGTGAGGTAATTGCACTTGACTGGTTGTTTACTAGTAAAATATGGCAAATAATCAGGGTTCAGTTTGTTTCCTAGAGCTTTTGGTTCCCGTGGCTACTGCACTTGCTGCATCATTCAAATCATGACCCTAGTGACTGCAAGGTAACTGCACTTGTGACTGCTTGTTTAGTAGTAAATTATTGCAATAATTAGTGCTCACTGGGGCCTTATTTATGAGGCCAGTGTCAGTTTTGCGCTACTGTTGTGTCACTTTTTGTGATGCAACGGCAGCATAAAACATGCCCCCTGTTGTGTTCTATTTACAAAGTGACGCATCTAAGCAGATGCGTCACTTTGTAAACCCCTGCACGACATTATACCTGTGTCAGGTGTAATGTATGCAGGGTGGGCGTTCTGATGCAAGTAAGCCTCGTAGGAGTGATGCAGTGAAATCTATGAGATTTCACTGCATCACTTCTAGGACTCCATTGCGTCAATATCTTACGCCTGTTTTACAGCACGCGTAAGACTGACGCAGGCCCTTTCACATGGGCACATTGCTGGGGTTGCGTCACTTTTGTGACTCACTCCGGCAATGCGTAATTTTTGCACCTACAGATACATCAGAAATACTGATGTATCTGTAACTTCTTGCGACATGATGCGTCATATTGTAAATATGACGCATCCAGCATCGCTGTTTTCACGCAGCGATGTGTCACTTTTCATAAATGAGGCCCTGGGTTTCCTAAACCTTTTGGGCCCCTGTGCAACTGAACCTCCTGTACCATTGAAATCATGACACTAGTGCCTGCAATTACAAATGAGGAACTTGTGCCTATCCAATAATATATATTTTCTAAAAAAGGCACAGTTGCAGACGTGATACATAATAATTGTGTAGCTAAATATATACACAAATGCTTTCAGCTAAAATGCCTTTAAACGTCTCCAACTCTCCAAAAAGAGCTGTCACAGATGTCATAAATAAAGCACATGTATTACACATCACAGTGAAAACCAAGCATTGTTAAATTGTGTTACAGTGTGTCTGGTTCTTTCCTGTGAAATGATCTTATCATGTGCTTGACAGTGAATGGGCCATAAACAGTGTAAATTGCCCAAGATCACCAAATGTTCAGCTGACATTGAGACTAGAATGTAGTTTTGTACTTTGTTCCTTAAAAAGGCAGTTTTCATAAATTATGTGGACTCACCCAAAAAAATGAATTTTGCAAAAAAACACAAATGTTTTGTGAAGCTGAATAACAACATATACATTTTTAAAGGGCACATCAGGCTCAATGGAGAACAATATGTTATTATATAATTTTATAGAAGAATATGATAAAACTGTAACAAATTTATTCCAAAAGTTGCATGCATTGTTTGTACATAGAGCAATTAAGATGAAAAGATGTCTGTGATGCTCGTTCTTTCGCCCCCAAATTACAGTCTAATTGACAATAGGGGACTTGAAGATGTGATGGGGGGCATGGGCAAATGGAGATTCATGGCCCTGAAGATGAGTGTCAGGACACTAGTGGGTGAGATACATTGGAATGAAGATTTTAGTCCGGACCAATGTTGCTGGCAATATAAGCTATAAAAGGCTTTCTTTAGCATACAGTCCTCCTGAAATTAGCTTTTATACTAACCAAACAATGTTTCGTGATAGGTCGTGATCTGCAAATGAGGACCACTTATTTTTTGTTGGTCTATTTGGGATCCCAGTCCGAATCTGCTTACCAGGCTATATTTTGCCTCTGGAGTTGAAAATCAAAATCCCTCATAGAATCCAAAGTTGAATGTAAAAGAAATTTACTACCACTTTATAATTTGAGTAACAAAAGGTAGGCTAGCATCGATCATGATATTCAAGTTTCTTATGTCAAGAAGGATTGGGACAGGCACCCAGAATTTCAATTCATAAAACCACAACTTCAGAGACCACATGCCTTTCCGTGGCGAAAGGCACATCTCCGTATGTATCCTAATATGGATGGCAGTGTCTAACACACACCGCCACCATATTAAAACCTTTTCCGCCCGGGTTGTCTACCGGGCGGAAAAGCGGCAGACAGTCTTCCCGTCCGCCGCGATACCCCCACCATAGTAATATGGTGGGGGAAATATGTGGTGGGCAGGGAAGGATATAGGGCTGATCGCCACCACCCGCATGACGTTGGTGATCCTCCCTACATCCTAATGGACCCCCAATAGAGGAAATGAAAGAGGACTGTTCTGTCGCTTGTGCACCACCCTTCCTGTGTCCACTGGACAGCCTTGGACAGAAACTTGGGAGGCTGAACAGGGTATGAGGAATAAAGTTGAAGACAACTCAATTTAAGTTGTTGAACCAGTAAGCCATAGAGACCTGTAGGCATTACGGATGTAATATAGAACATGGAATGGTGTGTGGTCATAACCACACATTGAATGTTATTGTTTGAAGTGTGCTGTTTGCGGTTGAAGAACAGAGCTGAAGACAAGGAGTGAAGAGCCTGTTTCAGTATGCCATTTTACCAATAAACGTATATTGGTAACTCTCAAACAGCCTGTGCGTTATTACAGAGGCTGTTCTAGTAATTCAGGTTGCTGAGGACTCATGCGATGATCAGGGTGTAGCTGTTTGAAATAGGGAGGTACAGAGAAAGAATATTGAGGTAAAAATATCGAATTGCACAAATACTGTGGTAAAAATATCGTGAGTCAGGAATATTGACTGTACAATCCTCAGGGTCAAGAATATCGATTTTAGGTAAATAATATTTATTTAAAAAATATTGAAGTGCTTAATATGGTTTGTAAAAATTAGTTGTGAAAAATATCGATTTTTGTATTAATGTTATGTATTTTAGCATATTATTTAACCGCTTTGCTGTGGCGCACATTCCACCATGGTGCGGGCGAATTTCACACGTGAGCAGATCGGACGGCCCCCGGCCATCCGACGAACATGCCCACCATGACGTCTGACGGCCGGGGGGCCGTCTGACACATAGAAGTCGTTACATGTGTGTGATGTTTGTTTTTTTGTATAAGAATTGTTTGTATTTTATTATATGTGTTAACATTTTAGTAGTTATTATTGTTGTTGTTGAATTTTGCGTTTTTAGTTCCGTAGCGGGTTGTGGGTTTATAGGGGAATAGGGTTTGGAAGTAATTTAACTATATACATTTTATTGATAATTTAAAATAGTTCCTAATTTTTTATTTTTTTATTTTGCATGTTTAGTTCTGTAGTGGGTTGTGGGTTTATAGTGGAATAGGGCGGGAAGTAATTTAATTATATACATTTTATTTATTTGACTTTTTATAGTATTTATTGATTTTTCTTTATTTGAAATGTGCGTTTTTAGTTCCGTAGCGGGTTATGGGATTATAGGGGAATAGAGTGGAATGTAATTTAGTTATATAAAATGTATTGAATAATTTTTATTTATTCATATTTGTTTAATTGTGATGTTAAAGTGTTAAATGTGTAAATTAATGTATTAATTATGTTTTAATAATTAGTTGTTAATTAATTAAAATTAGTTAATTAGTAATTAATTATGATAATTGTGTAAATAATTTTAGTTGTGTGTTGTAGTGTTTATAGGTGTAAATGTTGGGAAGTAATTTATTTTTTAATGACGACTTAATAATTATTTGCTAATGAATTTAAATTAATTAGTAATTAATAATCGTTATTGTTTAATTAATTTTAGGTATGTGTTGTGGATATTATAGTGTTAAAGAATGTGTACTCAATGAATATTTATTATCTTTTCTTATTAATAATATATTTTAAATTCATTATTAATTATGTTAATTATGGAAATACATTTTAATAAAAATGTCGATGGCTTTTTATATTGGTGTGTGGTTATGGGGTAGGAAATAAAATAAATACATTTATGTTTGAAATAATTTGTTTGTGAGTATTTGTTCCTTTTAAATAAATATTGTTCATTAATGTCTTTTTTATATCATATTTGTAGGTTTTTGTTATATGTAATTAACATTATACTATGTATTCTCTTCATATGTTTCATATTTTTAATTGTATTTTTAATAGTTTAAATGTTATTGTAAGTTTTGCTTTTCTGCTATCCAATACTTTTCCTACTGTTGCACTCACTGGAGTGGGAACAGTAATTATTACCTCTCCCCTTTCCAGTACTTTCCCTACTGTTGCACTAACTGGAGTCTGAATAGTAATTTTTACTCCTTAGCTATCCAATACTTTCCCTACTGTTGCACTCTCTGGAGTGGAAATAGTAATTTTTACCCCTCCGCTATCCAGTACTTTCCCTACTGGGCACTAACTAGAGTGGGAATAATAACTTTTTTCCTCCTCTAGCCAATACTTTCCCTACTGTTGCACTTACTGGAGTGGGAATAGTGATTTATACGCCTTCCCAATCAAGTATTTTCCCTACTGTTGCAATCACTGGAGTGGGAATAGTAATTTTTACCCCTCCACTATCCAATATTTTCCCTGCTGTTGCACTCACTGGAGTGGGAATAGTAATTTTTACCCCTCCGTGTCAACATTTTCACTACTGTTGCAATCACTGGAGTTAGAATAGTAAATTGAATTCTTCTACTATCCAACATTCACCCTACTTTTGCAGTCAACGTAGTGGGAATAGTCATTTGTAATCAAAGGAAAGGGCCCAATTTGTGGGCTTTTAATAGGTCCAGCGCATACACCCTAGATGCATTAAACAAAGAAAGGAGTACGCAGTTCCTAGGTGATACAGTGGCCACCATTAAAATGCCATAGCTAGTGTGGTCTGGCAACATATTACAGGAGGTCAAAACCAGAAGGGGGAAATCCTCCTTTCGGAACTAGGGCTCTCACACACCCAGCAAGCTAGGTGTCATGCTTCATCATTTGAGCCTGCTCCTCATTGGGCAGGCCTGCAATGCCCAACGGGCACCCTTAAAGGGGCTCTTTATCGGAGATCTTTTGTTCCTTGCTGTAAGGGTGCAGTGGGTGTGAGGGGCCTAGTTAGGTGTAGATGTGTGATGTGATGTTTAAAACAGGTCAGAGAATCCTCGTGAAGGCTTTATTCTGTGAGGTACCCTACCTGAATAAAATAGTGACGGAGGGGTAGCGTATTTTGTTCGTGATGTTACAAATTACATACTCTACTCCCAGATGGTTGACATGTTTTTCGCCCTAGAATTGTCATATAATGATCAGTGGCGATTCTTCAGGACCATGGACGAAATATTATAATAAAAAACTATCTACAAGCAAGTGGAAAAGGTGCACTGCTAACTACCACTAATTTGTCCCTAGGGAGTTAACTGCTAGGGGAGTGAGGCAACCTAAGGAAGTACATAGTGTGACCTCATCTGGTGCAGCGGATTACATGTGCATCCAAAAGTGGTGTCACTGTTCCTTGTACGGAACTACCGAAACGACCTACCCCGATCCGCCGCTCACAGGAAATTAATAGTAATTTGTACCCCTCCGCTATCCAACACTTTCCCTACTGTTGCATTTATTGTGTTGAGAAATTTTGTTAAAAAATGTTTTTAATAGTTTAATGTTTTAATTAATAATATCATGTTTTTACTTTTAAATTATTGATATATGCGTATATTTTATTTTTATATAATTTAAAAGTTTAAAAATTAAATAAAGATAATACATTATTTTAAAGTAAATATATGTATATGTATAAAATATTATGTTTGTGTGTTTATATTTTTTTAATTAAGTTACATTTTTATATTTAGTTAAAATGTATGTTAAATTTAATTAATTTTGTTAAAGAAAATAATATTTTATATTTTTTATTTATATTATTTTATTTGATTTATATTTTTAAATTGATATTTATTACATCTATATTTTTAATGTTGATATTTTTTATACAATATTTTTGTGCTAACTGTTTAAATATAGGGAGTCCATATTTTTACTATCTATATATTTTTTCGATATTTTTACCATCGATCTTTTTACCATTGATAATCTATCAGTGAATCAAATAGGGAATGTGGGCAATGTTGCAAATATTGAGTAGGCACTAGTGGGCTGAAGTGAAGCTGATATGAGAAAGCCAGAGATACCCTTGATGATCTTATGTAGAGAACTATGTAATAAGCAAAGGATAATAGGAGGCACATGGAGAGATATAACTTGGGGTGGGAATTGCTCGTAGCTGTGGAGTGAGAGGGGAAGAAGGCTGTTTTTCTCCTTGGATATTGTGGTATGGAAAGTATAGGCAGGTTGTTCTGATGTCAAAAGCAGGTAGTGGACAGGGAAATGAATTCCACTGTGTGTGATAATAGGGACAATCAGTAGCGTCCAGTGTCAGAGGAGAAATGCAGGGGATGGCGGGGAGACAACAAACAATGAAAAAAGGAAGAAAAAAAAGAACTTACTGTCAGGTTTATCATCATTGTGTTTTTTTTTAATGCTCCGGGGGTGGGGGGGTGACGCTCCTCCGACATAGTGGAGGAGTCGCCGCAGGGAAAAACAACAGGATCTTTTGGGTACCCACTGATAGTTTGCTGGTCAGTGTCTATGGGGAAAACCAAATCACCAAGAAAGAGACCGGTTGGTTAAGTAATAGGAAATTCAGGCTTATTTGGCGTACGTGACATTTAAAGTTACAGTTATGAAAAAATGACGAGCCCTCCTGTAATCAAGGAAGCAGTAAGATCAACATAGAGGGGTGGATGGAGTCAGCTTTATGATGTTTGGTTGCAATAAAATTTAAGATATAGTTGAGAATGCCGTTTTGGTGGACTGCGTCTCCTGGAAGTAGGGAGGGCGGTACCTAGTGGGTTGTTCTCACGTATGGGGATGATTCCTGCAGAAGCAGGGGTGGATGCCAGTGAGTGGCTGGGTGAAGAGTCAGGAATGGAGGTAGAGCTGTACCAGGGACATAATAATTATAACACCTATTATTTTGATGTTCAAGGATAATATGGTTAATTTGCTAGTTGAGTGTGAATAGGCGGTATACCGTCTTCATATCACATGCGTTAGATTGCATGACAATAAAATTGCATACATAACATCGACCTACCTTCTACATTGCATGGAAAGTATGAGTGTGTAGATGTGGTGGTAAGAATAGGGATTACATACTTGACACAGAACTGGATGTGATATTCGTGTAGGTCAATATTAACGACCTTGATATAGTGTCATACAACCGAGCCAGCATGGCGGATCAGCTAAACATGGCCGCCCTAGTTAGGTTACCAGCCCAAGCGGTGCCGTGAAAGCAGACCCGCCCGTGTAACTTGCCTCCCCAGCGCAATCAGAGGCACACAGGAGCCCCTGGAAGGCTCTGTGCCAACGCAGGCCAATAGCCAGCTCCATTAGGTTCATTAAATGGTTAGATTGATCCCATTACATTTAATAACTTTGCTGATCCCAGGAGATTAGGCCAGGGGCTAAGACAAAGACTCCGGTTTAAAAACATTGCCATTTAATACTGATTACTTTACAAGACAAATCCAGGGCTTTTCCTGCGGGGCTGGTTTTCTGCATGTCAAGTCAGGTTTTGCACAAATACACGACCTGGTGTAACTTGAGAGTTTTCTTCCTAAAGCATTGCTCGGTTGCTTTTGGGGTTGATGCCTGAAACTCTTTTATTTAATGGGTGTCCTGCTTTGTACTGTGAGATGCCTTGTGCATGCCTCCGGGTCTCCAGGCAGCATCAAAACCTCAGCAGCCGATTATGACAGGAATAATAAACTGCTTTACAGTGAACGTCTACCTGAATCTGGCAATGAAAAGTACTTTTGCTGACCGTGTATGAAGGAGTATTTACACAAAATGAATCGCTTATGCTGCCTTTAATCTACGTTCATGCTACAGAAATACCACATGCAAAAACACATAGCCTCTCTGATCCCCTTTTTCACAGACCTAAGGTACAATCAGAAGTTGTGTTTGCCAATTTCCATCAAGCAGTAGTAACACGATTGTTGTAATTTAAAAATAGCATTAGCACGTTTAAATAGATTGTGCCAATAAAGATGGACGGACATCTCTCAAACATGTAAAAGAACCACAGACACATTTGATCCCGAATGGAACTTGCCTACAGGATTCATTGTGTCTGTGATTATTCAGCAGCGTTGAGAAGCTGACTGGTCTACTAAGTTAGGCAACGGAAGCACTCTTATAGTCAGCAAAGTCCTAGAGGGTTTTGACTCGAGAATTACAGAAATTTGAAAGTATGAACACGTGTTGGATTGCTGCATTCTTTTTTGGACATATTGGGACATATTATCAAGGGCTGGCGATAACATTATTGCTGCTTTAGCGTCCGTTTTCGGTCGAAAAGCAGCGATAATATTATCGCTTTATTAACAAGGAGACGCTAGCACGTGTTTCCTTGCCTTAGCGCCCTGTTGTCAGCACGCTTCGCATCGTATCGTTAATGAGATGCAAAGGAGGCGTGTTTGACAAAACTCCATGGGATAATATCGCGAACCCAGCTTTGCGATATTATCAACGAGGGGTAGCGATATTTGAAATCGCATTAATTATTCCTTAACGCAGGAATTTAACGTCTGTTATGTATGTTATCGCCCTTTTCCATGGAACATCGCTGGAAAAGCAGCGATGTTCCATGGAAAACCTCGCTATCACTGGAATATTTATCGCCATAGCGCTAAGTGTTGATAATACAGCACTAGCTTGGTGATATAATCCAGCGATAGCCGGCAATAATTTAAAGCACGCTAAGCGATAATTATCGCCAGCCCTTGATAATATGCCCCATTGTTTTTTAAGCCTACAAAGGAAGTCGTGCATTAAGCTTTCTTTTTCTTGAAATGAGTATTAGTAAAGTGCATATTGACCCCAACGAGGTCTCTTGGCACTGAATAACAGATGTTTATTACTACCCAAATCAATGGTACTCATTTTATTGACCTCTGATGGATGAAAGTCTGAGTGGACTCACCGGGATTTGAACCTGTGACCATGAGGTCAAACACAGGGTCCTGCAGTTGATGCATTAGTCCCCTGAGCCACCAGACCCGGTTGTATGTATACCCATAAAGGAAGTGCATCCATCAAAAAATATCCTCAGCTACTGCATACATAAGTCCTATGCTACTTTCAGCTTTGTCAATTCATGCAGGAAGTCCCGCTCTCTTCAGTCCTTCTCTGGTTCAGAATGTCCACTTGTGGTATCAGGGATTAGTTTGTAAAATAATGAGTGCAGCTGTCCAAAGTGCTGCTCAGATGACCATGGCCTGTACTATTAATTGTCAATGCACTTAAAGGTTGCATAGTCCTAAATCTACCTCAGGCCTCTTTAATCCACTGCCAGACATGTCCTGCCACAGTATGCTGCTTCCTGCTGTCTACCTTAATGACGTTTAATTGTCTTTTTCTCTTTCTCTCCCCTTTGTGTGTTTTTCCCCTCCTGCTCTCGAGAAATGTCTAAAGAGCGAAAATAAGTGCCAGCCTCAAAAAATGGGCATACATGACCGAAAAATGAGTGCTGGTGTTCCCCACCGGCAACCACCGGCTCAAATTAAGCACTGTCTGGCATTCGTGCTTTGACTGATACCTTACACTGAGTGCCCCCCTTCAGCTGCCTTGCTCTGATACTTCACACAAATGCCTGTCATCAGCCCTACTGTTCTCATACACCCCTGCCTTTGACAGAAATGCTGTGACGCTGCTGCACGAGAGGTTTCGCCTTCAGTGTTCCTCCAGGGTGACCTCATCCTCGACATCGCACATTGAGGAATATGATCTGTTTTAACCATGTGGCTAAAAATTGAAAAACCGTATTACAAATCCAATAGGTTGTCACTCTTGCACTCGAGAGCTGACAAAAGAAATAAAGAAATAACTGATTTGGTGTAAAACAATAACTAAGGGGCATATTATCAAGCCTGAGCGCTAAAATTATCGCCGCTTTATCGGCCGAAAACGGCCGATAAAGTGGCGATAATGGGCTTGATAATATGCTCTATGGAATTCCAATCGAAGCCCATGTTAGATGTGAAGACAGCAGGGGCCAACTCACTGAGCTAACTCACTGTTTTAAGGGAGTTTCTATTGTGACAGCTGTCTCTAAGTTTCTTTATGTGGTACACGATGTTGCAAGGCCCTTTGTGTCGCTGTGGAGCAAATAATGGGACGATGAGAATAACAGGTGATGGAACAGCTCTCAAGCTACATCCTTCGACTTGAAAACGGTGGGTGGTTCAATGAACCATGAAGAGGCAACTGAGAAGAAGGGGGCTGACCTGCCTCTCTGTAGAATGGAAGAAACTGGATCTGCATGTGCAGCCTCCACCCCGAATGTCTAATGCACAAAAAAGTCTTGAGCGGAATTCTCAAAATAATCTTTGTCACTGGTAGTTACTCTGGGCCACATTCCAGTCCATCATTCTTTATCCCACCATGCCATCTCAGACATGTACCAGCCATATGCAAATGAGTTTTGTTCCTGCTCCAATAGGAACAGTCCAGACCGAACTGCCAGGCCAGGTTCCCTCTGAACAGAAACACCAGTAACCCAAGTCCAGTTTCGGGCTACCTGGGCCTCTTCAGTTGGGTGTAGTTTGAGTCTAAATGCACAGCGAGTATGAGCCCCATGTCTGCAATACCTGTTGCTCTTAGGGTGTCACATTGAGGTACACACAACTATTATGGGAGGGATGCTTTAATTAATCTCAGCCATGAACAACGATTATCCAGAATGTGGCCCCAAGCTGTCCCCAGTGGCTGAGATGAATTCAAGCGGTCCTTTCTATCACCTTCTTGTTTTTTGCAGTAGACACCCAAAGTGCAATGGGTATGTCCAGACATGGATCCCATGCTATACGTGCTATAGGACTTAAGCTATATCGCATTGATGAGTGCTAAGTACGTCGAAACTGGTCCGGGGTTGCTTGTGTTCTCATTCGAAGGGGACCTGGATTGTAAGTTTGGGCCGGTCTGTTCCTATTAGAGCAGGACCAAGACTGATTTACATAAGGCCAGTCTCTATGTAGACTGGCACAATGGGTAAAAAACAATGGTCTGGAATGTGGCACTGATCAGTCGCTAGTGACTGAGATTAATCCAAGCAATCCTTTCTTCGCCTTGTTTTTCTTCAATCCCAATTATTACAGACAAACGACGTAGGCTAATTCACTAAGGGGGGGTCAGTTTTGCTCACAGAGGATGATCGGCTTACAGCACGGAGCTATTGGCTCATGGCAAAGAGGGATAGGTAGTCACAGTGGCATCAGTCATAGGTTGACTAGGTGCAGGTCTAGGAAATACTCTCTGTACTAAAACTGGTGATGCACTGCCTTACTCCCTGCTCCCTTCTTTGGGAGGTTCTACTTGGATTAAAAATATAGATGACCATGATCCTTGTGATTCAGGCTGTATTTTATATTTGGAAAAATTTACTTTTGTTAAAGGATGAGCTAATATAAACAGAAATCAGGAGACGCCCAGGTGGGTTGTGCATCTGAAAGGCTTGTAGGACTCTGATAGAAGTCAATCATATGTCAGCAACTCGTAATAGGGTCCTGCCTCTGAGGGCGCCAGAGTGCGGTCAGAGCCAAAAGCATGTCAGATGCTCCATTAGGCCTGCCCTTCGCAGAAGGTTTTAGGCTGATGCAGTCATGCCCATGGGAGAAAGACATTCATCATGGTCACATGACTGACCAGTATCCATAGCCTTCATCCACAACAAAGCACCATTTTACAATGTTTCACCCTCAGTGAACCTAGTCTTGGAAACAAATCACGCAACTGCCTCTAAGGGAATACTGGAGCATCAAGGAAGGGCAGATTATCCAAAGAAAAGATTTAAACCTAACCAATTCCACGCCCAACCAGTTCCCCTTCCATTAAGAAAAGCACTGCCCGCTACTCTAAGCCATATTGCCACCACTCTGTGCCCAATTGAGGCCACTCCAACACTGTACTAGTATGATTCGTATCTAAACTTCATCTGTCAGTAGACACATCTCACTCCTTAGCTGCCTCTGCTTATGAAAATACATACTTCTTTCATTGAAGTTGCCTTTCAACTGCACCAGAAACCCAACTGAGGCTCCCATTCCCCTGGCACTTGACTCCTTTTTCACTGTCATACGTTCTCTGTGCCAATGAAGGGTGCAAGGGTTTAGATCTGGAAAAAAGAAGAAGCAACAGTTCTTGTTCATAACTGTCTTGGTCTATGTCATAGCCTTTTGTGGCTATCGGCGTGGCAGAGTCTACCATGACCGTCGCTGGGCTGTCTACAGAATCGCCAGGTCCTCTTCTTCTAGGTGGCAGTCTAAGAACCTTATAAAATGCCAATCAATATTTCATGGTGCCAGCAGAATTCTCAGCATTTGTACCAGCTTATCCTCCATTGCCCCACATAAGGAATCCCCATTAATTGCTGCAGCGCAGAGACCACCAGCATTTTAAGTTTGGAGCTCCTTCTACAGTTGGTCAGCAGTTTACAATTTTGCTCCAAACTCCCCTGTCTTCCCAAAGCACAATTGTCAACTGTTGTCGTCTCCTCCAGGGCAGCCTAGGCCACTTGGCTGTACTGACTGCTAACGCAGGCTTCTGCTCCGCTGGTACAACTCAGCTGAATATCTAATCAATTCTTTCCTACGCTGATTGCACTGCAGCCTCAGTCCTGCTCATCTTCTGTCTGAGATTGGTGTGAAATGCATTTAAATATTCCAGCAGCTTTTGTTCACCCATTGTCAGCACATCCTCATCAGAGGGACTACATCATCCCTATTCAGCCCTGTACACAGCCATGCGGCTCTTGGTTGGGAGAAGTCATCCTTATTCTTTCTTCGGTCTACCAGGCTGCTAGAAGACACTTCTCTAACAAGCAGGGCAACCTGATTCCCTACTGGCACAACCTGATAACGGCACATCTCGTTGACATAGTCCGTTATCGAGTTTAGCTACCCCATGGTATTCAGGCCTAAACTGATGTGGGACAGTAGTTGGCTCTTGCTACCGCTACTCGCATCACCAGACTACCTCTTCTTGTGACAGCTTCTCTGATCATACTGCTCTCAAAGGAGCCAATAGTTCTTCTGGTGCCACCAGTTCATCCATGTGCTGCTGCAACACCAGGATGTCCAAAGGCCCTCCCAGAAACTCGTACTGTTCAGATCGCTGTCCAGGGCAGCCAGATGACTCAAGAGGAACACCGCCCCACTGTTCTCCCCTCACAGATCGCCCTTGGTGGGAGGCAGAAAGGGAAGGTGCAGAAAACCCTGTGAGAGGCCTGTAAACAATTTAATAGTCCAGCGATCCCATACAACCCGGGCTTCCTGGCTTCAAAGCTACTGAGATCCATACTGATGGATTAGCTAGGAAGTCAGCAAGTGTTCCAAAGAATCACAGCCATTTTGAACAAAGAGTAGCCCTCAATCCCCAGATTGCTCTATGGCCCAAACCTAGCAATATCCTATTCCCCTGTAGATAAGTAGACTAAAGCAGAAAACCAAACAACCTTAAGTGATGCCCCTTTTCACCAACCTATTCTTACTGGAGAAGAGCAACCCACCATCGAGACAGGAAGTTCTGTAGTTCAATTGAAACAACTTTTCTCCTACTTCTTCTTCTGCAACTTTGAAGGGGCTGGAATTGCTCCATAATCCTCCTGGACAATCCTACTTTTGTGGAGTGGAAAGAGGCACTAAGGCACAACCACCACGGCCCGCTGCTTTAGAGAATTCTGGTTTCTTCCATGTAGGCAATCTCTTTTGCAAATTTATCTTGACAAATTGTTTTCAAGACCTCATCTTTGATTCCGGCTCAAGGCAATATCATGTCCTCTTTTGAGTGTTCTCATACAATGCGCTTTGTGTGGCGTGGTGCACTTTAATTTCCAACCGTCGCAAGTTTCATAATTGTAGTGATTGTTATGTAGTTCACAAAATAGAAAGCATCTTGCCAAAATATGTTTTACGGCAATAGATTGTGGAAAATCCTCTTTTCGCTAGGTTTTCTTACTAAACAGTAGACATACTGCCTAAAGCGCTGTTTACAAAGCAAGCTCCATCATTATTTTTACAAGTTTAGACTGTGCTGCAAGTTACTCTAAAAGAAAGGATTCAGTGTTGGTTCAGCATCGTTGGTGGAAGTTCAAGGAGTTTCATTGGTAGATCTCGGTAGAGTCCCAACTTGGTAGGTTCTTCATACATTTCATACATCATTATCATGAGAGACTCTAATGCTTCGAGAGTTAGTGTTGGGGTTCTTGGGTCCATCTTGAAGGAAATTCATTTGCGTGCTCTAGATATACAACTTATTCTCACAGGTGCCTTGCTAATTAAAGAGTGATGTATTGTATTGTGGTCCTAAGGGTAGAGCTGGCTTTGACAACCTCGGCATTAAGGACTAGTGAAATAAAGATGGGTGTGGATTTAAAAACCCTAATTACTGAGGGGTCTACTAGGATGGAGGGCCAATTGCCACCGCCCGCATGACGGTGGCGATCCGCCCTACATCCTACCACTCCCGACACCCATATTAGAATGAAGGAGGGGACCCCGGCGGACAGAAATACCGCCCGCCGGTTTTCCGCCAGTCGACCAGTCAACCGGGCGTAGAAGGGCTAGATATGGTGGCGATGGCTGTTAGAGCCCACCCTCCATATTAGCATAGGCAGCGGTGCATGGCTTTCCATGGTGGAGACCTCACCATGAAAAGCCATGCATAGTCTGCTTTCGGGGGTCCGTTGCTGGCCCCCAAGGTATTGGGAGGGTGGGGGGTGCACATGGGGGTACCCCCCTACATTGTGCCTGTCACCTTGTGCTTGACAATACACACGGTGCATTCTCAGCATTGTGGCAGGCGGTGCCATGGTGGTGGTGGCGGTGGCATCCTAATTGCCGGTGCAGGACTGGGGCACCAAGGGCGGCCGGCCCCAGCACCGCTAGGGTGGCTGGCAGATGAAAGTCCGCCTGCCATCCTAATAGGCCCCATAATGTTAACTACCATTACTCCCTCCCAGTCCTAGTCTAACTTGCAACAGTTTCAGAAACTCTACAAAAGTCTAGAGGTGCATGAAACTCTATGTTGTTTTAAAAAAATATCATAAAAATGTACCAAATTATGCATATAGCACGAAGTGTGGATTTGTGAAATTTGTTTTTTTCGAGAAATTTCTTAAACATTTAGCAAATTCTGCATATAGCAGAACATGTGGTTTCATGGCGTTACTTTTTTCCTAAACAATTCGCAAAATTATACATTTAGCACAAAAGGTGTTTTAGAGTATCTTTTGGCCTTTTTACACTAAGGCATACCTAGATTTTTTTTTAAAGTCTGAACATGACTTTTTTCACACCAGCCAGTCAGTCACCCATGAGCGAAAACTGCACAAAATATATAATGGGAAATTTTGATTGATGAATTTAGCAAATTGTGCATTAGATCGAATTCATGAATTTGACAATTATTGACAACAACATTTTAATTCTGCCCCAGCCTATGAGATAGAGAGGCTTTGACTTCATGGGGGTCGGTGAGATATTAGTAGTAGTAATACTTTATTCGATAAAATATTTTTTATCATAAAAGTAGACATTCTTTACAAGCATTGGTATTCATCAGTCCATACATACAACAACCAGTATTAAGAAACACAAAAGTACACTTTGTTTTAAAAATTACTATATACAATAAAAACATAAAAGCCTGGCGGCATAAAAACATCATGAAGAGGTGCAGATAAAGTGCATAAATAATCTTCTGTTAGGACATTTGTTTTAACCTACGCAAGCGAGTCAGCCACACACTACCCAGAAATTTTGCCACACCGCAAACCAAGACTAGCGAGGAGGTGTCCGTAACAGTCACGCACTCTCAGAAGATCAGGATAGGTTTTTAGGTCGAGCATACCAGAGAGCACAACCTGTCTGGTTGGAAAAGACCTACTGTGGACTTACCAGAAACATAAAGGGGCTTACAGCCCGACCACTGCTTTCCATCGGTTGGCTTTATTGTTACACTAATTAGCTTGTTTCTTATTCAATGTCTTTTCTTGTCCCAGCTTGTCCATTTTGTGTTTATCCCTCCCTTCCAGCATAGCCTCTCTGCCATCTTTGTGATTGGCTGGCTTCTATCCTTGCACTGCTCACTTTTAGAGATTTTCTTTTTCATTTTAAGTATGCGCTCCGGGAGAGTGCATGTGTTTTCCAGGCCTTATCCTCGTATATTTTTCCCCATGCCAAATACCCTCCCCTTCGCTCCATGTTGCTGTCTTCCTCGTGTTGCAAGCTCTCGCTCATGAGCTTCTCCCCCTGCTCGCTGTGTTGCTCTCCATCGGGTGCTGCTTTTCCCCCTCTCCATGCAGTGTTGCTTCTCCCTACTGACTCCTCCTTTGTGCCTTACACCCACCATCTTCTTTATTGTGGAGAGTGGAGTGGACCAGGCAGCAAACTGCTACTGTCCCTCAGCCTTAAGAAAAACACTTTTGTGCTAATTCTTTTTTTTTTTATGATTCTTTTCGGATCGAAGAAATGGAACCCGTGTCATTTTGTAGATGCACATGATTAATGATGCTTGCATAATCCCAGGTAATCAAGCACGCACGCACTGATCTACAAGATTGTGTGCTGCTGTGGCCCTGTTAGAACCGGCTGTCTCTAGTTGGCAGAGGTATACACTTCTGACAAATAGGGACACTCCTTTTCTAGTCAGGGCAAGGGGATCACACCCTTCGATAACCCCTGCTCACCCCCTTGGTAGCTTGGAAGAGCAGAACAGGCTTATCTCAGAGGCTGTGTGTTAAGCAATTATGACCACATACAGTAATAAAGTGAATACACTACAAATGGACACGACACCGTAGTATTATAAAAATAAGTATTTTTATATAAGGCTTAGCACAAGACCAAATAACGACAAAACTGTACACAATCGGAATAAATACGTTCAGGAAGGAAAAAGGGATAGTTCAAAGGTAGTTTCTTCTTTAGCACAAAAGTCTTTTAGTATCAAGCAAATCTTCTTCTTGGAAACACAGTTCTTAGCAACAGGGTAACTCACACGGGAGCTACACAACGTCGAGGCAAAGTTAATCCACAGGCGTGGCGTCGACCGCGAGGAGCGCTACGTCGGGCCTGGAGTCACACGGACCCCCAACAACACAGTACCTTAGGAAAATGAAGCACACGATGATCAGCGGCGTCGAGCAATCCGGCGTCGCGTCTTCGGTGTCGATCAGGCCTCAGCAGGCGTTGTCGATGATGCGGTTGCACAGAGTGAGCAGCGCTCACGGCGTCGAAGGGCACACGGTTGATGCGATCAGCAGCGGGGCAGACACGAGGTCCTCTGGAGTTAGAGCCGTACTCCTACTCACTGGCGTTGCTGCTGGCGTCGGTTGGGCCCAGCGTCCGATCGTCGTGATTGCTGGTTCTTTCAGAGGTGCTGGATTCACACTTCCAGCAAATAGCACTTTTAGCAGGTGAAGTCCTTTAGCCCTGTGACTTCAGCAGGAGACTGGCACTCTTCCAGTCCTTGGAGATTTTCTTAGCAAGCGTGAGAGTACACACAAAGTTCCTCTCTCCTGGTTCCTTGGCAAAAATAAAGAAGCACTGCAGGATTCCCCCAACAACAGCACACTGGCAGAAGGGGTAGGCAGTCCTTTAGATCAACAGGCTTCTTGTCCTTGGTTACAGGGTTCCTTGTCAGAAGTGATCTGATTTCCTAGTTCAGGGGTCCTTCTCTTATACCCCTTTTCGTCTTTGATCCCTTTGTCTATGCCGGGGGTTTCCCAACATCCTGGGTCTGTGGTGGGTGGAGCTAGGCAGTAGCACCTGGCCTATTCATTGAGCCGGGCTGAGTCCTCAGACGCCCCGCAGGAGGTGGAGCCAGCATTGATACTGGCAGGAGCAGAGCTATCGCCCTCCTGGCAGGAGGTGGGGCTAGGATCGTCCATGGCAGGCACAGAGCCATCAGTCGCTTAGCAGGAGGTGGAGCCAGCATTGTATCAGGCAAGGCAGGCTATCAACAACTACTCTCCCCCTACTCTCAACGTAAATGTCCCACTCATCCCACACTGACTCATCCAGACCTCTTGGAGCCACCCAGCTCCTGTCACACACACGTAAGACCAGCAGAGACCAGATATGGTTAGACAAGAAAATAGACACTTTCTAAAAGTACTATTTTCGAACCCAGAGTCCAAAAACCATCCACACCAACGGATGCGTAATTAAACCCCGAGTTCAGGGATACCAAACTCGACATTGCACCGTACTCTCCGAGCCAGCTAGGATCATCGTATTAACAATCCCGGCGGCCCATTCTAAGCAATGGAGAGCAGGCTACCTCGCAATAGTGAAGCACGAAGATGGCGGCACTTCACTATCAGGACATGCCAACTTGGTCAGGCTTGTCCTACCTTACGCTTACAATGCACCCTGCCCACGGGCCTACCATAGGGGTGACTAACATGAAGTTAAGGGAAGGTTGGAGGGGCTGGCAAGTAGGTATACCTGCGCAGCCGGCGTGACAGTACAAGACTGCACGTGGGTCTCGCAATGACCGACCCGTAGACATTCTTTTACGAGGCCGCTCCTGTGGGTGGCACAACACGTGCTGCAAGCCCACGAGCGGCATTTGTATTTACAAGCCCCGGCACTCCTGGTGCACTAGACTAGGGACTGACAGTAAACCAAATAAGCCAAACATGGATACAATAGATACATCATTTTAACATAGGGAGCACTTGCGCTATGGCACTGATCAGCAGTGACACGGCGCCCAAAGCATATACCAGCAAAACATCGTAAAACAGTAGAGGCAAACAGAAAAAATGGAGGAGAGACTCAAGCCAATGATGTCAGGTCTAACACGTGTCCCCTCCAGCTGAAATGTGGGGAGAACTACCCTTAACCTAGGGAGTCCTCATCACTAAGGCGGAAAAATCTGGACAGACCATCAGCATTGGCGTGATCTGTACCAGGGCGGTGTTCCACCGTAAAGTCCATCCCCTGTAGAGCAATGGACCACCTCAACAGTTTTGGATTCTCACCCCTCATTTGCATCAACCATCTGAGGGGCCTGTGGTCTGTCTGAACCCGGAAGTGAGTCCCAAACAGGTAGGGTCTTAGCTTCTTCAGCGCCCAGACCACAGCAAATGCTTCTCTCTCTATCGCACTCCACCTCGTTTCCCTGGGAATTAACCTCCTACTGATGAAGGCTACAGGCAAGTCTCGGCCCTCTTCATTCACCTGAGCTAGAACAGCCCCCACGCCATGCTCTGAAGCGTCCGTTTGAACAATGAATTCTTTCGAAAAATCGGGTGCTTGGAGTATAGGTGCTGTGCACATTGCAGTTTTCAGGGTGTCAAAGGCCGTTTGACAGGCATCAGTCCAGATCACGTTTCGTGGCTGCTTCCTGGAAGTCAGCGAAGTCAAGGGGTGCACAATGTTGCCGTAATCCTTGACAAACCTCCTGTAGTAACCCGTGAGTCCTAAGAAGGCTCTCACCTGAGTTTGGGTTTTGGGCGGTGCCCAAGCCAGGATGGTATCAATCTTGGGTTGTAGGGGGGCCACCTTGCCGCTCCCTACTTGGTGCCCCAAGTACACCACAGAACCCTGCCCAATCTGGCACTTACTGGCTTTGATTGTGAGGCCTGCTCCGCGCAGGGCCAACAACACTTCCTGGAGGTGGCGCAAGTGTTCCTCCCAGCTGGCGCTGAACACTGCGATGTCGTCCAGGTAGGCGGCACTGAATTCCTCCAGCCCAGCCAAGACCTGGTTGACCAACCTCTGGAAGGTGGCAGGGGCATTCTTCATCCCAAAGGGCATCACCCGGAACTGGTATAGCCCATCTGGTGTGGAGAATGCTGACCTCTCTTTTGCCCCATCAGTCAAGGCGATCTGCCAGTACCCCGACGTTAAATCAAACGTACTAAGGTACCGGGCAGCCCCCAACCGATCGATGAGCTCATCAGCTCTGGGGATGGGGTGCGCGTCAGTCTTCGTGACCGAATTGAGCCCTCGGTAGTCCACGCAGAACCGGAGTTCGGGTGAAGCACCAGGCGCTGCAGCCTTCGGGACCAAGACCACTGGGCTGGCCCAAGGACTGCTAGAGGACTCAATCACCCCTAACGCGAACATTTTGGAGACCTCCTCCTTAATGTACGCTCGGACCTTGTCAGTCACCCTGTAAGCCTTGTGCTTCACAGGAGGGCTGTCTCCGGTGTCAACGTCATGGACACACCAATGCGTGACACCCGGAACCAAGGAAAACAGATCCGGGAATTGCCCCAACAGTTGGTGACAATCCTGTTTCTGCTCAAGGGTCAGTGTGTCAGAGAGGACCACACCATCCACTGACCCGTCTTGCTCTTTAGCATACAGGAGGTCAGGAAGAGGCTCACTCTCCTACTCCGTTCCATCATCTGTAGCTAGGAGCATGCCCACTTCGGACCTTTCTAAGTGGGGCTTCAAACGGTTGACATGCAGGACCCGCAAGGGGTTCCTGGGAGATTTCAAGTCCACCAGGTAGGTGACATCGCTCTTTTTCTCCACAACCTTAAACGGTCCAGTCCACCTGTCCTTGAGCGCACAAGGTTCCACAGGGGACATGACCCACACTTTCCTGACCAGGCTGAAGCTCTACCAGAGTGGCATTCCGGTCGTACCATCGCTTCATCTCCTCCTGGCTGGCCTCCAGATTTGCCTGAGCAAGTTCTCTGAAGCGCCGAGTCTGGTTCCGAAAGGCCAGCATGTAACTGTATACATCCTGGGGAGGTTTCCTGGGAGATTGCTCCCAGCCTTCCTTGACCAGACTCAAAGGTCCTCTTACCGGGTGACCGTATAAGAGCTCAAAGGGGATGAACCCTAGAGCCTTCTGCGGCACCTCACGGTAAGCAAACAACAGGCATGGCAAGAGGACGTCCCATTTCCGCCTCATTGGTTCTTCAAGACCCATAATCATGCCTTTCAGGGTCCGGTTGAATCTTTCAACCAGCCCATTTCCTTGAGGGTGGTAAGGAGTGGTGAACTTGTAGGTTACCCCACACTCCTTCCACAGAGACTTCATATAGTTCGAAATGAAGTTGGTGCCTCGGTCGGACACCACCTCTCTGGGGAACCCCATCCGGGAGAAAACACCCATCAGTGCCCGTCCCACCACGGGGGCCGTCACTGTCCTGAGAGGGATGGCTTCCGGGTACCTCGTGGCATGGTCCACCAAGACCAGGATGAACCTGTTGCCCAGGGCTGTCTTGGGGTCCAGGGGCCCAACAATGTCAATACCCACCCGGTCAAAGGGGGTGCTGACCACCGGAAAAGGTTGGAGGGGAGCCTTCTGCTTCCTTCCGCTTTTCCCACTTGCCTGGCAAGTGCGACAAGTCTTGCAATGGATGTCTACATCCCTACGCATCTGAGGCCAATAAAAATGGGTGACAAGCCTGTCATAGGTCTTGTCCTGCCCCAGATGTCCAGCTAACGGTACGTCATGAGCCAAACCCAGTAGGAAGGCTCTGAAGCGCTGGGGTACCACCAGCACACGGGCTGACCCAGGCTCAGCAGCCTTAGGCTCGCTATACAGGAGGTCGTTCTCCCAGTACACAAAATGTGACCCTGACTGATCACCTGAGGATTGGGCTGAGGCCTGCTGCCTCATGCCCACAAGAGAAGGGCACACTTTCTGTTCCGCACAGAATTCCTCCCTGGAGGGACCACCATCCTGCTGCCAGTGGGTCAGCTCGGGCAGATCTCCCAGTTCGGCAATTTGTTCCCCGGTGGGCTCCAGGGCATCCCCCTCAGGGTCTACCTCCTTCTGGACCACGGGAACAACGGGGGCCGGTTTCCCGCGCCTCCTGCCTCTTCTCTTCACAGCTGGGTCCTGGGCCGTATTTTCAGGCTCCGGGACCCCATCAACACCCTTACTCGCTGTTATGGATCGAGTGGTTGCACACACCCACTCTGGCACACCCAACATTTTCAAGTGCGCCGCTCGCTCCACCTTAGCCCAAGGGGAGTCTTCCAAATCATTGCCCAGTCGACAGGCATGGCAGGCCTCACAGCAACCTGAAGAGTACCTGAAACTCCCCCCCATTCAAAGGAAACCTGAGCCACTTCACACTCTTTCTGGGAGTTATCGGCAGCTATCACGGGGTAGAATGCGTGGGGAACCACCTGCTCTCTGGACACCAAGTGACACTTGACAGCTGTCACACTCGCTCTGGTGTCTCTGAGAGCTTCCACTCTATGGCCATTAATGGTCACCCACTGCCTATATTTACTAGTGTTACTAGGCAGAGGGGGTGGAGGGACCATTTGCATGTCTCCTAGCGAGACCAGGGACATATCTGCGGGACCCCTCCCACCATGGAGAACCATCTCCTCCCCTCCCAAGGCTACACTTGCCAACTGACGAGGGGGTGCACGCGGCGGTGCATTCGAATCCTTTTTGGGACACTGGGGGTCATAAAACCGGTGTCCCACCTGCCCACAACCGTAGCAGGTTAGGGGGCCCCTATGAACAGGTTTACCCGTCGGGGCCCCTGGCTTCTTCTCAGGGGGAGGCTGGGAACCTTTCCCTTGGTTCCCTTGGGGATTACTTTGGGGCCCTTTCTGAGACTCCTTCTGTTTACCCTTGTCCCCCCCACTCTTCTGCTGGGGACCCTGCCCACCTTTGGCTGAGTCTCCCACTGGACCCTTAATGACCCTGGTACTGACCCAGCGGTCCGCCTCCTCAGCAAGTTTTCTAGGGTTAGATATCTTGCTATCAATCAGGTGCTGGCGCAGCTCTGGAAAACAGTTATTAGACAAGTGCTCCCACGCAAACAAATCATAAAGAGCTTCATAACTTTCCACTTTGCTGCCCTTTACCCAACCATCCATGGCTCTGCAAAAATAAGACACATATTCAACCCACGTCGTACCAGGCAACTTCTTACATTCTCTAAAAGCTTGTCTGTACTGCTCGGGGGTTAGGCCATACCGCAACATTAAAGCATCTTTCATATGAGCATACGACATCCTATCCGCAACAGGCATGTCTAACAGGGTATCTCTTCCCTCATTCACAAAGCGACCCCACAACCCCGCTCCCCAATTCTTCTCAGGGACCTGGTGGGCCAACAATGCTAACTCATATGCTTTAAACCATTGACCAATATCTTCATTCTTATTGTAATCTTTGATCACATCTTTCGGGAAAAAAAACTTACTTTCTGCAGGCTCGGATGGAATGCTGCCACCAGAGGGATTCAACTCTAACTTTTTAGCTTGGATATCCAGTTCCCTCAACCTGGCTTCACGCTCCAAAGCTAACTTCTCTCGCTCAAACTCCAACTTTTTGATCTCTAAATCAGTTTCCCTTCTACCTCTTGCATTTTCTAACTCCAACTGCCCATTTATCTTTAGCCTTGCCATCTCCATGTTGTAAGCTCGCTCTTTCGCCCTTTCTTCTCTTTCTTCAGGGGAAAGACCTTTGGAGGAAACACTGCTTCCGGGAGAGGGCACAGGTCCATTCACTGGCACCTCCTCATCCCCTTCCTCTGTGGGTACCACCACCACATCAGAGGGATTTCTGGACTCCCACCAGGCCTGCAATGCTTTATAAAAATCATCTTTTCTCGAGAGGCCGGTGGTAGGAACTTCAAACTGGTTGCAAAAGTGTTTCAGCTCATCTTTCTTGTATTTCTTTAGTTTACTCCTCTCGAACTCTTCCACAACAACGATAGCAGGGGCAGTGACTCCGTTGTCACTCATGATGAAACTGGCAGTGTTCAGAAAATCAAGTTTCAGAAAAGCGGAGAACAAAAATAGGATCCTTCCTAATCAGATTGTGACTGCGTTATGGTCTGCTTTCACTACGTAGCGCACACTAATCACTGTACATGGGTCATAAATGCAAGGTCCAAATCCTCACCGCTGCATCCAATGTTAGAACCGGCTGTCTCTAGTTGGCAGAGGTATACACTTCTGACAAATAGGGACACTCCTTTTCTAGTCAGGGCAAGGGGATCACACCCTTCGATAACCCCTGCTCACCCCCTTGGTAGCTTGGCAGAGCAGAACAGGCTTATCTCAGAGGCTGTGTGTTAAGCAATTATGACCACATACAGTAATAAAGTGAATACACTACAAATGGACACGACACCGTAGTATTATAAAAATAAGTATTTTTATATAAGGCTTAGCACAAGACCAAATAACGACAAAACTGTACACAATCGGAATAAATACGTTCAGGAAGGAAAAAGGGATAGTTCAAAGGTAGTTTCTTCTTTAGCACAAAAGTCTTTTAGTATCAAGCAAATCTTCTTCTTGGAAACACAGTTCTTAGCAACAGGGTAACTCACACGGGAGCTACACAACGTCGAGGCAAAGTTAATCCACAGGCGTGGCGTCGACCGCGAGGAGCGCTACGTCGGGCCTGGAGTCACACGGACCCCCAACAACACAGTACCTTAGGAAAATGAAGCACACGATGATCAGCGGCGTCGAGCAATCCGGCGTCGCGTCTTCGGTGTCGATCAGGCCTCAGCAGGCGTTGTCGATGATGCGGTTGCACAGAGTGAGCAGCGCTCACGGCGTCGAAGGGCACACGGTTGATGCGATCAGCAGCGGGGCAGACACGAGGTCCTCTGGAGTTAGAGCCGTACTCCTACTCACTGGCGTTGCTGCTGGCGTCGGTTGGGCCCAGCGTCCGATCGTCGTGATTGCTGGTTCTTTCAGAGGTGCTGGATTCACACTTCCAGCAAATAGCACTTTTAGCAGGTGAAGTCCTTTAGCCCTGTGACTTCAGCAGGAGACTGGCACTCTTCCAGTCCTTGGAGATTTTCTTAGCAAGCGTGAGAGTACACACAAAGTTCCTCTCTCCTGGTTCCTTGGCAAAAATAAAGAAGCACTGCAGGATTCCCCCAACAACAGCACACTGGCAGAAGGGGTAGGCAGTCCTTTAGATCAACAGGCTTCTTGTCCTTGGTTACAGGGTTCCTTGTCAGAAGTGATCTGATTTCCTAGTTCAGGGGTCCTTCTCTTATACCCCTTTTCGTCTTTGATCCCTTTGTCTATGCCGGGGGTTTCCCAACATCCTGGGTCTGTGGTGGGTGGAGCTAGGCAGTAGCACCTGGCCTATTCATTGAGCCGGGCTGAGTCCTCAGACGCCCCGCAGGAGGTGGAGCCAGCATTGATACTGGCAGGAGCAGAGCTATCGCCCTCCTGGCAGGAGGTGGGGCTAGGATCGTCCATGGCAGGCACAGAGCCATCAGTCGCTTAGCAGGAGGTGGAGCCAGCATTGTATCAGGCAAGGCAGGCTATCAACAACTACTCTCCCCCTACTCTCAACGTAAATGTCCCACTCATCCCACACTGACTCATCCAGACCTCTTGGAGCCACCCAGCTCCTGTCACACACACGTAAGACCAGCAGAGACCAGATATGGTTAGACAAGAAAATAGACACTTTCTAAAAGTACTATTTTCGAACCCAGAGTCCAAAAACCATCCACACCAACGGATGCGTAATTAAACCCCGAGTTCAGGGATACCAAACTCGACATTGCACCGTACTCTCCGAGCCAGCTAGGATCATCGTATTAACAATCCCGGCGGCCCATTCTGAGCAATGAAGAGCAGGCTACCTCGCAATAGTGAAGCACGAAGATGGCGGCACTTCACTATCAGGACATGCCAACTTGGTCAGGCTTGTCCTACCTTACGCTTACAATGCACCCTGCCCACGGGCCTACCATAGGGGTGACTAACATGAAGTTAAGGGAAGGTTGGAGGGGCTGGCAAGTAGGTATACCTGCGCAGCCGGCGTGACAGTACAAGACTGCACGTGGGTCTCGCAATGACCGACCCGTAGACATTCTTTTACGAGGCCGCTCCTGTGGGTGGCACAACACGTGCTGCAAGCCCACGAGCGGCATTTGTATTTACAAGCCCCGGCACTCCTGGTGCACTAGACTAGGGACTGACAGTAAACCAAATAAGCCAAACATGGATACAATAGATACATCATTTTAACATAGGGAGCACTTGCGCTATGGCACTGATCAGCAGTGACACGGCGCCCAAAGCATATACCAGCAAAACATCGTAAAACAGTAGAGGCAAACAGAAAAAATGGAGGAGAGACTCAAGCCAATGATGTCAGGTCTAACAGGCCCCTTCAAAGTGCCTTTTTTTCCCTTTTGGCCATGTTGCACAGCATCTTGCCGAAGCTGTACAACATCTCCAAAAGGCAGCGGTAAAGCTAATAAGGTAGGATTCAGTGCCCAACCGCTGAAGACTATGGCGAGGAAGAGAGGGGCTAGCAATAATTTTAGGCATTAATTTGAAGGAGAGACATTTTTAAATATTAATTTATGAATCTAAAACCCACACCAATACTCCGCCCGTACATTTACACCTGAGGTTTTTACCCCACATCATTGTGAATGAAATGAACTGTATGAAGAATGACGCTGCAGTGACAAGGCGTGGGCGTCACATGTGAGCATTAACATGGACACCTTTCAGCACCTTTCTGAGAGCAAAGTGTTCTTGCAAACACACCTACCTTAATGAGTGCAGCTGAGTTATTTTAGGTATGTTTATCATAACGCTTAACTCTAGAAAGTAAAAATACCTTGGTCTGTTTATGACATCAAATTGGCACCGAATCTCATCGTAATGGATACAAAAGGGCTTGTTTATGAGAGCCCCTCTTCACTTTTGCACCACTTAAAGTGGTACATGCGTGACCCAGGGCTCTAAATCCGATTTAGGAAGCCATGCAAAGCCACCCTACGTGGCTTTGCCTGGCCTTATAAATCTTGAGTCAGGCAACCCAGCAAACATCGCTGTGTCGCCCAGGAGGTGTTCCATGGATGTTGAAGTCACCTTTCCCACGCAACACCCATGGATTTTGACGCTGCAACATATTTACAAAATTATGTAAACTTGGGGAAGGGCCAAATCTGTATGCCTCCTTAGGTGAGCAAAAACGAGGAGAAATATATTTAATTCTCCTTGTTGTTTCCTTTTTCTATGTGTGCTCCATTCTGCAACACACATAGAAAGAGGAAAACGTCTCATAGGATACTTTTTGAGCAGGAAGGTGTTCCTTCCTGCACTAAAATAATCCTGCATCAACGGAGGCACCCTTGCACTTGGTTGCCGAAACAATGCCAGTGCATGGAGTATGAACACAAATACGGTGCTTTCCTGCCCTTTCACCAGCAGCGGCCGGCATGACTCGCGGATATTGGGGTAGGTGGGAGGGGATCACGGTAGGGTGTCGATGAAATGTAAAAAAAAAATCACTTATCTTGGCGCCACCTGGTCCCGAGTCGCCGCTCCTGCTCTCCCTGCTTCTGAATTCAGGAACAGGAAGCAGGCAGCAGGCTCCCTCCCCTAAGCCAATCACAAAGTTACAATTGCAGCATTGTGATGGTTTGAGCGCCGGCCGTGACACAGCGCTCAGCCAGGGGCTGTAGGTGTGGCCCTGTTCTCCATACAGGCTTTAATGCTGCCTGCATGGAGAAGTGGGAAAGTGCGCATGACTGGTTTGGACGGCTCGAGAGGGCCGACCAATAAGTCACTGCTAGCTTTTAGGAGTGGGTAAACCACTTCTCCACTACCCTGCTCGCAGAGCAGCCCCGTCCACACGCCCGGCCGGAAAGCAGCCAAACATAACATGCTAATAACTGAAAGTTATTATCATTTTATGTTTTATGCTCCTGCACTGCTTGAAAGCAGTGGGGCGAGGCTCCTCCGCCATAGCGGAGGCGCCGCCCCTGCCCTTCACTTTGGTGTAGGGCAGCATAACAAAGGCACCTTGTTGTGCTGTCCAAAACAAAATCCCTTAAATGAGGGCCAAATAATGCACCCAAGAAAAATTATGTATACAAATAATGTTAGACTTTTGCTACGGTTTCTCTTTAAAATGCACTATTTAAGCATGTGATTTATTCCATGCTCTCTGTACTTAGTATTCAGACTAATGTCTGTATTTAGAGAAGGCAAGATAACGCGCAGGCCACAGTCGAAGTTGGGACAGGAGAGCTGGGGCACTCATTTTCAAGGCTTAAACTGAAAGATTTACTAATATACAATTGAACAGTTTTTAATTAATTTATTACAAGATACTGGGGCTAGCCTCTTCACAAACACGACTATTTTTTCAAGATGAAGTATTTAAGGTCATGGCGTATTTCGCCCAGGATTACAGTGAAAGAGCCGAGGTAAGAACCTGGTCTCTTGGTTTTAAAGCAGACAGTTTAACTACTAGTCGACATAATCTATGATCAACGCTCTAGCTTCTTTGGCTTAACTGGAGGTATCACAGTGTACAGCAAAGAGTATTTTTATTGTGTGAGAAAAGTGGAATTCTTAGTTAAAAAACGTAAAAGTTATGAAATGTCACCGGAGACTGCAAAGCATAAAGGGATAGGAATAACAAGGGACACGTAGGGGGAGAGTTACCAAATCTCCACGCAAAGCAGCACAGCCTACTGCGAGGCAGCGCTGCATTGCGCGAGTGGAAAGGAGCAGGAGAGCGCCATATTTTCAACGATATGGCTCTCTCCTTCTCTTTCCCTTGCGCTGGCGGTGATTACAGCTGCCGTGCGCCACACACACCACCGTAGCGCCATAGCGCGAGGGTGTGAATGTGAGCCTAGAATAGAATTTGTACAAGAAGGGTATACAAAATAATATGCCTAGACACAAGATAAAGCTTTTTCCACTTTGTATGCGTGCTGCACATTGCAACATGCATGCAAAGACGGAAAAGGAAGTAACAATGAAAGCATTTCTCCTTCCTTGAGCCTAGTTTCAAAGGATGCAGTTTTCTCACACTAAACCCATTCTATTGTTTTTAGTAAATCGGGTTTAGCGTGAGAAACCTTGGGTGGTTGCATGGGACCGCCCTGGCACCACCCTTGGCACGCCTCCATGGCTCTTCGCATTACTTCTACGTTATTTCCAACGCAAAACAACTTTAGCGCTGTACAGTAAATTAGAAGAAAAAAAAAATTCCGTCGTTTTGTGTCACTTTTGTGACGCAAACACAGCGCAAAATCTTAGTAAATCTCCCCCATAGATCGATGAGGATATCAACCTATCCGAATGGAGGGAAGGCGGCAGGGAAACATACTGGAAGAAGATTGTGGGCAGAAACATTCACGCAGATTATCTGACGAATACACATGATTGAGTGTGTATGTTTGTTTACACAGCAACAATAGACGAGCACAAATGAGGGTCATGGGCGTGTGTATATAAAACTACAAAAACAATCAATCGACAATATTCTAAGACTGAATCAAACAAAGTCTGCTGGGACATTTGTGAATACGTAGAACATCTTTTCTCCTCCCAGTGCACAGGTGTCTCTCCTAAGGAAGCCCATTCACGGCTTCTTCCAGCCAGTCCGCCAGCTGTGTGATCCTGGCCGGGCTCTGCTCCCGGTCCTGTGAAGCAGATAATCCGCTCTCGTGTACAATGCAAATTCATGGCTCCAGGACCCGAGCACTGAAGGAGATAATGACGGGTTACTGGAGCAAGGCAGAGTGGGACAGAAGAGCACCTGACAACCCACACAGCTGCTCAGAGAGGGCCTATTGTGGCGCCCCTTCCCCTTCTCCCCCATGGCTATGGCTGCGTCCTTCTCCCACAGGTGTCAGGTACAGAGTAGAGGGGATCCGTAGCTGAGGGTGCCAGGATTCCCAGCTTGGTCACCTGATCCCCTCCTTGTAGCCTCCCAGCCTCATTAAGGACCGCTGAGACCCTAATTACTTCCTGGTAATCTTCATGACCTGTAGCCACTTCCTCCTCTTGACAATTATTGCCCATGAGAGGAATCCCACCTCAAGAAAGGAAGCTCCATATGGTTGCTGGAAATATAAGGGTGAGCGTGAAGGTGGGATGTCATGACAATGTTGAAGGAGGGGAGGGAAGGACAAAGAGCACAGGTGAGCACTTGTCAGTAAGGCATCACCTATACTGCCTTCTTCATTTTCACAAGCACTACTCAAGAGGAATGCCATGGGCACCATAAGACTGGGGGTGTGAGCTTAAGATTTTTCGACAATCACTCTGGCATATCATGTTAATCATTATATGATAAACAGTGCATGAGAAGGGCTTAAGGGCCAGTGAGGTGTACAGAAAACACAGAGTTTTGTAAAATAACTATATCCTATGAGTGTGTGTGTTTTTACCTGAGTATTTGAAATCCGACAGACATCTTATCATACCCAAATGAAAACGTCTGTGCCTAACTATTTATTAAATAATACATTTATAAGGGGGTGGTACACCCCAAACACCCCTCTAAAGCTACACCCCTGTAGCTAACCCTTGCAGCCCGTAGTGTAAAAAAGATATTGGACGAAGTAGAAGTTGTACACTAAGGCAATTTTTTTATTGTACCTGTGTCACGCCTTCTGGAAAACAGGCCCACCCATTAATAACGACCTTGTCATCCCCTATCACCCAAACAGGAACCTTCGGTCGATGGAGGCCTTCCTTGCTGTTGTTCCCAGAGTGAAGAGAGCCAGATCGGGTGGTAGGCTGTTCTCTCTGAATACTGCCAAACTCTGGAATGCCCTCCCCCTCTCACTCCGGTCCAAACCAAATCTGCTCCTATTTCGGAAAAACCTGAAGACACTACTGTTTGCTAAATCATTCGTGTCTTAAAACTCTGTTCCTGGTCATTTCCGCCTCAGCTCAGCTCAGCGCTTGGACGCCCTTGGGCAGCAATCGCGCTCAATACATTTATTTTCATTTCATTTCATTTCATTGTCTGGTGAAGTCAGATTACTTTGCACTTGGTAAAGAGAGGTAAAGTTTCCTGACTTCCCCATGGCACACAGGTGTAGTGTAGTGGAAGCCTCTGACGCCTTCATTATATGGTGATTTCCTGCTCCAGAATGTCCTGTAACTGGGACATCCTGGGGCAAAAAAATGATGTTGAAGTCTCTTTTCATGAGTCTTACAACAGTCACCAGGTAGGATGCCAGAGAGTGTCGGAGGAGATGTTTAGGGGTGGGCAGAACTCATGGAGTTTCACTCCACGGAATTCCGCGGAGTTACATAAACTCAGTGAGATTCCGTAGAGTTCCTCCAGCAGGCAGAAAAATATGCTTGTTGCACTGCTTGTGTTGCAATTTAGCGCCAGTAGCACGAGCAGCGCTGAAAAAGCAGAATGAACGGTACCATGTGGTGCACATGAGTGCGTGGCCATTCGAGTTGATTTTGATGCTGCTCGAGTAGAAAACCTACTTCAGCAGCAGCCCTCTGACTGTGACCACCTGCATTAGAAAATGGCAGTAGAGGATGCCAAATCCCGCTCGCATTTCTGGAGCCTTGCGGGAGAAAATTCCACGACGTGGCAATTGGCAGTGTTTGTCTGGAACTCAATGGTACAAGAGGATTGCGGAGTCACAAAATTCAGCCAATTCCGCGGGTGGACTGAAACATTCTGCACACCCCTAGAGACAATGTGTGAGTTGGAAAGCCAAAGGTGCAAAGTCGAGTCTAGCGTCTGTGGTCTATGCTAGGACTCTGTTACCATGTGTCTCAAGGACTTCTGAAATGCATTTTAGGGTTCATCTTTTTTCTGGTACTTTTTCTCACAAGAGCCTCTGATGCTTTATATTATTCTCTTGCTGTGAATCAGAATGCCTTCTGAGGAGCATTTTAAGATTCATCTTTTCTCTGGTGCTTTTTCTCACTGTAGTCTCTTATGCTTAATCTATTTATTATCTTCCTATGAGTCACAGCGGCTATAGATGTACATTTTAGGATTCATCTACTCTCTCAAGCTTTGCCTCAAGAGGGTCTCGGATGCTTAATCTATTATTCTCTTCCTCTGATTCAGAACGACGTCTGATGTACATTTAAACTTCATATAATTTAAGCTTTTTGGCTTATCTGAGCTTCTGTCATGGAAATTGGCTAAAGCACAGACAATCCCTTCATTTTAGGCAGGTCCTTACACTGTCCCGGTGTCCAAAGAAAAACTACAGTCCCATCCACCTCCAAAGACAATGACAAAAACACGTTTTGACTCCCGGCACTCAAAGCTAGATCCCTAAAGAGTACCCATGCTCCAAAAGCACTTCTGTAATGCATTTTAGGATTGACCTTGTCTCTAGTCCCGTGCCTCACAAGAGCCCCCTTTGTTCAGTTTAGTATTCTGTTCCTATGTGTTGTAGGAGATTCTGATCTGTATTTTGGGATTCATCTTCATTTTGTGATGTTTCACACCTTGCTTGTTCTATGATCCCCAAAAGCTTAATGCGACCGTACAAAAGGTTGAAGTGCCATATACAAATGTAATAACAAAACATACAAAAATATGTCCAATTCCCCCTTGAGAAGCCTCACGTTTTCAACTCTCTGCAGAATTTGACCTCAATCAAAGCGGACTTTAGCAGATATTGATAAAACATAATGTGTAGATTTGCTTTCAAATAGTATGAGCCGAGTCCAGCAATTCTTGAGCACACATTACCGCACTGCTGTAGGAATGATGGATGGTGTGAGGAGAAGTTGAGGTCACAAGAATCTCTTACACTACTGGTTACATGTGACTTTACTGTGTTGGCTTCATAAGGTATAGAAATGAAATGTGTGTCCTTCATTCCTCTCCTCCACCCCCCTCTCCCCTGAACTCCCAGGAGCTGCCTCTGCCCTCACCTTCGTCCTGCAGTTTCCAAGGCTGGCATTGCCTTGATTAGCGCCGCAATTTGCTTCTCATTTTTCAGCCGGCGCTAATCAGTTTTGGACTGAGATCTATTGAAAGGCTAATCAAATTGTTGCCGGGGTCCCAAAAACCTAATCAGTTTTGAAAATGTAAATCAGGCCCCGCTGCTCCCAGTTAAAACAGGTTAAGAGACAGACTGGGGAAATTGATTTCTCAGCCATCCTTCCAGACCCTGTGGTGGTTCGGTGAGAATCCTCGGGCTCTTAAGGGGACAGGATACAAAACAGGATAAAGGGCTGCGCTAAGAGATAAGGACCAACATAGAGGCAGGTCAATTAATTGGCCTCACAAGACTGGATATTATTGGGGTGCATTGCACTCTGACTGTCATGTACAGACTTGTAGATTTGTAGAGCTGGGTTCCAACACCCCTACCCACAGACACAACCCCAACACTTCCAAACCATGCGAACACCCGCTTGTAGTCTATAAGTGAAACTGTGAACAAAGTCATCAGCAGAAAGATGATAAATCCCAAACACTACTCTGCTTTGCAATGGAGAATACAGACGAAACCCCTACTGGAAATGTTACAAAGATGCATTATATAGAAAAACTGCTTTCTATGCCTGTGTGGATGTACCAAAATCTTGAAATTATAATTCTTTGAGTTATTTTTTTAACAACTCTTCTTACCTCACCTCTGACATGTATAAATCCTGGAAGTTACACATTTTGGGGAAGCCTGAGTTGGTCTTCAGAGATCTGATCACTGGATCTGATCACTGGATCTGACAACTGGATATTTCACATTCACTGAGCTCCCGTGGCTTTTGCATACCTCTTTATACTACGCATGTACCGTTTCTAAGCGCTCTAGGTAAGCAGTTATTAGAACATATTTTTGTGTAGCCTTTCATGCCACAATTGTGCCCTTTCTAAGCATTGTATATAACAGATATTACTAATACCCATTTTATGTTATTCAATTTCCCAACCTCAAATGGATGAACGATTGATTTTATCTTCATGAACTGTCCAAATAGCTACTGTTTTCCAATTTCTGGTACTCAATAGAGTGACCTGGGGAGTATGAAAGGTTGAGTCTGCCTTGCCAGGATTCGAACTCTTGACCTTGAGAGCACTGCAGATGTCTGGGTCTTCCTTGCCAGGATTCGAACTCTTGACCTTGAGAGCACTGCAGATGTCTGGGTCTTCCTTGCCAGGATTCGAACTCTTGACCTTGAGAGCACTGCAGATGTCTGGGTCTTCCTTGCCAGGATTCGAACTCTTGACCTTGAGAGCACTGCAGATGTCTGGGTCTTCCTTGCCAGGATTCGAACTCTTGACCTTGAGAGCACTGAAGATGTCTGCAGTGAGGGTTAACTCGCCAATCTATCCTGATGGAAATATTCCTCTTAAAATAGAGATACAACTTGAGACTAATTACAGCACCACCATCGCAGATGCCATATACCAGGGAAATGAAAAAGTCAATGGGAAGTCAGAGTGGCCAGAGCATAAAAGGGAAATGAACCTCAAAAGGGCTTCTGAAAGGACAGATAGAATGTATTTGTGGGAGAGTTTCTGACATTTTGTGCACACACAGAAGATACTGCTATGAGGAATGTTGAACAATAAAACTTTCCTTACTGTATTACACATGTTTCTACAATCCCTGTGACAATGGAAAGTCAACGCCCTGCTTTTGTTTTCCTTTACCACCACGGCTGGGGAATGGAGTAATCCTTCTTCCAAACCGAGTTTTATCAAGTTTCTCCACTGCCTCTAGGCCAGTTACCCTATTTGCACAGACTAATGCCACTAACCCTCTCTTAACCTACCTTTTGGGTGAACATCTGCCTCTTGCCCTTCAGTGTGCACCTGCACCAGTTGGCCTCTACTCATGATGCTCCAATTGTGTAGATCAGTTGGCCTCGGCTAAAGATACTACAATTATGTACATCAGTCGGCCTCTATGATCCTCCTCCAGTGTGCTCTATTCAGCATCCTCAAATGCTACTCGTTGAATGTAGACCGACCATTCGAACTCTGCTAATGAGATTCCTCCAGTATACACCAGCCGGTGCTTGCTAGTGATGATCTTCAAGTGTACACCAGTCCTTCTTTTGCTAATGATACTCGCAGTTATTTTATTTATTTATAGCACAAACTCGACCCTAAGGCATTGGAGCACTTTACATGGGCACCAGTTACGTTACACAAGGACACATTCATTTTTGGTATGCACGTGGAGATTAAGTGATTTGCCCAGAATCACAGGATGTTGAGCCAAAGCCGAGATGCAAACCAGGTACCCCAGCTCCAAATGTAGCAGCTCTGGCCATTACACCACAGTCTACACCAGTCAGCCTCTGGTTACCCAACTCCTGGGCACTTTACTCCTTTAGTGTACAGCAGTCAGATTCTGCTAATGATGCTTTACAGTGTCCACCAATCAGCCACTGCTTACCTTACTCCTGTGGCCCGTATTCTTCCAGTGTACACCTGTCAACCGCTGCTAATGATATCTTCCATTGTCCACCAGTCAGACCTCTGTGTACCTCACTCCTGTGTATCTTACTCCTCCAGTGCACACTAGTGGACTTCTGCTAATGATGCTCTACACTGTCCACCAGTCAGTCTTTGGCTATTCATACTTTCCAGTGCACACTAGTGGACCTCTGCCAATGATACTTTCCAGTGTCCAGCAGTCAGTCTTTGGCTCATCATATTTTCCAGTGCACACTAGTGCACCTCTGCTAATGATGGTCTACGCTGTCCACCAGTCGGCCTTTGCTTATGATAGTTTCACAGATAGTCGTGGCTTCCTGGATGAGGCAGGAGTGCACTAATGCTGAAAGGAGGAACTGTTTGTGTGAGGGATTAGTGCCTGCCGTTGGAGGCAGGATGTCTTACCGTGCAGTGCTCCCTGTCTGAGGTAGCAGCACAAAAAGTATCTGAAATCAGTCACGCCAACTGTCGCTTGGTGTAGTGTATGGTGGCAGTCTTCTGCACAGAAAATAAACAGGCAAGACAATGTGTAAAGGGTGCATGCATAGCTAAAGCATCATGTAAGTGCTCCAAAAATACTAGTTGCAGTTACGATTATAATAGTCACTAACATGAGCTCCTTATTTCTCCACGTACAAAAAGCCCAAACTTCGTTCTCTCACAATAGTTCACCACAATTTGGATGCCAATGTACTCCAAATGTCCCTGCTGTGAGTGTTGATTTATATGTAGTGTGAGAGAAATGATGGAATGTTCTCTGTTGGTGTGTCCTAATGCATTCTGGGAGAATGCACTAAGGGCTGAAGGACCCAGTCGTAGGAATCCATTTTAGGACAGTCATAAAGCAGTGGGACCTCCTTCTGGAATGATCTCCCATGGCCGGGGTTGTTGACATGAAAGAGGAGGCTCCGAGGTGGGCTCCTGCTTTCTTCTTTTATAGGACCCTTTAAACCTCTGCAGACTGGCCAAGAGCTACCTCGCATGCGAGGAAGACGGGAACTTTAACCTCTAGTAAACTGACGGAGCGACAGAAACAGCGTGCTTTGGTCCAGTGGCACCACTCAACGAAGTTTGGGATCCGGATGTCTTGCGGGCGCTTGACAGAGAAACCCAATAACACCCGAGCAAACACACGGACAGGGCCTGCCCCTCCATGGTACATGGATCCCAGAGCACTCACAGCCATGTGCAGAGGGTGTCCTCGAGATTGCACACATACTAACATTGAGAACACGTGCTCAAACTTTCATCACACAGTGGCACTGTACACTCATGCTTCTGTTCGACAGACTTCACAAACTCAATAACAATACATCCGCTGTGCCAGGGTCTGTGCGCCTTCGACCGTATGCTAGCTAGCAAGGCACATGCATGTGTAGCTAAATAAACACAGTGTGTTCTCCTTGCACACAGAAATACAACACATAGTCACCAGGACCCTTGTATCCTCTTTGTATAATGAGTAGGATCGCACATACACAGCCACTCCCATGCATATATTAGTGCCCAACATATATGTGCCCTCCTGGTGTACTACAATATCTAAACACATGCACAAAACCATGCATGCACACTGCAGGAATCTTATGAACCCTCCTTGTGTGTTTGCAAGGAGTAGTCGCACATACCCACGGGTGCACAAACATTGGCAGGAGACACACGTGTTCACTCTCCCACAAATATCAAGTTTACCCCCTAGCGCATCTACAAATAAAATTACAAGACCGGAAGAAGGAACAAAAAAACTAAATAAAATCACACACAGCAAATAAAATTGACAATCTACTGCAACATATCCCCATGTATTTTATATCTGTGCACACTATCTGATGCTACAGGCTGTCTGTGGTAAAAGAAGTCAATGTTTGAGTTTTCTTCTGAATTGTGTGGACACTGACAGCTCTCTGATGGCTTCTGATATCCCCATTCCATAGATGTTTACCACTGACTTCCAGAGCACTGATTCACCATCAGTTTCAAGATGCCGATGAGAGTTTGTAGTGTAGGGCTTGCAGTAGATAGCATGGGATACTGTGTTCAGTCCTCCTGAACAAGTAACCGTGGATGAAATCTTCGCCATATTCCAAATCAGGCCCAATACCCAAGTCACAGCCCAACCACTTCAGGCCCCTGAGAGCGAGGATGAAGCAGCCATATTACTGGGGAGCCAACATGAGCCAGATGGTGCAGTTTTGTACCCTCAAGATTAGCATGTTGGTTCACGTAGATGTTAAAACACATCAACGTACAATACTGCAGGCGTGATAACACCAGATCCTGCTCTGTTCTTGCTCAGAGAGGGGTCAGATCACAGAAAGAGTGTACAAATGGTGGGGCAGTGTTTTAATATTAGTTCAGCTGTTGTTCACATTGCGCTGTTTCTCCGTAGAACTATGGGTCAAACCAAGACAGCCCCACCGATGAACTATGGTGTTGCTCAAGATCTGTGTAGAAGTCTATCTTCTGCTATGTCACTGTTTAGAGAGAGTTTACGCGCCTGACTACATCCTGCTGCACCTCGTCACCGCTACTTTGGTATTAGAATTGGATGGAGGAAGTGTTAAACAAAGTCAGGCAAATTTAGAAATTGTCTCTTTCTGGAGGCAGTCATAAATTTCAGCTTTCACCCAAGGCAATGCGTTTTCCAAATGGCTGGCTACAAATGCCAATTGTCTGTAGCTCAATCTCACATACAGAAAGTACAGGGCGTCCAGCCTCAGAGAAATGTCTGATGTGCAGTATAGCTGTACCCTGAGGGGACAAGAATGTTATCGAGAGGGAATCAGTTCCATCAGTGCTGGCCTTCGCCCTGAGAGGTGGGGGTTATACAGCTCTCACTTAGAGGTGTGGCTCACCGGTTAGAGGCGGCAGACCTGTAAGCAGAGAACAGCCCGGGACCAGGGTTCAATTCCCGACGCGGAAGGGTCGTGGACCAGGGGTCAACAGACTTGATAATTCTCGCCACAGTGCCTACTCTAACCTGGGAACACACTCGGTAACTCTGGGCATTAAGCTTGCCTCATCTCTACAACGGCCCCCCACAGACGCCGGGGATGCCTGGTTTCACCCTGGAGATACCCAGAAAGGGACCATCTCACAGGGAAAGCCAGGACGGGTTCCCCAGCGGTCTGCAGCGCCAGGACACTCGGTTAGAGTAAAAGTGCGCTCTACAAATACCCCACATTTACATTTACATTTACTCATCAGCCAAACACTGACTGCCCCACCACTGGAAATTCCGCTGATACTTGCTGGCAAAAGGATCAGCGCTCTGCTCCTGCAAAGGACCTTTAAAGCTTTCCTTTTATTGACACTTAGGAAACATTTTTTTCAGGGATTCTGCGCAAACACCGAACTATTATTAGGATTGTGGGACCTTAGTGTATAGGGAATGAGTCATCCTACCACCTTAGTACCCATGAGCCCAGGACCAACTAGCTATAGTGTCTCACTGGCCCTCCTACTCACTCCCAGAGGAACAAGTGATTAGGCACCCCGGAACACAACACTCTGGACTCTCTCAAGAATCGCAGTTGCAAGACACACCCTTTCGCTCACACTCTTGTTCTTGTCCACAATAAGATCTGATAGAGACACGAACAAGTTTAAAATATTTAGTTTAACTAACATGCTCTAATATGCATTAGAGCACTGGAATGTTGGAATGTTGGCAGCTCCATTGAAAATAATGGAGTACTCCGGGCTTATAATGGCTGGTATAAGCCCGGAGCTCCAACATTCTAATGTTTCTTTGTTCACAGCTCTGGCTGTGAACAAAGGCTTCAGGGAGCCTGAGGGGATTTCAATCCCCTTGCGCTCCCTGAAGGCTTTATTTTATTTGTTAGAACATTCTACCCTCTAGTGGCAGAATGTTCTAGTAGCCTTATAGCCTTTGTAACATGGCTATACCGGCTTTTAAAGTCCAGCTGCCTTGTTAAAGTCCCTCGCCGAATAACGCTGCAGCGGGCCTTTAATAGCCAGTATAGCCCTCTACAGTGGGCTATAAGGCTATAGTATACATGCCACAATAAGCAGAAAAATGCATAACACAAATATGTTTAGCATGGCAAGTAGTTCATAAATCATAATAAGAGCAGTCGTTGTAAAAGACAGCGTAGCCTAACCTCCCTCCCCTTGTATAGAAGCAGGATGATTATACATTAGAAGATCTCTGGGAGTTAACTGCAGACCCCGTACCTCATTCTGTAGATGGCAGATCTACATCATAGGTGCTGTCATGCTCTTCTCCCTGGACAGGTCCCTCTCCAAGTGTTTTCTACCAATTTGTGCATTCCAATAAGACCAAAGTACGTATTCCCCAACAGCAGCTGCATCTGTGTGTTTTGGCAGGGTGCTAGGGACTGACCAGAACAGAATAACAAGGGCTATTATTGTTCGACCTTGTTCACAATGTTCAGACTAAATCCCAGGAACCTGTACAGTGTGGAAACAGCAGTAGGTTCTGATGTGAAAATCTCAAAAGAGACATTTGCAAAATAAACTTGTGTAGTAAAGTACGCAAAGCAGCGGACAGTCTGCAGCGTGCTCATGCTAACTTAGGGAAGTTGCCAATGTCCCCATGGGCCATGTGACAGGCTCCTAATTTGAAATAAATCATTTGTAAAGCAATATACTTCTCAGCCTTGTATCCTGATAGACATCACTGCAGTACTTGTGGTGATCCAATAAAATCTGGGTATCTTAAGAGACAGTGGACAGTGAAGACTGTAGTTCATTGTGGACCATGGGGTATTTAAAGATAATCAATAAATATTGAAGAGAACTAGCCCTAGCTCAGGTACTATTGTACACATCACTGGTGGATTGTTGTGCCCGCTCCTTGAGTATTCTATCCCATCTGGTGAGCTGCGGAGTACTGTATCCTTTTCCGGAGGCCAGAAGTGTGACTATTGTGTTCTGCTTTTTAGGCTACATCTGGAGTGTCTTGTCTTGTTTTTTAGGCAAGATCTAGAATATTCCCCGTGCCAGAGCCAGATCTTCAAAAATATATAGGGAAAAGGGGAGATGGGGCTTACATGGGTGGACACACTGCTAAAAACTGGAGAAAAAGGTTGCACACTAGTGCTAGGGACTTTGAATTCTCAAGGGCAATAAAAAGAATACAATCTTACTGTGATAAAAAAAAAGCCAGACTTTATGTCATGGCCCTCTGCAGTATGAGGAGACCAAGCATTTGCATCACGAGGGAGGGAAGCTGGTGTGAAGTTGAAGCTGCTGCCACTTCCTGGCTTCTAAAAGGCCCCCTTTCTTAGTGTTCAAAAGCAAATCATTTCTAAAACTCGGCTATTTAAAGCAAGTACTCTCTTGTGGCACAAACCATGGAAGTTTCTATACTGGGCAGAGCTGGGGCAGAAGTTTCTGAAAGGGATATTGCCAAGAATGACATTGGATACGGGAATGGATAGTGGACAAGAGGAAGAGATAAACGATTTATCAACCTGATCAAACCATCAGGGGGTTGAAGGCTGCCAGGAGCATCCGCCTCTACCGCACAGACAGAATGCCTCTGCGTTTCATTAGTCATAAAACTCTTTAGTAACAAGACCAGACACCACCCGCAGTTTTATTCATGGTGTTCCAACGCAGCAGAATGGCCCTAGCAAAACAAGGCATTCCAGAAGGTTATAGTGTGGTTTAAATGACAATAACTCAATGATTCTTCATGAAGGCGGCTGGTGCTCACACCACATACAAGCAAAAATTTGGGAAATGGGATCCCCCCAATTGAGATAGTCCTTAGAGTACAGTCATTTAAGGTGCTGGGAAATCTAGCAGTGTTGTAAAACTCTAGCTATGTTTGCAGAGGCAGCGTGAGCTGCAGCGGTGACAGTAGTTACAATCAAAACTCCAAGGACCATATTATCAAGAAAGTGCGATACATTATCGCCGCTTTTATCGGCAGGAAACTGTCGATAATGGGTTTGATAATATGTCCTTGTGAATTCCCATAGCAGCTCAGGTACTGGTGTTAAGCTGGGCTTCTATGGGAATTCACAAGGGTATATTAACAAGCCCATTATCGCCGCTTTAGCGGGAGTTTCCTGCTGATAAAAGCGGCGATAATGTATCGCCCTTTCTTGATAATATGGCCCCAAGTTTTTGTTTCTCACACAGAGATTTCGGAGTAGCTGAAAATTCTGTGTGCAATCTCGAGGGAAAACATGTAGAAATCAGCTCGTAGACAGCATTGCAACTTGTAATTTTCTGTTGTTTCTGCGCTTCGGGCATTATCGGCATCTCCCATAACAGTAATTCAAGGTTGGAGAAATATCAGGCATTTTTCAGGGTCACTTGTAATCGAGGCTTGAGATTTCACACCCGGAAATGGGGCCTTGAATGGGAGGGCAGTGGGGTACTATATAAGAGGAGAGAGGGATACAGTGATGGCTTGGAAAAGGGAAGCCCCACTGCCTGTAGCAGGGCTAGGTATGGCTAAGGAATCTGCCTCCTTTCCACACAGGGAATCTTCCTCCTTTCCATATGATGTCCACGCAGTGAGTATCAACTGGGGGAAAATTGCAGCATCATGTTTGCTTCAAATCTATGATCATGTTGGATTTTCTTATTTCTTCAAGGATGTTTGTAAGTGTCACTTTCTTGAAGAAGAAAGAATTATGCACCTTTACAAAAACCTTGTTAACTTAGCACACCACCCCGTTTCTTATGTAGCTATGTAACCCGAGGTCTGGATTTATTGTCAAGGTAGTAGGCAGGCATTTTCTTCATACTACCGTATTACCAACCCTCAAACAGCACTAAATTAAGACCTCTGAGGAGGGATGTTCTTGGCATGCAACTAGCATGACGTCATCAGCATACTAGAACACAGCTTCTTTATTTGCTGCTCCCTTCCACAGATATGAACACTTTTTGAGATCATTTTTCAATTTGTAATTATTTGAAGGCTTATGATGTTCTAAACTTTACCCTTTTAGAGAGTGCCTTTAAATTAGATAACCTGCTTTTCATGCAATTACACACTATGTTTTTAATGTTTATTCTGAATAGTTTTTCTTATTTACGTTTAAGGTAGTCTGGAGGTGTTTGTAATGTTGCAAAGTTTGTTTTTTGCAATCTTTATGATTTTCTCTGCACTAGTTCACAACTTATTGTAGGTTTGTGCTTTGCCCCATGCACATAATAATAATGACTTATTAATACTTTTTGATTGTTATGATCAGGATCATTGTGATGACGTAAACTTTATTGGAGTAAGAAGTTTGAAGTGGTGAAGAGCATTATCTTAGTAAAGATAACCAGCAGAATTTTGGAATTCCATTCTGTAGATCGTTGTGGACAGAAATGTCTGATCAACGAATTTAATATCCACTGTTAAAGAACTGGAAGCCTACAAGTCATGTGTCAGAGTAAATGGGGAATGTATAGGAGGAAGACCATGGAAATGTTCTCGAAGTAGAGTGTGCAAAACTGATTTTGGAGTGAAAGATAATATGTTTGAATATGTTTTTTAATTTATAGTCTTTGATAGCATGAACCAGACCTCAGGCAATGTCAGATTGCTGTATATTTGGAATCCTACACAGTTGTTTTCATATCAGCATATATCTTTTCATTCAAACACACTAATCGAGGGACTACATTATGCTTTGAGGATATGTCAAGCCAAGTTATTTAATGTGGGCAGTTCAGTGGTACATGCACTTGCTATTACTGATGGCTCTACTGTCGGTTATGTTTGAGTCAACACTGAGCTTCTACGTGATATGGTACAATGCACCCTTTGAGAAATGCAAATGCAACTCCTTGGTGCATACGATTCCTTTTCACAGGTGATGAATTTTAGGCTGTCTGAGATTAATTCAAAACATTAGTGGGGTGCCAAAGTAAAGGGCTTCATTATATTAGATAATAGTATTCCAAATTACATAACTACTTTTACATCTCTAGAGAGCGTTCAACATATTGAGAGATTCGTTTTTAGAGTAGGAGTCGAATGGTTTGGGGAGAGCTTTTCCTTGCCTGGTGCATTATCAAAGGTCACAATAATTCACTGGACTTGGCATCAGACCAACCACTGGGTTCTTCTCACAAAGACACAGGTACGTCAGAATACAATCAAATCTTGACTGATGGTAGCAAGAATCAAGACATTCCTGTGAGAAGTTGGCCTGGTATATAGTGTCCATGAATTAAAGTGGGCACCGTGCACCAGTTTAAATGACCCTTGTGATATATAAGCTCAAAGATAACCTTTGGAAAGCTATCCTAGTGGTAGCCGTGGAGAGCAGCCTTCAGGCTTAATCTTAAAGGAATGTAAAGCAGCTTGCTTTACCAGAATGTCACCTCCTGCATTAATTAAATGAAAGGAGAACCACACAGTAGTTATATAAAAATATGTATTTATTAATATAGCACTCTCTAGTATCCTCTTCCCGAGGATAGAACACAAAACACACAATAAGAGATCAATAGAACAGTTGTAAGTAGCACAATACACAGTGGGCTCCAGGGGGAGACAAAACCATATACTAAAATAGTGGTATAAGAACCAATACTGGAGTCTAGACAGTGTCTAGAACACGTAGACTAGCTGGAACCCCAAGGAACCACCCAAGGTGAGTAGAAATGGACCCCATGGAAGACGAGTGCAGTGTGCTAATACGACCGCGGGCTCTGTACAATTCCATGCGGAAGTTGCAGTTATACTTTTAAACTTTAAGGACGCTTCTAGGTGGACTTCAAGGAAACCCTTTGGAACTTAGAAGGTTGGAGAGCCACCCCACTTATGGATACCATAGTACCCGAGTTACCTATCCTAGAGGAGCCGGGTGCATAGTTCTGGAGTGGTGTCGGAAAACGCTGTTGTTCTCAATGGAGGGCTGCGAAGAAGAGCTGCTGTCGGGAAGGAAGGAAGTGTCCATTGGAATTTAAGGGTGGATTTGTGATGGATGGAACCTGAAAGCAGAGGGGACAGAGTCTGGGTCACTTCAGGGTGACAGGGGCTCGGTAGACAAATGCCCACCGATGTTGGGGGCTTCAGGTGCGAAGAAGGGAGGCTTGACTCTGCAGCCACAAGCACCAGGAGATGTTGAGGACAACCAGAAGCCAGATGAGAGCTATCCCACAAAGGATATTGAGTGCTATGGTGTCGGTCTCTGTCTGGAGCACCAACAAGCCTTGGTAAAAGCAACCCATGCAGGAAAGTCAAGCAGGTTACGATGTGGACCAGCAAGGTCTAGGGGACTCACCAAGCAATGAGGAGTCAGGGCACATCTGGAGCAACCAGGAAAGTCCAACAGAATGTAGGATGAACTTCAGGAGGACCCACAGGCCAAAAGGCCAGGAGTCACGAGGGGACATGAAGACCACAAAGTGCCATCCCACGGAGCACTCGGTGGGAGGAGGTGGAGTTCTTTGGTGGAAATACTGTTCAGGGTCAGGACTATACGGAGTCCAATGCACAGGTTCAGAAATTGCCAACAAGCATATGCACTAGCAAATAGGCGGGGTACTCAGGGGTTCGGGTTATGCAGTCCCCACAGGGGATACCGGCCTTTAACTTGCTGAGAGGGCAGATCAACCACAGGGACCTTCTAAACCCACCATGTTGTTGGAGTCTTCAAAGTCTGCAGGAGCTGGGGAGCAGCAGACGGGTCAGTTGCGTTGAGGTGCCTGCGAATGCAGGGGAGTAACTCCCTCACCCCAAGGGAGATTCTTCAGTTGTCCTTAGTGCACCACAGGTCCTGCAATGTGAATGTATGGAGCAAGGGCACAGACAAAGCTTTGGACGGAGAGGGAGACAAAGTCGAGCCCAGTCGAAGTCCAGCATGTCCAGCTGGTCAAAGGTCAGTGGTTTCATCTTGTAGAATCTTGTCCACTTAAAATCTAAAAAGCCATGTCCTTTGTCTGGCTTTGCACAAGAGCAGGAGCCAATAGCTCCCAGAACTGGTTTGAGCTGGACTATGCACAGGGACACCAAATGTGTCCCAGGTGCTGACTTTCAGGAACTCTCAGAGTGCACCCACCAACCCCAACACACTAAACCCTGTCTGGGAGGTGGTCACACCTCCCTGTGACAGGATGCCTATTGTGCTGCCTTCCTCTGCTCGAGCTTAGCTCAGCGGAAGGAGGGCTGAAATGTGTCTCTGGTCGGCAGCATTAATTTTGTGCTGACCGATTCGAGAAGGCTGGCACCAGATAGACCAGTGACCCAACAAAGCTCACTTCAGAAGGGTGGAATTATACCTCCCACCCCGGTTACCGGAGTGGAGGTATGATTCCAAGGTGTTTGATACCAAACATGACGTTTCTATGCAGCCGTCTTCGAGATAACATTTACAGTGAGGTTATCATGCACCTCTACCTATATGTCTGGCTGAGTCACAGACAACCCGGAAGAATTGGCCCTGAAGACTGCAGAGTGGCCTGCTCATGCAGGGGCACCCTCTAGCGTAAAACCCAGCACCCTGCCTTCAGGATTGTTAAGGTCTTCTATAGGGGTGACTTATACGTTTTAAGTATAGTGACCTAGAGATATAATGAGCCTATATCTAAAGTAAGTTGTGCAAGCACCAGCTTACACAGGTTGCAGGAGCAGACCTGTAGTTCCATTTTGCATGGCCTCTCATGGGTGGCATAATACATGCTTCTGTCCATGGGAGGCCTCTGGGGTACCTATGCCCTGGGTACATGGGTACTATATACTAGGGACTGATAAGGATACCCCATTATCCAAGCTGGAGTGTACCAAAGTACATATCACAACCAATGTAGGGAGGAAGCGGATAGACCAGCAAAACATCAGGCAAAAAGTGGGGGTAACTACGCAGCTAGATCCCACCTTCCTACAATTCCGAAGTGATTAGTCCATTTATTTCTCTTCTTCCTTAAAAAATGTGTTTGCAGACCACTAGGGATTGGGCAGTGTCCCGCTGGATTCCCACAGATGTGTTAATTCTTTAACCATTAAATGGTGACCTGATGATTGTGATGGCACAATTGCTTCTCATCCTTGTAGTCTATTCCCAGCACCATGGGTTTCCTTTTGGGTCCCACCCACATGTATTATGCTGGTAAACTAACTTTATGGTGAGGTTTCTTGATGACATCCCGTCTGGGTGCTTGTAATTTGCCTCCACAGAGCACGGTCTGTCCTCTGACATCTTCCTTGCTGTGGAAGTGCCGGGGATAGGTCCCTTCCAGAGACAGGGTGGTGGTACTTCAAGAGAAGATAGAGAGCCATCCGCTTCCTCCACCAAGAGCATATCCCCTATATCAATGGCCACAAAGGCCTCAGGAGGGCCATGGGTTTCCTGTCCTCATGTGTGCTCTGGGACAGATGCAATGGAGGGGTGAGGCCAGCTGTATCCCGTATTTTTATAAAATATTGAAAATGGAAAATAGCTCTATTGAGAAGAATGATACCCTAGGGAAGATTTCTCCTGTATTACACTAAATGAGTTTCAAAGTTGTATCCTTCTATAAGGTGGCGCTGTATAGCACCGGTTAGACACAATAAACTGTACACTGTGGCAGCTTGTGAAATTGCCTATTCTCATGGGTTGTTTTCTCTTGCTACACTTTTCAGAGTATACACTGTGGGTGGTTCTCCCTACAATGGGTTGCTCCCTGATACCTCTGGGTGGGCCCCTCTGACATATACTATGCATGGCTGTATAATTTTTTCCCCTGGGTGTCCCTTTGTGCCACTTCTGGATGTACACCTCTGAGCATATACCATGACTGCTTGCAAAATGCTTAATGCAGTGGGCTTCTCCTCTGCCACCTGTAGTAGATCTTACACAATGTCTGCCGCTGTCGATGGATAAATCCACCTCCTTAGGGCACCACACTTCACCAGTGTGAACTTTTTCCTTTTCAATATTCAATGTAATTTAAACTTTATGAAACTAACCACTGCAATATGGTACATGTTACACATAGTGCGAGAATCAAGAGGGAGAGAGAGGACCAGAAAGCTAGTCCAGATCCCCGGTTTATATGTCAGTAAATCAAAAAGAGACTAGCTAGAGAGGGGGTTAGTATGACATTAATATTGTTATTGTCATGGCGACTCAGTATTGTTTTGCCAATTAGTGGTGGCACATGTTGGGTGTCTTTAGAAAGCCCTCACCCACCAACCTAGTTGGTGGCATGCTTCATCATCGGGCCCACCCAGTGACACCTAGCGTGTCCCGGGTGTGCTTCGACGCCTGATTACAGCGGAGCAGGTATGTCACTGTGTGTGCGCGGTGAAGGGTGTTTTGGTATGTGAGGTTAAAACGGCTTGGCGGAGGTCCCTGGGGTGAGGATACTTTATTAAGAGGGCCTCCGTCAGCGGTTAAAAAATAAGGCTGTGGGACGTTAGAGGCGGGTTACGACCTCCTACGTCCTTAGAGTGTCAACATGTTTCAGCCAGTGCCTTATTACTAATCTATTCAATAGAAACAGGACAACCCAATAGTCCCCAAGGAACTGGGTAACATAAGTTTAAATAGAAAGAGGCTCCTTGAGGAATTATTTCCAATGTCTCAACAATTTATATTAAGTCTTATACAAGTACTTTACTTCAAAAGAAAACATAAGCAACATGGCATCTTCATAAATTTTTTTTATATTATTTAGAAAATACTGTTTTAATTTTTCACAAGATTCTAAAGGCTCAAATAATAGGCAACAAAAACAACACTACAATTTCCTGTACATTTCCTGTAGTGTAGTACACCGTTGGTACAATATGTAATATACAAATATATACATAGGGTGCTACTGTACATGCAGTCAATTAATCCAAAAATACAATATATACAAATCCTTGTTTGGATAATTATGAACCAAACGGTGTATATGCGTCGACGTTTCGGTCTCTATTATCTACTTTTCACCGAGACCATCCTCAGGACTAAGTGTTGCACAAGGAATCTACAAAAACATATACAATATATACAATCAGTATAAAGGATCCAGTTACTTATGTCCAATATATAATCGTCTGCTTACATTAAAATACCATCACCACACCCAGTGTGTGCCAAAAACTATACAAGATATATACATATGTACAACCATTAACTCCTTAACACCTCAAATAAGGTTCATCTATACTCACTAGACAAGATGTCTTCCAAAGCCACAATCCACCACTACTTGTCAGGGTTATTGGCCCCACTTCTAGATACAAATTACACAAGATCAGTTTGAAATCCTATCCAACAGACAAAGATATTGCACAATATCGGGTCTGGAGCTTACCTCCATAGTAACTCCACTTGACATATATAGGGTTCTCTTTTAATCATGTGCACCAAGGTAGAAATCGGCTCTTCAATAGCCTGCCAACCATACGAACTGCAGAGGGAACAAACGTGAAATATCGAGTCACTCAACCCCTCAACTCAATCCCTCGGGGGAAGCCTACTCTAATGTCCGTAATTCAGGGCAAGGGACTTACTTGGAAAGCTTTATCCACAGACGCGACCGTGTTACTCAAGTCTCCGTCAGCGTCTGTACACCTCGTTAGTGCGCGTCAATGTACTCTGTCGAGTCTATGCGCATGCGCACATCGTAGCGCTAGAATCACCGCGTGTGGCGGCCATCTTAGAAAGGAGTGTAATCTATGAAAATACCCATGTAAATAGGAATAAAATCACCTTAAATAGTGCAATAACCGCTGCATACCGACAATTTAACAAGGCTAAAGATCCTTAAAGGGAACAACACAAATTAACAAAAATTAACAAAAAGGGTGGATATCATGACCAAGACCAGTCAAAGAATACCTACAGCTCGCTATAATCGCACTATTACTACAGGTTGCAAAAAAATATTGTAAAAAATATATATAGAGTCAGAAAGTCAAGCGTTTCAACCTTATAAAGTTGCCAAATTGTGCCACTCAACACATTGGTTTAAACCATGCTCCACTGTCCTTCCAGTCCAAATCCATCTGTTCTCTTTTAATGTAAGTAGACGATCCACATTGGATTGCCTCACAAGGAATGTCATCTATTGCATAGAATGCCCATGCAAATTATTGTACATAGGCAAAACCACCCAAGAAGTGAGGAAAAGAATAATCCAACACCAGTCCCGCATAAGGTGCAAAGTATTAACTGCCCCATTAGTGGAACATTACATACAACAATCTCATGGTCCTAAAGATATGAAATGGTATGTATTAGAGATTGTTAAAGGTTCTAAAAGAAGGACCAATGTGGATCGTCTACTTACATTAAAAGAGAACAGATGGATTTGGACTGGAAGGACAGTGGAGCATGGTTTAAACCAATGTGTTGAGTGGCACAATTTGGCAACTTTATAAGGTTGAAACGCTTGACTTTCTGACTCTATATATATTTTTTACAATATTTTTTTGCAACCTGTAGTAATAGTGCGATTATAGCGAGCTGTAGGTATTCTTTGACTGGTCTTGGTCATGATATCCACCCTTTTTGTTAATTTTTGTTAATTTGTGTTGTTCCCTTTAAGGATCTTTAGCCTTGTTAAATTGTCGGTATGCAGCGGTTATTGCACTATTTAAGGTGATTTTATTCCTATTTACATGGGTATTTTCATAGATTACACTCCTTTCTAAGATGGCCGCCACACGCGGTGATTCTAGCGCTACGATGTGCGCATGCGCATAGACTCGACAGAATACATTGACGCGCACTAACGAGGTGTACAGACGCTGACGGAGACTTGAGTAACACGGTCGCGTCTGTGGATAAAGCTTTCCAAGTAAGTCCCTTGCCCTGAATTACGGACATTAGAGTAGGCTTCCCCCGAGGGATTGAGTTGAGGGGTTGAGTGACTCGATATTTCACGTTTGTTCCCTCTGCAGTTCGTATGGTTGGCAGGCTATTGAAGAGCCGATTTCTACCTTGGTGCACATGATTAAAAGAGAACCCTATATATGTCAAGTGGAGTTACTATGGAGGTAAGCTCCAGACCCGATATTGTGCAATATCTTTGTCTGTTGGATAGGATTTCAAACTGATCTTGTGTAATTTGTATCTAGAAGTGGGGCCAATAACCCTGACAAGTAGTGGTGGATTGTGGCTTTGGAAGACATCTTGTCTAGTGAGTATAGATGAACCTTATTTGAGGTGTTAAGGAGTTAATGGTTGTACATATGTATATATCTTGTATAGTTTTTGGCACACACTGGGTGTGGTGATGGTATTTTAATGTAAGCAGACGATTATATATTGGACATAAGTAACTGGATCCTTTATACTGATTGTATATATTGTATATGTTTTTGTAGATTCCTTGTGCAACACTTAGTCCTGAGGATGGTCTCGGTGAAAAGTAGATAATAGAGACCGAAACGTCGACGCATATACACCGTTTGGTTCATAATTATCCAAACAAGGATTTGTATATATTGTATTTTTGGATTAATTGACTGCATGTACAGTAGCACCCTATGTATATATTTGTATATTACATATTGTACCAACGGTGTACTACACTACAGGAAATGTACAGGAAATTGTAGTGTTGTTTTTGTTGCCTATTATTTGAGCCTTTAGAATCTTGTGAAAAATTAAAACAGTATTTTCTAAAAAAATTTTTATGAAGATGCCATGTTGCTTATGTTTATTACTAATCTGGCTTTCTTCAGGACAGTAAAATATGTGTAGTTAAAATAGGGGTTGTGTGGTGTAGTCTATGTGTCTACACGCCCTAAAGTGTATATAACTGTGAGAGGGGGGATTCCCTTCTCAAGATCACGCTTTTTTTGGCTTGCTTTTGCTCCAAGGTTATTGAAGTGGCAAGGGGTGGCCAGGATTTCTGGCCAGCACCGGCGTGGGACCTGTTGTGCCTCCTTCGCAGAACCCGCCTCTAACGTCCCACAGCCTTATTTTTTAACCGCTGACGGAGGCCCTCTTAATAAAGTATCCTCACCCCAGGGACCTCCGCCAAGCCGTTTTAACCTCACATACCAAAACACCCTTCACCGCACACACAGTGACATACCTGCTCCGCTGTAATCAGGCGTCGAAGCACACCCGGGACACGCTAGGTGTCACTGGGTGGGCCCGATGATGAAGCATGCCACCAACTAGGTTGGTGGGTGAGGGCTTTCTAAAGACACCCAACAGGTGCCACCACTAATTGGCAAAACAATACTGAGTCGCCATGACAATAACAATATTAATGTCATACTAACCCCATCTCTAGCTAGTCTCTTTTTGATTTACTGACATGTTACACATAAACATTCATCAATTTCATTACAAGACCAACGGCTACCATTACGCATTATTCGTTTAATGCCACTCCACGCAGTACTTGAAGGAACATTACATTATAATACAAAAGCAATCTAGGGTAGAACGTCCACACATTATAAGTATTCCATGCACTGAGCAATCTTCCTCTTTTAAATACTGCTCCTCACCCAGATACATACTTCTTTATCTTAAAAAGCTTTTCATATTGTTATTGCTATTAACTTAGTTTGTTTACCATTACTTTGGTTTCCTATCTATGGAAACATCCTCCAGTTTATTCCCAGTAGTTTTGGTGTTACACAACATTAACGAGCCTGTTACAAAGCACAAGTGCAACATGAAGGTCAATGAATTTGCATTTATGTAGAGAGCTCTGTGGCCTGCAACTTTTGCTGCAGAGATTCATGTGTTACTTACGGGTCATAAGTTATAATTGTTGTATTATATCGCTCAGTGAATTATGAACCAGAATGAAAGAGCTGGATGCAAACTATAAGGCTTAGGATAGAAACGTACAGTTTTTTCGGTAATCTTTCTTTATTCTAAGATTGCTCAAATGGTTTGTTTAGATGATATAAGTACTTATTAATACGTGCTAGAGAAATGGTTATTTGTGTGATTACTCATCTAGACAGATATATGTGACCTTCCTACAGCGCATGCATACTTCTTACATGTAAAGCTTGAAAAAAAAATACTTGCCTCCAAATCATAGCTTCCAGCTATCCCACCAACAGCTAATAGTCTGGCACGATCACATGCAAATTCCTGCAACTTTGTTTCACCTGGAGATTAATCTCTTTTTACTTCTATAGAATATATTGATGATTAGATATGGTGAATGGATATTCATTAAAGCCAATTTACAGGGCTTATTACTTTTAAGGTTTCAGTTAAAGCCCCTTTTTATGTTGGAGAGTCCCATCCTCGTCGCCAAAATAATGTAGTAATTAAGTCCACACATGTAGACAGTTCTCAGGTAGATTTATTGAGCAGTTAAGTTAAGACAGGTACAAGCTCAATAGGAGACCATAGGGAGACCCCACCAGGAGCATCCATCTAGGTGCTCAGCCCATCCAACTGTAACATCTCAGGCAGAACACCAACATTCTGATAGTTACATCAATGAACATTCCAATGGTGGTAGAAAGGCATTACATAGAGAATAGCAGGTTGGTTTATTCATTAAGGGTTATTTTAAGCCTATAATTTGCACCTTTTTTTTATAAACATGTGCCTTATTTATATACCTGAGAAGGATAGCCTATAGGCTTACTCCTTATTTACAGTATGCCTGAGAAGGACAGGGCATCTCCTGAGTTTCCATAGGTCAAAGTTAATGAGGAGATCTTTAAATAATTATTCCAACATGAGAAGCATATCTGTGTACTCAAGACAATTTGAAAGTAATGCTCAAGAATAAAGTTAAGAGTGGTTCTGACAGTGAATGGTATTCTATTTCGAAGGGAGTCTCTGATTGTGGGAATAAAGGAGGTATGAAAGAAAGAAGACCAATCATATTGGAAAATGTTCTGTTTTCTTAAAAAGGAGGCTCAAGTACCTTAAAAGAGAATGGTGTCCTATGCAGTACAAAAAAGAGAGGTATCCGATGCTGCATAATGGGGGAATGGTGTCCTATGCAGCACGAAAAAGAGAGGTGTCCAAAGCGGCATAATGGAGATGGGTATCCTGAGTGACACGCAGGACATGGACACTCAAGGAATTGAGTATGGGAGGAGGATCTCCAGAGAGACTATGATGAGCTTTATGAGTATGTACTCAACCTCCAAGCGGATGTTGATGAAGATGACTTCTTCAGTGAGGATCAAGATCAACATCCTTCTACCGCCAAAGATGACTTCAGGAATCCATTTGGAGAGAATATGTTCTCACGCCACAGTATTAAACATCCCAGAAGTGCTGAAAGGTAGCTGTTTGAACATGTGGGCAAAATCATTGAAAGGTGGATTGGATTTCCACTAGATAAAGAAGGGAGGAATGTCCTCAAGGCTGAACTGTCTAGGCCAGTCATCCATGACAAGTACGTCTAACGCCTATTTGGCAGGGACCCCAGAAAGGGTCTTGAGAGATTCCTGAACAAATGTCAAGATCACCTTCTTGGCGCTGTCGGCCCACCGACAAGGATCATTGATATGTCCAATGAGGCATATTTTAGGGGCTTTCAATAGACTTGGAGGCTGGTGCCAGCGCATTATGGTTCTCCTGGGGAATACCAATACAGGACTAGAGGCCATGAGTTCAATACACCCCTAAAGAAAAGCAACCCCAAGTTGAGAGATTTAGGGGAGAAAGAGACAACATAGAACTCTAAGGGGCTATTTTTCAGTGCAGAAAAGGTGAAAACCTGGACAAGGAGCCAAGGTGACACAGGATACCAGGGTCAGTACTATGTTTTCCCATTCTTTTTCTTTTCTTTTCAAGGAAGAATGGGTGGTCACCTCTTACATTTTACCCAAGTGTGGGACACAATTACACAGGATCCATGGGTTTTCAGAAACAATCCATGGTTTCAGATTTGTTTTCTCAGAAGCCCCCCTTTTTCAGTACACTTGGTTGGTTTTGAGTGCATAGCGTGCAGAAAAGTAGTACACAAGGAGATAACATCTATGTTGTTAAAGAGAGCAATTTTAGAAGTGTGCAAAGAAATAGTATTTTCGTAAGTACACTTTTCCAAGTAGAGAAAAATGACAGAGGAAGAAGATCTGTTATAAATGGATTCCTGGTGTACAGACACTACAAGATGGAAGGGCTCCATTTTTAAGAGACATTTTGCTGAAGAGACAATTAGTTTGTAAGTAGGATCTGAAGGATGCCTATTTTTACAATCCCCATGTCGAAGTTTTACCAACCTTATTTTCAGTTCACTAGGCGGAATGGACTTTACCAACTCTGTTCACTTCCATTTGACCTTCCTTCAGCACCATGGTGCTTCACCAACGTTATGAGGGAGAGAAAGGGGCAAACACATGGTTTTTCTTAATTGCACAATATTCTGTGTATTTCCCAGTGTCAATCTCAATTATTGTATGAAAGCCTTCAGGTAAGTCTGGGGTTCATAGTGAACACAGAGAAATCAATCCTCAACCCTTCACACTCTCTTGAGGTTTTTAGGGTTCACAGTAGGTACGGAAAACATGGTTCTGCTTCAGACTACAACTCTAAGAGAGCTTACGTGGCTACTAGATTTACTATCCTCTTCAATTCAGACAATATTTTGTGGTTCATTACACTATCATGTTTTGCTTTCGGGAGGTTTATGGTATGGAGACAAGATATCTTTAGATCAGAAAAGGAGGAGCTGGTTTAGTGGTTAGAGAATTTAGATGCTTGGTATAGCCAGGCAAGCTTTGGATGATCGCCAGACTTCCTTCTGGAATCAGATGCAAGTTTAACTGGTTTGGGTGCACGTGATGGGTGTACAGAAAACTGGTGGATTATGGTCATACTAAGAAAGATTGTGTGATTAAAACTATTTGGAGTTCCCAGCAGGTCTTCATCCTCTCTAGAGCTTCAGACATTGTTTACAAGGTAGAGCAGTGTTATTACGAATGGTCTATGTTGGTGCGGTGGCTTGTATAAATCGCCTAGGAGGCTCATAATCCTTGGATCTTTCAGATGTAGTCAAGAAAACTTGGATATTTTGGCTTAGAACTCAAAATAAGTGTTTCGGCAGAGCAATTGCCTGGAAAGGGAATATTACTTATTTATTCATAGAGAGCTAACAATCATCTCAAAGGATATCTCAGCGCTAAGTAGCAGGAACTTGTTGTACAGTTACCAGGGGGAGTAGTGGATCTGATAGATATTAGGATTTAGGAAACAGAAGGGTTTGGAGTTTTTCCCTAAAAAACAGATAATCTGCTGTAAGGCATGGGTCTTGAGGTAGTTCGTTAAACTTTTTTGCTGCCAGATATGAGAACGAACGTCCTCCTGCCCTCAATTTTCTTATGTGCTTTATTCTGGCTTATGCTTGATAGAGTGACCGTAGGCACCTCGTAGGTGCGTAAAATTCAATTTGATTCTGTAAGATTCTTGGTCCATTGCAGTGCAGTGCCTTATGTGCATGACTGAGTATTTTGACACTGCTCTCTGTCGCATGGGTAGCCAGTGGAGTTGTTTCATGCGCATTGATGCTGAGCTCAGTCTGCTTTTATTGCATACCAGTTTTGCTGCAGCGTTTTGTAATACCTGTAGGCATGTAAAAAGATAGTCTGCCATGCCTACAAACAAGGCTTTGCCATAATCTAGCTTACTAATGAGCAGAGCCTGTGTGACTCTTTGTCTGCACTGCAATGGGATCCAGGGAAAGAGTCTCCTTAGCATTTTCAGGGTTGCAAAGCCCCTTTCACACAGGGCCTAAACATGGTCCTTCATGGAAAGGGTATTGTCAATAAGGATGCCTACGTTTTTAGCATATTGCTTGGGTGCTGGGGCACCTACCAGGGTTTGTCGCCACCAAGTGGCATCCCAAAAAGGTTAGATCCACCAAAGAGCAGGATTTCCTATTTCCCTGCATTTAATTTCAGGCAATGTTCCGACATCTATTGTGCCATCTCTGCGAGGCAGTTTTTGAATTTTGCTTTGGTGTCATCATGCCTTTCCTCAAGCGCTACCATCAGCTGAGTATCAATCGCATAGAAGAAAATGCTGAGACCCCATTTTTTTTACTGATTTTCGCTAAGGATGACACAAATGCATTGAAAAATGTGGGGCTCAGGGATGCTCCTTGTGGCACGCCACAGCTTATGGCCCTAGGTTTAGAGAAGAACTGGTCCAGTTGTACCGTTTGTGTACTATCACTCAGAAATGAGCTGAGCCACTGTAGGACTTTGGCATGGATTCCTTTTCATGAAGGATTTCGAGCAATCGGTTATGGGAGACTGCGTCGAATGCTGCCGACCGGTCCATTAATATCAGAGCTACTGCTCCCCCCTGATCGGTCAGTGATCTGATGTTTTCTAAGACGGCCAATAGTGCCTCCGTTCTGTTGGTAGCTCTGAAACTAGTATGTGTGGAGTCCAATAAATCATCGCACTCTAGATAGTTATCTGTTCACCAATCTCTCCAAAACTTTGGAGGGGTATGGGAGCTGAGAAATTTGCCGATAGTTTTCAGGGTTGTGCACATCTGTTACTGCTTTCTTCAACAGGGGGGTCACTACCGTCTGCTTTCAGACCTCGAGGAAGCTAGCAGAGTTAAGAGAGTGGTTGAGTAGCTGAGTGACATAAGGACACTTATACTGCTGTGATCCAAGCAAGGATAAAATGAGGGCAGAGGTCTGAGGGAGATCCTGATTTCACTTTTCCCATCGCTTTTAGGACCTCATCCTCTGTTAGAGGGGAAAAGTTGCCCATGCTAAATGTAGCACTTGGGTGACGAGTCCGGCGGTGCTCCCAGTTAATTGAGTTTGCCGTGGTATTTGGGTTAAAGGAAGAGTAGATTCTACTGATTTTGTTTCAGATAAAATACTACTGATTTCTTCACAGGCTTCTTCTGAGGGGGCAGTTTTTGGGTCATACTCACAGGTTTGCTAAGTTCCCTTACTATTTTGTACAACTCTTTTGCTGAGTAGCAATTCTCGTTAATTCGTAGGGAATGTACCCTCAGACTGGAATTCAAGAATTTTGAGGGATTACAGCGAGTGAAGACTGAACATTGTTTGTTTCTGGGAATTATCTCTGTTTTGGGGTCCTCTGAATGGTCCCTTTTTGCAAGCAGACTGACATTTCAACTGAACAAGTATTAAGGGTGAATGCCAGATCCAGGAGCCCTAGTGGTGAATGCATTCCTTTACAGTTGGAAGCGAATGATCTGTTATGCTTTCAACCTTTCCCAATACCTCAGAGAGTCCCTCAGCAAGTGAGGCAAGAGAATTGCTAATTTATACTGATGACCCCATTTTGGACTTTTCAATCGTGTCTTCCAATGCTTTTGAAACTCACTTGTGACATTCCACTTTTCTTCTTCCTGCTATGGAGGGTCTTTTGGAAGATGTAGATGGAGAGGAAAATCCTCTGGTACATTCAGATCCTTTGAACTTTTTTGCATTAAAAGTATCAGATCTTTCCAGATGTCAGGTTTCAGGAACCCATTACTGGTATATAAGAATTTGTAGAATTTGGTTAACTTGGTGCATGAAAAGGAACATGGATCCTGTGGAAGTTCGTATAGTTGAAATAGATTGCTTCCTGGTAGATCAGTTTGTAAGGTGCCTTAGTTGTAGATCCTTTATCGAATACAGATCAACAGTTTTTGTGGGTCACAGTCTGACTAATGGCAAGAGTGTAAGAGCATCAGATTAAGAAGACCTATTAGACCAAGAACTTAAACCCTGTGGGATGTTAATTTAGTTCTTTACTAGATGGTCAGGTAAAATATATTTAGATTAGAAAAATTAAATATGAAACTAGCATCTTTTTTATGTCTAACCTCTTGTTGTAGAGCTTCAGATATTTCGGCTGGAGGTAATTAACAGGTGCTATGACTCTTTCTGGATAATTTTATCCCAGAGATGATTCATGCAAGGAATTGTATTTTGTGGATTGCACAAGACAATATGATTCTCAAATGAGTGAGTTTCGACCTAATGGTGTTGACCAATTTTTTATTTAATTTCTGAAACCTTTTTAAACAGTTACCACAGTTGCTATTGCGAGATGGGTGAAATGTTACATGCAGCAGACTGGTGTTAATTTGCAAAAGGTTCACAATCATTCTCTATGGCTACTCAAACCTTCTGAAGTGGTGGAAGTCTGGAACCTATTATGAGAACAGATTGGTCTAATGCCAGTTGAACACATGTCTGATGTGGTATTAGTGGGCTACCAACATGCATAATGGAAGCCTCCGGTCCTTTAATGAAGTAGCGATTTTCCAAATAAAATGGCAAGAGAATCTGAATTTTATTAAAGACATGGAGGCTAACATTTTCCCACCCCCCTCCATCCCAATCTCAAGGGATCTTTTTTCTTGATTATATAAAGAAAAAACATGAATTGGTAAATAAAGTATTTAGAAAATTTATATATTTATGTTTGTGAGTAAGTGATTATCTTTGTATTTTCAAGCTTTTATTGAAAGCTCCGTTTAGATTGAGACTTTAACAATTTTTAATTCTCCGGATAATACTCAAAGGCACAGTTCCTATAAGACATTACACCGTTGCTGTAAGAAGTTACACCGTTGTGGTTTACTCAAACCTCATTTGGCAAGAAAGGAGGGAACACGTTTTGAATCTTAAAGAGGTAGATTTTTCAGTGCATGGACTACCCATGCTGTGTGGATGTTCATTTCTAGATTGCTTTTGTTTTATGTAATGTTCTTTCAAATGTTGCGTGGACTGGCATCAAAAGAATAATGCATAATGTTAGCCTCTGAGTCTATAAAGAAATTCTTATTCTCTTAGCATTTTATTTGGAGGATAACTATTCTCAAACTTCTCTTTCACTCCAAGCTTTTGCCTTCTACATTTAAACAACAAAGTTGTATGAAATATTCATTCTCTGGGAACACCATTTAGAATTTCCTTCCATCATATCTCTGTACCGACCCATGTCTTGCAACTATGAAAAAGGAGCTCAAAATCTTCCTGTCCCACAGGAATTTTTACTGTGTTTGAGTGGCTGCTAAAGCCCTTGATTTTACTCAGGTCCTTGTTTGGCAAACTCCCTGGAACCCCCAAATACTGATTATGGTAAGGCCTTACCATGCACTGGCCTTATTGTCTTCTTTATTTGTATGTTATGTTTAATCTGATTCTGTTCTGATCCTGGATATGATTCGAATATCCATTTATATTATGACTCGTGTTCCCTGGTGTTCAATGTTGGAATAGAAAACTGAGTAAACAAATACATCAATAAATCAATAAATGCAATGATATGCACAGCTATAGGTTCACTGCAGCAGTTGTATGAGGTGTGTCTAGCATGCATGCAGACAAGCAAAATATTTTCCACATAGGACACAATGCTTAACACCATTTCTAGCAATTCAGAAAAATGGGTCCTGATGTACGATCATTCCATGTTGCGAGTCACAAATTACGATGTTTTGTGACTCACAATTTGCGACTAGCAAAATGGACTGTACAACAGTGTCTCAGACACTGTTTGCGATTCCTAATGGGGTCGCAAATGACTTGACTCATCAATATTCATGAGGCAGGTCACAATTTGGGACCCATTGGGAATGGCCAGCACTCACAGAGATGTCAGCAGACCACCATGTCTGTGACTGCTTTTTCAATAAAGCTGTTTTTTTTAAATGTAGCCCATTTTCCTTAAAGGAAAAATTGGTCTGTGGGCTGCATTTAAAAAAGAAAAATGAAACATTTAGGTTTCATTTTTTAAGAGCAGGCAGTTGTCCGTGGGACCACTGCCTGCTCCTAAAAAATATTTTTTCTTCCATTCATAAAGGGGAAGAGTTACGAGTGGCTTACCACCTTGTTGATGTAGGTGGTATACTGCGAGTGTTTCACAACCCCAGTTGCGTTTGCATAACAATTGTACATACAAGTGCGACTTGCTGATAGGAAGTGATGCCATTGGCACGCCCCTTACTAATAGTGACTCTTAAACCCTATTTTGCGAGTCAGTAATTGTCTACCGACTCGCAAAATAGGGTTTGTACATACCACATACCACCACACTTAAAAGGGTCTTACATTCTTAAGTGGCCTAGTTATTCATCTGTTTCACTTTAAATTCATACATTGGTGCTGTACAAAAAAATGACAAGAGCACAGCTCTGGAACTCACGGACAGCTTTGAAACTAGTGGCAGCTCCTCTATTATGGCAGAGGAGCATCGACCTGCCTGCTGCAAGTTCAGCAGGCAAACACATTAATAAAATGGCAATTATACCATTTTAGGAATGGGTTCCAGGTTTTACAGCGTGATGGAGGGGGTGGAGCTGATTCGTGCAATTGCCCTATTAATGTAGTCCCTGCCAGTGGGCAGGTCAGATTGGCTGGCTCCCTACAACCGACCAATCTGACCTGTGTACTTCAGAGCCTGCAATTCCAAGGCTCAGAAACAGCTGAGGGATTGCAGATGCAGGCCCCCAGCCTCAAAATGACCATTGGGCTATCCTGCTCTAACAAACCCCAGCTCCAGGACTGGTTGGTTTTGCGTTGTACTTGGGCAGAAGTCCTTCCTTTAGACCCGAGTCAGCACTGAGAAAAAAAAAGGAGACAGCATCTGGATTCTGCACAGCAGCGAGGACACAGAAAAGAGCATTGGGAGACAGGTGGACGGTAAGTTATATGTATTTTTTTTTAATGTTTATTTGTTTTCCTTCCCTCCTCCCCACCTCTCTTTTGTTTAAGCATGGGCGGAAAATCCGTTTCGCTCGCGGATTTTGCGGATTTTCGGTAAATTCGCAATCCGCGAGATTCGCGAATCTCCCGCAAATCCGCGAGCAGCGGATTTTGCTCGCACTGCTCGCACTGTTCGCGTGAGTTCGCGGCTTCCCAGTACAACTTCGCGCCCCGCGAATAGGTGCAAAATTGCAGAAATACGATTTTAGTAAAACTGAAACTACTTACCAGGTTCAAAAGTTCAGGCTCATCATTAGTAGCCATTTCCTGTAGTGCTTCCTGAGGGGCCCCTCCAGAGTTCAGTTGCCAGTTGCAACTATTATGTGACCCTGCTCTGAACCTCAGAATAGTTACACATATGCCACAAAGGTCCTGAATTACAGCTAAAGGAGACAAGCAGGAGCCAGGCTGGAAGTTCAAATCCATTAATCAGCCCCTAATTCATTATTGTCAGTTGGGGCAGGGCAGGTGTTGTAACTAATTTTGCAACAATGAAAGCACTTAGCAAGTGCAAAAGATCACTAATCAGGAAGCACTAAGGAAGCAGGTGCCAGCTAAAAAAATATTCTGTGACACATTAATCACCCCCAAATTAATTCAGGTCACTTGAGGCAGGGAAGGTGTGCTTACGTTGCCACAATAATGTACACTGCCTGGACAACCAGAGGGTGCTGTGATGAAACAGAGGGTGGCATGGGTGGGCCAGAGGGTGGCATGAGTAGTCAGAGAGTGGCAGTGGTGACAGAGAGTGGCAGTGATGAAGAAGAGTGTCCCAAACAGGCTGGACACGTAGAAACAACAAGTTCGCGAAACTTGCGACCCGACAGGTAAGTTCGCAATTTGCGAAATTGTACAAAACCCTCGCGAACTGGCAGAAACCCGCGCAAACACAAAAAAAAAAATCTGCAAATTCGCGAGAATTCGCGGATTTTGCGGATTGCGAGTTTGCAAATCCGCAAAATTCACGAACGCGAGATTCGCAAAATTCGCCCATGCTTACTTTTGTTCCCTCACATCCCTCGCCCACCACTCCGCCCCCACACCAGCCGCTACTGATTGAAACACCACCCATCCAGACCACATTGCAGACTTCCATCTATACCACTCCCATAGAGTAGCATGCTACCCATCTGGAAATGGGAGTGTTATAAAATTCCACCTGTGAAAACAAAACAATGCCAAATTGTGCATTTACAACACAGCGGTTACCTACAACTAAGGGTAGGCGGAATGTATGTAGTTGCGCTACGCAAAGCTCTGCAAAACGGTAAAAAATCTCTGCTAGCATGTAAAAGTTCCACGAACACGCGGAATTGCTTGCTCCGCCCGTTCGCGATGCTTTTTTCCTGCTTGTGAACGCTGGTTGTGTGCTCAGGAAGAAATAGCGCATTTTTAAAGCACAAACAACAAAAAAATTCAGCAAAGCCGCGGATCCGGGAATTTTTGGCAATTCCACGTTCTCCGCGGAACAGGAAATTACCCAAATTCCGCAAGCGGAACGGAATATACCGCCCAGGCATACCTACAACTGGGTACTACAAAACTTGTGGTGTGCCAGGCAAACCTTGTCATCTCTAAGGAAAAAGGATGGCAAAACAGTGGATTTTGCAGCATATTTTGCCCTAAAAATTTACTAAAGAGCTGTAGATATTGCTAGCAGTTACAATAGCTAGGTATGCAATGTCACATGGTTTATCATTTTTCAAAATGTCCATATCTTTCTTCACTTCATTTTTCAATGTTGCCATTTCAAAGCAATTTCTCAATCATTTTGTACCGCTGAGAATTTCCTTGTAAGAGGGTCGAAAAATCTAAAGTTATAGAATTCTCACAATCACAGCCCATAGACAACAAATCACAATCCTACAGCAAAGATTCTGCTCGACAACCAAGAACTCACACAGTACACTGAACAGGCCAAAACAGCATAAACCCCCTAATGAAATTAAGTAAGATTTAAGCACAGTGAAGCGGTATACAGAATTTCAGAATTGTTGGGGGCAACACTCCACGCCTCTTTATTTATCCATATTTTTTATTCTCATATATTTTGTGACTAAACAATCCATTTTAACAATATATCGTTTTTATGTCTACTGACTCCGAATTTTAACTGAACATGCTTCAAAACAGTTTTTCTGACTTCCAGTCATTCAAACTACGGGGGCTGGAGTTGGCATTTGAGTAAGAAAGACAGACGACGCTATTAGGATAACTTCTTCCTTCTATCCAAACCACACAGATTGATTAAAGCGACCTCAGAAATAAGTGGAACCCGCGGCAAAGAACAGCGCCCTTTAATCAAAGAATTTGCACACAAATGGGAAATATCATAAATAGCATCTCACTGTGTATATTTGTACTAAGGAGGGCTGGAACACGTGTTAAACATCGCTGTGGGACAGGCGGGCTCCCAGGGGTTCAGGGTCTTCATGTGAAATAACACGTTACGCCAATAACGCGAATCAGACGTGACTCAACTGGTAAACTTGGAAGTGTTTCATAAACATCTTCTTCTATCATAGAAATAACAAACAGGCCCAATACGGGAAAAAGTTGGTCAAAGCTCGGCTCGCGACAGGGGAAAGGTAAACTTAACAGAGCCAGACAAGACCCTGATGACAAAAGCGTTAGCAACGCTAAGTTGCAAAAAAGCATCACGATACCACCAAAATAGTCAGGATTTCCTAACCACATGACATCGCCAGCTACATAACTGAAGACATTGAGCTGAAAGCTTAATATTAAATGTCTCATACCACAATGCATTTTCAAGGCTAAACAAACTTTGGCAAAGCCAATAGGTCACGCAAGAGCTATTGGCTTAGCCAATGTCACGCAAGAGCTATTGGCTTAGCCAATGTCACGCAAGAGCTATTGGCTTTGCCAATTTGTTTTAGCCATGTTGTACACCAGCGTGGCTTCTGTTCAGCATGGCTAAATGTGAAAGGTGTAAAGGAGAGTGACGTGGCATGTCATAGAGTGGTGTGCTGTAGAGTGGCGTTAACTGGCGTAGCACAGAGTCGCATACAGTGGTGTGATGTAAAGGGGCATGGCGTGGCACAGAGTTGAGTGTCATCGAGCAGAGTGGCACAGATGGGTATAGAGTGAAGTGGCATGTCATGGAGGGACGAGAGTGTCGTAGAGTGGAACGGCACAGAGTGGAGTAAAATGGCATAGAGTGGCATGTCAAGGAGTGTCATAGAGTGGAGATACATACAGCAGAGTGGAGTGGTGTAGAGTAGAGTAGAGTAAAGTAGTGTGGAATAGCATAGAGGAAGTTACTTAGAATGGAGTAGAGTTACCTAGTGTGGCTTAGAGCGGAGTAAACTGTCAGAGAGGCATGGCATGGAGTTGGGTAGTAGAGTGGAATGGCATATTCTGAAGTGGAGTGGAGCGGTGTAGAGGGGAGCAGAGTGTCATAGAATGGAGTAGTGTAGAATGGAGCAGGACAGTGGAGTAGTGTGCCAACCAATACAGTGGTGTGAAGTGGAATGGCATGGAGGCAGTTGCGTAGAGCATCACAGAGTGCTGTAGAGTGGGGTGGCATAGAGTGGAGAAGAGTGTCATAGATTGGAGTAGAGTTTGATGGAGTCTAGTGTCATAGAGTGGAGTATCATGGAGTGAATGTCATAGAGCAGAGTGAGGTAAAGTGGCCTAGACAGAAGTGGCACAGAGTACATTGGTGCAGAGTAGATTGGTGTAGAGTGCAGGGGCATAGAGTGCATTGATTTTGAGTAAAGTGGTGTAGAGTGCATTGGCATAAAGTGCATTGGTTTAGAGTAGATTGCAGTGACATAGAGTAGAGTGATAAAGAGTAGAGTAGAGTGGCAGAGAGTGGAGTAGATTGTTTCAGAGTAAAGTGAAGTGGTGTACAGAGGAGTGGTACACGGTAGTATGCAATGGTGCAACGTAAGGTATAGTGGTGCAGAGTGGCGTACATTGCAGTGGCATAGAGTAGAGTTAAGTTAAATGCAGTAGGGCAGAGTGTAGTAGTGCAGAGTTGATTAAAGTGGGGTTGAGTGGATTTGCATAAAGTGCAGTGGCATAGAGTGGAGGGATGCAGAGTACAGTGGTAGAGAGTAGAGTGTCTTAGAGTGCAGTGGTATAGAGTGGCATAGAATGCATAGGCATAGATTGCACTGGTGTAGAGGGGTGCAGAGTAGAGTGGCATAGAGTACAGTTGTGAAGAGTCAAATAGAGTGGCATAGATTGCAATGACAGAGTGTACTGTTGTAGAGTGCAGTGTTATATAGTAAATGTTATGTTATGTTAGGGTGTCTTATATAGCACGACAGCTGCCCTAGCAAAAGGGCGTCCCGGTGCTGAAAGAAAGACTGACAAATCGCAGAGTAAAACCAGATAGTTAGTGGGGGAGAGAAGAGTCTTAATGGCCTTCCTAAATTCCAGGTGGTTATCTAGACCCCGAATCTGCACAGGAAGCGTGTTCCATAGCGTGGCAGCTCTATAACGAAAAGAGCTGCCTCAAGCTCGAACTCTTTGAATCCGAGGGCCCCCACCAAATGCTGACCCTCTGACCGGAGGGGGTGTGATGGAACATACGGTGAAAGAAGATTAGCCAAAATAGGCGGTGTGGCAGATTTCAAAACCTTAAAAGAGATGCACAGGGCCTTAAATTCAATGCGCCTGGCCTCCAGAAGCCAATGGAGGCGACGGATAGCACTGGACACAGAGCAGGACTTACGCAAGCCTAGAAGTGTTCTGACTGCTGCATTTTGTGTCCTTTGCAGCCTCTGAACCTCTGCTTTATTGGACCCTAAATAGAGAGAAGAAGCATAGTCAAGTCTAGACAAGACCATCGCGTGGATAATAACCTGATGTATAGAGGCATCAAAGAAGCCCATCACTGGCCTGAGCCCCCGTAAAAGTCCAAAGCAAATACCTGCTGTTAATTTTGGTTTGGACTCAATAGTTTAAAGATGAGTCCAACCAAACCCCTAAGTTCTTTACCACTTGCCCTGGAGGGGGGCTTGCCCAGACTTGTGGCCACCAGAGGTCACTCCACCGACCATGGTCTCTGCCTACCACCAAACCCTCTGACTTGTTGGAATTAAGTTGGAAGCAGTTAGCAGTCATCCACTCGTCCACTGCCGCAAGATCGCCCTGAAACTTAAGGACGTCTTGCTCAGTGTTTTTAGAGAGTGCCACCACTAACTGAGTGTTGTCAGCATAAGAGACCATGGTCAGGCCCCTACTCAAGGCTACAGCAGCCAAAGGTTGAACATAAATATTAAACAGTAGGGGACTAAGGGAGAAACCCTGTGGCACCTCTTGTTTAATACAATATTCGCTGGACGCAAACGGGGGGGCTGATACTGAGAATGACCTCTTGTGAAGGAATGAGGCAAGTCCCTCCAATGCCTGATCCATAATTCCTACCTCTACCAGGCGTCTCTACAGAATGTTATGTGATACTGTATCAAACGCGGCACTTAAATCCAACAGGATCAGTGCCGACTTTTGCCCCACATCCATGGCTGACCAGAGATGTTCTGTCATCACAGCCAGGAGCGCAGACTCCGTGCTGTGGCCTTGCCTAAAGCCATTTTGAGAGGGGTCCAGTATGTTGTTGAGGGTGAGAAAATCCGACAGGAGGGAGTTCACATATGCCTCTGTGATCTTAGCTGCCCAAGGTAGCAGAGAGATGGGCCGATAGCTTTCTGCTTTAGTTGGATCAAGAGCATGCTTTTTAAGCAATGGAATGACTTTAGCCTGTTTCTAGACTCTGGGCACTGTAGCAGTACTGAGGGATTTATTAATCACCTGAATCAGAGAGGGTAAGATGGTTGGCAATACCTTCTTGAATTGGTCAGGTTTAAGAGAGTCAGCAGGAGAGCCCGACTTAATCCTACTACACAGCAATCGCAGCTTATCCACCAAAATCGGGGGGAAAGAGTGGAGAATATTTAGCTGTTGACAGCACAATGCCGTCAATGGATTGCTGTGTACGGTCGGGAAGGAGCTGTAGATATCATCCACCTTTTTAACAAATAAGTTGGCCAGCTCCTCGCACTGCTTGTTAGACTTGATGGTAGACCCAACGCCATTTTGCTGAGATTGCAAACTGGCAAGTATAGCAAACATGCTCTTAGTGGGATTGGTGCTTTCGCGGAATTTGATTAGAAAAGAAAGCCGCTCGTGCCTGATAGATGGCTTTATGATATTTTTTTAATAGCTGCCCTACAGATGTCCTTAGCTACCGTGCAAAAATACCTTCTCCAAATCCACTCCAGCTTCTTGCATCCCTTACGTATGTCAGCGAGGTCAGCATTATACCAGGGCCTTGTTTTGGTTTCACGGCTACCTGACCATTTCATTTGAATAAGGCTAGCTAAAGGACGCCTAATCCATTCAGAAAATAGCCCATATGCCTCATTAATGTCCTCCGGCAGATCGGGTCGAGTGGCCAAGAGGCCCGCCTCAAATTGATCCTAGTCCAGTTTATACCAAAGACGCTTCAGCAAAGTCAACCGACCCTTGGACTGGGCGGGAGTAACTCCATGCAGTGACATAGAGACCAAAAAATGGTCTGTCCAACCCATCCTGACCGGTGCACGTATAGTAATATGGGATATATTGCAAAAGACCGGGTCTAATAAGTGACCCGCAGTATGCGTAGCCCCTTCGACCAACAGCAGCAGTTGACACGTTGCAAGGTCAGCTATGAAACTCGCTATTTAGGTGTCCTCAACATTATCTAAATGGAGGTTCAGGTCCATCAGCACCGTAAAATTGGCGGTATTAACTGCTGGTGTGTTGACCGTATCTACAAGGGCCTCTCTAAAGCCTGGGGAAGTCCCGGAGGTCGGTACACAAAGAGTCCAGACATAGTGTAGTTTGAGCTCAAGGTAACCTTAAAATAGGCACTCTCACAGCCTATAATCAACTGTTTAATGAAGGAGCAAGGATAGCCGGACCTATAAATTATCGCTATTTCCCCCCTCTAGATGCTTTAGTTAATGTCAGAATCCTATAGCCCGCAGGGAGCGCCAGTCCAGGTTCAGCTATCATGGCATCAGAGAGCCATGTCTCTGTAAGAAACAGAACATCCGGAGAAGCCTCCTCCAACAAGTCAAAAATATCGGCATGATGTTTGACTAGTGAGCGGCAATTCAGGCTAAGAATTCTCGCATACAACTTAGGCTTAAGTGGGCGATGAAACACGGGGACAGTATATGTGGCTTGAAAGCTACATATTAAACAGCAGAAAGTGCCTTCAACAATGAGGCCCTCCGCCTGCTAAAACCCTTTACAGGGGTCCTTAGCTCAAGCAGGTCCTCCCGAGTATAGGTGGTGATACCCCTCTTAGGAGAGGCAACATGTCTGGCATCTGGCACAGACAGGCGCAGATGGGATTGCCTTTGGCGCGCCCACTGTGCCTGTCCGCTACGCTGCAGCGCCATGGTGCTCTTTTATGTAAGGCAGCCGGGATATCACAAAAGACTAGACCACCACCTCCAAAATGGCCGCCAAGCTCGGGCCACCGGAAGTGAGGACAAGGGGAAACTGGATCGCCGAGGCTCCCTCCACACAAACAGCACAGGCTGCGGTGGACCGGGTAGAGGCGACACCCCAACAATTAAAATAAGGTGAGAATATTTATTATGTCCAAATAATTAAAATAATACAAGAGTAATTATTTAAGTCCAAAGAATAGCTCCAGCCCTCGTGAAATTACTGCAGGAATTAAAAGCATCAGAAAGAACACATAGCCCCACTCACGTGCTGCTGGCACTAACAAGTGACCACTTTCCTTCGCGGCAGCGCCATGGTGCTCTTTTATGTAATGCAGCTGGGATATCACAAAAGAAAAGACCGCCACCTCCAAAATGGCCACCAAGCTCGGGCCACCAGAAGTGAGGACACGGGGAAACTGGATCGCCGAGGCTCCCTCCACACAAACGATTCAGAAAAGGGGGTGGTGATGGACAGAGCATCTGAATTAAACAGAATACTACTACCCAGTCAACAGATCAGGGCTTAATTCATCACTGTTTTTTAGCTCACTGCACCATCCCAGCTCAGAACCTGGCTACATGCAAATTAGTCTGTCCCTGGCCCAGTGCATCATGGGGACAGGGCAGACCAAACTACCAAGCCAATTCTTTTACTGGAAAGGAAACAAGCTTCCGGGGACCGGTTTCTGGCATTACAGCCGTCTTCGGCCCGGCTTGCTTGAATCCTGATGGTGCAGTGAGCAAGGGACTCACATCTGAGCATACCCTTCCACGCTTGTGGTGGACAAAACGATTCAGAAAAGGGGGTGGTGATGGACAGAGCATCTGAATTAAACAGAATACTACTACCCAGTCAACAGATCAGGGCTTAATCCATCACCGTTTTTTAGCTCACTGCACCATCCCAGCTCAGAACCTGGCTACATGCAAATTAGTCTGTCCCTGGCCCAGTGCATCATGGGGACAGGGCAGACCAAACTACCAAGCCAATTCTTTTACTGGAAAGGAAACAAGCTTCCGGGGACCGGTTTCTGGCATTACAGCCGTCTTCGGCCCGGCTTGCTTGAATCCTGATGCTGCAGTGAGCAAGGGACTCACATCTGAGCATACCCTTCCACGCTTGTGGTGGACAAAACGATTCAGAAAAGGGGGTGGTGATGGACAGAGCATCTGAATTAAACAGAATACTACTACCCAGTCAACAGATCAGGGCTTAATCCATCACCGTTTTTTAGCTCACTGCACCATCCCAGCTCAGAACCTGGCTACATGCAAATTAGTCTGTCCCTGGCCCAGTGCATCATGGGGACAGGGCAGACCAAACTACCAAGCCAAATCTTTTACTGGAAAGGAAACAAGCTTCCGGGGACCGGTTTCTGGCATTACAGCCGTCTTCGGCCCGGCTTGCTTGAATCCTGATGGTGCAGTGAGCAAGGGACTCACATCTGAGCATACCCTTCCACGCTTGTGGTGGACAAAACGATTCAGAAAAGGGGGTGGTGATGGACAGAGCATCTGAATTAAACAGAATACTACTACCCAGTCAACAGATCAAGGCTTAATCCATCACCGTTTTTTAGCTCACTGCACCATCCCAGCTCAGAACCTGGCTACATGCAAATTAGTCTGTCCCTGGCCCAGTGCGACATGGGGACAGGGCAGACCAAACTACCAAGCCAATTCTTTTACTGGAAAGGAAACAAGCTTCCGGGGACCGGTTTTTGGCATTACAGCCGTCTTCGGCCCGGCTTGCTTGAATCCTGATGCTGCAGTGAGCAAGGGACTCACATCTGAGCATACCCTTCCACGCTTGTGGTGGATAAAACGATTCAGAAAAGGGGGTGGTGATGGACAGAGCATCAGAATTAAACAGAATACTACCACCCAGTCAACAGATCAGGGCTTAATCCATCACCGTTTTTTAGCTCACTGCACCATCCCAGCTCAGAACCTGGCTACATGCAAATTAGTCTGTCCCTGGCCCAGTGCATCATGGGGACAGGGCAGACCAAACTACCAAGCCAATTCTTTTACTGGAAAGGAAACAAGCTTCCGGGGACCGGTTTCTGGCATTACAGCCGTCTTCGGCCCGGCTTGCTTGAATCCTGATGGTGCAGTGAGCAAGGGACTCGCATCTGAGCATACCCTTCCACGCTTGTGGTGGACAAAACGATTCAGAAAAGGGGGTGGTGATGGACTGAGCATCTGAATTAAACAGAATACTACTACCCAGTCAACAGATCAGGGCTTAATCCATCACCTTTTTTTAGCTCACTGCACCATCCCAGCTCAGAACCTGGCTACATGCAAATTAGTCTGTCCCTGGCCCAGTGCATCATGGGGACAGGGCAGACCAAACTACCAAGCCAATTCTTTTACTGGAAAGGAAACAAGCTTCCGGGGACCGGTTTCTGGCATTACAGCCGTCTTCGGCCCGGCTTGCTTGAATCCTGATGCTGCAGTGAGCAAGGGACTCACATCTGAGCATACCCTTCCACGCTTGTGGTGGACAAAACGATTCAGAAAAGGGGGTGGTGATGGACAGAGCATCTGAATTAAACAGAATACTACTACCCAGTCAACAGATCAGGGCTTAATCCATCACCGTTTTTTAGCTCACTGCACCATCCCAGCTCAGAACCTGGCTACATGCAAATTAGTCTGTCCCTGGCCCAGTGCATCATGGGGACAGGGCAGACCAAACTACCAAGCCAATTCTTTTACTGGAAAGGAAACAAGCTTCCGGGGACCGGTTTCTGGCATTACAGCCGTCTTCGGCCCGGCTTGCTTGAATCCTGATGGTGCAGTGAGCAAGGGACTCACATCTGAGCATACCCTTCCACGCTTGTGGTGGACAAAACGATTCAGAAAAGGGGGTGGTGATGGACAGAGCATCTGAATTAAACAGAATACTACTACCCAGTCAACAGATCACTGCTTAATCCATCACCGTTTTTAGCTCACTGCACCATCCCAGCTCAGAACCTGGCTACATGCAAATTAGTCTGTCCCTGGCCCAGTGCGATATGGGGACAGGGCAGACCAAACTACCAAGCCAATTCTTTTACTGGAAAGGAAACAAGCTTCCGGGGACCGGTTTTTGGCATTACAGCCGTCTTTGGCCCGGCTTGCTTGAATCCTGATGCTGCAGTGAGCAAGGGACTCACATCTGAGCATACCCTTCCACGCTTGTGGTGGATAAAACGATTCAGAAAAGGGGGTGGTGATGGACAGAGCATCAGAATTAAACAGAATACTACTACCCAGTCAACAGATCAGGGCTTAATCCATCACCGTTTTTTAGCTCACTGCACCATCCCAGCTCAGAACCTGGCTACATGCAAATTAGTCTGTCCCTGGCCCAGTGCATCATGGGGACAGGGCAGACCAAACTACCAAGCCAATTCTTTTACTGAAAAGGAAACAAGCTTCCGGGGACCGGTTTCTGGCATTACAGCCGTCTTCGGCCCGGCTTGCTTGAATCCTGATGGTGCAGTGAGCAAGGGACTCACATCTGAGCATACCCTTGCACGCTTGTGGTGGACAAAACGATTCAGAAAAGGGGGTGGTGATGGACAGAGCATCTGAATTAAACAGAATACTACTACCCAGTCAACAGATCAGGGCTTAATCCATCACCGTTTTTTAGCTCACTGCACCATCCCTGCTCAGAACCTGGCTACATGCAAATTAGTCTGTCCCTGGCCCAGTGCATCATGGGGACAGGGCAGACCAAACTACCAAGCCAATTCTTTTACTGGAAAGGAAACAAGCTTCCGGGGACCGGTTTCTGGCATTACAGCCGTCTTCGGCCCGGCTTGCTTGAATCCTGATGGTGCAGTGAGCAAGGGACTCACATCTGAGCATACCCTTCCACGCTTGTGGTGGACAAAACGATTCAGAAAAGGGAGTGGTGATGGACAGAGCATCTGAATTAAACAGAATACTAGTACCCAGTCAACAGATCAGGGCTTAATCCCTCACCGTTTTTTAGCTGACTGCACCATCCCAGCTCAGAACCTGGCTACATGCAAATTAGTCTGTCCCTGGCCCAGTGCATCATTGGGACAGGGCAGACCAAACTACCAAGCCAATTCTTTTACTGGAAAGGAAACAAGCTTCTGGGGACCGGTTTCTTGCATTACAGCCGTCTTCGGCCCGGCTTGCTTGCATCCTGATGGTGCAGTGAGCAAGGGACTCACATCTGAGCATACCCTTCCACGCTTGTGGTGGACAAAACGATTCAGAAAAGGGGGTGGTGATGGACAGAGCATCTGAATTAAACAGAATACTACTACCCAGTCAACAGATCAGGGCTTAATCCATCACCGTTTTTTAGCTCACTGCACCATCCCAGCTCAGAACCTGGCTACATGCAAATTAGTCTGTCCCTGGCCCAGTGCATCATGGGGACAGGGCAGACCAAACTGCCAAGCCAATTCTTTTACTGGAAAGGAAACAAGCTTCCGGGGACCGGTTTCTGGCATTACAGCCGTCTTAGGCCCGACTTGCTTGAATCCTGATGGTGCAGTGAGAAAGGGACTCACATCTGAGCATACCCTTCCACGCTTGTGGTGGACAAAACGATTCAGAAAAGGGGGTGGGGATGGACAGAGCATCTGAATTAAACAGAATATTACTACCCAGTCAACAGATCAGGGCTTAATCCATCACCGTTTTTTAGCTCACTGCACCATCCCAGCTCAGAACCTGGCTACATGCAAATACTCTGTCCATCACCACCCCCTGTTCTGAATCGTTTTGTCCACCATAAGCGTGGAAGGGTATGCTCAGACATGAGTCCCTTGCTCACTGCACCATCAGGATTCAAGCAAGCCGGGCTGAAGACGGCTGTAATGCCAGAAACCGGTCCCCGAAAAGCTTGTTTCCTTTCCAGTAAAAGAATTGGCTTGGTAGTTTGGTCTGCCCTGTTCCTATGATGCACTGGGCCAGGGACAGACTAATTTGTAAGTAGCCAGATTCTGAGTTGGGATGGTGCAGTGAGCTAAAAAACGGTGATACTCTGTCCATCACCACCCTCTTTTCTGAATCCCTCCACACAAACAGCACAGGCTGCGGTGGACAGGAGAGAGGCGACACTTCAACAATGAAAATAAGGTGAGAATATTTATTAAGTACAAAGAATTAAAATGAGACGAGAGTAATTATTTAAATCCAAAGATAATCCTCAGACCTCGTGGAATTACTGCAGGAATTAAAGGCATCAGAAACAACACATAGCCCCACTCACGCGCTGCTGGCACTAACAAGTGACAGATTTTTAAAAAAGGTGTAGAGTGCAGTGGCATAGTGTGCAGTGGTACAGAGTAGATTAGAGTTTCATAGAGTGGAGTAGGTTAGCCAGCAGTGGCTTAAACTGTAGTAGCATAGAGTGGAGTGATGCAGAGTGTAGTGGCGTAGAGTGCCTTGGTCAGAGACTGCAGTAGAGTGGCATAGAGTAGAATGCTGGAAAGTGTAGTGCAGTGGCATAGAGTTCAGTGGCACAGAGTTCAGCGGTGCAGAGTAAAGTGATGTAGAGTTACATAGCGGAGAGTGCAGTGTTGCCGAATAGATGGTTATAGAGTCCAGTGGTGTAGAGTAGAGGGGTATAGAGTGCATTGGTATAGAGTGCCGTGGTGGAGAGTAGAGCGGTGCAGATAGAGTGGCGTAGAGTATAGTGGTGCAGAGAATGGATGGCATAGAGTGAAGTGACATAGAGTAGAGTGTTGAAAGTAGATTGGCGTATAGTGCATTGGTTTTGAGTAAAGTGGCGTAGCCTGCAGTGGCGTAGAGTGCTGCAGAGTAGATTGGTGTGGAGTGCAGTGGCATAGAATGCATTAATTTTGAGTAAAATGGTGTTAAATGCATTGGCGTAGAGTGCAGTGGTATAGAGTAGAGTGCTGTAGAGCAGAGTAAAGTGGCTTAGAGTGGAGTGACACAGAGTACATTGGAGTGGCACATGGTAGAGTACAGTGGCATAGTGTGGAGTGGCTTAGAGTGGAGTAGAGTGGCATAGAGTAGATTGTTTCAGAGTAGTGAAGTGGTGTAGAATGGAGTGGTGCAGGGTAGAGTGGAGTGTTGCAGAGTGAGTGCAATGGCATAGAATAGAGGAGTGTGGAGTGCAGTGGTGCATAGTAGAGTGGTGTAGAGTGCAGTGTTATAGGATGCAGTGGGGTAGAGTGGATGAGAGTGGCTTAGAGTGGATTGGTGTAGAGTGCAGTGGCGTAGAGCATGGTGGCATAGAGTGCCGTGGAGTATAGTAGATTGGCAGACAGTGCATTGGTGTAGAGTGCAGTTGCACAGAGTAGAGTGCTGATGAGTAGAGTAGAGTGTTATAGAGAGCAGTGACATACTGTAGAGTGGCGTAGGATGCAGTGTCATAGAGTGCAGTGGTGTAGAGTAAATTAGAGTGGATTGGCATAGAGTGCAGTGCCATAAAGTGGAGTGATGCAGAGTAGAGTGACATAGAGTTTAGTGGCATACAGTGCATTGATGCAGAGTGCAACAGAGTGGCATAGAGTAGAGTGGTGCAGAGTAGAGTGCAGTGGCTTATAATTTACAGTGGCATAAAGTGCAGTGGTGTTTAGTAGATTAATCTTAGAGTGCATCAATATAGAGTGCTGTGGCACAGAGTAGAGTGGTATAGAGTGCAGTGGTGCAGTGTAGATTAGAGTTGCTTAGAGTGGATTGGCATAGAGTGCAGTGGCGTAGAGTGGAGTGATGCAGAGTAGAGTGGCGTAAAGTGTAGTAGCATGCTGTACATTGGTGTAGAGTGCAATAGAGTGGCATAGAGTAGAGTGGTGCAGAGTAGAGTTCAGTGGTACAGAACAGAGTAGAGTGCAGTGGTACAGAGTAGTTTGGCATAGAGTGCATTGGCTCAGAGGAGAGTGGTTGGCATACAGTGGGGTAGAGTCCACCGGTGTAGTATAGGGGGATGCAGGGTAGACTAGAGTGGTGCAGTGTAGATTGAAATGGTGTCTAGTAGAGTCAAGTAGAATGGAGTGGTGCAGAATGGAGTAGAGTGGCATAGAGTGCAGTGGTGTTGAGTAGATTGTTTCAGAGCAGAGTGAAGTGACAGAGTGGAATGGTGCAGGGAAATACAGTGCAGTAGTGCAAAGTAGATTAGATGGGATTTGCGTATAGTGCACTGGCGTAGAGTGGAGTGGTACAGAGTAGAGTGCATTGGCATAGAGTGCAGTGTTGCAGAATAGAGTGACATAGAGTGGAGTGGTGCAGAGTAGAGTGCAGTGGCCTAGACTGGAGTGGTGTAGAGTGCAGTGGTGAAAGTGCAGTGGTGCAAAGTAGGGTGGAATAAAGTGCATTATCATAGAGAATAGTGGTGCAGAATAGAGTAGAGAGGTGTAGAGTGGAGTGGTATAGAATGGAGTGGCGCAGAGTCGCAGTACAGTGGTGTGGAGTGGTGCAGAGTAGTTTGGAGTGGCATAAAGTGGAGTAGACATGATGTGGTAGCACACTTCCATTACAGACAAAGCATCTGCAATTGAAATGACCATTACGATATAATGAATGATAATGCGCGGAAAAAATCATCATCTAGTGTATTGAGTGGTTTAAAATATAAAAAATGGTTTTTAACCAAAGTTCAGAATTACGAAAAAAATGTGCTTCATTTGTGCTTTCTGAGTTCTGATATAGCCTTTAAAATATGCACCGTTAATTTACAGACATTTACATTTTGTTGTGTGCTAGAAAAACGTAGCATACTATAGCCTTCCTCCAGCCTTCCCCCAGTAGCCAACATGATTGCCACATAAATCCTCTCACTCTGAAGTCAGAGAAAGGAAGGTATAGACTGAGCTACCCCAGAAGGCAGAGCCTGACAATTGACCTCTCTCTATGAATGCACCGTAAATGTAACAAGATAACAACACGATTTAAAGGCTTGTTTACACAAATCGAGCACAGGAAATGCTCAACAGGAAGGCCGATTCAAGCTGAACAGCCTAAATCAATGAAGCAAGCAAATAGAAACCAAGCAAATGTAAGTTACACACCACAAAGGTCCCTGATTCATCTCCCCTTGCTGCCCTATTAGCAGGTCTACCGACTCTGTTGCTTGTGCGTCTGTGCCGCTACTGCCTGTTTTTTGCTGTATTGCCCCGTTTAGCCTGTTGTAATCGCTTTTCCTTGCTAATCTCTACTGGCATTGCTTAATCTTTACCTAATTGTCGTCCCGTTAGAACTTACTGTATCTGTTTTGTCTACTCTTTAGTTTACTTTATTCAATTCCTCAGTTAATTGAGTAGTCTCATTTCTTGCTTAATTTTATTATGATTTTTTCCTTTTGTTAAATTCCTTGTTTAATTTTATTGCATTTATTTCCTGTTGTATTTGTTTTATTTCATATGTTGTATTATTCTCCTGTTTTGCTCTGGTTCGCTTCACCACTCCCGCTTCCTGCCACCCGGTGCTCCTCCCTCCTTCTAGGATCTACTTAATGGAGGCCACAGGGCTATCCCATTGAGCGGGCCCCTGATCCAGCTCCCTGTTGCTGCCAAATCAGCAGGGCTCAAAACTCTGCCGCTCATCCCTCTCTGCTTCCTCTGCCTGTTTTATGCTTTATTGGCTGTTAGCCATGTTTAGCCCATTATAGTCACTTTTGCATGTTTAATCTTTACTGACATTGCTTAATCTTTACATGATTGTCTCATTAGTACCTACTGTATCTGTTTTGTCTAGGCTTTATTTTACTCTACTCAACTGCTCAGTAAATTGTTTAGTCTTATTTGTTGCTTAATTTTATGGTATTTCTTCCCTGTTGTTAAATTCCTTGTTTTATTTTATTGTACTTTCTTTTTTTTTATTTTTGCATTTGCTGTATTTTGTTTGTCTTTTCCTTCTCCTGTTTTGCTCTGGTTCGCTTGGCTGCTCAGTGTTTTTCTACCAATTGTTTGCCTCTCCCGCTTTCAGCCATCAAGCCCCCCTTCCTCCTCCCAGTACCAAATAATGGAGGCCACAGCGGATGCATCCTGCGGGCTTTCACAGTGGCTGCACCGGCGTGTCCAAGTCATGCCAAAGGCGAGCTAGTCTGTGCCCATCCGTGCCAGAACCGCACCCAACACCAGGGTGCCACTTGACATACACTGTTGCAGAGCTCCAAGTCCTGGACCCAAGACTACTCGGTATGCAGAAAGAATATTGAGTTGGAAATGTCGACTTAGAAAAATATCGAGTTGGAAATATCGTAACACAGAAAAATCAACAGCAAGAATTTTGTGGTCAAGAATATCGACTTTAAGGTAAGAAATATAGTTTTTAAAAATATTGAAGTCATTAATATCGTTTAGGAAAATATAGTTGTTTAAAATATCGATTTTTTAATTACTGTTATGTATTTTAGTATGTATTTTAAATGTATGTGATCTATTTTAATTGAATTATCATAAATTAATGATTTTCTTAAATGTATTTATGCTTATTTAATTTAGATTTTATAGTGCTAATTGTAGGAAGTAATTTATTATTAAGTAATTATTATTGGGTGTTAATTATTATGAATTAATTAATTGGTAATTAATTATGTTAATTGTGTCATTTTTGTAGGAGCGGGTTGTGGGTTTATAGGGGTACAGGGTGGGGAGTAATATATTTTTTATTAATTAATAAGTATTTGTTAATTAATGCTAAATAGTTCATTAAAATTTACATATGGTAATTGTGTAATTCATTTTAGATGTGAGTTGTGGGGTTTATAGTGGTAAAGGGTAGGAAGTAATTCATTTTTAATTAATTGTTAAGTAGTTATTCATTTATATCAATTTATCATTTTAAAATTTATTATGAAAATTGTGTCATTGTTTTTAGGTGTGTGTTGGGGTTTATAGGGATAGAAAGTGGAAAGTGATTTATGTTTAATCAAGTAATAATTTGTTGATAATTAATATTAATTCATCAATTGATAATTAATTGGGGCAATTGTTTATTTTTGTGTGTAAGTTTTGGTTTCATAGGGGTAACGTTTGAGTAGCAAATTCATTTTAATTTTAATTATGGAGGTACATTTTTAAAAAATTTAGATGTGTGTTGTGAATTCTGCTGTGTTATAGGGTAGGAAATAAAAAAGATTAAATTGATGTAATAATTAATGTTTTTGTTTATAGATAATTCCTAATTAAAAATAGTTTTTTGTTTGTAAATTATTTTTACATTTATTCAATATAATGTTTCTAGGTATTTATCATATCTATTTAACATAATATATTTCTATTTTTTAGATGTTTTCAATGTTTGTATGTATTTTTTATTTTTATATTTTGTGTTGGTGATATTTTATTTGTTTTTAATTTTGAACTGACTGGAGTGGGAATATTAATTTGTACCCCTCCTCTATCCAACACTTTCCCTATTGTTGCACTACCTGAAGTGGAAATAGTCTTATCTACCTCTACGTTATCCAACACTTTCCCTATTATTGCACTCATTGTAGTTAAAATAGTAGTTTTCACCCCTCCGCTATCCAACACTTTCCCTACTGTTGCACTCACTGGAGTGGGAATAGTAATTTTACTCCACCACTATCCAACACTTTTCCTACTGTTGCACTTACTGGAGTGGGAATAGTATTTTTTACCCCTCCTCTATCCAACACTTTCCCTACTGTTGAATTAACTTGAGTGGGAATAGTAATTTTTATCCCTATACTATCCAACACTTTCCCTACTGTTGCACTCACTGGAGTGGGAATAGTAATTTTTACCCCTCCTCTTTCCAACACTTTCCCTACTGTTGCACTAACTGGAGTGCGAATAGTAATTTTTACCCCTCCGCTATCCAACTCTTTCCCTACTGTTGCACTACCTGGAGTGGGAATAGTAGTTTTTACCCCTCCGCTATCCAACACTTTACCTACTGTTGCACTCACTGTGAGTAGGAATAGTAACTTTTACCCCTCTGCTTTCCAACACTTTCTCTACTGTTGCACTCACTGAAGTGGGAATAGTCATTTTTACCCATCCACTTTCCAACACTTTACCTACTGTTGCACTCACTGAAGTGGAAATTTTAAGTTTAAAGACTTTTAAATAGTTTAATGTTTCAATTCATAATATAATGTTTTTTAATTAGATTTTATGTTATCGGGGTACGTATGTATATATATATAATAAACAGAAATGCCCTGAGCTCAGGGACGCCACTCCTGGGGACTAGTTCACTGAACTTTTATTTACCAAACAGCCTGTCACTCTGAGTGAAATACTTGTCCCTGACGCGTTTCGCGGCCACTGCCGCTTCTTCATAGGGAAATTTGCCAGTTCTCGGTTGCGCACCACACCTTCTTTTCTACCCCAGCATGCTGCTCCCAGGTGAGCTCAATGGTTTCAAGCATGCTGGGAAGTGTAGTGCTTCTCAATTCTTCCCCTCCAGTGGGGTACGAGTTGTGGCTCAATGTCACTTTATTAATTAATTAGTTTCAACCCTTCAGTGGGTCCCAGAGTGAAAGGCAGTTTTGATTACGCAATCACCCATGCTGCAGACTCTGCTCGGACAAATCCCAGCTTCGCAGACCCACACTTCCTTTACATGGGCGGTGCAATCCTCCACGGTTAAGGCGCCTGTGTTTGTAGATTAAACAGCAATGCCCTGAGCTTAAGGACGCCACTCCTGGGGATTAGTTAACTAAACTTTATTTACCAAACAGCCTGTCACTCCGAGTGAAATACTTGTCCCTGGCGCATTTCGCGGCCACTGCCGCTTCTTCATAGGGAAATTTGCCAGTTCTCGGTTGCGCGCCACACCTTCTTTTCTATCCCAGCATGCTGCTCCCAGGTGAGCTCAATGGTTTCAAGCATGCTGGGAAGTGTAGTGCTTCTCAATTATTCCCCTCCAGTGGGGTACGAGTTGTGGCTCAATGTCACTTTATTAATTAATTGTCACTTTATTAATTAATTAATTAATAAAGTGAAAATGAGCCACAACTTGTACCCCACTGGAGGGGAAGAATTGAGCAGCACTACACTTATTTATTCAACTACATGTTAAATCGAATCAATTTTTTTAAGTTGATTTTATTATTTAATATACTTAATATTATTTTTTGTATAAATATTAAAATCAATATTTTGTACAACTATATTTTTTTACATCAATATTTTCCCCCCGATATTTTTGTACTTACCATTATAAATATAGGAAGTCGATATTTTTAACATTGCTATTTATAACTCAATATTTGTGTATGTGGATATTTTGGGGTCTATTTTCTATCAGTGAACCAGACTACTCAACAACAACTGCTGCTATTAGTCTCAATGTTCCATGGCAATACTTTTTCCTGCCGGCACTGTCTCTTCTCCTGGAGCAGTGGATCACCCAGACACACAACAGCCACCACCACGCCAGCCACGCTGACCTCAACTGTCTTGGATCAGCTCCACTGCCTTCTACTCAACACTAAATCACCCTGTAAGCACGCCTCTGAAATCTGGGACACCATCACCTTCCTCAACCCCTATGCCATCTGCCTCACCAAGACCTGGATCAACCCCGCATCCACTTCCGACATCACCTTAGCTATACCCGACGGAAACAAGATAGCACATTGTGACCATATCAACAAACACAGAGGTGGAAATGCCATCACCCACAAAGAAAACATCCACTGCACCACCACCTCAAATGAGATTAGCCCGCTCATGGAACACCTCAATTTTAAATTCCAAACTGACGACAAAATCACCATCCTAGGCACCCTCACCTATAGACCTCCAGGACCATGCCCCAGCTTCTGCAATGCTGTTGCTGACTTCCTCACCCCTCTCGCCATAGACTCCTAAAACTACATCTTCCTCAGAAACCTCAATTTCCACCTCGATGACCTCAGCAGCACCAACACTGCCAACCTCCTCAAAAAGCATAAACAACATTGGCCCACCCAACAGGCCACCAAAACCACCTACAATGCAGGACACATGCTTGGCCCCATCTTCACGGGCAGAGACAAAGTCAAGAGCAGTCATATCACTGAGCTCACTTTGATAGACCAAGCCATCATCCACTTCTTCATCACAAGACCTCTTGGCACTACCACCAAACCTCTGAAAGCCTCTCATCATATCTGAAACAAAGTGTCAGTGAGCCAGAGGACCGAAGCCCTCAACACCTCCCACCGTGACACCAGAGCCAACCTAAAGCAGGCATTAAAGAACTTATCTTCCTGGATCACCGACTACTCCAACAGAGTCACCCTCATCAAGCCCATCAAACATAAAAGAACCACCAAGCAGGCCAGTTGGTACATCACGGAACTAAGAAAAACCAAGTGTTCCTGCAAGCAACTAGAAATGAAATAGCCCACCAGTAAGGATTCCGCAGACACCCCCAAGACAGCCCTCGAACAATACCACCAGCTCCTGAAAAAGACAAAACAGAGTGCCCTGGCAGACTGCATAAAAACCAGATCTAACCACAAGAAAGAACTCTTGAACATCATCAGAGAGTTCTCCAACCCCTCAGCTACTGAAAACATCATCACCACTTCCCAGGAACTCTGTGACACCCTGGCAGATTCCTTCCACAACACGATCTGCACCATCTATGAAAACTTTGAACCCCATACTACCCTCGATGACCTCTTCACCCTTCTCGCCCACACTGAGGCACACCCCAACCACCGTCTGACCTCATGGGACCAGCTCATCACTACGTCAGGGCTTGCATTTGCACTGTGCTTGTGGAGTTTGTAGTGTTTTTTCCACTCTGCGCTCCGTATAATGCTTGGAGTTCTCAAAAACTCAGCGGAGTGCTCACCAATGTTAAGCTGGTGAGTGCATCAAGAAAAAAAATCCTACTTCAGACCACTTTCCTGTGAGATTTCTCTTCGCGGGCGGTTGTGGATGGCCACTACTGCTCGCATTGAGAAATCTTTCTTTCACGTTGAGGAAGCTGCCGCTCGAGTAGAACATCTACCCGAGTGGCAAAAAGAAGCATCGCGCTAATGTGCTGTGGGTGTGACTGAACATCTTGTCTGCCTCGTATTGGTATGGCTAAACTTCTTTAGTAGGTTGAGTTTTTTGATAGTTATTCTGCAACTTTACAGCATGGTACTAAGATTTGTTTACCTTAACCTGATAGCTACCTTCTAATAAACCTATGTAATTCTTTTCACTTATAGCCAAATGTGTTGCACTGTTAAATAAATGGATTGATTTAATGCTAACTCCTTTTTCCTCTCCATCAGCGAAGAAAACGCCTATTATATCACTAATGGTAAGAGAGTTGGCCCAGCGCTGCATCATCCGTAACCTCAGCAAACTCACCTTGAAAAGCCAGATCAATGCAGTCTCATCCGCCTGCTTCCTCACTGTTTGCATTCTCCAGAAAATCTTCAAATGGCTCCTCATCAACACCAGACAAACCGTGACTTAGGCCTAAACAGACCCACATTACCTTTCCCCTCAAGAAACTCCACTTGCTCTCTATCCAGAAGAGATGTCAAGTCAAGATGCTGGTCCACACCTACAAAGCCCTAAGCAAGCAAAGACAAGCATACATCAACCACTGTCTGGACTTCCACCAGCCCTCTCGACACCTGCACTCCGCCTCCCTCTACTTCCTCATCCACCAAAGCAACAGTGGAGGATGCTCCCTCTCCTACCTCACTGCTAAATCCTGGAACGACCTTTCCCTTCATCTCCTGACCTCTACCTCTCTTCTTGAAGTCCGGAAAGGACTAAAAACCTGACTGTTTAACTGAGCAACCCGATGCAGCAAGGCCCTCTGCCCCTAGATACCCTTGCGGGGGATTAGCTGCGCTTTACAAATCCTGATTGGTTGATTGATTGACAAAGCCAATGGTAAGCAATGAGCGTAATGCATTCTCAGGAAGCTTTTTGAATGTCCTCAAGATGTGTTTAGCAAACCAGGCAGATGCACTGTATGGTAGGTTTAGAAATAAAAATACACCTTGATTTGTAGGTAGGCACATATTTAAAAAAAAGTAATTCATTCAAGAAATTAATTGCATAGGGCCTGATTCACAAAGGTAAACATACACTTAGTGTAAGTTTACATTTCTTTTGGAATTCACAAATTCAAGCTTAATAGTAGGGTTACGACTGTGGAGACTCCGCAGGCGGGCGGAGAGCTTTCCATATAAAAAGATACAACATGGCTATCTTTTTATGTGCAGCTTTTCTCCACCCCATCTGCGGAACCTCTGCAATCTTAAATGTACATTTAAATCAGAGTCTGTGAATTCCAAAACAAATGTAAACATAGACAAACATGCAAGGTTACCTTTGTGATCAGGCCCTTAGGGCTACATGTATCAACATTTGTAATAGCTATTACCTAATTTCAATTTCTGCGAATCACAATTAGGCAATCGCTTATAAAATGTATGAAACTCCAAGAGGTTCACATAGTGATTCCTAGGGGGTCACAAATCAACCTACCCCTTAATATTAATGAGGTAGGTCGCAATTTAAGACCTCCTAGGAATTTCTAAAATACCAGAGATGGTGTCCTGCTGGGATAAGTAGACCACCATGTGCCTAATTGCCTTTAAATAAAGCAATCTTTTTATTTTTTAAATGCAGCCCGTTTTCCTTAAAGGAAATGGAAAGTTTTCTTTTTATTTTTTAAGAGTAAGCTGTGGTCCGTGGTACCCCTGCCTGTTCTTAAAAAAAGTTTTTGCATACTTTCACAAAGGGAAAGGGGTCCCTTGCAGACCCCTGCCCATTTTCGAATGGTTTACCATCTACTTGAAATAGGTGATAAAATGCAAATGTTTTGTGACCTCATTTCGGTCATAAAACATTCCTACATACCGATGCAATTCGGTATTCAGAAGGGGCGTTCTAAACACGCCCCTTTCTAATAGCAAATTGCTACCCCATTTTGCAATTCGGTAATAAGATACTGCATCGCTAAATTGGGTTTGGGACATTGGGAAAGCCTTTTTTCTGGTAATTGGGCTGTTTGCGACCCTAAAAAAGGGAAACACACATGTGGCCCTTAGTGTTCAAAATACTTCTATTCTCTTCATATATACCTGTCATGAATAATCCTCAATAATGTTTCAACAGAGTGTTTATATGTGTTTCACTGTTTAGCAATGTATTGGATTAAAGTTGTATCTTCTGCTTCTCATGATTGGTTTATGAATGGGCAACATTTACTAATATTTCACACTGGGGGGCACATTTACTATTATTTCCCACAATGCAGCGCAGCAAGGGAACTTGCTGAGCTGCGTGAAAGGGAGACAGCAATAATGCTCCATATTTAAAAAAAATGTTATTGCATTTCTGCTCTCTCTTGTGCTGGTGCACTGTGTGCCGCCTAGCGCCAGTTCAGGCACCCTTGCGACATATTGAAATTGTGACTGTATTACGGGCAGGGTTAACAATCCTTAAAGGCATTAATAGTCCTTAAAGGCATATTCCTCTTTCCATGTGTGCTGAGAAAAGCAGCACACATTGAAAGAGAAAGTTACAAGAAGAAGTAAAGATTTTTTTTCGTGTTACGTCTCTGTCGAGTAGTCATACCATTTTGGCACAAAAAAAAGTTTACGAACAGTGCTTTAAATGGCAGGATCTATGCAGTAGTGAGTAAAAAGGTAAGTTGATACTTGTATAGCGCACTACTCACCCGCAAGGGTCTCAAGGCGCTTGTACGAATACCGCTGTGGACCCATCCTGGCTTTCCCTGTGAGGCGTCCACTACTGGGCACCCCCAAAGTGGAGGCCAGGCATCCTTAGCGTTGTTGGGGCCGTTGTGGAGATTAAGCAAGCTATTGCCCAGAGTTGCAGAGTGGGACTCCATGATTGGAATAGGCACCAAAGCTAGAATTATCAGGTCCGTGGAATTTTGAGCCCAAGACACGCCGAGGCAGAGAATTGAACCCTGGTCCCCGGCTAGTCCTCTGCATCAGGGTCTGCCGCTCTAACCATTGAGCCACACTTCTCCACTGCACTAATTGGTATACACATACACAGAATAAGTGCAACATTCGCAGCAGCCTTGCAAACTTATTTATGCCCTCGTAGAGCTCGCAAATCACAAGCAGCTGCAGCGCTGTTTGCTTCTTCTACACATAGAACATGTGCAACGTGTGCAGCAGCGCAAGATATTGATGCGACAGCTCCTGAGTGGTGCTAGTATAGGCAGTGATAGTATCAGCGTTAGAGCTTAGTGTGAGCAGAAAGGATTATGGAATGGGCAAGGTTGTTGCTGTGAGGTTGGTTGTTTTGGTGCTGCTGTAAATGGTGCAAAGTTTACAGACACTTGCAATGTGAAGGGTTATAAGAATATCAGTTGTGGCAGATTACTTGCTAAGGCTGAGGAGCGATGCCCCACTGCTCTCCGAGGATTGAAATAAGGGGAAAAAATGATAATAACATACCGTTATTATCATTTTCTTTTTTCTACTGCAGTGGCTCCGTTATTTCCTGGGGGCGGGCGGGGCTGGACCCTGTGATGCCAGACCACTACAAGGGGAGGACTGGTGGCACTCCAAGTGTGCATGGCATTTTGATCAGTCATGCACACTTGCCCTGTTCTCCATCCTGGCAGCATTACAGCCTGGGTGTAGAACATGCCCCAGGCTGGCAATCTTGGTCTGACTGCCTAACTATGGTGCTGAGACCAATCACAAAGCTGCATTGCAGCGTTGTGATTGGTCAGGAGGACTTGGTAGCCCAGGTGCTTCAGGCTGCCGGACCCCAGACAGGAAGATGACAAGAAGATGAAGAGGATGGGAGGAGAATCGGAGCAAAACACTGGCCGTAGCCAGGTAACTATGGGCCTGATTCACAGAACTAACTTAAAACAAAATCCTAAACTTACTACCATTTTGGTGTTCACAGAAGGCACTTAATCATTTCGGTATTCACAGAAGTCACGAGTCTTAACTTTAGGACTCCTAAATGCCTTCTGTGAATACCGAAAGTCTTAAAGTTAGGATTTTTCTCAGTTTAGGGGTTGTAAAGTTAGGACTCCTAACTTTAGGACTCCTAAATGCCTTCTGTGAATACCGAAAGTCTTAAAGTTAGGATTTTTCTCAGTTTAGGAGTAGTAAAGTTACTCCTAACTTCTGTGAATACCGAAATGAGTAAGTGCCTTCTGTGAATACCAAAATGAGTAAGTGCCTTCTGTGAATACCAAAATGGTAGTAAGTTTAGGCTTTTGTCTTAAGTTAGTTCTGTGAATTGGGCCCTGTCTTTTTTTTTTTAAATCTTTTTCATTTCCCTGACCCCACCACCCCCTCCCCGCCTCACCACCTGAGTCCGGTAGCAGTAACAACTGCACAATGGAGAGGCATTAGACATGATTTAAATTCATCAGGCTTTATTTTGTGCTGAGTGTGTCACATAAAGTCTATTGGAAGAGCTCTTTGTGTGGTTCAGAGAAACGTGTTGGTATGTGAATGGATGGGATTTAAATCCATCTGTTAGGGAATAGAGGAATTTAGGACACAGCCAGTAAACTGCTGCGGAAGATGCGGCTGTGAACACCGACCAGAGGAACATGAAGAGAGGCCCAAACAAAGAATACGATTGGAGATGTGGAGGGGAGTGTGGTGGGGTCAGGGATCATGTGGTCTGCCCAGATGTATGATATATTGAGATGTATGATTGATATATTGAAAACTTTATCTTGAAAAAAGTCTTGTGTCTAACCATTGAATGGTTAGTGGACTTCACAGGGTCCCAGATGTACTGTTCTTTACACAACGGAGCATTGATTGAAAAGCAGAAAATAGACCAGCACCAGATTTAGCGAGAGTTGTTTCTGATGACCTCATCGCAGTTCTTACACTAAATGGGACTGTTCTGCATGGCGCTAAGCTCCGCGCTGTTGCACAAAGGTGAGCCAGCAATGTCTAGCCTAGGTTTTATACTCAAGATACACTCTCCAGTACAAATTCTTAAGTGTAGGTAGGAGCAAAGGGGTCAGAAATGCATGCTTCAGGCTAAAGGTGATATAGTGCTTAAACCCTTGCTTGTGCCTGCTTTTATCATGCGTTCGGCAAATACAGATCATACTAATTTAAAAGTTCTGACTTTGCGTCAAAACCTAAGAGTTTTACACTTGCTCGCTCCATACGCACACCTCCCATACATTAAAGGGGGGTACACGTGGTTTGAGTACAACTTTCAGCACAAAATAGCCTTTGAACGTGAAAGCTGATCCATCACTGCTGTTTGAGCTACTTGGTAACGTATTGTGTCATAAGACTACCAGCACAAGCCTTTAGTAAAACAGGGCCAGAGTTATAAATATAGCTTTTTCTAATACAGGCAGCAAGTGTAATAGTAATGCTTCAAAAAAGGGGCATATCGGCAAATGTGTGAGCCTTATTATGAACGTAGCAGCACAGTTATATATTACCAGGAGCTATCAAAGAGCATTCTTTGGTGAGCTTTTGATATAAAGAATTTCCATTGACCAGCCTGGATCCCATTAGTGTGGTAAATGCCATGGTATGTCCAGACGGGGTAGGATACAGGAGCGTCTTTCGAGAAGTCTTTAGCTGCAAACAAACATACGGAAATTAAAGCTGAGATTTGAGGACGTGCTGATTTCAAACACAACATTATGTGCTAGCTACCATGGCTTGGGACATATCCTAGTTCTGAGGACCAAAATGTGAAGTTCCAGGTGCTCCAGGCCAGCATCACCTTAGTTTTGTCGGTCTGGGATTAACTTAAGCCAGTGACTACCCATCCAAACACTGACCCTCACCTTGCATTTTGCCATCTCTCAGTTCAGTTGTTAACACTAGATCACCATTCATCCAGAGGATGGTCTGGGTTTCATACACAAACAAGTAAATGTTGAAGCCACTGGATCTGATAAGGCAAAGCAAGTGCTGAACATAAATGCTAAACAAGCTGGGTGGCATCGCTGATCTCTGGGGAATACCACAGATAGGGTCCCTTACCTTGGACATAAGAGGGGTAGAATATGCATCTTTCCTACAACAAATGATGTGAACATCTGAAGCATGCTAACATCAATTCCAACAGCCTAAAGACAATTCAACAGCACTCTGTAGACCATGGCCTCAAGCTGCATGTAGAAATCAGACACCATGGTCACTCACTGCCATGTATGGATTACCCAGGACAGCCACCAATAAACCTGCACTGGAAGTTCATCAGAAAATGACCAAAATAAGATCTGAATTGAAATTTATATGGGATGCCAGAATTCTAATAGCTCCAGTAAGCAGTGAAATGTGTCTAAAATTAACAGGGACAGTTGTACCCACCACTGTTTTTTCCATAATTGGGTTCTCACAAGCATGTTTGAAGATGCCTGTAACTATTCACTAAACTAGAGAGACTTAGACCAGCAAACCAAGCCGGTGTAAATCTCTCTCTCAACTGCAGCGTAATCCTATCTGGACATGGGCCCAAAGCAGGCCAGGAGTTTCAGTACAGAGGCCTGAAAGAAGTTGTCCTCGGTATTTGCATTCAAGGTAATCCATTCAGCAATGAAAAAGTTAGATGGACGGACACTAAAGAAAAGTAACAGTTCTCGATAATGCTCCTACGAGCACTGTACTCCAATGTTTAGTACCCCAAATGAATTGTTGCATCCCACAGACCACCAGAAGATGTGGGGTTGTCCTTGTGCACACCCATAGGTCATGCACTCAACCACCAAATCTCTGCTGTACTATCTCCGATGGAGCTATTTCTCCCTTCTTTCATAATTGACCCTTGCTCTTTCCTTATCAATCCAACACATGCAGGTCCAGGCAGGGTCAAGGTTGCTGGGGCGAGATTGTAGATCTCTATCTTATCACTATAGATCTAAACCCCGTTCTGATCAACTGAACCTTTATTGCCTGTCGTTGAGGAAAGAAAGTGCATCCAATACCAAGTTAGTTGCTCAATAATGGGCTTGACTCTGAAAAACCACAGACTACTTCTAGCTTTTAAAGATTTATTATAGAGTCAAAGTTAACTGCAAGTACAGGCATCTCAAAATGAGATTCAAAAGATATATGGGCACCACTACAAACATGTGCTCTCGGAAAGCCCTCAGGCGAGCAAAGAACACGACTAGAACTAATTCCAAAATCAAAAGGGCTGCAAGCATCGACACATATTGTGATCTCTCCGTCATTTACAGCAGGAGGGAAAGGTTTCAGGTTAGGCTGTCCCTACCCTGCTCTGGATGGTATCCCTACTTAACAGAGTCCCAACCTACCAAAAGGTGTCAGCTGTGAATGACTTCCTAAGAAGATCACCCACTCTTAGTCTCTAGGTGAAAACCTATGATCTCCAGTCATGACCCCTCTCTGCCTACCCATCCGCTCTCTGAAGGGTCCTCAGGCATCTGCTCTAACTCCACCCCGGGGTGCTGACCCTAATACAAAATCACAATAACATTTGAGATGCCCCTCGTGAGACGCCCCTCACGTGGTGTTGATTCTGGCTTTTTCCATGAAGATCTTTCCTTGGGCCTCGTGCGTTAGCGTTGACCTTGCTTCTCAGACTCTTCTCCGGCCCGCCGATACCCCCTAAAACATTCCTGAACCCTCCTCCATGTCTACACCAATCTTATGAACAGAACTCTATTCATCCAGTTATTAATTAAATCCCCCTCACATATGCAGACAGACATCCGTGGCTGAATCTCCATTCCCATAGACTTCTAACAAAAGTTTGCAACTTATTTCCTGACACAGCTCGGCCTATATCAGTGCATGTAAATCAGAAATCCTTTCATCATTTCAGGCCTACAACCCTTTCGCAAAAGTTAACTAATATAACATGTTAGTTTCTTTCTCTGGCATAATAAGAAAACACATCTATGGAATATAAATCTAATGGATAAACAAATCGGTGTATCATTAGTGCAATCCATGTCGTGCAAATGAATACCTTTCCCCACCCTTTCAGCGCTGGCCCTGGGGCCTACTCTGTTCTGTGCTTTGCAGCACGACATTTTTACATTAGCAGCTACATGACATGGATCCTGATTAATCACTTCTAATAAAGTTATACATTTTCACACATGTTTGCATTAGTTCCACTTCTATATGAAATCTCTAGATTAACTACACATTTCAAGGTATAGGTGAATATATTTTCAGCACTCATAGCATTTCTCTTTATGATTTGTGCGTACTACTTGCAACTCTGGTGCACTCATACATTTTGTTCAGTTTGCGCTCTCTCAGTTCCCCCCTTTGATGACCCCTAGGGGTCATCATCAACATTTAAACTGAACTAATTGCCAATGCCCCTCGTTTCTGCGTTTCCAGAGCCCTCAGACTCCGGTACTGATTGTCTTGTATTGCAGCCAATCTCTGTAACTGCTCTCTCCTGGATCTCTCCAATCTATTTGATCTATACCATTGGTATGACCTCACCAATCCCCACAACAGGATCACACAGATCACTATTATGATGATAGGTTTCAGCACATACCATACAAAGCTCTTCCCTAGGTTGGCAAACCAACCTCCAACTTCTCCCATTCCATGACCCACTTTTTCCCAAACATTTACTTTAGTTAGGTCTTCGATCTCCTTGTGAATATTAGTTATATTCATAATGACCTTCTCAAGAGGTTTTGAATTGTCTGGAATGTAAGTGCAACATTCCTGGACCTTCAAAGCCTTACAGACTCCGCCTTCTTTTGCTAGCAGGACGTCTAACGCAAGACGGTTCTGAAGCACCATGGCCCTTATCGATTGCATCTCTCCTTCCACCAGCATTAAGGATCTAGCAGTGCTGGCAGACAATCTGTCTACGACTGTTGCCAGTCGCCTAATTTTGACATCATTGAGGATCAGTCCTAAGATAGGAAATGCAGCTCCAAATACATCTCCAACTAATTCTGCATCTCCTAGATCTCTTCTCCCTCTTGTCGAGGCTTTGCCCTCGATGATATCTAAATCTTGAGCATGGTATATTTTGGGAAAGACAATTGCCAAGTAACATGATCCATACCAATTGTCAGGTAGTCTCACGTAAGCATTTCTCCCACATACAAAATATACATTTGGAATCACTTGCATTCCTTTCAAGAAATCCTTTGTGTAATATTCTAACTTGAAAGCATGTTCACAACTGACTTCCCCTACGAATACATTTTCGTAGTACGTTTTGCTTCTGTGAAGACATAACTTCCCTCTCTGCGTTTTATCCAACGCTATTGGACCACTACTACCCTTCCTCTTGTGTGCCTTCTCTTCCTCGGTCCAATCTGTTTTCCATTGTCCTGATTTTTTCAAAATCTTTTGCCTTCTGTATCGATCATCCACCTGCCCTATAAACTTCTTCTCGACTTCTGACACCTTGCATGTCAGGTTATTTCTGCGGGCATGTGAAGTATCTAAGGTATCCCAAGGAATGAAGAACTTGGCCAATCTGTCTTCACTCTTCCAGTAGTCCCACTTGTTCATTTGCTTGTAGTTTGGGACTTCTGGTAACACTGAGTCATAATTAGAGAAATAGTATTCAAAACTATCTCTCCCATAAAATATGCTAAGCAATAAGCTACATGTAATGCCATAAGTCAGTGGGAGGTGATGATATCTAATGCCTTCATCTACAGACGCCGGCAGTTGCATGCAGACGTAGCAATCCTTGACCTCCATGGCATCCACGTATTCGTACAAAAGTTTGGCATAAGCATTTGACCTAAAGTCGCCTTGGGACTCATCCATATGTAACCTACGAGCCTCTGCTGCTAATAACGCTTTCTCATGTATGTTTTCCCCTTTCTTACTGGCAACAGTGGGTCTTGGCGTCACTACAGACTTCTCGCCTGGTACCCTTGCCTCTCTCTCATGTCCCACTACATATGATACAGTAACTACTAAAGCTATTAGAAGTATCACTCCTACTATTAGTGTGCCTATTATACATTTGGCTCTACGATTCGGGCTACCGGCTTCCATTTCTTCAGACAGTATGATTCCTTCCTTCTATTTCAACACAAAGTTCTTTTCTTCTTTATTCCTTTACAGTCTCTCTTGATCAACCAGTCTTTTAGAATCACACAATTGGAAGCTGGCAGTCTCTTTTTGCAAAAGTCTTTTTGAAGCTTTAACACAGACAACCCTAGCCCTTCTCCGTCAACTGATAGGAAGGTCCCTAAGATTTTCTGCTTCCTAGGCGCTAGGTAATCTTCTTTCTCTTGCTTATTTACAAAGTCTTTAAGCATCTACGATCAGGCTTGGGCCTGCGGCTTGAATAGCATAGTTCAATATTTCCAGACAAAGAATGTGCTCTTCATGGCTTGTTATCTTTGTTCCAAAGTCGGGGAATTGCAATTCAGTGAAAAACATGTGCTTTAACTTGCTTAGGCGGGGAGGGTTGGGGAGTGTGAACGTTAGTGACCCTTCTGCTTCGACTCCGGGCACTAACAGCTGTACTTCTACTGTGATGATGGGTTCAGAGCTGGTCACCAGCACCGCTCGTATCCTCCCTGTCGCTCGTTCCCCAGACATTTGTCGCCAGATATGTCCACTCAGGGGTGGCGTATCTTCTGCTGGGCACACGTGCTCTTCTTGACCTTCTTAGATCTGGTGCTTCAGAGCCCTGAGCACCTTCTTCCGGGTCTGAGTCTTCCGATATTGGAGCAAGGGTTCTCTCTGGAGTTGACCTCAGGCTTGAACTCCTCCTTTGCGGCCAGCTGGCCTCTCCACGCCTTACCCTTCTGCTCCTTCTCCTTCTGCTTTGCTCTCGCTCTCTTTCAGACTGGTCGGTGTCTGATTCGTACTCCCAGCTACTTTCCCCTTCGGTAGCGTCGTCCGTTTCGCTGTTGTACTGACCGTCTTCAGCCTGGTCAGACACGTTCCCAGTTTCTTCTGGCACCTCTACAGCTTGGCTGGCCCCCTCTATGGCTTCTCGGTCCGCAGCTGGACTTCCATCCGAGAGAGGAGCTGTTTCTTCCAGAGGTGCTGGAACCCTCCGCGTATGAGACGCGTGGATCCAGTTGGGCAGGCCTCCCACCTTCACTGCAGTGTTCGTGATCAGGATGATCTGGTAGGGCCCACGCCAACGAACATCTAGGCAGCTTCTTCTTACGTGCTTCTTCACAAGCACCCAGTCTCCAGGGCACAGGTCATGGCACAGGTCCTGGCACGACGGAACCTCGGCAGCCTGCACCTGAAGGGACACAGAATGAATGGCGTCAGACAGCCCCTTACAATAGTCCAGGATCATATCATCTGTGATATTTAACAGTGCAGCAGTTGGTACTGATGGCAATCTCATTGCCCTCCCCATCAACACCTCATGCGGTGACAGTCCCGTTCTTCTGTCTGGGGTACTACGGATACTCATAAGGACCAGTGGCAAAGCATCAGGCCAACTCAGGGACGTTGATGAACACATTTTGGCAATTCGATTCTTGATGGTGCTGTTTATCTGCTCCACAATTCCCGAAGCTTCTGGTCGGTAACTACAATGCAATTTCTGGTCTATGTTTAGAGCCGCACAAATCATCTTCACAAGCTCACTGTTGAAATGGGTTCCCCTATCTGATTCCAAAGAGGCCGGTACCCCGAATCGTGGTATGAGTTCCCTGAGTAATAACTTGGCTACAGTGAGGGTGTCACACCTGCGTGTAGGGTATGCCTCGACCCATCTGGAAAATATGCAAACAACCACCAGGACATAACGAAGGCGGTTGCACCTTGGCATTTCAATAAAGTCCAATTGCATCCTATTGAACGGACCTCCAGACCTCCCTATGTGACTCAATGCAACTGGTGTCCTCTTTCCTACGTTCAACTGCTGACAGGTCACACAACGCTGGCACACTGCTTCTGCTGCTACTCTGAACTTAGGGTTGTACCAGGTTTGCCTGAACACCCTCAGCATAGCATCTCTCCCCAGATGTACTGGACCGTGTATCTGTCTGGCCATTGGGTTCACCATCTCATTGGGCAGCACTGCTCTTCCATCTGCTGAAACCCAGAACTGCGCCTCACCTATTACACATCCTGCAGTTTCCCACGTTTGTTTTTCGAAATCGGGTGCATTTTCTTGCATACATTTCAACTCGTCCCAAGTGTCTACAGTTTCCAATATCATGGCTAATTCAGTTCTTACATTTATTCCGCCCACTTCCACCTCTGTGAAAGAGTACCCTTGTTCTGCACAATACCTGGCGACTTCGTCGGCATATCTATTGCCTTGTGACACGAAGTCCATATTCCTGGTGTGGGCGGTACATTTTACAACTGCAATACCTGCTGGACATTGCAAAGCTTCTAACAGCAACCGCACAAACTCTCCATTACGGATGGGGGAACCTGACGAAGTCATGTAGCCTCTTTGAGACCATAATTGCCCGTAATCATGAACTACCCCGTAACCATATTGGCTGTCGGTGTATATGGTGACTCGAATTTGGTTGCTTGCCAGGCAAGCACGCGTCAATGCAATAATTTCAGCTACCTGAGCGGAGTGTACTCCTTCCAGGCATCCGGCTTCCACAACTCCAGTAATTGTACAAACAGCGTAAGCTGCTCTCAACTGCCCAACTTCGTCTCTTACACATGAGCCATCGACAAAGAAAATTTCATCAGGGTCAGTTAGTGGCTCATCCACGATGTCGGGTCTTGGTTTGGTGCATAGTTCAGTCACATCAAGGCAATCATGATCTGTACATACATCATCATCAATGTCACCTGGGAGTGGCATCAAGGTGGCAGGGTTCAAAACAGAGCATCTCTTGAGAGTCACGTTCTCTGCAGCAAGAATGACTTGCTCATAGCGCGTGAGCCTGCTATTGGTCAGATGCTGTGTTTTGGTCCTGGTCATTAATAATTCAACAGAATGTGGCACGTACACCTCTAACGGGTGCCCCATCACAATGTTCTCGCAACGTTCGATACTGACACCTGTTGCAGCAACGGATTTGAGACATCCGGGCAACGCTGCGGCTACTGGGTCTAAAGTAGCCGAGAAGTAGGCAACTGGTCTACGGGCATTCCCATGGATTTGGACCAAGACAGACAAAGCACAACCCTCTCTTTCACAACAGTAGAGCAAGAATATTTTATCGTAATCAGGCATTCCCAGAGCAGGAGCACGACACAGGTCCTCTCTCAGCTGCAGGAACGCCATCAAACAGTCCTTGTCCCATGGTACCGGATCACTCACCTCCTTGTGCGTCAGTTTTTGCAAGGGTTTTGCTTTCAGTGAAAAGTTCGCTATCCACTGTCGGCAATACCCCACCACCCCTAGGAACATCCTGACCTCTCTCTGTGTCTTGGGCGCATTCATCTTCATAATCGCCTCTATTCTGTCTGGGGACACCTTCCGTTTCCCCTTCTCTATTCTGTGCCCCAAGTACTGCACCTCTGTCAGGCAGTACTGCAATTTTCCCGGGGACACCTTGTGCCCATTTGCAGCTAAGTGATTTAGCAAAGCAATGGAGTCTTCCCTGCAAGCCTCTTCAGTTTCTGACGCCACAAGTAGGTCGTCTATGTACTGGACCAGAACTGACTTCTGGTGCAGCACTAGACTTTCAAGGTTTTTCTTCAACAGCTGGTTAAAGATCGATGGGCTCTCTGTATACCCCTGTGGGATACGACACCATGTTAATACGCGACCTTCCAGCTTAAATGCGAAAAGGAAATGGCTCTCCTCGTCCAGAGGGATCGAAAAGAAAGCCTGGCAAAGATCTATCACAGTGAACCATTCAGCTTGGAACGGTATCTGAAACAATATCACTGATGGATTCGGTACCACTGGACAACATGAGACAACTATGTTATTAATCTTTCGAAGATCCTGCACTATCCTGAATTTCCCATTGGGCTTCTGCAAACCCATAATCGGGGAGTTACACGGACTACCCACGATTTCTTTCAGTATTCCCTGCTTAATCATGGACTCGATCACGGGCTTTATTCCTGCAATCGTTTCTGGAGTCAATTTATATTGGGGTGTTCTTGGAAACTCAGCATGCGGTTTCACTACGATTTTCACTGGGTCTACTCCCTTTACCAGTCCAATCTCTTCCCCAGTGAAGTCCCACACTTCTGGTGCCACAGTCTCCCTTAGATCCCATGGGAGCTCATCCACTGTCAAAGTGGGATACAGCTCCACACATATTCTTGAATTAGCGACTTTGAAGTCAGCGTCATCATCGTTGGTCAATACCTCCACTCCCTGCGGGGTGCAATATATTGTACAATTTAATTTACACAATAGGTCTCTTCCCAATAAACATACTGGACTAGAGTCGCAAACCACAAACTGATGCTCATCGCTGTATTTCCCTATTTTCACCTGTACTGGTTCCGTCAATGAGCTCGTTATTCTCCTGTTTGCGACCCCCACCACTTGAATGGTCTCTCCAGACATGGGCAGGCCTGGAACTGCGGCTGATCTTATCGTGGATCGGGTGGCTCCTGTGTCTACTAAGAATGTCGTGGGGCACCCTGCCACTTCGGCCTCAACATAGGGTCCCCTTTGGTCCACATCTAAGGCTGCCCCGAGGGTACAGTCTTCTCTCTCTACTCTCTGTCCTGTTAAGGGATCAACGTAATAGCACTCCTCTCCTCCTACAAACAGAGGCATCTGTCTATAGGTCTTCCCCGTTGTCCCTATTCTGGGTGGTTGAGGGAACTGAGCTCGTGGAGCTGGGGTCCCCCCTTTGACCACCTTCCCTTGGTACAGCGTTACTCCTTTTCCTGGAGTACTTTGAGCCTCTTCCTCCTCTACTTCTTGTTCTCCAATTTCAACGTTGTAGGGACACTCGCGGTTCCAATGCCCCACCTCGTTACACTGGTGGCACCGGGTCGTCTTTTTCAATGCCGCAATGTCCACCCTAGGTCTAAAGGTGGAGTTCTCCTCAATGCCCTTGTTCTGACTATACTGTTTCTTACCCCCAGTCCCTGTTCCCTGTTGCTGTTGCTGTTGCTGTTGTCCACCCTTACCAGCTGACTGCATCTGCACCACCATCAGTTTTTCCTTTAGCTTCTTTGCCTTTGAGTCTATCTCATCACAACAGTACCTAGCATATCTCAGAATTTCATCCAAAGGTTTATTTTGCCAACAAATCAAGTGTTGCTGAATCATTAGACTAATATCCGGTCTCAAACCCAAGACAAACTTAGACACAAACTGCCCTATGTCTTTCGGGTCCATTACATCCAACCCGCTATATTGTTTAAACGCCTTCAGCAATCTCTCATAATATTCATGAACTGTCTCTTTGGGTTCCTGCCTAGTTCGATCTATTTTGACCCAATCTATGTCCTGCATTGGCACCTTGTCTTTCAGCCAAGTTATCACCCTCTCGTATTTTACCATTACTGTCTCGGACGGTCCATTGGTCCGTGCATCTCTCTCTGGTTCTGCTGTGGGCCACTCAGCACTAACCTTACATGCTGTCCACAAGTCTCCTGGTACCACTATGTCAAACAGTGTGTTCAGATCTATCCATAGTACCTTGGAGTTTTTTACGAACATCTCCACCTGTTTGTACCACTCTACTGGGTTCTTCCTCAATTTAGGGAAGGAGTTGGTAAAGGCTGCTAAGTCTCCCCTACTCCACGGCACATGCACATAGTTCCCGTTTGCAACCTCACGCAACGTGGTATGCCTCTACTCTCTGCAGTCCTCCCTCTGGGGTCATCCCAATCATGCTTCTCCTAACGGTCCCTTTCTTGGACCACCTTTCTTCCCATTTATCCAGCGCTCTCCATGTCCTTATTCCCATGATCAGTTCCCTTATGTGCGTTTTTAATCCTATTGTTCTTCTCTCTTCTAGGTCCTGATCTGAATAATGTAGCCTATGGTTACCCTGTAATGCTTTGGTCCTTGACAGGTCTACCATATATTTTCCTGCCAGTTCGACTAATTTCTCATGTGCCGCTCTCGCTTTCCGAGTGATGTCCTTTGCCATGAACAGTATCTCATCCTGTTCATACATCTCCATTCTCTCTAGAGGCAAGGTACCATCCACCATGTCATCCAGATCTGATTTTAGGCTGGCGACATCAAGTCTCTTGGCTTTTATCTCGGCTCGCAGTATGTCTTTTTTAGAGGGTTCACTAGTCTCTCTCCCATCCCAACTTCGAGTCCTACGCTTGGGCTCAGGGGAGTTAAGGAGAGTTCTCCCTTGTTCCCATCTCTCTAGGTCCCATGCTCGGCCATCCTGTCTTGGAAGGTGATGAAACACGGGCCTGTTTCCCCCAATCTCATTTTGTCCACTCTCTCTGTCCTCTCCTGCTCCCTGGTAGGATTCCCTGCTGTTCTCCCTTCTGTCGCTATTTTCTCGTTGCCTAGTGTCACTCAAGATTCGGTAGGTTCCTTCTCGGCTCCCCATCTCCCCAGGACTGCGTTCCTGTCCGTAGTCACAGGGGTTATGGCGAGACCTCTCGCAACTCTCCTTCTGCCCACTCTTGTCAGACGCATAGCGGGTGCACTTAAAACTGTTCCTGTACTCCTGGGTTCTCCTATCCCCTTCGCTGTGAATTGGGCGAGACACCCCCCCACACTCGGGGATCCTGTTTTCCAGGTCTGGTCTCCCTCTTCTCCTGGTAGGACAAGTGTCTCCTCTACTGTCCTGACTCTTCCCGTCCCACTCCGGACTGCTTTCGTCAGCCCCACAGTGAGTCCGGGTCCTGCTGTCTTGGCTTTCCCTTCCAGCTTCCGCTGCTATGATGCTCTTGTGAGCCTCCACTGCCTCATCCCATTTCTTCATGTACTCACTTAGCTCCTGGAAGGATTTCCGTCCTGATCCCCTCAGATCCTCCGGCCATCTAGGGCCTCCCGGATCTCCTATTGGATCCACTGCTGTATGAACTGGGGTGCTCCAATCTCTCGGTCTTGTCAACTGACTTGGGGAATTGATTGTATCATTCCTCCTTGTCATTTCTGTTCTCTCTCTGTCCAGTTGTACCTGTTCCTCCCCTCTTGCTCTCTCTGGGTCATAAATCGATACTATAGGCCCTATAGTAACAGGTACTTGCAGGGCATCTGGCAGTGCGTAGGAAGTGGCACACTCCGTTTCTATTTACAACAAGGGGTGGTGAGGGACAGAGTCTCTGAATTAAGCAGAAAGCTCTCACCCAGTCAAGAGATCAGGGCTAGATCCAACACCGTTTTTTAGCTCACTGCACCATCCCAGTTTCAGAACCTGGCTGTATGCAAATTAGTCTGTTCCTGTCCCAGTGCATGATGGGAACAGGGCAAACCAAACTACAAAAGCCAATTCTTACACTGGGAAGGAAACAAGCTCCCGGGGACCGGTTTCTGGCATTACAGCCGTCTTCGGCCCGGTTTGCTTGAATCCTGATGGTGCAATGAGCAAGGGTCTCACATCTGAGAATACCCTTCCACGCTTAGGGTGGACAAAAATATTTACAACAAGGGGTGGTGAGGGACAGAGTCTCTGAATTAAGCAGAAAGCTCTCACCCAGTCAAGAGATCAGGGCTAGATCCAACACTCCGTTTCTGGCACTCTTTGTACCACAAACCTTCCGACTACCTTCTGCACCGGACTAGTTTGAGACAACTCTTTACTTGCCGTGGGATCCCAATCTGTAGTGGGAAGCGGTCCATACTCCCCTATGCTAGGCCCCCCTTCCCTGCATGGCTCGACATTCCCTGTCTCTTTATTGTACGGGGGTGGCCTATCTGTTAATAACCTATTTATCAGGCTGTCTTCTGTCTCGCTCTCATCATCCTCCTCACATGGGCTCTTGTTTCCTGCCACCTCTAATACTGGGTACAGTTTATTTACTTCTAGGTTATTCACTCTCCATCTTTTAGCATCCGCATCCCATTTGGCATCCTGCACTGCTCTTACCGATCGTTTCACCCTTTCCTGTCGTCTATTCAGGTTCCTCTCGTGCGCTGCCCTAATCCATGCATTGAGAGCTTCAAACTGAGTCGGTCTAGGCATAGGTCTCTCTGAGGTTATGACTGCTTTTATTCGGTGTAGCACCTCTAATCTGAACGTCCCGTACTTTGGAAACGTCAGTTCCTCATTTCCTTCTGTAATCTTACTCCACTCTGAAATCCACAATATAGTGTGTAACCCAACATTTGCCGCCATATAATAAGCCGACGTACCCTCCGGCGGGGCTTCTTCCCCATCATAAGATCTCCGCCTCTCTCTTTTAAACGCCGCTCTTAACCATTTAAAACATTTCATGATTAAACGTACAATTTCCAGCCTCACTATTCTGTTTTACTTCCTGATGACAATCCACCAATCCTAGCGCGGCTTTGCTAGCTGGCCTATCACAGCGCGGTCTTGCTCCAGCCGGCCAATCCCAGCGCGGCACTTTCTGACGTCACTCGTCTCCGCTTCGCAGCAGCACCCCTCCTTTCTCAGCTCGTCTCCCGGTCACACATGCGTCCCATTCATACACCGAAAAATGACTACTTCCGACCAAGCCGTCACTTCTCTTGACTGTACGTCCACAGTCTATCTGTAATTGTCACCACAACTGACGAAATGTCTTCCGTCTCTCTGATAGGTTGCTTACACACAGTAACTTCCGACCAGCGTCTGTTACTCACGCACTCACTCTTTCGTTCCCCCTATCACGGTCCTTCGGGCGATCAATGGTACCTCATGACCCCCTTCACACTGGTTGACAATTACTCTGGATGTCCGATACACCCGAACCACTTAAGCTCTCCTTGAACTTAAGATTTGCACCGGTTGCGCGCGCTCACAACCTGTTCCACAGTCACTCTACAGGCATTCAACTCCGCCAGACATTACAACATAGATACAACACAAAAACACCGCAATCTAACACGCATGACCCTTTATACTCACTCTCGACCGATACTGCTGCTTTTCTGTCTCACGTCATCCGGACCTTCTTCGGCGGGCGGTTCTTCCGATCATCGATCTCTAGGGGCCTTGGGGTAATCTAACCTGGCCTAGATCACCTTCCTCAAGAAGGCAACCATCCTCTGCTACGAACTGCTGGGGCGAGATTGTAGATCTCTATCTTATCACTATAGATCTAAACCCCGTTCTGATAAACTGAACCTTTATTGCCTGTCGTTGAGGAAAGAAAGTGCATCCAATACCAAGTTAGTTGCTCAATAATGGGCTTGACTCTGAAAAACCACAGACTACTTCTAGCTTTTAAAGATTTATTATAGAGTCAAAGTTAACTGCAAGTACAGGCATCTCAAAATGAGATTCAAAAGATATATGGGCACCACTACAAACATGTGCTCTCGGAAAGCCCTCAGGCGAGCAAAGAACACGACTAGAACTAATTCCAAAATCAAAAGGGCTGCAAGCATCGACACATATTGTGATCTCTCCGTCATTTACAGCAGGAGGGAAAGGTTTCAGGTTAGGCTGTCCCTACCCTGCTCTGGATGGTATCCCTACTTAACAGAGTCCCAACCTACCAAAAGGTGTCAGCTGTGAATGACTTCCTAAGAAGATCACCCACTCTTAGTCTCTAGGTGAAAACCTATGATCTCCAGTCATGACCCCTCTCTGCCTACCCATCCGCTCTCTGAAGGGTCCTCAGGCATCTGCTCTAACTCCACCCCGGGGTGCTGACCCTAATACAAAATCACAATAACATTTGAGACGCCCCTCGTGAGACGCCCCTCACATGGTGTTGATTCTGGCTTTTTCCATGAAGATCTTTCCTTGGGCCTCGTGCGTTAGCGTTGACCTTGCTTCTCAGACTCTTCTCCGGCCCGCCGATACCCCCTAAAACATTCCTGAACCCTCCTCCATGTCTACACCAATCTTATGAACAGAACTCTATTCATCCAGTTATTAATTAAATCCCCCTCACATATGCAGACAGACATCCGTGGCTGAATCTCCATTCCCATAGACTTCTAACAAAAGTTTGCAACTTATTTCCTGACACAGCTCGGCCTGTATCAGTGCATGTAAATCAGAAATCCTTTCATCATTTCAGGCCTACAACCCTTTCGCAAAAGTTAACTAATATAACATGTTAGTTTCTTTCTCTGGCATAATAAGAAAACACATCTATGGAATATAAATCTAATGGATAAACAAATCGGTGTATCATTAGTGCAATCCATGTCGTGCAAATGAATACCTTTCCCCACCCTTTCAGCGCTGGCCCTGGGGCCTACTCTGTTCTGTGCTTTGCAGCACGACATTTTTACATTAGCAGCTACATGACATGGATCCTGATTAATCACTTCTAATAAAGTTATACATTTTCACACATGTTTGCATTAGTTCCACTTCTATATGAAATCTCTAGATTAACTACACATTTCAAGGTATAGGTGAATATATTTTCAGCACTCATAGCATTTCTCTTTATGATTTGTGCGTACTACTTGCAACTCTGGTGCACTCATACATTTTGTTCAGTTTGCGCTCTCTCAAGGTGCACCGTGGGCACTTTCTACTGTCAGAGTGTACCGCCGCACATCTACTACGCCAGTCTCAACTTAGTGAAGAGTCAACCTGCCCCCACCCAGCTACGCGGGCAGAAGATAAAGCAAGGAAAGGCTCAGAGAGGGCCACTGCTCTCTACTGCCATTGCAGACTTGTGCTCAGTGACGTGTTTCTCTGTGCACGGGTTGCAGCAGCCAGTGAAGGACAGGCTACTCTGCCATAGAGAGAGACAGAGGACTACAGAATGCTTTAGTTCACCTAGATTCAGCCTTCATGAAAGCCATTTTGGAATGTGATTTTTTCCATTGACTTTCATAAAATATTTAACTGCGGTCCTTGATATATGCATTATTTTCATACAATGATACCAATGCCATATCATTTATTTTGTTTAAAAAAAACATCCTTGAGTGATATTTTACTTGTGAAAAGGTCAGTTTGTTCATTTTTTATCTACAGTTTGATGCGGAAATAATTGTGAAGACTCTAAAAGTGCCTGTTTACTTTCCTATTTTAAAGCAAGAATGCAATACTCTACGTGTTTTGAGATTTAGCATGATATTTCTTTCCAAGTATTCTCATTTGCTTCATTCCTCCATGGCCCCCCAAGTCAAATTTGTAATGTTGAACATTCTTCTAGGTGCTTGGTTTCGAGTCGACCCTTTAGGGATTAAAAACGTGACCATGAGCTGTACACATCGCAGACAAGAGGGTTTGCTTTTACAGCGCCTGCAAGCAGCGCCAAGAGGTCTGGGTGCTGCAAGTAAGGCAGAGCGGGGTGGACTGCAGGCTGTGGACTCACTGCAGACTGCACAAGTAAGAGAGAATGTGGTACAGACAAAATTCTACAAGTGGAAAACTGTTTCATATTCCCAGATGACAAAGCACCAATATCTTTATGGTAGGACTAGGGAGCTTACACCGGCGTACGCAGTGGAAGGATGGACTGCAACAGAGCAATATTTTTTTTACAGGCCAGAATACATGGCACATGATGTGAGGTTTCCATTTGAAACATGCGTCATGAACTTTTAGCAATACTAATGCACAGCACCAAAGTAAAATGAGATTTAGGTACTATCCCTCCTGGCATGCTCCTATAATATTAACAGCTAAAGAGTGGTGAAACGGAGAAAGTAAATTCTCACCTTCATCATTTGCCACTTTAGTGGAAAACACTTGCGCAGTATCAATTGTTCACTGCATGTGTTCTGCGTGGTGAGGATTCTGCATTACAGTGGGTGCAACTGTAAAGTGCACAGAAAACGAAATATTAGCATGTTCATGGTCATGCCAAACAGGCAACCTGAAGTCTTAGCCTTGTGGAACCAAAGTGCTAATTAGATGAGGGACTCATAGCTACTGGTCTATCCCTGTTCACCCACTTCCTAGTCAGATCCTTGAGAGGGAGCTCTTCGAATGATAACACATTCGACTAATACATTGGTGTATACATTTTTTTAAAGTATTGCCTTAATTTTAGCCATCGTCTTGCAAAAACCCTATTTACTTTACTTGGAGGATGGTTTTGTAGAAGAGATGCATTATTCATCAAGTACACCTAAGTGACGTTTAAGCCTCGCTTATGATGGCCTCAGTCTACAATTAACTTTTGCAAATGCCTACTTGCACAGGAATGGGGAGAGTATGTAGCCTTACGGCTAGAGCGTTAGACCTCCAAGCTGAGGAACCGCATTCGTGTCCTGGCAACGACGCTCAACATCCTGTGATTCTGGGCAAATAACTTAATCTTCCGTGCCTAACAAAACAAGCATTTGCAATGCAATAGGTCTCGCATTAGGAAAGTTTGAGCTATTGGTATTGTAAATGACACATTTTTTATTTATGTGTTGGTTTTGAAAATAGCAAAATTAATAGCTTTGTCATTTACAATGCCAATAGTTTTAACTTTGGCAAATGTGACACCTATAGCATTTGTAATGCAATATGTGTTGTATTTAGGTGACTTAGAAGTATTGAAATTACAAATAACAATGGCTTTTATTTTTTTAATAATTAATACTTAAATAAAAGTTATTGTCATTATAATGGCAATAGCTTAAATTATTTTAAGTACCTTTTGTGAAGATTATGTTCAGTGTATTTTATTGTGACGAAAATCCAAGAACAGAAGTGAAATATTAACATCTTTTTGTGACATTTGTAATAAATCTTGAAACATTGAGAGAACATATTTGAACCAGTTGTTGTTGAATGGTTGCACCTATTGATGCTGTGGTGGCGCTGAGTGATGTTGTGGTGGCGACGAGTGATGCTGTGGTAGCGCATAGTGATGTTGTGGTACCCCTGGGTGATGCTATGGTGGTTCTGAGTGATGCTGTGGTTGTGCGATAGATGGAGTGAGTGCGATAGATAGAGTGAGTGCGATAGATAGAGGGAGGGCGATAGATAGAGGGAGGGCGATAGATAGAGGAAGGGCGATAGCTAGAGGAAGGGCGATAGCTAGAGGAAGGGCGATAGCTAGAGTGAGGGCGATAGATAGATAGAGTGAGGGCGATAGATAGATACAGTGAGGGCGATAGCTAGATAGAGTGAGGGCGATAGATAGGTAGAGTGAAGGCAATAGATAGAGAGGGCAATAGATAGATAGAGTGAGGGTGACAGAGTGTGGGCGATAGGTAGGTAGATAGACAGACTGAGGGCAATAGATAGAGTGAGGGCGATAGATAGATAGAGGGCAATAGATAGATAGAGTGAGGGAGATAGATAGGTAGATAAAGTGAGGGCGATAGATAGATAGATAGATAGATAGATAGATAGATAGATAGATAGATAGATAGATAGATAGATAGATAGATACATAGATAGATAGATACATAGATAGATAGATAGAGCAAGTGTCACCATGGTTAAGGTCATGTGACAGCACTTACTGGGATGTTTGGGGGTCAAAGGTCACACCACGTCACTTCTTGTGATGAAATTAAGTTTGACGGGTGTGTCGATGTCATTTCCACTACCCTGGCATACTGGTGAATTGACATCCATACAGCGGTTGGAGGTGGGGGGAGGGGTCATTGTTTTGCGTTTCCGCACTGATGTAGATTCTCTCCATCATACAACAGCAACCCTAAGCCTGTATAAAGCTCTCTTTTCCTGCTTCTTAGGTCATTCGCAAAAGTTTTTCTGTGTTAACACGATGATGCTACTCGCAGATTGCCCACAGCAGATGAGCATCCCAGATTCCGACAATGCACAAATTGCCTCCCAGGTCCCAAGCAGCTTTCCTGAAATCAGGAAGAGTCTCTGGAGTTAAAATATGGCCACGCAGGGCAGAGGGCTGCCAGGGAAGACCAGGAGAGGAGGGATAGAATTAATTCCCGCACAGAGGTCAAGCTGCCATTCACCAGTCTCTAGTGCACAGTTGAGCACCTAAAAAAAATAGTCAAATGGGTTTTATTTCTTCAGCTGCATCCCAAGGAGGCGCTTCTGCATGAGGTTTATCATGGGTCTGGGAAAGGGGTCTCTGTATGTGTGAGGAAGCCTGAAGAGAAGGAGGGAGGGAACTAGGGTGAGAGGTGACTGAGGAGAAAACGTCAGTACGGGGAAGCTAGTTAAAGAAAGGGGGAGGAGGTAAGGCGAGAGGAGGCCGGGAGAGAGTGGGAAGGAGTGGGTGAGAGCCCGGAGCTGCCGGAAGTGTATGAGCGGACGGCAGCATGCTGATCGGGGCTCTGAGAAATAAGGCGCCCGGGCCGGTGGGTGCTGGGGAGGGGAGAGGAGGGGCGGAAGCTGATAGGGAAGACCAGGAGAGGAGGGATAAGATTAATTCCCGCACAGAGGTCAAGCTGCCATTCACGAGTGTCTAACGCACAGTTGTGCACCTACAAAAAATAGTCAAATGGGTTTTATTTCTTCAGCTGCATCCCAAAGAGGACGATTCAGAAAAGGGGGGTGGTGATGAACAGAGTGTCTGAATTAAGCAGACCACTCTTACCCAGTCCAAAGATCAGGGCTTGATCCATCACCGGTATTTATCTCACTGCCCCATCCCAGCTCAGAACCTGGCTATATGCAAATCAGTCTGTCCCTGGCCCAGTGCATCATGGGAACAGGGCAGACTAAACTACCAAGCCAATTCTTCACCAGAAAGGAGACAAGCTACCGGGGACCGGTTTCTGGCATTTCAGCCGTCTTCGGCCCGGCTTGCTTGAATCCTGATGGAGCAGTGAGAAAGGGACTCATGTCTGAGTATACCCTGCCACACCTATAGTAGCCAAAAACGATTCAGAAAAGGGGGTGGTGATGAACAGAGTGTCTGAATTAAGCAGACCACTCTTACCCAGTCCAAAGATCAGGGCTTGATCCATCACCGTTATTTATCTCACTGCCCCATCCCAGCTCAGAACCTGGCTATATGCAAATCAGTCTGTCCCTGGCCCAGTGCATCATGGGAACAGGGCAGACTAAACTACCAAGCCAATTCTTCACCAGAAAGGAGACAAGCTACCGGGGACCGGTTTCTGGCATTTCAGCCGTCTTCGGCCCGGCTTGCTTGAATCCTGATGGAGCAGTGAGAAAAGGACTCATGTCTGAGTATACCCTGCCACACCTATAGTGGCCAAAAACAATTCAGAAAAGGGGGTGGTGATGAACAGAGTGTCTGAATTAAGCTGGTTGGTGCAGTGAGCTAAAAAACGGTGATGGATCAAGCCCTGATCTTTGGACTGGGTAAGAGTGGTCCGCTTAATTCAGACACTCTGTTCATCACCACCCCCTTTTCTGAATCGTTTTTGTCCACCATAAGCGTGGAAGGGTATACTCAGATGTGAGTCCCTTGCTCATTGCACCATCAGGATTCAAGCAAGCCGGGCCGAAGACGGCTGAAATGCCAGAAACCGGTCCCCGGTAGCTTGTTTCCTTCCCAGTATAAGAATTGGCTTGGTAGTTTGGTCAGCCCTGTTCCCATGATACACTGGGCCAGGGACAGACTAATTTGCATATAGCCAGGTTCTGAGCTGGGATGGTGCAGTGAGCTAAAAAACGGTGATGGATCAAGCCCTGATCTTTGGACTGGGTAAGAGTGGTCTGCTTAATTCAGACACTCTGTTCATCACCACCCCCTTTTCTGAATCGTTTTTGTCCACCATAAGCGTGGAAGGGTATACTCAGATGTGAGTCCCTTGCTCATTGCACCATCAGGATTCAAGCAAGCCGGGCCGAAGACGGCTGAAATGCCAGAAACTGGTCCCCGGTAGCTTGTTTCCTTCCCAGTATAAGAATTGGCTTGGTAGTTTGGTCAGCCCTGTTCCCATGATGCACTGGGCCAGGGACAGACTAATTTGCATATAGCCAGGTTCTGAGCTGGGATGGTGCAGTGAGCTAAAAAACGGTGATGGATCAAGCCCTGATCTTTGGACTGGGTAAGAGTGGTCTGCTTAATTCAGACACTCTGTTCATCACCATCCCCTTTTCTGAATCGCATCCCAAGGAGGAGGCGCTCGCACACATGGTCATCAGTCTTGATATGGGTTTTCTTTTGAAGAAAGCCTATCGTAAGATAACTGCATTTTGTGCACGAAGGCTTTGTGATGGATGCTCATGTCTATTTTTTGATGTGTGCTTGTGCATGTGTCATGGCGCATTAGCGGACACTTACCATTGAAACATGGTGGACAGTAAATTAAATTGTGAAAAAAGGGGAAAGCGCACACAATGCACAAAGAAAAGAAACACGTCGACCAGTAAAAAATTGCAGCTGCTGGGCCCTCCTAAATAAATAACAAAAAATTAAGCTCAGCTAATGAGATGCAGTTAGGGCCAGAAGCATGAGGGAAAAATGTAGCATGCAGAAGGGCGGGGCTGGGGCAAAGAGGAACAAGAATGATGCAAAGTAATCTGCTTGAAGAAATAAAGCGGGGAGAAGGGGATAAGCACTAAAAGGGTGATGAGTAGCAGGCAGAGGAAAGGCATCCCGATTCACGAGCAGATGGTCATATTTATGACCTGCAGAGTGCGTGAAGTGGATGGTGGCAAATGGACTCAAAGCGGCCGGTCGCTTTGATGTTCTTGGCTTGCTTTGTGGGATGGCGGGGGAGCAGCTTGGGGGGCATTCCTTTGAAGTCTGGTGCGAGACTGATGGGTTTGACCTTGCACGCGCGTCTCATGAACTGCACGTGATCCGCGCTTGGTCAAGAGTTTGTTTCACCTACTATATACTCGTTATTAAAAGCGAAACCTAAAAGGGAGTTTTTTTATTTCAGGGGAAAAATGGTGTTGAAACAACAGCTAATTCACACCCTTTTATCAACAAGAAAAGGCTTAACCTGCGTATGGAAATCACTATTGACTTACAATGCACAAAAAAGACACGTTTAAGGTGGATAAGGTTAAAAAATTGTTAAAGAAAGCTATGAAAGCCTGTTATAGTGTGCATGTACACTCGTAACTTATGTCCCTCTCACTAAATCCACTGATAATTTGAAACTATTGTAGTGACTTCTTGAACATATTACCTGTAAAACATTTGCATTCACCGGGGACAATTTTATTGACATAACAGAAATACAACATTTTCATTTGAACGTATCCATTTAGTCTCTTCCGTTCCACCACTTGTTTTATTAGCATTACACATTCAGTAGCTACTCACTGCTTGTGGACAAAATCACTTACAAGTGTCGTCATGAAAAGTATGCCGAGATTACTTTCTCAACCGACAATGCCTACACGGACAACCTTCACCCTGCCACATTAAAGATCCTGTAACATCAAGTCCTCTCGAATGCTAACGTCACCATCAAACTCCCCAAAAGAAACATCTAGGAAGCAGGTCCGCTTTTCTTCGGAGCTCAGATCAGGATCGCTGAATACTCATGGGCGAGTTCGGTGCTCTTGGCCGAAGCCTCGCACCCCCAGCCTAGTATATCTGATCGAATCATCATGTCTGAGCCCCGGAGGACGGGATCCGCTGCCTGATTTGAAAGCCTCTGCGCACAGGGCCCAACAACGGGGCTAGCGACCGAGGAAGTCTTCTCATCCCAACCCGAGGCCGGCAGCGGAGAACCCCAGCCGGTCAAATAAGATCAATGTGTAATGAGTGCTGAGCGGGAGCTCAAACACACGGTTCTCTCACACACAGAATCACCTCTCATGCACAGCCACACACACTCACAAACCCATTCAACCATCTCACTGCTCAGCACACGGCCGCTCCAATTTCTCGCGGGTTTATACACATAAAATACGCCCAGTGCATTCTGGGAATCATTTGCCGGGTCATCATTACCGAAACATAGAAGATGGACAACAAAACTAGGGCCCAATTGCACGAGATAAGGCAAAATATATGGCACCTAACACCCATTATTTGTCGAAGAAATTAAATAATCTATAGTGAAAAAATCTTTATTTTTGTCTTAAGAGTGATTATTAAGGGAAAAAGGTGCAATGTTATGATGTTAATTATTCATATATACTAGACACATAAAGATAAGTGTTTTTGATATAATGGTTGACGGCTCAGATGTGCGCAATACGAACGTACGGTATCACGCTCTATTGATAGCTGAACAATTTTTCCTTTCAATCCGAGGGCTCGGTTTCATTCATAAAGATGGCGGCTGATCGTGCCAGGCCTCTGTCCGTTTTCACTGTTAGTATCTTTGAAATTATCCCTCACCTCTGCGATTGGCTAAAGATCAGCAACCAATCAAATGATTTTTCATCGGGCCAGGGAGGCCAATCGAGAAAAAAAGCATTTCAACTTTTCTTAACCCTTTCCATGCTCATGACGAGCTGAGCTCGTCATGATGCACGGTTGAGCTGTGCTGATGACGAGCTGAGCTCGTCATGAACAATGGAATTCAACATAACTCAGCACAGGAGGGGAAAATGCACAGCAGCGATGTGGTTAAACAAGAGGTCCGGCTTTTATATGGTAACACAGGTAGACAGAGGTATATTTTGCATACGTTTGCACATTACATCCAGAGAGATATAGGTCAGCCTTTCAGCGTCGCCGCGCTGCCCACGGCGACCCGGAAGCTCTTGGCCGGCCGGCCGGCCAATCCGCTCGCGGCCGACCAGAAGTCCCGCCTCCCGAGGTCCGCGAGCTGGCGGCGCATGGAGCGCCCTGCCGTCCGGGGTAGCCATAGTCCCCAGGAGGGGGCCGGGGAGAAGGAGGAGTGTGGCGCCTGTTGCGGGGCTCCTCTGACCTGAGGGAGCCCCGATTTAGATGACGAGACGCGCCGCGCCGTGAGGAGCCCCGCCGGAAGAGCGCAGTCGGTGAGTGGGGCCCAGGGCTGATGTGAAGTGCATGCGTGCCTGTGTGTATGCCTGGGGGGGGGGGGAGTGTGTGTGCGCGCGTGTGTGCGCGAGGGAATGTGTGTGCACATGCGTGACTGTGTGTGATTGAGAGAGAATGCGAGGTAGGGGATAGTGTGCCTGTATGTGTGCCGTATGCCTGCGTGTGCATGCGCACGCCTGTGTGTGTGCGTGTGTGCATGCAGAGGGGTGGGGGCTGCCTGTGTCTGTGTGTGAGCAAGGGCTTTGCACCGCGCATGCGCAGCTATCAGACGCTCGCTCCCGAGGTGAAATCTGACCTCGTCAAAGCGCGCGTCTGGTAGCTGTCCACATTCCTAAATACGGGCCACAATAGGTCTGAAGCAGACACCTTCAATGCTCACGCATTGAGGGTAGGTCTGCTCGACCTAAAAAGAATGCATCTGTCTGTAACAAAACTGGTGCTCATGTAAATCGCTCTGATACCTGATATCCTTGGGTCTAGTTTGTGCTATATAAAAAAAAAACAATCGCAACCACATGTGGTGCTTAGTGTACTGCACTCAATTATTACTGGGTGCAATAAAATCTGTCGTCTTCCTCTAACAAACGTAACCAGGCTAAGCCACACACTCTTGCATTTGGAGGTGGTAATGCCCTGCTCCACAATAGTATAGACTTCACATAACACCCCTTAATGACACCCTGCATGCCGCAGCACATCTCATCCAGGGCCTGAAGAAATATGACCACATCACCCCCATCTTGACTAGCTCCCCTAGCCGGCCCACACCATCTTCAAAACCACTTGCATCATTTTCAAAGGCATCAGTACCAGAAACCCTGCTTATCTTGAAGACAAACTCACCGTCACTGGTGTTTCTTTGCACACAAGGAGCCATCAAACCATCAAGCAACAGACTAAGAAATGTGAAAAAGAAAAAAACAAGGTAGAAGGCTTTTTCCATCAATGCATCCAGGGTCTGGAACAAAATCCCCATATCCATGAATACTGTTCCAAAGCTGCTCCAATTTAGGAAAGTGTTGAAGACGCACCACTTAAAGAACACTACATCGCATTGTAGTAATCATTTACAAACCCGCCACTTCTCCCATCTCTCATTGAATTTACTGTATTTTTGTGTGAGCATGTAATGACGGAACCATTGTGGCTCCTGATGAACTCAGTATAACTGTGATGTAAGTATTAGACTTTTAAAGAAGTGAACGCAGGTTTAGACTGTTGAGTTCGCAGCTACATTTAGAAGAATAAAGACGTGTCATACTAAGCTCCCTGTGTGGCATAGTCATTGGCGAGTGCGCAGAATGGGAAGGAGGCTACAACAGGTGATGAGATAGGGAGTAAGCAAACAGAAGAGCAACAGTGCTTCCCAGATAGTTTGCTGTGGTCCAGCAAACATCTTGTGTGTGCCACATGTAACTCCATAGATTGCAGAATCGACATTTGGTGCAGGTGGAGTTAAAGCATGGCCCCAATTCCGTGAATAGCATTTGATGCTAATGAAAGCATAACTGAAGAGCCTATCAATCTGTGGCTGAGAACATGCTGAGAAGGGCACGCAAAAAGGTATTGCGTTACTACACAATTCAAAGTCATACATTCATATGGAGTGACAACGCTTTAGGTGTATGCAACCGGGTTGTGAGAGAGCAGCAAAGTACAAGATAACACTGCAGAAAGACGCACTGCGTGGCAGAGATTAACCAAGTGTCAGAAAGCACAAAGAGAGGCTTAAAGGCAAAGTGCAAGAAATGCTCATCCATTTATCAGTCTTGAGTGAAGAGAGACCATGTGCCACTGCACTGGGGGAAAGCAACCCCAGAGAAAGCACCCAGAGATCTGCTTGTGGAGCAGTCCATACCCTAAGCGGCATGCCATCAAAGCTGCTGGGTTGTGGCTCAGATCAACTCCAGAGGTCTCCTGAGAGCAAAGGGCTTCCATGGAGACCAGGGGGTGTCAAGGTTCCACCAGGCCTTAGAGATGGTCTGAATGAAGCAGGTCCTAGCGGACAGAAGATTGTATGACAAGGAACTCCACCCTCAAATTCAGCCAACCTCAAAAATGGTTAAATTACCACCACCTTCTTGAAATCACTACCACCATTTGATGCCGCAAAAAGGTGACTATCAGCGACAGATGGGCTGCCTGGATAGAGTCATTTGATGATTTTGCTGATGCAATTGAAAAGCAAATACCAAGAAAATTAGCATGTATCTTAAGCATCCTGCTGGTGAAGGCGTGAAAGAAGTCATAAAGAAAATGCCACGGGCTAACAAAATCACATACGGACAAACCAAAGCAGCCTTGAATCTCAACTTCAATCCAATGCCAAATGTATATTTTGAAAGATACATCTTTGGTCAAGAAATAAAGCAAACTGGTGAGATCAGTGAATTTAATGATGAGGAAGCTATATGCCTCAGAGTGATTGACAGATGTATATCAGTTTCTTTCAGATAACGAATGCTGAGAGAAAATCTTAGTCTGGAGCGAGTTCTTATGGTTGCCAGAGCTGAAGAGCGTGCTGATCAACAAGCTGCTGACAGGGAGGCTGGAGGTGCCCAAAGTGAGTAAGTCATGAATGTGAGTTCCATAACACAAGGTAATATTCTTTGGCCATATCTTTTCTGATGGTGGTATAACACCTGATTATGCTAAAGTGCAAGCACTGTCAACTTCAGTCCTCCACAAGATGTTTCCATGTGACGCTCATCCCTTGGCATGACCAGCTATTGCTCTATATACATACAAGGCTTTGCCACTGTCAGTGCGCCATTAAGAGACTTGACTAAAAAAAATGTTTCTTTGTGTTGGTCACATGAATGCAAGCAAAACTTCTTGAAGATGAAGAAAGCTATTTAGGATGCTACCGAAATTGCATAATTTGATCCAAAGCTTCATTAATAGGTTGCTGTTGATGCTAGCCCTGCCCAGTTGGGCACCATACTGGCACAGCAAAGTAGACACCCAAATGCTCTAAGACCTTTTGTGGCGTATGCCAGCCTCTCTGTCCCAAAATAAACGCGCTTACTCACAACCAGAGAAAGGGAACTTGGCAGCAGTGTGGGCTTGTGAAGATTTACACTTATTCTTGGATGGAAAGCCCTTCATCCTTGTAACTGATCATCAAGCATTAGTATCTATCATTGGAAATCCAAAGGCAAAAATGCCTCCTCGCATTGAATGTTGGGGTCTGTGATTGCAAGAGTGCATTGTCCAGGGAAATATCAGAACCCGGCCAACTGCTTTTCACGAGTGCCTCTACAATGCCATGGAACCCCTTCTAAGATGGCTGAATCCTACATAAATTTCATAGTGAAATCAAGCATTCCAACTGCCATTTTGATAGAACAAATTGCCACTGCCACATGTCAAGATAATGACATGCTGAAACTGAAAGACATAATTATACAACCGTCTTGGTACCAGCACCCTTGACCTTTAACCAGTGACTGTATATATAAAAAGCTTAAGAATGTGTCAAAGATGAACTGTCCATCACTCAGGAAGGTATTATTGTATGACGGTCGAGAATTGTCATTACAGAGAGTCTTCGACAACAGATAATTTAAGTAGTCCATGAAGGACGTCATGGAATTTTTGCTACCAAAGGAGCTCTCCGAAAATGAGTCTGGTTTCCACATCTCGAGGAAAGGGTTGAAAAGGAATTAAAGACTTGTCATCTAATCAACTCCCTGTCATCGAAAATCACTCAACATCCATTAAGCATTTCAGAGTTGCCAAGGCAAGCATGGAAAAGAATTGTAGTGGACCTCTTTGGTCCTCTTGATAACGAACACTACCTGATGGTGTTCATTGATGAACAATCCCATTTTCCATTGGTCGAAGGGCTCTCCTCTATCACTCATTGAGAGATTACACAGCATCTTTGCAACCTGGGGTGTTTCCGCGATTTAAAAGTTTGACAATGGCCCACCTTTTAGCAGTCGGGAATTCAAAGGCTTTCTCAGTCATCATAAGGTGAAGCATCAGATGAGTTCTCCTCTGTGGCCACAGGCCAATGGCCTTGTCAAACGTTTCAGGAGTATTCTAAAGAAAGCTGTCCAGAGTGCTGTACTAGAAAAGCTGGACCTTAAAGCTGCTCTAAAATCCACTCTTCAAGCTTACTGCTCAACCCCTTACCAGAACACAGGTGAAAGCCCTGCAACCTTGATGTTTGGCAGGGGCATGAAAACCAAGCTACCTTAATGGACCAACAGACAAGCAAATACTGAGGAAGAAACACCCATGAAAGACTTTGGTCGTAAGAGGAAAATGTAAGCCTATGCAGACAAACATCCACATGCATGAGATGTCACCTTCACGAAAGTAGATCAAGTTCTTCTTTGACAGCATAGAAAATGAAAGTCTGATGCTCTTTTCAATGCTGAACTATTTCATGTTGTGACCATCAAAGGACACATGGTTACTACCCAGCCTCCTGTGAAGTCCATTAAGTGAGATACCCCGCATTTCAGACGTGAAGCTCAGCACTCGTCAGGCACTAATGTCATTGCACAGACTGGGTCTGAATAGACATGTGAAGAACCCCTGACTGCTGCTGTCACTTCATCACCAAACCCAGTCATGGACATTTCTATCGCCTGTCTCAGTTTCCGTAGACACGGTCGGGACGTGTGATCCACAGACTATGAAGATTCATTGAAGAGCTTTAATCATATATATTTGTATAAAATTGCAAATTTTTATTTAAGAAAATGGGTAGATGTAGTATCTTGTGAGCATGTTAAGACGGAACCTTTGTGGCTCCTGATAGACTCCATAGAGCGTTAGAACATAGTGAAGTGTATGCACATTTAGAATGTTGAGTGCGCAGTTACACGCAGAAGAATAGAGATATGTTATACTAAGCTCCGTGTGTGGCATAGTCATTGGCTAGTACCCAGGCTGAGGAGGAGGTGACATTTATGATGGTCTTTGAGCCTTTACAGCACTCTGTTGCTTTTGGGCTAGGTTTGTGCTATGGAAATACCATATGCATACATACATGTCAAACCTCGTGAAACCTAACAGGGGGAAGGCCATTGTGTAGAACACCCAAAATCCACTTATGCCTAAAATTTTTACAGGAAAACCCTAAAAATATATGGGATTTATCACTTCTGGTAAATTCCATGCCGCTGGGTTTTAGATTTTACAGAGTGTGATAAATATTTCTCCATCCTATGAGGCACTCTTATTTGTGACCTTATGAGAGCAAATTCTATTATTAGAGCATATTCAACTCGGTGCCAAATAAAACATGATTTTGAACTTGTAAATTGATTCAAACAGAATTAAAATTCTGCCTGTTATCAGAAAATGTCCAATTGAGTGAATCTGTTCACACAAGCGAGTTGTGGATGTTTCCCCGCATGGTCTTGCCTGCGGAAGTATCTGTTTAGCCACAACATCACAAGGTTGTGGGTATTCACAAACCTTTAGCAGCAAATTCCTTCTCTGGATACAGTTAAAAATTCACTCTCTTCAAGGTCAGGAGCAAGGAGGTAGGAGTGGAATAGAAACACTGACAAAACGTGTGGGTGCAGGAGAAGGGGTTTTTCTTAGGGAACCATATTTTCTCCATGCAGAAACCAAATTCATTTTTACAGGGAAAGAGATCTTTATTAAATAGGTTCACTTTTCTCCCTATAAGTACTCATGACATTTGTCAACAGTCACAGGGCCCCAGAAGCGCTCCTTGAATTCTTTCTGAATTCTAGGAAAGTAATAAATGTATGTAAGCTTATGATTGAAAATGAACACTTTTCCAACTAGTTCCTTTGTGAATATGCGCAATATGTGTGCAAAAGCCAATATGGTGGATGAAATGTTAGACAGCAGTACTATGCTCAGCATTTCCCAGCGTGTTCATTTACTATTTCTGTGGTTGGAACTCCTGTGTTTTTCTCCAGAAGATGCTATCACACGTTTTGTCACATCCATCACATTGGTAATTGTGGCTTGGACTTGGGGTACATTCACATGAACTCAAGCATTCCCTCTGTATTTTTTAAAGCAATGGGCTGGTCATTGGTCAACATTGAGACAGCAGCTGATGCATGAGGATGAGATAAGATGTTGTTGTTAAAGCTGGGGCTGCTGTGGAAAATCTACATTACAGGGCTTCTGCAGCGATCAGGGAGGGAAAATCAGCGGGTTGTGGGTCGCAGGGTCTTAAAATATGCCTATGAACTAAAGATAAATAGAGGAATCTTTAAACTAAACTACGAATAGGAAAAGAAAAAAGAAAGGAAAAAAGAAATGAAAAGTAAAGTAAAGAAAAGAGGAACCAAGAAAGTATCATGGTAGAAACATAACAAAAATAATCATGAGCATTATTAGTGGTGATGTCACAAAGAAGTGAGTAAGTAACCCCAAAACAATAAAGTAACAATGAAAGATTAAAGGGAAAATACAGGACCACCGAAAAGCAAATCGGAAAGAAACAATGGAAGAGAACGATAAGAATGGAGAATCAAAAGACGTGCTTTAACTGGTCATTCAAACATCTTGGTTTGCATGCCCAGTCTCTGCACGTATCCTGCGGTATGAAATAAATGTAACCATTTTTTAAACTAATGAAAATAATGTGTGAATTAAATGGTTACCAAAATAGGAATGTGGGACTTTAAGGAAATGAGAGGTTTATGTTTCTATTACTAACCAGTAATCTTCATCACCCTGAGTCCTAAACGTGCTCGTCACAGTCCTTTTGTGGAACAGGAGCCCGCATTACTATCGATGCCCAGGCTGCTGGCGCAAGTCGCCTCTTAGTTCCCATTCTGAATAATTACCAAAATAAAGAGACGGGCGCTGGAAGCAGGAATCAAGAACAGAGTTTAATTCTCATGAGGAGAGCCAGTCATGTCAGACACGAAACAAGGTGCCATCGGGAGGTGCTCTAACAAGTGAGCTGAAACTCTGTCTTTTATACTTTACAAAACACTTGGCATTACAGTCACAGCATTGTGAAACAAAGAAAAGACAACCCCATAATCCTCGTGTCAATCCTACCCCACATGTGTTCACAATTGGGACCCTTGACCTGCTGATAAGAGAGGGGGCAATGACGCAGCTGAATGTTCCGCTGATTATTAGGATGTGTGCGCCTGATCATAGCCCAGGGGGTGGGGTGGCTAGGATCAATAGTGGGTCCTTTGAAGAGGAGTGACTTCATACAATAAGGGCAGTAAATGGTATCTCCTGGCTCAGGCGATGGCCTCGGACATGTGTGGTCAGCCGGACTCGGGGGAAGGGGTCATCAAAGGAGTGGTATCCATGCCACGTGGACAATCGAGCGCGGAGGGAAGGCTCGTCAACAGAGGGGCATTCATGGAAGGAAAGGAGGTGTTGGTCAGGCGCGGCCGTGACTCCCAAGGACAGGGTCTTGCAGAGGAGGAAGGTTTATGACTTGACCATGTGAGGGAGAAGGAGGGGGTCAGGGTGCGCGCAGGGTCAGAGTCGCACAGAGAGAGAGAGAGGTCTTATGACCCGTACATGAGAGAACAGGGGCAGTCAGATACAGCTGGGGGGCTATGTCAGCTGAGGCGAAGGATGCTTCTTCAAGAGGGAAATGGGGGGGGTGCCTGGGTCAAGCAGGAGGGTTGCCTTTCATAGCAGGGTCGCGCAGAGTGCTGGGTTTCATGGTCTATGCATGTGAGAGTGGGAGGGGGGTGCTCAAATGCGCGCAGGAGGGAAGCCAGTGATTCTAATGAGTGGGCAAGAGGCCAAGGTGCCTAAAATGGCTGTCATGTACATATGGGCACGGGCTTTTACTGGCGGAGTGATACGGTCAATATTTCAGGGTATACGTGGTGTCTACAGGGAGGGGGACGGGAGAGGGCAAATGAACGCCGCTTAGGTACATTAATTTTGCTAATTTCCACAGTCGCCGCTTTTAACATAAGCGAGTTCATTTTCCTATTCTTCCTAGTTGATGGGCGTACATATAAACATGTGGTTGATGAAATAGCATTTGTCAATACTAACATATTGCATAAAAATCATGAACAGTTGATGTGATGGGCAGAATGCAGCACATAGGAAATTGCATTTGTCGAGTTCCTATCATTTCAAAAGCACTACATAGCATAAATGTTTCTGACTTAAAAATGTGACCAGTGAACATTTTGACCAAGCAGTTGAGGGCGGAATCAGTTCAATATACAAAGTCTCTTCGTCACAGTGTCTTTTATCAGTGAGCCATCACTGGTAGGCTCTAGTCCGTGTCCTTTCGTTGGCGCTGTTGAGCACCGGCGGTGGAGCTATAGGTCCAGCTCGGTTCTATCCTTACGCGTTGCAGGGTGCGGTCAGTCCTCTGCTGTTAGACCACAGTCCTGTTCCCTAAACAATCCGTTTAGCGGCGCCTTATGCTCGGCACCTATATTTCCGTGGCAACACCCTATTCCCACCTGAATGCCTTTCTTCCTTTTGGCGTGAAGTCACATGGAAAAGAGGGTGTGTGTTGTTCAAACAGTCGATAGGAGAGAGGAGGAGTTGGGTCAGAGTTCCTGGGACACACAAAAGAGACCAAGGGAGCAAAGGATAACAAGCAGGCAGGCCCATCAATCGGGCCCAAAGAAGGGGGACGGAGACTCCAGGCACACGTGGGTTAGCAGACGGAGGGCTTCAGGGCAGCCCGTCAAGTTTCATTTTCCACGTTTGAAATTGCTGTCTCGTCCCGCATCTTGTTGTTCTGCAGCTCCACCTTTGGTCGAGGTCACACGTGTCTCAAGATCTGCAGCCAGGCTGTACGTCACATCCGACCCTTCTCCTTCGGTGGTCGTGAATCTTTGAATAGGTACAAAACAAGCCTTTAGAGAACTGGCAGACGAAGACATTTATGCATGTGAGTTCCTCCCTTAATCCTACGCATTTGGGAGATACGCTCATCGGTCACAGTCAGATGTCTATTACCAAGCAGTGCATATGTCGGCATTCCTACTGAGTTCATGCCGAGTTTACTCATTGTCTTATTTATAACTCAAGTGAGGACAAACAAGATTCCCATCAACTGTGCATTTCATCATATTCAATATTTCGGAACATTTCCCTTCAAGGCTGGCTAACCTTTTCAAACAGGGCGGGGGCGCTATCATCGAGAGTCAGGTAAAACAGGGATTTCTCGAGGGACGACAGTTACTCATGGTCATCATGTTTATATCCGAGACAGCAGCTGGGGTCTATCAAATGGGGCGGGGATGCTTCGGGCGCTCGCGCTTGGGTGCAAAAGGGGGTGGGGCAATCTGGTCATTGGGGGTCGATCTAGACGTTGGTGTTCGTCTCTGAAGAACAGACATAAGGTGCCATTGACATACAGTTCCCCTATAACTGGCCAGATTTGGGGGACTTTAGTCGTCTTACCTGTCCTTTCCTTCTCAGCCAATTCAAGTTCATTCATTTTACAGAAAGGAGAGGCAGTAATATGGCGAGATTCAATCAATTTTAGTTTCGGTCAATTTCGCTGAACGCCCTCGCATTCAATATGTATCAAATCAGACTGGTGCCGGTGGGGCACAATTTTACCAAAAAGAAGGAGAGAAAATAGGGAGACTCTCGTAGAGAGCGAGAGTCGTCCGCGATCTAAACGAGCCATTCGGTACACGTATGACATGTAGAGAGAGATAGAGAGAGAGATAGAGAGAGAGAGAGAGACGTGTACGCAAATAGGTCATTTAGTGCGCTCACAACACAGAACAGCATAGGTCAGGTAACACGCAGATACGGACAGAGGGAAGACATAAATTCATACATTACACACACACAAACTCAGACAGGGAAAACGGCACATGTATTACACATATATATAAGACATCCACGACAAACAGAAAACGACAGGTGGCCAACAAAATTCATATTATATCCTACGTATCTTTACTATCCTATTTATCTACGTGCTTAGCTCTTTCTACCCTTCCCTCCTTTTCATTCTCGCCAGTTATCTCTGCGAGCGTTCTCAATTGCCAATACTTACACCTCGGTTAGTCGATCAGAATTTAACCTGGTCGTGCTATTTACCCATGGTTGGATCTTAATCCATTTTCAGTCCCTTCCTTTGGTGGGAAGTTCTCCAGGCTGAGGCAACGGCAAGTATTGATCGGGAGAACAGTCGGGCAGCTTGGCTATATCTATAAGAGTGTGAAAAAGGGGAGCAGTGCATTTTGAACATCAGCAACATTTCTAACTTCCTAGACGGGTGGTGCCGTGGCAACCCTTACCCGTATATTTTGCTTTGTCCTTTCCCTACCTAGTCAAGCGTCCAGTTACATTATTTAACATGTCATTTCTAGTCAATTTTTCGTCATTCAGTACCTGTCCAGTTTCTATGTCAGTCTATCCTTTCAGTCGCTGTGTTCTAAGGAGGAACAGTCATGTTTAAGTCTACGTCTTTTTTTTTTTTTTTAAACTTATCGTTATGAGGACTATACACTTATCCCCTCTTTCCCTTTTCGTCGGTGGTTCGACCGTCGCTCTCCCACACTTCAGCCGTCGTTCTGGCGTGACCTGCAGAAGGGAGGAAGAAGAAGGGGTGGGGGACAGCATTCAAAGTACATCAGCATGCAGTAGTCCGAAAATGCCTTTACTTACCACTTACTCGACCTATCTCCACGTACCGCCTTTCTTTACCATCTCGGCGTTTAAGCCCAGAGGGACCAGTAATGTCAGATAGATAATCATTGACGATCTGCGTATCTACATGAGTTACTTGGTCGCAACCCTCTTCGTCGGATGCAAAGGTGGCGGTCAGGTGGCATCTCCGTGGTGTCGTTTTAAGGGTGTCCAAAACGCTTTTCTGGCTGCCTGTGACACACAATGTAGCTGCTAAATATCTAATCCCTTTTTGATCTACATCCTTCATCATACTTATTCTTAGCTCACAGTAGTAAGACATCCAAAACTCATTAATGCAACTGCTACAACCATGCTTTCCTTTTCAAAATACTTTTAATAAAAAGTGTTGATGTACAAATACAGGCCTGCAACTCGGTGGGCCGGCTACAAAGCAGATTGAAACTGTACATAAGAAGAACGAAATAGGTGGCAGTTCATTGCATAAAGTGCAGCGGTGCAATAAAATCGCGTTAAACTTCCCTACAGAGCAAGCATGATGCATGTCAGTGATTCATCTTTAATAAATTCATAAATTCATTATCCAAGTTCATTCGTTACCTAAATTACACCAATTCATTTTCCAACTTATAATCAGTACCCACTCTAAGTCAGTTCATTGTCCAAGCACATACTTAATAACCTTCATATCTACTTTCATTATCCAAAAACTGCGCATATATCTCGGGACAAAAGGCTGCGCAATCAGGGTGCAACAAAGTTTATTCAAAACGTTTCATTTTGTGTCGGCGCCATTTTTGGGTGGGGTCAGGCGAGTTCCAGCACAGTCAGAATGTCTCCAATGATTCGTGGTTGGACCGAGGCCTTCCGTTGGAAGTTCAAAAAGTTTTGAATCATGTGGTAACAGTCTAACGATAGTCAAAGAGTGGGGAGGGCGGCAACAATTTTCCTACCGGGTCATTCTGGTGTTCCTCCGGAACTGAACAAGTCTGTGCCGTGGCTGCACCTTAGCCATTTCCAAACTGAAGCTGGCGCTGGCAGGAGTGCGTCGATGTCGCTGTTCCCAGTGAGGGGGACGGGGGCGCCCATGTGGAGGGATCGGGGTGCCCCCCGGCTCTTATAGAATCTTCAAGGTTGAGGAGAAGAACAGACATGGGGCGTGCGCCCGTCCAGGGCAAAAGACCGCTTTTTGATGTTGACCCTCTTTAAGTAAGAGCATTGGGGTGTCGCTGGAAGCCTCCACCTGGAGGGAGGTGGGGGAGGCTCGTTCGCGCCGCCTCCCCCTTCCAGCGACCCCGCGCCGTTCCTCGGCTCCGTCGCTTCGATATTGGCCGTGCCAGCCATTGAAGATGGGGGGGGGTCGGTGGCTGCGGCAAGACATCCCCCCCTTTTCTCGTCGACATGTGGCGGGACTACCTGTAACTATGCAGGAATTTGGCATGTGGTGGGACTACTTGCAAGCGCCGCCATTCTCGCTTTTGGCTTCGGCCTTCTTCGTGGGTCGGAACAGGCGGGAGACAGGAGGGGAGGGGTGGTCGGTGGCTGAGGCAAGACAGCCCCCCCCCCCGTGGCCTGCAGGGCAGCAGGAGAGAAGGAGAGCACTCTGCCATTCTTTGGACCGCCTGCCCAACATCATCTCCTCCTGACCGTGGCCAGGCGGGCCCCTCGTGCCTCGAGGCCTCGCCTTCCGGATGGGCGTAACCGCGGACCTGTTGCACTTCGGGAGCTTCCGGAATGGGGGTAGGTACCTATTAAATTGTTTCTATCTCATGTGACCGTTATTTGGGCGTGGCGGGCAATGAGGCAGACATGTTTGGAGCAGGAGTAGGCAATGGAGCCTAGCTACCTCGTGGCTGCCTTGGTGTCAAGCTTGTCTTCCCTCGCCATTTTTATGTTTCTTATTGCGAGTTATTTCTAACATTTCTTATTTTATTTTTAGCGAAGTTGATAACTCATCAGTGGCCTACTGATTTCGCTCAACTCTTTTTCCTGTATTTTTATGCCATAACCTATTATAAGCTATAGCGACTAGTCCACACTTAATGAACATGTCCTTATTAGGTGTACCCTCCAGTGGAGCTGGGTGGTTCATCTCTAATAAGCGGTCCGGGCTAAACAGGCTACCAACCAGTGGGGAGAAGATAGGCATGACGGATTACAACGGGGACAAAGGTCTGCATTACCTATCTTATCACAGCGGGCAAAGACTAGGCAGAATATTTCTATTCTCCGTTGTTTGGCGGCGGTGAATACCTCAAAAGAACCAATATCGAACAATCAATGTTCGGTCAATCAAACAATCAGTGGGGAGAATAAGTGGGCACGAAAAGTTATCGTTACCTACTCTTTCTCTACCTGCAAAGAGAGACCTTGTTCTTCCCTGTTTGCAGACAAAGAATCTCCAGACAATAATCCACGAACGACAGTTCGGGAAACAGTGGGGGAGGAAGATAGGCACGACGGATTACAATGGGGACAAAAGTCTGCGTTACCTATCCTTCACTGCTTGCAAAGAGAGAGCCTGTTGTTTTCTCCGTTTGCAGACGGTGAATCTCCAGAGGTTTCAACAAAACGTAATACTAGTATTATCCAAAACAATCATTTCACAATTTGTCGCATTTACGCGACCTTACCCGGACCGGACCGTGTGGGCAGTTCTTCGCCTTCCTCCTTCCAGCGCCCGATCGTTCTCTTACTCCATGATTTTACCGCAGCAGTCCTGTGGGATTCCAGTCAGGACAGTAGGTCACTCAAGAGAGGTCCGTTCAGAATAGGTGAAGTTCATTCAATCGGCAGCCGGACGAGGGCCCTCTCAAGGCAGGTATACTCCGATCATTTAGATATTCACCTCATCGTCTGGATCTCTCTTACTGGACCTTATGTCACTGATGGGCCCCGAGTTGGGACGCCAATTGTGGAACAGGAGCCCGCATTACTATCGATGCCCAGGCTGCTGGCGCAAGTCGCCTCTTAGTTCCCATTCTGAATAATTACCAAAATAAAGAGACTGGCGCTGGAAGCAGGAATCAAGAACAGAGTTTAATTCTCATGAGGAGAGCCAGTCATGTCAGACACGAAACAAGGTGCCATCGGGAGGTGCTCTAACAAGTGAGCTGAAACTCTGTCTTTTATACTTTACAAAACACTTGGCATTACAGTCACAGCATTGTGAAACAAAGAAAAGACAACCCCATAATCCTCGTGTCAATCCTACCCCACATGTGTTCACAATTGGGACCCTTGACCTGCTGATAAGAGAGGGGGCAATGACGCAGCTGAATGTTCCGCTGATTATTAGGATGTGTGCGCCTGATCATAGCCCAGGGGGTGGGGTGGCTAGGATCAATAGTGGGTCCTTTGAAGAGGAGTGACTTCATACAATAAGGGCAGTAAATGGTATCTCCTGGCTCAGGCGATGGCCTCGGACATGTGTGGTCAGCCGGACTCGGGGGAAGGGGTCATCAAAGGAGTGGTATCCATGCCACGTGGACAATCGAGCGCGGAGGGAAGGCTCGTCAACAGAGGGGCATTCATGGAAGGAAAGGAGGTGTTGGTCAGGCGCGGCCGTGACTCCCAAGGACAGGGTCTTGCAGAGGAGGAAGGTTTATGACTTGACCATGTGAGGGAGAAGGAGGGGGTCAGGGTGCGCGCAGGGTCAGAGTCGCACAGAGAGAGAGAGAGGTCTTATGACCCGTACATGAGAGAACAGGGGCAGTCAGATACAGCTGGGGGGCTATGTCAGCTGAGGCGAAGGATGCTTCTTCAAGAGGGAAATGGGGGGGGTGCCTGGGTCAAGCAGGAGGGTTGCCTTTCATAGCAGGGTCGCGCAGAGTGCTGGGTTTCATGGTCTATGCATGTGAGAGTGGGAGGGGGGTGCTCAAATGCGCGCAGGAGGGAAGCCAGTGATTCTAATGAGTGGGCAAGAGGCCAAGGTGCCTAAAATGGCTGTCATGTACATATGGGCACGGGCTTTTACTGGCGGAGTGATACGGTCAATATTTCAGGGTATACGTGGTGTCTACAGGGAGGGGGACGGGAGAGGGCAAATGAACGCCGCTTAGGTACATTAATTTTGCTAATTTCCACACTTTCCGCATGAGGAACCACTTTCTAATGTTAGATGCCCCATGTAATATCATTGTGAAGAATGTCAAATACCAAATGTTGCATCCATAATCATCCTTCCCCTTTAATTGACCAGCTCCTACTCCAGCCATGTATCCCCTCAGTTACTCTTTCCAAAAGTGCTGCATGTATCAAGTAAATATTTGGGGTCCCCAGGTACCGAAAGAGAAGACGAAGGTAGGCTTGAGGACTATTAGGAACACTAGGCCCCGGGGTGGTGAAGATTACCATTAAGTAAAATAAATATTACCCCTTCGTTCATCTGCCTTGCTCAGTCCTGACAGCATGAGGATGTGCAAAGTTGTATCAACCGAAGGTGCCAAGGACAATTAACAGGGCCCAGAGTAATGCAACAACCAGAAATATTAGAATCGTTTCTTACTGGGACGTGGCTTGGACGGCAGGGGGAATGGCCGCCTGAACCAGGAGCTACGTGGATCGGGAGAGCGACGCAGCTACTGAGCCCGAATTCCCCGCTGCAACACGAGCCAAATGCAGGGACCCAGCACCTGTACCCAGGAGGAGTCCTCCGACGGGCTGACAGCCGCCTCATGCTGCTAAATCTGGTGTTTCTCGGACTTCTGTGGCGAGCTGCATCTAAAATGGCGGCGCCCGGTCGCGTTTTCAATGCTTGATGCCGATAATTGAAGAGGCCCTTCTACAGCCTTCTACCGCCCACCACACGCTGAGTAAGTGAAGCGACTTATGGCCAGCGCCCCTTAAAGTCACCACGGGGGCTAAGGTGCCCTGCAGACGACTCGGCCGCTGAAAACCAGCACTTCTTGCCTGACCCTAAAATGGCAGCGCCGATCCCAGAATAAAACACACTGTCTGCCCATAAGGTGTGCTCCTGCTGCACTTTCAATGCTAAACCTTCAGCTCTATAAGGTTTTTACCACCCCAGAACGGCTCCACCTTGCCCTGGCATGCTTGGGAACAACTGTTCTAGCTCAGTGTTGTCTAACACGTGGCCCTTCAGGTTTTTACCTCACCACTGAGTGTCTCCGCATGGTCGAAGTTAAACGGAACACAGCCTAATGCTTCACGGAGTCCGCCTCTCAATGTAATTGTAACTTTGGCAGGCTACACGGACCATTCTCGAAGCCAAGCTCAGCAACCCTGCCCTACTGGCGTAGGTGACCAGCATCAGCACTACACGGGGTCTTCTCACCGACTTTACGATAGCACACCCTACTTCTTACAGCAGATAAACTACTATTAACTGTGATGGCTAACAGAGAAGACAGAAACAACACCAAAAAGGTGAAACCGGACCCACTTATCTCGGACTCGCCCATTAAGAGCAGATCAGACATGTCTGCCACAATGGATATGATCCTCAGAAAACTGGCTGACCTCCACGATCTCTCTAAATCCACCAAATCTAATACCGACTCTATGCAGCTAGAACTAACAGCGATCAGAGCCAATATGAATACAATACACACAGGTTTGGGGGCAGCCGAACAAAGTATAAGCGACGTGGAGGACCTGGCTCGACAATCAGCTTCCAAAATCCAACGCCTAGAAAACGCCACGGACGAACTCAAATGCCACAACGCGGAGTTGGAGGACAGGAACAGAAGAGGTAACATCAGAATTTTTGGCGTTCCGGAGAACTCCGAAAAAGATGCGGATTCCTGAGTGGCCTTCCTCGAATCATGGATTCTTATGATCACCAACATAGAATTCCCACACGGCCTTGAACTTGATAGGGCACACAGGATCCCTACCTTCGCTACCAGGAACTCCAAGGGCCCCAGACCATTGATACGCAAACCACTCAGATTCCAACATGTAGAGATGATCCTCCAATTCGCAAGGAAAAATCATTCCATCACATGGGAAGGCCATAGAATCATCTTTACGCAGGACTTCTCAAAAGACACGGTGGCGACCCGTAAAGGTTTCCTGGAACGCAGAGACAAACTTAGATCCAGAAACATTGCATTCTCCTTTGTCGGCCCGGCGAAATTCAGAATTGTAGTGAACGGTCACCCAAGATTCTTCACGGACCCAAGAGCCCTTGCAGACCTATTAGAAGATCGCCGTGAACAAGAAATGGATCTATCGTCCGGCCTCTCGAACAAAAGGAAAACATGAACTCATCCACCTCACAAGACACCAAAATGTTTGCTGTTACTCCATGCCAACAAGCCGTGCCTGGTCCGTAATAGGCTTGTTATGGTGCTAGTCTCATGCTCTAAACTCGGATAACATCCGCTTCAACTCTGCAGTCCTTACTTCTCACATGTTCCTGTATCGTGAGTTACTGTTCTTATAGTTATATCATATGCTTCCTATACAGTTTGCAAAACTACGTTTGCAGGTCTATTTCGCTTCAACATAATGCCACACTATTAATATTTACCAATGTTATTCAACGCTGTTAGTCGCTAATGCTATCCGTTAACTCTGTATCGCCTTAGCATGAACTGTTATGCTCTCATGCCATCACAAATGCTCACTGCTAGTTTTAAGGTACTTTTTGCAGCCGCAGATTCGCCCTGACAAGTAGAACAAGTTTCAGGTTGATTGAAAATATGCTAGTTTCGATGTTTAGGGAATTTACAAGATACCAGCTTAGCACTCCTGCTTCCACCTAACACGGTACTGCCGTCGTACTCCCTATGTACGTATTTGGGGGGAGGGGAGGGAAGGATTGGGGAGGGGGGGGTTGGAGGGTAGTTCTGTCAGGGGGGGAGAAAATGGAGCTAAAAGAGCTCAAAGAATTTCAGTTTTTCTTTCTGTATTGTACTGTCTTTTGCTTATGGTAATTTCTTACAGGTATGACACACGTCTCTCACTGCATTCCAAAATCCTATTTCATAGCTGTATCTTATGTCCTGTCCTTAGAGTTGTATCTACACACACTGACCCACACTGTATCCAGCCCACAGCACTATACATAGGTATCCTTCATCTACCACGCAGCCTCTCAGCGATGTTACCTCAATCCAATGTCTAATACAAAATCATTAGCCGATGACCTCACGATAATCTCTCTTAATGTTAAGGGCCTCAACCATCCGGTAAAGAGGAAGAAAGTCTTCGAATATCTCACCAAATCAAAGGGGGACATTATTTTACTCCAGGAAACCAAATTATCTGAAGATGACCTACGTTTCCTGAACATCCATTGGTCATCTCACATATTGCACTCACCTGCGTCTCATAAAAAAGGTGGGGTAATCACCCTACTAGCGAAAAAAGCTAATCTAACACTGGGACTCGGTTTCTCGCTCATTAGAACCCATCCCTCCAGACGACCTGATGATAGTGGGAGGCAACTTCAATCTCCCCCTTGACCCGATTCAAGACAGACAATCCAAATGTTCCTTCCACCCATCCCGCTCGCAAGACGCCCTCCTTCGCCTCTGTGATAGATACTGTCTGAAAGACTCCTGGCGCCTCCAAAATCCTGACAGTAGGGACTATACTTTTTACTCTGCCCCGCATAAATCATATTCACGCATCGACTTCATTCTGATCTCAAGCCCCTTCACACACCTGATAGAGGAAACTGAAATTGCCCCTAAACTGGTCTCTGACCACGCCTGTATTCGCACCAAGCTGGCTGGCTCCAAATCGATTCTTCCACCTAAGAGATGGCGCTTCAATAATAATAGCTAATGCCATTGATGAATACCTAACCTTAAATGACACCCACGACACTACACCTAACACCTTGTGGGATGCTATGAAAGCCACAATCCGAGGGGTCATCATCAACATCAGAGCCAAGACGAACAAGTCGCTAAATAAAGAACTAGAATCCCTAGAACAACAGATCAGAGCTCTAGAATCCCAACATAAGTCCAACCCTCTGGACACTAAAACACTGGAAACACTAACCAAAAAAAAGTACGAATACAACACTATCACCAGCATACGAGCGGGGGTATGGATCAACCGTTTCAAGGCCCTTAATGCTATGCGAGGGCAACAAAGCAGGGAAATTGCTAGCCTCCTATCTCAAACATAAACAGAAATTGTCCACCATAACGTCCATTAAAGACTCTAGGAACAACACTCATACAAAACAGTCTAGTATCCTTGCCACGTTCAAATCATTTTACGAAGACTTATACAAAAATGACAAACCACTAGATGACTCAGCCTGCACTGCCTACCTTGAATCGCTTCAACTCCCCAAACTCTCAGAAACAGATATGACTCACCTAGGTTACCCAGTTACTAACGCAGAGATCAGGGCAGCAATTACCACACTAAAGAATAATAAAGCCCCCGGTCCGGATGGCTTCACTGCGTCATTCTATAAGACCTTCACAAATCAACTTAACCCTCCGCTCCTTAACCTTTTTAACTCCACAGCATCCAGCGGCAGTGTTTCCCCATCAATGAGTGAAGCGACGATCATAGTAATACCCAAAGAAGGGAAAGACCCCCTCCTCACTAAAAATTACCGTCCCATTTCTCTGATAAACCTTGATTGTTAAATATATGCAAACATATTAGCGACCAGACTAAACTCCGTCCTCCACAAACTAATTAGCCCCTCGCAGGTTGGCTTCCTAAAGCACCGGATGTCAAACGACAACACTAGACTGCTGTGCCACCTTCTGGAGAAAGCAAAGGCCTCTTCCGCCCCAACTGTAGCGATAACCTTGGATGTGGAGAAGGCGTTTGACAAGGTCTCATGGTCCTTCCTCCGGCACTGCATGCATTCATTCAACCTCGGCGACTCCTTTGCCAAAATGGTGATGGCCCTATACTCTGCCCCATCTGCCAGGATAGCTATAAACGGCACCCTTTCCGAACCATTCTGACTCCACCAGGGAACCAGACAAGGGTTCCCTCTCTCCTCAGCTCTTTTCCTCCTTGCCCTTGAACCCCTCCTCACGGACATCAAAAATAATAAAGACATTGCGGGTGTTTCCTTCGGGGACACACAGGTTAAGTTAGCAGCGTATGCAGATGACATATTAATTACAACGGAAGACCCTGCTAACTCCATCGAGGGGCTTATGTCCTCGATTGATAAATACTCCTCCCTATCCGGTTACAAATTAAATAGAGACAAATCCGAGGTAAAACCTCTAAATGTACACACCCCTAGGGAAGTGTTAGGCGAGTCTGGTCTGACTTGGCAAACAAGCGTGATTAAATACTTGGGGATAGAATTTACCCATGACCTTCTGAGCACCCTTAAACATAATGAGACCATGACCCTGGCCAAAATCAAACGACTGCTTGACGGCTGGTCCCCCCGGTTCATCACATGGTGGGGTCGTATAGAAACCATAAAAATGATGATATCCCCCTTAGTCAACTACCTTATCACAATGCTTCCACTTATGCTTTCCAAAGAATTCCTCAGCAAATTAGACAAACTGATTTCCTCCTTTTTATGGCAGGGCAAGAAAGCCAGAATTAGCTTAAAGAAACTACGATTAGATAAACGTTTAGGGGGAGTTAACCTGGCGGACTTCAAATTATATCAAATTGCTTTCCTGGCAAAACAAGGATCGTATTGGCTAACCCCACAGACGGTGTATACCCCAGTGTGGCTCTCTGTAGAAAGGTCCATACTACGAGGTCTCGACCCCTGCGCCCTCCTCACCGTCAAACTCCGTCCCAACTTAGGCTCGGGCCCTATCTTCAAAAACACCAAAATGGCTCTACTCCAAGTTAGAAAACACTTACCACATCAATTCCGGCATTCAAACTGGGAGTCGCTCTGGCACAATACCACCTTAACATACAAAGGGAAACCCCTGGACTACTCTTCCTGGATAGAAAGAGGTATATTCTTCCCCGACCAACTCGCCGAAAATTCCCTACCTCTCACCTTCAGGGACCTGCAGGACAGTTTCCTCCTACACCATATAGAATTCTACAACTTTTTACACATCAAAGTAGCCCTAGCGAAAGCGGACCTGAAGGACGTCACCCCCTCCCTCCCTGGATTCCTCACCTCACTTAACAAGCTCGGCCACCAAGTCTCCAGAATATATAAGCTTATTCGCCCACAAACGTCCCCCCTAACCAAACCACTCCAGCTCTATTGGGACTCGTTCTCAACCACACCCACTTCACAGGCAGAGTGGGCCAGAACCTGGGAGTCCACCACACGCCACAAGATAAGCCCTACACTCTCACAAACCAAGTTCTGGCTACTTCATAAGGCCTTCTGGACCCCTAGGAGGCTCTTTCTCCACAAAATCAGGGACGACGACACGTGCTGGAACTGCAATGGTGAAGGAGGGGACCTTGAACACTTAATCTTTAGGTGCCCATGTGTCACCTCCTATTGGGACAGAATTTTTGATCTCATATCAAAAGCCCTACATATCACCCTCCCAAGGGAATTCTCAACTCTTGTTTTCGGTTTCGCCAAAGCCGCCACACTCGATGATAATGACAAAGCCCTACTTGACCTACTGCTGACGGCTGCGGTTAAAATCATACTCAATAATTGGAAAAGCACAAACAAAGCTTCGTTCCCCCATTGGCTTAACTGGGCCATCAACCTAAGAGGAGCCGACAATATAGCCCTTACCTCAACCCCGTGGCGCCCGCCACTCAGGAAACTTTGGGCCTCGCTAGATGAATACTTCGATCTATACAAACCTCCTTGATACATGTATTGTTTCATTTACTCTATATGTATGTATTCTTTAATCTGTTAATAATTTTGGCTCAGCTGTATACATTATATGCTCCGAATAAAATCTTTTGAACACACAAAAAAAAAAGAATCGTTTCTTACTGTCATGCAGCCGGCAAAACTCCAGTACCAGAAACAATGTTATAATCTTTTCCTAACTCTAAACAATAATGAGAAACAAATGTATGATTATTAGCTCATGTGCTTTCGCTACAAATGTCTTGTACTCCTTGCTACTCCTCTAGTTCAACAACATTGTAGATTTCCTGGAATTACCTTCCAAAAGATTTGTAACTTGAGATATTACCTGATACACCCACATAGTTGGGGTTGCTGTAGAGGTATTTTTCCTTTATTAGCACGACCATAAGAAACAAACGAGGAGCCAGAAAAAAGGAAATCTTTTGCCTTCTCAAGGTAGATAAGTAAAGTCTTTCTTACAACTATGTAAAATGCAGCAGAATGTCTGGATTTTGCATTGCAAACTTCGAAAAAAAATCTTGGCAAATATGGAGATGGAATTTTATGGGTGCACTCAGGCTCATGGTGAAAAATTACCCTATTAGGAAAAACAATCTGAGGAAAGGATGAGCCCCCGACTCACTCAGTCTTCAGGCAGAAGTTATAGGACAGAGGAATACTAGTTTAGCATATAAAGTCATAAACAAAGGTCTCTGAGGACCCCTCAGAACAAATCTTTTGGGAATCCATGTCTTAAAAACTCTAGAATCTGAAAAGGATCACTGAATCTAGAAACGAAACTCTTCCGTTTACATCAAACTTCAAAATGCTCCCAATACTTCACATAGCAAGCTAATGTGGAAGGTTTCAAAGAAGTCTAAATGGAAATGGCTACTTCTCTTGAACATCCCTTGAGTTGAAACTCAACCCTCTCAACTTTCACTCCATGAAGTAAAAACTCTGTTGAGAGAGGCATGGAAACTAGAGGGGAGATGGGTCTATCAGGAGATTGAAATGTGGTTGTATTGTCATTTGAAATTGCCGATTAGAAATTACTCTGCCTACCTGGAAGCCACTAGCTGCCAGTGGGACCCTTGTGCCTTTCTTCTTGGTCCCGGTGCCTACCGTGCCGTGAGCGTGTCCTCGCCCGCCTGTCCCCCCGCTGCCGCGACCTACCAAATAAGCGGCCGCAGTGCGGGGGGACTACATCGCCCAGAGCACCGTGCGGGATTGTCCCACCCACCAGCTGCACTTCCGCGCCCGGGGGCGCCTAAACATCCAGCGTTCGTCCGGGGGAGCGGGAGACTTTGCCGCTTTGTCGAATAGAAATTACCCTGCCTACCTGGACGCCACTAGCTGCCAGTTGGACCCTTGTGCCTTGCTTCTTGGTCCCCGTGCCTCCCGCGCAATGAGCGCGTCCTCGCCCGCCTGTCCCCCCTGCTGCCCCGACCTACCAACTAAGCGGCCGCAGTGCTGGGGTACTACATCGCCCAGAGCACCTTGCGGGATTGTCCCGCCCAGCAGCTGCACTTCCGCACCCGGGAGCGCTTAAACACCCAGCGTTCGTCCCGCGTCGTGGGACGCCCGCGGGCGGTCGCCGGGCTGAGCCCGGGCAGGGGGCGGGCCGTCTGGGGCTGGCCGAGGCTGGGCTGGGCCATCCCTCTTGGTCTACCCTTCTTCTTTGTTCCAGCCTGCGGACTGAGTACTTGTAAATACTGCCTTACTGCCTTTTATATATTACATAGCTATACATTTATTATTCTTATTCTTATATTCTTGATGCAATCATTGTTACATGTATTTTTAGTGTGTGTGTTAATATTGTGAATATTCCACTGTGCTATCATTCCAATATATTTTAGTGTATTGCTAAAAGATATGGGAAAAAATACTCCCATTCATTCGAATGGGAAAATAAGAGTAGTTGCTAATCCCCCCTTACCTACCCTGACAGCAATAGACAGAATGCTGCAGCAGACGATCGGGGTGGTCACCTCTGCTATTGAAAGCACAGAAAGACGCTTATCTCTGCCACCTGGCTTCCTCCCCCCCTTAGCTAAAACAAATATGTCAATGCTAACTACTAACTCCCAGGATTCCATACTAGCCCCCTCTTTTGTTGCTTTGCCTGGAAGAAATAGTATCACACCAATAGACGAGAGATCACCTAGGGCTCCCACGGATGTAATTGAATTATTGCCCCTAACTGCAAGGTTATCCGTGACCCCCTCCCTATCTGTCAGCAATCAGATCAGTGATCCCACTCCTCTAAATGAGGACGTCTCAGGCAAAGAGGGACAAGACATTTTGGGAAGTCCAATCCCTATTCTAAATGTTAGTGATAGCCCCTGTGTGAAAACTAGAGGACAGAAGGCTAGATCTAAGCAAAAACATACTGCTGAAGAAAGACAATCTAGTAAAACAAGCAAAACTAGTAAAAGGAATACTAAATATAAACCAAATAAAGTTATGGAAAATTTAAATGGGAGTAGAGGGAGCGAGGAGAATGATCAGATAGAAACTGTCCCTCTACCAACTACTAGTAGGGACTTAAAAGACGATTCATTCTGGGAGAGAATGGGAACTCTTTTAATGACTTTTTTAGAACCTATTAATCTTAAAGTCAAAAATATAGAATTAAGGCTAACTAACATCGAGGGAAAACTTGACAATAAGCCACCCCAAGTGAGGTTAAGTCCTTACCTCACTTTAGTGCCACATGCTCTAAAACTACCTCATTAGCCCCCGCTAAAGTGCCAGTTCCTGCCAAAGTGGCAGTTCCTGTCAAAACACCAGCTCCAACTAAAACACCAGCCAAATCCAAACATCTTAACCCAAGCTTACTGATCGACCTAATCACAAAGGCTTAAGAGGGGATACTGTAACTAATAACAATGGGTCTGTTGACTCACGCATGGTAGCCCCTAATGGGTCCTCGTATGTACCATCTCAACGTAACAGAAGATTAGAGGATCAATTAGAGGATCAATTCGAGGAAGGGGTAACGCCAAACCTCTTTAACTTAAATCTCCCGCCAGAAGCAACACCATATACTGTGGTTTTGGCAAATGTACCCCCACTTCCCCCTAACACTGTTGAAAACTGGTCAACCCTGAGAAATAAATCCCTTTATTTCTTGTCATCTAGGGTTGGACTTAAATATCATCTTTTCTCAGAGTTTAAAATGGCTAGAAGAGCAAGATGGGTAGGCACATTGATAAAAATGCTGAGGGGTGACTGTGTAGTTCTCTCATTTCGGTCCCCTCAATTGGTTAATACAGTGTTTGAAAGAGTGGCCATGGGGACTTATGATTCACACTCTATTAACATTCTTCCCCTTGGTTACTTCTATTCCCCTCCTCGACCAATTAGACGCACAGCCCCCCGCTGCCCGTCCATGAACTTAGAAGAACCATGGGTCAGAAGATATGGAATTCCAACATTTAATTACTATGAAACTCTTAGTGGTCTGCAAAATATCGACTGACTGCAGTCGGACACTATTAACCCCATTGCACCAGGTTTAGATGAAGTCTCTCATCCTGATTTCTGTATAAGTGAACATGTAATTGCAATTGGGGAGAAATTACCATCTGTAGTCCTAGCCATGTGTGAGGATGCGGAGCTCGGGGGGGGGGGGTGTTTTGACAGCAGATGTGGGCATAGGGCGGGGGGGTCCAATTGGCCCCCTTTTCAAACATCGACCTCACCCCTATGTCCCCTGCTGACCCGTCTATCCCCCTGATAAGTCCATCGGTGCTTAAAATTTCATCATGGAATATTGCTGGCATTAGATCTAAAATTGAAAACCCAATTTGGAGGGATTTCATTCAATCCCAAGATTTGCTTTGTTTTCAAGAAACATTGAGCCTTGAACCAGTACATTTGAATGGCTATAGAACTTTTTATACTTCAGCTGTAGCTGTTCCCCATGGAAGACCTAAGGGTGGCTTGAGTGTCTATTTGTCTAACAAATTAGAGCTTGAGAAAATTACTGAACCTGTTAAAGACATTTATTTTCAAATTTTGGTACTTGGCCTGGGTTGTGATATCCCAATTGTAATTGTCAATTTGTATAATAGTATTCCCTGTGATGATGTTACGAATGTTTTAATGAAATTGACTACAGCCTTGTTTGTACAGGAAAAAACTTTTTAAGCACAAATTGATGATAATCATGCTGGGGGATTTCAACTGTAATTTGTGTGAATTAACTAAGGACAATAGGTGTGGTGTAACACGGGATGATGGTGAGGGACGTTTCCATTTTAAACATACTGTTTTAGGGGTACAATTTAATATCTTGTTAGCTAATTTCGACCTAGGGTTTGCAAATGAAATGTGTATCTCTACCTCTACACTAGCCCCAACATTCAATGGTAGAGGTTGCTCCACAACCATAGACTATATCACTATTTCCAATAAGTATGGGAACAGAATCCATTCTTTTAGTGTTCCTGATATAGTTTTGAGCGACCACTTTCCGCTTTGCGTGACTATCCTGTTACCTACTGTATCCACGCTGATTAATGATAAAGAATGTAACAGCTTGGACACTAATTTAGCTATTGGTAACATTAATGGATATACATTAAAATGGGCTAACGTAAATGAGGCAGAGATAATTAAAACAGTGGTTGATAAATGCCTTTTAGAAATAACAACGTGTCTAGAGGAAGATTCACCACCAGAAATTTGTCTTGCATCCTTTTTCGTAATATCGAACGAAATTAAAAACTCCCTCACCAGTCAGTTTGATTTGTTAATGCTGGTCGGGAAATACACGAGGGCAAAACAGGGTAACTTGTTTTTGGCCTTAGTAGATCTCTCGGTCGCTTTTGATTGCGTGGTCCATTCTAAACTGTGGGTAACAACTTGGGGTTGAATCTAACATTATTTATTATCTTAAGCGTTTTTATAGCAACGCTTCAGCACACGTTCGCTTTGGCCTAAATGGAGAACGCACTGACAAAATTCCAATCAGGAGTGGGGTCAGGCAGGGCTGTTTCTGGCCCCTTTCCTTTTTAACTTGTATATAAATGGATTGGAAGAAGTCTTGTGCAAAGATAGCTTGGATCCCCCATTTGCAGGAGCCCGGCCAATACCAGCACTTATGTACGCTGACGATGCTGTACTTATGTCACGTACTCAAGTGGGCTTACAGCGGGTGGTTGACAGCTTTTCCCGCTTTATGAACGAGTTGGGCCTGAAAGTCAATACATCAAAGACTTTCACTATGTATTGTGGTAGGCAAAGTAAGCCTAAGAGGCCTATTTTTATAGCCGGACAGAAGCTCGAAGTTGCCAAGCATTTTTCTTACCTTGGGATACTGTTCGCCCAAAACGAGACGTGGACCAAAGCTGTTTCTGTTAAAAAGCTTGAGCTTCTTCTGAAGAACCGGGTTTTAGAACCCAGCGGCGCCAGGGGCACGCCCAAAGTCTTCGAGTTCACCTGTCTTAGAATACAGAGACACAGGATACTTCTTGGTGACGTCAAAGATCAAATTTATTGGCTGCAACCAGGAACAGAAGTCTACGAAGTACAACACGGGTAGGTTCGTCAGAGACTGCTCAGTTTTCGTATTGCGAGACATTGTCTTTTATGCTAAAAATCACATTCCTGACAAACACCCATTATTTACGAATTGCCCAATCAAATGTAATATTGCAAAAGGTATCGCGTGACGACAAACCCACTTTTCAGTTGTCCAGCCCACCATCAATTACTCAAGAAAGGCCAACATTCCAGCTTGGACAGGCCGGATGAACCCATAATAAAAGACCACAACCCATACCATCAATAGATCATAAAAGAAGGAACAGAAACAGATGCGAAGTAGGATAAGGGGTGTGTGCATGTACAATAAACTCAACAATGTCCTGTTCTTTGATCTCTATCTCGATCAACTACCGGACAAGGAACTGGCTTAACAAGGTTAGCTTCAGGCAACGGGGTCAGTTCACTCAGGTCACCTAGGAGTCAGCCAAAGTGTACGTGTATTGAAGACTCATTCGGCCGCAATCATCGGCCTATGTGAGGGCAACCACAAAATGGCTGCCATGCACAAAATGGAACCCAAGGGTTCAGAACGAAATCCCTAAATACATAGTGAATCCATTGGTCTAACATGGCGAAAACACTCGTACTTGCTGCACTCACTGGTTACGGTTCGCTACTACCAAATTCGTAACAAAACCATGACCTTTATAAATCGGGTTCAGAATTCGTGGAACCTCAGACCCTCCTTTTGCCCTTACATAGGCAATAACCTAAACTCACGTCAATCTGAATCTAGTTCTATAATCATCAGATCATCAAGATGCTGCTGGAGCATAATTCTATTACTTAGTAACTCTCTCTGGACAGGTCTCCTTGCACACGTAGTAGCACAATGGCCACGTATAGCAGGAGCACACTGTGCACAAAGACAGAACAGGAAAAGAATAGCTAAAGCCATCCCAATGATCATCAGAATCTTCCATCCCCAAGTGGATAACAATTCCCAAAACCATCCCATCAACGACCAATCTCCTTTGTCCACATGTACAATCTCCTTTGTCCACATGTACAGACTCGGAGATCTTATGTAGCTTGGAAATGGCCTGGTACACTGTCGGAGCATTGTCTGGAATGAAAATGCAGCAGCTCGATTGAATCAATTTACATACCCCTCCTCTATCTGCAAGTATGATATCTAACACAACTAGATTCTGCAACGTCATAAGACGATTCGATTGGAGCTCAGCAGTCAAATTACTAAGGGCACCAGCAGTCTCAACTACGGTGGACTCAACCACTCTCGTCAATTGCCGTATGTTCCTACTGTTGACCATAGGTCCCCAAAACGGCAGGAAACCCTTAAGAAAATCTCCCAATTCTTGTCCTGCAGTATCTTCCTTACTGAAGACACTTCTAACTATTCTCGTTCTATGGTAATCTGCGGCTGCAGTATACATAGGGGGCAACAGAAACGAAACATAACATGTTCCCGAAAAATCAGGGGGCAACCATGTGTATGCTCTATCATAGCAGACAAAATGCGTACCCTTAGCTGCTAAAAACGGTGGGGAAGTCTGGGACGCAAAAACATACGTCTCAGTGCAAACACTCTTCCCTAACTGAGCTCTCGGATTCTTGCCATTGCCTTGCAGACAAAAATGACCATGATGGGGTACGATCCAAATCGGAGATGACCTTTTTCCTCGCTGCTTTTCACTCAGACTAACACCATATCCAGTCACGTTCCATCCAATACAAGCTAGTGTCTCATCTTTGGGAATAGTCTCATAGGAATCGATACCTCTAATCATATCCACTATTCCCTTCACTAGAGCACTATTGCTTGGATTATCTTTCATAGAACGCAGGGGGTAGACTTCATGGGCATAAATAAACATCGTCCTATATGCCCATACAGATCCATTATAGCTGAATGGCAGGACCAAATAAGGAATACCCTTATCCGTAGTATGAGGCATAAGACCACACACCCAACAATTAGTGGTGTTCACTACTAACTGATGCTGATGCAGAAGTTGAACAAAGGAATTGTTAACGAATTCTAATCTTCTAATACATTCATGTTCAGGCAAAGAATGAAAAGAATGCAAAGAAATAGTAGTAGGAAAAGACATAGGTTGTGTAGTGGGTGCAAACGTCACTTGAAAAGAGAAAATTACATATCCCACCAAAAACATCATCATGCTAAGTAGCATAAAAAGGCACGTTATCAAAAAACATTTGCTACTCATTAGTTCACACATTTTTTGCTTAAAGTTCATGTCTTCAACAGCTCTCTCGATCTCAAAAAACTCCATCCTCTAACCGTGCTGTTCACGGCAGTTGGTTCTCTTCGGCTCAGATGTACGTCTGTATGTCCCAGGGAATGCCCTAGAACAAACCAGAACCATCAACCTTGTTGTCTACCGGCTGTACACTCTAAGGCTTTATACCGCGACCCTACAGCTGAACCCGGATGGCGGTTCGAAAAACAAAAATAGGTCAAAACAGTTTTCCGATGAGAGAGCGTAGTTTCAAAAATATAAAGAAAATGTTTTATTTGTCCTTCGACTCTCGGTCGTAAATTATAGCGGCCTTTAGCAGGCAACGTCTGATCACGAAACAACAATTCAGGCTCAGAAGGGTTCAATTGTACAGATGGGGACACAGCTTCTTGCAAAATATCGTTGTCTTCACGCTCTGAGCTTGTCCCAATCAAACGCGCGTCACTGAATGGAACAAAACGTGGCACAGTCTCAATCTCTGAATCATCAACACCTTCCTGGACCCACTGGTCATACAGCAGAGGCAAAGGGACCCTCTTACAATGTACGTCATGGATCCAGTTCTTCTTGCCGTGAACTCTCACTGCGGTACGCGTCGACAACAGGACCTGAAATGGTCCAGTCCAGCGGGGCTGATCGTTCTTGGTCCGCTGAAAGTTGCGCACCAGAGTCCATGAACCAGGATCAATGGCGTGTCCTGGATCTTCAGATGCTTGTGGCAATGTATCGTAAACCTGTTGGTGTAAGACACGCAATTTAGCCGTCAAATCATACAAATAGTCGATCAGCACAGGATGTTCAATCTCGCTAAACTTTGTTGGCCTCGGCACTCCCCATATGTTTGCCGCGTGACCAAATACAATCTCGTAAGGACTAAGTCCCACTTGAGAATGTACTGTAGTTCTTGTTGACAAAAGTGCCAATGGCAAAGCATCGGGCCATTGGAGACCAGAGCTCGCCTGAATTTTGGCTAACTTCAGCTTTAGGGTGCCATTGTAGCATTCGACAAAACCAGCTGATTGGGGTGATTTGCAGCATGGAATTTCTGCCTAATGCCCAAACCTTCACACACTCTCTTCATGACTTGACCCACAAATTCACTTCCATTATCACTCCACACCATCCTTGGCAAACCATATCTAGTGAAGAATTCTTTGAGTAGGGCTTTGGCTGTGGACAAGCAGTATTATCTTTCACGGGGTATGCTTCTACTCATCTCGAAAAGGCACAAACAACTACAAGGACGTATTTTAAGTTGTTGCATCTCTCCATGTGGATAAAATCCAATTGCAGCACCTCGAACGGATACGTCGGAGGCGCAAAATGACCAGCTGGAGTTGGAGTTCCCTTGCCAGGATTATACATCAGACAAACCATACAATTCTTGACCAGATTCTCCGCACACTTAGGAATTCCAACAAGGGTTGGTGAGGGACAGAGTCTCTGAATTAAGCAGAAAGCTCTCACCCAGTCAAGAGATCAGGGCTAGATCCAACACCGTTTTTTAGCTCACTGCACCATCCCAGTTTCAGAACCTGGCTGTATGCAAATTAGTCTGTTCCTGTCCCAGTGCATGATGGGAACAGGGCAAACCAAACTACAAAAGCCAATTCTTACACTGGGAAGGAAACAAGCTCCCGGGGACCGGTTTCTGGCATTACAGCCGTCTTCGGCCCGGTTTGCTTGAATCCTGATGGTGCAATGAGCAAGGGTCTCACATCTGAGAATACCCTTCCACGCTTAGGGTGGACAAAAATATTTACAACAAGGGTTGGTGAGGGACAGAGTCTCTGAATTAAGCAGAAAGCTCTCACCCAGTCAAGAGATCAGGGCTAGATCCAACACCGTTTTTTAGCTCACTGCACCATCCCAGTTTCAGAACCTGGCTGTATGCAAATTAGTCTGTTCCTGTCCCAGTGCATGATGGGAACAGGGCAAACCAAACTACAAAAGCCAATTCTTACACTGGGAAGGAAACAAGCTCCCGGGGACCGGTTTCTGGCATTACAGCCGTCTTCGGCCCGGTTTGCTTGAATCCTGATGGTGCAATGAGCAAGGGTCTCACATCTGAGAATACCCTTCCACGCTTAGGGTGGACAAAAATATTTACAACAAGGGTTGGTGAGGGACAGAGTCTCTGAATTAAGCAGAAAGCTGTCACCCAGTCAAGAGATCAGGGCTAGATCCAACACCGTTTTTTAGCTCACTGCACCATCCCAGTTTCAGAACCTGGCTGTATGCAAATTAGTCTGTTCCTGTCCCAGTGCATGATGGGAACAGGGCAAACCAAACTACAAAAGCCAATTCTTACACTGGGAAGGAAACAAGCTCCCGGGGACCGGTTTCTGGCATTACAGCCGTCTTCGGCCCGGTTTGCTTGAATCCTGATGGTGCAATGAGCAAGGGTCTCACATCTGAGAATACCCTTCCACGCTTAGGGTGGACAAAAATATTTACAACAAGGGTTGGTGAGGGACAGAGTCTCTGAATTAAGCAGAAAGCTCTCACCTAAGCATGAGCGAATTTTGCGGATCTCGCGTTCGCGAATTTTGCGGATTCGCAATCCGCAAAATCCGCGAATTCCCGCGAATTTGCGGATTTTTTTTTTTTTTTGTGTTCGCCCGTGTTTCTGCCAGTTCGCGAGGGTTTTGTACACTTTCGCAAATTGCGAACTTACCTGTCGGGTCGCAAGTTTCGCGAACTTGTTGTTTCTACGTGTCCAGCCTGTTTGGGACACTCTTCTTCATCACTGCCACTCTCTGTCACCACTGCCACTCTCTGACTACTCATGCCACCCTCTGGCCCACCCATGCCACCCTCTGTTTCATCACCACACCCTCTGGTTGTCCAGTGTACATTATTTTCGGCAAAGCAAAGCACACCTTCCCTGCCTCAAGTGACCTGAATTAATTTGGGGCTGATTCATGTGTCACAGAATATTTTTTTAGCTGGCACCTGCTTCCTTAGTGCGCCCTGATTAGTGATCTTTTGCACTTGCTAAGTGCTTTCATTGTTGCAAAATTAGTTACAACACCTGCCCTGCCCCAACTGACAATAATGAATTAGGGGCTGATTAATGGATTTTAACTTCCAGCCTGGCTCCTGCTTGTCTCCCTTAGCTGTAATTCAGGACCTTTGTGGCATATGTGTAACTATTCTGAGGTTCAGAGCAGGGTCACATACTAGTTTCAACTGGCAACTGAACTCTGGAGGGGCCCCTCAGGAAGCACTCCAGGAAATGGCTACTAATGATGAGCCTGAACTTTTGAACCTGGTAAGTAGTTACTTTCAGTTTTGCTAAAATCGTATTTCTGCAATTTTGCACTTATTCGCGGGGCGCGAACTCACGCGAACAGTGCGAGCAGTGCGAGCAAAATCCGCTGCTCGCGGATTTGCGGATTTTGCGGGAAATTCGCAAATCTCGCGGATTGCGGATTTCCCGAAAATCCGCAAAATCCGCGAGCGGAACGGATTTTCCGCCCACGCCTACTCTCACCCAGTCAAGAGATCAGGGCTAGATCCAACACCGTTTTTTAGCTCACTGCACCATCCCAGTTTCAGAACCTGGCTGTATGCAAATTAGTCTGTTCCTGTCCCAGTGCATGATGGGAACAGGGCAAACCAAACTACAAAAGCCAATTCTTACACTGGGAAGGAAACAAGCTCCCGGGGACCGGTTTCTGGCATTACAGCCGTCTTCGGCCCGGTTTGCTTGAATCCTGATGGTGCAATGAGCAAGGGTCTCACATCTGTTCATCACCACCCCCTTTTTGTAAATCGTTTTTGGCCACTATAGGTGTGGCAGGGTATACTCAGACATGAGTCCCTTTCTCACTGCTCCATCAGGATTCAAGCAAGCCGGGCCGAAGAAGGCTGAAATGCCAGAAACCGGTCCCCGGTAGCTTGTCTCCTTTCTGGTGAAGAATTGGCTTGGTAGTTTAGTCTGCCCTGTTCCCATGATGCACTGGGCCAGGGACAGACTGATTTGCATATAGCCAGGTTCTGAGCTGGGATGGGGCAGTGAGATAAATAACGGTGATGGATCAAGCCCTGATCTTTGGACTGGGTAAGAGTGGTCTGTTTAACTCAGACACTCTGTTCATCACCACCCCCTTTTTGTAAATCGTTTTTGGCCACTATAGGTGTGGCAGGGTATACTCAGACATGAGTCCCTTTCTCACTGCTCCATCAGGATTCAAGCAAGCCGGGCCGAAGAAGGCTGAAATGCCAGAAACCGGTCCCCGGTAGCTTGTCTCCTTTCTGGTGAAGAATTGGCTTGGTAGTTTAGTCTGCCCTGTTCCCATGATGCACTGGGCCAGGGACAGACTGATTTGCATATAGCCAGGTTCTGAGCTGGGATGGGGCAGTGAGATAAATAACGGTGATGGATCAAGCCCTGATCTTTGGACTGGGTAAGAGTGGTCTGTTTAACTCAGACACTCTGTTCATCACCACCCCCTTTTTGTAAATCGTTTTTGGCCACTATAGGTGTGGCAGGGTATACTCAGACATGAGTCCCTTTCTCACTGCTCCATCAGGATTCAAGCAAGCCGGGCCGAAGAAGGCTGAAATGCCAGAAACCGGTCCCCGGTAGCTTGTCTCCTTTCTGGTGAAGAATTGGCTTGGTAGTTTAGTCTGCCCTGTTCCCATGATGCACTGGGCCAGGGACAGACTGATTTGCATATAGCCAGGTTCTGAGCTGGGATGGGGCAGTGAGATAAATAACGGTGATGGATCAAGCCCTGATCTTTGGACTGGGTAAGAGTGGTCTGTTTAACTCAGACACTCTGTTCATCACCACCCCCTTTTTGTAAATCGTTTTTGGCCACTATAGGTGTGGCAGGGTATACTCAGACATGAGTCCCTTTCTCACTGCTCCATCAGGATTCAAGCAAGCCGGGCCGAAGAAGGCTGAAATGCCAGAAACCGGTCCCCGGTAGCTTGTCTCCTTTCTGGTGAAGAATTGGCTTGGTAGTTTAGTCTGCCCTGTTCCCATGATGCACTGGGCCAGGGACAGACTGATTTGCATATAGCCAGGTTCTGAGCTGGGATGGGGCAGTGAGATAAATAACGGTGATGGATCAAGCCCTGATCTTTGGACTGGGTAAGAGTGGTCTGTTTAACTCAGACACTCTGTTCATCACCACCCCCTTTTTGTAAATCGTTTTTGGCCACTATAGGTGTGGCAGGGTATACTCAGACATGAGTCCCTTTCTCACTGCTCCATCAGGATTCAAGCAAGCCGGGCCGAAGAAGGCTGAAATGCCAGAAACCGGTCCCCGGTAGCTTGTCTCCTTTCTGGTGAAGAATTGGCTTGGTAGTTTAGTCTGCCCTGTTCCCATGATGCACTGGGCCAGGGACAGACTGATTTGCATATAGCCAGGTTCTGAGCTGGGATGGGGCAGTGAGATAAATAACGGTGATGGATCAAGCCCTGATCTTTGGACTGGGTAAGAGTGGTCTGTTTAACTCAGACACTCTGTTCATCACCACCCCCTTTTTGTAAATCACTTAGGAATTCCAGCATTCTGCCATACTGGTTTTAATGTGAGCCATTCCATGCGCCATCCTACCCACTGCAAGCACATACGCATCTGGTAACAACCATCACTGATGATCTGACAACTCAACCTAACAACCAGTCAAATCTAATTTTCCCGTACTCTCTCTCCATACACTCAATTCTTTCTCCGTAGCTTCAGCCTGAATTGACTTCACACTCTCTATTGTATCCTCACACATTCCTCTATCCAGAACCCATCTCGCTGGACCCGAAACATACATTCGACTTGTCACATCTTTCGCCACTTCTTTCGCAACTTCATCCGCAAACGCATTACCACGACCAAAGTCATCGGTAACTTTCTTATGTGCACTGCATTTCACGATCGCAACTTGCATCGGTAACGTAAGTGACTCAAGAAGTTCATTGACCAACTGACCATGCTGAATCTTCGTACCATGAGACGTAAGGAACCCACGTTCCTTCAATAACCGCCCAAACTATGGGCCACACCAAACGCATACTGGCTATCGGTATACACAGTCACTCTCTTTCCTTTCAACAACACACACGCTCTTGTCAGTGCAATCAACTCTGCTGCTTGAGCTGAATTTTGTGGGATACGTGCAGCTTCAACAATCGTATGATAAGTCGTAACCGCATATGCTGCAGTTGTATCACCATTCGGAAGCTTGAAACATGAACCATCTACCCATAAGGTACCATCAGACTTCGCAAGAGGAGTATCTTTCAAATCAATCCTACCCTTTGTTTCTTCCTCTGTCCTAAGAAAGCAATCATGCTGTTCCTGAACATCTGTCTCTACAGAAATCGGCAACACCGTAGCTGGATTCAACATGTTGCATCGCTTTATATGCACATGACTCGCCAAAAGTGTCAACTCGTAACCTGACAATCGAGCACTAGTCAAGTGCTGTGTCTTTGTCCTGTTCAATAAAGTATCCACTGCATGTGGAACCATCACAATCAACATGTTATCCATTACCAAACCAGCAGACTGTCGAATAGAAACAGCTGCTGCCGCTGTAGCTCTCAAACAACTCTGCATTGCTCTAGCTACCGGATCCAAAGTCGCCGAGAAATACGCACATGGACGCTGTTTATCGCCAAACTGCTGTGTCAGGACTGACAATGCACATCCCTCTCTCTCGTGGACATAAAGTGTAAAAGGCTTACTGTAGTCGGGGGTACCCAACACAGGAGCCGAACACAATGCATTATGCAATTCAGAAAAACTTTTCTGACATTCGTCAGACCAAGGAAGAGGATTTGGAGTATCCTTAAGAGTAAGTGCTAACAACGGTTTCGCAAGTAATGAAAAGTTCGGAATCCGCACTTTTCTCTGTGTAGTTGGCACATTCATTTTCCCAATCGCTTGAATTCGCTCTGGGGTCAACCTTCTTCCCTCCTTCGATAGGAGATGACCTAAGTAGGTCACTTCTTGTCCACAATACTGCAACTTCGAAGGTGACACTTTATGATGAAGGTCAGACAAATGTCGCAACAAAGAAAGAGTAGCTTCTTTACAAGTCTCCTCATCATCAGCAGCAACTAACAAATCGTCCACATACTGAATAAGAGCGGCACCATCAGGCAAAACAACCGCATCAAGCTTTGTTTTCAAAGCTTGACTATAGATGGAAGGACTTTCACAATACCCTTGAGGAGCGAGCTTAAACCGGAAGCTGCGGCCTCCTAAAGAGAAGCCAAAAATATCTCTACTCTCCTCGGCAATCGGGATGCTGAAGAAAGCATTCTTCAGATCAATCACCGAAACCAGGCAGCTGAAGCAGGAATCATAGTCAGTAAAGCAGTAATGTCTGGAACAACAGGAAACTGTGGCACAACAATTTTGTTCACTTCTCGAAGATCGATCACAAACCTATACACAGGCGGCTGAGAAGAATCAGTATGTTTCAAGACAGGCAAAACTGGACTATTGCACACATTACCTCTCATTTCTTCAATCACACCTTTCTCAATCTGATCATAAATGATCGCTAAAAGTGCTCTTTCACCATCACTAGAAATCCTATATTGGGGAATACGTGGCAATCTAGCATTCGCTTTCAGCGTCACAACATATGGTGGAATCTCCAAAAGACCCACATCATTAGGGCCACTAGCCCAAAGAGTATTAGGGAGAGAACACAATTCCAATGGAAGCCGACCTAATACTAAACAAATACATTGGAGAGATCACTCTCCTACCCAATGTAAGCTGTACTTCCGAAGGAGAACAATGCAATGTTGCATACAATCTCTTCAACAAATCCAAAACCAACAAATTCTCACCACAACCTGTCGTCAGAATGAGGGGTGCTTCCAATTCACAAGGTCCAACAGAAAGAGACAAAGGACGAGAAACTGGATTACGAACTGGGGCGCCAGAAAAACCTACTGAAACATTCGTCAAGCCAGACAAAGGTGCACAAGGGAGTTTAGAGCTCTTCGCTGCACCAGTATCCAACAGAAAAGGCTCTGACACACCTGATGTAATCACTTCAACATAAGGTCCACTCTGATCTACTGGAACTGACACTACTCCTTCTCTTTGTCTATGGCTGTCCTAGCAATCATTACCGTCAGCATTCTCACCCTCGACATAATAATCGTCAGCATAATACTGAGTCGACCAACCAGATGCAACATTCTGCTGATCAAAGCAATTCATAGAATTCTGTGAAGGAAAGGAATGTGCATTCTGGGGGAACACACCACGTCCTCTACCTCTAGCAACTTGCTAAACACCTCGACCTCTCACACCAGACACACCATTCGTACGCTGCAACAGAACCGGACAACTACTCTTAAAATGCCCTTCTTCTTTACAATATGCACACTGATTAGGGCCTACAGGAACACATTGCTGAAAAGACTCAGACCTTTGCGAACCTCTCTGAAACTGCTGAGGTTGCTGAAATTCACGCTAGTTATAACAAGGCGGATACGCCTGTTGCAAACGAACCTTCGTCTTTAAATCTTTGGTCTTTTTCTCTGCTTTCTCTTTCTCATCCTTGTCCCTATTCTCGTAATTTTGTGCATTAGCCAATATCTGGGCCGACAAGGAAACAGCCCATGAACTTTTTGAATCCTTCAGCTTATTACACAACTCGGGAAGCAAATTATGAACAAACTTATCTACAAACAACCTTTTGCCACCCTCTGTACTCATGTCTTGACCACTATGATCGATAAACGTCTCTTCAAACCTAGTGAAAAAATCAGACACACTTTCATCTTTCTTCTGTTGCATGCAGACAATTTATCCCAATTCACTCGCATAGCAGGCATCAAAGTTTTCATATAATTAACAATCCTACCAGGGAGTTCTGCAACTAAAGCTTCAGGTTTAGCTCTACCACCTTGAAGACCATCTGCAGCAGTAATGTTAGCCCATGTTTAACCTAACTCTTGCGCATGATCCACATGACAAATCTTTCCCCACAAAGGTTGAGGAACCACATCACCAAACAACATGTCTATATCGGCTAAGTTCATAATGCATGCGTCAGCTGTCTGTGACAACTCTTTGTAATACCCTGCAGGATTCTTGCGGGGGTCAGGTAGAGTCTGCTTAAGGGCCAAAACTTCATCTCTCTTCCACGGAACATGTACCCAAACACGCTGAAAATGAGCTTCCACAGCTGCAATACCATTGTTAACATCGGCCTGAACTGCCTCTTTCCATACCGGAGGAACCTCTCTCATAGGGTACTGTCTCGCTTTCCTCCTAACAGAAGGATCAGGCTCAAACAACGACTGAGAAGGAAGCTCACTCCTAAACGAAAGCAACGTCGCAACTGCTTACGCAACATTGAGACCCACTGTAGTCCCTTTCGCAAATTCGGACTGTACATTAAACAACTCCGATGGAGTATGACCCAACTCACTGTCTTCCCATTCCTCACGGAGGAAAGTACACATGATGTCGAAGACATACCTCTGCTTCGGTGCTTCCCATTGTCGTAAGACTTCCATAACCGACTCTAAATCATATTTTAAAGAATTAGTAACCCATTTACGAGCCAAATGATCCAATACTGCCCGCTCTTCGGGACCAGGCAACTGGCTACGCAATTGTTTACGCGCTGAAACAGGGGTCACAGTCAATGACCCAAAGAAAGGAGACAAAAGACCAGTAACAGTATCAGTCATTCTCTGTCGAACAGAATGAGAAGCTGCCATAAGGACAGGAGGCAAAGCAGGCTGAGATAAAGCATACGTAGGAGTGGTAGCAGAAGGAATAGCAGAAGAAGTAGCAAAAACAGGAGAAAAAGTCGTAGGAATTGGAGGCGGAACTGATATCAAAGTCGGTGGCCCTAGAGAAGGCTGCGCCAAAGGAGAAGGAACCAGCTGAAGAGGAGCTGGCGGCTGTACAACAACCAAAGGCTGGACAGCTGGAGGTTGCGGAGGTGCTGTAGCACTCTGCACATAAGGAAGTGGTGAATTCAACAAATGTGACTTCAAAGGATCCTTTTCAGGGTCCTTCGTTGCACCTTGTAGAAGAGCTGACAAGGCTGGATAACACTTATCGATGGCCATTTTATGTTGCCTATGCAACTCTTCACTCGCTTGTTCTTCCTTATTCTCTTTAACACCTTGGGTGCTTGAGATATTTTCCTCCTGTGCTGCATTCCCTGAATTCTCATTGTTCATGACGAGCTCAGCTCGTCATGAGCACAGCTCAACCGTGCCTCATGACGAGCTGAGCTCGTCATGAGCATCGAAGGGGTTAAACTGTATAGCAGCTTGCATTATCAAAATACCCTTCTCTCTTTTATCTCTTTTAGCGTGTTTAATTGCTTTCTGTTTGGCTTCCTTACGCCAGAGGCGGAAAGAGTCAAACATCGCCGGCCGAGCTTTCTTCTTAAATAGTTTGGAACACTGACAGAATTTCGACCTCATAAATATCGACCTACAAGAATATCGAGTCAATAATATCGAGGGCAAAAATATCGACATCCTATCTACAACATGGTAAGTACAAAAATTATCGAAAAAATAATATAGATGTAAATAATATCGATGTTAAAAATATCGATTTTTTTTCTTTTAATATAAATGTAAAATTAAGTATATAACACTAATAAATAAAATATACATATTTAAAAGTATCTAATAATGTTTAAAATTAATAAATAATACATATATATTAATAATACATTAATTAAGTATATACACTAAATATATAATATATATGTACTGAACAATAAGTATTAATAATTATTTTACTAATTTATAAATTAATAAAATATATTCTAATTTACTAATACATTTACAAACATAAAACAATAACATAAATAAAATGTAAGTAATATAAAAAATAAAATGTACATTTAATTGTTTTACAATTATTTATATAAAACGTTGGATAGCGTAAGGGTAAAAATTACTATTCCTACTCCAGAGAGTGCAACAGTAGGGAAAAGGTTTGATAGCGTAGGGGTAAAATTACTATTCCTACTCCAGAGAGTGCAACAGTAGGGAAAGCGTTGGATAGCGTAGGAGTAAAAATTACTATTCCCACTCCAGAGAGTGCAACAGTAGGGAAAGCGTTGGATAGCGTAGGGGTAAAAATTACTATTCCCACTCCAGAGAGTGCAACAGTAGGGAAAGCGTTGGATTGCGTATGGGTACAAATTACTATTCCCACTCAAGAGAGTGCAACAGTAAGGAAAGCGTTGGATAGCGTACGGGTAAAAATTACTATTCCTACTCCAAAGAGTGCAACAGTAGGGAAAGCATTTGATAGCGTAGGGGTAAAATTACTATTCCCACTCCAGAGAGTGCAACAGTAGTGAAAGCGTTGGATAGCGTAGGAGTAAAAATTACTATTCCCACACCAGAGAGTGCAACAGTAGGGAAAGCGTTGGATAGCGTAGAGGTAAAAATTACTATTCCCACTCCAGAGAGTGCAACAGTAGGGAAAGCGTTGGATAGCGTACAGGTAAAAATTACTATTCCCACTCCAGAGAGTGCAACAGTAGGGAAAGCGTTGGATAGCGTAGGGGTAAAAATTACTATTCCCACTCCAGAGAGTGCAACAGTAGGGAAAGCGTTGGATAGCATAGGGGTAACAATTACTATTCCCACTCCAGAGAGTGCAACAGTAGGGAAAGCGTTGGATAGCGTAGGGGTAAAAATTACTATTCCCACTCCAGAGAGTGCAACAGTAGGGAAAGCGTTGGATAGCGTAGGGGTAAAAATTACTATTCCCACTCCAGAGAGTGCAACAGTAGGGAAAGCGTTGGATAGCGTAGGGGTAAAAATTACTATTCCCACTCCAGAGAGTGCAACTGTAGGGAAAGCGTTGGATAGCGTAGGGGTAAAAAATACTATTCCCACTCCAGAGAGTGCAACAGTAGGGAAAGCGTTGGATAGTGTAGGGGTAAAAATTACTATTCCCACTCCAGAGAGTGCAACAGTAGGGAAAGCGTTTGATAGCGTAGAAGTAAAAATTACTATTCCCACTCCAGAGAGTGCAACAGTAGAGAAAGCATTGGATAGCGTAGGGGTAAAAATTACTATTCCCACTCGAGAGAGTGCAACAGTAGGGAAAGCGTTGGATAGCGTAGGGGTAAAAATTACTATTCCCACTCCAGAGAGTGCAACAGTAGGGAAAGCATTGGATAGCGTGGGGGTAAAAATTACTATTCCCACTCCAGAGAGTGCAACAGTAGGGAAAGCTTTGGATAGCGTAGGGGTAAAAAATACTATTCCAACACCAGAGAGTGCAACAGTAGGGAAAGTGTTGGATAGTATAAGGGTTAAAATAACATACTTATAAATAAACAACTTTTGTAATTATAAATAAATTAACTATTAAATAAATATAAACCATATACAATAGCTATACTTAATTATAAAACACATGTTTAGCAAAATATATTTTACCTAAAATTATTATAAAATAATACCATTTAATAATATTTAATTACCAATTAATAATTAATTATCAATTATATTATTACCAATGCAATTAGTTTTAATACATTATTAATTAATTAAATTTACTTTACTTCCCACCATATTTCCCTATAAAACAACTACCCATAATATAACACAGTTATCCAATAATGGTTTAATGAAAAATAATTAGTAAATAATTATAATTAATTAACTATTAATTAAAATTAATTACCAATTAATATAATTTATTTTATAATTCCTACTAATTATTAAATAATTAACCTTAATTAAATTACTCCCCACCCTATTCCCCTATAAACCCACATCCCGCTACAGAAAATATATATCAATTAATTAATGTATTTATTTATTTTCCAATTAATTATTAATAATTAGCTATTAATTATAATTAATTAATTAATCCTACTAATTATTAATCAACTTACCATAATTAAATTACTTCCCACCCTATTCCCCTATAAACCCACAACCCGCTACAGAACATATATATCAATTAATAAATTTAAAAAAATATTTTCCTATTATTTTCAATTAATTACCAATTAATTATAATTTATTAATTAATCCTACTAATTAATAATCAATTTACCATAATTAAATTACTTCCCACCCTATTCCCCTATAAACCCACAACCCGCTCCGGTACTAAAACATACAATTTTCTTATACATTAATTTATTATTATATAAAATTAATACACATATAATAGTAATTATTTTAAATACTTAAATTAAACATATAACACATACATAATAAAAAACTATAAAATAATACAAATATCGATATTAGTGTCATCGAAATTAGTAACATCGATATATATGCTATCGATATTACTAACTTCGATATTACTTACACCGATATTAAGAATTTCGATATTACTTACCTTGGGTCGATATTCTGTCCTACGATATTCTTGACTTCGATATTATGCTCCTTCGATATTTCAGACTCGATATTATGGTAGGTCGATATTTCCAAGTCGATATTTTGACTGTGTACCAAATAGTTTAACTTCCAGATTATCTAAAATCTCTGTGTCATAGCTACCATGTTGGGGCCATTTTAAAACACCGTCTCTCCTAGTGTATCGGACCCATACTTCATTAAACGCCGTGTTTAGAATATAGCTCATAAATCGGAGTTCCAACCGGAGGTATCGGATACGAGTCCTTCAATCTGGAATCCCTGTTACAACTACAACAAAATATCTTTCCAAGTTGGCTAAGACCAGGCATCTTTGCTCACTAATCTAGCTTTAAACTTCAAGTGATTACCAAACACAATAGTCTCGCAAATATACGAGTCCCTCGGCTTTGGCACTTGCAAGTTCCAAATCAAAGATCCAGAAGGAAACCAAAAACTAAGGACTGGGAGCGACCCACTTATACTTAACTGAAGTATCGATCACGTCACCAGAAGACCCGTCTATCGTCTCGCTCTACAAATCATCACAAAGGGTCCAAGACAGGGTGACAGTCAGGGCAGCAGTCCTTTGTATTGCGGAAAGCGGGAAGCCTCGCAGCAAAAACCTACAGTCCACGTTCGACATGCCGGGGTCGATGAAGTGGGGGCCGTCTTCCAGAATTTCCTCACGAACCTCCTCACGATCTTCAGGCTTGGACCAGTACCACTGAAGTCGCCCCACTTTGGGCGCCAACTGAAGAACCGGGTTTTAGAACCCAGCGGCGCCAGGGGCACGCCCAAAGTCTTCGAGTTCACCTGTCTTAGAATACAGAGACACGGGATACTTCTTGGTGACGTCACAAATCAAATTTATTGGCTGCAACCAGGAACAGAAGTCTACGAAGTACAACATGGGTAGGTTCGTCAGAGACTGCTCAATTTTCGTATTGCGAGACATCGTCTTTTATGCTAAAAATCACATTCCTGACAAAAACCCATTATTTACGAATTGTCCAATCAAAGATAATATTGCAAAAGGTATCGTGTGACGACAAACCCACTTTTCAGTTGTCCAGCCCACCATCAATTACACAAGAAAGGCCAACATTCTTGCTCAGACAGGCCGGACAAGCCCATGATAAAAGACCACAACCCATACCATAAATAGATCAAAAAAGAAGGAACAGAAACAGATGCTAAGTAGGATAAGGGGTGTGTGCGTGTACAATAAACTCAACAATGTCCCGGTCTTTGATCTCTATCTCGATCAACTACTGGACAAGGAACTGGCTTAACAAGGTTAGCTTCAGGCAACGGGGTCAGTTCATTCAGGTCACCTAGAAGTCAGCCAAAGTGTACGTGTATTAAAGACTCATTCAGCCGCAATCATCGGCCTATGTGAGGGCAACCACAAAATGGCTGCCATGCACAAAATGGAACCCAAGGGTTCAGAACGAAATCCCTAAATACATAGTGAATCCATCGGTCTAACATGGCGAAAACACTCGTACTTGCCGCACTCACTGGTTGCGGTTCGCTACTACCAAATTCGTAACGAAACCATGACCTTTATAAATCGGATTCAGAATTCACGGAACCTCACTTCGATCGACCGCTGCTCTTAAAATCTTTTCAAATAAACTAGGGACTAGACCCCTGTAGAATTAATCAAAATCTATAAAGCTAAATGCGTAGCTGGTGCTACCTATGGTAGTGGGGTCTGGGGTTTTGCAAACTCCACGCCTATCCAGATTGCTGAAAATTATTTTTTTAAATATATTCTGGCACTCCCCAAAAGCTCCTCTAATTTTAATTGTCACTCAGAACTAGGTCTTTCCTACATAACAGACCTGACTAAACTAGAGCCAGTGCTGTTATGGCACAGACTCTGGACACAAGAAGCAACACGTTTAAACAGAGATGTCCTGATAGACATTTTAAAATTGGAGGGTGCTACAAAAATACCATGGGTGAAGTATGTTTTTAATTCCTTAAAAGATATTCGGAGAGAAGAATGTTTTTGGTATCCTATGGATATTTCAGCAATCTCTCGGAAAGATTTGAAGAAGGAGTGCTTAGCTCTTTTGGATTCTCACAGGACTGCAGCGGAGGTCCTAAAACCTTCTGTTCAGCAGCATCAACTGGTTTTAGCAACTTTTAAGATTCAGCCCTATTTAATATATGTAACTAATAAATATGAGCGCTTTTTACTCTCGCGCTTTAGATTTGATATCTTCCACAGATTGGTTAGCTTTCCTATGATTAATAATTGGACGCACGATCTACCTCCTTGCCCTTGTGACAATATCTCACCCCAGAGTACCATTCATGTTTTCCTATTTTGTAAATTGTATGATGTAATGAGGAAAAATGTTTTATTGCCATTTTTAAGAGAATTAGGACTCCGTCGGTGTCGTGCAGCGATGATCAATATACAAGCCCTTGACAACCATTTATGTGTAGCAATAACAATTTTGTATTTAAAAAATGTGATGAATATTAGGAAACGTATGGTCATATAACTGCACTTTATAACTGTAATTGTTTTTCCCCTTTGTGCTTGATTTCTATGAACTTAATGAATTCCTGTATTTTTATATATGTATCTTTTTTATATTGTACATTTTTATCTGTACTTTTATGATTGCATCTAACAATCGAATAAAGATATTTTGAATTGAATTGACAGAGAGCTGGAAACCATGGCCTGCATGGCTAGAAAAGAGCCATCAGGATGACTATTAGTCAGTCGCAGTTGGTAGTGGGAGTACCTGCAGGGCGGTGACGTGGGAAGTGGGAGGGGCAGGGTGGGGTCTAGTAATCTATTGATTACGGAGCTTAACAGGTAAAACATCCAACAAAAGGTCGTCCCTTATTTCAAAGAGCTAAATAAGGGACGACTTTTGTTGGATGTTTTACCGGCCGGTCCCGGTCAGGAAAGAGCCCTGCCACAGACACTTGGACCAAGCTGTAGTCAGATGGCTTTAACAGCATGAATTGGCAGGAAGGTCGTTTTGTAGGTTTGTGATTTACAACACAGTGAAGAGTTGAACAAATCTCCAGACCCACTTGATTTTATACACCATGGTATTTACTTCACTCTGAGAGCAGCTCACAGCAGCTTTATTAATTGAACTACAAAAACCATCAGGCCCGGGGTCGCCAACGCCCACTAGAGCAGGTGCTTATGATTGAAATAGGAAATGCTCCGTACAGAGTCCAAGAAGACTCTGAAGAAATGCTCAAGGGAGCATGAAATGCGTCAGGCCATTCACTTTACAGGACATTGCTTTAACCTCTCTGCGCTGATAACCTGCAAATAAAACGAAATTGTGAACCTACCTGAAGTGCTGGCTCTTTGAAATAAGGGACGACTTTTGTTGGATATATATATATATATATATATATATATATATATATATATATATATATATATATATAGGTCTCGTGAGAAAGCAGGTTTTCCTGCGAAACGCGTCGAGAAAGCCAATAAAACACCTTTGCACTTCAAAGTGGCCTGGATTGCTTTTCTTTCATACGGAGAAGATTTCGGATTGATATATATAATATATATATATATATATATATATATATATATATATATATATATATATATTCACTGAAAAAACCATAGGTTTCAGGTCATATATAGTTAGGAATTAGCATTTAAAAAACCATTGAAATTGCTCCTATATAGTTAGTTGTACTAACTATATTTCCCGCACCCATAATCCACTGCTGATGATGTCACATATTACATCATTCATGACATGGTCAGTGACATCACTGATGACATCACTGATGATATCTCAAATGACATCACTGATGACATCACTGATAACATCTCAATTGACTTCACTGATCACATCACTGATGATATCATTCATGTGATAATTTGATGCACCTCTTTACACTCTAATATAACCTTTGATACACCCAGTGTTAAACACAGACTACCATTCTTGAAACCATTGACACACCAATACCAGTTACTACATACGCACACACTGATTGCTAGGTCTATACACACATCCAAACATTTACCCATAGAATCACTCATACATACAGTCACTCATCAATACAACACTATCATCTGCACTCAAACACCTATATAGACACTCACACTCTGCCACTCATCCATGGAGTTACTCACACATCTAGTCAGTTATGCAAAGAATCAATCACTTTCATTTCCTCAACTATACAGTTATACACACAACACCTTACTTATTCAAACACATACTAACAAAAACTTACTTTGTTATACAATTACTGATACAAGTACATAATGATCCATACCGCCACTCGCACAATCAGTGGCTCTTATGTATAGTCATTTATATATGCCAGCTACCCCCACACACACTCAGTCTCCCATACAAATACTCGGCAACCAATCAATAACACATATAGCCACTCATATAGCTACTGATCAACACATGCAGTAGCTTACACAACAACAGATATACTGATGCACACATTCAGACAGTTTAGTCACTAACCCATGCATTCAGTAAGACACATTTAATCACTCACTCATACATTCAGTCATGTACCTACTAAATCTTTCATCCAGATACTTATACATCCACTCATTCTTCAATATGTAAAACATATTTAAACTTTACAGAAACACACAGTCACTGGATGATGTCATCAGTGATGTCATCAGTGATGTCATCAATGATGTCACTGACTATGTCATGAATGATGTAATATGTGACATCATCAGCACTGGATTGCGGGTGCGCGAAATATAGTTAGTACAACTAACCATATAGGAGCAATTTCAATGGTTGTTTAAATGCTAATTCCTAACTATATATGACCTGAAACCTATGTTTTTTTCAGTGAAGATATATATATATATATATATATATTCACTGAAAAAACCATAGATTATAGACCATATATAGTTAGGGATTAGCATTTACAAAACCTTATTTTACTCACACAAAACCATTGAAATAAGTGTATAAGTGTCTGGATGAAGGATTTAGTAGGTGCATGACTGACTGTATGAGTGAGTGATTAAATGTGTCTCACTGAGTGCATGGGTTAGTGACTAAACTGTCTTAATTTGTGCATCATTATGTCTGTTGTTCTGTAAACTGCTGCTTGTGTTGATCAGTAGCTTTATGAGTAACTATATGGGTTATTGATTGGTTGCCCAAGTATTTGTATGGGAGACTAAGTGTGTGTATGGGTGGCTGGGAGGTGTATGACTCTGTGCATAGATGTGTGAGCAGTTGATTCACTAGATGTATGGGTTCAAAAGTGCATGTGGAAACAGCTGTATGGGCGGTTGACTGTGTGCATGAGTGTATTGGTGAGTGAATGGATATCTCAGTGCTACATGTCAAAGTAAGTACATATGTAAAACACAGTACATGTGAGAGTTGACATATATAAATAACTCTGCATAAGAGCCAGTGAATGTGTGAGTGGCTGTATGGATCATTGTGAACTTGTATCAGGGATTGTATAAGAGAGTAAATATGTGTTAGTATATGTTTGAATAAGTAAGGTGTGTATAACTGTATAGTTGAGGAAATGGAGGTGTGATTGATTCTTTGCATGACTGACTAGGTGTGTGAGTAACTCCATGGATGAGTGACAGTCTGTGAGTGTCTGTTTACACTGATTGTATCTAAGGTTATATTAGAGTCTGAAGAGGTTCATTGTATTATCACATAAATGATATCATCAGTGATGTGATCACAAATGTCAAATGAGATGTCATCAGTGATGTCATTTGAGATGTCATCAGTGATGTCATCAGTGATGTTATTTGAGATGTCATCAGTGATGTCATCAGTGATGTCACTGACCATGTCATGAATGATGTAATATGTGACATCATCAGCAGTGGATTGCGGGTGCGCGATATATAGTTAGTGCAACTAACTATATATGCGAATTTCAATGGTTTTGTGTGAGTAAAATAAGGTTTTGTAAATGCTAATCCCTAACTATATATGGTCTATAACCTATGGTTTTTTCAGTGAATTTTCAAGGTTTTGTAAATGCTAATTCCTAACTATATTTGGTCTATAACTTATGTTTTTTTCAGTGAATTTCAATGTTTTTTTATAGCAAATATCAAAAGCTGTAAAATTTATTATTCTTTCAAATGAAAAATATATTTTATATGTTTTTAATATAATTTTTTTATGCATCTGCCAAACCCTGACCTCTTAATAGTGCACTGTGGTGGAAATGATTTTGGGACTATGACTGGGGTTGGTCTGGAAATGCTTTTAAAGGACACCTTTCATCAATTGATGACACTTTTCCCCCAAACTGCCTTGGTATATTCCAATATATGCCAAAGACAGAAATGGAAGTGGTCCAACCAATTTTTTCCACAATTTGAGAAAGCAAGGAAACATGTGAATAAATCTGTTTCTGCTAACATGAGAGACTTTAGAATGGGTTTAATATACAACAATAACTTGCGTTACAACATGCAAGACATCTACAGAGGAGATGGTGTGCACTTCTCCGATGAGGGGAATAGAATATTCCTCCTGAATTTAAAACTGTGCATTGGAACCTACTTGTAGGTACCTAAATTAGCCACAGAACCCAATAGCTCTTTTCAGAGCTACCCTACCTCTGATCATTCAAAACGTTTATCTTTTTCTAACTTTTTTCACTATTTTTCACCAAAGTACGCTCCCCGGTTCGCTTACCGGTGCGTGTACCGGGCGCTCCCCGCGCAATGTTTTTGTTTTTTTGCCTATATGAGCGTCCTAAGCCCCCCTCAGAAAACCTAGAGGGTCAGAAAGTGTCTACCGTGCCCCCTTCTACCCATTCCGAACATTGTTTCCCCTCCATCTTGTGTCTCAATTCTACCGATACACAAAATGGAGGACTCCCGTAACGCTGCCGGTACGCGTACCGGGGCGCGCACCGGTGAGCGCTCGCTAAAAAAAGGTGGGAAAGTAATTTACAGAAAAACCACTGGAGACACTTTCATCAAATATAGAATAGACCCTACTACATAGCAGTCCCTACCATTTACCCAAATTTAATGGAATTCCATTGAGAAAATTATGCTGTAGGCCTGACTAAATATCCTGAGGTAAATTACATGACAAAAACACATATGAAGTGTTAGAATTGACAACCAATTAAAATGTTACTTTAATTTTCTACTATTATTTCAAGACATTTGATTGGTTATGTACCTGAATATATATAAAGAAAGAGAGAGAAACACAGCCATTTTGACTACTACTTCCTGAAGTACATTTCAAGAGCATTTTCACTGTCAACTTTAACTTCTTTTTCAAAGGTAAGATATAATTTAAAAAATTTGAAAGGAGAACTATGTTATGCAATTTAAATTAATTTAGGAAAACGTTTTCAGATAGTTACATACTATCCCTCTATAAGAGTTAGTCATTGAGAAAGACTTAATTATTTAAATTATTGATTGAGTTAGGCTTCTGTGGTATAATTATGAATTAACTTAGGCTTCATCACAGGCACTTTTTAATAGTTCTACTTCCTGCCTGAAACCATGTACTGCCCAAAGATTACTTCACTGTTAAAAACTCACAAGTACCTGTCTGAACTTAAACCCAACAGTGCCCTATCTCCACTGATATATTTATTTTTTATGCAATTTACAGCAAGAAAATGGAAGCACAGCAAAAAGAAAATACAATTTCATTTGAAATTAAGATTGAAAACAATCCAAACCAAGAAAAAGAAGAAATAGACTTTATGGATGAAACAGTAGACCAAGAATTATTAAAATGTGCTGAAGAATGTGATTCTTGGAATGAAAAGGAGGACATACCTGATGATTTAATGTTTCAAATTCTCTTAGATTTTGAAAAATCAGAACAATAAATTTAAATTTTAAAAGTTAAAATTGTTTGAGACATTATTCTTTTTAATATGAAAATTATGAAATAGTACCCAAAAAGATAAAATATAAACTGAGAGTTAAAATATACTGTGCAACTTTTTTGTGTTACATAGTAAGTTTGCTCATAGTTACTTCCTTTCTCCCACTATATTATCTCCAATGTGTATTTAACATCTCTTTATCATCTCCTGCCTCCATGTTCTTTCTGCTTTCCTCACAGACTATGCTATGAATTCCATATACCACAATAACTTCTGAAACAACATGCAAGATATCTACAAAGGAAACGGTGTATATTTATTTTTAGACTCTGCATTTGTACCTACATGTTGGTACTTAAATAAAAAAAAATTAAAAAAAAATACAACAAAAAGAACAATCAATAAACATACAATATTTGAACATTCTTTCATTCTTTTTTCCCTATATTACGCTCCCCGGACCGCTTCCCAGTGCGCGTACCAAGCGCTCCCCCCGCAAAAAAAACGATAAGAAAAATTATTATTTGTTGCCCCGCGGGGCCCTTTTAAAGCCCCCTCATCAAACCTAGGGGGTCAGGGAGGATGTACTCTGCCCCCTTATGCTCATTTCCCCCTTTGTTTTTGCCACCTCTTGTGTCTCGATCCTACCGAGACACAAGATGGCGGCCGCTCCGGACTGTTTAGAATGTTCACAGTCACCGGGGAGCCAATCCGCTTCTCCTCGCGAAGTTCCGTTACGCGTCAGGTACGCGAACCGGGGCGCTAACCGGAGCGCTGTCACAGATATATCTATTTTTTAAAACATTAATTTCTCAAAATCCCCTGGAGCACATATATTGAGACATAGCAAAGGCACATCGGGCAAACCATATCTACAATTTTGCCAAGTTTCGTGTAAATCCATTCAGCCGTTCGAGCTAAAAGTGAGTCCAACCGCCCTATGGAAAAATGAATGGGAAAAACGTGTTTTGGGACCCCCCTTTTTTCTCGGCCCCCTTGACGAAACCCCCCCAAATTTTCAGGGGCTGCTCAGAAACAAAATTTGCCATTTTCCTGAAAATTTCAGCCAATTCCGTCCACAAACGCCAAAGTTATTCGATATAGAATTTTCAGAAATCCCATAGGAAAAGAATCCTAACTATATATACCTACTGGCGACCGCCAGTAGGTAATATATATATATATATATATATATATATATATATATATATATATATATATATATATATATATATATATATATATATATATATATATATATATATATATATATATATATATATTCACTCCAAAAATCTCCTCTGTCAAGAAGAACACAGGACACCCAGAGCTTCTGTTCAGGAATTTATTCTGGCAGATGAAAAAGTCTCCACAACGCGTTTCGCCACTAAGGCTTGATCACGCATATATATATATATATATATAGCCACATAAAGCTGCAATGATACGCGCTCTCATAATCCTGGTATAAAAAACAAACTCATTACATAGTCTCGGAGGATGCAATAGACGAAGGACAACATATGCATGCATCTATGAAAATCATGGCGGCCATCTTACAGTGCATTGATCTTATCTACATTGTCAAACCATTGGTAATTGTTAACATATAGCCTCAATACATAAACACATGATCAAGTTTTCAACATTAAATTCATGTTAAGAACATCCAAGTAGTTTAGATAGTTACACCTTTTTCGTAACTGGAATAAATCCGGCCTGGGGTATGACCGGAAAGTGAGTGCTGTGACACACGTGACCAAGGGGGATACGGTAAACAATAATAACCGAATGAGCCCGTATACACTACCCATTGTAAATTGCATATGTAACAATACTCGCGCCAAGTGGCCGTTAAAGTGTATGAGTAGACCTATAGTTACCTTCGCAAAAGCCAATACAACACAAAATTATTGACGAAAGTTATGATGGCATGCAGAGGAGCTAAGGTTCAAATGCCCGCCAGTTTTGCTACAAATAGGTGGCAAAAAATAGTAGAACTTTTATGTTAGGCATTGGCATGACGACACGTGTCCCATGTGAACCTGCGCAAGTAAGTTACTGCCCAATGTCGATGCTTAGAAGCCAATACATGCTCCCAGTGGCATTAACTGTTGTTATACAGAGGGATTCCATAAATATTAGGTGCAATACTGATGCCCAGTGGCTCTGACATACTAAACAATGGTAGACGTAACAATGTCCTAGAGACTAATAGCAAGACATAATATCGTGACTATATGTGAGAAAGCTATAAAGCAAAGCTTATGAAATGCAATAAGTACATTTGTCCACCTCACAAGTGTTCAAAAGGAGACGATATTAGAAGGCGGCAGCCGGAACCTCCATTTCTGGAGGGGGATCCTGGGTACATTAAGGAACAGGAAGAAAGTGCTAACTATAAACCTTGGCAACCGCATCATAAGAGATCTGAAACCTAGATGCTCACAGTATATGCATAAGGATCACTCTTATTTTTGTGGCATCATGGATGAGGAGTCAGCAAGACGGCTGGCAGCCCAAACATTATTGGCACGGGCACCAGGGAAAGTACAGAACAATGTGGCCTTACCAAAGATTGTTGATAATACCCTGAATATACAATTGAGAAAATATGAAAAATTAAAGAAAGCGGAAACCTCTAAGTTGTGGGAGGCAGTCTCCCTCCAGGACTATGTAGACAAGCAAATGGTCCCACGAGGATTACGCATCGTATGAATTGCCCAACCCTCGCCTGCTGGAGGAATGGGCGGAAAACTCTGCTACAAGCTCAAGACAAATGTTATGCATCTTGATCAAATATGCATGGGAAGATAGGGACACAATAATGAAAGAAATTGACAATTGGAGGAGGAATTTAAGAAACACCAGACCAAGCGGCCATAACTAAATTCAAAGAAGAATTAAAAAAGAGAATGACACAATATGAGGATGACATAAAACTAAGGAAGCAACGCAACTCCACCCCGACTACGAGAGTGGACACATTTTGACATATATTAGGAAATACGATCACCTCTATAATTTCCAACCTCAAGAATCTAGTAACAACCAAGAAGAAAATGATAAGAACACACCAATACCAACAACAATGACCAGTGATTCAGACACAGATATCTCGGCGCAATCCACAAGTACTGCCGCAGAAGTGGAAACCATAACGAGGGGGGCCACTTTTTTAGATGAGTACCAGACCCTGAGGAGGAAGCGGCAGACGGTGAATTTAACCCCTCAACCAACACCGAGAAGCAGAGGACGACGAGGAAAAGTAAGAGGCAGGGGAGGAGCAAGCAACGATGCAGCAAACGGATGCACAGAATACAGAAAAGGAAACGAAACAATGCCAGTGGGAATCGGACATGGGGCAACGAGGAGGAGGAAGTAATTATGAATGACAACATGCTAAATAGAACAATAATCAATCTCACGAGCCATACCTTGTCCTTTTTAGAAAAAAAGATCCTTTGCTTAGGGTTATCTTTTTGCCCAACCGAAGTATTTGACCATTCCAAAACAACAATAGACATTTTTAAGATTGTCAGAAAACTTAAATTGACTAAATGGCATACCCTTAAAGGCAGATCTCTACATCCCTTATCGACAGTGGCTAACAGTTACCCCATAAATCTTACAGTGGGAGATAGCAATATATTAAGTATTGTGCAAGATTTGGCATGTAGTGCTACACAAACCAACCATAGCTCTGCAATAGAAAATGAAATTGAAAATATCATCACGGACAGAGCAGCTAAAACACATTTTAAACCCCGCTTAGTCTTCTTTCTCAATCTCCCACATTACAATGTTGATACATTCCATGAGGTTGTCACTAAGGCTCCCACGGAACACAAACATGTAAGATCCAACCAATCCTTTGTCATAAGTAATGTTACAGCTAAACAAAGAGCAATTATCTCCTCATTGGCCAATGACAAAGATATTGTCTTTCGTCCAGCCGACAAAGGAGGTAATGTGGTACTTCTCAGCAAAACCATGTACATCACAGAGGCTATGAGACAGTTGGAAGTCAGCAGATTTTATCAGAAAACTGACACTAAGACATACAATGATAGCATTGTCACTACATGGAACAAACTATCTAAATGGCAAGAAGAAGGGTTAATCACATGGGAAGAATATCTATTTTTGAAAAAGAATTATCCAAAATTACCTATCATCTATTTTCTTCCCAAGGTGCATAAAAATCCCCTAGGACCACCGGGTAGACCTACTGTATCATCAATGGGGAGCGCATTAGAAAATATTTCTAAATATGTGGATGATTTCCTACAGAATAATGTCACCAAACTCCCTTTGTATGTTAAGGACACTAAAGACTTCTTATGTAAAATAGATAGTATACAATGGGAAACTAATTAGTAATTTATCCCCATGGATGTCTCAAGTCTTTATACTGTTATTGACCATAATCAAGGAGTTAATGCATGTACCCATTTCCTTAATGAGAGAAACATACAGTATTTGGAACATACTAAAATGCTGACAGATATGATGTCCCTATGTTTACAGAATGAATAATATCTTTATGTTTAATGGGAAACTATTCAAACAAATACTGGGGACAGCCATGGGCACAGGTTTAGCTCCCAGTTTTGCGTGCCTTTTCCTAGGCCTGTGGGAGGAAGAGATCAGAAAGGATACAAGCCTATCCCAGCATTTCAAAAGCGTTAAAACCTGCTTGCGCTATATTGACAACCTCTTAGTTACCTGGGAGGGTAGCGAGGCTGAAGCTAACTAATTCATTCTCAAACCGAATACCAATATGTACAACATAGCACTGACACACCACATGGACAGAGAGGAAATAGAATTCCGTGAAGTTAAAGTCAAAGAAACAAGACTGTTTCGCAAGGAAACGGCTGAGAACAGCATTCTTCACGCTCTCAGTCATCACCCGGAAATGCTCAAAGGAGCATTCCTTATGGTGAGCACCTGAGAGCAAAAAGAAATAGCAGTACGGAAGAAAACTATAATGCCGAAGAGGCAATCATGATTAAACGTTTCAAAGAAAGGGGTTATTCTGAGTGGGTACTCAATAGAGTAGTTGATAAAAACATTGACAGAGTAAGTACACTGAGAAAAAAGGATAAGGAAACCGACTCGCATGAGACAGGGGTTTTCCTTACATACTATAATAGCTCCCGGAAAATACAAAAAATTCTCAATGAGAATTGGAACATCCTTAACCCCTTGGGTGTGGCCGCGATTCTGCGCCTGTGTGGCAGAATCGCGAGGGTGCGGGTTTATGACGGCCCCCAGCCGTCATCAGCACACGCCCACCGTAGTGCATGACGGCTGGGGGCCGTCCTCAGCATTGAAGGGGTTAAAAGTGATCAGATTGTGGGACCTACAATAAGTGAGAGACCCAAAATCACATACCGTAAAAGCCGCAGTCTCAGGGATATTCTCATGCAAGATGATATTACAGAATGACAGAATAAATTCATGCATAACCTTTAAGGCTTCTATCCCTGTGGACATTGTAAAACCTGCAAAGCGAGCCATATGGTGAAAGATTTTAGCATACCACACACTGACAAGAAAAAATCCATCTCCCAATTTTTGACATGTAGCTCGACATATGTTATTTACATTCTGACATGTCCTTGTGACAAACACTACATACGGAGCACGACTCACATGGCCAAAAAAATGGGTCCTTGAACATTTTAGGGCCTTAAATTACAAAGATCCCCACTATCCCATGGCAAGGCATTTTGCTGAGTTCCGTCTAACGAACAGTTCGTTGATTAATTATTTTATTATTGAACAAGTACTAGGGAGTCCCAGAGGGGGGAACAGGGAGCTGACACTTAGGAAAAAGGAATCAAAATGGTTCCTTGAGCTCGAGACCCGTTACCCTAAAGGGAATAATTTGGATAAGGAATTAGCCACACATCTGATTTAGGAATAATGGGTGTCTATGTATGTCTGTACTTTCAAGCTAATAATTCTGTTGCCTCCCTTTTTTTCTCCCATGATTCTTGATGAATGAATATATAAGTATCTATTCTAAATGCTTTAATTGTACTGTTACATATATACATTTTATGAATAGCTTTTTTAATCGTATATTTGTTTTAATTTTTCCCTTTCACAGGCGAAAAGGAAGGGGTCCACCGAACTCTAGAGACTAATAGGGATACCTACCCTTTTCTTCACCTCACCTCTTTGATGAGTGCACCCTGGAGATATAGATAAGACTTTTACTTTTGCTTCCCTTTTTTTTGCTTTATAGTTTTCTCACATATAGTCACGATATTATGTCTTACTATTAGTCTCTAGGACATTGTTACGTCTAACATAGTTTAGAATGTCAGAGCCACTGGGCTTCAGTATTGCCTCTAATATTTATGGAATCCTGCTGTATAACAAAAGTTAATGCCACTGGGTGCATGTATTGGCTCCTAAGCATCGACATTGGGCGGTAACTTACTAGCACATGTTCACATGGGACACGTGTCATCATGCCAATGTCTAACATATAGGTTCTACACTTTTCTGCCACCTATTTGTAGCACAATGGGCATGCATCTGAACCTTAGCCCCTCCATATGCCGTCATAACTTTCGGCAATAATTTTGTGTTGTATTGGCTTTTGCTAAGGTAAATTTAGGTCTAATCATACACTTTAATGCCCACTTGGCGCGAGTATTGCTACGTATGCAATTTACAATGGGTAGTGTATACGGGCTCATTCGGGTTATTATTGTTTAACGTATCTCCCTTGGTTACGTGTGTCACAGCACTCACTTTCTGGTCATACCCCGAGCCGGATTTATTCCAGTTACGAAAAAAGTGTGACTGTCTAAACTACTTAGATGTTCTTGACATGAATTTAATGTTAAAAACTTGATCATGTGTTTATGTATTGCGGCTATATGTTAGCAATTACCAATGGTTTGACAATATATATAAGATTTATGCACTGTAAGATGGCCACCATGATTTTCATAGATACATGCACATGTTGTCCTTCGTCTATTGCAACTCCAAGACTATGTAATGAGTTTGTTTTCACTGAGTTAATTGTGTGAACAAGGAAGTACGCTTCCGAAACCCGTTCCCTAACCTGAAATAAACCTTTATACCAGGATTCTGAGAGCGCGTATCATTGCAGCTTTATGGATCCTATTGACGGTTTGCTATACCGGCTGGAATCGGGCCAACGGCCAAGAGGCAGTGCTCCCAGGAGGAGCACCCGAACTTTGAAACTATATATATATATCTATACTACTATAATAAAGGAAGAACTTTCAGCCTTTGAGGTGGGTAAACTCGGGAACCACAGCGCCAATCCACACACCCGATACACCGTTGGAATCGTCAGGGTGTGTAGATGGTTATAGGCTATATAAATTGTAAAACAAACACGTTATTTCAAAAATTTACAGTAAAAAAAAAGTTGTCCTTCCGAAGTAGCGCCGGCCGCGACGTGCGTGCTCACGTCAGGAGCGCGGGGAGGAGAGGCGTCCAGGAGCCAGACGAGGAGCGGCGGACATGGCGCGGGGGAGGAGCAGTGACGTGAGGAACAGCGGACAGGCCAGCGGCGGTGAGCTGAAGCGGCGAGGAGCGGTAAACTGAGGAGCGTAAGGTAAGGAGACCCATGTCGGAGCAGGCAGGGGTCGGGGCAGGCGGGGGACGGCCCGTGCAGGGGCCGGGCTAATAGCCGCGGGCCAGGACTCTCCAGGGCGTAGGAGACAGGGGTCGGGGTAGCCTGATTGCTCCCGGACAAGGTTGGGATGGGCTGCTAGTATATATATATATATATATATATATATATATATATATACCAGAACCCCTCCACAGCGCAGAAGGAAGCAGCCACACGAGGAATCCATGGAAAAGCTTTATTAGACGGCAGTTTAGGGCATAATGCATTTCAGCTGTGAAGCCTTCTTCGGATGCCTGCTGCTCACCAAAGTCACGACCATTCCTCTGCTTTTGATGTTCCTGCAGTGCTCTCGTGATAAAGAGCAGGCACCTCCTCCAACCATGTGATCATCCACCTGCGGCAGCACGGTAGGTACTGCAACTCCCAGGATGCAACATACCTGGGCCGGTGGTATGTGGGGGAATCTAATGGTGTCCTGCAGGTCAATGCGCGTGATACCAGGCGAAATAAAGTCTTTAAGCCTCCCTGGGTCCCCGCACACGTTACACCCTTCCAGCCAAAAGTCCTGCATGCCAAGAGTCGAATACAGTGAGCCGAACTCCGTCGTGAAGTCACGATCTGCCAAGGCAGCGGCCTCTGCCAGACTGACGCTTTCAGGTGGGCTGGCGTAAATCCATTACCATGGAACAAACGAAAACTGCAGCCGCAGACGCCAGTATTACTGCCAGCCAACTTGTGTAACGGGGCTACTTAACACGCCACTAGCAGACGTGATAATACACCAGAACCCCTCCACAGCGCAGAAGGAAGCAGCCACACGAGGAATCCAGGGAAAAGCTTTATTAGACGGCAGTTTAGGGCATAATGCATTTCAGCTGTGAAGCCTTCTTCGGATGCCTGCTGCTCACCAAAGTCACGACCATTCCTCTGCTTTTGATGTTCCTGCAGTGCTCTCGTGATAAAGAGCAGGCACCTCCTCCAACCATGTGATCATCCACCTGCGGCAGCACGGTAGGTACTGCAACTCCCAGGATGCAACATACCTGGGCCGGTGGTATGTGGGGGAATCTAATGGTGTCCTGCTGGTCAATGCGCATGATACCAGGCGAAATAAAGTCTTTAAGCCTCCCTGGGTCCCCGCACACGTTACACCCTTCCAGCCAAAAGTCCTGCATGCCATAAATCACTGTATAGACATACTGTGACATTGCCCATTCAGGGCTACATAACTAACCATACAGGGTCAGAAATTTATATAAATTCGTAAAAAGGATATCACGCTTTATTAGACATGAGGGATATATGTTTTTTTCTTATTGCAGAATACTCATGTTATGTCTCAACGGTTTAAAATGACAATTTTTCCTGTTATGTTCAAAGCATACATTTATTTTCTATTTTCTAATTTTAATTCTGTGTGTTGTTAGATCATCTGGGGATAATAAGCACTTAAGCACTTTATCTTAATGCCTTTTAACTCTATGAAATGATGAAGTATTCAGATGTGCATAGATGGCCGCTGTATTCGTTGCTTTTGAACTGAGTACCTTTTCTATGTTGTTGTATTTCCGAGGGTGCTCGGAGGGTTAAAATGGCGGCACTGTGTACACTGACGAAGCCGTAAGGCGAAACGCGTCTATCGGGGGTGAGGGTTTTTCAATAAAACAATTTGTGAAATGGATATCAGTGTGCTTGCCGTTTTTGACTCGATGGAGCCAAAGTGTGTGGATATATACATATATATATATATATATATATATATATATATATATATATATATATATATATATATATATATATATATATATATATATATATATATATATATATATATATATATATATATATATATATATATATATTTATATGTAACTTGGTGGTATAGTAGGCTGAACAGGCGATTTATACAGCTCGCCATCGTCCTAACAACATGAGTCACCTACTAGTGTACAGGTGGCCATACAATACAACTCTATGGGAAATTATGTCTCAGCAGAGGAATATGCTTTGTTCAGAGCCAGCTGTGTGCAGGCGCACAACAACAGAAGGTGTGAGACTAGCTCTTCTATTTCATGAGAAGCTGGACAAGCAAGGGTGACTGATCGCAGAAGAAGAGCGATACACTCTTTTTCTGAGAAATGGATTTTGCACGTAAAAGTCCCTTATACTATTTAAATAAATCAAGATTTCACAACCATGTAGAATGTAGCAGGATTCCCAAAACAATGTTTGAGGAATGTCCTTCGAGTAAAACAATTCATGATGAGTTGGCAGCTCATCACGAGCTTGCGTATGCTACTCAAATCTTGTCCGGACTACTTGTTCCCACAGAAGGCGTGAGTAATGTAACTGGTCTAATCAGCCAGACAAATGGGTTAGGCAAGGTAGTAAGCATGGCATTTCCCAATCAGTGATGGTAGATCACCTAGGAAGCATGCAATCAGCCAATCACAGTTGTCTGTTCATGTAGCAAGCTGTGAATGTGCCAATACAATCAGTTAGTTCAGGCAGGGCCATAGAATCCGCCAGTGATAATTGCATATTCAGGTGGTATGATATACTGCTTATGTGCTAGCACATGAGTATGGATTTTCCTCCACGAGGGGCTTCAGAAAAGTACAGAAGCCCAGTGTACGAAAAGTAATAATGACTCGTATTTTGTTATCATTTGCTGACATCAGTATTATAACGCTGAAATCAGCATTTGCTGTTACCCAACTCAGGGGTACTCCTATCACTGACTTCAGAAGTACTCTGGCCATATATGCTATGGTATGTTTTAAACCAGTCACCAATAGATTGGACACAGTCTTTGTGAAATGTGCATTGACCTACTGAGCCACCTTATCAGCTAAAAGCATAATACCATGAAGGAATAAAGTATCATTGTCCATAAAAACAGATGAAGAACACCAGTTACAAACAAAAGTAAAAGTATGTTAGTAGATTTACAATACTCCTTTAATATACTTATTCACTGTATTCCAGTTCAAACCCATATTCTGGTATACACATGGAAAGCTGCACCAGGTGCAGGTTTCTAGACGAAATCCTTGAAAAGTCATGTAACCTTTTAAGGTGTTGCATGTTTACAATGGGTATTGTACACACAGAATTTATCAATGAGAAATGCAAATGGCAATGTACATTTAAAAATTGTTTTGTCTTAGAATGTTTTCGACTAGTGAAAATATTTTTCCTAGTACAGACACCTCATTTCACCCCCACCCGCCTCTACCACCACCAAGTATGGGAGCCTTCTATCTCTCTTTCCACCCGGAAAAAGGAATTACTACAGCCAGGGGTAGGTGCAAATATTCACTCATCGAAGCCTCTGTATCGGTGTTCCACTGCTCCAATGTGCACTTTGTTTCTGCCTTGGTCCTATAGGCTTATTGAAGACTCTGTATCGAGGTTCCACACCCCCAATATTGACTTTGTTTCTACTTTGGTCCTATAGGTTTAATGAAGAATAAAGGAAACCCTTCCCCTCTGAGCTCTAAGGTGTATAGCAAAGATTGTTTTCCCCAGGTGGATTTTAAAGCATATGTATATTTGTGTGTATAATCACAAGGTTTGCCAAGCTTGGAAGTTTGGCCAAGCTGAGATATGAACAAAAATACAACAGAGTATTGGGGGGTCCTAGGGGAGTTAGTTTATAGACAATGAGAGTACCTTGTCCCCCAACTACTGCTACAAAAAACAAGAGAGGTACTCAAAGTCTATGAAGTGAAGAACTGACAGGACCAGATTGTGTCCAATGTGAGTGTTCAGATCAGACCGTTGATCTTGAGCACATGACACTATTATGTCATAGAGGTGAGGAAAGGAAGATACAGGGTCTAGAAAGTTAGAACAAAGTACCCATCCGCCCACTCATCAGTGGAATTTCGTCATCTGGGTTGGTGAAAAGAAAGGTGTCCTTTGGGCTCCTCCTCAGGGAGAGTCTGAGGTAGCCTAATATTGGACCCTTAGGAACAACATCCAACCAACAGAGGATAGTGTGTGAGTGGAAGGGGCAAACACATTTGCAGTGCTCAGAAAAGAAAAGAAAAGGAAACTAATCCTAGTGATTAAAAATACCTACTTTGATGACATAGGAAAACTTTATTCGGTGTGACCATCAAAGTGGTATCGTTAAAAACAGTATGCTGATAGCATGTAAGGAATTGCTATCTATCACGTATGTTAATTGGTCTACATGTTTCAGCCTATACCGGCTTTCTTCAGGACCTATGATATGCTACTGCAACACATACTTATCGTGAGTTGGGACTCGATTATGACCAATCTCCAACAAATGAAGGTGTATCTCCTCCTGTGCACAAAAATGTGGGAAACACAAAAAACACAGTGTTAAATACATACAAACTATGTAGTGTTAACCTCACCCTCTTGAAATGCAAAGAAAACATAATCTTCACTCACCCAAATTGTAGGGAGAGAAAACCTCACCTCGCCTGGCAACAGCTCAGGTTGGAAGGAGGCCACGCACTAAAAGATAAGTGCGAGAATAGAAATTAATAGCGCAGTAACTGAATAAGTCCTGCGTTTTGTTTTAGACTTTTACAAACAGTGACACCAAGAGGCATAAGGAAGTGGCTGGATTAAGAAGCTGATGTGAAATTCATCTCTGAGAATTGCATCAAACCCACTAATATGTCAAGGTTGTGCTACCAGTAGAATTATTCAAAAGAGGGCCAAAAAACGCCGTGCTATATTGTTAGCGTTAAGTTAAATCAAAGGGAGTTGGAGTCTCCCTGTTTAGAGCCCTCCCAGGAAAAAGCGCAACATGGAGCGCTAAAGAACTCACCTCTCCGTCGTTACCTCGGGTAGAATCCTGAGCCGAGGGGGAGGTGACTAGCTCGATGAGAATAGCTGTTAATAACAGCCGGTGGCGGACCTGAGAGAGAACTCTCAGTGTGCGCGCTGCTATAGGTTGTAAGAAATCAGCCAACGGTAGCGGTGCAAGCTGAGCCTGCAAGAGCGCGGACCTCTTTGCGCGTTCTCATTGGTTGGAACTTAAACCAATGCCAGCGGATGAAGGCTTTTGTGCGGAACTGTACAAAGTACGTATCGCAAACCTTCTATAAGTCATTCATGGTAATTACAAATCTATTCAAGAAAAGGACCTCATGTGAGGATTGCAGACAGAGTATTCGCATGGAGAACGTGTGCCGCCCAATAGCTCTAAGTGTGTCAGGAAGTTGTCTGAATGGGCTATAACACAAGGTGCGTGATTGGTGAGCTTGCAGCCAATCACGCACTGTTTGATAGATAAAAGCAGTTTGTTTTGTTTACTTTTCGTGGTGCAAATGTAGTATGTTACAGATAAAGCCAGCGTTCAATCATTGCTCCGCGATTGCAGAGAAATGATGGAAAACAAATTAATGCCGATCTGCACTACATGTTTACACCGAGTAGTGTGTAACAAAAGAGGTTGTTGTGTATAGCAGGCCGTATCCGAGTATAAACAAATGAATAAACAGATCGACCGGCATGTTGCAACCGAGTCGTGTGTAACAAAGGGAAGGCAGTATGTTGGAGGTTTTTCCAATTTTATGTACAATCCCTAGGCTCCGGCTGCGTGTAACAGTAATGTTGGGCGAGGTTATGTTTACATGGTGCCAATTCTAATCGGAAAGTCAACTCTGTGGACCAAAGAGAATGGATCTAGATACTGACCAACTCCCCCGAAAATTGAAAAGACCTATGTGGGACCAATCAGGTGGAGATGGTGTGCACCCATGTCTAAAATGTTAGCCCAAAGTGACCAAAAAAACAAGGTGAACTGTAAACATAATGATGTTAAGTTGGATGCTCACAGTTGCATCCAGGGTATATCATCGTTTAGCCCTTGTGTGTCGCTTCGCAGTTTGTAGACCCACCTTTGCTCTTTCCTCAGAAGGAACAATGAAATGTCTGTGATGTGACTGGGTATGTGTGGTTGTTCCAAGATTAACCACCTCAGTTCATTAGGATGGTGTTTTTTCTCCAGAAAATGTGAGGTAAGGCGGGTAGCCTGTTTTGTGCGTCTGATAGTGCTTTTGTGCTCTTGGATGCGCAGTTTGATTTTTCTTGCTGTCATCCCTATGTACCTTAAGCCACAAGGACAGGTGATTTGGTATATGACTCTGTCACTGTTACAGTTTGTGTGACGTTTAAGTTTCCAGGTTGTAGTGGTGCCAATATCAACTTCCAGGATTTTACTGGTTTGGGCGCACACTGAGCAGTTGCCACAAGGATAATGGCCCTGCACTGGAGGGAGATTCCACAGGTTAGAAGTGGATTCTGCAATTTCATCACGAGGTCTTGTGTGTACAAGAGCGTCTCTAAGATTTGCCCCTCTCTTGAAAGAGAACAGTGGTAGAGAAATGTGTTCACCAGAGCTATTTAAAATACGCCATTTCTGTCTAATTATTTTCTGTATTTTAGACGAAGAGGTGTTGTATGTGGTGACACACACTATTCTGTCGAGGGGTGGTTTTGCAACTGGTGGTTCAAGTAGGGCCTCACGATGATTATTGGCAGCACGTTTGAAAGACTTGCGAACCAGAGATTTAGGGTATCGCCGCATTCTCAGTTTGCTGGTGAGATCCTTGGCTTTTGCACGGAAGTCTGCAGTGTCAGAGCAGTTCCTCCGGACCCTGAGGAACTGGCCAAAAGGAAGATTCTCCCTCAGGGAGCGGGGATGGTGGCTGTCGAATCTGAGCAGTGAGTTCCGTGCCATAGGTTTTCGATATAGAGAGCTAGCCAAATGTCCTTCTTGTGGGAAGATTGTCAAATCAAGAAAAGGGAGTTCAGTTTTACTGTGCTCTAATGTGAACCGAAGGTAAGGGTTTTGTCCGTTCAACCAGTCTTGAAAAAGCAAGAGGGATTGTGTATCTCCTTGCCAGACCACTATGATGTCATCAATGTACCGTTTCCACATCTTCAAATGATGAAGATGTGGATTGATGTTATTCAGTACGTGTTGGGTCTCAAAATGATGGACATATAGTAAGTAAGTAAGCTTTATTTCGATATATATAAAAACATATCATAAAAGCAGCACAACATAGTATAACAATAAACGATACAAAACTTACAATTCATTATACAGTACAAGGAAGCCGTTCATTGAGTTAAAAACATATTAAGAACTGGTAAAACATCATTGGGTCATCAGTTTTTTAGAGGTCCTTATTCGCCAGGCCCATCCTAGGAATTTTGCCATACAGATTGAGAAGTAGGGTCTTGTATCTGATAGCAATATTTTCAGGGCTTCAACATGTGAACGTGTTCCTAGGGACCTGAACAGGGGCTTCAGCCACCTTCGTCTAGGAGCTAAATAAGCTCGGCACTCAAATACGAAGTGGGCCACGGATTCAGTTCTTAACTCACAAAAAGGACAGTCGGGAACAGTTTGGAATGGTGGTTTCCAAGTAGAAGTGAACTGATACAAAGGTAGGACCCCAACCCTGAATTTGAAATATAGAGCCCTGTCGTAAGGGTTCTGTATTAAGTCTAAATAAGCTTCTCTGGAGGGATTACATTTTACCATCAAGAAATTGGCAACAGTTTTTGGATGGTTAGTTTTGCCCAATCTCTCGCTGTCGACCCAGTCCCAATATACCCTCTTTAGTTCCTGTTTGGGGGGTGCAGTTTTATTTACCCAGCTGGAACCTAGACCGAGCAAAGTAAGTGACTTCTTGACCTCTCTAAGCCAGGTGATCTTATGCCATCCTGGGAGGGACAAAATGTCTTCTAGGGCATCGGCGTAGCTTTGTAGCTCGGGGACGTTCCAAATTCTGGACCACAATAACAAGGGGCGTAGTTTGGCCTGGTCACAGATAGGGCGGGTGCCTGTGTCAAGCAAGATTGGAATGGTGGGAGTGCTTTGGGGTAACCTCATCAAGTCTTTAAGGAATTTGTTTTCAAGGAGGGCCAGGGTGTCCACTCTCTGGGTACCCCAAAGTTCTGCACCGTACAGTGCTGCGCTCACCACCCTAGCTCTGTAGATGTCAAGCAGTGCCCCAATCGGTTTTGTGGTGGAGGCACGTTGTTCTTTGAGTAGAGCGCCAACAACCCTTTTGTGGGATAGAAACACTTTCTGGTGGTGGGCCTTCCAATTCATGCTGTCACAAAGGCGTATCCCTAGATAGTCGAATTCTTTGACCCGCTCAAGTAGAACGCAGTCAAGGGTGGGGGGTTTTACAGATCTCTTTGGGGGGTTCAGAACGAGGAATTTGGTCTTACCAATATTTATTGCTAACCCCTTGGAATCACAGAAGGCCTTGAAACTGGTAAGTAGGGTCTGTATGCCAGCGGGTGTCTTCGAGATCAGGAGGGTGTCATCGGCAAACAGGAGTGTCGGGATTTTCTTTCCAGCCAGGGATGGTGCGTCTGCAGGATGTTGTAAAAGGTGCTCCACCACTCCGTTTACGTACAACGAGAACAGAGTGGGGGCAAGCACACACCCCTGGCGGACACCCCTGTCTACTGGGATACGCGGTGTTTTTTCTCCCTGATCACCCCATCTGATTTGGGCAAAGTTGTTTACATGAAATTTTACCAGTAAGGCCAAAAGGTAGGGGGGTAAGCCTAGACCGTCAAGGACCTTCCACAGTGCTGCTCGCGGGACCAGGTCGAAGGCAGTTTTCAAGTCTATAAAGACTAGATATAAACTGCCTCCTCCCAGGACCACTACCTTCCAGTATAGCATTAGAAGGCGGAAGGTCTGCTCGACGGTGCCTGTCCCTGCTCTAAACCCCGCTTGGAGATCGGATAAGATATGGTTATCGTCCACCCACTCCAGAATCCTCCCCAATACTACTTTCCCCGCCACCTTTTGTGTTGTGTCTATCAAACTAATCGGACGATAGTTTCCTGGGTCCTCCCTGCTACCTTTTTTAAAGACAGGGACGACTTCAGCGCCCCTCCAGGAATCAGGTAGTGGTCCCCCTAGTGTGGCCTCATTGAGTAGTTCTGCAATTAGTCTGCTCCAGAATGGGGGGTTATTTTTTATCAGATCTCCCGGAATCCCATCCGGGCCTGCCGCTTTATTTGGAACAATGCAGCTAATTGCCTTCTCCACTTCTACGGAGGAAAATGCGTCTTCGACTGGCGCAGGGGCAATGGTGGTGCTGGACCAGTTATTGGGGTCTGGTTGGATGGTCCCTGTTTGTGCTGAGTACAGGTTTGAAAAATGAGTGAACCAGACAGCGCCCGGGATGTTACAAGTCAATTGATTATTTACGGGCTTATCTCTAGATCTTAGCAAGTCCCAGAACCCCTTGACATCTTTCTTTGTGCTTGCCTCCGTTAGGTCACGCCAGAAGTTAAAGTCATATGACCGTTTGGCCTCAGACACAGATTTCCTGTATAATTGCCTTGCGGACCTGATAGCAATTTGGTCTTTCCCCTTTACAGCGGCCACAAGTTCTCTCTTGGCATTCCGGCAGGACGCTGTAAACCACTTCCCATTTGTTCTCGGAGCGCCTTTAGCAGCGCTTCTAGCGTGTGGTTTAGGAACGGTGAATAACCCGCTTAGTGCTGATATTGTCTCTAAAAATAAAGTTAGAAACTTCGTACTTCCCTCCTTTATGGAGCCGAACTTGGATTCAGCCTGTAGCAGAATGTTTGTGGCTTGGGACATACGTGTCTCGTCAGCTGCAATTTTTGCCCATTTGAGGCGTCTCCCACAGTTTGAGGGGAGAATCTCACGTGATGTCTGCCATATCTGGTTCAATGTATCTCGAGAGTCCAGGTGCCAGGGGTCGGAAATGGTTAGAGCAAGAGGATTGTGGTCACTATCACAATTTGCTATAACCTCCATGTCCTGGTGGTGTGACCAGAGGGTATAGTTGAGCATAACATAGTCAATTCTAGAGGAGTGGTCCGTCCTGTTGTATGTATGGGCACCCATGGGGTCTGATCTAGAACGCCCATTCGTTGCTCGCAAATTGTGTTCCATACAAAGAGCGTTTATATCGATCGCCCGTTGTGACCATTTTGGGATCGGATCGAGATTCAGGATCGGAATTCCCCTTCTGTTATCCTCATCGTTGGTGTCCAAGATATCTTCCCTGGCTAGGGGCTCGAAACAACAGTTAAAATCACCTGCCAGCAGGACTAGAGAATCGGCATTACAGACAGTCAAATTGTTATTCAGACATTGCAAGGTCGTAAATCCACCGTTCCTACTGTCCCTTAGGTAGATATTGAACAGTTCTAATTTCCTTCCCCCTCTGTGTCGGATTGTAAGCCATTGAAGGTCAGGAGATTCAGTAGCTCTTTGGAAAACGCTGAGGTCTAGAGCTATATTAATCCAGATGAGGAGACCGCCTGACGGGCGACCTTTGGAACCTTGTTGGTGAACTGCCGGAACATAGTAGGTCGAGAATCCCACTCTGTATTTGGGTTCCTGGCACCATGTTTCCTGAAGCAAACAGATGTCATAAGGTGCCAGGAAAGTGTTCCAGTCTGGGTTATCCAGGTTGCGATCTAGGCCAGCCACATTCCAGTTTAGGATCTTAAATGAGGGATCACCAGATGGAGGTATTTTGGGAACTTGAGAATGTGAGCGCAATTTCCCCTCTTCCGGAATGGTTGGTATTATGGGGGACTTGACTCGATTTGGTTCAATGAGGGCAGCACTGCTTGACTGCTTAATCTCCATCAGATTGAGTTGGGCCAGAGTAGGTGGACTTATGTGTTGAGTGTCTGGCCGTTGTTCCATCCCTGTATGGTCTGAAATAGCCATATTGTGTTTTTCCAAGGTGCGCGGCAGGTGAATCCGGAATGCGTCATCCTTAATCTGGGGACTGCAGATTTGGTTTCTCAGTGGTTCGAAATCCAGGGTGGGTGGAGCTTTTATAACTATAGATGAAGAAGTAGGGGGCACAGAAAGTCAGTCAACCTCCTCCAGACCTCCAAATCTATTATAAGTTGAGAGGCCGTTCCAATGTAAAAGGGTTTCAGTTGGCCTCGTAGGATGGATATTTACTGGAGGTGGCGGCACCAAGGACCAACTTGCCGCTTGAGTGTGTGTCTGCCGTGGAGGGTAAAAGTAAGATAGCGGCCTCGGAATAACAAGGGAATCTTCGCTGGTGGGCCAAGAGCAGATGTGGCGGGCCGTGTATGGGTCCTCAAAAGTTACGACTACACAGTCCCCTTGCTTGGATTTCTTTGTTGGGCCCACCCAGGGTATTCTACGGACCATCATTACCCTACTTCTCCTCCCATTAGAAGCAGGTCTATTGACATTGAGCCAGTGCATTGTTTTATTTTTCAGGGACCAGTGGTTTTCGTACTGGTCGATGCCTAGGACAGGGACACCAGTCAGCACAACTACGTACTCGTTGGCCTCTGGAGGAAGGTCTATGTAGCCCCCTCTAAAATTTTCTTTTGGGCGGGAACCCCGGATTTCAGAAGAATGAGGTTTAGATGGAGGTGCCGGGGTAGGGATAGGGATAGATTTTTGGGGCTTAGAGGACCCGACTGTAGCCTGTGGTTGTGAAGCCTGGGGTTTAGCGATCGTGAAATTTTTGCCCATAGCCACAGTCCTTGGCTTGGGGACAGGCCTTGCGACAACAGGTGCTGAAGAAGGGTGCTGCTCGGCTTGTGCAGCAGGAGCTGGTGGATAAGGATCAGGTAGAGACACGCCCTGATTTTCAAGGCTTCTCAGGCCAAGAGTGGCCAGAGCAATAATGCTCTTTTCCATCTCGAGTAGATTGTTTTCAATCCTGGACAGTCTTAAATCGAGTGGAGAGAGGAGTTTTTTTAGTGATTCCCAAACTTGGCCTATAAATTCTTTGTCACATTGTCCCTGATCCTGGGCCTGCAACCCCTCGCCCTCTAAATTAACGGTAGCTAGGTCGTCTCCCATTATATGGCGTTCTGGCTGTGCTGTTAATACTAATAAGCCCTCGGGTGGGACCGTGCATGTCTGGGGATTTGCCAAAGTAAGGTGTTGAGAACCTGCTACTTTGGCCTTTTTGCGGGAGTAGGCTGATCTAGAATGGCGTTTCCTTTTGGGATGCGCACTAGTAGCACTAAAAATAGTTGGGATTACTTGGGCAGGCGGTTTAGGGGTAAGGGGCTGGACTTGTGGAGGTGCATGGGAACTTAGCTCTACTACGGTACGTGTTTGTTCTGAGGGGGAGGTAAGAGGAAAGAGAGTGGTCGGGGGGTGGTGAAAGTCAGCCTGTGTAGTAATGCTAACTGGACAACCGGGGCGAACAGGGGTGACAGCAGAGGCTATGTGGCCTAGGGATGATTTTTTTGTGTGGGCCATTACCTCAGACAGCCTTCGTGCTGCTGCCAATTCTAGGGATACCCTAGTTTGAAGTTTGGATATTTCTTCATCAATCGCTATATTAGTGCGGGTGATGAAGTCGTCCATCGGACCGCTAACTTGTGGACCACCCTTGACTGCCTTACTACGTGTAATCCTAGTACTCATATTGCGTGCTTAGGTGTTGTTATTGTGGCCCTCACACTTAGTAATAGATATGTTGCCTCAATTCAATAACCTGACTTACCCCACCGGTAGATCGACAAGGGGGGGTTGGGTTGGCAAGGGGGGAGTGGGCCGGGGCCGTCCTCTGCCGTCCTCGAACGGCCTCAAACGGCCCGCTCTTTGCCCGGTCTTCGCCCCGCGCTTGGACCCGCGCGCGTCCCGCGTCGCGGAAGGCCCAGAGTAGAATATATGGGCCGTTTGTGGGCGGTGGGCGGGCCACGGGGAGAGCGGACCGGAAGGTCTTGGAGGTCACGCAGGGACTCCTGGGCAATGGAGTCCCTGCAACGCTCGCAGCCCCGCAGCGCCTCGCTCCCACCACCAGCCTCTGTCCCACGGAGAGGTGTCCAGGTCACAGCCAACAGGGCGAAGCGGCACCCGCGGAGCGGGTGCGGCGAGTGGTAGCCTCGGTCCCACAAACAGCAGCAAGGAATCCGGGTGTAGCGCCAACAACAGCGCTATGCAGGCAAAAGTGTCCCGAGGAGCAGTTCAGAGAGAGGAGGTAAAGTACCCTCCTGTGGGCGGTGGGCGGGCCACGGGGAGAGCGGACCGGAAGGTCTTGGAGGTCACGCAGGGACTCCTGGGCAATGGAGTCCCTGCAACGCTCGCAGCCCCGCAGCGCCTCGCTCCCACCACCAGCCTCTGTCCCACGGAGAGGTGTCCAGGTCACAGCCAACAGGGCGAAGCGGCACCCGCGGAGCGGGTGCGGCGAGTGGTAGCCTCGGTCCCACAAACAGCAGCAAGGAATCCGGGTGTAGCGCCAACAACAGCGCTATGCAGGCAAAAGTGTCCCGAGGAGCAGTTCAGAGAGAGGAGGTAAAGTACCCTCCTGTGGGCGGTGGGCGGGCCACGGGGAGAGCGGACCGGAAGGTCTTGGAGGTCACGCAGGGACTCCTGGGCAATGGAGTCCCTGCAACGCTCGCAGCCCCGCAGCGCCTCGCTCCCACCACCAGCCTCTGTCCCACGGAGAGGTGTCCAGGTCACAGCCAACAGGGCGAAGCGGCACCCGCGGAGCGGGTGCGGCGAGTGGTAGCCTCGGTCCCACAAACAGCAGCAAGGAATCCGGGTGTAGCGCCAACAACAGCGCTATGCAGGCAAAAGTGTCCCGAGGAGCAGTTCAGAGAGAGGAGGTAAAGTACCCTCCTGTGGGCGGTGGGCGGGCCACGGGGAGAGCGGACCGGAAGGTCTTGGAGGTCACGCAGGGACTCCTGGGCAATGGAGTCCCTGCAACGCTCGCAGCCCCGCAGCGCCTCGCTCCCACCACCAGCCTCTGTCCCACGGAGAGGTGTCCAGGTCACAGCCAACAGGGCGAAGCGGCACCCGCGGAGCGGGTGCGGCGAGTGGTAGCCTCGGTCCCACAAACAGCAGCAAGGAATCCGGGTGTAGCGCCAACAACAGCGCTATGCAGGCAAAAGTGGACATATAGATTCGCTAAGCTGGGTGCAAATTTGCTGCCCATAGATGTCCCCGAGATCTGTAAATACAGAGAGTCCTCGAAGGCGAAGAAGTTTTCGGTCATGGCAATCCTTGCCAGCTCCATTATAAAATGGATGGGAGTAGCAATGTCCACCGAAAAATCTTCTAGGAGTGTTTTAACCGTCTCCAGTGTCTCAGTCTGTGGTATACACGTATAGAGTGATTCGACATCAAAACTTGCTAAAATGTCAGTATTGATGTCGAAAGGGACATCGGGTAGTTTCCGTAAGATGTCCTTGGTATCTTGGAGATATGTTGGCATGGTTTTCACAATCGGACTGAGAAAAACATCAACAAAGCTTGATAGAGGCTCTAACAAAGATCCAATTCCTGAGATAATTGGCCGGCCAGGCGGTGGTCTGGCCGGTTTATGAATCTTTGGAAGGGTGTAGAAATACGGAATGGTAGGGCATTTCGTGACTAGAAAGTTGGCCTCTTGTGGAGTAATCCATCCCTCAGTGCTCGCTTCTTCCACTAGACACTTGATCTCATTGGAGAGTCTGGCAGTGGGATTATTGGCAAGGAGGGTGTAGAACTGTGTATTGCCTAATTGTCTAAGACATTCATTACGATATGTAGTGATGTCTTGAACGACAATGGCTCCCCCCTTGTCCGCCGGTTTAATCACTATCGTGGTGTCTTTGGAAAGCGAATTAAGGGCGGCTCTGTCTTTCTTTGAAAGGTTCTGGTAGTTACCTTCCTTGGAGAAGTTTATAGAATTCAAATCTTGCAACACTGCTGCCTCGAAAGTGCCAACCTTGGATGGAACTTGTTGGAGTAGAGGCATAAAGTTAGATTTTACTTTTAGCCCTGTATTCGTGTCATTGGTCGGTGTAGCAGGCTCCTTATCTTTGAAAAAATAGTGTAGCCTGATTGTCCTGAAAAATCGTTCGATTTCACTCCTTAACAGAAAGGGTTCTCCACGGTTAGTGGGAACAAACCCGAGACCTCTGTTGAGAACCTCTTGTTCGCTGGGGGTGATGATCCGGCTGCTCAGGTTCACAACTAGATCTTCTTCAGGGGGCTGGGGTGTATCATCTACTGGCCTCGTTTGTTGTGGCTCGTCGAAGGATCTTGATCGGCTGCCCATTGTACATGGCCTTGTCCCTGCCCTCTTCGTCTGCCTCGGTTCCAACCACGGCCCTGTCCTAAAAAAGCCTGGTTGTCAAAATACTGAGGCTGCATGGGGTAGTGAGACATAGGTGGGGGAAATTGAGGATAACCCCATGGGGCGGGTGGCCACCATGGTCCTGTCTGGTACATACTGCCCCGTCCATTATATCTCTTGTTGGGTCGATTATTGCGGCCTCTGCCCCTTGGTTGACTGGTATCCCCACTGTCTGAGCTAGAGGAATCAGTGTCTGATGATGTGGCATAGGAAGAACCTTGAATGTTTTTCTGTTTATGAGAGTCAGTGGGAGTGTAATTATCACTGGTGTATGGGTATATTCTCTCATGTGAAAATTTGGCCAGGTCTTTCTTGAACTTCTCTATCTTGGCCAAAAAGATTGGTTCTTTATATTCCTTGTTCGCCTTCTTAGAATCTTCTTGTTGTTTCTCGAATTTTTTAGCTGTTAAGGTAGTCTGGATTTGTCCTTCAAGGATCTGTATTTCCACCAGGATGGCGTCTGCGATACGTTTGGCTGTGGTGATGATTAAAATCAGCCAATCTCTTGTGCAGCGCCATGCTATCAACGACCAGTCCTTAATAAAGGCCTTGTCTGTGAGAAACAGCCTTGGCGCATTGGTCACTATGAGACCTGTAGGGGCACATTTTCCATGCAAATGCTCCGCCATGATCTGTCCATGTATGATGGTGCGAGAATGACTTTTTTTAAGATTAAGTACTGTCTCCCAGTCTGCCACTACGGTAGGTGTCGGAGTTGGGAGTTGATCTAGCATGCTCGGATTTTCTGATAGAATAGATGATAAAGTCTCATCATCAAAACCCAAACCACCAAAGTCTGCCATGGTATCACTGAATGGAAGTGTCAAATAGCATTCGCACAATAGTGCGAGAAAATGAAGAGGTAGGGACCCGCAGCCTGAGCTGCACAAATGAACAAAAATACAACAGAGTATTGGGGGGTCCTAGGGGAGTTAGTTTATAGACAATGAGAGTACCTTGTCCCCCAACTACTGCTACAAAAAACAAGAGAGGTACTCAAAGTCTATGAAGTGAAGAACTGACAGGACCAGATTGTGTCCAATGTGAGTGTTCAGATCAGACCGTTGATCTTGAGCACATGACACTATTATGTCATAGATGTGAGGAAAGGAAGATACAGGGTCTGGAAAGTTAGAACAAAGTACCCATCCGCCCACTCATCAGTGGAATTTCGTCATCTGGGTTGGTGAAAAGAAAGGTGTCCTTTGGGCTCCTCCTCAGGGAGAGTCTGAGGTAGCCTAATATTGGACCCTTAGGAACAACATCCAACCAACAGAGGATAGTGTGTGAGTGGAAGGGGCAAACAAATTTGCAGTGCTCAGAAAAGAAAAGAAAAGGAAACTAATCCTAGTGATTAAAAATACCTACTTTGATGACATAGGAAAACTTTATTCGGTGTGACCATCAAAGTGGTATCGTTAAAAACAGTATGCTGATAGCATGTAAGGAATTGCTATCTATCACGTATGTTAATTGGTCGACATGTTTCAGCCTATACCGGCTTTCTTCAGGACCTATGATATGCTACTGCAACACATACTTATCGTGAGTTGGGACTCGATTATGACCAATCTCCAACAAATGAAGGTGTATCTCCTCCTGTGCACAAAAATGTGGGAAACACAAAAAACACAGTGTTAAATACATACAAACTATGTAGTGTTAACCTCACCCTCTTGAAATGCAAAGAAAACATAATCTTCACTCACCCAAATTGTAGGGAGAGAAAACCTCACCTCGCCTGGCAACAGCTCAGGTTGGAAGGAGGCCACGCACTAAAAGATAAGTGCGAGAATAGAAATTAATAGCGCAGTAACTGAATAAGTCCTGCGTTTTGTTTTAGACTTTTACAAACAGTGACACCAAGAGGCATAAGGAAGCGGCTGGATTAAGAAGCTGATGTGAAATTCATCTCTGAGAATTGCATCAAACCCACTAATATGTCAAGGTTGTGCTACCAGTAGAATTATTCAAAAGAGGGCCAAAAAACGCTGTGCTATATTGTTAGCGTTAAGTTAAATCAAAGGGAGTTGGAGTCTCCCTGTTTAGAGCCCTCCCAGGAAAAAGCGCAACATGGAGCGCTAAAGAACTCACCTCTCCGTCGTTACCTCGGGTAGAATCCTGAGCCGAGGGGGAGGTGACTAGCTCGATGAGAATAGCTGTTAATAACAGCCGGTGGCGGACCTGAGAGAGAACTCTCAGTGTGCGCGCTGCTATAGGTTGTAAGAAATCAGCCAACGGTAGCGGTGCAAGCTGAGCCTGCAAGAGCGCGGACCTCTTTGCGCGTTCTCATTGGTTGGAACTTAAACCAATGCCAGCGGATGAAGGCTTTTGTGCGGAACTGTACAAAGTACGTATCGCAAACCTTCTATAAGTCATTCATGGTAATTACAAATCTATTCAAGAAAAGGACCTCATGTGAGGACTACAGACAGAGTATTCGCATGGAGAACGTGTGCCGCCCAATAGCTCTAAGTGTGTCAGGAAGTTGTCTGAATGGGCTATAACACAAGGTGCGTGATTGGTGAGCTTGCAGCCAATCACACACTGTTTGATAGATAAAAACAGTTTGTTTTGTTTACTTTTCGTGGTGCAAATGTAGTATGTTACAGATAAAGCCAGCGTTCAATCATTGCTCCGCGATTGCAGAGAAATGATAGAAAACAAATTAATGCCGATCTGCACTACATGTTTACACCGAGTAGTGTGTAACAAAAGAGGTTGTTGTGTATAGCAGGCCGTATCCGAGTATAAACAAATGAATAAACAGATCGACCGGCATGTTGCAACCGAGTCGTGTGTAACAAAGGGAAGGCAGTATGTTGGAGGTTTTTCCAATTTTATGTACAATCCCTAGGCTCCGGCTGCGTGTAACAGTAATGTTGGGCGAGGTTATGTTTACATGGTGCCAATTCTAATCGGAAAGTCAACTCTGTGGACCAAAGAGAACGGATCTAGATACTGACCAACTCCCCCGAAAATTGAAAAGACCTATGTGGGACCAATCAGGTGGAGATGGTGTGCACCCATGTCTAAAATGTTAGCCCAAAGTGACCATGGTCCTTTTCTTGAATAGATTTGTAATTACCATGAATGACTTATAGAAGGTTTGCGATACGTACTTTGTACAGTTCCGCACAAAAGCCTTCATCCGCTGGCATTGGTTTAAGTTCCAACCAATGAGAACGCGCAAAGAGGTCCGCGCTCTTGCAGGCTCAGCTTGCACCGCTACCGTTGGCTGATTTCTTACAACCTATAGCAGCGCGCACACTGAGAGTTCTCTATCAGGTCCGCCACCGGCTGTTATTAACAGCTATTCTCATCGAGCTAGTCACCTCCCCCTCGGCTCAGGATTCTACCCGAGGTAACGACGGAGAGGTGAGTTCTTTAGCGCTCCATGTTGCGCTTTTTCCTGGGAGGGCTCTAAACAGGGAGACTAAAACTCCCTTTGATTTAACTTAACGCTAACAATATAGCACGGCGTTTTTTGGCCCTCTTTTGAATAATTCTACTGGTAGCACAACCTTGACATATTAGTGGGTTTGATGCAATTCTCAGAGATGAATTTCACATCAGCTTCTTAATCCAGCCGCTTCCTTATGCCTCTTGGTGTCACTGTTTGTAAAAGTCTAAAACAAAACGCAGGACTTATTCAGTTACTGCGCTATTAATTTCTATTCTCGCACTTATCTTTTAGTGCGTGGCCTCCTTCCAACCTGAGCTGTTGCCAGGCGAGGTGAGGTTTTCTCTCCCTACAATTTGGGTGAGTGAAGATTATGTTTTCTTTGCATTTCAAGAGGGTGAGGTTAACACTACATAGTTTGTATGTATTTAACACTGTGTTTTTTGTGTTTCCCACATTTTTGTGTACAGGAGGAGATACACCTTCATTTGTTGGAGATTGGTCATAATCGAGTCCCAACTTACGATAAGTATGTGTTGCAGTAGCATATCATAGGTCCTGAAGAAAGCCGGTATAGGCTGAAACATGTCGACCAATTAACATACGTGATAGATAGCAATTCCTTACATGCTATCAGCATACTGTTTTTAACGATACCACTTTGATGGTCACACCGAATAAAGTTTTCTTATGTCATCAAAGTAGGTATTTTTAATCACTAGGATTAGTTTCCTTTTCTTTTCTTTTCTGAGCACTGCAAATTTGTTTGCCCCTTCCACTCACACACTATCCTCTGTTGGTTGGATGTTGTTCCTAAGGGTCCAATATTAGGCTACCTCAGCCTCTCCCTGAGGAGGAGCCCAAAGGACACCTTTCTTTTCACCAACCCAGATGACGAAATTCCACTGATGAGTGGGCGGATGGGTACTTTGTTCTAACTTTCTAGACCCTGTATCTTCCTTTCCTCACCTCTATGACATAATAGTGTCATGTGCTCAAGATCAACGGTCTGATCTGAACACTCACATTGGACACAATCTGGTCCTGTCAGTTCTTCACTTCATAGACTTTGAGTACCTCTCTTGTTTTTTGTTTTCAAGCTGAGATATGTTCGGCATTTCTACTGTTTGCAAAACCGACAAAGACCGTGCTGTGTGTACAACGGGGTTTGGTAGGTTACTCCCGGGCATGGGTACTGGTAGTAACTAAAAGAGGGAGCGGGCACTCAGGCTTCGAGCATACACCTATGGAATGGTCAGTTTTGGATCTATGGTTCATGTCCCATTCCTTCACTGAGGAGCGGGTGGGCAGACCACCATCATCACCATAGCAACAGGTGATGTATGAAGGTGAAAGGTTCTCTTCCCCTTGCATAGAGGCCTTGGGGTGAAGCACTTGTTTCCATTTTCCTTTGCCATGAAACCACGATGGGCTTTGATGTGAGATCGTGAAACTCACTCAGAGGCGAGAGTGGAGCACCAGGTACAACAAACACGCTTTCTACCAACCAGCTTTTCCACCGCACGCAAAATCTGCTCAATTGTCTTATCAAAATCTCCCTGTTTTTGTTTAGAGCCTCTGCACGGGGAAGGGAAAAGAGACCTTGGCCGAGCTGCAGCTGGGATTAATCCGCCCTTTTAGCGTATCTCATGACAACTGCCCAACGAGGTCACCAAAATACCGCCTCGTCACTCAAAACTGTATTTTATTCAGAGCTTTCTTTCTAATAAGGAAATATTAAGCAATGTGCCGGGGACCGAATCAAATAGTGTATCTATCGATCCACTCTGTACAGTAAATGTTGATTTAGACTAACAAAAACCCACCTTCCCCGCAGATGTTTCAACCTCTATGTTTTAATCAAGTCTGTGATTGTTACTCTAAGCGAAATAAAGTCGATGCCAACAACATCCCAATTTTATAGCCTACGGGTGTTATTTTTTGTTTGTATCACTGTAAAAGTAGTACTGGAAGAGTACACAGACCCTATAAACACACCAAGGCCAGAATAAAAGATGCACTAATGTGAATCCCAAAATTTGGCCCATAAAATTGAGCAGAAAATAGTGATGCAATGTAAAACCAAAAGAAGCAAGAGCTGCATGCCGGGGGCCAAGGATCTGATACTGTCAACTATTTCATCCTACATCAAATCGTATCTGAGCAAGCTGAATGAAACATGCTAAATATAAGGATAGCTACATTAGCACTGTCCTGTGGGTGTATTGTGTCACACTCTGTAAACTATTCATTTTGGGCTCGAGTCACAAACTTTTTTTGAGCATTTAAAAAAGGCATAAACAGTTCTATGTTCTACATTCTGAGTGGCTGGATCTGGATAAGTGGAAATGCAGGTTATTTAAGGAACACTCAGGGCATCATATCCTTCAGCAGTGAGGCAGATTTTGGACCACCGTAAGATGAGGGTGGGATAAGCTGTGCCTGGGGGGGACATGCAACATGCTTGAACACCTGCAAACACCTACAGCTTTAGCTGAATTTTCCTTCCCTGGAATCACTGACATAACTACTTCCAGAACAGTGCTGAGTGGCCAGCTGCGCTACAAGAGTGGGAAAACGAAAGCAGCACCACCATATTTCAGAGTGAAATTACAAAAAGATGTATTAGAAGGGTCTTCAAAGTATAACAAAAATATCAAATGCGAAAATATGCATTTATGGCATACTTAATTCCTTGAAACCTTCACAAAATGTTATGGCAAACTTTAGAACTTCGCTAAGTAGAGACGTTTTACATTTTCCCCTACATTTGTGTGTAAACAGTATCTTTCACGACAATTTATTCCACAAAAAATAAACACACATTTGCCAGTGTGCATTGAAAAACTCTATAAATGATAAAGTTACAGTGAAAATCTCTGACTATATTCTCCTTCTTCGAGGGATGTGATTCAAATCAAAATTATCTCGCATGTGGTGAGAATTATTCGCTTGCAAGGGCCAAGGCGAACTTAAACTGGGGAACTGAAAACTTCACGAACTGCAAAAAAAGTAAGAAACTTCCCAAAACTTTGCTTGCTTAAAACACACTTTGCAAACTCCTAGGTCAGACGCCCTCTCCATCTAGTGCACAATGCATTTCACTAATCTAGTGAAATGCATGCACCCGTGGAAATGCATAAATGTACATGAATACTCCCTCGGAAATTTGTGAAACCCATAATATTCAGAAATCTATTTCAAACATATAATAAATCCTGTGAGCGGTGATTTCCGTCTTTCTTCCAAAGGCCTTTGTGAACCAGGGCGCTATTTAGCAGCAATAGGTGGGTGCTCAAAGAATGCAGCTTGAAAGGTGTACATAGCAGAACCAATTCTGTCCCCAGCAGTTAACATAACAGGGCTGGGGACAAACTATATCTGCTCCAACAACTGGGGGATTGGTGCAACCTGCTCAGGTTTCTCATTATCCCATAATTACATAGTGCACAATTTGGGCAGATGCCACTAATCCCACACTCCTGGTGCGCGCTGCCACTCAGGGCAGTGCTTTTCACTAATCCACTAAATCAGTACAATACAATCAAATGTGGATATTAACCATATCACATAACAGCATTCCTTCTAGTATGGCAGGAATAATTAGCACAATACCTTAACGATAGAAATTGGCTTTTAAATAAATTGATTCATTCGCAAGGAAAACATGGATTAGACTTTTCTGGTTTTGATAATGTCTGGAGGCCAATTCTAAAAGATGTGGTTTAAAGGGATAACTTGTGCAATGCCTATGCTGCAAGCGTTTTTATAAGACATATATAACTAGGTAGATATCATGGGTAATAATATATCCAAACCGTAAATTAGCTGTGTAAATGATATAGTATTAGGATGTACTGGGAGGTTTTGCTTATTGTTCTAACTAATGTTGCACCATTTTTGCTGATTGCATAGTAACCAGTCATGGGGCGAACTGATTTTATTCGAAATTTAACCTAATACAATTTATAGAAAGATTGCACAGAGTGCAAAAAATATAACTCAATATTTTTAACTATTGTCGATGCTCACACAGTATTGGAACAAACACATTTTCCTGGAATGGTAGCCATGTTCTTCATACTTGAAAAGTTTATAAAGCTTTTTTGCCCCTTAGCTTATCATTTCATCTGCTACAAAAGATGCAAAATCAGGTTGCTCAGTTTTTGTCATATGTATAATCTTTCTGCAATGAGGGGACCATGGCGTGCTCACTTCCTTTCTAAGTCGGCAGTAAGGGGAGGGGCTTGGCAAATGTTTGCCCCGATGGTTTTTAAATGGACCAGTTTGGTTCGTCTGGTGCTGCACGGAGTTTTCCATCTCTAACCGGATAGTAAACTGAATTTTCATTGCTGTTTGAAATAAACGTCAGTGGAGACCACCTGGAGTAAAAAAAAGGCACAAGAATCTTTAAAAATAATGTACCGTCTTTTTCGTGAGATGAGCAGGCCAGGGGACAGACATGAGAATCTGATCCTAAATATTTATAGCTCGTTGTACTTTTACTGCCGCCAGGACATAAAATGAAAGAAATGTGAAAGAAGCAATCAACAAGACAAGTCAAAAAAGTATATTTTCAGCAAAGAAGTTGCAATGTAATAGTATAAGCAATTCAAGCTTACAAGACTAGCTCTATGGCTCTGGCGTCTATTGGTGACTTTCTCTGCTTCCTAACGATTTTGTAATGTTTGAAGAAAACATTACGCAAGCGTAGAATTAGGAAAATGCAACAACCCCAAGATAGTATTCACTATTCAGTTTTCCTTCTTTCTTAAAGCTTGCAAACTGAGATGTTTGGGCAAAAAATTCCAATGTTAAAAGTGAAACCATAAGCCCCAAAGTGCAAAATGTTGTTGATTACAAAGCCAGGACTGGTGGATGGCGTCGTGTAAGGTTGTGCTCACATTATGTTTCCAGATGTAAGTGTAACTTGCTCCTCGGAAAAAAACTAACATTTTAAAAACAAATTACTGTGCGATCATTCCTTCAATTTTGCCCAGTCCCTCCTGAGAAGCTCAGTAACCACGATATACTTGGTTCTCTTACGCTTTAAAATTTTGTGACTTAGCAATGTCAGCTCTCTGGTCTCAAATGTCCTTTTATGTTGGGAGTTCCTGGGTAATTTACTCTACTCAGTAATATTTTTGGCAATACAGCCCCGGCATTGGGCACACCCTGACCTAATTATATGCATGTGTGCACGTTGGAAGCAATATGTTTTACACCACTTAACTCAGAAATGGGATAATTTACTGAATGATCTTGAAAAACTCGAGAAAGACTTTAGCAATTTTTTGACACTAAGGAAATCCCAGACAACATAAATACAAAATATTGACTCTGAAGTGCTTCTAATAGAGAAGAGAAACTCCGATGACAGTAATGAGAACTTCCCTCTTTCATGTCTTGTAAACCTTTGAAATTATGTTTTTCTAGTGGAAATGAGCCGCTGACTGTATTTTCAAGTGTTGCTACTTAACATAGCGTGCTAGAAATACCTGAGGAAGATCTGGCTTTCCTTCTTCGAGTAACACTCCTTGTTTACTCTGGCAGCAACTACACAGCCAGTTCTCTCACAGAGAAAGCGCTTCTTATGAGTTGATTTGGAGCAGAATCTGCTGTGCAGATCTTCTTCTCATAAAGGGAAATTTAAAGGGAACACGCTTTGTTTTATCTAACAAGATGGTTTACTCACAGGCACTTTACAAGGTCCTCTTCAAAATGCATTGGACGCATACACCTATAAATGGTGCATGTCTTTGCACAGAAGTCCTAACCACTGACTGACTGTGAGAATAATAAATGTGGAGATATTGGGGCATGCTTACAAAAAAATGTCAGAGCTGGTGCTATGACAAATTTGGCAATGCAGCGCTCTGACATTTTTTAAATGCAGGGGATGCGCTATATTCACATGAATACAGCACATCCCTGTGTTTCCACTAGCACTGGTGCAAAAAAAGCTGCGTAGCATCAGCGCAGGCACCCTTCCGCCATTTAGCAAGGGTGCCTGCGCTGCAGGGGCAATTGTTTATTTGCAGGAAGGGACACCTTCCTGCACATAAACAATCAATAATGGAGATTTGCAGCACACATAGAAAGAACAAAAAACAAGCAGAAATCAATAATTTCTCCTCTCTAATTTCTCGATGCTAAAATCAGGTATTCGCTGGCGTTTGTTCTTGGTTCTGCCTCAGCCTAGTAAATCTGGGGCAGTATCAAAAAGCAATGGGTGTTGCAGTGGAACACCCACAGCCACACCCATTGCACACCCCTAAGCCGCAAAGGACTGCAGCAGAAATGTCCTTATTTACAGGATGGCTTTAAGCCATGTTAAGTAGCTTGGTGCCACCTTGTAAATATGGGAAATGGCGTTGCGCCACCAGAGCATCAAAAAAACGTGACTCTCCAGTGGCGAATGCAGCTTGCAAGTATGCCCCATTGTTTTTCCTGAGTGCAGTCACACTTTGAATCACAGGGTCACGGGCAGTGAGTGAACAGGCCCATGAGGCCAAGTGCTGTCAGTATCACAAACACATGTTGAAAGTGATGCGTTTCATCTTAAAATTAAATACAGTTTGTACTGGTAGTCACTGAAGTTTTGTAGTGGGAGTTCCTTGCTTCTGCAGAATCCTTCAAAATGTACAACAGCCACGTCATGTAATGTGCTGTTTATTACCGGGGTATCGAGGAGCCATGATTCGAAGCTCCACGTGACTCTTCATGCCTCTCCCATCCCTCGACAAAGGTAATAAAGAACATAATGCATTCAGCAGGTCTGCATCTATAGCTTATACAGTGCTGTTTTTTATTGTGCAGTACTTATAACGAATGCTGTTTATAGGAAACCATAACACAAGGGTTTAAAACTAAACATCTAAAAAGTGATTCCAAAATTGAATCTAGGAGACATCTAGGAGACATTAATCAGTGTTTTCTTGTCACTTTTGTTCTACTGCAGTAATACATGTTTGTTTATGTTGATTAGTACACTTGTTTCAAATACTACTGTTATTGACATATGTATGTGTATGATATATCTTTTAATTTAGCACTTTTATTGAGCTCGTACTAGACCCGTATACAAAAAGATGATTTAAAGATTGCATTAAAAATAAGTTCACAATGACATAATTGTTTTAAACTATATATATATATATATATATATATATATATATATATATATATATATATATATATATATATATATATATATATATATATATATATATATATATATATATATATATATATATATATATATATATATAAGAGAGGACATGGAGGGAGGCTCATATTTATTTGTGGGAGGAATTGTGTGTATTACTCAGAAATCGTTTTAACCCTGTACACCGAATCCAAAACTCTGACAAACTGAAAAACGAACAGCTGCTCAGTTTAAGCTAAATAAATAAAAGCGATTCCCAGGAAAGTTTAAATGTGATGAATATGATATACGACTGTCTCTGAAAAAAACACATACTTGGCCCCTCCTCCCACAGGCTGGGAAAGACACAGCTCGTCTCTGGTTCTTTCCCTGGGCGGGGTGTTGCCAGAGTAGGCCTGTGAGGGGCAGTGCAGACACACGGATGAGAAGGACCCCAGCTCTGGTGCTCGCGAAACTGCTGCAGGGATTGATGTAAACTGAACTCACTGTTCGCAGCTGGTTCGCTTGCACGGTCTCTTTAATCACCCGCCGCTTGGTTCATGAGCTCCACACGCGGCTCAGGCTGAAAGGGCGCACCAGGCCCTTACCAGGATAATAGTGCACTGGCAACCAAGTCAGATCTCTTAGTGACGTGATACACAATGATGGGCGCCCCACTGAAGAATGGGGCCCATGTGTCTCCCACAGCTCACATATATGGACCCTCCACCCCCCTTGAAGGGTTGCAGCAGGGCCGGCGCTATAGGCATGGGCAGTGTGGGCGTATGCCCAGGGCCCCGTGCTCAGCTAGAAAACACCTGGCCTCACTTCTGTGTGAAATGCCGCATAATTAGGTAGCCCATCCCTTCCTCCAGTGACCCTTCTCGTCCGAGAACATCACAATTTATTTTTTAAAAGAGATGTCTTGAACTCCCTGGTCCTAGGGCGTCGTGGCGTTCCTGGGGTGCAGGGGTGGGTTAGGGTAAACAGTATGTAGGAAGCGGGCAGCAGCAAAGCCAGCAATTGTGTTGGCTCCCAATGTCAGGGGTGGGGCAGCACCTCTCTTAAAAACCTGCCCTGAAGCCCTGCCCTTCCTGTTTGCGTTCACAAGCAACAGAAGGGCGCCTTTGTTTTAAGGACCCTCCTTGGTTTCAGTGATGCAATATTGCTGTGATGCACAGGAGATGAAACTCCCTTCCTTGGCCCTCTCAGCATATGGAGTAGCTTAATGGAAGTGGAGAACCAGATACAAGTCCTGGCGTCATCTTTAAATCTTGTGATTCTGGGCAAATCATTAAATCTGACGATACCTAAAACAAAAAGTCTGACCTTTAGTAATGTAATTGATACTTGTGTAAAGCGTCCCCAAGACCTTGGGCTGAGTTTGTGCTATAAAAAAACTGCCAAAAAAAAAACACAATGCCATATCACTGTCACCTCACGTCTGGGCACTGTGCATCATGCATGACTAGTGAACCCCATGCTGAATGAATGGGTAGAAGGGTGGCTGGATGAGTGAAAGCATGGATGGCTGACTGAAAGGGTGGATAGATGAATGAGTGAAATGCAGGCGAATGGATGGCATGAAATGGTGGATGGATGAGTGGATGGGTGGATATGTGAAAGGGTAAATGGATGGACGGAGGAGTAAAAGGGTGGATGTAAGGATAGATGAGTGAAAGAATGGATGGAAAAGTTAAAGGGAGGGGGAATGGATGAAAGGATGGATGCCTATGTGCAAGGATGAATGGATTAATGGATTTATGAAAGAGTGGATGGATGGATTATGAGAGAATGGATGGATAATTGAATGAAAGGATGGATGGGTGAAAGGATTAATGGATAGATGAGTGGAAGGGTGGATGTATTAGTGAAAGGATGGTTGGCTGAGGGAAAGGATGGATTGGTGCTTTTAACGGAGGATGAATGGGTGAGTGAAAGAGTGGATGGGTGAGTGAAAGGGTGGATGGATGAGCGCAAGGATGCATATATGAGTGAAAGGGTGGATGTTATGGTGGATGAATGAAAGAATGGGCAGATGAATGAAAGGGAGGAGAAGGGATAAAAGAAAGGATGGATGGGCAAAAGTGTGCACGGATGAGGGAATGGATGGATGAATGAGTAAATGAAAGGATGGGTGAAGGGATAAATGGATGGATTTATTTGGGAAAGGAAAGAGTGAAAGTGGGTCAGATGGATGAGCGATAAGGATGGATGGATGAGTGACAGGGAGGATGGAGGGATAGATGAGTGAAATGATGGATGGATGGATGGATGGATGGATGGATGGATGGATGGATGGATGGATGGATGGATGGATGGATGGACAGGTGGATGGGTGGATAGGTTTGGGTATGGATGGGAACACAGACAGACTGGTGAAAGACTGAATGATGGACAAAAGAATTAATGGATGACAGACTGGTGAAAGACTGAATGATGGACAAAATAATTAATGGATGACAGAATGTAAAGATTAAATGGTGTATTTCAGCGGGTGGGTGGAAGAAAGAAAGGATGAATGTATAGATACTTGGATGGAAGAGATAGAGCTCTTCTGGAGAGGGTCGCGATTACTTGCTTTACTTGTGTGATGCTATAAGAGCTTTGGTTGAAAGTGCGGGTATGTTTATTTTCTGGCTACTGCTTTGCCTATGTGTATTATCCGTGCGTTTATGTGTGGCATCTCTATATCATACGTATGTCATTTTTAGTGATACCCAACTGCTACTTGAATGTTACAATAGTAATTGTAATTTGTAGATTATTTTGTTTTAAGTTTTAGGATCTAGAGAGAGGCTTATAGTGCCATGAGCTGTGCTTGAGATGTATATTGTCTTTGTAGCAATAGGCAAGGTGTCCAAACCAAACTGTAATAGTGCACCCTCAGTGCCTTCTTCAAGAGAGCTGCAGGGAAAACCACCTTTGTGACCTCTGTCAGCCAGTTCAGCTCTCTGCGAAGCCCCCATAAACAAAGTCTGACTCCCAATTGTAAGTCCCACTTGCTGACACACCATAATGAGTTCCCTATAGTGGGTCCATCACAGCAATCCTTTCTTTAGTTCTCCACAACAGCAAGAGCCCTTTAGTAACATCTCCACAGCAATGCAATGCAAGCACTTCTGAATGACTCTAAGGGTACATAAGAGCAATTCTCCAGGGATGAGTTAAGGGGTCAGCTTCCACTTTCTGGCTCTGAAACTGAGCTGTTTTGCAGTAGTCTCGAAGCAAAACCTACTTGCTGATATTTTTCACTGTCCAGATGATAGAAAGACCTAAACTCTTATTGCAGTGGCAGGAATAAGCTGCATTGGTTTACTGCTGCAACAAACACACACAATACCGTGAACAAACGCGCACCAAAGATCCTCACAATTAATTGGCTTTAGTAATGGCTCCAAAATAAGTGCGTCATCAAACTTTCTCTTCCAGTCACAGTAAAAGGGATTGATATGAAAACCATAACTTTCACTTGCACAGACTTCCACCAGAGGAGACTCAAAGTTTTTTCTTTAGGCCACATATAAGTAGTTTATTTTGCTGTTGTTTTCTTGCATTCTGTAACTTGCCATTTCATATTTGCATCATAAATGCAGCAGTACAAGATCCAAAATCAAAGGAATAAATCAAATGGTGTATATGTTTGAGAAATCTGAAAACTCACTTTTTAAACAGCCTTTTCAGTATGGGTGTGCTTTTAACCTTTCTTTGGTGCAGCCACACTTGGATGCATGGCTCTTGTCTACAATACATGGTTTGCTTTGTTTCTACAGAACTCTGCTGTCCTTTTTTAGTTCAAACCTGTGAAGCATATTTTTTTTTTAATGGAAATGCACATGTATTTGAACTGAACTTAATTTTGTTATACCCTGTTGCGTAATGATTCCCATAGAGATGTCATTCAATTAATTTTCCGCCAATGCATTGGAAAGTTTATCATACACTAATCTGGAAACAATCAGTTAAAATTGAGAAAGGAAATCCACCTTTGTGATAGCTTTTCTGTTCAATACGACTACTGTAATTCACTTATTACAGCTTTATAATATGTAGTCTTATTTCATTTGGGTATTTATCTTTTTTTCCATGATACTGGTATCCACATTAGGTCACTTCTGCAATGCCAAAGAAGAATATTAGTCCTGCAGCATCACCTTCAGAGATGTCACATGCAAATTAGAGGGGCCTCACATCTTCCCTTTCATCCGGGGCCCCCAAAAACCTAGCACCAACCCTGGGTTGGGGTTTCCCCTTAAGGGTTGGGTTGCACATGCACCGCAGGGGTTGCGTCACGTGCCGGGGGTCTGTTACTGTCAGCCTAAAACTTAATTTAAAAAACATTATTTGAGAAATACAAGATGGGTCTGGGAGATAAGAATTGCCTTAGGTGTGTGCACTCACCAGAAATACTGGGTTAGGACACCTCGCACATAAATGCTGGACTGTGTCACTCTTGTACACATGAGAAAAGCAGTAATAGGCCATTCAGGCATCTGAAATGCAGCAAGAGGCCATGCACATGCACACACTAGAACTGCTGATGGGAGAAATGCACAGAAAGGAGATAGACTAATTAGAGATCATGCACACACCACACGTGCAGCGAGAGGTCGGCACCCACCAAAAATACTGAGCGACCAAAATGAAGAGCACGTCCAGGAAAGCAGGCGGTGGAGGCCAGTTACACACAAAACATGCTGACATTAGTTATGCACTGAGTGGAAAATGCAGGGAGGGGAGGACAGGGGCACTCAGAAATGGACACATGTTGGGAGAGGCAATGCAACGCTCTTAAATGTTGTATAGGAGGGGCATTCGCACATCAGTGCAAACACAAACAATGTGGGTAGGAGAAGTGCACACCAGAAGTGTTGGAGAGGCCTTGTATGCATCCAAACCATCAGGGAAGGAAGTTGTACACGATCCAGAAGGGATGGAAGGAGCCTTGCACACATCCTAAACATCGGGAACGTAAATTGTACACGTGCCAAAGGTGATGGAAGGGGCCTTACGCACATATGTCAAACGGGGATGGGAATTGTACGTGCCCCAGAAGGGATGGGAGGGACCATGCACACATCTGATGCACTGGGGTGGAAATTGTACACACTCCAGAAGGGATGAGAGGGGCCTTGCACACACCTGAGACACCGGGGATCAGGGCAAGACTGACTACCAGGCTTTCCTTAATAAACAATTCAAAGCAAATGCTTTTAAAAGTACGCTTTAAAGCTTTTGGTGTTGCATTGTTCATTTAAAAGCGTCTGCAGCTCCGTAGTAACAACATCGACCCCTCCGCAGTTAACCCAGACCCCACCCTGCCACCCCAGCAAAAAACACCGGGTAGTTGGTCCAGCCCTGACGGGGATGGGAATTGTAAATGCCCCAGAAGGGATGGAAGGGGCCTTGCATACATCTGACACTTTGAGGATGGACGTTGTACACACTCCAGAAGGGAGGGGTCTTGCACACATCTGACACACTGGAGAAGATGATTGTACACACTCCATATGCGATATGCAGGGGCACAACAGAAACTCTGTAGGTAGAGGTTGGGCAAACACTTGCATTCTGGATGAGTAGGCAATGCACACACCAGAGTAGCTGGAGAAGGATGTGTGCACACATTAGAAGTCAGAAAGAGGGGATCATGCAGACACCAAAAAAGGCAGTAGGATTAGCAAAGGTAGTTGGGTTACACCAGTCTACAGAGCAAGCTAGAAGTGCAATGAGGCCTGGTCCTGGGCCAGCTCTAGCGGTGGTGGCTGCACCAGAGTTGACAATCTTTGTTGGCACGCCCAAATAACTCCTTCTCCACAGATTCTACTAATCTCTCCATAGCACCTCTCTTACAAGTATGTCATTTGTTTTATAGCACTACTCATCCCAATAAGGATGTCAGAGCACTAAACATCACACACAGCTCATACAGAGCCAATGAATCATACATGTGTAACTCGGTCGATAGGAAATGTTGCATAAGACAACGAGGACTACAAAGTGTAGGAGTCACATGTCATCCATACTGGTAGGTTGTAAATGTTAAGAGCCCAGAGTCTGAAGAAGCACAAACTTTGGATTTAAAACATAGCACAATGGTTGAGAACATAAGGTTCTGACCTATCTATGTCTTGAGGTTTGTATGTAGCTCATTTATGCCAGTAGGATTGTAATTTTTAAACTGCAAATAACAAAAGGATCTGTGTGACAAAAGCAGTAACCCACAGAGATAGCTGCATAAAATGCAGTTCTGTATGGTACACCTGCTTTGCAGAAGCCACATCAACCCTCTGCCCTGTTTTATGATGATTTGAAAGTACAACATGACTGTTTTTGTAAGAGAAAAGTAAAAGAAAGAGAGAGAGAGAATCAAGACACTCTCAGGAGGTGTTTTAAAGAAAATGTGTGGCACTTTGTACATGTGTGATCGGTGACAAAGATTCGTAAATAACATAAAAGGGAGGGTTGGTGGGTTGATGAGTGAGTGGATGGATGAGTGAGCAAGGGTGGATGTATATATGGATGGATAGATGAATAGATGGATGCAAGAGTGAAAGCATGCATGGGTGAAAGAGGGTGGATGATTGGATAAAAGGGTGGATAAGTGAAAAAATGTGTGGATGAATGAAAGGTAGGGAAGATGGATTAAACAGTGTTGATGGATGAGTGAAAGGAGGAATTGAGTGAAAGGGTGGATGGAATAAAGGAGTGAAAGGGTTGATTGATGGATGAGGGAAAGAGTGGATAAAGAGATGGATGAGTGAAAGGATGGATGGATAGGTTTAGATATGAAGGGGGGATAGACAGAATGGTGAAAAAACTGAAAGATTGATGAAAGACTGAATAGACAATAGAATGTAAAGGGTAAATGGTGGACATCAGCAGGTAAATAGTAGGGTGAAAGGATGAAAGGATCAATGGATAGATTGATGGAAGAGACAAGAGTATCTTCGTGGGAGGGTCATAATGAGTGGCTTCATTTGCTTGGTGCCATAAGAGCTTTGGTGCTACGTGGGGGTATTTTCAGTCTCTTCCTACTCGCATGCTCAAAAATATACAGTATTGTGCCAAACAGCAGTCAACAGTATGACATTAAGAAGGTGCAACTATTGCAAAAAAAAGGAAATGTTAGCATATTATCGCATTTCTTTTTCATTTTGTGTAATGAGTTAAACTGCTTTGTTTATATAAACATATTTCTCATGTGTTTTGGTATGTGCTGCAACTAATATAGAAGTTGTTAAGTTTCATCATATCTTGCCCTTAGCCCTGCCCCTGGCCCCACCCATCATTACACCTCTAGCTCATTCCAACTAGTACCTGCACTTATTTTTTCCCATTTAAAACACTGCTGAACATTGATGCACATACAAGAATCTTAGCAGCAGGTGGTTTTAATCTCATTAGAGATTTCCAAACAGTGTCCCAGGCTGGTATAGAGGCACGATCACACCAAGCTTAAGGTGGCTTTGGACTTGTGAGATGATCAGTGTGGGACGGTTTTATAGTTTTCTTTATGGCCCCATCGTCTCTCCATAGCCCCTCTCTCACATGGTGTGGTGGGCTGGCTAGGTACTGTTGATTTCTCAGATATTTCCACAAATATCCCTTGCAGCAAGCACAAATGTGTGTACCCTCCCATACCTTGCAAAAACACCAATAGAGTGCGTCTTTCTTTACAAATGTATAACTGCCCCGATTTGCAAACGTGGGCCACTATTTTGTAGCTATTTGATTCGCTACTTGGGCACTTTTTTTTGGAGTTCGGGCCTATCTTCAGCCCCAGTCGGGCTCTGAAAAGTAGCACAGTAGAATGGTTTGAATAAACAGTAGAATGCACTAAAATAGTTGGAAGAGGCAGTAGAGTAGCATATCTGAAATGCGGGGAAAGGAGCGAGGAAGTCTGATAGGCCTGTTCGGAGTTATTAATGCCCCGCTATTAATGCCCTCCCTCTGCCTTGTATCCACGCCCTTTAACTATTGAGCAATTAAAGCCAAGTGCATTAAGACGATCATCCACCCCAGACGATGCCACTCATTTAGAAGGCAATTAACGACTTGTGGCAGTAAGTCACCTATATCAGCGTAAGCCATTGAACATGGTGTTATTAATGGCCTCATCTCACCTGTATCAGGTTTACACTTTTAGTTTTAGTTTGTACAGGTTACTGGATCGGTGGGCTGAGCTCTGTGAGGGCGAATCTACACTACAGGCATTAATACATTATTTCAGAAAACGCCTGGCCTGGGCATTAACTCACCTGTACCAGCTGAATCCCTTGTCGTAGTTCCTGTCGAAGAAGTGGGGCTCGGCGCCCACGGCTCGGATGTCGGGGTGCACTCGCAGGAACTCCAGCAGGGCGCGCGTGCCCCCCTTCTTCACCCCGATGATGAGGGCCTGGGGGAGCCTCTGGATGCCCTCCTCCAGCGGGGCGAGGGTGCTGGGACGCCTCTGTACCCCAATCCGCCGCAGCAAGCTGTGCCTGACCAGGGTCCCCCCTTCCTGTGCCGGTGGGGCTGGGCACCGCTCCGTCAGGCAGTACAGGAAGGCGAGGGACATGAGCAGGGAAGAGAGCGCCAGAAGGAACCCCCTCATGAGAGTGCGGGGCATGCGCTGTGGGGGGCCCGCCAGAGGCGCCATGAGAGCCAGGGACTGGGAGCCCCCATTCTAAGAGTTCACGTGGAGCATGTTTGAGTGTATCTTTTTTAAAATAACCCTCTCTCCTTCCAGTCCGTGCCTTTAGTTCAATATATTACTGCAAACGACGGTGGTGCTTTCCCCTGAGACCGTCAGAGGATGAAGAGACAGTGGCCACTCCAGGGAGAGGTACAACCAGCAAATTCCACTAGAGACCCCACTATTCGAGTAGAGACCACGGGGTCCAAGAGACCCCAAGAAGGAGATTTGGGGAATAAGATCAAAAGTTAAAGTTTTTTGCAAAAGACCCAGGGTATTAAGGCCAGACAAGAGTCAAATCATACTCCAAGTGACTTCAACCACAAGCGAGAGAGCGGGATGAGTGAGAGGTGTCAGACTTACTCCAAATATAGAGACGGTTTCTGAGATGTTAGACTCATAGACACAATGAGTTGGGGATGTGAGACTCACACAATGAGTGAACATGTGCTCTGAAGTGAGTCACTCATATGCGCAGCGAGGGACACTGCGGTCCGAGTTGTGAGACTCTTGCGCGATGAGGGTGAAACCTAAGCAAGTGTGAGACTCATCCCCAGTGAGTGAGACCTCACAGGCCACTACTGCTGCGGGCATCAGAGTTCCGTGACCCCTTGTGGCACGTGTGGGGTGCCAGAGTTCCAGCTCGAGTGTAAGGTGGGGGGGGGTGGGGGGGGGCTGTATGCTGACCCCCAGAGTGCCCCGCCCCCTCTGTCCTGCAGAGTTGCTGAAGTTGGGCACCGGCTGGGTCCACTCCCCGCTCCTCCACAGACGCGGCTGTGTTTAGAGGCGCCGCCCCGTGTGAGGGGGCAGCTTCCACTGCCGGGTCCTCGTGAAGATCTTCAGTGCTGCGGTGGCTGCGGGTCCTGTCTTGCGCCTGCTGCTCCCTTCCTCGGTCGTTATCCACAGGTGCGAAGCCGCCGGCGCGAGCCGCACACTCGGTCCAGAGCGCCGGTAGAGCGCGCGCTGCGGCTGCTGCTTGCCCGGGCTCCACAGCGCGCGCGCCTCCACGCTCCCTCCCACGGAGTGGAAGGCGCCCACTGTTCCCCCTGCAGCTTTCAGCCTCCTGCAGGTCGAGGCGGCCCCCACCGGTCCCACACCTGTCAGCAGCAGCGGGCCCTTCTGATGTCCCATGAACAGGCAACTTCAAGCCAAAGGATGCCACAAAGGGGTGGTTTGCCTCACTTTATGTGCGATATGAATATGTCAGGGGAGCTGTTACTTTCCCATCCTCACCAGATCACCTAAGGGGTGGGACCCCCCTAGTGTTCTCTCCTTGGTGTGATCCTTTACATCTGTCTCACACCCCTGTTCAATCCCTGGATCAGTCTCAAGGTGTGTCCCTCAATGTCCCTCTCAGAGAAATTGCCCTACAAATTACCGTGGTGGGGTGTGTGATCCTCTGTAGAACCATCTCAAGGGCCCAATAACCTTAATTCTTCCCAGGAGTCAGTGATACTGGGGTCCGTTCAGATTCCTCCAAGGGGGGAAAGGGGTGGAGGTTGGGGGGGGGGGGGGGGGGGGGCTGGTGCTCTTCCAGTTTAAGTGCTCACTGTGGCTACTCACTGCTAGTGGGATGCCTTTGTACATTTATCATAATCAACATCAAGTAAGAGACGATTTCATCATATATATGAATTTTTACTACTTTTGTGTCAGGCATGGCCGGAATTCAGTCAGGATAGATCGTTATAAATCATGGGACACTATGTCAGGGTTAGCCAAAGGATTAAAAGAGAGCACCTACAATATGTCAGTAATGTGGCCATTCCTGCAAAAGGTAGCAAGTACTGGATTTAAATGATAATCCACCAATCTCTCCGCATGCGCTTCCAGAGACGGAGATAGTTGGAACAACCTCCAGGATCAGTCTGGAAAAATGATTATTAACAAAGAGAGAGAACACACCACACCAGTGAGGAAATGTCAGAGGAGAATTCGCCTGCATCCAGAGCAGATGACATTGACAATTTTAGGGTTGGGGTAGAAATAACACAATGGCGATTAACATTTATGGATAACACACCTGATAGTATACACAGAGAAGGCAAGGCAGTATGGACTCACCATGCACTTTGGAAAAGATGGCAATAATGAACCCCAAAGGCACCAGTAAACTACCTGAGCCCCAAAAGCTCCTGCAAGGCAGTTTGTCAGGAACTCAACTGTAGCAATGAAACAATTGAACCCAACGTTTTTGGAGGGCAGGTCCCAAACTGAGGAAATACAGTAAACAAACAAAGCAAAAGGGGACACGTGACTAGGGAAGGAACAAAACCATAAATGTTAAGGCAATATGGTGATGAACTGAGCAAGAGTGGGTGCCATGCAGCAAACTGAAAGTTATTAGGTGCCATTGAAAGTTCACTCCCCCTGCAGCTAGGAACTTCTGCCTGGTTTCTGGAATTCCGAAGGGCACTAAAGACGTGGCGGTTCGACTCAGCCTTCGGGCCCCACTAGCTCCTGGATACCTCCCAAGTGATTAGTCACGCTATAGAAATCCTCCAATTGATTGATTGATTTAATAGGAGCCAATAGACTACACTAGCTCTGCTGGTTCTGACCTAGAACTCCCTGTTCTTGACCCGCTGTCTTTCTGTGTGAGCCAGCAAAAACGAGCTGAACCTCCACATTCACCAATCTTTCCCTATTTATTTTGTGTTTTATAAACAGAATCGGACAATCGTGCACTTGTTCCTTTTTCCCTAGGTTCCCCTCGATGAAACTTAACAATATAATATGCATGAGCCACTCCTGTCCTTTTGAAATCTCATTAAACAACACATTGGTCTTTCCTACAAGCTAGTGTACCACAGTAGTAACGTTTTTGTGGACTTTCCTGTCACCTAAACGATTGCCAGGTATAAGCTCTACTCAAAAAACCTTCCCCCAACTTTTATTTGCTTGGGCAACTTCTTCCCCATCACAGGCCTCCATCATGCACCTTTCCTTCATTGACACGTTTACGGAAAAAGCAGACTATACACAACTTTATATCACATCATTACCAACCATCTTCTGCATGACTACTAATCTGGCATCAGATCATGCAGCAGCAAAGGGACAGCTGTCTTAAAAATCATAGACAGTACTCCCTGGCCATAGATAATGAAAACCCTACATCCTGATACTTCTGGGTCTCCTAGCACCTTCATAACTCTCGATCATCCCAACCTCATCTAGACCCCAATGTCTTCAAGTCACTGAGTGCCCCCAGGTTCCATCATGTCCTCTATCTTCTCTATACATAGACCCCCTATGACTCTTTGCACAGATAATTGCATCAAAATTCACCAATATGCAGATGACACACAACTCCATTTGAGAGACTGCTCTCCTCCAGATATGCAAAGCCTCAAACACTAGCTCTATCTCACCGGGTCCTGAATGTCCAGCACCTTTCTGAAACTCGGCCTCACTAAAAACAAATCTTATTGTTCAGCAAGAACAATAAGCAACAAGTAGCCCAACCCTGGCTCAATTAACCAAACCAGGAAATATTTGACTCAAAGTAAAGCAAAGTCAGTAGACACTTACCTCATCCTCAGGAAAACCAATATGAATGGATAAAAAACTATATAAAGTGTGACAGCCTCCCAACAGAGTGTTCTACCTCTAAAGCAACAGTGCTGATACAGAAATGAGGAGTTAGACAGCTGATATAAAGAAACCAATGTATCAATCAGAATAATCAAGTCTTAATATATTACCCAAAAAAATGTGGTTAGATTCAAGTCTAATGCTCAGAGGATGATCATTCCAGTGCTTAGCAGCTTGACAGGAGAAGGAGAAACCACCTACTCGGGTTCTTATCAACCTTTGAACGCCAAGTAGGTTTTATTAACCAGAGCGTAAAGACTGACAATAAGGTAGACGATGAGAACAGATGACGTTCAGTCCCACTCCTAAGTGGTCCTTGTGGACAATGCACAATGCTCTGAAAATATGCTACTTATGTATTGGCAGCCTATATAAGCTATGAAATTGTTGGTAAATATAGTGATGGGCAGGGATTCCAAAAACATGCCTGCCCTATCCTGTTTGGAGTTTGTTATGGAGTTTGCTGGGCAGTCCAAGATACAGTTAGTTACAATAATACAGGTATGGTAATACAACTGTCTGTATTACTGTTTGTGTTTGTAGGGAGTAAATTCAAAATCTTATGCATCAAACGTAAATAATAGATTCAAGTAGAATTAAATCTATTAATCTAGTTGGAAAAATCAAAGGCAGAGTCAAAGAGAATCCATAGATTTTTCACTACAGGTGTAGAAAAAGTGCCCAATTCTTGTTGCCACCAACTAGAAGATCAGACAAAGAGGACCTACTAAAAATATCTGTTTTTTTCGACTTCAGGGTATTATCATCCATCTAAATGGACACTTCTTACATACATAATTGAAAGTTCTTTACTGTGCTAGAAAAATTCTCCTTGTGAGTGATATCATCCGCATAAGCAGCAGTTAGAAACCAAAACGGTGGGTAATGGCAGCAAGAGATGAAATATGTAAGTTAAAGTGGTGGGGCAGGGGGGTGGCCCAATGAGGCCTTCTGAGGGAACCTACATTCCAATGCACTTGGAGAGGAGCGAAAAATGGGTAGATAAATGAGATCAGCCAAATAATGATAACCAGGCAAGAGATTGTCCTTGGATACCGAGAATATATATAGGATGTAGTAGTATGGTGTGTCAAATTGTGTTAAAAGCAGCACTTAGATCCAATAGGATAAGAGTAGCATTAGCACCTTGATTCAAAGTATCCCAAAAAGATTCTGAACCAGACAAGTGATTTCTATTCTGTGTGATGCCCTAAATCCAAATTGGGAACAGTCTAAAAAATTGTCAGTTTCAATCAAAATAGAGGTTTGCCAAGTGCCCGTTTTTTCCCGAATTTTGGAAGAATGTGACAATAGCAAAGTAGGGCTAAAATTACTAAGAACAGAGTGATCAGCAGAAGATTTCTTTCATGGAGGGACCACCAGAGCATGTTTACAGTTCGCAGGCTCAGTCAACCAGGGGTGATCTCATTACATACTAAATGTAGGATTTGAGGTAGACAGATATCTTTGGCGAGTCAGAGCTAGTTTGAAGAAGTTGCATAAATCCAGTCAACTGATGACAGCCTGGTAGCAACTACATCTATTAAAGGAAGAGAATGTTGCTCCCATAAAGTGACTTTAGAACTGCCATTCAAGCCGTAGTCCTTTTGCATCTGGATGGTAGCAATGTCATGCACCACTTCTTCCTAAACCCCACACTGACCTCTGATTAAGGGCAGCTTACATGCCATACTATGCCTCATCAAGGGCCTAAAGAACTATAACCACTTCTCACCCACCCTGATAGAACTCAGCTGGATCCCCCTGCCAGCTTCCACCATCTTTAAAATCATTGGAGAATATTATCCAGGAAGTGGTGGTGAGAGGTGTTAGCCTCCCTGGCTTAACGCCTCTCATTGCCGCTTCGGAAGCACCAGGCTGCACCATATCACCAAGGATATGGTGCAGCCTGGCGTTTCCCCCTGCGATAGTGCTAAGTCTTGTGACTTAATGCCAATGTATGCACCCTTGCACCAGAGTGCAAGGGTGACTGCGAGCAGGGAGGTTTATTTATGTACAGGAAGGTGTCGCTTCCTGTACATAAACAAACCTAAAATGCCATTTTGTAACTTACATGTGTGCTGCTTCATGCAGCACACATGTAAGTTACAAAGTGGCATTTTTAAAAAAAGAAGGGACACATTCCTGTACATAAACAAACCCTGGCATTTTGCCTTTTTCCATGTGTGCTACTTCATGCAGCACACATGTAAGTGACAAAATGGCATTTAAAAAAAAAGTTTGTTTATGTACAGGAAGGGACACCTTCGTGTACATAAACAAACCTTATCATTTTACTTTTTCCATGTGTGCTGCACATAGACAAAGCAAAAACGAGGAGAAATTAGGCATTTCTCCTCGTTTCGCCACCTTAAGACCAGGATTTTTCTGGTCTTAAGTTCGGCGCTGCCACCTATTATTGCCTCTCTGATAATAGGTGGCAGCGTAGAAGTGAATGGGTGTTACGGTGGAACGCTCACCGCAACACCCAGTGCCCGCCCCTTTCACGCTGATTTTAGCGTGTAAGGGGCCCTATTACCAAGGCAGCGTTAAGCCACTTAATGAGGCTTTTAGCCACGTTATGTGGTTTAACGCTGCCTTGGAAATAGGGCGCTGACCCTATCGTCACCACAACGTCACAAAAAGTGATGTTGTGGTGGCGATAGGGGCTTGGAAATATGCCTCATTGTCTGCAAGGCCATCACTACTGGCACTCTGACAGGCTCATCACTTCCAGTGCCACAAATGCAGCAAAGACACCATCACATTGGAGATGAAGAAGTTAAAAAAATGAAACACAACTTCTCTATAAGCACTTCGGATCTGTAGCAAAAATCCTATATCCATTAAGACCACCACAGCCCTACTAGGAAAGAACTGAAGACCGATCTCTATAAATAACAATACATCACGATGCAGTGACAGCCCACTTCTACTCTCAGAAGCCAGCTGTTGCTCTGAAATTGCTTTCCGAATGTATCTTAGCCTTGGACCACTTACAGTGCTTTACTGTTTTTCCACTATGTATGCATGTACAAATATAAAATAATAAATACTTTCTATTTACACTGTCCTCCTGCAAAGTAATCCGAGGTTAGGTTAGCAAATAATTTTCATGGTTCCTTTTCTGATGCATCCATTTTATCCAGATGAAATCTATCCCTCTGCCTGTACGTTATGGAGTTATGTCTTCCTTTCTCTTCAAAGTGTTTATAAAGCCTGTCTTTTAGAGATGTATTGAATGTTTCAGCACTTTCCTTTAATCAGTAGGTTGATGAAAACCAACTATATTAAAAGGAGGCTTCAAATAATTACCTCAAGTAGTAAACGTTTCTTGCTTCTACCTAATAGTTGCATTCAGTAGACATCTTCAAGCTACACAATTCTAAGACTACATTTAATTTCTCCTCTCTTCACCCCCTTCAATCCCTGTTTGTTTGCTCTTTTCTCCAATGAAAAGTCACTGCACTTGCTACCCATTTCTGACAATTCTCTCCATATTATGATTGACTACTATCACAGCTTCAAAGCTCGCATTGATTCTACAGAACCCATATATACTTACTTACATTGTTCTGTAGGATTAAACCTGCTATTCCCAGTCGAGGCGATGATTGTTTCCAAATTATTCTCTTGACATACCTTCATCTCAAACAACCCTGCAAGTGAGAACGCTCTCCCATCTCCCGTCTCCTTCTTTCTCCCCAAAAAGTGGGTGACAGACTCAAATACTTCCTTCACAATTGTAGATTGATCACTCAAGATTTCAGCGTTATGGCATATTCATCGGGTGTCCAATTATCGTGCTATATGCCAGCCTCATCCTGAGGCAACCTCTGGTCTGGGTAGCAGTGTCGAGAGAATGTGAGACACCCCAGTGGTGAAGGTGAGAAAAAGAGAAGAAAAGGAAAATTCTATTTAAAAAACAATGCTTCTCCATTAGGAAACTTTAATGTAAAAAGGAGAGGTAGTGTTATTAAAATGAAATGGATATAGAAATGCATTTACTTTTGTAAACTTTTAACACAGCTTCCATTGGTTTAGCCCCTAGTCTTTTAGTGAAATCCATCAGGGCTGCTGTGGACCGGGCTAAAGAAATATGCTTGGCCTTAATTTGCGGGACCCAGGAGCCCTTCTCATCAAACAGGACCCCTAAGTATGGAAAAACAGGGACCCTGGAGAGAACCTCGCCTTTACAGAAAAAGGTTTTTGTGTGTGATTTATTTTTCTGCGGACCCACGATCATTGTGTGCGATTTGGTCACATTGATTTTTAAATCTAATTTAGCCATAAAGGAACCAAAAAGCTCCAAAAGGGTCTGTAGACCAATGCCCGTGCGGGCGATGAGAACAGCATCATTCGTATTGTTTTGTATGTCCTGACGAATGCTCTATAGACCCGGCTGGGCCAGAAAGAGCTGAAACATGTCGACCGTTTTCTAAGTGATATAAGGTGATCCAGTAACTTGATTGACCACTATATCCATTTCATTTTAATAACACTACCTCTCCTTTTTACAATAAAGTTTCCTACTGGAGAAGCATTGTTTTTTAAATAGAATTTTCCTTTTCTTCTCTTTTTCTCACCTTCACCTCTGGGGGTGTCTCACATTCTCTCGACACTGCTACCCAGACCAGAGGTTGCCTAAGAATGAGGCTGGCATATAGCACGATAATTGGACACCCGATGAATATGCCATAACACTGAACGTGGGGCGGACAACAAATATATACCGCATTCAACCTCATAGCGTTTATGAGGGTGTTCCATTACAACCAATGGTTATGAAGATACAAGTGTCCATTCTCCTTTTTTGATTAATTCGCCCTCTAGAGATAGACTTATTTGCGAGCATACTAACCTTTCAACTGGAGAACAACTTCAGCTGGATGCCTGACCCAGGTGCTCTACCAGTCAAAGCCTTACTACAATCTTGGAAAGGAGCCAAAGTGTACGCATTCCCTCCCTTTGCCATGATTCAGAGAGTTCTTCAGGTAGTGAGACGGGATCAGTGCTTCCTTTTCCTATTAACTCCCTCTTGGCCATCCCAAGCATGGTTCCCCACCACTCTAGAACTAGCTTACAAGCCCCCTCTCCTTATTTCCTACCCTTGAGAATCTTCTTGCAGACGTAGACGGAGGAGTTCATCCCCTAATTCAGAACAGGAGTTTAACCCTTCTTGCCTGGAGAGTTTCAGGAGATCCAATGAAATCTCAGGACTTTCGGCGACGGCTGCAACTCTCCTCATTGAGCCTCGGGCCTCAGGCACTTACTACATATATAACACCATATGGTGAATCTGGGTATGTTGGTGCCTGGAAAGGAACCTGGATTCCTTGGAAGCACCTATTTTTAACATAGTTAATTTCCTTGTTAAACAATTTGATAAAGGCCTCTGCTATAGAACTATCAATTGCTATAGATCGACTATTTCTGCTGGTCATGTCCTTATCAAAGATAAAACGGTAGGTAAAAATGTCATTGTTTGTAGAGTGATGAAAAGCATTTGTTTAAGAAGACCTCCTAAACCTAAATATGAAAGTCTTTGGGACGTCAAACTTATCCTTGATCTTTTCAATAACTGACCTGTTAATACTCTCCTCAATAAAAAGCAAACCCTTTCCATTAAACTGGCTACTATACTATGCCTAATCTTATGCAGAAGGGTCTCTGGAGATTATGAATAGATTTCATAACATGTTCGGAGTCAAATTTGAGATTTATAGAAGAACAAAGACTATGTCTAAAGGCCAGAAGGGGGTTATCAAAAGAAGGAAACACTGTTCCAGTCTCATTTTCTGAAGGACCCTCTGAATCATTGCGAAAGGGGGGGAAAGCATATCCTCAGATTCCCTTTCAGGATTGAAGGAAGGCGTTGACTGCCAGAGCACCCGGGTCGGGCATCCAGCTGAAATAACTCTGAAGTTGGAAGGTCAGTCTGCTTGCGAACAAATCTACCTCAAAGGGTCCCCAGACCTTGTTCAGGGTATTGAAAACGGAAGAATCCAGTTTCCAATCGCTGTAATCTATGAGACATCTTGAGTTTCAATCCGCATAGATGTTCACCACTCCCAGAAGGTATTCCTCTTTGAGAGAGATCTTGTGCTCCAGACAAAACATCCAGAGCTTCTTGGCTAGATCTGAGAGGTCCGCAGATTTGGTGCCTACTAAGCGGTTGATATAAGCCACTAATGACATATTGTCCATCTTTAAAATGACAGGTCTCCCTTGAAGGGAATGTCTGAAACTCATAAGGTCGTAGAGACCGGTGGTCAATTCCAGGTTATTTATGTGGTGGAGAGATTCTTCCCGAGACCACAGACCCCCAGTGTTCTTATCTAGTAGAAAGGCACCCCAGCCATGAATGCTGGCATCTGATTCCAAAATAAATTCTGGAATTGAGCCAAAGATAGCTTTCCCATTCCATGCCTCTAGGTTGTTCAGCCACCAATTTAATTCTGAAAGAGAATCTTGTTCTAGGCAGATACAATCCTCATACCAAAGTCCGGATCTCAGAGCTCTTGCTTTGTTTCTCTGAAGGGCTCTGTAATTGAGGGGACCGGGAAAGATGGCTTGGATGGAAGACGAGAGAAGGCCTAGGAGTCTGGCAAAGTCTCTGAGGGACAGGTCCTGACATTTGAGAACGTATTTTATTTCCTTTTTTATTTTTTATTTTTTTTTCGAGGGAAGAAGAAGAAGGCAACAAACTGTGTCGACCGTGAAATCAGAAACTTCAGTGACCTTGAGGGGATCAGGCATGACTTTTCCTTTTTTATGATAAAACCTAGACTCTCTAGGAGATTCATCGTCAAGTTCAGATCCTTGATCAGTTGGGAGCAATCCTGGGCCATAATGAGGATATCGTCCAGATATATGATTAGACGAATGCCCCTTGACCTTAAATAAGAGACGGCGTCTCTCATCACCTTGGTGAAGCACCAAAGGGCGGAAGAGACTCCAAATGGAAGTGCCTGAAACTGGTACAGGCGACCTTTCCAAATAAACTGAAAAAAGTGTTGATGGATCTTTGCCATAGGAATGGTAAAATAGGCATCCTTCAGATCTAGTTTGATTAGCCAGTCTACTTCTAGAAGTAAGTCCCTGAGAAGATGGATGCCTTCCATCTTGAAATGTCTTTACGTCAGAAACCTGTTCAGCTCTCTCAGGTTTATGACGGGTCTCCAACCTTTGTCCTTTTTCTCCAACAGAAAAAGGTTGCATATAAAGCCCAGTTGTTCGATAGGAACCTCCAAAATTGCACTTCTCTAAAACATTGATGAAATCTCCTCCTCTATAATACTTTGTTGGTCTAGTGACAGGGGGATTTCATTTGGGAAGGATGCCTGGGTAGGCCTATGTGAGAAATCTATAGTAAAGTCTTTTACTGTATTTAGGACCCAACAGTCCTGAGTAATTAATTTCCAGTTTTCTAGGAAATGTCTGAGTCTGCCGCCCACCTTTAAGGGGAAAGAAGGGGAAGGTGGGGGGTGGGGGCACTCACCTAAGGAAGTGTTTTGATTATTTGATCCTAGTGATCTGAATTCCCTGCCTCATTTTCCTCTACCTCTTTGAGGGTAGAACTGTGGGTTGTTGAATTGTTGGTAGCCTCTGCCAAAACCCCGCCTCTGAAATTGGCCCTTTGGTTATACCGGCCGGAAAGGCCCTGTCTTCTGGCCCTTCCAAAAAGGTTATTACCGGTGTTGAAGACCTTACGCACGTTTTGCTGCGCCTTGTCAAGGGCAGTGAACGCGGAAACATATTTGTCCAGTGATTTTATCAGTTCTTCTCCAAAAGGTAGTCCTTTATGGTTTTAGAGAGTTTCTTATCAGCAAGGTCTTTTCACCTTAAATCCCCAAGGTGTCCATGGCCGCACAAAAAATTCAGGTGCCCTTGGCTTCACAAAGTTTCAAAAAGCTCCTTTCATCGTCGGAGATGATGATTCAAATGATTCCTCTGAATTTATGGATAATTACGTCCTTGACCTTAACGATAATGAAGAGGGATTCGATGAACTGACAGAAGATCTCCCTTCCTCCTCTAAGAGTACCATCCTTAACCCACTAGGAGAAGAAATGTTCTCACAACAGAATTTAAAACACCCTAGAAGCTCTGATTGGCTACCACAAGAGCATGTGTAAAAGTTTATAAAAAAGTGGATCAGGAACCTCCTATAGAGAGAAACACGGAATGTGCTTAGAGCTGAGTGCCCAAGACCTTCCTTAGAGGATAAAACATGTTATACACCCAACCTGGACCCAGAATGTATTACATTTTTTTTAAAACTTGGGAGTGACCCAAGAAAGGGAATGGAAAAGTCACTCACAGGTTGTCAGGCTCGTCTCCTGGATGTTCTCTGTCCGCTAGCCAGAATTCTAGATTCGGCAGAAGAGAGCCGCATTAATGGTACTCAGCTGGATACCGAGATGATTAGAGGCTGGAGCCAGAGAGCTATCATCCTCCTGGGTAATGCTAATGCCAGCACTAATTCTGAAAGACATAGGATTGTCCTTATGAGAATAAATCCCAGATTAAGTGATTTGGCCAACAAAGAGCCCTCTCAGAACCCTAAGGACTGCTCTTTGGTGAGGACGTCATAAAGTCTCTGAGGAAATATGTTTCCACCTTAACTGCACTTGATAAAGCGCAACAGAATATGCGCAAAGTTTTTAATAACAACCTTTTTGGAATAGCATATCTATAGCAATTGATAGTTCTGTAGATGAGGCCTTTATCAAATTGTTTAACAAGGAAGTTAACTATGTCAACAATAGGTGCTTCCAAGGAATCCAGGTTCCTTTCCAGGCACCAACGTACCCAGATTCTCCATATGTTGTTATATCTGTAGTAGGTGCCTGGGGCCCAAGACTCTCTGAGGAGAGTTGCAGCCGTCGCCGAAAGTCCTGAGATTTCATTGGATCTCCAGACACTCTACAGGCAAGAAGGGTTAAGCTCCTGTTCTGAAATAGGGAGTGAACTCCCCCGTCTACGTCTGCAAGAAGATTCTCTAGGGTAGGAATTAAGAAGGGGGTTGCAAGCTCAATCAATCAATCAATCACTAGCATTTGTAGAGCGCGCTACTCACCCGGAAGGGTCTCAAGGTGCTGGGGGAGGGGGTGCGTTACTGCGTGAACAGCCAGGTCTTGAGCTGCTTCCTGAAGAGAAGATGGTCCTGGGTCAACTGCAGGTGGATGTGGAGGGAGTTCCAGGTCTTGGCTGCCAGCTAGGAGAAGGATCTTCCTCCAGCGGTGGCTCTGCGGATGCGTGGGACGGCGGCGAGGGTGATGTTGGTCGATCGTAGCTGGCGGGTGGGCGCGTAGAAGGTCAGGCGGTCGTTGAGGTACTTGGGGCCCAGGTCGTGGAGACCCTTGTGTGCGTGGGTGAGGAGCCTGATCGTGATCCTCTTGCTCACGGGGAGACAGTGTAGGTCTCTCAGGTGGCCGGAGATGTGGCTGCGTCGGGGGATGTCCAGGATGAGTCGTGCGGAGGCGTTCTGGATGCGTTGGAGTCTTTTCTGCAGTTTGGCTGTGGCTCCGGCGTAGAGGGTGTTCCCGTAGTCCAGTCGGCTGGGGACGAGTGCCTGGGTGACGGTCTTCCTGGTCTCGGTGGGGATCCAGCGGAAGATCTTACGGAGCATATGCAGGGTGTTGAAGCACGATGAGGGGACGGCGTTGACTTGTCTAGTCATCGAGAGGGAAGAGTCCAGGATGAAGCCCAGGTTGCGTGCTTGGTCCGTTGGATTGGGAGTGGTGCCCAGGGCCGGGGGCCACCAGGAGTCGTCCCAGGCGGAGGGCGATGATCCCAGGATGAGGACTTCCGTTTTGTCTGAGTTCAGTTTCAGGCGGCTGTTCTTCATCGGCTAACCCAGTAGTGGTCTTGGTGGAATCCCAAATGATGAAGGGCGGATCCGTGTGGTGACTGATGGGCATCCCTCCCTTATCACCTTGGGGATGATCCGTTTTTAGATACACATAGTTTGAGGTTGTTATAGGGTACCATTTTAGGACTCCTTGAGCGTGTTTTGTGTGTTAGACCCTCTGATATATATGTTGTTGTATGATTGTAGGGAACATATTGGAGCCTGGTCTTTAAAATTCCCATTGTTCCTATTTACCTGTTTATTGCTTCGGCTGTTCTTCATCCACTTGGCGACGTCTTTCATCCCTTCGTGTAGGTTGGTTCTGGCGGTGGCGGGGTCGTGGGTGAGGGAGAGGATCATCTGGGTATCGTCTGCGTAGGAGATGATGTTGAGGTTGTGTTGGCATGCCATGGCTGCGAGGGGGCTCATGTAGATGTTGAAGAGGGTCGGGCTGAGTGATGATCCTTGTGGTACGCCGCAGATGACTTCGGTGGCCTCGGATGTGAACGGGGGGAGGTGGACTCGCTGGGTTCTTCCAGTGAGGAAAAAGATGATCCACTCTAGTGCTTTCCCTTGGATTCCGATGTTGCCGAGGCGCTGTACTAGGGTGCGGTGGCAGACAGTGTCAAACGCTGCGGAGAGGTCCAGGAGGATGAGGGCTGCTTTTTCCCCGTTGTCGAGTAGGGATCTGATGTCATTGGTGGCTGCGATCAGGGCGGTCTCGGTGCTGTGGTTGGCTCGGAAACCGGACTGCGAGTGGTCGAGGGATCCGTTCGTCTCGAGTAAGGCAGTGAGCTGTCTGTTGACGGTCTTCTCGATGACTTTAGTGGGAAAAGGGAGGAGCGAGATGGGGCGGAAGTTCTTGAGGTCAGTGGGGTCCGCTGTTGGTTTCTTCAGGAGGGCGCTTAGCTCGGCGTGCTTACAGCTCTCCGGGAAGGTGGCGGTGTGGAAGGAGGTGTTGATGATGTCCCGCAGTTGGGGTGCGACGATGGAGTCGGCCTTGTTGAAGACGTGGTGGGGGCAGGGGTCGGTAGGTGATAGGGAGTGGATGGTGTTCATCGTGCGGGTGGTATCTTCGGTGCTGACCGGGGTCCAGTTGCAGAGGGTGGTGGTAGGAGGCATTGGTTCGGTGGTTGGGTGCGTGGTTGGTGCGCCGAAGCTGTTGTGTATGTCAGTGATCTTGCGGTGGAAGAACAAGGCGAGGGAATCGCAGAGGTCTTGCGAGGGTGTGAGGTCGTTGTGTCCGGCGCTGGGGTTGGAGAGCTCTTTGACGATGTTGAAGAGTTCCTTTCTATTGTGGGCGTTGTTGTCCAGTCGTTCTTTGAAAGCTGTCTTCTTGGTGGTGCGGATGAGCTTTTGGTGCTTGCGGGTGGCGTGTTTGAGGATGGTCATGTTGTCTGCGGTATGATTTTGTTGCCAGGCTTTCTAGAGGGTGCGGCAGTTCTTCTTGGAGTCCTTGAGTTCGATGGTGAACCAGGGGCTTTCTTGCTTCTGGGCTTGCTAGGGGGGTGCTTTAGAGGTGCGATGTCATCGGCGCAGTTGGTGATCCACTGTGTGAGGTTGCTGGCTGCTTCGTTGGGGTCCGGTGTGCTGGCAGGAGGGTTCTGGCGGAGGGAGGTGGTGAGCTGTTCGGCGGTGATCTTGCTCCAGCTCCGGCAAGGAATCTGTTGTGGGCGATGGTGGGTCGTGTTTTTCCTGAAGCTGAAGTGGACGCAGCTGTGGTCAGTCCAGTGGAGTCCGGTGGAGTGGATGAAGGAGATGTGCTTGCTGGAGGAGAAGACGGGGTCAAGCGTGTGGCCGGCATAGTGGGTGGGGGTGTTCACCAGTTGCTTGAGTCCGAGGTTGGCGAGGTTGTCCAGCAGGGTGGTGGTGTTGTTGTCATTGTTGTCCTCCAGGTGGAAGTTGAGGTCCCCTAGGAGGATGTAGTCAGAGGAGGCGAGGTCGAGCGGGCTGATGAAGTCTGCGATGTCTTCGCTGAATTGTGTGCGTGGTCCTGTAGATGAGGGTGCCTCTGAGGGTCGTCTTGGGGTCGGTGTGTATCTGGAAGTGGAGGTGTTCGGCGCCGGTGAAGGTGTCGTTGGAGTTGGTCGAGATGCGGATTGTGTTCTTGTGTATGATGGCGATGCCTCCTCCAGTCTGGTTGACGCGGTCCCTCCGGGTGATTTTGTATCCGTCCGGGATGGCTATGGCGATGTCGGGCGCTGAGGAGGCGTTCATCCAGGTTTCCGTGAGGAAGGCGATGTCTGGTGATGTTGTGTCGAGCAGGTTCCAGAGTTCCACGGCGTGTCTGTGGACAGAGCGGGTGTTGAGCAGGATGCACTTGAGGTGGTTGCTGTTGGTGCTTGGCTTGGCAGGAGCGGTGCAGGTCCGGAGGCAGGTGAACTTGCAGGCTTTGCAGATGAAGGGTCCATGGGTGCGTTTCGGGGTGGCTCGGTATCAGGCGGGGTATCGTCCGGCATTGAGTGCATGGAGTGTTGCGGTGTCGTAAGTCCATCCAGTGGGATGGCGTCCTTGGGGGCCAGGGGTCCTGGCACTGGGCGTGGTCCAGGCACGGACAGGCACAGACAGGCTTGCCTTTGGCGCACAATTGGCGCGCCCGCTGTGCATGCTCGTTGCGCGTGCTCGCTGCGCGTACGTGTTGACTCCGCCATAAATGGCGAAGTGGGAGGGAGGAGCAGCTGGGAGGCGGGAGCGGGCGGTGAATGGGGGTAGAGGAAGGAAAAAGGGGCGGCATCGCAGGGGAGCAGCGGCAGGGAGCGGGGGGAGAGCGGGAAAAAACGGGCGAGGGGGCGGGTACGGGGGACAAGGAAACGGGCAGCACACGGGCACTGAGACAGGCAGGAACAAGGAATACAGGATCAGAAGCTAGTTCTAGAGTGGTGGGGAACCATGCTTGGGGTGGCCTAAAGAGAGTTATTAGGACAAAGAAGCACTGATGTAAATGTAAATGTCAAGGTATTTGTAGAGCGCACTGTCACCAAGCGGTTTCCTGGCGCTATTACTCATACCACTGTGAAACCCTTCCTGGCTTTCCCTGTGAAGTGTCTACTCCTGGGCACCCCCAGGGTGAAGCCAGGCATCCTAGCGCTGTTGGGGCCGGTGTGGAGGTTAAGCAAACTATTGCACAGAGTTGCAGCGTGGGGCCCATGATTAGAATAGGCACCGAGGCGAGAATGATCAGGTCCGAGGATATTTAGCACAAGACCCGCTGAGGTGGGAATTGACCCCTGGTCCCGGGCCAGAACTCTGCATCAGGGTCTGCCGCTCTAACCATTGAGCCACACTCCTCCACTGATCGTGTCTTACTATCTGAAGAACTCTCTGAATCATGGCAAAGGGAGGGAATGCGTACACCTTGGCTCCTTTCTAAGATTGTAGTAAGGCGCTGAATGCTAGAGCATCCAGCTGAAGTTGTTCTCCAGTTGAAAAATTAGTCTACTCGCAAATAAGTCTATCTCTAGAGGCCCCCAGATCTTGTTTAGGGTACTGAACATGGAAACATTCAGTTTCAAATTGCAGTGATCTAACAGGAATCTTGAGTTCCAGTCTGCAGAGTTTTCCGGTTTGAGAGCGAACTTAAGTTCCAGACAGAAGAGCGATCTTATGTTCCCAACAGAACATCCAAAGTTTCTTTGCTAGATTCGAGAGGTCCGCAGATTTGGTGCGCTCATGAGGGCGTAAAGACCAGCTGTTCTAAATAATTTATGTGGTGAGATGATTCCTCTTGTGACCAGATACCACCAGTGTTCTGATTGAGAAGGCAAGCTTCAAGCCATGTAAACTCGCATCTGATTCTAAAACAAAATCTCGTTTTGAACCAAAGATTGCTTTTCCGTTCCAAGCGTCTAGGTTCTCGAGCCACCAGGCTAGTTCCGATCAGAGGATTTAGAACCTGTGGAACCTTCATCTCAAACAACCCTGCAAGTGAGAACTCTCACCCCTCTCCCTTCTCCTTCTTTCCCCCAAAGAGTGGGTGGCAGACTCAAATACTTCCTTCACAATTGGAGTTTGATCACTCAAGATCCTTGGTTCTTAAACACTGTCAATGGGTTTATGATAGATTGGACTCACATACCTTTACAAACTTTATTCCCAAGAGACATGCCTCTCGCTCCAGAGCAACAAAAAAAAATAGAGGAGGAGATCTCATCTATGCTTCAGAAAGGAGACATAATGGATGTCCCATTAGAAACTCTAAGATTTATAAGCACGCTCTTTCTTGTAAAAAAGAAAGAAAAAGGTTGGAGCCCTGTCATAAACTTAAGAGAAGTAAACAAATATTTGGATTACAGACACTTCAAGAGATGGATGCCCTCCATCTTGAAGTGTCTGTAAACCAAATATTTGATTCTCTAGTCATGGTAATATGAGAATCGCAATTATCACCCATAAGGGTATCCAGGTGCTGGACTGCGGATTTCAGTTGAAAAGCCAGGTCTTGAGTATATCTCAACTTGAATAAAGAAAGAGAAAAGAATAGCTGCTGACATGCTGATCTTGGGTCCCAGAGAGTTAGACTCTTTTCACAAAGCTTTCCTAAAAATGGTTATACATCGACTTCAGTGTGTTTCCTTCTATGTTTGGTGTATATTTTCAACCATTTGCATTCACAAGCATCCCTCGCACACTCCTGGAATTCTGCGTGCGTCATAGATTCCCACGAGTGTTTGTGGAGACCAGCATTTAGAGGTTTGAATTTTACACTATAAACTCCACATGAGTAAATATGGTGAAAACGTGCATATTTGCATATCTTAGTTTATTTCCCACAGGGAAATCCATACCGACACCTCCATAAATGGGGTAGTCCGTTACCTATATCTCCTTGACAGCTACTTTGCAAGCATTTCTAGGGTTGGAATGTCCAGAAAAAATGTTTGTGAACACGAGCTAACACGTTTGTGGGTGTGCCATGTCTATTACATGGCCATCAACTGACACTTCCAATTTGCTGCCCATGGTCCTAAACATAGAGGGGTTTTGTCCTACGGGTCCTGGCTGGACAACATACGTTAATAAAGAAGAAAAAGTGCCAGGGCTCGAATTTTGAACACCGAAGCTTATTTATTCAGCTGGTGTAAACCTTCCTTTCATTATCTCGAAATAATGAAAGGAAGGTTTACACCAGCTGAATAAATAAGCTTCGGTGTTCAAAATTCGAGCCCTGGCACTTTTTCTTCTTTATTAACATATTCTTAAACATGACATAGTTTATCGCACTATTGTCAAAGACACTCTGTACATTTTTAACCCTGGAAAGCATCCTCGACAGGGATGTGGGAAGCTCTGGACACTTACCTAGACTCGTATGAACCCCCAAAATTTTGCTCCCTAATATAACACGGGTGGGCCTACATGCGGGCTCAAACATTCTGAAAGTGCAGTATGTATAGCTGATGCCAATGTAATGTACAGAGAATGTATCTCTCTCCATGCCTGTCCTATTCCTTTTCTGTTTCACCACTAATTTTTTCTGTTCTTTCCCTCTTACTTCTTTTTCGCTCTCAAAAAAACTAAGAATTGGGCTAGCTAGATATACATAAATGTATAAATGACTATTATCCATTCTTGGCTAACCCTGTAACAGAGATTATGATTGTATTCTTTATGAAAAATAAATTTAAAAAATGTCACTCTTCCTAATTCTGTGCATCGTAAAAGTTTTTGGTTTGTGTGCATTTAAATTGTACTTATGTGCCTAAAAATTGTAAGTATTAGGTCCCTGGATCCCGATTACCTAACAAGGCACATGCCCGCTTTGAGCTGGTGTGCACCCTCATTCTTTGCAACCAGAATACAGGCTGATCCCATGCAATGTTTACATAAAGATGCTTTCATTCCAGCACATGCTCTCAATGCTCCCATTCAGAGCAGGCACTTGGGAGTGTGCAGCTGTGTTACTTGGAGCTGCTGTTCAAACCGATGATCTGTGTTTCACAGAATGCCAAGCCCCGTCTTCTTATGGACGTGACCCTGTCTCCTTATGACCACCAAAGTGAGGTGCGGCCTGTGATGTCACCCCAATGTAGTAGTCATTGGCGGGGTTAAGGGGTCGTGGACCCTCCCATACCTTTCAAAATTGCATCTTCAAGATACCCTAGCTAAGCACTCTCACAGTTAGGACATCCTGATTCCAGAGATGCTCTTTGCTCATGCTCTCATAAACAGAACAGTGGTGACTGCTACTTAACAGGCTGGTGGGGCGGGGTTGGGGGTAAATAAAAACATTTTTATAAAACACTTGCTTGCAGGTCGACCACCACCTCTCGGTCCTCTTCGGCTCTTCGTTCGACTCCAGGACTCCAGGAGCATGAACCAGGAACCAGGAAGCACACAAGCTCCCAGACTCCCTTAGTCAATCACAACACTGCGTTACTGCTACGTTGTGATTGGTCTGAGCGCCATGGTTCAGCGCTCAGAGGTGGACTGGGTGGCTGTGCTTGTTCTCCACCTAGGATGGGCAATACAGCCGGTGGAGACCATGCAAAGTGCCCATGACTGGCTGGCTCAAGACGACTGGCCAAACCATCATGCGCACTTAAGAGAGTGCCCACCACTCCTACCCCTTTTCCTGTCATATCCCAGCCCCGCCCCCAACCAGCTGAGCCACGATGGAAAATAAACGATAACATTAAGTTATTATCATTTTATTTTTCCTTTTTGAACTGCTCACAGAGCAGTGGGGCGACAACCCTCCGCATTAGCGGAGGAGCCACGCCTGAAACAGAAGCAAGGGGCATATGTAGGAAGCCATTTGCGAATTGCAAACAGCGTTTTGGTATGTATGGGCCACATAGCAAAATAAGGAATCGCAAAAATTGTGATTCCTTATTTTGCTCAAGCATTTAAGGAATCGCAATTTTGCGATTCCTTCAATGCTATGATGGGGTGCCTTGCAAATTGCGGTTTTGGCCTAAGGAATCGCAAAATACCGCCTACTCCAAGTAGATGGTATTTTGGGATTTCCTGTTAAAGTGGATTTTTTTAAAAATTCAAAGGGCCATGTGGCGCACAGACATGCCCTTAGGGCATGTCTGTGCGCCACATGTACATACATGCACATTCCAGGGGTGCAACAGGTGTCCTTTGGACACCCTGGCACCCTTGGAATTGCGATTCTCAAATTGCGATTTTCTCATAGGAAATCGCAATTTGAGAATGTATCCCCAATACCAAGTGCACAGGCAAAGGTTTTCCCTCATTTACACCCATGCAAATTGGGGACTGAACCCTTTGTGGAGCACAGGTGTGTAATACGTGCTTGTGCAATGTGCTTTCATAAACAGACTTGCAAGTATCTGCATCCCCTTCAGTAATTTGAACACGACCAAGGAGTGCGAACATCAGGCTCATGTGGCACTTGAGTAATCTGGCTCCTGCTACCTAATCCCCATTTTAACATCACCAATGTGCATTTTGTGACTCTGAGTAAATGTCAGCTGCAACTATGCATTACGTAAAATACCCACAGATGCATAGCGCCTTCATTCGCTCCATGACATGCATCCCGATTACTATAATCCGGTTACAACCAGATTGCACACAGCAGGGACCATGTCATACTTCCTGGCTGCATAAAAAAGTGCAGGGGTAAGGGAATGGAGCAACCGTATTTGTAGCAGGACAAGCATTAATCATACTGATTCCACACACTGGTTACGGTTTACATAATACGTGCATGCAATATATTTCCTCAATGTTTCAAATATGTGTTTGAGACAAAATCTGATTGTTCTATTTTTTTAACACAAAGATAAACAAGCATTTACAATGCAACGGTCTTGCCTTTGCAAAAGTTAGAGCTATTGGCATTGTTAATGACAACATTTTTATTTATGTGTTGGTTTTGAAAACAGATAAATAAATGGTATTGTCATTTACAATGCCAATAGCTTAATCTCTCGTTAATGTGAGACCTGTTGCATTTGCACACACATACACACAGAGCCCCACACACACAGAGCCACACACACAGAGCCCCCCATACACAGATCCCCAACACACAGAGCCCCCCACACACAGAGCCCCACACACAGAGCACCACACACAGAGCACCACACACAGAGCACCACACACACACAGAGCCACACACACAGAGCCCCACACACAAAGAGCCCCACACACACAGAGCCCCCCCAAACACACAGAGCCCACCCACATACAAAGAGCCCCACACACACACACAGAGCCACACACACAGAGCTCCCCCACACACACACACACACAGAGCCACACACACACCACACAGAGCCTCACACACACAGGGCCCGATTCACAGAATGAACTTACTACTTTTGGCATTCACAGAATGCACTTACTACTTTTGGTATTCACAGAATGAACTTACTCATTTCGGTATTCAAAGAAGTTAGGACTACTAACTTTAGGACTCCTAAATGCCTTCTGTGAATACCGAAAGTCTTAAAATTAGGATTTTTCTCAATTTATTAGTAGTAAAGTTAGGACTACTAACTTTAGGACTCCTAAATGCCTTCTGTGAATACCGAAAGTCTTAAAATTAGGATTTTTCTCAATTTAGTAGTAGTAAAGTTAGGACTCCTAACTTTACTACTACTAAATTAAGAAAAATCGTAATTTTAAGACTTTCGGTATTCACAGAAGGCATTTAGGCATCCTAAAGTTAGTAGTCCTAACTTCTGTGAATACCGAAATGAGTAAGTTCATTCTGTGAATACCAAAAGTAATAAGTGCATTCTGTGAATGCCAAAAGTAGTAAGTTCATTCTGTGAATCGGGCCCACAGAGCCCAAACAAACACACATACACAAACAGAGTCCAACACGCAAAGAGCCCCACACACAAAGAGCCCCCCCCAAACACACAGAGCCCACCCACACACAAAGAGCCCCAAACACACACACAGAGCCACACACACAGAGCCCCACACACACACACAGAGCCACACATACACACCACACAAAGCCTCACACACACAGAGCCCAAACAACACACACACACACAGTCCAACACGCAAAGAGCCGCACACACACACAGAACCCCCCACACAGATAGCCTCCCCACACACACACAGAGCCCACCCACACAGAGCCCCCCACACACACACGCAGAGCCACACACAGAGAGCCCCCCCACACACACAGAGCCCCACACACAAAGAACCCCCCCCACACACACACACACAGAGCCCCACACACACACAGAGAGCCCCCACACACACACAGCCCCACACACACAGAGCCCCACACACATACACCGAGCCCCCCCACACACACAGAGCACTAGACACAGATCCCAACACACACAGCACACCACACACACACACAGAGCCCCCCCCCTCCACACACACACACAGAGCCCCACACACACAGAGCCCCACACACATACACCGAGCCCCCCCACACACACAGAGCCCCCCACACACACAGAGCTACACACACAGACCCCCCCCACACACACACAGAGCCCCACACACACACAGAGCCCCCCCACACACACAGAGACACACATACACACAGAGACACACATACATACACAGAGCTACACACACACACAGAACCGAGCGGCCCGGGTCCGGGGGAGCCGCTGTTGTTGGGTGGCGGGTTGGACACCAGGCTGATGGGGTTCCCGCTCTCCACAGGCCCCTCTTGGCATGGCGCCGCTGAACTCATCGGTGTCCAGCCGCACGAACTGGGTCAGCTGGAAGGAGCTGATGAGCTAGTCTAGGGGCAGAGAGGCCGAACTCCAGCGCACCTCCTTGAGCGGGGGTACGGCGGCAGGCTCCATGCTCCTGGGCTCCGGTCGGCAGAGAGGTGGCCGGAGTGAGACATCGAGAGAGCCTGAAGCCTGCCTCGCGGTGGTGATAAAGTGCCGGCCCAGCCCGCGCTGCCCCGAGCATCCTCCGGGACTCGGACTGCGGCCGGCGGCCTCCATGGCTACAGTCGCTCGTAACTAGCATATCACTTATATAATGGTTGTCTTATGCAGGCTGTCTACAAGCCAACTGTCACAACTGGGGCACAGGTTAGCAAGAAGCACAGTACTGACCTCCCGGTGTGGGTACGGTATATAAGGGAAACACAAGAGCCACAAAGACACCAGGCAGTGTGGATGACCAGCGATCACCACCCCTCAGCACACTCCAAACAGGAGGCGGGGAATCCCGACACGCTCACCTGTGGCTCGCACTCTGGACAGGATTTTGTGGCCATGTTCACTTCCTAACCTCAACCCAAACACAAGCCATAGTCTCTAATCTCCACCTTTGCATGCACATAGCGGCCCGCCCCAACTCGGCAGCACTTCCCCTGGCTTCACCCCTCTGCGCATGCGCGGTACGACTGTGCTTCCTGCGAACCAGACACTCCGCCCCATGCCAACAGCGCACTGCGTCGCGTCTTTTCTTTACGTAGCAAAGGTACGGTGAAGCCTGCGATAAATGCACTTGTGCGACTATTGAATTCAAAGAAGACAAAGCTAGTTCTGGTCATACCCAGACGATGACGTCCCGGAGTATCTTCGTCGTAGAGGTGCAAAGTGGGTTGTCCGGACAGAAAATAGCGAGGTGGGCGGAGCTCACCTACCCAGCCAATGGAATGACAAGGCGTGCTGGAGCACCTCCCCCTCATTGAAAGTACTAAAATGGCGGTCTCGACGACTGGGTGCCTATTTTTAAACAGCGTTTGTCAGAAGATGGCGGTTACAATTGCTCACTCTATAGTTCAAATTCAGAATTTCCCAGCATTATTTCTTTTAAGTTGAGCTGTAAAAGTTTGCAGAACGCATAGCTGCTAAGTTACAAATTTTCGTGTGGGTAGTAGTAGGGTTTCGATAATGCAGTTACCCTCTGTTTCTGCTGCCCGTGCATCCCCATAGACTAGGCTACATACAAGAAGCGGTTTCAGAAAGGAGGCAGCATCGTGGGCACCGGTGGCCACAGCTGGGGGGAGGTAGGCTTTTCCTGGCGTCGCGTCTGTGGCCGTGGCATGCATGATGCGAGTTTTCTTTAAGCCCCGTCTTTTTCAGACTGGGGGCGTGTTTTTGACTGTTTGTAAAGAATGTAAGAAAGAAAGTCAAAAACACGCCCCCCAATCTGAAAAGGACAGGGCTTGGATCAAAAGAAGAACGTCACTAGGACCTCTTCTCCAATGGCTGGCCACCGTTTAGGAGCCCAGCCAATGGAGAAGAGGGGCGGGGCTTAACCTCCCTAGTGATATTCACTCTACCCCATTAAGTCTCGTCAGCGAGACTGCGCATGTGCGCAGCCTACGCTAGCCGAGACCTAAAAAGAACGTATAATCAGATAGCTTTATTGTTTACCAAGTGATGCTCATGTATTATAATGTTTTCATCTTTGTTGCTTCAAATCCTTTATAAGTGACCTGTATTATGAATTCATAATTTTTCTTCTCCATTTTTGCCCACCAGCAAAAATCTTTCAGACTGGAGCAAAATCTGTTTGCTCCGTTCCATTTTACCCATGCAGCAAAAATTTTTCAAATATGTTGTTTAGACTAAGCTTAAGGCAGTGCTGGAACGTAGGAAGATCCAATCAGGATAGTGGTTATGGCAGCTATTTATGCACCAGATTTGGGATTCAGATGACCCGTGGCAACATGCAGGTTTTGTCCTGGTGTAATTTCCCAACACTAAACATAATTCAGCAGCGCCCACACATTGTCTGCATTCCGTTCGGTGCAGCAACCTGCAGGCCGTGAGGTTTTTTTTTTTCATTTTCACTTCCATTGGACCCAAAACAAAGGCCTGATGTAAAGGGTCATAAGCTACCTTTTTGTTCAAGTTTCACCCTGGCTTCAGCCTAACGCCTAGGCAATGCAATGGAAGGAAACAAAGACACACAGCTTGTCATTTCACAAGTACTTAAGAGAAACTAGGATTTGGAGGCAAAAGCTACCTTTTTTCAGCTCCCTATGTAAGAGATGTGCTTTCACTGTAAGAATGCAAGATTTGTCTGTCTGCATGAGTAATTATACAAATATTGATTTTAATAGCATCTACTATTGTTTTTATTTAATTCTTTCATAGCATTACTCATCCCACTATAGAATGGCAGAACACTTTACACCAAACACACAAAGGCACAACAAATCATACAAATATGTAAATCATCTACAGTAAATGTCACAAAAGGCAATGATGGTTATAAGGATTAGGAGTCATATATCACCCATATTTGTAGACATTATAAGGTAAGAGTGAAGGGTCGGGAGAAACAAAGCCAGGATATAAAATGTAACACAGTGATAGTGGTTGTCTGAATAACAAGACTGCATTACTTCCCAAAAGAACCCTTCTTTTCAGTCTTCGAATAACAACAGATTGGGATAAAAACATCAAGCATCTAAACCCATAATATACAGTTTGCATGCAGCTCTTTGATGCTAGTAACTTGATCCCTCTGAGATATTAGAAAGTTTATATCTTATGAACTGGAAACAACAAAATGATAGTGTCAAAAGCAGTTGCCCACTTGCGTATATAAATAAAATACAAACCTGTGTTCTGCATGCTACATGATGTGCTTTGCTGCAGGCACATTAACCCTCTATTCTACTTTATGAGTCAAAACTGTGACGGGACAAAACACAGAACTCTCCTAGAACTGTTTTAACCATTAGAGTTATAATACTACCTTGTAACATATTTTAAAAAGCAGCCTTTTTCTGACCAATTAAGTAATCTACAACATGTTTGCTGTTACCCATATTCTTGTTCCCAATTTCATTGCAGCAGATTGTTTTTTAAATAAATGTATAAATTGACTGTCAGGCTCTTATTTTCAATCAATCAATCAATCAATCAGTGGTTTGTAAAGCGTGCTACTCACCCTTGAGGGTCTCAAGGCGCTGGGGGGGAGCACCTCGGGGTCAGTCGAAGAGCCAGCTTTGGGTCAGTCGAGGAGCTAGGTCTTGAGGTCCTTCCTGAACATGTGGAGGGTTGGGGATCGTCTGATGTTGACCGGGAGCTCGTTCTAGGAATTGGCTGTTATGTGGGAGAAAGCTCTCCCGCCGGTTCTGTTTCTGCGAATGCGGGGGACCACTGCCAGGGCGAGGCCAGCGGAGCGGAGGTTCCTCTTGGGTACGTGGAAACAAAGTCGGTCGTTGAGGTATTTGGGTCCGATGTTGTTGAGGGATTTGTAGGCATGGGTGAGGAGCTTGAAGGTGATCCTCTTCTCGACGGGGAGCTAGTGGAGGTTTCGAAGGTGTTGGGTCATGTGTTCATGGCGTGGAGTCCCTAGAATGAGCCTGGCCGCGGCGTTCTGGATAGTTTGAAGTTTGTGTAGAAGAGTTTCGTTGATTCCGGCGTAGAGGGCGGTGCCGTAATCTGCTCATTATGAGTGCGTGGGTGATGATCTTTCTGCAGTCGCATGGGATCCACTTGAAGGTCTTTCAGAGAATGCGGAGGCAGTTGAAGCTGGTGGACACGACGGCGTTGATGTGGTGGTTCATGGAGAGGGAGGAGTCGAGGATTATGCAGAGGTTCCGAGGATGGTCTGTCGGGATGGGTTGGCTCCCGAGGGCCACCAGGTGTTGTCCCAGGCAGAGGTGCAGGGTCCGAGAATGACTACCTCGGTCTTCTCGAAGTTGAGCTTTAGACAGCTGTCCATAATCCAGGCAGCTACGTTTTTCATTCCTTCCTGGAAGCTGAGTCTGGTGATTTCTGGGTTCTTGGTGAGTGAGAGCATAAGTTGTGTGTCGTCGGCATAGGACACGATGCTGAGCCCATGCAGTCTGACGATGGTGGCGATGGGGGCCATGTAGATGTTGAAGAGCGTTGGGCTAAGTGAAGATCCCTGACATACTCCGCAGATGATGTCAGTGGGGTCGGAGATGAAGGGGGGAGTCTGATTCTCTGGGTTCTGCTGGAGAGGAAGGATTGGAGGGAGTATCCCTGTATTCCTTCGTTGTGAAGTTTGGCAGCTAGTGTGCGTTGTGAGACGCTGTCGAAAGCTGCGGGGAGGTCCAGGAGGATGAGGGCTGCAGTGTGTCCCTGGTCTAGCAGCATGCAGATGTAGTCTGTGGTGGCAAGGAGGGTGGTCTCTGTGCTGTGGTTGCTGCAGAAGTCAGACTGGGATGGGTCTAGGATGAAGTTTTCCTCAATGAAGGCGATCAGCTGGGCGTTCACAAGTCTTTCGGTTACTTTGACTGCGAAGGGGAGGAGAAAGATGGGCCGGTAGCTCTTCAGGTCAGTTGGGTCGGCCGTTGGTTTCTTGAGGAGCGTTTTCACCTCTGCCCGCGTTCCGTCGTCTGGGCAGATGCCGGATAAGAGGGAAGAGTTGATTGTTCGTCCTAGTTCGGGTGCGATGACTGCGGCGGCCCTGTGGAAGATGTGAGGGGACAGGGTCCATTGGGGCTACTGAGTGCGTCTTGTTCATGGTTGAGGAGATGAGTTTGATGGACGCGAGTGCCCAGGAGTCGAGGATAGGTTTCTCGGTGGAGGGGGATGATGTGGTGCTGTTTTCTGCTGGCTTGCTGAAGTTGTCATAAAGGGCCTTGATCTTCAGGTGGAGGTAGGAGCTGAGTTTGTCGCAGAGTTCCTGGGAGGGTGTGATGGCAGTGGCTTTGCAGGTAGGGTTTGCCATCTGCTGAATGACGTTGAATAGTTTCTTGATGTTGCATGAGTTAGTCTTGAATTTGTCTCTGATGAAGGTTCTTTTGGTGTCCCATATGAGCTGGTGGTAGTCCTTCAGGGCGCTCTTGTGGTTGTTCCGTGCTTCTGTGGTCTTCTGGCTTCTCCAGGTTTTCTTCAGGCATTTGCAGGTGTGTCTGGCTTCTTGGAGCTCGGTGGTGAACCAAGCGGCCCTCAGAGGGCGTTGTTTGGGCGGTGCGGCGGAGAGGTGCTAGCTTGTCAGGGCAGCCGATGACCCAGCGGTGGAATTCCCTGGCGGCAGAGTTGGTGTCAGTCGTGGCCATGGGGGGCGGGGGGGTCTTGGAGTCTTGGAGGAGGGCAGATTCAGGTGCTCCTCAGTGACCTTGCTCCAGTTCCGTCACGGCTGGCGTGGGGTTGGCTTGGGTGCGGTGATGTTAATGAAAGTGAAAGGGACACAGTGGTTGTCCGTCCAGAGGGGCTGGGTAGTGTGGCTGAAGCGGATGTTTGATCCTCCTGCGATGATAGGGTCGAGAGTGTGGCCTGCTCTGTGGGTGGGAGTGTTGAATAGCTGTTTCAGTCCTAGGATGGCGAGATTCTCGAGGAGCTCAAGCTTTGCCCCTCTGGCCCCTAATTTATGGGCTCCTGGAGTGAATTTTACCCAGTCTCAACACTAGTTCAAGGTATCTGCTCTACACCCACATATTGTGCTATCTAAACCATGCCCTGGTTCCCCTATTCTAAAACCTTTCCTGCTGGCACTTACATGCTCCCCAGAGCGCAGCCTGTGACATCTCAAGTAGGGCTTGGCGAAGTGTACACTGCACTGTATAGTTGAGCGAAGGTTGGAAATTTTGTCTTTGTGATTGCAAGTTTAGTTTCCTGACTCCGCTAGTCTGGAGTGATTTTAGCTTGCTCGAAGCAAGCCTTTCCAGCATAGGATGAGAGTCGGGTTGCTGCATCAGGGGACATCTCAGGTAGGAACTGTAGTGCTCTAGAAGAGCAGCCAGGGGCAGTGCACAGAGCGACACTTGGACCTTTGCCTGTGGTTTGGGGAATGTGTAACAGGGGACAGGGGACAGTGGACAGTGGACAGTGGATGGTTCACTGAATTTGCCTTTAAAAACATATATGCAAGTGTTGTGTAAACTAAGGCTTTAACTTAGCTCTACAAGGTTTGACTTTCCCACCCACGGATACCTGAACTTAGTCCAATGCACCAACGATTGAGCGTGAAAGTATAGGTTGTTGTAGCCCCACCCCACCCCACTCAATACATCGTTGATGTGGTGTCTTTGCTTTCTGGGTTGTTAACAGTTTCTTACAAAGGGGACAGGGATGCAGTGGTAATTCAAACTCAATTTCATTGTTTAGAATATAACAATCAAGTTCTGCATTAAGAGAGAGAACACTTTATATGTATTTTTTATTCCAGGAGTGTCATCCTATTGCTTAGCACATGAAAAACAACTACACAGAATATTATTAAAACGGCACTGATGCATGTCACTATTAACAAGAACAATATGAACATTTCTAACATAGTTGAAATGTCATTGGGCAACCTAATACCCTAAAGACTACTTTTAAATGCTATACTATTAGAGCATGGACTTGATTAACTTGTATCTAGAGTTTCTTTGGACTCAGCACACTGCATACCTGTGTACAGCAAGAAGCTGTAATTATCATTTGTTGGGACAGAATGTTCCCTTGAAAAAAAAAACATCAGCTGGGATCAGCTTCTCTCAGGCTTGGCTTGGTATGAGCCATCAGCGAAGCAGTGAATGCTGCGGCAGTATGGCAATCTGGTGCTTTCTGTGAGGATCTCTGGCAGTATCTTCTGCGATAACCTGGGCAAATGACCCCTTTCCCTAAGTGGACACTTGATTAGTGTTTCATGCGGTTGACCACCAATCTTATCTTGCATGGGGAATTTTTGAGGAATTTCTGACATGATCTGTAGGCATCAATATGCTCATTTTAGGACCCAATAGTATAATCCAGTATGGCAAAAATATGTAAATTCTGACTGCAATATTTATGTTCTTCTCATTATCTGACCTTGAAATATAAAAAACAAGGAACATCTCCCAGACTGCTGGGACATTAGGTGTCTTATCGGTGTCATTATCTGGATGAATTGACACTTTCTCAGGTGCTTTAAAAGATGAGGACAAATGGGGCAGAGGTTGTCAGGCTCCAAGATGGCCACGCACTAGTACCGCTCCACAGCAACTGGCTCACTATCCTTCACAATCCTCTGCGATTGTTGGTGCCCTCGTTGCTGAATCCGCAGTCTCCAGCACCAGAATTGGAACGGATTCGACGGGTGCGGTGGCTGGCTCCCCCGGGGGCTGATATACGCTCCTGTGCTGCTTTGGGGCCTGAATGCCGCCTGGTTGGCCTATCTCTTCCTTTGTAGACTGGTAGTGCCTTCGTGGTGGTGTTGGAGTGCTGGGACCTGTGTAGGAGGCTGGCCCTCTCGAAGCGCCGAGGTGAGCCATAGTGACCTGCCTGCTTGCCACGGTGGGGGGCAGAGAGAAAGGGCCATCTGAACTGGTGCGGGGGTGTTGTGCTGCCGGTGGATGCTGTCTTGCTGGGGCCAGTGCTGGGATGACTGACCGCGCTGCCTCCGGCGCCGTTGCCGCTCCCGGGGCGAGACGAGCTCCAGCTGTGCCCATTGCGGATGCTTTTGGCACCTGGAACGGCAAGCCGATTCAGCACTGGCCTGTGGCGCTGCGGACAGTCATAACTAGTGCTCTTCCACGCTGCGATCCCCGCTGTGGTGGCCTGTGGTGGTGCTTCATGGCCTGTGGCTGGGGGAGGCCGCGGCAGCCCTGAGACTGGGCTCACCTGTGCCAGGGGACTTGGATGCAGAGAGGCGGGGCACCGGCACATGCAGCAGTGTGCCCTCGCCCCCCATCAAAGAAGATTGCACCGAGGGGAGGGGGTTCACTTCTGTAGCATTCTCTGTTAGAATTGTTATTGTACATTCCTGTTGTAACATTCTCTGTGTGTTCATTAGAACAGTCTTAACTGGTCTTCTGCTGGAGGTGGTTGTTCAAGCTGTCTCTTACAATAAATTTATCAACTTCTACCTGGCCTGCCTTATTGGATTACAACATAAATTTGGCGACAATCGGGATCTATGATCTGGAAAAGAACCACGCAATTTTTTTTTCCTTCTAAAGATTTTTTTTTCATCCTCGAAGAAGTTGAGAGATAGAGACAGCATTCGCCTTAACAGTTCAAGAAAATTCAAGGTATTATCTATGTCTTTCTTTCGTGTACGAAGATTGCACCAGCGGCTGCCTGCTTTGTTTGATTACAACAACTTCCCGTTTGGACTCCCTCTTGTGCATTGCGGCCTGGCCTCGGACACAGTGTCTGGGAGAGCACTGAGGCAGATAGACTGTGAAACGTCTGGTGCCTGAACAGCTTGACCGGAGCCTCTGCGGACACATACAACTAAGCCCCACAACAGAGGTTGGTGCTGGCACTGTATGTGCTGCATCAAGGATACTTGCTGTGGTGGGTGCTCTGTAGCTCACCTGCCTGTGGCCTTACGACATCCTGAGTGCTGAGTATCCAAGCATGGGGCATCTGTGCTGGCTTTGGTGAGCTTGAGTGCTACTTGCATCGCTCTGTTGGGATAGCCACACCGCGTCTGCCTCTTGCCCAGAACCAGTACCAGTGGTAGAGGGTGCTCGCAGTGACACTACAACATGGGGAAGTTAGACAAGTCACAACGAAGACTACCATTCAAGCCACATAAATCGCAAAGGCAGCAGGAACAAGATAAGAACCTTCAGAATCGGGCTCTAAAGTCGGCAGCACTTCCTCCGATCTGGACATTAAACAACTTCTGGCTATCATGCATCGCAGTCTACATAAGATAGAGAGCAAGATAAATGCCCTTTCCTTCCGAATGGACAGAATGTCTGAAAGATTAGACAAGCAAGCTAGCAGGTATGATAGCGTTGAACAACGTGTATCCAAAGCAGAAGACTCTATAAATTCAATGACCAGATCTCAGGCAGCCATGGAAAAACAACTGCAAGTGGTGCAGGCCAGGTCGGAGGACTTGGAGTCCCGTTCCCGTTGGAATAATCTTCGCATAGTTTGGATTGCGGAGTCCACAAATATCCCTAATATGAAGCTGTCCGTGGAGCACCTACTTACCACACTGCTGGGCTCGGATTGCTTTTCTGCAATGTTTATGGTGGAAAGGACACACCATTCGGTGGCCCCCAAGACGGTCCCGGGAGCGCCGCCATTCCCAATTTTAGCAAAACGTCTCAACTATAGAGACTGCAATAGCACTCTACGGAAATCCAGAGAACTGCAAGAGCTGCGCAATGAGGGGTTGGAGGTGTCTCTATATCCAGATTTCACACCTCAGGTCCAGGAAGCACGCAGACTGTTCGTGCCTGCCAAAAGGAAACAGCGTAAACTCCATTTAGAGATTAGCATGCTGTACCCAGCACAGCTACGAGTCATGGCAGATGGCAAAACACATATTTTTACGGATCCCTCCCAAGTGATGCAATCCATCAAATGCAGGAAAATTGCCGGTTCCAAAAATGTCTCTGGGACTGGCAGTGAAGATGAGTCTCATTAACACGCATAGCTTCCAATGTTGGGACCAAGAGGACCGGAGGCAGGTCTGCTCTGGCCCAAGGCAGGCCTTGTGCGGGGTGGCTGCAGTGGAGACCGGACCACAGAGCCAGCCCAGGGACTGTGAATGAATATTCTTCCGGCCCGAAAGCGGCGCTAACCCAGTGCAGGGTCTGTGTGGTGCGAGGCGGCACCTGAAGGCATTGGTTTCTGGGAGGTTGCACTGAACTGCACGCTCTTTGTCCGTGCCTGGAGGTGGGGGCTCTTATCTCTCCTTGTGTTCAAAAACCCCACAGTGCACTGGCGGGGTGTGTGCAGACTGCTGGACTTCATTGACAAGGACACGCACCATAGACGAAATGATATCATCCTAACAAAAGTGCCGGTTGGCACACTTTTTAGGTTGGAGCCGGACGACATCTGACCACAGAAGAGTGTGCTTTATTTTAGACTACATATGTTTAAATTGGTTCAACAGGTAGAGTTAGAGGGGCAGAGGAGGAGCTTCCGTTTGTGCACTGTTAGGGTTCACATAGCATGTGTGCAGGGCCGGCTCTAGGCTCATGGTGGCCCTGTGCAGGGAGCGTAGGTGGGGGCCCCCGGAAGAGGGGGTCCGGACGGGGCGGAGCTCAGGAAGGTGTTTTACTAATAATACGTCCAGAAAAGTCGTTAGATGATTGACCAGTACCTGCGGCTGCTCCTACCCTTCCGAATTCGTCTCAGAACGATACAATTTAGGAGGAGGAGGGCATTGTGACACACGACATGAGGCACTGGGCGAACAGACAGCTGCAGTGCCAGGGCCATGACAGGGGCACCGGACCCCCAAACTCTAAAAACTACCAAACTCTCGGAGTACAAAATCATACGAAAATGGGGCCGGGCACTGCACAGCTACTGAATGAAACCTGCACAGTTAGAACAAACACCTCAAACTGTGCCATGGAATGAAAGACCCCCTATGGAGCGGCGGCCTGAAGAACCACTAAGGTGGTACAAAATGCAGCAGGGGCCAGGACAGTAGTGTGCTATGCCAGTCCTGCATTTCGTGCCCAATGAGGAGGCAAATGATGAGAGAGTCAAGTTTAGGTACAGACACTAAGGGAGCCTACGCCCTGCACAGAAGGATACACTGAGAGACTAGTGGCACGCACCAGCGTCCAAGCAGTTCAGGCATAGCTTGAGCTTCAGCTACCTTTTTTGGGCAAGGAAGTGAAAAAATACATCAAGAATTTTAGAAGCAGTTTCATTGCTTGGAAACGTTAATACACCTGCAATATATATTTTCTTGAATTCCGGTGACAAATTAAGTACAGCAGACAGTTTTCTATGGTTCAAGTTAAACAGTAGGATTAGGAAAGGGGGTTCGGAGAAACTATGGAATTATTCAGTTAAGAATACTATGGCGGCTCAAAACGACGAGAAATACTTTAAATAGTATGAAATGTAGCAAATGAGTCATTTTGAGGTTAGTTTCAACTGAATGAGGTTAACTAGTACATTTGTTACGAAATGCCTAACAAAATCATCCCAAAACTACCAGAGAACAGCCGCAAATGTTTCATGATCTGTGCCACTGACCAAAGAAAAGTCAATGTATAAAGTACGACGAGTCAAAGAAAGTTTACAAAACGAGTGATAAATAAATGGATGGATATATAACCTAGAGGGAGAGAAGGGCAGAGGCATATCCCAGCCGATGAGTTAAATCAAATCAAAAGAAAGTTGGGCAGTCAGAGCCCTACAAAGTAAGGAAAGATCGATGACAGCAGGTAGAGCCATGGGAAACAACGTGCGGGGCAGCAGAACCTGTCACGATGCGAGTGGTGCCTAGTGAGCAAGCGAAAGGTAGTAGCAGATAGGCATAGGAACTACTTTGAATTATTGAGGTACAGATGGTTTAGGGTCGGGGTAGTTTGTATGAAGCCAATTCACGGAGAAAAAAAATGTACGGCTCCATAAGCAGTACATGTATAATCAACTGACAGATTCGTGAGGCTTCGATTTGTCTTCTCCCACTGATGCCTACATACTGATACCATTTAGGTTACGAAATGAGCACTGCATTTCACACCTACTTCTTGGAACTGCCCGACTCCCATATTTGTAATTTTGCCTAAAAAAGTAACATGTAATTACAGAAATGATACTCATTGCTCCAGTGTAATGGAAATTCTGCCCAGACCTAGAAAATCATTTATGCCTAGGAGCTCGTGCACAAGAAAGAACCGTGCACTTTTCTGCAATATTTTGTTAATGCTCCCTAGTTATGCTAACTAATCCAAACCTCTAATAGGCACAATTTTCTGAGAAAATATTTCACTTTTACTTAGCAATGGCCTAATGTTAATCTGAGCTGATATAATTGGTAAATAAACAGTAGTAAGGTTTGAAGAGTTAAAAGCAAAGTAATGGAAAGGGACAAAATACTTGACTGTCTTTTCACATTTTAAATGATAGTATTTTGTGTGGCAGAGAGCACTGTGTGCCTGCATATAAAAATCACCTTTTAGTTTCCACCTGAAACTCTCCCCCTGATCAAAAGCCTTTCCGTAACCAAGAGCACACGTGTGACCATACATCATCGGTTTAGACTCACTCGGACCACTTTACGCCTGCTCAGACAATGACTGCCATTGCAAGTGAAAGAAGAGACACTCTCAGTTCCTGGATTGCCACAAAAGGAAACGAAAGCCTTATTGTTCGCCTTCTGCTCTCGTGACAGCTGAGATGATTATTTTCTTCTACCGATTTGTCCACACAGCGCAATATTACTGTCCACTCAGTCACGTGTTCATTCACCCATCCACTGACTCACCCTCGCAGGTGCGCAATCAGGCTAATTTGAAATTACATATTTTTTCATGAAATGGCTGGCACTTAAAATGAGCCTGAGGGCAAAACTCTCAGACTAATGTTATCGACTTAAGTGTCGAGGGTGGAAGGGCGCCAATGTGACCAAACTTAACTAGGCCCAGTGCCCACCACGGCCACACTCCTGCCGCCAACGAACTGTTTGGAATATTACTCTCTTCTCAAAAGCAATTCAGGCAGGCACCACCTCACATAGTTACACATGCGTGTCGTGTCTCGTGACATAATGTGGCGCAGAGAGAAAAAGTAATACCATTTAGTACTGACGTCTACGCTGCGCACCAGATGTAAACAGTACACTCATGATAAATCATATTCATTACTAGGCATAAGGCAGCTCAACTGGAAAGACAGGCAGGCGATTATTACAACAAGTCATTAATAAATATATTTTGTGAGCACAGTCTCTCACCGGCGCGTTAGTCGGACTCTCGGGGAAGAGACTTGTCGGAGGACACTCAGGTGTTCTAGTGTCACTGTCTGACTCTATCGATGATCGGACGGGCGACAGGACGAGGAGTCAGTTAATTTATTTCTTTATGCATAGCTGCCAAGGTTTCAGATTGCTTATGTGTGAAATTTCCATAATTTCAGTGTAATTATGAGTGACATTCAACGACGATGAGTGGCACTTTCTCGAGATCAAAATCAAGCAATGAGGAAGTGGTAAACATATAAATATAAGAAATTACACTAATTTGAGCAACGAAAAACTATTAAAAGATCTTAAACTGCTGCACAGCACCTGGGAACAGAGGACACTGCAGGATGTATGAGTGTGTGTGTCAACCTTGCAAGACCCATCACATTAATTTCCTTTTTCTTTTCACTCACTTTTATTAGTAATGTGACTAGTAGCGCCACCTCTCAGTCCTGCTTGAAATCGTACTCCTAACCATTCACATCTGGTGTGTGACATCATGACGAATGAACCAGCTACGTGTGTGCAGCAAATAAATTAGTGAGACAATCAATTTATCAAAAACAAGTGTGCAGCCATATCCTAACCAGCATTAGTAATACACTGGTTTGGCCTATGTGATTAATAATAAGCTGTTTTTGTAATAAGTTGTAGCTTGGTATTGCACAACTGCTCACTAAGCTACAACTTATGACAAAAAACAACGTATTATTAGCGTAGAAATGCTATCTTCTCTCATTTAAAAACTACGGGGCATATTATCAAGCCTGTGCGCTAAAATTATCGCCGCTTTATCGGCCGAAAACGGCCGATAAAGCGGCGATAATGGGCTTGATAATATGCTCTATGGAATTCCAATCGAAGCCCATGTTAGATGTCTTCACATCTAACATGTGCTTCGATTGGAATTCCATAGAGCATATTATCAAGCCCATTATCGCCGCTTTATCGGCCGTTTTCGGCCGATAAAGCGGCGATAATTTTAGCGCACAGGCTTGATAATATGCCCCTACGTTTCCCCAGCTTGCCCTTCTTGCCCCTCACCCCTGTGAGACCTGGGGTGATGATCACTCCTTCCCACACTTTCCCCACCAGCTGCATCTGGACCTTCAAGCTGTAACTCTGTCATTTTGTTTGTAAATCAGGATCTGTATACTCGGGCGATCCTGTTTCAGCGTGGTAAAATGGCTCAGTGAGTGAAGGCGCTCGCAAACATCATCGGGTCAGGCCTCCCTTACGTACTTTCCTCCTCCCGAGGTAGAATTGAGGCTCACGGAGGTATGACGTAGTAGATAACATAGAGAAGGTATTATTATCGGGGACTTCTATGTCAAACTATAAATCACCTTTATAGTTGGTCTGTAACCCGAACAGCCTATTTCTTAGTCACTCACTGTCACCTAGGCACAGCGTGCTTCCTGATCGCGCGCAGGCAGCCATATGTTTTCGCAAATGTGTCTTTTTAAAATGCAGGCTGGTACTTACTTGGACCGGAGGACGGTGGCGCTCCATTAACTGCAGGCCATTCACACCCAGTGTGTGCAAGGCAGGCTCAGGCCTTGAGCCACCGCGGGCTGCGGTAATTCGGATCTGGCGCCCTGGCCAGCCTCTAGTTAAAGTTGTCCGTCCAAGCTGAGCGGGGCCGTCCAGTGACAGAATGTCCTGGCGATAACTGCAACCCTGGTCATCACAGACTCCTCTACAACTGCATTCGGCGGAGGGGGGCGGGGAGTATTGCCGCCAGTTGGGTTCGTACCCTGCTTGATAAAATAACTGTCCCTTGGCCTTGCACAACTTTGTCATGCTGCGAGCAGCCTTACCATTGCATGCAGCCTGCCACAAGTTTAGCCGCCCGCCCGCTCACTGCGCTGTAGCGTCATGACGCATTAATGTAAAGTCAGCAATCATGCTGCGTGCGTGTAGTGAATTGCGCACAGCGCGCGGGGGCTGTCCCAGGGCCGTCACGTCGTCATAGGGTAAGATTGACGGCCCTGGGACCCAACTGCTGGCTGGCTGTGTCGGAGGCCACCAAATCCTGCCAGGGGGCCGCCAGTGATAGTTCTGAATCCGATCATCATTCTGATCCTTGGCTCGGTGAGGTCGGCGTCGTGGCGGCCCCTGGGGTTTGGCGGCCCTGTGCAGGTGCACAGTTTGCACATGCCTAGGGCCGGCCCTGATGTGTGGGGGGAGTGAAACTGACCCCAACGATAGGTATGTTATTGTGAGATGCCAGAAAGAGGGTCTCGACGTCATGGTAGTAAACATATATGGGCCTAATTATGATGACCCACAATTCTATAATAGCCTGGGTAGCAGCCTGCTCCGCTACAGGGACTCACCAATAATAATAGGCGGGGACTTCAATTGTATCTTGGATCCCCAAAAGGACCGCTCAAAGAGTCCACTGCGTCATCATTCAGCGGCGGACAGTGCAATCCTAGATCTCATGCAGGGCTTAGAACTGAAGGACATTTGGAAGCTCCTCTTCCCTGACATCACTGGTTTTACTCACTACTCCGCACCGCATGACACCCACACGAGAACTGACTACTGGCTTGCGCCCAAGGGCCTTATTGGCCAGATAACGAAATGCTTTCTCCACTCCATCTGGGGTATGGTTATAGCTAAACAATCTGGTGTGCTCAGATCACTGAGGAACTGACTGACCAAACTAGAGCAGGATATTTCAACATTAGAGCAAAGGTTTCAGGGGACACTGGACATCAATATATTGGGCGACATTAAGGCCGCACTAGAGAATTACCAGGACACAGCAGATAGGGAGGACAAACACCTAGGCAAGTATGCCATGGCCAGGGTTTATGGTGAGGGAGATGCGTAGGTGCCACGTTGGCTGCACTGATGCGCCCCAAGCGTGAAGTGGACACTACCTTCGAAATACTTGATGAGGGATGTCAGCATTGCCTAGCAGTCAAGACATAGTAAATCAATTTCATAGATACTACTCGCAATTGTACACTTCACGGGTTTGCCCTGATGTTGATGCTATATGTGACTACCTGGAACACATACAGATGACCTGGTTATTGAACAGTCAAAGAGAGTACCTCATGTCCCCCTGGCAGTTCCTCCTCCATGAAAACCGTGGCAAAGAGGAAACAAAGGGGGCCCTACAGGGCCCACTGTTGCCTCTGGGCCATGGGGTGCATGCAAAGGGGAACATGTTGTGCCCCCCTGTGTGTATGCACCTCAGTACCTGTAGGGCATTCTCATTGCAGTGCTTATATATTAGGCATCGCCGTGGGAACGCAAAAGAACTACCGCCAGTGACTTGAAAAGTCATAATATGTCTTGGAACTGGCCCATCTTGCAGGATCATCCCCAAACTTTTTGCTTCTTCCTCCCTTATTTTTCCTGACCTGTGGCTGTTGGCAATAGGACTCTGCGCACTTTACCACTGCTGATCAGTGCTAAAGTGCATATGCTCTCTATGTAAAGTGTTATCATGATTGGATATACATGTTTGGCATATTTGTATCACCATGAAGTCCCTAGTAAAGTGCACTGGGTGTGCCAGGGCTGGTGATGACAAATACTACTAGTGGGCCTGCAGCACTGATTGTGCCACCCACAGGAGTAGCTCTAAAATGGTGTCTCAGGCCTGCCACTGCAGCGCCCATGGGCAGTTTAGAACTGCCATGTCCTCCTGGTCAGCGTCCCCGCTGACCAGGCCTAACCCTTCCCTTTTCATGCACATCAGTCACCCCTATGGAAGGCCCAAGGTACCCCCCTGGGCAGGGTGCAGTGTATGTGAAAGGTAGAGCATGTGCTAGTGCAGGTGACATGCTCTGGTAGTGAATTACAGCCATTTTCGTTTTTAGGTCTCGCAGGCGTAAAAAGCAGGCGAAGCCTGCTGTCTGCGAGACATCTTTTGTTGGAGTGCTAGGAGGAATGTGAGACAGAGCTCAAGCACGAGCGTCGCTGTCTCAGATTCCTCCTCGAGGGCGCGCACGGCACCACACACGCATGCGCATACACAGACACACAAGCGCCCATGCACGCACCCATACATACAGAGAACCCACCCCTGCCGTCGCATACACACACACACACACACACACTGCATACACACACGCTCCCCCCCTTACCTCACCAGAGACACACACACGAGCGCACATACACACATGCACGCATACAGAGACACCCCCGCCGTCGCACACACACGCGCGCGCACACATCCCCCTCACACCTCACTCACCAGGTTCTTCTTGTGTCCCTCGGCAGCCAGCGTGTCATTCAGGTTAACAGGCGGGGGCCGCGGGTCTCTCCACGAGCACGGGAGCCCCGCTAGCTAACATGGAAATCCTCCGGCGGGCACAGGAGCGCCTGCTTCCTGTTTTTGTCTGGCCCCGCCCCCGTCCCAACAAAGGTTGCCTGGCTTCCTGTTAAAGCCGGGCTGTGGCAATGAGTTTGCTTGTTGTTGCTTGTTCATAATACAGTGGTGCTTGGTGATTACTTGCCTCTTGGCGTTTTTTGTTGTCTAACCAAATGCTGTACTTTTCATTAATAATAACACAGCGAAGCAACGAAAAAACTCCCTATCGCTTTAGGAAATCGCCATCGTCCAATGTAATATTAACAGTTTTACCGCCATGAAAAGTGACATTATTTGTAATGCCACTGAGCGTTCACATTCCCAGCGAAGTGTCACTTTATTTCCAAAATGCCTGCGGCTGGCCGGTTCCTCTCAGACGCAGCCCTTGATCGGAGGCTCAGCTGGTAGCTAGACACAAGCATTGGCAAAGCAATTCTAGTGTGCGAGTTGGTGCATGTTAGTGTGTACCAGTGAGCCTGATGGCTTTGATAATGCTTGTTAACCCTTGGATCACGTTACTGTACTCCGCTACCTTGTCTTATACAGTCATGGCTCCCCAAATAAACCCTAACAGGCTTCAGACCCGAACTGATGGAACAGGCCAAATCTGCCGGGCACATGCGTGACGTGAACCTGTCACTCAAGAACACATTATGAAAACAGCCTGTTTCGCACTCTCTTGAAAGGAGTGAACCCCTGTCTCCCAGAAGACTTCAAAAGGAGACTTCAAATCCTAGTCCTCCTCTCCCAGGCAGCAACTAGAGACCCCCCTCAACCCTCTGAAAAGTGTCATTCACGCAGCAGCAACGTATCAACATGGGGCTGAAGACGTCCAACCACCACACCTGCACGCTGGCGGCTCTACAGTAACTGCCCTGCAAACAGTCCTAAATCCTCTTCCAGATCATCTACATCACTTACAACCTCTCTACCTCAAAACCCCTGCATCCCTATGCCTAGATATGGCGTGTTGCCCTCCAAGGGAGTCAGCTGCCCGGGGCGTCTCCCCCCGCCCGCCCCCAGCGCAGCATCCCGAGCCTATACCGGGCGTGCGGGTGAGTAACACCACCGGGGATCGTTTTGCAAAGTGTAGAGGGAGAGTTTGATGCAGCGGGTGCGCGCCGTGATTATCGGGTGCAGCTTGAGACTAGGATGGGTTGCGGAGGGACCTGTGACGAAGCGGTGTTAGGGCCGGAGATGGAGGGAGGTTTATCTTTAATAGAGGGGTCTCCAGGGAGTGCATCGTTGTGAGCCTCGGACAGGGTTCCTGGCAGGGGGTGCTATCGAGTGGGTCAGTCCTTTGTTCCCGGCTCTCGGGCGTCTCTCCAGTGCGTTCAGACAGCAAGCTCAGCCGATCAGAGACCCGTCAGCCTGTCCAACCCTGCAGTTAGACAGCATCGCAAGACAGCAACTCGTCAAACTAAGGGGCCAAGTGATGCTAGCAAGCAAATACAACACCCCTGGAAATCGTGCTACCACCCTTGCTGCTAATCATACAAGCGGGCCACTACATCTCTCTAGCTGCAATTATTTCGAACAGACCTGTATATTGTACACCATTACAAGCGATATCTCCATCTGAAAATATCCCCGCTGTGCACGGCACCAGCAGCCCATTAGTAACCTCTTCAGATGGTGCCAGTAGCCACTACACTGCCCACTGTTGCAACAGATACCTGCTAAACAAAGCACCGTTGCAGACGGTGCTAGTAGCCTAATTTTCAAATGGTGCCAGACGACCCTGTATACCCCGACGTTGTAAATGGCAACAACCCCTGCACATACCGCAGCTGTAAACAATGCTAGCAGCTCACACATACCCCACTGAATCAAATTGTTAGCAGTCCCCCACACATTCCGTCGCTGCAGATGATGCTAGCAGTTCCCACGTAGCCCTTCAACGCAATTAGTGATAGCTGTCACTATTACACTCCCCTTCATATTGTTAATATCTCTGTTTCACCAGCCTTAGCAGAAGCAAGTGGGGCTACTAAGTCCCAGGTCCCCCCACACCAGGGTGTGAGAATAACCTTGAGCTTGCACAGTGCTGCTGAGCCGAGACCAGCACCATTCTGGGTGAGTGTGGCGGGAGTCTGTGGATGGTTCTATCCTTCAATACATCTTTTCTGGGGAGTGATGGTCGTGCAGCTTGTTAGTGAAGTGCGTTCAGTGCAGCTCATTAAATAATAGGTGTTCGTTGGTGACGTTCCCCGGTGTGTGCGAGTTGGTGCAGGATTATCTGAGCGCCTCAATGTCTTGGCCTGAAACTATGATAGGTCAGTAATTGCCCGTCTGTATGCCTCTTGAATGAATCTGTACATAGGAACAACCTATGATTTAGCAATTAGAATATCCTGGGTACGTGTATGCTCTCTACAATGCCGCTTAATTGGTGAGCTCAGTTAGTTAGAGCTCAGTGCTATGAATGTGAGGCTCGCAGGTTCGGTCCCCGTACTGACCATTGTTTTTCATCATTAAATTAGAAAAGTAGTGTATTACAGAACAAGGCTGTTAAAAACACGGTATAGGGTTGTTGTTTTTTCTGGTAATTTATTTATCGCTGGTGGAGGATATTTGTACCAGACCAGGGTGGGTATTGCTAGTGCCAGGGCACTGCGGCTAACACTCGCTCCTCTTTCTGATATCCTCCTCTTTTTGAAGCTCTGTTTGAACCTGGGACCCTTCATTAAAGGTGACACTTTCTCTCCGAGAGTGGCGGTTCCTGGGCTTCTCGGTGAGATGCCCAGAGGTGACGAGAGGTGAAGGAAAAGCTTTTGCAATGCAATAGGTCCAGCAGTTATACAAGTTAAATCTATTGGCTTTGTAAGTGACAATGCCTTTTATTTATGTTTTTAAAACGAAAACAAATATAAAAGGCATTGTTATTTGCAATGTCAATAGCTGAAACTCACGTAAATGCGAGACCTATTGCATTGCAAATGCTTGTTCACTATTGTAAGGCTATCTTGCTCCATAGGTTAACATGGGGGATGCTGGCTACAGTGGTTAACAGCATTTCTTCCCATAGGAACAAGATAGGACATAAGTATCTAGTATCCCTGAACTCAGAATTTAATAACACATCTTTTAGGAAAGGTGGTTTTTAAATCCTGTGTTTGAGAACAGCACTTTTAGAAAGTTGCTGTTCTCTTGTCTGACCCTTCTGTGTGCCTGGGCCTGTTTGTGTATTGACTGTCTGGTTTGTGAGTGACAGGGGCTGGGGAATTCCCCAGAGGGCTGGATGAGTCAGCACTAGGCTGAATGAAGCAATTGCAACCTGAGTGGTGGGAGGAGTTAGCACCTGGGCTGAATAGGGCTGTGCCTGCCTGCCACAATGCTGGCTCCACCTCCTGCTGGGCGGCTGAGGACCCTGCCCCTCACTCTGAAAGGAAAGATGCAGCCAGCAAAACAAAGTACTCAGGATTCACCCAGAACTGGTTCAGACCGGGCTCAGGGCCCACATGCACAGAGAGAACAAAGACTTTAGGGGTATAAGTACAGGACCCCTGACAACAGAAAATTAGATCATCCTGGAATCAAGAAGGAACCTCTGCCAAGGAGAAAGCTGAAACTGAAGAAGGAAGACTGACCTGCTGTTGCTTTGCTGCCAAGGAGAGGGGAAGGACTTTGCTGTGTGCTGTGTCCCATGTCTTGAAGGAATCTCCAAGGGCCTGAGAAGAGCTGGCTCCCTGTTCTGAAGTCCCAGGAACAAAAGGACTTCACCCCCAGTTTCCCTGCACTCTGCTGAGAGAGTTCTGTCCTTCCTAGAGTGCTTGATCCAGTTGTGGGGCCTCTGGAAGTTGTACCTGAGCTGGGAAGCTTGAAACTAAGCTTGAGAGACTTTTGAAACTGAAAAGTATCGCATCGCTCGCTTGCGGAGCGCATCCCCGACAGTGCGAGAAGTTTCCCGCCGCTACGGAGGTCGAGATCGTCGCAGCGCCTGACGCCGCTGCCAGAGACGTCGCATCCTTCGTTTGCGGGACGCACCAGACCGGTGCGGGAGAATCGAACATCGCTGCGAGTGTCGTCGCAGAGCCTGTCGTCGCAGGGTGAGATCGCCACACCGCTTGCTTGCGGACCGCATCACGTCGCTGCGAACATCGTCGCAGAACCATCGCATCGAGGAGCTGCGAGAGAGAGGATCACCGCTGGACCGCGCATCATCGCCCCGGAGATCATCGCAGCCCCTACGAGATCATCGCATCGTGCCTTTGCGAGAACAGACTTCCTACGGAACCTACGCACCGGAATCCACGCAAGCGGCCTTCCTCCCCATACAGACCGGATTCGTCGCAACACGCCCGCTGCTGCAGCGGGGCTGTCGCATCGCCTCCCCAGGGTCTCAGGAGTAACGCACCGCTTGTTTCCACCGCACCAGCTTCCTGCTTGTGGAACTTTGTTGCATCTAAAAGGTACTGTGAGTAAACGTGACGCAACTGTGAACTTTTCACGCATCTGTGGTTTATTTTACCGCAACCTGAAGAACTTTAACGCAACCTGAAGAACTCTTTTGAAACCATATTCTTGAACAGTGTATGTTGGATTTTTGCCGTTTTGGTCTTGTGTAGTTTAGAATAAATATCTTTATTTTCCTAAACTGTTGTGGAATCAGTTTGTGGTGTTTTCACTGTGTTACTGTGAGTGTTGGTACAAATACTTAACGCATTGCCTCTGGTTAGCCTAGACTGCTCAGGCCAAGCTACCTAGAGGGTGAGCAGGGGTTATCTTAGATGGTTATCTCCTTTCCCTGACTAGAAGCAAGGGTCCCTATTTGGACAGTGGTACCTACCTCTGCCAACTAGAGGCCCCCAGTTCTAACATTGGTGGTCAGGCGGTGGGATTTGAACTTGTATTTGTACTTGACCCACAGTAATTGGTGTACATCACTAGTGAGTGCAGACCACTACGCCACCGCATACTACGGTTAAGCTTTTTTGTTCTATTTTTGATCGTAACCCTGAAAGAATCCAAGCATCATGTCTCAGAATGGTAAACCAGCAAGTGATGTTGCAGAACTGGAGTTTGATATTGAAATGTTAAGTGATTACAAAGTAGGTCAACTCAGGCAGTTCTGCAGGAACTTTGGATGCCCCGTGAAGCGCCGCTCCAAGAAGGAGGAGCTACAGGAGGCCTTAAGGGCCTGGTGGGAGACCAAAAAGGCTGGGGAGACAGATGATGCAGAAGTGGATGAGGATGCACAGAGGGATAGTTTCAGGCCACAGGATCTGCCTGTGTCCAGAGCAGCCTCAAGGGCTGGCAGCAACCATTCAGCTGAAAGTTTTTCCCCAGAGGAGTTGGAGGAAAACCAAAGGGCTAGAGATCATAAATTAGAAATGTTGAGGCTTGAAATGAAGATGAAGCAAATGGAAAAGGAAAGGGCGGCGGAGGAGAGCAAACATGCCCGTGCCCTGGAGGAATTGAAATTGTCCTTGGCCCATGAATTACGAATGAGGAAGCTTGAGATGGAGCTCAAGAGGCGTGAGGCCATGAGGGTCTCAGCTGAAGAAGAAACATGGGTAGCTCAAGAGAGGGGCTTTGCTGAGTTGGAGGTGGAGTCCAGCTCAGATGGTGGCAGCATGGTTATGATATCTAGTGCTGAGAGAAAGGTACAAACACCCAGAGATGGGGCGCCCGACTTGAGGGAGGGGGTCAACATACACCAGGGGATTCAGGTTTATGATGTAGTTCCAGTGGAGTGCAGTGTCCCTGAAGTAGATTGGGGGACTGGCACGGGGGACCATATTCCTAGTGATGGGAAGGACACCCTACTGACTCTAGATGAGAGGTACAGGGAGAGGGGTTCCCCCATGGTAGAAACCTTGGTGTGTGTGTGTGAAGACCAGCCAGAAGAGTGTGGGTTGTGTGACAGAGGCAGTCAGATACTGTCTTGCCAGTCTCAGGAGAGTGGTGTGGGGTACTTGTGTGAGGCACTGGAGGGTGAGGCAAAGGGTAGCTTGGTTAACAACTGTGGGGGGCTGTGTGATTCATTTGTTGGAGAGCATATTATAAGTCCCTATTTTCTAGAGCTATGCCAACACCCGATGGAGTGTGAGTTCTCTGATCCCAGGGAGCTTGCGTTGGAGGCAGACCTCTTGGTGGATGCCAGAGAGTCTGAGGAGGCCTTGGGGAGTGATCCCAAAAGGAGTGGCTTAGATATCTTCTAGACCTGTGAGGTGGAAGAGGCTCAGGGTAGCCCAGTTAGGTCCCAGTGTAGTGGGAGGGGTGTAGGGGCTCATGTCTGGTCTCAGTGGAGAGGGAATGAGTGTGGGACGGTGTGTCTCACGGTGCCCAAAACCCAGTCTCAGGGCCTGGAGGGTTCCTTAAGGGAACACCAGGTTGGGGACCTAGACTGTACTTGTAGGCCATTTGAGGAGGATCTCCTAGTGTCTGTTGAACGGGGAGTGCCTGTAACCAGGCCTCCATCAGTTCTGGTGTCTGGCAGTGCCACTCCAGTTGGGAGGGTGCAGAAGTCCAGACTGAGGGGTGAGAGGGGGAAGGAGTCCCCAGTGGGAGAACCAGTGGGTCAGGGACCAGTCAGAAGGGCTGAGTCTCCCAGGAGTGACCATCGTGACACCACTTCTGTCCTGGGGGATCTTCCCGCACTGTCAGGTGGACAGGGGTCAAGAGATCTGCGCCAGGCAGACTGTCACAGGACACATGAGTTGTGTGTCACCCTCAAGGAAGTACTATGTGAGTCCCTAGAAGTCCTGGTGCTCCAGGCAAGTGCACAACCGCAGGGGTTGGTCCCTGGGTGGGGAAGCCAGGTTCAGGTATTGTCTGACCTGGGGGCGTTGGAGCCTAGGTTTGAGGGCCAGGTCTGGGGTGTCCCCCCTGACCTGGAATACCAGTTGCAGGATAGAACCCCTGAACTGGTGGAGGAATGGTTCATGGTACCTGCCACAGGTGCCCTGACTATTCTAGAAGGGGGTACCGCTCCAGGTTGGAGGGTACAGAGCCCCAAGGAAGAGGAGGGCTGGTTGTGGGGGAGCCCACCCCAGCCTCCTGTTCAGCCGCCGGATACAGGTCCGGGACTGGTGGGTCAGTGCCAGAGTGTCAGACCTGACCTGACAAGAGAGGGGGTGGACAAAGGGTGCCAAGCACCTGGGGCTACTGCCCCCCACCCTTTGACGCATCAGGGGTTTGAGAGCCATGAGAGGCATGAGGCCTGGATCTCATCCCTGATCACTTTTGGTGGTCACTGTGGCTTGCTGTTGGTCTGTTGGGACACACCTGTGAGGAAATTAAGGTTAGGTGCTGCACAGGTGGTGTCCACAGGTGAGGAGAAGGGTTCCACACGGATTGGCATGGTGGACCCTGAGAGTATGGAAGGAGTGATCCAACTAGGTTCAGGATGGCGTAGAATAGGAATAGTGCCCTGCTGTTTGGGCCAGGTTCCGTGTTCTATCGCCTTAAGCAGGGAATCCCATCGAGGTATCGTTTGGTCTACCCTGGCTTTAGGCTGGAAGGGGGTTGTGTTGGAACTGGCCCTTCTTGCAGGATCATCCCCAAACTTTTTGCTTCTTCCTCCCTTATTTTTCCTGACCTGTGGCTGTTGGCAATAGGACTCTGCGCACTTTACCACTGCTGATCAGTGCTAAAGTGCATATGCTCTCTATGTAAAGTGTTATCATGATTGGATATACATGTTTGGCATATTTGTATCACCATGAAGTCCCTAGTAAAGTGCACTGGGTGTGCCAGGGCTGGTGATGACAAATACTACTAGTGGGCCTGCAGCACTGATTGTGCCACCCACAGGAGTAGCTCTAAAATGGTGTCTCAGGCCTGCCACTGCAGCGCCTATGGGCAGTTTAGAACTGCCATGTCCTCCTGGTCAGCGTCCCCGCTGACCAGGCCTCACCCGTCCCTTTTCATGCACATCAGTCACCCCTATGGAAGGCCCAAGGTACCGCCCTGGGCAGGGTGCAGTGTATGTGAAAGGTAGAGCATGTGCTAGTGCAGGTGACATGCTCTGGTAGTGAATTACAGCCATTTTCGTTTTTCACTATTGTAAGGCTATCCTGCTCCATAGGTTAACATGGGGGATGCTGGCTACAGTGGTTAACAGCATTTCTTCCCATAGGAACAAGATAGGACATAAGTATCTAGTATCCCTGAACTCAGAATTTAATAACACATCTTTTAGGAAAGGTGGTTTTTAAATCCTGTGTTTGAGAACAGCACTTTTAGAAAGTTGCTGTTCTCTTGTCTGACCCTTCTGTGTGCCTGGGCCTGTTTGTGTATTGACTGTCTGGTTTGTGAGTGACAGGGGCTGGGGAATTTCCCAGAGGGCTGGATGAGTCAGCACTAGGCTGAATGAAGCAATTGCAACCTGAGTGGTGGGAGGAGTTAGCACCTGGGCTGAATAGGGCTGTGCCTGCCTGCCACAATGCTGGCTCCACCTCCTGCTGGGCGGCTGATGACCCTGCCCCTCACTCTGAAAGGAAAGATGCAGCCAGCAAAACAAAGTACTCAGGATCCACCCAGAACTGGTTCAGACCGGGCTCAGGGCCCACATGCACAGAGAGAACAAAGACCTTAGGGGTATAAGTACAGGACCCCTGACAACAGAAAATTAGATCATCCTGTAATCAAGAAGGAACCTCTGCCAAGGAGAAAGCTGAAACTGAAGAAGGAAGACTGACCTGCTGTTGCTTTGCTGCCAAGGAGAGGGGAAGGACTTTGCTGTGTGCTGTGTCCCCTGTCTTGAAGGAATCTCCAAGGGCCTGAGAAGAGCTGGCTCCCTGTTCTGAAGTCCCAGGAACAAAAGGACTTCACCCCCAGTTTCCCTGCACTCTGCTGAGAGAGTTCTGTCCTTCCTAGAGTGCTTGATCCAGTTGTGGGGCCTCTGGAAGTTGTACCTGAGCTGGGAAGCTTGAAACTAAGCTTGAGAGACTTTTGAAACTGAAAAGTGTCGCATCGCTCGCTTGCGGAGCGCATCCCCGACAGTGCGAGAAGTTTCCCGCCGCTACGGAGGTCGAGATCGTCGCAGCGCCTGACGCCGCTGCCAGAGACGTCGCATCCTTCGTTTGCGGGACGCACCAGACCGGTGCGGGAGAATCGAACATCGCTGCGAGTGTCGTCGCAGAGCCTGTCGTCGCTGGGTGAGATCGCCACACCGCTTGCTTGCGGACCGCATCACGTCGCTGCGAACATCGTCGCAGAACCATCGCATCGAGGAGCTGCGAGAGAGAGGATCACCGCTGGACCGCGTATCGTCGCCCCGGAGATCGTCGCAGCCCCTACGAGATCATCGCATCGTGCCTTTGCGAGAACAGACTTCCTACGGAACCTACGCACCGGAATCCATGCAAGCGGCCTTCCTCCCCATACAGACCGGATTCGTCGCAACACGCCCGCTGCTGCAGCGGGGCTGTCGCATCGCCTCCCCAGGGTCTCAGGAGTAACGCATATCTTGTTTCCACCGCACCAGCTTCCTGCTTGTGGAACTTTGTTGCATCTAAAAGGTACTGTGAGTAAACGTGACGCAACTGTGAACTTTTCACGCATCTGTGGTTTATTTTACCGCAACCTAAAGAACTTTAACGCAACCTGAAGAGCTCTTTTGAAACCATATTCTTGAACTGTGTATGTTGGATTTTTGCCGTTTTGGTCTTGTGTAGTTTAGAATAAATATCTTTATTTTCCTAAACTGTACAAATACTTAACGCATTGCCTCTGGTTAGCCTAGACTGCTCAGGCCAAGCTACCTAGAGGGTGAGCAGGGGTTTTCTTAGAGGGTTATCTCCTTACCCTGACTAGAAGCAAGGGTCCCTATTTGGACAGTGGTACCTACCTCTGCCAACTAGAGGCCCCCAGTTCTAACAATATGGCACAGGTTTGGCGGTGCGGCAGGTCAGCTCCCGCACTACCAAACTCATAATCAGATCCATAATCCGCAGATTTAACAACAAAAATTGTTTCTAGCTGAATCGGTTTAAAAGTTACTAAAAATGCACTGATGTGTTGCTGTGCAGTGGAAGGCCATTTGAAAAGGTTCACTGGTTGCTTGTTGCCAAATGTGGGTGTTAAAATGAGGTGCAACCAGTGCCCAGACAAGGTTAACAAGTATAAAATGTCAAAATAACGAAGTAATACTATCACAAAATGTGCCACATTAAGCTTCGTATTTATCTTTCTTGATGCATAATTTACTCTGCTACATACTTTGATCCTCCCCCTGCAGCATAATTCCAGTGAATATCTCAAGTAGAAAATATATTGGTAAAGCACAAGGAAACACTCAAGAAAAGAGATTAGAAAGCCAATACCAATCATGTCTACTAGTATTAATTCACATGTATCATATGTTAAATATGAAATATGCTATTTACCTGAATTATTCATTATGGTTGTTAATTGGATTTGTTTAGGTATTACTTCCAAGGCATTTGAATGAATCACAGAAGTAGAATTTGTTATCAAACACACCACTTTTCATACAGTCACAATAAGGAAACAAGTTGAAAATATATACGCTTTTTAAAATGTATTTCATATCATGATGTAGTCTAAAGGATGTGCATTGCACTGGCGAATGTATTTTATAGAAATGAAAATAGAATGTCACTGTGGAAGCTGCAGAAGGAATGATTTGCTCATGAGGACGCTGTTTCCCTTCCTTTTTAGGTCTCGCCCTGGCGAAAGCGCGAAGCCCGTTCTCGCCGCGAGACCTATTGTCGTCAGCTCTGCTTCCAAGAAGCTAAGGGAGACAAGAGATGGTCACGCACAGCACGCCGGAATCGGATCAGGTCGTGCGCGTGAACACGCGCTCCGATTCTGGCATGCTGTTCACACACACACACAGGCACGCACGCACACACACAGACAACAACACAGGCGCACACAGACACACGCGCAAACACACACACGTGCACACAGACACGCGCACACATCCCCCCCACAACTCACCGCCCTCTTTCTGCGTGTCCCTCTTAGTCTCGTTTCTCCTTGATTTCGGCAGCTTCTGCTCCACGGCTCCAGGAAGGAATCCCCGGGGCCGGACCACGGGACGCAGCTCCTTCCTCCTTGAATTTAGCGCCAGAGCTATTTCCTAGGAAAACTTCTGTTCCTTGTTCTAATCTTAACGGCGATCAGTGCCTACTAAGAGCCCATCCTGTGCTGACGCCGCTCTGAGTGTACACTTGTGAGTAGCGTCTCGGGCAGGCTTGCTCTTGGTTATGTTTACGGACGTGTTGGTGAGAGGCGTCTCATTCTCCAAGCCTGTGCAATAGAATGACAGAGGGAACATTGCTTACACTTGGGGTTTGCATTTGCTGCGTGCTATGCGCTCTTTCACAATGCACACGTCGCCGTGGTGACACTGCTGCTACTGCGGGGGAAGCTCTCCTCAGCCCCCACCGCCATATGGTAAGCACCGGCTCAATCTGCAGCTTATCAGCAAATCCACAAATAATAGAGAAAAAAATAATATTCACAGGGCTCTCAGTCCCGGCATTAGTGAGAGGACGGAAATGTTCACGGAGGGCAGCACCGTCAAACAAGTATTGACAAAGCCAAGCGATCAGGCCTTTTCATACTGAATGCTTATAGAAACTCGTGTGTAATAGGAAAGCATGCGCGCGCATCAAGGTGGCCATTATGCAAAGTGTAGCTGGCATCCAGGCACCCATGCACACCCTAACCTACAGGTGTCAGTGTACAGCAGCCATACTTAAAGCTGTGCAGCAAGGGACATTGCATCCGTCGCGCACATGATGACGTGGCGCTGATGACACGAGGTGACACACACAGAGAGACTCATATTTATTTATTTATTTATTTATTTAATTTGTATGGCGCGTTATAACCACAGGGGTCTCTAAGCGCTGCCTGTCCAGATTTACGTGAAAGATGTTGCGTGATGAGATGTTACATCATTTGAAACCAGCTGTGCACCTAAGAGCTACTCCATGCTTGTTTAAACAACACAGTTTTTAGTTTTTTTCTGTAGAGAAGTAAGTTACTTTCCTTCCTGAGATCTGAATCCAATTTGTTCCATAAAGCTGGGAGCATGTTGGAGAAAGCACGGCCCCCCACCGTGGTCAATTTGAAGCGGGATTGGGACAGAAAAGTGGCGTCCGACGAACGCAAAGTCCTACCCGGCGTGTAGGGGGATATTCGGGATTTCAGGTATTTGGGTGCTTTGCCGTGCAGAGCCTTGTGAGCAATACACAATCCCTTGAATACAATTCGCTGACGCATAGGGAGCCAATGCAGCTCCTGCATCAGGGGAGAGGCATGGGCAGTCCTGGGTTTTTTAAATATGAGCCTAGCTGCATCATTCATAACTCCCTGAAGCTTGTCCAGCAGCCGCTGAGGCAAGCCTAGGTATAGGGAGTTCCCGTAGTCCAGCCTAGCCAAAATTGTGGCTGAGACCACGTGTCTCAAAGTAGGGAATGAAAGCAATGCAGAGATCTTCCTTAGTTGTTTTAGGAGGCCTATACAGGTGCCCACAACGGTGGAAACCTGTTTTTCCATGGATAATTTGTTGTCCACATATAGGCCTAAGCTTTTGACTGCGGCTGCCGGTTTTGGTGGGGTACCCAGCTCCTTAGGCCAAAATTTCTCGCTCCAGGGGTTACCCGAGATGGAAATGGACAACACTTCAGTCTTGTCCGGATTGACCTTCAAAGAGTTCTCGGACATCCAATTAACTGTGGTTTTCAGTATGTCCTGTAGCCTAGTAGATGCTCCCGGACCATCATCCAGCCGGATGATAATCTGGGTGTCATCGGCGTAGTTATACACTAGGCAATCCATCCTGTTCAGGAGAGCAATTAGTGGCTGCAGGTAGATGTTGAAAAGTAGGGGTGACAAGGCAGAGCCCTGTGGGACCCCGCAGGTGATCGGCGCGGGGGTGGAGAGTAGATCGCCCAGCTGCACTCGTTGTGTCCTACCCTGCAAGAATGATGTAAGCCATGCATGTGCTGTGCCCATGACACCAAAGGATCTCAACTGCGACAGAAGCTGTTTGTGACACACGGTGTCAAACGCCGCGGAGAGGTCCAATAGTATCAGGGCACTAGGTGTTTTTACATCAGCCCGAGTTCTTAGCTCATCTAGAATAGATAGCATAACTAGTTCCGTGCTATGATTAGCACGGAACCCTGCCTGATTGGTCTCCAGCAGGTTGTTACTCTCTAGATGAGCCGAGAGTAGAGCTAACACATGCTGCTCAATCACTTTGGCCAAAAAAGGCAACTGAGAGATGGGCCGGAAGTTTTTCAGACATTTTGTGTCTGCACCAGGTTTCTTCAATAAGGGGATCAGGCGAGCCTCTTTGAAAGCTAGAGGGATCTGTCCTGTGCGAAGAGAAGTGTTCAATAAGTGCAGGACCTCTTCCTCTATTCCTGGCATTGCCACCTTGAATATGTCAGGAGGGCAGGGGTCTACCAAGGAACCCGATTTAACTCGGCCTATGATGTTAAGTAATTCTTGTTTGGACATAGGGGAGAACTCAACTAATGATGGGATGTTTAACGGGGCGATAAGGTCCGGTAGGCGAGGGCAATCGAGGAGTGCAGTTTCCTCAATTTCGTCTAAGATGTCGGATATCTTCTTTACGAAGAAATCCTGAAACCTCTGACAGTCCTCCTGAGTAAACTCGGGACTTTGCTCTTTGTTGACCCTGAGCTCCGCCAAAACCCGAAAGATTTCTTTTTGCGGGTTTTTTGCAGCAGCTATTCTTTCCTCGAAGAAAGTGGCCTTCCTAGATTGTATGGCTAGTTTGTAATGGGCTAAGGATGAGACGTATTCTTGTTTGGAGATGGCGTCATATTTTTTACGCCATGCCCGTTCTTTCTTCCTCACCCCACGTTTCATCTCCCTTAGGGAATCATTGTACCAAGGTGCCCCAGCTCCTCTCTCCACCTTCTTCGTCCTGCGAAGAGGTGCTACTACATCAATGGCACTCCTCAGTTTGTGCTGGAGGTGTCCACATAGAGCATTAACGTTGGCATCCTGCTCTTTTGTTGGAGGGCAGTGTTCTAAGAGGTGGACCAATTTCTCTCCATCCAGATTTCTCCATTTACGGGCCGTTTTCCAGCCCTCGTGAAGGGCCCCAAAGGAACACAATGGAAGCATCTTCAGGAAGCACTATACGAGGCACCTCAGGAGAGCACTGGTGATGTGCTGTACCAGAGCGCTGGTGATAGGCCCCAAAGAAGCATTTTCACCTCTCTCCTCTGCCTGCTTCTCTCCCACCCAGTTTTTGGCTGGCCTCTTCCATCACATTTGCTGGCTACTGCTGAACGTGTGAGACCCGCACTCTTCCTGATATGTATTCATTACTGCATGGTCGTCACTCTGCCTCCAGCTCCCTCTCCGTTTTCATTCTTTACCCCCTCTACACATTTCTCCTCCAGTTTCGGCCAGCAGAAGCCTTTAGTTCAGCTGATCCTTTGAATTCCTCTTCGGTGTATCCTCTTTGATAGGTCTTCAAAGCTAGGCCGTGCTCCTCCATTCTTTCAAAACTACAAGGCCTTCTCAGACTAGTTCATTTCTAGCCTGCTCTCTCCATCGCCACCTCCTACCACAGACCCTTTACCTCCTCTCCTGCCTGCCTGTACAGTATCCTCTCTATGGTTACGTCTGGTTGTCCTCTCCTCCTTCAGTGACTGCACTCCACTTCAATCTACTGCACTCCACTCCAATCCACTGCACTCCCCCTCCCCTCCATTCCACTGCACTGCACTCCACACCACTCAACTCCACTTTACTCCACACCACATCACTCAACTCCACTGCACTCCCCTCCTTCCCCTCCATTCCACCGCACTGCACTTCACACCACTCCACTTCACTCTACACCACACCACTCCACATAACTGCACTTCACTCCACTCCTCCGCTTCATTCCATTCCACTGCACTGCACTCCACACCACTCAACTCCACTTTACTCCACACCACATCACTCAACTCCACTGCACTCCCCTCCTTCCCCTCCATTCCACCGCACTGCACTTCACACCACTCCACTTCACTCTACACCACACCACTCCACATAACTGCACTTCACTCCACTCCTCCGCTTCATTCCATTCCACTGCACTGCACTGCACTCTACACCACGTCACTAAACTCCACTTTACTCCACACCACTTCACTCAAGTCCACTTCACTCCTCTACCTCTGAGTCCTCTTGTGACTCTGGCTGCTGGTTTTCGGGGTCCCTGGAGCCTGCACCATGCACTCTCCCTGCCCCACCACATTTGCTGGAGCTGAGGGGCATATTTACAAAGAAATGGTGTATGGTGGCGCTGCAAGCAATTTAGCACTTACGCACTGTGTCATTCCAAAATCGCAGGGATGGGTCGTATTTACAATAATACGGCGCACCCATGTGTTTTACCTTGTGCTGGTGCTAAAAAAAACTGCCTAGCTATAACACAGACACCCTGGCACCATGGTGAAAGGGTGCCTGAGTTACAGGGATGATAGTTAATGTGCAGCTAGGGACACCTTCCTGCACATAAACAATCATTAAAGGCGATATACACCACCAGCCGTCAGTATACCCCTCCACCAGGCAGACACACCACAAGCCGATAGTGCACACTTTCACCAGGCAGACACACAACGGCAGCTGTTGGTGCAAGTTTTGACCAACACACTCCTCCAACCGTCAGTGTACACTTTCACCAAGCATACACACCACCAGCCATCAGTGCATGATTCCAACAGGCACACACACATCACCAGCCATCAGTGCACGCTTCCACCAGGCACACACACCACTAGCCATTAGTGCACGCTTCCTATAGACACACACACCACCAGCTATCATCACCAGTCAGTGCATAATTCCATCATGCACACACACCACTAGCCATTAGTGCACGCTTCCATCAGGCACACATCACCATCCGTTAGTGCACGCTTTCACCAGACAGACACACAATGTCATTGCACACTCCTCCAGCCGTCAGTGCACATATTCACCAAACATACACACCACCAGCTATAATTGCATGCTTCCACCAAGCACACACACCACCAGCCGTCAGTGCACGTTTCCACCAGGCATACACACCACCAGCCGTCAGTGCACACTTTCACCAGGCACACACCACCAGCCATTAGTGCACACTTTCACTAGGCACACGCACACCACCAACTGTCAGTGCACGTTTTAACAGGCACACTCCAGCCGTCAGTGCACGCTTTCACTAGGCAAACACACCACCAGCTATAATTGCACGCTTCCACAGGGCACACACACCACCAGTTGTCAGTGCACGCTTCCACCAGGCACACACCACCATCTGTCACTGCATGCTTTTACCAGGCATACACACTACCAGTTGTCAGTGCACGCTTCCACTAGGCACACACACCACATGCCATCATCACCAGTCGTCAGTGCACGCTTCCACCATGCACACACATTACTAGCCGTCAGTGCACGCTTCTACCAGGCAGACACAAACAGCATTCAGTGCATGCTTTATAAGCACACACACACACCCTTAGCATCCACAAGCATCAGACATCCACAAACATCAGACATCCACAAACATCAGACATCCACATACATCCACAAACATCAGACATCCACAAGCATCAGGCATCCACAGGCATCAGACATCCACCGGCATGAAGTGTGGCTCAATGGTTAGAGCGGCAGACCCTGATGCAGAGGTCTGGCCTGGGACCAGGGTTCAATACCCGCCTTGGCGGGTCTTGGGCTCAATTTCCTCGGACCTGATAATTCTCGCCTCGTGCCTATTCTAATCATGGGTCCCACTCTGCAACTCTGGGCAATAGCTTGCTTAATCTCCACAATGGCCCCAACAGCGCTGGGATGCCTGGCTTCACCTTGGGGGTGCCCGGGAGTGGACATTTCACAGGGAAAAAGTCAGGAAGGGTTCCTAAGCGGTATACGGACAGTGCTGGGACACTTCTGTGGGAGGTAGCTGTAGGCTTTACAAATGCTGGCATTTACATTTATATTTACATTTACATCAGACATCCACAAGCATCAGACATCCACAAGCATCACCCATCAGACATCCACAAGTGTCAGGCATCCAAAAAGGGTCTGGAATGCACAAGCGTCAGGCATTCACAAGCATCAGGCATCCCCAAGCGTCAGGCAATCACAAGCGTCAGGCATCCACAAGCATCAGACATCCCCAGACATCAGAAATCCCCAGACATCAGACATCCACAAGCGTCAGGCATCCACAAGCGTCAGGCATCCACAGGCATCAGACATCCACAGGCGTCAGGCATCCACAAGCGTCAGGCACCCACAAGCGTCAGGCACCCACAAGCGTCAGGCATCCACAAGCGTCAAGCATCCACAAGCGTCAGACATTCACAAGCATCAGGCATCAGACATCCACAAACATCAGACATCCTCAAGCGTCAGGCATCCACAAACGTCCCTTTCATAAGCTCTCTGCCATCCTTGTTAGCTTCAAATGTTTCTGGTTCCTCACAATGCCCCTCCAGCTCTTGCCTTGCTACATTTTTAATTGCCACAGCACCACTCAATGCCACAGTACCACAGAACGCCACAGCATCACTCAGCATCACTCAACGCCACAGCATCACTCAACCCCACAGCATCACTCAGCGCTACAGCATCACTCATCACCATTCAACGCCACAGCACCACTCAATGCCACAGCATCACTCAGTACCACTGAACGCCACAGCATAACTCAGCACCACTGAACGCCACAGCATAACTCAGCACCACTGAACGCCACAGCATCACTCAACACCACTAAACGCCATGGCATCACTCAGCACCGCTGAACGCCACAGCATCACTCTGTGCAACCATTCAACAACAATTGGTTCAAATATGTTCTCTCAATGTTTCAAACTTTATTACAAATGTCACAAAAAGATGTTAATATTTCACTTCTGTTCTTGGATTTTCGTCACAATAAAATACACTGAACATAATCTTCACAAAAGTTATTTACAAAAGTTTAAACTATTGCCATAAATTACAATAACTTTTATTTAAGTATTAATTATTTTAAAAAAAAGTAATAGCCATTGTTATTTGTAATATCAATACATCTAAGTCACGTAAATACAACACATATTGCATTTCAAATGCTATAGGTGTCACATTTGCGAAAGTTAAAACTATTGGCATTGTAAACGACAAAGCTATTAATTTTGCTATTTTCAAAACCAACACATAAATAAAAAATGTGTCATTTACAATACCAATAGCTCAAACTTTCCTAATGCGAGACCTATTGCATTGCAAATGCTTGTTGCTATTTCCTTTCTTCTTGGCACTGCTTTCGCCACCGTAGAGGGCAGTCCAGGATTGCAAGGGTCAAACCTGCTGTACCCTGCCTTTAAATAATGCCCTAGACGCCCTGGCACAGCCTACCAGACTCCTCGTCCGGGAGGCTAATCTCCCTATCGGACGCCTCCGGCCAACGCTTACTGCAAAGACAAACCAAGCAGGCGCTTGATTTTAATCTCTGAAATATTTCTTGTAAAATACTTACAGAGTTTGTTAATGTTAGCAGTGCTGGTCCAAGAGCTGCATATTCTCCAGAAATATGCACATTAAGTGTTCTTTTAAAAACCACAAACCATTTCTGCCTTATGTTCCCGCCATGTTAAGGAGGGTGCCCCCTGCTTTTCCTCATTAAATTGGAGGGACTGGAGCTGCTCTCTTGATTTCCAGGACTTATTAAAACTTTGCATAGACGAGTGATTAGTTAAATTACATTTCTGTCTGAAGGTACTGGGGAGGGAGGGCGCGAGGGAGGGAGACAAAAATATCCCAAGCAGAGGTCTGCTGGTTATTATATTTTTACATTGAATTGGCGGGTCTGATGGCTCAGATAAAAATGTGTATACTGCAAAGATCTGTGTTAAGTGGTTACATACTTATCCTTAGCAGGTCTACTCAGTCTTTCATCCGCCCCAGGTTGATAAAAGAGTATCTTGATTTGGGTAACAATAAACAGCTATTTCAGCACCAAGTAATATACCGGCGGGTGAACGCGTGCATTGAAAGTGCATGCTATGCTATGATTTAACTTGGTAAAGAAGTTGAAAGGACTCTCACTATTTCATTCCCTCATTTTTCATTTTCTTATTTATCTTCCCCTTTGCCTAGTGGTATCTGTCTGTGCCTGAATAAACCATATTTGCCGAAAAGCGCTTTAAGGGTAGTATGTGCTATATAAATACAATTACATTTACAATATTTGTCCCACCCCCCACAGGTTGAAAGACTGTGGTCAGCGAGTGCAAGAGGTCTGTGTGAGGTGACCTACAAAGCAGAAGGTAAGTGCACATGTCTTCATAGTTACAAGTTTTTAGAGCATAAAAGCTAAGGAAGAAATACAGAATGTGGGGTGAGATGCTCATGAAGGGAATCTTAGGGTTATCACATCTGTCTTGTGATATTTGATCAATACAAGAAGGCCCTTGAGAAAGCAGAAAAAGTATTGAGGTGCAAAAGGTTGCCTTGACTACATACCCACACCCGTCCAAACAAGCTATTACCAAGGCCACTGAAATCAGGTGATTCATCGGCTGTGGCGTTTTTCGCTTAATTATGGATTTCCGGCCTTTGCCACATAATCCATCATCTGCTGCATGATCTGCAGATTCTAACCCCCCAAAAAGCTTCTAACTGAAACAGAAGAAAAGTTACTAAAAACATCGACATGTGTTCACCCGCAGTGGAAGTCCCTTCGCAACGGTTAACTGGTCAACTTTCACTTGCTTATTTCTGTACTTGATTGTTAAACTGGTACTAATTCGAAGTAATCTTTGCCAAGACAGTTTTACCATGAATAAAAATTACAGAACAATTAATTAATGTTGTATAAATTATAATTTGCCTTTTCTTGCAGCATAATGTAGTCAGCCCTGCCGCATAATTTGGTGCTGCCCTGCTGCATAATTCCAGTGGTCCTGGCAATACCACTGTGTTAACCTCTTACCCTTTTGAAGCAAGATATTCAGTGGAAGCTTAAGCTAACATGGCCGCACCTCTGTTCCATTACTGTACTTTACTCTATACTTAGGCTGAGCAGCAAGTTTGTTGTATCATGTTTGGAGCACTTCTGAGACCTCAAGCATGATTCCAAAACAATTCCCACCTAGGCTACTCTTTGAACAGATGCCTTACTAACCATGCACACCAGACAAGCCTCAGACGTATAAATGTTGAGTATATGCCAGCCGCGGCCCGTGGAGGGAGTTGCGGTGGGGCAGAAAGGCGGGGCGGGGGAGGGGTAGAGTGGGGGGTGCTAAAAACCGGAATATGAATAATTGGAGGGAAGTAAACAATTTAATTAATAAAACGAATTTCGTAGAGCGGGCTGCATCGCATTTTGCAATGCAGAGCGCGCTACGAAATTCGTTTTATTAATTAAATTGTTTACTTATCTCCAATTTTCCATATTCCGGTTTTTAACCCCTCCCCACCCCGCTCCTCCTGTGCCCGCCTTTCTGCCCCACCGCAACTCCCTCCACGGGCCGTGGCTGGTATATGCAACCACAACTCTTTCTCGTGCATCCCGTTTCCTCACTGCATGCATAAATGCAGCAACAAGTTGACAGCAGCACTTTGGATTACCCCTCCGAACCTCCTGTATGACACAAAAATGCATCCTACATTGGCCATATCATCAACCCACAATCTACCATCCACACACTGTGAAGGAAGGAGTCGATCACCAGGGCCACTGGAATTTTGTGGCAGAGGAGGACCCAATTATGCGGCAGGATTGAGCAAATCATGCATCAAGAAAAAGGAAATTATGTGGCTTAATGCTGAACATTTTGTGATAGTATTACTTTATTATTTTGTAATTTTTACACTGTCTGGGTATTGGTTGCACATCAAAGGTACCAGTTTAACACCCAAATACAGCAATAAGTAAGAGAAAGGAGAACAGTCAGAATTTGCAATGGGCCTTCCACTGCATGGCAACACGTGTCACGGCATTTTTAGTAACTTTTGAACCATTTGGGCTATAAACAAGTGTTTGTTTGTTGTTAAAATCTGCAGATTACTCAGAGGATTATATATTATGTGGCAAATGCGGAAAAGCTATAATTATGTGAAACACGGTGTGTCCGCACAATTAGATAATTCCACACAGTTTTTCACATAATTATAGCTTTCCTGCATTTGCCACATATATCTTCAAAGTATATAGATGTTGAGGTATGAATAGTAAATCTATACTTTCCTATTTGCATTTTCTTTTCGATAATTTGCCCCTTGTTATTTTGTCCTCAATACTCTTCTGTCACAGTGTTTTGGAGGTTGATAATCTGTAGTACATTCTTGTGTAGGAAATACTACTGCAGATTTCTCCACACATTTACACCCACCAGGAATCCCTTTGTTAATACTTAGCAGGTGTAAATAAACTATTTTCAGCTATAAACTTAAGTTTGGAGCCGAAAATACATTTGTGAATAGTGTCCAACGACAAAGTGGAGGGGGTAAACTAGGAATGAGAAAGACAATGACGTTGCAATACAAAGATTTGTTACCGGACATGGTGCCCAATCCAAGGATTATCCTTTTCTGAATCATTTTTGGCCACTATAGGTGTGGCAGGGTATACTCAGACATGAGTCCCTTTCTCACTGCACCATCAGGATTCAAGCAAGCCAGGCCGAAGATGGCTGAAATGCCTGAAACCGGTCCCCGGTAGCTTGTCTCCTTTCTGGTGAAGAATTGGCTTGGTAGTTTAGTCTGCCCTGTTCCCATGATGCACTGGGCCAGGGACAGACTGATTTGCATATAGCCAGGTTCTGAGCTGGGATGGTGCAGTGAGATAAATAACAGTGATGGATCAAGCCCTGATCTTTGGACTGGGTAAGAGTGGTCTGCTTAATTCAGACACTCTGTTCATCACCACCCCCTTTTCTGAATCGTTGTTGCTAAATGTAGGCAGGGATTGGACACGTCTGGAGGCCCTCTATCAACTTCAAATTCTATATGTCTATGGACGGTAAACAAGACCATTTCCTTTAGTCCATCTTGTGCTACCCCCTCTAACATCTCAGCAAATAGAAGGTAGAGCATATACACTAGACCAATTCCAGACATTGACAATTCTAACTATGGCAAAAGCAGCAGCAGCAGAATTTCACCTCACCTCATCACCCACACCTCTGGTAAAATCTATGGAAAACATTGCAATCTAACAACGTTGCAAAGTTTTATGCTGTCCCTACATTTGTTTGTGAAGCATGACTTTTGCTAACATTTATGTATGATCAATCATACAAACATTTGCCATTTTTTAAAAAAGGTGAAAATTATATTTTAGTATACTGAAAAGTATCTCACAATGCACAGAAAAGAAAGCTTTGCAGAGTCAAAGGTGAACTTAAAATAGGAAACTTTTCTAATAGAGAAAACAAGAACATTCTGAAATCTTCACCTGCGTTAAAAAAAAATGCAAACCATTAGTGCTGATGGGTAGATCAAAGCTTTCTCTCCCATTATGGCCTTCATCAGGACATTACTTCTGCTGTCCAACAACATATACAGGGAAGGCCGCTGGTGCAGAAAAGGTTGACACGTTATAAGAAAACTCATTGGTCTCTGTCACAATTTTATTGCCTTGTAGACATTAAAGCCTGCCTTGGAAATGCCTCTGTGCTCATGAGAGATGCGACGGCTAGTATAAATCATATCATTTTTCCTGTCAGCCTTTGAGGCTCTTGGTTAGAATAAATTGAATTACATGTAATATCGGCATGCACAATTGGGTTGCCTCGGAATTACACTGGTCAGAGCAAAGTATAGTATATTTCCATATAAATCACACTAATTTGTTTGTGTCGTGCGCACTGATTTCCACATATGATGCATTAGCATGTTTGCATATTGCAAATGACATGCACGGAGCATCAGGGTGGTTACAGTCACAGTGATGAATCAGGCCCTGCTTCAAGCCAGGCACAATAATTATTTAGGCGCAAAACAGCCCATTTAGAAAGATAAAACTCATCAAGACTGCAGTACAATGGAAGTGAGTACTGAAAGCCACAAAAAGCTCACGTGGGCCTAAAAAATAATGCTGATCTCAAGTTATCCGCCAAGATACCTCACAATCAAGCTCCAGATGTTTACACAACATGTGTATTTGTATAGGGCATTGTCATACTCAAAGGGGTCTCTTTATGCTCTCAACAAAGCACTGATGATTATTGTTACCAGACTCAATGGTACTTTTTATATTAACCTCAGAAGGAGTGAGGAAACGCACTTGGACTCAAACTTGTGACTATGGGGTCAAACAGAGATCCCTGGAGTGGGTGACTCACTCCAGTGATCCACAAGAAGAAGGACAGTTTTCGTACCTAATTTTAGTCTTTCGGGATCGGAATGCCGTAATGTGGGTTGTCTGTGGTTGCCACCAGTGTTACCGTACAGCATAGCTTTTTTTCTGCAGTCTTTTAGTCATGCAAATTCCTCTAAGTAATACCTGGATAAATATGTGTGGTAAGCACAACCAAACTGAGCAAAAAGCATCCCATTCAAAATCTGAAACCAGGCTAAAACATTGCTCCTAATTTCCCATTTCCTGCAGCTCTCAGATCGAGGCTTTGTGTTTTTAGAAAAGTATTATTTCACTGAACAGATCTACAATAAATCATGGCCTAGAAGGAAGTGACATCTCTTCTCTTTCATTCAAGCCCCAGCACACAGTTCAGTTAATGCAGGGTAACATTGGATTGAAAAATAGGCCGAGGGATTCCCCAAAAATGATGGTCCACATCCACAGATCGCATCTGTTAGTGAAACATCCCTTGATTAGTATCGGGGATGAATTATCTGGAGAATAGGAATTTGCCTGCCTAGGTGCTGCTAAGTTCCGATTCTATTAAGTACTCAGAGGCGAGGATTGTGCCTTCTTTCTCCACTTTTATTTTTACAGCAGCGAAAATAACAACAAACCACATTTCCCATGAACACTTGGGAAAGGAAAAAGAAAGTCCAACAGAAATAGTCTTTTTTTGCTGACGGCACCCCAGCCAGTGCTGATAGTCCTACTTTGAGTGTAAAAAACAAGGACCCCCTGAACAGTGATTTGTTCAATTCCTAGGACAGGGAAAATCAATTCAAGTAAAAAACCTCCTACGCAATTAATCAATGGAAACAAGTCAAAAAGGGAAGGATCAGGAAACAGAATAAATATAAAAAAACATTCATTTTATTGACATCAATTAAAAAATATTTCTAAAAAATTGTATTGTAACACATTACATACAGTTAAACAATTGAAATAAATCACATAAAAAAAGGTTTTTAAAAAAGGGGAGAATCAATATGATTAGTGGCACAATTCGATGCGTGTTTCGGCGTACTCAACGCCTTCTTCAGGAGAAGCCACACATTTACATTCAATTCTCAGATAATCGATAATTCTTAAAAAACATGCAGATGATGATCCTGTGACCAGAGTGCAATAGGAAATCTGCTCCTGATAAAGTTAAAAGCCAGTTCTGGAAGGGCGATATTCCCACGGTACAGCTAGTGCGACAAGGACAGCAACTCTAAAATGGGTAGTCTGTATTGTCGAAACTGGGCAGGACGATATTCCCACAATACGGTTAGTGCGACAAGAGCAGCAACTTTATAATAGGAAGTCTGTATTGTCAAAACTGGACAAATGGTTTCAGCTAAAAATAGATGGACAGTGTTCCAAAAGTACTGATAATATTCAAAGAACCAGCGAAACGATGTGCTCAGGGTGTATTAATCTTGCGCTGTTGTTCGATCCGTCACAGTGCAGTGCAGAAGATGGCCGCCGGCGTGTTACGTCACATCACGTAACACGCCGGCGGCCATCTTCTGCCCTGTCCATCTGTTTTTGGCTGAAACCATTTGACTTGTTTCCATTGATTAATATTGCCTAGGAGTTTTTTTACTTGGATAGTCCTATTTCGGTCATTCCTTATCCTCTTTCTTTGCGCGATGCACCTGTGGCGAATTTTCACGCATCTTGCTTGGAACCATCATTTCCTGCAAAAGAGGCAATATCAGAGGCTGAGCTGGACCAAATGTTGTCAAACAACACTAGGCACACCAACTGTAACCAGAGTTAACAAACCACCAGAAGAAATAATCCCCATGAATAGATTACTTTCAACAATACGGGGAGGGTCCACTTCACCGAAGTCATTGGGAAGGATAATCCTCGCCTCCGAGTCCTTAATAGAATCGGAACTTACCAGCACTTAGGCTAGTCAAATTCCCATTCTATGGCAGGACCGGAGGCTTCGTATTATGCCAGTTCAAAGCTTGTTGACAACTAGCCTTGCCACCTCAACTACTGGCTGAAAATAGAACCTCTTGAAAGTCGAATCCGAGGACCAATCGGCCGCCCGCATCAGATCCTCCAACCGTGCCCCTAGGGCAAAAGGTTTAGAAGTCATCGCAGCCCTTGCTGAATGAGCACCAGACTGCTGTGAGTCTAAACCAGCCTCCTGTATCACCCAACACACCCATCTGGCGATCGTCAGAGTGGAAAATGCCTTGTATGGCTTGCGTAGCGAAATGAGCAGTCATTTCTTCGTAAGCACGGAGGCACTGAACTACACACAGCTTCGGGGAGTCAGGAAACGTTGGGTATGAAATTACCCTTGTGTTAGACTTCGTCCTTCTGCTCACTGTGAAGGATACCCCATCCAGGGAAAAAACTCTGGCAGAAACGTCCAAGGCTCTTACGTCCGAGACCCGTCTGCAGGAGACTAAACACAACAAGATCGCCCACTTGGCTGTTAACTCCTTAGAGGAGAGATACCTATTTGGTTGCCAAGAGAGGAACAGATTTGAAACTCTGTTCACGTCCCAAAGGACAGAATATCGTGGCTCCGGGGGAAGCGACAGACGTATTCCCCTAAGGAGACGGCACACCAAGGGGTGTTCGCCAATGGGTGAACCCTGCACCATCGCATGTCCAGCCGAGATTGCGGATCGGAAGATATATAATTGTCCGATAGGCCAGCCCGTCCTCCGCCAAACTCACCAAGAAATTAAGGACATGGACTACATCCGCCCCCACGGAATCAACACCACGTCGCAAACACCAACGACGCCATCGGTGCCAGGCTGATCTGTATCTGTTTGTCGTGCTATCTGACCATGCCTTGGAGAGCAAGTCCCCAGCCTTTCCCGAAAGACCGGGAGCGTCCAGCGACACCGGAGATCCTCCAGGCCATTAGTCTCAACGTTCTGTTTTGGACTAGACGATGAGGAACGAGATCCGGATTGAGAAGGATGAGAGGAGAGTGGGGGAGTGGGATTGGAGAATCCCAGGAAAGTTCAAGTAGTACTGGAAACCAAACTTGAGACCTCCACTTTGGCGTGATCAACACCACCTCCGCTTGTTGGCGATCCAGGAGCGCCAATACCCTCGTGATCATAGAGAATGGGGGGAAGGCATAGCCCTGTTCCCCCTGCCAGTCCTGGAGGAATGCATCCGTCGCCTCCGCTAGAGGGTTCCTGCCAGCAACTGAAAAATCTCGGTAGCTGATAATCTAGTCTCGATGCAAACAGGTCCAGCGAGAATGGACCCCATATCTCTGCCAAGCGGGCAAAGACCTTTGGGGTCCAGTTTCCACACGCTGGCATCCAGAAGATGACAGGAGGGCCAATCGCCACCTCGTTCTCCCGACCCGGCACGTACTCTGCCGTAACCGAAATCTGGTTGTCCAGACAATAATGCCAGAAATCCCTGGCTATGTTCGCTAATATCCTGGATCTGGTCCCGCCAAGATGATTGATGTAGCGGACTGCAGAAACATTGTCCATCCTTAGTAGGACACACGACTGCACTCTGCACTTCATCCAACACTGAACCGCGAAGGAACCCGCCAGCAACTCCATGCAGTTAATGTGTAATGACTGCTCTTGAGTGGACCAGGCGCCACCGGTAGAAAACTCCCCGCAGCGGGCCCCCCACCCTGAGCGACTGGCGTCGGAGTCGATAATCATATCTGGGGCGGATTCGAAAATCGCACGTCCATTCCAGGCTTCCATGTGCATAAGCCACCACCTCATTTCGTCCTGTACTCCGTCCGACAAGGAGATCAACTGAGAATAGGTCAGTCCCTGTCTGAGGTGATAGGCCTTCAGGCGTTGCATGGCTCGGTAATGCAAGGGACCAGGAAAAATCACTTGAATGGAAGAGGCGAGCAGCCCCACCAGGCACGCTAGTTGGTGCAAAGAAATCTGACTCTTCGCCAAAGTCTGACGTGACTCGTGTCTGATCTTCGCCATCTTCCTGGCGGGAAGACTCAGAGTAGACGCCACCGAGTAGATGTTGAAACCCAAGATAGTTGCGCACTGGACGGGGGACAGCAGAGACTTCCGTTCATTGATAATGAAACCCAGACCCTAAAGGAGGTTGACTGCGGTCTGCAACTGGGACGTCAACCTCCGAGGACATTGATCTAAAAACAGCATGTCGTCCAAGTAGATGATCATTCACACTCCCCTCGCCCTGAGGAACTCCACCAACCGCCGAAGTTCTTTCGTGAAGCACCACGGCGCGGAGGATAGACCGAAAGGGAGTGTGGTGAACTCGTAAACCTGACCTTCCCACCTGAACTGCAAAAAATGGCGATGAGGGGGAAATATAGGCACCGTCAGGTATGCGTCCTTCAGGTCTAGCCTGACCATCCTATCGTTCGGTCTCAAGACGTCCCGGAGGAGGTGAATGCCCTCCATTTTGAAATGGCGGTACTCCAGCCACTCGTTGAATTCCTTCAAGTTGATAACCGGGCGCCTGCCATCATCGACTTTGTCGACCAAGAAAAGATTGCTGACAAAACCTTTGGGATGCTCGGCTGAAACGCAAATCGCCCCTTTTTGCAGGAGGGCGCAAACCTCCTCGCGCATCAACTCTGTGTCGCTCTGCAAAAAGGAAATGGGCTGGGGGCGATGTCGCTGACAAGGACTGCCATGGAACTCCAGTTGGAAGCCCTGGACCGTCTGCAGCACCCACGCATCACTGGTGAGGGTAACCCAAGCTGGGAAGAACTGCACCAAGTGCCCCCCCACCTGCAAGCTCGCCGAAGGCAGCCTACTCACTTCGTCCAGCACTCTGATACTGTCCTCTTTGATGGTCACGGTCATGGAACTTCAGGGCTCTTGTTGGATGGAAGATATTGAACCAGGCGCTGTACGGGACCTGACCGCGGCCGGAGGCTCGCCCCCTGTCAGAGCTGTTGAAGTGACGGAACGAGCGGCCCCTGCCACGTCCAGCCCTATCAAAAACCTGAGGGGTGAACACCTTCCGGATGTTGGCTTGCGCCCTGTCAAGGGTGGTGAAAGTAGCCACAAACTTCCCAAACTCCTTGATGAAGGGGTCATCGAACAGCCCCCCTTGGGCCACCGCTCCAGCCTCGGACGAGGCGAGATCCCCCAGCTTGGGATCCACCTTGATCAGGATTGACCTTCTCCTTTCTGTGGAAAGTGCGCAGTTCGCATTTCTGATGAAGACTAATGCGCGCTGTGCCCAATTGGACAGGACCTCCGGGGAAATCACGTCCCCCGTCACCTTGGCCTCCTCAGCCATGTCTAGGATTTTAGTGACTTGTCCTACTGCATCAAGCAGTTTGTCCTGGCATGCGCGCCAGGACCTGTCTATCCGCTTTTTCGGGTCCCTAACGAACTTTGCCAGGAATGTCGCCATCTTCTGATCTATCTCGGGCGTGAGAGCGACTTTCCCTTCCAGTGTGGGGCATAGACATTCCGCCCGAAGGCGGCTGCGGGCATCCTTATCTAAGGGCTTACGTAGACGCGCCATCACATACTGGGCCACCTTATCCCCAGGAACCCAGTCTGAGGCCCTCAGGTGGACTATATCATCCGGGTCCAGCATGTCAGAAGGCCTGAAGGGGCAGGGACCGGGGCCCAGGACCTAGAGGAGCATGCTTCCTGGTTCTTATCTGGGGAATCTCTATCGTCTAGGGTGTCAGGAGTTAGCGGCCTGGGAGATGGAGGGGGTCCCCCTGCAGGATCTGGCGGGGAGGGATTAGTAGGCGGTTGTGCCACAAACGCGCTCTTCAAACAGGCAAAGGCATCCGTATCCACCCCTTCAACACAAGGCTTCTTAGGAGGTGGAGGGGATGAAGCAGGAACCGGGGGAGTGGCAGGGGTAGTGGGAATGAGGGCAGCCATTTTTGCGTATGCCTCCTCCATTCGGGTTGACAGGCGTTGTTCCACGGGCCCCATGGCCTGATCTACAACCCTGTAGATAAAATCATCCACCTGCCTGGTAAAAATCATCATCTCAGGAGAGTTAGATCAGTGGCTCATCCTCCTGGTATTGATTCTGTTCCCCTGCATGCTGAGTTACAGTAGGCTCCAGAGGGACAGAAGCGCCAGGCAGATTGTGCGCAGTATCACAAGGTTTAAATATATAATACCCTGAAGGGAGCCCAGGTGAATGTAGGTGGCCAGAGGCTCACAATCAACGGGCAGAGCCCCAGGGACACCCCAGCCCTTGTTTATCCTAGGGCAAGCCAACCGGGACCGTGCCCCTGCGCACCACACACACAGTGCCAATTACGACCCCAGAGGGTGTTTCAGGGGAAAAGCAGTTACTGACCAAGAGGGCGTTCAGGCAAGAAATAAGGGAATTACAGACCCCAGAGGGCGTAGAACTGAGTGGCTGGGAGCAGGCAACCTCAAGAGAGCAGCTCCAGTGAAGAAATTCCGAAATTTGTGCTCCTACTCGCGCTGCACGCCGAGGTGAAAGTGCGCCCCCTGGTGGTGGGAGGACCACACGGCACCTACAATGGACCGAAAACCTCGTTAGGTACGCTTGCAGCGTCCAGCGATTTGTAGGGAATCTGTAAAATTAACAAACATCGCCCACGAGTCAAAATCTCAAGAAATATGCCCAATACAACACTCCCAACATCAAGGAGATAAGTAAAAATGCGACTTAATTTGCTGCTGAGCAGCGAAGAAAGAGGATGAGGACTATTGCTGTTGGACTTTCTTTTTCCTTTCCCAAGTGTTCATGGGAAATGTGATTTGTTGTTATTTTCGCTGCTGTAAAAATAAAAGTGGAAAAAGAAGGCATAATCTGAAGCCTCCGGTCCTGCCATAGAATTGTGTGGTACTTAAAGCTTTTAGAGCATGTAACATTACTAAAAACACAGCAGTACTGAAAACTGAATACTTAGCTACAGCCTACACCTTGCCCAAGGTAGTTAGATATCCTCTCCCATTCAACTATGTTCTGGAATTTCATGAAACCTAAATCAGAAATCTAGCACAAAGCAAACAGGAAAGGTGTTAGGTTGTGATCTCTGGGAACAGAATAGATCCTATAATTACATAAAAAGGGAAAAAGCAGCTCTGTAGCTCTTCCTTGCCTGGTTCATTATGGAGAGGTTTTGGATAATTGAAAATAGAGGGCCAGATGTAGGAGCCCAAATACCGGTCGGTAACGGACGATTTCGGCCGTTACCGACCGGTATTTGGGTTTTGCTATGTAGGGGGCTGAAAATTACAGAATCGGTATATTTACCGAATCGGTAAAATTACCGATTCAGTAAATTACTGATTCGGTAAATTACCGAATCGGTAAATATACCGATTCTGTAATTCCTAATGTAGGTGGCACAGTTTACAGTGCCACAGACCCTTAAGAGTTGGGATTTTACCACACAATCCTATTGGGCCCGATGTAGGTACCAAATACCGGTCGGAAACGGCCGGTTTCGGCCGTTTCCGACCGATATTTGGCCTACTGAGATGTAGGGGACCTTTTTTGTCCGATTCCATATTTTACCGATTCGGTAAAATTACTGAATCGCAAAAATACCGAATCGGTAATTTTACCGATTTTTAAATTTGGGATGTAGGTGGGACTACTTTCTGTCCCACAGGCCCTTCAGATTCGGTATTTTAACACCCAATCCGATTGGGTGTTAAAATACCGAATCCAGGTGTGCATGCACACCTATGCCATGTGACAGACAGACATGCCCTTAGGGCATGTCTGTGTGCCACATGGCTCACATGCCTGTTTTGGGGGGTGCTAGAGGGTGTCAAAGTGACACCCCCTGCACCCTTGCACAAATCGGTAATTACCGAATCGGTAATTACCGATTCGGTAGTGCCCATTTATTCCTATGGGCTTCAAGGCCCATAGGAAGCAATGGGGGATACCGAATCGGTATTTACAGAATCGGTAAATACCGAATCTTACAGATTCGGTATTTACTGAATCTGAAATACCTACATCTCCCCCCCTCTAATTTACCACTTCATTAATACCGATTCGGTATGATTCGGTATTTATGAAGTGGTAAATGTAGATTTACCTACATCGGGCCCTCTGTGTGGTAAAATACCGAAATCAGGTGTGCATGCACATCTGTGCATGCACACCTGTGCCATGTGACACACAGACATGCCCTTAGGGCATGTATGTGTGCCACATGGCACACAAGCCTGTAATTGGGGTGCTAGAGGGTGTCAAAGTGACACCCCCTGCACCCTTGCAGGATTCGGTATTTACTGATTCGGAAAATACCGAATCGGTATTTCCCATTGATTCCTATGGGCTTCAAGGCCCATAGGAACCAATGGGCAATACCGATTCAGTATTTACCGAATTGGTAAATACCGAATCTTACAGATTCGGTATTCCAAAATTCGGAATTACCTACATCTGCCCCTTCCCATTTACAGACCCTTAAATACCGATTCGGTAAAATTCGGTATTTAAGAGTCTGTAAATGGGAATTACCTACATCTAGCCCATAATTACAAACAGTAAAGAAAAATATTTAAAATATCATCCATAGAACCATCTCATAGAACACTCAAAGAAAATGTCACCCATACAAACATATTACAGAACTTCAACAAAATCTATCTACCTCATAAACATTACACTTTTAAATGAAGGTATTATTATTTTTCAAGTCATGTTTTCACTGTGTGACTTCCACCACGGTCCTGTTGTCAGATTCTCTGATGCCCACACTTCTGATAACAAAGAGAGATAAACTGTCTACAAATTACCACGAGGAACAACATCGAAAACTCCCCAAGCCAAATAAAATCTAGTTTCCTCACAAGTCTGGTCTTTTACCTGAAAGTGTTCACTGGATCATAGCCAATAAAGCTCAAATGACTTTGAAACAACAGTTCTTACATTTCTGTGGTTCATTTTAATGCACTGATTCACTGGGGAGAGGGCTTGCGATTCTAGGAGTACTAGTGGAAAGTGAGTATCACAGTACTGAACCAGCACGGGAAGGTTACAGGCATGTTAATTTAAGCCAGTGCTCATATAGAACCAGATGGTAACACTACTGAAGCTGGAAGCTGAATACCTTTACATACTTAATTTTAGGCGTAACATCTTGCACAAGGTGGTAGATTACCTGCTCCCAACCAACTTTGTACTAGACACTGATCATTACAAAAATCAGAACTCTGGTACAAAGGTAAGATCATTAGTAAGACACGGACATAGGGCTTGAAATTGTAGCTTTGGAAATGGGGAAGAGTTAGGACAGGATCCCTGGGAATAGAACCAACAATGACAAAGAGGAAATACAGGCATTACATTCTCATGGGTTCTTCTTTACCCAATTCACAATGGAGACGTTTCAGAGAATAGAACTTGGTAACAAGATGTATAGAAGCTGCTTTTTATTTTTACTCACAAAGCATGTTACAAAATTCATAAAACAAGCAAAATCTACCTCCCTCAAATGGTAGTATTTTACATGTAAGCATAGTTGTGTGGGTAGTAGGGCTCTCAAGCTCCACTGAATAATTTTAATTTACTTGAATCTAGGTAATTTTTGCCTTAGGTATATACTGGGCTCTCTCAATACGGCTAGAGTGACTCTGAATAAAATACTCTGCTATTCCTTAGCCAAATTCTCTTGTCCAGCTACAGCGTGGAGATCTATAACATTTAACAATACAAAAAAATGATGTCTATGTGTAACCTTTGGTAGATAATCTTACAAAATATCCAGCTACATATTCTCTAGTTCACTCATGAAGTCTCATCTTTACATGAAAGTACACCGTTTATCTGTAAAGTAGTTCACTGAAGGGCTAGAGGGAAATATCTGTGGCCCCTTGTCAACTCCTGCTTTGTAGGAGAGTTGTTTTGGAATTTAGAACCTGTAATGGCAAAAAAATGAAATAATATTTGATTAGTACGTAAAAAAGGATTCCCAAAAAAGCCCAAAATAAAACATACCTGCATCCATCATGAGTTGTGATCTTTTACTTGAAAGTGTGTACCTTTTGCCCAAAGTCCTCAGTTGGCTATCTGCATAGGGCTAGGGTTACTCTGAGTTATAAGCTTTAGCAATCCTGTAAATATTTATGTTGTATGTTGTTCACATTCCTGTTAACAGAGAAAATTAATGCTATTAATAGGAACCCATGGGAAAGGTGGGATCTCTACTAAATTAAAAAAAAACGTGCATTTGCACTTAAGGAGAGTAAAAAGCAGAGGCATCCTTTGCTTGGGTCTATGTCAGAATGAAAAAGTTAAGGTGTATGAAAAACAGAAAATGAGAAATAGAGGAACATGAATGAGAGAAGGCAGAGTGTAAAATAGATTAAGACTTGCAAGTGAGGAGAGAAGGGGACAGTAGGTGAGAAGGGTAGGAAGAGAGGTTTGTGAGGGAAATGAGAATAGGTGAGAGGGAAAGCTCTGGAAGTGTGTGGGGGAAGTGTCAGTTAGAGGAGGGTGGGAGAGTGCATCTAAGAGAGAGTGTGATAATTAAAGGAGCACATCAGACTAAGAGGAGGACTGTAGAAAAAGAATGAGAGAAGAATGTGCCAGAAGCACATAATAGAAAGTAGTTGAAAGAAAAGAATGTATGAAAGAAGATATTGAGATGTCGGCCAGGGTTGGATGTGTGTATGTACGTTTGGTGAGCTAGGGGAACATGTCAGAGTGGTGAAGAGTGCATGCTAGAGGGTGGGTGCAGGTAGGGTGTGTAAGAAAGAAGGTATGTGAATCAGAAAAATGGAAGTGAAAAAAAGGAATGTTGAAAGATTATGGGCCTCATTACGATATTGGTCGGAAAGCATTCTGACCGACTCCTTTTCAGAATCGGTTCCAACTGACTCAGATTCGGCGAGTCTGACTGACCAATTATGATGTTTCCGAACACGGTTTGGTCAGACTCCTTTTAACTTCAATGGGAGCATGTTTTGGCTTGGTTGGGGAGAACCTTGCACCCTGTCGTGCATGGTTGGAAAGTGGGGTCCCATGGGTATCCCCACAGTCCCCAACAGAAAGCCTCCGGGTGAAGGGGGGTGTGCTACAGGCCCCCAAAGTCAGTTTCTGACAGCTGTTTCATGTCGTACAGACCAATTCGGAAAGTCTGTCCGAATCCGACATTGTAATATGTCGGTCGGAAACGCACTTCATAGACCTGTACGATTCGGCTCCGACCGGTTTGGAGTCTCCAAATGCCGGTCGGATCCAAGTCGGAAAGACCAAATGGCTACCTTCAATCATAATCAGACGGTCGGAAATGTTTCCTAGTCGGAAGAAAACATGGGTTCCGTCACGGGTTAAGAAATTCTGAATGGTATTTGGGGCCTTTCCGACCGACATCGTAAACAGACCTTATCTTTTTTAGAGGTGCAAGAAAGATAAATGATAGAAAAGAATTCAAGAGAGGAGGGGTGAGAAAGGACGGTTTGTGGTAGAGGAGGGAACAAGGTCAATATTTGGTAAAATTAGGTAAATGCTTGGCTGCCACCGGCAGAAGATGTCATATTACCAGAAATAAACAGCAAATGTTGGAGTCGGGAGTAGGAAACAGGAGAAACTAAGACATAAATTCTTACTACAACTGTCTTTTTGCTTACAAAATCCCCACCCTGGTTTAATGAGGTGAGTAAGTAGCCCATGATTTAGCCCAATCAACAAATAATTCATGAAGTATTCAACTAGGAGAATGCCATTTGCTCGACCGCAAGAGGCAAATTGTGGTGGGTTTCAATAACAGGGTGGTTGAGTAGCAGGACACCATTGAATTCGGTGCCTCTGGCGCAAATGGACCGCTGGCTTTAACTTTTGGACTTCTTACCTGAGTAGCCAGGCCTGGCACCAGGAATAGGTTGCCATACCCTGTCCTGATGAAGACTCGCAGCTGAGGCTCAAGTTTCCCTCCTTGCATCAGTCGAGTTGAAACGTCGACGCCTTCCACTGTATAAGACCTGTATCTACTACCCTCTTGATATCCCTTGAAGATGCATTTGGTGCTCGTTGTAAATTTGCAGATTACATGTAAATGAATGTTATACATCGAACAGGTCTTGTGTAACTGGGTTGGACCACCAGTGATTCAAAAGTATTGAATTGTATTTTTTCCTTATTCCTTTGACTTGCACTTCTATTACCCACCACTACCACTCCCCTACTTTTTTTCCCTTTTCCGCGCGCAACCTATTGTGATTGAAAATTGAGTTTACCCAAAGAATTAATAAATGTTTTATGAATGATTTGGGGTTTTGGCGCTTCTATTGCTACTTGTGTGGTTTCTCAATACATTTACTCTTATATAAGAATTGAGTACATTGATAAAGTTCATTGAGATATTTAATATCAGTATTGTAGTATCCTACACAATGCAGACTGTTTAAAGACTTAAACTCAACTTTCTACTAATTGGTCACTGACCACCTTTGTATTCCTGTTCTATACCCAGTCTGTCTTGACTTATTGGGTTACCCCATTATTTATAATGGTTCTGTGCCAATGTGAATTAAACCCTGTAATTTGAGTTCACATGTTCGTTAGTGGAACGGGTTGCATCGGTATAGATGGTGCATTTGACTTGAGATTGCCTTTACACTAGAGTTGTCAAATGGTGTGCTATCTTTCCACCAAGCTGCCGACGCTATTTGCACACTCACAAGCGCACAGTTTAATAATTGAGAGTCCCCCAATATTCACTTAAAAATTGTCTCCTTTATTTCTTTTCAAACATATTCTCATCAAATCCTTTTCATACAGCATTATCAAATAAAATTATCAGAGAAATTGGAAGATTTTCCATTAGCACCAATCAGGACATGAATGTCTGAGTCGCAAAAACAGGGTGCAAAAACTCGAACATGCCCTGATTCGTGAATGATCTCTCACCTTTTTGCTTCTCCCTTTAGCCAGCAAAACAATGTTGCAATGTGACATATTTTTGACTTTGATCTTTTTCACTCTCACAAATAGTCCCTGATCATCCGTTCAGTGATATTGACTGTTTGAAATCAATAGCTCCAGTAACAGAGCACTTGAAGCTAAGTAAACTATCTTTTTTCTTTCTGGCTGGACTTGAGCAAGAAAGGACCTCAATCCTGCCTCGTCTCCTCTTACTGGGTTTCTTCAGCCTCTGCACTAATGTCCTCGTGCCCACCGCTTCCCAGATGGCACTCAGTCCTCAATGCCAACCTGGATGAAATACTGCTCCTCTACACTAACTCCAATCACCCATCTAATGAATGACAGGGAATCTCATCTGCATTGTTCAGTGTTGAGAATGAACGCAGGTGGACTCGCTATCCGGTGGCAGCCATATCATCCCGCGCCAACAGCTTCCATGTTTATTTATGGTGTATTCTTTCTCGGTACACTATCTCATTTCTTAATCCATTCATCAGACTTCTCTTAGATAGACCTTTTTATATCAATTGTAAATCTACAATTATTTTTTTTCATCTTTCTATATAAAAATTATAAATTATGCAACATATAGCAAAGTGTCAATTTCGAACTTTACCTTTGAGAGCAACAGAGCATTTTATATTTTTTAGAGGAGGCACGAGGCAAAAAACGTTTTCAACATATTACGATAAATGTTACCTAAAACGTCGATGCGCAACACCAAGCCTTTATTTTATATAAACATAGCTCTGTGTTAGTACAACTGGGGGCAAAGACTAACATGAAAATGGACTTTGGCTAAGAAATTCATGGGCCTGATCACCATTAACGGTATCCTGCAAAAGATTGCGGCCATTATGTCATCATCTTTAATGCACATCAATGCATTGCCATTGCCATTCACAGGGCATTGATACATGACTGTAAGTTACTGTATTGAGTTTGATTATATATGGGTTAAAAGCACTGGCTGCTTGCCTCCAAGGATTTCATGACTATATTGAGGAACAAAGCCAAAGTACCTTTATAAGAAAGAATATTTGCTGAATCCTTTTAATGTATGACAGAGGGTATTTTATTCATTATAACACTTTGTCACACCATCACCATTCCCACATACTGCACAAATCATGTAGAGAATAAGTCTAAAATCAGAATCTGTACTATGAAATTAAACATGGCAAAAATTAGTTTGTAATTTTTTTAAAATATATTAGAATCAGTTTAATGTAAGTCATGTTAAAAAATGATGTGGCTGAAATAGTGTAGAAACATAGAGAATCTATCTTTCCTAGGGTGGCCTTTGACCTCGGGTCACTGCGCCACTCCCCGGGCTTAGCTCATCGTGATGAGTACTCTGGGGCATATTACCAAGGGCCCTTATCGCCGCTTTAGCAGGACTTTTTCCCACTAAAGCCTTCCTTCATGACTGTCCCTCCCACCTCCCAGTACTACTTATGTAGGTCACTGCGTGACCGCACTGCTGTTGCTCTGAATTTCCTTAAGTAAAGCCTGTCTGCACCCGTTCGCACCTTGACCATGCCCAGCACCAGGACCCTTGGTCCTCCCTCCATCCGCCACTATGCCACCTGGCCCTGGATCCCAGACACTACAACAGCAGCGCTTCACATCCTCTCTGCGGTTAACCAAAGGGCACTTCCCCTGCTGCCACTGCTGCTTCTCCTGTGACATAGGTTCTCTGTCAGCATTGCATCCTGCACCACTCTCGCTCAGAAGACTACAAACAACCTGAATCTACTCCAGTGCATCCAGCTCTGCAAAAACACCATGGAAATCTGGGACACCATCACCACCTTCTCCCTGACGTTGCCTGCATCACCGAAATGTGGCTCAACCCCTCCCTGAACCCCAACATCCCCACTGTTACCTGGTGGCTACAAGATGATTCACTGAGACTCTACAAACAAACATGGCGGGGGCATTGCCATCATCTTCAGAGAAAGCATCTGATGCTTGACCCAATGCCTCTAACGGAACACATCACCTTTCGACTACACACCGACGCAAGGACCATGATCAGAGGCACCCTCTAACCTGACAAGCCTTCTGCAATGCCATCTCCAACCTCATTGAACCCCTTGCCATTGACATTGACTAAGTGCTGTTCAGCGATCTCAATTTTCACATCAACTACCCCAATGACACCAACTCTACCTCCCTCCTGGAGAATCTCAACAACATTAGCCTCACTCAACTAGTCGCCGAACCCAAGCACGAAGCTGGACACACACTTTACGCCATCTTTACCTTCAGTGAAATAATCAAATTCACCCACATCACAGCACTCACCTGGACCAACCACACCATCATCTTCTATATCATCTCCGACACCCAACATTCCATTGCATGCGGCAGAATTCCACACACTGCAGTTAGGCCAAAATAACCAAGTCTCAACGGACTCAGACCGTCAGCACTACACAATCCAAAGCTTCAGAAGACCATGACCAGGCCGTGCATAACTATTCCGCCGGAATCAACAAATTCGACGACAAACACCATCATAATTTCAAAACAAGCCCAGAGCTCATAACGATCAAGCACAACTGCTAAAGACTTGAGAAGTAATTGCGCATCACCAAGACCTTCGACAATTTCAACAGAGCCACTGACAAAGTAACAATCAGCAATTACCACCTGGGCATCAAGAAAGCCAAGAGAGCAGCCATCACCAACCGCATCAACACCGTGGCCAATCACACAAAGGAACTCTCCAAAATTGCTGAGGAAATATCCAACCTGGCAGCTACAGAGAACACCATTCACCCATCCCAAGAACTCTGCGACACACTTTCAGACTACTTCCACAAGAACTTCGACCCCCAACTCTCCACCCTCGGCAAGCTCACCCAAACTAGCAAACACCACCTGAACGATTACCACCTGCTCTCCACTCACCAATCAGACCACCAAAACCAGCTTGTCATCCATCCACTCCAGAGCACCCACTGACCCATGCCCCCACCACCTCTGCAGCCTCTGAGCCAACCCAATCGGCATGGAACTCACCACCATACTAACCACTTCCATCTCCACAGCAACACACAGTGTTAGACCCCTCCTAAAGAAACCCACTACTTACTCCCTGCTTCCCTACTCAGCCAAAGTACTCAAGAAAGCCATCAAGCAACAGCTCACCGAATTCCTGGAACTACACCACCTACTTGATGCCTCAAAATCAGGATTTCATGCCAACTACAGCACTGAGACTGCACTGATTGCCACCTCAGATGACATCAACATCCTCTTCAATCATGGAAAAACTGTGGCCCTGATCCTCCTCAGCCTCTTTTCTGCTGCATTCAACACATCTCCTACCACACCCTCATCAACAGACTCCACAACATAGGCATACAGCAAAACACCCTCTTTCCTTTCTGGACATACACAGAGTATCTGTCTGCCTCAATTTACCTCCGCACCCAAAGACAGATGTGGCATACCTCAAGGATCATCCCTCATCCCCACCCTGTTCAACATCTACATGCCGACGCTCTAAGGCGTCATCAGATCCCATGGACTCAACAAACTCTCCTATGCTGACAACACTCAACTCATATTCTCGCTCACCGAGTACCCCACCAACACCAAAACCAAACCCAACTTCCACAATATAGCCAAATGTATGAGAGACAGCTGTCTCATACTCAACTCCAACAAAACAGAAGTTTATTTATTTATTTTAGGAGTTTTATATAGCACTAGCTGGACCCAAGAGTATCAGAGCGCTTCACAACATGTACATTAAGAGCAAAAAGAGGTACAGATAATTGGAATAACATGAGGGTTGTGGCTGGGTAACGAATACACATAGAGGGAAAGGGGAAGAGGGAAGGGGGTAGAACAAATCGAACGAGTCTCTGAGCGGATTCAATGTTCAGAAGAGTTTCTTGGTTCGGGACAGTGTCATCTGCTATCTGTTCCCTTGTGATCGTTCGAGGAAGAGGGCTTTGAGCAAGATCTTGAATTTTGGAAACGAAGGGGTCGTCCTGATGTGGGGGGAATGGAGTTCCAGATTTTAGGAGCATTTCCAGCAAATGTTTTGGCTGCGGTTTTTATTTCCTACGTGTTTTCAGCGGGATGAGTAGCGTGGTGTTGGAGCTCCTGAGGCTTCTGGACTGACTGGCCCTTTTGAGTTTGGCGGCCAAGTATTCAGGATTACCTGTGTGCAGGGCTTTGTTTGTGAGGCAGGCTGTTCTGAAGCTGGCTCGCAGCTCAATTGGGAGCGATTTAACTTCTCTGATGGCGGGAGTGATGTGTTCGAATTTCCTGATTCCAGTGACCATCCTCACTGCTGTGTTGAAGGTTGTCTTCAGGAGGGCGAGGTGTGATACTGCTGTACCGGTTATGGTTGCAATCCCATAGTCAATTCTAGAGAGTACCAGAGCTTGGGTGTCTTGTTGAAGGTCCTTGGGGGGAAGGAAGGGCTTGATTTTGTAAAGTAGTTTCAGGTTGAGAAAGGCACTTTTGGCCGATCTTGAAATATGATGTTTCATGTCCAGTTTCGGGTCTAGGGTGATGCCAAGCGATTTTACTGAATCCGCCAGGGCGAGGTTGCCGTGGAGGGTGTCAATGACTTTGAGCCATTCTTTAATTTGGGGGTGTCGTTTTTGTTGGAGATGAGGAGCACTTCCGTTTTCTCTTGGTTGAGTTTCAGGTGATTGTTTGTGAGCCAAAGTTGCACCTCCTTGAGCGTATTGTTAAGTCTTTGGATGTCATCAATGGAAGTGGTTTCCAGATAAAGTTGCGTGTCATGAGCATATAAGTGAAAAGGGATGTTGGATTTCCTGAGAAGAGAGGTGAGGGGTCCATGTAAAGCTGCGGGGAAAGTACAGATCCTTGAGGGACGCCTCTGATGACGGGGTGGAGGTCGGACTCAAAGTTTTTAATTTAGATTTTTTGTGAATGGTTGTGGAGAGAGGGAGAGAACCAATGTAGGACCGTCTCCTGAAGGCCAGCCCTTTCTTGCAGAGCCTTGATGAGCAATTTGTGGTCAACTACATTGAATGCGGCCGATAGGTCTAGAAGGATGAGAAGACAGCAGTGATCCGAGTCCAGTGATTTGAGGATGACATCTATGACATTGAGGATTGCGGTTTCGGTGCTACAGCCTTTTCTGAAGCCTGATTGATGGGGGTCAAGGAGATTGATATTGTCGAGGTGTTGGGTCAGCTGAGGGAGTACACAACTTTCCAGGATTTTGGAAATGAGGGGTAGATTCGAGACAGGTCTGAAGTTGTTCAGGCCCTCAGTGTCTAGCCCCTGCTTTTTCAACAGAGGACTGACTTGGCCTACTTTGAGGCAATCTGGAATGCTTCCAGAGCTCAGAGAGCTGTTAATGATCTTGTACCATACTGGGGCTAGGACAAGCTTCAGGTCTTTGACCAGGTGGGTAGGGTGTTGAAATATCGATTAAAAAAATATAGTTGACATAAATATAGTTGTAAAAATATCGTTTACAAAAATATCGACACCCTATACTTAAACAGGTCAGTACATAAATATCTACTCAAAAATATTGTTGTAATAAATATAGATGTAAAAAATATCGACTTTTTAATTTAATTAAATTACATTAAATAATAAATAAATATAAGTACTATTAACAAAATACATTACATTACTTTTATTTTTTAACTATTTAAAACAAATTAACTACACTTTTTCATTATAAACTTAATAAATGTGTACATATACATATATTTAACACATTACTTTATATAACAACAATAATACATACATATAATTAAAATATAGAATATATTATTAGTTAAAACATTTGATAGCGTAGGTGTAAAAATTACTATTCCCACTCCAGAGGGTGCAACAGTAGGGAAAGCGTTGGATAGCGTAGGGGTAAAAATTACTATTCCCACTCTAGAGGGTGCAACAGTAGGGAAAGCGTTGGATAGCGTAGGGGTAAAAATTACTATTCCCACCCCAGAGGGTGCAACAGTAGGGAAAGCGTTGGATAGCGTAGGAGTAAAAATTACTATTCCCACTCCAGAGGGTGCAACAGTAGGGAAAGCGTTGGATAGCGTAGGAGTAAAAATTACTATTCCCACTCCAGAGGGTGCAACAGTAGGGAAAGCGTTGGACAGCGTAGGGGTAAAAATTACTATTCCCACTCAAGAGGGTGCAACAGTAGGGAAAGCGTTGGATAGCGTAGGGGTAAAAATTACTATTCCCACTCCAGAGGGTGCAACAGTAGGGAAAGCGTTGGATAGCGTAGGGGTAAAAATTACTATTCCCACTCCAGAGGGTGCAACAGTAGGGAAAGCGTTGGATAGCGTAGGGGTAAAAATTACTATTCCCACTCCGGAGGGTGTAACAGTAGGGAAAGCGTTGGATAGCGTAGGGGTAAAAAATACTATTCCCACTCCAGAGAGTGCAACAGTAGGGAAAGTGTTGGATAGCGTAGGGGTAAAAATTACTATTCCCACTCCAGAGGGTGCAACAGTAGGGAAAGCATTGGATAGCGTAGGGGTAAAAATTACTATTCCCCCTCCAGAAGGTGCAACAGTAGGGAAAGCGTTGGATAGTGTAGGTGTAAAAATTACTAAATGTATTTAGTCATTTATAAAATAACAAATCTTTATTTTTATTTAATTAATCATTAATTAAATAATTATTCAAATAAAATGTAATTAATTTACTACATTTTCACTAAAAAATTCCAGTACACACACCTAAAATTAATTAAACAATTAACATAATTAATTACATAATTATTAATCAATTAACTAATTGAAATTAATTAACTATTATTTATTACACTATTTATATTCATTTAAAACATTCATTAATCTATTATTTTAATATATTTAAATTACTTCCCACCCTACTCCCCTATAAACCCACAACCCGCTACGGAACTATTAACACTAAATTCAACATAAAATACATTATTAACTAATAATATACTACAAAAAATACTACTTTGACAACAAATACTCATTAAAAACACTACATTACTTATAATTATTTAAAAAATGATATTTTTGTAAACTATGTTTTTGTAAACGATATTTATTACAACTATATAAAATGTTATCGATATTACTTACCTGTCTGTCGATATTCTGGTCAGACTATATTTTTGTCATCGATATTTCTTCCTGTAGATATTTTTGCAGCGATATTTAGGTTAGTCGATATTTTTACGACGATATTCCCGTTCTGTACCAACCAGGTGCGTGGGAAGCTGATCGAGGGCGTGTGATGAGGATTTAGCATTGGAGATTAATTTAACTATCTCTTCTTCCTGGATGGGAATGAAGGAGGACCAGTATTTTGAGGGCATCAAGGCATCACTCTCCAGGTTATTAGACGCTAAGTTCATGATGGAGGGGGAGAGCTTTGAGCCAAGCGAGAGATCTATCTTGGTCATTTTCTCATTGAAAAACTTGGCGAAGTTGTCGCAGCGTTCTTTGGATGCTAGTGTTGAGGATGTCAAAGGTATTGAGGTTTGGTTCCTGATGATATTGAAAAGCTCTTTTGGTCGATTTTTTGCATTGTCTAGAGCAGAGCGGAAGAAAGCTGTCTTTTTATTTTTAATGCGGGCTTCTAGAAGTTGATCACGATGGAGGGTGGAGGAATTGTACCTCCAGGTTCTCTCTGCAGTTCTTAGAAGTCTTCTTTCTTTATTGATGTCGGAAGTGAACCAAGATCTGGAAGGAGTAACCCTGTTTTTTTTTAGTTTCAATGGGGCAAGCTGTTCCAGTGTGAGTGACAGATTGGAGTGATACAGAGAGGTGAGTTCAGTGGTTGAGAGGTGATCGGTGGAGATAAGGAGGAGCAAGCTAATTTGTTCTTCAAGGTCAGTTTGGGGAATCTGGGCTATGTTTCTGATCCATTTGGGGGGTCACGCTTGGGGTGTTAAGTTTGACCCACTTGGTTAATATGAAATTGAACTAGGTGGTGATCGGACTAGTCTATGAGGAGGATGTGTTCGACGGAGATTGCATTGCTTTCGGCGATAATTGTATCGAGGATTGCTCCCCTCTGGTGAGTTTCTTCTTGGCAATGTTGGGTCAGATTGTTTTCTGTTAGTAGGTTGTTTAGGGAATGTATGAGTGGGTTTTGTGTTTCGTTCCATCTAAGATTGAAGTCACCCAGGATTATGTTGTTTGAGTTTCCTATAGCGGAATGGGCAATTAAGTCGGAAAGGTGCATCCCAAATTCCAAGGAGTTGCCTGGGAGGGGGTGCGGGGGGGGGGTGGTAGAGAAGATGAGCCAGGGTGGGCATCGAGGGTTTTAATGACGATTGAGAGACATTTAAAGGAGCTGTAAGAGCATGAGGTACTTTCCGAGAAAGTGACGTTGCTCTTGTGGATGATTGCTATACCCTCACCCCTGTTCCCTAGTCTGTCTTTATCGATCAATAAGAATCCAGGAGGCACCAGCAGGTCGAAACTGGGGTAATAGAGATTGTTGAGCAAGGTCTCTGTGATGAAGGCAATGTCAATATCATGGGAGAGGAAGGTTTCTGCAAGTTGCGTTGCATGTTTGATGGCAGATCTGCAGTTAAGGAGCATGCAGTTGATGGGGGCCCTTCTATGTTCCTGTTCTCCGTGGGATGTGCTCTCGGAAAGCTGGCTAGGTGAGCTGGGCGTCTGGGTATTCTCGGGGGAGGGTGGTTATTTCTAAATCCAGTGATTACTTCTATCTTGGATTTTGGGGAGGCAATCGCAGGGGGTCGTAGGATGTGACTAAGTGTGTCACTTCCTGAGCGGAAAGTGGGGATGTTGTTCTTCTGGGTCTTTCAGGGTGCTTGTTGATTACCTTCGTGTTGGACTGAGGTTCTGGAAACTAGGATCTGGGAGGGATGAGAGGTACGAAGGTGAATGGTGCCTTTTCATGAATGGAATGTGGGGGGGGGGGGGATTGCGCGGTGGGGGTCAGGAAGGGCTTTTGCGTCCTGGCCAGAATTGATAAGGTTTCGTTCAGGCCTCGGATCAGGGTTTCAAGCTGCGTAACTAGGTGGAAAAGGCTTTGTGACGTGTTGTCCAGGGAGGGTGGGATAGTATCTGGGGCAGCATTGCCCTTGGGGGAGGGGGGCGAGTCCAAGAGGGGAGGGAGGGAGATAGGGGTAGTGTTGCTCTTGGGGGATGAGAGTGGGGCTGGGGCAGCGTTGCCCATGGGGCTGAGGGGATTCCCAGTTGTGACCGTTGTTGAGGGAGGGGAGGGTGACCCAGTCCTGATGTTTAATGTGGGAGGAGCTGTCTGCAATGAGAGTGGGAGAACTTGTGGGCCGGCGCAATGACTGTTCCAGTCGGGCGATGTCTCTCATGTGATAGGGGAGCGGTGCCTAGTTGGGTGGAGGCTGTGTTTGCGGGAAGTGTTCTGAACAGGATTTCAGGGGGGGTGGGAGGGAGGGGGGGATGCATTGACTCCATGAGTGAGTATGAATGTTGTTCAATGTTAGAGAAGAGCAATAGGCATCGCTAGATGGTGAAGAGGAGGGAATCGAAGCGGAGGAGAGGGGGACCCGAGCCTCCTCTGTCTAGGAAGGCTCATTGGGGGGAGGGGTGGTGTCACTCCAGTTAGCGTGGAGCTCAACTGGGTATTTTTTAGGGAGAGGAAGAGGGAGTCGTAGACCACAAGGTTAACGCTCTTAGCCTGATTCAGGACAGTGCAATTGGCGTAGATGGTTATGGAGATTTTACTGCTCCTCGTCACTAGGTTCGAGAGAGAGGTCATCAATTTGCGACTATGGGGGGTGATGGTAGTTTTGGAGATGGAGAGATGTGTGTTTAGGATAATGTACCAGTTGTCGGGTCTATCTGTGCGGAAGATGAGGTCCATTTCTATCTGTCCTCTAGAGGAGCAGTGGTAAGTGTCTACGAAGAGTGTCTCCTGGTGTTGTCTAATCAGTCTGTGTTTGAAGTTTTTCTTCACTTTACTTGAGAGGTAGGGTGGGAAAGCGATTGCGTAGGAGTTTGGTCCATGGGGTGTCATGTAGTTAGTTGCTTGCGGGGCAGCATTTAGTTGTGTGACCGGTGTCATTATGTCACTGGGTGAGTGGGAGGTGGGTACTCTCCGAAGAGTAGTAGGGAGGGATGTCGTGCGGTGGCGAGAGTGTTGTCAGGTCAGGAAGGAGGGTGATGGGTGAGAGAGGGAAGCTGACTCTCGGAGGGTAAGGGAGGGAACCGTGAGAGGGGTGTATGGGGGGAGAGTTCCTTAGGGCTAGGGTATTGGGGTAGATGCAGTCCTGATCTCCTCGAGCTGGGGTCAGTATCGCTTAAGCACCTGATGCCGGGGCCTCTAACTTTGGGGAAGTCATTGTGTGTGGCAGGGACTCCTCTGGCTGGGTATATGGATCGGAGAGCTAGTTCTCAGGTGTTGAGAGGGCATACCTCGAGGACGCGAAGAAGGGGTAGTCAATCAAGCCTTCCTTTTTACTGACCCTGCCTCTGCTGATGGAATCCAGTAGGGATCAAAGAGAACCAGAAAGCCACGCCCTATGCACTCTTGTTTTCGACGGCCCTTAGTGGTACAAGTAGCAGGGGCTGACCTTGCTGCTTCTACTCCCAGGGTCCTATTGTCGGTCTCTGGGTTACTGGGGGCTATTACAAGATGAGGATGTTTTGATCTGTGGCAATGAGGTGGGTCAACAGTAAGCAAGAGTCAGAGAGTAGACCCTTTCGGCCTCTGCCTAATGTGCTGCTTATTAAAGGGAGCTGCTTTCGGTCTCGTTTAGGGTGGCCATTTTGGGTCAGGCAATGGGGGCAGCACTCGAAATGTCTGTTAATTCATGACGGTTCTGGGCATCAGACTTGTGCTCAGCATGGAGATGCTAGTTGTCCCTCGTTGGTGTGGTGTATATTCCTTATCTTGACGAGTGGGGAATACGCAGAGTGCTGACCTGTGCAGGAGTTTCGGACACTCCCACATGGGACCACAGCTAGTGGCCAGTGGAGCTCAGACCTACACCCACACAGACAGACCACCCACGCAAGCGCTGCATCATCCTTGACAGTCAACTGACTATGAAACGACAATTCAATGCAGTTACCTCCTGTTTCCAGATCCTTGCATGCTCTACAGAATCTTGAGATGTTTCCCTATAAACACCAGAAAGATCGTCACGCAGGCCCTCATCACTAGCCACCTCTGTTGCAATTAAAGTCAGAGTCAAGGTATAGTAATGAAGTTGAAGTTTTATTAAATCAGCCCCACATCTAAGGCGGTGCGTAGGTCAGTTAGGCAGAATCATTATGGCAGTTGGGGGCAAGGGAACGGAACCAGGACAGTGTGGAATGTTGGGGAACCAATGGGGAGGGTGGGGGATGATGGATGCCCTCGCGCAGGAGAGCTGGTAGGCACCACTTGCCTAAGGTCCCAGGGTGGAAACCGGAACTAGGTTACAACACATCTTCCTCTCTTGAGAGTTTAAACAGATAAGCCCAACGTGTGGCAAAGAGAACTTTGGTGATAAGTAACGAGTCACCCTTAGTCACAAACAAGGTCTTAATAACATTTGGGATTGTGGATGGTTCTCCCTGATGTTCCCTTGGAAACAAGGGCATGAGGAACACTCTCTGTGTCAGAATGAGATTCCTTGTTGGTTCTGCCAAACCTACCGCTGAAGCAGTGACCGCCAGACTTGGCTTCAAAGACAGAGTGGGAGTCACCGTAACAGCTCCGTTTGATAATCAGAGTGCGTGGAATGACCCCCAGGGACTGGTCTGAATGATTGACAGTCAGCTGAGTCAGTGGCAGGTGGGAGATAGTGTGAACTCGTGTTTCTGAACGTGGGACAGTGTCCTACTTGGTTCTATCATCATCATCCCACATATCTTTGCAGAGTACCTTCAGGGTGAGAACATAGTAGGTGTTTGAGGTGTGTCCATTTCCTCATCGTCTGACTCTACATCGTTTAACTTGCCAATGTTTCGTGTAGGCCCACACACAGTTCAGTTCAGTCCCCAACGGGGATGATGAACTTCCGTGAGGGCTCGCTGAGTCTTCTGATCCACAGAACTTGTGCTGGCCCGCAAATCCAGTATGCATCTAGTCAATTCCTAAGTTTGCCACATGGTGTGGGCGTAGTACTGGTTTGAGTGCCTTCCTGTTCTCTTTCTCTGATTCCTCATCGTTCACTCCGCCTTGGCAATCCATTTTGGTATTATGCTCCTGTCTGCTATTACTTGTACTGACTTCTCCATCCAGGTGAGTGACCACGGCTTTAGGATCCTTTTTCTTGGGATATTTCCAGGACCATAATGCACTGCGTCTACGCCTACGCTTACTCATACAACGGGTATCCCTCACGTTGTCACCATTGGTGATAGGTCTGACGTCAATTCTCTTGATGTATTCTGTACCAGTGTCACTTGTACTTTCCTTTCCAACAAATCCCCCTCCTTCAATACATGCTTCCACAAAGACCTGTCCTCCTTCCAATTTCATCAATTGAGTTCCACTAGAGAATGTGGTTGGGTCCCCTGTGTCTCTTAACTCACATTCTCTCCAGCCTTCCACAAGCATCCTGCTTTTCCTTAACTGAACTTTGGGGTGAGGACATCGTGCGTGTTTGTGTGCCTCTTTACTTTCATTCTCTGGCTCTTCATTATATAACCAGTCATAGTACTCTCCTTGCATGTTACACCTAGACTCCACCAGACACTGACCATCATCTTCTTCCTGGTCACTGTCATCAGCATTATTCTTTCTTGTGATGGGTTTTGACTCAATCAGTGCAGTAGAGTGCCACACTTCCCCATCTTTGAGGCAGGTAGAATTGCAAAAGTCCTCCACTAGCACTGTGGACTGAGATATCATACATGTTCCTTTATAGGCCGGTTCACTTTTATCTTCCAGAACTTCTTCACTGATCTTTTTCTTGAATTCTTTGCTAATTTAATCCACAACATCATAACTCATGAATGTATTCTGTTTTTCTTTGAAATTGTCAATGGCTGCTTCATTTTTCCATTCTTTACTCCATGCAGCCTTTGTCCATCCACTTTTGGTCGTGGACGATGGCTTTCTCTCACTCATCATCTTGAAGCTTGAAATGAGTCTGTTGTTGTTTTGTGCCAGCCTATTCAAAGGTTCAGTACGGTTGGGATCTTTCATTATTTTACATTTCTTCTGTTCTTCCCACCCCAGTGCCGAGGGTCCTTCTTCTGAAATATAAACCATACTCCATGTGCTTCTCTTCATATAGCTCAATTTTGCTTCTCTACAACCAATTAAGTTAATGTTTTCTCCTGTGTCTTCGGGGACGTGTCAGCTTCTTCTAATTCATTCCCTAGTGCCACAGCTAATTTACTCTTCCATATACCTTTGCTTACCACTGTACAATTTGAACCTGAATCAGCGATAACGTCAATTCCTACTCCACTTATGTCAATGGTACTCTCAGGTTTGGTTTCACTTATGTTCAATTCATTCTTGCAATCACCATATTCCCAGAGAATTTTGTCTCTTTGTGCGTTGACAAACAGTTTTTGTTAGTAATGTTCACCTAAGTCATCCATCACCTCCTCAAATACATTTCTGTTCGCTCCCTTCTTGACTTCTTTTTTTGGTGGGGGTAAGATGCACATTACGTTTTTATCCATGTTACTGCTGCAAACAAACTCAACTTATATAATTTCCCTTTATGTGTTAACCGTACAGTTGTTTCTTCCTGTTTTGCTGTGGATGGTGCGCTTAGTTCAGTTGAGTGGGTGTTCAGACTTTTTCACTTAACTAGATATACACTTTTCCTTAACGTTTCCTTCTATCTGCCCATTTAGTGTATAAAGTAACTTTTTTTTTTTTTAAACACTTTTTTCCTGAAGTGCTGCTCGTAAATTCCACAAAGGGGGTACTATTCTTATTCACTCTTATGCTGACCACTCGATTTAATTATTTCTCGGAATTATCGTGTGCAGATGCAGTTGTGGCCTTCGACAGCAAGGTGGCGCTGCTGCGTGAAGTGCGTCGTTCTCCCTTTCGCGCCAAAGTGCTGAGGAAAACTCTACGATCGCCAAGCGCCGCCGGGTTCTGCCAGCCGCATCCACTTTCACGTTCCCGAATATGCTGCTTCAAGGTAAGCTAATCATTCCATTGAATCATACAGAAAAGCGCCGATGCTGATTCACCTCTATGGTGTAGTTGAGCCTCTTCGCCTCGCGCTGAGGAGAGTCACCCTTTTTTCATTCAGACTGTTACACATTCAAGGGTTTACGTCGCTCTAAATGCACCTCACTTTCACTTAAGACACGGCTAATTTGTCATGCGCTGCACTAATCTTCGGAGATACATAGGGCATCGACACAGTGGAGAACTTTACACGCTAATAACCTTTCATTGCTATATACTTTCAGCTGGTAATTCTTTGTTTTCCTCAGAGCGTTATCTCGTTATCTCGCCTTGGGTTTGCGCTGTATATGAGGAGAGTCTCACTTCACACGCTGACGCGCAGCTTAAAACATCATTAAATGCGGTTACAGAGATTATTTTAGTTTAGTTCCCTGCTCCGCTCACTTCTCCTCCACCCGGCTACCAAGGCTCACCTCATGGACTTACTCAGATTCCAGTGTTCACCTACTTCGGGTCTTGCGTTTTTTTTTTCCTTTCCTTTAATATCTCATTTTCACAAAAACGCCCAAAGTTTCATTAGTATTCACCGGTCACAATTAATCTTTTGAAAGTCCAAGGCTCACTTTATCACTTTCACTCTTCAATTAAACTTGCCGAAATTCACGGAGGCTGCTCAGTTTCCTCACTATACTTCATGTAAGAAACACATGCTCCACGGCTCACCACATGAACTTGCGCAGAGTCCAGTTATCCTTTATCTCGGGTCTTACTTTTCTTTGAAATGTCAGTTTCACCAGAACGCCCGAGTTTCAATTAGTATTCACTGGTCGAATTAATCTGCTATGCGTCCATGGCTCATTTCACTTTCGACTCACTCAAAAGTCGACTTGCCGGAATCACGGAGCTGTTCTTTATCCTTGACTTATTAATATCAAGCCAGTTCTTCCCCGACCCGGCTGCAGCACCGTGCCTTTAGAAAAGGTTGCTTCCGCATTCAAACTGGAAGGCAGTGGGTTCGCGGTGAGGGGCTGAGGTCCTCGTCGCCACTGTTGAAATTAAAGTCAGAGTCAAGGTATAGTAATGAAGTTGAAGTTTTATTAAATCAGCCCAACACCTAAGGCGGTGCGTAGGTCAGTTAGGCAGAATCATTATGGCAGTTGGGGGAAAGGGAACGGAACCAGGACAGTGTGGAATGTTGGGGAACCAATGGGGAGGGTGGGGGACGATGGATGCCCTCGCGCAGGAGAGCTGGTAGGCACCACTTGCCTAAGGTCCCGGGGTGGAAACCGGAACTAGGTTACAACAACCTCGACTACAGTAGCGCTTTCTATTCCAGAATTTCCACCCGGCTCCTCAAAAGACTCCAGACCACACAATGCACTGCAGCCAGACTCATCCTGGACCTCCCCAAATGGACCCACATCACCCCCCACCTCGGAAATGTCCACTGGCGACCTTCCAGAAGGGATGCTAGTTCAAGATCCTCACGCACCCATACAAAGCTCTACACAACCAAGGACTATCCTACATCAGCCATCGACTGAACTTCCAACTGCCTGCTAGACACATGCGCTCTGCTTCGCTCTCCCTCACACACACCTCCGCATCCCTCGCAGTGGGTGCCGCTCCTTCTCCTACATCGTTACTCAGTCCTGGAATGATCTCACACTCCCCCTCCGAACAGCACCCTCCCTCGCGGAGTTCAAAAAGAAACTCAATACCTGGTTTTTCGATGGAGACACAGCATCCTCAGCAGCCAGATACTCCTAGGGGTGACAGTGCTGCACTCTACAAATGCTGATTAATAGATTTATTGATTGATTCCTGTAATGACCCATAGGGTGAAAAACATAAATATGTTGACATAAATATCTCCTTTCTGCAGCTCACATTTTTGTTTTGGAAAAACCTAGCAGAAGCCACTTCCTGTCTTCCTTCTTTCAGTTGCAACTGTAATGATGCTTTATGACCTCTCTTTCTTCTCAACTGCTGACCCTGGCTGCAGGCATTGTGATGTCAGAGCCCAACTGTAGTAACTTATTACAGGTGAGCAGCTATGACATTTATTTATTACAGGTGACTAGATACATGGCAATTCGACTGTAATAAGGAAATCACAGATGGGCTTGTATACTGTGGTTGCAGGCGCCCATGTATTATATTGACCCATATTGCATCCACCTCCTTGCCTGTCACAACATCACAAGGTAAAATGACTATTCTTAACTCGATCTATACATACCTTGGGAGGTCAATATAGGTTGAGTTAAGAACAGTAGTTATATACATGCCTTGCAATGCATGTCAATGTAGCGGATGCAAAATGTTTGTCACACAATATAATGCAAGTAGGTGATTTAATGACACAGGTTTCCTCAGGCATCCTCTTTTGCTACAAAAGAACGACCTCTGGCGATGATGAGCTCAATTCTTCTTTTGTTAACCTTCTGAGGCATTAGCATGCCTCTCACATGGCATAAATGCCCTGTTAAGGTAAATCTATATGGGCATGGTGTGTGGAAACTTCTCAGCTACCCAGCCTAAACTTGGGCCATCAGCTTAGCTAATATTTCCCTTGCATCTCAATATAAGGATGCTTAGCCATAATTCTCCTTATACATGTAATTTATATGTAAAGATAAAGTACACAGTTCTGACCTCACCGATTGACAGATGATGCTGAGATCTGGGTTGGATAAGCGAAGCTGTCAATCACGACTGCTCCAACCTGTCCCTGCTCTTGCATTGTTACCTTGTCTCTGGTGAGCCGGAAGAGAAACAGAGAATGGCCTGCTGTGCCACTGGGTATTGCAAGGTAAATTCGAAGAGGGTCTGCAGAATGAGAAATTGTTTGGTGGGTTGTGTGTGTGTGATGGAGACGTCATGGGGTCATGGTTGTGGTAGAGGGCGTCACTTTGGCATTTTGCTTGCATTCCTAGCAACATATTCTGACTAACCCTAGCACAATAATGACCCATTAGTACTACATTGTGGACATTCATGGAGGCACTCTGGGTAAGCCTGGCACAATAGGGTCCATCCATGCTATACTGTGGTCATTCTTAATACCTTTCTGGCTTTCACTGACATAGTGGCCCATCGCCACCATATTGTGGCCATTTCTGACATCATTCTGACGATCCTTGGCATACTAATAAATATATATGATCTATTAGGCACTGTGTGGGACGACTGCAAGTGTCATCGAAATGTTGTTGAAAATGTTGGCATATATTTTCAAGGTAAAACAAGGGAAAGTCTGAATGCATTAACTGGTGAATAAACAATGGAAAATACCGAAACCTGAAACAGTTCATACCACTAGGAATAGACACTGGGGATAATTGAGGGCTTCATTTAAACATTTATGAAAAGAACAGATATCTATGTACAGACTTTGGGGGAGGCAAAGGCCGAAGCTGAGATAATGTCGGTCCTCCTTTCAAAGGCCAGCATGGCTTTGGCAGAGTCCGGTAGCTACATGCAGTGCTTGCCTCTGAGCCAAGTCTGGCATGCTCGAATTATGCCAAGCCAACTCCTAGGACTGTCATCGTTTGCCGTCACTGTTAGAAAAGCCCTAGTGGCACTGACTTTGGAGTGGGGCAGGCGTGTTTAAATCCGCTTGATGCAACAATGTGAATAAATCTAGGATGAACCAGGGTGCCTTGTCATGCAAGATCCAACCAGCATCAGAAAGAAACAAGCATTTACAATGCAATGGTCTTGGCATTATTAAAGGTAGAGCTATTAGCATTGCTCATGACATTTTTTTCATTTTTTTTTAAAAACATAAATAAATGGTATTGTCATTTACAATGGCAATAGGTGAGCATTAGAGAGTAGTAGAGAGTATTCGCAGACACAGAACCACACACACACATACACACACACAGACAGAGCCGTGCACACACACAGACAGAGCCGTACACACACACACATACAGAGACAGAGCCGCACACACACACACACCCACACAGACAGAGCCATACACACACACACAGACAGAGCTACACACACACACACACACACACACACACAGAGACAGAGCCTCGCACACACACACACAGACAGAGCCACGCACACACACACACAGACAGAGTCACGCACACACACACAGACAGAGCCATGCACACACACACACACAGACAGAGCCAAGCACACACACACACAGACAGAGCCACACACACACACAGACAGAGCCACACACACACAAACACAGACAGAGGCCCGCACACACACAGACAGAGCCACGCACAGACACACAGACAGAGCCACGCGCACACACAGACAGAGCCACGCGCACACACAGACAGAGAGCCACGCGCACACACAGACAGAGCCACGTGCACACACACACAGAGCCACCCACACATAGAGCCACCTACAAAAAAAGCTACACACACAGACAGACAGAGCCACACACACAGACACACACAGAGCCACACACACAGACACACACAGACACATACAGACAGATGACACTGGGCTCACGTTCCTTACAGAAAGCAGATTGAGAGTACCAAAAGGGACGCATTAAGTTCTCAACGTCTTTTACTGATGATAAATTTGCACAAAGTTCTTAATAATCCCATAACTAGATCCTATAACACTATCCTGCATATCTCCATCCACTGACATCTCACACCACAAGTCCATCATACCACTCTACAACCCATATCTCCCTATTTAGGACTACATCCCATATCTCCAGCCTATAACATTGTGCCCTAGATCGTCATCCAAAATCACTACACCATACAACTCCATCCTATAACATGACACCCTGTATCTCCACTCTGTAACACCAAACCCTAAATCTCCATTCCATGACGCTGCACCCTGTGTCTCCCTCATATAACATCAAAACTCATAACTACACCCAATATCTCCATTAATAGCACTGCACCTCAAACCTCCACCCTATAACACCCCAAAATAGCCACCCTATAGAACTTTACACCCTATAACACTGCACTCTATATCTCCATTTTACAATTCGTACCTAAAATCTCCATCCTGTAACCTACACCCCAGCTCTCCATCCTATCCTATCACTCCATCCCATAACTCCGTTTTATAACACTACCCACCCATACCATGTTAGGCCTCGTTTTATACCCACCCATACCATGTTAGGCCTTCCAAGTCTTTTCAAAATATATCAGAATATTACCCCACTTCTGACACTGATTGTTCTTTTCGGCTTTTTACAGTATTGTTGCCTGTTTTTTAATTAGACGTTATGAACGTAATGCATTTTAAATGAACTGCATATTGTACGACGTAGAATGACCCCCGAGCTTTGCAGGACCCCTGACCCAGGAAGTTGTTGGCTCGTTGCCCATGACCACGGTGAGTGAGGAGTTAATGGAAGGGATGTAAGGTGCCGCTGGAACGGCCAGTGGGGTGCACCTTGGCTTGGTTTGGGGGGATTCGGGTAACTACAATGAATAAGGGGCCTATGGGAGGAGAGTTGGCCTTTCGAGAAGAAGGAGGGGCCCTTTGGCCGGGAGTTAGGGGCACATGGACACATGGAACAGAAGTCAGGGATCATAGTTCGGGGTGGAGTGAAAGCCCATGGAAGAGGACCAATGGGGTGGGAGAGGACAGTCCTGCGATGCGGGGTAGTGGTCACATTGCTTGTGATGGGGGGTGTGGATGGGGGCGGGGGCAAGTAATGGAGGGTGAAGGAACTGTTAGATGAGAAAAAAAATCCGGAGGGAAAGTTGCGAGACAGCCATGGGTTTGGGGCGGGGGCATTGGGCGATGAAAGAGTGTTTGGAGGGAAGGACACCTTTGAGGGGAGAGCGAGGGGCGCCTGGATTGAGAGCGCTTGTTCCCGGGGCACCAGTACCTGTTGTGACCAAGCAGCAGGTGAGCAGGGTGCTGAGCAGGAGCTTCATTTTCAGCAGGCTCTGGGTGGCTGTCTGCCATGCGCGCTTCTCGCAGGGACACTGCTAGACCCTCGGGCCATACATGCCTTTTATAGCCCTGCCTCAGGCATAGGGACGGACATTGTCTGAGACATATGACACCTGGGCGAGAGGTGCACGTGTTGCAGCAGGGGCAGGTGGCTTGTGTTGCCGAGGGCAGTTCTTTGTTTGTTGTAGGTAGGAATACACCAGGCAGCCTGAGCAGGGCAGCATCTTAATTACGCAGCCAGGGTGCGTTCCTGGAAGGAGCCCGCATCGGGAAGGCCCCCAGCAGCTCTCTTCCATGCCACGCAGAAGCCCTCCATAGCTCACAGGCACATGATTGTCATCAGCAACTGGCTCGAGGGAGTCTCATCGTAAGAGTCTTGTTGTCAGCGTGCATTTTCAAGCTGGCCTAAATCGCGACAGGACACTGGTTCTCTGGCACACCGCTAACCTTAACATCTATTTCGCCCTTGTTAAGGTTTACTTCGGTGATTCATAGTTTTCTTTGTTTTACTTTGAACAACGGCAGTCACCTCAGTTCACAGCGACATGAGTGGCTAGTACTGCACTTGAAGACTGATGACGCGGCGGAGCTCGCAGATGAGCCCCCGCATCTTTGCATTTCTATTGGTCACCAACTACCAGTGACACACGCTAGGAAGCCACGCCCTACCCGAAAGCAGGCTACTCCTTATTACTGAGCGGAATGGTCTGTTCAATAACACTACGGAGCCCCCGCCAGGACGGCATAGGCACGAAAGGCGCCCGTCTCTTCCTTCACAAGTAAGATTGTTGCTTTGGGGAAACCGATGCCCCCGATCCGCGATTCTTGTCGAATCCACCCTTATCTTGCTTTTCCTCCCAATAGATCATAGCAAGGAATTTGCCAGTCCGGGGGTGCTCACGGAGCCTTAATTAGCAGCGCTCCTAGTAAGATTGGTCTATTTTGGCGCCGCATTCCTTGCATGCTGTGCACACCTTTTACTTGCGTTCATAATTTTCACTGGATAGTGCGACACGATTAGATACAGTGCTGTTCGTATTTTTAATCATGCATGAATCACTACCACGGCAACCATTCTTTAACCTCTACCACGAGGTACGACACCCACAGTGCCTACCACCTTGTGGTACGTCCCCTCTCACGAGCACGGGCCTTCCACTGGGTGTAGGCGGACACGGTATCTTAGATACTGTGGGTTGATCTACACAGAGATGCGGCTTTCCTCACCCACCAGTATGCAATATCTGTGTTCTAATGGCCATAACCCATGGGCCATCACCACACGAGTCCGGCCCCATACCATTATCACTGGTGTAGCCCGGACAACATGAGGTGCACTCATCGCGAAGTGACATGTTATTGTTATGTGTTGCTACGTGTATGTATGTCACCCACAACCCTTTTCCCTATTTTCCTTTCACAGGTTTTTTTACCGGGAACACAGGGGAAAAACACTTGTTTAATTGAGAGTCTCATTTTGTGACTCTACATCAATTACCGGCGTGGATAGGGTGCGCCTTAGCGTGCGCATACCGTCCCGCTGGTACTACATTGGTCCTGATGAAAACCTGATAATTGACACATAGGTTGAAACATGTAGACCTCTTTTTAATTCACAATACGACTCCTTTTTATACACCGACAGCCCACCTAACAGGGCAACTGGCGTCCCACATTTTAATAGTGTCCGTGACACTCCAGAACAAATTCTTTGAGTGGCTAGGATCGGGTACTTTTTAAACACACGATTACCTGTCTTGCACATATAAAAAGAAAACCAGCTCCACTGTAGTCAGGTGTCGTAGCACACGTGGATGGCACTCGGCTATTCAGGTGGGACCCTGATGATGAAGCATGTCACCAACTAGGTTGGTGAGTGAGGGGTCTTCTTAAGGACAAAGGATGTCCCATTTTGGGTTGTGTTTAACGCACCTTGCCCTCCCTCTACTGAGGCTGGGATTTATTCATAGGGTCTAACTCCCTTATTGTTCTTTAACTATTGATCTAGGGGACTGGGAGTCCCAACCCTGCCTTCACTGGCTAATACCCTTCCTCTCCATATTGTTTATGAAGAGTGGAGTAAAGTGTCATAGAGTGGAGTAGCGTAGAGTGTTGTAGAATGTTGTAGAGTGGAGTGGCCTAGAGAAGAGTGGACTGCGGTAAAGTGTCATGGAATGCCATAGAGTGGAGTGTGTTGTAGAGGGAAGTAGAGAGGAGCTGAGTAGAGTGTCATAGAGAGGAATATTGTGGAGTGGAGTGGAGGGGTAAAGAGTGGAGTAGAGTTGCCTAGAGTGAAGTATCATAGAGTGGCATAGAGAAGCGCAGGGTGAAGTAGCACAGAGTGGAATAGAGTGTAGTATCATAGAATGGAGTGGCATAGAGTTGAAAAAGGTTAGAGTGGAGTGGCAGATAGTGAACAGAGTCGAGTAGAGCGTTGTGTCATAGATAGGCTGTCCGGTTTTAGGTGTAAATCTATAATAACTGATAAAACCCCATCAAAAGGGAAATAGCCCTCACCAGCGTGAACATATAAACACTGGAAAAACTCCTGCACAACTACAAACTAAATGCCATAAAAAGAATGAAAAGGAAACTGAAAGAGTCATTTTTTTATTTCCTGAAGGGGCCAATACAATGTAACTTTAAACTGTAACTGTAAAGCAGAAAGAGAGACTGGGCTAACATTAGTCTGCTTGAGTTTTGTTCATTAGGGATGTTACTAAAATATTGTTTCTTCTTCTTTCTTTTGCTTTTTTCAGTTTTGTGGTCTTTGTTCTAAAGATGCAGGGTTTAGAAGCATGTTTTAGGTCTTGTTTAATTATTTTATAAACTGTAGAGAATCAGGAAATGTCAAAATCATATTTGATGTTTTAGCTGTGCTTGATTCTTCCACTGATAGGTAAAATGGCTGGTTTCATAAGAACCTTTCTAAATATGTGCCATCACATTTACCCACAGAGAGTGGGAAAAAACCCTTGATACATTAGCCCATAGTTTCTAGTGAGTCTGTATTGATAGTAGGTGAATTGCCAGCACCTCAGCCTTTAAACATTCAAAGCAAGGTATAGTGACAAGTATATGTGAAAAGTGTGATATAACCAAGCATCCGGGATAGTGGTAAAAAAATGACACCAGACTTTTGGCAAATATGGAATGCTGCTGCAATAACGTTCTTTGTATTTGCAGTGATTTAGCTACTTATATGAAAAAGTTGTATGATGACCTGTCAAAATCGATGCCTGAGCTGAAGTGCTTTCCTGTAAGAGATCCTTGCCACTCGTTAGATGGTGTGCTGAAAGTATCTTTCCAATCTTAAGAGGTAATGAAGAATGCTATTGTATTTTTAGTCCATTCTATTGCACTGTTTTGTTATGCACTGGAACTGAAACGCAAATATTTCTCATTTTGTGCTTTGTGTGGCATCAAAGAGTCATCCCAACTGTGTCGCTTAGGTGATGGTTCTCAGTCCAAGGGGTTGTGAATGCTATATTATCCATGTACAAAAGGGGGTGGTGATGAACAGAGTGTCTGAATTGAGCAGACCACTCTTACCCAGTCCAAAGATCAGGGCTTGATCCATCACCGTTATTTATCTCACTGCCCCATCCCAGCTCAGAACCTGGCTATATGCAAATCAGTCTGTCCCTGGCCCAGTGCATCATGGGAACAGGGCAGACTAAACTACCAAGCCAATTCTTTACCAGAAAGGAGACAAGCTACCGGGGACCGGTTTCTGGCATTTCAGCCTCTTCGGCCCGGCTTGCTTGAATCCTGATGGAGCAGTGAGAAAGGGACTCATGTCTGAGTATACCCTGCCACACCTATAGTGGCCAAAATCGATTTACAAAAGGGGGTGGTGATGAACAGAGTGTCTGAATTGAGCAGACCACTCTTACCCAGTCCAAAGATCAGGGCTTGATCCATCACCGTTATTTATCTCACTGCCCCATCCCAGCTCAGAACCTGGCTATATGCAAATCAGTCTGTCCCTGGCCCAGTGCATCATGGGAACAGGGCAGACTAAACTACCAAGCCAATTCTTTACCAGAAAGGAGACAAGCTACCGGGGACCGGTTTCTGGCATTTCAGCCTCTTCGGCCCGGCTTGCTTGAATCCTGATGGAGCAGTGAGAAAGGGACTCATGTCTGAGTATACCCTGCCACACCTATAGTGGCCAAAATCGATTTACAAAAGGGGGTGGTGATGAACAGAGTGTCTGAATTGAGCAGACCACTCTTACCCAGTCCAAAGATCAGGGCTTGATCCATCACCGTTATTTATCTCACTGCCCCATCCCAGCTCAGAACCTGGCTATATGCAAATCAGTCTGTCCCTGGCCCAGTGCATCATGGGAACATATTTTTGTCCACCCTAAGCGTGGAAGGGTATACTCAGATGTGAGTCCCTTGCTCATTGCACCATCAGGATTCAAGCAAGCCGGGCCGAAGAGGCTGAAATGCCAGAAACCGGTCCCCGGTAGCTTGTTTCCTTCCCAGTGTAAGAATTGGCTTTTGTAGTTTGGTTTGCCCTGTTCCCATCATGCACTGGGACAGGAACAGACTAATTTGCATACAGCCAGGTTCTGAAACTGGGATGGTGCAGTGAGCTAAAAAACGGTGTTGGATCTAGCCCTGATCTCTTGACTGGGCGAGAGTATTCTGTTTAATTCAGAGACTCTGTCCCTCACCACCCCTTGTTGTAAATATTTTTGTCCACCCTAAGCGTGGAAGGGTATACTCAGATGTGAGTCCCTTGCTCATTGCACCATCAGGATTCAAGCAAGCCGGGCCGAAGAGGCTGAAATGCCAGAAACCGGTCCCCGGTAGCTTGTTTCCTTCCCAGTGTAAGAATTGGCTTTTGTAGTTTGGTTTGCCCTGTTCCCATCATGCACTGGGACAGGAACAGACTAATTTGCATACAGCCAGGTTCTGAAACTGGGATGGTGCAGTGAGCTAAAAAACGGTGTTGGATCTAGCCCTGATCTCTTGACTGGGTGAGAGTATTCTGTTTAATTCAGAGACTCTGTCCCTCACCACCCCTTGTTGTAAATATTTTTGTCCACCCTAAGCGTGGAAGGGTATACTCAGATGTGAGTCCCTTGCTCATTGCACCATCAGGATTCAAGCAAGCCGGGCCGAAGAGGCTGAAATGCCAGAAACCGGTCCCCGGTAGCTTGTTTCCTTCCCAGTGTAAGAATTGGCTTTTGTAGTTTGGTTTGCCCTGTTCCCATCATGCACTGGGACAGGAACAGACTAATTTGCATACAGCCAGGTTCTGAAACTGGGATGGTGCAGTGAGCTAAAAAACGGTGTTGGATCTAGCCCTGATCTCTTGACTGGGTGAGAGTATTCTGTTTAATTCAGAGACTCTGTCCCTCACCACCCCTTGTTGTAAATATTTTTGTCCACCCTAAGCGTGGAAGGGTATACTCAGATGTGAGTCCCTTGCTCATTGCACCATCAGGATTCAAGCAAGCCGGGCCGAAGAGGCTGAAATGCCAGAAACCGGTCCCCGGTAGCTTGTTTCCTTCCCAGTGTAAGAATTGGCTTTTGTAGTTTGGTTTGCCCTGTTCCCATCATGCACTGGGACAGGAACAGACTAATTTGCATACAGCCAGGTTCTGAAACTGGGATGGTGCAGTGAGCTAAAAAACGGTGTTGGATCTAGCCCTGATCTCTTGACTGGGTGAGAGTATTCTGTTTAATTCAGAGACTCTGTCCCTCACCACCCCTTGTTGTAAATATATTATCCATGTGGCAACCGTTTGCAGAATTTTTGCTGAGTTATAATGCCAAAGGCAAGCAATGTGAGGATCTCTGGTCACATAGTGATAGTGATGTGAACAAAAGTACACTACTGCATTCTTGGATTCTTTTTACAGGAAAACATAATTACTGTAGTGGATATAATTTAAAAAAAACTAGAGACTGACAACACCCTTGTCTGCCAAGTGTTCAGCATAATTGGTGAAGAAGTGAAACATCTACTTGATAGTAGTCTGGGAGACACCTTTAGTGACTTTGGAAAAGCAACATGTTTCATGTTAAAGTGCTTCCCACTTGGTAAGCAAAGCAATGTCGAAGAGCAATTCAGGAACTTTTATTTTACAATGTATAAGAAATGGCTAGCAATGATACATGGAAATGTCCCTACACTAATCATGGAATTGAAGTCAATTAAACCTCTCTGTGGTGCTCTGTACAAGTTCTTGATCCCTTCTGTAAAGGGAAATTTACTCTGTAGTTTCAACCTGCTGTTTCATTTTTGACCGCTTCAATAATTCTGAGGGAATAAGCGCCCAGTTCAAAGCAAATTTTGCAGAACCTGCCCAGAGAATGCAATCTTCAAGTGCACCAGTATTGGCATTGAAAGCGAGGTCAGTAGCCAGAATTAGCAAATTGTGTACTGGCTGTTTTGGTATTGCCCGTCTCAACTGTCAATGTTGGCAGGACCTTTTCACAGAAAAAAGTTTACATGGGAAGGAAAGAGTGAGCGCACATGACCAAAGACTCACTGAAGAAGTATTATATGGTGTAATTCAATAAGTTTGATTTGCAAAAATGTATTTGGACCTCATATGCACTGTAGGTACACTGTCTATACACCATGCACTATCAGTGCAGAAAGCAAGCATTAATAAAAGCAAAACATTCCATAACCACCAGAGAAACACTGTTTCTGTTGTTTTTAATGGCACGAAAATGTGTAACCACTGATAACCACTGTTTTTAAGGTATTGAAATCACTTAAAAACACTGAAAAAAAACACCAAAATTTAAGAAAAATAGAAACTGAAAACAGGATGGCCTAGTCGTAGAATAGAATGTAGTGGTGTGGAGTAGAGTGGTGTAGAATGGAATTGAGTGTCACGGACTGGAGTGACTAAGAGTGAAAGGGCGTAGAGTGGGATAGCAAAGAGTGAGTACAGTGTTACAGAGTGGAGTACAGTGGAATGCCATAGAGTGGAGTAAAGTGAAGTGTCATACAGCTGAGTGTCTTAGAGTGACACAGTAGTGTATAGTGGAGCAACGTGGAGTGGCATGGAGTGGCCTAGAGTTAAGTGGCGTAGAGTAGCGAGGAGTGTCATAGAGTGGTTTGGAGTGGCATAAAGTGGAGTAGAGTGGAGTGGCATATAATGGGGAAGAGTGGAGTGGCGTAGAGTGGAGAGGCATAGAGGGGAGTGGCTCCAAGTGGCGTAGAGTACAAAGGAGTGGCATAGAGTTGAGTGGCATAGACTGGCGTAGAAAGGCATAGAGTGGAGCAGAGTAGAGTGACTTAAAGTAGAGTGTCGAAGAGTGGAGTAGAGTGTCGTAGAGTACAGTGTCTTGGAGTGGCATGGAGTAGATTGTCCTAGAGTGATATGTTGCAGAGTGGAGTGGCATAGAGTTGAGGGGTAAAGAGTCATGGTGTTGAGTGTCGTAGAGTAGAGTTTCATAGAGTGGAGTGACATAGATTAGAGAAGTTTTGAGCAGCACAGCCTAGAGTTGGAGAAAAGTGTCGCAGATCGGAGTAGACAGGAGTGCGAAGAAGTAGAGTAGAGTAAAGTGGCAAAGCGTAAATGCAGTAAAGTGTCATTTTGGAGGTGCATAGCATAGACTGTAGTAGAGTGGAATGGCCTAGAGTGATGTGGATTGCCATGGAGTATTGTAGAATGATGCAGAGTGTTGTGGAGTGTCGCATAGTGGAGTGGCCTAGAGTAAAGTGGTGTAGAGTGGAGTGGCTTCGTAGATCTACTCACATTTAAATACTTCCATACACTTCAACTCACAGACTTTGCTTCAGATACTGTATACCTAAGCATGATGACCCTACTTTATCCTGTGCTCAACACCAGACCATACTTCAAATACAAAGGCTGGCTTAAATCCTAAGTTTGGTTTGGGAAAGCAACAACAGGAGACTGTATGACGGATCACTGAAATAATATCGAGTGTCAAAATATCGACTAGCAAAAATATCGTGGACAAAATATCGACAGTCAAAATATCGAGTTTGTATCTACAAACAGGTAAGTACAAAAATATTGAGTACAAAATATTGTTTACAATAATATAGTTGTTAAAAATATCGACTTTATAAAAAACAGTGTTAAATTAAATTAATATTAAAATGTAATTACTAAAATATACTTAAAAATACTTACATTAACTTATAATAATTAAATAATAAATGAAAGTAATAAAAACATTTTTTACAATATTATTTGTTAAAACATATATATATATTAACATACTATAATTAAATAAGATACTAAAAACTGACCCTGAACCCTAAAAATACCCCTTTACCCAAAAGCCCAAAACTGACCCTAAACCCTAAAAATACCCCTTTACCCAAAAACCCAAAACTGACCCTGAACCCTAAAAATACCCCTTTACCCAAAAACTAAAAACTGGCCCTAAACCCTAAAAATACCCCTTTACCCAAAAACTGAAAACTGGCCCTGAACCCTAAAAATACCCCTTTACCCAAAAACTGAAAACTGACCCTGAACCCTAAATATACCCCTTTACCCTAAAACTGAAAACTGACCCTGAACCCTAAAAATACCCCTTTACCCTAAAACTGAAAACTGACCCTGAACCCTAAAAATACCCCTTTACCCAAAAACTGAAAACTGACCCTGAACCCTAAAAATACCCCTTTACCCTAAAACTGAAAACTGACCCTGAACCCTAAAAATGCCCCTTTACCCAAAAACTGAAAACTGACCCTGAACCCTAAAAATACTCCTTTACCCAAAATTAATCAATATTATTTAATTACCAATTAATTATTAATTAACAATAACAATAAAGTAAATATATTAGCACATTACCTGTAATTAATTTAATAATTAATATTATTTTACCCCAATTAATTACTTTACAATAACACAAAATTATATATATATGTAAAATTTATTCTAATTAATGTAATTAACTAATTACAAATAATTAATTACCAATTAATTACTAAAAAAATATGTACTAAATTATATTAATTAATTAACTAATTAATATTAATTAATTATCAATTAATTATTAATTAAAAATAATTACAAACATATATTAATTAATTAATTATTATTAAATTACTTCCCACCCTATTCCCCTATAAACCCACAACCCGCTACAGAATTACATTACGCAATTATTATAAAAACAAAATTCATTTAATAAAATATTTTATAACATTAATACACACTTTTCACACATATTATTACATAAATATACACTATAAAGTATTATATATCATTAAAAATTCGATATTTTTGCTATCTATATTTTATACAGTCGATATTACTTCACTTACCTTAAAAACGATATTTTTGCAGTCGATATTCTGTCCAGTCGATATTTTGTCCAGTCTATATTTTAAAGTCGATATTATGTCCAGTCGATATTTTGGAGTCGATATTTTGTCTGTTTACCCTGTATGACCTGTGGCGGTGCTCACATGGCCGGGTGAAGGCTGGGAATATGCACAGGACAAGCTCCAAGGCATTGAGGAACAGTGTCACAGTGTGCCCTTCAGCCGAAGCTCTGTCACCCGGTGGCCAGCACCCTCTGGAGTGGCTGTTGGCGATTTAGTACTAGCGAGCACCTATGTTCACCAGAGGTATTTGCAACTGTGGGGACAAACTTAGAAGATGAATACGTTCAATCCTGCACTGCCAACCTCTACAGAGTCGCAACATGGCTGCCGGAGGACAGATCGTTAGTCAGGTTTGTGGGGTTTGATGGTCCCATTACTCTGTCTCCCACTTTCATGAGACCTTAGTGATCAGAGGTGTCTACCATGCTCACCAGTTTCTGAGTATTTAAACCCTATGAAAATCCAAAGATCTTGTATCTTTATTCCACTTTTTGAATCCCGTTATTTCTATAGTATTCCATCATGCCTACGTGCTCAATGTCCAGTGCTTTCAATTTATTCTGCATACTGCTTGATCATTCCTTTGCACTCACTAGAGTAAGTGGGGTGAGTGACCTATTCCGAGCTCGTCAGGAGTCCCCAACCCAACCTCTACCACCCAGCCAACATTGCCTTTGAGATATGTTATTTCCTGATATCGGCGGCATAGGACAGTCTTGAACTTTGTTTTCACACTGATGTCAGAAGCACACCAGTCACTCATACTCTAAACAACTCCTCTACTGCAGGATGTTGTTTCTGGTTATAATATGTGTTTTTTTACTTTGTAATTTATTTCTGTAAATGTCTAATGTTCACTTTGACCTCTGTACATTTCATTGTAAATATTAATTGTAACCCTGTGGCATCGTTCTGATTATATTGTTAATAATGTGATTACTTTTTTACCCCAATACATATTTTATGTGCAATAAACGAAAAGACTGAACCTGTGTTTTGAGATTCTAATTCTAATTCAAATACCAACAACTCCCTCTGGTCCACCACTCACACCGTACTCCAACTACAACAATTTGCCCAACGCTCTGACGTCCAGACCCTACAGCATCTAAAATGAATCACCCTGCATTCTGCCAGCCAGACTGAGACACACTACAATGGGTTACACTATGCTCCAACACCCAGACCTCCCTCCATCTATCACGATACATCCTACACGCCAACAACAAGATACAAGGTCAAGTACAATGAGCCAGACTATGCTCTGTCATGCCAATACAAGCACAGCTGCCGTGAGACACCCAGGGGCATATTTACGAGCCCCTTCTGCAGCCGTTGAGTCTTCTTTTGTGAATATAACAGCGGTGCAAACCACCCAATCATATTTATAAGGCCACGCAAAGCCACTTTGCATGGGTTTGAATGGCCTCATAGAGATGGAGTAAGGCAAGCCAATGCAAATCCCCATGTTGCCTAACTCTGCACTAGGGAGGCATTACGTGGGCGTTACAGTAGGTTTTCCCATGCAACACCCACGAAATTAGACGCACTCCCAGATTTACAAGACCATGTAAACCTGCGGATGCGCAACAAGGAGATATAACTTTATTTCTCATTGTTTTTCGCTCTTTCTGTGTGTGCTGCATTCTGCAGTATGCATAGAAAGAGGAACAAGCCTCCCAGTATTGTTCCCCTTCCTACACAAAAACAGTCCTGCAGGCACCCTTGCACCACGGTGCAAGGGTTTCTGCTTATCCACTAGGCTGCAGAAATGGGGAAAGCACCGGGTGAAAGGACAGGAATACCTGTATGTCATGGACACAGCAAATTCCTGCCCTTTCACTTTGACGCAGGGCAACACACCAAGGTGGCTTGCTGGGCTGCCCAAATTTCATAAATATGGCCGTTGGTGCCTATTAAAAAAAATTGTGCTTAGTCCAATTGCTCCTAGCTGGACAATCGATTCAGCACCTGATGGCACGTACCTCAAGAAAACCCCCAGAGTAGATTGGTAAACAATCCAGCGTGTTACAACCCAAAAAACCCATCTCAAGACCCATCTGTTTCATAAGCAGCTTGATTTCTAAGCATGGTCCAAAAGTTCCCTCTAACAAACTCTTTTTCGGTGCTGTATACATACACATCACACACCGCTAACAGATATTTCACAGCAACGTACTCAAAAGAAGCAATATTAAATCAAATAGGAGAAAGCAAGTATGTCACAGTGAACACCAAAGAAAAAAGTTCGGATGCAATATAAACAGCACATCGCGGTACTTAATAAAACAAAATCTAAAGAGACAAGCAAAAGATGTTTTTAATTCTTAAAAACATGTAAAAATGGGAACAAAAACTCTGCATGCACAAAGAAACATTAATTGAAATATGTATTGTATTTAAAGAAAGAGATTCCCTGGCTTTTAGCATCTCATAAATCAGCAGTCCCTGGCTTTGTAAGAATGCAGACAAAACGTCTTCGTTCTATTCTTCGGCCGGCCAAGCAGATGCTGTGGCAAAGGCATTTATTGTAAGGTGGGCTTGCCTCTAGTCCCAGGGAGTTAGTAAAAAATCTGTCTATCCATGGGTGGCCGTGGAAAGGGCGGTGCTGAGGCATTAATTTAGGTGTGTGTGTGTCTGTCACGAATAAAAAGGGCTTGGCAGTGTATTGTGTCCGGTTCCGGAGGCCACGTCTCAGGGGGCGTTGAGACAGATTGGAGACAGTCCAGAGACAAGCAGCCAAATTGGCCCCTGGTTTAAACGACACATCCCACGAGGGGAAGATCTGGGCTCTACTTGTGTGTGTACTGGAGAAGAGGTACAATGGGGATTATGAAGAGATATTCCGATTCCCAAAGGGAGGAGACGCAGTACAGATGATTGCAATTCGAGGGCCAGTAGGCTCAGAAATAGATGTTTTCTTTCCCTGACACTTAGGACTTTACTTTGCCTTCTGCTCTCCTCAGCACACTTTGTCTTCATATACAGCCATCAATGTAAATAGTTTCTATTTCATTATTATTAGATATTTAATTAAACGATAGATGGATGGATGGATGGATGGATGGATGGATGGATGGATGGATGGATGGATGGGTGGGTGGGTGGGTGGGTGGATGGATGGATGGATGGATAGCAAACACAACAGCAAATAAAAAAAAATCATACAAGAAATACAGGACACACAATTGGAGAGAGGAGGTTTCCACTGTTTTATCCCCGCTAACTTTGTGTCATCAGTCCCCAATGTCTCCCCCAGCTGCTTTAAGTTGATCCTCAATTCATACTTAGGAGTGTTATTTGTTATATTCAGTAAAAAGATGTTTATACCTCATAGTATCAATTTGAGTGTTTGTTATTTTTAAAAGTATTTGTTAGTGCTTTAATTTGTATACACATTATCTAACTCCTGAGAAAAAAGTACATTTAGGTTAACATTTATTGATGAACTATCAGCGGCAGCTGGCACAAGTAAGCGTGGTGAGGAGGGGAGGGGTGGGAGGGGGGAGTCGACAGACGATGGAATAGGTATAATTAAATAAATAAATAATACCTATTCCTTTGACTTCCACCCGCCCCGCCGGGCTTACCGGTGCTGGCCCCCAATGTGCACTATGACTAGTATATTCTATATTTTCTTTAATGCCCTGATGAAGAGACAGATGTCTTGAAACACTTATTGGCAGCACTTGAGCTGATGTTCAAATGCATAATTTAGATTCCTTCAAAGTAACCAAGCGTGGTGCATCCATTTAAGATGTTAGACCTTTATTAATGTGATATCTGAGCCACCACCTCTGACTCCTGAGCCCTCCACCCAGTTTCTTATTCTATACCCTCTCTCCTGAGTATTTCTTTTCATTTAATGTTTTATCTTCCTACTTCTGTGCCCCAATCCCATACCCTACTTTAATGCCTTACTCTAGATCCTACCATTTGGTTTCATATCTGTAGTGTAGTGTAGTTAGCAATGACGGAACCCTTGCAGCTCCTAATAGACTCCGTAGAACTGTGACATAAATGTTAGAGCAAAGTGAAGGGAATGCAGGTTTAGAATGTTGAGTTTGAAGTTACACCAGGCGAGGCCCGTGCAGGTAAGAGCGGTGGGGGGGTGGAGGGTGAGTCGACAGACGACAACTAGGGAAACTTAAATTTTGAAAAAAGTAAACCACTTACCTTTGGCTCGCCGGATCACCGAGTCGGTGATGCGGTGAGCGCAAGGTAAGTGCTTTCGTTTTTTTTTTAATTTAAGGTTCCCTCAATGTAATCTGTGGCCTCCCCACCCCCTCGTCTCACCACTCTTATCTGTACGGGCCATGCATAGGTTACACACAGCAGAAAAAAGAAGTGTTACACTAAGCTTTGCGTATGGTGAAGTAATGAGTGGGTACCCAGACTGGGGAGGATGCTACAGTTGGAGACAAGATAGGGGATCAGTAGCCAGAAGATCGACAGGGCTCCTCCAGAGAGTTTGTCATGGTCCAGCAAACTGCTCGTGCTAGCCACGTATTTCTCAGTCAAAGTGCAGAATCGATATTGACATACGTGAAGTCAAAGCGCAACTCCAGCCAGTGTAAAGCATTTGACGATAATGAAAAGGGTCAGGGTGGGGGTGCTATAAACTGGAGTGTGGACAATTGAAGGTAAGTAAACAATTTAATAAATAAAACGAATTTCGTAGCGCACCCTGCATCGCACTTTGCGATGAAGGACGCGCTACGAAATTCATTTTATTAATTAAATTGTTTACTTACCTTCAATTATCCATACTCCAGTTTTTAGCACCCCCTACCCTGCCCCTCCCCCGCCCTGCCTCTTCGCACCACCGAAACTCCCTCCACGGGCCGTGGCTGCCAGCCAAGGACACATGGTGACTGCTCAATGTTTTGGGAAGACTATTATGTGAGATTCCTCACATTTCAGACATGTGGCTCATCACTCATCAGGCACTGATCTAACTGCAGAGACTTGGTCTGAAAAGACATTGAAGGACTGCCTGACAGCTGTTGTTTCTACATCAAAAACGCCAATCATGGACACTTCGACTGCCTGTCCCCGGTTTCCGAAGACACAGTTGGGACATCTGATCAGAGCATCACGAAAAACACACTGAAGAGCTATAATTATATATATTTGTAATTAATTTAACAGAAGGGAAGATATAGTGTCATGTGAGTTAGCAATGACGGAACCCTTTTGGCTCCTGATGGACTCCGTTGAACTGTGATGTAAGTGTTAGAGCGTAGTGAAGTGAATGCAGGTTTACAATGTTGAGTTTGCGGTTACATTAAATCATCATACCAGGTTAGTGATTGTTTCCCAAGAAACTTGGACCTTAAATTCACTTTCAGTTCCCAATAGTTTATGCTCTGAGTTCTATGCATTGTAAGTGGGTGTAATAAGTTGCATTTTCATGTGCCACCTGCTGACAGCCCATTTATCTATGGCCAAAACAATGTATGCATGCTAAGAGGTCAATTAGGATGGCGGTGGGACTGTCACCTTCGTGCCGTCTGTGTCAACAACATCCCTGACAATGGTCAGACCATCGCATTAGGATGCAGTTGGTCGGACCGCAATGGCCTCAGGGACCGACCAATAGCTTGCGACGTTCTCAAGGAGCCCGTCGGGCAGTCGGTCCGATCGCAGTCCCCACAATGGAGACGGTGCCTTATCAGGTACTGCCGTGGGGTTTACGATCCTCTTTTCCACCAGCCATTTCACATCAGTTTTTCCCGATGTGAAAAGGCTGGTGGAAAGGCTTTTTTGGAACCCCTAGCATGATTTCCAGGTATCAACCTGTATCAGAAGCCTTGAAGAAATTGCACTGTTTGCTGGAAATAGTCGATGTTCAAGTGAGTAAGAGTTTTCTAGAGCGCACAAATACCAAGGTGTCTTAGCACTAAGCAAGAGTTATTTGGTTTGGCGGAGCACACCTGTTTTAGTTAAGTAGGTGACTAGACCAATATTTTAGCTCTTAAAAAGTTTTAGCTGAAGGTGCTGCAGTGCTGCGTTTGCTGTCAATCCAAGTGTAGAGATTAGAAAATGCTATTACAAGTATTACAACTTGAGTGCACTATTCACTGAGTACGAATCGGACTCCTGAGTTTATACCGCATTAAACAGTTTAGACTGAAATAAAATCAAATGTATTTTTCATTTGTCAAACGTTGTTGTTCATGTGGTTATGACAATATAAATGTTATTTCCATTAATGAGTCATGAATGAAATACAAAATAAAATTCATTGAAATGCATTGTCATTGCATATGTATTAAACAATATCAACAATTAACTTGGTTATCAATAAACATTGTTCCTGTAACATTCAAATGAATTCCCGATGCATTTCGGGACATGTCAGCCCCTTCTTCAGGGGCCAATCTCAAACTCGGAAGGAACTGACACGTCCCAAAATGCATTGGGCATTCATTTGAAAGTTACAGGAACAATGTTTATTGATAACCATGTTAAGTTTTGATATTGTTTAATAGATATGCAATGACAATGCATTTCAATGAATTTTACTTTGTATTTCATTTATGACTCATTAATGTAAATAACATTTGTATTGTCATAACCACATGAACAAAAACAAACGTTTGACAAATGAAAATTAAATTTGATTATATTTCAGCTAAACTGTTTAATATGGCATAAACTCAGGAGTCCGATTCGGACTCAGTGAATAGTGCACAGTGCACTTAAGTTGTAATATTTGTAATAGCATTTTCTTAGTGCTAAGCAAACCATTAAATACAGCTGGGTAGACAGTTAACTTACTAAACAGTGAGGGTGTAGAGCCAAGACTTAAACGTTTTCCTCCAACGGAGAAGGCTTGGTTGAGATCTTAAATACAGAGGCGAAGCATTTCACAATTTGCTGCCAAGATAGGAGAAACTCCTAACCCCCCTATCAAGATTTATTTTATTTTTGGAGTCGTAACTAAGTAAGAATGAGAGGGCCTTAATACTCGCTGTGGAGAATACCAGGTATAAATGTACCTGAAATAGGGAGGGCCAGTGCCATAGAGGGCTTTGTGTATTGTGCAAAGTGCCTTGAACTTTATCCTTTTGGAAACTGGTAGTCAATTCAATTCTTCGATTTTCTTGGAAATGGAGCAAACTTTTGGTACGTTTAACAGAAGACGAGCTGCCGCATTTTGCAAAAATTGCAACTTAGTTTGAGGGAGGTTATATACCCCTAGATAGAGTGTGTTGCAGTAGTCTATCCTCGAAAGTATAAGAGCAAACTGAACAATCTTTTGCATGTAAGTGGAAATAAAAATGAGAACTTTTTTGAGCCGGTTTATTATGTAAAAGCAGGAATAAGTGATATGATTGATCTGCTCCGAAAAAGTCAGCTGTTCATAAAAATTAGCCCACATTTTTTTATTTTTTGGGCAGGGACTGGTGGTGGGTCAAAGACCTCTGGCCACAATAAATGGTTCCAGGTTGCAAAGTTTTTCTCAAAGAGCATCACCTCTATTTTCTCCGCAAAAAAAAAAAAAAAATATATTATGCATCCGGACAGCAATTTGGGTCAAACATTGCCTAAAATGATAGACTGCAGAGCCATCATCCATGGAGATGGATACAATAATTTGAATATCATCTGCTTACAAAATGGCAGAGAAACCACATGTGTTTGTGCTTAGCACACAGGGTGTTACATGAGACCAGTCCAACCGCCATTAAGGCCAACTTTAGCTGGCATGTTCCTAGAATATATCTTAGACCCTCCGGTAAGAAGGATGCTGAAGTTTCCAAAACCAGACAGAGCAGATCTGGAGGGAGATTGTTCTCCTTCCTTAGAGCTAATCTCTGCCATTCCCTACTTATGGAAATAATAGCCAATGATAAACATTCTTGTTTTAGGAAACTTATTAAAACCTGGCTTTTCTCCTTTAAGGTGTGAGTCAGTAATTTCTCTGCTTTCAGGACAGGACAGGCTTTTCCTAGCACCAAGATGCCCTTGGGTAAAAGTCATGCATTTGACAGTCAGTGGTCGAATTGTTAATACATTTTAAGTAAGAGTACATTTTAGAAAATCACCTTTTCTCTGCCTGAAGCTCCTGGAGGCAAATTCGTGTTTGCTCTACAGCAGGAGCCAAAATAGTGATTAGCTTTGAATAGGTGTGAAACTGGTGTGAAATGCCTCTTAGTAGCAAACAAGAGGCTGAATTGAATTGACAGAGATGGCTCCTCCGAGCTCAACAGAATATTTAGAGTGTGGTCCATGGGTCTCCTTTTGACAGCACAGTTTCAAATCCTGCTTGAGCCAACTATAACACTTGGGTAACACCTGAAAGGGAGTGAACCAGATTCCAGACAGTTCTTGTGGATCCCCTGATGGGTGAAGACCCTGCTTTCGTCCTATCAAACTTCTTTCTTGGGTTTTGTGGGTACAGTGCCTGCTTCAAACTGAATTTTAGTGTTCGATGTGGTAGGGCATTACGATTAACATAGTGCAGTACCCAGTCACACCCTCAGCCTCTGAGTCCAAGTTTAGTGTGGCTGATCACCTTCGTCATTTTGGATTTGCCCTGACACATTGCATTTAGGGCCTAGTTTCAGTGAGGCAAGCAAAAACTACTGTAAAACTAAGTAGGTCAGGGCCTGATAACTTTTACTCCCTTGTAAGGTAGGGGTCAGGGGTCACCCTAACACCGTTGCTAATTCCAGGCATAAATTTGCTATCTCCGACCACTCTCTTCAGCACACTTTGTGAACCTGCAGAGGATCAGAAGAGAATTGGAGATGCTGTCTGTAACCTGAGAGGAGCCCTGAAGAACTGGACCTATTCCCTCTTGTATCCAGGACAAATAATTGAATTCCTGGGGTCAGCATGGTGACCTCATGTGTGGCTACGGGGAGACAGCGTGCAGTGAGAGGCTTTTCCTGTAAGTACCCAGCTGACCAGAGGCAGCTGAACCTGAAATGGATCGTGTTGTTGACCTATGACACCTTGTGAGTTTCTAAGTGCCTCATTCGAGGTCTGGGGGCCTCAGAATTATTCTCTAGTGGTTGGTTTGTACTCAAAAGTAGGTAACTTCTTTGACCAGGATGAACCTGACTGGTCTATCTGACATATGCTCCATCACGGTCGGCCTCAAATTGTGCCTAATTTCTGGCCTACCATGACCATTGACTATCACTGGCACTTTTTTGGTTTTTGCACTATTTCTGCTTAAAAAATGCTTAAATATCATATTTTTTGTTCCCTGTATTGGATTTTTTTCATTTGGCCTCATGATGTTTATTACATTTTACCCTAATTTTCTAATTCGGCTTAGGACTTTTATTGTTTTGCATGTTGACTTTATTGCTGCTTTAGTACTGCAGAACACATAGCCCTCCGTTATGCCTGTCCGCTCTGGGACATAGCTACCTGGAGATTAAGCTCAGGTTAATTTAGTAACTTTGAGGGTTCACCCTGAAAAGGGTTGGGATTATTCCTTGAGGCGGGTAGTCATCCACCCCAAATAACAATCCAATTTGTTACACCCACTATGGCTTTTTAATTGATGCAGACATTTTGATTACAAACTGAAAAGTGACTGAGCTGTGGAGAGGAATACATCTAACGGGTGAATATGTAATCTTCGGTGAGTTGTGGATTAAAGTTCTTTGTGTTTTGGGAGTGGGAAATCAATTACAAATCATGGGTTGGTATAGGTGTCCACTGCCCAGCAAAGTGATATATGTTAAATGTGGCAGCTAGGAGCAAGTGCAACTGGATGCCATAATAGCTGTTCATTGCATGTATGAGCAATGCTAGATGTATGTTTGGAGCACTTTCTTAAAGTGCTCTGTTGTAAGGTAGTGTGTGGTATATCCTGGTAGACACTGCTACTGTGTGCACCAAGACACCCAGATGTAATTACTACAAGTTTCTTGTAACTCCTGATTCTAGTGAAAACCTGACTGTTTTCCTGAATCAAGATTATAATTTGAGTGAGAATATCGTATTCCGAAGATGTCTTCCCTGTGTACATTTTACCAGGAAAAACCTGGCACAATATGTGCAGGAAAAAGTGCTTGGAATAAGGAGAACATAATCCAGAAATCAGTGTATCAACATGAATTCTGCAGTAATCCCCATTCCTCAGGCTAAAACTCAGAACCGAGCGATAAAACTGTACTCCGCGATATCGCTAACAGCAGAGCTTGGGAGAAGTTCCCTATTTTAAATGACATCTCAGATAGTTAAGCACTGGAAAAAGCAGTCCTTCATGAATGCTGGGCGGCTGGAGCAGCATGAGCGGCTGGGCGGCTGGAGAGAGAAGCTGTGGAACTCAAACAGTTATCAATTAGAGCTTATGTGATGATCCAAACATCATCAGGATTAGAAACCCTATCTAGATTTTGGGCCAGATATAGAAAGCATTTTTGCAGTCAGAAATGGCCCAATTCACATAATTGGGCCGTTCTGACTCCAAAAATGCTTTTACATATGTACAAAGTACAAATTGCAATTCAGACATTTTGGGCTACTGACCTCAGCGGGTCACCATCCAGTAGGTCGATTTGTGACCTACTAGGAACTGATATTTAGAAATAAAAGGTTTTTTACATTAGGAATAGCGATTTCCTATGGGCGATTCAAATATAATCACAATTAGTACATCAGTATTCCTAATGTTCGTACATCTGGCCCTTCGTTCCATACATCAGGAAACAATCTCTGCTGCTTACTAAATTTAGATTATGCACTATTCAATTCAAACTCTCTTTTCCTTTAGGTCCATATGATATAGACTCTATTCGTAATTGCTCTTGTGATGAATCCTCACCACAGACTCTGCGTCATTTTTTAAAAAGTTTTATGAGCTCTTTTTGCGTTGTTTTATATTTCCTCTATTGAAGAAACTTGGCTTCACTGGAGGTAGGCCTGCGTTATGTTTTTTGCAAATGCTTCCTCTGCCAGAGGTTTGTGTAAAAGTGAGCGATTTTTTAAAATCAGCTATTTTGTATTGTAAGAGTTTGGGTTTTTGAAATTCATAAGTGGTGATTTAAGTCTGGGTGATAATGCTAAAATAATGTTATATTCACTAGTGTAATTACTTATCAACTTAATATAGCAGATGTAATATTTTTATTGGTTGATAATCTTTTATGAATTTTTAAATATTCGTGTTTATAGATAATTCAAATGTATTATGTTTCAATTTTCTCTGTGCCATTGATGTACTTTTGTGGTTATATGTTGATCATCGATGAAAGACTGACAAAAACAATACTGTGACGCAGTATTACCCATGCGATTTAAGCACAGTATCTGAAATGACCATCTGCATGGCTTATCCGTCTGAGCTGAATCTATATGCAATGTTCTAATATCTATTGTCAGATGTTGTGTGTGATCATGGTTGCATTCTTTTGGGAATATAGTGGTACCCAACTGTATGGCAATTTGTAAAAGTAAAGCACAAAACTGAAAGAGTTGTGCTAGTAACATTGAGTTATCTGGTAATCATAGTGTATTAACAACCACCTGATTGCTCCAACAATTCAGTGGTTACCATATGATTCCAAGGCTTTCATTTACCACATCCGTTCATTTTTTTTAGTTTGGTGATTTTCTATTCGCTGTCACACTTGTAAACACTGATTTGTAATAGGAAAGCCCATGACTGAAACAGTTGTGGCGGAGTCATATAATAACCCTAATAAACTTTCTTTATGAATAAAAGTCTCCAGAGTGGCCACAGGGCAATCAGGTATCGCCCGATGAGCTGGTCTGACAGGTCAGTGTGTAAGCCTTTGTTTTGGCTGTTATTTGGCCCAATTTCTTTCTGGTGGGCCACTTTTTACTGTTGATTTTTCCCAGGTATTAAAACAAAACATTGCATTACAGCAACACAAATCCATGCAGTCTTCCACACCTTGCTAAACACTTATACTGCATTTCTTCACAAGTTCAAAACTGCCCCAATTTACAGGCATGGGCCAGTTTTTGATGTATCTAACTCACTAATATTGTGGTGCCTGGGTATATTTTCTGTCCCAGTCCGGCCCTGGTCTCCTGTGGAATGGTTAATGGCTCCTAGCTTGGGCCTGTGAGTCGTATTTCTAGTTGCCTTTTGCAGAGCGTGCCCTGGGCCACCTCCTGTTGAGGCTCAAACTGCCGACGGCCCACCAAGGACGCTCGTCGCCCATGTAAACTTTCAATAAACAAAACACAACAGAAAAATGTGCATTATTCCTTTACAAGCGAACAAGGACAGGACCAAATGGTTCGCATCTGCTCGAGCAGCGCGGAATTTGCATGAGAAAAAGGAGTAAGTGTTTCAATGGCGCACAGCTCACTGGCTGAGAATGGGAGGCCGAGGTCCCGAATTACAGGCCGGCTTGCTCCTGCCAGATGTCTGGGTCCAGGACACAAAAGGCGACGCCCACTCCCTTTTCAGACGACACGCCCCCTACGTCTCTCGACGCCCAGGGGGGAGCTTCAGTACATGGACGCTGTACTCAAGGGTTGAACCTAAAACCCCAGGTCAACCGGACTTTTTGGAAACTTTGGCCTTTACGCGTCTGCGTTGAATGGGATTGTGATACATTTACATGCTTGGAAAACACAGGGAACTGCAGACTTAGCAATGCTTGATAGAACAGCAACAGTGTTATCTAAGAAGCACCACACTTGTCTTTTGGAGTTTTATTGGTGCCTTTATTACCCAACTTAATACAATATTAGTGTCGCCTGTTAAGCCTTAAGTAACTTTCACAATGTAACTCTGTTTAAAGCCCTAGAAATTGTGTAGCTGTGCAAAAAGAAATTGTTCCATTTTATGTATTACGTTATGACAGGTTACTGTGATTAGTGCTGTGCGTGCCCTTCACTAATGTGGCTTCTTGGCACTTGTGGGCTTGGCTGGGTTGCACACTGGTGCGTTATTTTGGGATCCCTGGGGTGCGTGTGATTTGGGCTGCTTGCCTTTCACCTGATGCCCCCGAAGCCAGCGGTAGTATAGAATAAGTGGTCAGCACCTTTATGTATATGCATGTAAGACAAATGATCGTGTGATGGAGGGCCTGTGGGCACGCATCAGTGTGTGTGTGGCAATGTGTGTCAGTGCAAGACCACATATATCCAGTGGGTTGGCATTTGGCACAGTAGAGGATGTGTACAAGCAGATGGGAAGGGAGTTGCAGGGCATGGAAGGGAGACTGTGAACTTATTATTGGGCTGAGAGTGGGCCAAAGGAATTATGTATATTTTTTGGATGAGCGTTTTTTAAATGTAATTACACATTTTCTGCTTTGTCCACATAATCCAACATATGCTGCGTAGTTTTCAGAATTAACAACAATTTGTTTTCCTTCTCAAACTGAAGAAAAGTTAGCAGACAATCAGAGAGGAAGTTTTGGAAACCAGTGACAAATACTGCTGGCCAGTCACTAATTTGCAGTTAGTGGTATTCGGGTATTATTAAACTGCTACAGATGGGGTGTGCATGTTATCCAGATAGAGTCAGTGCCCCCATATTGTGCAATGGAGAAGGGCTTTTGTTTGCGGCATGGGAAAAATACCTCCATGTCTAAGTGCAACTCAGAGTGAGAATTATGTGCTGTACTGGAATATATATGTTTAGTACGCATGCTTTACATCGCATGTGATTACAACGCGGTTGTTACAACAACGGCACTGTCACAACGCAAAGCATTACATCGCAAGGAATTTCAATGACTTTCTGTAGGGGGCGCGCTGGACTTAGGAATAGTATAATTCACTATTCTTACTCCAGTTTCTGCAACAGCAGGGAAGGTGTTGGATTTACAATCCAACACCGCCTGCCCCTATGGCAAGTCGTTGTAATGACTTGTGATGTAATGGCTCGTGTTGTAACAACGCAGTTATTGTAACAACCACATTGTAATGGCATGCGATGTAAAGCAAGAGCACACATGGGTGAAGCAGAATTAGTTAGAGACTGACATTTTATACAGTAAATTACGTAACATACAAAATACTATGTGCGAGCCCTATCACGGACACCATCATGTTATAGGCTTGAGCTATGTCAAGAAGAATTTAAAGAAGAGACTAAACACAGGAAAAGATGAGAGAGCAGGATCCTGATGTTAATATTTTACTTCTGAAGGATGTAGAACCAGATGTGTGGAATGTATATGCTAGGGCAATAGCCCCAAACTGTTGAAGAAACAAGTATGACAACTAATTATAGACCATCTCACACAGTTTCAATCTTTTCCATGACTGCATGGAGTGCATCTCTTAGTTTTCCTAGTTTGAGTTCTAGAAAACAACCTAAGGTCCAAATCATCACAACACCTAACACACACCACCATGTGTGTACAGACAACTTAACACCATTTTCCAACAAAAAATAACTACTTTGGATGTGATTACAAGAAGAAAGCTGAGAAGGGCTTCATCGTGCTGATTCAATGCCTGAGAGAACTTGTCAGCATAGAGACCCAGGCATGTCCTTAATGGTTTAAACTCAATTTCCGCCTTGAAGATCTTCTTTACCACTGGCATTACACCTAACTCAATGTCAAAGAACTCTACAGCCTACAATCACAGGTTGCAGAATCCCCTCCCCTTACAATAGTGGAATCAAAAGGAAGAATCTATTACATCCCATCCCAATCCCAATTCCAAAGTAACTTGTGGACCAAGAATAATGTGGTTTGAATGAACACAGTAGCAATCTTATGGTTGTGGAGCAACTCATGAAGTTCTTGCTAGTTTTAAGACTCTGTATTGGATAACAGTATTATGTTATTTTAATGATGCTTTTAAAGCGCACTGCTACCCTAAGGTGGTGTCCTGGCGCTGAGCACTGCCTGCCTGGATGCTGGCATGAGCTGATTGATCAGGAAAACAGCCAGGTTTTCAGCCCCCTCCTAGAGGGAAAGAGCTCTGGTGCGTTTCTGAGATAGAGCGGTAGGCCGTTCCTGGCCTTTGCGGCACAATTGAAGAAACTCCTGCCTCCCCAAATGGCCTTTTTGACACGCTGAATTATTACTTGTTTTGCCTCAGAGGAGTGCAAAGCTCTGCCAGGAACATACCATGGTAGGTGTTGTCTCATGTAGACGGGACCAATACTATATAGGGCCTTGAAAACCATGCAAAGAGCCTGAAATTATGCACGTTTCACCGGAAGCCAGTGAAGATTTCGAAGTCCCTTCTTCTCTGAGACATACCTGGCGTACCCGTCAGCAGCCTGGCTGCTACATTTTGCACGATCTGAAGTCTGTTAAGGTGTCTCTATTGGATGTTCAAATATAGGCTGTTACAGTAATCCAGTCGTGACAAAATGAGTGCTGAGACTACTGTCCTGAGGCTATCCTCTGGAAGGAGACATTTTATTTTCCTCAGGATCCTGAGGAGGTGGAAACAAGAGGATACGACTAGCCCTGGGCGTAGTGTGCGTAGTGGGGTTTCGCGGAGCTACGTGAAGTGGGCGAGAAACTACGCTCACCTCCGCACTCCGCGTAGCCCCACTACGCACCACAGGCCTCCCTCCCGCCCTCCCTAAATACGTTAAAATCAAAGTGTAAAATAATTAAAAGGCACTTACCTTGCCCGCCGCTGCCTGCCGCGTCCCCGGGGCTCCCTATCTTTATTGCTGCCGTCTTGTTTACTAATGCGCATGCGCGGGCGGCCGCGCATGCGCATTTTCTCGTGAGAAATGCGCATGCGCGGCCGCCCGCGCATGCGCATTAGTAAACAAGACGGCAGAATGAAGATAGCGAGCCCCGGGGACGCGGCGGGCAGCGGCGGGCAATGTAAGTGCCTTTTAATTAATTTAAACTTTTAATTTATAGTATTTAGGGAGGGCGGGAGGGAGGCGGGTGGCGGCCAGCTATGCTCCGTCTGCGGAGCGTGCGTAGTGCCGCCTGGCTACGCCCGCTCCGCAAAATGCAGAGTAGACGGCACTACGCACACTCCGTGCACGGAGCGTAGCTGGCCGCCCACCCCTAGATTCGACCCGGCCTATCTGGTCTCAAAAGTAATGTTTTGAGTCCACTATCACCCACCGGATTCCTCACCTTATTGTTGAGGGCTGGAGGCGTGCCCATTACATCAGGCCACCAATCAGGCGTCCAAAGATTAGTAGAGTTACCAAAAATGATGACCTCCATTTTCCCTGTGTTTAGCTTCAGGCAATTTGATGACGTCCAGCTTGCAATGGCTTGCATGTAGTCATGGCATTGTAGTTCTGTCTGGGCCTCCTTGCCCCTCTGAAGGGACATCACAGTTTGTGTGTCATCTGAGTAACAGGTCAGTTCGAACCCAAAGGATCTTATCAGGCGTTCATCTACATATGAGACCACTTACATTCAGTAGCCTTGAGAAGAATGGCTTATTATTAGTAACTATTTTGCAAAATATAGAAGCTAAATGCTTTTTACCCTATATCTATACTACTATTATAAAGAGAGAACTGAAAACCTTTGCGGCGAGTAAACTGAAGAACTACAGCACCAATCAGAACACCCAATACACCATTGGAAAGGGAAGTTTCAGCAGATGGACATTGGCTATACAGCATCACACCATATACATTAGGGGGGGAAAGAACGTTAGGGGAAAAGTAGTCAGTTGGGGCATGGGCGTATGCATACAGTGATATGAACGCATCGTTCGGCGTCATGGGCGCATACAACGCTTGCGAGAGGCGCAATGGCGTGTGGGCGTGGCTTTAGGTAAACGCAGCATTCGGCATCATGGGCATCTGTATACAACGCTTGCGAGAGGCAAGATGGCGTGTGGGCGATGGCGTCAGGGCGTCTTCATACAAGGAGAGGCAACATGGCGTGTGGGCAATGGCGTCAGGTGCGGGTGATGAGGCGTGTGGCCGATGGCTCAGGGCGTCTGCATACAATGCTTGCGAGAGGCTACATGGGACCTGCCCAGAGGTAAGAGCGTCCAGGAGCGCGGGGAGGAGCGGACAGGAGCGCGGAACCAACACCCGACATCAACATGCCCAGGGGTGCAAGAATGCTGCTGGAGTGCCCGTGTCCGGGGTGCGCGATACTGGTGAGTACCTTTCACCTCGCAAAGCCTACCCGGACAACGTCAGGATGGGCTGCTAGTCTTAGAGAAAGACAGACAATTATGGGGGTTTTCTTTGAGAGTTGTAATTTTGACCATTCTTAAAGTTTCAAGGTGGGCTAAAAATCTGGGCTCCTCGGGCCAGACTTGTCCTAAATTTGTGCAGATGACAAAGGCCCCTCTGTCATCTACAGGATGATTTAATACAATTATACATTTCTTTCCCCAGTATGAGAATTATACCTCCTTATTGTTACTACTTTATTCCCCTATAATAGTTAGTTTGAGGTTCCCTGAAATTTAACTTTTGACTCACATTCAATACATCTAAGGCATGTGGCCATTTCTGTAATGATGATACGTGAGTCTGTTCTTGTCAGTTGTTTTCCAGAGACTACAAGTGAGTAAGAAATCTGTATTAAATAACAATTTTTCACTAAGTCATTGTGAATCAGTAGTAGAGTCAAAGTTGTGCTGAGACCATCTAGTGGGCTTAGCAAGAAGGAAGGCTTAGTTGTGTCTGGTGAAATCAGCTAAGCGCACCCTCCTCAATTTTTGTTTAATCTAAGTTAGGATAATGTTAACCACAGTTTTTTGTTTGATCAATACATTCCAAAATCAGCTGCTCAATTTTTTGAAAAGTGCCAGGGCAAATCTTTTGCAGTAACATGTTTATTACACCATGGATCACATTATCATTGTAATTGATTCTTTTCTTCCACACTGACTCTGTTAAATTGGGGACCTTTTTTTGGTATATTCTTTTTTTTTCTAACACACTTTATTAATGACCGCTGTATAGCATGCACTTCCAAACATATAAGCATTTCAAATGCAGTCTTTTTATTTTTTTCTCCCACCTTAGCCATTCCAGTGCATTTGTACAAAACAACTTGATTGCCCAAATCTCGCAATATAAGAGAGGCTTACAAAGGGGTACTTATAGTCTGATCCCATCTCTGAACCAATAATGTACAGGTAGTGCTGCATCCATAATTCAAAGTAGTGCATATTGGAAATCCAATCAGTGACAAAAGAAACCCCCAACTATTCCCCCCTCCCGCTCTCCCTTCCCACCCTAACCCCCTCCTGGTCAGTCGTACTGCATCCATGACAATAATAACCGGGAGTCACTATAAGAGCGTCCTCCCCAAGGGTACAGTGTACAGGTCTGAATCATAGTATATCTGTTCCACCGGCCGTACAGGTATGAATGGACTCACAGTTTTTGCTTTACTGTGATGTGGCATCTTGTGTGGGAGCCAGACCCAGTGTCTCCAGCTCAATCAGCATGGCCTCCCAGTCCAGGGAGAAGTGTTGCCACCTCAGACCCCTCTCCTCCTCCCTCCGGAGAACAGCCCCCTCCGCCCTTTCCCATTGGAGCACGTAAGCTTGCCAAATCATGACCGCCGGGCATCTGGGGGACTTCCACCTCATAGTAATCACCCTAATTGCCAAAATGAGGGCAAGATCCCAAAACTGTAGCCACACCTTCTGAACCCTGGAGCGTCTGCGAAGGCTCACCAGGCAAGACAGAACAACGCCAGGTACCAGTAACTGTGTCACTGTGGTTAGGGAGTGTCGCACCCCTCCCAGTAGCTCAACAGTCGAGGACAAGGCCATAGCATATGGAGGAGGCCCGCCTCATCCCCTCTACATCTAGGGCAGCAATGGGGGGAGTCCGGAAACATGGGGTGTATGCGCTTTGGCGTAAGGTACGACCTATGCAGTACCATCGTCTGTCTAAATTTGAGCCGTGCATTACAGGAAATCACAGACACGCGTGGTCTGTGATTTCCGCTCCGGAGTCCGCCGCCCAGCGTTCCCTAAGGGAAGTAAGATCTACTGCTGCGTGCGCCTGCACTCCCTTATACAACCAATGCACCAGATGTCCTCCAGATCCGATGTAAAATAGGAGGTGCACTAGGGTGTGCTGCAGGGGTTCAGTCCTCTGTGGGGCACAAGTAGCCCTAATGTAGTGAGTGATAGTGGCATGGAGCAGATAGAGGCGTGGCGGTGCCCCAGTGGCCTGCAAAAAGGAATCATGGTCCATCAGTGTACCAACTCTGAAAAAAGCGCCCACCTCTTCTACCAAGCCTGGTGTCTAGTCCGTGTGAGTCTCCCCTGTGGTGTGGGCAGGCCTATTAAAGGTAAGTTGACAGCATATGGGGTTGCCACAGGTGTGTAAGCCAAGGCCTTCTTCCAACACAGCAGGGCGGTCCGCAATAGGGGGGGACAGTCGGAAGGGATCCGGGCTCTTGGCAACAACAGGTTGTGTAGTTCCCCTCTATCCAACCTCTGCGGTGTGAACCCAATCTCGCATAAGTTCCTCCCTGCAATCCAATATGACAGCCACTGGAGTTGGCTAGCGTAGTAGTAACCTCAGAAGTCAGGGGCCCCTAGGCCATCACTCTGCGTCCCCAGCTGCAGTTTCCGAAGACTTATCCATCTCCCGCCTGCACCCCATATGAGGGTAGTCAGCATTGTGTCCAGCGTAGTAAAAAGAAGTTGTGGGAGGGGAGAACTACTGGCAAATTTACAAAATAGTATAGCAAATGAGGTAGCATCACCATCTTTGAGATGGCAACCCGCCCCATTACTGAGAAGGGCAAAGAAGACCAGAATACCACACTGGCACGGAGCCTGGTTATTGCCCGTTGGCTTCTATCTGGTCCTCTTGCGTTCTATACACATAAATACTGAGGTATTTAAAAGTAGTGGGGGCCACCGAAAATGAGTAAGTGCTGAATTGTAGGTGAGTAATGTGTGGTGTTTCCTGGAAAAAGTAACTGGTTGATTTGCCGGGGTTTATGGCCAGCCCTGACAGGCGTTCAAAGGTAGTGAATATATCTGGAAGGGGGGTCACATCAGCTGAAAGGTCTAGCAAGTATAAAAGCATGTTGTCTGCATAGATTGATAGTAAATGACACACACCATCAATGCCGATACCGAACTGGGCTGCCCATCTTCGAAGAGTGCATAGCATAGCACTATGTGATGTGCCCATGAACTCTTAGTACCACTACCAGAGGTACTTCCGCTCAGGCCCTGTTCGTACTGGTACCGGACTTTCTCGAATGCCCAGGTACAGATACTGCATGTGCTATATGCAGGGCACTGGTCATATAGACTATGGTCTGTGTTATTAATGATTTGCACTGTGAGATATTACGATCACTAATGTTATGGATAATGTTCTTGGTGCAGACATCAACAGTGCATGGGGTATGAGCTGTGGTTGGTTCGCAGATTAAAAAAGGCAGATTTCAGTAGTTTTTAGATTTTGGATGGTGACCATAAAGGCACTTCTACTGATTTTTCAGGAAATGTACACGTTTTACTACGTAGGGTAGTGTGTGGTCTTTGTAGAGAACGGTGCTGTGCCTTGAATAAAAGTTTTTCAGTGAAACGAAAAATATAAACAAATATATGTACATTCTGAAATCTTTGTTCTCAGCTACATTCAGCTGTCTGGCAGATGTGCAGTGGCCTTCAGGTCCAATGAGAGCACTTCCGTGCATTTTGGCTCCCATAATGCATAAACAGTTCTTCACTCCAACATCCATGTGTAGAAAGCTTATTACTTAGCAAGAAAAGAAAGGGTTTGAAGGAAGCCAAATGGAAGAATGTTTGTTTACAAAGATCAACAGCCAAATATGCTAATAGCACGAAATATTTTAACTGAAAGGACTTTCAGTGCAGAAAGATTTGGCTGCATGCAGTTTTACTGATGGGATGAACTTTCCTGTAAGGTTGGTCAGTGTGGGGGCCAGGGTTGAGCCCTCGCAAAGTATAAAATACAAATAATACTTTTCCAGGCCCCCATGGAGTCCTATATGTCAGTCCTTTATGACTGAAGAAAACAAAAATCTACTTGCCCACTGTCACACTTATGAGTTAAAACACAACATCACCGAAAGTCCCATTTATTTATTTATTTATTTATGTGCTTCTATAGCGCCTGAATAAACCCCCGAAGGGGTATCTCCGCGCATTTGCTAGTTGAAGGAGATTTATACCATGCCGGGTCACTTTCAGAGGTAGCAAGGCATGAACAGGTTAACTAATAGTAAAAAGGTGGGTCTTGAGGGTTTTACGAAAGGATAGGTGGTTGGTAATGAGTTTAAGTTTAGGGGGAAGAGAGTTCCAGAGAGCGGGTCCCGTATGCGCCAGAGCACGACCTCCCTGACGAGACTTTTTTATTTTAGGGACCTGTAGTAAATGGAGATTACTCGTACTCGTGACGCGTACTGAAGCCAAGGTGCTCAACAGAAGAGGAGGAACCAAGAGAGATGTGACATAGGAATGGGCTGCCATGACAGAGGAACATAGAAGAATTGAGAGAGACCCCTTCAAGAACCAGGGGAATAGGGTACTTCTAAACAGTGAAGTTAAGCAGTTTCCCTTGGTTGAGTTACTGAGAAAATACGCCCAAATATTGGTCTTGGACAAAAAGCTCAATTGAGCAGAAGCATAAACAAAAACAATTTTATATATAAAATATAGAAATTTTATTAAAACAGACCTTTAAAACATATTAAAATATATTTAAAAAGAATGTTTTTTAATATGTTTTAAAGGTCCGTTTTAATAAAATTTCTATATTCTATTGATGCTTAACTTCACCATGACAGAGGAACACCCTTGCCGAAGATTTGAGAGCATTGCAAAAGCCTATTGGGAGGTGAATATAGCTGAATACATATTTCGCCAGACAGCACGTTTGAATTACCACCTCGATAATTGATGGTTATATGATAGATGGATACTGTCATTTTCCATTGGTGTCCCGTGGTCTAAGATAATATACTATTATAACTGAATAACCAAGTTACACTCTTAGTACATCTGACTTTTGATTTGTAGAGAACGAGCACTCAAAGCTCCACTTACTTTTAAATTTATCTGGTCTGGTGTTGTATTGCTTACAGTCAAGGATAATGGCGCTTCATACACTGTTAAATAAATATCTTGCTGCCTACAGATTTTGGTTATGTTTTGCCCAATTTCAAATGTGCTAGGCTGCATTATTATATGTGGGTATGTAATATATCAAATGTTATGCTGCTGCACACGCAGGCTTTTGTTATTCGGAATGATTTTAGAGGTTCTAGAATGCTGACTTCCAGGGTGTTCTTTGGGAGTCAGTTGCTCTGGAACATCGTTGTGGTAAGGTGCATCTTGGCTGTGGGCTCCTTGCACAAAACCACAGTTTACTCTCAACATTTCATTTGTATTCATTTATGTACCACATATTTGGCAACATGCTTGTGTTGTCATCAACATTTCTTGGTTGGTTGGGCACTCACTACACTGAGAACACTATTCGCTGCATTTTGTTTGATTTGTTTTGTAGCCTGGGATGGTCTGCTAATGGAATTAGAATCTGATAGTGTTGCCAGATTTTTAGACCGGACCCAAGCCCAAAGCCGCTCAAATATAAGCCCAAAATAAGACCAATCAGACCAGTTCCAGCCCAAAAACCAGCCCAAATTAGCAAGTCTGAAATTATCCACAAATTATCATCAGAAACAATTTTAGGGAAAAATATACATTGTATTTAATATACAGATAGTGGTAGGACGTTAACTGGGCACCTGCCTTAATGCTACTCAATTTTAAGACCAGTCCTAACTGTGGCTGGGCCTGGGCTGAGGCTGGGACGAGGCTGGGGGCTGGGCCTGGCGTGGCTGGTGCTGAGGCTATGTGCTGGGCTCAGGGCTGAGGCTGGGCCTGCCTGGGGCTGGGGGCTGGGCTGGGCCTGGCGTGGCTGGGCCTGGGCTGAGGCAGGGACGAGGCTAGGCCTGGCCTGGGTGGTGCTGAGGCTGGGTGCTGGGCTCAGGGCTGAGGCTGGGCCTGCCTGGGGCTGTGGGCTGGGCTGGGCCTGGCGTGGCTGGGCCTGGGCTGAGGCCGGGACGAGGCTAGGCCTGGCCTGGGTGGTGCTGAGGCTGGGTGCTGGGTCTGCCTGGGGCTGGGGGCTGGGCTGGGCGTGGCGTGGCTGGGCCTGGGCTGAGGCTGGGACGAGGCTGGGGGCTGGGCCTGGCATGGCTGGTGCTGAGGCTGGGTGATGGGCCTGGGTTTCCTAGTAGACAACAAACTCTGTGTGTAAAAGCAGGTGGGTGTCCTTCTCCGCCTGAGAATGCTCCTGAAGTGCTCCCTCTGCCTCCAGTACAGGCTGCTGTCCTCTCTCGGCTGGGATACTGCAATGCACTGCAAAGGCTCCAGAATAGACCCGCGGCCTGAAACGCCATGACTCCATCACCCGGCACAGAGAGCTTTTCTCCTCATGTATCATTACTGTTCCTATTGTGAAGCGCTCTAATGCCTTCGGGTAAAGTCTGCGTGTTATGTTGTTGCCTTTTACCTTCATCCCCTCTTGTCCCCCTCAGGCCTCCGCCCCCTCCTCGCACGTCCCCTGCCCTCGCGCTACCCTGTTCACCAGCAGCTGGCATTCTAGAATGTCAGCTGGTAATTTGCATATGACAGTTTAGTTGGTTGAGGGGTTGTGACTGGGTGTTGTGTTTAACACTTAAATAAAGGAGCCTTGTCATCACTGCTGCCAGGTGTCTCTCACTTAACAATGGCGACGAGGTGAGGAAAATAACACACCGGAGATAAAACCACACTTGAAGGAACATTCCACCAAGAAGATAAAGAGAAAGATTTATTTAATGAAAGCAATCACAACTAAGGAAGACCGATCTTTGGTGAAGTACGAACGTGAAGGAACTTAAAAAAAAATACAAAGGACCTCCCACTATTGAAGATTCTACTCTCCATGACTATGGAAGTGCCTTCCCAGTGTGTTCTTGTGGTTGGAGTGTTTGCCATTTATAGCAGTATTATCCTTGTACCTGTGTTTGGTACTCTTTTGTAACATGCGCACACCACTTTTCTCTTGTAACACACTGTTTGCTACCTCTCACTTTTGTTTGCTTTAGGTACTTGCACATGTGCCACCATTGGCTACGTAACGTTTGTTCTTGTGTTTGAGTGTCCTCCATTTATTGCAGTTTTATACCTCTACTGGTACTTTGTACGCTTTGTAACCTGCACACGTGTCACTTTTTCCTCCTGTAATGCACCGTTTGCTAGCTCATGTATTTTGTTTGCTCACAATTGTCACTTTTGCCTCCTGTAACTTAACGTTTGCTTTTGTAATTTGTTCACTTGTAATGTTCTCATGTATCAGTTCTGTTCCTATTGTGAAGCACTCTGACACCTTCGGGTAAAGTCCGCGCTATATAAAATCGAAAAAATAATAAAAAATATGAGGGAGCGTGTACTGTGTGAATATATAGAAAGTTACCATATCCCTTAAATTGTGAAATTGACCGGAAGGGATTAAGCAGGCAGAGTCAGGTGTACGGATGAAGATCGTTAATGAAGTGCTATATAAAAACGCATAAATAAAATACAATAAGATTAATACGGATGGGCCGGCTGGGCCTGGCATGGCCTGGGGCAGAGGCTGGTGTCGGCCTCAGTTTGCCTACCTTTGAAGTGCGTCACCATGTCTCTTCAAGGGCTGGGGCTGGGCCTGGGTGCTGCCGCAAGTTCACTGTGGTGTGGGGCCTGAGTGGGCAGTGGGCACTGGCAGCGATGTGCACACAAGGTGCCAGGAGCAGGGGTACTGTGTACACAAGGTGCTTGGCACAAGTGTGTAACTCTGTGTAAGTCGTAGTGAGCACACGAGGAACTGGCGAATGCACCAGGAGCATAGGGTGAGTCAGTGCAAAGAAAGTGCCGGGCACACGAGGTCCACTGAAGAGAGAGAGGGGGCTTGGCATCGGTAGTATACACAAGGTAACGCTAGTGCTTTGCATTAGTAGGCACAAAGGAATACTATCTAGAGGCTGGCAGCGGTGGGCACAAGGGAACACAATCCAGGGACAGTGCATCAGTGGGCATACGGGAACTCTATCTAGAGACAGCACTTGGCATTGGTCGGCACATGAGGACATTATCTAGTGCTTGGCATCGGTAGGCACTTACCCTGTGTGACCTCCTGGTTCCGGTGGACACCCGCCCCCTGCTGCTGCTTCTCTCGGGCTGGGAAAGCAAAAGTGTGAGTCACATGTTCACAACTCCCTTCTGATGCTTGTTGGTCTCGGATATCCCCGCCCCTGGTGGGCCCCCACACTGGCTATTTTACAGTGGCAAATGGCTCCAGGCCGTAACGTTGCAACTGCAAGCAAGCAACAAAGCTAGGTGGTGACCTGGGGGGCATCCAGGTACAGCGCGCATCTGCGGAGTGAGTTTGTGTGCACTGTGCAAATGAATTACAGTGACAAGCAACCCCTCCAGATAAGATAACACAAGCAAGAATGTACCAAGGACTGAGCCAGGCCTCATTGATGGATGCCAGACCTCGCTCTATGGCTGCCTTCTGCTTGTGTGAGTTAGTGACTGTGTGCGAAGCGCGATGCGCTTTGAGAGTGTGTGTGTGATTGTGGGCGCCCGCCCAAGCCAATTTTTCCCGCACAAGAACACAAATGTAGCCCAAAAACTAGCCCCCACCAGTCATGGGTTTTTCCCGCACAACTGGGAAAAAAGTCGCCCAATTGTGCGGGAAATAGCCCAATCTGGCAACATGTGATTCGCGGTAGCGAGTGACATTAGTGCGTTTTGGCTGCCATCTTGTGTTGGGCTCTCTACATGCGAAGACATCAGCTTTGATGAGTCACATCATTGTTTTGTAGCCACCATTTTGGATTGGGCTTTCATTTCATGCAACAGCAAGATATTCTTTGTGTTGTCAAGGCATGGTGGGTGCCATTTTTGTTTGGGAAATCTGCTCTATGTTTTTTTAATGTTTGGCTTCCATTTTATTTTGGGTAGCTTTCAACGGAGTGAGAGCTGAGCGTCATCTATATTTATATACACATATTGCGCATGTTTCCCAGACTTTATCTCACTATGGGTTCATCTCAACAAAATATGCAAACTCTAATTTTAATGCAAATCCCTGGAAAACCGTTCAGCGACGGCTCATGGAGGGAGTTACGGTGGGGCAGGAGGGCGGGGAGGGCGAGGGGCAGGGTGGAGGTTGCTAAAAACCGGCATATGGATAATTGCAGGTAAGTAAACAATTTAATTAATAAAACGAATTTCGTAGTGCGCTACGAAATTCGTTTTATTAATTAAATTGTTTACTTACCTGCAATTATCCATATGCCGGTTTTTAGCAACCTCCGCCCTGCCCCTCCCCCTCCCCGCCCTCCTGCCCCACCGTAACTCCCTCCACGGGCCGTCGCTGAAACCGTTCATTAAATGGAAATCATGGATTCACATTTTTGAAAACTACTTAGTAGCTATAGATGCCATGAAAAATGATCCATGAATAAAAGTTGCATTTTTAGTCAATCGTCTTGGCAGAGCTGGTCAAAAAGGTTTTGATAACTTGCCTGAGGATGTGGCACCTAGTGGTTAATTGTTTGTAGTGGATGTATTCACAGAGGCAAAAAGCAGATTGTCCAAACAATTTTCAGATGAACGTAGTATTTTATTTGAATGTGCCACATTTTTTAACTCAAAACACGAAAGCAATGAAACTGTGAAGGATTTGTAGCAGCACTTCATATTTTAGCAGCCATGTGTGAATTTGCTGCAGGATGTGACATTTACATCAGTCCATGCTTATCTCATATTTAAAGAAAATCAGGAACAACTATTATCTGGTAGGAATCCTTTGCTCCAAGATGTTGTGGATTTGGCCAAAAGCACTGAAAGATTGTTAGTTTTGTTTCAAGTGCTTGCTTCAAAGGAGGGAGTGTCACCTGTTTGTACTGTACATGAGAGTTCTATGGTATCATCTGTTACTGCGAAGAACAAGTTTTCAAATGCTTATCACAAAAAAAGTGGAAACTGCCTGGCACAAGGCAAACGTTGCAGCAATTGCAAACAATATGGTCGTTTTCAAAATGTTTGTAGGTCAACATCATCTGCAGTCAAAAATTAACAGTACGGGTATGGAGAATGAATGTGTGGGGCAGCTAAGTAATTTTGTTTTCACAAATGAAACTGATTCTGTATCTGAAGGAAAAAAAATGTAAAAGGAACTTTCTGTAACATTTGTGTTATGAATGTGATATGGTGTGTTATTACTGATTCAGGTTCTCCAGTAACTATTATTTCAGTCAAAACATTTTTTTTTAAATTGGAATTCGGCCCACATTAAGTTGGAGTCAACGGATATTGATCCGAAAGCATTTGGGAAATTTGACATTGACATCGCTGGCTATTTTGTAATTGTGTTTGCATTGTATTTATATGGCACGTACTACCCCTAAAAAGGCCTCAAAGTGATTAATTTAGAAAGGTTGGGTAGGCTCATTTGTACTAAGATCTATTTAGTCATTAAAGATAAAGATATTTCTAGTTGGCAAGATCAAGCTAGACTTGGGTTGTTGCTGAAGCCTGGGTCTGGTACTCCCATCGTTTTAGGGGACCTTCACATTTCTGCCATTCAAATTGATAATGTGAAGAATATTTTGGAGACAGTGACCAATAACTTTCCAAATGGCTTTGAACGCAGTATAGGTTCTGTAGTGGGATTTGAACATTTTCTTAGATTGAAATGTAATCATGTCCCTGTCGCACACAAGATGAGGCTGGTGTCCTTGAGTGTTAGGGAAGTTTTAAAGAAGTTACTTGACAACATATGATTGGAAGGAATTATTTTTCCCTCTGAGCCTTCAGAATGGTTATCTCCTATTATGACAAATAAAATAGCCTGAAGAACATTGTGTGTGGACATGCACTCTTTAAATAAGTATATCAGTGTAGATTGTCATCCTTTGCCACATACTCATGACATGTTTTAAGTTCTAGGAAAGGGCAAATATGTGCTTGTCAATAGATCTTTATTATGCATGTCACCAAGTACCATTGAGTAAAAACTGTCAAGAACTCACTAATTATGTAACACCTTATCGCTCATACAAGTACTCACATTTGTCTTTTGGTTTAGCTTCAGCGACTAGTGTTTTCTAATGCATGATGGATTGTTTGTTTACTGATGTGAAACACATGCATGCCTTTCAAGATGATATTTTGATTTTTACTGAGGATCTCCATCAACATCTTGGTATCTTAAAAAAGGGGTTAGGCATTCTTAAAAAACATGGTATGACTGTAAAACCAAATAAATGTATGTTTTCTGCGAATCAAGTGGAATATTTAGGACACAGTTAGTGCTGATGGATTTCAGCCCAAATTTAGTTTTTGTGAATCGATTAAGAACGCACCCATTACAAAGAATAAAGATGCTCTTAAGTCTTTTTTAGGATTATGTGAGTACTACAAGAAAATTACTATCCCCACTCCATAGAGCGCAACAGTAGGGGAAGTGTTTGATAGTGTTGGGGTAAAAATTACCATTCCCACTCCAGTGAGTGCAACAGTAGGGAAAGTGTTGTATAGCGTAGGGGTAAAGATTACTTTTCCCACTCCAGAGAGTGCAACAGTAGGGAAAGTGTTGGTTAGAGAAGGAGTAAAAATTTCTATTCCCACTCCAGTGAGTGCAACAGCAGGGGAAGGGTTTGTTAGCGGAGGGGTTAAAATTACTTTTCCCACTCCAGAGAGTGCAACAGTAGGGAAAGTGTTGGATAGCGTAGGGGTTCAAATTACTATTCCTACTCCAGAGAGTGCAACAGTAGGGAAAGTGTTGGATAGAGAAGGGGTAAAAATGACTATTCCCACTCCAGAGAGTGCAACAGTAGGGAAAGTGTTTGATAGCGTGGGGGTTACAATGACTATTCCCACTCCAGAGAGTGCAACAGTAGGGAAAATGTTGGATAGCATAGGGGTTAAAATTACTATTCCCACTCAACTGAGTGCAACAGAAGGGAAAGTGTTGGATAGCGTAGAGGTGAAAATTACTATTCCCACTCCAGTGAGTGCAACAGTAGGGAAAGTGTTGGATAGCAGAGGGTTAAAATTAACATGCTTGCCAATTAAATATTTTATTTAAATTAAATAACCAAATAATAATTAATTACCTTTAAATTAATTATGAATACCAATCAATTAAAACTAATAAGTACTTTAATAAAATAAAATGACTTCCCACCATATTCCCCTATAAACCCACAACCCACTCCTAAAATAAATTAACACACTTATATAATAAACAATTAATCGATTAATAAAAATTAATTACCAATTAATTAACAATACATTCATTATCAATACCAATAAATAAAAAGTAAAATTTACTTTATTATAATTAATTCACTTCCCGCCCTATTCCCTTATAAACCCACGAGTCGCTCTGAAAATAAATGTACACAATTAATATAATTATTAATTAATCAACTACTAAAAATTAGTTACCAAGTAATAATTATTTAATCATTAATTAATTTCCAATCCCAATAAATAAAAGCTAATAATTACATAATTATAATAAATTACTTTCCACCCTATTCCCCTATAAACCCCAACACACTCCCAAAAAATATTGAACACAATTAGTATAATTGTCAATTAATCAAATAATAGAAATTAATTACCAATTAAAAATTAATTAGCGATAAATGCATTATCAATACCAATAAATAAAAATAAATGATTACTTAATTATAATAAATTACTTCCTGCCCTATTCCCCTATAAACCCACAACCCACTCCTAAACGAAATTGACACAATTAATATATTTATCATTTAATAAAAACGAATTACCAAATAATAATTAATTACCAATAAATTAATTATCAATATCAAAAAATCAAAATTAATAATACTTTGTTATAATTAAATTACTTTCCACTCTATTCCCCTATAAACCCAAAATCCGCTACAATACTAAAATGCCAAACTTACTTTTAAAAAAATTACGAACTTTTAAAAATGTTATACATATATTTAAAAAAAAAAAAATACATAACAAAAAATATTGAACACACATATAAAATGCATACTAAAATACACAACGCTAATATAAACAGCAATATTATTAACAACGATATTTTTGCAAACGTTATTACTGACTTCGATATTAACAAAAACAATATTTCTTACCTTCAGGACAATATGCTGGTCACCGATATTCTTGATGTCAATATTCTGTCCCTTTGATATTTAGAACTCGATATTTCTGCAGTTCGAAATTAAAAACTCAATATTATGTCTGTGCACCATACGTAGTTGACGTTTAAACCCTCTTATGTAGTGTGTGCTTTCTATACAGCTAAACGGTTCTTCATCAGATTTGGGTATGGAACAACCAGTGTATCAAATATATGCGTTCAGATCTCCTGTGTTTAAAAAGTAAATGGGCAATCATAGTATATTGTTGGGAGGGAAGGACTCACCTTGAGTCAGAAAAAGACTATGAATGATATTCTTGCACCCAAAAACATGTCTCCCAAGTAAATCTGGCAGGAGATTCCTTCGTATGCTGCTGGATATGGTTTAATTTGCTCGTCAAATAAAAGAGTGCCCTGTAACAGTGACTCCTACAAATGTAAAAAATAAATAAAAACGTAATTTCAGTGAATATAGCATCACAAGTTGCTTGAGTTTAGTGGAAAACTCACCATGCATAAACTCACCCAATAATCTGAAAGGTGGGTGTGAAATTATTATTTCATCGCAACCTGATCTGTGTTACTGATAAAAAGATGGAAATATGGTGGAATGCATCATTGACAAGTAACTGACAAAAAAGTGGGGTAAAGAAGGAAAACTTTTAGTAGTCTTCTTCCTAATCAGGTTTCTCCCGCTCAGTGAGAAAATGTTAATGTCGCAAGCCATCAATGAGGCAATAGATCATGCATAAGCGGCACACCAGCGTGTACGTGCACACTTCCTATTCGAGTGAATTACCTACTTCCAAGATGTCTGCTCAGAAGTATGCATTATATACTTTTTGAAGACACCATGAGTGCGCTTCGCTGTTTGATACATTGTATTACAGTAAGGATAAATCCATGTACAGAAAGCAGTGGCTGAAGATTATTGCGAGAATATTTGCCTAAAATTGGTAAAGACATTAGATATACAGCAACAGCGTATGAAAAACTACACAGCAGTTGCACAGTGAAGACATTAGTTCAGGTAGCTGGGGGCTGTATGACAAAAGTACCCACATGAAAGTATAAGGAGCCCATAGTTACATGGTGACCCCTGACTATAGTATGCACAACACCAAATATGTTATTGAACATATGCTCACCATGAACCTCCCTCTCCCTTAACAAGCAAGTTAACACTGTCGCATCCAGCTTCTTCAACACCCTCTGCATCCTCTGAAAGACATTTAAATAGATCCCCCCGAATCAAGGAAGACAGTCACCCATGCACTCATAACCAGCAGATTGGACTACGGAAACGCCCTCTATGCCAGCATCAACAAATCTCTACTCCGCAAGCTCCAGACAATACAGAATACCGCAGCCAGACTCGTCCTTGGTGTCCCCCAACACGAGCACATCAGCCAACATCTATGGAACCTCCACTGGCTCCACGTCGAGAAGAGAATCACCATCAAGATACTCACCCACACCAACAAATGCCTTCCCAACACAGGACCCCAATACCTCAACGAGAGAATCACCTTCCACGTACCCAAAAGAAACCTCAGCTCCACCAACCTCGCCTTAGCTGAAACCCTGCGCATCTGCAGAGCCAGAACAGGGAGTAGAGCTTTCTCCTACATCGCAGCCAAGACCTTGAACAAGCTCCTTATGGACATCAGGCACGCCCCCTCCCTGGACATCTTCAGGAAGACCCTCAAGACCTGGCTCTTCAACTGTTCAGAGCTGGATTTCCCCCAGCACCCCCCAGTGCCTTGAGATCGTCACGGGTGAGTAGTGTGCTTTAAATCCCCTGATTGAATGATTGATTGATTGATGACAACAGTAAATGAATAAAAAATTAATAAAAAGAGAGCCACGCTGCTTAGTCTCCCAACTGCGGGTGCACACTGCTCCTGAAATCAAACAAAGCAATTCAATATTGCATATACATGTGGAACATATGCGGGTCGATTCCGATTCGGGGAAAAAAACGTCCGTACGATTTGTATCCGGAGCCCTCTCCGTACGAATCGTACCCATCCGTCCGAGTCGCGTAGTATGATCCGTATTCCGTGAATCCGTCTGAATCGTCGCGATCCGTACGTATTGCAAGGCTGCAACCGTGAACCGTACGACTCGTACACATGCCGTACGACTCGTACATATGCCGTACGACCCGACAAGGACGATCCGGACCGGGGTATGAGGAAGCAAATCGTACGGTCCACATCAGGTAAGGGCGAGTCGTACGGAAAAGCACACAAACACATACACACCGTACGATCCGTACCCCCATGATCGCAGGGGTATGGTGCGTACCCCTGAGATCATGGGGTGTACGCACCGTACCCCATGTACGATGGGTGTACCCATCGTACATGGGGTATGGTGCGTACACCCATCGTACATGGGGTACTGTGCGTACACCCCATGATCGCAGGGGTACGCATCGTACCCATGTGATCATGGGGGTACGCACTGTACCTGGGGGGGCGTTCCGTACCTGTTGTGGCTCGAACTCTGCTTTTACGGCTGTTTTCAGCTCCCGTAGAAAAAGGGTTGTACGGTGCGTATACGACACGTATTGTACTTGCTGGGTCGTAAAAACCAGCCGCGAACCGTACAGATGTTGCGTATAGCGGGTTCCTAGGGAGAATCGTACGGAGATTAGGGTCGTACGGTCGCTGTACGACTCGTACCGAGTACGGCTCCTGGTACGTACAGGAAAAGTGCTCCGAATGGTTATTCATGGCGGTTTTTCCTGATTCGGAATCGGCCACATAGTGGCACCAAATTTGCACAAACACACATCCTACAACCAATACAGTGATCCAATACATGAGGTTATGGCCACTAGGGAAAATATCATATAGTAACATCAATTTTCAGTTTTGTGGATACATTATTGCAAGTAGAAACATTAAATTCGACCAGAAACATTCAAATGTTGTGAAATTCCAAAGCACACATCCCAGCATAATGATCAAAACTGCAATTGATTTCAGCCACTGTTAAAAACAGCCACCTCTTCAGTAATCTCATCAAATTCTTTGAGTCTCTTGTTGACAGTGTCCAGCAAATGTATCCAATTAAATGCTCTCATGTTCAGGGTATTATATAAATCTCCACCTCTAGGATAGCTGGTGACCTTCTCCAAAACAAACCATTTAAGACTGTCCATAGAAGGACCAAACTTGGAGAAGTGTTCTACTGGGAAGGTCCTTGTATTTTGTTTTGCAGTGTATTCTGCTTTTACTTTCTGGTGAGTCTGACCAACATATGCCAGATTACACGGGCAGTTGACAATGTAAATAACATAAGTACTGTTGCAATTGGACTGGTTCCTAGAGCATACTTTCTCGCATTGTGTAAGAGTTCTTTTGTCTCCAAGGTTAAATCGCATGCCTTGCACTTACCACACCTGAAATTACACCTGAAATTCCCCCAGGGCTCCTCTTTAAGCCCTGCGCTTTTTAATATCTATATGAGGCCACTGGCTGATGTAGTTCGTCCGTATGGAGTTAAGATCATTTCCTATGCGGACGACACACAGCTGGTGGTCTCCTTAGCGCAGGAAGCCCAACATTCTCCATCGGGGGGTCTAACCAAATGCCTGGAGGAGGTGAAGTCCTGGATGACGCTGTCCTCATTGAAGCTGAATGGGGAAAAAACGGAGCTCATGCTGCTAGGCCCGGCCGACCCGACCTTCTTCAAGTCATTATGGCCCACCTGTCTAGGCCCCCCCCCCGGCCCCGAAAGATAACATCAAAAGCCTAGGGGTATGGCTGGACAAGAACCTCACTTTTAACACCCAGGCCACAAAGCTCTCCGCCACCTGCTTTGGACTCCTTCGGACATTGAAGAAGGTCCTACCCCTGCTCCCTATGGAGGCTAAACAAACAGCTATTCAGGGTATAATACAATCACGCCTGGACTCAAATAACGTCCTTTACTTGGGAGCCCCAGAGTACACATTAAATAGGTTGCAACTGGTGCAGAACTGTGCGGCTCGCACCCTACTGCAAATTCCACGAAGAACTTCAGTCAGAGAGGCACTGACCAGCCTTCACTGGCTGCCAGTACGAAAAAGAGTCACCTTTAAGGCAATGTGTATTGCCCATCAGGCCTTCTGGGACTCGGGCCCAAAACTCTTGCGTAGCCTAGTCAGCCAATACCACCCAGGCCGTGAACTACGTTCTAGCCAGGCTTTTATGGCAAAAGTTCCCAGAATCAAGAGGTCTAGAGCAGGTGGAAGAATGTTCACCTTCAACGCCTCAAAAACCTGGAACACCTACCCCCTCACCTGAGATCTAACCCTAACCTTGCCTCCTTCCGTAAGCAACTTAAAACCCATCTATTCAAATCCCCGTAATCAATTCAGCCCCCCATCTTCTTCCAGTTTCTGTCAGCCTCATTACACCCCCTCTTCTGGTTCCCTAGCGCTTGGACGCCCCAGGGCAGCAATCGCGCTGTATAAGTGTATTTTCATTCATTCTTTCATTCATTCACACAGTAGATGAGGCAAATTCCATTGAGGCAACCGATAAGGTGGATACAGGGTCTACAGCAGGGCACTCACAACTAAGCATGGGCGAATTTTGCGAATCTCGCGTTCGCAAATTTTGCGGATTTGCGAACTCGCATTCCGCAAAATCCGCGAATTCTCGCGAATTTGCGGATTTTTTTTGTGTTCGCAAGTCTTTCTGCCAGTTCGCGAGGATTTGGTACTAGTTCGCAATTGCGAACTTACTTGTCGGCTCGCAACGGTCGCGACTATGTTGTTTCTACGTCTGGTTCATCATCACAGCCTCCCAGCACCCTCTGTTTCACCACTGCCACCCTCTCTTTGACCCATGCCACCCTCTGTTACATCAATGCCACCCTCTGGTTCATCATCACTGTAGAAGATGCGGGGGAGAAGCAAGCCCACCTGCCCTGCTTGAACTGACATGAATTAATTTGGGGTTAGTTTATTAACAACACCTGCCCTGCCCCAACTGACAATAATGAATTAGGGGCTAATTAATGTGTCACTGAATTTGAAGTTCCAGCCTGGCACCTGCTTGTCTGCTCCCTTAGCTGTAAATCAGGACCTTTGTGGCATACAGTTAAGGTCAGAGCAGGGTCACACAATAGTTGCAAGCAGGCAACCGAATTCTGGAGGGCCCCCTCAGGAAGCACTACAGGGAATCGTTACAAATGATGAGGTTGACCTTTTGCACCTGCTCATTGCTTTTGCTTTTGCAAAAATAGTTTTTCGGTTTTTTCGCGCTATTCGCGAGGCGCGGCGTCGTGCGAAACCGACCGCGGAAGCCGCCAATTCGTGCGAATGAGCTTTATATTTTTTTGCGGCTTGTTGTTTCGCAAGTTTTTTTGCAGTATTCGCGAGCCGCTTGCAGCGCAACACGCGCATTTACCCCAAGGTCGAGTACGGGCACGGCCATTTTGTTTGCGTGACGTAGTTCCGTTTCCGCCCGCTATGTATAATCTCGCGAAGTTAGCGCATTGCGAGTACAAGTTTGCACGAGATCGCGAGGAAAATCTCGTGGGAACTTACTTTCGCGCTCGTGAACGGGCGGCGGCCATCTTGTTTTTCATTCATTTCCTGTGTCTGGGCATGGTGTTTAATCCTCTTGCTATCTTTGCCATCCTTTGCTTGTTTTCAGTTTTTTTTTAACGATTTTGCTTCTTATCTATCCCTCTCTTTTCCTAGCTGTATATTTTTGTCTTTTCTGCTATTTTTCTTTACTTTTAAACTACTTTTTTAAACTCTTTTCTTTTCTTCTTCCCTTTCCTATTCCTTCTTAATTTTCTACTTCCTACCTTACCTGCCCAGACCATGGTGAAGCCAGGCGCCGTGAAGCTGCCCAGGCACTTGAGGGCCGCAGCGGCGGCGGGGAGAAGGAGTCCTGGACCCCGTGCCAGGACAGCATGCGGTCGAGTGAGGGGGGAGCAGGAGACGCGACGGGAGATCTTCAGCCCGGAGGAAGTGGGCGCGCTGGTCTACTTCATCCAGCGCCGCCTGCCCAGGACCATCGCGGGAGGCGGCAGGATCGCGGCCGGCGGCTACAACATCCGGGAGCGCCGGAAGCGGTGGGAGAAGGTGTGCTGGGCCATGTCCCACCTCTACGGGGTTCAGCGCACCTACAGCCAGGCCACCCACCGCTGGACGGACCTCCTGGACCGGGAGCGCGACCTGCTGGACCAGCTCGGCTTGGAGATCCCCGGGCTTGGTGAGTAGTAGTAGCTATATCACTCACTACTATGTTTTCTCCTGCTCTGTTGTATTGCAAATATTTTTTTTTTACATGGAGCAAGCCAATAATGCCGCTGATGACGATTACATTGTAGTTAAATTATATTTCAAAATCTTCTGTGCATTTCAGGTGCACTGCTCTCCTTCTCAGTGGTGTTGCTACTATGCTTATTTGTTTTCTATTTTGTGGTCTCATTGGCCTGAGTAACTATTATGTATGAGTGTACTTTACAGAACTGCGTAATGCTAGACACTAGGGGGCAGATTACATTTACAAGCCCCTTGCTCCACATTTACGTTGCCTTGCGTGACACAACAGCGACGTAAACGTGGCGCATCCCTGCGAGTCATTTACAGCGTGACGCATCTAGGGAGATGCGTCACGTTATAAAGCCATGGGCATGCACCACAATGGGTGCGTTCCTAGTACGCAGGGTGGGCGCGGTCCGGCGGCTGTGCGCCTCGCAAAAGTGCCTGCGTGAAATCTACAAGATTTAACGCAGGCACTTCTGCGACGCTGCTACGTCAATTCAATTCCTTATGCCTGCTTGAAGCAGGCTTAAGGACTGACACAGCATGTTAAGTATTGGGTGGCCCTGAGCATTACTGGAGTTGCATTGCGTTGGCGACATGACTTCAGCGATGCGCCGCTCTTACGTGACGAGATGCGTCACGCAAGTGCCTACCCTTGCGCCAGGGCGAGCCGCATTGTAAATGAGGCGCATCTGCCGTGTCGCAAGGGTAGTTTTGCGTGACGCATTTGATCTGGCGAAGTATGCCCCTAAGGGGCAGAATTGCTATTACCGTCGCATCCCTGCAAAGTAGCAGGGATGCGCCATTAATTGTGCGGCCCGCTACCACCACCAAACATGGTGCGCCGTATTTGCAATGCGGCGCACCATGGGCCCAAAACGTCACCGAAGCTTTACTGCTGGAGTTGCGTCGCAACGATGGCGCAGCTCCAGCAATGCTCTGGGGTACCCTATCTCCCCAATGCTGGGTCAAGCCGTACGTCTGCTTCAAGCAGGTGCAGGGTTTGTGTGACGCATCATTGTCCTAAAGGTGACTGATTGAAATTTTGTAGATTTCCCTCAGCCACTTTTAGGATGTGTTCCAGCGCAGGAATGCCCTCCCTTGCGCCGGAACGCCCCCTGATGGCGCAGGGCTTTATAACGGGATGCATCTCCCAAATGCGTCACGTTGTTATAATATTATACGCCGCACCATGGCGCCTCTTTCGTTTAGCTGCTGCGTCACAAAAGTCACGCAAGAACGGAGCAAAAGAGCCGCAAGGGGCTTAAATCTGCCCCTTCCTTTGTACCCCTGACAATAAGAAAAATAGTGGCGGTGGATTGATAGTTTGACTATTTAAATGACTGGTTATGTAGCAGGCAACTGTTAGTGTTGTCACTGATCTGACTGAAATCACAATGGAGTTTGTCTGTCACTTTGCGTCTTGCCTGCGGACTGCTGCCTGCCAGTCCTAGGTGAACCTTTCAGTACTTTGTTTAGTGAGTTACGTGACTTTAGATGTCGCAGGTCCGCAAATCAATGAAAACTAACCCTAATCAATGTAATTTCGCGGAAATATTTTGTTATTGTTGTTTTGAAATGTTTGATTTGGTTGGCATTGACAAGCAACAATCATCCATGTTTTCTGTTCTTTCTTTCATGTTGTACGTCAGCTCCCCACAGGGGCGAGGGGAGGACACAGGAGCAGCAGGCGGCGGATGCTGTTGAACAGGGCCAGGATCGGGCAGGCGAGGGCTCCTTTGCTGGCCCCAGTAAGTTTTCATTTTAGACTAGTACCTATTTTTCCTAGCGTTCCTCATTTGATTTTTTCAAAATCGTCTTTGATCTTCTTGTAGACTGTATCTAAATTCTTATCCTGCCTCTACTATGACTCCCTGTGGTATTACTAGATTATTCTTATTAGTCTGTCTGTGTAGCTAACTAAGATTGCACGGTTGGCGAAACTCCCATTCTAGTCAGCAATAGCTCTATCAACTTAGTGCAGTCCTCTGGGATTGTCCATAATGTCTTTTCAAGTGTTCTATCTGGACTCATGCTTGCAAAAATTGCAAAACCTTTCGCTCAGTCACTCTAGTCTGGACAAAAAAACACAGAGTCTATTTAAGTTTAAAAGCTTTATTAAAAGTAAACACACTTATTAAAATGAAGTCATAATAAAACTAAACGTTTAACTGATAATGGAAAAGTGGTTAGTGCTGACGATTAATTGAAGACATTTCTTGTGGTCGAGCCGAGCTCTCACCTGGTTTCAACTTGATCTTGTTGTTAGAAGTCCATCTTCTGTCTGTGTGGAGAAAAATGGTGCGTGTTAAAAAACCAGCCTTCATCAGTTGTGCCAAAAAGTGCAGCAAGACAACCTTCCCTGGAAAAAGGGACATTTTTTTTAACTTTAAAGTAGAGAGTCACAAATTACATTGTTTTCACATGTCTTCATTCCTAGACCAAATACTAGTGAGTGCTTTATTCTAACATTCTTAAATGTACTTTGTAGGTGGAACATCTGGTGGCGGGGCCAGCGTGAAGGTGGTGGTGCTCCACACGGAGGCGGAGGGCAATTCTTCAGGGGAGGAGGCGGCGGCTGTGAGAGTTGAGACGGTGGTGGTGGCGGCCAGAGGTAAGCTCTTATATATTCCTTACTTATTGAGATTGAAGACGTGGCTGGGAAGGCAAGAATATGAGATGCATGGCTGGGTGAATGATGAAGCAATGATGGGTGGAAGGACAACAGCCTGGGTGGGTGACACAGAAACTGTATGTGTCCATATACCTGGATCATGCTACTATCTGACTCTTAGATAGCATATGTGTATCTAGAGCAGGGGTACTCATAGTACGGCCCCCGGGCCGGTGGTGGCCCGGCAAGCCTTCCTTGGCGGTGCGCAGACCTTGCAGACAATCACTGCTCCCCCGGCCCCCACAGAGCAGAGGCTTTGTTGTATTTCACCTGTTAGCGCCCTCGCATCTCCACTCTGACAATCACTGCTCCCCCGGCCCCCACAGAGCAGAGTGGAGATGCAGGGCCACAAAGAGGTGAAATAGAACAAAGCCTCTGCTCTGTGGGGCCGGGCAAGCAGTGATTGTCAGGGTGGAGATGCAGGGGTAATACAAGTACAACAAACAAAGCCTCAATAATATGTTAATGGTCTTTTAAAGACCTGTTAAGTACTTTGGTGTGGTTGTCTGTGTGTGCGCGTTGAGGAAGCGGTCTCAGCCCGGGCTGAAGGCTGACACAGACAGACACACACACAGTGAGATGACAGAGAGGGTGAGGGAGAGGGAGGGCAGGAGGGAGAGAGAGATGGAGAGGGAGGTCAGGAGAGAGAGCAGGAGGGAGAGAGATGTATGGTGGCTCAGTGGATGAAGGCATCTGCTGCAGGGACCTGTGTGCAACCTCATGGTCACAAGTTTTCGTTTTGCTTTAGCCCCGCCCCCTCTGACTCCGCCCCCACCAGTGCGGCCCTCAGCCACAAACTACACTGTAAATTTAGCCCCTGAGAGAAAGTTTGTGAGTACCCATGATCTAGAGAGAGTAGACGGTCAGTGGATGAACTAAGTGTAACTTTGAAGAGCATGTAACACTGCACCCGCACGTCCGTTCCAGTGTAAAAAAGGCAAGGAAAAGAAGTTTTAATTTTGTCCAAATACAACCATCAATAGTAGCAGTAGTTTGTATTGCAAGCACAGCATAGATCTGGTTATTACGGTGGCCACTCCCTACCTCTCTTAATAAGTTTAGTAGTACTCAGTCATTCATGTGTGGATGTATCACTGGTCACTCAATAAAAAGCAAAGCACCTAAAGCCATCCCATATATGAGCAAAAACATCCCATGTGAAGTGATAGATAATCAGATTATTTATCTTCTTCAATTTTCCATTTCTAGTACTCATTTGCACTGTAGGGTGAAAGTTAAATTAATTAAGCAGTAGCCCTTGTAACAGAGTATTCTCAGTGCCACCCGTAATAGAAAAGTAAGAGCTTCACCACCTGCATGTACTGGACGGGTACAGTAACGCAACATAAGTCTAGGTCACTCATCATGGCGTGCGTCTCTTTTTCTCGGGTGCAAGTTCACTGCGTTGGCATTATGCCGGCTTGCAGAAGATAACGTACCAATTTTCCTAAACAAGAGACAAGAAGAAGAATAAGACTGGTGTACTTTCATAGTCGACTCCAATGGAAGTCCATAGTGCTCGTAGAATTTGTTCCTTAAACTCCCACTAATGTTAGAGCAAGGATGGAGAAGTGGGAGGTTAGATAGATACTGGCCTCAATAGTTATGTAATGCGCTTGCAAGTTGCTAGTTGTACTGCAACACAAATTTATGCTGAATGATTGAGTTAATCTTAAAGAGCATTGGTTACAGACTATGTCTTTCTTTCTGCATATAGATGCTCCTTCCAAACCAACAAGGAGGAAGGAGCTGGCTGGAGCGGCCCGGCAACAGAGGATCGATGCCACTGTTGCGGAATATCAGCGGCTGGTGGCCCTGGAGGACGAAGAAAGTGTGCAGTCGACCACAACAATAACGTCATCTGCATCGGCCTCCGTGCCCCCACGGGCTGCCACCCAGCACAGTGCTCCACCCAGACTGAGCCGGGCTGCCAAAGCCAAACGCCACCGCCGAGCAGCAAGGACAACAGCTTCCTCTCACAGCCATTGCACCTGCAGGGCAGTGAAGGCACGCCTGCGCCGCAGTACCATGATGCCGTCCCGCCTTCAGCAGGAGCTCCACCACTTTACAAACGTGTTGGAGGGGCTCCGCGTAGAGCACGTCTTGCTCCTCCAGGAGCATGATGCCCTGGCCCACAAAGTAAACAGCATCCACCCATAGTGTCCCTTGCCCCTTTTTTAGAGACTTTTGGGGGGTGGGAATTGGGAGTTGGGTTTTTGGGGACTTTTGAAGGACAATCGTTGGGGTTAGGGAGGGTCTTGCGGGAGATTATTTTGTTAGGGATATAAATATACTTTTTCAAACTTTATCTGAGCATACCTGTTTTTTACTGCTTGCCTGGTGGGTGGGGGTTTAACAGTGACTTTGTTTTCCTGAAAGTTTAGTTCCATTTTCTTCCTTTAAGTGTAAATGCCCAAATGTTTTCAACACTAAGTGCCTCTCACAGAGTAAGTGAAGTGAATTCAAGAGTCCTAAGACTTTAGTAGTACTACCGTCAGTCTCTCGTCTCTCCTAATACTCCATTATACTCCCAAAACACCAAATTCTTATCTTACCTGTAATTTGTGTTTGACAGTAGGGCTAGACCCAGGGCTGGCTCCACGGGAAACAGCGAATACGGTTGGCAATCCTGGGCGGATAAAATTTCCTCATAGCGGTGGTACTAGTGGTGTGACACAGTGACAGTTGCATGCCTATGAAAAAAAAGAAAATTAAATCTGGTTTGTCCTCCTGAGCAATCCAACGATACAATAGAGAATATAGCAGGTGACAGAAGTACACTAGAACAGTGCCACATTGTAGCCTAACAAATGGTAAAGTATAACTACTAATTCGGTTGAAGTTCTTTGACATTAGCCATGGGTCTTTGTCAAGCAGAGTAAGAATATATCCTCGGATTTCTTCACCAGCCTGTTGCTATCACCTTATCCTCCCCAGCAAGTGTGTGGATTTATTGCTGTAATTTAGTCACACATCAATCAAAACCACACAGCCCGGGGGAAGAGGGTTAGGGTTTGAAAAATGGATGGGTACGGGGGTTTTTGGGAAAGGTTTTGGGAGACAAGAAAAAATAGCACAGCATGGACAAACAATTGTGAACATAAACAAATCTTTGGGTACAAACCTAGCCATCAATCTTTGAAAGTGCATGCACTAATGCATGCATGTCAGTGAAAAGTAAGTAGTACTTTCGACAACTGTGGAAGAAAGAATGCGACAGTACAGGGCGTGTGTGGAATTATTGATAACTATATTCAACATAAGGTCTCTGTTGCCAGACACCTGAGAGCCTTGCTGGTCACTATAAATCCATTCACAACACTCAATGGGGTTGGTCTGGAAGGTATAGTAGATAGAAAAGGAGAAATTGCTCTTTTTCTAGGTGTCCCCTCACTCACCAGGGTTGCCCCTTGGTGACATGCTTCATCATTGGGGCCATCCCAGTCCTCTACGGGCTGGGGCGTGCTGCGACTTGCGAATTACGTAGGAGCACTTACAAATGACTATGTGTGGTGCTGATGTGATTGTGGAGTGGACTAAGTGATGTGTTAAGGGATCAATTTAGAAGCAGAGAGAGATCCAAGAAATGCAGTCACAGTCTTTGAAAAACACAATGGATACTGTATCTGTATGTTGTTGTAGTTGTCCTGTTGAAAGTGGTAAGTAAGTTGCATGCAGAAAAAAAATCCTCTTATTAGCGGCACTCCTCCATTGCAGCTGACGCTTCGTCCATCGATGTTGGTCACCAGAAGACACCCTGTAAAAAAAGCACAGCATGGACAAACAATTGAACATAAACAAATCTTTGGGTACAAACCTATCCATCAATCTTTGAAAGCGCATGCACTATTGCATGCATGTCAGTTAAAAGTAAGTAGTACTTTCGACAACTGTGGAAGAAAGAATGCGACATTACAGGGCGTGTGTGGAATTATTGATAACTATATTCAAAATAAGGTCTCTGTTGCCAGATACCTGAGAGCCTTGCTGGTCACTATAAATCCATTCACAACACTCAATGGGGTTGGTCTGGAAGGTATAGTAGATAGAAAAGGAGAAATTGCTCTTTTTCTAGGTGTCCCCTCACTCACCAGGGTTGCCCCTTGGTGACATGCTTCATCATTGGGGCCATCCCAGTCCTCTACGGGCTGGGGCGTGCTGCGACTTGCGAATTACGTAGGAGAACTTACAAATGACTATGTGTGGTGCAGATGTGATTGTGGAGTGGACTAAGTGATGTGTTAAGGGATCCATTTAGAAGCAGAGAGAGATCCAAGAAATGCAGTCACAGTCTTGGAAAAACACAAAGGATACTGTATCTGTATGTTGTTGTAGTTGTCCTGTTGAATTTGGTAAGTAAGTTGCATGCAGAAAAAAATTCCTCTCATTAGCGGCACTCCTCCATTGCAGCTGACGCTTCGTCCATCAATGTTGGTGACCAGAAGACACCCTGTCCACTGCCTGCCTGATGCTGAATTGTGGCTCGCTAATGTGAAGCCTGACTCCATCCTTTTTTCCCCATTGCACAGACTGAAACCCGGCCTGTAATTATTCAACGAAAAACAGGAGGTGATATAATATTACAACACCACTGATAAATAAATATAAGGTATGTAGGCTGTGGAGTGCAAAAAATCACACTTTGATTTTCCTAGTAGACAGTACAATATTTTTGAAAGTGCGTACTCTGTCTGAGTCACCTTTTGAAGGATAAATAAGTATGGGCAAATTAATGTAGCGGATCTTTCCCCTGAAGCTAGGTGTACTGTAAACTGGGTTTTAGAACAAAATTAGATCTTCCCAGCAGTGCTCCCACCCAGTCGCAAAAATGTAGAAGACCCCCAATCAAATCTCAAAAAACGAGGCCTAGCAGAAAACTGGTGACAAAACGTACTTTGAAAGTAAAAGTAGGCCCAAGTACCCCCTTACCCACCGTGGATTGCATTCAAACCACTTGCAAGCAACCAAGCAAAAGTATCCATAGCCAGCATCGCTCCAAGACTCGAAAAACCCCCCCCACCCAAACACATGCAATAGAAATACTGCTAACCCTAACGAACCCTAAGTTAAGAATAGTGGCAAAGGCTTTCTTTAACTATGCCTAATCCCCCTTTCCCACCATGGATTTTCTTCAAATGACTTGCAACCAAAATTACACCTTCTCACGAGTGCTCTAAGACCCCAGAACTCAAGTGCAAAAATCTAGAACACCCCGAAACACATGCAATCCTGCTGCTAGGGCTAACCCTAACGAACCCTAAGTTACAAAAAGTGCCAAAAGGCTTTTCCGCAAGGATTTTGTCCCAACCACTTCTACCCGGTATTATACCTTCCCAGGAATGCCCCAAGACCCGCCAACCCACCCGCCAAAAAGCATTACACCCCCAAACAGGCCCCAGAAAACGCTATATTGAGCAAAATGTCAGAAATAGCACAAAAAAAATCGGCGTGGATTTTGTCAAACCACTTTTATCCGGTATTAGAGCTTCCCAGCAATGGCCCCAGAGCCGTCAACCCAGGAGAAAACGAGTAGAAGACCCCCAAACAGCCAAAGAGCAAAAGTACAAAAATGGGGACTTTGTCATTTTTTTCCAAATTTCCCAAATCACTCCGCGTGCGCTCTGCAGCTAGGCCCTAACTCCACTCTGCCACCATGGATTTGCTTCAAACCTCTTGCAAAGTAAAGTATATATAGCCAGCAGTGCGCCCAGACCCGAAACCCACCCACAAACACCAGGAAGCCCCCCAAACAGGCCCCCGAAAACGCTACATTGAGCAAAATGTCAGAAATAACAAAAAAAAATCGGCCTGGATTTTGTCCCAACCACTTCTACCCGGTATTAGACCTTCCCAGGAATGCCCCAAGACCCGCCAACCCACCCGCCAAAAAGCATAACACCCCCAAACAGGCCAAAAACAATATCTCATACTTGCAATATTTCTCGGCCTTCGGTCCAAACGCGCTGCGTAGCTAGGCCATAGGTCCGGTTTGCCACCACGGATTTCCTGAAAAGCAAATGCAATCAAGATTAGAGTGTCCCAGCAGTGCTCCCAGACCCCGAAACCCACCCACAAACACCAGGAAGCCCCCCAAACAGGCCCCCGAAAACGCTACATTGAGCAAAATGTCAGAAATAGCAACAACAAAAAATCGGCGTGGATTTTGTCCAAACCACTTTTATCCGGTATTAGAGCTTCCCAGCAATGGCCCCAGAGCCGTCAACCCAGGAGAAAACGAGTAGAAGACCCCCAAACAGCCAAAGAGCAAAAGTACAAAAATGGGGACTTTGTCATTTTTTTCCAAATTTCCCAAATCACTCCGCGCACGCTCTGCAGCTAGGCCCTAACTCCCCTCTGCCACCATGGATTTGCTTCAAACCTCTTGCAAAGTAAAGTATATATAGCCAGCAGTGCGCCCATACCCCGAAACCCACCCACAAACACCAGGAAGCCCCCCAAACAGGCCCCCGAAAACGCTACATTGAGCAAAATGTCAGAAAAAGCAAAAAAAAAATCGGTCTGGATTTTGTCCCAACCACTTCTACCCGGTATTAGACCTTCCCAGAAATGCCCCAAGACCCGCCAACCCACCCGCCAAAAAGCATTACACCCCCAAACAGGCCCCAGAAAACGCTACATTGAGCAAAATGTCAGAAATAGCAACAAAAAAATCGGCGTGGATTTTGTCAAACCACTTTTATCCGGTATTAGAGCTTCCCAGCAATGGCCCCAGAGCCGTCAACCCAGGAGAAAACGAGTAGAAGACCCCCAAACAGCCAAAGAGCAAAAGTACAAAAATGGGGACTTTGTCATTTTTTTCCAAATTTCCCAAATCACTCCGCGCGCGCTCTGCAGCTAGGCCCTAACTCCCCTCTGCCACCATGGATTTGCTTCAAACCTCTTGCAAAGTAAAGTATATATAGCCAGCAGTGCGCCCAGACCCGAAACCCACCCACAAACACCAGGAAGCCCCCCAAACAGGCCCCCGAAAACGCTACATTGAGCAAAATGTCAGAAAAAGCAAAAAAAAAATCGGCCTGGATTTTGTCCCAACCACTTCTACCCGGTATTAGACCTTCCCAGGAATGCCCCAAGACCCGCCAACCCACCCGCCAAAAAGCATAACACCCCCAAACAGGCCAAAAGCAAAATCTCATACTTGCAATATTTCTCGGCCTTCGGTCCAAACGCGCTGCGTAGCTAGGCCATAGGTCCGGTTTGCCACCACGGATTTCCTGAAAAGCAAATGCAAACAAGATTAGAGTGTCCCAGCAGTGCTCCCAGACCCCGAAACCCACCCACAAACACCAGGAAGCCCCCCAAACAGGCCCCCAAAAACGCTACATTGAGCAAAATGTCAGAAATAGCAACAACAAAAAATCGGCGTGGATTTTGTCCAAACCACTTTTATCCGGTATTAGAGCTTCCCAGCAATGGCCCCAGAGCCGTCAACCCAGGAGAAAACGAGTAGAAGACCCCCAAACAGCCAAAGAGCAAAAGTACAAAAATGGGGACTTTGTCATTTTTTTCCAAATTTCCCAAATCACTCCGCGCGCGCTCTGCAGCTAGACCCTAACTCCCCTCACCACCATGGATTTGCTTCAAACCTCTTGCAAAGTAAAGTATATATAGCCAGCAGTGCGCCCAGACCCCGAAACCCACCCACAAACACCAGGAAGCCCCCCAAACAGGCCCCCAAAAACGCTACATTGAGCAAAATGTCAGAAATAGCAACAAAAAAATTTGGCGTGGATTTTGTCCAAACCACTTTTATCCGGTATTAGAGCTTCCCAGCAATGGCCCCAGAGCCATCAACCCAGGAGAAAACGAGTAGAAGACCCCCAAACAGCCAAAGAGCAAAGGTACAAAAATGGGGACTTTGTCATTTTTTCCCAAATTTCCCAAATCACTCCGCGCGCGCTCTGCAGCTAGGCCCTAACTCCCCTCTGCCACCATGGATTTGCTTCAAACCTCTTGCAAAGTAAAGTATATATAGCCAGCAGTGCGCCCAGACCCCGAAACCCACCCACAAACACCAGGAAGCCCCCCAAACAGGCCCCCGAAAACGGTACATTGAGCAAAATGTCAGAAATAGCACACAAAAAAATCGGCCTGGATTTTGTCCCAACCACTTCTACCCGGTATTAGACCTTCCCAGGAATGCCCCAAGACCCGCCAACCCACCGCCAAAAAGCATAACACCCCCAAACAGGCCAAAAGCAAAATCTCATACTTGCAATATTTCTCGGCCTTCGGTCCAAACGCGCTGCGTAGCTAGGCCATAGGTCCGGTTTGCCACCACGGATTTCCTGAAAAGCAAATGCAATCAAGATTAGAGTGTCCCAGCAGTGCTCCCAGACCCCGAAACTCACCCACAAACACCAGGAAGCCCCCCAAACAAGCCCCCGAAAACGCTACATTGAGCAAAATGTCAGAAAAAGCACAAAAAAAATCGGCCTGGATTTTGTCCCAACCACTTCTACCCGGTATTAGACCTTCCCAGGAATGCCCCAAGACCCGCCAAAAAGCATAACACCCCCAAACAGGCCAAAAGCAAAATCTCATACTTGCAATATTTCTCGGCCTTCGGTCCAAACGCGCTGCGTAGCTAGGCCATAGGTCCGGTTTGCCACCACGGATTTCCTGAAAAGCAAATGCAATCAAGATTAGAGTGTCCCAGCAGTGCTCCCAGACCCCGAAACCCACCCACAAACACCAGGAAGCCCCCCAAACAGGCCCCCGAAAACGCTACATTGAGCAAAATGTCAGAAATAGCAACAACAAAAAATCGGCCTGGATTTTGTCCAAACCACTTTTATCCGGTATTAGAGCTTCCCAGCAATGGCCCCAGAGCCGTCAACCCAGGAGAAAACGAGTAGAAGACCCCCAAACAGCCAAAGAGCAAAGGTACAAAAATGGGGACTTTGTCATTTTTTCCCAAATTTCCCAAATCACTCCGCGCGCGCTCTGCAGCTAGGCCCTAACTCCCCTCTGCCACCATGGATTTGCTTCAAACCTCTTGCAAAGTAAAGTATATATAGCCAGCAGTGCGCCCAGACCCCGAAACCCACCCACAAACACCAGGAAGCCCCCCAAACAGGCCCCCGAAAACGGTACATTGAGCAAAATGTCAGAAATAGCACACAAAAAAATCGGCCTGGATTTTGTCCCAACCACTTCTACCCGGTATTAGACCTTCCCAGAAATGCCCCAAGACCCGCCAACCCACCCGCCAAAAAGCATTACACCCCCAAACAGGCCCCAGAAAACGCTACATTGAGCAAAATGTCAGAAATAGCAAAAAAAAAATCGGCGTGGATTTTGTCAAACCACTTTTATCCGGTATTAGAGCTTCCCATCAATGGCCCTAGAGCCGTCAACCCAGGAGAAAACGAGTAGAAGACCCCCAAACAGCCAAAGAGCAAAAGTACAAAAATGGGGACTTTGTCATTTTTTTCCAAATTTCCCAAATCACTCCGCGCGCGCTCTGCAGCTAGGCCCTAACTCCCCTCTGCCACCATGGATTTGCTTCAAACCTCTTGCAAAGTAAAGTATATATAGCCAGCAGTGCGCCCAGACCCGAAACCCACCCACAAACACCAGGAATCCCCCAAACAGGCCCCCGAAAACGCTACATTGAGCAAAATGTCAGAAAAAGCAAAAAAAAAATCGGCCTGGATTTTGTCCCAACCACTTCTACCCGGTATTAGACCTTCCCAGGAATGCCCCAAGACCCGCCAACCCACCCGCCAAAAAGCATAACACCCCCAAACAGGCCAAAAGCAAAATCTCATACTTGCAATATTTCTCGGCCTTCGGTCCAAACGCGCTGCGTAGCTAGGCCATAGGTCCGGTTTGCCACCACGGATTTCCTGAAAAGCAAATGCAAACAAGATTAGAGTGTCCCAGCAGTGCTCCCAGACCCCGAAACCCACCCACAAACACCAGGAAGCCCCCCAAACAGGCCCCCAAAAACGCTACATTGAGCAAAATGTCAGAAATAGCAACAACAAAAAATCGGCGTGGATTTTGTCCAAACCACTTTTATCCGGTATTAGAGCTTCCCAGCAATGGCCCCAGAGCCGTCAACCCAGGAGAAAACGAGTAGAAGACCCCCAAACAGCCAAAGAGCAAAAGTACAAAAATGGGGACTTTGTCATTTTTTTCCAAATTTCCCAAATCACTCCGCGCGCGCTCTGCAGCTAGACCCTTACTCCCCTCACCACCATGGATTTGCTTCAAACCTCTTGCAAAGTAAAGTATATATAGCCAGCAGTGCGCCCAGACCCCGAAACCCACCCACAAACACCAGGAAGCCCCCCAAACAGGCCCCCAAAAACGCTACATTGAGCAAAATGTCAGAAATAGCAACAAAAAAATTTGGCGTGGATTTTGTCCAAACCACTTTTATCCGGTATTAGAGCTTCCCAGCAATGGCCCCAGAGCCATCAACCCAGGAGAAAACGAGTAGAAGACCCCCAAACAGCCAAAGAGCAAAGGTACAAAAATGGGGACTTTGTCATTTTTTCCCAAATTTCCCAAATCACTCCGCGCGCGCTCTGCAGCTAGGCCCTAACTCCCCTCTGCCACCATGGATTTGCTTCAAACCTCTTGCAAAGTAAAGTATATATAGCCAGCAGTGCGCCCAGACCCCGAAACCCACCCACAAACACCAGGAAGCCCCCCAAACAGGCCCCCGAAAACGGTACATTGAGCAAAATGTCAGAAATAGCACACAAAAAAATCGGCCTGGATTTTGTCCCAACCACTTCTACCCGGTATTAGACCTTCCCAGGAATGCCCCAAGACCCGCCAACCCACCGCCAAAAAGCATAACACCCCCAAACAGGCCAAAAGCAAAATCTCATACTTGCAATATTTCTCGGCCTTCGGTCCAAACGCGCTGCGTAGCTAGGCCATAGGTCCGGTTTGCCACCACGGATTTCCTGAAAAGCAAATGCAATCAAGATTAGAGTGTCCCAGCAGTGCTCCCAGACCCCGAAACTCACCCACAAACACCAGGAAGCCCCCCAAACAAGCCCCCGAAAACGCTACATTGAGCAAAATGTCAGAAAAAGCACAAAAAAAATCGGCCTGGATTTTGTCCCAACCACTTCTACCCGGTATTAGACCTTCCCAGGAATGCCCCAAGACCCGCCAAAAAGCATAACACCCCCAAACAGGCCAAAAGCAAAATCTCATACTTGCAATATTTCTCGGCCTTCGGTCCAAACGCGCTGCGTAGCTAGGCCATAGGTCCGGTTTGCCACCACGGATTTCCTGAAAAGCAAATGCAATCAAGATTAGAGTGTCCCAGCAGTGCTCCCAGACCCCGAAACCCACCCACAAACACCAGGAAGCCCCCCAAACAGGCCCCCGAAAACGCTACATTGAGCAAAATGTCAGAAATAGCAACAACAAAAAATCGGCCTGGATTTTGTCCAAACCACTTTTATCCGGTATTAGAGCTTCCCAGCAATGGCCCCAGAGCCGTCAACCCAGGAGAAAACGAGTAGAAGACCCCCAAACAGCCAAAGAGCAAAAGTACAAAAATGGGGACTTTGTCATTTTTTTCCAAATTTCCCAAATCACTCCGCGCACGCTCTGCAGCTAGGCCCTAACTCCCCTCTGCCACCATGGATGTGCTTCAAACCTCTTGCAAAGTAAAGTATATATAGCCAGCAGTGCGCCCATACCCCGAAACCCACCCACAAACACCAGGAAGCCCCCCAAACAGGCCCCCGAAAACGCTACATTGAGCAAAATGTCAGAAAAAGCAACAAAAAAAATCGGCCTGGATTTTGTCCCAACCACTTCTACCCGGTATTAGACCTTCCCAGGAATGCCCCAAGACCCGCCAACCCACCCGCCAAAAAGCATAACACCCCCAAACAGGCCAAAAGCAAAATCTCATACTTGCAATATTTCTCGGCCTTCGGTCCAAACGCGCTGCGTAGCTAGGCCATAGGTCCGGTTTGCCACCACGGATTTCCTGAAAAGCAAATGCAATCAAGATTAGAGTGTCCCAGCAGTGCTCCCAGACCCCGAAACTCACCCACAAACACCAGGAAGCCCCCCAAACAAGCCCCCGAAAACGCTACATTGAGCAAAATGTCAGAAATAGCAAAAAAAAATTGGCGTGGATTTTGTCCAAACCACTTTTATCCGGTATTAGAGCTTCCCAGCAACGGCCCCAGAGCCGTCAACCCAGGAGAAAACGAGTAGAAGACCCCCAAACAGCCAAAGAGCAAAAGTACAAAAATGGGGACTTTGTCATTTTTTTCCAAATTTCCCAAATCACTCCGCGCGCGCTCTGCAGCTAGGCCCTAACTCCCCTCTGCCACCATGGATTTGCTTCAAACCTCTTGCAAAGTAAAGTATATATAGCCAGCAGTGCGCCCAGACCCCGAAACCCACCCACAAACACCAGGAAGCCCCCCAAACAGGCCCCCGAAAACGCTACATTCAGCAAAATGTCAGAAATAGCAACAAAAAAAATCGGCCTGGATTTTGTCCCAACCACTTCTACCCGGTATTAGACCTTCCCAGGAATGGCCCAAGATCCGCCAACCCACCCGCCAAAAAGCATAACACCCCCAAACAGGCCAAAAGCAACATCTCCTACTTACAATATTTCTCGGCCTTCGGTCCAAACGCGCTGCGTAGCTAGGCCATAAGTCAGGGTTGCCACCACGGATTTCCTGAAAAGCAAATGCAATCAAGATTAGCAGTGCTGACAGACCCCGAAACTCACCCACAAACAGACGGAACCCCCCCTAAGAGCACCTCAAAGGCAAGCAAGTCAGCAAAAACACTAAAACATTTGCGCCTCGGATTTGGTCCAAACCACTTTTATCCAGTATTAGAGCTTCCCAACAATGGCCCCAGAGCCGTCAACTCACCTGCAAAGAGGTAGAACAACAACCCCACAAGTGCTGAGTCTTTCTTCATTGGGCGTAAACCAGCCCTCTGCTTTGATGGAAATAGGAGTCTGGAGGAGGAGGATAGAGGAGCATGTTCTTCTGAACTTGTGAACCTGAGGAATGCAGACTGCGGCACCTTCAAATCAATTAGCAAACAAGTGAAGACAGTTCTGCTGATGGGCTTGTTTTTGTGATTATCTGATTAAAGTTTGAATTATATTAACTGTGCACAACAAAGAAAGACAGACACACAGGAATGAAAGTGAATAAGGACGAAAAAGAAAGTTATTGATTCGTTGTCTCATTTTCAGGGCTCGGTATCACGGTCCAGGAATAAGAATAAGGCTTCGTCATCATACTCTGCGAATTCAGGCAGGGTGAGCTCAGTGTCACCTGACAGAGTAGAAATTCCCTCATCTATGTTGCTGGCCACCTCGTCTTCATCCGGCGCGCTTTCTCGTACTCTGAAATCTGGTGGTATGAGGTGCTGATTCATCTTGATCATTGTTAACCTCTCCACATTTTTGGGCGAGAGGCGGCTCCGTTTGGAAGTTACAATGCCACCAGCAGCACTGAAAACACGTTCAGAAGACACGCTTGCGAGTGGGCAAGACAAGTAGTTTAAAGCCAGGTTGGTGAGGTGTGGCCACAATTCTTTTTTCCCATGCCAATACGCCAATGGGTCAGCATTAACATAGACCTCTGTTGAGTCATTCAGATAGTCCTTCACCATCGACTCAAGGTCCTCATCCAAGGTTCCTCCACTTTGCTTAGCTGTTGGTGTGCCTCTGACCTTTTGAGAACCAAACCCAAGCCGAGCTAGCCAATCCTCTTCAGCCTCCAATGTTTCTGTTGTGTCTGGTGCAGATGATCCGGTTACCGGTGTCTTTAACGGTTGAGAGGTCACTTGTGCAACAGCCACAGGTGCAGAAGTGGATTGTTTTGGCTGGGGATGGCCTGCTGATGCTGATGTACTGCCTTTTCCTTCAATTTTCTGCCGTTCTCTTTCAAACCTCTTGGCTGACAAGGCTAGCCAACGTTTGTACTTTGGAACATGTTCATCATCAAAAGGAAAGAATGCTTGCCCTGCCAGCGCCTTTTTGTAGCGTGGATCCAGAATAGTAGCACAAATGTAATGCTGTTCTGAGTGGATCATTTTAAGACGTTCATCACCTTGTAGGAGCTCTAATAATTTCTCAGCCAGAACAAAAGAGTCTTGGTTTTTTACATCTTTTTCAAACACAGAACACACCTCCTTCAGTTGGTGCTCCAGCATGTACAACAATGGGATAGCTTTTCCCAAATTACAGTCCTCCTTGCTGACTGCACGCGTGAAGAACTCAAAAGGATGAAGCTTGCGTGTCAGGCTTTGAACTATGTTCCATTGCGCCGCACCCATCCTCAGGTCCTCCTGAGCTGTACCCTCTGTTAAGAAATATTGATCGAGTACCGTATTCTGCTCATACAGACGCTCAAGCATGTAGAAGGTTGAGTTCCAACGTGTTACCACCTCCTGGATGAGTGCTTTCACTGGCATTTGACATTGATATAGCAGGCTCCTCAGCTGCTTCCGGGCCTTAAAAGAATGGCTGAAATGGTTGCACATTTTTCGGCAGGTGTCCAATACTCTGTACGCTGCACTGTCTTTATTACCCAAGAATTTTTGGACAACCAGGTTTATACAGTGCGCCAAACACGGCACTCTGAAATACTCACCCAGCCTCATGGCCTTAACTATATTGGCGCCATTGTCCGTGGAAACATAACCAACCTGGCGTTTCTTTGGGGACAGCCACTTTAGGACCTTTGTGTTAAAGACATCCAAAATGTTTTCTGCTGTGTGACGTTTCTCCAAACCAAACATGGCTAGTGTTGCATGTTTCCGAGCAGCTTTAAAAACAATGTCCGCGTCTACACCTGCGTTTAGCTTTGCTTTAGCCCCTGAAAAAGAGACCCAGTGTGCAGTGATGCACATGTAATCAGCGCCTGCGCCACTGGTCCACATGTCTGTTGTCAGATGTATAGTGTGAACAGCACTCTTCTGCAAAGCTGCCCCAATCACCTTCAGAACATCTTCATGTAGTGCTGGAACCGCAACTCGGGCAAAATAGAACCGGCTAGGAACCTTCCATTTAGGGCAGAGCGCTGCCACTAATTCTAGAAAACCAACCCCTTCTACAAAAGAAAAAGGGAGAAGGTCCAGAGCTAGCATTTTAGCCAGCTTAGTGTTATACAGACGCGTCAGTGGGTGGTTGCGTTCATATTGCGCTTCTGTAAACAACATCTTTTTAATGTTGCCCTGGACCAAGGATTTACGGGATGATGATGATATCTTCGACCCAGTTACGCTCGCTGATGAACTTTTTCGCATTGATGTCTCACTCTCTCCCACACTCTTAGTGTGGCTCACATGGGGTGTGCTGCTGACAGGGGTACTGGGTGTAAGTGAAGTGTTTGAATCGTCTTCTTCCTCCTCGTCATCATCAGATGAAAAATCAACGTTTTCATTACGTGCAATTCGGGCTTCCTTGACCGCATCTAGGTGCGCAAGCCATTGGACAGCGTGCGTTCTCTTAACATGACCTCTCTGGCCTCCGGTACCATAGTTGGTACCAAACTTACCACGAGTAACTCAAAGCTTACAAATGCTACAAATGGCTACGTTTTCCTTTTTTGGGCAAACACTAAAGAAGTCCCAAACTGGAGAGTTGAAATGTCTTTGGGGGCCGGAGGAGGCGGCGATACTGGTGGTGGTGGTCCTGCTGCTAATGCCAGATGAAGTGGAGGATGTGGATTGCCGAACTTCAGTAACTTTTGCACTTTCACCACCACTAATTGAGGTCGAGGTGGATGGAAGTCCCTTCTTGCGAGGAAGAAATATGGAAGCGGTAAGTGTTGGTGTACTAGTTAACCCCAAATCCAATGATTGTTGTGTTTCCATTGACTCCTCGTCGACATCATCATCACACTCAGCAGCTTCTCGGGATAGGGTCAAAATGTCTCTTTGCTGCATGCCCGCTTGGGCTGCAGTGACCTTTATGATGACTGGCTCGTCGTCGTGAGAGGCTTCATCAGCAGCAGTATGCGTCACTTCTTGTTGAGCCTCATCACACTCCATAGCTATGAGTTTTTCGACGACCTTCCTTTTACGCTTAGGTATCTTTGTCAGATCATGGTGTGCCTCACTCTCAGGCTGCCGTGGTGGTACCCAATTGTCATCCAGATCATCAGTAGGAGGTGGGCTTGAAGAAGATGTAGACACCCCCTTGATCTTTTCCTTGCTAGGGATGTGGAAGACAATGAATGATCATCAGGAGGAGTGGCTTCCTCAAATGATACCTCGGTCTATTGTCAATTTCCTGATGTGCCCCTACTTCGGGAGGACAACTATTGTGGGCACTTGTGACCCTCCATGCACCTCTGCTTGCGCATCTCCTTGCGCTGCCTCTCCTTCCACACGTACTTGGGCTTGTACTACTTGCACATGTTGTTGTTGCGGCTGTGGTTGTTCAACACTTGTCAGATGAGTTACAACAACCTGTGTTGATTCAGGGACATTGCTGCTACTTTCTTGCGATGAGCCAACATCACTGGTCGATGGTGATTGGAGAAGTACACTGACTGCCTCTGAAGCACTCAAGGGCTTTGACTTAAGTTGGCGTGGTGGTGGAGGCACTGAACCCAATGGAGCGGGGGTGCTGCTCCCAGCTTGGTCCCCAGCAGATCCTGCTGCTGCTGCAGGCGTACTTTTTTTTTTGCTCCCAAAAAACGCGGCGGCCGGCACACCAGCCTCCTTGGTAACTTGCTTCTTCTGCTCTTTACTAGCAACTTTCTTGCTAGAGGAGCTACGGAGACCTTTTTTTGGGGCCATCTTCTTCAGAGCAGGTCAGACAGCAGGCCGCAGTTGCACGAATTGTAGAGTTGTCTGAGGCCAGACGTGACATCGCGTGACGTTATGCTGCACACACACACCGCTGCAGGACTTCTTCCTGGCACTGGTGGTTCTCTTGAGTCTTGTGCACCTAAAAACAATGGAAGACAGAGGAACATCAGTTCAGTTATACACCCCCAAAAAATCGAAAAAAAACAGAAAAATCAGCACAATCCCATGCCCTCCATGATGCTTAAATTCAAGACACCCCACAGAAAGACTAGGCGCATGCAACACTCACTAGTCACTACCCCTGGTGAAAAGGCCACTACAACAGGCCAAAACACGAAAATCACAGAAAAATCAGCACAATCCCATGCCATGATGTTTAAATTCAAGACAACCCACAGAAAGACTAGGCACATGCACCACTCACTACCCCTGGGCCCTGGGCATATTGGATGAAAGCTAGGCAAAATGGGTGCAGGCCTGAGAACACTCCCTGCATTCAAAATGGCCCCCTCCATCACAGCACATGGCCAGGGCCTGTAGCAGCACTCAAAATGGCCCCCAACCACATGGCCTGTCCATCCACAACAGGCCCAAAAAACGGAAATCACAGAAAAATCACCACAATCCCATGCCATGATGTTTAAATTCAAGACAACCCACAGAAAGACTAGGCACATGCACCACTCACTACCCCTGGGCCCTGGGCATATTGGATGAAAGCTAGGCAAAATGGGTGCAGGCCTGAGAACACTCCATGCATTCAAAATAGCCCCCTCCATCACAGCACATGGCCAGGGCCTGTAGCAGCACTCAAAATGGCCCCCAACCACATGGCCTGTCCATCCACAACAGGCCCAAAAAACGAAAATCACAGAAAAATCAGCACATCCCATGCCATGATGTTTAAATTCAAGACAACCCACAGAAAGACTAGGCACATGCGCCACTCACTACCCCTGGGCCCTGGGCATAATGGATGAAAGCTAGGCAAAATGGGTGCAGGCCTGAGAACACTCCATGCATTCAAAATGGCCCCCTCCATCACAGCACATGGCCAGGGCCTGTAGCAGCACTCAAAATGGCCCCCAACCACATGGCCTGTCCACCCACAACAGGCCCAAAAACGAAAATCACTGAAAAATCAGCACAATCCCATGCCATGATGTTTATATTCAAGACAACCCACAGAAAGACTAGGCACATGCACCACTCACTACCCCTGAGGCCTGGGCATAATGGATGAAAGCTAGGCAAAATGGGTGCAGGCCTGAGAACACTCCCTGCATTCAAAATGGCCCCCTCCATCACAGCACATGGCCAGGGCCTGTAGCAGCACTCAAAATGGCCCCCAACCACATGGCCTGTCCATCCACAACAGGCCCAAAAAACGAAAATCACAGAAAAATCACCACAATCCCATGCCATGATGTTTAAATTCAAGACAACCCACAGAAAGACTAGACACATGCACCACTCACTACCCCTGGGGCCTGGGCATAATGGATGAAAGCTAGGCAAAATGGGTGCAGGCCTGAGAACACTCCCTGCATTCAAAATGGCCCCCTCCATCACAGCACATGGCCAGGGCCTGTAGCAGCACTCAAAATGGCCCCCAACCACATGGAACAGGCCCAAAAAACGAAAATCACAGAAAAATCAGCACAATCCCATGCCATGATGTTTAAATTCAAGACAACCCACAGAAAGACTAGGCACATGCACCACTCACTACCCCTGGGCCCTGGGCATAATGGATGAAAGCTAGGCAAAATGGGTGCAGGCCTGAGAACGCTCCATGCATTCAAAATGGCCCCCTCCGTCTCAGCACATGGCCAGGGCCTGTAGCAGCACTCAAAATGGCCCCCAACCACATGACCTGTCCATCCACAACAGGCCCAAAAAACGAAAATCACAGAAAAATCACCACAATCCCATGCCATGATGTTTAAATTCAAGACAACCCACAGAAAGACTAGACACATGCACCACTCACTACCCCTGGGCCCTGGGCATAATGGATGAAAGCTAGGCAAAATGGGTGCAGGCCTGAGAACACTCCCTGCATTCAAAATGGCCCCCTCCATCACAGCACATGGCCAGGGCCTGTAGCAGCACTCAAAATGGCCCCCAACCACATGGAACAGGCCAAAAAAACGAAAATCACAGAAAAATCAGCACAATCCCATGCCATGATGTTTAAATTCAAGACAACCCACAGAAAGACTAGGCACATGCACCACTCACTACCCCTGGGCCCTGGGCATAATGGATGAAAGCTAGGCAAAATGGGTGCAGGCCTGAGAACGCTCCATGCATTCAAAATGGCCCCCTCCGTCACAGCACATGGCCAGGGCCTGTAGCAGCACTCAAAATGGCCCCCAACCACATGACCTGTCCATCCACAACAGGCCCAAAAAACGAAAATCACAGAAAAATCACCACAATCCCATGCCATGATGTTTAAATTCAAGACAACCCACAGAAAGACTAGACACATGCACCACTCACTACCCCTGGGCCCTGGGCATAATGGATGAAAGCTAGGCAAAATGGGTGCAGGCCTGAGAACACTCCCTGCATTCAAAATGGCCCCCTCCATCACAGCACATGGCCAGGGCCTGTAGCAGCACTCAAAATGGCCCCCAACCACATGGCCTGTCCATCCACAACAGGCCCAAAAAACGAAAATCACTGAAAAATCACCACAATCCCATGCCATGATGTTTATATTCAAGACAACCCACAGAAAGACTAGGCACATGCACCACTCACTACCCCTGGGGCCTGGGACATAATGGATGAAAACTAGGCAAAATGGGTGCAGGCCTGAGAACACTCCATGCATTCAAAATGGCCCCCTCCATCACAGCACATGGCCAGGGCCTGTAGCAGCACTCAAAATGGCCCCCAACCACATGGCCTGTCCATCCACAACAGGCCCAAAAAACGAAAATCACAGAAAAATCAGCACAATCCCATGCCATGATGTTTAAATTCAAGACAACCCACAGAAAGACTAGGCACATGCACCACTCACTACCCCTGGGCCCTGGGCATAATGGATGAAAGCTAGGCAAAATGGGTGCAGGCCTGAGAACACTCCATGCATTCAAAATGGCCCCCTCCATCACAGCACATTGCCAGGGCCTGTAGCAGCACTCAAAATGGCCCCCAACCACATGGCCTGTCCATCCACAACAGGCCCAAAAAACGAAAATCACATAAAAATCACCACAATCCCATGCCATGATGTTTAAATTCAAGACAACCCACAGAGAGACTAGGCACATGTAACAGTCACTACCCCTGGGCCCTGGGCATAATGGATGAAAGCTAGGCAAAATGGGTGCTGGCCTGAGAACACTCCCTGCATTCAAAATGGCCCCCTCCATCACAGCACATGGCCAGGGCCTGTAGCAGCACTCAAAATGGCCCCCAACCACATGGCCTGTCCATCCACAACAGGCCCAAAAAACGAAAATCACAGAAAAATCAGCTCAATCCCATGCCATGATGTTTAAATTCAAGACAACCCACAGAAAGACTAGGCACATGCACCACTCACTACCCCTGGGCCCTGGGCATAATGGATGAAAGCTAGGCAAAATGGGTGCAGGCCTGAGAACACTCCATGCATTCAAAATGGCCCCCTCCATCACAGCACATGGCCAGGGCCTGTAGCAGCACTCAAAATGGCCCCCAACCACATGGCCTGTCCATCCACAACAGGCCCAAAAAACGAAAATCACATAAAAATCACCACAATCCCATGCCATGATGTTTAAATTCAAGACAACCCACAGAGAGACTAGGCACATGTACCACTCACTACCCCTGGGCCCTGGGCATAATGGATGAAAGCTAGGCAAAATGGGTGCAGGCCTGAGAACACTCCCTGCATTCAAAATGGCCCCCTCCATCACAGCACATGGCCAGGGCCTGTAGCGGGACTCAAAATGGCCCCCAACCACATGGCCTGTCCATCCACAACAGGCCCAAAAAACGAAAATCACTGAAAAATCACCACAATCCCATGCCATGATATTTATATTCAAGACAACCCACGGAAAGACTAGGCACATGCACCACTCACTACCCCTGGGGCCTGGGCATAATGGATGAAAGCTAGCCAAAATGGGTGCAGGCCTGAGAACACTCCATGCATTCAAAATGGCCCCCTCCATCACAGCACATGGCCAGGGCCTGTAGAAGCACTCAAAATGGCCCCCAACCACATGGCCTGTCCACCCACAACAGGCCCAAAAAACGAAAATCACTGAAAAATCACCACAATCCCATGCCATGATGTTTATATTCAAGACAACCCACAGAAAGACTAGGCACATGCACCACTCACTACCCCTGGGGCCTGGGCATAATGGATGAAAGCTAGGCAAAATGGGTGCAGGCCTGAGAACACTCCATGCATTCAAAATGGCCCCCTCCATCACAGCACATGGCCAGGGCCTGTAGCAGCACTCAAAATGGCCCCCAACCACATGGCCTGTCCATCCACAACAGGCCCAAAAAACGAAAATCACAGAAAAATCAGCACAATCCCAAGCCACCCAGCCCCTCCATGATGTTTAAATGCAAGACAACCCACAGAAAGACTAGGCACATGCACCACTCACTACCCCGGGTGAAAAGGCCACAACAGGCCAAAAAAACGAAAATCACAGAAAAATCAGCACAATCCCAAGCCACCCAGCCCCTCCATGATGTTTAAATTCAAAACACCCCACAGAAAGACTCAGTGCACCCACCACTGAGTACCCCTGGGCAAAAGGCCCCAAAACAGCCCAAAAATCGAAAATTCCAAAATTGTACTTGCAGCAACTGTAATGCCCCAAACAAACTTACTTGTGAAATTTCTAATCCAAAAGTGATCCAAAGAAAGTCAAAAAGGCCTCAAATCCAAATATCTAGCAGCATCCACAAAAAGTAATCCTTCCCGCTCCAGATCCAAATGAAAAGTGACCAGGAGATGGACAAAGCACTGGGAGGAGCCTGCTGGACAGGAACAGGAAGTTGAAGACTGTGGGGCACTTCCTTCCTCCCCCCCCCTCCCCAAAATGGACTCCTCGCAAAAAAAGTGCAGGCAAATGTCAACCTAAGGAGTTATTCAGATAAAAATCAGCATTTCAAGAAGGTTTAGTCTGCTTGCTGGTGGATTTCTTGTGCAGAATTGCAAATTTTATATTTTCACGTGTGCGAGATTATTGCTGCTCGCCGCATCTCAAAGCTCGCAATGTGGAAAATAGACAAATTGATGTACATAAGCAGCGTTCATTTCCCTTTTTCCCACTCCTCTCCCTGTATGCACCATGAATACCATAAAATATTGACCGTATCACTCCGCCAGTAAAAACCCGTGCCCATATGTACATGACAGCCATTTTAGGCACCTTGGCCTCTTGCCCACTCATTAGAATCCCTGGCTTCCCTCCTGCGCGCATTTGAGCACCCCCCTCCCACTCTCACATGCATAGACCATGAAACCCAGCACTCTGCGCGACCCTGCTATGAAAGGCAACCCTCCTGCTTGACCCAGGCACCCCCCCCCATTTCCCTCTTGAAGAGGCATCCTTCGCCTCAGCTGACATAGCCCCCCAGCTGTATCTGACTGCCCCTGTTCTCTCATGTACGGGTCATAAGACCTCTCTCTCTCTCTGTGCGACTCTGACCCTGCGCGCACCCTGACCCCCTCCTTCTCCCTCACATGGACAAGTCATAAACCTTCTCCTTCTGCAAGACCCTGTCCTTGGGAGTCACGGCCGCGCCTGACCAACACCTCCTTTCCTTCCATGAATGCCCCTCTGTTGACAAGCCTTCCCTCCACGCTCGATTGTCCACGCGGCATGAATACCACTCCTTTGATGACCCCTTCCCCCGAGTCCGACTGACCACACATGTCCGAGGCCATCGCCTAAGCCAGGAGATACCATTTACTGCCCTCTATTGTATGAAGTCACTCCTCTTCAAAGGACCCACTATTGATCCTGGTCTCCCCACCCCCTGGGCTACGATCAGGCGCACACATCCTAATAATCAGCGGAACATTCAGCTGCGTCATTGCCCCCTCTCTTATCAGCAGGTCAAGGGTCCCTATTATGAACACATGTGGGGTAGGATTAGCACGAGGATTATGGGGTTATCTTTTCTTTGTTTCACAATGCTGTGACTGTAATGCCAAGTGTTTTGTAAGGTATAAAAGGCTGAGTCTCAGCTCAGTTGTTAGAGCACCTCGAGACGATACCTTGTTGTCTGATCTGATGTGTTCTGCTCCGTCGGAATAAACTTCTGTTTCCTGCCTTCTGGTCTCCGGCGCCTGCCTCATTGCTTGGTAATTTGAATGGTACAAGGGCGGTTAGCGCCGGGCAAATCTTGAGAAAGGTCCTAGCCCTACCTTTTTCTACAATTGGCGTCCCAAAGCGTGGGGCCCATCAGCGACACGTGGATCCAGTGGGAGAGGTCCCGATGACAGAGTGAACGACTGCAACGATCGGGAAGAGCTCATGTCCGATAGACCCTCGTCTGACAGCCGATCATCCGACCTTCACTAGTTCTGAACAGACCTCTCTCGAGTGATCCACGGTCCTGACTGGGAACCATCAGGAGTGCCACGGGCATCACGAAGAAGAGAGGACGATCGGGCGCTGGATCCAGGAGACAGGAAACCGTCCACGCGGTCCGGGTAAGGTCGTGTAAACACGACAAATTAAGAAAAGATTGTTTTGTTTGGATAATACTAGTATTACGCTTTGTTGAAACCTCTGGAGATTCACTGTCTGCAAACGGGGAAAAACAAACAGGCTCTCTCTTTGCAAGCAGTGAAGGATAGGTAACGCAGACTTTTGTCCCCATTGTAATCCGTCGTGCCTATCTTCCTCCCCCACTGTTTCCCGAACTGTTGTTCGTGGATTATTGTCTGGAGATTCTTTGTCTGCAAACAGGGAAGAACAAGGTCTCTCTTTGCAGGTAGAGAAAGAGTGGGTAGCGATAACTTTTCGTGCCCACTTATTCTCCCCACTGAATTGTTTGATTGGCCGATTATTCGGTATTGGTTCGTTTGAGGTATTCACCGCCGGCAAACAACGGAGAATAGAAATATTCTGTCTAGTCTTTGCCCGCCGTGATAAGATAGGTAGTGCAGACTTTTGTCCCCGGTGTAAAAACCGTCATGCCTGTCTTCTCCCCACTGGTTGGTAGCCTGTTTAACCCGGACCGCTTATTAGAGATGAACCATCCAGCTCCACTGGAGGGCACACCTAATAAGGACATGTTCATTAAGTGTGGACTAGTCGCTATAGCTTATAATAGGTTATGGCATAAAAAAAAAAAAAAAAGAAAAATACAAGAAAAAGGAGTTGAGCGAAATCAGTAGGCCACTGAGGAGTTATCAACTTCGCTAAAAATAAAATAAGAAACGTTAAGAAACAGCCCGCAATAAGAAACATAAAAATGGCGAAGGAAGACAAGCTTGACACCAAGGCAGCCACGAGGTAGCTAGGTTCCGTTGCCTATTTCTGCCCTAAACATGTCTGCTTCATTGCCCACCACGCCCAAATAACGGTCACACGAAATAGAAACAAATTCAATAGGTACCTACCCCCATCCCGGAAACTCCCGAAGTGCCACAGGTCCGCGGTTACGCCCATCCGGTAGGCGAGGCCTCGAGGCATGCGGGGCTCGCCTGGACGCAGTCGGAAGGGGAGGCTGTGGGGCGGACGGCCCAGAAAACCGTGATGGCCTCTCCTTCTCTCCTCCTCTGCTGCCCTGCAGGCCACGGGGGGGGGGGCTGTCTTGCCTCAGCCACCGACCACCCCCCCCTCTGTCTCTCGCCTGGTCCGACCCGCGAAGAAGGCCGAAGCCAAAAGCGAGAACGGCGGCGCTTGCAAGTAGTCCCGCCACATGTCAAATTCCTGGATAGTTACAGGTAGTCCCGCCACATGTCCACCTCTGGAGAGTTGGAGGTAGTCCCGCCACCTGTCAAAGAGGAAGGGGGGGGGCTGTCTTGCCTCAGCCGCCGACCACCCCCCCCATCTTCAATAGCCGGCACGGCCAATACCGAAGCGGCGGAGCCGAGGAACGGCGCGGGGTCGCTGGAAGGGGGAGGCGGCGCGAACGAGCCTCCCCCACCTCCCTTCAGGTGGAGGCTTCCAGCGACACCCCAACGCTCTTACTTAAAGAGGGTCCACAACGAAAAACGGTCTTTTGCCCAGGACGGGCACACGCCCCATGCCTTCTCTCCTCGACTTTGAAGATTCTATGAGAGCCGGGGGGCCCCCGACCCCTCCGCATGGGTGCCCCCGTCCCCCTCACTGGGAACCGCGACATCGACGCACTCCTGCCGGCGCCAGCCTCAGTTTGGAAATGGCTAAAACACAGCCAAGGTACAGACTTGTTCAGTTCCGGTGGAACACCAGAGTGACCCGGTAGGAAAATTGTTGCCGCCCTCCCCACTCTTTGACTGATGGTCCATATTGTTAGACTGTTACCACATTACGCAAAACTTTTTGAACTACCAACGGAAGGTTCTGGTCCAACCATGAGTCATTGAAGACATTCTGACTATACCGGAACCTGCCTGACCTCGCCCAAAATGGCGCCGATACACGAAACAAAACTTTCGAACTCCCTGTTCACCCGGATTGCTCGAATATTGATGCACTGAGATATGTATGCATTTTTTGGACAATGGAAGTCGATAAGATGGAAAATGAGTATGTGTTTAAAGAAAGAAGCAATGTAAGACAGATATTGACCATGTGTTTGGACAATAAACTGATCTAGGGTGGGTACTAATTATGATTGGGAACAATGAAATGGTGTAATTTGGGAACCGAGTGAGCATCTGGATAATGAATTAATGAATTAATTGAGAACTGACTTCTTGACATGCATCATGCTTGCTCTGTAGGGAAGTTTGATACGATTTTATTGCACTGCTGCACTTTATGCAATGAACTGCCCCCAACTTCGTTCTTCTTATGTACAGTCCCAATCTGCTCCGTGGCCGGTCCACTGGGTTGTAGGCCTGTATTTATACATCAACACTTTTTTTATTAAAAGTATTTTGAAAAAGAAAGCATAGTTGTAGCGGTTGCATTAATGAGTTTTGGATGATTTTACTACTATGAGCAAAGAATAAGTATGATGAAGGCTGAAGGTTAAAAAGGACCCGATATTTAGCAGCTACATTATGTGTGACAGGCAGCCGGAAAAGTGTTTTAGACGCTTTTAAACGACACCACAGAAATGCCACCTGACCGCCACCCTTGCACGCAACCTAAAGGGGTCGCGACCAAGTAACTCATGTAGATACGCAGATCATCAATGATTATCTATCTGACGCTACGGGTCCCTCTGGGCTTAAACGCCGAGATGGCAAAGAAATGCACTACGTGGAGATAGGTCGAGTATGTGGTAGGTAAAAACATTTCCGGATTACTGCATGCTGATGAGGTTTGAATGCTGCCCCCCACCCCTTCTTTCTCCTCCCTTCTGCAGGTCGCGTTGGAACATCGGCTGAAGTATGGGAGAACGATGATCGAACAACCGACGAAAAAGGGAAAGGGGGAATATGTGTTTAGTCGTTATAACGATAAGTTTTTAAAAGACGTAGGCTTAACATGACTGTTCCTCCTTAGGACATAGCGACTGAGAGGATGGACTGACATAGAAACTGGACAGGTACTGACTGACGAAAAATTGACTAGAAATGACGTGTTAAATAATGTAACTGGACGTTTGACTACGTAGGGAAAGGACAAAGAAAAATTATACGGGCAAGGGTTGCCACAGCACCACCCGTCTAGGAAGTTAGAAATGTTGCTGATGTTCAAAATGCGCTACCCCCTTTTCTCACACTCTTATAGATATAGCCAAGCTGTCCGACTGTTCTCCCGATCAATACTTGCCGTTGCCTCAGCCTGGAGAACTTCCCACCAAAGGAGGGAACAGAAAAATGGCTTAAGATCCAACCATGGGTAACTAGCACGACCAGGTCAATTACTGACCGACCAGCCGAGGTGTGAGTATTGGTAATTGGGAACGCTCGCAGGCGTGACAAGCGAGAGGGGAAAGGGGGGAAGGGTAGAAAGAGCTAAGCACGTAGATAAAATAGGATAGTAAAGATACGTAGGATATACATATAAAAACAGATCTTGTAGGCTAACAATTGTTTCCTGTCTTGTCATGAATGTTTTGTATATGTGTAATACATGTGCCGTCTTCCCTGTCTGAGTTTGTGTGTATGTAATGTACGGGTTTATGTCTTCCCTCTGTCTGCGTTTGCGTGTTACCTGACCTCTGTCGTTCTGTGTTGTGAGCACACTAAATGACCTATTTTCGTACACGTCTCTCTCTCTCTCTCTCTCTCTCTCTCTCTCTCTCTCCCTCTCTCTACATGTCATACGTGTACCGAATGGCTCGTTTAGGTTGCGGACGACTCTCACTCCTTACGAGAGTCCCCCTGTCCCATCCTTTTTGTATGGTAATATTGTGCCCCGTCGGCACCAGTCTGATTGGATACTTATTGAACGCGAAGGTGTTCGGCGAAATTGACCAAAACTAAAATGACTGTATCTCGCCATATTACTACCTCTCCTTTCTACAAAATGAATGAACTCGAATTGGCTGAGAAGGAAAGGACAGGTAAGACGACTAAGGTCCCCCAATTTGGCCTTTTATAGGGGGACTGTATGTCAATGGCACCTTATTTTTTTGTTCATTAGAGACAAGCGCCAAGGTCCAGATTGACCCCCAATGCCCAGATTGCCCCACCCCTTTGCACCCAAGCACGAATGCACGAAGCGTCCCCGCCCCACTTGATTGACCCCAGCTACTGTCCCCGATATATATATATGATGACCATGAGTAACTGCAGCCCATCGAGAAACACCTGTTTGACCGTGTCTTTCAATGATTGCACACCCCGCTCTGTTTGAAAGAGTTAGCAAGCTCTAAAGGGAAATGTAAGACTGTTAAGGCTCGGGTTAGAAGGACGAGTCTCCCCTGAATGTTGTCAATCTTGGGGTTTTTTGATGAAATACGCAAGTGACAGGAGTCTGACCTCTGTCCATATATGTCATGAACGAACGCCGATCAGACTTGGTGCGAACGCAGTAGAAATACCCACCTACTTACTTCATGCTAATAGACTTCTGACTATGACCAATGAGCATAACGCCAGGTGCTAGGATTGCGAGTGGAATTCAAATGTAAAAATCTCTTCTCCTGCCAGGTCTCTAAAACTTGTTTTTACCCATTTAAAGATACTCAATCACCGGAGGAGAAGGGCCGGACGTGACGCACAGCGTGGCTGCAGATCATGAGACACATGCGACCTCGACCAAAGGTGGAGCCGCAGCACAACAAGAAACGGGACGAGGCAGCACCCTCAGAGGCGGTAAAAGAAAGGATGAAGGGCTGTCCTGAAGCTCTCTGTCCGCCAACCCACGTGTGCCTGGAGCCTCCGTCCCTCTTTTCAAGCCCGATTGATGGGCCCGCTTGCTTGTTATCCATTGCTCCCTTGGTCCCTTTGGTGTGTCCCAGGAAATCTGCCCCCACTCCGCCCTCTCACTCCCATCGACTATCGAAACAACACACCCTCTTTTCCATGCGACTCTCTGCTGAAAGGAAGAACAGCATCTAGATGGAAATGGGGTTACGCCACGGAAATATAGGTGCCAAACTTAAGGCGCCACTAAAAGGATTGGTTAGGGAACAGGACTGTGGTCTAACAGCAGAGGACTGACCGCACCCTGCAACGCGTAAGGATAGAACCGAGCTGGACCTATAGCTCCACCGCCGGTGCTCAACAGCGCCAACGAAAGGACACGGACTAGAGCCTACCAGTGATGGCTCACTACTAAAAAGACACTGTGACGAAGAGATCTTCTTGGACTGAATTCCTCCCTCAACTACTTGGTCAAAATGTTCATTGGTCACATTCGTTTTTGAAAGTCAGAAGCATTTATGCTATGTAGTACGTTTACAAATGCAATTTCCTATGTACTGCATTTTGCCAATCGCACCAACTGTTCATGATTTTTATGCAATATGTTAGTATTGACAAATGCTATTTCATCAACCACATGTTTATATGTACGCCCCCTTAACTAGGAAGGATAGGAAAATGAATTTCATTGTTTATATGTACCCCCATCAACTACAAAAATGAACTCTGTTATGTAAAAAGGGGCGACTGTGGAAAATAGACAAATTGATGTACATAAGCAGCGTTCATTTCCCTTTTTCCCACTCCTCTCCCTGTATGCACCATGAATACCATAAAATATTGACCGTATCACTCCGCCAGTAAAAACCCGTGCCCATATGTACATGACAGCCATTTTAGGCACCTTGGCCTCTTGCCCACTCATTAGAATCCCTGGCTTCCCTCCTGCGCGCATTTGAGCACCCCCCTCCCACTCTCACATGCATAGACCATGAAACCCAGCACTCTGCGCGACCCTGCTATGAAAGGCAACCCTCCTGCTTGACCCAGGCACCCCCCCCCCCATTTCCCTCTTGAAGAGGCATCCTTCGCCTCAGCTGACATAGCCCCCCAGCTGTATCTGACTGCCCCTGTTCTCTCATGTACGGGTCATAAGACCTCTCTCTCTCTCTGTGCGACTCTGACCCTGCGCGCACCCTGACCCCCTCCTTCTCCCTCACATGGACAAGTCATAAACCTTCTCCTTCTGCAAGACCCTGTCCTTGGGAGTCACGGCCGCGCCTGACCAACACCTCCTTTCCTTCCATGAATGCCCCTCTGTTGACAAGCCTTCCCTCCACGCTCGATTGTCCACGCGGCATGAATACCACTCCTTTGATGACCCCTTCCCCCGAGTCCGACTGACCACACATGTCCGAGGCCATCGCCTAAGCCAGGAGATACCATTTACTGCCCTCTATTGTATGAAGTCACTCCTCTTCAAAGGACCCACTATTGATCCTGGTCTCCCCACCCCCTGGGCTACGATCAGGCGCACACATCCTAATAATCAGCGGAACATTCAGCTGCGTCATTGCCCCCTCTCTTATCAGCAGGTCAAGGGTCCCTATTATGAACACATGTGGGGTAGGATTAGCACGAGGATTATGGGGTTATCTTTTCTTTGTTTCACAATGCTGTGACTGTAATGCCAAGTGTTTTGTAAGGTATAAAAGGCTGAGTCTCAGCTCAGTTGTTAGAGCACCTCGAGACGATACCTTGTTGTCTGATCTGATGTGTTCTGCTCCGTCGGAATAAACTTCTGTTTCCTGCCTTCTGGTCTCCGGCGCCTGCCTCATTGCTTGGTAATTTGAATGGTACAAGGGCGGTTAGCGCCGGGCAAATCTTGAGAAAGGTCCTAGCCCTACCTTTTTCTACAGCAATTGCGAAGTACCGCGAGACGTGATCACGGCGTACTCGCGTCGTTGGCAAGCCGCGATTATGTAATCGCGCTTGCCAAATTCCTGCGGGATACCGCAGTAAGAACCAAAATGGCGCAGCACTCGCAAAATATCAAGAAAAGTAACTCGGCAAACGATGATAAACGCCGCGCGCCGCAAAATTGTATCACCAAGAAAAAAAAAATCCGCTGCGTGCGAATTTGCGGATTTTGCGGGAAATTCGCAAATCTCGCGGATTGCGAATTTACCGAAAATCCGCAAAATCCGCGAGCGTAACGGATTTTCCGCCCATACTTACTCACAACGTAGTCCCTGACACTTTTGCCTTTCATAAAGGCAATCAATGGTTTGCCACTTGTATCCAGGCAATCCAAGGTGACATCTCAGTGTCTATTAATGATTATTCTAATATAATTACTGCACGTACAGTAAATTGTATGCATATCATTCTTTCCTTAGTATTATCCATTGTGTTCTTAGGCTCTAACAAAGTGACTCAGTGGCAATACCAAGCCCTTTTGCGGGAACGCTTTAATAGTCCTTTGGGGTAACCTCTCTCATACAGTCTTTTCATCAAGATGGAAGACTTACTAAAATATGCTATTCTTTTAGAAAAATTCTTTTTGAGCCTTAAGAATTGTCAATAGGGAAGTTTATCACACAAACTCCTTGCATGATGACTGATATATCTCAACAGTGTATTTCGATCTGTGGGTTTGAGGAATAATATCGTATAAAGTTTCCAATTTTTTACTTTGATATCCCAAAAATATATTTCTTGGCTGCTCTGGGATAAAGTGAATTGAATATCAGTGGACCTGTTGTTCTAATTCTTAGTCATCAAACTAAATATCATTGATATACCTTTTCCATATGTTAATATTTTCCAGAAAAGTATTGCTATCTGAGTAAATGTGGGTACATTCATATTTATCCATGAAAATATTTGCCTAGCCTTGGGCATCGCTACCCCCCTTGTTTCATAGTAGTAATCTCCCTGAAACACAAACAAATGTTTGGTCATAGTTATATTTAAAAGTCCAACTATGAATTCTGTGGGAACCTGTATGGGCTGACCTCTCCAGTCTAGTACTTCTCTAACCATTTCTATTGCAGCACCCCGTGGGATCTTTGAGTACGAGTTGATGTCCATGGTTATGAGAAGTTGGTTGGATGGCATAAATGTGTGTTTCTCTATTAGTTTCCATCCATTGTGGCTCTAATGCAGAGCCTAGTGGTGCTAACCCAGGGTTTAAAAAAAAGATCAATGTACCTGCACAGGGGCTCTAACGTGGAGCCACATCCAGACACAATGGGGTGCCCAGGGTGTTCTCCAATCTGTTGAGTATTTGTTGGTTTATTTTGTGTATAAATGGTAGGGCATACACTGGTGTTTTTTATTATCTACTGTGACAAAGTGAGATACAAAGAGAAAAAGAAAAGTTGCATAAAGTTAACAGGAAGTAGCATAAAATAGTAGATACAACATCTCATAGAAAGACAGAGGTTTTATGCTAAAAAAATGAAGGCCTGGGCCCTTTAGCAAATGTCCCCTGTTTCATAGTTGCATTGGGTGGAAGGAAGCCTTCTTCAGTCAAGTTCTTGTAGGCAGCAACTTTTTTGAATGTCTTGATTAGACATACACTTTGTCATTTCTAACCTCCTGCCAATTTCTAGGCGTTTACAGGCAAGACCTGTTCATCTGTCTAATTAAAAAATGCAACTGAGAGGAGGAGTGTGCTGTATAAATAGCAAGAGAAGTTGGGATCTGCTGTATGTATGAATGTATATATATCGGGAACCATGCTGGATAGAAAAGGAGCACGGAACATAAGGGGCAAGCACCAAGGGGTGCATATTTAGAACATTAACAAAGATCAGGAACATGGTAGTATTCTATACAGAGGTTACCATCAGGTTTTCTTTCTAAATTGCAGGATAGTGGGAGTGGTTGTGGTGCGGCTGTGAATGCACTTTCATTTCATGAGTGCACAGATAAAGAATGCCTCCATTTTCCCCTCTCCAGTCGGATGATGTCTATGCTTCTTCGATGAGGCTGTTCGGCTCAGTTGGCTAGTTTCTTGGCCAAGTATACAGACGTCTTATGTCCAAAAGTCATCCAGTGATTCAGTGATACAGTTAGTCTTGAAAATTATTTGGATATGGAGTAATGAGATGAGTTGCAATATGTGACAATGTGAGTAGAGGAGGCAATTGAGTAGCGCATTGCCTCAATCCAGTTTGGACAGGACCAAGGATGCCACTTTTGATCTGAAGTGTTTGGGTAGGAAGAGTCCCACTTTTTTTCTAACGGGTAACCTGTTAGCAGTTTTAGTTTTTTTAGTTATGTGTTCTTTGAAGGGCTCAATGTTAAGAGTGAATACAAGTGTCTCCACATATACTGACAGCTTTTAGCTGACGTGGTCTAGGTTCATTGTGATAGCCAGGCATGGATTGTTGGTTGTTAGGAGCTATAAGTAAGCAGGAGAAATTCTGTTTTAATTGGGTTAAGTTTTGGTGGGTTATGGGCATCCAGTTCAGGATTAGGTTGAAACAGTATTTAGAATTGAATGGAATGGAATGGGTTTTTATAAAGCGCATGGCTACTCGGAAGCATCCCTGCGCTGAGTGTAAACCAAAGTGAGCAACTAGAAATTATAGGAACAGCCAGTTCTTCAAATGCTTCTGGAAGATGGAGTGGTAGGTTCCCTACGGAGGTGAAGTGGGAGAGTATTCCAGAGTTTGGGGGCCTTTTATGAAAAAAGCCTGACCCCGCTTCTGGCTCTCTTGATTCTGGGCACTTCTGCCAGATGAAGCATGTCTGAGTGAAGACTTCGGGAAGTTTTATACGGACGGATCAAGGCTTTGACGATGGGTGGTCTGTTCCCTTCCAGAGTTTTGTGGGCCAAGCAGAGGACTTTGACACTGATTCTCTCCTGCGCCGGGAGCCAGTGCAGGGAGCGCAGTGCAGGCTAGCAGAACAGCGATGGCCAGTACCAGTGAGCAGTCTTGCCGCCGCGTTCTGAATGATCTGAAGTCTTGTGATCACTGCATCGGGGGCTCCCAGATAAAGGACGTTGCCAAAATCTATCCTATATAAGATCAGAGCCTGTATCTGTAACTTTTTTGCTGGGAAAGGGAGTAAGGGGAGCACTTTACGGATCATTTAAAGCAGGCAATAGCATAAGGTGACCATCTTCCCAGCTTGGGTTTTGAAGGAGAGGTCTTGGTCTAGCCAGATGCCTAGGCTATTTATTTCAGGCTTTGGGACCAGGGACATACCCATACAGACTGGCCAGAGGGCATTGAGATTGACACTTAAGTGGTTACAAAGCATCATCAGCTCGGTTTTGTCACCATTGAGTTTAAGCGGGGAAAGACTCATCCACTTTGCCACTTCCTCCAAACAGGAGTGGAGGTCAGTGGGCGACTGGTCAGCTTGATTCAGTGCTACGACCACCTGTGTGTCGTCAGCATAAGACACTATATGGATCCCGAAAGGGGCGACGATGTCCGCCAGTGGAGCCATATAAACATTAAAAATTGTTGGGCTCAGAGAGGAGCCTTGAGGAACTCCACACTGAAAGAGTAAGGGATCTGAGGTGATGTCATCTTCAAATACCTGAAAACACATTCCTTCCTAGAAGGATTGGAGCCAGGAGAGAGTTTGGCCTGACACTCCTACATTCCTGAGACAATGAACCAGAATTTGATGGTTCACTGTGTCAAAGAACGCACTCAGGTCAAGGAGGATAAGCCTCCTGAGTCGAGGATCTTTCTTGATTCCTCCACTGCTGCTAAAAGAGCGGTTTTGGTTCCTTGGCGAGGACGGAAGCCTGTTTGTGATGGGTGGAGCAAATCGTAAGACTCAAGGAACGCAGAAAGTGTATAATTCACATGTTTTTCTGTGATTTTGCTCACTCCAGGGAGGAGCTAAATAGGCCGGTAATTGCCGAGGTCATTGGGAACCAGATGAGGTTTCTTTATTAGTGCTTTAACCACAGCTCTTTTCCACTCGGGGGGACCAAACCTGAGGCAAAGGAGGCATTGATCACACTAAGGATGGGGGGGGGCAACTGTGGAAACTGCCATTTTCAGAATGTTAAGGGGTGCGGGTCGAGTGGCGATCCACTTTTCACAGAGGCTAGAATAGGTAGGAGAGAATCCAGAGTCAAGGGGGTAAAAGTCTCCATGAGAGGGACATTCTCGGCTCAACTGTTGGTTATGAAAACATTATCTTTCACGAGAAGGAACTTGAGAATATTTTGCACTTTAGAAGAAAAGAATTGGGCAAAACCCTTATGCCGGCGTCCGGAAAGGTCAGGAATCGTCGGTTGGTCAGGGACTTTTAGTATCTTTTTTGCAATCCGAAAAATGTCCCTGGGAGAGTTGACAGCAAGGGAAATCTTTTCCTCAAAGTATAAGGCTTGGGCTTTTTTAATTTCCCCTTTGTATGTTTGTAGGGTTGCTCCCTATTTGAAATTCTTATTGTGGGAGAAATCTTTTCTCCATAGCCTCTCCAACTTTTTACACTTGGGGGTGAACCATACCGATTTATTGGATCCAGCTTTTTTCATCATTAGTTTATAGGGAGCACTAGGTTGAGAGTGCCTTGAATCCAGGAAGTAAAGTGATTATAGGCAGTCACCGGATTGGAGTCTGGGGTGGGTAAGGTCTTTCCAAGTTCATGGGACCATTCTTACAGGGAGAGTCTGGACCAGAGATGGTTAAGAGTTCGAGAAAACTGAGTGATTGAACCTGTAATAGCGGGGGTCCAAGAGAATGGGACTAGGAAATGATCCGACCAAGGGACGGAGGATGGGGATTTTCCTGTTAGATCTTCCAGGCTGGAAAAATGGGGTTGCGGAGATGTCCTTTAATATGGGTCGATTGAAAGACCTTCTGCTGGAGTTGGTAGGACACAAGGTCTTGGGCAAGGTCAATAGCGACCAGAGCAGAAGGGTCATCGAATTATAGATTAAAATCTCCCAGGGGAGTGAAGTTGCCAGTGGTATTTGCGAGATCCAAAGTTCTTTCCAACAGGGATTTGCAAAATTGGCATAGCGCACCCGAAGGACGGAATATAAGGAGACCTGAAAGTCTAAGTGAGGGGGTAAATTCGATAGAAAACTGGACATTCTCGCAGTCAAATATTGGGCTGCCGAGTAGGCGGCAGGTCATGTCATTTTTGTAAACTATGGCAATGCTGCAACCCATACCTGTCTATCTATCCTTTGGATTGAGTAGCCCGGAGGAAGGGCTCTAACTATGTCAGACTCTGAGCTTGAAGAGAGTAAGGTCCCGGTCAGAAACAAGATCAGATAGCAGCAATGAAACCTCCATCGAGTGTTTCAGTATAGATCTACAATTAAGGAGCAATAAACTAAAACGTTTCCCCGCGGAGGCTGGGGTATGTAAGTTAGACGAAAGCTCATAATAGCAGCGTGAACACTTGTCCTGTAAGTCCTCTAGCACGTTTGAGTGAGTACATTGAGGCCCTAGGGGCCTATTCAGCGGTCACAACTGAGAGCTGGTGTAACCATTATGGGCTGGGGTGGTGAAGCAGGGGTTCTGGCCCCCAGGGCCCGTCGGGCGGGGAAGGGCGCAGACGGGCTTGCCTTAGGCACGCCTAATCACTGACTAATCAACTGAGGAAACTTTATCAGGGAAATGAATCTGTGATATTTTAGCAAATATTGAAGTTGTCAGTGAGTAATGAACCAAGGAGTTCAGGTTGAAAGGGGTGGGAAATAGGAGGGATCCTTGGTGTAATCCACAGCAGACGGATGTTTCTGGGAGCTTGGGGTTCCCATCTGTAGGAGCTGATGATGGTTGGAGTTGGAGATGAGCCCATGCAGGACTGTGTCTGGAAAACACATGTTGATTTCTGGGTTGTTGATTAGTGCTTGGTGGTTAAAATTATCAAAGGCTGAACAGAGGTCAAACAGGATCAAGAAGCATGCTTTTTAAAATGTATTAATTGAAAGTTTTATGGAGCCCTTACAAAAACGTGGGGTACACTTCAAACAGAAATAAAACAATGCCAACCAAAAGCAACAAAAGAAATTACAGAGAAGTCATCACATTACCATGTTAGGGGACCAGATGACAGATCAAGTTAGGTCGCAAGTTTAGTGTGCGAACAGGACCAAGTTTTCGGGTGCAGTGCCGTCTCTTCAGTGAGGAACATAGTATTCATGAAAATGTTTATATGTATAATTTGAGTCTTTGATAACTCGATCAGAGCAAATAAGATGAGTATTCCTTTAGGGCAGACGAGTCACCATCCATGTAAGGAAGAGCAGAGTCTAAAAAGTATTAAAGATGGAAAGGGATTAGTTTGTCAGGAATATCTCAGTCAGAAGGGATTTAACGTTCCTCTTGAAGGCAGTTGGGGAAGGTTTGGAGCAAATCTCCAGCAGTAGTGAGTTCCAAACTTTGGATGTACTACCAGCAAAAGAACAAGAGTAGATTTTTTGTTTCTTGAATCTACTTAGTTCCAGGAGTAGCAATTTGGAACTGTGAAGGACTGGCTGCTCCCAGATAGGGTGAGATTGTGGGACAGGTATATAGGGGTGCAGTAATGCAGAGCTTTATGGATAATGCAGACTACCTTGGTGAAGCACCAAGATTTGAGTATGAGAACAGGGGTGATGTGATCATAGCACCTTGCTCCAGAGACTAGAAAGGCTGCTGCATTTAGGATGGCCTTCATTGGCATTAGAAGTGATCTCGAGGGTGCCAGTTAGAGTAGCATTTCTGTAGCCAAGCCTGGACTGAATTGTTGTAGTCTGGTGAATGGATTTAAGGTTTGACCTTTTTGAGAATCTGAGTTGACATAGAACACTTTTTGTTGTGGGGTTGATGTGGGCTCACAGGTTCTGATTCTGGTCCAGAGTGATTCCCAGAGATTTGTTACGGCCAATAAATTCGGTTCTGCAGCTTAGTCCATCTAATGGGTTGAGACATTTTTGAACTTGGGAGATCTGAGCAGAGGTGAGAAGAGAAAAAATGTGGTTTTCACCTGAATTAATTTTGGGTGGTTGTAAGACAGCCAAGAATGATTGTCTTCTAAAGTCTGATTTCGGTGAAGTACATAATCCAAAGATGATAATATTAGGTAAAGCTAAATGTCATCCATATATAGGTTGTATGCAACATTAGAGTAATGTAAGATTGAGGTCAGGGGTCCATGTATAGGTTGAATAGAGTAGGGGATAGAGAAGGGGATAGTATGAAACCCGGAGGGAACCCATTCAATTTGTTTTTTTAGGTAAAAGAAGGAACCCGGGACTATGCCTTAAATTTTTATTCGCTGCTTCCGTGTGTTCAGAAGGATGTCACAATTGAATCTGTCGAATGCTATGAACAGTTTGAGGAGAATGAGTATGCATGAATCACCACTGTCCAGTAAGCTGAGTGTGTTATCAGTGATCTGATTGATAGCTGTTTCTGTGCATTATAAGGCTCTGAACCTGACTAAAAGTTGTCCAGCAAGTCAAAGTCAGTGGTAAACTGAGCTGAGTAAGAACACACATATCAGGAACTCTCCCCAGGAATGGGAGGTTAGCCACTGGATAGAAATCATTCAGGAGTTTAGGGTTAGTTCCAGTTTCTTTAGGACTTGGGTGACTTGACCAAAGAAGAATAGATCAATCTTTAGGCATGTTTTATTCAAGCAGTAGTAGAGGTCGGATATGACAGGTTCGGTGGATCTTAAAGTAGTCGGTGCTTGACGTTTTTGGATTCATATTTAGATTGCGAAGTTAGATAATCTTGAAGGAGTTAGGACTGGGTTTTTGGATAGGATTTTAGTGGGAAATAATCCTCCGGGAAATTCGTAGTTTCCACCTTTTGATTTAAGAGACTGCCTAAATCCCATAAAGAGTGTTGGTTAGGGAGCCTTGATAAAGTACAAATATTACAACTCTTTCAGGGAGAGGCAAATCATTATTACATCCCTTTTGACCTGCCTCTAGTAGAAACAGAACAAGGCAAGCCAAATGGACTAGGATATTGTTCTCTACCTGCATCAGTTCAGCACGTGGAATCTCTCATAAAGTTAGTATGATTTTTCTTTAATCACTAATTTATTGTGTTCATACATGTAATTCTTCACTTTGTGTTACAATGCCTTACCAAGAGAAGGGGCCATATGTCCCTAAAGGATTGTGTTGGTTGGAGAGCAGGGGTCACTATCCCCATCAAATGGCAGTCAAAGACAATTCAAAGGAGTATGGAGATATGGAGAAAAGAGAGGAAGCCAGCAGAGCATGGCTGGGTGTGATGGTGCCTGCAGGGAACAGGTGCCTGAAAAATGGCAGCCCACACCTATTGGGAGTTGCCCATTGACACAGGATGCAGAGTGCCCAAAGCAGCACCCCACAGGACAGGACAAAGATGCAGGGCACTTGCCCAACACACAAATGCAGAGGAGGGGAGTGGTCCACTGGGAACTGACATTACCACTCCCTTAGAAAAGTACCCTGTAGTGAGTGGACAAGCTGCCAGGCAAAGGTGGGCAGCTACTCACGGGCCTTAGAGCAAAATTTGCCCTTTCTATTCAAAGGTAGGCAGAGGATGTTGAGGTAAACAGAGGATGCTATAGGAAGGCTAGTATTAACCAGAGGAATCCAGGGGGCATGGAAGAGGGAGTTGCTGCACTGTTTCTGGTGCAGGGTGGGACTATGGTGGTAGATGGGTAGATTAGCCCCTGCGGTCTGACTAGTTCATCAATCCAATTGTCCAGGGTCAATGGCGGGGGCCAAGAGGGATTTGCAAAGATTGTGATGGCCTGAGGAGTTCAGAGAGCTCCTATTCCATCCTCCATCTTAACTAATCACTAACCAACTTAGGGTTTGCTACTGTTGTTAAGGAGGATGTTCTTATTGACTGCTTGAAGGTTAGCTGTCTGTGTGCTGCAGTGCTGGCTGAAGCTGAAATGGCTGACCTGTAGGTTATGTGGTTGAAACTGATTTTTCAATGACCCTTCTGTGAACAGAAAGTGGATAATTAGTGGCAACTGGCGTGTTTGTCTGGGTCGTGCATTGGTTTTATGATCAGGGGGAGTATCTATCCCTTTTGAGGTATTGCAAAGGTTGCTTAACTGAGGGAATTGTTGATAATGCTGACAAATGGCGTGAAGACATCTTTATGAAGATATATCATGAAGGGTTGTGGTGTAGTGGTCTTTGCAGGAGCTGGTCTTGAGTGCTTTGAGAATTTCAATTAGTTTGATGAACAAAAGAAGGTTGAAAGCTGAACGTTTTTGTATAGAGCAATGAGGGAATAGGGGTAACGTGGCTATTAGATTTGTGTTGTTGATGTGGGACTTGTTTTTATATTCTTTGAAAAGAAGTTATTGATGGTGTTGCCCCTGTCGAGAAATTGCGAGATTGCATGTTCTGCGAGTTGGTTGCTGAAGTGCTTCAGATCCTTCAGGTGAGCTTTGCTTCTGTTGGTCACTTTGTTGATAATAGGCTTTTAGTTCCTGGCTTTGGAACAGGACGTGATGAGGGATCTGCAGGCTGAGTGAAACTTTAACAGCTTAAAAAACATTTCACAAACCTACAGCATCATTCTCTCACCGCTATTCCTCTGTGGCAACTGCATCTATGTTAAGGATGAGCGATATTATTATTAATTATTAAGCTCTATTTATTATTATTATGCTTTATTTATTAATATGTTTTATTTATTGGTTTAATGAATCTGTGAAATATTTAGAAGACCACATTAGATTGACAATTACATTAAATGTATATTTCGAGTACTCTAATTAGTATAACAATTGCTGTATTCAAAATACCTCAAAGACCAATCAAAGACTGACTTCTACCCTTTTACCAGCAGAAATATGTGGATTTGTCTGCAGTCAGCAAAGACGGGTTTTCTGCTCTGGTTTGCTCAGAGCTGCTCCTTGTAGTGATGCTGCTGCTAGGGAGGACCAGGCCTCCACCTGTTACAGCTGCAGACGTCCTGTGGTTTGTGTTGGCCACGGCAGCAGTTCCTTCTTATGGGAAATGAGGTGGTGGTAATAATACATTTTGCTTTGCATTTGCTTTGGTCGGCTCTGCGTACCACACACCGCTTCAGGCATGCTGTCCCACCTCAGTCCTGCCATGTGCCTCTCATCCACCCGTGGGGGCTGCGGCGTAGGACCACGGTTGACTGGACCAGTGCACATCTGCGCCAAGGAAAATCTGTGCAAAGAAGGCGCAGTTGAGCAGTGGGTTAACTTGGCGTGGTTGGTCAGGGAAAAGGAACGTGCTGTCGTGAGTAGTCTCAGAGGTTAGGAGTGGTTTTCTTCACAACCACACACTCCCACAAAGAAGGTATTAAAGTCTGGAAATGGTAAAGGTCACAGGCGGGCCAGCATCTGCTTAGACGGCAGTGGTAATACTGATTTCACTTCCTAAAAGAGGAGAAAACGCGTAGACTGGATTTTGTTAATGAAATGGATGGTGATGAGGATGGCTATACATAGCACCAGTGTTAAGCCTGTTAGAAAGTGTTCATTCTTTTAAAAAATGGGGTTGTTTAAGCACTGTGAAACTTGTATCATTCCAAATTTAGAAAAATAGTGCAGAGGCGACATTAAATGTTATACACTTTCAGTTCTTGGTAATGTTTAGGAGGATATGGAGATAAGGAAATATTGTGAAACTGGACAAAGAACTAAAATGACTTGTCCACAAGCAGAGCATTTGACCAAGAGTGAGCTAGGATTAACACTCACATTGCCTGGTTTCACAGCAAAACACACAGCCACAACAGTCCTTCAATGTCTGAAATAGATTTGCCTCCCTTGTTCAAGCCAAAAAGAAACCCTTTCGCTGCTGTTGCTTCATTTTTTGTAATGCTGCGGCAGCGTAAAGTAGCGCCACACTGCGTCATATTTACAAAGTGACGCATCCAGGCAGATGCATTACTATGTAAACCCCTGCGCTACATTATACCTGTAACAGGTATAATGTATGCGGGGGCGTTCTGGCACTAGAAGTGGTGCTGTGAAATCTATGCGATTTCTCAGCACCACTTCGATGGTGTTAGTGTGTCAAATCCTTACGCCTGCAGTGACGCAGGCCTTTTCACGTGGGGCATGCCCCACCTGAAATGACACATTGCTGGAGTTGTGTCTGTTTCCAGACACACTCCAGCAATGCACCATGTTTGCGCCGATAGACACGTCAGGATTCCTGACGTATCTGTAACTTCTTGCGACAGTGCCATACAGTAAATGCGGCGCATCCATGGCGTCGCAAGGATGGCGCACTGAAAAGTGTTGCATCGCCGTTTCTCTCTAGTAATGCAATACTTTTCATAAATAAGTCCCATAGTGCGATATGTTTTTCAGGACATGAGTGTAGGAGTTTATACTGATCTGAACAAAGATTTGTCAATACCGCAACACACCGTCGGTCTCCGTGGTGAAGATGTCCTCTATTTTTCTTTTTTTTTTGTCCTCATTACGCAACAGTTAAAGTCCGGAGTTTTCAGGGACCTTTCTCAACTTCGTGGCGCCCCTAGAGAAAGAGACCCCTTACGTCCATATACTTATAAGGGGGAGGCTTGATTAAGTATGGTAGGTTGAGCTAGCCATCATTGCTACTCTTGCAAGCCTTCCTCGACGTTGTTGCGATAGCGTAATCATTGGACAGTTCAAAGAGGAAGTAAAGGGGAAACCAGGAATGTTACCATCATGTTACATGCACCTTTTATCTATACCACTTCACTTAATTCACCTCTTATGGTGTTCTTCCCACAAGTCCCAGAATTTATATTTTTTAGAGGCGTATTTCTTATTTTTATCTATTGAATCAAAATCATCTGCTCAATCTCAACCAGAGGAGCTGAGCTTTTGGTGTCAAGATATTGTACCACCCACAGGGCATATGATGTACTAGTGGGTTATTACCAGGCCACACTTTACAGCTTACTTCAATGATCTACTCATCTGCATTACAAAAGAATTTCCAGTACTGTAGTCTCCAAGAAATATGACATGATATGGCATGATATATGATATGAAACGATATGATATGATACGATATGATATGATATATGAAATCATATGATATATGATAGACTGTAGGCTCAGTCCAACCGGAAAAAGAGAAGCCCCTTTGCTGTGAGCTTGTCAGGAAAACTGCGAACTTTAGAAGCAAACCAAACATCAGCAAACTGCTTGCACCTGTGCAAACAGGCCTGTGCGTGCCTCCACCACCGCAACAAACCACATATATAAAAAACAGTAAAGTATGACGCGAGGGTAATATCAGAAATATGGTAGCAATCACAGCAAGAGGGGAGAGCGGAGTGCATCTTGCTAGGGAGATTGTGATATGCCTGCTCTGTTGACTCACCCCAGCTCCGAGGTTGCCCCGGGGAGGAAGAGGGAGGCTAGCAACAGAACTGCAGCAATATTTGATGAATGGCGGCAGCTTCTGGTGAATGGTCATGTAGTCTCGATTCTTCCGGTTCAAGAGTTCCCTTCTGGTTTATGCTTCTTGTAATCATTTTAGTAAAAGGTTATTAATATCCAATATGCTTAGTTCCTTCTGTAGAAATTCATCTTTTGTGTCTCAGAAAGCGCTGAGCCAGCCATTTATTGCAAATAGGTGTTAGGTGGGGGCAATAATTCTCAGAGACGAGCTGAAAAACAACGGAGGGGAGTGCAGCCCAGACTCATTACCAGTGGTGAGATTCAATTAAGCCTTCTATCCATCACTTCCGGTGCACTGTTAGCTGGACTATACCCGAGTCACACAAAGAGTCCTGAGAAGAGCTGGGAGTAGAAGCAGAGTGTGGTGAAGGGCCTTGCTTGAGGCTCCGCAGAATGCCAGCAGCCGTGCCAGTTTCAATGGAAAAGAAAGGTCAAATGATTTGCCTAAAGTCACATAAGGCATGTCAGTCATGGTTAGAAGAAGTGAAACATATAATGACAGTCTTAGATGGTTCGTGATCCTCAGAGGAATGTTCTGGGCAAAAAATTATAATGACTGGTGAGATGGTGCTCAGCTGCTTCATCTATTTCTGGCAAACCTCAAACATTTCCTCAAAATAAAGATGAGTACATGCCAGAGTCTTCCTCTCACACCTGTGATTGGCTACCTCAACAGAAAATGCAGCATCATCGGTGATTGACTGACCTGTTGCACGTTTTCATATTGGTCATCAAGGAGAGAAATCGTCAAACCACTTCCCATCCACAATACCTGCCTCACCCACATTTCAATGACTGGGCTGTAAACTGACAGCCCCTTAACTGCATCTTTGAATAACCCCTTGTTAGAAATGGGGGTCTCTTATTGGCAATGGTTTGCACCTTTATCTAAGTAGGGACTCTTGCTTCTAGTCAGGGTAAGGAAGTTACACCATTAGAACAAACCTGCTCACCCTCTTGGTAGCTTGGCACGAGCAGGCAGGCTTATCTCAGAGGCAGTGTGTAAAGCATTTGTGCACACATACAGTAATACAGTTAAAACAATACAAATGGACACCACACCAGTTTAGAAAAATAATTAATCTTTATCTAAACCAAACAAGACCAAAACAACAAAAACCAACATACAGTTATCAAGATACGACTTTTAAAAGGTCAAAATAATTCTGTCCACAGCAAGCTATAGATGCGACACTTTCAACACAAAGTGCCTTGGATGCGTCAAAATCATTAGCAAAAGCCGGCGCAGGGAGGTGATGATGCTTTGGTTCCTTGCGACCACGGAAGATGATGCGTCGGTTTCTTGCTCCGGGGGGGGGGGGGGGCGGGAGGGGGTAGGTTCCTTACTGCCAAGCCGGGGATGTGATGCATCGGTTTCTTACTGTGCGTGGGGATGCGATGTGTCGGTTTCTTACTGCAGCTTGGCAGTAGACTTGGTGCCCCAGTATGTGAGTCCCAAGATCTTGGTCCCAGGACGCCACTCTCCCCGGCAGCTCCGTGGTGGCCTGCCAGCACCCCCTTGCAGGTTCGAAGCCTCCCTTGTTCCTGTTTTTTTCTTGGCTAAGTAGCTCTTCCCGTTGTTCTCTCCGTGGTTCGTTTTGTATTACTTTTTTGCGCACTGTTCTGTCTACCACAGTTTGTAGTATTTTCTGTGTACTGCTCTGTGCCCATGTTATTTTTGCCTCCTGGCAACTTCTGAGCCCTGTTTTTCCCGCCGTAGCCCTTCTCCGCCGCTGACCCTCCCCTCCCGCCCCGCTCCCGCCTCCCAACTGCTCGTTCTCCCCCTGCCCCACAAATGACGACCGCTGCGCGTTTGTGCGGAGGGCGTGCCAAAGGCAAGCCCTTCTGCGCTCGTCCAGACTGGACCTAGCCCAGCGCCAGACCCCCTGGCCCCGCAAGCTGCACATGACCCGACGCCTCTATGACGCAAATACCCTCCACGCACTAAACGACAGCTGAAACTCCGCCTGCTTCCAGTCCTCTCCGAAGAGCACCTACGGACCCTTCACCTGGCGCTGCTGCAGTTTCTCCAGCCAGCGCACACCAGCACGCCTTGCCCATCCCAACACTGCAGGCCATAACCATCTCACACTAAGCATGGGCGGATTTCGCGGATCCACGATCCGCGAATTTGCGGATTTACGTATTCGCGGATCCGCAAAATCCGCAAATTTGCGGATTCGCAGATTTGGATTGCGCTCGTGAAAGTCAAGGATACAAAGGCCTCTATCCAGCATCACAGCTGATTTTCGATGGTAGATTTGGGAAGAAGGCACACCTGCCCAGCCTCGACGACGCTCACGGTTGTTTTTGGGCTGATGAATGAGTCACTGAATTTGAGCTTCAACTAGTTCCAGCGACCATGTGTGTGTTACTATGCAATCGCCCCGAAGGGCGCAGGGGTCCCTTGAGTGAGCTATCATAGTGGGTAAATGGCGGGAAGACGGTGCACACTGCGAGTGTGTGAGCGGGACCAAATGTGCGGGGCTTCCATGCGAGTTCACATGCCTCTTGTGTGTATAAAAGGTCAGAGACCGATCAGAGCAGCAGATCAAGAGAAAGAAGCTCCTGGTCACAGGAACAGCACGAGGATTGCGCTCGTGAAAGCCAAGGATACAAAGGCCTCTATCCAGCATCGCAGCTGATTTCCGACGGTAGATTTGGGAAGAAGGCACACCTGCCCAGCCTCGACGATGCTCACGATTGTTTTTGGGCTGATGAATGAGTTACTGAATTTGAGCTTCAACTAGTTCCAGCGACCATGTGTGTGTTACTATGCAATCGCCCCGAAGGGCGCAGGGGTCCCTTGAGTGAGCTATCATAGTGGGTAAATGGCGGGAAGACGGTGCACACCGCGAGTGTGTGAGCGGGACCAAACGTGCGGGGCTTCCATGCGAGTTCATGCCTTTTGTATGTATAAAAGGTCAGAGACCGATCAGGAAGCACTAATAGATAAAATAAAGCAGGTGCTCGAGCACCTGCTTTATTTTATCTATTAGTGCTTCCTGTTGAAGCTAACTTAGCTAACTTAGTAACTATTTTAGGATGGCGCTGGCAGCTTGCCGGCGCCATCCTAAAATAGTTACAACTTCAAGCTTGAAGGCTTGAACTTTTGCCCCCCGAATCCGCCGCTCGCGGATTCACGGATGTTCGGTAAATACGCGGGAGTTCGCAGATTGTGGATTTACCAAAAATCTGCGAAATCCGCGTGCGGAACGGATTTTGCGCTCACGCTTAATCAACACCCGCTCAGTCCACAAGCACCCTGTCGAACTTTGGGACCTGCTCGACTCCTCTACCCTGGACGTCGCCTTCCTGAGGGAAACCTGGATGAACACCCCCTCGGCACCAGACATAGCCATAGCCATACCCGATGGCTACAAGATTGCGTGCAGAGACCGGAATAACAACAAACCTGCAGGAGGAATCGCCATCATCCACAGGGACACCATCGGAGTCTCAACCAGCACCGAAGACGTCCTCAACATGGCCAAACACCTACACTTCCAGATCCACATCAACAACAACACCACCCTCAGAGGAACCCTCGTTTATAGACCCCCGGGCCCCCGACCACAGTTCAGCGAATCCATCACTGACCTCATCAGCACGCACGCCATCGCCTCCACAGACTACATCCTCCTCGGAAACCTGAACTTCCACCTAGAGAACGCCAACGACAACAACCCCATAACACTGATTGCCAACCTCGCCAACCTTGGACTCAAACAACTCTTCACAACACCCACACACTCCGCTGGACACACACTCAACCCCATTTTCTCTGCCAGCGTCCACATCACCTTCAGCCACACCACCAAACTCCACTGGACCGACCACCACTGCATCCACTTCTCCTCCAACAATCATACCGCACACAACAAACCACAAGTCTCCCACACCGCAGCTGGAAAGAAATCACCGAAGACCAGCTCATCACCGCACTCGCCCGAGACCCTCCTCCCTCGTCCTCTGAGTTCAACGCAGCAGCCCACATCTTCAGAGTATGGATAGACGACTGCGCCAACACCCTCGCCCTAATTAGGAAACCCTCCAACAGACACACCAACACCAGAGCTATCTGGTTCAACAACGACCTCCAGAGCTCCAAGCATACCTGCAGAAAACTCCAGAATCAATGGCGCAAGGACCATACACCAGACAACCACGCAGCCCTCATGAACGCCAGGCGCAGACACCACCAGCTCATCAGATCCGCCAAAAGAACCACCTTCATGGAACGCATAATCAACAATGCACACAACAACAAAGAACTCTTCAACATTGTGAAAGAACTCGCCACCCCCAGATCCAGCTTCAACGACATCCCACGGGCACAAGAACTCTGAGACTCCCTGGCTACCTTCTTCCACCGTAAGATCACAGACATTCACAAGAGCTTCGATACCCAGACGCAAACGGCAGACGCCAACACCCCAAAATCCACACCCACAGAACGCTCCGACCTTCTGCTCTCCTGGAACAACGTCAAAGACGATGAACCCGCCAAAATCATGAACCCCATCCACTCTGGCTCACCTTCCGACCCCTGCCCCACCACATCTTCAACAAGGCAAGAACCATCATCGCACCACAAATTCGAAAGATCATCAACAGCTCCTTCGAGACCTCCACCTTCCCAGAGAGCTGGAAACACTCCGAGACGAGCGCCCTCCTCAATAAACCGAAGGCGGACCCAAAGGACCTCAAGAACTTCCGACCCATCTCCCTGCTCCCGTTCCCGGCAAAGGTCATTAAGAAGACCACCAACAGACATGTGACCTCTTCCTGGAGGAGAACAGTGTTCTGTACTCCTCCCAATCCAGTTTCCACAGCGACCAAAACACAGAGACCGCCTTCATCGCCACCACTGATGACATCAGGGCCATACTAGACAAGGGCGAGACTGCGGCCCTCATCCTCCTGGACATCTTGGCCGCTTTCGACACCGCCTACCCCTGCACCCTTCGCACACCCCTCCACGACGCAGAGATCTGAGACAAAACCCAGGACTGGATCACCTCCTTCCTCACTGGCAGAACCCAGAGAGTCCGCCTCCCCGTACCGTTCCGAAGCCACCACTATTACCTACGGCATACCCGATGGATCATCCCTCAGTCCAACCTTCTTTAACATTTACATGGCTCCGCTCGCCAACATCGTCCGACCACACCACCTCAACATTGTCTTGTACACCGATGACATGCAGCTGATCCACTCCCTCACTAAAAAGACCCGACCATCGCCAAATCCAACCTCCACGTGGGAATGAAGACCAGCCGCCTGAAACTGAACTCGGAGAAGACGGAGGTTCTCATTCTCTGATCCACTCCCTACGCTTGGGGTGACTCCAAGTGGCCAACCGCACTGGGAGCTCCCTCGACACCCACAAACCACGCACGTAATCTGGGGTTCATCCTGGACTCTACGCTCGCCATGATCCAGCAAGTCAACGCCATCTCCTCCTCCTGCTTCAACACCCTCTGAACGCTCTGGAAAATCTACAGATGGATCCCCACCGAAACCAGGAGAATGGTCACCCAATAGCTAGTCAGCAGCAGGCTGGACTACGGCAACACACTCTACGCAGGAACCACAGCTACACTCCAGAAGAGAATCCAGTGCATTCAGAACGCCTTTGCATGCTCGTCCTCGGAAACCCCCACCACAGCCACATCACCACCCACCTACGAGACCTGCATTGGCTCCCAGTCAACAAGTGGATCACCTTCAGGCTCCTCACCCACACGCACAAAGCTCTCGACAATGCCAGACAAGCATACCTCAATGAACGACTGTCCTTCTATACCCAAACCGCCAACTGCGCTCCGCCGACCTTGCCCTCGCCACCGTCCCACACATCTGTCGAATGACCACCGGCGGCATATCCTTCTCCTACCTCACCGCAAAGACATGGAATACCCTCCCCGCCCATCTACGCAAGACCCAGGACCTGCTGACCTTCAGGACATGCCTCAAGATATGGCTGTTCGACCAGTAGCTGCCTCCCCCCCCTTGAGACCCTCACGGGTGAGTAGCACACTCTACAAAGGAACTGATAGATTGATTGATTGATTGATTGATTGATTGATTGATTGATGATGCATGGGGATTCGGGAGGCGTTGGCTCTCAATGCGTCTACGGCACAACGTTGCTTCGATATCTCCAGCCGCGGTCCCCTGATGTGTCGGTTCTTGCAGTCACAAAGCAGGGCCTGCGCCGGAGTCGGTGCGGTGATCTCAGACTTCGGAGATCAGTTGACTAGACTCGGCATGCTGCTATCTTTCCAGCAACAGGCAGGCACTGCGTCAGTTTCTTCAGTGGCATGGCATCAATGCATTGGAAATGGGTCTGGATGCATCACCCTTCTTTAGTTGATTCTCTTTTCTTAGCTCCCAGCAGCAGGAAAACCTCCAGAGGCGTAACACAGAGACAAGGAACCCTTGGCAGGTCAGAACTCCCAGCCAGGGAGTTCAGGGGAACTGGTGGTGAAGTGTTTGTTCCCTGAGGCTTCAGAACAAGAGGCAAGCTCTACTTTAAGCTCCTCAAGATCGTCTTCAAACAGCATACACAGCACACAACAAAGCCTGTGTCCTTTCCTTGTCAGAAACAGCCACTGCAGGCCAACCCCAGATAGAACACAGCAAAGGGGCAGTACTTATCGTTCAGTTTACACAGCTCTACTCCTTGGCAAAGGTTCCTCTTGAGTCCAGAAGTATTCTAAAGTTCTCAGGTCTGGGGCCCAATATTTATACTTAATTTCTCTTTGTTCTCTTGTGGCAAAAAGGCTCTGTGCTCAGTCAAAACCAATGCTGTCCTCCCAGGTCCAGCATTCCGGCAGGAGGTGGAGACAGCATTGTGTAAGGCAGACCAGGCCCATTCAGGTGCAAGGAAATCTCCTCCCACTACTCTAAATGCATCCCAGGTCTATTCAGCCCAGCCCTGACTCATTCAGGAAAGGCAAGACACACCTCAACCCCTCCAGTGGCTGCCTACAGTGAATGCACATCCCCAGCCCCTGTCACTCCAAGGCCAGACAGTCATTCCACAAACCAGCAGAGGCACACAGGATGGCTAAGCAAGAAAATTCCCACTTTCTAAAAGTGGTAATTTTAAATAGACTACATAAAAATCATCTTCACTAAAAGATGCATTTTTATATTTTGAGTTCAGGCATACTAAACTTCAACTTGCTATCTTGTCCCAATGGGAAGTTATACTTATAAGATGTTATAAATTATCTCCCATTCTATCCTATGGGACAGACAGCCTTTCAATAATGAAAAACAAAATACACTATATTTCACTATCAGGCCATGTCATGCACACCAGTACATGTCCTAACTTTCACATGCACTGCCACCTGGCCACAGGGGTACCTTGGGCCTACCTTAGGGGTGACTCAAATGTAATAAAAGGGAAAGTTAGGGCTAGGCAAATGGGTGCACTTGCTAGGTCGACATGGCAGTAGAAACTGCGTGCAGACACCGCATTGGCAGGTCTGAGACCCCTTGGAAAGGCTGCTTGCATGGGCGGCACAATCAGTGCTGCAAGCCCACTAGCAGCATTTGACTAACAGGCACTTGGCACACAAAGTGTACTGTAATGAGGACTTAGTAGTAAGTAAAACAAGCCAATCAAGGAAACTCCGATCCATATTCACAATTTACATAGGGAGCACTTGCACTTTGGCACTGATCGGCAGAGGCAAAGTGCCCAAAGCATCTAGACCAGCAAAAACAAAATCCAAACCACAGCAAAAATACAGGCAGCAGAGGCAAAATGACAGGGGGAAACTATGCCATGGATTCCAGGTCTTACACCCCTCATTTGCTACACATGGCAAATGTTGCCTACAAATATTGGTAGTATATAAAAAGGGTGGTCCCAGTATTTATAACATCTGAACGTGTTAGTGGTCAAGGCAAATTAGAAAACAAATAGTCGAGACAAATCAAAGTAAATTTCAAAGCACAGTCTCGTTCGTTAACGAGATTCATCCATGCTAACTAGTTACGCGACCCCAGCACGCCTTCTAGGGGGTTGAAACGTCGACAACTGTCCGATGGTAGTCTAACCTACAGTACTTGAATTACTGAATTTGTGAATGTCACATGGCATACCAGTACAGACATTATGCACTTTTACTCCTATGTTGTATTTGATTCATGTTCTCTGGCATATTATTAACTGTTGCCTGTAATATATGTGATTCGCACTTTCTTCCATCCCACTACCTCAATACAATCACATACCTTCCCCACCCTTACTCTCTGGGCACTGCAATGCGCCAATTGTGCATTTAATGAGTAATATGTTTTCTATGGTTTGAAATAACCTTTGAACATTGTCAATGTGATTAATTAACACTGTGCTTTGAAATTTACTTTGATTTGTCTCGACTATTTGTTTTCTAATTTGCCTTGACCACTAACACGTTCTGATGTTATAAATACTGGGACCACCCTTGTTCTATACATCCTAGTACCCAGGTCCCAGTGATTCCGGGTTTACCCTTTTTCTGTAATTTACAAATATTGGTAGGCAGCCAGCACACCAACAGCTGACACTAGTCAGCTCTTGACTCAAATGCCCTTGGCATCATAAGGCAATCAACACATTACACTGCTCCAGCAAATACTGTCACATCTGGTGCCTTAGAGAGACACCAGCCTGGGGACCTAGGCATTGACCTTCCCAACATGGCCGACTTGTTTGCAGTGTGTTTTAAATGCTGTTCCACTAAAGCATCACGTGGCACAATAAAACAGTGAGGGCCTCATTTATGAAAAGTGACGCATCGCTGCGTGAAAACAGCGATGGTTCACTTTTCACTGCGCCCTCCTTGCGAGACCAATTATGCGTCATATTTACAGTATGACGCTTTATGGCGCAAGGAGTTACAGAAACGTCAGTATTTCTGACGTATCTGTATGGCGCAAAAGTGACGCATTGTTGGAGTGTGTGACAAAAGTGACGCAACTCCAGCAATGTGTCATTTCACATGGGTAAAGCCCCATGTGAAAGGGCTTGCGTCAGTCTTACGCCTGCTGTGAGGCAGGCATAAGAAATTGACGCATTTGTGTCCTAGAAGTAAGATTTCACTGCGTCACTTCTATGACCCTGTCTTGCGTCAGAACGCCCCTCCTGCATACATTATACCTGGCATAGGTATAATGTAGCGCAGGGGTTTACAAAGTGACGCATCTACCTAGATGCGTCACTTTGTAAATATGGTGCAACAATGCACATTTTTTACGCTGCTGGTGCGTCACAAAAAGTGACGCACGGCGGCATAAAAGTGACGCACGTCCTCATAAATGAGGCCCTGAATGTCTAAATTCTCTTTATTATATACGACTGAAAACTTATAAAGTATAAATCTCAGAGGCCAAAAAATCTTAAAGTGTTTAATAATTAATAAACGTATCCTACTTTGTTTTGTGTTTACTGTGAAAGTTATTTGATATGATACTTGAAAGTTTAGGCTTTGTTTGAAAATGCACCCTCCTGCAAACATCTTTACATCGGGTTAAGTGCTACACTTTTTTATCTTTATCAAATAAATAAGTATGAGAAAATACCTTACCATCATAAATTATAAAAGTGTAAGGAGACTTATGATGCAGACAAGAGGGTCGCAACTCTAAGGAGGAAATTACTAATACGTTAAAGGAACACATGATGCAGACATTGGACTGAGGAGTGGTGGGGCGCTGAGGGGGGGGGGTGTAGAAAACTCTGGTCATTGAACTCGTACTATATTATAGAATGGAACTGACAGCAGTAGATTAAACTTGTTGGGCAGAAAATGCTACTTATAAGTATTAAAACTGACTGTGGGCAGGCAATTTTGTAGATTGTGTGCCATCCAGTGAACGTAGGGGCATATTACCAAGCAATAGCGATAATTATCTCTATTGCTTGGTTAGAGACAAAAATTTACAGCAGAGCTGCGGCGATTTTTACCGCAAATGCGATAAAAATCGCCGCAATGCATGAATATCGCTGAAAAGTCAGCGATATTCATGCATTACCGAGCTAATGCTCTTAGCCATGTTATCCACCTCCCATTGGATAACATGGCTAAGAACTGCTCAGGGCAGGTGTTAGCTTTTGGAGATATTCGCGCTTAGCGCGAATATCTCCAAAAGTTGGTAATAGGAGATAGCGATGTTTGCGACTGTTTTCAGTCGCTAACATCTTGGCACGCCCACTTTGCACGTCATTAGTGATAAATATCACTGACATGTAAAGTGGGGCCCAAGATGGTCGCTATCTCCTACTAGCTGTCGCTAACTGGTGTTAGCGACAGCTAGGTAATAGGGAGATCATTTTATCTCCGCTTTCTTGGCTTTTAAAGCCAAAAAAGCGGAGATAAACCCCCTTGATAATATGCCCCCAAGTCTTTTAGATTTGATAACTGACAACGATGCTCAATATTCAGAGAAAACTGACATGGTGAATATAGCAATCGTGTGTCTTTGTGGCACACACTGGTACAGTTTCACTTGTGCAGTGCGTGATTGTATCAATGTAAAGCATAGCCGAAAGAAGCGCTTTATGACATTTGGTATTTTACACCATTATGACAATAGTTCTGAAGGCAAAGTGAGGATGTTTTCAAATTACACAAATGCTTTCTGAACTCATACTGATCACTTCCGTTGTTACAAATAACTCAACATTTACGTTCCTGTTTACCCAGGGTTGAGTAGAAATTAGCACTCGAGGGGGAACACAACTTAAAATTCGCACTGGTGGCATTAAGTGAAGACACAGTCTCTGCTACAGTTTTAGGAATGAAGCTTGCAGCGCTATTTTGCCAACTTAGACAGTGGTACATGGTCGCTTGTCACAGGATCTTTCAAGGTAATTGCTGCTTTTGGCTGGAAATGTAGCAGCATTTGTTGACATCTGTAAAGTAAACAACACAACATGCACAGAATAACATACCAGCACACTTAAAACATAACATGACATCACGATAAAGCAATCAAAAGAAAAGAAAAACAACTGCAGTACAACGCAACTAATTCACATTGCAACAATGCAACACGAAAAGATAGTAGCGCAAAAAAGACAGCAGAAAACATCACTACACCAACAAGATACTACACCACAGATGCTTTCAAACTGTCTTGTAACAGATATATTACCCCTCCCATCTTAAAAAAATTTAAACATACAACCTTAGAAAAAGCTAGTTATAATTACTGGGGTTCTTTGAAATGTTATAGTAGATTAGTAGATTCACTTGCGGGGTAGGGAGGGTGAGGTTTGCTGCAGCCATGTTTGTTCCAGTTGTAAAATACATGTATTGCCCTACTAAGATTCCTTATATACCTGTGGCAAATGTGTTGTTGATTATGTCGCATATTTTCTGTGGCCTTCATCCTATATCCTAATCTTCTCCAACATTTTAGGGTCATGTCATTAAGATGGTCTTTCTGCATGTATAATATCATATAGGTTAATTATATTCTCCCACAAATGTATGTCTTCTCCTGCTGCGACACGGTCCCCGGTTTCTCATCTTGTTCTGCGTTGGTCTTTGACCTGGCATTCTGGGTCCAGATTACAGATAGCGAAAAAAGACAGTTGGATTAAGTGCACCAAGTCAGAGACTGGTGGGCTATGTTTCCCTCTACAAAAATAATCTTTAAAAATATCATCTACCATGTGCCAACATACACATGGATAACAGGGCCATAAAGAACTGTTAGACCGTTCAAATTCCACACACGCACAGCAAACCTCCAAAACCACGTGCTTGGCAGCCATGTTGCCGATCAGTATGCCATACTTCTTTAACACAAACATAACTGCCATTACTATTTATCTGTAATTGGGATGGTTCCCAACAATGTGGCACACACACCTCAAAATGCTCAATGCATACAAAGACCAGAGACCACAGAGACCGACCATCCACACTACTAGCTATTGGCTTGGCAATATATTAGAAATAAAAACAAACACAACTCACGAGGCATTGAAAGCTATTCATCCATTTGAAGAGCTAACGGCTAGGGCACTCGACCTCGGACCTGGGGATCTGGGTTCGAGTCTCGGAAACGACGCCAAACACCCTGTGATTCTGGGCAAATCACTTAGGGTCAGATTTACAAGCCCCTTGCGACACTTTTACTCTGCCATTGCGTCACTTTTGTGATGCAGCGGCGGCGTAAACAATGCGCCACGTTGCGACTTATTTACAACGTGACACATCTAGGCAGATGCGTCACGTTGTAAAGCCCTGCGCTACATGAAACCGGCGTCGGGTTTCATGTGGGCGTTCTGTCTCAGGGTGGGCGTTCCCTCGCAGGAAAGCCCTGTAAAACTGACGCAGTGAAATCTACAAGACGGAACTCCAGCAATGCGCTGCCCATACGCCACAAGATGCGTCACGCATCTTCCCTTCCTCTCACCATGGTGCGCCGCATTTTAAATGCGGCGCATCTGTGATGGTGGAAGGAGAGGATTGCATGACGCATCTGTTCTGGAGTATCACTGATGATTTGCAGAGATGCGCCAGAACATGTAAATATGCCCCTTAATCTCCCCGTGCCTAACAAAAATGAATGTGTGTCCTAATGTAACGTAACTGGTGCTATGGAAAGCGCTCTGATACCTGATTCGGTTCGAGTCTAGTTCGCGCTATATAAAACCCTGCAAAAAAAACCCAACAACATTCCATAGCATGCATACTCCTACCAAAATAACAGAACCACAAACAAACCAGTAGTGGCCACCACCAAACGCTAGACAGAGTGGGGCTAAAATGTTAGTCTAGAAGCATAGAGCATGGCACATAGCAGATTGCAAGTGGACTATAAGGCCATTCTGATGGCCGATACATATCATAAGAATGCTGGTAATTTAGCATAATATAGTGCATATCTTTTGGTTAGGAACTCACTATATATAAATAGTACATACATTTACAAACATACATTAATAGATAAATACAACTTGAAATCAAGAGCAGTTGGCAATGAACAACATACAAAGTACCCTCTACCACGCAAATCAGCTGGCAAGGCCGTGAGAAAAACACCAAGCTTTTCAGCCTATTTTGCACCCATATAACCTCCCTCTGGTGAGATTTTAGTAGAAAACATGCAACGATACAGGGAAAAGTGGCTCAGACGAGACGTGCCACTGCTCCTTCCAGCCCTGCTCCCTTGTTACATTTTTACAAGAACTAAAATTACACTGGGGCATGTTCTGGAATAAAGAAAGACATCTGACTGCCATTAATGGGAAAGCTTATAAACTCTACTATACAAGGCAGGAATGCACACCATTATCCTCTATGGGTGCAGTGGGGCTGCAAAAACACAACAGGCCATCCTGTGGCCTACAAGTGATCTGCCGAAGCGTGCTCATTTGGCCAGTTGAGAATTGTGAATGGGCCGCTGGTCTGCATATCCACAACTAGGGCAAGTGAAACTTCTGCCCACCCCAGAGAGCTTCGCAGTGTTTACGGTCTCTCCTCATGTTAGCTAATCCACACAATTAGCAGGCACGATTACTGTTTCTAATCTCTGAAGGAGTTATGGTCCCACTGTATCCATATATGAGCCCTGTGTCTGCAAAGCAGAAGGATCCTGGCTTTTTCTAAGCTAGTTCGGTATTTGGATGATCCGTGGGTGGCGACTTCTCACCGCATGGCCAGCTGTCCCTCTGTCACATTATGCACATTCTTGGGTGAAAGTCCACATTGCCGAAAGATATTGGGAAAATGCACCAGGTACAAAGGAGATCTTGAAAAAAAAGCTCCAGTTAAAATCCGTGTAGGGGAGAATACCCCCACCTTTGCCATAAAACTCATTTTCCAACTCTTCTATATGTTTCCCATTGGCAGTGATATGATCTGTGCTCTTTAATACTGGTGTCTCTACTTCTGTACCTATTAATCAGTTATCAGAATGTAGCTGGGAGTTCGTGTATATTGGGAGCAGGATGTTTGATGAATTAATTCTTAATATGGACTCTTACTTTTACTATTTCTTTCTCATTGCTTCTGATTTGTTTCCAGCAGAAATCATGTAGATTTTTAATGGCAAACCATAAAACCCAACAAACACAAGGAGATGATGGACGGAGCGCTGACACTTTTCGGACACTCACCCCAGTCACAGATGTGAGTCATTCTTTAGCACTCACTTCGCCACCCCAATTCAGATCCAGCCATATGCAAATCAGTCTTGACCCTGTGCCTATGGGAACAGTCCAGCAGAAACCATAAAACACATCCTTTCTAATAGTGTGCTTTATTATATCAAATATATTTCTTGTTAGATTGTAAATCTGTGTGCTTACGCCTCAATCAAACATGGCAGTAAAAAGTACATTCCCCTTTTTCACCTAGAAAAAGTATCAAAGAGATGCATACTGTTGGAGATTCAATACTCTCAGTCCAAAGCCTATGGACCAATATTGGTCCAGTCAAGAACCCTGCAAAGTGCGGACTGTGCTTAAAGACTATTGCAAGGTCAAGGGAACATGGATGCAGGTCAGCATCATGCAGCCTCGGGTTCATCTTTCCGCTCAGAGAGCTCCTACACCACAATGCCACCTAGCCAGAGAATAGGCCAGGTCTCTACAAAGTCATGGATCCGCACTTTAGAAAACCACAGATGTTCCCTTAGATATAATGCAATGAACAACTTCTGTGTCCAATCAGTGAGCAACAAAGACATAATCTGACGAGCAATGGAAACACATTAAGCTGCTGCTATCAGTGAATAATCACAGACTGCTTGATAAATCCAGATCTTTAGCTCAAGTGAGAATAATTCAAGGAAAGAGTGGTAGAGAAGAACGATCTCTTGGTTGATTTGGCAATCTACGGGGGACCCCACCTGCCTCTGACAGAGCATGTAGCTATCTGGAATAATAAGCATAGGGTTCATTGGCTCTTCTAGAGGATTTACAGCCTGATTCATGAAGCAAAATTGCGCTCGCAATAGCTGCGAAAATGCTATCGCGGGCGCAATTTCCCTAATCGGTATTCACCGCGAAAATAGCGAATTCGCTAACACAGAATTGCAAAATCGCTAAAAGAATCGCAGAATCCCGGCAGTAGACCATTTGCGAATTGGAAATAGCGAGAAAGCACGGATTCTGCGAAAAAAATTGCGAAATCGCAATATCCTCGCAATCGGGATTCATGAAAAATCGCAATTTGCGAAAAAAACCAAAATTGCAGTTTGCGAGGCACAATTTAAGGACAACCCAAAGCAGGTGGTAACCATCAAACCCATAGTAAAAAAAAAATTGAAAAACTGTTGGCCAATCAGCAACTGGTGCTGGCCTGACCAAACACACTTAAGGAGAAGCAGCATCAGCATAAGGAGTGTCACAATGCCAGGAATGTACATGGTGGTCAGGCGGCGAAGGCTACAGTGAGCAGCACGGAGGAGACGCAGAATCCAGGCCAGGATATTTCACCAGCGGGTCACCCTGCTGGGCCAAACCAGAGAGCTAATATACGCAAAGTACCGCCTGAATGGGGCAATGATCATCAAGCTAATTCAGGACCTTGACCCCCTGATGCAGCACCCAACAAGGCGGACTAATGCCGTGCCAACACATGTCCCGGTATTGTGTAGTCTGCACCTCCTGGCCTCCGGGAACTTCCAGGGGATAGTTGCGGCTGCTGGGGGGATATCCCAGCCTACCATGTCCCTCTCCCTAGGGAGTTTCCTTGACGCAATGCTGACCCAGCTACACCACCACATCAAATTTCCAACAAGCCAACAGGATTTGGATGAGACCAAGCTTCAATTCTACAATGTCGCCCATTTCCCACACGTGATAGGATGCATTGACTGTACCCACATCCACATCTGCCCACCAGCTGCAACGGAGTACATGTACCGCAATCGCAAGTCCTACCACTCCCTCAACATCCAGATGGTCTGCAATGCTAAGACATACATCACGGACATAGTGGCACAGTACCCGGGGAGTACACATGACTCATTCATATTCCGGCACAGCGGCCTCCACATACGACTGGTCAGGGGAGACTTCGGGGAAGGACACCTACTTGGTAAGTACACCTTGCCCACAATGTCACACTGCGATGAAGTAGCTGCGCTGCACAGGCACTCACCCTCTGCTCCTCTCATTCAGGTGACAGTGGCTACGCCCTGTGTGAATACCTCCTCACCCCATACCTCAACCCTGCTACACCACAGCAACGGCGGTACAATGTATCACACATACGCACAAGGAATGGCATTGAGAGGACTTTTGGGCTACTGAAGAGCAGATTCCGAATACTTCACAAGACAGGTGGGGCCATGTTCTACAGTCCTGATGTGTGCTGCCGCATTGTGGCTGTGTGTGCAATACTGCACAACATTGCTACCAAGCGCCGGATACCTGTAGACATCTCTGGCAGTGAGTCGGAAGGGGACGACCGGCCACCTGCACATGTGCGCCATACACGCGGGGAGAACCCAGCTGAAGGCCACAGACGCCGCAACCACATCACAATGAACAGTTTCTAGTGCCCACTCCCCTCACCCAACAAATCACAATTGAATGCAAATGGAAATAATGACAGGACGCCAATGTATGATGCAAAAATAAATATTATTGTTTGATTCACAATAATAGTGCAAGTTGCCTTCCTTCCTATGCAATCAGTATTGCCCCATACTGCTGCGTCCAAAACACAGGGCAGGCTTATAGTGTCAGCATGTCCCTGTAGAAGTACATGTTACTCATGTGCGCCTCCGGCGTGAAGCACCCAAGCGCCTCTCCGGCTCCTCCTCTGCCACCGGACGTGACGCTGCAGTGGGCCTGTTGCTACGTTTCAACACCGCCACCTGTGAGGCAGACTGGCTGCTCACACTTGAGGTGCCCTCGCTGGCATCGTCCCCCCCGACATTGCCAGGTAGAGCGGGATGGAGTGCCATAACGGCAGTGGTGAGGTGCTCTAACACTCTGGTCACATCCTCGCAACATTGGATTAGCTGCTGCTGCTGCTGCGCCTGGGACCATCGCGATAGCTGGGACGTCGCATTCCCGATCACGTAGTTTGATCTAGTGTAAGCGAACAGCTGTGTCAGTAGCTGCCGGTGGCGGCGGCGGGCGGTGTTGCGCTAGGATATCAGTGCAGCTGTGTTGGCCTTCATGGCTGCCATCATGCGGTCCATCCGCTCAGCCACATTTGCCACATTGAGGCCTATATTGTGTAGCTGCATCTGTATGGCCCCTTGCCGGCGTGCCTGCAGCTGGTGAATGCGTAGCATTCTACGCTCTATGCTCATGCTCGGCAAGCGCACTTCCATCCCCCTCCTGGCGCTGGGTGCATTGTTCTGCAGGCGAGCCCTGTCACGCCTGCTCTGCTGGCTGGCCACAGTGGGTGGCTGCTGTGTCACCGCTGTCGCAGGACCAGATGTGGATGCTCCAGCTGCTGGTGGAGTTGAGCTAGGCGTAGATGGTGCGCCAGACGGTAGAGGCACAGATGTTGTGGGCCTGGCTGCAGGGGTAGGTGTTGAGCCAGACGGTGGAGGCACAGATGTTGTGGGCCTGGCTGCAGGGGTAGGTGTTGAGCCAGACGGTGCAGGCATAGATGTTGTGGGCCTGGCTGCAGGGGTAGGTGCTGCGCCTGTTGGTGCAGGCTGTGTTGGTGACGGCACCTCCTCGGCATCCAGTGGTTGCTCATCGATGAGCAGCCTGTCACTGTCGCTGCTGTCTGCGCCACCTGTGAGGGGAAGTGGACGTTCATAAGTTGCATGTATCTGTCACTCGTGCAGTTGCTACATGCATGCTGGCTGAAATTCCCTGACTGGCTGTGGCATTGCATACTTTGGGACCTGTCTGGCTGCATTTGGGTACTTGTACATTGTAGGCAGACTACATGTCCCACAATGCTTTAGGGCATTACCTAATGTGCACGGATGCCATGACTTTTGCACATTATGGGAGGCTATAGGGTCATGGCCATTGATAGGGACAGGGTCGCAGTCGCATTCCACTTACCTTGGCTCTCTTGGGTGGGGCGGGATGAGTCCAATCTTGTGACCCCAATGCACGCCTCGGGCTCCAACGTGTCTTCGACGCGGTCCTCCATGGGGGTGTTGGGAGGGACTGTAGGTCCTCCCCCTCCAGTGGCCAGGGTCTCGCCCAGCCTCTCGGCCACCTTCTCTTTGGCACGACCTCGGAGGTCGTACCACCTCTTCTTTAGTTCTTCCAAGGACCTGTGTGCCACGCCCACGGAGTTCACTGTGGCCGCTATCCCGACCCAGATTCGCCTTTTCTCCTGCTCAGGCACCCTCCTTGATTCTCTGCCAAACAGTTTAGAGTGGTTCTCCACCACACCTTCGATGAGGTGCTCCAACTCCTGTTCGGAGAACTTCAGTTTTCTCTTGCGCCCGGTGTTGCTGGGCCCAGGTACAGCCTCATCTGCCATAGCTGCACTGAGATAGGGTGTGGAAAAACAAGTTTGCAGGTGTCCTGGTAGGAGCTGAGTTGCTTGCTACCTCGAGGTCTGCCTCACTGTTGAGAATGGGGGTGGGAACTGGCTGCTTCCTGGTTGTGATGTCATCACTGTGCTCGAAATGCGACTTCCCGTTTTCCCGATCTCGCGATTTTGCGATCTCGCATTTTGCGATCTCGCAATTAGCGATATCGCTATTTTGGATATCGCTATTTGCGATATCGCAATTCCTACGCGGATGTTGCCAAAAATAGCGATTATTCTGCGATTCCCGTAACTCACAATCGCTTTTTGCGGCCGCGTGCGAATCGCATTTTTTTATCGGAAAATTTAATGAATACCGATCTGCGATTTCTAAATTGCGATTCGCTGTTAATAGCAATTTGAAAATCGCAGATTTCGTTTTTCATGAATCAGGCTGATAATGACTTCTATTCTAGTTAACCTTTATGCTCAGTCAAGGGCAGTGGGCTGCTGAAGATTTAAGGATTGTGAAAAATCCAAGTGTCACACAAAAAACAAGTCTGGCAAATGTGCCACGCCCATTCAGCAGGTGGGTGGTAAGGATGTGGAATGTAGCCGGTGGTGCATGTTGAATCACTAACGAGGTAGCACACTGTCATTTATAGACAGCACATTTTCTTTTTTAAAAGGCTCTACATTTACATAGACATGCAGTTTTACTGATAAAACTATATAGCGCACAAATGATGCGTGGAAATCGGGTTTCAGCGAATATTTATCATTTGCACATCACCAGGTAAAGTGTCTTGATTTGTTTTGATCCTATTAAAATCTTTTTTTCCATCACACTTCAGAATTACCAAACCATTTACTCCATTTGTGCTTTCCTTACTGCTGATTGATATGTTTTTAAAATATTTGTATAGTCCATCTACAGTTATTTAAATGCTGTTATGTGTTGGAAAAAAACGGACATTCTGCAACCTTATTTTCACCTTCTGTACCCCAGCAAAATTGTCACCTAGGCCATTTTTACAAAATTCTCTCACTTTGCAATCACAGAAATAAAAGTACACTCCAGTTTACTAATAGGCAGCAATTTATCAGAAGACATAGCCTGATATTTCACCTTTGCCTTTGAAGGCTCAGAAAATGTGACAAGATAAAAATAATGTATAAAGGCATATTTATTGCACATTCACCTTCTGAACTCCAGAATGGTTATTTGGGGGCGGGTGGGGGGGGGGGGAGGGGTTATAGCATCTATGGCACAAGAGACTTTTACCTTTTAAAATGTCTCCATCAATCTGCAATTCCCCTATTGGAAACACATTGTCTGTAAATCAGAGGAACCATTCATTTTCATCTTTGTGCCACTACAACGAAACCAAAAACAGGTACAATAGTGTTGGCATGCTTGATCTATGAGTTTATTCCTTCAAAATGACAAATTATAGTATTTCATTGGTTTATGCATCATTGGTCAGCTTTAATTCTTTCAATTGCCGCAATCGCGAGGAAAGGCAATTGAAACTGAAGATGGGGCTTCTGGAGTGAGTAGCGGAAAAATTCCCAAACAAGACAGAAAATATGAATACATGAATTAGTGTGCCCATGTCGGAATATTTGGATCATAAAGCCATGAAGTCTTGAAGGTGACCTATTTCATGGATAATTTTCTGGATCCCAAGAATAGGAAGCATAAATAATTCTTTCAACCACCTGAAAACAAATGGACCACTTTTGAGACCCAGCCAACGCATGATAAATATGCTGCAAATGTGATATTGAGTTTGGTGGCCAACATATTGTTTTTTTAAAGAATTTAGAAGACTTTCTGGTAGACTGAGTTGGACAGTTTACACTTGCACAGCCATTGTATAGAATACATGTTCCCATATCCTTTCTCTAGATTATTCAGATCTAACACTGACATTGCCTTTTCTGTGCCAATAAGATCAACGTAAGATTGAGGAAATGGAGCTATAATATTTTATCTATAGAAGCCTGATGTTGAAAAACATGTTCTGGTGATAACAGGGGTGATGAATTTAGAATGAACAAAGAAGGGTCCACATGTGAACAAAAATGCTCCACTGCTACTGTGATCTTTAAATGGGACTGGAAAAGGAAAACCTTTGTGAAGTTTCAGTTCCAGGAAGTTGGTCTGTGAAAGTGACCATAGCCCTGGGCTCCTGGAGCCATCGTTTTAATATGGAGTTTGGAAGTGAGAGGATTGATCTTTGATAAACATTGTTCTTGTAGAATACCCAGATTTTCTTGTCCAAAATAACCCAAATAAACTCCTGCTCCTTTTCAGGGATATCGGGATCATTACTGTTTGTTACAGAGAAGGACCCGAGAACAAGAACGAATTTGAAATTAGCAGATAGATATGAAACCTTTAAAATCTTCTCAAATAAGTGGACAGCACTCAAGGCTTGCAAAACGTGAAGATTGTTGTGAGATATACAGAAAAAAACATGCATTTACATATCAGGGAAGTGAGAAATGATGATGTTGTTCAATTAATCCATTGCAAGAAGTCTTCTTTTTGCCGTGTCACTGGGGTCAGGCAGTGTTAGCAGAATAACAATCACTTACAATCACTTACAGCCATTGGGTCACACCTTACTAGGATGAGTGCCAGGCCATTTCCATCTCCCATACACAGAAGATGCCAATCTTGGTCAGCTCTAAGCTCTTCCCACTATCACCAAGTGATTAATCTTCAACCGCGGTTATCCTGGAAGCTACTAGGGTTCTCACATCTGTCCCAGAATAGCCTGTGCGTACTTGCAGCTCCTGGACCTCCAAGAGAAACAGACTCACAAAAGACCCAAGTCACTAAGCTGCTGTGGAGTTTGATCAGACAGTGCTGAAGACCTTGTCCAAATGTCCTTTTCACGTGTGAAAGAGCAATTAATATACAAACTGTATAATAATGTAATGAATTAACACTCTCCAATACAATTTAGTGCATTTAAATGTACTCTAAAGTTGTGCAATAAACAATGTATTGGTTTAGACTGGGAAGCCTTCATGTTCTCCAGCAGCCTGGATACATCTAGTAGGCTCTCATTCCAAACAGAACACACTTAACAGAGCTTCATACACCACCGCAGGCACAAAGAAAGGCATCTAGCAAAGTAACAGAGCTTAATACACCCTTGCAGGCACAAAGAAAGGTATCTGGCAAAGAAACACAGCTTCATACACCCTCGCGGGCACAAAGAAAGGCATCTGGCAAAGAAACACAGCTTCATACACCCTCGCAGGCACAAAGAAAGGCATCTGGCAAAGAAACACAGCTTCATACACCCTCGCAGGCACAAAGAAAGGCATCTGGCAAAGCAACAGAGCTTCATACACCCTCGCGGCACAAAGAAAAGTATCTGGCAAAGCAACACAGCTTCATACACCCTCGAGTGCACAAAGAAAGGTATCTGGCAAAGCAACACAGCTTCATACACCCTCGTGGGCACAAAGAAAGGCATATAGCAAAGCAACAGAGCTTCATATACCCTTGCAGGCACAAAGAAAGGCATCTGGCAAAGAAACACAGCTTCATACACCCTAGCAGGCACAAAGAAAGGCATCTGGCAAAGCAACAGAGCTTCATACACCCTCGCGGGCACAAAGAAAGGTATCTGGAAAAGCAACACAGCTTCACACACCCTCGAGGGCACAAAGAAAGGTATCTGGCAAAGCAACACAGCTTCACACACCCTCGAGGGCACAAAGAAAGGTATCTGGCAAAGCAACTTCAAACTAGTTGAACACAATCCACCCACAAGCATACTTCACAGATACAAAAAGACTATTTTGCACCCGATCATTGCAAGTAATGGCTTAAATGTTACAGATGGGATGCCTCCGTTTGATAAACCTCATATGCTTCAGCAGACCATATACTTATGTGAGCCCCCACATATCATGCTGAAGAGCACGTCTCACGCCCGTCAACATAGAATAAGAACCATAAAGTTGGCAGGTGAGTGCACCCTAACAGTACAACTGTCTATTTACACATGCTATTACCGACAAAAATAACAGAACACTTTAAACAGACCACCCTAACACTTGCGCAAACAAAACACTCATGCCCACCAAAAAGATGCTCAAAGGAAAATGAGATGCCGCATAACAATAAAAGCAATGAACAACCACTGTCCCTTGAAGAGTGAGTTCAATGATAAAGCCTTAAGGCAAAATCACAGAGACTCAACCAAGAAATATCAAGATTCCCTGCAAGCTCAGTCATAGAAGGAGGGTACACTACTTGTCCCATTAAATCAGTAGTGTCCATCACAACACTGCTCTCACTAGTTGCATCATTAAACTGATCAAGTGGAAAACCAGGTATTGATTTTAGTAAATGTGAGAACTAAAAACCGTGCAGGAAGGCATAATTGTGCAGTCAAGAATATTACGAGGCCATACCTACGCCAGAAATGTGGGTTACAAATGCTGGTAACAAAACATAATTTCTATTAGTAAGTTTTAAATATTATGAAATAATATACATAGAACAAATCAAATATGACTTTTACACTGTTATCAAGGACTAGGAGTGTCTACCTGCTCAAAAAACAATTCAGAAAGCAGTTCTCACTTCGGGATTGTCTCTTAATCCATGTACTGGGCACCTGTTAAGGGTTTTATATAGTGTGGATTCACAGTGGTAAAGAAGGATTCAAAAACCTCTATATAATATCTAGCAACAAAACAATGCGTATGTTGTGAAGGGTGCTTCCCCACTCCACTTTGAGCTAATTCTAAACCATGTATTCGGTAGAGTAAACTAACTAAAATATGGCATTCAATAGGGAAACAGGTAGAACATCAAATATTTAATCTTACACGTAAAAGGGATCCCTAGCTCTTTCAAATACTATAGAAGTAAGATTAGCTCTTTGGGGTTCCTAAGTATGGGGTACTTCTGCAAGTACAAAATCCTATACGGCCAAGGTGCTATTTTCATGAAAGTGCTCCTCTTTGCATTGTCTGGCTGGATTCTCAGAACAGGAGTATTCTGTGCCTTTCTTTCCAGCAGCTGATAACACTTCATCCCAAATACCAGGGGCCTCATTTATGAAAAGTGACGCATCGCTGCGTGAAAACAGCGATGGTTCACTTTTCACCGCGCCCTCCTTGCAAGACCAATGATGCGTCATATTTACAGTATGACGCATCATGGCGCAAGGAGTTACAGATACGTCAGTATTTCTGACGTATCTGTATGGCGCAAAAGTGACGCATTTCTGGAGTGTGTCACAAAAGTGACGCAACTCCAGCAATGTGTCCTTTCACATGGGGCAAGCCCCATATGAAAGGGCCTGCATCAGTCTTACGCCTGCTGTGAGGCAGGCGTAAGAAATTGACGCATTTGTGTCCTAGAAGTGGCGCAGTGAAATCTTATAGATTTCACTGCGTCACTTCTAGGACCCTTTCTTGCGTCAGAACGCCCCTCCTGCATACATTATAGCTGGCATAGGTATAATGTAGCGCAGGGGTTTACAAAGTGACGCATCTACCTAGATGCGTCACTTTGTAAATATGGTGCAACAAGGCACATTTTTTACGCCGCTGGTGCGTCACAAAAAGTGACGCACCGGCAGCGTAAAAGTGACGCAAGGCCTCATAAATGAGGCCCAAGGTTTGCTTTTAGGAGGCGTTCCTGCGCAGGAACGCCCCCCCTGCGCCGGAACGCCTCCTTATGGCGCAGGGCTTTACAACGTGACGCATCTCCCAGATGCGTCACGTTGTAAATCCCCCGCACCATGGTGCATCTTTTGCGCCACCGCTGCATCACAAAAGTGATGCAACGGCGACGTAAAAGAGGCGCAAGGGGCTTGTAAATCTGCCCCTAAATACTTATCACTCACACCAGGTTCACGAGGATTTAAAAGGAACAGTTAGTGCAACCTTCTAATATTATCACTAATCACACCAAAACTGGCTGCCTTTTATTAGAAGAACAGGAGGATACAGTGGATCCAGGAAACCAGTTGTATCAGGATGAAGGCACTCACCCACCTAAGAGGTGGCATGCTTTATCCTTGGTACGGATCAAAAGGGTCTCAGTGAAAGCTACAACCCATTTAGTTATTGGCGAGCTTGTAGGGAATCTTCTCTTTTGTGAATTACGAGGTGTCTGAACTCCGGCAACTAAATCGCTCATGGCTGGGTGTGACGTTTTTGTGCAGTGGGGGAGAAATGTATGAGTAAAACGATTGACTAAGTGGACTAATCAAGTTTAATTATGTCCCCCAGGGATAGGGTTAAAAGGAAAGTGGGGAATAGTTCTGCACATTTGTATAGGTCGACATGTTTCTGCTAAAGATGTACCCCACAAAGAGCTGATGATGGCATTCATCAGGACGCAGTAGCCCTCTCAGCTTGGAAAAAAGAGAAAATAATAAATAATTAGCTACAACCCGCAAAGGTAGATGGTAGAGATCAGGGGAATCATCAATCATTGCATATGGATACACGGAATTAAATTAAAAGACTGGCTGCAATCTCGAAGCTGGAGTGGAGGAAAGGATCAGGGCTCTCCTGATGTCACTGTTCTGGCCAAAGGCAACTCCATGCAATGAGGAACATCCTCATGTTCTAATAATAGGCCGTTAGTGACAGGAAAAATCCTGCATAACATTTTTTCTCTTCTTTATACATCTTTTTGGTTCTGATGAGTTGGTGCCAGAATAACTTTCACATTTTAAAATAAGGTTAAGGCAATTTACATATCAGAAAGATAAGTGGAAAATCCAGTCTGAGAAGTTATGTAATCCATGTAGTTTATTAATGATTTGCCTCTTATGTTTCGCACAGTCACATTGGAACACCCCAGAGTTTACGTGTAATAGTTATTAGAATGTTAAACAACCTATCTTCTAACTTCAAAGTAAATTTGAATATAATACTTCCTGACCATACATTTTTTTTTAAATGTGGCTGATCCATGCAAACACATAGCTAAACTCCGTCCAGATTATTTACTTATTAATTTATTGCCGCAATTGATCCTAAAACTCTTGAACTGACAAACGGGCAGCTTAAGCTATAGCTGTTGAATGATATTGAACGACCCATGTGTCTGCTGGGACCTATTGAGGAATACTACTGATGAATGCATGAGCCTGCATAACAGAGCTCCATCTCTCACTCTAGTCCAGAGTAGATGATGGATAATATAAAGTGAGTAGTGGAAGTGCTGTTGTACGTCATGGTCACTGCCACAGGTACACTGGTGACTTAAGTAGTTAAAGAACTAGGACAGACGTATGTTACCACCATCGATTGTGCTAAATGTTTGTCATCACAACTTTAAATTAATATACTTCTTTTGACTGGAAATGTAGCATCATTTGTTCCTGCGTCTCCAAAACAGAACACTATAGCATAACACAGAGGAAAAGAGCAGCACAACAGAAATATATTTGGCCCATCAAAACAGAATGGAACAGAACTATGGTACCATGCCACACAACAGCTACACAGTTCAGTAATGCAACACAGACAAACACTAAAAAAACAACATGACCCAACTACACAGCAACACAATCTAGAACAACAATTCCACACAGAAACAACAAAATGATAAAACTGACGATAACACATAAACATACTTAAACAACAGAAAATTGACGCAATAGAACACCTAAAAATAAATTGACACCAATGCAACATACCATGCAATAGCACACGTTATCGAAGCAAATCAAGTTGCCACAAAGTAACATTATATTACAAAACATAATAGAACAAAAGGGCAACCACAGGAGTCAGGACAGCACAATAACACCGAGCAATACACGAGAAAACAAAACATAACAAAATCAATCACAACACAATTCAATTGCAAATGTTGTGCTGTTGATGCCATATTTTTATGTTATTGTTTTGGTGTGTTGTGTACGTAGGTTGTGTTTTATTGGTGTGCTGTTGAGTTGTGGGTCTTTATTGCCATTTTGTTGTTTCGTTCATTTTGTTGATGTTTTGCACTGTGCTGGGTTGGTTATTTGTTTTTGATGTTCTTGCTAACATGTGTTGTTTGCTGTATTGCTGGTATTGTGGTGTATTATTGTAAAATGATGATGTGGAGTTGCTGTACCTTAATCACAATCTGTTTGCTTTATTATACACAAATACACTTCTCACACATTATCACTTCCACAAATCTGCTTTCATGATTCAGTGGTGAAAAGTGTTTGCACTGCATTAAATACCTAATAGCATCAGCCAAAAATGTTTTGTAATCTGGCGAGAGTTGCAAGTTCATTCCATGTTAAATTTAACACCATTTGCTGACCTCTCCCTAGTTCAAATGAATCAAGCCAACACTACACTACCCAGAATTCATTAGGTCATACATGAAAGCCTAGGACTGGAAACTGAGTCCATAAAGACACTTAGGGGCATCTTACCAAGCAATAGCGATAATTATCGCTATTTCTTGGTTAGAGACAAAAAATTATCGCCGAGCTGCGGCGATTTTTATAGCAGATAAACCTTGGTATTACCAAGGTTTATCGCAAATGCGATAAAAATCGGCAATAGTGCATGAATATCGCTGAAAAGTCAGCGATATTCATGCATTACCGAGCTAATACTCTTAGCCATGTTATTCACCTACCATTGGATAACATGGCTAAGAACTGCTCTGGGGAAGGTGTTAGCTTTTGGAGATATTCGCGCTTATCGCGAATAACTCCAAAAGTTGGTAATAGGAGATAGCGATGTTAGCGACTGTTTCCAGTCGCTAACATCTTGGCACACCCACCTTGCATTCCATTAGTGATAAATATCACTGACATGCAAAGAGGGGCCCAAGATGGTCGCTATCTCCTACAAGCTGTCGCTAACTGGTGTTAGCGACAGCTAGGTAATAGGGAGATAATTTTATCTCCGCTTTCTTGGCTTTTAAAGCCAAAAAAGCGGAGATAAACCCCCTTGATAATATGCCCCTTAGTCACGTAGCCGTGCTAGATCCGACCTCACAATGTTAAATTAAAAACCGGAATGTGCCTCTTCCTATTCCAGTGGACCACCGGGGGTAGCGCCTCGCTGCGAGGGCATGGCTTGTACAAATGTTATCCTCCCAGGAATCTCTGTCAACTCTGCCTCCTCCGTAGCCATTAGCGGGAACTGCGACTGCCGGCCTTTCACAATGGTCTATAAAATATTAATGATGTACCAAGGGCGACATCTGTTTGCTCATTTTCTTATGATGTTCACCATGGATACACTGTCTGCCTACAATGAGTTCCTGGCAGTCATTGCTTTTGGGGTAATGGCAGAGTGCGCTGTTTGAAATTGACTGCATTAAAGCAGCAGGGCTGCGAGCATATAAAAACTGAATTAAATACCCTGTTTTGTGTCAAGGTGAATGCCTCTGTTGTTTGTAAAGCAGTGCTATAACAGAAAAGTAAAATAATCAGATTACAACAAATACATATAATTTTCTAGAGGAGATACAGTAGAATTCCTTAAAGCTCCTTCTGTTATGCCCCTCAAATTACCTGTGATTGCTGCAGCACCCCAGAAGAGAAAAGTGCCTTTCACCAAAGTATTAAAACATTTGAAACAAATATTAGAGGGAGGGGTCTGGTGGCTTAGTGGACTAATGCGTCCACTGTAGAGGCCTGTGTTTGACCTCATGGTTACAGGTGCAAATCCAGGTGGGTCCACTCAGCCTTTCATTCTTCTGAGGTCGGGAAAAGAGTATCATTGAGTTGGTTAACAATAAAGATCTCTTATCAGCACCTTGATACTCTTGGGTGATATGTGCGCTTTACAAATGCACGCTGAGGGCCTCATTTATGAGAAATGACGCATCGCTGCGTGAAAGCAGCGATGCGTCATTTCTCAGTGCGCACTCCTTTTGACATACCTGATGCGTCATAGTTAATGTATGACGCATCATGTCGCAAGGAGTTGCACATACGTCAGTATTTCTGACTTATCTGTAGGAGCAAAAGTGATGCATTGCTGGAGTGTGTCACAAAAGTGACGCAACTCCAGCAATGCATCCTTTCACAAGGGGCAGGCCCCATGTGAAAGGGCCTGCGTCAGTCTTACGCCTGCTGTGAGGCAGGCGCAAGATTTTGACGCAACGGCGTCCAAGAAGTGACGCAGTGAAATCTCATAGTTTTCACTGCTTTCCTGCAACAAGGCTTTTTGCGGAGGAACGCCCCCCCCCCTCTTGCATACATTATACCTGACGCAGGTATAATGTAGCGCAGGGGTTTACAAAGTGACGCATCTGCTTAGATGCGTCACTCTGTAAATAGTGCGCAACAGGAGGCATGTTTTACGCCGCCGATGCATCACAAAAAGTGACGCATCGGAAGCGCAAAACTGACACAAGGCCTCATAAATGAGGCCCTATGTTTTTTGCAAAGCCAACAGGTCTGGCGCTAGCCACTAGCTATGTCAATCATTGTTTTGTTAAAGCTTTTGAAAAATGTTGTTGGTGAAGCTATTGGGTCGTCGTGAATCTACAACAAGCACTGGTAAATGCATCAGGTTTTACCTATGGGATTAATCATGTTAAGAAGTGTGGGAGCAGTATGGGTGAAGGGAGAATTGCGTGAGTGCTCTCTGTGCAGGGTGAGTGATGCATGAATGAAGGTTGGTTAGTGTCTGAGTGCAGGGTGAAAGTGTTTCAATGCATGATCATTGATGTGTGTTCAGTGCAGAATGAGAATTGAGTGAGTGTACAGGGTGAGAGATGGTACTCTGTACAAGGTAAGGGGTGTGCGAGTACAGTGGGAGCATTGGTAAATGCAATGGAGGAAAGTAATTTTTTGTGCTAAAACACAGTTTGTTAATTAGTTTGCATTGTATGGACTCATAAACACATCTATACACCTAAATTCTCATTACTAGACTTACCTGTACTTCGTTTGGAATCTACTCACAAATCCCAATGGTACAAATCCAGTATTTCCAGATGCAAAACGAAATACGAATGCAATAATAATTATTCTTGCCGACCACAAATGCCTTAGCAAATCAATTTACATATCTGGGTCAGCTGCATCCTTGCTCTCACTCCCATTAATATTGTGGTCAAAGGCTGAAAAGAGCGTTCCATCAACACAAGCACTACTGAAAAGAGTAGACATCAATACTTATTTTATCTTCCAATAATGTCCAGAAAAATCTGGGCACAGGGAGCATAGGGACAGTTTACGAAATTCGAAAAATAAATCTTCACCAAAAGCATCATTTAATCTACTTAGCTTGGACAATGACTACCAGATTGTACAGTGAAATCCAAAAGACTACTGGCCACGAGACGAACTGTACTCTGGGTTTCTGACAGTAATGTATAGGTAAGGTTCCAATTTGATAAACAAAATGGTGTATATCCTTTACATTAAGACGTAGCTATTTATATTGTACACATATCAAACATTCACCACACTCAACGCTACCACATTCGCTTCACTGGAGTGGGGGAGGGAGGTTGGGGCAACAAAATCCCGTAAAAAGAGGCAAAGATCATAAAAAAATAGGAAAATAAAGCACAACTAACAAAAGCTAGAAGCAAAAATGAAAACTTACTTCTTACTTCCAGCCACCTCTGTGCCATAAAACCGGATAATCCTATAAAAATATGTGCATCAAACGTTTTTTTTTTTTAATGATTGTGAAATGCAAGATTCACCTCGGAACTGTGAAAGGGAATCCCACCCAAAAGCAAGGTTGTTGCAATTCAGGACATTGGTACAAGAAGGCAAAACAAGCAGCGCGTGGGATAGAAATAAAGTTCAGTCCTTCGCCTCAGTGATGCTGGCCAGACCACCCAGGAGGCGGCTACCTGTCAACTGAGGGAGAAGAAGGAAAACAATGAGGAGAAGGCAAGCACTCCAATTGAAAACAAAGCGGCCATCATAAAACACCAGCACGTGTGATTGCAAGACAAGAACCCTCTGCGTACTTATTTTTGAGCAAATCAGATTACCTTCTTGGGGAAAAAAATGTTTGCACGTCGATTGTACTAGCTAAACACCAAAAATGTAATGTGCACAAAAAGCACATCAAATGAGATACAGCAACATTCAAACCATAAATAGAGACTTCCTTATTTTTTTTAACCATTTAACAAATGTATATGCATTACTATTCTTTTGTTTTCAGTGATTCTAAAACTAGTATTTTTATCTTTCTGTTACCACGGGGACTTTCAGTCCTGTTTTTTTATTTTTTTTAATCCTCATACGCCATTAGATATATCCAGAGCCGATTTGGTTTACTCTGTGGCCCCCCAGTTGATTGGCACCAGCAGGAGAGCTCTGATCTAGATGGATGCACTTTACATAGAACCTCTCGTATTCGGCCTGTTCATTTCTTCTATCTGAATGACCCTCAGAACTGACCCGAATGATGAAGTATTTCTATGTAGAGGCATAATCATTGGACATAGATGCCCTTAATTTCAAAGATTATCCAGCCAGCCCATACATGGCATCTAAAAATCTGTCTTTCTCTTGCTCTTCTATTTCCATATAGCTTTATCCAATTTCATTACATATTTTATGGAATGTATCCAATCTAAAAAGGTCATAGGCGTATACTTAATTCAGCAATTACAGATTTCTCTCAGAGCGAGTAAAATGAGGTAAAAACACAGCTTATTTTTATCTAAAGATAACAATTCATAATTTGAGAAAATACCAAAGAATACTAAAGAAATGCTCGCCTGGATATCAAAACCAAATATGTCTTCCATTCCTCTAATTACAGAGCCCCAAAATTGATGTAGCATAGGGCAGTTTATGAACATATGCTCTTTGCCAGCTTTTTTCTTCTGACACTTTGGACAGCATGGACTAGTTCCCTTCGCAAACTTGGAGAGCTTAGAAAGAGACCAGTATACTCTGTGAAGAGAGAAGAGATTATTTCTCCTTAAATTGGCAGATTGTAGAGTATAGTAAATCATAAGATACTTGCCATATAGCTTCTGTACTAGAACCCAGCAAGCACTCGCCCCACAGCTGCGATGGAAGGGTGAAATCACTGTCTGCCAGATCTATCAGGAGCCAGTAGAGATTTGCCACCTCTTTCTTGTTCCGTTGTCTCATTCTTAAACTGTATCTAGATCATTTGTACAGCCAACCATTTTGCCAATCGCCTGGGAGCAGCTTTTTATTTTTAAATATTTAAATTTTGATAGTTCACTGTCCGTGATTACCCTCAGGTCTTCCCATGATAACAAACAACCATCAGGAATGAGTTGGGCCCAACAGTTTATCCCGGCTGATTTTAACGGTGTTACTAGTGAATCTTTAGTCCACCCTGGTGAGCCTGGTGTGTCCCAGATTGGCACCATGGCGCTGTAGTAACTAATCTTTAACAGCTTTTTGATTTTGAGCCAGGTGTTAGCTAGGTCCTTTAGAGACTTCAATCGTATCTTTTTGAAGAAGCGTGGATCTCCAAATTTGTATATAAAAGCGTGATCTCCTCCATTTAAATCCTGCAACATTTCCCTAAACATTTTCCCCATATCTGAGGCATTTGGTTCAGTCAGGAGCATTTTCCTTGCCCTCATTAAAAAAAACATGCATGAAAAATTATATCAGGCACACATAACCCTCCCTTATTCTTCTTTCTCCGAAGTGTTTCCAAGAAATTCTTATACCCTTGGAGGCCCATATAAAGGTATTTATTTTTGCCTGTATTTTCCTTACATTTTCTTCTTTAAAAGCTAATGGTATATTTTGAAATAGAAAGATACGTTTTGGTAAAAGCATCATTTTTACTAAGTTGACTCTTCCTATTAATGTTAGAGGTAGATATGCCCAGCTTTTTAGAGAATCAGAAATTTCTTTATCAACTCTACGTAAGTTCATATCCACTATATCATTAATATCCTGGGTAATTCTAATGCCTAGATACCTTATTTCTGTTTTCAATGTATGGAGATGGGCATTCACATTCCAGGCCATGTACTCGGTTTTTGATTGATTGATCTCATACCCCGAGATACGACCAAATTGCTGTGCTAAACTATATATGATAGGGATGGCCGTCACAAGGTCAGATGTATATACCATCATATCGTCGGCATATAGCGATACTTTCCCCCCCAATTTTTGCATTTAAAAGGGAGTATATCTTCATGCCTTCTGGTCCTCTCTGCGAGAGGCTCTACATATAAATTAAAGAGCAACGGTGAAAGGGGGCATCCTTGCCTTGTCCCTCTCTGAACTGCTAGAGAAGAGGAGAGATTGCCATTTATCAATATTCTGGCTGTTGGGGTTTGTTAGATTGAGGAAACTGCCCTACAGAAGTTTCCCCCAGATTGCATTTTTTCAATACATGAGTTATATAGGCCCAGTTAACCCGGTCAAACGCCTTAGTAGCATCGAGCGTGATGATAGCCATTGGTAATTTGTGTAGTGTCGCCAGGTATATGGTCAGATCAAATTATAAGTTAAATCTTGAATTCCTCTCCCTCTAACGAAGCCCTTTTGGCCTTCATGTAATAGACCACTTATTACTCCGCTCAACCTCTCTGCTAAAATCTTGGCAACGATCTTGTAATCAAGATTAAGCAGAGAGATTGGTCTATAAGAGTCGCACTGACTAGGTGGCTTAAATGGTTTTAATATCAGGCCAACAGTGGCCTCATCCCACGAGGGGGGCATATTCCCTCCCCTTTCAAAGATATGAGAGAATAGTTCATCCATCACTGGAATAAGAGCCTCATCCAGATATTTATACAGCTCAGCCAGTAGACCATCCGGTCCAGGCGGCAAACATCGTTTACCACGAAGTTTTTACAACGCGGTACCTTTAGCACGCATCCCTTACAACGCAAGTCGTTACCACGACTTGCACTGGAGGGCGCTAAAGGATTAAAAATAGTAAATTTACTATCCCAACACCTTCCCTAGGGTCCACAGGGACTGGTGTTAGAATAGTAAATGATACTATTCGAAATCCACAACCCCAACGCAAGTCATGGTAACGACTTGCGTTGTAAGGGATGCGTGGTAAAGGGATGCGTTGTGACGGTACGCGTTGTACCGTCATACATCCGGTCCAGGCTCCTTGCCTTTTTTCCCTTTCTCTATTGCCTTCTTAATTTCACTCTGGATTATTGGTTTATTAAGATTACTAGACACCTCATCACTTATTTCTTTTGAAGGAAAGTATTCAAGTCAAGCTTCTATCATCTTATCCTGGGGGATTAGATCTTCTCTGTGGACTTTATAGAAATCCTTTGAAAGGTTTCTTCTATATCTGTGGGACTCTCACATAATTTTCCAGTGGTGTCACAAACTACTTCTTATATATTGCCTTTTGCTAGTTTCTGTTTGGTCTTCAAGGCTAGGAACTTCCCACAGCCTTCCCCATATTCGAAATGAGCCAGCTTGCTGGCCTCCCACCTCTTTTTCAACCTAGCGTCTAACACCCCTGCCAATTCAATTTTAAGAGATTGCAAACTCTTGTAGGTACTCCCTGCCATTCTATCCCCCTGGGAGATGAGCTCCTGCTCTAGCTTCTGGATTTTACTCTCTATTTCTTCTACCTCTGCTTTGTATTTCTTCTGTCTAGCAATTTGAATTGAAGTTATGCAACCTCTCAAGTAAGCTTTATAAGCGTCCGATGTTGGTCAAAAAATAGTTTTTTGTATCTATTGTTAATCTTTCAATTACTTCTTCCTCTAACACAATGGCTCGATCTAAGGTCCATCTTCTGTTAATTGATTTATGTGGAAGTTACAAAGCTAGTACTACTGCCATATGATCAGATAAGTCTCCGCCTTGATGTTTCATATCTTTCCCCCATCCCCTCAGCTCAATACTGACTAAAAAGAAATCTAACCTAGACCTGTGACTATGTTTCTTATTATGGACAGTGTACCATCTCCTGCTTCCCATTCTTTCTCCCCATATATCCGTCTACCCAAGCTGCTTCATCGCGCTTCTCAATAAAGATCTTATTTTACAATTCTGCGGTGTTCTGCTGTTTAGAGACCTATCCATCACAGGATCTAGGACCAGGTTAAAATCTCCTGCCAGTATTAAGGGATCTCGAAAAAGCAATAACTCAGCAAGTAAACCCTTTAAAGGAGCTGGATCATTCAGAATAGGGATGTAATACCCTGCTACTGTAAATTTATATGTATTGAACCTTATATTAATTATGGCCCATCTTCCCATCTTATCAACTTTAAAACCCTCCACTGATAAGGCAGATTTAAAAAAATAATTATAGCCACTCCCTTCATTGTTATGTGTTGTGTATTGCATATAACCTCTTGAATCCAACTTTTAGTTTTGCACAGACTCCTCATCTCCTTCTCAGTTAGGTGTGTTTCCTGAAGAATGAATATTGGTTCTGAAGTGTCTCTTTATTATTGGAATATCCTCTCCATCCTGTGTTTTACCCTCAACCTATTTAAGTTCCATGACAGTGCTCTCAAATATATTGCCTGATCAGCTGCGGCCTGTAATTTCTCCTTATGTAGATGATAAATTGCTTATAAGATTTATTTTGGCAAATTGGATTTTTTTTTTTTACCCTATGGTCCCCACCCAGAGACCATCCCCTCCCCCCCCCCCCTCCGCCCACCTCTGTTCTCCCCTGGAGAACCCCCACTCTTTCTCTTATGGCCCTACCCTGACTTCCCTCTCATTGGTTAGGGAGGTTAAACCTTCTGTAGTTCTTAGTGTAACTGCTAACTTGTACTTTCCAATGCTGATTTAAGGGTCTTCTCCTAATTCCAATAACAAAAATACCATAGAAATTTGAAGCAGAAAGGGCTAGTTATACTAGGGAACGGGTTGCTGCTCTATCCTGCCCTGAAATAGACTGCAAGAAGGCTTCTGCCTTTTTCGCCGGCCTGAATACGTGCATTTTATTGTTGAACATCACTTTTAATGTGGCCGGGAATTTAAGCTGTGCTGTTGCACCTAGTTGTCTAAATGGATCTAATAACTTCCCCAGCTCCCACTGTTTAGACGCTGTTATAGAGTGGACATCAGACTGAATTTGACAGTTAAACCCTCCTGCACTTAGTACGTTTGACTTTAGAGCTTTGTTCAGTATTTCATCTTTAAGATTATAAGTTAAGAAGTGCACCAACATTTTCCTGGGTCTGGTCTTTTTTCGGGCTTAATCTGAATGGGTCCCTGTGCACCCTCTGAATATCGGCAGAGAGAGCTTGCTCTGAACAGTGGAGTGGTGTGGCTCACTGGTTAGAGGCGGCAGACCCGGAAGCAGAGGACGGCCCGGGACCAGAGTTCAATTCCCGACGCGGCAGGGTCGTGGACCCGGGTCAGCGGACTCGATAATTCGCGCCTCGGTGCCTACTCTGACCAGGGATCACACTCGGCAACTCTGGGCATTAGCTTGCCTCATATCCACAACGGCCCCCCACATACGCCGGGGATGCCTGGTTTCACCTTGGAGATACCCAGTAGAGACCATCTCACAGGGAAAGCCAGGACGGGTTCCCCAGAGGTCTACAGTGCGGAGATACCCCATGTGGGGTTATTCATGCGCTTTACAAGACATCATTACAACAGTCAATTTTAGTTGTTTGCTTGATCAAACCTACTACGAATTCTTTAATATTATCTCCTTCAACTCCCTCAGGGACTTTAAGTAGCCGGAGATTGTTCCTCTGCTGAGAATTCTCAATGGATTTCAGCTTATCCTGAAAGCCAATTTTACGTTCTTTCATTCTAGTAAGATCTTTTGCATTTTCATCTGCTTTTCTGTTAGCTCCACCACTGTGGTCTCTAGAGCCACAGCTCTCGCTGTCAATGAGTCTAGCTTATCTTCCATTTTCTCGCAAAAAGACTTGATCCTCAGCTCGGTTTCTTTTTTGGCACCTGGAACCCACATTTCGCCTCCTCCGTTAAGGTGTGTAAGATATCTAAAACTGACGAGGCATGGGTGAATTCATTGTAATCATTGTGTTCTCTCTTGATGTTTCAGCGTGCTCTGCCTTATTTTCCATAACTTGGCTATCTGTTGAAGCAATCCCATCTGTAGTTAGATTTAATATGTTGTCACCTTTATCTGGCATCATGAGTTCTCTTGGCCCCCCTTCTATTGATATACCTACGAGTGGCTGGAACCTGTTGGGACTTGATATACCCTTAGGATATTAGAGTACCTCGCTAGAGTTGCTTGAGTTGCTCTCTTTATGAATAGACATATGGTCTACCGTTTTTAATATCAGTGTACTAGGCACTGCTTTAAAGTAATCTCTTTGTGAGGGCGTGGGATTTACCTTTGCTTGATTTTGAATTGATGACTTCGCTTTTTTCTTGCTCTTAGGTTTAGTTTTTGCTAATTTTATTTGGTTCTTGCTGTTCAGAGTCTCACATCTGGTGGTAACCTTATAACCTAAACCGTCCAAGTCAGCTGGTTTTGAGTAATTCAATGAATAAGAAAATAAATTCCTGCCTGGATTTCTTAAGGCATATTGCGGTAGTGACTTAAGATCTACTGATTCCTCTTTCTTTCCTAAAGAGCCCCTCTTCGACAAACCTCCCCCTCCCAATTCCACACAAGCAACACTTTTTGTTGCAACTCTGTGTCCATCCCTTCCAGCGACTCCACTTGTCCTCCACTTCCCGGTACTGTTCTATTAGATTGTGAGGGTTCGAGTCTCTTCCATCTGCCTCCCATATCCTTACCGCTGTGGCTGGGAAATCTCGCCGCCGCCCTCTGACCAGGACGCACCTCCAGAGCCGCCTGTGAACACAGAGCAACCTGCACTCCTCGAATCTCACCAGGCCGCTCGCCCGCGGCTGCCATCGCTCCCGCTTCGGGAGCGGAAACAGCAAGCCCAGCCACTTCCTCCGCAGATCCGAGGAAACACACTGTAAAGAAGCTCTAAGCCATATATGTAGTTCCAAGCTTTATTGAAGCAAAGTAAAATAATACAGGTGAGCGCCAGGTAGCAGCCGCTGCCCAACACCACTGCTCAACAACTGCTCCTCAATTCTAAAGATTCAGCTCTAACATTCTACATGGCATCATAGCATTCTCACCACAAGCCACGAGTCTTAAAGATAAAGACCAAACAAAAGCAACACAACACACACCGAGCGAGACACCACAGAGCCGAGACCTGGTCCAGAACGGATAGCAACCTGATTCCAGCTCATCCACCACATCCACCGCACCGCCCGGCCGCAAATATGCCCATGACTCGCCGGTAAAGTGCACTAGTTCTATTCCCCCTTTTCTTCCTCCAAGGGTGCCGATAATTAGACCCTGACTTGCAAAACTACATTTATTTACTAGTCCAGCAGCTCTCAATTGGTTCCTGCGAGCATTACAGGCTATAACAGGCTTTTACACAATGAAAACAGTCCTGACCCTCCGGAGCCTCCCGCGACCCGCTTACCGCAGGCCGCCATGTTCTTCCCCCTTGCGATCATGTTACATGGAAGAAATAAAAGACAGCTGAAAGAGATGCTCCCGATATTAGTTGTTGAGATTGTACAAGTACATACACAAACTTATAAAGCTGTTGTTCTTCATACGTGGCTTGTAATGTCGCCCTTTCTTTATCCTAAAAGGATGTCTCCCGTGATTTTTAATCAGAGAGCGTAAAAAAGGCAATGTTTATGTAATACATTGCCAGCACCACCTCTTGGTTGAATTAGTGCTCGCCTCCTGTTGTTGTTCAAGATTTGATGGGTCTTCAAACTAAGTATTTGACAATGACAATGACCCTTTTCTTACTAAATGGGTCTGATTGATACGTTTCTGTAGGAATAAGTTTCACACCGCAATTTCAATAGCGGAGCTATCACTGATCTAATAATCAAGATTGGTCCGGCACGATGGCGACAATTTCAGAGGGAAATCAAACAACCTCCAGTTATAATATCTTGACAGTAACTATCTGTCATGATGTATTTCTCAAATTGGCGTCAGTCCAATGGACAGTCCAAAAATACTTAACAAAAGATAATCCTGTGTTTGTGCTGTTCTTCTTCTTACTCATTTATTGACTGTTTCAACTGTTGAAATTTTGGGTTGTGATCTAATTAGACTCAACAACTCAGAAATTTCTAGACAAACAACTACAGAATATTTTTTTGAGTAAAATCCTGTGTAGGCACCTTTACTTGCTATTGTTTTAATTGTGCAAGCCTCCAAGGGTTTATTGGGTTCCCCCGTTTTTACGCTCTGTGATAGAATGGCATATTTTTTCTGTTCTAAGATCATGGATATATATTCTATTCTGGAGGACTATAATGCTGGAAAGGCTATGTCTGTCACTCCTATAATTGACTCTAATATCTATGGAAGATGAAACGAAGCTACTCACGTTCCCTTGCATTTCACTTGAAATGAAGGAGTTACCTCTGGGTTACCTTTGGATGCATGCCCCCTAAAAGTTTTAATACTAGGAATAGAGGGGCATATTATCAAGGGGGTTTATCTCCGCTTTTTTGGCTTTAAAAGCCAAGAAAGTGGAGATAAAATTATCTCCCTATTACCTAGCTGTCGCTAACACCAGTTAGCGACAGCTAGTAGGAGATAGCGACCATCTTGGGCACCACTTTGCATGTCAGTGATATTTATCACTAATGACATGCAAAGTGGGCGTGCCAAGATGTTAGCGACTGGAAACAGTCGCTAACATCGCTATCTCCTATTACCAACTTTTGGAGATATTCGCGCTAAGCCCTGAGCAGTTCTTAGCCATGTTATCCAATGGGAGGTGGATAACATGGCTAAGAGCATTAGCTCGGTAATGCATGACTTTTCAGCGATATTCATGCATTGCGGTGATTTTTATCGCATTTGCGATAAACCTTGGTAATACCAAGGTTTATTTGCGGTAAAAATCGCCGCAGCTCAGCGGTAAATTTTTCACGCTAACCAAGCAATAGTGATAATTATCGCTATTGCTTGGTAATATGCCCCAGAGTTTATTGTTCCCCACATCACTTCAGTACATAATATGGCCATTACTGAGAGGCAGTATCCAACCCTTTGGAAAACCGCTGTGGTTAAACCTCTTTTAAAAAAGCCATCTCTGGATCCTATGGAATAAAAATATTATTGCCCCATTTCTTTGCTACCAGTTCCAGCGAAGATTATGGAAAGATATTTGAATTCTCATCTTAGCGCCTATCTATTGGACCCTCAGCTGCTTGATGGCTCACAGCACGGCTTTAGAAGCCGTCATAGCACTGAATCAGCGCTAACTGCGGTTTTTTATAACATCCCGGTCCAGGCTGATGCAGGGTATACTACCATGCTGATCCTGCTCGACCTTACCGCAGAGTTTGACACCCTTTCTTCTTTGAGGCTGATAAATCGCCTCAAGGAGATAGGGTTTGGGGGCAAGGCCCTGGGGCTTCTTTCCCCCTTCCTTCATGAGAGGGCACAGATAGTGAAAATGATCCACTTCTACTCAACCTCCAACCATTTGATATGTGGAGTGCCGCAGAGCTCCTTCCTAAGCCCTACACTTTTTTATATTTATGTTGCCCCACTGGCTAGGGTTGTGAGATCCTTTGGATTTGAGGTGCAGTCCTATGCTGATGACACACAAATTATGGTGTACATTACCAACAGCATTAGTGAATCTGTCACAAAATCTAAAAATTCCATGCAGGCAGTCTCAGTTTGGATGGTTGAAAACTATCTTAAACTGAATGGGGAAAAAAGCTGAGATCTTGATTTTTGGTAACCAACTTGATATTTGGTCTAATGAATGGTGGCCTGATACTCTGGACAGCTGCCCTTCCCCTGTATCCCATGAAAAAAATCTGGGTGTTAAAGTTGACACATCTTTGTCTATGAACCTACAGATTCGTAGAACTGTGTTCACCTGCTTCTGGATAATCAGGCTGCTTAGGAGAATTTCCCAGTTTCATTAATTTGCATCATGAAAGCAGGCAGTGATTGCCTTGGTAATGTCCAGACTTGATTACTGCAATGCCCTTTATCTGGGCATGAACAAGGGTCTGGTGCGTCGTCTTCAGTTAGTGCAGAATGCGGCAGCAAAGGCTGGTGATGGACTTACCTAAGTACCATTCAGTCTCTGCCTCCCTCATTTCGTTGCACTGGTTACCTTTGGATTGTAGAATTCTTTTTAAGACTGTTTGCCTGACCCATAATGCTTATTATGGTTTAGGCCCTGATGCTATAAAGCAATGTTTCAGCGCTAAGTCCCTCTACCAAGCAGCTTAGGGCTGCTAGCAAGAATTTGCTAGTAGTTCCCAGGGATAGAAAGGGTAGATGGGGAGGCAGGGCGTTCTCCACCGCCGCTGCTAGGCTGTCGAACTCTCTTCCTGATAGGTTATCAGGTCTTGTGCCTCATTCTCTTTTTCGCAGTGCCTTGAAAACCTTGCTCTTTACAAAAACTTTGATATGAGCAACTTTAATTCGGCTGTGCATTAGTCCTCTGAAGCGCCTTGATGCCCTTGGGCTAAGTTTAGCTCTTTATAAATTTAATATTCATTCATTCATTCATGTTAAACACAATGGATTTCACAAGCAGAGCGCTAATGCTGTTCAGGTGAAACCTCAAAATGACATTGGCTAAGAGCAAAAATAGGGTTTTGGTCTCAAACAGCACACATTGCTATATTAGGCCCAGGCTCTTAAGGGGACTACATTGTGTGTGAATGTGCTCCTATGAATGGGCAGAATGCTGTCACTCACATTGAGGTTAGCCAAAACCTGCATCAAATGTACTAGGAGGTGTAAATCTGAGGCAGCACCACAGACTAACGCCATGCAAGTGTAAGTGTTAAAATTGCGCCAAGAAGAGAAATGCTTTTATTTCTCCTCATTTTTGCTTTTTCTATGCGTGCTGCATTGTGCAGCACACATACAAAGAGCAAAACGCCATTAATGATTGTTTATGTGCAGGGAGGTGCCCCTTCCCGCACATAAACAATCATTAAATAATGACGATTTGCTACTTCTGCAGCACTCCTAGAAAGAGCAAAACGCCATTAATGATTGTTTACGTGCAGGAAGTGACACTTTCATGCAAATATGCAACTATTCCCTGGAATTCCGTCACCCTTGTACTGAGTGCAAGGGTGCCTGCATTGGCGTTAGGCAGCTAATTTTAGCGCCGGTGCTAGGGAAAACATAGGGGTGCACCATATTGTTGTAAATACGGCACATCCCTGCATTTTAGTAATGTCACAGCGCGACGCTGCCAAATTTGGCATAGCTCCGTGTCCCGACATTTCGTTGTAAATATTCCCCATCGTTTTTATTTGCTATCTCACATTTAAAGGTCTGGTGTTCGTCCCTGTGCAGTAAAGTTGTATGAATTGCTTCATATTGTCGAAATCAGGGCTCGAGTCGGGGTACCACGCGGGTGGACGGCTTCCCCCCACTTATTTTACCGGGGGGGGGGGGGGGGCATCCCCCCTGCTAAACAGCTGGACTTCACTCTTTGGCCTCTCTGGGATGAGGAGCTTGGCATCATTTGCGACGTCACTTCCGGTCGTGACGTCACTTCCGGTGACAGTGTCCCCCCCACTTCTTTTTTTACGACTTGTGCCCTGGTCGAAATACTACAAAATCATGTCAGTTGTGCAGTAACTTCCTTATCATGATTAGCACATCATTATTGCTTCGACCGCTTGTAGACGATGAACTTGGGATCATGATTCATTTCCATGAAAAGAGGTTGACCATAGATGTTTTTGCTTACTCTGAATTTTTTTGTAACGAGGGGCAGTTTTCGGAGCAGGTTATTTTGTTGACAAACTAGTTTGTCCTGACATCCATGAATTATTCTGCAATCTTTCTAGTTTCTATGACCACTTCCATTATTTTTACCATTTTTCCAGTGTCCCTGCAGGCTTTTAGGGAGTACTTCAAACTTCCCATACCTAAAATGTCTCTCCTCTGGGCTGTGGACATACGATTATGTCATATTGTCTGTATATTTGCAGGCCTTCCAACCAATATTACAGCCTGGTAGCTATGTAGATACCTCCCCTCCCCCCTCGCGCCCTTCTGCTGCATGATGCCATCCCCACTGAAAAAGGACGGAAGCAGTTAAGAGGTTTTTGACATTATCATGAAAGCACCTCAAGCCTTTAAGTGTTTGCACCCGAGCAGGGCATCCTGGACAAGCCATTCTGGATGCAAAAGTGATCAGTTAAGGCAGGGTCCTCATTGTTCTTATTATACAGGGCAATATATTTTGCAAAACACACGGGCCTCATTTATGAGAAATGACTCATCGCTGCGTGAAAGCAGCGATGCGTCACTTCTCAGTGCACACTCCTTGCGACATGATTGATGCGTCATATTTATAATATGACGCATCATGGCGCAAGGAGTTACAGAACCGTCAGTATTTCTGACGTATCTGTAGGCGCAAAAGTGACGCATTGCTGGAGTGTGTCACAAAAGTGACACAACTCCAGCAATGTGTACTTTCACATGGGCAAGTCTCATGTTGTTAGTGCCTGCGTCAGTCTTACGCCTGCCATGAAGCAGGCGTAAGATTTTGACGCATTAGCGGCAAGAAATGGCGCAGTGAAATCCCATAGATTTCACTGCGTCACTTCCATGACCCTTTCTTGCATCAAAACGCCCCCCTTCCATACATTATACCTGGTGAAGGTATAATGTGGAGCAGGGGTTTACAAAGTGACGCATCTACCTAGATGCGTCACTTTGTAAATATTGCGCAACAAGGTGCATTTTTTACGCCACTGGTGCGTCACAAAAAGTGACGCACCGGCGGCGTAAAAGTGACGCACAGCCTCATAAATGAGGCCCACGGTGCTCTTAAAGAAGTAAACTATTCAATGTCTACATTAGGTGATTTGCAGATTTCTTATTCACACTGTGAGGTTTGAGGCCTACAAAAAAGTCAGTACTCACAGCAGCTTCTAATGCACCATACACACCACTCCTGTGTATGAAGGAAAGGGCTTCCAATCTCAGCCTGGAGGCCCTTTATAACGTATTGAAAATTCAACCTGGGCGACACCCTAGCACCACTTTTTTCTTTTTATATTTCAGGCTTTACTTAAATAATTATTTTACTACCCATTGTAAGGTTGAAAGTCCTTTGGCAGAGCGACCATATTTCATCCTGCTAATCATATTCTCGTTTCGTCCGCCCAGTGTATTTTCATGCCTAGGAGGGGCATGTCAAAAATCCTCTGATAGAAGCGTTGTGTGATTTGGCATGGTATACTCTGACAGACAGTACTAGACTCTGTTTGATGTCGGGGTACTCCTTTTAACCTGGCGACTACCATCACTAAGGACATGACACGATTAACAGTCTGTAGAAGGCAATGGCACAACTAACAGTTTGTGGCAGCTCAGGGGTGCAGGCCTTTTTTACCTGCACCCCTCAGCTGGGCGACTCTCCAATGTTTCTTCCTTTGTAACTCTGTATAGTGGGTCATGACTGTGCCCCTAACATAGCCTGATTAAATGCATTGTGCATGTGTAGTTCTTGGATGCATTAGAGATGGGATACCCATGGCTAGGCCCCAGATTTCAGAATGCAATCCCATAGGTTTAGAGCATGTACGAAGAAAAACATTAAACTCTTCATGGGAGCCAGAGGCACAGTCAACCCTTTTATGGTGTGTACTCCTGCACTGCTCCTTTCTCCTGGAGGCCTGTTCACTCTAACTGGACCATTCCTCCTCATGCATCAATTTAACACTTCTTTTCTTAAGCTCCCCACCCAGGAATGCCCTGTCTTAAAAGATTTTTTTGCCCTATCAAATCCTTCTGAACATCTGAGCGTGTAGCAACAATCACTCTCTTCCCAAGTTGTTTCTAACCATTCCCCAACATGACCCTTAACCATCCGCCCATCCGCCCTGCTGCTCTTTCTGCTTTCTTTCCATTCCACAGCAGGCTCTTTAGCAATGTTGCAACTCCTAAACATAATCATCTGCTATAACCCCCACAGTTTATGCCCCTTAGGATAAGACTCACAGGGGCATATTACCAACTAGCGATAATTATCACTCTGTTGGTTTAGCTGCGATATTTTTATCGCCGAGCTGCGGCGATTTTTATCGCCTAGGAACCTTGCTATTATCAAGGTTTATCTCCTAAGCGATAAAAATCGGCCGAAATGCATGAATATCGCTGAAAAGTCAGCGATATTCATGCATTACCGAGCTGATGCTCTTAGCCATGTTATCCACCTACCATTGGATAACATGGCTAAGAACTGCTCAGGGCAGGTGTTAGCTTTTGGAGATATTCACGCTTAGCGCGAATATCTCCAAAAGTTGGTAATAGGAGATAGCGATGTAAGCAACTGTTTCCAGTCGCTAACAGCTTGGCACGCCCACTTTGCATGTCATTAGTGATTAATATCACTGACATGCAAAGCGGGGCCCAAGATGGTCGCTATCTCCTACTAGCTGTTGCTAACTGGTGTTAGCGACAGCTAGGTAATAGGGAGATAACTTTATCTCCGCTTTCTTGGCTTTTAAAGCCAAAAAAGCGGAGATAAACCCCCTTGATAATAGGCCCCACAATTCCATCCCTAGCTCAGGAATTCTGCATTTATCTATTAAACTTCCAGCAAGCATTGGTGATCCTTTCCTCTTCAACCCATCCTAGGAAGCGACCTAATCCAGACATAATATATATTAATTAACTACATACTGTCAAAAAATATATCCAAGCAATTTGCAAAGCTGCAGCGGGGAAGGACATTACATCCAAAAGGCAGTTTACAGGAGGATGCAGAGCCCTAAGCAGTAGTGCCATGTGGTCACATATATTTCAGTGCCTTAGCCCATGACATGAGACACAATTTGGGGAACTGCAGGGGGAAGGACTTCACCCCACCCCCCACAAGGCACTTGAGAGGAGTAGGTGGAGCCCTACGCAGTAACGCTGTGTGGGTGCATATATTTCGCCAATTTAGTTTGCAGTGCGGTACACAATTTGTGGAGCTGAAAGGGGAAGGACTTCACGCCCTACACGACACTTGACAGGAGGAGACAGAGCTCTAAGCAGTAGTGCTGTGTGGGAACATATATTTTGCTGCTTTTGCCTGCAGTGCGGGATGTGCCCAGGTGCATTACTAGGCCAAGAGCGGGACTATCTGTGCCCGTCTGTGGCTGGCCGAGACAGGATGGGGCCCTCCCTCTTGGCTGTGTATTTTGCTCCTCTTCGCTATGGGTAAGCGTAAACTAAATCCTGCATCTGGTGACGTCATGCACCCAGCCGTGGCCGCTGGAAGTAAGGGCGGTAGGGTAGTGGGGTTGGGTGGGGGGGATTTCGAGAGAGTGCCATGAGGGAAAAGTAAATAAATAATTAATTTGCCCTCGTGGTCTTCTCTAGAAATCCCACCCGCCCTCACCAATCTTAACTGCAGTAGCCACGGCTGCATATGCCTCAGCAATGGTTCGAAAACTATGGCACTTTTAACATCTGATGTGGGCCATCACAAAATAAATCAGAACAGTGGAGATAGAGCTTGGTTTGGGTGCCCAGGTCTCCAACTTAGCCGGGATTGGTGTCAACAACCTCAACACTGCTACCACTTCTGTGCCAGGAGTTCATTCCATTTCTGCTGGTATACAGGACATTCCAGCCTCCAGTCCACATGTATTTTTATCCTTAGCTGATGTGCATGTATCTGTAGATGGTTCCTTGGCTGTCCCTTTGCAACCTATAAAAAGAAAGTGACCAGTCAGCGGCCCTTCGATTATGTTGTCTAAACAGTCTTCCTCAGGCGGTGCCTCAGTTTGTTTACAACAGATTGCTGAGACTTACTTACTAACAGACTTTGAGATGGTCTGGCCATGAAGTTGGAGTCTTTTGTGGCCCTCGCTTTCATCTTGTGAACAGAGACTTTCAAGGATTGAAGATGTTATCTACACGTTCTCAGACCAATTTGAGACCCTTTTCACCAATGGCAGGGCAGGGGTTGGGTTATCTATTATTTAATTGGCCTTTGAGAAACCTGTCCCTGCTACTTCTGTTCCATCCACTGGACTAAATATGACACCTTTGGTGCCCTGAATCTCAGGTCCCCTCAGAACTGGAACAAGGACCATAGAAGGACTGCCCTGCTGCCCCCTGGCCTGCACAAAGAGAGGCTGCATGGTTTGCTTGACTGCATCTGCTGCACCTTGGGCTAGCAAAGAGAGGACTGCACCTGTGGCTGCTGACTCATTGAAAAGTAATTCCCCAGACTGAAGAAGTGACTCCAAGGATCAGTCAACTGACCTTCTGGAACCAGTGATCCAGTGCCAAGCAGGGATCGATAATCAATAATAACACAAAATACAGGCCCATACTCATTTACCCAACTCAATGAAATCCCTGTTGTGCTGTTTTCAGGTTTGACAAAAATCAGTTGTTCTTAATACAGACTCGTTTCTAACACTCTATGTACATAACTGAGCCTGTATATGAACTCCTTTGATCTTATTGATGGACATGGGTTGCTGGTGCTGCATAGCTCAAAACTGGACATTCTGCCTGCAGCGAACCGTGTTTGTGCCAGTAAAGGACATTTACTTGTGGAAGGTGAGACCCAGTAGGTGGCAGACTGCAGTGTCATGCCATTGAGCAGTAACTGTTAGGCCTCAGCGCTCCAGGGCTGGCAAGTGACCTTTGTGGAGTAAGGCTGGGACAATGTCCATGTCGTTGCTTGCCACACAGGTCAGACATAAAAATGAAAGAGGACATGGCTGGATAATGCAAATAGGACAACTTCATGCAATGTTGTTCTGGTGGGGGTCATTTTATTAGCAAATGTACAATAATCTCCTTTCCCTTACATAATACGAGTGTCACACTGATGATCAGTATCTCCTTCCACTCATGTAAAATAAGTGCAGCACTGATCCCTCCAAAAACATTGGAGGCTGCATCAGAATTATAACAGTTGGAGAATAGAAGTAATGGGATCTTCTGAAGGTACTTGTAAATGAAATACTTGTGTACAAGTAGAACACTTTAATTAGGGTATGGTTTTCTTGCACTTATCCGACATCGGTGACCAGTTTAAATATTTAAATTCATTATTTTTTGGTAAATGACTACGTACTTTGGAATATATTCAACCAGTGACTAGTTTAACTTATTGTTATGGAATATAGACGATGGTGGCCACTTTATCATTTTAGTTAATTATTTTACTTGTTTTAAGGATGTATTATTAGTAACATCTAGTATTCAACTACCATTGTCATGTTTTGAGGAACCAGCTGAGCCACACACCAAATGTGAATTGTGGTCTGACTAGTTTTACATACATGTGTAAGATGTAGCAGAGTGTCAGTGTATTCTGCAAAGACTTACTTCACTTTTGAAGGATTGCCTTTAAGAAAAACGCACCACCTTTGGAGAATATTGGTAATAAAGATGTATGTCAGATAGTTTTGAATCAAATGCAAGAAAGATGTAGAAAAAAGTGAGCACTTTACTTGAAGGTACAAATTTTATTTAGAGGAGCCAAAGGGAAGGTGAAATTATTGATGAGTATGTTGCAGATTTAAGAGCGATGGCTGTTATGTGTGACTCTGAGCATACTACAGGATTAGATTTAACGTGACTTCGGTTTAATGAACACTAAATCCAAACAGGTGCAAAAAAGATTGTAGTCAGGTACTGAAACAAAATAGGACACGTTACAATGCATGTGTTTACTACGCATGCCATTACAACGCGGTCATTACAACAACCGCGTTGTTACATTGCATACCAGACCAACGCTAGTCGTAACAATGACTTGTGTAGGGGGTGTGCTGTATTTTGGAATAGTATAATTTACCATTCCAACTCCAGTCTGTGCAACAGTAGGGAAGGTGTTGTATTTTGAATCCAACACCTTCTGCTCCCCTACAGCAAGTCGTTGTAACGACTTGCATTGTAGTGGTATGCAATGTAACAACGTAGTCAGTGGCCGCATTGTAATGGCATGCAATGTATTGCATGCGTTGTAAACAATGTTTCCTACTGCAGCAATGCATAAAGCAGTTGTCATTAGCAGAAGGTGTATTGAACCATCATAGATATACGCTCAGGAAGTAAGGAAATAGACTTTCGGGACAGTGAATACTATCTCCAAGAATGGAAAGGCATAGAGATAAATTAAGGATGAATGAGAGGAAAGGAGGTGGCAGCATATAGGAAAAAAGAAGGAATGTAGTTCATACAACAGTTAAAGTCCTTTAGCTAATGCAATGAATTATCCACCTGTAGTTAAGATTTGTCATTATTATAAACATGTGTCATTTTGGAAGAGTATGCAAGAACGTCAGTATACACTGTGAGTTGAGTGACGGATTGTGAAGACAGCTATGATAATGTAGTTTGATGTGTAAGCGAAGGTAATAGTAAGACAAAAGGGTTAGCCAGCAGTGATTTATTCATAGATGGAGTTAACATGATCACCATGGTCGATGTATAATCAAGGCATACCATTGTGGGGAAGTAATTGTTTGAAAATTGTAGCATGGAAGTAAGCCGCTGTGCCGATATACGCTCAGGCCAATATAAAGTTCGAAAGATTGTAATAAAAGTTTTATGGGGTGAATTTGGAGTTCAAGAAAAGGATAACAAAGGGAAAGGTATATGTGGTGGTGAGAGGTAAAACAATATTAGCATGGCACATTCCAATGAGTTCGGTATAGGATTTCCCCATGTATCTGGTTGCAAGGCTAATGAAGATAATGACAGGAACAATCAGTACCTTGGTTTTGAAATATAAGTTCAAGGATGTGTTTGAGAATGAGTTAAGAAAGACAGAAGGCCTTACACATAATTTTATACTCAAGCAGTATTCAGGCCTAGTCAGATAATCTTTGAGAAATTTGCAGTTGACCAACAGTAGTACATTGAAAGAGATCTTAGAAAATGTATGTGGACAAGTTATTTTTTAACTTGTTAAGTTTAACCTGCTAAGAGCTATTGCCTGTCGTCATTTTGTTGAAAAGTACAGGCCATTTGAGGCTACTTCCAGACCTGAAGTGTCTACTTGGATTGAGAATTTTCCTCTTTCAAATCTGCAGGAAATTCTCGCGTCTTGGTCGAATATTGAAATATTTTCACTTTTAGAACTTACTAGTGCATACAATGAGATCGAGTTGGAGGACAGTTAAAAACTTCTTTTACAATTGTAACACCAATACCAATAAAATGAATGCAATCTGGTCTGGTGGGTGCTTTGGCCGTTGTCCAAATGGTAATGAATTATGTTTTGGAAAGTTTAAATGGAACAAAGGCCGTCCAGGATCGCATTTTAGCCTTTGGGAAAGATAGAGGAGAGCAGATCAATCTGCAATAGGTTTTGGCAGAATTACAAAACGTCAGCTTGACAATCAATAGATTCAGATTCTGTCACCATGAAGTGGAAAATTTAGCACACTTATTTTCGAGGAAGAGGAGCAACCCAAGAATGGCACTATCCTACAGTTATCAAGGCGCCGGAACCTAGTTCCAAGGAAGAATTGTTGCCATTTTAGGAGCCACTGCATTTTAAGCAAGATGTATAGAAAATTAGGTAAGAAAAATTTAACTATTTTAAACATTGCTGAAGAAAAATGTAAACATATGTATGGGATCAATAGCAAAGGGAAATTTTTGAATTGATCAAAATTAAAATGATACAAGCCCCTTGTTTCAAACCCTTAGTGATTGAGAACGAATTTCTTAAAGCAGTAAATGTCTGTCACTATGGAGTAGGTGCTGTTTTAGTGCAGGGGAAAGGAATAATTGGTTATGTATCTGCCTTAAGTGCTTTCCATTCTGCTAAAATAAATGATTCTCTAATTGAGCAGGATTGTTAGCATGTGCTTGGGAAATGGAGCATCTTAGAATGCGTGTGTATGTGTGGCATACACTTTGTGATTTACACAGGCCACACATTTGCCTCAAAGGTTTGTGCCTTCCATTATATTATTGCACATCACATGTGCCAAGTTGGATGAATGGACAAGCAGATGGTCCTTTGTGTGGTGCATTGGAATAGGAGGACAGTGGATATGAACAACGTGAGGTTGCATTCACATACATTGAAGTACTGGGTGGGAGTATTAAAAAAGATGTCTTATCAGAAGGTAGTTGGGTTTAGGAAACGAAGAAGGATGTTATGCTAAAAAACGCTAAACAACATTTGGTTAAAGGGTAGCGAATCAAGTGGTAGGAGATCGAGCAGAGTGTGGCAAAGACAGGGACTAAGTGATAATGAACAATGCAATCAATATGAGAGGAGATACAATTATACCTCTGGATGGAATTTGAGAAGATATTACCATGTTATGTCATGAATGAAATACTGGTATTTCTATTACCAATACCAAAGCAAAGGAAATGTTGATGGCCTGACATTGATGCCATGAAGGATAGATGAATAACATTAAGAGAAGCTAACTCCGGCTCTGGGAGTGGCACTTGCTGATTTTCCTGACCCTGTGGCCCCATAAAAGGTGTCGGACTGCTCCCATTAGAGATCTGATCTTGGTGTATGTTGTTTGACTGGTCTAATGGCTGAGCAGATAGCTGTTGCACAGAGTCTGAACCAGCAGGCAGAACCAAGTTTAACTGATTAGATTCCAATTCTTGAAACAAGAGGTTGGGAGAGAGGCTGGCAGGTTTTGGGTGGTAGAGAGAGCTGGGATCTCCATGAAACTAACCGGTGATGATGAGGCGCTTAAATCCAGTGGTAACTGCCCGGGTGAGGCGAGATCTGGAACCACATTCTGGGATGTATTAAGCTGGGTAGAGATAGATGGTGCTAGTTTTTTCTCAAAAAGAGGAAACTTCTTCATACTTTTTTTCAGCTTTTTCCCAGATTTGGCGCTTTCAGGTGTCCCTGCCTGGCTAGGCGAACCAGACAGAGATACTGCTGGGGAGGTACTGGCTCCCCGGAGGGCGCCAGAAGACTCTGCTGTAGGTTCTGGCACTGACTCTTCTTCTGAGCTCTCAAAGCTAGAATTCAGTCCCTGACGATTCCCTAGCAATCCTTGCCTCCTGCCACAGACACTTTTTTATTCTGTGCCACAGCCAAGCGGGTTTTTGCTTTTAGTCCAGTGGCTGGCTGGTTCAATCTATTATGCCTCCCCATATCGACCTCTACCAAGAAAAAGAAAAAAAAATGCTGCTCCAGTCCGAGCTTTCTTTCTTGTCTACCAAAGGACAGTGTACAATGTATTTGTTGTAGCTCCTTATTTAAATTCCTTATTTAGATTCAAGTCCTTAACTCGGACTGCCTCTCCTTTCCTCTCCTCGCCGCACGCCACCTCTCCTGCCCCTCCTCACCTCCTCACCTCTCACTTTCCTCTCAGCTCGTCAGCTCCTCTAATCACCATTCAGAGCATTTCAGAGCACCTAGCAGCCAGAGCTCTGACCTCGGTCGAAAATCACTCCTCCGCTCCTCCGCCCCTCCGCTCTCGAAGTAAATCAAAAAGCAGGCAAATACCACACTTCCACTCAGCAGCGGCAGCAGTGGCAACCTGAGGCTTTCTTTTGCGGCTTTTCCCGTTTTTTTCCCCGCGATGTCTGCAGCGCTTACACACACTGCTGTCGGAGCACGCCAGGTCAGCAAGAAACCGTCGCCATTACCACTGGGGGGGCGTGGTCACATATCGGCTATCCTGAGGTGTGGTTCACCGGCATAGCCTCCACTCCCTTTCTCTTCATCATCAGACTTCATAAGAAATTTGTAATAAAAAAAACAACAAAAAAAACACCCTAATGGAGGATCCAGCTGTCGATGCTACTACCAAACAGTTGGAAATTAAAACACTACTCAGCCTTATTTTGGAATAGATTAGGGGCATGAAGAGATCACAGGAGAACGAAATCGCCTCTCTTCATTCAAGATTAGATGAAATAGAAGAGGCAGTTCCATGTTTTCCCAGAAAAATTTAGGAAGGGGAGACAAGGATCTCCCAATTGGTGGACCAGTTGTCTGGACTGATCATCAAAGTGCGTGAAGCAGCAAAGGATAAGGTTTTATTAGAGAACATGCTTGAGGAGTTGGAAAACCACTCACGTCAATCAAAATTACGTATAGTGGGTGTACCTGAGAGAATGGAGGGGGCTCAAGCGCCACAATGGGTGGAGTCCTTCATTAAGGAAAAAGTCCTCCCGGAGTTCAGTGGAGATTTGACAATCACCAGAGCCCATAGAGTCCCTTTTCACCCTTTGCCAAGCTTAAGTGGCCCACACAGAATCTTAGTCAATTTCTCAGACTATTGGACCAAGGAGAAGATCCTCGCCAAGGCCATACAACAAAAACAGTTCCCAGTGAACGAGACTTCTAACTGTAGATTTTTTCCAGACATGTCCCCAGCTGCTGCCCGGAGGCGAAAGGAATTTGTTAAATTACTTTTTCTGTTCAAGGCACAAGGGGCACAGGCATTGATTGCCCAACAGTCAAAACTACGTGTCCTTGTTAAGGGGAAGTTCCATATGTGTACTAATGTAGAGGATGCACAGGAGCTTCTCAAGGAGATGACAGGGCCTCAATAAGTTGGTAGACGGTTGTGTGGTCAGCGGCTGGCTCCGGTCGAATGGTTTGGTGGGGTCTTTTTCCCAGAATTTAGTTGGAGATGAAAATACAAATATGATTTAAAGGTCTAGCATGCTGGTTTATAATATATTTACCACGGGGTGAGGTTCAACCTGGGTGCAGATCCATGGCATCCTTTAAAGTAATTGGGGAGGGCAAGGGGTAGAGTGTGTGGGAAATCTGGGGATCCACTTCTAGGGGGAGGAGGTTGGGGAGGGCAGGGGTAGGGTCAATGGGGGTAAAAAAATTTAGCTGTAAAAAGAGCAGTAACAGAGGCATTGAACTAAAAGAATTTGAGAAATGGTGTAGAGAGATGTTTGAAAACCAAGACAAAAATGAATAATAAGTGTCATATCTTATCTATTAATGTTAATGGTATGCGGAATAAGTCCAAATACGGAGCTCTAATAAGGTGGTTGGCTTTCTGTTCACCACAGGTTTTATTTTTTCAAGAAACCCATCTGAAATCAAAATGTCCGAAATGATATCTTCCTAGGTGTTTTTCCCATGCTTTCTTTGCCTCGGCTGGGTTAGCTGAAAGAGGAGTTGCCATATATTTCTGTCGTAGTCTTCCGTGGGAGTTTGGACAAATTAGGAGAGACCCAATGGGGCAATGGATTTCGGTAGAGGCCAAGCTAAATGGGATGTGTTTAAAATGTGTAAACTACTATGGCCCGATAAGTGACGATACCACGCCACTACAGAGGATTACTGAGCTACTCAGAGGGATCCCGGGAAAAATAGTATTGGGTGGGGATTTCAATTATATCCAAGGTTTAAAAAAAAGATACCTCTAATAAAAACAAAAAAGAGTTGAAACCACGAACTAGGAAAGTCTTGGAAGCCCTAATGCAGGAACATCAGTTAGTTGACCAATGGCGAAATCGTAATCAGTTAGCGGCAGAATTTACGTGCCATTCTAACCAATTCCATACATCCTCGAGGATTGATTTATTTCTTAATTCACGATCTTTGTTGGTGGCAGACACTTCTATAAGGATAAATCCCTTCTCATATCACTCTTTAATATCACTTGAATGTGTGATTGAAGGGGAGGAGAGGCTCAATCCAGGTGGCAGGTGGATCGTCTGCTCCTCCAAGATAACAACTGGGTGGCTCTAACTAAAGATTGGATATTAGAGTTTTTCAATCTGAATGAAGGCACTGCAGAAATCTTCTCAGTCTGCGGCGGGTTTAAAGCAGCTATCCGAGGTCAGATGATTGCACGCACAGCCACTCAGAGGAGAGAAAGGCGGGACAAGAGCAATAACCTCCAACAGAATGTGTCTAATGATATGAATAATAGTAATTTGGGAAGGGAGGATGCGGCATTACAATTGGCAAGGGCAAATGCTGCCTTAAAAGATTTTTTTGTAATTAAAGAAATAAACAGGTCTAGAACGTATCAACAGAGAGTTTATGAGGAGAGCCAAATGGTGGGAAAGATGCTAGCAGGGCAAACTAAAACCAACCAGGAGAAAGCCACTATAATTAAGATCATCGATCCTATAACGCAAAATAGTGTTAGAGATACAAATGACATAGCTCGGGTATTTTTGGACCATTACTCTAAGTTATATTCTACAACGTACAAGGTAGGGTCAGATTATATCTATAAGTATTTTGACAAAGTTAATCTCCCCATTTTACCTGGACCATCATCGGTTCAATTAGAGAGCGAAATTTTAGCTTCAGAAGTTTCGGATATAGTGAGTTTGATTTCTGGGGCAAAAGCGTGTGGCTCAGATGGGCTCCCAATCGAATTTTACAAGACTTTTGTTAAACAACTGACTCCTTTTCTGGTTAAGTCATTTAATTTTGTTCGATTAGGAGGAGCGGTTCCTTCGAGTTTTAAAGAGTCCATTATTGTTAGTTTTGTTAAAAAGGGGAAAAATGAGAAGGACGTCAATTCATGTAGACCGATCAGTCTTCTTAATGCCGATTTTAAGATTCTTATGAAAATATGGGCCCAGCTGTTCACATCAATTGCTCAGGCGTTAATTCACTCTGACCAGTCAGGTTTCGTTTCAGGAAGGTCTATGTCATCAAATAACGGGTTTTTAATTCAGGCATTAGATTTTGTCTCGGTTTGATAGAATTCACTTTTCGATGTCCTAATTGTCCTATGATGATGTGCGAGTTAGCATCATATGACTAACTAATGAAGTTCGTATATGCACCTATATTGAATTGCTATTCTTGCTCCTTACTTACGTTCAAATGTACGTGTGACTATATTAGTTTCTTAGCTTAGCCTGTGTGCCACCATTTTGTGTAACCCTCTGTGCCTGCGGGCCCTGCTCACTCATATGCCCCTCCCGCAGGAATACAGAAATGTACTAAGACAGCAGTTTTCGTTTCTCAGCTTACTGTGGCCGAAACTAACAAGTCTCTTTATCAGTAATGTTCTCATGCCCAGAGACGCCGAAGCCTAGCTCCATGGCCTTGAGTAGAGATAATAATGTATCCCCTGCAGGTGCAGATGCCTGCTGTATGAGAGCATTGTTCACTGGTCTGAGGCTCGGTAACTTTCCACAAGGGGCGTACCCCTCGTTACTGTATTGCATTATAATGTATTGCTGTGATGCAGAGAGTCAGTCCTCTCGTTCGCACTCTTAGGAGTGAGGTCGGACAGGGCCCTCTCATATGAGTGTTGTTTGGCCTAATAAAGACTTTTGTTTATTCTTCTCCACTGTCCGGCTGACTTCCTATATAGTGACTATAGGTGAGTGCGGTAAGTCACTCGGGTGGATTTGAGCCACGCTTATCAGATGGCGCCCGAATAGGGACCCAGCGATAAGGATCTTTCTCACCCATAAGTGGGTAGCAGAAGACCGGGGACCCGCTGGTCGGCACGATGGGCCCGGGTACCCATCTGATGCCGAGCTTTGTTCTCGCAGCGCTGCCCCACCCTGCTGATCGGGAGAGGTCCCGGTTCGGATCTTACGCCGGGGTCCAGAAGGCGGAACTTGAAGCTGACCGTGTTGGTCCTGACAGCCGGAGGTGGAGAACGGTAGAGGTCGGGGCCGCCTACGGAAGGTGAGTGGTCCACCTGTGATTGTTGCAGGAACGGGAGTGTTCCGGGAGACTAGAGTGTCTCTAATGGTTTGAGGAGCCGGTGTGCTCCTGGGGCTAGTGTGCTCCGGGGAACTCAGAGTACGAGTTGGTGCTCTGACAGACTCGACGAGGTTGGGAACGTATTTAGATGTAATTGTTGGTAGCGTTCCGACCGGGTGGTACTGTGGTGAAGGCGTGGCTCATTGTGGGCAGACTCCGGTGCTTACCCTGAACTCCTAGTGTGGTGGTTCAGTGGAGGTGAGATCTGGGTTTCCCGCGGTAAAGCGCGCAGTGATTCATAGTGCCGCACGGGTGGCGGATCTGTTTCCCATCCTCAGAACGGTTAGTGTACTGTTCGGTCTGCGGTAGAGTCCAGGTTCCCCAGGACTTGGTCGACGGGTCTTGTCCCATTTTGGTAACACGTGTTTGGAGGTATTGTATATGTGTATGTGTGGTTTCCTAATGTATGTCTATATGTGTGTATGAACGAGCTCGAGCTAGTGACTCAAGGTAACGTGGTCTGCGGTGAAGTGTTTCTTCCACATCAAAGTAAAGATGCCGTGTTTTAGTAAGTTACAATGTTTTGGATGTTGTTGTCGACCCTCAGATACTAGACTGGCCGAAAGCCAACCTGCACCCCCTGAAGGCACTCCAAGCTTTGATATGTATGTGAAACATGGGTTGGTCCCGATTTTGTTTGGTACTTTGTGGCACCGGTACACTGCTGATAATGTGGATTTACAATGGCCTTTGACGGGTTCTTTCGATGAAGCCAAGTTGGACTATTTGCAAGACAAACTGTTTGCTAGGCGTAGTCGTCAGAGTATGTTCGATTCTTTGCGAGTGTGGCAGAAAGAGGCCAGGAAACGCAAGCTGCGAGATGAGAAAGAGGCGTATAAAAAGTCCACCCAGACTATGGCGCAGAAGGCGAGAGAGCAGGTTGGAAATGAGAATGCGCTACGTATGGAACGCTCAGATAGACTTTGTAGGTTGAAAGAGAATAAAAGTTATGTAGTGCGAGAGGACGACCCAGATGAGATGGAAGGCATTTTGAATACCCGACCCCCTCCCCCTTATGCCCCACAGCCCTTGTATCCCTCTTTGCCAATCCCAGCACCCGGTAGTGGAGTTCCGGGTCCTTCAGCAAGTGCCCCCCAACAATCCTCGCCCTCGACACCCCTTGTTTTCTTACTCCAGACCACTTCACCCGCACCCTCCCAATTTTCTTTAGCACTCCCTACTGTTTCGGCTAGTACCACCCCCAGTCAGGAAATGCTAACGCCGAGTCGAGGCGCAGGTAGTGGATTACTCTCGCAGGTACGGAAGTTGCTTACGCGTTCTACAGTTGGTTTAGATGAAAAGAGTATGGTGGCTAATCAGGCATGTCAGTGGGCCAGGAATAATATTTATTCGTATGAAGATATTTGGTCCACTATGAAGGATTTTGAGCCTTTGATGCAGCAGCACGCTTTGTGGCACATGTCAAATGTATTGATACCGCTATGGGAGCAGGGGTATGGAGGTGTGGCTCCAGCGGTTTTGCGAGATATACAGGCTGGAGCCTACAGAACGAATACAGGGGTGAAAGAAGTGATGAGTAGTTTACGTGCACTATTACAATACAGGAATGAATTACCCTCTGCCGGCGCACCCCATTTCCCAGGTCTCCACCCAATGCGCGAGGTGCACCCTATTTTCCATCCTGAAGTACCCGAGTTGCTAGATCCAGTAACGAAGGCTGTTACCAGGAACAGGATAGATGCACATTTCCAGGAGCAATGGGTGTATACGCCATGGAAGAGAAGTGAGGTATTGTCATTGAAAGCTCAGCTGCCGGATTCTAGAAAGAACCCGACTGCATACTACAAAGAGCTGACAGAAGCCGCGTCTTCCACTGTGATGACTTTGGCTGATGTTGAATTGTTTTTTGGGCTTTTGGTCCCGGTTGATGTGTGGCGGCAAGTGAAAGGTACTGACCACGCGGAAGAGTTAGGAGGTACGTGGCAGGAGTTGCAGGATTGGGACAAGGAGCGTAAGCCAGGGGAGAAGCCGAAGGCCGAGATCTTAGCTTTACCAGGGCGCATAATAAAATATATGCATTCTCTCATTCCCCCGAAAAAGGTAGATTGGGACAAGTTGACGGCATGTAAACAGAAAAAGGATGAGGCAGTCTCGGACTTCTTTACGAGGTTTGAGGAAACGTTCATAGATTTTAGTGGGCAAGATGTGTCACAAGATGGGGGGTTACGGCTATTTGTTAATAGGTTTGTCGTGAACCTATTGCCTGAAATATCAGCAAGACTGCAAGCGTCGGAGAGCACGTGGACAACGTCTTCTCCTTCGGGTATTCTCAGTATGGCACAATATTATGAGCACAGAGAAAATGAAAGTAAGGACAAGCAGGAAAAGAAGGCTAAGGATCTCAAGACAAGAGTTTTGTTGCAGCAAGTGGCAAGTGGCAGAGGAAGGGGTGCAGCGCCGAGTCGGGGAGGCGGTTTTGGGAGAGGTGAGAGTAGGGAACGGCTGGGACCAAATCAGTGCGCAAAGTGTAGACAGGAGGGGCATTGGTGGCGAGATTGCCCACTGCTTCAGTCGGGCACCGGTCCAGGAAGAGGACGAGGACGAGGTAGTGGTGATTTTGGGAGACCGGCTACACGGTCAGAAGGAGGCGGGAGACCGGGGGGAAATTACTTTGACAATGGTGCAGACAGACAACAGTTGCAGAGGGGTGGTGGTCAGTACTATAACGATGATTACTCAGTGGACGATTTGACAGGGTTTTCCCACAACTAGGACAGCGTAGGGCAGAGCATGGGACCAGTACTTATGGAAGTTGATCAGAGGGGACCTTATGTCGAAGCAGACTTATTGGGGTCTCAACAAAAATTTCTAGTGGATACGGGTGCAATGAAAAGTTCAGTGGCTCGTTCTCGGGTCCCAGGGGCGGCTCTGTCTGGCAAAAATAACATCTCTGTGGGTTTCGCAGGAACTCCGGTGATTAGCCCCATTTCTAAACCTCTCACGTTAACGATCGGCCCTTTTACTGTTGATTCACCGTTTCTATTGACATCAAATTGTGGGGAAAATTTGCTGGGCTTAGACCTATTGAAAAGATTGCATGCTACCATCTATTGTTCCCCGGATGGCGTGTACCTTACTTTGGGTCCGAATGTTGCCCGCCCATTACAGTGTTTCTCGAAGGCTGACCCATTACCACCTGAATTCCAAGGCATACCCGACAGCTTGTGGGCTGTCAATGATACAGATGTAGGTAGAATGGATATTGCTCCGGTGACCATAAGAGTGAAGGTGGGAGCGAAATTACCCAGGGTCCCTCAGTACAGGATTCCTAGGGAGGGAGAGAAGGCCCTGTTACAAATAATACAAGATTTAATAGGTCTGGTGTAGTGGAAGAGACAGATTCGAACATATGTAACAGCCCTATTTTACCTATCCTTAAAAGACGGTCACCTGAAGCTACTGATAATACCCCTGATGTTTATAGATTTGTGATTGATTTGCGACACGTAAACAGAGTAGTGGAGCCACAGTACCCGGTGGTCTCGGACATTACTACAATATTGACCATGATACCCCCTTCTGCCAAATATTTCTCTGTCTTAAACCTGAAAAATGCTTTCTTCAGTATTCCAGTACATGAAGAAAGCCGTTATCTCTTCGGATTCTCATTGGCTGGCCAAAGCTTCCGCTTTAAGAGAATTCCTCAGGGGTACACCGAGAGTCCGAGCATATATAGTCAAGCATTGAAAGCACAATTGGATGAACTGGAACTTCCACCTGGCAACGTCATGTTGCAGTATGTGGATGACATCCTGATAGCATCGGACGACGAGCAGGGTTGTCGGGATGCTACTGTAAAATTACTGCACCATTTGGCAAAAAGAGGGCATAAAGTGTCCCTTCCAAAGTTTCAATACTGTCGAACGGAGGTAACCTACCTCGGTCACCTCCTTTCGAAAGTGGGGAGGAGATTGACGCCAGAGCGCATAAAAGCGATCACTAACATGCAGGTACCTAACACGCAGCGAGAGGTGCGCGCGTTCTTGGGCATAACATCGTATTGTCGCCAGTGGATACCTAACTATGCGTTACTAACAAAACCTCTATTGTATCTGACTACCAAGGAAGTGCGCGAGCCCCTACCCTGGACCCCCGCATGTCAAGAAGCGTTTGAGTCACTAAAAACGGCTTTATGTTCTGCGCCAGTTCTTGGGACACCTGATTACCAGAAGCCTTTTGTTCTTTACGTACATGAGGCGGAAGGTTGCGCGTTGTCTGTCTTAACTCAGTGTTTTGGGGGAAAGCAGAGACCTTGTGCTTACTTCTCTGCAATGCTCGATAATGTGGCAAGAGCACTGCCGAGCTGTCTGAGAGCCACGGCGGCTGCTGCGGTTTCTATAAGACAGTCGGCAGGGCTCGTACTGGGATCAGATCTCACAGTAATGGTACCGCATGCTGTGGACAATTTGCTGAACAGGACACAGACGCAGCACTTAACTAGTGCTCGTCTTACGGGTTATGAGATGACTCTTTTTGCACCCCATGTTACGATCAAAAGGTGCGCAACACTGAATCCGGCCACATTGTTACCTATCCCCACAGATACAAATGACGATGACATACATGACTGTCTGTTTAGGACTGAGGAGGAGACAAAGGGGAGGGTGGATCTGACAGACAGGCCCTTGGACAAACCAGACGGGGAGTTGTATGTGGATGGGTCCTGTTTTAAATTGCCAGACGGTACATCGACAGCAGCATATGCAATAACAACATTACAGACGGTAGTGGAGACTTCTAGGATACCTTACAATTCTGCCCAGGCTGCTGAGATTATCGCCTTACTGAGAGCATGTGAATTGAGTGAGGGGCTAGACGTGAACATTTATACTGACAGCCAATACGCCTTTGGCGTGGCTCATAATTATGGGCGACTTTGGGCAGAACGGGGATTTCTGACTTCTCACGGACAACGCATACAACATGGCCCACTGATATTACGACTGCTAACGGCATTGACACTACCCAAAAGATTGGCTGTGATAAAATGTAGCGCACACAAGACAATAGTGGATGATGTAGGACGAGGCAATGCTTTCGCTGATGAAACAGCAAAGGAGACTGCTAGAGAAAAATTACCACGAATGTTTGTGGCAGGACCAGCTAGATGGGTCCCACATGTTCATATGTTCTCAGACACTGTACAGAGTGTCAAGAATATACAGGGCAAAGCGACAGAAGAGGAATTGAGAGCATGGAAGGATGGGCAGGGACGATTGGATGCGGATGAATGTTGGACAGATGTGACAGACAAGAGACGATGGTTGCTCCCGAATGCGTATGTTCTTCCAGTAGTGACGATGGCGCACGGGCCTGCCCATGTTAGTGCAAAGGGCATCTGTAAATTGTTAGACCCAGTGTGGAGCAATAAGAATATTTCTAAAGTGGCCACTCACTTGGTTCGACAGTGCATGGTGTGTTTGAGACACAATCCTGGAAAGGGTACCCCTGTCCCAACTGGAAATTTTGCACCCCCTTCTTTCCCTTTTGAGGTGATTCAGATGGATTACATCGAAATGGAAAGAGTCAATAACTTGAAGTATGTCCTTGTAGTCGTATGTGCCTTTAGTAGGTGCGTGGAGGCGTACGCTACGAAAGATTGCACGGCCCTTTCTACAGCAAAAATGTTGATAAAGGAGTATTTTTCCCGTTTCGGATTACCTAGGGTGATCTGGAGTGATAATGGCACGTCCTTTAATGCAGAATTAGTGAAACAAATATGTAAAGGCTTACAGATCTCTCAAAAGTTTCATTCAGCCTTACACCCCCAGGCAGCAGGACTCGTGGAGCGGTTTAACGGCACGCTCAAGCTCAAGATGGCCAAAATATGTGAGAGTACAGGTCTCCGTTGGCCAGACGCCCTTCCCTTAGCTTTGCTTTCAACGAGAGTCACTGTGAATGCAAAAATGGGCGTCTCCCCCCACAAAGTGGTATTCGGCCGTCCGGCCAATATCTGGGGAGTGCCCAGGCCTAAATGTTTTACTGAAGTACCATACCCTTTGTTGACAGATTATCTGTATGCTTTGACTAAAGATCTTCGTTCTATTCATCAGCAGGTAGCAGACACTCTGAAGCCGTTGCCGGAGGGGCCTGGACACTCCATCCACCCAGGGGACTGGGTGGTCGTAAGAAGATATCAGCGGAAGTCTTGTCTGGAGCCAAGGTGGTCGGAGCCACGCCAGGTACTCCTCACCACGCGTACTGCACTTCGGGTGGACGGAAGGAAAGCGTGGACGCACGCCTCACATGTGAAGAGGGTCCCGCTCCCGTTGCCCTATGACCAATGGGTAAAGGATGGCATTGCTGATGAAGAGCATGAAAATATCCCGAGGTATGCTCCTTTCTCGGATGCTTCACTGATTGGAGAAGAGCGAAGCGGAATAGAGAATTCAGTGAGCTCTACTACTCCTGTTGCTACTAGTGAAGAGACACCAGAGAGTTCAGCATCTGCCACAGATTCACCTGTTTTGTTCACTGACCCCGAAGTACCAGGGAGCACTCGTTATAATTTGAGGCCCCGAAGAAAATAAGTAACAGTGTTGAAATATGATGGACTAAACACTGGAAGAAGGGCTTAGTGGACATTCTGAATAAGAAGATTTAGTGGTAGGGATTGACTTGTAAGAGCCCTGGTGTTTAGCTGAAGATTGTGTGCTATGAGACTATAGAGTGGTGCGGGCCCGAATTAAGTGCTTCCCTTGTTTCAAAATTGTTGAACAGCGACGTTGGAATTAGGTATGGACGGTAAAAGCCTGCCTGTGAGGCTTTGAAGGACACAGGGAGAAGATCCCTTTTAAGGGTTGAAGAACCCCTCTGGCCGGTTGAGGATTGTCTGGGACTATTTTTTTAGTAGAAGTGTTTTTAATTTTTTGGTTTTTGATATATTTTGAACAATTATTAAGAATGTATCCCTTTGGACCCCCCATTCCTGATGAGGAGCAGCCCTTTGCGGCTCCTCCGAGACCTGAGCCTGATTCCCCTTGGTTGGCCCTTCCCCGAAAAGGAAAGATTGTAGTCATCATTATTATTCTGATTGCTTTTATAGTGACTCTTGGAATATTGTTTTTCCTGGATAAAGCTTACCCCGTTCATGTGTTTGCACCCACACCTACTGCCGTTCCTGAACACAATATGATTACTGTTGATTATGGTGAAAGAATGTTAAGAAACAGTTATAAAGACAATGTTTTTATTAAGACTTTGCACCATGCACACGCCACTACCAACTTGACAGATTGTTGGGTTTGTGGGCTTTTACCTTCTGCTGCCTATAAGAAAGACAGATTCCTTGCTCTCCCTTTGACGCCGGTGAATAGTTGTGTGGGGTGGTATACTCTCATAGGTCTTGTTAAATATTTCCAGCAGCCAGATTCCCTGACTCCTCGACTGCAGAATAGGGGGTGGACAATGACAATGCGAGTACGCCCTCTGCCTCCATCCTCCCTTGGACGAATATACACTGATGGACGTTTTGACCAGACCTTTATAGAGACGTGTGAGAAGAAGTTGGGCCGGTTTCTGACACCAAATGATACTGACAAACTTAGGGAAAGTTTCCTGAAATTGAATGCTTCCCTGTCCTACAGACACCCCCCGAAGGGTAACAACAGCTCCAAGTCTCTGATACCCCTGGCTGTGGTTGGTCCTCCTCCATATTTCTGTATAGAGGGGAGGGGTCCCATCAAAGTCGGTAATAGCTCCTGCAATGTGACTGCTTCGATACGCTTGCCTCTCAGCCCCTCTTTGATTGCCCCACCCAGCATATATTTCGTATGTGGAGATAATGGGTACTTATGGTTGCCTGAGGGTTGGGGTGGGGTGTGTTACCTGGCCTATATGATTCCTCCTGTATATGTGGCTCCTTCTGATTACCATAAAACTCATCGTCGATTCCCTAGTCCACAAGAGCAGCCACAAGAGCAGCGTAAAAGGAGGGAACTTCAGGTAGATGACGTTGATCAGACGGACACCTCGTACCAGCAATGCACTGATTTTTCTAAGGGTTTGTTACCCTTCTGGGGTCCGATATTTAAAAGCAGAGCTATTCGACGACTGTCCAGGGTAATGGAAAAGGTAGTCCTCACCGAAGCTGACATTACCACTAACATATCTGTCGAGATTCAGGCTATGAGATTATTTACGATCCAGAACAGGATGGTGCTTGACGTCATATTGGCTGATAGGGGCGGGGCCTGTCGCGTCATCGGAACGTCTTGCTGTGTTTATATACCTGACTCAGCCCCGACTGTTAACTTGGCAGTACAGAAATTACATAGATTAGCGACTGAACTACATCAGGATAATGGGACATGGTCCCTGCAGGGGTGGCTCTGGGGAGCCTTCTCTTCCTGGGGTTGGAAAATATTGATGGGTTTGGTTGGTGTGGTGAGTGTAATTCTGACTTGCTGCCTTTGCATATATTGCCTCCCTCCATGTTGTTCAATGTGTGCTGCAAATATGCGTCCGAAAAAGAAGTTACCTGGTCAATATACCACTTCTATGATTACTGAAATACCTGCTGATGCAAGTTGGTTGATGTTCATTGCAGAAGATGTTTTTTTTTTTTGGTTCTTTTTTTTATAAAGAACCAGAACCCTTGAAATCTCCTGAGGTGGAAGCCGGGAGACCGCCGATCATTTTAAAAATTGTCACTTTTCTTCTTTCTGTGTCACAACGTAAAATTGCATTTTAAAAAGCGCACTCACCCGGCAAGCACCCCAGCAGCGGGCTAGAGTCACGCTCAAACAGCGACCCCTTCGCTGCAACGAAGATAGCCAGGAAATCACTGTTCGCCGCCATTCACGGCGAGGAAGCGAGGCCACGCCCACCTGAGGCCACGCCCACCTCCACAGTATAAATACGCTGCTGACAGCGTTAAGCTACCAGAACCCTTGAAATCTCCTGAGGCGGAAGCCGGGAGACCGCCGATCATTTTAAAAATTGTCACTTTTCTTCTTTCTGTGTCACAACGTAAAATTGCATTTTAAAAGCGCACTCACCCGGCAAGCACCCCAGCAGCGGGCTAGAGTCACGCTCAAACAGCGACCCCTTCGCTGCAACGAAGATAGCCAGGAAATCACTGTTCGCCGCCATTCACGGCGAGGAAGCGAGGCCACGCCCACCTGAGGCCACGCCCACCTCCACAGTATAAATACGCTGCTGACAGCGTTAAGCTACCAGAACCCTTGAAATCTCCTGAGGCGGAAGCCGGGAGACCGCCGATCATTTTAAAAATTGTCACTTTTCTTCTTTCTGTGTCACAACGTAAAATTGCATTTTAAAAGCGCACTCACCCGGCAAGCACCCCAGCAGCGGGCTAGAGTCACGCTCAAACAGCGACCCCTTCGCTGCAACGAAGATAGCCAGGAAATCACTGTTCGCCGCCATTCACGGCGAGGAAGCGAGGCCACGCCCACCTGAGGCCACGCTCACCCGCCCCCTTTTCCACCTATAAGGATGTGTAATCACCGGACGCGCAGCGGACGGGCGCAGCGGGCGCGCCGTCAGCGCGCCGAAGGCGCGCCAAAGGCAAGCCCGTCTGGGCCCGTCCGGACCCAGACGGCCCTAGGCCCCGTTACTCTGCCGGGTGGCCCTCAGGATCGAGTGATGTATACAGCGGATACCTTACGCGCCCTACGACCTAAGAACATCCGTGCCTGCCACCACACGCTCACCGCAGGTAATGCATTCTCGATCTGTCCACGATGCAATCCGACTCCCCCCCTGAAGTCTGCCACACTCGCTTTGAAGTTGGGACTTCTTAATTGCCGCTCCCTCCCCAAACATGCTACCGAAGTAAATCTTTTGATTCAGAATCAGGATTTTGACCTACTGTTTATAACGGAAACATGGCTATCAGACAACACCGACCCGGACGTTGTCGCGGCCCTCCCCACTGGGTATGTCTGTCAAGCTTTAAATAGACCTAGAGGGAGAGGAGGCGGGGTAGCCATAATTCACAGGGAACAATTTACTTGTAGGATGGCCAACGCTGGTATCGAGGATTGCGAGAGCGGCCAATTCTCCATCCAAATCTCCCCAGCTCTTACCCTAGCAGGGCTTTTAATCTACCGCCCCCCAGGGGCCCCAGGCAATTTTATCAATTCCGTATTCGAATCTGTATCACAACTAGCTTCCTCCACCTCCAACTTCCTTATACTAGGTGACTTGAACTTCCACTTCCTGGACCCCACGGATCGAGCAGCCTCGGACATTAGACACGATTTAACATCTTTAAAGATTCATCTAGTGAACAACGAGCCTACCCATGAGAAGGGCCACCTATTGGACCCTATCCTTACCAATATAGCAACGATGACCACCAACTTACCTGTGACCCTACCATGGACGGACCACTTTTTGGTCCCTTTTTCCTGGGAAATCCCCACACCTATTCACCCAACCCCTAAAACCCAGGTTACCGACCGACAATGGCGCAAACTGTCACCTGAGAAATGGGCTGCTTCCCTTGCAGAATCCATCCCCGAGCTCTCCTCTGACTCCAACACGGCTGACAAACAATTTAGCGATTGGATCACTTCGTCCCTTGATACGTTGCTCCCGAAAACTACCACCTTTAAACAACCTAAAAGAATATCCCCCGCTTTATGGTATACTCCAGAGCTTAAAGCTCTGCGTCAAGAGTGCAAAAAAACCGAACGCTCTTGGAGACGCGATAAATCAGGAACCAATAAGAACATCTACTCTATTTCTCTTCTAACCTACAAAACCGCTATTCGCAAAACCAAAAGCGTGTTCTTTCAGGAGAGAATAGAGAAAGCGGGATGCTCCAGTAAGGAAGCATACGCCATCCTTAAAGAGCTCTCAAAGCTCCCAGAACAAGGACTAGGACCTCCCTCCGACCCTAAAGCCGACCAGGAGAAATGCCAACAATTGGCTAATTTCTTCCATGATAAAATCCGACTCATTCTGGACTCAATTCCCCCCTCGAGCCCGGAGGAAGAAATCGCTTTCCCACACACGACATCTTCCACCTGTCTGTCCACGTGGGGCCAGGTTACGATAGACGAGGTGAGAAATACGTTCAACTCCATGAAGAGCGGCTCCCCTAGGGACCCTGCCCCTCTTCGGATCCTTAAGGAGGTAGCCCCCACTATCATCCCCTCCCTTACCCATCTGATTAATACCTCACTCCAACAAGGAGTTGTACCCTCGAGCTGGAAGAAGGCTGTGGTAAAAGCCCTACTGAAGAAACCTGCTCTCGATCCCGAGAACCTGGCGAACTACAGGCCCATTTCCCTACTCCCAGGAGTCAGCAAGATCGCGGAAAAATTAGTCAACAGGAAACTCTCGCAGTTTCAAGAGGCCAATAACAAATTAAAAAGTTCCCAGACGGGTTTCCGACCAGGGCAGGGCACGGACATCGCCCTCCTGGCAGCGGTAGAGGAGGCCAGAGCGCTATTGGATGGGGGAGGATCAGTGGCAGTGATCCTTCCCGACCTTAGCGCGGCGTTCGATACCGTTGACCACCAACTCCTCATCGAAAGATTGGCAAGAGTTGGAGTGGAAGGTACAGCCTTATCTTGGCTTTCATCTTTCCTGGCCCAACGGTCCTACCAGATTTGGGAGAAGAACGCCCGCTCCTCCGAAATGCCCCTCCAATGTGGTGTGCCTCAGGGCTCTTCCCTGAGCCCTACATTATTTAATATCTATATGTCCACATTGGAGGAGGTTATCACCCCATTCGGAGTGAGCGTCGTCAGCTACGCCGACGACACACAATTAGTGGTGTCTCTGTCCCATCCCAAACAACAGAAAGCTGATCTCTTCAACTGCCTTACGCAGGTCCATTGTTGGATGAATAGATCAGCCCTAAAGCTAAATGGGACAAAAACTGAGGTCCTTATACTTGGCCCGAAAGGAACCTCACTCCCCCTGGACAGTTGGCCAGCCTGTCTAGGTCCTCCCCCTGACCCAAAAACAGAGGTGAAAAGTCTGGGTGTATGGATCGATTCCGATCTCTCATTCACTTCGCAAGCAAAGAAGGTAGCAGGGACCTGCTTTGGTCTCTTAAAATCTTTGAGGAAAGTCCTGCCCCTTCTTCCCCCTAAATCCCAAAAATTACTAATCCAAGGTCTCATAATATCGAGACTGGATTACAGTAACGTGATTTATCTGGGCGCTCCCGAAGCGACCCTTAATAAACTGCAGAGAATTCAGAACACTGCCGCCCGGATTATCACAAACACCCCGGCCAGATCATCTGCTAAACCCGCTCTCAAACTCCTTCATTGGCTCCCCATAAGGGAGAGAGTCAAATTCAAGGCCTTGTGCCTTGTCCACAAAACTCTGCATAACCAAGGCCCCCCAGTCCTCAGCAATTTTGTCACCCCTTACATAACTACTAGATCCCTCCGTTCCAATGCAGAAAACCTTATCAATACCCCAAGATTCAGGAAAGCCCGATCAGGAGGAAGACGCTTCTCGGTACAAGCCGCCCGTCTTTGGAATTCACTCCCTCATGACTTACGTCTTGAACCACAATATCTGCGCTTCAGGAAGCTGTTAAAAACACATCTTTTTCCCTAGTCTCCGTGCCCCCTCCTGTTTTGATTTCTCACCCTCCCTCTCTTTTGCTCTCAGCTCCCGGTCCTCAGTTCTGCTGAATTAGGGTTCTTTTTAGCACTGGGATACCTCCGGGTGACTATGCGCTTTATAAAAAAAAAAAAAAGAAGATGTTTTAGACTAAAGAAATGAAGTCCTGCCCCTAGGATGGATGTCGGCACTACCTTTTGCAAATAAATGAGGCTATAGTTAGCCAATGATGCTAAAAGGAGGGTCTGATAGAATTCACTTTTCGATGTCCTAATTGTCCTATGATGATGTGCGAGTTAGCATCATATGACTAACTAATGAAGTTCGTATATGCACCTATATTGAATTGCTATTCTTGCTCCTTACTTACGTTCAAATGTACGTGTGACTATATTAGTTTCTTAGCTTAGCCTGTGTGCCACCATTTTGTGTAACCCTCTGTGCCTGCGGGCCCTGCTCGCTCATATGCCCCTCCCGCAGGAATACAGAAATGTACTAAGACAGCAGTTTTCGTTTCTCAGCTTACTGTGGCCGAAACTAACAAGTCTCTTTATCAGTAATGTTCTCATGCCCAGAGACGCCGAAGCCTAGCTCCATGGCCTTGAGTAGAGATAATAATGTATCCCCTGCAGGTGCAGATGCCTGCTGTATGAGAGCATTGTTCACTGGTCTGAGGCTCGGTAACTTTCCACAAGGGGCGTACCCCTCGTTACTGTATTGCATTATAATGTATTGCTGTGATGCAGAGAGTCAGTCCTCTCGTTCGCACTCTTAGGAGTGAGGTCGGACAGGGCCCTCTCATATGAGTGTTGTTTGGCCTAATAAAGACTTTTGTTTATTCTTCTCCACTGTCCGGCTGACTTCCTATATAGTGACTATAGGTGAGCCACGCTTATCAGGTTAATAAAATTCCAACTTTAATTTCAATGGTTGACGCAGAAAAAGCCTTCTACCTGGTGAATTGGGACGCACTTTTTATTGGCTTGCTAAAATTTGGGTTTCCTGTAATGATAATTAGCATGTTGAAAAACATATATCAGGATGCGCAGGCAAAAGTGGTAGTCAAGGCTAACTTGATAGTAGCGATTAATATCAACCGTGGCACCAGGCAAGGCTGTCCAATGTCCCCTATCTTGTTTACCTTTTTTATTGAGCCTCTGGCAATACGAATACGCAGTAACCCTAATATCAAGCCACCTATAGAAGGAATGTCCAAAGTTTAATTATTCGCAGATGATATCATCTTATACCTTCATCCCGATATATTTAATTTTGATAAAGCTCTTCAAGAGTTTAACCAGTTTGAACGGATTGGTGGTTATAAGATTAACCAGAATAAAACCAAAGTGTTGGTACTGAATTCGGACTGCAACTTTTTAACGTCAAATTTAAGATCGCAAGCATTAAATAACGAACCGATCAGATACCTAGGTATTTATGTCTCCAATCAATTCGATCAACTATTTAGCTTGAACTATCTAACAACTCGGAATAAAATTAGAACTTTACTGGAAAGATGGACTTTACTGCCTTTAACTTTGATTGGCCGGGTCGAACTTACTAAAATGTCAATCCTTCCTTTATTGGTTTTTCTTTTTTTAAATGTTCCACTAAAAATCATTTCACGCTATTTTATGGAGATTGATTCGATGGTCAGGGACTTCGTTTGGAACAAGAAAGTTTCAAGGTTAAAATTAAGTACACTACAGCTGGGAACTACACAAGGGGGCCTAACTTTACCAATTATACGAACATGCTACATGGTCGCAATAATGGATCTTGCAGCTCGCTTATCGGCACCTAATAGGCAGCTTGACATGTTTTTTTATGAAAAAATGGTGCACGAGGCAGGCTCGCAAGTTCTGATATTTTTAAAAACAGTAAAATTACCAAAGAAGACCAGATATAAGACCATTCGAGATATAACATAGATTACAGTCTTTTTTTAAACAGAAAATGGGGGATGGTTTGCGCTATTTGAGAATAGAGGAGTGCAAGAGCCTCGGGCTTCAAATCCACTCAAGTAAACTTCAAAAATGGATGGAGACTGGCTTCGGGGATTTGGGGTCCTTCTTTGTTTCAGGCAGGCTCATTACTTGGCAAGAGGTTCTCGCCAGGTTCGGAAATAAACTAAAAACGGGGTTTCTGGAATTTTTCAAATCATAAATTTTATACATATATATAATGTGCCCGTAGAGGAACTGCCCCTGGCTATTGCCCTGTACAAAACAAAATTAACAGGATTAGGGAATTGGTATAAATTCCTTAGGAAGGGGGAAGCTTCTCCTTTAGTCAACGGAATCTTGGCTAAAATATCTCAGGAAACTAACTGTTCCTTCTCGTGGCAGGAGGGGAAGCGGATCACTGAAGTGGGTCGTAAGTCTGTGAGAGAGGCTAATTTTAAAAGAATGTCGTTCCTATCCCGTTGTCTGGCGTACCTCACTCCTAAAGCATTAAGTAAATGCTTTTTGGGAGTAGAAAACAAATGCTTTAGATGTCAGCTACATGAGGGGGATGATTGGTTGCACATTTTTTATACATGCCCGAAGCTGTTGGATTTCTGGTGTAAGATCTTCTCTTCAATCAGCCGGGCCATAAACAAAGTAATTGAACCCGAAGCCGAAATAGCCCTGTTTGGCATCTCAACAAAGAGAAAGGATTTGCCTAGTGCAGAAGTAACTTTCACTGAAATCTGCACTTTAGTCGCCCGTTCTCTAATCCTTTAAAATTGGAGGTCAGAGGAGGTACCATCTTATTTTAAATGGGTGAATAATATGAGACGGACGAAAAAGTTCGAAGAGGCGTATGCTAAAAGAGTACCGTCAACGAGAAAATGTAGAAATATTTGGAAATATTTCCCTATTAGTGCATCCACCACTACCACACAGCATTTCACATGAGAATATACTAAAAACACACGAGGTGTGAGGTATAGAAAGGAATACTATTTACCGAAAAAGCAATACTTTAGTAAAAATTATAAGGCACGATTGCACTTTAAAAATTTTAGCACTTGAGCACTTTAGCACTTGAGCACTTTAATTCAAAGGCTCACTTGGAATAGAGTGTTCAGTTTTTTTGTACTAATCGTGTGTCAACTATTGAAGCTGCTAAACTGTTTAACAGTAACTGAGAAATTGAATGTTCTTGGTTCTTTGGTTTTAGCTGTGTTTTTTTTTATGGTTCCATTTTAGTGGCACCTGAATGTTCATTAATGATTGTTGCTGAATTATATGAATTATTGGACTGCGCTTGATTTCATTCTGATGTGTACAATTATCTCTGGTGAAGTATTTTTGTTATATAGGTACTTTTTTGTATTTATTTTATTGACCTCTGCTCTGCTCAATAAAAAAAAAAAAAAAAGGATAGATGAATAACAGCATGTGAAATCTGAGGTAAGAGTGATAAATCCGCAAAGGCAAGACATTTTCCTATGAGCTTGATGGAATTGCTGGATGATCCTTGGAGGAAATCGGCTACAAGCTTGATGGGTCCTTTTTCACTTCTTCCTCAGAAAGACTTGTATGCCATTTTTATGTAAAACAAATAATGCATATTGTCAGACGTGTCACAATTGAGGTACTTATTAGGTTCTTATAGAAAGTTTTTATTTAGGGAAAGAATACTGGAGGAGATCATACTGTATAATAGGTTGCAGCTTCCATCAGAAATTCTGCAAACTTTCTTGAGAAGCTGTGGAATCAAACATATGAATATGGTGATGTATCACCTGGTTCCAGGGGCTAGGTGGGACGTTTTAATAGAATGGTGTAAGAGGGTCATAGAGCTAGCTACTGAAAGACCTGAGTTACCTGTTCTAGATTTCCTCTGGAACCCCTGGCAGACGTCTCTTTTTGTCTGCTTGAAAGTGTAGAGGGGTGGAAGAATCATTAGTCAACGTACTCATCACTGTTCCAATGAACCATTAATCTGGAGAATCAAAGGCTTTCGATCCAAAGTTGAGTTTGCTTTATTACAAAGCCAAGAAGAGTTCAACATATAAGCACCTCAAACGAGGGTATAAAAATACATTGGAACTAATACAAAGCTAATAACTAATTTGAGAATCGGGAAGCAGAAGATGACTGCACCAACATCAAGTATCTTCTTCATTGGAGGTTCGTAGGTAAAAAGCATTAGTCTGCCCCTACACTATCGCTAATGTGACATCCCTACTTAGCAGTTTCCCAAGGCAAGCTCCGAAAAGGTGTCAGCAAGCGAAGGCTTCCCAAGAAGACCACTCACGTTGGATTTGACAAGTAGAATAAAGCTACAGAGCTCGTTCTAAGATGCTCTCTTCTCTCAAGGCAAGGCAGAAGTCCCCAGACTCTGTCCCTAACTCCAATCCAAGAACTGGTACAAGACTTCCCACAATGCTGTGCACCATCACTCCATCCACGCAAGACACCTCTTCGTAGGTAGCTTTCCATGCGGCAGCAATACTCCCAGGACTTGGTTCGATGACCTTGATTCCCAGGCTCTCTCCAGTGAGAAAGAACACCGTTCCACATTATCAGTATCGCCGTTCAATGTATCTTCTCCGCTCTAATCCTAACTCCTAAAACAAAGACATTATTTTAACTAACAAAGATACCTTTCTCCACCTGCAATGGAAAACATGAGAAAGAACAAGTTCTGCATACACATGAATTCTACTAACAAAACAAACATGAGACCATCAGGGAGAAATACACATCAGGCCTATAGAATTCGGTCAACATAAGAAACAGCACACAAATTAATAAACACATGTATACATGATGATGGTTACTGAGCACATTTAAATCAATGCATTACATAAGCATACACATTATAAACTTTCATTAGTCACATATACAATTCTTCACATAAAGGTTTTCATCTAATCATACGTATGTGCAATGTTGATTTTTCCATTTTATACGAAAATATGCCAATTACTTAACCTTGCACATTATTACAACACACAATCTAATGGCACAAATGTTAACATGATAAAGATTATATGTGGGTGTGGACTACCATGATTATAATGCACCCCAAAAAAATGACAGAGCAAATTTGTGCTCTTTCACTATTAAGTCAAGGATATGGTGGAGAAAAACTCTTCAGGTTACTTTGTGGTCAGAGAGGATTATGCCTAATGCTGTCACTGGAAAACTGAGTTTGAATTGCTGAGGGAACAGAAACTAGCTAGCTTGTGGTGGATAATCAATTGATAGGGGATACTGGCTCAGAATGATGAAATGAAAGGGAGGGTGAGAAAGTACCAAGGAAAAATTTGGGAGTACATGAATTGAAGTGTAGGCAAAAGTGGAGCCAAGTGTCCAAAGATAAAGGCTGGTCAATAAGTTAGAATGAAGAAATGATTAGTAAGGGTTTGAGAACTGGGTCAGATCCCAGAAAGTGACAGAAATGTATTTATAGGTTAGCTAGCTATTAGAATGGAAATGAGGGAAAAGTTTGAACCTTAGTAGGTTTTCTGTATGTCAGGATACTGGTGATAGGCGACAGCAATAGAAGGAATGAATGTGAGTTTTTTTGCAAGATTTATTTATGTTTTTCTAGAAAAAGCAATGAGCAAGAATCACAAACATGACAACGATCAAGACAGAAGCTTAACGGGACCCCATCAAGTGGGGCCATCAAGCTTGCAAGTCAGCTTGGTTCAAACGTTTGAGGTATATGCTGGGCATTCCACTGCAGGTATGGGGTCCAACTGGGACTTCGTTTAGATGCCAGAAGTCTTGACGTTCACACGGAGCATTCCCCTGGTGGGGGAAGGTGGTAGGCTGTTGAATTGATCATGCCAATACAGCAAAACCAGAACTTGTATCCACTGTTGGGGGGGACACATGGGGAGAGAGGGGGGGGTTGTAGGGAGAAAGAGAGCTAGTGGTGTTTCAGCTGGGGTTTCACAGCAGATTATACCAATGTGAGAGTGGGAGTTGCAGACAGATCTGTACACAGTGAAACTGTAGTTCACACATCTAGTTCATTGCATATAGATTACAGAATTATTTGTGCAAACTAGTTGTCAAAGTTTGGAGGGTGTACTGAAATGTGATTCCCTGGAACATAAAAGTCCCACGAAGTTTGATGATTTCATTTGGCATTGACGGGTATGATCTTTTGGTGGTTAGTGTATGTGGAAGGAGATGACTGCTGAGTGCTAAAAGGACGGTTTGTAGCCGTGTGTGGGGTAAGGTATTGAAATGCATGACGTAATTGTTTTGGCTTGCATTAGGTGGGAGCAGTTGCTAGGTGAGGAATGTTACGTATGTCACCTTGTTATGGGCAACAGAGGTCAGTTAAATGTGCATTCCAAATAACACAATGGTCTGCACATCACACACCAGAAATTTGGGAAAAGGGTATACTTGACATAATGCGGAGATTTACCCACCACACAAATGCACCTGATACCTTGGGCATGATTACAAAAAAATGTTTTGATGATGCAAACATCAGCAGTGTGACTTACTACTGTTCATATTATCATCATAATAAGTGCATGCGTTTTCATACTGTTAGGAGTACGTTAATAAGTGCTGTGTGTGGCATGGAAAATTGCTACATTAGATGTCGATTTTGCGGTGTGTTGATAGACGCAATTGATGTCATCCTTGATAGACATTGTTTTGATGTGTGTATTGCACATCTACAAACAATGGTTGTTGTATTTGATATTAAGTAACAATTGTTACAGTATATCAGTAGATCATAATTATTGTACTGGGACTTTATATCATAAGTATTTTGGTGGGTGAGGTTATTTGACATCATGTCAAGTTCCAATATGTCTGAACCTTCCCTTTTTCTTTCTGATAAAGGTGAACATATCCTTCTTGGAAAAGGTGGAAACAGATCTTCGATTCATACTTGATTACTATGGGGATGAGATGTTTTCAGCTGTTCGCAAACAAGCCATTTTATTAAATAATTTGGGAATTGAGGGAGAAATGTTTACAAGAGTCTTGATGAAGTGGATGTTGTGGAAGGTGAACTGTAGGAAAGGAGGATCTTCTTCTTTCGATACCTCCACTTATTATCTGATGCTAAGCTGTATTTGACTAGTCTGACAGGGATCCTGCAACTCAAGTCCCCGGTCTATCTCCTTTCTCCCTAAATTATTATGTTCAGTACTTAGATACCCCCAAGATTGGATACTGGGATATCCTTTTAAGTTCCTAGTACATGGTACACATGTATCCAGGGCATAGGTACCCCAGAGGTCTCCCAGGAGCTGAAGCATTTACTTTGCCACTCATGAGAGACCATTCAAAATGGAATTACAGGCCTGCCATTGCAGCCTGTGTAAGTTGGTGCTTGCACCATTTACTAAAGATATAGTTTTCCTATATCTATGGTCACTGCACTTAAAACCTATAAGTCACCTCTCTAGCAGGCCTTTATAATCCTGAAGGCAGGGTGTTGGTTCAAAGTGAGAGGGTGCCCCTGCATGAGCAGGACACCCCTGCACCCTACGGAGTCCATCCTCCTGGGTTGTCAGTGAAGCAGCCATATACTATACAGAGGGGCACTGCATAATTACGCGATGACCACCTCGAAACTGGCTACAATTAATCCTATCAGGTTTGGTATCAAACATGTTGGAATCATACACCCTCACCATAAACAGTGTCGGAGGTATGATTTCAAGCACTGCAAGAGCCCTCCGTTGTCTCTCAGTGTTCCTGGTACCAGCATTCTTGACTCGGACAGCACAAAATGATTGCTGCTGACCAGAGATCCGATTCTGCCCTACTGCTGCTGAGCCAAGCTCGAGCAGGGGAAGGCAGAACATTAGGGATCCTGTCACAGGGAGTTGTGACCACCTCCCAGATAGGATTTAGTGTTTTGGGGTGGGGTGGGCGTGTTTGCCGGTGCCACTCAGTCTGCATGAGGGGCACATTTGATTTCCCTGTGCATAATTCAGTTCAAACCAGTCCTGGGAGCCATTGGCTCCCGCTCGTGTGTGAAACTGGACAAAGGACATACATGGGAATAACCTCCCCGCTATCCAGACCCTCCCCTGGGAAACCCTGAATCTTCCCAACCCTTTCCGTAGGGTACTTTAGTGCTTAGCTGGGTGTAGGTCCCTAGATTCACTGTGCGATAAGATTCAGATCAGACACCACTTCATCTTCTACCATCTGGGCACTCTGGACTTCATCTCCCTTCAAGCCTGCTACATCGTCTGTGTCTGTGCATCACACAGGAACCTTCCAAGGTCTGTGAAACATCAAAGACACTTGAAGGAATCTGCTTTTGAGTGAAGGAGTCACTCCCCTGCATTTGCAGGCACCGCAACTAAGTCGAAAGGTCTGCTGATCATGAGTTCCTCCAGACTCCATAAGGTTCTGCAACACAGGGGGTGATTTTCCACAACTCCTGAAGCCTGCCCTGCCCTCTCACCAAGTTTTAGGCCAGTATCCCTTGTGGAGGTTGCAATAAGCGAACCCCTGTGCACAGCGTCAACTTTCAGTTGCAAAGGCTTGTTGGCTTCCTTCCAAAAAGATCTACGGGCTTCAAGTAGCCCCAACCTCAAGCACTTCCAGTGACCAGAATCTTCAGCCACACCACTTCGTGTGCACCGTGGCCTGCATCTTTTGGTGAGTTGCTTGTGGTCCTCTCGCAACTCAAGTGCCCCCGATCTATGGGTTCACACCGACCCCTCAGCACTCGACATCCTTCATGGGACAGCCTGTGCATGGCTTCTGGTCCTCCGTAGCATCACCTGGTTCTCACAGATGCAGAGTCAAGTACATTGTCACCCATCCTGCAACACCCAACATCAGAGGGAATTCGTCTTCCAAGTTTCCTGGTCAATCCTGAGTGACATCGACTCTATCTTCTCTGCTTGCAGATACCTCTCATCTCGAATCCACCTTCGGATTCCACCAGACTCTTTCTCCTTCTTCAGCAGCAGTACTTTCCTGAAGTCCTCCATTAGGTTCAACTGAGGTTTCCAACACCACTTCACACGTATGCACCCGGTTTCCCTGAAGTTGGTAAAGTGGGTACTAGGGTATCCACGGCTGGGGTGGCTCTCTGAACTTCTGTCTTCCATGGGATTTCTTCAGGGTCCATTGGGAAGGGTCCTTAATCTTTACAAATCCAACAGCGACTTACACGTACAGTTGTATGGAGCACACTGTCGTGTTCCCACACTGCACACGCTTTCCGTGGGGTCCCTACCTACTCACCTTAAGTGGTTCCTTCATTCCCCAGCACTTCTAAGTCCTCTCAACATTGTCTTGACCTGAGTCATGCTTTTTTTAACCACTTTCTGAGTATATGGTTTGGTCCCCCCGAGGTCACCTGTGTATTACATGCTATTTACTGTGTTTATTTGCCAAAGTATTGTGTGCACTGTGTTTATCTCCATGTAGGAGATATTTGAACGCTCTAGAGAGTATTATATAATAAATACATCTTTTTTTATAAATATTTGGAGTGGTTCTTTTCACTTAATCTATATTTGAAGATTGCATTGTGGTAAAAACAAGCTTCTTTACACTCCTTCTGGACTAAGCCTGAAGGCTGCTCTCCAGAGCTACCACTTAGAGAACTTTCTAAGGATGTCTAAAGCCTCCTAAATTAACATAAGGGTTGTCTGGACCGGTGCAAGGTGCCCACTTACATAAGTGGACATCATATACCAGGCCAGTTTCTCACATGAACCTAACAATGTTTTTGACATGTCTGTAATGATGTTAGAAAAGCATTTTGGGTTGCAAATTAATTTGGTATTAGAGAGACACACATTTTGTACAAGGATGCAAAGGAACAAGATAAAATTGGTAGTTATGCAGCAGTTTTAAAAACATTGGTTCATATGCGTGAATTTGAACAGCTGATTGCTCCCTTGTTTAGAGATCCAATAGGAGATGTATAAATGATGTCACAGGTCTGGAAAAGTTACTTGCAGTGGTGGTTTTTGAGGTCACAGAAGACACAAATATGTGGGTATGTGAAATGCAGGATGAGAAAGGGAAGGACACCAACTTGGAATTGAATGGAACAGTGAATGAGGTAAAAAGGTTATGAAAACCCTTAAACAAGGAGAGTGATAAAAGTCTGGGAATCAAGAGCAAGGAAGGTGATAAGAAATTTGAAAAAAAATATTTTCAGAGTCATACTAAAAATTGAGAAATTGTGGCCCCTATTAGGATGACGGGCGGACTTTGTCCGCCGGCTATCCCATCGGAAAAAGGGACCGCCCGCCATAACGGCAGGGGTCCCGTGGGGGGTATTAGGATGTACTCTCTGCACCGCCCACCACAATGCTAAAAATGCATTAATGCATTTGCATAGACAAAGCGGCAGGCACCAAAGCAGCAGGCACCGCGTGGTGCCGCTTTGTTTATGCAAATGCAGAAGGGTATCACAGGTACCCCCGTGTGCACCCCCCACCTCTGGGCCCCCAGAGTGAAGACCGCATGCCTTTCCGTGGCTGCATCGCTGCCACGGAAAGGCATCTCACCAGGCCCATCATAATATGGCTGGCGGTGTCTAACAGACACCACCACCATATTAAACCTTTCCCGCCCCGGTCGCAAGGCGACCGGGCGGAAAAGCGGCGGACGGTCTTTCCGTCCCCCGCGGTCCCCCCCGCCATCTTAATATGGCTTGGGGGAATTTAGGTGCGGATGGCAGGCGGATTGCCCCGCCAGCCTGGCTGGGGCAATCCGCCCGCCATCCTAAAGGGGCCCCTAAGTGTTTAAGATGTGGAAGTGAGGGACATCTTTTCAATTGTCCTGGATGTTTGCAATATTTTCATCTTGCAAGCAATGTGGCAAAAAAGGCATTATGCACATGTGTGCAGAGAGGTTCTAAACAATAGGGTGTGAACAGTGTGAAAGAGGAAGAGAAGTTTGTGTTAAGTGTGACAAATGATACATTTGTTGGGGTTGATCTAATTCACATGCTAGAATGTGAAATTATGGTTGATGCACAAAGAGTATTCTTACTTGTTGACTCCAGATCGCCATATTCTATGATTGGGGATAAAAATATATATATAGCTGGGTCTGAACTGGTGTGGTGAAGTGAGCTAAAGAATGATGATGGATTCAACCCAGATCTGTGACTGGGGGTGAGTGTCTGAAAGGGTCAGCTCTCCGCCCATCACCTCCTTGTGTTCACAAGGTCAGACCATGCACCACTTACTAGTATTTCCATGTGCAGAGAATTGTAACATGTTTCCTCAAGGTTAGAAAGGTGGTCAAAGGAATTGTCTAGTTACAAATTTATGGTTGAGTATGTACCTGGTTCAAAAAACAGTATGGCGGACTGTTTATCGGGGTTGTCATTTAACCATTGTGAGAAAAACTGTGAAAGTACATTAGTAAGTTGGGTATATGAACCAGCTTTGGAAGATAAAGAGTGGGGGGGGGGGAGACCAATAATGGCGATTCCGATTTGTTGGTATTGAGGGAGTTCATTTACAAAGAATGGCCTAGTAAAAAGGAAATATCAACTACTTTAGAAAGACTTTTTAGTGTAAAAGAGGAGTTGAGCATTGCTGAGGGGAACGTTTCCAGAGGGAAATGTATGGCGTCTCACAGAGTTTTGAGAGAGAAGTCGATCAATTTAGCTCAGGAAGGACATTTGGGAAGTAACAGGACAAAGGCAAGACTGCATGAGTGTTATTGTTGGCCAGGAATGGATTATGAGGTGGAAGAAGTTGTGAAGGATTGTTGGCATTGTGCAAACAAGGTTAAGACAAAGAAAACAGGCCCAATTCCTTTGTCTCTGATTGAAATTCCAGTAGATTCTTTGCCCAAAATGAGTTTGGACATTGCTGCTCCCTTTCACTAAATGGCTCATGACGAAAGAAATGTCATACTACTGGTAGATTACACATCTAAATGAGTAGTCACTAAATGTGTGTCTTATGTTAATACTAAAACAGTTATTGAATGTTTGAAAGAGTAATCCTCATGGGAAGGTATTTTCAAATGTTTGGTCCTGCGTGAAGGGGTACAATGTGTGTCCCAGGAAATGGGAAGTTTCCTGTAAGATCTGTTGATAGTACACTTTAAAACTGCTCTTTAAGCCCCTAAAGCTAATGGCTTAGCAGAGAGTATGAGTAAGAAACTGAATAGTTGTGCACAGTGTGCACTTCTTAGTAAGACGCCACTGAAAAATGTGTTGAGAGAAACCTCGTGGTCACATCGAGTCACACCTAATAGTGTGACATCAATATCACCTTATGCGGCATTTGGAGGTAGGAAGCCACACTGTAAACTTAACGCAGTTTGGTTAAAGTTGAACACAGAAGTAGAGGAACGGTATTCTAGTGATGATCTGGTTTTGTGTAGACTGAAACACCAAAACAAATATAAAGCACATTTTTATGCAGAGCATGAAAGTAAGTGGGACGTGGGTGACAGTGTTGGTGAAAAGACAAGGAATAATAAAAAAAAAAAATAGTCGAAATTCATGGGTCCTTTTGTGATAACTTCTTTGAAGAAATATGTTGCCATTTTTGATTCTGGAGATGCGTGGGGCATGTCTAAGTAACAGTTGGGATTTTCACTTTTCAAAGTGTACAAACTAAAAATCATACCAGTGTGGATTCAAACTGTTCTGAGGAATTGGAATAAAAAAAGGTTAAAAGTGCAGCCTAAGTGGCATAAAGACTATGGGATGGATGTTCGTTAAACAAGGAACTAGGGGGCATATTATCAAGGGGGTTTATCTCCGCTTTTTTGGCTTTAAAAGCCAAGAAAGCGGAGATAAAATGATCTCCCTATTACCAAGCTGTCGCTAACACCAGTTAGTGACAGCTAATAGGAGATAGCGACCATCTTGGGCCTTGCTTTGCATGTCAGTGATATTTATCACTAATGACATGCAAAGTGGGCGTGCCAAGATATTAGTGACTGGAAACAGTCCCTAACATCGCTATCTCCTATTACCAACTTTTGGAGATATTCGCGCTAAGCGTGAATATCTCCAAAAGCTAACACCTGCCCTGAGCAGTTCTTAGCCATGTTATCCAATGGGAGGTGGATAACATGGCTAAGAGCATTTGCTCGATAATGCATGAATATCGCTGACTTTTCAGCGATATTCATGCATTTCGGCCGTTTTTTATCGCATTTGCGATAAACCTTGTTAATAGCAAGGTTTATCTGCGATAAAAATCGCCGATGTGCGGCGATAATTTTTGTCTCTAAACAAGTTAGAGACAAAAATTATCGCTAGTTGTTGGTAATATGCCCCTAGTTTTAGTACATGATGTAGCTTTATGCAATATTGTATATGTTTATACATGTCAATATGAGAGAACCATTGTTGTTTTGTTTCAATGCATGTTCTCTTTACTTTTATGCATTGCTGATTGACTTTGTATTCTAAATGTTATGTTATGTTATGTTATTGTTTTTTATTGTGCGCACAGCTACTCCAGCCAAGGAGCGTCCTGGCGCATAGACAAGGAGAAACATAACACAACAGGGCGGAAAAGACCAAAAAGGGGCAGCTAAAACAGAAAAGTTTTTATTGCTTTTCGGAAGGTCGGAAGGTCCTCCAGCAAACGGATTTCAACCGGAAGAGAGTTCCAGGTTAGTGCAGCTTTTACGCTGAAAGAGCGACCCCCCCATACGGCTAAGCCTAAATCTAGGGACTACAGCAAAGGCCTGGCCTTGAGAATATACAAATGACATTTTTGGTGCAATGATAGATAACTTATTTTAGCTAAATAGTTAGCTTTAGGGTATAGATTTCATAAAAAAATGTTTTGCTAATAATAACAGAGAAAGATGTGCTATGATTTGTATTCGATGGGGACAGTTGCTAGGTGAGGAATGCTATGTATGTTACCTAGTGATGTAAGGTGTTCCATGAGCTGAAGGTTCTGGGGGTTTGAACTGAAAAATGTTCATTTGGGAGTTGATCGTGGGTTTGAAGGATTGGTGGTATGCACGGCTTACTTGGATACATTCTTCAAGTCATCCAAGTGGAAGCGTTACCATTTAAGTACTTAACAGTATGTGAGTGCTAGAATGTGATGGAACTAAGGGCAATTTGCAGAGGTCCTGGATTGCTCTGGTTGTTTTCGCTCCACTTGTCAGCACATTCTCCTTACATAAACAGGTAAATAAATGATTACAACAGTTGCCCCAAATCGTACGCAGAGTCCTTCCATCAGCATTTTTCCCTCATACATCTTGTCCTACTTGCAGTTTTCCTGCTGATGCAACAAGTCTAGCCTTAAGCATTCCAGGTTGGTTACTCCTTAACACAAGTTCTACCTACTGTTTGTCTGCACCACCATTATCTCACGCAACAAGTCTTGCTTTCAGCATTCTGCTTCGTTACCGTATACAGAGAGACTGGAATGTGGTCTTCCTATTTTGATTCCCCGCATAGCGAGTCTTATCTATAGTATCATGACAGCAAAAGCTGTATTGGTAATTGTTTTAAATTATATTTATTTTGTTTTGTAAAATACTATTAACACCTCCGACCAGTGCCCTCAGAGCACTTCGTGTGTGGATAAATTAACAAATGTGTAGGTAGCAAGGTAGTACTCTGAAACATGTTTGTGTAGACACCTGTTACAGCAGGAAATTTTGGGCTTTCCCAAAACACGGGTTATCAAATATGTCACAAACAAATCCGAGTCTTGAATCCTAGAATGAAGAAGACGAATGTCTGACAAAATATCGATTACAAAAATATCTACCTACAAAAATATTGCAACAAAAATGTTGATTACAAAAATATCGCTATCTCTAACAAGGTAAGTATAAAAATATAGAGAAAAAAAATATTGATGTCAAAAATATCGTAATTAAAAAATATTGTTTTTTTTAAATTAAAAAAATGTGATATAAATAAAATAATACTTATAAATGTAATAAACATAGTAAAAATATGTTATAATATTTTAAATTAAGAAAGAATATACATAATTTATTTAATTAATAATATACATATAATACATAATATATACTTACTTAATAATAACTTTTACAAATTATTTTAATAACTTATAAATAAATAAAAAATATTATTAATTACAAATACATGTATACACATAAAATAATAATATAAATGAAAATTAATAAAAATGTAAAACAAATTTTAAAAAAAGTAAATGTTGGATACCCTATGGGTAAAAATTACTGCTCCCACTCCAGAGAGTGCAACAGTAGGGAAAGTGTTGGATAGCGTAGGGGTAAAAATTACTATTCCAACGACAGAGAGTGCAACAGTAGGAAAAGCGTTGGATAGCGTAGGGGTAAAAATTACTATTCCAACTCCAGAGAGTGCAACAGTAGGGAAAGAGTTGGATAGCGTAGGGGTAAAAATTACTCTTCCCACTCCAGAGAGTGCAACAGTAGGAAAAAGTTTTGGATAGCGTAGGGGTTAAAATGACTATTCCCACTCCAGAGAGTGCAACAGTAGGGAAAGTGTTGGATAGCGTAGGCGTAAAAATTACTATTCCAACTCCAGAGAGTACAACAGTAGGGAAAGTGTTGGATAGCGTAGGGGTAAAAATTACTATTTCTACTTCAGAGAGTTCAACAGTAGGGAAAGTGTTGGATAGCGTAGAAGCTAAAAATAACATACTTATAAATAAATTAAATTAATATTTTAAAATATATAAAAAAAATAATTAATAAATAAATATAAACTATTTACAAATACCAATACATAATTATTAAAAACATGATTAGCAATAAATAATTAAGTAAAAATACATTAATAATAAATACCAATTAATAATAATTTATTTCCAATCAATAATTAATTAACAATAATATAATTAACAAAACAAATAATTTAAATAAATTATTACTTAATTACATTTAAATTACTTCCCATCCTATTCCCCTATAAACCCACAACCCGCTACAGAACATAATTATCAATTAATAAATTAATTAAAATTAATTACCAATTAATAAAAATGTATTATCAATAATTAAAAGTAAGTTATAATTCCTAAAAATTTATAATTAATTTAGTATAAATAAATTACTCCCCATCCTATTCCCCTATAGCCCATAACCCACTACAGAACATAATTATCAATTAATCAATTAATTAAAATTAATTACCAATTAATAAAATGTAATTACCAATTAATTAAAATTAATTTATAATACCTAAAAATTAATAATTAATTTAGTATAAGTATTAATCCCAACCTATTCCCCTATAAACCCACAACCCGCTACGGTACTAAAATACAAAATGTACTTAAATTACATAAATAAAAATTAAATACATATTAAATACATAACAATATACATAAAAATCATATAAAAATCGACATTAGTAACATCGATATTACTAACATCGAAATTACTAACATCAATATTAACAAAATGGATATTACTTACCTTCGAAATTCTGTCACAACGACATTACAAATATCGATATAACTTACCTTCTATATTATGTCCCTTCAATATTTAAACATCGACATTATTGTATGACGATATTTAAAAAGTGATATTTTGTCTGCCTACCGAAGAAGACATGCTAGTCTTAGGTGTCTGAGCATCCAGGACATTGTGTAACAACTGAAGTGTAATATCTTGAGGACTGAATTATCCAAATACCAGGTAAAATATGTGAGTCTGCAAGAATGTCTGGAACTTAAAATCATCTTCATGACTCAGATGCAGTGGGAGGGGCTCCCACAGGGTAGAGCCCAGCACATGAAAGGTTTGACTGCCAAACCTCTTGTATCTAGTAGGTCGGAAGGCAGGAGACATCTGTCAGATAACCGTAGGCTTTTGGTAGGTGGGTAAGAGAAACAGTTCTGTAAGGTAGTTCAGTCAGGGCAGGCTTTAGGGCAGTGCGACTGGTGCGGCCGCACTGGGCACTGACATGTGGAGGGGGCGCTGACCTCAGGGGGGAGGGGACACAGTGTTTAGCAATAGCTTATGATTAGAGAGATGAGGGACACTTTTGCCCGGTGGTAGTGAGAGAATCTGAGGAGGCGGTCATAGGGTGCAGAGGCACCAAAAATGATTGTCACACCGGGCGCCACCAGCGCTAAAGCCGGCCCTGCGTTCAGTGATCGACCTTGGAGTTCTTTATATACTAGGACAAAGATTTAGAAGGTCGCTCTTTCCCTTGGTGTGGGCCAATGAAGATATTTCATGGCTGGTGTGATGTGGCATGTCTTATCAAATCAAACAAACAACAGGTGGGATGCATAGTTTTGAAATCTATGGAGGCCTGAAGCAGACACGTTGAGAAGGCCTGTGTATAAAGTGTGCATTAAACCATGCAGGGCGTGGCCATGGTGAGGATCGGAAAGATTTTCTGTGAGCAGCTAGAGTAAGTGGTGCAGAGCTATTTTGTAGAGTGCATACACATGGGGAAGAGGGTGGAAATGACAGATCACTCTCAAAGAGTACCTCTTACAGCAAGGTTTGCCGATGGGTATTGAGGAAGAGCTCAATTCCTCAAGGCACCATCAATCTGTGGCTAAATGATTCCATCACATTTAAAAAAAATCCTCTTTTGTTATCTCTTGGAACCCTGCAGAAGGGTTTCAAGAAGGAGGAAATAAGTTGAGTTGAAGTTTCCCTATCATAACAAGTTTAAATTGCTCGGGTCCACTGGTTGTCCTTCAATAATGTGACTTTGGACCCCTAACTCAAGTTGCATAAAGTGAAAGTGGAACAACACTTTCATATATACAGGAATTATAAACATGCATACACCAACTTCAATACATCCTTTCAACTTAACCTTTTTAAACCTGCATAGCCTAAACATGACTTCTAGTGCTCAGTTAGACCATTTCTCGGATTCATTTTTAAACAGTTCCTCTGCTCCCATTTCTTCTCTCTTGCATATTTGACAAATCCATGTCATCATGCCAGCAGTCATAGCTTATTTTTCTTTAAAATGTCAAGTATTTTTCGCCTCCATCTAAACAGAAAATTGGAGCACATCCTGCTAAGTAGGCTGCAGGCCCTGCAGCGGCTTCCCTAGCTTTGGGTTTCTTCTGTGCAGTGATGCCAGGCGGTGGAAAGGCCGGGGATGCTCTGGCATGAAACTGCATTACACATTCGGCAAGAACTTTTGTTGGCAGCTCCCTGTTTCTTTTCCTTTGCCAAGCCACCAGGCAGGGATGGCCCTCTGTGCTGTCACGTTTATGGAAGGCAGACTTCTTGTGGTGCTAAGAACTAGGAGAAAACAGAAAACCAGTGTCTATGTTGGAAACAGCTCATATATTCAAGCTGACTTTGAACTCTTTTTGGAAATGAATTCGAAAAAACGTTGAATATACAAACAAAGAGTCTGCCCTCTGCCCAGACAAGTTGTCTTTAATTTTTCTCCATTGGCTTTTATTTCCAAACACCTCTTACATTGCCTTGGTAACGTCATGCAGAATTGATATTTTATATGTAGTTCATCTGTCCTAACATGTACCACGATTTTATTTCCCCCCCCAATCTTTTCTTATAGTCTAAAACATGTTGCCTCCATCCCTCTTCAGAGTCCTGCTCGTAGATGGACCTCTGGGGTTCATTAAGCAGTATGAGAAGGGGGCCAGTGTGGTAAGTCGTGTTGACTAGCTGAGGGTGAGACCACCAAACTAACTGATCCACTAATGTTGGAAGATTAGCTGAAGACTATAAGTATTGGCAGGGATTTCATGTCGGGTAGATAATATAGTGCATTGTAGGCTGAGAAAGGATGGAGCCTGACCAGCTTTATCTTGTCGCTGCATCTGGCAGTCTTAGTTTTCAGACTGCGTCAACTGACCAGGAGGGGGCATCGCCATCATCCACAAAAAAAACCTCAGCCGGACCACCCACTCAGAAAACACAATGACTACCCGGGAGCAACTCCATTACAGGATACAGACCAACTTCTACACCCCCCCTCTGTGGCAGACTCATCTACAGACCACCTGGCCCCCAACTGCCCTTCACTGAAGCCATCATCTACATCATCGACCCCCAGGCTCTCGCATCCACTGACTACATCCTTGGCGAACTCAACTTCCACCTGGACAACGCCAAAGATCAGTACACCACATGCCTTCTGGAGAACCTCACCAATGTAGGATTCAAACAGCTAGTCACAGTTCCTACCGACGCAGCAGGACACATGCCTGACCCAGTCTTCTCTGCCAGCGAAAGCGTCACCTATAGCCACACCAACAAACTCCTCTGGACTGGCCACCACTGCGTGCATTTTGCCTTTACCAAACCAACCATATACCATCAGGCCACCCTCGCCCCCCCGGCTGAAGCTGGAACATAGTCACTGAACTACAGCTAATTGCCTCCCTTGGCACTACCACACTGCCGACAGATACCGACGCCAAGTCAGCAGCACGTAACCACCAATGGATCTCCAACTGTGCTGACACTCTTGCACCCCTCAAGAAGGCTCTTGGAAAGCAACACTCCAAGAAAGCCAACTAGTTCACCCCCGCCCTCCACATGTCCAGACACACCTGCAGATGACTAGAGAAGATATGGATGAACAACAAAACCCCGGAAACCCACACAGCCTTCAAAACTGCAGTCACCACACACCAACTCCTCCCCAAAACAAGTAAGAAGCTGTCCCTCCAGGACAGAATAAATGCCAATGCACACAACAATAAAGGACTCTTTGCCATCATCAAGGAGTTTGCCAGGCCAAACAACAAGACCACATGCATCCCACCCTCCCAAGACCTCGGTAACAAACTCGGCACCTTCTTCCACCACAAGATCAGGCATATCTATGACAGCTTCAATACTCAAAACCCACTCACCAAGCCCAACATCACTGCACCCAACAACGCCACATCCCAACAAATCCTGCACAACTAAACCCTACTCACCACAGACAACACTCTCAAGACCATGAAGAGCATCCACTCCGGAACCCCCTCGGAAATATGTATGCACCACATCTCCCACAGAGCAGGCACCACCTTCGCCCCAGAGCTCCGGCGCACTGTCAACTGTTCCATCAAGACCACCACCTTCCCAGACGACTGGAAAGATGCCAAGATCAACCTCTGCTAAAGAAACCATCCGCTGACCCAACAGACCTCAAGAACTTCAGACCCATCTCCCTCCTTCCCTTCCCAATCAAGGTCATTGAGAAGGCAATCAAAGTCCAACTCTCCAATTCCATTGAGGCAAACCACTCTGGGAACAGCACCTACCCTCACAGACCACGCACGAAACCTGGGTATCATAGTGGACTCCTCGCTCAGCATGAACCATCAGATCAACGCCCTCACCCCATCATGCTTCCACACGCTCCGCCTGCTTTGAAAGACATTTAGATGGATCCCCACTGAATCCAGAAAAACAGTCACCCACGCTGTCATCAGCAGCAGACTAGACTATGGCAATGCACTCTACACTGCATCACCCATAAATTCCTCAATAAACTTCAGAACGTTCAACACACAGCAGCCAGATATCCCTCGCCGCAGCCACATCTTCGAACACCTCCGAGAACTCCATTGGCTTCCAGTCATCAAAAGGCTAACCTTCAAGCTCCTCGGGCACGCCAACCACACCCTCCACAATGCAGGACCAGTATAACTGAACCACTGCATCCCAGTCCATGTCCCCACCAGACACCTTCGCTCTGCCCAGATGGCCCAGGCCACCGCCCCCGTAACCACAAGACAAGAGCCAGAGGAAGATCTTTCTCCTACCTCTCTGCTAAGACCTGGAACACCCTGCCCACCCACCTTAGACCATCCCTGGCGCAGGCCCAATTCAGGAAGGACCTCAAGACCTGGCTCATTGATTGAACTTCATAGCGCAGATGGATCAGCACCCCAACCCAGCGCCTTGAGACCCTCATGGGTGAGTAACCGCACTTTACGAACATCGATTGATTGATTGATTGAACCTTCCTATAGGTAGAAATGTTCAGAGGTTGCTTTATTGTTTTATTTTAGATCTTTCAGCAGGTAATGCATTTTTTAATTATAAAAATCAGAAATAGTGTGTAGAGTTCCACCCGGACTCTAAGGTTACAATGTATCACACCAGACAGCCCAAGGGATGGGTGCAGCCCCAGGGTATCAATAAAGTCAGGGTGATCACTTCTGATCACTCTGTGATACCCCGTTATCCAGTGTGTGTGTTTCCCTTTCATTCAGTGCATGCACCATTGCTGTAGCATTACCTTTCCCCACCAGACTCCACACTGGTGACCAATCAATCAGGGTTCGTATCAAGCTTGGATAGTCACCTGTTAGAGTCTCAAGGCACTGGGGGGCGGGGGGGCTTGGGGTTCTGCAGTTCAGTCAAAGAGCCAGGTCTTGGGGTCCTTCCTGAATTGAGGCAGTGAGGATGATTGCCTGAGATTCCAGGTCTTCGTGGCAAGGTAGGAGAAGGATCTTCCTCCGGCCGTGATCCTATTGGTCCGTGGGATAGTGGCCAGGGCCAAGTTGGTGGAGCGGAGGTGTCTGGTGGGAGTGTAGAAGGAGAGACAGTGGTTGAGGTATGCAGGTCGAGGACAGTGTCAAGTCAAGTCAAGTCATAACATTTATATAGCGCACTACATACCCAGAGGGTTTCAAGGCGCTTAGGAGGGGAGGAGGATTATTTGTCAAATATCCACGTTTTAAGCTGCTTTCTGAACGCTAGGTGATTCTGGGTGAGGCGAAGGTAAGCGGGGAGTGAGTTCCATGTTTTGGCAGCCAGGTAAGAGAAGGATCTGCCTCCCATGGTGGTCTTGTTGATGCGAGGTACAGTGGCGAAGGCTTGGTTGGAAGAGCGAAGTTGGCGGGAGGGGGTGTAGAAGGACAGTCGAGAGTTGAGGCAATCTGGGCCGATGTCGTAGAGTGATTTGTGTGCATGGGTAAGCAGTCGGAAAGTAATCCTCTTATTGACGGGTAGCCAGTGGAGGTCTTTAAGGTGACCAGAGATGTGTTCGTTGCGTGGGATGTCTAATATGAGCCTGGCTGAGGCGTTTTGGATTCGTTGTAGTTTCTTCTGGAGTTTAGCGGTGGTACCTGCGTAGAGGGAGTTTCCGTAGTCCAGTCGGCTCGTGACTAGAGCGTGGGTGACTGTTTTCCTTGTTTCGGAGGGGATCCAGCGAAATGTTTTTCTGAGCATGCGAAGAATGTTAAAGCAGGAAGAGGATACGGCGCTGACTTGTCTGTTCATTGAGAGAGAAGAATCCAGGATGACGCCTAGGTTCCGTGCGTGGTCTGTCGGGATGGGTGCATTTCCGAGGGCTTCCGGCCACCAGGAGTCGTCCCATGCATAGCGGGATTTACCTAAGATGAGGACTTCTGTTTTGTCTGAGTTCAGTTTCAGACGGCTTTGTTTCATCCATTCGGCGACTTCTTTCATTCCTTCGTGTAGGTTAGTTTTGGCGGTGCTGGGGTCTTTGGTGAGAGATAGGATCAGTTGAGTGTCATCCGCGTAAGAGATGATGTTGAGGTTGTGTTGGCGGGCAATGGCCGCGAGGGGGCTCATGTATACGTTGAAGAGGGTGGGACTAAGTGAGGATCCTTGTGGTACGCCGCAGATGATTTCAGAGGCCTCGGACTTGAATGGTGGGAGGCGGACTCTCTGGGTTCTTCCGGTGAGGAACGAGGTGATCCATTCCAGTGCCTTTCCTTGGATTCCGATGTTTCTGAGGCGTTGTAAAAGGGTGCTGTGGCAGACTGTGTCGAAGGCTGCAGAGAGGTCGAGGAGGATGAGGGCGACTGTGTCTCCATTGTCCAGTAGAGTTCGAATGTCGTCTGTGGCTGCGATGAGGGCGGTCTCAGTGCTGTGTTTGGCTCGGAAGCCAGATTGTGAGGGGTCGAGTGATTTGTTGGCTTCGAGGAAGGCGGCGAGCTGGTTGTTGACAGCTTTCTCGATGACTTTGGCCGGGAATGGAAGAAGCGAGATGGGGCGGTAGTTTTTGAGTTCGGTGGGGTCTGCTGTTGGTTTTTTCAGAAGGGCGGTGAGTTCAGCGTGTTTCCAGTCTTCTGGGAAGGTAGCGGAGTTGAAGGAGCAGTTGATGACGTCTCGGAGGTGCGGAGCTATGACAGTGTCAGCTTTGTTGAAAATGTGGTGAGGGCATGGGTCTGTGGGGGATCCAGAGTGGATGGAATTCATCAGGCGGATGGTGTCCTCAGTGGAGATTGGGTTCCAGTCGTTGAGGGTGTTCACGGGGGGAGAATGTTCAGCAAATGGTTGGGTGGGTTGGTCTCCGGGTTGGTTTTGGGTGGGTTGGTCTCCGGGTTGGTTGTCAAAGCTGTTGTGGATGTCAGCAATCTTGTTGTGGAAAAAAGAGGCTAGGGAATCGCAGAGGGTTTGAGAGGGGGTGATGTCGTTGGAGTTGGCCGAGGGATTGGAAAATTCCTTGACGATGTTGAAAAGTTCCTTGCTGTTGTGGGCGTTGTTGTCAAGTCTATCCTTGAATGCTGGGAACACCAGAAACCCAGCAGTTGCTTGGCTACACACCACACTGCGCGCAAAAGAAAGTTAGCGGCCTGGCAGATAATGAGCTGCTGTGCACACCACTTGCCGGGCCGCATAAGAAGTGCCTGCCCACAGGTGAGGAGAGCCCTGCATCAGTGGCAAGGCTGCACCCACTCCTGTCCAGTTCAGTGTGCTCCACTAGCCCCATTCAAGAATTTTCACATGGGCCTCGAGGCCCGCAGTGGAAGTGAGATCGATGCAGTATAGGTGAGTGGCTGTAGCGCCACCTAGCAACCGCCATCTGCTTCGAACCTCAACGCTGGAAGTCTGACGCAGATCACGCTCGGCTAACGACGAGGCCTCAGAGAGATGCAGGCGGTAAGGAATCAGTGCAGGGTGAGTTGGAACGAGGTAGACTCCCCTGGGGGGCTCGCACGAGGTGGCTGCCTACTATTGCTGCAGCCTGCCAACAAGCACAAAGTGACCAAGCCCAAACAGACTCAAGAAGAAACAATATGTAAGAAAAGAAAATAATATAATAATAAAAGGAAAAAAAGGGACAGTCAACTGAACTGTAGGAAGGCCTGGCAGTGGTGTGACCCTGGGAGGGGAGATTTCACTAAAAAGAAAAGTACACATGTATCAGTAAATTGGGCGAAGTGGAACAAAAGAAAAAGAAGGGAAATAAAACCCTCAGTATCCGCTCAGGCCACAACAGAAGGCACACAAAACAGAAGGGGCTCACGTTAAAGAGTGAATGATGTGCAAGTAGAAAAAAAATATCCCAGCCCAGCAACAAGATGCAGATGACGAGTCCATAGTAGTCTTCTACAAAGACGTATGCATGCCTACACAAGTTAGCAAGCACCTGCACCAATATCAACCAGCTGATTCAGGAGTGCTGGTCATCTGCTCTTAGAAAACTCATACTACAACAGCCAGGTATCTCCCTAGACAATATCCTGAGAACCCACAAACTGGCCCGCAGTAGGGCTGAAGGCATGGAAGTGGCATTGGCAAGAGGGGAAGCCCTGTTGAGTGCAACCCAGACAAGAAAAGATCAAAGAGGCACAAGTCAACATCATCCAAAGACACCCGGCTCTGTCGCGCAACACCTAAGCAACCTGATAAAGAGTGCGGAAACTGCGGACTGGTACACCAGATGCCCAATCTGTGCCCAGCACAAGGGAAGGCATGTTCGAAATGTGGGCGCATGAGCCATTTCACCAAGGTCTGCCATAGCGGTGGGCCAAACACAGGTGCAGCATACCACGGGTGAGGGTGGCCAACCCTATGCCAGCTATCTCTCAAAGAGGAAGAAGCTGGACACTGCATATTGGCCAGAGTCCACAAATCACCCATATGATGATGACTTAGTATTCATAATCTCATTTACTTGAATAAAGAGTCACGACAAGTGCCCCTCCCCCGACGATGTGCAGGGTTGAAATCGAAGGAACACGGATCACAGATCACAGCTCTCATCGACACAGGCGCATCCATGAAGGTCATGGACTCAACCCAATTACATAAACTCAAGCCATGACAGACACTGATACGCACCAAAGCCCAGATCTACATGTACAGGGGAACTGAGACATAGAATGAAGGAAAGATGACACATGCCCGGTTCCATATGACTAGAGGAGGCATGGGCACTCTCCTTGGGTGCCACACCATGGAGGACTTGGGTCTGGGCTTCTTTACTCGGCAGGTGGATAACTCGCACACCACGAACTTATTCGGAGGATTAGGACGCTTGAAGGTCTTGAATGTAAAATTCCATACCGATGAGGCTATAAGACCCACAGTAGAGCGCTATTCCACCTGTGCCCACTAGTGGAGAAGGCGTTAGACCAACTTGACTAGCAAGGGATGATTGAGAAAGCCACTGTGTCCACCCCATGGGCCTCACCTCTTGTAATAGCCCCCAAGCCGAAGCAACCAGGAGCCATTAGACTATACATTGATATGCGGCTCCCAAACAAAGCCATACACCGACAGCGGCACATCACCCCCACAGTCGATGACATAGTGGCAGACCTCAAAGGAGCCAGGTGGTTCTCGAAGCTGGAACCCAATGCAGGCTACTACCAGTTTGAGTTATATGAAGCAAGCAGGTACATAGCTAACTTCCCAACTCACATGGGTCTTCGCAGATACAGATGCTTCAACTTCGACATCCCATTAAAAGCAGAGGTGATTTAGAACGTCACCAGAGAAACCTTCTATAGACTGGTTGGTATGCTAAATATTAGTGACAACATCTTGATATATTCTGTTGCACTAGAAGACCACCACGAGAGGCTGAGGTAGACATTAAAGCGGTTAGCAGACTGTGGGCTACCCCTCCACAAGTAGAAGTGCTCATTCTATATCAACATCATCAAATTCTTTGGATACCTCAGCTGAAGTGAGGACTACTGGTGGACTCGAAGAAAGTCAAAGTAATCAAAAATGCAGCATCCTATTAAATGCATCATAGATGAGAACTTCCTAGGAATGGCCAACTGGTGTTTGATCCCAACCTGCACGCCAACCTGCACTCTGTTGGAGCCTCTACAAGCCTTAGCGAAGCCGGACAGTCCATGGGATTGGGACACCAGAGCCAATTTAGCATTCCGAATGATAAAGGAGGCCCTCTAAATGACACAATAATGGCATACTTCAACCTTCAAGGGAGAGAGAATAGAATCACAACAAGAAAGAAGCACTTGATAATTGAAGAGCACACCACGAAGACGAAAGCCTACACATGAAACTATCAAAGCTCGAAAAAGTCCGAGTGAGCTGAAATTAACATGAAAGATTTACCGTGCTAAGCAGTGAACAAGGCTTTCAGAGCCGGCACAAGAAACGATAAATAGCAAAGAAGCCCTTAATTAAATAACTTTGGCTGGAAAAAAAGATAAAGAAAACGGAACGGACAAAATACGCACTATTGTCCAGAAACCCACAGTGCTGCTAAAAACCAAAAGCCCTGATGAGAGTCCATATATTTAATATCAGTGATTCGAAACACGTTGGCTTTATCATGATTCCCTGTGTTTTCCCACTTTTCCTTAATTGAAATGTTGAAATGTATAACATTTGTAGAATATCTATGAAATAATATCTATATATGAAATAGGATCTCGATTTAGAAGTTAAAGACAACACAAGACGTCTAAGATAGTAGGATGACAATGTGGTTGTCCAATGTTTTGTTAATCATATGTACATAAGCTTTTTCTGTATATAGACTTTATTGTCTATTCCTGTTTTGAATATGCAACAAAAAAAATCAAAAAGAAGTTAAAGAAAAGGTATAAATAAAGTACCAGATCAAATGAACTAAAAAAGTTTGGTCTAGCGCTAATTTAAAGACGCACAAAAAATACAGGTTCTGCCCATTTTTCCCTGCTTCACAATTATATACAGCCCAGTCAGAACCTGGCCCACCGGGCCCAACTCCCCTTGTTATCAATACTTCAACCTCAGGCACAAAACAGATCTGGTGGTAGATACTCTTGCAAGAAAAACGTGAAGGATCGTGGGTTCTCATCGCCTATGCAAGAAAGGCACTCAGGGAGAACAGGGATGCTTAAATTTAGCATGAGTGTTAGCAATCCAGTGGGCAGGCAGACACTTCCACATATACCTCTGTGGGCAGAGGTTCCAGGTTGTGACTGACTACAGGCCACTTTTTCTACTTTTTTGCTGGCACTGCCAGAAACGGACCATCTCGCATACAGCGACGGGACGTGCAGCTTCAACCATACAAATTTATGAACAATTTGGCAGACTTTCTGTCCAGGCCCAGGCCAACACAAGCTGGCATGGGTACCACCGAGGAAGACAAAGTTGCGGTGGAATTCGTGACAATGGTAGTCTATGAGGCCTGTCCATGAGTACTCTCCATCCCAGAGATCCAAAAAGCCATGGAAAGAGACACAACCATCATCAAGGCAAAAGAGACGAGAGGCTCTGTAGGAGACAGTGGCACAACTTTGAGGATGACACTAAGGCATTAATGAGGATGAGCAAGTGATGAGCCAAATCTGGAGGATCCGGGTTGAGCTCCGCATGAGTGAGGAAGGTCTGCTCCTCCAAGGACGACAGATCATGATGCCCAGAAGCCTGTGAGCGAGAGTCTTTGAGCTAGTACACCAGGGTTGCCAGGGCCTCATGAAGACAACGGTAGGCCTCAAAGACAAGGTATGGTTCCCTGGCATGGACAACTGGGTGGATGACAGAGTCAGAGGTTGCCGCTCTTGTGCTAGCATGAGCGGAGACCCACCGTCTGCCCCGATAATCAAAGAGAAAGCATGCCTGACCACATCGTCATGTGTCAGCAGTTTTCCTGATGGCTGTCTCACAACACTGGTGGTCGACAGCCATACCAAATACCCAATAGTAAAACTTGTGCTGTCTACAGCCCTTGTGAGTGTAAAGCACACGCGGGTGAAGATATTCAGATTGCTGGGAATCGCTGATGAAATAAAGACGGTCAAAGGACCTCTCTTCAGGGGAAAGAGTTCCAATCATGTCACATCAGCCTGAACATTAAACACTGAAAGGTGAATCCCACAGTGGCTCCAGGCTGGAAGGTGGAACACTTCATGCACACACTGAATAGGGTGCTGAGGATTTGAGTGGATTGAGGGGAAGATGCAGACTATGGCCTGCACCGCTTCCTAAGGGCCTACAGGCAAACACCACCCAGAACCAGAAGGTGTGACCCCAGCAATCTGCAAATGAGGAAACAAACTGGAGAATACTAATAGGGTAACTGTTCCTGTAAAAGTATATTTCAGGGTGGAAACAAGGCCCAAGTGAGGTAATAATACTAATTAGGAAGTAATATCCTCACACATACTATAGGGCGTAGCTCCTGTTGGGGTCGACACTCGAGCCATCAGCACAGCCTTATCAACCGCTAGGCCACTCAGGAGAAATACAAGACCATAAATGACCGAGCCAGTCAAACTCGCACAGCTGTTGTCTCGAATTTGGTCATAGGAGACAAGGTGATCATGAGAGATCGACACCCAGGGTAGAAGATCCACACCCTGTTTGAATAAGGGATGTGGGAAATCATCAGCATCCAGGGGGAAATGGTCACCATCCAGCGAGGCCTGTCCACCATATCCAGAAATATCTCTTGGTTCAAGTGGATCAGGTTGCTGGTAAATGAACAGGACCACAGCCAACAGGCAGTGGATGAAGCACCCGAAGATTGGCACAGCAACACCTATCCCTTGTCGGGACACAACATCAATGGAGCAAGATCAAACGATGGTGGGCCCGAGAGAGACTGGCAGAGTCTGATGGGCATGAGCGATAAATAACCCACAAACCAGGAATCAAGTGGTCGAAGCCAGAGATAAAGACTATACCCCAATCCTACACCCAGCCAGAGACAAAAAAACTAAGGGCCCCATTATGATGTCGGGCGGATTGCCCCGGCCAGGCTGGCGGTGGCTACCGCCAGCCTGGCGGGGGCAATCCGCCTGACATCCACGCTCGTTTCCCCCCGCCATATTAGTATGGCGGGGAGGACCTCGGCGGATGGCAAGACCATCCGCTGCTTTTCAACCCCGGTCGCCTTGCGGCGGGGGCGGAAAAGGAATAATATGGTGGTGGTGTCTATTAGACACCGCCAGCCATATTACGATGGGCCTGGGCAGGTGCCCCCATGGAAAGGCATGCGGTCTTCACTTTGGGGGCCCCCTGCAGGCCCCCAAAGTGAAGGAGGGATGGGGGTGCACACGGGGGGTACCTGTGGTACCCCCCTGCGTTTGCATATACAATGCGGTAGGCACCGCGCGGTGCCTGCCGCATTGTGTATGCAAATGCATACATGCATTCATGGCATTGAGGCGGGCGGTGCTCTCTGCACCGCCCACCACAATGTTATAAATGCAGGATGCGGCCGCCACTGTGGCGGCCGCATCCTAATTCCACCACGGGACCACCACCCTTATGGCGGGCGGTCCCTAGTCCTGATAGGATGGCGGGCGGACTACGTCCGCCCGTCATTCTAATAACCCCCCAAGTTTGTCATATCCCAAATAAATGAATATCCTATTTGTTCTATGAACGTAAAAGTTGGGAGGGATGTAGCGTATATTACAATGTATTTTTCGCACCAGAGAGCCCAAGTGCTGGGCACAGCCTAAGGCATAATTAAAGTCAGGGTGATCGCTCGTGGTAGCTCGGTGATGCCCAGTTATCCAGTGTAAATGTAAATGTGTATGTCTTGTAAAGCACACTGCTACCCGGAGGCGTCCTGGTGCTATAGACCGCTGCGGAACCCGTCCTGGCTTTCCCTGTGAGATGTTCCCTCCTGGGTATCTCCAAGGTGAAACCAGACATTCCCGGCGTTTGTGGGGGGCCGTTGTGGAGAGGAGGCTAGCTAATTCCCAGAGTTGCCGAGTGTGATCCCTGGTTAGAGTAGGCACCGAGGCAAGAATTATCGAGTCCGCTGACCCTGGTTCACAACGCAGCCACGCAACTCAGGGATTGAACCCTGGTCCCAGACCGTCCTCTGCTTCTGCGTCTGCCGCCTCTAACCAGTGAGCCACACCACTCCACCAGTGTGTGTTTCCCTTTCATTCAGTGTGCGCCTCAGTGCTGAGGCCTTACCCCTCCAAACACCCCATTGTCCACTACAATCCACAGTTTTCCTCTCTTTGTTGTAGCAATGCAGAAAAGGAGTGTTAAATGTTGCTTTTAGTTTCTAGATATGAATGCCTGCTTGTCGCTATTGTGTTTGGCCAGAAGAAAGCTTCACCTCGCACGGCATGTCTCCTGTCACACCCCGCACTCTGTCATTCTGAAACTTCCATGGCAACACCAAAATCTGCTCCGAGTCCAAACAGTTCAAAAGAAACACAAATCAACTTAATGGATCCTGCCTTTTAAGAATACCGTGAAAACAAACACAAAGTTGAAGGCTCACTTAAAAGTCATCTAGCGCTCATTTGCAGGTGTGCAGAGTCCTAATGGCCCATTAAAAAAAATCAAACGCAGAGGAAGAGAGATTGGAGAGAATTATTTACCTCTTTACAAAGTAAACTGAGGAAAAGAAAGTAAATAATAGCAGCGTGCAACTTCATCTATAGACGTGTTGTTTAAGTGATGTTTTCAGCAGTTTACTTCTGAACACACAAATTAGCACAGTTTAGAAATAAGACGCAATTAGGCCTTTTTTTGCCAAAAATGTGCACAAATCTCTCAAATTCCAGTACTGTTGCTATACAGTAATTTTTCCGGCCACTCTAAAATATTGTGCAACCTGTGTGTAAATGAATTTAGAACAAGCAGATTTCCTGTCACCTTCACACTGGGGCAAGCAAAAATATAATTTGTGCCCCTGGCGTACAAACCTCACCACCACTAAGGACCGTAATATAGGTCCCTGGATGAGGGGTGTAAATTCGGCACCTCCAGAATTAACGACACAAAGGGTCTTGTTAATTCTCAGAGTGAAAAAATGAATAGAGATTCTGGGTTGAACACTGAGAATCCCCTAAAGAATGAGGAATAACTAGGGGGATTGGTAATTCCATGACTAACACCGTAAGTAATTCCCTGGATTTCCTTGCAGATTTCCTGGAGATTTCAGCTGCTTTCAGCCACGGACCTTGGACCCCCAAAACATGAGAGGTTCTCGCTAACGCCTCAGACCTCATAATTCCTGACGGGACATTTGACAGGCCTACCAGCCCTATAGAACTTCGGACCTCTCATTATCAGGGAATAACATCTTACATTTCCAAACTGTCAAAATAGCGCATGCGAAGATTGCACTGTGAATGCATGTCGCTGTATGTACTTTAAGATTTAAAATCATCCTATTATTAAAAAAAAAACATACATCTTTGTTGAAGGCCAAATAATTACAACAATGCAAAGCATATAACAACTGGTGTTGTTACTTGTCCAACCTGAAAAATCACTGGGCAGATTTACAAGCCCCTTGCGCCTCTTTTACGCCACTGTTGCGTCACTTTCGTGACGCAGAGGCGGTGTAAATCCTGCGCCAGAAGTAGGCGTTCAGGCGCAGGGGGTGGGGGCGTTCCAGCGCAGGAACGCCTCCTAAAAGTGGCTGAGTGAAATCTACAAGATTTCACGTAGTCACTTTTAAGCCCATGCTGTGTCAAAACCCTGCGCCTGCTTGAAGCAGGCGTAAGGATTGACACAGCATTTAAAAGATAGTGCACCCCGGAGCCTTGCTGGAGCTGCTTGGTGCTTGCAACGTAACTCCAGCAATGCGCCTCCTTTACGGCACAGATGCGACACGCATCTGTCAGTTTTTGCCCCATGGTGCGCCGCATTGTAAATGCGGCGCATCCATGGTGGCGGAGCTCTGACGCACAATAACTGGCGCATCCATTCTGGCATGTGCCAGTTATTGTAAATCTGCCCCCACATATCGTTAGAAAGAGCTTCAGATCCTCGAGGAAACAAGCTTGAAGGAAGATGCCAGACTCCACCAGTTGCCAAAATCACAAAGTTCCCCAAAACATTTGTCAAGTAATGCTGTGGTGCTGTACTTCATTCGATGCACAAACTCAAGAAATTATGGTATGAGATACAGGGCTGTGTCTGCATGCCAAATGGAAATGGCCTCCAACACTTTTGTTGATAGCCCTCATCGCTGATGCTCTGTTCAAGTGAAAGCAAAACCTTCTAGAACACATGTATCAAGACCATAATTCTCAACAAGGAGCTAACAAGAAACGTTTTGCAAAAGTGATACATTTTGTGAATTTTCTTACTGTTCCAGAACTTCAACTATGAGTGAAAATTTCTGTGCGAAAATTTTTCTGTAAGAATTTTCCAACACAAAACTTTTTTCAGAATTATCCAGTTAAATATGATTTTCTGGGAATGCTTTTTCTTGCAAAACCTATTTTGTGGTCTTTGTTCAGATGATTTTTAACTTGAATTACTCGCTTAACTTCATGAAGCTTCCTAAGTATTGAGACAACTTCATGTAGTTTGCAAGCAAGACGCATGTGGCTACTCACAACCCTATTCCCAAATCACACACACCGAGTTCTTTTACATTGTTTGAAGCAGATTTACTAATCTTCACACATCGCAAAAAAACAGCTGTATTGAATTGTAAGTCACATATTTAGCACTGTGCCAAGTTTCCTTTGTGTCCGATCATGAAACGTATGTACTTTCGCTCAGGCAAAGTACATTGAGCTACATGAAAAGCACCACTACACCTACAGGTTAAATTCAAGCAATACAAACTGCACTCCAGACTTGCCCCGCTTATTATACCACTTTACATTAGAAATTCGTAGGTGGCACTGCTTTCTCAGTTCAAGCCGTCAAGCTTTGGAACGCACTGGAAGCCAGTATGAGAAGAACCCAGGATCATATACACTTCCGTAGACCGTTGGACACTTGGCTATTTCCTAGATAACTGTACCACCAGTATCTCAGCAACAGAGCCTAGAAAAACAGTCACACTCTCGAGTGCAGTCTTCAGCTTACAACCCACGAACTGCAAACAAGTCAACCAGCAAACTGCTTTAACTATGCAGGTAGGGAAAAAAAAAGCTGACCTATGACTATGCATGATATAATTATGCACTTCCATGTATAAGAGTTATGGCCCACAATAATACTAAAACCATAATACGCAGCTGTCGGTTACAAATTGTTATACCTATTCAAATGACATACAACATATCTGCTATGAGAGTTCTTCATCACCGGCACTGTACAGTGAAACATCACCAAATGAATAGGTAACAGAAGAACTGAAGAGCTCTATCACACATTTTTGGACAATTTTTGAGGGCTTTAACATGGTCCATTCACTGCAAGTACCAAGTATCCATCCAATCCTATCGCTTTTTATACATCTCAAATAGACACTCAAATATGGGATGATATCATATCATATGAAATACCACGAAGGGAGCTACATTTATTTTAAAAGCCACCAACATGTTGAAAACCATAAAACTGCACGTCTATCTCTTAAACTTCATTATCCAACACACTGCTACATATCTTGTCCCATAACCTGACCTCGGTAGTCATCACACACACATGAAAAGCCTCTGTATAGCACATAAGGCCATTTATGGCTCAGCCCCTAGTTATATTAAAGACCGTTTAATCAAGTACATGCCAAGTAGGGCCCTTCGGTCAGCTGGGGCATGTAATTTAGTCTGCCCTAGGTCCAACCTTTTGTCCATAGGCGGTAAAGCCTTTTCGAGTACGATCCCGCAGGCCTAGAACCGTCTACCAGCTGAACTTCGGAAGGAATATAATCTCCTCCCTTTTAGGAAGAATCTAAAGACTGAGCTCTTCCTGGAGGCATGGGGGCCTCGGTGAGGTGGTGGCTCTGTGCTTTGCTGATGGTGTATGTCCTCTGATAGTGCTTAGATACCCCTGGGTGATAATGCGCTCTATAAGTGTATAATAACATAACATAACATAACATGAAAACACTTCCCTCATAGCATCAAAACAAAAACAACATCCATTCAACCACACAACCAACCCTCCCTTGGCTACACGCTGCACAGCGGATCTTAGCGCTGAGAGCGGACTTGGGCCAAAACAAACTTTCTCGGACGCCATTGCCGGCGTGCACCGAGGCCCCGCCCCTTCGAGGCCACACCCCTCCAGCGCGCTCTCTCCACCAATAAATATGTGCCTATGGCGAAGCGCAGCGGGCACGCCGTCAGTGCGCCGTCAGTGCGCCGTCAGCGCGCCTAAGGCAAGCCCAACTGCGCCCGTCCGCGCCAGGACGGGCCTAGGGCCAGCCACCCTGGACCTTTCTATTCAAGCAAGGCTGGACTTCCTACTGCAACATCTAGACCGAGCGAAGGGTAAGGGCGGAGGGATCGCGATTATCTATAACAACCAATTCACATGTCGTTTTCACAACAGCCCCCTATCGAACTGTGAAAATGTACATTTCAACATCCAACTTTCCCCTTGTAACTCCCTCTCAGGAGTCCTCATTTACCACCCACCAGGGCCTTTAGGCCAATTTTGTAGCTCCCTCCTGGAATTTTCAACTCACTTTCTAGCACTTCGTCTAACATGATAATCCTAGGGGACCTTAACATTCATTTTGATAAGGACGATGACGATACTGCAACAGAACTCCTTACAGATTTAGCAACTCTTCAGCTACAGCTCCAGAACAACCAACCTACACATAGGCTCGGACATTTACTTGACACTATCATATGTAACATTGATGATCTTAAAACAAACGCCCCGATCCCTCTGCCATGGTCGGACCACCTACTCATCCCTTTTAGATGGGAAGTACCTAACATCTCTCCCACCAACAAATCCTCTGACACACCCTCGCGTCCCTGGGCCAAACTAGACATCGATAAATGGAAACAGACCTTAGAACTCTGAAAACCAATCCATGAAACAGACCCTATCAGAGCAGACATGAAGTTCTCCGCTTGGATCGAAAACTCCCTTAACACGATCCTCCCAAAAAAAACTCACCTTACCTCCCGTAAAAAAAAACCTGCCCCATGGTTTACCCAGGAGACCCGCCACCTAAAAAAACTCTGTAAAAAAGATGAAAGAGTGTGGCGGAAAGACTTCGATCCTGATCGCAAGAAAGACTACAAACTGTCCATTCTTACCTACAAAAAAGCCTTGAAAAATGCACAAACCGCCTTTTTTCAAGAGAAAATTAGTGTGGCATCCTGCTCATCAAGGGAGACTTTTCAAATCGTCAAACAACTCCTAAAAACACCAGAACTGTTAGGATCGATCGACCCCTCAGACAACCAATGTGACAAACTGGCCACATTTTTTTGACCAAAAAATTTGAAATATCTTACAAATACTTCCGCCCTTCTCCAATACGGATCATTGTGTAGCTGCAGAACAAACCAACACCCTTAACACGGGACTTGACTCATTCACCCTCATAAGCCCTGACACTCTGGCGCCTATTCTCCAGTCACTCAAAAGTGGCTCAACATCAGACCCCGCCCCAGTTAAAATCTTAAAGCTGGCAACACCGACTATTCTCGAACCACTGGTAAATGTAATCAATGCCTCTCTGACCAACGGAACGGTTCCCCCCAGCTGGCAGAAGGCGAATGTCAGGGCTCTTGAGGTAATAGAAATTTTCAGGTAGCCAATGTGTCCCCCACTCGCACCCTATCCATGCACCCATGTTCCTTGTATGTCGTGTAACTTCTGTTCCGTGCATGCCACAAAGACGCATATGCATTTGCATCCAACCTTAACATGTCAGCTATCCAGTCCTACATGAAAATCCTGTTAATTAGGCTTCTAGGCCTATGGTGCCAACGTCTTTATATGGTGCACTTTTGAATCTCGCATACGTTTTCCCCATGTTTCCTGGCTCACTCGAGCTAGGCCCTTAATTGAGGCTCCGAGTCTTCCCTGTCTCTGAAAGCTGTAGTTTAGGTATGCATCCCTGACCCCTGCCTTACTTCCTGCCAGCAAAGCGGTGCCCGGCTCGGCCTGGACTGCCTGCCAACTTAGTATTTTGCCTACAAGTTATCTGCTCAGCCTCCTCGAAAACACATTCCAGTCTAGTGAAATAGGTAAACATATTCCCGGCTGCAGAGCAAAGGGCCCGGCCTTCCTGTCCTCCTTGCAAGTGATTTACTGAACCCGTTACCATGGTAGGCCCATGGCCCCGCGCATTGCACCAAGACACATATGCACGCACTAGCATTCAGTATTGAATAGCCTCTGCCCGAGAGACCTTTTACTCCAGACACTACATCCTTCAAACATGAGATACCAGATATGCTATAGGTACAGGTTGCTCTGACATCCCAGACACCAGTCTCCTCCACTAGTGCTAAAGTCAAAGCCCCCAGTTCTCCCCAGTTACACGTCATGCTCAGTTGCGCGCGCATATAGGTCACAAGTTTCTGCTGATCCTGCAAACTTTCTCTAAGCATCCACCCACTTGTGACGTTTCTTGTGACGTTTCTCTGACATGTCAAGTGCACGCCCACGTGTACGCCTTCTTACACGCCTCCTGTTACGCACATGTGTTCTTATCTCTCTCTTTTCACCTGTTACGCCTACTGTATTCATTTCAATTATACTGTTTTACTATATATAATGTGTGATGTTAATAAAACGTTGAATGTCCCTTCCTGAACCTTAGTGGTGATGGAACATGATATCCGATCCTCGAGGATCATTAATTAAAGCCCGTATGACTCAGATCCCACGGACTCTGCCTCTCATTTGATTGAGCTTCCTTATTGATATTTAATTGTATGGAAAAATAGTACGGTAATTTTATTTACCACATAATTTGGTGCCCGAATAGGGACCCCCCCCTTCCCCACTCGCCGGCGATGTTACGCAGGCCTTGACCCCTTCTACAGCTGCGACAGAATCCGTGCATGCCTGCGGGTTTTCCTGCTATCTCCCTCGAGGCCACGGAGGAGACGGAGACTGCGGTCCGGCATCCAGACGAGGCGGTGAGGAATGCGGAGGATCCCGACCAGAGCCCCAAGTCGAGAGAGCAAGGTCCGAGGTATCCGGAGGCCCACCTGTTCCGAGGCGCATGCGTGGTAGCAGTAATAGCCAGACGTCGTAGCAGTCCAGTCCAGTCCAGTCCAGTTTCCGAGGCCTTCAGTTTTTGCTTCCCGGTGAGTACCGTTGTTGGGAACGCATCTAGACGGGTTCATTAATTTGTGCCCGGTCAAGACAGGTCTGGGTACACAGACCTGGTCCAGACGTGTTCACTTAGGTGAATACGGTCCGACGTGTCTCTTTATGGGACCGGTATTGTCTGTACTGTTTTAGCAGTGCATCTAGTAATCCAGTGTATTCTAGTATTGTATCTCGAGAAATTTTCAGAATTCGTGTTTTTCTATGTACCAGGTAATATCAGTCTGAAATGTTAATTGTGTTTAATGTCGTGGTATGAATGATTGTTTGCTATTCATTACTGTGTTTCTTGTGTTCACGTCCGAATCACTTCAAACATGCCACTGTTCTCGAAATTACGTCAGATAGGAACTAGGAAAGGGATACTTGAAGAAGCAGTTCCCGTCCCGCCTAGGGACACTCCTGGATATTTTATGTACCATAAGCATGGCTTAGATGCCGTACTGTATCTAGATTTGTGGGTGGATTACACCAAAGACCTGGAAGAGAAGTTTAGATGGCCTGTCTCAGGGACATGGGATGCTGAATGCATCATGAGAGTAGAAGAAGCATTGTGGAAAAAGAAAGCCAGACAATCCCAGAAAGATGCCATAGAATTGTGGCGCAAAGAAGCGCATAGAAGAACAGAGAAAGCAATCAGAAAATCAGAGAGAAATAGAGAAGAATCCGAGAAATCTAAAGAACGAGAGTTACTAGAAGAAGGAGAACGAGTCAGAATAGAACAACATGACCGACAACGAAATGCCCTAATTACAGGCATGTATCCTGTTCTTGCCGAGGGCCTGCCCAAGGCGACCCCGGAAGTATCCCGTAACTTGCCACCACCATTGGTCCCGACTAAACTCCGTCACAAACAGACCGCAGCGGACATTTTCCTTTCGTCCTAATTAGATGATGTAGCTCCAGCGTATACCAATATACGCGTACCACCTGTTAATAATGTACAGCAGCCTATCCAGCCTAATCAGCCTGTTCAAGACGCATCACCTACACTCCCTCAAGATTCGACTCCCCCACCCGTTGTTACTTCCCAACCTGTCCCAACTATCCCTGTCACAACTATTCCTATCACTACTACTACTGTCCCTCCTGCTATCGGTCCTACCAATCCTTTTTCTACACATACCACTCAGAGTCAGCCTACATTACCTGCACCTACTTTTCCAGCTATGACACCAGTAGTATCAACACATCTAGTTGATAGTTACGCTTCCGCTTCAGGAGGTGCCGTAGGGGGTCAACCTGTCACCCCGCCTCAAGTAAAACGAATGACACTCAGAGAAGTAGCATTACAACGTACACCGAAAGCTGCGACTTTCGCATCCCTTAGACAGTACATTACAGATTGCAGATATGATCCAGTACCAGGTGAAGGCGAAATGATGTTAATTTCGTTACGTTTACGTCGTGTTGCAAATTATTTGATGCTTTTACCAGAAATGACTAACCATCTAGACAATATATATCATTTTATTAGAACTGGGGAGAGACCAGAATGCATTTGCGAGGCCATGGCACATCACAAGGTTGAGACACAAAGAATGATCTTACGGTTTTTGATAAATTGTTTGATAAGGGAACGAGATCGGCCAGGTACTAGCAAAGAAAAGATGGACGTACTGATGAATTGGAGTAATAATATAGCAGATTGTAAACATGATAAACAAAATTGCGTAGAAACAATGTACAGGAAGATCCGTAAAGAAATTGTAATAATACACGAAAAAGAAAAGGCGGCTAATGCGGCCGAGACAGAGAAGAGTGAAGCCTCAGAGGAGGAAGATGTAGATGATACAGTAGAAGACTCAGATAGAATAGCGTACGTAGGAAGAGTGAAACTTCCCAAACAGTATTCCTTTGACAGATCTTTTGACAGACCTATTCGTCTAGAAAACAAGAAACGTTTCCTTTCCCCCATACCAGAACAGTGTTCTCTTGAACATGTATTTCAAGCCACCGATAAAATACTGAAAGATAGAATAGGTTACAGGGAACTTAGTACCATGCATGATCAGGAACTAGCACGGTCAGCAGTCCAATGGGCTGGTAATACTAGTATATATAAAGATGATTCAGTAGCGCAAACATTTTTGAGCCTTTCTCCAGACGATCAGCGATTAGCTGGTATGTACATGATCCAACACCTCATTACCCTATATGAAAGTCAGCATTCTGATCCAGGTCCCCTATATAATATATTGGAAGAATTACTCCTAAAACGATGGAGAGGCCTAGGTACCGATTTAATTAATACAATTCTAGAACAACGCCACAAATACAGAACTTTCCTGACTCCACATTTCGTTTCTGTTCCACCCCCAGTAAGACAACCACTTTACATAGACAGACAGAATCCCTTACGAGAAGTTCATCCCGTCCAGACCCCAGGGGGTGAGCTTCAACGAGTATTCGTATACACACCCCTGACTAAAATGGAATTATTGGAAATGAAGAAATTAGTGCCCTGTCATGATAAAGATCCAGCAGGATTCCACCGTGAGTTAAAAGACATGTTACTCATGGGAGACTATACATATTCCGACATTCTTAAAATGTTAAAAGTATTGTTGCCGGCTGGTATCTACGAAAAACTTGAGGAGAAAGAATGGGAGGTGGGAGATAAAAAGATTATTTGGACTGAATTAGAAGACGAAGATAATAGACGAATCCCAGGTACAGGTCTTGGGGTCAAAACTAAAGCATTACCAGGATTATTAGTGCAAGTCTTGCCTAGGTTATTGACAGTTAAAAAGGAAGACTGGGATGCAATCTCAGCCTGCAAACAGAAACAAGACGAAGACACTAGTGATTTTTATTCCAGATTCGAGAAATGTTTCATTATTAATAGTGGTCTGAAAACAAGTAGTGAATCATATCCACATCTCTTTGTGACCAAATTAGTCGAGAATTCCTTACCACAAGTTAAAAATAGAGTACTGAAAGTCGAGAGCACATGGCAAGCTAATACTCCTTCCCAAATGTTACAAATGTTACAGTACCACCAGAACCGAATCAGAGAGGAACATGAGCATGAACAGAGACGTATGAAAGATACGAAAATGAAAGTACTAGTTGCCCAGTCCGTCCCAGCAGATGGTCAGAAGAGGGGTACCACACAGACTAGTCATTCTGCAGCTCCTGTTAAAGGGAATTGCAATTATTGTAAACAGCCAGGTCACTTCATAAACGAATGTGCCGTTTTAAGACACAACATAGCCACAGGCAAAACGAAAGAAAGACCGCGTCCACCTAGACCAGAACACGTTCCACAACACGTTCCACAGAATATTCCACAGAATACGCAACCTCCACAGAATGCACAACAAACAGTAGCTGTACCCCAGCCCAAACCCATTGCCGCCACACAACATGTCACACAGCAAATGTACCAGTATGCACAGTCAGATTACCCCGATTATCAGCAGTATACATGAAACAGCCTAGAGAGGGAGGTTGGCTTGCCCCTTATCGAGGTTCCTGTAGATCAAGAGGGTCCCTATGTACATAGTCAGGTATTAGGGAAAGACAGAAAATTTTTGATTGACACAGGGGCGAGCAGAACTACCATCAGTCACGACGAGGTTCCAGGGGCACCCCTCTCAGGCTCACAGAATGTTTCCCTTGGATTTTCAGGAAAGCCTATTGTTAATGAAGTGTCAAAGCCAGTTCCCCTTGCAGTAGGTCCGTTGTCTCGAACTACAGACTTGTTACTTACGAAATCATGTCCTGAAAACTTGCTTGGTATTAAAACATTGAAAGCATTAGGAGCAGTGATATGTTGTTCTCCGGAAGGATTGAGATTATTTTTGCGTGATTTTAAAGGCCATTATGTGTTGAGAGATTTTGATCCAAGATTGCAAAATGTACCACAGCATTTATGGGCGCAAGGTCCAACTGATGTAGGTTGTATGCACATTACACCCTATCGTGTTACTCTTAAGCAAGGTGTTGTACTGCCCCGAATCCGACAATACAAATTACCCCCCGAGGCTGTAACGGCCTTACTGAAAATTATTGACGAGCTCATTGCCCAAGGAGTAGTTGTAGAAACTGACTCCAATGTATGTAATTCTCTAATCATTCCTATCCTTAAACGAACAGACCCAAACGCACCTCCAGTCTACAGACTTGTGATCGACCTTCGGGAACTTAATAAATGCATAGTACCACAGTACCCAGTAGTCCCCGATATTTCTTCCCTATTGACTGCCATTGATTCTGAAGCGGTGTTCTTCACCGTGATAGATCTTAAAAACGCCTTCTTTAGCGTCCCCATTCATCCTGAAAGCCAGTATCTCTTCGGATTCTGTTTAAATGGCCGAAGCTTCAAATTTACACGTGCACCTCAAGGGTTCACAGAAAGTCCTAGTATTTACAGCCAAGCCCTGAAACGACAACTAGACAGTATTCACATGCCTACTGACACTGCTCTGCTGCAATATGTTGATGACTTGTTAATCACAGCACGGACCGAACGTGACTGCGAACGCGCATCACTGACAGTCTTGTATTTTCTGGCCAAAAAGGGGCATAAAGTGTCCCCTTCGAAGCTACAATTCTGTGCCCAGCAAGTGGTATACCTTGGACACTTGCTGTCCAAGAGGGGTAGACAGTTGACACCAGATCGTATCCAGTTAATTGCACATCTGCCACAACCCAAGACACAAAAGGAAGTACGGGCCTTCATTGGCCTCACTTCTTACTGCAGACAATGGATTCCTCAGTACGCATATCTGGCCAAGCCACTCATACAGTTGACAACACAGGAGGCAGTGACTTCGACTGTCCTCCCTTGGACTCCGGACATACACAAGCTTTTAATGACTTGAAGAAAGCTTTATGTCAAGCACCTGTTTTAGCGACACCATGTTACAGTAAACCTTTTACACTTTTTGTCACAGAACGCGATGGCACAGCATTATCTGTTCTCACACAAGATCAAGCAGGACACCATAAGCCTTGTGCTTATTTTTCTAGTACATTGGATCCAGTAGCCCAGGCCTTGCCTGCGTGCCTGAAATCAGTTGCAGCAACAGCTCTAGCTATCAGACAAAGCGACTCAATAGTATTAGGACATCCTTTGACAGTACAGGTTCCACACTCCATGGAAGTTCTTCTAAACCGAACCCAGACTCAACACTTGACCATAGCACGACTGACAGGTTATGAATTGACACTGTTCCAGCCACACATAGAAATCAGACGTTGTAACATTCTCAACCCTGCCACATTGTTACCCTCCATTACAACTGATCCAGCACCCCATGACTGTGTAGAAGTCATTAATACCGTGACAAAGCCCTGACAAGACTTGACAGACATCGTATTGCCCGACCCAGACCTGACACTTTACGTGGATGGTTCATGTATGAGAACAAGCACAGGAGAGCTAGTAGCCGCATATGCAGTGACTACTGAAACTGAAGTCATAGAAACACATCGTATTGACACATTATCTGCCCAAGCAGCAGAGCTCATCGCTCTGACCCAAGCCTGCATCTTAGCCAAGAACAAGAAAGTAAATATATACACAGATTCACAGTATGCATTCGGAGTCGTTCACGACTTCGGTGTTCTCTGGGAAGAGAGAGGTTTTTTAACTTCTCACGGTTCCAAGATGCAACATGGTCCCCTCATTCAAGCCCTGTTAGAAGCAATACATTTGCCTACAGCCATAGCTATCATGAAGTGCAAAGCACATACCAAAGTCACTGATACTATTTCCCAGGGTAAGGACCTAGCAGATCGAACAGCCAAATTCACAACTCAGACTCAGACAGATATCCCGACTGACACGACAAAGACTGAAGTAACTTCCCTGACACATTGCCTGACAGTTAAGGATCCCACACTAGATGTACTCGACATACAGACACATGCAACTCCAGATGAAATCAAGAAATGGACTGAACAAGGAGGGATCCAGACAGATCAGGGATGGATGACGAAGGGAAGAGCCACATGGTTCCTCCCCAACTCTATGGTTCAAATTATCATTAACACAGCACACAGTCCAGCACATTTAGGAGAGAAAGCCATGTTAGACAGTTTACAGAATCTTTGGTTTAACAAGCATTTACGAGCAGCAGCAAAACAGAAAGTGCGTACTTGCATGATCTGTTGTCAGTTCAATCCAGGCAAAGGCATTCCTGTGGAACAAGGTGGATTTCATCCTCCTGACCATCCTTTTGAAGTCCTCCAGATGGATTATATCCAGATGGACAGATGCCGAGGATTCAAGTATGTCCTCGTAGTCGTATGTGCCCTTTCCCGATGGACAGAAGCATATCCAGTCCCAGATTACACTGCTGTAACAACTGCCAAACAACTGGTCCGTGAATTTTTCCCGCGATACGGCTTGCCCCGTGTCGTGTACTCTGATAATGGTCAGCCATTCTCGTCCGAGCTCATGAAACAGGTATCACTCCTGTTAGGATACCAATGGAAATTCCACTGTGTACGACACCCAGAAGCCGCTGGTCTCGTAGAGAGACATAATCAAACCCTGAAAACTCGATTAGCGAAGGTCTGTGCAGAAAAAGGTGTAGATTGGATAGTAGCCTTGCCAGTTGCCCTCTTTTACATGCGAATGGTAGCCCATTCTAAATGTAAATGTATTGCGATTTATATAGCGCACGTATCACCCGAAGGCATCAAGGCGCTTGCCTTGGGAACCCGTCCTGGTATTCCCCTGTGAGATAACCCCAGCAGGGTATCCACAAGGTGAAAGCCAGGCATCCCGCCACGAGGGGCCGTAGTGGAGATTAAGCAAGCTATTGCCCAGAGTCGCAGAGTGTGAACCCGTGAGTTGAGTAGGCACCGGAATGAGAATTATCAAGTCCGTGGAATTTTTGAGCCCAAGACCCACCGAGGCAGGGAATTGAACCCTGGTCCAGGACCGATCTCAGCTTCCGGGTCTGCCGCCTCTAACCCCTGAGCCACACTTCTCCACTTCTAGAACCGGATTGTCCCCGTATGAGATAATTTTTGGACGTCCCCCAAACATGTGGGGTACGCCTATGCCCTGCAAAATAACCGATGTTGATAGTACTATGCTGACAGATTACTTGGCTTCCTTGATGTCTGCACTACTATCTTGTCGTTCACAGGTCGCGGCTGCCTTCCCGGACAACACCCAAGTAAAACCGCATGAAATTGTCCCTGGTGACCACGTCTACGTGCGGAATTTCGACAGATCAAGCCCTCTGGAGCCGAGGTGGAAGCAGCCAAAATTGGTGTTATTGACGACGAGGACCGCAGTAAAGCTAGAAGGTCGCAAGGGATGGTTGCACTCCAGCCACGTGAAGAGATACCATGGATTGCGTCCAGAAACTGTGAATAAGGACTGCCCCCTTTCAGACACTGACTCTAAACTCCCCCTGTTAGAGAAAACCCCTCAGCAGGAGTATCGTGCTAAATTGAGGTCTAGTAAGTCAGACAGCGTTTAATTGTTTAAGTCCCCCTCGGGTGAAGCGGTTAGACAGGTTCTGACATGTATAAGATAGACCCAAGTAGTCAGAGAGATAGGCGAATTAAAAAGAGAGAACAATATTGCAAGAATTTGCACAGCCGATGCGTTATCGCATTAATTTTTATGTTTCTTCTGAGTCTTACGATTATATGCATAAGTCTAATGCTACATGTTTTCTTTCCTCTTGATTCTCATGTACATGCTTCCTCTAATGACACTGTAGAGCACACTTTCAGCGACCTGCCCCCCCACGAGCTGTCCTATCGATTAGCAATGCGCAACAATACTTTCATCCGTATGTTACACCATTCTCACCAGACCAGCAATGCCACCAATTGTTGGGTATGTGGCCGACTCCCTCCCTATCAGAAATACAAGGGAGCTCTGCCCCTCTTTCCTTATCCGTTCACACATAATGGTTTGTGTGGTGCATGGTTTACTTTAATGTCCTCCCTAGACAGTAAGTCCACAGTTTCCCAAGGCAATTGGATATGGGGGAACCTTAATACAGTTATGAATAAAATATGTTTCCCAGACAAGGAAGGTCTTCCCCAAAGGACAGGGACCGATCTAGAAAATGAAGTGTATGGATTAGGTAATTTTACACTTAACCTCATGATTCTGAATGTACAGTCTGAGACTAATTCGGACTTGCCGTTTATTACAGTTTTGCCAGTAAAAGGCGAATTATGCGTCAGAAAGAATGGTTCAGTACATCTAGGACACAGTGATTGTAATACTGTTGTCGAATTCAGCGATAAAGGAAAGTCTACTTTCCAAGCCTCCCGCCATTCTTATTTCATATGTGGTCAGACAGCTTATGTACGTCTGCCATTAGATTGGGATGGGACGTGTTATATTGCGTTCCTATTGCCACCTGTTTTTCTAGCCCCGCCTGATTATCATCGAAATCCGCATCTAGTACATGTGAGACATAAGAGAGACCTTCCTCCCGTTATCGATTATTCAGAATCAGCATGGGATCAGTATAAGGATTATATTAAAGGATATTTTTGGTTCATAGGTCCCGTCCAAAACAGTAAAATAATTTGAAGATTGACCAGAACATTGGAAGCAGTAGTGAACGAGAATACTTTTGCTTTAGGTAACCTGACCGAGGAGCAGTCTGCTATGAGACTTGTTGTTCTTCAAAATCGCCTTGTCCATGACGTCATCCTGGCCGATAGGGGCGGGGCTTGTAGAGTCATCGGATCCAGTTGTTGTGTGTTTATTCCTAATAACGCGTCGTCCGTGTATAAAGCCATAGCAAGACTCCATACCATAGCTCATCAGATGCACCAGAATCCTGGCACCTGGACCTGGTCCGGTTGGCTTTGGAGTGTGATATCCGCCTGGGGATGGAAATTGTTGTCGTTCCTAGGAATGATACTGCTCATAGTATTCAGTTGTTGTCTCTGTCTGCAATGTGGGCCAGCGATTTGCGGCTTGTGCGCCACAGCTTGTATTCCCCGTCCTAGTTCACGTTCCCGTTCCCGAATGAAAAAAGATGAGCAAATGATGCTATACGAACATATAGATAGTCTTATGAAGATAGACATATCTTAAAGGGTGTAGTAGGGGCCAAGGAGGGAATGAGGTAATAGAAATTTTCAGGTAGCCAATGTGTCCCCCACTCGCACCCTATCCATGCACCCATGTTCCTTGTATGTCGTGTAACTTCTGTTCCGTGCATGCCACAAAGACGCATTTGCGTCCAACCTTAACATGTCAGCTATCCAGTCCTACATGAAAATCCTGTTAATTAGGCTTCTAGGCCTATGGTGCCAACGTCTTTATATGGTGCACTTTTGAATCTCGCATACGTTTTCCCCATGTTTCCTGGCTCACTCGAGCTAGGCCCTTAATTGAGGCTCCGAGTCTTCCCTGTCTCTGAAAGCTGTAGTTTAGGTATGCATCCCTGACCCCTGCCTTACTTCCTGCCAGCAAAGCGGTGCCCGGCTCGGCCTGGACTGCCTGCCAACTTAGTATTTTGCCTACAAGTTATCTGCTCAGCCTCCTCGAAAACACATTCCAGTCTAGTGAAATAGGTAAACATATTCCCAGCTGCAGAGCAAAGGGCCCGGCCTTCCTGTCCTCCTTGCAAGTGATTTACTGAACCTGTTACCATGGTAGGCCCATGGCCCCGCGCATTGCACCAAGACACATATGGACGCACTAGCATTCAGTATTGAATAGCCTCTGCCCGAGAGACCTTTTACTCCAGACACTACATCCTCCAAACATGAGATACCAGATATGCTATAGGTACAGGTTGCTCTGACATCCCAGACACCAGTCTCCTCCACTAGTGCTAAAGTCAAAGCCCCCAGTTCTCCCCAGTTACACGTCATGCTCAGTTGCGCGCGCATATAGGTCACAAGTTTCTGCTGATCCTGCAAACTTTCTCTAAGCATCCACCCACTTGTGACGTTTCTTGTGACGTTTCTCTGACATGTCAAGTGCACGCCCACGTGTACGCCTTCTTACACGCCTCCTGTTACGCACATGTGTTCTTATCTCTCTCTTTTCACCTGTTACGCCTACTGTATTCATTTCAATTATACTGTTTTACTATATATAATGTGTGATGTTAATAAAACGTTGAATGTCCCTTCCTGAACCTTAGTGGTGATGGAACATGATATCCGATCCTCGAGGATCATTAATTAAAGCCCGTATGACTCAGATCCCACGGACTCTGCCTCTCATTTGATTGAGCTTCCTTATTGATATTTAATTGTATGGAAAAATAGTACTGTAATTTTATTTACCACATAATTTGGTGCCCGAATAGGGACCCCCCCCCCTTCCCCACTCGCCGGCGATGTTACGCAGGCCTTGACCCCTTCTACAGCTGCGACGGAATCCGTGCACGCCTGCGGGTTTTCCTGCTATCTCCCTCGAGGCCACGGAGGAGACGGAGACTGCGGTCCGGCATCCAGACGAGGCGGTGAGGAATGCGGAGGATCCCGACCAGAGCCCCAAGTCGAGAGAGCAAGGTCCGAGGTATCCGGAGGCCCACCTGTTCCGAGGCGCATGCGTGGTAGCAGTAATAGCCAGACGCCGTAGCAGTCCAGTCCAGTTTCCGAGGCCTTCAGTTTTTGCTTCCCGGTGAGTACCGTTGTTGGGAACGCATCTAGACGGGTTCATTAATTTGTGCCCGGTCAAGACAGGTCTGGGTACACAGACCTGGTCCAGACGTGTTCACTTAGGTGAATACGGTCCGACGTGTCTCTTTATGGGACCGGTATTGTCTGTACTGTTTTAGCAGTGCATCTAGTAATCCAGTGTATTCTAGTATTGTATCTCGAGAAATTTTCAGAATTCGTGTTTTTCTATGTACCAGGTAATATCAGTCTGAAATGTTAATTGTGTTTAATGTTGTGGTATGAATGATTGTTTGCTATTCATTACTGTGTTTCTTGTGTTCACGCCCGAATCACTTCAAACATGCCACTGTTCTCGAAATTACGTCAGATAGGAACTAGGAAAGGGATACTTGAAGAAGCAGTTCCCGTCCCGCCTAGGGACACTCCTGGATATTTTATATACCATAAGCATGGCTTAGATGCCGTACTGTATCTAGATTTGTGGGTGGATTACACCAAAGACCTGGAAGAGAAGTTTAGATGGACTGTCTCAGGGACATGGGATGCTGAATGCATCATGAGAGTAGCCTTCCTGCACCAACTCCCTTACAGGTGAGAACCAGTGTACTCACTGTCCAAATTGTCATTTAAAATTCACCCCAGCTCTGAAGAACCAACTACCCCCGACAACCATTAAAATAGGTTTGTTAAATTGTAGATCCCTACCCAAGCATACCCAAGAAATACATATGCTATTGGAAGAGGAGAAACTTGAGATCCTGTTTCTCACAGAAACATGGCTCAGACCAGACTCGGACAACGACATTGTCCAGGCGCTACCTCAGGACTTCCTACTGCAACATCTAGACCGAGCGAAGGGTAAGGGCGGAGGGATCGCGATTATCTATAACAACCAATTCACATGTCGTTTTCACAACAGCCCCCTATCGAACTGTGAAAATGTACATTTCAACATCCAACTTTCCCCTTGTAACTCCCTCTCAGGAGTCCTCATTTACCACCCACCAGGGCCTTTAGGCCAATTTTGTAGCTCCCTCCTGGAATTTTCAACTCACTTTCTAGCACTTCGTCTAACATGATAATCCTAGGGGACCTTAACATTCATTTTGATAAGGACGATGACGATACTGCAACAGAACTCCTTACAGATTTAGCGACTCTTCAGCTACAGCTCCAGAACAACCAACCTACACATAGGCTCGGACATTTACTTGACACTATCATATGTAACATTGATGATCTTAAAACAAACGCCCGATCCCTCTGCCATGGTCGGACCACCTACTCATCCCTTTTAGATGGGAAGTACCTAACATCTCTCCCACCAACAAATCCTCTGACACACCCTCGCGTCCCTGGGCCAAACTAGACATCGATAAATGGAAACAGACCTTAGAACTCCGAAAACCAATACATGAAACAGACCCTATCAGAGCAGACATGAAGTTCTCCGCTTGGATCGAAAACTCCCTTAACACGATCCTCCCAAAAAAACCTCACCTTACCTCCCGTAAAAAAAAACCTGCCCCATGGTTTACCCAGGAGACCCGCCACCTAAAAAAACTCTGTAAAAAAGATGAAAGAGTGTGGCGGAAAGACTTCGATCCTGATCGCAAGAAAGATTACAGACTGTCCATTCTTACCTACAAAAAAGCCTTGAAAAATGCACAAACCGCCTTTTTTCAAGAGAAAATTAGTGTGGCATCCTGCTCATCAAGGGAGACTTTTCAAATCGTCAAACAACTCCTAAAAACACCAGAACCGTTAGGATCGATCGACCCCTCAGACAACCAATGTGACAAACTGGCCACATTTTTTTGACCAAAAAATTTAAAATATCTTACAAATACTTCCGCCCTTCTCCAATACGGATCATCGTGTAGCTGCAGAACAAACCAACACCCTTAACACGGGACTTGACTCATTCACCCTCATAAGCCCTGACACTCTGGCGCCTATTCTCCAGTCACTCAAAAGTGGCTCAACATCAGACCCCGCCCCAGTTAAAATCTTAAAGCTGGCAACACCGACTATTCTCAAACCACTGGTAAATGTAATCAATGCCTCTCTGACCAACGGAACGGTTCCCCCCAGCTGGCAGAAGGCGAATGTCAGGGCTCTACTTAAAAAACCGAATCTAGACCCGCTCAACCTCGCCAACTTTAGGCCAATTTCCCTCCTCCCACGTACTAGCAAGATAACAGAAAAATTCACCAACTCCCAGCTGTCCAACTATCTCGAGACTAACGAATTACTCAAATCCTCACAGACAGGCTTCCGTCCGGGTCAGGGCACTGAAACCACGATGCTGACGGTGGTCGAGGAGACCAAGAAGATCATGGATACAGGAGGATCAGTGGCAGTGATCCTCCTGGACCTAAGTGCGGCCTTCGACACGGTCAACCATCAGATCCTGGTCCAGCGACTTAGCGATCTTGGGATTTCAGGCCTCGCCTTATCTTGGCTGAAATCATTTCTGCAAGACCGCTCATTCCAGGTCATAGAGGGCAACTATTCATCTAAAGAGACCCCTATACGTTCTGGAGTGCTACAGGGCTCCTCTTTGAGCCCTACACTCTTCAACATATATATATCCCCCCTGGAACAGATAGTCACCCCACATGGGATAAAACTCCTGACATATGCAGACGATACGCAGCTGGTGGTTTCCCTCACTCAGCAGAAAAACCCCAACATAGACCTCCACTCCTGCCTGACTGACATTGTCAGCTGGATGGACAGATCCCACTTAAAGCTTAACAGCGACAAGCCGGAGATCATGGTGATGGGGAATCAAGCTCACCTCCTCACAGACTCCTTCTGGCCAACCTTGCATGGGTAAACCTCCAACCCCTAAACCCGAGATTAAAAGCCTCGGTTTATGGCTAGACAAAAATCTCACCATGCAAACCCAAGCAACAAAAACGGCTGGAGCCTGCTTTGGTCTCCTGCGCTCCACCCGAAAAATCCTACCACTACTCCCTTTCCATTCAAGGAAACTTTTGATACAGGGTCTCATCTTGTCAAGGTTGGACTACGGTAACGCACTGTACCTGGGCGCACCACGAAAAGTCACTACCAAACTACAGGTAGTTCAAAATGCCGCCGCCAGGATTCTGACCAACACCAAGAACCGCTGCTCAGCCAAACCAGCCTTGCGGGCGCTGCATTGGCTACCCATCATGGAAAGAGTGCAGTTTAAGTCACTCTGCCTCACGCACAAAATTCTTAATGGGAAAGCCCCCCCATACTCAGAGATCTATACCACCTCCAGACCCCTCCGATCATCCAATGCCCACCTTACTAAACTACCCAAGATCGACAGAGCACGATCAGGAGGCCGACACTTCTCATACAATGCGTCCAAGATGTGGAATTCCCTCCCCTCTGACCTCCGCGCACAACCCAACCTTCTGACATTTCGAAAATCTTTGAAGACATGGCTGTTCCCGTGAGCTTCTCTCCCTCTTTTCCATCTGTACTTGTTCAGCGCTGGGACGCTCACGGGCAGCTATGCGCTTTAGAAATCCGGTAACATTAACAACATTAACATTAACATATTACATGTGTAGTATGCTACTCATGTAGGCCAGCCCTTCCGCCCCCCCACGTAGAGGTAACAAAGCACTATATAAATGGTGCTTTACAATACAATCCATTATGCTTTCATCACACAAATACTAAATAGCGCTGTGATTCAATGACTTGCTACAAAAATGCATAAGTGATGGAAAGCACCTCCACAACTGAAGAGCACTAGGGAACATATTCTCAAAATGGCAACATCGGAGAGCAATGGCAAGCAGAAGAACATAGATGAACCAGCTAGTGATGGCAGGAAAACAAAAAATGTAGTTCATGATGAAAAAGTGAAAATCCCCATTAGTGCAGTAAACAAAACCCCAAACGATTTTTTTGTGTTCTCAAAAATTGTACTTGGGAAGAAAGTTATCCTCTGGAATACCAAATCCAGAAACGTATATGCCCTGGGGCCTGCAAAACGGACTGTTAACAGATTCCCAAGAAAACCTCCTTGCACACAATTAACCGACTGCAGCAACAATTGTGCTACAAATGGTCAGATAGCTTAAATACACTGACACAGGAAGAACTTACATCAACTGAAAAAACCCAGATATATCCATGTTTAGCTTGCAGCCTTCATGGGCACATGTGTATGTCTGTTCAAACCCCTGTACTTGTACAGCCCTGTCATTCCAAATGCATTATGCAAGGCCTGAAATAGATATACATAATAGAGGAATGTGCTATGGTAATATATATGTTTATCTCCATAAATATACTGCGCATGACCATGCAAACATCATGTGTGAAAGGCTCTGTACTGAGAAAGATATGTCTCCTAAAAGTTCAATGGATATCAATGCCAGTGTAATTAACACAGCAGCTATGAAACTGTGTTTCAAGTAATAATAGTTGCAGAATGTAGATTACACTTCAGTATGACTGAGACATGCATAGTATCTCAAACTATGCAAGGCTACTGAACGTCATGGGACACACCATTGCAGTGTAAACTGAACTTAACATCACTTGTGCAGCATGCTCCAGCTAAACCATAGAATTTTATCACTAAGACCGTGTAATGTTGAATGTCCATTGCCCATTGCAAAGGTAACAAAGGTAATTATGGGCCCGATTCACAAAAGTATTTGAGACAAAATCCTAACTTTATGACTTTCCGTATTCACAATAGGCATTTAGGAGTAGTAAAGTTAGGATTTTGTCTCAGATAAACTTAAGTTTGGGTATTAAGTTTAACTTAAGTAAAACTCAAGATTAACTGAAACAAAATCCTAATGTTACTACTCCTAAATGCCCTTTGTGAATCCATCGGAAAGTTAGGATTCTGTCTCAGTTAAACTTAAGTTTGGTCTAAGATTAACTGAAGACCAAAACTTAAATTTAACTGAGACAAAATCCTAACTTTACTACTCCTAAATGCCCTTTGTAAACACCGAAAAGTTAGGATAAAGTTAGGATTTTATCTCTGATTACTTTTGTGAATCAGGCCCTCATGTCCTTTACAGTCACACAGTTCAGATCACTTCTACAGGTGTAATCATGATGTGCATGATGCAACAGTATTTCACATTGTCTAATGTTGCCCTTCTGCCAAGGTGCAACCAGAAGAGCGGACAATGCTACGCAACTCCCCGAAGATGCCACCATTTTACAGACTCAACTCTTTCCATACAGCACTAATGACACTGTGTTATATGTTAACCTCTTCCATGCTCATGACGGCTCCCGGCCGTCATGAGTCACGGTGGGCGTGCGCTGATGACGGCTGGGAGCCATCATGACCACGCCCGAGATTGGAATCTTAAGCACTGCGGCGGAATTCGCTCCACAGCGATGAGGCTTATGGATTGGATCACCAATGTACCACGTGATCTAATAACTCTTAGCCTGGGATATAGGCTCATCACACAAACATCTATGTATGACTGGAAAGGAGTAATGCCCAAAGTAAAGGCTGCTAGAATGTACACTGGTAGTGTTGACCAAATTATAGTATTTTGGTAAAGGGATTAAACAATGCCTTACTCATGCTGACACAGTTTTTAAAATGGCTTACCTTCTCTAGAAGCCATCCAAACACGTTTGTAGGCCTTGAGTACCATGGCCCAGCAGTCAAAGCAATCAACAAATGTCATGACGGGACTGGATAACACCTTGACACCTTGACAGACATCAATGAAGCGCGGGAGGACAATCAGCTACTCAGTAAGGTTGAGAAGACACCTAGTAAAATGTCTAATGTCCAATAGGTCATTGAGGTCTAAAAGGGCATTGGGGCTCAAGATGTGAAGCATGGCATTAGCAATATGGGCTCACCAGGTGTAACAATTCCGTCAGTGGCAACGTGAGAAAGAAACAAGGGAACCTCTTCAGCAATTTACTCATGGTGGAGTACCATCCACTCCCCTACTTGACCTCAAGAAAGGGACGTGACATCAGCCTCCATCTTTGTTGTTATCAACTATTCAGGGCAGACTTGTGAATTTATGCAAGTATTTAGTGTGTGGCACAAATCACGGCAGTAAATACTGCATTGAAAGGAACAATGGTTACACTGCCGACAGTGACATTGGTATGTGTGTGGGACACCTTACACAGTACATACTTTCTACTCTACTCTACGGTTGCATCATACAGGTTTTTGCAGTTCTGCGAAAACTGATCTCCAAAAGCTGTGCCATATTGCCATGTATCTACATGAATGTTTGACTCATATTTTCATTTTATTTCTTATTGGTTGCTTTGTTCTTCCAATCTCACATATTCGTGTTTGAGAGCACAGAATACAAATGATGGTCAGTCTCACATACAGGTAATGTTTAGCCTCTTTTATACAACTTGCAAATAAAGATGCTCAGTATGATTTCCTGTATCATTATCTGTCCATCCATTAAGAGTAGGCCTGTGCTGTGCCCTGTGTTGGAGACATCCATATGGGATGTACCATGTTACAACGCATACCATTACAACACATAGCGCTTAGAGGTGCTGGATAGTGGTAAGTATAATTTACTATTCCAACTCCAGTCCCCGTGGACACTAGGGAAGGTGTTGGATAGTAAATTATACTTATTCCCTATCCTAGAGCGCCCCCCAGCGCAATGCGTTGTAATGGTATGCGTTGTAAAAGTTGCGTTGTAATAGTAGGTAGTTGTAAAAGTTGCGTTGTAACAGGTGTATACCATCCATATGAGACTAGCTAGAGGTGGTAAAAGAGCCTATTAAAAGACAAGTCTAGGCATCTAAATCAGAACTTAAGATAGGTGAATGAAGACACCAGTCCTCTGCTTGAGTTTTAGGATTTGAGTAGGGTGTCATTAGGCATAAAACCCCTGTCACCTGTGGTTGGGAATTGAGCTCACATTATATATGTTGCATTTCATCTGTCATCTACTCGTGGGTTTTCAAGTCCACATGTGTTATATATACCTAGCAATAGCCCTTGTCCCTAAACACCCCTTTTAAGGGATTCATTCATGCAAAAGTGTCTCAGAGTGCATATGAGTCGTGTGTATTTTCTGGCTACAAAGGTACAACACTGGTGAGGCACAGCATGGCTCTACCCACAATTAGCAGCTAATGGATTTCCTACTTCACAAACACCAGAATTACAATGTCAAGAAGCATGGCTGGAGGTATGGCTGCCTACATAAGAGTTGGCAAGCATATGGGAGCCATACTTCAAACTACTCACACTGAGTCCATCTCCGAAAAAGAAAGGATGGGGGGCCTTGCAGAGTGTCAGTACTGTCTCGATTAAGGTTTGCATGGATGGAGAACTTACTAGAAAGCACCTGATGATCTAATGCTTTTTCTAGTGGCCAAGAAGTCCGTGGCCCTTGGGGTCTTTGCTAGGAAATTGTCACAATGTTGCTGCATCCAAGAGCTTACTACATAGATCTAGGATTTTCTTTGTAAAGAACAGTTACTTCCATTGGAGCTGTAGGACATTGAGACTACAAACAAGTATTTTTAAAAAAAAGAGTTGCTTGCGGGAATAGAACTATGAACTAATTTAAGCATTTATAATGAACATTTGGACTGTAGATTTGTCACCTTAAACTTGATGTTTATCCTGTGATGGAACAGAAAGTCAGGACTAAGTTGCTTATACTACATATGAATGTCTATGCCTGAGGTACTGGAGTTTCAGTAATGCTTAAAAGAGTTGCTACGATAAGAATGATAGAATATTAATGTTTGCTAAATAACTAGCATTGAAACAAGAGTCAAGCAGAAACTATAACTCATCTTCCATAGAGAGTGCTTAGTGACAAAGTCGGAGAGCGAAATGAGGTAGTTATCGTTCTCACAGAAATAGGTGTTAGTGAAAATATATAATATGATACTCATATCTTGCAAAAAGGTGGATTATTATTTGGGCGGATAGTAGTTCATCACAAATAATGATGTCACTATTCTTGTTAGGTTCAGTAAGGGTAATTCAACCTGAGCTTATTCCCTGGTAGCTATGGCACAGAGCAGACAGACTTAACTTAAGAACATGTGTAAAGCAGTTAGAAGTACCAGAATAGTTAAAACATGGAAAAATCAACACAATAAAAATCCCACTCCAATTATTAGGAACAGAGGATAATTTAATGAAGAAAATGACCCCCAAACTACAAACATCCAATAAGCAGAACCAGAGATGAATTATAAAAGAATTTAATAACAATAGCATCATCACAGTCATCTGGTTGCACTTGACTGGTACCTAGGTGCAATTTAATGCAGACCCCGATGAAGCAACGGTTAGACACAGAAAACATCTATATTATACCCTGTAGCATATAGGATCAAAAACCGTTAAAAGTATGCTGAAGCCTCAACACATCCCATCATAGGCAGACTATGCATCTACTTAACCCAGTATCTCACTGACAACAAAACCACAGTGGCCTCCATGCAGCCGCAATGAGCAGTAGGAAAGGTCTGTATTCAGGGGTGTCTCATGATTCCTCACTGTACAAAAATAGCTGTCCAATAGTGCATCTTATTGGAGACCCAGGTCAAAGCACTCACACAAGCACACAATCCGACCCAAACACACTACACTCCCTACTGCAAGTGAAACATGCCCACAACATGTTATTGACCATTCAGGCAGAAAAGGTTCTCTTCCACCAGAGACAACACCATTATGAGCAAGGAGAAAAAGCAGGATGCTTCCTGGGTCTGCTACTCTAACAATGGATATCCCAGTGTGCTATACCAGCACTCTGTACAGAACAGCAAGTGTTGCCTGCCTAACCTATAGATATGCTCTACATACTAGGCTGTCCGGCTGGAGTCTAACACTGAGGTGTCAGAGGAAAGCCACGATACACCAATGGGGAAAGATTCATACACGCTTTTTATACTTTTTTTCTTCACACTTAGTGGGTCTCCTCCCCATTCCATTTTTGCCATGCTTCCCCTAAAACCCTTTCACACAGTACACACACCCCCTACCCTAGAGTTCCCACAAAAGTCCACACATCCCCCTTAATTAGCTACGCTATTTACTGGAAAAGTAGATTTTATCCTTTTTTTTTTTAGAAATGTGACTTTTAGAAAGTGGACATTTCTCTGCTTGAACAGATCTTTGTGACGGCAGCCTGTATCCAACACATGTCTGGCGTGGGTGACAGCTTCACTTTGTGCATTCCCTCTACACAGCCAAAAAAACAGGAAGGGTAGGTGTGTCTAAGCACTCCTCTGAACTCTGATGGCTCTTTCTAGGCAGGAATGGAGTGAGGAGCTGACACTTACAACTGAATAGGTAGTGTCCCATCCCCACACAAAGGGCTAGATATCCCCTACTGATAGTCTGGAGTCAGGGCTGGGTAGAAAGAACCTCTGTGAACTGCAAAGAACCTTTTTGAAGTCACCTCCATTTCAAAGGCACAACTAGCTATACGTATTGGGTCTCACTCTCTGACCCCGCCAAACCAGACACTTTTGGACCCACAACTGGACTCTGTCTGAAGAGCTGCTGTGCTGTATCAAGGACTGATGCTCTTCTGGACTGCTGAACTGCAAGGCTTGCTTTTCTGCTGTGCTACCTGCTGCTCTCTGACCCTGCTAAGTAGAGCTAGACTCTGCCTTTCAGCCAAAGTTATCTCCAAGGGCTTGTCGGCTTGCCTCCTGTTGGCTGTGACCAAGGGCTATCACAGTCTCTACACCTGCAACTGGGCCTGGTTCAGTGAAAGTGGACCCAGATACTTGCACCAGAGAAATCAATGCATCTCCAGGCTGCGTGTAGCAGAACTGGCACATCAACACTTTTGCAGGAGTAGAATTAGCGCATCACACTCTGAACCGCTGCATCGCATCTGGAACCACCGCTTCAGAACCAATGCATCACAGCCACAGCATGAAGAAAATCGACGCATCACCCCTCCAGATTGGATCAACCCAGCACATTGTCTATGAAACAGTTGCACTCAGAACTTGCACTTTCCTCAATAGACCTGACTCATTGCCGCCCCTGCGTGAAGAAAATTGATGCATTACCTCAACTGTGGCCTCGACCATCAATGCATCGCTTGTCTGCACCAAGGATCAAGGTTATTTGTATAGTGGCCTGCATGGGTCCTGTAGCCAGCCTGTGCTCCATTGCAGGCGGCCTGAACTTTTGACTTTTTCTCTGTCGTGTGTGACCAGATACCCCCCATATGCGCTTATTGCATCTAAGTGTTAGAAAACATGGGGCATATTAACAAGTTGTGCGTTAAAAAACGCACATCGCACATTTCACTATCGCTGGCTATCGCCGGGTTTTTTCGCCGTGCTAGCACGATATTATCAACGCGCAACACGTAGGCGATAGTAAATCCTGCCATAGCCGGTGATAGTGAACATTAGGGCGTGAAAACAAGCGTTGTTTTCACGCGCTAATGTGTGCCTTGATAATATGGTGGGGTGGATTCAGCTTTATGATCCACACCCCCATGTTAACAATGCCTAACGCCTGGTCAGAGCAGGCGTTGGGAGACCTATGAAAAACAAGTTTATCGCAGGTCTTTTCCTCCCAACGCCTGCCTTGGTGATAGGATGTTCCCACCTCCAACCACATTTTACATGTGGTTGGACGTGGGAACGCCCACTTTGCATGTCATTAGCGATGTTTCTCGCTGACATGCAAAGTGGGCTTGTGGCAGGCATTGCAATGCCCTTGTTGCAAATTGTGCCGAGAAAGCGGTGATACTTCAGTTTGTTAATATGCCCCCATGTTCTTCTTTAGAAATTCACATCTCAATCTCTACCTATTGGATTTTTGTCATTTTGAGCTTGATTTATTTATAAAAGTCTTGTCTATTTGTCTAATCATGTGTGGAGTATTTTTGTGGTATTTTCATTGTGTTACTGTGTGTGTGTTGCGCAAATGCTCCACACATTGTCTCTTTAGATATGCCTTACTGCTCTGTGCCAGGCTACGAGGGAGAGCATAGGTCACCTTTTAGTGTATATCTAGTTTACCCCAACTAGAGTGGTGGTCCCTACTTGGACGGGGTGTATACCTCTGGTAACTAGAAACCCTATTTCTAACAAATGACTTCTTGAATCTTGGAGTCTCCAGCCTGAGTAGAGTATGGCTTTTTAAAGTTCTGTTTCTATCAGAAAGTTGCATTTTAATGATAGCATGCAGGTGTGTTGATGTGATATGCCTTGTTGGTACTGCATTCTATCTTAAATGTTGGGCAATAGTTCCTGGGGTGCCAAACTAATGATAAGAGAACTGGTATGATGAACAGAGATACTTTTATATTGCAAAACAGATGTGCAGACGCATAAGTTGACCACATTTAGGCTTTCCAGACATAAGTGTGTTTCTAAACTAGTATGAGAAATGACTGCAGAACTTGGAAGGCCAGCATAATGGTAAAGCGCCTTGGGGTAAGGGAGAGGTTTTAGATGTAATCTGGAATTCTTGGCTATCCCTTTAACCTGCAGATCATAGAGGAGTACTTGATCAAGTTTGAGGTAAAGAGATTAAATTGAAGAAATATTTTTTGATGTGAGACCCATGTCCTTGAACTTAATCAACCACTGGAAGTTCCTGTTGTTTGAATGGGGAGAACATGTGAAATTCAGCTTTCTGAGGGTTTAACTTTAGCCTCGGATTTATTGTAAACCCGTATTTTGGACAGATACATGAAATATACAATTTCATTCTTTTATATGATTATAAAATACAGAAAATAAAAAAAGGTAAAATTCCACTGCAAATGTAATTTAAAAAACGACACAATCATTTATGACTTTTCAATTCAAATAACAGGTATCTATCATACTGTATGCTTTTTTAATCAAACAGAGCTCTTATCCAATTGAGACATGGCTGTTGGATTGCACTAGAGTACAAACTGAATTCATTCAGTACAAAGCTAGAGTGTAAAATAACACAAATAAGACAGCGTTCTGGGAAAAGTATGGTGGCATACAGCTCAAATGGATGACATTAACTGGTATCACTGTCACATAGAAATTAGATGTCTGACAAAATAAATTCATGAATAAATAAATGAAGTGTGATTTAGAGTGGCACAATGCATTTTGAATTCACCTGTTCCAAATAAATAATAATAACCAGTTTTTAAATAAACGTTCATTTATTAAAAGTGTTGTTTATTGTTGTGATTGTGTCAATGATTTTAAATTATTGTAAATATTTTTATTAATGTTTCACTTTCCACTGTGGTTGTTGGACTAGAGTTAGAATATTGAATCTGACCCCCAAATATATGCACTTTACCCAATGTTGGTACAACTGAGGTTAGAATAGTAAATCTAACCCTTCCACTAAATATTTGACCTTTCACCAATTTTAGGAGGACTGTCATAAGAATAGTACCCTTTCAAATATATATCAGTTTTCTCCTATGTTTGTCTGACTGGAGTTAGCATAGTAAAGCTGAGTCCCCCTTCCAGTACATGCACGTTCCTTAATGTTTCTTTTATTAGAATTTGAATAAAATGTGTCACTCTCAACAACATATACACTTTCGCCAATGTTTGTTGGATAGAATAAGAAATCCCTCCCTCCTCACCTTAAAATCTTTGCATTTTCCTGTTTCCATGTTTGTTCGAATGGACTTATAGGATTTAGCATTTTAAATATGCATTTTCGATTCAGATTTAAACAGTTTTATTCGAAAAGAGGTATCCTTACGTGGTAAGGCATGGGCACTGGACATGACCATTTCCATGTTTGCCATACAGAAGCTGAGTAAAAGGGGCTGTGACACCTCTCATCAGTCTAAAACCCTTGTTAGAAAACATGTTTTACTAACAAGGGTTTTAAACTGATGGATAAGCATGGATATGGTCTTGTCCAGTGCCCATGTCTTACCCCCTAGGGATGTAATTCTTACATGACAATTCACACTTCTGTAATTTGATTCTGGGTGCACCTTTGAGATGTAGCCTTTTAGGGGTAAAGCGTGCCAACGTATCAAATGCAGTCTATAATCAGTATACTATGCATAAAGGTTTACCCTTCTTAACTTGTTAGCTCAATGCGTCATCAGTGACAGAGCAAAACTATTATTCATCACACCACATTTTTGGGGAAAGTCTTTTTGATGTAATGGTTTAAAACTTTATAATTTGCCCAAATCTCCAACTCAAATAATAGGAAATGGATAAACTGTCAGGAAGGGGTGCTTGTAGTACTGCTTACCACTTAGGCCCTAATTACGAGTCTGGCGGTCCGACTCGTGGTGGGGTGGCGGTATTACGACCCCAGTGGTCGTGCCACCCTGGAACAGCAGACACCACCAGGGAACCGCATTCCCTGGTGGTGGTGCGGATGTCCAGAGGCCGCAATACGCTTGGCGGGGCTGCTGTGGTCCTACCAAGCATTTTACGAGTTCCCTCATCGCCATGAAAACCCTGGCGGAGAGGAAACAAAGGGGCCCTAAATGGCCCCCTTGTGCCACACACAACATGTGCCCCTGTGCGCATACACAGAAGTTCTTGCATGGCATGGACTTTTCAGTCCATGCCGCGCAGGAACTGTTTTTGGCATTCCCATTGCGGCGCCTATTTTATAGGCAGCGCCGTGGGAACGCCATAACCATTGTCTGCCTTTGTCTACAAAAAGTGATAATTTGGCGGGCGGTTCTCTTACGGGTATGGCGGTGCGACAGTGGGGCGGTCCTGCCGGTGCACCGTCAAACTCATATTTGGGCCCTCAGTGTGGTTTGTGTGTAGGAAAGCAGGACTTTTAAGCTACTAGTGCTGAGTGAACTTCAGCAAAGAAAAGACTGGCAGTCATCACGGAGTGCTGGTGCTGACTGGATTCAGGCTGCGTGTGTGTGGAGGATGGGTTGTGCAGCTGTGCGCTGGCAGTGAGGTATGAAACCCAGCAGCCTCTAACTCTTGCATTTCGATAGAGATGCAAGAAAACTTGGATCTTCCAATATACCTTTCCTCGTAGTTCTCATAGTCCATTGCTAGGCTATCTCTCTACCGTGTTGATGCTGTCAATACCTCACTACATTGATAGTTTACATCAATTTCAGAAACCCATTGCTTTCAAACGGATTGCTCTGGGACTATTTTAGATTGCAGGAAAGTATCCAGATGTTGGGTGTTGTTGAAAACAAACTTTCAAACTACTCCTTGTTCATTTACTTGCACTGTTAAGCTTGGGTTTTAATGCTATACATTCCTAAGACTGGGGTTGTGTGTTTTACTAAAAGTCCCTGTATAGGAACAGGAAAGATTCGTAAAAGGGCAACTGTATATCTATACATACTCATACATTGTGTGTACAATGTATGAGATGTGCTGTCTGTATAAACATTGCTAGGTTTAGGTAACAACACAATGCTAATGATATTCATTATTTTGCAGTTCTACAGAAGCCAAGTAGAAACTATATTCAACTTCGTGAGCTAGTGACGAAGTGACGAAGCTCGAGGTAGTTAATCTAAAAATAGGGAGAGGTGTTACTGCATTTCCAAGGTATTATACCTGTGTTTAGTTTACAGGAACTCTCAGTACAGAACAATCGTTACACAGAGATCTTGTTAAGGTACATCTTTTCACAATTACAGTCGCACTCATGGATTCGAATACAAATTTACTTAAGACGTTTCTTTATCTTGTAGAGATCCGCTGCAACCTGCAGAACTCCGTGGCCCCATAAGTGATGAGGCAGCGTGTTGAGTCTTGTCTTTGTTTACAGTCTTATACCACTCACCGTTTTCTGCTTCTATCACTGCATTCATAGCCCAGTTTATGTGTTCATTGATGGGGACCATGAGAAAGAGGATCTCTTTTGACTGATCATGTACACAAACTCAGTGCAACCTGACACAGCTACCTCCAACTCTGTGTCCAGTAATGCAATCATGCAGCAGTTTGATACTGGCCTAACCTTTCTTCACCGTTTTTATAAACTAGAGGTCTTTCAACAGTCAGGAATTATTTAAGACCCTAAAGCTGTTTTGTAAAGGGGAGTGAGCCAGCTTATCTAAAGGTTTAAATTGATTTTTGAATTTTTTTTAGGGCCTTGTGTCCTCATCAGTTGAATTACCGTAACAATAGAGTGACTTGAGTGATTCACTAAGACTGTTCAGTGGCGGCTCCTCCGCTGAGGCAGAGGAGCATTGCCCCACTACTGCTGTGCAGCAGTAACAGAAACGCAATGTTATTATCATTTTATTCATCCCTGATGCTGCAGCATGAGGGCGGGGCTGCTCTGCTGACAGGGCAGAGGAGGAGTGGTGGGCACACTAAAGTGTGCATGATACTTTGATTGAATCTCTTGGGCTAGCCAAACAGGCATGAACACTTTAGCATGTTCTCCATGTAGGCTGCATCACAGCAAGCATGGAGAACATGCCTAGGCCCAAAGTCCCCGTCTGAGTGCCGAACCACGGCGCTCAGTCCAATCACAGCACTGCATTGCAGCGTTGTGATTGGTTTAGGGGAGCCAATCACAATGCTACATTCCAGCAGCATTGTGACAGGCACAAATATGGTGACAATCACATAGAGATGCTGCAACATGCACCTCCAGACAACAAATGGCATCAAATTTCACGCGAAACAAGCATTGTGATTGGTTCAGGGGAGCCTGGCTGCTTCCTGTTCGGTGGAGAAGAGACGAGGTGAGACAGATTGGTGAGAAGGAAAGTGAATTTTTCTTTCCGCCTCACCAACCCAGATGGCCGCCACTGAGACTGTTTCTCATTGGAGCCCCTACTAGAAATATAATCAATATCAAAATATAGATTTCGGATGTAGGTGATTAATTTTTGTCTGAAACTGAAGTTTCTTTTTTTGTTATTTACTACCTTTTCTTACATGAGACATTTTGACAAACTACGTTGATCAGGTGAGGTTTATAGATTGTAATATTAGTGATATTTAACTATCACTGCCACACTCACTACTATTTTTAAAGCTGTCAACCATCAATTGTAAACTATCCAGCAACATCGATAGTTTACCCTCCTTATACTATTCTGTATAATGTTTCGGATTCCTCCCATATGGGCTTAAATAATGTACTTACATTTCCCAAACTAGTACCAATAGAGTAAACAAATGTGTCAAGAGTCTGGGCCGATCTACTTGAATTTTTACTTTGACTGCCCATTCAGAGCCGCCGTTGCTAGCCCCCAAAGAATGGCATTAGGATAGCAGATTAGCAGAAAACAAAGGTTTGGGAAGGCCTTCATTGTTAACTTTTCTCTGAAGACCTACTTGGAGTGTCAGGGAGACAATGTGCCTCATTACCTTGAGACCTTAAAGAGTTGCTCATCAAGGTCATACTTCATGAATAATCTTTCACCCTTGTCTTTCTCCCTCCCGATCTGGAAGGTTAGGGAAAAGATGGTTACAGTTTGAGATAAAACCAATGTACGGGGGTGTGGCTTGGATGGAGGAGTGCATTGCTGCCTAGCTTCGTCTTTCCTCACCGCACGGAGCACAATGCGCTGAATCCAGGCGTGTCGGACCTGTTCTCGCTAGCCGCAATAATGGTTGTTTTTCTGCATCGGAAGGGGCCCGGTCATGTTGAAGAAACCCTGAACTGTGGATCAGAGAACTGTATTCTGATGCTTCTGTTCTGCTGCACTACCGCAATCTCAAAATGGTGGCTGCCGGACAAAACAGCGATCAAAGCGACCAGCGCATTTCTTGCCCAGGCGCTTAATTACTAACCTCCTCCCTTTTCCGACAACCTCATCAGGTATCTTTCAATGTTGAAACTCTAAATGCTCCAACAATCATATACAACGCTTTTCACAAAGCTGCTGACAATAATGCCTGACTTTAAAATGGAGGCCGGGAGGGAGTCACCTCATTTTACAGTAAACTTCATATTGCTAAGTCTCCCGGGGGTTTACAACCAACAAAGCTTCCACCAAAGCCTCCACCACCTGCTTGCCCTCCTGGGGTGCTGTTGATATGTATTGCCATCTGGGTATCCATTATCCCGAAATTGGACAACGCACTTTTGCTCAGTGAGAAATATGTATAAATGAGCTAACATGCTCATTACTGTGCACAAGGCAGAAGCTTGCCTGAAAATTTTAAGGCGCACTCACAATACAGGTCTGGCACACCACCCTGACATGTTAAGTGACATATAACTGTACATCATCGCTGTGTGCCTCTCTTTATCTTCTTGGATGGAGGAGCGAAGACTGTGAGAACTGGCTGACTCTGAATTAATGAGCACAAATAGACTGGATTGAATCTATAATAGAGGTTTCTGAAGCTTCCAACAATAATAATTTGAAGGTGGCAATACAAGCCGCAATTAGAATATTGGCAACAAGAGCCCTGCAAAGCGTTAGTTCATTACCCTCTATTCTGTTATGGGATGACTCCCTCATGTACCTGAACTTGAGCGATTACGAACACCGCTATTGCCAGTTGTTCAAGCACCCAGAGACCTGCTTTTGTACACTGTCCATCAGAATATTTTCAGCATTTGATAAACTATAGACTGATCATAAAGCTATCCAGGATGGCAGAAAACGAGTCCAAACCTCAGTTTAAGCACCCAAAGGCTAAACCTCCCTCAAAGGACTCGCCTATCAATAATAAAACAGACATCAATAGCACAATGGACATGATATTAAAAAAGCTGGAGGAGGTATATGACCTGGCATAGTCCACCAAACAAAACACAGACTCTATGCACTTGGAAATTACTACAATAAGGAAGAACATCAATACTATAAACAATAAGATAGTGGATGCAGAACAGAGGATCAGCGTAGTAGAAGATACGACCAACCTAACAACCAAGGACTTCCAAACTCTTCAGCTATTAATAAAATCCATGAAAAAAAGACATTGTCGAACATGAAGACTGTAATAGAAGATGGAATCTAAGAATCTTTGGCATTGCAGAGGGCTTTGAGGATTCATCAAACTCCTGAATATCTTTCCTCAAGAACCGGCTCCCACAAGTCACTGCTTTGAAATTCTCAAAAAAATTCCAATTAGAGAGGGCTCACAGGCTCCCAACCTTCAAGCTGTCTATTGCAATTTCAATGAGGCCGATAGTTTGTAAACCATCACGATTCCAACACGCTGAATTAATACTGGTCTATGTACGCTAAAACAACCAAACCTATTGAAACAGCTGCAAGATTCATATCTCATAAGACTATTCTAAAGCTACTTTTGAGACCAGAAAATATTTCATAGCTTTACATGATAGATTAAATGATATGTGACTCCAATTTTCCTTTGCAGGTCTTCCAAGATTTAAAATCATGGTGAAAGGCTAATTCCACACCTTTGAAGATCTGAGAAACTTGTTGAACTTTTTGGATGAGATCACTGACCATGAGATGGAATTTTCCAGTTTGTCCTCCAATAAAAAGAAGCCATGGTTGACCTTTAGTACGCTTCAGTGTCTCTCCCGATCATGATCTTTAGTTGTAATATCTACTGTGCATAAGGCTTGGATAAGTATATTTTATATCCACTGTTTCTTATTTGTTTATGCCCATTCCATTGCTTGATTGTACTTAGATGCGATTTCATCTAGATGATTGACACCAATCATCTACTCTTTATTGAACTAAATGCTTTGTTATTGTTTTGTCACTATTACAGACATTATGATACAGGCTCACTGAACTGTTATGGCCTTTCTTACTACCTTCCAGAATCAGAGGCTATTGTTTCCACAATTTGGCGTAACTTGTTGTTAACTTCCCTTACTCTGTCAGAGTGGCATGTGTATGATGTGCTCCTTAACTGCAAAAGTTCAATATTTACAGACTAGTATGCGGTCGGGTGAGGATTGACCAGGTAGTACCGAGCGGGTTTGCCGATAGGAACAATGTTTCCACGAGACGATCCTGCCCTCGCCTAAGACCATGAAGTGTGACTTAGCACTTACATATAAACACGAGTAGGATACAAATCGTATATATGAAAAATGAATGTTTTAGTATTCACAGCCTTTATTAAAACTATTATTATAAGAAACCTACTATTGGAATATAGGAGTGGAAAATACAGGGCTGGACCCTGTATGGTCCTGATGAAAAGCTTGGGGAGCTTGAAACATGTTGACCACAGAACACTGATCTAGCCCTAATTTAAGGCCAGATAACAGTGTCACCCCCTTTTTAATATACCAGACTAGGAGCAAAATAAATTGTTGAGGCCCACTAGCACGGTATTTTTAATCACACACCCACTCCACCATCACCACACTTCGCACCACACATAGCCTGTCACACAAAAAAAGTGCTCCTGCGTAGTCCGCTTGTCGCAGCACGCCCCTTTTCGTAGAGAATTGGGAAGCCCCAATGATGAAGCATGTCAGCGTGGGGAAACCCCGGTGAGTGAGGGGACTCTAGAAAGAAATTTTTCTTTCTTAATTCTTGGTATACACTGACACAATTGGCAGTAACCATACACACCACCTAGGTCTCTGAACCCTTCATAGTGGGTTCATGTATTTCTAATACTGTTTGGAGGCCGACCTAGTCTGGTTTAACCTCCTTTTCTCCCCCCTACGTTCTTCAATATTTACAGACTACATTAGAAGTATTATTTAATTTTGCTCCAAGTATGGTCTCTTCTGTTGAGATGTAGCTGGCTCTGTGTGACCAAGGTCCTGTGTATGTTATCTACTCCTTGCTGGAGGACGGACACTCTTCTTTGTCACTTCCTCTATGTCGAAATTTGTGGGGAAGAGGATGGGGGGGTGGCATGGTATTAGGGGAGTGGTGTGATTTTCTTCTTTCTTTTCTTTGCATATTTGGTATTCATATGTCTCTTTTACCCAGTTCTTCTTTATTTTTAATTTACTCCTTCACTTGTATAACAGTCGAAGCCTGTATCAATGAAGTTTCGCTGAATTAATGCCACTTAAGAGAGTCATAGCCCTTTATCCTAATTGCCATGCCCGGAGACTATGTTCTCTACTACACTTTATAGCCTACTTACACCTTTTGAAGTACTACATGCACTTCCACCCACCAGATAGAGGTAGAAATTACCAACTATGCCAACTTATATTACCCAACGCTCTGCTTCAAAATCATTCCTCCCAGAGACATGACTGATCCAATACTTACAGACAATCTTAACATTGTCTCCCTGAACATCAAGGAGTTAAATCATCCAGTAAAAATATGCTAAAGAATGATCTACCTCTTGAAATCCAAAGGACACATCCTTCCCCTTCAAGAGACAGGAATCACTAAGTACCCTTAACAATAATTGGATCTCTGAAGTCCACTACTCCCCTGCAATAAGCAAAAGACACATGGTTATTATGCTTAGCTCCAAAATCTCCAACATTAAACTTTTTCTACTGATGAGGAAGGTAAATGGATCATTGCTACCCCGTGCAAAGGGGACTCACTTTTTCACATGGTTAATATATCGCCTAATAATGATGACACTTCATTCTGAAATAAAATATCAGATAATATTGGGCGTATACCCCCCATGACCTTAATATTGTCGCTGACATAATGCTCAACCGTCAATCCACAAGTACCTATCACCCACCTAAGTCTCTAAATTTAATCTTGAAGATCCATGGAGATGGAAACATCCTGGTTCCAGAGATTACACTTTCTTCTCTGCACCACATAACTCTTATAATCAGTTATATTCTCATCTCTACAACTTATACACATTTAATAGACCAAATATATCAGAGCTTACTCTCTGACCATTCTTGTATTAACACGCTCCTTGCCCGTACCAATCCAAAAGTTCTTACTAAGAAATGGCATTTAATTAATGGTGTTCTATCCGACCCAGACAATATCAAGAAAATTGAGGAAATTATATCAAATTAGATTATAGATAGCACTTCCCCAGACATAAACATTCAGACATTCTGTGATGCTCTCAAGGCAACACTAAGAGGCACCTTAATTGACATAAAGACGAAGATCAATAAAACAATGTCGAAGGAGAAATTAAATGACTTGAATTAGTACACATCAAAAATCTAGATAAGAACACTCTTTTCCTGCTCACATGCAAGAAATATAAACATAATAAGATTTTTAAGTGAAAACGTAGGTGTGTATGGATTAAAAAATGTAAAGGTCTCAAACTTTGTGAAGCCAACAAAATGAGCAAAATGTTGACCCATATTTCAAACATAAACAGAACCAAAAAAAATAACCACAGTGAAGTTAGCAAAAACAAAACTCATATCAATCCCCAGAACCTTCTGGACACTGTCAGACAATTTTATGAGGATTTATACTCTGATGACTCTGATGATAAAAAGATTCCTTGCGTTCAATGTACCGACTACTTAAGTAAGTTACAAATAGCTCATCTGTCGAAAGAAAACAAAGCATCCTTTTCCAAATCAATCTCTTTGATTCAGATGAATTTTGGAATTGGTACTCTTAAAGAGAAACAAACTCCCAACCCTGATGGCTTTATAGCCAAATTTTCTGAAACATTCACTCAGTCACTCCAGCCAACCATGCCATATCCACTTTGCATCTTCCGGTGTTATTGGTGGCACCACATCGGAAGCCAAAATCGTAGTGATCCCCAAAGAAGGGAAGGACTTGATGCTCTTGAAAAACTATAGTCCCATCTCCTTAATAAACATGGATACTAATCTATATGCAAAAATACTAACCTAAGTAACACACAAGTAGGATTCCTAAAAATGTTTATGTTCAACGATAACATCCATCACCTATTCATGTCCTGGAAAAAGCAAATTCATCCTCGTCTGCTTCAGTAACAATTGCACTTGATGCTGAGAAATCATTTGATGAGGTCTCAGGGGCCTTTCTTGAAGAATCCCTTAGAACCTTTAATTTGGGCAATGGGTTTATAAAAATGATCATGGTCTTATTTAGTAATTCAGGTGCCAGTATGTGCACTAGTGACTCCCTGTCTCAACCACTCAAACTAGAAAAAGGTCTAGGCAGACCTGCCCACTTTCTCCCTCTTCCTCTTGGCTCAAGAGCCTCTCCACCTAGATGTAAAAAGCATCCTAATACAACAGAATTCAACTTCCGTGGGAAAATGGTGAAATTGTCTGATTATGCAGATGATATCCTAAAAGAAAAAAACTGGGTCAGGCGTGCACTATCCCATATTGCAATAATAGAACAGTGATATGATAGTCACATTAGTTTTAAACAAACATCATACAGTCCAGTCTAATATTTGAATCACAAGAAGTTTTCTATTTGAGACGGGAGTAACAAGTCAGTATCCTTAAAGTTTTGGAAATCTTCATTCCGTTTATTCAAAAATGCATCACAGTGGAGACAGCCGACACGTGTTTCGTTAGTACTGAATAAATACCATAACTTCCTCAAAGCTGATAAGAATTTTGAAATGTAACAAGATGACAGTGCAAGGAGTATGCAATATCCTGTTCCAGAATGGCCAGGAAGTTTAGCTAATCCAAGGTAACAGGGGCTAATTCGTGCTAGCACCAAGTATGGAAAGGTCGCCTAATTTGTAATGGCGGAATAATAAGATAGCGACTAGTAGAGAGAATCCAAAAATTATTTTTTTTAATGGATAGTGTAAAGAACCCAAAATCTTAGAATGTAGGGAGTGATAAAACGGTCAAGTTGGATCAATATAACTCCAAAATGGCTCCAAGTAGTACGATCAAAGACACGGAACTCATGTATAGGAGATCGGGTCCGGCAGAGGGTACGAGTAAAAAGCAAATGCAGATGATATCCTAATTAACATGGACAATCCTAGCTCATCCATGCGTGCCCTGTTGGAAACAATTGAGCAGTATCCAAAGGTATATGGATACAAATTAAATAGGAACAAGTAAGAAGTTAAATCTCTCAATTCCCTAGGCATGAGGGACTGGACTCAGGCCTGACTTGGCAACCCCAATGCATCAAGTACTTGGGCATCAAATTCAGCTTTGACCTAATAGAAACTTTCAAACACAATGAAAACTCAACCTTCAGAAAATAACAGGATATTTACAAAGTTGGGCACCCAAATTCATGATCTGCTGGGGCCACATTGAATCTGACGATCATCCCAATAATTAACTACTTAATCAGTATGTTACCTCTACTACTTTCAGACCGTAAATTAGATACATTTATCACAAACTCTGTATGGCAAGGTAAAAAAGCTAAAAAGGCACAGAAAAAAATCTGCCTTCCCAAAACACTAGGAGAAGTCAATCTTAGCAACTTTAGAAAGCCTTCTTGGCCAACAAGGCACATATTTGTTCTCCACACCTGATAACTACATGCCTACCTGGCTGAAGGTTGAAAAAGCCATCTTGGACAACTTACAATGCAACTCTACTGGACTATCAATTGAAAACAGTTCACCACTTCCAAATACATATTCAGAAACAGCAGAAATGCCTTAATAAACATTGATAAGAAATTACCTTCTCAAGTGAAATTTTCCACTGTACTTTCTCTTTGGCACAACTCAAACATCACATCTGAGGGCCAGACCCTTTACATGGACTCATGAGTCACCAAATGCATATATTTCCCCTAGGCAACTAGGATCCATAGCCCCTCCCCTAACCTTCTAGAACTTACAAACACCATACCATTTAGAAGACCTTCAATTTTAAAATTTCCTCAAAATTAAGATGGTCATTACCAACTCCAAATGTCACTACAGAGAACCGTCCCTAAAATCAATAATTCATAAGCTTAGCACGCTGGGCCACCATGTTTCAAATGTTCTCAATTACTGCACCGTAAAACATAGAGGGGAAACAAGAAGGTAATGGAAATCTGGGACACCAATCTTCTAACTTCAGGTCTGAGGTTGAATGGACCACTATATGGAAGTCAGTCACCTCAAACAAAATATCACTAGCACTTTCCCAAGCTAACAATGACTAGCACACAAAGCCAACCTGACTCCCTCAAGTCTACAAAGCCTGAAAATCTTTGAGAGCCCCATATGTTGGAACTGTAAGTAGGGGACCTTGCAAACCTAATCTTTCACTGCAAATCAGTGAGATCTTTCTTTATCTCCAAGCTTTTAAATATATGCCCCAAAAAGGAGTGTTTATTTCTTAACAAGGGCTTCCTTGACTCTAATGTTAGATGCCCTAATGATTTCCTTTTACTCTTTAGTTGTCGGGCGCAGTCAAAACTATTACCTCTAAATGGAAAGCCACACACAGAGCTTTGTTTACAGCCTGACTAAATTGGTATTATACCTCAGAGGTGCTGATAACATTGCTCTGCAACATTTTCCTTGAAAAATCAACACAAACCTATATGGAAACCCTTAGATAACTGCTTTGCTGCCATCAAACCTCCTTGAGCTGGAGGTCTTTGGCTTACACTTTAAAAATGGTTATGGCAGGCTCTTTATTCACAACATTGCAAATGCCAAATTTGGTTCGAGCGAGACCATCAACCTTCCTACCTTCTTACTTCCTCTATGCTCTTTTCTATTTTGTAGTTTTCTTCTTAAAAATTGGTTTTAACGATTTATTTATCTGGATGTTTATGGAATGGCCTTTATATTTGTATGTATTACTGCATCTGTCTCTAAATTGACATTGTGACCCATGTACGATTATAGTGGATACTCCATTTTATCTCTGTATATTTTTCTTATTACTATAACAACCATATCTTAAATGTTTCTTTCTATTCATTTCAGTCTTATTTTGTCCTTGTTTTGTACTGAAAATTAATAAAGATTATTTTGAAAATATAAAAACAAAGTATGTCTTTGGTTAGATACTCAGAATAAGCTTGTGCTGTATTTGCAGCTAAATGACAAATAGTTGGAGGGCCCTGACTCACCAAACATCCCTTTACATTTATGGTTGGTATGATGGTCTCTTTCTTAATTCCAAACAGTTTACAAGGGAGGAAACTGAACGCTCACTTTACAAAAGTTATAAACAATCCAACAAGTGCTCCTTAATGTGGACCTCAGGAAACTGGTTCACTTTCTGGCTGAAAGCTGCCTCCACCAACCATACACTGGCCTGTTGCCTGATTGTGATGCAGTTTTCATACTTCATACATAATACATGCACTGCTGTTGCACAGCTCCAGTCGCTTTTGCAGCTTAAGTTAGAGGTTACCCAATAAGAGTATATACAGGAGGGTGACTCTGCTTCGGCTCAGAACTCTTCACTGCCTCAGGATCGTGGAGCTGCCAAAGGCTTTAAATGGGCCAAGTTAGGCTAGCTGTAGGAGGCAGAACAGATTATAAATGGCACCGTGCAACTGCAGGTTCCTTCAGCTCAAGCTGCGCTGCTTTAGCTCTCTATGCTGCTTGAGCTTGAAAATGATCCACTGAAAGTGAGTAGTGGTGTGGTTCCGTGGTCCCGAATTGGGTTCGATAGTTCTGAACCCGATTTATAAAGATCGTCGGAAATGGACGATTTTGGTCTCGACAGACCGCAAATGGCGAGTGTAACGTGTCTGAGTGTTTTCGTATGAATCGATATAGGAGAACACTCTGCATTTGAGGATTTAGTCTGAACCTCCGGGTTCCATTTTGTATGTGGCAGCCATTTTGTGTGGTTGCCCTAACATAGGCCCGATGACTATGGCCGAGAAAGTCCTTGACACGTACGCCTTAGCTGACTTCTGGTTGACCTGGCCGAACTGACTCCTCGCCTGGGGCGAATCCCGCTGAGCCAGTTCCTTGTTCAGCAGCTGGCCTGATAAAGATCAAAGGGCAGGACGTGCCCGAGTTTATGATACACCGTTCCCACCCCCTCTATCTCCTTTCCATCTGTTTCTGCCTTTCCTTTACGACATGTTCATCGATCTTGGTTGAAGGGTTTGTCCGGCCTGATGGAACAGGAAACCAAGCATGTGTGCGATCGTTTTTGGTGGGCTGGACAACGGAAAAGGGGATTATCTTTGACTGTCGTCATTTGCTACTTTTGAAATGCTACATTGCTATTGGTCAGTTTGTATGCACCAAATGTAAATTGTGATGTTGCCAGAGGCGTAATTTTCGGCATAAAAGACCGTGTTCCGTTCATAGAAGTGTGCAGTCTCTGACGAACTACCCGTGTGTACTTCGTAGATCTCTGTCCCTGGTTGCAACCAATAAACTTTGGTCTTTGACGTCATCAAGAAGTATCCCGTGTCTCTGTTTGCCAAGACAGGGGAATCCGGGGTCTTTGGGTGTTGCCCTGACACCGCTGGGTTACCGGATTAGTATCGGTTCTGAAAAACCCAGTACCTCAGTGGAGTGACTCCGTCTCCACTCCCCCTCCTCACTGCTCCAGTGTCCTCAGCTGCCAGAATTGTGCTTCATCTGTATGCTGTAAAGAAAAACCTGATGCCATGTTTTGTTAACATATTGATGGTGGTTCTGCATACAGACTGAAGAAACTAGGGGCGGGGATGGAGAAAGGAGATTCTCCCCAAGGCACAGAGATAACATATTTCATTTTGATGAATTGTGTTCTGATAGAAAGATGAGATCTGAACCATTTTACCACTTTTTTTTGCAATATCCGTGCTGTTTTTGTTTAGAATTTTGAATAGAATATCATGGGCAACAGTTTGAAAGGGTGTTAATAGGTCAGGAAGAACTAGGAGGTAAAGAATGTGCTTCATCAAAGAGATGTCATCCATAATTTTGGAGTACATTGGTATCCCTGTTCACTATATCAAGCTTGATCTTTTTTTAAGGACTTTACCTATTAAGGGGTAGATTTTCAAACATTTTGCCCTGGGTTAGCATCACAAAAGTGACACTATCCAGCTCAAATTGTACTTTTCAGCATAAAACTTGTTTTGCACTAGAAAGTACCCAAAAAGTAGCTCATGGCAGTGCTAAGCACTGCTTTGAATTATTTAGCACCAAAGGGGTGTTACATGAGTGGTACATGAGTGTTCCCATGCAATCACCCACGCCTTTTGATGCAGAAATACAAAGAACTGTAGCCAGGGTTTAGCGCCAAACATTAACGCACTTCAAAGAAGACGCTAACAGGAGAAATGGTTTATTTCTCCTTTCTTTTCCAACTTTGCATGGGTGCTGCGCTGTGCAGCACACATACAAAGTAGGAAAATGCTTTTAAACTTGTCTAGGCTTGGTATTTTGTACAGGAAGGGCAACCTTCCTGTACAAAAACTATGCCTCGCTCACACACACACACCCTAGTGCTATGGCTCTAAGGTGCGTGCGTAGCGATCGGCAGCTGAAATCAACGTCGGCACTAGGGAGAAGGGAGAAGAGAGCCATATCATGTGTATTTTAAAAAAAATCTGGCCCATAGTTTGTTTTGACCTCCTTCCCAATGAGTCTGCATTTCTGGTCCCCCGTTATGTACATTACTGTAGTGATGTGGCATGTCTGGTTTGTCCTGTGTGTAAGCAAAGGATATGATGCAGTGATGTGACGTTATATGCATGCAATGTGCTGAATGGGAGTGCGGTAGATAGTTAAGTGTGGATGTTGTGAGAATGCATGATGCATGGAATGTTGGTGTCTGTGTCTTGGCTGAATCCTGATAGTTGATTTTAGCGTGAGTGGCTGCAGTAAGGAATTCGGTGATTAAATCCATGAACAGTGAATTTAAATGAAGTTGAGTTTATTCCATAGATGGACCCACGACTTCCAGCCAAAGCAATAGAACATACAATGACCGAATGGTTCCAATACATTAGAAAACCTACAAGATCTTCATTCTAACTATGACTTAATACCTTAAAGCAATACACATATTAAACAAATACATTACCACATATTAATTATATATATTACCACCTATTACAGTGGCTCCAGACTCTTGTGCGTTGACTCTTCCCTTGTGACTGTTTCTTCTCCATACTCCTCCATCCCCATCCCCAGCAGCCTAGACTAGATCACTGTGAATCAGAGGGCAGTGTAGTGTCTTGTTAGTTGGAGATGAGGGAACCCTTTTTGGTTCCTGATCAACTCTGTACAACAGTGATGCAAGTGTGTGGGTGGTGGAATTCATGATGTAAAATATTCAGTTAATGGTTAACGCTGAGGGATAAAGACATGTAATAGCAAGCTTCTTGTGTGGCATGGTCATCTGCAAGTACCTGGTCTGGGGTAGGATGCTACTGGCAGTAAGTGCCCTTTGACTGCTGATGCCCTTGTGCAGGTCATGGGCTTCGGTGATGTCTCCCCTACACTCGATTTTGGATGCTCATGTATTTTTGGCAATAGGTGCCCTACAGAGGCATGCTACCCTTTATTCAGCACCTTGATTCATACCTTGCTGTCGTTGTACTCGGGTCTGTATGTTCAATTATTCTCAACAGGGTGCCATGATTGTATTGACTCTACATATGAAATAGAGACCGCCAACATTAAACTGCAAAAGCCAAGAGATAGGAGTCCCATTTATAATACAATGCCTGAGAGTTTTTCTATTGTTGCACCATCCCTGTTTTGTCACTGGTGGAGGACTCTGAAAAAGCTGTAGGTGCATATACAGTGCCCGACATCCTCTTAGTACCTGACGTGCAAGAGTTCTGAATTTCATTTGTTGCGGCACTAACTCTTTGGACTTATTGTGAAAAGGGTTGCTTCCCATAGGTCGTTCTTGGTATGACTCAACTTTGATCATTTCTTCATAAAACTTACTACTAAGTTGATGAGGAAAATTACCAAAACTTCTAATCTAAAGCCATTTACGTATTTGTGGGTTTAACAGTGTAGACGGCGAAACTGAAGAGGGTTCTAAAAGATGTTATTGAATTCTTCGTGAATTTTTCTGCAATCATGAAGGAAAAATTCTTAAATGTTTTGTACAAGTCTTTGAAACCAGGACACCTGCAGTTATTGTTCAAGTAGCAGGGAAACTATGGGGAAAGAGGCTATAGTCAGAATTGTTCCTCAACTGTGACATATCACTACTTGACTCTGAAGCTACATTGCTTGGTATTTAGCTCTATCATGATAGACAGGAATGCTCTCTCCTTCCCAGCAGCCCAGCAATTCAGAGAAAGTACTGCCAAAAGGCGGGCTTGCTGTGAGGCTGTCCTAAATAAACACATCTATCATCTGTAGTGGTCTATAGTATTTCAACGAGTAAGAATGTAAACATCTCTCATATAGTAGTTAGGGTTCATATAATGAGAAAGAAATTCCAGGCCCGCATGAAATACGTGGAGTGAAGGACAGAGGCTTAGCAGCATTTGACAGGCTGAGAAGAAGAGGACTAACAATCAAAGTGGAGCTGTCCTATACTTTCTGTGGAAATTGTAATATATGGATGCTGCATTGTGAAAACCATGTCATTTAGAGGTGTGCAGACTTAGCCAAGTGCATTTGTCATCTTCAAGATATATATTTTTTTTTTATAAAACTTTACCAACTTAAGGACATTTTAAAGACAAAAACAGAGTGGGAGAATCAGCAAAAAGTAAGTTTGGAGAGAGAAGCAACCGAGTCCATCTGGTTATTCTCTATGCCTGATATGTGAATCGATGCTATGCATAGAAGGTTCTCCTTCTCACAAAAGCTATCTGGTATACAGCAAGGCCCTTCCACCTAGCAGCTGATTGGGCATGAAAGTCCTACCTATTTATATAGCACAAGGAGGTTCTGTGATTTGTGTTTTTAAGTGAATGTGGAGAGTGCTATCCCCAACAAAGTCAGAAGCTACTTTCACCAAGAATACCCCACGGTAATGAAAGGAGAATTCTCTTTTCTATATGACCCGGGACTGGCCACCACCAACAGTAGTTACTGTTACCTAACTTGACAGTACTCAATCTACCAACCTCACAAGGGTGGAAGGCTGAGTCCGGTATGCTGGGTGGGGTTTAAATGAATGACCTCAGTTCACAGAAGATGTCCGATGACAGCATTTAACTCAACAAGTCATCCTGCAAGCACAAGGAAACCTTTTATTTCCAGTCTTCCAAGTTTCCTCCGTGTCTGGATGCAGGTGATAATAATGACGATTTGGAGATGAAAACTAATTTTTAATTATTGATGCTGCTTTGAATCATCTGCAGTTTAGAAATTGTACTTTCTATTTCATGCCCTATGAGTCACTTGAACTTTACTAATTGCACCTTTTCCTATTTTATATTTTATATATTACTTTTTAATGTCATTTTTAATCATTTTGATTATATGGACGTTGGTGAACTTTTTTATTCAGTCATCAAGAGTGTATTTACTGTTTGAGAAAATGTTTGTGCTCTTAATTATATAGCTTTTTTCAACCTGTGTATTGCAGCTTTTAAGATATGTTTTTATTGAAATAAAGCTAACATGACTGACTGATTTGGAGATGCTACACATTGGTCCTGATTATGAGTATGGCTCCCAGTTTTATTATATCTGTCTATGTTTATCCATATTTATTTTTTGATACTTTTATCTGTATTTATCCATATTTATTAGAAAAAGTAAGCAGAATCTAGTATATTTCCACATACATTTAGCCAATAAATGTACACTGATACTTGAACACCTGACGGGTTTCAATGAAATGAATACCCATTAATGACATATCAATACCATGGAATGGAAAAAATGTATGTTTTAGTATCAACCTGTACACACCTACTAATGAGCCAACTGATTAAGTCTCATTAGGAAATGTTCTGTTTTTTTTACTCCCTTACATGCACAGCTATTGGCCTGTAAGTTCTGACTGTTAGCATTTAGAATCACTAAAAAAATATATATATATTATGTGTATATTACCCATATTTGAAAATAAATATAGTCAGGAAATAGAGTAATTTATGTCTGTATTTATCTGTAAACATCAGTAAAATCAGAAAACTGGGAGCCTTAATTATGAGTAGATGGGTAAACTTTTATGCTTGCCCTGATGAGCCATTATGTTATTTACCCCATTGTGGGCTATGAGGAAAGTGGTGTATTATATGGTGGGGTTGTGAGGCCTCACTGTGTAATGAACCCAAAATACCATCTTGGGTCCAGTCAGGTTCGTTTGTTAAACCATAGTTCAACCTTGGGTAGCTTTGGCTTTTAGTAGTCCGTCTTAAACAAAGGAGCAAGTGTAAAGCATTTACAAGTACAGTAACAACAAAATAAGACATTCACACAACACAAAGGAAATCCCACACTAATCTATAAAACAAGCATTAACAATGCAATGATTTTGCCTTTGGAAAAGTTAGAGCTATTGGCATTGTAAATGACAAAATTTGTTTTTATGTGTTGATTTTGAAAACAGATAAATAAATGGCATTGTTATTTACATTGCCATTAGCCTCTGCAGTCACTCTGCAGTCCCTAGCACTCCATAGAAATTAATTGTCACAGATTGCTTGTGTTTTAATTTCACTCACCTGATAGAACAGTCGTGCACGCAGCGGAGCCAGCGCTGACGCTACATGCATTCTCCCCTCGCGCCCTCCCGCCACGAGCGGAGGCCACGCCCCTTTCAGGCCACGCCCCCAAACACTTGCGTATAAAAGGCGCCGTGTCAGGGCACCCAGCAAAACTGAGAGTTGACTCCTGAGGCGGAAAGCCGGGAGTAAGGCAGCATCTTTTAAAAACTTTGTGTCACAGATTACTTGTATTTTAGAAATTAATTGTCACAGATTGCTTGTGTTTTAATTTCACTCACCTGATAGAACAGTCGTGCACGCAGCGGAGCAGGCGCTGACGCTACACGCATTCTCCCCCTCGTGCCCTCCCGCCACGAGCGGAGGCCACGCCCCTTTCAGGCCACACCCCCTCGATCCACAACCCCAGAGCAACATAAATTATGTGTAATCCTCGGTCGCGCAGCGGGCGAGCGCAGCGGGCGAGCGCAGCGGGCGCGACGTTTGCGCGCCGAAGGCGCGCCTAAGGCAAGCCCGTCTGCGCCCGTCCGCGACCGACCGGGACTAGGGGCTATACCCCCTACAGGCCCCAACCCATCCATGTCTATACCCATCTGTTATACACGCAGCAAACTACTAGCCCTCAACAAAGCTACCATGGGTGTTAGACCTCACCTATGTATCCAAACCGGCCCCGGCCTATCCTATGGACCTATCACTTGTCTCGCCTGTCGCTGGTCAAGTATGGGCCAATCCCCAACTGACCACCACACAATCTCCACTAAAAACCAGCTGGCATTGAAATGCCTATACCTTAATGCCAGATCCCTACCTAAACATGCCCTGGACATCTGGGACATGCTGACATCCAGGACCCCGGACCTGGTTTTTATCACCGAAACCTGGCTATCTGACACTAGCGCCCCAGACCTCGCTAATGCCCTTCCCCCTGAATACAAAATAATTACACAAAATAGACAAGGCAAAAAAAAAGGAGGTGGAGTCGCCGTGATCTTTAGAGATCACCTTACATGCCTCGCGGAAACGACAACTGTTTACCCCGAACATGAGATATTACCATTCAAAATTCTCTTCGAGGGCCTCACCATATTAGCCGGTGCAGTTGTCTACAACCCCCCAGGGCAACAAGCCAATGTAGGCGCTAAACTACTGAACCAACTGCTACCATTCTGCTTAAAACATAAAAATTACATGGTCGTCGGCGACTTCAACGTCCATTACGAAAAAACAGACGCCCCCGGATCTTCCCAGTTGAAATATGACATGGAAATTCTACAACTCAAACAGTGGGTTGAGGGCCCCACGCACTCAGCCGGGCACACCCTGGATCTTCTTTTCACCAATATTGAATCGACCACCATAAAAGAAATCCTCCCCCTGTCTTGGTCCGACCATTCCATGTTATCCTTTTCATTTAAACTCCCTGGTAAACCCTTGAAGCTCAGATCCACCCCTCTTATCACCAATAGAGCTTGGAGACTAATTAACGACTCTAACTTTCAAAACCACTTTCTCGAGACAGATGTCACTTTGCTGGATGACTCTTCCATCTGCAGCAATGTCACTCTTTTAGATACTGGAATTCGCCAAACGCTAGACAAACTAGCCCCTATGCGGGAATCAAGGAAAAAAACAACTACTACGGAGAAATGGTATACCCCTCTCCTTAAGAGCCTCAAAAAGGAATGCCAAAAAAACGAACATCGATGGAGACAAACAAAAGACACGGAAACTAGAGCAAACTATGTCACCAAACGAAAACAGTATATCCTAGCCATCAGAGACGCAAAAAAGGCGTACTTCACTCAACGGATTCATGAAAACCACAATTCCGCTAAAGAATTGTTCAAAATAGTGAAGGAGTTCAGTAACCCATCCAGCACCTCACAAACCCTCACCCCCTCAACCGAGGCCTGTGAACGCATCAGCACCTTCTTTGCCGATAAAATCAACAAAATTTACTCTACCTTCGCCCCCTCAAAAACTTCTACCTTGCCTGACAATTCTGATAAGCATTCTTCTACATCAGACAAATGCAATGACCAACCAGACTCAGGCAACCCACCGCGTCTAACTAGTTTTCAACTATTCTCTGAAGACGAGGTATTAGCGGTACTGAAGACAGTTAAATCCGGCTCTTCCGCGGACCCTTGTCCCCACTTCGTGTTCTCCAAAATTGCACCAACGCTTTGCCCTCTTATCACCAAACTTTTTAATAAATCACTCACCACCGCGTCTTTTCCGGAAGCCTGGAAACACGCATCCGTTACCCCCGTTCTGAAGAAAGCTGGATCCGACATCTCCAATCCGGAGAACTACAGGCCAATTTCCCAGCTCCCTTACCTCTCCAAAGCCTTGGAGAAACTGGTCAACACACAACTGTCCCGGTATCTGGAAAATAACTCACTTCTGGAACCCTCCCAGACCGGCTTCAGAGCCAATATTAGCACCAAGGCAACGTTGCTGGCAGTGTCGGACAGTATCAGATGCACCACAGATCAAGGGGGATCTGTGGCTCTGATACTGCTTGACCTGTCAGCAGCGTTTGACACGGTATCACACGACTGCCTACTAAACACCCTCCTGAGTGAAGGAGTGCAATCTACAGCATTAAACTGGATTAAATCTTTCATCAGCAATCGTACCCAGTCAGTGCACATGGGCCAGTTCTACTCAAAACCCTATCCCATCGGCTGTGGGGTCCCACAGGGGGCCTCGCTGAGCCCCACTCTCTTCAATGTCTATGTTTCATCTCTGGCTGACATTGGAAGAAAGTGGGGCCTCGGCATATGTTCCTATGCCGACGACACACAGCTCTTGGTGACAATGGATGAAGGGTCGGAGACAACAAAGAAAAAGCTACACAGCTGTCTCTCTGAAATGGCCCAATTGATGCGCAACCACTGCTTAAAACTGAATGCCGGCAAATCGGAGATACTACTGTTCGGAGGAGCAAAACTTACATGGAACGCCACATGGTGGCCACCCTCACTGGGATCAGCCCCCACCCCAAAACAGCACGCCAGAAATCTAGGCATCATCATGGACGACGCCCTGTCCATGAAGGACCACATACGATCACTCTGGGGCAAAGGCTTCCCAATACTCAAACTTCTGGCAAAAATCTTTCCTTGGATACCCCTGGACTGTCGACGCACAGTCACGCAAGCCCTACTGGTCAGCCGCCTAGACTATGGCAACGCACTATTCGAAGGGATGAACGAACAACTGTTCTCCCGCCTACAGGTCCTACAAAATCAGGCGGCCAAACTGGTCTGTAAAAAAGGCAAGCGAGACTCAGCATCCGCATGCCTCAGGAAACTTCACTGGTTACCGATGCGCCAGAGGGCTACTTTCAAAACACTCTGCCATGCGCACAGAGCTCTCCATAAAACTGGCCCCACAATTCTCCAAGGAAAAATTGAATTCTACGTCCCCAACAGGAACCTAAGATCGAATCACTCAGCTCTGGCCAAGCCTAAGCGCATCCACAAGGCAAGAACAGGCGGACGCGCCTTCTCATATCTGGCAGCCAAAAGGTGGAATGAGCTACCTGTAGACCTCAGACACACCATAAACTACCTTCAGTTCTGCCAAAAATTAAAAACTCACCTTTACCCCAAAAACTAATCCCCCAGCATAGCCCTCAGCAGTCTCCCTCGTTTTATAGCACCGTGATATCCCATGGGATGAGTGTCGCTCTTTACAAATAATGGAAATAAATAAATAAATAAATAGCACTCCCTAGTCACTATGCACTCCCTAGCACTCCCTCGCACTCCCTAGTCACTCTGCACTCCCTAGCACTCTGCACTCCCTTGCACTCTGCACCCCGTTGCACTCTGCACTCCCTAGCACTCCCTAGCAGTCCCTAGTCACTCTGCACTCCCTTGCACTCCCTAGCACTCCCTAGCACTCCTAGTCACTCTGCACTCACTAGTCACTCTGCACTCCCTAGCACTCCCTAGCATTCTGCAGTCACTCTGCACTCCCTAGCACTCCCTAGCAGTCACTCTGCAGTCACTCTGTAGTCCCTAGCACTCCCTAGCACTCTGCAGTCACTCTGCACTCCCTAGCACTCCCTAGCGCTCTGCAGTCACTCTCCACTCCCTAGCACTCCCTAGTCACTCTGCACTCCCTAGCACTCCCTAGTCACTCTGCACTCCCTAGCACTCCCTAGTCACTCTGCACTCCCTAGTCACTCTGCACTCCCTAGTCACTCCCTAGCACTCCCTAGCACTCCCTAGCACTCTGCACTCCCTAGCACTCCCTAGTCACTCTGCACTCCCTAGTCACTCTGCACTCCCTAGTCACTCTGCACTCCCTAGTCACTCTGCACTCCCTAGCACTCTGCAGTCACTCTGCAATCTCTAGCACTCCCTAGTCACTCTGCACTCCCTAGCACTCCCTAGCACCCTGCGGTCACTCTGCACTCCCTAGCACTCCCTAGCACTCTGCAGTCACTCTGCACTCCCTAGCACTCCCTAGCACTCTGCGGTCACTCTGCACTCCCTAGCACTCCCTAGCACTCTGCAGTCACTCTGCATTCCCTAGCACTCCCTAGCACACCCTAGCACTCTGCAGTCGCTCTGCAGTCACTCTGCAGTCCCGAGCACTCCCTAGCACTCCCTAGTCACTCTGCACTCCCTAGCTCTTCCTAGTCACTCTGCACTCCCTAGCACTCCCTAGTCACTCTGCACTCCCTAGCACTCTGCACTCCCTAGCACTCCCTAGTCACTCTGCACTCCCTAGTCACTCTGCACTCCCTAGCACTCCCTAGCTCTCCCTAGCACTGTGCAGTCACTCTGCACTCTCTAGCGCTCCCTAGCACTCCCTAGCACTCCCTAGTCACTCTGCACTCCCTAGCACTGCCTAGTCACTCTGCACTCCTTAGCACTCCCTAGTCACTCTGCACTCCCTAGCACTCCCTAGTCACTCTGCACTCACTACTCTGCGGGTGACAGTGCTCGCCATGTCGGCCGCGTCAAAGGGGTGACAGTGGTCGCCATGCAACCCATGTCACAGCGGCGGGTGACAGTGCTCGCCATGTCGGCTGTGTCAAAGGGCTGACAATGGTCGCCATGTTGTCCGTTGCACAGCTGGTGACAGTGGTCGCCATGCCGGCCGGTGCACAGCTGGTGACAGTGGTCGCCATGCTGACCGTTGCACAGCCGGTGACAGTGGCCGCCATGTTGACCGTTGCACAGCTAGTGACAGTGGTTGCCAAGCCGGCTGTGTCACAGGGGTGACAGTGGTCGCCATGACGGCTGTGTCACAGCTGATGACAGTGGTTTGCATGCCGGTTGTGTCTCGGCGGGTGGCAGTGCACCCCATGCCGGCCGTGTCACAGCGGCAGGTGACAGTGCTCGCTATGTCGCCCGTGTCAAAGGGGTGACAGTGGTCGCCATGCTGGCTGTTGCACAGCTGGTGACAGTGGTCGCCATGCTGGACATTGCACAGCTGGTGACAGTGGTCGCCGTGCGGCTGTGTCACAGCGGCGGGTGACAGTGCTCACCATGTCGGCCGTGTCACAGCTGGTGACAGTGGTCGCCATGCCGGCAATTGCACAGCTGGTGACAGTGGTCGCCATACTGACCGTGTCACAGGGTTGACAGTGGTCGCCATGCTGGCCGTGTCACAGCGGGTGACAGTGGTCGCCATGCCGACCGTTGCAAAGCTGGTGACAATGGTCGCCATGCTGGGCGTGTCACAGCGGGTGACAGTGGTTGCCATGCTGGCCGTTGCACAGCTGGTTTCAGTGGCTGCTATGCTGGTCGTTGCACAGCGGGTGACAGTGGTCGCCGTGCTGGCCGTTGCACAGCGGGTAACAGGGGTCGCCATGCCGTCCGTGTCACAGGGGTGACAGTGGTCGCCATGATGGCCGTGTCACAGCTGATGACAGTGGTCGCAATGCCGGCTGTGTCACAGGGTGACAGTGGTCCGTGACAGTGGGCGCCATGCCTCCCGTGTCACAGCTGGTGACAGTGGGCGCCATGCCAACCGTGTTACACCTTGCGTACCCCGTTCTTCTGTTTCTGGATGTTTACTGTTTTTGGCCGAGATTGTAAACAGATCCGGCACTCACTAAAGAAAGCTCTTTAGCGGATCAGCCTGTGTAATGAATTACCGCCAAAAAGCAGGTTTTGTGACATTAAAACAACAAAAAACGGAGCAGGATTTTCAAGGAATTCAGGCCCTAGACAAGGAGAAGAAGAGATAAGCTGTGCAAACAGGCAGGCATGTCTTGTAAGACGCAGGCCCCTTTAATGTGCCCAAGAGCAAACATGCTGGGGGTATTGTGAAGACACAAAGCACACAGGAAGGCCAGCTCCTGCCTGAGCCCGGCTGCCATTAGTCACCGCGGGGGCCAGTGCTCGGAGCTCGGGTCCCCCCTGACAATGGCTTCTGCAGCTGAGGTCAGCCCCCGGCCCCCTGTTTGTTCACCAGGGCAGGCCGAGCTGCAGGGAGGCTCATTTAACGCGTCCCCCCCAGGGTGGGACACAAAGGCCCGAGATTGGAGGGGAGGGGGTATGTGCAGGGCGTGGGGGGCGGTGTGGGGTGGGGGGGGCACTCACCTGGTTCTGCTGCTCTCTGACAATGCACTGGGGTCACCGTCTCAAAAGACGGGATGAGGGTGGCGGCCCTGCCTGCGTGGCATACTTACAGTTCCCCTCTAGCGCTTGTTAACACACTATGTTTTTCCCAGGCACTATAAATAGCTGATAATGTTTCTCTCCTTTTTAATGACACTCTGTTTGCAAAAGCTTAGTAAATGGAAACCTGGGGCGAGAAACACGGCCCTTTTATCAGTTATTTATAGTGCCTGGAAAAAATACTGAGGTTGCAAGCGCTATAGTAACACAATTTATGTTTAGAATACTTAGTATACTTTTTTTTTTATTACAATCTTTATTGTCTGTATTAGTTGTGATCCTGGCTCACGTCTATTGGCCTGACTGGGCAGAAGCATCAGAACACACGGTTTGTGAGGGGAAAGATCAGGAGTGGATGGGCACGTGGGATCTCGGAGGGCGGGGGGGAGGGGTGGGGCAAAGGATTCCGCTGGTAATCAAAGCCCTAGGGTTTCAATAGAAGCCGCTCCAGTCCAGTCCATACGACGAGAGATGGAGGCCTGGGGAGGAGAGAGGGGCAGATAAACAAAGCGGCCAAACAGTGAATGTGCATAAGATTGACGGGCACACGGACAGCGGAAGGGGGGACGGGCACACGGACAGCGGGAGGGGGGACGGGCACACAGACAGTGGGAGGGGGGGCGGGAACGGGCTCATGGACAGCGGGAGGGGGGCGGGAATGGACAGCGGAACATCGCGCAACCCACCCCTGCAAAGGACACTTCCGAAATGGCGAAAACAAAGCTTAAAAAAAAAAAAAAACACGCCCACAGCCGCATGACGTGGGCAAAAGCCTAAAATTCTCGGGAACGCCCTCGAATCTGCTCCGGCATTGACGGACAGATCTCTGGTCCAATGGCTAGCCTCCATTTATGGAGCTAGCCAATGGAACAGAGGGGCGGGACATGAGCACACATACTTTAGACATAAGATTTCGCCTGCGCGAAAGGCTGCTTGCGCAGCTTTCGACAGGCGAAACCTAAAGAGAGCTTATTTTTTTGAAATTTTATATATCAAAATGAACAGATTTGACCAGAGGTTCCGGAGATATAGATATTTAAATAAAACGTAAATCACAACCTTTCACTCAAAATGCAAACGCGCACTGGCAAGTACCACAGTGAGCGAAAACTTTGGACACTTTGCAAAACTTTTAAAGAGTTGTGTATAGGTTGGGCAACCAACTCCAACAGGCCCAGGAAGGAGTGGCAAGGAAGTTACCTTGTCACCAAAGCAGTCTCTAGTTCCAGTTTCTGTGGGTGAACCAAATTAGTATGAATAACTGAAGAATGATAATGGTGGCGATAACAGATTTACAATAAAGGAAATATATCAAAAAGCAAATGAAACAAAATAACTTGAATGTATATAACCAGAGTGGAAATTTCTAAAGTTGTTGAGAATACTTATTAACATATGATGGATGTCCAGATGTCACGTCAGCTTAATTTTGGGAAGAAGAGGCTGTTTAACACCATCATTTAAAACATATACATATTGAGATGGTTCTTGTTTCTAAGTATTGATGATTGAGAGGAGTATATGTGGTATGAGTGTTACTGGCAGGGTAAGAAACAGTGAAACATTTTTAAATGAGATATTTGGCATTATATATGATGTTGTGAACATTATTTGAATGTATTATCTATATCATGGTATGAGTTTGTATAGATAAATTATTAAGTATTAGCACCCAAGGAGAAACCTATGGTCTAATCTGTGCAAGTGTATTCCATAGGGGAGGTGGGTGTCTAGTGGTTGTCTATGGGTGAAGCAATGGGTGACTTCAATGTAGTGGTTCTGATGCAAGGGATACAGGCTGCTGAAGATGCTGTAGGATGCTGAGGGTGCTGTCCAGTAAACAGAAGGCTTCCTAGAGCTACTTCTTGGCCCACAGTCTTGGTGAGTTGACTTTGGCCACCAGGGTTGAAGTCTCTCAAAGTCTGGTGGGTCCAGAAAAAGCCCAGTTGCCACAAGTCTACTGCTCTCCGGTCACAGCAAAACCAGCAATTTCCTTTGGTAGCGGTTAGTGACCTTCTTGCGTAACCAAACTCCACTCTGATGATGCGCCCAGCTCCAATAGACTCTATTGCAACTTTTGAGTGTCAGGTCTTGGTCTCACAGGCTGAACGTCGGTGGTCAGCTGTGCTCAAACGATTGTAGTAATTGATTTGCCAAGGCAGGCTACTTCCAATATTGTGGCCATGTAGCTGTAACACGAAGTCATCCTTGTAGTTCACCTACTCTGTCTGTGGCTCAGAGATGACTTTTCCAAGATCCAGGCACCACAGGCACAGGCCTCTCTCTGCTAGCCCAAGGATCAGCAAATGCAGTCCAGTGGCCATTGCAGCATCTCTTGCCAGGTCCAGGGAACAGCAGGGTAGTCCTTCTTCAGTCCTTTCTCCAGTGCAGATGTGATCTGAGGTCTGGAACTCAGGGGTGCCATATCTATGCCCAGAAAGTGCCCACTGGGAATGTCACGGTTACTAGCCAATGGGCTACCAGATCCAATTCTGCCTGATGACAAATTCTAAAAATGAGTGGCATCTAGCTATCCCAGAGTGCAACATTCTGCCCACTCCCAAAATGACAGGACCTCTCTCATGGTGTATGAAGTTTGGTAGCCTACCCTGGAGGTGTGGCTAGATCAGGGCTACACGATCACAGGAAACCCAGTTTGTGGAAAATAAATACAAACTTGGTGAACATTATCGGCGCCATCTTGCCCCTTTTCCAAGCCCATTCGTGCGCGTAAGCGGCAGCCATTTTTTTGAACACCATGACCTCCCTGCCCCTCGCTGATAGCCAGCGCGTCTCTCTCTCTTAACCTCGCAAGCATTCCCCCGCACGCTGACAACCCCCGCTCTCTCATGCCTTGGGTCATAAACCCCTCTTCAGCGCAGCTTCACCACGGAATCCCATCCTGTTCCCAGCGCGACACCTCCCCTCATTCCTTTCATGGCCTCAAACCCTTTTGATGCAAACCCCCTTTTCCTGTGTCCCCGTTTGTCTTCCCTGTTCCCAGGCCGCCACCTGGCTCTGCGGATACTGTTTATTACCCCGTACAGTAGGAAGCTTCCCCTCCCCATCAAAAGACCCCCGAACCGATCAAAGCCCCCACCCCATGAGATCCGACCAACCCCATGCATTCCGTGAATCGGCGGAATGCCCTGCTGTGCGACAACCATCACCTGTTGTGACCGGGGTGGGGAATCCAACTGTAAATGTATGTGGGAACGGGCCTAAAGGGGAGATTCCGAGGATGTTCTTTCAACTATTAACGTATTGCGAGAATGTGTTATGTGCAATAAAGGTCATAAACCCTAGTATAAGAGGCCAGGCCTCAGAGATGTGGTTAGAGCACCTCGTGACGATACTTGCTGTCTGAATTGATGTGTTCTCCTCCGGAGAGAATAAAATCCTCGTTTCCTGCCTTCCAGTCTCCAGCGCCTGCTTCTTCATTGGTTAACATTGGTGGGTCATAGAGGCGATATCGCCGGGCAACAAAAAGGGTCTTTGGTTACTGGTTGTCTTTGGAACCCTTTTTAACAATTGGCGTCCCAAACGTGGGGCCCATCAGCGACTCGTGGATCCAGTGGGAGAGGTCCTGACGACAGAGTGAACGACTGCAACGATCGGAAGGTACCCTGTCCGATAGACCCTCGTCTGACAGCCGATCATCCGAACTTCACTGGTTCCGAACAGACCTCTCTCGAGTGATCTGCGGTCCTGACTGGGAACCATCAGGAGTGCCACGAGAAGTACGAAGAGAAGAGGACGATCGGGCGCTGGATTCGGAAGACAAGAAACTGTCCATGCGGTCCGGGTAAGGTCGTGTAAACACGACGAATTGCGAAAGTGATAGATAATTGAAAGTGATTGATAATTGTTGAGAAAATACTAGTATTACTTTTTGTTAATTTATTGGAGATTCACTGTCTACAAACGGAGAAACAACAGGCTCTCCCTTTATAAACAGCGAAGGATAGGTACGCACCCGTCGGACCTATCTTTCTCCCCCACTGAACAATTGCCCCTTCCCCCCATTGATTAACTGTTATAGATTGTTTTCTGGAGATTCTCTGTCTGCAAACAGGGAAGAATAGGTCCCCTCTTTGCAGATAGTGAAAGGGTAGGTGACGCGAACTTTTGCGAGCCTACTTATTCTCCCCATTGACCATATTGATTTTTTATTTTTGACCTAACATTGATTGCTCGAGATTGGTTCATGAGGTATTCACTACGTGCAAACAACGTAGAATAGAAATATTCTGTCTAGTCTTTGCGCGCAGTGATAAGATAGGTAGTGCTGACTATTATCCCATTGCGATCCGTCATGCCTGTCTTCTCCCCACTGGTTAGTAGCCTGTTTTACCCGGACCGCTTATTAGAGATGAACCATCCGGCTCCGCTGGAAGGCACCCCTAATAAGGACATGTTCATGAAGCATGGATTAATCGCTATAGCCTACAGTGAGCTATGGCATAAATATACGAAAAAGGATCGAGAAAGTCAGTGGCCACTGAGAGGATCCTTTGATCTTGACAAAATAGAAACGGTAGAAATAGCCCTTCGTAGGAATGAAACAACACCTATTATGCTCGATAGTCTCGGCATGTGGCGCAAAGAAGCCACACGACGAAGGGAAGGCGACGAATTTAGAAAAGATGAGGGGACACGACGGATAACCCTCCAAACGTCTAGTAGGCAAAGGGGAGGGCCAGCGATGGCACAGTCCCGAGGAGTAGACATGAAAAGAGAACGGTGTAAAGGGGTGTGCCGACAAGTCAACCCCGGAACACAACGACCCGAAGGTAATCCCCCGGCACTATGCACAGGACGAACAGATGTAAAACAAAACCAATGTGCTTTCTGTAAATGTCTTGGACACTGGAAAGCCCAATGCCCGACTCTGCAGAGCATAGGTAAGAACGGAGGGTCGACAGAAAGAACAGGCCGACAGAAAGGGAAAAGGCACGAGATAAAAAACCAATCAGACTAGTGCAGACAGGACCACCCCGTTTGATTATGCTCGATGGCACAGATTTCGTCAGACCAATTTTAACGACATGTTAGAGTTCTGGGACTGATTGCTCTCTGTTGCTCCCCCACTCTGAAAAACAAACACAACTGCAGGTCAGTGTAAACAACCCCCCGTTAGAGAAAAGACTCAAGAAAGCCAAGCGTCTATTATATAACTTAGGATTTAATTACGGTAAAACACACAACCAACAGTAAATAGAATAACTAGTAGAACTCTCTAAAAAACAAACTTGACTAAAAGGAAAAAAATACAAAACATGTTATGCTCACTCCGGAAGTCCTCGAAATGTAACAGTTCGATGGTCCCGCCCATCCGAAACACATAGCACGTGTGGGGCGGGGCCTGCCAGCAACCATGGGCCAAAAAGAGATCGCTGGCGAGAAGGTACTGGAGACTCCACAAAGCAGGCAATGAAATGGTCTTTCCATACTACCCTTCCAGGGATGGCGTCCCCCGGGCCGCGAGTAGGGAGGGGGCGGCTGCAAATGACCCCCTCCCTCGTATCTCCTGGTCCGGCCATCACGAATTCCTCCATCGAACGGATGCAGGGTGGGCAGGGAGGAAGAGGCGACGCGGACGAGCCTCTTCCACCTCCACAGGTAGGAGGCTTCCCTGCCCTGGTCCGGCGCCGATGTCCTCCAGCCGGGCGACGGCCATATACCTACGCTGCACAGGAAAATATAATGCCCGACTGGTATATTTCCGCAACACAGGACATACAATGCCCGACTGGTATACTTGCATAGTACAGGACATACAATGTCCGGCGGGCATATTTACGGAGCACCGGATGTACAATGGTCCCCCAAGAGTCGGAATCAGGGGTGTAGGGTGGTCATCATGTGCACCCCTGATTCGAAGGGACGGCGTAGGATGCGCCGGGAGAGGGAGGCGGCACGGACAAGCCTCCCTCACCTCCCCAGACGAAGGCTCCACTGCTGCACCCTGGCGCCCCGAACCAAAATGTCCTGCTCCAGCAACATGATGCTCCGTCTTTCGCCATCACAAGAAGTTTCTTCCTCTCCTGATAGATACGACGAAGGGCGGTTGCTGCAGGGTCTCAAAATGGCGTCTGGGCCCTCGAAAGGCGGGTCTAGGCCGCTGGAGTAACTTTGTCCGAAATTGCAACTCGGGCACTTGCCCACCTGGGCGCAAGCCCCCACCATCGACAAACATCCCCTCGACTTTGAAGATTCTACCAAAGTCCCAAGAGCCCTCAGCCCCTTCAGGCTTCCGGTGAGGAACAGTTGCATTGATCTCAAATGAGATAACCACGGCACAGCAACAAGATGGCGGTGCTCTCGTGTCTGCATCAGCTTCCGTCTGAACCACCCAGGAACATTATGGGCTAACGAACTCGAGCAAGTTCCGGCTGAACATCAACATGACCCGGTAAGAAAGACTCTACCCCCTCCCTCTCTTGATTGACGGTCCACACCACCAGCCCCTCTGTTAGCACAGTTTTCTTTTGAACTGCCGAAAGGGACTCTGGTCCAACCGCCAATCGTCGGGGATATTTTGCCCCTGATGCTACTTCCGGACTAAACCGGCCTCGCCCAAAATGGCGCCGGTATCAATGGAAACTAACGGATGCCTCGTGGTGTTCCTTAGCTAATGAAACTTGATGTACTAAGATATATATATATATACGAACCATTGCGCACTCGATGTTAAAGGGAGGAGGGTTCACTTGGCGAACATTTAAGAAGGGTTCCGTAAAATGTTGATTTCAATGAACAATTTATTTTTGATATTTGTTGTAACTGGTACATAACGTCGCCTATGATGCACACCCACGGTTTGCATCTAGGAAATGTGATTACGATGAGCTTGACTGTGTTTCCATTTATGAACTGAAATGCCCCTGATTCCTTCGTCACGCAATGAAATGTTTCTAGTTACTTGCAAATAATTAATTAGGCCTTTTTTACATGTTCTTGTGCTACAAAATAACCCCCTACTGTATGTGCTTCCCTCGACGACATGTCAGACCAAAATATGATTGCGCTCTCACATTTTACGTACTGAATAATTCTACAAATAAAGGTCTTACAAAACTATGGATAGGCATCGCATACTTTTGTAAATACGGGTATCGGTGGGAGGGTTTTTCTGTGCGCAACCGTTCTGCTCCTTTTTTTAAGGTTATCTGAAAGAAAAAAATTGTTGTTCGGCCCTGGGTTGATGGTCGAATCAAAGGTATGATACGCTGCCTCCAAGATATGCGACTAAGCTCAGGAACTAACGTATGAAGAAGGACCTCGACTTCTGAGAATGGGTAAAGTAAAACGGTGTGATTGATAAAATGTTATAAAGATATGGTGGTCGAAGGTACTAAGGTACAGGGTTGAACGAAGAACTGATATGCCTTAGAACATCACAGCTTTGGGAATGATTTAGGGATCCCGATGGCCGGATACATCTACAAAACCGGGTACCTCACGCTAGGCACCTCTGATTCCTCTTTTTAGCGTTTTCCCTACACACGATCCTTAATGCCATCCTCGAACCTCCCCATGAACCACCTATCACATTGCCTGCCCCCATGACTTTAGGAAACCAAAACCCTAAGGGATTATATCCCGAAGAGATAAGTACGAGTATGTGGTAAGTAAAGGACTTTCGCGCCCATACATTTGATGTGTTCGAATGTTGTCCCCCCACCTCCCCTTTTTCCTCCCTTTTCCCTCTGCAGGTTACATTAGAATCCCGATTAGAGTATCGTAAGGGATCTGGAACCACGTCACGCCCGATGCATGAAAACGGACTAGCGCTGCAAAACGGCACAACAAGGACGCTCTACCTAATGCACGACCTTTCTGTACCTGATCTAATGCTCTTCTGTCCCAAAACTGCATGCTTCCTACATCCTAACACAGACCCGAAACGTCTAAACGTTAGGTAACGCACTGAATAGCCCAAACAATACACGGTCATTCCCCATGTCACACGTGTACTGTTTGGCCTATTGTCTGTCTCTCTCTCTCTCTCTCTCTCTCTCTCTCTCTCTCTCTTACTCTCTCTCTCTCTCTCTCTCTCTCTCTCTCTCTCTCTCACTCACTCTTCCACCCCTCCACACTTTCCCTCTTCCTAGCAACTGGCACCTAATTGGCGAACCTGGTGCACCTCCTGATTGGCCCCAAATACCACAAGTATTTGCACAAATTTGTCCTAAATAAAATTGTATCGGTACCACGTTACTACCTCTCCTTTTCTACTAAAATATGGATGAAATTTAAATTGACCGAAAGGAAAGGGACAGGTAAGACGACTAAGGTTCCCTAAATTTGACCCACTCTCAGGGAACTATTTGTCAGTGGCTTCTATGATAAAATGTGTCTGTGGTAATGCGACCATCCCCATTGCAAATTGTCTCCGTACCCCAAGCTGTAAGAAATGATCGAGACACCCCCATCTACCCAAAATGCCCCCAGTTTGGTATCAGCTGCCCTGAACGGGAACTTGAAAAACGCCCCTTGCTCCGATTCGCTGTGTTCCTAATCGTTTTCCATAAGATCCCACCTTCCCCGAGGATAAGTTTAATAATTATCGCAAACCACCCCCCGAGTTTTTGTAGTAACCAGGTTGCGAGGATTTATATAGAAAGTTAGAAAGATGTATGCAAAGTTAAAAATTAGATCGAAAATCGAAAGAACTTGTTGCTGTAAGCCTTGCTGAAAATAAGATGTTTTGATGTAATGAAGACTTGTTTAGCCTATGTTCATCCCTCAGAAGGATGCCTATCAGACTATGGTGAATAGCACGTTGCACTTTTTGTAAAATACAAGGCCCTGAAGACCAGCCTAGCCTTGCAAGACTCGTACTAGGGAAATGGGTCTCCGCCAGAAGAACTGACATCTACTATAATAGACATATGCAATGAATGAGTACCAGACCTCGTACCTATTACAAATGAACGTAATAATCATCAAAGCGTCAAAGAATTAGCCAACAAAAGGAAGTTGTAAGGAATCCAGCAAATCCATCATCAATTGTTTATACGTTAGCCGCAAAAATCTCAAATGTAGCGAGTGCTTACCCCAGTTGCTTGGTGTTGGGAGAGAAAATAGATTTATGTAATTACCTTTTTCTGCAAAATCTCTAAAGACTGCCTTTTCAACACTCATTTAAGGGTATCACTGTCGGAGGAGAAAGAGACCGGATGTGGGAGCACGCGGCCTGACTGCGGATTGTGGAACATCAGCGACGGAGGCCGAGGCGAGACCACAGCAGTAAGGAGTCGCAGGACGGGGCACTGTTTCAAACAAAGCTAAGGAAAGGGCTGACCTGAAGCCCCTACTCTATGATCAACGTGTGCCAAAAAGTCCCCGCTCTCTGAACATGGTTACGGACCCGCCTGTCGCAAACCCTCCGTCCCCCTGATCTGTTCCCGACTTGGCCTTGCTCCATCCCCTCCTCCTCCGACCTACCATAAGGACTGTTCACACCCGCACCTTTCCACCCGAACTCCCAAGTTCCTCCAAATCCTACTGAGCTACCCAGAGAAGAGTACTCCCTGCGTCAGAAGGGAGGGAGCTCCGACTAAGTAGACCACGAACTATGTTAAATCCCAGAACGGTGACCTAGAACTCCACCAAGGGTCGCCCCCGAAGAAAAGATAAACAAAGTCTGTGGTTCTGCCCGCTACCAAGCACCTTGAAGATGATGGAAGCAACAGGAAATGCCCACCACAGAGACTCAAGAAACGAACAGATCTCACAATTCTGGAACAATTGCATTTTCCATTGCAAATCTATGCTCTGCATTGCGGAAGAAGATGCACCTGCTCCAAAACCGTAACGCATTCCTCCTACGAGGTCTGACGAAAACCAAACAAAATACACCCCTACCCGCAGACCCCCAACGACTCAATCCACATGAACATTTCTGTTGATAGGTAATCCAGGTGCTCAACAGTGCCGACAGAAGACGACAAAAGACAACGAGAACTCTGATATTTTTTTTACTGTATCTCCTTTCTCTCCCAATCACCATTGGACTAACTATGCTCCCGCCGTATTCAAAAAGGACTTACTTATATGATAACTTACCAGTTCTTATTCCAAATGACTATAAGCATCTATGATCTGTACCCAACGCCCTCGCTACGTAATTCTAGTCTGATATTGCATTACGATGACTTTTTCTGCAACCAACTTAACGATGAACCCGCCTACTAAATGATGAGATTTTTCAATATGATGTTTATAATGTGATGTTTATGTACAGTTCTTTCGCCTAAGTCCCCTCTCCCTTACTTATGATCGCTGCATATAGGTGTAGATAGGAAATAGGCCAGCAAGATGTCTTGGAAATGTTAAAGGGAGGACTGTGGAAAATAAATACAAACTTGGTGAACATTATCGGCGCCATCTTGCCCCTTTTCCAAGCCCATTCGTGCGCGTAAGCGGCAGCCATTTTTTTGAACACCATGACCTCCCTGCCCCTCGCTGATAGCCAGCGCGTCTCTCTCTCTTAACCTCGCAAGCATTCCCCCACACGCTGACAACCCCCGCTCTCTCATGCCTTGGGTCATAAACCCCTCTTCAGCGCAGCTTCACCACGGAATCCCATCCTGTTCCCAGCGCGACACCTCCCCTCATTCCTTTCATGGCCTCAAACCCTTTTGATGCAAACCCCCTTTTCCTGTGTCCCCGTTTGTCTTCCCTGTTCCCAGGCCGCCACCTGGCTCTGCGGATACTGTTTATTACCCCGTACAGTAGGAAGCTTCCCCTCCCCATCAAAAGACCCCCGAACCGATCAAAGCCCCCACCCCATGAGATCCGACCAACCCCATGCATTCCGTGAATCGGCGGAATGCCCTGCTGTGCGACAACCATCACCTGTTGTGACCGGGGTGGGGAATCCAACTGTAAATGTATGTGGGAACGGGCCTAAAGGGGAGATTCCGAGGATGTTCTTTCAACTATTAACGTATTGCGAGAATGTGTTATGTGCAATAAAGGTCATAAACCCTAGTATAAGAGGCCAGGCCTCAGAGATGTGGTTAGAGCACCTCGTGACGATACTTGCTGTCTGAATTGATGTGTTCTCCTCCGGAGAGAATAAAATCCTCGTTTCCTGCCTTCCAGTCTCCAGCGCCTGCTTCTTCATTGGTTAACATTGGTGGGTCATAGAGGCGATATCGCCGGGCAACAAAAAGGGTCTTTGGTTACTGGTTGTCTTTGGAACCCTTTTTAACAAGTTTGGCAACTGTTTTCCCCTCTCTATCCCCATCGCCAACCTGTCTACCAGAACAAAAGAGCAGCAACTTTCCAAAGTGTCCATCATTTGCCCTTAATAGGTAACTTCAGCCTTTGAAGCTTGACTTTAGGTCTCACACCTTGTGTGACTTCCTGCCAGGGAGAGGTGACACTTCTTCCCATGACATGCCTCTATTATTTACTTTCCCAGGAGTTGTTCACACCTCTCCCCTGGAGGGCAGAGGCTGTCTTGCGGCCAGCATCTGCCAATCAGTCAATCAACCAGGGTCTGTAAAGCACAGCTACTCACCCGCGAGGGTCTCAAGGCACTAGGGTGGAGAGGGGATTGTCTCCGTGAGTGCTTGGTTCATCCGAAGAGCCAGGTCTTGAGGTCCTTCCTGAACTGGGGCAGTGCGTAGACTTGCTGGAGGTGGAGGTGGAGGGGGAGGTAATTCCAGGCTTAGGCTACGAGGTAGGAGAAGGACTTTCCTCTCATTCTGGTCTTGTAGATGCATGGGATGGTGGCCAGAAAGAGGTCAGCTGATAGTAGGTGTCTCTTGGGTGTGTGCAAAGAGAGGCAATCGTTTAGGTATGCTGGTCTGATGTTGTGGAGGGCCTTTTTTGCGTGAGTGAGGAGCTTAAAGGTTATTCTTCTTTCGATAGAGAGCCAGTAGAGATCGTGGAGGGGTTGGGTGATGTGGTTGTGAAGGGGGATGTCTAAGATCCGTCTGGCTGCCGTGTTCTGGAAGGTCTGGAGTTTGCGCAATTGTTTATTGTTGATTTTGGTGCAGAGAGTGTTGCTGTACTCCAGACTGCTACTGATGAGGCTGTACATGAGTGTTTTTCTGGATTCAGATGGGAGATTGAAGTATGCGGAGGGTGTTGAAGCAGACGAAGGTTACGGTGTTGATCTGGTGGTTCATCGTAAGTGACGAGTCAAGTATAATGCCACAAATGCCACTAGAAATTCTTGGTAACATAGTGGCATCTTTCTACAGTTGCCTTGTACTTAAAATTCTTATCAAAATTGACGTGGGCATCATGTGAGGTTTAATGCAATTATTACAGTAGTCCCATTCAGGAATTAGCACAGCTGAATTGCCAGTGTGTAAACGCAGCCTGGGCGGAAATATTAATTCTGGAGGAATTTTGTAATTCTGCATTACTCCTGTAATAAAGAGAGGGTAGAAGGAGCAGTCCCTCTATGTTTAAAAACCACAGCAGATTACAGTGAGTTTTAAACATACAGGGACAGCTTCCTCTTCTGACTCTGTTTAGTAACCACTGTATGCACTTGGGGTATGCATTACAGTGCATACCCTTCGATGCCCTTATATCCTTTGCACTGATTGCTGCAGGGCGCCGAGGGGTATGCCCTACAGTGACCTTCAGTGTCACTACATTGTATACCTCTCGGTGCCCTTACATACTGTGCTGTGATTACCGCAAAGAATATAAGGATGCCGAGGGATATGCACTGCAGTGTATTTGGCATTTCGCAGAGCTATTTCTTAGCACAAAATGCATCCTCGCATCCATTTTTGGATGCGGAGGTGCATTTGTGCTAAGAAAGTAGCACCAAATACCCACTCTGCCCCATCGCAGAATCGAATTCCACCAACCTCAGTGTAAATCTGTACTCGCCAATAAGGCTGCGAGCCTTTCGACAATAAGTACAATAATTTGTTCTTTTTGCTGTTGGGACACAATAAAATATATGTCAAACCTGCTGTAGGAATGACTTTTATATATTAAAAAGGAAGGTATGGACTTTGTCATTAGTTTAAATGGCAAACTTAAGTTAGCAGTCTAAAACTGGTCTTCCAGTCTGCAGTGGCAAGCTGGGAGACATGTTTTACTTTGTCGCAATCTGGGTGCCACAACAAGTGCTGCAGCATGAGAGACAGACTAACTTACAGGTCCTGGGTACCCCTAGTATCATATACTAGGAATTTCTAATTAAATTAAGTTATGACAACTGGGGACTAAGCCACTCAAGCATTACACTTTTAAGGGTTTAAGGGTTAGAGCCCTGGCACTGAGGTCTTGTAGCAGGCCTCAATGCATTCTCAGAGTTGAAAAACCTACAGCCTTAATCAAAAACGCTGGGGTTGATCATGCTTAAATGTGCATTTTTCTTATATGGGCTATATAACGTGTGAGGTACTTCATGTATTATCCCTCACAATTTTTTTCTCATACCAGATTTCGCTGAGAACCCGGGAAAACAATTGGGCAAAAAAGCAAATCAGGCCCAAATTGCTATGGCAATATTTATTTTGCATGCTATGCCTCATTCTATAATAGAAAGATTAAAATAGGAAGCATTTACCACACCAAACCGTCCTTGGATTTATCAGCTGCAATAAATTCCACCTATAATGAGATATACACTAAAAATGGGAGATACCATTCAGATTTTGGGGTTTACCGCACCATCCACTTCATGTATATATGCCAAATTTTAACTAAATGTATTGCACCACCAAGAGCACGCGTAGTCAACATTGGATACATCAATTAGACCACTCGCCCCCATTCCACACTACTGCTAATCATGGCCATCAAGCCTTGCTCAGGCCCTACACATTTAGAGACAGATATGTCCCTTAATACTCTAAAGAGTCCCCAATTGATCTTATAGCAATAAAGAATAATCGGCCAGATTCATGAAGCTGATTTGAGCTCGCAAAGGGCCAGATTCTCAGAATCTGGCCCTTTGCGAGCGCAACTTTTGCATTTGGGATTCATCATCCCAAATGCAAAAATCGGTAATAGCAAATTAGCAAATTTGCGAGGAATTACATTTAAGGAATCTCTATTTGAGATTCCTTAAATGCAATTCATCATCCATTTTTAAATTGCGAATTCGCAATTTCGGGCCGCTATTTACCACGAGGTCAAACCTCCTGGTAAATAGCGAAAACTTAGAAAAATGCTTTTAAAAGCATTTTTCTAAGTTGCATGTTGCACACACACATGTCCTTTGGACATGTGTGTGCGCAACACCAATGTAGTTTACCTTTCAGGGGTGCTACAGGGTGTTCTTTGGACACCCCAAGCACCTTTCAATTCGCATCCTTATTTGAGATTAGTTATTCCTTATTTGCGATTAGCAATTTGCTAATCGCAAATAAGGAATGTGTAGAAATCGCAATTTATTTTGCGATTCCTACATGAATCCCGTTTTGCGAGTCTGTAATAGCGATTCCTTATGAATCGCTATTACAGACTCGCAAAACGGGTCTTTGATGAATCTGGCAGAATGACTATAGAGTAAGATTGAGTGTTCTGGACTCTCCAACAAATTATGCTCTTTTCTTTGATGGTGGGGTACAGTGTCTGAACAGGTCACAAAAATAGCTTTTCCAAGTTGAAGGGTGAGGCAATTGCTTGCAGCCAGTTCGAGACCACTCTGGCATGCTTTACTCAAAGTACGCCCCGGGGCCACATGCATTCCTCCTGACCTGTACATGCAGCCCAGGGCTGGACTCGCCATAGCGGGCACCGGGCACCGGGCAACCCCCCGGTGCGCCGCACGGGTAGGGGCCGGTTTTGGGCCCCTGGGGGCCGTTTTTGTTTAAGGGCCGTTTTTGCAGCATAGCTGCAAAATCGGCCCGTACTAAAATCAGCCGAAAACCGGCCCTGGCAAAGAGCTCGGCGGCACCTCCAACCCCCCCGAGTGGGGAGGGAGGGCGGCCGAGCAATTTGGCAGGGCCGGTTGTGGTTCCCAGTGTGGCCCTGATGCGGCCTCCTGTTCAACAGCAGAATTAGTCTACTGTTCACTCGACTCAGCACAAACATTAAAAAGATGTTAACAAAACTGGCAAGCCTTTATGTAAAGGTTCATTGAAGTTAAGAAAAGGGAGTAACCACATAACTTTAAAACACCTTCATTTTCAAAGCAATTTTGCAGCAAATGTGTAAAAATATGATAAGATCACTTCAAAACTCAAAAAGCGTATTTTTTTAACATTCAGAACCATTTCACCTTAGTATATCAGATAATGGTGCATTGAGAAGTATTTTTGAAGTGACAGTTATCAAATATGAATTCAGAAAACTTCATTCTTCCCCACACACTGACTACAATGCCAATAGAGAACTAAGCGGCACGTCATTTCTCATGTGCACTCTTCGGGTGGCCTAGGTTCCTATTTTGCAGGAACAACCCTATATTTTATTAAATCAAACACAGGAGAATGTTTTGCACTGCAGACATCCTGAAGTCATGATATGTGATGAAGTCTTATATGTGTTAATGAAAAAAAAGGAGGGAAAGTGAAATAAATCAATTGCTTAGGATTACACAGTTTGGGAAAGTGGAGAAGCAGGGCTCAAGGCCAGGTTTTCTGGTTTCACATTGTGCACTTCAGCCAGTAGATGTATATGCTTTGCTACCCCTATACCCACCTTAGCACGCCCCTTCCCCACCGGACCACCACCCTGCTGGTATCAGTGTGACCCTCTACCACATCACAGACCATACTTTGTGGCCCTTGGGTAAATGAGAGTTCTCATGCTTTATACACTGACAATTAGAGGAAAAGTGAAAGAGTCAGTTACCTTGTACCATGTGTCTCTTGTCCTACAGTTTTCTTACAAGCTTATACCTAATACATCATCATCATCATCATCATCAAAGCTTTATTTCGATATAAATATATCATAAAAGCATTTTAAAATACATTAGTACTCAAAGTCTGTGGCTCCCAAAGGAAGGTACTCGGTTCAGTGTTCTGTAAAACTTTATAAATTCTCTTTTGAGAATTACCATACATCTATTGACTAAATGATGTCACAGTTCCCAGAACTGCTTCCGGGTAAGGTAGAAAATGGTGAGATCCTCAAAGCTGAAGGTGTTGAGCGCTCCTCACACATCAAAGGCAGTGCATGATTTCTGCCTCTATTAGCCTTTGCAAGCATTTTGCAGTATGAATAATTTCTGGCTGAGAAAACAGAAACCTCAAGGTTCTTCGGCCTGTGATCATTGTGTCAATCTTGCAAGCCGATGTTAAATCCTTGAAGCAAATGTGGCTTCCACTGAGGCGGCGACCACTCTGACTGCATCCTCAAAAGAGAGAGCTCAAATACATTCCATCATGCTCTTCCGCCTATAAGGCAATTCCCTGCAATCGGACACTTTTTTCTACAGTGCGTCAAAGAACAATTACATCGCTTTGCATAGTCTGTAAAGTGCATTTAGGGCATATATTGGATCTGCTCAAAAGGTTAATTACTGTGTGTATCGGATTCCAGTCCCCTTTTGCACTTGTGGGCAGATTTACAAGCCCCTTGCGCCACTTTTGCGTCACTTTTAACATGGGAAAAGTGACGCAAAAGTGGCGCAAGGGGCTTGTAAATCTGGCCTTTGGTTCTTGTGAACATCTTCTCTGCTGTGATTAAATAAGTCTTTGCTAAGTTTGACAACATAGAATACACCAGAAATGTATGGGAACTCAACCTAAATCTTGACCATAGTGTACAGGTTTCAGAGGTCGTTTTGTTAATTTCTGTCCTAACACATCATATATTGAGATACTTATATGCAGGTTCTGGTAGTCTGATGAAACACAAATTGCTTGTCCAGTGTGCACGTATATTAGGGCCAAACAAACAGGCGTGCAATGGTGCAGTGAAAGAATACTAGCTAAAAGTGAACAAGTAATTTTAGGTGACTTGGCAGTGTTGAATAATAATAAACTGTGGGATTCCTAGCATTTTGTTTCACACCTCAATTTCCTTCATTCCCTGAATAATCCCCCAAAACCTGTTTTTTTCTATGCGAATTTAAGTTGATGACAGCCCCAAACATTCGTTTTCTCGGGGCTGGATTACTCGGTGATATAATACATTGAGCAACAAATGAAGCTAAAAGTTCACACCTGTTGAATAGAAGGGCCTCTCTGTTTTCCAGGCAGTGCGCTGCTCTGCAAACATCTGCCCCATTGCTCGTTTCTTTTGATTCACAGTGATCGAGAAAACAGACCGCGGGACCCTTAGTCTGGAACGAAAACTTAAAAGAAGTATATTCTACTTTTTTTTTTAACAATTATGAGGCTATAGATCAGGCAGAAAAGGTGTTTAATATGTTGTAATGTTTAGACACATTTGGCTATAACATTTATGAGCCTGCTCGCAGCAGTGCAGGTCATAGGCTCATAGGGGAACTATGCTCCACACACATAAAACTTCTGCAGATGTGCCGTGGTACCAGAATGCTTGGCCAGTTCAGCTTTGGGCAGTAAACTACTTTTAAATTGGTTATTTTTGTATTTCATCTGACAGGACAGTTCAGGGGGCATTGGGACAAGCAGGCCCTCAGTCATGAGGACTGGGGTCATTTGCCTCTGAGGTCCTTTGGCCTGTCCTACTATGTCTCTGCAAACTGAGGGATGTGCAACCCCTTCTGTGCTTCACTCCCAGTGCTAACGATGGTGAGCATTCCCAGATCTCCCAAGGACATTCGTGTGGGGGTACAAAAAGCTCAGCACTCAACAGACAACCAACAGAATAATACTCTTGCTTTTCAGCACTGTGCTTATCTTTGTAAAAGAGAAGTATTTTAATATAGCCTTAGAGCCCGACGAGCAGGCTCTACCAGCCATTAAAGGCCCGCTCCAGCGTTAAAGGCCCGAGCCGAAAGCGAGAACCTTCAACAAGGAAGTGGGCCTTCAATGGTAGTAGGGTCCACTACGGAGGACTCTAAGGCTATTCAAACATTCTGCCATCAGGGGGATGAATGTTCTAATTTATAAAACAGAGACCTCACAGAGCCCAAGGGGATTCAAATCCCCTTGGGCTCCGTGAGGCCTTTGTTTACAGCAATTGCTGTGAACAAACATTGGAATGTTAATGCTCCAGGCTTCTACCAGCCATTAGAAGTCCAATGTACTCCATTATCTTCAATGGAGTGCCCAACATTCCAATGTTCTAATACACCATAAAACAGACCACTTCACATTACCAAAGCTCGAGTACTCTGACTCCCTAGTAGAGGTCCATTGTCCTTGGGATGAGGATGCATCCTATGCTTCTCCATCTATGTCCTCTCTCTGTTAGCATTAGGGTATATCTTGCATGGATCTCACACACAAGTACACTGCTCTCCTCCCCCTGTTAGGTAGTACTATGCACAAAGTCTCTCAGTGTCTGTTATCTCACCTATTTCGAGTCTGCGGCAGGGCTGGACTAGTCCTCAAGGTGGGGAGATGCACTGCCCCCTGGTACAGCACCAGTCTTCTGTGCTGGTCCTGGAAGCAGATGTAGGGCCATGCCACAGAGCCTGGAGATGGCAGGAGTGCAGATGTCCTCGTATTGGTGGCCCTCTACTGGGCACACAGTGAGTCAGCTGGAGCTGCGTCCAGGGAGTTCCGGCAGGGACTCCTCTAATTGGACTAATTTGTTAGTCAGCGGCTCAGATTGCGACAATGGAGCAGTCTGCTTTTGGTCTGGGTGGCGACAGTTGGGCCGCTACTAAGCACTTCATATTTCAGCAGTAGTGGCATTGTCTGATGAGACACACTTCAAGTCAGTGCCTCGGGCAGCCACATCATCACTTGGGCACACAGTGGGCTAGTGCCGAAGGGCTAGCCACTACAAAGTCCACTCGGGCACACTTGAGTAGTGCCACAGGCATGGTAAAATTATTTTCTTCAGTGGCATAGACTGCACGGGCACACTAGGGGCAAGTGCCATATCAACAATAGCAGGGTCCATTTGAGGCACATTTGGGCCAAGTTCTACAGACCGAGCATGTGGTTTTTGACATGACAATCTACTCAGATGACCCTTCAGCACAAGATTTCCACTTAGGCAACAGTGATTGACTCTGAGCCAGAAGCATAGCAGTCACGCTCTCAGGAGGCTGTTGAATGAACCCACAGCACCAGGGTCAACTACTTTCACCCTCGCTGGTAGTCATCTCCAGCAGAGTTGGATAATTTCTTCCCTTTTCTTCCAGGCAGGGGACTTTCAGGTGATCCAGGACAAGGAGACAGCTCTTCCTCCAGCTAAAACATCAGGTGATATCCTCTTACCTCTGGGAAGCTGGGTGTCAGGCAGATACCTTCTCTGGCTGCTCAGCAGTCTTCTAGGTACTTTTTGGAGCACCCCTACTCGGTCAGAGAGAACTTGCAACCATTCCCACTCTTGTAAAGGTAAAGTAGACAGGGGATGTGTTTGGGTCAGTCCCTCTTTCAGGTCTCCTTCTCAGGCTGTCTTCTAGACTCAATCTTTGTCTAGAGTGATGGTCCTCACAGCAGGGTTTACCAGCCGGCACCTGGCTATCAACAGCCATGCCAACATTGATCGGGAAAAGAGACAAAAGGCTGACCTCCTTCAAAGGATTCCTCACACTCTGAACAACAGGGACTTCAGTCCCACCCTTTAGATTTGGCATCTGTCAAATGGCTGTACAGAGAAAGACTAATAAGCAGCCTTTTGTAGCAAAAGGACCTTATACAATTAATAATGGGATACCTGTCTCCTCTGTCCCCACTACAGTGTCTAGATGCCCTCCCTCAAGTCCCAGGGATGTCAGCAATTCACTTTCACTGTCTGAAAAAATAACCTCACCCCCATACTATACAACCCAGAGAACTACTTCACTCTGGCTCACTCAGACACACTCTGTGTGTAACACACAAACCACACATATACATACAACACATATATGCTGAGATGTCAGCGCAAGAGCTTGATTAGCTTGTAGCACTGGAATTTTATGTGAGTGGAATATAGACCACCACTCCCGTTACTCAGGTAAAATGGTCTGGTCACATTAATGGAAAGCACCAAATACTACCAGCACCACCCTTAAATTACGGCTTAAAAAACAGAATACCAGACACTCGCAGTTGAACACTCAGAAAAGGGGACATGTTTGTACACTGTGCTGGAGCCATTCATGTCCCAATACTATCTCATTCTTCACAAGAACCACTATTTCGAGTAGTTGGGAGGTCAAAGTGTGGGCCAGAAGAACAGAGTCATCCCTGATGCAAAATATTACACACGCCCTCCAATGAATTAGGGAACAATATTCAGAGAAATGAGATATGTGTGACTAGTGACATGCAAATACAAAAGGGAAATGTAGATTCAACAAATATAATTGATAGTATCAGTGATCGTCTCAGTGATAACAGCAAAAATTTATATGAAGTGCAAAAAGTATCAAATGGTCAAATTAATATTCAAGTCCAACCGTAGAACAGAAAAATAAAATCGAAGAAATGCAGATGGAAAAATAACTTTATGAATAAATTGAAACTTTTGGCTACTTGGTCTCTGGTGGGAATCAAGCACGTTTTGCGCTCTTGGTATTACACATAGAAAAGCCTTCCTTAAGCCAACTGGCCTTTTGGAAATCCCAGGCAATCTTGTGCTTCTCAAAGGCTCAGACCCCCTGTTCCCACAGACTATCAGACAACTATATCTAAATACCCGTTCTATGGTGAGGCACCAACTTGAAATTTTTCAACTGCTAGATTCTGACAGACCTGACATCCTTCTCCTGTCAGAAACCTGGCTCACGGCCGAATCAACCCCTGACATCCTTACAGCAGTACCTACAGGCTATTACATACTCCAGGCCAATAGGCTATTGGGCAAGTCGGGGGCGGGGTGGCAGCCAGTATTCAACAGAAGCATAAATTCACTGCTCTTAAGATTAGCGGTACACCTCGGGTCGACAGCCTAATCTTAACATTTGAATCCCCCAAGTCTCTTTCATCTACCGACCTCCTGACCACATACCCTTATTCCCCCAACAACTAGGCGAAATAATCTCCCAGTTAGTTATCAATCATGCCAGGATAAATATTCTCAGAGATTTCAATTACTGGCTCTCTGACGCACACAAGAGTGTCAGCTCCGTCGCCTTCACGGATCTTTTATCAGGCATGAACTGTATCCAACATGTGCACAAGGCTACCCACGATAAAGGGCACATTTTGGACCAAGTCTGGACCTCCAACCTAGAAATAACTCCCTCATTAGTCTCCCCGTGCACATGGTCTGACCACCATTTTATCACATTCAGTATGGCATGCATCCCTCCTTTTAAACCTCCCCTGGCGGGTAACTTCCTGGCCAGAAATTGGAAGCGGGCCAATATTGGCGACTTCTGCACACTTTTAACAGCCAACTCTCCCACCGAACAAGGCTCCCTCTGTCATCAGGCATCAAACCTCGATCAATGGCTTGAATCAGCCAGTAATAAGATTCAAGAGAACCAACCCTAAACGCCCCCATGATGCCCAACGCTGGTTCTCCGATGACCTGAAAAGGAATAAACTGGCACTTAGACAAGCAGATCGCGGATGAAGGCGAGCTTATGCACCTGGGGAAAGAACAGTCTATGTAGCCCTGCGAAAAAATTATAAAGACTCTATCCTCCAGACTAAGACAATCTATTTCTCATTGAAAATTACAAACTCAGCTACGAAAACTAAGGACATTTTAGCAATAGTCGATGAGCTTGCGCAACCTGACAGAATGATCGCCAAATCTGCCCCCTCACAAATATTGTGCGATTCCCTGAATTAGTTCTTTATTGACAAAATCGCCTCCATTAAAAACGACATTCCCACCCCCTTATCCCTTACCACCCCTCCTATCACATGTAAAAATCCTTTCACACTTGACCAAATTCCCCTGATCTCCAGAGAGGCGTTTCTGGCTCTCCTAAAAAAGGTGGGATCTGGCTCCCCCAATGATAGTTGCCCCCCTCACATTTTTCAAGAGGCCTTCCTTACCTGCCCGACCCGCCTCTTTCACTCCTTAACAAACCCCTCAAACAAGGTATCCTTCCCGATACCTTTAAACATGCTGTGATTGTCCCGATTCTGAAGAAACCGAACGCTGATCCGTCCTTTTTTGAGTGACTTCAGCCCAATCTCCCTGCTCCCCTACCTTAGTAAGATACTAGAGGCCCACGTTACGAACTGCTTCAGCTCATTTATTGAGCATTCTCAGTTTCTCGACCCTCGGCAGGCAGGATTTAGACTGGTTCACTCCACGAAGTCTGTCACCCTGGCAGTCATGGACGACCTTAGGAGAGGAGCCGATAAAAACACCAACCCAGGCCCTGGTGCTCTTGGATCTGTCAGCTGCTTTTTACCAGGTCGATCATGATCTCCTTATCGACTGTGTCAGCAATGTTGGCATCCAGGGCCTGGCCCTCAGATGGATTTTCTCCTTTTTACATAAGCGATTCCAGGCAATTCGCCTGGCTAACTTTTCGGCCAAAAAAAAAAACAAGTTGACCTGTGGGGTCCCCTAGGGTTCCTCTCTGTCGCCCCTTTTGTTTAATTTATACATGCAGCCCCTGATTGTGTCCTTACGCAACAGGCCAGCCATAACCTTATGCCGATGACCTCCAGTTGGTGTTTGACATCAACTCCTCCAACACATCAGTCACCAATTTCCTGTCTACCATGACCTCCATTAGCGAATGGATGTACACCAACCAATTAAAACTTAATCCTGATAAAACTTAGCTGATCCTGACTGGAGGTGCCGCCAACCCCAGGGATTCCAGCTTCTGGCCCCCACTGCTGGGCAGCTCCCCTCACCCAGTGGATACCGTAAACAGTCTTGAGCTCATAATCTGCAACGACCTGACCTTTAAACCCCAAATTAATGCAGTGGTATCCTCCTGTTTTTTTAATCTTCGCAGAATCCGGAAGATCTGCAGATTTCTGACCACCAAGGCCCTTACCCTTGTCATTCTGGCCCTGGTCATCTCTTGCATCGATTATGCGAACTCATTTTATGTTGGCATTCCAGTATACCAACTCCGCAGTTTACAGCTGGTACAAAACCAAGCAGCCAGGCTCATTTTCCATCAACTTAAGCATCAACATGTCAGCCCTCTGATGAAGAGCCTTCACTGGCTCCCGGTTGCCAAACGCTGTGTATTCAAATTGGGTTGTACCATCTTTAAAGCCCTTGTTGGCCAGGGCCCAGCTTTCATCTCTTCTAGGATCCATTGCTAAGACCCTGTACGTGAACTCTGCTCCTCCCACCTCAATCTGCTTACGATCCCCACCGTTAAACGTAAAAAACATGGTGGCCTCAGATTTTCCTTCCTGGCCCACCATTTCTGAACTCCCTTCCAACTGAACTTAGATCTGTAACCTGCTACACCCAATTCAGAACACTTCTCAAAACCATCTTGTTCTTACAAGCATACGAGTAAAGCTCCTGTCATCCTGCTTCTGCCGTCATCCCGCTCTCAGCGCCATGAAACCGCTTGGTGTAAGTGCGCTTTACAAATAATTTTAACATAACATAACAAGTTGGGGGAAAAGGGAAGGCAGGTATATGACAAAACACAGGTTGTGACAGACCTCAGGCAGTGCTGTCAATCCCACTCTGCAGAGTGCTTATTGCGGCAATCATTTTCTGATATTCACACAATAACACCACAAAGCCTTTTAAAGGAGTCAACAACATATTGAAATATAGTACAATGTCCTACCTGGTCCAAAGTGACACCAAACCCTAAAGAAGCCAACAACTGGAAACATTCCACAGGAAGTGGGGTACTTCAGGGAAGTAACTGTACTGACAAAGGCACATAAAGGGGCCAAGAAAAGTGGTCAGAGTGGAGTAGCAAGTAAAATTAAGTGAACCCCAAAGGGATCAAAAGGGGAAACAAAACAAATGTTTTGGGAAAGGAAAGGGAAAGCCTCTAAGCCTACCCTGTACATCAATGACACTTATTACAGGTCTAGGTATACAACCCCTCTGTTTACAGATGAAATTGGATCTGCTTCTCACACTGTTAGGATTACTAGAGATCTTGGCTCTGGATGACAGTTCACTTCCCCCCTTGGTCTTCGGAAAGAGCATGTAGAGTGCAGTATCCGGAACAGCACAAGAGGGAGCACAAACTCCTCACTTAGGATGATCTTTTTAGACAGCAGCCTATCAGAAGTGGAACTCGGTTATAAGGCATGTGGAATTAACCTGCAGAGAAAATGAGTAAGTACGATGAGGTAATGGCTACTCACCATAGAGGACCTGCAAAAAAGGGAGTGAAAGCTGCTGAAATGAAGGAGACTAGTCAATGAGTAATAAATCCATAGGAGTAAGCACGAGAGGACTTATGTGAGAAGGAGCCCAGAGCGAGTGTCACCCAAAACAAGAAAGGTGAAAACTGGGATGATGGTTAGTGGAGAACACCAGCATGCACATCTGCCAGGCAAGGATCAGCTGAAAAATGGCTCCATAAACAATGTCCCTGTCAGTTTTCACCCGGAAGAGGAAACACTCTTCTTCGATTAAGATAGTCATGTTATGGCCATCTCTGAGTGCTGCCATTATGCCTCGGTGACTGTGACTGCGGGCTGAGTCTATATCCTGAGCTCGTAGTCACAGTCATCGTACTGCTTCCGGTTGCAACAGACATCAGCTACTGACTAGTCATTGTGGACAGTGAGACCCAGACACTTGACATCAACAGGTAAGCTGCTTCTCTAATATTGGACCGATCCCTTACCGTGAATCTGCCTTGCATGTCTCTTTCTAACTGTACTGAATCCTTCTCCAGCTTTGTGGGCTATGACACACAGAAAGTAACCTGGAATGGGCAAACTTAATCAGGCACATCTTTCTTCCATCATCAAATTGATCTTTGCTTGTTATGTTTTTATGAAAGAATAGTACATTTGCACTGGAAGAGAGATAAGAAGCTCTCTAATTCTCGAGTAGGAGACTCCTCAAGGAGATCAAAGGGGGTTACCGTTTGCTGTGTTGGTTGTTCCCTATGTACACACCTCTTTCACTGTATGCTTAGTGTTGACACTATCTTATCAGAGTATCTAAAATGAAGCACCTTTGCAGAGTCGGAGACAGAGTTAACCTCAAGACCATATGAGGTAATATGTCTCAACAGAAAACAGTTTAACGTCAAATACACCAGAATAGCCTGTTAAATAAGTCTCGAATCATTAAGAGAGTTCAGTAAAATGTAGAAACCATTAAAGTTTATATTGAAATTGAGAAGCGATACAGAAGGCAAACATATAAGGTAAATCAGAATGCATGGTAAATCAGTTTAGGGAATTAGCATAAAACTCAATCAAAGGCAGCAAAGAGTCTGACCTGAAGTATCTGGCATAACGGCATAAGCTTCGGAACTGCGAAACCAAGTTCGAGCATTGGCGCTGGCTCAACATCCAGTGATTCTGGGCAAATCACTCGATCTCCCCATGACTCAAAAATAAAAATGAGAGTGTCTTTGTGTAATATAACTGGGGCTCATGTGAACCACTCCAATACATATGGATCGAGTTCGCACTATAAAAAAAAGAGTCACATCTCAAAGCCAAATTATTTTAAGTCCAAATCAAGAGACAGATTGATGCAGTTCTGCTTTCAATGAGTCTGGGCAAACCAGACAGACTCACTTCCACAAAACCCTTCTGTTATAGAGAATTTACTCTTGGAATATCATTGTCAGCATAAGGTGATCATACAGTATTACAAAAATTGACAAATCAGGACGCAAATTGTAATACAGTATCATCTTCCACGGCCCCAATTTCCAGCCCAAAATGATTATTAGACCCTCCTGTTGACCTAATGTCATCAGGCTTGTCAAAACAAATCTAGTTACAATCAGAGCAATGACAGTCTCAAAATGAACACACTCACAGGAAGAGTCTTGAAAAATAAGAAGCGGCAGGAGAAGGTAGCAGAATGCATGCGAAAGTTGCAGTGGTCTCCAGAAGCAAACAATTATCATATTGTTGTGCTATAGTATATAAGTCAATGTACCATGTTTTGGGTTTACTTGGGGAAAGGCACAGTGCATTTGGACTGCAGCTCCTTTTCATGCACTATCGAAAGAAGAACTCTACATTTATTTATTTAGAGTGTTATTAAGCGCAAACATGACGAAAGGTATCAGAGCTCTGTACATAGACTCTGTCCTGTTACAGAGCAAGAGGTATCAATACACAAGCACTCAATATAGAGAAACAATATACAATACAACATATGCCCTTCATCCTTGGCCACCTTCTCAGTGGTACAACTGCAAAAACTACAGATAGTTGCTACTTAGTGTACCAGGTGTCCAGAGTCAGCCCTGTTCAAAATCTGCTAAGGTAGGAATTGGCTGAGTCTGATTCTTTTAACCTCTCTTGAAAGCAATGGTTGATAGTTTTGTTTGAAGAATTCTAAGTACTCTGGACAGATCCTGAGAAGGTTTGGCTGTATGTCCTCATTTTTCTGTATTATGGAGGTTCCAGAACAAGGGAACTGGCACTATGTGGGGAGCGGCTGACTCCTGAGATCATAAGATTTTGCAGTAGGTACAGGGGTACATCATAGTACAAGGTTTTGTGTGTCAGGCAAGCTTTCTTCAGATGTATCCTGGCTTCGAATAGGAGGCAGTGTAGGTATTGGAGAGATGGTGTTATATGGTCGGAGCGTCTCGTTCCCATGATCAACCTCACAGTGGCATTGAGGGTTGCCTTAAGTGGAGCGTCCTTAATTTCAATAATCATGTTAAGGTCGCACTCTCATAGTCTAGTCTGGATACTACTAGGATTGTACTACGGCCTTGAAGTCTTGTGGTGGGACAAGCGGTTTCACCATCCTGCAGAGGTTGAGTTGGTGAAACACATTACGTATAGATGTGCTGATGTATGCCTGCATGTTCAGGTTTTTATCCAGGTTTTGCTAAGGGATTTTGTTAATTCTATGATGACAGGTTTGCAATTGGGGGCACCTAGGAGGTTGATCCATTCTTGTTTGGGGGAGCTGTGGAGTGGGGAGATGAGTAGGATTTCAGTTTTTAGGGAGTTCAGTTTAAGATGGTTTTATGATGCCCATGTTTGGGTTTTCATTAGCATGTCAGTAATTCGGATGATATCAACAAGGTAGGCTATCTTTAAGTATGACTGCATGTCATGGGAAACAGCCACTGCAGCGCGTGTATGACCATTACCATCCATCCTTTACAACGAGCATGCCTTTACCATGCATGTTCATTACCACAAATTATTTACCACAAATATTCCTTTACCGCACATTCTGTTACTACAAAATTGGGTATGTGTGGTAAAGGCAAAGCATGCACATTTTAAGGGATGATATTACCACATTGATAGGATGTTATCACTGCGTTGTATTGGAGGTGGGTGCCTCGACCTCAACTTCCACTCAGGGGCAAAGGGTTTTAGGGTTCAGGGCGGGGCAGGAGAATGCGCCAGGGTGTGGTTTTAGGGCTCAGGGCCTGGCAAATCGGCAGCATTAGGGTTCAGGGCCGGGCAGGGGGCTGCAGCAGGGGGCAGTTTTAGGGCTCAGGACCAGAAAAAGGGGCACTTTTAGGGTTCAGGGCTTGGCAGGGTGTGTGGTGGGAGTGCATATTTAGGGCTCAGGGCCAGGTAAAGGGGCAGTTTTCATGTTCAGGGCTGGGAAGAGGGTGCAGTGGTGGGCGAATTTATGGTTTAGGGATAGGTGAAGTGTTTTAGGATTCAGGGCCAGGCACTGCTAGGTCCTGCTTGGCGGCACATAATCGGGCAGGCCAATTGCCTGAAAGGGAAGGATGCCTCACCTGCTGGTCCTGGCCTGGCTCTCTGTGGTGCTCACCAGCCCCAGTGGGCTTTCAATTTAGCTGGCTTCAAGCTGTTTGTCGCTGACTCCAAGCTGTTTTGCCGGTTCTCCCCGGCCCTCGTGGCATACCACGAACGGTTGTTCCCATCAGGCTGAGGAGAACGCCACTCAGACTCACCCTCTTCCTTCAAGGGTAAGAGGCATGTTCCCGTTTGGGGGCCGTACCCCAGGGCAGTCTCAGCAAGCTGGGCAAGACAATGAATGGCAGAAGGAGAAATTGGAGGTGTGGGAGTTGATGACCAATGAAAAGTGAAGAAATGAGTGACGTTGAAGCACAATAATGGTAAGCAACGGGAGCATGATTGTGTGTGTTCAGCCGCGTGATTGTGTGTGTTCAGCTGTGAGTGATTGTGAGTGCATGTGTAAATATCTACTACACATATGTTTTCACCAACAATGCTTTTACAACAAAGTTTTCGTAGTAATCGCATGAATGGTAAAGCCATACGCGTGGTAAAAATGTTTGTTGTAAATGCATACATGGTAATGACACGTGTTGTACTGACGGTGAAGTAAAGGCATGTGTGGTAGTTGCATGCTTTGTTCCATCATACAACCAACTGCACGTCTTTTGCATACATGTGGCATGAAAGGTTTGCCTGTTTGCTGATCTCCGTCAGTGGTTCCTTGTGAAAGTTGAACAGTGTGGAAGAGATGGTGGACCCTTGGGGGACCTGAGATCTGCCATCAGTTTCCATGCCACAGAGCAGCAAGCCATCAGCTCTTTGCTGGTTTCTATGAGTGGGGTGCTGGAGCAAAGCCCATGCATCTCCCACTCTAGCCATTAGTCAGACTATGGCTCCGTGTGTTTGCTGATGATATCCATTACAACCTACATAAACCAGCTCAGCCTTCCATTCTTCCATGAATCATTTCATACATATTGAGTATCATTAAACGACAATAGTGAAACTTGTCATTTACAGAGCTGACAAACTGCAGATATGCATAAAAACTTTTTTTTAAATTAATGTTGTAGGGATACTTGAGATTTAGGTCGATCTGAAAATAAAGAGTTTCAGTAACACTTGGCGGTAATTTAGAAACCCCCAACATAAAGTTCTTGGTAACCACATGTTTGTAAAAACACCCCAGGTGTTGATATCAGATGTAAGATGGCTGCTCCGTTGTGTCTGGTGAAGAAAGGGTCTCGCGCCAGACAGGGTCCTTGAAGTCTGTTCGGTTGTCTAGTCATGGAGTAGGTTTGCTGGGACTCGGGGAGCGGGCGCACATAAACCGGAGCATTTTCTCGCCTCCAAATTACAAATTACAGGTTCCTTATAACAATGTGTACTTTTGTTTTGTTCTTAAATTTAATTAACTGCCTTTAGCCTGAAGTGTTTTGTGAAAGAGAGTTAGCTCACGGGGCTGGTTTTTCCAAGCTCTCCTGGTGCTCGTAAAGAGAATGACCATTTCCGGCCAGTTTCACAGCCAACCCTCCTCCTGCAGAAATAAAGGCTTGATTGAAAGTCCAGGCAAAGGGAGCCGCACAGGCTTTCCACCACAAAATAATTGCTCCCAAAGAGGCCATTATTGGCCTCGTCACGCAGGGAACACTGCGCACTATTAGCAGAATTGGAACAGAGCAAGGAGCAGAAACAGCCGTGCACCCACCACCAGAGCATGGGTCCAACCTGAGAGGCAGCACCAACGCACCTTTGTGTTGACTTGGTAACGGCAAACGCCAGGTCGGTTTATCTTATTATTTCGATAAAGTCATGATGGCTGGAACAAAGAGCTGGCCCCATTGCCCAACGTCATCTTCTACAGATTATCCCACAACCACAACATTAGACAAGATGATGGGCACAAAGGATGGGGGGTCCAGTTAAGCCTTGATGATGTTAGACTAATACTTTGCTCAAACAAAAAAACACCTGTGACCGCACAAATAACTCCTCTTTCGCATACAGCGTTATCACGGGTGGTCTGGTAATACCACATCCGGTGTTGGCAATACAGGGTGATTTTAAGGCATAAGCACTGGGTGGTTTGGAGTTTTCACTTTTGGGAATAGGAATCGAAATTTGCCTAGTGTAGTAACGGTAAGTTTCAATTCTATTAAGGACACGGAGGCTTCAGATTATGCTTTTCTCTCTTCGCTGTTTATTAACATCACATCGCACAGCAGCCAGAAAAGCATCAAAACTTGAAAAAAAAATTAGTATTCCCAACATAGGAATATCAGAAAACATTGTAATAACATCGTTTAATAACTACAAATCCCATGAGATGAACATTTAGGCAGTCCTTCTTTAGTGTCCATAAACCCCAATATAAGGCGTCCCACCAACGAACTCCTCCTCTTTCTTCGTGGCGAGTCAGGCCAAAGTCTCAAGCATCTCTTTTCGCACCATCATTCCCTGGCGGAAAAAAGAACAGCGTGAGCTAAGCCATACCGCTAAGCATGAAGGCAAATCAACAAAGCAGAGCATCAAGTCATCGACATGCAACCCAAGAAAAACAGTGACCAACTGCAAGTCGGAAAACGGATTACTTACTCCAGTACGGGCGGGATCTCCGCAGGAGGAATGGGTGGGATAATCCTCGCCTCCGTGTCCTTAATAGAATTGAAACTTACCGTTACTACACTAGGCAAATTTCGATTCTATGTCAGGACCGGAGGCTTCAGATTATGCTTGTTTAAAGCTTACTCACCACCAAACTAGCAATATCCACCACTGGCTTAAAATAGAACCTTTTGAAAGTGGAATCTGAAGACCAATCCGCAGCGCGCATGAGGTCTTCTAACCGTGCCCCAAGGGCAAAAGATTTTGAGGCCATGGCCCCTCTTGCTGAGTGAGCTCCGAACTGCCTCGTATCAATACCAGCTTCCTGCATTACCCAACGCACCCACCGGGCTCTAGTGGGGGAAGAGACAGCCTTGTGCGGTTTGCGCAGCGCAATCAGCAACTGCCGTTCGCCCGGAGGGCGAAGTTCTGTTGTAACATCCTCATAGGTTTTCAAACACTGTACCACACACAACTTGGGGGCATCTGCAAATGCCGGATAGGAAATAGACCTCGTAGCCGATTTCGTGCGTCGACCCACGGTAAAGGTCACCCCATCCGGGGAGAACGCTCTCGCCGTGACATCCAGGGCACGCACATCAGACACTCTGCGACAAGATACTAAGCACAAGAGCATCGCCAGTTTAGCTGACAGTTCTTTTAAGGAAAGATACTTGTTAGGCTGCCAGGAAAGAAAAAGGTTCAACACCACGTTAACATCCCACAGGACGGAATACCGTGGCTCCGGCGGTAAAGCCAGACGCACTCCTCTAAGGAGTCGACATACCAGGGGATGCTCCCCAACCGCTGCTCCATCTATCTGCACATGAGCTGCCGATATGGCAGAACGTATCGTATTAATCGTCCAGTATGCCAAGCCGGCGGTAGAGAGTTCTGCAAGAAAATTCAGGATAGGAACGAGGCCTGCGACCATGGGATCCAAACCCCGTCAAAGACACCAACGAACCCACCTGGTCCAAGCCGATCTATACCTCTTGGCAGTGCTGCCTGCCCAGGCCTTGGACAAAAAGTGCTGAGCTGAGTTCGAAAGGCCAGGGAGCGACCAACGTCGCCTGAAAGCCTCCATGCCATGAGGCGGAGAGAACCCTGGCGGAGATGGTGAGGGACCCCGTCTGGATTGAGGAGAAGACGAGGAAGCCGGGGGAGTAGGATTGGAGAATCCCAGGAAAGTTCCAGAAGAACTGGAAACCACACTTGCGACCTCCACACGGGCGTCACCATCACCACGTCCGCCATCTGATGGCGAATCTGGGCCGCGGCCCGTACTATCATGGAGAAAGGCGGGAAGGCATACGGCCGTTCCTGACTCCAGTCTTGGAGGAACGCATCCGTCGCTTCCGCCAAAGGATCCGGTCTCCAGCTGAAGAACCTCGGAAGCTGGAAGTCCAGACGGGACGCAAACAGGTTTATGGAAAACGGACCCCAGCATGCCGCCAGCCAGCGGAACACCTGAACATCCAGCTTCCACAGGCTGGAGTCCCGGAGATATCTCGAGTGCCAATCCGCTACCTGATTGGCCCGACCCGACAGGTATTCCTCCTGAACCGAGACTTGATGAGCGAGACAATAGTCCCAGAAGTCTTTCGCCAGATCCGCAAGGGCTCTTGACCGCGGACCCCCTAAGTGGTTCACATACCGAACCGCTGAGACATTGTCCATCCGCAGAAGGACGCATGACTTCACCGAGTCCCTCGTCCAACAACAGACGGCGAACGAACCTGCTAGAAGTTCCAAGCAGTTGATGTGAAGCCGCTGTTCGTCGGACGACCAAGCGCCGCCTGTGGAGAAATCTCCGCAACGGGCGCCCCAGCCAGACCTGCTGGCGTCGGACTCTATCACCAAGTCCGGGACGGACCCGAAAATCGCGCGGCCGTTACACGCTTCCATGTGTGCTAGCCACCAAGACATTTCCTCTTTGACCTCCACCGACAGGGGAATCAAGTGATCGTAAGATAGCCCTCTGCGCAAATGGTGCGCTTTCAGTCGCTGAAGGGCCCGATAGTGAAGAGGGCCCGGGAATATCGCCTGAATGGACGATGAGAGAAGGCCTACAACTCTGGCCACCTGCCGGAGGGAGGTGTGCGATTTCGAGATAGTTTGCCGCAGCAGATGCTTTATTTTGGCCATCTTTCTGGACGGCAAACTGAGAGTCGATTTCACCGAGTCCACCACAAAGCCCAGAAACACCATTTGCTGGGCGGGGGTGAAAACCGACTTCTCCCTGTTGACAATAAACCCCAGACCTTGTAACAGGGAGACTGTCTGAGGCAGATGGGCGGCCAACTTGTTCGGGTCTTGGCCCAACAACAAGATGTCGTCCAGATAGACGATAAGCCGAATCCCCTGACTCCGCAGGGTTTCGATGGCCGGGTGCAGAATTTTTGTAAAGCACCAAGGGGCCGAGGAAAGACCGAACGGAAGGGCCTTGAACTCGAACACCATGTCTTTCCAGCAAAACTGAAGGAAACGACGATGCGGGGGGTATATCGGAACCACCAGATACGCATCCTTGAGGTCCAGACGGACCATCCAGTCGTTCGGGAGCAAAACGTCCCTCAAAAGATGGATGCCCTCCATCTTGAAGTGGTTGTACACCACCCAGCCATTGAACTCCCTGAGGTTGATGACTGGTCGTCTGCCCCCGTCCACTTTTTCCACAAGAAAAATATTGCTCAGGAAACCCCGGGGGTGGCGCGTTGTTCGACAAATAGCCCCCTTGCGCAGCAGCGCCGAGACTTCTTCGTCGATCAAGAGCGCGTCCGATTGAGAAAACGTTATGAGCTGGGGAGGCTCCGCCTGGCACGGCTGGTCGTAAAACTCTATGCGGAACCCTCGCACGGTTTGAAGGACCCATGCGTCCGTCGTAATAGCCTCCCACGCCTGGGGAAAACACGCCAACCTCCCCCCAATAACCACCTGATCTGCAGGAATAACACTCACCGTGTGAACTGTTGCCGCCGGAGTCGTTCCGGAAGGTTCCGCGTCCTCTGAAACGCTGACCTCTGGTGGGGTAGAAGTTGTTATAATTCGCGGAGGAGTTGTAGCCTCCCCTGCCGGAGCCATGCCCTTTTCCGGGCTGTTGCTGACCACCACGGCCGGTCGTGAGGCCCCTACCACGACAAGCCCCCCGGGAAAAACGCTGGTGGAAGACCCGCTTGATGGTCGACTGGGCCTTATCCAGGGAGGTGAAAGTGGAAACGAACTTTCCCAGTTCTTTAATGAATGGTTCACCAAAGAGTCCTCCTTGGGCGACAGCGCCAGCTTCCGACGAAGCCAAATCGCCCAATTTGGGATCCAATTTCATCAGTAGCGACCGACGCCGCTCGGTCGACAGGGCACAGTTGGCATTCCCCAAAAAGACAACCGCCCGCTGCGCCCAATTGGACAATACTTCCGGGCAAATGGCGCTGCCCGACACCTTGGCTTCTTCGGCCATATCAAGAATCTTGGTGAGGGGGCCAATGGTGTCCAAGAGCTTGTCCTGGCAGGAGCGCCAGGAACGGTCGATCCCCTTCCGGTGGTCCTTGACGAACTTCGCCATGAAGGTGGCCATCTTCCCATAAAGTTCCGGCGTCATGGCCACCTTCCCCTCCAAAGTCGGGCGAGGGCACTCGCCCCTCAGACAGCTGCGCGCCTCCTTCTCCAAGGGCTTGCGGAGGCGGCCCGCCACAAACTGCGCCACCTTATCGCCAGGCGCCCAGGCGGCTGACCGCGGGTGCATGATCTCGTCCGGGTCCAGCATGCCCGAGGTGTCTTTGGGCAACTCCGTCGAATTGGACGACGGTCGCCATGACCGCACGGAGTCCTCGTCGTCGTCGTCGTCGTCCGTATCCGCGGAAGAAGCCCCCCCCGGGGAGCCCGGGACAACGTTCGCCGGTGTAGAAGGTGCCTGAGGCGGAGGCGCCTCGGGGGTCGACCCCGACGCTTTAGCCAGGAAAGCGTCACGTAGGCGCTCGAAAGCGTCCTTGTCCACACCTTGCGAACCACTGGGACCCGCGTCCCCTCGTGACTTTTTGGCCGCCGGAGGCTGGCCAGGATCATTGGCGGGGGAACCCCCTGGGGCCGGTGCCAACTTTGCACATTCCAAGACTCTGCGGGCTGAAAGTCTGTCCTCCATAGGCCCAACGATTTCCTGCACACACCGGTAAATCGACTGGTCCACAGCCGTATAGAACTCGTCGTCCTGGAGGTACTGGTGAGACTCCTCCTCCTCGACGTAGTACCCCTCAGCCATGGCGCTACGCAGTAGACAAGAAAGTGAAACTGAGGGTTTCGATGGCGTACACAGACTGCCACGTGTGGGCCGACCGAAGGTTGGCAAAAGTTGTGGGCCGGTGGAACCGGACAATCAAAAGGCGGCACCAGCCTTTACAGCGCGCCGACCCTCTCTCCAGAGACCGGGCCGCACCGCCTCCCAGCGCGCTCGAGCGGGGAACACCCCAGCGGAAGCTGTAGCAGAAAAAAGGTGCCAAAATCGCCCGCAGGCTTCAACGTGGGTACAACCACTATACAGACCCCACCGGGGCGTTCAATACGGGACAGTACAACCCAAGAGGGCGTCAGGGTTAGGCGGTAGCAGGGCACCTGCGATGTCGACTCCCCAGCGCAGCTCCAATCAATGAGACGAAAACTGCGCGCGGGCAGGCGAGACGCGACGGCGCCCTCTAGCGGTGACTCAGCACCGCGGAATACACGGGGACATCGCGTAAGGGGCGAAGGCGTCCCCGCGATGGAAGGGGCTCTGAAAGGGAAGAAAAACCCCAGAGGCCCCCCAAAGCAACAATCAATGCAATAGAACAGAAGAAAAAACAGAAAAGCCTCAACAAACACAAAAGTGCAAGAGAGGGATAATAGCACTTAACTGGCTGCGAAGCAGCGAAGAAAGAGGAGGAGTTCGTTGGTTGGACGCCTTATATTGGGGTTTATGGACACTAAAGAAGGACTGCCTAAATGTTCATCTCATGGGATTTGTAGTTATTAAACGATGTTATTACAATGTTTTCTGATATTCCTATGTTGGGAATACTTTTCTGGCTGCTATGCGATGTGATGTTAATAAACAGCGAAGAGAGAAAAGCATAATCTGAAGCCTCCGGTCCTGACATAGAATAACAGCATTAATGCACCATTTGCCGCAAGAGTTTTCCGAACGCCTGCCCATTTCCAAGGCATATTTCACCTGAGTTTTGGGGTAATACCAGACACTTGTAAGCTTATTTAATCCTCGACTCTTTGATTGTCGGTCCATTTGTAATTGGGCCCACAATACTCTATAATGTTTGCTGAAATATGGAATTTATCACAGCACATCATAACCACCCCAGAAAATAAGTACACAGCAACAACCACAAACTACCAATCCCTCCTACCAAATCCGCCCACCTTAAAAAGGATGACCAAGTGAACTCTGTGCAGGTTAACGCTCATTCACTTTGGAAACACAAGTAGAAAGTTCATACAGAGCAAAAAGATGCATCCATACCAGATTTAGCTCATGCAAAGCCACCCAGATACAAGCTACTTAATACGAACCAGAAGTGACAATAAAGGTTTGGGAAATATCTCATTTTTCTTAAGGTGTTCATTTTGCATATAGTAGCCTCTCCATCTTCCGTACCTTGAGAAGCATTAGTATGCAGTTTTTACAGTTCAGCCAGGAACTCAACCACTTTCATTATGGAATATCTTCTACCTGGTAAAACTACACTGTTCTTAGAGGAATTCCGGAATCTTCTACAGTCATTTTCAGTCTCCAGCGTCAATACTTTAAGCACTGGGATACCTCTCGGAAGTCGGAAACTTCCTTTGTCAGTGAACACACATTGACTAGATACGTCTCATCAAATTAATGGCTTATTCTATGGACTAGACAAGGAACAATTTGAGGGCACTGTGTTGCAGATAAAAACCCTGGTTTTGACCAATACTCAAAATGCTAAGCGAACCATCTGCTCATAACTATCAGCAAATCTCTAAAGAATGGGGCAAAAACATTGCCCTGGGAAGGGGAGTACAGGGTTAATCCTCGAGCTAGGTCATCTTTCCGTCCCCAAATGGGGAGGCTCCATTCACACTCTAGATGATAGGATGTATATCTCAAGATTTCCCTACCTAGTCCTGAAAAAGGGGAGTGCCTTTGGGGAAAAAACGAGATTATGGATAGGAAGGAGGGTTCCTAGAAGGAGGGGAAGTTGAAAAAGTGTGGGTCAGCTGAAGGTGCGCGGGGTGGGATCCCATCAACAACCTCCTGAGTCTCCAGTCTCAGTGACGGGCCCTGTCATAAGCAAGAAGTCAGTACTCAGGGGGAAGTCTGGTAAGAAAGGCGTAGGGAGGTTGAGGTAATTACCAGGAAGAGGCAAAATAAAGGAATGTCTAACTGTAGTGAAAGAGGCCATTGGGGGCAACATTATTTCAGGGAGAATTCTACCCAAAGCCGTATCTTGTAGTTGTTATCCTGATAAAAGATAAATAAACGCCACTTTAAAAAAACTCTTCCTGTCCAGGTAGGAGGTGACTCTAGTGCTCTTGTGCTGCCGCAGGTATTTCTAAAGCTGCAAGCGAAAAGGACAATGCGTCATTTAACCAGTCAACCCCGAAATAGATCTAGGCTACCAAGTGTATTTGGAAACATCAAAAGATTAAGGAATATCTCCTCAAATGATCATCTGGCAATGGATGGCTTTAGAGAGGTAACAGGGGAAGAACAAACCTGTATACAATTTGCCTTTGAAGATACAAAGAGCTTAGTGGAAGCCTCTGACCCAGCTATCGCAGCAAATTACATCTGTGTCCGTGAAGGAATCGAAGCAAAGCCGGAGGCCGCTAGCAAGCCAGACGAGGGTCGCTTCCCCGGACATCCCCTTTATTACGTGAATGTGGAGGTTTAAAATATAATCAGATTACTTCTACTAGGTTCTTGGGTGTAGGACAGCGAATGGGAGCTGGAAGGAGTTGGTGGGAATGTAACGGGTCACAAGAAAGAATAGTTACTATCCCATTCCAAAATGACAGAGCCCTAAGCATGAGAAACCAAGATCTGCCCCACCTCCCAGATTTCGATGAGCTCAGGAGGAATGATGGCTATATTCATCAAAGATACCCCTGGCGAGCGGGGAGTCACCCCTGTAGAGGCATGCAAGGTCGCTCTATTCCTGCCTGGAGTGATGGAGGTGCTGAGGAGGTTGATTGGTAGGATTTAGGGCATCTACTCCCAGATTATGTCTTGGTATGGAATGTACATGGGTTTAAATCGTTTATGGAAATGGAAAGCTGCAGAGAGATTTTTGACAAATTATCCAGTACTGTTCCTCCATGGAAACCCAGTAGTTGTGATTTCCAGTAGTTGAGGGGTTTGTTGCTATGGAACGAAACGGCAAGGCCTCAACAAGAGGAAGAGCAGTGGGTTGATTACTAACACTGGTATCTGTCTGCTATGGGAGTAATGTAACGGAGCTTCAAACTACCTGTGTATGGGTCCTTGCGTGTCTAATTGATATGTTCACTGATGATGTGGAGTTAAGGCAAATGATTTCTCTTAACATATATGTCCTTCCAAGCCACTCCTTACCGGAGGGTGAATTGCTGAATTTGATCAATGATATGAAAAACATGTTTTTTGGTTTTCCTGATGCTCCATTTGTTGTAGGGGGGATTTTAATGAAAAACCAGCATTTAAAGAGTATGATGACGTAATGAAAGAGTTATGGTTGGCATTCAATATTCCCGACTGTACCTTCTCAACAAGCACCAGGGAAGTAGATGTGAAGGCACTATCGTGTTTAGTCCAACAGAATTTAATTAATGTTAACATTCGGTGTAATGACGATATTCCTGCCGCTAGAACCTTCAAACATGGTAATAGTATTATGCCCATTGATTATGTGCATGTTCCAATTCATCAATTTTATTATGTGAAAAACTTTAGGGTTCTTGATCTGGGGCCGAGTAATCACTTTCCACTCAGCTTGGAGTTCAAAGATCCTTTTGTGGCTTTTGAAAGGGCTTCCCCATCCCTTGAGGTAGTTTATCATAGGATAATTTGAGTTGTGATCACTGAATTTGCTCTGCAGGCACTATCCTCAGTCAAATTTGACATTTTTGACTTGGAAGTAGGTCAAGATGTGTCGGGCTGGTATAATAGACTGACAAAGGAATTATTGGCTCATTTTAAGTTGTCAACGGTGGGCCCGTATAACACCTGAGGGACAAGAGGAAAGGGGGATAGCCAATTTGATGTGATTTATTGGGAGGGTAGAAGAATGGTGAACAGTAGTCGTCAAAGCTTTCAAATAAATCCAAGCAATGCCAGTTTAAAATCAGCCCTGGAGATCCTGAAGATTGACTATCGCAACTCATGTGCTCACAGAAGAAGGACGTTTTATCATTCAAATTGGGAACTAATGCTAGCTGCCATTGTGGATAAGAATAGTAAGCCCTTTTGGTGGCTGGTGAATTCTGTAACCCTTTCTTCACCATCTTCCCTTGAGGCACAGATCAGTGAGGAAGATTGGTACACCTTTATTTACTCACTTTATAGTGATGGAAATTCTGGGAGTTTGCTGGCGATCCCAGCCAGCTCCAAAGGTGACACTGAGGCGATCGTAAATATGCAGACAGCAGTAATACGATCTGAAATAATCTATAGTAAGAAAGCCTCCACAGCAGGCGGGTGGCCCTCGTGGTCTTCCATATGTGATCTTTAAGAAGGATTCCATGAAGTGGGGCCTAATTTTGAGTGGGTTCTTCAGATGCATAATGTACTCAGGCAGCCTCCCAGACTCATGGAGCGGAGCCATTGTGAAGCTCATTCACAAAAAAGGGAAAATGGACCCGCCTGCTAACTATTGTCTGATCTCCCTGCTTGATATTTCTTCAAAACTCTATTCTCAAACACTGTTAAAGCACCTAGCTGCCTTGGCTTTTGACACTGGACTGAACCCTTTGGAGTAAGGAAGTTTTAGACCAAAGAATTAGACCACTGTTTTACAATGTGAGGAGTTGCAAAGTCATTGGAGCTGGCAGGTGGCCTTTTCTACTGCATCGTTCACTTCCAAGTGGCGTTTGACAGTGTAGACAGTGGTACGCTTTGGTGAAAACTCCACCAGTTGAATATATCAGGGGTCCTGTTAGGTCTCCTGATTAAGCTTAGTAGCGGAAACGGAGTTCAGGTCAACCTGGTCGGGTTAGGTAGCCTCTTGAGGAAAATCCCGATAGAGAATGGCTTGCGCCAGGGGTGTGTCCTTACGCCCCTGCTGTTTAGTCTGTTCATTGCAGAACTCCCCCAGATGTTAAGTGCCACTCATAGTTTTTACCCTAAGATTGAGGGTAGGCATATTAGTTGCTTTATGTATGCAGGTGATTAGATGGTGATGGATTACACACCTTTTGGGCTCCAACTAAAATTAAATGCATTTTACTCTTATTGACTTCAAAATAACCTCACGACCAATGTAGACAAGAAAAAAACATTGCTTTTCACAAGAAGGAGGAAGAGTTTTACTTGTTTTTGGGTAATGCACAGTTTGAGTTGGTCTGAGAATATAATTATTTGGGTATGATTCTCTCGGATGATCTGAGGATAAACACCTGGGAAGCTGGGATAAACACCTCCTTCCCGGAGGTTTGTAATATCAACTGAAGTAAATGGCTTGAAAAGGTTTGATCACAGATATGGCCGATATACCTTTGAGCCATAAAGTAGAGTTATTCAGGTTAAACTAATCCCTCAGGCCCTATATGGTGCAGAAGCGCTGGCAATATATAGATGGGTCTCATGAGAAGGCTTGGAAGGTAGCTCTTTGAAACTACTACTTGATTGAAAATGCAATGCTTCAAGCTGTAAGGAGGGAGTGCTCTAGCGGATGCAAGAGCCTTGCACTTTTATTTTTTATGACTAAAAGTGGAGACCCCGTTGATCAATTATAGCTTGGTTCCATTGGCACAGTGAGCAAGGCATCCACATCTAGACATACCCCTGGCACTTAGGTTTTCAAACTGACATTCAAAAATGTAATATATGGAATGTTTGAATACATTTCGGTCACAGGTAATTAATTACCAGTCAAGTCCATCATTATTTTACACGCTCTGCCACCTAACTTTGAACCCATCTTTCTAAATAAAGCCAGCACCATCCCTGTTTTCAAGAAGCCTCAATCGGATCTGCCACATGCAGCCAGTTTCAGGCCCATAGAGCTCTTAGTGGGAGATTTATTAAAATGTTGTGCCGTGTTTGCGTTACAAAAGTGACAGAAATGTGAGAAAAATCTTTTTTTTTCCAATTAACTTTCCAGCGCTCAGCCTGTTTAGCACTGAAAATAACGGAAAAGTAACACGAAGCAGCTTCTGCTTTGCATTAAAATGCGCCATTGGGGGCGTGCCAAGGGTGGAGCACGGGCGTTCCCATTTAATCACCCAAGGTTTCTCATGCTAAATCTAATTTACTAAGTAAAGTAGATATGGTTCAGCGAGAGAAAACTGCACCCTTTTCAAGTAGGTGCATGGAAGGAGAAACACTTTTATTTCTCCTTCCTTTTCTGACTTTGCATGAGTGCTGCACTGTATATCACGCATACAAAGAGGGAAAAGGTTTGAATTTAGTCTCAGCATAGTATTTTGCACTGGAAGGCTACCCTTCCATTACAAAACCTATGCTAGACTCACAGAGACACTCTTGTACCATGGCGCAAAGGCGTCTCCGTGGCGCACGGCAGCTGATTTCAGCGCCAGCGCTGGTGAGAGGGGAGGAGAGTGCCTTATTTTAGTAAATAGGGCACTCTCCTGCTCTCTCCTTTTCACAAAGCGCAGCATTTGCGGCTGCTACTTTGTGCTATTTGAAAAGTTGCTAAATCTCCCCCGTAATCTTTTGAGGTCAAATTGGTCGAAAAGGTTGCCAAAATGGCTTAGTTCTTACATTGGAAAAGCTACCTCTTAGCCAATAGATGGTAAGGATTTCAGCCTGCCACGATTCTCTCTGCAGTATACTATTAACCAACGATAGCAGATATTGAAGGATCCAACCGCTCTGGGCCTGCTGGATTTGTCATGGGCCATCGAAAACCTGTACCACTTCATTCTCATAGATTCACTATGCGGCACTGGGACTGATGGGAAGCTCTATCTGATTTTTATTCTTTCCTCACTGACAGGTTTCTTTCTTCTTTGATTCCTCTCTTTACCTTCCCAGACAACTCACCCTTTGTGCCTGCACTCTTCATAGTTAAACTTCAATGACTACAAACATTAATTCGATCATTTGGCTTTGTAATTCATACATATTTAGATGTCTCACAAAACATGTCTTGACAACTTTCAAAATGTGGATGAGTTGAGTAGTTTCAGAAGTCTTTTCACAGAAGCAGACTAGATAACTGGCGATACCTTGAAGCTAAAACAGAGTGCAGAGGAAATCCTATAACAGTCTGCTGCCTAGCCATCCATTTTAGGGTCTGCGTCTCAATCATTGGTGTAGGACCCTAGGTGTTATAATTGATGTCCTACTAACCATGAGGTGTGCCCGGTCGCAGTTTCACCCTGTTTCAAAAGAAACCACTCCAGAAGGTCACTCTGTATGTCCTGCAAACTTCTGAAGGACTTTCTATTCATTCAATTTGTAGATGCCTTCTGAAGTAGAGCACTTCACACATACAACAAAACAAAATTATGTTTGTCCTGTAGTTCAGAGGAGTGCCTTTTGTCTGCCTCTTCAGGTCTCTTTGCGTGAACAGTTGGGACCTTATTCCTGTGCAGGGTAGTCAATCTAGAGCACTTACAGTGTGTCTTTTCCTAATTTTATACTAACCTTTGCACTAAAAAACTTGTGCCTCATTTTGTTGTTACAGTGGGAAAGAGCTGGCCGGGCACAGCGGTCGTCCTAGGCCCGGCCGCTCCGGCCGGTGTACGGTGGATGATGCAAGGTGACTGTAAGGGGGGTCATGAAATGGCATGTCCATTGACTACATCTACAGGGTGTATAGGCCTGCACCTCCCCCGCTGAGTACGTGCACCGCCATGGAGGCGCCAGTGATAGTACATTGTTGCAACTGAAGCATCCGTGCCTGAGGCTTGCACGTGCGGTCGCCGATGTCTGCCCGTGACGGTCCATGCACATGCAGCCAATGGGGAGAGGGACGCTGGCCGCATATGGCCAATCGCAAGTAGCGGAAGCTGTGCACCGCAACTATGGGCCAGTCATTGGCCCATTTCACGATCACGCTTCCAGGGCTGACCAATTGCTGGCGACGTATGCCACTGACACGTGCTGAGGGCCCTATATATGTGTGTTGGCCAAAACGACGCTTCCTACCCTGGGGACCAGTGCTGCCTGTGACCATCACCTCGACCTGCTGCTGCTGCTGAGCTGACCACCGACTGCTGCCTGTGACCATCACCTCGACCTGCTGCTGCTGCTGAGCTGACCACCGACTGCTGCCTGTGACCATCACCTCGACCTGCTGCTGCTGCTGAGCTGACCACCGACTGCTGCTCTAGTGCCATACTCCGTGATCTTGCCATGTCGAGAGGCAATGAGATCCGGTCTCGACCCTTCACCGCCGCGGAGCTTGATGTCCTCGTGGACGGTGTACTCCGCAACTATGGACGCCTCTACGGCGCACCAGGACGGGTGGTAAGTGCAGTGTGGGACATGTTGGTGTGCATGAGGGGGCAAAATGATCTTGCCAATTTCTATCTTAGCTGTGTAGTGTGGGCTACACATATGTTCCCGATTGTGCATGGCTGCTGACAGTTACGTCTTGCCCCTATGTGTGTCACAGGCCACCTGTCCACTGACTTTAACCCTTTTGTCTTTCATCATGGTAGGTCAAGCTGCACCTTCGCAAGGACCTGTGGAGGAGCATAGCACGGGAAGTACGGGCATTGGGGGTGTGCAACAGACGACATACACACTGCCACAAACGCTGGGACGACATTTCCAGGCTGAGCAAGAATGTAGCTGAAGTAACACTGGGCCTGATTCCAAGGACGCCCCGTCTGGCCCGACGCTCCATGACCCCTCTCATGCACCGTATAATTGCAGTGACGCATCCTGAACTGGCCGAACGTGTGAGTGCCGATCAACAGCAAACTAGCGGTGAGCATACTGTCTGTGTAGGAAACTTGTGAGTGCTATGCATGTATTGGTGCCCAGACACACTATTGAGTTCCGTGTTGCGTACGTATGCCTGTGCTGCCATTTTGGTCCCATTGGGTGGTACTCATTTGACAGGCAGGTCCGCCATGTTGACACGCCACTTGCTTAGTACTTGAGTGTTAATGCACATCCCCTAGAGGTCCATGGCCCCATGGCAGGAAATGTGAGGATGACTGGTAGGGGTGGGCCATGTGCAGGATGTGGGCTCCTAAACCTTTGTCTGCTATGTAATTAGGCTATCCTGTTCCTTCTGTACGTCAGTCTGCCCATGACTCACACATCTTTTCTGTGCATTTCAGCTTTGACAGAGGACACTCTGCCACAGACGGTGGAGAGTAGCCGAGGAAATGAGTCCGGCTCAGACTTCGCACACACGCAGACTGACACGGAGGAGGCCAGCGCCGGAGAGGGGGACAGGACCGTCCCTGAGGACTCGCATGTGGAGACACCATCGTCCTCCTCGTCGGACACTCTTGGTGAGCCTGCACTGTTGTCACAGACTGGGAGTGGGCACTCATCACCTTCTGTCGGAAGACAGCACACAGGGCCCACACTTCCACCAACTGCACCATGTACTGTTCGTGGCCGGAGGAGTAGGGGGAGCAGAGTGGCGTTCGGTGCAGGCACCGCTGCCCCTGCCACGGTGAGCCAAAATGCACTGTGTGCTGAGGCAGTTGATCTGCTGCGACAGCTGTGTGTGGGGCAGACCAATATGACGAATGCTTTCCAGGACCATGATAGGAAGTTGGGGCAGGTGGTGGCATTCATGGAAGGGATGCATGGCGATCTTTCAGGTCTACACAGGACAGTGCAGTCATTGGCAAGCAGTGTGTCGTCTGCAATAGTTCAGTCGAATGAACAGGGTGCTACTTCTGTTTCCCCATCTACACCGCTGGATGTCTCAGGGGGTAGTGATTATTGTGAGCAAGACTCAAATAAAGGTTATTGCACTAGAAGCAGCGTCAGACAGCACGTCAGGGCACACAGGGCACAGACCACATCCCCTAGATCACCTACATCTGTTCACGTAGACGACGTCAGATGCACTGGAGTACACACACAGGATCCACAAGTGTTGTTGGAGGACATGCCTTCAGGAGCTACACAGGCATTCAACACAAAAGGTACTCCCAAGGCATGGGATACTCACATGTCCATGGACTGTTCCTTGGACAAGGCCAGTCAGAAGACTAAGGCACCTACTAAGAGCAGGGAGACTCCCAAGAGCAGGCCCACAGCGGAGGTAAGGGACACTCCCAAGGACAGTGAGAAGACTAAGGCACCTACTAAGAGCAGGGAGACTCCCAAGAGCAGGCCCACAGCGGAGGTAAGGGACACTCCCAAGGACAGTGAGAAGACTAAGGCACCTACTAAGAGCAGGGAGACTCCCAAGAGCAGGCCCACAGCAGAGGTAAGGGACACTCCCAAGGACAGTGAGAAGACTAAGGCACCTACTAAGAGCAGGGAGACTCCCAAGAGCAGGCCCACAGCGGAGGTAAGGGACACTCCCAAGGACAGTGAGAAGACTAAGGCACCTACTAAGAGCAGGGAGACTCCCAAGAGCAGGCCCACAGCGGTCGATAGGAACACTCCCAAGGACAGTGAGAAGACTAAGGCACCTACTAAGAGCAGGGAGACTCCCAAGAGCAGGCCCACAGCGGTCGATAGGAACACTCCCAAGGACAGTGAGAAGACTAAGGCACCTACTAAGAGCAGGGAGACTCCCAAGAGCAGGCCCACAGCGGAGGTAAGGGACACTCCCAAGGACAGTGAGAAGACTAAGGCACCTACTAAGAGCAGGGAGACTCCCAAGAGCAGGCCCACAGCAGAGGTAAGGGACACTCCCAAGGGCATGGACACACACAGAGAGCAGGTGTCTACTGGAGACAGGTGCACCACAGACGACAAGTCTGCTGGCAGGAACAGGGCGGCGAGCAGGGCACAGGCTACATCCAGAGACAACACTCCACCTAAGGATAAGGCACATCCTACGGACAAGGCATCTAGCATGGACAATGGCGCAATCAAGGACAGGCATACTTCACCCCTGGCTGCACTGAGGCTGATGTTTCCTACTGAACGCCAAACTAATGTCTCCGCGGCGGAGTCCCCCCATACCTCCACTCCCATCCAGGCCAGTCAGAAGCAGAGGTGGGTGTCCCCTGTTGTTGCATCCCCCATTACACATCATTCCGAGTCCAGGCGGCAGGCACAGAGCAAACGACAAGCAGGCTCCAGCACGTCCCCAGAAACCAGATCCCCGGCAGCAGTTGCTCCACCTATGCTGGGTGGTGATTCATTGGAGTCCCCGCCACTTGGCAGTCCAGTCCTGTCCAGGGTGCACTCACACCTCCATAAGAAACGCAGACACACACCATTGACACCTGCCAACCCCGATTTGGCTCTAGATGACCTATCACCAGCTCCCAGGCCCACCCTGCCTCCTGGCCCATACAGCCCTGTGGCTCATCATTTCAGTTGTCCCAGTGGCGCTGGTGCAGTTGACTCTCATGTATCAGATGGTGGCACAGTGTCAGTTGTGCCCTCTCCTGTTGCACGTCCTGGCAGTGTATCTGGGTCTATGGCTCACGTGTCAGTTAGGAGATCTGTGGCTGTGTTGCACACTCCTGTTTCTGGTGCTGCCAGTGTGTCTGGGTCAGTGGCTCACGTGTCAGTGACTACATCTGTGGCTGTGTCTCACACTCCTGTTGCTGGTGCTGCCAGTGTGTCTGGGTCCGTGGCCCATGTGTGTGTGACTCGGGCTGTGACTGTGTCTCACACTCCTGTTGCTGGTGCTGCCAGTGTGTCTGGGTCCGTGGCCCATGTGTGTGTGACTCGGGCTGTGACTGTGTCTCACACTCCTGTTGCTGGTGCTGCCAGTGTGTCCGAGGCAGGTAGTTCACGCAGTCCCCCTGAGTCTGTGATGTGAGGTGCTGTACACTTCACTGAAATGTTACTTCACATGGTGTGTTCATTGGGAACTGCGTGGCACTCGTGTGGTTCCTGTGACGGGTTGGTAGGGACACGTAGTTGTGCAGCCTCTGATGTACCTGCTGTGTACTGCACTATGTCCTGTTGATGCTCTGATACTGCATACTGCCCTCTCGTTACCTGCTATGATGTACCTGCTGTGTACTGCACAATGCCCTGTTGATGCTCTGATACTGCATACTGCCCTCTCGTTACCTGCTATGATGTACCTGCTGTGTACTGCACTATGCCCTGTTGATGCTCTGATACTGCATACTGCCCTGTCGTTACCTGCCTCTATTGTACCTGCTCTGTTATGCACAATGCCCTGTTGATGCTCTGATACTGCATACTGCCCTCTCGTTACCTGCTATGATGTACCTGCTGTGTACTGCACAATGCCCTGTTGATGCTCTGATACTGCATACTGCCCTCTCGTTACCTGCTATGATGTACCTGCTGTGTACTGCACTATGCCCTGTTGATGCTCTGATACTGCATACTGCCCTGTCGTTACCTGCCTCTATTGTACCTGCTCTGTTATGCACAATGCCCTGTTGATGCTCTGATACTGCATACTGCCCTGTCGTTACCTGCCTCTATTGTACCTGCTCTGTTATGCACAATGCCCTGTTGATGCTCTGATACTGCATACTGCCCTCTCGTTACCTGCCTCTATTGTACCTGCTCTGTTATGCACAATGCCCTGTTGATGGTCTGATACTGCATACTGCCCCTCTCATGTGCTGCCTCTGATGGACCTGTTCTGTGCAATGGACTGTTGCTTCTCTGTGCCCCTCTCATGTGCTGCCTCTGATGGACCTGTTCTGTGCAATGGACTGTTGCTTCTCTGTGCCCCTCTCATGTGCTGCCTCTGATGGACCTGTTCTGTGCAATGGACTGTTGCTTCTCTGTGCCCCTCTCATGTGCTGCCTCTGATGGACCTGTTCTGTGCAATGGACTGTTGCTTCTCTGTGCCCCTCTCATGTGCTGCCTCTGATGGACCTGTTCTGTGCAATGGACTGTTGATGCTCTGATACTGCATACTGCCCTCTCGTTACCTGCCTCTATTGTACCTGCTCTGTTATGCACAATGCCCTGTTGATGCTCTGATACTGCATACTGCCCTGTCGTTACCTGCTATGATGTACCTGCTGTGTACTGCACTATGCCCTGTTGATGCTCTGATACTGCATACTGCCCTCTCGTTACCTGCTATGATGTGCCTGCTCTGGTGCCCACTTTGCCCATGCTCACGCATACACTGTGATTAAACCCCTATTTTGTGAAATAAAGGTGGTCTATCAAATCTCGTGGTTTTTCGTTGTCATTCCTGCTTGCGTACTACAAATGTGTATTCGTATTTGCTTCTCATCAGTGGTTACGGTGACATGACACTCCCCCTCCCTACGTCACGTCCCTTGCTGGTATTCACCTCCAGACAGCCAATGGTTTGTGCCTTACCTGCGTCGTCCATAGTAGGCCATGACTAGGACGTGGTGGATCGCGAAGAGCATCGGGAAAGCGTGTAGCGCAGGGTCCATGGTGGTGGTCAGCTTGCGGTGGGTATCTCGGCTATGTCACCTGTGTTCGCTGTGGGGATTCCGACGTGTTCAGACAGGTTGTTTTTCCGCTGCGGTTTTATGTGTGTTTTCCGCCATCTTGATAGGGGGGACGGTCTTAGTCGTCAGTACGTACGGCGGTGCGTCCGGATCTGTTACGTCCGCCGCGTGGTCGTGTGTAGTTGGCCGGCGGAGCGTGCTTTTCCGTCGCGGACGGAAATTTGACAAGTTTTCCTATCCTGATATGGCGGACGGAGTATCCGCGGCAGGCGGACACGGAAAAGGCTTTTTCCACCTATTCACGGACCGCGGTGGCTCTTCCGTCCGCCATCCTAATCGACCCCTAAGAGTGCGTATTTTAAATAGGAGTAAGTAGAGCATTTTTAAGTCTGCTCTTAAGTTACACTTGAGGGTATCTCCTGGGTTGTGTCAGGGAACTAGATAGGGAAATCTTATACAAATGTGGTTCACAACCATTCAGGTGTGTCTTTTTTGACATTCTCAAACATTTTAATTGCATTCCCCAAGTTTTTTTGCAAACTTAAGTAATAAGTAGAAGATTCAGATATAATTGTTCTAGGAAGTGTGAGAAAACAGGACCCGTTACCCCCGTTTTCACAAGGAGGGTGGAGTGAGAATTGTCTTGTTAGGCAAATATTCATTCATAAGTGAGAAAGGACAGGAGTTATCCAATTAGTTCAAATACGAGTGCATTTCCGAATCCTCAACTGGTATATTTTACGCTCGTTGCAAATACGTAAACCTTATGCGGTGAAAACAACCGCAGGTCTTTTTATTTAGTGATTGTGTCTATTTGGGGCTGTTGCTTAATACAGTTGTTACGCCTGTTTGGGAAGGAAACATTAGTGGATAGCCAGAGCAGCTGTAGTTTAAAGCAGACTTAATTGTGACTCAAGAGAGTCTTAAGTGACACTTGCTTCCCTAATTCAGGCCCTAAGGGCCTGGTGTATCAAAGGGGTTTACCCATTCTGCATCTATGGAGAGCAATGCTAAGGTAAGGAGCCGTCTTATCACAATACTACTAATGCTCAAGGATATCTGTCAGCTGAAATCCATTGTAATACGATAATAGGATTATTAGAAAGGGTTTCTCTAGTTCCCACTTTGGGAATTGAGGAGTGGCTGGAAAATGTTGCCTAATAAGATGGAATACTGTAACAACAAACAATGTTATCCCGAGCACTCTTTAAAACATATTCATCTGGTTTTAGAAATATATATAGGTAGGTGCCCTCGTCGTCGCACGTAGCCTGAACGTGCCTTTACAAATCAGTCAAGTGTTGAGGTTAGAATCACTAGCCTCCAGACTGGGCGCCAAATTCACAACGAAAACAACGTTTTCTCTTTGAAGATCATGAGTATTTATTCAGTTCATCAGTATTTTGAATCACTTCATCTCTGCAACATTATATTGTCTTTCTTGCCAACATAATCATCTTCTTATGTCGCACTGTAATTAGTACAATAATCCACTTAATGATAACACCCAATGCATTTCGGGTCGAACAAAACCATGACCCTTCGTCAGGGGTCTGTGAATGGAAATCAAACAGGACCAAATTAGTCACCCTCAATCATAAACAGCTGTTCAATGCTCTATGTCATAATCTCACAGGCAACGGCTCAGAAAAGAAAGAAGAAAAGAAAAAGACGTGCTGATTAGAAAGTTTCCAAACCACCAACAGAAAAAATTATCACGACGCGCCATTGGGTTGAATTAAATTAATGAGCAGAAGCGTGCTCCACCGTCATGGTAAGTGAACCCAGTATAACGCTAACTTCCCACCCAAATATATTGCTAGCCAATATCACACGAGCCGACAAGAAAACAACTTACGAGCATTCGCACGCAATCGCGCTTCCGTGGATTCTGAAATTTTCAACATACTAGCTACAACAGTTCTAATAGGATGAAAGCTGAGTCACATGACCGCGACCGCAACCAATGGTGTTGTGGTACCCCGGTCATGTGAGACGAGTACTGTGGCTTCAAGACACGTTACGCATGGGAATCAAATCTCACGTAATCACAAAACGATAACAATGCAAAAAAACTCATATTGGCGGCACATTACGGGATGCATGTAAAAGAAAATAATACAAGAGCATTGATACACAATATGCAATAATAGAAATAATAGTAAAAGAACACGACATGTCGTTATTTAACCAACGTTACTAGGGAACAGGATATTGCAAAAGTCAATGCGGTGGATAAGAGTATTATAAAACCCACGCATGTTCAATGCGATCATTCAAACCCACGGGATGGGTAGAATTGAGTTTTTTGATCCAATAGAACTCCGCTTTCAGTCTTTGTTTTATAGGATCCACGTCAGGACGCTGATGGATTGCCTCAATCACCATAAACTTTAACTGTGATATTTGATGGTTCATCTCTTTCCAATGGCACGCCACTGATGACTTTAGATTGTTGAGTCTAATGTTACTTTTGTGCTCCGTAATGCGGACTTTCAATTTGCGTTCAGTTTGCCCAATGTATATCTTGCCACAAGGGCACTTAATTAAGTAAACACAATTCACAGTGTCAAAATTGCTTGAATGTTGTAGTTCAATAGGAAAACCTTTGGTGGGATGCATCAATGTTTTGCCACAAATGACGTTATTACAATGGGTGCAGTTAAAACATTTAGACATTCCTTTCCATACTTTCTTCTCCTTGATAGGAGTGTTGAGCAATTCTTTGAGATTTTTCGATCTTTGGTAGGCAAATGTGATGCGTTCATTATATAAATCTTTCAAGTCAGGTTCCGATTGTACCAAATGCCAATGCTTGTTAATTGTTCTTTTGATCTTTTCTGAATCCGATGAGTATTTTAATACGCATACAGTTTTTTGTGCAGTTTGTTTGATTTTGGGTGACAATAAATCAATCCTCTTAGTTTGATCTGCTTTCATCATGGCTTGTTGAAGAATATCATCCGGATATCCCCTCTGTTTATACTTGACGGTTTGTTGTAAAATGGATTTTTTGGCTTGCTCTTCATCTGATGTAATTCTCTTGAGTCGTATGTATTGTGATACAGGCAAATGTTTTTTCAGTGGCTCAGGGTGAAAACTCTGGAAAAGAAGACACGAGTTTCTATCAGTCGGCTTCTGAAACACTTTCGTGCTTATTTCATGGTTACATATGGTGATTTGTACATCAAGAAATGATATGGTGTCTTTGGAGATAGTGTGTGTGAATTTGATCCTTTCATTTTGACAGTTGAGTATCTTGATATTGTCTTCCAATTTTTCTCTCGAGCCACACCAAATCACAAAAATGTCATCAATGAACCGCTTAAACATGGTGAGCCCTTCTACCCATGTTTGATTCTCCAGGATATGGTCCCTTTCGAATTTTTGCATAAAAATATTAGCATATGAGGGGGCCCCCCCAAAGCCCATCGATGTGCCATTGGATTGATTGAAAAATTGTCCGTTCCATTCGAAATAGCTGTGATATAATGCATACTGCATTAGTTCCAATATCAAAATTCTTTGATGTTCCTCAAGGTCACTATGCAGTAAGCTCCATTCGAGTGCTCAACTGTCAAAATGAAAGGATAAAATTCACACACACTATCTTCAAAGACACCATATCATTTCTTGATGTACAAATCACCATATGTAACCATGAAATAAGCACGAAAGTGTTTCAGAAGCCGACTGATAGAAACTCGTGTCTTCTTTTCCAGAGTTTTCACCCTGAGCCACTGAAAAAACATTTGCCTGTATCACAATACATACGACTCAAGAGAATTACATCAGATGAAGAGCAAGCCAAAAAATCCATTTTACAACAAACCGTCAAGTATAAACAGAGGGATATCCGGATGATATTCTTCAACAAGCCATGATGAAAGCAGATAAAACTAAGAGGATTCATTTATTGTCACCCAAAATCAAACAAACTGCACAAAAAACTGTATGCGTATTAAAATACTCATTGGATTCAGAAAAGATCAAAAGAACAATTAACAAGCATTGGCAGTTGGTACAATCGGAACCTGACTTGAAAGATTTATATAATGAACGCATCACATTTGCCTACCAAAGATCGAAAAATCTCAAAGAATTGCTCAACACTCCTATCAAGGAGAAGAAAGTATGGAAAGGAATGTCTAAATGTTTTAACTGCACCCATTGTAATAACGTCATTTGTGACAAAACATTGATGCATCCCACCAAAGGTTTTCCTATTGAACTACAACATTCAAGCAATTGTGACACTGTGAATTGTGTTTACTTAATTAAGTACCCTTGTGGCAAGATATACATTGGGCAAACTGAACGCAAATTGAAAGTCCGCATTACGGAGCACAAAAGTAACATTAGACTCAACAATCTAAAGTCATCAGTGGCGTGCCATTGGAAAGAGATGAACCATCAAATATCACAGTTAAAGTTTATGGTGATTGAGGCAATCCATCAGCGTCCTGACGTGGATCCTATAAAACAAAGACTGAAAGCGGAGTTCTATTGGATCAAAAAACTCAATTCTACCCATCCCGTGGGTTTGAATGATCGCATTGAACATGCGTGGGTTTTATAATACTCTTATCCACCGCATTGACTTTTGCAATATCCTGTTCCCTAGTAATGTTGGTTAAATAACGACATGTCGTGTTCTTTTACTATTATTTCTATTATTGCATATTGTGTATCAATGCTCTTGTATTATTTTCTTTTACATGCATCCCGTAATTTGCCGCCAATATGAGGTTTTTTGCATTGTTATCGTTTTGTGATTACGTGAGATTTGATTCCCATGCGTAACGTGTCTTGAAGCCACAGTACTCGTCTCACATGACCGGAGTACCACAACACCATTGGTTGCGGTCGCGGTCATGTGACTCAGCTTTCATCCTATTGGAACTTTTGTAGCTAGTATGTTGAAAATTTCAGAATCCACGGAAGCGCGATTGCGTGCGAATGCTCGTAAGTTGTTTTCTTGTCGGCTCGTGTGATATTGGCTAGCAATATATTTGGGTGGGAAGTTAGCGTTATACTGGGTTCACTTACCATGACGGTGGAGCACGCTTCTGCTCATTAATTTAATTCAACCCAATGGCGCGTCGTGATACTTTTTTCTGTTGGTGGTTTGGAAACTTTCTAATCAGCACGTCTTTTTCTTTTCTTCTTTCTTTTCTGAGCCGTTGCCTGTGAGATTATGACATAGAGCATTGAACAGCTGTTTATGATTGAGGGTGACTAATTTGGTCCTGTTTGATTTCCATTCACAGACCCCTGACGAAGGGTCATGGTTTTGTTCGACCCGAAATGCATTGGGTGTTATCATTAAGTGGATTATTGTACTAATTACAGTGCGACATAAGAAGATGATTATGTTGGCAAGAAAGACAATATAATGTTGCAGAGATGAAGTGATTCAAAATACTGATGAACTGAATAAATACTCATGATCTTCAAAGAGAAAACGTTGTTTTCGTTGTGAATTTGGTGCCCAGTCTGGAGGCTAGTGATTCTAACCTCAACACTTGACTGATTTGTAAAGGCACGTTCAGGCTACGTGCGACGACGAGGGCACCTACCTATATATATTTCTAAAACCAGATGAATATGTTTTAAAGAGTGCTCGGGATAACATTGTTTGTTGTTACAGTATTTCAGCCTCACACAATCCTTTGAGCACCAGATAGTCAAAATGCAATTGGATGATATAGCACTCTCTACGACAAACAGAGCTGAAACGTTAGTATATTCCACAGAAGCAGCAAAGGAAATCTATGGGCTCATACAGGAGACCAGACGCATCACTCCTCAAAAAACTACTACAGCTCAAATTCTCAGGCAATTCGAATATATGAGCAAAAAAGAAATTAACCAAAGGTTGCATGCAACCACTCTGATACACTATCACAGAAACCAAAGGATCCCCAGGGGACTCAGGATAGCGCTCAAGCCAATGCTTTGCGCAAACAATAAGAGATTTTTAGAGAAATGGTACCAAATATTGAATAAATGTTCCCTTGATTTAATCTTGTTGATAGTGGAGGAACTTTCTAAAGTATTGTTGGAAATCGAAGAAGAGATCAAGACCATTAAAGAGGAGTTGAACAAAATTCCAGACTTAGATAAATTGTTGAAGGAGGTCAATCAGAAACTTGATCGCTACGCTAAAGAGGTAAATGAAAGGAAAATTCGTAAGTATTGTCGCAATACTTTAGACTACAAACTTGAAGAGGTGTACTCGTGGGCTGAAATCTATAACCAAAGGAAATGGCAAGCACAACCTCAAAAAAAACAATCAGCAACAACATCTTCAACAGAAAGTGTGGTATCAGATGCAGACATTGCGCAAAACAGACCACCACTAACAAAAACCAGCAAACAAACAGTGGCACCGTCAACCAGTCAAATAAGTGTTCAACAACCGGCTTTTTTAGATATAAGTCCAGCAGCAAATGCTCCGCCAGTTATACCACAACAAGAAGGGCAAAGAGAAAAAGAAACAGAGGAGGAAATCGCCAGGCGGACACGGAGTCAAGTACAGAAAATAACCTAGTGATCAACATTTCTTCTAAACAACTAACTCACATGCAGCTGGCAGTATTGAATAAAGGGACCACATTTGTTCCAACTTACAGATCTAACGCTGGAGAGACTGAAATCACACTTTTCAAGTTCTTTAGAAACTTAAAATTAAGATATTTCTTTAAGGACATGAGTGAAACGTCCGTCATTCCAACATGGGATCATGAGTTCAAACCACCGAGTACATTTTGTGCACCTACCACGCATAAGACCTTAGAGGCATTTGAAAGATCAGTAATTTCAGACATTCAAAAAATTCCTTTCAGTAAACCTCAGAGGAACAACTTGAATTCCAAAGAATGGAATACACTCAAAAATCTAAGCAATGACAAAGACTTGACCTTCCAGAAAGCTGATAAGGGCGGTGCCCTTATAGTAATGGATACGGAGTTCTACACTTCAAGTGTCAACAATCATGTTCAAAATCAAGAAATCTATCTGCCATTAACCTCAGATCCCACACAGGAGTATCAAAAGGTTCTACATCAGATTTTGGATCATGCTCTCACTATGAAATGGATAAGTCAGAAAACACACGCTTTCTTTCATTTAAAATACCCAAGAAGACCGCAACTTTATATGTTGCCTAAGATACACAAGGACCCCATTAGACCACCATTCAGACCCATCGTCTCGGCCTGTGGATCTATCTCGGAACCAGTAGGTACATTTGTAGATAAATTCCTACAACCTCTCGTCCAAAAAAGCGAGACATACATCAAGGACACGACTGCTTTTTTGAACATGTTAGACAAGGTAAATTTGTTGCAAGGAGAGACGTATTGGTTATGCACCATTGACGTCGTTGCATTGTATACTTCCATCCCGCATAGGGAAGGTGTTGAAGCACTCAAATGGAGCTTACTGCATAGTGACCTTGAGGAACATCAAAGAATTTTGATATTGGAACTAATGCAGTATGCATTATATCACAGCTATTTCGAATGGAACGGACAATTTTTCAATCAATCCAATGGCACATCGATGGGCTTTGGGGGGGCCCCCTCATATGCTAATATTTTTATGCAAAAATTCGAAAGGGACCATATCCTGGAGAATCAAACATGGGTAGAAGGGCTCACCATGTTTAAGCGGTTCATTGATGACATTTTTGTGATTTGGTGTGGATCGAGAGAAAAATTGGAAGACAATATCAAGATACTCAACTGTCAAAATGAAAGGATCAAATTCACACACACTATCTCCAAAGACACCATATCATTTCTTGATGTACAAATCACCATATGTAACCATGAAATAAGCACGAAAGTGTTTCAGAAGCCGACTGATAGAAACTCGTGTCTTCTTTTCCAGAGTTTTCACCCTGAGCCACTGAAAAAACATTTGCCTGTATCACAATACATACGACTCAAGAGAATTACATCAGATGAAGAGCAAGCCAAAAAATCCATTTTACAACAAACCGTCAAGTATAAACAGAGGGGATATCCGGATGATATTCTTCAACAAGCCATGATGAAAGCAGATCAAACTAAGAGGATTGATTTATTGTCACCCAAAATCAAACAAACTGCACAAAAAACTGTATGCGTATTAAAATACTCATCGGATTCAGAAAAGATCAAAAGAACAATTAACAAGCATTGGCATTTGGTACAATCGGAACCTGACTTGAAAGATTTATATAATGAACGCATCACATTTGCCTACCAAAGATCGAAAAATCTCAAAGAATTGCTCAACACTCCTATCAAGGAGAAGAAAGTATGGAAAGGAATGTCTAAATGTTTTAACTGCACCCATTGTAATAACGTCATTTGTGGCAAAACATTGATGCATCCCACCAAAGGTTTTCCTATTGAACTACAACATTCAAGCAATTGTGACACTGTGAATTGTGTTTACTTAATTAAGTGCCCTTGTGGCAAGATATACATTGGGCAAACTGAACGCAAATTGAAAGTCCGCATTACGGAGCACAAAAGTAACATTAGACTCAACAATCTAAAGTCATCAGTGGCGTGCCATTGGAAAGAGATGAACCATCAAATATCACAGTTAAAGTTTATGGTGATTGAGGCAATCCATCAGCGTCCTGGCGTGGATCCTATAAAACAAAGACTGAAAGCGGAGTTCTATTGGATCAAAAAACTCAATTCTACCCATCCCGTGGGTTTGAATGATCGCATTGAACATGCGTGGGTTTTATAATACTCTTATCCACCGCATTGACTTTTGCAATATCCTGTTCCCTAGTAACGTTTGTTAAATAACGACATGTCGTGTTCTTTTACTATTATTTCTATTATTGCATATTGTGTATCAATGCTCTTGTATTATTTTCTTTTACATGCATCCCGTAATGTGCCGCCAATATGAGGTTTTTTGCATTGTTATCGTTTTGTGATTACGTGAGATTTGATTCCCATGCGTAACGTGTCTTGAAGCCACAGTACTCGTCTCACATGACCGGGGTACCACAACACCATTGGTTGCGGTCGCGGTCATGTGACTCAGCTTTCATCCTATTAGAACTGTTGTAGCTAGTATGTTGAAAATTTCAAAATCCACGGAAGCGCGATTGCGTGCGAATGCTCGTAAGTTGTTTTCTTGTCAGCTCGTGTGATATTGGCTAGCAATATATTTGGGTGGGAAGTTAGCGTTATACTGGGTTCACTTACCATGACGGTGGAGCACGCTTCTGCTCATTAATTTAATTCAACCCAATGGCGCGTCGTGATACTTTTTTCTGGTGGTGGTTTGGAAACTTTCTAATCAGCACGTCTTTTTCTTTTCTTCTTTCTTTTCTGAGCCGTTACCTGTGAGATTATGACATAGAGCATTGAACAGCTGTTTATGATTGATGGTGACTAATTTGGTCCTATTTGATTTCCATTCACAGACCCCTGACGAAGGGTCATGGTTTTGTTCGACCCGAAATGCATTGGGTGTTATCATTAAGTGCATTATTGTACTAATTACAGTGCGACATAAGAAGATGATTATGTTGGCAAGAAAGACAATATAATGTTGCAGAGATGAAGTGATTCAAAATACTGATGAACTGAATAAATACTCATGATCTTCAAAGAGAAAACGTTGTTTTCGTTGTGAATTTGGCGCCCAGTCTGGAGGCTAGTGATTCTAACCTCAACACTTGACTGCCTAATAAGATGGGTCATTGCAGCTTTTATGCAGCTTTCAAGTAGAGGTGTGTGAGTCAACAAATTAATAAACAGGGATAGCAGATCTGGATCTAAAAGGCCCTGCACCAGCCAAGCCCTGAAAATATTATAGTTGTAAATCATGAAATAAACATCTCGTTAGAATATGTATGGTTAGGTATCTATAAAATTCAAAATAGCATATTTCTTTTGCAGTCGAAAGCTTTTCACCTTAGTGCATCAGAATGTATCTCTGTATAGAGAGGTGTTTTGAGAAAAGTGAGTTTTTAAACAGTGAACACATTATGATTCCAATGTAAAGACAGTACTATTAGCGAACTAAGGCCCAGATGTACAACCGGTCAAAATAGCGACTCGCAAATTGTGTCAAATCGTGAGTTACAAATTGTGAGTCGCTAATTGGTACCTATGAACGAAATAGAATATATTATTGCAAGTCACTAATGACTCGCATTGCTATTTCTCTTCATGGCAATTTGCGAGTCGGTAAGCGCCCGCAAATAGCGAAGTCCTCAAAAAAGCCCATTTTGCACACGCAAATAGCGACCACGGCATAAACAAGCCCATATCTTACTCGCAAATTGCGAATCCGAAAGAAAATATGGAGAACACTTCCTGGTTGAGCTGAAGGACCCCAAACCAGGAAGTGGTGTCCAAGTATACTCCTGAGCAAAATCACTAGCACATGGTCAGGTGCAGCAGCACAGTTCAACACTGCTGTGTGAGTAACATTGAAACCATGAGCAGCAAGGCCAGCCGCAAGGGTGGCAAGGAGCGGCTGAGGAAGCTTAACTTCTCAGAGAAGGAGCTTGATATAATGATAGAGGAGTGCTGCAATCACCATGAGGAGCTATTTGTTAGGATCTCACACCGTGTTCCAGAGACAAACGAAAGATCTGGCGTGGAATGCAGCAACTCATCAATGCCCTTGGTGTGACACACAGGTCTTAGGATGATATAAAGAAGCAATGGTAGGATCTGCGCTCCAGGGCCAAGGAGAGCGTGGCAGCATGTCTGCATGTCTGCAAGAGGCAAAACGGACTGGAGGGGGGCCATCCACTGCATCCGAACCATCCACAGCTGAGGCCATGGTGGAAAGATACCCTGGAGAAGGTGGCCGTTGAGGGATTTGGCAGCCTTGACACATCCTTGCCAGCACCAAACCCTGGTAAGTTTTTAATGTGTCGGTAATGTGTAAATCCCCAATAAAGCCATTTTTGCACATGCATATTAATCATCTACAACCAAACATCCATTGCCACAAATCAATCAACACAAATGGTGCATCATGGGAGATGTATTCAGTGACACATGCAGTGTAGTGAAGGAATGACCTGTTCTAATAAACACTGCAACACCACTGAGATAATGACTCACATATTTTATTTTATTTTTCCATCTTTTGCCACACAGACTCACCACTTGGAGGAGAGCACAGTGCGAGGACACAGAGGGTAGTCCGGATCTGTGACAGGTGGCGGAAGGGCAAGATTTGGGAGAAAGAAGTGGTCCAAGTTGCCCAAAAGACCCGCCATAGATGCAGCAATGACACCCCAGGCTGCAGCCAGTGTGACAACGGCCCCACGTCAGTCAGCTCCATCCAGAATCTCCCCAGCACCAGGGTGCAGCGAGTGCAACAAACGTAGTAGTCCTTACAGCTTCTGCATAGTCAGTCCCCTGATGCAGCAGCCAGTTAGGTCATGTTTGAAGGCCTGGAGAGACGATGCTGAAAATACAGTGCCTGCAACAGAAGACACTGAGGCAAATGAATTTGAGGCTGACGCAGAGCTTGCGCAACATCATAGAAAAAATGAATGAAAATCAGTGCAGGCTTGAAGCAAAATGATATGCACTCACAAATACAATTGCGGATCTAGCCAAAGAATTGGCAGAAGAAAGGGCACAGCACAGACACATGAAGCACAGCAGGGGCCACTAATTGGACACTTTGAGCAGGGCCATTTGGGAGACTTGCCCATGTGACCCAACAGAGCAGGTGCACCCTGGGGTTCCAGGTAGAGATGGGCCACTATATTGGGGATTTTGCTTGTGGGCTTCAACAGATCACTGCAGCAGTGGGAACACTGCAGCAGTGGGAACACTGCAAACAAGCATGATCATCAGTGGTGGTGCTACGGGGGGCACAGATAGTGAGGTGTTAAGCCGCAATAGCGACTCAGTTATGGAACCATATGTAATGCGGAGGAGCAGCAGCAACCAGGCTGGGATCAGCGGTGGCAGCTCTGGCCAGGCTAGACAGTGGGGCAGAAGATGATTTGTGTAGGGTCACTGCACAATGTTTGGGACATGCCACATATCATGTCTGAATTGTGGTGATGTAACCACAATGGAGTGACTTTTTAGTTCAGGCCTACATTTGGAGATGGACAGATTTTCCCTATTTTGTTTGTGGATGTGTGCACAATAAAGCACCAATTGAAGGTCACAATTTGTACTGTGTTATATAGAGGGTAGTGGGTAAGTACTGTGTACGTACCTTTAGAATTAGTTGTTAGCAATCTGGTCCCTGCACCTTCCCCCCTCTGCTGCAGCACTACCATCCCTTTTCTGTTGGGCAGGTGGTCTTGGGTCCTCATCCTCCGAATATGTGTCAGACACACCCATGGGCAATCCACCCCGGCAGGCTATGTTGTGCAGTATGGCACATGTTGCCAAGATTTTAGAGGCTCTTTCAGGTGCATACTACAGAGCTCAGCCACTCTTGTGTAGGCACCTGAAGCGCAATTTCAGGATACCAAATGTGCACTTCATCATGTTCCTGGTGCGCCTGTGTGCCCTGTTGTACCGCCTTTCATGGACATTGTTGGGAGACGGGTATGACATGAGGATCCATGGTAGCAGGGCATACGTACTGTCAACTGGTGAAAGATATGTGATGGTGAGACAACATGCATACAGTGATAAAAGAGCAAATTCATTTTTCTTGGAACAGGAAAGATCAGTACCTGGGATGTATCCATCATCAAAGTCACCTCTTTCTCATTTCTGGTATATGCTACTGTGTCTGAAAATGTATGTGTCATGGGTGCTTCCAGGATATTTGGCTACCAGGTCTGTGATAATGTTTTTAGCATCACAGACGACTTGAATATTTAGTAAATGTGTGCTTTTCTTATTAAGGAATATGTATTCTATCTGGGATGGGGGACATATGTGCACATGGGACCCATCTATGCACCCTATGACCTGTGGGAACTGCTAATCTGTAAAATTCCAGTTTTGTATTTTCAAGTTCCTCATCATCCCTGGGCATGTAGATGTGTTGATGGATGTGGTGTAGCATGGCATCTAGGAAATTCTGAAAATAAATGCGTTAGCATATTTTGCGACACACCTCTGGCCACTGCAATGACATCCTGGTAGCTACCAGTGGCCAAGAGGTGGAGGGAGCACAACACCTGCACATGTGTGGGGATTGCATTGCTGTGCAGGTTTCTGCTTTCCAGTTGTGGCTTCATGGTGTCTATGAGCTCTAAGCCGACAGTGCTACTCAGCCTGTACTGCTCATAAATCTCCTCCTCTGTCTCCTCAAACAATGTTAGCCTGACTCAGAATATCCTCTCCTATTGACGCTTCCTCCTCTGGGCAACCAGTATCCGCATCCTCCTAGCTATCATGTACAGTGCAGACATTGTGGAGAGGTTTCTGATGCATTCTGGGGCTGTTTTTATAGGTTGAACCTGGTTACCACTTGTTTCTGGTTAGTGGTAAATTACATGCACAAATGAGTCTAATTGCGCATATTCACAATTTGTGAGAGGTCTGTACATTGTATTTTGCGAGTGGCAATTTACAATTCGCATTTTGAGAACCGCAATAAACGGTCACATTTTTGCAAGTCAGTATTCATTTGCAAAGCAATTTTTTATTTTGTGAGTGCCTTTCGTACCTTGGGTACAGCCATTTTTGCATGCGCAAATCAATTTGTGATCGAATTTGTGAATGCAAAATGGTTGTGCATCTGGCCCTAAGAGGAAAGTCAGTTCGGATTTGCACAATAGATGTGGCCTAGATTCTTATTACACACAGAGCAACATTATGTTTTTTTAAAATTAACCAGAAGAAAGGTTTTTGCGCAGCAGACATCCTCAGCTCAGATATTTGAATGTGCTTTGATATGTAATAATGAACGAAAATGAGACTCCATGACATAAAGTCAAGCCAACAAATTTGGTCAATCAGGGAGGGAAGTGGGGATTGGTCTCAGATTTTCCAGTTTCAGGCTGTGCTGTGCAGCCACTAGATGGGTATCTGTTTCTGACATCAAAGCTTAATGTTTTATTTATAATTCTTGGTAGAGATTAGCACGTGGGTAACAGAATCCACATTTTGTTTATGGAGATTTCACATAGCGCAAACCTCCCCCTCAGACACACGAGTGCTTCACAACAGACACAGACTACATGTTTTTTTTAATGACACAGGGAGATTTGCTGAATTTACAGGATGTGGAGGCGAGGCCAGGATTCAAATTAGGCATGGGCGGATTTTGCGGATTGGCAATCCGCAAATTTACGGATTTGCGAATTTGCGGATTGCGAAAATCCGCAAAATCCACGAATTCTCGCAGATTTTGCGGATTTTTTTTTGTGTGTTCGCACGGGTTTCTGCAAATTGCGAAATTGTACAAAACCCTCGCGAACTTGCAGAAACCCGTGCGAACACAATGTGCCCAGCCTACTCATGTAACAGACATGCCGGCTGTGTGTGCGCCCTGGAAAGCCCACGGGTGGGAGGTGCACAGCACTTGCATCACCCTCTCTCTGCCTGCCATTGCGAGCATTGAAGCCCGTACATGCCAGTAACCCGATTCAAGGCCCCATTCTCCCGATTTTATTTTTTTAAATCTCCCACTTTGCTCTTCTGAAATGTTGGCATGTATGATGTAACTATTTTACAATGGCGCCAGCAAGCTGCCAGCGCCGTTGTAAAATAGTTACAAAGTTAGCTTGCGCAGGAAGCACTTAGATAAAATAAAGCAGCACCTGCTTCGTTTTATCTAGTGGTTCCTGTGCAAGCTAACTTTGTAACTATTTTACAACGGCGCTGGCAGCTTGCTGGCGCCATTGTAAAATAGTTACATGCGTGGGGGTTCAACTTTTGAACCCGTTACGTCCGCGGATTTTTTTTTGCAGATTTTGCGGGAAATCCGCAAAATTCGCGGATTGCGGATTTTTGGGAAATCCGCAAAATCCACGGGCGTAACGGATTTCCCGCTCATGCCTAATTCAAATTTGGTTCTCCACCTTCTGTGGTTGGCGTTTGTAGCTACTAAACAATATAGCCTTCTGCGAAAGCTCAGCTCATTTTGGGCTCGAGGTTGCAAGAGGACCACGAGCTGAGCCAGAGCCAACATCTCGCTCGACCCTGACACGCTTTCAGTGACTTGCCCACCTCTACTTCAAAGGATTTTTTTTTCACTTTTTATCTTTTTATGCTTCTCTTGCACCTTCAATTCAGAAGCGAGATACTGGTTACACCCTCTTTCATTTATACATAGACTTGCAGCTGCAAAGATGCAATTGTTTTCAGTTTAAGAAATGCTAAAGTTACATGCAGACTTAAAACAATACTTGGGATTGCAGCAACACCCAGGACTAACTACAATTCTTAGCTTTTAAATGATTTTATTTGATAAAATAAATATGTTCCACATTGAGGGAGGACACCAGTGCATTGAGGATATCGACACTCCTGAGGCGGAAGCCGGGAGAGACACTCGTGATTTTTAAAAACTGTAATTTTCATGTATTGCTTTTACCTGTATGCTTGAAGCTTTCTGGGCACTTTTCACTCTAAATTCCATCTGGTTAACCCCGCGCAGCGGATGTAAGCGCTGCCGCGGGTTGGGATATTCAGTTCTGGCCGCCATTACTCGACCAGTCCACAGGCCACGCCCACTGACGTGAGGCCACGCCCCTTTTTACTTACTTAAGCCGCTCTGAGTACAAGCCCGTGCTTGAGGATATCGACACTCCTGAGGCGGAAGCCGGGAGAGACACTCGTGATTTTTAAAAACTGTAATTTTCATGTATTGCTTTTACCTGTATGCTTGAAGCTTTCTGGGCACTTTTCACTCTAAATTCCATCTGGTTAACCCCGCGCAGCGGATGTAAGCGCTGCCGCGGGTTGGGATATTCAGTTATCGCCGCCATTACTCGACCAGCCCACAGGCCACGCCCACTGACGTGAGGCCACGCCTCTCTCCTCACCCTATAAAAATGTGCATATCTCGGACGCGCATCGGACGATCGCAGCGGGCGCGCCTAAGGCAAGCCCGTCTGCGCCCGTTCGCGACCGGACGGGGCCAGGGGCACAGCACTATGCCCATTCTGTTTATTATCCCCCTGAAACACTGTGCGCATACCAAGGCCCTTGTGACCTGAACCAGGCAGCACTGGGTCATATCATTGATGCTGGGATTCTAAGCACTCATCCCCTATCTCCAACACCACCCAAACGGCCTCCATCAGTTCGACCTCCCGCTTGTCCTAGCTCTTCCACCTCTCAAGCAACTGACACACCAACCATCTCTGCCTTCTCACTAAACACTCGGCCGGCTGTAAAACACCATCTCGACCTGTTTATCTTCCTGGACACTCAGAAACCCAACCTACTATTCCTCACGGAAACCTGGTTTTGCCAGGACTCCCTGCCCAACTTGCTTGCGGCCCTGCCCTCGTCTTACTATGCTCTTCGAGACGATCGACCCCCGGCAAAGCAGGGGGGGGGGGCTCTAATTATCCGCTCTGACTTACACTTTCAAGTACTACCCCACCCTCCAATCCCAGCAGTGGACTATCTAGTCGTACGCTCTAACTCCTTTCAGACACCCATTACGTGTGTTTTGATGTATCGCCCCCCCAAAAAATATGCCGCACTTTCTACCAGCTTTCCAGGACTTGCTAGCTACATTAGCTGTGAACAACTCGGCGGTCCTGGTACTTGGTGACTTCAATTTCTGGCCATCTGACCCAGCTGAAGACGCCCCATCCAGAGATTTCACGGAATCACTCCATAGTTTGAACTTTACATCTCATATCCACACCCCTACCCATGTCCGGTGTCACACCTTGGATCAAGTCTGGTCCCTTAATATCCCCATCATTGCTCCTACTGTGACCCCCTGTTTGTGGTCCGACCACCACTGGATTTCCTTTTCCTTGAATTTAAGTCAGTCCACAAAACCCCCACTGCCCAAAAACACCTGGGCTCGTAAATGGGGCAAAGTTGACATCCCATCACTCTGCTCCTCTTTATTAACCTCTTGTCCAGCCACAGAGGAACAAGCCACACCGTTTCACGCAGAAACTTTAAACAAATGGCTGTCCAACGCCTGCGATCAAGTGGCCCCCCTGAGACGTATTAGGGTAAGATGCACTCATGACGTCAACAAATGGTTTAGTCCTGAGCTTAAGGAGAAAAAACTAGCTGTCCGCCGTGCAGAACGCGCTTGGAGACGCACCTATTGCGCCGCCTCTAAATCATCGTACTCCTCCATCCAGGCTGAATACAAGAAAGCCATCCTAGATGCAAAAACCTGCTATTTTTCAAATAAAATCCTCCGGGCAGAGAACCAACCCAGAGAAATTTTCGTCACAGTCTTTGAATTGGCCTCTTCGGATAGGACCACCTCTAAACCGGTACCCTCTCAGTCCCTGCGTGACTCGCTGAACAACTTTTTTATCAACAAAGATTGCAGATATTAAGGCCAACATCCCCTCTCCCTCCCCAGTTTTCTTAATCCCCGACTCGCCACCCAATACCTATCACCTTGATCAAATAGTCCCCCTGTCTAAAGAAAGCTTTCTCTCCCTGCTCCCTTGCGTCAAGTCTGGTTCTCCTTCTGACATCTGCCCAGCCTACATCTTGCGCGACATTTTCCTAACCTGCCCTCTCCCTGCCCTTACCTTCCTCAACGAGACCCTTAAGTCAGGAACTGTCCCCCCTTGCCACAAATCTGCCACCATCATCCCAATTCTAAAAAAAACGGGCGCAGATCCAACAGCGCTAGCAAACTATCAGCCCATCTCTCTTCTTCCCTACCTGGCCAAAGTCCTCGAACGCCATGTCACTAAAGTCCTCAGCTCTTTCATCGAGGACAGCGGCTTTCTCGCTCCTTGCCAAGCAGGGTTCCGCCCTCTCTATTAAAGTGGTGGTCTCGGTTTTAGACACACTAGAGAGGGGCTAGACGCTAACCTCCCACAGGCACTGGTTCTTCTTGATTTGTCGGACGCCTTCGACACATTGGACCACACCATCCTCCTTTCCCGTGTCGAGGCGGCAGGCATTGGAGGTTCAGCCCTGGCCTGGCTCAGCTCATTTTTGAGCGATCGCTCACAGGCTGTCCATCTGGCGAATTTCTCCTCCCAAGCCCGCAAAGTGCAATGTGGCGTCCCTCAGGGATCTTCTCTTTCCCCTCTTCTTTTTAATTTGTATATCTTTCCGCTCATTTCTGCCTTACAGAGGATGGAGGTCACGCTGTTTAATTACGCCAATGACCTCCAGCTCATCTTTAACATCTCTAACTCTTCTGACTCTATTTATAATTTTCAGTCGGTGATGGTTTTTATCAGGGATTGGATGAGCTTTAACCATCTCAAGCTCAACCCTTCTTCTCACTGGCGGCAAACTCAACCCTTGGTCTCCCATCTTTTGGCCCCCTTCTTTTGGTCCCACCCCCTCTCCTTCTTCTTCTGTTAAGACACTGGGAATCACCCTCAACCAACAACTCACCTTACACTCTCAGATCAGCACGGTGGTTTCCTCCTGTTTTTTTACTTTGCGCACTATCCGGAAGATCTCACGGTTCCTTTCTTTCTCTGCTCTTAAATTGATCCTGATGGCTATGGTCCTTTCCCGTTTAGATTACGGGAATGTCTTGTACATTGGTGCGCCTGCGTACGCCATCCGGCGGCTCCAACTGGTGCAAAACCAAGCTGCCCACCTAGTCTATGGCTTACCCAAATCAAGCCATACTACTCCCCTCCTAAGAAAACCTCCATTGGCTCCCTATCAGAGAAAGGGCCCTCTTCAAAATAGGATGTATTACATTCCAGGCTCTCGCAGGAACAGCTCCAGCTCCAGCGTTCATCAAGTCCAAAATCAAGCCTTATATCCCCAGCAGACCACTGCGCTCTTCTTCTCTGTCCCTCTTGGTGGTACCCAGGTTCAAGAAGAGCAGAATGGGAGGCTCCAATTTCTCCGTTCTTGCTCCACAATTTTGGAACTCTCTTCCTCTCCACATGAGATCTAAAACATCCTACCTGGAGTTCCTCAGCACCCTGAAAACCTTTCTGTTCTCACAGGCTTTTAAAATCTAAACCATCCCCTCATCCAACTCAGGAACCATCCTCCTCAACAGCTCCATGAAACCGCCTGGTGTACAAGTGCTCAAAAAATATTTTTAAATTAGAATTCAAATACCTCACCCAAATGTCTGCATGAAGGTTGCGGACTAAGCTGGTGTGAGTGTTCTTGTGCACACGCCCTCTGATATGAAAGACCATAGCGACAGCTTCCACCAGTATGGTGCAGTAATGCTAGTGAAGAACACGTATGCCCTCCGCCATCTTTTAGTTGTCACTGTTTGCACAGGAATGAAGCTGTTCTGGCTGGCTCCCGATGGTACGCCGTTCAGAGTTGTGGTTGAAACCACTAACTTCAGAGAAAAACTTGATGCCTACAAGGTGAATGATCTATTTCTTCATATAAATAAGTTTATACAGAAATCGGGCACATCTGAATTGCCATAGCGCCACTGGGGTCATGTTTTGCTAGATATCTATGTACCTTGTGAGATGCAGTCAATTAAAAATTTAGAGGACTGAGGGAATGCGTTAGATGCAATCAGAAGAGTTTAGAAACTAGATGGGATAATGGAGAAGAAATGATGAACAGGATAATTGTCTGGATGCCTGAGGTTGGTATGTCTTTGGATTACCAGTGCTTTTACCTTACCAAGGGCGACGGGACAAATCTTCCACTCCCCAGATATGAGGGAGTCCCCTGTTATTGTCCAGGTCTGTGAGAGCAATCGATGTTTGTTAGTGGCTTGTGATGGGAGGAAGGAGGGTGCTGTTATAAGGAGACCTAGTCAGGTCAGTCAGGTTTTATTTTCTGCAGGAACACTCTCCGCAGTCTTCACCGATTAGCACATGTTATGCCGACATGGGGAATGCAGGGGGATTGTTAAGGCCAGACCTTCCTCGATGTGGAGCAGGCCTTTGACACCATTAGATGAGAATATATATGGCAGGTACCTCGTAAAAGGGGTCTAGGCTCTCCCTTGATAAACTGAATTAAGTTGTGATATGTGAACCCACAGGCCAGGGTGTGTAAGGGGAGGTATGTCTCGGATGTGATTGCCTTACTGCAGGGTACTAGGCAGGGATGTCCCCTCTACCCCCTGCTCTTTGCCATAGCTATGGAACCATTGGCCTGCCATATGAGACAAGTCCTCAAGGGATGGGGAGTGCAAACTGGCCCGACCGAGCATATTATCTCACTGTACGCCAGCAATGCAATAGTCTACTTGAGACAGCCAAATTTGTCCTGGTGATGCTGGGCACGTTGGTGGTGTTTTGAGAGGTTTCTGGTCTACAAATTAATAGAGCCAAGTCTCTGCTGTTCCCACTTGCTTGGCTTCAAGACCTATCAAAAAAACAACTTCCATAAGTGGAGTTACCCTGTGTAGTGTAGTTCCTATTTCCCTAATAGGCTGTGCACATTGGAATAAAATTCCCTATAGGTTTGGCAAAGGACTGAGGTCAGTATGCCCCTATGGAGTATATTAAACTTAATTACTTTGTGCCAGCTAGCTCAGAGGCCACTAGAAACTCCTTGTAAACAAGAAGGTAGTAGTTTCTGGCAACAGCATAAACATGACAACTTTGTTTCCCTTTAGAATCGGAACCCTCTCAGAGTCGTGGAAACAACAGATAACAGTTTCACTCAGCTAATCGTGCATGCTTACTTTCTTCAGAGTTACACAGAAAGAATAGACGGGCATTTCAATAAAAGAATTTATTGAACAGTATTATTTCTCGTGTAAGAGATATGAGCTGTTACAATTGTAAGACAGTATGCGAGATAGATTATGTACAGCGTAAGCAGTCGAAAGAAATAATACTGCACTAACATAATCTTTTAGCTATGACACAAATTCATATACATAAATAACACAAGCTAAAAATGTGAGTACTCATAAGATGCTTCTCTAACTAGTTCTACCCCAGTGTACCTAAACTAAGTGTAGTATAAGGTAAGAAGTAAGTAATGTATGCTATAGTATGGTATGCTATAGTCTGGTGTGCCAAGAGTCTCTCTAGGTTCTAGTCAGCTCCATACCTCGAGATTGAGAGAGGTGGGAACCTCTTTCCGGGTCTCAAACTCTAACACCCTCGCGAAGGGAGTCAGAACACTGGAAGCTGGATTTTCTGCGAGCAGGGATGACAGTGTCTCTTGTCAGTGCGTCAGACAGGGACACGGGCTCCTCTAAAGTCGAGGTCTCCTCCTACTTGCTTGGGCAGTGGAAGGTATATTTATACCTGGTAGGTGCCTTGGAATGTTAGCATTGATGTAAAGTCAGGCAGAGGAAGATGTCAGGAATGAACCCTTAAGGAATAGCGGTTCATGCATAATAAATGAGTTCTTGGAGAAATCAATAATCCTAGGCTAGGGAAAGTCCCAATTGCTTAAGGGTCTGGTTTCCAGAACTCGTTGTGACATTGGGGTGGACGGATGTAGGTGACCATGCCTGTATTTGGATAGCATGGCTAAGCCTAAATAAGGACTGGGATCTTATGCCTATATAAGGGCAATGCGAATTGTGCCTATATAAGGACCTGTTTCAGGAAAACCTAAATACGGACACCTAAAGCGGAAAACAACACCTGGACAATTGACAAAGTCCGATATCTGGGAATATATATCACTCACGATGAGAAGCAGTTTTACAATAGCAACATGAGGAGAGTGATAGAAGGCTTGGGTCATTCTACACACTTCTGGAACACACTGCACCTGTCTTTTATGGGCAAAATAGCCCTTATTAAAATGGTGGTGGTGCCCTGCTGTCTCTACGTCATGCAGGTAACCTTTTATGAACACTCGAGGAGTGTTTTCAGTGAGCTGGATTCACTGTTGGTAGAGCTTTGGAGTGGTGGGAGATGTAGGGTGGGTCTGCATATGCTGCAAAGGAAGTGGGAGCCAAGCTGGGAGAGATCACTGTGGACCAGCGCATGTGATGGCCACCAATTGGGATCACTGCTAATGCACGTCAGACATATACCTCAGGCTTTCCCCTATTTGACCAGTGTGTGGCCAGGCTGTGTGACAGGACAGTCCAGAGGATATTGAGGTGAGCTCCTTATGCGTCGGATATAGACATTTGGATCAAACGTCCTTTTGCGGAGATGGCCCACCTGATGTCCACAGAAAGATAGGTGGTGATGCCTAACCCTAGTCGACCTATAGCAAGGGGGTAGTTTTACAATGATGCAGGATGTTATGAACACATTTGAACTAGGCCTGAGACAATTCCTGCAATACCAAAGATTGCTGCCATAGCACGCCAGTTGTGGCCGACCTTCCCCGACACTCCTGAACCCACTCACACACTATTGACCATGTTGTCTATGGCTGGGTCTCTACCGAGCACTGCTTATGGATAAGCACTCAAACCACTACGAGTGGAGGAGAGATGGCAATCTCTTAGTGATGAACCTCTTTCACATGGGAAACAACCTTTACAATGAAATCATTACATTGCACTACCTTTACATAGCAGTCATTACATTGCAACATTCTTTAGATAGCATGCCATTACAACGCAGCCATTACATTGCATGTCAATACAACGCATGCCATTACAATGCATGTCACTACAACACAGGCATTACATCGCAAGTCATTACAATGCATACCATTACAACGCCCATTACCCTTACACTATCCAACACTTACCCTACTGTTGCACTCACTGGAGTTAGAATAGTAATTATTACCCCTATATTATCCAACATTTACCTTAAATGCGATGTAATGGTATGCGTTGTAAAGGTATAATGCAATGTAAAATAATGCGTTGTAAAGGATGTTACGATGTAAAAACTGCGTTGTAAAGACATGCATTGTAAATGTATGTGTTGTAACGTCATACATTCTTTCACACAGGGACTGGTCCAAAATTCATGCCAGGGTTCGAAAAGTATCAGTGAGCGCCAGGTTCAAGCAGATTCAATTGAATATATTTCACATGACCTACTTGTCTCCCAAACACCGGCATGCTATCTATCTGACTAGAGAATCACACTGTCCGAGATGCAAGGCTACTGCGGTTGACTCTTTACGCATGGTCTGGTTGTGCCTGCCTGTAGACAACTTTTGGGGGGAAATATAAACACAGCTTAAGCGAGCGGCAGGATGGGATGTAAGTAAGTAAGTAAGTAAAGTAAGCTTTATTCCATTTTTCAAATAAAATCATAAAAGCATTACAGAGAAAATTTTATATACAACAATTAAAATATCACATACATGATTGATACAAATAGGCGCTTACTTTAACATTTGAAAAACAATCATTTAGGAAACAGAATAAAACACCATGTTTACAAAGAATTCAGTATTAGTATTAACGGGCAGCGATGTGTCAAGAAATGGGAAAGTTTTAACACAAAGATTTTCTGTACCTTATTACCAATTTTAAAAAACATGAGACAGCAAAAACAACATGGTCATCTTCTAGCTGTGAATACAATAGGGGGTTGCTGAACTGTTCCTATGGAGAGCTAGGGAAGATTTAACTGGCGTGACCAAAGGTGTTAGAGTAACACCCTGGGGCATCCATTTTGTTGGATGTAGTTGCCTCACACACCCAGAAGGGTGTCATGCTTCATCATAGGCGGTTGCTCCTCGTCTGGGAGGCGGTGCAATCCCCGACGGGCTCACCTCAAAGAGGGGCTCTTTGGCAGAGATCTTTTTATCCAACAGCCTTATGGTGAGGTGGGGGTGTGTGGGCAGGACGAGGTGTAATTGCGTGAGGGATATTAAAATGTAGCAAGGGGTACCGGAATTCACTTTATTCTGGGGGTCCCCTGGCTGCAGTTAAAAAGTGGGGTTAGCTCACTAGGTGTCAACAGGTTAGGTCGGGTGACCCTAGATGAGACTAAGAGTGAAGATGGTCGACATGTTTCTCGCAGTGGGTATAGTCACCCGCGATTCATCAGGACCTTAACAAAGTGAGGGGAAACATGCTAGTGTCATGTGTGTGGTTTATGTTACCTCTGTGGGTTCTCCTATGCCTAATGGTCAAGGACTATGTGCCACATGAGGGGTCGGCGGGAGAAAACATCAGGGATGAGCCCAAGGGTTTAGCTCTAATCTCCTGTGTCCACGTTGTCAGACCTACCCTTCTCCGCCGAGCTCGAGTAGATGCGAGAAACATGTCGACCATCTTCACTCTTAGTCTCATCTAGGGTCACCCGACCTAACCTGTTGACACCTAGTGAGCTAACCCCACTTTTTAACTGCAGCCAGGGGACCCCCAGAATAAAGTGAATTCCGGTACCCCTTGCTACATTTTAATATCCCTCACGCAATTACACCTCGTCCTGCCCACACACCCCCACCTCACCATAAGGCTGTTGGATAAAAAGATCTCCGCCAAAGAGCCCCTCTTTGAGGTGAGCCCGTCGGGGATTGCACCGCCTCCCCGACGAGGAGCAACCGCCTATGATGAAGCATGACACCCTTCTGGGTGTGTGAGGCAACTACATCCAACAAAATGGATGCCCCAGGGTGTTACTCTAACACCTTTGGTCACGCCAGTTAAATCTTCCCTAGCTCTCCATAGGAACAGTTCAGCAACCCCCTATTGTATTCCCAGTGCTAGATACAGACACAAGCTGTTACTGGACCTTCCACCACTCTGAGTGGTAAATTGTGTCCGTTGATCAAATGATCAACTATCTTGCCTCCCTCTTATTGATATAGACATCTTCTAGCTGTAACATTTTTTAAAAAGCTGGTCTGCATTTTCGTAGCCCCCATCGTTTTAAGAACGGCTTCAAAAATTGTTGTCTGGGGTTTGTGTATAATTTGCAAAAAAACATTATGTGTATGTTAGATTGCACCGAGATATTGTCACATGGGCAGATCAATTTGTTAGATGACCAGTCGTTGATGTTAGGTAGGGTAACCATGCGAAAGAAAGTCCCCAGGCGTAGGCGAGACAAAAGCATTCGAAGGTATGGGCTAGGTACCACAGCCAGGTAGGTTTGCAAACCTTCATTGGGGGTAATTTCCTGATAATTTAAAACTGTGTATCTTGATTTTTCATGGGTCCATCTAACAGTTTCTAGATGGGTGGTTATCATTTTTTTAAGGCTGATCATGAGATACCCTCCAAGGTTCTAGGATTATCAAAGTACTCTGGGTGACCCAGATCAGTAAATGTTGATCTTACATACGATAACCATCTAACGTTGGCAACCCCATCTAAGACCAAACAGTCTTCAATTAGATCCCTATTAAACCTAGCTTCATGTGTAGCCCACACTTTGTGCCGGAGCAGGATTGGGGACATCTTAATGATGTCACTAAGATATTTAACTCCTACCTCGATATGTGACATGTACGTAGAGGTACTTTTAGCCACTCCCAATAGATAACAAATAAATTGGTTTTCACAACCCTGCAGGGAGTGGTCTTTCTCAATGCCCCATAAGCCCGCACCATAGGTAGCTGTTGAGACGCATTTAGCCCGATAGATCTGGACCAACTCTTTAATAGGCTTACCGCCAATTCTATCAGAGAAAACGCGCAAGGCACCTATAGTGCGACTATACGCCAGCTTCCTAGCTGCAATCGCAGCCTGCCAGCGACACCGTCTGTCAAACAGAACTCCTAGATAACAAAATTTGTCAGTAAGTGCAATTTTTTGTTTATCTAGAAATATAGTGCAGGGGACTCTATTAAGCTTTCGAGTACATGACATAGTAAATGTTTTCGAGGTGTTAACTCTGAGGCCTCTGTCCCTCATATAACATGCAAAATTGGTTACCGCCCTTTGTAGGCCGACTTGGGTCTGGGACATTATGGCCGTATCGTCGGCATACAGTAAAATTGGAACAGGTAAGCCTTTGACGGTTGGGTAATCATTTGGTAGGGGAGAAAGGTGCTGTCCGATTGAATTTATATAATAGGTAAAAAGCCGCGGGGCCAGAATGCAGCCTTGTCTCACCCCTCTAGAAATCGAAAATTTCTCAGTACATTCCCCCTGTTTGCCAAACCTCACTCTTGCCCCTGCATCTTTATAGAGCTCTTTAATGAAAATGATAATGCGGTTGTCAATACCCAGTTCACCCAGTGTGACCGACAGTAGTGAGTGATCAACGCAGTCAAATGCGGAGCTTAGATCGATGAAAGTTATAAAAAGGGCTCCGCTCTTGACCTGGGTATACTTAGAAATAAGGAGGGACAAGTTTAGGCACTGTTCAATTGTCCCTATTCCTTTTCTAAACCCATACTGTAAATGGGACACAACATTATGATCTTCCTCCCAGAGTTGTATTCTCTTTAAAATAATTCTTCCTGCCACTTTTATCAGACCATCCAATAAGGATATCGGCCTATAACAGGTAGGGTCGTCCCTGCTACCCTTTTTAAATATAGGGACCACAATAGCATCCGTCCAGGTTTCAACGAACCCGCTTTGGTTTCCCTTTTTAAAACATTTGTAAGCAGGGGGGCCCAAAAATCCGGTTCTGCTTCATAAACATCTACCGGGGTACAGTCAGGTCCTGCAGCTTTGCCTGATGCACTTTCCCTAATGGCATCATGAACTTCCTCTATAGTAAAGAATAAGTCTATGGGAAATGGGTGGGTAGGGGGTGTTCAAGGCCACTATTGTCTACTCTATTTTCTGTAATTGGACACACCCCTAATGATGATATAGTGTCTCCAACCATTGTGTGATTATACAATTGTCTAAAATGGGTTAACCATCTATCACCAGTTATGGCTAGGTCCATTGTATTAACACTTTCCCTTGGTTGGTATAAGGTTTTTACCGCCCTCCAGAAGAGAGAACTATTCTTCTGTCTAGAAGCCTCAATCAGTGATTCCCACGCTTCCTTTTTCAAGGCCAATCTTCCTTCTTTAATAGCTGATTTATATAATGTCCTAGTCTCGCGTATTAAAAGAGGATTTCTTGGTTTTAGGGACAAGGCTCTTTTTAGATCTTTCAACGCCTTCGTACACTTTTCGTTGAACCACCCTTCAGGACTAGTTGGATTTCCTTTAGGCACTCGGACCAGCATATTTTTAATGTGGCGTTGGATGTTTGCAAATGCGGACATAACGTTCCTAGGAGCGCCATTTTCCTCCAAACACACAGCGACATCAGCAGCACATTGGGTAAGCACATTCTGTAGGAACGCTCGGGGCACAATTTTTTCCCATTTGACAACGTATCCATTGGTTCTGGATAGATTGATCTTATATGGGTAAGTGTGGACAATCCCCTTTTTACCGTGGCGCCCATTCACATTTACTCCGATTATCAGAGGGTAGTGGTCACTCGATAAATCCTTTCCAACTTCCCAGGAGGTTATGAACCCTGGGTTGGCAGGGGTGATTAAGGCAAAATCGATTGTCGAGTTACAACCTCTGCCATAGAAGGTTGGCTCGAATGGGGCAGGTGGTGAACAAGTCTGGTTGGCAAATGAAAAATCAAAATTGAAAACAATACCGTTTAAAAGGGACCCCATCTTGGTGTGAGAGAAATGTATTGGTCCCTCCTCCCCATAATCTGACAGACCGCACAAATCTGTTTCAGTAGGCGTGCAGATGGTACAATTAAAATCCCCCACCCAGACAATCCTTTTTGCCCCCACACGGTCATCTGCAAATCGGGTAATATAGCTCAACATATTTGTCATTGTGGGCTCCATTTCACTATCTATACTACTATAATAAAGGAAGAACTTTCAGCCTTTGAGGCGGGTAAACTCGGGAACCACAGCGCCAATCCACACACCCGATACACCGTCGGAATCGTAAGGGTGTGTAGATGGTTATAGGCTATAGCAATGTAAAAAAAAAAAGTTATTTAAAACATTTACGTTAAAAAAAAAGTAGTCCCTCTGAAGTAGCGCCGGCCGCGACGTGCGTGCTCATGTCAGGAGCGCGGGGAGAAGCGACGTCCAGGAGTGCGACGAGGAGCGGCGGACATGGCACAGGGGAGGAGCGGTGACGTGAGGAGCAGCTGACAGGCCAGCGGCAGTGCGAGCAGCGGACAGGCTGGAGGAGCGGCGGCTGAGGTAAGGGAGCGGCGGACATGGCGCGGGGGAGGAGTGGTGACGTGAGGAGCAGCGGACAGGCCAGCGGCAGTGCGAGCAGCGGACATGCGGGAGGAGCGGCAGCTGAGGTAAGGGGACCCATGTCGGAGAAGGCGGGGGTCGGGGCAGGTGGGGGTCGGGGCAGGCGGTGTCGGGGCAGACAGGGGTCGGGGCAGACAGGGGTTGGGGCAGGCGGGGGACGGGCCGTGCGGGGGCCCGGGCTGCTGGACAATGTCGGGGCGGGCGGGGGTCGGGGAAGCCTGTTGCTCCCGGACAAGGTCGGGATGGGCTGCTAGTTAGACCTATTATTGTAAAAATTCACTAGTAGAATATTCTCATAACGGCCCCATTTAAATGATAATAAATGGGATGTACCTTTGACAATTGATCAGTGTTTGCTGGGCCTATTACCAGACGACCAAAGGAAAATATAAGTAGGCATTTCACAGTACTACGCCTAAAGGTGGCAAAATGGTGCATGGTGATTTATTGGATGAGTGATAGGCCCCCCCCACTAGGGAGAAGTGGGACCAGGGCAGAGAAGGAACATATAAGGAAGACTAAAATGGATGATGAGTTGCCAGAGGTGCTACTAGATCATGGGGAGTGATGATGCAAGACTTACTGGACCCTACGGGTTCGGAACCTGGTACGGTATAGGAATTGGGGCGAGAAAGAGGGTCAGACAGTGAGTGAAGGGTAAGGCAAACTTTAGATTGACAGACTAGATTGTAGCTGTCCCCATGATGGGTGACTTAGTCTGCCCGCCTTTACAACGAAAAGCACAGAAAATGTTGGATCCATCTTTATGTGAGAGCTTTGGGGGTAGGGGAGAGGGAGGGATGATAGGATATTTTACAGTTCCACAGTCTATATATGAATCTCTCGCTTTAAGTGGCGTTATGCAAAAGGATGTGGTCGAGTGAAAACCATCCTCTTATGTAAAGGCTGTGTAATGAAAACTTAATAAAGAAATATTTTTTAAAAAGGAGGCCTATTCAGGGACTGAGAGGTGGTGGCATTGAGCTGGAGTGATGCTGCTGCCTTAGACAGGTTAGGCCTTTGGGTAAGAAGGACAGGCAACAGACTAGTGCAGGTTAAACACTTGGGAGACTGTAGAGGTGTGTATTCGTGTTTGCTCATAGATAGTTGGGGAGGGGAGAGTCGCTCAGGATTGGTTCAGTGGAAGTATGTGTGGGCTTTTGTTGGGTTTGGAGAGATGGCAGAAGGAGCATATTTGCTAGGCAGCAGTGGATGGGGAGGTAGATCATGGGTTGACATGCGGAGTGGCATTGGGTCTAAGAAATTGATAGCGGTCTTAAGGGAAGAAAGTGGTCGTCAGTGGCGGGCTCCAGTGGACTGGAGTGACATGAGCCTCACTAGTGCAAATCCTTTCTGTGAGGGAGCTGCTTAAGAGTGTGTTAAGAATGGCAGCTAAGAATCCTCCATTGAGCTAAATATAGCTGGATTTCTCTGGAGCAACCACCAAGGCTGGGAAGCTTAGATGGCATGTTCCAAGAGAGGCTACGACAGATTCAGGTTCTGACTACGCATGAATCGAAGGTGGCCATATGACAGAGGGTGGTACTAGTGGTCTCCCTCCACCAAGGCCTTAATAGGAGCCTTAGTTTCAGCATGACAATGGCAGTTTCAGCAAACATTTAATTGACCAAACACAAGTAGTCTAGGAAAAGCCACAAGCAACCATCTCAACATCAATTCATATAGTTTGTCAAAGAGGTGAACTGCTCCAGCAGGGAGACAGCAGGTCAAGACACTATTTCTCATGGAAGCATGTTTACCTAATATCAGGGGGAGAAATTCCCTCTCACCATAGCCAGTAGGTATGGGATGTTAAAGGCAGAAACCTTCCTGGATGTTTATGATGCAGTCTAACTCAACTCTATGTACTGTTGAACGAGTGCAGTAGGATAGTGAACAGCGGCTGGAATATACCAGGGCACATGCTTGGAATGACCACATATGTGTTGCTGATTTTCTGAACTGTGTAAGTGGTGCATGATCTTATAAGCTTCCTAACCTCTTTTTGCCACATGCAAAATCTCAGCTTCTTATGTAACGTGACACTTAAGGGGAAGTGCCAATTTACAAGTCATGAAAGGGATTATTTCCTTGTACCCCTAATCCCAATCAAGTTAGGGTTCCTTCTTAGATGACCTGTAAGGATGTTTCACGTTTTGTATTAGACTTCTAGCAGGCCCTTTATCAAAAGTCTTGTTTTTTCGAAAATTAGAAGTTTGTGGGCTCAGATGCTCCTCACAACTGATAGGTTGGACACCGACTGAAAGTACAAATGTGTTGCTTAATTTCATGTGTTGTTTTATATGGTCCAGGCAAGCCATCTTCAACTATAAAAAGGTCTCTAGTAGCAACCCATGATTAGAACTTAAGACTGATGTACGGAAATCATAGGGACCGCATAGTGTAGCTGATGAATGAAATGCTGCTCCCAACCAGTGGAGATGTAGGGCATTCTGTACGAGTGTGCAAAGTTGGTAAGTGTGCTTTGTCAACCCTTACATAGGTCTACGGGAATCCCCTCAGCTTCACGAGTTTTTCCCTGAGCCACATTTACATGTGTATTGTGATTTTGCAACAATTTATACCTCATAATCCATTTACTAGAAGTCAATAATTCTTCATAAAATATTTCTTTTTACAGAAAAGCTTACCAAAAAGGAAAACATAAAAAAAGCTCTGTCAACAATTGTTCCATCTCTTTCTTGTTTCTTTGTAGTATAAAAACCTCAGTCAGGAATACCACAGAATGAAGAAGTACATTGACTACAGTAACTTGTATTCTTTTAATTCCACTTTGGTATTAAATCCTCTGCTTCTAGAAGGACTTGTCTTCACCCATAGACCACCATCCCAACTCTATTTGAAAGTATCCATTATCACTTCACTTCCTCTCCCTCCAACAAGGATGTGGTGCTCCATGTTCAGAGGACAGGCTGGTAGTACCCATGGTCCTAAAGCCTTCCCCACTGTCTTGACCACATGATCATCATAAATATAAGATAGAAAAATAGATAAAATATGCTAATTGAGTCATAAATATTAGATAAGGATATAAGGCCTTATTACAATAGTGGTGGGACCGCCACCGACAGGAGGCCTGTGGCGGTCCGAACACCGTATTTTGATACATGTGGTCAGACCATCAGCTGTCAAGGGTAAGAGCGCGCCTCCAAAAGGATTTAGGATCCCGTTGGGGCGGCTAGAATCGTATCCCTTGCATTGCAGCGGTGCCTGTGCAGGCACGGCCATAGGGATTAAGAAGTCCCTTTCCGAAAGCCTTTGCATAGCGTTCCTACTGCCATGAAAAGGCTGCGGTGAAAGGACTTTAGGAGGCCCAAGCAGGGCTCCCATGCCCTGTGGGCCACTGTAAAGTGGCCCTGGCCAAACATGAGTGCCCCCACACAAATTTGTGCACTATGTGCCAGGGACCAGATGGTGCCTGCCACACGGTGCATGGATGAGCACATAGTGCTCTTTTACGCATCAGCTTGTGCTGCGGCCCTTTTCCTGGGCTGCAGCACAAACCGCAAGATAGAGGAGCACTTTTTTGACCACCAGCATGGCGGTCTCATCTTAATTGGATGGTCAGACCACCTCCTGCTTGTGGGTCGATCTACTGACCGATGTGATAGCGGGAGGTGGTCCGACTGCCCGTTATTGTAATGAGGCCCATAGTTAAGATTTACTTAACACAAGACCCTAACATTATATAGGCATGGTCTAAAGCTGTCAATCATTTTATAATAAAATAATTATCTTTGAGTGTAAAACAATACTTAACAGCTTCAGGGTACATCGTGTTTTTGGATCTTTCGAAATAGGATGCAAGTATAGTTTTCTTAATGCAAAGGTTTTGGGCAAGTGCATAGTATATGCATAAGGGTTTCCATTTTGGCAAGCAGTCCTTCCTTTGAACACTTGATTCCAAGTTCCCTCAAATTATTCATTAATAGGAATATAAAATAGTCTAAAACTTGAATATTGCTGCTTAAGCAGTTTAAGCTGACCCAAAAGAGAGAACCTGGTGTAATCTTGATGAAGAAAAGGAAAGGTTTCTATAACTACGTCCATGTGTTTGTGATTCTTTAGCGTTACCAGGTCGTTCTCCTTCTGCCTGCTAAGTACAGCCTTTCTCAAAATGCATTACGAGTCACTCGATTTAACTTCACTAACAATTCCAAGTCAGGAAAATTGTGCATTACTTAGACCTTATTTGATTATGTAATATCCAGATTCATATCCTTAAATTAAGTTCCTTTACGTTCCAAATAAATTATGGATTTTAAGGTGGAGGTTTCAGCCCCTGCACAGTCATATAGATGATTCAGAAAGACCCATAGTGGAATGATGTTAGAGATTTTAGGTTCAACTCTAGCCTAATGGCACAGTGAGGGGTGATTATGCGAAGTTGCAAGAGATTTCGTACATACTGTATATAGATTTTGTCCAGAATTACCAGATCGTCAGCATAGGCCAAATGAGTCAACCCTTCCATTCCGAACTTGGGTGGTACTCCATGTTCTGATTTATGAAACAAAGGCAAAACTGCAATATATAAAGAAAATAGTAAATGGGGGCAATGCAGCCTTGTTTCAGGCCGTTCTCTGTACAAAATTAGATGAAAAAAACATTGCAAGTGGAGAGTCCTACTTGCAACCAGGTGTCCGGTTGCAAGTAGGACTCTCCACTAGGCCTGGGTGTAGTGGGCGTAGCGGGGCTACGCGGAGTGCCATGGAGATGAAACCAATCTCCGCGGCGCTCCACTACACGACACCCGCCTCCCACCCACGCTATTAACAATGTACGGCAACTTTATAAAAAGCAATTTAAAGAATAAGAAAATGTCTTACCTTATCTGCGGCATCCCCGGGCTGCCGTCTTCCTACATTGCGACTTCTTCAAGAAAACTGCACATGAAGAAGTCGCGATGGAGGAAGACCGGGGATGCCGCAGATAAGGTAAGACATTTTCTTATTCTTTAAATGGCTTTTTTTAAAGTTGCTGAAAATTGTTAATAGCGTGGGTGGAAGGCGGCCCGGAGGCCAACTCCGCTCCGCCGCGAGTGTCTGGCGGTTTGCCAGCTCTGCCTACTTCGCGGAACGCGGAACAGGCAAAACTCCGCACATTCCGTGGGCGGAGCAGAGTTGTCTGCCCACCCTTAGTCTCCACTCGAATAGCACTCTTTACAACGCATGCGTTTACAATGCAATTCGATACAACAACGCTTTGCTACATCGCATGGCATTACAACGCAAGTGGTTACAACGATTTGCGGTGAGATGTGCTGGAATTTGGAGTTGTTAAATTTACTATTTCTACACTAGTGTGTGCAACAGTAGGGAAGGTGTTGGATTGAAAATCCAACAAATCCAACACCTTCCACCCCCTACCGCAAGTCGTTGTAGCAACTTGCATTGAATGGAAAGCGATGTAGCAATGCATCGTTGTAACGACTTGCATTGTAAACACATGCGTTGTAAATGATGCGTTGTAAAGGATGTTACCCTCCACTCTCTGTGTGTAATTCGACAAGGAAGTGTAATAATGAAGATTCAATCCCTCAGTTTCTAAATTTAGTCCACAATTTTTGATGATTTAACTTGTCGAAAGTGGTGGTATAGTCCATGTAACAGGCATACAGAGCTGTTTTATTTTTTAGAGAATTGTTTTACAAGTAGAGTCAGTGCCTCAATATTATCAACGGTACAGGAGCCCAGATGGAATCCCATTTGATTCAATGTCATTAAACTTTGTTTTGTTGCCCAGAATGTAAAGTAAATGTTTAGCAAAAAGTTTCCCCTCAAAATTCAAAAGGGCTATTAAGTGGGAACTTGATGGATCTTGTTTAGGGCCCCCTTTATATATTGGATACGCGACTGTGCCTTTCCATGTTGCAGTACCTACCCCAGTCAAAGTTACACATTTAAAATAGCTGATATAATAATGAGCTCCAGTATGGTATATCCAGTTTAACCAAATCAATTGGAATGAAATTTGGTCCTGCTGCTTTTTATGGACAGGAACTTTAAATTAATTTTGCTATCTCTTCTTTGGAGGAAGGTGCGAGTGGCACAAAGTCTATTTGGCATTCAAATGAAGTATTAATCATTGATTTATACAGCGTCTTGTTATGAGGCTCCCATTTATCATTTGATATAAACAACTCATAAGGCTGTAAATATGTCCCTGAGCCCTCACTAACCAGGGTCCAGAACGGGTAGAAATTGAATGCATTCATTTAGCCCAAACATTTTCTTGTTTGTCGTACTTTATTTCTGCTATTTCCCTTTTGCGTGCAGTCTTCAGATTCCCAATAGCTATATCGAAATCCTTTGAAGGGACTTTTTTAATATACTTGTGATGAATCCTTTTTTCATTGCATTTTTCCTAGCAAATAGACACATAGGGGCTCATTAGTATGGCGGGCGGGAAATGGGACCGCACACTAAGGGTGCGGTGGTCCCGCACATCCCATTAGGATGCGCCTGCCACCCTGGAGGGCACATCCCGCATTTCTGACATTGCGGCGGGCGGTGCATTCAGCACCACCCACCGCAATGCCAGAAATGCAAGTTGTGCATTTGCCAGTACAACGTGACAGGCACCGCACAGTGCCTGCCACGTTGTACTGTCAAATGCAGGGGGGTTCCATAGGTACCCCCCATGTGCACCCCCTCACCCCCCAAAATCCCTGGGGGCCTGCTACGGCCCCCCCTTGCTGAGAACCGCATGCCTTTCTGTGGCGACATTGCATGTCCCCGCATGTATGCTAATATGGATGGCAGTGTCTACAAGACATGCCACCATATTAACTGCTTTTCTGCCCGGTTGACTCTTCAATCGGGCGAAAAACCTGCGGACGGTCTTTCCGTCCGCCGGGGTTCCCCCCGCAATGGTAATGTGACAGGGGTAAATCTACATGCAGGCGGGGGAATATGTCGGGCAGATCGCCACCTTCATGCGGGCAGAAGCGATCCGCCCGGCATAATAATGGGGATGTGTTTCCAAGTTTAGATCTAGCTCTTACTAAACATGTTGCTGGAATGTTCATACTTCCAGCGTGATCTAAATAGAAAGATCTCATTGTCTAGGTGTGCAGCTTTGTTCTTGAGCTTCACATTCCATCTGAGACTCTTTGAATTTACAACTGTCATACGATTGTTATTAGCAGATTTCCTTAGTTCTATGATGGTCGAATTTGATATTAAACCTCATCTTCTGTGGTTATGGTCACTTTTGGCCCTCTGTAGTATAGTAAAGCTCTTAAAGGTTTGAAAGTGAGAATAATTAATACATGTATAATCAATTATAGTGTGTACATTTGGACCCTGGAAAGTAGGTTTCGCTGGCTTATCATCTGCTAGCCTACTGTTAAGTGACCTATATCAAGAACTTGAAGGGTAATACTGATGGGCAGTAAAGCTTGGGGAATTAACTGGACCATGGGTGTGTTTTTCTAATGCGGTATTACCGTTAAGTTATGAGCACTTCAGGTAGAAATGGTGAATGCCATAAGTTTTCCCAGTTCCAAGTAACAAAACCCAGAATCTTGTTATTTTACTTTACTCAAATGTTGCTACATATTATATAGTAAAATAATATTTAGTAAAAAACGGTGACATATGTCTAAACTTTGGTACTACTTCCAGTGAATTGAGAATGAGGCCAGCATTATCAAAATATATATGAAATTGATTATTTTGTTTAATGGATTTTCCCATCATGAAGTTGCCCTTTACTTTTACCTAGTCTGTTTTCTTTGTGTAGCAATCTATTTAATATCTTGTTAAAGATCTATAAAACTTGTTTAGAAAATATCAGTTTAGCACCTATTTATGAATGCTTTCATGGAACCAAATATGAAGCCTTTACATATTCCTAACACAGAAAATGGATGGATCTCTTATTAAAAATATTTTATAAAGCTACATTTTCATCTTGCACTGCTGGATTGAGAAATGTGTGCATCAGTTGTATTGTTTTGTAATTGCCTTTATATAGCACTTATTACCCCTGATGAGGCGTTGAATCACGTTTTGAAGGACAGCACACTGCTCCTGAACCCAAGGTTACTAGTTAGCCCTGTGTCATTGGTTCTTGTTGGTTATTTGTATTAGTCTTGTGCATTCAAGCAGGCCATCCCATGAATTTACTCCAGTTTCTTCGCTGTAGGAGTTAGGTAGTAGGAGTTAGGTGGGATCATTAGAGGATGATGGTGATGGGAGAGGTTGTGTGTGAGTTCATGCAGATGGTTGATGGAGTTAATAGAGGGGACAGAGGAGATTACGTATTGTTAGTTTGCAGGGGTATGACTTTCAAAGAAGTGGTTGCAATCTTTGAATTGAGCTGTAGGTAATTTGCAGAAATACAGTGACAGAAAAAAACATGCATGTGCCTTAGAGTAGGTTGAGCTCCTAGAGACCAGTATGGAAGGAAAGGAGAGAGTTATTCGAAGAAAGAATGGAGAGGCAACAACGAGAAGCTTTAAGTTAAGGTCAGTGTGTAATACAGGGATTTTAAGAACAGAGTGGATGCTTTTTGAGATAGCATGCAATTTGAGGATGCAAAACTGTAGAAATGAACGGTATTGTATGCTTTCTCTACCTTGGCTTTATTTTAATAATTCTCTTCACTCCCCAACCCTGTCGTTTCTTCCCCTGTCCCTTATTCCCCCTACCTGCGCTCTGTTGCTTCTCTCCCAGCCACTCTTTCGTAAGTAATCTGAGAGCCTAGCATCTACCATTTGTACTGGGCTGCTCTGCTTTTAAACAAACTTTTTCACACTGGTAAACAAAAAAAGACAAGACAATAGGTGTCCATGCAAGTAAGTTGGTACACGTACCCGTAGTGATGCTTGCACATGCATACACCATCACGCATCCATGTGCCTTCTGAATAACGCAGCACCAGTCCCATCACAATGTGTATACTTGTGTCGCGTTATGATGCATTTTTAAAAAAAATTGCTGATGCAGCACAGGTCTGGAAATAAACAGTTTACATGATTTCAATGCTATGAAGCCTCAGAAGAAAGCACTGCGAAAGCCAATAGGATCCAAAGTCGATACCTATTGGTTTTGCCAATCGTTTTGTTTTCAAACATGTCAGTGTACATTAATCAACTGAATGACTGTAAATACATATACTACTAGCAAATGGACGTGGGTAAAGGCAGAAAAACATGAATGGGATGAAAAAAATGATTTTGATAAATAGAGCTAAAAATGGTAAATATAATCGTGAGTCCTCGTCGCGCTCGCTCGATCTTCCTGGGCTGAAACAATGAGCAGCTTCTTCCAGCCCATCTAACAGGAAGGGTGAAGCCGTGCATCACGACGAACCATTAAGTATATTCTTTACCTGTATCTCTCCACATCGTCCCTGACATGGTACATTGGTGCTCCAGGGCATTACTTGTCAGCTGTTCCATTAAAAAGATGCCATCTTTCCTCTGGCTCGAGCCTGCCATCGCTGGTGGCTGCTTCCAATCTTTTATCACGCGGCTCCAAAATAATTAAAACCAAATTATTGGAATTTCCCGTGTCTGTATCGCAGATCAGATCTGGTCATTTGGAAAATACGTAATGAGCATCGTTTGTTAATGTCACCATAATCTGATGAATTTCTCCATGCTTATCGCCTTTGAAATATTTAACTTTCATTTGGCGATTTTGCCTTTTTTATCTTTTAATTCAATTAAATCTCTACAGACACAGCTGTGGACGAAGGCGACCGTGCGAGGAAGGTACCTTCTGTAGGTTGCCATACTGTGTGATGACTATAGGGCAAAAGGGGCAAGCATTTCCACTATGGGGCAAGCAAGTGGCACAACAAACTACTCTCAATGGAGATCATTGCCAGATTCACTAGCATGTGTGTAGGCGTGCATACTCTCACCCTGGTATTCCCACAACCATGAGCAGAAGGTGTGCAGGTGGAAGACAGCTTGCAGCAGAACCAGACCATGCTCACTGCTGACCTGCTCTCTGCATTGCTGCCAATGAGATGGAAGGGCATTGGGGGAAGCTGTAACATGCAGTGTGCTGATGGATCTGCCTTCCTCCACTAAGGTGACAGCTGAGCTGACTAGGCAAGGCCAGTCCTCTCGTTATGGTACCCAAGCAATCTGAAATAGAGGCACCTTGTCCATGCTAGTTGTGTGCTCGTTGAGGAGTGCCTGGTTATAGGGTCTACTACAATCATCCCAGAAACGTAGTAGCCTTTCCCGTGAAAAAGACATCAATTAACGCTTATGCAAATATATAGGGGCATATTATCAAGGGGGTTTATCTCTGCTTTTTTGGCTTTAAAAGCCAAGAAAGCGGAGATAAAATTATCTCCCTACTACCTAGCTGTCGCTAACACCAGTTAGCGACAGCTAGTAGGAGATAACGACCATCTTGGGCCCCACTTTGCATGTCAGTGATATTTATCACTAATGACATGAAAAGTGGGCGTGCCAAGATGTTAGCGACTGGAAACAGTCGCTAACATCGCTATCTCCTATTACCAACCTTTGGAGATATTCGCGCTAAGCGCGAATATCTCCAAAAGCTAACACCTGCCCCATAGCAGTTCTTAGCCATGTTATCCAATGGTAGGTGGATAACATGGCTAAGAGCATTAGCTCGGTAATGCATGAATATCGCTGACTTTTCAGCGATATTCATGCATTTCAGACGATTTTTATCGCTTAGGAGATAAACCTTCATAATAGCAAGGTTCCAAAGCCATAAAAATCGCTGCAGCTCGGCGATAAAAATATCGCCGCTTAACCAACATAGCGATAATTATCGCTAGTTGTTGGTAATATGCCCCATAGTAACTCTAGTACAAGGAATCAGGTTACCTACTGCCTGGATCAACAGTACTTTTTTATCAACTAGGAAGGGATTACCTAGTTGCAAATTAATGGGTGAGTAGGAAAGACTTAGAGTTGCTTATTGGTTCACCCAACCTATTACTAATAACAAATACATGTTATTTTGATGAGGGATAATGTCCAAAGAAGGCAGACCTATTGGCCAAATGAGGGACAGAGATTTCTAACAAAGATTGTTTCGTAATAGAGCTAATAACAGACATACCTTTTTATATAGATAAACGCCATATAAATTGGGAGAGAATGTAATGGCAGACAAAAACTCTATTTATTTCTCCCCCAAAAATGCCTCAGTTTAGTAAAAACAATTACTGCCTTGTTATACTGTAACTTATTCTGGGTACTAAGATGGATGCAAACAAGTATGGTGCACTAAAAATAAAAATAGAAATGTATTACACACGAAGCGCCTATAAAGGGAAATGTATTTGGTCTGTAGAAAAGCACAATACTGAGTAGGGGTACCCTATCAACAAACTAAGGGGCATATTATCAATCAGGGCGTTAACAATTATCGCTGTTTTAGTGGCAGAAAACTGCCGCTAAAGCGGCAATAATGGCCTTGATAATACAGCCTTGTGAATTCCAATAGAAACCCATGTTCTGGTGTGAACATGGGCTTCTATTGAAATTCTCCAGGGCATATTATCAAGCCCCTTATCGCCGCTTTAGCAGCAATTTTCTGCCACTAAAACAGCGATAATGTTAACGCCCTGCTTGATCATATGCCCCTAAATGAATACCAGGCGCCCCTCCCTCTTAGAGCCACTGGTGAAAGGTAGCCCTCGTAGTGCAGGAAAGGCACACAACCTAACCCTAGTTTCTCCTGCCTGTGTGCATAGGTGACAGGAGATGGAACCATTTCATGGGAGTTACGAAGGTGATTGTGGCGGTGCAAAGGAAGAGCAATGTATGTATAGAATCTCCACAAGAGCGTATCATGGAGTGCACAAGCAAGACAGAAGAGCAGTAACAGCGAGAAATAGAACCAAATTCAACTTCAGGGGTAGACATCCAATTAAAGCAGCCAGCAATAGACAAGATCAGTATAAGGCAGTACCATGACAAATAGAGCACAAAACATCGATGCTGCCGTTGAAACTGATTAGGTATAGGCAAAAAAAGTGGGACTGCAATGCAGTATAAAAGACCCAAATACAGGCCTGAAAAAAGTTGGCAAAAATATTGGATCTCACTGGAGTGCTCTTGAAAGGAGGACGTGAATGGTATGAAGAGAAGAATAAAACCAAAGTCGCGAAGCAACTGGAGATCTAGTCAGCCACCAAGTAGTGGAAAATATTGCACCACAGAGAAAAACCAAGGAGAAGTGAAGCAACACTTGCGATTTGACCAGTGGCTGCTCCCCCAGCTGCTCCCCCAGCTAAGGGTAGCCGCCACTGGCTGGGAGAGTCCGTAAGCCTGGGTGCTTCAGGTGCTTCCAGCAAGCAGACGGAGGTGAGGTGTGTGGTGGCGGGAGAGGCATGCGGCGGCGCGACAGCATGGTGGAAAAGGTAAGTTTCTTTTATTTTTTTATCTTTTTAATCCACCGCACCACCCTCATCCGAGGAACTCGCCACTAGACGTGAACCATGATTATCAGAGCAAGCAGCCAATACAGGTCCCCTAGGTCATCACTCATCAAGTCAGTAACAAGGAGTCCCACAGTATACATCCCACCCCAAAATTAACAGTAAGAAATGACTAATCACAAATGTTTGGTTTGTGCATCACTCAAAACAATCAGATAGCTTTACTTCTAACAATGACTAACTGGCATGCTACTTAATTGATATCACCATCACTTCATGAGTCCCATCTTATAACTCACCCTCATGATATTGTTTAATGTTTGGAACGTCCACAAGGCTTCTGCCAGGTAGGCATTTCATTTGCCCTAATTTTGTATGTGCTGTGTTGGGGGCAATCCACTGCACACATGTCCCACCTGTGACCCCTGGTGACACAGCACACAATCAGCGCAACAGGAAGCACACGTCACACATCAATGTGCAGGCAACATCAGAACACCGTGAGGTATTCACCAATGTCGCCTCAAAATACACAGCCAGTGTACATGATCCCTTCACCCTCCAACATTCCATCAGCAAACAGCCGTCCCAGGATGGGACCAAGGGAAATGCACAGCCCCTTGGCAAGTTCCCAATTAACACCCCACTCACCTCAACTCTACAATCATGCAATCCACAACTCTGGCAATGCACACGTCACAAGTTCACAACCAACATGCACAACAACATGCCCACCCACCAGACACGATAGAACAACTTACAATGGTAACCTGGGAAAACCGTGAACATGACCAATTAACGGCATGGCACCTCAGCCACACAATAGACGAATGTGGGGAGAGGAGGCAACCAGGCATGTATGAAGGATGCAGTAGAACCATGATTGGGAAAGTACACAATGCCAAGAGTGGCAGCGAAGTGCTGGACAGACCTCAGTATGAAGAACACACCCATATCCACGGCGACATAAATCTCTGGTGTATGGATTGTAGTGGACAGTGGACACAACCACCATATCCCCTTCGGTCAGTTTCTCCGCTTGAGGAGAAATTGTACCTCAATGGCGGACTATGAAACTCACGCCACAAATTTAAAAGAAAAATTCCTCGAAAGAGGTTATCCAAGGAGAATGATCAGACATGCTTTTAAACGAGCCAAATACTTCAACAGAGAAAATCTCTTTAGCCCCAAAAAGAAGAATCAGGACTCAACACAGCCAATCATATTTGTGACGAACTTTTCACAAGTAAGCTACAAAGTAAAAAATATAATCAATAGGAACTGGCATCTCATTGAGGATAAAGCTCAGGTCCCTATCCCTAAACCTATGTTCTCGTACCGGAGGAATAGAACAATTAGAAATTCGTTGGTACACACTTACAAAGAGAACTCTAAAAGCCAACAAACTACAATCAATAACAACCCTTTACCCACGGGAACCCATCCTTGTATGGGATGTGTAAATTGTACCAACATCCTTAAAGGCAGCCAGATTACTGTAAATGGAAAAACAATATATATAAAAAATTTCATCAAATGCAGAACCAAAAATGTTATCTATTTGATCCAGTGTCCCTGCAGCAAACCATACATAGGAGAAACCTCTAGGGAACTCAGACTACGTCTAAATGAACACCGATCAGCGCTGAGGACAAACAAAATAGGAGCACCCCTCACTGAACATTGGAGGATAGCCAACCATAAAATTGAAGATCTAAGATGGTGTGGTTTGGAAAAGATATCTGACAATACTAGAGGGGGTAACATTAATAACAAAAGGAAAAGGAGGGAACAATTTTACATGTCTACCCTCAACAGCGTAAGATGTGGCCTAAATTCAAGGGAAGATTGGGAGAAAATAATCCACTAGGCACTGGCCTTCAGGAGACCTTAAACATAGCGGAGTATATGCACCCAAGATCTGAGCAAAACTTGGGGTGCCTTGATAACTACCTGTCCGGAATCAGGGAGCGTATACTCACTAGCCCTGAATTAGAGAGCGAATAATAAACATAATAATTATAATGAACTTGTTTTGAAAATATAATGCCGTATAGCTGGTAGGTAGACACATAAACACAAGATCAAAAAATTGTTAAATAGGGCAGCACATTCCCAAGAAATAGTATGCTTAGTGAATACATCAGCAATGATGATGGCTAAAACACGGGAGAAGCGGCATTGACTGCCATGACAACCGTGTGGCACTGGGCAAGTGAGCCAAGATGGATCTCAAGATCGAGCTTCTCTCAAAAAATATATATATATAAAGAAAACGGACCAGCGGGTGTAGAAACGTGCGTGGCGACACTTAAGCACAGCCCCGTTCTAAAACGAGATCCGGAACGAGAGGAAACTAACGCGGTGCTAAAACGGAACAAATAGCATTCGGTTGCTACAGCAACCCCTCGCGTTATTCTCCTAGCCAATAGCATAGAACGCCGAGCATAGCATTCGGTTGCTACAGCAACCCCTCGCGTTATTCTCCTAGCCAATAGCATAGAACGCCGAGCACAGGAGTAAAAAGCGTTCGGTTACTATGGAAACCGTGCGCACATTGGTTCGCTGAGAACCAATCGTAGGAAAGGTAGCAGCAACCAATGACTAACCGGGTAATATAAAAGTACCGGTGAAGAAGCAATCACTCGGTACTCGTGACGGCTCGTAGCGCATCAGCTGGAGAGCGTGGAACAGACTGCCAGGACATCAGGAGCAGGGAGGCCGAATTTGAAAATAAAGGTAATGGAACCTTGAGGTAGAAAGTAATGGGGATATAGGGTTACTCTAAGCGCCCTGGAGCAAATTAAATGGGAATAATTTATGAACTCATCTTGAATAAACCCACAGACTAAAGTCAGGTTAAAACCTTGTGAGTTTCTTTGAAACCTCCCTTTCATGTAACACATAGCAACATAGTGCATATAAATAAAGCACTTTGAAAGTAGAATTAAATAGAATTCAGATAAAACAGCATGGATAACGTCATCCTTTCTACATTTTATATCATTAATTGTAGAACGGACTTCCAACTCACAAAGGAGGGACTGGAAAGCATTATATCCGAAAAATTGCGCCAGTCATCTAATATTGTATGGTGAGTAAATCCCCCTCAGTGTTAACATTCATTAAAATTGATCGATATCCATAACAGAGTAAGGCTCAAATGTACTAATACATAACAATTAAAAATTCCTTAGGGTCATTGATGAAACCCAGTGTTATGATTACGGTGGCTCCTCCTGGTGGTCCAAGACCAAGTTAATTCACCTTGAAAACCAGGTATTTCAATTTAAGACAAATAAGTAAATGGAAGTGTTAATTGTGATGGTTCAAACACAATCTTCTGCACTAAGAACTAAACCCGTAGTGGTGGGATGGACTGAGAAAAAAACATCGTTCTTATTCATTTATCTCAAATAGTGACATCAAAACTGGCAAACTAACACCAAGAAAGAAAAAAACAAGTTATTTGAAGGCACCTGGGTACAGAACTGAAGTAAACTGTGTCCAGTGGGACAAATTTGCCCTATCTAAATTTAAGGTATGCGAAAAAATGTGAAATCCATATATAGTGAATATGTGTATAGAATCCGAGGCCCTAAATAGGCTTCCAGAGCATTGGACGGTATATTCCAAGGGAAAGGTAAACACCATTAGTTATGTCCAAGAGTAGGAATGTGCACAGATAATGCTTGATATGTTCCCAGAAATGGGGGGGGTTGTAGATTAAAAAGATGGGAAAAAAGTATTATGGATATAACAGAACTCTGTATCAGAGGTAAAGGCCTTGTTTTTTTAAAAAATGTTTATACAGAAAATAAGGAAAAACAAGTGTACTGCAGTTACCATGTACTGTGATCATATATAGTATTGATTCACTAAATATTTGCACCACTAAAAGAAAAGTAACCCTGTTTTTTAAAATATCTTTTTTTAACCTGTCTAGAATCAGTCCTGAAGAAGGTAGTCATACAGAATACCGAAACGCCGCGTCGACTTGTGATTCTTTGTTTTAAAATGTTTTTATGAAATGTATAATCATGTTTTTTAAGAACTTGTGTATTGTATTATGATTAACTGTATTTTCAAGTGTAATAAATGTACAACAGAGGTTTACTAAATTCATGGTGTGGAAAATATCTTTTTAAGACTATTCTAAATTGTTTAACTTGTGTTCATCCTTTTTTGTGGAATACGTCACTTATGTTTGGATTAAATATATATTTTTAGATATGACAATTACTTAACCATTGGTAACTGCAGGGATACAGATAAGTTACTCCAGAGATCTTGCCTTCCCATTCAAGTATGTGTTTAGAGATTATTTTCAAAATCTTGTAACTTTACCTTTCCCGCCGAAATACCGGCATGCTGGTTCTAGGATAAAAACTCAACTGTTGTGTGTCTTTGTTAAGGGGACGCCATAGCTCGTTGTTGCACAACCATGTCACCCCAGCCAATGGGGATCCTTGCGGACATGTTGCCTGATACCCCCATAAGCATGAGTAAAGTAACTATGGGCGGAAAATCCGATGCTCTCGCGGAATTGTCAGATTTTCGGCAATTTCGCGAATCTCGCAAAATTGCTGAAAAATCCGCAAATCCACTTGCGGGCAGATTTCAGTTAAGGTAGGTGCTCAAGTTGAAGAAAGCTAACTTGTAACCATTTTAGAATGGTGCCGGCAAGCTGCCAGAGTTGCAACTTGCAAGTAAGCAACGCTGGCAGCTTGCCGGCGCCATTCTAAAATGGTTACAAAGTTACCTTCAACTCGGGCACCTGCCTTAACTCTGTAAGTGCTTCCTGTGGGCAAAAAATTAAACCTCAACAGGAAGCACTTACATATATAAATAAAGCAGGTGCCCGAGTTGAAGCTCAAATTCAGTAACGTTTTAGTCAGCCCAAAACATTAGTGAGCACGGTCGAGGCTGGGCAAGTGTGCTTTAATCCCATATCTGCCGTCGAAAATTAGCTGTCATACTCGAGGGAGGTCTTTGAATCCCTGAGTTTCTCGAGCGCAACTCCCGTGTAGTTCCTGTGACCAGGAGGCTACTTTCTCCTCACCTGCTGCCCTGCTCCCTCTCTGACCCTTTATACACAAGAGGCATGTGAACAACATGCATAGAAGCCCCGGGTCTTTGCATCCATGAGTTTCTCGAGCTCAACCCCTGTGTAGTTCCTGTGACCAGGAGGCTGCTTTCTCCTCACCTGCTGCCCTGCTCGCTCTCTGACCCTTTACACAAGAGGCATGTTGACACGCATAGAAGCCCCGCCCGTTTGGCCCCGCACCATACACTAGCGGTATCAAACGTCTTCCCGCCCTTTCCCAACTATGATGGACAGCTCACTCAAGGGACCTCAGCGCCTTTTGGCGAGGTGGCAAAGTTACAGGCACACCTGGTCAGTGGAGACAAATCATCTGACCCTTTATGCAGCTGCAGTGTAGGAAAAGCACTTTACATTTACCCAATGAGGTAGCAGTAACTGGATTAGCCAGTAGAAAGTACTCCAGTTGAGTAGAGGTATTGCACAAAACGGTGACATCTTCGTGGATAACTATGCAGGGCAGGTTTCATTCTGGCACAAGGCTCCTGTCACAAAAATTAAACCTCAAAAGGAAGCACTTACAGATATAGCAGGTGCCCGAGTTGAAGCTCAAATTCAGTAAGGTTTTAATCAGCCCAAAACATTAGTGAGTATGGTCGAGGCTGGGCAAGTGTGCTTTATCCCCGTCTCTGCCGTCGAAAATTAGCTGTAATACTCGAGGGAGGTCTTTGAATCCCTGAGTTTCTCCAGCGCAACCCCCGTGTAGTTCCTGTGACCAGGAGGCTGCTTTCTCCTCACCTGCTGCCTTGCTCGCTCTCTGACCCTTTATACACAAGAGGCCTGTTGACACGCATTGAAGCCCCGCACCACACACTAGCGGTATCAAACACCTTCCCGCCCTTTCCCAACTATGATGGACAGCTCACTCAAGGGACTTCGGCGCCTTTTGGCGCGGTGGCAAAGTTACAGGCACACATGGTCAGTGGAGACAAATCTTCTGGCCCTTTACGCAGATTCAGTGTAGGAAAAGCACTTTACATTTACCCAACGAGGTAGCACTTACTGGATTAGCCAGTAGAAAGTACTCCAGTTGAGTAGAGGTATTGCACAAAACGGTGGCATCTTCGTGGATAACTATGCGGGGCAGGATTCATTCTGGCACGACGCTCTTTTCACAAAAATTAAACCTCAACAGGAAGCACTTACAGATATAGCAGGTGCCTGAGTTGAAGCTCAAATTCTGTAACGTTTTAATCTGCCCAAAACATTAGTGAGCACGGTTGAGGCTGGGAAAGTGTGCTTTATCTCAGTCTCTGCCGTAGAACGTTAGCTGGAATACTCGAGGGAGTTATTTGAATCCCTGAGTTTGTCGAGCGCAGCCCCGTGTAGTTCCTGTGACCAGGAGGCTGCTTTCTCCTCACCTGCTGCCCTGCTTGCGCTCTAACCCTTTATACACAAGCGGCATGTTGACATGCATAGAAGCCCCGCACCACACACTAGCGGTATCAAACATCTTCCCGCCCTTTCCCAACTATGATGGATAGCTCACTCAAGGGACCTCGGCACCTTTTGGCGCAGTGGCAAAGTTTCAGGCACACATGGTCAGTGGAGACAAATCTTCTGGCCCTTTACGCAGCTGCAGTGTAGGAAAAGCACCTTTCATTTACCCAACGAGGTAGCACTTACTGGATTAGCCAGTAGATAGTACTCCAGTTGAGTAGAGGTATTGCACAAAACTGTGGCATCTTCGTGGATAACTATGCAGGGCAGGATTCATTTTGGCACGAGGCTTCTATCACAAAAATTAAACCTCAACAAGAAGCACTTACAGATATAGCAGGTGCCCGAGTTGAAGCTCAAATTCAGTAACGTTTTAATCAGCCCAAAATATTAGTGAGCACGGTCGAGGCTGGGCAAGTGTGCTTTATCCCCGTCTCTGCTGTCGAAAATTAGCTGTAGTGCTCGAGGGAGGTCTTTGAATCCCTGAGTTTCTCGAGCGCAATGCACGTGTAGTTCCTGTGACCAGGAGGCTGCTTTCTCCTCACCTGCTGCCCTGCTCGCTCTCTGACCCTTTATACACAAGAGGCATGTTGACACGCATAGAAGCCCCGCTCGTTTGGCCCCGCACCACAGACTAGCGATATCAAACGTATTCCCGCCCTTTCCCAACTATGATGGACAGCTCCCTCAGGGGACCTCAGCGCCTTTTGACATGGTGGCAAAGTTACAGGCACACATGGTCAGTGGAGACAAATCTTCTGGCCCTTTATGCAGCTGCAGTGTAGGAAAAGCACTATACATTTACCCAACGAGGTAGCACTTACTGGATTAGCCAGTAGAAAGTACTCCAGTGCAAAGTGCTAAAAAATCCCCGATTTCACAGGAAAATCCGCAAATTCACTGATTGTTTTGCGATTTAGCGCGAATTCACGGACCGCAGATCCGCAAAATTCACCCATACTTAGAGTAAAGTGGGATGGCCCGGCCTATGCCAGGCCAGCATAGGGGTGTAAATAAAAAGCATGTAGCCCTGGGCGTGGTCCTCTTCTGGAAAGCCGAACGTCTCTGCCAGGGCGGCACCTCCCACCCCGCCACGAGGCCGATGCCATCCTTGTTAGCAGAGTTGCCTGAGATCCTGTGCATCTGCCATACACCGGCCCGCTGGCCATGAACCCGTCAGGCCTGAGCCTACGCAGCCAGGCCACACTGATCATCATCTGACACCGGCTTGTGTCATGGAGGGCCCACCACGTGCCTGTTTAAGCTTCAAGCCAGAGGCCAGCAACCCATCCAGCCTTTCAGACTACTGCTGTCGCACCGACGCTGGCCCACATTACTCCTTCCTCATTGACATATTCTACCGGCATCCTCTGCGGCGCAGTGGGTCCCATATGTGAAACTGTGCCCAGGCCCCTGAAAGGCAGTGACCCCTAATCCGGGACAGCGGCCATAGCTCCAGACTCCCTTTTACCCGTGAGGCATTAGTTTCATATCCGCATCTTGTGACACGTGGTGGCACTAACGCTCTTCAGCGCCAGCTGGCGATATGTGCTGCCACAAACCCCATTCAATGCCATCCGGCGACACGTGCTGCCACAAACTCTGTTCAACGCCATCCGGCGACACATGCTGCCACAAACCCTGTTCAACGCCAGCTAGCGACATGTGCTGCCACAAACCCTGTTCAATGCAAGCTGGCGACACGTGGATGAAGGACCCGGACTACCCTGCGGACAAGTAGGTCTCACATCCAGCACCTAGTCAAGATTCACGAATGGCAGACTCCACACCAGCACAGAGAGGAGTAAGAGGAAGATGCGGCTCAGTCTGGACAAAAGCCGGGTCACAGTCACGGAGGTGACTAAATACGTGGTGCCACTGAACCTGTACTAAGCAGGCCGTTGGGGCCACCAACCTATGCCGGCGACACTCAGTGAATGGCCCGTGCTGACTGCTGCCTCCGGCCTACACTGCTCTCGGCCTAGGCTGCACTCGAGTAGGTCACAGATTCGGTACTGAACATCGAGTATGCAAAGGCAGATTACATATCATTGCACGCAAGGAGAGGTGTAAGGATCCTTGTTATGGAGGTGTTCGTACACTACCGACAACTGCCCTGGTATCACCTGCGCTGTGCATCGTGAGCCAACAATACGTGGCTGTGGGCCACTGCTGACCGCTGCCTCCGGCCTACACTGAGGTCCAGTAGGTCACAGAGTCATGATTCAGCAATTGTTGAGCTCATGTCAGTGTACCGGCATCATCGCATACTGCACCACCACTCAGCCCCGGTGCCACTAAGTCTGTTCCCTGACATTCATTAACACTCTCTGGTCAAACTGTGGTGGCGTATGAGCCTATGGACTAGGGGGCAGTTTTCATCCTCATGTAGCTGATAAGCAATTGGTGGTGGCAACGGGGCTGTCGCTTTCCACTCCTCCATTTGCTGCTTCAGGATAAAATCAAACCTTTCTGTGTCTTGCCATGGAGAACACCTTCCACTGTCTCCGGAAACACTCCGAAACATACACCTCGGACAGTGATGGTGACTTGCTCAGCTCGCATGGCCCATCTGACTGCACCGCAAGTCACCGTCCGTGTCTGGGTACCTGTGCTGGCCGTAGTGCATCCAGGGCCACTAACTCTGTACTGGTCCTGTCCAGAACCCCTTCTCCGGAGACATTGGCTGGCCCATGAGGTGGCCCACCATTACTCGGTGGCCTTGCGCTGTACGCAGCCTCTGGGCCCAAATGCATCCCACCAGGGCTCACACACCAAAGCGAGTCCAGACCGGCCCGAATGACGCATCACCGCATGGGGCTCACGCCACCACTGCAAGGACCACCTCCAACTGCCATCTGCCAGAGTTGAAGCGGTGGTCCTGACAGACTTCGGAGTTGCTCAGGCCTGTTGTGGATGCCATCATTGGCTTGATACCCTGCTCAGCACTCCAGGTGCCAGTGAGTCAGTGCACCGCAGGCCATTGTCCGCTGCTGATTGTGTTTTGTGCTGTGGAGCGGATGCGCAGGTATGTCACCTCAAACAGTGTGGGGGCCCTGAGACATTGATGGGGAAGATGATGCAGGTCTAACACACCCCATTGCATCTGCATCAGGAATATATCGAAGGGACACATTCCCAGACTTTTTCTTCACAAGTGCGCTCATCTCTAGTGTCCAAAGCCCACTGCACTGCAACTCACGGACACTTCTGTTTGCACTTTTCCGGCTCACCCCATGTTGCTCAGCAGTTGACTCTGTATTGCATGTGTTTTCTCTTTCCGTTGCAATGGTGTCCAATGTTCAAGTGGGTCCCAGCACCAGACATTCTGTGCGGAATGGCTTACACTCACCCCACGCACATCCAGCACAGGCGTAACTGTACATGTGGCCCTGCCAATAAAGGGGCAGGGCGCATGCGCCTGTGGCCAGTTCAACATGATATCTGCTTGTGTCCCTGTGGTCTTGTAGCATGCATGTGAACTCTGGGCCCTACCACATTACATTGTGCTCTGTAGATCGGATGCAGACATGTCACAGCAGGCAGCGGGTTGGAGCTTGGACATGTAGCTTTGTCGTCACCCCCTCAATTCGTGAGGAGAGTGGCCAGGGCAGTCGTACGCACAGCCAATATGGGTGTGCGACTGCTATTTGCGCGCCCCTAGGCGTGGTTCTGTGCTGTGCATCTGCATGTGTCTCTATGGCAGGGTGGGTCTCTTTAGTGGGGTGTGGGTGGGCCTTGAAGGATGATAGACCCCTACGTATGCATCCTGGTATGCATTCCATGGGTTCGGCCCCAGGTGGGTGAAGTGTTGGGAGCCAGCAGTGCTTGCGGGTGCTACCTGCTGTGTAGTCTGTTGCAGGCTCGGTGTTCACCCCTGAGATGCTTGGCTGGCCAGGTTCCTGGTGGGGGGTTGCGTGAGACATCCATGGGCTGTTGTAGGGCATCGGTGTCGATGGTGTGGTGGTCCTTTCTGGCATCACTGATGTGTTGTGTTCTGTGCTCTGCTGGAGGTGTTGTATGCCCCTCTGCGATGTGAAGGGGAGGTACGTGTGGCCTTTGTGTTGACATATGTGTTGGTGCATTGTGCTGGTTTGAATGCATACTGTATGGAAATGTACATTGTGACTGTTTGACTGTTTGGGGGGTGCTGGATTCTTCTGCGGGACAGTGTACATTTGGACTACATGACAGATGTGAGGTCGTATGCGTACATTTCCATTTCACTGTTTCCGGCACTGTCAGGTGAAGTGGGCATGTTTCTGTGCATGTGCGGAACCAGTTGTGGGCTCTCTTATGCAATGGGTGTACTGTTCGTGCTATGTGTGTGTGCTGCAGTGTGCCAAGGGGATCTGGGACATGATCCTGGGTGTTTGTGGGTGTGCAGTGTGCTACGCCTTGTTGTGCATGTATGCCATTGTGCCCATCTCCCCCCGTCCCCCCAAATCCTGTTCGTGGCAGTCCCTGTTGATGTTGTGTCAGGTCCTCTCGAGCTGTGTCCGTACTCCCTACTCCTTGCACCATCTCCACACTGATGACTGTTGCCTGGGTTTCCTCCAACTCCCCCGGGTGTGCTGGACTGCTACCTCCTGTTGCCGTTGCTGCCTTCCTGTTGGCAGCGGGTTGGTGCCTGGTTTAGGTTGTCATGTTATGCAGGCGCTTATTGGCCTCCTTGGCACTCCGACTGCAATCCAGGTGGTCTGCTGGTGGGTCGGTTGCTGGTGGTGTTCTGTCACCTCCGTGACGCTGGTCTTGTTTTCCTGCGGTCTGCACCCCGTCTTCCTCTCCCTCTTCTCCGGGGGTTGTGGGGTTCAAGTTGGCCTCTGCACTGGGTAAGGGTGCATCCATGTTGCTACGTGCTTTGGCTTGTTTCTGGTGTATTTTTTCTGTGGTTTTTATTTGGGATTTGCAGGCCTGTGGCTGATTTTCGCAACTTTTTGTACCACGTTTGGCCTCATCGCATGTTTTTTAGCATTCGTGTATCGCATTTTAGCGGCGTGGCGTTGATTTTCGCGCGGACATTTGCCCCGTTATCTGGTGTCTATCGCATGCTACCACCTTGTTGTAAATTCCACGTTGACACAGGGTTATTTTCCTGCGATAGGCTGCAATGTTGAAAGTTGCGTTACGCTACTCTTGCGGTAGTTATCACACGTTCTTGTTAATATACCCCAGAATGCTGTGGATTTCATAGACAATAATGCTGTAATGGGTAAAACTTCAGGAGAGAAGATTGAGAGTGGATTCAAATAGTAGCATGCTGACAGTAAAAGAATTCAATCAAATATGAGATATATTTCAAGTTTACACCTTTCTGAGTCCTTGCAGCCACAGCTGAAAATCCTCAGAGTTCACTTTGAACAATTCAGGGTGCAGTAATATTCTGAAATGCTGATGGATTGATTAGAAAGTTAGTAGTTTGAAACCCACTAGTTGTAGATATTATTGATTGGTATTCATTTATTTATGAGTTTTATATAGCACTGGCTAAACCCTAAGGTATCAGAGCACTTTACAGAATCAAGAGCAAGGCAATAACACAGTCACTAAATATATGACGTGCAACAATCTTAGTTCAAGTACCAAACAACGATAAATACACAGAAAACGTATTAGGCAGTGCAGGTGTAATACAATGTCTGCACACAGCAGACGTTCAGCCCTGAAGGCGGTTACTGATTGTGGTCAAGTCACAAACTTTGAGACCAGTGTGAGAACGACCTTCTAGACACAAGAGGCAAACAGAAGTAGACAGCCAACTGCTCAAAGGGGTTCAACCAAACTCAAGAATTGCTCATGTGTTCTAGTATTTGTTGAGGAGATAGCGTTTCAGGTCTCTTTTGAAGCCAGTGAAGGAGGGGTCCCTTGGGAGAGAGTTGCATATGCTGGGAGCGTTCCCCAAAAAAGAGCCAGCCTGGGTAGATTTTTTTTTAGTTTGGGAGGAACGTGCAGAAGTGTGTTGGAGCATCTCATTGATCTAGTGCTTCCTGCTTTTGTGAGTTTGTTATCTGAATAGTCAGGGGTGTGTGAGTGAATGGCTTTGTGGGTTATACATGCAGTCTTGCAATTGCATCTTCCTTCGATGGGAAGTCAGTTGAGGGTCTTGACTGTAGGTGTGATGTGATCACACCGTTTAATATCTGTTATGAGCCAGGCTGTCATGTTTAGTAATGTTCTGAGAGGCGCGATATGCGATTTCGGGGTCCCTGTAAGGATAGTATTCCCATAGTTCAGTTTGGAGAGGACCAGAGATTGAACGACCAATTTGAAATCATCCGAGGGAATGAATGGTTTAAGGTGTTTTAGTGTGTAAATCGCTCCTTTGGCAGAGTTTTCGATGTGATCTTTCATTGACAAGTCTTTATCCAGGGTGACACCTAAGGATTTAGCTGACTTGGAAAGAGTGAGAGAAAAATTAAGACCCTTAGGGTCACAGATCCAGTCTTTGATTGGAAGGTGGTTACTTTTGGGGGAGAACAGAAATATTTCTGTTTTGGTGGGGTTTAGTTTCAGATGGTTATAGTTAAACCAAGATTGAACATTACTCAGTGTGATGTTGAGATGTAGGATGTCTCTGGGTGATTTAATTTTATAGTAGAGTTGTGTGACATCTTCATAGAGGAGAAATTTGATCCCTGCTTGCTTCAGAATGACAGGAAGGGGTTCCATGAAGAGATTGAACAGTGACAGGGAGAGAATTGAGCCCTGGGGGATGCCAAGAGAGACAGGTGTGGGTTTGGAGAGGCAAGACTTGATTCTGATTTGATGTGATCGGTGTTGAGGGTAAGAAGTGAACCATTTTAAAACAGTGCCATTGATACCAGAGCAGATCTTGAAGTACTCCAGGAAGGCTGGGTGGTTTGTAGAGCCAAAGGCCGCTGATAAGTCGAGTAGGAAAAGTATGCATGCATCAGCTTCATTTAAGGATCTACGGATGTCATCTGCGATATTGAGCATGGCAGTTTCTGTGCTGAAGCATTTCCTGAACCCTGATTGGAAGGGGTCAAGTATGTTGGAATCCTTTATATGCCGGTGGAGTTGTTATGAAGTTGTTATGAGTTGGTATTCATAAATGAGTTAGGAAGATTTAAGGTTACATCCATAACATTTTAATTAGGAGTAGTTCCAGTAAAATTAGAAGTAAGTAAGGTATCTTTGCAAGTCTGGAAAAGCATCAAAGAGACACTGCATTATTAATATAAATAAGGTGCTATTGGGCAAATTGGACCTGTAGAATGATTGTCACTGGTTATGATTGCGAAAAATGAGGAGGATGAGAATATATGTGGACGAAGTCAGTAACGTAAATGTACAGTCACGTTCTTCCCAACTTTAATTAGGCAACTTTGACATTAGGCAGAGTAAGTGTAAACATTTGATTTATGTTCAGCATATTGTAAGATGACACTACACACAGATTCTAAGAATATTGCAGCATTTATTCATAACTAAGGAGGGCATATACCAATCTGCTGTATAGTATTTGTTGTGGTTTCCTTGTGTTTTGAGCTTCTGAAAACAAGGCATTCACACTTTGAAGCACACACAAAGGTGTTCAAGGGGGCTCTAGGCAAGTTGGCTGAGCATAGCTTAAGGTAGAAAACTGCAAAGTGGGTGTTCAAGAAAAAAGGGTAGATTACTTAAGCTATGGTATTTAAATCAATTCTATTGGGCCAAAAATGAGTGATTCACGAGACTTGGGGTAAGATGTGATGTGCAAACGTTCTGACGACTTTAGGAGATGGAACACATCTGAGCGGGTCCCTGTTGATGATGGAACTGAACAGAGTACCACTGAAGAAGGGTTTCTTCACCTTCAGATTGAATGGAAAAATACACCTTCTCAGTGTCTGTCGTGTGGTTTAATGATTATAACACGTCAGAAGCACACAGTGGGTTTGGTTTGAGTCTTTTCATTACATGCGAGGTATTTAACCTATGTGTGAGCATGTGATGACGTTGCACATCAAAGGAAGGAATCCTAAAAGGACGACTAAGGTTTTCATCATTCCGAACCAGATATCTTGACAGTCGCTTTTTCGCAAACTTTGTGACTAGACACTACTGTACAGTCACGTGAGCGTAGACATATTTACTTGGTTAGAGATGGCTCACCGAGTGATAACTGTATGAGACACTGTGAAGTTTTGTGTCTATAAAATATTTTCCATCGTTTTCAAATAGGAATGCTGTGAATATAACCCTTGGCGTCCGATTCTGGTGTTTTAACCAAATTAAGCTGTAAAGCGAAACTAGGCCAGAACCTTAAATCACCCGTGTGCAGGCAGACTGTTATGCAAACAAAGCCTCAATGGGTAATGGTGCTTGCCGGAATGGCCTGGGACGCGCTGTCGTTTCTCCTTTCAATTAGCGCCTTCGGAAGAAGAAAGCAAATTAACGTTCTGAAAAGCCTCATCCGCGGGAAGAGAACACATACTGTAGCCCAGATCTGCCTGGCATAGAGGGAGGCGGCTACTCAATAGCGGGTAGCTCGGAATGAATGACCTTTAACCTTTAAAAACCTGCGCTGTTGTGGCAGGGTCAGCTCCATTGAGACTTCATCATGGGCGAGGTGTTCCTCAGTCCATGGGTATACATCTTCATTTTTGTTCAGTGTATAATAGAATTATGCTTTTGGCGGGGTGAGAGATTAAATGGGTGGGGCTGAAATGCAAAGGAGTAAGAAAAAAATAGCCTTTCTGTTAAGTGTTAGAATGTGTTAGCAATGCAATGGAATGCATTTTTTTAGTCAAAAATTCCATATTCATTACTTTGTTGTGCCACATTAAGAGCACCCGTAAGTCTGTAAATGACTGTGTTAAAGTGGGATCACGTGTATTGTGACCACTGAAGAGGGACCCTTTGTTGCAACAAGTCTAAGAGCAAAGTGTTATGCGAAGACTATTGTGCTCACTTAATGGAGTTCCCCAAGTATCATCTCCATTTCCCATACCTTTTAAAATGTACTCCAACACCCTAACCCCTAGCCAATATAGCTTGCGCTTCTGGGGCATTTGCACCCTTTGCGCGCCCCTGGGACACTTTGGCATTACAGAAGAGGCATTAGATGCTTTTTTTGTGGCCCCTTCTGTAGTACCGATAGCACTGGTGCACTTAAAGCGCCAGTGCTATCTTCATAGGTAGTGACCTCATTTGCATGGGGGCATGCCCCATGCAAATGAGGGAATCCCTTTGCCTCTGCGCCCGTGCCGTATTACAGATGCAGGCACAGAGGTAAAGATGAACCGCAGGAGGCGCACTGAGAGAGCGCCACCTCAGTGCGCCCCCTGGAAAAGGGGATATAGGGATTCCCATGGACCTCACAGACATCCCTTTGCAGGCGGTTGCAGTCACTGAGAGGCGGGTGCGATTACTGACTGCACCCGCATGCAAGGGGATCTCTAATCCCCTAAATGTGCAGGCGGGTTGCTGCCTGCACTGTGAAAACACACAGCAGCTACTCCATTTTTTCACATGAATGAGCTGCCCTCTGGGCACCGCGAGTTTGCGGCAGCCCTGGGGGCAGCGCATGCACCATAATACGGCACATTTTTCTGGATTGCCTTGGGTGCATCTTTAGAAAGGTGTGCCCAGCGCAATCCAGGAAAATGCGCTGCTCCCATAATACATCAACAGCAATGGGGAACCCAATCTACCCTTGATGGCTAGGGCAAGTAATATTAGCAGGTAAAAGCACCTACAAGGGATTTACTAAACTAAACATTTGAATCAATTCATATATTAAATCTTGACAGGCTATCTCAATTTGCTAGTCAGTAAACGTTTTTATCCAAAGAGCATTTGCAATTATTTCCACATGCATCAGTCTTATATAGACATAAAGTATAATAGAAACATGGGTGTATATATTCAAAAGTGTTTTATATTGTTACAGAAAAGATTTTTTGTAGAGGGTACAAAATCATTACATAGCACAATGAAAACGGAAGTTATAACTATATACAAATAAATGTCCTTCCGAGTAACAATTGTGAACACCTTTTCTTAAATGATTAAACAGCAATAAAAAGGAAAGAGGTGTGATTGTCGTGGTTGCGGTCTAATTTAGGCTTTTGTCCGCAAGACCATCTTCAGAACTGTTAATAAAAATGGTTGACCCCTAGAAAAACATGGAAAGGACAACAATTACCATGTATTCTTTGAACAAACATTGTCAATCAATCAATCAATCAGCGAATTTATAGAGCGCACTACATACCCGCAAGGTTCTCAAGGCGCTGGGGGAGGGGGTCGCAGCAGCTAGTGGTCGAAAAGCCAGGTCTTGAGTAGTCTCCTGAAGGACAGCGGGTCTTCAGTCTGTCGTAGTAGGAGAGGGAGGGAGTTCCAGGTCTTAGCGGCAAGGTGGGAGAAGGACCTACCCCCGTAGGTGGTTCTGCGGATGGGTGGGACGGCGGCCAATGACATGTCGGCGGAACGGAGTTTTCCGTTGGGTGCGTAGCGTGAGAGTCTGTCGTTGAGGTAGGCCGGGCCGGTGTTGTGGAGTGCCTTGTGTGCGTGGGTCAGGAGTTTGAATCTGATTCTTCTGTCGACTGGGAGCCAGTGCAGGTTTCTGAGGTGGGGGGTGATGTGGTCTTGGCGCGGTACGTCGAGGATCAGGCGTGTGGAGGCGTTCTGGATTCTTTGAAGTCTGTTGATGAGTTTGGACGGGGCTCCGGCATAGAGGGCGTTGCCGTAGTCAAGTCTGCTGCTGACGAGGGCGTGGGTGACGGTTTTTCACGTGTCTGTCGGGATCCATCTGTAGATTTTGCGGAGCATGCGGAGGGTGTGGAAGCAGGTGGAGCATACTGCGTTGACTTGGTTGGTCATGCTGAGTTTTGAGTCGAGGATGACTCCAAGGTTGTGTGCGTGGTTTGTAGGTGTAGGGGGGAGCCCAGTGATGCGGGCCACCAGGAGTCGTCCCAGGCTGAGGGGTTGGGCCCGAGGATGAGGATCTCCGTCTTGTCCGTGTTCAGTTTGAGCCGGCTTTCTTTCATCCAGTCGGCGATGGCCTTCATGCCCCGGTGGAGGTTTTCTTTGGCTGTGAGGGGATCCTTGGTGAGGAAAAGGATCAGCTGGGTGCCATCGGCGTAGGAGATTATGTTGAGGTTGTGTAGTCTGGCGATGCGTGAGAGAGGTACCATGTAGACGTTGAATAGCGTCGGGCTGAGGGAAGAGCCTTGTGGGACGCCGCAGATGGTCTTGGTGATTCCGGAGTAGAACGGGGGGAGGCGGACTCTTTGCGTTCTGTCGAAGAGGAAGGAGGTAACCCAGTCCAGGGCCTTGTCGTGTAGGATTCTGATGTCGTCTGTGGCAGCAATGAGGGCGGTCTCGGTGCTGTGGTTCTTGCGGAAGCCTGACTGGGAGGGGTCGAGGATGTGGTTGTCTTCTAGGTAGCGGGTGAGTTGGGTTTTGACGATCTTCTCGATGACCTTAGCTGGGAACGGAATCAGGGATATGGGCCGGAAGTTCTTGAGGTCGCTCGGGTCCGCCTTGGGATTTTTCAGTAGGGCGTTGATCTCGGCCTGCTTCCAGCTCTCAGGGAAGGTCATCCGTCTTGAAGGAGAGGTTGATAATGTTACACAGGTGGGGTGCGATAGAGCTGTCGGCTTTGTTGACGATGTGGTGGGGGAGAGGGTCGGATGGGGCGCCTGAGTGGATAGTGCTCATGGTCTTGATAGTGTCCTCGGTGTTTACGTTGGTCCAAGTAGTGAGGAGGTCGTGGTCAGTGGGGTTCAGTGGGTCTGGTGTGATGGGGTTAGCCGGTTTTGTTTGAGGATTGAAGCTGTCATGGATGTCGGTGATCTTGCGGAGGAAGAAGGCAGCAAGGGTGTCGCACAGGGCTTGTGACGGCGGCATGTCGTTGGTGCAGGAGCTGGGGTTTGAGAGTTCCTTAACGATGTTGAAGAGCTCCTTGCTGCTGTGTGCTTGTTTTTGAGCCGGTCTTTAAAGGAGGCCTTCTTGGTGGTCCTGATGAGGTGGTGGTGGTTGCGGATGGCGTCTTTGTGGGCTGTGCGGCTGTCGGGTGTCTTCTCCTCACCTGTGTGAGAAAAAGAAGAAGAAAAATAGTGTCCTATTTAATAAGCGAGAATGCCATACTTGACTATATAAGATTCTGCATGTGGAAATAATTGCAAATGCTCTTTGGATAAAAAAGTTTACTGACAAGCAAATTTAAATAGCCTTTCAAGATTGAATATATGAATTGATTTAAATGCTTAGCTTAGTAAATCTCTTGTACAAGCATCCATAATATGGCCCCTGGCATCAAGGTGGTATCCTATAAACCAAAGTGGTACTGTATGCAGTTGATACCTACCTAGTCTTGGCTTTGGATAAGTCTGTGTCACATATCAAAGACACCCTTCACACTTGCCCTTCAGCTCTGAATAAGTAGAAACTTCCTCTGGTTTCATTCTTTAAAGGTGGAACTTCTGTTGCAGTGCACAGGAATCCTTAGACAGCATCTTTTTGGCCAATGAATTTGGGCGATGCCTCCTCCCAGTTACTAATGTGAAGAGTTAGGGCTTTCTGCCTGGGTCTCAGCACCCTGAAAATCATCACACACACCCTGGTCACAAGCAACCTGGACTATAGGAACACCCTCTATGCCAGGATCAACAAAAATCACACCAGAAGGCTGCATTAATGTCAGAACTCAACCTCCCACGCCACACTCATAGAACACCACATCTGAAGGAGCTCCACTGGCTCCCCATTCACAAAAGAGCACAATTCAAACTTCTCACTCACACTTTCAAGGATCTGCATAACACTGTCTCAGCATACCTCTCCTCCATTCGTCCGAACTCCTACTTGCACAAATCCGACACATAAGGATAAACAGATCCAGCCGTTGAGCCTTCTCCTTCATGGCTCCTAAAGCATGGAATGAACTCATATTACCCACAAGAGCATCCTCCTCACTTCTTGGATTCCACCAGAAGCTGAAGACCTGGCTTTTCAAGTAGCTCCATGTGAGGAAATAGGCCAGAGTCCCCCTACTTACCACCCACATATCCCTGAAAACGCATCGCTGACTCCACCGGAACACCTACAATGGAGAGAGAGAAAGGATTAATAAAGAGAAAACACAGAGGCCAGCAACACCAACAAAGGACTACCATGTTTTCGGACAGTGGGGCGGAGCTTCCAGCAACCATGGCCAATCCTGTGGGAGAAGAGGAGGAGAAAAGGATGCCACAGCAGGACAAAGTTGCGTGGATAAAACTGAGAAGGAGGAAGACAGAGCAAACGAGACGCGATACAGAGACAAGCCATCCAGTGAGACCGATGTGTTGGGAGAATTCCTCTGGCCTGGTCGAGATCCCTGAAGCTTGGAATGAGGACTTGTGATCGCCGCCGGAGGACACTGGAGAGCTGCCGCAATTCAGGAGAGGTGAGTAATGAAGGGGAGGGTGTGTGAATGTTTGGGGTGGGAAAGGTCACAGTGTGGGATTGTGTTTAGAGGGCGAGACTTTATTTTAATTGCACCAACTGAGCAGCAATAAAAGTGTCCCTGATATATCACTGACACACAAGACCTTGCATTCTAAAACTACTAGCACAGACCAATGAGAGAAATGAGTCCTTCATCCCAGATAATGTTAACCTGGCACAGGTCCTAAACCCTGTGACCTATAGAAAGGAAGGGGAGGAAGTCTGAGGCCTGTAGGATTGGGGCACATTATGGGCCAGAAATCCCAAAACAAACAAGGTGCATGTTTCTTTATGCCTTGTCACAACCCTAATCCAAAATCCCCTAACCCAGCTTTAAAAGCATAGATATTGGTGTGGTGACGGATAAAGAGGAAAGGAGCATTTCTTAACTTATAGTTACCGCTGTTTTCTCATTTTCTTGAAACTTCGGGTGGCACCATTTTGATGGAGGAGCCCTGTAAACAGAAAAGAAAACCATTACAGATGCATCCCTCAGCTACCATCCTTATCACATGTATTTCCTTGTGCAATTTCTTCAATAAACGTCACCATTCATAATTCTATCCAGCCTCCTTGTTTATATATCTGCCTAGCCCTTCCACATTCCACAAGGCCCTAAGTGTGGATAGACTCACACCTGCTCAGCTCCAGGATGCGACGTTGCTCGGGCTCCTCCATATGGCTCCAGATGATGTGGGACGGATGTGAGGCGTGTTCTCCACTCCTCCCGGGACAGCGAGATGTCTTTGCTGATGTGCCCCCACTGGCTGCCTGCCGCCCCTGCTGACTCCCCATGCAGGCTATCTTCCTAAATTTTGCCTCGCCTCTTCATCGACTTTGGGGACCCCAGTGAAATTCTCCCAGGTTTGGGGGCGCGGGAACCACGACTGGCTGATGGTCTTCGACGTTGATCCAGTGAACCGGAGCCCACACGCCTCCTCTCCCTTCCTGACTTTGATTTGCTTTACCTATGTACCACCCCGGACTTCTCCTGGCACTTTGGGTCATACCCACTGGGTTACTTTCATGGACTTCTTTACTTTTTTTTCTTTTGTCCTGACCGCCTTTTTGCTGCTGCTCTCAAATGCTTGTTTCTCCTGACCCTGGCCCGCCATCTTGTCCGTTCCCTCTGCCTTTACCCTTCTCCCTTGTTTCCCCCTTGACGGTCCTCAAATGTTTCTGATTTGCCTTTTCTCCATACCCCTGTATCCCTCCCACCCTCCCTACTTCCACCCAAATCTACTACTTATATATATGTATATAGAGATAACTCTAATCACTAGTATATGCTGTAGACCATTGTACTCTCTACCACTCCTATGTGACGCTTAGAGTCTATCCATTTGTATCGCTTCCTTGAGTGACTCTCTTCCTTGTGTGACTTTACAACTTGTACATTTGCAATTTTTTCTGTTTGTATCTTTTATGTTACGCACATAATCCTAAGTCCTTATGTATTGAAACTGGTTCTTATGTAAAGCACTCTGACACCTTCGGGGTAAAGTTTGCGCTATATAAAATTGCATTAAATAAAAAATAAATAAATATTGCACTCTACAAATCTGCATAACACAGCATAACATTTCAGTAATAGTTCTGGGCAGAGCTTTTTTTGTCTGATTTAGAGGAGGGCAGGCTACCGACTCAAATTTGTAAAGTTCTGCTGGAAAGGAACAACCAACCCTTGCTCTGACATGCTGTGTGTTTGTGCGTCTTGAGTACATTAGTAAATAGTGGATACATGGCACTTGTATTATACAAAAACTCTGAATGTAGTATGGCTGAGATTTCTTTGACCAGTAGCATCCATTTGTATGGGCCCAGGTTTAGTATGACACAAAATGAAGGATAGATGCAGCTTTCCCAGACAGTGGAAGTCTAATGCCTGATCTCTGCTTTTCTGTGACTGGAGTGTAGAGAGACTCAGTCACTGAAGGGAAAAAGGATGGAGACAAGCATAACCTTAGAAGTTTTATGAGGATGTCTCGGAAAGGGATTGCTTATTAAGTTTCCAGAGCACTGCTATATAGTGGATGGTATGGGAAATGGGGTGCGTCAGGAAACTTTGGTTTTAAAGGGGAGGCATTTTCTAGGCTGTGCTTCCCCTTTTGTGTGTCACTGATAAACTCTTCAGGAGAGTTGATGACAGCCAAGTGCAGAGATCTCACACTCCACTGTGCCCTTGTTTTATATACTCCTCCCTGGAGCAAGCATCATCCCTATCTGCTGTGAGACCCATCACTTTGCACAAGGCTGTGACTGCACTACAGGAAGAAACGGGAATCATCTCAAGCTAGTCCCAGAGCCTTAGATAGTGGAGCCACACCACGTCTGGAAAATGGGCAGATCAAAACTTACAGTTGTTACAGTTCTTCGACAAGTAAGTGAGGGCTCTGCAGAATACTCGAAGAGCTCCTGTCATGCTACGGCTGGTGTCTGCCTAAAAGCCGCCAGTATCTCAGAGGTGATGGGTACATTACCTGAAGTCTGGCACCTTGTTGGAGAAGATGGGGGGCTCCTTATAACCTAGGCACTTAGCTGACTTCTCAGTGAGGAGAGGAGAGTGCCTGGCATGCAAAAGGAGAGAGATTGTTCAGGAAAAGCCCAGACATTTCATGATGCAAGAGACATACAGAAGAAGCTGACTTATTTGTGGCAGTGCATCCAGTGGTGTCCCACGCAGAGAGAACATCCCCATGGCCTCAATGAGCAGTTGTACAGGATCAAAAGATGCTTTATTCGGTATGTAAAAACACAACCATATAGCAACAGACATAGTAACAAAACAACATACATATATATCAGGTTTTTAAGAGCACGTTTCCGCTAAAATATGTACAAACTTTTATCAAAAGTAAAGCACAAATAATTATAGAATTATTTCTACGTACACTACAATATAGCGGCATTCATCTGATATTGATATGTGTGCAAAGTAGCCTGATAAAGTGCAAGTGTTAATTCCGTCGTTCCTAAAGTGCAATGTGCATTTAGCAGCACAAAACCAAATGCTTAAAAGGTCTAAGCTACGTCATAATAAAGTGCAAGTGCTATGGCCTTCTTTCAGTGCTCAAAAGAAACGATAGCAGCGATTATACAATATTCATATATGTGCAAATTAGCATGATAAAGTGCAAGGTGTCAATAACATCCTACCAAAAATACACAATACGTTTAGCAGCACAGATTTCAAGTACTTAAAAATGATAAAGCATTATTGAATAAGTTCATATAATAATTGACTTTCTTACGGAAATACATTTTAAAATATAAGTGGCCACATGGAAACATACATCTGGGGTCTCTAAATTGAACATCAGTTGCATCGCTTTTTGTATACCACGCGTATTATATTTTAGAAAGATGGGTTTCAAATAAAATTTTCTATAAGAAGTATAAACGTTACAGGATAACATAAAGTGACAAGTGTTCTGTTTGGATTTACCGTCACAAGGACACAGACAGGTGGCGGGTTTCTTAACCACGGGAAAGGCCACAAGGTGGTGCACAATTCCCAAACGGAGACGGGTCAATACAAAACGGTGAGAGTTAGTACTAACAATACTAAGATAAGTTTGGAAGCCTTCATTAATATTATATTCCAGATAGAGATTGGACGTACTTTGTTTTGCATATTTTTCCGCTCTAATCCCAGCTGTATGTTTAAGGAATAAGATTTTAAGCTCCCGCTTCGATGGTACAATATTAGTTACAGGGTCTTTGAAGATTTTTAGGCCATAAAGTGACTTGTACCAATGTTGTATATGATTTAACCAGGGAATAGTTGATCGGCGATCAAGTTTAATACAGTCATTAATTACATCCTGGGTAAACTTTGTCTCCTCCTTTGCTCAAATTGAGCGCCAAAGGGACAAAGGACGTAAAACAATTAAATCATTAACATGATTCATATTAAGTTCCCTGTGTGTTAATTCAGTTGAAGCCGTAGCCGGTGCACTAATTAAACGTTTTAAAAACACATTTTCCTCACGTTGAATCAGTTTGGCACTCTGGGCATCATATCCCCATACTCCGGCTCCGTATATGGCTGAAGATATACATCTTGCATTAAATATAGATAACATTTCATGAATTCTACGACCCCCTAATTTTGCAGCAAATCTAAAAATATAACTTGTAATCCTAACCATTTTAAAAAGGACACTTTTTTGTTAATTAACCCATCTCCCATCTCCTGAAAAGGTGATACCCAAATAACAGAAACTACTGACAGATTCTAATCTCTCCCCTTCTAAAAAGAAGGGCTTACATTTTCTCAGTTTCTTACCACATACCATTGTAACCGTCTTCCCTTTATTAACTTTCAACTTCCTATTTTCAATAAAAAGATGGAATTGATTAATTAGATGTTGCAGTCCATTATGTGTCCTACAAAGGAGGACCGCGTCATCCGCATATAAAAGGATTGGAATTGGGTTACCATTAATGGTGAGTGCATCTGCATTGGTCTGTCTTAAAATTTGATCGACCTGATTAATAAAAAGCGAAAACAGTAGAGGGGCAAGTACGCATCCTTGCCGAATACCTCTCCTGATCTTAAAAAAAGGGTACAGTCACCATCTCTTCCGAATCTCACTTTGCTGGACAGATTGTTATACAGCCGGGCAAGCAGATGGATAATTTCAGTGGGGGCGCCCATCTCCAGTAAAGTAGGCCAGAGCAGTGCGTGTTCCACCAGGTAAAATGCTGAACTCAAGTCGGCAACGCACAGGTAAAGGTTACCAGCTTTGGCTTTAGTGTACTTGCCGACTATGAGTTCCAGGTTCACGCACTGCTCCATTGTACCCATCCCCCTACGAAACCCATACTGGACTGGGGATAGGATGTTTTTTTCCTCAGCCCAGGCTTCCAATCTCACTAATAGGACTCGACTAAGGATTTTAACTGTCGAGTCCAAGAGTGAGATGGGTCGATAGTTTCGGGCCTCGGACCTAGATCCTTTTTTATGGAGGGGAACAATAATTGACTGACCCCATGTCAGTGGCAAAGTATCTTCCACTACAGCATTAAAATAACGTGTTAAAATTGGGGCCCATAGGATTATTTCGTGTTTGTAAAAATCCATGGGTACCCCATCAGGCCCGGGTGCTTTACCACCCTTACTATTTTTGATTGCCTCTGTAACTTCATCCAAAGTTAAGAATAGATGCATTTTCTGCCATTTCAGGCATAATAATGCATCTACATTAAAAGCAAACCCATCTGGATTAAGATCAGAATTAAAGATCTCTGAGAAATGAACAATCCAGGCGTGGCAGCTAACATGAGAACTAACTTCGGGAATATTATCATTCTTTAAAAAGGGACCATTAATAATTTCCCAAAATAGTTTGTGATCTTTGGTTTCAGCCGCCCTATCTAGTTTATACCAAGCATCATTTTGCAACTCTTTTTTCCTAGATACCAAAGCAGATTTATAATTAATTCGTCCTTCTCTAACTCTTTCTTTGTTTCTTGGTGGTTTATCATCCAGCGCTATTTTTCGATTTTTTAAAGCCTGGGCACACTGTTTATCAAACCACACAGTTTTAATTCTTTTAGGCTTTCTATTTCTTACAGCCAAAGAGTTCTCAACGGTACTTGTTATTTTTAAAAAGTTAGAGAGTAAGGTGGGCGCGGTCACAATTGGTGCTAAGCAATATTCAATCTCTGTATTACATATACAAATTATATCCTTCGTCAGTTTATTGGGGTCTATCTTGGTCCATTTGATCCTCATGCCGTTTGGTCTCTCGGCCGTGATCCCTTGGACGGGCCTGCCATATACTGTTGTTTTCGGGCCCCAGCCCATTAATTCCACTGAGATACTATTATGGTCACTCACGGGCTGCTCTATTACCCAGACGTTGGAGTAAACAGAGCCATTAGTCACCAGAATATGATCGATATTAGAGTGGGCGTCCCTCCCTCTAAACGTGGGGCACTTTTCGTTTTTTTTATTCTTTGTACATTCTAGTAGCTCCAGATTTAATTTAGCTACCAGATGGTTCAGTGCACTACCATAGTTACTGTGTGGGAAAGGGTTAAAGAAGATATTATCACCACCCGGATACTCTTCACGATGTCCACAGATCCCCTTTCGGGCTTGACTACATGCTTTGATGTTAACATCTCCTGCCCATAGTATCACAGTTCTGTTATTTGAGCGCGCAATTGCTGCTTCTATTGCACACTCAACATCAGGGACGATCTTATCCCGATTAGGACCCACAATATTTTTGTAAAAGTTCACAATAATTAAATCCCTGCCTTTGCTGTGTATTAGGCGCAAGACTGAGGCGTGCTCACCCACCACCACATATCCCCCATCATTGAATTCCGTTAGTTTTGTAGAAACCAAAGTCAGTAGACCCCCCTTTTTTCTGCCAGCCTTAGAGGCTACTGCTGTCACGCTGTAAGAGGTGTAACCATCAACTTGTATTTGTTCTCTGTGCCACGTCTCTTGTAAACAGATTATATCGTAACCTTGTTTAATAAAGTTGTCCCAGAACGGTGTATTTAATTTAGTAGCAATTCCTGCTATATTCCAGGTGGTAATTACAAGGAAATCAACATGATTGTCTCTTGTGTCCTCAGAGTGATTAGATAATAATGATGTTTCTATACTTGGTATCATATTGGTGATTTGTAAAGCATTGACGGTCGTCATAATTACATCATTATCTTTGCTTAATTCATTGTTGGTCACGTTAAAATTTTGCTCAGTTTCAACTCTTACACAGCATTGACCCCCCAACTCTTTTGCCAAAGTTACTGTATCACCAAATACAATGATCTCAGGTTGTGCGACCATAGATAATGCATTCAGTCAATCATTCTCCTCTAATGAGTTGAACACCTGGAATCTATTGTAAGTTGGGACTGCAAAATTATCGTATATATTGAACAGTGGGGCCGGAATGGGGGGAACATTTGGATGGTTAATATGTGCAGCTCTTGGGTGTTGAAATGGGTGCGGGGTAATTTGCCTTCCTGACTGATTCCTATACAAATAATCAAGTGGGAACAAGGTGGTGTTATATTCCGGATTAGATGGCATGGAAGCGTGTAATATCGAATCTCTCGCCCATTCAGTAGTCCTGTAGTTTATAACTATGCAATCCCCATCTATCTCCTTTTTATTTGGTCCCACCCATCCTACCCTCTGTGTAGAAATGATCTCACTGACCCCACGTATTGGGAAGCCACCGTTTTTCACCAACCAGTGCAGGGTTTTATTTTTTAAGGTTTCCTGATTTTCAAATTGGGTAGGCTGTAATTTGGGTACATTAGCAAGTATGGTCTACATTCCGGTGGTAAATTAATTGTGGCCGGAATGATATTATTATTGTGACGCCTGGGTACTGGCGGGTTCTTATTATTATAAACATGATTGCCTGTGTTCTTCTGACCACCTGCGGCTTTCAGCCCGTTTTTTGTGTTAGGAAAAATGGTCGCTGGCCTCTTGCTGCCACTTGTAGTAGCTGCAGAGTTCACCACCGGGGCAGTCACAGTAGGGGTTCTGTTTACTATACTTGGTGTATTTTTGTTCAATTTTCCGGGTGGTACATTAGTTGTGGGGGGCCTAAACTGTGTACCCAGTTGTTCTAAGACATCCAGGTTAGCTATACCCAATTTTTCTAAGTTCTCTACTTTTTTAATAAGGATTTCTAGGGTTTCTGTCACTGGTGCAATGTGGGTTATTATGGTTTTCTCCAAATATTGCATCAGTCCCTCAACACTAGATGGAGTTAATGCTTCCTCTGGGTACATGTTTCCACTGTTTTGATGTTTCTCACCCTCCCTCTCACGGTCTACATGAGTTTGTGCCGCTCTCTTCTTTTTGCGTCTAAATGCCTTACCCTGCTTAATGATTATCAGCCTTTTCCCACCAAAAGTAGATTTCCTCTTAGGCTGAACAGACCCACAATCGGTTTTGCTGCTTACCAAACTGATATCACTCGTTCCTACAGTGGGGGTGATGCCGTTGATATCACAACCATCTAGATCCCCCAGGTCATTAGACGCGTCATTCTGGATTGTAGGCTGCGGTATGACACTTATTGTCAAGTCGGGTGTTAATGACAGTCTGCTATCCCTGAAACATGTAATAGATGGTTCTAAATGTTGAGGTACAACAGATTGATTTTGATCATTCCTAGGTAGACCTGCAAAAGAATGTAACAAAAGGGAATCATGAGATAATGATGTTTCATTTGTAATATCAACTAATGTGCTAACCACTTTTGGCGATTGAGTTATTAAACACATGCTAGCTGGCAGTGAGAGTCTTCTCTCCGTGTTCTCAATGGCATTAACCACAACCCCAATAGTTTGCTGTAGCATTCTATCGATAGCAGTTAGGGTGGGTAAAGGGGATGGTACCAATGTTTGTTTTCTTGTAACCGAACGTGTATGCATTGGAGTTTTTTTTTACCACCACTCTACTTTTACTTTTACCCTCCATCAGGGCTATTACCAACTGCTACTCTTTACAGTCAAACGTACAAGAGAGTTACCTTAATGGCCAAGGGGACAAAATCAAGGGGGGGGCCCAGCCCAGTCTCTTTCGGTCTCTGAGGGCCTCAGAGGGCCCACCCTTTGCTCGGGCTTAGCCCGGCGCGTCCCACGCGCGTCCTCGCGGGACGAGGAAGTAGTTGTTGCTTTATGCGCCTCCTGGCGCTGCGTGCTGACGATGTGGGAGGTGACCTGGCCACAGGGCTGCTGGGGGCTGTAGTCTTGGGAGCTCCCGACCGGCGGAGCCAAGCCCGGCCAGCCGGAAGTGCAGGATGGTACGCTGCAGCGGCGGAGCAAAGCCCGGCCGCCCCTCGGTCCTGGAAGACAAGCAGCACGCCTCAGGGGAGCCTCGACAAGCTGGAGGTAGGCTCTACCGGCGTGACACACACAGGGACTGCCACTCGGTCCTCGGCAGTAGTTGTTGCTTTATGCGTCTCCTGGCGCTGCGTGCTGACGATGTGGAAGGTGACCTGGCCACAGGGCTGCTGGGGGCTGTAGTCTCGGGAGCTCCCGACCGGCGGAGCCAAGCCCGGCCAGCCGGAAGTGCAGGATGGTACACTGCAGTGGCGAAGCAAAGCCTGGCCGCCCCTCGGTCCTGGAAGACAAGCAGCACGCCTCAGGGGAGCCTCGACAAGCTGGAGGTAGGCTCTACCGGCGTGACACACACAGGGACTGCCACTCGGTCCTCAACAGTAGTTGTTGCTTTATGCGCCTCCTGGCGCTGCGTGCTGACAATGTGGGAGGTGACCTGGCCACAGGGCTGCTGGGGGCTGTAGTCTCGGGAGCTCCCGACCGGCGGAGCCAAGCCCGGCCAGCCGGAAGTGCAGGATGGTATGCTGCAGCGGCGGAGCAAAGCCCGGCCGCCCCTCGGTCCTGGAAGACAAGCAGCACGCCTCAGGGGAGCCTCGACAAGCTGGAGGTAGGCTCTACCGGCGTGACACACACAGGGAGTGCCACTCGGACCTCGGCAGTAGTTGTTGCTTTATGCGCCTCCTGGCGCTGCGTGCTGACGATGTGGGAGGTGACCTGGCCACAGGGCTGCTGGGGGCAGTAGTCTCGGGAGCTCCCGAACGGCGGAGCCAAGCCCGGCCAGCCGGAAGTGCAGGAGTCAGTCAAGTCATAGTCAAGTCATAAAATTTGTATAGCGCACTACATACCCAGAGGGTTTCAAGGCGCTTAGGAGGGGAGGAGGATTATTTGTCAAATATCCACGTTTTAAGCTGCTTTCTGAACGCTAGGTGGTTCTGGGTGAGGCGAAGGTGAGCGGGGAGTGAGTTCCATGTCTTAGCAGCCAGGTATGAAAAGGATCTGCCTCCCATGGTGGTCTTGTTAATGCGAGGTACCGTGGCGAGGGCTTGGCCGGAAGAACGTAGTTGGCGGGAAGGGGTGTAGAAGGACAGTCGAGAGTTGAGGCAATCTGGTCCGATGTCGTAGAGTGATTTGTGTGCGTGGGTAAGCAGACGGAAAGTGATCCTCTTATTGACGGGTAGCCAGTGGAGGTCTTTAAGGTGACCAGTGATGTGTTTGTTGCGTGGGATGTCTAATATGAGCCTGGCTGAGGCGTTTTGGATTCGTTGGAGTTTCTTCTGGAGTTTAGCGGTGGTGCCTGCGTAGAGGGTGTTTCCGTAGTCCAGTCGGCTCGTGACCAGAGCGTGGGTGACTGTTTTCCTTGTTTTGGAGGGGATCCAGCGAAATGTTTTTCTGAGCATGCGAAGAATGTTGAAGCAGGAAGAGGATACGGCGCTGACTTGTCTGTTCATTGAGAGTGAAGAATCCAGGATGACGCCAAGGTTCCGTGCGTGGTCTGTCGGGATGGGTGCTTTTCCAAGGGCTTCCGGCCACCAAGTGTCGTCCCATGCAGAGGGGGATGTACCTAAGATGAGGACTTCTGTTTTGTCTGAGTTCAGTTTCAGACGGCTTTGTTTCATCCATTCAGCAACTTCTTTCATTCCTTCGTGTAGGTTAGTTTTGGCGGTGCTGGGGTCATTGGTGAGAGAAAGGATCAGTTGGGTGTCGTCCGCGTAAGAGATGATGTTAAGGTTGTGTTGGCGTGCGATGGCCGCGAGGGGGCTCATGTATACGTTGAAGAGGGTGGGACTGAGTGAGGATCCTTGGGGTACGCCGCAAATGACTTCAGAGGCCTCGGACTTGAATGGAGGAAGGCGGACTCTCTGGGTTCTTCCGGTGAGGAACGAGGTGATCCATTCAAGTGCTTTTCCTTGAATTCCGATGTTATTGAGGCGTTGTAGAAGGGTGCTGTGGCAGACTGTATCGAAAGCTGCCGAGAGGTCGAGGAGGATGAGGGCGACTGTGTCTCCATTGTCCAGTAGAGTTCGAATGTCGTCTGTTGCTGCGATGAGGGCGGTCTCAGTGCTGTGTTTTGCTCGGAAGCCAGATTGTGAGGGGTCGAGGGATTTGTTGGCTTCGAGGAAGGCGGCAAGCTGGTTGTTGACGGCTTTCTCGATGACTTTGGCCGGGAATGGAAGAAGCGAGATGGGGCGGTAATTTTTGAGTTCGGTGGGGTCCGCTGTTGGTTTTTTCAGAAGGGCGGTGAGTTCAGCGTGTTTCCAGTCTTCAGGGAAGGTAGCGGAGTTGAAGGAGCAGTTGATGACGTTTCGGAGGTGCGGTGCTATGACGGAGTCTGCTTTGTTGAAGATGTGGTGAGGGCATGGGTCTGTGGGGGATCCTGAGTGGATGGAGTTCATCAGGCGGATGGTGTCCTCAGTGGAGATTGGGTTCCAAGCGTTAAGGGTGTTCGCGGGGGGAAGAGGGTCGGCAGATGGTAGGGTGGGTTGGTTTCCGGGTTGGTTGTCAAAGCTGTTGTGGATGTCTGCAATCTTGTTGTGGAAAAAAGAGGCTAGGGAGTCACAGAGGGTTTGAGAGGGGGTGATGTCGTTGGAGTTGGCTGAGGGATTGGAAAATTCCTTGACGATGTTGAAAAGTTCCTTGCTGTTGTGGGCGTTGTTGTCAAGTCGATCCTTGAATGCTGTTTTCTTGGCTTTTCGGATCAGTTGGTGGTGAGTGCGGGTGGCGCTTTTGAAGGCGTCCTTGGTGCTGGTGGTTGGGTCTTTTTTCCAGGTCTTTTCGAGGGAGCGGCAGAGTTTCTTGGACTTCTTGAGATCGTCGTTGAACCATGAGGCCTTCTTGATGCCAGGTTTGCTTTGGCGTTTTTTCAGTGGAGCTAAGGTGTCGGCGGTGTTGGATAACCATAGGGTGAGGTTGGCGGCGGCTTCGTTGGCGTTAGAAGAGATGGCTGGGGAGTTTCGAAGGAGCGATGCGGAGATTTGGTCCGTGGTGATTTTGTTCCAGTTTCTTTGCAGGATAGGTTGAGAGTGGTTGATGGGTATCGGCGTGTTGCAGGATGGTACGCTGCAGCGGCGGAGCAAAGCCCGGCCGCCCCTCGGTCCTGGAAGACAAGCAGCACGCCTCAGGGGAGCCTCGACAAGCTGGAGGTAGGCTCTGCCGGCGTGACACACACAGGGACATGAGCAGTTAATTGGGTGAACTATGTGAAGCAACACTCACTTTCATCATCAATGTGTCACCTGGCATCTCCACTGTGACCTGAAGGGCATGCTTGCTGTCGACGAGCAGTGAGTCCAATCATCATTACTGCTGCAGCAGAGGACTTCCTCAATGGCCTGTAGGCCACATCTGTCAAAGAGAGGTTACCTCTAATCCTGACCTGCGGTAATCCGAAAAGCCTGTCTGCTATTGCCGATTAGCCGTGTATTCAGATGTCATCACTGCTGCAGCCAAGGACTTCTCCAATGGCCTGGATTCCTCAGCTGCCAAGAAGGGATGCCTGCTGAGCCCAGAGGTGGGACTGCCTCCATGACCCGTTCCAGTTTCTGAAGGACTCTTCCATCTGACCATGAAGAGCACTAGACAAAGGCATTGGGCTAGTGATCAAACAGCCATCATAGTGTATTTGCACCTGAGCCAATTCTTGTCTGAGATTCCCTATAAGTAACCACCCAGCCTATATGAGTGGAGGGATGCAGCCATAGACGCTTAGCCCTGGAAGAGGGCAGGGATCACCGCCCCTGAGTATAAACCCGGGTGGGTGCAGCCACTATACACATTGGTTAAAACCCATAGCAACTTGGAGAACCCTGTAATTGAACCCCATTACTGTGTGTAGCATTACATTTGTTGTGTTTTTAAAGTTCTTCTCTTTTTGCAAGAAAAGCATTGGGCTGAACAGCATCTGGTTGTACCCAGTGCTTGATTATTCTCTTCTGAGTTCCGCCCACACCCCACACCTTATATTACCTCTCTCTGAAGCCTTTGACTGCTCACCCTCACTAACCTTTAATGTGCAGAACTGGTGTCCTTGGCCCAGTTTGTAGAGCAATAGTATGACGGACCCCAGGTTCAAACGAACTCAAGCACCACTGTTGTGGCCCAGTATCCCCTGTCTGCCCAATTGACAAGGGCTACTGAGGGAGTCTGGCAAATGTAGATTTGAGAATCTAAATGACAAATGGGATCCGGCAAAGGAAAATTTTAGATTCAAAATGATTCAAATGCCATTCAATCCAAATCCTAAATGTTTTCAGAACTCAAACAGCCCTAATTCATCGTCCGTGCATAATTCTTTTAGTGGGCCAGCTCCATAGACTACTCGTGTTCTGATCTCTGGAATATCCTAATACTCCTTCCGCAGAGCTGAAACACTCACCATCTGTAAACTATCTCTTGTAACCAGTTTCCAACATAGACTGCCACCTCTTTCCAAACATGCCTGCCACTGTCTGGTTACAATTGAAGGGTTGACCCAATGGTACTGGGACCTGGGTGTCAAGTGTTACATAGATAAGGGTCACAGACTATGTATCTTTTGTATATACAGAGAAATTCACAAAATATTCATACATATTACTCGTACCACGACTTTCAGAGAGATGTTATTTATTCACATCCTCGTTTTCATACATTCTATGTAAAAATACATAAAATGTATGAAAACGAGGAGGTGAATAAATAACATCTCTGAAAGTCGTGGTACGAGTAATATGTATGAAGATTTTGTGAATTTCTCTGTTATACAAAAGATACATAGTCTGGGACCCTTATCTATGCCACTGTCTGGTACTGTTCTTTTTCTGGACCCTACTACTTCCTGAGCCAATCATTATATCAGAAGCTGGCTGACCTATAGATAGTGAAACCAGGAGATTTTTAGGGAAGTCATTTGAATTTCCATTTGCCTTACTACACTACTTGCTGTGCCTTAATTTTGATGTGAAATCAACTGATTCTAGTTTACATACACCGAGATTGCATGGGGGAAAAAGCCATCAGATAATTGTTATGGTAACATGGATCATATTTATACCACTGTTTGAGCTGTTACCTAATTTGTAATAGGAGTTCTTTTATTGGTCATGGCATAGATGGTACTCTCGTGCTCTCAGGTGTGCCATGAATTAAATCTTAAAGCTCCTTAGAGGATTTGGGGTGGGGAGGTGGTACGTGGTGTGTGAGTAGGGGAGTTAGGGTCCTGTGTAAAGACATTGTCTGAGAGAGGTAGGCGAGTAACTGTCTGTTGTTAACTTGACCTATGAGCCGTTCTGGTGATGAAAAGAGAAACTTGGGGGGAGTGTGCCTAAAGACACAACCTTGGTGGGTCCCAAACGCCCAAGCAATAATTAAAAATACCTTTTAATTCTGTATATATCTTGTCACATTTGCACACTTCGTAGACAGATGTCAAATGTCAGGCTATGTCTTCTGACAAATTGCTGTGTACATTTTTAACATGGGGATTGGTGTTTACAAACTCCTCTCACTATGCAGTCAGAGAGAAAAAGGTAATGTGAATTATAGTACAATCATGCTGAAGTATAGGGAGTGTGAAAGAAAGGTGACCAGAACCACTTTCAACCTCTCATAACGCACTCACATTGCACCACACCTCAAGGCTCTCCACTGGCTCCCCATTCACAAATGAACACCATTCAAAATCTTCACCCACACTTTCAAAGCACTACATAACACTGGTTCAGCAAACCCCAACTATCCCATCGTCTTTCACAAACCTCCCCGACACCTCCATTCGTCCGGACTCCTACTTGCACAAATCTGGTGTATATGGAAAAACAGATCTGGCAGTTAAGACTTCTCCTACATAGCTCCTAAAGTGTAGAACGATCTTCCGTTACACATTAGAGGCTCCTCCTCACTTCTTGGATTCCACAAGAATCTGAAGACCAGGATTTTCAAGAACTTCCACTAGGCATGGCTAGACTCAATCCTACCCAGCGTGAGAATACCCTCCAGTGTTATAGTGTGCTCTACAAATTTGCACAACATAAGATTTAAGTATTAACTTTTCAGGGTAGAGTTTTATTGTCTGATTTAGAGGAGTGCAGCCCACTGACTCAGTTGTGTAAACTTCTGAAGGGATGGAACAACAGACCCTTGCTCTGACATGCTGTGTGTGTGGGAATATTGGATGTATGGCACATATATTATTGAAAAACTCTGGGGCTTTGCGCGATTTTGGCCAACGCCGGCTATTGCTGGATTTAATCGCTGAGATATCGAGTTATTATCAACGCATATTTCAAAGCAATTAAAAATCCAGCGATAGCGGCGAAATGCGAGATTATCGCTGGGAATCCAGCAACAAACCTGCAGCGATAGGGGAATCCTTATTGATAGGGAGATGTGGACTTAGCCGTACAAGCCACCTCCCATGATACAGATAGGCAAATCAGGATTTTTGCAGACGTTAATTACCGGTGATAACCGCGGTTAGCGCAGCTTTTTTAACCGCTTCGCAGTTCTGGGGCCAAGTTGATAATAGAGCGACGTTGTGTCTGCGAGGGTTTCCATGACGTGTTAGTCAGGAACGCCTACTTTGAATGTCATTAGCGATATATACCGCTGACATGCAAAGTGAAAAAAAATTACAGCTGACGCCTGTAATCTTGCGCTAACGCCTGTTAGCGCAGGCTTGTTCATAGGGCGATTAAAATATCGCTGCTTTTTTGGCAAAAAGTGCTGCAAAAGTGGCGATATTGTCCTTGATAATATGCCCTGCTGTATGTAATGTGGATATGATTCCTGTGACAAATTGCACCATTTTGGATGGCCCTGGGTTTAGCTTGGCACAAGGCTGAGGAATTTCACATAACAAAATGTAAATACCTGTAAATGAACTGCGCACATTCAGCAGTTAAGAATGCATAAATGAACCTATTTTTCTGTAATCCTGAAGTGTGATGGAACTCAGGGGCTTATTAGCAAGAAGCTCGTTAAAATTATCGCAGTTTTAGCGACAGGAAACTGCTGCTAAAGCGGCGATAGTGGGCTTGATAATATGCGTTATAGAATTCCAAAAGAAATTCAAATAGAAGCCTAGGTTAGATGTGCAGGACATCTAACCTGGGCTTCTATTGGAATTCTATAGCGCTTTTTAGCAAGCCCATTATTGGTGTTTTAGCGGCCGTTTCCTGCCGCTAAAACGGCGATAATTTTAACGAGCTTCTTGCTAATATGGCCCTAAGATTTTAATAGCATCAAAACAAATATAGTCACTATACTTGGTGAAGCACAAACCATAAAAAAAATCACTGAAACCACATTTCCAGACATTCTCATGTGAGTGCAATATATTTTTTGAAGTACAACTGTATGTGTGTTCAAATTTGGCAGACATTTCAATGGAAAATATGCTGCATGTAAATAATAGAGGGCTACCACATGATGCTTTAGTTACATTTAAATAAACAAAAATCACACACCTCTCGTCCATGTAAGCTAGGTGGGTCGTGAAAGGTTGCCATTCTAAACATTGAGTTGTGGTTCTAAAAGGTTTGGGAAGCATTGGTGTAAACTAAACATTATAAGATGGCCACATCCAACAAGAAAGAACTCACATTAGAAATTCTTTTGGAATAGAAATACTCTTCATAAGTCTTTTAGCTATTTACCTCTAGACTCTAAAACAAATCACCAGAAGACATTGGCAATGCGCCAAGTACAGTCTCCATTGCCTGTGCACTAAAGACTTATCTTTTCAAATCAGTCTTGAGTGCTGTTAGATCTGGGGGTCTCTAATTGGCAGAGGTAAGTACCGTAGACCAAGTAGGGACCCTTGCTTCTAGTCAGGGTGAAGGAATACACACAGTAGATAACCCCTGCTGCCCCTCTAGGTAGCTTTGCGCGAGCAGGCAGGCTTATCCCCAAGGCAATGTGTGTAATACATGCACTTAACACAACAGTAATCCCCAATCCACCACAAACTGAGACCACACAGGTAAGTATATTTTATAAAAATATATCTTTATCTATTTGCAGCAGTAAAAATCAGCAATATACAATATTTACTTCTTCAGGAATATGTTGCACTTAATCTTAATGGTTGCAGTTGTCATTAGGAAGTTTTTATCAAAACAAATAGTCTTAAGTCTCTTAACCAGTGGATATAAAGGCAATATAGTACCACTGATTATCTCTGCTATTTAGCTCTTCAAATGAGGTAAATTAAGCAATGCCAGCGTGCGGTTTATTTTTCAGAATCAGCCCCTCACTCTGCCTGGCCCACACCACGCGAGCGCGGCTCACCACGAGCTCAGACTTGTCCCAGCTCCAGGCACTCTCAGCGCGCCTCACCGTGATTCTCGCGCCTTCGCGCCAGCAATGTAGGCTTTCCCTCGGTCCCGGCCGGTCCCGGCAGCCCTCCGCCCGCTCTCAGTTTCACGGAGAGCGGCGGGGAGCTGACGCGGTGCTTCAGCGCGGGGACGCAGGCCAGGGGCAGAGATCGCTCACCAGGGATCCCTCGACGAGGTCGGGTCAGTCTTTCCCCGGCTTCGACGCTGCTCACACGGCTCTTGCGGAGGTCCCGATCACGGGGACCAATCCGGTCGTGGCACAATGGTCAAGCCTTCACACACGCCCGGGAGTCAGCCAATGGCAGTGCGGCTCCCGGGACAGGCCTGCGATGACACGCTGCGGGCCAGCCAATTACAACTCGGCAACAGAGATGACGCTGCGGTGCACGGGCCTATCCCGTCGCGGCGTTGGTGAGGGGGCTCGGCTCCTCCAACTAATGGGAGCGCGGCGGCTTCGATCTTCGGCCCGCAGCTCCGATCAGGACGGCAATTTGGAAAGAGGTTTTCTGGCCCCGGGCAGCGGCCGGTGATCAGGCGGCAGATGATTTTCGAGGGCGCAGGTCACGGAAAGACCACCCTCTTGGCCTCACAACCGTTCTTGAGCACCACAGACCTCCGACCCTCGCTGGGAATGTGCCGATGAGCACACCGATCCCTTCTTACACTCAGCAGTTGATCACCAAGCACGCTCCAGGTCAAAACAGTACGATTGGCACAGAGTCTTGGGGCTTCTTTAGGACCCTTTTAACCCAGGTTCTCAGGCCCTTGGAGATTCAGTGAAGACCCAGCACACAGCAAAGTCTTTTAGGTTCAAGTAAGCAGGGGCACAGCACACAGCAAAGTCCCTCTTCTCCTCAGCTTCAGTTGGTCAGCAGAACAGGTCAGCCCTTAGAGCACACAGCAAGGCAATCTTCCTTTAATTCTCCAGCAGTCCTTCTTCCAGCAGAGGTTCCTCTTGATTGTAGAATCTGCTTTTCTGTTGTCAGGGGTCCTTCTCTTATACCCCAAAAAGTCTTTGAAGTCCTTTGAAGTCTTTGTGCAAGTGGGCCCTGAGCCCGGTCCAAACCAGTTCTGGGTGTTGCTGGGGCACTGGGGGTTTCCTGGCTTCCTTCTTTCTTTCAGTATCAGGGACAGAGGTGACAGACGCCCAGCGGGAGGTGGAGTCAGCATTGTGGTCAGGCAGGCACAGCCCTAGTCACTCCCAGGTGCTATCTCCTCCCACTTCCTTGGCAGCAGATGCAGCCTTTCATCCACGGGCTGGCTCAGATAACCCCCTGGGGGCTCTGCAGCCCCTGTCACCCTCAACCCAGACAGTCAATCCACAAACAGTCCCAGGCACACAGAAAGGTTAGACAAGAGAACAGCCACTTTCTAAAAGTACTATTCTCAAACACAGAATTTAAAAACAACCTTTCCTAAAAGATGTATTATTAAAATCTGAGTTCAGAAATATCAATCACTTATGTCCCATCTTGTTCCTATGGGAAGATAGTCTGGGATCCAATGGGACCAGCCTCCCCATGTTACTCTATGGAGCAAGATAACCTTGCAGCAGTGAGCACACAAAATGGCTGCTGCTCACTGCCAGAGCATGTTACCTGCACTAGTACATGCTCTACCTTACCCATGCACTGCACCCTGCCCAGGGGGGTACCTTGAGCCTTCCATAGGGGTGACTGATGTGCACAGACAGGGAAGGGTTAGGCCCAGCCAGTGAGTACACTGGCCAGGCAGACATGGCAGTCCACTGACTGCACACAGGCCCTGCACTGGCAGGCCTGAGACACCATTTTAGGGCTACTTATGTGGGTGGCGCAATCTGCGCAGCAGGCCCACTAGTAGCATCTGTCATCACCAGCCCTGGCACACATAGTGCACCTTACTAGGGACTTAATGGTGATACAAATATGCCAATCAGGTACACCCAATCAATATGACAATTTACATAGGGAGCACTTACACTCTGGCACTGATCAGCAGTGGCAGAGTGTCCAAAGCATCTAAACCAGCAAAAACGAAATCCAGCACAGCATCAAAAATACAGGACGCAGGGGCAAAAAGATGGGGGAAACCCACACCAAGGGTGTCAGGTCTAACAAGTGCTAATTATGTTTTCCCTAGTTATGTCTCTTGGTGAAACCTGTTCTGCAGCTAAATCGGTTGCTACTCTGTTATGACCTGATGAATTTATCTGTTGTTCGATACTAACCATGTGGATAATCTGTGCTTTACGTATATTATTGTGCCACATGCACACAATGAGCCGTATTTGGATGTCGGTCAGAGTTGCCTCCGACCGACATCCCTGTGGTTTCAGAACCGACCGACCTTGGGTCGGCGGTCCAAAACCACAATTACAATGCAGCCGCACAGTGTGCGGTCATTGGCTCCCATTTCTCTATGGGAGTTTGTGCTGTGGTCGGAAACCGGCAGCAGCACAAGCGCCGATAGAGAAATGCGAGTTACTGTAAATCCCTGAAGGTTTTCTGACCGGCATCCAAATTAGGCCCAATATGTTTTACATGAACTTGTATCACAACCACAGCCACACAATTTTATAAATCCAAATACCTGGATGCTCCGCTTGTTACGGGATGCCAATCCGAATCCACGGGAAGCACCATAGAGCATAGTTAGCACTATATTGCACTGGCCCAGCATATGTCAACTATCACATCAGCTTTGACAATCCTTCCAGGCACATCCGTTCATCCGAACGCCTTGCACAAATCTGATGCATACGGAAAAAACGTTCCGGCAGTCAATTCTACTCGTACATAGTTCCTGAAGCATGGCACGACCTGCCGTTACACATTACAGCCTCCTCCTCACTACTTGAATTTTACAAGAACCTGAAGACCTGGCTTTTCAAGTAGTCCACTAGGCGTGTCTAGACTCACACCTGCTCAACCCTCCCGGGTGATAGTGCGCTCCAGTGGTGGCTGGTGAAGTTTCAAAGTGGTGGGGCTGGAAGGCAGGTTGAGGGGTTCGCAGTGTTGGGGGTACAGACACATTACATAAATCAACTCAACCGCACACAAGCGTAAAAAAGAACACTAACCACTGATCTGTTAAAAATAAAACAACCCCATCCACACATTAAACAGACATGACTCATAACAGCCACACATGGAAAACAAACACAGGGACATGTTCTCCTTCATCATAATCACACAAGTGAAGTGTCCCCGCTCACTCAAGCCAGCAATGTAAAAGAAAACTCACCTGCTAAGTGTCATAGCAAACATACCAGCAGCCCTCTCACAAACATACACGTTGTAACCTCGGTCTATCAGGTGCACACATCCAACACCGCAGTTACTCAAAGTAAGCACAGTTGGGTCACGTCAGAAACTATAATACACTTAACCCCCCTTAGGACAGACACGTTCACAACCTCCCTCGTCCCCACCCTTCTCACATCAGAGTCACATGAAGCTCAGAAACTACAGGAATCCGGCAAATAGAAAAACCATGGTCAAGCTCACAAATGCACACAAGACTCCAGAGCAAAGAAATGACAAGATTATATAGTAGTTCTGTGTGGTCAGCTCAGGGGAAGTACCAATTAAAATAGTAGGTGCTAAGAAGCAACCTGTATGGAGTGCTACTCACAGACAACAGCCATAGTCACCAGCACAGACCAGGGGACCACCAGTCTCAAACGGAAAAAAGGGAGCATCAAAACCATACTGCCACAAACAACAAGCCAAAAAAAACCCCAAAAGTATACACTGTAATTTATATTAGGCAGTATGTTTACTGGAACACCGTAAGTCTGCCATTTCATGCCAGTAAAGCGCTCTGCATTGTGCTTGATTATACATCCCTTTCTTACATACCACCACGTGCTACCAGAATCTACCTTCCCCTGTTAATGCCACTTTCTTTTTCAATATGAAAGTACACATACTATGATCCATGCCTCCTTCTGAAATGCTAGTCTTTTGACAACACTTTTTCCACCGCTCGATAAATCGCAACTGCTGCCACCTCTTTGTACAAAACAAATGCACCTCTGTCCCCCACTCTCCGCCCTTTCCCTTACCCTGCACTGTGGCCAAACTTATACACTTCCTTCCATTCATGTTGAAAAAGAACTAAAGCCTCACTCGCTGTATGATGACAGCAGGGGAGCTATGCTATGCTATACGGCTGGTGTTCGATTTTGGCAACATAATGCATTTTGAGAGCTGTAGACTTTGTGCACAAAATACAGTCATCTAGCAATCAGTTGCGGCCGGCAAGACGGGCGGGTGAGGGGTGGACAGGAGTGTTGCGTGGGGGACGGCGAAGGTAATAAAATAAAGAAAACTTACCTTCCTCTGGACCTCCGCTCCTTCTCCACACCCCGATCGGATCGCGCGCCGCGCCGCCTCAGAGACTCGAGTGTTCCATCAGTTGTTTGAAATGCACCAGGCTGCGCGGTGGAGTCTCAGCCAATCCTGGCGCTGCATTAGCAGCACCACTGCGCCAGGATTGGCTAAGAGCAGGGTTAGTGCCTGCCCATATGAGACCCAAGGGGCCCGGGTCCCTCGCACTCTGAGTCGCTTTTGGGGAGGGAGGAGAAGGTAATGTACTGTGTGCGCATGCGCGGGCAAGTCCAAAAAATGAGTAGCCAAACATTGACATGCGCACACTGCAGCTGCGCTGTTTCTGCAGACTGCTGTGCTGCGCTGTCAATTACTGCAACAGCCCCGCCCCCACACTTTCCGTGATGTCAGCCTTGTCCCAGTAAACTGAGCTAGGGTTGCCGCAGTCCGCAGAGAAGTTTGCGAGTGCGTGCTCATGCTCAGATTTAACATTTTTAATCCTGCCTCAGTGTGACGGTCGTCCATTGCTAGTGGGGCAACGCCCCAACACCCCCAATGGACGCACTGCCACTGGTGCGCTCTACAAATCTGCATAACATAACATTTGAGGATTAACAGTTCTGGGCACAGCTTTTCTTTGTCCGATTTGAGGAGTGCAGCCTATTGACTCCCTTGTGTAAAGTTCCGCTGGGAGGGAACAACCAACCCTTCCTGTGACATGATAGGGTGTATTTGTGTGTGCATACGTGCATTTGTGTGTTTTGAATGCATGTGTAAACAGTGGATGTACGCTACATGGGCAATAATGAATGTATAGTGGATGTATGGCACATGCATTAGACTATTATGTATTATTTGGGCATAAGGTGCTCAAAGCATCAAAATAAGGGCTACCTTATGCAAAGGTCTTGAAGGTCCACAGAGTCCTAGAGAAGGTCACCTTATGCCCAAATGCCCATGGTACCAAACATATGCCAGTAAGAACCATCTTATGTTAGGTCACCGTATTGCATAGCATGCACACAGTAAGAGAAGAATGGCTACAGTAGTGGAATGAACCTTGTACCCGAATGGCCCTCCTCCACTCAAGACTGATTCATGCTGAATCCTTGTAATCCTCTATTGGTTCCTTTCGAGATATGAATTTTAGGGGGACAGAATCACAGTGTCCTGGCATGTGGTGCTTCAATGAAACACCAACCAACCAACCAACCAACAGAATTTGTATAGCGCGCTACTCACCCGTAGGGTCTCAAGGCGCTGAGGGGGAGGGTGGGTCACTACTGCTCGAACAGCCAGGTCTTGAGTTGTTTCCTGAAGGAGAGATGGTCCAGGGTCAGCCGTAGGTGAGTGGGGAGGGAGTTCCATGTCTTGGCTGCCAGGTAAGAGAAGGATATTCCTCCGATGGTGGATTTGCGGATTCGTCGGACGGAGGCGAGGGCGAGGCTGGCGGATCGGAGCTGGTGGGTGGGGGTGTAGAATGTGAGGCGGCTATTGAGGTACTTTGAGCTCGAACACAATGAAAAGATCTACCTGGAACTTTCCAGATTCTGCCTCGCACGTGCTAGCATCTGTCCAGGAACTTTAACAGTGATATATTTCCGAGTTTTATCCTTAAGTGTATATAACACACATGCCTTTACGATAGTCCAATTCATCAGTGTTTTTTTTTTCTTTTTTTTATCCCTATTTGCCTGGCCCTCCTCTTAATTAGCCTCCAACTGCCATGCGCGTATTGAATCAAAGTTCAAAATTATCACTGCACCTGAAAACACGATCAGTGAGAATTGGCAGGAGATGACCCGAAGAGGAAAAGGGGATGACTCCAAACTTGGTGTTAAAACCTGTTGAACCAGCCATTGAACCGAAAGGAGGGACCTAGTTCTTGGAGTTTTATGGCATAATCATTAGACCCGGGAAAAAAAAAACCCCGGTTACTGTCTCCACTGAACCAAAAAGTTCTAGAAAGACAGATTACGTGAGCCACATGATCTCAGTATATCTGTTTTAGATGTTTCATACAGGGATGACAACCAGTTTGCATGTGTTGGTGCCGAGTTTTCTATCCAAACCTTGCATATCTCTCTTCTTGCAAGTAATATTGCATAGAACAAAAATGTCCTTGCATGACCCTTTATACTGTTGTCCCATCCGAATATTATCAGGGGTAATGTGATAGGAACCGAGATGTTAAGAATGGAATCCAAAGTCACTTTCACTTCATTCCAGAACTGTACTATACTAGGACAATCTTTAAACATATGGATGTCCGAAGCCGCCATATAGTTACATTTATTACATTTCTTCCCTGGGATGAATTTGGAGAGTTTTAAAGGGGTAAAATAGGCTCAATGTATCGTAAAGAAATGGTTACGCCTAAGCCATGCAGGTTTGACACACTTATATAACACGGTGCAGGATTTCTGCCCGATTTCGATGCTTTGGACCCGAGTTCTGTTCCCCATAATTGTTTTGGGAGGATAAATTCTCCATCAATCTCTTCTAGCAGACTCCAGTACCACTGGGAAACTTCTTTACCCCCTCCTGGTCGTTCTACCAATTTTTCTTCTGTGATACTGCTCTTCCCAAGTGTTACCCCTGACCTAGCCAGTGCTTTGACCCAACTATCTAGTTGTATAAACTTGAACCTCGAAAACTCTAAGCCCAGTTGTTCCCGTAACTCCTCCCAGGGCCTCAACGATTCGCCTACAAGCAAATCACCCCATGTTGATAGTCCTCCATCTCTCAGCGGGATTGCCAGCCTATTTTTCAGACAGAGCGGCATTCCTGGAGATTCCCAAATGGGTGCAAAATTTGAAAAATATGGCAAGCCTAGTTTTTTAGGTCTCGGCTATAACGCGCTGAAAAGCGCGTTCTTGCCAGAGAACTATTGTCGGCATCTCAGCAGTCTGAGAACACCGAAGTGAGACAAGACCTGGCCGCGCGCAGCGTTTCCCCATAGGATAACATTGTGCGCGCGGCCAGGTCTTGTCTCAACGGCATCGCATGCAGAGCCGATCGCGCCGCGCGCCTCTCTGGAATGCAGGGGGAGTCTGCAGAGGGGCGTGCGGCGCTGCCTCTTCTCTTACTCGCCCTCCCACCTTCAGCCTCTCCCTCTTCAGTTGTTAACTCCTCCTTGCCTCAGCAGCTGTGAGACCGTGATTGATAAAGTGTACCTTGCAAACTGTGTTATCGTTTTAAGGCTCCAAAGTGGAACTGCTTGGTCTTGGCTCACATTGGTCTCGCGAAATGTCTACACTTTATTTGGTAGATCTAGCGCAGCGCTGGGCTCGCTCAAAGCACGGCTTTCACAGGAGGCATTGGGCCGGCTCAGGGGCATTGCTCTCCCCCCTCACGCTGACTATGTCTGTAGACTGCTCACACTCCCGGCAGCTAGCCTTACAGTCTATTGTGAGATCGATCCAGAGCTCCTTGTGACGTGCACTAGGGTGTCGAGGGCGTTGCTGTTTGTAGCTTGGTCGGGTGTTTGTAGCCGGAGTTGTGCGCTGGTCCCTTCCCACCCAGCCCCGTTGAACAGGTTAGACTAGTGGCAGTAATGCGCCGTTGTGTGAGGTGGGTGTGCCCGAAGGGGTTCTTGTACCATATTATGCATCCCCTCGGCTGGCACTCGTGCCAGCTGCTTTTGTGGCAAGTAGCTGGTGCCAGCGAGGGTTGAGGAGGCGTTCGGGGGTTCTGTCCTGATGTGTGCTCTTGTAACTCGCTGTGTATATTTTCGTGGGCATGGCTGTAGTCAGCACTACTCTACTTCCCTCTGTCAGGCGTGTGTGCAGTGTAGTGCCTGATGCGTGCCCTTCAGGTTATGCGTGTGGTGTGCAGTAGGCAATGTTTATTATGCTACTGTGCTGGATAGGTGTGTGGTCAGCATGACCATTCATGTAGTGCTGGCCACAAAGTATAATTTCTGTTGCCGTTTTTTTAATAGGTGTATTTATCATCCACTCAATGGCATTCATGTTAAAAGTCTGACAAGGATGAAAGGCTGCACTGGGCGCGTGTTATCAGAACCTGTGAGCTGGATGTCACACACACAGTTCCCCGCAACAGATGCTCAACCCACTACACTGCATTGCCAGCTTGTTGCATCTGTTGCAGCCATGTCGGGGGTGGGATTGGAAGTCATGCTTCCGGCTTAGTGTGGTCTGTGTGCAAGGAAACAGTGCTTTGAAGCCGTGCGCACTGAGCCTTGCAATGAAGGAAAGCCTGGTGGTTGTCACATAGTGCTGGACATGCTATATGCCATAGAACTACAGTTACCAGCAAGCCTCAAACTTTCGCTTATTTAGAGACACCACATTCATCCTTAAGGTTCATGGCAGGCATAGCATCCATGATTCAGTGTAGCTGCAGTGAAGACCTCGCAACACGGATGTGGGATTTTAGTTGTGAACATGTGACTTTTTAAAGGATTATTCATCCGACATACATACTGGTTTACAGAAAAATACCTTAAAGCTGTCTGCTGCTTCAAACCTACTTTACCGCCCCTTCAATACATAAAGTATATGACATGGGGACAGATTTATCTGCTGCAATAAAGGGATCCTGCGAACGGCATCTGTAAACTTCAATATCACATAAGCTGCGCTATAACTTGACATTATTGCATGGGTAAAATACATTACATATTTAAAGTTCGACTGGCGCTAGACCCTGTTCTTTAATACTTAATATTATCACATTATTCTTTTAATAGCACTTTGTTTCACTGTAGATTGCATATTGCCTATCTGAGTTGTGCACATCTGTGCATCTTCAGAACTATCATACTGATTTAGCCTGCAGCGACCATGCCCAGCTGCACATAGCTTCTGCCAAGATCTCTGCATCAGGCGCACTAGGTCACCAAGCTATCGTACCAGCAGAGTGGTTTATCATCTTAAAAAGAGTCAGTTTAGCACCCCTATCAGTTCTTGCTGACCATTCCTCAAGGTGTAACAATTTGCGCAAGAAATAGGAGTGCAACACAATCGGATATAACAGGGGTCGCTAATGTACGCATCTGCTAAAGAAGAAACACTGTCCTCCGTTGGAAATGACAGGCAATAAAACAGCGCCCCAGGCCAAAATCAAAACAAACAATGCCCCCACCCCAACAAAAACGCATGTACGACAAAAAGTGCGCAACCCCCCCCCCCCGCTTCACAGCGCGGGCCCACCATCACTAGCATTAAAGCGCTATAATAATAAATGTTACTGCCCAAGCACTAACATAAACAGGGAGGAGGGGGTTGGGGCGCAAAAAGCCTTTCAGCACAAAAGGCCGTTTTTTTTTTATTATTTATTTATGCGATTTTATATAGCGCAAATTTTACCCGAAGGTGTCAGAGCGCTTTACTGATGACGTCTGCCGACTGCTGGTCTCTGTATATATAATTAATGGTCTCATTGTCTTTTCTTGCAAAGCTCTGCTTACTTCAAATTGCGTCGCTTGGCAAACACGTTGTTTGTCATGGCTAGAATCGGGGCACTCGCAGGTTACGTATTTTTATGCAAGCAAGAGCTCTGATCAACTTTCCCAATTTGTTTTTAAAAGCTGCTATCCTTGGGCATTTTGCTGTTCACCTGCATCGCTGTCGCACGCAAGCCACGGCTGGAGAATGATTAAAGTTTGAGCTATTGGCATTGCTAAATAATGCAACACCAATAGCTTTTGTTGCAGTTGGTGTTGCAATATTTAGCAATGCCAATAGCTCAAACTTAATTAACCCGAGACCTATTGCATTGCAAATGCTTGTTCCTTATTTGTGACCAGACCTTCGCCTGGGACATAGGAGTTTTTAACTTTACTTTTTTAAAGTATTTCTGATCCCCGTATTTAAACATGAAACCATTAGTTGGTATACCAGCACCAGTCAACATGGCTTTAAACATGAGACCAATGGATGTGTTAGATGGAACTTTTAAAAGCATTCTGGAGTGGGACAGCTGAAAGGCCCAGGCATAATACTGCAAGTCAGGTAAAGACAGTCCCCCCTTTTCCCTCCTCCTCCTCAATTTCTTCCATGCCACTCTCACCGATTTATAGTTCCAGACAAAGGAATTAAACTCTCTCTGACACTTCTCCAAGATTGCGTTGTCGAATGCGAGAGGGATGGTATTAAAAATAAAAGTGAATTTAGGGAGGATAAACATCTTCATCAGACTTATTCTACCGAGGATAGTCAGTGGAAGATTAGACCAAGATTTTAGCAGTTTCCTACTCTCGTTAAACACTCTCTCAAGATGAACTAGGGAAATTTTGCCGACATCTTGTACTACTCGGATGCCCAGGTATCGCATTGAGTTAGTTACATCGAGTTGTAGATCGGGGATATTCCATGCCATGATCTCAGTTTTATTTGAGTTGATCTCATATCCCGAGATGCGACCAAACTCTTCGGCTCTCTTAATTACCTCTGGAAATGTAATCACCGGATCTGAGGTAAAAATTAAGATATCATCTGCATAGAGGGCTACCCGCCTTTCCCACTCCCCAAATCTGAAAGATGGAATAAGTGCATCCCGTCTTAGAACTTCTGCAAATAGTTCAATATACAGATTAAAGAGGAGGGGGGAAAGCGGGCAACCCTGTCTAGTGCCTCTCGTGATTTTAAATGAGTCAGACAATGTACCATTTATTAAGAGCTGTGCAGATGGTGATTTGTACATAAGTGCTACAGTGCGGCAAAACATTTCACCAAAGTTAAACTTCTTCAAGACATCACTAAGATAGGGCCAATTAACCCTATCAAAGGCTTTAGCCACATCTAAAGTGAGTGTTGCCAACGGAAGGGAAAAGGATGAGGCGATATCTATTTCCCCCACAAGATCATACATTAGATCGGATAACTGGCGACCTTTAATGAATCCCTTCTGGTCCTGATGTATAATTTCCCCCACTACTGAACCCAATCTAGATGATATAATGGACGCAAAAATCTTGTAATCAAGATGGCGACCTGATCGGACGCGAAGCTCTCGGCTCCGCTGGCCCCGAAATCCCGCACCGCAATCCTGAATGCTCTGATCGCCAGTTTTCGGCACTACAAGGTGCGGGAACGGGAGCTGATGCCACCGGTGCTCCGCCGACTTCTCCACTCGCCCGGATTTGTGAGTTGCGGACCGAATTGCCTGGCCCGAGAACCTGCTTGCTCCGCAGTGCACCCGGACCTGGCGTCCGCTACACAGCCGCTCCGCTGCCGAGGTGGTGAGTCTGGACGGCGCTTCATGGTGAGAGCGCGGCTTCGGCGCTACCTGCCCTCTGTCAGCTCTGTGCACACCCCGGGCGGCGGGATTGAGGGGGGAGGAGGTGTTTGCCCGGCGGGTCCTTTGTTCTTGGCCGCCATTCGTTGCACCGCTCTCCCCGCCTCCCAGACCGTGGCCGCTTAGCCCCGCCGGACGCTACCTGCCTCCCCCTGCTCTGCTGACCCACGGGCCCTATTCCTAATCAGGCTGAATACCGCTAGCCCGGGGACCGCTCCTGCAGCAGCGCCGCGTTTCGCGGACTCCCCCCCTTTCCCCTTCACAGTATCTTGTGGGGGAGAAGATAAGATGGCGATGCCAGCGGCTCGCAGCGGTGCTGAGACCGACGCACCCCCCCTACGGAACAGCTACCACATCGCTTCGAAGGGGACCGGAGCGCACTTCTCTCATGGGCTTGCGACCAAAGGGTCGCCACAGTCTGATATTACCCTCATGGACGTGTGGGCAGCCCTGGGTGAGTTGCAATCGACAATGAGGAGCACCTGCGACGAGCTGGGAGTCCGACTTGATGCTTGCGCCCAAGTTTTCAGCCAGGAACGGGGGAATTGTCTCCCACACAGCTCTGGTCTGGAGCTGCAACAGTCTAATGTCTCAATTTGGCCTAATAGGGATACAGTGAATGCTACAGTAACTGCTGCTGTGGAGGGTAGCGGATTGCTTTCGGTTGAAGGTTCGGTCGTCGATACAGTGTTTCCCCCTTGTTCCGAGCCTAACTGTGTGCGACTGTTTGAGGCGTGGGAGAATTTGCTAACAGCGGTCCGCCCTCCTGCTTTGCTATCGACGTCCTGGTCACGGACATGGAGAGCATTTTTTTGTGACTTCTGCGGCTTTGCCACGCCAGGGGAAACTGTAATCGAGGGGAGATCCTTTCCCAGGCGCGGACGCCATTTCGTCTTTGTCTGCACACCGCCCCCCTCCGCTGGGCGGCCATTTTCTCCCGTCTTCCTGGACTGCACTGGACCATCACGTGGGGGATGTGAGATGCCGAGTCTTAGAACGGGCCAGGGCTAGGAGGTTTACTTATTTTGATAACCGGGCGGGTGGGTGGAGGTAAGGTGGTCCTTGACTTAGGCCTGTAATTATTGACTACCCATTGAATTTCCCCGATTGTTTTAAAATGTTGCAATGCTGAAATTGTTATTGTGGGGGGAAATGTTTATCGGGCCGACGGAGTCCGCGTGCACGTATGATTGCTCCTCCTCCCGGTTCTTATACACTGAATGGGAGCGGTAGATTAGCTTGTCCTTCTCTCCCTCCCTACAGTCAAGAGTGGAATTTCTTCTTTTTCTTTTCATCTTTCTTCCTCCTTGGGGTGTCTCTTCTTGTAGTTTTTGAGGGTCGCAGATTAGGATGGCCTTTTCTCACTCTCTCAACTCTGCGGTGACGTCTTTATTACCTTTCCTCCTTTTTCTTTTCTTCTTCTTTTGCTTGACCTACATTTCGGGTTCTTTATGGGGCGACAGGCACATTGTCGGGGGGGGTAGGCCGTAGCCTCCGCGTTGGTGCAGGGTGGGGGGGTAGATTTAATTTCTGTTTTAGTTCTATGGGCCTTTTCTTTTACTTTACTGCGCTTTCTCATGCTGTCTTCCTTTCTGGGTCTGTGATAGGGGATGGTTGGGAGTGGGTGGCACTGGAAGTGGCACGAGTGTGGCTCCTGTTGACCGTTTTGTTCCTTTATTGCTTAGCCGCTTTGACGAAGAGCTTAACGTAATTGATAATATTCTATTGCTGCCTATTCATGTGGACTCAATGTACGGACTCGGATCTCCTTTATACCTATCCTTTATTGATTTTTCTTTCATAAAAAACTTTAAAATTTGACCTTATTGATCCTTCTCCCTGGCGGCATGTCCTTTCCAGTGTAACTGTGACCAATTACTGTCGTAATGTTTGTTGCCGCCGGAAGGTCGTAATGTTGACACCTGTGCTCATAAGCTTTGTGGCCGGCCGGATGGTTGTAGGCCCGTATTTGTACTACTGCAACATGCACAATAAAGGTCTTCAAAAATTTAAAAAAAAAAAAAAAATCTTGTAATCGCTGTTCAGCAGTGATATTGGGCGATATGACCCACATAAAGTTGGGTCTTTGCCAGGTTTGGGGATCAGTACTATGGTGGCCTCACTCCAAGATCGAGGGGGGTCATGTCCCCCCCTCAAGATACCATTGAGAGGGCTGTTAGAGTTGGAACGATTACATCTATCAAGGCACGATATAGTTCACCTGGAAGCCCATCAGGACCTGCAGCCTTGCCATGTTTTAGTGACCTAATGACCTTCCTCACTTCTGCTTCGGAAATATCCATCTCGATCCCTTCATGCTGTGCGAATGAAAGGGACAGTAGAAATATCTGATTTAGCCATAGGTCCCTTATATTTTGGTCGTCGAGGATATCTTCCTTGTATATCTCCTCGAAGAATTCCCTAAAGGCTATACTAATTTCTTGATTAGATGTCCTGGCCACACTTTCTCCCTCAACATTGATTTCTCTTATATAGTTTTTGGCTTGATCAGCCTTAACCCTCCAGGCCAAAATCTTGCCCGCTGCTTCTCCAAATTCAAAGTTAGAAATTTTGCTCGCCTCCCATCTCTTCGTTGCTCTCTCTTGTAAAATATTTTCTATTTGGTTTTTCAAATCAGACATATTCTGTTGGTCTTGAGGTAAACCGATTGAGGCTCCAAGCCTCTGCTCAATTTTTCCTAGTTCTTGTTCAAGTTTTTGGATTTCCAATGAGTAGATTTTACCTAGGTGGGAGGATCTATTTGTTATACAACCTCTCAGGTATGTTTTAAAGCCTCCCAGACCGTACCAAGGGAAGCTGAGCACAAATTTATATCCAAAAACATACTTGTTTCACTCTTCAAATATGTCACTTCCTTTAGATCTAATAAAATGGTGCGATCAAATGACCAAGAAGGATGTTTGATTTGAGCTGGAAGTTTTAGATTAAATAAGAGAGCCGAATGATCCGATAGATGAGAGGGGATATAATTAATACTGGTTATAGAATTTTGGAGGCAATAACTAAATAAAGCAAAATCAATTCTTGAGGTTTGTTTGTATTTTAAATTTCTATAGGATATACCTTGTTTATTGCCCGCTTTTTCTCTCCATAGATCTGCCAGGCCTATTTGTTCCATTATCCCCTTAAGGGACTGTCTAGATTTAGAAGGAGCTTGGCCTCTATATCCGCTATGGTGGGTGGATCTATCTAGTTTTGGATCTAGCATAACCCCTTCAGTGCTCATGACAAATCCAGCTCGTCATGGGCGTTACCTGCGCTGCGCGCATGACGAGCTGGCTTTGTCATGTAAAGTGGGTTTTTTAAATTTTCAGCACACAGTGGGAAAAGCTGCAGCACTCATGCAGATAACATTAAAGTCCCCTGTCCATATTATTGGGTCTGAGGAGGTCGTTAAGTTGTTCTTGATTGTTTCCAAAAAGGACGGGTCGTCTATGTTGGGACCATAATATCCAACTAAATTACACGCCCAACCATTGATAGACATCTTGACTAAAAGCCATCTTCCACTTTGGTCTTCATTCTAGTGAAGAATCTGAACCTTTGCTGATTTTTTGCAAATTAGGAGAATTCCCCTAATGTTAGCGTTATAGTCAGTGCTGATGAATTTGTCTATCCATCTCTGCTTTTTTAGTATTATGTTGGCCTCACTTTTTAAAAGATGTGATTCTTGGATGACAATGATCTGTGCTGGAGAGTCTCGTAAGTATTGTAAAATACGTTCTCTTCTCCCTCGCACGCGCAGACCATTGACATTCCAAGATAGGAACTGAACAGAGGTCATCTTCCAGCATCCACCCCTATTTGCACTTCCCTACCTCTCACTATTGTCTTATTAACCCAATAATGGCAATTTGGTCTGTTTAGTGAAAGAACTTGTATTGTATTGAGGATTTTTTTTAATTTTAATGCTCCCCCTCCCCTTCTGCCCCCCCCCCTTGGAGAACCCTCCCATACTTACTCCGACCAGATTTAGGGCCGGATTCACGTCTTACACGCCTTCACCTCTCACACCACGAAGTGCTCCCCCTTGCCTCAACTGAAACAAAAACCTGTGCATGAACCTGTGCAGAAACTTTACATGTGTTCACCCCGCCTTTATCAGTGTTGTTAATGCAGGACACTCCCAGTATTCATACTTGCATCAAAGGCAATTTAAAATGTCATCAAAGGTGTAAGGTTATTGCCTCAGCCCACCGGTACATAAGAATATTACGGTTGAAACTTCGAATAGGTCTGTTATACTTTGGGGTTCCCCTTCCCAGTGAGATTCATTCTGCTATAAGTATGCTTGTTGTGCTACATGCATGGAGTTAAATGAGATATATTGTGTGCTGCTTCTGGAGAAATGTAACGTCAGGCACACATGCAAAGCATGCACTCTGCTAACTCAAGGGCTTTCCATATGTGCAAGGGTTTAGGGGCAGATTTACAAGCCCCTTGCGCCGCCGGAGCATCACGTTGCGTGACGCACCTGTGGCGCAGCCTGCTGAGTGATATTTACAAGCACAGGTAAAGCCACCGCACGTGACTTAACCTGCGCTTGTAAATATTGCTCCTTTTCACGCTTGGCGTGTTAGTGGTGTGGAATGGGTGTTGCTGTGGGTGTTCGCATGCAACACCCATGTCCACTGATGCACTTCCAGATTTACGAGAAATGGTAAACCTGGAAATGCGTCAGAAATCGATGCCACCCTAAGAGTTGTGCAGCGAGGTGCAACGAGGAAAAATGTTTTCATTTCTCCTCGTTTTTTTACTCTTTTAATGCGTTCCTGCACAAAAGCAATCTCCCCACGAATCAGGCATCCTTGCACCGTGGTGCAAGGGTGCCTGCACCGGCTCATGGCTACAGATTGTGCGCCAGCGCATGGGGAAGCACAGAGATGTGACATATAGCTGTAAATATGTTGCACCCCTGTGCTTCGAAACCAACGCAGTGCGGTGCAGCAAAATGACTTGCGGCACCGCGCTGCGTAAGTTTCTTGTAGCTCTGCCCCATAATGTTTAGAACTAGCTCACAATCCGAGAAGCAATGGTTCTGCATTTCCCTCCATTTGTAGACTCAAACCCACCTCTATTGAGCCCTAGTACCAAACTGGCAAACCTGAGTGAGAATGACCTACTGGCTCCTGAGCTCATCTTCGAATACGGGACAAAATAATTTGCAAACACGCTGCATTTTGTTAAGCTCTGCAGAAGAGTACTCAAGTCTAGGTGCTAAAAGCGCTTGGGGTGGGGAGCAAAAAAGCATTTTACGGGGTCCACCCTGATTTTTAACCCCATTTCATAACTAGGACAAAAGTCAGCTGTCAATAGAAAACAGTATTTGGCGCCCCCTAGTGTCTTAGCCACACTAATCCCATTGAAAAAGCACAGGTGAGGCCTGCTTCTTCTTGGCGACCCGCAAGAGTACGGTGCCTCAAGAAATGCAGGACCTGGCACGAAGAGCCCAGGCCCCCATCCCCTTGTGATTGCTTCTCAGAAAGTTAAATGCCCCAACCCCTGAAAGGAATGTCCGTCTTAGGCTTCAGATAGCCAAATATTCCATATGCCTGTTCATCCTGCTAGGCAGTTTCTTTAGAAGACCACTGTTGGATGCAAATGTATGCTTCTGGTTTCTAATTAATTTTGTGTGACATTTTAATAACAACATAAAGAAGGTGAGAAATCCATTAGAGAAAAACGCTGATAGCCCCCCCTTAACCACTGCCACTTTCAATTACACTCACACATAGAACATACAGGATTGCTAGGCAGGATGTTTACAAAGGAAGGGCAAAGTGTAGGCATGCCTACCATCCAGCACGTTCATGCTCACGCTTGTGTGATCTTTTGTAAAATATGACAAATAACCTGTGGGAATGTGAAAACTAAAACGCTTCATGGATATGAAAAGAGAGAACACCCAGGACAAAATAAGCTCACCCTCCATTTCCTCCAGGTCCCTTTGTCTTTGTCCCATACATACGCCACTTTGTCAATGAATGGGATGAGGACAACAGGACCCGGAGTAATGAAGATTACTGGTAAGTAATAGAGCATTACAATGGCAACCAGTCTCATCTAAATGACGTAGATGCAGACACCCCTACGAACATGACATGCATCTCTAGATGCTCTTTGTGCACTGCTGTATCCTGTACACACAGGCATAGCTCAGGGTGAACCGCAGCCTGGGGTGAACATAATACTTAAGGCAACAGTGGTTCCTGTATTAATAAGCACATTATTTTATTTGCAATTTTAATTGCTTGTCCTTATTTATTAATAAAGGAGCCATTACTGCCTTCATTATTGTACGCTGCTGCCTTGTATTCAGAACCCAACTCAAGCCTATCGGAGAATTCGTATTTGAGCGATGTGCACCACAGCATGCCTCATTAAGGGCCCGAAGAAATATAACCATGTCATCCGCACCAAATGGAACCACATTGTCCCTTGCTGACAAGCATCATCTTCAAAACAAGTATCCATCACAACTGGTGCAGTCGCCTATCTGGGTAACAAGCTCACCTCCTCCGGTGGCTCGTGGCACACCAGCGGACCGCATCCCACCGAAAACAAACAAGTGCAAAAGAGATAAAAACAAGACAATGGGCCTTCTCCATCTTTGAACCGTGGATCGGAAACAACATTCCCTACCATCTGGACCACCCCACCCCTGCTCCAGTTTAGGAGAGAGCTGAAGACACACCTCTTTAAACAACACAGGTCCGTTACACTACTGCATTCAGAAGCCAGCTACATCTCCAATCACTTGATAATTGCACTTTTTCCTTTGTCCCTGTAGAACTTGGTTGCCTTTCGGCTAGGTTTGCGATATACAAATATCATATATCCACCTCCTGCTGTGGCTCAGCGGGTTGGCACATGGCCGTGGGTGGTGCCTTGTAATGTAATGTAATGTAATGTAATTTGCGTTTGTATAGCGCGGGTTACACTCCAGGGAGCATCTTAGCGCTTCAGAGTGTAAGAGAACATGGTGGCTTATTGTTCTTGTGGTGGGAACCCTTGGTTAGAATGCTAGATCATATTTTTCCATTTGTATTGGGCAAGGTGTAAATCCAGGTTTTAAGGGTTTTTCTAAAAGTTGATTCTGTAGAGATTTGTCGGAAAGGTGATGGCAATGAGTTCCATGCTCTGGACCCCAAGACAGCTAGAGCTTTACCTCCTCTGGTTTTAAGTCTAAACTTGGGAATAGTCAGAAGATTGTCACCTTGGGACCTCAGACACCTGGAAGCAACGTAGCGTTGGAACATGCTTTCGATGTATTTGGGTCCTGTTTTATTCACTGCCCTGAAAGTGATTAGCAAGATTTTAAAGAGCACCCTTTTATGTATAGGCAACCAGTGCAGGGTGTTCATGGCAATTGTGGCTGAGTTTCTTCTTTTCCATCCCAGCACTAGTCTGGCGGCTGCATGCTGCACCATTTGTAATTTATGTCAGACTGTCCAGTTAATTCCTGCGTATGTGCTGTTGCAGTAATCTATGCGATATGTAATGAGGGCTACTGCCACTGTCTTCCTTGCGGCGAAAGGGATTAGATCGAGAAATTTCCTGAGCCCTTTTATTATGCCGAATCAGGTCCCTTCCACTGCTACTGCTTGTTGATGAAAGCTCAGGGATGGATCGAATTTTATCCCTAAATTTCGGACAGAGTATCACGAATCCCCACAGGACGTCTTCAAACTCCACAAATTCTTCAGCACTCAGCGTGTGCAATCCAAATGTATTCCTTACCTTGACAAAGGCAAGTGTTTTGCTGAAACGTGTCCCGTTTTGATGAGATTGCTGATGTCATAAGGAATACATTTGAATTCCACACGCTAGCTTCCTTTAAGGATATTGAAGGAGTTGTGGAGAGGGAATTTATATACATATATATATTTATTTATTTATTTATGGCATTTATAGAGCGCGCTGCTACCCATGGGTGTCCTGGCGCTAAGTGAAATCTCTCCGAAGGGACCGAGCCAGGCAGATACCTGGTCAACTATACTGAAAACAACCAGGTTTTTAGGTTCTTTCAAAAAAGAAACAGTTTTGAAATAGCTCTAAGCTAAAAGGGGAGCTTTTTCCATGCTTTAGCTGCATTTGCCACAAAGCTTTTACCACCCCAGGTGGCCTTTCTGACAAATGGGACATGCACCAATTTGGCATCAGATGATCGTAGTAATCTTCTTGGTTTATACCAATAAAGGCGTTCTTTTAGATAGGCCGACCCTACTCCATAGAGGGCCTTGTGAACTAAACACATTGCCTTAAACATGGTGCGCTTCCTGAGTGGCTGCCAGTGTAATTTTCGTATCTCTTCCGCTATTGGAGCGTATTTAGGAATGCCCAACAGCAGTCTGGCAGCTGCATTCTGTAAGAGTTGTAGCTTCTGCATTGAGCCTTCCTGAATGGTAAAATACAGACTGTTACTGTAATCCAGCCTCGACATGGTGAGAGCTGTAATCACCGTTTTACGACAGTCTGACGGGAGCAGATGCAGAATTTTCTTACAAGACCTAAGGGCATAGGACATGGCAGAGGCCACCGAATTAACCTGGTCTTTAAAATTGAGCTTCTGAGCTATCCAGGCCCCAAGATTTTTTGCCTTCTTGATAGGTACGGGAAGAGGACTCATAGTATCAGGCCACCATTCTGGTGTCCAGAAGTTGGCATCATTCCCAAAGCATACCACCTCCGTCTTGTTAGAATTTAACTTGAGGCCGTTCTGGGCCATCCACGTCCCAACAGCGTTCATGCAATCGTTGAGTCGGATTGCTGTGCTTTTAGACTCCGCCGGTAAGAGAGACACCACTATTTGGGTATCATCAGCAAAGCTAGTAAGGCTAAACCCAAAGGACTGAATAAGGGGTGCGAGGGAGGACACATAAAGATTAAAAAGTGTCGGACTCAGTGAGGACCCTTGAGGGACCCCACATGGTAAGGAAAATGGATAAGATACAAATTCTCCCATCGCCACCTGCTGGGTCCTATTAGACAAAAATGATTTTAATAATCTCCAGGCCGCGCCCTGAACCCGATCTCCTGCAGCCGATCCATCAACAATACGTGATGGACCATGTCGAATGCTGCAGAAAGATCTAACAGGATCAGGGCCGCTTTACCGCCTAGATCCAGAACAGTCCTTATTTCTTCTGTTGATTTCAAGATGGCAACTTCCGTGCTATGACCCCCTCGAAAGCTGTATTGTGTGTGGTCCAATGCTTGAGAGGACTCGAAAAATTGTCTCAATTGCATGTTTAATTTTTTTTCAATCATTTTAGCAGGAACCGGGAGTCTAGATATCGGTATATAATTGTTTGGGTCTTTAGAGTCCAGATTTGGTTTCTTCAGAAGGGGCAGAATAGAAGCTTTTTTCCAATCTAATGGGAAATGTCCCTCTGAATACATTAAATTGAAAATAGGTGTAAGAACTTGAGCTACTGGCTCAGCCGCTAACTTTAATACAGTGATCGGGCAAGGATCCGAGGGGGAGCCGGTCTTCACCAGACTAAGAAGATCGCGAGTTTCTGTGACCGTTGGAGGAACAAACGTGTCCAATATCGACTCCAGCTCTGTTGATCGATTAATGGTTTGATTAGCAGTGTTCTTAACCAATGTGTTAGAGAAAGTGGAGAAAATAGCATCCACTTTATCAAAGAAGAATGTAGCCAGTTTATCACATAACTCCTGACTAGGCGCAGCAGTAATCATTACTGGACTAGCCAGGCTGGTGACAGTAATAAACAGTTCTCTCGCTGAATTTTTGGCTTTATTGAGCTTCATAGAGAAGAATTGGATTTTGGCCTGGTTAATCTGGTGTTTAATATATATATATATATATATATATATATATATATATATATATATATATATATATATATATATATATATATATATGTAAAGGAATCCCAGCCTGTCAGTGGATGACAGGCAGCAGCAGGGTGCAGACCTCAAAGCGCCACGGCAGACAGCCAGGTGTAAAGCTCACAAAACGATCCAAACTCAAGTGAGTAGCAGGTTTAAACGTTTATTTAGAAGTAACGCGTTTCACTCCACTAGGGAGCTTGTTCACACAAATGTACTCAGAAGAAGTGAAGGAATATATACAAGGTGTGGGGAGGGGCTTGATTGGGAAAACACGCCCAAAAGTAAAAGAGGAAATAAAGAAACAGTGTCTAAATTAAAAACATGTTAATTTCACATGAACAGCAACATGTACCACGCATGATTGCACATTTCAAACAGTGATCAAGGCAAATTTGTAAATGGTGTGTTGTAAAATACCAACATGGATCAGAAAAAGCGTTCAATGGAAGTAAAAAATATAGCTGGCTGAAAAATCAAATAAGAAAGCAACATTGCTTGAGTCACGACATAGTGCCTACATTATGCTTTGCAAAAATGTTAGCAGCCAACCAAAAAGTTAAAGAACGCAAGAAAACAGTCAAGACATAGTGCCTGAAAAATCCAGCAATGCCAACGTTTCTCAAAATCGGAGAAAACGTCATCACGATAGAAAACAGATAACGGTGGTACAAGTTAAATACTGCAAGAAAGATGTAAAGCAATAAATTGCTGAGGATAAGGAAAACAATAAAATAAATTAAAAAAGTGAAAAAATTATAAAAGATACAAGAGCTCAACCACAAATGTGTAAGAATAAAAAGTCAAAAAGGAAAACAACAGAACACATAGTAAATTCAGTGGCGACATGGATATATTCAAAACAATCGCATGAATCCTAGTTAATGCAAATTAATAAAGAGATATGACTTAAGGGTAGGCGCCACATCAAACACCTGGCAATGAGCCAGAAACAATAGTTGACACCATGACTGAACCAGAGAAGGAAAAAAGGAAAAAATCTACAGAGACCAAACCGCCAAGTAGGACTATATATAATATAGTGTTTTACAAGAAACTTTTCAGATCCTCACTTAAATTAAGCCCATTGGGGGCTTTGGTGTCGAGGGACAGAATGAGTTGAGATTCTCGCTGTCTCAGCAGTTTTTCACGGTCCCCACCCCGGCTGGGTTGAGGTACCGAACAAAGGACTGTGTATTGAAGGTCCTTAAGTTTCTTATTATGGACTGCTCCAAAATGCCTAGCCACTGGGTAATTGCTGTCACTGTTGACGATGGCCCTTATGTGCTGCAATATTCTCTGATGAACAGGCAACTTGGTACTGCCTATGTACTCCAGATTACATGTACACCTGAGATTGTAAACCACAAACTCAGATCTACATGTGAGGTGTTCTTTGATGGGAATAGGCGTGTTGCTGAATGCTGTGACATAGTGACTGGCATTTGTGGCAAAATTACAGGCACGGCAAGAAGTGCATTTAAAGAAGCCCATTTTGGTGGTCTTAGTGGGTTTGGGAGGGTTTTCAGGTGCTATCCTGTCAAGAGCATCGCACATGGATGGCGCACGTCTGAACGTGATGGTAGGTGTTTCACTTAGCATTGGACCCAAAATGGGATCCGTCAGAATGATAGGCCATTCCGTGCCAATGATGCGCCTGATTTTTCGCTCCTGTGAGCTGAAAGTGGTTATAAGCCTGACAGTACGTTGGGAGTCATCTATGTTGTCTTTGGTGTTCACAGTATGAGGCTCCTTGGGCTTGAGTAATGTGATCCTGTCTAATGATGAAGCTTTAGCCAAAGCTTGATCAAGTATGGCTCTGGAGTACCCTCTTTGCAGGAAACGTTGTTTGGAATCCTCGAGGCATGTTGCCAAGGAGTCAGGGTCGCTGCAGATTCTGTGAATACGAATAAATTCACCAAAGGGGATACTACGGATGGTATGAGCTGGATGGGAGCTACGTGCGTGCAAGATGGAATTCCCAGCAGTACTCTTACGATGTAATTTGGTCATGAGGGTGTTGTCCCTGATGAACAAATGCACATCCAAAAATTCCGCTTCTGAACTGCTAAGGTTGGCAGTGAATTTCAGATTTAAGGTGTTGGCATTGCAGTCAGATACGAATGAAAGGGCTTGATCTTGGGTGCCCTTCCAGATGATGCAAATGTCGTCGATGTAACGCCAGTAATGCGCGATACATGACGACCAGTGTGCGTGTGTGGCTCTGAGCTCGTGCTCCTCCCACCAACCCACATGAAGACATGAGTAGCTGGGGGAAAAGCATGAGCCCATAGCCACACCACGCAATTGCTGGTAAGTGTTGTTTTTAAAGCGGAAAAAGTTGGAGGTCAGGCAAAGTTTGATCATGGCAATCAACATGGAATTGTGTTCCCTGAAACAAATGGCACGTGTGTTAAGATAATACTGACATGCGTTTACACCGTGCTGATGATTGATTGAGGTGTAAAGCGATTCGATGTCTAGAATCAAAAACAAATAATCATTACACCAATTAACGTTCCCAATCTTGGTCAAGAAGTCTGTAGTGTCTTTTAAAAAAGAAGGGAGACTCGCCACATGGGGCTGGAGAAAGAAGTCTACATATTTGGAGATGTTTTCGGTCATACTATATATATATATATATATATATATATATATATATATATATATAAACAAAATCCTGTCACCTCAGCCTTTGATGCTGCGTTTTCCACAGGTACGAATCACTCAGACACAAAGCGTTCGTGAATATTCAGTGGTTTATTTTCTCCTCTCCACCAGCATGACGCGTTTCGGCTGTATTACAACAGCCTTGATCACATGGCATCAAATTACCAATGGGAGTGTTTAAATACTGTGCAAATTAGGATTGACAACAAGCACCTGGTTAAATGACATAGAAAAAATCTTTCAACTCGCCAAAATGTTACAAAAGGGAAAAACGAGAAATAATTCATTAACAAATCACGCATAAAAACGTTATTGTCAATAGCTCAATAAACATTACTAAAATCACAGTAATGGGTTCCAACAATCAATTTGCGTATTGTAGATAATCAATATTAACAATACTCAATATAGTTTGTGCGCTCATATATAACCATAGTGATAAAAAAGTATTCTCTATTTAAAATGAACGCCACTGAAAAGGTGTCGGACATCTAGCCTTGTACAACCACAATAGTAAACATTGACTTTTGTAAACATTGACTCTATTCTATGTCATTAAAAAACAGAACGCGTGCTTAATGTCAAATTTAAGTGCAAGTGCAAAAAATATTTAAAGTGCATAGTGACTGCGCAATATCTACAAATTTGCAATAAAAGGTAAATATAAAAACCATCACAAGGTGATAGACAATGGTAAAATTTGCGCTAAAATTTCATACATACACACAGATGTAAACACTGATAGACAGATGTTGATCATGAGAACCTTACTATAGCCATAGTGACTGTATTAACCTGCATCATCTTCTATTAAAGAAAATCGTTTAAGGTATATATGCATGACCGGCTTGTGAGAACCCAAACCTACTACCTTGCAGTGCAAATGCTCTCTCAACAATTCAAACAAAGGGCTCAACATACAAAATGAGAAAAGCAGGAAATTTAGAAAAATAGAACAATATAGACCTTAAAATGATATAAATCCATCATTGATAAGTTCTAAGTGTGATTGGGACTGATCAAGTTCACCTAGTCGAAGTTAATAATACATGTTAGGTCATCAACCTAGGTCCTCAGCTTATTGGAGCTATGATGTATTGAGACCCCAGAGGCACATTACAACAAAGAGGGATAAATGACAAGTCCCTAAAGGAAAACCTGAAGGTCCTCCCCCCTGTTCAATCCATTGGGGATCCTGTTATCTAGAAGCACAATGTACTTGCTTTCTAATTGCCTCAAGTGTCTTTCCCGGCCCCCCCCCGTATGTTCTTGGGCATAGCGTCAATAATGAAATATTGCAGATGATTCAGGTCTTTAGCATGAACCAATTCAAAGTGGCGGGCAACTGGGTATGTTACATCTGAATTAACAATCGCTCTCAGATGTTGCAGAATGCGATTGAATGCCTGCCATTTGGTGCTACCCAAGTATTTTAACCCGCAGGAACACTCTAATACATATACCGCAAAATCTGTGCGGCATGTGTATAACTCTTTGATCTGAATGAGTGTAGGGTTAAAGGCTGAACAAAATTCCGAGGTGTTTACCCCAAATTTACACGCCCTACACGAGATACACTTGTGGAAGCCTTTTTTGTTAGAAAACCATTTCTTTCCACTCCTTACCTCTGGACTTGTTTTGACCAAAGAGTCCCTCAAAGAGGGTGCCCTCCTAAAGACAAGGGAAGGTTCTGCCGGTAACACGGGGGCTAGGCTAATGTCAGTTTTTAATAGGGGCCAATGTTTCTTTAAGATTCCCCTTATTTTACGTTCCTCTGTGTTGAAAGTGGTGATCAAACTGACTTTCATCTCCTCCTTGCCCCTGCTGTTAGTGCCCTCTGTGTCATTGTCCCCAGCTCGATTAACCAGACAATCCTCCCTACTCCTACTATTGGCTTTCTCTTTGGCTACTGTAAGTTCTTTAGCTGAGTAGCCACGTTTCAAGAATCTCTTGAAAACCTCGTTCTGGCACAATTCTAAATCCTGCTGAGCACTACAGATTCTACGTATCCGGGTAAACTTCCCATAGGGGATGCTTTTTATAAAGTGATCTGGATGGGCACTAGTGGCTTGCAAAATCGAATTGCCCGCAGTGCTCTTCCTATGGAGCCTAGTTTCAAGGGAGTTATCATGGACATAAACTTCCACATCAAGACATTGTATGCTAGTAGTACTTATTTGGGAGGTAAATTTGAGATTAAGGTCATTGATATTCAAGGCTTTCACAAAGTCCCTGGCTGAATTTTCTGACCCTTTCCACACCATGCAGATGTAATCAATGAACCTCCAATAGTGAATGATGTTATTGGTAAAGCTAAATGTGTGCCTGAGGACATGCTCCTCCCACCACCCAACGTGTAAACAGGCATAGGTTGGGGAAAAGCATGCCCCCATAGCCACTCCCCTTTGCTGCTGATACACTTCATTGTTGAATAAAAAATAATTATTCATCAAACATAACTGTGTCATTCTTATCAGCATATCATTGTGATTTTTAAAACTCAAATTACGTTGGTTCAAGAAATGCCTAACTGCATTAACGCCATCTGTATGTTCTATACTAGTGTATAGGGTACTTATATCAAGAGCCATTAAGATGTAACCAGGTTCCCATTTAACCTCCTTCAATGTCATTAGGAAATGTCCAGTGTCCTTGATATAAGAAGGACGTTCAACAACAAAGTTCTGGAGGAAATAGTCAACATATTTGGAAATGGCTTCCAAAAGGCTACCTTGGGCTGAAATGATGGGTCGCCCAGGTACAGGAGATATGAATTTATGAATTTTAGTAATGAGGTAAAAAGTTGGAATCAATGGAAATTCCTTCTTTAAAAATGCCAGTTCTTGTTTGGTTAATAATCCATCTCTTTTCCACTGATTTAGCTCCTTATGTACAGATTCTTTGAGGTTACGGATCTCATTGAAATTTCCTTTCCTGTAACATGATGTGTCCGCCAGGTGCCGATGGGCTTCTTCCATGTATTGGGTCTTAGGCCAGATGACAATATTACCTCCTTTGTCGGCTTTATTAATTATCAAATTAGAATTGCTTCTCAATCTTTTCATTAAAATGAAATATTGCTTCTCCATATACTTAGGTTTTTTGATCTTTCTGGAGACTTTGATCTGCAATCCCTTCAGATCCTCTGTAACCATGTCATTGAATGTGTCAATAGCATCCTTGGGCATGAGGGGTATGAAAGTGGATGGTACCTTAAAATGCGTTTCACAGGATGCATTAATATTGACCCCCATTCTGTCGCATCTGACTTGAGTTGAACTGGCACCTAGATCTTCATCCAATGCCAATTCATGTGCAGTTTGTAAAGCTTTAATGTCAGAAACTTGAAACTTAGATGAGGGTTGGGACTCATTCGTGATATTTTTGGCTCGGTCCTGTACATTGGCTAATTTAAAGTGTTTCTTCAACTTTAATTTCTGAATAAATTTAAAAACATCAATCCGGGTCTGTACATAGTTATTGGAGTTTTTAGGGCAAAAAGAAAGACCAAGCGATAACAGCTGTGTTTCTGCTTTGGAGAGGACAACATCCGAGAGATTTACAACTGTGGTGTAAATTTCTTCATCAGAGATAATATTCATTTCAGATGTTTTATCTTTATCTGATATTGCTCCATCAGTAATCGCTTGCTTAATTTCTACATTTCTTGCTTTTGCCTCTCTTTGCGAAGCCTCTCCCTCCGGTGTTTCCTCCTTTCGTTGCATTTGATGTTTTTGCATTTCTGGTTGTATTCCACTGTTGCTGGGTTTTTGGTTGTAAGGTTTTGAACCTGTCCTCGATTAAAAAACCCAATCCCTCGGATGGTGCAAAGTGAGTTGGAACTTGTGCTCGCATAGATGCCCCCGCCTGCTCATCATCCGAACCCACACTGCTAGTGGTTGAACTCAATTCCGCCTCTGAAAGACCCACTTCTGGTCCTTAACTGGGTACTTGTAAGGCAGCTTTGGGGATGAGTGCTTGTCTCTTCATTGTGTCGTATTTACGAGCAAAAGTAAAAATTCTGCCCGTCTCATAGTCCTGTTTATCCCGGGCGAATTTATACTGTTTGCGTATACTGATCGTTTCCTGGTGTTTAGCTAGCCTGGCATCTATGTCATCTCTGTATTTTTGATGTAATCTTTATCCTTGTGTGTGTCCAATTCACTGTTCAATGCATCGATTTGTTGTAAAATGTCATTCCTATCAATCTCCGCATACTTTATCAATATGCAAATCATATTTCTGGAAGCCTCCAGATTGTTGGTTGCCCATTCCTTCAACATGAGGGGATTGGGGTTCTCAAAAGATGGAGCTATGAGAACCCTCAACCCCCTCGGGACTCTGCCCACTTCTAAATACTTCTCAAGCGAGCGTTTTTCCCATCACTTAGTGGTTTCAGTCCTTAACAACTTTTCCAACTTTCCTTGTCGGTTCTCAATGCCGGAAGGTTCACAAACATAGCATCCGCTAGTGCCTCCCGGTTTTTCAAAGCCTCCGCTGGTGTGGACATGATTATTTCAGGGGAAAATAAACCATACACTGCTCCTAACCGTTGTCTAATCACGGAAAAAGGAGCCTAACTATTAAAGTGTCAATATCCTTTCACCCGCACAATAGGATGTTTCACACACGTGTGTATCAGCGTGCCCTCTCCGGCTTACCGCAGATACCTCGTAGTCCCTCGGGGTCCTCCGACTCATGTAGGGTGCTGCTTCGGAAAACTGTGTTCCTCGGTGAGAAAGCTTGCCGATTCTTCTTTCCCGTGCGGGGAGCTGCCAACTCATTTACTCCTTCCGGGTCAAGTCCAAAATCCGCCTCCGCGGTGTCGGTATAGATATATAGATATAGATATATATATATTACCTACTGGCGTTCGCCAGTAGGTATATATAGTTAGGATAAATTCCCTATGGGACTTTTGAAAATTCTATGTCTAATAACTTTGGCGTTTGTGGATGGAATCGGCTGAAATTTTCAGGAAAATGGCACATTTTGTTTCTGAGCAGCTCCTGAAAATTTGGTGGGGTTTCGTCAAGGGGGGGCTGAGAAAAAAGGGGGGTCCCAAAACGCGTTTTTTGCATTGAGTTTTCCATAGGGCGGTTGGACTCACTTTTAGCTCGAACGGCTGAATGGATTTGCACGAAACTTGGCAAAATTGTAGGGACTGTTAGCCCGATGTGCCTTTGCTAGGTCTCAATATATGTGCTCCAGTAGTTTTTGAGAAATTAACGTTCAAACCAAGATATATATCTGTAACAGCGCTCTGGACAGCGATCCGGTCCGCTTACTTTTCGCTTATCGGAACTTTGCGCGCAGAAAGCTGATTGGCTCTCCGGTGTCTGTCAACATTCTAAACAGTCCGGAGCGGACGCCATCTTGTCTCTCGGTAGGATCGAGAGAGAAGAAGAGGTGGAAAACGAAGGGGGAATTTAATGAAAGGGGGCAAGGTATCCCCCTCTTGACCTCCTAGGAATGTTGTTGGGGTTATTAAAGGGTCCCGTGGGGAAAATAAAAAAAAAATGATTTTTCACGGTAGAAGCGCGGCCGCGAACTGGTAGCGAAACGGGAATTCGCCATTTTGTGCTTCGTAAATTAAATTACTAGTTATAAGTGGGTACGGGAGACGTATCCTAATCCCCTATGTTTCCTGGGGGTGGGTGAGGAGGCTGATATATGTTGATACATCTCTTCCAGCGGCTGTGCGTGAGCTTTTTTTTTTTTTTTGCTGCGTGACAGTCCGGAGCGGCCGCCATCTTGTCTCTCGGTAGGATCGAGAGAGAAGAAAAGGTGAAAAACTAAGGGGGAATTTAATGAAAGGGGGCAAGGTATCCCCCTCTTGACCCCCTAGGAATGTTGTTGGGGTTATTAAAGGGTCCCGTGGGGAAAATAAAAAAAAAATGATTTTTCACGGTAGAAGCGCTTCACGGGCCGCGAACTGGGCCGCAAACTGGTAGCGAAACGGGAATTCGCCATTTTGTGCTTCGTTAATTAAAGTACTAGGTATAAGGGGGTGCGGGAGACATATCCTAATCCCCTATGTTTCCTGAGGGTGGCTGAGGAGGCTGATATATGTTGATATATCTCTTCCAGCGGCTGCGCCATCTTGCCTTTTTTCGAATGCCACAATTTTGTCGTGCACGGCAGCCATTTTAGATGCCAGGCTGGTCCCAGGCTATCACCTACCCCTGCGGATGTAGTTTATGGCCCCAGCTGTAGAGAATTCAGACATGCCAATTCTCCTGATTCAGGCGTGTGAGTACTGATTTCAGTGCTAGTCTCCCGCCTCCCGATTTCTGCAAGCAAAAACCCGGGGGCATATTACTAACAACTAGCGATAATTTTTGTCTATAACTTGTTTAGAGACAAAAATTATCGCCGCACATCGGCGATTTTTATCGCAGATAAACCTTGCTATTATCGCAGAAAAGTCAGCGATATTCATGTATTATCGACCTAATGCTCTTAGCCATGTTATCCACCTCCCATTGGATAACATGGCTAAGACCTGCTCAGGGCAGGTGTTAGCTTTTGGAGATATTCGCGCTTAGTGCGAATATCTCCAAAAGTTGGTAATAGAAGGTAGCGATGTTAGGGACTGTTTCCAGTCGCTAACATCTTGGCACGCCACTTTGCATGTCATTAGTGATAAGTATCACTGACATGCAAAGCCGGGCCCAAGATGGTCGCTATCTCCTTTTAGGTGTCACTAACTGGTGTTAGCGACAGCTTGATAATAGGGAAATAATTTTATCTCCGCTTTCATGGTTTTTAAAGCCAAAAAAGCGGAGATAAACCCCCTTGCTAATATGCCCCACGATTCCTTGGGGGTTTCAGCTGATAGGGCTTGGTATTGTGTTACATGGTAATTTTTCCATGAAACGTCAGAGGGTCGATGTAGGGGTTCTAGAAGAGGTGATAAACCATTTAAGCCTCATGAACAAGCGCATGGTCTTTTAAAGATTTCTGAAGTACTCGGGGCGGCGGTGTGTGTGTGCCCTCTTTCAGGAGCGGGCGGGGGGGCACTGCCAGCAACTTGCCAGGTCAGGTAGTGTTCAACACGTGCATCACCCTTTCTCTGCTTGCTATTGCGCTCCATGCTTCGGAAAGGTAAGAAAAAGAACGTGCATTTGAGTTTGAAATGTCCGATCCTGCAGCAGCACACTTCCAAAGCCCACACATGACAATAACCCGATTCAAGGCCCCATTCACCCGTTTTTCAAAAAATAGATAACAGTCCAACAAAGTAAGGTTATAAAACTTTATTAACTTTTAACGATAATGAACAGAACAAAAACTAAAAACATTTAAACATTTATTAACACAAAAAGCAACAATGGTTAGAAGCTGTCTTTTGTGCGAATAGTCCCAAGGCAGCACAACGTGCAGAGTTCTGGACGGCACCCAGGTGATGTCGCCTGGGTGCCGCACTGGTTTAGGGATCCTACAATGCTGCTCCGAAAATTGGCGTGGGGTGTCCCGGGTGGGGCGGGGGGAGGCCTCGTCAGTAGCGGTCTGTTGTGCGAATAGTCCCAAGGCAGCACAACGTGCAGAGTTCTGGACGGCACCCAGGTGATGTCGGCTGGGTGCCGCACTGGTTTAGGGATCCTACAATGCAGCACAGAAAAACAGCGTGGGGCGTCCCGGGTGGTGCGGGGGGAGGCCTCGTCAGTAGCGGTCTGTGTCCAGTGTCACATGGCTGACACAACATGTACGACAGGCACCCAGGTGATGTCCAGTAAACTGCCGCACTGGTTTTGGTATCCTACAATGCTGCTCCGAAAATTGGCGTGCGGCGGCCCGGGGGGGGGGGGGGGAGGCGGCGTGAACGGGCCTCCCCAGGTGGCGGCCATCTAGCTGAGTTGCGCTCGCTCTTGCGGCCACAGCGTCTCGCTCACCATGTTGTGGAGTTGCTCCCACTCTTGCAGTGCAGCGATAGGCGGCTGCCACATGGCTGTCAAAATGGCGGACGGCTCTTCGGTTTTGGGCCTGGTCCACTGAAATGGCCCTGGGACACCTTGGAAGTCGGACGCTTGCCTGCTAGGGCTTGGGCTCCATTCTCGAAAAGCGTCCCCTCAGCCGTGAAGATTGTATAAAAGTCTTGGGGGCCCCCGACTCCCGCAGGCTTCCGGTGGGGAGCGGCTGCCATGATTGCTCGCGGAATGACCACGACGGAGCCACGAGATGGTGGTGCTCTCATGCTGACGCCAGCTTCAGTCTGAATGATCCAGAAACAAGGTGGGGCTTTCATCGTTTGGGAAAAAAAATGTTCTAAACCAATGAAAAGTGTTATTTTTAGGTCATATGACCAAGCCTTCCATCTTTAGGAAACCAAAAGTAAAATGAACCAATGAAAAGTTTTATAAACAAGTCACATGACCTGTTCTGCGGCATAGGGCTACAAAAAGCGTAGAAAATCCGTTGGCACGTGAGGCGGCGTCAGTAGCGGACCGATGTGCGAATAGGCCGAAGGCAGCACAACGCGTCGAGATCCGGATGGCACCGAGGTGGTGTCCAGCAAATTGCCGCACTGGTGTGGCCATCCTACAATGCTGCGCCGAAAGACGGCGTGTCCAGCTGAGTTGCGGTCACTGTCAGTAGCGGACCGATGTGCGAATAGGCCGAAGGCAGCACAACGCGTCGAGATGCGGATGGCACCGATGTGGTGTCCAGCAAATTGCCGCACTGGTGTGGCCATCCTACAATGCTGCGCCGAAAGACGGCGTGTCCAGCTGAGTTGCGGTCACTGTCAGTAGCGGACCGATGTGCCGAGATCTGGATGGCCAAGTTTCAAGTTTCATCTGGCAGTTTTTCTCCATCCCTCCTGGATCAAAGAAGGTGAATGCTAAATATGCCACCTGCCTCATCTGAACATATGAAGTTAACTTGTATACACTGTGGTGCTATGCTGTCCTATGGCAACATGAGCATCAACCTGATGAATACGGCATTCGAAAATCATAAATGCCCTAATGCACCCAAGAAGTCATTTTTTTTTTGCTCCAGTTGAGCCGTTTTCAATGCCTGTTTTTTGTTGTTTCCCCTCCATCAAGAACAAAACAAAAATACAAGGCGCTAAGATCCGAATGGCAAGTCCTGGATGTTGAGTGCCTCAGTTGAGAGTTCTGAGCAGTGCTTGTAAGACTGTCTGAAGCTTATTTGCACCTGCTGCAGCTTCACTAGGTCCGGCGGAACTTTTTTCCTTTTCCTTTCTGCTTCTTTTCCTACAATGCGTTTCATCTAAAGACACGACCAGGTCCCTGAATGTGTGCAGGGGGACGCTATTGATTGAATGAAAATGGCGGCTTGACACAAAGCTGACTCAAGCGTTACTGTTGGTGCTATACAGACAAAAATTGGTTTTCAGTTTGTACATTCTTCAGGTTTTTTTTCCATCCAAGTCTGATTGAGAGTTTGTAGAAAAATGGCTTCAGATTTTCCACATACTACTCTTCAACATTCTTCCTAAATGTAACAATGTGAAACTCACTAGGAGAACGGCTGTTTCTGTTTCCTTTCAAAATGCTGCCACCAATATTTTCTGAATGGAAGACACCATCTTGTAGCATAAAGGGCCGAAAGGGGTTCTGGTCTGGCCGATGGTTGGTGGAGACATTTTGACTATATCTTGGACCTGCCCGGCCTCGCCCAAAATGGCGCCGGTATAAATGGGACTCGTAACTCTTTGCCCGCAAATGTATATCTAGAAAATGTTATTGTAAGTGGCCCTGTCGTATTTTAATTACAAAATGTACGTCCACCGATTCCGCAACTGTTAGACACCTTTGTTCTTGTCACCTAATGGCCCGCTCGTTACGTTCTTCTACAGTGTAAATGTCTCCTCATCATATACGATTTGAGTTTGCTCCGTGGCCGGCCCACGTGGTTATAGGCCCGTATTTGTATACTGACATTTTCACAATAAAGGTTTTTAAAACAAAACACGGTAGTAGTATTTTCATTTGTAAAGTTTTTACTTTTAGTGACTGTTTTCGAATCAGTAAAAGGCAAGTGAAATAAAGCAGTCCAATTACATGACGGATAAAAGGTATAATATGTAGGAACGCAGTAAAGATAAATGGTCAAGGGCAGTTGTGTTTTTCATGTCTGCAACATAAAGTGATCGATAAGAATCTGATAATCAGGCGCATCGGCGACTAAGACAGCAGGCCGAATCTCTTTTACTCAACGGCTCCGTCATGGAAGGAAGAAACGCCCTTTTTCTCGAAAAAGGAATATATTTTACTTGCCAGACAGTTGTAAATTTTCCGGGAAAGTACATTAGCCTGGAATATTATAACATATGTTTGAAAAAAAAATATTGTTCGAAAATAATAAAAAGCGTAATTTTTAGGTCATATGACCAAGCTTTTCATCATTAAATTAACAAAAGTAAAATGAACCAATGAAAAGTTTTATTAACAAGTCACATGACCTGTTATGCTTACGTTACGCGCTGCGCGCCGCGCCTCGGATCACTTCCGGGTGCGCTAACGCGGCGTGTCATAAAACGCATTACGCGACAACGTAGGTCAAGAATATAGTCTAAATGTCTCCACCAACCAGCGTTCAGAACACAACCCCTTTCAGCAGTCCAAAAAGTTCTGTTAAATGACAACAGAGGGGACAGGCAACAAGAACCATCAGTCAAAGAGGGGAGGGCAAGTTCTTCTCTTCCGGGTCATGTTGGGGCGCTACCGGAACTGATCGAATTGGTAGTCTACAGTGTTTCTGGATGTTTCAGACTAAAGCTGGCGTCAGCATGAGACCACTACCATCTCGTAGCTCCGTCGTGGCCATTCCACGAGCAATCATGGCAGCCGCTCCCCACCAGAAGCCTGCGGGAGTCGGAGGCCCCCATGACTTTTGTAGAATCTTCACGGCTGAGGGGACGCTTTTCGAGAATGGGATCCAAGCCCTAGCAGACAAGCGTCCGAGTTCCAAGGTGTCCCAGGGCCATTTTAGTGGACCAGGCCCAAAACCGAAGAGCCGGCCGCCATTTTGAGAGTCCTGTGGCAGCCGCCTATCGCTGCACCGCTAGAGCGGGCGCATCTCAACTACATGGTGAGCGAGACGCTGTAGTCGCAAGAGCGGGCGGAAAACAGCTGAATGGCGGAAGAGGCACAGTGTAGCAAAAGCGGGCGGAATGGCAACTAAAACGATAAAGGGGCGTCTCACTACAGCTTGTCTTCAGGTCAAACGGATTGTGGGACAAGGTCCAGAATTGAAGAGTCATCAAAAGGCAAAAAGTACCGCCGGACCCCGGGAGCCGGCCGCCTATGTCGGGGGCGATCTCAGGCTACACCAGTGCTATAAGACTTGGGGAGGGTGTCGGAGCCAAGCGTCTTCTCCGAGTCCATGGCCATCACAGCGCCCCTCAGGGGCCTCCGTCAAGCTGTTTAGGAAGGTAACATATCATATTGTTTTCTAATGCAGTCAGGTCCACAAACGACACTCACTTACTTTGAGAATAGTGAAGCTGCAGTAGGAGGAAATAAGCTTCAGACAGTGTTACAAGCGCTGCTCAGAACTCTTAACTATGGCACCCAACATCCAGAACTTATGCTATTTGAGAATGGTAGTGACATCGAAGCATCTCGGGGACCAAAACCATTAACGTACTTTCACGTATGAAAATCTTACTTGGGGAGGGGGCGGTTCTGCCCCCTCCCAGTCAGCGCCACCACACCGTATGTTGAAAATCTGAAGCCATCGTTCTACAAAGTCAATCAAACTTGGATTGAAAAATCTAGAAAAATGTACAAACTGAAAACCAGTTTTGGTCTGCATAGCATCAGTAACAACGCTTGAGTCAGCTTTGTGTCAAGCCGCCATTTTCATTCAACAAAGCACAGGCATTGAAAAAGGCTGAAATTCAGAACTCTAAACTATGGCACCCAACATCCAGGAGCTTGCTATCCGGATCTTGGAGCCTTGTGCTGTTTTCGATCTATTCACACATCGGTCCACTACTGACATCATCTTATAAACCAACGTTATGTAAATAGTTTTTTAATAAAATGTTTTACCCTATTTCTTTGCTGGTGTGTTGTCTATATTTTTAATATTTGCATAGGGTTTGTCATTATTTTGTGCGGGATGGGTGATGGAGCCGAGCTGTCTTGCAGCCCTCATGGTGTGGAGCTCAGTTCATCTCACTATTTTCGTATTTCTCAAGAAGGGTTGTTCCTAATATTTCTATTTTAGCGAGGTCAAAAAGAGATCCAATTAGTGGCCTACTGATTTTGCTCGATTACTTTTATTTTTTTACACGATTTTTCACTATCTGCAAAGACTAAACAGAGTATTGCGACTTTGTGCTTGTTTGTAAATAGAGAATGATCCAAAGAGAACCAATTCTAAAACAGTAAATGCTTGGACAACAATCAATCAAATGGAGAGACAAGGAGGTACGACGGATTACAACGGGGGTAAAGGCCTGCGTTAACTACCCTTCTGTATCTGCAAAGAGAGAGTACTAACAAAGGCAAAAGAGGGGAGGGGGGGGGGGGCAGCGTTCAAAGCACATCAGCGTGCATAAATACGAAAATGTTTTTATCTATCACGTACTTGACATTTTAAAGCTTTTCATATTTGCTATTAAAAAACCAATGAAATTCACAGAAAAAACCATAGGTTATAGTGGATATATAGTTAGGAATTTGCATTTACAAAACCTTGAAAATTCAATGAAAAAACCATAGGTTATAGGCCATATATAGTTAGGAATTAGCATTTACAAAACCTTATTTTACTCGCATAAAACCATTGAAATTCCATATATAGTTAGCTAACTATAAGCGCTAACTATATATCGCGCACCCGCAATCCACTGCTGATGATGTCACATATTACATCATTCATGACATGGTCAGTGACATCACTGATGACATCACTGATGACATCTCAAATGACATCACTGATGACAACTCAAATGATATCAATGATGACATCTCAAATGACATCACTGATGACAACTCAAATGACATCACTGATGACATCTCATTTGTCATCACTGATCACATCACTCATGTGATAATACAATGAACCTCTTCAGACTCTAATATAACCTTACATACACTCAGTATAAACAGACACTCACAGACTGTCACTCATCCATGGACTTACTCACACACCTAGTCAGTCATGCAAAGAATCAATCACACCTCCATTTCCTCAACTATACAGTTATACACATCTTACTTATTCAAACATATAATAACACATATTTACTCTCTTATATAATCCCTGATACAAGCTCACAGTGATCGATACAGCCACTCACACATTCACTGGCTCTTATGTTCAGTTATTTATATATCTCAACTCTCACATGTATTGTGTTTTACATACGTACTTACTTGCACATGTAGCAATGAGAAATCCATTCACTCACCAACACACCCATGCACAGTCAACCGCCCATATAGCTGTTTCCACATGCACTCTTGAACTCATACTCCTAGTGAATCAACTGCTTACACATCTATGCACAGAGTCACGCACCTCCCAGCCACCCACACACACACTCAGCCTCCCATTCAAATACTTGGGCAACCAATCAATAACCCATATGGCCACTCTTATAGCTACTGATCAACACATGCAGCAGCTTACACAACAACAAATATACTGATGCACGAATTAAGACAGTTTAGTCACTAACCCATGTACTCAGTGAGACACATTTAATCACTCACTCATACAGTCAGTCATGCACCTACTAAATTCTTCATCCAGACACTTATACATCCACTCATTCTTCAATATGTGAAACATATTTAAACTTTACAGACACATACAATCACTGGATGTTGTGATCAGTGATGTCATCAGTGATGTCACTGACCATGTCATGAATGATGTAATATGTGACATCATCAGCAGTGGATTGCGGGTGCGCGATATATAGTTAGCGCTTATAGTTAGCTAACTATATATGGAATTTCAATGGTTTTATGCGAGTAAAATAAGGTTTTGTAAATGCTAATTCCTAACTATATATGGCCTATAACCTATGGTTTTTTCATTGAATTTTCAAGGTTTTGTAAATGCAAATTCCTAACTATATATCCACTATAACCTATGGTTTTTTCTGTGAATATATATATATATAGAGAGAGAGAGAGAGATAAATAGGTAGATATAGATATATGGATATATATATATATATTCCTTTGTTTTTATCTCATATTTGGCACTACGGACAACGGTCAGTGATCAAGACTACCAGTAGACGAAACGCGTTTGATGTAAGGTCGCACTAATAAGAAACTTCAAGTCCACCTGTAAGTGTCGTTGCCTCCTTGAAGGATTTCGAGGAGGAAGGGAAGTTATATATATATATATATCTACATATCTGGTGCTGACAACGAAAGTGTTGCTCAAAATGCCTTTATTTTAAATTGCTCTCGTTCTCCTGCTGAAGCATTTTGTCTATCTTGTCTGTTTGTGAGCAAGGCTGCACGCCAGTCGACACGCGGGAGCACAAGAGCACTGTAAAATGAAGGAATTTTGAACAACACTCTCGTTGTTGGCGGTCTTTTGCCAAATACGAAATAAAGATAGAAGGAATGTAATACAGAGAAGAAAAAAAAATTATATATATGTATATATATATATATATATATATATATATATATATATATATATATATATATATATACACAGCATTCATGACATTTTGGTGGCAAGTGCTTGCATTGCTTACTTACTTCTAGATCAAACTAGACCAATGGAGAGAGAGAGAGAGAGAGAGCTGTATATTTGCACCTAAATCGCGTAATCGAGAGACCACCGAGTGAAATCTATGTGCACTTACAAAGGAAAAGATACAGCCTACTGCTTCATATTTGTGTCAATGTGCAGAGTAATGTGGTTTGAAACGTGAACATGCCGCACGCAGCTTTGTAAAGTCACAGATTCCGCATACTATACCTTTCCAAGCAGAGTTAACTATGCAGCAGGGTCAGATATGTGATATGGCGGTGTAAGTTAATAACTTCCATTGTCTCAGCCGGAGCCACGGTCTTCTTGGAAAAATAAACCAGCTGCAGCTCTGTGCGATAAGATTCGGATTTATTTCAGGGCCTGAAGGAGAGTTTATATAATCGCCCTCATCAGCTCCACTTTACCTGACACCTTTCTGCTTCACACAAGGGGCGCTGTGCAGATGTATGTTTTTTTAAAGGAGAGATTGTGAGTTATTTTTAAATAAAAAACCTGGCACAAGGCAAAGGCTGTCAGTTGCAACCTAGCAATGCTAAAAAAAACATCATTGTTACTAATTCATTTCCTTACCTTTTGTTCCCTGACCATTTCTGATGCGTTTGGTTGTGTTGGCGCAAATAATCTCGTTTATACCTTCTGGGCAGGCTTTTTTCACATCTGTGTATTGTCCGATGTGTCAGTGAGGCTCGAAATCCAACATGACTTGCTGTCAAAATGTATGTGGGGGTCTGTCCCTTCCAAAAACTGAAAGGGCACCTCTGGGACAGGGTAAGTAGCCCACCATTGTAATGAATGGGATATAAGCCTTGAGGTTTGTTGTGTCTTTAATGCAGCGGTGGCCCGTCCCCAGCCAAAGTGGCGAGCCGGCCCTTAGGAGAGAGCTGGGAGGGTTTGACCCGGGGCTATGGAGGTTTGGGGGACAAAATAAAAAAAATGTAAAAAAATATTAACTTACCTGATTGCCGCCGCCTCTGTCGTCCACTCCATCGCACTCTTCTTGGTTCTGGGACAGGGTCCCAGATTGCACTAAAGCCAATCATGACACTGCAAGAAAACAGCTTCATGATTGGCCTGAGTGCAATGACTTTGCTCTCCCAGGCAGACTGGGAGCCTGTGCCTGCTTTCTCCAGCCCCAGCAAGGCTGCTGGGGCTTGAGAAAATGTCACTGCGCATTAGATGTTTGGCCGGCCTGAAACGATTGGCCAAGAACCTCATGCACAGTGATGGGACAAGTGAGTGCACTATCACTCTCCCACTACAGTGTCATCCTCCTGAACTCGCCCCAAGACTCGTCAAAGTCATGAGGGTGGGTCCAGGGGTTTAAAATAAAAAGATAATAAAATGAGTTAGAAAACCGTTTTATTTGTGGGTAGTGGCGGGGGCGCTCCTATGCCCTAATGGAGGGGCCGCTGTTGCCTGGAGTGGTATTCCTGGGGAAGAGGCTGCGACTCTGGGTAAAACCTGTGGCCAGTGTTTCTGGACCCTGTAATCATGGAGCCGCAAACAGCAGGCCTGGTTTTACTAGTGTGACTCTGCACCTGGTGAAACCTTGTGTAACTATGGCCAGGGCTGCAAGCAGAGGTGCAGGTAGGCCCCCACCACTGCCCTTCTCCAGCAAGGGGAGTGCAGTCAACACTCTCCCCAGCAGTTCACTGCCCTGCTGTGCCCAACCTCTGTCTCAGGGTCCCTCAGCTCTGTGCATGCTATTTATTACCTGGTCAAAGCAGGAGGTGAATGGTGGTAGTAAACCATCCATTATTGAGCAGAGATTCAGTAATGACAGGCAGAAAAGGTACTAGTATTCCTAGGCACATCACCCTCATTCCAATTCTGTATTTGGTGCAGGGATAATGGCCAGAACCAGAGAGCGCAGCCCTTTGTGTGCGAGCACCAAATAATAGGCTACTCGCAGTGAGGTTCTAAGAGTGACTTTGAAGGTCTACTAGCTGCTGTACTTAATGGAAATTAAATCAAAATATGAAAAAGTCACTTAGCAATGGCTCAAACTATGGAATCATAACGAATAGGAGTTGGTAATAATACGGTTTATTCCACCAGACAACTGGACAGCTTCAGACACCTTCAGAACTGCAGCAACTGCCCACTACAGAATCACCACACTGCAGATTCTAGAAGATGAGACCAGATTATTATTATTTAAGAAGATTTATATAGCACACTGTTAAGTTTGGTGGAGTCTCTCAGTTCTTATACATCATGGGAGGGCCAGAGGAGAAATTATAAGACTAGCAAAGGTCTGGGAGATTTTCTAAAAAGAGTGAGATGAGGAATGGAAAGGATGTCCGAAGGAATGGAGTTCCAGAATTTGGGGCCTATCACACTGAAAGGGCAGCTAACCCAATGAGCGAGGTAAAAGTTGAAAACTACAAACAGGTATTGCAAGCTTGAATGAAGGGTACTGGAGTGCTGAGGTTTGGTTTATTTACAGGTCTGAAATTGAAGGGCACTGCCAGCCTGAATTTTGTGAATGATATATTTCTGTTTTAATAGAATTCACTAACTGAGTCCAGTCCCCCACCCCACGAGAAGGCCCTAACCCAGACTTCATCTCTCCAGCTCCGGAAAACATGGCGCACCATCTGACCCTCTTAGAAAGTCAATTAGAAATAATATTACTGGGCCTAAATGAAATCCTAACCAACCTCGACAAATCTTGAAAACCCCAGCAATCACGACCTAGGACTCCTATTCTGACCAACCTAAACCTTCCAAAACACCCTATGGGGGCCTCAACCACCTACGTGACCCAGTTAAAGTGTCCCACTAGAACTGACGCAGAGATCTTGCCACTGAGTCACACAAGAACCATAGCCCCGGCTTCCCAGGCACAGAGACTCCTAAGAAAGGAGGACAAACGTAGACTTACTAGAACCATAGCTGCAACGTCTGAGGAGGAAGCAGCAGTTATAGCCTCCACATACAGCTCACCTCCCACAGTCTCCCCTAATTCCAAAATTCAAGTGATCACAGGCTTCAGAAGAGACTACCCCCCCCCCATAAAACCCCCCAGATCTCCGTCCCTCCTCACCACCATACCAATCTCAGCAAAATAGGGTTCTCTACCAACGGCATGCTCATCAATTGCAGATCAGCCACTAAACATGCAACAGAATTAGCAGAAGCCATCCTCTCTCAAGACATAGACATTGGTTCATCACAGACACTTGGCTTACTTGACATCTCACCACCATGCTTAGATATGCTCGTGCCCCAGGGTTTACTATCATCAACAAAGATAGGAAAGACCAATGAGGTGGAGGTGTAGCTATCATTCAGAAGGACTACATCGACATCATGGAAATGGACTCATGTAAATACAACTCCTTTGAATGCCTCACTGTTAACATCAAAATTAAGGCCAACAATCCAATAATCTGTCACCTTCTCTACCACCCACCAGGTAACACTCCCACATTCGGGGAACACTTCTCCGACATGATTTTACATTGCACACTCTGAGATGCTAACAACCTAATCCAGGGTGATCTGAACCTACAATAGAACAAATTGAGAAGCACACTAATTCAAACCCTAAACAATCTTCTATGTGACAATTATCTTTCCCAAAATGGTACAGAGGAAACTCACAACAAAGGAGCAACCTTGAATGCCATCATCTATGATTGAGATGCAATCACGATTGACTACATTCTACCTGTGGACTGGTGGGATCACTACATGATCCTATTCCACATCAACCAAAGAGTGCTATTCCGGCCTCCCGCACAAAGACCCACCCAAATGGTCTAGAAATCTCACTAAGATTCCACTGGACATCATGGAAGAAAGGCTAAGCGCGTTCCTTCCCAGCGGCAATGAGCATCTCTCTACAACAGATCTCACCTCGCACTACAATGCTAACATGGGGGTCTTGCGTGATCAACGAGCACCCTTGAAGAAAAAAAAAGCAGAGCTATTCCTTCCAGATCATGGTTTGACTCAGACATAAACGAAGAAAAGAGACAATTAAGAGCCTCAGAAAGACGCTGGAGGAATAATCCTACTAGTATCCATCGCAATCAACTCAGATCAGTCCAGAAGAAGTACAACAGCCACATCAAGAACAAAAAATCCACGTTCTTCTACTCCGCACTGGACAATGCAAAGAATAGACCCAAGGAGCTCTTCAATATCATCAGACAACAAACATCCAAACCAGCCACGTCCACAGTGCAGGCATCCAAAGAACTTTGCGATGACTTCGCCAACTTCTTCAATGACAAGATATCCAAGATCGAGCTCTCTCTGGTCCCTAACAGCCCCTCCCTTTTCAATAGCAGCCCACCTGGATCACATGGCACCACTCTCTTACCCCACACAAAACCCTGGTTACTCTCCTACCCCTTTCCTGAAACCGAGATAGTCAACTTGATCTCCAACTCCGGGCCCTCCGCACACGTCTTAGACCCTCTACCTGTGCAACTGACCAAAAAACTGAAATGTGCCTTAGCCCCACTCTGGGGCAAGATTATAAACAGCTCCCTAACAAGTGGAATCAACCCAGACTGCCCCAAAGTGGGTCAAGTCACCCCACTGCTGAAAAACCTGGCCTAGATACGTCAGATCTGAACAACTTCAGGCCCGTCTCCAACCTTCCTCTTCTATCCAAAATCTTAGAAAGATGTGTACTACAACAACTAACTCAACATATGGACAGTATCAACCTTCTTGACTCCCATCAATCTGGCTTCAGGAAAGTCTGCAGCACATTCTCATCATCATCAATGACATCCACAAATTTCTAGACTCAGATCAATGCTGTCTCCTTATTCTCCTCGACCCACCGGCAGCATTGGACATGGTAGATCACAAACTTCTCATCAAGGCTCTTCAAGAAAGGGCCAGGCTTGATGAGGTAGTCCTCAAATGGTTCTCCTCCTTCTTACACAACCGCTCCTAGAGAATCAAAATCAAAAACTTCGAGTCTGACCTTCACCCAGTCAACAAGGGAGTTCCTCAATGATTCAACATCTACATGCAACCCCTCAACACCCTACTCAAAAAAGCTAACATACCCTTCCACCTGTATGCCGACGACATGCAGATTTACTTGGAAATCTCCTCTGCTAAGGACATTCAAAGACTCAATGGCATACTGAAGGAAGTACAACTCTGGTAGTCAAGCAATCACTTAAAATTGAATCCTGACAAAACTGAATTACCCTTCATATCGAACAAAGTAGAGAACCCCCAAATGGTGGATTGGCTAAAAGCTATTGATGCGCTCAATGGAAACCTCACCCTGGCTGTCTCTGTTAAATCACTAGGCATCACGCTAGACCCGAAACTGGACATGGCCAAACATATTAAGAACTCAGCTAAGAGTGCCTTCCTCAACCTGACGTTATTGAACAAAATAAAACCTTTCATCCCGCCCAAAGATCTCAAACAAGCCAATCAATCATTGGTGCTGTGAAGACTAGATTACGGTAATGCAGTCCTCACAGGAATTCCAAAAGCACATCTTGCTCCCCTTAAAACTACTTTTAACACGGCTGTCAGAATGGTCACTGGACTCAAGAAATATGAGCACATCTCACTGGCACTCAGAGAACTCAAATGGCTCCCAGTAGAAATGTGGGCTAACTTCAGAATAGCCTGCCTCATACACAAAGCCCTACACACCGGTAAACCCGAATACCTGGAGGCCAAACCCAAAAAACAGGACAGAACAGGAACCTCAGAAGCTCAAACACACTTCTACTCATACCACTGAAAGCTCGTAAACAAAAAACAGCGGCCAGATCCTTTGCCGGAAATGCGCCCAAAATATGTAACTCTATTCCTCCCCACATCAGAACTATTCCCTCCTTCGCTAATTTCAAAAGGCAGCGCAAAATCCTGTTCCTCGATCGATCCTGAGTCAACTGATAGGAGCTGTTGGAGTGCTGTAATCGACTCCTCACTCCACCCTGACTCTACACCAGCTAGACCTCTAACCTGATCTCTCTGGCATTGTGACCTATCAGTATTTGTATTTTGTGATTGTCCACATCATTGTATTTGTGTTTAACATGCTTTGTAACTGATGTAAAGCGCTTCAATGCCCACCAGTCAGGTCAGCGCTATATAAAACTCCTCAAATAAAGTCAGTGCAAAGATTTCAAAAGAGATGAAACAGAAAACAATTTTCTTAGGTGAAAAATACTTCAGATCAAAGAGTTTTGGATGTGGCCATTTTAGAGATGCCCAGGTAAACTGTGTTATCGTTGTCAAGTCTGAAGTTTAGAAAGCCATTTGTAGCCATGGTACAATGAGGGGTTGAAAGGAATGGCAAGTTCCTCCTAAGTAGACTAATTTGATTAGGGCAGGATTCATTGTCATTGGAGATTTGGATATTACCATCAGATTTATGATGAAGTACTATACCCAAATTCCTCATTTTAGGCAAGTAGGGGTGGGACATTGTCCCAGGTTTTGAGGCGATAGGGAGTTGTCCGAATGGTTGAGTCTATGAGAGACAGGAAGAATTTCAGATTTCACATGGTGGATCTTAAGACAGTTATAACCCATCCAGTACACAATAGAGTTCATGATGGCATGAACACTGGCGGTCTGATTAGCAGGGACATCTGGATCAACTGCTTGTCTTCAACAAAGAGATAGCACATTGCTTTGGAGTAAGAATTTTAGCAAAGGGGAGTATTTAAAGGTTAAACAACAGATGTGAGAGGAATGAGTATTGTGGGACACCCTCCATCACTGGGAAAGTACAATAGGAAAAGTGCCTAGTATAATGATTGTATCTAATCTGAGAGAAAATATTTGATTTATTTGAGTTCAAGGTCCAAGACGTTAAAGAATTTTGTGATCCATGGTGTCAAATGCAGTGGGGTTTTTCAGGTGTAATAATGCTCCTGAGCCTCTCCTATCATCCAAAGTGTACATGTCAAACATGTCAGTGAGGATGATCAGTGCAGAAGAACAGACTTCCAGAAAAAGTCCTTGGTTGTCACCAAGAAGGTTTTGAATCTGAGTGAAACTTTGGAGTTAGGTGGTGGTGAATTTCTCTAATTTTGGTCGAAGAAATGGAAGAGAGATGGGTTTGAATTTGACCAGATCATCTGAGTCAAGGCCAGTTTTTTTTAGTAGGGGCTTATCGATTGCTTTTTTGACGGAACTGGGAATGATGCCTTAAAGACAAAGCGGTGTTCTTTATAACTGTGAGTATTCGGGCAAGAGTATTATCCTGGGTTTGATGGAATGATACAGGGAAGATATCAAGTGAGGAGTCTACATTATTTTGAATTGATTGAAGAAAAATAGGAACGTTTGCAGTACTTATGAAAAGGGTATTGTTGCACTTATTGTTACACTTAGAGTTATCCCAAGGGGAGGCAAATGAATTGGAGGACTTGGAAATGGAATAAGAAAGATCATCTTTGATATTTTGTTATTTATCTACAAAGAATGATCCAAGTTTGTCAACTATTTCCTGTGAAGGGGAGAGAGTATACTGAATAGCTTGAGGGTTACGGAGGGCTTCAATGGTACTGAAAATAGCTTTGCTACTATCGGTAGCCATAAGGATGATCTGTGAATAGTTGGATATTTTGCTTTTAAGGAGCAGGTGGTTATATTGATACCTTTGAGAGCAATGACCAGTAAATGCTTAGGTGCCAAAGATTCTTTGAGTTCATAAAGAACCATTTTTTTCAGTTTTAAAGAAAATCTGAAAACCAAACCAGGGACAGGTACGATGTTTAGCTTGACATGTTTTGTTTGGAGTGGAGCCTGTTTATGTAATGACTGGGTAATGGTCATGGTCAGATCATCCAGCAAACATGCACAACTATCAGCTGAAGCCTCCAGGTCAGTTTATGGAGAAGGACTAAAACTGTGTTGAATTCAGTTTTAAGTTCAAGGGGTGCTATGGTGTGCAGATCACTTTTCAAGATGGATGTTGCGATTATATGGGGTGAGTGCTGGTCATAGTTTTTTTTAAACGGAAGGAGAGTAGGACATGGTCAAACCATGGAAGTGAGATGAAAGTGACAATTTCAGTGATATTGAGTTAACAAAAATAAGTTTAGTGTGTGGACAGCTTTGTGCGTAGGGAAGGTGAAAAGTTGACTTACCTAAAGGGTACAAAGTGTCCATGATGCGTTTGGTTCAGAAGCGGGACGTGGGTGGGTGTGCTGGTTTGTATGATGAATAGAATGAGTGGATGAGTAGATTGGTTGTAAGAATGGGTTTGAGTGAAGGGGATGAATGAGGAGTTTTGAGTTAGATGAAGGGGATGAATGAGAAGTTTTGAGTTAGAAGGAGGGCATTTTTTCCAAAATAAAGTGGATACAAAAAATGTTTGGTGTTGTCTTATAGTTTTAAATGTTTTCGAATGTGTCTGAGTTTATTTTTGTAAATTTGCTGGTAATAAATTGAGATTTAATTCATATGGAAAAAGAGGTATGTAGTTACATTGTTTCATCTCAATGCACTGTTTTTTGAAGATTTGAACCATACATCAGTATTGGCAATTGGTTATGTCACATTACATAGAAGCACCAATCCAGTGAGAATTCATGATGGGCCACAATACTCCAAATGGATCTTCATATGCTTAACCTAATACCAGTGGCGGCTGGTGACATTTGAAAGTGGCAAGATTTAAAAGTTGGTATAAGCGCCAAGTGAGAAGCAAGAAGGAACTTAAATCAAAAGTTACTGATGAAAATGCTTAGTATCAAGGAGGTATGGATTGCATTTCTGAGCACTGTAACTTCACGGAATGTTACATAGTTAAGACAATTAATATCTGCCAATCATTCTCCTGCAAGGTGGTTCCCGGCTGTTTTTAACACAGCATTAATGTTTCATTATAATTATAAATTATGTTTTGTTACAGCCTAAAAAAAATATATATATACAGTTTTACTGTGTTACAAAAGCATTATAACATCACATTAAGCAGATAATCTAATGAGAACGTATCAGTTCCATCAATATTATTGGGAAACAATAGTGCAATTACTTAAATCTGTGTCAACACTGACTGTCCGGGCTTATTTAAGACTTCACCAGAAAATAACATCAGTTCCATAAACTTCACATGACCAGGACAGAGTTTGTGTTCCTTATCCACCCAAACCTGCAAGCAAAGGTAAGGAATTAAGGTACTACTACTTTCCTGGTTAAGGAAGGGGTCCTATTGCTACAGTTTCAACGTTAGCATTCATTTGCTAGCAAAGCGCCATGAAGCTGCCCGACAGACAGAGGCACTATCAACAATCAGCCACTCATTCTATACACAAGGGAGTCGGCAAAATCATCTACGCTTGGAATTGTATTGCTTTTGAGATAAGCGTTGCTGATAGCACGCTATCTCAGCAATACAATCCAGCGTTGGCCGGCAATAATTATCCTTGTGCTAAGGTGCATATCAGCAAGGACTGGCGATAATTATCGCTCAGCGCTCCTAGCGGGCGGATAATTATCGCTGGCTAACGCTGGATTGTATCGCTGAGATAGCGTGCTATCAGCAACACTTATCTCAAAAGCGATACAATTCCAAGCTCAAGCTGCCAAAAGTGCGATTATCGCTGGAAATCCAGTGATAATCGCACAATGTTTGGCGATAGCTTGATAATAGGGCAGGGCATACTTAGCAATTATATCAACCTTCCATTGGATATATATTGGCTAAGTCAGACTGAAAGCAGGTGTAAGGAAAGTAGTGATAACCGAGGTTAGCACTACTTTTCTTATCGCTATGCTGTTTAGCGTGCAGCTGGTTAATTGGAAAAATGTCAGTTAGTGAAATTACTCACGTTATTTAGGTGTGGAACGCCCATTTTGCATCTCATTAGAGATGCAAAGGGAGGCGTATGAAAAAAGGGTGCTAACATGCGATTATGCATGTTAGCACCCTCTTGTTAATAGGGCGATAGCTTTATCTCCGCTTTTTAGGCTTTTAAAGCCAAAAAAGCGGAGCTAAAGCCCTTGTTCATATGCCCCTAAGAGCGCTGAGCGATAATTATTGCTGGCCCTTGCTGATATGCCCCTCTCTCTTCTGTTTCCAGTTTTGAAAAGCTTGGACGGTGCACGGGCTGCCTAATTGCCCAAGTTAAAAAATCTGTACTTTTAGAAAAAGAGACGTAACAATTAGAAGATAGGCTGGTTTGGCGTATACTGTTTCGTATTTAAATCCTCAGAAGCAACAATTCCTCTGAAAACCTTCAAACACATTACTGCACCGTACTAAACACAAATATAAATTACGTCACTGGCTTTTGTAATAAAGAAAATACACCGGGTTCTGTTCAGGGTGTCTTATACGAAGGGACCCCCGTTTAATATTCTTTTCCCCTTCTTTGTCTTGCGTACTGTCAGTGCATGTTCGTTCTTCTTGACCCAGCTGCTTCTCGGCGCTATGATCTGAGCACTTCTTTTTGCTAACTTTGCCCAGGAGAGCATCCACGGAGAAGGCGTGCAAGCGGGAGCTAAGGGCGATCCCGAACCATAGGCAGAGGAGAGTCCCTCGAGGAAGAGTCAGAAGGGGCCGACGACCTCTATGCCAATGAGCGTATGTAAAGCTAAAACAGAGTGACCGCACGGATTGAGACCTCCAGTTCCACATGTTGAAGATCCTGTACCTGAAGAGTCACCCTGCCAGCTGCAGCATGCACTCGTCAGTGAAGCTCCAGTTTTCACCTCTTCCCGGGACCCCTTCTGCATAAACATGTCCTTGTGTGAGGGTAAGCATGGCGTCCCTCTTAAAGAAAAATATCTATTCACTTTGTGGCTTGATAATAAAGCTGCACTGTGATTAACTATGTTCTTTAACTATCCCTCCCCCACAGTGCCTCCAAGCGCGGGACCGCAGGGACAGACTAACTTCAGCACAACCTGTCCTGTGTTTGCTCTCATGCAGCTTAAGTCGAAAAAGCATGAGAACAATGTCAGGATTGGTGTGAGCAGGAGAGCCCAGCGCTCCAACCTACGCCTATGCCGTGTTTCCAAGACGCTGTAAAAGAGAGTGAGTTTGAGAAGTTCAAGGTGCGCATGTTGGGTTGGACTTAGTCAAAAACCTGTCCAACCCTACATTCGCACTGAACCTCAGCTGGATGCCTATGCCATTTGGCATTGTGAGGATTGGTTCTGCCCTGGCCCCACCCCTGATGAACAAACATCAGCCAGGTGAGCCCAGACTTTATTTAAAGAGTTCAAACTTGGGGGATTTTTAAATTATATGCTGGTGACTGGCTGCACTCAGTAGGGGGTCAACGCCCCCATGCCCTTGAGGAGAAACCACCACTGCGCTAATACCCAAATAAGGATTGTAGAATTATGGCACACAACAGGCATAGGTAGTATCTACAGCAATTAGCAGCTCACAACTAAGGGGCTCATTAGGATTGCGGTGTTTCCGCATCCTCGGGGCCGGCGGAAGCCACCACCGGCCCAGAGGATGCGGAAAAACCGCAGCGGACTGACCAAAGACCCACCGCCACATTAGGATGGCTGGTGGGTCCTGGTTTCCGTCCGCAGCTTTTCTGCCGCGGCTGGCTTACAACCGCGGCGGAAAAGCTCTAATCTGGTGACGGTGTCTCTCAGACACCGTCAGGCAGATTAGGATGGGATGTAAAACATGCTTTTCCGTGGCGACTTTTCCGCCGTGGAAAAGCATGTGTAACTTCACTTCGGGGGCCCGTTGCGGGCCCCCTAGGTGAAGGGGGGGTGGGGGGTGCACATGGGGGGTACCTGTGTACCCCCCTGCATTTGTATGCAGAAAGCGGCAGGCACAGCGAGGTGCCTGCCTCTTTCTGCATGCAAATGCAATGACTGCATTTTTAACATTGCCGCGGGTGCAGCTTGAAGCCGCACCCGCCGCAATGTTAAAAATAGAGGATGTGACCGCCAGGGTGGCGGTCACATCCTAATCGCACAGGAGGGGACTCTGCAGCCCATGCGGACGTCCCCTCCTCCTCAGGGATCGCGGACGGACGCAAGTCCGTCCGCGATCATAATCGGCCCCAAAATGTGGAAAGCAGATTTTGAACAGAATGAGTGTCACTTGGAGGTGTGTCTCCTCTGTATCATGGTCTTTAAATCGTCAGGAAAAGTGACTGGAGAATAGAATTGGTGACATACGTTTTCTCCCTTTGTGCTTATGTATGATCAAGAGACTAGCTTACTGTGGTAGTTCTCCTTCTTATGTTTTGTTTTATTGTGATCATTGGCTGTCTATTTCCTTCTTCCTTCCAGACCCCACCGTCCTATTGGCTTAAACCTTGCCCTCATCCTCCAACATGCTGGCTGGGTGAGACTTGGCATGATCACCTGATGTACATCGCCACTTGCAGAACTGTTATCTTGCAAAAGAGTCTTCACCAACTGATAAAAGGCACCATTCACATGGCAAGGCATATTACTTGATCTTATTCTGGCAACACGTGACATCATTACAGTTGAAGTAAGGACACTGATCCCTGGACTGACCATTTGTATGTTTTTTGTAATCTGAAGAAGCACCATAAACTTAAATCTTTGACTAAGGCTCACTAAGACCTCAGCGTCTGGATACGCTCTGGAGTGATAAGCCACGCTATACAAATACTGATTGATTGACATCTATAACAAACAGTTACTCACAGAAAGGCAGGATATGGTCTAAGTTCACTACAAACAACTTGGAAGCAGTTCTCCTTGAGAGGAGTTGTGTATCAGAGGCCTCCATCAGGGAGTACAAAGGTTTAAGAACTTGGTACTAATAGAATCTGTCTTGTTACATAGAAAAAAATTAAGAAAAAATCCTAAACTTACTACCATTTGGTATTCACAGAAGGCCCTTACTCATTTCGGTATTCACAGAAGTTAGGAGTTCTAACTTTAGGACTCTTAAATGCCTTCTGTGAATACCGAAAGTCTTAAAATTAGGATTTTTAAAATCCTAACTTTAAGACTTTCGGTATTCACAGAAGGCATTTAGGAGTCCTAAAGTTAGGAGTCCTAACTTTACTACTCTTAAACTGAAAATAATCCTAACTTTAATACTTTTGGTATTCACAGAAGGCATTTAGGAGTCCAAAGTTAGGACTCCTAACTTCTGTGAATACCAAAATGAGTAAGTGCTTTCTGTGAATACCGAAATGAGTAAGGGCCCGATGTAGGTAAAAGTCATTTACCGAATTTAAAATACCGATTTTTACTGAATCGGTATTTTGAATTCGGAAAATGAGATGTAGATAAAAAAAATCGGTAAAATACCGATTCGGAAACAATCGGTATCGTGCTTCGATACTTACCGAATCGGCAATTAACGAATCAGTATTTACCGAATCGGTAAATACAGAATCGGTAAATACCGATTCGGTAATGGCAATAAACCCTATGGGCCAAAAGGCCTATAGGAATGCATTGTAAATACCGAATCGGTATTTACCGATTCGGCAATTACCGAATCGGTAAATACCGAATCGGTAAATACCGAATCGGTAAATACGGAATCGGCGAGCAAGTAAAAGTGAAACTAATGACAACAGCCAATGAGGTGGAACCACCCTCCCCCACCCTAGCAGGGAGTGGCTACCCAGGCAGGTGCAACTCATTAGAACTTTCTGGAGAGGCAGCCAGAGCTGAGCTTTCAGAGTGAGCAGCAGAGAGAGTGGTAGCACAATCCTGATCACAGTGGAAATGGCAAGCAGCTCTGAGAGCCAGAAGGCTGAGCACAAGCGCAAGGTCAAGTTCAGCAGCATGGAGCTGCAAGTATTGGTGGAGGAGGTGGTGAGGGTCCACAGGCAGCTGTTTGGGAGGCTGTCCCTCACAGTCCCTGAGTCCACCAAGAGGAAGCTGTGGAGTGGCATCGTTGAGAGGGTGAATGCAGTTGGTGTCACCCCCAGGAGCCTGGACGACCTCAAGAAGAGGTTTTATGACATACGCAGCCTCACCAAGAGGAAATTGGGGGAGCTGCACAAGCAGGCAGGTCTGACCGGTGGAGGCAGGAACCCCGCGCCACCCCTCACTGAACTGGAGTAACTGGTGTCCACGACGATTGAGACCGAGAGTGTGGTGGGAGTTGGGGACCTGGACAGCTCAGCCAGAGCTACATCAAAAGGTAAGAAGCATGCGCAGTATGACACACCCTACCAGACACCTCCCCTTTAGCCCCAATGCACAGCCAAACCCCAGCCCAGTACTGCTAGCAACATACATGAGCAATGCATCATGGTAAATGTAGTCAGCTGATGTAGTAAAAAATGCCAGTGCACATTAAACTACAATGCATTTATAAATAGATTCAGAGTATAGAAAATGATATGTGCAATGCTTTTATTGTAGTGACTGTAAGACATTTGCACTCAGTTCACAAATGCTTCTTTATACCTAGGGGCACCATCAGGCAGTGGAGCTGCAGCTCCACAGGCAACAGCTCCAGCAACAGCGGACAGTGCGGTGGCAGGGCCAAGCAGCATGGTTCCTTCACAGGAGGAGGAGGAGGACAGCAGTGCCATGGCTAATGAGGATGACCCAGGACATACCCTCTCATTTCCCCACTCTCCCCTACTGTCACTATCTCCCCCATTGCAGTTCTCATCGGAGAATTCACCCACACGGACCCAGCCAGCACCTGCCACATCTCCTGCCAGGAGGATCATTGTGGCCCCATTGACCATCATGGAGGGAGCTGCGGGTCAGGCACCAGCACACACACCTGCAACACCTGTGGCACAGCAAGCCACCCAGCATGGCAGCACCAATCGGCGCAGGACACGCACTTCCAGCAGTGCTTTACCAGCACGGGAGGGCACCGTCTTCCAAGGGCTGGAGGGGACCATGGTGCAGATCCAGCGGATGCAGGCCAAGTCCATCCTGGCTTGCCAGCGCCAATTGCAGGAACACAACCTGCAGATGGGGGAGATGTCAAAGGGTTTTGTGAATTTCGTGGCAAGTAACAGGGAAATAGCAACAGGACTGGGGCGCATGACAACTGCCATAACACAGCTGTGTGCCAAGATGGAGGAGCATGAGCACACTAGGCGCAGGGATGCCCGCGTACAAAACCGGGCAATCAACCGGCTTGCCGCAGCAACCGCCCTGCTATGCCGCCGAGGGGCGAATATGGAAGACTGCCTCACTCAGAACACTGCAGAGGTGACCAGGGGCATGGCCCGCATCACCACTGCCATGGAGGCCCTTATCATCTCCAACACGGTGGTGAATCCTGCCCTGGACGTGGCCGAGGCAGGGGTCAGCAGCAGCCGCAGCAGCCCGGCCAGCGCTGTGTCTGAGCCGCGCTGGAGCACCAGGCGCTCCGCTGAGGCAGCCGGACATGCAGAAGCGGGGGAGCCACATCCCAGTGGTTCAGCAAAGCGCAGCAGGAAGTGAGACTGCCAGGGTGGGTGAGGCAACCCGGCCCTTTTCCATTCCCCACCTTTACTGTACTTATTTAATTTGTTGCACATCAGTGCTGTAACGTTGTGCCAACATTATTAAATTTCTTTTTGTTCACATCCATGACCTGTCTGTGCATCTGTACTCACTCAGAAATAGTTTTCTGTTATCTCCTCACGTCTGTATCTGCCATCACTTGGTGTTGACACCCCAGCAGGTTGTGTTTGTGGCACAGCAACGTCGTCGTCATGGTCCTCGTAGTCTGACAACTCCACCTCAGTGCCCTTCTTCACCGCAAGGTTGTGCAACATTGCACAGACAGCTATGATCTTGCAGCAGGTGATGGGGGTATACTGCCTTGCACCTCCACTCTTGTGCAAGCATCTGAACCTGCTTTTCCAGATGCCAAAGGTCCGTTCTACTACATTCCTTGTGCTTTTGTGGGCCCGGTTATACCTCCTTTGGCTGGGTGTAGAGGGGTTGAGGTAAGGGGTGAGTATGAATGAGCGGTGGGCATATGCACTGTCGCCTAGAAGGTAAAGGGGTAACATTACTCACATGCATACATGTACTTTACAGTGCTACTTTTTGTTATGGGGGTATGATGATGTGTCTCACCTAGGAGGTATCCTTCACCAAATTCCCCAGCCGTCAGCCGTGCATAGATGCCGCTGTTTTGGAAAATGTACGAGTCGTGGGTACTCCCTGGGAATTTTGCTACCAGGTCTGTGATGGTGCACTTAGCATTGCAGATCACCTGCACATTGATGGTGTGCGTAGACTTCCTATTGCGGTAGATGTCTTTTGTGTCAGCAGGGGGGCAAATCGGAATGTGCGTGCCATCAATGCAGCCGATGATGTGGGGGAATCGTGCCATCTGGTAAAAGTCTGCTTTTGTTTGTACCAGTTTCGCATGGGTTGCAGGGAAAGAAATGTATTTGTCCATCCTCTGTATCATGGCGTCAAGGAATTTGTTGAAAAACCTTGACAGGCTGCTCTGGGTCACCCCTCCTACCGCAGCAACTCCACTTTGATAGCTGCCAGACGCAAGCAGGTGTAGGCTGCATAGCACCTGCACGTGCGTTGGGATGGCGTGTGCCCTTGGGGTGGGGTGGTCCAACAGTGGTTTAAGGTCCCTGATGAGCTCCAGAATGGTGTCTGAGTCCAGCCTGTACCTCTGTAGGATCTCTGCCTCTGTGAGCATGAACAGGGTGATCCTCTGTCTGTAGACCTGTTCCTCTCTTTGCCATTCCCTCTCTCCTTCCTGCTGTAGCCGTAGCCGCCTTGCAATGACATAAAATGCCGCCATCCTGCAAGTTGCATTGCATTTTGGGTCTCATTTAATAGGTTGCAGTTGGTTACCACCTGATTGAAATCCATGGTAAATACCGAATTTGAAATACCGATTTGAGGCAAAATCGGTATTTCTGTGCTTCCCTACATATCTATCAGAGTTTTTGCCTGTCCGATTCGGTAATTTACCGATTCGGTAACTCTACCGAATCGGTAGATTGTCCGAATCGGACTATTTACCGATTCGGTATATCTACCGATTCGGTACATGGTCCGATTCAGTATATTTACCGAATCGGTATGTTAGCGATTCGTTCTTTTACCGATTCGGTGTATTTCCGATTCGGTTTATTACCGATTCGGTATCTATACCGATTCGGTATAAATACCGATTCGGACGGTTTTCAGCCTCCTACATCCCGATGGCTGGATACCGCTCGGTAAGGGCCGAAAATCTGTATTTTCGGCCGTTACCGATCGGTATTGGGCCACCCACATCGGGCCCTAAATGCCTTCTGTGAATACCAAAATGGTGGTAAGTTTAGGATATTGTCTTAAGTTAGTTCTGTGAATCGGGCCCACAGTTCCAAAGTAGGCAACTCTGGCCCTTACACCTCATCTCTCCCATTGCTTTGAGGTAATTTTATAAAACTCATTTCTTGCTACTCTAAAAATCAATGCACCATGCCCTTACAGTTCTGCCACATGACTTTTTAAGTGATTTCAGCTTATCTTTGTCCTTCAATTTTTTTCTGCATTTCTGATCTCAAACTCCCTTTTTCAAGTCAGTCATTTCTTTGGAATTTTTATGAAATGCTGTTTTTAATATTGCCTCAAGGGACATATTACTTATTAGTTCTTGAGGTTAACACCATCCCCGATCCTACAAAATGGGCACCACTATCATGCAGTTTATTTAAGAGACCGCATACCAACACAATTATGTAGACATGTATACAGTATTTCTACAGCGCAAACCTATACAAAAGGCAGAGGAGATCTACACATGGTCAAAGACAAAGTCAACAACTAAGAGGAGAGGAAACTGGGTTGTGGAAGGTTAATGTACTGTGATATAGTATTCTTTAAAGAGGTGAGTCTTTAACTCCTACCTAAATTGGAGCAGCACTGGGATTGACCTGATGGACATGGGTGCATATATGGAAAAGACCTGCTGCCTTGGTTTTTAGGTCTCGCCAAGGCAGCTTGCACTGTCTCTTCAAGACATGCTGTATTCAGGATATGCGCAAAAAGAACAATTCATGGACAGAATGCAGACCAACGTCACACAGTCATCCCAGTACAGAGTTCTGGGCCAAAATCCATTGTGTTTTGCTCCCCACACCATTCTAGTTTGACCCCAGCCCTATGCAAATCAGTCTTGACCCTGCGCCCAATGGGAACAGTCCAGCCGAAACTGCCAGGCCAGGTCCTCCCTGGACTGGAAACAAGCATCCTAGGACCGGTTTCAGGGTTTCGCCCCTCAAAAGGTAGGATAGCTTGACTCCAATGGCGTGGAAAGCATGGGACCCACATCTGGGAATACCCATCCCACTTGGGGTGACAAATGCAAAAAGAACAATTGATGAACAGAATGCAGAACAATGTCATGCATTCACCCCGGGACAGAGATCTGGGCCTCAATCAATTGTTTTTTTGCTCTCTAAGCCATTCCAGTTTGAACCCAGCCATATGCAAATCTGTCTTGACCCTGCGCTCAGTGTTACCCCAAAACCGGGCCAGGATGCTTTTTTCCGGTCCAGGTAATACCGGGCTTGCCAGTTCGGGCTGGACTGTGCCCATGAAGCACAGGGTTAAGACTGATTTGTATATAGCTATGTCTGAACTGGAGAGGCAAAGTGAGCTAAAGACGATGATGGATTCAACCCAGATGTGTGACTGGGAGTGAGTGTCGGAATAGTTTCAGCGCTCCGTCCATCATCTCCTTGTGTTTGCTGTATTCAGGATATGGGCATAAAGCACTGCCCACTTTCTCCCCATTTTATTAATTGGCTCATGTCCCTGTCCTTTGTAAATGGCGTCTTTTCATCTGCCAATAAGCTTAGTAGTCCCTCCTTTGTACGTCCTTGTCTCTTTTTGTAATCTACCATGAGGATACCCCCTGTTACATGTGTTATTACTCCTTAGGTTTTAAGTACAGCCTCAGCGCACTATTTTCTTAAAGGACTTCCAGCATGACACACGCTTGGTCCATAGGAAGGCTTGAAGTGGTTACTTTACTCACTAGCTCATCTGACATTTATGTGAGACCCTCTAGAAATTTACCTTCATTAGCTCCACACGGAGTATAACCTAATCCGGAATTAATATAATAATTCTTTTGTCACATTTCAAAGCTACTAATTGTATATCTGGACATAGCTTTTTCAATGTACTCATGGTACTAGCTTCCAATCAATGCATTATGGGTAGGGTGGATTTACCAAATCGTCTGTAGGGTGCAGTACCATATGTGAGCAAAAGAGGTCCCACAACATAGGGGCCCATTACGCTATCCGCCCGCCACCGTAATGGTAAACGGGACCATCCCCCAGAGGTGTGGCGATCCCGCTAGGCCCATTAGGATGCGACCGCCTCCCTGGCGAGCACATCCCGCATATTTAAAATTGCGACGGGCGGTACTGCAAGCAGCACCCACCGCAATGTGAAATATGCATGTTGTGGATTGGCATGCACAACGTGACAGGCACCCCGCGGTGCCTGCCACCTTGTGTATTGGACCAATGTTGGGGGGTTCCATAGGTACACCCCAAGTGCAGCCCCCCCTCCCCGGGGGCCCATAACGGGCCCCCAAAGCAATCTCCACCGGCCTTTCCATGGCGGCATCGCTGCCATGGAAAGACCTTTCTGATTACCCATGATAATATGGATGGCGGTGCCTGCCACCATATTGTCTCACTTTTACACCCGGCCGTAAATCCAACGGCGGAAAAGCAGCGGACGGATTTTCCATCCGCTGCGGTTCATCCCCGCCATGTTAATATGGTGGGGGTAAATAGTGCTCCGGCGGGGAATTATGGCAGGCGCATCGCCACTGTCGGGCGCTGGCGATACGCCCACCATCATAATATGCCCATAGATGGGAATTTGCATGCACTAATTGTTTACTTGCACTGTTTTTAGCGTTCATAATGCTGTTTTATTTAAATGTTCTCAAACTCATTTCTTGTGATCACAAGTGTCCGTTTGTGTGAATCTGTAGGAATGCCATAAATGAAAGTTGTAATTGATTCACACCGAGAGAAGTGTTGTTATTGGCTTTTGAAGAGAGGAGATTCACCATGATACAATAAAACCATTGCAAGATGGCGGCCGTATGGATTAAAGCCAGACCAGCCATAGGTAGATTGTCGTTCACCTTGGCATGCAGAAATCTTCATCAGCATATGGTATTTAGTTTTAACTAGATCGGGAGCATAGTTGCAGCCGGCACAGTCGGGTGACTTTGAACGGTGAAGAGACGTTCACACACAGCGGATTCAGGTATGCATTGCAAGTGTGATATAGCTTTTGTTCATGCAAATTTACTGAGTATTTTTCGTTGACGAAGTGTTGGTTTCCTAGACATAGGCACTCTAGTGCAATCGGGTGGAGGGATGTAACCATGACCGTAAAGACGATCTTGGTGAATGTCTCAGTCCTGTCATACTGAGGTATGTCAATACATTATTCTTTAACATTGGTTTACGTGAGCACTGAGTTGACTTTGTTTCATTGATTTGAATAAACTAATAGTGTTGTTGTTGCAGGGCAGAGCTGGTCTGAATTCCACATTCTGTTTGAGTACATTTGCAGTGTGGTGAGGCACTTTGGAAGGTAAAGAGGTGGGCAGGTAGTGCGGTAGGGAGGTAGTTCTCACTTTATGAACACATTATTGGGGAAAGTAGAGGTAGTTTGCTTTATTCTCCCCACTGCTTTACCCAAAGGCAGGAGAAGGGTTCTTAAATGTAACTATCCCTGCCTTGCCGAAGGGCAGATTAGTGTGCCCTTATGTCATCTGTCATCTTGCCCATGGGCTGGGGGTAGAGTAAAATAAAGCTCCCTGGATGCAATAGTAAAGTGCCACCCACAGAGTGCCTAATTTTGAAATGGGTCACAGGAGAGGGTGGCAGCCAACTTGATTCTCTGTGGCGTGCATGACTGTGAAACTCAAGGAGACGTTCAGCAGGTAGTTGTATTGTATTGTATTGTATGTTGGATTTATATAGCGCTAATCACCCAGGGGTCTCTAAGCGCTTGCCTTGGGAACCCGTCCTGGCTTTTTCCTGTGAGATAGCCCCTACAGGGCATCCCCAAGGTGAAAGCCAGGCATCCCGCCGCAGGGGGGCGTTGTGGAGATTAAGCAAGCTTAATGCCCAGAGTTGCAGAGTGTGAACCCCTGATTAGGTCAGGCACCGAAGCGAGAATTATCGAGTCCGTGGACATTTGAGCTCAAGACCTTGCCGCGTCGGGAATTGAACCCTGGTCCCGGGTCTGACCTCTGCTTCAGGGTCTGCCTGCTCTAACCAGTGAGCCACACTTCTCCTAGGCCCTGTTCCTAACAGCCAACAAAACACAGGAGTGAATGCCAGATGACCACCGATCCATGGCGCGCATCATGTGGCAACTTTACCACAGATTGGCAATGGGCAAGGTTATTCATCCCAATTTACTAGTGCAGAGAGATGGTGGGGTCCCACAGCTTAGTGCTGACCCAGTCTACTGTTCCCAACCTAGGGCAAGGCAGGAGGGCATGAAAACCTCCTTGTCCACTTACAAAGCGAGGGGGGTAAAAACGGGGCATCCACAACAGCACCATGACGCTTCTCTGAATTATTTTGCATTTCCCTCATGGTTTTGGCAAAAGTGAGAGGACATGGTCGAAATCTCCCTCCCCATCTCTTAGGCAAGGGGGAAGAGGTAATTGATAGCCCCACCCCCTTACTTGGGTAAGGTATATGAGACTCCAATTAGAACCCCTGGTCCTGGCCATGTAGGGGGGGGGGGCGTAAACAGCTTATTCACACTTTCCATTGGTCCCCAGCCTGTCAAACAGAACCAAGATTGATAGTAAAAAGTGGTCTGATACCCCGCCCACTAGCAGTAACGGCTCTCTTGCTGTGATGCTATCTTCCCTTTCTCTGTTTTACTTTTGTTTTCCTCTCATTGGTTGTGAACGTTAGAAGAACACTTAGCAGTGTCCAGTGTGTATTCACAGAGTGCTGTGCATGTGCACTGTGCTTTTATTGTCCACAATTAATGGTATTGTAGACAACTTGAAGTAAGACACATACTTTGACGTGCACTGGACACTCATTTGCCGTACATCTTCGAACATGCTGAACAAATTTTTAACAAATCAAGGAAAGTCACAGAATGACCAAAAGCCTGCTGTGGCATCCTTTTAACGGTTTAACTGTTATGCACAAACAGCAACACGCTAATTTAAAGAACAGTGAAAAAGGATTTTGGCGCCCCTTCCCGTCTAACATTAAAAAAATACATAGCCACGCTGTACTATATAATCCTGGACATTTGCTCTCCAAGTGTGGTGCAGATTGCTATAAATAATATATATATATATATATATATATCCTGCACACCGTTTGTCTCCTAGCTCGCGCAACTCGCACAGCCAGCAAGCAGACTCCGGACACGGACCTCGAGGTGTATCAAAAATCTTTATTCGGCAGAAAGAGTCACATATATATATATATATATATATATATATATATATATATATATATATATATATATATATATATATATATATATATATATTATAAATACATACACACCCGCTTTTGAATAGAATAATATGTTTTTTAAGCGTCTTAATGTATCATAACCAGCTAAAATTACATAGTTATGAAGAAAAACCTTAACACCTTCGCTGCGGCAGCAATTAAGCCGCAGTGCTAAGGGGGCAGGGCGGCTGTGCGGCGCACCCATGCTGGTGACGGAACCGCTTCGTCACCAGCCTCGGTTGAGCTGTGCTCATGACAGAGTGGTTCCGTCATGGCCCCGCCCGCTCAATGGAACGCCAAGCGCAGGCGCGGAATCTGCCCTGCGCAGGCGCGGCGAGCGGGCCATGACGGAACTGCTCCGTCATCAGCACAGCGCTACCGCAGCTGATGATGGAGCGGTTCCGTCATCAGCATCGAAAAGGATATACCCACTGAGATTGGCCAGTTATGGTTACCTTAACTCAACCAAATGCACTGCTTATGATCTTTCAGTTATCCCACTAATAACATCACAGGTGACATCATCAGTGGCATTAGATATCATCAATGAGAAATCCCAATTTTTAAAAGTGTGAAAAACTATTTTGGGATACCCGTTTATAAACTTGGAACCATTTGATCATTTGATAAAAAGAAGCTATAACTTACGCATTGCAAAACATTTTCATAGATTTTTTTTACATACAATATACACTCCTTTCTTTTTATATTCCACTCTGCTCAACCCTTTGTTCAGCCTTACCCCGGTGGCCACTGTCTATGGTGGTGCTCAGCAGGGCTTACTTGCTGGCTGACCTAGGTGCATGTTTCCTTGTTGTAATAATAATTTTTTGTTTCTATTTAGAGCTAGAATTTCCCTTTTGTGAATGACATGTGCTGCTAACTCATTAATCTAAAGTGAATATGTTTGATAAAATTAATTGCACATTCTCTTCATATTGTTCTGTTCCTCCAAATATGATTTTTAAGCTTGCATGAATACATCTGTGGTACTTAATCATTGCATTTGATAATTTCATGTCTAATCATTAATATGAAATGGTAGTGTTTCTCGAAGGTTGATAATTGTGTGCCACATTCTGTTTTCTTTTCAAAAAGAACACTACCTAATAGAGTGAAAATGGCAGAAAAGGCATCACGCCATTCATTGTTGAATGCTTATCCTGAAAGTTTTCAACAAACTTCAGTATAATCTTTTTAAAACTGCATATAGAGGGCTAAAAGTCAGAGAGGATATTCACATCAAGGGCCAGCAGAACAGACACAGTTGTGCACCCACCTTAACTGAAGCTGGGAGGTTGTCGATCTTAACTCACTTTAGGGGTGGCTCTAGGCTCATGGCGGCCCTGGGCAGGGAGCGTAGGTAGGGGGCCCCGGAAGAGGGGGTCTGGGCGGGGCGGAGCGCGGAGGCCAGTGAAGAGGGGGGGTTCAGGGTGTTTGGAAGTGGAACAGAGCCGGAGGCCGCCAAATCCCTGCCATGGGCCGCCACGCAAATATGTATCCATTCTCAGAGGATTATTATATTAAGGATATATATTGGCACGGTGGCCCCTGGGGTTTGGTGGCCCTGTGCAGGTGCACAGCTTGCACATGCCTAAGGCCGCCCCTGCTCACTTGCTCAGCCAGTGATGCTGCTCCCTATGCTCAGCACTTACAAAACACATCTGCCTTTATGAGCTGGTAATAAAACGTATTATTCTAGAATCGGGTATGTGTGTGTTAACCAGCTCTAAAACTCAGACTAGGCTTTTAGTTACAAATGTGCTACTAATGGACTGGAACTGGTATAGAGCTTAGAAATTGTACATGAGGGTGCTAATATTATAGAATACATAGCGATAATGTTGGAGTATTTCTTGATGTTCACATTAAGCATAAACTTTCCGACTTCTTAAATGTTTATTTCATTGTAGTAACAACTTATATTGTGTTCGCTAGATTAGGCTTTAGTCTTAAAATTACTATTTTGACATGGTATATTCTGCTTTTTAGGTATCCTTGAGTATGTAATGGATGCAAGAAAGAGGATTTGGTATTGCACTAACTGTTCCTGTAATGTCTTATGGGAGTGAACTTTACCCAAAAAACATATTTTCCAAACACTGTTTAGTGGGCTGTGTAAGGGTTGCAGTCCAACTAGTTTTCTGACTCTGGTCGGCACATAGACTGTCCTTGGTGCCAGGCAGTCATAAAACTGAACCCTACATGTTATGTTATGTTATGTTATGTTATGTTATGTTATGTTATGTTATTTTTGTCTTGTATAGCGCACGGCTACTCAATGAGTGTCCCGGCGCTTTATTGCCCACCTGTATCACAACATAACGGAAGAAAAAAACAGAAAAGTGGGGAGATCCCTAACTAGCGGTGAAAGCTGATATCTACAAAGTAAAAAGCCAGGTTTTAAGGCCCTTCCTGAACGCCAGTAGATTGGAGGTACTACGCAGTGACACTGGCAGAGTATTCCAAAGTTGCGGAGCTAACAGTCTGAAAGATCGACCTCCTATACGTGCCCTTTTTATACGAGGGACCACGGCAAGAAACAAAGACCCCGATCTCAGGGACCTTGCAGGATGGTAAAAAGCTAGCCTTTTTTGAAGGTACTTTGCTCCTGAAGCATGTAAAGCTTTATGGGCCAAGGTCAGGGCCTTGAAGACTATCTGCTTCCGGATAGGGAGCCAATGAAGAGACTGCAGGAGGCCTGAGGTTTTAGCATGGCCGGGTAATCCAAAAATGGCCCGTGCTGCCGAGTTCTGGACCACCTGCAGTCGTTGCAGCAGATACTCCGGCAGGCCGAGGTAGAGGATATTCGAGTAGTCCATTCTCGAACCGATTATAGCCTGAACCGTTATCTTCCTATGTTCCTCCGGTAATATAGGAAGAAACTTGCGGAGCATCCGGAGAAGCTCGAAGCAGGTGCCGGTAAGACTAAGAATCTGGAATCGCAGCGTCAGGCCATTGTCGATCTTAATCCCCAGGTTCTTGGCAAACTGGGAGGAGCCTGCAGGAGGAAAGATATTCGCAGGCCACCATTCCTGCCAGTCTGGGTCCGATCTGCAGCCGAAGAAAAGTACCTCTGATTTATCCGAGTTGCACTTGAGGCTGTTGAGCTGGAACCAATTAAAAACAGCCCCAAGGCAACCCCGGATACTCTCTCCATCAAAATCCGCTCCTTTCCCGCAAGTAAAGAGGAGCTGGGTGTCATCAGCATAGGAAATGATCTGGGCCCCGAAAGACTCCGCTAGTGCCGCCAAAGGGGTCATAAAGATGTTAAAAAGAGTCGGGCTCAATACTGAGCCCTGAGGGACTCCGACACCCAGTGACTGCATCTCGGCGGAGCTGGAGGAGGTCCAGACCGTTTGTCGGCGGCCGGCCAAGAATGAACGAAACCAGCTGAACATGTTAGAAATGGGGGTCTCTAGTTGGCACTGGCTGGGGCCACTGTACAAATAGGGACCCGTCTTCCTAAGTCAGGGAAGTGGGTTATCCCCTTTGACAACCCCTGCTCAACCCTGTGGTAACATAGCACGAGCAGTTAGGCCTATCTCAGAGGCAGTGTGTGAAGCATTTATGGCCACGTGCAATAAGGCAATGATGACACCACAAAAGGACACAACTCGGGTAGATAAAGAAAAATAATATCTTTATCTAACGGTTTAACTCAAAACTCTCAAAGCGTTTCAACAACTACAATTCAGGTCAACCCGTAGGGACTCAAAAAGACAACAACATATTCACCAAAGCGTGACACTGATTGAGTTTGGGGCCGGGGCATACGCGACCCGTTGCACACCAGATACATGTCATTGAAAGGGGATACAGCACGCAGCTTCTTGAAGAAGCAGAGACGGTGACAGGGAGACTCCCAGTGACCACAGGTCCTGGAGGCTGAGGTCCGCAATGTGCACTCACAGTAATTCGGGCACTCGGGGACAGGCGGGCGCTCGGTGGCAGTAGTGCGCGGCTGTGGCGGGCCGGGCGGGTGGTGGCGAGGACTCTAGTCGTGCAGCTCCGTGGTGGGCTCACAGTGGCAGCAGCTCTCTCTTAGCTGTGACAGCCCACAGGTTAAATCCCAAGGATGCAAAGTTGTCAATGGTGCAGGCGCTCAGCGGCCACAGCTCCCTCTTAGCTGCGGCGGCCCATGGGACAAATCACGATGATGCAAAGTAGCACAGTATGTGGGCACTCAGCGGCTACTGTTCTCTCTTGGCTGCGGCAGCCCATAGGACAAATCACGATGATGCACAGTAGCAAGGGGTGTGGTCACTCAGCGGCTACAGCTCTCTCTTGGCTGCGGCGGCCCACACGACAAATCACGATGATGCACAGTAGCAAAGTGTTTGGGCACCCAGCAGCTACAGCTCTCGCTTGGCTGCGGTGGCCCATGGGACAAATCATGATGATGTACAATAGCAAAGGGTGTGGGTACTCTGTGGCTACAGCTTTCACTTGGCTGTGGCATCCAATGGGACAAATAACAATGATGCACAGTAGCAAAGGGTGTGGGCACTCATCCGCTACAGCTCTCTCTTGGCAGCGGCGGCCCACGGGACAATTCACGATGATGTACAGTAGCAAAGAATGTGGGCACTGAGAGGCAACAGCTCTCTCTTGGCTGCAGCGGCCCACGGGACAATTCACGATAAGGCAAAGTGGCAAAGGGTGCGGGCACTCAGCGGCAGCAGCTCTCTCTCAGCTGCGGTGGCCCACACGACAAAGGTTAGTCTCGACCAGGCGAGCACCACAGTGGACGCTCAGCGGCCACAGCTCTCTCTCAACTGCAGTGGTCCACGCAGATTCAGAGGAAGGTCTGAAGGTGCAGATCCAGGCCGGCTCTCAGCGGCGGCAGTGCTCTCTCAGCTGCAGCGGCCCACACGTTTCCAGCGAAAGTTTTGAAGATACGGATTTAGGCGGGTTCTAAGCGGCAGCAGCTCTCTTCTTAGCGGCAGCGGCCCACACAGGTTTAGCACAAAGGTTCAGAGTCAGGCGGGCGCTCAGCAGCGGCAACTCTCTCTTAGCTGCAGCAGCCCACACAGGTTCAGCAGAAGTTTAGAAAGTCTCAATTCTGATTCAGCTGGGCTCTCAGCGAGAGCAGCTCTCTCTTAGCTGCAGTGGGCCACACAGGTTTAGCAAAATTTCAGATGTGCCCAGTCCACGGTCCACACAGTAGAACTAGAGGCTCCGGATTACTCGACGGAGGCTTCACCTGCAAGCAGAAGTCCTCACACAGAAATTTTGACGACTGACTAGCTGCAGTCTAATGCAGTCTTCGGCAAGCTTGATGAAAGTTGCCAAGTCCTTTCCTCTGTTCACTCGGACAGAGTTTCGTCTTGACATCCAGAAGGAATACACTTGGCCAAAGTTCCAGCGCAGCATTTTACACCTAAAAAGTCTTTGTTCTCTAAGGTCGCAAATCACTGACTCCAGTCAGAACCAGTTTGGTGGGGTCGGGGAGCACTTGGTTTATGGAGAGACATCCTGCCCTTTCAGAATGAGGGGGTCTGCTATCCGACACACAGTGGGAGGTGGAGCCATCATTCACCTTGTCAGGCACGGCCCTGCTCAGATCAAAGAGTCACCCCAAACCACGCTTGGAATACCGATCTCTCTCTCCAGATAGGTCTGACCCAGCTGGCCCTGTTTCTCCAAAACTAGATGGCCAATACGCATACTCGCAACAGCCTGCAGTAAAGCTTTAGGCAACAAACTACAGCATTTTCAGGAAAGGCATTTCACACTGTGATATATAAACAGTCCTTACTAAAAGATGGCCCTCAGTGGCCCGTGCATAAACATATCAAACTCGAAGTTCCTAGCGGTTTTTAGGGCTGGATAGGGTGATAGAAAGTAATCCTTAACAAACAGGCTACACAGATGTAAGCATTAGAGTTATCCTTTTTCACACAGTCATTTATATACCGGGAGCATTCGCGCTGTGGCCCTGATTAGCAGTGGCACGGCGCTCAGAATAGCTACATCCAGCCAACATACAAGACAGGAAGAGTAAAAGGGGAAGGGAGACCCACGCTTATGATGCCAGGTCTAACAGGCGTCACCTCCAGCTGAAATGTGGGGGAGAACTAACCATCCCCTTGGGGGTTCTCCTCGCTAAGGTGGAAAAATCTGGACAGACCATCAGCATTGGCATGTTCTGTACCAGGGTGGTGCTCCACTGTGAAATCCATATCCTGTAGGGAAATGGACCACCTCAACAATTTGGGATTCTCACCCCTCATCTGCATTAACCATCTAAGGGGCCTGTGGTCTGTCTGAACCCGGAAGTGAATCCCAAACAGGTATGGTCTGAACTTCTTCAGTGCCCAGACCACAGCAAATACCTCATGCTCAATTGCACTTCACTTCTGTTGCCAGGGAAGTAACCTCCTACTTAGTAAGGCTACTGGTTTGTCTAGTCCCCCCACATTGATCTGTGTCAGAACAGCCTCTATACCATGCTCTGAGGCGTCTGTCTGGACAACAAATTCCTTTGAAAAGTTGGGCGACTGAAGCACGGGTGCGGTGCACATGGCAGTCTTCAGGGCGTCAAAAGATTTCTGACAGGTGTCAGTCCAGTTAGTCTTCTTCGGCTGTTTCTTAGAAGTCAGATCAGTCAAGGGTGCAACAATGTTGCCATAGCCCTTGACAAACCTCCTGTAGTACCCCGTGAGTCCTAAGAAGGCCCTCACCTGAGTCTGAGTCTTGGGCAGTTCCCACGCCAGGATAGTTTCAATTTTAGGCTGAAGGGGTGCCACCTGGCCACTCCCCACCTGGTGCCTCAAATATACTACAGAACCCTGCCCAATCTGGCACTTATTGACTTTGATTGTTAGGCCTGCCCTCCGCAGTGCCATCAATACTTCCCAGAGGTGGCGCCAGTGGTCCTCCCAAGAGGAGCTAAACACCGCAATGTCATCCAGGAAGGCGGCACTGAAGTCTTCCAGCCCAACCAACACCCTGTTGACCCACCTCAGAAACGTGGCATGGGCCTTCTTCACTCCAAAGGGCATTACCTGGAACTCGTAGTGCCCATTGGGGGTGGAGAAGGCTGATCTCTTCTTTGCTCCCTCGGTCAAGGCGATCTGCCAATACCCAGATGCTAAATCAAATGTGCTGAGGTATTTGGGAGCCCCCAACCGATCTACGAGCTCATCAGCTCGGTGGATGGGGTGCGCGTCAGTCTTTGTGACTGAGTTGAGTCCGGATAGTCCACACAGAACCAAAGTTCTGGGGCGGCACCAGGCGCTGCAGCTTTCAGGACCAGGACCACTGGGCTGAACCATGGGCTGCTTGAGGACTCAATCACCCCAAGGGCAAACATTTTGGTGACCTCCTCCTTAGTGTAGGCCCTTATCCAGTCATTCACTCTGTAAGCCTTATGCTTAATGGGAGGACTGTCCCCAGTGTTTACGTCATGGACACACCAATCAGTGACACTAGGCACCAGGGTGAACAGATCACGGAATTGGCCCATAGTTTGCAACAATCACTCTGCTGCTCAGGAGTCAGTGCGAGGGAGAGGACCACACCTTCCACTGACCCATCTGCCTCCCCGGCACACAGGAGGTCAGAAGGGGGCTCGCTCTCCTCCTCCATCCCAGCATCTGTGGCCATAAGTATGTCCACCTCAGACCTCTCAAAGTGGGGCTTCAAGCGGTTAACATGTAGGACCCGCAAGGGGTTCCTGGGAGACTGCAAGACTACCATGTAGGTAACAGGACTTTTGCACTCCACCACCTCAAAGGGACCGGTCCACCATCCTGGAGCACACAGGGCTCCACTGGTGCCATGACCTAGACCTTCTGTCCAGGCTGAAACTCGATCAGAGTGGCATTCTGATCAGGCCAGCATTTCATCTCTTCCTGGCTGGCGTCCAGGTTTGCCTCAGCAAGTTTCCTGAAACGCTGAGTCTGGTTTCTGAAGGCCAGCATGTAACTGAACACATCCTAGGGTTTCCAGGGAGATTGCTCCCAGCCCTCCTTGACCAGACTCAGAGGCCCTCTGACCGGTTGACCATAGAGCAGCTCAAAGGGACTGAACCCTGAGGACTTCTGTGGCACCTCACGGTAAGCAAACAACAGGCATGGCAAGAGGACATGCCACATATGCCTCATGGGCTCACCTAGGCCATAAGGTTCCAGTTGTATCTCTCAACCAGACATTACCCTGGGGGTGGTAAGGAGTGGTGAACTTATATGTTACCCCGCACTCCTCCCACAGAGACTTCATGTACTTGGAGATGAAATTAGTCCCCCTATCGGACACCACCTCTCTGGGGACTCCCATGCTGGAGAAAATCTCCATTAGTACCCATCTCACCACGGGGGCCGTCACTGTCCTGAGCGGGATTGCCTAAGGGTCCCGGATGGCATGGTCCACCAAGACCAGGATGAGCCTGTTGCCCATGGCTGTCTTGGGATCCAGAGGCCCCACAATATCAATGCCCACTCTCTCGAATGGGGTACTCACAACAGGGAAGGGCTGTAGTGGGGGCTTAATCGGGGGCTTAATCTCCCCCCACTCTTCCCACTTGCCTGGCAAGTCTCACACATCCTGCAGTGAGCATCTGAGCTCCTGTGCATCTGGGGCCAATAGAAGTGGGTGACCAGCCTCTCAAAGGTCTTAGTCTGCCCCAGATGTTCGGCCAATGGCACATCATGAACCAACCCCAGTAGAAAGGTCCTGAAGCGCTGGGGTCCCACCAGCACAAGGGCTGACTCAGGCTCAGGAACCTTAGGCTCACTGTAAAGGAGGTCATTCTCCCAATAGATCCAATGTGACACTGTCTGTTCACCTACTGCCTGGGCGGTGGCCTGTCGCCACACTCCCTCAAAAGAAGGGCAGGTTCTTTGCTGCTCACAAAATTCCTCCCTGGAGGGCCTCCCTTCCTGCTGCCAATGGGTCAGCTCGGGTAGGTCCCCTAGTTCAGCCACTTGTTCCCCTGTAGGTTCCAGGAGATCCCCCTCAGGCTCTGCTCCCTCCTGGAGCATGGTGAACGTGGGGGCTGGTTTCCTGTGCCCCTACCCCTTCTCTTTAAGGCCAGGACCATGGCCATCATTTCAGGATCCAGGCCCTCCTGCACACTCTTCTGAGCTGTTATGGACCGAGAGGTTGCACACGCCCATTCAGGCAGGCCCAACATTTCCAAATTAGATTTTCTCTCTACCGTAGCCCACAGGGAGTTCTCTAGATCATTGCCCAACAGACAGTCTACAGGCATGGTGGGCCTCTCAGACACTTGAAGAGTTCCAGAGACCCGGCAGCTCGAAGGGAACCTGAGCCATCTCACACTGGCTCTCTGAGTTGTCTGCTGACACTACTGGACAGAACGCATCAGGACAATCTGCTGTTTGAACACCAACCTGGAGCTGACAGCAGTCACACTAGCTCTTGTGTCCCTGAGAGACTCCACCCTATGGCCATTGATGGTCACCCACTGCTGGAACTTCTTAGTGTTATTAGGCAGTGTGGGATTAGGGACCTTCCCAAAGTCTCCTAGCGAGACAAGGGTTAACTCTATGGGATCCTATCTACCTTGGACCTCCATCTCCTCCCCTCCAGGGCTACACTGGCAATCTGGCAGCGTGGTGTACGGGGTGGTGCACAAGGGGGTCCTTTGGGGTCCCACTGGGGATCATTAATTCCTTTTGTAGAAAAAGGGTAGGGCCGATGTTGGTCGATAAACATCCCACACATCAAGCTGGACACATATTAGATGGGGTCTGCACTAACTTTCCCCTTCTAGACACCCAGTCTCCTGTTCCACAAATTTGGACAGATCACAGTCTGATCCCTTTTTGCATTAGAACCTCACGTCCCCAGAATTTAATTAAATCCAGTCAACATTCAGAGAACTACGTTAACTGGACAATGGTGGAGGACAGTTTCAAACTTAAACCTATCATTCAGACACAGATCCCTAGTCTGACTGGTGACGTAGAACATGATTCAAAATGCTTCCATAGTTGGATGCAGCATGAGATCAAAGTACGTGCCCCACCCAAACGTTCCCTAAGAACGGAGAAAAGAGGTAAGACAAATGCTCCCTGGTTTACTCCAGAATTAGCCAAAGCCCATCTACTATGTAAAAAAGGCGAACGCAATTGGCGTAAAACTTACGACTATGCAGATAGAAACTCCTATACTCAGCTGAGGAAGGTATATAATTGCAGTATAAAAATCGCCAAGAAAGATTTTTATATCAATGCCATCAGGAAGCTAAACAAATGAAAAAACACTGTTTTCTATAGTTAAGACTTTTACTCATCCTAGAGCGTTACAGCCCGAAATACCTCCATCCCAAGAATTCTGCAATCAAATAGCTGACTTCTTTGAGGAGAAAATTGACTTAATACAGAAAGACTTTCCTACACTCCGAGTCTCTCAGACTCCTACCCTCTCTGAACAGGGAGAAAACACAATTGGTAATCTTAAAATGTTTACACCGGTCAGTCTATCCCAAACACGCGAAGTAATCCTAGCCTGTAAATCAGGAGCTCCCTCTGACTCCTGCCCCCCAAGAATTCTCCATCAGCTAATTGATGTGGTGAATCCCATCATAAATAAGATTGTAAACTCCTCTCTCAATACGGTATAGTTCCACGAGAATGGAAACAGGGAATTGTAAAACCCTTGATGAAAAAGCTCAATAAATCCTCCTCAGATCTCGCCAATCTACGCCCAATCTCACTCCTCCCAGTCTTGGGTAAAATTACTGAACAGATGGTCTATAAAGAGCTAAAAAGCCATATAGAAACATACAATGTCCTCCATCCCCAACAATCAGGTTTCCGTCCTCATCATTCTACAGAAATGGCATTAATTGAATTGACAGACTCCATAAAGCTGCTGCAGGATCAAAGAAAGAACGCCGTACTGATTCTATTGGACCTCACAGCAGCGTTCGATACCATCTCGCACTCTATACTGTTGGGCAGACTAAAAGATATTGGTATCTCAGATGTGGTTCTAGCGTGGATAACATCCTTTCTAACAGATAGATCCCAAACCATTGCATTAGGCCCTTTCCTCTCTAAAGAAAAAAAGGTTCTGTCTGGAGTTCCTCAGGGTTCTATTTTGAGCCCTCTACTTTTTAATGTTTATTTGGTCCCACTTATCTCCTTGATTGAATCATTCGGCATACTTGTGACATCGTATGCCGATGATACTCAACTCATTGTGCCACTAGACGAAAATTCCACTAATGCTGAACAAAATCTTAAGAATTGCTTGAAGGATGTTTTCCACTGGATGGAAAAAAAACCTCTTAAATGTAACGCCAGCAAGACAGAAATCCTCCCAATGGGAAAAAATGTCAATTTCTGTCCCAGCACATGGTGGCCAGAGGACTCCACTGCTCCACCCCAGACCGTAGTGACAGCAAGAAATCTCGGAGTCCTGTTTGACACCGAGTTATCTTTTGACCAACATGTCAGGAATGTGGCAGGAAGCTGCTTTGGTATCATAAAATCTCTTAAGAAGTTCTTTGACTTCTTACCCACTGACTCAAGAAAGGCGGTAGCAGTGGCTTTAATCCTCGCCCGCCTCGACTATTGTAATGGTCTGATGGCGGGAGTGAAAAAATCTACACTGAAAAAACTCCAAAGTGTACAACACTCAGCAGCCAGATTAGTACTAAAACTACCTAGGAAATCTTCAGTATCAGCTGCTTTGAAAACCCTTCATTGGCTACCTCTGCATAAAAGGATACTTTTTAAAATCCTAATCATCGCCTTTCGGGCATTTAATAGCACAGGCCCTAAGTATCTTACCAGGCGTTACCCCCACTACAACCCTTCCAGGACGCTACGATCCTCTAATGACAATCTGATAAAACTAGCTAAATTCAACCTCAAAACCAAAGGTGGTAAGACCCTGACCAATCTGTCCTCTAGAGCCTGCAATTCCATGCCCAAAAATCCCAGGTTCCAGACTTAAGAAACCCAGTTTAGGAAGCAACTAAAAACCTGGATTTTTAATCTCCCAGACGAATATGTCATGGCCGCCATCTAATTCCGCTTCTGCAACTGTATGCCTACTATCTAGCCAGCGCCAGGATGGGAAACAGCCGTTACATCGCAACTTTTACAACGCACTACCATTACAACGCTACTTTTACAACGCAGGATCCATTACATCGCATGCCTTTACAACGCATGACATTACATAGCAGATGCTATTACAACGCATGCCATTACAACGTAAGTATAGGTAAGTATATAATTTTATTGTATATTTTATTTAACATTATTTAATTAATTTAATTAATATTAAAAATAAATAAATATATTAATTTATGTATTTGTATATAATAAATTAAATATATTAATTTAAGTAATTTTAAAAAATAAGTATGAGTATAGGAGTATATGTTTTGGGGTACTGAGGTATATGTTTTGGGGTGTTTGGGTATTTTTAGGGTTCAGGGCTAGGTTTGGGTTATGGGGTACAGGGGTATTTTTAGGGTTCAGGGCTAGGTTTGGGTTATGGGGTACAGGGGAATTTTTAGAGTTCAGGGCTAGGTTTGGGTTATGAGGTACAGGGGTATTTTTAGGGTTCAGGGCTAGGTTTGGGTTATGGGGTACAGGGGTATTTTTAGGGTTCAGGGCTAGGTTTGGGTTATGAGGTACAGGGGTATTTTTAGGGTTCAGGGCTAGGTTTGGGTTATGGGGTACAGGGGTATTTTTAGGGTTCAGGGCTAGGTTTGGGTTATGGGGTATAGGGGTATTTTTAGGGTTCAGGTCTAGGTTTGGGTTATGGGGTACAGGGGTATTTTTAGGGTTCAGGGCTAGGTTTGGGTTATGGGGTACAGGGGTATTTTTAGGGTTCAGGGCTAGGTTTGGGTTATGGGGTACAGGGGTATTTTTAGGGTTCAGGGCTAGGTTTGGGTTATGGGTTACAGGGGTATTTTTAGGGCTCAGGGCTAGGTTTCGGTTATGGGGTACAGAGGTATTTTTAGGGTTCAGGGCTAGGTTTGGGTAATGGGGTACAGGGGTATTTTTAGGGTTCAGGGCTAGGTTTGGGTTATGGGGTACAGGGGTATTTTTAGCGTTCAGGGCTAGGTTTGGGTTATGGGGTACAGGGGTATTTTTAGGGTTCAGGGCTAGGTTTGGGTTATGGGGTACAGGGGTATTTTTAGGGTTCAGGGCTAGGTTTGGGTTATGGGATACAGGGGTATTTTGAGGGTTCAGGGCTAGGTTTGGGTTATGGGGTACAGGGGTATTTTTAGGGTTCAGGGCTAGGTTGGGTTATGGGGTACAGGGGTATTTTTAGGGTTCAGGGCTAGGTTTGGGTTTTGGGGTACAGGGGTATTTTTAGGGTTCAGGGCTAGGTTTGGGTTATGGGGTACAGGGGTATTTTTAGGGTTCAGGGCTAGGTTTGGGTTATGGCGTACAGGGGTATTTTGAGGGTTCAGGGCTAGGTTTGGGTTATGGGGTACAGGGGTATTTTAAGGGTTCAGTTTTTTAAAAAACGACTTTAAATAAATTAAATTAATTAAATTAAATTAATTAAATCAAATTAATTACAATTTTTAAAAAAAGATATACTTACCTATACTTACGTTGTAATGGCATGCGTTGTAATAGCATCTGCTATGTAATGACATGCGTTGTAAAGGCATGCGTTGTAAATGCTTCTGCGTTGTAAAAATCACGTTGTAACGGTGTGCGTTGTAAAAGTTCGCGTTGTAACGTCATACATCCACCAGGATGCTCCTTCCGGAGCGATAGTTGCGCTTTAAAAGTACACAATACAAATACAAATACAAATACAGAATGTCCAGTGGCGTGGGGTAGCAACCCACAGATCCAGCAGTTGGTGGCAAGATTGTGCTGGTGCAGCAGTTGCACGAAGGAGTTGTTCCAGAACTCCTTACGCCTTTCTCGGAGTTGGGGTGAAAGAGAAATCAGATAATGTTCTTTCATTGTGGTAGGCTGTGCAGTGGTCAGGAATGTCTCATGAGCTGGTGCGCTCACTTCCACAATCCAGAGGGTGGTCATGAGGAGGAGGCAAAAGAGAAGGGCGATAAAAAGTGCAATAGTCTTTGAACTGTGGATTTTGTCAGTCTTTGGATTTCTGTAGCGAATCTTCGGATGTCCGGTTGCTTCCATCATCTTCGTGTCGGCTGCTTCCATCATCTTCTTATCGGGCGCTTCCATCATCTTCTTATCGGGCGCTTCCATCATCTTCTTATCGGGCGCTTCCATCATCTTCAAGGGGACTCGGTAGTGGGCAGAACCACAAACTTCGTCTGGCTTCTCTCCTGGCAGCCTTAGTAGTGTTAGGCCACCGCTCTGAGAATTATGACTTAGTCAGTGGTCTGCTTAGCCGAAGCTCCCTCCTTTCGTCGCAGGTTATACCCTTCTCTGGATGGCACAGTGGGGTCGGGATATTTTGCCAATTCGAGTGTCTCTGTATCAGGATAACAGTTCAAGGATGGTCGGTCTTTGTTCAGGAGCTCTTCTTGGGTGGCCACGTCTTCGGTCGTCGTCAGAGTCGATGTGATTTTCTTGCAGTGGTGTGCATGCACCCAATTGCGCTTTCCTTCTACTCGAAGAGCTGTTCGGGTGGTGATCAGGACTTGCCAGGGGCCCGTCCACCGGGGTTCCAGACTCTTTGCACGCTGGAAGTTGCAAATCAACACGAAGTCCCAGGGTTGTAGGTTGTGTCCGGGACCCCTGGAAGCATCAGGAATGGCATGCGGCACCTGTTGGTGGATAACAGACAGTGTCTTAGTCAATTTATACAAGTAATCAGACATTAGGACGTCCGGGACGTCATGAATGGAAGTCGGTTTTGGTGCAGACCAGACGCTCATGGGCCGGCCGAAAACGACCTCGTAAGGTGTCAAGTGGTGTTTGGTGGGGGTGGAACGCATTGATAGCAATGCCAGTGGGAGAGCGTCTGGCCATTTCAGTCCTGTGGTAGCCACTATCTTAGCCAGCTTTAGTTTGAGAGTGGCATTATGTCGTTCAACGAGTCCAGCAGATTGGCGGTGGAAGACTGCGTGGAACTTCTGTTTTACACCCAACCCCTTCAAGATGAGTTGGATAACTTCGGCTACGAAGTGGGGGCCATTGTCGCTCCACAAGATTCGACAAAGGCCGTAACGAGGGAAAAATTCTTTCAGTAGTACTTTTGCAGTGGCAATGGCAGTGTTGTCACGGGTTGGATAGGCTTCCACCCACTTGCTAAATGCGCACACCACAACAAGTACATACTTCAGACCTTGGCACCTTTCTAGCTGGATGTAGTCCATCTGCAGGACTTCAAATGGATGATTGGGAACCCCAAACCCTCCCCGGGGTGCTACAGTTCCTTTCCCAGGGTTGTGTTGCAGGCATATCAGACATTGTTGGACCAGACGTTTGGCGGAGTCTGCGATCTTGTCATTGTGCCAAACTTTGGAGACAAGCTCGATCATAGGGGCTGATCCTATGTGTGCAGGAGAGTGTGCCATGGTCAGTATGGGGATCAGGTATGAATCGGGTAGCAACCATTTGTTCGTGTCTTTCGTCCGCCAGCAGCCTTCATCGTCTTTCAGTCCCACCCGTGCCCATTCAGTCAATTTGTGTTGCGAGCTGGCCATTTGGATGTCCCTAATAGTTTCCCTAGCGTCTGTCCATTTCTCTGCTTGTGACCTGGTCACGTACATGCGTGTCCTCGTCCTATTCTCAGCTGTGGTTCGGGCAGTGATGTCGGCCAGTGCATTCCCCTGTCTAATGATGTCTGTCACCTTTTTGCGTGCTTGGCATTTTATTACTGCAAGTTGTTTGGGAAGAAGGACTGCTTCAGTTAGGGCGGAGAATAGATCTCCGTGTAAGATGGGGGTGCCGTGTGAGGTCAAGAATCCCCTCTCCTTCCAAAGGAGCCCAAAATGATGAACAACCCCAAAGGCGTACTGGCTGTCGGTGTAAATGTTTGCTGTGGTTCCTGCTGCCAGGATACATGCTCGGGGGAGGGCAATCAGTTCTGCTGCCTGCGCAGATCGTTGTGTAATGCGGGCTGTCTCTACTACAGTTCGGGCTGTGGTAACTGCATAAGCAGCTGAGGTGGTGCCATCGGGGAGTTTGATGCAAGAACCGTCCACCCATAGCTCTCCGTCAGGGTCAGGGAAAGCCGTGTCTCTGAGGTCGACCCTACTCCTAGTCTGTTCGTCCGTGAGGGTCACACAGTCATGTACAGGGGACACATTGGAATCGTTCTCTGGTAGGGGTAACAAAGTCGCTGGGTTCAGTGTGGTGCATCTTTTCAGGGTGATGTGGGGTGCAAGCAGAGTCAATTCGTATCCAGTCAGTCGTGCACTCGTCAGGTGTTGCGTCTTAGTCTGGTTCAGGAAGGTGTCAACCGCATTGGGTAGTAACACCGTGAGGGAATTCGAGAGTACGATCTCCTCACTCTGTCGGATAGAGATAGCAGCGGCAGCTACAGCTCGAAGGCAGGCAGGCAAAGCTCTGGCTACGGGGTCAAGAGTGGCAGAGAAGTAAGCGCATGGGCGTTGCTTTGGGTTAATGGACTGGGTCAAGACAGACAAAGCACATCCCTTCCTTTCGTGAGTGTAGAGGGAGAAGGGCTTCGTGTAATCGGGGGTTCCTAGGACAGGGGCTGAACAAAGGGCATCTCGTAGTTCTTTGAAGGAGGATTGGCATTCAGGGGTCCAAGGGAGTGGGAAGGGGACATCTTTAGCTATCAGAGAAAGCAGTGGTTTTACAATGAGGCTGAAATTCGGTAACCACTGTCGGCAGAAGGAAGTGAGGCCTAGTAGGGAGCGGACTTGCCTCTGGGTTTTAGGGACAGGGGTCTCTAGAATGGTTTGGATTCGGTCGGGAATAAGTTTCCTTCTGTCTTTGGACAAGAGATGGCCTAGGTAAGTGGCCTGGGGTTGGCAGAATTGCAACTTCTTTTTGGAGACCTTGTGGCCATTTTCCGCAAGGAAGTGCAAGAGTTGGATGGTGGCTGTGACTGCAAGTGGAGTGGTGTCGGCCGCCAAAAGGATGTCATCGACGTATTGTATCAATACCACTCCGTCGGGTATCTGGACAGTGTCCAGTTGTCTTTTTAGGACTTGGCTGTAGATGCTGGGACTTTCAGTGTAGCCTTGGGTTGCTCGACATAATCTATACGAGCGGGCTTTTAGGGTGTAACCAAAGAGGTATCGGCTGTCTGCGTGGATGGGTATAGAGAAGAAGGCATTCTTTAGATCAATGACAGTGAAGGTGGTGGCTGTGGAAGGAATCAGAGTCAGAATAGTGGTGATGTCAGAGACTACGGGGTACTGAGGTACAACTACTTTGTTGACCTCTCGTAGGTCGATGATGAAGAGGTACGCTTTCTCATCTCCCTCTCCTTGCTTCTTTATGGGACTGAATAATCTTCACCAATGCCTTCTCGCCCTCGGGCGATATCCGATATTGTGGAAGTTTTGGGAGTATTGCGTCCTGTCGAACAGTTATGTGCACTGGGTCGATCATCATGCGTCCTACGTCCGAGTCAGTTTTTGCCCACAGGTACGGAGGCAGAGTGTCAAGTAGGGACGAGTCAACGTCAGTGATGGAAAACATGCGTCGGGAAGGACAAAGTCTGAGCAGAGCCGGGTTGTCGTACAGAAAGACCCGAACTCCATCTTGCGAACACCTAATAGTGGCTCGGAAATGCTTCAGCAAGTCAAGTCCCATAATGGCGTCAGGGGTATTGGAAGAAAGCAAAAATTTTGTGTCAGTGGTGTTGTTCTCTAGGTCAAAGGAGATCGGTGTGGACAAGGGGTTAGTGGAGGGCGTCCCATCGAAACCTATCGATGTTACAAGTGAGCCAGACAAGGGTGCCCTTGGAATCAGTCGTTTAGATAACGCACTACGTGTCGCGCCAGTGTCTACCAGAAATGGAGACTTCGTACCCAGGACCTTAGCGGTGACATAGGGACCTTGCTGGTCAACATAGAGCTCAACTGGATCCCTCCCTTGCCCTAGGCAGTCCTATGCGAAGTCGTGGGCGTCGTGACAGTCAGATTGTTGGTACTGGTTCTATCGGGGACGGTCAAATGTATTCGGTCTGCCTGATCTGTCGTTATTCGTATCATTCGTGGACCCTCGTCCCTGTCCTCTATTTCTTGGTCCACCCGCTATGTCTTTGGGGTCCCTATTCTTATTCATCTCCAACAGAACCGGACACTGGGATTTCTAATGGCCGAATCCTTTGCAGAATGCACACTGGTCCTTGCTAATATCTTTACGTCCAACATAGGGTGCGGGAGTACGGTCTTTAGAGGGTGGATTCCTAGGGGCATTCGTCTGGTAATTTCCCTTGTACTGCTGTCGTCCTATAGTCACCCCTTGCAACTGTGCAATCATCACCCTCTCCTTCAAGTCTTTTTTCTTTTTCTCAGTCGCCCTATCATTTTCGTTTTTCTGATGTTCATAATATTGGGCCATCTGGAGGATAGCCGCGGGTTTGGAGGCTGCCCAACTACTCTCGCTAGCCTGCAGTTTCTGAGAGACCTCTTGCAACAGACCTTTGACATAATTCTGAACAAACAGATGGTGTCCGGTTGCAGTGGTCATGTCCTGGCCGCTGTAATCGGAGAACACTGTTTCAAACCGGGAGAAGTATTCTGATACATCTTCCTGGGGTTTCTGACGACAGGTCGTTACTATCGACCAGTCTACTTTCTTTTCTGGGATCAGGGTTTTCAGTTTCTGCACAATTTTGTCTGGGAGTTCTAAAATGGATTTCAAAGGTTTCTGTCCAGGCTCTCGTTGTCTATATATGCCATCGAGTTGTGACCAGGTATGTCCAAATAGCTCAAGGTGGTCGACTTTCCGGATTTGCTTCCACACATCAGCTGGCAGACATAACCCGAAAAACAAATCGATGTTAGCTAGGGTCATAATCGTTGAACCTAGGGCTGTACCTAGTTCAGTATAGAAGGCAGAGGGGTTTTTACTTAAATCGGGCAGAGATCTCCGGAACGTCAGTATATCTTGCCGATCCCATGGTTGGTAGACCCAGTTATACACTACCCTCCCTCTTGCATCTTGGTGGTTGATGTCATCGTGTGTTCCCTGACCTCGTGGGGGAACCCAGTAGGGAGCAGCCTCTCTTATTGGCATCATGGCACCAGCTTGCTCTATTCGTGGTTCGGTCGCTACAGAAGTCGTAGGCTTAGCTTCCAACCCTTGTTCAGTGAGGTGGCGGAAAACCTCAAGCGTACGCACAAGGAGGTCCGTCACGTCACACTCGCCTTCATCCCCGATATCGACCTTTCTATATAGAGTCGTTAAGCTCTCGGGACCTTTGTCTTGGTATCGGTCCTCGTACGCATTTACGGCATGATAACATAATCGTACAACAAAGTGCCGTCTGTGGCTCCCAGCATATGAGTTGAACATATCCATGATGTGCTCCTCACTCTCTTTTCATTCTACTAGTGTCCTTACTACCTTGTCAATCCCTGCTCGCTCATCTTTGCTCAACCTGTTCGTTCTTGTGGAATCTGTCTTTCGGGCCTCAGGGTCATCTAACATTGTTGCTTGTGCTGTATCTAGTACAAGGGGTTCGGCCGGCACGGAGGCCATGGGGACCGAGGCCCTGGTACTACTCTCGCCTGTGCTTGGGGGCGGCGGGTGCTGTGCTAAAGGTTGGGAAGGGGCATATGGAGGGGGCATGTAGATGATCGGAGGACCTAATAAAAGATCATCGTTGGCTCGCTGTTTCGAGGGTAATTCAGGGTAGAGCGTAGAGGGTGTTCTAACAGGACACTGACTCGATGTTTCAGATTCTTGTTTCCGTTTGGCTTCCTCTCTCTCCTTTATTTCTTCTTCTAATTTTCTAGCAGCTAGGTGAGCTGCTTTTCGTAGCTCTTTCTCTAATCTAATTTTGTTTCTCTTTTTATGTTGTTCTGTTTCTTTGCGCCACATGCCGAGACTATCAAGCATAGTGGGCGTTGTCTTATTGTTACAAAGGGCTGTTTCTGGCGCGCTTATCTTATCTTCATCGAAGGATCCTATCAGTGGCCACTGACTTTTCTGATCCTTTTTCGTATATTTATGCCATAGTTTGCTATAGGCTATGGCGACTAATCCATGCTTCATGAACATGTCCTTATTAGGGGTGCCTTTCAGTGGAGCTGAATGGTTCATCTCTAATAAGCGGTCCGGGCTGAACCAACTACCAATCAGTGGGGAGAAGATAGGCATGACAGATTACAACGGGGGACAAAGGTCCGCACTACCTATCCTTTCACTACTTGCAAAGACTAGACAGAATATTTCTATTCTTCGTTATTTGCAAGCAGAGAATATCTCAAAGAACCAATATCGAACAGTCAATGTTCGGACAATCAAACAATCAGTGGGGAGAATGAATAGGCACGACGGGTTACAACGGGGGACAAAAGTCTGCGTTACCTACCCCTCACTACCTGCAAAGGAAGAGAGAATCTTTTTATTCTTCTCCGTTTGCTGACAGAGAATCTCCAGAGAACAATCCGCGAACAACAATGTTCGGGCAAACAATCAATCAGTGGGGGAGAAAAATCGGCACGACGGGTTACAACGGGGGACAAAAGTCTGCGTTACCTACCCTTCACTACCTGCAAAGGAAGAGAGAATCTTTCTATTCTTCTCCGTTTGCAGACAGAGAATCTCCAAAAAGAACCAACAATCGAAGAGTAATACTAGTATTTTCCAAACAATCAAACAATCATTTCGCAATTTGTCGTGTTACACGACCTTACCCGGACCGCATGGACAGTTTCTTGTCTTCCGAATCCAGCGCCCGATCGTCCTCTATTCTCCGTGACTGTCACGGCACTCCTGATGGTTCCCAGTCAGGATCGTAGATCACTCGAGAGAGGTCTGTTCAGAACCAGTGAAGTTCGGATGATCAGCTGTCAGACGAGGGTCTATCGGACAGGAGCTCTCCCGATCGTTGCAGTCGTTCACTCTGTCGTCAGGACCTCTCCCACTGGATCCACGTGTCACTGATGGGCCCCACGTTTGGGACGCCAATTGTAGAAAAAGGGTAGGGCCGATGTTGGTCGAGAACCTTTTTAAGTATTGCCCAGCGCTAACCGCCTCTCATACCACTCGAATCTTTCAAACAAAGAGGCAGGCGCTGGAGACTGGAAGGCAGGAAACAGAAGTTTTATTCCGACGGAACAGAACACGTCAACTCAGACAACAGGGTATCTTCTCGAGGTGCTCTAACCGCATCTGTGAGGCCTGGCCTCTTATACACAGGTTTATGGCTTTATTGCATGAAACACATCTTTGTCAACACTTTGATGTACGGAAAGACATCCTCGGAATCCCCGCTTCAAGCCCGTTCCCACACACATTTACAGTAGAAGTCCCCACCCCGGTCACAACAGTTGACGATTGTCGCGCAGCTGGGCATTCCGCCGATTCCCGGAATGCATGTGGTTGATCGGATCTTATGGGGTGGGGGGGCTTTGATCAGTTGTGGATCCTTTGATGGGGGAAGCTTCCTACTGTATGGGGGCAATAAGCAGTATCCGCTGGGCCAGGTGGCGGCCTGGGAACAAGCAGGACAATCGGGCACAGAGGAAAGGGGGTTTTATCAAAGGGATACGGGATCATGAAAGGAATGGAGGGGGGTGTTGAGCTGGGAACAGGGTGGGTTTCCGAGGCAGGGTTGCGCTGAAGAGGGGTTTATGGCCCAAGCATGTGAGAGCGGGGGCTGTCAGCGTGCGGGGGATGTTTGCGAGGTTAGGAGAGAGAGAGAGACGCGCTGGCTATCGGCAGTGGGCAGAGAGGCCATGGCATTCAAAATGGCTGCCACTTACGCGCACGGATGAGCCTAAAATGGGACAAGATGGCGCCGATAATGTTGATGTCGCAAACTAGATTTTAACACTTTGGCCCACTTGACCACACTTGAAACAAGTAAGTGGTCCCCTTTGAATAGGCCTACCTGTCGGGGACACTGGCTTCTTCTCCGGGGGAGGCTGGGACACCACTGCTTGGTTCCCTGGAGAATCACATTGGGGCCCTTTTCGGAACTCCCTCGGTTTACCCTTGTCCCCCCACTTCTCTGCTGGGGACCCTGCCCACCTCTGGCGAAGTCTCCCACAAAACCTTTGCAGACCCGGGTGCTCACCCAGTGTTCCGCCTCCTCAGCAAGCTTCCTAGGTTTGGTCAGCTTGCTATCAACCAGGTGCTGGTGTATCGCTGGAAAACAGTTAGTAGAGAAATGCTCCCATGCAAAACAAATCGTACAACTGCTCAAAAGTTTCCACCTTGCTACCTTTCACCCAGTGATCCATTGCTCTGCAGAAATAAGACACATATTCAACCCACCTGGTACCCTCTAACTTCTTACAGGTTCTAAACCTCTGCCTGTACATTTCTGGTGTCAAACCATAACGGGTCATCAAAGCTTCCTTCATATGGGCATACACCATCCTGCTCTCCTCAGGCAGGTCCAACAAGGTATCCCTACCATCACTCAGAAGATTTGCTTTCCAAGCTTCCAACCCTTCAGAATACCGTGGCCAGATTGGTTCTTGACCTTTCCCTGAGATCTCCCTCTGTCCTAACCTAAAAAATCTTCACTGGCTCCCAGTGTGACAAAGAAGCCATTTTAAGATCCTAAGTCTTACTCATAAGATAATGTACAACACCGGCCCTAACTATCTAGCAAAAAAACTCCAATGGTACATACTAAGGAGATCGTTAAGGTCCTGCACCAAATCATATTTGGTTCAGCCGCGTGCACGTACACCCGTAATGGTTGTCGCTCTTTTTCTTACCTTGCCCCCCTGCTATGGAACAAATTGCCATCACACCTTTTATCCATTATGGATCATAAATGCTTTCGTAAAAACCTCAAATCTGGCTCTTTCCTAAGTAAACAGTTTGCTGGTCGAGAGCTGCTGTAGGTTGTCGTTGTTTTTTTTTTTTGCTGCAAGCGCCTTGAGACCTTCCGGTGATAAGTGCGTTCTACAAGAATATCTGACATGACATGACTCACAAAGCGTCCTCACAACTCCGCTCCCCAATCCTTCTCAGGGACCCAGTGGGACACCAATGCTATCTCATATGCGGCAAACCAGTACCCAATATCCTCACTCTTGTGAACATTCTTAATAACATTGTTAGGAATATAAACTCTACTCTCAGGAGTTACTAAAGGTGTGCTGCCACCAGGGAGACCGGGACACTTCCCTCCCTGATCTCTATCTCCCTCAACATTCTCTCATGCTCCATTTTCATTTTCTCAAGTTCAATTGACCATCGATTCTTCTCAATGTCTAATGTCTTACTCTCAAGGTCCTTCTGACTTCCAATTTAGCCATCTCCAAACTATGCCTCTTAACTCTCTCCCTGTCCTCACGCTCTTCTGGGGTCTGGCTCCTTTGGGTTACACTATTACCTGGATTGGAGGGTGTTCTATCCCCTCCCCCTCTACTGCATCATCCAGCTGCCCTCCAGCGTTCTCTTCCTCAACCCCGGATGACTATCTCACTTCCCACCAGGCCTTTAGCGCCTTCTGGTATTCCTCCTTCCTAGTGAGGCCTATCACAGGGACTGCGAACTACTTACAAAATGACTTCAGCTGTTAGGCAGTATAGGTATCCAATCTTTCCTCCTCAAAGGGGAGATTCTCTGAAGCATTGGACGTTGGCCTTCCTCTACAAGCAGTACTCATGGCTGCTATCAACAAGTCACTACTAAGACAACCAACCAAACAATAAAAAACAGTTTGTGGCTGCGCTTGATCTACACTCACCAGTGGTGTTTACCAGTTAATGTACGTGTATGTGTATCCTAAAGGCAAGTCCTGATCCTCGCCGCTGACCGCCAATGTTAGAAATGGCGGTCTCTAGTTGGTACTGGCTGGCACCACTGTCCAAATAGGGACCATTCTTCCTAAGTCAGGGCAAGTGGATCACCCCCTTTGACAACCCCTGCTCAACCCTGTGGTAACGTAGCACGAGCAGTTAGGCCTATCTCAGAGGCAGTGTGTGAAGCATTTATGGCCACATACAATAAGGCAGTAATGACACCACAAAAGGACACAACTCAGGTAGATATAGAAAAATAATATCTTTATCTAACAGTTTAACTCAAAACTTTCAAAGCGTTTTAACGACTACAATTCACGTCAACTCATAGGGACTCAAAGAGACAACAATGTATTCACCAAAGCGTGACATTAACTAAGTTTGGGGCCGGGGCCTACGCAACCCGTTGCACACCAGATACTTGTCGTTGAAAGGGGATGCAGGCAGACTCCCAGCGACCACAAGTCCTGGAGGCTGAGGTCTGCAATGTGCACTCAGAGTGATTCGGGCACTCTGGGACAGGTGGGCACTCAGTGGCAGCAGCTCGCTGCTGCGGCAGCCCAGACTGGTGGTGGTGATGACTCTCATCGTACAGCTCCGTGGTGGGCTCACAGCGGCAGCAGCTCCCTCTTGGCTGTGGCAGCCCACAGGACAAATCCCAAGGATGCAAAGTTGTCAATGGTGTGGGCGCTCAGCGGCCACAGCTCCCTCTTAGCTGCGGCGGCCCGTAGGGCAAATTAGGATGATGCAAAGTAGCACAGGGTGTGGACACTCAGTGGCTACAGCTCTCCCTTGACTGCGGCAGACCAAGGGACAAATCACGATGATGCACAGTAGGTTCAGAGTCAGGTGGGTGCTCAGCGGCGGCAGCTCTCCCTTAGCTGCAGCGGGCTGCACAGGTTTAGCAAAAAAACAGAAGTGCCAGGTCCGCGGTCCTCACAGTAAAACTAGAAGCTCCGGATTACTCAACGGAGGCCTCAACTGCAAGCAGAACTCCTCGCAAAGGAATTTGGACAGCTGTGGGCTGAAGTCTAATGTCCCTGAGACTTCTACAGGAGGCGCTCTCGATTTAGGCCCTCGGGTAGTTTCTTCGTCAAGCTTGATGAAAGTTGCAAAGTCCTTTCCTCTGTTCACTCGGACAGAGTTTTGTCTTGACATCCAGAAGGAACACACTTGGCCAAAGTTGCAGCGCAGCATTTTATTCCTAAAAAGTCTTTGATCACTAAGGTCGCAAATCACTGACCTCAGTCAGAACCAGTTCGGTGGAGTCGGAGAGCACTTGGTTTACAAGGCGACATCCTGCCCTTTCAGAATGAGGTGGTCTGCTATCAGACACCCAGTGGGAGGTGGAGCGATCATTTACCTTGCCAGGCACGGCCCTGCTCGAATCAAAGAGTCACCCCTCCCCAAGCTTGGAATACTGATCTCTCACTCCAGCTAGGTCTGACCCAGCTGGCCCTGCTAATCCAAAACCAGACGGCCAATATGCATACTCGCAGCAGCCTGCAGTAAAGCTTTAGGCAAGAAATTCACAGCGTTTTCAGGAAAGGTATGCATTAGAGTTATCCTTCTTCACACAGTCATTTAGATGCAGGGAGCATTCGCGCTGTGGTCCTGATTATCAGTGGCACGGCGCCCAGAATATCTACATCCAGCCAACATGCAAGACAGCAAGAGTAAAAGGGGAAGGGAGACCGACGCAAATGATGCCAGGTCTAACACTGCTCCTCTGGAAACTCTAGATAACGTAGTACAGCCATTATTTTGTAACTACTACTGCATTCTTCCTCATCTTCTTCACCCACTAATCATTGAGTAACTCAAAATGATGAGCCCTCCCCCCAGCAGAATGTGTTGAGGGGCTCCTGCAACTTCTATACTTCACAGGGTTGTATGATGTTACAACACAATCTTTTAGATCGCGGTACATCACAACGCATCTTTTACAACGCAAGTTGTTACCCCGACTTGCGCTGTAGGGTGCTGGACTTAGGAATAGTAAGATTTACTATTTCAACTCCAGCCTACGTACAGTAGGGAAGGTGTTGGAATAGTAAATCTACTATTCCTTAGTCTACAGCGCCCTCCAGCGCAAGTCGTGGTAACGACTTTCGTTGTAAAAGACGCGAGGTAATGGCAGCACAGTGTTTTGACTGCGTTGTTATGGATGTTCCCCACTTCACAGATATGCATAGGCCTTAGGCTGAACTGGGGACCCCATGAAGGGTGGGGACTTGCCCTGTGCCACAGGGCAGCAGGGGCTTCTGCTACACCCTTGCTTCTCCAACTTGACGAGGAACAGGAACTGTGTCCACATAACAATGTCACATGGAATGTGATTCTAACTCTTTGGTGCTAGCCTGTTCTTTAGTTTCTTTTCCTGCTTGTGCAAATTCTGTAAGAGTGAGATGCAATCCCAGAAAGCTAGTACACCAACTAACCACTGATTCCGTCCAAATCCTGACTAAAGATTTATACTGTGCCAGTACTCAGGGGTAAGGGGAAGTGGATGAAAAAAGAACAAAAGACCTTCACTAGTCTGGTCCTCCTGAGCTCAGGTACTTCAAATTGGTTCTCTCTCTGTTCGCTATGGAATGTGTCTGTTTGTATCTAACAACTGAAAAAGAAGTGATAAGTAAATATTACTTCTGATACAAAGTCTGAAGACAATCCTGATTACCTCACCAGAATTAATCTTACCAAAGACTTACCTCTTTCCCACTTACGACTTTGGTGTTTAGGCAAATATTATATGCTTTTTATGATACCTAGAAAAAAACAATACCATCACTGAATAATTCTGATAAAATGTAATAACATAAATGACTTCCCTATAGAAACCCCCTATTACCTATTTAACCATATAGGGAGGACCAAAACCATGCCAAGTATCTAGGGACTTTTACCACAATTCCCTCAAGACTTCCAATAGTGAACTAATACTGGAAATTGCATTAGAAGTCCATATGTCCAACCATAGACTTTAGAACAACAGTCTTGCTATAAAAAGGCACTTTCTGATTTCTCGTATAGTGTCTTTCTAATTTCAGGAACTTCAGAAACTCCAGAAGTGATGATGTTCAAGAACAGATATTCATTACAGTAAGTCCATCTCTATATCACATTAGTACATTAGTACAATTAGTAACAACAGTCCTCCGTTGGTACGTGTTTTACTTTCTATTGCAGGTCCCCAATGTCCTTCTGTTGAGCGGTGATGCAGACAGAGAAATAAACAAGCACCGGTGCTCCCTCAAAGGCATGAGACTGTAGGCACTGGGAAAACAAGCAGGCACCGAGGACTTCGGATCGGCTGACAGCGAGATGACAGACGAGAAAAGAAAATTACAGCAGGTAGATGTCAGCATGGTAAGTAGATACATGTAAATGTTTCTGTACATCTGACACAATGCTGGCTGCTGGGTGCAGATGTTATTCCTGCAATGCTCCAACTCCAAAACTGCAAGGTCCATGGTCTTCTGATATGCGTGTGGACTCCATTACACAGGACAGGGTTGAAAAGACTAGCCCACACCCTGTGCAATGGACTATTTCCGGGTCACAGCTGCATTGGAGCACTCCCAGAAGAGCGCTTGCACTCATGATAGTGATAAATGCATGGCCTGGCGCAATCTCCCCATTGTGCACTGCCACTTATGGATATTGATGGATTTCATATAAATAGCACATGTGCACTACAGTATGTAAAAAAAAAAAGCTATCAAGAAAGTGCAATCACAACCATGGTGCTGAGTTCACTAGCTACATTTAGTCTAATAACATGTAGAAGATTACATCAATAATGACAAGAATATGAGTAATGCTATCATATACAATGGCATGGATGATGTCATCAATTATACCATTAGAGATGCCATAAATTATGCCAGAAGTGATGATGTAGTTGACATTAAGTTATGTAATTGATAATGATATGCCAAGTATCAGAGAAATGTTTTGTAGATGTTAACAATGCATGTTGTATTAACTAGTAAATTTCTGTTGTTTCGCGATTTTATTATGTAACATTATCATCACCCCACGTTTTTCGAGCCTGGGCAGTGCATGAGCTGTCCTGCGAGGCGTGCTGTATTCATGTATAGAATTGAAGCTCTGCCCATTTTCCGCCCATCTTTTCAATTGGCTCCTGTTAATGTCCTTTCTAAGTGATTGCTTTTGATTCGTGAACATGCTTAGAAGCCCCTCCTTAGTACCGCTGTATCTACATAGGTAACCTCCCAGGATGGCTGTTTTTTTTTACTTGTGTTGTTACACGGTCTGTTTTATCTACAGTTTGTGAGCACTATTTTCTTTAATGAATTTCCCCTATTGCAGGCACGTCAGCTGACATAATGGCGGCCGTGCCTTTGGTTTATTTTGGGCACCGAATGCAGCTGCATGTTTTTTATGCTTCCTATTTATTAACTGTTTTTGTTTTTAAATTCCCCATTCCCCGCTTTCATTTTAATTGTGGCTGCACCCCTTTCTTTAAGTGCAGTTTGTCTTAAGAAAGGTGTGTGGCTGCTAATAAAGTGAAAGGGCGGCATGGGGTGTTTATACAAAAAAAATATTTGTTTGTCAGCTTGACAAACAAATGCTTTTTTTGGCGAACACCCTAAATATCGATTCAAAAATATCGAATGGACAGAATATCGAATCAAAAATATAGTATTGACAGAATATCGAATTATCAAAATATAGATAGGACAGAATATCGAAATTGGGGTAGGAAATATCGAATTCCACAATATCAAATTTTATAATATAGATTCCCACAATGTCGAATTTTATAATATAGATTCCCATAATATCTGGAAAAAACATTGTGTTATGTATGGTAGTATATGTGTTAAAATTATGTATTATTTTTCTAATGTATGTTTAATTTTTTGAAGTAATGAATATTATGTAATTTAATTTTTGCGTAATTTAATTCCGTAGCAGGTTGTGGGTTTATAGGGGAATAGGATGGGAAGTAATTTAATTATATTAAATTAAATATTAATTTTAATTTATAGGCATTGATAATTAATTGATTGATAATTAATTATTAATTTATAATTACATTTTATAAATTGATAATTAATTTTTATTAATTGATTAATTGATCATTCTGTTGTATTTTTTATTATTAGGAGCAGGTTGTGGGTTTATAGGGGAATAGGGTGGGAAGTAACTTAATTATAGTAAATTAAATGTTACATTTTATTTATAAGTATTGATTAATAATTGGTAATTAATGTTTATTAATTGGTAATTATTTTTTCTAAATTGGTACATAATTTTTATTAATTGATTAGTTGATAATTATGTTAATTGTATTTTTTATTATTAGGAGCGGGTTGTGGGTTTATAGGGGAATTGGGTGGGAAGTAATTTAATTGTAATAAAGTTAATATTTATTTTTATTTATATGTATTGATAATTAATTGATAATTATCTATTTATTGGTAATTAATGTATTAATTGGTAATAAAAAATTAATTGGTAATTAATTGTTAATAATTGGTCATTATTTGTAATTATTTTTTTATTGGTATTGATAATTAATGTAATCTTATTTTAATATTACATCATTTATTTCCCTACTGTTGTACTCTCTGGACTGGGAATAGTAATTTTTACCCCTACGCTATCCAACGTTTTCCCTACTGTTGCACTCTCTGGAGTGGGAATATTAATTTTTACCTCAACGCTATCCAACGCTTTCCCTACTATTGCACTCTTTGGAGTGGGAATAGTAATTTTTACCCCCCCGCCCCGCTATCCAATGCTTTCCCTAATGTTGCACTGTTTGAAGTGGGAATAGTAATTTTTACGCCTACTCTATCCGAAGCTTCCCCTACTGTTGCACTCTCTGGAGTAGGAATAGTAATTTTTGCCCCTACGCTATCCAACGCTTCCCCTACTGTTGCACTCACTGGAGTGGGAATAGTAATTTTTGCCCCTACGGTATCCAACACTTTCCCTACTGTTGCACTCTCTGGAGTGGGAATAATAATTTTTACCCCTACGCTATCCAACGTTTTCCCTACTGTTGCACTCTCTGGAGTGGGAATAGTAATTTTTACCCTCCCGCTATCCAATGCTTTCCCAAATGTTGCACTCTCTGGTGTAGGAATAGTAATTTTTGCCCCTACGCTATCCGCTGAAGTGACGGTCGCCGGACCTACTCACCGTGCCAACTTGAGAAGAGGGGTGCTCGATTCTGCGATGGGGATCCTTCACCTCTGCACTGTTGTGCTGTGCCTCTGCCAACATTTGCACCCTGCGGTTCACGGAGCTCCACCAACACCGGAGACCTCCATTGCCGGACCCGCTGAGCCAGATGGAGAGCTCTCGCCGATCCAAGGACTCTCTGCAGCCGGGTCCTGTGCTTCATCAAGGAGTCTTGACGTCGTCTCCGCCATCGGCCGCCGAATCATCGCCTGTGAAGGACTGGGTTATTTAGGACCCAGCGGTGCCAGGGATAACACCTGAAACCTTCGTGGGTTACCTGTTCCGGTGTACAAATAACAGAGACAGGGGACACTTCCTTCGGCGTCAAAGATTCGAGGTTTATTTACTGCAGGGAACACAGAAGTCACGAGAAGTACATAACGTAGGTTCACGGAGCCTGATTCGAATTGCTACTGTGGGTCGCTCCTTTTATACAAGTTTCTCTCATAGATTAACATGGTACACAAAGGTTACAACTTGGTTCCCATCGTAAAACCATAAGGGGTTACTTTCATGTATTCAAGGCCCGGAACATAAGTACAGAAACATTCGGTGGTTCCCAACTGTAAAAACCCATCTTCCCACCATTAGTACATTCCAATCAACAATAAACAGATCGAAGAAGGAACAGGAACAGGTGTAGAGGAAGGCAGAAACAGTGGGGAGATCGGAAAGGGTGTAAAAGGGGTGGTATCGGGAAACACGAGCTGCAGGCATAAAAGGGACGTGCCTAATGAGATGCACGGCTAAGACAATAGACCGGCACGGCAAGATGAGCCTCGAGCGGGGCCAGCTGCCTCGCAGTGTCATCCCCCTCATCATAAAGACACTTTCAAAGGAAACGTGTCTTCCGCAACAGTTTGGGAATCCCAGGGTCGCGAAGCGGACAGCGTCCGTTCGCTGGCTACTTGAGGGCAAGAGACAAAATGGATGCCGCATCTAAGATGGAACCCCGTGGGCACATTATTATTATTATTATTATTATAGGAGTTTGTAAAGCGCCTGGTGACGCCTCCCGGCGTGTCCCCGCGCTTAGGAGAGAGTATTGCTAGGGTGGAAAGGCATCAGACAGTGAAATTAGATAGTAAAAAGATATGTTTTTAGAAGTTTCCTAAAAGATGTAGAAACCCACGAAACAAACGAACGGTTTAGGTTAGCACAACGAAAATGCGTACACCCACTAAACTCGTCATTTGCGGTTCATAGATACCAGACTCGACCATATTCGTGCGAGTCGAAAACACCACTTACAATCGTCACGGAACCTCAGACGCTCCTTTTGCCCTCATGTAGGCAAGCACTAGTCGGAATCATATTCGATATTCATCAGACCATCTAAGTGCTGCTGCAACATCATTCTATCCATCGGAGTTCCTTTGGTAACAGGCGGCTGTCTCATACACGTCGTAGCACAAAGGTCACATAAGGCAGGACCACACTGCACACAAAGGCAACACGTGAACAGGAATGCTACAACAACTCCGATGATCATCAGAATCTTCCAACCCCAGGTCGACATCAGGCCCCAAAACCATCCAAGTAGCGTCCAATCCCTTACGTCCACGTGTATGGACTCAGAGATCTTATGCAACTTCGAGATGGCTTGATAGACAGTCGGAGCGTTATCTGGAATGAAAATACAGCAGCTCGAATGGATCACTTTACATACTCCACCTCGATCTGCTAAGACAACGTCTAAAACCATACGGTTTTGTAACGTCATGAGCCTATCCGCCTGAAGTTCTGCTGTGATGTTACCAAGGGCACTGGCAGTGATATTAGCTGTCGATTCCACCACTCGAGTCAACTGTCTCAGGTTCCTACTATTGACCATAGGTCCCCAAAACGGAAAGAAACCCTTGAAAAAGTCTCCTGCCTCTTGACCGGCAGTGTCCTCTTCGCTAATCACGCCCCTTACGACTCTAGTCTTGTGGTAATCTGCATCAACGGTAAACGTCGGAGGCAGCAAATTTGCGATGTAACATGAGCCCACAAAGTCAGAGGGCAACCACGTATACGCACGATCATGACAGACGAAGTACGTACCCTTGGCAGTCAGAAACACAGGGGAAGAGAGCATCGGTAGGACATAAGTCTCGGAGCAAGCACTCTCTCCAAGATGAGCTCTCGGGCTTCGGCCACGACCTTTTAGACAGAAATTATCAATGGTGGGGTACGATCCATATTGGGGACGAGCTTCTAAGCTGTCTTTCACCCACAAGCGCACTATACTCAACCTCACTTAGATCCCTATAGGCTCGCACCTCTTCGTCCGGGATGAGCGACGGTTCATAGATATCCCTATCTAAGTCAGCAATCGCTATAACCAAAGACTTATGGTACGGACCAGGACCAAAGTGGGGAGGACGTGGCTCTCGATTGGGGTAGGAATCTAGTGCACTTCGAAACATTGTTTGCAATGCTCGAGCTGAACCCTGGGAACTATAAGGCAGAACCAAGTATGGAATTCCCTTATCCGTGGTATGAGGCATTAACCCACACACCCAACAATTGGTAGTGTTTACGACCAACTGATGCTGATGAAGGAGCTGAACGAGGGAATTGTTTCTGAACTCCGCACGTCTAGCCTGCTCGTGTTGAGGTAAGACGTGGAAGGAGTGAGGGGAAACAGTGGAGATAGTTTTAGGTTCAGGAGAAGAGGTAGGTGAGGCAGAAGGCAAGAACGTCAGTATCAAGTAATACACCCCACCCGCCAATAACGAAGAAACAGTTAAGAACAAAAGGAATACTTGAAACATGAAGCATTTTGTACGAGTAATTTGCTGCAGCTTGAATCTTTGCGCCTGAGCTTTTTCCAAGTCCACCAGCTTTGAAAAGGCCATCCTCTAAGACCGTCCGCAACGTTTCTTGACGCACTTCGTTCTGTGTAGCAGTAGTCAATCCCCAGGAGTTCCCAGGAATCGACGGCCTTCGACCTAGTGTCAAGACCTACTAACCAGAAGGAAGTACACGCGCGGCCCTACGGTACACCCGGAGGCAAGGTATCCTAATTCACAAGCATATACAAAGTCTCTTAGCTGTGGAAGGAAAAACACATATATGGAAAAACTCAATATTTACAAAATCAAAATATTACGAGTGTGTTCGGACTGAATGGTGTCAATGGGGTAATGTGGATGTCGAGGGAAAAGCGAAAAACTTTTTTATTTGTCCTTAGTATTGGATCTCAGGAAGTATCGGCTTTTCCCAAGACGTGTCTGTTCATCAAACAACTGATCCGATGGTGGGACAGAGTTCTGCTGGTCAGTCAATTGTTCAGATCTTGAGTTTGTTTGTGGCAATTGTTCAACAATGTCGTCCTGCTGCGCTGAGGGTTCTCCAACAGGCTGAGCGTCGCAAAAAGGTACGAAGGTCTGCAATCTTCCAGTTTCAGATGAAGCAATGCCCTTCCTCATCCACGAGTCCGCTGATAAAGGTATAGGTACCTTCTTGGTATGGGTGGCATGCACCCAGTTCTTCCATCCTTCCAAACGGACAGCAGTTCTCGTGGCAAGGAGGACTTGGTAAGGTCCAGTAAAGCGAGGTTCGAGATTGCGTTTTCTTCCAAAATTCCTCGTCACCACCCAGTCTCCGGGCTGGAGCTGGTGGCCTGGACCCTCCGTCTGCGTCGGCAGTGCTTCAAAGACCTGTTGGTAAATTAACCTCAGTTTAGCAGTCAGATCATGAAGATAATCAATCAACATTGGGTACTCAAGATCAGAGAACACACTCGGTCTAGGAACCCCCCAAACATTCGCAGGACGGCCAAACACTATTTCATAGGGACTAAGCCCTACTCGGGAGTGTACAGTCGCCCTAGTAGACAAAAGGGCTAGAGGTAAGGCGTCAGGCCATGAAAGACCAGTCGTAGCCTGAACCTTCGCCAGCTTCAGTTTGAGGGTGCCATTGTACCCTTCAACCAAACCTGCTGACTGGGGATGATTGGCGCTATGGAATTTTTGAGTAATTCCAAGGCCCTTACACACACTCTTCATCACACTCCCCACAAACTATCTTCCGTTATCAGACCATACAATCCGTGGCATTCCATACCGAGGAAAATATTCCTTCAGTAGGATTTTCGCAGTGGACAAAGCAGTGTTATCTTTGAGAGGGTAGGCTTCGATCCATCGGGAGAATGCGCAAACCACAACTAAAACGTATTTCAGGTTATTGCATCGCTCCATATGGATGAAGTCTAGCTGGATCACTTCAAAGGGACATGAAGGGGGAGCAAAATGGCCAGGAGGTGTAGGGTTTCCTTTTCCAGGGTTGTACATCATGCATATCATACAATTCTTCACCAATCTCTCAGCACACTTCGTGATACCATCATTCTTCCATACAGGGGACAACAACTTGCAGATACCTTTCGCACTAATATGTGCTAACCCGTGTGCCATCGTCACAACAGCTAGCACATACGCATCTGGCAACATCCATCTCTTATGCTCCGACAAATCAATCCAACAACCATTCACATCCAACTTTCCCGTACTCTCTTTCCACTTCGTCTTTTCAGTTTCAGTGGCCTCATTCTGAATCATTTTCACACTCTCGATGGTATCCTCACACATACTAGTCTCTGTAGGCCACCTAACCGAACTTGTCACATACATTCTAGTGCTAAGGTTCCGGGCAGTCTCCTTAGCAGTCTCATCAGCGAACGCATTCCCACGACCAACATCATCCGTCACCTTACGGTGTGCACTACATTTAACAATCGCCACCTGCTTGGGCAATGTAAGTGCATCCAAAAGATCATTCACGAGCTGTCCGTGTTGGATCTTCGTGCCATGCGATGTCATAAAACCTCTTTCTCGCCACAAACGTCCAAAGCTATGTGCTACGCCAAATGCGTACTGACTGTCGGTAAACACATTCACCTGTTTCCCTTCCGACAACACACACGCTCTAGTCAAGGCAATCAGTTCTGCCGCCTGAGCAGAATTCCGATTCAATCTCGCACTTTCCACAACGGTATTCAATGTCACCACAGCATAAGCAGTCGTTACATCACCATTCTGCAATTTAAAACATGAACCATCTACATACAAAGTCCCATCGGGATCTTCCAAAGGAGTGTTTTTCAGGTCTACACGACCTTTTGTTTCCTCCTCAGTTCGCAAGTAGCAATCATGCGGTGCCACTTCATCTGATTCCATACTAATTGGCAACAAAGTCGCCGGGTTCAGGACATTACAACGCTTTATCTGAATGTGACTTGCCAACAGCGTCAACTCGTACCCAGACAACCTTGCACTCGTCAAGTGTTGCGTTTTCGTATGATTTAAAAGAGTGTCAACTGCGTGCGGGACCATCACCGTAAGCATATTATCCATGACCAATCCTGCTGATTGTCGGATGGACACCGCAGCTGCCGCTGTTGCTCTCAGACAACTCGGCAATGCTCTAGCTACTGGGTCCAAGGTCGAGGAAAAATATGCACATGGACGCTGCTTACCGCCAAATTGTTGCGTCAAGACACTCAACGCACAACCTTCTCTCTCGTGAACGTACAGTGTAAACGGCTTACTGTAGTCAGGGGTCCCTAACACAGGAGCCGAACACAATGCGTCACGCAGTTCAGAAAAACTTTTCTGACATTCTTCCGTCCATGGTAAAGGAGTTGGAACATCCTTGCACGTAAGAGCTACCAATGGTTTCGCTAACAATGAAAAATTTGGAATCCACTGTCTGCAGTATGACGTAATACCTAAAAAGGCACGCACATCTCTCTGAGTAGTTGGCACAGTCATTCGAGCAATCGCTGCAATTCTCTCTGGGGTCAACCTTCTTCCCTCCTTTGACAATAAGTGACCTAGATAGGTTACTTCTTGACAACAATATTGAAGTTTAGAAGGCGACACCTTATGATGTAAGTCACAGAGATGTTGCAACAACGATACCGTGGCAATTTTGCAAATGTCCTGAGTATCTGCAGCCACCAATAAGTCGTCGACGTATTGGATCAATGCTGCACCGGCCGGCAACACAAACGCATCTAGCTGGCCCTTCAAGGCTTGACTGTATATGGATGGACTTTCACAGTAGCCCTGAGGAGCGCGTTTGAACCTAAAGCTGCGACCTCCGAGACAGAAACCGAAAAGGTCCCTGCTTTCCTCGGCAATCGGAATGCTGAAGAACGCATTCTTCAGATCGATCACCGAAAACCAAGACGCAGAGGCTGGAATCAGAGTTAGTAGCGCCGTGATGTCAGGCACCACAGGGAACTGAGGAATCACAATTTTATTTACCTCCCGTAAATCGATTACGAAACGATAAACAGGTGGTTTTGAGGGATCAGTACGTTTCAAAATGGGTAGCACAGGACTGTTGCACACGTTTCCCCGAGTCTCCTCGATAACATCTTTTTCGATCAAATCGCAAATGATCGCTAATAGTGCTCGCTCACCATCAAGGGAGATACGATACTGGGGAATACGTGGCAATCGTACATTTGACTTCAAGTGAACAACATAGGGGGAGATATCAAGCAGGCCCACGTCATTGGGACCTGTTGCCCACAAAGATGCAGGAAGAGAGCTCAATTCCGGTGGGAGCTTATCGATGGATAAGTACATAGGAGAGACGACTCTCTCACCCAACGTAAGCTTTACTCCCGCAGGAGAACAATACAAAGTCGCATATAGACGTTTAAGCAAATCCAGGCCCAAAAGATTTTCACCACAACCAGTAGTCAAAATCAACGGAGCTTTCAGCTCACGTGGCCCAATTATAAGGGGCAAAGGACGAGAAACTGGATTACTAACGGGGGTGCCTGAGAATCCAACGGAAACATTGGTTAAGCCAGACAAAGGTGCGCCAGGGAGTTTCGAATGCATTATGGAACTTTTCGCTGCACCAGTGTCCAACAGAAAAGGCTCAACGACGCCCGAGGTGGCAACTGCGACGTAAGGCCCTCTCTGATCAACCGGAACTGATACTACTCCCTCTCCTTGTCTATGGCTGTCCTAGTAATTACCATCGTCAGCATCCTGATCGACGTAATAATCATCCACATTGTACTGGGCAGATCGCCCTTGCGACGATCCGCTCTGGTCAAAACAATTATTAGAGTCAGAAGTGTTAGTGGAACGATCGCTTTGAGCACCGCGACCTCTACCACGTGATGTCTGTTGAGAACCACCACAACCTCCTCTAGACGAATTACCACTATTACGCTCATTGAGAACTGGACAATCGAATTTTAAATGACCCTCATTCCTACAATAGGCACACTGATTGTACCCTAACGAAGATCTCTGTGAAGAGGAATCATTTCGTGATTGAGACCTATTTGACTGGGACTGTGGTCGATTACGCTGTTGCGAATCATTCTGATTCGAACGCGGAGGATACGCCTGTTGTAACAACACTTTAGTTTTGAGCTCTTTCGTCTTCTTATCAGCACGATCATTCTCCTCTTTCTCCCTATTCTCATAATATTGGGCCGTGGCCAATATTTGAGCAGAAGTAGAAACAGCCCACGCACTTTCTGAATTACGCAATTTGTTGCTTAAATCAGGCAGCAAATTTGAGACGAACTTATCCACAAACAATCGCTGACCTCCTTCAGTACCCATGTCTTGACCACTATGGTCAATGAAAGCCTCCTCAAATCTCGTGAAGAAATCAGAGACGCTCTCATCCTTCTTCTGTTTACAAGCGGACAGTTTGTCCCAATTTACCTTCATGGCTGGCATAAGCGTTTTCATCAGAGCGATAATTCTCTGAGGCAGAGCCGTAATTAATTGATCAGGCTTGGCCCCACCAACTTGCAAAGCGTCAGCAGCCCGCAATGCATTCCAGTCACCGCCTAATTCTCCCGCATGGTCTTCCTGATGAATCTTTGCCCATACCGGTTGCGGTACGACATTGCCAAACAGCATATCGATATCGGCAAGATTCATTATCGTAGCATCCACTAGCTGCGATAATTCTTTATAATACCCTGCAGGATTTTTGCGAGGGTCAGGCAAAGACTACTTTACCTGCAAAACTTCCGAACGTTTCCATGGAAGATGTATCCACACTCTTTGAAAGTGCGGCAGGATGATAGGAACGGCATTAGCATCACCTGGCATCCACACTGGTGGAACTTCGCGCATGGGGTACTGACCAGGCGCTGCAAGCGATCCCTCAATGTCCTCCACAAACAATGCCCGAGGCATCGTAGAAGGACGAAAAGACAATAATTGCTCGACAGCACGTCGAACATTGGTGCCCACCAACATTCCGCTCGCAAACTGGAGCTGGAGATTAGTGAGAGCAGTCAGTACCTCATCAGATGCATCAGCCGATATTAGGTCACGTAAAGCCTTGCACATTTCCTCAAACACGAACCTTTGTGTTGGTATGTTGAATTGGCAAAACGTATCTAACACTACACGAGGAGGATTTCGAAAGGGGTATTTCATCCAACCCATAGCCATATTATACAATGAGTCACGCTCCCTACCACCAGGAAGCTGACTTCGTCTTTGAGGACCGTCCGAACCAGCGGACTCAAGAACAGGTCCAAGAGAATTAAAGAAGTTAGCAGCAACAGAGGGGGTACGACGTCGGACAGATGGAGAAGAAGAATAACACAACGGGGTGACAAGAGAAGAGTCAGGAGCAGAAGTAACAGCAGGAGTAACCAGAACAGCAGGGGCAGCGGGAACAGCGGGAGCAGGAGTATGGGGAAGTACAAGTGGAGGAGCAGTAGGGACGGAAACAGGTAGAGGAGCAGGAACATTTTGAGGAACAAGTTGTGGAACAGGAGCAGGAAGAACAGGGGCAGGAGGAACCACAGGAGTTACAGTGCCCTGTGCGTACGGAGGTGGCGACTTCAAGAGATAAGACATTAAAGGGTCATCTGCAGATTCCTCCTTCTTATCTGTACCCGTTGGTAAAGCGGGGTAACATTTGTCTATAGACATACGCTGCAATCTATTGAAAACTTCCTTTTCCTTTTCCTCCTTATCTCGCTGAAACTGTTCTGCTTTTCTTACCGTGGTAGCAACTCCATCTCTCTGATTGCATTTTATCTGTCTAATTTCTTTCTGTTTGGCTTCTTTACGCCACAACCGAAAGGAATCAAACATGGCCGGCCTTGATTTCCTTTTTTTTTTTTTTTAAATATATTTTTATTGCAGAGTTATAAACCACAGGATGCAATTAATCAGCCAGTACACTTGTGAGATCCCCCCGTCCAATAAGAATTCCCAGTCGTACACAGCCATTCAGCCCGCATCCCGGAGGCCGGGCGGCATATTATATCGCTCAAGAGGAACACATCACAGTGCACGTCCCATAGGGACCCTGGTTGAAAGATCGTTTTACGTATCTGCTTTTACCCCCCCACCCCCAACAACATTCCCGTCAGCCATCCCAGTGATAGTCAGTGATGTCGCCCTTGTCGGGACCTGCCCTAGGCGCTATGGGTCGTCACACCTGGCCGCTCTACCCAGCCATTCTACCCTCCACATAGTATCCACCGTCCCAGTAGATCCAAGGCCCTAACAAGCGACCATCTAATGGCTTCCGGCCCTCCCCAAACACCCTACAACCGACCCCCCCAAAGCCCCCCCTCCCCTGGCAACTGCTAAGGTGTGTGCCTCGTTCTGTCGAATTGGATGGGTCCACTACAGTGCGTGGTACTATACTTCCGTGTTCCCCCCGCGGTGTCCAGCGGCTTAGTTCTCGCCATCCTCATCCTCTACCAAAGAATCACGCAAAGCCTGTACCACTAACTCCCATGCACGCGCCGCATCCAATGCCTTCTCATTCCCCAACTTCACAGCTTGCTTCATCCGGAGCACACTCTCGCAGTCAGACCACCGCAGCAGCTCATTCTTCCATCTACGCAGTGAGGGTCCCCCCCTGGACTTCCAATGCCACGATATTTCCCTCTGTGCCAATATCAGGCCCAGATCTATGAATTTGCTTGTCACCCTGGTGTGCTTAGTATGCGGGAACCAGAGCAATAGGCACGCCGCCATGTCGAATTCCACCTCCCTGTCAGTCACTTCATTCAGAAGTTCCCCTACCTCCGCCCAATAGGTCCCCAGTTGTGGGCACCCCCAAAACAAGTGGTCCATGTCCGCTCCCGGGGACGAACACCGCGGGCAACAGGCATCCGTCACCTGAAAGTACCGCTGTAATTTCTCAGGAGTTAAATAGGCCCTATGGAGCACATAGAAATGCACCTGCTGAAAACGCGCGTTTCTAGTGCCCTTCCACGTGCGTCGCAGGATGTGACCCCATGCCGTATCCGGTATGGGCCGGCCGACGCTCACCTCCCATTTAGCCTTGAGCCCTTGGAGTGGTTCCAGCCCCTCGTTCAGCATCCTATTATGGAGGCACGTCACAGCTTTGAACGTACCAGCCGCCATCACCACATATTGGCACGCCATAGTCGTCGTGGGTTCCAGGAGCCCCTCTTTCCAGTGCTTTTGTATGGCAGCCACTACTGCCGCGTGTAGGAGGAAGCCCCCAGCAGGCAGCCCGAACTGGTCCCGGAGCACTTCGAACGGCGCCAAAGCCCCATCTATGTACAAGTCGCCCACCACCTGCAGTCCCGCCTCCTCCCAATCCAGCAACGGGGACCAATCTCCTCCGTGCGGCAATGCCGTCAACATCCCGATCGGGATCTCCGGGGCATAAGGCCGCGATGCCCTCGCTCTCCGAAGGCTCCTTTGCCAGCACAGCCGGAGCGTCCGCTCTTCCATGGTGAGGGCCCGTAACTCGAGCCGCTGCTGCATGATGATGTAGGACAGCACGTGGCGTTGTATTCCCCGATCCCGGTCCTCCTCCGGGCCCCGGAACACCCTGGCCACGTTCTGTGTAAGGACCTGCAACTGCGCTGCAAGATAATACAGCTCGAGGTCGGGCACAGCCATGCCCCCTTCCAGCTTGGGGCGAAGTAGCGTGCTCAGGGCTACTCTACGGCGGCCATGCCCCCATAGAAAGCCAATTATCATTGACCGCAGTTCTCTAAACACCCCCTGGGGAATCCAGACAGGCAGCGTTCGGAAATAATAGAGGAAGCGGGGGAGCGCCACCATTTTCAACAGTGCTATCCTGCCCAGGACTGTCAGCGGGAGGGTTGACCAGAAAGACAAGCTGCCCCGCAGCGCCCGGACACAGCGGCCAATGTTGCCCTCCAATAGGTCCGCAGCCGCGTGGTAAATGCGGACACCCAAATAGGTGATGCAAGAGGGTTCCCATACCACACCCAAATCGCTGCTAGGGGCTGGCGATCCCGCTCGTAGCGGGAACACACAAGTCTTCGCCCAATTGACCTTAAGGCCCGACAGCCGGCCGAACTCAGACAACAGACCCATCGCTCCAACCAATGCCCCTGAGGTGTCAGCTAGGTACAGGAGCAAGTCATCCGCGTATAGCGATATATAATGCCACTGCCCGCCACTAACTACCCCCGCATATCGGTCACCTGACCTCGCATGGACCGCCAAGGGTTCCATCGCCAAGGCAAACAATAGGGGGGAGAGAGAACATCCCTGTCGCGTTCACCTGCCCACCGGGTACGCCGCAGACACCAGGCCGCCCAATCGTACTCTCGCCATCGCCGAGGTATATAAGACCCTCGTCCACCTCCGAAACCCCTCGCCCATGCCAAACCTCTCTAGCACTCCATCCAGGAAAGGCCATTCCAAGCTATCAAAGGCCTTCTCGATGTCCACAGACAGAACCGCCGGTGCTCCCTCCCTGTCCAAGATGGCGTCCATTATTCCCACCAGGCGGCGGATATTCAGCGCCGTGTTCCTCGTGGGTATAAACCCGGCCTGGTCCCTGTGTACCAGGCCCGTCATATACGGGGCCAGCCTGGTGGCCAGGATTCGGCTCAGGATCTTATAATCCACCGTCAGCATGGACAGCGGGCGATAAGACCTCACATCCGCGGCATCCCGGCCAGGCTTGAGGAGCGGTACAATCAAGGCCTCCCGCATGGACCCAGGCAATGCCCCCGTCTCGAAGGCTTCCGTATACACCACCAGCAGCCTGGGCGCCAAGCTGTCCACATATTGTTGATAGAATTCAATTGGCAGTCCGTCCACCCCGGGCGTCTTGTTGCGGGCCATATGTTTGATGGCCACCCGTATTTCCGTGAGCGTGATCGGGCTACCCAGCTCCCTCACGTCTTCCTCGTCCAGGACCGGGAGCTGCCTCTCCCCCAGGTATTCCGCGATGTCCTGAACCCCCACTCCCAGCTGACTCCGGTATAGTTCCTCATAATACCCCCTAAATCGTTCCAATACCGCTGCCTGGGAGTACACCATCTCTCCCTGCGCGTTATTAATGCTGAGAATCGGGCAGCCCATAAGTTCCGGGTTAGCCAGTCTGGCCAAGAGGGTACCCACCTTGTCCCTTTCTGCGTGTGCCCTGATGATGTACTGCCTATAGTCATAGCACCTCAAACGTTCCGTCTCGGTGGCAACCACTTCCTTCGCCTCCAACAACTGGGCCTGTAGCCCTGGCCTAGCCGGCCTGCGGCGCTCCAAGTCCCTCAAAGTTTCTTCCGCTTTCATTAGGTCATTCAGCACAGTCGTACGAGCATTTGAGAACCTACCCAAACACACCCCTCTCACCACCACTTTCATCGCATCCCATTCAGTAGACCTACTCGCAGCCGTGCCCTCATTCACTCCGAAATAACTATCAATGCCTTGCCGAACCGCATCGCTGAACACAGAATCCTCTAGCGTCTCCGGCCGAAGCCGCCATGTTGGTATCACTGAGCGCTCTCTCTGCCACTGAATGTGCACCAATAGGGGGTTATGATCGGATATAGTCCTAGCCAGGTACTCCGCATGGGTAATCAATGGGGCTAGGGATCCCCCGCAAAGCACCGAATCGATCCTGACATGTAGATCATGGAGAGCGGAATAAAAGGAATAATCCCTGGCTCCCCAGTGCCGCTCCCTCCAGACATCCAGCAACCCCCATCGTTCCTGCCAGTCCTTCCTGTGCGCGGCCAGCCTGCGCACCGGAGAGTCTACTAGGGGGGGATGGGACCTATCCAGAGCAACATCCGTAATCGAGTTGAAGTCCCCCCCTAACACTATCGGACCCGCCACGAAAGAGGCCAAGGACCCCGAGAGACTATCAAAGTATCGGCCTTGGTCAGTGTTCGGTGCATAGACACAGCAGAAAACCACATCCCGTCCATATAACCTCCCCTCCACCGCCACAAACCTGCCATCCGGATCTACTACTTGGTTCAGCACTTGAAAGGGTATCCCCGCCCTCACCCAGATCAACACCCCCCTGGCATACGCTGAGTAAGTGGTGCCAAACACCTGGCCCCGCCATCTTTTCTGCAAGGCAGCGCACTCTTTTTTAGTGAGATGAGTCTCCTGGAGCATAGCAATCTGAACCCCCCTGCGTACCAGATATGCATGGACTTTGTGACGTTTCACCATGGTCCGCAGCCCCCGGACATTCCACGTTAGGCATTTCAAGTTAGGTAATGTCCCCATTCCAACTTCGTACAGTCCGAATCAAATAACAAAGGTCCATGGCCCCCCCATTGCAGTTGCCCCCCCCCGAACATTCCCAAAACTGAAACACTTCCCAAACCCCACTCCCCAGGACAGAGCACACGAACCCAATGGCCGCCCCCATCCAAACCTTGAACCAACTTCTCACACTCTTACCCTGTGGTCTCCACCACAGTCGACCTTAAGGGCCCAAGGGGGGGGTGAGTCACCGCCAACCCCAGCTAGCGGAGCCCACACCCCGCACCTTCATCCCCTCCAAAGCACACAGCTCCCCCTCCCGGCAACCCGCCCTCCATCAACAGGATATCACCCTACCATGAAGTCCCGATCTAGTCCCAGTTCTATCTCAGCCGCAGAAAATACCATCCGATGTCTGTGGGGTTACTATCGGCCCCTTCGAGCTTTCCGCCTCTGAAAGTTCCTCTCCTGTTCTGCTGCCTTCCCCTCCCGAGTCCGTTTCTGCCGGTTCACTGTTCTGTTGCGACCCTGTAATGGCCGCCGTCGCTGCGAGCGCATCCATCTTCTCCGCCGCCATTTGAGCCTCCCGTTTCTCCCGCTGGCGCCTGTTGCGGGATCTGATGCGTTGTGACTGCCTCACCCGGGGCTGCTTGGGTTGGTCTCGCCTACTTTGGTGTGATTTGTCCGTCCCCGCTCTATATGACTCGAGCCATTGCCAAACTTCGTCCGGAGTCTGGAAAAAGTGCGTAGTGCCGTCCATAATGATCCGCAGCTTGGCTGGGTAGAGCAAGGAGTACTGGATGCCTTCCTCCCTGAGCTCCTTCTTCACAGCGAGGAACGATGCCCTGTTCTTCTGGACCGCTTGAGTGTAATCCGGGAAGATCGTTACCTTACTGTTCTCCACCTCATACGGGCCCGACATCCTGGCCCGCTGGATGAGAAGATCCCGGTCCTTGTAGTGGAGGAGCCGCACCACCATCGGTCGGGGGGGGCGGCCAAGCCCCGGCGGGCGAGCAGGCACCCGGTGAGCTCGCTCCAGAGTAAAAAAAGGAGTAAGCCCCTCCGGTGCCACCACAGTGCGGAACCAGTTCTCCATGTAGGCCACCGCATCCTCCCCCTCAATCCGTTCCGGCAGGCCTACGACCCGCACGTTGTTCCGTCTATTGCGGCCTTCGGCATCCTCCGCCCTCCGCTCCAGTGAGTCCAGTCGGGCCAAAATGTCCGTGATCCTGTGCTCCGCGGTCACCACCGATGGCTTCAGGTCCAGCAACAGCTGGTCATGGTCCTTGACCCTGTCTGCCAGCTTCGCGTGATCCGCGCGTAGCAGCCCCAGGCCCGTGGCCACTTGGGAAATGTCATTGTGCAATGCTGCCTTAGTGGAGGTGATCGCATCAAGGATGGCATCCAAACGCCGGTTCAGCCGCTGCTCCTGATCAAGCTCCGGGGAGGGACTCTCACTCAGCCGAGTTGATGTCGCTGAGTCCCCCTCGCGACTCCTGGGCATCGGCCCTCCGATCGCCGCCATGCCAGGGTGCTGCGTCACAAGTCCAGTCGCCCGTTTAGCGATTACGCCCGTGGTTCCGTGCCAGTCTCCGGGCACCGGGCAGCGCAATGTCCCCGCCGACGCTCTCAGGAACAATGCCCAGGTGGACGGGCTCCGTTCTGTCACCCCCCTCCGGCCTGAGGGGGGAAGGATGAGTCTCAGGGCGGTGGCCAACGAGGGTCCCCGAGCTCCTGGGTGAATCAGGTCAGCGTCCCCTGGTCTCAGGACACAGCACCGCCAATCCTAGTGCCTCGGGCAGCCGAGTGCAGGATCTCTTGCCACTCGGCGACAACTTGGCTCAGGGCTGAAGTTCGGGACCGTCCGACCTCCTCGCCGCCATTTTCTTCTCACCCTCGGCAACACCTCGGCCGCCTCTTCTCTCGATCTTCTCGGGGCCAGCAGTCCCCCAGCGACTCTCCGATTGCGCCCAGCTGTCCCCTTACACTTCAGAGGGCAGGAACGTCGTCTTCGGGTCGCCTAGGGTCCCGAAAACAGGATAATTAGCGGGATTCCGCGCGGAGCTGCGAGCTCACGCCGCCATCCCGATCGGCGTCCAAGCCACGCCCCCCGCCGGCCTTGATTTCCTTTTAAACAAATGAGCCTCAAGATTGTCTAGAATTGGAGTCTCAAAACTACCATGAGGTGGCCAACTAAGGACACCGTCTTTTTTAGTATAGCGAACCCAACACTCATTGAACGTGATTGGACCTAAACCATGGCGACTATATAACTCGTAAGTTGGAGTTCCAACCGGAGGTATCGGACACGAGTCCTCCAGTCGGGAATCCTCACCACATTTTCTAAAGCAACTAAACAAAGTACTACGACCAGGCATCTTGCACACCAGCCGAGTTTCACAAACTTCAAGGGTTATAGGATTTACCAAGTCCCTGCAAAGAGCAAAAACCCTCGGTTTTTGGCGACTGCAGACGTCAAATATCACAACAAAGAACCAAGTACTAAGAACCACAAATGCAATGGAACCATGCAACAACTAAGCACCCACAACTAAGGACTATGGGAGCGACCCACAAATACTTAACTCAAAGATCGATGGCGTCACCAGGAAAGCCCGTCTATCGTCTCGCTGTACCAAGGTCTACGCCAGGCGCCAAAACAGGTCTACAGTCAGGGCAGCAGTCCGTCGCAGCCGTCAGGAGGCGGGAATCTTCGCGGGAAAAGTCGTCGGGCTACTTGTTTCGACAACAGGATCGATGAAGCGGGGTGCACCTTCCCTCGGAGATTTCACACGAAGTTCCTCACGATCGTCGGGCTTGGACCGGTACCACTGATGCAGCCCCACGTTGGGCGCCAACTGAAGGACTGGGTTATTTAGGACCCAGCGGTGCCAGGGATAACACCTGAAACCTTCGTGGGTTACCTGTTCCGGCGTACAAATAACAGAGACACGGGACACTTCCTTCGGCGTAAAAGATTCGAGGTTTATTTACTGCAGGGAACACAGAAGTCACGAGAAGTACATAACGTAGGTTCACGGAGCCTGATTCGAATTGCTACTGTGGGTCGCTCCTTTTATACAAGTTTCTCTCATAGATTAACATGGTACACAAAGGTTAAAACTTGGGTCCCATCGTAAAACCATAAGGGGTTACTTTCATGTATTCAAGGCCCGGAACATAAGTACAGAAACATTTGGTGGTTCCCAACTGTAAAAACCCATCTTCCCACCATTAGTACATTCCAATCAACAATAAACAGATCGAAGAAGGAACAGGAACAGGTGTAGAGGAAGGCAGAAACAGTGGGGAGATCGGAAAGGGTGTAAAAGGGGTGGTATCGGGAAACACGAGCTGCAGGCATCAAAGGGACGTGCCTAATGAGATGCACGGCTAAGACAATAGACCGGCACGGCAAGATGAGCCTCGAGCGGGGCCAGCTGCCTCGCAGTGTCATCCCCCTCATCATAAAGACACTTTCAAAGGAAACGTGTCTTCCGCAACAGTTTGGGAATCCCAGGGTCGCGAAGCGGACAGCGTCCGTTCGCTGGCTACTTGAGGGCAAGAGACAAAATGGATGCCGCATCTAAGATGGAACCCGTGGGCACAGACGTAGAAACCCACGAAACAAACGAACGGTTTAGGTTAGCACAACGAAAATGCGTACACCCACTAAACTCGTCATTTGCGGTTCATAGATACCAGACTCGACCATATTCGTGCGAGTCGAAAACACCACTTACAATCGTCACGGAACCTCACCTGTCCCCGTAATGGCCGAAGAGTGTTCATGCACAACAGGAAATGTTAAACATCAGGGCCACCGGCAGACCCCCGGTAGCCTGTAGCCGACTGAAGAAGACAGGGCGGGTCATCTGCAACCCTGTCTGCAACTGGCTGTCCCGTAATGGGTGCGGAGCCCGGAGAAGCAGCACTCGTGGAGCCCCTGCTCCCTGGCCCTGTAATGGCCGCCAACCGAGGACGCTCATCAGGAACCAAACTGCACCAATGACCACAAGAAACCCCCACGGTAGCCTGGAGCCTCCCAAAGCAGGTCATCTGTGCCCCATAACGAAAACCAGGTTGCCCTGAAGCGGAACTGGAGCGGAGCCCGGGGACGCAGCACTTGTGAAGCCCCTGCTGCCTGGCCCCGTAATGGCCACCAACTGAGGACGCTTGACTGGAACCAAACTCCACCAAGGCCACAAAAAAAAACCCTGGTAGCCTGGAGCCTCTCATAATAGGTCATCTGTGACCTACAACTAAAACCAGGTTGCCCTGAAGCGGAATAAGAGCCCCGGGTTACAGCACTCACGGAGCAGGACATGAGACTGTACTCAGGAGAGCGCTTCATGACTTTGATTTCTGAACTATGTACCCCCCAGACTTCTCCTGGCACTCTAATCCATACTCACTGGGTCACCCTCATGGACTTCTTCACGGTTTTTCTTTTGTCCTGGCCGCCCTTTTGTTGCTGTTCACGGACGCTTTTCTCTGGACCATGACCCGCCATCTTGTCCATTCCCTCGTCCTTTCCCCTTTTCCCTCGTTTCACCCTTGACAATCCTTAAATGTTTCTTCCTTTTTCTGATTTGCCTTTTCTCCATACCCTTGTATCCCTCCCACCCTCCCTTGGTGTTGTGACGGCGTCCCCCCTCCGACCCCTCTTAATGGAACTCTGCTCTCCTGGCTTTTTGGGATCTTGACCTGAGAAAATCTACTATTGGTATATCTTTGTATATAGAGATAACTCTAATCACTAGTATATGCAGTAGACCTTTGTACTATCTACCATTCCTTTGTGACTCTTAGAGTATATCCATTCGTATCCCTTCCTTGAATGCTCCTCCTTCTGTGACTATAACTTGTACATTTGCAATTTTTTTCTGTTTGTATATTTTATGCAACGCACGTAATCCTGAATCCTTATGTATCGCAACTGGTTCTTATGTAAAGGGCTCTGACACCTTCGGGTAATGTTCGCGCTATATAAAATCGCATTACAGAAATAAATAAATAAAAAATAAAAAATAAATAGAAGAGTGGGAATAGTCATTTTTACCCCTACACAATCCAATGTTTTCACTACTGTTGCACTCATCATTAATTACCATTAAAGAAATGTTTTAATTAATTTAATTATTATATTTTATTTATTTTATATTTATATAATATGTTTATTTATATATTTATGTCGATATATTTGTATTAATGTTCTAAATATGTTATTATTAAGATTAATAATTATTTTAAGTAAGTAAATTTATATTAAAAATGTTTTTTTACATTTTATTTATTATTTTTACATTGTAAGCTTTTTTACATTATTTTAATTATGTTTTATTTCATTAATTTCATTATTTAATTACATTTCTAGTATTTTTAAAACATTTAAAAAATTCAATTTTTTAGTTAACTATATTTTAACATTCTATATTTTGGAATCAATATTTTAGTACTTACCTGTTTGTAGATAGGCATTCTATATTCTGTCCTTCGATATTTTGGCGTCGATATTTTGATAATTCGATATTTTGTCTCTCGATATTTTGATACTGTTCCGCTTTTTTTTAGTGAAAGCACCCCATAGTGCGCTTTCACTTTAATGGCAGCAATGCACCTTTCTGTAGACGCGGCTCATCAAAAGAAAGGGGCGCTGCCGCCATTAATGCAAGCGCGCTGCATGGGGCGCTTTTACAAATCATCATTTCCAATGCAATAGGTCTCACATTTGCGAGAGTTTAAGCTATTGTCATTGCAAATAACAATGCCTTTTATTTATCAGTTTTAAAAACCAACACATAACCAATACATAAATAAAAGGCCTTGTGATTTACAATGCAACTAGCTCAACCTCTTGCACATTCAAGACCTATTGCATTCCAAATGCTTGTTTCAGTTAATGAACTGTATTGTGTCACTTGGGGTTCTGTAATGCATTGTGTCTATGAGTACTTGAAAACCACTAAGCTGGCATGTATTGAGCTATAGAGAAACTCTAGATACAAATGTATTAAGGTCAGTGCTTAATTAGTAAAAAATAAGTGCAAGACCCCTTGTCGGGAAGCAGCTGCAGCTTGTACAACCCATTGCCCCATCCAGTGCTGCCAATGACAGTAACAACACAACTAACCCTCACACTCCTACAAGAGTGACAATTCAGACTTTTAATATACAATAAAAATCACAAATACCTACCGTCCAAGCTATTCTGATAGCTTTGGGTGGCAGTCATTAGTCATTTTTATGTATATTGAATTATTATTAAACACTGTTGTTGTGTTCATCACAAAACTAAACAAACAGCGCCACCATGTCTCAGGCTGTATAAGTGCTGGTGTTGACAATAAGGTGCCGGTGCTGAGCACCAAAAACCACTGACTCAAATTAAGCACGGGTTACAGTACAACAATGTCGTGAATATTTGTTTTCCTATATATGCAGCTCTGGCAAATATTGGAATTATTGACTCTTGACCGAGTCACGCTGTATTAGTCAGATACCCAAATGGAGCATCAAACAATAAGAAAAGACTTCCAGTTCCACAACATCAAAGCGTGGAGAGAGGCAGGGACCAGAGTGCTGGCATGAAGAAGGGGTACAAAAGGGGGTGGTGATGGACGGAGCATCTGAACCAATCAAACACTCACACCCAGTCAAAAGATCTGGGTTTGATCCATCACCGTTGTTTAGCCCACTCTGCCACCCCAGTTCAGACATGGCTATATGCAAATCAGTCTGACCCTGTGCCTCATGGGAACAGTCCAGCCCGAACTGCCAAGCCATGCCTTCCCTGGACCGGAAACAAGCTTCCGAGGACCGGTTTCTGGCATTCCAGCCGTCTTCAGCCTGGCTTGCTTGAATCCAGTGGCAAAGTGAGCAAGGGACTCACGTCTGAGCATACCCTGCCACACTTATGGTGGCCAAAAGCGGTACAAAAGCGGGTGGTGATGGACGGAGCATCTGAACCAATCAAACACTCACACCCAGTCAAAAGATCTGGGTTTGATCCATCACCGTTCTTTAGCCCACTCTGCCACCCCAGTTCAGACATGGCTATATGCAAATCAGTCTGACCCTGTGCCTCATGGGAACAGTCCAGCCCGAACTGCCAAGCCATGCCTTCCCTGGACCGGAAACAAGCTTCTGAGGACCGGTTTCTGGCATTCCAGCCGTCTTCAGCCCGGCTTGCTTGAATCCAGTGGCAAGGTGAGCAAGGGACTCACGTCTGAGCATACCCTGCCACACTTATGGCGGCCAAAAGCGGTACAAAAGGGGGTGGTGATGGACGGAGCATCTGAACCAATCAAACACTCACACCCAGTCAAAAGATCTGGGTTTGATCCATCACCGTTCTTTAGCCCACGCTGCCACCCCAGTTCAGACATGGCTATATGCAAATCAGTCTGACCCTGTGCCTCATGGGAACAGTCCAGCCCGAACTGCCAAGCCATGCCTTCCCTGGACCGGAAACAAGCTTCCGAGGACCGGTTTCTGGCATTCCAGCCGTCTTCAGCCCGGCTTGCTTGAATCCAGTGGCAAAGTGAGCAAGGGACTCGCGTCTGAGCATACCCTGCCACACTTATGGCAGCCAAAAGCGGTACAAAAGGGGGTGGTGATGGACGGAGCATCTGAACCAATCAAACACTCACACCCAGTCAAAAGATCTGGGTTTGATCCATCACCGTTCTTTAGCCCACTCTGCTACCCCAGTTCAGACATGGCTATATGCAAATCAGTCTGACCCTGTGCCTCGTGGGAACAGTCCAGCCCGAACTGCCAAGCCATGCCTTCCCTGGACCGGAAACAAGCTTCCGGGGACCGGTTTCTGGCATTTCAGCCGTCTTCAGCCCGGCCTGCTTGAATCCAGTGGCAAAGTGAGTAAGGGACTCACGTCTGAGCATACCCTGCCACACTTATGGCGGCCAAAAGCGGTACAAAAGGGGGTGGTGATGGACGGAGCATCTGAACCAATCAAACACTCACACTCAGTCAAAAGATCTGGGTTTGATCCATCACCGTTCTTTAGCCCACTCTGCCACCCCAGTTCAGACATGGCTATATGCAAATCAGTCTGACCCTGTGCCTCATGGGAACAGTCCAGCCCGAACTGCCAAGCCATGCCTTCCCTGGACCGGAAACAAGCTTCTGAGGACCGGTTTCTGGCATTCCATCCGTCTTCAGCCCGGCTTGCTGGAATCCAGTGGCAAAGTGAGCAAGGGACTCACGTCTGAGCATACCCGGCCACACTTATGGCGGCCAAAAGCGGTACAAAAGGGGGTGGTGATGGACGGAGCATCTGAACCAATCAAACACTCACACCCAGTCAAAAGATCTGGGTTTGATCCATCACCGTTCTTTAGCCCACTCTGCCACCCCAGTTCAGACATGGCTATATGCAAATCAGTCTGACCCTGTGCCTCATGGGAACAGTCCAGCCCGAACTGCCAAGCCATGCCTTCCCTGGACCGGAAACAAGCTTCTGAGGACCGGTTTCTGGCATTCCAGCCGTCTTCAGCCCGGCTTGCTTGAATCCAGTGGCAAGGTGAGCAAGGGACTCACGTCTGAGCATACCCTGCCACACTTATGGCGGCCAAAAGCGGTACAAAAGGGGGTGGTGATGGACGGAGCATCTGAACCAATCAAACACTCACACCCAGTCAAAAGATCTGGGTTTGATCCATCACCGTTCTTTAGCCCACGCTGCCACCCCAGTTCAGACATGGCTATATGGAAATCAGTCTGACCCTGTGCCTCATGGGAACAGTCCAGCCCGAACTGCCAAGCCATGCCTTCCCTGGAACGGAAACAAGCTTCCGAGGACCGGTTTCTGGCATTCCAGCCGTCTTCAGCCCGGCTTGCTTGAATCCAGTGGCAAAGTGAGCAAGGGACTCGCGTCTGAGCATACCCTGCCACACTTATGGCAGCCAAAAGCGGTACAAAAGGGGGTGGTGATGGACGGAGCATCTGAACCAATCAAACACTCACACCCAGTCAAAAGATCTGGGTTTGATCCATCACCGTTCTTTAGCCCACTCTGCCACCCCAGTTCAGACATGGCTATATGCAAATCAGTCTGACCCTGTGCCTCGTGGGAACAGTCCAGCCCGAACTGCCAAGCCATGCCTTCCCTGGACTGGAAACAAGCTTCCGAGGACCGGTTTCTGGCATTTCAGCCGTCTTCAGCCCGGCTTGCTTGAATCCAGTGGCAAAGTGAGTAAGGGACTCACGTCTGAGCATACCCTGCCACACTTATGGCGGCCAAAAGCGGTACAAAAGGGGGTGGTGATGGACGGAGCATCTGAACCAATCAAACACTCACACTCAGTCAAAAGATCTGGATTTGATCCATCACCGTTCTTTAGCCCACTCTGCCACCCCAGTTCAGACATGGCTATATGCAAATCAGTCTGACCCTGGGCCTCATGGGAACAGTCCAGCCCGAACTGCCGAGCCATGCCTTCCCTGGACCGGAAACAAGCTTCTGAGGACCGGTTTCTGGCATTCCAGCCATCTTCAGCCCGGCTTTCTTGAATCCAGAGGCAAAGTGAGCAAGGGACTCACGTCTGAGCATACCCTGCCACACTTATGGCGGCCAAAAGCGGTACAAAAGGGGGTGGTGATGGACAGAGCATCTGAACCAATCAAACACTCACACCCAGTCAAAAGATCTGGGTTTGATCCATCACCGTTCTTCAGCCCACTCTGCCACCCCAGTTCAGACATGGCTATGTGCAAATCAGTCTGACCCTGTGCCTCATGGGAACAGTCAAGCTCGAACTGCTAAGCCATGCATTCCCTGGACCGGAAACAAGCTTCCGAGGACCGGTTTCTGGCATTCCAGCCGTCTTCAGCCCGGCTTGCTTGAATCCAGTGGCAAAGTGAGCAAGGGACTCACGTCTGAGCATACCCTGCCACACTTATGGCGGCCAAAAGCGGTACAAAAGGGGGTGGTGATGGACGGAGCATCTGAACCAATCAAACACTCACACCCAGTCAAAAGATCTGGGTTTGATCCATCACCGTTCTTTAGCCCACTCTGCCACCCCAGTTCAGACATGGCCATATGCAAATCAGTCTGACCCTGTGCCTCATGGGAACAGTCCAGCCCGAACTGCCAAGCCATGCCTTCCCTGGACCGGAAACAAGCTTCCGAGGACCGGTTTCTGGCATTCCAGCCGTCTTCAGCCCGGCTTGCTTGAATCCAGTGGCAAAGTGAGCAAGGGACTCACGTCTGAGCATACCCTGCCACACTTATGGCAGCCAAAAGCGGTACAAAAGGGGGTGGCGATGGACGGAGCATCTGAACCAATCAAACACTCACACCCAGTCAAAAGATCTGGGTTTGATCCATCACCGTTCTTTAGCCCACTCTGCCACCCCAGTTCAGACATGGCTATTTGCAAATCAGTCTGACCCTGTGCCTCATGGGAACAGTCCAGCCCGAACTGCCAAGCCATGCCTTCCCTGGACCGGAAACAAGCTTCCGAGGACCGGTTTCTGGCATTCCAGCCGTCTTCAGCCCGGCTTGCTTGAATCCAGTGGCAAAGTGAGTAAGGGACTCACGTCTGAGCATACCCTGCCACACTTATGGCGGCCAAAAGCGGTACAAAAGGGGGTGGTGATGGACGGAGCATCTGAACCAATCAAACACTCACACTCAGTCAAAAGATCTGGGTTTGATCCATCACCGTTCTTTAGCCCACTCTGCCACCCCAGTTCAGACATGGCTATATGCAAATCAGTCTGACCCTGTGCCTCATGAGAACAGTCCAGCCCGAACTGCCAAGCCATGCCTTCCCTGGAACGGAAACAAGCTTCCGAGGACCGGTTTCTGGCATTCCAGCCGTCTTCAGCCCGGCTTGCTTGAATCCAGTGGCAAAGTGAGCAAGGGACTCACGTCTGAGCATACCCTGCCACACTTATGGCGGCCAAAAGCGGTACAAAGGGGGTGGTGATGGACGGAGCATCTGAACCAATCAAACACTCACACCCAGTCAAAAGATCTGGGTTTGATCCATCACCGTTCTTTAGCCCACTCTGCCACCCCAGTTCAGACATGGCTATATGCAAATCAGTCTGATCCTGTGCCTCATGGGAACAGTCCAGCCCGAACTGCCAAGCCATGCCTTCCTTGGACCGGAAACAAGCTTCCGAGGACCGGTTTCTGGCATTCCAGCCGTCTTCAGCCCGGCTTGCTTGAATCCAGTGGCAAGTATTTGTTTTCCTATATATGCAGCTCTGGCAAATATTGGAATTATTGACTCTTGACCGAGTCAAGCTGTATTAGTCAGATACCCAAATGGAGCATCAAACAATAAGAAAAGACTTCCAGTTCCACAACATCAAAGCGTGGAGAGAGGCAGGGACCAGAGTGCTGACATGAAGAAGGGGCCATCTGTTCCACCTGCAGTAGCCCGGTGCAGAAGCCATCAAGCCTTCAGTGCTGATTTATTTTGTGTGCGTCATCTTTCTGAAATTGTACTCAGTGGAACAGCCCAGGAGAGGCGACATCCCAGCCACATGGTAGGATGCAGGGACAGCCCGTGCCCTTGCGTCCTTCACACATCCATCCACAAGAGCTGCATACCAAGCAAAAGCTGTGAGTACTGAAAGAGTGTCTTGTGCAGCGCGCGGAAGACCCCTCTCTTCGGAGTAAAGGTCAGGTGGGACAGGCTTTGTGATGCACGTGGCGGGTCAGAGCTTGTCCAAGAGCCCTGCATCCTGCCACCGCATGTACTCTAATAGAATCCATCTCGGAATCCATCATGAACCCAAATAATTGTTTAGTCTTAATGTGGACCATGGATTGAAGGTGGCTGAAATATATAAATTAGGCATTGTTTGTTTGTTTCCTACAGCTGGAGCAGGGTTCGAATCGGGGTACCACGCGGGTGGACGGCGTCCCCCCACTTATTTGACAGGGAGCTCAATACCTGGAGCAAATGGAGCCACACATTCACTCTTTGGCCTCTGTGGGGCGAGATCGGAGCGCATTCAGAACGCTGCTCACGCGCTGGCTTCTCTGATTCAAACGCATCAAAGGGGTGAGCGAGGGGAGGCAATTAGTGATGGTGCAAGCCACCTTTTGTGACGTCACTTGCTATCGTGACGTCCGCGTCCCCCCACTTCTTCTTTTAGGACTTGTGCCCTGCTCTGGACAGATAGGGAAGAATGCTACTAACAGCGAGATCAGAGTTGAAAAGGGGGTGGGGTTACGTAGGGAATGATCAGGGCAGGACTCTATTTACTACTGCTTCCGCAAAACTTTCTTTCCTCGCACCACACGCCTCACATCACTTAAACTGGGCCTAACCACGACAAATAGGCCATCTTTCATGAAATTAATATTGTGAATTACTAAGGATGTTTTGAGAGCTAAACGAAAACCTTTGACCTTTGCCTAGTTTTCTGAGAGCCAAACAGTGATAATTCTTCAATAAAATAGAGAAATGGCGCCGCTATGCCCCGTGTGCGCCTGAGCGCGGTTTTATTTATCGCTGCAGCACGTGCCCCCCGTGGGACGCCTCAGGGCACCCAGAGGTATAGCGCCAGATAAAAAAATAGAGGTTAATTCTGATTGTTACTCTTTGTTTGAGAGGGCGGGGGCTTTTGTAACGAACAAGAGTTAGCGAGAACGTAGCTCAAATCTGATTAAAAGTCATAACAGTCTTCATGCTAAATCTTGCCAAAACAAACTTATAAAACGCAGTCTTGACGTTACGAATAAGCCTTGGACGACTGCCCACTGTACCTCAAGCTGTTCTCCACAGCTGCGGACAGAAAGAGCCTTTACGAGACCTTTCCGAGCACAGTAAACTTTGGAATAAATAGCACTGTACCTCGCAGCGCTTCAGCAGGCGGTTGTTTGGGAGATCTTTTTTCAAGGCCCATTAAATGTTTAATGCCACTTCCATTAGGGGTTTAATTTTCTGCATTTAATGAGAAGTGAAACCTGTCTTCAATAAATGGAGCTCTTTGTTATTTTTGGAGGGCCCGGCCTAAGCCTCTTTGTCTGTCCGCCCTGTCATCATCCCCGCGCTGGTTTCTGTTCTCGGAGGGCGTGGCGGTAGTCGGAGGTGCTCACCAGCAGACAAGCACTGGCTTAATCACTAACAATCTATTGTTCCATCTCCCTCCCAGGCAGAAGCGCCATCTACTGCCTATGGGGAAATTGTAATTGCATTTATATAGATCTTACTACCCCTGACGAGGCGTCGCAGGCAGCGCCTCGTCAGGGGTAGTAAGGGGTAGAATGCTTCTCCGGAACTCAAAAAGGTTGAATTAGTATATGGAGATATAAAATTAATTTGAAAGGTGGACATGTAAATGTGTTATTTGGATTGAAAAAGGATAGTGGAGGGATATATGAGGGAAGGGTATAGCGCTGCGCTTGCTACCCCTGATGAGGTGTCCAAGTGCTTTTCGTCGGGTAGCATGTGTTTCAGGTCACCGTAGTTCATGAAGAATGTTGAATATGGCTAAAGTTAAACTTCCTCAAAGGAAGAATAACTGTCCCATACTGAGCCCTAGCACATAAAGAATGTTTAAGGGGGGCTGTGTGTAGGTAGGTGATGGAGTGGAATAGGCAAGATGCAGTGGGCATGAGAATGTTGGCTCTGGGTGAAGGGGAAGGAACTACCCTCTCTGCCCAGGATACTTGGGGCGAGAACAGAAGCAAAATGCATGCATCAGTGGCGGCTGGTGATGTTTGAAAGTGGTGAGGTGTCCACCCTGTTTTTTCCCCTCAAAATTTGCCTTAAGAATTGCTTTGATCAAGGCAATAGCAGCATTTTTGTTGTAGGTACCTCCTTATGCCAAGAATTACATACGATTTTCCAGTACCCTAGTTTTGCCATCGATACTGCCCATATACCATGGGTGGCAGGTATGTCAAAAATTACATCCAGTATTTAAAAAACAGTCTTTTACCATAGTGTACTCTCCTCAACCCACCCCATCAGCCCCAATATGGCCTTGGCTGCCCTCTCTAAGGCCATGAATTACTGCCATTATGTCAGCACCAGCATTTGGCAATAGGTGTCCCTTTATGTCCTGTATAACTTACAGTATTTCAGAGTCTGCATTTTGCCTTGGGCGATCCCTGATGCCAAAAATTGCCTCCAATGTGCCAGAGCCAGCATTTTGCCTTGGTGCCCCATACTAAGTATTTCCTCCAGTTTGTAAGTCCCAGAAGTTTTCCACAAGGACCCCAATGCAAATAAATACTTTTATGTTAGGTCCTGTTTTTTGCCATTGGTGCCCTTCCTTAAGCCAATAATTATATCCAATATGTTAGCTGCAGCATATTTGTTATTTTGGGCACCAACATAAGCTCAACATTATATTGAGGATGGCATGGCTAGCAGCTGACTCTCAGTCATAAAGCATACAAGCAAGCACACTCTTACTCACCCTTTCATGCTCACTGATGTAGCCCTAGTACAACTGCACCTGCCGCACCATTGATAGCTACTGCCAACTACCTTTCACACACCTTCTAACAATCTCTAAATACTCCCCCTTTCTAAAGCACTTACATTCCTTCAGTCACTACCTCGCACTAACTTTTACTTATTCAGACACTCACTCAAACTTAGATTCTCACTCACTTTCACTCTCATTGACACTCTCAAACTCGCTGATACAAACACTCCCATTCATCTCCCACAAACACACTCACAAAGACATACGCACACATGCACAGAGAAATACTTTTTTTTGTTCTTCTTACCTTGCTTCCTTTGCTGGCAACTTGGAGCCTCCGTGGCAAAAGCAGAATAAGAATATGGCTCTGGACATTAGAACCAGCAAGCTACGATTCCCAAGGAGGAGCCAAACAGAGTAGCAAAGCCAAATTTGAAAAGCAGAAGACCCACCACAATCCCTCTCCCAGCTTCTTAATAGGACTGAAAGCACAGCCTTATAACAATCTGATATTTGTGCCTTGGATCCTTCCTCTGCTGCATTGTGTGGCTCCTATTTGGAATGCATTGACTTGTGGCCCATTTTAGCAGCTATACATAGCTGCCCAAAAGCATGTGCAGCATGTCTGCTGAAGAAAATGGATTCTGTCTGTGTTAGGAGATTGTAGTTGAACCACGCCTCTCACATGTGCAATTTACACATCCACCTGCAGAGTGCTTTTTAAACAACACACCGTAAATGGATTGTTCCTCAGCCTCCCTTCTCCTGCATCACATCATCAGGAGCCTAAAAATGAGGCTGGGGGAGCTGACCTTCCCACTGCCAGTGTTCATGAAAACAAGAAAGTTGTGTTTTCATGAACATTGCTCAGTTAAATCATTAGCAGCACAGGCAATGGGCACTAAGTGGCATCTCACAGCAGGCAGGGCAGTGCCGTGAAGTATTTGATAAGGAGCCACTACTGGCTTGCATGTCACATGGCGGTTGTTACTGTGGTGCATGACATCATGCACATGAGCGAAAGGAAAATGAATTCCCTCAGTGCTTCGAAAGGAGAAGGAGGCATGCACTGCAAGCCACTTGGTGTTGCATGCAGTGAGGTAGACACTCCTGAAGGTTGGCAAGTCCCCACCAGTGACAGAACAACAATAATTCTCCCCTGAGCAGAAGTGAGGACTATATAAAGAGCCGCCTGTGCAAAAATATATAAAATACACAAATATCTATAATACTTGTATTAACTCTGATCACATATAATTCATAAGACATAGAGAACAAAACAACACAAAAACTCCATAAACATGCATATCTTGAATTCATATATATTTCTAAAAAAATTCAAAAATCAAATGTGGCAACAAATTTGCACATTATACTCATGTTGAGAACAGAAAGACCCAGAACTATAGAATTCACCAAAATGCCATGGGTAGCAGGAGTGACATCGTATACCCTTTGATGTTATTGACATCACAGGAAGTGACATCAAATGTGACACCATATTACCTTTGACCCTGAATCACCCCAGGATGTGATGTCACATGAATTTAACCTTAATGATGTCTCAATAATTGACACTGCTGAAGTTTATAAAAGCTCCTTAATTAAAAATACGTCACACAATCAAATGTCTATTTTAGATACAGCCTTTATTAGTGTACTGGCATGATATGGCAGGGGAATATTATTCATTTCTTTTTGTGTTACAAAGCAAATTATACCTTAGTCTGAAAACAATATAGTGCTGCAAAACACATAACAGCCCTTAAATGCTAAATTATTTATATTGCAAAGCTGGCATGATTTATGATGTTCTATAGCACAACGAGAGAGAGAAAAACATATATTAAAAAAAATATATTAATTATGCCCACATTTATTAATTGATATAGCCCATGTATTGAATGTGAACTTTCTTATTGCCTGAAATTATTCCTTACTGTTAATTCATTTTGATTTATGATCACTTGCAAGGTTCTCATGAGAAGCGCAGAGCAGAATGTTTTATTCAAATATATGATTTTTCATATATTCACAATAATAACACTATGGCAACAACTTGTATAAAATGTTTTTAGTTATGTTGTTAATTAAACAGAAGTGTTTGCATTACTCTGCTAAATGTATTTACTTTACAAAATGTAAAGCTTAAGGCCTGCAGAAAGTAAACAATGTTCATCAATTCACTGTTTACCTTCTGTTCACGCAGTGGTGAAAGTAATAATTGGCCTAAATAGTAATGAGTGAGATCAAACTATTCCATGGGTGGTCTCGGGTGGAGGGCATTTACCGTTTTCTTTTTTAATTATTTGTTTTCCAAATGGGGTAAACAGGCATTTTAAAGCACATTTTTCATGTTTGCTCAAGAACCAAAACCTCTGAAAGGGTCCTGATTAAATGTTCAAGTGTTTTCATGCTGCGCCAAGCCAATGAAACCTGATGCTGATCAGGAGTTGATCCCATATTTTCAGAGCTAGTGATGGCTGCCCCATATGTCAAAACGCACCTCCCTTTTGCCAAGGTCCTTATTTTTCCCAGGGTGTCTGTCATATACCATGGGTATCCCCTAAGCCTCCCATTACATGTAATATTCCAGTGATTGAACTTTGGCAATAGTGCTAGACACAAAGCATTGGTGACCATTTTATCAAAAATTGCCTCTAGTATGTCAAGGTCAGCATTTAGCCATGGTTATCTTCCTCACATAGGGCATGGTTGTCCTTCCTTATGCAAATAATTACCTCCAATGTGCCAGCCCTGCCTCAAAACAGTTGGAGCGGCTGGCCATCCAGCTTGATTTGTTCACTAGGAGCATGTGATCAGTGTACTCAGCACTCCTTTTGGATAAACCTCACCCTTTCTCTATGAAGATTCACTCCCGGGCCCCTAGTGTCCTTTGCTAGCCGCTCCAGCTGATTTAAGCTGGCGGCACCTAGTAGTGATTGTTTACACCGAGGAGCGGCCCCACCTTGCGGCACTATTATTTGCCTTGTCAAGAGGTTTGTGACTCATTCTTTTTCCAGACCACTCCTACTGATCAGCAGAGCTTACCTATTATTCCTTAAGTCTAGATTGTTTCAGCAGGCCCTACTGGGCCCCATTAAATGACTCTCTCCTACTCAGCAGGAGGAATGACCAACACTTTTGTGTTCTACCCAACTCCTCTATCCTGATGATGACGTCTAACTGATGTGAGGTCGAAACGCCGTCAACCACAGATGCAAATTAAACTTCTACTTTGATCTCATTTCTGTAAATCAATTGTGGAGTCATTCGTCATTCGTCATCTCTTTGCTTTAATGCACCCTCTCATGTCTTACTCAAATGGGCAAAATTTTTGTATATTATTTCACGATTGCTGATGTTTTTATTTAGTTTGTAAATAAATTCAGTTTAGTATAATTAGTTTATGGTTGGTTCCTAAATGTGTTTTCTCATTGTGTTCGTCATGCAAAAACGTTACATCAGTTGTGATTAATATACCAGCAGGAAGGGGGCGCCTGCATCAACACATTCATCCAATTGCTATTTTTTTTTAAACAAAAGTCTACAGTGAACCATTGTTGTGTTGTTTATGGGATACTGTGGGCAAAATTTTGCAGGCAGCCCTAGAAGAATTCCGGGCTGATTTAACACAGATCATTCAAGGAGACCATGATGCGGCCAAGTCGTCATCTGCTCTGGAGGGACACAAGTGACTGCCTAGGCTGGCAGTTGGGCAGTTGGCATCAGTGTTGGGCTAAGCCAGGTACCACACATGGATGAGATCCAGAAGCATCACTTATGGATCTTGTTCCCTGTAAGGTCCACATTCACTGTACCTACCCAAGCGAAAACTGTCAGTTGTGAAGCGTGCACACACATCCTCATCACCGGAGATACCATTTCGCGCCTCTGCTTTAAAAACGCGAACGGTGTGTGAAAGAACTCAGGGGCATATCATCAAGGGGGTTTATCTCCGCTTTTTTGGCTTTAAAAGCCAAGAAAGCGGAGATAAAATTATCTCCTATTACCAAGCTGTCGCTAACACCAGTTAGTGACAGCTAATAGGAGATAGCGACCATCTTGGGCCCCGCTTTGCATGCCAGTGATATTTATCACTAATGACATGCAAAGTGGGCGTGCCAAGATGTTAGCGACTGGAAACAGTCTCTAACATCGCTATCTCCAAAAGCTAACACCTGCCCTGAGCAGTTCTTAGCCATGTTATCCAATGGGAGGTGGATAACATGGCTAAGAGCATTTGCTCGATAATGCATGAATATCGCTGACTTTTCAGCGATATTCATGCATTGCGGGCGTTTTTTATCGCATTTGCGATAAAAAGGTTTATCTGCGATAAAAATCGCCGATGTGCGGCGATAATTTTTGTCTCTAAACAAGTTAGAGACAAAAATTATCGCTAGTTGTTGGTAATATGCCCCTAACTTTCTTACTTATGGCGCACAGGGAGCAGTGTCAGAATTTGGGTGAAGTGGCAGACCAACGTGGAAGAGGAGGTCACACGCAGAAGGGCAGTATTCCTCTTCCATGTCAGTTTGTGATGGGTGAAGAGGGTCACAAGTTGTGATGCAAGTGACTTCTGCACATGCCACTTGCGTTAGGTTTAGCGATGGGGCGGTTGCAGGGCTTCGCAAACAGCAGCGGCGTCTGGCGACAGGAGGCTCGCTTTGCTGAAAAATATATATTCTAAATGCTGTGCAGTTATTCTGCACAAGCTCGTTCTGCCTGTCGTGTCAAGGCTCCTGAAACAGGGAAGAGGCACAAGGGTTTCTGGAATCTGCATTGTTCTGCGTCCAAGGGCCACATTTTTGCCAAATTGCGCCTTGATGCCCTTTGGGGTTAAGTATGTGCAATACAAGCTCCCATTCATTCATTCATTCAAATCCACGACTTGCAGATGACATATTTTTTTTTCTCAGTACTTTGGGCTTGTCTTGTCATTTAAAAGAGGACAGCTGATGTGAGGGCTTCTGCTGTTAATCATCCAGGTGATGAGCAGAGATAAATCATCGTATCTTGAATTAACGATTTATGAAAGAGATACAGTGTACCAAGAATTACCAGCAGACTGCAAGTCGGTATTATGCCTAAATAGGGCACCATCATGTTAAAAATGACCTTACAAGACACTAAAAATTGCAACAGGATTTCCAGGTGTGGGTGCAACTATCCTATATATGCAAATACCAGCAGAGTCATTTGGACCCGGGTGGCCAACTAGCTCACATGCTCAAACCCTCTTGCCTCTGTCCCCTTGATGCTATTGAACTGGATTTACTTTGTTGTGTAATGCTTCCTTTTGAATTCTGTATCTGAACAATGCTTTTAATTTGCATTGATTTGAATTGAATATTAATTTTTATTAAATCCCTTTGACTTTAGGTACCGATTGCTGGTCCTTTTTGAGTGGTCAAATGGGTTGCACAAAATTGAATTGTTTTGTTCAATGATAACTCTCTTTTTCCTCCGCTGACCACAAAAGTCTGTCACATGGAAATTGTAACCACATGACAAAGTTCTCAGAGTAACTGTATGTAAGTCAAGAAGGCTACATTAGACCGTAACATATTATTGTCTCAATCCAAATCATCGGAAATTATTTAAATTCTGTGGAATGATCTGATCGCTTCATAATTCAGTCTTCCATCTGGATGCCATGCAGAAACCTTAATCTAAATGCACATGAATTAAAAAAAATACTATAATTATACAGTGATGCAAGAAAGAAAATACACCTTCTCAAGATTCTATAGTTTTGCATGTTAATGTAAATCTGATGTTCCTCTAATCCGCAACCAGCCATAATATTAGATACATATAACCTCATGTGACAAACGACCCAAGTTTAGATTTTTGTCAGAATTTGCTGAACAAAGAAATGTAGCCAACATTCTAAATTTGTGTTTGAAAAGAAAGTGACCCTCTTACTTATGGGCATCGTTTCACCAAAATGCCTGGGGCAGGTGAAGTGACCTCACACACACTTTGACCTTAATGACCTTTCACAGTGAATCTTCCCAGGAAGCGGTGGCATATGACCTTCATTCTGATGACATAACAATAATTAACATCGCTGAAAATTCATCATAACTGCTTTAACACCACAACCAAGATAATTATCTATTTTAGACATATCATCTATATTAAGTTGTCGGCATGATATGTCAAGGAAACCGGATTTGTAGTAAATGAACAAAATGAGTTAGTTAATCTTACATCTTCCAGGGGTGGGAGAGTGGTCGGGGTTTCTCCCCCTCAGAAAATGTTGAAAAAAATTGGGTCTATTAGTGCATTTTAAATAACAATGTTCACATACACGGCCTAAAAAGTTATAGGCTCTGAAAATACACTCATATTCAAGGAACGGTAGCCCTGACAAAGACCCTTCTACACAGAACATGCACACCTGCATAGTATGCTTAACACTGTTATCAGAAAATGTAACAACTCCTTCAAATGTAGCATGCACTCTAACTACAAAGCAGAGTCTGAACCGTTCAGCGCGATCATAGGCGCTTCATACAAAGTGATTTATGAACAAGACAAATAGAACTGCATTCTCCAAGCCACCTGAAATCTTTTGTTGTCATTTAATCACTGTATATATTTCTGCCAAGTCACTTCGCGCCGTTCTTGCTGATCACATTGTCACTTGTGCTGCTACTATGTTCTTCACTCACGCACACCTAGCACCAAGTACAATTTGGGTTGTTATCCATTGTTTTAATTACTTAAGTGCAGTGTTGTTACAACTGCCAATTGCCTTGTTTTTCTTCCTTCCCTAATATTCCTACATAAAATGATGCCCTGAGCACATGTAATAACTAAATATGAGTCACCTTATTTCCTTCTGATAATGTTGATTACATATCATTTCTAATTGCCTTTGAATAATACCAGTTGGGATATTACATGTTTGTATATTATACTTTCCACCCCAATCCCAACACAGTTGATGGGTGTATGCTCCTGTTGTAGATACAAGTGAATAGATGTGAGCATGTGTATGTGTTTGTGAATGGTGGGTGCATGTGTGCGCTTGGGTAAGGATGAGTATGAGTGAGTGTGCATGTTGATGGGTGAGTGTAAGTATGTGCATGTGTGGACCATTGGCGCCCTGCTCGACTAACCGGCTGCCACTGACCTCTGTGTGAGGTGGGGTGGACAGAGCTCATTGGTATTATTACTGTTTCATGGAGCAGGCTGCTTAGGCTAAACAGAGGTGCTACTGACTTGGGCTGAAAGCAACAAGGTGATCTTTCTCATAAATGTATTCCAGAAAAAATCAGGGAAGCTGTGTCATGTGCACCTTTCTTACCTCAAACTGACATCAGCAGTGCAAACACTATTTCTCACCTACCAAAACGGTAGCAACATTACCCGATCGAGCCGCATGACCACACCTTTTAAAGAAGTTCATTGACTCCACTTCCATGCCTCCTCCTCCTACAAGGTCCTGTGAAATGAAACCCCAACCCACCAGGCAGAGAAACTGCTTATCTCGGTTGGACAATGCCACACTAGGAGTCAAGACGTTGCAAGTCTGGAAATTAAGAAAGGGCCAGAAAGAAAGTCTTCTCAGTCTCTGCACCCATGACCTGGAGTAGCCTCCCCATCCACATCATAACTGCCCCAATCCACCTGTAGTTCAGAAAGAACCCGCAGACACACAAATTCACAGAACCATATCACCTCACCTCATAGAGAGGCCTCCCTTCTCTATACCTACCGTAAATGTTAACCATATTGGGCTCCACCCTTCTGTGCTCTGTTACTTGGGGTTTCTCGATATGTAAACACCAATACAAACATACACTCAGTGGATTCATCTGGATACTTCCATAACCTTTGAGTAACCTGAAGGTCACATGTTAGATTACTGGGATCGGAACGTAGACGTCCGTGTTGCTGATGGACAGGTGGGTCGTTCAGTGATAGCACAATACTTTCTGCACTTAAGACAATTCCTTTTGTGTTGCTCGTTATCTAGCTGTGCACTTGGAGCGTGGAGTGCTCCTGGCCTAGTGGTGTGCAGCCCCTGAACGCAAGGGCTTTGCGGTTCCTTTCCTCTCCTCATTGCGAAACGTAGAACTTCTTGCATAGGTTACAAATAGAATTTGACAGCTGATGAGCTAAGCCTGGTCCCACCCAGACTACCCACTGTTTATGGACCCTTCATGGTCGCCTTACCTGTGCTTTCACGATACCACGAGCCGCATGTTTTGAACTCGCCGTAGGCCTGGGCACTGCCGGAGACGCTCCGTGGAAGTCAATCAATCAATCAATCAGTGACACTTATAGAGCGCGCTACATACCCGTAGGGTCTCAAGGCGCTGGGGGGGGGGGGGGGGGGGGGTGCCGCTACTGCTCGAACAGCCAGGTCTTCAGCTTCTTCCTGAAGGAGAGGTGGTCTTGGGTCAGGCGCAGGTCGGTCGGGAGGGAGTTCCAGGTCTTGGCGGCCAGGTAGGAGAAGGACCTTCCTCCTGTAGTCGCTCTTCGGATGCGGGGGGCGGCGGCGAGGGCGTGGTTGGCTGATCGGAGGTGGCGTTTGGGAGCGTAGAAGTTGATCCGGCTGTTGAGGTAGCTCGGGCCTTGGTCGTGTAGGGCTTTGTGTGCGTGGGTGAGGAGGCGGGAGGTGATTCTTTTGTTGACGGGGAGCCAGTGAAGGTCTCTCAGATGTCCGGTGATGTGGCTGGTTCGTGGGATGTCGAGGATGAGTCTGGCTGAGGCGTTCTGGATCCGCTGGAGTCTCTTCTGGATCTTGGCGGTGGTACCGGCGTAGAGGGCGTTGCCGTAGTCCAGTCGGCTGGTGACGAGGGCCTGGGTGACGGTCTTCCTGGTCTCGGTGGGGATCTACCAGAAGATCTTCCGTAGCATGCGTAGGATGTTGAAGCATGCCGAGGAGACGTTGTTGACTTGCCTGGTCATGGAGAGGGAGGAGTCCAGGATGAAGCCCAGGTTGCGTGCATGGTCTGTCGGTTTGGGTGCGGTGCCCAGGGCTGGAGGCCACCAGGAGTCGTCCCAGGCGGAGGGTGAAGAGCCCAGGATGAGGACCTCCGTCTTGTCAGAGTTCAGTTTCAGGCGGCTGGTCGTCATCCACTCGGCTACCTCTTTCATCCCTTCGTGCAGGTTGGCTCTGGCGGAGGCGGGGTCGTTGGTCAGGGAGAGGATCAGCTGGGTGTCGTCGGCGTAGGAGATTATGCTGAGGTTGTGTTTGCGTACGATGGCCGCGAGGGGGCTCATGTAGACGTTGAAGAGGGTGGGGCTCAGAGATGATCCTTGAGGGACGCCGCAGATGACTTCGGAGGCCTCTGACTTGTACGGTGGTAGGTGGACTCTCTGTGTTCTTCCGTCGAGGAAGGAGATGATCGATTCCAGCGCCTTGTCCTGGATTCCGATGTTGCTGAGGCGCTGTACTAGGGTGCGGTATTATCAAGAACAGTGGTCCCTAAGAAGGAGGATACTGAAAGTAATGATCATACACTTGGTAGGTTGTATGTCTTCTGTCCGTCCGGACAGGAATTTATTTTTTAAGTTAGAGAAGTAATTTTAAGGTTTGTAGAAAATGTCAAGCGGGCACAGCCGTGACCTTCGACATACACAGGACAACAACAACAAACAAATAGAAAAAACATAAAATTTGTCTGTGCACTTGTATTTCAGTGGGGCAGACGTTGAATATTAAACCGCACCATTGCAATTATCAATGTTACATTCACAGTTTGCATATGGGGTTATGTGTCGACGTTTCGATGCCTTTCTTAGAATATGGGCATCATCATCAGGACATTGGATGACATTATTGTTGTCTAAATGTAAATACATTTAGTGGCATGGTTTCCACGGCGGGAGAAGCCTGATAACTTTTGGAAAATAAACGGTAGTGTTCGCAGACGATTCTGTATCCACGGAGTTACGGCGAAATAATTTGCCGCGTTTATATATACTTGAATGCGCCGAAAAACACAATGGTTATTTCGGGAATTGAAGATAACAGCCACGGGTCTGGGGATCTGGTGCTGGGTCAATCGTTCAGTTTCAGGCGGCTGGTCGTCATCCACTCGGCTACCTCTTTCATCCCTTCGTGCAGGTTGGCTCTGGCGGAGGCGGGGTCGTTGGTCAGGGAGAGGATCAGCTGGGTGTCGTCGGCGTAGGAGATTATGCTGAGGTTGTGTTTGCGTACGATGGCCGCGAGGGGGCTCATGTAGACGTTGAAGAGGGTGGGGCTCAGAGATGATCCTTGAGGGACGCCGCAGATGACTTCGGAGGCCTCTGACTTGTACGGTGGTAGGTGGACTCTCTGTGTTCTTCCGTCGAGGAAGGAGATGATCGATTCCAGCGCCTTGTCCTGGATTCCGATGTTGCTGAGGCGCTGTACTAGGGTGCGGTGGCAGACCGTGTCGAATGCCGCGGAGAGGTCTAGGAGGATGAGGGCCGCTGTTTCTCCATTGTCCATCAGGGCTCGGATGTCATCGGTGGCGGCGATGAGGGCGGTCTCGGTGCTGTGATTGGCTCGGAAGCCGGACTGTGAGGGGTCGAGGGATCCGTTCGTCTCGAGGAAGGCGGCCATCTGCTTGTTGACGGTCTTCTCGATGACTTTGGCTGGAAACGGGAGGAGCGAGATGGGGCGGTAGTTCTTGAGTTCGGTGGGGTCCGCTGTTGGTTTCTTGAGTAGAGCGCTGAGTTCGGCGTGTTTCCAGCTCTCAGGGAAGGTGGCGGTGTCGAAGGATGTGTTGATGATGTCTCGCAGGTGGGGTGCGATGACAGCGTCGGCCTTGTTGAAGACGTGGTGAGGGCAGGGGGCGGTCGGTGATCCGGAGTGGATGGAGTTCATCGTGCGGATGGTGTCTTCGGTGCTGATCGGGGTCCAGGCGTGGAGGGTGGTGGTGGGGGGTGGTTGTTCGGTCATGGTGTGCGTTGGTTGGTTGTTGAAGCTGTTGTGTATGTCCGCGATCTTGTTGTGGAAGTATGAAGCGAGGGAGTTGCAGAGGTCTTGCGATGGGGTGATGTCGTTGTTTCCTGCGCTGGGGTTGGAAAGCTCTTTCACGATGTTGAAGAGTTCCTTGCAGTTATGTGCGTTGTTGTCCAACCGGTCCTTGAATGCTGTTTTCTTGGCGGCGCGGATCAGCTGGTGGTGCTTCCGGGTGGCAAGCTTGAAGGAGGTCCTGTTGTCCGGTGTAGGTTCCCTTCTCCAGACTTTCTCGAGGGCTCGGCAGTTCTTCTTGGAGCTCTTGAGTTCGTCGGTGAACCACGGGGCTTTCTTGCTGCCGGGTCTGCTGGGCGGGGTCCTCAGCGGGGCGAGCTCGTCCGCGCAGATGCTGATCCACTTCGTGAGGTTGTCGGCGGCCTGGCTGGGGTTCGCTGAGCTGGCAGGAGGGTGCTGGCTCAGGGAGGTGGCGAGCTGGTCTGCTGTGATCTTGTTCCAGCTTCTGCGGGCGGCCTGTTGCTGGTGGTGGTGGGTCGTCGTTCTCTTGAAGGTGAAGTGGACGCAGCTGTGGTCCGTCCATTGAAGCTCTGTGGCGTGGCTGAAGTCGATGTCTGTGCTGGAAGAGAAGACTGCGTCGAGTGTGTGTCCGGCGAGGTGGGTGGGGGTGGACACCAGTTGCTTGAGTCGAAGATTGGCGAGGTTGTCGAGCAGGGTGCTGGTGTTGTGGTCGTTGTTGTTCTTCAGATGGAAGTTGAGGTCCCCCAGGAGGATGTAGTCAGCGGAGGGGAGGGCATGCGGGCTGACGAAGTCGGCGATGTCCTCGCTGAATTGTGTGCGTGGTCCAGGGGGTCGGTAGATCAGGGTGCCTCTGAGGGTGGTGTTCGGGTTGGTGTGGATCTGGAAATGCAGGTGTTCGGCGCTGGTCAGGGTGTTGTCGGTGCTGGTCGTGAGACGGATGGTGTTCCTGAGGATGATGGCGATGCCTCCTCCCCTCTACCCTTTCAATAGTACATCAACTTGTAAAGTGTCTTTCCGTTCTTACTCTGCAATTATGTTTTCCCTTTTTGTTTACCTTCTTCCCTCTTTCTCCTTGCCTCGTTCACGTGTTCCATTCTTTCCCCCTCCCCCCCCCCCCCAATGAGTCTTGCTCATCTTCATTATACTCTCTTGTGCTTTCACGGTCATCCTTTCGGATACCTGCTCTGTTATCTCCGTAGCCGTCCGATACGTGGCATACCCTTTGAGCTCGTGGGCACTCCACCCTCCTCTCTTTGGCCGTGTTCCCTTTTTGCCAGCCTGTTTTCCCCCTGCCTGCTATTGGTTCAGCCTTGCCCTGCCTTGCTTCATACGCCGCAGCTGTGTCATTACCTGACACCTTTCCACGCCCAGGCGGTCGCACTCTCTTCATTCATAAAATGATGTATCAATGCAATAATAGGATTACCAGACTCATCAACGCGCATTTCATCAGCCTGGGAATGATAAAAGACATAACAGAGTTATATACAAGTGCACCCCACTCATCGAGCAATCGTACCGGATATTCGCTGATTCTACACGGTTTCCACTAAGAGCAGGATGAAATGCGACCCCTGTGGCGAGACGGCCGCTGACCTCTGCGCGCCCCGGTCCAGCCAGGGCCCAGTGACCGCAGCACCGGGCTGCCTGCTGAGGAGTGCAGGTGCCTGGGTGGGGCCGCGCCCGCTCCTTGGCTCCACGCGCAAGATGTGCTGATCACGCGTTTACTGGTAAGAGGTGTCTCAGCATTAGGAATAAAAACCCCGCCTCAAAAACCACAGCTGCTGCGTCCATTCAGCCAAAGGTGCAAGGTTCAAATGCTATTCGTCCTAAGCAAGTTCTGTTCATCAAGAGCTTGAAGAAGTTTAGTGAGCTTCAGTCTGGAGAACCGCCTCTGAGTTTGCAGTACCCAACCCTCGTGATCTACATTCAGCTTCACCAGGAGCTGCAGGCCCAACTTTCATGAAGTACAATAGACTGCACCGGAGGCTACCACCCTCGTGACATATGAGAGCCCTTCAAAAGATACAAAGTAGATGACGCACACAAGCCTCCATCTGAGGTTACATTGCTAAATCTTTTAAATGCACCTAAGCTTCACCTGGGACCACCATACCCAAACTTTATGACATATGAGAGTTCATTTCGGATCTCAACAAAAACCACCACTTAATTCGGACTCAGGACCATTCGAAGTACTGAGACTACCCTCATCACGGCCACAGATTAAAAGTGGAGGATCAATGACAGAAGTGGCAACACAGCCTTCATCCTACTTGACTTTTCCTCAGCCTTATACACCTTCTCTCACCCAATCTTATTCAACCAGTGAATGAAGCTGGGAACCAATGACCTTTCTTGTTGCTGAATTTGGTCCCTTTTTAGGTCTCGCCCTGCGATTGCAGGCCAAAGGCCTGCTGTCGCAGAGCGAGACTATTGTTGTCATTCCGGCTTTCAAGGACTGAAAGGGAGAGGACAACAGACTGTCATGCGCACGCAGCAGCAGCCTGCCGGGATCAGGTCACGCGCGTCAACGCGTGCTCCGATTCCGGCAGGCTTTTCACCACACATGCACAACACACATACAACGCCCATACAGACCCCCACGCACGCACGCACACACATACACAGAGAACCCCCCGGCGCTTACACACACATCCCCTTCCTCGTCTCGGCGTCTTCGTGCTCCCTTACCCCCGCTCCTCTGGCCGATTGTGCTCTGTGAACGCGCACGTCTCCGGAAGACGTGCTGCGCCCGAGCTGCCTCCAGCTTGGTTTTTTGGATCCATTTCGCGGCCGAGGCAACTAAACGCTGACGTCTTGTTTCTGTGTGTTGTGTTCCTTGTCCTTTGTTGTAATAACGTCAGTGTGTGCTTGCAATTCTTTTTTTTATAACTGAAGGCTGTTAATTACAAGCAAAGGAACAATTATCTTTAAAACACGCACCCATGGCACGCTCTTAAATGGGTTTGAGTCTCTGCATTTGCTCCCGGCCTACTCCTCTGAATGGCCAATGGCTGTCCCTATAACAGTGCTTTTGCCCCTGTGTTCCACTTCACCTTTAACTCTGCCTGCTTTAGTTTCCTCATCGGCCTTAGCCGGCAAAGACCAACTGTTGTGCTCAAATTGGAGCTGCTGCAACGGGGATGCTCTGCTGTTTGGTGAGTGCAGGTACGCTCTCTCGTAGATCCCGCTCATTTTATCTGGTGATATAATCTGCCTGAGCAGACCAGTATTGGGAAAACGGAAGATGATTCCAGAATATGTCTTTGTTTACTCAGTCACTGCGGCCGCACACATCTGAACTCGCTTCCCTTGTGGGCTGTGGCAGACAGCTCAGGTGCTGATCCAGAAAGCTGCAACGCCTTCGGATACCACAGCCAGTGATCTGGCGCTGCAGCCAGTGCTTTTACAGCTGATACAGTGCTCTAGTGGCACAGCGCTCCTGCGTCACAGCCAGCGTTTGTGCTTCACCGACAGCACTTTCACACCACATTCAGGGCTCCAACATTCACCACAGTCGATGTTCTGGTACTGCACATTTGTCAGTGCTCTCCTATACCTCAGTCATTGCTCCTGCGCTGCATCATAACCAGCAGCGTGTCATCCCAGCTGTTGCTCCTGCACCCATGCCTGTACATCAGCCATCGCTCTGCATGCCTGTGACAGTCAGCCCTTCAACACCTTGGTCGGTGTCCTTGCACCATAACACGCACCAGAGTGCAGCAGGTGCAGCAGCACCAGGCTAACACATTTGGGGGACCCGCTACATCATACTTAGTAGTTATTTTCTACTCAAAACTATGCCATAGGGTCCCATTTTCATTGCTCACTTTAGAACTGAGTGTGCACTTGCTACGCCACTGGCATCACAACCAGTGCAGCGTAGAATGAGGTCCACCACAGCCGGCAATGGAATGCAACAGCACAGACCAGACCCAGTGCTCCCATTGCACAGGTCACACCATGGTCGGCGCTTCTGCTACAACTGATCACACAACAGCCAACTCCCTCGCCCCATAGCAGTGTTTGTTCACCACAACCGTAGAGGTGGGTGAGACACTGAGAGCTCGAGCCAGGCTTGAGCCTGAAGCATGGATCTGGCTCAGCTCGAGGTCCTGTTGGGACCTGAAGCCCATAAGGAGCTGAGCTTTCATTTGGCTTCTGCCTGCTTTACTCTACCCAGGGTGTGGCGTTACAGTCAGAGCTGCTGACTGGGGAAGTGGGTTTGAGTCTTGACGACGGCTCAACATCCTGTGATTCTGGACAAATCACCTAATCTCCCCATCCCTATAAACAATTGTGTGTGAACTTGGGTAATGGAACTGATGCTCATGTAAAGTGCTCCAATAACCTGGTAAAGTTTGTGCTATATTTTGAAACGTGCATTAAGATAAAAACAAACCTTAGCGTAAGAAGAGGCACATTGTTACCCATTTATTGGCTGATTTTTACAAAGTGAAACCAGAAAAATTGGACGCATTGCGGCTTCCTCGCTTAAACTCTATGATCAGCAAATTAATTATTTCACTAAACATATTTTTTTCTTCATTATCGCATATGAAAGCACTTCCAGATATGTGAGTTCACTCTACCAGTTGTACAAACATAGCACTTTAAATAAATAATTCTCAATGCAGTGCTATAATGTGACCTTTAGTGTCAAAGCTTCCACGTTAAAGAACAATAGATGTTGTAGCACCCAAGATAACATTTGCATGGCTAAATACTTATAAGGTCACAAAGGCGAGACCTATTGACTATGCCAATGCTTGTATTCATTTGTTTTTAAAACCTGCAAACGGTGCATCAACACGCACCTTGAACGTATAGTCCTTGCTTATGATGAGCAAGGCAGGCAGTAAAAGAGACTGCCAGCCTTGCTTCTCATAAGCATGGACTATAAGTACAAAGTGTTTTTTTACGCACCGATGCAAAGGAATAAAAGGCATTGTCATTTACAAGGCCAATAGCTCAAACTTTAATAATGCGAGACCTATTGCATTGTAAATGCTTGTTACAGACTGCAGCCAGTTGGTCAGCGTGGCCCCCTTCATCTCAGATGCCATCAACATCATGCCTACATGACCTCACAAACCATCATCATGGGCGCCTGCAGAATCAACATCATAACCAGCACTGACAACACTCAGCTCAAACTCTCTCCAACAAGACAACAAGACACCAAATACCTGAACCAATTTCGCCGTCTGCATGACTGTATACGCCAGATGGATGAAAACCAACTGCCTCAAGCTCAACACAGACAGGACGGAAGTAGTAATCTTCGGCAATTCACCTCACTCTGGGCCTGCCCAAATCGGAAACAACCCATCCGGGGCACACACGCAAAGGAATTCGGAACAGTAATCAACAACCAACTCACTAGTACCAGCCAAGCGAACACAGTCTCTGTCTCCTGTTTCCACAAACTCAAGATGTGCAAGAAAATCTTCAAACAGCTTGCCAACATTACTCGCATAACCATCGACCAAGCCCTCATCAACAGCAAACTGGGCTACAACAAAGCACTTTATGTTGGAATCAAAGCTCAACTGCCCAGAACGCTCCAACTCCACTGGCTCCTAATCCACAAACGAGCACTCTTCAAACTCCGAACACACATACACAAAACCTTACAAAACATTGTCCCACAGTCCTCAACAACCGCATAAACTTCTACAAACCTACCAGACACATCTGCTCAGCCTGACTGTTGCTCGCACACTTCTCACTCCCCCAGGCAGGACCAGACCTGGCTCCTAAAGCCTTGAACTACCTGCTCCTGTACATCACAGCTGCCTCCTTAATTCTCAATTCCACAAGAAACTGTAGACCTGGCTCTTCACCTAGCTCGTCTCTGGCTTGGCCCATACAGCTCCTGCCTGAGCACCAGGATAACCTAATGGGTTAGTTGTGCACTATACAAATATACAGAACATAACGCACCACAACCATGGTGATGGACAACAGTCCATCATACACACAAAATATGATGGGAGGAACTCTTGCAATTTTCTAACCACTGGCAAGTGCTAGGAAAGCATTCCAACCCATTGTGCCCTTGGCCACCATGCCACTTCAGATTAGACCCAGCCATATGCAAATCAGCGTTGGTCTTGCTCCACTGGAACAAACCAGCCCAAACTTCCAAAGCCAGGTCCTCTCAGAACCAGAACACAGCAACCCAAGACCTGGTTTTGCCCGGATTGTGGCTCTTTAGTTGCGTGGTTCCAGAGGCACTGTGAGAAAGGGACCCACATCTGGGCATATTCCTGGTCACTTAGGGAATTAAATCAAATACTAAAGGTGATGAGGAATGCTTTCAGCCTAACCACTACCAATCACTTGAAGCAGCATTCCAACCCATTATTCTATTGCCCATCATGCACCTCAGATTTGACAAGCCATATGCAAATCATCCTTGCTCCTGCTCCAATTGTAACAATCCCGCCCAAACTGCCAAGCCATTTATTTTTTATTATACAAAGCATAAACTCCACCCAACCGGAGTCAGAGCGCTGTATAGAGGAAAGGTGTGAAAAGATGACCAGAAAGTCAACCATGCAAAGACTGATAGCTTAAAAGAACAGATTGTTCACAGTATTACAATGGTCAAGCATTACAGAGGATTGCAATTTGCGAAATGTATACATAGGCAGATATCGGAGTATTCTGCAGCAGATCATTTCTAAGAAACAGACAACAGGTTCAGCATTATCAAGAATACATAGCATTATAGGTGGTTAACAGTGTATAATGGGAACGCTTTTCACCAAGGAGTTCTGGGCGTCATCAAATAGACTATGAGAGCGAAGCTCCAGTTGTCTGTGTTGTCACTCAAAAAACTGGGTTTATAAACCCGTGTTATTCACTTCTTACCCATCTATAATTGTATGTTATGTAGGGCCCTCCAGATCATCATCTCCTGGTTTCACAATCTACATAAGGCATTGGACTATTGGCTACATAACACAGTTTCCCTCACCTGCTGAAAGAAAAAGAAATACCTGACTATTGCCACCCACCCTCTATATATACCCCAGTCCAAATCGGAAAAAAAATCCTTACCTCTTTGCCAGCTGTCCTCTGCCCAAATTGAAAAAAGATATATCTGACCACCTCCACCAGGCTCTATATTGACCCTCCCTCTCCACCCAAATTGAAAATAAATATTTGGCCCCTGCCACTCATCTCCACTAGACAGTCCACTTACCCTCCGATCAGCCATATTAAAATGAGCAGATCTGCCCTCCCGCACCCCAGCACCATCTACAATGACACTTCCTTCATCCAAATTTAAATAGAAAGCCACAAATGTGCTCCCACATTGAGAGCGAGGAGCCTCTACCACACTGATAGCAGCTCTGTAAGATGCTGATAAGCGTAGATTTTTTTCCCTGTGAGCACAGGTATGCAGGGACCCATTTGGACATGAAAACGTGGCAGTGGGCTAGTGTGCTGTCAGACCTCTCATGTGGGTCTGTGGAGACCAAGAAAAGATGGTAAAAGGCAGGTGAGCCCTTCTGTCTCAATTTCCACACCTCACTCAATTCTCTGGATACCAAGGAAAATGCAGAATACAGAGGAAATGAGCACTTTCCCTAGTGACTTTAGTTCCCTGTTCTGTTTCATCATAGCAGTGAATAACCAGATTTGGATCTGGTTATTGAAACTAATGGCATCCAAAGGAAGACAGATAAGAAATATAACTATAGTTTATTTTCAATGTGCCGTAGAGAGTTGAATGAATGAATGAATGAATTTAGATTTATATAGCGCATGGCTACCCTGAGGCCTCCCAGCGATGTGGACTGACGCATATGGATATCAAACAAAGAGCTTAGAAAGAGTCCTTAAAGAGGCAGGTTTTTAAAAGTTTCAGGAACGCCAATAAGTTTGACTCCTTCTGTAAAATTTAGGGAAAGGGTATTCCAGAGATTAGAGGCATTGAAAGAGAAAGAGTGTCCGCCCCATCTTGATCTTCGTATTTTTGTAGAGACGGCGAGGAAGGAGAAGCTGGAACGGAGGTCCCGCGAGGGATGGTAGGGGGTCATGAGGGAATGGGTAATGACTGGGCCCTTCCTCCAAAAGGCCTTGTGAGCCAAGCACATGGCTGTGAATTGTATTCTTGCCCTAACAGGGAGCCAATGAAGGCTCCTTAAATGAGGTTTGGCAGTTTGCCTGCGAGGCATGTGCAGGAGCAAGCGGGCCGCACAGGGCTGAATTACCTGAAGTTTATGTATAGTAAAATGAGGGGATCCTAGGTATAGGGCATTACCATAATCCAGGAGAGAGAGAATAAGAGCTTGAACCATAATCCTTGTTGCCTGGGGGGGAGAAGGGGAAGGATCTTGCACAGCAACCTCATAAAGCCGTAACAGGTAGCTGAGAGCTTAGTAGCCTGGAAATTAAGACTGAGAGCACTATCAAGCCACATCCCCAGGCCCTTAATCTGAGCTTTTGGGTCTGGGGCAGGGCCAAGGCAGTCTGTCCAGAGGAGAGCAGGGTTGAAGGAGTGGGAGTTGCTGAATAGCATTAGCTCAGTCTTATCCCTGTTGATCTTGAGGCATGAGAGTTCCATCCATTCGCCTACTACCTCCAGGCAAGGACCCAGGGAGCTAGATGACCTCTCGGGATGGTTTAATGCCACCACGAGCTGAGTGTCATCTGCATAGGTAATGGTCTTTATGCCGAAAGGATGGACAATCTCAGCCAAGGGGCTCATATAGATGTTAAATAACGTGGGGCTCATGGACGAGCCCTGGGGCACCCCACAGTAAGCATGGGCGGAAAATCCGTTCCGCTCACGGATTTTGCGGATTTTCGGTAAATTCGCAATCCGCGAACTCCCGCGAATTTACCGAAAATCCGCAAATCCGCGAGCGGCGGATTTTTCCGGGGGCAAAAGTTCAAGCCTGCCCTGTTGTAACTATTTTACGATGGCGCCGGCAAGCTGCCAGCGCCATCCTAAAATAGTTACTAAGTTAGCTTCAACAGGAAGCTCTAATAGATAAAATAAAGCAGGTGCTCGCAACTGCTTTATTTTATCTATTAGAGCTTCCTGTTGAAGCTAATTTAGTAAGTATTTTAGGATGGCGCTGGCAGCTTGCCGGCGCCATCCTAAAATATTTACAAATGCCCTTCCTGTGACTCTTCCTGTGGAGCTTTTTCTCTTCATCTGCTGAACTGATCTTTCTCTGACCTTTTATGCACACAAGAGGCATGTGAACTCGCATGGAAGCCCCGCACGTTTGGCCCCGCGCACACACTCGCGGTTTGCACCGTCTTCCCGCCATTCACCCACTATGATGGACAGCTCACTCAAGGGACCCCTGCGCCCTTCGGGGCGATTGCATAGTAACACACACATGGTCGCTCGAACTAGTTGATGCTCAAATTCAGTGACTCATTCATTAGCCCAAAAACAATCATGAGCGTCTTCGAGGCTGGACAGGTGTGCCTCTTCCCAAATCTACCGTGGAAAGTCAGCTGTGATGCTGGGTAGAGGCCTTTGCATCCTTGACTTTCATGAGCGCAATCCCCGTGCTGTTCCTGTGACCAGGAGCTTCTTTCTCTTCATATTATTGTGTTCGCACGGGTTGCTGTAAGTTCGCACGCGTTTTGTACAATTTTGCAATTTGCGAAATTGTACAAAACCCTCGTGAACTTGCAGAAACCCGTGCGAACATAAAAAAAAAATCCGCAAATTCGCGAGAATTCGCGGATTTTGCGGATTGCGAGTTCGCAAATCCGCAAAATCCGCGAACGCGAGATCCGCAAAATTCGCCCATGCTTACCCCACAGCTGAGCGGTAACTGGTTGGACACTGCATCTCCTTCAAACACCTGAAAAAAACGATCAGTGAGAAAGGACTGGAACCAGGCTAGGGCTGTGCTGGTTACTCCAAGGCTTTTGAGGTGGCAAATCAGGATATTATGATTGACAGTGTCGAATGCAGCACTAAGGTCAAGAAGAACGATTGCAGCCTTGCCCCCTTGGTCCAGAATCTTCCTCATCTCCTCAGTTACTGTCAAAAGGGCAATCTCTTCCCTAGCTGAGGACGAAAGCCTGTTTGGGAGCAGTGGAGAAGATGGTTAGACTCCAAGTACTCTACCAAGTACTCTACCAATGTAGTATTCACATGTTTCTCAAGCAGCTTGCTCACCCAGGGAAGGAGAGAGATGGGAGGGTAGTTGGCTAAATTGGACTGATCAAGGGTAGGTTTCTTTAAAAGAGCCTTAACCTGGGCGCATTTCCATACGGGGGGCACCGTACCGGAAGAGATGGATAGTTTTAGAATGTCCAAAATAGTGGGGCGAATGGTGTCGATAACCAGGGTAAGAGGCTGAGGGGGAGGAGGGTTAGTGGGAGAGCTCAAGGTTACTTTAGACATAATCAGATCAAGTGAAATAGAGACTAGGGGAGGGAATTGCCCTAACGAGAACTGAGGATCCGAGACCAGTTCTGCAGTTTGACAGAGACTTGGATCATTCCGAGAAGCTGGGAAGGATAAATAAATATTTTGGGTTTTTTGATAGAAGAATTCTGCTAGATTATTACAACGGGTTTGTGCCCCCTCTTGTTCTAACGCTTCTCCCGGGTCCCAGCCCATCCCGAACACTACAGTTCTATCTGCCTTAACCAAGCATACGCGTCGTTCGGGCATGCTTGGTCACGCTTGCGGTGTTCCAGGACGCGTGGCTATGACTGCGTTTTTCTGGACGTTTCACCCTTGCAACATAGTGCAAGGGTGCCATTGTTACAGGCAGGATTGTTTTTATGCAGGATGAGACACCTTCCTACACAAAAAAAGACACATAGAAAGAGGAAATAACAATGAGAAATCAACATGTTTCTCCTTGTTACGCCTCAGTTGGGATGGTGTAGCATTTTGAAGCATTCCCACGTTTACTACCCTTAGTAGATCTTGGAATGCACTAAAATTCATGGGTGATGCGCCATGCAAGGTGAATATCACTTAAGCCCTTCCATTTCCTTGCATGATGCAAAGGCAATGCCAGGGCTCAGTAAATCTGGGCCTTGGTGTCATACTTTACAGACCTACATTGAGGCTGAGATGGCGAAGGAAGGAGTGTGTGAATACAAAAGAACTGAAGTACTTGAAGGTGTGGGATGAACAAAATGAAAGGTATTTTTTTCTCGTTGAGAGAGGCAAAGGTGATACCCATTGGAAAATGAGAACCTAGACTGTGAGGTTATGCCACGATGGGCACCTGGGAATTGTGAGAAGAAAAAGGAGAGTGATTTGTATTTGTTGCTCAGAGTGCATCTTGAACTGAAGAGAAATACGAAAATTGTATGGAGGGATTAATGGAGGAGAAGACTAAAAAAAACACTGAAGCCTCCATAGTGTCTCTTAGGAAGTCCAATGAAATGAGATTGTGGCATTAGATATTATGGGTCCGATGGTACTGTATGATTGGATGTTATGGTCTTAATTGACTGGTGGAGATAATGAAAATGGAAGACAGACAGAGAAATATTTCATAGGGAAGGCTTTCCAGCGAACAGATAATTGTTTTCAGTCTGACACTATCTGAAACACACTGGAACAAAGTATAAGATTACATCTTATTCCCATCAAACTAGTAAGAGCTCAGTTGAGATTTAACAGAGCTATAAAAAGGCATTACACAACTGCTAACAATAGTAAAAGATGGAAATGATTAGGTTACAGAACAGTAATGTTGGACTAATGAGAGGATGCAGGCCCATTTCTCAACTCAAACCAGTCTAGATGACATTTTAGACAAAAATTATTGGACTCTTAATGTTGGGAGGGATATCAAAAAGTCACAAGGGGTGTACAAATGGGGTTATGATCTGAAATGTGGTGTTGACCAACTGCACATCAAATTGGACAACAGGTGCGTGCGAGATGCACGGTTCAGGCAACAACGAATGCAGTGTTGCCAGGACCTAAGAAAGTGGTCCAAATTTTGTATAATGGCCAGTGGGAAAATAAGGCATATGGGTCTAATGATGGCAGGCACGGTGAAGACCCCCCTGTGGTTGAGAGGGAAGCGTGCAGAGGTGTTCCTGCCTCCACTATTGATGGAGGTGAAGAAGCAGTGAAGTGTATGTTATTTCTCGTGGCATTTGCCTTCGGTGTTTGATTGCCAGCTGGATGATGGGACGAGGGAAGACGTTTCTGTACAAGGTGTAAACGTGAGTAGTTTTGATAGCATCATCAAATTTCAGTACAGCATTAGGAGTGTAAATAGAGAAATATTACAAATGCGTATTTCAACCTTTGTTTTTCGCTTCTGTAATCAATATTTTTTAGATTTACAAGTGTATATTATGTTTCTTTTAACACACTTCACTTGGGATTGGTTTTCTTATTGTATACATGGAGGGGGATGTGTGGTATTATTACTTATTGCTTGTTTGGCTTAGAGTAACTTCTTTATGTGGGTAGCAGGAATCTCCCAAGAACGCAAGGCAGGGGGTTCAGAGCGCAGGACAGGTTAGAGGTGTGATCAAGGGAGCCTGGTGTCGATTCCCCTGCCATAGGGCACAGGGGATATTGAGAAGACCGGGCACATCAGGGTCAAATGGTTACTTCCAGATTAATTTATGCAGAGACAGAAGGAGTCACATTGCCTAGCACAGTCTTCTTTTAAGGTTCCTAATTAGGCCTAGCTCTGCACCCTGCCATTACCGTATTAAACTTTTGTTTTGTTTCCCGTCCTAGTTTCTCCTCATGCAGCTTTTCCTGATTCCCTGGTTCGATTATTCTGCTATAACCACTTGCAGCAGGCTGGTGTCCCTTCTCCCGTGTATCAGGGTATTTCCTGGTTACTCTAGTGCTCGTCATTACCTATTATCTGGAGAAGCCGGTACGTATGTCATTAAATGTGTCATGATCTTTATCCTGTGGAATATGACTTACCTTCTAAACTTGTCTCTTCACGCTGACAGACTCTGCTAAATCTGTCGCATTTTGGGTCCTGTCCCTCTGCTCCAGCTCCACCGTTGCTGTTTCCCAACACTGTGCAGTTGCCTGTGTGTTATTTCTCTTGCACAGACCGTTTCTTTTCAACTAAGTATACTTTAAGTAACATATACCACAGCATTCTTGGGTTATATCAATGCAAAGTTTTGGGACGTGCATCTGAATTTAGCGGCCACTCGCCCGCAACCGATGGGTTGCCAGGCCCTTTCTTGCCGATACACGTCTCTGGGAATGGGCTCCCAAGCAGCAAGGCCAAACCCTGCCTAAAGTATACTACAAAAAAACTGCCAATGCTGCCAATACGAATCAAAGTCTCTGTTTCTGTCACCACCATACGAATTAAACACTATGAAGGCAAAGTTTCATTTTTATGAGTCAATCTTTTTGATTTTAATTTTCATATAGTTTATCATTTTTTCATTTGTTCAAGCGGAATTTACACATTTCAAAGGAAGAAAAACATTTTAAAAAACATAGAATCAACATACATATATATATTCAGTATTATACCCCTTTGATTCATTCATACCATAGTATACAATTTGTGAAGTAAATCAATCTAATGTAAGTATCATTTCTGCTTTTCTTATGGTTCAAAAAATAAGGTCTACGCGTTTCGAACTCCCTTTTGTTACGGGGTTCTCATCAGGACCGTAAACTCTCTAATAATCACTCTGGTTAGGGGGTCTTTAAATCCCCAACAACCACGACGCAGAACCACTTAATATGTGTGGCTGAAGTTCTCACTCTCTTTAGTATTAATAAGCGCCCCAAAATTAGTAGTTTATCGAGGGGGGGGAGGGAAGTTGCTCCCTGGACACTTCCGCCGGGTGCCTTTCCTTCGTTCTGCTGCTCGCGTGTATCGCGGTTCGGTCTCTCAGTCACGGCCGGTCATATTAAGTGGTTCTACGTCGTGGTTGTTGGTGATTAAAGACCCCCTAACCAGAGTGATTATTAGAGAGTTTACGGTCCTGATGAGAACCCCGTAACAAAAGTTCGAAACGCGTAGACCTTATTTTTTGAACCATAAGAAAAGCAGAAATGATACTTACATTAGATTGATTTACTTCGCAAATTGTATACTATGGTTCATGTAGAAATTGTATATAAAATGTACATAAAAAATATTTTTGCTACTAGAATATCAGAGTGTGAATGTGTGTAGTGTGAGATCTTCAGAGAGAATGTATATGAATGAATCAAAGGGGTAAAATACTGAATATGTATATGTATGTTGATTCTATGTAATTTGAAATGTTTTTCTTCCTTTGAAATGTGTAAAATCCGCTTGAACAAATGAAAAAATGATAAACTAAATGAAAATTAAAATCAAAAAGACAGGCCCTTTCTTGCAGCATAGACTCAGATGTGAATTTCTTCGAAGTTGTGGCAGTAAAATACAAGAAGATATTGGCATAGCAATGAAAGGGAGGGACTTTCTGTGGCATACATCAGAGGAGTTAACAGCTTTAACTTTCCCTAAGGTTGCATTTGGAAATAATTTCCCTGGAACTCCCACAGACCACAGTGGAGTTCACATCACAGCTGGGATGAGCAAGTCATGTCTATTTATGCTCTCGCATGTGGCACCTACTGAGAATTTCGCAGGCGATCCTGCAAGTTTTAAGATCTTTCTTGCACAGTGCAAAATACATTTTTGGTCCCAGCCTACCCTAGTTCCCAAAGATAAATCTATGGTTCCATTTATAGTATAAAAAAAACTTTAACATAGGCTACACTGCAGAGTAAAATTGATCTGGTACTCTCCCATTGTAATACATTCATTATACCATTACCAACCATTTTTGATTGGTACCATGTTGCGTACTCTGCACACATGGGACTACTGCAGCCTGGAAGGACGAGGCCGCCAAAATGTCTTTCTAAACTGTCCCTCCAGAGGAGTTAAAGGATGCCATTTCACTGTTTTTTAACCATCAGGCAACAACCGGTGCCATAATAGTTCTTATTCTTCCAATTAAAGCTCAGCAAATACAGAAGATCAGAAAAAACGATGGTCTGTTGAAAAGATGTAAAAACGAGCACCAGAACTAGTGCAGATCAGCAACATCGGGCACCATAATCAAGGAATATATGGAACGAATACACTAAGAAAGGATCTGTTTGTTCCGTGGAGAGCCAGGATATTTGTCAGACAATGCCATTCCTTGGCTGGAAACAGGAAAGATCGGCAGTGACCAGCGACCCTGGAGAGCTCCAAGGAAAAAAATGTGGTTGCTGTATACCAAACCTATTTCCGTCACACGGATGAATTGGCCACATCTGAAGGTCCCCTGCAGGTGCTTTGCTGAACTGTGGAGCTACAGGTTTTTTTTTTTATATCGAGTGTACCTTCCATCCTCGATCCAGAATACCACTTCGAATGGAAGCAGCAGGAAGAGGAGATTAGAGGATTCAACTGCACCTCTTTAATCTCAGGAAAGGTGATCGCGTAAACTACACATTGGCAACTAATGAAGTACACAGAGAATCCATGTCTGTTGAACTCAAAGATAATCCTTCTTTTGCAGTTATCCTGGGCACGCATTGGCTCAGACAATCAATTGGCTGTTGTCCAAAATAACCTTTGAATCCTCAGTTTCCAAGGAAACCTTCTTCCCCAAAAGATACTTGAACACCAGTCAATTCATTACATTCCTTTCCACCACAAACTTGGAATAAATAAAATTGCTACCTCTGTACAAAGAGTTTGCAAAGTTCTTCAGGCCGGGAGAATGAGTGAAAACTAGCTTTGCACAGAGGTGACTGAACCGTATATTAGATACCACGAGCAAAGGTTCTCAGTGGCAAGCAATATATGGAGGAAAATAAGAAACGGGGATTTGTTTATTCGACATCACCAGCGGGTGCACTAATCTTTTTTTATTATCCAATTTGAAAGCTTTTGGTCTTGCAAAGTCAGTAGAGAATTAAATAAAATTACGATTAGGAACCAATACACACTTCTATGGATTTCGTTCTTACTTGATCAAGTAAAAAACACCAAGATATTCATTCCCCAAGCTTAATCTGAGGTCTGCATCGAGAAGGTGAAGAATGTAAAACCTCTTTTTATTCCGAATATGGTGATTGTAAGTACCTAGTGAAGCACTTCATCCTTTGCAATATGCATTGGCCTTTCAAAATGTTATCAATGAGATCTTCAGGTATATCTTTGATACATGCAGCCGCGGCACGTGGAGGGAGTTCCGTGCGGCAGAGGGGCGGGGGAGGGGCAGGGTGGTGGTTGCTAAAAACCGGAATATGGATAATTGGAGGTAATTAAACAATTTAATAAATAAAACAAATTTCATAGCGCACCCAGCTGGGAACTCCCTCCACTCCACGGGCCGGGGCTGGATACATGTGATCATCTATTTAGCTGATATGGTAATATTTTCCGAAATTCTAATGGCACACAGACATCATATGAAGGAAGTATTTAAGGCAACATTGCTGTCACTCTTTATTATGTCTAACTGGAAAAGTACAATTTTGGAATTTTCTGGGATTTTAGATTTCCTTCTAAGGAGTGCAGATGGATCCAGGAAAGGTATCATCTATTATTAATTGGTCTCAACCCTCTTTAATATAAGAGTCTGAGAATTTTCTTGGCTTTGTCAATTTTTACAGACATTTTATTCAGGATTTTTCTAGCATTGTGTAACCTATTATCTAGCTCGCTAATGCGAGGGCGGGATTTTGATTGCTATCTTATCACCCTTGATCTAAACCCCGTTCTGGTCGTCTGAACCTTTATTGCCTGTCATTGAGGGAAGAAAGTGCATCTCTTACCAGGTTAGTTCAATCAATAATGGACTCCGCTCGGAAGAACCACAAACTACTTCTAGCTTTCAAAGATTTATTATAAGGTTAGGGTAAGTTGCAAATACAAGCATCTCAGCATGATATTCACCAGATACATGGGTACGATTACATACATGTGCTCTCTGAAAACCCTCAGACGAGCAAAGAAAACTACCAGGACTAGTTCCAATATTAAAAGAGCTGCAAGCATAGACACGTATTGTGATCTCTCAATCATTTACAGCCGGAATAAAAGGGTCAGGTTAGGCTGTCCCTACCCTGCTCTGGATGGTATCCCTACTTAACAGAATCTCAACCTACCAAAAGGTGTCAGCGGTGAATGACTTCCTAGGAAGACCACTCACTCTTAGTATCTAGATGAAAACCTATGATCGCCAGTCATGACCCCTCTCTGCCTACCCGTCCGCTCTCTAAAGGGTCCTCAGGCATCTGCTCTACCTCCACCCAGGGGTGCTGTCCCTAATACAAAAACACAACAACATTTGAGACGCCCCTCTCGAGACGCCCCTCACGTGGTGTTGCTTCTGGCTTTTTCCATGATGATCCTCATTGGAGCCTCGTGCGTTAGAGTTGACCTTGCTTCTCAGACTCTTCTCCGGCCCGCCGATACCCCTCAAACATTCCTAAACCCTCCTCCATGTCTGGTTCATTTCCCTGAACAACCTTCTATTCATTCAATGTATAATTGGATCCCCCTTCTCACTTGCAGACAGACATCTGCAGCTAGGATCCCAATTCTCATAAACTTCTAACAGAAGTTTGCAACATTCCGTCTCGGCGCACTTGGCTCATACTAATACGTGTAAATCAAGCATGGTTAAACATTTCAGGCCTACAACATTTCTCATAGTGATTATATTCTTCAAATCCTTCATTAATCAATATCATGTTAATAGTCTGCTTTATGATTAGGTAAACACATCTATCAAATATCTAAATATCATTTAGTGCAATCCACGTCGTGCAAATGAATACCTTTCCCAACCCCTTCGGCTCTGGCCCTGAGGCCTACTTCGTTCTATGCTTACAGCATGTCATCCTTACATTTTAGCAGCTACACGACATGGATCAGGATTAATCACGTCTAGTAAAGTTATACATTTTCACACATTTCTGCATTAGTTCCACTTCTATATAAAATCTCTAGATTAACTACACATTTCAGAATATAAGCGAATATAATGTTAGCACTCATGGCATTTCTCTTCATGATTGTGCGTACTACGTGTAAGTGTGATGTACTGCTACAATTCGTTCAGTTTGCGCTCTCTCAGTTCCCCCCTTTGATGACCTCTAGGGGTCATCACCAACATTTAAACTGAACTAATTGCTAGTGTTCCTCGCTTCTGTGTTTCTAGAGCCCTCAGGCTCCTATACTGATTGTCTTGTATTGCAGCTAGTCTCTGTAGCTGTTCTCTCCGGGCTCTCTCCAATCTCATTGATCTATACCATTTGTATGCCCTCACCAATCCCCACAACATGATCACACAGATCAATATTATGATGATAGGTTTCAGCACATACCATACGAAGCTATTTCCCAAGTTGGCAAACCAACCTCCAACGTCACCCATTCCATGGCCCACTTTTTCCCAAACATTTTCTCTACTCAGGTCTTCGATCTCCTTGTGAATATTAGTTATATTCATAATGACCTTCTCAAGAGGTTTTGAATTGTCTGGAATGTAAGTGCAACATTCCTGGACCTTCAAAGCCTTACAGACTCCGCCCTCTTTTGCTAGCAGGACGTCTAATGCAAGACGGTTTTGAAGTACCATGGCCCTTATCGATTGCATCTCTCCTTCCACCAGCATTAAGGACCTAGCAGTGCTGGCAGACAATCTGTCTACGACTGTTGCCAGTCGTCTAATTTTGACATCATTGAGGATTAGTCCTAAAAGAGGAAATACGGCTCCAAATACATCTCCAACCATTTCTGCATCACCCAGGTCTCTTCTCCCCCTTGCTGAAGTCTTGCCCTCGATGATCTCTAAGTCTTGGGCATGATATATTTTGGGAAAGATAATTGCCAAGTAACATGAGCCATACCAGTTGTCAGGCAGTCTCACGTAAGCATTTCTTCCACACACAAAATATACATTTGGAATCACTTGCATTCCTTTCAGGAAATCTTTTGTATAATATTCTAAATTGAAAGCATGTTCACAACTGACTTCTCCTACGTATACGTTTTCATAATACGTTTTGGCTCTGTGAAGACATAACTTTCCTCTCTGCGTTTTATCCAAAGCTATTGGACCACTACTACCCTTTCTCTTGTGTGCCTTCTCTTCCTCGGTCCAATCTGTTTTCCATTGCCCTGATTTTTTCAAAATCTTTTGCCTTCTGTATCGATCATCCACCTGCCCTATAAACTTCTTCTCGACTTCTGACACCTTGCATGTCAAGTTATTTCTGCGGGCATGTGAAGTATCTAGGGTAATCCAAGGAATGAAAAACTTAGCCAATCTGTCTTCACTCTTCCAGTAATCCCACTTATTCATTTGTTTATAATTTGGGACTTCTGGTAACACTGATCATAATTGGAGAAATAGTATTCAAAACTATCTCTCCCATAAAATATACTAAGCAATAAGCTACATGTAATGCCATATGTCAGCGGGAGGTGATGGTATCTGATGCCTTCATCTACTGATGCCGGCAACTGCATGCAGACATAACAGTCCTTAACCTCCATGGCATCCACATACTCATACAAAAGTTTAGCATAAGCATTTGACCTAAAGTCGCCTTGGGACTCATCCATATGTAACCTACGGGCTTCTGCTGCTAATAACGCCTTTTCCTGTATGTTTTCTCCTTTCTCACCAGCAACCGTGGGTTTTGGTGTCACATCAGACTTCTCCTCTGATACCCTTGCCTCCCTCTCATGTCCCACCACATATGAAACTGTAACTACTAAAGCTATTAGAAGTATCACTCCTACTATTAGCGTGCCTATTATACATTTGGCTCTACTATTCTGGGTGCCTGCCTCCATTTCGTCAGACAGTAGGATTCTCTTCCTTTCTTCAACGCAAAGTTCTTTCTTTCTCTTTCCTTTACAGTCCCTTTTGCTCCTTCAGTCTTTAGAACCCCACAACTGGAAGCTGGCAACTCCTTTGCAAAAGTCTTTTAAAGCTTCAACACAGACAACCCTAGCCCTTCTCCGTCAACTTATAGGAAGGTCCCTAAGAATTTCTGCTTCCTAGGCGCTAGGTAATCTTCTTCTTCTTATTTATTTACAAAGTCTTTAAGCATCCACAATCAGGCTTGGGCCTGCAGCTTGGACGGCATAGTTCAATATTTCCAGGCGAAGAGTGTGCTCTTCATGGCTTGTTATCTTTGTTCCAAAGTCAGGGAATTGCAATTCGGTGAAAAACATGTGCTTTAACTTGCTCAGGCGGGGAGGGCTGGGGAGTGTAAAAGTTAGTGACCCTTCTGCTTCGACTCCGGGTACTAACAGCTGTACTTCCACCGTGATGATGGGCTCAGAGCTGGACACCACCACCGCTCGTATCCTCCCTGTCTCCCGTTCCAAAGACATTTGTCGCCAGATATGTCCACTCAGGGGTGGCGTATCTTCTGCTAGGCACACGTACCCTTCTTGATCTTCTTAGATCTGGTGCTTCAGAGCCCTGCGCACCTTCTTCCTGGTCAGAATCTTCGGATATCGGAGGGAGGGTTCTTTCTGGAGTCGACCTCAGGCTTGAACTCCTTCTTTGAGACCAACTGGCTTCGCCACGTCTGACCCTCCTGCTCCTTGTCCTCCTGCTTTGTTCCCGCTCTCTTTCAGCCTGGTCAGTATCTGATTCGTACTCCCAGCTACTTTCTCCTTCAGTAGCGTCATCTGTCTCGCTGTTGTACTGACCGTCCTCAGGCTGATCAGACTCGTTCCCTGTTTCTTCTGGCACCTCTACAGCTTGGCTAGCCCCCTCTATGGCTTCTCGGTCCTCAGCTGGACTCCTATCCGAGAGAGGAGCTGTTTCTTCTAGAGGTGCTGGAACCCTCCGTGTATGCGACGCCTGGATCCAATTGGGCAAGCCTCCCACCTTCACAGCAGTGTTCGTGATCAGGATGATCTGGTAGGGCCCTCGCCAGCGAACATCCAGGCAATTCCTTCTCACGTGCTTTCGCACAAGCACCCAATCACCAGGGTACAGGTCATGGCACGGGTCCTGGCACGACGGAACTTCGGCAGCCTGCACCTGAAGGGACACAGAATGAATGGCGTCAGACAGCCCCTTACAATAGTCCAGGATCATATCATCTGTGATGTTTAACAATGCAGCAGTTGGTACAGATGGCAACCTCATTGCTCTCCCCATTAACACCTCGTGAGGCGACAGTCCCGTTCTTCTGTCTGGGGTACTACGGAGGCTCATAAGGACCAATGGCAGAGCATCAGGCCAACTCAGGGACGTTGATGAACACATCTTTGCAATTCGGGCCTTAATGGTGCTATTTATCTGCTCCACAATTCCTGATGCTTCTGGTCGGTAACTACAATGCAATTTCTGGTCTATGTTCAGGGCCGCACAGATCATCTTCACAAGCTCGCTGTTGAAATGCGTTCCCCTATCTGATTCCAAAGAGGCCGGCACCCCGAATCTAGGGATGAGTTCCCTAAGCAGTAACTTGGCCACTGTGAGGGTGTCACACCTGCATGTAGGGTATGCCTCGACCCATCTGGAAAATACACAAACAACCACCAAGATATAACGTAGGCGGTTGCACCTTGGCATTTCAATGAAGTCTAACTGCATTCGATTGAATGGACCTCCAGACCTCCCTATGTGGCTCAGTGCAACTGGTGTTCTTTTACCTACGTTTAACTGCTGACAGGTCACACAACGTTGGCACACTGCTTCAGCTGCTACTCTAAACTTAGGGTTATACCAGGTCTGTCTGAATACCCTCATCATAGCGTCTCTCCCTAGGTGTACTGGACCATGGATCTGTCTAGCCATTGGGCTCACCAGCTCATTGGGTAACACTGCCCTTCCATCTGCCGAGACCCAGAAATGAGCCTCACCCACCACACATCCTGCCTTTTCCCATGTTTGTTTTTCAAAATCAGGTGCGTTATCTTGCATGCATTTCAGCTCATCCCAAGTGTCGACAGTTTCCAAATTCATGGCTAATTCAGTTCTTACATTTATTCCACCCACTTCCACCTCTGTGAAAGAGTACCCTTGCTCCGCGCAGTACCTCGCAACTTCGTCGGCATATCTATTGCCTTGTGACACGAAGTCCATATTTCGAGTATGAGCGGTACATTTTACAACTGCAATCCCTGCTGGGCATTGCAAAGCTTCTAACAGTAGACGCACAAACTCTCCATTTCGAATAGGAGAGCCAGAAGACGTCATGTAACCTCTTTGAGACCACAACTGCCCGTAATCATGAACTACCCCGTAACCGTATTGGCTGTCGGTGTATATGGTGACTCGAATTTGGTTGCTTGCCAGGCAGGCACGCGTCAATGCGATAATTTTGGCTACCTGAGCGGAGTGTACTCCTTCCAGGCATCCGGCTTCCACAACTCCAGTAATTGTACAAACAGCATAAGCTGCTCTCAACTGCCCAACTTCGTCTCTTACACATGAGCCATCGACAAAGAAAACTTCATCGGGGTCAGTCAGTGGCTCATCCACGATGTCGGGTCTCAGTTTGGTGCATAGTTCAGTCACATCGAGGCAATCATGGTCTGTACATTCATCGTCATCGACATCACATGGGAGTGGCTTCAAGGTAGCAGGGTTCAAAACAGAGCATCTCTTGAGGGTCACGTTCTCTGCCGCAAGAATGACTTGCTCATAGCGCGTGAGCCTGCTGTTGGTCAGATGCTGTGTTTTGGTCCTGGTCATCAACAATTCAACAGAGTGGGGCACGTACACCTCTAACGGGTGCCCCATCACGATGTTCTCACAACGCTCGATACTGACACCTGTTGCAGCAACGGATTTGAGACATCCGGGCAACGCTGCAGCTACTGGGTCTAAAGTAGCTGAGAAATAGGGAACTGGTCTACGGGCATTCCCATGAATTTGGACCAACACAGACAACGCACAACCTTCTCTCTCACAACAGTAAAGCAAGAATGGTTTATCGTAATCAGGCATTCCCAGAGCAGGAGCACGACACAGGTCCTCTCTCAGCTGCAGGAACGCCATCAAACAGTCTTTGTCCCATGGTACCGGATCACTCACCTCCTTGTGCGTCAGTTTTTGCAAGGGTTTTGCTTTCAGTGAAAAGTTGGCTATCCACTGTCGGCAATACCCCACCATCCCTAGGAACATCCTAACTTCTCTCTGTGTTTTAGGCGCATTCATCTTCATGATCGCCTCTATTCTGTCTGGTGACACTTTCCGTTTGCCTTTCTCAATTCTGTGCCCCAAGTACTGCACTTCTGTCAGACAGTACTGCAATTTTCCCGGGGACACCTTATGCCCATTTACAGCTAGGTGATTTAGCAAAGCAATGGAATCCTCCCTGCAAGCTTCTTCAGTTTCTGACGCCACAAGTAGGTCGTCTATGTACTGGACCAGAACCGACTTCTGGGGCAGCACTAGACTTTCAAGATTTCTCTTCAATAGCTGGTTAAAGATCGATGGGCTCTCTGTATACCCCTGGGGGATACGACACCATGTTAATACGCGATTTTCCAGCTTAAAAGCGAAAAGGAAATGGCTATCCTCGTCCAATGGGATCGAAAAGAAAGCCTGGCAAAGATCTATCACAGTGAACCATTCGGCTTGAAACGGTATCTGAAACAGTATCACTGATGGATTCGGTACCACTGGACAACATGAGACAACTATATTATTAATCTTTCGGAGGTCTTGCACTATCCTGAATTTCCCATTTGGTTTTTGCAAACCCATAATCGGGGAGTTACATGGACTGCCCACGATTTCCTTCAATATTCCCTGCTTAATCATGGACTCGATCACAGGCTTTATGCCTGCAATCGTTTCTGGAGTCAATTTATATTGGGGTGTTCTTGGAAACTCGGCATGCGGTTTCACTACAATTTTCACTGGGTCCACTCCCTTGACCAGTCCGATCTCTTCCCCAGTGAAATCCCACACTTCTGGTGCTACGGTCTCTCTCAGATCCCATGGGAGCTCATCCACGGTCAAAGTGGGATACAGCTCCACACATATTCTTGAATTTGCGACTTTGAAGTCAGCATCATCATCATTGGTCAATACCTCCACTCCTTGTGGTGTGCAGTATATTGTACAATTTAATTTGCACAAAAGGTCTCTTCCTAACAGACATACAGGACTAGAATCGCAAACCACAAACTGATGCTCGTCGCTGTATTTCCCTATTTTCACCTGCACTGGTTCAGTCAATGGGCTGGTTATTCTCTTGTTTGCGACCCCCACCACTTGTATGGTTTCTCCAGACATGGGCAGGCCTGGAACCGCGGCTGATCTTATCGTGGATCGGGTGGGTCCTGTGTCCACTAGGAATGTCGTGGGGCACCCTGCCACTTCGGCCTCAACGTAGGGTCCCCTTTGGTCCACATCTAAGGCTGACCCGAGGGTACAGTCTTCTCTTTCCACTCTCTGTCCTGTTAATGGATCAACATAGTAGCATTCTTCCCCTCCTACAAACAGAGGCATCTGTCTATATGTCTTACCCATGGTCCCTACTCTGGGTGGCTGGGGGAACTGGGCTCGTGGGGGTGGGGTCCCCCCTTTGAGCACCTTTCCTTGGTAGGGTGTTACCCCCCTCGTCGGAGTACTCTGAACCTCTTCCTCCTCTACCTCCTGTTCTCCAATTTCAACGTTGTAGGGACACTCGCGTTTCCAATGCCCCACCTCGTTACACTGGTGGCATCGAGTCGTTTTCTTCAATGCGGCTATATCCACCCTTGGTCTAAAGGTGGAGTTCTCCTCATTGCCCTTGTTCTGGCTATACTGTTTCCTACCCCCAGTTCCTGTTCCCTGTTGCTGTTGCTGCTGTCCACCCTTACCAGCTGACTGCATCTGCACCACCATCAGTTTCTCCTTTAGCTTCTTTGCCTTGGAGTCTATCTCGTCACAGCAGTACCTGGCATATCTCAGAATTTCATCTAAAGGTTTATTTTGCCAGCAAATCAAGTGTTGCTGAATCATCAAACTAATATCTGGTCTTAAACCCAAGACAAACTTAGACACGAACTGCCCTATGTCTTTCATGTCCATTACATCCAACCCGCTATATTGTTTAAACGCTTTCAGCAATCTCTCGTAATATTCACGAACGGTCTCTTTGGGTTCCTGTCTAGTTCGGTCTATTTTGACCCAATCTATGTCCTGCATTGGCACCTTGTCTTTCAGCCAAGTCATCACTCTCTCGTATTTTACCATTACTGTCTCGGATGGCCCATTGGTCTGTGGATCCCTCTCTGGCTCTGCTGTGGGCCACTCGGCACTAACCTTACATGCGGTCCACAGGTCTCCTGGTACCACAATATCAAACAGTGTATTCAGATCTATCCACAGTACCTTGGAGATTTTCACGAACCTCTCCACTTGCTTATACCACTCGACGGGGTTCTCCCTCAATTTTGGGAAGGAGTTAGTAAAGGCTGCTAAGTCCCCCCTACTCCATGGCACATGTACGTAGTTCCCATTTGCAACCTCACGCAAAGGGTATGCCTCTACTCTCTGTAGTCCTCCTGGGGTCATGCCAAGCATGCTTCTCCTTACGGTCCCTTTCTTGGACCACCTTTCTTCCCATTTATCCAGTGCCCTCCACGTCCTTATTCCAGTTATCAGTTCCCTTATGTGTGTTTTCAATCCTATTGTCCTCCTCTCATCTAGGTCTCGATCTGAATAATGTAGCCTATGGTTACCCTGTAACGCTTTGGTCCGTGACAGATCCACCATATATTTGCCTGCTAGTTCAACTAATTTCTCGTGAATTGTTCTCGCTTTTCGAGTGATGTCTTTTGCCATGAACAGTATTTCATCCTGTTCATACATCTCCATTCTTTCTAGAGGCAAGGTACCATCTACCATGTCATCCAGATCTGACTTTAAGCTGGCAACGTCGAGTCTCTTGACTTTTATCTCAGCTCGCAGTATATCTTTCGAAGGGGGTTCACTGGCCTCTCTACCATCCCAACTCCGAGCCCTACGCTTGGGCTCAGGAGAGTTAAGGAGAGTCCTCCCTTCCTCCCATCTCTCTAAATCCCATGCTCGGCCATCCTGCCTGGGGAGGTGATGAAACACGGGCCTGTTTCCTCCTATCCCATTTTGTCCATTTTCTCTGGCTCCCCTTCCTTCATGGCAAGGTTCTCCGTGGTTCTCTACCCTGTCCTTATTCTCCCGTAGTCTAGTGTCACTCAGTATCTGGTAAGACCCTTCTCGGCTCCTCATATCCCCCGGACCGTGTTCTTGTCCGTAATCACAGGGGTCATGGCGAGACCTCTCGCAACTTCCGTTCTGTCCACTATTCCCAGATACATAGTGGGTACACTTGAAACTGTTTCTATACTCTTGAGTTCTCCTGTCTCCTTCACTGTGTATTGGGCGGGACACCCCCCCACACTCAGGGCTCCTGCTTCCCAGGTCTGGTCTACCTCCATCCCTGGAATGTTGGGTGTCTCCCCTACTGTCCTGACCCCTCCCGTCCCACTCCGGACTGCTTTCCTCAGCCCCGCAGTGAGTCCGGGTCCTGCTATCTTGGCTTTCCCTTCCAGCTTCTGCTGCCATGATGTTCTTGTGAGCCTCTACGGCCTCGTCCCATTTCTTCATGTACTCGCTTAGCTCCTGAAAGGATTTCCGTCCTGATCCCTTCATATCCTCCGGCCATCTAGGGCCCCCCGGACCTCCTATTTGATCTTCTGCTGTATGTACCGGGGTGCTCCAATCCCTTGGCCTTGGCAGCTGACTTGGAGAATTGACCATGTCATTCCTCCTTGCCATCTCCGCCCTTTCCCTGTCCCTCCGTACCTGTTCCTCCCCTCTACCTCTTTCCGGGTCATAAATCGATACTATAGGGCCTATAGTAACAGGTACTTGCAGGGCATCTGGTAGTGCGTAGGATGCGGCACACTCCGTTTCCGGCACCCGTTGTACCACAAACCTTCCGACCACCTGCTGCACCGGACTAGGTTGGGACAGTTCCTTCTTTGCAGTGGGATCCCAATCAGTAATGGGAAGCGGTCTATTCTCCCCTATGCTGGCCCCCCCCTCTCCACTAGTCTCACCATTCCCTGTCTCTTTGTTATACGGGGGTGGCCTATCTGTCAGTAACCTATTTATCAGGCTGTCCTCTGTCTCACTCTCATCATCTTCTTCTAATGAGCTTTTGTTTCCTGGCACTTCTAATACTGGGTACAGTTTGTTTACTTCAATGTTATGCACTCTCCATCTTTTAGCATCCGCATCCCATTTGGCCTCCTGCACTGCTCTTACCGATCGCTTCACCCTCTCTTGTCGTCTATTCAGGTTCCTCTCGTGCGCTGCCCTAATCCAGGCATTGAGAGCTTCAAACTGGGTCGGTCTAGGCATAGGTCTCATTGAGGTCATGACTGCTTTCAATCTATGTAGCACCTCTAATCTGAACGTCCCATACTTTGGAAACGTCAATTCCTCATTTCCCTCTGTAATCTTACTCCATTCTGATATCCACAGTATTGTATGGAGCCCAACATTTGCCGCCATATAATAAGCCGGCGTACCCTCCGGCGGTGCTTCTTCCCCTTCATAAGATCTCCGCCTCTCTCTTTTAAACACCGCTCTTAACCATTTAAAACACTTCATGATTATACGCACAATTTCCAGCCTCACTATTCTGTTTACTTCCTGATGACAATCCACCAATCCTAGCGCGGCTTTGCTAGCTGGCCAATCGCAGCGCGGTCTTGCTCCGTCCGCCCAATCCCAGCGCGGCACTTTCTGACGTCACTCGTCTCCGCTTCGCAGCAGCACCCCTCCTTTCTCAGCTCGTCTCCCGGTCATGCATGCGTCCCATTCATACACCGAAAAATGACTACTTCCGACCAAGCCGTCACTTCCCTTGACTGTACGTCCACAGTCTAACTGTAATTGTCACACCAATTGACGAAACGTCCTCCGTCTCTCTAATAGGTTGCTTACACACAGTAACTTCCGACCAGCGTCCGTTACTCACACGCTCACTCTTACGTTCCCCCTATCTCGGTCCTGCGGGCGATCAATGGTACCTCATGACCCCCTTCACTCTGGTTGACAATTACTCTGGATGTCCGATACACCCGAACCACTTAAGCTCTCCTTGAACTTAAGATTTTCACCGGTTGCGCGCGCTCACAACCTGTTCCACAGTCACTCTACAGGCATTCAACTCCGCCAGACATTACAACATAGATACAACATAAAAACACCGCAATCTAACACGCATGACCCTTTATACTCACTCTCGACCGATACTGCTGCTTTTCTGTCTCACGTCATCCGGACCTTCTTCGGCGGGCGGCTCTTCCGGTCATCAATCTCTAGGGGCCTTGGGGTAATCTAACCTGGCCTAGATCACCTTCCTCAAGAAGGCAACCATCCTCTATAGCTACCAACTGCGAGGGCGGGATTTTGATTGCTATCTTATCACCCTTGATCTAAACCCCGTTCTGGTCGTCTGAACCTTTATTGCCTGTCATTGAGCCGGGTCTGGTGGCTCAGTGGACTAATGCGTCTACTGCAGGGGCCTGTGTTCGACCTCATGGTCACAGGTTCAAATCCCGGCGGGTCCACTCAGCCTTTCATCCATTTGGGGTCGATAAAATGAGTACCATTGAGTTGGGTAACAACAAACATCTGTTATTTCAGCGCCAAGATGCCCGTAGCGGTGAACGTGCGCTTTACAAATACTCATGTTATGTTATGTTATTGAGGGAAGAAAGTGCATCTCTTACCAGGTTAGTTCAATCAATAATGGACTCCGCTCGGAAGAACCACAAACTACTTCTAGCTTTCAAAGATTTATTATAAGGTTAGGGTAAGTTGCAAATACAAGCATCTCAGCATGATATTCACCAGATACATGGGTACGATTACATACATGTGCTCTCTGAAAACCCTCAGACGAGCAAAGAAAACTACCAGGACTAGTTCCAATATTAAAAGAGCTGCAAGCATAGACACGTATTGTGATCTCTCAATCATTTACAGCCGGAATAAAAGGGTCAGGTTAGGCTGTCCCTACCCTGCTCTGGATGGTATCCCTACTTAACAGAATCTCAACCTACCAAAAGGTGTCAGCGGTGAATGACTTCCTAGGAAGACCACTCACTCTTAGTATCTAGATGAAAACCTATGATCGCCAGTCATGACCCCTCTCTGCCTACCCGTCCGCTCTCTAAAGGGTCCTCAGGCATCTGCTCTACCTCCACCCAGGGGTGCTGTCCCTAATACAAAAACACAACAACATTTGAGACGCCCCTCTCGAGACGCCCCTCACGTGGTGTTGCTTCTGGCTTTCTCCATGATGATCCTCATTGGAGCCTCGTGCGTTAGAGTTGACCTTGCTTCTCAGACTCTTCTCCGGCCCGCCGATACCCCTCAAACATTCCTAAACCCTCCTCCATGTCTGGTTCATTTCCCTGAACAACCTTCTATTCATTCAATGTATAATTGGATCCCCCTTCTCACTTGCAGACAGACATCTACAGCTAGGATCCCAATTCTCATAAACTTCTAACAGAAGTTTGCAACATTCCGTCTCGGCGCACTTGGCTCATACTAATACGTGTAAATCAAGCATGGTTAAACATTTCAGGCCTACAACATTTCTCATAGTGATTATATTCTTCAAATCCTTCATTAATCAATATCATGTTAATAGTCTGCTTTATGATTAGGTAAACACATCTATCAAATATCTAAATATCATTTAGTGCAATCCACGTCGTGCAAATGAATACCTTTCCCAACCCCTTCGGCTCTGGCCCTGAGGCCTACTTCGTTCTATGCTTACAGCATGTCATCCTTACATTTTAGCAGCTACACGACATGGATCAGGATTAATCACGTCTAGTAAAGTTATACATTTTCACACATTTCTGCATTAGTTCCACTTCTATATAAAATCTCTAGATTAACTACACATTTCAGAATATAAGCGAATATAATGTTAGCACTCATGGCATTTCTCTTCATGATTGTGCGTACTACGTGTAAGTGTGATGTACTGCTACAATTCGTTCAGTTTGCGCTCTCTCACTAAGAAAGGAGTACCTTTTGTCAGGGGGGTTAGAGGCAGAACAGGTCGAGTTTTAAAGACAACATTTACTACAGCTCTGACCCTGCAATATCTTGATGCGAATCAGCAATTCATGCTAACATTGGAGCTACCTTCACAGAAAGAGAACCTCAGACTGATACCTTGAATCTGGTGGACCGCTACCGATAAACTCTTTCAGTTACAGACAGAAATTATATGATATATGAACTAGAGCTGCTAGCTACTAAGAAAATATTGTTTTGCACATTGGAAACACTATTGAAAAGCGCTGCACGTAAGACTCTAGTTTGGACAGATTTTAAGAATTTAGGTATTCTCAAATGTATGAAATGCTTGATGCAGCTTAGGCCTTCCCTCTTACCATGCGTCCTCCGGTGGACCTTTTTAATCTGACTGATATGTGAGGAGAGTCAGCATTTCATCAATAAATTTCAATTAACCATTAAACCCATTTGGCTACATAATAAGGACCAGAAATCAGTAACTATAGTTAAGGACATTTATTACAAGTTAACATTCAAGATAAGGTACATGACTCTCAGAACCGTGCTATATAGAAACAGAATAACAACTGTGAAGCCCCACCTCCTAAAGACGTTTAGGCATACTAGTATCAGGTAAACAAGAAGTTCATTCTCAGCAATACAAAAGATTGACAATAGTATCAGAAGAGTCTCAGATTTTCTCATCTGTACAGGAGTACATCTAAAAACCTAAATTAGGGTCCAAGCTCAGACAATGGTTTTGAAACATAAAGGTTCTCAAAATCAGGGAACTTCCATAAATGAAAAATAGAACTAGGCAGGGAATAAAATAAGCAGGAAGGTGTCAGCATTGCAGAAGCTCCACGAAGAGTCATCTTGGGTCAGGAAGTAAGTGTTAGCCTAAGCCACACTTAGGAAGAATCAAAGAGAAGCATAGAAGTCTAAACCTCTCAAAGTCTAAAGAAAAGTCTCTAAAGGGTCTGGGAAGGTCCTGAAACTTTCTGAGAGAGATTTGATCTCAGCAGACAGTGCCTGTATTATGACACAAGAGTCTCTTAGGCAACACCCCTCTATAAGCATTGTGAGGGGTAGCACTGACCTCTTCCATTCTGACATTGTAGGATACAAGATTAGGAAAAGATCCCATACTGGACATGGGAACAACATTGTCCTCTCTCCCTCAGGCGATGTTGTAACATTACTGAATCGGCCTTTCAGTTAAGTCACGGGCTCTCCATATTCATTAGACAAGGTCTGCTTCTCATCTCTCTCTCTCTCTTTCACTAGTATTGTATTGTATTGTAATAGCATTTATATAGCGCCCTGAGGAGGCATCAAAACGCTTTTTCGGCGAGAAGACAGTCCTGTATCTATTCTTCAACTAAAAAATACACGATTATTACACCTGCAAGAAAAGTCATTTAAGAGGAAATGGAAAACAGCATTATATGCAGCATGGAAAACAGGCATAGTAACATCAATTTAGCCTATTAAATCAATGGTGCAGATTTAATATGTGTGTACACATTTATAGTCAAATATAAATTGTCAGTACATTAGATTTATCTTATATGCGGAATACAGTAAAATCTTAAATGCATACAGCTTAGTATTTCTAGGAACTATGCAACATGTGAAACATTAGTGCACACATTACATAAACCAAATTTGTTTCTAATATAAATTAAAATTCATAATGTGAGAATGGCTTCTACTCGAGCATCTAAACAGATAATGTCAATTAATGTTTTAAGGCACTCATTATGTAAATCAATATTGTTTTTATAGTGAGCACATGTCTATTAAGTAAAGATGGTTTATTCATCAGGGGCCAGATGTAGGTAGCCCTTTACTGATCGGAATCGGCCGAAAATACCGATCTTCGGCCGTTTCCGACCGTTAAAGGGCTATGGAGATGTAGGGGCACCAAAAATGGACATATTCGGTAATTTTACCGAATCGGTATTTTTATCGAATCGGTAAAATTACAGAATCGGTAAATTTACCGATTCTGTAAATTTTACCGATTCGGTAAATTTACCATTCGGTAAAAATACCGAATATGTAATTTGAGATGTAGGTAGCATGTCTAACAGTGCTACAGGGCATTAAGAATTCGGTATTTACCATGCAATACAATTGCATGGTAAATTACGAATTCATGTGTACATGCACATCTGTGCATGTACACCTGTGCCATGTGGCACACAGACATGCCCTAAGGGCATGTCTGTGTGCCACATGGCGCAAAAGCCAGTTACAGGGGTGCAACAGGGTGTCAAAGTGACACCCTGTCCCCCTTAGCAATTCGGTATTTTTACCGATTCGGTAAATACCGAATCGCTATTTGCTATTGAATCCTATGGGCTTCAAGGCCCATAGGATTCAATAGCAAATACCGATTCGGTATTTACCGAATCGGTAAATACTGAATCTTACCGAATCGGTAAAAAATACCGAATTCTTCCCTACATGTCATTTACCGATTTTTGAATACCGAATCGGTAAAATTCGGTATTTAAAAATCGGTAAATTACATTTACCTACATCTGGCCCTAGGACTCTAAAGAATAAATCATTTAATACTGTTAAGGCACACAGTTTGCGTAAGTCTCTAATCCTACAGTGAATGCACTATTTAATAATGTCAAATGCAACACTTATTTTAATGTCAATAGTCGACACGAGAAACATGTGCCCAGCACACGTTTATGTTATGTATTTGTGATTTATAAAGCTGGGGCAAGATTTACGTTGCACCTTAACTTCATTGCTTGCCACACCTGGTGAATCTTCTTTTCTCATGATTCACGTACAAGGTTACTCACCATCTAGGAAGGAGGCATAGGAAGGCGGATGCGCTGTCTAAAACAGGAAGAATCTTAATTGGCAATTGAGCACCCGCCAAAAAATAAATTGCCTGTGCTACACTGTAAACATAGAGAGACAAGTCAACTGTCAGAAGTGAAACATAAAGTTCAACAACAGACTGGGTCTGACTCTTACATAAAGGAAATTCTTGGCTTACGAGATATTCAGAAATAAATACTCTAAACAATTGTTTGTACCGGAGGCAAGGATACAAGAGAGACTGGTCACTCTATCGTACAATAGCTCTGTTTCTGTACACCCTGCTGTAAAGTGGACCATTTTCCTTGTTTGCATGCTTTGTTGGCCTTGATTTCAGACAGAAGTGGAGAAGGATACATAAAGAAGTGTATGATGTTCTGACATTTTGGGAAGAGATGTAATGCTTGTTGAATGCTGCTTTCTATCTTTTGTTAAATTCTTATCTGTTCATAAAATATTAATAAAAAGATGTTTTTTAAATAATAAGTGTATGATATATGTACAGGTACATATATGTGGAGTTATATATAGTAAAACATTTCTTACCTATAGAAACAAACCTTCATGATATTTTTGTCCTCAATATTCTTGACACAATATTTTTTCCAAACAATATTTTTCTTCTAAAGTTTGTCCGAACACCCTTCAGACTCCCTGTGTTTCAACACATCCTTGACCTCAAGTTACGGTATACTTTATTGTGTAATTGGCTTTGTCAAATGGTCTAACAAGTGTCCTAATAGTTGTTGGGTACTGTACAAAACTAGTGTACATCATACTTTTCAAGAAACCTCCATCAACTATGGAATTAGAAAGTATATTTCCAAAACAAATTGTTTGTCTTCATAGTCTCTTGAAGTCATTATTATGCATGGAGGACCTAAATTGAGATTCATGACATTTATGTTCAATCAACTTCAAATCCTCCAGTCATCATCTATTGGAAGGACTGAAAATGCGCAAACCAAGCCATAGAATAACATATCCAATGTTTTGGATGGACAGTCTTCAAGATAGGAGAAAGCGTGTTCCCAATAATAAAGCTTCATGCAGTACATTAGGTTCTCCTACTTCTTTAGTACTTTTGAAATTCACCCCATATTAAATTTCAGCACTATTACAGTTCCTTCAGTAGAGGTGATATTATGAAATTTGGAGAAAATCCAGAGTTCAACAGTTATAAATTTACAAAAGGCTAAATTAGACTACAAAAATATGTAGACATAAACAACCAGCACCCTCTTACAAGATAGCAGAATCAGTCTGGTTCTCTTACAAACATTTGACTCTTCTAAGTGTCCATCCTAAATTCCCACCCTAGTTTCTAAGACCATTTTCTGTCACTTGGGTGGTGGTACCTGCAGCAGTTCAGCTATACAGTTAGGCCTCCCTAATTTCTAGTGGCCAGGCCCTGTGCCTAACCCCTGTGAGCTCTCCCCACGGCCACACACCTCCAAAGGCTGTGCACAATATGAAGTTGGCTGCAGGACCTCACCAATACCAAAAAAAAGAAAAAGAAAAACATTTTGGCCCGGAAAAGAGGGTGCCCTGGGACCCGCTTCCTCCCACAAGGCCTGTGGGGCCAGGGTACCTCTAGGCTGCCAACTTATTGTTTTTTTTCCTACCACATGGGGCGAGTCCCGAAGCCCTAAAGTGTCTGCCAAACATCTTTGTAGGTGTTGACAGCAGCCAATCAAGCCTTTTCTTTTGATCTGCTGGTCTTGTGGAACTATTGCGGCCTGAAATTTCTCTGGTTTATAAACCTTAATTTCTCTAAACCTAACAAACGGATTTGCACTAAATCAAAAGAAAGCTCTCTTTCTGGGTAAAGGTCTAGCTTTCTGCCAAATTTGGTGTAATTCCGCTCAGCCCTTTTGGCTGTGGCATTGTCTAGATTTCATATGTGAACATGCATGGAGAAAAAGCATTGTGGGACCCTCCAAGTTCCCTGGCCACTGCTTGACAGTTCACACCGAAACTTTTCAGGAAAAAGTTGAGGTGGATGAACCTTTCTTTTGGAAAGTTTCATAAAGATTCATCAGATGGTACCAAAGTTATTTTAAAAAAAAAAGAAAATTCCTATGGAAACTCAGTTTTATCTATAAGTACACAGTAGTGACCACCACTGTGTGTATGTATATATTAATCGGCTAATATTATTTCATTTTCTAAATAGTCGTAGAATGTCTGATTAGGTGGTGTGGGCCCCCAGTGTTCTGAGTACCCCCATTAAGAAGCGCTGCCATATAGTGTAGGACAGCTATCTTACGTCAACCCTTACAACACTTATGCTTGCCTGATGTTCCACCTAAGCGTACAACTCCCAACTGGTAGGATGCAGATGTGACTCAACCTAGGACTGTAACACTGAACCCTTATGTTAATCAAGATTCCTTCTGAGGTTTTCAATCCAACAACTCTTATGAAGTAGAAATGAATCCTTCCCAGGCAACTGCTCCCTGTGAAATGCATTAGCTTCTTGTCAGCCCAATTATGTGTAAGACTCCCAGACTGCACTAGGTCAGAGAAGCAAGCTAGCCCAACTTCCTCCGGGAATTTGCCAAAATGTGCAGTATAGTTGCAGCACAAACCTGCTAAAAAGCCAGGGTTTCTGAGGAGGCAGTCATAAAAAATTCAAATAAATGTCATGTTGAGGCGAGCACATATGGCCATCCATAGGGGTGCTTAAAGTTCACTGTCCCCCCAAGAAATTATCAAGAAAAAAGTCGCAAATTGTGCACATTTAGCACCATTTGTGTGTGCATTGTTCCACAAGACTCAAACTACACCTCAGTGATGATACCTAACTAAACCAAAACCTTGGTGTGAGGTTGTTTGTGTTCCCATTCAGAGAGAACACAACCTAGCAGTTCACACTGAACTTTTCCTCATCGAGCAGGACCGCATCTGATTTGCAAATAACTGGTTCCTTTCTGAGGTTGCGTTATGGGGAAAATAAGAAAACAAAAGATGGACTGGGGTTTGGCCAGAGCAATAACTAGTGGCTGAGATTAACTCAAGCATTCAGCCCATCACTTTTTTATTTTCCTCCAAAACAGTGCTATAGATTTTATTGGTAGTTAAAATAAACTGGGTATGTCATTTCACTTAGCTTTTAATTTTTTGCATTTTTCTTCACTTCTACATTTCTCTTTCTTTCATTTTTCCATCCTGCCCCTTCTAAATAGTTTCCAAACATTTCCAATGACTGTAAAACTGCTTTTGAGTGAAAAGTGGGAAAATAAAAAAGGTATGTGTTGCAATGATTCAAATAAGTGCATGTACTGGTCTGTTCTATCTCCATGGTAGCGTCTCATCTAGGGACAGTTGTAACTTGGAGAGCTGACAGGCTGGCAGCAGGAGTTGGTGGTTCGGTATTGAAGAAAATAAAAGACGAAGAAACTAACCAGTGTGTCTCTTCTTAACACTGGCGACCTCACAATCTCGTGCCATAGACAGTAGAACTAGATTGATTTGACAGACTTACCCAGCATTGCAGCCACTCATGTTGCAGTGGCCTTACAAGTTTATAGGGTGACAGGTTACACTAACCTTACAGACTTAGGCTCAGGTTGCTGGCAGTGATATGGTCATAACGCAAGTGATCTATATAGAAGATGAAATGCATTCGCACGAGTATTGACATATTAGCTGTAGCCCTAAAAGACCACAGGTCCTTGCGTGGGCCAAATATCAGTGTTAAATATATTTTGGAAATGAATTCAGTATGTCTCCGAGCATCAGCTGATCAGATCACATTTTTTTATCAAATATAAGTTTTTCATTTTGGGTACACGATGTAAATCCCCATTATAAACACAAACTGCAATTTTCATAACAAAATACAATTTTCTCCTTTTAAAAACAGCTTTTAAGTTTTTGTAAAAACAACTTTGGTCTTCAAAATCAGTTTGCCATTTTCTTCAAGTACTCACAAGTATTACCATAACGAGATTTGACTTTGCATGTCAAGGTATCATTGGCACATTCAAAGCCTGCCCATTATAGGCCAAGAATTACACCAGTATGCCAGGACTGGCTATCATGATGCGAGTAATGCCAGCAGTGTACCAATGATTGCTACCATTAGGGCCGCCTGATGACTGCTATAGGCTCTAGAGTCGTGGTAGACTTAATCCTTTTAACTTCCTCACAGCAAACCACTGGTCACTGGACCTGGGCTGTGATTCCATGAAAGACACATCTCTGCACACCATGTAGTCTATTGTCTTTTGTTCCTCGTGTCCCATTAGCCCAGTCTCTTCCTCAGGTCTGGGGCATAACTCCTTTCACTCCAATGTACACAGACCAAGGTTTTGCCTCCAGATTGCATACATACAGTGCCGAGTTTCCGCCAAGTAAATTTATTGACCAGCTTTTATCCGGTACAGTGCAAGTTACACTCTAATCAAATGGCCATTAAAATTAGCTCCCAGCATTTTAAGAGTACTAATTATTCCTTAATTAGTTTTTTTTTAAAGTGCATGGGGACAAAGGTTTTCTTAGGAGCTTGCTGTGTAATGTGTGGGTTGCCAAGTAACTAAGGGGCAGATGTATCAAGATTCCATTTTGCGAATCATAAGTAGCGATTTTTTGCGAATCGCTATTTAGAATTCGCAAAATGGAAGCCCATAGGTATGACTGTGAAGTAATTCTCAAATTGCGAATTCGCAATTTGCTAATCGCAATTTGAGAATTATTTCAAGGGTGCAGGGGTGTCTCAAAGACACCCTGCTGCACCCCTGAAATGTACATGTGTGTGCATATGGCGCACATACATGCCCTATGGGCATGTGTGTGCGTCACATGCCACCTTAACAAATGACAAATTGTGCTTTTTTAAAAGAAACCACAAATTACCATCAACAACAAGTTGGTGGTAATTTGCGATTTCTTTACCAAAATTCCCAAATTGAAATTGATACATACATAGCATTTAAGGAATCACAAAAATTGTGATTCCTTAAATGCTATGGCAAAATAAGGAAGCGCAATTTTTTGCGATTCCTTAAATTGCGATTTTTTAATACATTCCATAACATGCAAAAAGGCCGTTTGCGATTCGCAAAGGCTGAAATTCTGCGAATTTCGGCCTTTGCGAGTCGCAATAGGCTTGATACATCTGCCCCTAAGTTTGTCCAGTTTTGACTCCAAGCAATGCGTCTTTCTTCCTCCACCCTACACTTTCTGTTCCTCAATCTTACTCTTGTAGATTCTTTTAATGTCTACTTTCTACCTTTTTAAATGTGTTGCTGTTGTTGTCTACCTCCTACCCGGCTCGCCCTTCCTTAATCTGGGTCAATGTCTGATGAAGAAAAATAAGCCCGTTTCTCCAAACATGAGTTCTGGTGCCCACCGCCAGTAACCAACAGCACAAATTAAGCACTGGCCCCAATACTGTGAAAGTCCATTTCCTTTAGGCTTGTTGCATCTCATTGGTGACCGAGCTGCAGATGACCTATAATTCTGACTTTTGCTGTTGCTGGGCTCTAGCTTCTCCAGCTTAAGAGGTCCCAGGATTTGTTTAACTGTTGAATCTCCAGCCACAGGATGACCTTGTGTGACTGGTCTGGTACAGAAAAAACAACTATAAAGGATATGTCTTGCTCCTTTAAACTGGGTGTGAATTTAAATACAGGCACATGTTGGCCTTTCAATGGCTTCTACTGGGGTTATGGGGAAGTAAAGAAGCAACGCATCTGGAAAGGCATGAAAATGGGGGATAGTAGATCTGGCTACCAGTAAATGCAATGGAGCTCTTTACAAAGATATGGGCTCTATATATACACAAGAGAGATGCCAACTAAAGGCACTGCATCTCTTGTTTACCCAAGCTCTAGTCTTAGACATCTCATACAATCACAGGGAATCAATGAGCCAAGTCATGAAACCTTATACATATTTACACAGGGAGAGCTGGCAGACAGGCACTCTACAGGGGCACAGGTAAACAGGCATGAAGACCAGGATTATTAATCAGCTGACACCAAGGGTTAGCCATTTCATGGTCTGGCCTGCCATGGCAGTAGCCTGTGATAAAAGAAGTACCGCCTTGGATTTACTACCAAGGAAGGATTAATGGGTGTACCCCTGTGTTAGCACTATGTCGGTGAGATACAGACAAAGGGTACCAAGATAAAAGAATGAGATAAAGAGGAGCGGGATGTCGTTCGGACACCATATAAGGGACTTTAAACCCTACAGGAAGTGACCACAGATGCAGTTAATAGAGAAGGAATTAACACCAGATTGCAATTATCTGCATTATGTCTCTGCACTCTGCAATTGTCTCTCTGATTATTTCGAGTACAAAATCGCCACCATATACGACTCCATCCCCTGCAATACCAGCTCAGACAGTCATGAAAGAAGCACTGAATTTGACTATATCTTCTCTAATTTTGAAGAGATTACCTTAGACCACTCCTTGGCAGAATTATTAAAATGCAGATCTGGCTCACCCACGGACCCCTGGCCGGCCAAACAATACAAATCCCTTGCCTCTCTCCTTAACCCCGTTTTAAACGGTATATGGAATGATTCCAAATTCAAATTCAAAAAGTGCTTTATTCGAGTTATTACTCATAAAAGCAAAACATACACGAAATATTGACAATATTAAAATAGGATTAAATTTACAGTCAAAGACATTCACAAAGCACTATTGGATCCATAAAATACAATCAATTAAAAAAGGAGTCTCACAGTATTTGCTAAATAATTACAAAGATTAAAAAGAGATTTGATTAATAATTTAATATAAAAACATTTATAGTTTAAAAAGCGATAATGTCAATTTCATGGGAACAAGTTTTACATACAGAGAATAGTCAATTAATTAGCAGTCTCTGTATAGCTACCAAGTTCATTATTAATCTAAAAAAACAATAGAAATAAGTTCATAGAGACAGGTTTTACAGACAGAGAATAGTTAATTAACTAGCAGTCTCTGTCTGATCGCCCATTCCCAGCCAATGTATTTAGATGTGGCTATTAATATCCATGTAAGTGGGCTTGAACATATAATGCGCAGGGCAACAGAACTACAAGTGGTACCAAGGTTCCTAGACATAGGTGCTAACCAGGCGCGCCTTGGGGCACAATATGCTTTACAAGAGAACAAAAAATGACCAAGAGTTTCCTTCCCCGTTCCACAGGCTGGGCAAATGTCACACCCACCTGAGCCCCATTTGGCTGTCAATGATCTTATGTGGAGGGCTCCAGCTCTCAATTGGAATAGGAGCTTCCTGTCACCCGGCTTTGAGATGATATCCCAGTACGACTCCAGAGCCGGGTACAGTTTTACCTCAAGGAAACCCGCATACATGGATCCATTACTGGAATTACACAAACTCTTGCTAGCAACGTGTTCCCAAAATATATTTTTTAGAGCAGACTTGGTGAGGAATGACGCACCTGCTGGATCAAGCCATATAGGACTTAACCCAAGCTCGAACAATATTGCCTTCAGTGAATTTAGCCAACTAATTTTATGAAAACAGTCCGCCTTTATGACATCAATAAAACCTTCGGCATAATGCGCAAGCTCGGGAGTAGTCCAGAGTCTTCGCCAATATAAGATTGGTCGTAGTCTGGCTAGGTCCTTGATTTGTTTCCTACCAAGCTCATGTCTTAGAGGCAGGAGTGGAGTACTTTTTGGGGTGCCGTGAGTAGCCTTAAAAACTTGTTCTCTGACCCTTGTAGAGAGTTCAAATTTTCAAAGCCCCACATCTCCGCACCATAAAGTGCGGACCCTATAGCCTTTGCTTCATAAACCAGCAAAGCTGGCTTAACAGGTTTGGTCAAAGACTTCCTATGTTCCGAATTGATGGCACCCGATAATTGCTTATGTCGCAGGGTAGCAATATGTATATGCTGGCTCCACCTATTATTGTTTGCAATGAGAATTCCCAGGTATGTGAAGGAGTTTACCACCTCAAGAGGCCGCCCACTCATAACAATTTTAGTCTTAAAGCTACGGTGTGGTTTAAAGGTCATGAGTTTAGTTTTAGTGGCGTTCACCTCCAACCCATGTTCACAGCAGAGGTTCTCAAAAATGGACAGAGCACGCTGCAAACCACTAGGGGTTTTAGACAGAATAAGCGTATCGTCCGCAAACATTAGTATAGGGATTTTTAGCCCTGAAAGAGATGGAGCATCAACTGAAGCTGTTACCATGCGGGGGACAACACCATTTATGTACAAAGTGAACAAGGTTGGAGCCATTGAACACCCTTGTCGGCATATGGAATGATTCCTTGCGGACAGGCATCTTCCCGGATTCCTGGAAGCACGCCTGTCTAGTCCCCATACTCAAGAAACCCGATGCCGACCCTAATGAACCTACCAACTACAGGCCCATCTCCTTACTATCTGCCCCTGCTAAAGTACTTGAAAAGCTTGTACAGCAGCAATTAGCTGTTTTTTTTAAGCTCATGGTGCTTTTCATGATTCACAACATGGGTTCAGACTGGGACATAGTACCGAGTCAGCACTGATAGAGATGGCAGATGCCGTACGGTGGAAGATGGATGAGGGATCAAGAGCGGTGTTGGTGCTGCTTGACTTGTCGGCAGCATTCAACACCGTCTCCCACCTCCTCCTCCTCGACCGCCTCCGGTCTAAAGGCATCGAAGGCAAGGCTCTGGATTGGATTGCCTCTTTCCTGTCTAATCGGACGCAGGCAGTGTTCACCCCTCCTTACACCTTGGACAGTCGACCGCTTAGGTGGGGAGTCCCTCAGGGCTCCTCACTGAGCCCTCTTCTGTTCAATGTTTATTTCTCAACCCTAGCTCAAATCATTGCCCAATCAGGAATAAAGGCAACATCTTATGCGGATGATATTCAGCTCCTGTTCTCTTATGACAGCCCCACCCAATCCACCTTTGACCCACTAAAAAAACTGCCTCCGCAATATAGACCAATGGATGGACAACAATTTTCTCTGGCTTAATGCCGGGAAAACCGAGGTTCTCTTTTTTCACCAGCCCTCCCCACTGGACTCCAATCTCTGGTGGCCCCTTGATCTGAGTGCCCCCCCAGCCAAAAGAATCAGTAAGAAATCCAGGGATCAGATGGGATTCTAATCTCTCATTTCATCAACAAGTCCAGACGGTATCAGCTGCCTGTTTCTCTAAAATCAGGATGGTGAAAAAATTCATCTACTTCCTACCTTGTAACACCAGGAAGACCATTGTTCAGGCACTGATTACCTCCCACCTAGATTATGACAATGGCCTGTACATTGGACTGACTTCTGGCCTTTACCATCGACTCCAGACAGTCCAGAATGCTGCAGTACGGCTGGTCGGTGGCATTTCCCTCCGCGAGCACATCTCGCCACACCGCCGCAAACTACATTGGCTGCCAATACAAAGAAGGGCAGAATTTAAAGCGCTCATTCTGGCCCACCGTGCAGTTAAGGGTAAGGGCTCCGCCTACCTCTCCGCCTGCCTCCGCCCCTACAGTAATGCCAGGCTTCTCCGCTCTACCTCACAAAACCTTCTCACCATCCCCAGATTAAAAAAAGCACGCCCCGGAGGCAAAACCTTCCAAGTGTGCGCTTCTTCCCTTTGGAACAAGCTACCCATTTCCATCCGGATGATACAGGAAGAGCTCCCCTTCCGAAAAGCTCTAAAAACATTCCTCTTCCGCTAGTTCCATCTAAAATCTGATCCAGCATATGTACACACAGGAGCGCCGGGACACCCCGTTGGGGTAGCTGCGCGCTATACAAAATACACGAAATAAAATAAAATATGTCAGTGATGGACTCTATAATGACAATGATACAATGTTCCAAGAAGTTGGTACCTTGCTGGAAATATATGCGAGAAGGCATTGTTCCCAACTTTAAAAAAATGCACAGCTTCAGCTCAGATTATCCGCCTACAGTGTTAGTGCATACAAAGGTCTGCCGCCCCTCTGGCTGGGGTTGAACTGTGTTGATACCTACAAGGCAGGTGAAAAGTACACTTGCCTGCACCGAACAATAATCAATGCTACAGCACAGATGTCAAATGCACTATAGTACTGCCTATATTGCTCCCACAGACACTAACATCCCACAGAACTCACTAGGCAAAGCATACCCCTTAACTCAAGCAGGGGAAAAGTGAACATATGGTCAGCTCTCGTTAAGCTCACACCAGCAATAACCACTGTGAATTAACATCCGCTTGAGATCGGACCTCTCTCATGAACCTAAAACAGCACAGAACACCTAATGTACAGCCAGCAAAACGTATTTATGCCAAAAAGCTGGCTACCACCAAACTCACAACACTACTTCCCACCTTGGTTTGCTTTATGTTAATATCCAACAGAACAAACACCAATATCCAAAAGAATACTTTAGACAGAACTCCTATTGTACATACAACACAGGCCAAGGTATGCCCTGCAGTCAGCTATCATGAGACGTAACAGCAAACAACACCAAGCACAGAGCTCCATCTGCCACTCGGGTGTGTTTTTCAAACTAGAAAATCTGTAGGAAATTACAGCCCTCATAATATAGAAAAGCCTCCACTCTATACTACAGCGCCTATCCTACTGATGTGCAAAGGCACTGCACTGCATATGAGGCTAGAAACCCAACCCCTCGTGCCCTACATGAGATGTCTGTAGCAACAACATACACCTTCCATGCACCCTTAACATACTGCCGGCCTCTAACACTTCATTGGCGCTGGTGAAAATACTTATTTGTTTCACGTGGCCCGGACGGTGACACCGTGAGTCTTCAATGGGTATAAATAAACAAACTGCGTAGCTCGCCATCGTCAACATGTAGAAAAGTGTCCCCGAGGGGCTGCCACGCCTGTGCCCGAGAGGCCGAACTCACTGCGCCTTCTCCTCGGTGGATCTGTAGGAATCCCATGACAAGCTTTTAAAGTTACCTGTAATTTGTTGTTTCTGTCAGAAACCAGCTAATGGAGACGGATGCGGTTACAGCAGCACTTAATGACCGCGAGCCTGCAAGAAATTACAGTGTTTCACAAACACTTAGACGTAATTGGGCATCAACAACGCCATCTTCTGCTGGCAAATAAGCACAATGGCCGGCTGGACTGCAGTTATGCACCCCGAATTGTTCGGTGCATTTCACTTCAAGCCCTTCAATTGGACACAGGCCCTTCAGCCGCCTGAGACCCGGGCTCTTAAATGTCAGCGCCCGAGGGCCATCCGTCCTAAGTACAAGCACGATCCTAAAAGGCATGAAACGTTGGGAGAAAAGGGATTAACCAAAGTAGAGAGCAGGAAGGTGACACCATCTGTGACAGGGATTCCTGGGAGGTGGGAACCATGCTGGATTCCTGGGGCCTTGATCATGAGTCAGTCAGGAAACGTGTGTGAGCAGGTGCAGGAGTGAAATGGATTTATCTCCCAGGTGCACCACTTGCCGGGTGAAGGAAAGTGGACAATCCCATCAGAGTAACTATGCGTTAACAATGCGTTAACCGTTAAGGACCTTCCAGTGACAAGCACTGGCAAAGCCAAAGTCCGTTCTTGGTACGCTGGTGTGATTATTACAATATTTTTTATTTTTTAAGTCCAAACATATGGCAACATTTTGTCTATTTTTTGGTCCAAGCATATGTCACACAATAGAAAGAACGAAGATAAACGTTGTGGTTGCTGTATACCTGCGATACATAATTTCAGTAAATAAAAAAGAAATATTGCATAGAACTAAACAGGACATACAGCTGCTTCTTAGCAGGCAGATGTACTTAGAACAGGTGTAGGAACACATTTGAGTTTTAATGCATATCACACAAAAATTATTCTTGTAGGCGCAAAGAACGGAGCTATTGGCTTTGAATCACTGTAACATGAAGACAGTTTAAAACACACAAAAATGACAAAAAGAATAAAACAGAATAAATGGTAAACTATTGGTTCGTCAACCTGGCACTGAAGCACACTTCTCTATTGTTCTGCATGTGATCAGATAAAATACTGTCATTCACAGTGCAAGGCAGCAAGTGGGCCTATCCATTGTCTATCCATTGTCCCATGCCAGGATCAAGCTACAAATATCAAAAGGGAAACTGGAAGGAGCTCTTGGCCCCAATGGAATCCCTCCAATAATGTACAAGCAAGACGCTGACTTCTGGAGAGATACACTGGCGCCAGTCTTCCTGGAAATCAGGGAAACAGCGACATGTCCATCATCCTGGAGAGGATCAATATTAAGTCTAATCAATAAACAAGGAGCAATCCTAGCAATCACCGCCTCATCGCCCTAATCGACATAGAGGCAAAGTACTATGCGGGACTCCTCCTGGAGGAACTAACACCCTGGCCAACTTTAAAACACATCGTCCCAGTAAACTAAACCGGATTCTGCAGAGGTCAGGGCACAATTACTATCATCATGGCACTAACTTTACTGACAGACGCGGTCAAGACAGCCAAGTGCTCACTATTTCTATGCCTTATAGATTACAGCGCAGCATTTGACCATGTAGACCGCAGCAAACTCTGGCAGAAACTGGACAAATAGGAAATACCTGGGCCACTCCTGAAGCAGCTGATACTACTGCATACCAATACTTGGGTCAAGATTAAACTGCGATCTGGAACGCACCTTTCAAGGCAAATCAACTCCACCAAAGGTCTAAAACAAGGATGCGCCCTAGCCCCCATGCGGTTTAACCTTTTTGTCGCAGACCCACATGGAAAACTGGAAAAAACCAAATTGCATGCCCCACGGTTGGGAGACATTTCGCTTTCAAACCTCCTATATGCAGATGACTTGGTCTTAATAAGTCGGTCCCCTATTAGACTACAACATCTCCTGGACACTACCAACACATTTTCAATAAACAATGCATTAAAGATTAACTTAAACAAATCTAGTTATGTCAGTGAATTACAATAAAACAAAGAAACTTGCAATGTTTCTGGACGGACAGAGGCTAGATCGAGGTACCAACTATAAATACCTTGGCGTATTATTAGATAGCAGAGGCTCGTTTAAACCTCAACTAGAGGCCATCCGACGGAAGGGCACAACATTCTACTTCTCAATGAAGCTGTTGAAGAAAGTTCTCCCCGATTGATCACTAGATCCCCTTCTACAGGTGATCAGAGCACGTCTACAGCCATTGCTCACAAATGGTAGTGAACCCATGCAAGGGAAAGACGCGACTGCTGTAGATAAAATAACGAGCAGAGCATACAGGGCAATTTTCCATCCGCCGAACTACGTGTCTCCTGCCCAAATCCGCCTCGAATTTGGTCTCCAGAGACAAACGTGGAGAGAAGAGACGCCTACATAAAAAGGTGGAGCAAAATCAGAGACGCAGAGCAAGGATCTCTAAACGCCCACCTCTGGACCGAACTGTCAACTCAACTGGACTCACCCGCCAAGAAGTATCTACTAGAATAACTGGAATACCTGGAATTAACAAACCTCTGGGAGTCATCCATAGACAACAAAAGCTTCAAAAAGGTGGTAACACAAGTAACTAAAATGATATCATCCATAGAAGATAAAGAAACTTTGGCCACGAGGGCACATGGATGGGCTGTGCTGAAAGATTACAAAGCTCTTAAACCGCAGGAATACCTGAAAACGGGTCTCACGCGGAAGACAAAAGACACATTTCTAAATCTGCGCTTCGGCATCCTACCAATCCTACCTCACTTGGCACCTTCGAAAAGGGGAGAAGAAGAACACCTTTGCGGTCTTTGTAGAACAGGGAAAGAGGACTTAATACACATAATTTGTATCTGCCCAAACCTGATGGATATAAGGCGCACCCTACTTCGAACATTATGGAACCAAAAGGGCATACCAAGCTGCAGGCTGGCTTTGAAGATATGCTTTAAACCTGAAGAGGTCCAGCTAAACTGCAGACTAACAAAGTACTTTGACATAGTGGCCAGAAGACTTAAGAGCTACAGTGAAAAACAGCATGTAACAGCTTAGGATCTGGCCAAGTCAAAATCACGCACCAGTACACTGAGCCACACTTTTTAAACCTAGAGAAGTACCATACAGATAACGCAATCGAGGCTGATGATTTTACAGGGTTTAAAACACCTTTCTTCTTTTTACTTTAATAACAAATGTGCAAAACAAGCATTAAATGATTCTTAATTATGGAGGTTTTTAACATTGTGAGTTTTAATTAATTGTACAATAAAGCTATTCTATTCTATTCCATGCCATATGCTGTGATGGGCGGAAGCAAACCGCAAAAGGCCATTGAGCAAGGCAATAGATGAAGAGGGCTGATGGGAATCCCATTAATTTATGTGCTTATTTTTAATTTCAGAAAATTTTAATTACAAGAAGTTAGTGAAACATACAGGCCTGGACCTTAAAAAATTATCTCTTTACTGAATCCTACATCACAAGTAGCCTACCAACAAAACCCTCTATTTGGTAGTCTAGTTGGGTTTTGACATCTTTAAAAAAAATAAAAAAATCTATCGTCCCACACGACAGAATCAATGAAAGCAGAAGACGGTCCTGCCTTAAAAAGCAAATCATGTAAAACAACATCCTACAACCTCTTTTTTAAAAATACCCCTAGAAGAAATACCCTAAAATAAAAAAATATTTACAAAATTCATAAATAAACTCCAAAAAGTCATCACTGGGAGGCTCCTTTCGAAGAATAGAAGTTTCTGGTTAAATATAAAATGATAGGCATGTCAGAGTAGAAGCGGAATGACAAGATTAAGTAGCAACTGGAATAAGATACAGTGGATATACTCAAAACTGTCCTATTTGGGGAGGGCTTGAACACTGTTTAACTACCTCTCCCTTGCGATGCTGTTGATGCTGCCTCCAACTGGCCCTTGGCCCCTCTCTCTCTAAAGCGCTTAAAGACGTGTTGGTGATTTAGCGCTATATAAAAATAAACTAACATAATATAACATAGAGGGTATGGAGAGTTTTAACTAAAAATAATGATAAAATAAGTTATTAAAAGCATTTTCACCCGCTCCAACAGTTTGTTCTCTTATACTTGTGTGTCTCAATTTGCGAGCAGAAGTATAAATGAAACATTCCATGTGAATGTCCACCCAAGCTCTGTACACCCCATAATCAAGGGACCCTCCAGATTCACACGTCAAGAAAAAACTGTGGCTACAGAATTTTTTTTTTGAAGACTTTTATATAGCGCAAACTTGACCCGCAACCGAATCGGTTATCAGAGTACTTTACATAGCACCAGTTACGTTACATGAGGACACACTTTAATTTTTGTTAGGCACGGGGAGATTAAGTGATATGCCCAGAATGACAGGATGTTCAGCGTCGTTACCGAGACTCGAGCCGGTTCCCCAGGTCCGAGGTCGAACGCCTTAGCCGCTAAGCCAACGAGAAACACCAAGCACACCAGGGCTAGGAAGGGATTCCTTTGATCCAACTGTGACTCAAAGCTCTGATGGCATGAAGCAAGTGAAGAAAAAGAGCCACATCCTCCCTAGAAGAGCTCACTTGTGTATTGTATCCAAGCACTTATCCTTTCATCCTTCCGTCCACCCACCAATATCTGCGATTTCACCCTCATATTGTAATCCATTCATACTTTCAGCATCAACCAATCTTTCAGCATTACATCCATCCATTCACACATCCATCCTTTATGCATGCATCCATCCTTTGACTTACACATCCATGAAGAAAGCCATTTATCCATCTTTTGCTCATCTAGCCATTCATCCACTCTGATTTCCATTTACTCTGCCATCTTTTCACCTGTCCATCCACCTATCCATTCAGCCCCCATCCACCCACTTCTTCTTCTGCCCATTCATCCGCCCTATCACTCTTCCTACATTTCTTTCACCCTTCTTTCACCCTTCCTTACTTTTACCTTCCCTTTCTGTCAACCTTCCAGCCTGCTTTGTCTTTTCTATGAACCCATGATTCTTACTTCCTTATCACATCAACTATGAACTTCTATCTGCCGAGCTGCAGACAGAAGATCTAGCTGCAAAAGCGGGAGCTGGGGGTTCACAAGGACACTCCATCAGTGTAATTTTGCAACTGCATTCATTTGGCTCATCATACTCCACAGTCAGTGCATAGATAGCACAATACTCCATACATTTTGCACCATGAGCAATATTTGAGTGGAATGAATATGGACTTTGATTCTCTGCTGCTAGAGACACCTTGTGAGAGGTGGACACAATTGAACCCCCCAAATAAAAAGATCCTTATTCAAAACATAGAATGGTTGACTTTCTATCCTTTTATTGCACAGTAGCAAGAGGTTTGTTCTGCATTTCCTTGATCTCAATCAATGTACGCCTTGATGCACTCGTACCTTCAAGAATCCCTGCTCACATGTCTTTGATAGCACTACTCATCCCAATGTAGGGTATCAGAGCGCTTTACATCTTACTGATATTATACAAAGGCAATGAATAATGCAAGTATGTAAGTCACTGTATAGAAAATGGTACAGTGTAGGTGGCACATTTCACCCATACTGGAAGGCATTGAACGTTAATACACTTGGTATGGAGAAACACAAAGCCAGGGTTTAAAATGGGTGTGGTGTTGGCGCAGTGGTTAATGTGTTCTGCACTAATAAGTCTTTTTTACTACCGAAAAAACTTTTTTCGCAACCTTGTAATAACGAAGGATAGCAAAGTTTTAAGCCCAAGCCTTGCTTTTTACATGGAGCTCATTGATGCCAGTTCATAACTCAGGGGCGGGCGGAGCTCGCGGAATCTTACTAAATACAAAAAATGCCGTGAGATTTCACATAGTTCCGCCAACCGGCAAAAATAGGCACATTGCACCCCGATTTAGCTCTGGGAGCGAGTTCTGTGCTGAAAAATCTGTGCGACGTGATGCGCCAAAGGGTGCAGCTACTTGCGTTGATTTTGCTGCCGCTTGAGTAGATTTCCTACCCTAGCAGCAGCCTTCTGACCGCAAATGGTTTGCAGAATGTCCTCCTAGTGACCAAAAATTGCACTATGGGACGCCAAATCGTGCTCGCTCTCGCCAACTTACCATTCTAAAGACAGTGACAAGAAAAAAGTCCACCACGTGGCCTTTGCCGGAATTTGGCTGGAACTCTGCCAAAATTCCTCAGTTGGAGCAGAATATTTTGTCCACTCCTATTTACCATGCTTTATTTGCTTCATATACTGAATACTCAAAAGCAAGGCGACTGCTACTATTCTGACTTCAAGCTCTATTTCACTTCTGGAGTCTCTCTAAACATTAACTCAAAAGTACAGCAGTAAGTTATCTCAGTTATTCAAATAAACATCTATACACATCTACATGGGTTTGTTCGTCAGTGTTTCATTTGTGCTGGTGAGCTAGTATGCACCTACTCATTTTAAGGGACCTGGGTTCGTATTATAATGGGACACAATTTTCTTGTGTGAGCCCTGGCATACCTTTACAGGTGTTCCATGCGCAAATAGGGAGGATGTGCCCTGTTATGATGAATGCATTAACCTCAGGGCAGCTGTGAACTCGCGCTGACCTTCAAAGCCGCTCTGTGTTTCACAGTGCAAACCGCAATCCACCTGCCCTTTGAAGGGGGGTTAGAGATCCCCTTGCAAGCAGGTGCAGTGAGTGACTGCATCTGACTGCAAGGGGATGTCAGGGGGGGTCCCCTCGAGAGGGCTACCCTTAGTGGGCACACTGACAGTGCGCTACCTTTTTATGTTGTACTATTAGCCTCCTAAGTGCAAGTTTCCCTCTGCACCCACATCTGTAATATGGCACAGGCCAAAAGCAAAATGATTCCCTCATTTGCCTGGGGCCTGCCACCAGGCAAATGAGGGAACGCCTGCTCACAATAGCACCAGTGCTAACTGTGTGCCAGTTCTATCAGTACTACAGAAGGGTTCACGCAAGCATCTACTTCCCCTTCTATAATATCAATGTGCCCTGGGGCTCAGTTAGCAGGCACACACTCACATTGTGCCTCTGGGGCACTTGCCATAATGAAGTCCCTGAACTTCTTTTTCATCATAAGACTTTGACAGAGATTGAGAGAGTAAAATAAAAAAGAAAAGGGAGAAGGAGGGAGGAAGAGAAAGATAAGAAATCAGTGGCAAAGTGAAAAAATGGGGATGAAAAAGTACATGCAAGTGCGAAACAAAGAGACAGGAAGTGCAAGGCAGTGAAAGAAAAGGTATTCCAAAACCTCAGCTTTCAGGTATTACTTAGCCATTTACCCGCCGAAGGTCAATAAAAGGAAAGCCATAGAGTTAGATAATAAAAAGAACAACAATTAACAAAGAAGAGGAAATTTAGCTTAAGGTCTATGCAGCATAAGCTTGCAATTTTATTAGAATGTCAACTTTCACCAAAAAGCGGACCAAGGTGTTCACTTACAGCGGGAGATTATCTACATTACAAGGAAAGCAAGGCAGGTATACAGGTACCAGTATTTCTACACTCCACTGGCATTTCCTGGTGTTACCACCATCAACAAATCTAGGCCTAGCAATAAAAAGGCTTAAAGAACAGTCATTTCTTAGCACGTTTCCTGAATCTCGAGTTGTTGGAATAAGAATAGATACAGGTAGGATACTGTCCCAAAAGGAGTTAGCAAATTCCAAGAAGGTGGAGCCTCAAGTGTGCCCTCAGAAGAGCAGGGAAGCATTACCAAGTGGTGAATATTATTTATACTGGAATATGATATGGATTTGTCTGTCAAAAAGCAGGGGTTCCTGCCAACAAAAGTGGGTTTAATATAATAAATGTAGCTCTGAATAAACAGGAAGCTAGCAGATTACGTTTTGAAGTAGTTAGTGTCAAATTTACATGAGATCAGACGAGGCATGCTGCTGACCCCAGACGATTAATAAGACTCTATTTAGTCCTAGGTAACGAGAAATAAAAATATAGCCAAGATATCATCGGATGTGGCCAGAAGGAGGGATGTAAGGTAGAGCTTTCTCAAGTAGATTCAGTTGATAACAAGGATTGGCACGCTAATAGGCCTCGTCCATGTGAAAGCTATTGGCTTTAGCAATTTGTTTTAGCCATGCTGTACACCAGTATGGCTGCTGTTTAGCATGGCTAAAAGTTAATGGTGTGGGGAAGCGTGGGGTAGAGTGGCATGTGGTAGATTGGAGTAGTGTTGAGTGGGGTAGATTCAGGTAGAGTTGAGTGAAGTAGATTCTGGCAGAGTGGAGTGGGATAGAATCGGGCGGATTGGAGTAGAGTGAGGTAGAGTGGAGAGGAGGGAATGGGGTAGATTGAGTTGAGAGGGGTGGATGGGGTAGACGGGTGGAGTGAGGTAGATTGGAGTGGCGTGGGGTAGATGGGAGTGGGTGTCTGTAGATCGGAGTGAAGAAGAACAGGGTAGGTTGGGGTAAAGTTGAGTGAGGAGCGCTGTTGCAAAATGATTGCTACTAATGGTGCTATTGCAAGTTATGGTAGGAGGGTAGGTAGATGGTGTCCCGAACAGGTGATGAACTTTTATAGCTCCATATGCTGCTCCAAAGTGACCTATGGGGCAGAGGTATGGGGCTTTGCCAACACTGTGAAAATACAGCGGGAAGAAAATAGATACTTAAGAACCATCTTGAGAGTACCCCCAAGCACCGCTGGCTTCATAGCACACAGGGAACTAGGGAGGCCTTATTTAGAAGATCTGGTAAAACTTAGACCAATAGTGGCCTGGTTAAAAATTTGGGTTAACCCCGAGGCGTCTCTGAGCAGGGAAATTTTAAATGATTGCTTAGAAAGAGACAAATGTATGAGAATCCCATGGCTCAACTATGTAAAGAGTACCTTAGAGGCTCTTGGCTACAGGAACCTCTTTACTGACCCGGTAGCAATTGTATCCCAGCACAAAGCGATAGGAAAAAAAGCTTTTTTAGCCCAAAAAGCATTACAGAGAGCTGAGGTTGAAGGGTCCAAAAAGACTGTGAGGGCTCATAACCTGGCTAAGAGCACCGAGGGAATGGAGCCATACTTGTACCTCATGCATAACGCTCAGGACAGATTTCTGATGTGCCGTTTTAGACTAAATCTGCTACCGTATTTATTGGCATCACCAGCAGGGTTTTTAACTACAACTGAGCAGAAGGGAACCTGCGGCTGCGACAACAGGTCTTCGCAGGATTCCCTTCACTTTGTACTCTTGTGTCCTTTTTATTCAATGCCCAGGCGCAGATTTTTAGTGAATATTTTAAAACAAGCCAATTTGAAACATGCTCGAGAGGCCTTAACCTATTTACAGAAAGTATCTGATCCTTTAACATTGTGTTGTATAATGAATTTTATTAATGTGGCGGTCCGACTAAGGGTAACTAGAGGAGAGGAAAGATTTCCAAAACTGTTATTATATTTTTAAAGTGTCATTTCCCCTTCTCCCTTTTTGTTACATGTATAAGAAACTATTATAATTAGGATTCTGATAATGATTTAATGAACATTTTTAATCATTGTATATATGTATGTGCTTTTATGGTGATTTCTAATCATCGAATAAAGAATCCTTGACTTGACTTGAGTGAGGTATATTGAGGAAGTTGGAGTGGAGTGGGGTCGTTTGGGGAAAAGTGGAGTGGGAAGGGTGGAGTGGGTTGGATGGCGGTAGGTTGGTGTGGAGTGGGGTAGATTGGAGTGAGATAAATTTGAGTGAGGCAGAGTGGTGTGGGGTAGATTGGGATGGGGTGGGTTAGAATGGAGTGGGGTAAATTGGCGTGGAGTAGATTGGAGTGGAAGATTGGAGTGGGTTGGGTGGTGTGTGATAGATTAAAGTGGAGTAGATTGGGTGAACTGGAATGTAGATTGGAACGGGGTAGATAGGGTGGAATGGGCTAGATTGTAGTAAAATGAAGTGGGGTAGATTGGAGTGGAGTTGGATAGAATGGAGTGGAGATTGGAGTGGAATGGAAAAATTGGAGTGGGATAGAGTGGAGTGAGGTAGAATAGATTGGAATAGAGTGGGGTAGACTGGAATGGAGTGGGGTAGAATGGAGGGGTGTTGGATAGACTGGGGGAATTGGATAGTTTGGCCTGGGGTAGAGTAGAGTGGAGTAGATTGAGGAAGAGTGGAGTGGGGTAGAGTGGAATGGGATAGAGTGGGTTGGGGTAGGTTGGGATGGGGTAAGGTAGACTGGAGTGGGGTAGAGTGAAGTGGAGTAGATTGGGGTGGAGTGGGGAAGATTGGAATGGAGTGGGGTACATTGGTGTGAAGTAGGGTATATTGCAGTGGAGTGGATTGGAGTAGATTTGAGTGGAGTGGTGTAGATTGGGGAGGGGTAGATTGGAGTGGAGTAGAGTGGAGTGGGGTGGGGTAGAGTGGTGTGCGGTAAGTGGTGAGGAGTGGAGGGGCTTATAGCAGAGTAGCGTAGAGTGGCATGGAGTGGAGTGGTGTGATGTGTCATGAAGTGCCTTAGAGTGGAGGGCGTAAAGTGGAGTGAAATGTTATGGAGTGTCATAAGATCGAGTGGTATGGCACAGCGTGGAAGGGCCATAAAGTGGAGTAGTGTTGCAGAGTGGAGAATGTAGAGTGTTGTAGAGTGGGGTGGTGTAAAGTGGAGTGGCATAGAGTGGAGTATGCACAGTGGGGTAGCACAGTGCCATTACCGGCAACACATTTCCAATTGAAATGACCATTACAGATTTGCTGAGCACAAACAATGTTTGGCAATGTCATCACCTAGTATATTGTTTCGTTTTGATCGTATTACAATATTTGTTTCCACCATACTTCAGGATTTTAAACAAAATGTGCATACTTTTTACTTTCCTGAATCTGATGTATTATGAAATATCACCCCAGTTTATTTTTGTTGTGTGCTAGAAAAACGAAAATCCTACAGATTGTCCTTTCGTATGGGTACTCAGCACAATGGATTTTCACACAAATTCTCTCACTTTGAGGTCAGCAAAAGAAAAGTAAACGGCAAACTCCACCAGAATACAGGGCCTGAAATTTTACCTCTGTCATTAAAAGCACAGGAAATGTGACAAGATAAGAACAAGATTTAAAGCCCTGTTTACAGAAAGGTGAGTACTTGGAAGGATATAGTAAGCAAAGGATGCTCACGGGAGGGACAAACTCAAGTTGGACAGCGTAAAACAAATAAAGCCAGCAAATAGAAAACAAGCAATGTGAGTTACAAACCACAAACCAATGCTAAGCAATGGGTGAAATGCATCGCAGGGAAGCTTACAGATTGCCCACGAGAAGTCGTAAGCAAGCCAAACAGCTGAGCTGTCTGGTAGGCTTCAACCTAAAAAGAAGGAAAAACTACATATCCACAAAAAGGTCAAGCATACAGATTGACACAAACATTTCTTACCACTTGTCCAGGAAATAAATGCATGACTAATTCTAGGGCCAGGACTGTGGGACCTTTAACCGAATTAAGACCATCCTGATGTCGGCCAGACCCCCATTGATAGGCTGTCGGTGGCGGTCCGTCCGACATACAGGGCATCGATCCGACCACTGCATTACGATGCAGGCGGTTGGAGCAATAATGTCGGGGAGGAAAGGCCGCAGCCTCTGACAGGATCCAAGATCCCGCCAGGGAGGCGGTTGGACTCCTATCCGTACAAAGGACCTGGTGACACTGTGCAGGCACCACCATAGGGATTAAGATATCCCTCTCCAACTGCCTTTTCATGGCGGTCCCACCACCATGAAAAGGCAACAATAAACAGACTTTGGAGGCCCCAAGCTGGCCTCCATCCCCCAAAGGCCACTGATGAGTGGCCTGGGGGCACAGGTAGTGGTCCCTCACACATCCATGCACTGTGTGCCAGGCACCACATAGTGCCTGACAGTGCATGGGTGTGCACAAAGCGCCTTTTTCTACTGCGGCTTGTGTTGCGGCCTTTTTCCTGAACCACAACACATGTCACAGTAGAAACAGGTGTTTTACAACCGTCTGCATGGTGGTCGTATCCCAATAGGTCAGGCACGACCTCTGACTCATTATCGGACGGTTCCTGCCCGAAACAATGATGGTCAGCCGTCTGACCGACCGCCATCGTAATAAGGCAGTAAGATTCATACAGGTGTTACCCATTCAGTCCCAGACCTCAGCCATGCCTCAACAAATCCTGGATGTGGTTCTACCTTTGTCCCACTAAAAATTATGGAGGACTTTTATGTTACTGCATGAACAGAAATATTGAAGCCATGGAATAGGATGAGGCTAGGAAGAGACTTAACAGAGATACTGAACAGTCCAGGTGACTCTGAGGATAGCCCATTAACACCAAAAGAGAGGAGTCTAGGAATCAAAGTAAGTGGAGGATAAGAGACTGCCTAAAATCAATCCTTAAAGAAAGATCTTAAACATATAAATGTAACCCTTTTAAGATATGATGATGATAGGTGATCAAACGAGTGTGAACATTTCAGCTACCAACCTTGCCAGTGGGCTACTGTGTGAATCACTCAGGCTACCAGATCTGGAGGATTTGTTAAGCAATTAGTAGATCTTGAGTTTCTTCTACCAGATGACCACATAGAATTGTGCGCCATACAACCATTAACATCAGGTACCGAGATATAGTAACTTTTATTAATTATTATAAAGTAAATGAAAATCAATGATACCACTTGTTGCCTAGCCTACTAATGAGGGTTCTCTTGAAGCTGGTGTGTCGCAGGCACCTCCATAGGTCCTCAGGTTATTTTTTTTAATACTTAGTGCAAGGGGTTCATAGGATAATACAGGAGGGATCACGAATTGTATTTATTTTGTTTACTTATTGCAAACAGCATAGTAATTGCACACTTTAGACTTGAACCGAGATCAATCAATTATGATGCCTTACCAGATACAAATTATGTTAGATATATTTATTGCGTTAGTTCATAAATATTTTCATTCTGTGACAATTTTAAAGGTGTTAGAAAAATTCCATCTTAATTGTAATTAAGAGAATTGTTTTATATTTCCGTATTATCAGCTCAGAGCTTAAGATTGATGTAGTCTGGTCCAACCAATTTATGTTAAAATAAAGTGGGGCTGATTGATCCTAATTTTTTTTGCAGTTTTGTGACCTCTTTCATTGATGCCCCTGGGTAGATTGTTACAATCAGGAAAATGCCTGAGTGCAGGGAAGTACAATGTGTTCCTTCTTATGGCGAAGCAGAAGGACCTTCTTCAACATTGTTAGCTGAATTGTGGTATCATTCATGTCTGCTGTAAACAGCATTGAGAAGGTGTAACTTGAATCAACCCAGCTTTTCAGATTTTTCACCTTCTCAACTTGTGGTGACGAAGCACAGCATTCTGCATTAAGAGCAGAAAATAGTGGTCACAGTTGAGACCCATGAAGTAGGTTACGCCAATATTCTGGATTGTTCTTCAGATCAATGTGAATTTGCATGTAAAGCATAAACATTTGAAATTGCACATACCAATGTAAATAATAGCAGATGGCACTAAGGGTTGAATGTACATATTGAACAGTCGCGATTGAAGAGTTAAGTTGATACTGAGAACTCTTGGAATATTACAAAGCATGTCAAATGGGTTTTGACAGTAGCCATAGAACTGGGTCCATCTGCAGGTTCTAAACTTGGATGAGATCTCTGGTCTCTTGGTTGTCAGTCCCTGATGTTCTGTCTTGAAATAGATTCCATGTCTGCTGACTGAGGTACTTATGACTGAATGTACCATGTTTTCACGTTCTGCTGTCTGATAAGGATGTCATCAAAGATCATAAATGTTCTTGGTTGAGGAAACAATGATGCTGTCACTGCTATGATATCTGGCAAATACAACATTTTACCTAGGGGACAGAGCATAGTTTCAATGTGCTTCATGCAATGTTATCTGACTTAAAGCTAACCTGCATGTGTTCCTGATCATGACTATGGTGTTTGGAAAAAATGTCATATTAGAAATATTGAGTTTCAGAAATAACGCAGAATTGTTTTGTGGTACAATATTATCGTGATTCAGAAATATCTTTAAAAAACCCTAGCATGCAATGTGGTGTTATATTGGTAAGGCTGGCCGATGGGATCATCGAAGATTTTACCTCCTTTGCAAAAACTCAGGGATCTTGAAAGCCAGAAAGTGGACAACTGACCACCTAATTAACTTATAGAAAATCCCTTAAGAAACTTTCTGAAGAGAATATGCAAATTGATGAAGGGGTCATGTGAACGGGGAATGAAGCCCATTCACCATGCACCAGACAGCAAACGGAGACAAATAACAGCCATATATGCAAGTGATGGAGGGATTCTGGAAAAACAACATAAAATCTCAGCATTTGCAGTAACTGTTGCTCATTTTTCCACACAAATTCTAAGGCAGAAGAGAAACAGCGCATTAGGACTGGTGAAAGAAGAGGAAACCAATCAAGCAGAAAGTGGAAAAGCAGGCTCTTGAACAAGTTTCAGACAAGAGAAAACCGAGGTCTGTTTTCAGGAAGGGGAAATCAGAAATCAGGATGAGTTTTGCCTTATCCCCTTGAAGCTTCACCAACACACTAAGCTGCAATGGAATGGATAAATCAGACCCCTATGCCATGTTACGATAGGGCACCCACTGCCCAGGCTTCTTGGGCTGGCGAGCTTGTGCAAACAATGGGTAGAGTACATATTCCGGTATGCAAACAGATCTCACCAAGGGATGCCTAGACAATCGGACACCAGTTGAAATACCAGTGGCTGAGTAGGCATCCTACCACATTGGTGGGGACCTTTTTGTGTTGAAAAGCCCATATAATCTCCCTGCAACAGCTTCAAAAGACATGAGGCTTTTCTCAACCTAAATGAGAAGCTGGTAGGCTAGGTTTCTGAGTCTGTGGAAACCCCACACTCCTGACCTGCCAATTGGCATAAGCTTATACCACCTGAATGTTGGTTGGAGTAAATTTGACCTTTTTAGCAGGATTTAAGATAATTAATGTAGTGCTCAGAACATGGTGGTCAATTTTCTCCAACTGAAGATGTCATTCTCAGTTCACTAAGGTAGCCCCTTATCACAAGAGAATGGCATTTGTTTTGTTTACCAAAGGTGGAAAGGAGCTTGATGGTATGCTGCCAGTAAAGAAGACTGGCCAGAGTCACCATGCTATGCATTCCATGATTGACCTGTACACCTGAACCTTGGCCTTGAGATCGTGAGATGGCGGGGACCATTGAGATTAATGACGTGAAAGTGAACCTAAAGGGCCATCACAGTACAGCTCACCATAACCACTGAATTCAGAGTCAGTCCTGCACAGGGGATTTCTAGAGGTTAATAGATGACATAGATGAAGCGGAAGCATAAACATGCAATCAGCCAGCAGGAAAATCATCCCTAGAAATTCACTGTAATGATATTTGAGGGCCTTTGATCTGAGATTTTTCCCATGGGGAACATGTCTTTTATATCCCTGGGAGCAACATGTTCATGTACAGATTAAGAGTCCCTCCAACCTGCAGACCAAGACATTCACCATCACAAAGTGGGCATGTACGCCATGGAACTAAGGATCAATCCCAACCTACATTTGTAAGTAAATTCTCTCAAACATAGTAGGCACAGGCACCTAAGCAACAACCTCTCACTCTCCACCCACATAAGAACCTCGCCCCCATCCAAGCAAGCAATACCACCAAACAGCATGTTACCATTTCCATAGTTCTAACACCAATTAATCACAACTCTGTTTGTATTCCTGTGTTTTCATACAACAGCCTGGTGCCTTCTGGGGGTTGACCTTGTTCAATTTTATTGACACACCAGAGAGCAATGTTAAAAGCCCAGGACTGAAAGAGTGATTACTTAGCACTGATGAAATGGGGTGAAGTCACCACCAGGTCAAAGAAGTGCTTTATAAATGCAACTACAATGTAATACAAAACAGCCATTGGCTTTAATTTTACAAACCTGTTATAGTCTAGCAGTACAGTGTAATATGTTCAACTAAAGTTAAACTAAGATTACAATTATTATTAAATCACAATGACTTGTTAAATTGAAGCCCAAACATGGAACATGAGGTGTCTGCCGCATGTCTCATCTGCCTTTGACACCACTAGACCTCATATGAGTCTTTAATAATTGGTTTTGAACACGGACACTACCGCTTCGATCACTGCCCCTTTAAAGAGCATGTTCTTATATCGGCCCTATCAGGTTTCCGATGTTCATGTGAGAAAATCTCACCCAGTTCTGGATTTTGCTTTCAATCTGGAAGTTGTAGTCCTGATTTTATATTGTGATAAACAGGAGTGTAATGTCGTGGGACGTAGGCCCACATGCTAAGAAATAATGGACACAAACATCGTCTGAATAGTTCAGTCGTGGCCGGCAATGATTCTCCGGTGGAGGGGGGGGGTCGCACAAGGGAGGTCAAAAATGAAAAAATATATATAATTTACCTTATCCGGCCACAAGCACGTGCAATCAGGCTTTTTTAATAGCAGGGTCAACCTACCAGTGACGCCTGTGTTGGATAGGTGTGGGGTGGAGGTAAAGGCCAGCCCTTAAGGGAGTGGCTGGTAAGCTACTACATGCTGGGACACTAGAATGTGGCCAGCAGGACACTACATTCCTCCCAAACTTTATTGAAAATAAAGACAAGTCCAACCTGTAAGAATAAAACAAAGCACGCTAGACACCAACATAGTCTCTCAGCTTCAAGGGGCAGTCTGCAGGATAGCAATGGCCAAGTGGACAGGTGAAGCTGGGAGCACCCATTCATCGCTACACACGTCCATGGTTTAACCAGCTATCACTGGGCCTGAACACTGTGTCGATGGAGTCTGGATCCTTTGAAAGCATTTCAATTGGGCCAATGTCCACTCACACTCTATTAGTCGGTCCTGTGTGCTCTCACTTTGATGTGGTTGGTGTCAGAATAGTTCAAACTTGGTGCATCAGGAGGGTCAGTTGAGTCCACTGCAGAGTTTACTCTTGGGGTTGTCTTGTCAAGACTGGGGCGGCATCCACGATGCTTGGGACGCCTTCCTCTGAGGCCGTGGTGACTCCCAGTACCTTGACAGTGGAGCAGCCTCCAGACCATCTCTTGTGTGGGGATTCCCTTGAGGCCCATTCTGTGGAGTCAACACTGGACCACGTGGACGATGCAGGGGTACCAGGGGGCTGCAGCAGGATCGCTGACAGAAAAACACAAACATGTAATTTGTGCGACCACATGGATGGATGACACATGGTCGGGGTGCTTGCCAACAGAACCCAGGTGCTGGTGGGCTAGCAGATAGCCTCTAGACAATTGATCCCTCATGATGTCAGGAGCGCCTACTTGGTGGTTTGCAGGTGCAAAGCACCGCTTTGGTGGTAAGGTGCTCCTTTGGTGGTTACGATGATTCACATGGCACTGATGGCTTTGTTGCTATTTGACAACCAGTATGACAGGTGGTGAATACTTGCATGGAGTAAGGATAACTTGAGGGACTTCGCAGCCATGTGGTTCATTGCATTGTTGGTACAGTTCTTCTCCTTCAGCATGTGCTGCTGCTAGCAGGGATGACATTTACTTCAAGCTGCCGGTGACAGGTGTCTGGATTGTCGCACTGTGATGTGTGGAGCAGATTTGTGATGAGGCTTGACCATGCAGGTGGATTACGTTCGGTACTCCTGCTGAGCTGTCTTTAGTGATATCTCTGCACCGCAGGAGCTGGCATGTTTTGGTAGGTGCACTCTCAGATAGTTGTATGATTCCTCGGTCTTGCCCCCTTGATAATTTCTCCGACGCAACGGTGGTTGTCAGGTTCTTCAGTGTAACATTTTTGTCACACTTCTTTCTCACCTCTCCTTTTCATTTTTTCTTCCTGATGTGACATCTTGCCATGTTCTGTTCTTGTTTGCTGTGTGATGTGGTGAACAGCCACATGTCATATGTCTTCTCTGCACATGTTGTGAGGTGGCATTAAGCCACGTGGTGCCACTTCTATCATGGTCCTGTCCTGTCTGTAAGACTGGGCGTCGTCTCATCTTTGGGTTGCGGTGGTGGCAGCTTGCAATTTGAGGTGTGTGACTCTTCTCATGCCTGTAATGGGTCGGTAAGCGACTCAGTTGTAAGTAACCCTAGGCGGAGTTCGCGGGGTTGCACTATGCGGAGCTAAGTGAAGTGCAAAAAAAACTCTGTTGCACTACGCAGAGCTCCGCAAGCGGCGGAGTACGGTAGAAAGATGCAGTTTGCAGTGATTACACAGTGCCGGATGCTTGTCCGCACTGTGTAATCATTGCGAACAGCCCCATGCACAGCGCAAGCTAACCTTTTCTGCTGCTCGAGTAGATTTTAACTCGAGCTGCAGCTTTCTCAACTCAAACGAGCAGTTTCTCAACGCGAGAGGTCACGTGCATACGTGACCACTCGTGGCGATCACGAATGAGGAAAAATCTCGCCGGGAGGTGGATTTTCCTCGCTCACACTCGCCAACTTGACGTTGGTGAATGCGAGCAAGGAAAAAAACTCTGCTGCACGAAGCTGAATTTTTTGGAACTCTGCTAGCTCCGCGAAACGCGGAGTGTGGGAAACTCTGCAAACTCCGCGAGCAGAGTGGAGTTCACTGCCCAGGGTTAGACTTAAGCAAAAACAACAATTGATGGACAGAATGCAGAACAATGTCATACATTCACCCTAGTACAGAGATCTGGGCCTAAATACATCGTTTTTTTGCACTCCACACCACCCCAGTTCAGACATGGCCATATGCAAATCAGCCTTGACCCTGTGCCTCATGGGAACAGTCCAGCCCGAACTGCCAAGCCATGACTTTCCCGGACCGGAATCAAGCATCCTAGGACCGGTTTCTGGCTATCAGCCGTCTTCAGCCAGGATAGCTTGACTCCAGTGGTGTGGGGAGCATGGGACTCACGTCTGAGCATACCCATCCCACTCGGGGTGACAAATGCAAAAACAACAATTGATGGACACAATGCAGAACAATGCCATACATTCACCCCAGTACAGAGATCTGGGCCTAAATCCATCGTTTTTTTGCACTCCACACCACCCCAGTTCAGGTTAGACTTAAGGCATGTGGGGGAATGACACTCTTTGAGCAGTCTCTGGCCCGCTGAGGGGCCGTGCTAGTGCATTTAAGGTGTTGATGCTGTCCTTCCTGCATTCAGGCACACTGGCCTTCCCTCCCCTCTTGCCTCCGGGTAGCACTGTTAGCACTGGATATATGTGTGAGGAAGATGGCTGGCAGCTCCTTCCTTGTATTGTTATGGGGAGCAGTGCCAGTCTTCCTACACCTCTCCGCCCTCATACTGGGGACAGTTCTCCTCTTGGCAGTGGCAGGCAGGTGACAACCAGGGGCCTTGCAGTGCAGTCAGACCCTGTCTTGGCTGTCCCTCACAGTCTTGGTCTACACTCAGTGAGGGAGGTGGAGAGTTGTACAAGCCCCTGTTTGCAGCTGGTGTTTTTGTGCAGGGGGTAGTGCATTACCAGAGGTGATGTCAAGGGGCACTGCTGGCCTTCATTATGTAAGGCGCTTATATGTTGCACAAGTACTAGTGCTCCGGTAGCAGTCTTCCGAGATAGGTGCAGTGTGGCACATGGACCGTCACATGGCACAGCAGCACTTCACAAGGCTGTGGAATCATTTCCTGATGCTGCAGGCCTCACGACTGTTGGGGGTGCAGGGGTAGCAGCATTCACAGGGAGGCATTAGTGGGTGCCCTCTACTCACGCTGTGACAGCTTTCTTTAGAATTCGGGCCTTGTCTTCCATGTGGGCGCTATGGACTGGCAATGTGATAGTGGTTTATTTTCATGAGGGTGCAACTGCAGGATCTTCATCGTGCACTTCTCACTTGAGGATGGGGGCTGTGTTTAACTGCCAACGAGGCAGGAAGTCTCTCGTCTGGGCCACACCTTTTGCGCCCACAAGTTCCTCTCCCCATACAAGGTGAGTGAGTTGGAGGCAGGAAAACACTCACCGCAGCTTGTAGGCAGGTCCTCTGTTGGAGGCCTGGGGTAATTGAGAAGCTGCCTTTGCTGGATGAGAAGGGAGTTGAGGCATGGGTAACACCATCTCACCACCCCCTCTACCCCACCGGAATCATAGGCTCTTGACTATCTCACTTTTATTACCCCTTCTGGCACCGGCTATCAAAGTGCCACTCTTGGCGTAGGCTGTTTCCAGGGGGTAGGGTTGGCAGGCTTTGCACGATTTAGCACTAGCGTGACATTATTTCTGTTGCTGTGCCCTTAGGCACAGGTAGCCCCTCTTGTGTTTGGCCTTGGGGTGGGGTCAGTGATGGGGCATTCCTTACTTGCTCTCCTCCTGTTTCCAGCATGTGACAGCTGTGCTCCTCACCCTCCACCACACGGAATAGTGCTGAGGGCTGGTGTTGCATTAGGAACAATACTAGGCATACCCTTTTCAGTGCAAGAGGAATGTCATCTCGGTCCACATAGGCAGTGTGCAGGGTCCGGGCCACCTTGTCGCCATTGTAATGTCATGGGCCCTAGGTCAACATGCTAATAAATAAGGGACACAGACACCGTGTGTATAGTTACTGAACTGGCAGCAAGCACGTGCACTCAGACTCTTTTATTGGCAGGATCACCTGACCGGTGACGCCTGCACTGGATGGGAGTAAAGGCCGGCCCTCAAGAGAGCTGCTGCTAAACTAGTACATGCTGCAGGACACTACAAGGAGTAAATTCCCACAGTGCAAACAATGGCCTGAATGACCTGTTCACACACAGACCTGCAAAACTCAACGCTCAAACCCTTAACTCAGGACTGGCTGGTCATGGATCCACTCATCAGCTAGGAGGCAAATTTTCCAGGCTTTCCATGAAGCTGATTGTGATCAGATGGGGCGTGGGTGAAAGGAGCACTCTGGGCAAAGTAACCGCCAGCCCCTCCTGCCAGGTTGCCTCATAATACCAAATCCATCTGAGCACAAACAGAAGCTTGGAGACAGACACTAACATGGACATACACCCAAAAAAGGACCCAGCGAGTCACATAAGATGTACTGACAACCCCAACCAGTATCACATTTACAAAGTTGGGCAGAAAAAAAAGTGAATTGACGGATTTCAGGAGGCCCCAAGTCAAAGCAAATGTAGCATGTGCAGTCCACTTGTTTAATTACAGGTTGCATTTACCCAACAGAAAAATCTAAATTACCCGAAATGTAAAGCATAAAACGGGGAATACACGCTACTAACTACTGACGAGCAGCAACCTGAGAGAGCTCACCTGTGTGCACTCCCTGCAGGGATGAACCACCTGTGGCTCAGTGACGCTGACATCAGTGTAGGTAGGGTGACTAGGCGTCGCGGATTTGCCCGGACAGTCCCGGTTTTTCACCTGCTGTTCGGGCAGATTTCAGGAAATGTAGCTCCTGTCCGGTTTTAGAGAGGGGTGACTGAAAACTGTGGGAGGTGCTTTTTTATTTTTTTACAAAGCAGGGATAGTTAACAGTTGTTTCAAGAAAGCAATTTAATTACCAGGCAACCTTCTGGGTTTAAAAATTGCATTTTTGTATGTTCTACCTGCCTGTTGTGTATTTCTCTGCTGAGGAGCGCTGTCATTCGGTTCGCTCGCTTGAAATAAAACTGTAGCCCTTCTTCTGTTTTCGTAAAATGTCCCGGTTTTTGTCTTCAAAATTCTGGTCACCCTACATCAGTGGTGAATACTTGTGTGACCTTTCTGCCAGCACACTCAGCGTAGGTCTCATTACAAAAAGAAATCGTCATTTTCTCAGTTACAGATAAATATGGGGCGTATGATGAGGCTCCCCAACAGGTGAGATAGGACCCAATAAAGCTCCGAGCTAGGTGCGCGGCCTTTCCTTCTCCCATCACCTCACGTGACAGGGTCGTGACTGCGGCTGGGCTGCGTTGAGAGGGTCTTGCCCCCACACCTTCGAGGGGTCGTGTCTTTGAAGGGCTCAGCGAGTAATTAGTCGATTAGGAAACATCAAAGGGGTGCATTTCATTGTAGTCCCCCCTCCTCAGCACACAGGTGTATTTCCCGCTCGAGGCCTATATATGTCAAGCAGATTTAAAGCAGCAGTGACAAGAACGATGGTGTGTCCATTTGCACTGAAAAGAGCGGTGGGTCTCACGTTTCGCACTTTCGTTCCGTGCTTGAATAACCAATCCCGACAAGGTTTGTTGCTTTCAATTTTGGGACTTGTAGTCCTATTTGGCACATTATTAAAAATCATAATACAAGCCCAGGAATGCAAAACAACACCTGGACTAAATTCGCACATAGACGTCAGACTTGAGAGCCCCGAGATAAGTATCGCGGCCGGCACGGTGGCGGCTGTGTCAGAAATCCAATCTCCCGGGATCCCAGGTCTTGGTTTCAGTGGAATCATTTTTGGACATGTTTAAAGCTTAGAAATAAACAAAAACATCCGATATTTTTATCCAGAAAGGCAAATGCCATGTGTTTACTTTGTCATTTCCTGCTGTGGACTCCTGGAACTATTCTGGCGGATGGATACGTTTGACCTATTTCTCTCTGCCTCCTTTAAAGTTCCTGTGCGCTGATTGAAGCTCATGTTCATTATATGCTGCTCAGCCTTTCAACCTGGTCTCTGCACATGAACAAGAGAAAGGCAGAGAGTTGCCTGGCCTAACCACCGACATCCTTATTTGAGACAATCAGCAGTTTCAGTGCACCTACAGTGGCACACAGTGATGCCGAATGCTGATTAAACAGCAACACCAAATGAGAAAAAGAAGCCATACAGTGAGATAAAATAAGGGAATTCTGGGATCAGCAGACAAGTCAGCTTAGTTGCGGTGTCTGCAGATACAGGGAAGGGACTCCTTCACTCCAAGGGAAATCCCTCCAGGTGTCGTGGATGCCCACAGCCCTTGGAAGGTTCCTGTATGGTGCACAGGCACAGACGATGTAGAAGACTGGAAGGGAGACGAAGTCGAGCCAAACGACATCCAGCGAAGTCCAGTGTGTCCAGACGGTAAAAGTTGAAGTGGTGTCTGAACTGAATCGTGTCCCACGACGAATCCAGGGACCTACACCCAGGTAAGCCCTTAACTACCGTATGGAAAGGGTTGGGACGATTCAGGGCACCCTCCCAGGGGAGGGTTTGGACAGGTGGGAGGAAACTCCCATGTCCTTTGTCCAGTATCGCGCCAGTGTGGGAGCCAATGGCTCCCAGAGCTGGTTTGAACTGGACTATGCAAGGAGGTACCGAATGTGCCCCTCATGCAGACAAGTGCACCCACACGGCCCCAATACACTAAATCCTGTCTGGGAGGTGGTCACATCTCCCTGTGACAGAATACCTATTGTTCTGCCTTCCCCTGCCCGAGCTTGGCTGAGCAGCAGGAGGGCAGAATTGTGTCTCTGGTCAGCAGCAGCCATGTTGTGCTGTCTGGGTCTAGAAAACTGCTCCAGTAATTTCAAGGGCGGTATGATCAATGCCCGGTCCATTTGCTGTCACAGTCAGGATATCAGGGATTTGATCCTTTATCTCGATCTGGACTACCTTTTTGTTACCGAGACCTGGCTTAATGACACGAGCAACCCAGATCTAGCCATTGCTATCCCTGCCGGCTTTACTATCCTTAGGCAGGATAGGCAACTTGGCAGAGGAGGTGGGGTTGCTATAATCATTAGAAGCACCCTCAACTGTCATACATTTAACTTAGGCCCTCTTAAAGGGGCAGAGGCTATAGGCTTTTCAATCAGGTTGAATGCTTCTGTGTCATTTTCAGGAGGTCTGGTCTATCGCCTTCCAGGCAATGCCTTTTCATTTCTTGACTCAATAGGAGAATGTCTAGGACAATTACTGGTACGCTACCCTCATTTTACGCTCATGGGGGACTTTAATCTCCAGCTGGAATCTAGAAATGATGCACAAGCTACCAACTTCTACCAGACTCTGGACATTTTTGGACTGCACCAATTGGTAGAGTTACCCACTCGCTCTGCGGGGCATTCATTGGACGGAGTCTGTTCTAATCTTCCGTCACTCTCTATTCTTAACCCAGTCCCACAAATTTGGACAGATCACAGTCTTATCCCGTTTAATATCTGTTGTTCAGGTCACACCAAAACATCTAGTGCTCACCAACAGTTTACTCCTAATATAAATTGGAGGAAGGCTGCTGCAACTTTAAAAGCCAACCCCCCACTCCAGTTACAACCCCCTAGTTTCTAGGAGATCCCTTTTATGATTCTAGAAATTTCCACTCTTGGATGCACCAAGTCATCACTAAATGTGCTCCGCCGAAAGCCCACCATTGTAAGAGCACAATGCAAAAATCAAACGCCCCCTGGTTCTCACAGATGTTGGCAGAAAGTCACCTACTATGGAGGAAAATGGAGCGTTAATGGAGGAAATCTTATGATCAATCGTTCAAAATGGCTTATGTCCAACAACGCAAATCCTATCTGGCTAATATTAAGCTGACCAAAAGAGAATACTATATTAAGGCTATTAGTGATGCCCAACAAAAACAAAAAACGTTAAATCTTTTACGCATCCTAAAGTTCTCCAGCCAACAATTCCAGCTTCAGAAGTTTTTTGTAACCAAATTGCCGACTTCTTTGAGGAGAAGATTGCGCTCATCCAAAGGGACTTTCCCAGTCCCTCCCCGGATACTCCTACTAGTCAACTGGAGAGGGAGGATAATGTCCCTTACGCTCTGAGCACCTTCTGACTCCTGCCCTCCCCAGATACTTCATCAGCTAATCAATATAGTTAACCCCATTATTAATGTCATTGTTAATGCATCATTGAGCTCAGGCACTGTACCCCGGGACTGGAAAAAAGCGATTGTCAAACCGTTAATGAAGAAACTTAACAAATATACCACTGACTTGTCAAATCTCCGTCCAATATCACTCCTCCCAGTCTTAGGTAAAATAACAGAGCAGATAGTATACCGAGAACTAAAGGATTTTGTAGACACTCATGATATTTTACACCCACAACAGTCAGGCTTCCGTCCTAGACACTCGACCGAAACTGCGCTCATTGAACTCACTGATTCTATCAAATTCCTACAGGATGAAGGGAGTAGGGCTGTCCTTATTTTGCTTAACTCACGACAGCGTTCGACACCATCTCTCACGAAATCTTGATTGATAGACTGAGAGGTATAGAGATAACAGACGCTGCCTTGTCTTGGATAGTTTCTTTCCTGACCGATAGATCCCAATCGGTCTCTTTGGGTCCTTTTCTTTCCAAGGATAAAAAGGTCTTATTGGGGGTCCCTCAGGGCTCGATCTTAAGGCCTTTATTATTTAATATTTATATGATCCCTCTTATAGCATTAATAGAGTCCTATGGCATTTTTGTAACATCCTATGCCGATGACACCCAACTTGTGGTCTCTCTTGATAAAAATTCCACCAAAGCTGAACAAAATCTTAAGACCTGCTTGAAGGATGTATTCCGCTGGATGGATAATAACCATCTAAGATGTAATACCAACAAAACAGAGATACTACCCCTGGGAAAAGAGGCTGCCTTTTGCTCTAAGGACTGGTGGCCGGAAGATTCTCCCGCACCGCCTCCCTCAGTCGAAACTGCAAGAAACTTAGGGGTCCTATTCGACTCCTCTCTTTCTTTCGATCAGCATGTAAGGAACACAGTAGGGTGCTGTTTCAGTATTATTAGATCCCTTAAGAAGTTTTTTGACTTCTTGCCAATAGACTCCCGAAAATCGGTCGCAGTAGCTCTGATATTATCACAACTAGATTACTGCAATGGACTAATGGCCGGTGTTAAAAAAAAACACACTTAAAAAGCTGCAGAGCGTTCAACATGCAGCAGCGAGACTAGTTTTGAAATTATCTAGAAGATCCTCCGCTTCTACTGCGCTTCAAACCCTTCACTGGCTGCCCCTACACAAAAGGATCCTTTTTAAAATCCTGTTAACCGCATTTCGATCCCTCAACAAGACAGGCCCGAAATACCTTACGAGACGTATCACTCGTTATGATCTGCTGAGATGTCTGAGGTCAGCGGGAGGCAATCTAATCAACATCCCTAGATTTAAGCTTAAAACTAAAGGAGGTAAGACATTTACAGTACTGGCCTCTAAGGCCTGGAATACCATGCCCTTGAATCTCAGACTACTTGAACAGGAAAATGACTTCAGGAAACAGTTAAAAACCTGGATTTTCAGTTTGTCTGACGGTTTTGTAATGGCGGCCATTTAGAACCTATCGACTGGGGTGCACACGTGTCTTTCAGCGCCAGGATGCTCCTTCCGGAGCGACAGTTTGCGCTCTAGAAATTCCCCATACAAAATACATACAAATACAAATACAAAACTGGTACCGGGAGCACTGAGAGCCTAACGGAAGCCCGTTCCAGTGCTTGGAATCATACCTCACACACCATTTACAGTGTGGGGGTATGATTCCAATATGTTTAATACCAAACATGATATGATTAATTTCTGCCAATTTAGAGATGGTTATTGCATAATTACACAGTGCCCCCTATAGATATTTTATGGCTGCTTCCCTTACAATCCTGGAGAATGGACTTCGTAGGCTGGACGCATATCCTGCTCATGCAGGGCCACCCTCACACTTAGAATCAAGCACCCTGCTCTCAAGATTGTAAATGCTGGTTATAGGGGAGACATATGTTTTAAGTGCAGTGACCCTAGATATAGGAGACCTATATATTTTGTAAGAGGTGTTAGCACCAGCTTAAACAGGCTGCAATGGCAGGCCTGTAGATATTGTTTGAGTGGTCTCCCATGGGTGGCATAACACATGCTTCAGCCTCTGGGGGACATCTGGGGTACCTATGCCCTGGGTACCTTAGTACCATATACTCGGGACTGATAAGAGTACCTCACTATCCAATTTGGGATGTACCTAAGTACTGAACATAACAATTTAGGGGAGAAAGCAGAGAGACTAGGGTCCTTATTAGCAGTAAGACTAGTCAATAACAGCCTAGCAGGAGGCAAAAAGTGGGGGGAACCATAACAACAGATCCTACTTTTCTACACAACCCCCCGCCCCCCAAACGTAAAAAGTTTAGGCTAACCTTGCCAAGTGAGTCTTCATTTTCTAAGTGGAAATATCTGGAGAGTCCACCTGTATTGGCACAGTTACTCCCAGGTCTATGTTCCACTGTATAGTCCATCCCCTGTAGGGAAATGGACCACCTCAAACGTTTGGGGTTTTCACCCTTCATCTGTTTAAGCCATAAGTGGGGCTTATGGTCTGTCTGAACAATGAAGTGAGTGCCACACAAGTATGGCCTCAACTTTTTCAGGGCCCAGACCACAGCAAAGGCCTCCCCTCAATGGCTGACCAACGTTTCTCCCTGGGGGTAAACCTTCTGCTGATAAACGTTACTGGTTGATCCTGGCCCTCTGCATTTAGTTGTGGAAACACAGCCCCTATCCCTGAATCAGATGCATCTGTCTGGACAATGGAAGTTTTAGAGTAATCAGGACTTTGCAGAATGAGAGCAGTGCACATGGTCTGCTTGTGGTCATCAAATGCATTTTGACAGCTTACTGTCCACTGAACTTTCTTGGGTATTTTCCTGGATGTCAGATCATTCAGGGAGTCACTATGAACCCATATACCTTCACAAATCTTCTGTAATACCCAGTCAGGCCCAATAAAGCTCTGCCCTGAGTCTGGATAGTTAGAGCAATCCATTTCACTATGGACTGGAGTTTGCTCTGTAGTGGTTGAACCTGGTCTCCTCCTACCATGTGGCCCAAGTATACAACCTTGGTCTGCCCTATCTGGCACTTAGTGGCCATGATAGTGAGACCTGCGTTCTGTAGAGCCTCCAAACATTCTTGAGGTGGACCAGGTGATCCTTTCCGGTGGAGCTAAAGACAGCTATATCATCTATATTTGCTGCACTATAGGCTTCCAGGCCTGTCAGAACTTCGTTCACCAACCTCTGGAATGTGTCAGATGCATTTTTCAAACCAAAGGGCATTAATATACATTGATAATGCCCACCAGGTGTTGAGAATGCTTTTTTTGGCTTGGCATCCTCAGCTAGTCTGATTTGCCAGTAACCAGCAGTCAGGGCAAATGTACTCTGAAACTTGGCTTAGGCCAAAGTATCTATAAGTTTGTCTGTCCTGGGATCCTGGGAATTGGATGAGCATCAGTCCTAGTGACTGCATTGAGGCCTCTGCAGTCTACACAAAATCTCATTTCTATTTGTCTACCCTTGGTGTGAGGTTTGGGTACTTTGACTACTGGGCTAGCCCACGGGCTATCTGAGGGTTCAATTACTCCCAACTGCAGCATCCTCTGGATGTCTGTCCTAATGCAATGTCTGATATGGTCATGCTGCCTGTAGATTTTATTCTTGACTGGTAGACTATCACCTGTGTCCACTTCATGGGTACACCAGGTGGTTCGACTAGGTGTCAAGGAAAACATATGCCTGAACTGATTGAAAACTTTTCTGCAATCAGTCTGCTGTTGATCAGTGAGGCTGCCTGCCAAGGCCACTCCATCAACTGATTCATCATCAGGGTTTTGAGAGAGGAGATCATGGAGAAAGCCACGCTCCTCCTCCTGTCCCTTATCAGTTGCCAAGAGCAAGCCCATGTCAGCCCTGTCAACAAAAGGTTTTAGCCTATTCACGTGAAGTACCCCATGGTGACTTCTTGGAGTACCTTGGGCCACCAAGTAGGTGACCTCACCCTTTTGCTCAAGTATAGTGTGGGGTCCATTCCATTTATCTTGGAGAGCTGCTGGGGTCACAGGCTCCAACACCCACACTTTCTGACCTGGCTGGTAAACAGTCAGGACAGCCTTTTGGTCATGCCAAGCTTTGTGGAGTTCTTGGCTGACCTCCAGGTTTTTTGCTAATCTTCTTCATGTACTCTGCCATGCAAGAACGCAGGCCCAATACATACTCCACTATGTCCTATTTGGGAGGTTTGAGAGGTAACTCTCATCCCTCCTTCACTAGACACAAGGGGCCCCTAACTGGATGTCCAAACTGAAGTTCAAAAGGGCTGTACCAATCCCCTTCTGAGGGATCTCCCTACAGGCAAAGAGTAGGCAGGGTAATAGGACACCCCATTTTTTGCCTAAGCGTCTCTGGGAGACACATGATCATACCCTTTAGGGTCTTGTTGAACCTATCAACAGACCATTGCATTGAATTTATAGATCACTCCATACTTCTTACACATTGCAGTTATGTAACTTGACATGAAGTTGGTACCTCTGTCAGTCAAGACCTTCTTAGGGAAGCCCACTCTGGAAAAGATTCCTAAGAGGGCCCTGGCCACTACAGGAGCTGTAGTGGTTCTAAGGAGAATGGCCGATGGGTGCCTAGTGGTATGGTCCACCAACACTAGGATCTAACTGGGCACAGTTGCAGTTGGAGGGTTCAAGGGACCAACAATGTCAATCCCTACCCTTTCAATGGGAACCCCAACCACTGGAAGTGGAATTAAGGGGGCCTTTGTGGTGCCACCTGACTTACTACTGGTTTGGCAAGTGGCACAGGAACAACAAAACTCCTTAGTGTTTTCAGACATATGGGGCCAGTGAAAGTGAAGAACAAGCCTGTCCCAAGTTTTACTTTGCCCTAAGTGCTCTGCCAGAGGGATATGTGCTAGGGTGTGAAGGAAACCTCTAAACTTCTGGGGTATTACCAACCTCCTGGTGGTACCAGGCTTGGGGTCTCTACCCTCTTAGTACAGAAGCCCTTCTTCCCAGTAGATCCTATGGGACCCACTGATATTCCCTATTGTCTCAGCAGCAGCTTGCTGTCTGAAGGGTTCAAGAGAGGGCAGGTCTGCTTCTCCAAACTCGAATCTGCCCTGGAAGGGCCCCCTTCCCCCCAATAACTCAGTATGATCAGGCCCAAGTTCCTCTGAGGCAGTACCTTCACAGGGACTAAGATCACCTTCCTCAGGAGACTGATCTTCACTCTGAGTCTGTGAGGAGGGCAACGCTTACCTTCCTGCTCCTTCTCTTGGAAATAACCTGGTCCATTGTTCCAGGATCCAGGGCCTGTTCAGTGGTAAGCTGTTTGGCCTGAGCCCTTGTGACAGCAAACACACTTGCAGACATGCCCATAATTTCTGAACGGGTCCTGAACTCTACTTCAGCCGAGGCTGAAGTTTCCAAATCATTGTCCAACAAACAATCTACAGGTCAGTCTGAAGATACCAAAACCTTCATATGAGGTTCACATCTGCCAAGGAAAGACATTACTAGCATTGGTCACTTGGTACACATCCAACTATGATCTGGTCAGGTGACACACCTTTCTCTGTCATCATGGTGACACTGGCCCCTGTGTCCCTGTAGGCCATTCCCTCTTTTTCATTTATTAAAGGCTGTTGTCTGTACTTGCCCAAGTTAGTCAGACTTACTAGTAGGGTGGCAAGATCTATGTCACCATCACAGACGAAAACAGCCTGAGATGGAGTTCTGACAAAGTCAGAACCCATCTCAGAACCCAAGGTTAACCCCAATAACCCCTTGTTTCCTGTACTACCATTTGCACTTGTGCTAGGGAGAGAAGTTGCCTTAGGGGCAGTGGGAGTGGGAGTTGTCTCATTGGCTTTTGGACAATCAGCATCCTTTGTCCAATAGGTTTTTACCTTACAAAAGTAACACTTTCTTCTTGCCTTTCTTAGAATGTTATGACTCCCCCCTACCCCTCTCCCCACCTCACAGATTCAGGTTTTTGGGGCCCTTGGGTAGACTCGTTCTTATCTTTGCCCTTGTCCCCACCCTTATCCTGGGATTTAGAAGAATCTTGCTTCTTGTAGTCACCTCCATTGCCCCGGTTTTTCTGCTTCACCCTGGTGCAAATCCATTTAACTGCCTTCTTTCCCAGTTATTGGGGAGAGGTCAGATCAGAGTCCACCAGGTACTGGTGCAAAAGCTGATTCTGACAATTATTAAGGAACCGTTCCCTCATAATCAAATTGTACAATCCTTGGTAGTCATGCACCATGCTTCCATGTAGCCAACCTTCCGGAGCCTTAATGGCACGATCCACTCCTGGTTTTGTGCTTTCTGGGTGTCTCTGAACTTAATCCTATACTGTTCAGTGGTTAAGCCAAACCTATCTTGGAGAGCACTCTCCAGTGCTGAGTAATTATCAGCATCCTCTTCTCTAACAGTGAGAAGTTTATCTCTACCTTTGTCTGCAAAGGAGAGCCACAAGATAGCTGCCAAATGCTCCTGGGGGACCCTCTGGACATTTACAGGCCCATTTCACGGCAGTTATCCATTTATGGGTTTCATCCCTAACATGGTAGGGAGGGACTATCTTGTTCAGGTTTCTATAGTCAAAAGAAGTTTCTCTAACTTTAGGGACACTGTTGCTGCGCACCATGGGACTCTATTCCCATTTTTTTCTTAGCTTTCTAGACTTCTATGGACTCTGTCAAGGACCAACTGCTCTTGCCTGAGCCTAAGCATTGATTCTCAAGTTCAAGAAGTTGGTATTCCCTATCCAAAGAGTTTTACCTCTTGCTAGATATGGAGGTCCCTACTGACTGTCCTGAAATATGGGATTCCCTAGAGGAGGATCTAGACCTCCTAGGTCTACTCTGAACCCTTCCAGGAGGAACAAAGGGGGTACCCTCTGGTCCACCTGTAGTATCCTCTGGGAGATCTGAGATTTCCATGTGGGAGTCATTAGTCTCCTCCTGGTCAGGATTAGATTCAAGGTCATAGAGGGGTTCTCCTCCTGTCCTATCTTCTGCTCCCTACCTACCCACTATTTCCTGTTCATCTTACCCACTAGCTTTCAGTAGGTCATCTAACAGTAACACCTCTAGGAGGCGTTGAGCATTGGAGTCTTTCCCTGTCTTCAATCAATCAATCAATCAATCAACGTATTTATAAAGCGTGCTACATACCCGTGAGGGTCTCAAGGCGCTGAAGGGGGCGGGGCTGCTACTGATCGAAGAGCCAGGTCTTGAGAAGTATTCTGAAAGTCTGCAGGTCCTGGGTCTGTAGTAGGCTCGTAGGGAGAGCGTTCCAGGTCTTGGCGGCAAGGTAGGAGAAGGATCTGCCACCGGCGGTGGTTTTCTGGATACGAGGAACTGTGGTGAGGGTGAGGTTGGTAGAGCGGAGGCTGAGTCGGTCGTTGAGGTATGTGGGTCCGGTGTTGTGTAGTGCTTTGTGTGCGTGGATGAGGAGCTTGAAGGTGATCCTCCTGTTGACGGGGAGCCAGTGTAGGCCTCTCAGGTGGGGTGTGATGTGGCTGCATCGGGGGACGTTGAGGATTAGTCGTACAGAGACGTTCTGGATTCGTTGTAGTCGTTTCAGGAGCTTGGTTGTTGTTCCTGAGTAGAGGGCGTTCCCATAGTCGGGTCTGCTGGTGGTGAGGGCATGGGTAACGGTTTTTATCGTGACGGGAGGGATCCATTTGAAGATCTTACGGAGCATTCGGAGGGTGTTGAAGCAGGAAGCGGAGACGGCGTTGACTTGCTTGGTCATGGAGAGGGCGGAGTCGAGGATGAACCCCAGGTTGCGTGCGTGGTTGGTGGGTACTGGGGCTGTGCCTAGCAATGTGGGCCACCAGGAGTCGTCCCAGTCTGCTGTCCTTCATCCAGTCGGTGACAGCCTTCATTCCTTTGTGGAGGTTGGCTTTGGCGGTGTGGGGGTCTTCGGTGAGGTTATCAGCTGGGTGTCGTCGGCGTAGGTGATGATGTTGAGGTTGTGTTGTCGTGCGACGTGGGCGAGCGGTACCATGTAGATATTGAACAGCATTGGGCTGAGGGAGGATCCCTGTGGGACGCCACAGATGATCTTGTGGTTTTTGAGTGGAAGGGTGGGAGGCGGACGCTCTGGGTTCTGCCGGAGAGGAAGGATGTGATCCAGGCAAGGGCCTACTCTTGGATTCCGGCGTCCTGGAGGCGTGCTGATAGGGTGTAGTGGCAGACCGTGTCGAAGGCTGCTGATAGGTCCAGGAGGATGAGGGCCGCTGTTTCTCCTTTGTCCATCAGGATCCTGATGTCGTCGGTGGCGGCGATGAGGGTGATCTCGGTGCTGTGGTTTCTGCGGAAGCCGGATTGGGAAGGGTCCAGGATGTCGTTGTCTACGAGGTAGCAGGTTAGCTATTTGTTGACACTTTTGCCGGGAATGGGAGCAGGGAGATGGGCCGGAGTTCCTTGGGGTCCGCCTTGGGTTTCTTCAGTAGGGCGTTGATCTCGGCGTGCTTCCAGCTTTCCGGGAAGGTTGCTGTCTCAAAGGAGATGTTGATTGTTTTCCGGAGTTGGGGCGCAATGGTTGTGATGGCTTTGTTGAAAACGTGGTGAGGGCAGGGGTCGGATGGGGATCCGGAGTGGATGGAGTTCATGGTTTTGATGGTGTCTTCGTCGTTGATGTTGGACCAGGCGGTCAGATGACTGGTGCAGGTGGAGGTCGCAAGGGTGGTAGTCCCGGTGGTGGGTGCGGGGGTGTCGGGGTTGAAGCTGTCGTGGATGTCGGTGATCTTGCGGTGAAAGAAGGTGGCCAGAGAGTCGCACAGGTCTTCCGATGGTGGGATGTCGTTGGTGTTGGAGAGTTCTTTCACGATGCTGAAGAGCTCTTTGGTGTTGTGTGCGCTGTTGTCTAGGCAGTCCTCTTGGCGGTCCTGATGAGTTGGTGGTGTCTGCGGGTGGTGTTTTGTGGGCTGTGTGGCTGTCTGGTGAACGGTCGCAGAGCCATTTCTTCTCCAGCTTCCGACAGGTCTGCTTGGAGGTCTTCGGTGAACCAGGCGGCTTTCTTGTTGGTGTAAGTAATTGGTTGTGGAAATCTTGAGAGGGGCGAGGGTTTTGGCGTAGTCGTTGATCCACTGTTTGAGGTTGGTGACGGCGGTGTCAGGGTCAATGGGGTCGGCGGGTGGTGTCAGGGCGAGGGTGGTAGTCAGTTGGTCCTTGGTGACCTTGCCCCAGCAGCTGCGTGGCAGCTGTTGGGTGCGGTGGTGTGTGGTGGGTTTCCTGAAGGTGAAATGGATGCATCTGTGGCCGGTCCAATGGGGTTCGGTGGTGTGGTTGAAGGAGACATGGGGACTTGCGGAGAAGATGGGGACCAGCGTGTGTCCGGCGGCCTGGGTGGGTGTCGTCACAAGCTGTTTGAGTCCAAGGTAGGCGATATTGTCGAGCAGGGCGGTGGAGTAGGCATCGTTGTTGTTCTCGAGGTGGAAGTTCATGTCCCCAAGGAGCATGTAGTCGCTGGAGGTGAGGGCGTGGGCGCTGACGAGGTCGGCGATGGTGTCGCTGAACTGTGGTCGTGGTCCGGGTGCTCTGTAGACGAGTGTTCCTCTGAGGGTCGTGTTGGGGTCGGTGTGGATCTGGAAGTGCATGTGCTCGGCAGTGGTGAGGGTGTCGTTGGTGTTGGTCGAGACTCTGAGGGTGTCCTTGTGGATGATGGCGATCCACCCTCCAACTCCATTGGTGCGGTCTCTGCAGGAGATCTTGTAGCCCTGTGGGATGCTATGGCGACGTCTGGTGCTGAGGTGGCGTTCAGCCAGGCCTCCGTCAGGGAGGCAACGTCGGGGGCTGTGGAGTCTAGGAGGTCCCAGAGTTCGATGGCATGCTTGTGGGCGGAGCGGGTGTTGAGGAGAATGCAGCGGAGGTAGTTGGGTTCTCTGGTTGGTAGTTTGGTCGGCTGGATGCGGGTGAATCTGCAATTCCGGCAGGTGAAAGGCCCTTCGGGTGCGCTTCGGGATGGTCCGGTAGCAGGGGTGGTTTCGTCCGGGGTTGAGTGTGTGGAGGGTACTGGAGTCGTAGTGCAGTCTGGTGTTGCGGGGGTCCAGGGGTCCAGGGGTTCTGGTGCTGGGCGCGGTGCAGGCACGGACGGGTGCAGACGGACTTGCCTTTGGCGCGCCAGCGGCGTGGCCTTCATTAGAGGGGCAGAGGGAGGGAGGAGCAGCTGGGAGGTGGGAGCGGGGTGGCAGATGGGAGGCAGGGGGCGGGGCCACAGGGATGCAGCGGCGGGAAAACGGAAGCAGAGGGGGCACGGAGGGCGAGGGGTGAGGGAGCAGGGAGAAAGGCAATACGGCACTGGTGATCAGAAAGCAGGATGGGCAGAACAACAAAATCAGGGGCAAAAAAATGGGCACAGAAAGCAAGATGGGCAGAACAACAACAACAGGGGCAAAAAACGGGCACAGAAGCAAGATGGACAGAGGAAACAGAACAGTACTTAGCAGCGATACAGGCGGGGCTCACGGGTCACACAGGGGGCTCCGTGGCGGTGAGGGGAGCAACCTGCCTGGTGTCTTAAGCTTTCTAGAGGCACAGCGGGCTTTCAGTTCTTAGAATGAAAGTTCACTGTATCTAGAAGACAGAGGGCCACTGGCATCTCCTTTAGCGTACATTCTAGGTGTGGTGTGGTGTTGCACCTACCTAACCTAATGGGAACTATACTCTTTGACGTTGGAAAAGGAGTGTGCTAGACCCTTGACTACCAAACCCAAAGTTCAGTAGAACTTACTATTCCAGGCTTGCATTATACATGCCTAGTATTAGTTTTTTCAATTAATCACACCAAAATGTATCTGGTAAAACAATGCAGGCTTGAATCCCAACCGCTGCACAACAATGTGAGAGGCTGGTCTGGTATATGATGTACACTAATACAAGTGGACACCCTGCACCATTCCAGACAACCCTTATGCTGATATAGGAGGTCTTAGACAACCTTAAAAAGCTCTCTAAGTGGTAGCTATGGAGAGCAGCCTTAAGGCTTAGTCCAGAAGGAGTGCAAAGCAGCTTGTTTTACCAGAATGCAATCTTATAGGTATAGCTTAAATGAAAAAGAACCCCACAAGGTATTTATAAAAATATGTATTTATTATATAATACTCACTAACACATACAGATATCTCGTACCCAGAGATATGCACAATGCGCACAATACTTTGCATACAAATCACGTAAATAGCACAGAAAACACAATGGACCCCAGGTGGGACCAAACCATATACTAAGAAAGTTGTATAAGAACCACGACTTGTGTCAGGACAATGCCCAGAGGACGTAGGAGTGTTGAGGACCCAAGGAACCACCCAAGGTAAGTAACTAGGAACCCCACAGAGATCGTGTGCATTGTTAAGAACACAACTGCGTTCTCTGTACAAATCAATGTGTAAATCGTGGTAGCAGTTTTAGAGATTAACAGCCTGATTCATCAAGCCGAAATCGGCTCGCAAAGGGACAGATTCTGAGAATCTGGCCCTTTGCGAGCGCTATTTTTGCATTTGGGATTCATCATCCCAAATGCAAAAATCGGTAATAGCGATTTTGCTATTTTGCGATGAATTACATTTAAGGAATCTCTATTTGAGATTCCTTAAATGCAATTCATCATCCATTTAAAATTTGCGAATTCGCAATTTCGGCCCGCTATTTACCGCGAGGTCAAGCCTCGTGGTAAATAGCGAAAACTCAGAAAAATGCTTTTAAAAGCATTTTTCTGAGTTGCATGTTGCACACACACATGTCCTTTGGACATGTGTGTGCGCAACACCTGCTTAAATTAGCATTTAAGGGGTGCTACAGGGTGTCCTCTGGACACCCCTGGCACCCTTTAAATCGCTATCTTATTTGCGATTAGCTAATTGCTAATCGCAAATCAGGAATACTCCCCATTCATTCCTATGGGCCTTTTGGCCCATCCCATTCATTCCTATGGGCCTTTTGGCCCATAGGAATGAATGGGGAGTAATTCCTTATTTGCGATTAGCAATTTGCTAATCGCAAATAAGGAATCAGTAGGAATCGCAAAACATTTTGCTATTCCTACATGAATCCCGTTTTGCGAGTCTGGAATAGCGATTCCTTATGATTCGCTATTTCAGACTCGCAAAACCTCCCAATGATGAATCAGGCTGTAAGGACCCTTCCCGGTGGACCCTGAAGAAACCCTGTGGAAGAAGGAAGGGTGGAGAGCCACCCACCCGTGGATACCCTAGCACCCATGAGACCTACACCAGGGAAGCTGGGTGCATATGTGTGAAGTGGTGTCGGAAACCGCTGTCGAACCCAATGGAGGACTTCAGGAAAGTGCCACTACTGGAGAAGGAGAGAGTGTCCGGTCGCTGATGAAACCCCACCAGTCCACCAAAAATTTAAGATCCAACTCTCTTGCCCTGGCCTGCATCCCGAGAATAAAAAAGGCAAGATCCGGCGGCCGCTTGTTTGCCTACAACGCGCCTAAACTCTGGAACGCCCTTCCAGTAGCCATGAGGAGAGACCACAACCTCCTCTCATTCCGGAAACAGTTAAAAACCTGGCTCTTCCCCTAAACACCCTTTCCCCCTCACCGCCACTCTGGCCCCCCAGGAAATAAGGTCTGATTCAGCACTGGGATGCCCAAGGGTAGCTATGCGCTCTACAAATCCTAATCCAAATTCCAAATCCAAATTCCAAGAGTCTGTGTCACTCAGGTGTGACCCAGAGAAGACGAATGCCCACCCATGTCGGGAGTTGCAAGAGAGTTGACGTGACCTTGACTCTCCAGTTGTGACAACCGGGCCGAGCTGTACCACGTCAGATGTCTAGAGCTGAGGGGTCGGTGTCTGTCAGGAGCACGAACAAGCCTAGCAGATTCAAACAACCTGGATGTCCAAGAAGGTGCAATGTCGCAACCAGCAAGGTCCAGGGGACTCACCACAAGCAGGGGAGTCGGGGCAGGCCTGAGCAATCAGGTGAACCCAAAAGAAACAAAGGTGACCCTCAACAGGACCCAACAGCCGGAGGCACTGGAGTCTCAAGAGGACCTCGAGCAGCTCATCAAAAGATGCATACCTCGCTGCAAGCAATGTTGTGTGGACAAAGATTATGGTCACTGGAGATGCTTGAGATTGGGGCTACTTGAAACCCAAAGATCTTGATGGGAAGAAGCCAACAAGTGTTTGCAACAGCAAGTCGATGGGGTGCACAGGAGTTCGGTTCAAGCGGCTCCTACAAGGGATACTGGCCTCAAACTTGGTGAGAGGGAGGGTATGCCTCGAGAGCTATGGAGAACTAGCACCTGTGTTGCTGAGCATTTCGAGTCTGTCGGAGCTCAGGATTAGCAAACCAGTCATCTTAGTTGTGGCACCCGCAGATCCAGGGAAGTGACTCCAAGGAAGATTCCTTCAGGTGTCTTAGATGCCCAAAGGCCTTGGAAGGTTCCTGCACAGTGCACAGGCACAGACGATGCTGCAGACTGCAAGGGATGCAAAGTCGAGCCCAAACGAAGTTCAGCTAACTCCAGTGTGCCCAGATGGTAGCCGTTGAAGTGGTGTCTGAATTGAATCGTGTCCCACGACGAATCTAGGGACCTACACCCAGGTAAGACCTTAAATGCCCTAAGGAAAGGGTTGGGATGATTCAGAGGACCCTCCCAGGGGACGGTTTGGACAGGGGGGAGGATACTCCCATGTCCTTTGTCCAGTTTCACGCCAGAGTGGGAGCGAACGGCTCCCAAAGCCGGTTTGAACTGAACTATGCAAGGAGGTACCTAATATGCTCCTCATGCAGACTGCATGCTGTTGGCAAGTGCACCCACCTCGCCCCAGTACACTAAATCCTGTCTGGGAGGTGGTCACACCTCCCTGTGACAGGATACCTATTGTTCTGCCTTGCCCTGCTCATGCTTGGCTGAGCAGCAGGAAGGCAGAATCGTGTCTTTGGTCGGCAGCCGCCACGTTGTGCTGTTTGGGTCTAGAAGACTGGTACGGGAAGCACTGAGAGCCTAAAGGAGGCCCGTTTTAGTGCTTGGAATCATACTGTGGGGGTATGAGTCCAACATGTTTGATACCAAACACTATAGTATTCCTTACAGCCGATTTCGAGATGATCATCGCGTAATTATGCAATGCCCCCATATGTATATTATATTGCTGCTTCACTATCAACCTGTGAGAATGGACTCCGTAGGCTTTAGGGGTTTCCTGCTCATGCAGGGGCACCCTCACACTTAGAATCAAGCACTCTGCCCTCAGGATTGTAAAAGGCCTACTATAGGGATGCCTTATATGTTTTAAGTGCAGTGACCCGAGATATAGGACACCTATATCTTTTGTAAGTGGTTTTAGCACCAGCTTACACAGGCTGCAATGGCAGGCCTGTAGTTACAATTTGAATGGTCTCCTATGGGTGGGATAATACATGAATCAGCCCATGTGGGACCTCTGGGGTACATATGCCCTGGATACCTTAGTACCTTATACTAGGGACTAAAAAGGGTACCTCTGTATCCAATCTGGGATGTACCTAAGTACTGAACATAACAATTTAGGGGAAAAAGCAGAGAGACTGGGGTCTTGATTAGCAGGATCCCAGTCAGACTAGTCAATAACGGCTTAGCACCAGACAAAAATTGGGGATAACCATAAAAGCAGATCCTGCTATCCTACACTTGCTCTCCCACTTTCTGGAGGGACCTCCTTCTGGTCCATCCGTATTAAATATTTCTACAGATCAGATGGCATTCTTAACAGACTCCACTGTGGAAGCTACAATGTACAGGTATAATCGTGTGGTATCTATTTCTGGTGTTAGTATTTCTGTGATGACCTCTCCCAGGGTGCCTGCTCCCACTGTGGTGCCTGCACCTAATGCACTTGCTCTTGTGCTACCTGCTCCTGGGGTTTATGTATCTCTGGTCTTGGGTGGTGTCCCAAGCCTTAGGGCAAAAGGAGGAGTGGAGGCACCTGAATTATCTTGAACATATAGTCAAGGCAAAATGTTCAGCCTGGGATGAAGGCAAGCAGGTCCAGTCTTCCTTCTCGGACAGCAAGGTGGTCCTTCAAGTAGCAGGGCAGTCCTCAGGCAGCAGGGCAGCCTTTATCTATAACTTCCACTGGTCAAGGAGTGTTCTGATGAGTGGCTCAGAGAGTTTCTTCTTTAAACATAGTGTAAACCTTTGTGTATGGGGACACCCTGTCGTACCCCACATCTGGAAACGCCTTCCCCTTACCCAGTCAAGGCTCCAAACTGTCTGGGTATTACAAAAGGCAGGGTAGGCCTGGTGTCAGGTTTCTTTGTGTGTGCAGGGATCAAAGCCCTTTGAAGTGTAAGTGGGGCTGGTTAAGCCTTATCCCAGTCATCCCGCCAAGATGACCCTTTCTGTCCATGCCTAAGCCCATTTTATGTTACTGTATGGAAGCAATACAGAACATCGTACAGCAGAGCCATTCACGGTCATTTAACCGAGAATGCTTGAAGAAGATACAAATGGTTGGGACAATAAAATTGAACTTTTTAAATGTGGCATGTTCAGAATGGTGATTTTAAAATCCAACTTTACCACTAAAGAGGATTTAAAATTACAATTCATTCGATTGCAAACAACTTATCTCTATCTGCTCCAAATCTAATGTTAGTACTCATTAAATGTACTAAAATTTCAGTGAAAAACAACTTGAGGAGTTTGTCACTGCCAGGACATGTACATTTTAAACTCACATGTCCTACTTTTTAAATACAATGCACCCTACCCTATGAGCTGTTAGGGACCACTTTAGGGGTAACTTATACATTTAAAAAAAGAAGGTTAAAGTCTGGAAAAGTGTAAGTTTGAAATGGTAGTTTACAACTGTAATAGAGGCTACAGTAGCAGGTCTGAGACGTGTTTTGAAAAGATTACTTTAGTGGTTAGCAAAATAAGTGAAGCAGGCCCACTAGTAGCTTATTTTATTTTTTTTGTTCAAAAGATGAGTTTATTGAGCACATAAGAGAATACAACAATGCTTCTTGCAAGTAATCATCAAAAATTATGCAAAGCAGGAGATAAATAATGCATATATGCTGCACATAAAAGCCATAGTTATAACTAGGGATAAAAAAAGGAGAACATTAATGCATTAAAAGGCACAGACTTATAACTAAAGTGGAAGGAGATAAGAGAAACAACAAAGAAAAAATAATAATAATATAGATAATGATGGTCAAAATATAAAAAAATTAAGGGGGTTGAGCAACTTCTCTTACAAAGGGAATGGAAGCAAAATATTTTTTAGCACAATCGTCTAAAAATTGGGTAACCAGAGACCATAGTTGTAAATGTTTCTCGGCAAGAGACATGAGAAATACTAGAGTTGTGTCCATCCAATGATTTGGACAAACAGCATACTACCAAGCTAAATATGAGAGTTTGGACGTATCCTTCCAGTTTTGCGTAATCTGTTGAAAGGCCACTGCTAGTAATAAATCAATAATTTGTATTTGGGTTGTCTTTGTGTTCCAAACTGTAGACATGTTACCAAGGAAAATGTTGGCAGGTGAGAGGGGAACGTTGGCGTAAAATATGGTATTAATCTGCGACCAGACTTATTGCAAAAAGTAAGAACACATGGGCATGTGAAAAATAGGTGTTTTAAATCAGCATAAGCAAGAGAGCAAGACCAACAACTATCAGGAGTTCCAATATGCATTTTATGTATGGTGGTTGGTGTTAAGAGTAGTCTATTGTAAATGAAGAAAAGGGTGTGTGTGGTATTAGCTGCTCTAGATGATTTTCTGATTTTCATCCAAATTGTATTCCAAAATGAAATAGACTATTGTGTACCCAGATCAGATTCCCAGGAAAGCTCCGTTTTTGGTTTTTCTCTCTCGAAGGGAGGTTGTGAAAGACGAGAATAAATAGTACAGGCTTTTGATGGATTTTGGAGGAGATTATGCCATGTAGGATTTGTTAGCAAAGATGAAGAGGTTAAGGTTCTGAAGTAAGAACCTGCCTCTAATATTACATTTCGTAGAATTGAAAATTTATGATGACAGGAAGGAGCCAGTCAAAAGAGAGAGTATGCATCTGAAAATGTAAGGACTCCTCGCCCTCCGCCTGGGACGACTCCTGGTGGCCCCCCGCCCTGGGCACCGCACCCAAACCAACGAACCACGCACGCAACCTGGGCTTCATCCTGGACTCCTCCCTCTCCATGACCAGGCAAGTCAACTCCGTCTCCTCGTCGTGCTTCAACATCCTGCGCATGCTTCGGAAGATCTTCTGGTGGATCCCCACGGAGACCAGGAAGACCGTCACCCAGGCCCTCGTCACCAGCCGACTGGACTACGGCAACGCACTCTACGCCGGAACCACCGCCAAGATCCAGAAGAGACTCCAGCGCATCCAGAACGCCTCAGCCAGACTCATCCTCGACATCCCACGACACAGCCACATCTCCGGACACCTAAGAGACCTGCACTGGCTCCCGGTCAACAAGAGAATCACCTTCCGCCTCCTTACCCACGCACACAAAGCTCTCCACGATCAAGGCCCGAGCTACCTCAACAACCGCATCAACTTCTACGCTCCCAAACGCCACCTCCGATCTGCCAGCCACGCCCTCGCCTCCGTCCCACGCATCCGTAGAGCCACTGCAGGAGGAAGGTCCTTCTCCTACCTGGCCGCCAAGACCTGGAACTCCCTCCCGGCCGACCTGCGCCTGACCCAAGACCACCTCTCCTTCAGGAAGAAGCTCAAGACCTGGCTGTTCGAGCAGTAGCGGCACCCCCCCCCCCCCAAGCGCCTTAAGACCCTACGGGTAGGTAGTGCGCTCTATAAATGTTTCTGATTGATTGATTGATTGATTGATTGAAGGAAGGTATCTTTATCGACCAATTGATGAACCCACATTATACCTCTATCCCTCCATGATTTCTAATAAAGAGGTTTATTTATAACACCTATGTGTTTGTTATGCCATATGGCAGAGGAGAGAAATGGATCAATATCCCAGGGGTCGGTATCAGAAACAGTATTTAAGACATTACATTAATCTATACTAGTATTATAAAGAGAGAACACAAACCTTTTGGCAAGGTAAACTCGGGAACCACAGTGCCAATCCACACACCCAATACATTGTTGTAATCCTCAGGGTGTGCAGATGGACATAGGCTATAGAAAATAAAAAATAAAACGTAAATTTAGAAATATAACTTTAAAAAAAAGTAGTGCCCTGAAAGTAGCGCCGGCCGCGATGCTGACGGCCATGACGTAGCGCTGGCCGCAACGTACGTGATGACGAGGAGGAGCGGCGGTGAAGTGAGGAGCTCGGGGAGGAGATAAGACTCTGGGACACAGAACGGGAGGGGGCAGCATTTCAGGCTTGCGAGGAGGAGCGGCGGTGAAGTGAGGAGCTCAGGGAGGAGCGGCGGCTAAGGTAAGGCTCTGGGACACGGGACGGGAGGGAGCCGGTGTGGGAGGTTGAGCCGGAACAACTGCGGTAAGGCTCAGGGTCTGGGGGCAGCATTTCAGGCTTGCGTGCACACCCGCCCCGGCCCCCGCCCGCCACGACATTGTCCGGGACACAGACAATGTCGTGGCGGGCGGGGGCCGGGGCGGGTTGCACGCAAGCCTGAAATGCTGCCCCCAGCCACCTTCTGCCCCAGGCAACGCTGGGGTGGGCTGCTAGTGTTTGATAATTGGCGTGGAAAGTGTTTGTGGTTTGCGTGTGAAGGACAAATGTTCCTGAAAAGAGAAGAAAGAAAGGTATGATCTCTCGAGATCGAACCATAATGGAGTAACAGGAAGTGAGTCAGACACCCATTTGGTTAGCAGTCTTAATAAGAAGGCTTTGTGATATTTAGGGAAGTCAGAGAAATTAACACCACCTTCATATTTGGGACGTAACAATATTTGTAATGACATCCTAGATTTTTTGTTAAACCATAAAAAGGATATAAGGATAGATATGGACATTGGAATATTAGAGATAATATAAAGAACAATAGGGGTCAAAATCATTTTGACAGTATCAAGTTGACCCCACCAAGAAAGATAAATGTGATGCCATTTGGTGGTAAGGGTAGTCAGTTTTTCAATACACTTATCAAAATTTAGGGAAATTGACGGTGAATTAGATGGAGTGAACCATAAACCAATATATTTAATATGATGTGAATACCATGTAAAGTTGGAGGTCGAAAAGTCCTCTTTAGAGTATACTTGTTAAGAGGCAATATTTCAAATTTCTCATTATTCAACTAATAACCAGAAACCGCAGTATATTGGTGGACTTGTGTCAAGAAGGCCGGTAAGGTGAGGTGAGGTTGAGAAACAAATATTAGTACATCATCTGCATACGGGGCAAAATTTAATTGTTGGGTATTTGAAATAAAACCATTAATAGACTTGTTTTGTCGTAGTCTGGATAAGAAATGTTCTAGAGCAAGGTTAAAAAGAAATAGGGATAAGGGGCAGCCCTGCCATACTCCTTTATGGAGCATAAAATATGGAGATGTAAGCCCATTATCAGCAATCATAGCTTTAGGATCAGAATAAATCAAAGAAATCAAAGAAATAATTTTTGGGCCAGAACCAAACCAATAAAGTGTTTGAAAAATGAAAGGCCAGTAAACTCTATCGAAGGTCTTTTCTGCATCCAAGACAATTGCAGCAAGAGGTTCTGTGTATTTTGACGACTTGGATATAATATCAAAAAACAGACCAGTATTGTCCATAATTGATCGTCCCTTTACAAAGCCTGTTTGTTCTTTGCCCAGTAAGTGAGGGAGAAGTAATTCGATACGAAGGGCTAAAGCTTTGGAATTTTCTTTATAGTCAACACTGACCAAGGAAATGGGTCTGTAATTTTTACAATATTGTAAATCCTTGCCTTCTTTCGGAATAAGACATATATGGGCCTCTAAAAAGGTTCCTGAAGATCTACCTGAATTCATGAAAGTGGAAATGAGAGTATGTAAGTGTGGGAGGAGTACTTGGGCGAAATGTAAATAAAATTCAACAGTGAAGCCATCAGGGCCTCGGGATGTATCTTTCTTAGGAGTTTTGAGGGCAATGAGCATTTCTGTCATCAAAATATCAGTTTCTAAAGGATCCACATTTTTTAGGGGATTAGTGTGCTTTTGAATAGTGGATAAATAAAGGGAAATATCTGTTTCGGTGGGTGTGTTCTCTGGTGTATATAACCATTCACAGAAATGTACGAATACTTGTAAAATATTGGAGTCTTTGTGTTTAGGAATTGGATTGTTGTCCAATATGGATTCAATTTGGAATTTATTTTGTTTGATTTTGAGGTAACTAGCTAGCAATTTGCCTGATTTTTTCTTTCCACCATAGAATTTCGCACTAGTCTTCAGAAGATATAAAGACGCACTTTCAGTAGTGTCCTTATTAAATTTAATCTTAGCCTTAATGAGATTTGCTAAACATTCTTTTGATTTAGAAGCATAGAGTGAGAGTTCCAATCTTTTTATCTCAGAAAGAAGTTCTGCATTACGTAACCGGGCATTCTTCCGTTTGTTAGATGTAAATCTAATGGCAAAGTCACACGCAGATGCTTTGAAAGCATTCCAAACTGCATGAAAGGGAATGTTGTCAGTTCTGTTGATTTGAAAGAATTCATGACACAAGGATGTAAAGGAAGCATTAAAATTAGGATCTAAAAGCAGAGAGTTGTTAAAACGCCATCTTCTGGGAGAAGCTGGAAGGGACAAAATATGTAGCTTAATAGAGATGGGGCGTGTTCAGAAAGGAGTTTAGGGCTGAAGAATGAGCAATATTATGTGAGATAAAGATGTAAGCAATTCCTGACTGGGTATGGTGGGGAAGAGAAAAGAAAGAATATTCTTGCTATGTGGGGTTGCACAGTCTCCAAGCATCCGTCAGGTTGCGTTGTTTTATGACTTGTGTGAAAGCTTTGTGAGCCTTGTTTGGAATTAAAGAGACTTTGGATTTTCGCTCAAGGAAAGGTTCAATTATCTGGTTGCAGTCACCAGCAAGAATAAGATTCTCTGCTGGATTCTGTGCAAACAATCGGGAGATTTAGGAACCGGAAAGTAGCATCACCATTAGTTGGAGCATAAACATTACATACAGAAATCAGAGATTTTTTATCATTAAATTAGTAAACAATCATCTTCTATCCAAGTCAGCCTCTTACAAAAGGAGTTTAACATGCAAAGCTTTATGACATAAGGTTATGACACCATTTCGTTTGCCATCCCCGGGCGAGAAAGAAACCTCTCCAACCCAGCTTTTCATGAGTTTTAAGGATTCCATTTCCGTGAGATGAGTTTCTTGCAGCAGAACAATACTAGCATCTAGCTTAGATAAGTATGATAATACAGGTTGTCTCTTGATGGGGGAATTTAAGCCTTTAACATTCCAAGTGACAATTTTTAACACCATAGGATATAAATACAAAGTAAATGATTGAAAACACCAGCATTAATGCAAAACTATTCACATAAAAACATGTAGTATAAAAACAAATACAGTAGCATTATGACTCAAAAGGAAAAGAGAAGAAGGAAGAGGAAAAATGAGGTAGAATGTAGGTAGGAGAGATTAATGAAGTACATAGAACCATAAAAGGGAAACAATGAAGAAATAGAAAAGAGTAGAGGTACTACAGAAAGTAATAGAGAAAAAAAGATTAACTTACCTACATATATTCCAAAACATGTGAAAAGTGGGAGGGGGGGTGATGAGGCCACATGGAACAATGACATGTCCAGACTCCATTAGGGAAGGCGGGAGGAGATTGTGATACAGACGACAGATAAAACAGACGAAACACACAACAAGGAGATGTAACCTGTAGGGAGAGAAAGAAGGTTAGATATCATTTAGCAGAACAAAATAAGCAAAAACCTCAGCCATTGTTTAACAAGCTGAAACTTTAAAGTAGTTAGCAAATCATGAACTATAAGACATATTGGAAGTGACTACTTATTCTGTATTAGAAGAACTCAGAAAACTTTTCAGTCTGATAGGATCTTCATAAGTAGTAGTTTTGTTGTTGTAGGTTACTTTAAACAGGCATGGGTGAAAGAGGCCAAAACGAACACCAATAGAACAGAGATGTGGTCTCAAAGCCAGGAAGTCTTTACGCCTGTCAGCTGTGGCCTTTGCATAATCCTATGAGAAGAGTAGAGAATTCACTGACCATGAAATTCGTTTAATGGACCTGACTGCCGACAGAAGTCTAAGCAAGTCAAGTCAGCATACTGAAGAAAGTACAATATGGCTCCCCTTGGGCTCTTCCCATTGGAAGAAGACAAAGAAGAAGAAGGACCCAGTCTGTGGGCATGTTGGATGTTAAGGAGAACATCCTCTGGTAGATTCAGAATCTTTGGAAGAAATGACTTGAAGAAGGTAATAGGATCTGAACCTTCAAAACCCTCTGGTAGACCATAAATGCAAAGATTATTCCGCCTGTTTGTATTTTCAAAATTTTCAACCTGTTTCTGTAGAAACATCACTTGTGACGAGCCTCCACCTTGAAATTGGAAGAAACCAAAGATTCAATTTTGTGCTCTGCTGTTGTAATCCTTTCTTTTAGTTATGACCAACGGTCTGTTAGGACTGGTAGATTAGAATTTGTTTCTTCTAGAAAAGAACGAAGAGCTTGGATCTCTTCCAGTAAGAGGTTCACAGAGACAGTCCAGGGTTTTTTAAGAGGAGAAGGAGGGTCCTTCTTCAGACGTTTGCTCAACGCTTTGTTAGTACCAGAGATTATCTGAGTGGCAGATGACAAGGTGCCCTTTGGTGGTGAACTAATTGAGTCATCCATTCTGGATAGGCGCCCACGAAAGCTAAAGCGCGCTAACTCTGTATTCGAAGAGTGTGGTATCAGAGACTTGACTTTAGTTGATTTGCCCATATACAAGAGCAATGGGGGAAGAAAAGAGGCAGTCACGTAAAAGGGGACCTTGCACTCTAGTTATGGCCTGTAGTTATGAAATGACGTATCAAAATGTCGTAGGCAAAAGTGCAAGTTGAAGAAAAGCTGTCAAGGCACTGTTGCGCGCATATATTGTGAGGGTACAGGAAAGATTCTCCAAAAAGAAAGCATAACCCACAAGTAAGGAGCCTCAGGTGCTCTCCGAGTATGCAACGTTGAGAAAACTGCATCAAAGAACAGAAAAGACACACCAGTTCATTATCTGATGGCAAGCATCAAGGTAAAGGCAGGCATTAGGAAAGGAAAAATGTATCCGCACTCCTGTCAGGCGAATAAAAAACAAATTAAATTATTTTTTTTAACGAAAGTCCCTTCAGTAGAAGTACCTCATCTCAAGAGGGAGGAGCGATCAGAACATGGTGATATAATACTGCGTTTACCTTCTTTTTTAATCTTCTTTATTCATTAAAGGATGAAAAAGATTTATAGCAAGTTCCCAAAAAAAATAGTCAGAAGTGCTCCAGTCACACGAAGCACAAAACCGCTCTCGTCAGGAATCCAAAATAGCGAACATCATACTGACAGAGCACATTAATTGCAAATAGCAATTTCTGTGGAGCAGCGCAGGTCAAGATTCACTTCAATAAAGGCTCCACTGTTTATGGAGCCTAGAAATGCATTTTCAGGGAGGTTACAACCGCTGGGTGCTTCACCCGTCCTGACCACTCACCTCCGTCCCGGGAGAGCAAGGAACCGCCACTATCGTCCTTGGGCACTAGCCACGCCCCCACTAGTAGCTTTTAATTTACAGGCCCTGGGTACATATAGTACCATTTACGAGGTACTTACAAGTAAAAAAAAATTTACCAATCAGGTAGATACCAATTGTGTCATGCTTTAGAGAGACAGCACAAGCACTTTAGCACTAGTTAGCAGTCATAAAGTGTACAGAGACCTGTAGCCAACAAAAACTGCAACAAAAAAACAGGAGGAGTGAAGGTAAAATGTTTGGGGGAATACAACTCCAACGATGTCAGGTCTAACATTCAGTCAATGGAATGTGTTTAACATTCTGCCTGCAAATAAGATGCTGGACAAAAGATTCAACATCATTTCTCTTGTATATTAATAGTGGAGGGACATAGCTGCAGGCTCCAATGCTACCTACTTTGCGATCTATCATCTAGTCTGGTGAACCATAAACTGCAAAGGATGATAATTAGTGGAAACTGTACACATCCATGTATTTTTTTAACACCCAATGAAATATGCATCAAGACGATAATACTATTTCAGCAGGATTTACACAAGAACTAGTGGTTTGGATGTGACTTGATTAACATTAGTAATTTCTTGGTGAATTATCAGTTTCTTGAGTAACTCGTGGTTTTCTCGAGGTGACTCTTTAGAAAACCTTTAGCAAAATATCAAGAAACGTTCTTGCTGTGCAACATAAAGGCAATGCCATTCGTGTGACAAGCCCTTTATAAGATAAGCATGGCTAAGTAAACCTTTACTTCTAATAAGCACACATAATCCTGAGATTTAAACAGTATGGGTATTTTGCAAAATATCAAAGAAGTATGCCCTTGGAGTTGATGAATATTACGTATGGCAAATTTAAGTGTTTTCCTAAATCATCCAAAATGTGCACTTTTCAAATTGAATTACAGTGTAATAGGAAATAAAGAAGGAACATCTAAGTGCAATTGAACTGCAATGGCATTTAACTTTAGACTCAGTAAGATATTTTAATGAGTGGTCGACCATAATAGTGCTAGTAGTCTGGTATTAATGGGATGGATATTGTGCGGCAATAAAGAGTCTGACAGGCTGAAATGGACTTGGGTGAAAGAGAAGAAAGCAATACATACATATAATGTTCTGGAACACTAAACCCTGGCTACCAGTCCTGTGAGACTGATGGGGTGGCGAAATATTAAATGTTCAGTCTTTGACATTGTACTGCGTGGAGCCTCAATTAGACGCTAGACCCCCGAAGGTAATCTGCTAAAAGGGACATGATTTTCCTGTCCAAACAGACATTTTATGACTCTTTTCTATGACGTGTAGCTCCTATGAGGTTGATAGTTTTAGAGCCTGCATAGGGCTGACTGCTCAGCTATGGTGCTCTGAACATAGTTTTCAGTGCAATTTATTGGGGAATAGATTCAAAGCAACATTTGTCTTTTTTTTCTGATAGGGCGTACATTTGTCCAGGATTTTTTTAATGCAACATTTTATTGGTTTTCTCGTCGGTCCAGCTACGGCCCATGCAGGTAAGAGCGGTGGGGTCAGGTGGGTAGGTCGGAGGGGTGGGGGGGGGGGGGGTTAATTTCGACGGACAATGACGAGAGAAAATCAAATAAAGAATACATTTTCCTCCATCATCGTATGTTGAAATCCCCCCATCCAGCCCCACCACTCTTACCTGAATGGGCCGCTTCAGACATTACACTTGGGAATAGAACCACAAACCCAAGGTGTCCTGTGGAGATTAGCCACATATCGCCATCACAGGAGTAATCTATCCCCAAAGGTTGACCAACATTTAACGATTTAATCCCTGCAATTCCACCGCCTCCCTGTCTCTCAGTTTATGCCTTTTCGCTGTAGGAACCGATTTCAACCTTCAGGAAGAAAGAAGCAATGCCCCGATAATGACACCACACAGACCATCTTTTGTAATGTTTTTGTGTACAGTCTTTGGCTTTCTAAATTGGGATTTCCAAGCTCATGCATCGGTGTAGCCAGGGCTTTAAGTGGGATGAAAAAACTGGGGGGTCTTTCAAAGGGGCGTGGCCAATGTAATTAAGGGCGTGGCTTTAAAACACTTACGCTAAAAATCGGTGTTAAGCATAGTGTGGCGCCCGACTTGTATTTTGCTATTTCTGCATCCAGATATGTGATACAGCAAGTAACATCATACCTACAACATCAATCTGCCTACGAATAACCCCCTCACCCTTGATCACTGCACCTGTCAAAGAGCGCCATGAAACCGTTGGTGAAAGTGCGCGGTATAAATCATTTTAACGTAACGTAACGTAACGTAACGTAACGTAGTTACAACGCATACTTTTACAACGCATACCTTTACAACGCATTTTTTACACCGCAACATCCATTACAACACATTCCATTACAACGCATGCCATTACAACAAATTCTTTAAAACTACCTTTACAACGCATTCCACTTCAACGCATACTACATTTACAACGCATACCATTACAACGCATACCATTACATTGCATGTATGGTAAGTATTGGATAGTGTAAGGGTAAAAATTACTATTCTAACTCCAGGGGGTGCAACAGTAGGATAAATGTTGGATAGGTAAAAATTACTATTCTAACTCCAGGGGGTGCAACAGTAGGGTAAGTATTGGATAGTGTAGGGGTAAAAATGACTATTCTAACTCCAGGGGGTGCAACAGTAGGGTAAGTGTTGGATAGTGTAGGTATGCGTTGTAATGGTATGCGTTGTAATGACTGCATTGTAATGACATGCGTTGTAGTGGTATGCGTTGTAGTGACATGCGTTGTAATGTTTGCATTGTAATGGTATGCGTTGTAATGGATGTTGCGGTGTAAAAGTTTTGTTGTAAAGGTAGTGCGTTGTAAAAGTTGCGTTGTAAGTGTTGTTTCCCACAACAAGTATTGGCTTTGTCAATGGTTAGGAGTTGCATAAGAAAAATAAGCTGCAACTATGGCTTGCATATAATATTGGAAAAGCTTCTACTTAAAGCCCTGGTGACACCACTACAATGTTGCTGCTCCTGCGTTTCAGAAAGAGAAGGGAAATCCTGAAAGAAAATTACTCTTTAAAGGATTTCCCTTCCCCCACAACGCTCACCTGGCATGACGTCATGCGGTAACTTCTGAGTGAGAAGTGAGCAGTATGAGCAGCTCACATCGATGTGCCTGCTGTCTCGAAACGGGTCTCTATAGGGGTATTTTGCACCATGGCAGTTTTTTTCAGGACTGCAGTGACAGCAAACTGCTGTCACTGTAGTCCGGAAAAACAAACGGACCGCCTGCGCCAGGGCTCAAAACAGAGCCCGATAAGAGACCCGTTTCGAGGCCCCCTTAAAAAAGCTGCTGGTGCCCAGACCCCTTGACACCCGGCCCACTTAAATCCCTGGGTGTAGCTCTGATTTCCACTTCTCCACGGGCAGTGGACGCATGCCTTTCAAGGCATTAGGATGTCTCTTTTTGTTTCCACCAGTCCCAACCACAGCAAAGCACCACGGCCTCTGTCAGTGTCTATTTCTCACGGTAATTTCCAGCCCAACACGTGTCCCATGCATGGCAGCACCTCTTCCCAAAATGGAGTTAACTTTCCACACGACCAAACTGTGTGGAGAAACTCCACTTTTTCTTCCTCACACTGTAAACACTTGAGGCAACAGCCCCCATTTTCCATAACCTGTCACGTGTGTAGATTGTAAACCCTGTGTAAATATTACCACTGTATAAGTCGAAATTGTGAGGCTATTGTTGCTTCATGGGGGGGAGGCACAAGCCTCTCTCCAGTCGTTGTCGGAAAGTTGTCCTACATCCCCCACCCAAGCCTACCGCAAGCAGTCAAATGAGTCTGGTGAGAAAATCACCATGGGCTGGTACACTTGGAAGATTTTGCAAACTGTCAATTTGTCAAGGAGAATCTTGCACTCCAAGAGGCTATAGTAGGTTTGTCTGTAAGCCCCATTAAGTAGGGTGTGAGAGCATGTCGTAAATGTAAATGTAGGTATCTAAAGAATTGTTTGCAATCTAGGGTGTATTTTCCCTGTAGCTCCTTAAAGGATTTCATTGTATGGCTTGAAATGATGTCCCCTAGTTTGGAGATACTTATCATGTGCCATGGTTTAAAGCCCTGTAGGGCGGAGGCTTGTTGCAACAGGGTCCCATGCCACAACAGGGTCTCCCTTGGCAGGCTTTCCGCCCACCTGAGAGCTGTTTCTTAGCGATTATTTATAGGAGTTGATTAATGTCCACCTCAGTGGTACACATTCTTATGTCATCTGCTTTGAAAGGATGAAATCTCCAGTTAGTTCTGCAGGGGCTCAAACTTGTGCTGTCAGGGTTACACTTAGGTGACGGAGTCTCACACCTGGCAATCTCCATTTCTCTGTTTTGAACCCCACGTCACCAGTGGCGGCCAGCATGGCTCGCGGGTGGCGGGGTGGACGCGTATGGTGGGTTCGGGCGCTGGTCGCAGTGAATTTTTTTTTTAATGAAAACTTACCGTGGCGCCAGGTTCCGCGTCTCTGCTCCTGCTCTTCTGCGACCAACTCCATGAACAGGAATGTTGCCCTGACCAATCACAACGCTGCAGTGCTGGAGAGGTGGGCATGTTATCCACGCAAGCTGTAATACAGCCTGAATGGAGAACAGGGGAAGTGCAAGTGACTGTTTTGGGTGGCCTCAGAGAGCCGACGAAACAGTCATTGCGCACTCAGCAGGGTTGTCCCACTCCTCCCCTGCTCGGCCCATTCACGCAAGCAGCTGTAGCAGGAGAACAATATAAAATGATGTTATTATCATTTTATGTTTTCCTTTCTTTTTCTGCTACAGAGTAGTCGGGCGACGCTCCTCCGCCTTAGTGGAGGAGCCGCCACTGCGTGACGCTGGTGCACCCTCCCTAAGACCGTGAGCCGCTTGTGGTCCTCAAGCGCGTGCGCCGTGCGCGGTGCTAGTATGCTCTTTCACGCTCCCGCACACAATGCCTCATCCGCGCACAATGTACTTGGGAGAACAAGATGCTTTCCTTGCTCATCGGAAATAAATGATGATTAATGCACTGGTAGTAATTAATCTGCAGCGACAGATGAGTGGAGCTGCTGCTCCCGCCCCTTCCCCTACCGTTCCGGCAGGGGCACGCTGATTGGACAGGTGGCGGGAAAGGGGACACACAATTCAATTTGCTCCTCATTTGCATACATATGACAACCATCTGTGCTAATCGCCCTGCGATGTCTCTATTAGGAGAGTCTACTGTGCAGGGTGCTGGACTCCGTGCCAATTAGGCCCGTAAGTGGAGACGTTTTGCAAGTAAATATTTGTCTTGTGAAAGGGACGGCTGAGTGAATCGTTGCCAGTCTGCGGTGCCCACATCCTTTGTTTGTGACTGGATGAAAATGTGAGTCAACACAGTGTGATTCCAGAGGGCGCCATAATAAACCGATCTGTCGGGAAGCTCTGCAAACCCTGCTAATGGCTGGCTGGGCGCTGCACGCATGCAAAAAAAGCAAAAATAATAATCGTGTGTGGCACAAGTTGCGGGTAGGTTCAACAAACTCAGGTAGACCTGCCACGTAGCAGGGACATCTTCAGGATTTTGGGGGTCCTGGGCCGAACGTATTTTGGGGACCCCTGTTCAGGACAGCTTTGACTGTATGATGCAATTTCAGCTCTTTCAGGACCTCTTTGGCCAGGTCACTGAAAGTGCATGGGCACACTGGTCCACATTCTAAATGTGTGTACATCTAATATTCAGGGATGGTGTTGAGTATTTTCAATACTGTAATACAACAGCAGTTTACTAATATTACTGCAAATAATCTCTGTGGCCCCTCCCATTTCTCACATCTGAGGTCGTCATTGATCCAAAAGAACGTTTATTTTATGGTTATTGAATAAAACATAAATACAACATCTCTGCAGAATGTCTGTAATAGACTCCCACATATCATCCACATTAAAAAATAAATTAAAGGAATACGGTATTCAAAACAACCTGTTGTAGAATGATTCAAGGTCATCAGGTTAAGACCCTCTGTAGATCAGAGCGGGCTCTATCATGGGCCCCATGAAAGGCTGGGGCCCTGAGCCAAAGACAACTTTGCCCATGCCTTAAAACGTCTCTGCAACGGAGTTGCATGGTGCCATCAGAATAACACTTTCCCAGTCCTGGGTACGTGTGTTACGCAATCATCAGTGCTCTAACTGGGCCACGACTTGCCAGGTCGTGGCCTTGGAAAAGTCAATAGGTCGGTCTTTTACAGGCTGCTGTGATGATTATTATGGCGTGGGGGTCCAGGACTGCCCCCCCAAAGCCGTCCTAAAGAAACTGTACTGGACTTGGATCTCTTGTAAAATGTCTTCAGACTCTAAACACTGCAAATCGACTTCAAATTTTATGATTATTAGGGATGTGGTGGCTTATGAGCTGTATTTAGATATTTTATCCAACCCCCTAGATCTAGCCCTGTATTTTAAATTTAGAATAGGGACGCTTCCTGTAAACGAATTGTTAGCACGGTGGAAAACTCCCTACCAGCGATCTCCTTTCTGTGCGTCATGCCCAACGCGTGTCGAGTCTGTTGCTCATCTTTTTTTTGATTGCCCGGCCTATTTAGCCCCTAGGCGGCGGTGGCTCAAACCACTATGTAGCCATTTGGGCACTCGGCAACACAAAGTGGCCCTACGTATTTTAATGTCCGACACACGCACTTTGTTTGTTTGCGGTGTAGCTAAGTTCCTGAAATGGTCTTGGTTAATTCGCTCAAAAAGGCTTGCCTTGTCAATTTAATACTTGTCTTAAATAGCTTTTACAATGTTTTTATTGTGTAAATCGAATGTGTATATAAATATTGATTTTAACCCATTGTATTTTGCTTTTATGATATTCCTTTATATCGAAATGAAGCCTTCAATCAATTCAATCAATCGATTATTATATATATATATATATATTTTTTTTTATCGTTGCTGCCATTTTTCACAAAAATATAAAAACAAGACGAAAGAAAGGTGCCAAGTAAACATGGCTGCTACATGCTTGCAATACAAATTAAAATACATTTTTTAGCAGCCACTGGGTATTTTTTTAATTGAAGCGTACGGGTGCTTACACCAGGCAGGTGTAAAACAAGTATAGAATTATTTTTCAGTTATAATGCACATCACTGGAAAATACTATATATATTACTCCAAAAAAAGGGTACTGTAGGCTTTGAATTACTATACCCAGTAGAGGTGGCTTATCCAACAACTTAACAGGGAGAGCCGAACTAGAGCCGAGACAAGGGTCTGGTTTGGCTCGAGTCTTAGAGCGTGTGCACAAGCTGAGCCCTAAAATATGTGCTCCGTAAATCATACAACAAACATCATGTAAAATATAATAAATTCTATCCAATTTTTTTTTTTAAACTGCTTTCCTTTAACAAGTGGAAGCTTTGACATAAACAAGGCACATTACATCACTGCACTGAGAAGTTCTTATGAAAGTGGTAGTTTTGTAGAACCGAAAGTCTGAACTCACATATTTGAATGTGTTTTTATACGCGATAATGACGAAGAAATAGTTTTGGTGGAATAAAGCATTTGCCCAAGATGACACAATTTGCAGAGGTAAGCCGTGATTTATCCAAGTTTTCTTGTTTCACTATCCACAAATCAGGCAGTAAATGGCCCTCTATTTGTCTTTCCTTATGTTAAGGCTTTGTTTTTACCTTTAAGTGTATGTTTCTGTAGTTTTTAAACATAGCACAAAGTCGGCGTGAGGGCAGAGCACTTTATATGAGCATCAGTTACATTACACAAGATCACACTCGCACACCTTGTTTATAGGTATGGGGAGTTTAAGTGATTTGTCCAAACTCACAGTAGGTTGAGCCAACACCGAGATTCGAACCTAGGGACTCATTATGATGGTGGGCAGACATCAGTCCGCCCGCCATCATAAAAGGGATGGGACCGACCGCCAGACGTGAGGCGGTCCACCGGCCCAATTAGGATGTGCCCGCCACACTGGCGGATGCATCCTGTCCTTTTACCATTGCGGACGGTGCTGCTGGCTGCAGCACTGTCCACAATGGCAAAAGTGTAATGCCAGCATTTCCATGCACCATGTGGCAAGCACCACACGGTGCCTGTCCCTTGGTGCAGGGAACTGAAGGGCGGTACCATGGGTACCCCTGCAAGTGCATCCCCCATCCCCCCACCCCCTGAGGGCACGCTACAGGCCCCCAAAGCCATTCGCCTCCAGCCTCTCCATGGTGGCATCGCCGCCATAGAAAGGCCTGTCCGCAAGCCACATCACAATATGGCTGGCGGTGCCTGCTAGGCACTGCCACCATATTACTGGTCCAGCTCTGCCCGGCCGGCAATCGTGACGATTCCCGACCCGCAGAAAAGCAGTGGATGGACTTTGCGTCCGCCGTGATATCCACCGCCATCGTAATATGGCGGGGGTATTGCACGTTACAATGGCGTAACGGTCGCCACCACCAGCTCAGCGGTGGCGATTGTTACGCCATCGTAATAAGCCCCCTAGTTCCGTAGTCAGCAGCTCTGACCGTCAGGCCAGATCCTGTGTAGAGTGAGGGAGGCAGCAGACAGGCAGAAGCCACATGAAAGCTCGGCTCTTTATGGGCTCAAGGTTTCAACAGAAGCTCGAGCTGATCCAGAGCGAGTCTTCAGACTCAAGCCTGGCTCGTGCTTTCAGTGGCTCGCCAATCTTTAGTAACAGAAGATCGATGTTAAACATATATGGATGACTTAATAAAAAAATTATAAAGAATGAAAAATTAAAAGCATTGGACAAGTAAAGAATTTGACCACGAGCCCATGTGTAACCAGGAAAAATGCCTTCACTCACAGTTGAAAAGAGCCAGTGGGTGATTTAGGGCGACCCATTGCCCATGCTGTACGCTGTAGTGGGCAGAAGAAAAATGTGAATGAAAGTTGAACACACTAACGGGTGAAGAAGGTTGTCTCAAAACCTCCCTATACATATCTATATGTATTTTTTCATATATTTGTTTTTATGACATGAGGCTGGTGAGACAGCTAATGCTGCAACCCACACAACCTCCAGCAATCAAGCGAAACTGTCTGGAAGACAAGAAAATGGTTTCTAAAGCAAATAGTAAGCATATAATTTCAGCCTTAAACCTGATGAAAAAGGTTAGGGAGTTACATTTTTCCATGTCCTTAGGTGGGTACCTCCTCAAGTACAGACCACGTGAACCAGGCAAACGACACAAGCATCGGTGTAACAACCAGAGAAAAATACAATTATTTGTTCTAAATAAGAAAAATCCCTGGTCTGATTTTATTGAAGTGATTCTAAATAGTTTCTAATTAAGAAAAATTATTTAATATATGCAACAATAATTAAAATCGTTTACAGAGGAAAACATTGATAAAATGAAGCAGCTCATGATTGCCGTCCTCTAGGCCAGCTCTTCGCTGCATGTCCTCTCACTGTTATGCAATTTTCTGCCCAATAGTTAATTTGTGGGTAAAACCCAAGGGGTTTAAAGCCTCCTCTACTGGAGGGGATTGTTCAAGATAAAAGGATAGAGCGTCTCAAAGAGCCCACTAGCACCACTTCCGGGACTGTACCACGGAAACCATGCCAGAACCTTGGCCCTGGTGCAGACCCATACACCCCACCCCACAGGCTGTAGATGGCTAGTTTGGAAGACATGAGCAGCTGCTTAAGCGCGCCCAGGCTTCTGGTACCTATAACTCTTTCCTGCCCACACCTTTGACACAAATCAAACGAGTTAATATGGAATCTAAGTTGGTATGCGCCATGCTGCAGTGTCCAGCTGTCAACCAGAAGTCACATTGTCATTGAGCCTTCACTGAACCCCTCTGCTCTCTGGCACTTCAATTTCTTTTAGCACAACATTTTGATCCGTTTTCCGTCAGAGTATTTTGCTTCTGGTCTCCATGTCTCTAAATATAATATCATTTAATACCATTCCTTTTTCGATGGTCAGTACCATCATTACTCAGAGGTCCAGCCTCCAAGGACCATTAAGCCCCTTTCTACCACGGGTTGCAGGGCTTGTTAGCACTAAAATAATAACCCTGCACGACCAAGTGCTTCACATTGTCCCTTTGGCCAAAGCTCCTCACACTGTTTTAGCCCCTCTCATTGTTCATCCATGTACACCAAGCTGCTCACACTGCCTGCCCATGGCCCCAAAACTACTCCTACCACTTATCCAAGTGCCTCAAGCCCTTGACACTCTACGTGTGTCCCAAACTTCTCATATTGTTAATTTGTACTCCCCAAGCTTTTCACACCATCCATTGGTGTTCCTAGCTTCTCGCACTGTCTATCCATGTGCCTCTAGCTCCTCACACTGTTCATCCATGTGCCCCAATCTCTTCACACTGTACGTCCATGTGCCTCTAGCTCCTCGCACTGTTCATCCATGTGCCCCAAGCTCCCCACACTGTTCATCCATGTTCCCCAAGCTCCTCACACCGTCCATCCATGTGCCCAAAGCTCCTCACACTGTCCATCCATGTGCCCCAAGCTCCTCACACTTTCCGTCCATGCATCCCTAGCTCCTCATACTGTTCATCCATGTGCCCCAAGCTCCTCACACTCTTCATCCATTCACCCCAAGCTCCTCACACTGTTCATCCATGTCCCCCAAGCTCCTCACACTGTTCATCCATGTTCCCCAAGCTCCTCACACTGTTCATCCATGTGACCCAAGCTTATCACTCTTTTCATCCATATTCCCAGGCTCCTCATACTGTTGATCTATTCACCCCAAGCTCCTCACACTGTCTGTGCATGCGCCCCAAGTTCCTCACTCTGACTCATCCTCGAGCCAAAAGCTCCTTGTGCTCTTCGTGTGCTTCAAATTCTTCACACTGACCCTTTGCATGCCTCAAACTCCACGAACTGTTCATCCATGCGTTCTAAGCTCCTCACAAAATTTTCCATACGCCCCAAGATCCTCACCCTCTTCGTGTGTCCCACGTTCCTCCCCGCCCGTCCATGTGTACCAACCACTATGCACTGCCCACTCGCTCTCAGCACATCATTCACTGGATGTGCCTCAGACTCCTCACTTGAGCGGCTCATGCGCTCTCAGCATGTCTGCAGCAAACCACTGACATTGTCTGTCTTCACGTTCCAATCGACTCTTATGGCTTATACTGTGAGTGATAGTGCAAGGGCACACTCTGGGACTGATATGATAAAACAATTGTGCAAGTGGTTGGCTATGGATAATACATAACTATAAAACGCACTGTCTACAGAAATCAATCACTTTTATCAATGCACAGGTATGATGGCATAAAGTGATGTTATGCGGTGCTCTCGGAGATGGTTGTATGTCAGTTTGAATTGACTGTGGGGCATGACGTTTAATTCGCCACAACTCTCACATTTGGTCTGGATTGTTTCTTCAGCTCTCACTCTCACACATACTCTCCTTCTGTTCTCTGATCTTGAACTTGCCTCTTCAGCAGCAGACAAGGCACGCACAAGCTGCTGCCCGGCTGCTTCCACCTCCTGCGTACTCGTCTTGTGCCTTCTGCAGCCGCACTCTTTGGACTCCGTCTTACTGCCGCTCCTGATGGTAGAGTACTTATCATCCATAGAGTGGAAACGTTCTCAGACCATAGGGGGAGGATCTCGCCAGGACTGCCATCTCATTGAGCCACGTGATACGTTATATCCAATCGAGATGAGAGTTACATTCCTGCCTTGATGAGCCCACTCAACCTAGTATACCTACTCATGGAGCCACGTGGTGTGTGACATCCAATCCAGTGGTACGTGACATCCAATCCAGATGAGCTTCACATTCCTGCCTTGATGATCCCACTCAACCTAGTATCCCTACTCATGGAGCCACGTGGTGTGTGACATCCAATCCAGTGGTACGTGACATCCAATCCAGATGAGCTTCACATTCCTGCCTTGATGAGCCCACTCAACCTAGTATACCTACTCATGGAGCCACGTGGTGTGTGACATCCAATCCAGTGGTACGTGACATCCAATCCAGATGAGCTTCACATTCCTGCCTTGATGATCCCACTCAACCTAGTATCCCTTCTCATGGAGCCACGTGGTGCATGACATCCAATCCAGATGAGCCTCACATTCCTGCCTTGATGAGCCCACTCAGCCTAGTATCCCTTCTCATGGAGCCAGGTGGTGCATGACATCCAATCCAGATGAGCCTCACATTCCTGCCTTGATGAGCCCACTCAGCCTAGTATCCCTTCTCATGGAGCCACGTAGTACGTGACATCCAATCCAGATGGGCTTCACATTCCTGCCTTGATGAGCCCACTCAACCTTGTATCCCTTCTCATGGAGCCACGTAGTACGTGACATCCAATCCAGATGGGCTTCACATTCCTGCCTTGATGATCCCACTCAGCCTAGTATCCCTTCTCATGGAGCCAGGTGGTATGTGGCATCCAATCCAGATGGGCTTCACATTCCTGCCTTGATGAGCCCAGATGAGACTTGATGAGTCCCTTCCTATGATTCGGCCAGTACTAGCAAAGGCCCGGCCCCAGGAAGCACAGTGCCAATGAACCTTCTTTGAAAGCTGCCCTCTTTTCAATGTTCACGTTAAGAGTGCAGGCCCAGGGGCCTGCCAATGCAGAAGCTGGGCATAGGCAGGTGGCGCTCGGTGGGGTATGAGGGTATAGGTCAGTTCATAGCATTAGCACAGTTATTACAGGAATCCCAATGGCCTTAAATCCTAAGAGCCAACAACATGCCTTGGCAGGCATTCAAGAGGTAGTGCCAGACATGCTGCGCTTTCTCAAAGAGGCATTTTTAAGGATCTTTAAATTTCGTATCTGGGGATCCATAGATCTGCAGACAATGGCAATGTCAATGGTAATCCACGGCAGATCTGGCTGAATATAAATCTCTGTTGGCTCCATGGTGGTTGCATGTCCATCTTCCCTCCACGCCAGTGGGTACAGTTCTGGATTTTCTATTGGTCCTAATGGTCTTACAGTCCCACCGTTCAATCCCAATGGGCCAACTGCAAAGATGTTTTGACTTTTATGAGTTTTTTTTAATGGCTAATATTTCACTTGGATGGCTAGGGAATCTGAAGATTCTGCTTAATAGAGACACTGTTTTGCACGTACAGCCACATTTGTAGGTTTTATGCCAGAATTCAACCTTCCAGCCAAAAGTTGCATCCGTGCTCCAGTGTTCTCAGGAGGTGCTCACCCATGAATCCTTCTCTTATGCTGCATCTTAGTAGAAGACCAACTTTCATTGTCCGGATGTAGCCAGGACAGTAACCGTGTACCTTGTGAGATTGTCGCTATTAAAAAAAAAATGTTTCTTTGCGAACTTTTTCAGTGCAGGCCAAGCAATCATCCACTGCCACTACCAGCCGGTACACCAGGTTCACCCTTTAAGTTTTGTGCGCTCTATCACATGTGTCTTTTATTCCAAAACTGGCAACTGCCTATACCTTTGTTTAGCATTACAGGTATATTAAAATGCCACTTCTATCAGGGCGTCCTTCACGTAGGATATGGGAGTAATGCTGTGGTTAGGTACTTTTCATTCTTATCACTGGCCATGCTTTTCATCGTCCCTTCCCTCTGATCAGAAGACAGCACTGAGTTGGTATCAAAGCTTGGATATGAGCAGGGCCAATGGAATCAAACGATTGTGCGGCCACGCCGTTCTTTTCCTAAATATAGATTTGTGGCATTGACCACATAATCCAGCCTCTGTTGCATAATCTGTAGATTTTAACCCCATAAAGTTTTTGTTTCCAGCTCATATGGTTCAAAAGTTACAAAAACCGCAGCAACACAGGTTGCTACGCTTTGGAAAGCCCTTTGCAAAGGTTGACTGGTCACTTTTCTGCAGTTTATTGCTATATATGTGTATTAAACTGGTACTAATGATGTATGTGCAACCAATGTCCAGACATTGTTAACAAGTGTAAAAATGACATACTAATGAAGTAGCACTATCACAAAACGTGCCGCATTATATCTCCTAATTTGGCTTTTCTTGTCGCATAATTTATTCAACCCTGTCGCAGAATTTGGTTTACCATACTTGATCCAAGGAAACTCTGAGTGCCTCCTCTCCTGCTTACAGGCATTTAATTTGTATTTGTAAATGAAAACATGTTAGGGGAGGAGCAGAAAATGCTGTGACGAGGAGGAAGAACATGAATCCCCAACATGTCTTGGTAGGAAGGGCAGAGACAGGTCCAGGTGGGCTCAGCAAGACAATCAGAAGCATATAAGTGAAAAACAGAAATGTAGATTAGAGAGACAAAAGCGTACGGGGCACAGTGATCCACTCACACAATGCAAAAAAATAAATAAAAAGGAGAGGCACGAGATTGAGGGCTAAAGCCCAACTCAATCAAGAACCAGTAAAAGCCGTAAAATGAAAGACTCAACTGTAATTTAATGAGTAAAGGTGATTTACTGATATGAGGTGACCAATGCTCTCTCAAGCTTGGTTCCTGGCATTCTTTTACATTATAAAAAAACAACACAATTTGCAAATTGTGGTACCTGATATTGTTCATGAGCTTGTGTGGCTGGCTTTTGCAGGCACCATCCGGGTGCAGGCGCCTGCCTCTCTAATGGGCCTGCCTGTGCCATGCTAAGCCTTTTTATGTGTTTCCCGCTCTCCCCCTGGTGCAGACAGGACGCCCTGAGGTTACAGATGCTGCGCAGACATGGCCCATACGCGCATGCCACAATGGCCGGTCCCTCAATTAAACACAGATTATAAATTATAAGATCAATCAGAACCACCAAGGGGGAACCTAAAATCCAGCCCAATTAAATCCCACGTTAATGACCAGAATTGCAATTAGTTTTCATTAGTAATAAAAAAAAACGTTCTGGTGTATGCCATTCATACGAGCCAATCTGTTTGAAAAGTGCCACATTTTCATTTTATCATAATCATCAGCCTGGTACGGTTTGGGCTTTTTAATAAGCCAGCTCAGAGGGGGGTGAAGTAACTAGATTTTTTTACGATGTTTATGAACGGAGTTCTACTGTGAATGTACCTTTTCAAATGAGGCGTTTTCTCTTTTTTTGGTTTGTCACCCCGGGGCTGTACATGTTAAATATAAGCTTTATCGAATTTTGTATACCTCCATAACTGGCAATTTCACAGTTACGACGAGCAGTAGGAAATTTGCATATATGGTAGTAAACAGTCTTGAGATACAACATTCCCTACGATCAAATGCACATGTAATGCTCCCCACGGGTATCAAGCTAATCTACTCCAGAATGCAACTAGCACTGAAACTCTGGATATGCAAATTTTTCCCAGAAAAGTATCCTTCTCACTTGCAGAAATATTCCCTTGAAAGGAACTTGAGAAGGTCTCACAATTACTGCATGGCAATCAAGCTTACTTATCGAGGATCAATGCCCAAATGCTAATTGTCTTGGTATACTATTTACTGGTCGCAAAATACTGGTCGCAAGTTGCACCAGTATTTTTTGCAACCAGAAAACATTTTTAAGTACCGACCTATACACTAATATTTCAGTTCTTAAAAAGCCGATCTTCAGTGGGTCACAAACCGACATATCTCATGAATATTAATGAGATGGGTTGGAAATTGCAACTCAGTATGATAAGCGGCCATCACAGGGATGGTGGCCAGTGGTGGCAGCAGACCCTATGTCTGTGAATGCTTTAAAAAAAATAATGTTTTAATATGCGCCATGAAACCTCTGGGTGCACGTGCGCTATACAAATCACGAATAACATAACATAACATAACATATGCAGTTTTATATGTGTGTCTTTTCATAAAGGAAAAGGGCTGCATTAAAAAAAGTTTTTTTTTTTTTTTTACATTTTGTTTAAGAGGAGGCAGTATTCCTCTGGACCACTGCCTTCTCTTAAACAAACTTGTTGTTTTACATTTGCCAAGGGTCTCGTTTGAGAATGGCTTACAACCTCCTTCGGAGTGTCCGTAAAATATAAAAGTTTTGTGATCAGATTTTGGTCGCAAAACATTTAAATGTTAGAAGCCAATTCAGTATTTGTAAGGGACACCTATGAAACGTCACTTTTCCAACTCCTAAAAGTGATTAATGCAAAAAAATGAATTACACCGGTCGCATGCTCCAAATCAAAGCGATTGCGACCATTAAAATGCTTAGTTCATCTGGCCTCTTGTTTTTTCCATTTATAACATGTCAGGTATGAAATATCTATCATCAACCACATAAGTTATCTATGGTTTTCTACAAAAATTAAACCTTTGAAGGCAAACAGTTATAAACAGGAGAACAAATGGCTGAAATTAGATAAGTAAAAAAAGTAACTAACGCAATTAAAGAAAATATTTAAAAAAATGAAAACGAAATCCTAACAGCTGAGAATCTCACCACACAAACGTTTCTAAATTCACAAGTCTAATATCTCCATACTTCTTATTATAATCATTTGAACCTTTGCTAGATTTCTCTTTAAAACACCCATCTTTTCTCACAGATAAAACTACTCTGTGGTATTGGCCTGCTAAATTAAAAGGCCATACTCTTCTTACAATTACTATTACACTATCAGGTTTTTGCCTCCAAGTTTCAACTTGTTACTGTATAAAACAGCTTTTTAAATTATGAATGAACTTGCCTGAGTACATCACCCTTTAATCCCTGCATCAGCAAGTTTTTAAACTTGGTCGTGTATCTCTTTCCGAAGATTTTGTCCTAGACATCTTCAGGCTGACAATTATCTGTCATCTGGGGCAGAAGGTGAAAAGCTTTTCTTTTGGCATCAAAGTTCTGCCAAGTTCTCGATGACTGTCCTTCTTGAAAGTTACAAAGTTTCCCATGTTTCCTATGACACAGCAAACAAAATCTTCATTCTTAGGTCATTGCAACTGCATAGAGAGAGGCTGTCCACTCTCCTCAAACCGAGCCATGGTAGAAAGTGTGCACACTGTTTCTCTGCAATAGACCGCTATTCTTCAATTCTGCATCTGCTCATTTATCAACACTACATACAAACCTCATGCATCATTCACTTTATTTGGCTAAGGAGATTTAAATGTATCATTCACTCCTACCCAAAATTATATTGACAAATCTAATGGTTATGATCCCTCTCTTTCCTCAAATTTTTCTTCCTTTCGTATATCACAACAACATTTTCATCCCTCATCCACTGAGGGACCAATTTACTTCTGGTTTCTATTCCTTTCATACATTTGTAAGTAGTGTACCCTGTTAAAGTAATACATGCGGTGTGATGAGCCTACACCAATTCCTCATCTAATTCTTAACCCCTTTCCAACTGCTAACGGCCACATCTTCACTATTCTGTTATCTCTCTCCACAATACCGCTTGACTGAGGATTGTACAAATAAATCCTTTCATGCTTTATGCCACACCTATTAAACATATTTACATTTCATTTAAAGTCAGCTGAAGTTGAACTCCATAACAAGCAAAGCTAGAATTCTTTCCCCCTCCAAAAAAAATATTCTCCAACGTTGTATGGTCAAGCTTTTGGAGACATCTATCATAAATACCATCTCCAACTGGTTATATTTTAGGCTATTATGTGAAAATGTTGTTCTTCAGTAATATCATAGCGTGAATATAAATATAACTAGTCAGGAATGGAGTCACTATTCTTAACTGTACATATTCAGACCTTGAGGATATAGATTGTAAAGGTACATGTATATGTGGAACTTAGGATAGTAAATCTATACTCACATTCATGATAGTGTGACAGTCGATATTCTAACTATATTTCAATATTTAAAACTCAATATTCTGGTAGAACATGAGAATGTAATCCATCACCACCACATCAAATCTTGATAAATTGATAAGCCAAACGAAATCTACACTTTTTTCCATGCTTCTACTCAAGCATTACATTTCCCCAATGGTCCACGTCCCACTCTCAGTGTCTTCACATAATTCTTACAGTTATCCTCTTTGCCAATGGTGTAAGAGAGTGGTCAATGTCAAGATAACTTCAGAAACGTTTTAATATTTTTGCTTCAAACGGTATGCAACGTTTATAACGCAAGCGTTACAACGCCATACCTTTACAACGCGGTCGTAACAACAAAAGTTGTTACCACGCATTGCGCTGGGGGGCGCTCAAGGATAGTAAATGATTAAATTTACTATCCCAACACCTTCCCTACTATCCACGGGGACTGGTGTTGGAATAGTAAATTAAATTATTTAATTTTGCGCCCCCCAGCGCAATGCGTGGTAACAACTTTTGTTGTTGCGACCGCGTTGTAATGGAACGCGTGGTAAACGTATGCAATCTAACGTCATACATCCGCTTCAAACACATAAATGGTGGTGGTAGGAATGTGTGCAAGAAATCTAACCACTGGTAATTTCCCAGAGTAGCATTGCAACCTATTGTTCTTTTGCCCACCATGCTGGTCTTGGCTTGTGTTCCAGCAGAGAGGACTTGGATTTGCGTGAGTATGGGCTGGGCTGCTCCTATTAGAGCATGACCAAGACTGATTTGCATATAGCTGGGTCTAATCTGAGATGATGTGGTGGGAAAAAGAATGATGGGTTGGAATGCTACTCCAAGGATTGGCGGTGAGTAAATGTATTGCAAGCATTCCTCACATCACTTATTGTGTGTTTTATTTGATGACAAAGACAGGTTTACATTCCAAGGTCTCTAACAAACAGTCAGCCACAAGATTAATGTTGCATTCCGAGCTTGGTTCTATGTTAGTCTTCCAAACTTAGAGAATCTTCAACGGACCCCACAAACACACTAAGACACCAACTATGAGCATGTGTAGTATGATATGAACTGATCAAAATGTCTCTACCAGGATGACACCTGTATTGTCTAAGATTACTTCTCAAGTAGGGGTCCCTTTGCTACTATGTACTCCTCTCATAGTAAATCTCAAATTCTGAATGCACCCACTAGCTATGTGAATGGGTAAGTCAGGAAACATGTGGGCTTGCAGAACAGTACCTGCCACCTCTTATTCAATGTAGCATGCACATGGAACACACTTACACCTATGAAATTTGGCTTGGTGCCTAACCTGTTTTCAGCAAATGGTACACCACCCGCCCAGGCAGAAGGTAGGGGGCTGACCCAGTCCCAGACCCAGACCCAGACCTATCCACAGGATTGATGATCCTATTAGTAACATGCAAGTCCTGCCAACTTGATTTTCTCCTCCTGGGATACAGGGGCATTATTGGTTGAAATGTCTAGAGCCATTATGTCCTCTAGAATGGTAAAAGTGGATAAGACCATCCCAAGGAGTTAATTTGCAGATCAGGCTAGGCCTAGTGCCCACTTGGTATCTTTATGTAATGGGCCAGCATTATACAGCATTCAAATTAGAGCCATACGTGTTGTTGGTGCTGGAGATTAAGGCTAGTGCGTTGATATGTCTTTTTGATAAGATTGCTCCTGGCTAGTGATATTTTGAGCTCTTTCCTGAGTGATGTGAAGTTAGAGCATCATGCTTGCTGAAGAGCGAATAAAACAAGGTGTACATTTTGATAGCTTTAACTAGGATATGGGTCATTTATACATCCATCTATCTCAAGCTAGAATGTCAGCAATTCCATAATCAATTTGCTTAAGAAAAATACCATATTTAATTTCAGATGTGAATATCTGTGTTTGAGGGTCATTCTGAAAAAAAATCGGAATTTGGTATTCACTTGCTGGAGGATTATGGACACTTTTAACAACAGATGTCTTGAAGCACACCATTCCACGGGCAGACACTGATGTGCGCTTCTGATATGCCATCAGGACCTGGGCAGAATCAATTCCCTGTCAAGGGAAGCTGACTTTAGACTGACTCACCTAGTCCTTCCGAGCTGCATGGTAATGATAATGTCCTCAGAGGCCACACTGACTATTAATGGCCTTAGATTGGTCGGGACAGCTCATGCTTGGATTGGCTGGGGAAAACTTGCCAGTTGTTCATTGGCTGAGGTAGCGGAGAGAATGGATATTGACTGCTTGGCTATCCAACATCTCATGCCAAAACCTGAGGCAGCCAATAGACCTTTTTGATCTGTATAAACGGATTAGTACTGATGCTGGATCTGCCCTATTGCCTATGTTGTTCCCTGAGGCAATTTGATCTGACTTGGCTCCGTCCAATGGCGTGCATGCGTGCTGGCGTGCATGTTTGTGTGTGTGTGAGAGAGATGCTTGTACTGCTGCTACGTGCGTTGTACCTGTTCTGTGTGAAAAATGGAAGCTAGCAGTGGTGCTTCTTATGTGTTACATCAAAATTGTGAGCCTTCTTTTTAGCCCCACTCCAGTGGCGACAGCCTTCTAATTAACATTGCATTTGCATCCATTTCTTCAACTATATACTTTTCGCTTCAAGTTAAAATCCATTATTAATGCTCAACCATTTGTCCTTTCGTTTAATCATCGTTCTTTAATACATCTTCAGGCGAGGGAAAGCTTCCTATATGTTCCCTAGTATGTGTAAGGGAAGCTTCCATAGCTTCTGCCCATAAGGAAACCAGAGTATGTCTGCTTGTGTGTATGTGTGCATGTGCATGAGTGTGTCCTTACAGTGCTGGTGCGTATGTCCTCTCTTTTCTGACTGCCTTACTCCATCTTCTGAAAGCCTTTGCACTAAACAAAGGGCAAAACAATGGCCATCTGTCAATACAATGCTAATGTTCCATAGCCCACCTATAGCATAGACATCATTGTTTAGTCTTGAGATGAACAAACTGTAGAGCTCTGTTGAAATGTTGAGTAATTACTCTGCTCCGGGTTATGAAACAACTGGGTGAATGGACAGCTGGTTAGTTAGCTCAGAATGGTTAATGCACCAGCTGCAAGATGCAACATGCAACCTGAAGGGCACGAATTAGAAACTCAGCAGGTAGTACCGACTCCAACTTCTTATATGAAATAAACAAGTACCATTGTGGAAAGAGTCGTATGCAGCCCAACATGACAAATCATACAACTCCTAAACAGGCTGAAAATTGTCTCGTGTTTTTGTATATAGTTCTTAACACTGACATTAAACCTGTTTATGGTTATTCACCATTTTCATCGTGAGAAGTATTTTTTGCCCACAATCATACAACTGATAGTGAAGTGGGAAATGTGGAATTAAAATCTTTAATTCCAGGTTTCAAAGTCAACACTGTGATCACAAGACCAGAACTCCCAATGACATGCATACTTGCAGGAGCGGCCCGTGCAGGTAAGAGCGGTGGAGCGGTAGGGCCAGGTGAGGGGGATTCAAAAGACGACGAGGGGAAATTAATGCTTTATTTAATTTTCCCTCATCGTCTGTTGAATTCCCAACTCAACCCCCTCGCCCCTGGGCCCACCCCTCCACCGCTCTTACGCGCACTCCTGCATACTTGAAACATTTATTATCTATGGTGCTCCGAACCTGCTGCCCACACCAATGGGATCCGTTTAGTTCTGTTAATTATTCCTATGTTGAGAGAATGAAAATGGTCTGGTCTACGTTTCGACCCCCTGATTAACGGGTAGATTCTATCCTCAAGCTGGGGTCTTCTTCAGGACAAAGGAGAAACAGGAGCGCCTATAGATAATAATTTAAATTGAGTTTACTCTGTTGTAAATAAGCTCATGTTTTGCACACAGATGGAGCTTATTGGATTAAAAATGCTTACTTAATATGAGGCCCTTGGGTGGCCATTGTGGTAGGACCGTCGTGGGTTCCTTGTCCCGGTGTGACCATTGAAAGACCAGAATTTTTGGTATGGAATGCTTCCAGTTCCAGTAAGTACCCCTTTAGGTTGTCTTGATAATTTGTGCGTATATACGCTATCTGTAAGCACCTGACAGTTATACATACTCCCTTTTAGATGAATGCAGGACTACCAATTGAAAGCAAGGAACCCACGACGGAACTAAACGGATCCTATGTTAAAGAGTACATTGGAACTACAGATCGAAATTTAGACTGTAAAGGATGTATTTTATAGCACTGTGATTGTTCTAAAGGTCACAACTACCTTTACCCAGTCCTCACCTCCTTTCCATCACACCTATCCCACTTAACTTTTCCCTTTTCCATCACTTCGAGCGCGTTGAATTGCCAGTATTTGATATTATTTGTGCTGTTTTCTCCATATGAAGCTTTACATTATTGCATTTATATGAGAGCTGTGCCCTCAGGCATCTATGTGATTCAATGAAGTAATTGAATGTCGCATTTTCTATGTTTGAATACATTGATTCCTCATTAACTTTGGTACTCATTGATTGATACTGAGTACCTAATCAACATTGTGCTAAAATAATGAATAAAAATACAAAGCACACTTTGGATATAGTTTAAAAAAATATATATTTTTTGCTTCACACCTGACTAAATGCGTGTACTACATTTGATGTTACAACTAATCGATAGACTCTGACCATTGCTACTGTATCTACCTTTACTGACCCAGGTCAGAGAGTTCTTAGGGTATACCCCATTGAAACTCAACACACCAATGGGAGCGTTAGAGGAGGCAAGTTACAAACCAACCAGATGCAACAAGCTGAGTAGCTACTTATTCTCCCACCCAGGCATTGCTCTGAGGCTTCCTTGGTGGTAGGCTAGCACTATGTAACTGTTGTAACACTAGGGGGCATGTGTATCAAAGAATGGTTTAGCGATTCTCAAATAGCGATTTTTAGAGAATCTCTATTTGAGAATCGCAAAACGAGATTTAATTAAAAATTAGCAAATGATTTGCGATTCCTTGGCATTCCTTCATTGCGACTGGCAAATTGCGAGTCACAATTAAGGAACGGCTTCCAATTCATTTCTATGGGCAAAAGGCCCTTAGGAATGAATGGGAATTGAATGCACAATTTGCGAGTACCTATTGGGTACTCGCAAATTGCGCATGCAATTTCAAGGGTGCAAGGGTGTCAAATATGTACGTGTGCACATGTGGTGCACATACATGCTCTAAGGGCACATACATGCCCTAAGGGCATGTATGTGCGCCAAATGGCACTTTAAAAAATGCAAACAAGTGAATTTTTCAAAGAAATCGCAAATTACCACCAAATTGAAGTTGGTGGTAATTTGCGATTTCTTATTCCAAAATCACACAACTTAGGTGCTTTCCTGCATCTCATTTAAGGAATCGTAATTTGCGATTCCTTAAATGCAATCGCAAAATAGCGAATCGCAAATTTTCCAATTCCCTATTTTACAATGCTCTTTTCGGATGATGCATCCCAAAAGGCCTTTTCCCGTTCGCAGACAGGCTGATTATGAAAATTGGCTTGTTTGTGAATGGGAAAAGGGCTTGACACATATGCCCCAAAGAGACAAAATGGATCCTCAAGAAGGCTCACATACAGTCATGCATGTAAAATTGAAGGTTTTATAATTAATGTTCTGGAGGTAGCCTCATCAAAAACGACACATCTGAGGGTTTTTTTTTTCCAGTAGAGGCCGGTGGTGGGAGTGCTGCGGGGCGGCGGGGCCGGGAGGGAGGGTGGAGGGGGGGTTGGAGCAGGGTGGGTGGTAGTAAACTATGGCAAACAGCCGAACAGAGGTAAGTAAACAAATAAATAAATAAAACAAATTCATTGTGCGCTGCATTACCAAATGCGATGCAGCGCGCGCAACGAAATTCGTTTTATTTACTTATTAATTTACTTACCTCCGTTGGGCCGTATTCCATATTTTACTGCACCCCACCCTGCTCCACCCCCACCCCGCAGCATTCCCACTACCGGCCGCTACGGTTTTTTTCAAGTAAGATATTCCCATTGCTTTTCTTTTTTTTTTTTTTATTTCAAGTCGTTTTTATTGAGGTAACAAACCAAAAGTAAAGACAGTACAATAATTCTTCCGTTACAGAGTGATTTGATACAGGTGTTGTTAGACAATTACAGAAAAACAAATGATAAGAAAGAAGAAGAAACATCAATTCTTGCTTGTCTCATTTATATAGATTAACATGCCGAACACTCAAAGTGTGGATGCAGCGGGTAGGACTCTAACATAGGATCGCAGGGGCATCAACTGTTTCTCTAGAGGACCAAAGGAAGTCCCTTGCTTCTGGGCATGTGCGTATTGTACCAGTGACTGAAAAACAGATATCTGCTTCAGAGAAAGAGAAAGAAAGAGAGTGAGAGAACGTGTGTGCATGCATCTGCACTAGATGCCTGCAGTGCTGATGCTCACGTCCTCTTATTTCTTAACGCCTTACTCAGGGCTTTAAGTGGGCCGGGTCTTACAGGTGCATAAACAAGGCATAGTTGCTGCCTATTTATCTTATGCAACTAACAACCATTGACAAAGCCAACAGTCCAGGCTTGTTGTAGATATGATGTTACTTGTTGCATCATATATCTGGATGCAATGACAGAAACAGCAAAATACAAGTCGGGCGGCACACTATGCTAAGCACAGATTGTTAGCTTACATGTTTGTAAGCCACACCATAATTACATTGCCCACGCCTCTTTGAGAGACCCCCAGTTTTTTCATCCCACTTAAATCCCTGGCATTACTGTATGTTCTGAAAACAAACAAACAGTAAGAGTAATAGCCATATATCAATGCATATTTATTTATTTATTTGCGGATTTATATCGCACTTGAATCGACTCCCGGAGGAGTATCTCTGCGCCCTAAGAAAACCACAAGCACAGTCAGAGGGGAACTAAAAGAATTAATTTTGAAACAGAAAAGTTTTAAGCCGCTTCCTAAACAACAGATGTTCTGGACATTGTCTGAGAGCTAATGGGAGCTTGTTCCATAATGAGGGCCCAACCACAGTCTCCATGTCTGGCCTTCTTTGCACGGGGCACACACAGTAGAAGCTGGTTGCTGGACCTAAGGGAGCCAGCAGGAGAGTAAGGTGTAAGTTTGTTTTTTAAATATGCGGGACCTAATCTGTTTAAGCTCTTGTGAATTAGGCAGCATGTTTTAAACTTAATCCTTTGCCGGACCAACAGCCAATGTAGTTTGTCCAAAAGAGGTTTGGACGCAGATCTAGGAGGGGCGTTCAAGACCAACTGGGCCGCAGTATTCTGTACAACTTGGAGTTTGGCTAATACTCCCTCATTTGCAGAACAGTAAGAGTAATAGTCATATATCAATGCATATTGATTTGTACTGCCCACCTCTTGCAGTTACATGATTGATTACTCTTAAGGAGAAACTGTAGAGTATTGTAGAAATGTTGTTCATCCAGATAACCTGTTTTTCTAGCGGGCCATAAGGTGCTGTCACTAATTTTCTGAGCCTGTGCTCATGCTTAAAAAATAGATTTCTGCCTCACTAACCTCCTCAATGTTCTCGCCATTGTCTGATGGCCCAATCCAAAGCAGCAAGGACTTAGGGCCTGGTGTACAAAGATTCCTATTAAGAAGTCGTATATTGCATCAAATAAAGAATTGCGATTTGCATTTTCTAATTGGGATTCTACTAAAATGGATTCAGTAGAAATGGGTTCAATTTGCACACAGATTTGTACCAAATGCATTGTATTTTTTGGTCCAACCTATGTATCAATAGGTTGGTTCACAACATACCATTTGATAGTGAGTCGCCCTTTGGGATACCTCATAAATAATAACGAGGCACGTCACAAATTGGGAGCCACTACGATAAGTTGGAATCACAGGCATGGTGACTGACTTGGATCATTAAACCGTGATTGTTTTTAAATAAAGCTTTCTTTGTTTTGTAAATGCACCCAGTTTTCCTAAAAGGAAAATGTGATTCATATAAAAAAGAAAATGAATACATTTACAAACATTTCTGGGAGCAAACAGCAGTGCCATGGATCACTGCCTGCTCCAAAAAAGTATTTGTCGTCATTCACAAAAAGTAAGGGGTCCCTGCAGTTCCTTTAACATTGTTGTATGTTTACCACCAATTTGGATTTGTTGGTAAAATATGAATGATTTGCAACCAGATTTTGGTAGCTAAATATATAACATACGTTTGGGAATCAGGACTTCTTTTACACTTCCCTTTTAAATAGCAATTCTGTGTTTAGTCTGAAACCCAATTGTGGTTTGATAACTGTTACAGAATTTGAATTTGGGTTTTGTAGACTTGACAAAGCCACTTTGCAGTCCCAAAAGATCAAATTCGACCTATTTGATAATAAAATCTCTTTGTAGATGAGAGCCTCAGAGAACTCAATCAATCAATCAATCAATCAGGTGTTTGTTAAGCGCAACGACTCACCCGTAGGGGCTCAAGGCGCTGGGGTGTCAGGGGGGGGTCGCAGGTTCCAGTCCATCAACAAGGGGGTCTGTCAAAGAGCCAGGTTTTGATGTTTCTTGCGAAGATGGAGAGCAATGTTATTTGTCTGAGCTGGAGCGGAAGGTCGGCCTCCCGATCTGGTCTTTCTGGTGCAGGGGACCACAGCGTAGGAGAGCTGGGCTGATCATAAGGTCCTTTCGGGTGCGTGGAATTTGAGTCGGCTGTTCAGGTATGCTGGTCAGGTGTCGTGGAGGGCCTTGTGAGTGTGGGTTAGCATCTTAAAGGTGACTCTAGCTTTGATGGGGAGCCAGTGGAGTGTGCGCAGGTGCTGGGAGATATGGCAGTGTCTTGGCAGGTTGAGGACCAGTGTTGCGGCGGCGATTTGGATGTTCTGTAGCTTGCGGGTGAGGTTTTTGTTTATCCCGGCATAGAGTGCTTTGTCGTAGTTGAGCCTGCTGGTGACCAGGGCGTGAGTGATGGTCTTTCTGTGTTCCATTTGAAGGTCTTACGTAGGGAGTGGAGGGGGTGGAAGCAGGAGGACGAGATGGAGTTGATCTGGAGGTCTGTTTTGAGCTCTGACTCCAGGATGATTCCCAGGTTGCGTGCGTGGTTCGTGGGGGTTGGCTGGCTTCTGAGGGTGGGGGCCACCAGGTGTCGTTCCAGGCATCGGGGTTGGATCCATAATGAGTACTTCCGTTTTGTTGTTGTTTAGTTGTAGGGAGGTGTTTTTCATCCATTTGGCGGCGGATTCCATGCCTTCTCGAAAGTTGTGTCTGGCGGTGTTAGGTTAGATAGAGAGGATGAGTTGGGCATCCTCTGTGTATGACACAATGTTTAGTCTGTAGGTTCTGACGATGGGGGCGAGCAGAGCCATGTAGACGTTGAAGAGCGTAGGGCTGAGGGAGGACACCTGGGGGACTCTGCAGGTGGTAGGTGTAGGGTCCAAGAGGAAAGGAGTAGTCTGACCCGCTGCGTTCTGCCGGAGAGTAAGGAGCGGGTCCAGTCAGGAGCCTTGTCTTCGATCCCTGCATCGTGGAGTCTGCGTATTAGGGTGTGGTGAGAGACTGTGTTGAACGCCGCTGAGAGTTCGAAGAGGATGAGGGCTGCTGTTTCCCTTGGTCCAGTAAGGTATGGATGTTGTCTGTTGTGGCGAGGAGGGCGGTTTCCGTACTGTGTTTTTTTCTGAAGTTGGCTTGGGAGGAGTCGAGGATGTTGTGCTCTTCGATGAATGTGGCGAGTTGGATGTTTTTGGCTTTCTCAATGAATTTCGCTGGGAACAGGAGCAGGGAGATGGGTTTGTAGCTTTTTAGGTTGTGGGGTCCGCCGAGGGTTTCTTCAGGAGGGGGTTGATCTCAGCGTGTTTCCAGTCGTCAGGGAATGAGGCGGTTGCCAGGGAGTGGTTGATGGAGTGGCAGAGCATGGGTGCAATGGTGTCGGCAGCTCTGTTGAAAATGTTGTGGGGGCAGGGGTCCGTGGGGGCCCCAGAGTGGATTGGCTTCATCATCTTCAGTCTGTCTTCAGTGGTGAGGGCTGTACAGTTGTCGATCGCTGGCTTCAGGGTGTCGGGGGTAGATGCTCTTGATTTTGTGGTGGAAAAAATATGCTGAGTTTGTCGCAGAGGTCTTGTGAGGGAGGGATGACGGTGGACTCGCTGGTGAGTTGGGCAAACTCCTTGATGATGTTAATGTTGAAGAGTTCTTTGCTGCTGTGGGCATGAGTGGAGATTCTGTCTTCAATCGCTTTTTTCCTAATTTTTCTGATGAATTGGTGGTGGGCGTTGGTGGCGGCTCTGAAGTTGTAGTGTGCTTCTGTGGATTTGGTGTTCCTCGAGGCCTTTTTGAGGCGGCAGCAAGTGCATCTGTACTCTTGAAGTTCGGTGGTGAACTATCTAGCTTTTTTGACGTGGGTATTGTTGTTTTTTTTCTTGAGGGGGCTATGGTGTTGGCTCTGTCGGAGATCCATCTGTGCGGGGTTCAGTCTGAGGTGTTGGGGTTGTCGTTTTCCGCGATGGTTGGGGTGGAGTTGCTGAGTGATGAGGTTAGCTAGTCGTCGATGATTCTGGTCCAATTTCTTACTGCGAGCAGGTGCTGGTGTCTGTGGATGATGGGTGTTCTGAAGGTGAAGTGGACGCATCAATGGTCAGTCAATGAGCTATCCGGTGGTGTGGCTGAAGGTGATGGAGTTTCCTGTTGTGGGAGGGGTCGAGGGTGTGTCCTGCTGAGTGCGTGGGTTCGGTCACAATGTTGTGGAGGTTGTCCAGGAGGGATGTGTTGCTGGGGTCCAGTTGGTTATCGAGAAGGAAGTTGAGGTGTCCCAGTAGGGTGTGGTTGGTGGACACGATGGCATGCAGGGAAATGTTGTTCATGATGGCGTTGGTGAAAAGTCTGCGGGGTCCAGGGGGTCCGTAGATGAGGGTTCCTCGGAGGGTGGAGGTAGGTCTGGCCAGTATCTTGAAGTGAAGATGCTCCATCAGGTCTGCGGGCTCATCAGCGAGTGTGCCCAGGCGGAGGGTGGATTTGTGGACCATGGCGATTCCTCCAGGTTTTGGTAAAGAGTGCTACGTCCGGGGTGGTGCTGTCAAGGAGGTCCCAGATTTTGGCGGTGTTTTTGTGGAGGGATTGGACATCGAGGAGGATGCATTGCAGGGTGTTCAGTTTGGTTGTATTCTTGCGGGCGGGTTGCGCTGGGTCCGTGGTCTTGGCAGTGTTGCAGGTATGCCGGCAGCGGTGACAGCTGAAGGGTCCGTGGGTGTCGGCTGGTGATGCTAGCTTGCTGTTGTTGTTGCGGCCTGGGTTGAGAGCATGGAGTGCTGCTGGGTCATAGCGTTGGAGGTGCAGAGATCCAGGGTTCCTGGCGCTGGTCGCAGTCAGGTCGCGGACTGGCGCAGACGGTTTTGACTTTGATGCGCCGGCGGCATGGCCGCCATTAAGTAAGGGTCGGGGAGGGCTGGACTGCTGGGAGGTGGGAGCAGGGAGGGGAGCTGGATTGGGCCGGTTGCACTGGCCCGTCCTGATGGAGAGTGGCCACGGGGGCAGCAGCGGCGGGGAAAAACGGGCTGAAAAAGGCAAAAGGAAATAGGCAAAAAGAGAGAGAAAAGTGCAAATAAGGCAGTAAAAGTGCAAGAAAGAGTGGAGGAAAGACACAGAGGACACAGAAGGATAGTAAAAGAAGGAGATTAAGATGAGGGTAAAAAACGAGTGAAAAACGGAGAAAAGACACAGAAGCAGAGTGAAGGGGGAGCTTGAATTTAGGGGAAAATTGAGAAAATACCCACAAGGGGAGTGAATGGGGGAGGAAGAAGTGAGGGGAAAAAAAGAGTAAAAAAAGGAGAGAAAAGGCGGAGCGAGCGAATGGAGACAGAGGTCCACTGGACCACCAGGGATGAGGCGCAGGTGAAACCTCCGGGTGGAGGAGGGCCTCGAACACCAACACTCGAGAGTTCAGGGGCTCGGGGGAAGGCCTCACTTAATGGTGGAGCTGCGAGGGAGAGAGAGCAATTTCACTGACAATGAGTCAGTGGTCTTGCTCGCCTGTCCCTGCAGTTGCCGCCATTAAGTAGGGGTTGGGGAGGGCTGGGCAGCGGGGAGGGGAGTGGAGCTGGTTGTGCGGGGAGGGAGGGTCTGCGGGGGTAGCAGCGATGGGGAAAAACGGGCTGAAAAAGGCAAAAGGAAATAGGCAAAAAGAGAGAGAAAAGTGCAAATAAGGCAGCAAACGTTTAGGAAAGAGTGGAGTAAAGACACAGAGGACACCGAAGGAGAGTGAAAGGGGGAGATTGAGATGAGGGTAAAAAACGAGTGAAAAACTGAGGAAAAACACCAAAGGAGAGTGAAGGGGGGAGCTTGAAACGAGGGGAAAATGACAGAAAATGGAGGAAAGACCCAGAAGGAGAGTGAAGGCGGGAGATAGAAGTGAGGGAAAACTCACAAATTATATTATTACTACACGTACTACTGTGTAGTGTGATTTCAATCACCTTGGCTTGCTGAATGTATTTGGTAAATACACTGTATCATGCAATGCACCATTATTAGATTAGATTAGACATTTGTAGCCAGATAAACTAAATATTTTAACAGTTGCAAACGCTCCAATTTGTCATTTGTGACAGTTAAAATTATTTTTCCTGTGTACTAATCCCATTTAAGGAGTCTTAAAAATGTTCACAACTCCTAAAACTGGAATGCGAACGGATACGATTTGGCATCTCGAAGGGGCATATCACAGGCTTCACAAATACTGAATTGATTTCAGTGTTTTGCAATCAAAATCTGAGTGCTAAACATTAATATTTTGCTAACACCTCAAAAGAAGGTAGGAATGCATTGGAAAAACAGAAGCAGTCCCAGGGGACAACTTCCCTTTTGTGAATATAAAAATAAAATGTTTGTTAAATTGTAAGCAGTGCCCCTCAAGAAAGCCGACAACTCTTACACAAACCAGCAAAACAAAAAGTAAAATTTCCTTTTTAAACACATTCCCAATTAATTTTAGAAAAACAGACTATGTTTTTAAAGTCTAGTTTATTGAAAGGCAGTCACAGATATAGTGATATGGCCATAAGTTCTCTGCTGGCCTTTAATCATTGTGATTCACAACTTGCGACCTACCTCATTAATATTCATGGGGTGTCGGGTTGCGACCCACTATGATTCAGAACTGTAGAAACCAACCTATTAGTACCAGGTCAGTTCTTCAAAATCTTTACTGGTTGCAAACATACTAGTCTTGATTTTCAACTAGTATTTTGAGAAGAGATATTCGTATATCTGGTACTTGGATTAAATGGGATATTTTCGATGGCAGCCAGACTGCCACCAAAAGGCCATTGGTGGTGTCCCTCTGACATCCTGGGAATCGGTCTGACCGCCAAATTACAATACTGGCAGTTTGAGCACAGAGGGTGGGGGGTAGGATCACTGCCTACGACAGGATCACAGATCCTGTTGGAACGTCAGTTGGATTCCTAACCCTACAATGGCGGCGGGCGCACAGTGCATGGATGTTTACAAACTGCCTTCTTGCACTGCAGCTTGTGTCGTGGCCACAGTAGAAAAAGGAAAGTTTCCTGCCATCTACAGGGCAGTGGTCTTATCGTTATATGGTGGGTTGGATCACCGATTCAATGTCGGCTGGTCATATTCCCGCTGCAATGGCAGTTAGTCATCCGACCAACCAGCATCGTAATGATGCCCAGAGTGTGGTGGACTGCTCTGCAGACCAAGTAGCAGCCTGGGCTTCAGATCCTTCTTGAGATCCAATTCAGGAAGGATCTTCAAGACCTGGCTCTTCAACTGAATCTTCATACCCAGACGGATCAGCAACCACCCGCTCAGCACCTTGAGACTCTCACGGGCAAGTTATCACACTATACAAACTCCTGATTGATTGATTGATTGATTGATTGATTGATTCATTATTATTATTATTATTTAGCTTATAACGCGCCTGGTTACTCCAAACTGGAGTGTCCCCGCAGTAGAACACCAGCAATCCCTAGCACCTCACCAGGCTGGCAGCCTTAGCATAGCCCAGACTTCCAACCGTCAAGGGGCACTACTTTCGCCCTCTATACGAGCGTTGAAACAGCCAGGTTTTAAATTTCTTCCTAAACAAGGTTTCCGATGAACACAACCATAGGTCCATAGGTAGATCATTCCATGCCTTAGCTGCCAGGAGGCCAAAGGATCTCCCTACTGCTCGAGCCCTACGTACCCTGGGCACAGTCATTTTGGCTGTGCCCAATGATCTCAGGTTACAATAAGATTTATACTCAGTCATAAGAGGGAGCTAAAATCTCGGCCTCTTTTGATGGAAGATCCTATGTCCAAAGCCTAGGGCCCTAAAAGTCACTCTGGCTTGCATGGGGAGCCAATGGAATGTCATCAAGGCTACCCCCACTGATGCCCGCCTGGGAATATTCGGAATCAGCCGAGCAGCTGCATTCTGAACTTTCTGCATCATATTCAAATTCCTGGCGGTCACCCCTAAATAAAGAATGTTACAATAATCAAGACATGAAGTAACAAGAGTCTGTACAATGATTCGTTTAGCATCCATAGGAAGAAGGTCCAAAATGTTACATAGCATTTTAAGAATGCCAAAACAGGCTCCAGCTACCGCAGATATCTGCTCAGAAAAGGACAGATTGTCGTTGAACCGCACTCCCAAATTTTTGACCTTAACTTTCGGGATCGGACTGGGTCCCAATTCCTCCAGCCACCATAACTGGGACCAAAGTGAGGGCTGTTTACCAATTACCAACACCTTGGTCTTACCCGCATTCAACTGAAGACAACTGTGTTTCATCCACTCAGCAAGTGCACCCAAACAGCTCTTAAAATCAGATGCCATTCCATATTCATTTTGCTTCAGAGTAACAATCAACTAAGTGTCATCAGCATATGACACTAGTTCTACCCCATGCCTTAATACAATATCCGGCAGGGGGCGCATTTAGATATTGAATAGGGTTGGGCTAAGAGCCGAACTCTGCGGCACCCCCTGTGACAGAGGGCAGACTCTAGATGTAAAAAGATGTTGTATAACCTGGAATGTTCTATTCTGCAAGAAATTTTTCAACCACTCCCAGATACCGCCGCTGACCCCGGCCTCTCTCAGCCTCACTAATAACAGGTCATAAGAAACTGTGTCAAACACAGCACTCAGATCAAGAAGTATCATTGCAGCTGTCCTACCTTCATCGGCTGCGGTTCTCAACGCTTCAGCGGCCAGGAGTAGGGCCGATTCGGTACTGTGAAGTGGCCTAAAGCCAGACTGAGTGTCATGAAGAACCCGGCTATCTTCCAAGAACATGGACAGTTGACGGTTAAGATGTTTCTCTGCAATTTTAGCAACAAAGGGGAGCAGGGAGATAGGTCTCAGATTTTCCGGAAGGGCAGGGTCTAAGGAAGGTTTCTTCAGCAAAGGAGCTACCATAGCGTGTTTCCAGTTGCAGGGTACCTGCCCTTACTTAAAGGACATATTCAGTAATGCGGTGAGAACTGGAGCAATAGCCTCCTTCCCTAATCACAAACATTTAGGGAGAATGGGGTCCAGAGGGGACCCTGATTTGACCACATCCATCAATTGCAAGATCTCACTTTCCACAGGAGGGGGAAAAACAAACCTATCCTTGATACCGTGATCAACTGCGGCAGAGATAGGAACAACATTCCTACTACTATCTTGCCCAAAAAGAAATTTGCAACCTTATTGCACTGATCTGTAGACCCCGGAAGGGCTGCCCTCACACGTTCTAAAGAGGATAATTGCTTAACTACCTGAAAGATGCTCTTAGTGGAATATTTTGCCAACTTAATCTGCTCCATATAAAATTCCCTACTTACTCTCCTAATCTGTAGTGGTTTAATGCCGATAGGTAGAGCAGCCTATCATCCTCCAGGTAGCTCTTTCTCCACTGGCGTTCAAGGCGTTTGCAACCCGTTTTCAGCTGTGCCAATTCTTCTGAAAACCATTTTGCAGATGCAGTCATGCGTGTGCTTTTACCTGGTTTCAGGGGAATCAAGGATTCCACAGCATCCTTGATCCAGAGGGAGACTAAATCCTCTGCTCTCTCCATTTCGGCCCCTAGATCAGGGGTACTAGAAAGCAGTTTCTCCTCAAAAGTGTCCTCGGTTAGGGCTCCTCATTTCCGCACCATTCTGGGTGCGGGCAACTTGCCCTTCTCAAAAAGGACCTCTCTAGGAGGCCTAATCCTAAAAGGAAGAATACAATGGTCGGACCAACCTATAGGGATAGGAAGCAAGGCTTCGATCTCTTTACAATTAGTAAAAATATGTGGCCTCTATTGTGCGTAGGAGTGTGGATCAATTGGTTCAAACCCAGTGCCAAACGTCCTTGAGTCAACTCTGTAGATTCTTTACTTACTTTACTTTCAAAATGCAAGTTCAAATACCCCAAAAGGAGGAGGTTTGAGTAGAGTATGACATAGGGGGGCAGGGTTTCCAAGAGTTCATCAATAAAGGCTCTGGGTGGACCAGGAGGTCTATAAACGAGAAGCTCTACGATGGATCTGGCACCAGTAATACTTCAATTAAAAAAGGCTGCTTCACAACTTGCCATTGGCAACTTCAACACTTTTAGCTGAAATTCTTTCTTAATTATGACGGCAATGCCCCCACCCCTCTTACCGGATCTATCCACCCGAAGGATAACATAACCTTCAGGTAAAGCATCCAGTATATCAGGGACAGACAGGTCATTCAGCCAGATGTCGACCAAAAATAGCCCAACCGGTGTTTGGTCCGTAAGTAGGTCAAATATTTCTACAGAATGTTTACTTAAAGTTCTACAATTCAGGGAGAGGCAGAGTAGAGGGGGATCTACAACTCTTCCGGCTATGCCACTTACTATGACTTCCATTAACCTATAGCCACAGTTCCTGCAATCTCCTCGCCCACCATCAACCGCTAAGAATGCTAACGCTCAGGGCCATATTTACAAGCCCCGTATGGCACATTTGCGCCGCCATTGCGTGACTTTTGCGGTCGTGCTGCATCAAAATTCTGTGCCTGCTTGCAGCAGGCATTAGGATTGACGCAACATGATAGGCATACGGGCACCCCGAGCCTTGCTGGAGCTGCGTTGTGCTTGCGACGCAACTCTACCAAAGCACCGCCTTTCTGCCGGGGGATGTGACACGCATCTGCCCATCCGTGCGCCACGGTGCGCCGCATTGTAAATAGGGCACATCAGTGGTGGCGCATGGGTGGTTTGGTGTGTAGCAACTGTTCTGGCGCATCCCTGCTAATTAGCAGAGATGCGCCAGCATTTGTAAATCTGCCCCCTGTGCCTTCTAGGCCTCTAACTACCATCAATTCCTCCGAAGAACACCCCCCACTACACCTGTTAGAAGAACCAGGGGTCCTGACCATAGGCGCGCCCGCTTGAGCATGTGCAGATGTAGTGTGTGCGCTGGCAAGTCCAGAACGCTCCAGCTGCACTACACACTGTGCCGGAAGTAGAAGTGTCGGGATAGGACGGAAATGCCGGGGGATACTACGCAGCGCCCTCCGCTCAATCGGCACAAGCAGTGGCAGACCAGGGCGAGAGTACCCCCGGTGAGGACAAGAGCAACGCACAGTTCAAGTAAGCAGCCCTTCCCTTCCTTCTTCCCTGCTATATGTGGCACATGAAACAGCACAAGTGCTATTAAAAAAAAAAAAACGCGAGCCAGCACAGTTTAAAAGATTTTTAAAAGAGTTTTTAAAAGAATGCACCCACAGTAAAATGCCCACAAGCTGATCACAGCGTTTAGCGAGGCAGGCGCCAAGGACTGAATAGTGTCCCATGAATAGATTCATTCATTCATTTATTGTCTTCATTGTCTTCTAAGACAACATTCTTATGATGTTAGGGGTCCCTTATTTAACGTGTTTGATTGCAATAAATACTGGCATCACTTACAAATGGAATGTAGCATAGAGAGTGTTTTCATTCTGACAATGTTGGTTTTCCAGAGTTTCTGAACATATACCATGTTTGTCCAAACGCCTGTTAGCACCACCTGTGCAGATAAGATACTTTCTCTAGCCACTTACATATTCAAATTTGAAAAAGATAGAATTTTATGTGGATCGAACTAGCCCAGATGAGTGGCTAGTCGCTAACTTTTCGACAGGCCTGGTTAATACTATAGAAGTTTATATGTATATCTTTTTTTGGTGTAATATATTTTAGCATTTCATGCATGCACTTGCAAAAATATGGTACAAATTCAAAGCAGGGGCACAACAAAAAACTCTCTATCACGTTATTTAAACAGCAGGTCAAGGTTGGTTCGGTATTTCAATTGCCATTCATAATCCTTTGCATGAAGCTAGAGAGGGGAAAACAAGCATTATAAAAGCTATATGGTCTCCGATATAACAGGTCGAGCTCATGGCTATACCAATGCTTTTTGAGGAGCTTAGCGAATTGCATACATCAAAAAGCATGCACACACATGCCTTGAACACTTGCGAAAAGAAAACCCATTTCAAGATGGTCAACGAAATACCTGCATGTGCTGTGATAATTGCATTATCTTGCATGCCAATTGTCGTGATGCGTGATGGTCATTTTAATTTACCATAAGGACATGGTGGACGTCCAAGTTTAAACTGTATATTAAATGTGAATAAAAGAATAAGAAGTCTGGCTTTGGTAAAAAAAAATTCAAAAGATAACACAGGGGGAAGGGAGAGTAAAAAGGAGCGCTCAGGGAATGGTTAAAAGGAGAGGCAATGAATAGAAAGTGTGCAAGACCTGTAAAAAAATATGTAATCAGCCCAATAGCACTTTGCACCTGCTGGGCCCTCGTAAAGATAAATAAATAAAATAAAATGACACCGAGATTGGAAGGAGGAGCGAGGCGAGGGGACCAGGCCCTACTGCTGATTAATTCCATTGGGCATTTTCGGATTTTGAAGGCCTGGGGCAACTACTAGCTCATGTGTTACTTTTACAGCTCCCCAATGATAATTTCATTCCGGGGAGCGAGGGAGAGAGAGATAGACAAATAGGGGAGGTGTGGGGTGGGGGCAAGAAAAAGAGACGGAGAGGGAGGACGACTGGCTTCAACTTTTTTTTTTATCATGGCTGCTTTCCCTCACAAATTTGGCCCTGCGAAGAACAGCGGAGTCAAAAGAGGAGTAAAGGGAATGTGGAGTAATGGCCAGAGCTGCCAACTTTGGAGCTTGGAAACTAGGGGCCTCATTTATGAAAAGTGACGCATCGCTGCATGAAAACAGCGATGCGTCACTTTTCATTGCGCCATCCTTGCGACATGGTGTATGACGCATCATGTCGCAAGGAGTTACAGATACGTCAGTATTTCTGACGTATCTGTGGGCGCAAAAATGACGCATTGCTGGAGTGTGTCACAAAAGTGACGCAACTTCAGCAATGGGCCATTTAACATAAGCATGATGCAATTGCATCCTGAAAGTGACGCAGTGGAATGTCATAGATTTCACTGCGTCATTTCTATGAGGCTTACTTGCGTCAAAATGCCCACCCTGCATACATTATACCTGGCATAGGTATAATGCAGCGCAGGGGTTTACAAAGTGACGCATCTACCTAGATGCGACACTATGTAAATATGACGCTCCATGGCACATTTTTACCATGCTGGTGCGTCACAAAAAGTGACGCACCAGCATGGTACGTGGATACAACTCATCCAAGTCAGAACACTGTGAGAACAAATGCTCCTGGGTTAAGCAAACACAAGAAGAGGGAGGAAAGTCATTGAATCAAGTTGTGACAACAATAATAGACAACACAGCTATCCAATCATGAGCAGGGGGCTGACCCAAAGCTGAGCTTTTGGCAAATGCTGTCTGTTCGAAACAATGGCTCTGCCTACCAAAGCCACCTATAGCCAAGGACTCTCACAAAGTGTAAGGGTGATGAAACATCTGGGGCATGTGGAACTGATAACACAAAACAGCAGCAGAACAGAGAGGTTGAGAGGGATGTGCAAGGAAATTAGAGAACATATAAATAGGGTTGAGCTAGAGAACTAACCAATTTAAACAAGTGAGAGAAAATTAAGTTGAATTGAAGGAGTAGAGGCAGTCAGTGGAAATGGAAAAGATGCAGCGAGAAGCAGGAGTACTAATAGCTTGAAGGTACAGATCTTCAACAAAGTCCACCTCACGTAGAGTTAGTGTATATCCTGGTGTTCATGGAATGCACAATGTGTGTTAAAATACCCCTCACACACCAAAAGGGCCCTTGGTGTCATGCTTCATCATTGGGGTCTTCCCGCCCCGCTGAGGGACGGGGCAGTGCTACGACAAGCGATTACGCTGGAGCACCTTTTTATTGTGGGTGCTATGTGAGGGAATAGGAGTGAGTGTCAGTAGGGTCAGGAGTGATAATAAATAAAGTGATGTTAAAAAATACCTGGCCTAGTGGTAGAAAAAACTTTTTAATAGGCACTGGCTGGTATTGTTAAAAATGTGATGCGGAGAGATAAAGCAAGTTAATGGGCTTACTCTCCTGTGCGGGTCAACATGTTTCGGGGCGCTATGCCCCTTCGTCAGGACCGGTGTCAGATCCCCATGTCACTCACTAATGTTTTACCACAGAAAAATTAAGGTGTATGTACAAAGAAAAGTGATAATGTTCTCTTTATCAATGTGTATAAATATAAATTATAGACATACGTGTCCCTAGCTTATCAGAAGTTCTGATGTAGTAAGCTTAGGAAGGTTGGAGTCAGTGCCCCATGAGCCCAGATTGGGCGAAGTGTATTTTGAGGGTCCAATTAACCCCCAGCACATTGGTGCTTCCTCCTTCGTCCGTAGCTTCCGTGTTTATAGCAGACTAACAGAAGAAGCATTTTCTGACACAAACTATAGACAGGGCCACTGGAATTATGAGGCAGGGAAAGGCCAAATTATACGGCAGTGTTCAACAAATTATGTAACAAGAAAAGTCAAATTATGCAGCATAATGCAGCACATTTTAAGATAGTATTAGTTCATTATTTTGTCTTTTTTACACTTTAACAATGTCTGGGAAAAACGTTAATCTCATTAGTACCAGATTAACACACAAATACAGCAAAAGCAACAAAAAGTTTACCTGTTAACCTATGCAAATGGCCTTCAATTGAGCAGCAACACATTCTGCAGAATTTGTATTAACCTTTGATCTGTTTGAGGTAGAAACACATTTTATGATTACATCTGCAGATTATGCAGCAAAGGATGAACTATGTGGCATATGTGGCAAGTTCTTAAATATGGGGATAACTTCGCATACTTCCAATGGGCCTGACTACAGGTCCTAACGGGTCTAGTGTTTGTGATCGCGCCAAGACCTAGCCAGACCAAACACAGCAAAGAATCAGGGGAACAGTGCTCCATCTGATCCAAATAGGGGTTACTGGGCTCATTGGATTTACAAGTTGTGTGTACACCATCTAGAGATTTCAGCTGCTAAAAGCACCAGGTAAGGACCATGGAAAAACATGAGGTAAACGACGCGGAAACACAAATTCCCCCATGTTGGCCGCCAAATTCTTACAATCCCTGTTCTGTCCCACCTCTAAAATTAGAAAGATATTGATTAAATGGTAAAAAATGGCCGATCCCATGGTCCTCGCAAGAATTATATGCTAGCAAATCATGTAGGCTCAATAGGGAAACTGCACACACATTTTTATTCCCGCTCCAGGGTGCAGATTTCTGATTTTTTTCAAATTCATCAATGTTTTTAAGACCACTTCTTGAAAGCTTTTGTAACTCCCCAATTATGTGCATGTGAAGATGCTTCTGCGTGGATAAGGTAGCGGTACATAAAGTACAACGGAATATGTATCAATTCCTTCACTTTGTGCAGTTACATATTTTTCTCCTCGGGAAAAATATTTCCACATGGTTTCACTCTGAAAAAAAAACTTCACTTAGATCCGGTCTTATTTGAGGGTGTGGCCTGTCATATCCCTGAAAGGGATTTACTCCTGTCCTGAACAGGAGTCAATCTCTAGCTGTTTCCAGGGTGTGAATGGCTCTTAGAGCTGATAATGAATTGCTAGGTACAAACTCACAAGTCTGTGTTTTTTTTTAACGTTCTATAGGATCACCTCCCTGATGAGTCTACTTTATATCTATAGAGAAGTTTTACTCCTACTTAATATTACACCGTACTGGGTGAATATTATGCATTTGTAAACCAATTTAGTATTCAGCTTCATATTTTGAGTCTTGCAAAACTGAATTTTCACTGCGCTTGGTGCCTGTAAGTTGAAGCTAGCAGGTTGTGAATCTGGCCCGGTGTGTTTTTGTGTACTGAAAAGCAGGATCTCCCTTTCCATTGTTCATCACACCCTTGCACTAAGACGCATGCGCCAACGTCGAACATGCACTGTTCCTGTCACGTAATATGGGGTCCCAGAGGGGACCTTGCATTCTCCCATTAAAGTCTCCAAAGCGCAGGGGCAAGTTACAAGGGGGGCTTATAGGGAAGACATCTCTGTTAGACTCTGGACTCAGCTGGCACAATAATAAAGATCTAACCTTTCTGCCGGGGGCATGCGAATGGGCGGGCCCAGCGGAGCCGTCATGGCAGCTGGCAGCAGCTGGAAGGGGCCTTTGCTGCTGTGGACTCAGGTGGGGGTTACAGTGGAGCTGATCAGTGCGGCAGCAAACCACGTTAAGGGCGCGCAATTAAGCATGATATATCCAGGGCCGGACTGGGAACTCAAAGCAGCCCTGGCAATTTTGTCAGACCAGCCCCCAGGGGAGGAAGGGGGTGCAAGTGTGAAGCACTGCTGCCCTTGTTACTGGGGGGCCGAAAGTGCAGCGCCGCAGCAAAATAGGCCCCCAGCAACAAAACCGGCACTCACCGCTGCAAAACCGGCCCCCACCCTTCCAGCCTCCTGGGGAAACGCTCGATGCCCGGTATGGCCAGTCCGGCCAGTCCGACTCTGGATATTTCTCAGTGGCGCCCTTCATGAAAGGGCATTTATCCGAGCTGCATGCCCAGTGGGTATATTTGCATTTTAAAAAACATTGTTCGCATTTACAAAGCAATTCTCTGGTGCAAATGGTGATGTTTTTGGGAGCACGTGCAATTTTCACCATTTGTTTATTCCTATACTCACAAAGGTTTGTACTAGAGGAAACCAGGAGGCGTTTGTTGTCATCAAAGTACACCGTAGCAAATCTCTGAGGATTCCATTTGTACGAGAGCTTCTGAAAGGTGCCCCAATCTGGCATCTCTTGCTGGCTCCAGTGCAGACCTTTCTGGATGTGCTACACAACTGGTGTAAACACGAGACAACGCAGAGATCTCTTCATTTGCTCCAGAGGAGAGCTTTAGAAATTGGCCCATACATAGGCGCTGTAGGCAGGGTCGGATTGGGATCACAATTCGGCCCGGGCACTCCCCCAAAAGGTGGCCCACTTTCCCGGATCGTCCCTTTTATGGATCACCATCTGGTTAGTTTCCTTAGACTATTTTTTTTTAGAAATGTTTGGAAAATTAAATATTTTAATGCTTCTAGAACCATTGAGATTGGCATAACTAGAATCTCTGCATACTGGCGAGGAGAAATAAAATAGCCTAGGTCCACAACACTTGATCTGGCTAGGGTTGCCCCATGGACGGTACCAAATAGAAGAAAATCACCCAAAGCCGGTATTTTTTCATCTGACAGGTATGTACTATGAGTAGTAAATGTAAGGCGAAAGCACTTTAAAATGTGGTCTAAAGCTGGCTTAATACTCTGTGACTGATAGTTTAAAAAAGAAAAGCTGAAAAAATAAGTTACAATGGAACAGGGACTTTTTTAAATATAAAGAGTTCTCTTTAATCATCATTGCCCAGCCTTTCCAGAATCTATCTGTTTATTTCTTGTTATTATTTTTTTGTAGTTTAATATAGTGTGAACTCTGCCTGGAGTCATTAACGCAATGTACATGGCCACCAGTTACAGTGTACAAGATTATGCTAATATATTATACAAGATTAAATTCAATTTTAGAGTTGAGCCTGTGAGAGCTTGCCTTAGCTATTGTTTACAAAAAGTGCTCGGAGCCCGGGCATTACTTACTATTTGTGCATTTGATGTCAGTCTTCTTTACAGGCTCCCTAATTGGCCAGACCAGCCCAAACATAATTGCTGGTCATTTCTGTGGTGTAGGGACAGAGGTACAGATTGATTCAAGTTAATCTATGCCAATCTGCTACTCACGACTGATTGAGATACTATTTCTCTCCCCTCCAACTACCCCTGCCTGCTGCTCCCTCCATATCTTTTCCACTTTTTTTCTTGCTTTTCAAATTTTCAACATGGCCCAAGGCGGAGAGAGGTTTTTTTTTAGGTTTCAGTTGCGGCTCTGGACTTAAAAATATACGAAAACTCAGTAATAGTGTTATTCTTAAACAGTGGAAAGAATACCGCTGACAACTTTCTCTCACGTTAGCCCAGTGGTATAAACACTATAAGTGAGTACTGCTGGGGCACTCATATTTCTGGTTTTAGCAGTATCCCTGGACTAATCAAGGCTGCAAAGAGCAGAATCTGAAAATTTGCTTGGGGAAGCCCCCCTCTGTGCCCAAATGTCTTCTTTATAAATGCAAAGGGCTGATGTTTTATGTATTTGTTTTATACAGCGCCACCCCTTGATCTTCTCAGTGTCTCGATGTAGTCACAAATGTGCGTTGTGACTAAACAATGAGAAATCTGGATACACGTCAACACTCCCTTACCATTCTCTGATGTTTTCCATGCCTAAACGTTCCTGAAACCCGCAATCCTAAAGAAATAATACATTTAAAGAAAACCTGCACCCCACTTTTCATGAAGTGCAAATTGCACAGACCTTTCACAAGCAAGGAATATCCCTGCTTTGCATCAAATAACTTATAATAAAAACACACTGGTTCGGGAAGCCCTTCTGTGGCTGTCTAACACCCTTTCTCTCTGACAGCAGAGAAGTCTCTGATAATTACTATTTAGGAAGCTTGTCCTACAGGAGCTCATGGTTTACAGGTGACTCTCACTTCATGATATAATACTCTATTCAGCTTTACTCAGTTACCAATAATAAGGGGCCCAACGGGTTTTGCACCATGTGTGCACTTGCTTTTTATTTCGCTGACATCTTACTGTACTGCATTGTTCATTTAACTCTTGTGAATGTTCGTTTACAGAACTGACACTGTTCCACTCAGTGCTTTCTGTACTTTTATAGATACACATTATATGCAGTGCTTCAGGTCTGACCTTAATGCCATATCCAGTCTTTAAGCCACGCAACCCCCCCACCCCCTCCCCCACCCCCTAACAAGGCCTAAAAGACACTGGGGCTGAGGTGACAACACCTGGCTGCTAGGAAGGCCGCTTATCTTACCCCCCCCTCCCAGCCCACCATAGCCTGAGTTGAGAATGGCACAAAGGCTACAAATCACCACCGCGCATATTAACACCCTCCCCAGTGCCCCATAACCTGAAGACTATGGCCCAGAAGGGTATGACACTGCTTCTGGAGAGGCAGGGGGCCGAGGCGAGAATGTCCTAAAGGCCAGAGCAAATCTAGGCATCCCGGCTCAAATTGCAGCAGGTCAGGAGAGAGCGTGATGCTGGCGCCTCATTAGATTGCCGTGGCCTGTCGTGGATTAGGGAAGACTGTATGTCTCTTGGGCCAGTTTGCAGAGGCCCCAAAAAAACGGCCCACAAGTACCCCTGGAGCAACGGCCAATCGGCCAATGCCCGAGTGCCCGCCTTCCCAATCCGACCCTGGCTGTAGGAAGAGGTGCGGGTGCTGCAGCACCACCAAAATAACCATACTGTACTTCGAACTGTGAATTTGCAATTAAGATGACTTTACATTTTTTCTAGCTTGTCACATTTGCGTTGCATTCAAAGACAGAGGTCAAGTGTCAGGCTAGTCTGAAAAATGGAGGGTTACTCTATTAAGATGGAGATTCGTGTTTAGTTTTCTTTCTTGGATTGCAAAGTGTAAGAGTGTTGTAAAGTGCACTAGCTAACAATCTTGCTAGTGTGAAAGGAAAGACTGTTGGGTGCTGTTTCTTTCTAACACACAACACATCTTAAATATCTATACATTAATTGTACAAATATTTCAAAACAACTAAGCAGTTAGGAAAGCAGAAATGAAGTACTGTTTTGTAATTCTGAAGTGTGATGGAAACAAGATTTTAATAGGACCAAAATAAATCAAGAAACTTTACTTGGTGATGCACAAATATAATAATGTTAATTGAAACCCAATTTCCACGCATTATCATTAGTGCACTATAAAGTTTTATCAGTAAAACTCTATGTACAAATATAGTCATTTTTTAATGGAAAATGTGCTGTCTATAAATGACAGTGTGCTACCACACCATGCTTTAGTAATACATTTGTGACAACGTGACCCAAAATGCAACATCAACTACATGCTACACTCTTTCCACTCTTTTTAGGGTCACGCCTGCAAAAGCATGCAATAGGGCGTGCATCTCACTTGCGAGACACTGATGTGTACATAAAGGGGCTTGGAGCCCGCTGGTGACTTACCATTTGTCTTCTGCAGCTTCTCTCTTCTATGCAGCCATATTCTTTGGAAACTGATGCTGAAACGTCATTTCCGATGCTTGCTGTGGAGCAGGGACCAAGCACAGATTAATTCAACTTCATCTGTGCCCGTCCGCTGCTCCTTTTGTGATATAAGTACAATTTATTCCACCTCTTACTCCCCCTGTCTGATGCTCCCTCAATAGCCCTTTTATTTATTTCCACCCGCCTGCCAATAGCGCTTTTTAGGTCTCGCTGAACCAATGCGTAAGCATTGTTCTGTGAGATTATAGTAAGGCTTCCAAAAAGCCTTCCCGAACTGCGAATTAGGCACAGTTCATGTGAGCCAGGCGCATGCATATCACCAGCCACATCGCACATCGCACTCCATACACCATTTGTCTGCAACTTCAAAGGAAGCCGCTCCCCCGCCCCCCCATCAGACTTCAAAGGAATGCACTCCCCCGCCTCAGCAATGCTACTCCCCTAATGAAAGTCTTTACATAGTCCATTGTCCCCATGTTTCTGTACACATTTCAATACCGCTTTTCTGTGCCTCGTACAATAATTCATTAATTTTTATATTCATAAGAGTGTTGTTTGCTTTTCAGCCGTCGCTCATGTGCTCTTTTTTTTACAAGCACCAACAGTGGATCACCCTTGTAAGTTTCAAAATAAATAAAATACTATGTTATCAAAAACATATTCTATGTATCTGTTAAGAGCCTGGCGGTAGCAATATCTGTTCCAGATGTAGTTTTCTAATGACCTGCACTTAGTTTGTTTAGTTGTTTACCTTCTTACTGATCAGAGTGCCCTGTATGTGCAATTTATATGGAGAATTTGCTTTGCATTTCAACCAAACCCTTCCAAGGACCCATGTCTCAGGTTCCAGCAGGCGCGGTTGTTCAGAAGATGAGGAGGGTCAATTATTTTTCTTGAGTTGCAATTTCACAACATGCTTCTCTATTAATGATTTCTATGAAATTACATTTTTGGCCCATGGTTGAATACATGTATATTGAAAATGCACGGGTGTGATTTCCATACATCAAATATGATTGAACGAGGGAGGTGCGGGAGTTCGTTTCAATCTAAGTAGGTGGTGTGCATTGAAATGCAGGTACTGTGGAAAGCAGGCACTTCATCAGTTGAGTGAGTTGGCCCCACTGAGACCCGAAAAGAACACGTCTTCTCTATGTAGCTGGATAAGCAGCATCGTTGAAACTACTGCCCTCACTCTACCACCCTCACTCTACCACTCTACTGCCCTCACTCTACTACTCTACCGCCCTCACTCTACTGCTCTACCGCCCTCACTATACCACTCTACCGCCCTCACTCTACCACTCTACCGCCTTCACTCTACCGCCCTCACTCTACCACTCTACCGCTCTAAAACACTCACTCTACCGCCCTCACTCTACCACTCTACCACTCTACCACCCTCACTCTACCACTCTACTGCCCTCACCCTACCACTCTACCGCCCTCACACTACCACTCTACCGCCCTCACGCCATCACTCTACCGCTCTCACTCTACCACTGTACCGCCCTCACTCTACCACTCTACTGCCCTCTCGCCCTCGCTCTACCACCCTCACTCTACCACTCTACAACCCTCACGCCCTCACTCTACCTCCCTCATTCTACCACTCTACTGCCCTCACTTTACTGCCCTCACGCCCTCACTCTACCACCCTCACTCTACCACTTTACCGCCCTCACTCTACCACACTACCGCCCTCACGCCCTCACTCTACCGCCCTCACTCTACCACTCTACTGCCCTCACGCCCTCACTCTACTACCCTCACTCTACCACTCTACAACCCTCACGCCCTCACTCTACCTCCCTCATTCTACCACTCTACTGCCCTCACTTTACTGCCCTCACGCCCTCACTCTACCGCCCTCACTCTACCACTTTACCGCCCTCACTCTACCACACTACCGCCCTCACGCCCTCACTGTACCGCCCTCACTCTACCACTCTACTGTCCTCTCGCCCTCGCTCTACCACCCTCACTCTACCACTCTACAACCCTCATGCCCTCACTCTACCTCCCTCATTCTACCACTCTACTGCCCTCACTTTACTGCCCTCACACCCTCACTCTACCGCCCTCACTCTACCACTTTACCGCCCTCACTCTACCACACTACCGCCCTCACTCTACCACACTACCGCCCTCACGCCCTCACTCTACCGCCCTCACTCTACCACTCTACTGCCCTCACGCCCTCACTCTACTACCCTCACTCTACCACTCTACCGCCCTCACTTTATCACTCTACCGCCCTCACACCCTCACTCTACCGCCCTCACTCTACCACTTTACCACCCTCACTCTACCACTCTACCGCCCTCACTCTACCGTCCTCACTCTACCACTCTATCGCCCTCACTCTACCACTCTAACGCCCTCTCTCTACCGCCCTCACTCACTCACTTTATCACCCTCACTCACTCTATCGCCCTCACTCTATCTATCTATCTATCTATCTATCTATCTATCTATCTATCTATCTATCTATCTATCTATCTATCTATCTATCTATCTATCTATCTATCTATCTATCTATCTATCTATCTATCTATCTATCTATCTATCTATCTATCTATCTATCTATCTATCTATCTATCTATCGCCCTCTCTAACTCTATCCATCGCCCTCCCTCACACTATCTATCACCCTCCCTCACTCTATCGCTCTCCCTCTATCTATCGCCCTCACTCTATCGCCCTCCCTCACTCTATCTATCGCCCTCCCTCCCTCTATCTATTTCCCTCCTTCTATCTATCTATCGCCCTCCCTCTATCTATCTATTGCCCTCTCTCTATCTATCTATCGCACTCACTCTATCGCATCACCACATCATCACTCAGCACCACCACAGCATCACTCAGGGTCACAACAACATCACTAAGCGCTACCACAGCATCACTGACGCCACAGCATCGCTCGTCGCCACCACAACATCACTCAGCGCCACCACAGCATCAATCTGTGCAAACGTTCAACAACAACTGGTTCAAATATGTTCTCTCAATGTTTCAAGCTTTATTACAAATGTCACAAAAAGATGTTAATATTTCTCTTCTGATCTCGGATTTTCGTCACAGTAAAATACACTGAATATAATCTTCACAAAAGTTATTTACAAAAGTTTAAGTGATTGCCATTACAAATTACAATAACTTTTATTTAAGTATTAATGATTTAAAAAAATTAAAAGCCATTGTTATGTGTAATATCAATACATCTAAGTCACGTAAATACAACACATATTGCATTACAAATGCTATAGGTGTCACATTTGCGAAAGTTAAAACTATTGGAATTTTAAATGACAAAGCTATTAATTTAGCTATTTTCAAAACCAACACATGAATACAAAATCTGTCATTTACAATACCAATAGCTCAAACTTTCCTAATGCGAGACCTATTGCATTGCAAATGCTTGTTTTTTCTTTCTCCTCGCTCCCAGGTTCCTCCTCGTTGTTGCATGCTGTTGCGCCCCTTACTGCTTGCACACCCTCTCCACCCCCTCTGGTGTTTGTCTTTTTCTTTTTTTTAAAGCTTTAAGTGAATTGCAGCGACATCCTGGCGGCCCCTCCCGCCTCCATCACCACTGAAGACACTTTGGCGGTAGGCTGACGGTCACTTATTCATCAAACAATATTCCCACACAACTCGACATTCGATTATACACAGAACTTTGTGTACCGCAACCTCACACAGGAACATAGATTCCTTACTGCTTACTCTCCAGCCCTCCCTCATCCTCAGGTGAGTCCTGGTCAGTCACCCTGGTGGAATCACCAGTCCTTATTTTCTGATCCTTACTTTCTTGCCAATGTGCACTCTCCCGGACTAGCCATTAATAAGGTCCTATTACAAGGCACAGTTATTTTGTGTGCAAATTCTGTTGCTGGTAAACATTGGTATCTCGGAGTGAGGTATTTCCAGGTGTACTATAACACATCATGCCCAGATAGTGAGGTTGGGAAAAGGTCTGGAGTACAGTATCAAACATTGTACCTCGACTGCCTTATGTTTTGCCACTTTCTGAACATTTCTGCTTGGGCAAACAGCACAAGTTTTTCCGCACTAAATGCACTCAAGGAAGGAAGGAAGGAAACAGGCATAGATATGCCAATTGCGCCCATCTCACAAGCATGATTTTTGCATAAACTTTTATTTCCACCCAAACTAGGATTTGTAGGGCTCAGGCCTTATAGCCAAACTGCTTCATACACATACTGAACAGAAAGAAACAATTTGCTGCGCTGCTGTCTTCCCCTCAGAGGAGATACAGTACCTTCCTGTAAGTGCACCCCGCCGCTTTGATGCACTAGACCGTAGGTACTCATTGTACGGCCATGGGCGTCCGCAGGGTGGGCAATGGGGTGCACTTGCCCCCCCCTGGATCGCCAGTGCGTCTGGTGTGGGCACAGTCAGGGCCTGCCCTAGTCCATCATGCTCTTGAAATGGTGCCATTGTTCCAGGTGGAATCCCCCTTCATTGGGTGGGAAGGGTGCAAGGGGGTGGCCGAGAAGGGTGCAAGGTAGAGGGGAGAAGGGTGCAAGGTAGAGAGGAGAAGGGTGCAAGGCAGAGAGGAGAAGGGTGCAAGGCAGAGGGGAGAAGGGTGCAAGGCAGAGAGGAGAAGGGTGCAAGGTAGAAAAGGGTGCAAGGCGAAGGGGGAGAAGGGTGCAAGGCAGAGGGGAGAAGGGTGCAAGGCAGAGGGGAGAAGGGCGCAAGGCAGAGAGGAGAAGGGTGCAAGGTAGAGAAGGGTGCAAGGCGGAGGAGAAAAGGGTGCAAGGCAGAGGGGAGAAGGGTGCAACTTGGAGGTGGAGAAGGGTGCAAGGCAGAGGGTAGACGGTTGCAAGGCATAGGGGAGAAGGGTGCAAGGCAGAGAGGAGAAGGGTGTGAGGCAGAGGGGAGAAGGGTGCTAAGCAGAGGGGAGAAGGATGAATGGTAGAGGGGAGAATGGTGCAAGGCAGAGGGGAGAATGGTGCAAGGCAGAGGGGAGAATGGTGCAAGGTAGAGGGAAGAAGGGTGCAAGGCAGAGAGGGGAAGGGTGCAAGGCAGAGGGGAGAAGGGTGCAAGGTGGAGAGGAGAAGGGTGCAAGGCAAAGGGGAGAATGGTGCAACAGGGAGGGGGAGAAGGGTGCAAGGCAGAGGAGAGAAGGGTGCAAGGTGGAGAGGAGAAGGGTGCAAGGCAGAGGGGAGAATGGTGCAACAGGGAGGGGGAGAAGGGTGCAACGCGGAGTGGGGAAGGGTGCAAGGCAGAGGGGAGAAGGGTGCAAAGGGGAGGGGAGAAGAGTGCAAGGCAGAGGGGAGAAGGGTGCAAGGCAGAGGGGAGGATGGTGCAAGGCAGAGGGGAGAAGGGTGCAACGAGAAGGGGGATAAGGGTACAAGGGGGAGGGCGAGAAGGGTGTAAGGCAGAGGGGAGAAGGGTGCAAGGGGGATGGTGATGAAGTTAAAAAATATGCCCCCCTGGAAACATTTCTACGGACGCCCATGAGTACAGCCCGCTGGCCGCCAGCGGCCCAGTAGGCCTTTATTGGCGGGCCACGGACCTTGCCTTGTAGTTTCCACCCCTGGCAGTCAACACAGAAGATGGCTGCAGAAGCATATGTAGTGGATACGTATACTACATATGCTCCTGTAGCCATATTCAGTGTTTACTGCCGGCCTCTGTGACAATAGGGGACCTTCTGAAAGCTTCCCAAAAGGCCCTTTAAAAATCAGCTGTAAGCGCTTTCACACCTGACTTTTAACGGGCCTTTTGGGAAACTTCCTGTTTGACAGAGACAGATAGAGGCGACAGATAGAGGCAAAGACAGAGACAGATAGAGGCAGAGACAGATAGAGACAGAGATAGAGACAGAGACAGATAGAGACATATAGAGAGAGAGACAGATAGAGGCAGAGACAGATAGAGGCAGAGACAGATAGAGGCAGAGACAGATAGAGGCAGAGACAGATAGAGACAGGGACAGACAGAGACTGATAACGATAGAGACAGGGAGAGAGACAGAGTTAGAGACAGAGATAGAGGCAGGGACATATAGAGGCAGGGACAGATAGAGGCAGAGACAGATAGAAGCAGAGAGACAGAGACAGATAGAGACAGACAGAAATAGAGACAGAGACAGGGGCAGAGACAGACAGATAGAGGCAGAGACAGACAGAGACAGAGAGGCATAGAGACAGAGAGACGGAGAGGGAGACGGATAGAGAGAGAGAGGGAGGTACAGGGAGGGAGACAGAGGGAGGGAGAGGGAGACAGAGGGAGGGAGAGGGAGACAGAGAGAGAGGGAGACGCGGAAAGACAGAGAGAGAGGGAGACAGAGGGAGACAGACAGAGGGAGACAGGGGGAAGGAGATAGTGGAAGGGAGACAGACAGAGGGAGACAGAGACAAAAAGAGGGAGAAAGACCGAGGCAAACAGAGAGAGGAAGACAGACAGAGGGAGGCAGACTGAGGGAGACAGGCAAAGGGGGACAGGCAGAGGTAGACAGACAGAGGGAGACAGATAGAGGGAGACAGACAGAGGGAGACAGAGGGAGGCATAGAGAGAGGGAGAGAGAGAGAGTGGGAGGCAGACAGAGGGAGAAGACAGAGGGAAACCAACAGAGGGAGACAGACAGAAGGAGACAGGGGGAAGGAGGTAGTGGAAGGGAGACAGACAGAGGGAGACAGAGGGAGGGAGACAGAGTCAAACAGAGGGAGACAGACAGAGGCAGACAGAGAGAGAAAGACAGACAGAGGGAGGCAGACTGAGGGAGACAGGCAGAGAGGGACAGGCAGAGGGAGACAGACAGAGGGACACAGACAGAGGGAGACAGACAGTTGGAGACAGAGGGAGGCATAGAGAGAGGGAGAGAGAGAGTGGGAGGCAGACAGAGGGAGACAGAGAGAGAGGGAGGGAGAAAGAGAGAGAGGGAGGTAGAGAGTGAGAGTGGGAGACAGATGGAGATGGAGACAGAGAGAGAGAGAGGGAGAGGGAGAGAGGGAGGGAGAGCGAGAGAGGGAGAGGGAAAGAGAGAGAGAGAGGGAGACAGAGAGAGGGAGGGAGACAGAGAAAGAGATAAAGAGGGAGGGGCAGGAGAGGGCCAAATTATGCAGCAGGGTTGAGTTATTATGTGGCAAGAAAAGGCAAATTATGTGGCATAATACGCCACATTTTGTAATAGTATTACTTAATTATTTTTGGCATTTTTGGGGTCAAGGCTGCAAAAGCATGCCCTGGTGGATGCGTCTCACTAGCGAGACACTGCTGTATACATAAAAGGGCTTGAAGCCTACGCATGACTTACTATTTGTCTTCTGCAGTGTCTGCAGCCATTTTCATTGGAAATTGCAGCCGAAACGTCACTTCTGATGCTTACTGTGTAGCAGGCACCAAGCACAGATTCATTTAACTTAATATGTGCCCTCCACTGCACTCAATGTGATTAAAGTACAATTTTTTGCCCCTCCCACTAACCCTGTCTGATGCTCCCTCAATAGCCCTTTTTAGGGTTGAGCCTGCGATAGCATGGCCTAGGGCATGCACATTGTGAGCGAGATGCTTTTGTTTACAAAAAAGGACTTGGAGCCTGCTAGTTGCTTACAATTTCTTGGCTTACATGGCACTCTTCTTTACAGCCTCGTACCTGGTCACTGTTGCCCTAGCATCATTTCCGTTCCTCTCAGTGGAGCAAGGATCAAGCGCTAATTGACTCAACTTGATCAGTGCCCTGCTGTTTTTCTTGATGTGATGGAGGTACTATTTTGTTCTTTTTAACTTCTACTGCCCTGGAAACAGAAGGTGTGTGACTGGCAAAAACTTGTTCAGCAGGACAAACAAAATTGCAAAGTTTTATTTTCTAGAGTTCACTTTCCGTTATTTTGCCAAGTCTTCTTTTCTCACTTTGCACTAAAATATTGTTTTGTTTTTGATTGTGGGTGCTGTTCTCAATAGATGGGGATTCTCTTGTTCTATATAATGTAAAGTGACATTGTTTCTTTCTTATGTGTAATTTTCAAAATGTTGCAGTGAAGTACACCTCTATCTACCTCACTCCATATACAATCTATCCCACCTCACCTCAGCCCACACCAAACCAAACCACTCAATCCAATCCGATCCAGCACACACAATCCAATCCACCCCAGACTAATCCAGTCCACCCCACTCACCTCAATCCACCACACTCCAATCCTCCCACCCACTCCAATCTGCCCTAATACAGTCCAAACAATCTGCCCCATTCCAATTCAAAACAATCTGCCCCACTCCAATCCAGCAATCCAAAACAATCTGCGCCACTCCAAAACAATCGGCTCCAATCCAAAACACTATGCCCCACTCCAAAAAACTCTGTTCCAATCCAATCCAAAACAATCTGCCCCAATCCAATCTGCCCCACTTGAATAAAAAAAAAAACTGTGTGTGCGAAGTGCTTCCGGCACTTCGCACGCGCTGGTGGCGAGTACCAGCCGTCCAGCGCTGCTTCATTCAGCCCAAGGCCCGATTGATTCGTGACCGTGACCCCCTCCAGGACGCTCCCCCTTTCCCCCCCCTGGATACACATGATGCTTTCGTAGAGGTTGGACCCCATCATCAACAGATTCACTCGACTCGAGGCGATGACCTCTGATTCACCTACAACGGGACCTCCAGACCCCCGGTCTCTCGTGATGACCTGATCCTCCACAGCACCGGTTTCTTAAGACAACTCTGTCCTAAAGATGTTCCTGACTAACAAGGATCGAAACGTCGTCGACTCCTCAGCTCATTAAATGGCGCATCCCCCATTCTGGCTCAATTGAATCGTTCACTCTAAACGGATAAAACTTCGCATTGTTATATGAGCCATGCCGTTGTTTTGATTCACTGTATATATTTGCACACTTGCACTCCACATGCCGTTCTAGCTGATCACAACTGTCACTTGAGTCGCTATCCGTATGTCACCGTCACATACCATGCACCAAGTCCAATTTGGGTTGTTTTACCATTAATTTTGTACAGTGCTGCTACAACTGTGTTTCTTCCTTTGTTTTCTAAATTATATGATGCCATGAGCACATTCCTAAAACCATTTGGAGTCTCCTTGTCTCTGTCCACGTAATGCTTTCCGCATGCATATGTAATTGTCTATACAATAATAACAGTTGGGTCATTGTTTGCGCATTATAAACTACCTACCCTGATCCCAACGTGGTTTATGGGTTATGCTCCTGTAGTTATCTACAAAAATGTCCAGGGTGTGGGCACCACAGGACATAGCTGGAGCCAACCCTAGGGGATCGGGTCTTCATGGTCATTAACGGCTCTGGGAAGGGCCCCAACTCCCTTTCCCAATTTTTGCCGGGCCATAGGGGATTGGATCCCCAGAGGCAAAAATGACCTGGGGAGGGTGGCTGCATGCTCCCTCTTCCCATTCTATCCCACCCAATTATTAGGGCCACCTAAGTTATGTGTCAGTGGACTGCCTAATTATGCGGCAGGCTACACTCAATTATGCAGCACAAAAAGGCAATTTGTGCAGCACATTCTGTAGCAGCATTGATTTACTATTTAATAATATATAGGTCAATTTTTTTTTTACCTCAACAAAGAAGTTAGACAATGAAAATTTACTATTTAATGTTTGCAAAGGGACATTACATCAAAGATCACCATGTTTCGCTCTAATTTAGTGACTTTTGATCTGTTTCAAGTAGACATATTTCTTTCACGAAATCTGCAAATTTTGCACCAAATGGTGGTCTATGTGGCAAATGCAGCACATCTATAATTATTCATAAAAGGCAAATTCCACAGAATTGCAGAATTCCAGTGACCCTGTTCAGCCTTATAAATTGATAATGCACTAATTGTATACCAACAAATGAACTAAAGTGCTGTTACAAAATGTTTCTCAATTAAAGAAAATAATTACTTTAAGAGAATACTCACTTTGTATGTTTTTCATTCTTCCTCTGCTTACACCTTCAACTAGAGCATGTCATGTTTGCTTTCATTGTGCTGTGTCATTATTTGTCTTTATGTCCTATGTTTGATTAATTGATGATGACTGGCGATTTAGTTTATCTTATGTAGTCCACTCATATCTGGATATGAGCTCTAGGATGTTTACTAATATTCTAAAAGTTTTGAACAAATAATTTTACAGTATTTGAAAATATAGTTGATTGGAAGGTAAGTAATTATGAAAGACTTTTACATCGTGAAGATCTTGTTATGCTAATACTGAAGGTTGGAACATTAAATAAAACATGCAGGCTACAGGTGGGGATGTTATTACCTACACACGGATGGAGAGAGTATTTGATTAGTGATGGCCAACCAAATCCTTAATCACACCAGATTCTGGGGGTTGTGCAAACCAGGCTTCTTGTTCCTGTTATGCTTTTGACTCCATTGCCAGAACCTGCTTATTCTGGTTTCTGTCCTTAAGTCAATGTAACAAATTGCATGGGGGCTTTCACTGCATCACCTTTAAGTGGCCCTGGTATTGCAGGAAATTGTTAGGCTTTATCCTCGAGACAGTAGAAGTACCAATCTCCATGTCTCATCTCTCAACTAATGGCTAATTGTTGCAATGTACAAGTGCTTGAAACGTCACACTCTCCTTCTCCAAATCGGCCAGTCTTTCTCCATTACATATTTAATCCTCGTACTGGCATTCTGTAGTCCAGCAAGACAACTCATATACATGGGGTCTGCTTCAAAGCCTTTTTCTACTACCAGGTGTAATGGTTGATACCAACGTATTGGACGCAAGAGCATATACGCTTCATTCGAGAACTCTAGGTGAGATGGAGGCTAACAGCATCTGACCTTCAATCAGCTGTCGAGTCCAAATGTACTTTCTGCATTCTAAATAAAACAATACTTCCCTGCTCCCCTTCCGCACTCTGATGAATCAGACAGTCCCTTCTTATGAATACAACGACTCCATTCCAGGCTCCCTGTAATCAGTAAGACCGTCTGCAGTACAACATTGCTTCGCCTGCAACAGCTACAGGCATCTCTGACATCAAGGCAAATTAATGCACGTTGTAATGTATACATGTGGGTATGAATATGCTATTTCCATAGCGCGAACATAGGCAAAAGGCAGTGGAGAGCTGTACATGCTCAAAGACAAGCTTCCATCAAGTAAAAGGTGAGGAAGCTGAGTTGTGGACAGTTAGTGCATTCTGATGTGGTGATCTTTTAAGAGGTGAGTCTTCAAATATTTCTTTAAATTGGAGCAATTGGAGCAGTGTTGGGAAGGAACTGATGGATACATGGATGTTGGTCCAGATCCTGGGTGCATAGATGGGAAAGGCTTGCTGTTGCTTTTCCTTTTTTACACTTCTTCATCTGCGGTCTGCTGGCCTGGCAGCAGGTGTGCCATGAACTGAGAAGAGATGGGGAGCTTGTCTGTAAGATAAGCGGGATCCTGGTTGGGATGGCTTTCTTAAAGATGACACTGGGTGGAAGAAGGTGGCTAAAAAGAGGAGCCAGTAGAGTAAAGAATGGAGGTGATGGGATTATATTTCTTCAGGCTCTACGTGAGACCTGCTGCAGCACGTAGGAAGCCCCTAAGGGGAGCTGGTGTACAGCCTGACAGGCCCTGGAGAAGCCAGCCAGACTGAAGACCACAAGAGCTTAAACAGCAGTTCTGAAGTTGTTTTCTGGAAGAAACAGGTTGATTTTCTTTAGTAGAGAAAGCTGGTACCAGGCCATCTTTGGTTTTGTAGCAATGTGGGAGAGGTTGGTGTCCAGGTTGAATAAAAGTGATTTGGTATTTGGTGATAGCTGGAGTTCAAAGCTCTCAAAGGTTCACATCATTCAGCTAGGTTTATTCTATTTCTGGTTTGTTGTTCTTGGAAAATAATAGGAATTTCGCCTTGGCTGGATTTAGATTCAGTTAGGTGCTGGACGTCCAGGTCTGGATAATAACCTAGCAGTGTTTGAGGTGTTGGATGTCTGAAGCAGAGGAGAATTCCCAGTAGTCTTGTGCATCATGGGCATATTGGTGAATCTTGGAGGTATAATCTATGAGTAGAGCACCAAGCGGCTCAATGTTAATGTAGAAATGACAGGAGACAGTATGGAGCCCTGGGGGATTTCATATGTGATAGGGATCTTTTGTGATCTGGAGGTGTCCATGTGAGCAAACTGGAGTTGGTAGGAAAGGTATGAAGAGAACCAGTGAAGGACATTGCCGTTGAATCCCATCCTTGACTCAGGGGTGCAGATCAGGGAGGAATGGCAAAATTTGCTGAAGGCAGATGAGCGGTTCAGCAATATCAGGATGCAGAGGTCATTTTCATCTGTGGCCAAGAGGGCATCATCTATTATATGTAAGGTAGCTTTTCCATGCTGTAGTATGATCTGAAGCCAGGCTAGTGGTTGTGCAGGAGATGGTTAGCGTTGATGTGATCTTGGAGTTAGACATAGACTGCCTTTTCAATGATCTTGTAGTTGAAAAGGTGAGTGATACACCAGTAGTTTGAGAGGTCACTGGTGTCTAGCGTAGGTTTCTTTAGGAGTGGGAGGATCTGGCCAGGCTTGAGAGCTTCTGGGAAGGTGCCTTGAGTGATGAAGACATTGACAATGGTAAGTAGAGCAATAGAGCATCCCCAGATAGAATTGTAAAGAAGGACAACAGAAAGACGTTATTTTCATGAGAAGTGGCTTTGAGGGAGTTCAGTAGTTCAACTAGATCTGGAAGAGATAGGGCTTTGAAGGCTGACCATTGTGGGATTCTACTGGAAGGGGTGGGTGTGAGAGATGCAGCAGGCTTGATATTGTTGATGTACTGTTGGATCTTCTGTTTTTTTTTAACTGGGTAAGAGGTTGGTTCCATTGCACCCTTCTGGGAGTGAGGAATATTTGGGTCCCAGAGTGCTTGATTGTCTTGAGCAGTGTTCTGCTTCTGTTGGTGGCATCATTGATGGTATATTTTTGGCTAATGTGATGAGCTGTCTGTGTGTTGAGTGGAGGGCCTTCAGTATCAAGCGGTCCTGAGGAGTACTAACTTTCCTCCATTTTCTTTCCTGTCTGCTGATGGATTGCTTACTGTCATCAAAGTGTTCAGAATACCACAGTGCTGAAGGTTTTGGCTTGCACTTGCATGTTGTAATTGGGGCGTGAACATTTACATAGCTTTCCTAAAAATTGTTAAGGTTGTTTAGAAGGATGTTGGCACCGGAAGAAGCAATGACAGGGTGTGAGAGGAGTTCAGGCATTAGGTTGTCTATGGAGAAGTCTTTGAAGTATCTGATTGTAATATGTCTGTATTAGAAGGAGCAAGCACATAATATATTTGATACACAAAGCATGCACACCTTACTACCTTGTATGAAAAATGAAAGTTGGTTCTAGCCAGTGAGCGTAAGAGAGTGAAAGCTCAGCCAGGGTTAGCCATTGAAAAGAGAGGGGCCATATCCTACTTCCCTTGATGCCTCTTATCCCTTCTCCTACTCAACAGTAAGCCAAAGTCCACTGGGCATCCAGTACTTCTTGTTCATTGACTGCTAGGATGATACCATGCGTAGACATCTGTTCATATAGTGTTATGGGCTTTTAGAACAACGCATAGTATAGGTCAGTTTCACTGCTCTCATTTGGTGTAATGTATGATGCATGTAAGTTTGCAAACTGATTTCACAAACCTAGACACCAAGTAACAGAGCACTACAGAGTAGAAAGGGAGTTACAAGCACTGAGACTATGTTGGACGAAAGAGGATAGAAGTGGGAAAGTTGTTATAGCAGAGGGGGAGAAAAGGGAGATACAGCAGAGAATCTGGCGGCAGCAGGAATAGGACTAGTCATGTGTTGGAGGGTGGCTTGAGGAGTGAGGTAATGTTGCTTTTATGGATTTTACAGTGGCATTCATATGGTGACTAGTCAGTTACCCAGTGTGGCGGTGTCAGTAAAGGAGTAACGTCTTGTCCTCTATTCTTAAGTATAGGATAGATGGTGTTTGCCCAATTTAATCTGAGATCAGTGGTGGCTCCTCTGCAATGGTGGAGGAGCGTCGCCCCACTGCCTGGCTCAGAGCCAGCAAATGTAAAATAAAACAATGCTTTTGCATAATTTTATTTTACATTTGCCGGCTCTTAGCCAGTGGTGTTGGGAAGGGCGGAGCTTAGGCATGGGAGGGGTAGGAGGAGTGCTATGTGCACTCCACTCCATAACTGCGCATATATGTTTTGGCCGGCAGTTTCAGGTCAACCAAAACACAGATGCGCACTTACTTTTTCTCCAGCTGCTATGAGCAGCCGGCTGGAGAAACCCCACAGACTCCCTGGTCTGATCAGGGTGTCTTTTTTGCCTGCCTGGACCAATGCCCGCGCTGCTCTGCAGCATGGGGATTGGATGGGAGTTTGGGTCCCAGGGGCTGCTAGGACCCAGGAAGTGGAGAGACAGTGAAAACGACGCTGGAGACGGCAGGCCGCGGCAGCAAAAGGTAAGTTTCTAAAATTCTTTTTATATTTTAATCGCACCCCGCACAAGGCCTTCCGCACGTTCTCACCCACCCCACCATCCTCTGTTTATGGCAGCAGCCGCCGCTGTCTGAGATAGAAGTTCCATACCCTCTAAGCTCAGCTTGACTAGACCTTGCATCAGATATTCTCCTTCCATCACTTCCTGGATACCCGTCTGGTGACTGTGCTGTTGTGTGGCCTGTGAAACCCTACAGACATTTTCATCTTGGTCACGAGGCGGTGGGGTTGCTGGTCGCCTTATAGCCAATGCAGCAGGTCTTGAAGGTGATGCAGACGGACAATGACTCACTAAGGCTATAGTGCTCCAGCATTTGGTTCATCTAGTGACCTAATGCATTCAGAAGGCTACAGTCTTGAATCAAATCAAGTAAATAAATTGCTAAAATGACCAGCTTAGAATGGTTTTTGATAGATGTGAAAGGCAGCAATGAGACACTTTTTCTTAGTGCTAAAGCAATCACTGGCTCTTAGGCAGAATCTGTGGAGGGCGCTGCTATGCACCTCTGCTCTCAAATAAACCCCATCTGTACACTTTCATCTCCAGGGATAGTCAGGGAGAATATGCGTGGTCTGTTTCAGAAGCTGGATCATGGTTTGGAATTTGGATACAGTATGACCCAGTGATTGCGAACAATAAAGTCAACGTACAGCCCCAGAATTTATTCAGAACAAAATATTATATATTTATTCACACATAGAAAAGTTGGACGCATAGGAGTGTACACAAAATAGTTTACCGTGCATGTTACGTTCTGGTCCAAGATCCAACACTAAAGCGCTATAATACAAATAACAGCGCCACATAGCCAGTGTTATTCTCCTGGGGTGGTGGGGATCTTCCGAAAGCCACTAGGGCTTTTGAGAGTCCAGAATTCAATTATGAGTTTCTTCACAGTCTCCAGTCTATAGGAAAAGATGCTAGACAGACTGCAGCAAGATATCGCTGGAAAGTGATCGTCTGTCCAGGACCCAACTTTCTGATCAAACCTAGGTTTAAAATAAGAAAACTCGCAGTGTTAGAGGCTTTGAACCCTGACTTCTAATAATCTAGCCAAAATATTAAAAACACCCACATTCCAAATCCCCTCATTACAAAGGTGAACTTCTTCGTGCAGCTCTGCACAATATTACCCAATCCTGCCTCATCCTAGGGCTGAAACAGTGGATAAACACCTCCACACACAGACTAGGAAACACATTAGATCTTATCTTTGCGGCAGAAGACCTACTGACCCTAGACACTATCCTTCCAGTAGCTTGGTCAGACCACTACCTCATCAGGTTCAAATCCCATATCCCATCCCACACAGGAGCCACGAGTTCGCAAGTCAAAACCTTCGTAGGTCGGGACTGGAAGAACTTGTTGAAGAGGAAAGAGGAGGGAAAGCTCGACCTACGCCAGGTTGGGGCCTCGTTCAAATTAGAAAATGATGTCACCGCAAATTATCTTTCCTTTCTCCACGAAACCACAAAAAAACTTGACGCCGTCATCCCGCTGAAAACAAACACAAAAAGGGGAAAACCCTCCGCCCCCTGGTATACTGAGAAACTTAGAGAACTAAAAAATACCTGCAAAAAGGCAGAGAAGCTCTGGAGGAAAAACTACTCCGACCAGGAGAATGTACGATGGAGGCTTACTATCTCACAATACAAGAAGGAAATAATCACAGCCAAATCCAACTATTTTGCTGAGGTAATCCTTAAAATCTCTAATAAATCCCGGGATACTTTTAGGCTCATCAAAGAGCTTTCCCACCCCGCTTGTGCTAATAGCCAAATCAAACCCTCACAAGAACTCTGCAACGACCTTGCAGTGTTCTTTCAAGATAAAATCAGCAAAATTGTAGAGGGAATGAATAGTAATCCTATTTCCTCACTACATGACACCAGCATCCTAACAAATAAAGACGGAAAGACGGATCCTGATACGTACCCCCTCCCAAATGCCATCCTAGAAAACTTTATGGCTCCTTCAAAACAGGAATTCATCACAACAGCCCTCCATACGTCCTCAGGCTCTTCTCTAGACCCTCTTCCCCATAGAATAGCCAAGAAATTGGAGGATGACGTTTTACCAGCCCTGCACCAACTATGTATTCAATCTCTGCATACAGGCTCCGTTCCCAAAGACTGGAAACTAGCGATCGTCACCCCGCTACTAAAAAAACCCAACCTGGACCCAAGCTGCCATAAGAATTACCGAACCATATCCCTATTACCATATCCTATAAAAATCATAGAGAGATGGGTAAGTAGAGCTCTAGCCCTCTTCCTTGAAACCAACAAGATCCTGGCAGAGGAGCAGTTTGGCTTCAGACCAGTTCATGGAACGGAGTCAGCCCTGCTGACAGTTATGGATGACCTACGAATGAGGGCGGACAGGGGAGAATCAGCAACGCTGATTCTGCTTGACCTGTCCGCCGCGTTCGATACGGTGAACCACGGCATCCTGATAGAAAGATTAAGGAACATCGGAGTCAGAGGGGTCGCGCTCGACTGGTTCCGCTCTTACTTGACGGACAGATGGCAGGCAGTATCTATCCCTCCCTACCAATCCGAGTTCACGAAAGTCCCGCATGGAGTCCCACAGGGGTCTGCCATCAGCCCTATTCTCTTTAATATTTACATGCAACCCCTGATGCGGATTATCAAAAGCCATGGCATCAGCGTGACAAACTATGCAGACGATACCCAGCTGATAATCTCGCTGGACGGAAATAGAGCAAGCTCAATGGAAACTTTTCACACCTGTATGCTGGACATGTCTCTCTGGCTCAGTCAGAACTCACTAAAATTCAACAGTGAGAAAACTGAAATACTACATTGCACAGTAGGAAAAATCCCCAAAAATCTCCCGACAGACTTCTGGCCTCAGTCGCTAGGGGGCTCGCCCACCCCAGTGAGCTCTGTAAAAAATCTGGGAGTCACTATTAATAACAAACTAAGCCTAGAGACTAACGTCAAGAAGCAGGTTAGCTGCTGTTTCGCCCTACTAAGAGGACTTCGAAGACTGCTACCTCTCCTGCCCCCACAGACCAGAGCCAACATAGTCAGGAGCACTATCCTGAGCCGCCTGGACTACTGCAATGCCCTCCTGCTGGAATCCCCTGCCTATCTCATCTCCAGACTCCAGAGTGTCCAGGCAGCCGCATGCAAACTGGCACTCTCCCGTGAGCGTAGATCCTCTACCACTCTTGCCCTGGCTGACCTACACTGGCTGCCCATACACCAAAGGATTTGCTTCAAATCCATATGTATTGTTTTCAGGGCAGTTCACGGGCTAGGCCCCCGACCACTCCAGCACAAATTCAAGTGGTATGAGCCCAGCCGGTCTCTTCGATCCTCATCAATGAATTTCATCAGCATCCCCAGGATCAAGAAAGCCACCTGTGGAGGACGAGCTTTCAGCATTGCTGCAGCCCACCTTTGGAATAGCCTCCCCTTTGACATCGGGATAACTAATGATCTTCTAACCTTTCGGAAAAAGGTGAAAACTTGGCTTTTCCCAAAAAACCCTCCCAAAACCCTCCGCAATAAATAATTCTTCCCGGCTCAGCATCTCGTTCCTGCTCCTGTCCCCAGAAAGCTTTAGCTACGTACCTAAGCGCCAGGATGCCCGTAGGGTTACAGAGCGCTATACAAATGCTATAAATAAATAAATGCTATAAATAAATATTGGAAAAGGACATCCAGCAGAGGGACAGGGAGTCACTCTGGTTATATTGGTCTGTTTTGAAGCCAGTGGGTGTCTTGGTTGTGATCATCTTTTGCTGTTTTGAAGCCCGTAGTTGTCTTGGTCGTGGTCATCTTTTGCTGTTTTGAAGCCAGTGGTTGTCTTGGTTATGGTCATCTTTTGCTGTTATCAGGCCTGTGGGTGTCTTGGTTGTGGTCATCTTCTGCTGTTTTGAAGCCAGCTGTTGTCTTGGTTATGGTCATCTTTTGCTGTTTTCAGACCAGTGGTTGTCTTGGTTGTGGTCATCTTTTGCTGTTTTGAAGCCAGCAGTTGTCTTGGTTATGGTCATCTTTTGCTGTTTTCAGGCCAGTGGTTGTCTTGGTTGTGGTCATCTTTTGCTGTTTTGAAGCCAGCGGTTGTCTTGGTTATGGTCATCTTTTGCTGTTTTCAGGCCAGTGGTTGTCTTGGTTATGGTCATCTTTTGCTGTTTAGAAGCCAGTGGTTGTCTTGGTTATGATCATCTTTTGCTGTTTTCAGGCCAGTTCGTGCTGTAAATCCATGAGTTAGTGAATGCACTTGAGGGAGCACAGTTTGTTGTTGATGATCCACAGCTTTCTAGTCTGAAGTGATCACCAGATAGTGGAGCCAAGGCTGCTGCACCATAAACCACTGTGCAATCTTCAGCTGCCGCTCCAAGGGTTTAACGCTGCACCATCAACTGCAGCTCCTCAGGACACCACCACCTACTCCAAGGGTTACTTATGCACACCAGCAACCTACACATCTGGGTTGGAGTGCACTCCTGTGTATGACTTACACATATTGACCTTCAAGAGACACTGTATGTAATTGCTCTCTGCTTGCTGCTCTTTAGCGCTTTTTTTCCTTCTAGGGTTGGTCAATAAATGAGTCTTTCTTTGTAGTTAATGGTTTGTTGTGTTTATAGTTTGCCTCTGGAGCTTTGCTCATAGTTCTGTCTATTGTCAGGATTGTGAATATTTCTCCAAGTTTATGTGGCCTGCGAGTTCAGTCATATACTCTTCCCCCAAAGATGTCCTGGGCCAGAAGTGAATCATGCTCAGCCTGCACACATCTATCACCCGAGAGTGAAATCCTACAAAACTCACCCAACGTAACTTATTGTCCCACCATCGAGCCTTCCTATTTACAATACAAGTTGTGTAACCTACTTAAGGCTAGACGCACTTATACATTTTCCTGTCAGGATTCTCAAATCCTCACACACTTTATCACTACTGGATCCAAAACCCACAAGCTACGACTGGAGAGGCCACAGATATGTCATCAAGGAGAAAATTTAGTGGACGTCCATTAAAGAAGGATGCAGTTTTCCACAATTTTACAAATGACTGAAAAGTTACTTGTTCAGCTTTGTTTTTTTAATCATTGTGGTTTTCAATTTTAGATGTACATAAATCAGTGTCACTTGTAGCATTCATTCATGGGAAATATATTTGGTGATATATTGAAATGAAAGCAAAAGGATATGCCAAGTGGAATTGCATGGTGAGGGTGAACTCTCATTGATGATAAGGATTCTGGTGTTTTCATCGGTAGGGCTATAAGAAATAAACAAACAAACAAAGAAAAAAACAAACAAGCAAACAAACAAACACAGAAAAAACAACTATAAGAATTAAAACGTGTTTGCACAATTCGGATTCTATACATTGCAGTGCATGAAAAGTGATAAGAACTCCTCATCTTTCATTATAAAGAATTATGGGCCCGATGTAGGTGGCTAATTACCGGTCGGTAAACCCAAAATTCTCTAAGGACCCGATGTAGGTGGCCATTTACCGGCCGGTAACGGCCGAATTCGGCCGTTACCGACCGGTAAATGGGTTTCCAGATGTAGGGGGCCTATGTTTTACCGATTCTGTAAATTTACCGAATCAGTAAATTTACAGAATCGGTAAAATACCGAATCGGTATATTTACCGATTCGGTGAATCCACATGTAGGTGACACTCCTAAGAGTGCCACATGCCCTTCAGAATCGGTATTTTACCACCCAATCCTATTGGGTGGTAAAACACCGATTTCAGGTGTGCATGCACATCTGTGCATGCACACCTGTGCAGTGTGACACACAGACATGCCCTTAGGGCATGTATGTGTGCCACATGGCACCCAAGTCCGGAATTGGGGTGCTAGAGGGTGTCAAAGTGACACCCCCTGCACCCTTGCAGAAATCGGTATTTACTGAATCGGTAAATACCGATTCGGTAATGCCCATTGATTCCTATGGGCTTCAATGCCCATTGGAATCAATGGGCATTACCGATTCGGTATTTACAGAATCGGTAAATACCGAATCTTAACGATTCGGTATTTATCGAGTCTGAATTACTTACATCCCCCCCCCCCTCTATTTTACCACTTCTTATCGGTATCATTCGGTATTTAAGAAGTGGTAAAAAAATATTACCTACATCAGGCTTACCGACCGGTATTGAGCCATTTCCGATGTAGGTGATGATTCGGTAAATACAGAATCGGTATTTATCGATTCTGTATTTACCAAATCATTATTTACCGAATCGGTAAATGGTATGCAGGAAGCACATTTAAGAGTGCTTATGTTCTTTAAGGATTCGTTATTTACTACCAACTACAAGTTGGTGGTAAATATCGAAAACCTTTGCAAAAGCAATTTTGTGCTTTTGTAACAGTGCCATGTGGCAGACTTGCATGCCCATAGGGCATGTCTGTGTGCCACATGTGCACACATGCACGATTCAGGGGTGCAAGAGGGTGTCAATGTGACACCCTGCCACCCTTGAATATGTGTTCCCTATTACCGATTCGGTATTTACCGAATCAGTAACAGTGAATGGCTTCCCATTCATTCCTATGGGCCTGCAGGCCCATAGGAACGAATGGGAATTACCGAATTGGTAAATACCGATTCTTAAATATCGAATCTTAAAGATTTGGTAAAAGGTACCGATTTTTTTCCTACATAGCATTTACCGATTCTAAAATACCGAATCTGTAAAATTCGGTATTTTAGAATCGGTAAATGTAGATTACCTACATATGGCCCTATGAATTCGATTGTCTGGTGTAAACTGAAACTGAAGTTGGCCAATGAAAGTGCTTCATAATAGCAGTGAAAAAAATGAAAAGTTCAATTTACTGGGTCGCAAAATCTCAAAACAGATTTATTCTTTTGAAACCGATGGACAAAACCAAGTTTAACTGTCATTATCACAAAGTCCAAATGTATATGTCATAACTGTCATTATCACAAAGTCCAAATATATATGTTTTTGATTCATCCTCACAGGTGCGCATATCAGCATATCAGCATGTGTCCATATCAGCATGTGGCCTATGACACAGGAAACGCTGTCATCTTATTTTTCTTGCCAACACATTTTAATGGGTGGGACTTGTACTATGTCTTTTACTTTTACAGTTTGAATGTCTTAAAATTCCAAGCAAAATACTTTTAGCTAAAAACACAGGACTAGCTGAACTTGTCACAAATGATGTGGAGCTATTTGGCAGCTATGCAATGTGTGTCAATGTTTTCTGTGGGTATGAATCTTGCACGAATGTTGTATGCGGGCATGTTGACTGTAAATCTGTCTGTGTATAGCTGCCTAAATGAGTATTATTTGTGCGCATAGATGCATGTGTATGTGTTATCAAACTGCTGAGTTGTCTGGACCTCATTTATGAAAAGTGAGAACAGCGATGCGTCCCTTTTCACTGCACCCTCCTTGCGAGACCAATGATGCATCATATTTACAGTATGACGCATCATAGCGCAAGGAGTTACAGATACGTCAGTATTTCTGACGTATCTGTATGGCGCAAAAGTGACGCATTGCTGGAGTGTGTCACCAAAGTGACACAAGTCCAGCAATGTGTCCTTTCACATGGGGCAAGCCCCATGTGAAAGGGCCTGTGTCAGTCTTACGCCTGCTGTGAGGCAGGCGTAAGAAATGGACGCATTTATGTCCTAGAAGTGATGCAGTGAAATCTTATAGATTTCACTACGTCACTTCTATGGCCCTGTCTTGCGTCAGAACGCCCCCCCCTGCATACATTATACCTGGCGTAGGTATAATGTAGAGCAGAGGTTTACAAAGTGACGCATCTAACTAGATGCCTCACTTTGTAAATATGGTGCAACAAGGCACATTTTTTAAGCTGCTGGTGCGTCACAAAAAGTGACGCACCGGCGGCGTAAAAGTGACCCACGGCCTCATAAATTAGGCCCTCTGTATTTTGATTGGCGTGTTTGTTCATGGAACCATGCACCTGTATTACCCTCTCTGCATGTTTTCCATTGTGTTGTGTGCTTTTCAGCACATGCACTATAAAAATGTTAAGCCTATTGGCTTTTTAGTCACTTATTTTCTCTTTCTGGCCCAGGTTACGAAGGCTCAATAGTGGTTGTGCACAATTATGGTTCCCAATAAAATCTATTACCGCAGGACAGGAATTTAGCTGGCGCAATAATAATCACCTATTACAAGTTAAGCACTGTAAAATCCGACATGGGATGCAGATTTAAGTGCTTTCTGCATCAAAATCTGCAGGTCTCAGTATATACAGGGCATTTTCCTCCAGTACCTCTTGACGGGTGAGCCCTGCCCATCAGTACCTGGGAAAAATTGATGGCGAAATGGACGTCATCGCCCACAGTAATTATCGGTCGCAGTAAACGCCACTCAACTCATAACTCCTACAGTGGCGGCTCCTCAGCTATGGCAGACGAGCAGCACCCCCCTGTCAGCACATTCAAATTTTTTAATTTTTTTTATTTGATAATAAACCAGGGTTAAAACCTTTTTTATTATCATTTTATTTTTCTCACGTAGTCTCCTGGGGGTGGGCCAAGGTGGTGACAGGCTGGAAGGGGAGTAGTGGGCACTGCCTTCACTGCGCATGTGGGTTTGGCTGGCTGTCTAAGGCAGGAAAAACCCACAGTTCTCCCAGTCTGTCCTAGAGCACAAATTATCGGTACTCAGGTGAATTCTGAAGCTGCTCTCATTCATGAGAGCAGCTTCAAGATTGGCCGCTGGGGAGGCTGGGTGCCTGCCTGCAGCAAAGAGGAGCAGAAAAGCGAGAGATGATGCTGCAGGCCAGCAGGTAAGTTATATATATATATAGGCTTTCCTGTTTTCAGTTTCTATTTTTGGTAAATTCCGGTGGGGTTTTTTCAGTGTTTTCAAGTGATTTCAATACCTTAAAAAACGGTTGTTATCAGTGATTACACATTTTCACGCCGCTAAAAACAACAGAAAAAGTGTTTTTCCGGTGTTTATGGAACGTATTTCTTTGATTATTGCTTGCTTTCTGCATTGATAGAACATGGTATATAGGCAGTGTACATATAGTGTATGTGAGGTCCAAATAGATTTTTTCAAATTAAACTTATTGTAGTACACCATACAATACTTCTTCGGTGAGTCTTTGGTCATGTGCGCTCGCTCTTTCCTTCCCATGTAAACTTCTGTGAAAAGACCCTCTCAACATTGGAACTTGAGAAGGGCAACGCCAGAACAGCCAGTACACAATTTGTTAACTCTGGCCACTGACATAGCTTTCCATGCCAATACTGCTCCACTTGAAGATTGCGATTCTCAGGGCAGGTTCTACAACATTTGCATTGAGCTGGGCGCTTATGCCCTCAGAGTTATTGAAGCGGTCAGAAATGAAGCAGCACTTTTGAAACTCTGAGGAAATTCCCCTATACTGAAGGGCTCTAGAACTTGTACAGAACTTGTACAGAGTACCTCAGTGAAATTTCATTGGTGCTGAAGGGACATTTCTATGCATCATTGCAAGCCATTTCTCACATATTGTAAAATAAGCGTTCCTGAATTGCTCTTCAACATTACTTTGCTTGCCAAGTGGCAAGCACTCTAACATGGAACATGTTGCAGTGTCAAAGTCACTAAAGGTGTCGCCCAACCTACTTTCAAGGAGATGTTTCACATCTACACCAATTATGCTGAACACTTGGCAGACAAGGGTTTTTTCAGACTCAAGTTTTTTTAATATGTCCACTACAGAAGTCATGTTTTCCTGTAAAAATCGAATAATGCATTAGAGTGTACTTTTTTCACATCACTATCAATATGCGACCAAAGATCCTCACATTTCTTGCCTTTGTCATCATCACTCAGCAAAAATTCTGTAAACGGCTGCGACATGGATAATATAGCATTCATAGCCCCTTGGACTGAGAACCATCAGCTAAGGGACACAGTTGGGATGACTCTTGCACAAAATAATAAATATTTGCGATTTAGTTCCTGTGCATAAAAAACAGTGCGCCAGAATGGACTAAAAAGTCAATAGCATCCCTCATTAACTCGGAAGATTGTAAAGATGCTTTCAGCATACAATCTAACAAGTGGTAAGGATCTCCAACGTGGAATCACTCCAGCTCAGTGGTGGTTTCTCTTTATGGGCGTCGGGGCTCCGCCCCCGTTACATAGAGCAATAATAATTCTGAATGCTCATTTATTTATTTCCATTTAAAAAGATGCCCTCTTTGTGTAATTTAACTTATTTTATGATGTACACGGAGCACTGTCGAGCAGACACTGTCTGCACTGACAGTCATCACGTGATTGTCTGTTTTCTCCCGGGCGGGCTGAATGAAACCTAAGCATTTGCCGGGCTGACAACCTCACATCCCTGAAGGCTGTGATGTCATCAGGTCGGCAAAGACTTGGATTCAAAGCCCAGTCTCCTCCCCCTGATAGCGTGGAGGTTAAGTTTGCCCCGGGCGTTTTAAGTGCAAGCCCGGGATAACGAAACCTCCACGTCAATCACGGAGTGAGGAGCCTTGTCACACCACCCTTTCCCAACTCTTTACAGGGCGTGGGTGGGACACTCCTGTGAAGATTCGGGAAAGGGCGTGGCAGTCAGGGACCCAAGGATCAAGTCTGTGCAGACACGACCTCTTTGAGTGAGGCTGCTTCCCGCGTGACTGGACGTCATTTCTGACATACTTCTGCGCAGCATGACTGACTGCATGTTTTTTGGTCGAGTTGGTCCAGGCAGCAGTATGATTTACTGCTGGGAGGCTGCAGCAGCTAGTCAATGGGCACAAAAGTTAGCTGTTAGGAGAGGGACGTGTGCTGTGCACATCGTGACGGTGTGCAGAGTCTGCAGACAGTGTTATGTGAACTCGAGCAGTTCACCACCATCAGGTAAGGCCCAGGCCCATTTTTTCACTTCACTTTATGATTTATTTTACATAGGGAAGCAAGTGGTGTGCCATCATGTGTCAGCACTGGGTCTGTTGCATTTCTTCCTCCAAAACTATTGTGATTGTATTAGCAAGTGTCTGTGTTTCCTGTTTTTTACAGTCTCGGTTTTCATGACACAGCACTTCCCAAGCAGTCTGCACGTGACAAAGTGATGGGCTTACAGGTGCATGGTTTACTGATGCACACTGGAGAGTCAGTAAGGATGAATGAACATTAAGTTGTTCTGCTCCTGTTTGTATGGATTATAGAACATTTTGATTGGATAACTCAATCTGTGTAGACTCATGAGAGTTATAGAGGATGAAGTCCCTTTTAGTTGTTAGTGGCTGCTGTGAATAAGGTAGCATGGCTGGGGACTGCATAATATTTGCATTTAATACCTTTAATAAAATCAAGTCTTTCTTTTACTGCCAAAGCTACGAAAATCTCTTTTATTGTTAATAAAAAATATGTTGATACTTGAGCTCAAAGCTGGGACTGTGTGTACTTGAAGTAAACATGGCAACCACTTAACTATAGAAACCTGAGGACCGTGCATTACAGACTGTTAATGCAGTAAAGCAGGTGTATAGTCGGTCATACAGCACATTCAGTGTTTTCATCACCTTCACTACTGTTCCAAGTCCTGCCTGTTGATGGGAAGCAGTATTATAAATGTACAGTCTGACATCTATGTTCTCCACCATACCAAGCAGACCCTTTTTAGGTTGAGGTATATCCGGTTTGCCGAAGGCAAAACCGGATGTACAGAGATCTTATGTTGTATAGTAGGGCAGTTTAGACCCGCCTCTCAGCTCCGTTCGCTTCCATTGGCTGGCTTCCTAAACAGAGGCCAGCCGTTGGAAGAGAAGTGAGTCACTCAAAACAAGCCCCGTCTTTTTCGGATTCGGGGGCGTATATTTTGCTGTTCTTTAGCTCATGACGTCGTCCGTCACTCAGGACAGCAAAACACGCCCCCAAATCCGAAAAATTTTGGAAGTTTTGAGGCAGCCATTTCTGCCCGACCACCGCTGCTGCCGGAAGAAGTCCCGGCGTGGGGATGCCCCCATCGGGTGCTCACCCCGCTGTTTATTTAAATTAAAGAGGGAGCCTACCCCTCATCAGCCCCGCATTACCGCCGCAGCCCAGGACACCCGAAAATCATAGCCGCGACCCGGAAGTACAGTGGGCTAGGCAGGAAGCGGACGGGAGGTCTCCCCGCGCTCCTGCCCGGCAAGGAGAAGAAGCTCGTCCCCAGCCACCGCCGACCGGAGAAGCCCAACAGCCCTGCCCGCGGTAGAGAGGAGCCGCCACCTCCCCAAACAGCCAGTGAATGCCGTTTTTCTTGTTTTTATTCCCTCCTGTGCCCTGCCCCTGCCAGGTTCTGCCCTCGTGTCTCCCACCCGTCTAGTCAAGAAGCCCGTCCCCAGCCGCCGACGACCGGAGAAGCCCAGCAGCCCTGCCGCTGAGAATGCATTTATTGCCCCCAAAACGTTCTGCAATGTATGTAGCGCCAACTCGGCCACCAGAACTGGAGCGCTTTGCCCGCTCACAAGTTGTGTGCACCTTCAGTAACTCTTTTTGTGGACCCGAGGGGAGTGGAGCGCTTTACATGGGCACCGTATTTGCATTACACCCTCAGGCACAGTAAGATTAAGTGATTTGCCCGACCTTTTAATTGTTTCCTGAACCCTGCTTTAAAACGTGAAAGTACACTTTTTATTTTTTTTATTTTATTTTCTTATTTTTGATGTTCCAAACTCATCATGAGGGCAGGCTCGAACATGGTATGGAAGCGCTTTTCACGAGAGCAAGTTACAGTATACAAGCCCACATTATTGTTATACGCTGGGAGATTAGAGTGTTTTGTCCTTGATCACTGGATGTTGCACCAGCGCTTAGGCTCAAACCCGGCTTCCGAGTTCAAACGTCGGGGCCAAGGCTGTTATACCACGGCTACAGAAGCCTGCGCAAACTGGTTCCCCTGTGTTTGAAATCCGCTGCCCAGTCCTTCGCCGCCACTGCTGGGGATTGCCTTCGATGGGCAACAATAAGCATTCGCGCAAGGCGCTGCTTGTTGAGCTACTACTTGTCTGGGCGTAGTGCGTTCTCTGACAACATTTCGCACTTATGGCAGTCACTCGCTCTATCCTTCAATAGCTCCGCTTCATGTGTTTGTCGGGCAGCGCCTTCCCCCATCTCTTAGCGACATGGATTACAGCACCCCATCGTACCAGGCCTCGCCCTGCCTTCCCGCTATCTGCTGCAAGCCCCCAGTGAGTACTTATTAGGGTTAGGATCCAGCCTTAACTTGCATTGGCTTGGGGAACACGGGGTTTGTTTCTATGGTGGTCTTCTGAGCCATTTGGGGGGCATGTCCTTCTGTGTCTTCCCTCATTAAACGCCTAACCGTCCGCAGGCTTTTAGTTCACATGCGTTGCTACTCCCCTATGAATTCTCAATGCTTAATAGCTGATGCTAGAGTTAAATATCATTCACATTCCTGTCTACCGTCGTCCGAGGGTCAGTCCTATTCAGTAAAAGGAAACTGTTCTGTAGCGCTGAAGGCCCCACCGTTGAAGAGCTAGGTCTCAAGCAACAAACCAGATATGTAAAATGCCTGGCATTCACAATAGCTATCAGTAAACCCTTGAGCTGGTAATTCTCGCGCATTTTCCTCTCTTGCTGTTCATGTGTTAAATTGAATTACTTATACTTGTTTTCTTTCTAGTCTACTTTCATTGTTTGACTCAAATGAAACTGTGACAAATTTACTTGCCGTTAGGTCTGCTTTACAAGGCAAACGAGGGATGCTTATGATCGACTTGTTCCTTGTGGACTAAAGTGTCTGCATGCATCGGTAACTGCTTTCTCGGTCAAAAGTTATTAGACATATAACTACACGTTTAATAGGCAACTCAGACTTGGCATAACTCCTTTCAGAGCGCCTGTTCTCACCATTCCTTGCACCCGCTTGCACTGCAAGCCTATGGTACGATTTTTCGCTTACGACACACTATAGGTATATAACGCACCGCCCTGGGGCGTATTATATGGCTACCCGTTTAACTCACTGGGTAATCCTACTTGCTATTAAAATAAAAACAGGCACCAGAAGTTAAGGTTTCTCTGCCCTGCGCGGCGCCCATCTGAGGTTTCCATGGTGCTCGAGCAGCACGCGCAGCTCTGACCCGCTCAACCCTTCTCTGCAAGTCACTCACCGTGATATTTGAGGCGGACTAAGACACCCATTACTTTCCGCCTGGCTGGAATACTTTCGGCACACGCTATTCTTTTATAATCATCACCAATGTTTTAATTTCTTAGTATGAACCCGTGTGTTGCCTCATGCTGTTGGGTTTCTGCAGCGGATGATTTAGCACCCGGGGCTGACTCCTGGGCAAGCCCTCATATCTGTTATGTTTGTCGCACCCGCCTGGGAACATGACCCCGAAGCCGCGGTAACTGCCTTCTCTCTCCTCCCGACGCCCAGCTGCGCACGGAGTAGCGCCTATATAACCAGTCATTCAAAGAGTACATCTGCTACAGTCTCAGTACCTCACTCAAGCGGCTAAGGGGTAACGCAGGGAGTTTCAGTGCCCTGGCGGATACACATCTCAGCAGAGTGTTCTGGGAGGCTGTCACACAGAGGGGAGGCGTTCTGGCACCCATGAGAGATTCACGGGCAGAACCGGGACGCACAGAGCTCTGGGAGAGGCTCACTGTACTGAGCTGGCCTGTGCTGCTCTCAGAGAAACTTGTAAAAAGCATAATAATGTTGCAGAACGAGGCAAACAAGAATTAGAGAACAGACTGCACCAAGATAAGAAGAGCTGGGATAAACCTGCATTTAGAAACAAAGTCACACTCAGGAGAAAGGGTGCTCAGGGAGGGGAGGTGAAGGAGGAAGCGAGGCAAAGTTGTCGTGGTTTACGTCAGCAGTGATGGCCAAGAGAGACCGTGCAGATGCAGCGAAGGCGAGAAACGAGACAGTGAGAATTTCTGTGATCAGAGAGCAGGGAGGAGACTGCGATAATGCAAGGCTGCCCGGGGGCCCTGAAAGGGACCCTCCAACAGGGCGGTCGCCTTAGTGCCACAGGAAGGCACAGAAGTTGGCGGCCCAGGCGCCCTGGGCAATAGACCACAAGGGTCTGTCGGCCGCGTCACTTCCGGTCGTGGGCGAGGGTCAAGGGTACAAAACCTGTCCCCCACCCACTGCAGTCTCTAGACCGCTGCCCCTCACGCTGTCTGGGTTGTTCCGTGAGCTGCTGCTGATTGAGGTTAGTTGTTACCTGTATCCTGCCTCCCACGTGGGTCATGCCCTGGAGGGGCCCTTCCCGGACTCCCTCGGCGTGGTGTGGCCGGGTGGTGGAGGTGGGAAGGCAGGGCTCTGGCCTACAGTGTGGGGAGGGGGTACGCCTAGGGGCAACGTTTCTCGGTGCCATGTCTGGTGGTATAGTGTCTGGGTGGTATAGTGGGGCACGTGTTGTGTGTGTCTATGTATATATGTGTATGAGTTTTGGTTTCTATCAATTTACATGTGTGCTTCTGTGTGCCTAAATGTGTACATGTGCGCATTTTTGAGCCTGTTTGTATCTGTGCATCTGCGTGCTTATGCCTTATTCTGCGGTACTACTGTGGGTAAGTACTTCTGAACTGCATGTTTGCATGCTCTTATATGTTAGTTTGGGTGTCGATTTGTGCGTGTTTATGTGCATCCGTTCAGGCTGTTAGTCAGTACACCTAGAAGTGTGTTTGTGAAGCTGTCATTTTCTTTGTTTATAAGTCTGTATGTCCATGCTCGTCAGTCTGTGTGTAACTATCGGCCCATCAGACAGTGTTTCTAAGTGCTTGTGTGTCTATGAGTCTGTGTTTTAAGACTTTGCACGTTTCTCTGTGGGTGAAGAGGGTCTTTTGCTAATGGGCTTGAGTGCACTTGTGCGCTTATACGTTTGTTAATTTAATGTGTCTCTTGTGGCCACTCTCTGCATTTGTATAACTGTGATAGTCAATCTCTGCATGTTTTTCTGTCTACCCGCCAGTTGGCGAGTGTGTGTGACTGTGTGTAACTATGTACTTCTGTTTGTGCATCTGTCTCTGTGTTTTCCAGTCTGTGTTAGTCCGTCCATTGGTGTGTTCCTGTGGTAGTTTGCTTGCCTGATATGTATACTTTTAATTATCAGTGTCTGTTTCTCAGTCTGCGTGTTGTCTTTTTTGTTGGTATGGCTGTGTTTGCCTGAGTGTGTGTGTGTATGCTTGTGTTTGCCAGTCTCTATATCTGTTTGGCAGTGTCTATGTTGTCTGTTTGTTAATCTGGCAGTGTGTATGCATGGTTGTGTTTGTCAGTTTGTGTTTGCCAGTTTGTGTGTAGCCTGACTGTATGTGTGCTCACGTTTACTAGGCTGTATTAGTCAGTCTATCTGTTGCCTGTTTGTTGGTTCGGCAAAATAAAATAAAAAATGTCATGAGCAATGCCAATAGCTCTACCTTTAATAATGCCGAGACCATTGCATTGTAAATGCTTGTTTAACGTTGATCTATCTTCTGTGTGCTTGTTAGCTGCAAGGCTTTGTATATCATACATGTTCTAGGTTCAGCTTTTAAACAATGTAATTAGTCAGATTTAAAGCTAAGTACTTGACTTTTCCATTTGTCACCAAGGGAGATGCTTTTCTGCCTTGCTTATGAAAGGCTTAAATCTTTAAAAAGGCCACCTTCGCACCTTGTCACCTTTGAGTCTGCTAATATTTTCACACCTTCACTGCCAGCTACGTTTACATGGCTGCTTTCTTTTAATTTCTCGACCCTATCCTCTCTGTATAATCACCTTTCTCTCACTTGGACTCTTATATTTCACAAAACAATCTTATAGGCCGCCCTTTATTCCGCCCTACATTAATAACCAACCTCAGTATGGTCATCAGCTGACTAGGGTGCCTGATCTACACTCCGCCTGGTCCATGGTCCCTCATGGACATAGGCAGAACCAGGGTCCCAGTATGAACCATCTGATGCCCTTTACCCCGTTGGATACCTACAATCGGTTTTCTCAGCTGTCAGGGCTGGAAGACTGCGATTGAAGTTGGGGGCAAGGGGGGGGGGGGGAAACTGATAATGAACCTCCAGGGGTGGAGGATTCTCGTCCACTCTGGGGTAGCATTGGTACTGAAGATGTTAGTCTATCTACAGACCACATGGTGACCACCATTGACATAACTGAGGATTCTAGGCCAGTTGGGCCCGTGATGAGTACGGTTGGTAGCTTTGCAACCCTCACTTCACTGGCCCAGGAGGGGGGGTGCCCTTTGACTAGGGTGGTTAATGAGAGGTTGCCCAAGGTGGGTTACACTTCTATGCCTAGAGGAAGGAGGGTAATAAACCTCCTTTCCTGGAATATTGCTGGGCTAAAGAGGAAGTTAGATATCCCGGAGTGGCACACACAAATTGAGCAGTTTGATGTCTGCCTGTTCCAGGAGACATGGAGTTTTGTCCCACTACATAAATCGGGGTATACCACCCACTGTGTGCCCGCAGTAAGTAAGGGAAAGGGCAGACCATCGGGCGGTCTCATAGTCTGGATAAAAATAGATCTGAATTGGGTGGTTACAAGACATATTGTGGAGTGTAATGATATACTCCACCTCTCGGCAAAAGGAGGGGAGGATGGTGTCAGGCTTGACCTTTTTAATGTTTATGCAAGAGGGACACAGGGTGACTCCCCCTCTTTGACCCTAACATCCCTGGATTCGGCCTTAGCCAATTGCCCCTGCTCAGCTAAAATTCTGGTGGGGGGTGATTTTAACTGCACATTTGAACCCCTTCTCGGAGACGACCCTTTAGGAATCGAAGAGGAGGATTCAAAATGGTCTATTCCAACTCTTTCCCTGCCCCCTGTTAGGAAGTGGTCGCCTAGGGCCATACAAATTAATGCACTGACAAGGGACCATAAACTAAGAGCCCTCAATGGTAGGACTATATCTGACCAGTCAGGGGCATGGACCTTTAATAGACTTTCGGGTCCGTCCCGAATCGATTACATCCTAATGGATGTTGGATTTTGGCCGGACCTGATTGATATGGAGGTCGTCCCAAGCCAGGATAGTGACCACAATCCCCTGTGTTGCAAGTTTCATTGGGGTGTTCTGAATGACAGGCGTGCGATGGTCACCCTAAAAACAACTAAAGAAGTTATCCCATTTAATAACAACCGTAGACTGAAATGGGATAAGTCACTCAATAATCAAGGTCCCCACTTTCTCAAACAGAATCTTCTCCATCATGTCCCAACCCGATCTCTTCGTTCCTCTATTCAGAACTTCTTGGCTGTGCCTTGCACTAGAACAGTCACCTGGGGCGACAGGCGTTTCCTGGTTGCCGCCCCTAGACTCTGGAACACCCTTCCTGCACATATCCGAGCAAGTCCCTCCCTGTTCACATTCCGCAAACAGCTAAAGACGTGGTTATTTGACCAATAGCCTTGTATATCTTCTTTACCCAGTTGCTGATCCATCCCTTAACTAGCGCCGAGACGCCCACGGGTATTCGCCGCGCTCTACAAATGTCAATAAATAAATAAATAAATAAATAAAATGAGGAAGCATCAAAGTAATGGTTGAGGGTTTGTCCTCCACCTTAGAAATATGGGTTGGTGAAAATCGGACCGTCAATCTCCAATACCCCTCCCTTGACTCTGCCTATAAATCCACAATAGATCAAGTTGGCCAATTTTTTATCTCGAAGGGGAAAAATAATAGGGCTCCTGCTATACCCTCTACTCTTAGCAAAGTATGGTATAATGATCTTTGTAAAAGTAAAAGGAAAAAATTGACAGAAGCTCTGCTTTCAGGGGACCCTCCACTGGTTAGAGCGGCCAGGAAGGATTACCTGAAGGAATTATCATTGGCCAAACGGGAGTGGGAGGAACAGCATTGGCAGGATCTTTCCAATGCAGTGAGTGGCAGGAACCCAAACCTCTTTTGGGAATTGGTCAATAGAACAAGGCAGAGAAAATCGCAACCATTGTCTGATCATATAACTTGTCAGCAATGGTTTACACATTTCTCATCCCTATATGGAGACTCGGAAGAAACAACTAGTCCTGGGGTGAATAGCCTGGGTGAAGGGGTCCCCGTGGATGATAACGATCTTTTGTTTTCAACGGGAGAAGTAGTATTGGCGATTAGACACCTAACCCCAAAAAAAGCCGCTGGGCAGGATGGGATCCCTGGGGATCTATTGTTGGCGGAGCCGGAGGCCTGGGCTAAACTAATCGCGATTATAATGAATCTGATCACGAGGGGACACCAGGTTCCAGACTCCTGGAAAGGGGCTGAGGTGGTTACTGTGTACAAGAAGGGGGCTAGAGATGACCCTGCAAACTACAGACCCATCAGTCTGATAGACATAATCCAGAAAGTGGTCGGCAGGGTCATCATTTCAAGAGTAGGCGACTGGATAGAGGAGGCTAGTATCCTCTCCCATTTACAAGCGGGGTTCAGAAGGAAGGTAGGTACGATGGACCAGGTCTTTCGTCTCTTTGCCATCTATTGGAAGGCGGTTACTATCAAGAAGGGCAGTTTGTATATGGCCTTCATTGATCTTAAAACCGCATTCGACCTGGTCCCTCGTACAAAACTTTGGGGAATTCTAGGAGAGATGGGTATTCCCAGTGGTCTTCTGAGCCTAATCGTAAAGCTGCACGAGGGGAACTATGCGAGGGTGAGATGGGGATCCCAGGGTCAACTTACAGACAGGATCCCTGTGCGAAGAGGAGTGCGTCAGGGTTGTGTCATGGCTCCGACCCTCTTCTCCCTATTCGTAAACGGAGTGGTTGACCATCTAATGGGGGAGGAGTCGGATGCCCCATCCCTGGCGGGGGAAAGAATCCCCACACTTCTCTTCGCTGACGACACCCTATTAATTTCTAAATCCCCGGTGGGCTTGCAAAAACTCTTGAATCGGTTTAGCTCCTTCTGCACCAACCGAGGCTTAACTATCAATACATCGAAAACCAAATTGATGGCTTTTGCACCCTCAAAAAGATTTAGAAATAATTTTGTGCTTAATAACGCCCCCCTTGAGCTGGTCGAGTCTTTTGACTATCTTGGTGTCCGAATTAACAGTCACATGACCTGGAAGGATCATTTGTCTAAAATGTTATTAAACCATCAAAGAGTATCCGGGGTGACGCTGAAGGAGATCCGTGAGTCAACCAGCAAACCGGTCTCCCCAGCTATGACCATCTATGAGGGCCAGATCCTTCCCGCAGCACTCTATGGCTCCGAACTGTGGGGGTTTGAAGGGGTTTCTGACTTGATGAGAGCGGAAAACAACTTTTTTAGGAAAGTGGTAGCCCTTCCCACTTCCACCCCAATGATCCCTCTAAGATTAGATCTGGGCAGAAAAACAGTAAAGGACTTGGTGAGGCTTCGCCCGTTGTTATTCTGGTCCCGACTAAGAAGAACTGAGGAGCTCGCAAAGTATGCAGAAGGGCTGGATGAACTACTACTACTGGACACCTGTAAAAAAATAGGATGGCTAAATAAACTGAAAGATTTGGTTTTCAGCTTGGGTCTTAGAGAGGCATGGGAGTTGCAGTCACCACCACCGAAAGATGTTATAAAAAAACTATACTGGGACTGGGTACAGAACAACGCTATGAGGTCTATGAATTTGGGCTCACTCACTGACCAATTTTTGTCTATTAAGTGCGTGCGTAAATTGGAACCCCTTCTAGACTTAATAACCAAACCATTGGACCGAGCGCTGTACCTAAAATTGCGATATGGGACGCTCCCGGTGCATGAGTTTACGGTGAGATGGCTGAATACAGATGCCTGCTCGCGTGTTTGCCCGGGCTGTGCGGCCCCTAAGGAATCGGTGGCTCACTTGTTCTTTGCCTGCCCAGCTTACAAAGGGGCACGGAAATTCTGGTTGAAACCCGTCTGTAGGGAATTAGGGCTGAGGTGCCATAGTCAGGCATTACGCGTCCTTTCTACAGATTCCTCATCTGCCAGTATGATCTGTGGGGTGGGCAAGTTTTTAGGAAGTGCGTGGATGACACGTTCCCGTTTACTGAAACTACAAATTGGAGGTCCCACTAGCTGAGGACGATTTTATTGCTAGTAAATTGATGAATGATGTGTCCATGCTTCTACTGTATTTTATAATCTTTTATTGGGATTGAAATATTTATGTATTTGTATTCTTTTATGGTGAAAAATTGCAGAATAAAGATATTCAAACAAATTAATCCTGCATTCTCTCTTTGCACTTCTTTATTTCACTCTTTAATTTCCTTTTATGTGCACAGTAGAAGGAAGCAGTGTAATGCCCTCTAGGTAACTACGTCATGTACTTAAGGTGGCTCCTCCAATCGTTTGACATCTGCATTGTCAGACAAAACTTTGCTCTCATTTACATAGCCAACTTTCCACACACAGCCTCTTGGCTGATGGACGTCTCTGTATCTCTGAGCGTTGGAGGTGGGAAGAGGGAGAAGGGAGAGAAAGACAAAGGGCATAGCCTGTGAGAGGGCGATGAGAGAAAAGAGGAGAGGTGGGCAGAGAAAGGGCTATAGGACCTTTCAGTGCCCCATAAGCAGAGTGAGGTGTGACCAATATTGATATCTTGAGATCCATTTAAGGCACCCTTATGCATGGTTTTTCGAAACATTTTCTTGGAGGGGAGCCAGAAGGTTTCTCCTAAAAGCTCAGCCTGAAGAGAACACGTTAGCTTTCAAAGAACTAATATTGTAATTCTATATGTTAAACTTCTATACTTACAACCCTTGTCCTATATATGTTAAGTTTACAAAGTGGTAAGAGATGCAACCATCTTCTTTGCATTCTGGGAAGCCTAGTCCTGTTGATTCCATTTGGAAATCAGGACTAGAAGTCCTAAAATGCAAAGGATAACGCAGGAGTAGACGAGCTACTCATGCAAGGATCTTGAAACGTAAGAATCGTGGAGCATCTGGTAAATCCTGGAGTGGATCGTCTCTGACGGATCTCCCTGCATGGCAAGCACTGAGCAGTAATAATAGGGAACAGATCTGTGCCATTTATCACTTGAGGAGCGCACACTTAACTGACTGAGTAAAGGGGGCTGCAGAGAACAGACAGCAGACTTGAGCTATATCAATGCATATCAATGAGACATAATTGGTGTTATGTGAACTCGAACAGTTCACCACCAGCCGGTAAGGCCCAGGCCCATTTTTTCACTTCACTTTATGATGTTACAAAGAAAAAGAGGAGATTTTGATACCGAGATGTCACATTAATATTTAGTAATGATCTTTGCTATATTTTTTTTTTATGTCCACTGAAATTAACCGTAAGAGTTATTTTTGAGGTTGACATATTTTTCTTTTCTATTCCTTGTTGGCAACTATGATAAATAATCGAAACTACGTGCCAATTTTCGAATACTTATTTATGTGAATAGCTATGCCCAAATAACTCGCGCAGGATTTACAGTTCATGCATTAATTTGCCGTGTGCACATATTCCAGATAGCACTGCTTAGTGCAGGATATGCATTCTGAAATTTGTTGTGCTGATTTTATAATATAATCCACGGTCATTACAAATCCCAGAGTGCATAAGAAAAAAACCTGCTCTGGGTGGGCAACTCACACCATGACTGGGGAAATTGGAAACGTACTCAGTTGTTTACTATTACACAATGGTGGCTAACCATTTTGGAACATGGCGTTTTGGCTACATGAATGTAGAACTACATCTCCCAGAAGTTACATGTAATTGGAAGACGAGTGAGCTTCTCTACGCCTCACAAGAACCAACCAACCTGTGGCCCTTGTTTCTGAAAGTAGAGGTACAGTAGAAAATAAAAGGTACACCGGGTTAAGCAATTTACGTCAAGGAAAACAAGCAATGAGATTCGAAACAAGCTGGTAAAAGACACCTGAGCTGGCAGCCAACATGAAGCCAGCCGCAGAACCTCTGCAATATTGCAGGTCTCCAGAAGGCTTGAGAATGGCTTGAGCTATTTATTGAGATTCTCTCTTACAGCCAGTTATCTGTCCCATTCTCTTTACACAATGTGCATCCTTTCACCTTCTTAAATGCAAGAGGGAAGGTCTTGCAACTCCTTTCTCAGACCATCCTGACTTCCTTCCAAAATTGAGATGCATCATTCCTTGCAACAATAAGCTGCTCCTAAGCCTCCCTTTCCTTAAACTAATGGCTTCTTTATAGAGCGTCCCACAGTTTCTAATTTCTAGCAAAACCCTCAGCAAGCTTTTTAGAGCTTGTGTGAGGCTACTATGAGCTGGTGAGCATGACTTATCAAACCATTTATTGTACCTCTGGCATGGAGTTGCTTAAATAGTGTTAATTTTAATTGCTCAGTTGGCTTCTTACACATTTTGGCAAAGGCCTCTAGCACCAACCCCAGATTGGGTGCAGCACTTAGACAAAGCTCAAAGTGCTCCCTCTGATTCTCCACAAGCTGGGCTAAGAAGACCTTTGGTTCGTCGTCCCTCCATTTACAGTGCACACCCCTATTTCTCATATATACGATGTGGCAAACCATCCCATTCATAGACACCAAGGGCGGCCGTAGGTTATGGCCTAAAACAAGTGAGTTATTATCATTCAGAACACTCTTCATAATTTAAACTTACACACCTTTCTAGCCCAAGCCTTAGATAGTGTGATAAAATCAATTAAGGGAGTCCTCCCTCTACCCTTGTATGTTACGTGACTCAGGATTTCTTTTGTAACTAAATCAATACTGGGTATGAGGCCATGTGTCTTCAAGAGCCTATTCAATTTGTCACCACATGGGTTAAGATCAAAATGTGAGAGGCCACAAAATTCATTGTCCACTAGTAGGATTCCTGCTTCTCCCATTGAACATGCCCTGAGGAGTGTGAGAGGCAAAAAGAACCCATTCTCCCACTGAGAGTTCAGCATTTACAAGCCTGTACGTTTAATATAAAAAGTTGGTCAGCACCTGCAATTTGTTTGTGCTTTTGTGATTTTTTTTTCTACTGCTAATTTTCAGGAGACATTCTTCTGTAACACACATTACAGCTGTGAAATTGTGGCTTCTAGAAGCAGTTACTTAGAGAAGGCTATGAATAGACCTAGGCATCCAGCTCTTGACTTACGCCACATCTGCACCTTCCTTTATCAATCCAGTCACACCCAGGCACTTGTCCATAACTATTTAGCCTTCTATGTACGCTCCCACACTAAGGCATCCATTGACGCATCATTACAGACACTGGTGCATTAATATATTCACCAGTGTTTGTTTGTGCACGGTCAGAGGCCCCATTGTGTTGTGGCCATACATTCCTCAATGCATCAGACTTAAACTCAAAACAAAATGGCATAATGTTCTGGGACTTGAAATTTGTCTTTCCCTGATCCCAGCATAGCCATGACAATGCAACCTCTCCCCAGATTTCTCTGTTTCATGGAGCTGAGGAAGCCTTTGTTTTCTCTGCCCTTAAAATGAGGAGATAACGGCAAGCATCCTTCTTTTTTACACATTCATCTTTTCATCCATGCACACATGCTTTCATCTTTCCAGCTATGCACTCGCTCACACGCATGCATTTGCACCCTCTCCCTTCAGCCCGCCAAACGCTTAGTAGCCCAATAGTCCCATTCCCCCAATGCAAGGTCCTAGGCATTGGCATTCATCTGTTATTTTTAGATCTTGCCTACAGATGCCTTTTAGCTGTCTGTGCGTAAAAGACATTCTCTGAACCATATCAAAAACTTCCAGTAGACTTTGTGCCAGCTCATTGCTAATCATTAGTTGCCTGTCTAATCGCTTGTTTGCTTTCTTATTAGTTGATGTCTTTTCTTCCTCTCGTGTTTGTCATTCCCCTGGAAAATAGCTTCTTTACAATCCCTTAGACTGGATGAGATCTATCTTTCCACTGCTTACATTCATATAACTACTTTTTTACGTCTCAGCCTACCAAACAGCATAGCTGTCTGGTTTGCTAAAGACATTGGGGACATTCAGAAATTTGACCCAGGAATGCATTCCGCCAGCTGCTTACCATTAGCTGTGTGGTTTGTAACTCACATTTTCTGTTTGCTGGCTTTGTTTTAGGCTGCCTGGATTGTCCCTTCCATTGCCAAAATCTTGTATACTGTGTTTTTCCTCAAACTCGCTTTCTGTAAACAAGCTTTTAAATCTTGCTCTTATCTTGTCACATTTGCTGTGCAATCAAAGACAGAGGTCAAATGTTAGTCTGTGTCTTCCAGGGAGCTTGGTGTTTATTTTTCTTTCTCTGATTTACGTTTGAGTAACCTCTGCGTCCCAGTTTCCCAGGGCTCTCATGAAAAGTGTAAGTAAAGTATGTGTGCAGGGGTTTAAGTGGGATGAAAAAACTAGGGTGGTGGTCTCTCATAGGGTCAGACGATGTAATTATGAGAGTGGCTTAAAACTGTTAAGCTAAAAACCTGTACTTAGCATAGTGTGCTGCCCCACTGGTATTGTGCTTCTCCTGTCATTGCCTCCAGCTATATAATATGAGTGACATTAAACATACAACAAGCCAGGACTATAGTCTTTGTCAATGGTTGTACGTTGCATAAGAAAAATAAGAACAATCTGCAGCATTTTCATTATTATATACAATGAAAACATAGGTGGTTCAGAGATGTGTTACAGGTAGGAAACACTTAGAAGGCCTATTTCTGTTGGTTGTATGTGCTTGGTTTGGGGGTCATTTTGCAAGCAGACCAGTTTGAGGATTGGGCACATTCTTGGTTTGATTCTATTGTTTTCTTCACACTTGTGCTTCAAAATGCTATATTTGGATTCCCCCTTTTTTCAACAATTTGCAGTAAATATGTGGTGTAAAACCCTCCATTTGAATCCCTTTTTTTCAAAATTTTCCTGCAGGGGGAGAACCCTCCCGCACCCTCCGCACCCTCCTTTTCCAGTTCGGGCTCTCTCGCTTCGCTCGCTCGCTTGTTACATTGGGGTAGAAAATTTTTCGCCTCATCACTTTCTAAATCCACCAGCCGCCACTGCTCCAGCTTGGTATTAATTTTGACAGGTCATCACACAGCTTTTTCATATACGTAGCTGAATCACTGCAAATACAAACAATATCACTCCAATCTTTGTTGAACTTGGAAAGAACCTTTTTTTGCAGAGCATTCCAAGTGACACTGCATTCCATGTTTTCCAAAAGTCTGGTGTCATGTTTTCACCACTATCTCAGATGCTTGGTGATAGCGCTCTTTATACATATACTTGTTCCTATACCTTGCATTGAATGTTTAAAGCCTGAGGTGTTGGCAATTCACATACTATCAATACTGACCCACTAGAAACTGTGGGCTGATGTATTAAGGGTTTTTACCCATTCTCTGTGGGTGAATGTGATGACACATATTAGGAAAGATTCTTATTAAACCAGCCATTTTACCTATCAGTTAAAAAATTAAACGCAGCCAAAATATCAAATATGATTTTGATATGTCCTGATTCTCTACAGTTTATAAAATAATTAAACACGACCTAAAACATGCTCATAAACTCTGCATCTTTAGACCAAAAACCACAAAACTGAAAAAAGCAAAAGGAAGAAGAAACAATGTTTAGTGCATCGCTAAACAGCAAAACTCAAGCCGAAAAATATTAGCCCAGTCTTTCTTACTGCTAGCTTGTATAACAAAGTTACATTGTATTGGCCCCTTCAGGATGAAAAAAAGGATTCTTTCACTCTCTTTTTCCTTTCTTTGAATAGCATTTAGTTTGTGAGTTGTGCAGGTGTTTTTTCAGTGTTTATATGTTTTCACTGGTGAGGGCTATTTCTCTTTCAGTGGGGTTTTATCAGTTATCATAGGCTTAAACCTAAAACCCCACAGCCTATATATATATTTTTTCTATTTGTCTGTCTTGTCCCCCATTCCTCTACCTCCCCGACCCCTTCCTGCCTCTTTTCCCCGACACAAGCCACTCCTAAACCCCTAACCTCAAAGGGGTTTGCACAGAGGTCAGACTTATGCGGCTCTCTAGTACTCATAGCCTGCACCCCAGGACTGGCGCTAGGCATGGGCAGTGTGTGCAGCTGCCCAGGGCCTCGCACTCAGCCCACCAGCATGGGCCCGCACTAGTTGTGCGTGTGTCCTGTTGTTTCCGTGGCAATCCAGGTGTCGCCTTGCAATTAAGGTCCATGGGAGGGGCCCCCCTCCCAGGCCTCTCAGGGATGGTGTCTGGAGGCATAGGGGAGGGAGACGCTTCCTCAATTGCAAGGAGACCCATTCACAGACACTGTGGGATGCCCATTGTCCAGCATTTTTAGGCCCCCACAGTTTTAACTTCTAGCCCACAAGCAATTCTCACACCTAATGGACTGAAGGTGTGAGAAATGCCTGTGGGCTGAAAGTTAAAACTGTGGGGGTGGTAAAAGGCTGGACAATGGGCCTCCCGCAGTGCCTGTGAATGGTCTCCGTGCAAGGGGCCACTTATCTAAATTAGAGGGGCCCGGCACATTTCCTTTTATCCCAGGGCCTTGCAAACCCTAGAACCGGCCCTGCTGCACCCTCTGCCTCTCCTCCACATCCTGCGGCCCACTGCTGTTCTGTGATCAAGTTACTTTCAGAAACTACCTCGGGGGCATGAGCAGAATACAAAAAGACAAAAAATATAAATGAATTAGAGTTCAACGAGGATTATGCTCGGACAAATGTATAAGAGAAAGAGAGTGAGAAGGGAGCACAGAGCCTGTCACATCACCCAGAGAAAGTTCTCCCTGCCAAGAATGGATTCACACTCATCCCAGCTGCCTTGGGAAATCTCGCCATCACTGAATAGCTTAAGACTCTTGCTTGTGGCCTGTTTCTCCATGCACGTCCTAAGACTACTTGATTTGCAACTGCTAATGACAGGGATCACTTTCATATCCTTTATTACGTTTGTCAGCATTTAATTTGGAGACTCGTAACTAATTGCTATGATGTCTCCAGCTGTGTCTCCTCTGACTTGAGATAACACTGATTTGCAGTCTTGCGCATTCCAGGGTGAGTTGTCCCTGACGAAAGTCTGTCACAGTGCAGTATTATTGCATCTCCTATTGAGCTTTTTAACACCAACCTAGGCCCAGATTTAGTAAGAGCTCGCATCACTGTGGCTTCACGCACGGCGGCGCAGGGCAACACAAGCCCTTAAGTCAAATTTACTAAGCCATGCAAAGCCACTTTGTGTGGCTCTGAGTGGCTTGGCAAATCTGAAATAACACAAGGCAGTTCAAGTCGCTGCCTTGCATTACTCTGTGAAGAAGGCATTCCGTGGGTTAGTGTAGCTATTCAGTTGCATAGAGAATAAGGGGCCCACTGCACCATTCACCCCCTGTCTCTTTATCTCAATTTTGCAGGTTCTTTTTCATCTCTGCTTTTTCCCTTTGTCATTGTTTCCCCTCTTTCACGTCCTCTTTGTTTCCCCTTGTGTGTTTTTCTCTCTCTCTTGCTCTGGGTGAAAGGTGGATGTATAGAAATAAGTGTTGCTCCCCAAAAATGAGTGCTGGTGGGCCCCACCTACAACCACAGCCTCAAATTAAGCACAGACGTAGGGATATTGTGTCTGGCAGGGGTGTAAGAAACACCCCCACAGACCCCACGGTGTGGGGGGGGGGGCACCAGCCTTCAGTGAGTGAAGGGGGCCCCTCAGCTCTTTGGTGAGGGAGAGGCTTTCTCTGAAGCAAGCCTCACTCTCTCTAAAGCAACTGCAGTCTGCACTGAGCTGCTCCCGGTGACCCTGGACTGAAGAGAAACAAAGTAGCAAGTTACATTGTTTCTCTTCAGCCAGAGGCGCCAGGACACTCATTGGGGGTGCAGCTAGACCAGCAGTGAGACAAGTCTGTAAATTAAGGAAGAAGTGCGGTGCACCTCAGATTTGGAGGGGAGCAGAGCTGAGCGAGGAGGTTTGCCCAGCAGCAGCAATGAGGGGGTATCTTGAAGGGCTGGAGAGGGGTGTGGGGAGAGGAGGGGGTCGTGCTTAGAGCTGTATCCCTCCTCCTACACATTTACTAAAACTCTGGTGGCTGCCCACAGCACGGGCTGTGGATAGCCACCCATCCCACAGCTCCCACTAGGGACTAGGGGATGCCCGCTCAAGGGGCAGGGCTCCGTGCCCCTGCATTCTGCCTAGGTGTCTGCATACTGGCTCTGGGACAGAGAATACACTTCCCACTCCCAGAGTCCGGCACAGAGAGCTGCACACTCACTTGTTGTGTCATGTGGGGCACACACAACACAGGATAATGCCAGACTGGGGGCCGTGGAACCAACACTTGGGCCTAGTGCAATGATGACACGGACACTGGTGTGCTTTACTCTTCGTCTTCCACGCCGTTGCCAACTGGCGTACGTGCGTGCGTAGACGCTATTTATTAAACTGAGATCACGTGACTGTGACGTGTTCCGTCGGCTACGCCACTGACTAGAACACTACATTCCTCCCCAACAAACATAAAACAACCATCAACAACAACGCCATAGTCTTTCAATATATATATATCATAGTCTGTCAGCCGCAAAAGCTTCTTCGTGACGGAGTAATATTCAGTATAGTAAAATAAGAACAGTATTACATTACATAGTCTTTCAGGCGACTGGAGGGCACCGGGTTCCGTCGCAGCCGGTACTGGGACAGTCCTCGGCTCAGAGTCTCACCACCACAGGACTCTTCCTCAACTTCACTGCTTTCAGACACTGGCTCCGGGCCCGGGCCACTGCGATCGACGTCCTCACTTTCCCTTTTACCACCCCGGCGTGGAGTCTCATCTGGAGCAGGTGGAGCTTCAGTGGAACTGAACAGGTCCGTCGGAGTCTGAGGGCTACTGGTGTCTCTGATTGGTTATGGGGATCTGGCCGGTGATGGCGCGGAGTCCTGGGCCATCAAAGATGTCGCTCTGGTTTCAGTGATCTGGTATTTTTTGAAATGCGACACATTACGGGTCACTCTTTCCCTGACCCGGGTCGCAGTGATTCGTGTGCCTTTAACACTGACTACTGTCCATGAGTCAGACTCATAGGGGAGCCGGAATTTACCACTGGTGACCCTATTCTTCATCAGTACCACGTCCCCTCGGGCAATCTGGGGTTGCTGGGCCCTTCTCCGTTGACTGGTTTGCGAATGTGATCTTTGGCGGCGGGACTCTACCTGACATTCATCAGGAGATGCAGGCTGCCATTGCGGATGGTGAGGTATCGAATCCATGACCACACGTCCCATGAGCAGGTCCGGGAGCAACACCTGTGGTGGAGTGGGGTGTCTGCCGATAATTTCTCAGGAATGTAAAGATGGCCAGTTCGATGGAGTGGCCCTTGTCATTGGCAATCCTGATAACCTTATTGAGAGTCCGCATGAACCTTTCGGCCTCACCATTTGCTTGCGGCCATCTTGGAGTGATCCGCCGACGACGGATGCCTAATGCATTCAAGTAGTTAGCTAGTTCCTGTCCTTGAAATGGAGGGCCGTTATCAGTTCGGAGCTCTTGTATGATTCCATGGGCTGCCATGATTTTTTCTAGCTTCGGAATCAATTCTGCAGCACTGGTGGTGGGCACGATCTCTACTTCCGGATACTTGGAGTGATCATCTATTACTACCATCGTGTGGCGGCCATCAGGAAGACTGCCAAAATCAAGACTAACGCAGGTCCAGGGAGATTTGGGCTGTGGTTTCACCATGATCGGGGCTGGTCTGGGGAGTTCTCCAGTTACTTGGCATGCGGCACAGGACCTAACGGTCGCCTCAACGAGATCATCCATCAATGGAAACCACACCTTGGTCCGAAGGCGCGATTTCGTCTTCACCTTGCCTTGATGGCCTACATGAGCTAGTTGAACCACCTGATCTGTTAAGGATGATGGTATTACCAGCCGATGTCTTCGTAGTAGGCACCCCGTGTGATCCTCATTCAGCTCCTCTCGCACGTGGTACAAGCTGTCCATTATGCGTTGGGCCCCCGGAGTCAGGATCTTCCACTCCTCTTTTGCCTTGTGCCAGTTTCCTTTCTGCACGGCCACCATAGCTCGCTGAAGGCAGTCATCCTTTCTCGTGGCTTCTGCAATGTGTTCAATGGATATGGGCAGCAGGCATGAGCGGGCAGTGATGCACCTTACATATTCTTCCGTGTCGGTGGCATCCTCCATTTCCTTCCTGGTGGCTGCTCGGGGGTGTCGTGATAAGTAATCGGCAGGGTTGCGAGATCCGGGCTGGTACTCCACATGGCAATTGTAGTTTTGGAGTTGTAGCATCCACTTCTCAATGCGGGGCGGCCGTTTGGTAGAGGTTCCGGAAAACAACGCAACCAGTGGCTTGTGATCTGTAGCCACGACAAAAGGTTTTCCATATACATACAGATGAAAGTGTCTGCACCCCCAATGTATTGCGATCGCCTTCTTTTCAATTTAGGAGTACCTCTGCTCCGTCTTTGTAAGGGACCGGCTGGCAAACGCCTCGGGGGTCCAATCCTCGTCTGCTCGCTGACGCTGCATCAGCACTGCTCCTAATCCCACAGGACCAGCGTCTACCGCCACCAATGTTAATTTCCATGGGTCGAAGAAGGCCAATGTGGTGGCTTCTGACAATGTCTCTTTGATGTCACGAAAGGCTTTGTCTTGTTCCGGGCCCCATCTCCATGGCGTGGCCTCTTTGGTTAGTTCTCTCAGAGGTAGGGTCAGATTGGCCAGGTCTCTCATGAATCTTCTGCAATAATTTACCATTCCAAGAAAGCTTCGGACTTCGGTGACGGTGGTGGGGGGAGTAGACTCTTTGATATCTTTCACTTTCTCTGGGTCCGGGTTTACTCCTTCAATTGAAAACGTGTATCCGAAGAATTGTATCTTCCGCTTCAGAAATTCACATTTTTCCCAGTGCAGGGTGAGCCCGGCGTCTCTTAGCTTTCGGAGTACTTGTGTAAGGCAATTGTTGTGCTCCGGTATGGTTCTCGCGTGTATCATGATGTCATCACTGACATTTATTACCCCGGGGATATCAGCAATGAGCTCCTGTATCACATTTTGGAAGACCTCCGCCACACTCGAAATCCCAAAACTCAGGCGGGTATACCTCCGAAGCCCTAGGTGTGTTGAGAACGTGGTGATGTTACGTGATGACTCATCCAGTTTCAGCTGGTGGTAGCCTGATCGCAGATCCATTTTGGAGAACCAGCACGTTCCCGCCATTTCACCTATGAGGTCGTCGATAGTAGGGGTGATGTGGCGTTCCAGCTTGATGGCAGCGTTGGGAAGCCGCATGTCGACACATATCCGGACTGCCCCTGGTTGCTTGGGTTTCCGCGTGACCACGATCGGCGAAACCCAGGGAGTTGGGCCTGTTACCTTCTCTATTATTCCCGCATTTTCGAGCTTCTTCAGTTCTTCTTCGACCAACGGTCTCAGATGAAATGCTATTCGGCGATGCCTCAGAGCTACAGGCTGCACTTTGTTGTAAATGTAAATTGATACTTGTAAATTTGTTGTTGTCAATGTGAAGGTGGATTTCCTTCCCTCAGAATCTTCCAATCCCCTTGAACACCTCGGCAAAGTCCATCAATAGTTGTTGAATGGATTCCTGATGTACTCCAAACGCGAAAGACACCACTCCTAGGTCTTCAGCCGCTTTGCATCCTAGCAGCATGCCCTGTCCATCTTCTGACACGAACACATTGGCGGTGACAGACCGATCTCCGTGGGATATGGGCGTCTTGAATTTTCCTTTGATCTTTAGGGGGGTATTTTGTCCATACGCGAACACAGTGATGGCTGACGGAAGTAGCGCCGGCAGTGGATCCAGAGTTTTGTACATGGTTGAGGCCATCAGGTTGATGGTCGCCCCTGTGTCCACGAGGGCCAGGACCTCTTGCGTGCCAATCCTGACGCCGCACTGGGGTAGGCTTCTGGTCTTGCACGCGGCAGTGCCAACCATGTGTACTTTATGCACCGTGCGCTCTTCCTCCTCGTCATCATCCATGTCACTTTGGTTCTGGTCTCCTTCTGGCACCGTGTTTACAACCTGGCGGGGTTTCCGATATTTCTTCGCCCGACAAACTTTTTCGAAGTGATTGAAACGGCCACATCCCAAACACCACTTTCCTTTTGCGGGACACTCTGCCGCTGGGTGTGGTAGTCTCCCACAGTAGCCACACGACTTGGGTTGGCCCGTTGGGGGCGCTCCAGAGCCCTTCTTGGCCCATTTCGTCGGGGACTTGACCGTGACATTGTTGACTGGTTCAGCCTTCACAGGCGCCATGAGAGCGGCTTCATGTGCGCAGCCCGGGCTTTCGATAGTTCATTGGTGCGCCCTTGAGGTTCCGTGACAATTGTAAGTGGTGTTTTTAACTCGCACGAATATGGTCGAGTCTGGTATCTATGAACCGCAAATGATGAGTTTAGTAAGTGTGCGCAGTTTCGCTGTACTAACTTAAACCGTTCGTTTGTTATGTGGGTTTTTCATCTGTACCCGCGGGTTCCATCTTAGATACGGCATCCATTTTGTCTCTTGCCCTCAAGTAGCCAGCGAACGGACGTTGTCCGCTTCGCGACCCTGGGACTCCCAAGATATTTGCGGAAGACACATGTTCTTTGTAAGTGTGTTTATGACGAGGGGGATGCTACTGTAAGGCAGATGGCGCCGCTCGAGGCTCATCTTGCCGCACGGACTTATTGTCTCAGCCGTGCATCTCATTAGGCACGTCCCTTTAGTGCCTGTATCTTGTGTTTCCTGATACCTCCCCTTTTACACCCTTTCCGATCTCCCCACTGTCTCCGTCTTCCTCTGCACCTGTCCTTGTTCCTATTTCGATCTATTTTACTGCTTATTGGAATTTGCTAATGGTGGGAAGATGGGTTGTTACAGTTGGGAACCGCCAAATGTTTCCGCACTTATGTTCCGGACCTCATGTGTTTCAAAGTGACCAAAGCGACCCCTCTGGGGGATAATGGTGAGAACCGGGTTGTAAACTTTTGTGTGCCATGTTGTCCTATGGGTAAAAACTGTATAAAAGGAGCGATCCACAGAACCAATTTGAAGCAGTCTCCCCAAGTTGCACGTGGTGTACTTGTCGTGACATCTGTGTTCCCTGCAGCAAATAAACCTTGAATCTTTGACGCCGAAGGAAGTGTCCCGTGTCTCTGTGATTTGTACGCCGGAGCAGGTTACCCACGAAGGTTTCAGGTGTTGTGCCCTGGCACCGCTGGGTCTTAAAGAACCCAGTCCTTCAGTTGGCGCCCAACGTGGGGCTGCATCAGTGGTACCGGTCCAAGCCCGACGATCGTGAGGAACTTCGTGTGAAATCTCCGAGGGAAGGTGCACTCCGCTTCATCGATCCTGTTGTCGAAACAAGTGGCCCGAAGACTTTTCCCGCGAAGATTCCCGCCTCCGGACGGCTGCGACGGACTGCTGCCCTGACTGTAGACCTGTTTTGGCGCTTGGCGTAGACCTTGGTAGAGCGAGACGATTGACGGGCCTTCCTGGTGACGCCATCGATCTTTGAGTTAAGTATTTGTGGGTCGCTCCCAGAGTTCTTGGTTGTTGACACTGTAGCGAATGTTTTTGTTGTTAACGCTGTGTGAGTGTTTTTGTCGGTGACACTTTGCTAGCGTACTTTGTGGTGTTGTTTGACGACTGCAGCCGCCAAAAACCGAGGGTTTTGTTCTTTGCTGGGACGTGGTAAATCCCGTAACCCTTGAAGTTTGTGAAACTCGGCTAGTGTGCAAGATGCCTGGTCGCAGTACTTTGTTTAGTTGTTTCAGACCTTGTGGTACGGATTCCCGACTGGAGGACTCGTGTCCGATACCTCCGGTTGGAACTCCCACTTATGAGCTCTATAGTAAGCATGGGCTAGGCCCCATTACCTTTAACGATTACTGGATTAAATACACAAAGAAGGACGGCGACCTTCGTTGGCCACCTCATGGTAGCTTCGAGGCCCCGATCTTAGATAATCTAGAGATTAAATTGTTCGAAAGAAAGTCAAGGCCATGTTTGATGCCTTTCGGTTGTGGCGCAAAGAAGCCCAACAGAAAGAAATCAGACAGACTAAACGTAATCAGCGAGATAATGTTGCTACCATAGTGAAGAAAGCAGAGCAATTTCAGCGTGATAAGGAGGTTAAGGATAAGGAAGTGTTTGATAGACTACAGCGTATGACTGTAGATAAATGTTATCCCGTTTTGCCTACGGAGTCGGAAAAGAAGGAAGAGCCAGTTGAGGATCCTTTAATGTCTTATCTCATGAAGTCGCCACCTCCGTATGTACAGGGTACCGCAGTTCCTGTGGTCCCTGCCGTTCCTATTCTTCCGCCTATTCTTCCTCCGCCTGTTCCTCAACCTGCGCCTGCTCTTCCGACTGTTCCTGCTCCTTTGCCTGTTGCTATCCCTACTGCTCCTCCGCTTCCACATACTCCTGCTCCCGCTACTGCTCCCGCTACTGCTCCCGCTACTGCTCCTGCTACTGCTCCTGTTTTGTTAACCCCTGCTGTTGCTACTGTTTCTACTCCTTCTCTTGTTAGTCCTGTATCGTATGCTTCTCCCTCTACTCGTTCTCGTACTACTCCTCTTGCGGCTAGCTTCTTTCATTCGCTCGGACCTGTTCATGGGTCCGCTGGTTCTGATGGTCCTCAGAGACGTAGTCAGCTTCCTGGAAACAGAGAACGCGTTGCGCTATATAATATGGCGATGGGTTGGATGGTAAATCCTCTTAGAAGTCCACCCCGTGTTGTCCTTGATACATTTTGTCAATTCAATATACCAACCCAGAGATATGTGTTTAATGAAATGTGTAAGTTCCTTTATGATCAGATAGCGGCCGATGCGCCTGACGAGGTGCTGACCGCTTTGTCTGATCTTCAGCTTCAGTTCGCAAATGGACTGATAGTGGATACTAACGTTCGACGTGCTGTTGAACGATTGCTCTCTTTTCGTCCCGCTCCAATCCCTCATGCATTGTTTGTTGAGGATATTGAAAAACAACCAGACGAGTCTGGCCAATATCCCATGCGTGAAGTTCCACCCGTGTTGATGCCAGGTGATGCTGCTCACGTTCCACCTATCCTGCTGTATTTTCAGAGAGTATGGATACATCTCCCATGGAAAAGATCAGAAGTGTTGCAGGTGAAGCAATCTTTGCCTGACCCTCGCAAAAATCCTGCAGGGTATTACAAAGAATTATCGCAGCTCGTAGATGCTACGGTAATGAATCTTGCCGATATCGATATGTTGTTTGGCAATGTCGTACCGCAACCGGTATGGGCTAAGATTCGTCAGGAAAATCACGCAAACTAACTAGGTGGTGATTGGGCGGCCATTGTAGCGGCGGATGGGTTGCAAGTTGGTGGTGCTAAGCCTGAACAGTTGATTGCTGCTCTCCCTCAAAGAATAATAACATTAATGAAAACTCTTATGCCAGCTATGAGAGTAAACTGGGACAAATTGTCAGCTTGTAAGCAGAAGAAAGATGAGAGTGTTTCCGACTTCTTTACGAGGTTTGAGGAAGCATTCATTGATCATAGTGGACAGGATATGGGCACCGAGGGTGGTCAAAGATTGTTTGTGGATAAATTTGTTTCGAATTTATTGCCCGATTTGAGCAATAAGTTGAAGAATTCGGAAAGTGCATGGGCCGTTTCTACTTCGGCTCAGATATTGGCTACGGCGCAATATTATGAGAATAGGGAGAAAGAGGAGAATGACCGTGCTGACAAAAAGACGAAGGAACTGAAAACTAAAGTGTTGCTTCAGCAAGCGTATCCTCCACGTTCGAATCAGAATAATTCACAACAGAATAGACCGCAGCCGCAATCGAACAGATCCCAAACTCGTAATGACTCCTCCTCTCAAAGATCATCGTTGGGGTATAATCAATGCGCTTATTGTAGACAGGAGGGACACATTAAATTTAATTGCCCTGTTTTGAATGAACGTAATAATGGTAACTCATCTAGAGGAGGTCGTGGTGGTTCGCAGCAGGCATCACGTGGTAGAGGTCGTGGTGCTCAGAACGATCGCTCAGATAACTCATTCAATTCTAATAATTGTTTCGACCAACGTGGTTCATCGCAAGGGCGATCTGCGCAGTACAATGTAGACGATTATTACGTCGATCAGGGAACTGACGACAGTAATTACTAGGACAGCCAAAGACAAGGAGAGGGAGTGGTATCAGTTCCGGTTGATCAGAGAGGGCCTTACGTCGCAGTTGCTACATCGGGCGTCGTTGAGCCTTTTCTGTTGGACACTGGTGCAGCGAAAAGTTCTATCATGCATTCGAAACTCCCTGGCGCACCTTTGTCTGGCTTAACCAATGTTTCCGTTGGATTCTCTGGCGCCCCCGTTAGCAATCCAGTGTCACGCCCTTTGCCCCTTAAAATTGGGCCATGTGAGCTAGAAGCTCCGTTGATTTTGACTACGGGTTGTGGTGAAAATCTTTTGGGCCTGGATTTGCTTAAACGTTTGTATGCGACTTTGTATTGTTCTCCTGCGGGTGTAAAGCTTACGTTAGGAGAGAGGGTTGTCTCTCCTATGTACTTGTCTCTCGATAAGCTTCCACCGGAATTGAGTTCTCTTCCTGCGTCTTTGTGGGCGACGGGTCCAAATGACGTGGGCCTACTTGATATCTCCCCTTATGTTGTACAGTTGAAATCTAATGTGCGATTGCCACGTATTCCCCAATATCGTATCTCCCTTGATGGTGAACGAGCACTGTTAGCGATCATCTATGATTTGATCGAGAAAGATGTTATTGAAGAGACTCGGGGAAACGTGTGCAACAGTCCTGTGCTGCCCATTCTTAAACGTACTGATCCTTCAAAACCGCCTGTTTATCGTTTTGTTATCGATTTACGGGAGGTGAATAAAATTGTGGTTCCTCAATTTCCCGTTGTGCCTGACATCACGGCGCTACTGACTCTGATTCCAGCCTCAGCATCATGGTTTTCGGTGATTGATTTGAAAAATGCGTTTTTCAGCATCCCGATTGCCGAGGAGAGCAGGGACCTTTTCGGTTTCTCTCTCGGTGGACGTAGCTTCCGGTTCAAACGCGCTCCTCAGGGCTACTGTGAAAGTCCATCTATTTACAGCCAAGCCTTGAAGGGTCAACTGGATGCGTTTAGGTTGCCGGTCGGTGCGGCCTTGATCCAATACGTCGACGACTTATTGGTGGCTGCTGATACTCAGGACATTTGCAAAATTGCTACAGTGTCGTTGCTGCAACATCTCTGTGAGTTGAATCATAAGGTGTCCCCTTCTAAACTCCAATATTGTTGTCAAGAAGTCACCTATCTAGGTCACTTGTTGTCAAAGGAGGGAAGGAGGTTGACCCCAGAGAGAATTGCAGCAATTGCGCGAATGGCTGTGCCAACAACCCAAAGAGATGTGCGTGCCTTTCTAGGTATCACGTCGTACTGCAGGCAATGGATTCCTAATTTTTCATTGCTAGCGAAACCATTGGTGGCTCTTACGTGCAAGGATGTTTCAACTCCTTTACCATGGACGGAAGAATGTCAGAAAAGTTTTTCTGAACTGCGTGATTCACTGTGTTCGGCTCCTGTGTTAGGTACCCCTGACTACAGTAAGCCGTTTACGTTATATGTTCACGGGAGGGAAGGTTGTGCTTTGAGTGTCTTAACGCAACCTTTTGGTGGTAAGCAACGTCCATGTGCATATTTTTCCTCGACCTTGGACCCAGTAGCTAGAGCATTGCCGAGTTGTTTACGAGCAACAGCGGCAGCTGCGGTCTCCATCCGACAATCAGCAGGATTGGTCATGGATAATATGCTTACGGTGATGGTTCCGCATGCAGTCGATACTCTTTTGAATCGAACGAAAACTCAGCACTTGACGAGTGCGAGGTTGTCTGGGTACGAGTTGACGCTGTTGGCAAGCCACATCCAAATAAAACGTTGTAATGTTCTGAACCCGGCAACTTTGTTACCAATTAGCACAGAGTCAGATGAAGTAGCAGAACATGATTGCTACTTGAGGACAGAAGAGGAAACAAAAGGTCGAGTGGACCTTAAAAACACCCCATTGGAAGATCCGGATGGTACATTGTATGTGGATGGGTCATGTTTTAAGTTGCCGAATGGTGATGTGACTACTGCTTACGCTGTCGTAACGTTGAATACTGTTGTTGAGACTGCAAGATTAAATCAGAATTCTGCCCAAGCTGCAGAATTGATTGCTCTCACTAGAGCATGTGTGTTAGCGAAAGGGAAACGTGTGAATGTGTTTACCGACAGCCAATATGCATTTGGCGTCGCTCACAGTTTTGGACGATTGTGGAGAGAGAGAGGTTTTTTGACGTCGCACGGTACGAAGATTCAGCATGGCCAGCTTGTGAATGATCTTTTGGATGCATTGACGTTGCCTACGCAAGTTGCGATTGTCAAATGTAGTGCGCATCGTAAGGTGACGGATGATGTTGGTCGTGGTAATGCGTTTGCGGATGAGACTGCTAAGGAGACTGCCCGGAACCTTAGCACTCAAATGTATGTGACGAGTTCGGTTAGGTGGCCTACAGAATCGAGTATGTGTGAAGACACTATCGAAAGTGTGAAAGCAATTCAGAATGAGGCCACCGAGACTGAAAAGACGAAGTGGAAAGAAAGCACGGGAAAGTTGGATGCGAATGGTTGTTGGATTGATTTGTCGGATCAGAAAAGATGGTTGTTGCCTGATGCGTATGTGCTGGCCGTTGTGACAATGGCGCATGGGTTAGCACATATTAGCGCGAAAGGTATTTGTAAGTTGCTGGCTCCTGTATGGAAGAATGATGGTATCACGAAATGTGCTGAACGCCTGGTGAAGAATTGTATGGTGTGTATGATGTACAATCCTGGCAAAGGAACCCCAACTCCTCCTGGCAGTTTTGCTCCCCCTTCATGTCCCTTTGAGGTGATTCAATTGGACTTCATCCATATGGAACGATGCAATAACTTGAAATACGTTTTAGTTGTGGTTTGCGCATTCTCCCGATGGATCGAGGCCTATCCTCTCAAAGACAATACTGCTTTGTCTACTGCGAAAATCCTACTGAAGGAATATTTTCCTCGGTATGGAATGCCTAGAGTCGTGTGGTCAGATAACGGAAGTGAGTTTGTTGGAAGTGTGATGAAGAGTGTGTGTAAGGGCCTTGGAATTAATCAGAAATTCCACAGCGCCAATCATCCCCAGTCAGCTGGATTGGTTGAAGGGTACAACGGCACCCTTAAACTAAAGTTAGCGAAGATTCAGGCTACGACTGGTCTTTCATGGCCTGACGCTTTACCTTTAGCATTACTGTCAACTAGGGCGACTGTACACTCCCGAGTAGGGCTTAGTCCCTATGAAATAGTGTTCGGCCGTCCTGCGAATGTGTGGGGGGTTCCTAGGCCAGGAATGTTCTCTGATCTTGAGTACCCAATGTTGATCGATTATCTACATGACTTGACTGCTAAACTGAGGTTGGTTCACCAACAGGTTTACGACGCATTGCCGACGCAGACGGAGGGTCCAGGCCACCAGCTCCAGCCCGGAGACTGGGTGGTGACGAGAAATTTTTCACGCAAGAATAACCTGGACCCGAGGTTTACCGGACCCTATCAAGTGCTCCTGGCCACGAGGACTGCCGTTCGTCTTGGGGGACGTAAGAATTGGGTGCATGCCACCCACACCAAAAGAGTCCCCATCCCTTTGCCGGCAGACCCGTGGATAAGGAGAGGCATTGCATCCACTGAAACAGAAACATTGCCGGCGTTTGTACCTTTTAGCGACGCACAGCCTGTTGGAGAATCCTCAGCGCAGCAGAAAGACACTGGTGAACAATTAGCATCAAAAGACTCAAGACCAGAACACTCAACTGATCAGCAGGACGCTGTCTCTTCAAAGGATCCTTTGTTTGACGAGCAGACACGTCCTGGGAAAACCCGATACTTTTTGCGATCTCGCACTAAGGACTAATAAAGAGATCCTGCTTTGCTGTATTGACAACTGCATTATCCCGTTTTCCGTGATCAGTTTTGAACCTTCGTATTACTGTAATTATTCCTGTATATATATATATATATATTGAGCTTCATTCCTTGTACTTTTTGCTTCCACAGCTGAGAGACTTTGTTTTTGCATACATACATATTGTGCATTAAAGGCCGTAGGGCCGCGCGCGTACTTCCTTCTGGATAGTAGGTCTTGACGCTAGGTTAAAGGCCGTCGGTTCCTGGGAACTCCTAGGGATTGACTATTGCTACACAGAACGAAGTGCGTCAAGAAACGTTGCGGACGGTCACAGGGAATGGCATTCTCGAAGCTGAATGATTTGGAGGGAGCTCAGGTTCACAGATTCAAGCTGCAGCAACTCAGTCGTACCAAATGTTTTATATTCCAACTGTTTGTATTGTTTTTGACTGCTTCTGCATTATTGGCGGGTGGGGTGTATTACACGATGACTTACTTCTTACCTTCTGCTACACCTACTCCTACTCCTGACCCTAAACTTACCTCTACTGTTTCTCCCCATTCCTTTCATATGTTACCGGAACACGAACAGGCTAGACGTGTAGAATTCCGCAACAATTCCTTTATTCAGCTCCTTCATCAGCATCAGTTAGTGGTTAACACCACTAATTGTTGGGTGTGTGGGTTGATGCCACATACTACGGATAAGGGAATTCCATATCTGGTGTTACCGTATAGTTCCCAAGGGTCAGCTCGAGCATTCCAAACAATGTTTCGAAGCGCACTGGGTTTCCACCCCATTCGAGAACCACGTTCCCCCTACTCTGGTCCTACCTCATATCAAAAACCTTTGTCGATAGCCATAGAGGATTTAGATAGCGATATCTATGATCCCTCGCTTATTCCCGAAGAAGAGATACAAGCCTATAGGGTCCTAAGTAGAGGTGAATATAGTGCGTTCACTAGCGAAAAGCAGCTTAAAAGCTCGCCTCCGATATGGGTCGTACCCCACACTGGTAATTTTTGTCTCATGGGTCGTGGCCGAAGATCGCAAGCCAGACTTGGAGCAAGTGCTTGCACTGAAAATTACATTCTGCCGATGTTCTCGTCCCCTGTGTTTCTGGCTGCCAAGGGTACATACTTTATCTGCTATGATCGTGCATATGCATGGTTGCCCGCTGACTTCATGGGCTCATGTTTCATTGCAAATGTGTTGCCTCCGACGTTCACTGTAGATGCCGATTATCATAAGACTAGAGTTGTGCGAGGCGTAATTAGCAAAGAGGATACTGCGGTCAAGAGGCAGGAGACTTTTTCAAGAGTTTCCTCCCGTTTTGGGGACCTATGGTTAATAGTAGGAACCTGAGACAGTTGACTCGAGTGGTAGAATCGACAGCTAATATTACTGCTAGTGCCCTTGGTAATATCACCACAGAACTTCAGGCGGATAGACTTATGACGTTACAAAACCGTATGGTTTTAGATGTCATCTTAGCAGATCGAGGTGGAGTATGTAAGGTGATCCATTCGAGCTGCTGCATTTTCATTCCAGATAACGCTCCTACTGTCTATCAAGCCATCTCGAGGTTGCATAAGATCTCCGAATCCATACACGTGGATGTAGGGGATTGGACGCTACTTGGGTGGTTTTGGGGCCTGATGTCGACTTGGGGTTGGAAGATTCTGATGATCATCGGAGTCGTTGTAGTATTCCTGTTCACGTGTTGCCTTTGTGTGCAGTGTGGTCCTGCCTTATGTGGCCTCTGTGCTACAACGTGTATAAGACAACCACCTGTTATCAAGGGGACTCGGTTGGACAGAGCTATGCTACAGCAACATCTCGATGGTCTGATGAATATCGAATATGATTCCGACTAGTGCTTGCCTACATGAGGGCAAAAGGAGCGTCTGAGGTTCCGTGACAATTGTAAGTGGTGTTTTTAACTCGCACGAATATGGTCGAGTCTGGTATCTATGAACCGCAAATGACGAGTTTAGTAAGTGTGCGCAGTTTCGCTGTACTAACTTAAACCGTTCGTTTGTTATGTGGGTTTTTCATCTGTACCCGCGGGTTCCATCTTAGATACGGCATCCATTTTGTCTCTTGCCCTCAAGTAGCCAGCGAACGGACGTTGTCCGCTTCGCGACCCTGGGACTCCCAAGATATTTGCGGAAGACACATGTTCTTTGTAAGTGTGTTTATGACGAGGGGGATGCTACTGTAAGGCAGATGGCGCCGCTCGAGGCTCATCTTGCCGCACGGACTTATTGTCTCAGCCGTGCATCTCATTAGGCACGTCCCTTTAGTGCCTGTATCTCGTGTTTCCTGATACCTCCCCTTTTACACCCTTTCCGATCTCCCCACTGTCTCCGTCTTCCTCTGCACCTGTCCTTGTTCCTATTTCGATCTATTTTACTGCTGATTGGAATTTGCTAATGGTGGGAAGATGGGTTGTTACAGTTGGGAACCGCCAAATGTTTCCGCACTTATGTTCCGGACCTCATGTGTTTCAAAGTGACCAAAGCGACCCCTCTGGGGGATAATGGTGAGAACCGGGTTGTAAACTTTTGTGTGCCATGTTGTCCTATGGGTAAAAACTGTATAAAAGGAGCGATCCACAGAACCAATTTGAAGCAGTCTCCCCAAGTTGCACGTGGTGTACTTGTCGTGACATCTGTGTTCCCTGCAGCAAATAAACCTTGAATCTTTGACGCCGAAGGAAGTGTCCCGTGTCTCTGTGATTTGTACGCCGGAGCAGGTTACCCACGAAGGTTTCAGGTGTTGTGCCCTGGCAGCGCTGGGTCTTAAAGAACCCAGTCCTTCACCCTAACGTTAGAATATCTGCCAGTGGCTTACCCGATTCTTCAAGAATTCGTTCCCGCAGTTTGGCAGAGAAGCAGCCCTGAATGATCTGGCCCTTAACCTCTTCCGTGATGTCAGCAAACCCGCACGTGGACGCCAGGCTCTTCAAGCACGCATGATAGGTATCTAACGATTCTTCTGGCAATTGTCGTGCCTGCCGGAATATGAACCTCTCATAGTCCTGGTTAGCTATGGGCTCGAAGTGTGCAATCAGGGCATTGATTAGCGTGTGATGATTCTTGGGAGTAGCTTCCACTAAGGTCTTTGCGATATGGTGGACGTCTTTGCCTCCTAGATGAAGGATCATGGCCCTTTTTTGCTCCTTGTGCACTTTGGTGGCTTCAAAGAAGATTGTCAATCAGTCCACCCAGTCCTTCCACCTGGGGGCTAGTGAGGACGGGGAACCCTCCACCACAAATGGCTCAATGGGGGGTATCGTGGCCATGCTGGGACTCGGTGCACATTGTGTTCTAGATATGAATTGACTCGTTTCCTTGAACTTGATCTAACGCGCTACTCCTTATGTCCCCTGCCCGTCCGTTGGGCACTTGCGACTGCTGGTGTGGCCAATGCTTGTTGGGCGGCAACTCGGCTGATTGTAGCCGTGTGGACGGCAATGAATAATTGGCTGGCCTTGGTGCTGGTGAATGCCGTGTTTATTGCCCCAGTGACCGGATATGAGGATTCTAGCACCTTGGTGCGATGTCCTGCACAGTGGATGGGATCGCCCCTTCCCCACTCACCGTGAGCCACGTGGCGTTGGGCCTGGAGTAGGCCAGGCCCGATCCTCGAGCGTGAGGGTGAACGCACCTCACCTGGTGGCCTCGCGCACCGCCGATGCAGCCGCGGTGTGTCCTTTGTCCCTCCGATGTACGGAGACAGCCGCACTTTGGGAGGGGTCCGCCGGGCACGAGCACCGCGAGCCGGTAGCAGAGCTTGCGGCCACCACACAGCAGACGTGGCACTACAGCAGCGAGGGGTATCCCACTCTCATCGCCAGTTGTTGTGTCGTGTGGGGCACACACAACACAAGATAATGCCAGACTGGGGGCCGTGGAACCAACACTTGGGCCTAGTGCAATGATGACACGTACACTGGTGTGCTTTACTCTTCGTCTTCCACGCCGTCGCCAACTGGCGTACGTGCGTGCGTAGACGCTATTTATTAAACTGAGATCACGTGACTGTGACGTGTTCCGTCGGCTACGCCACCAACTAGAACACTACATCACTTGCCTCAACAGCAGTGTTTTCCATCATTCATCACAAGCAGCAGAGCTACCTCGCTTGCGAAAGACATCAGTTATCCATTCCTCAGCTGACTGAACCCTCACTCGCTGCAGAGAGCAGAGCTATCCCTCCCTTGTCAGACAACAGAGTTATCCTTCCTTCAGCTGACTGAACCCTCGCTCGCTGAAGACAGCAGAGCTATTCCTCCCTTGTCAGACAACAGTTATCCCTCCTTCAGCTGACTGAACACTTGCTGGCTACAGAGAGCAAAGCTATCCCTCACTTGCCAGACCACAGTTGTCCCTTCTTCAGCTGATGGGCCTCTCACGTAACGCAGACAGCAGAGCTATCCCTCCCTTTGTGAGACGACATAGTTATCCCCTCTTCAGCTGATGGGGCTCCCACTCAATGCAGAGAGCAAAGCTGTCCCTCACTGGTGAATGACAAGAGCTGTCGGTCAGCTTGTTAAACCCTTGTCCAGTCAAGAGCGCAAAGCTATCTCTACCTTCAGAAAGACAACAGAGTTATTCTTCGTTCAGCTCATTAAACCCTCGATCACTGCAGAAAACAGAGCTATCCCTCCCTTGTGAAAAACACACTTCTTCTTTACCTGACTTAACCCTAGCTCGTTCCAGAGAGCAGAGCGATCCCTCCCTTTCGAGACGGCAGCGCATCACCTTTTCAGGTGATGGAACCCTCACTCGGACAGAAGAACTATGTATTGCTCCACTGATGTGCCCCTAGTGAGGCAGGTTCATGTACTCAGGAACTGAGGACACAGGGAGACACAGGTACTGAGGACACGTGGAGACACATGTACTGAGGACACAGGCAGACAGATCCTGAGGACACGTGGAGACACATGTACTGAGGACACAGGCAGACAGATACTGAGGACACGTGGAGACACATGTACTGAGGACACAGCAAGACACAGGTACTGATGACACAGGGAGACACAGATACCGAGGACACAGGAAAACACAGATACCGAGGACACAGGAAGACATGGGGTGCTGTGGACACAGGGAGACAAGGGTACAGCGGGCATAGGTACTGAGCATACAGGAAGACAGGTAGCGAGGACACAAGAAGACACAGTACTGAAGACACGTGAAGACACGGGTACCGAGGACACAGGAAGACTTGTGTACTGAGGACACAGGAAGACACAGGTACTGAGGACACAGAGAGACATAGGTACTGAGCACAAGTGCAGACATGTACTGAGGACACAAGAAGACACAGGTACTGAGAACACAGAGAGACATAGGTACTGAGGACACGTGGAGACACATGTACTGAGGACACAAGAAGACACGGGTACTGAGGACACAGAAAGACATAGGTACTGAGGACACGTGGAGACACATGTACTGAGGACACAGGAAGACACGGGTACTGAGCACACAAGAAGACACAGGTACTGAGGACACATAGAGACATAGGTACTGAGGATACGTAGAGACACATGTACTGAGGACAGAGGAAGACACGGGTACTGAGGACACAGAGAGACATAGGTACTGAGGACACAGAAAGACATAGGTACTGAGGACACGTGAAGACACATGTACTGCGGACACAAGAAGACACGGGTACTGAGGACAGAGAGAGACATAGGTACTGAGTACACAGAGAGACATAGGTACTGAGGACACGTGAAGACACATGTACTCAGGACACACGAAGACATGGGTACTGAGGACAGAGAGAGACATAGGTACTGAGGACACGTGCAGACATGTACTGAGGACACAAGTAGGCATGGGTACTGAGTACACAGAGAGACATAGGTACTGAGGACACAAGAAGACACGGGTACTGAGGACACAAGAAGACACGGGTACTGAGGACACAGAGAGACATAGGTACTGAGGACACATGGAGACACATGTACTGAGGACACAAGAAGACACAAGTACTGAGGACACAGAAAGACATAGGTACTGAGGGCACGTGGAGACACATGTACTGAGGACACAAGAAGACACAGGTACTGAGGACACAAGAAGACACATGTACTGAGGACACAAGAAGACACAGGTACTGAGGACATAAGAAGACATGGTTACTGAGGACACAGAGAGACATATGTAGTGAGGACACAGAGAGACATAGGTACTGAGGACACAAGAAGACACGGGTACTGAGGGCACAAGAAGACACGGGTACTGAGGACACAGAGAGATATAGGTACCGAGGACACGTGGAGACACATGTACTGAGGACACAAGCAGACACAGGTACTGAGGACACAGAGAGACATAGGTACTGAAGACACGTGGAGACACATGTACTGAGGACACAAGAAGACACGGGTACTGAGGACACAGAGAGACATAGGTACTGAGGACACATGGAGACACATGTACTGAGGACACAAGATGACACGGGGACTGAGGACACAGAGAGACATAGGCACTGAGGACACAGAGAGACATAGGTACTGAGGACACGTGGAGACACATGTACAGAGGAGACAGGAAGACACGGGTACTGAGGACACAGAGAGACATAGGTACTCAGGACACAGAGAGACATAGGTACAGAGGACACGTGAAGACACATGTACTGAGGAAACAAGAAGACACGGGTACTGAGGACACAGAGAGACATAGGTACTGAGGACACGTGGAGACACATGTACTGAGGACACGTGAAGACACATGTACTGAGGACACAAGAAGACACAGGTATTGAGGATACAGAGAGACATAGGTAATGGGGACACAAGAAGACACAGGTACTGAGGAAACAAGAAGACACGGGTACTGAGGACACAGAGATGCATAGGTACTGAGGACACAAGAAGACACAGGTACTGAGGACACGTGCAGACATGTAGTGAGGATACAAGAAGACACGGGTAGTGAGGAGAGGATACAGAGAGACATAGGTACTGGGGACACAAGAAGACACAGGTACTGAGGAAACAAGAAGACACGGGTACTGAGGACACAGAGATGCATAGGTACTGAGGACACAAGAAGACACAGGTACTGAGGACACAAGAAGACACGGGTTCTGAGGACACTGATGGACATAGGTACTGAGGACACAAGAAGACACGGGTACTGAGGACACAGAGAGACATATGTACTGAGGACACGTGAAGACACATGTACTGAGGACACAAGAAGACACAGGTTCTGAGGACACAAGAAGACACGGGTACTGAGGACACAGAGAGACATAGATACTGAGGACACGTGGAGACACATGTACTGAGGACACAAGAATACATGGTGTACTGAGGACACAGAGAGGCATAGGTACTGAGGACACGTGGAGACACATGTACTGAGGACACAAGAAGACACGGGTACTGAGGACACAGAGAGACATAGGTACTGAGGACACGTGAAGACACATGTACTGAGGACACAAGAAGACACAGGTTCTGAGGACACAAGAAGACACGGGTACTGAGGACACAGAGAGACATAGATACTGAGGACACGTGGAGACACATGTACTGAGGACACAAGAAGACACGGTGTACTGAGGACATAGGTACTGAGGACACGTGGAGACACATGTACTGAGGACAGAAGAAGACACGGGTACTGAGGACACAAGAAGACACGGTTACTGAGGACACAGAGAGACATAGGTGCTGAGGACACGTGGAGACACATGTACTGAGGACACAGGAAGACACAGGTACTGGGGACACAGAGAGACATAGGTACTGAGGACACAGAGAGAGATAGGTACTGAGGATGTGGAATTTTAGTTTGCGATCTGAACATCATCTGCGCCAGCTTGTCACCTAAGTACTACGTGCACGGCAGCCATTTTAGGTATCCTGGTCTCCCTGTCCACGATCGATCGCCAGCGCGCCCCTCTGACCCAGCAAGCATCCTCCGCGCACCCTGGCTCCCCCTCCCTCCTCCTCATGAGCATAACCCTTCTGCATGACCCTGCCCTTGGGAGTCACACCAGCGCCTGACCAGCACCTCCTCTCTTCCTATGAATGCCCCTCTGTTGATAAACCTTCCCTCAGCTCAATTGTCCACGCGGCATGAATACCACTCCATTGATGACCCCTTACCCCGTGTCCGACTGACCACACAGGTCCGAGGCCATCGCCTAAGCTGGGAGATACCATTTACTGCCCCTCATTGTATGGAGTCGCCCCTCTTCAAAGGACACGCTGTTGATCAGGGCCTCCCCACCCCCTGGGATATGATCAGGCGCACACATCCTAAGACTTGACGAAACACTCAACTGCGTGATGACCCCCTCCTCTTATCAGCGGGTTGAGGACCTCTATTGTAAAGGTATATGGGGGTGGGATTGACACGAGGATTACAGGGATGTCTTTTCCTTTATGTCACAATGTTCTGATTGTAATAAAGAAAGGTCACATGCCATAAACCAGTGTATAAGAGGCCAGGCCTCCGAGAGGCTGTTAGAGCACCTCGAGACGATACCTTGTTGTCCGATCTGATGTGTTCTGCTCCGTCGGAATAAAAAACTTCTGTTTCCTGCCTTCTGGTCTCCGGCGCCTGCCTCATTGCTTGGTAAATTTGAATGGTACAAGGGCGGTTAGCGCCGGGCAAATCTTGAGAAAGGTCCTAGCCCTACCTTTTTTCCACAACTAGCGTCCCAAAGCGTGGGGCCCATCAGCGACACGTGGATCCAGTGGGAGAGGTCCCGATGACAGAGTGAACGACTGCAACGATCGGGAAGAGCTCGTGTCCGATAGACCCTCGTCTGACAGCCGATCATCCGACCTTCACTAGTTCTGAACAGACCTCTCTCGAGTGATCTACGGTCCTGACTGGGAACCATCAGGAGTGCCACGAACATCACGAAGGAGAGAGGACGATCGGGCGCTGGATCCAGAGGACAGGAAACCGTCCATGCGGTCCGGGTAAGGTCGTGTAAATGCGACGAATTGAGAAAAGATTGTTTTGTTTGGATAATACTAGTATTACGCTTTGTTTAAACCTCTGGAGATTCGCTGTCTGCAAACGGAGAAAACAACAGGCTCTCTCTTTGCAAACAGTGAAGGATAGGTAACGCAGACTTTTGTCCCCGTTGTAACCCGTCGTGCCTATCTTCCTCCCCCACTGTTTCCCGAACTGTCGTTCGTGGATTATTGTCTGGAGATTCTTTTTCTGCAAACAGGGAAGAACAAGGTCTCTCTTTGCAGGTAGAGAAAGAGTGGGTAACGATAACTTTTCGTGCCCACTTATTCTCCCCACTGATTGTTTGATTGACCGATTGTTCGGTATTGGTTCGTTTGAGGTATTCACCGCCGGCAAACAACGGAGAATAGAAATATTCTGTCTAGTCTTTGCCCGCCGTGATAAGATAGGTAGTGCAGACTTTTGTCCCCGTTGTAATCCGTCATGCCTATCTTCTCCCCACTGGTTGGTAGCCTGTTTAGCCCGGACCGCTTATTAGAGATGAACCATCCGGCTCCACTGGAGGGCACCCCTAATAAGGACATGTTCACTAAGTATGGACTAGTCGCTATAGCTTACACTAAACTATGGCATAAATATACAAAAAAGAACCCTGAAAGTCAGTGGCCACTGATAGGTTCCTTTGATGATCATAAAATAAAAGCATTAGAAATAGCGCTCCAGAAAAATAAAACTACGCCCACTATGCTCGACAGTATCGGCATGTGGCGCAAAGAAACGGAACAACGAAAGAAAAGAGAAGAAGCAAAAATAGGGAAAGAATTACGAAAGGCAGCCCACCTGGCCGCAAAGCAACTAGAAGAGGAAATAAAGGAAAGAAAGGAAGCTATACAAAACCAAGAATCAGGGTCAACAGGCCAATGTCCTGTCAGGACCCCCTCTGTGCTCTACCCTGAATTGCCCTCCAAACAACGGGCAAACGATGAGTTACTGCTAGGTCCCCCAATCATCTACATGCCCCCGCCATATGCTCCCAGCCAACAAAGCCTGCAAGCCCCGAGTGTGAGTGAAAGTGACCTTAGCGCTAGTGCACCAGCCCTCACGGCCTCTGCACCAGCCACATTAACAACTTCGTCAGACGATCCCGAGGCTAGCAAACAACCACCAGCCAGACCAAATAGGTTGAGCAAAGATGAGCGGGATGGGATCGACAAAATAGCAAAGACATTGGTAGAACGAAGGGAGAGCGAAGATTACACAATGAGCGTATATAATTCACATGCCGACAGCCACAGACGGTATTTCATCTTGCGATTCAGCTACCACACCCTGAACGCATATGAAGATAGGTATCAAAGTAAGGGTCCCGCTAAACTAACAACGCTGTATAGGAAGGTTGATGTTGGAAATGGGACTGAATGTGAGGCGACGGAACTCTTCATACAAATACTTGAGATCCTCCGCCATCTCACGGAACAGAAACCAGAAGCCAGGGCTACTGTCCCTGAAACGACCTCGGTAGAAGTAGCCAATACTATGATGCCTATCAGAGAAGCGGCCCCTTACTGGATCCCGCCACGTGGCAAGGGAACGAGCGATGATATTAATGATGCAGATGCAAAAGGGAGGGTTGTGTACAATTGGGTTTACCAACCATGGGACCGACAAGATATCCTAACCTTCAAACAAACTCTGCCTGATTTAAGAAAGAACCCGACAGCATTTTATACCGAGTTAGGCACAGCCTTGGGTTCGACAATAATGACTTTAGCGGACATTGACTTGTTCTTTGGGTTATGCCTGCCAGCTGACGTGTGGAAGCAAATCCGGAAGGCTGACCACACGGATCTGTTTGGACATACCTGGGACCAACTCGGTAAACTAGATAGACAACGAGAGCCTGGAAGGAAACCAGTAAAAGACATACTGGAACTCCCAGACAAACTAGTCCAGAAATTAAAGACACTGATTCCAGAAAGAAAGGTAGATTGGTCGATAGTCACGGCCTGTCGACAGAAACCGCAGGAAGATGTGTCAGAATACTTCTCCCGATTCGAGACAGTGTTCTCCGACTACAGTGGCCAAGACATGACCACCGCAACCGGACAGCACCTGTTTGTACAAAATTACGTAAAGGGCCTAACACAAGAAGTCTCCCAAAAGCTGCAGACGAGCGAGAGTAGTTGGGGGGCCTCCAAACCCGCAGCTATCCTTCAGATGGCTCAGTATTACGAGCACCAAAAGAATGAGAATGATAGGGCGTCCGAGAAAAAGAAGAAAGATTTAAAAGAAAGGGTAATGATAGCCCAGATACAAGGTATAACGGTAGGACGAGAACACCAAAGGGGGAACTACCAATCGACCACCCCCAGAGATCTACCTTCTAAAGATCACACCCCAACACCTCACACTGGACGTAGAGACATTAGCAATGACCAATGCGCCTTCTGCAAAGGGTTTGGCCATTGGAAATCCCAGTGTCCGGTTCTACTAGAGATGAATAGAAATAGGGACTCCAGGGACGTGGCAGGAGGGCCGAGAAATAGAGTACAAGGACGAGGGCACACCAACGACACCAACAATGACAGATCAGGGAGACTGAACACATTTGACCGTCCCCGACAGAACCAATATCAGCTGTCCGAAGGTGAAAATGCCCCCGACTTTGCATAGGACTGCCAGGGGCAAGGGAGGGATCCAGTCGAGCTCTGTGTTGACCAGCAAGGTCCTTATGTCACCGCTAAGGTCCTGGGTACAGAGTCTCCATTCTTGGTAGACACTGGGGCGACACGTAGTGTGTTATCAAAACGACTGATTCCAAGGGCACCCTTGTCTGGCTCACACATAACGTCGATAGGTTTCGATGGAACGCCCTCCACTAACCCCCTGTCCGTACCTATTACCTTTGACCTAGAAAACAGCACCACTGACGCGACATTTCTGCTCTCCTCCAACTCCCCTGACGCCATTATGGGCATTGACTTACTGAAACATTTTCGAGCTACCATTAGGTGTTCCCCAGATGGAATACGAGTCATCCTGTACGACAACCCAGACATGCCCAGATCCCGTCCCCCACGACACATGTGCTCCATAACTGACGCTGACCTGTCCCTGCTTGACACCCTGCCTCCGTACCTATGGGCCAAAAATGACTCTGATGTGGGGCGAATGATGATTGATCCTATTCACATAACTGTACGACAGGACGCTATGCTCCCGAAACTCCCGCAATATCGGATATCGCCAGAGGGTGAGAAGGCATTGGTAGCGATCATTCAGTCTCTGGTAGATGCAGGAGTGGTTGAAGAGGTGGTTAGCAACGTCTGCAACAGCCCAATCCTACCTATCGTTAAGAAGCAAGGTGAAGGAGATGAGAAAGCGTACCGCTTCATCATCGACTTGCGAGAGATTAACAAAGTGGTTGTACCCCAATATCCTGTAGTCTCCGATATCACCACCATTCTGACCCTCATCCCGTCCACTGCCACCACCTTCACTGTTATCGACCTTAAGAACGCGTTTTTCTCTATCCCCATCCATCCAGACAGCCGTTATCTCTTCGGCTTCACTTTAAAATCCCGCTCGTACCGATTTTGTAGAGCTCCCCAGGGGTACACTGAAAGTCCCAGCATTTACAGCCAGGCCCTCAAAAGGCAGCTAGATGCCTTCCAGCTACCAGATGGAGTGGTGTTGATCCAATATGTCGATGATATCCTTTTGGCGGCCGACACCACCCCGCTTGCAACGACAGCCACCGTCCAACTCCTACACTTTCTTGCAGAAAATGGCCATAAAGTCTCCAAAAAGAAGTTGCAATTCTGCCAGCCACAAGTGACTTACCTAGGCCATCTCCTGTCCAAAGAAGGGAGGAAACTTACACCCGACCGAATCCAAACCATCCTAGACACCCCCATCCCAAAAACACAAAAGCAAGTCCGCTCTTTGGTTGGCCTAACCTCTTTCTGTAGACAGTGGTTACCTAACTTCAGTCTCATTGTAAAACCCCTACTTGCCCTATTAACCAAAGATGCCTCCTTCCCGCTCCCTTGGACCCCTGAGTGTCAAGCTTCCTTTAAGGAATTACGAGATGCCCTCTGTTCAGCGCCTGTCCTAGGAACCCCGGATTACTCCAAACCCTTCTCCCTCTTCACCCACGAAAGGGAGGGGTGTGCATTGTCTGTCCTAACTCAATCAATTGGTCCTAAGCAGCGCCCTTGTGCCTACTTCTCCGCCACTCTTGATCCTGTAGCCAGAGCCTTACCTGCCTGCCTTCGAGCGGTAGCTGCCGCTGCTGTCTCTATCCGTCAGAGCGAGGGAATCGTACTTTCCAACTCCCTCACCGTGCTAGTACCCCATGCTGTCGACACCCTCCTGAACCAAACCAAGACTCAACACCTGACTAGCGCACGACTGACGGGGTACGAACTGACGCTGCTTGCACCCCACATCACACTAAAGAGATGCACGACTTTGAATCCTGCCACATTGTTACCCCTGCCTGAAAATGACCCCGACGTGCCTCCCATACACGACTGTGTGACCCTCACGGACGAACAAACTAGGAGTAGAATTGACCTCCGAGACACTGCTTTCACTGACCCCGATGGAGAGCTATGGGTAGACGGCTCATGCATCAAACTCCCAGATGGCACCACTTCAGCTGCCTATGCAGTAACGACAGCCCGAACAGTAGTTGAGACAGCCTGCATCACACAACGATCTGCCCAGGCAGCAGAGCTGATAGCCCTCACACGAGCATGCATCATAGCCACAGGGACCACCGCGAACGTATATACAGACAGCCAGTATGCCTTCGGGGTGGTCCACCATTTTGGACTCCTGTGGAGGGAGAGGGGATTCCTGACGTCCCACGGCACCCCGATCCTCCACGGAGATCTAGTCTCCGCTCTGATTGAAGCAGTTCTCCTCCCCAAACGATTAGCGGTGATCAAATGTCAGGCACACAAATGGGTGACAGACTTAGTCGGACAAGGGAATGCATTGGCCGACATCACTGCACGAACCACAGCTGAGAATAGGACGGTGACACGCATGTATGTGACCAGGTCACAAGCAGAAAAATGGAGTGACACAAGGGTAATGATCAGAGACATACAGTCGGCCAGCACCCCTCACGAGCTGACTAAGTGGGCAAGGGTGGGTTTGAAGGATGATGAGGGCTGTTGGCGAACGAAGGATGCAAACAAATGGTTGCTGCCCGACTCATATCTGATCCCCATACTGACGATGGCACACTCCCCCGCACACATAGGATCTGCACCCATGATCGAACTCATTTCCAAAGTCTGGCACAACGACAAAATCCCTGACTCAGCCAGACGCCTAGTTCAGCAGTGCCTTATCTGTCTGCAACACAACCCCGGGAAAGGAACTGTGGTACCCCGGGGAGGGTTCGGGACCCCCAATCACCCCTTTGAGGTCCTTCAGATGGACTACATCCAACTAGAGAGATGCCAAAGCCTGAAGTATGTACTAGTCATCGTGTGTGCCTTCAGCAAATGGGTAGAGGCCTATCCAACCCGTGACAACACTGCCATGACTACTGCCAAAGTACTACTGAAGGAATTCTTCCCTCGCTATGGCCTTTGTCGAATTTTATGGAGCGACAATGGCCCCCACTTCATAGCTGAGGTTATCCAACTAATCCTAAAGGGGTTGGGGGTGAAGCAAAGGTTTCATGCGGTCTTCCACCCCCAATCCGCCGGTCTAGTGGAACGCCATAATGCCACACTGAAGCTGAAATTGTCAAAAATAGTGGCCACCACTGGACTTAACTGGCTGGATGCCCTCCCACTGGCCTGGTTATCGATGCGCTCCACTCCCACCAAGCACCATTTGACCCCCTACGAGGTCGTGTTTGGGCGACCAATGAATCTCTGGACTGCTCCCAAACCGACCTCCATTCATGACGTCCCAGACGTCCTACTATCTGATTATTTGTGCAAGTTAACTAAAACGTTGTCTGTCATTCATCAACAGGTGCAGCAGGCCATCCCCGATGCTTCCAGGGGCCCCGGCCACGACATCCAACCGGGAGATTTCGTTCTGATACGAAATTTCCAACGGACCAAGAGTCTGGAACCCCGGTGGACGGGCCCCTGGCAAGTGCTGATTACCACACGAACGGCGCTTCGAGTGGAGGGGAAGAAGCACTGGCTGCACGCACATCATTGCCGAAAGGTCTCTGCGAACCTGGCCACGACAGAAAACGTCAACACCCAAGAAGAGCTCCTGAGCAAAGATCGACCGACATTGAACTGTTATCCCGATACTGAGGCACTTGAACTTGCGAAATTCTCTGATCCCACTGTGCCATCCAGAGAAGGGTATTTCCTGCGTCGAAAGGAGGGAGTTTCGGCTAAGTAGGCCTCGGACTAAGTTGAATCTCAGAACGGTGACCTAAGCAACCAAGGGTTACCGGGAGAGAAGCTAAACGAAGTCTGTGGTTCTGCCCACTACCGAGCCCCTTGAAGGTGATGGAAGCGCCAGATAAGAAGATGATGGAAGCGCCAGATAAGAAGATGATGGAAGCAACAGGAAATACCCAGTATAGAAATCCAAAGACTGACAACTTGCACAAATCAAAGACAATCGCACTCTTCATTGTCTTCCTCTTCTGCCTCCTCCTCATGACCTCCTTCTGGATTCTGGAGGAAAGCACACCGGCTCATGAGGCATTGCTACCTACTGCACAGCCAACACCCCTGAAAGAGCATCACCTAATCTCTCTGTCGCCTCAGCTCCGAGAAAGGCGCAGGGAATTCTGGAACAATTCCTTCGTGCAACTGTTGCACCAACACAACCTTGCTGCAAATGCTACGAACTGCTGGATCTGCGGGTTGCTCCCGCATGCCACAGGACACTCCATCCCCTTCATCCCTTCTCCTTTCTCAGTTCACGGCTCCTGCCTCGCCTTGTTGATCCTCATGCAAGAGAGCCACAAGGACAACGCCACCTCCAGCCGGACAGTGTCGCACTTCTACTCTGGGTTCTGGCTGAACAAAACCGGAAAGACCCCTGCTGCCCTGTGTCCTGCGCTCACGGGCGCCACCTTCCTTAAAGACATTCCAGCCAAAGAACGAGTCGAAGTACAGGTGCTCCACAATCCAGCCAGAACCACCTTCTCTCATCTGCAAAAACAAACTACCGCCACCCTGACTGTGGCTCTGTCTGTTATCAATGTCACTGGCCTTGTGTGCCTCGAAGGCCAGGGAACGCAGCTGGTGGGTCACAGTTCCTGCCGAATCACCAGAACACTGGACTCAGTTGACCCCCCTTCTTTTGTCGCCTCTCCAAACATGTACTTTGTGTGTGGCACCAAAGCTTACACCTGGCTCCCGAAAGGTTGGAAGGGTATCTGTTACATTGCCTTCGTTCTTCCACCCACGTATGTAGCCCCTGCCAACCATCACCGGCAGAGGCGTGCAGATGACATTGGACAAGCCGACTCCACCGGAGCACAGTTCCTAGATGCAGCAAAGGGACTTGTTCCTCTGTGGGGCCCAATGGCAAACAGTCGCGCTATCCGACACCTGACCCAGGCAGTAGAAACAACGATCAACATCACGGCTGGCATCCTCGCCAACAACACGGCGGAGCTTCAGGCGGTCCGCCTTGTGACCCTTCAAAACCGCCTTGTCCTAGATGTGGTCCTAGCCGACCGAGGAGGAGCATGCCGCATCATCGGATCCAGCTGCTGCACATACGTGCCAGATAACTCGCCTTCAGTCTACAAAGCCATTGAACACCTCCACAGACTTTCCTCGGAGGTTCACCAAGAGCAGGAAGAATGGTCGCTTGGGAGCTGGTTTTGGGACACTTTGAGGAACTGGGGTTGGAGGTTGTTTTCCTTCGTACTGATACCTGTGGTGATATTATGTGGGTGTTGCTTGGGTATTCAATGCCTACCCTCCTTGTGCAACTTTGTTTCTAACTGTATGTGCCCAAAGACTTTGGACTTCCGAAATGAGCACATGAGTCCCCTCTATGAAGCAGAGATACGTGGCCTTATGGGGGTTAACCCAAACTGACAAGTTGGCGAGACATGTTAAAAGGGAGGACTGTGGAATTTTAGTTTGCGATCTGAACATCATCTGCGCCAGCTTGTCACCTATGTACTACGTGCACGGCAGCCATTTTAGGTATCCTGGTCTCCCTGTCCACGATCAATCGCCAGCGCGCCCCTCTGACCCAGCAAGCATCCTCCGCGCACCCTGGCTCCCCCTCCCTCCTCCTCATGAGCATAACCCTTCTGCATGACCCTGCCCTTGGGAGTCACACCAGCGCCTGACCAGCACCTCCTCTCTTCCTATGAATGCCCCTCTGTTGATAAACCTTCCCTCAGCTCAATTGTCCACGCGGCATGAATACCACTCCATTGATGACCCCTTACCCCGTGTCCGACTGACCACACAGGTCCGAGGCCATCGCCTAAGCTGGGAGATACCATTTACTGCCCCTCATTGTATGGAGTCGCCCCTCTTCAAAGGACACGCTGTTGATCAGGGCCTCCCCACCCCCTGGGATATGATCAGGCGCACACATCCTAAGACTTGACGAAACACTCAACTGCGTGATGACCCCCTCCTCTTATCAGCGGGTTGAGGACCTCTATTGTAAAGGTATATGGGGGTGGGATTGACACGAGGATTACAGGGATGTCTTTTCCTTTATGTCACAATGTTCTGATTGTAATAAAGAAAGGTCACATGCCATAAACCAGTGTATAAGAGGCCAGGCCTCCGAGAGGCTGTTAGAGCACCTCGAGACGATACCTTGTTGTCCGATCTGATGTGTTCTGCTCCGTCGGAATAAAAAACTTCTGTTTCCTGCCTTCTGGTCTCCGGCGCCTGCCTCATTGCTTGGTAAATTTGAATGGTACAAGGGCGGTTAGCGCCGGGCAAATCTTGAGAAAGGTCCTAGCCCTACCTTTTTTCCACAAGGACACTCGAAGACACATGTACTGAGGACACAAGAAGACACGGGTACTGAGGACACAGAGAGGCATAGGTACTGAGGACACAGAAAGACACGGGTACTGAGGACACAGAGAGGCACGGGTGCTGAGGACACAGGAAGCCATGAGTACTGAGGACACAGGTAGACACAGGGTACTGAAGACATAGGAAGCCAGGGGTACCAGGCATGGCGGGGCTGAGGCGCACACACAGAGTCATATTGGCTAGTTAATACCCGGGAGCCCCCTCAGCACAGTACTTTCGCCTGAGAGTTCCTGATAAAATTCAGAGCGGGGGCCTCTCAATGCATTTTGCAGGGGGGCCCCCTCAAATTTCATTACGCCACTGGTGTCTGGCTATAGACAGGCTTCCTTTGGTTACAGAAAAGCAGCAGAGAAAGGAGAATGCAGAAGGCAGGAGTCTGGACACATGGGGCCAGGCAGCTAATCAATATAAAGTTCAGTGAAGCTGCCTGGAGGTTCCGGGCTGAAGTGTTGGTAATTTATGAAGACAGTAAGGGTTTAACCCGAAGCCAGGTGCATGGTGGCTGCATTAAAATCATAGAGGGATGTAAAGAATGCGCAGACTCTGACAATACAATACACAACAATACAAATGGAATAAGTGCACTATAGAAATGCTTGGTGCCTGCTTTTCTTATCAAACAGTTTCTCTCCTGGTGCATGCTTCCTTTCTTGTCATTCCATGCACATATGCATTGAGATACAGTTTCCACCTGCATAGTGCTTAAGATCTTCAATCAATCGATTAATATGGATTTGTAGAGCTGGCTAATCATCCATGAGGGTATCCAGGCACTGAGAGAATAGCTGCTTCGGGGTTCAGTCCAACAGCCAGGTCTTGATTCCCTACCTGAATTCTAGAAGAGAGGATTAAATCCGCAGGTGAAGGGGGGGCGTCCTTCCAGGATTTCGCCGCGAGGTAAGAGAAGGAGTGTCCTCCACTGTTGCTCCAGCAGATGCAGGGGTGTTAGACCTGGCATCTTTGGTGTGTTTCCCCTGCCTTTTTGCTTCTGACCTCCTGTTTTTGACTGTGTGCTGCATTTCGTTTTTGCTGATTTTTGAACTCTGGGCACTGCTGATCAGTGTTAAAGTGCAAATGCTCCATGTGATTGTGAATGGTTATCCATAACTGGCATATTTGATTTACTGGTATGACCCTAGTAAAGGGCACTGCGTGTGCCCATGGCTGGTACTTCAAATGGTACTAGTGGTCCTGCAGCACTGCTTGTGGCACCAACTTGAGTAGCCCTACAACCATGTCTCTGGCCTGCCACTGCATGTCTGTGAGTGCAATTTTAAACTGCCATGTCGACATGGCAAGTGTCCCTACTTGCCTGTCCCAAAACTTCTCTTTTACTGCATGTAAGGCACCCCTAAGGGTAGACTCATGTAGCCCTATGGGCAGGACGCACTGCATGTGCAAGGTAGGACATGCACTGGTGTGTTTTACATGTATACTTTTAGTGAAACACTGTGTAGGAAAGGAGTATCTGCTTTCATGGTTACCCCCACTTTTTTCTTGATGCAATGCTGTTTCTGACTAGTCTGACTGGGATCCTGCTAATCAGGACCCGTGCTCTGTGCTTTCTCCCCTAAATCGATTTGGTAAGTACTTAGTTACATCCCAGATCGGACACTGGTGTACACTTATAAGTCCTAGTATATGGTACTATGGTACCCAGGGCTTAGGTACAACAGGGGGCCCCCATGACCTGAAGCATGCATTATGCCACCCATGAGAGACCACTCAATTTGCAACTACAGGCCTACCATTTCAGCCTGTGTAAGCTGGTGCTAGCACCACCTACAAAAGATATAGGTTTACCTATATCTAGGGTCACTGCACTTAAAACCTATAAGTCACCCCTAAGGCAGGCCTTACAATCCTGAAGGCAGGGTGCTTGCTTCTAAGTTAGAGGGTACCCCTTCATGAGCAAGACACCCCTACAGCCCATGGAGTCCATTCTCCCAGGTTGTAAGTGAGACAGCCATATGACAAATAGAGGGCCACTACGTCATTTCGCGATGATCATCTCAAAACTTGCTGTAATGAACTCTATCATGTTTAGTATCAAACATGTTGGAATCATAGGTGTAGGAGGTATTATTCTATACACCGTAAAGCACCTCTGGGATGCCTTCGGTCAGGGGCAGACTGGCTAACGGGCGTTTTGGCATGCTGCCGAGCTGGGGGCTGATTTCGTTGATGGGGACCTGCATGTGCTGAACGAAATTAATTTTGCTTTGTTTATTTCAAAGCATATGCAGGTCTCCATCAATTAAATTAGCCCCCACCGCAGTGACATCAGCCCCCAGCTCAGCAGCGTACCAAAACGTCCGGTAGCCAGTCTGGCCCTGCCCTCGGTGCTCCCGGTACCAGTCTTCCAGACCCAGACAGCAAACTATGGCCGCTGCCAAACAAAGACACATTTCTGCCCTGCTGCTGCTGAGCCAAGTTTGGGCAGAGGAAGGCAGAACAATAGGTATCCTGTCACAGGGAGGTGTGACCACCTCCCAGACAGGATTTAGTTTACTGAGGCAGGGTGGGAGCTCTTGCCAGTGCCAGATAGTCTGTGTGCAGAGCACACTTGGTGCCCTCCATGCATAGTCCAGTTCAAACCAGTTCAGGGAGCCGTCGGCTCCCACTTTGGCGCAAACCTGACCAAACGACAGGGTAGTATCCTCCCCCTTGTCCAGCCCCTCCTTAGGGAGGGACCCTGTATCGTCCCAACCCTTTCCTTAGGGTACTCAAGGGCTTACTTGAGAGTGGGTCCCTAGATTCGTCGAGGGACAAGATACATTTCCAACACCACTTTTTCTTCAACTGTTTGGGCACTCTGGACTTTTCTCTGGGCATCAAGGCTTCAACCGGGAAGACTCCTGCTGCTCCTGATCTCATTGCCCTGCTTGTCTGCTCAAACCTCCATGCCTGTGCACCATACAGAAACCTTCCAAAGCCTGTTGGTATCCAAGACACCTGAAGGAATCTCCCTTGAAGTAAAGAAGTCACTTTGCTGCATCTGTAGGCGCTGCAACTAAGCTGACTGGTCTGCTGATCCTTAGCTCCCATGGACTCTGGAAGGCTCAGCAACACAGGTGGTAGTTCTTCATGTCCCTCGAAGCCTACCCTGTCCTCTCACCAAGCTTGAGGCCAGTATCCCTCGTTGGAGCTTCAAGAACTGAACCCCTGTGCACCATGTCAACTTGCAGTTTCAAAGGCTTATTGGATTCCTTTCATCAAGATCTTCAGGCTCTAAGTAGCACCAGCCTCAAGCATTTCCTGTGACCAAGATATTTTTCCTTAGTATATCTTCTTGCATCGTGGGCTTGCATCTTTGGTGAGCTGTTTGAGGTCCTCCTGTGACTCCAGGGCCTCCAGCCTGTGGGTCCTCTTGAGGGTCATCTTCATATTCTTTAGGCTCCCCTGATTGCTCGGGGCTTGCCCTGACTCCCCTGCTTGTGGTGAGCCTCCTGGACTTTGCTCGTCCCAACATTGCACTTTCTTCAACTTCCACACTGGTTGCAGTTGCAAAGGCTAGTTTGTGCTCCCGCTGGACACCGACCCTTCAGCTCTCAACATCCAATGTGGGACAGCTTGTATACGACTCCTGGTTGTCCTCAACATCATCTGGTCCACACAGCTGCAGTTTAAATGTCACCATCAGCTTTCCTGCAACACCCGACATTGTTGGACATTTGTCTTCCATGCCTCCTGGTCACTCCTGGGTGGCATAGACTCTGTCCGCTCTGCTTGCAGGTTCTTCACATCTTGAATCCTACTTTGGGTTCCCCCAGACACATTTACCTTCTCCAGCAGCAACATCATTCTGAAGTCCTACATTGGGTTTGACAGTGGTTTCCGACGCCACTTCACACCTATGCCCCCGGCTTCCCTGAGCAGGTATCCTGGTTCCTAAGGCATCCATGGGTAGGGTAGCTCTCCAAACTTCTGTCTTTCATAGGGTTTCTTCTTATAAATTGCAACCGCAACTTTCCCATTGACTTGTATTGATCACACGGGCGTTCCCCCTTAGCACACGACCTCTGTGGAGCTCCTAGTTACTTATCTCGGGTGGTTCCTAGGGTCCCGGCACTTCTATGTCTTCTGGGTACAGTCTTAACTGGAGTCGTGGTTCACATTTCACCTATTTAGTATATGGTTTGCCCCCCCCCGGTGACCGCTGTGTATTATGGGCTACTTCCCTGTTTCTATTGTAAAGTATTGTGTGCATTGTGTATATCTCCAGGTAGGAGATATCTGTATATGTTAGGGAGTGCCTCATAATAAATACATATTTTTCTAAATACACTGTGTGGTTATTTTTCACTTAATCTATACTAATAAGATTACGTTCTGGTAAAACAAGCTGCTTTACACTGCTTCTGGACTAAGCGTGGCAGCTGCTTTCCACAGCTACCACTTAGAGAGCTTCCTAAGGTTGTCTGAGACCACTAAAGTCACCATCAGGGTTGTCTGGATTGGTGTAAGGTGCCCACTTACATAAGTGTACACCATATACCAAGCCATCATCTCACATACTTCTAATTTTGTTTTTCACTATTGCAAGGATTATATCTAGCATAGGTTATCATTGGAGCTACCCTGTAACCTCTTACACGTGTAACTTCCAATTGGGAAGAGATAGAGATTTTGAGTTTGGGGTCCCTGAACTCACAATTTAAAAATACATCATTTAGTGAACGTGATTTTTAATTTGCGTGTTTGAAAATGCCACTTTTAGAAAGTGGGAAACTGTGGGAGTTACCTGGCTACTGTTTTCATGCTACTGCTCTTTAATTCAACAGACACGCTAAAAGAACCAGCTTTGAATTGCACTTAGATCTGGATATTTATTTTAGCCTTTTTCTTTTTTAGTTTCAAGACTGTTTCTGAATCTTAAAACATTTGAATATGAGGACAACACTTTTCATTTATACATTCAAAAGCATAATTCTTGAAGAAACAGATAAACATTAAATCGTGACAATGGATGTGAAATATTTACAAAGTACAAGAATACACTATTCTTTTTACACACTATCTTTTCAATGAACCTATGAGGTTTAATCTTGTAGATGAATTGGACTATGACTTGAGTGTGTGCCCCCTGTTGGAACACGAACAGGAGTGTAACCGAGACAGCCGTAATTGGGATGCCTTGACATACTGCGTATGTATTGGAAGTTGTGCATGGGAGATGGCACAATTCCTCACATGCAGTGACCACATAGAGGCGTTCCTCTATTGAACTGTATTAGTAATGGTAATACGGCATGGTCTGAGCACACCTGCCCGGACCAGTTAATGGATTGGCTCACCTTGGTGTTCCTTGAAGATGACAACAACATACTATTGGAACACATTGCACATGAAGCAGCACGGGCATTGATGGACGAGTAACTACGTCCCTGTAGCCACATCCGATTGTTACCCACAGCACATGTCCCAACAACTTGTTGCATCATGGGATTGCTCACATATCCCACTACAACAGAGGACACGTCTGCCTTTGTCCAAACTCTGGATGTATGTGCGTGGCACAAACGTGTGTGTACACACACCTGTGCAAAGTGATGCAGGTCCATGGTCGGAGCAACACAGCGTTGTTTGGCAACGTTGCCAATTCGGACACACTGCTGGGGGAGAGCACACACATGGCAATGTAGCACGACATATGAACCTGTCGGACCCTTTCACCTGAACACTGTCAGCAGAGCAGACAATCGGAGCACTCCGGTGGCAGAGCACTTTGCAGATCCCAAGTAAGCATGGGCGAATTTTGCGGATCTCGCGTTCACGGATTTTGCGGATTTGCGAACTCGCAATCCGCAAAATCCGCGAATTCTCGCGAATTTGCGGATTTTTTTTTTATGTTCGCACGGGTTTCTGCAAGTTTGCGAGGGTTTTGTACAATTTCGCAAATTGCGAAATTGTACAAAACACGTGCGAACTTGCAGCAACCCGTGCGAACACAATAATATGAAGAGAAAGAAGCTCCTGGTCACAGGAACAGCACGGGGATTGCGCTCATGAAAGTCAAGGATGCAAAGGCCTCTACCCAGCATCACAGCTGACTTTCCACGGTAGATTTGGGAAGAGGCACACCTGTCCAGCCTCGAAGACGCTCATGATTTTTTTTGGGCTAATGAATGAGTCACTGAATTTGAGCATCAACTAGTTCGAGCGACCATGTGTGTGTTACTATGCAATCGCCCCGAAGGGTGCAGGGGTCCCTTGAGTGTGCTGTAGAAGTCACAGGAAGGGCATGGTAAATATTTTAGGATGGCGCCGGCAAGCTGCCAGCGCCATCCTAAAATAGTTACTAAGTTAGCTTCAACAGGAAGCTCTAATAGATAAAATCGAGCACCTGCTTTATTTTATCTATTAGAGCTTCCTGTTGAAGCTAACTTAGTAACTATTTTAGGATGGCGCTGGCAGCTTGCCGGCGCCATCCTAAAATAGTTACAACAGGCCAGGTGAATCTAGCTGAGTGTTCAGGGGGTCAGTAGGAGGTGTTTCCCAGGGCATGATGCATAGGTCATCACCAGGCAGGGACAGGGCATATGGTGGTGATGGATGCTACTGCCTGCTTCCTCACACAGTAATTCACATCCCCTTCTTACTCCCATGATACAATTGCTGTGTCTGGTGTGTCTGGTGTGTGTGGCAGGGTGATGGCTGCATCACTGTGTGCCACTGACACATCAGGGGTTGGAGCTGTGTGTGTCGATGTTTCTGCTGCAGTCATCTGGGAGCTGCTCAGTGGCAGCAATGGCAAGATGAAGTACTGCAGGGCATTGAAGTTCCCAGATACTACTCGCTGGTGTCCAGCCGTGGGAAACATACTTCCTGCCTGCATCTGCTCCATTGTCTCCATTGGCCTCCGCATCTCTGCCAACTCTGTGTTGTAATCGCTGGTGTCTGTCTGACCAGACAGTTCTTGTGGTAGATTCATGGCCCCAGCGAGGTCAGCCAAGGTTTGTGGTGGAGCATGGTGCGTACAAGGGGTGTCTGATAGGGACTGTACGTGGTCTTTGAATGGTCTCCAACACCCACGTATGGCACCGAGTTTGGCTGCCATGAGTTCAAAACCCACCCGCAGCTGTTCAGCCAACTCCACCTGGCAACTCCACACACATTGTTGAAACTCCATGTATTGGTCGAGGGGGTGCTGGGAGACAGCTGTGGTGGTGTGTGTATCCTGCTGTGTGCTCTGTGCAGGTGGTGGGCTCACCTCGGGGCAGCTGGCCTGCACTGATCCTGGGTATGGGGTGCAGAGGCTGTCCATTATCCTTTGAAGGGTGTCTTGACATATGTGCAGGTTGTCCTCTTTGTCATCAATGATGTGAGGTGTGGTGTGCCCTGCAGGAGGTGTTGTTTGTCCCTCTGCAATGTGAAAGGTGAGATGCAGGTTATTAGAGTTACACATGTATGTTGGAATTTTGCAGATGTTTACATTCAGACTGCATTCCAAAGTACATTGTCACAGTTTTGGTGGAGCTGGCTATTTGATGACAGTCAGTGTGTTTTTCGACTATATGATGGATGTGTGGTAGTACCTGTGCATTATCATCACACAGTGTTAGGTAATGCCAGATGTGAGTGGACAGTTACTATGCACGTTCGGGACCAGTTGTGAGCCATGGCCTATGCTGTTGGTGTTGCACTTTGTACCACATTGCCGTCATTGCTGATGGTCTGTGATTGCTATGTGCGTGTGCTGCATTCTGGGGGAGTTGCCCCTGCAGCTCTTATTTCCTGTAGCCTTCTCCCTTTGAAGCAGAGTGCCATTGAATTGTGTGCTTTTCGGGGCCTGATTTGTGTTTTGACTTGGGTCATATGTACTCTCGGACAGATTTTGTGGCCTGGTGCATTGTTTGTCTGCTTCGTGTATTGTAAGGCATGGGTTGTGTGTGCACGTGGACATGTCAGAGTGTGACGTGCTCCTTTATGGATGTGATCCACACTGGGCTACCTCCATGTCGATTTGTGGGCCATCTCATGTTTTTTGGGCTGCTGCCATGCTACCGGGCATGCAGTGTTACTTGCATAGTCAGTGTGGGTCACAGAGCTGCTGCTTTGCTGGATTCAGCACATGTGCATGGGTCGGTTGTGATATTGGTGATCTGGAGGGGGCCCCTTTGTGCACATTGTGGACGGGGGCCTTCTTGTTGTTTCTATGTATGCTGCAGTGTGCCAAGGCTATCAGTGACATGTTCCACGATCATTGTGGGTGTGCAGTGTGCTGCACATAATTGTGCATGTGTGCCATTGTGCCCTTCTCCCCCCGTCCCTGGTCGTTACTCACCCTGTTGCTGTTGGGTCAGGTTGTATCATGCTGTGTCCAGGCCCCCAATTCCTATCACTGTCTCCACACTGCTGACTGTGGCCACCATTTCCTCCAGGTCATCCAGCTTCTCCTGTGTCGCAGGACACCCACCTCCAGTTGCCCTTGTTGCCTTCCTAGCGGAGAACTTCTCCTTAGTTTGGCTGTTCACTTCATGCCAGCGCCTCTTGACCTCCTGCAGTGACCTCCTCAACACTACGACTGCATTGACGATGGTGACGATGGCCAGCCATATTTCCGTTTTGGTTGCCAGTGCCACAGTGGAGGTGCCGAACAGTTGTTGATGGTGTCCTATGACCTCTGTGACGATGATCCGGTCTTCCTGCGGACTGAACCCTGTCTTCCTCATCAATCAATCAATCAATCAATCAATCAATCAATCAATCAGTATATTTGTAAAGTGCATGATTCACCCGTGAGGGTCTCAAGGCGCTGGGGGGGAGGGCGGGATGCTGCTACTGCTCAAACAGCCAGGTCTTGAGGAGTCTCCTGAAGGCCAACAGGTCCTGGGTCTGTCGGTGGCGAATGGGGAGGGTATTCCAGGTATTAGCAGTGAGGTGGGAGAACGATCTGCCACCGGCAGTCGCTTGACGGATGCGGGGGATGGGCGAGATCAGCGGAGCGAAGCTGGCAGTTGGGGATGTAGAAGTTAAGTCGTTTGTTGAGGTACGCTAGTCCGGTGTTGTGGAGAGCTTTGTGAGCGTGGGTGAGGAGCTTGAAGGTGATCCTCTTCTTGACAGGGAGCCAGTGAAGGTCTTTCAGATGGGCTGAGATGTAGCTGTGGTGGGGGATGTTGAGGATGAGGCATGCAGAGGTGTTCTGTATGCGTTGTAGTTGTTTCTGGAATTTGGCTGATGTTCCTGCACAGAGAGCGTTGCCGTAGTCCAGTCTGCTGCTGACGAGGGCCTGGGTGATGGTCCTCTTCCTCTTCTCCTTGCCCTTCCCCGAACACGGGGTTCCATGCTGGTCCTCCGTGGGGCTTGTGGAGTTTGGCTTGCCCTCTGCACTCGGTCCGAGTTCATCCATGGTGCTACTCAGTTAGAATTGGTTCCGTTTCCCGCAAGATGGGTGGGATTTGCAGGGCTGTGGCTAGTTTTCTCTGTTTTTTGTCCTGCGATTTGCCTCATCGCATGTTTTTTGCATTCGCGTATCGCATTTTGGTGTTGTGGCGTTGATTTTCACACACACTTTTGACGCGTTATCTGGTGTCTATCGCATGCTACTGCCTTGTTGTGAATTCCACGTTGACACACGGTTATTTTCCAGCGATAGGCTGCATTGTTAAAAGTTGCGTTACGCTACTCTTGCGGTACTTATCACACGTTCTTCTGAATATACCCCTAAGATTTTACTCAAGAGCTAGAGTTCACCTCGACATTAGGTTGGCAGAATTTGACTTTTTAACATGTGCAGAACTACTTTTTTTTCGTCAAAATTAACCGCAAGTCAAAGTAAATATGTTTATACTGTTCTGATGAAACATTGTTATTCGTATACATAAGGGTTATTAAATATATGAAAAGGTTACTGGTTTCTTGGGTCCTATGTCTTTTTTGTGCAGTTCAGGGTTTCAGAGCACACTCTGTATTCATCTGTTTTTATATTTTGGTCAGGTTATTTCCTAAAAGTGCATCCATTTCCTTTCATTTTGCTCTTTCAGTTTTAACTGGTCTCAGAGTTTATGTGGGAAGAGAGCATCTACAAGGCGTTTTGCCTATCCTTTACCTATCCTAACTTCCAGAACAAATTTTGAAGCTAACAAAATTTGTTTAAATTACAAAGTTTCAATATGAAAGAAAAATGGTGTAAAAATTAGCAAAAAGTACATTTTGCAGTTGTTAACCCCTGCAAAACGTACTATTTTAGGATAATTTACTGTAATTAAAGGTTTTGCAGTTAAATTTCTCACGATTTTAAATGCAAGAAACAACTTTAAATATTAGGGGCATGTCGCTACTTGAATTCTAATGGTACTTCACATACTGGGGGTGGGAGGGCAGTGTGGATTACTCATATGGGAAAGATGTTGAAGTGCTTAAATTAATCTCAGCACTGATAAAAGAAATTTCTGTGCCAGATTCCAGTCCGTAGTCTTTACCAGTGACTGATATTCATTAAAAAAAACATCCATCTTTTTTTTTCTTCTAAAAGACTAACTCTAAGTGAGATGGGTATGCCTAGATGTGGGACTTATATTCGCAATGCCATAGGAATCAAGTTGCACCGGACTGATGAGGCCCAAGGAGGCCAACACATTGTCCCTTTTGGAGGTGGTGTGGCCAGCTATTTCAGATCACATTTGCTGCAGCTCGGGCTGAACTTTTCATTTCCTGGAAGAGTTAAAAATGAATTGCATACAGCCTCTTAAAGGGTACAGTGAAGAAAAATAAATATTGACAGAAACTCATCCCTAGGATGAATTTAAGCATTATATCCATCACTTTTTGTTTATCTCATTAAGATGTGGACATACTGCTATATTAATATCTTTTGTTGTCTCTGTTGCTGCTGTTCTTCTTTTAATGAAAATTATCCAAGCCAACCCAGGGGCCATAAACAACAAACAACGAATGAGTAGCTTTGAACTATGCCAGCATAATTGTTCACTCGTGACAGCAACCAGGCCCGGACTGGCCATAGCGGGCACCGAGCAATCCCCCGGTGCGCTGCACGGGTGGGGGCCGGTTTTGGGCCACAGGGGGCCGATTTTCTTACAGGGCCGTTTTTGCAGCATAGCTGCAAAATCGGCCCTGCAACAAAATCGGCCGAAAACTGGCCCTAGCAAAGCGCTTGGCGGCACCTCCACCCCCTCCCCTCCACTCCCCCCCCCCCTCTCAGTGGGGAGGGGGGGGTGCGCAGTTTGCCAGGGTCGGTTTTGGTTCCCAGTCCGGCCCTGACAGCAACAGAGTACCAGCAGCGCACAAACACTTGGACACCACACTGCGTGTGCTTGCGCAGCACTTAGATACCTATGTAGTGGCAATGCCCTGGCATGTGATAACAGCACTCTGTCATACAGTAGTTTCAGTTTAAGTAGTATATTATGTTCTCCCACATTAATTTTTATGTGCCACTAGGTGGCACGGGAACATTGATGGGCATTGTTTCAATGCATGACACTTGAAACTCTGTGTGATTTCTTCGGATACAGGACTTATTGAGCACGCGGCCAGCCATGGCTCCTCCGTCACCCCACTGCTCAGAGCCAGTAGATAAAAAATAAAATGGTAATAAAGCAATTTTCTCATCATTTCATTTTTAACTGACTGACTGAGTTGATGACAGGGGCAGGAATAGGCCGTGGCAGGAAAGAGTAGTGGTGAACATTGTAAGTGCGCACGTTGGTTTGGCCAGCCATCTAAGTACAGCCAACCCGACATGTGCACTTATATTTCTCCAACCCTGCAGTATTGCACAGCTGAGTAGAGATTAGGTACAGGCTCCCTGTGCCTGAGTGAGTGTCAAATCAGCCCACTCAGGCCGATGCCAGCGCTTCTCTCATGCTTGATAATAGCATGAGCAAACACTCGGAGTCCCCGGAGATGATGGACAGATTGCGGAAACTTTTCAGACACTCACCCCCAATCATAGATCTGGGTTGAATCCATCATCATTCTTTAGCTCACTTTGCCCCCCAATCCAGACCAAGCAATATGCAAATATTTCTTGACCCTGTTCCTGATGGGAGCAGTCAAACCTGAACTGCCAAGCCAGGTCTTCACTGGACCGGAAACAAGCATCCTGGGACCATTTTCAGAGTAACACCCCTCATCAGCCAGACCAGCTTGAATACAGTGGCAAAGTGAGCAAGGGAGCCACGCCTGGGCATGCCCTGCCACATTAGGGCAAACAAAGCAAACACTAGGAGATGATGGACGGAGTGCTGCAACCTTTCGAACACTCACCCCCAGACAGAGATCTGGGTTGAATCCATCATCTTTCTTTAGCTCAATTCGCCACCCTAGTTCAGACCCAGCCATGTGCAAATCAGTCTTGTCCCTGTGCCTCATGGGAACAGTCCAGCCTGAACTGCCAAGCCAGGTCTTCCCTGGACCGGAAACAAGCATCCTGGGACTGGTTTCAGGGTAATGCCCCCTCATCACCCAGGCCAGCTTCAATACAGTGGCAAAATGCGCAAGGGACCAACATGAGAGCAGCGTCTGGATGGGTGGGGGAGTCTGGAAGCCTGTGCTGGGTGGCAGATGAACACCGAGGTGGCCAGCACCAGTTCCGTCTTATTTATTTATTTATTATTAACCCCCCACCACTTTATATTGGAAGCAGCCGCTATTGGCGTGCGGCATCAGACAGACACTCCTTTAAAACAAATATCTCCCTGCTTGGAAGCCAGTTTGTTGGACATACATTATTTCCTGCTAGGGATAAGCATTGCTCGTTGTCTTAGATAACTAAGCTGACCGCCATTGAAACTTTTCATTACTTTCTCGACCTCCTAAGACTCGCTCAGTGCAGTGAGATGTGAGGCTGGTTTAATCCTTTTCCAGGCTGCTATTGATTCGCAGCCCGGCCCATCTCATGAGGGCTAGTTGGCACATGTTGAGGAGAGTATCCCAAAAAAAGGCACACAGGATGAAAATCTCAGACAGCTTCAAACACACCAGAGAGAAGACACGTGCATTTTCGCCCACCCTGCTTTATTATCTTCTGAGGGATTCTAGCAGTATTTAAATTGGAATAAACATTGCATTTTTCCAGCATCTGCTGGCCCCTTGCTAAGCACGAGCTCCCAGGTGTGAGCAGCAAGGGGGATCCGGTCTGTAAGGCAATTATTTAGTTTTATTTGTGCTTGTTTTGCTTGGAGCTTATGCAGAGAGCCCTCTCAGGGCCCAAACCACCACAGAATCGGGAGGGCTAGTAAGGCCGTGGACGAAACTCTGGACGAAGCCCAGAATAACAGTGATCATGTCTTTAGGTATTGCTTAGTAAGGAAGCTGTGTACTGGACCCGTTGTTACCAATTCTTTCAAACATCCATACAGTGGGTTGTGGCTCCTCCCAGAGAGCTTGCAATTTCCCTTTCAGCTCATACTATTGGCTGTTCAGTGTGTCATTCTGCCTTTTATGGAGTGTTTGCTTTGCAAGGCATTAAGAACTGTTTTACATCTCAAAGTACATTGAATGATCACACATTAAGGGGCATTTTTACTAGGGCTTTATCTCCGCTTTTTTGGCTTTGGAGATAAAACTGTCGCCCTATTTACAAGAGGGTGCAAACATGCATAATCGCATGTTAGCACCCTTTTTCCCAACGCCTCCCTTTGCATCTCTAATTTGATACAAAGTGGGTGTTTTCTGGGTGTAGCCCGGATGGACTACCTTGCAAATATCGCTGATGTTCACATCGCGATATTTACAAGGCTGCCCAGCATTTTAGCACACGTTAGTTTTTGGAGAAAAAATGCAGACTTACCTATTCCTTACATTGGGGTTGATTATGCTGATACGACCATGTGGGTCGTATCATCAAGGCTATCGCGTTTTGCACGGAACATCGCTGGAAAACCAGTGATGTTCCCTGCAAAACGGAGATAACCTTGCTATCTCTGGAATTTTTATTGCCCTAGAGAAACGCGTTGGTAATAACGCGCTACCAGGGCGATAAATTCCAGAGATAGCCTGCGATAACATAATTATCGCTAAGCACGGCCAGCGATAATTGTCGCTGGCCGTTGATAATATGCTCCCACATTCTTTAACTCATCAATATAGCGCATACAAAAAACGGTTTTCGTTTTTTTTCTCCTACTGGAGTAGGTTTTTTTTAGCTTCAGTTGTGCCACAGGCGACAGCTAACATTCCCTCAGTTTTTGGAAAATCACATCCAATAACTGCAATCTACAATTGATAATTAAACATCTCAGTAAAGGATCAGGCATTAAGAGAGACCGTATTACGAACGGCAAGGAATTCCTCTTAACCCCAATCATCCTCTACCTAGCAATGCATAAAAAATTACCCAAAGATACAGTGACAGATTTAGTCTGACTTATAAAGAAATAGGGACCGATCTACTAAGGTAAACTGAGATGAAAGTCTAACTTTACAAATTTCGGTGTTCACAAAGGGCATTTACGAGTAGTAAAGTTAGACTTTTGTCTCAGTTTAACTTAAGTTTTGGTCTTAAGTCTAAGACAAAAACTTAAGTTAAACTGAGACAAAAGTCTAACTAAATGCCCATTGTGAAGACCGAAAGTCATAAAGTTAGACTTTCGTCTCAGTTTACCTTTATTAATCGGCCCATAGTCTGGAGCCTATGATAGGACGCTAGTGTCGGTCATATGCTGGTCTTCCAAAAATACATAAAAAAACCTTTTCTCATTCAATGCCTAAATACCCAAGCAGATAGAGCCCTCATCAGCACAAAGTCCTCAGCTACCCTAGAAACCTTTTAGTGGTCGTGAAAAAAACAATCACCACAGAATTATTAGGAAGACCCTGGGAGGACCACAGCAACACAGGTCAGTGTCTGTATTCCTAATCGGCCCCATTATCATGTACTGTGGCCTTATTGCTGAGACATAGAAGCCTATTCACAAACATATTTTTGGCCATAGACATACATTTATAACCTAATATACCTCTTTTACACCTGCTGGAAGTTCACAAAGGGATTTCCAAGTGGATGTTAAAATATTTACAACTGCAGATTTTTCTTCCAAAAGGGCAGAGAAATTTGTACGAGCATATGCAAGGCAAGGTTGCCTGTGGAAATACTTACAAGTGTACATTTGTGGTTTTTCTTCAACTCTGATCCAACCCTTTCAAACCTGGGGAATGTTCAGAGATTTACTCCATTTTTTTTTTCTGGACGCTTCTATAGTGCACGACTCACCCGGGGACATCTCGGCACTTACTTAGCAGAAAATGAGGCAAAAAAAGTTGGAAGCAGGTGATTCAAGAAGGTTAAAACAGAAAAGCTTTTAGCTGTTTCCTGAAAAACAGGTAGGAGGTGCATTTACGTAAGGCCTCTGGAAGCTGGTTCCAGTACTTGGGGGCAGCATACGAAAAGGCTCTGCCTCCAGTGCGGGTAAGACGGATACGAGGGATCTTTAATAAGGCTAATGAGTTGGACCTAAGATTGCATCCCGAGACCTGCTTGAAGAGCTTCTTTTGTAAGTAAAAAGGACCCTTTCCATTCACAGCATTGAATGTGAGGCAACAGATCTTGAAGAAGGACCTTTTTTTCACTGGAAGCCACTGAAGCTCTCTGCACAAAAGAAGTGAAGGAAAGCAGAGAGGGCGATTTAATATCATCCTTGCCGCAGTGTTTTGAATCACTTGTAGCTTGGCTAACAGAGTCTCACCCACTTCCGCCAATAGCGCATTTGCGTAGTCAAGGCAACTCATGACCATCGCCTGGACACATCATTTCCATCACAGAGCTGTAGTGAATTCATTGTCAGGATGGGAAGAGATATGGATCATTCTCAGATTTCCTGGGGGCTTAGTGGAAGGGTTTTCTCCACTGGGGAAAGTGTTTCCCTGAAGAAAAAAATTGAAAAAACAGGCCATTTTAGAAATAATTTTAGGCATTTCTAAATGTTAGACTGTTTCATTCATTTCCTTCGCCGCGTTGCTCCCATTCTCACGTCCACATTCCAATAAAGGACCCCACTGTCAGCCACGATTTATTTTGTTCGTAGCGCGCTCTAGTGTTTCAAAATAGCTCTGTCACTTCTGATAAAAACCCTCAATGCTGCAGGTGACTGTCTTTGCCCATCCAGATCACAACCAGCACCAGCCACGCTTCCGGTAAGCCATGCCACAATACCCCCTCTATATCTTTTACTAGGGATGAGTTTGTAAAACTCCACACTACCTCCTTCAATCAATTCTGCGAGCTAGCGTAGACAGGTGATCGTGGTTGGTTCTTATGCCCTGATTATGTTTTTTCCCATTTAAGCTTATGGGACGTCCAGTTGGTCCACTGGGGGAAGGGGGGGTGGGAGGGGGGTGGGGGTGGTGACACTACCTATTGTAATGGTTTAGATACCATGGCCTCTGCCCCTCTCTGCCCTTCATTCTCTGCCTGTCTTATTAACTTCCGATCTCTACCCAGACATGCTCAAGATATTTTCAATGCACTTGATGAGAATGTGTGGGACCTGGTGTTTCTCACAGAAACTTGGCTCAAGGATTGGTTGGCTTCTGACATAGCCTTGGCTATCCCTCTTGACTTCTCTATCAAACACATTGACTGGTTGCAGAAAAATGAGAGCGAGCTGGAAATTATACATCGCTCTTCCTTTTCTTGCTCCATCACAAAATTTATGAATATCAATAATATATGAAGGTTTGGCCTTCACTTCTATCTTGGCCACCTCATTCTTCCTATCTGGAGAGTTTATCTATCATCCCTCAGACGCTTTGGCTGACTCCTTACAACTACTTTCCGATGCACTAGGCCAACTGTTTCCTCTGCATGCCAAGTTTGTGGTACTTGGGGACTTCATTTTGCATGTCGATGTCCAGAATAACAAACTTGCGCAGCACTTCCTGACCTCACTGGAAGGTTGTAATTTGGAACAGCTTGTAATGGAGCCCACTCACAAAGCAGGTCACACTTTGGATCATATTCTCTCTAAGCCCTCAACAGTTAAGGTTGATCCTGCGCTGAAACTCTCTTGATCAGACCATTTTCTGGTTCCTTTCAGCATTCTTTCCCCTGCTTCTGGCCGGGCGCAGGAAGCAGTTAGGAAAACTTCCAGACTATGGCATAAAATCTCCAAAGCACTACTTGGGAGATGCTACAGACCACCCATTTTAAGTGGAGTTGAGATTTAGAATCAGTCGCTTTCAGCCTTAATAACTAGCTAGTGGGTGCATTGGACAATATCGCTCCCAAAAAAACTCAAGTTCAACAGATCAAAACCTTCTACACCATGGTTTTCTGATGCACTTAAGGCAGACAATCCTGTTGCAAAAGCCTAGAGAGTAGTTGGAGGTTGGCTTATGATAAAGAGGCTAAAGCAATGTACCAGGGCACTCTGAAAAGCTACCATCCCACCATATGGAAAGCTCAAATATCTCTTATTGCCTCCTCCATCTCTGAGGCAGCTAACAAACCTCATGCGCTTTTCAAAATTGTGAATTTCTTTCTCTCTCCCATCGCTAAAGTGCCCCTTCATCAGGGCTGTATCAAGAGCAGCCCAAGTTCTTTTTTAAGAGAATCTAGAACGTTTAAAAGTAATTCACTGTGCAGGTCCCTCTGGGGCATGGGGATTCCGTTACTACTCAGCCAAACCTTCTTCTCATGAGGTTTGAGCCCATTTCCCTGGAAGACTCAGTGGTGGAACTTGCACAATGTAAATCTGGTTCCCATTTGGACCCCTTTTCCACATGCACTTCTAAATCTTGCCACCGCTGTGGTCAACTCCATCTTCAACAAACTGGTAAATACTTCTCTTGAATCAGCAGTGGTTACTAAAAGTTGTAAAAAAAACACGGGCTATTGCTCCCTCTGTTAAAAACACTGTCTGTCGACCCGAAAGTCTTAAGCAACTTCAGTCCGATTTCTCTTCTCCTCACTGTTCTAATTTTTTAGGGGAAGTTTCAACAGGCAGTTATCTTACTTCCTAGTGTATAACCTCTTTCTGCACGATGCACAGTCAGGTTTTCTTGTGGGTTACAGTGGCCTACTCCAGGTCACAGAATTCATTAAGGAAAATCTTGACAGGAGCTCCCCAGTTATGGTCATGCGTTTGGATTTGTCCTCGGCATTCAATACTCTTACCCATGCTATCTTGTTAGACAGACTCAAGAAGAATGGAATCAGGGTCCAGGCTCTACTCTGGCTCAAATACTTCCTGAAAGATCGCTCTCAAGCAGTCTTCCTGCCACGTTTCACCACTTCATCCATGCCTCTGGAGTGCGGAGTGCCCCAGGGTTCTGCGCTGAGCCCACACTTTTTAATATCTACCCGGAGCATCTGCCTAAACTTGTTTGGTCCTGGGGGTGCGGTTGGTCTCCTATACAGATAACACCCAACTCCTCCTGGCTTTTCATTAAGACGCGTCAGGAAACCCTGAGCTCTTTCAAGCCCTGCTTGAAGACAGTTGTGGAATGGATGGATGGAAGCTGCCTCAAACTTACCTCTTCTTTGGCACCAAGTCCTCCCTGGATGCTAGCACTTGGTGGACTTCGGAATTGGGTACACCTCTCCCCTCGATGCCGGCTGTGAGAAACCTTTGGATAAAATGTCATTCTAATCTCACTTTTGAGCCTCAAATCAAGTCTTTATCGCCACTTGCTTTGCCACCTTGAGGGTTGTCCAAAGGGTGCTCCACCTTATTCTGGAGGACTGTCGTAAAACGATTTCCATGTCTTGGTCACGGCTAGACTGAACTACACCAATAGCCTTTATGTATGCCTACCTGCTTTCCTAATTCAACACTTCTAAACTATCCAGAACTCCGCCACATGTGTAATCTTGAAGATTCCCCCGTGTTCGCCAGTTTGACATCTTCATTGGCTCCCTGTCTATAAGAGGATCCAATTCATGGCTCTCACTTTTGTCTCTATGGCCTTTATTCACAAAGGTCCTCTTTACCTCAAGAGAAGACTGAAGCCCTATTCTCAATTCAGCTCCTTAAGATCTAACAATCTGATACTGCTCCAAGTTCCTCGCATTCACAAAGAAGGAAGAGGTGGGAGATTTTATACGCGCTTGGCTTTCAAACTATGGAATGAACTGCCACTCGGTCTGCAGTGCAGTCCCTCTGATTCAGACATAAGGTGTGATTTAGATCTTTCTGGTAATGGTCCCAATGTCACTTTTTTGACTGATTCACTGCCTGCCTACTTGGTGGTCCGCAAGCTCTATTTAGATGATTGCGAGTCCACAGACGACATACCTCCTGTCTTGCCAACTCCGCCAGGAATTCTCACGTGCATCGATGGCGCCAAAGGCAGAAGCAGCTGTCGGACGCAGTCCAGTGAAATTACTGCTGCGCTAATCACAATGTGGCTGTCCGTCTTGGCAAATGTGGCGGGAATACCTCCTACTTTGAGTTAGCGGAATTGAAAGAAATGAGGTAAGAACTTATCATTTTAAGTGTTTTCCATTTCTGTTTCTGTCGTGCACCCCATTATCCAGGTCCCTTCTTTGCTGCTCAGACTCCACCACAACGGCAAACAACTCCGTTGTCACCGGGATCTAGGACAATTGCCTTACTATGAATCATATGTTGACAATTGCTGTAGCCTTATGTATTTTTGCCTTGCTATTACATACATGTTTTACAATCTGTTATGAAGCAGTGGTCTTTTCCTACTTATTAAGGTTAATTGAACACACCTGTATTGACACTTAAAAATAATATTATTGTTGTTGTGCTTGGGGAGTGTTGTGCTTGCAGTGCCCATGGGCGTGCATTCAATAGTGTGTGTGTGTGTTGTTTGTGTGGCATGCAATATGTAACCAAATGGGTCATAACACATTACCTACATATGTTTTTGAGGCAAACACAACATATATATGTATTGACAGAAAAATAATTTGTACTTACCAGTCTACCAGGAACTCACTCCGTCTGGAATCTGCCACCAGGACAACGCCAGCACAATGGGGGCATCTTAATCGGCTCCGTGGAATACCGCCAGCCTGATGGCATCTAAATATGGTGGGTGTGACTCCTTCAACTTGACGGAGTTCTTGATGCCACCACCACAGAGGGATAGCAGAAGTACTGCTAAGATCTAAATCAGGCCCTAAGGGCAGGCAAACTGCCAGGTAGGCGGGCGGTGAATCAGTTGAAAAAGTGACTGCGGAACTGATGCCGCCAAGATCTAAATGTATTATTTATCTATTTAGAGTTTTGATTAGCGCTGTCATGACCCAAGGGTATCAGAGCACTTCACATCAATACATGCTTGTAACAGATCACTCATATTATCAGTACAGTTGAATTGAAACAAAATATATTAGATTACAATGATGAGTTAGGAAGAAAAGTAGCAATGTCTTTTGGATGGAGGAGGTCCTACTACTTGAGATACTGGTTAAGGAGGTGATCCTTTAGCTGTCTTTTGAAGCTCAAAAAGGAGGGATTTGTCCTCTTATGTACTGAAATGGAGTTCCAGATTATAGGAGCATTATTCGAAAAGGAGTGTGCCTTGTTTTTTGTTTGTGGGCTTTAGGAAGAATGAGGAGTAAGGTGTTTGAGGTTCTTAGTCTTCTAGTTAAGCCTGCCCTTTTGAGGTTAGAGGTGAGGTATGCTGGTTTCCCCGTGTGAAGTGCGTTGTGGGCTAGATAAGCAGTTCTGAAGCTACAGCAAGCTTAAATAGGGAGCCAACTCAGTTCATTCAGGGAAGGGGAAATGTGGTTATACTTTTTGATTCCAGTGACCATTCTGTCTGCAGCATTGAGAGTGGCTATCACGAGTGCTAGTAGGGCTTTCATCATGCCTGTGAGTTTGGCGTTCCTATTATCTAGTTTGGATAGCAACAGGGCTTGCATGGCGGATTTAAGATCATTTTGCGGGAGGAAGGGTTTCATTTTCTTCAGAAGTTTCAGGTTGTAGAATGCATTCTTCGCACTGTTCTTTATATGATCTTTTAATATCAGTTTAGGGTCCAGCACAATTCCTGTGATTGACAGAATCAGCTAGGGTCAAATTGCAGTTAAGAGCGTTTATGGAGTGTATACATTCTTGCATCTGGGGGGATTACTCTGTTTTTGAAATGAGTAGAATTTGAGGGTCTCCATGTGGAAATTGAATAGCGTAGGAAAGAGAACAGAGCCTTGGGATTTGTATAGGTCATCTATGTTCAGAATGGGTATTTCCATGCTGCATCCTTTTCTGAAGCCCGAATGATGAGGATACAGGAGATTCTTGTTGTCAATGTGTTGGTTTAGTTGTGAGAGAACACATCTCCCTAGGGTTTTGGCTATGAAAGGGAGATTTCAAACAGGTCTGAAATTATTGAGGTTGTTCGGGTCTGTTCCCCTTTTTTTTTAGCAGTGGCATGACTTTACCAAGCTTGAGGCAATCTTGCATCACACCAGTAAACAGGAAGCTGTTTATAATCTTAGTCCAGATGGGGTTAGGGTGTGGTTGATTCTTTTTGCCAGCAAGGCTGGTAGGGGGTCTGCCAGGTGGGAGGATGGTTTGGACGTAGCCAGAAGATCGGAGACATCCACCTCCGAGAGAGGGTTGAATACATTTCAGCTTCTAGAAGTTGTGAGGGTCAATGGATTTGAATACACCTGTTGTTGTACTGTAGAGGGACCGTTGATAGAGAGGCCTTGGAGAGAGAGGGGAGATTACTATTTTCCTTTTTAGGTGCAAGGTTCACATTGGTTGACTGGTTGTGACTGGTTCGTGATTTTATCATTGAAGAAGTTGGCAAGTTGTTGCATTGTTCTTTAGTGGTCTGAGTGTTTTCTAAGGGTGGTTTGCAGGTTTGTTGTTTGATGATATTGAAGATCTCTTTGGGGCGGTTTAGGGCCTTATCTAGCTCAGCTCGCCATGAGCATGGAAAGGGTTAAAGATATTAAGACAGAATTGAGAATGTTCACAATTGTAATACATGCAATGTTGTGTATGAAATCTTTTGTCATTGCAACAAAATATACATTGGACAAACCACACAAAAGATGTGTCTAAGAATCTCCCAGCACAGGAGCACAATCAGGTGCAAAACAGCGAATGCACCCCTGGTGTAACATTTCAAACAGAATGGACACTCTGAAATGATATCCGCTGGACTATTATCACTGTGGTAAAACTACCTCCTAGAGGAGGGGACATTTAAAAAACATTGAACAAAGAGGAATTGAAATGGATCCTGAAAACCGACAGCCTGCATATATCGATTGAACTGCCTTGAAGACTGGACCTCACTAATATAGCATAATTCTTATGCATATGACCCACGTATGTATTGTTCCTTAAATTGCCTTTCCAAATGTCTTTTTAGGTTTCGCCTAAGTGAAAGCTGCGCACTGCGCAGATTTTCGCGCAGGCGAAAACCTAATGAGAATAACTATGTGGCTTGGGAATCCGCCCTCTGTTCCATTGGCTAGCTCCATAAATGGAGGCTAGCCATTGGAACAGAGATCTGTCCGTCATGGCTGGACCAGATTTGTGGGCGTTCCCGCGATTTCTTCCCTCTCCACCCTTTTCTGATCGTCATTGCGGCGGTGGGCGTGTTTTTTTTTTTTTTTTTTTCTTTCTTTGGCATCCTTCCTCACACCAGCCGGACGGCTCTCCTTGTGAGGACGCAGACCTGACCCGCTCCCTACTCCGAGCCGACTCCCAGAGGTAAGTTTTTTTATTTTCCTACACGTACTTGTAAATGCTTGTCTTACTAGCGCACACTTAACCCCTCCCGCTCCACCCAGAGCGCCCTCTCTCCCGTCGCGCTTTGAGACCTTGGGGCCAGAAAGCTTAGATTTATGATCCAGGCAGACAGGGCCTTTTCAATTCAACTCTGTTGTTAGGACAACACTTCTGCTTGGGAGAGGTGAGCATTTCTTGCTGAAGCACAAAGATGTTTATAATTTCTTTTGTGTTTTTAATAGTCGCCGCTTCGTGCGCATGCTCTATTTGCTGTATATTGCGTCAGTCTCCTGCCCACTCCTTGGAGGTCTTCCCTTTCGTCACCAATGAAACCCACCCCTCCCCCAAAATGCCCTTTCTGTTGCTGCTTGGCAGAGACCGGCATGCTGGCTCCTCCCATTTGTCCATTTGTGCTCAGCAGCAGCAGACGCCTGTAGTGGTCAAACACCCATGGCTGCCTTGCGAACCTTCCCGTGTGAGGGCTCGTTTATTTGGCGTCTACTTTTCGTTTTTTGCTAACCTTAGGCTGGCTCTCTAATATAAAACAGAAGTTGAGGTGCGTGAAGTCGGGCGGGGGAGGGGGGAGAGTTCTAGTCGTATAATGGTTTACAGCATGCGTTTTTGAGGTTGTAGATCACGTGCTCTGTACTTCACTACCAATACGTGTTGGATTCGAGGTATTGCATGTTGTTTACTTCACGATTCCTAGTTATATTCTCCCCGACTCTGCCTAATTTTAGAATCGTTTCACCCATTCCTTTTGTCTGCTTAATATGCTTAATTATTGGACCAATTCCATGTAGTACAGGCAATCAAACGTGTGTTGAAACTGTTGCATAATTCCGGAAATGAATGCGACAAATCACTGACTCGCTGGAGCAGAACTCAAAGCCACGTGGGGCAACGGGGAAAACACAAAACAATGTATGATCTTTTTAATTGTGGCAAATGATGAAACAACTGGGATGTCGAGAAAGAATTATGTTAATTAACAATGTAAAGGAAATAGTTAATAGCATAATTTCTCTAACCGAGGAAAGGAAGCCTATCTTGTACTTGAGCAACAATAAAAGTTTAAAACGTTATCACAAAGCTACTTAAGTAAACTCTACAAAGTTACGAATTTAAAACACTGAATCTGATTGCAAATGTTAAGAATCAGCCACATAGTATTGATCATGTAAACAGTAGCGGTATTCAAATTTGCTTATAAATTATTTTAAACTGGTAATCTACCCCAAACGGAAGTGTAACATACAGCGGTTGTAATTGTCGAATTGTAGGGCATTTATGCATCATTTGAGCCACATTTTATTACATAGTAAAATAGCAGACAAAAAAGGATATTAGTTATAATTAAGTGAATTTATGGCGCAAAGGCACGTGCTTTTCAGTGGAAGCGTCCTTTGGATTTTTTTGTTGCTTTTAACCTGTAGCACGTCCTTTTTTTGAAAAAGTATATTTTTCTTTCATACATTTGAGTGTCTGCTTTAGTTTAAATTCAATCAAAAAGATAGCCATTAGCTATAACAATTTTCGGGCGGGCAATCTTGTCTGTATTCTCCAGTGAATTCTATTGCTTCCTCAAGGTGGATTCCAAATTCCAAGCACATATGTATGAAACTGCATGCAAGACGTCTAAAACTTGGTATTTTTTATGATTACTCTGAGAAATGAGTTTTCAATCCTGGGCATTTAAGTGCCTTAAGAGTGGACTAGGCACCAGTTTTTAGGTTTCGCCTAAGTGAAAGCTGCGCACTGGGGTACACCTCCTCCACCTCTGGCCAAGTTCGACCCCCCGCCCCACGTTCGCAGCTCTCCTTTCACGCTCGTTTTCCTCCTCTTGTGTGTGTGTGTGGGGGACTCTTGCGTGTGTGTGGGGGGCTCTTGCGTGTGTGGGGGGCTCTTGCATGTGTGGGGGCTCTTGCATGTGTGGGGGGGCTCTTGCATGTGTGGGGGGCTCTTGCGTGTGTGGGGGGCTCTTGCGTGTGTGTGGGGGGCTCTTGCGTGTGTGTGGGGGGGCTCTTGTGTGGTGTGTGTGGGGGGCTCTTGTGTGTGTGTGGGGCTCTTGTGTGGGTGTGTGTGTGCAAATGCAATACGTCTTGCATTTGCGACAGAGTAAGCTATTGGCATTGTAAATGACAATGCCATTTATTTATCTGTTTTCAAAACCAACACATAAATAAAAAGTTTGTCATTTACAATGCCAATAGCTCTAACTTTTCCGAAGGCGAAACCGTTGCATTATAAATGCTTGTTTACAGTTGTAATTAACATGCCACCTTCCTTCTATGCATTACTAAACACTTCCAAAATGGAACCCGGGTCCAGACCCCTGAATAGTCCTTTCTTTACTACCATTCACCAGGGCTTGTGGCCCCTAGTCCCCTCTCAGTTTCGAGCACTGCCCCACCTGACCTATAAGGCCCAATCCATGCTCCCGCCCGCCTCTTGTGGTGTGTCAACTGGAATTGTAATCACGCCCGGAAGAACCCCGCTATTCAGCCACTTCCAATTACAAAACCGGTAAGCATTAGCACCGTAAGCTCCTGTACGTCTCCAACTCACTGCAGGCTGCGCCTTAACTTGCCTCTCCTCCCACAGGCAACTAAGCCGGCAGAGTACGCGAATGCGACTCTCCCCTTGTCCGTTTTGTACTCCTTCAATTCTGGTGAGTTCCCTTCCTGTCACATGGCCATATAACTCGTGTAAATGCATGGATTGATTTAATTTTCCCCTTCTAGAAGCAGCTATTGCAGCAGCCCCTGCTTCCCTGCCCAAGCTCTCCTTAACCGAACTTGTAGTAAGACATGCTGCAACGAACCCGGGTTGCATGCCATTTTCACTGTAGCGCCCCTTGCCCCTCACCTCCCCTGTCACTCACTATTACATCGCTATTAGGTCGCTCTACATACACTGGGACTGTACTTTAAATGCAACTGCCAATTTTCCGTATTCGTATTCGTATTGGAATTGGTTTGTTTATTTTTATAAGCAACCGTCACAATACCTTGTTTCGATGTATAATCCCAACTGCAGATCCGATCACCCGGCCACGCACCGTTTTTATGCTCTTTGTCACTATAAGTGTATGCCGTACTAAGTCACTTGAATAACTACGTATTCAGGCCAATGAATGTGTTGCCTTGATGCTTCCTGTGATTGTTTATAACTACTGCATTATGCGCATGCCTTGTATTCCACGTCCCCTATTACCCTTTGTGACTACGGTATTATCTGTATATAATTACGCAGCATGATAAACCGCTGTGTTTGCACTAGATGATTACGGTAGTTCCTGTTCATAACTACCCAGCATGGTAGACCAACGGGCTGCACATTTTTAATGTTCCTTCACTCTACTGTGGCCCTAAGCTCCACGATCTGTTCATTACACTTAATCTGCACACCTTATCACAACTGTGATTCAAAGGCAACCTGAGCACACCAGCCATCTCAGTGGCCCCTACCGTACAGGCCCCTCGTGTCCCACACTGGCTCTTACCCGCCCTTGTTGTTCACGCATATTCATGCAAGCTAATCAGAACCTCCTCACTCTCAGTTGCATGCTGCGTTGTCACGGCTGTATTGTCACCACTGACCTTCTTGTGTAATTGTATCTCTCCTAATTTTTCGCTTGTGTATTTTCCCTCCAAACCTTGCTCCCCCAGGCTAATGAGGCTCTGTCTAACAGGCATGAATTCAATGTCCTGATGATGATCCGCTCATTTTTTAAATGGATCGAAACGCCGTTGACACTTTAATACACCTTATATGCAAAAAACTGTTGTTTATTCTGCTGTAAAGGTGGTTGTAGTGATTTGTTCTCATGACACTGTGTATTTCCTATGTGTAACAAACCAAAAAGCTTTGCCTGAGCCCCCTGTTGTCCGTTTTCTCCCCTGTTGTGTTCTCTACTCCCATTTTATGTATTGTTATGTATTATTGTCTCTAATGCTTACAAGTAAATATTAGACCTCTGTCCGGCTGGACAATTCCACTTAATATGGCAACGATTGAGTCTATATTCATTATTTGGTTTGCTATTTTCCTTCTGGGGACCACTGTTGTTCAAAATAATTTCAAATTAACCTTTGTGATTGAGACACACAAGGTGCTCAGTTCAGTGGTATTCTATTCTTGTGCAGATCCTCAGACTAAATTGCTTCACACATACATTGTAGTTGAACCACCAGAAGAATACATTCCATATGCAGACAGTGAAGTCCCGTTAACTTACCAGTAACACAGAAACTGGTTTAAAGGTGCCCTCCCACACACAACATCTGTCGTAAGGCTCAGTCCACTTAGCATAGAAGAAGCAACCTGGCCAGTCTTAGCGACATACACTCCACATTCTGAGATAGACATACTACCAATGGATGAAGTATGTGCTATATACAAAGACATGGTCCGGCTATACAGACACATTGTTCAGTTTGTCATGCGAACATTAACAGTCCAACCTGCGAGACATGCTGCAGTCTGTCCACATCAGACCAAACCTGAAATTAGCCCACGGGCACTAAAATCAGTCTTGGGGACAATCCCCTCCAAACGGGAGCAAATTCCGTCCTGGATAGCACAAAAAATTGCACCGCTGGAAGCAGTATTTCCCCTTACGGGTCTTGGGGATGAAACTGATGTGTATTTTTGCTCAAGTCTCTGCAATAATGCTGAGCAACATAAAAGGGGAGGCAGCAGCAGTGCCTGTACATCACAGCCTAAGGGAAATAGCTCCTTCTAAATAGGTAGTGAGAGTTACCAAAAATTATTGAAGAAACCTATGCTGCATTCGGTAGAGATAGTTTAGGAGCAAAACCAGGAAAACCACAAATGGCGGTAGTCCCGACAAGGACAACTCGAAGCAAGCATCCTATTCTTCTAAAAAGAAGTGAGACAACAAGCAATCTAAAAATAACATTAAAGAAAAGAATTCACGATCAAGGGATGGGTTTTCCCAATGGGAGTCCTCTGAAAAGAGGTCTAACCGTAGGAATCGTGATAACATAAGGAAACCTGACAGGTATCAGGACACTGATACATGTTCCTTTTATTCCTTTCAGGGTTCATCAAAAAACTCAGAGAGGGGCGGGCAATCAGAACTAAACACAGAAGATTGACCAAAGACAAAAAGGGAAACACATCATAATTCAGATTACATTATCAACCTAAAACAAAACCTCTATTCAAAAAGAAGAAAGTAGCTGACTAGAAAATTAGACATGCCCAGATTACTGAGGACTCAGCTTCGGGGAATGGGCTCTGATGATTCTAGACAGTGTGGCAGAAGTAACAATAGCTCGCCAGTACTTGAAGTATTTTCTGGTGACAGCAGTATTGAATGAACATATCACAGTGGAAAAACCTGATACGAGAGTTAGTGTCCCACATAGACTGTACGAAATGACACTCCACGTAGAGCTAACTGGTCTAACGGCTGACATATCCAGTGGGGGTGTCCGGAGTCGGTTTGGACCCCTCCCTCAGTTTAGATCATCCAAAACACGCAGTTCCTGGGGATGTGTTGGAACTACACGTCACTTTGACTTCATTCCAGGATTGCATGTGGATTTCGAGGGACATTCTAGTCCTTTTACTATGTTAGTGCAATACCCTGTGTTGCTGGGGAGGATGTAGGGGGGCAAAAATGGTAGCTTAGAATCCCTTGTGAGCTCAAGGGAACAGGGACAGCACTAGGTCTCTGTAAGATGGAGCAGTCAGGATGGAGTAGAGAGCACATGACCCCACCTTGGAGCCTGCGAGTCTCACGTAAGCTCTGACCTACAGCTTGAGTGCTCTGCCCACAACCCGTCTCTATTCTTGTGGCGTTAAGAACAGGGTCGTTTCACTGGAGGCCTACGTCAGCTGAAGCTTCCTACAGCACGCCTCTTACCTCTTGGGGGTGCCGCGTCACATGTCCTCTGTGCAGACTGTCATTAGGCGAGGAAGCGATTCTGCCTCCGGTGCGGGGCAGATTAGGGATGGTAGCAGGATGAGATAAATAGTCTTCTCAGTCACCGCAGTTGGGGTCTCTGCGGCATCCGGCAAACCTCCATTGGGGAGAATCACCATAGCTATAGGCGTGGGCGGAAAATCCGTTCCGCTCGCGGATTTTGCGGATTTTCGGGAAATCCGCAATCCGCGAGATTTGCGAATTTCCCGCAAAATCCGCAAATCCGCGAGCAGCGGATTTTGCTCGCACTGCTCGCACTGTTCGCGTGAGTTCGCGCCCCGCGAATAAGTGCAAAATTGCAGAAATACGATCTTAGCAAAACTGAAAGTAACTACTTACCAGGTTCAAAAGTTCAGGCTCATCATTAGTAGCCATTTCCTGGAGTGCTTCCTGAGGGGCCCCTCCAGAGTTCAGTTGCCAGTTGAAACTATTATGTGACCCTGCTCTGAACCTCAGAATAGTTACACATATGCCACAAAGGTCCTGAATTACAGCTAAGGGAGACAAGCAGGAGCCAGGCTGGAAGTTAAAATCCATTAATCAGCCCCTAATTCATTATTGTCAGTTGGGGCAGGGCAGGTGTTGTAACTAATTTTGCAACAATGAAAGCACTTAGCAAGTGCAAAAGATCACTAATCAGGGCGCACTAAGGAAGCAGGTGCCAGCTAAAAAAATATTCTGTGACACATGAATCAGCCCCAAATTAATTCAGGTCACTTGAGGCAGGGAAGGTGTGCTTTGCTTTGCCGAAAATAATGTACACTGGACAACCAGAGGGTGTGGTGATGAAACAGAGGGTGGCATGGGTGGGCCAGAGGGTGGCATGAGTAGTCAGAGAGTGGCAGTGGTGACAGAGAGTGGCAGTGATGAAGAAGAGTGTCCCAAACAGGCTGGACACGTAGAAACAACAAGTTCGCGAAACTTGCGACCCGACAGGTAAGTTCGCAATTTGCGAAAGTGTACAAAACCCTCGCGAACTGGCAGAAACACGGGCGAACACAAAAAAAAAAAAATCCGCAAATTCGCGGGAATTCGCGGATTTTGCGGATTGCGAATCCGCAAATCCGCAAAATTCGCGAACGCGAGATCCGCAAAATTCGCTCATGCTTACATAGCTATCACTCCTGCTTCTGAGCCAGTATGTCGGCCAGGCACTCCATGGACAGGCGCTTCCCACAGCAGGAGGCTCTGCTGCACACAGTGTGGCCGGACGGCTCAGAGGCCCCAGATTCGAGGAAAGAAAGATGAGCGGGTGTGCCCTGAAGGGGCAGGCCCTTAGTCTCAAAACCCTGCTTTTTGACTCCTGCCTGGTAGGCATATATGGTTTTGGCCCTTGTTTAGGCTTCTTCTTTTGCCTGAGCTTACTGCTAGTGATGGGACGCCTCTTCGAAGGCAGCGGCACTCATTACAAGTGCCATGAATTCTATTGAATCGAATTAAATTGAATTGAAAGAGACTTTGCTGCTCCTGCAACCAAAGGCTCATGCAAAAAAAATATGTATAGCTCTCTCAAATATGGAAAACGTACCCACTATGAACTGGGAGCAAAATTCAATGAGGTAATTTGGCTCCGCTTGACTCAAAATTGTGGCCTTAGTGATAATGATATCCGCAATGTGCCAAAAAGAGAACACATTTCAAGCAGTCAAAATGATATAGACATTTTTCTATACTTCGAGGGAAAAACAAGCAGAAATGCCGTATTTCAAAGAATCTAGATGAATGGAAAACAACATTTAAAACAGGCAGAATAACGCAGACACCTTACTGTGCTCTGGGTATAACTGGAGGATATGTTGTGTTTCATAAAATCGGAAAGAATGGAGATCAAAAATTAGAAGTGGCAAATGTCATAAATGCTTTCCTATAAACTGAACGAAAAACAAGAATAAGTATAGTATTTTAAAGGGAAGTGAATTTTTGGGATATGGCACGGTAATGGCATTTGCAAAGAAAGGGACTATATCCAACGTTTTAAATTTTGAACAGCAATTTGAGGTTGGCTACTCCAGTTAGATGTAAGCCTCATACCGTGAAAGCAGAATATTTGAAATCTAATTAAGCTGTTAGAAATATCATTCAAAATGTTTCTGTAAAATGGAACAGAGAGCGAAACTAGTTTGGTTAGTTCATGCTAAAAGTCCTCCGCCAGTGTATGCCGCCCGTAATTACTGATAACAGTAGTATGTCCCATGTAGGGTTCCATGGCAAACGCTGGGGACTGAAAAACGATCGCTGAAATTTCCAGATGCTTGCCACAGATTAACCAATCCCTGGAAATAGTCTCCACTGACACAGGGTTTAAAAGTATTTAAAAACCAAATTATGTCAAATGAGGATATCAGGATAAATTAGAAGTGCTTAAAATGAAGTGAAGAACGCTATTTTCTCAGCTCGATTTATGGATGCCTGTGCCTAAATCAGCAGCTTTTGACCCATAAGCTGTCTATCTTTCAAAACAGAGACCTGCTGTTTTTTCTCCAGCTGTTCTAGTGCTTCTGATGTATTCAGGAGTTCTATTGTAGTCAAAACTGTCCCATGTGCATCAAATTCCATTTTTGTGTGGCAAAGAGCAGGCGTGAAAAGAGTGAAACATTTGTCCGACAAAGTGTAGCTGTTTCCTTGAATTCCTATATTGATGTGTTATGTAGAAAGAAGAGAAGTAGTCTAGTCTAGTCTGGAAATTTGTATTGCGCAGAACATATCACATCCCGTGAGGGAGTCTCATGGCGCATGCGGACAGTCCCAGAGAAAAAGAGGAGAGATCCTAAAAAAGGCAAGACCTAGCAGAAAGCCATGTACTTTTGTTACATGCAAAAGCTTAATGCCACAATAACTTAGGCCGATCAGGCGAAAGGTTCTAATACGACACACAGAATATGCGTTGACTAGATAATGGCACTATTTATGGTATGTACGAGCAGCCTTCCTAATACTGTAACTCACAGGTCAGTTCAATCGTGTCTCACTACTAAGGGCCTGATTCTGATGTCGTTTGGAAGGCCTCCGTATCGGATTTGGCTTTCCCGGATCAGATTCATAGCCCTTGTTTCCAACCAAATCGTACACAGGTCCGAACGACTAAGTACAATGCGAAGATTGTGTACGCGCCGACCGAATCATTTCCAAACCCAATCCTGTCCGTACGACTTGTTCACAGCCGAATCGTGCCGCGCAATGGAGCCGGATTCCGAAGGAGCGAGTACGATGCACAATGCGGACAGCTGCATCAACTTGGTCTCAGCAAGACAAAACTGCTGTTGGAATCGTACTTCGGGGTTCCACACCCCCTTCACACGGGGCCCTCCAAATCTGCCAGGGGTGTGCCCATGGGTTACCCCGATCCAAGCACGCAGAGTATCGCCAGCACCATGGGGTGCCCGGCACAGGGTGTACACTTTTCCCCACCCACCCATTTTGCTATGGGAGCCTGTGTATGCGTCAGTATACAGGCTCCCACAGAGTTAAATGGGAGTCCGAGCGAACCGAGTCCGTATGCATATGGATGCATCGGACTCCAAAAGCACGTTTCACTCAGAAAGCCCTCTGGATCTGAGTCGTACGGAGGGCTTTCCTAGCGAGCTCGGAATCGGGCCCTAAGATGTTCTCTCAGGGCTTCATGGTGTAAAAAAGAAAACTACCCATCCAGCTTATTGGTGGAGGCATAGTTAATGTTTGAGTTTGCCTAGTTGGTTTATCTGAAATTTTGGGAGCTCTAGAATCTTGCCTGTGGGGCCCTGCGGTGCTATGATCCTGTTCCTAGTTCAAAGTAGTGGTGCAGGCGAGGAGCTCTACCTTCTTTTCCCGGTGCCTGTTGAGGAATGCAGAACCTCTGACAAAGAAAATACAGCAAAAGAACAAGGTGCACCTCCTACAATGTTCCCCACCATTAGCGGTCACTGGAGTCTGCTCCCAGAGACCCCTACTAGACTCAGATCAGCACGAGGTACACTCTACTGATTCAATATGCTCTCCTAGGCTGCCTGACACTTCCTATCAGCAGGCCAAGGAGGCTCCCATGCACCAAGAACACTTGCAGCAGTTCTAGAAAGATTTAAGATGATTTAAGATAATATCATCTCTGGGTGACTGACTGTCATAGACACCAGCCTGGATCTCAGTAGTTCTTTGAGTACTTTTCAGAGCACTAACTCCTCTAGGCATGAAGAAAGTGAAGCTGTAACCATGTTGGAAAGTTTGCCTCATTCTTATAGTCCATGGGATGTTGAGCCCATTGTCTGTTTTCTGGAACAAGTCTAATGTGGTTCCCTTTCAAAAATACCTTTGTCCTTTGGCAGAGCAAATGTAGCCTTTGTTGAAGGTGAAGGTTGAAGGCTATCACAGCAGGTTGTGACAATGTTGTCTCCAAACTGCAAAAGCACAACAGAGTGTGAAGATTATATACCAGGCTGTCATGAGCCTTCTAGAGTGTCCCACTTGGGAGAGACACAAAGGACAGGGCAGACATTCCCGCTGTGCAACAAAAGAGAGCCCTCTTATCACCTACCCACTACTAACATCAGCCAAATGGCAGTCACTGCTCAGAAATGAAGGGTCAGTGGGTGCTTACTAACAAAGGTCGCTGCTGCATTTCTAAAGCAGCTATCTCTCCATCCTTAAATGCCTCAGTGTCTGATTCTACACCTTTCTTCACTGGAATGCGAGCAATACATTATCGCTATCTGAGGAGGAGTTACCTAAAGCTCCTTCTCGTGCTATGTTTTACCAGGGGACTCCAAAATGTATCCCACTGCTGGAGACAATCATGCACTCACAATAATCATGGAGTATTGCGCCCAGTCTCCAGAGAAACTGAATGCACATAACACGCACACGGGCATGTCTGTGAAGGGTCTGGGCATCACAATCAAGTGGACCTTTCGTCAACTGGGGCCTGTAGACACTACATATCAATTAGAAATTTGGTAAGCTGCTACCCACACCTAATGTACGTATTCCAGGACATGAATGTATGTCCCTTGTCAACAACGGAGTGTGGTTGGCGTGTCCCCGGAGACCTCAGAGCCAGACCCTGGGTCTCATGGTCACTTATAAAGCTTAGGTCTCAGCACACACTCAGGATTATCATATGTGATAGGCCAAAATGTCAGGATACCAGATAACCTACATCTGGGGTCACACAGGGCAGTGGTACAAGTCTGTAATAATAGGCAGTAGATATTCCTGTCCAAACAGTAGTCTTCTGCATATGTATGGAAACCCTTTGACTGAGTTCAGCAAGCACGAGGATCAATTTAGAAATGATAGTAGCCAGGGGACAGAGAGGAGCCCTGAGGGACTCCTGAGAAATGCGCCATTGATAGATGAGAAGGGACTTATGTAAAAACACTTCAAAATGATGTCCAAAAAAAAGGTGAACTACTTCATGACAGTTCCATTAAGGTCAATAGAGGCCAGCCTGTCCATTGAAATGGTCTGGTGCAAAGTGTCAAATGCTACTGAGAGATCTCATACTATCAGTGCTCTAACACCGTCAACATTTGAGGACAATGCAGAGTCATACTTGACTGGTACCAGATCAGCCTCAATTCCCATATGTGGTCTAAATCCAACCTGAAAGCCACCAAGCTGATTCTTTTCCTACAGATGATCATGCAATTAGAATGTCACATAGGCTCCTAGCGCCTTAACCCCCGAGGGACGAGAGGTCTTGGCCTTATATTGGAGGCTAACCCAGTGCAGTGAAGGATTTTTAATGAGTGGCAGGACTGTGGTGATCTTAGTTACTGAAGTGATTGCTCCTGGGCTTAGTTGCTGACTCTGAACTTGTATAAGATTCCAATTATTTGACAGGAGGAAGCATGTAAATCCCATGGTTTGAAACAGGTCCCATGGGGAAAACGATTTAATAGAGATCCCAATGTCTCTTATGGTCAATAAAAGTGTGTGAAAGAATTCCAAACCTAAGGAGGACATCCTGGTCAGGTTAAGGGAAATACTTCATATGGAGTCTTGTTTCCTTGATGACATTCTAGACAAATAAGATAAGCAGATGCAATTTGAAAGGATTATGCATAAAGGTACAATAAATAATTAATGATGGCATAGTTTCTTTCTGTTTATAGGCTGCTAAAAGGCTCTGGTTGGAAACATAATGTGAATATACCCAAAATATTCTTCTTAATGTAGCCTCAAAGTAGACATACAAAATTACCTTCAGAGTTAAGTAGCCTTTTTTGGCTGTGCAAGCATCTTATACCAAATCAATCAATCACTCAGGGGGTTTTATAGTGTGGCTACTCACCCATGATGGCCTCAAGGCACTGGAGGTGGGTTCAGGAGGCTGCTGGTCCGTCGGGGTTTGGAGGTTCAGTCGAAGAGCCAGGACTTGAGGTCTTTCCAGAATTAGGCCAACACCACAGATTGCCTGAGGGGGAGGGGCAGGTCTTGGCTGCAAGGTAGGAGAAGGATCTTCAAAAAAAAAAGAAATATCTTTTTGCACCACACGTATTCTGCAACCTTCACCACCCCACCCCCAATTTCAAACAAGTAAGCGTAGGAGAGAAACACAGGCCTGCACTAGAGAGCCAATGTTTGAATTTAGTTGTGGATATGCAAGGATATTCAAGGCTGCCATAACACTATTTACAGAATGGGGTTAGGTGTCTGTATGTCCACAGAATCCTGGTTTGGTTGTGGACTCAGCTGCATGTTTTGGAGCAGGACCAGGCCTGATTTGCTCATGAAGTGCCTCTGTGTATAGTGGCATGGTGGGGAAAAAATGATGGGCTGGAATGCGGCTCGATCAATTATTAGTACTTACTTACTTACTCCACGTATAACCCATCTCCTTGGAGTCAGCCTCGAGACCTCGGCACCAGGTGTTTCTTGGCATTCCTCTTTTCCTTTTCCCTTGAGGGTTCCAGGTCAGGGCTTGCCTGGCGGTATTTGATGAGGGCTTGCATAGGGTATGGCCTATCCAGCCCCAGCATCTTTTCATAATTTCTTAATGAGCAGGGAGTTGGAAAGCCTGTTGCCATTGATCGTTGTTGCTGATGGTGTTTGGCCACTGGATTAGGTGGATTTTCCTCAAACAGGTGTTACTGAAGATGGGGACTTTGTTAGTGGTGGTCACTGTTGTCCCCTAAGTTTCTGCTCCACATAGAAGAAATTATTTTATGTTGATGTTAACAAGCCTGATCTTGGTTTGCTGTGTTAGGTCCTTGGAGCGCCAGATCTTCTTTAGCTGAATGAAGGCAATTCTTGCTTTGTCGACTTTTGCCTTGATGTCGGTGTCTGTGTTGCCCTGCTTGTCTACGACACTGCCCAGGTAGGTGAAGGCCTCAACCTCTTCCGGTGCATTGCATTTAAGAATGTCTGCAGTTGTGCTGGCCGTGTTAACCTTCAGGATCTTGGTTTTCCCCCTGTGGATGTTTAGGCCCAGTTGTGCTGATGTGAGTGCCACATTGTCAGTCTACTCTTTCATCTGCAGATAGTAATGGGAGAGTAGGACCAGGTCATCTGCAAAGTACAGGTCATCAAGCTCCGCCCAAAGTGTCTACTGGATCCCATTTCTTCTCCTTTCTGTGGCTGACTTCATAATCTAGTCTATAGCTAGCAAGAAGTGAAAAGCGGAGCGCAAAAAAATCTTGGCGGGCTCCGGTCCGCACTTGGAAGGATCCATGAGTTGTCCTCCATGTACTATCTTGCAGGTCATGCCCTGAAGAGGGAATGGACTAAAATATAATAATTACAAGTGGCTGAGATTAATTAAAACATATGCATATCAATATCAATATCAATATCTATATCAATAACACTTCATGACTGACAACCATCAACTACAATCTGATACTAGCAATGTAATTCGTTAACCGACCTCTACACACCATGTTTTTGTTTTATTTATTCTTTATTGTCGTTTTTTGTGGTTTACCCATACTGTATCAAGTCTTTTTCAGTCAAATTTATTCATATTGCTTTATTATGTTACATGAATTCTCAAAAAAAAATTTAAAAAAAGGAAATTGATGAGGGAGAAAACATCTTTGTTTACGTGTTCTTTAGGCTTGTTTTTTGTGTTATACTATGGGTATATAATTATGAAATTATTATTGTCATTTTTTGTCTCATAGATGTTGTTAATTCATAGAAGGTGTATATGTATCAGAGTCTGTTGTCATTTTTCATAACATAAAAGATGAGAACAGGAGCAAAATTGGGTTGAATTACTAAGACTGAATTCAGATATCAGGCCAAAAATCTTAGCGGGTCCACACTTCTCACTGTAAACTCAGCTATTAGACACAGTTCAGCGTGTGTATCATAGAAACACCTTGATCTACTGAGCATAATTCACAGTTCAGTCTGGTGCGATACTGACTAGATTTCCTGCCTGCAGATATGTTAATGGTTCTCCATATTGGTTTGTTATTTATTTATTGCTGTTATTCACATGGGATGTTGGGAAGTAAAGGAGAAAGCAGAATGTCTGTGGTTCACCCCTGATACATTGATTGGTGCTCATTATGAGTCCTGCACAAATCCGAATTTAAGTACAAATATGAATTTGGTCTCTCATAGAGATTCCGAGGAGCGAGAAAATCACTGTACCTTCTAGTATTTCCCTGCACAATGTTTTCCTGGTAAAACACAGTGGAATTAGTGTGCGGACAAAGATCAACATTCTCAGCTTTTACACATTCGATGGCGGGAAACCACTCCTATTACAGGTTATCTCCCATTCCGAAGGACAAAAGAGGGAATGATGCAGGAATACTGTACATAACAAATACTGCTCCATGGTGCATTTGTATCTCCAGTGTGGGGGACCACTAAGCTGGTAAAAAGACACTTAAAGTAGCAAATTTGATGACAACTGACTCCGACCCAATCCAAATAGGCTTGCAAAAGCAATGGAAATGTATGAAATTTCCCAATATTCCCACTCGACCTCTAGTTAGCTCAGGTCTTGGTAGATCCCTCCTGTCCTCTGGACAGCGAGAAAGGGGTGGATCCCAAAGGCGCTGCAGAGAGGGAAGCATGCAGCAGTGCTGTTGACACTACTTCATGCTATCCTGGCTTACAATGGCAAGCATCTGCTCGAGAAGGAAAGTATACAGTTTTCTGTCAGTAAACAAGCCATCTAAACATTTCAGGAGAACAGGACACTTGGATGAGCAAATGTAAATATCTGGCTGAGTCCATGTCACGCCGCCAAAGGCCTGGTCCTTCTGTGGGTTTATATTGGGCGCTGAGATCACTGCTGGGAATTAGAACTGAATTCTTTCAAAATGCGCCAGCCACGGCTTGGAGTTTCAAGAGATGGAGACGCATAGGGAAAACGTGGGAAATTGTTTTGATTTCTAAAAATATAGTATGACATTATGGGTCAGAGAGACACACGTAGACATGAATCCCAACATCTGGTGCTCAGACTTGAATGAAATTTTGATTTATTAGCTCAGCCTTTTGAGGTTGAGTAGGTTGGGTTTGTGTATGCCTTTGAATTCAGGAAGGGAGTAGGTGGCTTTGAAATGGGAGAGCTATCCAGAGGTAGGGGCATGAATTTGCAAAGGTCTGAACTTAGTGGGGGAAACATGCAGGTATAAGTGCAGTGCACTGATGAAGATTGACAGAGAGTAGTAGAAATGCATGTTGCGGCATGCTTGAGAAATGTAGGCGGGGACATTGCCATGTGAACATCTTTCTTATATGGTACCATGCTTTTGGCATGCAGTCAGTCAGGGCTTTAAGTGGGATGAAAAAAACTGTTGGGGGTCTCTCAAAGGGTCACACATGTTGCAATTAAATGTTGGGTCACACATGTTGCGATTAAATGTTTTTTTTTGTGCCACCCTCGGGACATGCCAGCCGCCACTGTCTTTACACCACCAATAAAAACTTCCAAATTCAGCTCCATATATTTCTCTCAAATGCCTGTACATTGGCAGTCACCCAATTCACAACTAATACCAACTTTTTCATTTTGTCCAAAATGCCACAGGACTCACTGTCATCTACTACATCCTGATATCCAAAGGTTTACCACACCTACACTCTCTAGTAAAATGTCCAATGCTTTTACACACCCTACAACCGTGCAATTTTACAGTAAGAAACATATGACATAGAACCACATCTGTAGCAGGCTTCAATGAACAATCTGGTAGTTTGCCTCCAGGTGAAATATTGCAAATTTCTCCGACCCTAGTTTTTTTTTTAACTTTATTATAATAACTTTAAAAAAGAGATAAAGGTGCAGCTGAGAGCTCCAATTTTTCAGCGTCTTTCTGCAAATTCCACAAGCATCTAATAATATCTGCCACATTATCAAAAGAGAATTTTTTGCAAGTCAGACGCTGTTGTTGTTTTTTTAAATAACTTTTTCAACTAACTGATTCCTGGTTAACTACAAAGTGAAATTTTCAAATTCGCAGTTCAGCAAAAACACCTTCAAAACAGTTACAAAGGTGTCAGACGACACAATGGGACCTCAAACCATGCTGAAGAAATTATATATACTACCCAGATTTTTTTACTTTCAATATATTTCTCAATTTACACCAGAGCGATTTGGTACTCATCTAAATCTTCAACGGGGGAGTAATTGTGCATTTGACCCTCAATGGCCAAATAATTTTTAAAAACTCCTTTTTTAAGCCTGGTCTGAATCGACAGTCATCAATAACTGTTAGATCAGCATTAACAGATCTTATCCAAAACTTTAACTTTATGGAGGTTCAACAGGATAATGAAAAAATGTCAAAAGAGGTGTTGCTCTATGGTGGCTACAACTTTAAAATATCAAGCAAAATAACAGCTTAAATATAAACTTTGGCGTCTCTGTAAATACTCTGACGCCAGTTCGTAACTTTTGTTTAGCTACTTTGAACAAAGAATGTTAAGTGGGCTGTGCGAACATTTATAGCGAAAAGAAGTAATAACAGAGATTCAAAGGCTAAAAATAAATGAGGAATTATGAATTCAAATGTAAACAGCAGATACTTCCATGCTAAATTGCACAAATACAACATATTACATGTTCCTGAGTGAGACGACCCTGCTGGAGCATGATCTGTAATCTTGGTTCAAAAAACCTGTGACATTCGCTCTGAAAGTTACTGAAGAGAAACTATATACATTTCCAAAGCATGCAGATGCTGTTGCAACTGCCTGAAAACTGAGCTGTAAACTGATGGCGAGAGGCCAGTGAACTGCTCTCAGCCTCCATGCAGAGCATCAGTGAAGTTGGCAGATCAAGACCCAGAAGTAAAGACTGGGCAGAAACATAAGAGAGGTAAGAATCCTGCATATTCCTGTAAGCAAAGAGTTGATCATGCCCACAATATGGAGCGATAATAGAAGACAGGTCTTGCATCACAAGAAAACTTCACCCTTCTGCACATAAAATAACATGAACAGGCAGGCAGGCACACACTAGCAAAGCCACATAGGCCCTAGTGGTATAACATGCAGGGACACATGCTTGCACAAACAAACCTGCAGTTTGTCGCACACAGCACACACTTCAACCAAGATGGATATGTAGATCCGACAGGTGTGAAGTGCAAAGTAAGTGAAAGCACTGCTTTCCTCAACTGGGTGCCAGAAACTCTAAACCAAAACATTACTTGATCTGAGGTTGAGATAATGTCAGAGTATGGTTTGAAGAGCCAGCTCGTAGCCACAGCTGAGAAGTTGCCACATTTAAATTTGAGGCAACTGAATAAGATGTATTTCAGTAGAGGAGGAGCAGCAAACAGTACGGGGATCCAGGAAACATTCCCACAAAATCCTGAAGACTGTCATTGAAATGGTCCCCAAAGCAGGAATGTTACACAGTGGAACATACAGCAAGGAGACAACAAGTTAATTTGGAGATAAGTCATTAGTAAGACAGGAATGTTGAATCATCTAATGTGTCTGTGATGATGGCATGAATCAGAGGACCCAGAAAGTCTCCAAGAAGAAAGGGGGCATTCATCTTTGAATTGAGGTTTCCTTACAAACAAGGGAGGGAGTATTTCACACATGCAGCTGGGCAGAGTTATTTTTTTCACCCTGTGATTTTTCAGCCATTCTGAACATGTCCTCCTTGGACATTGAGCGGAAGGTGCTGAAGGAGTCTGAATCCGAAGAAATATGGAGAGGATATGTCAGGTAAACTTATTATGTTGGAGGACACAGAGCAACAGTTTTTCTAGAGGTTACGGTTCACAGTGCTTTGCTGGATGACATACGGATTGTTTGCCTGTCTCAGTTGTAACTTCTTGGTTTGGTGCCTCATGAATGTATCCGGTGAAATTGTCCTTTTTTTCTACAAAGCAGCTTTATGATAGCCTGCTGTGTTTATTACATCGGGTCTTGTTGTGGCCCAACAGTGATTTGCACATTCGCTATCAAAAGTATCCACTCACTCGGTTCTCCACTGAATGAGTGCCTACAGTTGGCATGTTCCCAGGACACCCCCGCGCCGCACGGCCACCAGCTGTTGCGTGTGCAACTCGCCCCGCTGCTGCCCGCAGCCTCGCTCAGCCTGCGAATATTTGTTCATTTGTTCATTGCCTGTGCTGTCTCTCTGCCCGCTGTGCCTGCCCGCCCTGCTCTCCGCTTCCCGCCACCGTGCTAGCGGCCATGCCCCCTTTTCCTTCTGTGCCCTCCCCGCTCCTGCCTCCCAGCTGCTCCTCCCTCCCTCCCACTTAGCCATAAATGGCGACCGCGCGGACGCGCAGCGGGCGCGCCGATTGTGCGCCGAAGGCGTGCCAAAGGCAAGCCCGTCTGCGTCCGTCCGCGCCTGGACCGCGCCCAGCACCAGGACCCCTTGCCCCCACCGACGCAAGACGACCCGACAGACCTACGACGCCGCCGCCCTCAATGCACTCAATGCCAGCCGGAACCCCGCCTGCTGCCTGGCCGCCCCGAAACGCTTCCACGGACCCTTCACCTGCACAGCCTGCAAGTTCACCTGCCTCCGAACCTGCACCGCACCCGCCAAGCCAAGCACCAACAACAACCTCAAGTGCATCCTGCTCAACACCCGCTCCGTCCACAGACATGCCGTCGAACTCTGGAACCTGCTCGACACAACATCTCCAGACGTCGCCTTCCTCACTGAAACCTGGATGAATGCCTCCTCAGCCCTCGACATCGCCATCACCATCCCGGATGGATACAAGATCATCAGGATGGACCGCGTCAACCAGACCGGAGGAGGCATCGCCATCGTCCACAAGAACACCCTCCGCATCACGACCGACGCCGACGACACCTACACCGCCGCCGAACACCTCCACTTCCAGATTCACACCGACCCAAACACGACCCTCAGAGGCACCCTCATCTACAGACCCCCGGGACCACGCTCACAATTCAGCGAAGACATCACAGACTTCATCAGCCCACACGCCCTCCCCTCCGCCGACTACATCCTTCTAGGGGACCTCAACTTCCACCTGGAGAACAACAACGACAACAACACCGTCACACTACTGGACAACCTCGCCAACCTCGGACTCAAGCAACTGGTCAACACCCCCACCCACTACGCCGGCCACACGCTTGACCCCGTCTTCTCATCCAGCAAGCACATCGCCTTCAACCACTCCACCGGACTTCACTGGACCGACCACAGCTGCGTCCACTTCAGCTTCAGGAAAACCACGACCCACCACCACCCGCAACAGGTTCCTCACAGAAGCTGGAGCAAGATCACCGCCGACCAGCTCACCGCCTCCTTCAGCCAGAACCCACCTGCCAGCACAACGGACCCCAACGAAGCAGCCTGCAACTTCACGCAGTGGCTGACCGCCTGCGCCGACGACCTCGCACCACTGAAGAACCCTCCAGGCAAACCCAGAAGCAAGAAGGCCCCCTGGTTCACCGACGAACACAAGGACTCCAAGAAGACCTGCTGCACCCTCGAGAAAGCCTGGCTCCTCGACCGGACCACTGACAACATGACCGCCCTCAAACACGCGACCCGCAAGCACCACCAGCTCATCCACACCACCAAGAAGAAATCACTGAAGGATCGACTGGACAACAACGCCCACGACAGCAAGGAACTCTTCAGCATGGTCAAGGAGTTCTCCAACCCAGCACTGGCAACAACGACATCACACCTTCACAAGATCTCTGCGACTCCCTCGCCTCGTTCTTCCACCGCAAGATTGCCGACATCCACAACAGCTTCGGCACACCATCCTCGCACCCAACCACCGAACCAACGCACCCCACCGCCACCCTCCGCACCTGGACCGCAGTGACCACCGAAGACACAGCCCGCACGATGAACACCATCCACTCCGGATCTCCGACTGACCCCTGCCCCCACCACGTCTTCAACAAGGCCGACTCCACCATCGCACCCCAACTCCGAGACGTCATCAACACCTCCTTCGACACCGCCACCTTCCCGGAGAGCTGGAAGCATGCCGAGCTCAGCGCCCTACTGAAGAAACCAACAGCGGACCCCACCGACCTCAAGACCTTCCGCCCCATCTCGCTCCTCCCTTTTCCTGCCAAAGTCATCGAGAAGATCGCCAACAGACAGCTTGCCCCCTTCCTCGAGACGAATGGATCCCTCGACCCCTCGCAGTCCGGTTTCAGAGCCAACCACAGCACCGAGACCGCCCTCATCGCAGCCACCGACGACATCCGAGCCCTTCTCGACAACGGGGAAACAGCAGCACTGATCCTCCTGGACCTCTCCGCCACGTTCGACACTGTCTGCCACCGCACCCTAGTCCAACGCCTCAGCAACACCGGCATCCAAGAGAAGGCATTGAAGTGGATCATCTTGTTCCTCGCTGGAAGAACACAGAGAGTCCGCCTCCCCCCGTTTCGTTCCGAGGCCACCGAAGTCATCTGCGGCGTCCCGCAAGGATCATCACTCAGCCCCACCCTCTTCAACATCTACATGAGACCTCTCGCAGCCATCGCACGCCAACACAACCTCAACATCATCTCCTACGCCGACGATACCCAGCTGATCCTCTCCCTTACCAGAGACCCCGACACCGCCAGAACCAGCCTCTACGAAGGGATGAAAGACATCGCCGAGTGGATGAAGAACAGCCGCTTGAAACTGAACTCAGACAAGATGGAAGTCCTCATCCTTGGGCCATCACCCACCGCCTGGGACGACTCCTGGTGGCCCCCAGCCCTGGGCACCGCCCCCAAGCCGACAGACCACGCACGCAACCTGGGCTTCATCCTGGACTCCTCCCTCTCGATGACCAGACAAGTCAACGCCGTCTCCTCTTCATGCTTTCACACCCTCTGCATGCTCCGCAAGATCTTCCGATGGATCCCGATCGAAACCAGGAAGACGGTCACCCAGGCCCTCGTCACCAGCCGGCTGGACTACGGAAACGCCCTCTACGCCGGAACCACAGCCAAGCTACAGAAAAGACTACAACGCATCCAGAATGCCTCCGCCCGACTCATCCTGGACATCCCTCGACACAGCCACATCTCCGGCCACCTGAGGAACCTGCACTGGCTCACCGTCAACAAGAGAATCCCGTTCAGGCTCGTCACCCACGCACACAAGTCTCTCCACAACCTGGGCCCCAAGTACCTCAACGACCGCCTGACCTTCCACACGCCCACCCACCAGCTACGATCCGCTAGCCTTGCCCTCGCCGCCGTACCACGCATCCGAAGAGCCACCGCCGGAGGCAGATCCTTCTCCTACCTGGCGGCCAAGACATGGAACTCCCTGCCCATCCACCTTCGGCTGACCCAGGACCACATCGCCTTCAGGAGACAACTCAAGACCTGGCTGTTAGAACAGTAGCGGCCCCCTTCCCCCAAGCGCCTTGAGACCCTTCCGGGTGAGTAGCGCGCTATACAAGTGCTATGATTGATTGATTGATTGATTTTTAAGGACTTTCTGTGAGACATGGGAGATCTGGAATTAATCAGTAGTTAGAAAGCACTTTTGAATCGGCCAATGCTATCTTAAGAAGCTCAGCTCACCCTGATAGCATGGACTACCGGGGAGGTATATGGAGCCACCACTTCCATACAATGTGATTTGAGTTATAGAAAATGCACCAATAAATTAGATTCAAGTACAGCAGCGCTCGAAAGTCTGAGTTTATACAATACAAATTTAAGGGGCAGATGTATCAAGATTCCAATTTGCAAATTCTAAATAGCGATTTTTTGCGAATCGCTATTTAGAATTCGCAAAATGGAATGTATGTACAAAATCGCTATATTTTAGCGATTCCTTAATATTCTTTATTTGCGAAATCGCATTTTACGAATTCGCAAATAAGGAATAATTTCCAATGCATTCCTATGGGCCAGGAGGCCCATAGGTATGATTGTGAAGTAATTCTCAAATTGCGAATTCGCAATTTGCTAATGGCAATTTGAGAATTATTTCAAGGGTGCAGGGGTGTCTCAAAGACACCCTTCTGCACCCCTGAAATATACATGTGTGTGCATATGGCGGACATACATGCCCAATGGGCATGTGTGTGCGTCACATGCCACCTTAACAGATGACAATTTGTGCTTTTTTAAAAGAATTCGCAAATTACCATCAGCAACAAGTTGGTGGTAATTTGCGATTTCTTAACCAAAATTTGCACATTGAAATTGCTACATACATAGCACTTAAGGAATCGCAAAAATTGTGATTCCTTAAATGCTATTTTGCAAAAACAACAGGTGATGGACCGAATGAGGATCAATGTCACACATTCAACCCAGTCAAAAGATCTGGGTCCTAATCCATCGTTTTTTTGCACTCCACACCACCCTGGGTTAGACAATGGCGATATGCAAATCAGCTCTGACCCTGTGCCCCATGGGAACAGTCCAGTCCGAACTACAAAAGCCATGTCCTTCCCAGAACGGAATCAAGCATCCGAGGACCGGACCGGTTTCGAGGTAACAACTGATGAGATGATGAGAGGTGTTACCTCGAAACCGGTCCGGTCCTCGGATGCTTGATTCCGTTCTGGGAAGGACATGGCTTTTGTAGTTCGGACTGGACTGTTCCCATGGGGCAACAGGGTCAGAGCTGATTTGCATATCGCCATTGTCTAACCCAGGGTGGTGTGGAGTGCAAAAAAACGATGGATTTGGGCCCAGATCTTTTGACTGGGGGAATGTGTGACATTGATCCACATTCGGTCCATCACTTGTTGTTTTTGCAATTGCCGCCCTAAGTGCGCTGGGGATGCCCAGACGTGGGTCCCAGGCACTCCACACCACTTGGAGTCAAGCTAGCCGGGCTGATGAGAGGTGTTACCTCGAAACCGGTCCGGTCCTCGGATGCTTGATTCCGTTCTGGGAAGGACATGGCTTTTGTAGTTCGGACTGGACTGTTCCCATGGGGCAACAGGGTCAGAGCTGATTTGCATATCGCCATTGTCTAACCCAGGGTGGTGTGGAGTGCAAAAAAACGATGGATTTGGGCCCAGATCTTTTGACTGGGGGAATGTGTGACATTGATCCACATTCGGTCCATCACTTGTTGTTTTTGCAATTGCCGCCCTAAGTGCGCTGGGGATGCCCAGACGTGGGTCCCAGGCACTCCACACCACTTGGAGTCAAGCTAGCCGGGCTGATGAGAGGTGTTACCTCGAAACCGGTCCGGTCCTCGGATGCTTGATTCCGTTCTGGGAAGGACATGGCTTTTGTAGTTCGGACTGGACTGTTCCCATGGGGCAACAGGGTCAGAGCTGATTTGCATATCGCCATTGTCTAACCCAGGGTGGTGTGGAGTGCAAAAAAACGATGGATTTGGGCCCAGATCTTTTGACTGGGGGAATGTGTGACATTGATCCACATTCGGTCCATCACTTGTTGTTTTTGCAATTGCCGCCCTAAGTGCGCTGGGGATGCCCAGACGTGGGTCCCAGGCACTCCACACCACTTGGAGTCAAGCTAGCCGGGCTGATGAGAGGTGTTACCTCGAAACCGGTCCGGTCCTCGGATACTTGATTCCGTTCTGGGAAGGACATGGCTTTTGTAGTTCGGACTGGACTGTTCCCATGGGGCAACAGGGTCAGAGCTGATTTGCATATCGCCATTGTCTAACCCAGGGTGGTGTGGAGTGCAAAAAAACGATGGATTTGGGCCCAGATCTTTTGACTGGGGGAATGTGTGACATTGATCCACATTCGGTCCATCACTTGTTGTTTTTGCAATGTCCTTAAATGCTATGGCAAAATAAGGAATTGCAATTTTTTGCAATTCCTTAAATTGCGATTTTTTAATACATTCAAAAACGTGCAAAAAGGCCGTTTGAGATTCACAAAGGCCAAAATTCTGCGAATTTCACCCTTTGCGAGTCGCAAACGGCTTGATACATCTGCCCCTAAATCGCCATATATTATCTTTCTTCTACACAGTGGCGGCCAGTGCTTAATTTCTAAAAAAAATAAGTGCAAGGTCTCTTGTCATGAGGCCACTGAAGTTCGCACCACACATTGCCCCTGCTATGCTTCCAGTGATAGTAACAATACAACTACTAACCTTCATTCTCCTACAAGTGTGACAATTCGGCCTATTTCCGACCCCCCAAAGCTATAAGAATTGCTTTGGAGGCAGGGAATAGTCATTTTTAATTAATATAACATTAATGATATGAGGTTGTTGTGGTCATCTATAACCCCTTAAGTGCTGCTGACGGCCAATGGTCGTCAGCAGCGCTACCTCCCCAGTGCTGCGCACGACCATTGAACGTCCATTCAGCACTAGTTCTAATGGACAGCGCAGCACTGGGGAGGAATGTGTAATAGCAGCTATGAGGATAAATTAGCTTGGCAGCACCTCCTTGTGGCAGGCTGCAGAGCAAGGGAAACCACAGCTCAAATTAAGCACTGGTGGCGGCTCCTCCACTAAGGAGGAGGAGCGTTGCACCCCACCAGCAACCTAACTGAATAATGAAAAATAGAACGATAATAAACCTTACTATTGTTTTATTTTGTTTCATGGCCTAGCCTTTTTGTGCGGGCCAGGAGAGATGACAGACACTGAGGGGAGTGGTTGCACACACTTCCTTCAGTGTGCATGTGGGTTTGGCCAGCCATCTCAGGATGGCCAAACTGACAGGCGCACTGACGCTGTCTCCAACCCGAGCTGCGTTGCAGGGTTGGAGACAGCACGCACAGGCTCATGGTCTCACTGGGAGCACAAATTGAGGGCTCTCAGGCCAATCCTGATGCTGCTCTCATTCTGCCAGCAGCATGAGAGCAGTGTTGGGATTGGAGGCAGGGGAGTTTGGGACCCTGTACCTTCAGTGGACTAGAGCCAGAGAGGAGCAGAAGACCAGCAATGCAACAGGTACATTTTGGGGGGGATTTTTTTTTCCGTTGTCCCCTGGTACCACCCCACCACTTTGCACAGACTCCGGCTGCTACTGCTTATACATGTATACTCTTTTTTTATGCAGTCATATATCTATATATTTATTACTTTACTCTCACTGTGGATGAAAGGAAAAGAAGCCTTTCACTCTCTCCAATGCACTACTCTGTCTCACCCTATACCGCTCTCAATATATGCTTTACCTCCACTTCCTGACTCATCCCAAACCTCATTCTACTATTATTATGCCCAAAAAATAACCCCTTCTAGAAGTTTTCCTCCTCTATCCCTCCTGGCCCACCCCAAAACAAATTTTACTACTATCATCTCCAAAACAAATCTTTCTAAATTCTTCTCTCATGCATCCCTTCTTTGACTTATCCCAAGCCTCCTTTTACTACTATGAACTCCCTAATCCATTTTAAGAAACTCTTCACTCCATCCATCTCTCCTTTTACTCAGCCCAAACCTCATCTTACAACTATGATCTCCCAAATACCGCTCTCTGGACTCTTCCCTCTTCTATCCCTCCATTATCCTATTCAATGCAACTAACAGAGTGACATGTCCATCGCTCACATTAACTCATATTTCCCTATACTAATCCACCACTAATCCTTTTGGGTTCCAGAATAGCGTGCTACTCACCGAAAAGCGTTTTGACGCCTTGTCAGGCATAATAAGCGCTCTATGAATACAATAACAATTTACAGAAAGACATATTTTTTGAGAGAGCACATTCGGGCTTACAGCACACCTCTGCATTGAGCTGATATTGACATGTGATAGAGTGAAGTGCAAAGGACAACAATTCAAAACAGTAATTTATCCATCAGTTATTGGGATGTTGGAAATATGTTGTAAATATCTACAACCGCGCACTGAATTTAAAGCTCTACACCTGAGATAAGGTAAAAGCTCATGAACTGAATCAATGTCTATCCTCGGAGCAATGCACAGAAAATGTTCACCTCTTGCGCCCAGCATCTCCTGCCCCAATGAGCAGAATCCTGCTTTCTTTGCACTTATAAATCAAGTATGTGATGCAACACAACCAGCTCTTACTCTACACATTCAAGAGGATGCTACCGTTCAGGTTTTAAATTACTTTCAGTGACTTGTTATTTTCTTGTAATGTATTAGGTATTATTGATTTTCATTCTCATGTACTCTGCCATGTTCCATGCGTGCCATGGAGTGTGGCAGAAGATGTGAGAATGTTCAAGGGACGTGGAATATGGACTGGGTCAGACTGGTCTATAGTGCAATCAGTCAGTGCCTACAGGCTGGCCTCACAGGTCAGTGTGTTGGCTGGTGCTTTGTGGGCCTATTTCATGGTCGGTTTTTAGTGTTGATTTGATTTCCCTGATATTAAAGCAAACATTGCCTGCAGCAAGCAGAAATCCATATAGTCTTCCGTGCCTTGCAAAACACCTATACAGGGGTCTTTACAAGTTCAAAACTATCCCGATTTGAATACATGAGACAGCTTTCCAGCTTTCTAATAAACAGTAGCACAATTGTAATCAGCAATAGATTGGTAGGACGCTGACCCCTCTCCTAAGCACCGACTCTGTGAGCCCTCAGGCCTAGTCGGCAGTCGAGGTCCCGTGGCGGCCACCGTGGGCGAGTCACGCCCCCGGGTGTGTGCCAGCTGACTGTGACAGGCACAGGGGGCTCGGATACGGTGTTGTCTGACGGGCTGCCAACACGCTCGCGCCGAGGCTGCCACTATAAAGCGAGAGTCTGGCCCGGGCGCGCGGCGATGAAAAGGCGCGTCAAAGAGTGCGGCTGACAAGAGGCAGCTTGAAGGCAGCAGTGACAGAGCCGCAGGACTCCGGCATTAGCATCATTCTTTTGTTTAGAGTTTTCCTCGGCGATTAATAATTTAGGGCTCGTTTGTAAGCGCTGATGAAAGGCGCCATTCTGACAGAGCCGATGACTCAAAATCTCCCTTAATGGCTACAGCGTATTAGGGATTGAACTGAACGCTTTATAGCACGCGCCACACCCTGGACTGTCTCTTGCCTTTGCGTGTTGTTATTGCCCAACTAAAAGGGCATTTAGCCTATCGTCTGGCCACGGCGAAGTGGCTCGGCGTCACTGCCGGAGCCTGCTGGTTACAAGAGCATCTGACGCCTAACACACTACTCTACACGGAAAGTGCTAGTGCATCTACACCACCGAATCAATGTGCCCCTGAGACCAACCAGTACGCAGTGTGCACAAGCAGTTCATCCTGCCTGGCGCATTAATACTTGTCCTAGTGTTCTTTAATTTATATTATTGAAGTCCGTAAAGTTTTCAATGATTGTGGTGTGCCTAGATGCTCTACTGATGCTAGCAAGAGCTATATAAACAGCATATGATACATCAGAGGATGTAACTTGTTCGGTTTTGAGCAGGCTAACACTTTTTATTTCCCATCACTAGTTCAATATCGTCCCTGGTCAGCCATTAGTGAAAACCATTTAATTGGCTAGTGCCTTCATTGGACCCTGGATTTTTTCGGACTCTCTTGTATTCCATATAGTTGGTCTTGTACCTACTCACTGGTGGGTGCAGGTACAGATGAACCCACTGAGCTATCTAAAAGTTCCTGCTTATATGGGTCTAATAAAAGTTTAGTTCATAAAAACAATTCTGCATCTTTTCTTTCCCCATCTCACTCCATGCATTTAAAAATGCCACTGGACGGGTTAAGAACGGGTGACAACATTGGATATTGTCATTATCTCCAAGACCTGATTTCTAAAATAACACGTTTTAAAACAGAGAATTCGATGACAGATAAGGAGTGCCAACCCCACTCAGACGACCCGTTGTCTGCATCCTCACGACACACAAACCCTACACCGTCTCCAGCGCCAGCCCTGAAGGGCCGACACGCATTGCTACCCTATTTCTGCTGCAGACCTATTAAGCGTGAGCTGCATTGTCCGATCCCCTCCTTTTAGGCAAATGCTCCACGTCAACGCGAACATTTCACGTAACGAACGAAGCATTTTCTAACGTTATTCCTGAGAGCCCGACACACACCGCTCCATCCTCACATCGCGACGTCTCGTCCTAGGAGTCTCTTCCACCGGAAAATGTAGCCTCTTTTCTGTATCTATTTCCTGCATTCATTTGCATGTGCTGTACATCAATATTCACTTTAGCTCCGCTCTTTGATGTCGCCTTTGTCGACACAAGATGCTCCATCTCAGCGCGCAACTTCCAATATCCCATCTCTCATTATGGAAGGCGCCTGGACTCCGTGGATGCTGAAGCTTGCACCGACGGGGGTCCCTCTTCCCACAGCTGAGGCCGCCGATTGGCAGTCCATCACTGACGCAGGAGTGGGGCTCCGCTGGACAGCCAACTTTCCCTCGTCTGTGTGGCTGCTCCCGTCTCCTTTGTCTGCTCCGAGTGAGTGATGTGTGTTCTCTTGGTGAAGTGTCTGATGATAGTCCAAGTCTCCCGTCTCAGGGGAGTGATGCAGCCCCCCAATACCCTGCGGCACAGGCGGGAGGGGGCTCCCTTTAGGGGGTCCCCATTCAGCCCCAGCTCTATAAATATCTGTGAGATATGGTAGAGTGAAGGGCCCTTTACAACATTCTGCAGGGCACCAAATTAATTTGTGTTACAGCACTGCTCTGCCCACGAGGCCTGTGTATCTCTGGGCCCTCTACAGCGCGCCCAGTGCATTGTCCCTGCGCAGTACATGCGGTGCTGCTAAGAAGAACTTAGTTGCAAGTCCTCACAGAAAAAAATCTTTTCCACGCCTTTTTATTATCCTGTAAGTCGAAAACTAAACCCAACGCTATAACGCCCCTTAGGCCCAATCCTTGGTTAACAAAGCCCCCTAAACTATTTGGTTAGCGGTCCAATGAAGAGATATAGTGTAATGGTCAGAGATGCCGACTTTGAAGCTGGGCAACTAGGTTGGAGTTTCGGCGTTGGCTCAGCATCCTATGATTCATTTTTGGTAGGCACTTAGTCTTGCCATTCCTACAAACAAGCATTTGCAATGCAATAGGTCTCGCATTAGGAAAGTGTGAGCTATTGGTATTGTAAATGACCATTTTTTTTAATGTGTTGGCTTTGAAAATATATAAATTAATATCATTGTTATTCACAAAGCCAATAGCTTACACTTTCCTAATGCGAGTCCTATTGGCTATGGCAATGCTTGTTGGTAGCAAGCAAGGACAGTGCTGTTGTGGTGCTGAGTGATGATGTGGTTGGGCTGAGTGATGTGGTGGTGTATTAGAGTGATGTGGTGGTGTCCCCGAGTGATGTGGTGGTGTCCCTGAGTGATGTGGTGGTGTCCCTGAGTGATGTGGTGGTGTCCCTGAGTGATGTGGTGGTGCCCCTGAGTGGTGCCCCTGAGTGATGTGGTGGTGCCCCTGAGTGATGTTGTAGTGCCACTGAGTGATGTGGTGGTGTCCCTGAGTGATGTGGTGGTGCCCCTGAGTGATGTGGTGGTGTTCCTAAGTGATGTGGTGGTGTTCCTGAGTGATGTGGTGGTGTCCCAGAGAGATGTGGTGGTGTCCCCGAGTGATGTGGTGGTGTCCCTGAATGATGTGGTGGTGCCCCCGAGTGATGTGGTGGTGTCCCCAAGTGATGTGGTGGTGTCCCTGAGTGATGTGGTGGTGCCCCGGAGTGATGTGGTGGTGCCCCTGAGTGATGTGGTGGTTTCCCTGAGTGATATGGTGGTGCCCCTGATTGGTGTGGTGGTGGCCCCGAGTGATGTGGTGGTGATCCTGAGTGATTTGGTGGTGTTCCTGAGTGATGTGGTGGTGTCCTTGAGTGATGTGGTGGTGTCCCCGAGTGATGTGGTGATGTCCCCGAGTGATGTGGTGCTGTCCCCGAGTGATGTGGTGGTGTCCCTGAGTGATGTGGTGGTGTGCCCGAGTGATGTGGTGGTGTCCCTGAGTGATGTGGTGGTGTCCCTGAGGGATGTGGTGGTGTTCCTGAGTGATGTGGTGGTGTCCCAGAGTGATGTGGTGGTGTCCCTGAGTGATGTGGTGTTGCCCCTGAGTGGTGCCCCTGAGTGATGTGGTGGTGTCCCTGAGTGATGTGGTGGTGTCCCGGAGTGATGTGGTGGTGTTCCTGAGTGATGTGGTGGTGTCCCAGAGTGATGTGTTGGTGTTCCAGAGTGATGTGGTGGTGTCCCCGATTGATGTGGTGGTGTCCCTGAGTGATGTGGTGGTGTCCCAGAGTAATGTGGTGGTGTCCCTGAGTGATGTGGTGGTGTCCCTGAGTGATGTGGTTGAGTCCCTGAGTGATGTGATGGTGTCCCTGAGTGATGTGATGGTGCCCCTGAGTTATGTGCTGGTGCCCTGAGTGATGTGATGGTGCCCCTGAGTGATGTGCTGGTGTTACTGAGTGATGTGCTGGTGTTCCTGAGTGATGTGGTGGTGTCCCAGAGTGATGTGTTGGTGTCCCAGAGTGATGTGGTTGTGTCCCTGAATGATGTGCTGGTGTCCCTGAGTGATGTGGTGGTGTCCCTGAGTGATATGGTGGTGTCCCTGAGTGATGTGGTCGTGTCCCTGAGTGATGTGGTGGTGTCCCTGAGTGATGTGGTGGTGTCCCTGAGTGATGTGGTGGTGCTCCTGCATGATTTGGTGGTGCTCCTGAGTGATTTGGTGGGGTTCCTGAGTGATGTGGTGGTGTCCCTGAGTGATGTGGTGGTGTCCCCGAGTGATGTGGCGGTGTTCTAGCGTGATGTGGCGGTGTCCCTGAGTGATGTGGTGGTGCCCCCGAGTGATGTGGTGGTGTCCCTGAGTGATGTGGTGGTGTCCCTGAGTGATGTGGTGGTGCCCCTGAGTGATGTGGTGGTGTCCCTGAATGATGTGGTGGTGTCCCTGAGTGATGTGGTGTTGTTCCTGAGTGATGTGGTGGTGCCCCTGAGTGATGTGGTGGTGCCCCTGAGTGATGTGGTGGGGTCCCCAAGTGATGTGGTGGTGCCCCTGATTGATGTGGTGGTGTCCCCGAGTGATGTGGTTGTGTCCCTGAGTTATTTGGTGGTGTTTCTGAGTGATGTGGTGGTGTTCCTGAGTGATGTGGTGGTGTCCATGAGTGATGTGGTGGTGTTCCTGAGTGATGTGGTGGTGTCCCAGAGTGATATGGTGGTGTCCCTGAGTGATGTGGTGGTGTCCCTGAGTGATGTGGTGTCCCCGAGTGATGTGGTGGTGTCCCTGAGTGATGTGGTGGTGTCCCCGAGTGATGTGGTGGTGTCCCTGAGTGGTGCCCCTGAGTAATGTGGTGGCGTCCCTGAGTGGTGCCCCTGAGTGATGTGGTGGTGTCCCAGAGTGATGTGGTGGTGTCCCAGAGTGAAATGGTGGTGTTCCTGAGTGATGTGGTGGTGTCCCTGAGTGATGTGGTGTCCCCGAGTGATGTGGTGGTGTCCCTGAGTAATGTGGTGGTGTCCCCGAGTGATGTGATGGTGTCCCTGAGTAGTGCCCCTGAGTGATGTGGTGGTGTCCCTGAGTGATGTGGTGGTGTTCCTGAGGGATGTGGTGTGCGAGGGTGAGGGTGTGTGGGGATGTGAGGGGGTGAGGGTGAGTAAGGGTGAGAGGGTTGTGAGGGTGAGGGGTGTGAGGGTGTGAGGTTGTGAGGGTGAGTGAGGGTGTGTGAGGGTGGGTGAGGGTGTGAGGGTGGGTGAGGGTGTGTGAGGGTGTGTGAGGGTGAAGGGGTGAGGGAGGTGAGGGCGATGGGGGTGAGGGTGTGGGTGTCAGGTTTACCTCCACGGGATCCAGTTGTTGCACTAATGGTTCCACCTCCAAATGTCACACACACCCCGAAATGTATACACAGGGTGTTCGAGCCATTAGGCGAGGGAGAAAAATAACAAACTAAAATAAAAAAACAAGGGAAGGGAAAAGGAAAGGGTCTGCAGGGAAAGGATGCCTGTAACAAAAAACAAGACACATTCAGTAGATGCTAATATTCCACACAATGCTACACTCATAAAGTCTCACTAAACATGCACATGTATACCTGCATATATGGGAAGAAAAGGCCTTTGATAATGAATCAATCTAGACACTCCAATACAGCCTTTGGGGATTTCCTATGGAAAATATAAGCAAGATGCGAATGAGGTCTTCACCCTGTTTGGCAATGTTAAACAATACTGTGACTCAGAACAACCACATGTTACATACCACCGGGCTGCTCAGATGACATGATGTATTTGGGGGTCCATGAGGTCAATTGAAAACTATTCAGTTCCATACAATGTACATAGGATACGGAAGTGTGTAGGAGGCAAAAACCACAACACTCCGCTCCTCCACAATTCAGAACGAAGAAAATGATAACAGAAACAAAAAGGCCTGATTAACAGAAGCGCGTAGTTGCGACCACCACAGAGTTCTGTTTTAATTCCATCCACCTATTACAAATGATAATCACGGCAACGCGTAGTTATCCTCACTACTGCGCTCCGCTACCAAGTTCAAGTTTATACCTGTCAGAAGATTACGGTAACACGTGGTTTCGACCGCCACTGTGTTCCGCAATTAATGTACCAAATGCCTTAGTCGTTCAAATGAAAGATCAGCAAAGTTACGGTTCATTGAACGCAACAGAAAGAAGTTAAGCCACCACAACACCAGTTACCACCAGACGTGGCTGAAAGGAACACGGTGAAGGCTTTACGTTATTGTGAAGCAAAGACGGTCCGTATCAGGGTGGGGGGGTTTTGAGCGAAGGATCAAGGTAAAACTCCCCGGACAGCCGAGCACTCCGTGACTCACCAATGCCGGGAGAAATTACAGGAACCAGGAACTGGCGTGCAGAGCAGCCGCTCTCACGCCGGGGACGGGATTCAGAATAACACGCACCCGGATGCTTGTCTCCATCACAGAAGTACTTCCTGAGAAGCCCGGGAGGGATCATGGGAAATGTAGTTTACGTGAAACTAGGCAGGCGCAAAACAGCAGAACCTGACAGTACGTCCTCCCCCCTAGCGCCTCCTAGGCCCAGGCCGCAAGGGGCACCTGCGATGGAAGGAAAGGATCGCAGCAGGGGCATGCACATTCCCCACAGGCTCCCAAGAATCGTCCTCTGCCGAGTAGCCTTTCCAGGACACCAGGTACCACAAAACCCCCTTACTCCACTTTGAGTCTTTGATGCTCCTGACCTCATACTCGATACCAGCATCCCCGACCACTGGCGGAGGGGTTCGTCTCCTAGCAGAATGAGCCGGTTTCAGAAGATTACAGTGAAACACCGATGTATCCGCAGCGAACCAGGCAATTTCAGTTTAAACGCCACTGGATTGATCTGCCGCACGATAGAGTAGGGCCCTATGTAACGGGGATGGAACACACTACGCAGCTTGAATCTAATATTGCGAGTGGATAACCACACCTTATCACCCACCTGGTAAGTGGGACCTTCTACACGGTGTCGGTCTTCCCATTTCTTGTAATCCACCTTAGCCCTCATCAGATGCATCCGGATCCGCTTGTGTATGGTACGAATCCTCCGCAATTGCCCCATAACCGTAGGCTGTCGAGACACCTCCTCCGGGATGTGCACCGGAAGGATACGTGCATCAAAACCATAGGTAGCGAGAAACGGAGAGACCCCCACTGAACTATGCCAAGCATTGTTGTATGCTATCTCAGCCATCCACAACATTGAAACCCACGACGTTGTTACGTCAGTGGCGTAACAACGAAGATATTTCTTCAGCGTTTGGTTCAACCGCTCCGTTTGTCCATCGGTCTGTGGGTGAAAACTGGTGGAGAGCGAGGATTGTATATGCAACGCCTGACACCATGCTTTCCAGAATCTTGCTATAAATTGAGGCCCCCTGTCAGACACAATAACCTCTGGCACACCATGCAATCGGATGATATTGATTAACAATAGCTGAGCAGTTTGGCCAGCAGTAGGAAGATTCACGCATGGGATGAAGTTTCCCAACTTAGTGAGACTGTCTATGACCACTAATATGGCCGATTTACCCTGATCAAGTGGTAGTCCCGTGACGAAATCTAAGCTGATGTTCTGCCACGGTCTTCTGGGAGAAGGTAAAGGCATCAGCAGGCCTTTCTTTTTTTCCGTCATGGTCTTTGCGCGTGCACAGTCCTCACACTGTTCTATCCAGGCGGTCACATCAGTCTTTTCAGTTTCCCACCAGAAATGTCTTTTCATGAGCTGTGCAGTCTTATGTATTCCCTGATGACCAGCCAATGGAGACACATGACACCAAACAAAAGCCTTCTTTTGCAGTTCCAGCGTGGGGAGGTACAACCTATTGAGCAATAGAAGGGTGTTCCCCGCGGGTGACTAACTGATATAGGCAGGTCAGAGGGGGGGAAAAGAACAGTCAATAGAACAAGAGAACGTACCCTGCCTTTTGGTATATGGGCCCTAAGTAGAGGGTCCCAAACTGATCAAAATAAAGGGGTGATTAACCTGGGAGTTAGAGCTGCACACTACACATACAAGGTCATACCAGAAAAACTCAACAGTATATATTCAAAATATATTATTTTATTTTCTTTAAATATATTTTTTCTTTTTTTTTAAAGCAAAGATATCAAAGGACATATAAAAATGGAGCCATATTTACAACCTCCATAATGCATGGGAAACATCACAAAAAACATATGAACTGATAAAGAGACAATAAGGGAAACCAAGTGGTTATACTACATTCAACCTTGCCCAGCACCACTCATACTTCAAACACATTATCTTATATACATCCTCTCACTATACCCTATATTCAGTCACACAACTCTCATTATTCCATTCATTTCTCAGTCCTGGCGTATACAACACATAGATGTCCACTATGTTGTAAAGACCTATTGTCTTGAAAGGGTAGACCTTGCTTTAGTGTGCAATTGACTCCCTGTGTGGCCCAACAAATCCACGTATTATGATCCTTGGTTTTACGAATAACATCCAAAAAGGAGTTGGCCTGGATCACACAAATCACCTTATCAGGGCTCACAATCGGCATCTTGGAGTCTTTGTTTCCTATTTCCTCAACCTGATCTCGACGGGAGAGGGAGTCTGCTTTCAGGTTCTCTGCCCCAGGTCTGAAAGTGATTGTGAAATCATATTCTGAGAAAAATAGCATCCATCTCATCTGTCTTTGCGTGAGATGTTTGGCAGTCTTCATATACTGAAGATTTCTGTGATCTGTAAAAACGGTGACAGGAAACTTGGCCCCCCAAAGGTATTGTCGCCATTCTTGAAACACCCTTTTTTCGCTAGCAGTTCCTTCTCAGCGATAGTGTAGTTCTTTTCAGGTACACTCAGCTTTTTGGACAAATACGCTACAGGGTGGAGTTGTCCGGTATCCTTATCACTTTGAGACAGGACAGCCCTATGGCCTCATCAGAAACGTCGGCTTCTACGATGTAGGGGTATTCCGGCTTTGGATGAGCTAGAATCGGGGCGGTTGTAAATGCCTTTTTTAGGTAAGCAAAAGCCTTAGCGGCTTCAGAGGTCCACAGGAACTTGACTCCTTTCCTAAGCAGTCTTGTTAAATAAACAGCCACCTGAAAGAACCGCAGGATAAAACAGCGATAATAGTTCACAAAGCCTAAAAAGCTTTGTACTTCTTTCACGCTTGTGGGAGTAGACCATTCCTATACTGCTTGTACTTTCCTTTTCGGACATTTGTAGTCCTTCCTGACTTAGCATAACACCTAGGAACTCTACTGTGTCCACGCTGAATTCGCATTTCCTAATTTTACAGAACAGCCTATGTTCTCGTAGCTTCTGTAGTACTTCCACTACGTGTCGAGTATGTGCAGTGGTGTCCTCAGAATATATCAGGATGTCATCTATGTACACCACTGCACTGATATCCACCAAGTCTTTCAACACGTCATTCAGGAAATACTGGAATGCCCCCGGGGCGTTACACAGTCCAAACGGCATTACAGTGTATTCATACAGACCGTATCTTGTTTTGAAAGCGGTCTTCCACTCGTCCCCCTCTCGGACGCGGACCAAGTGGTACGCCCCCCTAAGATCCAGTTTGGTGAACACCTTGGCGTTTCGTACCTGGTCCAGTAGGACCGAGATAAGGGGTAGCGGATACCTGTTTCTTATGGTGTTCTTTTTTAGCATCCGATAATCGACACATGCCCTCAAATCCCCATTGGCTTTTTTGATGAAAAACAGGGGGGATGCTTCAGGAGATCTAGAAGGACGGATAAAACCAATGTCTACATAATGATCCAAATACTCTTTCAAGTGTGTCGTTTCTGGGTCAGATAACGCATAAACCCTACAGGATGGAATGGTGGCCCCCTCCACCAGTTCTATTCTACAATCGTACAGCCTATGTGGGGGAAGTTGCTCGGCCTTACTTTCACTGAAGACGTCCCTATAACTCTGGTATTCTAACGGCAAACACACTGCCTTTTCTGCGGCCGTAGCCACCAACAAGGGAATAAGCTTAGGCAAAAAACAAGCAATATTATGCCCTTCCATATGGGTTTTACAGACCTCGGACGTGAACTGTACAGATTTCTCCTTCCAATTAATGTAGGGATTGTGATGGCTGAGCCAAGGCATCCCTAAGATCACCTCATACTGGGGGGCTTCAATGATATTAAGAGTCAGCTCTTCCCGGTGCCGGCCCTCTTTAACATCTACAGATAGTGTTACTCTCTCTGTTTGTTCAGTTATTAGACCTGATATTAAGGGTTTCCCATCTACCGCTAGGACCTCTTCAGGTGTGTCTCTGGGTACTCTGTCCAACGACAGGGATGACACTAACCCGCTGTTGATAAAATTCCCAGTGGCCCCTGAGTCAATCATAACCATTACTTGGTGTACCTGCAACTGACATTCCAACCTCATGGGCAATAAGATATGGGATTCTGATTCAAGTAGTGCTAGCACCGTTAGCGATGGTACCTTCCAGGGTTGCGGCTCCCTCTTGTTCCCTTCTGCCAGCCCAATTGACTCATCCTGCGCGCTTACTGCTGTGATGGCTACTCTCTTGTTTCTGTTCCATCCCGCTGAGGCTTTGGGTTTGGAAGGACATTCCCTGACATAATGACCTTTCTTGCCACAGTACATGCATAGGCCGGATATCCTACAGCTTTCTTTTTCTTCTCTGATTAATGGGGCACGGACCGCCCGGATTTCCATAGGTTCTGGGGTAGTCTCGGTAGAAGGCAAAGCCCTACGGGGAGTCCATTCGGATCTAGGAGGGACCCTATCCCACCTTCTCCTGTCCCCTCCTCTATCAGCCATTCTACCATCAAGTCTCAGGGTTAAGTTTGCCATGTCAATACACGTGACAGGTTGGGGATCTATTTGGGCAATGACATCCTTAAGTCCATCCCGTAACCCTTGATAATATAAGGACATTCTCTTTTCCTCAGGCCATGATGTTTCAGCCACCAGCCTGTTAAACCTGGTTAAGTATGTTACTAAATCCGATCTGCCCTGTCTTAATTTCAGGAGTTCTCTATCAGCACTTAGAGTGGTGGCCCTCCAATCGAACACCTTCTCGAACTCAGCGTGGAAAGCCGACCAATTCAAAAGGATAGGGTCGTCTTTCCTTACCAAGGGCACCTCCCAGTTTGCAGCATCACCTATCAGATAGGATATAGCGAAAGCTACCCTTGAATGATTATTTGGAAATGAGGATGGCTTGCACGAAAAATGGAGCATGATTTGCGTCAAGAATATCTGAGTTTTTGCCGGATCCCCGGCATACCTCTCAGGACTGGCCAGAGGAATAGGGGAGGGAACTGTAACCTGTACCTGTGGCGAAGACGCATCAAAGGGATTCCTGGACAACCTGTCTACTTTCTCTCTTAATGCATTGCCTTCAGTTTTGGAAGATGCCAGCTCCTGTTGAACTAAAAGCAATGCCTGCATGACATCCTCCATGGTAGCTATTACGCAACAACTGGACCAGGCAGAGTAACTTTCGTGGGCGTGTTATTCTGTCAGGTTTACCTCCACAGGATCCAGTTGTTGCACTAATGGTTCCACCTCCAAATGTCACACACACCCCGAAATGTATACACAGGGTGTTCGAGCCATTAGGCGAGGGAGAAAAATAACAAACTAAAATAAAAAAACAAGGGAAGGGAAAAGGAAAGGGTCTGCAGGGAAAGGATGCCTGTAACAAAAAACAAGACACATTCAGTAGATGCTAATATTCCACACAATGCTACACTCATAAAGTCTCACTAAACATGCACATGTATACCTGCATATATGGGAAGAAAAGACCTTTGATAATGAATCAATCTAGACACTCCAATACAGCCTTTGGGGATTTCCTATGGAAAATATAAGCAAGATGCGAATGAGGTCTTCACCCTGTTTGGCAATGTTAAACAATACTGTGACTCAGAACAACCACATGTTACATACCACCGGGCTGCTCAGATGACATGATGTATTTGGGGGTCCATGAGGTCAATTGAAAACTATTCAGTTCCATACAATGTACATAGGATACGGAAGTGTGTAGGAGGCAAAAACCACAACACTCCGCTCCTCCACAATTCAGAACGAAGAAAATGATAACAGAAACAAAAAGGCCTGATTAACAGAAACGTGTGGTTGCGACCACCACAGAGTTCTGTTTTAATTCCATCCACTTATTACAAATGATAATCACGGCAACGCGTAGTTATCCTCACTACTACGCTCTGCTACCGAGTTCAAGTTTATGCCTGTCAGAAGATTACGGTAACACGTGGTTTCGACCGCCACTGTGTTCCGCAATTAATGTACCAAATGCCTTAGTCGTTCAAATGAAAGATCAGCATAGTTACGGTTCATTGAACGCAACAGAAAGAAGTTAAGCCACCACAACACCAGTTACCGCCAGACGCGGCTGAAAGGAACACGGTGAAGGCTTTACCTTATTGTGAAGCAAAGACGGTCCGTATCAGGGTGGGGGTTTTGAGCGAAGGATCAAGGTAAAACTCCCCGGACAGCCAAGCACTCCGTGAGTCACCAATGCCGGGAGAAATTACAGGAACCAGGAACTGGCGTGCAGAGCAGCCGCTCTCACGCCGGGGACGGGATTCAGAATAACACGCACCCGGATGCGTGTCTCCATCACAGAAGTACTTCCTGAGAAGCCCGGGAGGGATCATGGGAAATGTAGTTTACGTGAAACTAGGCAGGTGCAAAACAGCGGAACCTGACAGTGTGAGGGTGTGTGAGGGTGAGAGGGTGTGAGGGTGTGTAAGGGTGAGGAGGTGTGAGGGTCCAAAGTAAATGGTGACAGGACAGACATCATAAAACAGAGAGAAGAGACTGCATGGTTACTGCGTTTGTCAGTTTCAGAATCAGGAGGGGCAGAGTCAGCACAGTCTGCAAGGGATAAACGTGTCTAGAGGCAAAGCATAGCGGATGTAGCATTGCAGCTAGCAAGTTGAGTGTTTTCAAGCTGAGTGTCCCTAGAGAGATGGCAACACAGCAACAGCATTTGAGGAGCAAGGCTACTGTAAACAAGCACAGTAGGCTTCACTTTCGTCCAGAAACAAGCTCTCTGGTAGACTGTTCTTTTCGCTTACTATAATATCGCTGGAGCAATGCGCAAGTGCATTGGCTCAGGCGAGACCTAAAAATGAATGTCCTTGTATAATATAACTGGTGTTCATGTAAAGCGCTCCAATACCTTCGGGTCGGGTTGGTGCTAAATAAATCTGCAAAAACTAAAAATAATAACACAATTACATCCCTGTTTTCCTGATGTCGAGAGAAGCATAACACTGCCTGAAAAGGGGGACAAACTACGCGACAGCATCTCAGACCCCCATAAAGCGTGCCCATTTACTGTCAGATGTACCTGGGCTCCCACCCATCATGCTCTGGACTCCTACGGAAGAAAATAAGGTTCCCATACTCTCCGTGTCGCTGGAGAAGGGAAGTGTGACTTCCACGACTTTCTTCATGGCAGGCAAGGATGGGATGGCTTGAAGATGGCTTCCACATAGCTGTCCTGGGTGAGGGAGGCACAGATGGATTTCACTACTATTTCACCAGTGTGGGAAATTAGGAGGAAGACTACTATCGGCTCTAGGATGGGGTGTAGGGCTGCTTCCACCTCTCCTCTTTCCTGGCCAGGGATTTTGGGAAGATTACAGATATTCCCTAGTCGTATGTGTAACTTTTTTAGATCACGGCTATCGAAATATCTGTAGTTTTCCACCTACATTGACTGTATAATTATTGCTCGTAATCTTGTCTTGGGGCTGCAATGTCTTTGCAAGTACTCTGAAATTGATGTTTGCCATGATGTAGGTCACTTGCAAACATTTGTACTCAAGTATATATATCTCTGTAGAAGCATACCTGCTGGGTGACCACCTGTCATATGAGACACCTCCAACCACTGCTGACACTTATACAACAAAACTCAATTTCTGAGGTGTGGAGCCCGTATTACAAAGTTAAAAGCAAAGCTACAAGTCCTGGAATTCAATGTTCTGTTAGCTAAAACGCCACACTTGACTGAATGTGTTTCACATTGCCTGGAGCTAGCTATTAGGTTTCTACTCACAATAGTGTATCCAAACCCCAATGCGGCTCATACAGCCTTCTCAACTCCTTATGGTGGCGTATACCACAAAAAGTGGAAAGGAAAAACTTTATTTTGTTATTTAACCCTCACACACCCTATTGGTGTCATGCTTTATCATCGTGCTCACCATGACTCCTAAAGGTCAGCGTGGTCTCAACCGTAGTTCAGGTAGCTCTTAGGAGATATAGGCCAGGGGGACTTAAATATAAAAATTCTACTACACCCCCCAGGTATCCCTTTAATAATTGATATGTAGTGGATGTTAAAAAGATAATGAAATGAGTCTTTTTGGAGGTTTTGGTCCTAAGACCCTAAATATTGCCAACATGTTTCAGCGCAAAGATTTAGTGGCCAAAAATGGTCCTGGGCTTTCGTCAGGGCACAATGATATTCCCTCCCTGGTGTAGACCAAAAAACAATTTTGACCTATATATTAGTGTTGAAGGTGGAGAAAGCTGCAACCTTCGTGACAATAGTGACAATAAAAGCAATCACAGTGAGGAGAATACTTATCTAACTTCTTCCGGTAATAAAAAAATTCTGTCTTTACCTTGTTGACTGTTTGTGCCCCTTGCTGTCTGTCTGTGCCTAGTTGACTATTTGTGCCCCTTGCTGTCTGTCTGTGCCTAGTTGACTATTTGTGTCCCTTGCTGTCTGTCTGTGCCTTGTTAAAAGGTCTTTCCCCTTATTGTTTGTCTGTGCCTTGTTGACGGTTTTTACCCCTTATTGTCTGTCTGTGCCTTGCTGACTTTTAGTGCCACTTTTGTCTGTCTGTACCATTTACACGGTTTTCACTGTTTTTCCGCCTGCCTTTTGTTCCCTTTCCCACCGCTGCTGCCCCCGCAGCCCCTCCCCGCCACGTTCCTGCTCTTGCCTCCCAGCTGCTCTCCCTCCCCTGACCCTTACTTAATGGCGGTCGCTGGTACACCAGAGGCAAGCCTGTCTGCTCCCGTCCACAACCCCACCGTGACCAGGGAACCTGGTCCTCTGACCCCTCGCCACTACGACTCCAGCACTCTCCATGCACTCACCCTGGACACAACAACAACTGCCAGCTCTCAATGCTGAACAACTCCCAAGGACCGTTCTCCTGCCGACACTGTCACCTCACCTTCACCCACCTCCGGACCCCGACAGCTACCGCCACCCCACCGGACGCCAATGCACCCAGTCCCCTGAGCTGCATCCTCCTCAATGTACACTCCCTGCACAGACATGCAGTAGATATCTGGGACCTCCTCAACACCCTCTCTCCTAACGACGCCTTCCTCACAGAGACCTGGACCAACACCAGCTCTGCACCTGACATCGCAACTGCCATCCCTGAAGGGTACAAGATCCAGAGGAAAGACCACCCCAACCACCCTGGAGGAGGCCTCGCCATCGTCCATAAAAACTCCCTCCGGATGACTACCTCCATATCAAATGACTCCTCGCCCCCAATGGAACACATCCACTTCGAGATCAACCCCAGAACAACTATACACGGAACCATCACCTACAGACCTTGTGGACCCCACACCCCATTCACCAACACCATCACAGACTACATTGTGCACCACGCCCTTGCCTCCTCGGACTACATTCTGCTCGGAGACCTGAATTTCCACCTTGACAACCTCAGGGACCCCAACTCCACTGCCCTCCTAGATAACCTTGCCAACATCAGATTGAAGCAACTCGTCATCACCCCGACCCACACGGCGGGACACATCCTCAACCCAATCTTTGCCAGAGGTACCAACATTCACTTCATCCATAGCACTCAACCCATCTGGACGGACCACCACTGCGTTCACTTCTACTTCTCGAAACCCACCGCACACAAGCCAATGCCACGTCCCCCACCCAGAAACTGGAGCAAAATCACTGAAGAGCACCTTGTCTCCGTCCTCAGCCAAACTCCTGCTCCCACCATGACCAACTCTGCAGCCAACGAACTCCACAAATGGATCGCTGACTGTGCCAACATGCTTGCACGCCTCCGACAGACAACACACCAAGAAAGCCACCTGGCTCCCCACGGACCTCTGAGAATCCAAGCGCTTGTGTCGACAACTCGAGAAAGCATGGAGGATCAGCAAAACCCCAGAAGCACGCACCGCCTACAGGACCACCACTACAGCACACCACCAACTCATCAGATCTACGAAGACAAACTTCATTGAGGACAGAATCCTCTCCAACTCCCCCAAATCCAAGGAACTCTTCAGCATCATACAAGAATTCGCTAGAACCCCCATCAAAACCTCTGATGTGTCTCTCCCTCCCAGGACCTCTGCAACAAATTCGGATCCTTCTTCCATCACAAGATGAGGACACTCTAAGACAACTTCGAAGATCAAGGCACCGACCCAACACCTTCCAACAGCAACTACACCCTGCCAACCATCCTCACCTGGACTCCGGTCACCACAGAAGACACCACAAACACCAAGAGAAGCAAACACTCCGGAGCACCCACAGACCCCTGTCCGCCGCACATCTTCCACAGGCCCGCCTCCGCCATCGCACCAGAACTACAACGGACAATCAACTGCACCCTCGAAACAAGCACGTTCCCCGACGACTGGAAACACACAGGAGTCAAACTCCTCCTCAAGAAGCCTTCTGCAGACCTGACAAACCTCAAGAACTACAGGCCCATCTCCCTCCTCCTCTTTACCGCCAAAGTCACAGAGAAAATCGGCAACATCCAGCTAACGAACTTCAAAGAATCCAACAACATCCTCAATACTTCTCAATCCTGCTTCAGCAGCAACCACAGCAACAAGACCGCCCTCCTAGCTGCCACAGATGACATCTGAACACTTTTCGTCCAAGGCCACACTGCAGCCCTCATACTACTAAACCTCTCAGCAGCTTTTGACACACTCTCCCACCGCACACTAGCCACCAGACTCCACGACGCCGGGATACAGGGAACTGCCTTACACTGGATCCGCTCCTTCCTCGCCAGCCGAACTCAAAGAATCAGACTCCGGCCCTTCCTCTCCGAACCCACAGAGATCAGAGGCCAGATGTACGACCAAGTAATTTGCGACTTGCAATAGTGACTCGCAATTTGCGAGTTGCAAATTGGTATGTATTGCAGTGTCTGCGACACTGATTGCGATTCCCAATGGGGTCACAAAATGCGGGCCTCATTAATGTTAATGAGGCACCAGCAATTTGCGACCCCATTGGGAATGGCCTTCCCCCCCAAGCGATGGTTGCCTGCTGGGCTCCGCAGACCTCCATGTCTGAGACTGCTTTTCAATAAAGCAGATTTTTAAAAAAAATGCAGACTGTTTTACTTAAAGGAAAACGGGATGCATTTAAAAAAAATAAAATGAAACATTTTCGTATCATTTTTTAATGGCAGGTAGTGGTCCCTAGGACCACTCCCTGCCCCTAAAAAATATTCTCCACTGTATTTGCAAAGGGGAAGGGGTCCCCATTGGTGACTGCATTACCATCCTCTTGAAGAGGGCAGTAAATTGTGAGTGTTTTGCGACTACAATTGCGGTAGCAAAACACTTTTACATGGCTTGTGAGTCGCTTATTAGGAAGGGAACACCCCTTCCTAATAGCTTGTCGCAACCTATTTAGCGAGTAGTAAATAAATTGCGACTCGCTAAATAGGCTTTGTACATGGCCCTGTAGGTTTTTGCGTGCACAAATGGGTCACAAACCCGTCTGCGCATGCAAAAACGGGTCATATATCTGGCCCCAGATGTGGAGTTCCCCAAGGATCCTCCCTCAGCCCAATCCCTTGAACATCTACATGGCCCTCCTCGCAACCATCATCAGAAAACATTGACTCAGCATAGTATCCTACGCCAACGACATCCAGCTCATCCTCTCCCTCACCAAGGAACCCGGCATCACCAGACACAACTTCCAGGAAGGAATGAAAGATGTTGCAACCTAGATGAGTAGCAGCTGCCTGAAGCTCAACTCAGAGAATACAGAAGTCCTCATTCTCAGAGCCACCCCCTCCACATGGGATGACACCTGGTGCCCCCCCTCGGAAACCCTCCCACCCCTACGGACCACCCCTGTAACCATGACATCATACTTGACTCCTACCTCACCATGAATAGACAGATCAATGCTGTATCCTCCATATGCTTCAACTCCCTCCTCATACTCTGCAAGACCTTCAAATGGATATGCCCTGAATCCAGAAAGACCAACACCCACACACTCATAACCAGCAGGCTAGATTACTGCAACGCCCTCTCTGCCGGAGTCAACAAATCTCTACTCCACAAACTCCAGACCGTCCTAACACAGTACCCAAACTCGTCTTCAGCAACCCACGACAAGACCACATCACCCACCACCTACGAGACCTCCACTGGCTCCCGTCAAAAAAAGAGTGACCTTCAAGCTGCTCACACACGCCTACAGAGCCCTCCACAGGCTGAACTTACGCGGCTGCAGCGAGTGCAAAACGCCGCAGCCAGAGTGGTGGCGGGGTTGCCCAGGCGATGTTCGGTTTCAAGAGCATTGCAATCGCTCCGCTGGCTGCCTGTTGGCCAGAGGATCAAGTTCAAGGTGCTTTGCCTGGCGTTAAAAATTTTAAAAGGCATGGCCCCCCTAATCTTGGCGAACCTCTTGACCCCTTACGTCCCCTTGCTATCCTTGAGATCGATGGGTCAGAACTTGTCGGCGGTCCCACGTTTTAGGTTGAGTAGGATAGGCGGCCGCTCCTTTCGTGTAGTGGCCGCAAAGCTGTGGAACTCCCTTCCCGCTGAGACTCGGGCACTGGATTATCTACCCCAGTTCAGACGGGCTATCAAAACTTTTCTTTTTAATAAAAATTCCTGATTGAGTCTCTTTTAATGCTGTGTTGTGTATACCTTCTTGTGGCGCCAGGACGCCCCTTTGCCGGGGCAGCTGTGCGCGGTACAAAAACAATTAACATAACATAACATAACATAACAAGAGTGGACCCCAATACCTAAGTGAAAGAATCTCCTTCTACTCCCCCAAGAGAAACCTCCGCTCCATTGACCAAGCCTTGGCCGAAATCCCCCGCATCCACAGAGCTGGAACGGAAGGCAGATCCTTCTCCTACATCGCAGCCAAGACCTGGAACGAACTGCCCCTCAGCATCAGACAAAGCCCCACATCTCAAGCATTCAGGAAGAGCCTCAAGACCTGGCTTTTTGGATGACCGGAGCTGCCCAAAGCCCCCTACAGTGCCTTGAGACCCTCACGGCTGAATAGTGCGCTTTATAAATCCCTGATTGATTGATTGACCACAGTAAGAATGTGAGGTACTTTGTATACATGAACTAGTAGCAGAGAATACCTAAGAGCCAGATGTAATGACAGCATGGGGACGCTTGAGGTACGCTGATAGAAATTCAGAGGAGTTTGGTGTATTTGAATATATCCAGCACTGTTATTCCTTGCCCTTTAATAGTCACTAACTCTCAAGATCCATAATTTCCAGGTTGCAATGTTCTCCATATGGCATGTGCCTCTTTTTCATTTTATATATGTATATATTTATCCACGCTTTACAGAATAGAGACACTGCTAGTTTTTAATAGTGCTGTTTACAAATAAATACATGGCTGTGACAAGCTAGCAAGACCACTATCTTGTAATAGTGCTATTTACAAATAAATAAATGGACTTCACAATCTACAAGAGGTGCCATTTTGAAAATCGAGCTCAGCAGCACAATGAAACCTTTGAACATTGCAGTGGCAAGAAACATCAGTGTAGTGAAAGCAGTTTTGATGATTGCCCAGTAGGATGGAGCTTTTGTGAACATCAGGGGCTCATGGGGGGCTGTGGAACACTATCAAGCAGCCCATTGGAGAACTTGTGAGATGGAATGCAGAGTAGTGTCCTTTATGAGCATTATTTTCTAGCAAGTAGAATTAGAGTTAGAAAGACGGCAGTCATCTTGACCCGGACAGACTAGCCCCAGAATAATGAAGGAGCTGCAATCATCTGATGCCAATGCCAAACAAGTGTATTGTCACTGATGCAGGAAACACTGATTGTCTCATCCCACTTCAGATATGCACTGAAGGTTAAAGTGACGTAGTTAGGTTTTGTAATAATGTCTTACTTTATACTAAAAAAACTCAGAAATTCACTGAAAAAACAAATGTTAAAGTAATGTTATAGTTAGGTGATAATATCAGTTTAAATGTAACATTTTAAACTGAAAAACACTGAAATATAACAGTTATAATTAACTGAAGCAATTATAATTCACACCCTCACCATGCACTGCTTATGACTTCACATAGTACATCACTCATGACATATTCTATGACACCATTGATAACATCATCAGGGACATCTGAAATGAGATAATTGATGACAACACTGTGCATGGCATGGGCAAGAGTTTACTGATATTTTCACCTAACTATAACATCACTTTAACCTTCAGTTTTCTCATTAAAAATATTATATATGTACAGGGACATTATAGTTAGGAATTAACATTAAAAACCCTTAGAAATTAACTGAAAAAAACAAAAGTTACAGGAACGTTATAGTTATGCTCAGATTTCAATTGAATGAAACCATAGAAATTAAGCAGTTACAGTTACCTGAGCAAATCGTAACTTACGCCCCGTAATGCACTGCTTATGACCTCACATATTACATCACTCATGATATAGTCAGTGACATCACTGATGACATCTCAACTGAGATTGCTGATGGCATCATCCACATACCCACCAACTCACACACCCATATAACTTCATACACACCAACTCACATATGCATAGGGCCACTCACACAGCCATTCACTCACCCATACAACCATTCACACAGCCACTCACTTACCCATACACCTACTTACACAGTCACTCACTCACCCATGCAGTCACTCAGAAACGCTTTCAGCCTCTAAACAGAGCCACTCACTCATCCATACACCCACTCACACCTACTCACACACCCATATAAGCAACCACATGTCTACTCACTCACACATACAGTCACTCACCGAGATACTTACTGTCCAATATAGCCACTCACACATCCATTCAGTTATCCAAACACCCACTCAACAGCCACCCAGTCACCCATACAGCCACTTACACACACAGTCACTCACCCCTACAGACACTCACGCAGCTACTCAGTCACCAATACACCCACTCAAAAATCCATACACCCACCCATACAGCAACTCACACAGCCACCCACTCACGCATACAGCCACTCAAACATCCCCTCACTCTCTAATACAGCCATTCACTCACCCAAACAGCTACTCACACACCCATGTATTTGCCCATACAGCTACTCACACACCCACGTATTCACTGATACAGCTGCTCATACACCAATATAGCCAATCACACATAAATACACACAGTCACACAGCCAATCAGATAATTAATATATTAGAAATAGTAACACTCATTAGTAGTACACAAAGTACACTAATTTAGCTTTTGTAGTACCTTAGTATATATGTTTAACACTCATAAACCTTTAGAAAACACTCACACTCACTGGATGATGTCATAAGTGATGTCTTGTGAGATGGCATGATGTCACTGACAAAGTCAGGAGTGATGAAATATGAGAGTGGGAGTTACAGTTTGCTCGGTTAACCATAACTGCTGAATTTCACTGGTTTTGTACCAGTGAAATCTGAGCCTAAATATAACATCCCTGTAACCTTTGGTTTTTTCAGTGAATTTCTAAGATTTAAATAAAATCTATTTCCTAACTATAACGTCCTAGTAACCTTTGTTTTTTTCAGTGAATTTCTATGGTTTTTTAATGTTGTTTCCTAACTATTGCATCCTATAACCGTTTGTTTTTTAGTGAATTTCTAAGGTTTTTTAATTTTACTTTCTAACTGCAACCTTTTAAAGTGGATGTGTGAGTTGCTGTTTAAGTGTGTGAGTGGCTGTATTGGTCGGTAAGTGAGTGTGTGAATAGCTGTATGGGTCTATGAGTGGGTGTGAGAGTGGCTGTATGGGCCTATGAGTGGGTATGTGAATAGCTTTACAGAATGGTGACTGGGTGTGTGAGTGGCTGTATGGTTCTGTGAGTGGGTGCATGAGGAGCTGTGTGAATGTATGACCAGTTTTGTGAGTGACTGTAAGGGTCTGTGAGCGGGTTTGTGAGTGGTTGTCTGCATCTGTGAGTGTGGGAGTGGCTGTATGGATCTGTAAGTGGGTGTGTGAGTGGCTGTTTAAGTGTGTGAATAGTTTTCTGGGTGTGTGAGTGAGTATGTGAATGGCTGTATGGCTGTGCGAGTGAGTGTGCAAGTGTCTTTATGGGTCTCTGAGTGGAAGTGTTAGTGTTTTTGTGGGTGGGTGTGTGAGCAGCTGTGTGGGTCTGTGAGTGTATGTAAGAGTGGCTAAATGGGTGCGAGAAGTGGGTGTTTGAGTGTCTGTGTCAGTAGCTGTGTGGGTGACTGGGTGAGAACGGAAACTCACCTGCTCCTTTATCCAACAAGAGTCCACAATTTTGTACCAAATGTCTACCCAACTAGAGTACTTTCTTATGATTACTTAGTAAGTGCTACCTCATTGGGTAAATACCTAGTGCATATTCTTCACTACAGCTGCATAAAGGACCACAAGGTAATTTCTCCAGTGATCTTGTGTGTATGAAATTTCAGTAATGTGATTGTTCCTGCAGTGTCTTCATCCACAAATCTGTGATAACATGAATCCTCATCACGAGAACACAATGAGATTACAATGAGGAGAATATCCGCCAAACAGAAGTACTTTCTCTTAACTATATGAAGCAATTGATTGTTCAGTGGAGATGTCCTTGTATTCCTCTGCATCAAGAACGCATCACCAAAATCGTTGGGCCTTTTGATTACTGTCCATCAATGTGAGAAAAAGTGGGAAGACCTTTGAATACTACTATGGAAAATGGAGGATGCAGATGATTTGGGGTATTTGCATAATCAGGGAAATTCAAAGGGAGGACCATTCTCTCCTTCGTGGGCCAATTTTGGCACTGGGGACCCCACCCCGGGGCCTGGCCAATACTTTAGGGGGAGGGAGCCCATGCAGTCCCCTTCCCAGTCTGAATTAGGCCCCGGGAACCCCATCCCCCAGTGGCCCGGCCTCTTTATGCTGGATGTACTGGAGCTCACCCAGGGCACCCAGTGTGCAAAGTTGGGGACTGCAGAGGGAACCTCAATGCCTCCCCGGTCCCTGATGGCTACCCACCTCCAGCAGGAGCCGGCATCCTCCCACATGTAGGGAACAGACAAAAATGCTGCTCCCTGCATGTGGGAGCGATCCTTTCATCTGTTTTCCTGCCTGATTGACACCGGACTCCCTGGAACCCACCCCTCCAGCTACACAAATATATGTTTTATTCTTAATTTCTCAAAAATGACTAAAGGGTTTTTGTGAGAAGTTGGCCTGATATGTAGTGTTTCCAATTCTGGAACCACTGGGTATCAGTCCAAACAAACCCCAAAGATGTCAGGTTGTAAGTCAACCTTGTAGACAAGCTATCCTAGTGGTAGCATGGACTAAGCAGCCTTAAAGGCTTAACTTAAGAGGTCGTGTTAAGCGAGCTTGTTTTACCACATACAATCCTGTAATCAAATGAAAGGACACCACACAAGTATATATTATAAAAATATATGTATTTATTTCTAAATTACTCCCCAGTACTCTTTATGAGGAAAGGGGCACAAGCGTTAAATCAAAAGCACTGTTACACATATAAAGTTGCACGTTTATGGATGAGGGCGGGTGGCCACTCAGACCATATATCAAAAAAGTGGTATAAGCAACACTTTACGAACAATGGTTAGGCCTAGGGCCTAGAGATTCGCTGGGAGCAGTCAGGACAAGCAATGAAGAAGTCGGGAGTAGCCCACAGGAGACGGGTGCAGCACGGAAAGTGCGGCGCGCACCAATGCACTGTCAATGGTGCGTAAAAGTCAATTAAAGTGAATAAAAAGATACTTCCGCTGAACCTAGGAACACAAAACTTTAGACACAGACCCTAGAGGTGTGTACCAGTGTAAAGACACCGGCGTTGCAAAGTTACCTCACCCACAGGCCGTGGGTGCACAGGGTCGAAGTGGCGTCGGGTTCTGTCACGCAGGTTCTTGGTGCTTGGAGCTGTTGCAGCTGCAGGCGCTGTGAAGCAGAAGTGTCCGGTGCGATCCAAGGGTGGATCGATGTAGAAAAGTACCTGAAAGCACAGGGGACAGAGTCTGGGTCACTCAGCAGTGACCAGGGTGGAACCAGGACGGAACCAGGCAATGTCGGGCGCAATCAGGCAGTTGTCGATAGGCTTCTCTCCGCTGTCACGTGGGCTCTGGGGCATCTGCGACGTCCAGGAGCGGGTCACGATCTGTCCCACGTAGGCTCTCGCCGTCAGCACCGTCGGCTTGAAGATTGTAGCAAACAGCACTTGGCAAAAGCAATCCACGCGGAACCGGGAGATTGCTTATCACTCAAACCAGGAGGGTCAGAGTGGGTGCTCCTTTTCACAGGAGCTGGTGCAGATCTGGAGCAACCAGAAAAGCAAGTCGGATTTCAAAGTTCGTCGGCACAGGGGCCACAAGCCAGCTGGCAAGTGACCGGGCCAACGCGTCGAGCGCACACAAGCAGAAGGGCCCCACGCAGCACTCAGCGAGTGTGGAGGGGTGAGCTTTGGTGCAAGTGGAGCTCGGGGCTGGGGCTTCTCAAACCCCGGTGTACAGCTTCGAGGGTCACTCGTGGGCCGCACGGTCAGCGTCTCGTGGCCTTTTCAAGATGGCGTGCCCCACGCTTCCGGTCGCCTCCACGGGTCTCAGCTCTGCAGGGACTGTGGATCGGGCAGGTAGAAGGCAGGCAAGCTTGATCTCGTCGATCTCTGTCGCTCGAGTTCCGGCGGGAACCGCAACAAAGCAAGGGTCGAGGGCTGGATGGTGCCTGCTTGCACAGGGTGGTCACTCCTTGACCACAAGGGAGATTCTTCAGTCTTCTCACGTCGTGTAGAAAGTCGAAGGGTCCAGATTTCGTTTCTTATGTTTCTTCAGGATGATCTGAGGTCCGTTGGGACTGCTCCCCCTCTTATTCGAATCTCGGGGGTTGGACATCCTGCTAGGTCCCCTCCTATGGGTGGGACCCAGGAAGGGGGTGGTTACACCCCTCTCCTTTGATCCTGGCCGCGCTGGGACAGGGGCTGGGAGGCCCCAGAACCGGTTTGGCCGGATCCTGCAAGGGGCAGCCTTGTGCTCCCCAGGCAGTGTCTGGTTTCATTGAAACCTCCCTACTCCAATCCACTATCTCCTGTCTGGGGTGGTTTGACACCGCCCTGTGACAGGAAACTCTTTGTCCAGGCCTCCTCTGCCGGGTTTCGGTCAGCAGCAGGAGGTCAGACCCGTGTCTGTGGCAGGGGCATCCATTTTGTGGATCTGAGGCTCATTTTAAATCAACCGCGTTTCAGTAAAGTAACATGTCTTCTCCCTCTAGAAGGGTGGAATGCTACCCCCGTCGCCAGAACTGGCGAGGGGGTAGTATTCCAATTCGTATGACACCTTACACGACATGTTTTGATAAAGCCAAACCAAAGTTGCTATATAACCGCGAGGATTATAATGCGCTTAAGAGTATATGGTATGGCATTATCCCGGATCAGCTTAGGGAGTTGTTCCCGACAGCTGCAGACAGGCTCAGCTCATGCCAGAGCACCATCTCACATAAAACCACGCACTCTGCCTCCAGGATTGGTGAGGCCTTCCATAGGAGTGGCTTACAGGCTATATATGTGTCCAGATATAGGTTTAGATATAGGTATACTATATCTAAGCAAGGGGTGATTACACCCACTTGCCCCAGCTGAGTGATCAGCCAGTTGTGTCAATTTAAGAACCAGCCAGGGGTGGCAAAAGCTATGCTTCAGGCCCTGGTAGGCCTTGGTGGCACCTATGCCCTGGGCACCTATAGTGCATGGTACAGGGGCTGACAAGGAGTCCATTTCCAATTGTGGTATGTACCTATAGTACATGTATTATAAATTTAGAGAGAGAACAGCAGGCTGGGGGTCTGATTAGCAGGCCCACAGCCTCAGTAAGTCGAAAACCAGTGAAGCAAAAAGCAAAAATTGGGGTGACCATAGGATAGCAGACCCTACTCTCCTACATAACCCCCCCCCAAACGCAGGGACATTAAACTTAACCTTGACCAGATAAGTCTTCATGTTCTAAGTGGAAGTACCGGGAGAGACCATCTGCATTACCATGGTCAGTCCCTGGGCGGTGCTCCACTGTAAAGTCCATCCCCTGTAGGGAAATGGACCACCTGAGCAGTTTGGGATTTTCACCCTTCATCTGATTTAGCCACAAGAGGGGCTTATGGTCTGTCTGAATTAGGAAGTGAGTACCAAACAAGTATGGCCTCAACTTCTTCAGGGCCCAAACCACAGCAAAGGCCTCCCTCTCAATAGCTGACCAACGTTTCTCCCTGGGGGTCAGCCTTCTGCTAATAAAAGCAATGGGCTGGTCTTGACCATCTTGATTAAGTTGTGAAAGCACAGCTCCCACCCCCAACTCAGAAGCATCTGTCTGTACAATGAACTGTTTGGAGTAGTCAGGACTCTTCAGGATAGGTGCAGAGCACATGGCCTTCTTCAGGTCATCAAATGCCTTTTGACAGCTAACTGTCCACTGAACCTTTTTGGGCATCTTCTTGGATGTCAAGTCATTCAATGGTGTCACAATGGACCCATAGTTCTTTACAAATTTTCTGTAATACCCAGTCAGGCCCAAGAAGGCTCTGACTTGTGTCTGGGTAGTTGGAGGAGTCCAGTCCTGTATGGTCTGGATCTTGCTCTCCAGTGGTTGAACTTGACCCCCACCTACTAGGTGGCCCAAGTACACAACCTTGCTCTGCCCTATCTGGCACTTAGTAGCCTTGATAGTCAGGCCTGCCTTTTGCAGGGCCTCCAGAACCTTCTTCAGGTGGATCAGGTGATCCTCCCAGGTGGAGCTAAAGACAGCAATATCATCTAGATATGCTGCGCAAAAGTCATCCAACCCAGCAAGGACTTGGTTCACCAACCTTTGGAAAGTGGCAGGTGCATTCTTCAAACCAAAGGGCATTACCACAAACTGATAATGTCCACTAGGGGTAGAGAATGCTGTTTTGGCTTTTGACTCTTCAGCTAGTCTGATTTGCCAGTAGCCAGCTGTCAAATCAAATGTGCTCAGAAACTTGGCAGAAGCCAATTTATCAATGAGCTCATCTGCTCTTGGAATGGGATGAGCATCTGTCCTAGTGACAGCATTGAGACCTCTGTAGTCCACACAAAACCTCATTTCTCTCTTCCCATCTTTGGTATGAGGTTTTGGCACAAGGACCACTGGGCTAGCCCATGGGCTCTCTGATGGCTCAATCACTCCAAGCTCCAACATCTTTTGCACCTCAGCCTTTATACAATCCCTGACATGGTCAGGTTGCCTGTAGATCTTATTCTTCACAGGCAGATTGTCACCAGTATCCACCTCATGGGTGCACCAGTTAGTCTGACTGGGTGTGAGTGAAAACAAGTGTCTGTGGGCCTGCAACACCTGTCTGCAGTCCACCTGTTGCTGCTCAGTGAGGCTGCCTGCCAAGGCTACTCCATCAACTGAACCATCATCAGGGTTCTGGGAAAGCAGGTCTGGGAGAGGGTCACTCTCTTCCTCCTGTTCCCCATCTGTGGCCATGAGGAGACTCATGTCCTCCCTGTCAACAAATGCTTTCAAACGATTGACATGGAGCACCCTGTGGGGCTCCTAGGGGTGCCAAAGTCAACCAGGTAGGTGACTTCTCCCTTCTTTTCAATGATAGGGTAGGGTCCAGTCCATTGGTCCTGGAGAGCTGCTGGCCCCACTGGGTCCAACACCCACACCTTCTGCCCTGGCTGGTACTCAACCAGAACAGCCTTTTGGTCATGCCAGGCTTTCTGTAATTCCTGACTGGCCTCAAGGTTTTTGGATGCTCTCTCCATGTATTCAGCCATCCTGGAGCGGAGACCAAGTACATAATCCACAATGTCTAGTTTAGGCTTTTTGAGAGGTAACTCCCATCCTTCCTTCACCAAACTCAATGGACCTCTTACAGGGTGGCCAAACAAAAGTTCAAAAGGGCTGTAGCCAACCCCCTTCTGTGGGACCTCTCTGTAAGCAAAGAGCAAGCAGGGTAAAAGGATGTCCCATTTCCGCCTAAGCTTCTCTGGTAAACCTTTTATCATTCCCTTTAGGGTCTTGTTGAACCTTTCCACAAGCCCATTGCACTGTGGATGGTAGGGTGTGGTAAACTTATAGTTTACTCCACACTCTTTCCACATTGCTTTTAAGTATCCAGACATGAAGTTAGTACCTCTGTCTGAAAGAACCTCCTTTGGAAAGCCCACTCTTGAGAAAACTGCAATGAGGGCTTTTGCCACCACAGGAGCTGTGGTGGTCCTCAGGGGAATTGCTTCTGGGTACCTGGTGGCATGATCCACTACCACCAGTATAAATCTGTGCCCAGATGCTGTTTGAGGATCCATGGGACCCACAATGTCTATTCCAACTCTTTCAAAGGGTACCCCCACCACAGGTAGTGGTATCAGGGGGGCCTTTGTTGTGCCACCTGACTTACCACTGGCTTGGCAAGTGACACAGGAGCGACAAAACTCCTTGACATTTTCTGACATGTGAGGCCAGTGAAAGTGTGGAACAAGCCTGTCCCAAGTCTTATTCTGGCCTAGGTGTCCTGCAAGGGGAATATCATGGGCCAAGGTAAGAAGGAAGCCCCTAAACTTCAAAGGTATAACCAACCTCCTGGTTGTGCCAGGCTTGGGGTCTCTAGCCTCTGAATAAAGGAGTCCTTCATCCCAATACACTTTATGGGTACCTTGAGCATTCCCTGCAGCCTCAGCAGCAGCTTGCTGTCTGAGGGGTTCAAGTGAAGGGCAATCTAATTGGGCCTGCCCCAGGTCTGCCCTTGAGGGTCCCCCTGTCCCCAGAAACTCAACCTGATCAGGTTCAAGCTCCTCAGAGACAGTCTCCTCTTGGACTGCAGAATCAGTTTCCTGTGAAACCTGATCCTCAACCTGGGGCAAGTGGGAAGGCACAGCCTTAACCCTCTTGCTCCTTCTCTTGGGTTGTGGTTGGTCTATTGTTTCAAGATCCACCACTGGTTCAGGAAGGCACTTCTTAGCCTGAGACCTTGTCACTGCAAGGACATGAGCTGAAATCCCTAGCATTTCTGCATGAGTCCTGTACTCCACTTCTGACCAAACTGAGCTCTCAAGATCATTGCCTAACAGACAGTCTACTGGGAGGTCTGCACTCACAACAACTTTCCTTAGGCCATCTACCCCTCCCCAGGAGAAGTTCACAACAGCCACACTATGGGAAGTAGTGGAGTTGCTTGCATTGGTCACTAGGTAACTTTCACCTAGTACAATTTGTCCAGGGTCCACAAAGCCAGGTGCCACCATTGTGACACTGGCACAAGTGTCCCTGTAGGCCTGAGCCAGTTTCTCATTAATTAAGGGAGTCTGCCTATATTTGCCCAGGTTACTGGGGCTTACTGCAGTGGGCAAAGATATGTCCACATCATATAGGAGAACTGCCTGTGTGGGGATTCTGACTAGGCCAGATTCCACCTCAGTACCCAGGGTCAACCCTACTAAACCCTTTGGCTGTGTACCACCACTGCTGACTGTACTAGGGGGTGCAGTTGCTTTAGGAGCCGCAGTGGTGGGGACTGGATTTTTCTTAGTGCATTCACTGCCCCAGTGTGAAACTGATTTGCAGGTATTACACCAAGGTTTCTTTGGGCCATCGTTCTTCTTTTTCTTGTTTCCATTTTGGGAACCCCCCTCCTTATTGCTAGTTTGGGGGCCTGAAGACTTCTGGTCCTTTTCTTTATCTTTCTGATTCCCACCCTTCTGGTCTGTTTTCTTCTGGTCACCTTGGTTCTGGTTTTTCTGCTTAATCCTTGTTCTGACCCATTTGTCTGCCTTCTTTCCCAATTCTTGGGGAGAGGTCAAATCAGAGTCAACAAGGTATTGATGCAACAGCTGGTTCTGACAGTTATTAAGGATCTGTTCTCTCATCATAAGATTGTACAATCCTGTATAGTCTGAAACTTTACTTCCCTGCAGCCAACCCTCCAGAGCCTTAGTGGCACAATCTACAAAATCAGTCCAGTCCTGAGTCTGTGCTTTTTGGGTGTCTCTGAACAACAACCTGTATTGCTCAGTGGTTAGGCCAAACCCTTCAATAAGAGCACTCTTCAGAACAGAGTAGTTTTTGGCATCCTCAGGTCTAACAGTGAGGAGCCTGTCCCTCCCTTTCTCAGAAAAGGAGTACCATAAAATTGCTGCCCACTGATCCTCAGGGACCTGCTGTACCATGCAGGCCCTCTCAAGAGCAGTCATCCATTTGTGGATATCATCCCCTTCCTTGTAGGGGGGCACAATTTTTGTCAGGTTTCTATTGTCATAGGCCCTGTCTTTTTCTTTAGGAACTTTGCTGCCACCAGTGGCATCTAAGCCACTTATTTTCTGTTCCCTAGCCAAGGTAAGTTTAGCTTGAGCTAAGGTCAGTTTAGCTTGAGCCAGAGCTACCTCCTCCCTCTCTATCTGGAGTTGGACAGCCCTCATCCTGGCCCTATGCTCTTTTCTCTGGGAGGAAGTCATTCCTCTTTGAGATTCTCTTGAGGCACTAGAAAGGTGAGAGTCCCTTGACAGAGATCTCTCCCTTCTATTACCTGGGAGAATTTGGTTATGAGATCTGGAGTGGTGCTGGCCCTCTCCATTCCCATGTAGGTCCAAGTTGGCCTGGTTAAGCCTGGCAACCTGTACCTGGTTTCCCTGCTGATCCTGATCTTCAGGCTCGTCTACATCAGAGCCTTCCTCTTCCTCTTCCTCCTCCTCTTCTTCTGGAAGATTCTCATTCTCAGGGGAGTTTATCCCTTCACCTGAATCTAAGGGAGCCTGACTCACCTTATCTAGATCATCCTTTTCTAGGAGAGCTATTAGGGAAGGAATGGTAGGGCCTCTGCCCTTTTTTAGCCCCCTGGCTGTGCACAAGGCACTCAGGTCTTTGTGGCTAAGGTTGTCATATCTGGATGTTGTCCCTATAGGATCAACTTCTACAGGAGCAGAGCCTGAGGCTCTACCTGTATCAGACATGACTGCTAGTGAGGTGTAAGTGGTGCACTTACCTACACTAAGTGGTTTCCTACTGTACCTTGCTAGTGAGTTGTAGTCAGGGTGTGCTAATCCCTTTTATCTACAACTACTAAGTTCAGTAGAACTTAATATGCTAAGCTTTTGATTTATATGTACCTAGAGGTACTTGATGTGATCTTTCAATTTGATAAAGATTGCAATGGTAAAACAAACAGCAAGCTCAAATCCGCACCGCTGCACACCAATGTGAGAAGTTGGCCTGATATGTAGTGTTTCCAATTCTGGAACCACTGGGTATCAGTCCAAACAAACCCCAAAGATGTCAGGTTGTAAGTCAACCTTGTAGACAAGCTATCCTAGTGGTAGCATGGACTAAGCAGCCTTAAAGGCTTAACTTAAGAGGTCGTGTTAAGCGAGCTTGTTTTACCACATACAATCCTGTAATCAAATGAAAGGACACCACACAAGTATATATTATAAAAATATATGTATTTATTTCTAAATTACTCCCCAGTACTCTTTATGAGGAAAGGGGCACAAGCGTTAAATCAAAAGCACTGTTACACATATAAAGTTGCACGTTTATGGATGAGGGCGGGTGGCCACTCAGACCATATATCAAAAAAGTGGTATAAGTAACACTTTACGAACAATGGTTAGGCCTAGGGCCTAGAGATTCGCTGGGAGCAGTCAGGACAAGCAATGAAGAAGTCGGGAGTAGCCCACAGGAGACGGGTGCAGCACGGAAAGTGCGGCGCGCACCAATGCACTGTCAATGGTGCGTAAAAGTCAATTAAAGTGAATAAAAAGATACTTCCGCTGAACCTAGGAACACAAAACTTTAGACACAGACCCTAGAGGTGTGTACCAGTGTAAAGACACCGGCGTTGCAAAGTTACCTCACCCACAGGCCGTGGGTGCACAGGGTCGAAGTGGCGTCGGGTTCTGTCACGCAGGTTCTTGGTGCTTGGAGCTGTTGCAGCTGCAGGCGCTGTGAAGCAGAAGTGTCCGGTGCGATCCAAGGGTGGATCGATGTAGAAAAGTACCTGAAAGCACAGGGGACAGAGTCTGGGTCACTCAGCAGTGACCAGGGTGGAACCAGGACGGAACCAGGCAATGTCGGGCGCAATCAGGCAGTTGTCGATAGGCTTCTCTCCGCTGTCACGTGGGCTCTGGGGCATCTGCGACGTCCAGGAGCGGGTCACGATCTGTCCCACGTAGGCTCTCGCCGTCAGCACCGTCGGCTTGAAGATTGTAGCAAACAGCACTTGGCAAAAGCAATCCACGCGGAACCGGGAGATTGCTTATCACTCAAACCAGGAGGGTCAGAGTGGGTGCTCCTTTTCACAGGAGCTGGTGCAGATCTGGAGCAACCAGAAAAGCAAGTCGGATTTCAAAGTTCGTCGGCACAGGGGCCACAAGCCAGCTGGCAAGTGACCGGGCCAACGCGTCGAGCGCACACAAGCAGAAGGGCCCCACGCAGCACTCAGCGAGTGTGGAGGGGTGAGCTTTGGTGCAAGTGGAGCTCGGGGCTGGGGCTTCTCAAACCCCGGTGTACAGCTTCGAGGGTCACTCGTGGGCCGCACGGTCAGCGTCTCGTGGCCTTTTCAAGATGGCGTGCCCCACGCTTCCGGTCGCCTCCACGGGTCTCAGCTCTGCAGGGACTGTGGATCGGGCAGGTAGAAGGCAGGCAAGCTTGATCTCGTCGATCTCTGTCGCTCGAGTTCCGGCGGGAACCGCAACAAAGCAAGGGTCGAGGGCTGGATGGTGCCTGCTTGCACAGGGTGGTCACTCCTTGACCACAAGGGAGATTCTTCAGTCTTCTCACGTCGTGTAGAAAGTCGAAGGGTCCAGATTTCGTTTCTTATGTTTCTTCAGGATGATCTGAGGTCCGTTGGGACTGCTCCCCCTCTTATTCGAATCTCGGGGGTTGGACATCCTGCTAGGTCCCCTCCTATGGGTGGGACCCAGGAAGGGGGTGGTTACACCCCTCTCCTTTGATCCTGGCCGCGCTGGGACAGGGGCTGGGAGGCCCCAGAACCGGTTTGGCCGGATCCTGCAAGGGGCAGCCTTGTGCTCCCCAGGCAGTGTCTGGTTTCATTGAAACCTCCCTACTCCAATCCACTATCTCCTGTCTGGGGTGGTTTGACACCGCCCTGTGACAGGAAACTCTTTGTCCAGGCCTCCTCTGCCGGGTTTCGGTCAGCAGCAGGAGGTCAGACCCGTGTCTGTGGCAGGGGCATCCATTTTGTGGATCTGAGGCTCATTTTAAATCAACCGCGTTTCAGTAAAGTAACATGTCTTCTCCCTCTAGAAGGGTGGAATGCTACCCCCGTCGCCAGAACTGGCGAGGGGGTAGTATTCCAATTCGTATGACACCTTACACGACATGTTTTGATAAAGCCAAACCAAAGTTGCTATATAACCGCGAGGATTATAATGCGCTTAAGAGTATATGGTATGGCATTATCCCGGATCAGCTTAGGGAGTTGTTCCCGACAGCTGCAGACAGGCTCAGCTCATGCCAGAGCACCATCTCACATAAAACCACGCACTCTGCCTCCAGGATTGGTGAGGCCTTCCATAGGAGTGGCTTACAGGCTATATATGTGTCCAGATATAGGTTTAGATATAGGTATACTATATCTAAGCAAGGGGTGATTACACCCACTTGCCCCAGCTGAGTGATCAGCCAGTTGTGTCAATTTAAGAACCAGCCAGGGGTGGCAAAAGCTATGCTTCAGCCCCTGGTAGGCCTTGGTGGCACCTATGCCCTGGGCACCTATAGTGCATGGTACAGGGGCTGACAAGGAGTCCATTTCCAATTGTGGTATGTACCTATAGTACATGTATTATAAATTTAGAGAGAGAACAGCAGGCTGGGGGTCTGATTAGCAGGCCCACAGCCTCAGTAAGTCGAAAACCAGTGAAGCAAAAAGCAAAAATTGGGGTGACCATAGGATAGCAGACCCTACTCTCCTACAGTTTTACACCAAATCACAAAAATCACAATCTGCTTACAAAATATAACTTCCTGCTAAATTTGGTGTGATTCTGTTCAGCAGTTTTTGCGGTGGTGCATCTTAAAGGTTCAAAATAATAAATAAAGCTTTAAAAATATTTGTATATCTGGACTGTTGGACATGCGAGAGGCTAGCAAGAGGCACACTGGAGCACCAATTTAAAAATACAGCGTTCTGATTCATCCAAGGAGCCTTTTTTCACTTGGGCCAATTTGATCCTGCGGGAGGCAGACTCCTGCAGGTGTGAGCGATCTGATTGGCTGCCAGCATCATGAGGAAAATTGTTGCTGGCAGCCATTACAGGGATCGAGGACTTAGTCCCCTTTCCTGACCATTAAAAAGAATTATATAAGGGGACAGGGTAGGGATACCCTGCCCTCTCTAGGCCTCATGGAGAAGCCACAGAGGAACCTCTCCCTTAGGGCAAAAACTGGGAATAAATGGCAATTTTTTACTTCAAGCCTCCCGAACTCCAGTGGGGTATAAGAAATGGTGACCCCATCCTCCGGGGCCCAATGTATTTAATAAGGAGAGGGGTTCAAGTGCCACCCCTCCCTGAACTGTATTTAGCCCTGGGGACCCCATCCCCCGGGGCCAGAGGATTCTTTTAAGGGGAAGGGGCCACCTGGCCCCCCTCCCTGATCAGTAAAAGGACCTTGGGGCCCTATTCCCCAGGGTTGTGACTTTTAGAAAATAGGGCGGGGGGCACCTAGCTCCCCTTCCTGAGCCAATAATGGCCCTTAGGACCCCATCCCCGGGGATGGCTCAATTACTGTGTGCAAGGGGGTGGAGCCCACCCAGGGTCACACTGGTTTTCCTGCCTGCACCGGCGTAGGCAGGGAAACGTGTTTGCTCCCATTGGGAAGACAACAAAAAACCACCACTGGGTCTGGGCTTCCAACAGCAAGGCTGAGCCACAAATTAATATTGAACAAAAAGATGCCAGTACTGTCTCGATTTTTTAATAATAAATCCTGAGGACCATACGGATTATACACTATGGTACCCTGACATGATTATGTCTGAGTGAATCTTTTTATTTTATTTTTAGATTGTTCACAAAAAAGACATTTGGTTATTAATTCACCAATTCATTGTACATTATAAGACCTCCTATACACAATATATCATTTTACACAATATTTACAAACAACGCCTTAATACAATTACAAAAATATAGATATATATATTCAACAATCCAATCATGCTCTTATACACGCACAGCCATTCATCACTCATTACACATACACACTGGAATTGAAATATTCACAGTAAGCCATACAAAATACATTCCTATCAATAAAATTTGGTTGAAAAAAGTTTATAGTTTTACTCCTTTTATTTAGATGGCATAAATTGTCATTGGGAAGAAGCATTTTTTAATCTCCAGCCAAACAGGAGCAAACACTAAGCCTGCTTCGAGCAGGCGGGAGCTTTAAAAATGCACCTGCCAACTTAGACCTGACTTGTGTTCAGTTTCCCTGCCTGCACTGATGCAAGCAGGGTAACAGAGAAACAGATTGCACCCCAGCTTGGAGGGAGCAATGCCGGCTCTCGCAGCATGCAGGGGGGTGGCTTGGGCCACAGGGACCCTTGGGCTCCCCTGCGGCCCCTGTGGTAGTAGCCCCTGGTGGGCCCTACGGCACCCACCTTTAAATGATTCGGCCCATGGGAATGGTGCCCCTGGAGCCAAATGAGGCTTGAGTGTGGGGGCCCACAGCCCCTCCAACCCAATAATAAATAAAATACGGCCCTGGTGAATGGGGTCCCCAGGACCTAATGATGCTCAGAGAGGGGAGCCTTATGGCCACCTTCCCTTTAAAAATAAATACAGCCCTGGTGAATGGGTCCCCAGGGCCTAATAACGCTCAGATAGGGGGGCTTGTGGCCCCTCTGCTCTTAACAATAAGCTACTACAGCAGGGGATGGAATCCCCGGGCCCAAATTAGGCTCAGGGAGGGGGGCTGTGCACCATCTTCCTTTATTAATTACTCGAATCTGGGGGAGGGTCCCTGGGGCCTAATAAGGCTTGGGAAGTGGGGCCACATAGCCGCCCTCCCCTTTATAGTGCAATGCGGACTCGGGTAAAGGGGTCTCTGGGGCCAAATAAGGCTCGGTGAGGAGGGGGGTCATGCGGCCACCCTCCCCATTTACAAAGCAGACAGCCCCAGGCGATGGATCCTCTGGGGCCAAAAGAGGCTAGTGGAGGCCGCGTGCCCCCCTTCCATTTATAAAAAAATGGACAGCCCTGGGGGATGGGGTCCCAGCAGCCTGAGAAGGTAAGATGAGGTACGGCCCTCATCCTCTCTTTTATTATATTTGGCACTGGGGATGGGGTCCCTGAGGCCTATTAAGGCTTGAGTGGGATCCACACCGTCCCCTCCTATTTTTCTATTGTATTTGGCCCTGGGAGATTAGGGCTCAGGGAGCGGGCTGCATGCCTCCATTTCTTTAGATTTTGGCCCTGGGATGGTGCCCTGGGGCCCAACATGGCTTGGTGATTGGGCGGGTGCATAGACTCCTCCCCTTTTTTATTGTTTTTGGCCTCATGTGTGAGATCCCTGGGGCCTATGGCATGGGGAGGGGGGCTGCACACTCTCATAAACTCTTTAATTGTATTTGGCTGGGGAGGATAGGGTCCCCAGGGCCTTTTAAAGCTCGAGGAGGTTGGCCACAGGGCCGCCCTCCCTTTTTATTGAACTGGCCCCAGGGCCCCAGGGCAATTATGGGCCAGGGAGGGGGCTGTATGCCCCCTCCACTAAATATATATGTTTTGCCCCAGGGAATTGGGCCTGGTGACTTGCCAAGCCCGTTGCCAACATCTCGCTGCGGCCGGCCAAAGGCTGTGTGCAGCGTGGGGTTGGTTGCTTGTGGGCAGTTGGAAGCAAGGCCTGGCTGCAAGACAGGCCCTGCGGCTAAACCCAGGCCATGCACAACCAAAGGTCGTGTGGAGCATGGGGTTGGCTGTCTCGGTGGCTGTCTATGGGGAGTTGGATGAAGGGCCTGGCTACAGGGCAGGGCCTGTGGTCAACCTCATGTCACATGTGAGGAATGTCATGCACAGCGTGGGGTTGACTGCCTGCACGGGGTTGGCTGTGTCCGGGTGGGTTAGCCACAGTTTCTGTTGTGCACTGCTAAAGGCTGTAAACAGCTTGGAGTTGTCTGCCTGTGGCCTACTCCCCTCCGTGTGTAGCCAAATCTGGTGCATGGCAGGGGCGTTGGCTTTATGTATGGTAATATAAGTTTACTTTACATTATAAAAACTTCAGAAACTCACTGAAAAAAAACAAAGGTTAAAGTAACCTTAGTTGTGATAAAAAGATCTATTCGGTGTAAAAAAATGTAGAAATTCACTGAAAAAAACAAAGGTTAAAGTAACGCTATATTTGAGTGGCTATGTTAGTGACAATAGTAACATTTTGAACTAAAAAAACACAGAAATTCATCAACTTGTGCCCCCGCCATGCATTACTTATGACCTTACATATTACATTTCTCATTGACATGCTCTACGACATCCTGTATGACATCACGGCTAACATCTCAAATGACATCATTGATAACATTACTGATGACATCACTTATGACATCAACCAAGCTTCTTTGGTACACATTACTCTATAAACCTGTATGGCATTAGAGGCTTGAAATTAAGTTCAAAATAGCTCAGAATAATTTGAAGCATCATTAATGCCATCACAGATACAACTCCCGTAGGTGTTGCAAACATATGTTATGTGCAACATTGACCCTATAACATAAACCTTGTGGGTAGCTGAGTTCACATTAACAATCAATCACAGATAGATAGGAAACCCTTATTTCACAGAGAAATCCAAGCGCTCCAAGATAGTCAATGTCTGTTCCAAAGGGAATGCCCTACTAAGAACAGCTTTTATCAGTATCAAAATCCTCACAGTCACTGCAACTAAATTGAGAAATCAAGTTGATTTGAGTACAAAAGTGGGTACTGTAAACAGTGCTTACTCTGTGGAGAGAGTTCACTCTGTACCACCCTGTTTGCAGTGAAACTCTCATGAGAAATACACCACAGAGTATTAAAAAGTATCTAGTAAGAACAGTGTACACTCTATGCAACACTTGTCACAAAAGACACTATTCACTTAAAACAAACAAAGTCTGAAGATGCTAAAGATCATACTACTTGCAGCATTCATGCCGTGATGAAAACTTTACAGATAGCCCATATTCTGAAGCAAAAGAAGCACTTGCACATAAGCTTACCTGGTGCAAACAGCCTTCTATGTTATGTAGAAATTGTCATGCTGAGACGATTCTGCCCAATATCTCAAGGCTGCTTACAATACCTAGTACTTAGTATCCACAGCATAGAATGTGGGCCCTGTTAGAAACTTTTTCTGTAAAACCAAAAAACTTGTGTGGAACATACTGATCTCAAGTTATCAACTGTCATCTGCAAACAGAGTTACTCTTCAATTCAGAGATTTGTAACCTGTTCAATACCTCCACGCAGCAATGATGCATTAGAAGCACATGTGTTTTGTAAACACTTGCACACATTAGCTGGACAAAGTCTGTACAAAATAAGCTACAAAAGTAAAACCCGCCACTATATAAACTGTGAAACAAACTAACTCACTCATTGGATGATGTCATCACTAATGTTATCAATGATATAATCAATGATGTCATTTGAGTGCCATCACTGATGTCATAAATGATGTCATAGAACATGTAGTTATGTAATATGTGAGGTCATAAGCAATGAATGGCGGGGTGCAAGTTATAATTAGCTCTGCTAACTACAACTGGTGAATATATGTGTTTTTTTAAGTTCAAAACGTTAATGTTGTCACTGACATATTCACCAAACTACAACATTACTTTAACCTTTGGTTATTTCAGTGAATAAATATATAACACAAAAACACATGCACCCAAACTTCATGATCACCCGTTCTAGGTGCCCCCCCACCCCCAGTTTTATCCGTGGCCTCTTCAGTGGCCCCCAAAAAAATCAATTATGTCTAGAGGGCGCCTCTTTAGACACAAGAGGAATTTTCAGGGTTACCTAATGAAATGAGATTGATTGGGAGAATTATCACAGATTTAAGAAATTGCTACTGTAATATAGACAATCTCTTGGTGTATATAATGTGTTTTCTAAAAATTTAGATTGCATACTGGATTATTTTGAGATGTCCACATCCTATGCGCTCTCTTGATTCGCTCACCCTTTCTAAGCCCTGTAGTCCACACTGCAAGGGTTCAAATAGTGGATGTGTCAGGTTTGCACAGTAAGAGTGGAGATATGACGAATAACAAAAAGGAGACTATTGTACGAAGTTTGTTCAGATGGATTGCTAATTGCATTATGGAAAAATCTTCTATTCACAATCAAGCAATCCACAATGCCAAAGAATTATCTTGAAAGTCATTGGAGAAGTCATGATCTACACATGTGTGTTTGGGTGGGGTGAGAGAGAATCGGAGTGGGTAAGGACTCCAGAAATATAATGTAATGTAATGTAATGTAAATATACTTTTATAGAGCGCAGCTATCACTCCAAGGAGCATCTTGGTGCTGTAGCCCGTAGCCTAGATGGAAAGGCCGGAAAAAGTTACTCACACATCTATCTCGTCTATGCTGATCTCCCTATATCTATACCAGAGTCATGCATACTATATCTGGGAGGTTGAAAATCCAAGTTTTCAAGGCCTTTCTGAAGTTGCTCTCAGAAGGGATAAGTCGCAGTTTGGGTGGAAGCTTATTCCAGACTCTAGCACCCAGCACTCCGAGAGATTTTCCTCCCTTCGTGGATAGCCTAAATTTGAAGAAGACGAAGAAGAAGTGCTTGCTGGCTCCATGCGTGGTGCTTTAAGGAGAATAAGATTGCAACTCTGGATTTATCAAGATCGGAAGGATTACACTATTTATTACAAAGGATGGATTTGAATCCTAAATTCGGATGTTAACTTTGGAAGAGGACAAGTTTTTACATATTGGGGCCACAACTATCATATGGATGTGAGAATAGGAACGCCTAATTCAGAACATCAATCGCTAGATATTGATGCCAATTTTGGGGACTCCATCCATCCACCCAAGATAAGTGCATATAAGAGAACATTTACAACTATAGACGCCTGGATTAATGAACAAAGAGCCTTGAAAAAGCCCTGAGGGCGAAACGCGCGTCAGCTGCTGTCTTTTCTCTTGTGAACTGTGGAAATTAAAATCAAACCAGACCTCAATCTAAGAAGATTTGTTTGGACTCCCTGTTTTTCCTTTGAGACTTTCTGGATTTAGAACATATAGGACGCTGAGACTTTACTGATTGTGCTAGAAAAATACTTATATTACCTAAATTTGAAATAATGATATTGGTGTGCTCAGGGTTTGTGCATATATATGTTTGACCTGGGTTCATTTGAATCCTGGGACTGAATGACACTTTGGTGGGTAGGTGTCATATACCTTAGGAGCACCCCAGCCACAGTTGCTTTCTGTCATTTACCTATGTCCATATTACAATTGGCTTAACCTTGTGATGTGCGGTTCAAATTAAGCAAACCCAAAAGTGATCACCAAGATTTTGAACAGTATACATTTGTGGACGGGCAGCCAGTGCAAGGTCCTAACCGCAGCCGAGGCAGATGACCTCCTCGGCCAGTTTAGGACCAAACGGGCGGCAGCATTCTGGACCAACTGCAGCCTATGCAGGACTGATCTATTTAATCCTGCATATAGGCTATTGCAGTAGTCCAGACGAGATGTTATGAGTGCTACCGCCACCGTCTTCCTGGCTGCCAATGGAAGAAAGTCAAAGAACTTTCTAAGTCCCCTGATGATACTGAAACAGGACCTGCCACAGACCCCGCTTGTTGTTTGAATGACAGTGCTTCGTCAAACCTGGTGGAGGTCCATCCTAGTGGAGAAGTGTGGCTCACTGTTTAGAGGAGGCAGACCTGGAAGCAGAGGTCAGCCCGGGACCAGGGTTCAATTCCCGGCTCGGTGGGGTCTTGAGTCCTAAAATGTCCATGGACTCGACAATTCTCGCTCCGGTGCCTACTCGATTCACAGGTTCACACTCTGCGACTCTGGGCAATAGCTTACTTAATCTCCACAACGGCCCCTCGCGGCGGGATGCCTGGCTTTCACCTTGTGGATACCCTGCCGGGGTTATCTCACAGGGGAATACCAGGACGGGTTCCCTAAGCAAGCGCTTAGAAACCGCTCGGTGATTTGCGCTATATAAATTCCTGTACATTTACATTTACATTTACATTTACATTCAAACCTAATCCCTAGGTTGAGGGCTGTGTCGATAGTGTTAGGGGGGATCTCTGCATCTCGTGGCCACCATAATCTAGGGGAAAAAGGGTTTTGGGGCCCGAACTGTAGAATTTCGGTTTTCCCAGTGTTACATTTGAGATGATTTTTGTTCATCCAGGCGAAGGTTGCGGCGAGGCAATCTGTAAGATTTTCCTCTGCCTTCACTGTTTCCCCGTCTAGTACAAGGATGAGCTGCGTATCATCAGCATACAATATAGTGCTGATGTGAAAAGATGTAATCAGCTCAATCAGGGGGTCATGTACAGATTGAACAGTACCGGGCTCCAACTTGAGCCCTGAGGCACCCCTGTTGGCATAGCTTTTTCTTCAGAGCAGTATTCCCCCAGCACCACGACTTGCCTCCTGTGGCTGAGAAAGTTCTTTAGCCAATCCAGCACAGTCCCTGCTACCCCTGATGCAACTAGGCGGCCAATCAGTACGGAGTGTGACACCGTATCGAAGGCCGCCGATAGATCAAGTAGAATAAGGACAGCCTTCTTCCCTTGATCCATGGCAGTCAAAAAGTCTCTACAGTATACAAGGGAGCAGATTCTGTGGAATGCGACGCCCTGAACCCAGATTGATTAGGGTGCAGAATATCCTCATCCTCCATAAACGTAGTCAGTTGTTTGTTCACAGCTGTTTCCGTAAGTTTAAAGAGTAACGGAAGCAGCGAGATAGGGCGAAGATTGGAGAGTGTTGAGGTGTCTGCTAAGGGCTTTTTTTGCAAAGGTTTCACCGCCGCCAGTTTCCATTCCGGCGGGATCCCAGCAGAGGACAGGGAGGAATTGATGATGTTGTTAATGATCGGTTTACCGTGTCTACCAAGGCATGCAGCAGCATGGGGGACAGGGATCAAAAGGAGAGCCAAATTTGCTGGATAATATCAATTGACGAGAGTCTTCTAGGCTGATGGGTAGGAAATTACTGAAATGCGCCATCCCAGTGCCCATTTCAGCTTCCTCTTCCCAGATGGTATTCGGTTGTTCAGGGAAATCTTTGGTGAAACCTAATATTTTCTGCTCGAAAAAAGGAGGAATGGCGACAAATATATATATTAAAAAAAAGAAAAATCACTATGATGGTTGCTTTGTAACGGGGTCAATGAACACTGCTTTTGAGATGAGTTTATTGGTTTTCACATAGATGCAGACCTAATACGTGCTATAGAAAAAGGAATATCAACACACCTTTAAGGTAGGAATTGTGCGTTTGAATAATTGCAATAAAAAGGTGTAAATTTAAAAAATTAAAATAAAGGAGCCTAATAGTAACTTTAGCCTCAAAAGACATTCACGTTGGGCTTTGATGGTGCATCACCCAGAGAGCTGCCGAACATAGTGGTCAAGCACAGTGGAAGATGAAGTATCCCTAAATTCCCCTCACTGCCTCATCCTCGTCTCTCGGCACAGGTTATCCCTGTACCTGTACAGAAAGAGGCTACATTTGCATTTAGAAGGATTTCTCCCCTCTCGCGCGCAGTGCGCCCCGCGGCCGCGCGGAGGCAGGAAGCGCTGACGCACCAGCTGCTGCAGGCCTCTCCATCAGCGGGATGGCTCTCCGAGGACAATAATGGGCGGAGGACAAATGATGATGAGGGGCTGAGAGTGTCATCCTTCATTTGCTGAGACTCTGGATGGCTCTCCGGCCGCCGCTAAAACCGCGGAAGAAGCAGCCTCGGAAGGCCTATCGTCCCCCTGCCTCTGTCGCCGGAGTAAAAGCTTTTTATCCAGCAATGGCGCTCGAGGGCCATCCATCCCGGGAGTGATGTTCAACATTTGTCACGGAAACACTTTAAGGCCTCTTTTAATTCCATTCTTTCTGAAAGTTTATAACAAATAACCGAATGGCTTAACCTTCAATGCGAATCCGCTTTTTCACTCCAAATGGACACGTCAAATGTCGGGGGAAAAGCGTCCTAACCAGCCCTTGGCACGTCGACGGCGGTGTGTGGTCCCCCGAACCAGGCTAAATGGATCTGGCGGGACGGATGTTTATACGCTCCAGCTCTTAGCGCAGTGACACCAAAGTTTTCATCCTGCCATTTTTGTTTCTTTCCCCACCATTAATCTTCCTCGGTCTGAGGCAGCAGAGTAAATTATTTACATTCGCCTTCTGACAGGCAGGGGATTGTTCTGGCATTAACATTTCGTTTAAAATGTGTTAACTCAGTGTTGCCATTATATTAAAAAAATGTATTTGCTTTCCAAAGAATGCTGAAAAGAACAAAAAAATGTCCTTTCCAAAACTTCAGCTCTCGGTTCCTATACTTATCTGTTTATTTGGCACATCTGCCAGTGTGTTTAGACTGTAGCAAATGGGCTGAAGGCTAAGGAATGTGCACTCCAAACAAAATGCAAATAACCCTTGAAGGATTCACTGTGGCTGACCTGTAAGTGGATGCGTATTGTTCTATGGTGCCAACAGCCGAGGGAATAACATTGGACATTGATGTAGAGTATACCACATGCTGATTTGCCTCTTGCATCTGTAAATTGGTATCATATTAACTCGATTCCCCTGTGCTCATTTCATTGACTTCAGAAAGGTGAAACACTCAGCCAGCCCAGCCCGTATTACAATATGTGACCTGTAATTGTATTTAAACCGACAGAACTAACACTAAATCTAGGACTCGAACTGCTCCTATAGCCTGGTTTAAAGGCTTAATGAGCGAGTGAATAGGTGCGCTTATATTGACCATTATACAGCTGTAAGCAACTTAACAAGCTGCCACCATTCCCACACTTTTTGTCGACTTGTCTGTGTTTGGCCTTGCACGGAAAACGAGTGACACTTGCCAGCTGTTGATCCCATCTATGTCGTGGGGCTTTAGGTGCCAGACCAGATCAAGGTGAGCAAGCGCCTACTCCTCATGCATGCCGCCATGTAAAGCATGCAAAAAACAACAGTTGATGGACAGAATGCAGAACAATGTCATACATTCACCCAGTACGGAGATCTGGGCCTAAATCCGTCGTTTTTTTGCTCACCACACCAACCCAGTTTAGACATGGCCATATGCAAATCAGCCTTGACCCTGTGCCTCATGGGAACAGTCCAGCCCGAACCGCCAAGCCATGTCTTCCCTGGACCTGAATCAAACATCCTAGGACCAGATTCTGGCTATCAGCCATCTTCAGCCAGGATAGCTTGACTCCAGTGGCGTGGAGAGCACGGGACTCACGTCTGAGCATACCCATCTCATTCAGGGTGACAAATGCAAAAACAACAGTTGATGGACAGAATGCAGAACAATGTCATACATTCACCCCATTACAGAGATCTGGGCCTAAATCCATCGTTTTTTGATCACGACACCACCCCAGTTCAGACATTACCATATGCAAATCAGCCTTGACCCTGTGTCTCATGGGAACAGTTCAGCCCGAACTGCCAACCCATGTCTTCCCTGGACCGGAATCAAGCATCCTAGGACCAGTTTCTGGCTATCAGCCGTCTTCAGCCAGGATAGCTTGACTCCAGCGGCGTGGAGAGCACTGAAGACGGCTGATTATCTTAGGGTCAGTGCCTCATGTCAAAAGTTCATGGGTCAGTAATATTCTGCCTATTGGTGAGGACACACACATTACAGGAATAGAATAGGAGAGGGTCAAAAATATTCACAATGATGATTTTTTGACTTATTCTCACTCAGCTTGTGGGAAGAATCTAACTGGGCTCCAAGCATACCGAGAGTCTTGCTTGAGAACCAAAGGAGAAGGTAACACCACTTTAGGATGCTGTTCTCCTCTACCTCGAGGAGAACAGGATCCTGGATCCATCCCAGTCTGGGTTCCACAGCAACCACAGCACCAAAACTGCCCTCATCGCAGCCATCGATGACATCAGGGCCCTGCTGGACAACGGAGAAACCGAGGCCCTCATCCTCCTGGACCTGTCAGCCGCCTTCGACACCGTCTGCCACCGCACCCTATGCACACGCCTCCACGACGCTGGGATCCGAGACAAGGCTCTGGAATGGACCACCTACTTCCTCTCCGGCAGAACCCAGAGCATCCGTCTTCCCCCTTTCTGCTCCAAAGCCACCAAGATCATCTGCGGCTTACCCCAGGGCTCGTCCCTCATCCCAACGTTGTTCAACATCTACATGGCACCGCTCGCCCACGTCGCCCGTATGCATGACCTCAACATCATCTCACACGTCAACGACACCCAGCTGATCCTCTCCCTGACCAAGGACCCAAACACCGCCAAAACCAACCTCCATGAAGGAATGAAGGACGTCGCCAAGTGGGTGAAGATCAGCCGACTGAAGCTAAACTCAAACAAGACGGAAGTCCTCATCCTCAGCTCCACCCCCTCGGCCTGGGACGACTCCTGGTGGCCGACCGCTTTGGGAACAGCTCCAACACCCACTGACCACGCACGCAAACTAGGGTTCATCCTCAACTCCACTCTCTCCATGACAAAGCAGGACAATGCCGTCTCATCTCCTGCTTCAACACCCTCCGCATGCTCCGCAAGATCTACAGGTGGATCCCCACCGAAACAAGAAGAAAGGTTTTTTAGGCCCACTTCAGCAGCAGGCTGGAGTATGGAAACACCCTCTATACAGGAGCCTCGACCAAACTCCTGAAACGACTGCAACGCATACAGAACGCCTCTGCAAGCCTGATCCTCGATATCCCTTGTCGCAGCCATTTCACACCCCGCCTGAGAGACCTGCACTGGCTCCCGTCAACAAGAGGATCACCTTCAAGCTCCTCACCCACGCATACAAGGTACTTGACAACACCGGACCAGCATACCTCAACAGACGACTCAGCTTCCACACCCCCAACCGCCAGCTAGGCTTCGCCGACCTCACCCTCGCCACAGTCCCCGTATCCGAAAAGCAACCTCCGCCGGCAGATCGTACTCCCACCTCGCCGTCAAGACCTGGAACACCCTCCCCATCCTCCTATGGCAGACCCAGGACCTGGTAACCTTAAGAAGACTCCTCAAGACCTGGATATTCGAGCAGTAACAATACCCGCCGCGCCTTGGGACCCTCACAGGTAAGTAGTGCGCTTTACAAATGTCCTGATTGATTGATTGATTGATTAGCATCAACAAGGTAGGAGGCCGAGTGTAGGGCTACAAATCCATGATACAGATTAATTTAGCAAATCACAGAGATGTGGGGCTAAGTGGACCCGAGGAAAATAACAAAGGTTAGGGAACAGAGTAGCCAGGTTGTGAACTATAGTGCGAGAGAGGTAGTCATAACAACTGGTGTTGCAGACAACTTGCACTGCACAATTAAATCTTTTTTATACTGTCTCTACCTCTACAGTCTGTACTGACCCAGCCTTACTTTAGCTGCTGCAGTGTTTTGGATGTGCCTAACCCTGAAAGCATTGCCTTTAGCTATACCCCCATTTACCTTTTCTTTGCTATCTCCATGTGTGCAGTTTTCAAGGTCTCCTTCTGCTTAGTGTGTTTGGTGACCTGACAGAATGCATTAGATGATCACATGAAAGTACAGCACTAGAAGCACTGTCCATGCTGATCTCGAAGTAGGTGGTCACTGCTTGGCAACATTTTTAATATTCTGGCGTAATTAATGTAATTTTGGGAATTATGCATTACCTCCCGTCCCTCCCTCGCCTTCCTTCAGTACAATTGAGGCCCCGCCTCCCACCCAGACCCGCCCCCAGCATAAAAACTCTGCCCGCCCCCACCTCCACCTGTTTTTTTCTGTCTCACTAGTGAGACTCACCCTTTCAGTTCCTCCCTGTGGCGGTGCCGGGGAGTCTTCGTGCTGGTTCTCTGCGGCGACGGTGTCCTCTGCAGCATTCTCCTGGCTGTGCCTCCTCTCCTCGTCTCCCTCGTGGTATGGGGGCGGAGAGGTGGCTCGGGAATCCGCTGCGGTGTTTTGGCGGTCCTCCTGTGGCTGGGGCTGTGTTTCCGGGTCGGGCTGCGTGGCTGCCTCCTCCCGGTGTGCTGTCTTACAGGAGTCCAGGTAGGACGGGTTTTTGCCCGTTTTCTTTTTTGTTTCTTGGCAGGGCGCGTTGCTTCTTGCCCCCGGGGACTGCCACTCTGCCGGCTGCCCGGTGGGGGCCGTGCATGGCCCTGCCTCCTTGCTGTGGTCCCTCTGCTCCTCTGTAGTGAAGTGCACTGTGTATTATCCTGTGCCTTTTTCCATCCACGGCTCCTCGGCTTCACGTGTCCTTTTCGTGCCGACTGGACTTGTGTGCCGCTGACGGGTTCTTCGCAGTACTGAGGAGTATATGTACATTTTGCGACCTGTGGATTCTACGGCCTGCTTGTGCGTTTTTCTTGCCCTGTGGATGATGTATACAGGCCATTGGTGCTGTGCCTCAGTTAAGACCTTTGGTGGCACTGGTTTTCGCTGGTTGGCTTCGATTCTTGTCCTGCTGCTCCATGTTCCCTTTGGTGGTGGCCTTGGTGGTTGTCTGCTACTGGGTCTGCTCCTGTCGGGGTCGCCTGGGGTTTGGTTGGGGGCGTACTGGTGTCCTCTTCCTCTGCTGCTGGGTCTCCGGTCCCCCTGGGGTGCCCTTGTCGCGCTGAAGCTCCGTGGGGGGTGTTCTGCCTTTCTTGTCTCATGATGGTGCTGGGCTTGATTGTGGCTGCACTGTCCTGTGTTCTGGGGTTTGGTTGATGCCTTCCGCGTCCCTTCCTCATCCGGCTGGTCCTATGTGCGACTGGTTCCCGTCTGGGTCCTTGGGTGTGGATCCTTCTCCCGCCTCTGCTCTGTGTGTGGCTCCAGGGTGGTGCGCGTTCGGGCCGTGGGTCGCTGGACTCCTGTGCTGGTCGGCAGGGTTTTCCTGTTTCCTGCTGGGCGGGGCCTGTGGGTTTCTTTCCATGGTGTCCCCGGCCCTCCTGGTTGGGCTTGCCCCTTTGTGCCGGGGTGGGGGTTGGTGCTGTGTTAAGCGTGCGTTGCTCATACTTGTTGTATGTGCGTGGTGCGTGTGGCTTTGTCCGCTGTGGTGCTGCCCTGCTACCAGTTGATTGGCGGTTTCCTGTGCGGCCTGCCGTTGGCGGTCTCTTCCCAGCCCTCCTTCTTCCTTCTGCACTGTGTTGGTCCTGATTGGTTTCAGGTTTCTCTGCGCGCTCGGTTTGCGCTGGGGCGTTTGCTTCTGGGCTGCGCGTCCCTGTCTTCCTCCTGTGGCTGTGCTTCTTGGTGGGGGTCGCCCCTTTCCTCCAGTTGTGCAGTTGACCGCTGTCCTGGCCGCGCTGCTTGGTGGGCCTGTTGTTCTGCTTGGCTGCTGCCGTGGCACTGGCTGGCCTGTTCTCTGCTTCTTCTGTGCCCTCCTTGGTGCTGGGTTTCGTGGAGTTTGCGGTGGCGGTTCGTGGTGGCTGCATGTCGCCACCTTGGGCCCTCTGCTTGCCTTGCCTTAGTTGGGGCGTCCTGCCTTTCTCACATGCCTTGCACTGGGGCCTCTCCGTGGTCCCTGCTGTGGGTTTCTCCTCTGTCTTTCGGGTGGGCGCGGTTTTGACCGTTTCTTTTGCCCTGGCTGACTGCCTCTTGGTCAGAGTGCCTTGCCCTGTTGGGTTCCTGTCACTGCTGTATGTTCTTGGGTGCTGGGTCGGCTTGGTGCGGGTTCCTCCGGTTTGGAGAGGGTTTGGCTGTCTCCGGTGCCTGTCTACGGTTCCTGCTGGGTGGCTCTGCTGGACTGGGTGTCCTGTTTGCTTGCCATGTGTTCCGTCTGCTGGGTTCCTGTCGGTGGGGCTTGGGTCTTGGGCCCGCTCCTTTCTGGTGCTGGGGCTGGGGTGTCCGGCGGCTTTGTGCCTGTCCTGGTTCTCCTGGGGGTCTGCTCCTGGATTTGGCTGGTGCCCTTCCATGTGTTGGCCCTTCGGGCTGCCTTTCCGCGGGCCCTACCTGGTGGTTTTTGGCATGCCCTGTATTTTGGGGTCGCTTCTCTCCACTTCCCGGTCACTGCTTCTTTTCTGCATTTCCTGCGAAGTATGCCCGTTTCTGCTTCCTTCCTCTTCAGCCTCGGGCCTTCGCCCTGGGTCTTCCCGCATGTCCGGGCGCTATTGGGTGGCTCTCGTTCAGTCTGTGCTCGGCCCCGTTTCCTTGTCCGGCGGTTGCCTGGCCTCTCTTCCTTCTTAGGTTCGGGCCTTGTGGCCCCGGGGGCTCCGCCGGCTTGTCCTGCGGCTGCTTGTGCCGGGGTGCCTGGCTTCTGCGGTGTTCCCTGGGCTTGTTTTCTTCTTCTCGGCCTGTCCCTCTGGCTCCTGTTGGGTTGGTCTTCGGGGTCTGTTGTCCCTGCTTCCCTTGTCGGTCGGTCCACGGGGGGGGCTCTCCTGGTGGCTCGGCCGCTGTTGCCTTCTGGCTCGGTGTTCGCTGGCTCCTCTGGCTCCACTTGTGGTGGCTTCGGTTGCCGGCCTGTTCGGGCTTGGCTGGGTTCGGGTTCCTGTTCTGGTTCCTGCTGCTCTCCCGGGGGTCCGCTTGCTGGTTGCTGTTGCGGCCTTTTGGCCTTGCCCTGGTGCCCTTTCGGGGCTCTCTGCGGGTCTGTGCGTGTTGGCTCCGTCTGACGCTCCGGTGGCGTTGTCCTTTGCCGCGTCCTGGGTGGGTCCAGGTTCTGGTCCTTGTTCCTTGGTTGCCTGCGTCCTGTTTCTGGGGACTCTGGTCTGGGTGCTGGGGCTGTCGGCTCTCTGCCTCTGTGGGTGTCCTATGTGCTGGCAGTTCTGTTATGCTGGGTCCTTCCTTCCCTGTGTCTGGACTGTTGGTGGGTCTTTGGGGCCTCCCTGTGGTGGTCCTGTTTGTGGCGCCGGGGTCGGCCTGGGTGGCCCGGTTAGGGTCTCTGGGCTGGGGTCCCGGGTCTTGGGGGGGCGTCTGGCCCTCTCCTGGGCCTCTGGCTCTTCGGTGTGCCTTTCCCTGCCCTGCCTTTTACGTTACTCTGGCCTTTCTGGTGCGGGCGCTGTGGGTCTGTGCTCGGGGGTTGTTGGTTGCCCCCCGTTGGCCTTGGGCTCCTTGTTTTCCTCTCCTGTCCGGGTTGTGTGTCGCTCGGTGGAGGTTCCTTCTGGTGGCTTCATGCCCTTTGGAGTTTCGTGTCCTTCCCCTGGGTTCTGTGCGGGGTTTGCCCTGCTGCCTGGCTGTTGTGCAGCTGGTCTTGGCTGTGTTGGGGGTTCCTGTTTCGTTGGCGGTGGCTTGCAGGCTTTCCCTCGGTCCTCCTCTTGGCTGTCCTCTGCTTGGTGTTTGCTGGCCTTTTTTGGTCCTGCTGTTCTGCTCTGGGTGTTGTTCCTGTGGTGCTGGCCTCCTTTTGGTGTGGAGGTTCCCTCCGGCTGGGGTCCTGCTGGGGTTGTCGGTGGCCCCTCTGCGAGTGCAGTGTGTTGCTTTCCAGCTTCTTGGTGCTCCTGGCTTCCTTGCGTGTTGCCTGGTTCTTTTTTTCCGGGTCTGGGTGTTTGTTCCCTGGCCTGTCGGGTCCTTCCCTTCGGGGTCTTTGCTGCTGGTGTTGGATGTCCTGTCCGGTCCTCCCTTTGGGGCCCTTGGGGGTCTTGGGTTGCGGCTTTTGCCTTTGGGCCTTGTTTTTTGGTTGCCATCGCCCCTGCGGGGCGCTTGGGGATGTTCTGGGCCCTGTTTTTGGATGTTTCCTTTCTGTCTGGGCTGTTTGACTCTGTTGCTTTTGGGTCCGGTTCCATTCTTTGTCCCTTCCGGTGGCTCGGCGTTTTGGCTCTGTCACAGGTTGCTTTTGCCTGTGTTCTGTCCTGCTCCTTTCTTGGCTGTGGAGTCTCGTTTGTTCGGTTTGGCTGTCCGGCATCTTTTGCTGTGGGGCCTGCTGGTTGTGGAGTCCTTCCGGGTGGGGGTCTCTTTGTCTATTCGCTGTGGTCCGAGACTGGTTGTGGGTTTCGGTCCGCGTTCTTGGTGGCTCTTCCTCTTGTGGGGGTGGTTCCTCCTTTGGGGGTTCGGGCCTCAGGGTCTTGTCCTCTTTGCGAGGCCAGGGATGTTGTTCTGCTGTGTTTTGGGCACTGTTTTGTGTTCTTTGTCACTCAGTTGTCCGTCCCTGTTTTCTTCTGCTTGCTATGTCCTCAATTGTACTGAAGGAAGGCGAGGGAGGGACGGGAGGTAATGCTTCCTTTTCTAACGATAATGGCATTACTCCTAGTCCTACTCCCTCGCCTTCCTTCAAGGACCCTCCCTCCCTCCCGGTGCGGTTCAACTGAGTGCTAGCTCGGCTTGTTTATGTACAGGTGGAGGTGGGGGCGGGCAGAGTTTTTATGCTGGGGGTGGGTCTGGGTGGGAGGCGGGGCCTCAATTGTACTGAAGGAAGGCGAGGGAGTAGGACTAGGAGTAATGCCATTATCGTTAGAAATGGAAGCATTATGCTTGTTATGCAAAATTCTCAAAATGGTGTTATAACACAATTTCATCTAATTGTGTGACATTCATGATAAAAATGTAACACAAATGGGCAATTTTTGCTAAAACTTTACTTTGAACAATGAAGTGCAGAGGGTTGTTTGTGGTGTCCTTGTTTAAATGCATCCCTGCTCCATGAATTGATGTGATGGTGCATTTTGCACTAAAATAGAGCTCGAAATAACAGATTTGCTTTTGGCGTAATTACAGATAATTTCATGTCGTTTTGTTACCATTTCACACAGTTACGGCAAAGCAAATTACTCAAATTTCACACATGTCTAGTAGTCTCCCCACCTGAAACAAGCCAGGTTTGTTCAGTCAGGAAGGGGAAGACAAGTAACAAAAACATATTCAGCAATGATTTGATCTCAGTTCTTAGGGTGGGTGTTTATTATGGGGACTGTACATTATTGCTCACAATCAAATCACATTCCCTATAAAGAATAATACATGCTTTCTTTGAGTGTGGTTTGTTTATATTCCTGCCAGATGGATAGAATGTTGAGTGATATGATAGATAGAATAAAAGAGGTTCATCTTAAAAGTAAATGAAAATATCGGAAAGTAATGATTAGGAATTATGAAAAGCAGTTATAATACTAAAAGAGTTTAAGAATAGATGTCCCAATACCATTTTTGATAGGCATACATTTTAATATGAAATTAGAACTCGGTGAGTTGCAGTATGTATCTGGAGATTTGCTGGAAGCTTTAACTATACATTCAGCAAAAAAAAATTCCTGTAGTACTAGCAAGATTGGGCACATGATGGATGATCTTTTACTAGAAAATTATAGCGTAGCTCATACTGGGTATTTTGTAGTGGAGTTTCCTGTGGCTTATACATTTATCTGGGGGCAGTGAAAAGTCAATTGACTACACATTTGGCTTTTTGAAGCTTTTAATGAAATTTGTGAAGCTTTGTGTACTAAATTGTCTTGAACTTAATTATTTGTGGAATCATTTCTTTTAATCTAGGAGGGTGAGGCATTTTTATGGTATTATAAGATGCTTCAGAAGATTTTGGGCCTTATTTAGAGTTTGGACAATGAGTTACTTCATCTCTAAGGGGGCTGATAATTAGTCAACTGCATTAGAAGCGCAGTATAGCCTATGCCACTTTTAATACGGCAGATTGGATATTCGCCACGTTTGGGACAGAGTGTTCCCATCTGCCAAACTCTAAAGAAGGCGCATGTCAGTAATACAAGTCCCAGTTTATAGTAATTATGGCAGTAAAATAGTATCTGCCAAAAGCAATGGTAATGGCTGGTTTGATTGGGAAGGACAGGAACTAAAGAAGCTGATGAGCAGGATACATCAATTTTATGCAAGAACTATTAAGTGGAACACAAGAAACAAGAGGTAAAATTTAGAAGGGTTTTAAAGCAAAAAAGAGACTACATTTTATTAGGAATTGGCTATTCTAACTTGAGGTTATTAATTTTGGTGATCCCTGGTAATTTTGGCAGCTGGTAAATAAATGAAGATGTCTAATTCCCTTAGCACCCAAATGTGTATTTCCATTTGAAAGACAGACAGGATATCTATTCAAGGTATATACTGGCATAAATAATCTATCAATAAATGAACCCTAGTGCATGATGTTATTTTAGATACCAAAAAAAATGTGATGTTCAAAAGGCTATTTATTAAATGAAGCAGAATCGAGCTGCTTGCCCAGACAATACTGGGGTAGTATGTTGAGTCGAGCTCATCAACTTTACTGATTTTATACATGAGCTTTTGTAAAATCCTGTTTGCAGCTATTGTAAAACTGTTGTTTAAAAATGGTTACATTAAATCTTGTATTCTACAGGTAGATATCAGAGATGGATGCAATTACAAAGATTTTCAAGACATTTTTCTCTCCCTATGTTTTGTCTTTTAAGCATAGCATTTGTCATCATAGTGAGGACATAGCGATGTTGGGAAGAACGGATTTTAAGTATGTAGCAAACGTTTGGGATGTATGTGCTAAAAGCCAAATGAAATGTATTTTACTGTGTTACAAAAGCTTGTATGAATTATGTTATTATGGGTATGGCTCCACAAACTTCTTATAAGCTATCTTTTTTGAATTACATAGTTATACTTTTTTTGGACTTTATTCTACTTAAATAAACAATTAAACACATAAATATATTTTGCAAATGTTGAATAGGAATTAAGATTGAAAAACATGTTTATAGTTGCTTCGCTATGAAAATAGTAAAGAAAATCTCAAGATATAGTTCTACCTTCACCTTGTGTCCTAATCTTCCTATAATAAGTCAGGCTTAATTCCCACACCTGTAATTAGTTATAAAGCTTGTGTTAAAGGATTGATGATGTTGGGATAAAGTGTTTGAAGTGACATTGTTCAGCAACGTAAATTGGTGACTGTGTTAGTGTATGATGGTTGGCTTATTGTAATACAGTGGTTATTTTGTGGGTGTTTTTGGGTGAATTGTGGATGCACAATGGTGCTTGTGGATGTATGATGCTAGTTATATTGGTGTTTATTTGTGGTTGGCTGGGTTATGACAATGGCTGCGTCAACTTTCTTAGCACTTGAGATAGCTTGCAATGTGATGTCTTTAAACAAATTGTTTGTATGCCTGTGAAAGAGTGTATGATTGATTAACGAAGTTCTTGCAGTCACACTTGTTAAATGTTGTTTGTGGGAATGTATGACGTCCATGGTGTTGGCAGATACTTATTTGTGCTTCTGTGTTATGGTTGTTCTCTGTGGGTATTATTGTTTGTATTAGAATTTATGATGAGTGTACATGTCGTTTAATGGAGTGTGTGTGTATATGTGGGTATAGGTTGGTAGCAGTGCAGCCATTTGATGTTGGTTATATAGATGTTTGTAGGTGTTGCAAATGAATGTAGTTGAGTGATATGGGGTGATTGGTCATATATTGCTGTTTGTGTGATCACATGCAGCTTTTTCTGCATTCATATATGATGTTGAATTTATCACTGCATGACTGTGGTTGTATTGTCATATGGTATTAGGTGGATTCAGGTCTGAAGGAGGATTGGGTGACGGAATGAAGGAATCTATGAGTGTGGGGTGTTGGCATGCTATGTGCTTATTATGTTTTGTATTGTGTACTGTTGGTTCACTCAGTATGATGGGGTTGGAACATGAAGTAGCAACTTGAATTGGCAATTTCTGTACATATTTTCTTTATCTTTTGTGAACATCTGGAGAGATTTTTTTAACTGAGCCTGCCTATCAGAGGTGTGTCTGTGTAACTACCCTGAACTCACCCCATTGAGGACAGCTAACCCCAACTGTGCACAGCTTTGACAGTGTCACAAGGTGTTGGCTGCAGAGCATGTACTAAAACTTCAGCAGGTGGCCAAGTTATTTGTTTTATTTATTTGAAAGGTTTTATATAGCACTGGCTAGACCCGGAGGTATCAGAGCGCTTTACATGCGTATCAGACCATAGTTGCAGGTTACATTGTTACAGAGGTTGCACAGTTATTAGAGCATTGCTACATAGTTACATGTTCGGTCGAGACAAACAATAAGGGCATATGCGTAGGGGAAAAAAGCAGGCAAGGGGAGCAATTCAGGGGGAGGGGGTAGGAGCAGGGGAAGTAGACAGCGAAAGAAGGAGGTAAAGAGGAGTGGGCAGGGTGAGAGCCACAGCATGAAAGAAGAGGGGGGAGGGTGACAGTAGCACAAACCGGTAGACGAGTAAAAGCTGTGTCCGAAGTCCAGTAAGCTGTGATCCCAGGGGAAGTGGTATCATTCCCCCAACTCAGATGCGAGAGGCTCCCTTTACACAGTGAACCCTCTCAGACGGGTCTCTGAGACTCCAAGGCCTACCTACTGGATCCTTCCCCAAAAAGGGGAAAGGGATTGCTTTGGCAAGGGGAACCATACCATGCCTCAACTGTGAGTGGCTGTGGACTCTCTCAGATGGATCAGTGAGACTCCAGAGTATAAATAGTTGGATATTTCCCCAACAAGGGGAGAAGGCGTGCTTAGTTAAAGGGCACAAGGGACAGGGGGCTAGGAGGAAGGTCGGAAACTGGCAGAGGGGGAACAAATGGCAAAAGAAAATCGCATTAATTACAGAGGGATAACACAAACAATACCCGGATAAGTTAGCGATCCAGAAAAAGACAGGATCCACGAAAGGCAAGGGTCAGGGAGGACAAAGGGAGGGAGTCAGCGAGTTGAAGAGTCCCACAGGGAAGACATTCGGATAGCGGAAAAGGAAATGAAGACGTTGTAGAGTCACTCAGGAGATAAATGCAAACGCAATAAGCTCAGAATCACAAAATAGTGATATCAAGTATTCAGAGCTAATACATATGCTAGTGGTTAGAGTTGTAACTATGCAAAATAGTAAGTTCACTCAGGGTTCTATAATCAAAACGATTAGGATAAAAACGATTTTATGTTACTTTTCAACAGAGTGAACTGAGAAAAAAGGCATCCAAGGGGGTAGAGAGAGGAAGGGGAGGGAGATGAGATAGGTTATTGGAGAGACAGGGACCTGGGGGGGGGAGAGATAAGGCCGTCTAGCCAAGGAGCAATGTCTGAGGGTCAGCAGGATGAAGTCCTCAACTCCTGTGTTCCCATCGGTGGAGATCCGGCGTCTCCCTGAAGGTAGTACATCATGCGGGCACCATTATTGGGGTAAGGCAGGCCTCTAATTGCAAACCTATACCAGCTGAAAGAGACAATAACGGCGAAGAATGCAAATAGGCACAAGACTGCTAGCTGGTCTCTCGGGCAGCGATGTCCATTCTCCTCACACCGCATCAGCGAACTCAATCGGAAATTGAGGCCTAGAAATAGCTCCCACACACCCATTCACCTATTCGTGAAGGCGGGCCTGCTGCTGGCAGTTACACTTTGGTGGACATCTTAAAGTCAGGCAGATGCTCCTGAGAAGTTGTCAGCCGAATTGAGGCAGCAGGAAGTCTATAATCACTTCAGGTGGGAAGACTCAGGGGCCGAGGCATGCATATTACCATGTCTCCCTTATTGCCATCATGTTGGGTCAGGCGCTATCCGGAGATTCCCGCAGGTGCCATTTTGAGGTCAGGCTGGCCTCCCTTCACAGTGCTCTCTCAGTGTAGAAGGCTTATCTTCAGTGGGCCAGTCACCAAATGATAATTCGATTGGCGGCCGCTGTTTTTATCACTCTGCGTTGCTCTTTCCTGGTCTGCTACCGCCTCCTCACAGATCAAGGAGTCACGGTTAATTATGCCGCGAGGAGCTCACCACCGCACCGGTCGACGCGGCAGGTTCCTGGTCTTGTGTGCGCGCTTCGGAGCCCACCTAATGGTGTCACTGCCTCCAGGGGGGCTCCCCGCCGAAGGGGTTGCGAGTCCGCCAGGCCTGGAGGAGCGGGTAGTCATATCGCTAAAGCTGTCCCATTTTGGAGATCAATGGTGCACGATGCCTCTCACCTCCGGACCGTCTGCCCGCAGCAGGTCCAGTTTCTCGGCCCCTCATTGTGCTCCACTCTAGCGCAGGTTCATGCCAGGTTAGTTTGGACAAATTCCAGAATTCTATGTGTGCTGAAAAATGCCTAGGGCAACCACGGGGTCCGGAGCTGAAGTGGCTCACGTCTGGTCAGAGCGCAAAGTTTACGTAGGGTGTCTTCATCCGGCTTCTGGGCTGAGTCAGTGCCATCAGGCATTTCTGCCCAATCCCATGACACAGGGCCTTTGGCTGACCACAGGGCCTGAGCACTAACCTCAACCAGGCAGAGTACCTTAGCATCTGATGGCTGCCAACCATGGTGCAGTGGAGTAAGTAAGTACAGCATCCTTTTTTTAAACAGTTAAAATCACTGAAAAATGCACAAATAAAGCTCAGTAATGGCACATACTCGGGAGTACTTCCACCCAACAGACCACGCACGGATCCTCAGCATCATCCTCGACTCCTCCATCACCATGACCTGCCAGATCAACTCCATCGCCTCCACCAGCTTCAACTGCCTTTGGATCCTCCGCAAGACCTTCAAATGGATACCCCCAGATCAGAGAAAACCATCACCCACGCTCTCATAAGCAGCAGACTGGACTACGGCAACGCCCTCTACTCCGGAATCAACAAAACCCTTCTCCACAAGCTCCAAACCATCCAGAACGCCACAGCCAGACTCGTCCACGGGACCCCACGGCACAAACACATGATCCAAGACCTATGTGACCTCCACTGGCTCCCTGTCGAGAAGAGAATAACCTTCAAACTTTTTCCCAACACCTACAAATCACTCCACAAAATCAGACCCAAATACCTCCATGAGAGAGTCTCCTTCCAAGTACCCAAGAGGAACCTTCGTTCCGCAGACCTCGCCCTCGCAGAAACCCCCCGCTTCCGCAGAACCAGAGCAGGCGGAAGAGCTTTCTCCTACGTCACAGCCAAAGCCAGGAACGAGCTCCTTGTCAACATCAGACGCTCCCCCAACCTCCACACCTTCAGGAAGAACTTAAAGACCTGGCTTTTCAACTGGTCCAGAGCTGCACCTCCCCCCCCCCCACCCCAGCGCCTTGAGACCCTCACGGGTGAGTAGCGTGCTTTATAAATCCCTGATTGATTGATTGATACTCAGCAAACCATCAAAATTCGCCAGTTACAGTAAACAAAGCACACAATACATGATATATCTCATGACGTTTGCCATGCTCAAAACACCAATATGCCAAAGCCATAGAAACAAAAAAACATTTATTAAAAGTTATGGCTTCGCCTCTCATGAGACATAGCCCCTTGTCATTTTCAACAATTATAATAAATAGCATATATCACACGTTCTCTCTCACTCTCTCTCTCTTTCCTTTTCTCTCTCTCTCTCATTCTGTTTATGTATGTTCAATATACTAACAAAGGTAAAAGGGATATTATAGTTGTGAAATAAAATAATATTTTACTTTACACTTGAAAACATAATTCAAAATTTACTAAAAAACAAAAGCTAAAGGATGTTATAGTTGCAAATGGCAGTTAAAACATACTGCAGTAAACTCACAAATCCATTCAAATTCAGCAGTTATAGTTATCTCAAGTAACTATAACTCATGCCCGAAAGTAACTATAACTTGAACACCGCCACACACAGTGCTGTTATCAATTATGTCATTTCAAGATGTTGTCAATGACGCCATAGAACATATCATGAGTGATGTAATATTTGAAGGAATTAGCAGTGCATGGATTGATAGAAAGATAGATAGATAGATAGATGGATGGATGGATAGATAGATAGATAGATAGATAGATAGATAGATAGATAGATAGATAGATAGATAGATAGATAGATAGATAGATAGATAGATAGATAGATAGATAGATAGATAGATAGATAGATAGATAGATAGATAGATAGATAGATAGATAGATAGATAGATAGATAGATACAGAGTGTAAGAGGCTGGAATCAGAGGCTTATTAGAGTTAATCATTGACTATAATGATTTTGGCTTCAAAGTTGGTGAGCATTGCATATGATATGGGTATCAAACATGATAGTAACAATTCAAGTTAACTCAATAATAAAAAAGGTATGATCGATCTACCCAGTACTTTAATGTATTTCTGAGCACAAGTTTAAGATCAGCAGCAGCAGTAGGATGTTTAGGCGGTCGGTCATTTAAGCCAGGAGCTCTAGGAGTAACTGGAGCAGATGGCATGAATAAGGATCTAGAGTTGATAAGTCACAGTCCTGGCAAACATTTTCCTAGAAATAGAGACTGGCCATTTGATTCTAGACTTATCATTTCATTTACGGGACATCTTCCTAGAGGACACACAACTTAGGGGCTGATTTATATTTCAGCTGACGGGTTTCCGTCACAACGGTGATGGATATCCCATCTGCCAAAAGAGAAATCCCAATATACTATGGCATTTATATTTTGGTGAACAGGATTTCCATCACCGTTGTGACTGAGCATAGATCTAAATTGGGCCCTTAGCGTGGAATAGTATGTACATTTTTTACGAGCATGCTTGGCATCTTTCTATATTTTCTTTTCTTTGGAGGGACTTGCTCTTTATAAAGAGCAAGTCTTTCCTGATTTTTATCATTTTATACACATTTGGCTTTTGCAGAATTGAAATATAAGTGCTCTCCCTAAGATTTGAAACGATCAAGGTGCTTTCCATTTTTTAACTGACAATGCGCCGAATGGGATCCATCCTTGGGGCTTGCAGACGACTTGAATAGGCAGTCGTCACACAACCAGAAAACCCTGTACATCGTGCCGGCACACAAATCACAAGGCCAGGCAGCTCATGTTTAAATAGACGAGTGCTGATCACAGAAACTATAAATGGTTCAGCGTTGTGGTCTAATTAAGCCATGTCACAGGCTCTGACTTACAGAGCTTCTGTCCTGATGAGAACTCCATAATTAATGCGAGTTCGAAACGCGTAGACTTTAATTCGAGCCATAAGATCATCAAATAATTTCGTTCCAACTGCTACAAAGTTCTTCAAAAGGATTAGTCTATGGCATTCTGAGAATATTGTGATTCTAGTGTATATATTAATGTGTGATGTTTATGTATGTGTGAGAAGGAATGTTTGAGGAATAAGAGTATTGAGAGTATGAATGGAAATGTGTACAGGGTAATTAATGTTTTATGATAATTTTATGTAAGTGGTATATGTTGTGTACAGATGGTTTTTGAAATGTAAAATTGGTGAATTATAATCAAATCAATGTAGTAAAATTAATGAAAAATAAAAAGATTTATTCAGAGAAAAAGTTGTAACGAAACATATTGTTTAACTCGTATGTTTCGACCAATTCATACAAAAGTAAAGAAAACGGTATTGGTATTCTTCTGTTAAATATTAGTTAGTGGCTTGGCCTTGCTGTTGGGAGACATGAGTTTCATATTTTTTCTATAGTTGTCAGTTAATATAATAAAATAATTGAAGCCTCACTTTACACCATCAACTTTTGTGTCAAGACTCACTGCAATGCTCTCTATTAACCTCATCACTGCTTGAGATCTTCCCCTCCTGTGCTGAGGGTCAATGTTAATAGGTGTGGTCATGATGGAATGGTTCCGTCATGAGCACAGTGTGGTAAATATTTGATTTACCGTCCTAATTTCTATGCAGGTAAGTACTTAATCAATAATAACTCAATCGGAAAGAAAGAGGCAGAGTCCGTGGTGTTAGAGTTCTTAGGGGTTTTATTCCTTAAAAAGGAATCGTTCTAGAACTGGATATCATGTTCCTGCAACCACAAGGATTCAGGAAGGGATAGAGCAATATTTTATTGACAATACATAGCTTATATACTTAAGTTACATTATAGAAACCAATACAGTAGGCGTAACAGCTGAGAGAAACAAGATAACAGCATCCACGTGGTAGTGATACGTAATTAGAAGGCGTGAACTAGGCGTGAACATAGAGGTGTGTGCTAGAAACGTCATAGATAGGTGTCACAAGTGGGTGGTGCAAAAGCAGAATCTTGTAATATCAGCAGAAATCTGAGGCTTGAATGCGCGCGCAGCTGCATGACGTGTGATTGACATGCAACTGGAGGGGGCAGGGGACTTGACATTTACACTGGCGGAAAGAGACAGAAGTCTGGCATGTCAGATCAACTCGTACTTCTATCATATCTGATATCTGATGTTTGGGAACCATACTATCTAAACGGAAAGGTCTCTGGGGCAGAAGCTATTCTATACTAACTGGGAGTGCGTGTATAAGCGCCTAAGTGTCTACATGAGAATGCGAGGGGCATGGGCCTTCCATGGTAACAGAGGCTATGAATTACTTGCACGGAGACAGTGAGGCCGGGCCCTTTGCTCTGCAGCTGGGGGGATGTTTACTTAAACTAGTAGGCAGGAATGCATTTTCGAGGAGCGGAACAGATAATTCGAAGGTTGAATACAGTCTTGGCAGGCAGCAGGCTGAGCTAAGCGCCATGAGCCGCACAGGGAGTAAGGCAGAGGTCACGGGTACAGAGACAGCCTGGGCTGAAGTTTTCGGAGTCAGAAAGCAGGAAAAAGGCTCGATGGCAGAATTCAGGGCCTACTTTGCCAGAGCTGGAAAACGTGTAAAGTACACTACAAAAAGACGTTGGCATAGTATACTTGGAAACGGAATATTCAACCCATTCAGGGTGGGTCTGAAAGAGGACATGTTAACGTTGGACGCAAATGTATTTGCGTCTTCATAGCTGGTACAGGAGGGAAGTTACATGCACTTTAAGCCGGTACATGGAGACGGTGGGGTACACGGTAGGGAACATTACTTGACCATAAAATTTATATTTCCTCATTCCCTCCTTGTTCCCTACGGACCCTTCATGATATATCGATCCTCATGAATCGATCAGTTTGTTCTTGTAACATCATTTGCTCATCTTTCTTTCTTTCACGTTTTGAGAAAAAACTGGAATGTTCAATGCACGATGTGGCACACAGTCCACAAATCGCTGGCCCACACTGTAGGCACAGGCAGCAACTGAATACTATGACTAGGCCAATGCCTAGGAAGGATAGGATCTTCCATCCCCAAGCGGTTAACGTTGTCCAGAACCAACCGGACCAAGTCCAGGTGCCTGGATTCTGATGTATCTGATTTGCAATTTTATGAAGACGTGTAATAGCTTGATATACCGTTGGCGCGTTTTCTGGAATGAAAACACAGCAACTTGACCCGATGACCTTACAAGCTCCGCCTCTAACTGCCAAGATGACGTCAATAACAAGACGATTCTGAAGAACAACAACCCGCATGGCGGACTGCTCCTCTGTTAAGTTACCTAGGGCGGAGGCAGTTTCATTCACTACTGCTTCAAGTGTTCTAGTTAATCTGCGTATTAGTTTACTATTTTGGACGGGGCCTGTGAAGAAAAAGAATCCTTTATTGAAATCTGTGTACTGCTCCCATGCCGTTTCAGTGTAGTCGACAATCGGGAGATCTCTTCGGAGCCTATTCTTTACTAGATTTGTATTTCTGTGATAATCAGGAGGAGCTAGAAAAACAGGTGGCAGAAGGAATGCAATGTAACAGGTACCATCCCAATCTGGAGGTAAGCGTATGTATGCGGTATGACCACAAACAAAGTAGGAATGACGGGTAGCTCTAAAGGAAGATTTACCTTGATCACTGAATTCGACCACAGTAGTACATTTACTATGACCTAAGTGTACTGAACCTTTCTTACTGACACATAAATCACCAGTGACTGGTAATACTGACATAGCAGGGAGAACTGGTGCAGCTTCGGATTCAACAGTAAGAATCATAAGGTTAATTGTATAATTACCTAATCCATATACTTCATTTTCTAGATCAGTTCCTATTCTAGTGGGAAGTCCCTTCTTGTCAGGGTAACAGACATTAAGCAGAACTAAGTTCAAGTTTCCCCAAACCCAGCTCCCTTTAAAAACAGCGACATCAGGATCTAAGGAATTAATTATTCTAAACCATGCACCACAGGAGCCATTGTGAGTGAACGGGTACGGAAACAGGGGCAGAACTCCCTTGTATTTCTGGTAGGGAGGGAGCCGGCCACATATCCAGCAGTTGGTAGCGTTGTTAGTCTGATGGGAGTGATGTAACATACTAATGAATGTGTTGTTGCGCAGCGCGAGTCTGTAAGAAAGTTCGTGGGGAGGTAATTCACTAAAAGAATGTTCAGCAGTGACATTGTAAGCAGATTGTTCACGCTTGAAAATAGGGTAGTATATAGGAAGCAATATACTCGCAACAATAATCAGAAGACTTAGAAAAAACATAATCAATAATGTCACTATACAGTGACTACGGAGTGATTTGCAATATGTACGTTTCTTGAGTTGTCTCTCTCTCTCTCTATCTCGATCTAGGGGATACATGTCAGAAACTATTTAACCGATTCACCTAGGGGAGGACTTAAACAATTAAACTGTCTGACTTGCTAGATCGGAGTTTCATGCGGTACTCTTCTTGGGGAGTTTTCTCTTGTTTCGGAACTTTAAAGTCACTAGGTTCGATACAGTCTTTGGAAGGGGTGGACGAGTTTTTTTCTGGCATCAGTTCATTGCACTTTTTTATATGGCTGGTATGGATCCACCACTTTCTGCCTTCAACTTTGATGGCGGTCCTCGTTGTAAGAAGGACGGTCTTCGACTCTTTCCAGCGGGGCTCCAGCGGACTTTTCCTGTCGAAGTTCCTAATTAGGACCAGGTCGCCGGGACGGACATCATGCGGCTTTACATCAGTGTTGTCAGGGAAGGCTGCGGCAACCTGTGAACGACATGATTGGAGTGCAGACATCAAGGAGGCAAGGTAATCTGTCAGCATATTACAATCAACATCGGTAATTTTCTTAGGTAAGGGCGTCCCCCACATATTCGGTGGTCTGCCAAAGACCACCTCATACGGGGATAGTCCTGATCGCGAGTGGGCGACCATCCTCATATAGAACAATGCAACTGGCAGGGCGACTATCCAGTCGACCCCTTTCTCTTTACAAACTTTAGCAAGACGTGTCTTTAGTGTCTGGTTATGCCTCTCTACAAGGCCAGCGGCTTCGGGGTGCCGGACACAATGGAATTTCCACTGATATCCTAGCAGCAGGGAAACCTGTCTCATAAGTTCGGAAGAGAATGGCTGTCCGTTATCTGAGTACACGACACGAGGCAAGCCGTACCGTGGGAAAAATTCCCGAACCAGCTGCCTGGCAGTGGTCGGAGCAGTGTAATCTGGGAATGGATATGCTTCGGTCCAACGGGAAAGTGCACAAACAATTACGAGGACGTATTTGAATCCTCGACAACGGTCCATCTGGATATAATCCATCTGGAGTACTTCAAAAGGGTGATCAGGAGGATGAAATCCACCTTGCTCTACAGGGACGCTTTTACCTGGATTGAACTGACAACAGATCATGCAAGTACGCACTTTCTGTTTTGCTGCTGCTCGTAAGTGTTTGTTGTACCAGAGATTCTGTAAACTGTCTAACATCGCTTTCTCTCCTAGATGTGCTGGGCTATGTGCTGTATTGATTATAACTTGAACCATAGAGTCGGGGAGAAACCATGTAGATTTTCCCTTCGTCATCCAACCTTGATCTGTCTGGATCCCTCCTAGTTCGGTCCATTTCTTTATTTCATCTGCAGTAGCATGTGTCTGAATATCGATTACATCTAGGGCGGGATCCCTGACTGTCATACAATGGGTCGGTACTATTGTCTTTGTCACGTCAGTTGTCTGGGTGTGAGTCAGTGCTGTATGTTTTGCTGTCTGGTCTGCCAGGTCGTTACCCTGGGAAACAGAATCTGTAACTTTAGTATGTGCTTTACACTTCATGATGGATATGCCTGAAGGCAGATGTATTGCTTCTAACAGTGCTTGAATGAGGGGACCGTGTTGAATCTTGGCACCATGAGAGGTCAAGAAACCTCGTTCTTGCCATAACATTCCGAAGTCGTGTACAACTCCGAACGCATAACGGGAATCAGTGTATATATTAACATTTCTGTTCTTGGCTAGTATACAGGCTCGGGTCAGAGCGATGAGCTCTGCCGCTTGAGCGGACAGTGTATCAATGCGATATGTTTCTTTAACTGCAGTTTCAGTGGTCACTGCATATGCAGCCACTAATTCTCCTGTACTTGTTCTCATGCATGAACCATCCACATAAAGTGTCAGGTCTGGGTTTGTCAATGGAACATCTGTTAAGTCTCGTCGAGGCTTTGTTACTGTATTAATGATCTCTATACAATCATGCGGGGCTGGATCTGTCATAATTGAGGGTAACAATGTTGCGGGGTTCAGAATGCTGCAGCGTCTGATTTCTATGTGTGGCTGGAATAGCGTTAATTCATAACCTGTCAGTCGTGCTATAGTCAAGTGTTGAGTCTGAGTTCTGTTTAAAAGAACCTCTACAGAATGTGGAACTTGAACTGTTAATGAATGTCCTAAAACAATTGAGTCGCTCTGTCGGATTGCTAATGCTGTTGCTGCTACTGACTTTAAGCACGCAGGGAGTGCCTGGGCTACTGAATCCAATGTACTTGAAAAATAAGCGCAAGGCTTATGTGAACCTGCTTGGTCTTGAGTGAGGACAGACAACGCTGTACCATCACGTTCTGTAACAAAAAGTGTAAAAGGTTTGCTGTAACATGGTGTCGCTAAAACTGGTGCTTGGCATAAAGCTTTCTTTAATTCTTCAAAGGCTTGTGTGTGTTCCTGAGTCCAAGGAAGGACAGTCGAAGTCGCTGCCTCCTGTGTTGTTAACTGAATGAGTGGTTTAGCTAGAAATGCATACTGAGGAATCCATTGTCTGCAGTACGAGGTGAGGCCTATAAAGGCCCGCACTTCCTTTTGTGTCTGGGGTTGCGGCATATTTACAATTAACTGGATGCGATCAGGAGTGAGCTGTCTCCCCACTTTGGACAGCAAGTGACCCAAGTACACAACTTGCTGAACACAGAATTGTAGCTTTGAAGGGGACACCTTGTGTCCCTTGTCGGCCAGAAAATGTAAAACTGTCAGTGATGCTTGTTCACATTCGGGTTCACTTCGTGCGGTGATCAGCAGATCATCGACGTATTGCAGTAAAGCGGTGTTAACTGGCATTTGAATACAATCTAGTTGTCTTTTCAGTGCTTGACTATAGATGCTGGGGCTTTCTGTGAATCCTTGAGGTGCGCGTGAAAATTTGAAACTTCGTCCATTTAAACTGAATCCGAAAAGGTATTGGCTCTCTGGGTCAATAGGTACACTGAAGAAGGCGTTCTTGAGATCAATTACAGTAAAGAACGTTGCTTCAGAATCAATAGCAGTCAATAGGGAAGAGATGTCGGGAACCACAGGATACTGTGGAACGATACATTTATTCAGTTCTCGTAAATCAATCACCAGCCGATATACTGGCGGTGCATTGGGATCAGTACGTTTAAGAATCGGAATGATAGGGGAATTACAGATATTGGAGTCGGTCTCTACGACCACTCCTTGGGCAATGAGCTCTTCAATGATTTTCAGTAAAGCCACTACAGCATCGGGCGGTAACTTGTATTGTCTGATTCGTGGTAAAACAACACCTGGTTTCAGTGTAACACGGTATGGTGTAATGTGCATGCAGCCTACATCGGTTGGGCCTTGCGCCCACAGGTGATCTGGTACATTTTTCAATCTGACATCAAACTCTCGTAATACATAGTGACCCTTGAAATCTCTCAAAAACAGTCTAACTCCTTCCGGAGAACAACATATCACAGCTCCTAGAGCCTTCAATGTTTTGATACCTAACAGATTTTCTGGACATGATTTCGTAAGTAACAAGTCTGTAACACGTGATAACGGACCCACAGCCAGGGGGACTGGTTCTGATACCTCATTTACAATAGGCTGTCCTGAAAAACCAAGGGAAACATTCTGTGAGCCTGAGAGGGGTGCCCCTGGGACTTCGTCATGGCTGATTGTTGTGCGGCTTGCCCCTGTGTCAATTAAAAACTTTCTGTCTTTTCCCAATACTTGACTGTGTACATAAGGACCCTCTTGATCTACAGGAATCTCAATAAGAGGCAAGCCAAACTCCCTCTCTAGGCTGTTTCATGTGTATCGTGGGTAATCGGGGTAAGCAGATTGGGCATACTGGTACATCTGTTGTGAAACTTGCTGAGTCGCGGCAATGGGCTGTGGCTGTGGTACCGCTACCGTCTGTGCTGTATGAGATGAAGCATGCGTAGGCTGTGAATTCTGCGAAGTCTGTTGCTGGGCCTGGTCTTGTCTTGGTGGATGCGGTCTTTCTTTAGTTTTACCTGTTGATATATTATGTTTCAGAACTGGACATTCATGTACGTAGTGACCTGGCTGCTTGCAATAGTTGCATGTCCCTTTAATGGGAGCTGCGGCGTGACCTGTCTGGGTCGTACCCTTTCTCTGACTGTCGCCTGGAACTGATTGGGCCACTAACATTTTCATTTTCGTGTCTTTCATACGTTTCTGTTCATGATCCTGTTCTTCTCTAATTCTGTTCTGATGGTATTGTAACATTTGTAACATCTGTGATGGCGTATTTGCTTGCCATGTACTCTCAACCTTGTATACACGGTTTTTAACTGCTAACAGGGAATTCTCCACTAACTTCGATACAAAAAGATGCGGGTACGACTCGCTACTTGGTTTAAGACCACTATTAATAATGAAACATTTCTCGAATCTTGAATAAAAGTCGCGAGTATCTTCATCTGGCTTCTGTTTACAGGCCGAAATAGCATCCCAGTCTTCCTTTCTAGTTGTCAGTAATCTTGGCAGAACCTATACTATCAAACCTGGTAATGCTTTAGTTTTCTCCCCAAGGCCTAGCCCTGGGGTACGTTTTTCCTCCTCGTCTTCTATTTCTGCCCATACAATCTTTTTGTCTCCCACCTCCCATTCTTTTTCCTTGAGTTTCTCGTAGATGCCCGTGGGCAACAGTACTTTTAACATTTTCATGATATCTTCATATGTGTAATCTCCCATTAGTAACATGTCTTTAAGTTCTCTGTGAAAACCTGCAGGGTCTTTATCATGACAGGGTACTAGTTTCTTCATTTCTAACAGTTCTAACTTAGTCAGAGGCGTGTGTACATACACACGTTTCAAGTTATTATCTGTTCCCATAACTGGATGCACTTCTCGTAAGGGGTTCTGACTTTCAATGCCATGCAGACGCTCCATATGATACATTTTTCTTTCTGGGGGTGGAGCGGGAACATATTCGGCACTTAAGAACGTGTTGTATCTATGTCGTTGTTCTAGAATTATTCGTATTAACTTGGTACTTAGGCCTTTCCATCTATCCATGAGTAGTGCTTCTAATGTATCGTGTAAGGGACCTGGATCAGAATGTTGGTTTCTATATAACGTGAGGAGGTGCTGAATCATGTATACACCTGCTAATTTCTGCTCGTCTGGGGAAAGGTTCAGAAATGTCTGCGCTACTGTGTCATCATTGTATATGTTCGGATTGTCAGCCCATAATACTGCTGACCGGGCTAGTTCTTGTTCATCCATAGAATTGAGTACATGGTACCCCATTCGTTCTCGAAGCCTTTTATCAGTCTCTTGGAACTGATGTTCCGGAGAATTCGGTTTTGTTATGCCAGAGAGAAAAACTCTCTTGCTTTCCGGACGAATGCCTTTCCTAAGATAAGTTCCCTTACCTACATACGCTATCGTGTTTGTAGTCTTTTCTTGTTCTTCAGGTTCTTCCTCCTCCTCGGAGGAAGCTTTTTCTTTCTCTTTTTCATGTATTTCTATCACTGCTTTTCTTATTTTTCTGTACATACTGGCTATGCAACCCCCTTTATCATGTTTTCCTTCGGATATATTTTGACCCCACTTGTTTAGTGCTTCTAATTCATCTTGTTCTGTCTCAGGCCTGTCTCGTTCTCTTATTAAGCAATTTATAAGAAAACGTAGTATATATGCTTGAGTGTCAACTTTCTGATGCGCCATGGCCTCCTTAATACTGTCAGGGTCCTCCCCAGTCTGGACAAAATGATATATTCTATCTAGGTGCTCTTTCATTCCTGAGAAAAACAGTAGGTAATCTGTAGCATGTCGTAAGCGTAGTGATGCTAAAAACATCCTATCATCTTTGCCGGGTACGGGATCGTATCTGCAAACTTGAAGCGGTTCTTTGAGTATATCGAGACGGGGTGATTGAAGCGAAAAATGCTTCTGCATATCCCTAAGGTGTAATCTATGTGTTGGTGGCGGGGTCTGGTGACCCCCGGTCGCACCTCCTGAGGCGGAGGCTTGGACATTATCTCTCTGTGGAGTCTGTATCTGTACTTGAACTTGTCTTTTAGTAGGATCAGGTAGAAGCGGTTTCGGTATATCAATTTTAGGTGCGGGAAGTGGTGGAGGTGGAGGAACGGTGGGCTGTCGGACGGGGAAACCTGGTTGCGGTAATGGCGGGTTATGGTCTGGAGGCGGGTTGCCACCCCCGTCACCGTCAGTAGGCGGGACGCGGACAGGCAGATTGGTATAAGCGGGTGCTACATCCTCTAGATAGGAATTCAGGAATATGTCTTTAGTAGTCCTGTGCTTTACTTTAGTTGGAACCAATGGTGGCGGCAGATTTTTCGGTATTTCTGAAGTGGCCTCAGGCGAACCCTCGGCCACTAGATACATGCCATTTACGAGATTGTTTCGTGCGCGGTCTATTTGCTCTGATTTTACTCGGATCCCTTCAGTAACTAATTCGTTTTCTTGGGCTTTATCTGATTCTTTAAGTCTGTCTTCTCTACGGAGTGCTTTTTCAGCACGTTTATGCGATTCCTTACGCCAAAATTCTATGGCGTCCTTCTGAGATTGTCTGGCTTTCTTTTTCCACAGTGCTTCTTCTACCTTCATGATGCACTCGGCATCCCATGTTCCAGTAACAGGCCATCTGTGTCTCTCGTCTAGATGCTTAGTATAATCGGCCCATAAATCTAGATACAATATGGCATCTAAGCCATGCTTGTGGTACATAAAATTTCCAGGAGTGTCCCTAGGGGGGATAGGAATTTCTTCCTCTAGTATCCCTTTCCTAGTTCCTATCTGCTTTAACTTGTTGAAAAACGGCATCTTGTTTACTTAATACTGAATACAGCTAGTTACACAAGAACACAATAATGCACATAAAAAAACAGTCACACTCATACCACAACATTAATCACATGAAAGACATTTGAGACATATATGACTACCCCCTATACCGGATGTACTGCTAAACAGCACAGATACACTGCTGAGAACAGTGCAAGAACTTGAAATAACTGATGTACTGCTAAACAGTACAGATACACTGTTTAAAAACAGTGCAGACCGAATTTGTGTACCCAAACCCGTCTTGATACGTCCCAGCAATGGTACTCACCGGGAAGCACGGAAACAGAAGGCCTCGGAAAACTCGACTGAACCGGACTGGACTCGACTCGACTCGACACGTGGATACTTCGGAAACTGGTGGGCCTCTTGACACCTCGGACCTTGCTTCTTTCGGCTAGGCTCTGGTCGGGATCCTCCGCACTCCTCACCCCCTCGTCTGGGTGCTGATCGCAGTCTTCGTCACCTCCGTGGGCCAGAGGGAGATACAGGAAATCCTGCCAGTACGCGTAGTTTCCGTCTAACTGATGGCAGGGGACAGAGCTTGCAACGCACCAACCGGCGCGTGGGGTGGGGGAGGGTCCCTGTTCGGGCGCCAAAATAATGTGGTAAATATTTGATTTACCGTCCTAATTTCTATGCAGGTAAGTACTTAATCAATAATAACTCAATCGGAAAGAAAGAGGCAGAGTCCGTGGTGTTAGAGTTCTTAGGGGTTTTATTCCTTAAAAAGGAATCGTTCTAGAACTGGATATCATGTTCCTGCAACCACAAGGATTCAGGAAGGGATAGAGCAATATTTTATTGACAATACATAGCTTATATACTTAAGTTACATTATAGAAACCAATACAGTAGGCGTAACAGCTGAGAGAAACAAGATAACAGCATCCACGTGGTAGTGATACGTAATTAGAAGGCGTGAACTAGGCGTGAACATAGAGGTGTGTGCTAGAAACGTCATAGATAGGTGTCACAAGTGGGTGGTGCAAAAGCAGAATCTTGTAATATCAGCAGAAATCTGAGGCTTGAATGCGCGCGCAGCTGCATGACGTGTGATTGACATGCAACTGGAGGGGGCAGGGGACTTGACATTTACACTGGCGGAAAGAGACAGAAGTCTGGCATGTCAGATCAACTCGTACTTCTATCATATCTGATATCTGATGTTTGGGAACCATACTATCTAAACGGAAAGGTCTCTGGGGCAGAAGCTATTCTATACTAACTGGGAGTGCGTGTATAAGCGCCTAAGTGTCTACATGAGAATGCGAGGGGCATGGGCCTTCCATGGTAACAGAGGCTATGAATTACTTGCACGGAGACAGTGAGGCCGGGCCCTTTGCTCTGCAGCTGGGGGGATGTTTACTTAAACTAGTAGGCAGGAATGCATTTTCGAGGAGCGGAACAGATAATTCGAAGGTTGAATACAGTCTTGGCAGGCAGCAGGCTGAGCTAAGCGCCATGAGCCGCACAGGGAGTAAGGCAGAGGTCACGGGTACAGAGACAGCCTGGGCTGAAGTTTTCGGAGTCAGAAAGCAGGAAAAAGGCTCGATGGCAGAATTCAGGGCCTACTTTGCCAGAGCTGGAAAACGTGTAAAGTACACTACAAAAAGACGTTGGCATAGTATACTTGGAAACGGAATATTCAACCCATTCAGGGTGGGTCTGAAAGAGGACATGTTAACGTTGGACGCAAATGTATTTGCGTCTTCATAGCTGGTACAGGAGGGAAGTTACATGCACTTTAAGCCGGTACATGGAGACGGTGGGGTACACGGTAGGGAACATTACTTGACCATAACATTTATATTTCCTCAACAGCGCGACCGATGCTCATGACGGAACCGTTCCGTCATGAGCATCGAAGGGGTTAAGTTAGGGCTTGCATAAATGTATCAAATGGATTTTTTTTACCTGACTCAAAGTCGAAATTTATAATTTGTAAATTGGTTATTGATGTGGATCTCAACATTTATAAAACACTAAGGGCCTGATTTTAAGTTTGATAGATGGTACTCCGTCCGCCAAGGTGGTGAAGGACATTATATACCATCAAGACTAACCATTTGGGAGCTTCTACTGACCCTTGCCCCCACCACTCCTTCACCAAAAGACTCCTACTGATCAACAAAGCACTAACACAAACCTATAATGCCTCTGTGGACTCAACCACATTCCTATACACCTGGAAACATGCCACTGCCTTCACCCAACTCAAGAAACCTTCCGCTGACTTCACCGACCACCTAAGCAACCACCAACTCCTCAATGCCACGCAGTCCAGATTCAGGCCCAACCACAGTACAGAAACGGCACCCATTGCTGCCTCAACAGCATCTGTATGATCCTTGACAGAGGAGGCATGGCAGTCCTCATTCTCCAGGACCTCTCTGCAGCATTATACACATTCTCACATCCCATCCTTTTTAAGTGCCTGCACAAGCTTGGCAAACACTTACCCGCACTCTGCTGGATCTTCTCCTTCTTAACAGATAGAACACCTGGCACGTTAGTCCTCAGAAGCCTGCAATCTCATGTGTGGAGTGCCTCAAGGTTCTTCACTAAACCCCACACTCTTCAATGTATACATGATCCCTCTGGCCAACGTCATTAGCGCACACGATAACCAACATCCTGACCTATGCCAATGTCAAACAACTCATACTCAGACAAGACCCCCAACACAAGAATCAATTTCACTGCATGCATGACCGAAGTCGCTAACTGAATCAAAGACAGCTCAATGCGACCAACATAGAAGTAGTGATCATCGGCAAGAACACTTCACCATGGGACGCCAACTGGTCACCTGCTGAACTCAGACCCACACCCAGAACCCATGCCAGCAACCCCAGAATAATCATCAACAGCAAACTGGACAAACCGCACAAGTGAATGGGATCACTGCATCCTGCTTCCACACCCTGAAGATGCTGAAGAAGTTCTTTAAATGTCTTGCAACCAACACCAGAAAAATTGTCACTCATATCCTAGTCACGAGTAAATTGGACTATGGGAACACTGTTGTATCGTAGGTAAGGAGTTCCAGTAGACATGGTTAGGTTAAAGATGAATACGTTTATTGTTCTTAGATGTTAAGTAGGTTTTTCAGTAAAGATGTAAAAAAGCCCCACCAGGATCACCCTCCCTGCTGCTCAGCCCAAGATCCAACTGACACTCTCTCACACAGCAAGCCACACATTCTATTACATCATCATTCACAACAAAATTCTACACAACACATTCACACTGGCTGAGCAGCAGGTGCGGAGAAACAGTATGAAAACCTTAGATATAACAAACACCTTCCACTGCTGGATCACTAAGCAACTCACTAGAAGACTACAAACCATTTAGAATTTGACAGCCTGACTCAGCTTCATCTCCAACATATACTTCACATTACACCACACCTCAGGGAGCTCCACTGGGCTACCAGTACACAAACACACTCAATTCAAAATCCTCACACAAACATTCAAGGCACTACACAACCCAGGACCACCTACTTGAACGGTTTTATCTCCTTCCACCAACGAAGCAGACACCTCTACTTCTCAGGACTCCAACTCGCACACACCCCAAGCATACATAGAACCAGATTAGGGGGACAGGCATTCTCATACATTGCTCCCAAAGCATTGAACCATATTCGCACCTCCTCCTCTCTTCTTGAATTTCAAAAGAAGCTGAAGACTTGGCCTTTCAAGTAACCAGTCTGTCAGGCAGGGCGAGGCACACACGCCTGCTCCGCACCAGGGTATCCTTACAGGTTATAGTGCAATTTACAAATATACATATCATAACATAACATGATACAACATATCTCCACGTCAACCTTCCTGATTGAATACCGTCTGTCAGATTTAGAGATCACTGCCAGGTCAGAGGTCATCTCTGTACCAAGAAGGGAATCTCCACGATAATAGTTCCCTTCAAGGAAAAAAGGTTTGGTTGGCGGCCTACTTCAGCTTTAACAGATGTCCGCCAAACTTTTAACATTTTGTTTATGTTTCACCAACAACCTCCCCCTGTTGCAGTTTGTTTGTGAAAATCAAAAAAAGTATGCGTTCCACATTGAGAGTTATAGTTCTACCTTCACCTTGTGTCCTAATCTTCCTATAAAAAGTCAGCCTTAACTCCCACACCTGTATTAGTTATAAAGCTTTTGTTAGAGGATTGATGATGTTGGGATAAAGTGTTTGAAGTGACATTGTTCAGCAACGTAAATTGGTGACTGTGTTAGTGTATGATGGTTGGCTTATTGTAATATAGTGGTTATTTTGTTGGTGTTTTTGGGTGAATTGTGGATGCACAATGGTGCTTGTGGATGTATGATGCTAGTTATATTGGTGTTTATTTGTGGTTGGGTAGGGTATGACAATGGCTGCGTCAACTTTCTTATCACTTGAGATAGCTTGCAATGTGATGTCTTTAAACAAATTGTTTGTATATCTGTGAAAGAGTGTATGATTGATTAACGAAGTTCTTGCAGTCACAATTGTTAAATGTTGTTTGTGGGAATGGTGTTGGCAGATAAATATTTGTGCTTCTGTGTTATGGTTGTTCTCTGTGGGTATTATTGTTTGTATTAGAATTTATGATGAGTGTACATGTCGTTTAATGGAGTGTGTGTATATATGTGGGTATAGGTTGGTAGCAGTGCAGCCATTTGATGTTGGTTATATAGATGTTTGTAGGTGTTGCAAATGAATGTAGTTGAGTGATATGGGGTGATTGGTCATATATTGCTGTTTGTGTGATCACATGCAGCTTTTTCTGCATTCATATATGATGTTGAATTTATCACTGCATGACTGTGGTTGTATTGTCATATGGTATTAGGTGGATTCAGGTCTGAAGGAGGATTGGGTGACGGAATGAAGGAATCTATGAGTGTGGGGTGTTGGCATGCTATGTGCTTATTATGTTTTGTATTGTGTACTGTTGGTTCACTCAGTATGATGGGGTTGGAACATGAAGTAGCAACTTGAATTGGCAATTTCTGTACATATTTTCTTTATCTTTTGTGAACATCTGGAGAGATTTTTTTAACTGAGCCTGCCTATCAGAGGTGTGTCTGTGTAACTACCCTGAACTCACCCCATTGAGGACAGCTAACCCCAACTGTGCACAGCTTTGACAGTGTCACAAGGTGTTGGCTGCAGAGCATGTACTAAAACCTCAGCAGGTGGCCAAGTTATTTGTTTTATTTATTTGAAAGGTTTTATATAGCACTGGCTAGACCCGGAGGTATCAGAGCGCTTTACATGCGTATCAGACCATAGTTGCAGGTTACATTGTTACAGAGGTTGCACAGTTATTAGAGCATTGCTACATAGTTACATGTTCGGTCGAGACAAACAATAAGGGCATATGCGTAGGGGAAAAAAGCAGGCAAGGGGAGCAATTCAGGGGGAGGGGGTAGGAGCAGGGGAAGTAGACAGCGAAAGAAGGAGGTAAAGAGGAGTGGGCAGGGTGAGAGCCACAGCATGAAAGAAGAGGGGGGAGGGTGACAGTAGCACAAACCAGTAAACGAGTAAAAGCTGTGTCCAAAGTCCAGTAAGCTGTGATCCCAGGGGAAGTGGTATCATTCCCCCAACTCAGATGCGAGAGACTCCCTTTACACAGTGAACCCTCTTAGAGGGGTCTCTGAGACTCCAAGGCCTACCTACTGGATCCTTCACCAAAAAGGGGAGAGGGATTGCTTTGGCAAGGGAAGCCATACCATGCCTCAACTGTGAGTGGCTCCCTTAGCGCTGTGGACTCTCTCAGAGGGATCACTGAGACTCCAGAGTATAAGTAGTTGGATCTTTCCCCAACAAGGGGAGAAGGAGTGCTTAGTTAAAGGGCACAAGGGACTGGGGGCTAGGAGGAAGGTCGGAAACTGGCAGAGGGGGAACAAATGGCAAAAGAAAATCGCATTAATTACAGAGAGATAACACAAACAATACCCGGATAAATTAGGGATCCAGAATAAGACAGGATCCACGAAAGGCAAGAGTCAGGGAGGACAAAGGGAGGGAGTCAGCGAGTTGAAGAGTCCCACAGGGAAGACATTCGGATAGCGGAAAAGGAAATGAATACGTTGTAGAGTCACTCAGGAGATAAATGCAAACGCAATAAGCTCAGAATCACAAAATAGTGATATCAAGTATGGAGAGCTAATACATATGCTAGTGGTTAGAGTTGTAACTATGCAAAATAGTAAGTTCACTCAGGGTTCTATAATCACAACGATTAGGATAAAAACGATTTTATGTTACTTTTCAACAGAGTGAACTGAGAAATAAGACATCCAAGGGGGTAGAGAGAGGAAGGGGAGGGAGATGAGATAGGTTATAGGAGAGACAGGGACCTGGGGGGGGGAGAGATAAGGCCGTCTAGCCAAGGAGCAATGTCTGAGGGTCAGCAGGATGAAGTCCTCAACTCCTGTGTTCCCATCGGTGGAGATCCGGCGTCTCACTGAAGGTAGTACATCATGCGGGCACCATTATTGGGGTAAGGCAGGCCTCTAATTGCAAACCTATACCAGCTGAAAGAGACAATAACGGCGAAGAATGCAAATAGGCACAAAGACTGCTAGCTGGTCTCTCGGGCAGCGATGTCCATTCTCCTCACACCGCATCAGCGAACTCAATCAGAAATTGAGGCCTAGAAATAGCTCCCACACACCCATTCACCTATTCGTGAAGGCGGGCCTGCTGCTGGCAGTTACACTTTGATGGACATCTTAAAGTCAGGCAGATGCTCCTGAATAGTTGTCAGCCGAATGGAGGCAGCAGGAAGTCTATAGTCACTTCAGGTGGGACGACTCAGGGGCCGAGGCATGCATATTACCTTGTCTCCCTTATTGCCATCATGTGGGGTCAGGCGCTATCCGGAGATTCCCGCAGGTGCCATTTTGAGGTCAGGTTGGCCTCCCTTCACAGTGCTCTCTCAGTGTAGAAGGTTTATCTTCAGTAGGCCAGTCACCAAATGATAATCTGATTGGCGGCCGCTGTTTTTATCACTCTGCGTCGCTCTTTCATGGTCTGCTACTGCCTCCTCACAGATCAAGGAGTCACGGTTAATTATGCCGCTTGGAGCTCACCACCGCACCGGTCGACACGGCAGGTTCCTGGTCTTGTGTGCCCACTTCGGAGCCCACTTAATTGTGTCACTGCCTCCAGGGGGGCTCCCCGCCGAAGGGGTTGTGAGTCCACCAGGCCTGGGGGAGTGGGTAGTCATATCGCTAAAGCCGTCCCATTTTGGAGATCGATGGTGCACGATGCCTCTCACCTCCGGACCGTCTGCCCGCAGCAGGTCCAGTTTCTCTGCCCCTCGTTGTGCTCCACTCTAGCGCAGGTTCATGCCAGGTGGGTTTGGACAAATTCCAGAACTGTGCTGAAAAATGCTTAGGGCAACCACGGGGGTCTGGAGCTGAAGCGGCTCACGTCCGGTCAGAGCGCAAAGTTTACGTAGGGTGTCTTCATCCGGCTTCTGGGCTGAGTCAGCGCCATCAGGCATGTCTGCCCAATCCCATGACACAGGGCCTTTGGCTGACCACAGGGCCTGAGCACTAACCTCAACCAGGCAGAGTACCTTAGCATCTGATGGCTGCCAACCATGGTGCAGCGGAGTAAGTAAGTACAGCATCCTTTTTTAGGTCTCGGCTAGTAACGCGCTGAAAGCGCGTTCTCGCCAGAGAACTATTGTCGGCGTCTCAGCAGTCTGAGAACACCGAAGTGAGACAAGACCTGGCCGCGCGCTGCGTTTCCCCATAGGATAACGTTGTGCGTGCGGCCAGGTCTTGTCTCCACAGCATTGCAGGGCTGACCGGATCGCGTTGCGCGCCTCTCTGGAATGCAGGGGGAGTCTGCAGAGAGGTGTGCGGCGCTTCAGCAACAAGCCCGGGCTATGGCTCCCGAGTGCTTGTTCCGTTTGTCTCTACTTCTATTTCTTTCCCCTCTCGCTCTGTCTGCCTGCCTCCGTCTCCACTATCACTCACGTTTTCTTTCTCTCGTTACCTGTCCTTATTATTCCCTAAAAGTCCCTGCCTATCCAAATACCCCAGTATATTTTCAAATTGCAATTGTTTGTTTAATATTTTCATACTGTTTGTACAGCATTTCATGTATCCACACGTTTTTAACAAGTCAGAGTGATCGAAAAGTGCGCATGTTAAATACAACTGCATACAAGTTAATGTGTTAAACTTGCTAGATTCTTGGCTGGTCTGAGCAATCAGTGTTTTGATAAGGGCGTTCACGTGCCTTTAGAATAGCCAATTGATGGGTAGTGCTGTCCTCGTTCTCTGTTACACTCATCCTCTTCATCAATGCGATGGGGGCTTTGTGTACCTGAAGAGGACCCCTTTGTGCTACCAAGTTCTGATCAGAAGCGCCATGCTCCACCCTTATTCCTCACTCTCATCCCCATCAGTTTCATAATTGATTCTTCCCTATCACGTTGATGCTACTAGAACCGATCTCAATATAGGTCAAGGTGGGGCAAGAAATGGCCAGTACCAGTCCAAGATCACACCAATATAAGCAGGAGCAGCCAAGAAGCAGAGGAGCTGCTGCAAACTTCTCAGGTGCTCTTCCACCTCCTGCACCCCCTCGAGAGGGGTCAACCCCCAGATTCCCAGCCCCATCCGAACAGCCAGCATCCAGCTTGCACGGTACCGAAAAAGGCACTCACCGTGATGGCTTGCCGCCTCTCCCTGTGCAGCTCAGCCTCCGTCATCCTGCAAAAGCACTGCTGTCACCCAGGGAGACCGAGCCGAGGCTCCGGAGCGGCGAGCGGGCTTCGCTCTGTTGCTGTGGGAGTGAGCAGGCTGCGGGGTGAGGGGTCCTGCCCGCCGCCCAGCTGTGCTGCTGCTATCTGTAGCTGGCCACTGCCTCACAGGCCATGTGTGCACTGAAGGCCTCAGCCGGTGCGCTCCTCCTCTGGGGGTGATGGGTGGCGAGGCGGGCTCCCCACCGGGGGCTGTAGAAGTAGCCGGGAGCTGCAGGCATGATCCAGAGGTGGGGTGGGGTGTGACACCCTGTGGTGGAGTGGTGGGGGAACAGAAGACGGAATTCCGTAGTCAGGGTCTACCTAAGTGGCTAAGGCGTTAATCTTGCTTCTGAACATTTGGTTAATTAATACTCAAAACTCCAACGGGTCACAAATCACTCTTTCCAAAGTGCCTAGGTGCTTTACAAATGGTGCTGCAGAGCTACGCTCGCATAAAAGACAGAGCACTCATTTTATCGACCTCCGAAGGATGAAATGCAGAGGAGACCTCAGTGGGATTTGGACCTGAAACAGCGCGGATGTTTACAGCCACAGTGGCATCTCTGGAAGTGATTTCTAGGGGCTTGGGGACAGGGAAAGGAGATGCACCTGGCCACAAATCTGATTGGTGGAGCCACCTATGATGGGCAATCGTGAAGGGTGTTTGTGCATGTGTGTGTGTGTGTGTGTGTGTGTGTGTGTGTGTGTGTGTACGCACATATGTCCTCACTCACATACAAAGTTATAGTAATCGCACTCACAAAACTCTGCACTGTATCTCCTCGCTGGGGGCTCTCACTGCGTCCCCTCTTCTTCCTGAGTGACTCATTTGGGTCCGGAATGTGACAGCTTCTTTGTGCGTCTCTGATGGCGGAGGAGTAATCCGCTCCCAGCTCATGGGATGTAATACTATCAATGGCCCTTCGCAGAGAGAAAACTACAAACCGGAATGTGGTTGCACACTTCGAGAATAGTTAGGCTGTTCCATAACGAAATGGCAACCACATGACAGTGGAAGGATGAAAAGCTGTAACAGCCCGGCCAACATTAGGACCCATGACCTGTATTGTACGAAGCTCCTAGGCGAATTAACTCACTGTCATGCTAAGATAAAGACCAGCAGGAAGGAATCTAGGAACTGGCACGTGCGAGTCACCATACTACTTTTCAATACCCATGGGCATTTTATTAACACTTGAAACTCCCACGGGCCACGAAACACTCTTTCCAAAGTGCCTAGGCGCTTTACAAACGGTGCTGCAGAGCTACGCTCGCATAAAAGACAGAGCACTCGTTTTATCGACCTCTGAAGGATGAAAGGCGCAGCTGTTTACAGCCACAGTGGTATCTCTAGAAGTGATTTCTAGGGGCTTGGGAAGGAGATGCAACTGGCCACAAATATAATTGGTGGAGCCATCTATGATGGGCAATCGTGAAGGGTGTTTGTGCACATGTGTGTGTGTACACACATCTGTGCTTACGCACATACAAAGTTATAGTAATCGCACTCACAAAACACTGTCAGTTACAGACTCGTGCATTTCCTCAGTCACTGATTTACAGTGAGAGGTACTTGGACAACATGGGAAAGAACAGATTTAAATTGTTTTTCACCATTACTTGATGCTAAAACCCCGAGTGCCTGCCGAAGTGCACAGCCTTTCAAAGCAACATTTGCATTCCGCAGCTTGTGCTCCATGCAGGTATCAGCTGTCTGCCCCAATCTGCCCCATCCCTCGTGTTGCACCTCTCAGCCTTGCTTGTGTGCGTTCCTCTCTCCCTCCGCCGTGTGACCTCTGTGCCTCCCTATGCCCTCCTGTGTCCTCATGTGGGCTCCTCTACACCCCCTGTCTCCGTCACTCTGTATGCACCAATCTGCCCCCTCCCTCGTGTTGACCCTTCAGCCTCTCTCGTGTGCAGTTGTCTCTGCCTCCCGCTGCCATTCACAAACAATGTTTATATACCAATTGCAAATTAAAAAAAAAATTAATGCAAAGCATTGTCATTTACAATGCCAATAACTCAAACTTTAATGCTGCGAGACCTATTGTATTGCAAATGCTTGTTTTAAACAGTTAAAATCACTGAAAAATGCACAAATAAAGCTCAGTAATGGCACATACTCGGGAGTACTCCCACCCAACAGACCACGCACGGATCCTCAGCATCATCCTCAACTCCTCCATCACCATGACCCCCCAGATCAACTTAATCGCCTCCACCAGCTTCAACTGCCTTCGGATCCTCCGCAAGACCTTCAAATTGATACCCCCAGATCAGAGAAAAACCATCACCCACGCTCTCATAAGCAGCAGACTGGACTACGGCAACGCCCTCTACGCCGGAATCAACAAAACCCTTCTCCACAATCTCCAAACCATCCAGAACGCCACAGCCAGACTCGTCCACAGGACCCCACGGCACAAACACATGACCCAAGACCTATGTGACCTCCACTGGCTCCCTGTCGAGAAGAGAATAACCTTCAAACTTCTTCCCAACACCTACAAATCACTCCACAAAATCAGACCCAAATACCTCCACGAGAGAGTCTCCTTCCAAGTACCCAAGAGGAACCTTCGTTCCGAAGACCTCGCCCTCGCAGAAACCCCCCGCATCCGCAGAACCAGAGCAGGCGGAAGAGCTTTCTCCTACGTCACAGCCAAAGCCTGGAACGAGCTCCTTGTCAACATCAGATGCTCCCCCAACCTCCACACCTTCAGGAAGAACCTAAAGACCTGGCTTTTTGACTGGTCCAGAGCTTCACCCCACCCCACCCCCACCCCAGCGCCTTGAGACCCTCACGGGTGAGTAGCGTGCTTTATAAATCCCTGATTGATTGATTGATCGTCAGCAAACCATCAAAATTCGCCAGTTACAGTAAACAAAGCACACAATACATGATATATCTCATGACGTTTGCCATGCTCAAAACACCAATATGCCAAAGCCATAGAAACAAAAAAACATTTATTAAAAGTTATGGCTTCACCTCTCATGAGACATAGCCCCTTGTCATTTTCAACAATTATAATAAATAGCATATCACACGTTCTCTCTCACTCTCTCTTTCCTTTTCTCTCTCTCTCTCTCATTCTGTTTATGTATGCTCAATATACTAACAAAGGAAAAAGGGATATTATAGTTGTGAAATAAAATAATATTTTACTTTACATTTGAAAACAATTCAAAATTTACTAAAAAACAAAAGCTAAAGGATGTTATAGTTGCAAATGGCAGTTAAAACATACTGCAGTAAATGTAAATGTGGGTGTACTTGTAAAGCGCACTGTGACTCCAAGGAGTATCCTGGCGCTGAAGACCGCTGGGGAACCCGTCCTGGTTTTCCCTGTGAGATGGTCCCTTTCTGGGTATCTCCAAGGTGAAACCAGGCATTCCCGGCGTCTGTGGGGGGCCGTTAAAGAGATGAGGCAAGCTTAATGCCCAGAGTTGCCGAGTGTGTCCCCTGGTTATAGTAGGCACCAAGGAGAGAATTATCGAGTCCGTTTGACCCTGGTCCACGACCCTGCCGCATCGGGAATTGAACCCTGGTCCCGGGCCGTTCTCTGCTTACGGGTCTGCCGCCTCTAACCAGTGAGCCACACCACTCCACTCACAAATCCATTCAAATTCAGCAGTTATAGTTATCTCAAGTAACTATAACTCATGCCCGAAAGTAACTATAACTTGAACACCGCCACACACAGTGCTGTTATCAATTATGTCATTTCAAGATGTTGTCAATGACGCCATAGAACATATCATGAGTGATGTAATATTTGAAGGAATTAGCAGTGCATGGATTGATAGATAGATAGATAGATAGATAGATAGATAGATAGATAGATAGATAGATAGATAGATAGATAGATAGATAGATAGATAGATAGATAGATAGATAGATAGATAGATAGATAGATCTAGATAGATCTAGATAGATAGATAGATAGATAGATAGATAGATAGATAGATAGATAGATAGATAGATAGATAGATAGATAGATAGATAGATAGATAGATAGATAGATAGATAGATAGATAGATAGATAGATAGATAGATCTAGATAGATCTAGATAGATAGATAGATAGATAGATAGATAGATAGATAGATAGATAGATAGATAGATAGATAGATAGATAGATAGATAGATAGATAGATAGATAGATAGATAGATAGATAGATAGATAGATAGATAGATAGATAGATAGATAGATAGATCTAGATAGATAGATAGATAGATAGATAGATAGATAGATAGATAGATAGATAGATAGATAGATAGATAGATAGATAGATAGATAGATAGATAGATAGATAGATAGATAGATCTAGATAGATCTAGATAGATAGATCTAGATAGATAGATAGATAGATAGATAGATAGATAGATAGATAGATAGATAGATAGATAGATAGATAGATAGATAGATAGATAGATAGATAGATAGATAGATAGATAGATAGATAGATAGATAGATAGATAGATAGATAGATAGATAGATACAGTGTGTAACAGGCTGGAATCAGAAGCTTATTAGAGTTAATCATTGACTATAATGATTTTGGCCTCAAAGTTGGTGAGCATTGCATATGATATGGGTATCAAACATGATAGTAACAATTCAAGTTAACTCAATAATAAAAAAGGTATGATCGATCTACCCAGTACTTTAATGTATTTCTGAGCACAAGTTTAAGATCAGCAGCAGAAGTAGGATGTTTAGGCGGTCGGTCATTTAAGCCAGGAGCTCTAGGAGTAACCGGAGCAGATGGCATGAATAAGGATCTAGAGTTGATAAGTCACAGTCCTGGCAAACATTTTCCTAGAAATAGAGACTGGCCATTTGATTCTAGACTTATCATTTCATTTACGGGACATCTTCCTAGAGGGCACACGACTTAGGGGCTGATTTATATTTCAGCTGACGGGTTTCCGTCACAACGGTGATGGATATCCCATCTGCCAAAAGAGAAATCCCAATATACTATGGCATTTATATTTTGGTGAACAGGATTTCCATCACCGTTGTGACTGAGTTAGATGTACACCGAGATCTAAATCGGGCCCTTAGTGTGGAATAGTATGTAAATTTTTTCCGAGCATGCTTGGCATCTTTCTATATTCTCTTTTCTTTGGAGAGACTTGCTCTTTATAAAGAGCAAGACTTTCCTGATTTTTATCATTTTATACACATTTGGCTTTTGCAGAATTGAAAAATAAGTGCTCTCCCTAAGATTTGAAACAATCAAGGTGCTTTCAATTTTTTAACTGACAATGCGCCGAATGGGATCCATCCTTGCGGCTTGCAGACGACTTGAATAGGCAGTCGTCACACAACCAGAAAACCCTGTACATCGTGCCGGCACACAAATCACAAGGCCAGGCAGCTCATGTTTAAATAGACGAGTGCTGATCACAGAAACTATAAATGGTTCAGCGTCATGGTCTAATTAAGCCATCTCACAGGCTCTGACTTACAGAGCTTCTGTCCTGATGAGAACTCCATAATTAATGCGAGTTCGAAACGCGTATACTTTAATTCGAGCCATAAGATCATCAAATAATTTTGTTCCAACTGCTACAAAGTTCTTCAAAAGGATTAGTCTATGGCATTCTGAGAATATTGTGACTATAGTGTATATATTAATGTGTGATGTTTATGTATGTATGAGAAGGAATGTTTGAGGAATAAGAGTATTGAGAGTATGAATGGAAATGTGTACAGGGTAATGTTTTATGATAATTTTATGTAATGTGGTATATGTTGTGTACAGATGGTTTTTGAAATGTAAAATTGGTGAAATATAACCAAATCAATGTAGTAAAATAATGAAAAATAAAAAGATTTATTCAGAGAAAAAGTTGTAACGAAACATATTGTTTAACTCGTATGTTTCGACCAATTCATACAAAAGTAAAGAAAACGGTATTGGTATTCTTTTGTTAAATATTAGTTAGTGGCTTGGCCTTGCTGTTGGGAGCCATGAGTTTCATATTTTATCTATAGTTGTCAGTTAATTTAATAAAATATTTGAAGCCTCACTTTACACCATCAACTTTTGTGTCAAGACTCACTGCAATGCTCTCTATTAACCTCATCACTGCTTGAGATCTTCCCCTCCTGTGCTGAGGGTCAATGTTAATGGGTGTGGTCATGACGGAACGGTTCCGTCATGAGCACAGCGCAACCGATGCTCATGATGGAACCGTTCTGTCATGAGCATCGAAGGGGTTAAGTTAGGGCTTGCATAAATGTATCAAATGGATTTTTTTTACCTGACTCAAAGTCGAAATTTATAATCTGTAAATTGGTTATTGATATTGATCTTAACATTTATAAAACACTAAGGGCCTGATTTTAAGTTTGATAGATGGTACTCCGTCCGCCAAGGTGGTGAAGGACATTATATACCATCAAGACTAACCATTTGGGAGCTTCTACTGACTCTTGCCCCCACCACTCCTTCACCAAAAGACTCCTACTGATCAACAAAGCACTAACACCAACCTATAATGCCTCTGTGGACTCAACCACATTTCTGGACACCTGGAAACATGCCACTCTCTTCACCCAACTCAAGAAACCTTCCGCTGACTTCACTGACCACCTAAGCAACCACCAACTCCTCAATGCCAGGCAGTCCAGATGTAGGCCCAACCACAGTACAGAAACGGCACCCATTGCTGCCTCAACAGCATCTGCATGATCCTTGACAGAGGAGGCATGGCAGTCCTCATTCTCCAGGACCTCTCTGCAGCATTGGACACATTCTCACATCCCATCCTTTTTAAGTGCCTGCACAAGCTTGGCAAACACTTACCCGCTCTCTGCTGTATCTTCTCCTTCTTAACAGATAGAACACCTGGCACGTTAGTCCTCAGAAGCCTGCAATCTCATTTGTGGAGTGCCTCAAGGTTCTTCACTAAACCCCACACTCTTCAACGTATACATGATCCCTCTGGCAAACGTCATTAGCGCACACAATAACCAACATCCTGTCCTATGCCGGGGGCGTGGCTAGCAGCCCATGAGGACGGTCGCAGCCTAGCGAGGCTCCCGACCCTCCGCCCAAAGATCCGCCGATAATTCTGTTTATGACCCGAGATCCCCGCGAAAATCGGGTCGATCCGAGAGCAACACCAGGGCCTGCTCCGGTTCGAGTGGTGTGCCAGGGAGTCTACTGCAGTGGGCGCACCTTGATGCGAGGAGCCCGAGACGCCGGAGCACAAGATGGCGGCATCCTGGGAGGCGGCTGCCGAAGAGTAGCAGCGGATCCATCCCCGACGCCCGGCTGAGCAGAGGAAGCAAGGTATTCAGTGGCCGAGGGGGAGGCTGAGACCGTCTGGCGCACCAGCGGGCCCCGACCTCAGAGCGACCGGCGAGGAGTTCGGGCACGGGAGCGGCTCCGGCGAGGCTCCGCCCCACCCGGGAAGAGGATAATTTACACCCCGGCTCTGGGGCCTGCTGTCCCTGTGGGCGCAACTCTGGCCCCGAGGCCCAGCTGGGCAAGGGAAGCCGATCAGAGGGGGACCTGAGAGTATACTGGGCCTGTACCACCGGCCTGGACCCTTGAGTGGCTGGTGCGGGATGCTGAGTACGGGCGGCGGCGGTGAGTCCCCGCATCACCCAAGGGACTGTAAATTTACGCCCCGGCTCCGGGGCCTATTATCCCGGTGGGTGCAGCTCCGGCCCAATCGCATAGCTGAACAGAGGAAGTGGGACTGAGAGGAGCTGAGAAGGGGACGGGGACCGACTTGTGAGTCACTGACCCCCGAGCCCAGACCGGCCGGCGAGGGCCCAGCGCACAGATGAACCCGGGGAGGCCCCGCTCTGTCTGAGAGCTGACTATCGACACCCCGGCTTTGGAGCCCATCATCCCTGCACGCATCGAGGGGGCAATTGGAGAATTCACCTGACGGCCCCAGAAGGTGAGAAACTGCAGTGGCTGGCCCCTGGGGAGGTGGAAGGGTCTCGAGCAATCCCGGAACCCTGAGGGCCTACGAGGGGCGACCAGAAGGGGACAGCAGCGGCTGGATTGGGACCTGAGGGGGAAGAACGTCTGAGGAAGACCGGCAGCCTCCACGAGGATAACCGGAGACCGGCCTTACCGCGAGAGCAGGGCGTGCGCCCTGGGGCTCGCAGCCGAGAAGGAGGCCCGCTTAGAGGGCGAACTCTGTCTGCCCACCCATAGACCACTTCCAGCGGGGGGGCCCTGATCGAACCCCCTGCGCGCTGAGTCCAGGAGGATATTGGGTCCAGATAAGTGAGCATGTGCACCGGGGGTCGGGCGCCGCCTGCGGACAGCATTCCTTTGGCGGGAGCCGCCGGAGGAGAAGGTGGAGAGAACCGGGTGGCGGGCAGCGGTCCCCTCGGGCGGTGGACCCCCAGTGAGCATACCAACCGACGCGACCCTCCGGCTGGGCCACCAGAGATCCCACACCCAGGGCACTCCTCAGACTCGCCCATCACTTCACCGTGGAGCCGGGGTACTGTTGGAGGACCAGAAGGTGATAACAGCACCGCGTGGCCAGCCTAATTGACACCGGGGCCTATAGAGACGGGGAGGGTTGATTGACCCCGTGGAGTGGAGTGCCCAGAAGGAGAACCCGACCTAAATTCCTCCTAATTCGTGATCAACGGATTGCTTGCTGCGGGAAGCACCGACAACACCTGAACATCCCTGGGAACCCAGATCTACGTCGCAGGAGCAGGATGGGAAAACCCAGAGGAGTAAAAGGAGACGGGAGCCCTGCCACGGAGATGCCAGAAGATACTTCCCAGTCTACAACGGAACTGCAAAAGATGCAGGACCGGTTCCTAGAAGCTATCGCTGCCACGAAGGATGCCTTACACCAAGACATTGTGCAGGTGTCGACAGGGCTGGGGCTCCTGTGGGCGGACCACGCAAAGTTAACAGATAGGGTCAAGGAAGCGGAAGACACCCTAAAAGACATCGTGCCAGCGCATAAATCGATGGATGGGAAGCTCACGGAAGCGATGGAGCGGATACAAGCCCTGGAGAGGCGGGCAGAGGACGCTGAAAACCGCAGCCGCCGGAACAACGTGCGCCTGGTGGGCCTTCCCGAAAAAAAAGAGGGCACGGACATGGTGGGCTACTTGCACGACTGGCTAAAGACTGTGGTGGCCCCGGAGGGTCTTTCTCCCTTCTTCACTCTAGAGCGGGCGCACCGAGTACCATCCCGGCCCCCGAAACCGGGCCTACCACCTCGCCCAGTGGTCATCAAATTGCTTCACTGCATGGACAGGGATTGGCTTTTGCAGCGGGCCAGGGACACAGGTCCCTTTCAAGTGGACAACAGCAAGGTTACGCTATTCCCGGACTACACGTTCGAGACCCAAAAACTGCGTGCCTCATTCCTCTCTATCAAAAAAGAACTGCGCACAGAAGGCTTACAGTACTCGCTGCTGTTCCCGGCCAAACTCCGAGTGGTGGTAGACGAAAAGGCGCTGCTCTTCACAACATCGGCGGAGGCATGGGCCTGGTGGGACACTTACAAAGCGGGCACGGATGGAGCTCAATACAGGGCCGAGGAGGAGCGCCAGAAACACACAGTCAGGCAGTCACGGAGGCTCCGTGGGCGCAGACAGGGGTCCAGAATACCGACGACCTCCCAAACGGAAGATGAACGAAGAGCAGCGCTGCAGGCAGTAAAGGAAGTGTTGGGATCGGCGCTGGCCCAATCGGCGAGAGAATCAGGCTCGGAGGGCCAAGGAACGGGCTCGGACACTGAGTTATCGGAGCTGGGCGGCGCCAGGGGCCCGAAGGTCACGCCACAGACATCAGGAGAAATAATCGAAAGCTGAATCCTGACCACATTAACTGACAAGGATGACAACGAATGGTGCAGCCTCTACGAACTATTGAGCAGGCCACTGTAAGACTGGAATATCGTGAGTCATAATGCGTATTGCGGGGCGGGGGCATGGGGACAGCACTTGAAGGTTTCGGAGGCTAGCTCACGCGCCCCAGGGCCCATAAGGCCTCCGTAGTATTGGCTACGGACTAGGGAAATTTGAGAGCACGTTTGCTCAACAGTTTGGATGGGAGCGACTCTTCTGCAGTTGGGTCCTGTTCTGGGGGAGGGGGGACCTGGAGAAGTTGGGGTAACTCAAGGTGTAGTGCGGGGAGGGGGGAGGGGGGAAAGTTGGGGATGGGCGGGGACGGTGTCGTGTCTGATGTCTGGATGCAGCATGTTGTTGACTTAAACCGAACAAGATGGGACAATGGCTAATGCGGGTTCGATAAAATGTGTGTCCTGGAATGTGCGGGACTAAATACAATGGCGAGGAGACACAAAATCCATTCTTACCTAGTCCGTAGAGGAGTGCTGTTATAAATAAAGGAGCATCAAGAAAGCGTATGGACTACCTGGCCTTATTTACAACAAGTGCATATAGCATTCCTCCAAGAGACCCATTTAACGAGGAAAAAGGGAGTGGCGCTACAGCGTAGATGGAGGGGCCACCTGTTTTACACCACGTACTCTGCTTTTGCTAGGGGAGTGTTAATTTGGGTGAGAGCGGGAGTTCCTTTCCAAGTAACTAGACATACGGAAGACCCAGATGGGAGATTTGTAGCGGTTGAAGGGCTACTTAGAGGTCGACACATTGTGCTTAGTAGCATCTACGCGCCAAATGTAGATCAGGCAGCCTATTTTGCGAAGCTCTCCAGGGTGCTGGCCACCTACTTCACAGGTCATATGCTAATGGGGGGGACTTCAACTCAATAGAAGACACAACACTAGACAGATCACACCCTCCGCTACACACATCCCCTGTACACAGGTTGGCGAGGTGCAGAACGGAATGGCAGGGGAAATGGGATATGACAGACAGGTGGCGCACACAACATCCGACAGAGCGAGACTACTCATTCTACTCTAGCATACATGACCTCCATGTCCGCCTTGATACCTTCCTCTGTTCCCAAACAATACTCCCAGCAGTGGCCCGGACTGAATACTTGGCACGCACAATATCTGACCACAACCCTATACTCCTGACGCTAGATTGGATAAATACAATTTCAAAGATTCCGACGTGGCGGCTACGACCGGACATGCTGGATGACCCACCCTTCCGCGAAGAGCTAGAGAATCGGATCACTAATTACTTCACAGAGAACGAGGGTACCGCTTCATCCAGAGCCATGAAGTGGGACGCATTTAAGATAGTAGTAAGGGGCACTGCATAGGGATATTTGCAGGGGTACGCAGGTCAATGGTGGAGGACTTGGATAAGGCTGAGCGTAAATTGAGGGAGGCGGAACAGGAAAGCCCTGGCCGCCCTGAGTTACAGGGGAGAGTAATTGAGGCGAGGGAGGCAGTGGCCGTGGAGGTGGAGCACCTTCGTAGCTTCGATTACAAAACATACTTGATGAAGACTCTTGCTGAGGGGGACAAAACTGGAACACTCTTGGCCTGGCTAGCGAACCCCAATAGGAGTACTCAACCAATTCTGACCCTGAAGGGAAGTGGAGGCGACACACTTCTAACACAGCCAGAAATTCTGGACTGCTTTCGATCATATTATGAGAGGTTATATAGGAGCGAGTTGGGGAACCAGAGTGAGGCAATAGAGGCTTTCCTGAGCGACCTGCAGATACCACAGCTGGAGCGAGAACAGGCTGATTCCCTAGGCGGCCCAATAGACTTGGCAGAAATAAGAGGGGCAATAAAGCGAATGGCGCGTAACAAAACACCAGGGATAGATGGGTTACCCATTGAATTTTACGGGAAATACCTAGATCAACTGACCCCGAGACTACAAGTGATATATAATGAAGCCAGGGAAAAGGGCAGACTTCCCCAGTCAATGCGCGAAGCCATTATGATTCCTTTATTAAAACCGCGAAGGGAAAGCACAGACCCTGCATCCTATAGGCCATTGTCTATGTTAACAACAGACTACAAAATTTTGAGCACAGTGCTGGCCGCCAGGCTGCTACCCCATATGCAAGACCTGATTCATAAGGATCAATCAGGTTTTATAGCCACAAGGAACACTACACACAACATCCGTAGCATGCTCAGGCTAGTAGATGACCCACCGCTGGGAGCAAGAGCCCCCCTGGTATTGGCGGTTGACATAGAAAAGGCCTTCGACACCCTGGAATGGAAATACTTATATAGGGTGATGCAGGATTTTGGCCTGGGTGAGGGATATATAAGGTGGACGAAGGTGCTTTACTCTTCGGCGAAAGCTAGGGTGAGAGTCGGACCCTTAGTATCGGACCAATATGAGGTGCATCGGGGAACCAGACAGGGATGTACACTTTCTCCCCTGCTGTTTGCGCTTGCGGTGGAGCCTCTAGCAGCAATGGCTAGGCGGGGGGTACACTACAACGGGTTAGAAGCCAGAGGGGCCCACCACTTCATCTCCCTATATGCAGACGACCTTCTCCTCTTCTTAGAAGATGCTGAGGGAGCTGTGGACGGCGCAAAGAGACTGTTAGCGCGCTTCGGCGAAATATCAGGACTGCGGGTTAACTGGACAAAAACCTGCCTCTTCCCGCTGAGGAAGGAGGAGGAGCGCCCCCTAGCCCACCCAGAGCTTAGATGGGAGCCCAGCTGCCTGAGCTACCTAGGAGTGTACATATATCACGAGCCCGCGGACCTTCTAGACGGTAATGTAGGTCGCTGTATCCGCGCATTGCAGGGCAGTATGACCTTCTGGGCCACCCTGCCCCTTTCAATGGCGGGCCGGGTTTCACTCCTAAAAATGATAGCCCTACCGCGATTAATATATTTCTTCCGGACCCTCCCCGTGTGGATACCTGGAGCGATCTTCAGACGATTGAGATCGATGATTGTGTCCTTTTTATGGGGAACGGGCAGACGTAGAATTGCATTGGCGACGCTGACCCGCCCGAAGGATGAGGGTGGCCTAGCGGTCCCAGATTTCGAGCTCTACTACTTGGCGGCCCAATTACAGTTCTTTACACAGGAGGTTGCGAGGGTCTACCGCGGCCCGGAGCAGGAGAGGGAGAACGGCACCCCCCGCCATATACTGGCATGCATTACCATGCAGCAAAAATTGAGGCTCGGAGGGCTGACCCAAGAAGAACGGACGCTCCGATTGTGTTGGAATCACTCGCAAAAGCGAACTGGACCCGGGCACCCGTATGCGCCTGAGATCCCGCTGGGCATGGTGACAGCTCTCCCACATGGCGGAGACTGGTCGAGACTACGACTGTGGGAAGAGGCAGGGTTACAGGTGGTGGGGGATCTTTATGATGACGGAGTATTGGACCCGTACCAGACATTACAGGAAAGATACGACCTTCCGAGGGGAGACTACTTAATGCATGCGGCGGTGGTGAGAGACATACAGGCGCACTGGGGGGAGGGACTGATGGAGCCCACGACGACACTGGCGTGCCAATACACAATGATGGTGGCAGGAACGTTTAAGGCAGTTACATGCCTATATTCCAGAATGCACAAAGAAACCCTACAACCACTTACACCGCTGAAGAATAAATGGGAAGCAGACCTACAGTTAGAAATCCCAGACACGGCGTGGTCCCAACTAGTGCGGAGGGCTAGGAAGAGCCCCAGAAACGCGAGTTTCCAACTAATACACCTCTATATCCTCCACAGGGCCTACCTCACCCCGAGTAAAATAGCAGCGTACTTTGGAGCAGAGGACGCAGCATGCCCCAGATGTAACCAGTTAGGAGCAGACCTAGTACACATGCTGAGGGGCTGCCCCCGCTTACAAGAGTATTGGAGGGAAATAGGTGACACCCTGAATGAAGTAGCGGACAGGGAACTGCAGTACGATAGCGCGGTCACTATATTACACTGGTTCCCACACACACGCAAGAACAAACTGTCTAGCAAATTGATCAACATGGGTCTACTTATTGCAAAGAGAGAGCTGACCAAGGGGTGGAAGTCGAAGGTAGGGCCAACACACCGGAGGTGGCTGCATGAATTTTTGAAGTGTTACACAGGAAGGGTTAAACCCAGTAAAGTCAAGGGACCTGGGTAGTTATGAGGTACAAGGGAAAGGGGTCCCAGACAAAGAACTAATAATTACAATTTAGTGCACTTATTTCAAAAAGACAAATTATTCAATGCAAAAGAATTTATTTCAAAATTGCATTATTACCTTTCATTGGTTAGGTTTTCATCAACATTTTTTCACAAACTTTATGTATATGTGCCCACATACACAACAGGGAGGGGAGGTGAAGTGAGGGAAAGTGTCAAAGATAAAGTAGGATTAAGGGGAATAGTCAGAGTCATTCGTGACAGGTATTCATCATAGCTCCAAAAACAATGTTCATGTGGTTCCTTGAAACAAGGGCCACAATATCACGCTCATATAGAGTCCAAAAATCCAATGATGTAGACCACCTAACTCTCCTTCAGCTGCTTTGGTCTAGCTTGGGGTAGGAGTTGGTGAAGTTTCAACGGTCTACGTTTCGACACAAAAGTTGCGTAGGATATTAGTCCTTACAAAAAGGGTCTTCTTCAGGACAGAATGGTTGTGGGTGGGCAACCTCCTATCGCACAGAAAGAGAGGTTGTTGATCCAGAGTTTTATGGGACTTGTAATTAGTTCCTCACAAGCACTTGTGTGTGCTAATGACACATAAGTCACTCTCAGGCGGCAGGGACCTCGTCGTATTGCTGCTGTGACATGTGCTTCTACATATTCGAGAAGCGCGTATACTCCGTGTGGTGTATAAGCCTGAGTGCTGTATGTGTGGCTGGAACAGATGTCTCTGGTGGGTTCTAGAGGCGTCAGGTCGCCAATGTCGAAATGGGAACACAGGGGAATCTTCGTCAGAACCTCTATATTATTGCTCTCAATAGATAGAAAAGAATTGCGCCAATGTGTTAAAAGAGCCCTCCTGAACAGCCGGTACAGAAGTCAATCTAATTGAGCCCACTCGTCTCATCTGAATTTTTAAAGTGGGCAACGGTGTAGAGTACGATCAGATACCAACTGGACCGCCGTAGCTCAGACGAGAAAGCACAGGACGCAGCAATGGCATGGGAAATATTAGTATAGGCGCTGAGAGATAGTACAGTGGACGAGGAGGGAGAAGAGGAGGCGGAGGGACAGGTGGCTCCAGTAGAGATGGTAATGACCCCGACACCTACACCGGACACACACACACAGTAAAAATACAAAGCTCCGAAGGCCCACAGTATAGGCACATATCCTAGCGCTAGGCATAGACTTAGACACCGGGGAGGGAGGGGGGGGAGGGAAGCATCCCGGTATCCTGTAGCGGAACATGTACATATTTTGACGAGTGATAGTGAGAATGGGGCGAAAAAATAAAAGCAGAGGGCCCCATATGTTGACTGCAGCAGACAACCCAGTCAAGAGTGTAAAATGTAAATGAGTAGCGCCGCCCGACCTCCGGGATGTGGGCTGAATGGCTGTGTATGTGACATCTGGGATGAGATAGGAGAATGACTCTGCATTCAGAGATCCTGAGTCCAGCAAAGTACACTGTAATTGACTCTGCAATAAAAATTGTTTTAAAAAAAATCCTGTCCTATGCCAATGTCAAACAACTCATACTCAGACAAGACCCCCAACACAAGAATCAATTTCACTGCATGCATGACCGAAGTCGCTAAATGAATCAAAGACAGCTCAATGCGACCAACATAGAAGTAGTGATCATCGGCAAGAACACTTCACCATGGGACGCCAACTGGTCACCTGCTGAACTCAGACCCACACCCAGAACCCGTGCCAGCAACCCCAGAATAATCATCAACAGCAAACTGGACAGACCGCACAAGTGAATGGGATCACTGCATCCTGAAAATTGTCACTCCTATCCTAGTCACCAGTAAATTGGACTATGGGAACACTGTTGTATCGTAGGTAAGGAGTTCCAGTATACGTGGTTAGGTTAAAGATGAATATGTTTATTGTTCTTAGATGTTAAGTAGGTTTTTCAGTAAAGATGTAAAAAAGCCCCACCAGGATCAGCCTCCCTGCTGCTCAGCCCAAGATCCAACTGACACTCTCTCACACAGCAAGCCACACATTCTATTACATCATCATTCACAACAAAATTATACACAACACATTCACACTGGCTGAGCAGCAGGTGCGGAGAAACAGTATGAAAACCTTAGATATAACAAACACCTTCCACTGCTGGATCACTAAGCAACTCACTAGAAGACTACAAACCATTTAGAATTTGACAGCCTGACTCAGCTTCATCTCCAACACATACTTCACATTACACCACACCTCAGGGAGCTCCACTGGGCTACCAGTACACAAACACACTCAATTCAAAATCCTCACACAAACATTCAAGGCACTACACAACCCAGGACCACCTACTTGAACAGTTTTATCTCCTTCCACCAACGAAGCAGACACCTCTACTTCTCAGGACTCCAACTCGCACACACCCCAAGCATACATAGAACCAGATTAGGGGGACAGGCATTCTCATACATTGCTCCCAAAGCATTGAACCATATTTGCACCTCCTCCTCTCTTCTTGAATTTCAAAAGAAGCTGAAGACTTGGCCTTTCAAGTAACCAGTCTGTCAGGCAGGGCAAGGCACACATGCCTGCTCCGCACCAGGGTATCCTTACAGGTTATAGTGCACTTTACAACTATACATATCATAACATAACATGATACAACATATCTCCACGTCAACCTTCCTGATGGAATACCGTCTGTCAGATTTAGAGATCACTGCCAGGTCAGAGGTCATCTCTGTACCAAGAAGGGAATCTCCATGATAATTGTTCCCTTCAAGGAAAAAAGGTTTGGTTGGCGGCCTACTTCAGTTTTGACAGATGTCCACCAAACTTTTAACATTTTGTTCGTGTTTCACCAACAAGCTCCCTGTTTGTTTGTGAAAATCAAAAAAAGTATGCGTTCCACATTGGGAGTTTTCTCTCTAGGCTCCTTCACTGGAAACCTTATGGTCTGCCTGTGTCTATATGAGGTGGATGTGTTGAAAAAGGTACAGGCAGAAGAACTTTTCCGAAGTTGCCCGGCGTTAGCCGCCTCTATACCCACTTAAGTTTACCAAACAAAGAGGCAGGCGCTGGAGACTGGAAGGCAGGAAACAGAAGTTTATTCTCTCCGGAGGAGAAACACATCAGTTCGGACAGCAAGTATCGTCACGAGGTGCTCTAACTGCATCTCGGAGGCCTGGCCTCTTATACACAGGTTTATTACTTTATTGCATAAAACACATCTCTGTCAACCCTTTGATGTACGGAAAGACATCCTCGACATCCTCGGAATCCCCGCTTCAGGCCCGTTCCCACACACATTTACAGTTGAAGTCCCCACCCCGGTCACAACGGATGATGATTATCGCGCAGCTGGACATTCCGCCGATTCACGGAATGTGTGAGGTTGATCGGATCTCATGGGGTGGGGGCTTTGATTAGCTCAAGGATCCTTTGATGGGGGGGGTGTTTCCTACTGTACAGGAGGAAGGGGGCAATGACAGTACCAGCAGGGCCAGGTGGCGGCTTGGGAACGAGTGAGACAAACGGGCACAAAGGAAAGAGGGGTGTTATCAAGGGATCCGGGACCATGAAAGGGATGGAGGGAAGTGTCGCGCTGGGAACAGGATGGGGTTTCGAGGCAGAGCTGCGTGGAAGAGGGGTTTATGACCCAAGGCATGTGAGAGCGGGGGCTGGCAGCATGCGGGGGGGTGTGCTTGTGAGGGTGAAGAGCCGTGCTAGGGGTCAGCGGCGTGCAGAGTGTGGTTCTGACCAAGGCACCTAAAATGGCGGGTGTGCACGACAAAAAGTGTGGCATTCGGGGGAAAAGGGCAAGATGACGCAGATAATGTTTACCAAACCGTATTAATTTTCCACAGTCCTCCCTTTAACATTCACAAGACATCTTGCTGGCCTATTTCCTATCCATGTCTACTGTGGCAGTCATAAGTAAAGAAGTAGGAACCCAGGTGCAGGAGCTGTGCATAAACATTACATTTAAAATCTTTCATCTTAGGAGGCGGGCCCATCGTTAAGCTCGTTGCAGGAAAGTCATAGTAATGCAATATCGGACAGAAAGGATTCTGCAGTGAGAGCGTTGGGTACATTTCATTAGATGCTTATAGTCATTCGGAATATGAACTGATAGGTTATTACATATGTAAGTTCATTTTGTACTTGGTTGGAGCATAATCAATACAATGGTAGCTGGGAGAGAAATGAGACGTAGTAAAAACGATAATCAGGGGTGTCATTGTTCGAAGAGGAGGGGTGTTGCTTTTCCCAGTGTCTTATTGTCGTGGACCATTATTAGTGAGTTCTCAGCATTCTTTGTCGTCTTCTGTTGGTACTGTTAAGCACCGGCGGTGGAGCTATGCGTCCAGCTCTATTCCAGGTCCTGCGTTGCAGGGCATGACCTTTTCTTCGTTTTTCTGGTCAAAAAAGTCCTTTTTTTCGCTGTGTCCTAACTATTCTTTCACGGGTACCTTAGACAGGGCACCCAAGTTTCATTTGAGTTCGCAACAAAAACCCTATTCTATCTGATTGCAGTTTTTCTTTCTCGAGTCGATTGTCAAAGAGTTCAGGTGGAAGAAGGGGGTGTGTGAGCGGTCCTTAGGGTAGGTCGGAGGAAGAGGGGATGGAGCAGGGCCAGATCGGGGACAGACCAGGGGGACGAAAAATTTCAGGTAGGTGGGCCCATGATCGGGCTCAGAGGGCGGGGACTTTCGGCATTTGTTGATCATCGAACACGGGCATCAGGTCAGCCCTTTCCTTTCATTTGGTCGGAAACAATGCCTCGTCCTGCGACTCCTTACTGTTGCGGTCCCGCCTTGGTCAAAGTCGCAGATGTTCCACGATCAGCAGTCAGGCCGCGTGCTCCCACATCCGGTCTCTCTCTCCTCCGACGGTGGTACCCTTAAATGAGTTTGAAGGGGCGTGGCCAAGATGGCGGAGTGAGCAGACGTGCTCTATCGAAGCTCCCGCCGCCGGCCGTTAATTTCAGCATTATTTACAGCAAATGCCCTGACCGAGCACTTCCCCGGCGGGCCTGAGGCCGGCATTGCGGCGGGGGGGTGCAGGACGGTTGTGCTGCCGGTTCCCGGCGTGGAGCCCCGGCTGACCCGGCCCGGAGATTTGGCGGCGCTGAGGGCCTGAGGGGAGCGCTGCAGGACATCGAGGCCGCGGGAGGCGGAGCCTACACGCCGACTCGAGCGTTCCTGTGCCCGGCGGCTGCTGTGACGGCGAGCCCGGCCCGCGCTGCTGAGCGCGAGGCCCCCGTGGTCCCTTGTCGGGGGCTTCTGCGGGCTCGCCACGCCGCCCTGCTGCTCGGCGGAGCACCTTGCTGGTGGAGGTCATCGGCGGATCCGGCCTGGGGGACGGGCGAAGAAGCCCGAGACACGGAGGTGAGGAGCGGGGGTAGACGGGCGCCCCCCCACCCCCCCCCGGCCCAGCGGACCTCCCATTGACGAGGGGCCATCGGGAGATAGAGGAATCCGGCCGGCACCCCCACGAGCGAGACCACTAGCGGCGCGGCGAGGCGGCAGTCAGAGGCGGCCGGGACCACGACCCGCCTGCGCTGGGCCTGACTGCGTGGCACCCCGCCGCCGCCGGTCCCCGCCTGCAACACTGCCCCAATCAGTGGCTGGACCTGCGCGCCTAGACGCTCAGCGAGGGAGGTGGTGGCCCGTCGGCCCGAGGGGCGACCGAGGAGATCCGCGGGGACCCACGCACGTGGTGGGAACGTAAGGGACCCTTGCTCTGCCCGCCTCGGCGGCGCTGACTCTGGGGCCACCAGCACTGATAGCCTCGCTCTAACAACCTCGGCCCGCACGGAGGTGGGCGGGCCCCCTTGCCGCGAAGAGGCCTCTGCGGACCTGCCACGCTCTCACCCTCTGGACAGTGCTACGCGGTGAGTCGCGGGCGCCATCTTGGGCGGCTGCCCGCCCCGCCTGGCCCGCGCTTCCTCCCTCGCCGTTGGACCCGGCGTCCCCGCTGTAGCAATTGTGGTGCCCGGGGGTCGAGGGATGGTACTACTATCAAGATCCCGAAGATGGTATGCGTGTGGGGACGTTTGTAGAAGAGGCAGAGTGAACTACAGTGACCAGCATTCCAAGGGGCAAGCAGGAAGAGCCATGAGACCTAAGGCATATTAGCCCCTCCCCTTCTCATGGACGGTGCTTGTCAATTTTTGTTTGTTGAGAGGATCGGAGTGGCGGAAGGTGTTCCCCGCCGGATTCCAGCGAGAAGCTAGAAGATTCCTGGATTTGAGAAGCCGTGCTTACTCAGCGTTTGGAACTGTCAGCGCTTTTCTGATAAGTACTCAAAAAACGGAAACGGGCTCGTTTTCGTTTTCTGCCTTGTTGTTTAAAAGTCCCTAGCTAGTTAGATTAGGGCACTCTTGGGACGATTGCTTGTTCTTGCAACTCATATTAGGCAGCGTTCTGCCTGAAGACGCGCTGCGCTAATATTCCTTGTACTGTCTCTCCAGAGAGGGTTTCTGGGAGATGTAGTCTCAGAACTGTTTATTGTTTTGTTTGTTTTGTTCACGGACAATTCTTGCCACACAGAGAAAGAGACATTATTCCACGGACGTTTTCTTGTGGGTTCCCTGAAGCAATCTTGTGGCTGACACTGAGAGCGGTTTGTGCCATTTTAAACAACCGCTATTTTTCTATTTCCTTTTTTTTGACTACCTCAGGCCACAGTTTCTGAACTCATTACAGAACGAGTCATAGTCCTTGCAGGCTTGCTGTGGTGTCCTCTATTCACTGCCAGGGTTTTGTATGATTCCGGTGAGTGGTGTGCCTACTAATTGCTTCATATACTGTCCGAGACACCTGAAGTGTAGTGTTGACTGTGTTCCTTACTTTTCCCTAATCAGGTGGGTCCTCTCCTGCTGTCCTAAGCATCTTGGTGACCAGACTCCCGGGGGATCCCAAGGAATCATCGCTACCCATTTTTTATTTTATCCACTTCCCCTTTCCCGGCTAGGTACGTGTGCGCACAGTGTGTTTCGCTTCCACTGTGGGTTCCGTGTCTGGTGGGGTAAGGAGAGCTTAGCATCCGAAGTCGTTTCTGCCGGACACCCTGAGCTAAGGTTAGTGGCGTGTGTGAGCCTGCGCTGCTGCCAATCCATGACAGATTGACAAGCCCAAGTTGGCACACCGGCCCGAACGATGAATGTTGAGGCAGTCTTGGCCTCCCTGGTGGAAGGCATGGCCGCCTTACAACAGGAAGTAGCCACTTCCAGAGCTGAAAATCAAACCCTGTATAAAGAAGTGGGCACCTTAAGAAGGGAAGTCGCAGGACTAGTCCAGAAAGGAACAGGAGGGAGTCCTTATATTAAACCTGCTACCTTACCTCCCCCTGGCGCAAAAAAACCTATAGAAGTGGAAGGGGGTGGGTTCTCTGTTCCCCCTCATTTAGCCACCTCTAGTGCCTCCTCGGCTGAAGCCGCTCATACCGTTCATGTGGTGCAGACCGTAGGCGTTCCTTTAGCTTCCCCTGAACGCTTTTACGGAGACCCCCGTAAGTTTGAAACATTCCTGAATCAATGTAGGTTACATTTTTTATGTAAGCCCGGGGTATTTCAGGACGATTCTGCTAAGACAGCTTTTATGATGTCTTATATGGGGGGTAATGCTGCTAGCTGGAACATCCCTTTGCTGGAGAAGAACGACCCAGTGCTGCACGATTTTTCTGCTTTTTGTGTTGAGTTGCGCAAACTTTTTGATCGCAAATCTCACATGTTGACCCTGGATAGGGAACTACTCACCATACGTCAAGGTTCGCAGGACTTGCTGACTTATATCACCTCATTCAACAGGTTGGTGGTAGAGACCGATTGGCCCCCTGCAAAACGCATCTCGTTATTTTATCAAGGCCTTCGTGGTGAATTAAAAGACGTCCTTGCACAAGTGGTACAGTTACCCGACACCTGTGAAGAATTCATTGACTTGACTGTCCAGTTGGACCACAGGCTCCTAGAGAGAAGAGGGGATAGATCACGAGGAGACAATCGCCCTTTCTACCCTCGCTTCAGAGGTCCGATAGAAGAACGTTCCAAACCCTCCGAAGGTCCTGAACCCATGCAAATCGGTGGTATCCGTGGACCGCTGACACAGGAAGAAAAAGAGAAAAGGCGTCGTTCGAAGCAATGTCTCTATTGCGGAAAAGGGGGTCACTTCATTAAGGACTGTAGAGCCCGGAACACCGTTCCAGCCAGAAACCCCGTCCCAAGGATACAAGCTCTAGTACAGTCCGATCAACCGACGGAAAACTGAAGAACCCAAACCAGGAAGAGGTCTCTGTCTTGGGTTGTTTGCCGCAAATGATCTCCCCATGTCTTGCAAACACATTGCATCCTGCCGTGGCGCATATGAACCTTCAAATCATTCTATGGGTCACCCCACAGAAATCATTGAATATAGATGCCTTAGTAGATTCAGGAGCCACCGGGAACTATATTGATCAGGAGTTTGCCATGAAGATCGGAATTGCATGTGAGAAAAAAGAAAAACCGGAGTTGGTGAAAGCCGTGGATGGAACTGTTTTATCATCGGGTCCAGTGGCCTACCACACCTGTCCCATGCTGATGCACATTGGAAACAATCATCAGGAATACATCCAGTTTGATCTCATTGATGCCCCCCAGTTTCGGCTCATCCTGGGAATGCCCTGGTTAACTCTACATGATCCAAAGGTCTGTTGGGCCGCACGCACTATCACCTTGTCATCCGATTACTGTCAGGAACATTGTACTCAGGTTTCTTCGGTTCCCTGCACTACCGAACTCTCGTCTTCTCTTTGTCTGGCGGCTGCATGTCCTCTTGAGCGATACTGTTGTGCCACGATACTTCCCTTGGAGTATCAGTCGTTCTCCCCTGTGTTTGACAAACAACAGGCTACCCAATTGCCGCCACACAGGGTATACGACTGCAGAATCGATCTCGTACCAGGAGCAGATATTCCATGTAGCAGGGTCTATGCCATGACCGAGAAGGAGACAGAATATCTGAAAGCATACATTGAAGAGAACTTAGCATCGGGATTCATCAGGCACTCATCATCTCCTGCCTCATCCCCTATGTTTTTTATTCCAAAGAAGGATTGCGCAGAATTGAGGCCCTGTATCGACTACCGAGCCATTAACCGTGTGACCATCAAAAACCGGTACCCTCTCCCCTTGATACCTGTGCTCATGGACCAACTCAAAGGAGCCAGATACTTTACCAAACTCGATCTGCGTGGAGCCTATCATCTGGTGCGTGTCAAAAAAGGGGATGAGTGGAAGACAGCATTTCGAACGAAGCTGGGCCTGTTTGAATATAGGGTAATGCCCTTTGGGCTGTGCAATGCCCCGCCGCATTTCAGTTTTTCATGGACGAGGTTCTGGGGGGTCACATGGGAATGTACAAAACTATTGCTATCGTGGAGCGTTCCTTCTGGTGGCCTCAGCTAAGAGAGGAAGTCCGGTCTTATGTGAGGAACTGTGCCATCTGTACGCAAGGAAAAGTTGTGCATGCTCGACCGGTGGGACTACTGAGACCCTTGCCCATACCTCCCCAGCCTTGGCACACTCTCTCCATGGATTTTATTGTTGAGATGCCCCCTTGTGATGGAATGACAGTGATATTAGTTGTCGTCGATCACTTGACGAAGATGGGCCATTTCATACCTCTGGAGGATGTCCCCACATCTACTGAATTAGCAAAAGTGTTTCTTCAACATATAGTCCGGGCCCATGGTCTTCCTTGTGTATTGATCACCGACAGGGGTTCTCAATTCACTTCTCGATTCTGGAAGGCGTTATGTACCACCTTGAACATTGATGCCCGTCTATCCTCCAGCTACCACCCTCAGACGGATGGAAAGACGGAGCGCCTGAACCAGACCCTGGAGCAATATCTTCGTTGTTTCTCTCTGAGGAATGATATGGACTGGACTGTGTTACTTTGGATGGCCGAATTCGCATACAACAATGCCGTGCACTCAACACTGGGTTGTTCGCCTTTTTTTTGTCTCCATGGGTACCATCCACACATCCTTCCCTTTGAGTGGCCTGTCCATTCCCCTGTTCCTAGCATCCACGAACACCACGCCCATCTGAGAGCGGTGTTGTTGGATGCACGAAACAGCCTGGCCGATGCCCAGTCCGCGCAGAAACGCTTCGCTGACAGGAAAAGGAGGGTCGAACCGACATATGGGGTAGGAGACAAGGTGTGGCTCTCCACCAAGAATCTCCACATTAAAGGGCATACCAAACTGACACCCAAATACGTGGGCCCCTATAGTATAGTTGAAGTGATCAACCCTGTTGCTGTGAAACTCCTGCTCCCGGTGGGTTGGAAGATTCATCCTGTGTTCCATGTCTCCCTCCTGGTTCCCTGCCCTCCCAGTATGAGGCTCCCGGTAGCTCCGCTTCCTATTGATGTGGATGGTCAGGAGGAATTTGAGGTGCAGTCCATCCTAGATTCCCGTATGGTGAGGGGCAGGATCCAGTACTTGGTGGAGTGGAAAGGTTACGGCCCGGAAGATCGGTCTTGGGAACCCTTAGGGAATCTGCACTGTCCGGAACTAGTTGACCGGTTCCATGCCCTGCATCCGGGCAAGCCTGGTCGACCGCCGAGTCGGCAGTCCTCGAGAGGGGGTTCTGTAGCAATTGTGGTGCCCGGGGGTCGAGGGATGGTACTACTATCAAGATCCCGAAGATGGTATGCGTGTGGGGACGTTTGTAGAAGAGGCAGAGTGAACTACAGTGACCAGCATTCCAAGGGGCAAGCAGGAAGAGCCATGAGACCTAAGGCATATTAGCCCCTCCCCTTCTCATGGACGGTGCTTGTCAATTTTTGTTTGTTGAGAGGATCGGAGTGGCGGAAGGTGTTCCCCGCCGGATTCCAGCGAGAAGCTAGAAAATTCCTGGATTTGAGAAGCCGTGCTTACCCAGCGTTTGGAACCGTCAGCGCTTTTCTGATAAGTACTCAAAAAACGGAAACGGGCTCGTTTTTGTTTTCTGCCTTGTTGTTTAAAAGTCCCTAGCTAGTTAGATTAGGGCACTCTTGGGACGATTGCTTGTTCTTGCAACTCATATTAGGCAGCGTTCTGCCTGAAGACGCGCTGCGCTAATATTCCTTGTACTGTCTCTCCAGAGAGGGTTTCTGGGAGATGTAGTCTCAGAACTGTTTATTGTTTTGTTTGTTTTGTTCACGGACAATTCTTGCCACACAGAGAAAGAGACATTATTCCACGGACGTTTTCTTGTGGGTTCCCTGAAGCAATCTTGTGGCTGACACTGAGAGCGGTTTGTGCCATTTTAAACAACCGCTATTTTTCTATTTCCTTTTTTTTGACTACCTCAGGCCACAGTTTCTGAACTCATTACAGAACGAGTCATAGTCCTTGCAGGCTTGCTGTGGTGTCCTCTATTCACTGCCAGGGTTTTGTATGATTCCGGTGAGTGGTGTGCCTACTAATTGCTTCATATACTGTCCGAGACACCTGAAGTGTAGTGTTGACTGTGTTCCTTACTTTTCCCTAATCAGGTGGGTCCTCTCCTGCTGTCCTAAGCATCTTGGTGACCAGACTCCCGGGGGATCCCAAGGAATCATCGCTACCCATTTTTTATTTTATCCACTTCCCCTTTCCCGGCTAGGTACGTGTGCGCACAGTGTGTTTCGCTTCCACTGTGGGTTCCGTGTCTGGTGGGGTAAGGAGAGCTTAGCATCCGAAGTCGTTTCTGCCGGACACCCTGAGCTAAGGTTAGTGGCGTGTGTGAGCCTGCGCTGCTGCCAATCCATGACACCCGCGCCCATCACGCGGCCCCCGCCGAGCGCGGCTGCGGCTTCGGGGGGCAGCAACATTACATCACTCGACAGGGAGGCAGCAGACTAGGAGGGACACGGAGGCGTCACTCAAGTGGCGCTGGTCGTCCCGGGCCTGGAGCGGCGCCCACGAGGCCTAGGGGTCGACCTGCGGCTGGCAGAAGGAGAAATCGGCGGGCGTGGCTGGGGGCCCTGGGGAGACATGTCTGGCGGGAGATCCAAGAGGGACCGCACCATAAAGGATCTCTTCACCCCCCCCACCATGGGGAAGCGGAATGGCCCCGCGGTGTCCAATCCCCGGGGAGACACAGAAAAGAAAACGGTGGCCACGTCGCCCCCTGGGGGAGCGGATCCCGAGGCTCCGGTCACGCGGTCCTTTCTGGAGTCCCTGTTCACCGGCCTGAGGGAAGACATCCACGCCCTAAAGAAGGAGCTCCAAGACGAGATCCTTGTCCAGGGGGTTCTGATGCCGCGGATGGAGCCGATAGGACTCCCAGCACAGTGTCTTCCACGGTCCGTTGGCCCGCAGCCACGGCCTCCGGGTGGGGATTGGCATCTTTCTTATTATCCCAGACATGCCACGACACCTAACAGTGCTCACGCTTAATGTGCGGGGTCTCAACAGTCCGAACAAACGCAGGGCGATACTATCCTGTCTCGAGCGCTCCAAGGCGGATATCTGCCTCCTCCAAGAAACACACCTTGTGCGCAGCGACCAGCACAGACTCAAATCACGCGCTTTTCCATGGCAGTTCTTCTCCTCCTCCCTGATGAAGGCAGCCGGGGTGGCGATCCTAGTGGCCAAATCATTCGAGGGGAGGGTCCTCCAGAAAGAGGCCGAAATTAAAGGGCGGCTTCTACTTTATAGCTTCCAGATTGCAGGCCATACCTTGCTGGTGGGTTCTGTCTACGGCCCGAATGAGGGGCAGGAAAGATTCTTACATACGGCTCTAGAGACCGCTACATCCACTACACACACTCACTTGCTGCTGGGTGGAGACCTCAACATTGTATTTCATAACACGGCGGACCGCTCAGGCCAGAGATCCGGGCAGGTGGGGGCGCTCACAGCGGCAGGACATGCACACATAGCAGATTTGGGCCTCACCGATTTATGGCGACACAGACGACTGCCTATACGTATTACTCGGCGGCACACAAGACTTATGCGAGACTGGATTATTTTCTGGGCTCCTCTCAACTGGCGCTACAGGTCGAGGGAGTGGAGATACTGCCGGCCGCACTTTCGGATCACTCCCCAGTTGTAGCGACGCTTCGTGTGGGAGCCATGCCGGCTCCACAACGACACTGGAGGCTGCGAGATGGCCTCTTGCAGCTGCCTGACACCCAGACCCGACTCACGGCCGCGATTGACCACTTTTTGGAACACAACGCCAATGATGACACCACGAAGGCCACCCAGTGGGCGGCCCTCAAAGCGGTCCTACGCGGGGAACTCATCTCCATAGCCACGGCCAACAACAAGGAAAGGGCGCTGAAGCGTGCCGAGCTTACCCAACGGGTGGCGGAACTGGAACAGATGCACCAACGCACAGGGGCGGCCAGGGCATGGCGACAATTGTGCGACGAGCGGAAAATGTTGGCGGCCTTGGATCAGGACGTGGCGGAATACGCCGCTATGCGCCTCAAACACGTCTACTACACCGGAGGCGACCGTTGCGGGAGGCTTCTGGCAAGCAGACTACGGGCGCAAACCCAACGGCAACAAGTGCGCTCTCTCCTGTCGGCTAATGGCGGCCAGATTACGGAGGACGCGGCGATTGCGGCGGCCTTCGGCAACTTTTATGCGGCGCTCTACGACGCGGACCACCTGGACCCCAATGCCGGCCCGGCCTACTTGCAGGGCGCGGAGCTCCCCACCCTCACCCAAGCCCAAGCGGACTTTCTGGAGCGGCCCATAGGCCTGGAGGAGGTCATCTCTGCTATTGCCCGCCTCAAAGTGGGGAAATCCCCGGGACCCGACGGCTATACTGCGGCGTTTTACAAGACCTTCTGCCAGCAGCTTGCCCCCCTCTTGCGCGACCTGTTTAATACATTCGACAAGCCTGGTGCCATACACCCGGACCTGCTAGAGGCGTCTATCTCTGTTATTCCCAAACCGGGCCGTGACCCGGCGGCCTGCGGTTCATACAGACCCATCTCGCTGCTGAACGTAGACTTGAAGCTCTACACTGGCATACTAGCGAGCCGCATCGCACCATATATGCAGCAGCTGATAGACCCCGACCAGGCGGGCTTTATCCCCCAACGGCAGACCAGCGACAACACCAGGCGGGTGCTGCACCTCATTGAGGCCGGGTCGCGCACTAAGCCGGGCTGCATGCTCCTCACCATTGATGCGGAGAAAGCATTCGACAGAGTGCATTGGCCATACCTCGATCAGGCCCTCCGCCACTTCGGATTTGGGGAGAAACTCCGCCATCGCATCTTCAACTGCTACCGCCGGCCCAGTGCCGCGGTAAGGGTGAACGGTCATACCTCCCCGAGATTCGACATTGGCAGAGGCACGCGCCAGGGCTGCCCTCTGTCGCCGCTCCTATTCGCACTATATATGGAGCCGATGGCTCAGAGAGTGCGGCAGCATGCACTCATATCTGGTATCAAATTTGGTGCCGACACGCATAAGATCAGCCTGTACGCTGACGACGTCTTGCTGTCCCTTACCGACCCGATGCAATCCCTGCGTGCTCTCTTTGTGGAGCATCACACCTTTGCCCTGGCTTCGGGTTTTAAAATCAATGAAGCCAAATCTGAAGCCCTGAACATCTCCCTAAGCCCAGACGTGGTGGCCGAGATTAAGTCAGAATTCAAAATACAATGGTCAGATGCAGCCGTCCCGTACCTGGGCGTTCGCCTGGCTCCTACTGTCCGGGGTACTGCGCGAGTCAATTATGAGGCACTCACACTCAAACTCCGGGAGCAGCTCCGGCGTTGGAAGCCGCTCACATTGTCATGGCTAGGCAGAATTGCCGCAGTTAAAATGACACTGCTACCGCAGATCTTGTATCTGTTTCAGACGCTCCCCTTGAATCCCCCGAAGGGTTGGCTTCAGCAAACTCAATCGGAATTGTCGTGGTTCATTTGGAACGGCCGGCGCCCTAGGTTTAAGCACACTCTCGCCACTCTGCCCCCAGCGAACGGGGGGGTCGGTGTGCCCGACCTCACCCTGTACTTCCAGGCAGCGCAGCTGCGCACTTTCGTGGAATGGTTTCAACTGGAGTCCGGCAAACACTGGCTCTTCCAGGACCAGGCGGTGGCCGGCCGTACCCTCCAAGGCGTGCCTTTCCTGCCACGCCGACACCGACCCCCTAACCTGTACGCCTCTGAAATCACAAGCACCGCCCTACGAGTGTGGGACAGAGTGGCCGTGGCCAAGGGACTGACCACCTTCCCCTCGCCTATGACCCCCATCTTTGAGAATCCGGACTTCTCGCCGGGCTTGGATGCCGGAGCATTCACGACGTGGCGGACGACGCCCTGTAGAGCGGCGGGACACATGTTCGACCTCAAGGGGGTCCTCCCGTTCCAGCAGGTCGAGGCGGACTACGGCGTGGCCGAATCGGAACGCCTGCAGTACCTGCAGGTGCGCCATTGGGTGCTCCACCCCTCGATCCAGCCCGGGGCCCAACGGCACCTCACGCCCTACGAAAGGTGGCTGCTGACGCGCACCTCGGACAAGAAATTGATTTCGGACCTTTATCAGCAGCTACTTCTCACTCAGGCGCACACGTACAACGCGGGCCAAGTCAGGTGGGAAAGGGACCTAGGGCGGCAGCTCACTAGGAAAGAATGGGAGGGGGTGTACCACAGGGCCAGACACTCGGCGCACCACACCGGGCTCACCGAGACACTAACTAAAGTAGCCACATAGTGGTACCACACCCCTGAGAGACTACACCACTGGGATGCCCGAGTAAGCGACAGATGCTGGAGGGGGTGCGGGGAACTAGGGACACTGGAACACTTGCTATGGAGCTGTGAGGCGCTGCGCCCCTATTGGGACCCTATCCTGGACCTTATAGACGCACATCTAGAAACACAACTGCCGCGCTTCCCAGCATACATTATTCTAGGCCTCCCAAACGCCCTCATGTACCCTCTGAAGTCCTGGAGGGGACGTTTGATCGCGCTTGCGCTTGGGGCAGCGGTCCAAAACATTGTGGCCCACTGGAGAGCAGTTCAGGCTCCGCAGCAATTGGGGTGGCTCCACCGGCTCTGGGCGATCCTGGGAATGGAGAAACTATCACTGGCAGCAGCAGGGAGGGGAGCGGACTTTGCGGAACTCTGGCGACCATTCCTCGCCCTGCTTACCGGGGAGTTTCGTGAGGTGAGCTGCCCACGCTACCTGCGTCTGCTACGCCTAGCAGAAACACCTCTCCCAGAACCCAAGACACGCGCCCGTAAGCGCACAGGCCCTGCGCACGTAGCACCACTTGACCGTTAATGATAGACCACAACCGATAGATTACCTCCGGAAATGGACAAGGAGAGGGGAGGGTTGGGGTGGGAAGGGTAGGGGGGTTGTTTACAGTTCTTTGTTCCCTCAGGTTGCACTAGTACTGCTCAGCTTGCACCGTTGTAGCACCTCTTATGACGCGGCCGGCCCAGTTGGGTTGTAGGCGGCTTGCTGTGTTAACGGACGATATGCCCGCTGGCCTTGTGATAGGGGTCAGAGGGGTTGCTGACTTAGGCCTCCCCGGAGTGGTGACGGCCCCTACAAATATCTCGGAGGTGCATTTTGTTTGCCTATGCTCAATAAAAGATTGAATACATAAATGAGTTTGAAAAGACAGTCTTTAGAGAATTGGCATAGGAAGGTAATCACATAAGTCTATTTCTCTCCCAACTCCAAGCAACTGGGGAAACATCCGTTACACGGGGGTTTACGACCAACGTATAAATAATTGTTGATAGGTTTGCTGGATTCCCTACAACTTTCCTTCGTATCTTATTTTCTTTGGCGTTTGTTGGTATTACATTCATTGTCGTGGTACGAGGTCTGATACCTATTCATTGCATTTGTTTATTACAGTCACATTAGTTCTTCTGGCAGTGACCTACTTTTCTAGTACGAGTCTTACAAAGCTATAACGTTCTTCAGGGCTTTGTATTTTACGAAAAAGTGCAACGTGCTATCACCATGGTCTGATGGGTATCTTTCTGAGGAATGAACATAGGCTAAACAATTTTCCATTATAACAATGCATCTTATCTTTCAGCTAAACATTTTACTTTCAACAGGGCTTACTGCAACAATTTCTTCATTTCGATCTAATCTTAACTTCGCAAACATCATTCTAATTTCTACATAGTCTCTTACAACCTGGCTACTTCAAAAAAAAACGGGGGGCTTGCGATAACTATTCAACTCATCCTTGGGGTGACCGGGGTCTTATGGAAAACAACTAGGAACATAGCAAACTGGGGTGAGGGGCTATCATCTTGCTTCGAGTCGCAAGGGCGTTATCTAGCAGGAGGCTACAGTTCAGTTGGTAAGCGTTCAGGGACATTTCTCAAATTCTAAACTTTGTAGCTTGTTCATCAACGAATCATTTCTAGGAACAACGGCTGGCCTGGGTCAGCCGTAAGTCGACCCATCTCTTACAACCAGGGGTGAGCCACATTTTTCAAACTCTCGTTCGGGGCAGCTGATACAAAACTGGGGGCGTTCTGGGAAGACGGGGATGCTTCGATCACTTTTACTGTTTGGGGATTGAGACAATTCGGGACGGGGAAGGTTGCGTTACCTGAGGCATTTTATCATAGAAGCCACTGACATGTAGTTCCCTGATTACGGGTCAGATTAGGGAACCTCAGTCGTCTTTACCTGTCCTTTCTCTTCTGGCCTATCTAGTTTTTATCAATATTTAGCAGAAAGGAGAGGTAGTAACATGGCATCAATGTGATTTTATTAAGACAAATTTGTGCAAATACTTGCGGTATTTGGAGCCAATTGGGTGGTGCACCGGGGATGGTGGTTCGCCAATTAGGTGCCAGTCGTTAGGAAGAGTGAGAGTGTGGAGGAGAGAGAGAGAGAGAGAGAGAGAGAGAGAGAGAGAGGGAGAGAGAGAGAGAGAGAGATGCAACAATAGGCTAAACAGTACACGTGAGACATGGAGAGTGGTCGTGTACTAAGATAGGCTATTCGGCGCATTACACGACATGAGACATTACGGGTCTGGGTTAGGATTTAGAAAGCATGCAGTTTGACAAAGAGACATGCATTGAGTAAAAGGGCACCATTGTGTCGCACTCCTCGCACTCTCAGTCTTTTGCCTAGTTAAGTCAATGCTTCAGTCGCATAGAAAACATTTTCTCAGTTTCAGACATACGTGGTCTGTGCTCATTCACGCAACACGGGTTAGGGGTGATGGCGTCTCATCATATCATACAATGATTGGCTCTTTCGTTACAAGAGCAGTGTGTGGGTGTCTTTAGGTGCCACCTTGCGGCGTTCGTCTGCTTCATGTATCAGACATGGCGTGGCTTCGGATCTTCACTATACCCCAGTCGTGATTCCAATGTAACCTGTAGTGGGAGGAAAAAGAGGGGAAGGGAGGGGGGACAACATTCGAGCATATCAAATGTACGGGCACGAAAAATTCTTTACTTACCACATACTCGTCTTATCCCCCCCCCCGGGATATAATCCCTAGGGTCTTGGTTTCTGAAGCCAGGGGCGCGGGCAGTGTGGTAAGGGTGGCAAGCGATAGGTTGTTCATGAGGGAGACTGTCCGAGTGTGGCATTTATAGGTCATGTGTAGGGAAACGTTAAAAATCAGAGGCGCTTAGTGCGAGGTATCTAGTTTGTAGATGTATCCAGCTATCGGGATCCTTAAATCATTCCCCATGCGGTGATGTCCTAAGGCATATCGGATCTTCGGCCAACCCTGTTCCTTAGTACCTGTGAGTACCATGCCTTTATAACATTCTATCATTTACACAGTGTCACTTTACCCGTTCTCAGAAGTCGAGGTCCTTCTTCATGCGTTTGTTCCTGGGTCAGTTGCACATTTGGAGGCAACGTAACGTGCCTTAGATTCGATCATTAATCCGGGGCTGAGCAACCATCTTCTAATAACCTTAAAAAGAGAACAAAACAGGTCGCACAGAAAAACCTTCCCGCTGATCCCACATTTACAAAAGTATGCGATACCTGTTCATAGTTTGAAAAACCTTTATTAACACGATTTGATCAGCATGTAAAATATGAGAGTGCAATCGTATTTGGCCGGACACGGCGTTGGTTGAAGCACGTACAGTATGGGGCTATTTTGCAGCATTAATAAAACATTTAAAAAGGGTTTGTTTTGTCATTTTGCAGGAGAATAAAACGTCTATCAATAGTTGAGGGATCAGGGGGCATTTGTTTCATAATTGGAAGCATAGTTAGACTAGTTGCAATCAAATTTCCTAGATGCATACCGTGGGCGTGTGTCATAAGCGACGTTATGTATCAGTTACAATAATATCATAATAAATCGTACATTGAAACCAACATTTTAACGGGATTTTTTTACATGTTCGCCAAGTGAACCCTCCCTCTTTTTCGTCAAGTGTACAAAGGATCATATACATATTTCAGAACATCAAGTCTTATTAGCTAAAAACACCACGAGGTGTTCGTGAGTTCCTGTTGACACCGGCGCCATTTTGGGCGAGGCCGGGTTAGTCCGGAAGCAGCATCAGGGACAAAATGTCTCCAACAACCGGCGGTTGGACCAGAGTTCCTTTCGGTAGTTCAAAAAGACTTGTGCTAACAGAAGGGGCAGGTAATGTGGACCATCAATCAAAAAAAAGGGGCTGGGGTGGGAAGCAAAATTTCCCCTACCGGGTCACGTTTAGGTTCAGCCGGAACTTGCTCGAATTTGTTAGCCCACAATCTTTCTGGATGGTTCAGACTGAAGCTGGCGCTGACACGAGAGCACCACCATCTTGTGGCTACGTCGTTAGTGATCAAAGCAGTTGTTCCCCACCGGAAGCCTGTAGGAGCCGAGGGCTCCTGGGACTCTTGTAGAATCTTCAAGGTCGTGGAGATGCTGTCGGAGGTGGGGACTCGTGCCCAGGGGGGCAAGCGTCCTAGTTACATAGACTTCTTAGGGCGAAAAAAACGGAACTGTGTGTGTAGGAGCAGGACATTCGGCTTGGGGCGCTAGGGTGCAGCTGTGGTGCCTCCACCAGTACACTTAAGGGCCATCATATGTCTTGTGCTGCGCAAGTATGGTTGCGGGCCATTCTGTGTCCGGTGCTGCGCAAGTAGGGTCGTCGCCCGGCTGGAGGATTTCTGCGCCGGGCCGGGGCTGGGAAACCTCCACCTGGGGAGGCGAGGGAGGCGAGGGAGGCTCGTTCGCGTCGCCTCCCTCTCCCAGCCCACCCTGCGCCAATTTTCAGCGGAGGTATTCGAGATGGCCGGACCAGAAGATACGAGGGAGGGGGTCATCTGCATCCGCCCCCTCCCTACTCGTGGCCCGGACCGCGGCGGTGAAAACCAGGAATCCTAACCGCTAGACCATATGGGAGAAGAGGATGGGACATGCCGGGCCCATGGTGCCTTCTGGACATCCCACCGGCGACCTCCGTGATTGCTGGCTGTCGGCAGGACCCCGCCCCACACGTGCTGAGTGTTTCACCTTCCGGATGGGCGTGACCGGTGACCTGTTGCATTTTGGGAACTTCCGGAGTGGGTGTAATATGTATTGTATTGCTCCTATTAGTATGGTTTTACTTTACTGGAATTAAATCTTAACTTATATTGACAGAGACTTGGCTTCCTTGAATCTTTTTACTACGAGAACCTCACTGCAGTGGGGGTAGGTATTTATGCCTGGGTAATGGGGGGGTGGGGTGTCCACAAGAACAGTTTTCCTGAACGGGGGGTTGTCTATGCAGGCCTGTAATTGCTTTTGTCCACAGAGTGGGGGCAGCAGAGAGTAATCAGTCCCATTGCGCTCAAAGTTTAAGTTCATTAATGGAATGTGTACTAATCTGTCCGAAACTACTCTGTGTGTTGTTACTGTAACTTATCCGAAAGGGTGGCTTTTGTGTTCGGGAATAGTAGCGGTAGTACGGGGTTCGTCACAGGGTAACCTAGAGCTTGACTGGGTTTCCCGTCTTAGCGCTGTTCGATCTATGAGAACTCAAACATGTCGCTGAAATCGGTCTGGCGAAATCTGTGCCATCGGGCGTAATCAAACGTGGTGGTTCTATCTGGCCTGTCTGTGTCAGTCTGATTCATCTTTGTCTCACGCTTTTTCCCTTTCTGCCGGCCTGTTATCTCTGTCGGCTCTCTGCTCTTACCCGTGTTCAGTAGAGTCGGGCATTGGGCTTTCCAGTGCCCGGAATATTTACAAAAAGCACATTGATTTTGTCCTAAGTCTGTTCGTCCTGCGCGTAATGTCGGAGGATTACGTTCGGGTCGTCGTGTCTTGGGGTTGTCCTGTCGGTACATCCCTTTACACCGTTCCCTTCCTGTGTTTACTCCTTGGAACCGTGTCGCCGCTATCCCTTCCTTTGGCCTTTCAGATGCTTGGAAGGTTGTCTGTCGCGTTTCTTTACCTACTCTGACTTCGTCTCTTTCTTTTCGTAGCATTGCTTCTTTGCGCCACATACCGAGACTGTCGAGCATAATAGGCGTTGTCTTACTACTACAAAGGGCTATTTCTAACGTTTCTATTTTGTCAAGGTCGAAGGATCCTATCAGTGGCCACTGTTTCTCTTGATTTTCTTTGGTATACTTGTGCCATAGCTTACTATAAGCTATGGTAACTAATCCATATTTTGTGAACATGTCTTTATTAGGGGTGCCTTCCAGCGGAGCTAGATGGTCCACCTCTAATAAACGGTCCGGGTTGAACCAGCTACCAATCAGTGAGGAGAAGATAGACATGACGGATCACAATGGGGTCAAAAGTCAGCACTACCTATCTTATCACTGCGTGCAAAGACTAGACAGAATATTTCTATTCTACGTTGTTTGCACGCGGTGAATACCTCAAGAACCAATATCAAACAGTCAATGTTCGGTCAATCAAACAATCAGTGGGGAGAATAAGTAGGCCCGCAAAGGTCTGCGTCACCTACCCTTTCACTATCTACAAAGAGGGAATCTGTTCTTTCCTGTTTGCAGACAGAGAATCTCCAGAAAACAATCCGCGAACAGTAGTTCGGGTTCAATCAATTAATCAGTGTGGGAGAGGGAAATCTCCCGAAAACAATCCACGAACCGTAGTTCGAGTTCAAACAATCAATCAGTGGGGGAGAAAGATAGGCACGACGGCTGCGTTACCTATCCTTCACTGCTTGCAAAGAGAGAGCCGGTTGTTTCTCCGTTTGCAGACAGCGAACCTCCAAACAAATCAACAAAGAGTAATACTAGTATTTTCCAAACAATCAAACAATCATTTCGCAATTTGTCGTGTTTACACGACCTTACCCGGACCGCATGGTCAGTTTCTTGTCTTCCAAATCCAGCGCCCGGTCGTCCTCTTTTCTTCGTATTCCTCGCGGCACTCCTGATGGTTCCCAGTCAGGACCGTAGATCACTCGAGAGAGGTCTGTTCGGAACCAGTGAAGTTCGGATGATCGGCTGCCAGACGAGGGTCTATTGGGCAGGAGCTCTCCCGATCGTTGCAGTCGTTCACTCTGTCGTCAGGACCTCTCCCACTGGATCCACGTGTCGCTGATGGGCCCCACGTTTGGGACGCCAATTGTTGAAAAAGGTACAGGCAGAAGACCTTTTCTGAAGTTGCCCGGCGTCAGCCGCCTCTATACCCACTTAAGTTTACCAAACAAAGAGGCAGGCGCTGGAGACTGGAAGGCAGGAAACAGAAGTTTATTCTCTCCGGAGGAGAAACACATCAGTTCGGACAGCAAGTATCGTCACGAGGTGCTCTAACTGCATCTCGGAGGCCTGGCCTCTTATACACAGGTTTATTACTTTATTGCATAAAACACATCTCTGTCAACCCTTTGATGTACGGAAAGACATCCTCGGAATCCTCGCTTCAGGCCCGTTCCCACACACATTTACAGTTGAAGTCCCCACCCCGGTCACAACGGATGATGATTATCGCGCAGCTGGACATTCCGCCGATTCACGGAATGTGTGAGGTTGATCGGATCTCATGGGGTGGGGGCTTTGATTAGCTCAAGGATCCTTTGATGGGGGGGGGTGTTTCCTACTGTACAGGAGGAAGGGGGCAATGACAGTACCCGCAGGGCCAGGTGGCGGCTTGGGAACGAGTGAGACAAACGAGCACAAAGGAAAGAGGGGTGTTATCAAGGGATCCGGGACCATGAAAGGGATGGAGGGAAGTGTCGCGCTGGGAACAGGATGGGGTTTCGAGGCAGAGTTGCGTGGAAGAGGGGTTTATGACCCAAGGCATGTGAGAGCGGGGGCTGGCAGCATGCGGGGGGGTGTGCTTGTGAGGGTGAAGAGCCGTGCTAGGGGTCAGCGGCGTGCAGAGTGTGGTTCTGACCAAGGCACCTAAAATGGCGGGTGTGCACGACAAAAAGTGTGGCATTCGGGGGAAAAGGGCAAGATGACGCAGATAATGTTTACCAAACCGTATTAATTTTCCACAGATGGACCGAGAGTTTGGGGGACAGGATACTCCATCGCAGTTGCAATGGGTCAAACTGCAAATCAGGCCCTAATTTCAAATGAAGAATCTTCTAATAGCAAATGTTTTGAAGATACAGCTGATCTGATTAATTGCATCCACAGTTCTTGCAGTATCCATGGGATATATGTTGTGTGGTTCTTACTAGAACCCCTCGTAGCCACAGTTCTGAGTTGCATAAGAGAACCCTCATTTGCACGCTGGGGTTGTCACAGTTGGAAGCTTGCTTGCTGTGGTGAGGATGCACCAGGTTGTAAATGGAACAAACTCCTTTTACCCAGAGGTTCTAATTGTTGAAGGAAGTAGACTGTATATTTTGATAACTAGCAGCATATCCAGGCAGAGACCAAGGAAGTAATTTTAAAAGGTTAAGGATAAATGATCACTCTGACTTGAAGGATATCCTGGCAATCGTTCATAAAGCCAAAATGTCGGGAAGGTGAGAAAAAGCAATTTCCCGAGGTAATGAAAATTAGGTAGTGAGTAAAATTGAAGACAAGGAGATGAGTATGTAGAGCAAAATGTTTGCAGAAGTGAGATAGAATGTAAGAATAAATAAGGAATCTCCTAGCTCTTTATGTTGTGATAGCAGAGATCACTTAGCATACAGCAATATGTGCACAGCAATGAAGCAGAAGTGTGGAGTGTGTGGTTTGATAGCGTTTTTTGATTGGGTTTCACTCTTAGTTGTTGCCAGATGTAGTAATGGCAATATAAGGTTTTGTGTCAACCTGCACCATCTTAACAACAAATAATCATAGACATGTTCCCATTACCAAGAATTACAGAAATGTTGCCAATAGTCATGAATGCTAAATGGTATTCTACAGTAGACTTTTCTACCACACATCATCAGAATCCTCTTCTCCATACAGTAAGAAATACACTGCATTCATCACTCCTGTTGGATGTTTCCAATTTAAATGAATGATCTTCGGCCTAGTATCCACAGCCACTATATTTCAGAGTATTTTAACTATTCAGTAAGGTGAGGGTAATCAAGTTTGTCCAGGAAGATATCCCTGCTTTTGAAAAAAGAAGAACACGACAATAGGCTAGGAGCTGCACTGGCTATTCTAGAGGAAAAGTGACTTCATGGTGGAATATTCAAAGTGCAAGTTTGTGGAGATTTCCTTGACATAAAAGAAGTTGGTGTGAAACCTTAAAACTGCATTAATGGAAGGGATTGAATGTACACCTGCCTCAGAGTCCAGAAACGAAGCTCAGTCATTCTCTAGATTCGCATAATTCTATATTTAGTAGGTTCCGTACTTCACTAGTATGACCTACCACATTAGGCAGCTGTTGAAAAATAATACCAAGTTCTTGTCGGTCATTATCACTTACTGAAGAAAAGTATTGAGTAACCGAGAATGAAACGTAGTTTGTGTATTGAGGATTGAACGTTTCAGACCCTTTGTGTAGAACTCGATGGAATTGGCTGTTCACCGTGAAATAGATTGGGAGCCGAAACAAGTTAAAATGGTGTGGACGTACAAGATTATGGTGACTGATTGTGCAGGGCTGTCACCTTTTAAGATTATGAGGGGACGAAATCCTGGGATGAAGGGGAATCCAGAGTGGCCATGCTCATCAGGTGTGGATTTCTGGTGTGTTCTCTGTAGATGGAGCAACTAAACAGAACGTGACATTTGGAAGAGAAGTACTTCAAAGAGAGAAAAAAGAGGAGATTCTCACAGAAATGTAATGGATGTCTGTGATGAAATTCTATTTCTAGTGGAATGAAATTCCCTATTAGGTGTTTTATCAGATTGAAAACTGTTGCACTCTCTAGATTCTATTGTGAATTTTGATTATTCATATTTGTTACACTTTTTTTAAATTTTTCTAGTGCATTGCTGCTATATTTAATGAGGATGCGTGGTGTGGTTCTTACTAGAGCCACAATTCTGAGGTCCATAGGAGAGCTCTCGTGTGGACGTCGGGGCTGTGATAATGGGAAGCTGGATTGTTGTGGAGAGGACGCCCCAAATTGTGGATGGAATAAACTCCTTTCCTGTGGATTTATTTTCATGATCGAAGGTGAAAACAAATAGGATCAACAGCTTATACTTATGTCAATTCCCAACAGCATCATTCAATGTGCTTTGTTGTGCAAGGTGGGTGCAGATGTCTTAAGCAGCACTACAGCTGTTTGCACATGATTCTTATCTTGATCTGGCAGGTGATAGACTGTCATTGATAACATTGTAATTGTTTTCTACTTTGTACACCTGTATGCCCACTCTCTCATATTCCCGACCCATGAGGAACCTGCCACCCAGTGGCAGGGCTGGAAACTTCTTAGTAGAGCTGTTCAGTCAGCATTTTAGGGGACAGTGGTATTGTAATCATGCTAACTGGTAGCACACCTATGAGCCCATAAGTGTATCTCCCATGGCACCAGTTTTCATTGCTGTTAATCCAGCTGTAGTTTTAATCCAAAAAAGTTCAAGACGACAATGTTCTCTTATTCAAATAATTTGTATTTCCAATAAGTTCAAAATATATCACATTGTTGTTCCATAACATATAGCAATAATCCTGTATGTGTTCCAATGCATTTCGGTGAGTAAATCACCTTCGTCAGGGAACGTCTACAAACAAATGAAAAGGTATACATTGTAACCATTTGTAATAATTCCATGTTTAAATCTATCTAATCACACACGTTTAACTTGAATGTGTAGCGCGTTTTTAAAGCGTTAATAAAAGCGTGTGTTAAGCGAGTCTAAGCAACTGGTGTAGGATGGTCGATTTTTAACGTCTCAGCGTGCACCCTTGTTCGACTATGGGGGTTAGTTAAACGGGCCGTTTAGTTTTATAAAGTGCTCGCTCCTTGGCGGGAATGTGGAGGTCGCGTTACCGCTTACGCTTGGATAATGCGTTTCTAATCCATTCTCACCTTGCTATTGATGTGTTAAAACTCGCCGCTTCTGCCCGACTGTGTCTGCGTGCTCGCTCTCCGGTTCAGGGTGTTTGAACTAACGCCGCGATCATCGCGCATGCGCTATGCATAAATTAAAGGGTGTGTTTCTGTTGAACATTTTTTTTGCGTATTATTGACAAACCAAAAACTTTAGTGAACGACATTCAAAACAAGATTTGATATCTCTTGTATCTACTACAGGTAGAGGTCAATCGAGGCTACCCAATCAAAAGTAACAATATATTCATGTGTCTGTTTTCAAGTTATATGCAGCATAATATCATGACAATAATTATTTACAGGTAACACGAAAATTCTGTACGATCATTAAGCCCATTTGGCTTCAGGCTGTTCATGTAATAAATCCAGTGGTTCTCCCTTTTTAACAAGTTTTTTTTGTTCAGCGCTCCTTCTTTCCTCGGTACAATTTCCAATATGCATGCTCTCAGTTGATTTATGTTATGCCGCTCTTCTGTGAAATGGATGGCTACTGTGGATTTGGTGGAGTGGGTTCTAATATTGCTCTTATGTTCATGTAATCTCACTTTCAGTTTTCTCTCAGTGTGTCCCACATACACTTTCCCACAAGGGCATTTTAAAAGGTACACCACGTTGGTGGTGTCGCAACTAGCATTGACCCTAAGAGGTATCTTGTGTCCTTTCATGGGGTGATTTATCGTTATCCCCTTAATGATGTTGTGGCAGTTAGCGCAATTTAGACACGGTACCGTACCTCTATATATTTGGTGAGGTGTGGTTTGCTTGGGCTTCTTCAGTAATTCTCCTAAGTTCTTACCTCTTGAGTGAGCAAATAAAGGTTCTTGATCAAATATGCCTTTGAAGTCCGTCTCCATTTTGACAATTTGCCAATTTCTGTATATGATTTTTTTGAACTGGGAGCTTACATTGGAGTATTTACTAACACACGTTATTCTTTGTGTTTTAGTGGTAGTTTTATAGGTGAGTAGTTCTTGTCTGGTTTTTGTGAGAGCTCTTTCCTGGGATTTCTGAATGATCTCCTCTGGATATCCTCTGGTGGAAAATCTATCTGCCATGTTTTGAAGCTGTTCTTGGCATACGTGGTCCTCAGATACCACTCTCCTGACCCTGAGAAATTGAGTGAAAGGGAGGTGTTGCTTCAACGTGGAAGGATGGTAACTGGTATAGTGTAATAGGTTGTTCTTATCTGTGGGTTTTCGGTATAAGTTCGTGGTGAAGATGCCATTTTTTAGTGTTATTTCCACATCCAAGTATTGGATGGTTGTGTTATTGATTGTCCATGTAAATTTGATTCTCTCGTTTTTTTCATCCAATATTTGCAATTGTTGTTCCAGTGATTCCTGTGTTCCTTTCCATATGATGAACATGTCATCTATGAATCTCATGTACGCTAACAGATGTGTCGCCCACTCTTGATCATTATAGATGTGTTCCTCCTCAAATGATCCCATGAAAAGATTTGCGTACGCCGGTGCGGCGCAATTTCCCATAGCTGTACCATTAAGTTGAATATACCAGTGTTTTTCATAGGTAAAGTAACTGTTCAACAGGGTGAATTCCATTAGTTGCAATAGGAAGAGTTGTAGGTCATGCGGGTAAGTACTCTGTAATAAGGCTTTTTCAATAGCCTCTAGGCCTTCTCTGTGAGGTATGGATGTATATAATGTTTTTACATCTACGGTGGCCATGATGCAGTCTGGTTCTATTTTCACTGCTTGTAACTTTACCAAAAAATCTGTGGTGTCTTTTATATACGAGATATTTTTTATGACCAAAGGTTGCAGGTGCTTATCAATGAATTTGCCCACTGGTTCGTGTATACTCAACTTGGTTGAAACGATAGGTCGACATGGAGGTTTCTTCAGGTCTTTATGTACCTTAGGTACTAGATATATGGTGGGACTCTTTGGGTTCTCTTGCGTAAGGTACTGTTTGGTTTTTTCATTGATGGTTCCTTGGTCTGTGGCTTGTTTCAACATAGCTTGTAATTTTTTGCGTATGTCCATCGTGGGGTCGTGATCAATTTCCATATATGTATTGGTATCATTTAGATGCGTTTGCATGGCTTCCTCATAGAACTTTTTGTTCATTACGACCATTGCTCCTCCCTTATCTGCTTTTTGGCAAACTATCTGTTGGTTGTTGGCTATGCTTTCAATAGCTCCAAATTCTTTTTTAGACATGTTCGGATTTCTGACCCTCTTGTTAGTGTTGATTTTGTTGATTTCTTGTTTGCATAAGTTTTCAAAAAGGTCTATCATTTTATGTGATGTAGGTGGCATGTAATTACTGGAGGTTTTTAATCCTTTCAATTCATCTTCTTTAGGAGGTGGTTTTTCTGTTATTACATTCTCGAAGAAGTGTCTTAATCTCATTTTGCGTGTGAGTTTAAATAGACTCACTTCCAATTCAAGCTTGTTTGTGTGGGTGGTAGGTACGAACGATAACCCTCGTTGCAGAGTGTTTATTTGTAAGTCGTTAAGATTTTGATCTGAAATATTCAACACTAAATTTTCTTGACTGGTTAGTGGTGTTTTTTTCTCTGTTTCCTGGTCGTGGTATTCCTTGTTTGTGGTGGATTTGTTTCTTTTGTTTTTGTTGCGTCCCCTCCTGGGTCTTCTGTTCCTGTTGGGCCTGCATCTAAAAAAGGCTCCGGAGTGGTTGGTTTGTCTGATGGTGTGGTTCCAGTTGGTGCTTTTCTTTGCTGTGGTCTATCACTGTCTGTAGATGACGTATCTGTTTGAGATGTGTATTGTTTGGTTTGTCTCCTTCTTGCATAAACTTCGGCCCATGTGTAGACTTCTTGTAATTTATAGTCGAGGGTATCCCTTCTATATTTCCTTAATTTACGTTCGTTTACTTCCTGTATGTGGTTAGCCAACTGTGCATTGATGTCTTCTATGATTTTTTGTAACTCTTCTTCTGTGGCTCCCTTTTTCAATTCTTCGGTTACGGTCTCAATTTCTGTTTTTAATTCTTCCAGTATTTTTGCCAATTCTTCTATTATAAGTAATATTAAATCCAAACTGCATTTGTTTAAAATAGCAAACCAACGTTCGGTGAACGGTTTCGAATTCTTGCAAAGAGATGGTTTCAGGGCTATTCTGAGGCCTCTGGGGATTCGTTGTGCCTTGTGGTATTTGATCATAGTATTTGCGTGGAGTCGTTGATTGATTTCTCTACGTGTGAGATACATCAGTTGTTTGATTTGTTGTTCCTTGTTTCTCGTCACTCTTGGTTCCGAAGTTTCAGTTTGTATTAATGAATAGATTTTTTCGCTGGCTTCCGCTGTATAGGCGAAAGTATCTGCTCTTTGGTCTGTCGAATGCGTGATTTCCTCATACTGCATGTTGTCTTTCTGGTTGGGCGTGCTACTACCCTATTGGGGGGATTGCTGCAAGCCTTATGGAAAAAGGGTTGTGCACCGCCTATTTGTGAAAAACTTTCACCGTGCTGACATGGGAATCACTCCCCTCCTGGAGTGTATGTCGAAATACTAACTGGTAGCACACCTATGAGCCCATAAGTGTATCTCCCATGGCACCAGTTTTCATTGCTGTTAATCCAGCTGTAGTTTTAATCCAAAAAAGTTCAAGACGACAATGTTCTCTTATTCAAATAATTTGTATTTCCAATAAGTTCAAAATATATCGGAACAACAATGTGATATATTTTGAACTTATTGGTGTGCTACCAGTTAGTATTTCGACATACACTCCAGGAGGGGAGTGATTCCCATGTCAGCACGGTGAAAGTTTTTCACAAATAGGCGGTGCACAACCCTTTTTCCATAAGGATTGTAATCATGCTCCCATATCCCCTTCTACCCCCTTGCAAGCGGCCAGTATTGCATCCTTCCCAGTTCATATTTTACGAAAACTCAATCTGGACTGGTGCCTTTTTTCCGCCAAAACAATGATACTGTTTTACAGGGCCATTGCCACACAATTAGGCCCTCATACAGGTGGACTAATAATTGGTGCAATATCTATTGCACCACTAAAGTCTGAATTTATCTGGTGTGATGAGTGCCACCCAAATATGAGTTTGTCCCTGATAATGGCGAATAACATGCACATGTTGGGAAAGGAAGGGTGGCAGTGGAATATTCAGAAAAGCAGCACCTTTGAGATAAAGTCCGTTTGTACCTCTTTTCTTTTACAGCGTGCTCTATGTCATCATACCGTGCCACCCACAGTATCCCCTAATATGTAACAGACCTCTCCGAATACATTAATAAACTTAGAAACATAGACAGAGCACAGCACCAAGTATGAAGACAGCTGATTGATCCCAACCAGCAAAATTATATTAAAACAAAATTCATAGAGTAATTTGTGTTCAGCCAGCAATCTTCATGACAGTTGTTTCTGTAGTTACAATATTGATACAGCCGACACGTGTTTCGTCGCCATTCGCGACTTTTTCAAGGCTTCTAATGAAGTGTAGTCAGAGTTCAGATATCATTTCTAATTGGATGGATCGAAGCCCCAAAAGTCCGGATATGATGGTCCAGAACAAGAAGAGAATTATGGCCTGGTAATTGGGAATCCCGTCCACACGTATTTTTTTTCGTATTCCGAAGTCGATATGGTTGCAAGGTGGGAAAGTTTCTTGTCGCAAAGTCCTCAAAGTCATTTTTGGGCGTAAAAAAACTGCCAAATACACGCTCTCATGAGCAGAATTGACACGGAATCGGCATCCATCAATTAAGAATCGAGTCTATCAGCAGGGCACCATACCGCTACAAAAGCCAGACCGTCCAAAAGTGTCCTGACTCCAGAAAGATGTGTACGGTCCGGTCCCTACCGGCTATGTCGTGTGCGTATAGTTTATGAATTTTGTATTAAAATAATTTTGCTGGTTGGGATTAATCAGCTGTCTTTATACTTGGTGCTGTGCTCTGTCTATGTTTCTAAAATGCACATGTTGCTGCTTACTGCTCTAAAATTCACGTCACAGTATTTGGCGGCATTTCCCCAGATGAATCTCAGCAGGTGTGACCTGACAAAGATTATCCAGATGGACCGATTTTATCATAAGATTCACAATTCCAAGCATTAATAGGAGTAAACACATATCTGAATTTAACGGGTAGATAGATGGTAATGATGGCCTGGGCAGTAAAGTATCCGAACAACATTGATAATTTTGGTTCTGTTCGATTGATAAATTTCTCCACTATCTATGTCTATTATTTATAGGTTCTAATTTGTTTTTCAGTGAGATGATATATAGATTAAGTGACCCCCTTCCGTATATGTGGGGTGGTGGAGAAGCAGACCAGGATGCACTAGTTCTTTTTAAAGGATTTATTAGCAACAGCCTGTTATAGACGCAAAGTCTTTAAGGTGATAAAGTCTTTAGGGGTTAGATATGGAGGCAGAAGATTAAGCACACTCTCTGGTGCAAGGGATTCTGGATGTTGCAGTACGGCTCCGGCGCTGCCCTTGTGCTTCAAGCGACATCGGGGTCTCGTCTGTTATGCTTGGCGGTCATGGCCCATGGGTATCATAAAGGAAAGAAACAAAAGAACCCTGTAAGGTCGTTGTTTGCAATCTGTAACAATTAGCGTAGGGAATCAGAGAAGTGTAGGGAACTACCACCTCTACCGCCACCAGTGTCTCAAGCCATGCAATACGCTTTTAATATGCTGAAGACGGGCCTGGCTCTTTGTCCCCTCTGTTTACTTCCCCCCCTCTGTGACCCTCTAATGTGCGACCCCACGCCGAGGAAATACGACCCCGTACCTTGTGGAGCCACGTCCCTCCAGGGCCGTGGCTCGCTTTGTCGCGTTGCCAGGTAGGGTCTGGGTGCCCGTCTGTTCCGTCGTCAGGCTCCGTTCTGCTCCGGTTCTTCTCTTTGGCTAGTGTTGCTTCGTGCTCCCGCTGAAGGCTTCCTGCTTTGTCCCACGGAAACACCGAGAATGTCAGAGCAAGCACCTTCTCCTGGCGTTCTTCGTCCATTGGCTCCAGTGAACGCCCACTGTCTCTGACGGCTTCCACTTTGAAGCCGTCTGCAGCACGTGACCCTGGCAGCTGACCTTGGAAGCCCGTCGTCTTAAAGGACCAGCAGTCCTCGTCCACGTTCTGTAAATATAGGAGAGGAGACGGGGAAAGGTAATGGGGAAAGTGTCCTACTTCCGGAGTCCCTGGATTCTCGGAACGCTCTTCCTCACACACCCCTACCCCAGCTTGTTCACGGTCGGGGAACAATGGAAAACGTGAAAGAAAGTCAGCATTTGCGTTATCCGTACCTTTCCGGTGGATGACCTCAAATGATTATGGTTGTAGGGAGAGGAACCATCGGAGAATGCGCAGATTGTTCCCCTTATTGCGACTCATCCATAGCAACGGGGCATGGTCAGTAAAGAGCAGGGAGTGGGCACCCTCTAAATAGTATCTGAGTTTCTCAATTGCCCATTTAATGGCGAGGTACTCCTTTTTGATTATAGGGTAACTTTGTTACCTCGGAAACAGTTTCCGGCTTATGACAAGCACAGGATGTTCAATGCCTTCTGGCGAAGCTTGGGACAATACGGCACCCAGACCATGTTCGGATGCATCTGTATGTAGTAAGAAGGGCTTTGAAAAGTCGGGAGAACGGAGAACAGGGGCCGTCGTTATGGCTGTTTTCAGGTCCTAAAAAGCCTTCCTAGCACTAGCTGTGGGTTGGTGGGGATCCCTGCTTTTGACCTTCTTCTGGAGAAATTTAGTCAAAGGCGTCGCCAATTCCGAATATTGGGGTATGAAGCGCCTACAATAACCCAGGAGCCCCAGAAAGGCTCTAACTTCCTTTTTGGTCGTGGGAAACGGCGCCTCTACTATTGCTTTCACCTTCTCTGATTGGGGCTCTATAACTCCATTACCCAAGAGATAGCCCAGGTATTTTACCTTTCTAAATCCTACTCTTGATTTCTTTGCATTAATATGCAAACCAGCCTTTTGAAGGGCGGAAAATACTTGGGTACAATGGTGCAAATGGGTGTCCCAGTCAGGGCTGAATATAACAATGTCATCCAGGTAAGCTTAGGAATTTTCTTGGTGGTTATGCAGTACCTGGTTCATTAGTCGTTGGAACGTGGCAGGGGCCCCATGCAACCCAAAGAGTAAGACCGTGAATTCGTATAGGCCACTGGGGGTAGCGAAGGCGGTCTTTTCTTGGTCCTCTGTTTTGAGTGGTACCTGCCAATATCCTTTTGTAAGGTCAAGGATAGTGATATACTGCGACTCCCCTAATTTCTCTATAAGTTCATCCACCCTAGGGATGGGGTATGAGTCACACTTAGAGATAGTGTTCACAGCACGAAAGTCAATGCAAAAGCGGACTGATCCGTCCGGTTTTGGCACTAGTACTATAGGGGAACACCATCCGCTGCTTGATGGCTTGATAACCCCTAACTCCAACATGCTTTCTACTTCCTTTTCTATTGCCTGCCTCCTTGCCGCCGGTATTCTATACGGTTTTTGTTTAACTATTTTCCCTGGCTGAGTGTTGATAGTATGCTCAGCTAGAGAGGTTCTACCTGGCAAATCAGAGAAGACCTGTTAAAAAGGAGTTAGTGTTTTCTGAAGGGTCCCTTCCTGTTCCGTGGTTAACTCCGGGTTGATGATTAATTGTCTCACCGTAGAGGTGGTAGGGGAGACGTCGCCAATTTGTTGGACATCTTGGTGAAGGGGTCCTAACCACTTCTTGAGAAGGTTTATATGATATAGCTGACACTTTTGGGGATTGACTTGTATCTTGTAAGAGGTCAGCCCGATTTTTTCTGTCACCTTATAGGGCCCTTGCCGACCTGACTTGGTTTTTCCTATAGCGGTAGGTAGAAGGACCAAAACCCAGTCTCCTACAGACAACTGTCGCCACTTATTCCCTTTATTGTACAATATTTGTTTTTGTGTTTGTGATTTCTCTAGGTTTGAGTCAGCAAATTCCCTTAGTTTGTGCAATTTGGAGCATAGACCTTTGGTGTATTCAAGGAAGGACTTCGTGTCCTCCTCCTTTTCTTGCTCCCACACTTCCTTAGTAATCTCTAAGAGACTCCTTGGTTCTCTTCCATATAGTAGTTGGAATGGGGAACAACCTAAACTAGACTGAACCTGACTCCTTACCACGTATAAGGCCAATGGAAGCAACATGTCCCACTCCTTCCCCTCTACAGATAGAAGTTTCTTTAAGGTCAGTTTAAGAGTGGCGTTATAGCACTCACAAAGACCATCCGTTTGGGGATGATAGACTGATGTCTTAATGTGGGAGATATTCAGTGTTTTTAAACATTTGGCCCATTAATTTGGAAACAATAGGAGTCCCCTGGTCAGTTAGTATTTCCCTGGGGAATCCAACCCGGGAAAACAGTTCCATTAGCTTTTCTGAAATATTCTGAGTTGTGGGAGTTCTTAAAGGGAAAGCTTCTGGGTATATCGTGGCATAATCTACTATGACCAAGGCATATACGTGGCCCTTTTTTGTGCGTGGAAGAGGCCCAATAAAATCCATACCCACCCTTTCAAATGGGTTACCCACCACTGGGAGGGGCTGCAAAGGAACAGCCGGGGGTCTATACGGGTTCTTTCTCTGGCAGACCTCGCACTCCTAACAGAACTTAGTAACATGGGAAAATATTCCAGGCCAGTAAAAATGTTGTAGTAACATTTGGACGGTCTTTTGTGCACCTCTGTGCCCAGCCAATAGATGGGAATGCGCAAAAAAAAGAACCTGCTTCCTAAACGCCTGAGGCACGAACAACTGAGGGGTCTCGCCCTGCTTCCCCACCCTATACAACAGGTCATTCTGTATCTGAAATGAGGGATAAACAAGGGAGGACGTCTGCGGGGTTTGTTCTGCCTGTTCCCAAGCTGGCCGAAGGGTTGGGTAATTTTTTTGTGCATACCTGAACCCGGTATCAATGAGCCAGGGGGCCTGAGTTAGGAGGGACGAACGGGATGATGCGGACACCCAGCGCCTCTGTAGTTTTTCCTCCAACAGAAACAAAAAGGACGGGTTATCCTGCCCTATTATCATCTGTTCGGGTAGAGTAGGAACAACTCCAAGTCTAACATCTAGGGTCTGGCCTGTAGGGAGGGTAACAGGTAACTCTATTAAGGGATAGGCCCTCACATCTCCATGCACACACCTTATAGGGACTGTTCCCTTGCTCATCTTGTTTGACGGAGACACTAAAGACTGCAAAATCACGGACTGTTTACAGCCGGAGTCAAGCAAGGCCTTAACTGTCGTCCCCTCTACCTGCACACTTACGTGAAAGCTAGGTCCCATTTCCACAGAATATAGAATGGAGTGGGGTATACAGCCAATGTCCATGGGTTCTTCTTAGGGTTTCTTCCTGGGACAATTCCTAGCGATATGACCCCACTCCCCGCATTCAAAACATTGTGGGTTACGAAGTGGAGGAAGCTCTAGTTTGAAAGGCTTAGGTTTCAGTCCTTCTATGGCAGGTTTGATTGGTTTCTTTTCCTGCTTACCCACACCACCCAAGGGCTTTGAGGTCTTGTCTGTATCCCAAGGTAACGCCCTAGGTTGGGCTCTGTAAAACGTTGTGGCCATCTCCACGGCTTGTTCCGGACTAAGGTGGTGATGTTGTTTAAGCCACCTTTGTATAGGATATGGGAGAGCCTCTAGGAATTGTTCCAAATATATCATTGCCATGATCTCATCTTTGGAGTGTAGCTGGGGTTTTAGCCACTTATCAGAAGCACCCTTTAGCTTGAAGTACAATGTTTTCGGATTGCCTGCCACAGTGCCTCTTTCTTTTCGGAATTTTACTCTATAGACCTCAGCGTCCATACCCATATGGTCTAGGATAAGTCCCTTAATTTCAGTGTATGGCGTGTTACCATTGGGGTTGGCAACTTGATAGGCAGCTTGCGCTTCTCCAGTAAGGAGAGGAGCTAAGGAAAAAGGCCACTTAGCTTCGGGCCATCCCGAAGCTCTTGCTGCCCTTTCAAAATTAAGAAGAAAGGCATCAGGATCCTCTCCTGTACAGTATTTCTGTAGTGAAACATTGGGACCTGTACCCGCACGTATTTGCAGTTGTGTGGTAAGATCCCTTCGATCATCAGCCACTTTCAACATCTGGTCAGCATGGTTTGCTAAGCCGTCTTTTATAAGTTCCCGGTCTGCATTGGCAGAGGACATTTGTTTCTCCACCGTCCATTCCAGCTTTTCCTGGCTGCGGATTAATTGCTGGATAAGATTCTCCATTTTGGAGGCGACCTAGAGTCCCACTTCTGACACCACGTGTGGGGTGGTGGAGAAGCAGACCAGGATGCACTAGTTCTTTTTAAAGGATTTATTAGCAACAGTCTGTTATAGACGCAAAGTCTTTAAGGTGATAGAGTCTTTAGGAGTTAGATATGGAAACAGAAGATTAAGCACACTCTCTGGTGCAAGGGATTCTGGATGTTGCAGTACGGCTCCGGCGCTGCCCTTGTGCTTCAAGCGACGTCTGGGTCTCGTCTGTTATGCTTGGCGGTCATGGCCCATGGGTATCATAAAGGAAAGAAACAAAAGAACCCTGTAAGGTTGTTGTTTGCAATCTGTAACAATTAGCGTAGGGAATCAGGGAAGTGTAGGAAACTACCACCTCTACCTCCACCAGTGTCTCAAGCCATGCAATGTGCTTTTAATACGCTGAAGACGGGCCTGGCTCTTTGTCCCCTCTGTTTACTTCCCCCCCTCTGTGACCCTCTAAAGCGCGACCCCACACCAAGGAAATACGACCCAGTACCTTGTGGAGCTACGTCCCTCCAGGGCCGTGGCTCGCTTGGTCACGTTGCCAGGTAGGGTCTGGCTGCCCGTCTGTTCCGTCGTCAGGCTCCATTCTGCTCCGGTTCTTCTCCTCTGCTAGTGTTGTTTCGTGCTCCCGCTGAAGGCTTCCTGCTTTGTCCCACGGAAACACCGCGAATGTCCAAGCAGGCGTCTTCTCCTGGCGTTCTTCGTCCGTTGGTTCCAGTGAACGCCCACTGTCTCTCACGGCTTCCACTTTGAAGTCGTCTGCAGCACGTGACCCCGACAGCTGACCTTGGAAGCCCGTCATCTTAAAGGACCAGCAGTCCTCGTCCGCGTTCTGTAAATATAGGAGAGGAGACGGGTAAAGGTTATGGGGAAAGTGTCCTACTTCCGGAGTCCCTGGATTCTTGGAACGCTCTTCCTCACAGTATATTTTAAGGATACTTCGAGTCACTGAGGAGTTCCAGGACCCAATAGAGGTATGAGGCCGAACGATGAGTTCCTTTGTAAGGTTAAGGAACTTGGAGGTGACTGGCCATAGCATTATCATGTATGGTAAGGGGTACTTTGTTCCTTATAATACATGTACAGACAATCACCTTTCTCACAAACCACTTAAGTCTTTGGTGCTTATCTCTTTCTTATGAAGGAGAGAGTATGTTTGCAAATATGTAGAATAAAAATAGAATCTCTAGTGCAAAATTAAACACACCAAAAGCGCTGTTAAATATTTGTGGCAAAAAGATATTAGTATCAATTTAATCAGTTTAAAACAAGTCAGTTTAAAATAAAATGGTGCATTAGCTCAGAATACATTGAAACATGCAGAAAGGTTCTAACTTTTTTATGATTACCTATTGAGTGCAAATAAAATGTTGCCATAAATATCTCCTTTCTGCTTGTCACTGTACAGCTAGAAATACAGAAGCAGAAAAGAGAAAAGCACTGTTTTCTTTTCCTTCTTCAAACAGCACATCTGCAAATGGCCTTGTGTAGAATTGCTCACCGTTCCTCCTCCTGTTGAATCTCCACTCTTTGACTTCAATGAGGTTAAACGTTCTGATGGCTTCAATAACTGGTTGATTTATTTGGCTCCTCGTGACTGATTTAAGATCTACTGTTGATTTTTGGAACCGGTAGTAGTTGAATTCTGAATCACTGCTCATAACGCCATGGGCTGGAAGTTGAGGGCTATTTTCTCATTTACTCAAAGATGTTTCCATAAGGCAGTGTGATTTAGGACTTATACAGTACTTAATAAAAAAGAAAAAAAGTAGGTGCAGGGTTCAAATTTTTTCTCAGAAGCTCAACGTCAGTGTTGAGGTTGCCATATACTTAGGTGCCCAGTACTGATCACACCTAATGCCTCTTTCTTTTACCACCTCAATCTTCCTATCAATATTTCAGAGTTTTTTTCATTCCTACTTTCTCTCTTTGTCACTGATTTCCTATCTTTCTATGTGTCCTTCTTTCTAATTTCTTATTCCATGCTATCCCTTGCTCTGGGTCACAGCCTGATGATGAAAAATACATTTCTGTCTCCAAAAATGAGTGCTGGTGCCACCACTTCCACATATTCAGCACTGCGGGCAGATTTACAAGCCCATTGCGACCCTTTTCTGCTGCCGTTGCATCACTTTTTGTGACGCAGCATTGACGTAAACAATGCACTACATTTCTGCCCATTTATAACGTGACGCATACAGAGAGATGTGTTGCCTTGTAAAGCCGTGTGCCACATTATACTGCAGCAGGTATAATGTATGCAGGGTGGGTGTTCCCACACAGGAAAGCCTTGTAGAAGTGACGCTGTGAAATCTATAAGATTTCACTGCACAACTTCTAGGACGCCACTGCGTCAAAACCCTACGCCTGCTTGGAGCAGACATAAGGAGTCATGCAGTGTATTGGGAATAGACCTCCCCGTGCATTGTTGGAGTTGCGTTGTGCTTGCGACACGACTCCAGCAATGCTTGACTTTTGCGCTAACAGATGCTTCAGAATTTCTGACGCATCTGTCAATACTTGCGCCATGGTGCACTGTATTGTAAATACAGCACTTCCATGGTGGCGCAAGGATTTTGCATGGAGGCGGAGGGAACTGACACCTCTGTACAGATGCATCAGTTTCTTGTAAATCTGCCCCTACTTTCCTACTTTTGAATTTCAAGTCCCACCTCCTCACGGACTGAAACGCAGAACTGCAAAGGGAGCAGCTCAAGTCAGCTAAGCATGACGTAAAATGGAAACGTAAAGCAGACAGAACGGACGTACAGAAAATAGGAGACACGATGATGAATATTGAGCCCTCTGACTATATTGAGGACATAGGTACAGACACACACACATGCACACACACACACACACACACGCGCTGCGAAGTCACCAAATGTCTCTAATTGGCAGCGCACCTTGGAATGCCAGGGTGCAGCAATACCAGCTTGAACTCACTCCCTGCAGTCTTCCCCCGTGCAGGGGCCTAGCTCTTCTTCTTCTTGAAGGACAAGCAACTACATCAAAAGTGATGTGGGAAAAACATCACCAGCTGCACAGCAGTTAAAGGTTGGGACATAACAATCAACCAGGGGGACATAAAAATCACATCTCATTGAATCCCATCTCCCACCGAGAGTGCATCCCTCCTCCGTGGACCTTGCAAGCCCCCGCCTCCCCCTCTCGCGCACACACAGTCATTCAACACGATCCCACTGTAAATATTAATAAAATATAAAGTATCTCAGAACAAACAAATCTATAAAGACCTGAAATATTGATGTAACATCTGTGTCCCCATCTCCAGGGGCCGGGGGAAGGGGAGGACCGAAGGGGTGGGGGGCCGACGAAGGTGCCTTCATCTCGGGGAATTAGGCAGATTCTCAGACGGGCCTTTGAAGATCAGACGAATTCACTGGGAAGATGAGCCTGTTAATGGAAATATTGATTGTCTGCGCTGCCGTCCAACGCCAGTGGATTTATTCACATATCTGAATGGGATTGAACACGACACCTGTGTCAGTGGGGTCCCCCGGTACCGTTTAGCTCACACTTAAGGCAGCTGCCTCTGAAAGATTATCTGCGCACTGCGCCAAGCGAGCGCGCCATATCATCGCATCGGCTACTCTTTGCTTAGAGTCGTCAATCGACTGTTCATGCGGCCTACCAGTAACTCCCCTCTAGGCTTGAGAGGGGCAGCGACAGCAGGGGGTGATGACAAGGATAGGAGGCGAGCTTGAGAGGACCAGTGACAACCGGGCCATGATGACAAGGATAGGAGGCGAGCATCCCTCTAGGCTTGGAGGGCCAGCGGCAGCCGGGGGAGGGCCAGCGGCAGCCGGGGTGATGACAAGGATGGAGGCGAGCATCCCTCTAGTCTTGAGAGGACCAGTGAGAGCCGGGAGGATGACTAGAATAGGAGGCGAGCATCCCTCTAGGCTTCAGAGGACCAGTGACAGCCGGGAGGATGACTAGGATAGGATGCAAGCATCCCGCTAGGCTTGACAGGACCAGCGGCATCCAGGTATGATGATAAGGATAGGAGGCGAGCATCCCTCTAGGCTTGAGGGGACTAGTGACAGTGGGGGATGATGACAAGGATAGGAGGAGAGCATCGCTCTAGGCTTGAGATGGCCACTGGCATCCGGGGATGATGACAAGGATAGGAGGCGAGCATCCCTCTTGGCTTGAGAGGACTAGTGACAGCAGGGGATGATGACAAGGATAGTATGCGAGCATCCCTGTTGGCTTGAGAGGCCCAGTGGTATCCGGAGATGATGACAAGGACAGGAGGCGAGCATCCCTCTAGTCTTGAGAGTACCAGTGACAGCCGGGAGGATGACTAGGATAGGATGCGAGCATCCTGCTAGGCTTCAGAGGACCAGCGGCATCCAAGGTTGATGACAAGGATAGGAGGCGAGCATCCCTCTAGGCTTCTGAGGACCAGTGACAGCCGGGGATGATGACAAGGATAGGATGCGAGCATCCCTCTAGGCTTGAGAGGACCAGCGGCATCCAGGTATGATGATAAGGATAGGATGCAAGCATCCCTCTTGGCTTGAGAGGCCCAGGGCTTGGAGGGCCAGCGGCAGCCGGGGTGATGACAAGGATGGAGGCGAGCATCCCTCTAGTCTTGAGAGGACCAGTGAGAGCCGGGAGGATGACTAGAATAGGAGGCGAGCATCCCTCTAGGCTTCAGAGGACCAGTGACAGCCGGGAGGATGACTAGGATAGGATGCAAGCATCCCGCTAGGCTTGAGAGGACCAGCGGCATCCGGGGTTGATGACAAGGACAGGAGGCGAGCATACCTCTATCCTTGAGAGGACCAGTGACAGACGGGGATGATGACAAGGACAGGAGGCGAGCATCCCTCTAGCCTTGGGAGGACCAGTGACAGCCGGAGATGATGACAAAGATAGGAGGCAAGGATCCTTACATAGGTTTCATTCCAATTTCTCACTCCTCACTGGAATAACCTCATTTGGGCCAATATCTGCTTTTCAAAACCTGGAGAGCAAGGCTGGCATAAATTATAAGTAAACTGTCGCAACTTTCCTATTTTTCTTCCCATTTTTATTGTATTCCAAGCATATATTTGTATCCAAAGCGCTAAGCTATTTGACCAAAATCAAAGTTGTCAACAATCCCACTGTCAACCAAACCGCACGTTTTGCTCAATATATTATCAAAATCATATGATGTAGAAGCAGATTTCAAGTGGTACCATCATTCTGCAATTCCTGAGAGACAATCTTAGTACTTAGGAGTACTGATCCTCCACTGACGAAGATACCCGTCTGTGGCCATCAGACAGTTGTGTAACTGGCTGGACGGCATAATAATATTTGTGCACAAGAGAAACCGTGTTTGTGTGACACATTGTGTGTCTCCAGCAGAAATGGACATTAAAAACTCGCGGCAGGACAAAAGTACCTGTTTTAAATACTGTATTGGAAGATGCAATGCATGTAATCCTTCAGGTACCAGTGCACATCCCAAAATATTCCGCCCTAGGAGCTCTGCTCAGCATTCCTGAGTCCTGCTTAAACATACCAAAGGTGTCAATAAAACCCATTCTTCTTCTCAGGGATGAGAGATTGAGGGTGGGCCTTCTTTTATCCTGGAAACTATGTACCTCTCCGCAAGATGCAGACACCGATCAAAGGTTCATCTCTAAAATGAAATTACAAAATGTATCAGACTCAGCCTTGTCCGAACAAGCAGCAACGTTGCGCAGCCTCTTTCCAATCGAAATCGGTAATATTCAGGAATATCTGCTCTTTTGTAAGGCTCTAAAGACGAGGCTGTTCCCAACCACGTGAACAGACCGTCGAGGGATAAACCACAGGGAGAACTATACTTTGAAGCTACAACCACATGCCTACAAACCAGTGCTTAATTTGTAAACATTAAAGTGCCAGGGCCCTTCTCGGAAGGACACTGTAGCCTGCACCAGGCAATGCCCCTGCTAATGCTGCCAATCACAGTACCACCATAACAACTAACCATCACACTCCTACAAGAGTAACAATTCAGAATATTTCAGGCCACACAAAGCTATTATAATGTTGTGAGAGGATGGTATTATTCATTTTTAATGCCATTTGACTTTATAAAAACGCATGTTCTGCTCATCTCAGACAGCTTGACAATTAAGTGCTAGTGCCAAGCACAAGAAACCACCAGCTCAAATTGAGCACTGCTACAAACCATCCCAACATTTATCAAGATGAATCTCTCATTTATTCTTTGCTGCTGAATAAGCCATAATAGCTGGGTTACTCACAGCTTAATCCTTAATGTAATAATAGGAAAAACATAGAAAAGTATACTTGTTACATAAAGTATATAGTTACCTATCATTTTTGAGGTATAGAGGTACATTCTGTATATGCAGTGGTGGCTACTCCACTAAGGCGGAGAAATGTCGCCCCACTGCTCCGAAGCACGAAACATAAAATGATAACTTGTGTTATTATCATTTTATTTATTTATTTATTTTATTCATACAGTTTTATATAGCGCGAACAAGATCCCGAAGGATATCAGAGCGATTTTATGTTTCCTTCTGCTGTGGCAGCTTCCTGGGCAGGGAGGGGCTGCTCAGAGGACAGAGAAGCAGGGGAGGAGTGGTTTGTCCACTCCTAAGTGCACATGACTGTTTGTTCAGCCCTCTTGTAGCAACGTTGTGATTGGCTATCGGGAGCCTGGTAACCAGGTGCTTCCTACTGCTTCCTGTATCCTTATTCAGGGCCGGAGCAGGAAGAGGGAGATGGTTCAGCCAGCCAGCGGTCACAGGTAAAGGGGTTCTTTAAAAAAAAAATCACCCTGCCCTGCCCCCACCCCACCACCCTTGTCCGGTAGCAATCACTACTGTGTAAATGGCCCCTCATGCGATGGTAACTGAAAAAGCCATGAATTGATTGTGCTGTTGTTTGTTGCTGTTTGGTGGTGTGAGGCTAGTAGAGAGTGTTCAAGTTCTGGTTTAGGTGTTTGTGTGTTTAGATTAATGTGAATGCGGATTGCATTTGTTCTAGGTGGATTGATAAACTATCAACATAACTTCCTTAAGTATTGTCTCATTTTATAGTGAAGATAATTATGTAAATGTTTCAGCAATCTATAGGATGAAACCTGTTCTATGAGGGACTATTTTTCAAAGTTAATTGTTTGGTGTTTTACACATAGTGCTCTTGAATAATAAGGGGCTTTGATTAGAAAAGAGAAATAACAGAGAAAATGTGGTTTGATCGCTGTCACCATATGTTTTCTCATACACTTCTTACCAGGCCAGTTTCCCAACCCTTAATAATATCACTGTGGTATTGCCCCTGATATTTAAAGTGTCCCATCCTCCAGAGAGAAGGAGATAGGTCAACTGCAGATCTATGGTTGTCACATCTAAAAAATATGTTTTCGGTACAGTTAGAGCAAACTCTGTTCAGGGTATTTCTGTAGTCTGGTCCAAGATTTGTGTAGATTGAACCGTTTAATCTTGAGCCTAGCAGATACCACAAGCTATCTGGATGCAATGGACATACTGCGGGCTTACCAAGAACATAAAGGGACCAAGCCTGCCCATTTCTTACTATTCGTTCACATTCCTGTCACTGTTGCTTGGCTACTTCTTATTTGATGTTTTTTTTCATCATCATGTGGTTGTTTCTCCCATGGAGTATATCCGCATTGCCAACTCTTTGGCTTTTGCGCTTCCTCTGCTCATTTTAAGGGAACCACCTTTTTTTTGTTTAAACACTCCATGAGAGTGCATCTGTTTTTCAGCTGTCTCCCTTGTGAGCTTTACTCCCTCTAAATGTCTCTGCTTATATGCTCCTTCTCCCCTAAGCCGTGTTGCTTTTTCTCACCCGTGTGCTACGGACCCCCTTAGGTCACTGATGGTTGGAATCTGTTTATTGAAGTTTTCAAATATACAACACAAGTACATAGCAAGAGACAGGTGACACAGCATACATAGGAATACATGACGGCACATCATTGTTACAAATTAGTGTGATAAGCAAGTAGTGTCAACCATGCCGTTAAATCACATTGGCCAGTGTACAGGAAACAAGTTAAGCTAAACAAACAATCATAACAGACCCCACGACTGAAGCCACACAGCACCACTCCTCGGTCTGTCATCCCCAACAGATACCTGGTGAAATATGCCCGCTAGTGTCCACAGCAAGAATGTGCATGAGGGGTGTCGCAGTGAACGCATTAAGCAACATCAGTGTATGCCCCCTGAGCTCAATGTTGCACTCTTGCCCTCGTCTTCTCTGCCGCTTGTGGCTTCTTCCCTGTCTGCCCATCATGCTGCTTCACCCCTCCACCTACTTCCACAACCCGCTCATCCCTTAATTATTTTTTAAAGTGCTTTTGTGCTACGTTTAAAACATCACTTTTGCACTACTTTTTTTATTTACCAATCAATCACAGATTGGTAAATAAAAAAACCTCTCCTTTTACAGGTGAGCGCATGTGTGTTGAATGCATATGGGCACCTAAAAAATGGCATTGCTGCCATGCATTCACTTTGTTTTCCTTATTTTCTTAGCTGGGCTATACAACTACTGTGATGCTTTAGTTTACAGCATGACTAAAACATTAGAAAACCCTACTGGCCAAACAGGCGATACCAGGTGGCTTTGCAATGCTTGTTTGCAAAAATAAGGTTTGGTTTTGCTTTTAGTAGCTGCATCTGGAACTATCCCAATGGAATGAAACATTTGTATTTTTTGTTATCTTCAAACTTATAGGGGGCATGCACACCACTTTTCACGTAATAAAACCTAACAATGATATTGCACAGGGACCTATTGGATATTGCTCTGCACACTTTCATACTCACTCATACCCCACTCTCAATTCTTAACATGTTAAGTCAATATTACAGCAACTCTAAAATTAATATGATCACAATCACCCCAGGTCTGATTTACATTAGCAAAATATTTTCAGCTATCCCAGCCTGTGCTAACCCTTCATCAGATCCTAAAAGTCTATTTCAAATTTGTTTAATCTAAACTAAAGAATGCTCTAGTGAGACGTTGTAGGGAGCATTTTTTTTTATCCCTCATATGTACAAGAATAACGAAATAATCCATGTAACATGGAATATCACACTGCACCCAAATTTTCAATTGTGGTGGTCAATTAATGATGTATGTCCAATACAAGCAGTGGGACAATATTTTGCCTTATACCCCATTCTTCCCTTACGCACAATGCTTACACAACAGTCTATTGTGCCTGAAACATACCCATCAATTTCTAAACACTGTGGGCATGATTCACAAAGGTCAAGTGAGACGAATGTCTTACTTTACAAATGTTGGCCTTCACAAAGGGCATTTACCATATTTTCTGGCGTATAAGAGGACTGGGCGTATAAGACGACCCCCTACTTTTCCTTTTAAAATATAGGGTTTGGGCTATATTCGCTTGCTTATAAAATGACCCCGACATATAAGACGACCCCCAACTTTTGAAAAGATTTTCAAGGGTTAAAAAGTCGTCTTATACTACGCCAGAAAATACGGTACTTCTCCTAAATGCTCTTTATGAATACCAAAAGTTGAACTTTGCGACTTTCGGTATTCAAAAAGAGCATTATGGTATTTGTGAATAACGAAAGTCGTAAAGTTTGACTTTCGTCTCACTTTACCTGTGTGAATCGGGCCTGTCTTGTTTCATCTAGGCAGCATACTAATCTGACGTTAAAGTTTGACGCTGTGTTTCTTGAACCACATAGTTTATCGGATGCTAATCCAGGAGTATATCGTGGGACTGATTCACTGCTTCGCAGATGCCTGCAGTCAGCCTCCGCACTGCCCTCCAGAAGCTTCTCAGCACACTCTTACTTAAGCTTAGCTGCGCTCGCGCACAATGCTTCCTGAGCCGAGCACGTGCCCGGCCCTCGTGCGCGTCATTTACTCATTCACACAGGCCCGCCTTCACACTCCTTCTTACCTGTGCGATCAGTCTCAGCATCCACAACCACGGTGCTATTTTCAGACTTGCACCTTTAATTTTTGTTTCTGGCCCACTGGAGCATGACTACAGCACAACTGCAGCTCTCCAGCTGTCACGTAAACACCAACACCCCCTAAATACACACTGTGCCAAATATAGGGTCAGCAATGCACTCTGCTCGGAAACTTTTTTTCCTGCGTGAAGTTAAAATTTCTCTGACTATCGCTCTGCTTTCATGCTAATAATGCCTCGCATTAGGGCCCGGTGAGCAAAGCCTTTCTTGGTACACCGGCCCTTCAATGCAGCCACAGTTAGAAGCTCTCCCGTTTTCTACTTGTACGTACAATCACTACAACCTACCCACACCTGAGGCTATCTTAGGGTGGATACTCCCATTAACTTTACAATTTTTTTAATACTTTTTACAAAACGAGAGAATTATATTATATTAACCTGTAATTATTTGGTGTGCATGTTAAGGTAAATTGCTTATTCCTCTGTTCTCTTTTTTCAAACACTGACACACTTAAGAGAGTTTTGTCTAGTACTTTAACTTGAATAACTCAGACTTCATCTCTACTGGCTGTACCTCCCTGTCCTGTGGAAGGCCCGTGCAGAGACTGAGGAGGCCAACATGCTTAATGTTCTTTTTGCATTAATTCTAGGTAAGTCAACTGACTACTATAGAATTAATGATGAGGTCACTGATTACATTCCCATATGTGATACTAGTGAGTTCTCTTTATCTTTGGGCTTCCACAAAAATATATATGCTGTAAAAAAATATCTTCACATTATAAGCATGAGCAGCTAGAACCTTTGCGTGCATTGTTCTTATGAATGAATAACTGATTCTTATGGAGGGACTATGGTCTACCTATGCATTCTTGATAGCTGTATAAATTAAGTTCATAAGCTAAAAGTTTCAAGAGGAGTTACTTTTTCAATGGGATCACAAGCCCAGTAGGTGCACCCTTTTGGCCCTCCAGACTCATACTTTAAATTGACTTAACAGAGTCAACCATGATTCCCTGATTCTGCATCTGCCATCCATTGGAGCATAGAGTTGGCCTGGTGGCCCATTTGAAGCGAAGACTTCAATGTGTGCATTTTCTAATCAGAAGTGTAACTGACATGTGGGCCTAATGAAGCACATTCTTGAGTTTCCTCTTCTCTTTGGGAAGTCCTCCACCGCCATTCACAAACACAGAATCTGCAAATCCTTTAAGATGCTGCTGTTAAATGTGCCAAAAGGTGTTAATACATTGCTTTTGTATCATGTGCCTGGTAGGAAAGCATACTACCTTACCTGCATTCTAAGGTTAGGAGCTCAGTGGTAGGAGCCCTAGTGAAGGCTTAGCTACGATACTGTTTTTTGGGAAAGTAAAGAAACCAACGGAAATGAGTGTAATGGATTGAAAGAAAAAACGAAGTATAAGAAGAAGAATAATGGTTAAAATTGTGGAATAAATTAATGGCTGAATACGAATGTAATTCATTAAATACGTTTATAATAGGCTGTGCAGCCTGACGGGGACCAGAATGCGGTTCCCTTGTGTACTTAGCTAGGATACTGCAATGCTGTTCAACGTGATTCTTTGAACTTTCATTTTCACAGTCTTCTCCCGGCCCAGAAAGTTTGCTGGGGCATCTGTGCGCTATAAAAATATAATTAACATAACATAAAGCACAGGTAGAACCACAGAGAAAGTAAGGCGACACATTCATTGTATGAGTGGTTTTCACTGGCCGAATGATTGGTTCCATTTCAAAGTCCACCTAATATCGACCATGCCTTAGCCTACGAAAGAATATGCCTCCTTTTCACGCATGCCTTCACTCTGCATGCAATTACAACTCAGTCTTTACAACAATCGCATTGTAACAACACATACCATTACCCCCCAAGTCGGAACAACGTCTTGCGGAAGGGGGCGCTGGGTGTTGGAATAGTATAATTTACTATTCAAACTTCAGTCTGTGTGGACAGTACGGAAGGTGTTAGATTTTAAATCCAACACCTCCCCCCTCCGCAAGTCGTTGTTTCGACTTACGGGGCAATGGTATGCACTGTTACAATGCGGTCATTGTAACAACCGTGCTGTAATTGCATGCGGGGTAACAGCTTCGTTGTGATGGCTGTTTACCATTACGAAAGGAAGCCGGCACCATTGGTTTTAGTATACTGATCCAAGATCAGTAAATAAAAAATTACATTTGAAAAGGGAAAAATGATTTTTGTCACAAAAAGAATTATGTGAAACATGTGACATAAAGGAGGGGATGTGATGTAACAGCCAGAGCTGCCCACTTTGGATCTGGGGTACCAGGTTCGAGCCTCGGCGTCAGCTCAACATCCTGTGATTCTTGACAAATCACTTTATCTCCCCGTGCCTACCAAAAAAAAAATATGTCCTTGTGTAACATAACTGATGCTCCTGTAAAGTGCTCCAATACCTTTGGGTCGAGTTCACGCTATATGAAATTGCACACAAAAAACATACCAAGCCGAATCCCACGTTATTTTGAAGATATGCATCTGGCAGAAATGGCCATTGCTGGGATAAAGATGCAGAAACTATCTAGGTAAACAATATGGGCCTCCATTCACAGCTGTAAATGGCTCCATGTTTCCCTGAAAGCTATGCTCAAAAGGATATGTTACTCATAACTGCTTTTACTACCTGTCTCATGGGTGTGTACAAGAGCCAAGAGTAACTACTCTTCTGGTGTAGGAAGGCGAACTGATAATACTTGAACTTGGCTGGGATAAAGGTTTATTTTACTGAAAATGCCAAGGCGCCCCTGACCTCAGGGATGCTGCACCTATGGCTGAATTCCGGTCCTTGCCAGATGTGGAGTGGCTAATGACTGCGACGGTTGGCGCAGCGGGCACCAGCCAACAATGCGCTTGGGTCAGCCCGTGACGGGGACCCAAAAGTGCGTTAAGCACTTACAGGTTGGGGAGAACCAGTTAGCTCAGGACCCCGCGCCTTTAAAAGTGGCGGCAGAGCAGCAAATAAGTCTCTATCAACGCTCACCGCTCAGATGCCGACACGCTGGCAGCTACCCCATCGGGGCTTGGATTTTAACTGCCTTTTTTGTTGTTTGTTTCTCTTCCTCTTCAGGCCTCATAGGTAGCTGCAGCTGGCTCATCAGACCATGGGACAGCAGGAGTGCTTCAGGGCCAGCAAGGAGCCGCACAGGCTCAAGTTTGACTCGCCTGAGCTGCGTTTTTAGTAAATATGGTGGCGGCTCTGGCGTAGAGGCCAAGGTGAGGGGGGATTTTAGGCATTTGGTCGAAAGAATCTATGATGTGCAGGATGAATGCCATGGACCAGTCATTGGCAGAGTTGAGGGACCACTCTCCTGTGGGTGGGCGGGGGGAGGAAGTGAGACCCAGACGGGTGGGGTGGCCCCTAAAGCAGCATTTCCGCAAGTACCTAAGAGGGCTAGAGGCAAGCAGGGTACGAATGAAGGTCAAGGCCCCCACAGAGACCTGAGGAGGAGATGCCAGGGCCCTCGGGGTTGGACCGAAGGAGACCAGTGGAGAAGGTGAGGGGGCGTTGGACCATGGGGCTAGCGTGCCAAGTGAGGTACAAGCGGGGGGAGTGAATCCAGTGGGAGCACCTAGTCAGCGTGACTTAGTGACCAATTTGGCCGCCGCGCTACCGTGGTAGTCCAAGTATGGTGTGTGGACCACTCCAGCTTGGAGTGAGGCTGTGCTGTCAGATGAGGATGATTTGGAGAAGACCAGGTGGCTAGTGGTGCAGTTAGAGGGGCCCAGACCGCAATTTACCACCTGACGCATGCCCCTATGTAATAGTGTTAACAAGCGTCCCTGAGCTTGCCCCCACAACAACTGAATCCTTTTGGGCTCTCAAAAACAAAGTCTGCCATTGGTTAGACCAAAATCATCCACTACCACCAAATATCCACAGTAATTTACTTATGGTAGAGAGAGCCCCCTGGGTAGGCGAGAACAAAAAAAATATTCAAGGGGACTGTGTTGTTGTGACATTTGAGGACTCGTGTTCGGTGGAACATATAATTGCATGGCCCCCATGCAATACTAACTTCACAGTTTCAGCCAAACCTCTATCCTATTTCAATATGGCTTCAGACTATCATAGCAATAGGTGGAGCTGGCTAAGAGGCTCTAACCACACGGGAAGAGGAACTAGAGGGGAGCCTTGGCTGGACCATAACTTAAATCAGTGGAACGGTAGTAACACCGGAGGGTGGACACCAATGCAGCCTATAATGGGTAGCCGTCCCCATGGCATCAACCGGCAAAACGGGGCATGGTCTGGGCAACATCACAATCATACTAGTCAGTGGGATGGTGGCGACAATGGAGGGTGGAGCACAGTCCCGAGAAGAACTGGCAGGCCCCTGTATGGGGCAAACCATTTTAATGGGGCATGGTTAGGACAACAGCATAACCCTCCTCCTATACCTTGTTTTAATCGTTATAGTGGGTTGGAAGCAGTTGACTGACTCCCAGTTTTTTCATCGGGGAAAGTAGCACCGAGGGAAGTGATAGACCCTTCAGAGGCTGATGTATGTATGTTTAGAGAGGCTCAAGTATACCTGAAAACCTGTAGCCCTAGTCTTAGTAAAGAGATAGATGACCCTTCACTCTCAGCTACACTGGATAAAGAAGTATTGATGGAAATGATAGACCCTTCGGAGGCTGAAGTTGGTAGTGTTAGTGAGGGCGAGTTGCACTCGGAACCTCGCGGCCCTAGTTGTCTAGTTGTAGTGAAGAGGAACCCGGTCCCACACATTTATTTACTGTACCGACTGTAGACGGCACTCCTATTAATATCCTTTCCTGGAACATAGCAGGGCTTAAGAAAAACCTTGCAACTCCAGAGTGGAACGATTTCATCGATCTCTTCCATATCTGCATGTTCCAGGAAACCTGGTCTCTGTCCCCGCAATACAAAAATGGGTATTCCACCTATTATGTTCCGGCAGTTTCCTCAGGGAAAGGTCGCCCGTCTAGTGGCCTCCACATATGGGTGAAAGTTAATCTAAATTACGTTGTCACCATGCACAGTGTCCCCTCAAATGACATCTTGCATATCTCCCTGAAAAGCCCCCATGGGGGTAAAATACACATTTTTTGTATTTATGCAAGAGGGGCACAGGGTTGTCAAATTTCACAAACAATCGAGCTGTTGGATTCCAAGTTATCAGAACTGCCACCTGGATCAAAAATCCTCGTGGGGGGCGATTTTAACTGCACATTCGAACCCCTGGATGATGATGACATATTGGGTTGGAGCTCGGAGGACTGGAGACATTCTATACCACCTCTAGATCTGGCTCCCATTAAGAAATGGTACCCCAGAGCAATACAGCTGAATGCTCTGGCCTTGGACCATAACCTACGAGCTCTTAATGGGCGGACCATTTCTGATCGCAATGGGGCGATGACCTATAATAGGTTAGGCTCTCCATCGCGAATTGATTATATTTTCCTAGACGTCCAATCCTGAGCCAACCTTGTAGATATGGAGATCAAGCAGTCCTCAGACAGTGATCACAACCCTTTGTGTATGGGAATCAATTGGGCCAATGGGTTAAGTGAGAGTGCAGGACCGAAGATGATCACTAAGGAGGTATTTCCCTCTAACTGCAATAGGAAACTAAGATGGGATGTGGTTAAGTGTAAAGAAGGGAAACTTAACCATATCAGGGAACTAGTTATCGCGGAAACCTCCTACTTTGCAGCGATGGATTTGGAAAATTCAAATCTCTCGGGGTCGAAATTACTAGCCCATTATCAGAACTTTGTAGATAAAATAGGAAAGCATTTCCTTAAAAATTCCAAGGGGAAGCCATCGGCCGATCTGCGAACCCCGAAGACTAATCTTTGGTACTCAGCAAACTGCAGGAAAAAGAGGAAGGCAATTGCCCTAGCCATAAAACTAAAAGACCCCAGAGCAGTGAGACTGGCCAGGTGCGATTATCGCAAAACCATTACCCTAGCTAAAAAGAACTGGGAGGAGGACCATTGGCAGCAGCTTAAAATTGCGGCATGTGAAAAGAATCCAGTCACTTTCTGGAAATCAATTAATATTTTAGACCGAAGAGGAGTTGATCCCATTTTAAATCACATAAGTGAAGAGCAATGGCATGCCCATTTTTTAAAACTATATTGTGATGATGATGCTCAAGCTCATCCAATACCACTAGCTTCGTGCTACTTAAGAATAGACTCACCCACCGAGGCAATCCCATTTACTGCGCGAGAGGTCCGAGATGCCATCTCCAAAATCCTTCCCGGTAAAGCAGCCGGTCCAGATGACTTGCCTGGAGATTTGTTATCCTACGACCCCTTAATATGGGCAGACTTCATAGAATGCCTAATGAATTTAATCCAGCTAGGCCACCCCGTCCCGGAATCATGGAAAGGGGCGGAGGTGATCACGATTTATAAAAAAGGAGATAGAGAGGACCCTGCCAACTACAGACCAATGAGTTTAATTGATACAATTCAAAAGGCAGTTGGCAGGGTCATTATAAGCAGAGTTGAGACATGGCTTATGGATGAAGGTGTATTAAACACTTCCAGGCTGGGTTCAGGCAGAATGTCGGAGCAATGGACCAGGTATTTCGGTTTTGTGCGGTCTATTGGAAGTCAGTATCTATTAATAAGGGTAGCCTTTTTCTGGCTTTCATAGATCTCAAAACCGCATTTGATGTTATTCCACGTGTTAAAGTGTGGGAGGTATTATTGGCCATGGGGTTTCCTAGCTTTTTGCTGCAACTTGTCATCAAGCTCCATGAGGACAATTTTGCAAGGATACGGTGGGGGAGTCAGGGGCAACTGACAAGGAGGGTACCAGTCAATAGAGGGGTGCGGCAGGGATGCGTGATGGCCCCAACGTTGTTTTCCCTTTTTATAAATGGGGTGGTGGACTATTTAAGGGAGGACCCAGCGGGTGCGCCCGTCCTTGCCGGAGAGAAGACCCCACACTCCTCTTTGCAGATGATACCCTCCTGATGTCCAAGACCCCGAAGGGCCTGCAAAAACTGCTTGCCCGTTTTTCTCTCTTTTGTAAAGAGCGTGGTCTATCAATAAACACCACGAAAACAAAGCTAATGGTTTTATCTGCAAAAAGAAAGGTTAGAAAGGTACATATCTCACTTTTCGGGTCACCTCTGGAGGTGGTAAATGAATTTGACTATCTGGGGGTTAGGTTATCCAATAATATGTCCTGGGGCTCTCACATATCCAAAATGGTACTTAATCTCAAAAGGGTGTCTGAAGTGATACTAAAAAAACAGCGCCTCTCCATTAGCAGACCGGTTGCTCCAGCCCTGACAGTCTATAAGGGGAAGGCTGTAGCCTCGGCAGTCTGCGGTTCTGAACTATGGGGTACTGAAAACATCAAGGCCCTGGTGTTTGCAGAGAATAAGTTTATTAGAGATTTGGTATCACTTCCAGTGTCAACCCCTTTGTTACCATTATTTTTTGACATGGACAAGAAATCAATTGCTGATAAAGTCCATCTCAGGCCACTGTTATTTTGGGTGCGCCTCAGAAGGACCCAAGAATTAATTGAATATGCCCGAGTGTTGGACGAATTAGTCTCCCTTAATGTCAACAATAAGATAAAGTGGCTCAATAACCTTAAGCTGTTGGTAACTTCTATAGGTTTGGGAGAGTCTTGGGTCTCGCAATGTCCACCCTTAAACAATTTGTCAAAAAGCTATTCTGGGATTGGGTTGAGACCAAGGTCCATGTTAACCCCAAATTGGGATCCCTAATGACCAAATTCCTTGAACACAAACCAACGTGTAAGCTGGAACCCTTTTTGGACTTTATCCAGCTACCCAGAGACAGGACCTTGTTTTTGAAATTGAGATATGGTACTTTGCCCCTTAAGAAATTTATGGAAGGATGGAAAGGCATGGGGGGGCATGACTTAAATTGCCCAGGTTGCAGTTGCCCGGAGGAAACCCTGGGTCACTTCTTATTCGCATGCACAGCTTACAAGCGTGTTAGGAATAAATGGCTGAAACCAGTGTGCAGGGTTCTGGGTGTGAAAGATCATAGATCAGCCCTGCGTATTATGTTAACTAACACCGCCTCAAAGTATATCGTCTGTGGGGTTGCAAAATATCTTGTGGGTGCCTGGATAATTCGATCTAGGTTGTTGGGCAATGTACAATAACTTATCTGAAATGACTGTATAGTTTTAATTTCCTTTTTATTTAAAAAAAAAAAAATCCTCCTTTTTAAACTGTCTGAGCTATCTTGTTGAAAATGTAGTACTTTTGGGTAGATTGTTTTTATGTACTTTGTATGTATGTTTGTACTTTTATGATAAATATCTATCGAATAAAGTATTACAACAACAATGCATTAAACTGAATGTATTGTTTAGGGCCAAGCATGTCCCAGGGGTGTTGAATAATTCTTCTGATGCTCTATCTCATTTAAAGATTCAGGTATTCAGGTTGCATCACCCAGAAGCAGTGGACGTCCTAACACCTTTTCCAGACCGTCTGTGGCAACTTGGTGCCTAAGCCTATCGGATCTCATGTCAGCCGGTTTAGCACCCTGGATGAGGCTGGCTTATGAGTGTGCATTTAGTGCCTATTGTATTTTCTTTGGGGAAAAGTGAGAAGGGGTGTGGCGTGAATCTTCCGCTATCCTGTCATTCTTAGGAGCATTGAGGGAGGGGGGTTTCATAGTGCAGAGGGCTTTGGAGGAATGGCAACGCTTGCAGGGGCCTCAGACAGATGCCCCGTGTCCCATTGGCATAGGCACACTATTAGCAGTATTGGGGTGCTGGAAAGCATCTGTAAGTCCACTGTGGTGGTTCTCCTTTTCAGGAAAGCATTCACGTTAGCAGTCTATGGAGCTTTCACAGTGGGGTAGCTGGTGACAAAAAATAAGAAGGATTGGCAGGGAGGGCTGCACCTGGTGCACATGCAGTTGTCTGGGGGTTCGGTATCTCTCACAATACCATGCTCCAAAAGAGAGCATGGTGGTAGAGAGGATCACATCATATTGCATAGAGCACATGGCATCACATGCTGTCCTGTGAGCAACCTCTGACATTCTTGGCACATAGGCCAAGGGGGCAGGGGCCAACTCCTTTAGCATGCTGAAAGTACCCCTCTGACAAAGTTTCAGTTCTCCAAGGTCCTTGGGCTGGCCCTCAGGACCCTATGGAGTTCAGTTCTCTTTCTTTCAGAATTGGGGTGGCCACAGAGGCCACAGCGATGAGACTCTCAGGGCAGGCAGTACAGAGAATTGGCAGGTGGTCCTTGGATGCTTGTTTCTGGTTCAAGGAAGACCTGGCTTGACAGTTCAGGATGGAATATTCCCATTAGGAACAGGGTCAAGACTGATTTGCATATGGCTGAGTCTGAACTGGGGTAGCGAAGTGAGAAAAACAACCATGATACATTCAACCGAGATCTAATAATGACTGGGGGTGAGTGTCTGAAAAGTTTCAGCACTCCCTTCATCATCGTATTGTGTTTGCTTTATTCGCCCTAAGTTGGCAGGCTATGCCTAGACATGGGTCCCTTGCTCACTTTACCACTGGATTCAAGCTAGTATGGCTGATGAGGGGTGTTACCCCGAAACCAGTCTCAGGATACCTGTTTCTGGTCCAGGGAAGACCTGGAGTGGCAGTTCGGGCTCGACTGTTCCCATGAGGAACAGGGTCAAGACGGATTTGCATATAGGTGGATATGAACTGCGGTGATGAAGTGAGCTAAAGAATGATGATGGATTCAACGCAGATCTGTGACTGGGGGTGAGTGTCTGAAAAGTTTCAGCGCTCCCGCCATCATCTCTTTGTGTTTGCCATGGTTGACTCTTAGAAAGGGCAGGGCAGGACATTCTGGAAAGGGGGGTGAAGATAGTGGGGACTATGCTGGCCTGTGGTGGTAAGGTTCTGATTGGTGGATCCTTAGAAGGCATCCCCTTGTTAAAGGGGATAGATGGGTAACAGTGGTCTCTCAGGGCCCTCCAGGAGGTGCCTACAGCAAGTCAGCTAGATGGTGCGGTAGGTAAGGGAGTGCACACTTCCAACAGGCATTTATGACCAATACCCGCACAGGCATGTGAGTGCCAAGCTAGCAGCTCAGCCCCTTGGGGGTGGTATTTGAGGGCCTAGGGGGTGGCCGAGGTAGGTAACCTTATGCGCAAGATCACTCTGGGGGAACCTCACAATTGGTTGGACCAGTCATGATTTTACGCGTAGGCTCCATGAAGGATATGTAGGGACAATGTATAGTTTATGGTCAGGAATGGCTATGTATTAAAGTCTCTGTTAAGGTTATCCATCCAAGAATATGTAAATGCTACTGTATGGAGTGTGATCGCGGTTTCTGATTATAAATGTAAAAATTGCAATTTTTTTATGATGTGTGATGTGTGTAAAAAAATACGGCCGGGGTTGTTACGACCCTAACCCAAAAGTGCTGAAAGTATTTGAGTGTAATAATCTGTGCCCAAAAGGGGGAAGCTGGTGGTGAAGCCCTATGGGGGGTCCCAGGGGTGGATAGCCTGCAGTCAGCTTCAAAAGCAGGGTGCAGGGACGGGGTCTCTGCCATGCCCGCCCATATAATATGTACATTTGCAAATTTGGTCACCTTTCAATAGTGCGTAAATGCGTGTTAGGTCCAATTACGCAACAGTGGAGATTTCCGGTGCCTTTCGTAGCTTTTATTAGTCGTACTATTGATAACTTTTATGAAGAGGGAACATCGTAAATCTGGAGCCTTGAGGTAAAGTGCCCCTGGGAGGGCGGATTTACGGGTCCCTTTGTCAATCGGGCCCATATTCTGTTGATCCCACTGCGGTTTTCTGCGCTTGGCTATTGCGTGGATCCGAGTTTTTCTCAAACTTGCGTGACTGAAATGTCCTCTCTCCTGGCCCCCAACCCCTCCTGTTAGTGTTAGGAGAAGAAGTTCTGTCCCGTGACTCATTTGTCTACATTAGAACAGTGTGTGGTAATTACACACGCCGTCCCCTGAGTGGCTATTGTGTAGCTCATCAGCACGCCGAGCTGGTAGGCAGGCAGGACGTGCGAGTTGGGTAATGCATTTATCTTTTCAAGGTTAATGACAAATATGTTGAGTGTGCAGTGCCGAGGTGGCATGCGAGATTAATAAACAGTTCCCAGTCTCCACAGAAAGGAGACATCTGCTTCTCTGCTCTTCTTTCTGCCTGTGGATGGAGCACAGAATGCCTTTGTAAACTGGTCAGATAGATGTGTGGGTTGATGCATCTGCTGCAGAGAAATGCTTCTAACTTGAAAGTGGCTTTGCACTTGCAAAGGTTGACCCTTAAATAGAGCCTATGGCTATAAAATAAGTAGCTAGTCGGTGAGGTAGGAGTCATTCTGTAACAAACATTGAATATCAGCAAGATGCATGGGCTGGGGCTCAGGGTACACTATAGTAGAGTGCAGCCAAGACTACGGGGCATATTTACAATAACTGGCGCATCCCTGCAAATCAGCAGGGATGCGCCAGTTATTGTGCGCCACAGCTCCGCCATCATGGATGCGCCGCAAATGCGGCGCACCGTGGGGCAAAAACAGCACAGATGCGTGACACATCTGTGCCGTAAAAGTGGCGCATTGCTGGAGTTGCGTCGCAAGCGCAACGCAGCTCCAGTAATGCTCTGGGGGCCCTATCTAGTTAATGCTGCGTCAATCCTTATGCCTGCTTCAGGCAGGCGCAGAGTTTTGACGCAGCATGGGCCTAAAAGTGACTGAGTGAAATCTTGTAGATTTCACTCAGCCACTTTTAGGAGGCGTTCCTGGGCTGGAACGCCCCCCCTGCGCAGGAACGCCTACATGTGGCGCAGGGCTTTACAACGTGACACATCTCCCAGATGCGTCACGTTGTAAGTACCCCCGCACCATGGCGCAGGATTTGCGCCGCCGCAGCGTCACAAAAGTGACGCAACAGGGGCGTAAATTAGGCGCAAGAGGCTTGTAAATCTGCCCCTACATATCTCGAATTGATGCCAAATGATCCTACAAAAAAAGCATACAACTCTATCCAGTTCAAAACTGGGCCTAGATTTGATCATGGGCTTGCGTTGCCATTGTGTCACGCAGGGAGATGGAAGCAACGCAAGCCCTTAAGTAAGATTCCGTAAGCCATGCAGAGCCACCTTACAGGGCTTCATAAATCTGGAGGAACGCACAGTAGCCAAGTTGCTGCCTTACATTATTGTGGGCTTGAAAGGCGATCCTTGGGTGGAGCGCGGGTGTTCCCACGCATCCACTCGTGGTTTTTGACGTCTTCCCATATTTACTAAGACTAGTAAACCTGGAAATGCGTCAAAATGCGACACCTTCCTAGGTGAGGCGTAACGAGGAGAAATATTTTCATTTTCCATGTTATTTTCTCGTTCTACATGTGCTTCATTTTACTGTACACACTGAAAGAGGAAAATTCCTTGGATGATTGATTTTGCCCAGGAAGATTTGCCTTCCCGCAAAAACACATCCTGTCTGTAACATAAGCATCGTGGTGCAAGGGTGCCTGCGTTGGCGCTTGGCAGACACACGTGCGCCAGTGCAGAAAGAAAACAAGAATGCACCATATATTAACAAATAGGGCACATTCCTGCTCTCTCCATTTGATGCAGTGCATTAGAACATTGGAATGTTGGGAGCTCCATTGAAAACAATGGAGTGCTCTGGGCTTATAATGGCTGGTATAAGCCTGGAGCTCCAACATTCCAATGTTTCTTTGTTCACAGCTCTGGCTGTGAACAAAGGCTTCAGGGAACCTGAGGGGATTCCAATCCCCTCACGCTCCCAAAAGGCTTTGTTTTTTTTGTTAGAACATTCTGTCCTCTAGTGACAGAATGTTCTAATAGCCTTATAGCCCTTCGTAGATGGGCTATAGCGCAATTTAAGTCCCTCTCCCTTGTTAAAGGCCCTCGCCTTCGGCTCGTGGCCTTTAACGCTGGAGAGGGCCTTTATTCGCCGGTATAGCCCTCTACGGCGGGCTATAAGGCTATATTACGTCTGGCTGCGCTGTGTTCCACCAAATGTTGATAAATCGGGGCCCTGGTGTTATAATTTGCAAAGCTTCCTTACCAGCCTTTCTGAAGGTCTGTGGAAAATGAGCAAGTTATCAAAGGTTAAAAAGTTTCTCTTGCGTTTCAGCCCCTGGAAGTCAATTAGACCCAAATAAGATGAGTATTTAAAGGCTTCCTGGCCTAGTCTGTTACTTCCAGGGCAATGCTCTGTCCATGTTTCGGATATAACACATAAGCACTGACTGTTTAAACATAGGTCTATAACTTCAAAAGAGCTGTGTTTTATATGTACATCAAGCACATGCCTGACTACACGTGGATGAGATGCGAATCTCCCCACTTGTTTTTTATAAGCTTGTTGGACGTCTCACACTGATAACCGGAAGTATACACTGATATGAGAGATGTCCTTTTTAACACACAGTGGTATTACTCATAATTTATTAAAATGGATCTGGAGGGATATTTAGAATTAAAAGTAAAGTTTAAACATGAATATGGTGAAAACATTCCAGGAATGCTCTAGTTTTCATGATATTTAAGAACTTCCCAAATTAAGCTAAATAAACACATATGGGACTGTTAGAAAAATGTATTTGCTTTTTTAAAAGAATGAAAATGCGTCACATAGCAGTCATATTTCTTTTTACTCTCTTTTACATAGGAGATACTTGAAAGGAAAGTCTTGCTGGCAGTATCTTTATTTCTACACACTGTTACAGTGCTCACTGCTTTAATAGACTCCTGAAGGACCATCTACACAGGGATCGCAAAAAGGACAGTTCCGGCCGTTACCGACCGGTATTTGGTGATTGAGATGTAGGGTGCCTGAATTTTACAGAATCGGTAAATTTACCGAATCTGTAAAATACCGAATCTGTAAATTTACCGATTCGGTAAATCTATATGTAGGTGGCACTGCAAACAGTGCCACAGGCCCCTAAGAATTCGTTATTTATCATGTAATACTATTGCATGGTAAATAACGAATTCCTTTGTACATGCACATCTGTGCATGTACACCTGTGCCATGTGGCACACAGACATGCCCTAAGGGCATATATGTGTGTCACATGGCACACAAGCCAGAAATAGGGGTGCAACAGGGTGTCAAAGTGACACCCTGTCCCCCTTGACAATTCGTTATTTTTACCGATTCGGTAATTACCGAATTGGTATTTGCCAGTGATTCCTATGTGCTTCAAGGCCCATAGGAATCAATGGCAAATACCGATTCGGTAATTACCGAATCGGTAAATACCGAATCCTACCGATTCGGTATTTGTTACCGAATAATTACCTACATCAGATTTACCGATTCATGAATACCGAATCGGTAAAATTCGGTATTTATGAATCGGTAAATCTGATTTACCTACATCTTGCCCTAAGTCTGTTGCTGAAATTGGTCTTGGGTTGCTAGTGTTCCGGTTTAAAGATGCCTGACTAGGCAGTTCGGGCTGGACTGTTCCTTTTGGAGCAGGATAAGTGCTGAGTTTCATGTGGCCTGATCTCATCTGAGGAGACATGGTGGGCAGAAAAATGATGCACTGGGATGTGGCCTCTGGTAATTACCAGTGGCTGAGATGCTTTCAAGCATTCCTTTCATCACTTTTTTGTATCCTTCATTGTTGTACATCTCCCAGAATGGCAGAACATATGGGTATCTCTCTAAGATCTTATTACCATAACAATTGTCCAGAAGTCTTACATAAACCTCAGTTATGATGTGTAGTCAGAAGGAGGTGACACAGAATTTACACATGCAGGTGCATGAATGCTGCTCTCTTATGTATGGCGTCTATGACCCATGTTGGCATAGTGATGGAGAGCTGCAGATATCAGATAGTTTGGGTTATTAAAGTAAACCAGTACTCCACTACTCATGTATGTTATGGGTGGTGGATTATGGGGTTCATAATGCAAGCAGAGGACTCTTTTTGTTCCATACCTACACAACGCCTTTCGCTGCTGCAGCCCTGAGCTCAGTCAGGACTACAGTAGGGGACCACAAACTGAGTCAGGCACAGATTCCAGCACATCTCACTGTAAATGTGGACTGCACTGAAATCTTCACCCACTTCACCCATTGGCACAACCCTGCAAAATGAGCATTTGGAAGACACTTTGCACACATTCATTTCATTTTGTACATGCACATTTCTGTTGTAAATTTGTATGTATGCAATGTGCCTTTTTCCCTAGTAAAAATGTTTTGTGAAACTAGCATAAATACGCTTATCCATGCCTATTTGAGAATGCCAAAAATAAGGAATGAATGCAAGTCACATTTCCATTATCCTTGGATGATATCTACTACATCTATTGCAAAGTTGCAGTATGGGCATGGTAGAAATGAAGGTCTCTAGTTGGCAGGTTGTTACCCTGTCCAAGTAGGGACCCTTCTTCCTAGTCAGGATAAGGGAGTTACGCTTCTAAAATAACTCCAACTAACCCCCTTGATAGTTTGGCAGGAGCAGTAAGGCTTATCTCAGAGGCAATGTGTAAAGCATTTGCACAAAACATACAGTAATACAGTGAAAACACTAAAAAAGGTAACCATGCCAGTTTTAGAAAAATAGCCATTATTTATCTTTGTAATACAAGAACAAAATGATAAAAATCCAACATACAGTTATCAAGATCCGAATAACGCAAAAATAGACTTTAGATACAGTTCCTTGTAGTCGATATCCCACAGTTCTGGCAGGCCACGGTTTGGCGGACCAGCTGCAGTGTCTAGAAGACCTGCAAACAGTACCTTTAGGGATGTGGGGCAATGGGGACCTCGCGAAGAGCTCCGAAGAGTCGGGAGATGTCAGTCCCGGAGGTCAGTGCAGGTGTTGTGAGGCCCTTGTAGTCATACGCGTTGCAGGTCGCACTCTGTGAGTTTGAGGTCAGGAGCGCAGGCATAGGCAGGCATCAAGGCTGCGGTGAGATGTGGAGCAGTGCGGCATGTGATGCCCTCAGGTTGCGGTGCAGGTAGCGGTGCAGGTAGCAGGTCTGGGACGGTTGTCCAGTGACGGCAGTGAGACCAGGGCTGCAGTGCAAGGGGGGGCGGTGCTCATCGAGGTGCTGGCAGGTCACAGTGCAGATGGAGACATCATCATTGCTGAAGCCCTGTCGTCGGTAGTCCCAAGGCTGTGGTGCAAGGAGGGGCAACATAGTGTGCGGGCCCACAGGTCACGGCGCTAGCAGCGGTGTAGGTTGACAATCTGGAGTTGATGGTGCTGGTGGTGGTGGGCCAAGACTGCGGTGTGGGATGGGGCGGTGTGTTGTGTAACTTACGAACGATGATCCTTAGTTTTTCTATGTTGAAAGGGCCCCAGGGATGTCCTGGTTGGGGTAACGTCTGTTTTTCCCTCTCTCCCTATAGGAAAGTAATGCTGTGCTAAGATATATACTGATGTTTCATATGATTGAATATTGTTTTTCTTTTATTGGCAGCACTGACCAGTGGATCACTGACTGAATAATTTCAAAAACTTCAAACACTAGTTTTGTATATCCACCTTTTTTGGATAATTTTTGCTATCTTCACTGGTAGTAACTATCATGAGGTCCTGAAGAAGGCCACTGCACCTCCTAAGAGGGCATTAGGCTGAAACATGTCGACCTATGACCACCCATGCACTCTTTGACAGATTTAATTTTACTCTGTTTTAGTTGTTTTAATCCTAGTCAGAGGACGCTTGAATAAATAATTTTCATACTTCGGAACTAGTTTTAATTCGCGTCACCACACCGGTTTCACATTGGATCTTTAGTATACATATTCCAAATTGAATGCAAACTTCCCTGAGCTCCTCCATCTCAGAGAGGGGTTTGTATCCCGCATTCAGACTAGGTCATAGTGCGAGGAGGTTGCCCTATGATGAAGCATACCACCTTCGGGTGGGTGAGAGAAACTGTGCTATAAAAGGCATACCCAATGCTTTACATGACACATAAACCAATCTTGACAACAAAAACATAAATGTGCCCTTTGCACACGTCTAGACAAACAATACTGAAACTGGGAAAAAAGTTGAAATACCAGCACCATAAAAGTGTGTTTGACTAGATAGAAACAGTAGGATTAATCAAATAGTGAATTAAAAATGTTACTATCTAAAAGACATCTGGGGTCCTGAAGGTATTCACACATTTGCTCATCTGCAGGACACGTACGAGCTGGCACCCACCGAACACTTCAGATATCTGCAGGTGAGGCACTCCCTTCAGACGAACATTCCACCCCACACTAAACTGCCACAAATCTCCCCTCTTGAAGATAGACTACTAGATGGCCATATGCCAGAACACGCCATATCTCTCACGTACAAAAAATTGATTAATAATCCCCCCGACCTGCTCCTACCCTTGAAAGAGAAATGGATGGCGGATGGGTTGGAAATTGACGAGGAAGAATGGATGTATGCTCTTGCCTCGCCTCGCGAGGTGGCGATATCGGCCCGAATGCGCCTAATTCAACTGAAAATACTGCATAGAATTTATATTTCTTGTACGAGGCTGCAACTTATGGGAAGAGGGGGGGACGGGCTATGCAGGAGGGGATGTAGGGCAACAGGTACCTTTTTTCATATACTGTGGGGATGTCAAAAAGTGCAAAAGTACTGGAGGAGGGTGGTGCACTGCATGCAAGAGGTGTGGGAGGTGGAAATTCGTCTAGAGGCCAAGAGATGTCTTCTTAACATCTGGGAACCCACTGACTTATCGCCTAAAGGGAAACTCTGGGTAACGCTTGGGCAAATGGTGGCAAAAAGAAATATTGCTAGATTGTGGGGTGATCCTAACCCACCGAGGCTGAGAGATTGGCAATGCGACATGGACTGGTGTATGTTACAGGAGAAGACAGTGTATGTAACTAGAGGTTGTCCCCGTAAATGGGTGGAAGTCTGGTCCAGGTGGAACGACTACAGGGGTAACATCTGCGAGCCTCCTCCGACCACGCAGACTAGCTCGCTGGACATATAATGCATCTTCTTACTCACTGACTCTAAACACTTAAATGAGATTGGACATTGCTCAAGCACCGGAACTGCACTGTACCTAACTGTGAAGTAACTTAACGACCAAGTTAAGGGGGAGCTTGTTCTTTGTTTGTTTTCCCCTTTTTATAAAAAAGAAATTTAGAAACTGTTGCCGTTATTCTATGCACTAAACTAAAAATGGACCTTCATCATCCTGCCTAATACCTCATGATTGCAAGCACAAGCACTTTAAAACGCCGCCGTACGCCCGAGTTGACGGCACAGGGGCTGTGTCTTTCATGTTCTGGTAATAACGATGCTCTGATTGTTTGGCCGGCCCACTGGGTTGTAGGCGGGAATATTGTATGTTGTGCTCTGCTAAATAAAGGTCTTCAAAAAAAAAAAAAAAAAATGTTACTATCTGATTACTTTATAATCTTAACAAAGTCAACATGAAAATTAATGTGTCATAGCAAACTCGACAATGGTGCAATTCATGTATGCAATCTGCAATATGAATGAAACTTTCAGTATAAGTGCCTAACATTATAATACATTTAATTCATAGAATCAATTTTATTTGAATTATTTTTATAAATAGTTTACATGTTGCAACTTTTTAAAACGTTGGTAGTATGCCACATTGGCAGTTAAACACTTCTGTGTAGCAATTTCTGACAACCCAACAATAAAGGTCATCTCGTAGCGATACAGCGCGTCAGCGCTGTACTTGCCGAGATCTTTTGTCACGGACTGTGCTTCCCAGGAGACAGCCTCGGCCACGCGCATTGCCTCTTCAAGGAGACGATTTCCGCTGGCCACGCGCTCGCGAACGCGCTTAGCTGCTGTCTCCTGGGAAGCAGCAACACCACACTCGCATGCGTCAAGCACCACACACGCATGCGCATACACACAGACACACACACAAGCGCCCACGCACGCACGCACATACATACATACAGAGACACCCCCCTCACACATACATACACACACGCGCGCGCACACACACACAAGTGCACCGAGGCCCCCCCTCCCTCCCCCGCCGTCACCGTCGCACCCATACATACACACACGAGCATACACACACACACACACACACAAGTGCACCAAGCCTTTTGGAACTTACCTGGCCAATGTCGGGGACTCTGCTCTCAGCACGCGGCGCCCAACCTCCTGCTGGCGTGGCCCCGGGGCTCTACACCGCTCACAGGAGCCACGGGCCGCGAGACGCATTGACTCCGCCTGCCTCCTCTTCCGGTCTGGACGTGGCCCCGCCCCCGTCACAGGCGACCGTGCCTGACTTCCGGGGCGGCCGCGGTGGGATTCCGGGGGCATTTTAATAGCAGTCATTGTTTTAAATTCTACAGCTTGAATTCTTTCAAGTGTAATTTTTGGGATGCAATTCGCTCCGTTTGCAGCTAGCGCCGAGTTGTGACTCTGTCAGTTGTCCCAGTATGTCTATGTACTTCACTATACAATCTTTTGTTGTTATATTTCGAGTGCCTCACATAATTAGTTTATTCACCTTTGTTTTTCGTTTTATTTACATTGATTTTGTCCTTTGTCGTTGTATAGGCGCATTGTTTATGTGCCGCAATCTAGGATCTTCGGATAATAACCCTTTTCAATATGGCGCGTATGGAAGTCCGTCTTTCCTGCTTACATTTTTCTTGTTAACTTCGTATAATATGGCGCAGATGGTAGTCCTTCCTCCGTGTTTACCGTGCTCTTTCCGATCACGTGAAGGGGCCGGGTGTATTTCAATGGAGACACTTAGTATGGCGGTTCCTTTGAATCCACCGCATTTCGAGGACAGGTCTCCTGATCTTAGGTAAGCAGACTTTGATTCATGTCATCTCTCCCGGTAACCTTTACACGTAATGTGGGGGTTTATGTGGTCCTTCGTCACGCTTTTTAATATCGCCACTGGCAGAAGGCTTTGTTTTGTAGATCCGCCACGCGATAATACTGTTGCCGTTTGACCTATGATGCGCTAAAGTTCCCATTTGCGTTGATATGTAGCACTTGTATAACACACATGCAGAGGTCGCTCTCGTCTTATCTCCCACGCGCTACTGGTTTTATTAAATTCTGAAGTTAGCAATGTTCTACGGAGGGGTGGGGGGGATGGGGACGTCTGCCTTTGGCTATCTCCATACTTTTTCAATGTACTAGAGGCGTAGGTGTTAACGTGGTAATGCCTAGCACTATGACTGTGATGTCATGTTTGTTATACATTTCTATGTGCGCTATGTACAGCCAGTCTTCTCCTTACGTTGCCTGCTAATATGGGACCATACTTTCGGGATATGCAACATAGATTGCGGACACGGAGCCTGATGGCCTGCTGCCGATGAATCCGAGCCCAGAAACATTATATCATGGTGTTATAAAGTGATTACCGCCTCCCCAGGGGAGGGGGCGCTCGGGTCATCCAGCCATTCACACGTGTCATGTAAATATAACTCATATTGCATTACAAATGCTATAGGTGTCACATTTGCAAATGTTATAGCTATTGGCATTGTCATACACAATGCCAATAACTCAAACTTTAATGCTGCGAGACCTATTGCATTGTAAATGCTTGTTCTTGTTAGGCTGCATTATTTCATAGCCTGGTGTAATGGACGTTGATACGTTTCCTCAAATGTTGTTTTATATGTTCTTGTTCATGCAACATTCTTTAAGCAACAAGAAACTCTCTTACAGCATTTTTTTGTGTAAAAATGGTGGGAACTTGACATTTGGACTATATCCATGAAGGGCAAAATAGTAAATTAGCTCTTTGTCAACTAACCCGTGAGGAGGGAATGGACAGTCGTTTCGCATGATGAGCATTAGAAAGTATGCTGGAGTACCAATTTGTACCTGGAGAATGGAAGAATGATCACGTGATGGTCAGACCATTGTTGGCCAGCTACTGATGTCATAATGGACAATTTTGGACTATAAAGAGTTACTTTCCTAGAAGGAGGGGCCGCCTTCTTTATGCACATTTTCCTTTCTTGTTCAACTGAGTGTCTTGCGAGTTTGCAGCATTCCCTTCTTCATTTCCCTTTCCCTGACTGTCGACTGCCTGCTGGACTATCTTTCATGCCCCTTGCTTTTTTTGCCCTTGCTGATGAACTTGCCTGCTAGACGATTTGGAGCAGCTTGGTGAGAGACCAGCCTTGATCTTTCCTGGTTTATGCTCAATTCCTCTTGCACATGGACTTTTTCTTAGTGGGCTTTAACTTGATCCCTTTGGCCATGTTAAGAGAACCCTTATGAACTATCCTCCTGCCTATGTTTGTGGTAGTAATCTCTAAGGATTGTAAGCTTCCTCTTATATTTTGAGCTGCATAGCTCATGACTGAGCTTTTTGAAATTTTACTTAAATGAATAACAACCAAATTATCTAACTTTGTCTGAGTCTTTTTTTTGTGTCTTAGTGTTCTTTCTACAGAAACTGTGCTTACATTAATCAGAATTTCAAATGCATGATAGAGAGTGTTATAGTCTTAGAATAGTGTAAGCAAACCTGATCTCTAATTCGTAAGTTGGCTACCAATTAAAGGTGCTCATTGGGTTGCCGACAGTGGGATATCCTGATTTCTCACCCCTCACTACGAAGAAGAAAGGTCCATCTGAGAACCATCCCCTCTGAGGGTGAAGTATACAATTAAAAAAATAATTTGTTACCTGTATGGGCCCAGTTCTAGATTGATCTATGAGTAAAGCTTATATTGCAAAACTACATTACGAGAATCACCATTTTATTACAAGACCAGAGGCTACCCCGCGATGGCCCCCAGCACCAGGCACCTCAGTCGGAGGTAGCTGTGCACTTTGCAAATGCTGGCATTTACATTTAATTACCATTACACATTGTCAAAAACCTTTAAAGCTGCACTTAAACGCCCCCCTGGTTCAACGATGATCTTAAGAAATCCAAGAAACTCTGTCGCTCCCTTGAGAAAACATGGAAAAAAGACCCAAACACCAGCACCAGAGACGCCTTCAAAAACGCCACCCGCATACACCACCAACTGATCCGAACTGCCAAGAAAGCCGCATTCAAAGAACGACTAGACAACAACGCCCACAACAGCAAGGAATTATTCAACATCGTCAAAGAATTTACCAACCCCTCTGCCAACTCCAACGACATCACTCCCTCTCAAGCCCTCTGCGACTCCCTAGCTTTGTTCTTCCACGACAAAATCGCAGACATCCACAACAGCTTCGTCAACCAACCCGGAGACCAACCCACCCAACCTTCTGCCGTACCTTTACCCCCCTTGAACATCCTTAATGACTGGAACCCAATCTCCACTGAGGACACCATCCGCCTGATGAACTCCATCCATTCAGGATCCCCCACAGACCCATGCCCTCACCACATCTTCAACAAAGCCGATTCCATCATAGCACCACACCCCCGAGACGTCATCAACTGCTCCCTCAACTCCGCCACCTTCCCGGAAAGCTGGAAACACGCCGAACTCAGCGCCCTTCTGAAAAAACCCACAGCGGACCCCACCGAACTCAAAAACTACCGCCCCATCTCGCTCCTTCCATTCCCGGCCAAAGTCATCGAGAAAGCTGTCAACAACCAGCTCGCCGCCTTCCTCGAAACTAACAAATCTCTCGACTCCTCACAGTCCGGCTTCCGAGCCAAACACAGCACTGAGACCGCACTCATCGCAGCAACAGACGACATTCGAACTCTACTGGACAATGGAGACACAGTTGCCCTCATCCTCCTCGACCTCTCCGCAGCCTTCGACACAGTCTGTCATAGCACCCTCCTTCAACGCCTCAGAAACATCGGAATCCAAGGAAAAGCACTGGAATGGATCACCTCGTTCCTTACCGGAAGAACACAGAGAGTCCGCCTCCCACCATTCAAGTCAGAGGCCTCTGAAGTCATTTGCGGCGTGCCACAAGGATCCTCACTCAGTCCCACCCTCTTCAACGTATACATGAGCCCCCTCGCGGCCATCGCACACCAACACAACCTCAACATCATATCCTACGCTGATGACACTCAACTGATCCTCTCACTCACCAAAGACCCTAACACCGCCAAAACCAACCTACATGAAGGAATGAAAGAAGTAGCCGAGTGGATGAAGCACAGCCGTCTGAAACTGAATTCCGACAAAACAGAAGTCCTTATCTTAGGTACCTCCCCCTCTGCTTGGGACGACTCTTGGTGGCCAGAGTCCCTTGGAAAAGCACCCATCCCGACGGACCACGCACGGAACCTGGGCGTCATCCTGGTCTCCTCACTTTCGATGACCAGACAAGTCAACGCCGTTTCTTCATCTTGCTTCAACATTCTTCGCATGCTCAAAAAAACATTTCGCTGGATCCCCACCGAAACTAGAAAAACGGTCACCCATGCACTGGTTACAAGCCGACTGGACTACGGAAACACCCTATACGCCGGTACCACCGCAAAACTTCAGAAAAAACTCCAACGCATCCAGAACGCTTCAGCCAGACTCATGCTAGACATCCCGCGTAATGACCACATTTCTGGTCACCTGAAAAACCTCCACTGGCTCCCCGTCAATAAGAGGATAACATTCTGCCTCCTAACCCACGCACACAAAGCACTTTACGAACTTGGACCCGAATGCCTCAACACACGACTCTCCTTCTACTCCCCCTCCCGCCAGCTACGCTCCTCCAACCAAGCCCTGGCTGCTGTACCTCGCATCAACAAAACCACCATGGGAGGAAGATCCTTCTCCTACCTGGCGGCTAAAACCTGGAACTCACTTCCCATTCACCTTCGCCTCACTCAGAACCACCTAGCATTCAGAAAGCAACTTAAAACCGGGATATTCGACAAGTAACTGCCCACCCTTCCCCAAGCGCCTTGAGACCCTCTGGGTATGTAGCGCGCTATATAAATTAATTGAATTGAATTGAATTGAATCTTAGGTAAAAGTGTGTGAACACACCAGCGTCAGGTGCATCAGAATTTCCTCTAACCTGCTTCCGACTGAAAGACTAAGGCTTCAAACCTAGATAGATCTCTAGCTGCCTCTGTTATAACTGCTTTCAGCCACCCTCAAATACTACCAGTAAATACCGCTTTCAAAGGTCCCAAATAAGTGATAAATAGCTGCTCCTTTGCATTTCTCTTACCTACCTGATTATGGCTTTCATATGCCTTGATTCAGCCCACAGAGCTTATGATAGTCTAAACACACAGAATAAATGACAGGTTCCGACATCGTCTTTGTTCTTTTCTAAATTTCAAAATGCCTACCCCAGCACAAAACACTTGTTACAAAACTCCAAAGCCTTCACATCTGAAACTCTTTTAAATTATACTAAACACAACAACACTAGGGGCACCCAGGCAGCTCATTGTAGAGGCGAACAACATGAGGACAGTTTATGTGAGGGGCTTGGTACACATGGACATACAGCTTCAGGAGAATAAGATAGAAAGTTACAAATGCAAATTAAATTAATGTGTTTGTTTTTTTGTTTAAAAAACACTGTGTTCTTCTTGGAATGATTCACTTACTGATAAGAATGTTTCCGCGTGACTGGAAACTGGCTCTCATGCTACTGATCTTAAAAAAAAACTCAGCACACCCTACAATTTTGAGCAACTTTAGACTGCATTCTCTTTTACTTTTTCCAAAACAAACCTTAGAAAAAGAGAGGAATTGCTAACTCTTCAAGTTCTTAGGGCTCAATGAAATTCTTTACTCAGCTCAATGTTGATTTCTCTCCATACACAGTACTGAAACTGCATTCTTATCAATTCCTGGTGATTTGCTCACTCCTTTTGAGGATGGGTACACTGCCATGCTCAACTTGTTACATCTCTTTGCAGCTTTCGATACTGTGCCACACTCCATCCTCCTTTCTCGGTTTTCTAAGATCAGTGTGAGAAATTCTCCTTTAACTTGCATTGCTCCCTGTCTACCAGCCTGTACCCAAGCTATTCATCTTTCCCATTGCACTCCTCTAAGGATGTTGAACAAGGCGTTTCTCAGGACTTTCCCCTCAGTCCAGCACTTTAAAATATCTATGTTCGCCTATTGCCCAAGCTGACTTTTCATGTCCAAAAATCTGGATCATGCCAGGTTGTAATTTGGCTTGAAAAACATCCCAGTGTGGCCAAAAATGGTTTTAACAAACCCTGATAGACATTATTTCCTGGATAAATTGATTGCCAAAACTACTATTCTGATCTTCGGTAATAATTCCTGTGCAAGATCTGATGACTGATATCCCCTAAATTTGGGTTCTCCCCCCCCCCATTGCCACCACATCAGTCTGCAACTGACTAGTCAGCAATCACTATCAGGGGCGGCTCTAGGCTCATGGCGGCCCTGGGCAGGGAGCGTAGGAAGGGGGCCCCAGAAGAGGGTGTCTGGGCGGGGTGGAGCCCCCGGAGCTCAGGACGGTACCAGCGGGCCAGCAGTGGGTAGAGAAAAAAAGAAGCCAATCAGGACCAGGAGGGACGCAGGTGCGGAGGCCAGTGAAGAGGGGGGGGGGGTCAGGGTGTTTGGTAGTGGAACAGAGCCAGAGGTCGCCAAATCCCTGCCAGGGGCAGCCACGCAAATATGTATCCATCCTCAGAAGATTATTATTCTAAGGATATATATTGGCATGGTGGCCCCTGGGGTTTGGTGGCCCCGTGCAGGTGCACAGCTTGCTCATGCCTAAAGCCGCCCCTGTCACTATTGTTCTCAGCCTAAATCAAAAAGGTATCGTTCAGCTGTTTTATATTCTCCTCTATGAAAATCATCCATGATTTACCTCTCAGTGCCCACCAGATTGTTGTTCAAGCCCTAATTAATTTAGGACTAAATAATTACTGTTTTCTATACCTTGGTCTCATCAATCGAATCGAGCCATTTTGCACATGAAAATTGTCTTATTCTTGCAAATGGTTTAGTGAACGAGGCCGTGAATCGATAAATATGCCAAAGCATCTCAACCCCTCTACACATGCGCCTTGTGCCCCTTGTGCAGTCTCTCCATGAGCCTTTATTGCCCTCAAAGTGTCTGCCCATTTACCCCAGGCTCCTCACACTGTTGCCTACATAGAAAAATTACAACGCAGAATGTTGAATAGTGTGCGAGCAGTCACCATACCTCACATTTAAATGCAATATTCATAATCAGGAATTTTTCTAAATTTACAGAAATTGCAGCCAGTATATTGACTACTTCACAAAGGCAGTCAGTGCCAAGTAGCTATTAATACATCAAGATTACCCCAAACTTGCTTTAGACAATGACCTTAAAAATGTAATTATTTTGAAATAAATGGTTAGTGATCACAAAGTGAATGGATATAGGAAAGCTCATAATTGAATTAGCTAGATCCCAGACTCATAAAATGTATAAAAAAACAAGATTATTTCAAGCATGTAAGGAGCAGTGAGTATGAATGTTGCTTCCGAAAGGGTTACTGTGATCACTTCTTGCATAATGTGTAACTATAGCACATCTAAACGACAAAACATTGATTACAATTGAAATAATTGTCTTTTAAACCCTAAGATGTTCCTGCCACAAGATTTATGTGCGTAGCTCGGCACAACGTTGGATGCAAATTACTCGGCTAAGGTCCTTCTTAACACAAATAATTTAGGCCTACGTGAGATTTTGGCAGACGCGTTACTCTGTAACAAACATGGCGGATATACGGTTGCCTTATTACAGATGCAGTAGAATATAATGTGCTTGTATGCACCATGTTTGTGCCGGAATAACCTATCCAGCAAACTGTAAATCAGACCCTAACCTTTTTTTGGGTGTTTACCAAGTTGGGCCACTGACATGGAGACAATCACACGCTCCTTTGCCAACAGCAAAGCCATTCAATTATTTAACTGAAATCAGAAATATAAGGCTCTGATGCAGGTTGTGCGATCCATTTCTTTTGAGGATAATGTTTAGCGCTCTCCTTCATTACTGATTAACGTTGTAGCTGTTGCATTTTTAGTTACAGTTCAATGTGGCCAGGAAAAGTAGCCTTATTTAGAACCAATCTCTTTTTATTTTTTTTCCTCTCAATAATCACTCGTTTGAGCAGCTATATTATAAGCAGCATTTTGAATGATTGGCCTGTTTTCATATGTATACCATCGCCACTAATTTTGTTTACATGGTCCAAACTAGTCATGAACTATTGGACCCGGTTTCCAAGATGGAGACTGAATTCATGAAAGAACAAGCATTTTCAATGCATTAGGTCTCGCAATTGCGAGATTTTGAGCTATTGGTATTGTAAATGACAATGCCTTTTATTTATGTGTTTAAAAACCCTTAATAATAAAAGGCATTGCCATTTACAATGTCAATAGACAAAGTTTCGAAAATGTGAGACCTATTGCTTTGCAAATGCTTGTTGTTTACAAGTGCCCCATGCTGTGCTTTCACGTTAATGGGGACCACGCTCCTTTCTTTAGATGAGCCGTGTCTACACAAAGGTCTGCGGCCACTATTAAAGTGAAAGTGCGGTATGGAGTGTATTTACCCAAAAAGGCATTGTTTGTCAAGTTGACAAACAAATGCTTTGTTTTGTAAAAGCGCCCCATGCTGGGGTTTCACTTTAATAGAGGCTGCAGACCTTCCTTTAGACGCGTTTCCTCTAAAGAAAGGGACATGGCCGCTATTAACTTGAAAGCGCAGCATGGGACGCTTGAAAACAACAACCAAAAAAAGTGAATTAATAATAATTTGGCGCCGCAAATAAACCAAAGGCGCGGCCCGAACTGTGGCGTGCTGTGCTATAAAATAAAAAATACATTATTAATAATATAAAAACATGCAGCGTGCTGCGATATGGTGGGTGGAATGGGGGAAGACCATTAAAGAAAACAGTGCTCACCGACTACATAAGGCAGACCTTGTACCAACACAAGTAAAAAGTCCAGTCGTTATGGGAGGTTACGAATGCAGACAAGGCAATACCAAGGAGGGACTACTAAGCCTATTCACAAATCAAAAGCAACGATTTTGCAAGTACAGTAACAGGAGCCAATTGAAAAGATGGGTGGGAAAAGGGCGGAGCTTCTATGCTATACCTCAGTATAGCATGCCTCGCAGAGCAGCGCATGCGCTGCCCAGTCTAGACCTAAAAAACTGCTTTAAAACTGAGGAAACCATTGCTGTTGTATTATGAATGTGTCCAAATATATCTTTGCTAGTTTAAAAGTGCGCTAGAATTGCATTTTATAACCAGGGTTTGGTCTCAAGGAGCACTTGGAATATAAATACTTTGGGGTAGATTTACAAGCCCCGTGCAACACTTTTACGCAGCCTTTGAGTCATTTTTGCGTCGCAGCGGCATCATAAACAATGCCCCACATTGCATCACATTTATAATGCGACACATCTAGGGAGATGCGTCACATTGTAAAGCCCTGCGTCACATTATACCTGCGTCAGGTATAATGTATGCAGGGTGGGCGTTCTGACACAAGAAAGCCTTTTAAAAGTGACGCAGTGAAATCTACAAGATTTCACTAAGTTATTTCTACGACGCCACTGCGTCAAAACTTTACACCTGCTTGAAGCAGGCATACGGAGTGATGCAGCACATTAGAAATAGGCATTTCAAAAAAAAAGAAATAGGCATTTCTGAGCATTGCTGGAGTTGTGTCGTGCTTGCGACACAACTCCAGCAATGCGTTACCGGTACGCCAACAGATTGGTGACGCATCTGTTAATCCTCGTGCCACGAGGCGCCGCATTGGTAATGCAACGCATCCATGGTGGCGCAAGGGTTTTTTTGCGTGACGCAATTGAACTGACACATCTTTGCTAAAATGCAGAGATGCATCATTTCTTGTAAATGTTATGTTATGTTATATAAATGTATTATGCGCACGGCTACTTGTGAGTGTCCGCCCCTAAGTTGCCCTGTTTTGCCTTTATATTCTTAAAATAGTGTTTGTGTTCAGAAGGGAAGCACATGTCAGCATCTATTGGATGGCTTTGGTTATTTGTGATGCGAGGGATCGTGACTGCTCACACATGATGCAACATTCACCAATGTCATTTTGGCCTGTTGCCAACAATATGAGGAGTCAGGGATACATGGACAGACCATTTGAGGAGCCGAGGGCTCATGGCCACACCATGCAAGGACCTTGGGGTACATGGGTAGCCATTTTGAGAAGCTGTGGCATATTCATAGAATTGAGTGCCTCGTCCACAAAGACAGTTGGAGGGATAAGTTCAATTTACATTTGGCAAATGGCGTGATTTACGAGTGCAAATTCATATTTTGTATTCGGAAAATGTAAGTTGGCACCTTGAAATATATTCACTAACTACGTAATATTACGCAACTGTAGTATTATGTGGCACAGAGTAGTCGTATACTGTGGAAGGTTTGGTTAAAGGGTTTCTGCTGTGAAGAAAAAGAGGAAAAACTGTTTAAAAACGAAATTGCCTAAGTACAATCACGCACGTAGAAATGCCTTAACCATTCGTGTAAAGTGTTCTCCTGATAACCTTTGGGTTTTCTATCATCTTAAAGAACCGACTCAATACAAAAAATGTTGAACATGGCAAAGTAGGATTTGGAAAGTTTGGATTTAAAGATTTGCACTCTAACACATGAGAGTGGTCGCCAAGCCGTTTGCATGTCTACGTTCTGCCTAAAGGTTCAATACAGAATTCATAAAATGTAAATTTCCACTTCTATATGAATGTAGGGTGTTCCTACTATTCGGTGTGAGGTAATAGAAATTTTCAGGTAGCCAATGTGTCCCCCACTCGCACCCTATCCATGCACCCATGTTCCTTGTATGTCGTGTAACTTCCTTCCCGTGGATGCTAGAAAGACGCATATGCATTTGCGTCCAACGTTAACATGTCAGTTATATAGTTCTCCAAGAAAATCACGTTAATTAGGCTTCTAGGCCTATGGTGCCAATGTCTTTACGTGGTACACTTTTGAATCTCGCACACGTTTTCTCCATGTTTCCTGGCTCAGTCGAGCTAGGCCCTTAATTGAGGCTCCAAGTCTCTTCTGTCTCTGAAAGCTACAGTTTAGGTATGCATCCCTGACCTCTGCCTTACTTCCTGCCCAGCGAAGCGGTGCCCGGCTCAGCCTGGCCTGCCTGCCAAAATAGTATTTTGCCTACAAGTTATCTGCTCAGCCTCCTCGAAAACACATTCCAGTCTAGTGAAATAGGTAAACATATTCCCGGCTGCAGAGCAAAGGGCCCGGCCTTCCTGTCCTCCTTGCAAGTGATTTACAGAACCCGTTACCATGGTAGGCCCATGGCCCCGCGCATTGCACCAAGACACGTATGCACGCACTAGCATTCAGTATTGAACGGCCTCTGTCCGAGAGACCTTTTACTTCAGACGACACATCCTCCAAACATGAGATACCAGATATGCTATAGGTACAGGTCGTTCTGACACCCCAGACACCAGTCTCCTCTACTAGTGCTAAAGTCAAAGCCCCCAGTTCTCCCCAGTTACACGTCATACTCAGTTGCGCGCGCATCTAGGCCAAAAGTTTCTGCTGATCCTGCAAACTTTCTCTAAGCATCCACCCACTTGTGACGTTTCTTGTGACGTTTCTCTGACATGTCAAGTGCACGCCCACGTGTACGCCTTCTTACACGCCTCCTGTTACGCACATGAGTTCTTATCTCTCTCTTTTCACCTGTTACGCCTACTGTATTCATTTCAATTATACTGTTTTACTATATATAATGTGTGATGTTAATAAAACGTTGAATATCCCTTCCTGAACCTTAGTGGTGATGGAACATGATGTCCTGTTCCTCGAGGATCATAATTAAAGCCCGTATGACTCAGATACCACGGACTCTGCCTCTCATTTGATTGAGCTATCCTTATTGATAATTAATGTATGGAAAAATAGTCCGGTAATTTTATTTACCACATATTTTGGTGCCCGAACAGGGACCCCCCCCTTCCCCACTCGCCGGCGATGTAACGCAGGCCTTGACCCCTTCTACAGCCGTGAAGGATCCAGTGCACACCTGCGGGTTTTCCTGCTATCTCCCTCAGGCCCACGGAGGAGACGGAGACTGCGGTCCGGCATCCAGACGAAGCGGTGAGGAATGCGGAGGATCCCGACCAGAGCCCCAAGTCGAGAGAGCAAGGTCCGAGGTATCCGGAGGCCCACCTGTTCCGAAGCGCATGCGTAGTAGCAGCCAGACGCCGTAGCAGTCCAGTCCAGTCCAGTCCAGTCCAGTCCAGTTTCCGAGGCCTTCAGTTTCTGCTTCCCGGTGAGTACCGTTGTTGGGAACGCATCTAGACGGGTTCATTAACTTGTGCCCGGTCAAGACAGGTCTGGGTACACAGACCTGGTCCAGACGTGTTCACTTAGGTGAATACGGTAAAGACGTGTCTCTTTATGGGACCGGTATTGTCTGTACTGTTTTAGCAGTGCATCTAGTAATCCAGTATTCTAGTATTGTTTCTCGAGAATTTTCAGAATCTGTGTTTTCTATGTACCAGGTATCAGTCTGAAATGTTTCAATGTGCTTAATGACGTGGTATGAATGATTGTTTGCTATTTATTACTGTGTTTACTGTGTTCACGTTCAAGTCAGTTCAAAAATGCCGCTGTTCTCGAAATTACGTCAGATAGGAACTAGGAAAGGGATACTCGAAGAAGCAGTTCCCGTCCCGCCTAGGGACACTCCCGGACATTTTATGTACCACAGCATGGCTTAGATGCCATACTGTATCTAGATTTGTGGGTGGATTATACTAAAGATCTGGAAGAGAAGTATAGATGGCCTGTCTCAGGGACATGGGATGCTGATTGCATCATGAGAGTAGAAGAAGCCTTATGGAAAAAGAAAGCCAGACAATCCCAGAAAGATGCCATAGAATTATGGCGTAAAGAAGCGCATAGAAGAACAGAGAAAGAAATCAGGAAAGCAGAGAAAAGTAGAGAAGAATCTGAAAAAGCCAGAGAAAAAGAGTTACTAGAAGAAGGAGAACGAGTCAGAATAGAACAATTAGACCGACAAAGAAATGCCCTTATTACAGGCATGTATCCTGTTCTTGCCGAGGGCCTGCCCAAGGCGACCCCGGAAGTACCCCGTAACTTGCCACCACCATTGGTCCCGACTAAACTCCGTCACAAACAGACCGCAGCGGACATTTTCCTTTCTTCCTATTTAGATGATGTAGCTCCAGAATATACCAATGTACGCGTACCACCTGCTAATAATGTACAGCAGCCTATTCAGCCTGTTCAAGACGCGTTACCACCACTCCCTCAAGACTCGACTTCCCCACCCGTTGTCATTTCCCATCCTGTCACAACTGTCCCTGTCACTACTACTGCTACTGTCCCTCCTGCTGTCGGTCCTAACAATCCTTTTGCTACACTGACAACCCAGAGTCTGCCTACATTACCTGCACCTACTTTTCAAGCTATGGCCCCAGTAGTAACATCACAGCTAGTTGATGGTTACGCTTCCGCTTCAGGAGGCGCCGTAGGAGGTCGCCCTGTCACCCCGCCTCAAGTAAAACGAATGACGCTTAGAGAAGCAGCATTACAACGTACACCCAGAGCTGCGACATTCGCAACCCTTAGACAGTACATTACAGATTGTAGATATGATCCAGTACCAGGCGAAGACGAGATGATGTTATATTCATTACGTTTACGACGTGTTACAAACTATTTGGTTCTTTTACCAGAAATGATTGACCATTTAGACAACATATATCATTTTATTAGAACAGGGGAGAGATCAGAAAGTATTCAGGAGGCCATGGCACATCACAAGGTTGAGACACAAAGAATGATCTTACAGTTTTTGATAAATTGTTTGATAAGGGAACGAGATCGGCCAAGTACAAGCAAAGAAGAGATGGACGCCCTGATAAATTGGAGTAACAATATAGCTGATGGTAAACATAATAAACAAAGTTGTATAGAATCCATGTACAGAAAGATCCGTAAAGAAATTGTACTAATACACGAAAAAGAAAAAGCAGCTAGGGAAGACGAGAAAGAGAATGAAACAGAGGATGACGATATAGATGATGCAGAAGAAGACCCAGATAGAATAGCGTACGTAGGTAGAGCAAGACCTTTTGACAGACCCATTCGCCTAGAAAACCAGAAACGTTTCCTTTCTCCCATACCAGAACAATGTTCTCTTGAACATGTATTCCAAGCCACCGATAAAATACTGAAAGAAAGAATAGGTTACAGTGAACTTAGTACCATGCGTGATCAGGAACTAGCACGGTCTGCAGTACAATGGGCTGGAAATACTAGTATATATAAAGACGATTCAGTAGCGCAAACATTTTTGAGTCTTTCCCCAGACGAACAGCGATTAGCTGGTATGTACATGATCCAGCATCTCATTACACTATATGAAAGTCAGCATTCTGATCCAGGTCCCCTATATAATATACTGGAAGAATTACTCCTAAAAAGATGGAGAGGCCTAGGTACCGATTTAATTAATACCATTCTAGAACAACGCCACAAATACAGAACTTTCCTGACTCCACATTTCGTTCCTGTCCCACCCCCAGTAAGACAACCTTTTTACATAGACAGACAGAATCCCTTACGAGAAGTTCATCCCGTCCAGACCCCAGGGGGTGCGCTTCAACGAGTATTCGTATACACTCCCCTGACCAAAATGGAATTATTGGAAATGAAGAAATTAGTGCCCTGTCATGATAAAGATCCAGCAGGATTCCACCGTGAATTAAAAGACATGTTACTCATGGGGGATTATACGTATCCCGACATTCTTAAAATGTTAAAGGTATTGTTGCCTGCCGGCATTTACGAAAAACTTAAAGAGAAAGAATGGGAGGTGGGAGATAAAAAGATTATTTGGACTGAATTAGACGACGAAGAAAATAGGCGAATCCCAGGTACAGGTCTTGGGGACAAAGCCAAAGCATTACCAGGATTATTAGTACAAGTCTTGCCTAGGTTATTGACAGTTAAAAAGGAAGACTGGGATGCAATCTCAGCCTGCAGACAGAAACAAGACGAAGACACTAGTGATTTTTATTCTAGATTCGAGAAATGTTTCATTATTAATAGCGGCCTGAAAACAAGTAGTGAATCATATCCACATCTTTTTGTGACCAAACTAGTCGAGAATTCCTTACCACAGGTTAAAAATAGAGTACTGAAAGTCGAAAGTACATGGCAAGCAAATACTCCTTCCCAAATGTTACAAATGTTACAGTACCACCAGAACCGAATCAGAGAGGAACACGAACATGAACAGAGACGTATGAAAGATACGAAAATGAAAGTACTAGTTGCCCAGTCCGTCCCAGCAGATGGTCAGAAGAGGGGTTCGACTCAGACTAATCATCCTGCAGCTCCTGTTAAAGGGAATTGCAACTACTGTAAACAGCCAGGTCACTATATAAACGAATGTCCGGTCCTGAAATACAATATTGCTACAGGCAGGACGAAAGAAAGACCGCGTCCACCACCTAGACCAGAAAATGTTCCACAGAATATTCCACAGAACACGCAACCTCCCCAGAATGCACAACAGCAGACAGTAGCTGTGCCCCGGCCCCAACCCATTGCTGCCACGCAACATGTCACACAGCAAATGTACCAGTATGCACAGTCAGATTACCCCGATTATCAGCAGTATACATGAAACAGCCTAGAGAGGGAGGTTGGCTTGCCCCTAATCGAGGTTCCTGTAGATCAAGAGGGTCCCTATGTACATAGTCAGGTATTAGGGAAAGACAGAAAATTTTTGATTGACACAGGGGCGAGCAGAACTACCATCAGTCACGACGAGGTTCCAGGGGCACCCCTCTCAGGCTCACAGAATGTTTCCCTTGGATTTTCAGGAAAGCCTATTGTTAACGAAGTGTCAAAGCCAGTTCCCCTTGCAGTTGGTCCATTGTCTCGTACTACAGACTTGTTACTTACGAAATCATGTCCTGAAAACTTGCTTGGTATTAAAACGTTGAAAGCACTAGGAGCAGTGATATGTTGTTCTCCGGAAGGAGTGAGATTGTTTTTACGTGACTTTAAAGGTCATTATGTGTTGAGAGATTTTGATCCAAGATTGCAAAATGTACCACAACATTTATGGGCACAAGGTCCAACTGATGTAGGTTGTATGCACATTACACCCTATCGTGTCACACTCAAGCAAGGTGTTGTACTACCCCGAATCTGACAATACAAATTACCCCCCGAGGCTGTAGCAGCCTTACTGAAAATTATTGACGAGCTCATTGCACAAGGAGTAGTTGTAGAAACTGACTCCAATGTATGTAATTCTCCAATCATTCCAATTCTTAAACGAACTGACCCAAATGCACCTCCAGTCTACAGACTGGTGATCGACCTTCGAGAACTGAATAAATGCATAATACCACAGTACCCAGTAGTCCCCGACATTTCTTCCCTATTGACTGCCATTGATTCCGAAGCTGCGTTTTTTACCGTAATAGATCTCAAAAACGCCTTCTTTAGTGTCCCCATTCATCCGGAAAGCCAGTACCTTTTCGGATTCTGTTTAAATGGCCGAAGCTTCAAATTTGCACGTGCACCTCAAGGGTTCACAGAAAGTCCTAGTATTTACAGCCAAGCACTAAAACGACAACTAGACAGTATTCACATGCCTACTGACACTGCACTGCTGCAATACGTTGATGACTTGTTAATTACAGCACGGACCGAACGTGACTGCGAACGCGCATCACTGACAGTCTTGTATTTTCTGGCCGAAAAGGGGCATAAAGTGTCCCCTTCGAAGCTACAATTCTGTGCCCAGCAAGTGGTATACCTTGGACACTTGCTGTCCAAGAGGGGTAGACAGTTGACACCTGATCGTATCCAGTTAATTGCACATCTGCCACAACCCAAGACACAAAAGGAAGTACGGGCCTTCATTGGCCTCACTTCTTACTGCAGACAATGGATTCCTCAGTATGCATATCTAGCCAAGCCACTCATACAGTTGACAACACAGGAGGCAGCGACTTCGACTGTCCTCCCTTGGACTCAGGAACATACACAAGCTTTTAATGACCTGAAGAAAGCTTTATGTCAAGCACCTGTTTTAGCGACACCATGTTACAGTAAACCTTTTACACTTTTTGTCACAGAACGCGATGGCACAGCATTATCTGTTCTCACACAAGATCAAGCAGGACACCATAAGCCTTGTGCCTATTTTTCTAGTACATTGGATCCAGTAGCCCAGGCCTTGCCTGCGTGCTTAAAATCAGTTGCAGCAACAGCTCTAGCTATCAGACAAAGCGATTCAATAGTGTTAGGACATCCCTTGACAGTACAGGTTCCACACTCCGTGGAAGTTCTCCTGAACCGAACCCAGACTCAACACTTGACCATAGCACGACTGACAGGATATGAACTGACACTGTTTCAACCACACATAGAAATCAGACGTTGCAACATACTCAACCCTGCCACATTGTTACCCTCTAGTACAACTGATCCAGCACCACATGACTGTGTAGAAGTCATTAATACCGTGACAAAGCCCCGACAAGACTTGACCGACATTGCATTGCCCGACCCAGACCTGACACTTTATGTGGATGGTTCATGTATGAGAACAAGTACAGGAGAGTTAGTAGCCGCATATGCAGTGACCACTGAAACTGAAGTCATAGAAACACATCGTATTGACACATTATCTGCCCAAGCAGCAGAGCTCATTGCTCTGACCCAAGCCTGTATACTAGCCAAGAACAAGAAAGTAAATATATACACAGATTCACAGTATGCATTCGGAGTCGTTCACGACTTCGGTGTTCTTTGGGAAGAAAGAGGTTTTTTAACTTCTCGCGGTGCCAAGATACAACATGGTCCCCTCATTCAAGCCCTGTTAGAAGCAATACATTTGCCTACAGCCATAGCCATCATGAAGTGCAAAGCACATACTAAAGTCACCGACACTATTTCCCAGGGTAACGACCTGGCAGATCGAACAGCCAAACTCACAGCTCAGACTCAGACAGACATACCGACTGATCCGACAAAGACTGAAGTCACTTCACTGACACATTGTATGACAGTTAAGGATCCCACACTAGAAGTACTCGACATACAGACACATGCAACCCCAGATGAAATCAAGAAATGGACTGAATAAGGAGGGATCCAGACAGATCAGGGATGGATGACGAAGGGAAGAGCTGCATGGTTCCTCCCCGACTCTATGGTTCAAGTTATCATTAACACAGCACATAGTCCAGCACACTTAGGAGAGAAAGCCATGTTAGACAGTTTACAGAATCTTTGGTTCAACAAGCATTTACGTGCAGCAGCGAAACAGAAAGTGCGTACCTGCATGATCTGTTGTCAGTTCAATCCAGGCAAAGGTATCCCCGTGGAACAAGGTGGATTTCATCCTCCTGACCATCCTTTTGAAGTCCTCCAGATGGATTATATCCAGATGGACAGATGCCGAGGATTCAAGTATGTCCTCGTAGTTGTATGTGCCCTTTCCCGATGGACAGAAGCATATCCAGTCCCCGATTACACTGCTGTAACCACTGCCAAACAACTGGTCCGCGAATTTTTCCCGCGATACGGCTTGCCCCGTGTCGTGTATTCTGATAATGGTCAGCCATTCTCGTCTGAACTCATGAAACAGGTATCACTCCTGTTAGGTTACCAGTGGAAATTCCACTGCGTACGACACCCTGAAGCCGCTGGTCTCGTTGAGAGACATAATCAAACCCTGAAAACACGGTTAGCAAAGGTCTGTGCAGGAAAAGGTGTAGATTGGATAGTAGCCTTACCAGTTGCCCTCTTTTACATGCGACTGGTAGCCCATTCTAGAACTGGATTGTCCCCGTATGAAATAGTTTTTGGACGTCCCCCTAACATGTGGGGTACGCCTATGCCCCGAAGAATCACTGATGTTGACAGTACTATGCTGACAGATTACCTAGCTTCCTTGATGTCTGCACTACTATCTTGTCGTTCACAGGTCGCGGCTGCCTTCCCGGACAATACCCAAGTAAAACCGCATGAAATCGTTCCAGGGGATCACGTCTACGTCCGAAATTTTGACCGATCGAGCCCTTTGGAGCCGAGGTGGAAGCAGCCAAAGTTGGTGTTGATGACCACGAGGACCGCAGTGAAACTGGAAGGACGTAAAGGCTGGTTGCATTCCAGCCATATTAAGCGCTTTCATGGATTGTGTCCAGAGACTGTAATCAAGGACTGCCCCCTTTCAGACACTGACTCTAAACTCCCCCTGCTAGAGAAAACTCCACAACAGGAGTACCGAGCCAAGTTGAGGTCTAGTAAGTCAGACAGCGTTTAATTGTTTAAGTCCCCCTCGGGTGAAGCGGTTAGACAGGTTTCTGACATGTATAAGATAGACCCAAGTAGTCAGAGAGATAGGCGAATCGAAAAGAGAGAAAAATATTGCAAAAGTCTGCACAGCCGATGCGTTATCGCATTCATTTTTATGTTTCTTCTGAGTCTTACGATCATATGCATAAGTCTAATGCTACATGTTTTCTTTCCTCTTGATTCTCATGTACATACTTCCTCTAATGACACTGTAGAGCACACTTTCAGCGACCTGCCCCCCCCACGAACTGTCCTATCAATTAGCAATGCGCAACAATACATTCATTCGTATGTTACATCATTCTCACCAGACCAGCAATGCCACCAATTGCTGGGTATGTGGCCGACTCCCTCCCTATCAGAAATACAAGGGAGCTCTGCCCCTCTTTCCTTATCCGTTTACACATAATGGTTCGTGTGGTGCATGGTTTACTTTAATGTCCTCCCTAGACAGTAAGTCCACAGTTTCCCAAGGCAATTGGATATGGGGGAACCTGAATACAGTTATGAATGAAATATGTTTCCCAGACAAGGAAGGTCTTCCCCAAAGGACAGGGACCGATCTAGAAAATGAAGTATATGGATTAGGTAATTTTACACTTAACCTCATGATTCTGAATGTGCAGTCTGAGACTAATTCGGACTTGCCGTTTATTACAGTTTTGCCAGTGAAAGGCGAATTATGCGTCAGAAAGAATGGTTCAGTACATCTAGGACACAGTGATTGTAATACTGTGGTCGAATTCAGTGATAAAGGAAAGTCTACTTTCAAAGCCTCCCGCCATTCTTATTTTATATGTGGTCAGACAGCTTATGTACGTCTGCCATTGGATTGGGATGGGACGTGTTATATCGCGTTCCTATTGCCACCTGTTTTCCTAGCCCCGCCTGATTATCATCGAAATCCACATCTTGTGCATGTAAGACATAGAAGGGAGATCAAGACCCCGATTGTCGACCAAACTGAAACAACATGGGAGCAATATACAGATTTCAATAAAGGGTTCTTTTTCTTTGTAGGTCCTGTCCAGAATAATAAACTGATACGCAAATTAACCAGAACTTTGGAAGCAGTCGTGAATGAGACTACTTCTGCTTTAGGTAACCTGACCGAAGAGCAGTCTGCTATGAGACTTGTTGTTCTTCAAAATCGCCTTGTCCTTGACGTCATCCTGGCCGATAGGGGCGGGGCTTGTAGAGTCATCGGATCCAGTTGTTGCGTGTTTATTCCTAATAACGCGCCATCCGTGTATAAGGCCATAACAAGGCTCCATGAAATTGCTCACCTGATACACCAGAATCCAGGCACCTGGACTTGGTCCGGTTGGCTCTGGAGTGTGATATCCGCCTGGGGATGGAAATTGTTGTCGTTCCTAGGAATTATACTACTCATAGTATTCAGTTGTTGTCTCTGTCTGCAGTGTGGGCCAGCGATTTGCGGCTTGTGCGCCACAGCTTGTATTCCCCGTCCAAGTACACGTTCCCGTTCCCGAATAAAGAAAGATGAACAAATGATGCTATATGAACAGATAGATGGTCTCATGAACATAGATATATCCTAAAGGGTGTAGTAGGGGCCAAGGAGGGAATGAGGTAATAGAAATTTTCAGGTAGCCAATGTGTCCCCCACTCGCACCCTATCCATGCACCCATGTTCCTTGTATGTCGTGTAACTTCCTTCCCGTGCATGCTAGAAAGACGCATATGCATTTGCGTCCAACGTTAACATGTCAGTTATATAGTTCTCCAAGAAAATCACGTTAATTAGGCTTCTAGGCCTATGGTGCCAACGTCTTTACGTGGTACACTTTTGAATCTCGCACACGTTTTCTCCATGTTTCCTGGCTCAGTCGAGCTAGGCCCTTAATTGAGGCTCCAAGTCTCTTCTGTCTCTGAAAGCTACAGTTTAGGTATGCATCCCTGACCTCTGCCTTACTTCCTGCCCAGCGAAGCGGTGCCCGGCTCAGCCTGGCCTGCCTGCCAAAATAGTATTTTGCCTACAAGTTATCTGCTCAGCCTCCTCGAAAACACATTCCAGTCTAGTGAAATAGGTAAACATATTCCCGGCTGCAGAGCAAAGGGCCCAGCCTTCCTGTCCTCCTTGCAAGTGATTTACAGAACCCGTTACCATGGTAGGCCCATGGCCCCGCGCATTGCACCAAGACACGTATGCACGCACTAGCATTCAGTATTGAACGGCCTCTGTCCGAGAGACCTTTTACTTCAGACGACACATCCTCCAAACATGAGATACCAGATATGCTATAGGTACAGGTCGTTCTGACACCCCAGACACCAGTCTCCTCTACTAGTGCTAAAGTCAAAGCCCCCAGTTCTCCCCAGTTACACGTCATACTCAGTTGCGCGCGCATCTAGGCCAAAAGTTTCTGCTGATCCTGCAAACTTTCTCTAAGCATCCACCCACTTGTGACGTTTCTTGTGACGTTTCTCTGACATGTCAAGTGCACGCCCACGTGTACGCCTTCTTACACGCCTCCTGTTACGCACATGAGTTCTTATCTCTCTCTTTTCACCTGTTACGCCTACTATATTCATTTCAATTATACTGTTTTACTATATATAATGTGTGATGTTAATAAAACGTTGAATATCCCTTCCTGAACCTTAGTGGTGATGGAACATGATGTCCTGTTCCTCGAGGATCATAATTAAAGCCCGTATGACTCAGATACCACGGACTCTGCCTCTCATTTGATTGAGCTATCCTTATTGATAATTAATGTATGGAAAAATAGTCCGGTAATTTTATTTACCACAGGTGTGTGGTGTGCAGTGTGGGGCTAAATCCCCTATGGGAGAAAAACACACGTCCTCTATTCTAGAAATACAACAACAAAATACACCAACAGGAATGCACTGATTAAAAGTGGAATTATATACAGCAAGGGCGTCCGCAGGGGGGGGCAAGGAGGGGCGCTTGCCCCCCCTGGAGCGACCCTCCTTGCCCCCCTGCGGACGCCCATGAAAACTGTGACTTCAAGACGGGGTTCTCTCTCTTTCCTCTCCTTTCTTTTATTTGCTTCCCTGTGAAATGGATCCAAAAAAGAAAGGCGCTTTTGCTCGAAATGTAGTATTTTTCTGACATTTTAATTCCAAAGTGCAGCATTGGGAATAAAAGGCTAAAAATATGAAAAATAGATAAATAACTAAATAAAGTGAGACAGAGTGGTAGCAAACTGGCCAAACTGATTTTATTCACACTGTTGTAATTGTAATTGTAAAAAATGTATTAAGCGCGGTTGCTGCCCGCAGGCGTCCAAGCGCTGGGTTGAAGGGAAAGTGATGGGAAGAGGAGCTAAGGTACGTAGGATTGAGCAAACAGCAGTGTCTTTAGGTTTTTCCGGAATGCGAGGAGGTCTGTGTTGGACTGGAGTGAGATGGGGAGAGCATTCCAGAGCCTGGCGGTGTTCAAAGAGAACAGCCTACCTCCAGACCTGGCTCGCTTTACTCTGGGAACAACGGCGAGGAATGCCTCCGTCGACCGAAGGTTCCTCTTAGGGTGGTAGGGGGTGACAAGGTCGGTGTTGATGGCAGGGCCCGTTTTCCAGAAGGCGCGGTGCGCCAAGCACAGTGCCTTGAAGGCCACTCTCTGCCTCACTGGCAGCCAGTGGAGACTTTTTAGAGCGGGTCTGGCCGACTGGGTGCGCGGAATTTTCAGCAGGGTGCGTGCTGCACAGTTTTGAACAACTTGCAATTTCCTGAGGGTCATCTCCGGAGCCCCCATGTATAGGGCATTGTTTGAGTCCAGGCGGGATTGAATGAGACCTTGTACCGCCACCTTTTTGGCCTCTAGGGGAAGTAGCGGGAGAACTTTCCTCAGGATTCTAAGTAGGCCAAAACAAGTGGCGGACAGTTTTGTGGCCTGGGTGGAGAAGGAAAGTTTGTTGTCTAGCCACACTCCCAGGCTTTTAACACTTTCCTTGGGAGTGGGGGGAAGGCCCAGTGCACTGGGCCACAAGGAGGTGAAAGGTACAGGGGAGGTTGGGCCTAGGAGCATGAGCTCCGTCTTTTCTCCGTTTAGTTTTAGGGAGGAGTTGGTCATCCATCCCTTAACGTCCTCTAGGCATTTTAGCAGGTTTGCTGGGGAGTGCTTGTTGTTCTCCGTGGCCAGCGAGACCACAAGCTGGGTGTCGTCGGCGTATGACACGATTTTAATGCCATATGGTTCGACAACACCCGCTAGCGGCCTCATGTACACGTTGAACAATACAGGGCTCAGAGAGGAGCCCTGTGGCACTCCGCAGCTCAGGGGTTTGCTGGAGGACACTGTCTTTCCGTCGAAGATCTGAAACGACCTCCCAGACAGAAAGGAGTCAAACCACCTTAAAGCGTTACCTGAAACTCCGATGTTATAGAGACGGTCCAGCAAGGTGGTATAGCTGACCGTATCGAAGGCGGCACTTAGATCAAGGAGGATCACTGCCACTGATCCTCCCTGGTCCAGTATCCTTCTAGTTTCTTCGGTGACCGCTAACAAGGCGGTTTCCGTGCCATGCTTCGGTCTGAAGCCTGTCTGGGATGTGTGTAATAGAGAGTGGTCCTCCAGGAACTGGACCAGCTGCGCGTTTATATGCTTCTCTAACACCTTGCTAGCCCAAGGGAGAAGTGAGATGGGGCGGTAGCTGGAGTGGTCATCTGGGTCTAGGCTGGGTTTCTTCAACAGTGCCCGTACCATGGCCTGTTTCCACGCCATGGGGACTGAGCAAGCGGATATGGATGTGTTTAGGAGATCCAGGATTATAGGCAGGGTGGCTTTGCTTGCCTGCATCAGGACTTCTGGAGGGGCAGGATCACAAGGGGAGCCCGACTTGACTTGTTGTGCCACCTTGCTTAAAGTGTCGAGGTCCAGAGGGTGGAAGTGCTCGAGGGAAGGCTGGTCTGGGTGGAGGGGTGGTCTAGGGGGGAGTGGATTGATCAAATCCGGGGATATGGCTGCAGTTGGGAAGGTGGAGTAGATTTTTAGAACTTTGTTGTGAAAGAAGTCCGCGAGCTCGTTGCATTGGTCCTGGGTTTTGTTAGGAAACACATTAGCGTCACTTTTACAGAGTTTACCAGTTAAGCGCTATTTTTGTTTTCTTGTCTTTGTTTTCCCTGGACTTGGAACTAGTGCACCAATCCTGGAGGTACCAAAATGTGTGGATTAGAAAACAAAATGTGTGCTGGGGCTCTGCGTCCAGGGATGTGGTCTTTTTACTATACTGCTTACGTTTTGTAAGGATATAAACAATGGCCATTGAAATGGGTCCATTCAGGGCCCTTCAGTCGTGTCCTTAACTTTTCAGTCAAAAGCACTCACTGATTTCTGAATAGTGAGTGTAAAAGCGTTAAGGTAACCATGTTGTTCCTGCTTACATTTCCCATGGTTTGCTAAATTTTGCATTCCCTATAAGTGTTTGCTTCTTCCAGGATGTTGGTCCTTTTTTTTTTGTAGGCCGCATATTGATCTTGTCTAGTGCGTAATTTAAATTGCGCATCCAAGTGTTTATAGCGGGCAACAATTGGGTTGTAGTTGAAAACAGTGGGAGTTTTTCTCAGTGGGGCAGTACGGTGTTCAGTGGGGGAGAGGATGTGGCACTATGGTCAGAGCTGCTGAATTTGGAACTGGGAACCAGGTTCAGTCTTAATAACCAGTCCACCAGACCACTCTCCTGCGAGAGCACAATCACATGCTAGACCTTAGAAGGATTCGCAACACCTTCGAAGTCCTGGTGTCTTCGCACCAGCAGGTGGACCCTAGCATGACAAGTGTAGGTTAACTTTCAAGGCTTGTCCACCACTATCCATACTGAAGTTCACCTCCAGTCTTGCGGGCAGGCCTATGAAGCAGCACACCCTAGAACAACAGTCACTGAGGTCACAGGACCCTTGAGAAGGGCCAGCTCTAGGGCGGTGCAACCAGTGTGACCGCACCGGGTGCTGACTTTAGGTGGAGGAATCATGTTTGCAAGTATATTATGGTTTTAAAAATGCTTGCTGCCTCCTTCCTGGCTTCCAGCAATTTTCGGCAACAATAAAAATGTCATGACTACTCTGGTGGTTAATGTTCTTCCCAGAGAGCGATCTGAATTGTGTCTAGTGGAAGTTTTGACTCAGGGAAAGGTAGCTCAGATGGTTAATGAACCGACTGCAAAGAACATGCGCCATGCAGATCACAAAGTGCACATAATGTAAATAGGTCAGTGGGCTACTGCTTTTGTCAGAGATCCTTTTGTTACTTGCAGTTTATAAGTTAAAATCCTAACCTAGACCAGTTAGCTATTAACTGTCATCTAAGAGCTGCATACAAACTGCAAGGTATAAATTCGAGCGTTATGTCCCCCCACCCCTCCCCCAGTCTTTGATTATCCTAATGTCCCAAAAAGTGTTCTTTTGGACAGAAATCAATTCTGATTATTAAGGAGAACCCCCAACCATGGTATTACATTTTAAATTCCGGGTATTGTGTTTCTCCAGACCAATCACTCAAAACTATACAGGCTACTAGTATGGTAGTCATTGTAGTCCTTAGTCTTATGTAACATTTTCTATACAGTGATTTACACACATATTGATGTCTCTGTGTAATGTGTGTGATGTAAAGTGCTCTGACACCCTACAATTGTATGAGTGGCGCTGTAAATCAAATTAAATGCATCTGAGAGAGAGTGGTTATGGAGACTTGGGGGGCACAGTTAAAGGGTGGTAGTGAGGGAATCCATGGCAGAGGTGGTCATTGGGGGGCACTAATAAACATTAATGCACAGGACACCACCAGTGCTGGCTGGCCCTGCCCTTGATGCAAGTCTGCCTCACCCAAAGGTACCTCCATTGGCCATGTTTCAGCAGCAGTAGCTGCAATTCACCAGGGATTGGCAATGCAGGATTTTCACACACCAAACTAAGTTCGCAAACTTCACAGTCTCCCTGCTTCATTCACAGGCACTTTTAACATGTGCTGCCTGCTGTGGGGCCACTGGAATTAATTATGCAGCAAAGGATGACAACATTATGCCGTAGTGTTGACTAAATTATGCATTAAAAAAAAGGCTGCAGCGTAATGCAGTATATTTTCAGATATTTTATTATTTTGATGTGTGTACACATGCTAACAGTCTCTGGAAAGATTTTGCCTTCTTAGTACTAGTGTAACATACAAATGCAGCAGTGAGAAAGGTGACCAATCAACCTTTACAATAGGCCATCCACTCCGCAGCAACACAAGTCACATTTTATATTAACTTTTGATATGTTTGAGCTACAAACAATTTATTAGTTTAAATGGTCAGATCATGCAGCAGATCTTGCATTATGGGGCAAATATGGCAGAGCCATAATTTTAGAGAAAACATTTGCAAACTAGGATATTTTGCCATTCATGTTTGAACTGCTGTTGTTGAAAAAGGGTGAAGTGCTGATGACAGATACTCCATGGCTCGGAGACAAAGTGCTTGTGTTTCCACATTTTAATCCTTTTTGGTACATTCTGTGATTAGAAGCATATCCCACTTTGTGAATATATTTTAATGTCAATAACTCATTATAACCTTAAATAATCATGTGTATCCATTGGTTGATTAAACTGTTCAGTGAAATGCCAAACAAATACTAAAAATTGGGATGTCTGGGCATTCTAGCCACACCTCTGGCTCCACCCACAGATCCAATCCTTGGGTTATTCCCGCCCTCTGATTCTCCGCCCACTGTTCCCCTACTTTTTTTCCCCCACTTCGACCGCTGTGTAAGACTCAGCATCCCTGGACCTGTGATCTGGCACAGCTGCAGGCGCCTCATGTGCCACACATTTACGGTGCCGGCTTCCGCATAAGGGAGCTGGGCATTATTGTATCCCTAATCGTGCGCACAATGTCAGTTTGACATTGACAACACGTAGAGGGACTCTAAGTTTCTTTTCAAAAATATAGCTAACATTTGGACCTATACATTTTATTTTGTATAAATTAATTGAATGTGTGTAAAATGTAGCAATGCCCGGGGAATTCTAGTAAAGGGAGCACCCACTGTCAAATCACTAGCGTGTGTGATTGCTGCATTATTTATTACTAACTTTGACATTGTGCTTTAACTTTGGATAAAAGTTGTCATGAATTCTAGCACCAAGAAGGCAGTTTTGGTAAATATGTGTGCTACTAATAATCCCTAACATACACTGTGCATACAGTATATTTAATCTGGTGCTTTAATCATAGGCTGTTTTAAAGTATTCTGATAAAAATTGAATCGTGCTGAAGACAGCATTGATTGGTATTGGATCGAGGACCCAGAAGTCTGCACACCTAGCAGACAGAGATAAAGCACCTTGTCAGAAAGTTTAGCGTTTTCCCAACAGGTGGTGTTTGTTGGCCCATGGCAGGGTCAGTCACATGTCCTGGATTCCTGGCATTTAATTGAGTCTATCCTAGTTCTGCTCTCCAGTGTTTCGTGTGCCCCACCTTGCACACATCATGTCGGAGGATGGTGATGAGTTAACATTTTGCCCCCCCTGGAAAAATTTCTGCGGACGCCCATGATATACAGGTTTGAGAAGTGGGGAGAGATGATCCATTTGGCCACCTGTCTTGGAGTGTCCAAAAAGTTGGAATAAGGGAGGCCTGGGGTCAGCTCTGTCCCAAAAGCGTTCTCGATAATTTCATTATGATAAAACCCGAGAGCCTCTAAAAATACACACGTGGCTTCGGTAAGCAGGTGTCAGTGTCACTCACGAAACCTGTCCTCGTTGCAAAAGACTGGAGCTCAAAGACAATACTTGTGCTAACCAGTCGCTAGAGCCGGCTGCTTCAAATGTGTATCTGTTGTCCTGCTCCTCTTCCTCCCGCGTGAGAATTTAGACTTGTGCAAGGTGAGTTAATCACAATGAAACAGGTTTAAAAGTAAATTAGAAGAGGGGACGCAGAGTCTACTGAGTTCAACTATCTTCCAAAATATGTTGAATCAGAGGATGGAAGCAAATGTAACTGAAATTGTTTCTAATCTTTTCTTAACACAGAATTCTAGTTTCTTTCTCAAAGAATCATGATCGCCAACGCTGTAGACACTATATTGGGTACGACTCCAGCCCTGTATCACGTTCAAGCCCAGCATCACCTACAAGGCCATTAGAAACATACTCCAACACCAGTAGCCAGGGTACTGCCAGACTGGAGCTGATAAAGTGCAATAGAGATTAAACAGAAGAAGAGAGCTACGGACCAGAGAAATTCCATGAGCAAACATCCCACCCTCTATGTTGCGGCGCGCAGAGGGAGTGCTGTGGGCCGGTGGGGCAGGGGCGGAGGAGCGGTAGGGTTTAGGTTGTAGTGGACTTGGACATACGACTGCCAGGGGTAAAGTAAGTAAATAAATAAATAAAACAATTTACCTTCCGCTTGCTGCATCGCCGAGTTGGCGATGCAACGAGCGCAAGGTAAATAGTTTTATTTATTTATTTGCTTACTTTACCCCTGGCCGTCGTATGTCTGAGTCCACTACGCCCCCAACCTGGCACTCCCCCGCCCCATCCTGCAGCACTCCCTCTGCGAGCCAGTACAGAACACTCTGCTCCTTATATCGCCCTATATCATGGGTACTCACAAACATTTTTCCAGGGGCCACAAAGTGTGGTCTCCAGTGTGCCAGAGAGTCGCGTTCATGCCAGCAGGGTGGGAATGCGGCTTTGCTGGACGGCCGGGAGGAGGCAAGGTTGGGGTAGTTGGAGTTGGGAAAGCAAAGCATGTACATGGTGTAGTCAGTGTGCCATGGAACTATTTTTTGGTTTTTATTTTATCCTGCCCCCTAAATTAGGCCCATAGTAATGCTGTCTTATGATATATTTGAATCTCTTTTCCTCTGACTTACCTTAGAGTTAGCTTAGCTACTTGCTAGCACTACCTTGGGACAGTCAAGTGTAAAAAAAGAAGTAACTGCATTATTGATTGGAATGAAATAGAATTGCACAATGTGAAACCAGAAACCCTACAATCCATCCCAGCTTGCCCACCTGGTCATATTTTGTGACCCTTGACAATTGTTTGGTTTCAGTTTGCATCCCTTTTCCTCATTATCTCATGGGAGAGCACCTTGAAATACATGAACTTGGAATATGCACTGTATACAAAAGCCTCTTGTGTTCCATTTAAGAACTATAATGTTGTCCATGTATAATACCAGTCCAGGTCACCCAAAGCGTTCGACGTGACAACTTGCCTCTAAGTTCACTACTGGAATTGTTGTTGGTTTGGAGTAGCCATGAATGTTTCTTTGTTCATTTACTTAAAAATATACTTCTCAATGCACATAATCTGATGTACTAAGGTGAAATACTTCTGCTTGGTAATGAACAACAGTTTTTTTTTCATTATGAAGCGAATTTGTCATATATTTAAATGTTTTTTGCAAGATGATTTAAAAAATATTGATGAATAAATAAATATTTCTAAAGTTATGTGCTGCAGCTTACCTTATTTGCTTCTTTTCTTTTATTTCAGTGAGATTGTAAGTACATGTTTCTGTGTTTATTTAATATATTGCGAATATCGGTCTCTCAATGAAATGCAGCTCAGGGAGGTTGTTCAGCAGGTGAAGGTCAGATGGGCAGCATGCAGCCCCTGGGCCGTATTTTGAGTATCAATGCCCTATATCGTTTCTCAATATAGACACTAAAATCTGGAAAAAAAGTTTTGTTAACAGAATTGGAGCGATATTATCGTTATTAATCAATGGAGACCAACAAGCTTTATCCTAAGGCATAACCCTACTGATTAAGAAGGCTCTAGATTTCATCGATCTAGAAATTCAAAAAGAGACGGACACAGTCCGACTGCCTCTGGATGTTTAAAAGGTGTTGGACCATGTTGACTGGAGAGGGGGGGCAATCTGCAGCCACTTCATTTTGGGCCATGCTTTATGGGATGGGTTACTGCTAACTACCGCACCCTATGGGCGAGTGTCAGAACAAATGGCTGGTATAAGGGCACATCAACATCCAGAGAGACAATTATCAGGACTGGCTCATCGTGCCTCTATTCTTTGCCCTCACCCATGAGCATCTTCAACAGAAGATGAGTGATTACTCTCTGCATTAAGGGAATCGCGCAATGACTGGGCATCTTTAAACTTATTGCGTTCGTGGATGACATCTTGATATCCGTAGCATACACAGTCGTTTAAGGAGTTGATGGTTGAACTGGAAAGACTTCAGGACTTTCAGGGCTTCTGTGTTAACCTGAGCAAATATGAGGGTTTGGTCCTGTCTGGAGGCTCGAGGCCTAGGATGTCTATAAAATTGTACCCCTTTCAAAGGTCAACAGGTGGCTTCAGTATCTTGGTATCAGACTGACCCCCAACCTTCACCTTTGTGCCATGGAAAACATCACAGCCCTACTCTGCATGGTCACAGCAAGAACTCTGTCCTAGTGCAATCACCTGCTGCCCTGAGTGGGAAAAGCTGCAGCTGTGAAAATAATGAAATTGCAGAAGATTGCATATGCATTTCAGGGCGTTCAACTACTTCTTCAAATCAGTGTGATTAAAAGACCATGACTGAGCTGGAGGCAGTGCACAGAATTCCCAAGCAAGGGGCTCTGGTATACCTCAACTACTCCATTATTATCAAACCTCTACCTATGTATATTGATATGTATATGGTATTTCTATCTCACAAACCTATCCAAAAGGCAGTGGTGGGCTGTACATTGTCTAAGACAAGCATAAAGTCAACGAGTGATAGGAAAGGGTGCTGTATTATGGATGTTTAATGCATTGTGATGTATTGGTCTTTAAAGAAAAGTGAGTCTTCAACTTTTAACTAAAATGGAGCAGCACTGGGGTGGAGCTAATGGATACAGGGATACAGACATGTTGTTCCAGATCCTGGGTGCACGGATGGAAATGGCCTGCTGCCTTATTTATTCTGTTTTACATTTCGTAGTCTATAGTCCTGGCTACGGGAGTACATCGAACCACCAGAGATGGTGAGCTTGTCTGTGAGATAAGCGGTGGTTACTTGCAGACATTTCACTGTGAGCAATCACCAAGAAAGTGGCTTTTGCGCCACAGTCATTGCAGTTTCTTTTATTGGTACTGCCTCCAAATGCAGAGCTGTTTAATTAGATGCTGAAGTGCAGGTGGCAAAATGTTTGTGAGCAATAAAAAAACGTGGCAAAGTCTGCATAAGAGTATGAATGCTGGCTGTGATGGCTTTGTAAATGATGCAGCTGGTTCAGGAGATAGTGCAGGCCGGAAAGAGAAGCTAATGGAGCTCCATCTAGAGGGCAGTGATGTGATCATTTTTCTCCAAGCTCTGGATGAGACGTGCTGTATGGTGTCAGATGCCCATGAGGGTTGCCAGTATGGAGCCTGGAAGCAAGGGAGCGGGGGCCTTACCACCATCAAGATGCAAGAGTATAGGGGTTAAAAAGCAGTACTGAAGTCAGTTTCTTAGAGAAGCAGTTTCAGTGTCTTTAGACGAGAGAGCAGGTACCAGGCTCTCTTTGTTTTTGGCAATATATTCCTTTACAGTGAGCTTGATATGCAGGGTGAAACCAACTGACTTGGCAACAGTGAATGCTGGGGTTCAAAGCCATCAAGGTTCGTGTCATTGAGTCAGGTTTGTACTGTTTCTTGTTTGCTGTTCTAGGCAAATAACAGGAACTTTGTATTGGTTTTGTTGTGCTTCAGGTAGGTACTGTACATTCATACCTGCATGATGTGCAGGTAGTGTTTGAGGCATTTCATGTCCAATGCAGAGAGGACTTTCAACCTGAGTTGTGTGTCATCCGCATATTGGTGAATCTTCATAATGCTTATGAGTAGAGGATCAAGTAGCATGTAGCGGTTGAAGATGACAAGAGACAGTATGCAATCCTGGGGCATGCCAAATGTGATAGGTTTCCCAAACTCTAATACACGATTGAGTGATCACTCAAAGAGATGAATAAATTATGGTTCTTCCTTGCCCAGACTTAGTCCTTGGGGTCCCAAAATATCATTGAGAACAGAACTTATACCTCTCAGCAGGCAACCCTCATGTTATGGATGACTTGACTTGTAGAGCAGGATTAGTCAATTATCCCTTCCCGCTCACCAGACGTTTTGGCAATGTTGCTTTCCATCCTGGGTCAGACAGGAACCAATTCGAGATATGTAAGGAGAGGGGGTGCATTAGTTTATGAGACCTGTTCAACAGGGGAGTAGGCAAGTCAGAACATAAATAAGAAATGTGCTCTCCTTCAAAACAGAGCACTTTCACTATGAAAAACCGAGTCACTGAGTGGCCCAACCTGGTGTGAAGGCAGGGAAGAAAGGCGAGTTCTCATCGTTTGAGTGATTCTTTCAACCACTATACTCTTTATAGCATTTGGCCTCTAGGATGTATTTGATTTTTAACCCATAATTAATAAGCAAAGTTCCCATTCCACCTGCAATGGCAAAGGGAATTGAACAATCCTCTGAACACAAAGCAGTGGGAGGACATCTTTCATAAAGCAAATACTTTTGCAACAATCCACAAGATCCTCTATAAGTGACATTGCTCACCAGCTAAGGTCATCTCTGAGCCCCACCCTCTTCAACGTCTACATGAGCCCCCTCGCGGCCATCGTACGCAAACACAACCTCAGCATAATCTCCTACGCCGACGACACCCAGCTGATCCTCTCCCTGACCAACGACCCCGCCGCCGCCAGAGCCAACCTGCACGAAGGGATGAAAGGAGTAGCCGAGTGGATGACGACCAGCCGCCTGAAACTGAACTCGGACAAGACGGAGGTCCTCATCCTGGGCTCCTCTCCCTCCGCCTGGGACGACTCCTGGTGGCCTCCCGCCCTGGGCACCGCACCCAAACCGACAGACCATGCACGCAACCTGGGCTTCATCCTGGACCCCTCCCTCTCCATGACCAGGCAAGTCAACAACGTCTCCTCGGCGTGCTTCAACATCCTACGCATGCTACGGAAGATCTTCTGGTGGATCCCCACCGAGACCAGGAAGACCGTCACCCAGGCCCTCGTCACCAGCCGACTGGACTACGGCAACGCCCTCTACGCCGGTACCACCGCCAAGCTCCAGAAGAGACTCCAGCGGATCCAGAACGCCTCAGCCAGACTCATCCTCGACATCCCACGAACCAGCCACATCTCCGGACATCTGAGAGACCTTCACTGGCTCCCCGTCAACAAAAGAATCACCTTCCGCCTCCTCACCCACGCACACAAAGCCCTACACGACCAAGGCCTCAACAGCCGAGTCAACTTCTACGCTCCCAAACGCCACCTCCGATCAGCCAACCACGCCCTCGCCGCCGTCCCCCGCATCCGAAGAGCGACTACAGGAGGAAGGTCCTTCTCCTACCTGGCCGCCAAGACCTGGAACTCCCTCCCTCCCGACCTGCGCCTGACCCAAGACCACCTCTCCTTCAGGAAGAAGCTGAAGACCTGGCTGTTCGAGCAGTAGCGGCACCGCCCCCCTCCCCCCCCCCCCCCTCAGCGCCTTGAGACCCTACGGGTATGTAGCGCGCTTTATAAGTGTCACTGATTGATTGATTGATTACACTTATTGGATTAGAGCAAAATGAAGGATTGGGGTGGAGGAATCCACCACTTCTGAGAGCAGAGGCTGAACATGCAGGGGCAATCATATGGAATCACAGCTGCTGGGGTGGATGCCGTGTACAGAACCACAGGTGGGTGGATGGGTCTGGTGCTGACTGGCTTTCTGTTTCTTGATGAAGTCCTAAGAGGAAAACGTGTTCCAGGAATAATTCTACTTTATGACTTGTAGATGATAAAAAAGGGACTGCTTAGATGGGTGGAGTCTAACAAGTGATGACATCATCATATGATGTGGCTGGAGAAGTTTGCTAGAGACACTAAGAAGAAACGGAGGCATAAGAAGAGCCTTTGCAAGCATCCAAACTGTTGCACTTCACTTTTCAGGTCTCTCTTTGGATAATTCACCATCCCTCTTTCTTCGAAGTGTATATTTCCTCTTCTCATTCCTCCCACTTCATTTACTTTCTGTTGTGTACTTTGCCTCAATGCAAGCTCTCGACTTCACAAAGGAATCGTTGATGCACGATTTGTGCCAAAAGAAAGCTCCACAGAGTGGGGAACACATCGTTCCGGTCACTTTTGTGTTTGTAGACATTAATTAACACCTTTCTATAAATGTTCATATTTCTTAGTGCCATATTCAATCATTTATTCGGTTTATTGGTCTCCAGTTTTTTAGCCCCGGTTTTAAACCAACCTCCTTACTTGTTATCTGTGTGTTTTATTTGACCCATTCCTTTATCTTGCGTATAGACTAATTTTCTTTTACTTCAATCGTATTTGTTCACATTTAAATTGTTGCTACCACGAAAGACTTTATGAGACAATAGTGTTCTAGATAAACATGATTAGGCTCGTTTCTGCACCCTAATGTGGTCGAAACCTGGACTGAAACATATCCCAAGCATCTTGATCTCCGGCAAATGGTATTATAAGAGCGGCCATGCATGTTGATTGAACCCACCTGCATACCACTATTTCTGGGTGCAGACAGATCCCTTTGATGAAGCATGCCACATTATGTGGGTGAAGGTTACGATACCAAACAGGGAACATCCATTAGTAAATAAAAGATTAGAATGTAGGTCAGCCATGCATTACTGTATGGCAGGTTTATACCACAGTTGTATATGTTTTATATATGCAGGGAGGCAGATATAGTGATTGATAATTCTACCACTCCTCATTTGGGTTAGTATAATTAAAGATTAGTCATGAAAAAAACACTACAAGAGATCCCAAAGTCGTACACAATGCTTTTGATAATATGGAGGTTGTGGTGGTCACAAGGGAGGAAGTTTGAGACTATCTCGAAGGGGACCAATATCATGTGCTTGCGATAAAACCATGATTATGGAGGATGAAATCTAAAGAAAAGGCTGACAAATTCGAACCTTTGAGATATGTATCATTATTGCTGTCTCACAAGTCACTAATAAATGAAAAAGCAAACAGCTCCATATTAAAAAAACACAATCAAGCCCTTTATTTAAAAAATGCATTATATAAAGTTCTAGTGTACATGCGCAAAATAAAGAGCAACCAATCACACTGCAAAATTTCCCCCATCTCAATAGGCCTTCTCAAGAATGTGCAACCTCATTATTGGCCTATCTGATGCCAAAACGGCCTAATTATTTGCAGGTACCATCCCATCTGTTTAGACTATAAGTGGAATGCATTTACATTCTCATCAACATGATGCACGCTGAGAGACATAGTCCTTCCACAGGTTAATTCATAACATGGTTGTTGCTCTAGACGGAGCGTGCAACCAATTCAGTTAATTAATTTAAGGTAATAAATATTCATTATTCCTAGCATGATCAATCATAACATCATCAGGTTAGTGGTCTGACTTATGACATTGAATAAATTGTGTGACGCCCTATATACAAACCATTGATTTATTTATAATGAATGGTCACATACTATTTCAGCTTGCTTCTGGAAAGCAACTCCAACTAGCTGAGCAGCGTGTAAGAATTTCCATTCTGTACAGGTCTTGTAGAGCTCATGGCTACCCGAAACGGCCTTCCCGGCGCTATCAGTACTACCTGGAATGAGGAAGCTTAAAGAAGTTTAGGAATAAAAGTAAGTTTTTTATCGTTTTTTGAAGCTCAATAAATTGATATCTAGTCTCAAGCTGGTGAGTAATGAGTTCAAGCGTCATTCTATCCCTTTAAGTAACTTAGTTGCCAACTTTGCAACTTACTCCCACTTTTTACTTTGGATTAACAGTGTTTCTGTCAGAACGAGGACGAGGTGCGGCCTGCGCACCACGCCGGAGCCGGGGTCTAAAGTTGGTGAGCAATCGGCTGTGGCAAGTGAGGCGGAGCCCAGTCGCATCCGGAGCAGCGCGCCTCTTCCTGAACGCCGTGGGTCTCGCAGAGATGGCAGCGCCGTGACTTGATCCTTGCGGTGGCTGCATGGGAGCAGTAACTGAGGAGGAGACCTTTGAAACGGGCAGGATACATGAGGTGAGTGGGGCCCGGCAGTAGCTGCCCTGTCACTGTGTTCCCCGGCTTCCTTCTACATCTGGTCCTGGGCTGTGCCCCGGGGCCGCTACCGCAGCAGATACTACAACACAGGCCCACCGCAGTACAACACAGACCACGGGGCCACGAGTGGAACACTTAGAGGCATCTCATTTGTGAGGTCAAATTGTAGGCCCGGTCCGGTGCTGCCCTGCGCCTGACCCCAACATGGCGCCCAGGCTGCTACTGCTTAGGGGAGGACCTTTTGGTTTTCTCCAAATGGTGACCTCTTCCCTGGATCATCTTGTAGTCGCCCGGTTTGACCATAATCTCTATCCAGGGATCTGGACTGTCTTTTAACAACAAGGGACTTGAACAACACTCAGCGCCTGATCCTAAAATGGCTGCCACTGATCTCACATGGACAAGCCTTGTGGATGAAAACCCCCAGCCTCAGAGCCACAGAGATCAACAACCACAACCTACCCCTGTTACTCACCCTCTGCCGGCGGAGTCCGAACCGCATGGCCGACCCCCGGTGGAGCTGCTCCGACAACTATTGGAGAGACTGGCTCTGGCACACCGCTTTGGCCGTCACCTACCCAGCCGGTCTTCGGACATTTGTCTCGTCTTCTCCTCCGCAGCTGTCTCCTTCCTCTGGACTTCCAACTCTCCCTGATCTGTTTTTTTCCCTCCTCTTTGCTCTTTAATTGTTTTCACGCTGAGACCTAGCTGTTTAGCTGATGCTCGGTGGAGCTACCCGATAGCTAAAGAGGAGATGGGCTGTGGACTTCCTCTTCAGCCGTCACCTACCCAGCCGGACTTTGGGCAGACTCGCCTTTGTCTCTCCATCCTATCTACCTCCTACCACTTTACCCCACCCACTTAGCCTGCTAAGCTCCATTTATTTCGTCTTCTATGCTCTTGAAATATTTTTCTAGTAACTGATGTAATGAGTAAATGATGTAATTTTGTAATTCCTGTGGAACCTTATGTAAAGCGCTCTGATACCTAAGTCTAGCCAGGGCTATATAAAACTCTAAAAATACATTTTTTTTTAAAGTATGTATTGTTACCAATTCTTTCAAATATACATAGAGGTGACTGTAGCTCTGCCCAGAGGAGTATTACTGTCAGAACTCCTTTCAGAGGGCTACGTGGCACGCAGGGACTAGTAAGCGCAACTGTGGGTCGAGGCCTTTTCCTCCTGATATCCTGGGCCTCACGTACTGTGGATCCTAAGTAAATGAGTCAAGTATGTCTTCTGCTCTTGACTCTCAGTGGTAGCTGTGGACGAGCAGTTAAGGGCTCTCTAAGGGGACGAGGTGGACTATAGGTACAGTTAAGTGTAAACAACTCATAACTTAAAGTTCACACAGTAGTGTCAATAAATCAATGTCCAGTCAAATACTTGTTTTTATAAGAAAAAAAGCATCTTCTTTCTTAAACTATACGTGCAAAGAAATGATAAAATTCACTATGAACAATAGAATCCACTTGAGATCGGTGTTCTAGCATTGGTCAGGTAAATCTTTGTCCCACCCACTTCCTTTTAACATACTTGGGGTTATTCCCCACCCAATGGTGGCCGCCTCAAGGGAATGCTTACTACTAGGCTGTATTCAAGAGTTCTCTTCTCTTTGACTCTAGGAATTTAGTCAAAAGTGTCTATGGTGCTGCAGCACTGCCAGCAGCAATCCCCTCGGGCCCAACACACCCAGTTCAAGTCATACTCGCTACAGCAGCATGGAAGCATTCAGCTGACCAAAGCCACCCAAGAGTTCTGACCCTGTTCAGAGAAGTCAGGCTGCTCAAGATACACGCGACAGCACTCAGCAGGCATGGGCTCTCTTCCCGAGCAACCCTGTCGGCTTCCTTGTGATTGGAAGTGCTCCAAGTCTGCGAAAATGTAGAAAAGTAATCTTTTCTACCCTGGGGAGCAGGGGGAAATCCAGTCTGTCAGCTCCCAACTGGAGCCCAGCGAGGTTGCGATAGTGTCCACAGCATCTTCCACACTCCTTAGGGGTCTGTCAGGGACAGTTTTCTCAGTGAGGGAGCAACTCGCTGAGCGCAGCCTCAGTGTTTCCTCGGGCGACGGCCCAAAACCTCCTGGCAGCATCCGTACCGGCAGCCCCTCCTGGCATACAGGGTGCTGAGGTGCTTTACATATCAAGGGCTGGCGCCTCTTGTGCAATCACCTCCACTTTGGCAGTTATAAGACTTGTCCCTTTAGCAATAACACCAATTGTGGCCCCTTTGGCATACGGGTCAACGCAATGGAGCGGTATGTATTAACAAGTTTCCCTTATTGCGCATAGCAAACAGCTCAGTCCACTGCAGCCTGCTCCTGAGGTTGCTGAGTCAACATTGCACATAGGCAATGACCTGATCGGTGCACAGCCGTTTCCTCACGCTTCGCTCAGGGAGTCCTCCCAATAGGGTTCAGCACTGGACCTCACTCCCTCCAATGCTCTCCTCTTCCTAAAAGGGCATACTGGTCTTGGGAAGCAGTCAGGCACTGGTGCTCCATGCTCCAGGGCGGGTAATCTTGGTTCCCCTGGGTAATGTCTCTAACCCAGCAGGGAGACTAGCAGGCCTTGGTCCCCAGTCCTGGTTACAGGCAGAAGTCTTCGTTCATTGTGTGTCCTATCCAGCTTGCAGGAATGCAGAAATACACAAATCTGTCTGGAGGAGACAGGGGAGGGGTTGGGGGGACGTTTCCTCTACTCCTCATGGTTTCACCTGGCAGGCCTGGGCTTTCCAAATTGGAACCCAGTGTCCTCTATCTAATGTACAATTGCAGACACACTCAAACTCAGGGTGTTTCACAGCACACATCCCATCCAGTATTGCTACTTCCTTGCATTGTTCCACTACAGCCACACATACAATCAGCACACTCAATCAATCTGTGTGCAATGTTCACTACAGAAGCTGTTCTGTATTGTACAAGGATGTGCTATTCCCCCCACCGCTGTTACCTGCTCTGACCACTGCTGCTTTAACCATGCAGAGGACGTTTACATCCCAACAATTACCATCTCAGTTCATGCTATGTTCTGTTTGATTTGTAATTTTGCCTATTTTGGAATGCATGCATTGTGATGCATGATAGACTATTTTACATCTACAAACTACAGTCCATCATGCATTCGATACAAAAGGTGATACCTTTTTCTAATATATTTACTGCAGTAAGCTTTTTTACTCAGGTGTGGGCCATTACCAACATTGTTACAACCACCATTATCTATGACCGCCATGGTTGTCAACCGTCCCATTACCATCATCACCACCGTTACAACCATCACCATTGCCACCCTTCTAGCACTATGACTACCACTATCATCACCACTACCCCATTTGTGCCTGCCTTTGTCTACAAGCTTTACAAGTTGAAAGCCAGGCCTAATGGCTTCGCCAGTGCTGCTTTTAAAATAGAGGCTCTCTTTTTTTTTGTTTTCTTCTTATGAATTTTTTTTACAATTATCTTTCCACTTTCTCCTTCAATCATTATTGTTGCCCCAATTCAGGTGCGTCAGAAATGTCCAAATCTCTTCAACTGGTTCCAGGAACCGCTTTCTAGGTGTGGCCTAGCAGCGGCGTAAACTGTCTTGCCAGCTTTTGTTTTCCAAAAGGATTCACTATAAAAATGCATCTGTCCATGCATACAAAGGCTCTCGGTCAGCCACCTTCTTCCACTGCCATTCTCATCTCACTTCTTCTACCCACCGCAGCATACGATATTGGACAGTCAATCACCTTACCAAGGACAGACCTCTTAGCTTTGCCAGTGTTTGTAATAATGTCTTTAAAACTACAATGCTTCGTGAATCAAGGGTAATTGAGGCACAGGCACGTGATCTGTCGAAAAACTTTGCTCTAGAGACCTGCCTGTTCCTGTGCAAAGCATGAATTGCGGATTAAACCATCTTCGTCCTTTTTATTTCCGAAGGGGAAGACTTGGAGGACGCTTCGGGGTCCTAATTATAGTCACATTGCCTCTGTTTACCTCCGGTGCTTTGTACCAGACCGGTACTTTACTTCTGAAGCTGAAATTACATTCTGTTGACATCGGAACTTCAAAGCGGCCATCTCTTGTTTTGTTTACTTGGCCTGCACCGGAGTGTCACGTCAGAAGATGATAAATATATGGCTGCCGCTGTACCGAATGTTAATGAAAGTTGTTTTTTTCTCGCTGTTTGATTAATTCGCAGGTTAACGAGCCTGCTTCATCTGATGCCAGATGTTAAATTCATCGATGGTAGGTAGCCCCTCCCGAGCCAAAGACCCCTCCTTGCTCCCCGCGGGACAGCCAACTGTTATCCCCGACACTTTATGCTGCTGTCGCGAAAGGTGGGCGGCTGGCGCGAGGCCGCGCGGCACCCTTTTCAGCACCTGCCTATTTCCTTTTTAATTAGCGCCGCATCTTCGCAAACACCCGCCTCCCGCGAGACGGCCAGGACTTCACGGCGCTGACAATATTGGAACGTGTTAGAGGAAGACGCGCACATCCCGAAACCGCAGCCGCATCAGGCGCCATCGGCTTCCAAGCTCCAGAATACATTTTTTCCTACTTTAAAATGTGTCTTTGCGTTGCTCTGCAGCACTTATCTGCTCTGCAAACGACTACTTTTAGAGACCTTTTCATAGTGAGGAATTGCCACTGTCTAGGAGCAATAGGGCTCCCGGTTTTGACAGGTAAGAGAAGGGAAGCTCGGCGAAAGAGGACGTGGCTGATTTATCTGTACCTCATTTTTCTTGTGAAAATTGGGCGCCCCAAAAACTTAGAAGGCCCCAGAATGAAGTCTACATGCCAGTAGCACGGCCAGGGTATGTTGTAGTTATGGAATTTATCAGGACATTTGTGATGTATTTGGATTTCTTACCACTGGTGTGGCCCTGAGGTGCTGAGCATCCGTTTTCTGATTTGTTGCAAGCCAGGGTTTATATGTGGCTGGACCGTCTGCACTGAAATGATTGCACCGCCAACCTTGTCTTTCTGTACCTGGAAGCGATAGGTAGAGGTACCAAATTTGTCTCAGATTTCTCATCCGGTACAGTTTTGAAGTTTGAATTAAATTAAAGTTGAGCGTACAAGAGAGATTTCTCAAAGTGCATTGCAGAGCACAACTAGGGACATGCACATAAGCCTCTGAAGGCCTTGAAGGAGTGGTGTGATGTGGTACCATGTTTTTAGGTTCAGTTGTGTTCTAGATACACTGTGTCCTGCATAGTAGAAGGCATACACCTTCATACATTCATTCATGTCTTTGGCCTTTTAGGTAGAAGACCCAATAAACTGAATTGCCACTTGGGACCTAATCAATAGGTGTTCCTCAGATCCATCGCCCAGTGTTCACTTTACTGAGGTTGGAAGGAAGTGCCAAGTTATCCTTTCTCTATGCACCGCATTCCAAGAAACCATTCTCAGGTTCCTATCCAGCACTGACAATAAATTAGCAAGATTCTGACAACTGCCAGAACATTCACTCCTGCCATCAGCAGTGTCGCTTTTTAGGTCTCGCCTACGCAGCGCGCATGCGCTACTTAGGAGACTTTTAGCCGTCTTTCAGCTCTTTTTCTAAGCACATACTCGTGCTTGTGGTGGCATACACCTAGAGACAGTTTTCCCTTCTCACAATTCCTCAGGATCAGGAGAAATTGCTCGCTCAAAACTGATTACTTTATTGAGGCAAAAATATTGTGCTCCAAACTCACTTACAGAGGATACCCAGGCCGCCTTGTGCGGAACGCAATGAAAAGAGCATGGTATTGTCAGTGTGAAGCCCTACTGGAGCCCAAAACTAAAAAACACATAGAGTGCTTGTTATGCATTACCACCTTCTCCCCAGTTTTAAATGCTATTCGCAAGACCATCAGAAATAATTGGCCTATTTTGAATGCCGGCACCCTAGACCTAGAACTGCCGATGTTCGCTTTTAAGAAAAGCAAAATTCATTTGGTTTGCGCAACTTTACCCACCAATAAAAATCGCAATCCTACTCTACATGATCTCTGGCCCCTTGCACCACTTAAAGGGCACTCAAAATGTGGAAATTGTGTGGTATGTGAATTTACAACAGAGTGTAAAGAATTTGTATTCAAAGACATTAGGAATAAATGTTTACAAACTGCAACACTTGTAATGTGGTATACGCAATCTTCTGTCCGTGTAATAAAATATACGTTTGTCAGACCACGCAGAAAATCCGCTTGCACATCTCCCAACATCGAAGCAGATTAAGATGTAAAACAGCGAACGCACCGCTGGTTGAGCATTTTGAACAAAATGGACACTCAGAAAATGATATTCGTTGGACTGTGATCACTGCGATAAAACTGCCTCCCAGAGGAGGAGACATTGCCAGAATACTGAATAAAGAAGAACTAAAATGGATTTTTCAAAAACTGACAGCTAAACACAGGATTGAACCGCCTTGAAGACTGGACAGCTTTAATACAAATGTTCCTTCTGTACGACTGTGAATTGTTGCTCATTTGTCCTCCACTATATTAAAAGTTAAACCATTGTAAATTGGTTCCAATTGGTTGTTTGCCACTATGTCACTAAAACACTTCACCCAATTCACCTCATATCACTACCTAAAATGGCCTCTACACTCACTCCACTATCAGTCCCTCTTTTATCTTTATTAACTGAGTCCTTCCTCACTCTATATTAGGCCCACCTGACAAACTGGCCCAATCGAAATGCGTGCCCCTCCTCTTAATAGTCACTTCCTGGTTCAGTCTTGGTAACTTCACCACACAGACTCCGCTATCGAGCCGCTGTCGTATCCTCGAGACCGGTAAGAGAAGTAAACCCCTGCACGCTCTTTTTAGTACAGTCGTGAATACAACCCTCATTGATTCCTCCTCCCCTTCTCCCCCAAGCCACCATGCCGGTTCCACCTTCCTGAGGGAATACTCGCAACCATTCGGTAAGTGCGCTGCCACTCGCATCCAACGTGCACTTCACGCTTTAATTTAAATATGGCTAACCCTCCTCAGGGAAAGCCGTGTGCACTTATAAAATCACTGAGTTGCCCTGTCCTGCAACATTCATTACCAGACCTCTCTTCAATCCCTGTGGCTCCACTTTTGAACACCTCTGCCTTGAGCCCCCTCCTCGGTAAGCCCTTACGCGATCACTTCACTCACGTTCACCGCCATCGCTCATGTTTATCACGCTGCAATATCCGCGGATGAGTTGTTGGGCATGAGTTGTTCCTTCAAATACCTCCAGTATAACATGATGACTATTTCTTTGGTAAACACATGTATTGCTACTATTTTTCACAACAGTTTTTTTCCAAATGTATATAATTAACTGCTGATATTACTCATGTACTCCACTTTTCACCTACCTGCATGCCACTCCGGTTCACGTGGCCATGCCAATGTATGCTATGTAAACTGCCGACAGTATTCATGTGACTTACTCTTCACCACTTGCATGCCATTATGGTTCTTTCAATCACACTGACTATGTCCACTGTGTTCATCCGGAAGTTACAGCTCTATTTTTGCTGTAATTAGCCATATTGGCACGGCTTGTATTGTGAACTATTGTTCGTCCGTGCCTTCTGCATCCTAACTGCAAGGCGCACATCATTGAACCCTGGCCGGTTGAACTAGTGTTCCCTCTTGCTGATAGGCACTTCCCTTACCAACATTAGACCCTTGCAGTTGGAACTAATATCACCAGCATGAACTCTGTGTTCGCCGATATTGGCTGAATCATGATACTTCGTGTCACATCCTTCCATACACACCTGCACCTCGTCCTGCCAATTTTCACAAATGAGCCACACATGTCCTAAACTGGATGTGCATACTGCGTTGTAATTCTCAATTTCCACTCTTAATTCTTGAATCCAATGTTAGACGTCCTAATTTCTGCATTTCTGTATTTTCCTTCCCGGTTTCATCCCTTGGCAATTGAGGCTTCTTATTATTAGGCACAATATCTATGTCTTGAGGATGATCCATGTAATGTCATGCTGGATCGAAACGCCGTCGACACTTTGAAACACCTCAAATACACTCAAACCTTGTGTGACCTCAATTTGTAAAGGTGTCTAATGTGTTATGCTGTACTTTGACGCTGTTTATTTATCGAGTACAACGAACTGTAAAGCTTTTGCCTAAAAGCCCCTTGTTTGTCGTTTTCCCCTGCTTTTAAATGTTTTCCATGTGTTAAGTAGGGTACAGGCTTCTGTCCCACTTTCTGTATTGTTGTGTAAAAACCTTTTCTATTTGCCAAGAAAGTAAATATTAGACCTCTGTCCGGCTGGATATGTCGATTTAATATAGCAACGACTGAGTCTATATTCATTGTCCTATAATTCTTCCCTCTCCAGGAGCCAGTGTTGTGTAAAAGAATACACCTTGCGGGAGCACGCAGGGGTGCCACAAGCATGAGTATGTGCTTAAATAAAGCGCAGGCTGCACGTGCACTCACACACACCCCACTGGTGTGCTTGTTATTCTCATTCTGCTTCGTCCGAGCAGGCTGCGCGCGCACGCACGCACCACTCGTGTGCTTGTTAATATGATAGAGCTTACCAGTTTCACTTTGTCTTTTTGCCCATACCTTTCCCTGTTAACATCTCTCCCTGCCCGTACCTCGAACTACCTCTACCTTTCTCTGCTCACACTTCTCCCTGCCCCCACCTATGTCAGCCTCCACCTCATTCTGTTTGCATACCTCTAGCCTACATCTGTCAACTAGTGCCTTTCTCAGCCTATACCTCTGAGTCCATTGCTCTCCTTGCCTGGGCCTGTCATCCACTATCTTTGCGCACCCCCTGGCCACCTTCCTGTACCTTTCCCTTTTCCCTGCTCTACCTCTCGTTGCCTACACCTTCCAGCGCGCACCTCATCCTGCCCTGCATGAACATTCCCCTGCCTGCATAATTACCTGCACACACATCTTCCTGCTAGCAGCTCTCCCAGCCCACAGTTATCTGTCGCCCTTCTCCCAGCGAACATCTCTCCGAGCCCACACTGTTCCCTGGCCGCACAATTCTCTTTTACCTGTTTCGGCCCACATGGCTCTGTCCGCACCCCTCCATGCCTGTACCTCTCCCAGACTGCCCCGCTCCATGACCTTCGCAGCCCATTGCTCTTCCTGCCCACACATCGCCATACCATTTCCAAGACTGCCTTAGATCAAATCATCAGCAAGATCTCTTATCATGGAGCAGTTTGACTCCAGGACTGCTGAATCTCCTCCCTGCACTGACCTGCTCTCTCCACGTGATAGTCTCCCAAGCTTACCGTGGTGGGTGAAGGACTTGTGTGTAATCAGATCAGCCCGGCTCATCCTATAGTAGTCGTCTTTTTCACACTCCACTTTATAAAACTTGTACGAAGCCTCAGATGGTTATAAGCAGTTATTGCATAAGTTGTGGTACCGTCCTTGATAAAGTGCCATTTTCGACATGGTTTGTAATGATGTTTCTGGTACTGTGTTCTGGTACAACTCGTGTGTGCTAGAGTGTGTGTGTTAGATAGTCAGGGCTCTGGGAGGTAAGTAGGAGTCCAACCACCTACACATCTCAGTTGGTAGACATGCCCAGCACATGGAAGTCGTCTGAGCATGTTGCAGGGTTTGAGATTTCTGTCTCGTTTTATAAAAGTTGTTGGGACGTTTCTCCAGGAATGTTTGCTGTTACATCACCGCAGATACACCAAACATGATCCATGCATTTGGAATCCTGCTTTATTTACATTAACTGGGATTAAGTGGAAGCTGGTTTGCTAACGACATCTTGAGGACATTCGGAAACCTTCCGTGGGAATGCATTCCACTTGTTGCCCACTATTGGCTTTGTAAGTTTGTAACTCACATTTGCTTGCTTTCTGTTTGCTGACTTTATTTAGTTTAGGCTGACCCATTTCAGTTCGTCCCTTCCCTTATCAAAACTCTAATTACTCTATTCTAACAGTACTGAATTTCTGTAAACGGGGCTTTAAATCTTCTTATCCTGTCACGTTTGCTGTTTATTCAAAGACAGTGGTCAAATGTCAGGCTCTGTCTTCCAGGGAGCTTGGGCTTTACTTTTTTTCTCTGACTTCAAAGTGAGAGGATTTTTGTGACAATCATGTTGGCTACTTTTGGGACCTTATAAGTATTTAGTTATGCAGCATAATTTCCTTGGTGCAACAACAACTGTTGCATGGATAAACACTTATAAGGTCCCAAAGGCGAGACCTATTGGCTATGCCAATGCTTGTTTAAACATGCTGTGGACTCAGCAGTGGTGCCTACCACAGCATTTCGACTTGTTGGCTGCCTCTTGCCCTTAAATATGTGCTTCCTTTCTAAGCAAGGTGTTTTAATGACCAATTTTCAAGAAAGGAAATATTCTTGATGGAGACTTGAGCGTAGGTTAAGCAATGGAATCTGCCTGGCCTCCCAGTCGACCCCAATCTCACCTTGCTGTCAGTGGAAGGAACTGTCACATAATTTAATGAGGTGAAAGAGCTTGAGGTGATATTGACACTCTGTACTTGCTTTATACTCTTATGGATGGAACAGAGTTCAATTCTATTCATCAGCTTTATTTCTGTTCTTGGAATGAACCATAAAAGCATGGTAACACTGTAAAATAGAGAAGAAATACATCAATAAAAATGCAACATACGGCGCAATACAAATACAGTAAGGCCTAGTAATTCAACAACACTCATAAAAAAGAACAGCCATAAATCTAAAATGCTGTAGAAAGTTAAAAACACAGTGTCTGTCAATAAAAGGCTAAAGGCATGGCCAAAATACAAGAACACATAAAACAAAACATAATACTGTCTATTAAAACCATAGGGATCGCCTAAACTGTAAAGCGTGTTTAAGAAAGGTGGCCACGCCAAAACAGACCTCGGTGTTCAGGAGGGATTGTAAATACAAGAGGAATATGACAGGAGTGAGGAGTGCCCCTCAACAGTGGGATGAGGAACATCCGTGCGTAGCTATTATTAAACCTGCAAAAAAAGGTGAAAGAGTTTGCAGGGGGTGCTCATCACAAAGGCAGACCAGGATTTCCTTTGGATTAAACTGACCCACCAGGAATGAAAGCTGACACCTAATCAGTCCCAGCCTAAGCCTGGTAAGGAGAACCCATTCCCTTCCTCTAGGCACAGTGGCCTGGAAGGTTCCATGTACAGAGTGGTTCGTACCATCAGGGAGTCTCTGTTGGCAGGTTTACGTAGTTCGCACCCCACCATGTCCTTAGTCAGGAGGTCCTTAAAAGCGATTTTTAGCAAATGTTTGTCCTGCAACTGATGTGGCCAAGAGAGGCAAAGATGTCCTGTCTGCCCACCTTATTACACATGTCTTTGACATACCTGAGCCAGGGAATGCGTAGGCCTATGTTGCAACCTAGACAGTGTAGGATAATATCTCTATTCAGCGAGGCCTCTTGATTGCACCAGATGGAACACCGTAGCATCAGGGGGCCCAGCTTAATAGTATCTGCAACAAACGGCAGGCCTAGATCCTCCTGGATGGCATAGCAAGGTGACCCTGGCAGTACGCAGAGTATGAACCTGCAAATCATATATTTCTTGCCCTGTGATCCCTTTACTACTTTGTATCCCTACAAACTAGCACCATAAGTGAGGTTGGGACACATATCTTATAACAAAATCTCAACCAAAGCAACCACAGACTTATTTCCTATCTTGGGTACCAAGCTAAAGAAGAACCCCCCAGAGTTACAAAACTTCTGGGAACAAGACCCACGTGAGTCGAAGATAACTCCCAAATAAGGGAATTCTTGAGTTCGGGCCAAACGGGTACCCTGAAGTGCAAAAGAGCGCAACTTAACGTTATCCCTCCCTGTAGTCATCACAAACATTTTGACGTGGTTCGTGCACAGCTCCAAACTGCACGTCAAATCAACAAAGATGTTCAATAAAGCCTGGAGGCCGTTTGATTTTCGAGACATTGAAATGGCATCGTCTGCATACAGGAGAACGGGGACCCACCTATCCTTTTTTTTTGTGTCAAATTTGTTTTTATTGTTTTTAAAGTTACACTTTACAGTACATGCATCATTTATAAACACTCACTTTCATAGGCAAGTCGTTCAACAATGCATAAGCACATGCTCATATTATGTCAGAGGCATTCGAGCTTTGCAGTGAATAGAACAAAAGATGCCCGCTCAAAGTCAACTGGACTACATTGCTCTAGTCCTGATTCAGACACTCAAGTTGTCCATGAGAATTGGAGTGGTAACCTCAAAATGGTCCTTGCTGTTCAGGGCTGACCCTCCATCCTGGGCATGCAAACAGACATTGTATGTATGAAACAAGAAACATTAACTTTAGCAGCGAAAACCCTAATGCTTGTAAAACTCCCTCTCGTCCCCCCTGCCTTGACCCCCCACCCCCCCCCCCCCAAGCAGCGCACGCTTTCTGCTTCTATGACCCCGCCAGCAGGGTTGTTGTTATGCCCTGGTGGAGCATGAGTACGGAGCGCTCCTATCGGGACACCGCGCCCTTCTTGCTTTATCAACCAGGCCAGTAGACGGCCCGCCTTGTCTGCCCTGGCATGTGTTCTAGCCGTGTGTGCTGCGTAGTTGTGGCATCTCAACCTCTCCAGAAGCTCCGCATGCCGGGTGCGGAGATCCCCCAGCTTGTGTGAGTGCCTGCCCTCTCCCTCTCCTTCCCGCTCATAGCTCAACAGCTCAGTCTCTAGGCGCGCCAGGGAGGCCGAGAGCATCCCGCGTATGTTCCAAGTGAACCCCAAGCAGTGCCCCCAGACGGTCACCTTGTGGGCATCCCACTCTACCATGGCGTTGCTCGCTGTCCCTTCATTGGCATCGAAATATGCGAGGAGAGCCGTGCCCAGAGACGAGCGAAACTCCGAATCCTCTAGCGCACTAGGCTGTAGCCTCCAGGTAGGAACAGGCGGATGATCCGCCTCCCAACTGATCTGGAACCACAGGGGGTTATGATCGGAGTGTGTCCTCCCCAGATACTCCAATTGTGCAATAAGCGGGAGCAGGGACGGAGAACTCACCATCCTATCCAACCGAACATGCAGGCCATGGACTGCCGAATAGTAAGAGTAAATCCTGTCATCTGAGTGCATTATGCGCAACAGGTCCTGTAACGCCCAGTGTGAAAGCCAGTCCCTAAACGCCTGCGCATTGGATGCTACCACTGCAGCACAAAGGGGGGGGGAGACCTGTCTAACCGAACATCTAGTACGATACTAAAATCCCCGCCAAGCAGCCAGGGGAGCCCGACATAAGGGTGGAGAACACCTCCTGACCATTCAATTTCCCCTGCACTAGTGTATATCTGCCCTCTCGGTCTACTTTTGCTTCTTCGCAAATAAAGGGAATGCCCGCCCTTACCCAGATCAGAGTTCCACGTGCATGCGCCGAAAAGACCGTACCATAGGCTTTCCCCCACCAGCACATGCAAAGTTTGTCAAGTTCTGTCTGGGTCATGTGGGTTTCCTGCAGGAGGGCAACCCCTACTGAGTGTTGCTGCATGCAAGAAAAGATGGAATAGCGCTTTGACGGTGTGTGCATACCACGTATTTTCCAGGTCACAATGTTAGTGTGCGTCATGTATCTGGGCGGGTCATCACAGCGCAATGCAAAGGGGCTGCCTCCGAGGGGGTCGGAGTCGAGGTCCAAGGGGAGTACATCAGTGTGCTTCAACTTAAACAAAATAACAACCGCAAACAATGCAACTAGTAGGGCGAATCCCCGAAAGGGCATACGTCAAAACCTCAAGGTAAATCACATATAGGTGAGCTAGTCAAGTGTGATGGCTGGTTGGGTGCGCATGGTGTCAGCAGCTAATCTGCACTATTCCCCTGTCTCAAGCCTCCTGTGCTCTAAAGAGGTGTGCAATGAGTCATAAGCTAGCCAAACGCGCAGGTCTGATGGGGGACGCAGTGGTGCGAGCCTGCGATTGTGTTAGCCGTGCAGTGTATTTCACCCCTCGGACAGCAAGCTAACTCTCGGTCGCGCGCGTGCACTGCGTTAAGTGGCAGGGGCGCCCCCGGCACGCAACACATTTCACTAGCATTCGCATTGACATATGGAAGAGAAAACAGTGCATGACATATACATTCTTGTAGGCTAAGTAGCATGCAACACAGCACCGCTCCATCACATGAGCTGGTCAGCAGTCTCGGGTGTCACCACAGGCAGGTTCGAGTCATCAGAGAACACGGTAGATGGGGATGATGAGCCGCTAGTTCCCAGGTCACTGCGTGTGTGTGTCTCCATGCGGCTATTGTTGTGCACTGTCCCAAGAGTCGCCACCGCCTCAAGGGATTCCTGACATTCCATCCTGATCCTATCCGGACTGGGCACCACTGAACCTGGGCACATGTCTCGGTATGCCCCCCTCCATCTGCGCCGCCTCGATCTCCTTTCGGGCCAGCTGCCGTCCTCCGAGCCTGGGGGCCTTGTCCCTGTCCATTGCCCCGACTCCTGCAGCCAGTCCCAAACTTCCGACGGGGCATCAAAGAAGCGGGTACCCTCCTTCGAGGCCACTCTGAGGTGGGACGGAAACAGCAGAGAGTAAATTTATTTTATATTATTTTTTTAGTTTTATATAGCGTGAAGTAGACCTGAGACATCGGGTATCAGAGCGCTTTACATGAGCACCAGTTTCTTTACAGATGGACACATTCATTTTTGTTAGGCACAGGGAGATTAAGTGTTTGCCCAGATTTACAGGATGTTGAGCGTTGTTACCGAGACTCGAACCCGGTTCCCCAGCTCCGAGGTCAACCGCTCTATCCGTAAGGCTACATCCTCCCCCCTCCTTTATAGTCGATGGGTTTCTGCCCCTGAAAGTCAGCACTGCTTCCAGGCCATTAATGTTTAACAAGAACAAGATTAGGGCAAGGTCGCATACATGCCTCACCCCTCGTCCCAGCCCAAACCTCTCAGTGCATTCACCTTCTTGCCCAAATCTAACACATGCACGCCGGTCATGATGAAGGGCATTTAGGAAGTCGACCATCCCAAAGTTTGAACCTGACAACACTATCAAACGTGCATGCCAAGTCCATGAAAGCTAGGTACCGCATGTCGTCTTTGGCAACAGTATATTTATTAATGAGGAGATCCGCATTGAGACATTGCTTCTGGGTCCCAAACCCATGTCTGAAACTATACTGTATTTCAATAATGATATCAGGATTCTCTAGTCCAGGACATGATTCTGTACAAGACAACCCTGCCAAGGACCTCAACGGTGGAATCAAGAAGGCAATACAGTTGGGAGGTCCGAACATCTTATACTTTCCCAAATAAAACAGTGCTTTTGTTGGGCAACAAAAACATCAGAACTGTGCAAGACTGTCTCCATGCACACTATCCGGATATGTTTGCCTAAGCACTGCTAACTCACAGTGCACCCTCTGTACCCCTAACCTGGTAAGATAACACATTGGTGCGTAACCTCAGAACATGACAACCCTGACTCCCAAAGGAAATTGTAGTAACAGATCTAGAACCCTTTCGCTCAGTTACTTATGCATACCCAAAGAAATACTCAAGTAATTCACTGTGAAATCATTTCAATATTTATTGAAGCATTGAGATTCTTGAAATTAATACTTGGGTTGCAATAATCAATAGAAGGAAACAAAATAATGTGATTATGATTGTGAGAATGGTGGAAAAGTGTTAGACTTGGCATCCTTGGCATGGTTTCCCCTGAATTGTTTTGCCTCTACCTCCTGCATTTTTAACTATGTGCTGGAATTCGTTTTTGCTGTCTTAGATGCTTTGGGTACTTTGGTACTGCTGATCAGTGTCAAAGTGCAAGTGCTCCCTTTGTAAATTGTAATAATGATTGGTTATACATGATTGGCATATTTGATTTACTGGTAAGTCCCTAGTAAAGTGCGCTGAGGGTGCCAGGGCCTGTAACTCAAATGCTACTAGTGGGCCTGTAGCACTGGTTATGCCACCCACACAAGTAGCCTTTTTCAAATGTGACTCAGACCTGCCACTGCAGCGTGCAGAGCATTACAGCCTGGATGTTCTGTACCAGCATTCCAGTTGAGACAGTTGTTTTTCCTGGTTGAGAGCTGTCGCTGCTCTGCTCTGATGGCCCAGCTTTGATGTGGAATAAACCAGAACTTCAACTTACCTGGTGTTGATCTTCATTTACCACAGTTTTTCATCCCTACGTTAGGTCCAATGTAGCCCCATGGGTACGGTGCAGTGTGTGTGAAAGGGAAGACATGTACTGGGGAGTTTTACATGTCCTGAAATACTGCCAATTTCATTTTTCACTATTACAAGGACTAGCTCTCCAATAGGATATCATTAGAGCTGCACTGTAACATTTTACACATGTAACTTTCAATTGGTAACAGCTAGAGATTTGGAGTTTAAGCTATCGGAACTCAGAATAAAAAAAAACACCTGTTAGTAAAGGTGATTTTTAAATTGTGTGTTTGAAAATGCCACTTTTAGAAAGTGGGTATTTTCTTGTTTAGCCATTGCGTGTACATCTGCTTGTTTGTGTATTCACCGTCTGATTTTGGAATGACAGGTGCTGGGGATGTACATTCCCTCTAGACAGTCATAAGTGGGTTGAAGTATGTCCTGCCTTTCCTGGGTGACTAATAGCCAGGCTGGATAGTCCTTTCTGCATTTAGAGGGGTGGGAGAAGTTTTCACTAGCCCCTGAAAAAGCTGTGTCTGCTCTGCACAATGCTGTCTCCAGCTCCTGTGGTGAAGCTGGACCAGGGAGGACAGAACTGTTTTTTACTGAGCACAGAGACTCTTGAAAAACAGACTACAAAGAGAAAATTGGGTATTGCTATTGGAACTAAGACCCCAGAACATTAGATCACTTCTGGTATTAAGAGGACCATGTCAAGAAGAAAAGCTAAAGAGCTGCCAGGAGGAGTACTGGCCCTTTATAGTGTGCTGCTTAGAAGGGTTGCCATGCAGTTGCTGCTTCTGTCTGTGGGCAGAGGAAAGGCCTGAAACATTTGCCCTGTTGTGGTATCCAGCTTAAAGAAGATCTCCAAGGGATTGATGTATAGCTTGCCTCCTGTTCTGAAGTCTCAGGGACACAAAGACTTTACCTGCAGCATCCTTGAACTCCATTGCTAGGAGTTCTGACCTGTCTTGTGGGGCCAACTCAAGTTCTGGGCTATTGGAGGTTGTTCCTACTGCAATGAGCTGGACAGAACTAAAGAAACCTGAAAATCAATGCAACGCCCTTCCAGTACCTGCTTTTACGACGCTGCGGCACCGTGCAGGGAGAATTTCCACGCATCACAACTGTGCGGCGTAAGAATCGGTGCAGTGCCTGTCAGCAGCTAAAAAATCAGCTGCTCGCTGAGTCGAGTGCATCGGCCTCCGAATTCCAAGATCACCACACCGGCTCCGACACAGACCCTGCTGTTCGGTTGAAAGAATCAACGCATTGTGGGACCGTGACAGAAGAAATTGACGTAGCCCCTGTTGTGCCACCGCCACATCGACCTCTAGCACGTCCAGATTTTCATGCATCGCACCTATGCAGCAGGTATTTAGACCAGAATCATCATGCATCACCCATAGACCAGAATCATCTTGGAATCAATGCATCACTTCCCCTTACAGTCCAGATTCAACACAACACTTCTCATGTGTGCAGCAGAAATGACGCATTTCCTCCCTGAGGACTAGGAACCGGCGCATTGCTATGTTTTTTGACACTTCCCTTCTCTGCTGCTGTTTGGCATTGTGAATTTTGACGAATATGAAGATACATTGTGTAGAATCACACATCCATAGATTTGTATGGCCAGAACTGCTTGACACATTTTAAAAAGTGATATTTTGATATATGTATGTTGGATTTTTGTCGTTTTGGTCTTGTTTGGTTTAGATAAAGATACTTAATTTTTCTAAACTGGTGTGGTGTCCATTTGTGGTGTTTTCACTGTGTTACTGTGTGTTTGGATACAAATACTTAAGGGATCTTGTTCGCGCTATATAAAACTTTATAAATAAATAAATAAAATAAACACGTTGCCTTTGGGATAAGCCTGTCTGCTCGTGCCAAGCTACCAAGGGGGTTAGCAGGGATATCTTAAGTGATGTAACTCCCTTATCCTGACTAGAAGGAATGGTCGCTACTTGGACAGGGAGCAAGCTACTGCTAACTGGAGACCCTTGATTACTAACTTAAATATAAACAGTTCAACCATTTTGCTTATCTTAGAGAATATATGTTTTCATACAAGTACTGTAATATGTAATACTCCTACCTAGCACATCCTAAGCTATCATGTTTAGAGTGGGTGAATCTGCCAAATCCCTGTAGGGTAATCTAACTTCCCATTACCTGTAGGTAAGTGTCTTCAGGCTGCCATTCTTGGTGTAGAGCTGGGCAGATCCTTCAAATGAGGTAACAGGAATCAGTTGGGATGGAATTCTGGCATGGGTCGGCCTCTCAGTGCCAGTAAAATGCTCCTCTGTCTAAACAAAGGATCAATGTTGTATATATAGTAACATCCTCCATATTACCATGTAGAAACCCCAGTCAAGCCGCTATTGTTTATTCTATTGTGATAGCTCTGTTGCCAAACGGCCAAAATAAATAACAACAGTTTGCGTGATGAACTTAGCCCTTGTACAGAATTTTCAAGGTGTTAGATAGTTTGCCTACGAAGTGGAAGTGAAAGGAAAAGCTGAGTTTGAAGAATATTATCCCGTATTATCACACCATTTAATGTGTGCCAAATGTCACCATGTTTTAAAGAGAGAGTACGCGACTTAAGAACAAGGGCGTATAAAACGCGTTTCTATCCGAGTCTAATGTAACCAGGTGACAGGACAGGCCCTATCCCCTTTTTAGGTCTCGTAGACCTATTGTCACCGAGTTCGCTCTGAAGGGAGATAGAGCTGTGGACGCGCTGACCAGGGTCTGTGAACGCGCCGACCGGGTCTGGGGACGCGCCGACGCAGGCCGACCGAAGGCAAGCACACACACGTGCACACGCAGACACCCGCGCACGCACACACACCTCCTGCAACTTTCACACGTTTATTAATTTCCCCCAAAGTGTCCGCTTTTGTTTCTTTCGCTCCCCACGTGTACTCCCCTCCCTCTCGGTGATCCAGGGGCCCGGCTTGCATAGGAATCCCTGTCTAGGTCCTCACAGGCACTCACCTCGCTCTTGGTGATGCAGTGTCTCACTAGCCAAAGGCGAAGTTGCCCTTCCCCAGCGTGCTCTCGATGTTGTAGAAGGCCACCCACACCGGGCCGCGCTGGGGGTGCCCCGGGGGCTCGGCCATCACCATGCTGGGGCCGGGTAGCAGCGGAGGCGGCACCGGGGTGCGGGAGCCTGGGAAAGCGGCTCGAGCAGCTCCGGCTCTGGCGGCCGAGCTCAGCCTCGGCGGGGGGGGGCGAGGGGGGGGGGCATGGCGTGCTAAGGCCAAAGAGAAAGTGCGTCACCTTTGCGAGGCCCTCGTTCTCTCCAGTGTGGCGCCGCAGGTCGCCCCACGCAGCAAGAATCTCTCACCTGCGCGTCGGTGAGCCCCAGCTACTTCCGGTCCGGCTTGGTGACTTACTTCTGGATCTCGAAGCCTTCTCCTGGCACTTCCGCTGCAGGTTGGAGAAGACGGCGGGGGACCAGGAGGGCTTCCGCTTGTAGGTCTGCGGCATGGTGTCCTTGGTGAGCACGGCATAGGGGCTTGTGTGGGGCGACAGGAGGGAGAGGCGCGTGTTACACCACATGTCTGCAGAGGGCCATCATAGAGCAGGACACGCAAGCACACGTGCCACGAACACACTTCACACAAGCGCACATCACACGAGAACACATCCCACAGGCACACGTCACACAAGAACACATACCCCCAAGCACCCATCCCACAAAGGACAAACTAATAAGAGCTTCCATGCAGTGTGGGGTTACGAATATTTGAAGACAGAGGGAGCAGACATTTCTACTGGAGCACTTAACACTTGTCCGGAGCACCCTATTGCTACCCACCCGCTAATGTGTATAACAGAATCAAAAGGATTTCCACTGGAACAAATCTAAACATGCTTTGGTACGTTTAGAACGCATTTGAAGCAAATTCTTGTGAAACACGGTTGAACGTGAGCATAGTACAGTCATCCCAGCTTTCTCCACAATAGAATGTGTTTAAGACGAAGTCTTATACAACTAATCGGTGATGACAAACACTCCAAGCCGTTTGAAGATAAAGACAAGTGCCTCGAGTCCTGTGTGTGCTTTTAATGCGGCAGCCTTTTTTATCCATGCCCACCCTACTACCTCTAACTTCCTGCTACCACCTCCCATCTCCCCCCCCCCCCCCCCCCTGCCAGTGCAGATTGGTTTATAAGACAGCTGTCGGTGCAGGGTTTTTCTTTTCTATGCCATTCCGCGCACTCCAATTGCCCCTGCTATGCCCTCTCCCGGAAGTAAAAACAGGAATTCCCGTGCATTGGGAAGGGAGATGCCAGTACCGCCACCTGATGCACGAATCAGCTGATGTCAGCACAGGTAGGTGCCTGTGTATTTTTATATTAACAAACAAAAGGCCTGGGATTTAAAATGCGCTGCAAGAAGAGGTGAAAGCAGCATTCTCCGAGTAATTACGGATGGATTTGTAGTGCCGTGCTGAAAGCGGCCCTGCCAGCGGGAGAACTATCACTGTGCCCGTGGCTGTTTTGAAAAAGGATCACTGAAAAATGTCACGATGGTAGGACTGCCAGCGTTGTTATTACTATGTGGAACCCTGTGTTTTTATGCACATAGACAAAGGTTATAAATGTAAGCAGTACACAGTCACATTACATGTATGTATTTTCAAGATGTACAGGTGTTTAGAAAGCAGTGTAGTTGAAATGGGTAAGGCCTCCATTCCGCTTACACAACTTTCTCCTCAGACACCATTTGTGCTCCCGGTTTGGGGCGGGGGTGACTGATAGAGGAAGAGGCAGGAATGTACCTGGAAACGTGTCCTGAAACTGCTGCTGCGCTGTGCTCCGTGGATGTGAGTGTAGGGGCCCAAGGACGGAGGAGGCCTCTGGGCCGGGCTCTAGCGCTGCAAAGTACTGGCTGGACAAAGACTGCAAGTGGGGGGCGTGAGCCCCGGACTGCCGGCTCACGCTTATTAAGAAGGTGAGATGCAATGCATGGCAGACCTGGCTTACGATGTTACACATGCATTGGGTCCTTAATAAGAAAAAATGTAACTGAAGTGGGTCTAAAGCACCACAACTACTTCCTCTTTTGTAATCGGATGTAAGATTCCACAGCTGTCATTAAGTGTCCCGAGGTCCTGCTGTCATGTTAATCGGATACAGGGGTTCCTTCTTCTGGAGTAGCTGAATGCTAGCCTGTACTGCAAGTCTGTGATGCGTCACATGTCTCTTGGATGGTAGTTGGCATAGAAATTGTCGGATGTTTGCAGTGGTGATGAGGCTTCCTTTTCAATAATTGGCATGCTGGTGAGATCACTGCACAAGAGAAGGGGTCGGGCACTGTTGATAGCTAAACGTGCCAACGTTGTAAAGAGGCTCCAATAAAACTCGCTATAGAAAAGTATTGGGCTGAAATATTATTTTGGACAGTCCTAACATAATGTTAAGTATTTGATAATATACATAACTAATAATTACTACTATAAATAAACTGTAGTACATCTAAACAATAGTTACTTTAGACCTCAGTATTATAGGGCTGCCCCCTTACAGACTGCCCACTCCAAACTGCCCCCTCACACTCTTCCCCCTCACACTCTTCCCCTCACACTCTGCCCATTCATACTCTGCCCATTCACACACTGGCCACTCACACTCTGCCCACTCACACTCTGCCCACTCACACTCTGCCTACTCACACATTGCTCACTCACACTACTTTAGGGCACACAGCACAATCACACCCCGCACCCTCACACACTGCACCCTCACACACTGCCCCCTCACACATTAGCCCCCACTCGTCACCACAACAACATCACTCAGCGCCACCACAGCATCAATCTGTGCAACCATTCAACAACAACTGGTTCAAATATGTTCTCTCAATGTTTCAAGCTTTATTACAAATGTCACAAAAAAAGTTAATATTTCACTTCTGTTCTTGGATTTTCGTCACAATAAAATACACTGAACATTATCTTCACAAAAGTTATTTACAAAAGTTAAGCTTTTGCCATTATAAATTACAATAACTTTAAGTATTAATTATTTAAAATAAATAAAAACCATTGTTATTTGTAATATTAATACATCTAACTCACGTAAATACAACACATATTGCATTACAAATGCTATAGGTGTCACATTTGCGAAAGGTATAACTATTGACATTGTAAATGACAAAGCTGTTCATTTCCCTATTTTCAAAACCAACACATAAATAAAAAAATTGTCAGTTACAATACCAATAGCTCAAACTTTCCTAATGCGAGACCTATTGCATTGCAAATGCTTGTTTAAAAATAGGAACAATATTGGCAGAGCACCCCGACCTGGAAAGCCGTAGCTTAGAGACTGTATTGGCATAGTTGGTTAAAATTGGGGCCCACACGTTCATATTTATTTTGTGTAGGTCCATCCGGATGCCGTCAGGCCCCAGGACTTTATACATCGGGTTGTTATGGATCGCTTCAGGCACTTCTTCAACAGTGAAACCGAAACCAAGCGGAAAGGAGGGCAAGGGCATGGCAGAATCAGTACAATTGTTTGCATGGTAGGCTTTCTTAAAATACCCACCCAAGAATCAGCACTTATATTATCACATGTACACTTGGTGTCTATTTTGGTCAGTTGATTATGAGTGACCGTCTGCCAGAACAATCTGCCACCGGTGTAGCCTATTCTGTCGGCTGTTACTAAGGTGCACCAGAACTCCTCCTTAAGTTCTGCCTTTCTTCTGCAGATGGCTAACTTGTAAGCCTTCCTGCTTTCCCCAATCTCAGCCGGAGCCTGTGGAGTTGCTTTAAGCCGTCGCATTAAGCATCTGTTGGCCTCCCTGCAGTTCACGGGAAACTAGGAATGAGCTTGAAGATTAGAAAGTGGGGTTGGCTTCGTCAGGATAAACTTAATGGTGGACCCTAGAAGGTCAAGATAGGTTAGATTCAGTCAATGTTGGCCAATTTCTAGGCCAGTCTACTAACATCACAGCTTGGCAAGAATTGAAACCCTCCCACAGCAATGTCTCGCAACCCTGGCTTCGGGCAGAGTATGAGGCGTCTGTGGGGGTAGAGATAGCATTACCATCTCCCACACATCCTAGAAGACTCTTATTAACAAAGATATAATCGATGACAGAAGAGCCTGATCCACCGACAAAAGTGGGAAGTGTTAAAAAAATGAGGGGTGACCTAATCAAAAACTTTACGAAAATCGAATCTGGGCAGATAAGCAAGTAGGAACTGACCTCTGTTGTCACAAGGGCAGGATAAGGCATCCATCGAGTTCATAATAAATAGAAAAAAATCAGAGTCAGGGCTGCACCCCTCCCCTGAGCCCAGTTTGGCATTAAAATCCCCAGCAAGGGCGATCTGGAAACTGACATCACATAAAGAGCGCCTGGATTCAAAATCACAAATAAAATCAAATAGAGAGACAAAATTAGTGTTTGGCCTGGAGGAAAAATTATCAATATGGAAATTAATTTACACAAATTTAAAGGATTTTGACCACTTTACCAAAAGCGATGGTACAGTCAAGAGAGGCACTGAACCAAACAGCCATCTCAGCCCGAGCCCTACCCAAACCCAGTGAAACAGCAGGGACTGAGTGGCAAATAAAACCCTTACAAAAAAGCTCCCTTGTGTCCCAGGTCTCATGTAAAATCACAATATCATAGGAAAGGACAAACTCCAGCCAAGATTCGTCCTGAATTTTGGTATCAAGACCAGCCACAACAAAGTTATGTTTATTCGGTAATACAATAATAATCGCAGCAAGGCTTTCAACCTGTAGGTTTAATGCATTACTGATATGTGAACTTAATGAGCATAAGCAAGGTTTCCCAAGGCAGGAATGAGGCAGGCAGGTGAGCGTGAGTATGCCGGACAAGTCTGAAAAGTGTTGGGTTTCCCCCATCCCTACCGACTTATGATAGAGACACGCTTTACACGTGACTGACTAGGAAAAGATCAACATTTCAGCATAGGCCAGGGTGGAGACCCCTCTTCTCTAGTTAGAAAGACTTTGTGTAAAAACGAAGGGCCAGATTTAACAAAATGTCACGCAGCACAGTGCAGCACGACAACTTTCTGTGCTGCGTTGCGTGATAGTGAAAGAGCAGGAATGCACCGTATCTATTAAGATAAGATGCCTTTTTACTCTCTCCCTGAGTGCAGCCTGGCGCCAACGTGGCTACCCTTGTGCCATTCAAAGGAGCCTGTGGTACAGCCAAGATTGTTTTTGTGCAGGAAATCTCCTTCCTGCACAAAAACAACCATTTGAGGCATTTTCTTCCTTCTATGTGTGTTGCGGAATGCAGCACACATAGAAAGAAAAAATAACAAGGAAAAATAAATGTTTTTTCCTTGTTACACAGCTGTTGGGAAGGTATACCATTTTGACGCAATTCCAGGTTTATGTTATGTTATGTTATGTTATTGGCTTTTTATATAGCGCAGGTTCACCATCAGGTCTCTTCGCGCTTCGAGGGGAGAAATTCACCACAGACAGTGCGTATGAGCTAGTGAGGATGACTTATTTCATGGTCGCTGCTTCCAAGAACAAGATAGTTTTTTCCTGAAGGGAAGAAGGACTGGTTCCCGGTGCAGGTGTTCAGGTAGGTTATTCCAGAGCTGAGGTATCAAGATGGAAAAAGCTCTACCCCCTTTTCGAGTAGAATGGAAGCGTGGAGTGACCAAGCAACAGGCCACAGAGGAACGGAGCATTCGTGCAGGGGCGTAGTTTATCAGCCGGTTCTTAATATAGGACGGGGCTTGACCATAGATGGCCTTATGTGCGATGCAGAGGCCTTTAAAAACTGCACATTGCTTAATAGGGAGCCAGTGCAGTTTCAAGAGCAATGGAGAGGCATGAGCCCGTCTTGGTAAATCGAAGATGAGGGGTGCCGCATCGTTCTGCAAAACCTGCAATCTTCTTGTCAGATTCCAAGGGAGGCCAATGTAAAGGGCATTCCCATAGTCCAGCCTGGACATTATTATAGCAGACAATTGCCTGTAGGGAGGCTGTAGTGAGAAGGGGAACAAGTTTCCGTAGGCATCTCATAAGCCCTATGCAAGTGCCAACCACCGCTGACACTTGATTAGTCATTGAAAGTTCTGCATCAATTTTAATTCCCAGACTTTTTACCACTGGAACTGGGGTTAGAGCAGCACCCAGCTCCCGTGGCCAGAACAAGTTACACCATGGACTGTTGATATGCGGGACGAGCAGAATTTCCGTCTTATCTGGGTTTATTTTAAGTGAGTTTTCCGTCATCCAGTTCACTGAAAAGCGTAGTAGCTCTTGAATGTGTTCCATGAGCTGAACTGGAGTTGTTAATCCGTACCAGGAGCTGAGTGTCATCTGCATAATTGAAAACCAGGCAACCCAATTGGCCCAGAGCCTCCACCAATGGTTGCAGATATACATTAAAAAGCAGGGAGGACAACGCAGAACCCTGGGGAACACCACAAGTCAGAGAGCCGATGGTCGATACCTGATCGCCCAGCTGCACCCTCTGAGTCCGATTGGCCAGAAAGGATTTAAGCCATTGATGGGCGAGTTCGTCTATACCTGCATTAGCGAGTCGGGTTAGGAGGATTTTATGGCTGACTGTATCGAATGCCGCTGACAGATCTAATAAAATCAGGGCACTCAATACTTTCTTGTCCACCATGACCCTCATCTCATCCAGAACTGAGAGCATCACCAGCTCCGTGCTATGATGAGCTCTAAAGCCGGCCTGTCTGGCATGTAACAGTCTATGTTCCTCAAAAAAGATGGAAAGTATTTTGAGGACATGCTGTTCGAGTACCTTAGCCAGATATGGAAGCTGGGAATTTGGTCTATAGTTTTTAAAAATTGAGGCATCCGCACCTGGCTTCTTAAGTAGAGGAGTAACTCTAGCCTCTTTCAGCGCGGGAGGTAGAGAGCCTGTTTCCAAGGAAGCATTTAGTAGCTTGAGGATATGGCCATCTAGGCTGGGAACAGCCAGTTGGAAAATTCTCGGATGGCAAGGATCTGCAGGAGATCCTGATTTCACACGGTTCATAAGGGGGAAAAGGGATTGCGCATCCAAGAGGGGAAATTTAGTAAGACGAGCTTCAGGGGGATGGGGGACTGTCGGGTGCGAGTTAGAGTCCTGGCTGATTGAGGAGTTTGCTATCTCTAATAAGATATCATCAACCTTTGGGGGGAAGAAGACCTGGAAAGCATTACAATCTGTAGGGGGGCTGATAGCTTAGCCTCAGATTTTTGGCTTAAGTTCTTTCAAAATTCTGAAAGTTTCCTTTTGCTTATTGTCTGCTAGCTGGATTCTGCCCTCATAATATTCTGCCTTCCTTGCTGTGATGGCGTGTTTGTAGGATGAAAGTGTAGATTTAAAGGAGTTGAGGTCCTCTAACTTGTAGTTTTGTCGCCACCGCCTTTCAGCTTGACGGAGAGTTTGTTTTAGATCCCTAAGTGTGTCATTAAACCAAGGGGCACCATGGCCCTGATCTCTAATTTTTACCTTTCTTTCTGGCACTATCTGATCAAGTGCGGAACAAATGGTGGCCATAAGCTGGTCATTTTCCTGAGCCAAAGTGGCTGGCTGGTGATTGGTGTTAATGAGTGTATCGAGGGTGGCAGCTAGATGGCTTCCTTCCACCTTTTTCCAGTCCCGTACCAGTCTTCAGACTGGTGGTGGCTGTAATGGCTGGCTGGCTGTCACTTGGAATCCAGGTGCTAACTAATGAGTGGTCAGACCAAACAAACAGGCTGATCTTTGTTAGCGTCGCCAATGGCAGTGATGACCAAATGAGATCAAGAATGTGGCCTTTGATGTGTGTAGGGCTATCAACCAACTGAAGGAGGTCTAATGATTTCATGGCGGAATCGAGCTGGTGTGCTGCTGGATCCTTTTGAATATTATCCCAGTGGAAATTAAAGCCACCCACTACTAATATTCTTTTGTATCGGGTGCAAAGGTCCGTGACAATTTCCAAAAAGAGATCGGTAAAAGTGGGGGAAGGCCGCGGGGGGGCCGTAAGTTACCATAAGTAAAAGGCACAAGTTTTTTAACAGAATTTTTACCCCTAGTATATCTGTCCCCTCGAGATGTTCAGCAAGGATTTTAACAACCATAAGGTGTTTCTTAAAGATAATACCCACACCACCTCCTCTAGCAGCTCCCTGTCTTTTATGCCATACAGCCGAATAGCCATCAGGAAGAGCCACAATGATGTCCGGAGCTAAGGCGTCCCCTAGCCAGGTTTCTGTGAGGGCGAGGATGTCAATGTCACTCATGTGCAGCAGGGTAAATATCTCTAAATAATATTTCTGCAGAGAACGTGTGTTCAGGGCTGTTATATTAAGTCCGGGAGGTTTGTCCAGAGAGAAGGCCGCTGGTGCTGCGGGAGTCTGCCGCCTGGTTTCCACCTCATCTCTCAATACCCGATGTTCCTGAAGCTTTTCCCTAGTCCCCCTATCTAAGGTATGACTCCCCAATGCTAAGGACCTGAGTTCTGTAGCTGGGTAAATATGAGGAGGGCCAGGGGGGGTGGCCCCTGGGCCCGGCTGGGCGCGGACGGGCGCATATGGGCGCAGACAGGCTCGCCTTTGGCGCACCTTCGGCGCGCTGCCGGCGCGCACGCTGCGCGAAAGAAGCATCCCGTTCTAATGTAGGAAGTGAGGGAGGGAGGGAGGGAGGGAACCTCGACTCTGACGCAGCTAGAACCACTAGAGCATCTGCAACTACAGCTCTAATCTTCAGGCGGGTCCGTTTGTAAATCAGGACACCGCGTTATTGCCGTAGATGTAGGGCAGGTGAGCACACAATATGAGCAGGACACAATTATTATTTAAAAAACGCGGTTTACTACCCTTAGTACATCTGGGATTGTTTTAAAATCCATGGGTGGGTGCATTGTAATACCCATGCTCCACCCATGGAATGCCTTCCCAATGCCGAATAACGCAAAGCAGTGATTTGTGATATCTTGTGTTACTCTGGATTTACTAAGTCGTGGCTTAGTAAATCTCACTTAAGCCCTTGCATAGCCTTGCACTGCTTTGCAAAGACAAGGGCAACTCAAGGGCTTAATAAATCTTGCCCTAGTTCTCACTCATAGTGTATTTGCAAGTGAATGTAATGCACCCTCATGTCCTTTTCGGTACTGCCACAGCTAGTGTTCTCAGGAGGTTGGTATACACATTGCATTCTGCTTGCCAGAAAGGACAAGGTCACTGATTATGGCTGGATGAATGATAGTGCCAGTTGATGTGTTGATGTTGCTGTGTAACTGGATGTCCTCCAGAAGGGACGTATATTACAGTAATCAAGAGTAGGTTCATGCATATTTTTCATAAGGTGAGCATAATGCACAACGAGGGTTGAGGCATGGGGTCCCACAGGGCTCAAGCCTGAGCCCGACATTATTTAATCTTTATATGGAACCCCTTGCTCATATTGTGGAATCATTTGGAGTAGACATCGTCACTTATGCCGATGATACTCAATCAATGATTACACTTACCCAGGGACAGAATGAAGCTGCAATTCATTTTTCCACCTGCCTCACGGCAGTAGCAAGCTGGATGAATAAGAACTGTTTGCGTGTAAATGGTGACAAGACTGACCTGTTGATAATCGGAAAAACTCCATCCATTTGGTCGCCTGCGTGGTGGCCGTCTGAACTAGGTCCGACACCTTCTCCTTCGGAGACTGTGAAGAACTTAGGTGTCCTATTGGACTCTAGTCTATCCTTTAAACAACATGTTGGTAAAGTGATAGGAAGATGCTATGGTATCTTTAAAACACTACGCAAAGTGTTAGACCTTTTGCCTATTAGTGCCAGGAAAACTCTAATTCATGCTTTAGTCACGCCCCATCTTGACTATGGCAATTCCCTGCTCATAGGCTTAAGTAAGAAAGGGCTTCATCAGCTGCAGCGTGTTCAAAATGCTGCTGCACGCCTGGTGCTGAACCTGCCTCGCAGAGCATCAGGGAAACAGGCCCTGTCAACACTTCACTGGCTCCCCATCAAGGAACGCATTAGGTTCAAAGTGTTGTGCATCACGCATCGCATTGCCCAAGAGAAAGGCCCAGCGTATTTACAAAAGCTTCTAACCATTCATTGTCCCAGACGCAATCTGAGATCACTGGGAACTATGCTATTCGTGGTACCTCGCATCCGAAAGGTTAGAATGGGAGGCAGCTCATTCAGGTACTTAGCGGGTAAATACTGGAATGAGCTTCCCATTGAACTCCGTATGGAACCATCAGAAGTAGGATTTTGCCTTAAACTTAAAACCTACCTTTTTCCACATACTTAATCTTCAGCTAGAATTTGCCTTGTCTCTTGGCCTAGTGTTAACAGCTACTTAGGGGGTTGACAGCAATCATAGCGCGGGGACACACTGAGCTGAGTGTAACCAGGTGCTTTAGAAATGGTTTTATTATTAATATTATTATTAATCTTGCACCATTCCCATTTTTGTGTTATTTAAAATTTGCTAAATATTTGCCATTTGCATAACAGAACATTTCATTTGATTTTTGCCCACAGGAGACTAGTTGAAGCATACAGTCTTGCTGTAAAATAATTTCTGCTTGAGCCAGTCTCCTACAGTACCTTATTTTATTTATTTATTTGCAGAGTTTTATATAGCGCTGGCTAGACCTGGAGGTATCAGAGCGCTTCACATGAGGATCAGCGAGTTACAGGTTACAAAGTTACATCAGTTACACGGAGTAAAGTATAAACATAGGAGAAAAACAGTGATAACACAATAACAAGAGTTATTAGCGCATAGCATAGCCAGGACACACGTCTAATGGGGAATGGAAGAAAGAGGGGGAATGGTAAAAGGGGGAAAGGAATGCAGAAAGTGCCAGGCAGGAAAAGGTCATTCAGGCAACAAGAAATAGTCCAGCAGCCATGAGGAGGGGACGAAACCTCCAAGATGGAGGACCCACAGGAGCCGATAGCAATTATCTCAAAATGGCAGGAGATACAAAAGTCATCCAAAGATCATAAAGGTAGCTGACTCAACGGCTCCACGCAGGGCTGGAAAAGGGAGGAAGCCATAGGATAACGGAGGGAGGGGGAGGGAAAGAAAAACACAATGGGGAGACGATGAAGAACTATGTCCAATGTCCGGCTGGGTAGATGCTGGCCAAGCGGGTGAATCAGAGCCAACTCCTCTATAGCTGCCTAAACAGCTCCACCGGGCATCGGCCATGTTGCTCAGGTTCCGCGGAAAGTACAACATTTATGGGTTCCGCCCAGGGGGCATCCTCATAGTTCCATCGGCCGCCCGTCTCACCCTCCAGCTCGCCCCGGAAGGGCCAAGCACACCATTACAGTTCATCAGAGCAGCGGAACTCTCTGCCGCCAGCTAGACCCTGGACATGGTCCGAGCCAAGCCCCCTCCCCGCTCGCCTCGGGCCTCCGAACTCTCGCACCTCCCGACACTAATCTCTCCCCAGCTGCTCGATCATTCTCGATGCGAAGAGAAAACAGGCTCTGGACCACGTTCAAGGGATGGGCCTAGCAGCCCCTCTAGGCCCCTCGCAAGGCATTCAAACTTTCACCCCTCAGGCACCGTCGATTTATGGCACCTTCGGTCAATCAGTACGCCCAGTGATCAGAGCCACCAATTTACCGGCTTGGGTGTCTCGAGATCCACTGGTTGTGGCCAGATGACAGGAGAACGATCCCCGAGTGTAGTGGGTCCAAGGGGCGCCGAATCCAGGCATCGTTGATTCACTGCACTTTCGTTCAATCGGTAACGCCCAGTGTTCGGGCCACCAAATTACGTGCCTGTGTGTCAGGGGCTCCATGGGTTGAAGCCAAATGGCAGGGCAACGATACCCGTGTCCCAGGGGGGCAGAATCCAGGGGTAGAAGCCAAAAGGCAAACCCCATGCAGGGAGCTCCAGGCCAGAGCTCCTCACCTGCTGCCCATCTTGGTTTCATATACCTTGAATAACTTTTACATACAAGGTATGCCTTCTCTTATAAAACTTACAGGAGATACCGGGCAAAAACATTTCATGGCCGACTTATAATTTTATGCAAAATAAATTTTGTGATTACACAGTGGCCTTAAAGAGGGTAGAGTCTCCTAAAATAATCCAGTTCGTTTTCTTTTGTGAAAGAGACACTGTTCCTACAAGGTAGTAATTTGAACTTCAGTCCCGCCGGACATGGCAGGGAAGAGGCTGAAAAAAGATCTATATAATGGGCCTGATCAAGTAGGGCCTGCTCCTGCAGGATAGACAGGCAGCCTTGATATCCAAGGGATGATGGTCTAGCAAATTTGCCACTCTACCACAGGCACAAGGAAATGGAAGGCAACAGCTACAATGTCTAGTAACAGTATGTGGGCAACACTCTGGGCTCACCATTTGATAGTGCTTCCAACTTCAGTGAGTGAAATATGATACAGGGTAGGATCTATCTCCAGTGGTTTCACTAGAGGGGTGTGGGGGGTGCGGACCGCACCGGGTGACACCATCACCTGGGGTGACACCAATCACGCACCAGGTGATTGGTGTCATCCCAGGTGATCGTGGTCAGTGGTACAACGCAGCTGCGGCTCACTGACGCTGCAAGCCTGGACTACGCGGCAGTAGTCTAGAGTTGACTGACTGCCTGCAGCGGGCCCAGGGTAGGGCAGCAGCAAATAGTGCGCATGTTCCGTTTTGTGGGCTGAGACCGAGGGTTGCTTCATGCAGCAACCCCCGGTCTCCTATGGGCAGGTAGTAGCATCCCTGCTCTAGCCAATCACAACACTGCTATTGCAGCGTTGTGATTGGCGCAGGGAGGGACGGAGGATGCTTGAAGCCTGCTTCGAAAAAACGTGGCAGCCCAGGACCCATCAGGAGCGTTGAGGTGGCGCGGAGCGGGACCAGGCGATAAGGTAATTTTTTAAAAATGATAACCACCCCCGCTTCACCCACCACGACCCGCTCTGCTATGCCATTGCACTCGGGTTCAGTCATGATTTCGCATCCACTGCATTTACAGCCGAAATCTTTAACAATATCTCTCTGCAGTGTTTGTTTTAGATTGCGCTCACACAGCGATGGCTATCTGCTTGTTTATTGGATTATTATAGGAGGAAATCCCTTTGATGAATAACTGGTAAGACCCAGGTGAAAGCTGCTGAACTCCTAATCTGTTTTCACATCAGGGTTAAGTGAACAGATGAAAAAGAAATGTGAACACAGTGGCAAACTGCGCAGGCAACTTCGAGCTCGGAGCTCTGTCCAAAGTAATCTTTGTTTAACCTCTTCGATGCTCATGACGGAACGGTTCCGTCATGACCACACCCATTTTCGTTAGGGCCCAGCACAGGAGAAGGATACCATCAGCAGCGATGGTGTTAATAATGTAAGAATGTTAGGCAGTGTCAAATCATTTCGCTTCTCCTCCCTTTCCCTCACACATGTACCCGTACACACTCCTCTGCATGTCTTTCCCTCCAGTCGTGAGAGGGTGACACCTTTACCAGCACTGGGGAACACCAACCCTAGTGATGCCCCTGTCCATCTCATTTGGCCAGGACTTGAGCCCCACTCCAGATCTGACCCTCAGCTACGTCATAGGCACATGTTTCTCAGTCAGAGACTCTAGGCATGCCCGGATTTCAGAGGACCATTAGGGTATTCAGGAGGAAGAAGTCATTGCACTGGTTGGCAGTAACCTGTTATGCCTCACTAGTTATTGATTGCTTCCCTCAGAGGATGTAAAAGATATATCTGAGATACTGCTCTGAAGCAATAAAGATAAATCAGTAACATGCCTTAGATGTAGGAGAGACTCCTGGGAAAGGATGAGTTGGGCCTGCTGTTCATATCTCCATACAACTGACTTGTGTCCCTGCGTGGATGATGGTGTTCACTTTTTCATTGTACTCACTAGATGATTGATATTAAATTGAAGTAGTTTGTCCTCACACTTAGTTCCCCTCAGATCCCTCCTCCAGAATGAGAAACCCAACAGATATAGCAGCACAAATCACAATTTCAAGTCACGTATAAGCACAATTTCACCATGCTGATTTTGAAAGTTGTTAACATTTTTCACTGTGTTACTGTGCGGGTTAGTACAAATGCTGTACACATTGCCTCTGAGTTAAGCCTGACTGCTCGTGCCGAGCTACCAAGTGGGTGAGCAAGGGTTAGCTTAGCTGTGTAATCCCCTTACCCTGACTCGAATAAGGGTTCCTACTTAGATAGGGTGCAAGCCTCTGCCAAATAGAGACCCCATTTCTAGCAGTCACAAAGGAGTCAAATCTATTAATACATTATCAGAGAACTGCACAGGTAATGGAAGGTGAGATAAAGATCAAAGCAGATAAAGGCAATCCTTCCAGCCATTCTAGAGAAGTGAGAAAGGAGTGGGTAACCTACCTCTCCATGGTTATAGTGCCGTTATGGTTTTGGATTAAGTGGTAGAGCATACAGAGCCTGCTTCTTTAAAACAGGGCACAGTAACATCCTCTCCATCGCCAAGGAGAGACCCATCTCTAAGGAGCGCACAAATTGGCCCCTGCAAACTCTAAAAGACAGTCCACCCAAAAGAATGTAAAGGTGGCATAGCTTTGACATTGAACAGAAACATAAAACATCATGCAACTGCACTGCCAGTACTGTTGAGCACTGAAATCACTGATCTACAACCTATGAACTACTGTTACGTATATCAAATCTAGACACTTCATTTTATTCACACATTTTTGGAAGTGACCTGAACTCACATTTAACCCAGATGTTTTGACTGGGGGAGAGGGTTTGCATTGTCAGCATTCTGTCCATCATTTGTTTGCTGTAACACTTTTCGCCCTAAGTGGGATGGGTATGCTCAGACGTGGGTCCCCTGCTCACTGTGCCACTGTATTGAAGCTAGCCCGGCTGAAGATGGGTGACATACCCTGAAACCAGTCCCAGGATGCTTGTTCCAGGTCCAGGGAGGACCTGGCCTGGCAGTTCGATCTGGACGGTTCTAATGGGGCACAGGGTGAGACTGATTTGCATATGGCTGGATCCAAACTGGGGTGGCTTAGTGGGCAAAAGAACGATGGATTTAACTCAGATCTTTTGACTTGGGGAGCATGTTTGCATTGTCAGCATTCCAGCCATCATTTGTTTGCTGTAACACTGAACTCACATTTAGGCAAAAATGTAATACTGATTGACTTTGCAGTAGGTGGCAGAGATAAACAAGCTGTCCAAACAGAGCAAGTCATGGGTCCTGGATATTGTACTTCTCCAAAACCTCTTTCACTCTATAATGTTGAAACCTTGACTGAGATGACCTCTGATCCCGCGACTGGAATAGTGATTGATGAGATCGAAAATCACCAGCAAAGCACCAGAAAGAACTTTCCCAAAGAGATCAGAATATCTACAAGAGCAATATAAATATTTCCAGTCAACTAAACTGCAATGAAGAAATTATAAAGGCAATTAACCACCGTATGGCTGCCACCCACCATGCAATTTGGTGCTGCTCCCAAAAACAGTTCCAGCACAATTAATAGCTGACAAAAAAAAGAAAGTCATGCAGCAAGTTCGACCATTGTTAAAAGTATGATTTGCTGGTAAAGTTACCCAAAGATCAAGTAAAATGATAAACATGCAAAAAATGAAAAGCTGTCCCATGAAACACCGGCAAACTCACAATCATTTGTAGAGAATGAGTTATTGCCTGACCAGCAAGCACGAGCCAAATGCACCAATTTAGAGTAATGTAATATAGATAGGATTTAGTTCTTTGCAGATACACAAGAGGCATTATTTATGCCCAACCATGCCAGCAAATTAACACCAAGAGTGTGTTAGGAAATCTACAGAGACTTTACTGAGCACTCAATTGAGGCTGAAGCAGAAAAAAATGGGAAAAACGTAAAAGAGAAACAGTACTCAGCTGCGCACACATGTTGGTAAAACAGCAAAGCGCCAGCACAGAAGCAAAGTCATGAAATGCCTTGTCAAGTATGAAAATGCATGCATGAGATTCAAATATAACCATATTATGATCTTCCATGAGATCGGAAACACAAGCATTAGGCGCCAATACATCCATATTCCGATCCTCCATATCATCGTAGATGCATTTATGAGGTTCCAATACATCTATATATTGATATTCCATAAGATCAGAAAAATATGGCTAAGCAGCCGTGGCCGGTGCGGTAAGAGCGGTGGGGCTGGGGAGTCAACAGACAATGACAAGGAAACAAATTATAAAATCACTTACCTTGCGCTCACCGCATCGTCAAGTCGCTGATGAGGCGAGCTCAAGGTAAGTGGTTTTCTGTTTTAGTGGATAAGTCTTCAAAACAGCCCTAGTTCAGTCATACAGACAATCGTAAATCCAAACATCCCTTATCCTATTTTCCATAACATCGGAAACGCATGCGGGAGACCCCAATACGTCCTCATATCCCGGAAGCAAGTCATATTCTTTATTTGCCTTAAGTATGGGAAACCACTGAATAACACCACTACTTATCGCCCTAGAAGCCTGCCTGGTTTATCCAAGCTCCTGGTATGGGTCATTCGTTCACACCTTAGTGACTTTTCCTCCAGCAGACGTCGTATTTTCGATTAACAGTTAAGATTCCGAAAAGAAGAAACCATCCATTGTGACAAATAGTCGGCATCAGACCCCATGACTTTAATATCAACAATTATTTCAAAATACATAACAATATTCCACCTGCAAACCTTGGATTACAAAGCTCAAACCATTCAAGTTCACCACTTTCAAGGCAAATATTGTATCCAGAGTAACGCATAAGCAAAACTCCCTATGCACCAGGCATGGATACATGTGGAAACCCCACGGAGATCTGCCAAGTTTCCCAGGTCCTCGCATGATGTGCTTCTCTAGTCCAGATTCTGTCTTTGCATTTTGGGATTTGTAGTCCTGTTCATTCCATTATAAAACAGAACTACAAGTCTCAAAATCCAAAGAAAAACTTGGACTGGAGCAGCAAGCACAACACGCATAAACCTGGAACACTTGGCAGCTATGCCCACTGTTTTAGATACTTGATGTTTGCAGTCATACTAAACAAAGGGTGGGCAATACCCTTCCTCACTGACCCTCCTCGGATGCCCCTTGGATACCATCTACATCAGCACGAGTGGAAAACGACCACGTGGCTCTCCCAGAATAGATACTAACAAGGACGGTCGCCGGTATGCATCGCATTACCTTTGGTATCTGCGCTCATTTATCAGCTTCTGAATTTGCAAATCTCCCCGCTCGTGCTCTTGAAATTAGCCCTTCGCGGTATTCCAGCCCTTCCCCAGGACGAGAGGCTGTGATTGGACAGGATCTGAGTCCCTCTTGGCCTAGAGCCGCTGGATCAAGTTTCTAAATGGAGGGAAATGAGGCCCGTGTTTGTTTTTAATAAACAGATACTAAGGAGAGGCAAGAATTGAATTATGAATGTCATCCTATTAGGCAAAGTCAACATAGAACAGCTGTAACAGAGAAGAGCATCAATTCACTAAAAGGGAAACATTACCAGCACGGGGAGGACCCCTTCCTGCCCGCGAGCGCAGTTTTTCAGCAGCATTATGAACAGGTTTATTATGTCAAACTCACTCCACCTGTGGTCGCAGTTTGACGCTGCTCCGTACACGGTGACACAAAAGCAGCTGTGCATTTCCACTTTCTTGGGTAGTTTGTTTCCTTACAGTGGTATGATTAGTTAAAGTGCCTAGTGTGTTGCTTGTGTTTGTGAACACACAGGATCTGTAAGCAATGGAAATCCTTAGCAGCCTCGTTCCAGGTACAGTGGTAAGGGTAAAAGCAGGGTGATGGCGCCCTGTTTTACACTTATATCACTTATACACGTATATCAGAGTTCCTCACAAAATCATGGGCTCTTGCAGGGGTGCAGGCATGATTCCTCCAGATGCCACCCTGAAGACATCGCATGGGCAATGTGTGGTAAGTTGGATTGTGTGTGGAAACATGGTTGCAAAGGCCGTTTTTATACGCAGGCGAGGCCAGCACATGTTAGAGCGGTAGGTCGGGGTAGGGGGGGGGGAGGGTCGACAGACAACGGAATATGTAAAATTAAACAAAAAAATAAATAAAACCGCTTACCGCGCGGTCGCTCCATCAACAACTTGACGACACGTCAAGTGCAAGGTAAGTGGTTTTATTTATTTATTTATTTTAATTTTAGTTATCCTGTCATCTGTCGACTCCCATCCTTCCCCCCCACCCCCTCCCCCTCCGCCCCATAATTTTTACCTGTGCCAACTGCACCTGTCCATAAATTATTTCCCATGGCCACGCAGGTGTAAAACAAGCAATCAAGCGCTAAAATTAGCTATGTGCCATGCTCTAACGGTGTTTCATGTGGGTGTTTCTGTGCTCGATTCTACCACTGAACATGGAAGCAGTTGCTATGTTGTTGTAGCTTGCATTGAGAGGCACTAGGCAACGCAGCACCATTTGTTATCCCATCAAACAAAAAATGGGCAACACAAAGAGCAAAGGGTTCTTTTTTTAAGATCCTCACTACTCAAATTTCATCCTCTGATCATAAATGTTGATGTGTTGTCAGGGTAGAGTTTCTGGCCGAGTCAGCATGTAAAGAATGACTGAAACATGCTAAGTTTTAAGAACCTAAATGGTCACTGCTTTGACATGAACTAAATTGCTGTTTCCTGTCCAAAACCTTTTACAAGATTGTACACGTTCAGCTTGGATAGATAATTGCTATATTTCATGGAAATAGAAGAATTCACTTACCCATTTGTGGGTGTAGTCCCTGGACTTCCAAAATGTAAGCGCCAAAGCGAGATACAATATCTCACAGCTGACAACTCATCCTGGGCAATGGAGACTTGTTGTTACTCATCCTTATAAACTTTTCTGCAGCATTTGATAGGTCAACCACGCCGTTCTCCCAAACGCTACAAGATGGTATGAGTCTGGATGGCACAATCCTGAAATGGTTGTCATCTTACTTAGAGAAATGCTCACAATAAAGACAAATCTGATCTCTCTTATGTGAAACCAGGTGTATCCAAAAGATATAGTCCTTCTCCAACTCTCGGCTACCTTCATCTTGGATCTCTTGGCCCTCTTCTAGGGCACTCCAACATCATAATTCATCTTTATGTTGCTAACACTCAACGTTACAAGAAAGTCTCCTCACTCAGTGGCATTTTTCATTCTTAATGGCATTCATGCCTGGATAAATGTCTGCCAAAATACAATGGAACCCATTGAAAACAGAATTGTACATTGTTTCTTAGTCAGTCTTGGCTGGACTAACTCTTACATCTGGACTGCAAGTCTGTAAACACTGAATCCACCAAATCACTCAGATTTGCATTCACCAAAAATAAATTAATTTACAGGGTCACATAACACTTGAGCCTAAAGTGGCAAGCATTTTTTCTCTAGTCCTAACAAGGGTGGACCACCGTACAAGTCAGAGGCCACCGAAGTCACCTGCGGCGTCCCTCAAGGATCCTCGCTGAGCCCCACCCTCTTCAACGTCTACATGAGCCCCCTCGCGGCCATCGCACGCCAACACAACCTCAACATCATCTCCTACGCTGACGACACCCAGCTGATCCTCTCCCTGACCAACGACCCCGCCGCCGCCAGAGCCAACCTTCACGAAGGGATGAAAGACGTAGCCGAGTGGATGACGACCAGCCGCCTGAAACTGAACTCAGACAAGACGGAAGTCCTCATCCTGGGTTCCTCGCCCTCCGCCTGGGACGATTCCTGGTGGCCCCCCGCCCTGGGCAGCGCACCCAAACCGACAGACCACGCACGCAACCTGGGCTTCATCTTGGACTCCTCCCTCACCATGACCAGACAAGTCAACGCCATCTCCTCAGCATGCTTCAACATCCTGCGCATGCTACGGAAGATCTTCCGGTGGATCCCCACCAAGACAAGGAAGACGGTCACCCAGGCCCTCGTCACCAGCCGACTGGACTACGGCAACGCCCTCTACCCCAGAACCACCGCCAAGTTCCAGAAGAGACTCCAGTTGTGTTAACTTCTGGATCTGAAATCTGGATGAAGCATGTATAGTTGTTGGTGAGCTTGTTCATTCTGTTTTAAACTTTGCAATTACTTAGTTATCACAGACTTTTGAATTTGCATATGCTCTATGAGTAACATGCTTCATGTTTAAAAGTTTTCCATTCCACACACATCAGGTACTGTACACACTGTTCAAAACTACTAATACTAAAACAGATGTTTACAATTTCCTGATTAAACTTCACTTGCTCTCAGTGGACAATAGGATTCTCTTTAAATAACTATGGATTTGTCACTGTGCCCTCTTTAATACTGGTCTCATGTCTCCCTCAATCACTGGTTGTATCCCTAGACACCAGAAAGAACTTCTGGTTAGAAATGCTTGCTGTGCTAAAAGTTCTCACTTTTATGCATTTGTGAATGGTTAGTCACTAATCTCAACTGCAATAAGCAAGTATGGAACAACCTATCGCTCTGTTTACTACTGACTTCTAACAATCTTTTTTTAGGTCTGCAACAGGGCATACGCAGCAGTCACTCTTACTTGTGAGAGATATTGTATATAACAAGCGATTTGCAGTCTGTCCATTGCTAAACATTTGTTGGCTTCATTGACACACTTATTTGCTGCCTTCTTATTGGGCAGTGTGGTCTAGCTTCACTTCCTCTTCTTTCTGCGGGAGCAGAGACCAAGTACTGATGGCTTCAGCTTAATTGCTGTCCTTCCGCGTTGCTGTGATTGAGGTATTACTTTTATTTTTTCACCTTCTCTATTGTCCTTGTTGAACCTCTTGTCATTTGTAGCTATGTTTTACTGTGCCACACACAATTCAAAGAAGCCCTTTTCTCATTTGAAATGGATATTTATTGTGAAAACAGGTATTTTCTGCTTATATTGTGACATCGGTTGTTACCTGCTTCCTAATGTATTTTCAATAAGCATGGGCATGGTTGCGGATGTTTTCTTGTGTGGTAAATTTTTTTTTTTTTTTATAGAGTTTTATTTTATTTTCACCTGGTATAAGACTACAAAACATTCAAAATAGTTTCAGTTCATCAAGAATATACACAATTAAACATAAATAGATCATTTTTCACATTATTAAGTAGAATCGCTGGGCAAAAAAAAAAAAATCTGAAAACTCAAATAGACAACTCAGATAGACAAATAGGTAAAAAAGGTAAAATTTGTTGTCATTTTTTTCTTTATCACACATGGGGAGATTACCTGATTTGCTCAAAATCACAGGGGTGTTATGCAGAGACTAAACAACCATTGGCAAAGCCCAATAGTTTTTACCTTTGAGACAATTGACTCTGCCATTGTCCTTTATTCATGCTGGACAGCATGGCATTGCTGATTTTGACAATGATTTGTAGCCATACCGTACAGTACCATGGCTGCTGAGCAGCATGGCTAAAATAATATTAATAAAGACTATAATGCATCCAGCGTAAATGATCTTTAAAAAAGTGCATTAGCCTTGGCTGGGACAAGAGCTTTCTTAAATTTCTTTTAGCCACACTGCACAGCATCACCGATTAATACAGCATGGCTACATAACATTGCCAAAGCCAATAGCTTTCATAAGGAAAGAAGGCTTTATTTACAAGTTGTTGAAGATTTGACAATTTGTAACTGCTATCTGCAAAGATGCACACTCTATCTGTACGTTGTTGCTCTGTTTCCTTCTGGCTATCCTCCCTAGCACCAGGGCATGTTTTGTCACATTTAATGAACTGAAAATCAAATTCCAAAATCACATCTCCATAGATGGTTGTCTCTATGGAGACCTAAAACCTTGTGAAAAGTGATGCTGTACATGATGAGAGTTTTGGCTTTCACAAAGTCTACATCAAAGCACTTCACACCAGTACAAATCAGATAACCACTATTCCATCCAAATTAATATTGAGCAACAAATTCTAATCCTTTCCTGGTGGCTGTGGCAAATGTGTCATAGGAAGAAGAATTTTTAAATTGTTTTCTCCCATGTAATTCTTTCAGATATGCTGCACAACTGATCACAATCGTTTGCACAGTTACTCATTCACTTGACTACAATACAATGGCAAGTTGTGATGGTGATTAAAGGCAAACGACTTGCAGGCTAGAAGATGTCTAAAACTTGGCCTGGACAAATTGGGTTTGAAATTCATGAATACATGCCCAAGCAGACCTGTGTTCAGTCTCATGCAGCACAATTTCTTACTCCGATGATTAGTTCCCAATTTGCACATTGATTATGCATTTGCTTTGCATTTCTTACAAACCTACTAATCCTTACAGCTATTGATATACCTTCTCTGAATGGTGGCAACCAACAGTATACAATGCAGTCTGTACTGAGGAACATCCTCTCCTATTTAGACTCAGGGCTGGAAATGACAATGCTTTCATACCAGTCAATTGTTATATTGATTAACTATATAATTATTTTCAATAATTGCTCGTTTAGTTTTACATTTACTGAAACAGAATGCCTTATCATTGTGTATTATTGTTTATACCACTTACCTTAACACTGGACACGACATTGCTTTCACTTATGTACACTTTTGTGTGCCACTATGTCTACTCAATTCGTACCATTTTCCTACTGATTGATCACATAGCCTTTGAAATTAAAGTGGCCTATTTTGATCAACAATAGGCCATCACATGTTTCTGTGCATGTAGCTACGTAGTCATCTGTTAACGCATCACTGTTTGTGCACAGTAATATCTACACTTTTACCACAGTCTAAAGTTCTAGGGACCACTTGCAGGATCAAAGACATGGGCATATGTTTTCTCTACTGACCTGAAAGCTGGGTATATGGTCGGGTATGACATTTTCAGCCTCCAAAGCATCCTTCTCTCTCCTGAGTGGCTTGGTTTCGCAGACAAAGCCCAGGTCATGCCGGATAGTGCGAAGCTGGAGTCGGTTAATGTATTCCAAGCTACATACAAAATAAATAAGAATATCTTGGTGGATGTGTTACTGAGAACGAAATAACGAACCTCAAACTTATTGTACAGTAACCTAGAACAAATGTTGGTATTTTCAAATATTGAAAGTACTTTAGGGTTGAAGGTTTTTGATGTTAAATTCAATGGAGGCGGCCTCCATCGAATTCAGCATTAAACATGTTCACCATTAAAAAGGGTAGTTCGGTTTGAAATTTTTAAAGATGGATGCCTGAGTAGGAGCAGTGGTGTACCAGAGGGCGTTTGGGGGGGCGGTCCACCCCGGGCGGCATGAGTTTTGGGGGCAGTGGCACACTCCCCCTGCTCTTACCTGTGGGCATCACTGGGCAGCAAACGCAGGGACCATCGCCACCCCAGCTCTTAACTGCGGCCTTTGCAGGATGGCAAAAACAGGGACCATCACCACACCAATCCCCCCTACTCTAACCTGCAGCTGTCGCGGGGTAGTAAATGGCCCGACCGCCAAGGGTGGCAAGATGTCTAGATACGCCACTGAGTAAGAAAATACCATACCCAAAACTTAATCTGACAGAAACTTTACTAGTTATCCTTCACATAAGTTTCACCTCCTTGGAGTAATTTCACAGCTGGATCTCCAGCTGTGCCGACAAGCTCGCACCCCTCCACCACCCCAGCAAACTACGCCCCCTGAAAGCCGCCTGGTTCACCACCGAACTGCAAGAAGGCAGGCGCTCCTGCAGACGCCTTGAGAAAATCTGGTAAAAACCGGAAAACTACGGAAGACCTAAACAGCTACCGTAACGCCCTGAAGGAATACCACCAGCGCATAAGAGACACCAAGCGGTCTTTCAACAAGAACAAAATCAACACCAACACAACCAATGCTAAAGAACTCTTCAACGTCTTACAGAAACTCACCAAATCCCCCAGCGAAGCCGTGGACGTCACACCATCCCAGGAACTATGCAACAAACTCAGCTCCTATTTCCACTCATATCAAGGCACTCTATGACAACTTCAGCGAACAGACGCCACACAACAACCCTCTCGCTACCACTTCTGACAAAGAGCCGACCATCACAGCTTGGAATCCTGCCACCGTTGAACACACCACCATGACCATGAGGAACACCCACTGAGGAGCCCCTTCGGACCCCTGCCCACCGCACATCTACCACAGGGCCGCCGCCACCATCACACCTGATCTTGGAGGGACCATCAATGCCTCCTTTGAATCTGGCATCTACCCAGATGCATGGAAGCGGGGAGAGGTCAAACCCCTCCATAAGAAGCCCTCAGCCGACCCGACAGACCTGAAAAACTACCAGCCCATCTCTCTCCTCCCCTTTGCCGCCAAAGTCACTGAAAGGCTCGTAAAAACACCGCTGACAGCCTTCATCGAAGAGAACTCCATCCTAGACTTATCCCAGTCCAGCTTCTGCAGCAACCACAGCACGAGACCGCACTCCTCGCTGCCACCGATGACCTTCACATGTTTCTCGACCAGGAACACACTGCGGCGCTCATCCTACTAGACCTCTCTGCAGCTTTCAACACCGTCTCTCATCACACCCTCGCTGCCAGACTGCGAGACGCTGGGATACGAGGAACTGCCCTCTCCTGGATCCGTTCTTTTCTCTCCGGCAGAACCCAGAGGATCAGACTCGCCCCGCTCCTCTCTGAACCCAGAGAGATCAACTGTGGAGTACCCCAAGAATCTTCGCTCAGCCCCACACTTTTCAACATCTACATGGCCCCCCTCACCACCATCGTCAGACAGCACGGGCTCAGCAAAGTATCATATGCCGACGACACACAGCTCATCCTCTCTCTCACTAACAACCCCGAAGACACCAGACTCGGCTTCCAGCAAAGAATGAGGGACGTCACGACCTGGATGAATAGCAGTTGCCTGAAGCTCAACTCAGAGAACACCGAGGTTCTCATTCTCGGACCCTCCACCTCCTCTTGGGACAACACCTGTTGAACCTGTGCCCTCGGGAGCCCGCCCACCCTGACAGACCATGCACGGAACCTCGGCATCATCCTCGACTCCTCCCTCACCATGACCCATCAGATCAACTCCATCGCCTCCACCAGTTTCAACTTCCTCTGGATCCTCCGCTAGACCTTCACATGGATCCCCCCGAATGCAAAAAAACCCATCACCCACTCTCTCATAACCAGCCCACTAGACTACGGCAAAGCCTTTTACACCATAATCAACAGAACTCTCCTTCACAAACTCCAAACCATCCAGAATGCAGCAGCCAGACTCGTCCTTGGCACCGCACGGCATAAGCATATGACCCAACACCTGCAAGATCTCCACTGGATCCCCAACGAGAAAAGAGTAACCTTCAAACTGCACACCCACACCTACAAATTCCTTCACAACATCGGACCCCTCAACAAGAGAGTCTCCTTCCACGTATTCAAGAGGAATTTCTGCTGCACCGACCTTGCCCTCGCTGAGACCCTATGCATCTGCTGAACCAGAGCAGGCGGAAGAGCTTTCTCCTACGTATCAACCAAAGCCTGGAACGAGCTCCACGTCAGCATCAGATGCTCCTCCACACCTTAAGGAAGAATGTCAAGACCTGACTTTTCGACTGAACCGGAGCTGATCCCACCCTCCCCCTTCCAGCGGCTTGAGACCCTTGTGGGTGAGTAGCGCATTTTATAAACCCCCTGATTGATTGATTGATTGATTGATTGGAGGTGACATTCGAAAAACTACACCAATGGGGATATTTTTTTCAACAATATTTAGGACAATATATTTCTGTCAGACAATATTTTTGTGAACAATATTCTGACATACATCATGTTGGACGGGATTATAATCGTGTCCATCCACAAACAAAGTTATTATAATCCAGGTCTGGCTGGGTTAAAACCATAAAAACGACATTTATTCGGGATCACCAAGCTCTGCTCTTGGTACACAGTGACCGAATGATTGCTCCATCTCTACACATCCCCGCACGTTCAAAGGGCATGCCTAATTTGGCTTATGAACACTCTTCCACTTCAATAACTTGAACACCATGATTCAAGTTTTTGGACACCAGTCACTCATTCACAGGGCGTCTGTGCAGGGTGTCTCCCACTCTGGGATGACAATGTCTTGTGTGGGTGGATCCTTATGTATATTCTAGCTTCAAGCCAGACATAACAATAAACTAATTCTTATATGGATTATTCATGCATGCTGAAGGATAACAAATACTAATTAACATCACAAGACAGTAATCTGTTTATAAGGTGATTGAAGGGAGAAGCTTGTTGATGGCTATTTGCAGGAAGACATTCTGTAGTGGATCCCCTCCTCCAGCAATCTAGACGTTTGCTGATATCAATGGGTCCGTGTCTGAGTGCACCCTGAGATAACATGAGAACTGGCATGTCCAAAAATAGGGAATCTTTATATGAAAATGAAAAACAGAATGCATGACGAGTTTGGTTAACCAGCCCACATATCTGCAGGCCTTCGTTCTTTCAGCTCAATGCTCTAGACGAAAGCAAGGAAATATAAGGCTAGGACAGAGGAAAGAAGTCTAGGGGATATTTGATTTAACTTTCTGCAACAGGCCCCACTGTTCAATGCATTTTGTTACATAGCATGAGAGAGTTAATGGACAGGGCATAAGCACAGAGGAGAGGAATAGACCAGGACCGAGCACCACGAAGAACCAGGAGTGAGACAGAGATAGGAGGCAGGTGGGGATGTGTGTTAGGGCTCAGCCTCTTTAGCAGGGTAGGCTAGGACTCAAGGTATATGGAGAGGTGAGGCACAGAGAATGGGCTTGTACCATCTGGCTGAGCAGCACCGTGGTAGTACTGTCATAGAAAGAGGACCCAGACAGTGCAGAGATGGTCAAAGTTCATACCCCATTAATGTGACAGGGAAAGCGTAAGATAAGGACTTGGATGGGGGTAAATGAGCAACGTGGGATTATGTCCTATAATGGGTTGGAGGAGATCCCAGACACTGGCTGGAGCTTGGGAAGGGTGGAACACAGACTAAGAGGACTGGGGAATGCCATAAAGATAGTGGTGTGGGTTGGGGGTATATAGGGTACCAAGTTCTCTTATGAGAAGGCAATAGGGAAGGGACATGGATAATTGGCAGACCGCGTAGAATCCTGACAAACCAGAAGAGAAAAGGACATTGACATGGAATGGCAAAGAGAGTATAAAATGGAAAAGCATCGAGCTAGGCATGGAAAATATCAGTGACATGGAGAAAAAGGAGAATGTCTCATATGGCAGTGGTTGATGGGACTACGGAGGGCCCTCAGAGACTGCATGATGGCTACAGCATTGCTCAAGTTGAAACACACAAGAATGGAGTGAGGCTAGCATGATCAGCAGCAGGGGTTAATCTGAGACATAAGACATAAGATAGCAACTGAAAGGAAGGCTACTTGAGGTAGGACGACCCTCTTGGTCATTATGTACACTGTGTCCAGATCTGTACATTTGTGTGACAACCAAAGGCATTATGGGTGTTATAGTCTTGCTATCACTGAACATAAAGATTGGATCAGGAGTGAGGTGTTCCCACCATATGAAACAAGGCCAAGTTATGGGAGAAAATGTCAGCTGCAGCACCTCCAATTATAATGCGCTGTAAGAAGGAACCAAGCGGGAGACCCCTACTTACGGATATCGAAGGACTCATCTGGGACAGAGACGCGCCAGTGGGAAACCCGGGTAACTCTTGGTCCGGGTCTCTATTGCAGGCAGTCGGAGGCGGGACCAACAGAGAAGACCAATCACAACGTCCTGCACAGGAGGAAAAGGCGGACAAGGAAACAGGAAGACGGAACGCCTGGGAGTCCGGAAGTGGAGCGGAGAAGACGACGCGAGGACTGGGTGAGACGGGACCCGAGAAGACAGCGGAGCAGAACGAGGAGTCAAGGAAGGTCACGGACGACGACAGGGAAACCGAAGAGCGGTCGGAGGAGTGGTGAATTCCTGCCGTTCTCCAGGAAGGCGCAACTTCCGCCGTAACTCGGGAGAGTTACGGCCAGGGCGGTGAGTGACACCGTACACAGGGATTTGGGTAAAACAGGGCAGGGAGGCGGGAGGAGCAACGCGGGAGGGCAGAATAGAGGGAGGAGGAACGCGGGAGGCTGAAGGGTACTGCATCCTTTTCCACAGAGTCTTTTGCCAACACCGGGCGATAAGCGCTCCTTTCCCCTGGACCTTGTTTGTAAGCAACCTAGCTGGCACTTTCCCCGCTGCTTGATACCTGCACATATGTTCTGCATGATAAACGGACACCATCCAATATCCACAGCAAACCTAATCTTGAGGATAGGCTGATACAGGCCTCTACTACTCGTAATGACGGACTGATACTTCACTGGGTGTGGTGACGGTTTCCTTTTTGCACCTTTATCTTGCCCTGACAAATTAGGGATCACTTACAGTCCTCTTTTCTTTTCTCGAGTATCCTGGGGGTCGACAGAGGAACCACGAACATAAAGTCCACGGATGCACCAGAAGACTTCATCCTTCACCAATTACTACAAGACTCCACTTTTCTGTTATCCCTATAAATAAACCCACAATTGACAAACTACTTCAGCCTCCTAGCTTCCATTTCCGCCCATCCCTCCCACAAGCGCAAACTGTCACCCTATGGGTATCATGGCGCTGCGACTTAGCAGATGGCATCAACACGCATAGATCCTCTTTGCAAATGAAAAGCTCATTTTACTCATTCCTAGGAAAAAGCCAGGTTTTTAAGCTTTTCCTGAAATAAAAAAAGGAATTAGATAGTCTAATATTCTGAGGCAACTCATTCCAGAGGCGTGACGCTGCTATGCCAAATGATCTGCCTCCCGTCTTGGTCTTCTTAAATCTGGTGGTCGTTACCAGATTTGCACTGGAAGAGCGAATATTTCTACCAGGATTATACCAGGTAAGCTTCTCCTGCAGAGGCACAGGACCCAGACAATGCGCTGCTCTAAATACAATGCAGAGAGACTTAAAATGAATTCTCACTTTGATGGGTAACCAATGAAGATCCTTTAAAGCCAGCCCCGTTGAAGATCTAGCACCAGTTTTGCTGCTGTAGTCAGGACTCTCTGCAACCCCTGTAGAACAGATTGTGGTGCTCCCGAGTTACAGTAGTCCAGTCTACTCAGAATTATACTCCTCACTACAAGGGGTCTAGTGGCGCTAGGCAGTAATGGGAGACTATTTTAAAGTGCTCTTAGCAAGGAGAAACAGACACTAACCGTTTTGTTGGCCTGTGACTCCATTTGGAGGTTGTCATCTACCATAACCCCTAGGTTACGCACAGTTTTAGCTGGAACTAAGGATTTGTCCTTAAGGGTAAGTATGAACTCCAATGGCAGATGCCGTGACATTTTAGCAGTGGAGCAATATACAACCTCTGTTTTCCCCCCATTAAATTGTAGGGAGTTTCTCCTAAGCCAATTGGAGGTCTGGTGCATACATTCCTGGAATGTGTCCATGGTTACTCCTTGATCCCCTTCCAAGGAAAACACCAGTTGGGCGTCATCCGCGTAGTTCCCCAAGTCAATTCAGAAAGACTTGATAATAGGGATCAAAGGGTGCAAGTATATGTTAAACAGAATGGGGCTTATTACAGAGCCCTGGTTTAAGCCCGTATTATTATCATTTTATTTTTCTTCTAACTAAGTGTGCCGAGTCTTGGGGTCAGGACCAGAGGGGTGACAGGCACTGAGGGAGAGTAGTATGCACTGCCTTCAGTGCACATGTGGGTTTGGACTGCCAAACCGAAATGCACACTGAAGCTATCTCCAACCCGAGCTGTGTTGACGGATTGGAGACAGCAGGCACAAGCTCCCAGTCTCACTGAGAGCACAAATCAAGGGTGCTCAGGCCAATCCTGAAGCTTCTCTCATGCTGCATGAAAGCAGCATCAGGATTGGCCACAGGGGATTCTGGGAGCCTGTCTGTAGAGGAGCAGAAGAGCGCAATGAGGCTGGCTGAAGGTAAGTTCTTATTTTTGTATTTTTTTCTTTGTAGTTTGTTGTAACCCTCCCTGCCTCACCACTCTGCCCTGACACCAGCCACCTCTGGATAAAGTTACTGGTGCATGAGCAGCAAGGAAGCAAATAATGTTATAGGGACAGAATAGGTGATCAGACTGCCCATGATGCAACACTGCAATAGCATTGTGCACTGGATGCTGCATCAATCTGTATGACAACCAATTGAGAGCAACAGCAAATTGGCAGCCAAAGATTTATTTTTAAGGGAGCAAAACACTGAATTTTATTACACAAGATTAATGTTCCATAGGTTCACATGTGTGAAATGCAACATATTACCTTGCAGTAGAAGCTGTCATTTTGAGACTAAGGGAATAGTGTTTATCTTCCTGCAGTAGGTCCCACAATATATTTCTATAGTTTCTACTCGATGTACCTAAGCATTACCATTCTGAAACTAAAAAGTGGCCTTAGTTAGACCAGTCATATCCACTGGGTCAACGTCAAGCTCAAAATAACACTACCAGACTATTGTGGACAAATTATCGTTTTACATAAATATTGTGGCCAAAATAGCAAGTATCAAAATATTGTGCTTTTTAATGTATATTATTATCTAGAGACATATTAAACTAAACTGTACAGTTATATACCTTACCAATAAACGTGTTCAAGGTTTTCTGAGGTGGAAGTAAGAAAAGCAAATCTTTTCTTACAATATATGCTTACCATAAATATATTTTTGCTTTCTAAATTTAAGACACAATATTGTTGTATTCTTTGATTTTTCCTCATGTGAAAAGATTTGAGTTTCGATATTTAGTGTTGTGTATTCCCTATATATCCCATTGTCATTTTCCCTATGTTAGCCTAACTATGCACGTTGCAGGCCACATTTGCTGTGCACATGTTACCAAAAATCACGCTTGGTTTATGTCACATTGTATTTTCACACATAGGCAGCACATTATTTTGTTCTCTTTCTGGGATTTAGGCAGAGCAGCCCATGCAAGGTCAAACAACACTGCTCCTTGTTATTCTTTGTGGTCCGGCTCCAGCACCTAGACATAGTAGAGACACCCAGCTGCTGTTTTTGAACACAATTGTTTTGTCATATAACCTGGGACTTGTCATTTTGAAAACACAGACAGCGGGACTTGCACGCAGAGCAAAGGTTGTGAGACGAAAGGGCTGCATCTGTTGTGGTGTAGAACAGACAACTGTATGCCAAGTTACGGAGTTCACCTCTAATCCCAGAGATCTATACTCACTTTGCTTATATAATGGGAGTGGGTTCAGGCAAATCTATCAGCTAATATGACTGTTTTTTTTAATTGCATATGGTCTTTTAATAATGCTAATGATATTACTGACTTGCATATGTTTTCTTATTGTGGCTTATTTATTGTATATTAGAGCATAATAATTTCAATAAATATTGTAAACTTCCATCGTGTCTCTATTCTATTCATAGTGGACAAGTATGAGTGAGAGAACAAAAGAGGATGGCCTGCTTCAGCGATCCCTGAGAGGGTTTGAGATTGTTGTGTTCTGGGGTACCAAATCACTTGTCTCTCTGGAAATGTTAGGAGGGCAAGTGAGGCACTATAAGCTGATTGGATTTGGGGGCATAGGTGCAGATATTGTGGAAAAAGGTAGGGCTAGGACCTTTCTCAGGATTTGCCCGGCGCTAACCGCCCTTGTACCATTCAAGTTTACCAAGCAATGAGGCAGGCGCCGGAGACCAGAAGGCAGGAAACAGAAGTTTTATTCCGACGGAGCAGAACACATCAGATCAGACAACAAGGTATCGTCTCGAGGTGCTCTAACAGCCTCTCGGAGGCCTGGCCTCTTATACACTGGTTTATGGCATGTGACCTTTCTTCATTACAATCAGAACTTTGTAAAGCAAGGAAAAGACATCCCCGTAATCCTCGTGTCAATCCCACCCCCATATACCTTCACAATAGAGGTCCTCAACCTGCTGATAAGAGGAGGGGGTCATCACGCAGCTGAGTGTTCCGTCGAGTCTTAGGATGTGTGCGCCTGATCATATCACAGGGGGTGGGGAGGCCTGGATCAATAGAGGGTCCTTTGAAGGAGAGCGACCTCATACAATAAAGGGCAGTAAATGATATCTCCCGGCTTAGGCAATGGCCTCGGACCTGTGTGGACAGTCGGACACGGGGTGAGGGGCCATCAATGGAGTGGTATTCATGCTGCGTGGACAATCCAGCGCAGAAGGGAGGTTTATCAACAGAGGGGCATTCATGGGAGGAGAGGAGGTGTTGGTCAGGCGCTGGCGTGACTCCCAAGGACAGGGTCATGCAGAAGGGTCATGCTCATAAGGAGGAGGGAGGGGGAGCCAGGGTGCGCGGAGGATGCTTGCTGGGTCAGAGGGGCGCGCTGGCGATCGATCGTGGACAGGGAGACCATGATATCTAAAATGGCTGCCGTGCACGTAGTACATAGGTGACCTAGAATGGCTGCCGTGCACGTAGTACATAGGTGACAAGCTGGCGCAGATGATGTTCAGATCGCAAATTAAAATTCCACAGTCCTCCCTTTTAACATGTCTCGCCAACTTGTCAGTTTGGATTTATCCCCATAAGGCCACGTATTTCTACTTCATAGAGGGGGCTCATGTGCTCATTTCGGAAGTCCAAAGTCTTTGGGCACATACAGTTAGAAACAAGGCCGAACAAAGGTGGCAGACATTGGATACCTAGGCAACACCCACATAATATTACAACAGGTATCAGCACGAAGGAAAACAACTTCCAACCCCAATTCTTCAAAGTGTCCCAAAACCAGCTCCCAAGCGACCATCCTTCCTGTTCTTGGTGAACCTCTGAGGACAGTCTGTGGAGGTGTTCAATGGCTTTGTAGACTGAAGGCGAGTTGTCTGGCACGTAGGTGCAGCAGCTGGATCCGATGATGCGGCATGCTCCTCCTCGGTCGGCTAGGACCACGTCTAGGACAAGACGATTTTGAAGGGTCACGAGGCGGACCGCCTGAAGCTCCGCAGTGTTGTTGGCGAGGATGCCAGCCGTGATGTTGATCGTTGTTTCTACTGCCTGGGTCAGGTGTCGGATAGCACGGCTGTTTGCCATTGGGCCCCACAGAGGAACAAGACCCTTTGCTGCATCCAGGAACTGTGCTCCGGTGGAGTCGGCTTGTCCAAGGTCGTCTGCACGCCTCTGCCGGTGATGGTTGGCAGGGACTACATATGTGGGTGGAAGAACGAAGGCAATGTAACAGATACCTTTCCAGCCTCTCGGGAGCCAGGTGTAAGCTTTGGTGCCACACACAAAGTACATGTTTGGAGAAGCAACAAAGGAAGGGGGGTCAGCTGAGTCCAATGTTCTGGTGATTCGGCAGGCGCTGTGACCCACCAGCTGCGTTCCATGGCCTTCGAGACACACGAGACCTGTGACATTGATAACAGACAGGGCCACAGTTAGAGTGGCGGTAGTTTGTTTTTGCAGATGAGTGAAGGTGGTTCTGGCTGGATTGTGGAGCACCTGTACTTCGACTCGTTCTTTGGCTGGAATGTCTTTGATGAAGGTGGCGCCTGCGAGCGCAGGACACAGGGCAGCAGGGGTCTTTCCTGTTTTGTTCAGCCAGAACCCAGAGTAGAAGTTTGACACTGTCCGGCTGGAGGTGGCGTTGTCCTTGTGGCTCTCTTGCATGAGGATCAACCAGGCGAGGCAAGAGCCGTGAACTGAGAAGGGTGAAGGGATGAAGGGGATGGAGTGTCCAGTGGCATGCGGGAGCAACCCGCAGATCCAACAGTTCGTAGCATTCGCAGCAAGGTTGTGTTGGTGCAATAGTTGCACGAAGGAATTGTTCCAGAATTCCCTGCGCCTTTCTTGGAGCTGAGGCGACAGAGAGATTAGGTGATGCTCTTTCAGGGGGGTCGGCTGTGCAGTAGGTAGCAACGCCTCATGGGCCGGTGCGCTTTCCTCCAGAATCCAGAAGGAGGTCATGAGGAGGAGGCAGAAGAGGAAGACAATGAAGAGTGCAATTGTCTTTGATTTGTGCAAGTTGTCAGTCTTTGGATTTCTATACTGAGTATTTCCCGTTGCTTCCATCATCTTCATATCTGGCGCTTCCATCATCTTCTTATCTGGCGCTTCCATCACCTTCAAGGGGCTCGGTAGTGGGCAGAACCACAGACTTCGTTTAGCTTCTCTCCCGGCAACCCTTGATTGTGTTTAGGTCACCGTTCTGAGATTTAACTTAGTCCGTGGCCTACTTAGCCGAAACTCCCTCCTTTCGACGCAGGAAATACCCTTCTCTGGATGGCACAGTGGGATCAGAGAATTTTGCAAGTTCGAGTGCCTCAGTATCGGGATAACAGTCCAATATCGGTCGGTCTTTGCTCAGGAGCTCTTCTTGGGTGCTGACGTTTTCTGTCGTGGCCAGGTTTGCAGAGACCTTCCGGCAATGATGCGCGTGCAGCCAGTGCTTCTTCCCCTCCACTCGGAGTGCCGTTCGGGTGGTGATCAGCACTTGCCAGGGGCCCGTCCACCGAGGTTCCAGACTCTTGGTTCGCTGGAAATTTCGTATCAATACGAAATCTCCCGGTTGGATGTCATGGCCGGGGCCCCTGGAAGCATCGGGGATGGCCTGCTGCACCTGTTGATGAATGACAGACAACGTTTTAGTTAACTTGCACAAATAATCAGACAGTAGGACGTCCGGGACGTCGTGAATGGAGGTCGGTTTGGGAGCAGTCCAGAGATTCATCGGTCGCCCAAACACGACCTCGTAGGGGGTCAAATGGTGCTTGGTGGGAGTGGAGCGCATCGATAACAAGGCCAGTGGGAGGGCATCCGGCCAGTTAAGTCCAGTGGTGGCCACTATTTTTGCCAGTTTCAGCTTCAGTGTGGCATTATGGCGTTCCACTAGACCGGCGGATTGGGGGTGGAAGACCGCATGAAATTGTTGCTTCACCCCCAACCCCTTTAGGATTAATTGGATAACCTCAGCTATGAAGTGGGGGCCATTGTCGCTCCATAAAATTCGACAAAGGCCATAGCGAGGGAAGAATTCCTTCAGTAGCACTTTGGCAGTAGTCATGGCAGTGTTGTCACGGGTTGGATAGGCTTCTACCCATTTGCTGAAGGCACACACAATGACTAGTACATACTTCAGGCTTTGGCATCTCTCTAGTTGGATGAAGTCCATCTGAAGGACCTCGAAGGGGTGATTGGGGGTCCCAAACCCTCCCCGGGGTACCACAGTTCCTTTCCCGGGGTTGTGTTGCAGACAGATAAGGCACTGCTGAACTAGGCGTCTGGCTGAGTCAGGGATTTTGTCGTTGTGCCAGACTTTGGAAATGAGTTCGATCATGGGTGCAGATCCTATGTGTGCGGGGGAGTGTGCCATCGTCAGTATGGGGATCAGATATGAGTCGGGCAGCAACCATTTGTTTGCATCCTTCGTTCGCCAACAGCCCTCCTCATCCTTCAAACCCACCCTTGCCCACTTAGTCAGCTCGTGAGGGGTGCTGGCCGACTGTATGTCTCTGATCATTATCCTTGTGTCACTCCATGTTTCTGCTTGTGACCTGGTCATGTACATGCGTGTCACCGTCCTATTCTCAGACATGTCATTCATTTGCCAAATATTGGAGTTACCAGTCCGTAAGTGAACTCCATCCATTTTCAAGTGATGATCGACAAAGCATTTATTTAGATCTCTTAATTTTATGCCAGGCGAATGATGCTAATGATGCTAGTGAAGTTATTATTTCCATAAGACTTTTTTGTATTTCTTTCTTTTTCATTGTCGCCATATCTGCTTGCATCACTGGGTCCTTCTCAATGGGAAATACATGTTCCTATGGCAATGTATCCTGCTCTAAGTCAGAATTGAGCTATATTGTAATACCTATTGGCTTTAGCATCCATGGGTTTAAAATTATTGTATTTGCTTAGAAAGACAATTCACCCCTCTCCCCATGTTGCAGAAATTAGGACAGGAGGCAAAATTACTTGTAACAGCGTTGGTGCTGGCCTGGTCGTGGCACATTCTCCCTTAATAATATTTGGTTATGTCAATCATATTTACATAGTGCATACTTCCATTAGTATGCTCTTGCAACGCTATACTCTACGTTGCACTGTGAGGAGAAACCGCTGCCTGTCTGCAGCCTCTGGGGGCAGCCCGGCCGCTGCCATATGTCAATTGGCATTGGAGTCTCTGCAGTAGCAAACAGGGAAATTGTCCCTTTAACTTCACAGCTTGGCTGAAAACTATGGGCAGACCTTTATGGCTCCTGGATTTAGCAATCCACAGAGAATACGCCAGGGCTTTAGGCCTCTCACCTTGCACTGACATACATTTTAATTAAGGTAGATTAAATTAGATCTGCATTTCTCCCGCGTGATCGGTACATTGTCAATTCCAGAATTAACAAAAGGATCTCTGAATCCGTCCCCTTAGCAAGAACACATACTTCAGGACTGCCCCATTAGATGCATATCCCTACCAATATGCAAAGGCAGTCTGGATCCTCAGAAATAGCTTTACAATTCTACAGAAATATTTTCAGATGTCTATAGAAACAACCATTGACAACGCCAATAGGTTTTGTCTTGAGGACCTATTGGCTTTTCCAATGCCTTTTGTCGATGATGTACAGCATCAGCAAGATATTGTACAGTACAGCCAAAAGTTAAAATAAAGAAAAATAAATACATTTTTAAAAAGCACAATGACGTAGCCAGACACATCATTTTGTAGGAGCATACATGTGTCACCAGGCATGTGCGCCTATGAAATGACACAGGCATCAATTTGTTTTAATTTATTGTTCTAAGGTGGGAGCAAAGTTGAGCAGGTGGGTGTGGGAAGCAACATGGAACTGGTGGGGGAAGCAGAAAAGTAGCACATGGAGATCAGGGAGAAAAATATAAGGAAGCTACACAGAGCACAAGGGAGAAACAAATGAGGGAGAAAGCAACACAGAGCACAAGGAAGTGAGTCAAGGAGAAGAAGCACACAAGACAGATCTTGCAGCACAAAAGAGAGACAACATTTTGCCATGCAATGCTAAGTCATAAAGAAAAAAGTAGTCCCCTAAGAGTGAGCAATGGAAGGATAGAAGCCAGCCAGCAAAGAGGCTATGCTGCTGGGGAGGGACAAAGACAAGATGGACAAGCTGGGAAAAGGAAAACCATTGAATAATAAGGAACCAAATGAGAGTGAAAATAAAGTCCACCCCTGATAAGCAATAGGCGGGCTGTAAGCCTCTGTAAGCTCTTCGTAAGCCCACAATAGCTCTACTGCAACCAGACAGCTGCCTGGTAGACTTGACTTAAAAAAGGGTTTCCAGAAGATACAGGCGGATTGTGCATTACCAAAAATATAACTGATGAGTGCCAAAATTAATTTCTACTTGCAAAGCATCAACTGTCCCATAATCTTTGGCAGCCGAAAACCTAGGATAGGGTGTTATATAATGGGCAAGCGAGAAGCTGAAAGTGCAGAGCTATTATCTAATATCAAGAAGGAGGTGTGCTCTCAGTGTGACATCAAGGGACACCGTGGGGCATATTTACAATGAAATGGCGCAGTGCGGTGCTGCAAGCAATTTAGTTGTGTTGCACTCTGTCCTTTAAGAAATGCAGGGATGCACTTTATTTACAAGAATACGGCGCACTCCTGTGATTTCCCTTCCACAGGCACTAAAAAAGCTGCCCAACACCAGTGCAGGCACCCTTGCACGAGGGTGCCTGCGCTGCAGCGATGATCATGTTTATGCAGGAAGGGACACCTTACTGTGCAAAAACATTCATTAATGGCGTTCTGCTCCTTCTATGTGTGCTGCATAATGCAGCACACATAGAAAGAGCAAAGCACGAGGAGAAATAAAAGTATTTCTCCTAGTTGCACAACTTTAACGCCTCCGTTTCAACAGCTTTGTTTTTTGGCAATGTCTCAGATTTACAGATCCTTGCAAATCTGGGGCGGGGTCAAGGAGCAAAGAGTGTTGTGTGGGAACGCCCTCAGCAACACCCATTGCACGCTCCTTTGCCGCTGAAAACTGGGGTGAGGAGGGCTTAGCACCGCCTTGTGAACATAGAGCAGGACAGCTTCTCATGGAGGCTTGAATCTCATGATTAAGTGGGCAATAAACACAGACAAAAGTGCATATGATTTTGAACAATGTGTTTACCAGCTGAGGTGCTGTTGGCCAGATGTGAATGTGGAATATTTAGAACATTACAATGGGTGAATGCTTCTTTTTGCTGCAAAGAAACTTCACCTGAAGCACCACTGAGAACCCTGCTCACAAGTGTCTTTTCTTGTCTGTGAAGCTGGTGACAGGGTCTTGATATTCTTCATATTCTTCAAGGAGCAGCATGATAATATGATATGATATATGACTTTCATATCGCACAAATCACCACAGGTCTCTAAGCGCTTAAGGAGAACAGTGCGCAAGTCACTGAGCAACGGTCTAATAGCAGCCTCGGATAGCAAAGATTATGCGGAGGTTAACACCTCTCTAAATAGGAACGTTTTTAAAAACTTTCTAAAGGTGAGCAGAGCCAGTTCCTTACGTAGGTACTCTGGCAGGTCATTCCAGATCTGCGGGAGACACACAGAGAATGCTCTACCCCTAAAGATTTAGAGGTGTACCTAGGGGGTGCTAGCCTACAGGCCTCAGATGATCGCAGAGACCGGCCAGGGACATATTTCACCAGGCGATCTTTTATTTACTTAGGTGCCTGACCATAGATTGCCTTATGAGCAATGCAGAGACCCTTGAATTGTGCTCTCTGTTTGATGGAGAGCCAGTGAAGCCTGTATAGCAGAGGTGTAGCGTGTGTTTTTCTAGGAAGTCCACAGATAAGCCTAGGAGCATCATTCTGCACCACCTGCAACCCCCTAATGAGCTTCTGGGGGAGGCCAATATAAAGGGCATTCCCATAATCCAGCCTGGAGAAGACAGTGGTGGAAACAATTGACTGAAGTGCAGATGATGACAGAAGAGGAGCAAGCTTCTGCAGTTTCCTAAGCAAACCAATAGAGGTTCCCACAACAGTGGTGACCTGGGAAGACATGGATAATTCAGAGTCAATTTTCAGCCCTAGGCTTTTTACAACCAGGACTGGAACTGGAGCTACCCCTAGTTCTGAAGGCCAAAAAAGATCACACTATAGGCTGTTCCTTGTTGGGATGAAAAGCACTTTGGTCTTATTTGGATTTATTTTCAGTGAATTCGCTGTCATCTAGTTCACCATGAGCCTAAGCAGCTTTTTAGCCGTCTCCTGGGCCTGATGTGAATTATTTAGCCGGATAAGAAGTTGAGTATCATTGGCATAGTTAAACACCTGACAGTCCATCTGAGTCAGGGTCTCTACCAGGGGTTGCAGATACACATTAAAAAGAAGTGGGGATAATGCCGAACCTTGGGGAACCCCGCAAACCAGGGAGCCTAGGTCCGATATCTGCTCACCCAACTCTCTGAGTGCGGTCAGACAAAATGATTTTAGCCAATGAAGTACTTGGCCACAGATACCCAGATTGGTAGGACGGCTCAGCAAAATATTATGGCTGACCGTATCGAATGCCGCTGACAGATCTAATAAAATCAGGGCACTCAGCTGTTTATTGTCAGCCAAACTCTGAGCTAATCCAACTCAGACACCATCACTAACTCAGTGCTATGATGAGCTCTGAAGCCCGCCTGTCTAGCTTGGAGTAGCTGGTGGTCCTCCAGATACTTTGAGAGTGTCTTTAACACATGCTGTTCCAGCACCTTTGCAAGAAAGGGGAGCTGAGAAATGGGTCTGTGGTTCTTTAAAGTCTGAGTATCCGCACCCGCCTTTTTCAACAAGGGAGTAAGTAACCCTGGCTTCTTTGAAATTTAACGGCAGATAGCCCAAGTCTAATGAATAATTTAGTAGTTCCATGACCTGCTTCTCCAGTGACCAAGGCCATTTGAAAAACCCTCAGCGGACAAGGGTCTGCTCGAGATCCAGATTTGGTATGATTTACTAATGACACTAAGGTGGTAGAGTCAATAGTGGAAAAATTAGAGAGATGACTGCTAGGGCAGGGGAGGGAAGTAGTCTGATGACAGGAACTGAGATCAATGTCGGTTCTAGCAATTTCTGAGGTGATATCCTTGACTTTCTGAAGGAAAAAGTCCTGAAATGCGTCACTATTCAAAGATGCCTCTATTGATTTCATCTCCGTTTTTTGACTCAGTTCCTTTAAAATAACAAACGTCTCTTTTGTTTGTTCTCTGCCTGAACAATTCTCCCCTCATAATATTCGGCTTTCCTAGCTAAAAAGGCTGTTTTATAGGTGGAGAGAAGAGCTTTGTAGATGGATAACTCTGCTGGCTCATAGCGTTGTCGCCATCGCCGCTCTGCTTTGAGAAGGAGTTGTTTTTTTCCCTCAACGGTTCATTGAACCATGGGGGGACAGTAAGGCTTCACTTTCTTGGTTTTCTTTCCATGCTAGAGGGCAAAGTTGGATGCAAGGTATCCATTAGATGATCAGTCTCAATATTTTTCCACATTTTTACCCTTCTCCACAGAGGTAGGGGCTGCACTAATTGGCTGTCGCTTGGGACCCAACATCTAAGCAGCGAATGGTCAAACCAAGCACAGGGGCTAATATCTGTTATTTTTGCCTTTGGCTGAGAGGTCCAGATAAGGTCAAGAATATGGCCTATTACATGGGTAGGACCATTGACCAATTGCTGAAGGTCCATTGCGAGCATGGCAGTCTCAAATAGACCTGCTGCTACCTCTCTCTGTACTTTATCCCAATGGTAGTTAAAATCCCCCACTACTAACAAGCGCTTATATCTGGAACATAGATCTAAGTAATGAGTTCCAAAAAGAGATCATTAAAGCTAGGGGTGGTCCTTGTGGAGCAATAGACTACCATGAGGACAATGCAAGATGATTTAAAGGGGATTTGTACCCCCAGAATATCCGCATTGTCACAGCTTTCTGCTATTATTTTAGTAATCATTAGACTCTTTTTAAACAGGAAACGCCACCCCACCACCCTCTGGTGTCCCCTGGTCTGTTTTGCCAAAAGTGTTGGTTTATAATCAAAGTAAATTAAATAGTAATTGTTGGACTGGATTATCAAAGTAACATTTATTCACATAAATTGCCTTATTTATAAGTGCAAACTCACTTCTCAAATTCAGAATAGTTGGTTATATCTACACAAAGGTTTTTGATAAGTGGGCATTGGGGGACAGGAGTGCAAAGCATGGGTGTTCTCCTTTCTCCTGTGAACACATTATGGGTTTTTTCTTGCCTAAATGGATGTATAGTTTTGCATGCTAAAATAGCATTCACAAAGGTTTTTTGTGTTATGCTGGAAACCTGTGATTCACACATGTTTTCATGCACAGTTCTATAAGCTTTGCGAATTCCTGAAAGTTACAAAATTGCACCCATGCAAGTTTGTAAATGCATAGGGCAGATTCACGAATTTCTTTAAGAGTCGGTCCCTTTCACTTATGTACTTTTACCAATCGTGAAGCAAACTAAGGTGAGCTAGTTGAAATCTCTCCTCACTCCCTGTTTGTATCCTGGCAATATCTCTCTAAAACTAACAAACATTTCTTGTTAGACTGTGTGTCGTTACATTAGGTTCTCTGTTTAATTGCGCACCTCATTTACTTTCTGTGTTTGTTACTCTAACATGTAGGTGCTTGTAGCTTTCATGCATCGCAGGTACACGAGAGCTTCCTCTGGCGACTGAGTGAATCAGGCACAGCAGCTTTCTTGCAACGAACCACTATCCAGGGGCACCTCTCACTCCAGCCTGCAGCTCGGCTGAGCTGTCATTAAAGCAAGCAACGTATTAACACAAAGAGAGGTAGGGAGAGTAGGGACACCCTCTTAGTCCCCGGTTATGAATGTATCAACAAAAAAAGAGAGGTCAGTGGTGTTTTGGGAAACCACACTAAAGGAGCAAAACAAGAAAGAACGCTACCTGGCCCGACTTGGGTAGGTAAATCCACATTTACTGCTTTCTTGGTGAGGACCGGATTCAAAGCTTAAAATAACAAGAAAGTCTAAACTCTGTAAATATGACACATTAGTATTTTGCAGCAATTCAAATCAATATGTCCGGATCGAGGAAGAAGCTAGGTTCCACACGGGTGCCAGGCTTTGAGGGTGGTGTGCCGAGTAAGCCTCCACCCCCCTCCTGAGATCCATGGTGCACGTAGCATCATAGAAGAAGTGCGGTAATCCTCCTAAACCAGGAGTCATTGTGAAAGAGCAGATTCTCTTTCCTTTTTGCACTTTTTCACTTTTTTTAAAACACATTTTTTCACTTTCACATCCCTAGGTCAGTGTGAGCCTTAGGGTGCTCATACCACCAGGGTTTATCACATTATACTAGTCCTTTCGTAGGCTGAAACATGTCGACTGATATTACGAATTAATCTGGAATTAACCAAACAATTAACTTTTGGCCAAATTCCCAAACACATAGCTTTTTATCCGTGTCTTAGTGATCTACTAATACATTTTTTTTTCTTTTGATACTCATAAGACACTCTTAATTTTTTCTCACTGCACGCCTCTTTCACTAAACCAGCTCCGCAGTAGTCTGGCGTTGCAGCACACCAAAAAGGCACTCGGCCTTTTTGGTGAGGCCCGATGATGAAGCATGACACCGACCAGGTCGGTGTGTGAGGGCTTTCTTATCTACCCAAGTCGGGCCAGGTAGTGTTCTTTCTTGTTTTGCTCCTTTAGTGTGGTTTCCCAAAACACCACTGGCCTCTCTTTTTTTGTTAATACATTAAAGCAAGCAATCCATCCCTGAGTCAGTGCCAGTTTTGATCCAAAGCTATGCTGATAATAGAAGCTGCAGCCCTGCTTCTTGGCCCCACCCCGTGCTTCTGCCTTTCTAATACTTTTGTGCACGCTCTCTCTGGCCAGAGTAAAGCTCAAATCTGCAAGAATGCTTTAAATGGCCGGAATCTGCAGCTAAACTTGAAAATGGCCAAAATGAGGGAGAAACTATGGTCTGTTATCGCATAACACCTCTGCCACAGATTTGTATTGTTTCTACCTTTTGAACATATGACATCTTAAGCCCTAAATAGCATCTAGCCTGGATGACTTTATAAAATTGTATCCATTCTTCGTTGGACTCTTCCACGTGTGTGTTTAATATTTGTTCATTTTAGGATACAGATCTGGGCAAAATAAATACTTGGGTGAGCACCACTATAGCAAGAACCCATTGTTCGTGAACTATTTCTATTGTAATAAAGGTGGCAAAATGGCATGGGCGTCCGCAGGGGGGGGCAAGGAGGACGCTTGCCCACCCCACACCCCCCCCCCCCGGAGCACCCCTCCTTGCCCCCTCTGCAGACGCCCATGAAAACCGTGACTTCAAGACAGGGTTCTCACTCTCTTTCCTCTCCTTTCTTTTATTTGCTTCCCTGTGAAATGGATCCAAAAAAGGAAGACGCTTTTGCTGCAAATGTCGTATTTTTCTGACATTTTAATTCCATAGTGCAGCATTGGCAATAAAAGGCTAAAAATATGAAAAATAGATAAATAAATCATGAGTAGAGTGCTGCTGTCTAGGTTGGAAGACTGGGCCGACGAGAAGGGGATCCTTGCGAACTCCCAATATGGCTTTAGAAAGGCCAGTGGGACACTAGATCAATTTAGAACTACTAATTAGCAAGTATACCAAGGCTAAGCCTGGTAATTTATATCTTTGCTTTGCCGACTTAAGCAGTGCATTTGGTCTGGTCGACCACTCCCTTCTATGGCCAGTTTTGTTAGAGCTTAGAGCACCAGAGGAAATTATTTTCTTCTTAGCTAGATTATATGATAAGATGCACACCTGTGTGAGCTATGGGGTAAGTGGGGAGTGTACCCCAAACTTTAGCGTAAAGCGCGGAATAAGACAGGGCTGTGTCCTCGCCCCGTTGTTGTTTTCTCTATTTAATAACGGCGAAGATTCCGTTTTGAAAACAGTTAAGGCCGATGCTCCCCAGGTTGATGGGTCTAGTGTGCCAGTTCTGCTTTATGCAGATGACGCTGTGCTCCTATCACGGACCCCTATAGGTTTACAGCGCCTGATGGATCGTTTTTCTGATTTTATAGGGGAGAGGAAGCTGCTGATCAATAAGAGTAAAACCCGTACTATGATTAGTGGGGCTAGAACCAGTAAAAATCATGCCTTTTTTATAGAAGAGGTGAAAGTGCAGCAAGTGGAAAAATTCTGTTACTTGGGTGTTATTTTTTCGTGTGATGGTAGTTGGTCCCAGGATTTAGTAAGTGTTAGGTCAAAGATGGTAAAAAGCGCCTATGGCATATTTAAATTCGCCTCTAAGATCGGTGATAGGCGAATCAGGGATATGATGCCGATTTATAAGGCAAGGATGGTCTCTATTGCATTATATGGGGCAGGGCTGTGGGGCTACACCAATGTAGGTTCTTACAAAGGGAAGAAAATACCTTCCTTAAATAACTTCTTTGTTTACCTACTTCAGCCCCAACTGACTTGATCCACAGGGAAGTGGGGGTTGCCTATTTAGGTAACCTTATTTTCTTAAGGCCTCTGATGCTTTGGCGAGCTATTTGGCGCAAGGAAGAGACAATTTTTAATCAACTTGTCATCAAGGACTGCCTAGACCTGGATAATTGCACTAAGATTCCTTGGCTTAAGTATGTTGTAGACAGTTTTCAGGTTACTTATGGGCTCAACATATTGATAGACCCATGTTCTGTTGGAAATATCCCTAAACAGGATATGAAAAATATTGTTATGTTGTATAGAGGCTAAAAACGTCTAGCAGCTAATGGTTGCCTTACCACAGTCCACCTTTATAATAAATACATCAAAAGTGAAGGCTTCTAGCAGTACTTGAGCCTGGTAAATAGACGAGCCCATAGATTTGTCTTAACTAGACTTAGATTTGGAACGGCTCACGTTCTGGTGGCCTTCACCCAACCAAAGAAGTATCCTGTTGTCCACTTTTACAGAGTTTGCCAGTGAAGCGCTATTTTTGTTTTCTTGTCTTTGTTTTCCCTGGACTTGGAACTAGTGCACCAATCCTGGAGGTACTGCAATGTGTGGATTGGAAAACAAAATGTGTGCTGCAACTCTGCGTCCAGGGATGTGGTCTTTTTACCATACTGCTTACGTTTTGTAGGGATATAAGCAATGGCCATTGAAATGGGTCCATTCAGGGCCCTGTAGTCGTGTGCTTAACTTTTCAGACAAAAGCACTCACTGATTTCTGAATAGTGAGTGTAAAAGCATTAAGGTAACCATGTTGTTCCTGCTTACATTTCCCATGGTTTGCTAAATGTTGCATTCTCTATAAGTGTTTGCTTTTTCCAGGATGTTGTTGTAGGCCGCATATTGCTCTTTTCTAGTGCGTAATTTAAATTGAGCCCCATCCAGGTGTTTATAGCGGGCAACAATTGGGTTGTAGTTGAAGACAGTGGGAGTTTTTCTCAGTGGGGCAGTACGGTGTTCAGTGGGGGAGAGGATGTGGCACTATGGTCAGAGCTGCTGAATTTGAAACTGGGAACCAGGTTCAGCCTTAATAACCAGTCCACCAGACCACTTTCCTGCGAGAGCACAATCACATGCTAGACCTGAAAAGGCTTCGCAACACCTCGGAAGCCCTGGTGTCTTCACACCAGCAGGTGGACCCTAGCATGACAAGTGTAGGTTAACCTTCAAGGCTTGTCCACCACTATCCATACTGAAGTTCACCTCCAGTCTTGCGGGCAGGCCTATGAAGCAGCACACCCTAGAACAACAGTCACTGAGGTCACTGGGAAGGGCCAGCTCTAGGGCTGTGCAACCAGTGTGACCGTACCGGGTGCTGACTTTAGGTGGAGGCATCATGTTTGCACGTATATTATGGTTTTAAAAACGCTTGCTGCCTCCTTCCTGGCCTCCAGCAATTTTCGGCAACAATAAAAATGTCATGATGACTCTGGTGATTAATGTTCTTCCTAGAGAGAGATCAGAATTTTGTCTAGTGGAAGTTCTGACTCATAGAAAGGTAGCTCAGAGGGTTAATGTACAGGCTGCAAAGAACATGTGCCATGCAGATCACAAAGTGCACATAATTTGGTCAGTGGGCTACTGCTTTTGTAAGAAAGATCCTTTTGTTAATTGCAGTTTATAAGTTAAAATCCTAACTTAGAACAGTGAGCTATTAACTGTCATCTAAGAGCTGCATTCAAACTGCAAGGTATAAATTAGAGCGTTATGTTCCCCCCCTCCCAGTCTTTGATTATCCTTATGTCCCAAAAAGTGTGTTTTTGGTGGACAGAAATCAATTCTGATCATTAAGGAGAACCCCCAACCATGGTATTACGTTTTAAATTTCGGGTTTTGTGTTTCTCCAGACCGATCACTATATAACTATACGGGCTACTAGTATGGTTGTCATGTGACTCCTACACCTGTAGTCCTTAGTCTTATGTAACATTTTCTATACAGTGATTTACACACATATTGGTTGTCTCTGTGTAATGTGTGTGATATAAAGTGCTCTGACACCCTACAATGGTATGAGTGGTGCTGTAAATCAAATTAAAACGCATCAGAGAGACAGTGGTTATGGAGACTTGGGGGGCACAGTTAAAGGGTGGTAGTGAGGGAATCCTTGGCAGAGGTGGTCATTGGGGGGCAGTAACAAACATTAATGCACAGGACACCACCAGTGCTATGGCTGGCCCTGCCCTTGAGGCCAGTCTGCCTCACCCATAGGTACCTCCATTGGCCTTGTTTCAGCAGTAGCAGCTGCAACTCACGAGGGATTGACAATGCAGGATTTGCATGCACACCAAACTAAGTTCGCAAACTTCACAGTCTCCCTGCTTCATTTACAATCACTTTTAACATGTACTGCCTGCGGTGGGGCTACTGGAATTAATTATGCAGCAAAGGATGACAAAAATATGCCATAGTGTTGACTAAATTATGCATTAAAAAAAAGGCTGCAGTGTAATGCAGTATATTTTCAGATATTTTATTATTTTGACGTGTGTACACATGCTAACAGTCTCTGGAAAGACTTTGCCTTATTAGTACCAGTGTAACATACAAACGAAGCAGTGAGAAAGGTGACCAGTCAACCTTTGCAATAGGCCATCCACTCCGCAGCAACACAAGTCAAATTTTTTATTAACTTTTGATATGTTTGAGCTACAAACAATTTATTAGTTTAAATGGTCAGATAATGCAGCAGATCTTGCGTTATGGGGCAACTATGGCAGAGCCATAATTTTAGAAAAAACATTTGCAAACTAGGATGTTTTGCCATTCATGTTTGAACTGCTGCTGTGGAAAAAGGGAGAAGTGCTGATGACAGAAACTCCATGGCTCGGAGACAAAAGGCTTGTGTTTCCACATTTTATCGTATTTGGTACACTCTGTGATTAGAAGCATATCCCACTTTGTGAATATATTTTAATGTCAATAACTCATTATAACCTTAAATAATCATGTGTATCCATTGGTTGATTAAACCGGGCAGTGACATACCAAACAAATACAAAAAATTGGGATGTCTGCGCATTCTGGTCACACCTCTGGCTCCACCCAGAGACCCAATCCTTGAGTTATTCCCGCCCTCTGATTCTCCGCCCACTGTTCCTCTACTTTTTTTCACCCACTTCGACCAATGTGTAAGACTCAGCATCCCTGGACCAGTGATGTGCCGCCACTGTGGGCGCCGCATGTGCCACACATTTACAGTGCAGGGCTTCCGCATAAGGGAGCTGGCCATTATTGTATCCCTAAACGTGCGGACGTTGTCAGTTTGACATTGACTACACATAGAGGGACTCTAGGTTTCTTTTAAAAAATATAGCTGCCATTTGGACCTATACATTTTATTTTGTATAAATTAATTGAATGTGTGCAAAATTTAGCAATGCCCGGGGAATTCTAGTAAAGGGAGCACCCCTTGGCGAATCACTAGCGTGTGTGATTGCTGCAATTTTTATTACTGACTTTGTCTTGTGCTTTAACTTTGGATAAAATATATCATGAATTCTAGCGCCCAGAAGCCAATATTGGTAAATATGTGCGCTACAAATAATCCCTAACATACACTGTGCATACAGTATATTTAATCTGGTGCTTTAATCATAGGCTGTTTTAAAGTATTCAGTGCTGAAGACAGCCTTCATTGGTGTTGGATCGAGGACCCGGAAGTCTGCACACCTAGTAGACAGAGATAAAGCAGCTTGTCAGAAAGTTTAGCGTTTTCCCTACAGGGGGTGTTTGTTGGCCTGTGGCAGGGTCAGTCACATGTCCTGGATTCCTGTCATTTAATTGAATCTATCCCAGTTCTGCGCCTCAGTGTTTCTTGTGCCCCACCTGGCACACATCATGTCCGAGGATGGTGATGACTTTAAACTGGTCCTGAGAAGCTTGATTCCGGTCCAGGGAAGACATGGCTTGGCTGTTCGGGCTGGACTGTTCCCATGAGGCACAGGGTCAGACTGATTTGCATATGGCCATGTCTGAACTGGGGTGGCGGAGTGAGCTAAAGAACGGTGATGGATTAAACCCAGATCAGTTGACTGGGGGTGAGTGTTTGTTTTGTCAACGCTCCGTCCATCATCCCTTTGGTTTTTCTTTGTTCGCCCTAAGTTTGCAGGGTATGCTTAGACGTGAGTCCCTTGCTCACTTTGCCACTGGATTCAAGCAGGCCCGGCTGAAGACGGTTGTAATGCTAGAAACTGGTCCTGGGAAGCTTGATTCCGGTCCAGGGAAGACATGGCGTGGCAGTTCGGGCTGGACTGTTCCCATGAGGCACAGGGTCAGACTGATTTGCATTTGACCATGTCTAAACTGGGGTGGCTGAGTGAGCTAAAGAACGGTGATGGATTAAACCCAGATCAGTTGACTGGGGGTGAGTGTTTGTATTGTCAACGCTCCGTCCATCATCCCCTTTGGTTTCTCTTTGTTCTCCCCAAGTTGGCAGGGTAGGCTCAGACTTGAGTCCCTTGCTCACTTTGCCACTGGATTCAAGCAAGCCCGGCTGAAGACGGCTGTAATGTCAGAAACCGGTCCTGGGAAGCTTGATTCTGGTCCAGCGAAGACATGGCTTGGCAGTTCGCGCAGGACTATTCCCATGAGGCACAGGGTCTGAATGATTTGCATATGGCCATGTCTGAACTGGGGTGGCGGAGTGAGCTAAAGAACGGTGATGGATTAAACCCAGATCAGTTGACTGGGGGTGAGTGTTTGTATTGTCAGCGCTCCGCCCATCATCCCCTTTGGTTTTTCTTTTTTTCGTTTTACCTCGTAGAACATGGGGGGAAAGATACAGACAGAGCAACGAAGCCAGTCACACTCCCAATAGAGAAGCTAGACAACATGATGCCTGTAGGAGAGTAGGGTCTGCTATCCTATGGTCACCCCAAATTTTTGCTTTTTGCTTCACTGGTTTATGACTTAATGTGGCTGTGGGCCTGCTAATCAGACCCACAGCTTGCTGTTCTCTCTCTAAATTAATGCCAATGCACTCTAGGTGCATTACGAATTGGATCTGGTTCACCTTATAGGCCCCTGTAAAGGTGTACCCCAGGTACCCAGGGCATAGGTTATCCAAGGCCTACCAGGGGCTGCAGCATGTATTATGCCACCCCTGGCCTGGCCTCCATATTTGACACAACTGGCTGATCAATCAGCTGGGATAAGTTGGTGTAATCACCTCTTACTTAGGTATAGTATATCTATATCTAACCTATATGGACACATGTTAACCTATAAGTCCCTCCTATGGAAGGCCTCGACAATCCTGGAGGCAGAGTGCTTGGTTTCATGTGAGATGGTACTCTGGCACGAGCTGAGCCTGTCTGCAGCTGTCGGGAACAACTCCCTTAGCTGTTCCGGGATATTGCCATACCATATACTCTTAAGTGCATTATAATCCTTGCGGTTACTTGCTAACTTTGGTTTGGCGTTATCAAAACATGTCGAGTAAGGTGTCATACGAATTGGAATACTACCCCATCGCCAATTCTGGCGACGGGGGTAGCATTCCACCCTTCTAGAGGGACACGACATGTACAGAACCTGAACCCCAGTTAAAGTTAAACTCGAGCCTCAGCATCACAAAATGGATGCTGCCACCACAGACACAAGTCTGACCTCCTGCTGCTGGGAGTCCTTCCAGTGAGGGAGGCTTGGACAAAGGGTTTCCTGCCTTGGGAGGTGCTAGCACCACCCCAGACAGGATTTTGAGTATTAGGTAGGACAGGGCTGAATAGAATGAGACATGCCTGGGGCACACAAGGTGTCCCTGTGCATATGCCAGTTCAAACCAGTGCTGGGGCTTTCCAGCCCCAGTTCTGGCACGGAACTAGACAAAGGAAAGGGGGTGTAACCACCCCCCTTCCTGGTCCCACCCAGAGGAGGGACCTAGCAGGTGATCGGGCCCCTAGATTTGGAATAAGAGTAGGAGCTGTGTCCCAAGACTTCAGATCATCCTGACCTCGACTTGAAACTAAGAAGAAAACTGGACTTCGACATTCTGCTGCACAGAAGACTGAAGAACATCTCCCTTGTGACCAAGGAGTGACCACCCTGTGAATACAGGCACCATCCGGCAACTCGATGTCTGCTTTGCTGCTGCCTCACGCGGGAGCCCGAGCCCGACAAGACCTGGATTCCCAGACATATCAAAGTCCGATCCACAGTCCCTGAAAAGAAGAGATCTGTGGAGGCACCGAGAGACGTGGGACCGGCCATCTTGGAAGATTCACGAGAAGCTGACCGCAGCACCCGAGTCACCATCGATGCTGTGCTTTGGGGTTTGAGAAGCCCCAAAACCGAGCAGCATCTGCACTGAAGATCAGCCCCCCAGCATCTCCACGATCTGCGTGCGGCCCTTTTGCATTTTTGCCACTCAACGCGTCATCCCAGTTACTGGCCCGTTGGCTAGTGGCCATCTTGGTGGCTCCAACGTCTCTTTTTGTTTGTTCTCTGCCCGAATAATCCTCCCCTCATAATATTCGGCTTTGCTAGCTAAAAGGCTGTTTTATAGGCGGAGAAAAGAGCTTTGTAGATGGATAACTCTGCTGGCTCACAGCTTTGTCGCCACCGCCGCTCTGCTTTTCGAAGGAGTTGTGTTTTTTTCCCTCAACGGTTCATTGAACCACGGGGGGACAGTAAGGCTTCACTTTCTTGGTCAAGGTTAGCTATTTCCATGCTAGAGGGCAAAGTTGAATGCAAGGTATCCATTAGATGATCAGTCTCAATATTTTTCCACATTTTTACCCTTCTCCACAGAGGTAGGGGCTGCACTAATTGGCTGTCGCTCAGGACCCAACATCTAAGCAGCGAGTGGTCAGGCCAAGCACAAGCGCTAATATCTGTTATTTTTGCCTTTGGCTGAAAGGTCCAGATAAGGTCAAGAGTATGGCCTTTTTAATGGGTAGGACCATTGACCAATTGCTGAAGTTCCATTGCGAGCATGGCTGTTTCAAATAGACCTGCTGCTACCTCTCTCTGTACTTTATCCCAATGGTAGTTAAGATCCCCCACTACTAACAAGCGCTTATATCTGGAACATAGATCTAAGTAATGAGTTCCAGAAAGAGCTCATTAAAGCTAGGGGTGGTCCTTGGGGGCCGGTAGACTACCATGAGGACAGTGCAAGATGATTTAAAGTAGATTTTTACCCCCAGAATATCTGCATTGTCACAGCTTTCTGCTATTATTTTAGTAATCATTAGACTCTTTTTAAACAGGAATGCCACCCCCCACCCCTCTGGTGTACCCTGGTCTGTTTTACCAAAAAGCCTAAAATTCAGCTGGAAGTGCTGTAATGATATCTGGGGCTGCTGCATCCCCTAACCAGGTTTCCGTAAGTGCCAGAATACCAATTTCTCCTTCTTGTAGCAAGGAGAACACCTCAAGATGGTACTTTTGTAAAGAGCGTGTATTTAATACTGCTACCTTTAAACCCCGTGTTATAGGAACAAAGGCCTTTTCCTGAATCGTCAGAGGGGATGGCCTGCCCCACGCCTACCCTGAGGCCTCAATGCTATTTATCCTCAGTGCATTGCACCTTTTAAATAAAGTCTCTGCTGAATAACAAGAGAAGCGGTGGAGTATCTATTGAGCAGGCAAAGGGCTAAATGTTAAACACCAGCGAGTGTGTGTGGGGAATGGAAGAGTTCTGTGTGTGACAGGACTGTAGGGGAGAAGTACATGGGAGAGAAAGAGCAAGCAAGGGAGAGAGAGAGCAAGCAGAAACGAGAGAGATAGAGAGAGAGTGGGCATTTTAGGGGTAAAGTTGAGAAAACGCAAGAGGGAGAGAGCTGGAAAACACATGCCCTCTAATGGAGTCCTTAACCAAAAACAAAATAATACCTCCCCAAAGATGAGCAGAGGAAGGACACAAGGCAGCCAGTCAAGAGGATAGTAAAGAGGCTATGTTCCAGGTGAGGAGCAAAGACTAGGTGGACAAGTTAAGCAAAGATATAAGAATCAAACAAGTGCAATTGATAATAAATCCCACCAATTGCAAGCTATGGGTGTGCTCTAATCCCCTGTACGTTCTTGGTAAACCCACAATTGGTCCTTTGCAACCAGACACCTTACACTGTCTGGCATTCTTGACCTAAAAGGGAAAAATCTTCAGGGAAAATCTAAATAGTTAAAGTGTTAATTTATAATCAAAGTAAATTAAATAGTACTTGTTGGACCTGATTATCAAAGTTACATTTATTCACATGAATGGCCATATTTATAAGTGCAAACTCACTTCTCAAATTCAGAATAGTTGGTTATATCTACACAAAGGTTTTTGATAAGTGGGCATTGGGGGACAGGAGTGCAAAGCATGGGTGTTCTCCTGTCTCCTGTGAACATATTATGGGTTTTTTCTTGCCTAAATGGATGTATAGTTTTGCATGCTAAAATAGCATTCACAAAGGTTGTTTGTGTTATGCTGGAAACCTGTGATTCACACATGTTTTCATGCATAGTTCTATAAGCTTTGCGAATTCCTGAAAGTTACAGAACTGCACCCATGCAAGTTTGTAAATGCATAGGGGCAGATTCACGAATTTATTTAAGAATCGCTCCCTTTCACTTAATTACTTTTACCAATCCTGAAGCAAGCTAAGGTAAGCTAGTTGAAATCTCTCCTCACTCCCTGTTTGTATCCTGGCAATATCTCTCTAAAACTAACAAACATTTCTTGTTAGACTGTGTGTCATTACATCAAATTATCTGTTTAATTGCGCACCTCATTTACTTTCTGTGTTTGTTACTCTAACATGTAGGTGCTTGTAGCTTTCATGCATCGCAGGTACACGAGAGCTTCCTTTGGTGACTGGGTGGATCAGGCACAGCAGATTTCTTGCAACGAACCACTATCCAGGGGCACCTCTCACTGCAGCCTGCAGCTCGGCTGAGCTGTCATTAAAGCAAGCAATCCATTCCCGAGTCAGTTCCAGTTTTGAACTAAAGCTATGCTGATAATAGAAGCTGCAGCCCTGCTTCTTGGCCCCACCCCGTGCTTCTGCCTTTCTAATACTTTTGTGCACGCTCTCTCTGGCCAGAGTAAAGCTCAAATCTGCAAGAATGCTTTAAATGGCCGGAATCTGCAGCTAAACTTGAAAATGGCCAAAATGAGGGAGAAACTATGGTCTGTTATCGCATAACACCTCTGCCACAGATATGTATTGTTTCTACCTTTTGAACATATGACATCTTAAGCCCTAAATAGCATCTAGCCTGGATGACTTTATAAAATTGTATCCATTCTTCGTTGGACTCTTCCACGTGTGTGTTTAATATTTGTTCATTTTAGGATACAGATCTGGGCAAAATAAATACTTGGGTGAGCACCACTATAGCAAGAACCCATTGTTCGCAAACTATTTCTATTGTAATAATGGTGGCAAAATGGTTCAATAAGTTGAACACTTGGAGCCCAATTCACAAAGTGTAGTAAAGTTAGGAGAGCAGAGTCTCCGCATTCGGGGAGACATCTGCACGCGGCACACTCTCTGCAGTGCACCGTACAGAGATTCCAACCCAAACACAGAGATTCAGCACTCGTAACTTTACTACATGGAGGACCATTTGTGTGCTGAAACGTGATGCTCTACAACTCATGAGTTCGAATTCCAGCAAGGCTAGCTTGGCCTTACATCCTCTTGAAGTCAGCAAATTGAGGAAGATGTTATTGGGAAATCGTACCTCTGCTGTTAAGAGAGCTTGGACATGGCATGATTGTTGTATGAAGCACGAAGTAATAAACAATTTATTATTATCATTCTCTATTGCATTAAGATAAAGAGCGTGAGCTTCAATATATCACCCCAGCCGGCTCCAAGTCAGTGGACCAACTGCCAAGAACCTATTTAGCATAACAACGATGGGACATCAACAATTCGGCAATTAAGGGGACAAAGGAATAGTAGGGATGTGAGTTGGCTATCATCAAACAATTTGGTGAAGCAGGAGTGCCAACACCACAGTGCAGGACTCCTTCTTTCAAGATTCTCACCACTCCATATTAGGGTGAGAGGACTATGGGACTGGACATTTTCTCTGTAAGTGGTAAAATCAAATGATTGTTGGGTTGCATTCCTGTGTTCTTATCACATACTTGCTACCAGTATTTAGTTGATTGAAGATTTTCCTATAGGTTTAAAAAATGAGCGGAGAAATAGGATGAGAAAGGGATCACTCAAGAACGCCCAATATGTGACAAAGGGTGGCTGAGAATAATTCAAAACATGCCCTCTGGTTCTATAGTTTCCGTCTTGCTCATTCCACATCAACTGCTGTGTAAGTGGTTCTGATGGCGATACTCAAGAACGACTCTCACCAAAGAAATGCCAGTGTGCCGTAGAATCTGCCCAAACTTTAAATAGAGAGAGAGCCAGGATTAAACATAAAGCCTCCTAGTGCCAAGGCTAAAACTTTCCTAATGCTGCATATCTAGCGGTGGAGTTTGGGTGTTGTCGGCTGACCACCTTAGTGACTTGCATACCTTGTTGGAGGGGGGGATGGAGAGGAGGGGGGTCTTTATAAAGGATTTCTTATAGCACTCCTTACCTTAACTGAGCCTGTTACTATGCACTCCTAACGTTTACATATAAGAGATGAAAGGCAAAAAGAGATTGTAAGGATTAAGATTCTATTTTATTCCAATTCAATAATCAAGCTACTTCCTTTTTACATTTAATTCACCCAAGGACAGGACAGCAAGCAGAAAATGTTTACTCCAAGGTGCAGTATGGGGATAGGACAGAGATACAACATTTCACAGTATTGTTAAATGTATGACTCTTATAGAGACAAGGGGTTTAATTTAGAGGGCAGTAAAAAATGAAACCCTAAAAATATCTCAGCATCTCTGTCCACACCATGTACATGCTTCGCTTCTCCTACACCCACCTTACACCCCGACAACTTCCTCCCTCCTGGCATCAATGTGGTCCTCAAAAGCAACACAGACAATACGTTTTGGCCCTTAGGAAAATGTCTGCGAGTACCCACGTCAATCAATCAATCAATCAAAGATATGTTTATTGAGACCCATGTCACGTTTGAGTATCACTGAATTTCCTGGGTGGGAAATGGGTAAAAAACACAGTGTTTCCATAGGAAATTGGTGCAGCCAATCCAGTCCCATAAAAAGTCCCCATTTCGTAGGAAATCCTCAGGGGACAACTGTGGTATTTCTGCATTTCCAAATTACTAATACCTGCATTATTAATAAATCCAGAAGTGGAAATACCTGGTTAGTGTATCTTAGAGAAATGTAATTCTCCCCAGAATAAATATAAATATTCAGCTGATAATGAAAGAAATGGAAAAGCCTAAAGCAACTTTAAAAAAAGTGTAAAAGAAGAGATAAAATGTAAAGAAGTATCTGATTTGAACAGATCAACAGAACCAATCACTAACATTTGTAGTTATAATACAAATTATTAACCCTCCTGCAGTTATCTGCAATCAGACTAATTATTAATTAAAGTAGCAATACAACTAAAATGCACACACTTTTCTTCAATGAATAGTATGATTTCAGAATTTCTGGTGGTTATATTTGAAAAGGTTTACCATCACCATCTTCATTTTACACTAACAGTTGTTTGAAAAAAGTTAAACTATATTGGTCATGTATATAGATTCATGGATTTTCACACACATACATATCCAGATCCCATAGTATTCAGTTACCACATTGTGGCTAATGTTAATTATGCTCAGTAGGACATCTTGACAGGTTATCAATAGCCACAGGTACTACATGACTCCTCTTTTCCAGTAATCCTAGTTAGCACATAATTAAACATTTCCATGAATACAATAAACCCAGTTGACACATTATTGGCTGTTTGACTGCTTCCTTTATGTCTATTTAGTACATCCCTGTCAATTTCCATTAGACTCAATTGCCATGTTACTGTCAAGTTCCATTATACCTAGTTAGAGCAATATGGACAATTTATTTCTATTCAGTGAGTGTTCTTTATGAACAGAATTTCTAAATTTGGACCCTCAATTATTTTTGGGGGTCCTGCAAATGCACACCTTGGAGTCTCTTTCAACAATTTATGTCAAGTTCCTCAGTACGTGTGTGACCTTTTGGTTGTCAGTACTCTGGCATGGCCGCTAGAGCAGGTAAGTTCCTTAGGGTGCCCCCTTTTTGAAGGCAAAGACAGGTTCTTTCACATTTATTCTGACAATTTTTCCACAATAGATTCTTTCTATGTTCATCTGCTTTGTACCCTTGCCATTCTTCATAACAGGAGTTGAGACTGCATTGTCATTTTCGCCCAACTGCATCAAAGTCAATTGCATTCGCACACAGTGCGAATAGCAATTTTCGGCCGTTTGTGAATGCAATTGACTAATTTGGAATGCTTCATGCATTTCGCAATTTTAGGAATCGCAACCATGTTGCGATTTCTAAAATTGCGATTGCATTTAAGAAATCGCAATTTGAGATTTCTTAAATGCAATGCATGATTATTTTTAAATTGCGAATTCGCTATTTGGAAGGGGTAAATTAGCATGAAGTTGAACTTCATGCTAATTTACTGAAAACCTTCAAACATGCACTAGTTGCATATTTGAAAGTTTTAATGTACACACACACATGTCCTTGGGTCATGTGTGTGTGTAAATTGCACTCAAAGTTAAATTTCAGGGGTGCAGGGAGGGGTTCTTTGGACCCCCCCTTCACCCTTGAAATTGCATTCACATTTTGGGATTCACAAAATGAAATTCGCAAAATGTCAATGCCTTCCCATTCATTCCTATGGGCCTTTTGGCCAATAGGAATCAATGGGGAGGGTTTCATTAATTGCGTTTCGCAAATTGTGAATCGCAATTAAGGAAAAATACCGAATCGCAATAATAAATGCGAATTTTTCATGCATTGCCGTTTGAGATTTCTAAATTGCGATTCCTTAATTTTCGCAATTTAGGAATCGCAAACGGCAACAATGATGCATGTGGCCGTTTGTTTGTAGAACCTTTATGATGTAATCGGAACGCCTGTTCCCCAGATGCTACAGGCAAACAGATGAGGTCCCCTATAAATGTGGCCCCATCTTTGCCTCAGATGCCATTCCCTGTTGGAGCTTCGAGGTGTTCCACAAACACAAAAGTGGAAATTGTCAGTGACTTTTCAAAGGGCACCTCTTGACTTCTTCAGCATGTCTCTTTGAAGGTGGAGGACATACACGCCTCTATGTTTGGGGTTGGAGTTCTCACAGCAATAAATAGTGAATTGTGTGTTCTGCAGATTATCCAATTACATTGATACAGCCGAGGAAGTAGGGCAGTGAATGAATGTCTAGGTCAGTAATTCTTAACCTGTGCCCCGCAGACAGAGGCCTACTCAGGGGGGTTCTCAACTGTTTAGTACATTAGTTCATATTAGCAGATTAATAAAGTATATACATATAACAAAAAATATATAATATTGAACTTTTAAAAATGCTTTGTAAATATGAAGGAGTTAAAATTTGGAGGTAAAAGATTTGGTTGGTATACTTACTTGATTCATGGAACTAGTGCAAGTTGGGTAAGCAGTATTATGGATGATTAGTGGCCTCAGCTGAAGCACAATATGCACCAACAAAAATAGAGCATGCATTAGAAGCAAAAGAAAGTGAAATGCTAGGATCCAGCTTCCAGCATATTGCGTTGCTTTTTAGAAATGAAACTAAAAGTGCCAACTGCTCATCAAGAAACATGTGTATTTTAAATTAGTTTTGTTATATAAAAAAATAGTCCATCATTTGTGTATTTTTGTAAGTATGATTGTTTCTGTTTTTTTGCGTATTTTTAGGGGGTGGGGGATTGCTTAGGCCGCTGTTACCAGCTTCCGATACTAGTGGGGTTCCACAGAGGTCAATACGTTAAGAACTGCTGGTCTAGGTTGCTTTCTGGTAGCCCTCTTGACTCCAATGCCTACTCTTCCTTGTTACAGCACTAGCCTTCTGCACCCCCACCTTTAGTGGTACTACTTCAGCAACCCTTGGCCTACATGCGCAGGATATGATGGGAGGCTACGTAGTTGTACCCACTCTTAAAAGTGATTGGAGTGGTAGCGATGTTGTGTTTGATTTTCGACCACTAGTAGGTTTCCTGTCTTTGAGCTGGATGTCACATCATTGCTAAGAGTGCTCACACTGATGAAGATAGGATTGAAAGTATTTGATTTGATTTGATAGTGAAATTTATATAGTGCTTGAATGCCCAAGGGTGTCTATCCGCTGCGCGGAGGTGTCTGCCAAGATTTCAGTGTACACACATGGAGAAGAAGCAGTGGTAGCCGAAGGTAGGTTTCGGATGGGTGTCCAACACCTTCTGTGATGCCGAGCGGTACCACAGCAAAATACCAGGCTTGGAAGTGAACCTTGCAGATTCCTAGTTTTTGTTATGTAATGTGGTTTGTGTAGCGGGCACAGTCACTAATTACTTAACTTCACAGCACTTGGCCCCGAGCTTGTCTACGTGTCATGGGAAATAGACCTTCTCCAGTTATGGTCAAGCAAGCCACGCCCTGTAGGTTCCTATGCTTGCACTGACACAAGCTCACATGCAGAGGTTTCTTGTTTTAAACGAGAAATAAAGCTTTTTACAAGCACTTAAGAGTGCCTCGAAGCCAACTATGCAATATTGGCTAACACAAAGAATTTCCGTCGGCAGGCTGACATTTCGCTGACATTTCTCTCTTAAAACCTGCCTCACCTTTATTAAAAATAACCAATCATCTTTCTCCGTATATTTTTTGAACAGGCAGGGGGCCTAGACTCCCTCAGCATTCACAGACGTCAGCTCCCGAGGTTATTAATTTGTGGCCTGGTCCTGCTCTTAAGCAGCAGAAAGAAAGATTTATTAGCTGGCCCAGCCCCAGCTCAAAGTTAGCTGCAAACTTTGAAGCTAACCCGAAATCTATAACAAGTTCCTCGCACTGTAATTAAGTGTTTTTTGAAAGCCTCTGTTAAGCCACCGGGGAAGAAGCGCTGTCTCATCCGTCTATATTATTACACTGTCAACAGAAGCCCCCTCCCTGTTCGCGCGGTGCCCGGCGCAGATGGCGGTATATTTTCATTTCATTGCAGACGTTTAGAAATGTCAGGGAAGTTTTGCACAGGGCGGAGGCTGCTCTTGAAATGGATGCCAGAAAAGGACAGGTCTGCAGAGGAAACCGGGCGTATGCCTGACAGGAGACCCCAGAAATGCCAGGATGGCCGAAGCTGAGTCAGTCACAAGTCAGGCATTCGACTGACTGTGTCCCAGCCCTATTAGCTTTCCAGGGATTCCACCTATCAGAAAAATCCGCTAATTTCTATGTAGGCCACTGCAGTTTAAGATTATATTTGTGTATTGTAATCACTATCGGCCATATTCATCAACATGAATAGCGCTCGCAAATGGCCAGATTCTGAGAATCTGGCCGTTTGCGAGTGCGATTTTTGCATTTGGGATTCATCATCCCAAATGCAAAAATCGCTATTACCGAAATCGCATATTTGCGAGGAATTGGATTTAAGGAATCTCTAATAGAGATTCCTTAAATCCAATTCATCAACCAATTGGAAATTGCGAATTCGCAATATTTGGTCGCAATTTACCACCAAGTCTGACTTGGTGGTAAATTGGGAAAAAAGAGTAAAAAGCACTTTAGTGCATTTTTTTCTTTTGCATGTTACACACACACATGTCCTCTGGACATGTGTGTGCGCAACACCTGTTCAAATGTGCATTTGAGGGGTGCTACAGGGTGTCCTTTGGACACCCCTGGCACCCTTCAAATCGCAATCTTATTTGCGATTAGCAAATTGCTAATCGCAAATAAGGAATACTCCCCATTCATTCCTACGGGCCTTTTGGCCCATAGGAATGAATGGGGAGTTTTTCCTTATTTGCGATTAGCAATTTGCTAATCGCAAATAAGGAATCAGTAGGAATCGCAATAAATTTTGCTAATCCTACATGAATCCCGTTTTGCGAGTCCTTAATAGCGAATCGCTATAATTCGCTATTAGGGCCTCGCAAAACGGGAGAATGATGAATCAGGCTGCAAGTTTCTGCAGTGTTTCTTAAATTGTGTGGGATGAGCTTTGGCGCTACACAGTAAATAAATCAAAGTAGTTCATACCTGTTAACTTTCCCTTGCTGTATACCAAGAAGCAGGAGTCTCTGCCATCCAGCTGTTCACAAGGAGGTCGGAGACTTGAGTTCTCCAGACTTAATGAAACTACAAATGACATTCAAAGCATCCATTTTGATTTCATCTGTATGTTCATATCCAGGGTATGGTTACTGGTGGAATAACTGGTCGACAGGCAAATGATGTCCCTTGTTTTCTGTATTGTTTCGTAACTACTTCTATTAGCCACATTGTTGTATTGGTTCTTTATTTGTTGTGTAATTAAAGAAAACTATTTTGAATTTTTTTTTAAAAAACTGACACACAAAAATAGAAGAAAAAAAAGAAAACAGAGAAAACCCTAAAGTTAGGCAAATGTCTGCTGAACAGGAAATAACCTTGAAAGAGTAGTGGAGAAAATATCAAGGAAAAACAGAACCTAAAGGACTGATGACAACTGATAGCCCAATAACCTGCCAAACCCACATTCGCTAAGGTACACCCCCCAGTAACGTTGGCTGAGCAAACGAGCCTCAATGAAGTGCCATCGGCTACAACTGCCGAACTTGGAATAGAGGAACCAGGCTTGAATCCTGGCTTTGGCTCAACATCCTGTGATTCTGGTCGAAACAGAGCCAGATATGTCATTCTACTGGTTGCAAAAACTGGTTGGAATTTGCTAACAATATTTTTGCGGTCAGTATGCCCTATGTATTAATAGGTCAGTTTGTAAAATTCCAAATTGGAATGATTTGCAATCCAACCTACCTACTTGATATTCATTAGGCAGATGGCAAATTGTGACTCATTCCTAATGGAAATAATCACAGTGATGTGGCCTGTAAGGATCAGCAGACCCCCATGTCTGTGATTGCTTTTAAATAAAGAAATGTTTTTTTTTAAAGCAGCTCAGTTTGCTTAAATGAAATGTGGATTGTTAGAACTGGGGATCTCTAGTTGCCTGAGGTAGGTAGCTTAGTCCAATAATGGCCACTTGCTTCTAGTTAGGGAAAGGATGGACACCCTCTTAGATAACCCCTGCGCACCCCCGGTAGCTTGGCACGAGTAGCCAGGCTTATCTCCATGGCAATGAGTAAAGCATTTGCAACCACACTCCCAGTAACACAGTGATAACACCACAAATGGACACAACACTGGTTTTATAAAAATAGCGGTATCTTTATCAAAAGTAATACGATGAGACCAAACAATAGAAATCCAACATATGCGTATTAGTAATATTTCACTTTGCTGGTTATTAGGCCATCAATCACTTGTAAGTTCTTGCGCTATTAATGAGCAGTTCACAATGATCTAATGCAGTCCTGATCAAATGCTATGCAGTTCGTAATGCAGTTCGTAATGTAGTAGTAAGATAGTCCTTAATGCACGTACTAATGCAGTTCTTAACGCAGGAATAATGCATATCGTAATGCAAGAATAATGTGGTTCGTAATGCAAGAATAAGGCAGTTGATAATGCAAGGATCAGGCACTTCGTAATGCAAGAATAATGCGGTTTGTAATGCAAGAATAAGGCAGTTCGTAAAGCAAGAGTCAGGCACTTCATAATGCAAGAATAATGCGGTTCGTTATACAAGAATCAGGCAGTTCGTAATGCAAGGAATAATGCTATACGCCAATCTGCGCGGTCAACTCGGGGCCCACTAGGCCCCAACAGCAGAGACAACGGTTGTAAGCTTAAAGGGGCGGCCCCGGTACTGCTGGGCAGGTACGGGCCGTTCAGGGACTCAGCGCGTCTAACGCAGTGCAGCGGGAGAGAGATCAGAGCACTACTGTACTCCTCTGCACACCTCCCCAGGCCACACACGCTTGCAGCTCCCGACCGGAGTCCAAGTCTTACCAGGAGGATGCGCTGCCTTGCTCTCTCTCTCTCCCCGCTTGTCGGACGTCCTGCTGGGCAGCTCGATGACGTTGCAGCTCCGTTGTTAGGCGACGCAGTAGCTGGACGGGTTACACCACTGCCTTCTGCTTTGTTGACCATTTTGGGTAGATTCCTCTTGGCGAACAACGATTTTGATCCCTTTCACCTGGGAGCTTCCTTAGCTTCAAGAAATTCTTTAGCACGTTGCGGCTCGGGCCAGCGGCGGTGATCCTTACTCGCAGCCTCAGTTACGATGACGTTAAGGATAAGGGGGTCCCAGTGAAAAAGAGGAACATACTATTTGGAAGCTATTTAAATAAATCAGGTAAACAAAAAATGCATCTATAATGTTTAATTCACATTATAGGCAGAAAGGCAGTAATAAGCAATTACAAGAATTACAAAATTGTAGTTGTATATGTGCCCTTGGGGGGGGAAAGGGGAGACGTGAAATTGTGAGGGTAAAGTGGGAGGGAATTCGTGACAATAAAAACACGGTATTGATCAAACAATAGTATAGGTTCAATGTCAAATATTCAGTGAAACAAATAATGAATCAATACAGAGATTTCACAATACACATGCCCCAATGTCCATATTATACAAGTATTGTGGGTTGGAGGGGGCTGTGTTTGAAGACAAGGACGTATGTCGACGTTTCGACCCTATAGGAGCAGGAATAGTTGGACTCCTTGCAATTGGGTCTTCATCAGGACGGGGACGGGTGGGGCAGACAACCTATTATTAGAAAATCGAGTTAAATATAATATTTAATAATGCATAAATCTCTAGTATATTGTGGGTAGACACATCATATACAAAAAAGCGTACCTGAATTAATCAGTCTAGGAGGTTAGAATTTCAGGAGAGAGAGTCGATGAGGAGTATTGTATCCTGGGAAAAATTATTAATGTGCCAATTAAAATTATAAAAATATAATCAGGTTGATTGTATCTATTTTATAAAGGGTAAAGAGATTGTCGTGAGACTTACATAAAGTCAGCTTTTCATCGAAAAAGATCCGGGTACTGGATAGGGAGAGCCACTCATCCGAATCTATACAAAAGGGGAACGGCATTTACAATTGGGCCAAGTCGGGATGGAGAGAGTCGGAATTGAAATTCAAGGGCGACAGCGCTTACCGAGTGGTGTTAGGTTTCTCGCTAAACCCACGGCAAGAAGGATAATGTCCGATTCAATCGGGAACGGTATCCTGTAGTGGGGAGAGAGTAACGGGGCGCCATTAGAGTTTAGATAGCGGAATGAAAGAGTCATTAAAGTGATAGTTGGAGGAGCCAGTAACTAGCAAGGCTTACTGGTCACGAACGCTTTGGAGTTTCTCTCGGGAACCTCGAGGCAAATGGGGAACTTCCTGATGCCTTAGTTGACATGGCAACAGGGGGTCACGTGGGGTGGGGAAATGGAAGAAAGACTTCGAGGAGCCATTCGTAACCAAGGAGATCAGATTGTTTAGAGTGACAATTAGACCAAAGACGAACAATGTCGAAGGAAATATTTACCAAAGTATAAAACCCTGTACGTGGACAATATTTTCAACCGTCATGTTGAAATACGGATTGGGAGTGAGATACTCCTCATCGACTCTCTCTCCTGAAATTCTAACCTCCTAGACTGATTAATTCAGGTACGCTTTTTTGTATATGATGTGTCTACCCACAATATACTAGAGATTTATTCATTATTAAATATTATATTTAACTCGATTTTCTAATAATAGGTTGTCTGCCCCACCCGTCCCCGTCCTGATGAAGACCCAATTGCAAGGAGTCCAACTATTCCTGCTCCTATAGGGTCGAAACGTCGACATACGTCCTTGTCTTCAAACACAGCCCCCTCCAACCCACAATTCTTGTATAATATGGACATTGGGGCATGTGTATTGTGAAATCTCTGTATTGATTCGTTATTTGTTTCACTGAATATTTGACATTGAACCTATACTATTGTTTGATCAATACCGTGTTTTTATTGTCACGAATTCCCTCCTACTTTACCCTCACAATTTCACGTCTCCCCTTTTCCCCCCCCCAGGGGCACATATACAACTACAATTTTGTAATTCTTGTAATTGCTTATTACTGCCTTTCTGCCTATAATGTGAATTAAACATTATAGATGCATTTTTTGTTGACCTGATTTATTTAAATAGCTTCCAAATAGTATGTTCCTCTTTTTCACTGGGACCCCCTTATCCTTAACGCTAGTCACCCAGGTCCCAGCGACTTCATTGGGTTAACCCTTCTCTTCTATACCATACTTCGTGCAGACGCTGTCTGCGAGGTTTTTTCATTTAGAATTCAATTCTACACTCTAGGGTATTCACATAACTATGGTTGAACGTGAACTATTGTCCTACTCTGAAGATTACATTGACAAAGTTCTCGAGAATCCTGACCATAATTTTCTGACCACAGAGATACTCACTATAGACTTCAGTCTAAAAGATAAAATTCAACGGCTAGAACGCCTTGAAAAGAAGTTTATCCGCACCCGCTGGCACGGACACCTACTCACGAAATATCTAAAGGAGAACATCATCCCGATTGCCCTACAGATAAAGATTGAACCAGCTATCTTTGTCGAGGTTCCTAAATTCAGGGAAGGGTTTAGTCATATATCGAATAACTGTTCTCGCCATTGGATGGTGCTTGGGATAGAAACAGCTGCCCAACAGATCCAAATACTGACTAGCGAAATTAAGTCACTTAGAGCTGAGATTGCTGCGGATGCTAACCTAGCAGGGGCTAAAGAAACCCTCAACAATCTGGAAGCCACTTTGAAAGACTTTGATCTCACCACCCAAAATCGGAAGCTAGAGAAACTCGCCAGAGATATCAGACTATATGACAAAAAGAAAACTTACCCTTACCTCCAAGACGATTATTATAAACAAGATCAACAAGGGAGATTCACCAACAGAGGCCGAGGAAGCTTTCGTGGTAGAAAGAATTACAACACCTTCTCCGACTCTTCCTACAGTTCAGAAGGCGAACAAGAATTTGCTGGTCCCAGTCGTCCATATAACTATCCGGACTACGGTTATCAGTCACCACAATACACACCTTTTTTAGGACAACGACCCGCACCATGGCGCCCCCCGAGAGGCAGAGGGAACTATTCCAACCGAGGCCAGACACGTGGACAGAACCAGAACAACACCAACTGGGACACCGGACGAGGCCAAGCCTCGAAACAGGTACATTTCCAACAGGAACAGCATGGAGAGAGAACCACACGGAACAAAACCTACCGTTGGTAAGGCACACACCCACCATCAATCCCGTGGTGAATATCTCACACTATACTCTAAATGAACATGAACTACGTGCATTGAGCAAAGGACTATCATATGTCCCCACCAATAGACCTGATCCTTTCACAGTCCGTACTGAACTGTTCAAATTTTTCAGGAAAGTCAGACTCAAATACTTTTTCAGAAATGCTGGCCCATATAGGAATCCTTCCTACACGGGTCTTAGGATTCCGTCCACGTTCGTCCCACCCTCCTGCACCATGACTAATAAAATCTTGGCATACGAGGCAGTTGTATGGAGAGATGTGAATTCAACTTTACTCAACCATACCTACACGAGGTACAATACCAGCAAAACTGAAAAAAATGCCCTCCTATCATTGGCTAAGAACACCGAGGTTGTGATTAAACCTGATGATAAGGGCGGTGCTATTGTCATCCAGGACGTCAAGAAGTATGAATCCGAAATCCAACGCCAATTAACAGATGGGATCAGCTACCAAAAACTACTTTCTGATCCCTCTCAAGCTATAGCAAGTGAGATCTTGGAAATAACCCAACTGGGACTGGATCTTGGGTTTCTCTCTAAAAATGAATTTGACTACCTTAACCAAAAACATCCACGTTTAGCCACGATATATACTCTACCTAAAATTCATAAAGATATGACTGATCCACCTGGACGCCCGATTGTCTCGGGCTGCGGCTCCATGTTAGAACCACTCGGAAGATATATTGATTTCTTCCTGAAACCTCTGGCAGAGGCCACCCAAACTTATCTGAGAGACACCCTACAAACTATTAACTTAGTTGAAAACTCACCTTTTGAACCTGTGACGCAATTGATGGTTACCTGTGATGTGGTTTCTCTCTATACCTGTATCCCGCAAGAGGAAGCACTGGCAGTCGTCACAAGATATTTGGACTCGAGACCAGCTCCCATGAAAGTACCATCTGAATTTATCATATCATTACTTCGGATTGCGATGACAAAGAATTTTTTCACATTTAAAAATGATTTCTTTTTACAGACCCAAGGTGTGGCAATGGGGGCTCCCTTTGCCCCGGATGTAGCCATTCTATATATGGCAGCCTTTGAAGACAACAACATACTTAATATTCACAACCCCTTCCGAGATCACCTAAATATTTGGGTTCGTTACATAGACGACATTCTAATAATTTGGAATGGTGACTCCAACACGCTTACTGAGTTCCATAGCTGGCTGAACCAACAATCAACCCATTTACAATTCACCATCACATCCGACAACCAAAGTATTGATTTCCTGGATATCACCATTTACCACTATCAAGGCCAACTTTCAACTACACTCTACAGAAAATCATCGGAGAGATTCCCTACTTCAATATAATAGTCACCACCCGCGTGCCCTAAGAGACAATCTCCCATTTGGTCAATTCTTACGTGTTCGTAGAAATTGCTCCACAAAGGAACACTACTTCCAACAATCGGAAGACCTGTCTGACCGTTTGCAAGCTCGCGGCTACCCCAAAAGACTGATTACCAAAGCCCGCAAAAGAGCCTGGTTTTATCCGCGTGAGGAACTCTTGAAGACAAAAGACTCAACCTGCACCCAAGAGGATCGCATTATCTGCGTTACAACCTTCTCTACCAAGAGCAATCAAATCAAGAAGAATGTCAATCACCACTGGCAACTGGTTGCAGATGACATACAACATCCAGGCACCCCTCTACATGCCTTCAGAAAATCCAAAAGTGTTAAGGACTATGTAGTGCACTCTCTCCTTCCGACCAGGGAAATCCCAACCATCAGGTCACTTTGGAATCTCCAGCCGGTCACTGGCCACTTTAAGGGCCCGATGTAGGTAAAATTGATTTACCGATTTTAAATTACCGAATTTTACCGATTCGGTAATTTAAAATCGGTAAATCAATAGGTCCGACATGTAGGTATTCCAGATGTGCTGGAATACCGAATCGGATGAATTCGGTATTTACCGATTCGGTAAATACCGAATCGGTAATGCCCATTCATTCCTATGGGCTTTGAAGCCCATAGGAATGAATGGGCATTACCGATTCGGTATTTACCGAATCGGTAAATACCGAATTCACAAGGGTGCAGGGGGTGTCACTTTGACACCCCCTGACACCCCCAAAACGGGCTTGGGTGCCATGTGGCAGGCATACATGCCCTAAGGGCAGGTCTGCCTGTCACATGGCTAGGTGTGCATGCACACATGTGCATGCACACCTGAAATCGGTATTTTACCATCAAATTGGATTTGATGGTAAAATACCGATTCATTAAGGCTCCTGGGACTCTGAAGAGTCCCACCTACATATGGCTGGCTCCGAATCGGTAAAATTACCGATTCGGTATTTTACAGAATCGGTAACTTTACCGAATCGGTAAAGTTACCGATTCTGTAAAATATTGCACCTACATGCCAAATCATGTATACCGGTCGGTAACGGCCGAAAATACCGATTTTCGGCCATTACCGACCGACCTACATCTGGCCCTAAATGCGGACAATGTAAAGCCTGTAGTAGCTCTATACAGACTAAGGAATTCCAAAATAACCAGAACAAAATCCAATTGAAGTCCTTAACTAATTGCAACACTTCAGTTGTGATATATGCGATTGTCTGCCCTTGCAATCTCATTTATATTGGCCAAACTCAACAAAAAATCAAACAACGTGTCCTACAACACATGAGTAGAATCAGGTGTGAAGTGGCAAGTGCCCCACTAGTAGACCATTTCAGATCAGCGAAACATCCACCTGACAGCCTAAAATGGGTTGTGATTGAGAAAGCTAACTTAGGCCCAAGGGGAGGTAATATCTCGAACATACTAAACATCAGGGAACTTAAGTGGATGTTCTTTTTCGATTCCATTGACACTGGTCTAAATGAACGAGATAGCTCCTTCTCACAGCTCGCTACTCTAACATAATGATGCTAACCAGCTTTCCAATTATGTTAACCAACTGTTTATATTGATCATATGATGTGATTTCTTCGTTTCGACCATGGTAGTATAATTATATGCGTGAGATAGATGGACACTGCCTATACCGTCATGTGACAGGTACGCAGTACATTTCTCGTTCTATTACCAATTGACTGCCCTATGATAAACTGGCCGATCAATTTACTCTATATGAATGTATATCGTGATTATACAACAATTACCTAATGGGCAATAATGGAAACTGCCTTTACCGTCATGTGATAGGTACGCAGTTTTACTAATTTTATTCTTACTGTAAATGCCCTATTCTTACTGTAAATGCCCTATGCTTATGATATCTGCCTTTATCATCGCCTGATAGGTAGGTTTTCCACCTCACCAGTGGTCGGACTAGTCTAAGCCACAATGTGAATTTTTTATCTCACTCCCAATCTGTATCTCAACATGACGGTTGAAAATATTGTCCACCTACAGGGTTTTATACTTTGGTAAATATTTCCTTCGACATTGTTCGTCTTCGGTCTAATTGTCACTCTAAACAATCTGATCTCCTTGGTTACGAATGGCTCCTCGAAGTCTTTCTTCCATTAGCCCACCCCACGTGACCCCCTGTTGCCATGTCAACTTCGGCATCAGGAAGTTCCCCATTTGCCTCGAGGTTCCCGAGAGAAACGCCAAAGCGTTCGTGACCGGTAAGCCTTGCTAGTTACTGGCTCCTCCAACTATCACTTTAATGACTCTTTCATTCCGCTATCTAAACTCTAATGGCGCCCCGTTACTCTCTCCCCACTACAGGATACCGTTCCCGATTGAATCGGACATTATCCTTCTTGCCGTGGGTTTAGCGAGAAACCTAACACCACTCGGTAAGCGCTGCCGCCCTTTAATTTCAATTCCGACTCTCTCCATCCCGACTTGGCCCAATTGTAAATGCTGTTCCCCTTTTGTATAGATTCGGATGAGTGGCTCTCCCTATCCAGTACCCGGATCTTTTTCGATGAAAAGCTGACTTTATGTAAGGCTCACGACAATCTCTTTACCCTTTATAAAATAGATACAATCAACCTGATTATATTTTTATAATTTTAATTGGCACATTAATAATTTTTCCCAGGATACAATACTCCTCATCGACTCTCTCTCCTGAAATTCTAACCTCCTAGACTGATTAATTCAGGTACGCTTTTTTGTATATGATGTGTCTACCCACAATATACTAGAGATTTATTCATTATTAAATATTATATTTAACTCGATTTTCTAATAATAGGTTGTCTGCCCCACCCGTCCCCGTCCTGATGAAGACCCAATTGCAAGGAGTCCAACTATTCCTGCTCCTATAGGGTCGAAACGTCGATATACGTCCTTGTCTTCAAACACAGCCCCCTCCAACCCACAATACTTGTATAATATGGACATTGGGGCATGTGTATTGTGAAATCTCTGTATTGATTCGTTATTTGTTTCACTGAATATTTGACATTGAACCTATACTATTGTTTGATCAATACCGTGTTTTTATTGTCACGAATTCCCTCCCACTTTACCCTCACAATTTCACGTCTCCCCTTTCCCCCCCCAGGGGCACATATACAACTACAATTTTGTAATTCTTGTAATTGCTTATTACTGCCTTTCTGCCTATAATGTGAATTAAACATTATAGATGCATTTTTTGTTGACCTGATTTATTTAAATAGCTTCCAAATAGTATGTTCCTCTTTTTCACTGGGACCCCCTTATCCTTAACGCTAGTCACCCAGGTCCCAGCGACTTCATTGGGTTAACCCTTCTCTTCTATACCATCAGTTACGATGACGGCTAGGGCCACAAACAGAAATGCAAGAAAACAAAACAATTGCCAATACCGAGACTCACTTATTTAACTATTCAAGATCATTTCATGAAAGAAAACATGAAATTGTGCTTTAAGAATGGCAATTTAGTCCAATGTGCATTATTCAACAAACATTTCATTTTTTAATTGTTTTTTCAAAGAGCAGCATTTTTAGTTGTGCATTTCCGTACAAATAAATGAACACTCATTTGAAAGGGAAAAAATGTGATGACACGCTACAACAATTACCACACCATACAGTTGGCCAATTCAACAATCATATCACATTCATACGAACATTCACCCTAAAGACAAAAAATAATAAAACAAGGTCCCTTTAACACAATGACATGTATAATTGAACAACCAAAGTATTGTTACTATACAAATTTCTATTAGTTCAATTTTCAGGGAAAAGATTTACAAAGTACACAAAACATTCTTTTATGTGTGTGGGGACCAGGTTGGTTGACGCATTTCGAACCCCCTCTAGGTTTTTGGGTTCTCCTCAGGACCAAAAGCTATCTATAAAAAACGAAAAAATGGAAACATTTAGACTAACTCAACTGATATTTGACCTATGGCCTTAGGTCTAATAGACAACCCCCTTGTCGCTATCCTAACTTCAGTTCTCCGGTTTTTTAACTACAGTCCGTGTATGCAAAAGTCCAAGTGTCAAACATAGACAACACTGCAAGAGGAGAAGAAGGAGAATAAAGAGTAATTAGTGCTACAACATATCTAGAGGGGAAACTTCATTAATTTCCAATTAACACTCCAGACGAGTGACTTACTGTGAATAAAAGGTATTTAGTCCGAATGATCTAGCGCGGTGCGTGGATTGAGGCCCATCAATCGGTTGCCCCCATGAGAAATGATCGTATTCTCAGACCCTGTGATATAATTAAAGATCATTGAGCAGCGGCTGATGGATAGGGATTCGCTTGTTTAAAACTGCACTATTATCGTGGAACACTTACCCCGGGTTGGTTGGTTTCAATGATCACGAGTTTGGGACATGTTACATTGCTCCAATTGCGGGCTTTCTTTTCTCCTCCTAGAGGTGTAAAATATGTGTTCGCATTAATAAACGGAGCGCCCTTCTGACACGGCGATGTACGTGGCATAGTCAAGTGAAGTTCTTACCGGGCGGTAACGGGTTCCGTGAGCCAAGCGGTTCCGACTCTGTCTGCCAAGCGTCCACTAAGCTTGAGGCGGGGCGTATTGGTTCCTACTTCCTGGTGCGCCTGCCGCTAAGGATTCTCGTCTTGGTAGTCTATAGATATTTCTCATATTCATACAGTTGAAGGGTCTGGTCTTGCTGGTGTCTTGGTTTACGACCTCATGGGCCTACCGCAAAGGCATAAGGCCTTAGAATTAGATTACTGATTATTATTGTGAAGAAAATATAGTGCGCAACAGACGCAACTTTCAAAGGCATTAGCCAAAGGCTCGCAGACACCGGGCACGAAAAGTCTCAATGTCTTAAAGGGGTTTCAGTATTTCAGAAACTTCGTTGAGCCCGTTCGTGGCTGTATTGTACTTCATGATGAGAAACGCTTCTCTTTGACTTAGCCGTGCTTCAAGGTCCCCCCCACGGGGATCTTTTTCAACTTTGAAGAGAACGGTCCATCTGAGCTCATTATCCTTATGCTCCTTGGTAATCCAATGGTTAACAAGAGGCGCATTCTCGACTCGTCTCCGTATTCGAGATTTATGTTGAGTAATGCGATGTCTAATTTCCTGAGTTGTTTTTCCAATGTATAAATTTGGGCAGGGGCACAACACTGCATAGACCACATTTCTAGTCTTGCAGTTCGTAAAAACCTCATGTTTCCAGTAAATGTCTTGGTATACAAAGGTGGAACTTTCTATGGTTTGGTCGCAACAAGTGCATGTCCCACATTTGTGGTGACCACTTACAGGAGTTAGACCAAGCATGCTCCTTAAAGTTGGCGCTTGAATCATAGGTAGTGATGCGGGAACAATATGATTGGCCACGCTTTTCTCTTTTCGAAATGCAAAAAGTGGTGGTGCTGCAAATTCTTCATGTAAATTTTTGATCAAGTGCCAGTTTGACAAAATTAATTTCTTAAGTTGATGGGCATTAGGACAAAATGTAGTGACACATACAGCTCTTTTTAGGATCGGTTTGTTTTTTGTCTCTAATAGATTTTCCCGAGGAGTCCACCACGCTCTCTTGATTGAGTGCTTCAGAAGTTTTTTGGGGTATCCTCTTTGTATTAGCCGGTCTTTAAGTTGATTGGCATGGCTAAAGTAGCTTTCCTTATTTGAGCAATTTCTACGAATCCGTAAAAATCGTCCATACGGTAAATTCTGTTTGAGGCTGCGCGGATGGTTACTGCTGAAATGTAGAGCTTTATTTCTGTCAGTCTCCTTGCGGAACAAAGTAGTAGACAGTTGTCCCTCTGATGACACCACTTTTACATCCAAGAAATTGATAGTTGTATTAGATGCAGAGCAACTGAATTTAATGTCATTGGTCCTTACATTTAACCATTCAACAAATTCATTGAGTAATTCATGGGTTCCTGTCCAAATTAAAAATACATCGTCAATATAACGCATATAATTGGAGATATGTTCAATATAAGGATTGTTGTTATATATGAACTTCTTTTCATATAACCCCATGAAAAGGACTGCCAATTCGGGCGCAAAAGGGCACCCCATGGCTACGCCTCTTATTTGGTAAAAGAATTCAGAGTCAAATGAAAAGTAATTTTTTTGTAACGCAAATTTGGCTAGTTCCAAAATGAAGTCTGTGGGTACTCGCACCGGTTGTTCTCTGGTGTCCAAGAAAAAGGATAGTGTTTCCAGCGCCTGGTCTTGGGGGATCTGGGTATATAAAGACACGACGTCTAGTGTCACAAGTAGTTGTTTTGTTTCATCAAATTGTACTGAGGAAATTCTGTTGAGGAATGCCGTGGTATCTTTCAGGTGAGCTGGGATGTCTTCAATAAAAGGTTTTAGGAAGAAGTTGATGTATTTGGCTACAGGTTCAATCAGAGAGTTGCAACCTGACACTATCGGTCTGCCTGGGGGGTCGGTTTCACTTTTGTGAAGTTTGGGCAGTGTATAGAAAACTGGTATTCTAGGGTGCTTGTTCTGTAGAAAAGCGCATTCTTTAGACCCTACAAATCCTAGTTCGAACCCTTGCTGAATAATACCAAAGAGATGATTTTGCAATTCAGTTGTGGGATCCTTTCCAATTCTCCTGTAGCAACTGATGTCATCAAGTTGGCGAAAAACCTCCTTTTTAGGTCTCGCCTGTCGATGCTCATGCGCATCGAGCAAGCAAGACTATGGTGGCTTATCCACTCTTTATCCAACTTGCAAGGAATCGTGGCGATTCCTTGCAGTGCACGAGAAATTTAAGCTCAATGCGCATGCGCATTGAGCTTAAAAGCGCGTGCACATGCCCCCAGCCGCCTGCCTTGCCTACTCTCCCAGCTGGTGCCGCTCCACCCCCTGCGGCATCAAAGGCTTTCACGGCCGGCCGGCCATGCTTTCAGTTTCACGACCGGCCGGACGTGTGAAGTACATTTCTAAGCCCGCTCTCCCTGCTCCGCCCCCTGCTCCGGCCGAGACGCATTTCTCCTCCCTCCTCCCCCCTCCTGGGTCAGGTTACCCTGCTTTCTCTTTCACTTTTTTTTCACCCGGTGACATTGTTGCCTTTAGCCCTTCCCTCCCCTCCTCAAGCCGTTACTCGTTGTGTGTACAGGGCTGTGTGTATTAGCGCTTGTGCTTGTCCTGGTTTGTTTGCTGGTGAACACATTACACAAGGCTCTGCTCACTGACCCTAGAGGTAGGCCTCTGACCCGGCACACTCGAGTGAAAGATTCCTCACATAACCCACCGCTCCAGCTGTCTCTTCCTTCAGGCTGCCAGCCTTGAGCGTGGGGGGAGGAGGGGCTGCATACACTTCTGTCCCCGCCGACACGTCAGGGCATGCTGGAATTCAGAGGCCGCCCTCCACTCTGCCTTTCAGTGTACCGTCTGTCATGGCCACAAGCCAGCACCCCCACTTTCGCTGCAGACGAGCTAGGGCTTGTCTTTCTCCAGAGGCAAACAGGGCAGCCTGACTTACGAGAGCCCCCGCAGGCTCACCAACCCAAGGAAAAGCTGCATCTCCCCGGGTACGAGACAGACGTGTGCCACTCACCTCACCTCTTCCTGGAAGCCGGACTGTGGATAAATGCAGCCGTGGGAAGGCCCCATCCTACCTCAGGTTTAACATTTAATTCTACGCCTCTTGAGGGTTCCTGTGATTAACCAACCAAAACCTTGCTGCTGAGCTCATAAACAGGCTACAACTGAAACGGAGGCGGGCAAATTGCCGTGTGAATTCTCTCCGGCGCCTGCAAGTCAGCTTAACACCTCTTACAAAACAAAACATCACAACTCATCAGTGGCTTGACCTTTGAATATCTGCGGTGTAAAGGTTTATTAATTAATTCATTCAAAAGCGGCCCTTCTATAATTAGCTGTTTCTTGCCCACTATTCATGCCCAGCCCACAAAACCGGGGAACTAGCTGTAGAAACCTGATGAGAGCTGTTAGAACTCCTGGTAGCTGCCCTGAGACCCGAGCCATGCATGGGTGCAAGGATCGGGAACAGAGAATGCAAGGCTCTCGTTTAAGCTTATGACGCACTTGTCTTCACAAGAAAGTCAGATACTTCACAACAACCAGGCCTCATCAGCTGTACCTCAAAACAACCAGGACTCATCACCCCTCTCTCACAACAACCAGGCCTCATCACCCCTCTCTCACAACACTCACTCTCACTCACCCTCAACCCCTCAGCCTCACCCTCACCCTCACTCACCCTCACTCACCCTCAACCCCTCACCCTCACTCACCCTCACCCTCAACCCCTCACCCTCAACTCCTCACCCTCAACCCCTCACTCACCCTCACTCTCACTCATCCTCACTCACCCTCAACCCCTCACCCTCACTCACCCTCACTCACCCTCACCCTCACCCTCACTCACCCTCAACCCCTCACCCGCACTCACTCACCCTCAACCCCTCACCCTCAACCCCTCACTCACCCTCACTCTCACTCATCCTCACTCAACCACCCTCAACCTCACTCACCCTCAACCCCTCACCCTCACTCACCCTCAACCCCTCACCCTCACTCACTCACCCTCAACCCCTCACCCTCAAACCCTCACCCTCACTCACCCACCCTCAACCCCTCACCCTCACCCACCCTCAACCCCTCACCCTCACTCACTCCCCCTCACTCACCCTCAACCCCTCCCCCTCGACCCCTCCCCCTCAACCCCTCACCCTCACCCTCACTCACCCTCACTCACCCTCAACCCCTCACCCTCAAACCCTCACTCACCCTCAACCCCTCACCCTCAACCCCTCACTCACCCTCACTCTCACTCATCCTCACTCACCCTCAACCCCTCACCCTCACTCACCCTCACCCTCACTCACCCTCAACCCCTCACCCTCACTCACTCACCCTCAATCCCTCACCCTCAACCCCTCACTCACCCTCACTCTCACTCACCCTCACTCAGCCTCAACTACTCCCCCTCACCCTCACTCACCCAAAACCCCTCACCCTCACTCACCCTCACCCTCACTCACCCTCAACACCTCACTCACCCTCACCCTCACCCTCACCCTCACTCACCCTCAACACCTCACCCTCAACCTCAACCCCTCACCCTCACTCACCCTCACTCACCCTCACTCACCCTCACTCACCCTCACTCTCACTCACCCTCAACCCCTCACCCTCACTCACCCTCACTCACCCTCACCCTCACCCTCACTCACCCTCACTCACCCTCACCCTCACTCACCCTCACCCTCACACAGTGCAATAGTTCTCAGACCATTTCAGTTAGAGCTTTTAGAAATGTTTATGGCTTTTTTTATTTGTAATACTTTAGCATTGGCTACAGGAAACAAAAATGCTAAACATTTACAAAAAAAAACCATAAACAATTCTAAAAGCACTAACTCTAATGGTGCGAGACCTATTGCATTTCCAATGCTTGTTGTATTTGTTGATGTCCCAGAGCACCACTGCTCCACCTTTGTCGGCCTGCTTGATGACCAGGGAATTGCCGTTTTTCAGTAAAAATAATGCGTCTTTCTCATCTTTGGAAAGGTTGTAATTCACATATTTTTTCTTTGACTCCATATTATTTATCCCAGATAGGATGGTTTTTTCGAAAGTTAAAACTTCCTTTGGCACTTTCAGGCTTCCTGGGTTAAAAGATGATTTGTTCCTCAAGCCTGTGACATCCCCTGTTGGAGTTCGCTGAATGTCAGCGAACAAAGTTTTGAGTCGAATCTTACGGCAGAATTCGATACTTTCTAGTTTCATTTTAATGAAATCCGTTGGTCTCGAAGGTACGAAACTTAAGCCTTTCCTTAGGATTGAGAGTTCCGGTTTGGTCAATATTTTATCCGATAGATTGAAAATTGGAGATTCTTCTAGCTCTTGTAATATTGACGACGCGTCGTCATCTCCCATGGTTGAGCAAAGCGTGTCCTGCCCCTGCCTCTCTGTTGGCCTCTGCCTAAAAAAGGCGCCTGAGTTTGTTGTTGCTGTAGTAGTGGTTGATTTGGTTGGTTCCCTTTCCTATTGGAATTGAACCTTGTGTTGGTATCTAGTTCTCCTTCTGAGGATGAAGATGTATCTGAAAATGTTACGAACCTTTGTCGGGATCGACCCTGGTTTCCTTGTAAAAATCTCCTTGAGTCTGCCCTTGTATAAAAGTCTTTATTTAAGTATGGATTGGTGTTTTCCAGAGAAAAGTTATTTTTATCTGAATCAAATTTATTGCTTTTCTGGGTCATGGTGTAATCCTTGAATCTAATATTTCTTTTTCCACTTTATCCAGTAGTCCTTTAATATCTGTGATCAATTTATTGTTTTTAATTTCAGTCTCTAAGGCCTCAATTTCTTCCAACTGTTTTAATGACAATCTGTGTGCTGTCTCAACAGTGAGGACCATCAAATCCCTGCTGCATTTAGTTTCAATGCAACTGTAGCTTTTCTTGTATTCTGGGTCATCTTCAAATACTACCGGAATGTTGCGGATCTGGAGTCCAAAAGGAATCGTGCCCGCACGCAAATGTTGTAATAGAAAGTGACCGTGGAGGTCAGTACGTATTTGTTTTTTGCGTAGTCTGATGAGGTTGTCTGATTCGGTCTGAGTTTTTGCTGTAGAACTTAGGGTTGCGGAAGCGAATATAGGGTGAGCGCTCATAAGATTTTGTATACACCATATGCGTATTCGTAATATTTCACTTTGCTGGTTATTAGGCCAGCAATCACTTGTAAGGTCTTGCGCTATTAATGAGCAGTTCACAATGATCGAATGCAGTCCTGATCAAATGCTATGCAGTTCGTAATGCAGTTCGTAATGTAGTAGTAAGATAGCCCTTAATGCACGTACTAATGCAGTTCTTAACGCAGGAATAATGCATATTGTAATGCAAGAATAATGTGGTTCGTAATGCAAGAATAAGGCAGTTGATAATGCAAGGATCAGGCACTTCGTAATGCAAGAATAATGCGGTTTGTAATGCAAGAATAAGGCAGTTCGTAAAGCAAGAATCAGGCACTTCATAATGCAAGAATAATGCGGTTCGTAATACAAGAATCAGGCAGTTCGTAATGCAAGGAATAATGCTATACGCCAATCTGCGCGGTCAACTCGGGGCCCACTAGGCCCCTACAGCAGAGACAACGGTTGTAAGCTTAAAGGGGCGGCCCGGTACTGCTGGGCAGGTAAAGGCCATTCAGGGACTCAGCGCGTCTAATGCAGTGCAGCGGGAGAGAGATCAGAGCACTACTGTACTCCTCCTGCACACCTCCCCAGGCCACATACGCTTGCAGCTCCCGACCGGAGTCCAAGCCTTACCAGGAGGGTGCGCTGCCTCACTCTCTCTCTCCCGGCTTGTCGGACGTCCTGCTGGGCAGCTCGATGACGTTGCAGCTCCGTTGTTAGGTGACGCAGTAGCTGGACGGGTTACACCACTGCCTTCTGCTTTGTTGACCATTTTGGGTAGATTCCTCTTGGCGAACAACGATTTTGATCCCTTTCACCTGGGAGCTTCCTTAGCTTCAAGAAATTCTTTAGCACGTTGCGGCTCGGGCCAGCGGCGGTGATCCTTACTCGCAGCCTCAGTTACGATGACGGCTAGGGCCACAAACAGAAATGCAGCAGCGTGGACGATGTTTCACGCTGCGGGGGCAATGCGGTCACGGGCACCTCGTAAACAGTACCACAGACCACACAGCAGTCTCAGGTGTGCAAAAGCACCAAGCACCAAGCGTCGCTGAGATATGGTTGGAAACGTTGATGTTCCTGAGTTTCCACAATAGGGGACCCACTCTCCTTGGGCGCTTGGAGACACGCTACTTCAGGACACAGCACACAGCAAAGTCTTCATAAGCAGGGGGATACAGCACACAGCAAAGTCCCTTGTCCTCTCCTTAGTCAAATCAGCAAACTGCAGGCCAGACCCAGAACACACAGCAAGGGCAGTCCTTCTCTTCAGTCTCTTCAGCTGTATTCTTTGGCAGAGGTTCCTCTTGATCACAAAGTAGTTTCAATCATTTTTCAGTATGAATTTCAATCTTGAGTTCAGGGGTTTCAGCTCTCACATTTATACCCCTAAATGCCTTTGAAGTTTTTGTGTTCAAGGGGCTCTGAGCCCGGTCCAAACCAGACCTGGGTGTCTTCCTACCAGTGCACACCCTCTTCCTTTGATAGTGAGGGTCTGGGCCCCAGATGCTCAGCAGGAGGTGGAGCTATCCTCTGGTGGCAGCAACACAGCCCTCTTCACATCCAGGGGGCTACTCCTTCCCCAACATCAAAGGCAGGCCAGCCTGTTGCTGTCTCACCTCCTCCACTCTGGCATCAAGACACTCCCCAGACCCTGTCACATCCAAACCCAGACGGTCAATACACAAACAGGCAGAGGCACACAGCATGATTTAAGACAAGAAACCAACCACTTCTAAAAGTGTGGTTTCAAAGCACACAATTTAAAAACCATCTTCACAAAAAGATGAATTATTAAATTCTGAGTTCAGGCACACTAAACTTCATCTCTCCAAGTTATGCCTAGGAGAATATATGCTGGAAACATGTGACACAGCATTCCCCATTCTGTCCTATGGGCATGATGACCTTGCAACAGTGAAAAACAAATTGGGAGTATTTCACAGTCAGGACATGGTACACACCTCAGTACATGTCCTACCTTTCACACACACTGCACCCTGCCCAGGGGGGTACCTTGGGCCTGCTATAGGGTTTTCTGATGTGCATAACATGGGAAGGGTAAGGCCTGGCAAGTGGGTGCACTTTTCAGGACAACAAGGCAGTTAACGAACTGCTTGCAGGCACTGCAGTGGCAGGCCTGAAATGGCTTTTTAGGGCTACTCGTGTGGGTGGCACAATTAGGGCTGCAGGCCCACTAGTAGCATTTGCATTTCAAGCCCTGGCACACATAGTGCACTTTACTAGGGACTTTACTAGTAAGACAAACATTCCAATTATGGACAACCAATTACCATAACACTTTATATCGGGAGCACTTGCACTTTAACTCTGATCAGCAGTGGCAAAGTGCCCAAAGCATCTAAGTCAACAACATGATGTCAGAAAAAAGTCTAGGAGGCAGGAAAAAAGTTTAAGCAACTTTAGCCAAAAAGGGCCAAGTCCAACAGTGATGACTTAATAAAAAACATTTTTTTTAAAGTATCTCAGAGTTGGTGATGGCACCCTGGACTACTGCTTACTCCTGCAGAAACTGTCTCTACTATTCATAAGGGGAAGCAGTCATATTTGCAAATTAGTTAGCACCCAAAATTGGGGGTCATTAACTTTTCAACGGCTTTGAAAATGAGTTAGCACCCCTACTTGGGGGTCAGTAACTTTTCAATGGCTTGCAAACTGAGTTCTGGGCACAAACCATTGACACATAAAGTAGTGAATTGCAATTTCGATGGAAGGTCCTAAATATACTCCTTCCTCATTGTGATTCTGTACCCATTTAAACATTGGGAAAAAAATCTAATTCACTAAATAGATTTAGTACATTAGAGAAAGGGTTTCAGCTTTCACAAACACTCTGATTTACTGATTTGGAGGGTTTGCGAATACAAACATCCTTCATGTATATAGCCCTTATTCTTCCAGTGACAAAAAAAAGTATAATGTAATCTTTTTTTTGTAGAGAACTCTAATGCCCTCAGGAAAGGTTTGTGCTATATAAAACTGCAATAAATGAACAAATAACAATCTTGTGCTAGCCTGTCAGAAGCTTCGGCAATGTGACCAATCGGTAATACTTGCATACCCGCGATTAGCTTTCTAATGGTCTTGCTACCCAAGTTAGCATACCATACAGTTACTTCATGCATGCTAATTCCCCCATATAATGAGAGTGACCTTTAGCAATTCCTGGTTTTAAGGCGAAGTTCACTAACCATGTTAGAACATGCTGTTTCTTGTTTGATATTATTTACTAACAAGTCCCAGCTTATTTACTGCTGTTTGCTAAAGAGGCAGACAAGTTGAAAGCCTGTGCCCTGACCCTTGCTGAGAACTACAATAGCTCATGATGAGACTGACTGCCTCATAAGGTAGAAAGTAGTACTGAACTACAGGAAGGAACTCGCAGCTGGTATGTAGGTTCTTGGGATTAAAGGAGCATGCTGAATATATCAAAGAGGCCTGTAATAAGGGTGTGGCCAAAAACAATTCTAGAAAGTCCCCTGCCATCAGTATCTAGAAAGTCCCCAGCCATCAGTATCTAGAAAGTCCCCAGCCATCTGTATATGGAAAGGCTCCTGCTGTCCGTACCTGCACTGCATGCTGCTCTATAGGAAGGATGCAGCAGCTCATCCCTCAAGATGTCATGCACCCAGAACACAAAATGTCTGCCTCCTATTCATAATCAAACATACTGTTTGACAGGCTCTTATAAGATCTATCGATTTACTGAAAGGAACTGTGCCGTCAGTGGCAGTATTCCTGCCATGATATCGCCGTTTTACGCTCAAAATGTTGGGTTGTCAGCCCAAACACATGCCTTTGAGCCATGTGCCATTGTCTGTCTTAAATTATCTAAGCAATGACTTGTTCTTTCAGGGTTCAAATCCATCAAGGAGAGTATTTACTATTTAGGTAGTATTGATAATAGCTAATACATGCAGAAAATCCTCTTGTTTAATATGTCGAGCTATAAAAAAATACCTTATTATGAAATGCCTCTAGATGACTGGGAAATTGGTATTCCAGTTACATGAAGTCGTCTGGTCATCTTAACTCACCTGTGGCCATTTCCCTGCATCCTGACAGTTGTGCGATGCCAGACACAATGACCAGAAGTTATTGCAGCATGGCAAGATGCAAAGCTACAGTTATAGGCTGGATGAAGGGGTCAGATGACTAAGAACAGTTTATATCAACCTGGTTATTTAAAGGCTGTCCAGTTTATCTACTATTGCAAGGTAATTTCACAGGTATGAAAAGTAGGGGTGGGCAGTAAACCTCATTCCTCTAATTCAGCCAAACATGAAAGGCACATTTGTGTCTGGAAAAGATATATTGATGATATCTTTGTCTCATGGAGAGGAGACCAGGAAACAATTAAGGCCTTTCATGTTTGGCTGAATGAGAGGAACACATTTTTGAGATTCACCCTGGAGTATTCGAAAGGAAGACTGGTAGTGGAGTGCTGTACAAGGTCAAAGACTAGCATAAAGTCAACATGTGACATGAGAGGTAGGTGGTTTGTGGATGATTAATGCATTGTGACATAGTGTTCTTGAAAGAGGTGTTTCTTCAATTCTTTCCTAAATTGTAGCAGTGTTGGTGCAGTCCTGATGGATGCAAGGATTTTGATCCAGATCCTGGGTGCATAGATGGAAAAGGCCTGCCACTGTGCTTTTTTTTCTTCACACTTCTTAGTCTGCAGTCTGCAGTCTGATTCTTTTCTGGCTGCCAGTGTGTCAAAAACCACCAGAGATGTGAACTTGTCTGCAAATGTAAATGTAAATTGCAAATTATGTTTTTAAAAACAGTGCGGGATCGCAAGGTGAGCCAGTCGAGGTCCATCAGATTGGGGTTGATGTAATCATATTTCTTCAGGGACTGGATGAAACGTGCCGTGGCATGTAGAATACCCTTAATGGGTGCCAATATGGATACTGGGAGGCCATGGAGAGAGGCATTACCCCCATCCAAATGTGATAGTATGAGGACTTAAACAACAATTCTGAAGCCATTTTCTGGAAGAAACATTTTCCCTCCATTTAGCAGAGAGACCCGGTACCATTTCATATTTGTTTTGTGACAATGTGTTCCTTGCCAGTCTAAGGTTATCAGTGGCTTGCATTAGATTGTTGGTGATGTTGAGAAGACAGAGTCAAGAATGTGGGCTTTGAAGTGTTTTGGATGTGTGACATGCTGTATGACATTGAGTGTGTCAATGACACTGAGGATGGCATTTTTGTTTTCTTTGAGCTCATGCTTTCTGGGAAGTTGAAGCCACCCAAGATAGTGGTCGGTCTGTCGGATAGAGGAGGTGGAGAGATTCGAAAATTCATTAATGAAGTTGTTGTTCTACCCGTGAACTGGTAAGTAGTGGTCTACATTGCTGACAGTGGGAAATGGCATGTCAGCAGCTCCCCAGATTTGAGTGTTATTTGCTTCTCTGTGGTGCAGGACCTAGAGGACTGGAGGAAGACAGTGAGGCCACCTCCCTTCTTATGTGTGTAGTCTACACAATATATGCTGCAGCCTGGCGTAAGGAAGACATCTAGGATGTGGGAAAATGTGGTGGTGAACCAGGTTTCCTGATGAAGAGGGCATCAAGCTTGTAAAAAGTGATGAGGTCTGTGATGTCTGGTGTGTCGAGCATTGTAGAACGAGCTTTAATGAGCATCCCTTGGCATGTATGTTTTGTAGTTTTAGAGTGTGTGGTAGTTAGTGGGATGTGCAGGAGGTTGGGTCTGTGTGTTGTACGATTGCTATGTGAGTGTTTGGGTCACCTAGGTCTAGGTGTGACTCTGGGAATTGGCAGTATGGGGTGCTGGATGGGACACTTGATTATATCTTAGCCTGTAGTTTTTAACGGAACAGTGTTTCTGGCCTAAGGTCCTTCATGGCACTAACTGGCTTACACATGCAGTGCCCTTGTCTGTATCTGCTGTTTGTTGAGGTCACCTAGGCGATGTGGCACCCTGAAGAGTTTATTGAAATAGAGAGAAGGCAGGAACTGATGTAATTTCCTGTTGTTATATAACCACTTCACTAAAACACCTAAATATCTTTAACATTAATTCAAAACTAGGTCAACAATTTCAAATAAATGTTCTTCCCTTTCACAATACAATCATTAATATTGTAATACAAACATGATCCTGCACCTTTCAGGTTTACCGCAGCTAGACTGTGGAACTCTCTACCGATATCCTTGAGAAGTATGGGAGACCTCCCTTCCTTTAAGAAAGCTTTAAAAACACATCTTTTCCCTAGGACAGTGTAAGCATGGCAGTAGCTGGAAACATCGTTGTATGGATTAGTGAAGTCTAAGCGCCAGGATACCCGTTGGGTGACAGTCATTGCGCTATACAAGTATGCCAATACATACATACATACCTACAAAAACATACTAGCCAGCTCCAAATAAAGTAGGGCTACAAAAATATCAACAACGTCTTTGGTACTTTGATACAACCAGATATCATACATTAACAAGCACATTATCCTCAACGTAGAACTTGTTTCTTATCTCCTGTCCATAGCTGCCTGCATCACCAGACCCTACTTGCCCGCTCTCATGACTCAGATGATAGCTATGTTGGGCGAGACGTAAGCACCCAAGTAAAGGTGGTCGCACCAGTGAAAGCTCGAGCCAGGCTGGAGCAGGTGTCTATCTCTGATCAAGTCTTGGTGCTCTTGGGCCCTCATGCACAAAATGAGCAGAGCATGCAAGTGTTTTCTGCCTGTCATCAGCACTGCAACCACATTAAAGAATTAAAGACAAAGCAGTGACCTTTGATGTCATATGGATGAGAAAATGAGTTACTCACATAGAGTCTGAATTGCACAATGTAAAACAAGAAAACCTGGGGTCAGTTTCAGCTACCCTGCTTGACCAACTTGCGTTAGACTAAGCAAATATTTTATTTTGCTCAGCCTCTTTCTTTTTCTTTATCATATATGAGAGCACCTTCAAATACGTGAGGTCAGGATGCACTGTTCAAAAACGTCCTGTGTTTCATTTGATAGGCTATAATGTTGTTCCATCTATAATAAGACTGTAGGATATATATGGGATAAATGTGGCAACTGACTTGTCTCTTAGCTCGCTAATGGCTTTGTGGACTTTAGGGGAGGCAGGAATGTGTCTAGGTTCATGCTTACAAACTTCCATGCATAATAAATACCTTTTAAAGAGATAGATTCTGATGTTCTAAGGTGAAACATTTCTGCATGTTATAGAAACACACTTTCTTAAATTTTCAAGAGACTTTTTCATATTTTTACATGTTTGTTGCATGATTTACATGCCAAATATTTTCATTGCTCTGCTGGTGCACTCTTAGACCCAAGCCAGACCTTCGGCTCGGCTCTCCCTGTTTGTTTGCTCGTCCACCTCTAAACCTATGGCATGACTTTACTACTCAGTTCACTTGAATAAATGCAAGCTGCCAGCAGTAGCAAGTTCCCACATGCAGCTTGTAAAGACGTGTTAGGCCGATCTCCTCTATGGGGATCGGCCTAGCTCCAGAGAAAGCTGGGGGGAATCAGCTGGGGACATAGTGTCCTGGAACCGCTCAGCTTTTCAGCATCAATTACAAGAACAAAATGTGCGTGCGAGGCCCCCGCCCCACTCCAACGACTTAGCGGTATCTGAGTGCTAGAGAGTGCAACATTCAATTAAATACCTCTCTGTTGGATTTCCATGCAGTTATTAGGCCCCATTAGCGCGGTGTTTCTTAATAAGCTCTACTTCACTCTAAAGTAAAATAAAAACCCGTTAATTGAGTCAACAGTGTGAGCTCTGCATCTGAACCACCAATCTGTAGGTAAGGGGCACTTTTGGGGAAAATAAAGAAATGAGGACCAGATTGGGAACCAAAACCAGACCCGGCAAAAATGTTTGAATCACCCAGTGCTGTAAGCAGGGCTGGACTGGGAACCAAAACTGGCCCTGGCAAAGAGGCTAGGAGCAGTTGAGCTGTTTGCCAGGGCAGGTTTCGGCCAATTTTGTTACACGGGCCGATTTTGCAACTATGCTGCAAAAACGTCCCTGTAACAAAACCGGCCCCCAGAGGCCCAAAATCAGCCCCACCCTAGCGGCCCACCGGGGAAACGCCCGGTGCACGCTACAGCCAGTCCGGCCCTGCTTGTAAGAAACTCAACCCCCTCTTGCAGGGTACATGGACTACCTACCTACAAACACACTTCACCTGCCTCTCCGGACCCAGTCAGAAGCTCTCAGGCCAGGGGTCAACCACCTGTGCACATGCTGGAGGGTGCTGGAATTACTCCTGTACTGGACCAATGTGAAGGTTTGTTGTAAGTGAGTCTAACCCAAGCTTTCAAAGTCCATCATATAAGCATTTTACCATAGCTTCCAACATACATGGTGCCACCGTGTGACACACGATATCAGCTCCCATCACACGGTCGCCCGGTGAGGAGCTGGTATTGTAATTGTAATTGCATTTATATGGGGCTTACTACCCTTGACAAGGCGTCAAAGCACTTTTTCGGTAAGTAGCATGCTCATCCGCAACCCATAAAGGATTAGTGGTGAATTAGAATAGTGAAAATATGAAGGTAATTTGAGTGGTGGATATGTTAGTTAGGTATTTGGATTGAGCAGGATAGTGGAGGGTTAGAAGTGGGAAAAAGGTTTGTATTTATGTAGCGCTTGCAATTCTTGATGGGGTGTTGAAGCGCTTTTTCGGCGAGTAGCATGCAACTTCGGAACCCAGAAAGGATTAGCGGTGAATTAGTATAGTGAAAATATGAAAGTAATTTGAGTGATGGATATGTTAGTCCGTTATTTGGATTGAGAAGGATAGTGGAGGGATAGAGAAGGGAAAAAGGTTTGCATTTATATAGCGCTTGCTCCCCCCAATGTGGTGTTGAAGTTCTTTTTTCGGTGTGTAGCACTCTACTTCAGAACCCATAAAGGACTAGTGGTGATTAATATAGTGAAAATGGGAAAGTAATTTGTGTGGTGGATATGTTAGTCAGATTATTTGGATTGAGAAGAATAGTGGAGGGATAGAGAATGGAAAATGGTTTGCATTTATATAGCGCTTGCTCCCCCCAATGTGGTGTTGAAGTGCTTTTTCGGTGTGTAGCATACTAGTTCGGAACCCATAAAAGACTAGTGGTGAATTAGTATAGTGAAAATGTGAAAGTAATTTGTGTGGTGGATATGTTAGTCAGATTATTTGGATTGAGAAGGATAGCGGAGGGATAGAGAAGGGAAAAAGGTTTGCATTTATATAGCGCTTGCTCCCACCAATGGGGTGTTAAAGTGCTTTTTCGGTGTGTAGCACACTACTTCGGAACCCATAAAAGACTAGTGGTGAATTAGTATAGTGAAAATGTGAAAGTAATTTGTGTGGTGGATATGTTAGTCAGATTATTTGGATTGAGAAGGATGGAGGAGGGATAGAGAAGGGAAAAAAGATTTGCATTTATATAGCGCCTGCTACCCCTGATGAGGTGTTGAAGTGCATTTTCGGCGAGTAGCACTCTACCACACAGTGGCAGGAAAAACGAGCTGAAAACCACTGTAAATAGTGGTTACTCCAGCTCATTTTCTAAGTCTTTGAACTGCTGACGTCCAGCAGGACGCCGGAACCTGCCTCAGCAAGATATTATTTTGGGGATGGGGGCGGTTTGGGGACCAGGGGAGTTAGAAAGTGTCTCGTAGGTACCTCTTGGCACAAGACCCCACCCCTTTCAAGGCCCGCCCTCTCCTCACATGGTGAGATTGTTCTTCAAGTTAGCAGGTATGGTTTTTCCCAGTTCATATTGTTTTTGTTTGCACTATTAAATTTACGCCTTAATTATGAGCGACCAGTGAAATTCTGGTATGCGCTGTAACGCTTGTTACCATACTTACAGAAATTCTGATTTTTGTGGCGAACACCATACCCCGCAATTTTCCCTTGATAACTTTCAGCACATAAAACCTGTCAAAATGTACAGAGAAAAATGCCCAGAAAAGACAGATAAAAATTTTGGTGCAATAACCACCAAAATCTGCATTTTATGCCCTATTTTGAGATAGTGAACTTGGAATAGGTGATAGTTTCGCAGCCGGTAAATTCTGATCGCAGGGCTATCAGATTTGAATTGCATCAGGGGATGGACTACTCATATTGAGGAATTTACTGTCATGGCTATGCTATTCTGTCGTTAGCTCTGCTAGTAGCAGAATGCAAAGAAAATACATGTAATGGGTAAGCTGTTCACACACAGACTGCAGAAACATGAGAGATCTGGCGGGGCCATGCAGTCAGCCACATATTCATCATTTTCACGAATGATAGGCAGAAGCACAGCCTAGAGCTTCCTGACCACTGCAGCCTTACGCGGACAAGGCTTCCTAGGTTTACTTCCAACCTCCTCCACGCTTCCAACTACTGCCATCCACCCCCAATCCCCACCAAACCCCTGCTGACATCTTCAACCTTCTCTGAGGAATTAGAAAACGTCAGTGGATTTGTCCCCAAAATGAGGGGGAAAAACACTGATTAGGACCCATTATTGCGTGCCTGTGTGGTTATTCCTTATTCTAGGGGCAAAACTTGAAACTGCCAAAGTTTGATGATATCCTATCGTCCAGAATCGGAGAATATGCCCTCCGACTGTCCCCATTAGCAGTGCATTGAAACCCATAAACTCATAATGAGGTCCCATGTGTGCAAAATACATGACTTACGAGTGCAAATACACATTTAAGATCTTAACTCAATTTTCTACCATGCAATATAACACCAGAGGCGTAATATTTCATGGTAGTTAATTTAGTTCCAGTGACGGGGGGGTTGGTGCCCTTGGGAAGCAATGGCTTGCAAGATAGATAAACACCAACAAGCTCGTCGAAACGTCTGCCACCATGTATATGAATGGAGATTTACTACTTTCAAAGGAAGAGTAAAACTGAATTTAGAATGGTCTCAAAAATTGATTTGTGTTTGTTGGAGCAGTGATTTTTTAACTTCGTGTGTTGGTCATTTTTTTCTCATGTTCAAATATACATGTGTAAATTTGTTCTGGCAAAAATGTAAATAACAGATGCCTTGCAGCCTGGGAATCCTACTAAATTTGCCGCTTCCCAGGAGTACTTCTGTTCATCTTTGTGAATCATTTACCCTAAATATAAGTGTGAATCTATGGCGGATGCATTTCTGGGTTCTTTTTTTTAATCAATCCCGCATCCCTCAAGATTCCCTTGTCCATAATTGAACAGCACCTCCAGTGCAGGCTTTTTGTACAATTAGGAGAATGCAAAGAAAACCATGGACTGAAAGAACGACCAGTTCTTGGGAAGCTTGAGAGCTCTGAGGTCAGGTATATTTTGTCTGAAGCCCTCGGGTCTGTGCTCCTGATCTATCAGTGACCAGGGCCCTTATTTATGAGGCCTTGCGTCAGTTTTGCGCCGCCGGTGCGTCACTTTTTGTGACGCACCAGCGGCGTAAAATATGCGCCTTGTTGCGCCATATTTAAAAAGTGACGCATCTAGGTAGATGCGTCACTTTTTAAACGCCTGCGCCACATTATACCTGCATCAGGTATAATGTATGCAGAGGGGGCGTTCCCCCGCAAAAAGCCTCGTAATAGTGACGCAGTGAAATCAATGAGATTTCACTGCGTCACTTTTAGGATGCTGTTGCGTCAAAATCTTGCGCCTGCCTCACAGCAGGCGTAAGACTGACGCAAGCCCTTTCACATGGGGCTTTCCCCATGTGAAAGGACGCATTGCTGGAGTTGCGTCACTTTTGTGACACACTCCAGCAATGCGTCACTTTTGCGCTTACAGATACGTCAGAAATACTGACGTATCTGTAAGTTCTTGCAACATGATGCGTCATACATTAAATATGACGCATCATTGGTGTCGCAAGGAGTGCGCAGTGAAAAGTGACGCATCGCTGTTTTCACGCAGCGATGCGTCACTTTTCATAAATGAGGCCCCTGGTGTTTTAGTGGCTTTTGCAGATTTATACCTGTAGAACTGACCTTGAGTAGCAAAAACTTTACAAGTGCAGTTAGAGATTCGTCGTACATACTCGAAACTGAATGCTGAATATCTAGTGTCGAAAATGAATCCTGTGTTGCTGGTGGTAGGTTTTGCTGCACTGATTCACATTTTGGAAGAAATATGTATTTTATGCACAACCCCTTTCAAATATGTGATTGGCGTGGTGACTGCAGCACCAGCCAAAAGATCCAGTCCAAGGGGTGGCTGCCTCGGAACAGGGGAGGTGGGCCCAGCGGGGTGGAAATGGATGAAAACAAAAATAATAATACAAAATAAGCTCCCCTTTTCCTTTGCTGTCACCTCTCCTCTGTCTTCTTCAGGTCTATTACAGCACCTGAAGCACAGTCTTTCGAACTCTCCCAGCCAATCACGACCCTGCAGAAGCAGCATCCTGATTGGTCTGAGCGTCCTGTTTGGACGCTCAGTTAGTGTCTGGCGAGGCTGGGCATGTTCTCCATTGGGCTGTACAACACAGCCCAATGGAGAACATGCAAGGGCGCACGGCGGTTTGGCAGCCCCAGAGGGCTTGCCAAACCGTCATGTGCACTGAAAGGAGTGCAAACCACTCCTCACTCTGCTTGTCGTCATGGAGCCCAGCCCCGCCCCCACCTGGCTCTGAGTGCCGGATAGAAAAATTAAATGATAATAACGTCATGTTATTATTATTTTCTTTTTCTTTTGTGCACTGCTTAAATAGCAGTGGGCGACGCTCCTCCCCTTATCGGAGAAGCTGCCACTGTGCAGTCCCTGCTCTCCTCCAAGATTTACTCGCTTGTGCGAATCATGAACTTTTTTCCTGTGCACTTACTTGGAGGGCTGGGTTTCAACAGATATAAGCAGAACCCTGTACTCCACATATGGTTCATAGGTGCCTTTTAACACTAAAGCAGTGGGCATGCATTCTTAGCTCTGTGAGACTGCCTCAATCTTAGCCACGCCCAGGCAGGCAGTGCTTCAACCATAACAGGGAGGGATCTATGAAGTTACAACGCGTTATTTTACAACGCAGACCGTTACAACGCAATTTTTACAACGCAGGTACCATTACAATGCATGCCATTACAACGCATGTCATTACATAGCAGGTACTATTACAACGCATGCCATTACAACGTAAGTATAGGTAAGTATATCTTTTTAAAAAAAAGGAAATAAATATAATTTAATTAATTTATAAATTGTAAATTATATTAATTAATTTAAATAAATTAAATAAATTAAAAAAGGAATTAATGTAATTTTATTTAAGTAATGTAATTTATTTTATATTATAATTGTAAATATTGAAATAAATTTAATTTAATTTAATTAATTTAATTTATTTAAAGTCGTAATACCCATGTACCCCAAAAACAAAACCCAGCCCTAAAACCTAAAAATACCCCTGTACCCCAAAAACCAAACCCAACCCATTAAACCTAAAAATACCCCTATACCCCAAAACCAAACTCAGCCCTAAAACCTAAAAATACCCCTGTACCCCAAAAACCAAACTCAGCCCTAAAACCTAAAAATACCCCTGTACCCCAAAAACCAAACCCAACCCTTAAACCTAAAAATACCCCTATACCCCAAAAACCAAACCCAGCCCTAAAACCTAAAAATACCCCTGTACTCCAAAAACCAAACCTAGCCCTAAAACCTAAAAATACCCCTGTACCCCAAAAACCAAACCTAGCCCTAAAACCTAAAAATACCCCTGTACCCCAAAAACCAAACCCAGCCCTAAAACCTAAAAATACCCCTGTACCCCAAAAAACAAACCCAGCCCTAAAACCTAAAAATACCCCTGTACCCCAAAAACCAAACCTAGCCCTAAAACCTAAAAATACCCCTGTACCCCAAAAACCAAACCCAGCCCTAAAACCTAAAAATACCCCTGTACCCCAAAAACAAAACCCAGCCCTAAAACCTAAAAATACCCCTGTACCCCAAAAACCAAACCCAACCCTAAAACCTAAAAATACCCCTGTACCCCAAAAACCAAACTCAGCCCTAAAACCTAAAAATACCCCTGTACCCCAAAAATCAAACCCAGCCCTAAAACCTAAAAATACCCCTGTACCCCAAAAACCAAACCCAGCCCTAAAACCTAAAATACTTATTTTTTAAAATTACTTAAATTAATATATATATTTAATTTTATAAAAATACATACATTAATATTTTAATTTATGTATAATAATAATTAAATTAATAAAATAATATGAAATAAAATAAAATAAAAATTATATACTTACCTATACTTACGATGTAATGGCATGCGTTGTAATAGTACCTGCTATGTAATGACATGCGTTGTAATGGCATGCATTGTAATGGTACCTGCGTTGTAAAAGTTGCGATGTAATGGTAGTGCGTTGTAAAAGTTGCGTTGTAACGGTGCAATACCAACAGAGAGTGTTGCCTAATATACAGTTTGCGAGAAAATGAGAACATGAAAATCTCTTTGAGATCAATAACTGAAAAAAGTTCTGGTGTATGCCTCCAATGCTATGAGTCGAGTAAGGTCACCTTCTGCTATAGTTCTCATGCCATTGTGGGCAAGTATCATCATGCTGGCTTGCCTGGCTTTCTGTTGTAAATGAATGAGAATGCAATAGTCACTTTCACATCAGATCTCAAACCAAAGATTTCCTTCTCGCCTTTCAATGTGAGGTCTTTACTCCTGGTGTGGGCAGTCAATCATTACTGGGCAGTATCCAGGGTTAGTGTTGTTGGCTACCATTGTAGTACGATGGCCTTGGCTACTGCATCACACACAAAATCATTGTCGACATAGGCCCGGCAATTCTGAGCGATTTGTGTCACCCTTACAACCCAGCCCGCGGTCTTCGCTCTGTCGACCTACATCTGGCGCGTGTGAATGAATGAATGAATATTAGTCTTATAAAGCACCAACTCTGCCCAACCAAACATGCCTCAGTTCCGAAGATCCAGAGCAGGAGGATGCTCATTCAAGGTGCTTGCACCAACTCTCTGGAATTCTCTGCCACTTTCTATCAGAAACACTCCTAATATCCTGTCCTATTGAAGGGCAGTGAAGACCCGGCTTTTCAAACGGTCTGCTTCTCCGCTCTTTCCCTCTTCTCCAGCATTTTAGCGCTGGGTTGACCCGTTGCCGGGACAGCAATGCGCTCTACAAATTATATAACATAACATATATAACATACTGTTGTATGCATATATGATATCCAAGTTATGCCCTTTGCATCAAGAGTTTCCAAACCAATATAGACCAGATAGTTAAGGGGTACTAAAGGGGGTGGTGGCAGGCCTGAACTAGGATGCAGTAATCACACCCAATACACTCATGTTCAGACAGAAGAATTGTTTTAAAAAAGATCCAGTCTTTATATGCGTACATCAGTTAAAATGATGAGGCGCAATTAAACCAGGAGTTCTTCTAGAGATCAAAAAGAGATTATACATTCTCCAGCAACCTCACGCGTGGTACTGTTCTGGTCATGGCGATGCTGATTTACCACACTTGATGTCGGGAAAGGTCTCCTGCGACACTTTACTCTCTTTCAAAGCAGATTTCATTGGTTTATTACTCGCACATTGGGCTTCAGGCCCTTTAGGTCTTTGTTGACTCACTTCCTTGAGACAACTACCATATTTTGCGTGTTCCTTCTCACCTGCCTCCGCTCTAATTCCATGAAGTGTGTGGAAGAGGGTCTTCAGAATTCTGCATCCCGCACCGCCGGCTCCAGGCGTTCTATCTGTGGGACAGGTAGGCATTCTGCCAGGTCCATCCCAAATGGACATGGACCAGTGATTGGTCCATCTTGGTGCTTGTGCACTGGCATTCACGCCCAGAGTACCCTGAAGTTTGCCTCCATGACTGGATAGCACTCAATATGATGCGTAGACCGCAAGCGTCTCTATGATACGTCTGTGCGCGCAATTGGAATTTGTGCTGCGGGCGGTTCAGCTGAGGGTTGGGGGGGTTGCATTGGTTCACCCTGACCTTTGCAAAGGGATGACAGATCCCTTCTGACAATTAAGGGGAATAATTCGCGGTTTTATCCTGGCTGACACAAATTAAATCAATCATATTCTGCCACGAGTGGCAACCGCTGCTAATGGCTACATGGCGGGAACCTTGGTTTTAATGAACTTTCTTTTGTATGCAGAGCAAATTAGCTGAAGTGCAGCTGGCTTATTGTCAATTAGCCCCCTTTATTGAAACAGGGAATAGTGAGGTGATGGAGTCAGGGTGGGCTTAATGAATGTGTTAGCGGTGGGATGGGTGGAGGGGGCAGAAATGACAACTCTGCAGGGGCCCAGGTGGGAGACGTCAACATTATTGATTAAGGATGGAGGAGTCGAGCAAAGTCGGGAGTTCAGAATATGAGGTGCACTTTAGCAATCCGCATTGTGAATTAGGGCCCAGGGAAAGGATTTTACTCGAAAATTGTAGGTAGAGCTGGAGACTGGATAGTGTCTCTAGATGCCACAGTAGCTAGGAGAATTTTATTTTTTGTAGGGTTTTGGAAAGCGCGAACTAGACCCGACGATATTGGGTATCAGAGCGCTTTACATGAGCACCAATTTCGTTACACAAGGACACATGCATTTTTTGGTAGGCACGGGGAGATTAGGTGATTTGCCCAGAATCACAGAATGTTGAGTGTCACATCATCAGCTTCGAGGTCGACTGCTCTAGCCATAAGGCTACCCCACCCCCCTCCCCCCAATTGTAACAGGAAATGGGTTTAGTAGCCCTCACTAGATTTTTCATGTGCATAAAATTAACATTTAGCTGATTTTTTCCACATTTTACAAAAAACTTTACAATATTGCTGTAGGTGAAGTTTCAGAACATGACCCATCCTTTTAAACACTCTATTTTAGTCTGCTCTCCAAGCTCCAGCTAGTTTGTTTTCGTGAAACTTTACCAGCTAAACCTTTTTAATCGGATAAAACGTGGCCTCAGGCAGATTTGGTCAAATGATGTGAACTTCGCCAGCACATGAACCATAAAAGTTGTGTACTTCGGTGCTTACATTGCATTACAAACAGTTCTATTTGTTATGCTTTCGCAGAGACTAAGAAACTTGGACTCGATCTTCATGTCAGACAAAGAACAATTTATGTTTGTTTCAGGCTGAGAAATACACATTGAGGCTTTAGGAGTATGTAATGCAGCCCTGGTGTGGTACTCTCTAGTGTCCTCTAACATGGCTTTGTTCATTTTACCCAAACAACTTACATGAAAATAAAATCATGAAATAAATGGAATATCCCTGTACAATTAGTGTAAACAGAAAGGGCTCAGCACTCTCTCCACTTTGACTAAAAGGGACTGGACGTTTCGGGGCTGATTCAGAAAGGCATGTAAGAATATGTAAAACAGTACTGCAGGAGTACTATTTGCCATACTCATACATACTTTTGTGAATGGGCCAAAGAAGGAATCAAATCAGGACCTATGCGGGTTTCCACGATGCACCCAATGAATATGTGACGTTATCCCGCAATCAATTACCCCGCATACTATCACCCCGCATTTTTTATAAAGAAATTACAATGACCCCGCAAATTATCACAAAGCAAACTTTTACAGCGACTATGCCTTTACAAAGCAAAGGCATGCGTGTTAAAGGTATAGTATTTGTAAAAGTTTTAAAGGTAAGTGAGAGTACACTACCTCCCCTACACCCTAATGTAGTACCCCTGCAAAACCCTCCCTCGACACCCAGTCCTTTTCCTACTTTTACACTACACAGCACGACCCCCAACACTACCATAAACCACTACTCTGCACTACACAAATACTACAGCATTACCCTAAAAGACATGACCCTACACTACACAAACAACACTACCCTACACTACCCTAAACCCTAAAAGACTACCCTTCACTATACCAACACTACTCTAAACCCTAATACACTACCCCCAGCAGGACCCTACACTGCACAAACACCACAACACTACCCTAAACCCTAAAACACTACCCTGCACGACCCCCCAACACTACCTTAAACCCTAAAACACTACCCTACACTGCACAATCACCACAGCACTGCCCTAAACCCTAAAGCACTACCCCAGCACGACCCTAAACTACACAATCACCGCAACAGATCTGGTCAGACCTTAACAACCTTCGTCCGATTTCACTCCTGCCCCATCTGAGTAAGATGACTGAGAGGCATGTCAACACACATGTGTCTAAATTCATCTAGGCAGCGGACGGTCTGGACCCTTCTCAATCTGGGTTCAGACCAAATCACAGCACAGAGTCAGCTCTCCTCTCCGTGACCGATACCATCCGGATGGCACAGGATAGAGGAGGCTCCATGATTCTGGTACTGTTAGATTGGTCCGCTGCCTTCGACACGGTGTCACACGACATTCTTATCAGTCGTCTGAAGAGGGTAGGGATCGACGGAGTGGCCTTATCATGGCTAGAGAGTTTCATCACTGGCCGCTCACAAAGTGTTCAATTAGGCTCCCACTTTTCCATCTCTAGGGAGCTCACCAAGGGGGTTCCACAGGGCTTATGTTTAAGCCCCACATTGTTTAATGTGTATGTGGCCCCCTTGGCTGAAATTGTGAGAGAGTATGGGTTCACACCAATATCCTACGCTGACGACACCCAGATTTTGTTCCCTTTCCAGACCATGACACCAGTAGTTAAAAGCTCCTTTGCTGCAGGAATGAGAGCCATATCCAGCTGGATGACCTCCAATTGCCTACAGTGCAATGTGGGCAAGACGGAGGTCATGCTCTTCGGAGATGCCCCGCTCCTCTGGTCACCTGAGTGGTGGCCTCCTGACTTAGGCCCTGCCCCATGTCCAAAGGAGACAGTGAAAAATCTTGGGGTCAAGCTTGATCGGTCTCTGGTACTTAAAGATCATGCTACCCAGGTAATAGGATCCTGTCTGAGGGTCATTGGACTATTGAGGAGGGTATTTCCCTATTTAGCAGATAGCCATAGAAAAACTTTAGTACAGACATTGGTAATTAGCAGGCTTGATTATTGCAATGGTCTGTTCATTTCCGCCAATGAAGAACAGTTAGGCAGGCTTCAAGTAGCTCATAACACAGCTGCCAGGCTGATTCTAAATGTCCCAGCCAGATCTTCATCCCGCCCTTTGGTAAACAAGTTACACTGGCTACCCATTCGCCAGAGGGTGAAATTTAAGATTTGTTGCATTATTCATAAATGCCTGTTTGGAGTTAGTCCCAGATACCTATCCGAAATATTCAGACTCTATGAGCCAGGTCGCTCTTTGCGCTCTAAGAGTCAAGCTCTGCTCCAAGTACCCAGGATCAAAAAGGAGAGACAGGGAGGCCGAGCTCTATCTTATAAAGGCCTGATTCTCTGGAACTCCTTGCCCCTCACCCTTAGGCTAAATTCTAGTTTGACTGCATTTAGGAAATGCCTAAAGACTCATTTTTTTCAGACCTGGTAGTCTTTCCAGTATTTCTGCCTGTGTATCCTTGTTTAGTTCAGCTTATGGTAAGAACGTAAGCGCGGAGATACCCCTGCGGGGGTCGAATTCCTGCGCTATATAAGAAACAGAATAAATAACACTACCCTAAACTCTAAACAATACCCCCAGCATGAACCCCTACACTACGCAAACACCACTGCACTACCCTAAACCCTAAAACACTACCCCCAGCATGACCCCCTACACTACACAAACACCACAACACCACCCTAAACCCTAAAACACTACTCCAGCACGACCCTACACTATACAAACACCACAACACGACCTTAAACCCTAAAACACTACCCCCAACACGACCCCACACTAAACAACCACCACTGCACTACCCTAAACCCTAAAGCACGACCTCCTACACTACACAAACACCACAACACTACCCTAAACCCTAAAACACTACCCCCAGCATGACCCCTACACTACACAAACACCACAACACTACCCTAAACCCTAAAACACTACCCTACACTACACAAACACTACCCTAAACCCTAAAACACTACCCCAGCACGACCCCCCACCCCTAAAAAATTAACCCAATACCCTTACCTCGCTCTCCTCGTGGTTCCTCTCTCCTCCTGGTACCTTCTTCACGAAGTCTGTTGTCTGTCTCTGAGGGGCGGTGCACATCGTAGTGAGGAAATGGAAGAGTCTCTGTTTCCTCACAACGACGTGGATCGCCCAAATAGTTTTTTTCACAACACATGTGCATTTACCATACATGCCTTTACAACGTAATTCATTGTTAAGGCATGCGTGGTAAATGCACACGCGTTGTAAAAAAAAATGCGGCGTGATGGTATGTAGGGTCAAAGTCCTCGCAGAGTAATGGTATGCGGGGTCAATGTCCGCGTAAAAAAAGTTTTGTTGTAAACGCTGATTACCGCCCCCAATATGTATAACATATTTTTTTCATCTTAGCAGCCACAAGGGGCTTTGCAATCTTATGCTGATGGCACTCCACTTTATCTCTTACTCGATGGTATTACCTCACGGAGTGCTACATGAAAAAGAAACAGAATTGTCTTGCTGCCTTGCAAGCCTATCTTTGATGGATACAACTTAATAGAGCCAGGTTTGAATCGATCTTTTTAAAGCTCTCGTTCAATAGATGCTTTACGTCCATGTTCCACTTCATCTTGCCAGTCAGTACTGGTGAGGTGAACCTCCACCAGTGGGGCAGAAACTTCCATAATAATGTGGTGAATAGCAGCTCTACCAACCCAGACGGGGCGCCATGAAGGTGCTGGCATTCCCAGCATCGCCCTTAACTTTCCAGGCCATCTATGAAGACAGGCTAGGCCAGGACTCATGCACAGCATTATTGACTGTGAATGATGAGGAAGATGAGGTCTATGGGTAATAAAGATTACAGGCAAGTCATTTGGGAAAAACCAAGGGGCTTATTTACAAGCCTCTTGCGCCACTGGTGTGTCACTTTTTGTGATGCACCAGCGGCGCATGTTGCTGCACCATATTTACAAGGACATGTAAAGCCACCCTGCATGGCTTTTCATGTCCTTGTAAATACAGCCTCTTTACATGCAGCATTTTGCATTAAAGGGGCGTCCCATTGGTGTTGCTGTGGGTGTTCCCACGCAACACCCATGGCTTCTGCCGCATATCCAGATTTACGAGAAATCGTAAACTTGGAATTAAGTCAGAATGCTACGCCGCCCCAGGGGAGGCGTAGCGAGGCGCAACGAGGAGAAATGTTTTCATTTCTCCTTGATTTTCCTCTTTCTATGCGTGCTGCATTCTACAGCACACATAGAAAGTGAAAATCTCTTCATGATTGTTTTTGTGCAGGAAGGTGTCCGTCCCTTCCTGCACAAAAAAAATCATCCCCACAATTCAGGCAACCTTGCACCGTGGTGCAAGGGTGCCTGCAATGGTGCATGTCCGCCAATTGTGCTCCATCTGAGGGGGAGCAAAGGGATGCGTCATATCGTTTTAGAAATGACGGATCCCTTTGTTTCCATAGTACTGCAGCGTGGGGCAGCCAAATGGCTTGCGGCACCGCGCTGCGTTAGTTTGTCGTAAAAAAGGCCCTAAATGTCTTGATGAAGGAAGGTTTCTAAACAAGCAGATTGGCTACGTAGTAAATCCTTTTACCTCCAACTCCACTTTCTATGGAGTATCCAACCATTTACTCACAGTAGCTAGCTCTCTGCTCCAGCAGTTGCACCGTTAAACGACCCAATGGACTCCTACCGTGTCCTCTCGGAGGTCTTTCTGAGAAGCAAGGGTCAAAAACTTAAAAAGTGCATAATGCCGCAGTACCTTTAGCCAAATCCTGGAAATCTGACTACTGCTCCTACTTGATTAAATGTCATTGGCTCCCATTTGAAAAAATGAGACACAATATAGGCACTTTAGGGCAGCAACCTCACATGCACAGAGACTCCTTTCCTCTGTGTCCTACTGTATTGTACCATGCGCAGGTTAGGCATCCTTGGCTATCCTGGGGATGATTAAGAAAAGTATTTATGAGTAGTGGAAGTAGTACTACAAGAGTTCTCTTTTACGTACTCTTACATGCCTTTGTGAATTGGCCCCAAAACGTCCTACTCCCTATTAGGAATGGTTCAAAGAGTGTGTATACAAATATTTACTGAGTAGTAGCGTTATATCAACATTTTAGATGTTTTGAGGCCAATTCACCAAGGTATGTGCGAGTATCATAGGAGACGTACTTTACAATCTCAAAAATGCCTTTGTGAAACGACCCTTCTGTCTGATGGATGCATGCCTCGGAAGTTCACAGAACCCAGGGTGCGAACAGGAGAGAATGCAGATTTTTCTTAAACTCTTACTACATATAATTTGTTTTCATTAACACTTTTCAGAACCCATTGAAATAAAGACTTTGGTTTGTTCAGCAAGGTGGCTGGCCAAGATTGTGGACCAGCAGCTTGAGGCAGATTAGTTTAAAAAAATCACATTGTAACAGTGCTTTATCACTCAGTGGGACAAGAAGCCCTAGGTTAAATGTAGACTTTAGGCCTCCGTTGTAGGTATATGGCACTATTTTCCCCATAAAAGCATTGGAGTATAGCTGCCATCACTAGCAAAATGTTCAAAGTAGTTTACCAGAAATAGGTTGGACTGAATTTGGTCTATTTCTGCTTCCTAACTTCTCATCCCTTTATAGATATCCTTCTACTTCTGACAGACCTGTTGGACCTTGCTGCTAAGTATGCTCAGGAATGATTGCTCTCTGTCGTGTAATTTTGGCTTCCTTCGGCCCTCGACCTTTGACCGATCTTCGGAACCTTCTCAAAGCAAAATACAATGCTCAGTCAACACAGAGTAGCCTTACTAGACCAATCACAGATTCATAATGTATCTGTTTGCATAATACATATGATAACTTCTTGTTATTTAGCTCTTCATACACCAGCTCTGCCCTTTCAAAGTGCTGTACATAACAGAAGTCACCCAATTTAGTGATGAGGAATTTACCAACCTTTAAATGATGGAAGGCAGAGACTGCCTTTTGCGGATTCAGACTTGTGACTTTCAAATGGCATCAGTTGTTAATGGTGAGCGATAACTCACTAGACTTACAATGTCATATAGCACAAGTTGATCTTGCGTAGGTATCCCCGAAGCCGGGAAACACTACACATATCTGCATCAAAGTCTGAAAACAACACAGGTCTCACAACTACAGTCTGGAAACAGTACTGACCTCAAAATTGTAGTCTGAATACAAAACAGATAAGAAAACCACAGTTACCAAAACATTATAGATAATGATTCCACAGCCTTGGAACACCACCGATCTCCCACAATGGTGTCGGAAAACACCATACTTTCAATAATGTGACGTGAAGGCCCGAGATCTCGATGACATGGCATCACAATATAATAGGACTCAACACCACCTGAGGGAAACACTACAGACCTCAGTGACATGGCCGGGGAGCACTGCAGATTGTGTCATCCAAATGGCAGAACATACCACACAACACAAAGTCCCAGCATAGAAACAATGCAGATCTTGAAACCTTGGAGCACTCAGGATCTCCTTGTTGGACTGATGCTGTGCTAGTTGTGACTCAAAAATAAAAAGCCTACTGTGGTCAGATGACAAGGTCACGTGCAAGTAATCCATTATTCATGTATTAAGTGTTGAATGTAGGTTGACGTGGGTGCTGCTTGGAGATTTGCCTTAGTTGTAAAAAAAAGTACAAGCGTTAAGAAAGTCAAAAGAACCTTTAGTCTAGGCTGTTTAAAAGCAGCAACATTAAGAAACCTGGTTCAGGTCAGTCCCAAGCACATACACTACATGCCACAGTCAAGATGAGGATGAATCTGCTTCCAAAGAAGAGGAAGCCTGAGTCAACCATCCATTTAAAGATGAAAAGAGCCCTAAGTCTGCAAGGATCATGGCTTCCCTAGGAGCAAACGCTTCAGACCCAACATTTGTGAGTTGAGGCCCAAAATGTGCCTGTTAATCCCTTGGCGCATGACGTGCTTGTGTACGGGTCTCAGAATCCAAATGCGCATGTAAGCTCTAGCGACACCATCTTGACTGGCCAAGGCACATAGTATGAGCCTGTCTTGGCATTACTGATTCTTCCTAGCCCTGCACGCCTTCAGAGGGGCCAACCAGTCATGAATTATAATGCTTACCTTTTAGGCAAGATTAGATTACAGCAAGAGAAAGGAGAATGAAAAACAGAAATGCACCAACCCAACTGCAGTAAAGAATTTTTATGTAATTAAACTTCCAGGTCTATATCAACCTTTCAATTACAAACTTTAGGAATGGAACGAGAAAACAAATCTCTCTTCAAATGACTTTATTTAAAAAGGAAAAGGTCCTGGTGAACTTTAATAAAAAAAGTTCTTAAAAAAATACAAAAAGGAGACGTATATTTATCGAGTACTTTCCAACTCTTTCATCACATGTAATTGAAGGCGTATTTAATGAAGGTCCACATTCTTTTGCTGCTTACATTGGTCTTATGGATTTATCATTTTTGAAGTTCGTAAAATACATAATTTCCTAATTGTTAGGCATTTTATTAACAATAAATGAATAGGATTGGAAACAATCAGTGGCATAGCCAGGGTGGAATGGGTCCCAGTGAAAGCAGGAAAAATAGGCCATTTGACTGCTTGTTTGATAACAGCTTACACTGATAATCAGGCACTGTGTGACTTTTAGTACCCAGGACCCAGGGGCACTGCACTGCAACACTATTGATAGCTACACCCAGGGAAGCAATTCTAAATAACAAAGGCCTAAGATAAGGCTCAGGAGTAGATGTCAAGTATTTGGATTGACTCCCACTAAGATTTTAAACTGATCCCTAAGCTACAATTAATTTTTACTCGAGCCATAAATCTAATTCTGTCAACTAGATTCATAAATATAGTTTATTTCATAAGAATATTTATTGATATTGGAGTTATATCCCAACATTTATACAAATGCAATGCACACTTACCAAATAACCCACCAATCATATTGTTGCAAGGTCTTGTCCTAGTATATAATTTGGAAAAGTAGGGAACAAAGCATCACCAAATGATGGAACACTCTGTTAGTGAGTAGGCGAAAAAAAGAAATAGTCTGAAGTTCAGCATGTGAATACAATTATTGCAATCCTTGTTCAACATGAATTGCCTGAATAACAGTAGAGGGCAGAAGAGATAATGATTAATAGATTGATCTTACAATTCAATTCCAGAAGATCAGTCTGAGTCGAAGATCGAACATGCATCTATCCAATATAACCTGGTCGCCAAAACGATTGCCACTTTGCGGGAGACAACAATGAATATCCACTACAGCAGATGACAAGTTATATAAAACAAAAGAAGTAGAGCAGCCAACAAGCACCCCTGTTTCAAATAGTTAGTGGTAGTCATACATGAGATTAACATGTCTAATTGGACCTGTGGCCATAAAGAACTATGTAGCTGGCTAATCAAATAAACCTTCCTAGTGAGATTCCCAATCTGAGGTGGTTACACCAGAGTCTCTCATGGTTAACGATATCAAACCCAGCACAGACGCCGACAAAACCGGCAAAAAAGTTGCCAGTCACTCCAATCATGACTTGCACACTAAATACTAGAGGACAAACACAAGGGGAAAGGTGCAAACTCCTGGACGTACCCCTTCCCGTTCTCATGGGATCATTTTTTTTTTTGTTCACCCATTTCTCAAGTATCAATTTGCCAAAATTCGTTGCCCTGCATCAAAAAGAGAAATTATCTGGTTAGCAAATGAATCTTACCAAATTCCTTAGAATTAAAAAACAATAGTTTGAGACTTGAGCCAGACCAGGTTGTTGGCATATATGGTAGTTTGCGAAAATTTAAACAGGGAGATATAAAACAACACATCATTGAAGATTTCAATAAAGACTAAGGGGCATATTATCAAGGGCAATATCGCCGCATTAGCTGCACTTTTAGCTGCTAAAGCGGCGATATTCCTATTGCCCTATTTCCAAAGCGGCGCTAACATTCATTAGCGCATGTTAGCAGCCGAATTACTAACACTATGCATCTTAGCGATATACATCGCTAATGAGATGCAAAGTAGGCGTTCCCTCCTAGGACAAACAGTGAAATGCCCGCAAAACCTACATCGCGGTTTTGCCAACGCTGCCCCTGAACAGCGAAGCGATGACAAAAGGCACGCTAAGCCCCCATTATCTCAATATTTTATCGCCTGAATAAAACCCGACCTACCATGAATGCCTATGGGAGGTGGATTGTAAGGTTAAGTACACACTCCCCTATTACCAAGCTTTACATTAGGGCTGTGAAATCATCGCTGGATTTCACACGTTAATGATCATTATCGCAGTCTATCGCTGGATTTCACATCGCCTGTTAGCAAAGCGGTGCTTATACGCCGCTAACACGGCGATGTAATCCAGCGATAGCCGGCGATAATTAAAATCGTGCTAAGCGCGCTTTGCGATATTTATCGCTGACTGTTGATAATATGCCCCTAAAAGCTCATTGTCTGGGTATCATAATAAAGAAAATATCACACTTTCACCTGAGGGATTATATGAAGTGGTTAAATGCTTAAGTGACGTTAATCATAAACACCCCTATGACATTAATATCCAGAATATCCCAACATTTCCCATATATACTCCCAAATTGATTGCTAAATAGTTGAATGACCATTTAGAATACAAAGAATAAACTGTCCTACTACTTTCTCCAATGACCTCATCTTAAAACATAAAGAGGCTGATTTAGATCTGGGTGGACGGGTTACAGCATTATAACGGCGACGGATATCCCGTCCGCCGAAATAGAAATGTCATAGGATATAATGTAATTGATATTTCGGTTCCATTAAAAGGTTTCCTCAACAACATTTCTCTCTTTCAAATTGATTCCAGACAATAAGGGTGGAGTTAGCTATTCCAGATGATTGCTATGTCATTCACATCATCAATGAGGGTACTGATCACCTGTTTTCAATCTTTCCATGTGTTGGTTTTTACTATATATTTGAGCAACATCAGGTCTAAAATTTGTATTCCTTTTGCTAGAAACACATGCTCTCCCACTATCTTTGTACTTTCCAAGTTCATAAATTCTTCAAATGAGAAATCTAAAACTGCTTTGATGAAAACACCACCCACGTAGCCAGGCAGGCGTGCTTCTTCCTGAGTTATTGCATTAGCTGAAAGTGTCACAGATCCATTTATAAAAGAAGGGTCAAACACCCATGTTCCCTGCAGAAGTAGCACTGCACAGCCGAGCGAAAGGCTCATCAATGTTGCATAGCTCCCGGCTCATCAACGTCTTCCTCAGAATGATATACTTTCTGGTGGCTACGGTGGCTGTCTCGTCTGGGATGTGATTTACAACATTTGGCGAAGGCTGTGGTAAATGGCATCGCAGCAGTGCAGTGTCTCCCCTTGTGTAATATTCTACAGAAAGCAATGATTGGAAAAGTGTGTCTCCACTCAGCTACCTGGCTTCCTAGGGGTACAACTGAAGAGTTTCTTACCTACAATGCAGAGAGAGATAAACTCCAACAGGAAAATACCGTAGTCGTTGTGTTCTCCTCTGAGGGACGAGTCTTCCTACAGGTGATAGCTGGAGTGCTTCATATCTCCTGTGAGTAAGGTTCTTTCAGTGCTTAATTTGAGACTGTGGTAGGCATTGGCACTTAATTGCCAGTACCGGCACTTAATTGTCAGAACCTTCACTTATGACAGCTGCCACATGGTGGCACTGTTTGTGCAATTTAAAGATGAGCAGAAAAACAGTTGTTTGTTAATTCAATATACACTGAAAACAACTAATACCTGCCACCCAAGCCATTCTTAAAGCTTTGGCGGCCTCAAACAGTCTGAATTGTTACACTTGTAGCAGTGTAATAGTTAGTAGTTGTGTAAGTACATTGGCAAAGTGTAGTGCAAGCTGTAGTGGCCTCCTGACGAATGCCCCAGCATTTTCTTTTTTTTTTTTACAAATTAATCACTGGGTTCTTTCCACTAGTTAGTGAGAGACTTATTTAGTTGTCTCCTCCATTGGGCAGTATGCTGTCACCTTGATGTGAATAGTGGTTATCTCCACCATTGACCTACATGATTTCCTCCTGGATAACAGAAAACTACTAATTGTCAGGATTATTATGGGAGCTGTGAATGTAAATAAAACAAAATGCAAATAAAAGAAAAGATTTTCTCCTGCATGCGAAACAGTGTAAGGCATGCTCCAAGTTTTCAGATGGTGAAAATGACATAGTCTGCACTTCAGCATGTGAATAAATGCCATGTGATGGAATTCGCCCGCATCTAGAGAGCAACCAGAGTGTGAACCGCCTGCCTGACCCCTGCCCACTCACCAGACAATAGACTTGAACAAGTGGCGGAGGTATCAATAGTGCAGCAGGTGCAGTAGCTTCGGAGCCCAGAGGGTGTATTTCAGTGCTTTATAATAAGGAGGGCAATTTTTCTTAATTGCACGCCACTCTACTCTTGGACATGCCACTCTACTCTACGACACACCCCTCTACTCTACACCACTCCACGATGCTCTATTCCATTCTATGACACTCCACTCTACTGTAGAGTGGAGTGTCATAGAATGGAATAGAGCATAGTAGAGCACTCTACAACACTCTACAACATTCCACTCTATGACACTTTACTTCACTCTACACTACGCCACTCCTCTCTGCTCCACTCCACACCATGGCTCTCCACTCTAGGCCACTTCACTCTACTCCACTTTGACATTTTATTCCACTCTACTCCACTCTACGGCACTTCATTCTATGCCACTCTATTGCACTCTACTACCCTCAACTCTACAACACTCTACTCCAATCTGTGGCTCTACGACACTCTACTCCACTCTGCGATGACCCCTCTACGCCACTCCATGCCACTTTTTTCCCTTCTACTGTACAACACGCTACTCCTCTCTACTCAAATTCTTCGCTCCACTCTACGACACTCTATGCTACTCCACTCCATGACACCCTACACCACTCCACTCTACGACATTACAACATTCTATAACACTATATGACACTCCACTACACTACACCACTCCACTCTATGCCACTCCACTCTACGACACTCCACTCTATGACACACCCCTCTACGACACCCTACTCCACTCAACTCTCTCTACGCCACTCCATTCCACTGTACTCAGCTCTTCACCACTCCACTCTTCTCCACTTCACCTCACTTTACTCCACTGTAGGCACTCTATGCCACTCCACTCTGCTCCACTCCGTGCCACTCTCCTTCACACCACAAACTTTTAGCCACACTGAACAGCAGCCATGCTGCTGGACAACATGGCTAAAACACAAACGCAAAAGCCAAAAGCTCTTGCATAGGCAAGACGTATTGGCCTTGTCAATGCTTGTTTAAAATGCTCATTGACATGTTCCTTCTTATTCTGGCCCTAACAACATGTCTTGCTTTTGTTTCCAAATATCTTTTATCCATGTCTGATGCAGGGGTGGGATTAGAACCATGCTGGAGCCAGAACGACCAAGGCCCGCTGGATCGATTTCCTGGGAGTAAAAAAATGCGGCTGGGTGGCAGCCTTCGACCGCCTCCCCGCCAAGGGCACATGAAAGCGGGGCCAGTTGTTGGCCGCGAGCCGTGCCAAATCGCCTCAGCGTCGCGCGCCGACATTTCTTCATATAAAGATGTCAAGTCCCAGCAGATGTGTAGCATCATTAAAGCGGGATCTAATATAATCTAAGCCACAGTTTGCTGCATTAATGCTTTGTTTGTCTTTTAGCACAGATGGGCCTTTTTATGTGTGGCCCTTTTTACGCGCCCCATCCGATCCAACTTCCAGAAAGGTTAGTCAGGAGGGCAGCTGTGGTTGTGAGGAGGTAGGTTTGCTGTTTCTGAACGTCGGAGGTAGAGCGCAACTAAGGGCGACAAATGCATCCGTGTTCACTTATTTCTGTGCTTTTACATATCACGAATCAGAATCCTGGGGGTGTCGGTATTCTGTGCATGAATGGGCAAATTCTCGAGGTTTCTCCCTAGGGCGAGTTGAGGCAGCAAAGTTAAAGTATCACGGAGAATTGATGCCAAATTACAATAAAAGCCGCAATAAAGCGGCGTTTGTTCAACGACAGGGAGCGCACCATCAGCAAAATGCAATTATGCCTATAATACTTAAAACAATCCTCATCTTGTTCATGCGGAGGGATGTAGGCAACCGACAAAACATCATAAAAGAGGCCTGATAATATAGGGAATGCCATCTGTCATTATACACTCTCTCTGAATGTATTTATGTAAAGGTCGTATCGTATGCAGTATATGGGCCGTATGGCACACGCCGGGGTACTTCCAGCATCGTCTGCCTATCACAGGAAATGTCTTTAGAATAAAGTGCATGCGTGTCGAAGCAAATTATCATTGTCAAGCGTTGCTTACCACTGTGGACGGTTGGTTGGGGACTGGGGCAGGAGGAGCCGACAGTTTGGGGTCTCACATATCTCTCCCACAAACTTTTATCTTTCTCTCTCTCACCTGAGCTGCACATTACCCTCCAGATGGTCCCACCTAGAGAAGGCTCTCTCACAAGTGATTTCAACATTTCCGGCATCTATACTTAACAGAGAGAAGAGGCCTCCTAGTAGGGTGCAGGTTGGGCCCCCATAAATAGGCACCATTTAATGTGGACTTGGATTTCTCAGCCTGCCAGATAATATGACAGCCGTATGATTTGTGTGTATATTTTGGCAACCTCTGTGGCAGTTACAGCTCAGTTGACATTTTTAGGTCGCAAGAGTGGCCTGTTGTGGACTTACCAAGAACTTGCAGGGGCTTACTGCCCGCCTGTTGCTTACCAAATCTCTTTTGATTTCTTTTTTTATTCAATGGTTTCCTTGTCCCAGCTTGTACATCTTCTGTTTGTCAGTCCCCTGGAGCATAGGCTTTTTACCATCCCTTTAATTGGCTTGCTTGCATACTCCCACTGCTAACGTTTAAGGATTTTTTCTTTTGATCAAGCTCTACAGGATTGCATGTATTTTCAAGGTCTCTTCCTCGTGTGCTCCCTGCAATTGGGGCCAAATGTACAAAAAGCCAGTTTGCGATTTCCTAACCACAATTTTTTTCAATTCACAATTAGGAATTGCAAATAGCTATGTACATTACATCCCAATTGGTCACAAATGAACATGCCTCATGTTATGTTATGTTATGTTATGTTATGTTATGTTATTGGCTTTTTGTATAGCGCGTGAATCACCCGGGGGCACCTCAGCGCTTGTACCTGGAGGAGGACCTCTGGAGGGATGGAAGTAGGTTCGCAGGAGAAGGAGGGCTTTAGAACAAGAACGTTTTTAGTAGTTTCCAGCAGGGTTGGAGAGATGTTGATTTACGCAACACCTCCCGTAACGAGTTCCAGTATTTGCGGGCAACATATGAGAAAGCCCTGCATCCTGTACGGTTCAGGCGAATACGAGGGGCCCTAAGGAGGGCCTGAGAGTTGGATCTGAGGTTACGTTCTAATGCATACTTGTGTAACTTCTCTTGTAGGTAACGGGGTCCTTTCCCTTTGAGAGCCTTAAAGGAAAGACAACAGGTCTTAAAAAGGACTCTCTTTTTCACTGGGAGCCAGTGAAGTTCTCCAAGTAAGTGAAGGGATGGAGATCTTGGGGGGCGGTTCAAGACCATCCTGGCTGCAGTATTTTGTATAACCTGCAGTTTAGCTAACACTGTGTCTCCAACTTCGGCCAATAGTGCATTCCCGTAATCGAGTTTGCTCATAACCAAAGCCTGGACGATGGTTCTCCGATGTTCTAATGGAAGGTAGGGGAGAGTTTTTCGTAAAAGCCGGAGGGTAGTAGCATGACCCTGCAATGGATTTGATGTTATCTTTCATGGAAAGTTTATGATCCAGTTCAATACCCAAGGATTTGACTGAGGAGGAGGGGGTAGGGGCCTCGCCCAACTCAACTGGCCACCAGTCGACTGACCAGTAGTGGGCGGCTTTACCTAGGAGCATCAGCTCCGTTTTCCCAGGGTTGAGCTGGAGGCATCTTTTTGCATCCACTCCGAGATAGCTAACATTCCTCTTGAGAACCGGGATTTCTCATCCACATGGTTTGAGCCTATTGGGAATAACAGTTGTGTATCGTCGGTGTATGATACAATCTCAAAGCTGAAAGGTTGCACAATTTTCGCTAAAGGGGCCATATAAACATTAAAAAGCGTTGGGCTCAGACACGAGCCTTGAGGAACGCCTTTCTCTAGCAGAAATTTTTGAGATGTAAAAGTACCTAGAGAGGTAGTTTGGCATCTATCCATAAGGAAGTTCTTTAGCCATTTCAAGGCCATGCCTCCGATACCACAATCCTGTAGTCTGTCTGCCAGCAATTGATGAGATATAGTATCAAAAGCCACCGAGAAGTCTAATAGAATTAGAATCGTAGAGCCACCCGCGTCAAACGTAAGACGTAAAGAATCAGTAACAGCCAAAATGGCTGTTTCAGTGCTGAAGCCGGGGCGGAATCCAGACTGGGATAGCTCCAGAAAGTTGTTCCGTTCCAGGTACTGGCTAAGTTGATTATTTATAGATGATTCTAATGTTTTTCCCAGAGGCAGGTCGCAATTTGCGACTCATTGGGAATGGCTACAATCACTGGGATGGTGGCCAGCTGGGCTCAGCAGACCACCATGTCTGTGATTGCTTTTAAATAATGCAATATTTTTATGTAATGCAGCCCTTCAAGGAAAACGGGCTGCATTACAAAAATAAAAAAGAAAAGTTTATTTTTTCAATGTTTAAGAAATGTTTTCACCCACATTCACAAAGTGGAAGGGCTCGTTTTGGGACCCCTTCCCATTTGCAAATGGGTTACCGCCTCCTCTACGGAGTTGCTAAATTATGAATGTTTTGCTTCCACATTCCGGTCGCAAAACATTCATACATACTAGTGCTATTTGGTATTAGGAAGGGACGCCCTAAACATGCCCCTTCCTAATACCGAAATGCAAAAGCAAAATGCGATTCAGTAACATCTTACCGAGTTGCATTTTGCTTTTGTACATGGTAAAATGCATTTTACCGGTCGTATACGACCCAAGGCCTTTTGCACGGGTAAAATGCTTTGTGCATCTGTCCCAAATACCTGCCGTGTCCTGCTCTCCCACCAGTGCCATGTATCTCTCTCCTTTGTGTGCACCTCCCCTGCTCTCACCCTCACCCACCTGCTCCTCACTTGCCCCCTGATCCTGCATTCCCTCATTTTAATTTTGATCTAAATAAATATGAACTTATTATTTACTATCCAAATGGTGTCCACCCTCTTGGATCAGTAAAAAAAAGCCAATGTAAATGGTGCCCATGACATTCCACCGGCATGAATTGTGATGCATGCGCGGGCAAACGTCATCATACATGTGTACGCCGGTGGCATGACGTGCCCATCTGCAGCATTCACTTCATTGGGCCTTTTTTCTTTTTTTCCCTTCTTTCTGCCGACGCTGCACATCATTGTGAAAAAGTATTTAGATTTTTCCCCAACGCTTTTTCAGCATTGCCAAAAAGCATTGGCAAAGCCAATTGGTTCTAAAAATGAGACCTATTTGCTTTGCCAATGCTTTTTCATATTTGTCATGTGTGGGAGGCTGTTTTGCCTTGGATTCTTCTATGCTTTCTAACTATTTGCTTTGCAACAGCTTTTCTGCGAGTATTGTGAATCTGGTACTGCCTCATGCAATCCAACGCCTTCGACATCTGACTGTTTAAGACCAATTATGAATGTTGGAATGCTTCAGCCTTACATCTGCATTTTCACGGATTTGGACTTCCCCTTTTTCTCATCGTTCCCTAGTAACTTAACTACTCCGAGTTCTGGATTTAGCCCTCTTCCCTTGGTGTCATCAATAACCACATTGCACTTACTTGAAATCTCTCCCTGCTGGATAAGACCATAATTGATTATAGTTGCTATTTAACAGTTGGGCTGTGATTCATTGACTTTTCACAAAGTAGAATACTAACTTCGAAAGAATGTCAGAAAAACTGGCTTATTTAAGTTGAAAAATTATTTTAATAAAAGGCTGTAATCAATCAATCAATCAATCAATCAATCATAATACTTGTAAAGCGCACTACTTACCCGTGAGGGTCTCAAGGCACTGAGGGGAGGGGGTGCTGCTACTGCTCGAAGAGCCAGGTCTTGAGGAGTCTTCTGAAGGGCAGTAGGTCTTGGGTCTGCCGTAGGTGGGTGGGGAGGATGTTCCAGGTCTTGACGGCGAGGTGGGAGAAAGATCTGCCGCCGGCCATCGTTCTTTGGATGAGGGGGCCAGCGGCTAGCCTGGTGGAGCGCAGCTTGCAGGTGGCGGTATAGAAGCTGAGTCGTCTGTTGAGGTATGCTGGTCCGGTGTTGTGAAGTGCTTTGTTTGCGTGGGTGATGAGCTTGAAGGTTATCCTCTTATTGACGGGAAGCCAGTGCAGGTCTCTCAGGTGGGTTGTGATGTGGCTGCGTTGGGGGATTTTGAGGATCAGGCATGTAGAAGCGTTCTGGATGCGTTGCAGCTGTCTCAGAACTTTGGCTGAGGTTCCTGTGTAGAGGGCATTTCCTCAGTCCAACCTGCTGCTGATGAGGACCTGGATGACCATTTTTCTTGTTTCGGTGGGGATCCATTTGTAGATCCTGCGGAGCATGTGGAGGGTGTTGAAGCAGGAGGAAGAGAGTGCGTTGACCTGCTTAGTCATAAAGAGGGTGGAGTCGAGGGTGACCCCTAGGTTGCGTGCATGGTTGGTCGGTGTTGTGTCTGTTCCCAGTGTGGTTGGCCACCAGGAGTCGTCCCAGGCCGAAGAGGTGGATACGAAGATGAGGACCTCCGTCTTGTCCGAGTTCAGCTTCAGTCGGCTGTTCCTCATCCATTCGGTGATGGCCTTCATTCCTTCGTGGAGGTTGGTTTTGACGGTGTGAGGGTCTTAGGTGAGGGAAAGGATCAGCTGGGTGTCATCGGCGTAGGAGATGATGTTGAGGTCATCCTGTCGGGCGACGTGGTCGAGAGGTGCCATGTAGATGTTAAACAGCGTTGGGCTGAGGGATGAGCCCTGGGGTACGTCGCAGATGATCTCAGTGGCATTGGAGTGGAACGAGGGGAGGCGGAGGCTCTGTGTTCTGCTGAAGAGGAAGGATGTGGTCCAGTCCAGGACCTTCTCATGGATATCGATGTTGTGTAGGCGTGTTGGTAGTGTGCTGTGGCAGACCATGTCGAAGGCGGCTGGCAGGTCCAGGAGGATGAGGGCCACTGTTTCTCTGTTATCTAGCATGGTCCTGATGTCATTGGTGGTGGCAAAGAGGGCGGTTTCATTGCTGTGGTTGCTGCGGAACCCAGAATGGGACGGTTCTAGGATGCTGTTCTCCTCAAGGAAGCGGGTCAGTTGTTTGTTGATGGTTTTTTCGATGACCTTCGCCGGGAATGGGAGCAGGGAGATGGCTGGAAGTTTTTTAGGTCCTTGGGGTCTGCCTTGGATTTCTTGAGTAAGGCATTGATCTCGGCGTGCTTCCAGCTTCCCGGGAAGGTTGCTGTCTCGAAGGAGATGTTGATTAATTGGCTGTGCTGGATTCATTGAAGACGTGGTGTGGGCAGGGGTCGAGCGGTGATCCGGAGTGGATGGTGTTCATGATTTTGATGGTGTCCTCGTTGTTGATGTTGGTCCAGGAGAGCAGGCGATTGATGCGGGTGGTGGTCGTGTGGGTGAAGGTATCAGTGGTTTTCGGGGGGCGGATGCGGCGTAAAAGCTGTCGTGGATGTCAGAGATCTTGCGGTGGAAGAATGTGGCCAGCGAGTCGCACAGGTCTTGTGAGGGTGGGATGTTGTTAGTGTTGGAGCTGGCGTTGGAGAGTTCCTTCACAATGTTGAAGAGTTCTTTGCTGTTATGTGTATTTTTATCTAGGCAGTCTTTGAATGAGGTCCTTTTGGCAGATCTAATGAGGCGATGGTGTCTATGGGTGGCGTGCTTGTGGGCTGCGTAGCTGTGCGGTGTGCGTTCGCGGAGCCAGTTCTTCTCCAGCTTCCGGCATGTTCATTTGGAGGCCTAGAGGTCTTCGGTGAACCAGGTGGCTTTCTTGCTGGTGTGGCTGTTGGGGGATTTCTTGAGCGGGGTGAGAGTGTTGGAGCAGTCGTCGATCCATTGTCTGAAGTTGCAGACATCGGTGTGGGGGTCGTGGGGTCGGCGGGTGGGTTCTGAGCGAGGGTGGTGGATTGCTGGTCTTCGGTGATTTTGCTCCAGCAAGGACGAGGCATCTGTTGGGTGCGGTGGTGCGTGGTGGGCTTTCTGAAGGTGAAGTGGATGCAGTGATGGTCGTTACAGTGGGTTCGGTGGTGTGGCTGAAGGAGACATGGGGGCTTGCGGAGAAGATGGGGTCTAGCGTGTGTCCGGCGGCATGGGTGGGTGTTGTCACGTGCTGTCTGAGTCCGAGGTTGGCGAAGTTGTCAATCAGGGTGGTGGAGTTGGTGTCGTTGTTCTCGAGGTGGAAGTTCAGGTCACTGAGGAGGATGTAGTCCGTGGAGGCGAGGGTGTGTGTGCTGATGAAGTCGGCGATGGAATCGCTGAACTGTGGTCGGGGTCTGTAGACGAGGTTCCTCTGAGGGTGGTGTTGGAGTGATGTGGATCTGGAAGTGTAGGTGTTCGGCGGTGCTGAGGGTGTCGTCGGTGCTGGTCGAGACTCTGAGGGTGTTCTTGTGGACGATGGCAATTCCTCCTCCTACTCCGTTGGTGCGATCCCTGCGGGTGATCTTGAAGCCGTCCGGGATGGCTATGGCGCTGTCAAGTGCTGAGGCGGAGTTCAGCCAGGTCGCTATCAGGAAGGCGCAGTCTGGAAAGGTTGAGTCGAGAAGTACCCAGAGTTCAACGGAGTGTTTGCGGGCGGAGCGGGTGTTGAGGAGGAGGCATATGAGGTAGTTGAGCTCTTTCCAGGGCGGAGGTTTGGCGGGGCGGATGCTGGTGAAGCTGCAGTTCCAGCAGGTGAAGAGTCCTTGGGTGCGCTTCTGGGTGGCCTGGTAGCAGGTGTGTTCTCGTCCGGGGTTGAGTGCGTCGAGGATGCTGGCATTGTAGCGGAGTGGGGCGTCCTGGCATTTGCGGGTGCCAGGGGTTCTGGCGCTGGGCGTGGTCCAGGCGCGGATGGGAGCAGACGGGCTTGCCTTACGCACGCCTTCGGGGTGGCCGCGCAGCGGCTGCCATAAGAAGGGGAGGTTCGGGGAGGAGCAGCTGGGAGGGGAGAGTGGAACGAATGGGAGCGGAGGGGTGGGGCCGCAGGGGATGCAGCGTCGGGAAGCAGGACCGGCAAGGGAACCGAGGCAAAACGGGCACAAAGGGGCAAAGAGGATAATAAATACAATACTAAACACCAAAAGGGCATAAACAAGCACATTAAAAATGGGCAGAAACGCAAAAACAGGCACAGTGACAATCGGCAAAAACAGACCTTAGGCCTACCACTGGCCACCAGGGATGAGGTGCAGGTGATAGCCTACGGGTGAAGGCGGGCCTCGAACTTGGCAGCAGCTGGGCTGGAGCACAGGCGCAGTCCGGTGGAGCTACGCGGTGTGAGGAGAGACCTGCCTGGAAGCAGGGTCAAGGGTCGCTCCCTTCACCGCACAGCGGCCGCCATAAGAAGGGGAAGTGGGAGGGAGTAGCAGCTGGGAGGGGGCGGGGCTGCAGGGGACGCAGCGGCAGGAAGAGGAACCGGTGATGGAACCGAGACAAAACGGGCACAAAGGGGCAAAGAGGAGAATAAATACAGTAAATACAATACTAAACACCGGAAGGGCACAAAACAAGCACAATAAAAACGGGCAGAAGCGCAAAAGCAGGCACAGTGAAAATCGGCAAAAACAAACCTAAGGCCTACCACTGGCCACCAGGGATGGGGCTCAGGTGGTAGCCTGCGGGTGGAGGCGGGCCTCGAACTTGGCAGCAGCTGGGCTGGAGCATGGGCGCAGTCCGGTGGAGCTACGTGGCATGGGGAAAGACCTGCCTGAAAGCAGGGTCAAGGGTCGCTCCCTTCACCGCGCAGTGGCCGCCATAAGAAGGGAAGGTGGGAGGGAGGAGCAGCTCGGAGGGGGGAGCGGAACAAATGGGAGCAGGGCTGCAGTGGACGCAGCGGCGGGAAGCGGGACCGGCGAGGGAACCGAGGCAAAACGGGCACAAAGGGACAAAGAGGATAATAAATACAGTAAATACAATACTAATCACCAGAAGGGCACAAAATAGGTACAATAAAAATGGGCAGAAGCGCAAAAGCAGGCACAGTGAAAATCTGCAAAAACAGACCTAAGGCCTACCACTAGCCACCAAGGATGAGGCTCAGGAGGTAGCCTGTGGGTGAAAACAGTCCTCGAACTTGGCAGGAGCTGGGCTGGAGCATGGGCGCAGTCCAGTGGAGCTACGCAGCGTGGGGAGCGACCTGCCTGGAAGCAGGTTCAAGGTTTAAGAATAATTAACTCATCTGTGGGCGACTTGATAGCTACCTTCCAATTTCCATATACTTCGCAAACATATTTAATTGTTAGCCAATAAAAAAGTTTTAGTTTTATCATAAAATAGGCAATAGAGGAAGGCGTTTCTTACCTCCAACTACACATCTCGCACCAACTTTTCACCTGCATCCACAGGCTTCTTACGCTCTGTGCTTATGGTGTTCGAGGATATCTTTAGAATGATGGAGCTCACTACCTTCTTAACTGCCCTGACAAATTGGTGGTAATTCTTATCTTAGCACACAGAGAGCAGCCAACATGGTGGGCAAAGCTTGAATAAGCTCTGCGCGTCCACCTCTATAATCCGTCGGAAATCCTACTTATATTGACTCGGTACAGCCCACCCGAAGGCGCTTGAAATGCCTAATCGCTGGGTGTGTCTAGTGCGGTGTCGATATCTGATCGCCAACAGCTGCTCAGATGCCGGAGTTGCCCTGGGCGCAACGTGGATTGGGCCTGGTGCAGCCGTCCAGCCGCCGGGCATCTGAAGAGACACTGCTGAGGCCGGATCGGGGATCAGGCACTGAGGTGAGGAGTTTGGTGGCGCGGGGGGCTAAGGCGAGTGTGGCGGTTGCACCTGCTTTCCCGCCCCAGCTGGGGCCCACTGTTGTGTGGCGTTCTTGCCTCTGGCCACGGTCCTGGTTTTGGGAGAGCCCCGTCAGTCCAGTTCGGTTGCTGCTGGGGCCGCTGGGCTCGCTGGGGCTTGGAAGTGGCCGGTGGCTGCTCTGGGTCTCGGGTGCTGGGGTAGGGGGCATGGTGTGCCGTGCTTGCGGGGCCTCTACCAGCAGCCTGGCCAAGCTCTTCCCTGGGCGTGGCACACCAGGAACCGGCAATGAGGCATCACTGTCCTGGCCCGTGGAGGAGCAGCGCCGCATGTACCCAGCAACTGGAAACCCTACGCACTATCCTGGGCTGGATTGGACACAGCAGACTTGGGTCCCATTCTCCTGGTTCGACCCCAGAGGTGCCTGTAACGTCCTCCTTGTGCCCCCTGTGGACCATTGCGATCTGGTCCGGGCCCTATTGACCAAACCACATGCATCTCCCTACTGGCAAGAGGTTGCGCTACTGGGGCTGAGGTGTGGTCATATACTCCCAAGCCACCCAGCTGGAGGACGTGGCGAGTCCTCTCAAGGTGCCCTGCGGGCAAAGGGGACCCACAGTGTGCCTGACTTCTGCGCAACATAAGAAGATCGTGCTGCGGAGCAGGGGTTGTCGAGGGTGAATGGCGGGCTGGTGGTCCGGCGAGCTAGGTCCTGATAGAGGGACCTGCTTGGCTTTCTGCTAGGGGTTGCAGAGGCACTGGGCTAGGCCCAGTGCGGCTTGTGGGTTGGCAGTAGCAGGTTTCTATGAGGACTGGCTCGCGGCGCTCCCCCCCGGTGTCCCCAGAGTGGTGAATTGGCAATATCGTGACCCCGGGTGTCAAGCCAATCCAGAACAGTGTTCCCCCGATGTAATTGAAGTGATTGATCGGTGGTGCTATGATGGGGAAGGATAAACTTGGTGCCGCAGGTTCGAAACAAAGCACCTTGGACCAATACGCTACAGCAGCAAGTGGTGGTTTCACACCCGGCCCCTTACCAGATAATGCAGCTCTGTTAGCGGCCATCACAGAAGCGAGAGACATGCTGAAGGCCAAGATTGGCGCAGTGGGCACTGAAGTCTCTTTCATACGTCAAGACCTGAAGAAAGCTGTAGAGCGTATCACAGAAGGTGAGACATGGTGTCTTCGGTAGAAGATAATGTGACGACACTACAGCAGCACGTCTCAAGCGCGAGCCTCCCGGGTGGAAGATGCAGAAGGCCTGGCTAAGCACAATAACCTATGCTTTGTTGGGTTCCCAGAGGGATGCAAGGGTAAATCTATGACCCGCTTCCTTAATTCGTGGCTCAAGGATTTATTGCCTGCGTAAATGATCTCCACATGCTTTGTGGTCGAGAGGGCCCACCGGGCACTCACAAGGAAATCACCCCCGGGGAAAATCCATAGCCGGTCATTGCCAGGCTGCTCAACTATGCTGACAGGGACGCAATGTTGCAGTCCGCTCGGTCGCACAGAGATAAACTCATCTTTGACTCCAGGCCCATAATGATCTTTTCGGATTACATCTGTTTAGTGCAGCTGCAACGGCAGTCCTTCACGGCAGCAAAAAGGAGACTGCAAGACCTTAATATTTCTTATATGCTGCTTTATCCTGCCAGGCTTCGTGTTGTGTGTAACTCTAAGACCCACTTCTTTGACTCGCCTGAAGCAGTCTTTGCCTAGTCTGACGAACTGACACATCTGAAACCTCATTCCCAGCCGCCATTAGAGTCTGACTCCTCCAGGGGCTCGCAAAGGAATAGATCGCGCAGGACGAAATCAAAACTAAAACATCGTTTCAGTTCTGACAAACGATCCTCCAGTCTTGAGCTGGCATCTTGATTAATCTACAGTCTGGAAGGCTTCCACTTGATTGTGTTTGACTTTTTGTAGTTCGGAACTACTCCGTCTACCCTGCACGGAGTAGAGGTGGATACGGTTCACTGTAGCTGACCTGACCCAGACACTTGTACCCCTCTGTTAATGTTATATGGGAATATTGGGATCCATTGGAAAGATAGCCCTGGGATCTGCGGTTTGGGTCCTTGGATATTCCTTACCACAACAGATGCTCCGAGTTCTTGGTAGTATCGGGGGGTGTTTTCTGGGTTTAGAGTTGTTTTCAGGTTTTTTTATGCACGCAGACACATACCCCACTCTTCATTAGGCCGGCCAGTTTATAAGTCCCAAAATCGACTCATGGCTGTCTCCCATGTGGGAGATTTAACAGTGGTAATGTGGAATGTCCGAGGGCTGCTTAACAAAATAAAACGCGGTGCTGTTCTCCGGCAAGCTAAGCGATATGGATAAGACATTCTTCTCCTGCCAGGTTTGGGTATTAGCAGGTGTATTATGCAGGATTCACTAGGGGTTCTCGAGGAACAGCCAGCCCCATTCATCGACGTGTTCCCTTCATCCATGTTAAACACTGGGTGGATCCCGGGAGAAGATATGTCCCTTTGTCGGGCACACTCTATGGGGAAACACTCAATCTGTGAAGCATCTACACATCCCCACCTTTGGGTAACACGTTTGTAGAAAGCATCACTCATCATTGGAGTGAACTCCCAGAAGGTCTGTCCTCGGAGGCGATTGGAATGATGCTATGACAGCGCTCGATAGGAGACGGGGATTCGGTGCAAGTTCTTCCGCCGCGGCCTCTAAATTGTCATTGCTTGCTGGAGCATTGGGATGCGGTACAAAAGGGGGTGGTGATCGACGGAGCATCTGAATCAATCAAACACTCACACCCAGTCAAAAGATCTGGGTTTAATCCATCACCGTTCTTTAGTCCACTCTGCCACCCCAGATCAGACATGGCTATATGCAAATCAGTCTGACCCTCATGGGAACAGTCCAGCCCGAACTGCCACGCCATGTCTTCCCTGGACCGGAAGCAAGCTTCCGAGGACCGGTTTCTGGCATTCCAGCTGTCTTCAGCCCAGCTTGCTTGTATCCAGTGACAAAGTGAGCAAGGGACTCATGTCTGAGCATAACCTGCCACAGTTATGGTGGCCAAAAGCGGTACAAAAGGGGGTGGTGATGGACGGAGCATCTGAATCAATCAAACACTCACACCCAGTCAAAAGATCTGGGTTTAATCCATCATCGTTCTTTAGCCCACTTTGCCACCCCAGTTCAGACATGACTATATGCAAACCAGTCTGACCCTGTGCCTGAGCCCGAACTGCCAAGCTGAAGACGGCTGGAATGCCAGAAACCGGTCCTCGGAAGCTTGTTTTCTGGTTGCCCACCAGAAGATCCACCCTAATACCGTCCTATCTCCCTAATTAATTTTGAATCCAAACTACTGGAGAAAGGCCCAGCAGATCGCATGCGGACCTGCATTCAAGATCTGATCCACCTAGATCAATCTGGCTTTATGCCACACCGAGCCACCCACCATAACATTCGCCGGGTCCATAATGCTATGGCACTGGCCCCGGAGCTGGAATGCCCTGCGGTATTACTTCTCGCTGAAATAGACAAGGCCTTTGACTCCCTGAGCTGGGACTATTTATTTCAGCTTCTGGAGGCGAGTAACTTCGGCCCACCCTTTCTGGCATATACGCCTACAGTATACAGAACCTATGGCCTCAGTGCTTATTGCTGGCCATCGTTGTCCCTTCTTTTCTATCAGCCGCGGTACACAACAAGGCTGTCCCCTGTCCCCTCTCCTATTCACCTTAGGGGTGGAACCCCTGGCGATATGGGTCCTCCGGGATCCGGGGCTCCCAGGTTTCGACTGGTCAAGATTGCAATCAAATCGTATAGCATTATATGCAGACAATGTCTTATTTTTCATGACGGACCCATGGATCTCGGGCCCACGTATCTTGCAGATTCTCTGAGTTTTTGTCCAGACTACCGGTCTTCATACTAACCGCTCCGAATCAGTGCTGTTTCCAGTTTGTGGACAACAGGGAACAGGTACATGGGCATCCCAGCTCAAACACGCTACAGATGGTTTCCAATATTTGGGTATATATATGTCTTCCTGCCCCAAGACTTCATGGATGGGCAATATTAGCCCTTTCCTTGCCTGCTTTCGTGATGAGACTGCCATATGGTCTTCCCCGCCTCTCTCGCTGTATGGGCATTCGGCAATCTTTAAAATAGTTTCTCTCCCCAGAGTGCTGTATCAACTTCAAAACGTCCCATATCATATACCACAGTCATGGTTCGCGCAAATTAACGCTATACTTAAAAAACTCTTATGGGGTGCAGGAGCGGTTAGAGTGGCACTACAGACCTGTGTACAATCTACATATTGCGGCGGTATATCGGCAGCCGACATGTACTCGTATTATGTGGCCTCTCACCTCCTGGTCATTAATGATTGGTGGTATAACATACCTACAGACCCGGCATTTGCCTTGGAACACACTGCAATGGAAGGGATTCCCCTCCTACAGCTGCTATATAGCTCGCAGAATCTTGATTCTCTACCCCACGCCAGCAGAACGACAATTCGGCTGTGGAGGTATACGGTCCGGCGAATGGGTTGGCATGGGCGTTTGACTCAGACAACGCCCCTGTGGCATGGTTCCTACCTACACCAGGTGACAACATTGAAGGGGTTCCGTCAGTGGGATCCGATCGGCATCTCCACACTAGGGGATGTCATGCGGGGTACCACTTTAAATTCCTTCCAGCAAATACAGGAAGAGTTTCATCTTCATAAAACCCAGTTCTATAAATATCTCCAAATACGACATGCTCTCACTCCAACGCTTCAACAATTAGACGACCTCCCTGAATTCCACCCGTTAGAGAGCTGTCTCTTTATGGGAGATTTGGGCGCATACAAAATTAGGCAGATTTACCAAACACTGACAGCGCACTCCACCACGACTCTCCATAAGACTAGGAAGGCATGGCAAGATGATATCCCAGAAATGACCGATGACAATTGGGCAGAGAGAGGCTATACCTGGTCCTAGGGGTGCTGCGGTGTCTCCCAGATACCGTCTCACTCAATTCAAATATGTCCATCGCGCATATTATACACGCCTTCGTCTCTGGAGGATGGGAGTCATTGCATACCCTTCATGCCTACGCTGTGATGGTGAGGAGGAGTCCTTTTTAGGTTTTGCCTGGCGAAAAGATGCGCTCTGCGCATCTTTTTCGCGCAGGCGAAAACCTAATGAGAACTGTAGTGTGGGTTTGGGTCGGCCCTCGTCATTTATTGGCTGGCTCCATAAATGGAGCCTAGCCATTGGACGAGGGGCCTGTCCGTCAATGCCGGACCAGATTCGGGGGCGTTCCCGAGATTCTTTGGCTTTTGCCGACGTCACGCGACGTCAGCCGAAAGCCGGGAACGCCCCCGAATCTGGCCCGGCATTGCCGGCACCTCCCTTGCTGCTCGGGACGGGTCTCCTTATTATGCCCAGGTCTGGAGGTGAGTGACCTTCCCCCTCCCTCCCTTTCTCCCCCTCCCTCCCTCCCTTCCTCCCTTACTGCTCGATCCCCGCCCGGGGGTTTCTTCAGCCGGCCGGCCAATCCTAGCGCGGCCGGCCGGAAGTGCCCGCCCCCCCCGCCGCCCGGGGGAAGAAGGAAGACGGCGGCCCAGAAGAAGTATGGCGGCCCACGCGGGGCTCCCGTGGCCTGCCTGGAGGGAGCCCCGGAAGAAGCGGAGGACGTTGCCGGTCTCCCATGCTGAAGAGGGAGACCGGAGAAGTCAACAGATTGCCGCCGTCGCAAGGAGCCCCCCGGCGGCGGGGGGGGGGGCGGACCGGAGAGCGCGGTGAGCACAGAGCAGGCAGAGCGGGGCAGTGTTGCTGAAGGTTGCAGCAGGATGGTCTGTAGACATTAACGGTCCCGGACATCCCAACCGTGCGCCATAAATTATCGGACAAGAATGCACATAAGTCTTGAATAATGTAAATACATTAATGCATTTAATAGTTTAAACATTAAAATGCGGCTGGAATTTGTGGAAAATGCTGTGCTGAGTTGTGGAATGCACTGGGAAACTTTCTAGGGGCTGGGGTCTGGGAGGGAGAGCTGTTGTGTTCTGCATTTATTGTGGGTTGCTGACGGCTCCCACTGACGCCCCTAAATTCGTACCCCCGGAAATACAGGCGGGTTTCCAGGGGGGTGTTCATTGGGTCCTGGATCGTACGGGCTGGGATAGCCCTGGTGCTCGTGGTTCTCATCAGTTTCCACCTATTCATTTATTTACCTTTATAGCGCTGGCATGATCCAAGATGGTGTTAAAGTGCTTTACACAAAGTATAGACGTGATACATGTATAAATGTGCAGCCCTTCAGAAGTGAGGACCCGAAAGCGCACGTATGAGATTTCTACAGCCAGTTGTACAGTGAGGTACAGGACAATGGTATGGTGCAGTCACTGTTGTGCAGGTGCACTGCTTGTGTGTGTGTTTCCGATGAGTTGAGAGCTGTATATAGCCAGGCCGCGTGGTGTCAAGAGAAGGCAGTGTGCAGGCTGTGACCATCCGTTTCATGGGTAGGTGATATTTCATGTGTAATTCGGTCGTGGCGCCCATGTCTCTTAGCAGTGTATTGATGCGATTTCCTCTCTTGGACTTCGGAGAAGTCACATTTTAGGAAGGCAGTCCCACTGTCGACACTGTGTCGAGAGGTGTGGTGCAGCGGCTACGGTAGCACAGGGTCCCGGTTCGATCCGGGACCCTCCGGCGGCAGCTCAGCAACATGTGACTGGGCAATAGCTCACTTAATTTCCACGACGTTCCGCAGTGCCTTGAGACCCGTTACGGGGAGTAGTTCGCAGTTTACAAAGACGGATTTACATTTACATTTTAACCCCGAAACTTCACTACTCACCTTCGGGGAAGCGACCACTCTGTGCCCCATGAGTCACACTGTCAAACTCTTGGTAGCTGCCCTCTGCTGGGGCAGTGCCAGTCTTGGTCTTGTTGCTTGTAGTGTTTATTTTATCTGCTGGCCTCGTGGGCGGCAGTGCCAGCCCGGGCTCTGTCTGTTGTTGGCTGGTTGAGAATATGAGCGTTGCCTTGTGTTATGGCTGAGCCTGGCAGCTGGTGGGGGTAGCTTGCACCTTGAATGCCTGTTATTGGTGGACCTGTTTAATGTGCTTGGAATGCCTGTGCTGGGCGCAGATAAGCCCTCCTTACGTCTCAGCTGCAATCCACGTTTGCTCCTGGAGTAAGCAAAACCCCCTTTCCCCTGGTATAGACGGGACTTTTATGTGCCCGAAGTGCGTCCCTTGGCGCCAGTGTAAACCATGTCTGCCTGTGTGGTTCAAGCACCTGCGAGAGGTGTGGCCTGTGTTTGCCTGCAGAGCGTCTGCCACCTAGGTGTGCCGCTCGAACATTGTGGGACTCCGGTTTGCCCTTGGGTGCCGGTAGGTCTATGCCAACCCATGGGGCGTGTGAAAAAATGATCAGATCGGATCCAAGAGCAGAGGTGAAGGGGTGAAAACCCGTTTGACCGTAATGGTGGATGGGACGTTTGGCCCCTGGCTCGGTATTGGGTTTGTTTCGTGTCCTTGCGGGGCATAGCCCGTTGTTTCCCTACGGGGAAGGGGAAGGTGGTCTATCCGTTCTTGTGGGAAATACTATCCACGTCGCCCCCTGGGGAGATTGATGGTAGAGTCCAGAGTTAGAGATAGTGTTACATATGGCGGAAGTCATTGTAGCTTGTTATCACCTGGCGGCGTCTGTCTCACTCTCCAGTATTCGCGCTATTCTACCTCCTTTGCTGCTATCCCAACCAGGCCGCCATTGCCCTCCGTTGCAGGCGCATGAGCCCGGCGGTGCGTTCACGGCTGCGGTTTGAACGGGTCCGCACAGCTTTGATGACTGCGGCAAAGAATGTGGCACAACCGGATTCTCCGCGTCTCAATCACCTAGCAAGATTCCGTCTGAAATGTGTATTTATTCGGCTGTTTCCTTTGAGAAGCTGAGGCACTCCAGTTTTGAAAGTCTTCAAAAATGTTTTTTTTATTTTCAAAATATTGTGTTCTCTTTCCTAGTACTCCTACCAAATCGCATTCCTCTCCCTTACCCCTTGGACGCCTCTCACTTTTTGTCATATAATTTATTTAAAAGTTTTATAACGGCAAGAGTGTCAGAAAATTTGAATCTCCCACTCAATGGAACGGGGAGGGGGACATGCGTGCGGGCTTGGACTCTTCCCACAGGCAGGCAGCGGAAGGATGGAGGGATGGACACGTGAGCTGATGAATGGATGGATGAACGGCGCATGATTTGATAGATGAGTGGCGGGAAGGATGGGTGAGTGGGTGGGAGGATGAGCGGATGAATAAGCGGGTGGGAGGATAAGCGGATGAATAAGTGGGTGGAAGGATGAACGGATGGATGAGTGGGTGGAAGGATGAGTAGGTGGAAGGATGAACGGATGGATGAGTGGGTGAAAGGATGAGTGGGTGGAAGGATGAGTGGGTGGAAGGATGAGTGGGTGGAAGGATGAGTGGGTGGAAGGATGAGTGGGTGGAAGGATGAGTGGGCGGATGGATGAGTGGGCGGATGGATGAGTGGGCGGATGGATGAGTGGGCGGATGGATGAGTGGGCGGATGGATGAGTGGGTAGATGGATGGATGAGTAGGTGAAAGGATGAGTGGGTGGATGAGTAGGTGGAAGGATGAGTGGGTGTATGAGTAGGTGGAAGGATGAGCAGGCGGATGAGTGAGAGGATGGATGAGCGGGTGGAAGGATGAGCAGATTGATGAGTGGGCGGATGGATGTGTGAGCGGATGGATGAATAGGTGGAAGGATGAGTGGATGGATGAGTAGGTGGGCAGCTGGAGGGAGGGACGAGGGAGCGGATGTATGATGAGGTCGGCGGGCGCCTGCTTTGATAGATGAGTGGGTACCAGAATGGACAAGTGGGCAGCTGGGTGGGTGAATGAAGAGATTGGCAAGTGCATGCGTAGATAGATGAGCGGGTGGATCAGTGGCTGGGTGTTTAGATGAGTGGTTGAATTTGCTATTGTAAATGACAATGCCATTTATTTATGTTAAAAAAAAACAAATAAAAATAATGTCAAGAGCAATGCCAATAGCTGTAACTTTAACAAAGGCAAAACCATTGCATTGTAAATGCTTGTTTCACAATGTAATGTGCTGTTCTGCAATACCTGACCTACCTCAGAGAGGTATTGTCCTGGGACCTCCCACTTGACCCTAGACTATTCCTCCTCCATGGTACGGATGATATAGGGGAAAACCGTTACAAACAACACTTATCCTTCCTTGCGCTCACAATTGCCAAACATGATATCACTCAGTTATGGAAAGAAACTTCCCTACCGACAATAGGAAAATGGTGAAAGAAACTTGATAACTGCATGGGTGCAGAAATAGCTGTTTTCCAAGCATGGGGTTGCACTCAAAAGCACAGGAAAATCTGTTCTCAATGGGCTACCTACAGGGGCCTAGACCTTCCTCCTCTTCCTTTGCAAACCCCTTAAACAGCAGTTTTCACAGGATGTTAGAGGCCATATTATATGACATTGTGTTTTCCTTTTTTCGACATGTATTTGTATCTACAAATGCTCGCCAGTGTGGGTGGAGTGGGATACTCGGCGTAAAGTTTTGTTTTTCATTTTTGTTATGTATACAAAATGTACCCAATGATATTCCCATATTTGGTAATATGTCATTATCCTGTCTAATGTCGGACCGTTGCCCGTGGGGTACTTTAAAAACTCAATAAAACATGTTTTTTTTAAAAAGCGCTTATGTATGGCAGCAGTACACGTGTACTTGAGGAAATAACAAGATGGTGGTTCTGGACTTAATGTGAATTTATTAAAAATTAAATATTGGCGTTCAGGACAAAAATAGTGATATATCAATAAAAGTAGCAAACTTTGATAGCAAAGGTATATGTATTTTCCTGTTTGTGGATTTAGCTAATTCTTAGGCATGCAGTGGGGTATGCAGATTTTGACTCTCTACTATGCCACTGTAATAGCTGGAGCGCTGCTAGGAATATCCGCCATGAGTGAGTAAAAAAGAACAGAAAGAAAATGATCTCTAAGACCTGGTGTAGTATACACTTGTGTAATAAACCAACAGAATAAGGTATATAGGACAAATCAAATGGCAAAATCAAATTTCAGAAAAACAACTAGGATTTAGGTTATAGATTTATGCGTTGATATATGTATTGTCAGAATAAAAACATTGGCATGCAAAACGTTGATGGAAAAATTCAGGATGGCAAAAAATCATAGGATGAAAAACAAAAATTGGGTGCAGATAAGTAGTAAGGTAAACATTACGAGTAATGGTTCTGTTATGGTTTGAAAGTAAAATGTAAAGTAATCTGTTAGATTGAGGGAAAGAGAGGCACAGGGGAATTCTCATAAAAAGTTGGATTTACATCAGAATTCCCAAGAAACAGAATCAGAAATTTATGATAAAATAATCAAGAAAATAGGATTCTGAGAATAAACACACCAAGATTAGTCAAATGTAATATTTTCAATGTAATGAGCCAGTAATTAACAAATGGGATCACCTCTGGAGGGCCAAGCCGAGTGCAATAGCACAGTAAATTATGTACAAGCATACCATTGGACTCCAAGGGATATCTAGTAATGAAAAGAAGCATAGTCCATTCTCTAGCAAAGAAGGCACAGCCATGGCAAGCTGGAAGCAATAGGTGTTGATAAACCTCCCCCTCGGCTCAGGATCAGTCCAGGGGCACCGACGGACAGAGCGGGGCCTCCAACCCTGAGCAGTGGCCAGGAAGAGGTGAGGCTTTCTCCCAAGCGTTTTTGGGAAAGAATCCTAAATACCTTATGAAATAGACATCCCCCGTCTTGAAAATCCAATGTACGGTAGGATGTTTTGTATCATTAATTTGTGTTAATTTTTGCTTTTCTCACTAAGCTTAGGTCAAGCTTAATTGCAGTAGTGTTCAAGAGGTCCTGACGAAAGCCGGGTACACTTTCCTACAATGGCTGAAACATGTTGACCGAATACCATCCTTGATAGACAGTTATTGTGTCAAACTGTCTCACACTCATTTTATTCTTGACACCATGTTTTTCCCTAATAAAGTTTTCCTTAAATCATGGTAGCCAATTTTACATCTCACTTTTTGATTCTTTTTGTACACTTTTTTCTCACTGCAATTTAACATCCTACACCATTCCAAACTGATTTGACTTTTGGTACGATCCATCACTGGTGGTTCCTTGGGGTTGGAGAAGCACATAATTCCAACAGGTGTGTGGCTCCTTAACCGGACCATCTTTGGTTCTATCCCAGATGATGAAGCTCTGCCATATGGGTGGGCTGATGGGATTCATTTCCTTTTTGTTGTACACACTTTATAGGTAGACACAGAGTCCGTCACATTTTTCTTTGCCCCCATTAGTTGTACAGACCATTGACAGTCCTTTTGTATTGTTATACTGTGAATAAGGGGTTTGTCTGTCCTTTGGTCTTTAAATAATTTTCCCCTTAGACCCTCCACCAACCTTGTTTTTTGACGATAAACTAAGCAGGCCCGATCAAGGGAGGAGGAATGGTTCAGTTTCCTAGATGCAGTTGCTGTTGAAGTACATGGGTTTTGAGGCTTAAGAGGAATATAAGAAGTATTAGAGCCAGGGGTGTTCTGCAGTTGTGAAAGTTGGGAATGTTCCCCGGGTCTTGGATTAGGAAATAACTTAGAAAGCATCTGATATATAATCAGAATGAATATGTCAAGTATCAGTCAGTGGAATGTGTCCTGTGACCAATGCCCATGCATGGAGGTATGTACTTTTAGGATCTGCTCTCTGAACCCCTGAGGAGAAAATCAGCCTGATTCATCCTGCAGTTTTCAGCAGCGGGCATCTGGTGTGATAATGCAGGATCACCATGTGAGGATGGCACCCAATGAGGAGGTCTCTGGATTTTCAGCACTGAGGGGGTATGGGTATGAGAAATATATGCTAGTCTGGGAAGGTCATTACACCGGACGCCTATCTCAAGTAACCACGGCTGTTGAGCATTGTGGAATCATTCCAAGCTTTGAAGACACAGCAGAAACAGCACTTTTCAGGTCTTCACTTCAGCTGCACAGGTGGAATAGCGGGAGACATATAGATACCACTGCCCTCACAGAGATGACTGACAGCAGGAACAGCACATCCCAGGAAAAGGCAGACTTTGCCGTGCAGCGAGTTTCAGCACTACACATGAGGGTCCACCTCAGATTACAGAGAAGCCACCAGACCCCTCAAGGCAGGATTAAGGATTTCTTCACTGTTCTGGAATACATTTATGGGGGTCACCAATCATCTAAATCCAAAAGTCAATTAAAAGCAAGCTGCAATTTACTCTTTTCTGGCCAGGCACAACTTTAGTTAATTGTTCCTGGGCCCCAATAAGCTCTTCATTGGCTGGGAGAAAGGGTTCCAGGGTTCATGGTGGTGACAGCAGCTGCAGCACTGCTGACTTTCCCAAAGCAAAGCAGATGATAGCCCTATCTACTGGGAGAAATGTAACTCATGAATGCCACAGGTAAGAGAGTTCTATTACAAGCTCTAAGGCCCTTCCGTTAGGGGTTATAAAGAGCCACCCTTACACATTTCTCTCCATGAACCTAACACCTCCCATGAAGCTAGTCAGAGAGGAATGGAAGACAGTTCCACTGGGCAGTTAGGCATCATCGTTAAACATACAACCTCACATTGTATATATAGCTATAAACAGAAGAATGCACTGTTAGAGCATCAGTGCCTAACACTTCTCTCATCAAGTAAAATAGTGGTCTCCTCCATATCAAGTTTCTCAATAGTTTTATATAATATCTATTTTAGTTCATGTTGCCGGAGTGTGACAAGTGGGATCCATTCTAGGATTTGGCTTTCCTATTTCAACTTTCCAGTGACATATGCTCTGGGTGTTCAGTACAAGTCATAGGTTGTGCAAGGGCAGAATTAGGATTGGTACCAGGTGGCAAAGAGCCAGCAGTTCTTGGTCTTTTCATTTATGAAACAGCAATGATCTGTTCAGCATCCAAGCTTTGTTGCTCTGATGGAGAGAGCAAAGGAGGAGTTGCTCTTTGGGCTGCCATCTCTTTTGTGATTACTCTTCAGACAGCACTGTCTTATTCAAATGTTTAATCTGTGGATTCAGGTTTTTGTTTAGTGCGCCAATGATCCTGGAAGCTCTTTTACTGAAGACCTTCATCTACTTATTTGTGAACATTGTGGCAAACAAGAAATCTTCATTTGACCCACATTGTTGCTGGCGCTGAAATGCTTTTCTTTAATAAGTTCAGTTCAACCCGTAACTTAAGATTGGGGTTTCCAACTACGCACCAAAATCTTCTTCTCTGCAATGGATCTTTACCACAACTTCAGAATGGAGCATCACTTGAAAACATCTCAATAAATATTAGCAATTTAGTCATTTAATTCAGTCAATGATGAGAGTTTTGGATCAGTTTGAAAACTTGCATTGTTCAATTAGATTTTAGTATATTGTTTTGGTCTCTTTATTCAAATTAGTAAATTAGATAAATACGTTAACAGAAATATCAAGAAAATCATGGTTAGAGTTCAAGTAAATTACAACTTGTTCCATAAACTAATGTAATCCCTACTCTACTCTAAGTGGATCCTAGACTACCAGAACCCATTATGTGTCATTCTGGAAAAGAACAAGATTTAAAAGAACATCGAAACAGAATCGGATTGAAGTCGAACTCCTTATGAAGAGTAGTTCCAGAATCTTGTCTGAGTCTCTTCTCTCAAATCAGCATCAGCAAACAGTCACAGAGACAACTGTTTACATTTAAACAGTCACAGTAGTAGCCATAACCATTAAAGAAAATAGACACCCACGATGTAGTATGTGACAGAGATCCCCGTCAGCAGTAGCTCACAGCAAATAGGGCAAAAAGCGTAAAGAGAAAAATAAATGGTCGTAGAAGAATGGCCTTGACCGGACTGGACTGCACTTCCTAGACTCTAACTAACATACAACATATGTAACAATTCATACTGGTGTTAGGTCATCTTAAGTCAATGAGGACGGATCACCTAATGGTCTGCTGCTTCTTTTTTCATTCCCACGGTAAACATACGAAGTCAGCAAGGTGCTAGCTACAAGTGTCAACTTTGTTGCTGAACATTCATGTGCGTTGGCTTCACTCTGAGTTTCCACAAGAACCCTGCAGTCTAAACTATTAGCTAGTCAGTATTCCACTATGTAACTTTGAACTATTCTAAAGACAGAAACATTCTAGCTGTAACCTACGAGATTAAGTTATGTGATTCAGGTCTTCATGTAAGCATTATTGTTTTAATACACTATTCAGTATCCAGCATTGTGAATATGTAGCAGCTAGTAAACTAACTAAATATGATGAAAACATGCAGCTTAGGAAAAGAAGAAATACTTTTTGAAAGTCAGCACATTCTACAGAGATGAAACTTTTAAGAAGTGTAATTACAATAGAAATGAATGCTTACTGCAAAAATCATACTACACATTAATTTTGCAAATTTTAGAAAAGGCACATTTTCCTATGTTTGATTCTATTAGGCATTTTCTTGTTAATGTCTGGGGGAAAGTCTGGCACTTATTTAAGCTAAATGTGTCTACTCCATCAATCCCCCCATCTGAGGTTATCTTAACCATCACACAAAGTAAATTCCCATGTGAGTTTGTTTCAAAGTGCACGTTCATCATCAGTTGAGTCTTGTCTCTTTCTTTTCTGACCTCTAAATTTCAGTGACGTCATATAATCATCATTCATGATTCCCGTTGAACCTAAATCCTTTTCATATAAATGTCTTTGCATCCTTTCCTGTCTTTTGCTTAAAATGCATCTACAGTTCACAAACAAAGCATAAAGAAATATTAGCAAAAGCCCTATAATAATCATTAATGGCATTAGAATCGCTTTCAAAATGCCCTTTCCTGGCATTTATAGCCAATTTCCAATTGTATAAAGTCTTTTCCAAAATTTTGCAAAAACACTTGGGGTTATTTTCTCAAGGACACATCGCCAAGTTATCAGCAATTTATCGCAGCCAAATTGCCGATAAATGTATCACTCTATTCTCAAGCTGGTGCTAACATCCCATATCACCAGTTTACCTGCAATAGCAGCCGCAAAAAACATTGCCACAGACAACCGCGGCAACTATCGCTAATGAGATGTAAAGTAGGCGTTCCTGTGCAAAAAGCCACGACAACACCACTCTGCAACATTCTCAATGACCAGCCAGTTTGGTGATAAGATCACAAAACAGGCGATAAGGTGCGTTAGCAGCAGGAATTTAACACCTGCTCTGACGGGGGCGCTAGGGGGCACACGACTAAGATGGCCACGTTCTAGTACGGCTCCCGCCGATCCGGGCAGTAAAATATACATATCCGCCATCCTGGGATGCTGAAAATGCCCATAAGGTACATCTCCAGAGACCGTAGACTCTGCTGACTGACGCGGTGAAGCACCAAGACTGCAGAAGCCCGAATCACCTTACGAAGACTGCTGAAAGGTTCACGCAGCAGACCGAGTGTGGAGCCTGGTGCGGCGAGACTGCGGTAGCTTGCAGACTAGCCCGGAGATGAAAGAGAGAGTGCAGGCCCGTCCAACGACCAAAGGAAGGTGTGGGTGCCGCGGGATAGGAGCTCCAGTGTTGGGGTTGGTGCTTGTGACTGCTGCTACAGACGCAACAAGGTGAGCCAAGCAGGGGAGTGATGGATGTAATACTCCACACGCGGCATACAACAGACCCGGGTGGCGGCAGCGCGCCCGACAGAGAGTGAAGGTGGGGAGGAGGCGCATGGAGACCTGCCTGCACGAAGTTGCGTGAACATCGCAGTTTAAAGGCTCAGAAATAAAGGTGAATGCCTGTGAGGGACACATACAGTGCAACACCGCCTCCATTCTGACAAGTACAGTACGGAGCAGCGCCGGGGGGGTATGGCAGCCATTTTGAGTGCTAGTAGAGGGCGCGGCCGTCCCTTGGGATCTGACTAAACAACAAAAAGCCACTGCAGCGGCGCGGCCTCTGCTCCCCTGGGCCTGGACACGTTTTTTGTGAATAGCAGAGCGAAAGTGACAACAGCTACTCTCAGGGAAGAAAGGCTGGCCTGGGAGAAGGACAAATGAGTTGGTTCCCACACAACGTAGTCTGGCTGGTGGCGAAAATCCAAGCGCTTCCCCCAAACCAATAAGAAAGCACGCGGCGGGCACACGCGGAGAGGCGCCTTCCAACTCCTAACTACATTGCAGGCGGGAACAGCCGCTATTTTGGACGCTCACAGGTGAAGCGTGCACAGCACGGAGTCCGAACCAGATGCTGTAAAACCACAGAGTGGGCCCTGCCTTGAGCTCCCCTGGGACTGGGTATGGTCATTGGAGGATACATATACTTCCATTTTAGAGATCCGCAACAACTGCGGCATATCAGTCTACTCCTTTGTGTCTCTGGTTGGCCTGAGGGACAAGCGGCAGTGGTGGGCCCCGCATAACACAGGCTTGTGGACAAAGACAGACCTATTACATTGCCGGGTGCAACACGTCACGGAGAGAACGTTCAATTTGGGGCGCACAGACACAAAACAAACGAAAATCCTGTTTGAGGCGAGGAAGACGCCTAGAACTGGTACGGCGGAACAGACGGACTCAGAAGCAACGGAAGGGCAGGACGAGGACTCGAAATCTCTCCTCCTTAGCATGAAGCACAGCCTGATGTCCATAGATGCAAAAATGGACACGATAAACGCGAGACTGGACTCCGTAGTGCACAAACTAACTCAGCACAACCAAAGACTCAAGATAAACCAGAATATCGGAGAACCAGAGACAGAAACCAGAATATCGGAGCTGGAGGACGGGGCCACTGCTACCAAAGACCATGTTTTGCAAATGGATAAACTCCTCAAAATAATAGCAGATAAAAATGAGGACTTAGAAGCTCATTCTAGAAGGAACAATGTGAGAATTTTGGGACTGGCTGAAACAACAAACACAGGGTGTATGGTGGACTTCATTGAGAAGCTCATCATTGACCAATTTGGGAAAGACGCCTTCTCTGCGCACATAATGGTAGAAAGAGCACACAGATCCCTAACTACACGCCCGCCTCCGGGAGCACCTCCTTGCCCAGTGGTAGTCCGTTTTCTAAACTACCGTGATAGAGATACTGTTTTACCACTAGCCCGTGAAAAACAACAAGTCCACTATGAGAACACCACCTTAGCATTCTACCCGGACTTCACTCAAAATGTGCAGGAGGCACAACGAAAGTTCGCTGCAGTAAAGAAAAACCTACAGACACAAGAGATCCCGTACGCAATGATGTACCCGGCAAAGCTACGAATCACACATTAAGGAAAACAACATTTCTTCCAGAACCCTCAACAAGCTGAAGATTATCTCAAACATCATCGCCGAGCGACCTCAAGGGAAGCAGAGGCCCGGCGACGCTCCAGATCCCAATCACCGATGTAAAACCCGGAGTGATGCCTGGCTTACTCATCGCTGAAATGCATTCTGTCATTGCCACGCTACCCACTATGAACCTGTGAGCTCTGGAAATGACTCTCAATAAGCATCAAAGAGCTTGCTGACTCGCCCAGACACTCACCTCCTTCCCACGGTAACTGATTGCCTGCTGGTAGGCAGGTGACAGGTGGGTGAAAGAATCGAGGGGTGAGGGCGAGACTTGGGCCCCTAGTGACTTTCCCGAGAGCGTGTTCCCCCCATTTGCATTGGTTATTTTCCCTTTCCTTTTTTACTTTTTCCACAGTGCCTTGGTAATTGCTAGTTATGCAATGATTTCGTTGTTAGGGGGAGAAATATACACGACAAGTTGAGGTTGTCGGAGTGGGAGGGGGGAGGGAGTCCATGCCTACACAGGTTGCAACACATACAGAATGTACGTGCTAGACGTCCGAACTAAAGTATATCCCACAGGCTGAGGAGATGGGGCGCACATGACTCACCAGAATAGTAAATTGAATATACTAACATGGAACGTGCTTGGATTGAATAATCTGAGAAAAAAAGACAGGTACTTGGGTATCTAGACAGGCACCACATCAACATTGCCCTACTGCAAGAAACCCACCTAAATCTTGAGACCACATCCTCTTTCGCAACGAGATGGGCACTTCACCGCTGCTTCTCGTCATACTCAGGATACTCAAGAGGAATGGCAATACTAATTAAACGTGGAGTGAGGTTCGAACTGGGAGGTTCGGAGTCTGACCCTAACGGGAGGTATTGCCCCATCTGGGGAAGGCTCGAAGCTAAGGACGTAACAATTGCCAACTATTATGGCCCCAACACTGATGACCCACACACCCGACTCCAGTTATGGAACAAGATCCAGGCAGTAGGCTCCACTTACATCATGTGGGGAGGCGACTTCAATACGATTTTATGCCCACAGACTGATAGGTCCCATGCCTCTTCCCTTCACTACACAACCACACAGAAGACGCTGTGAGAACTTATAGACACAAATTACTTACTGGATACCTGGCGATATAAGCACGCTACGCAGAGGGAGGGTACACATTATTCTGCGGTGCATTCCACATGGTCCAGACTGGACTATTTGATTGTATCTGTGGGCATGGCACCTTGGCTTGACACAGTTACCCATCCAGCCAGTACGCTCTCAGACCACTCCCCCGTGTTGGTGGCTCTGCAGGCCCCGGTGGATCAATCACCCTACGCCGGATGGCGTTTGATCCCCCTACATCTGCTCGATGCTGTCTTTAGAAATGAGATTGAGCAAGAGATAAAGAACTTCTTTGAGCATAGTATAGCTTCGGTGTCTAGCCTAACCACTGTATGGGAGGCATTCAAGGTCACAGCAAGAGGGTGGTACATCTCTAAGGGAGGGGGTATCCTCAGGGACATCAGGCAAGAGCTAAGTGTCTTAAAGAAGGATATCAAGGCCCTAGAAGGGGAACTCAATGCTGGTATGACTGAAAATGTAACCAGAGCTAAACTGAGGGAAAAAGTGACAGACTATGAAAACACTGCTGAACAAGAGTGTAAGTTTCGAGGAAAGTATCACAGAGCTAGGACATACAGGGAAGGAAATAAGCCCGGGAAGGTATTAGCGAATGCAGTGCGCCAGCCCACATTTTCCAATTATGTAGCGGAGATACAAGACTCTCAGGGTAGGACAAATAGAAATTTGCCAGACCAAATGCAGACATTTGTGGAGTATTACAGCTCCTTGTATTCCTCCCAAAAGAGGGCTGCCGCTTGACCTCCATCAGTATTACGAGGATACGGCGCTGGCCTGGCTTGGGGACACGCAACGTAAATTCCTCAGTCTGGAACTAGAAGTTGATGAAATCAAAGAGGCGATCATGCAAATGAAATCAGGACATGCGCCAGGGTCGGATGGCCTACCTATCGAATTCTACAGGACTTACATAACACATCTAGCCACAATCCTGAAAGCGGTATTCTATGAAGCAGTGGAGGAGGGGGGTCTTCCTAGAACCTTGAGAGAGGCTCAGATAGTTTCCTTGTCGAAACCAGATAATTCCCTGTTACACTGCGAAACCTACTGACCCCTATCCTATTGAATTGTGACACTAAAATACTCGCCAAAGTCCTGTTCAATCGGCTTAGCTTTCTGATGGAGTGTCTGGTGCTGCCTGACCAAGCAGGGTTCATACCAAACAGGGCCACAGCACATAACTTGAGAACCCTTATGGCGGTCATGCAGGACATAGACGCGAATAGCTCGGCGGCAGCAGTATTCCTGGACGGTACTAAAGCGTTTGATTCAGTGGAGTGGGACTTCCTCATAGGAACCTTGGGATACATGGGAATACCCCCGACTTTCTGAACTGGGTACAGTTTCTATATACGAGACCAATTGCCACAGTGCTGTTAAATGGCGCTAGATTGAACAGTTTTGGTATTTCCAGGGGCACTAGGCAGGGCGGCCCCCTGTCCCCCATCCTATTTGCCTTAGCAATTGAGCCTCTGGCGGCTAAGATATGGCAACATCATTAAGAAAGATCATTAACATACCCAGTCAGTTGCTTATCTCCCTCTATGCCGACGACATGACTTTATATATTAAGAAGCCGCAGGACAACCTTAACCATGTCCTGCGGGAAATAACCAAATTTGGGGCCATATCTGGGATTCAAATAAACTGGACTAAGTCAGCAATATTCCCGCTGATGGATGATACCATCTTTCACCCTCTGCACTATCCCTTAGAAAGGAAGACTGACAAACTCAAATATTTAGCATGCACATATCCCAAGACAAAGATACACTCATGCGCACAAACTACAGAATTGCCATAGAAAAAATAACAGATAGCTTAACCAAATGGGTGCGCCTGCCCATCTCGATGGCGGTAAGAATATCCCTCATTAAGATGGTAATCCTCCCAAAACTCCTCTACCTCTTTATAAACATACCTTACCACCCGGGGAGGTTCTTTTTTAATACGCTTAACCCACAACTTACGTGGCTTATTGGGGGTGGTAAACAAGTGCGACTTAACCTGGTCACGCTGATGCTACCATACCATCAGGGAGGGTTCGAGGTTCCTAACTTTGAATACTACTACCACTGTTCCCAGGCGCATTTTGCTACCTGCTGGTTCCACCCGACCCCCTTCATGCCACACCTGGCAGTGGAGGATGGCTGCATGGCCCGATGCCCCCCTCTGGGTACCTATTCTCAGCAGTTACGGAGCGAGAAAGAGACCCGTCCAGGGTAGATTGCACTACCATGGCTTGGCATCGAATTGCTCGTAAACTAGGTGCTCCAATGATGTACTCCCCCAGACTCCCTCTGCTCTGCAATCCTTTACTGCAGGTCACTAATAAAGGGATATGCAGAAGGCTACTGGAGACTCTTCGCTACACCACATGGGGTGACCTATATGTTGACGGACAGTTCCGCTTCAGGGAGAAATTCTTTGGGATGCACCCCCCCACCACTATGGGCCTATTTATGTATATAAGACACCGGCAAAGTGTCACGGCTGCCACACCAGCATTCCCCACAGAACCGACAGTCCTGCCCCCCTTCCATGCACTGCTATAACCTGAGGCCCCCAAACACGTTACTTCCCTCTTGTACAGACACACACAGAACGCTCCCCCCTCCCAGTCACCACCCGCTCGGACAGAATGGGATAAAGATATGGAGTCCCCACTGTCGGATGAACAATGGGAGTTTAGTTGTATGCAGACAGAGAAGGCCACAGCCAGTAGTATACTAAAACGTATTCATTACAAATTTCTACACCGACTATATTATACCCCGGTTAAGCTACACAAATTCAATCTGCGAACCGATTACAAATGTGCTAGGTGTAGCAGGGAGGGAGCGGACTTTTTACACTTAGCGTGGCAATGTCAACAGGTGTAGGAATATTGGGTACAGGTGTTCGAAGGACTTTCACAAATGATCCGAACATAGATGCACCCATCCCCCTGAATAGCTCTGCTGGGCTGCATTCAAGAAGTTAACACAACTCATAAAAAATATCTAGCACTAAGCCTGCTTCTAGCAAAATGCTTGGTGTCCTGTAGGTGGGGAAGAGGCCGTGTCCCAAAATTCAAGGATTGGCTACAGGATTTATCCACTTGGCAAGGTCAATTCAATAGTTAAGCAGAACTCTTACCCCTGAAATCGAGACCTTTAGACATTTGGGGACCTTTAACTTCATACCTATTAGAGCAGGACTCAGGGGGAGAGCAAGATGGGGCGAAGGGAGGAAATGAGATACCAGCAGGGGGAGAGACCACCGGTGACCCCCTGCAATGACAAGAGATGCTTTAAGCTCCGAAGCCTGAATAATGGAACATGGGGTGGAGGCGGGGGGCTCCGGGAGGGGTGGCCACAAGGTCCGACTCTCTTTGACGTATCGCTGAGTTGATACTCTGCCTGTTCGAGTATCAAATAGACTGTCTTGCCACTGGACGAACTCATGGTGATTGAACTCTGAACTGGAGTAATGCCTTTATCTTCACTGAAAGTTGTAAATGGGATATTGATTGCATGAGCTATGTTGCTTCAAGGGCTGGACAGGGGGTAGTTTAATGTTAGCAATCGAAATTATAGGTATGATACAAGATCAAACATACTGTAAACGAGATCTGTTTTACTGATCCACCGACTTTGGAATGTAATTACTTTGCTATACCAAGAACACAATAATAAACGTTTTTAAAACTTAAAAAAAATAAAAAATAACACCTGCTCTGACCTGGTGTAGAGTTGAACGACAACCTGCACCAGAAAAGGGAGCCCAGCCCGAAGCCACACCTGAAGATCAACAGATGCCATAGAGCTACTAATCATGCAGCTCGGAACCCCAAGAGGGCCACAACACCCACTGCCACTACACCCAGGCTTGTCACCCCCCCGGACAATACCCACACCCACCCCCGGACTACCACAGAGGCAGCACAGACAAAGACAGCAGACCATCAGAAAATGTACCAGCCTTAGAGACTTAACACCAGAGGATGTCATTGCCCACTACAGGCTCAAAAGGACAAACTTCCGCCGCATCCTGAACATCATTGCCCACAGGCTAACAGTACCCACACAGTGGACAACCAACATCCTTCCGCAGACAAAGCTGTTGGCTGTGCTGCATCTGTTGGCCCCTGATACCTATCATCCAACAACTGCCAGAGTCGGAGGTGTCTCACAGCCAGCCCTACCATACTTCCTCACAACTGTCTTGGATGCCATCATCAGCTTGGTACCCCAGCACCTTCCCTTCCCCCACACTGCGCAGGAAAAGCTGGAGACCAAGCAAGGCTTATACGCCATAGCTGGCTTCCTGCACGTGTTGAGGGTAATTGACTGCACACATGTCCTACTTGTGCCACCTGCCGACACTGCACACATATTACTACTACAGAAAGCACACGCATTCCATCAATGTGCAGGCAACAGTGGACCACCGGGGACTCTTTACCAATGTCGTCGCGAACTACCCAGGCAGTGTGCATGAATCCTACATCTTCTGACAGTCCAGCATCAACCAGCGCTTCCAGGATGGCACCTATGGAAATGTGCTGCCTGTTTGTAAGCACCAAATAACCACACCACACACCCAAACTCCACAATCAGGCAACTCACAACTCTGGTAATGAACTCATTAGGAACTCAAATACAACATGCCAAACAACATGCCCACCCACCAGACACGACAGCACAACTTACTGTGGCAACCTGGGCTAGCCATGTACATGAGCCATCAACGGCATGGCACCTCAGCCACACAATCGCAGAATGTGGGGAGAGGTGGGAACCAGGAATGTGCGAAGGAGGCAACTGACCCATGAACGAGAATGTGCACAATGCCAAGTGTGGCGTGGATGTGCTGAACAGACTGCAGGATGCAGACCACAGACATATCAATGTCGACATACACTGCTGGTGTTTGGAGTGTAGTGGGCAGTGGACGTAACCATGTCACTCCAGCCAGTAGGGATGATCGCGGAAATGTGGCTTGTTACGTCCCCCCCTGTAAGCGTGAGCGGAGTGGGCTGGCCCGGTGACTGGCAGGCCAGCATAGGGGTGTGAATAAAAAGCACGTAGCTCTGGGCGTGGTTCTCTTACGGCCTGCCCAATGTCTCTGCCAGGGCGGTGCCTCTCACCCGTCGATGTGAGCGGTGTTGCCCGCAATCCTGTGCACCTGCTGCACCCAGGCCGCTGGTCCCAGAACCTTACTTGGCAGCCCCTGCACACCTAAGCCTCACTGCTCACCTACCGACACCGGCGTGTGTCAAAGAGGAGGGCCCACCATGTGGCGGTCCAAGCTCCAAGCCTGAGGCCCGCGTCCTTGGAAGCCTCCTCCGACCATCACAGCCTCCGCAACACAGGCCCACAGTACTCCTTTCTTGTTGACATACTCCACCGCTGCCTACGGACTACACTACGGTCAAGTAGGTCACACGTTTGGAACTGAGTCTTGATATCCTGATGGGCGAGTTCATGTGTTCATGGGACGTTTGATATCACTGTCCTCCCTGCGATGTGGTGTCACCAAGTCTGTTTATAGCATTCCAACCACACATGTCTGTGGTCCCTCGCTGACTACTGCCATCGGCCCACGCTGCGGTCTAGTAGATCACACATTTGGAACTGAATCTTGATTTCACAATGGCAGAGTTCATATCATTACATGCAAGGAGAGGTGTAAGAGGAAGACACGTTACAGTCCGGAGGAAAAAAGGATCATCGTTAAGGAGGTGATCGAACACCACCAACAACTGCTCTGGTGTCACTAACTCTGTGCATCGCGAGCCAACGACACATGGCTGTGGGCCCCAGCTGACCGCTGCCTCCGGCCTACACTGCGCTCCAGTAGGTCACACATTTGGAACTGAGTCTTGAATTATTCATGCAGATTTTATATCATTGTACCGGCCTCATCGCAGACTGCATCCCCTTTCAGCTCTGGTGCCACTAAGTCTGTTCCCCGACATTCATGGACACTCTCTGGTTGAACTTGGTGGTGTCTGAGTCTATGGACTGGGGGTTGTCATGTAGCTGATGCAGACTTGGTGGTAATAACGAGGCTGTAGCATTCTACTCCACCATTTGCCGCTTCCTGCCGGCTTCTACCCTCTGTATCATGCCCTGGAGGACACCTTCCACTGTCCCCCACAACCCTCCGCTACATTCACCATCAACATCGACGAGGACCCGCTCAGTTTGCGTTGCACTACCTCAGTGCACCGCAAGTCATCGTCCTGTGGCAGTGTGCCTGTGCCAGCTGCAGTGCATCCGGTGCCACTAACTGTGCAGCTCAAGTCAGGGACCCTGTCTGATAGAATATTGGAGAGCCTCTGGGTCGATGGCCTTGGGGTCATCAATGCCATGTGTCTGTGGCCCTGCACTGTCCGCTGCCTCCGGCCTCAACAGCGGTCAACCAGGGCTCACACATCAATCAGGTCATGACCGGCCCAGACGTTGCATCACCGCAGGAGGCACACGCCACCGCCGCCAGGACCACTTCCAAACAACAACTGCCAGAGTCTTACTGCGGCGTGCCACAAGGATCTTCACTCAGCCCCACCCTCTTCAACGTATACATGAGCCCCCTCGCGACCATCGCACGCCAACACAACCTCAACATCATCTCCTACGCCGATGACACTCAACTGATCCTCTCACTCACCAACGACCCTGACACCGCCAAAACCAACCTACATGAAGGAATGAAAGAAGTTGCAGAGTGGATGAAGCTCAGCCGTCTGAAACTGAATTCAGACAAAACAGAAGTCCTTATCTTAGGTACCTCCCCCTCCGCATGGGACGACTCTTGGTGGCCAGAGGCCCTTGGAAAAGCACCCATCCCGACGGACCACGCACGGAACCTGGGTGTCATCCTGGACTCATCACTCTCGATGACCAAACAAGTCAACGCCGTCTCATCATCTTGCTTCAACATTCTTCGCATGCTCAAAAAGACATTTCGCTGGATCCCCACCGAAACTAGAAAAACAGTCACCCACGCACTGGTTACAAGCCGCCTGGACTACGGAAACACCCTATACGCCGGTACCACCGCAAAACTTCAGAAAAAACTCCAACGCATCCAGAACGCATCAGCTAGACTCATACTAGACATCCCGCGTAAAGACCACATTTCTGGTCACCTGAAAGACCTCCACTGGCTCCCCGTCAATAAGAGGATAACATTCCGCCTCCTAACCCACGCACACAAAGCACTCTACGAACTTGGACCCGAATGCCTCAACACACGACTTTCCTTCTACACCCCCTCCCGCCAGTTACGCTCAACCAACCAAGCCCTGGCTGCTGTTCCTCGCATCAACAAAACCACCATGGGAGGAAGATCCTTCTCCTACCTAGCGGCCAAAACCTGGAACTCACTTCCCATTCACCTTCGCCTCACTCAAAACCACCTAGCATTCAGAAAGCAACTTAAAACCTGGATATTCGACATGTAATCCCCCCTTCTTCAAGCGCCTTGAGACCCTCTGGGTATGTAGCGCGCTATATAAATTATTGAATTGAATTGAATTGAATTGAACTGCCAGACTATAAGAGTTGATCACACCTGTTGTGGATGCCATCATCTGCCTGATACCCTGCTCAGCTCTTCAGGTGCCACTAACTCAGTGCACCACAACTCATGGACCATTTCTGATTGCGTTTTGTGCTGTGGAGAGCTCACGCAGCAATGTCACCTCAGGCAGTGTGGGAGACCTTGGTCGATGATGAGGAAGATGATGCAGTTGTAATACACCCTACTGCAACTGCGTCAGTAATATCCAGAAGGGAAGCTCAGCTCTAGTGCCCCAACCTCAGTACACTGCAACTTACGGACACTTCTGTTTGCATATTGGGTGACCTCTACTTGCTTCAGCTACCATCATAATGCTGCGCAGTTGTTTCTGTAATGCTGGTGTTTTCTGTTTCTGTTTAATAGTGATCACTGTTCAAGTTGTTGCCAGCACCAACCACTCCATGAGGGTTGGCTTAAACTCACCCCACACACATCCAGCACAGGCGTCGCTGTACATGGGACCCTGCCAATAAAGATGCCGGGCGCACGTGCCCATAGCCAGTTCCAAATACTATCTGAGTGCGTCTGTGTGGTCATAAAGTATGCATGAGGGCCCGGCCCTACAACGTTACATTATGGTGTGCACAGAGGACGCAACCATGTCACTGCAGGCAGTGGGTAAGACCTCGGCCATGTAGCTTTGTCGTCACCCACTCAATACGTAAGAGGAGTGGACTGGTCAGTCGGATGCAGGTCGAGCGTGGGGGTGTCAATGATTATTTTGGGGCTCTGGGCGTGGTTTAGTACAGGAAATGTGCAAATGCATATGTCTCTGTCCCAGTGTGGGTCTCCGTTGGGGGGTGTAGGTGGCCCCTGATGGGACTTACACACCCACGTATGAGATCTAGTTTGGTTTTCATGAGGTCGGACCCCACCTGCACCTGTTCGGCCACCTCCTTCTTGCATTCTACTACCTCACATTGGAATGTGATGTGTGCTTCAATGAAGTGTCTGGAGCCAGCATTTGTGGCGGGTGCTTCCTGCTGTGTGATCTGTTCAGGGGGTAATGTCTCCTCTATGTAGCTGGGCTGCCCTGCTCCTGGGTGCCTAAGATGTCCATGAGCTGTTGTAGTGCATCGGTGTCGAAGGTGTGGAGGTCCTCTTCAACATCACTGATGAGTTGTCTGGTCTGCTCTGCTGGAGGTGTTGTTTGTCCCTCCGCAATCTGAAGGGAAGATACATTTTGACATTGTGTTGACAAAATGTTGGTGCATTGTTCAAGTTTACATGCAGACTGTATGACAATGTACACTGTGACTGTTTGGTAGGTGCTCAATATTTGATGCGGGACAGTGGACATTTGGACCACATGACAGATGTGAAGTTGTACACGTACATTTTCATCTCACAGTTTACTGCTATGTCAAATGTGATTGACCAGTTTCTATGCATGAGCGGACCCGGTTGTGTCCCCTGTTCTGCAGTGTAAATGTTGCACTTTGTACCACATTGTCGTCAATGTGGATGTGCTGTTATTGCTATGTGTGTGTGCAGCATTGGGGTAGAGTCTCCCCTGCAGCTATGAATTTGCTGCCCCTTATCCCTTTGAGGTGGTGTGCCTTTGACTGTTGTGGTTTTACGGTGCTGAGATGTTGGCGACTTGGGTCATTTGTGCTCTTGGACGGTTATTGTACTCTTGTGCATTGTTTGTCTGCAGATGTCTTGATTTCAGGGGTTGTTTGTGCACGTGGATGTGTCAGAGTGTGACCTGCTCCTTTCCGGATGTGGTCCACACATAGCCACCTCAGTGTTGTGGCATGCACACTGTCATGATGATTGTACTGCAGACATACTGATCTTCATGTAGTGTCAGTAGAATTGTCAGTGTGTCTCACAAATATGTAGGGTTTCACACATGTCCATGTGTTGGTTATGGGATTGTTGATATGTGGGGTTAGACTCCTTTGGGCACATGGTGGACTGGGCCTACATGGTGTTATGTATGTGTGCTGCAGTGTGCCACAGGGATCAGAGACATGATCCAGGGTCATTGTGGCTGTGCAGTGTGCTACACATCATTGTGCATGTGTGCCAATGTGCCCATCTCCTCCGTCCACCCAGTCCCTGGTCATTCCTCGCCCTGTTGATGTTGTGTCAGGTCCTGTCGAGCTGTGTCCGGACTCCCAACTCCTTGCACCGTCTCCACACTGATGACTGTGGCCACCATTTCCTCAGCTCCTCCTGTGGTGCAGGACTCGCATCTCCAATTGCCGTTGCTGCCTTCCTTTTGGCAGCTAGTTTGTGCTTGGTTTGGCTTTTTCACATCATGCCAGCGCCTCTTGACCTCCTCCATTGACCTCCTGGACACTCTGACTGCATTCATGTTTGTCAAATTGAAGGTCAGTTGATGGTAGTGTTCTGTCACCTCCGTGACGCTGATCCAGTTTTTCTGCGGACCGCACCCCGTCTTCCTCTTCTCCTTGGCCTTCCTCTACCCCGAAGTTACTTGCTGGTTGTCTGTGGGGCTTGTGGTGTTCACGTTGACCTCTGCACTCGGTACGGGTGCATCCATGGTGCTACGCAGTTTATTTTTGTTTCCCTTTGTTTTTGTTCAGCTTTTATGGTGCCTTTTCCCACTTGACGCGTGGGAACTGCAGGCCTGTCTCTGGTTTTCGCAGATTTTTGTGTTGCGATTGGCCTCATTGCAACTTTTTTTGTGTTCGTGTTTCGCATTTTTGCGGCATTGCATTGACTTTACACGGCCATTTGACGCATTATAGTGAGCCTATCGCATGGTACGGCCGTGTTGAGAATACAACAGTAACACAGCGTTATTTACCCGCGATAGACTGCGATGTGAAGAGTTGCATTAAGCTTATTTTGGATAATTATCACACATTCTTAAGAATATTCCCCTTGATGTTTCCAATTCATATAACTCAGGTTATAACCCTGAAATGTTCTTTGCATAGATTTCTATTTCCTCACTTTCATCGGGTGTATATGAACAGCAGTGAATGAATTTAAGCATTTTGCAGATTCTGCCTTTCTCTGCAAATAATATGTCTAGTGCCATGTGGCAGTTAATTCAGTGTTAATTATAAGCAAAGCTCCAGAAACTTCTCGGGCTTATCTGTTCACAGGGGTTTAAAAAGATTACATCAAACCCAGCAATGCACTAGAACCTATGCAAATAGGAGGGATAAGAGGGCCTCTCACAAAGGAAGTAAAAGGACAAGATAAGTTCTTTTTTGGGGTAAGAAGGGTATTATGCCAGAGAATGTCCCACTAACCCAAAGAACCTAAATCTGAAGAAGGCCAATGCTTTAGTAGATTGTGATGGTACCACGCAAGAAATGGAGGAATACTTATGGGTATGACTAAGGACAACTGTACTCCAGCCAAAATTGTCACTTGTGATCCATGGCATTTCACCATTACTGTTACTATGGTATCTTCCCACCCTGTTAGATTCTGGAGCAACAGGTAACTTTTTGGATATCTTGTTGGCAAAGAAATTGGCCATTACTTGTCTTCATCCGAAGGAACTTGAACCAGCCCGAGTGGTGGATGGGTTGGAGTTATTGTCAAGATTGATTACCTTTCATACTGAACCCATTACTATGATATGTGAAAATGGACACTCTATCAGTTTTGATCTGAATGATTTGAATTTGAATTTAAAAACATTTATTGAGCGCGCTTATACCCAGCGGTTTCATGGCGCTTTGAGGACTGCGACCAGCAGCAGCAACAAAAAAGACAGGCTAGGCAGCAAAAGCTCTGGAAAAAAGGAAGGTTTTTAGGTTCTTCCGGAACTCCAAATAGGAGGTTGAGGATCTAAGTGTCATAGGGAGGGAGTTCCAGAAGACAGGTGCAAGGGCCGCGAATTTCGCCCCGCCTGCTTTCTTTTTCTTAAAGCGGGGTGTGGCCAGGAGTGCCATGTGGGTAGAGCGGAGTTCTCTGCCCGGCAGGTAAGGTTTGATGGCTGAGCATATGAACTCAGGGGCAGTGCCCATCCTGGCTTGGAAGGTGAGGCAGCCTAATTTAAATAAGGCCCGCTCCCTCACAGGCAGCCAGTGCAATGATTTCAGCAATGGAGTGACTCGATGGAATTTGGGCAACCCATGGATCAGGCGGGCAGCCTGATTTTGCACTAGCTGCAAGCGGTGTATGGCATAGGCCGGTGCGCCGTTATAGATTATGTTCCCATAATCGAGGCGCGAGAGCACCATTGCCATCACAATTATTTTCAGTGCCGGAAGGGAGAAGAAGCGGGATATCTTCCGAATTGTCCGAAGGGAGAAAAAACAAGAAGAAACCACCGAACTGACCTGGGGGTTTACAGAGAGTTGGGAGTTAAGGAAAATCCTGAGGATTTTAACTTTAGGGACCGGGAGGGGGGGACACCAAGTGAAAGGGGCCAAAACGAGGGGGACCAGGGACTGCAACCACCTCCTGTCAAGACCAACTCTGTCTTGTCAGGGTTGAGTTTGAGGTGGTTGCAGTTCATCCAATCTTGGATGAATAACATAACAGTTTGGAAGTTCTGAACAGAAGAGGGGGAGTGAGAGAGATTAAAAATAAGCTGGAGGTCATTGGCGTAATTAAACACCGTGACCTCGAGCTGCTGCAACATAAAAATGAGGGGATAGATGTATAAATTGAACAAAAGAGGGGATAAAGAAGAGCCCTGAGGGACGCCGCACTCCACCTTTCGTGAAGAGGCAGCAAAACCAGCGAGATGGACAGCCTGTGCCCTGTCACACAGGAAGGATTTGAGCCAGGAGAGGGCAGAGCCCTCTATGCCCGCCGCCCTGGCACGAGTGAGAAGGATGGAATGATCCACCGTGTCAAAAGCGGCGGACAGGTCCAAAAGGACAAGGGCTTGCAAAAGGTTGGTGTCAATACCCATCGCGGAGTCCATCCATCACTGAAATCACTACCTTCTCCGTGGAGTGCAGAGGTCAAAAGCCCGCCTGGCAGGAGGAGAGGCAATGATTTGCCTCCACATAAGTGCTCAGGGTACTCGTAACGTGGGTTTCTAAGACCTTTCCCAAGTAGGGCAAAAGGGAAATGGGACGGTAATTAGATGGGGATGAGGGATCAGCGCCAGATTTTTTTTAAATCGGGATGATGACAGCTGATTTGTGATGGGTGGGAACAATACCATTGCTTAGTGAGTCATTAAGGAACGTAAGGGGAGGGGTGGGGCAGGCCGAAAAAATCTCTCTTAAGACATAGGCGGGACCAAAATCCAAGGGGGAACCCGACTTCACCCGCCGAAGCAAAGGGAGGAGTGAGTCCTTGTTCAGCAAAGGGATGCTAGCCAATTTGGAGGTAGACGGGAAGGGGACGGATTAACAAATGTTAACGAAGGAGGTGGTATATTAATTTTAATCTGTGCGACCTTCTCAATGAAAAACTCATTTAGCGAGTTACATAGATGTTGAGAGGGAAGGATCGTTGCCGTAGCTCTGTCAGATACTGCCAATTCATGGACGGTAGCAAAGATCTCTTTGGATTGGGACTCTGCCGCTACAATCCTGCCTGAGTAGTATTCTGTCTTACCCTCAAGGATGCCTTTTTTATAAGTCTGTAAGACAGAATGGTATGCGGATTTTAGTAAAGGACAATAGGCTCTCCTCCAAGCTCACTCAGCTCTCCGTGCAGCTAGTTTTTTCGCCTTAAGGTCAGAGTTAAACCACCTATTAGCTGCATGGGCCCGCTTGACCGTAATCCACCTCAGGGGAGCGAATTCGTCGCCTGATTGAGTCAGCCAATTATTAATGGATTCGAGTTGAACTGGGGCTGCAAGGCCTGAGAGGTCAGGGCTGGTCTCGGACAAGGACGAGCAGAGGGACGGCATGTTGGCTTTGCCCGATTTCCTGATCCAGATGTTCTTAGGGAGTGGGGGCTTAACCTCAAGGGAAAAGGAGATGAGAGAATGGTCTGACCAAGGGCAGGGAGAGATAATGGGGGCGTTGTAGGGACATTTAGGGCCCACATTTGGTCCAGTGCATGACCATGAATATGAGTAGGGCTAGGAATGTAAGGTACAAAGTTGAGACTAATCATAAGATCAGTGAAATCCTTAGAGTGGGAGGTTTCGGCGGGGTCGTTAGGCCAATAATTAAGGTCGAACAAACTACGGTGGGGGGGGGGGGGCACAGGGAATTTAAAGACCTAGCAGTGACATATTCCCTGAAGAACTGAAAAACACAATCAATGTCACTGGGTCTAAACAACAAAAAATGTGGTCCTTCTAAAAATTTGAGAGTGAGCTTACATCTAAACAATTTGTAAGACTAGGTGGGCACCTTGTGATCCCTAACAGGGTACCCATCAGTCACCACTCGGAACCGCCCTTCATCATTTGGGATTCCTGTATTGCCATATATTAGGTGCAGCAAGGGTTTCACAATGGAGGTAAGATGTAAACACCTCTGATAAACCTAATGCTGTCCTATATGGTGAGAGTATCACAGGCTATTCGTTAGCTGGAAAGAAGAGAGGGTGACTGGTGTGCAGTGCATGTGGAAGAAGTGCTAAGTGAATCTAAAATTGGGTGAGTGAGCAGAAAATACCTTTATTCTATGTTTTGCTCGCTCCAAACATTAGGTTTATCAGAGGTGTTTACATCTTACCTCCATTGTGAAACCCTTGCTGCACCTAATATATGGCAATACAGGAATCCCAAATGATGAAGGGCGGTTCCGAGTGGTGACTGATGGGTACCCTGTTAGGGATCACAAGGTGCCCACCTAGTCTTACAAATTGTTTAGATGTAAGCTCACTCTCATATTTTTAGAAGGACCACATTTTTTGTTGTTTAGACCCAGTGACATTGATTGTGTTTTTCAATAATTAAGGTCCCCTAAGACTAAAACTGACGAATTGTTTATCGCCAGAGTAGCCAGGAGATCTTGGAAACAGGGAATGAAAGATGAGGTGAGTTGAGGGGGGCGGTAAATAAGGACACAGGTCAAAGGGGTTTGGTATGAGGTCGAACGCGCTACCAAGTAGTCCACTTCTGGGATTACGGGGGAGGGAAGAATCTGAAAATGCAGATCAGCGCGAGCTATCAAGGCTACTCCTCCGCTTATCTTGCCCTCAGGCCGATCCGCTCGGATGGCAGAATGTGAGGGGGGCAATGCGGCTAGAACGTTGGGCAGGGAGTCCGCTCTGAACCAGGTCTCAGTTAAAAACAAGAGGTCAGGTTCATGCGTGTCGATATAGTCGAATTGCTCGTACTGGTGTTGAACAGCTGACCGGGTGTTGAGTAGGGCAGCCGAGATGTTGAATACCGGTGTTTGAGGGTTAAAAATTGATACCCCCTTATATTCAGTGCCATCCTAAGAGTGCCTTGGTTGCAACTACATAACCCCATGATTGATTGGGTATCTCGTACAGTCATCTTGGATTCTAAGTATTGTTTACAGCACTGTTATCAGGAAGCCATTGACTGAGCTTCCCCTCTCAACTGTGCACCTCGTGTCACTTTGGGCAGTCGCAGAAACCATAATACTCATCAGCAATAGGCTGATGTTTTTGAAAAAGAGAAAGCTTTTGAGTTACCACTCCATCACAGTTTTGACTGTAGAATAGGTCTTGAGCCAAGAGCTGCTCTCCCATGCAGTAGGTTTTATGTCTTTGCAGAACCAGAAACTCAACATTTGCGAACCTATCATAACAAAATGCCGGACTGTGGATTTATATGACATTCCTCCTCACCAGTTTCGCCCGCTTGATTATTTTTGTGCCAAAAAAGATGGGGGATCTCCCCACATGCATCATTTTCCAAGCCCTTAGTAAGGTAACCAAAAATAATAAATATCCTTCACCATTGATACCCATGTTGCTCAATCAAATACAGCATGCAACAGTCTTCACTAAATTAGATCTTTTCAGGACATACCATCTTTTCGTGAACGCGAAGGGGAAGAGTGGATAATAGCTGTTTGTTTGTATAAGCTTTATTCGAGACAGTTCTCATAAAAGCACATAAAATCAGAACAGTTACACAAAATACATAATACAGAGTAAAAATTCATTAAACACAATGCAGCTCATACAACATTACAGATAAAACAATTTATACCAATACATAAAAATTTATTTATTTATTAAAAGGAGTCCCTGATTACCTGCAATCCCCTAAGGACCGTCGTCTTATCGCCCAAGCCCAACCCATGTATTTGGCGACACCCATGACTATCGAATCCTGGTATGTTGTACATAGGATTCTTAGAGCCACGGAACTTTCGCGTGTCCCCAAATTTTTGCATACCGGCGAGAGCCATTTCCTCCTTGGATTCACATAGGCTTCACATGAAAAGAGAAAATGTCCTAAGCTCTCCTCGGCATTTTCACAGGCAGGACATAGGCTATTAGTGGGTCTGTGCCAACCAGATGTCAATTTCTTAAGAGGGATAGATCCTGACCTTAGCTGGAAAATAAGTTTCCTGTCCATTGGTACCGTGATATTATCCCAATAATTTTCAAGGACAGGTAGAATTTTGGTCTCCAAGAAACGACCAGACATTGAGTCTGCCCTAGTGTCATTCAGCATCTTGCCTCCCACCCAATCCCAATATTGCTCTTTGAGGGCTTCTTTGCTTGGGAAGGTTTCTCCCTCTGGGTTATTCCAAAGGTTTGAAAACCCTAGATTTACCAACATGATCTTCAGATGTTTTAACCATTTTATCTTATGGAAGGTATCTTCCTTAATTATCCACAGAAAGCCCTCCGCGTACTGTCTTATTTCTGGAGTCGTCCAGAGGCGTCTCCAGTAAAGAACTGGTCGTAATCGAGCTCTGTCGACGATCGTGCGTCTACCAAGCTCCATAAACAATGGGATTAGGGGGGTGCTCTGCGGAAGTCCAGTAATCCCGCGCATGAACTTGTTCTCAGAGGTCTGAAGAGCCATCAGACTATTCCAAGCCCATAGTTCAGCGCCATATAAGGTGGCACCCAAGACCTTCGCATCATACACTGTCAGTGCGGGTTTTATAGGTTTTGTTTTTGATTTACGGTGGTCCCCCCTTAAGGCACCTGACAGCTGTTGGTGCTTTAGGACTACTTTGTTCACATGATGCGTCCAGCCAGTCCCCCCCGCAATCTGCACTCCCAAATATGTAAATTCATTGACTATATCGAGCCTGCTGTTATTTAGGGTTATCTTAGGATGGCTTCTACTTCCAGCAGAGAAGGCCATTAGTTTAGTTTTTCCTACATTTACCTCTAGCCCGTGCTCCATGCAAAAAGCATCAAAAATGCTTAATGCACGCTGCAGCCCCATGGGAGTCTTGGACAAAATAAGAGTGTCGTCAGCGAACATCAGGATCGGAACCCTGGTGTCCGCTAATGAAGGGGCATCGACACTAGCCCTCAACATTCTCTCGACTATCCCGTTAATAAATAACGAGAAAAGTAGAGGGGCCATAGAACAGCCTTGCCTAACACCCCTTTCCACAGGGAAGTCCACTGTTGTCTCGCTACTTCCTCCCCATTGGACTCTGGCAAAGTTGGATTCGTGCAGTCGCATAATTAATGTTAGCAGTTCTGCAGGAATCCCCAGCTTTTGAAGCACCGACCATAGCTTGTACCTGGGGACTAGATCAAACGCAGCCCGCAGGTCGACAAACGCGACATACAGGCTGCCCCTTCCCAGCTCAACGGTTTTCCACCTCAATATTGTGAAGCGAAAGACCTGGTCAATGGTACTAGTAGCTCGCCTAAATCCCGCTTGATATGGGGAGAGGGCGCTGTTGTCTTCTACCCAGTCCATTAGCTGGTTTGTTACCATTCTCCCGACTATTTTCTGCACGGTGGCTATTAAGCTTATGGGCCTATAATTTGCAGGCAGTGAGCGATCGCCCTTCTTGTGGATGGGGATAATGGTAGCACCTTTCCAAATGTCTGGAACCATTGCCCCCTTTGCTAGGGCATTTGCTACAAGCAGAATGTATCTCGCCCATCTAGCCACGTCATGTTTAAAAATATCAGGGGGGATACCATCTGGGCCTGGCGCCCTCCCACATTTCGCAGAACTGATGGCAATTTCTGCTTCACTGAGGGAGAATAAATCTTCGGTTGCATAGGCCAGGGTTATATCATCAGCTGTCACGGATATATTACTTTCCGCGTACTGGGGCCCGAAATAATCGACCCAGGATTCCACTGGTACATTATTATCGGGTTTTGCTGGGCCCGCACCACTACCCCACTTGATAATTTTCCAAAATAACATTGAGTCTTTGTTGTCGGAGGCTGCTTTTAATTGGGCCCAATGGTCTTCGTCCCATTTCTTTTTTGCACGATAGATGGCTGCTTTGTACAATTTCCTATGCTTAATCACTGCAGCACGATCCCTGTTCCTTATTGCCTGCCCCAGTTCTAGACGTGCTGCTCTGCAATGATTATCGAACCACCTACCCACTTCTTTAGTTTTCTTCCCTTTTCTTTTCTTTATAAAAAAACATGGTCTTAAAGAGGAGAATAACTTGTTGTGGATTTCAGTGATAACATTGTCCCCGGGAGCCACTGGGTCTGCAGCTTCAATCTCGGAAATTGCACCATCAACCTTATTAGTGATATATGTCATAGTGACTTCATTTGCTAGCACCTTGGGCCATTTTAACCTTCGCTCATCGTTACTTAAAAAAGGGGTTTCATCGTGTGTCACAATGGGGTTTCCTGAACCTGCATTCCACCACTTATGTGACACACATAGGGGGTTGTGGTCACTTTCAACCCGGGGCCTAACTGCCATGTCAACAACCCCATTCCACAGCTGAAGACTACACAATATGTAGTCAATTCGGCTCCTGTTAATACCGTTGTCGAAAGTGAAACTGCCCTCCCTATCACCAGATGTCCTACCATTGAGAGCTCTTAGACCATATTCCAAGCATATTCCGTTTAACAGTAAAATCTCTTTTGTCCATCGCTTCACAGGTTGTAAGTTTAAAGATGGTACTCCCCAGAGATTATCCTCTTCACACTCATTAAGGTCGTTTGTGCAATTCAAGGGTTCAAAGGTCCTGTTTAAATCCCCAGCGATTATCTTTGCATTTCCCTGGGAATTAGCCTCCATAACATCAGACAACAACTCGATGGTAGATAGATTTATTGCTTTGCCGCCTCTCACATAGATATTGTATAAATCTATTGGTTGGCCTTTTGCAACAGAGATTCTAAGGGCTTGTAGATCACTATTTCCCAGGTCAAGGATTTTTATATCAATGTGCAAACCCAGTCTGACCCACACTGTTAGGCCACCCTTAGGCCGCCCTCTTCCCCCTTTTATGGCTGGTATATAATAATTCAAGTAACCTAAGCAAAAGAGAGGATCACAAGCCCAGGTTTCTTGGAAACAACAAATGTCAAAGCCACTTATGAAATCTACCCAAGACTGGGAGTCCAACTTGCTGGCCAACCCGGCGACATTCCAAGACAAAAGGGTGCCAATATCTGCATTTGTCCCGACCCGAGCTTTTGCAAGCGGAGATTCATGGGATGACATAGAAATTCCCATTAGACTAGCCAGCCTATCTGAGTCAACCATTGAGCCCACAACTGAGTCATCCTTTACAGGGTATAAGACATTTGGATTTAATGTTCCTAGTCTAGAGCCACCTTCTTCGGCCACACACCCCGCCTCGGTGTTGTTCTCCCTTATATCTGTAGCAATAATATTGCCACAGACATCACCCAACACCTCTACTTCTTTTATAATTCCGCCCGTGCTGTCAATACCAGTGTGTCAATACCCCCAGCCCGAATCCTGCCATCCTACATGGGGATTATTGTGTGTATATGGAGTATAATTAAAACTAGCATGGGGTGGTGCTAAAGGAACAACTGGCCATTGCACAATGGGGGGGATTATGGGCTCGTTTAGTAGGCTTATGGCTACACTTGTTGGTCTGGGGTAAAAGAAGGTGAGGTCCACAATACCAATACCACCCTTATTTGTTCCCCATCCCTGCCTTGTTATCCATCCCACCACCCTAGGATCTTGAAAATTAACCACTATACATTCCCCCCCCCAAATTAACCACTATACATTCCCCCCCCCTGGATAATAGCTTTTCTTACCAAGTTTGGTCAGTATTAATACCTTGTTATGTTGTTCGGATTGTGTAATGCCCCTGCAGCATTCTAGTTCTTCATTAATGAAGTTCTTAGGGAATTTCTTGATATTTTCATGATCGTCTATATTGGCAACATTCTGATATTATCTGATACCATACAGGAACATGAACAGCATGTCATCAATGTACTACAGAAACTGCAAGACCACCACTTATTTGTCAAGCTTGATAAAGGTATGTTTCATGTCCCCCAAGTAGACTTTTTAGACTTTGCTATTTCCTCTGCTGGAATCCAGATGGATAGCAAGAAAATCAAAGCAATACTGACATGGCCTAACCCGACTGGTGTAAAGGAAGTGCAGGCCCTACTGGGCTGCAATAATTTCTATAGGCATTTTAATACACATTTTTCTGTCATCATTACACAAATAACTCGATTGCTCAAGAAAGGGGCTACATTCATTGGCTTACAGATGCACTAACGGCATTTCATGTCTTAAAATTAAGATTCCCATCAGCCCCAGTTGTGGTACGTTCAGACCCTGTGTTGCCTTACAATATAGAAGTTTACACATCCCAATATGCATTAGGAGGGGTGTTGTCCAGAGAAAAATTATATCATCTTGGAAAGAGAGATCTTGCAAATCAAACTGGGATTCCAAGAATGGAGACACTTCTAGTGGGGAGCTCGACACCCTATCATTATTTACTCAGATCCCAAAGTTTTGAAATTCTGCCACTCTGCATGAGCCTTCACGCTCCGTCAGATGTGTTGGATTTTATTTTTTAACACATTTGATTTTATCACCTATTGACCAGCTGCACAAAAGGCAAAAGTATTTGTATGCCTCAACGACTCAAGATTGACACATCAGAAACCATACTCATGATATCGAGTCATAGGGTGATTGTTAGTTACTCCATAGAAGAGTTCCATGAAGAAATATAGAAAAAACTAGAGTCAGTTTATCACAATTTGTGACTTTCTAATCTTTGGTAGGTATTCTTACAAGTAGGAGCTTCCATGTGATGAGGAGAAGCTGTTCATTCCCTCTGAGTATAGAGACCAGGTAATGAGATGTTGCAGCCAGTCACCCGAGATTACAAAGACTAGGGAGTTATGTGCTAGATGGCTTTGGTGGGAGACTATTACTCGAGGTTTGCAGACTTTTGTGAAGTCCTGCTCAGTTTGGGCTGCTAACGGGGCTTTCCGCACTCTCCCTGCAGATCTTTTACAGCTGCTAGCGGTACCCCCCAGCCCATGGCACATGATTAGCAGGGATTTCATAACTGACCACCCAAAAGATTGGGGATATACATCATTTTAGTGGTAGTGTATTTGTTTTCAAAGTTTGCTCATTTTGTTCCACTCCCTAAGGTTCCTACCACTAAAGACCTAGTTATTACATTCATTCAACATGTAATAAGATCCCATGGAATCCCTTCAGTCATAATTTCTGATCAGGGCTGCAATTTGCATCCAGATGCTGGCGGGAGGGCTGTAGTGCACTACAAATGGACTCCGGTTCTCATCAATGTATCATGCACAAACTGATGGGCAAAGGGAGCAAACCAATCAGTCTATGGAACAGTTCCTGCGATGTCTATTGTCCCCAATTACCAGTAGTTGGTTTAGAGCATTACCCGTGGCAGAATTTGCATATAACAATATCTATCATTCAGCGTGAGACATGACAATTGTTTTTGTCTGATGGGTTTTCATCCCAATATTATTCCCATACAGCCTACTCACAAGGTACCCACAGTAGACAGTCTTTGTACATCATTACAGAACATTTGGAAACAAGCACAAACACATTTATAAACTGCTAAGGAGTATAGGAAGATTCAATCTGATAGGAACAGACAACATGCCCTTGATTTTGTTTGGTTGGCCTCCAAGAATTTGGACTTAGAGGATTTAAGAAATGTCATCCCTGTTATGTGGGCCATTCAAATTAAGAAAGATCGTATATCCTGTGCCAAGATACTTGAGTTACCTACTGAATATTAGATTCACCATGTATTTCATACTTTCCTACTCAAGTCCTTTGTTCCTATTATACAAACCCTACTGCCTCCAACCCCGATTGTGGTCGAGGACCTTCAGGATTATTAAGTTAATCGCACTTTATCTTGCGGCCTAGAAGGGGTATCCTCCAGAGGATTGTTCTTTGGAACCTTCTGTTCATGTACATTCTCCCAGCCTTGTGTATCTTTTCCATTTCTGCAACCCCACTAAGCCCCATCCCATAAGTCGACCTGTGGGGGGAGGGGGTGCTTTCAGGACCCATGCCTCATGTGGTGATGGTTCTCCTTATGACTTCTCCAGGGTTGGTCAAATTACCCCCTAGGCTCTAACCCTCCTCTCCCAATTTTCTGATTATAGTTATGTTGGCATAAATGTGTCATGGATTTGGCACCCCTTTAAGGGTAATTATGGGAGCCCGAGTGTTTTAGGCGTCAATGATGAAGAAGCATTGACTTACAGTTAAGTTAAGGTCTCCGTTTTCTTTCTGTTTGCAACTGCTTAGTGCGAGTACTTACAAGAACACATGCTTTCTTCACTTGCAGCCGTCATGTGGGAGGAAGCACGTTCTATATAGATAGAGCAAGTCCTCTGTTCCCATGATGTTTGACTTACGTTCTCCAATCAAGGAGAAGGTTGTTGACTTTGTGGCTCACTAGACTTACTGGTTCCCTTCCGGATTCCTGTTCGATGGCCCGACAGAATTTCCTGCTGCCCGCTGGATATCGTCACAGCCTGACAAAAGACTTGTCAGGTTTTGCTAACTATTTCCTATCCTTTCTTTGCCTTCATTACAATTTGTAGGTCAGTGCACTGTACCATAGTCTGCCTTTAGTTAGAGTAGCCAACTGGCTCTGTTGGTCCTTTATTCTGGCACTATCCCTCCCCATCAAACTGGGGGGTGTTGCCTTTTCATTACTTTTGATTCTATTCCTACATTTGTTGTTATAGGACTTTTGTTCTACATCTCGACTACCAAAAAAGTATTTTCTCTTCCTAATTCTTAGGTTTCGCATCCTGGTCATCTTCCTATGATTGGTATAGGAATACATGGATTATTTCCTATGAATCAATAGGGAATTGTTTACCCTGTACCCCTCCCTTCATAAACACTGGTGAGTAAGATTCGTGAACTAGGAGTGATCTGACTTTGGGGCTACAGAATGAGTGCTTATGTTTGGTCTACATTTGTAACCCATTGTATGTCTGTTTTGTTTAAGGGACATGTGCTTACTGGATGTTTAATGTCTTTCCTTATAGGCATTGTGTTGAGTACCACACTGAGAGCCAGCAAGTATCATGCCGCCTGATTCATCAACGGGCCGTTTTGCGAGCCCCTAATAGCGAATCATAGCGATTCGCTATTAAGGACTCGCAAAACGGCATTCATGTAGGAATCGCATAATAAAATGCGATTCCTACTGATTCCTTATTTGCGATTAGCAAATTGCTAATCGCAAATAAGGAATAACTCGCCATTCATTCCTATGGGCCAAAAGGCCCATAGGAATGAATGGGGAGTATTCCTTATTTGCGATTAGCAATTAGCTAATCGCAAATAAGATTGCGATTTGAAGGGTGCCAGGGGTGTCCACAGGACACCCTGTAGCACCCCTCAAATGAAATGTGACACAGGTGTTGCACACACACATGTCCAAAGGACATGTGTGTGTGTAACATGCAACTCAGAAAAATGCATTTAAATGCATTTTTCTGAGTTTTCGCAATTTACCGCGAGGTTTGACCTCGCGGTAAATTGCGTCCAAAAATAGCGAATTCGCAATTTTATATTGGGTCATGAATATCATTTAAGGAATCTCAAATTGAGATTCCTTAAATGTGATCGCAATTTGAAAAATCGCAATTTTTTGCGATTTCTCAATTTGCGAGTACATGACCCAATGATGAATTTCTAATGCAATTTTTGCGGGCGCAAACGGCCGAATTCTGCGATTCGCACCGTTTGCGCCCGCAAAAATGCTTCATAAATCTGGCTGTAAGAGAGTTCTTTTCTGCTATACCTTTTTCCCACTTTCCCCATAAAGCTAATCCCTCATAATCATTACCTATTCAGTGTGTAAGGCTAGCCTAGAGGTGAGAAGATGGACTATCTCTGTTCCCGCTGAACCTGGGATTCAGGTGCATGGGACTGTGATATGCACCTGCCCCACCTTGGGTCCTGGGGTCAGCTTCACTCTGTTGGTACTCTCTCGTACCCCAGTCTAATGTGTCAACGTATGTTGATTCTCTACAAAGCCAACATTCAAGAACCATGTGCTATGGAGTCTTGCGTCTACTCTCCCCATGGGCTCTACTGCAGTCATAAATTATCGTCCTCCCTTTTCCTCACCCAGCCCCCATCGCTCAGCTGTGTTGGATCTTTTTTTCCTCCCTGTCCTGGTTTGATTCACAATAGATCCCACCTCACCCTATGAAACTTACAAGAATGGTGATATTTCTAATGATTAGTAGCAAATAGAACATATTCCACATAAAAACCCACTCTCCTGCAGCCTACTTCCTGGACACATACCTAAGACCATGAGAGCTTTGAAGAGGGCTCTTTCGTGATACATTATCCAAAGAATATTAGAAAATGGCCAGAGCTACTCTTCTTCCTATTGATAGCCTCCTACATTTTTAGAAAAGTGTTTTGTTATAATGTTTGGATTACACGTCTACCTAGAAGTATCAATTAGGGGAAACTGAAGAGAAGAGTGGAGCGCATGTTTAAGTTGTATCATCGAAAAATTAGTAAATGCAGAATAAAATATGAAACAACAAAGAACTTGTGCCATCAGCTTTTGGTTTTAAAATGAAAATGTCTCATTGTAGTCTTATTACATTCCTCCTGGAGAAGTGCAGAGTTCAGTGAAGACCTTAAGAGTTGTTCCAACAGTCCGTTTCCTTTGTAACAAAGTTTGGGCTAAAGCCATGGAAGCCATTGGCTGGTTGAAATAAATTGACATGTGACTGAATCTGTCTCAGCTGTCAGCCTCCTCGGCAATGTCATTTCCTGACATTTCTACTGCACAACATAATTTCTCTAATCTACTCTTATAAATTACAATATTCAAGAATGTTCAAGGTACCTAATTAGATGTAATGACATCGAGTGCTTGCTTAGGAAGATGAGTTGGTACATCGTCAGTACCTTCTCATGTACCAGCTGAATTTCAAGCTTGGATCTCTTGTGCACACTTGTGAGTACAAAACTGTTTCTATAGTGGTTAAGAGCCCGGGCATCTACATGCATACTGATGTCTTGTTTCATTCTGTTGGCTGCTGGAATTGATTCAGTATTTCATCCTGGTACGCAAATCCAACAATTTCTGTAACATCATCTGCTTCAAATTAAATGTATTTATTCCATCTAAGTCTGTGAGGTGTCTCATCAGGTAATCCATCTAATGATCCAATAACACCTTTCACACCTGTGCACACCTCTGCAGGACCTAGAATCGGTAACTAGAACAAGGAAAATGGACACAAATGGGAGATTCTGGCCCTTATATCTTGCAGAAACCTAATCAGGATGATGGTGGACTATATTCATACATTGTACTGTAGAGAACAGTTGCTAAGCACTAGCTGCCATCACATTTCTATATATCAAATACCCATCCTCATATAGAAAGTATTATCTCCTAGACCAGTTTATTTGCGTTTGCGAGTGCAAGTCCCAGCAAAGCAGCAAGCACCCCGCATGATCTTCGCCAAACAATGTAATCTCTCTGAAACCCGGCTACTTAAGTGGGCATTAGCACTGAAACATGATTCAACTGATAGGAAAGGCATGTCTAGAGTTTTCAATTACCGCCTGGAATGAGAAGCTGCGCTGTGCACACCGCCTGGCATCTGCACCACCATCAGGGGCTGACACATTTGTGTTGTACATTCCGTGTTAACAACTATTATGAATTTGAACATCTGTTCACGAACCTACAGTTATCAGATGTTTCTGAAATTGAAATATTCCTATTGTTCCCCCACATTCCCTCGACGAGTTAGCTGGCAGTGGCATCTGGCATGCAATACTTCCAAAGATGGTAAAGAGACTAAAAACTGGAACAAAATGATTTTTTTCTGATCCAACAGAGGGCTGGACTGTACAGGGTTTTGTGTTTTTTTCGAGCAACTTTAGGTCTTACTAACAATCCGTGTAGTGCATCAATGGGGAAAGAAGACCTATTAACAAAACAAGTCGGGTTTATTTTTTATAAAAGGGTTCTTTAGTGCATTGCACGTTGCAATGTTCAGCAGCCTACGGTTATTATTGGCAACTACTTAACAGAGACTCCGTAAGGAACTTATACAGGATGGTCCTTTTTCGATGATGTTAGAAAGGTGCTCTTTGTGTCAATCAAAAGAAAGACCTACATAAGTCTCATGTAAGTGCAGTTTCCCTTCTGTTACCCAGGGTCGTAGTTATCACTGGTGCAGCAGGTGCAGTGGCACTGGGACCCACTGGACCCCCAATTATGTCTGACTAGCATTAACCAACATGCGTAATGTGGGCCTATTTTCCATTAAGGCCCACTGCACTCTACATAAGCCAATGATGCTACTAGGCATACAGTATACTAGAATTTGGAAAAACAGCAGTTTACACTAACAGAGAAGGTGACACCGGTTCCTATTTCTCATGCCCAGGTGATAAGGAGAAAAAAGTTGGTATTTGACAACTCTAGTTGAGTCCCACCTTAACACACAAATTTAAAGTACTTTACTGCTCGGCTCTTTGCGATTATTGTGAATGAATGAAACACAAAGACGGCTCCTTGACTCAGGCAGATAGGTGCTTCTAGGGGCTTGGGTTCCAAAGAGGAACATGGAAAAAGCCATTAAGGGGTTCAAAACAAACTGGTGTGTAATGGTGGCCCTTGGTTTTTCATCAATAAGACTTCACATTTTGTTTTCTGCCAGTCATATACAGTCCGAGTAACCTATCAGATGGAATTTGATCCAAGGGAAACCATTTACAACTGGTCAAATGGCATTTCCACTAGGACTGCGGTATAAGACAGACTTCCAAGGGGAAGTAGCACCTGCTGTTTAATTATAGTTTACTGCACATATCAGTCTCTGTTATCATCTTAAATCTGAGAATAAAAAAAAAAGACTAGCGGTCGCCTGGTCAGATTGGAAGGCCTTGAGGATCTATCTGGAACATTGCAGGGATGAGCGGCTGCTCTTTCTGGGGTCCTACCCTCCTACGGTTTATAACTTTACTGGATGGGAATTAACAGGATGGCCTATGGGCAGTCTAGTGAGGAACACCTAATCAACCCATGACCCCCCCCCCCCCCCCCGCCCCCCCGCCCCCCCGCCTCCCTCAGCCATTTCTAGAATTACCTGAAAGTTAACTTTCCCTGTTCCAGTGCCGGAAATCAACTGGTGTCCCCAAAAGACTGTCTGGTACTGCTGCTGACATATCCCCCTTTACAGAGGCCACAGAGCCCAGCGCCCTCTCCCAATAGCCCTGGTTAGACTAGATGGAATGATTGTGCTGTGTATTCCTCTGCCCTGGTAAAAAAAAAAACTCTTCTCATGATAATTTTTAATTTAGCGCCTGGTTGCACAGTCCGCCATTATAAAGCTATTACAGAAAATGTATGGTCGTTGGATAAGACCTTCATAGCACTTCCGTCGCAGATCGAAGCTTGATTCAGTGTGCCATGCACAGCACCCCCTTTGGCCCTGTGCCTAGGGCTGCGCTACACCAATGCCCTGAATATTATACCAAATACGCCTCTGTGGGCGGCACCCCTTGGACTGCAGCAGAACCACCCGAGCAATGTGGGTGAGGCTGAGATCTGCAAAGGTAGGGCTTGGTAAACCCACTCTTCTGGCTTTTGTTGGGCAGCGTTTGATGACTCTCAGAAGCGGGCTGGTTAGAGGTCAAACACTGAAGTGTCTGTAAAAGGCAGGCCGGGGCAGGAAGAGTAAGTTACACGTCCGATGTGGTTGCGTTGCACCAGCCTTGGATTCTGCGTCCTTCACTTTCCATAAACACAAGTCGAGTGTCGACTAACCCTCCCAGCAGGCCTCACAGCGGGCTGAAGGAACCCCCCCAGGGGAGAGGGGCTGCTTGAATTTGCAGATTCTTTCTCCCTCACTGCTGCTGACGCCCCCACTCTTCGGTTAGCAGGTTGGCAAATATGCTTGGTACATTTGTATGCGTAACGCCCGCGCGCATCGTCTGTAGCCCAAAAACAGACACAGGTTACAAATGAATCTGCCATGCCTCATTGGCAGCATCACTGTAAAGATCCGGAGTGTCAGGAAGCACGCGAGCTAGCAGGTGCCCCGACACCCTTGTCGCGCGCCTTCTGTTTATGGAATGTCTTTGCAAACATCTGCCCTTGTGAAAAACTGCAAACACAGACGCGCGCGCGTATAGACGCCTAATGGATAATGGATGCTCCTGCAGTTTGTGGGAGCTGAGAGCTGGCAAGGAATATCCGGTTTAAATGTTTCCTTGTTACGCCTGCCAGGTGATTGTTAATTACACATTCGCGCTGGTACAACGTGTCCGCTTTCTGGTCGGTGGGGGTCGCCGTTCAGTCGAGCTGGCATGGGTATAGGCAGGTAGCAAATCAGCAGAGAGATGAAGAACGCCAGGGCGGTGCAGCGCGGCGCGTGCCGCAATGAAGACACGGACGCCAGAGGGTTTGTATTGCAAAACTGAAACTACCTACCAAGAAGGGTTCTATTTGTTAAATGTCCCACAAAGGGCACCAGGCTCAATAATGGTATAGAAGCTCATGGGGGAATGCAGGGAAACCCCCCTGCAGGGCCTTCCAAATGGTAGTGTCCTAACAGGCTGCAGCATTACATCCCTCCCTTATCGTAGGGTAGTAGATACTCAACAAGGCAGAACATTCATTAACTAGAGTCACTGAACATCATACACTTGACAGAGGGTGGAGGGGACTGCTCGACCCCTGGAATAGCTGCTCTGGCTCCCCTTTAGTCAGCTGCGAAGTCTGTAAAACATCCAGATGGGGTTGGGTTGAGGTCACAGGTGAACTCGACCTATGCCTCCCCTCTGGGTTGGTGCTAGGGCGGCTTGGCCTGTCTCAGGGTAATTCATCGTGCAGGGGTTTGGCCCACTGGATGGTGGCATAGGAACTGGTAGTGCTGGAGGCGATCTGCCCCGAGCTGGTGTGTCACCTTGTTTCTCCTCGGCTGCTCCTTCTGGGGTTTTCTGGCTATCAGTGATATCGTCCATGGAGTCATGGTCTGAGAGTTCACTATCTCCCCATCTTGTCGCCCACTAGAAGAGGGAGACATTCTGGGTGATGGCTTCCGCTCCTTTTCTGGCGGTAATCATAGTGCCTTTGATGGCTATGACTGTCCATGGTGTTGCTTTGAATCAAAGGCAGGATTTACCTCCTGGGTGTCGTCCTTAACAAGCACCTTGGGGCAGATATACAGCCGCTTTTTGTGGTTGCAAACGGGAAATCGCCCGTTTGCGACCGCAAAATAGGTCTGCCCTATTTACAAACCTATTTTGCGAGTCAGTAACCTATGACTATTAATCTGAAATACACGTTTACCACATAAACGTTTCAGAAAGCTGCAGGTTTGAATAATATTGTATATTACCAAATAAGCATTTTAGCATTTCAGGAGCCGATTTATGCAGACATTTATTTCATTTTTAATGCATATTGGAATATTGTTACAGCACTTTATGTTAGCTGTATTTAATTCCTCATAACACCTAAATACGTCCATGTGTAATTATCATTGCTTCTCTCTCTTTTATGCGTTTTCGTATTATCATTTTAGAACACTGTGCATGCTTTTACGATGCATTATGAGATCTCACGTTTTTCGGCTTAGCCAGTTACCATGTCATAATTGTCGTAAAAATCTTTTAATAATGAGATTTGATAAAAGAATCTATAATTTAACATTTACGCTCCATCACCAGAAGCGGCTCGCGGAGGAAGTACTGGAGGGGGTGTGGCGGGGCTGGGGAGGAGCAGGCTGGGGGGTAGTAAACTACGGCATACGGCTGAACAGAGGTAGGTAAACACATAAATAAATAAAACAAATTTCATTGCGAGCGCTGCATTTCCAAATGCGATGCAGCACGCGCAACAAAATTAGTTTATTTATTTATTTGTTTACTGACCTCCGTTCGGCCGTATTCCGTAGTTTACTACCCCCCCCCCCACCCTGCTCCTCCCCTGCCCCGCCTCACCGCGCCCCGCAGTACTCCCTCCACGAGCCGCTACTATCCATCACCATCGACCATGTTAGTTTAAACACAACTAGAGCGTATGCTTTCAAGGTGTATGGCAGCCATTTTCCTATTGAACTCTACACCAGTTTCTGTGTTCAATAAAGAACCCAACATCATCCATGTAATGTTAAGCTGTAAAGTGCATGTAAACATTCAATCAATCAATCAATCAATCAATCAATCATAGGCATTTATATCGCGCACTACTTACCCGGAGGGTCTCAAGGCGCTTGGGGGGGGGGGGGGGGGGATCCGCTACTGCTCGAACAGCCAGGTCTTGAGCTTCTTCCTGAAGGAGAGGTGGTCTTGGGTCAGGCGTAGGTCGGTCGGTCGGGAGTTCCAAGTCTTGGCGGCCAGGTGGGAGAAGGACCTTCCTCCTGTTGTCGCTCTGCGGATGCGGGGGACGGCGGCGAGGGCGTGACTGGTCGAGCGGAGGTGGCGTTTGGGAGCGTAGAAGTTGAGGCGGCTGTTGAGGTAGGTCGGGCCTTGGTTGTGTAGGGCTTTGTGTGCGTGGGTGAGGAGCCGGAAGGTGATTCTTTTGTTGATCGGGAGCCAGTGCAGGTCTCTCAGGTGTCTGGAGATGTGGCTTTGTCTGGGGACGTCGAGGATGAGTCTCGCCGAGGCGTTCTGGATCCGCTGGAGTCTCTTCTGGAGCTTGGCGGTGGTTCCGGCGTAGAGGGCGTTGCCGTAGTCCAGTCGGCTGGTGACGAGGGCCTGGGTGACCGTCTTCCTGGTCTCGGTGGGGATCCACCGGAAGATCTTACGTAGCATGCGCAGGATGTTGAAACAGGACGAGGAGACGGCGTTGACTTGTCTGGTCATGGAGAGGGAGGAGTCCAGGATGAAGCCCCGGTTGCGTGCGTGGTCTGTCGGTTTGGGTGCGTTGCCCAGGGCGGGGGGCCACCAGGAGTCGTCCCAGGCGGAGGGTGAGGAGCCCAGGATGAGGACTTCCGTCTTGTCTGTGTTCAGTTTCAGGCGGCTGGTCGTCATCCACTCGGCCACGTCTTTCATCCCTTCGTGTAGGTTGGCTCTGGCGGTGGCGGGGTCCTTGGTCAGGGAGAGGATCAGCTGGGTGTCATCGGCGTAGGAGATGATGTTCAGGTTGTGTTGGCGTGCGATGGCTGCAAGGGGGCTCATGTAGACATTGAAGAGGGTGGGGCTGAGCGAGGATCCCTGAGGGACGCCGCAGATGACTTCCGTGGCTTCTGATCTGAATGGGGGCAGGCGGAATGAGTTCTCCATATATCCATTGCAATGCAGCATGCTGATAAAATATATTTTTTTCTTTCAAATGGAAGACATGACATATTAACACACACAGCAGTTAAAAGGAAGATTTATAATTATCCATGATAATGCAGGGTTCTAAGTGTGCCTGTCCAGAGCAATATAAACTATAATAACAATGTAAAGTCTTTAGGGTCCTTGATCCAGACAACATTTATGTCTGTATATTCTTATGTTTTGACTCTAATATAATTGGACACAACACATTTATGTTTTCTTCTTGTTACAGGGTTCTAAATATGACCATGAGGGACAACACAAATGACATATAATAATGTAAAGTACAAGTAAACCCAAACAGGAACGGGTTATTCTGTTAATTTTAACATTTTAAGAAAATAAAACAATTTCAACAAATCTCCACATCTCCACGTGGGCCGTCATTTGCAAGGCTATATTTACATACCATTACCTATATGGCAGGAACCCCTGAGTCCCCCTGCCCTCCTCCCAACTCTGTCTACCCTATAAAGAACTCACGATCCCAACCAGGTTGGATGCTCAAGATACTTACTCGAAAGAACTGTGCGACTCCATTGCTGATTTTTTCGTAACTAAGATCGATAAAATCCATGCCACCTTTACAAAGGATGAGGCTAGCTCGAGTAAACTTGTAATAGCCAATAACAGCATCTCGGGGACTCCTGGTCTCACATGTTTTATCACTCCTGAGAAATAAGAGTTACTTAGCATCGCAAACAGTATACAATCTGGTTCTCCGAGCGATGTGTGCCCGCCGACTCGCTGTAAAGGAGTCATGGAGACCACAGTCTTATTGTGTCGCTCTCCTTTCAAGAATGCCTGGTATTAGATGCTTGGAAAACTGCCCAAGTAATCCCCCTTAAAAAGAAGGCCAACATCCATATCTCCCAATTTCAAAACCTTCGCCCTATCTCCCTCCTCCCTTTCTGTGCAAAGATTGTGGAAAAAGTAGTGAATAGGCAGCTCATGAGCTATCTGAAAGAACATGCTCTCCTACACCCTACACAATCTGGGTTCAGAGCTGGGTACTCTACTGAGTATGCCCTACTTTTTTCCACGAGAGTCTAAGGCACATAGTGGACGAGGGAGAGACAGCAGCGTTGGTACTTTTAGACCTAAGTGCAGCCTTTGACACCGTGCTGCACTCAACGCTGCTGTCTCGGCTATCTGGTATTGGAGTAAAGGGGCATGCCCATGCGTGGATGGAGTCCTTCCTGGTCAACAGTAACTTTCAGATGCACTGCCCCCCTTTAAGTCTTCTCTCAGGAAGGCGATCCACGGGGTTCCTCAGGGCTCGAGTCTGAGCCCTACTTTGTTTAATATCTATATGGAACCCCTGGCTCGCATAGTTGAGACTTATGGGGTGGGCATTTTCAGCTACACTGATGACACCCAATTGATGTTCAAGCTCACGCCCAACCACAGAGAAGACGCCACCAATTTCTCCAACTGTCTTTCTTCTGTGGCAGCTTGGATGAACAACTGCCTCCGCCTTAATGGCGACAAAACCGAGCTAGTGGTGGTAGAAAAATCATCTTCCGCATGGTCTCACATGTGGTGGCCTGCGGAATTAGGCAGTCTGCCCCGTCCTGTGGCTTTGGTGCGTAACTTGGGCATAATAATTGACTCAAGTTACAGCTAGGTGCTTCAGCGTACTGAAGGTTCTTCGGAAGGTATTAGACCTCCTTCCCATGGATTCCAGGAAGACCATTGTCCATGCCCTAGTAACCCCCCATCTGGACTATTGGAACGCCCTGCTACTAGGTTTGAGCAAAAAAGGCCTTCACCAACTCCAGTGTGCTCAGAATACCGCTGCGCGCCTTGTGCTCAAACTTCCTCGCAGAGCCTCAGGGAAATCCGCCTTGTCCACACTCCACTGGCTCCCCATCAAGGAACGAATTAAATTTAAGTCCTTATGCTTTGCCCACCGTATTGCCCATGACACGGGCCAGGATATCTACAATGCCTTCTCACTATACATCGCCCCACCAGAAATCTGAGATCTTCTGGAGCAATGTTGTTCAAAATCCCTAAAATCACCAGAGTCAGGATGGGCGGCGGTTCGTTCAGATACCTGGCTGCCAAGTGTTGGAACGAGCTCTCACTCGAGCTCCGCATGGAACCCTCTGAAATCAGGTTTCGGGGAAAACTTAAAACTTTTCTTTTCCCACGTACTTAATCCCTTTTCCTTCCCTTGCCCATGGCTGGCGTACCTGTGCTCTCTCCTCTGAGCTTCTCTGCAGTATTCAGCGCGGGGACACTCTGTTTTTTTGAGTAACCAGGCGCTTAACAAATGGCATATTATTATTATTATTATTATTATTATTATTAATAAACTCTGTCTACCCTCTGCTGGGAGCATGCCACCGACTTCCTCCTACACTGTATGAAAGCAAAAGAGGAATGTTGAAGTATTTTAGACTTTAGAGATGCCTATGAAAATAAGAGCATAGGTTTAATTTCTGCTTTGCAAAATGACGACCTTTATCCTGAAAACTGGGACATGTATTTAAAATTAGGAGGTAAGCCGGGACACAGAGACCTTTGAAAACCAGAAATGTCAAGGGAAATCCGGGACGTCTAATCACCCTACACTGCTGCTTTGGATCTAGATGGATCTATGACAGAATTTCGACAGACAGAATTTCGACCTACACAAATATCGGCGTAATTATATCGATAGCAAAAATATCGACGCCCTATGTACAACATGGTAAGTACCAAAATATCGAAAATTTAATATCGATGTAAAAAATATCGTTGTTAAATATATCGATTTTTTTTAAATTTAAAATAACATAAAAAAAACTGTAAATAATACATAATAATTACTTAAACATATTTAAATATATGTAATAATTGTTAAAAAAAATAATAATACATATTTAATAAAAAAAATAATAAATAATATATAATATATAATTACTTAACAATAATTACTTATCCCACTCCAATGGGTGCAACAGTAGGGAAAACTGACCCTGAACACTAAAAATACCCCTTTACCCAAAAACCTAAAACTGACCCTGAACCCTAAAAATACCCCTTTACCCATAAACTGAAAACTGACCCTGAACCCTAAAAATACCCCTTTACCAAAGAACCGAAAACTGACCCTGAACCCAAAAAATACCCATTTACCCAAAAACTGAAAACTGACCCTGAACCCTAAAAATACCCCTTTACCCAAAAACTGAAAACTGACCCTGAACCCTAAAAATACCCCTTTACCAAAGAACTGAAAACTGACCCTGAACTCAAAAAATACCCCTTTACCCAAAAACTGAAAACTGACCCTGAACCCTAAAAATACCCCTTTACCCATAAACTGAAAACTGACCCTGAACCCTAAAAATACCCCTTTACCAAAGAACTGAAAACTGACCCTGAACCCTAAAAATACCCCTTTACCCAAAAACTGAAAACTGACCCTGAACCCTAAAAATACCCCTTTACCAAAGAACTGAAAACTGACCCTGAACTCAAAAAATACCCCTTTACCAAAGAACTGAAAACTGACCCTGAACTCAAAAAATACCCCTTTACCCAAAAACTGAAAACTGACCCTGAACCCTAAAAATACCCCTTTACCCATAAACTGAAAACTGACCCTGAACCCTAAAAATACCCCTTTACCAAAGAACTGAAAACTGACCCTGAACGCTAAAAATACCCCTTTACCCAAAAACTGAAAACTGACCCTGAACCCTAAAAATACCCCTTTACCAAAGAACTGAAAACTGACCCTGAACTCAAAAAATACCCCTTTACCCAAAAACTGAAAACTGACCCTGAACCCTAAAAATACCCCTTTACCCAAAAACTGAAAACTGACCCTGAACTCTAAAAATACCCCTTTACCCATAAACTGAAAACTGACCCTGAACCCTAAAAATACCCCTTTACCCAAAATTAATTAATATTACAAATAAATTACTTCCCACCCTATTCCCCTATAAACCCACAACCCGCTCCAGTAGTAAAACATATAATTTAGTTAAAAATACACATAAATTATCAATTAATTAATCAATTAATCAATTAAAATAAATCATTGCCAATTAATATTTAATTGCAAAATAAATTAATCATTGAAAAATAATTATGTAATTACAAATAAATTACTTCCCACCCTATTCCCCTATAAACCCACAACCCGCTGTGGTAGTAAAACATAATTTAGTTAAAAATATACATAAATTATCAATTAATTAATCAATTAATCAATTAAAATAAATAATTGCCAATTAATATTTAATTGCAAAATAAATTAATCATTGAAAAATATTTATTTAATTACAAATAAATTACTTCCCACCCTATTCCCCTATAAACCCACAACCCGCTGTGGTAGTAAAACATAATTTAGTTAAAAATATACATAAATTATCAATTAATTAATCAATTAATCAATTAAAATAAATAATTGCCAATTAATATTTAATTGCAAAATAAATTAATCATTGAAAAATAATTATTTAATTACAAATAAATTACTTCCCACCCTATTCCCCTATAAACCCACAACCCGCTGTGGTAGTAAAACATATTATTTACTCTTATATATTTTAAATTATAAAAACATATTAAACACATATTATCACAATTAATTTAAATACTTAGCTTATATTTCTAACACATATTAGTAAATCAAAATTACTTACATCGATATATATGCTATCGATATTAGTAATTTCGATATATATGCTATCGATATTAGTAATTTCGATATTACTTACCTTAGGGTCGATATTCTGGCCATCGATATTCTGGACATCGATATTCTGTCCCATCGATATTAGCAACTCGATATTAGTGTAGGTCGAAATTAAAAACTCGATATTTTGACTGTTTACCGATCTAGATATGTCACCTCTGCCTACAATAAAGTTTGTAGGTTCAGCATTTGTGTGCTTTTTAAGTATTTAAACTCACTCACTCAAAACAGTCTGTTGATGGCAATCATGCAGGCGACCAACATCTCCAGCCTTGACCAGCGCAGCACCGGCATTTCAGCTCTCCTTCAGGGTTCATTTGTGGACTTAAGAGTGAGTCAGAGGAGGGCATGTGTCCTTATGATCTGAGAAATTTACCAAGTGGGGGAATCTTTGAATTTTCTTATGTTGATAACAAACATGGTACCAAAATGGGAGAAAGAGCAGCATAAAGACATATCTTCAAAACTACTTTGTTTATTTTTTTTTAAAGTTTTATGTAGAGCGAACATGACCCTAGGAGGTATAAGAGCGCTTTACAGACAAGCTGAGGAACACATAGGTGGGAGAAAAGCAACAATATATAGAAATGACAACAAGTACATAGTGACAAAATATAGGCAGGTATTGGTCCCCTTAAAATGCCAAGTAACAAAGTCAGCAGTGATGCATGATAGGCGACAGAAAGACAAAAGCTTCTAACTCAGCGACATGCTTGTCAGTAAAGCTTTCACTTTCTTTTTGAATGAAAATGTGGAAGGAATCAATCTAGTTTCTACAGGTAGGGAGTTCCAGATTCTCAGGGCAATACCTGAGAATGTACGATTGTATGTTTTCATTTTTTTGAATTTCTTTGGTTTGAGCAGCAAGGTACTGGAGCTCCATGAGGCACTTCCTGACAGTTCAAGCTTATTTGCCAGGTACAGAGGAGTGTTGAAAGGCAGTGCTGTATGTGTTATACATGCAAGTTTAAATTGAATCCTTACCTCAAACAGAAGCCAGTTAAGAGATTTCAGGTCCGGAGAAATGTGGTTGGTTTCCTAGGAGCCAGTGATGAGCGTACCCGCCAAATTCAGAGATGCCTTGAGAGGGTCTATTCTGCATCTCGGTAGGCCGCAGAGGGTAGCACTGCTGTATTCCAACCATGAGATGACTAATGCTTGCACAGCAGATTTGAAATCATCCTGGGGAAGGAATGGTTTTAGTTTCCTTAGGGTGCTCAGTTGGAAGTTTGCTCCTTTGGTACATGTGCTGATGTGAACCTGCATGTTTAAGTTCTTATCCAGCACAATTCCCAAGTATCTTGTAGGGTGTATGCTGTGTGGTGTGCAGTTGAGAGCAGACAGGTTTTTTCGAATACTTCTCAAAAATGTGAGTTTGCTTGGTCAGTGAGATAAGTAGTAATTCCGTTTTGAGGGCTTTTAGTTTGAGGTGGTTGAAGGTTAACCAATTCTGGGTTGTGTGCAGGGTTGCATTGAGTGTCTTCATATCGTCAGGAGAAGAGATTTTCATGTACAATTGGGTGTCGTCTGCATACATGTGATATTGGATGTTAGATGCTTTTAGGATTCTAGTAAGAGGTTCAATGAATAGGTTGAAAAGCGTGGGGGAGAGAGAGGACCCTTGGGACACCCCCAGAGTGCAGGGACCGGAATTGGATAGAGTTTGATTGCACTTGACTCTCTGAGTTCTGTCATTGAGAAAAGAGGCAAACCATTTTAGTACAGAGCCTGAGAGCCCCATCCTACGTTCCAGAAGGCTCAGTAGATTGTCATGTTTTACAGTGTCAAAAGCAGATGAGATGTCGAGTAGGATTAATAGGCAGGATTTGCTCTGGTCAAGCGTTGTGAGAGCGCTGTCGACTATATGAGTGATGGCTGTTTCGGTGCTGTGGCCATGAAGGAAGCCCGATTGGAATTGATCAAGAAGGTGGAGTTCCTTAATGTTGTTACATAGTTGTTCATGAACACATTTCTCAAGTAGTTTTGCCAGAGTAGAGATGTTTGTGATTGGTTGGAAATTAGTCAAATCTTCTGGATCAGGCCTTGGTTTTTTGAGAATAGGCAGAACTGGCCCTGACTTCAGGCAGGCATCTCTCCTTGAAGAAGTGAAGCATTGATAATCTTGGTCCAGAGTGGGACTAATTACCTTATCATTTCTTTAAATACATTAGGGTAAAGGGGATCATTGAAGTGATTTGAAGGTTTTTGGAGTGAAAGAATGTTGAAGATGGATGTGTCATTGAAGGGTGTGAATTGACTCCAAGAGACATTGTTTTTAGGGTAGAAGCAGGGCACAATAAGAGGCAGCGAGGGTAAGGAGGAATCAGGAGAGAGTGATAGATCGATCAGGGCAGACATTAGTTCAGATTCAATTCCTGCTCGCCTTATCAAGGAAGAAGTAAGAAAAGTCTTCGCAGTTAGGCTGAGGGCAGGAGATGAGAGGTGATTGTATTGTAGCTTAATCAGATCAAACAGCATTTCGGGGGAAATTTTGGCTTTGTCCAGTTGGGTTCTGAAGAAGGTCGCTTTCGCCATTCTGATGTGTTTGTTGTACATATTCCTTTTCAGTCTTAAAATCTTAAGGAGATCAATAGATGGAGAGGATCTTCAAGAGCGTTCTGCTAGTTTCAGGTTGTGTCTGTCTGAGTTTAGGCTATCATTGAACCAAGATTTGGAGTCTTTGTTGGACTTTCTTTTTAGTTGTAAGGGGCAATTGCATTCAGGGCTGTCAACATGGAGGTAGTGTTTAGTGAGTTTGTGGACGACGGACATGCACGCAGGAGGAGGTAGGGACAGATTGCAACAAGATATGAGCTCATTTACATTTTCATTTTGCAGCGTTCTTTTCCAATGTTTTTGTTTCAATGGTTGGAATCTTTTGGTGTTCCATCTTTCTAGGATTCGGAAGGTGATATAGTGATGATCCGACCAGTCAGATCAGATCAGAAACAAGATTTATTCGATTTTAAGATTTAAAATCATAAAAGCGTACTTAAAAATACATCATCACATTAAGGAAACAAAATTAATTTGTACATAGTTATTACAATCGATTTCTCAACATTTATTCAAAGTGCAAGTGCAATAATTCCCTATTTAACCACGGTTAATCTATTTCACAATAAGGGCTGCCAACACCCTTCAAGTACATCTATTAAATGTTTAAACGTTTTCTGATCCTCATCACACTCTTTAAGTAGCCCATAATTGATTCAATGCAATAAAAATTGCCCAGCATCTGTAAGTGCAAAAAAGCTTGACGGCATTGCCTCCATACACTCTGTTTCAATAGGGATCCGACCAGTCAAAAGGGTCAATAGATTCCACTCGAATGGAGTTGGGATTGAAGATGATTAGATCAAGGGTCGAGCCTAAGTTGTGCATTGGGCTGTCACAGAATTGAGTCAGGTTCAGGTCAGCTAGGAAGTTTTGAGACTGTTCCCCGCCTAATCATTCGGGTCATTCCAGTGAAGATTGAAGTCACCAAGGAAGATCTGGGGGGCAATGGAGACCAAAGTTGGACGAGATGGTTTCCATAGATTGTTCGATCAGAGGGGGATTGTACCCAGGAGGATGGTAAACGCTGTGCAAGTTGCATAAGTATCTAGGTTTGCTGATGATTTCTATGCACAGAAATTCAAGGGATGAGAGAATTGCAGAGGGGGACTGCTTTGCTGAGATACTGTTATGGTATATACAGGCTATGCCTCGTCCAGCTCTCTTAACTCGAATGAGTCTTATAATGTTGTGGCTAGGATGTCAAGGATAGGACCTGAGGAGTCATTAAGCCAAGTTTCAGTGAGGATTAGGAGGTTGAGTTCTTGATCTAGGATGAGATCAGTGAGGTCCCTGGCATGTTTTACATTTGATCTACAGTTAAGCAACATGCATTTCTGGTGTGATTTGTAGTCTGTGAGAGTAGGCTGTGTAATGTTGCACACTTCACATGCACTGGTACATAAACATGCTGCCTAGTGCCAAGCACACACATTAGTAGTAGTGCTTAATTTGAGCCGGTGGTTGACGGTGAGGCCCAGCGGCACTCATTTTTGGAGGCCAGCACTTATTTGTCCACATTAGATATTGAAAAAGAGCAGCAAATCTTAAAACCAACAAACAGGAAAAAAGAAGAAAAAGAAAGACAGATCAACTGGCCCAAATGGAAAAATCAGGGACCGAGAGCGAAGAGCTAGAGGGGCATCATTTTCTGGCAGTGGATTAAAGAGGCCTGAGAGCGAACAGACTTGACATTCGGCGTGCTGATTTTCAATAGCACTGCTGGAGCAGAGCTTGGGGCACAAGAACTCATTCTCTTACAAATTAAGCACTGAAGTGCAACAGTTCAAAGGTATGTATGTGTTGTTTAGCATATGTTTTGCACTGGAATGTTGCCCTTCCAGTACAAAATACTATGCGTACATCATCTATTAGCATTTCACACATTAGATATATACTTTACAGTGCAATGGACATTCAACGTTTGAAATTTTATGAGAAGTTAAAACATTTCTCCTACTTAATGCCTGCTTCCAGGAGGCGTTAGCTTTTTGAAGCAATGCCAAGTCTACCAATTTTGTTAGATGTGGCTTTGTGTAAAAAAATATAATAGCATGGGAAACCCAAGTACACCCTGAGAACACCCCATTAACTTAAAGTAGTGCAAAGCAGTGCAAAGTGCAATTTTCAAGACTTTAAGGCTAGCTTTCCGGTGAAAAAAAGTTTTGCACTGGAAGGTAAATACCATATCAAGACTTTGCAATTGTTTTACATCACTTTGCAGCAGCGCAAAGTCTTGACAAATCTTCCCCTAAGTTTCCAATCCTGTTTGCTTGCAACATTGAAAACAGAAATTGAAATATGTAATATTGCTCAGTCAATGTGAATGTGTGTTTGCAGTTCATGGCGGTATTACAAAATGTAAGAAAATATTAAAACTCCAAAAAAGAACAGAGTTAGTTTGAAGGTTAGCAATTTGGCTGGCTATCAACAGCTTACATTTAGAATGTACTTTTAACGTGAAAGTGAAATGATGGAGGTTATGCTGAGTTGTCAGAGTTTAATTTGTGCCAGTAGTTGCAGTTTGGCACCAGCACTCATTTTTGGGAATCAGGACTCAGTATTCGCCATAAGACCTTGACTCAAAGTAAGAGAGAGAAAGCAAAAAACAGGGAAAAAGAAGAAGGAAGCGAAAGAGAGGAAAGCAACAACAAAAAGAAAACGTAGGGATTAAAAAACTAACCTGCTAGAGTGAGGTAAAGCTACAGGAAGTATATATATATATAATATGGTGATGGAAGAAAGGAGCATGAGACAGAATCAAGACTAAGCAGCCTGGATATTCTGCAAACGCGACATTCAGCTGCAAAGGCCTACCATAAAAATGTGTACTTTTCTTTTTTTTTTACAACTTAAGCATTTTTTAAACATAGACACCCAAATAATTTGCAAATTGTTGTCCACACACTCAAACTATGAGGGAGCAGGCGAGTTTGCGTGTTTTTTTTTTGTAGAACTCTTAGAAAAACCTCATCCAGGAAGCTGGGATGCAGTGGCGGCTATATTCTGCCTTTACGGAAGATTTGCCATTCTATTGCACCCGAAGGGGGGTCTTGGCGTGTTAGCTTTCGGCCACTTAGTACATAAAAGTGGGGGAGATAGAAACTTCAGTACTTTGCCTTTCTGCGGTACTGGCCTATCAGGAAATCTCTCTGCTCGCTGAATTCCAGTCCAATGAGGGAGAATCAAAGAGTTGCAGTGGAATCCAGGACACCAGGTCGCTCATGCCTGGACTTTCATCTCTATGCTGCCCTTTGCGTTTCACATTGAATAGCTGGAACGCACGGCCTTCCTGTCCTGAACTCCAGCTGCTGGGCCACAGCAGAGGTTTAGTTAAACCAGCTCCACCTGTTTGATTTACAAGGCTGGAGCCGTCCATGTTATGGCACCAGATAGTGTTACAAAGAAAGCAACCGGCTTCTTGTCTTGCACCGTGGTTTAATTGCTGGTCGGGGACCCTGCTGGCATTCATACAAACACTGCACGGTGTGGCACAGAGCAGCGGTTACAGAGCTTTGCACTTTCACAGCAGAATCAATCTGGTGTTATTCCTGTAAGGTGGCGGCTGTAAGCGCTATAGCCATGCCCCAGAGACCATCTTCAGGTCTAGCCTACCAGGTGGCTTTTTTTTTCTGTCTGTTGCTGAAGCCTCTTGAGGAACATACTAAAAACCTACAGTGGGATTAGAGCCCACTCATTGCTTACCATTGATTGACCTTATTGTCACTCTCGATGGTTGCTTCTTATTCGATAGTTTTCCTTTTTTCTCTTGTGTTTGTACCTCCCTTGGAGAATGGCTTATTAATCATCCTTTTGATTAGTTGATTTGTATCCTTCTCCTCCTCACATTAAGGAAACATTTTTGTTTCTTTTTAAGCTCTCCATGAGCCATAAGAGTGCATGGCCTCATTTATGAGAAATGACGCATCGCTGCGTGAAAGCAGCGATGCGTCACTTCTCAGTGCGCACTCCTTGCGACATACCTGATGCGTCATATTTAATGTATGACGCATCATGTCGCAAGGAGTTACAGATACGTCTGTATTTCTGACGTATCTGTAAGCGCAAAAGTGACGCATTGCTGGGGTGTGTCACAAAAGTGACGCAACTCCAGCAATGCGTCCTTTCACACGGGGCAAGCCCCATGTGAAAGGGCTTGCGTCAATCTTACGCCTGCTGTGAGGCAGGCACAAGATTTTGAGGCATTTGAGTACTAGAAGTGGCGCAGTGAAATCAGGTAGATTTCACTGCGCCACTTCTATGACCCTTTCTTGCATGGGAACACCCCCCCTGCATACATTATACCTGGCGCAGGTATAATGTAGCGCAGGGGTTTAAAAAGTGACGCACCTACCTAGATGCGCATTTTTTACACTGCTGGTGCGTCACAAAAAGTGACGCACCAGTGGTGCAAAAGTGACGCAAGGGCTAATAAATGAGCCCCCATGTGTTTTCCAGCTCTCTCCCTCATGGCTTAGTAATCATCCTTTTGATTAGTTGATTTGTATCCTTCTCCTCCTCACATTAAGGAAACTTATTTGTTTCTTTTTAAGCTCTCCATGAGCCAATAGAGTGCATGTGTTTTCCAGCTCTCTCCCTCATGCGCTGCTTACCCCTCCAAATACCCGTCCCATGCTCTGTGGTGTGCCACCATTTGCTTATTCTCTCGAGTGCGGCATTTCTTGTTGGATACCCACCTCCACGTGCTTAACGTTGCTCCATTCTCCCCTTATTATAGCTTTTTATATAATAGTATTTAATCCTCTACGTTTGGCACTCTTCCATTGCTTCCCCACAACCCACTCCCCTGCTCCTTTGCTGCCCTCTAACTGCTTAAAATACATATTTTTATAGTTTCTGGAGGGCTCGACGGCGACCATTTTCTGCCTGGCTACTCTGTTTTGAACAATGCACTTATGCGCAATTGAAATGTCATTTTTGTATTCAATGCTCTAAGCAGCGTTCACTATCTTTGACCAGAAAATAAAAAAATTAACAAAATGGCCCTGCATCATTCAGTAGGCAGGCATGGGTGGTGGCTTATGCACACGCATAGTGGAGTGGTGTGGCTCACTGGTTTGAGGCGGCAGACCCGGAAGCGGAGAATGGCCCGTGACCAGGGTTCAGTTCCCGACGCGGCAGGGTCGTGGACCGGGGTCAGCGGACTCGATAATTCTCGCCTCGGTGCCTACTCTAACCAGGGATCACACTCGGCAACTCTGGGCATAAGCTTGCCTCATCTCTACAATGGCCCCCCACATTCGCCGGGGATGCCTGGTTTCACCTTGGAGATACCCGGTAGGGACCATCTCACAGGGATAGCCAGGACGCGTTCCCCAGCGGTCTACAGCGCCACGACGCCTCAGGGCAGCAGTGCGCTTTACAAGACACATACATGTCATCAGGCATATGTGCACTTGTGTGACGTGGCTGCATTAACATCATGATGCATAGACAATCGTGCATGCTTCACATCATGATGTCTTTTTTTCCTTTTTTTTTTGCTGATGCTTTACTGCACTGGCTAAAACCATTTTGCTTAAAATGCATTAGTAAAGCCAATATGTTACTAGGCAACACCTACTGGCATTACCATTGCTTGTTTTTTTAGTGCGGCCAAGTATGAACAGCTAAGCCAGAACATCTGAAGTTGTGATGAACTGTACCCAATAAAATGGAAGACCCTAGCTCCAACACATATTTGTTACCAAAGTAAAAAGGCCACCGACCTTGCACAAGACTTCCCTTACACATTAAGAACATTGTAAACTGTAATGCAAACAGTTGAAGTGGAGATGGAGCTTCAAGGGTGGTTCACTTTCTAACATTCAAGTAAATTCTTTCTACTGTTGTAAAAACATTTGTTAGAGTTAAACACAGAGTTCTCAGGTTTTCCCATTTCCATGCATTTGGGGCTAATCCATTCCAGGGTTCGCCTTTGTATTCTGGAATTTGTACACGTGATTTTAAAACACCAATAACTAGTTTAAGATAGAAAAGAAAAGCCATGAACTACATGTGCTATTAATACATGGTTTGGGTAAACTTGAGAGTGCTGAAAACAAAGACTACCCCTCAACAATGCATCCCAGGGCACACATGCTACACCTCAACAATGCATCCCAGGGCGCAAAGGCTACACCTCAACAATGCATCCCAGGGCACAAAGGCTACACCTCAACAATGCATCCCAGGGCGCAAAGGCTACACCTCAACAATGCATCCCAGGGCACAAAGGCTACACCTCAACAATGCATCCCAGGGCGCAAAGGCTACACCTGAACAATGCATCCAAGGGCACAAAGGCTACACCTCAACAATGCATCCCAGGGCGCAAAGGCTACACCTCAACAATGCATCCCAGGGCGCAAAGGCTACACCTCAACAATGCATCCCAGGGCGCAAAGGCTACACCTCAACAATGCATCACAGGGCACCAATACACAGGGCCAAATGAGCTTATTTGGAGAATATAGGAATATTATTATCTTATTATCTGCCTATTCTATATATCCCCACTGTGCGGTTTTACACATTAGTTCAAGTTCAAGTTCTGGCATTTATAAAGCGCACTACTCACCCAGAGGGTCTCAAGGCGCTAGGGGAAGGGGTTAATTATTTGTCGAAAAGCCAGGTTTTAAGTTCTTTTCTGAAGGAGATGTGGTTCTGAGTAAGGCGGAGGTGAGTGGGGAGTGAGTTCCATGTCTTGGCAGCCAGGTAGGAGAAGGATCTGCCACCCATGGTGGATTTCCGGATGCGCGGGACTGTGGCGAGGGCATGATTGGACGATCTAAGTTGACGGGTGGGTTTGTAGAAGGACAGTCGAGTGTTGAGGCATTCGGGTCCTAGATTGTAGAGGGCTTTGTGTGCGTGGGTGAGAAGGCGGAAAGTAATTCTTTTGTTAACGGGAAGCCAGTGGAGGTCTTTTAGATGTCTGGTGATGTGATCTTGGCGCGGGATGTCTAATATGAGTCTCGCTGACGCGTTTTGGATGCGCTGGAGTTTTTTCTGTAATTTTGCTGTGATTCCGGCGTAAAGTGTGTTACCGTAATCCAGTCGACTCGTGACCAGTGCGTGGGTGACAGTCTTTCTTGTCTCGAGGGGGATCCAGCGGAAGATCTTTTTGAGAATGTGAAGTACGTTGAAGCAGGAAGACGAGACGGCGTTGACTTGTCTGGACATCGAGAGAGAGGAGTCTAGGATGAAGCCAAGGTTACGTACATGGTCTGTGGGTGTGGGTGCTGCGCCCAGTGCGGAAGGCCACCAGGAGTCGTCCCAAGCTGAGGGGGAAGAACCTAGGATGAGTACCTCCGTTTTGTCTGAGTTGAGTTTTAGGCGGCTATGTTTCATCCATTCAGCTACTTCTTTCATGCCTTCGTGAAGGTTGGTTTTGGCGGTGTTGGGGTCTTTGGTGAGGGAGAGGATTAACTGGGTGTCGTCGGCGTAAGAGATGATGTTGAGGTTGTGTTGACGAGCGATGGAGGTGAGAGGACTCATGTATACGTTGAAGAGGGTGGGACTGAGTGAGGATCCTTGAGGTACGCCGCAGATGACTTCGGTGGCCTCTGAATAGAATGGGGGAAGTCGGACTCTTTGAGTTCTCCCAGTGAGGAATGAGATGATCCAGTCCAGGGCTTTTCCTTGTATGCCGATGTTCCTGAGTCGATGTATAAGGGTGCTGTGGCAGACTGTGTCGAAAGCGGCGGAAAGGTCAAGTAGGATGAGGGCCACTGTTTCTCCGTTGTCCAGGAGTGCTCGGATGTCGTCGGTCGCTGCAATGAGGGCGGTTTCGGTGCTGTGTTTGGCTCGAAATCCAGATTGAGATGGATCAAGGGAGTTGTTGGATTCAAGGAAGGTGGCGAACTGGCTGTTGACGGCTTTCTCGATGACTTTGGCCGGGAACGGGAAGAGGGATATGGGTCGGTAGTTTTTAAGTTCAGAAGGGTCTGCTGTGGGTTTCTTCGGAAGGGCGCTGAGTTCGGCGTGTTTCCAGCTTTCTGGAAAGGTGGCAGAGTTGAACGAGCAGTTGATGACATCACGGAGATGGGGGGCGATGATGGAGTCAGCTTTGTTGAAGATGTGGTGGGGGCAAGGGTCAGTGGACGAGCCAGAGTGGATTGAGTTCATGAGGCGAATGGTGTCTTCAGTGGTAATTGGGTTCCAGGCGCTGAGGATGTTAGTTGGCGGAGTAGGATCAGAGGGGGGTGGGGAGGGTTGAACGCTTGGAGAATTCTCGAAGCTGTTGTGGATTTCAGCAATTTTGTTGTAGAAGAAGGAGAATAATGCGTTGCAGAGGTCTTGGGAGGGAGTGATGTCGTTAGATGCTGCGGTGGGGTTGGTGAATTCTTTGACGATGTTGAAGAGTTCCTTGCTGTTATGAGTGTTGTTGTCGAGACGATCCTTGAATGCTGATTTCTTAGCGGATCGAATCAGTTGGTGGTGTTTGCGGGTGGCTGACTTGAGGGAGGCCATGTTGTCTGAGGTTGGGTTTTTTCTCCATATCTTCTCCAGAGTGCGGCATAGTTTCTTGGTTTTTTTAAGGTCATCATTGAACCAGGGAGCCTTTTTGCTGGTTGGATTGATCTGGTGCTTTTTCAGGGGTGCTAATTCATCAGCACTGTGGGTAATCCATTGCTTGAGTTTGGTGGCTGCTTGGTTTGGGTCCAATGGGAGGGTGGGAGGGTTTTGGCTGAGTGAAGTGAGGAGTTGGTCGGAGGTGATTTTGTTCCAGTTTCTCCGAGGAATAGGTTGTGGACGGTTGTGGGTTAGGGTGGTTTTGTAGCTGAAGTGAACACAGCTGTGGTCTGTCCAGTGGAGAGCTGTGGTGCGATCAAAGGAGATGTGCTTGCTGGATATGAAGATAGGGTCGAGCGTGTGTTTCCTGCTACATGGGTGGGGGTGTCCACAAGCTGTTTGAGTCCGAGATTGGCCAGGTTTTCCAGAAGGGTGGTGGTGTTGTTGTCAAGTTTGTTGTCAAGGTGGTAGTTGAGGTCTCCTAGAAGAATGTAGTTCTCGGAGGCTAGGGCGTGTGGGCTGATGAAGTCCGTTATGTCATCGCTGAATTGGGTGCGGGTACCTGGAGGTCTGTAGATGAGGGTGCCTCTCAGTGTGGTCCTGGGGTCGGTGTGGATCTGAAAGTGGAGATGTTCGGATGTTGCAAGATTGTCGTCGGAGCTGGTTGTGATTTTGATGGTGTTCCTGTGGATGATGGCGATGCCTCCTCCTGTTTGATTGGTGCGGTCTTTGCGGATAATCTTGTAAGTGTCCGGAATGGCTATGGCAATGTCTGGAGCTGATGATGTGTTCATCCATGTTTCAGTAAGGAAGGCGATGTCAGGTGACGCAGAGTCGATTAGGTCCCAGAGTTCTGTTGCGTGTCTGTGGACCGAGCGGGTGTTGAGCAGGATGCACTTTAGGCGGTTTGAATCGGAGTTGTGTTTGGAGGACGTGGAATTGGTGAGGGTCCTGAAGCAGTTAAACTTGCAGGAGAGGCAGGCGAAAGGGCCGTGGGTACGTCCTGGAGTAGCTTCGCAGCAAAGTGGTGTACGTCCGGGATTGAGGGCGAGGAGAGTAGCGGCAGCATATGTGATTCTAGAGGGTTGGGAGCGGCGGGGGCCAGGGGGACAGGCGCTGGGCACGGTCCAGGCGCGGACGGGGAGTAGACAGGCTTACCTTTGGCGCACCTTCGGCGTGGACGCAGCGCGTGGACGCTGCGCGTTGGGACATCTGTCTTAAATGGATAGTGGAGGGGGGAGGGGCGAGGGAGGGACAGCTGGGAGGCTGAGGGCGGGGTGTAGGTCCGAGCAAGGAGGCACCACAACAAACGTTAAAATGGCTGCTAGCAAAATAACCAAGTTGGATTGGGCAGTACTACGCTATGCAAGCATGCATTCACAAACAGATAAATAAATAAATAAATCAAGGCACAATGCGGACTCGCTGACTGCGCGCTTCACCTATGTCAATTTCTAGAATTCGGCAGCAACAGACAGCAACAAGCGTGTTCGAGTGAAATTACTTCAATCAACTTGATTCTGCAGCGCGGCTAATTAATGGCAGCCTACTTTAAAAGTGCGAGCGATGTGAGGAGGAAGCAAGCAATAAATGCAGCACAGTTTCAAATTATGAGCAATGCGAGGCAGAAATCACTATGAATGCCAGGCGCTACGATACCAAAGCAATAAATGCAGCACAGTTTGAGAGTAGGAGCAATGCGAGGCACAAATCGCAGTGAATGCCAAGCGCTACGATACCACTGCAGACGGGTGGGGAGCTGCGTGGGGGAGCGGCCACCGCTGGAAGAATCCGGACGGTCATTGACCAATCGATTAGGTCTGGCCTTGCAATCTAGTGCTAAAATTTATTTTTAGGTCGAGCCTTCTAGACATTGCAAGAATTTACAAAGGTTGTTTTTTTTGTCACTCTCATGTGCTTGCTTCTTATTCAATGGCTTGCCTTGTCCATCATATGTTTGTCTCTCCACGGGAACATAGCCTCTTTACTTGTGTCCTTCCACTGCTCACTTTTAAGGAACTACATATTTATTATAACTTAAGAACTCCATGACAGTGCACATTTCCCAGCTGTCTCTCTCTGTGCTTTTCTTCGCCACGCTCTGTGTTGTTTTTTCACATCTACGTGCTTCCTACACCATGTGCTAGATGTTGCTCTCATCCAAGTGCTTTTCTCCTTCCCCCACACTCCGTGATGCTCTTGCCCTTATGTGTGCTTCGTCTCCATCCGGAGTGTTGCTCTCCCTCACCTTCTACTTTTGCACTCCCCCTTGTTTCCCATCCCATCTTCCATTAACCTCAACACCACATTATTATTTATTATGCTAAAAAAAATGCACTTTTGTGATATTCCTTTTTTTTCCTACTTACTGGCCCAACTTGGATAGGTAATCAAAGCAAAAAAAATGCACTTGCATGATTTTAAAAGCGCTCAAACATGGTCACACATGCTTGCTTACATGATAACACATGCATGTGTATGCATCATCATGCATTTGCACAAAACAATATACAGTAGCTCCCAGCCTATTCTTTTTTTCACTTTTTTTGGCTTTGTCACTGCAGCAAATATATATATATATATATATATATATATATATATATATATATATATATATATATATATATATATATATATATATATATTTTCCAAAGCAACTGAAATAATACACCGCACTCTTCTAGGTTTTGATTAAGCTTCTTTAATCCATCAAGGAAAAACTTCCTCACCTACGCGTTTCAAACAGATTACTGTTCTTGCTCACGGTAGTTACAAGTCCATTTTTTCTTTTTACTATTTATACCCTCCTGCCCATGTGGCAATTAGGATGCATTATGGGAGGGGTAGTTTTTGGTGAAAACAAACCATGTCATGTCACTTTTGCAAGTTATCACAGTCCAGTTATTTGACTTGAATTGACATATGATGGCTAAGTGCCTGTGGTTTTAAAGAAATAAAACCATTTACAAAGCGGATTGAGTTATGGTCTATCTCGCTATGTGAGTGTACAGTTAATGTACATACTAGGTGATAGCTGAGTGCTATACGTTGAAGTCAATGACTTGTAACTTGCTCCAGGACTCTGACATTATTTAAAATAAACGCTGTTAATAACAAACAAAAAAGTTTAACTTTTACATATGTATTCAGTTTTTCCCTATATATTTTCGACTTCTAAGCATTGAGTACTCAAAGGAATCAAAACGTCTAGTTTAAGTTTCAAGTTTACATTTCAAATAAATGTTATTTACATTAACTGTACACTCACATAGCGAGATAGACCATAACTCAATCCGCTTTGTAAATGGTTTTATTTCTTTAAAACCACAGGCACTTAGCCATCATATGTCAATTCAAGTCAAATAACTGGACTGTGATAACTTGCAAAAGTGACATGACATGGTTTGTTTTCACCAAAAACTACCCCTCCCATAATGCATCCTAATTGCCACATGGGCAGGAGGGTATAAATAGTAAAAAGAAAAAATGGACTTGTAACTACCGTGAGCAAGAACAGTAATCTGTTTGAAACGCGTAGGTGAGGAAGTTTTTCCTTGATGGATTAAAGAAGCTTAATCAAAACCTAGAAGAGTGCGGTGTATTATTTCAGTTGCTTTGGAAAGTTTCACGAGTCTTGTCCTTGACTCGGCACCGGCACCAGCTGAATGGTCGCTCCTCCTCCAGCAAGGGACATTTGCTCTAACATTTGGATACGTGAGGAGAGAGCCCAGCATTTGCAGAACTCCGCAATTGTCAAAAAATAACACTCTGGAAACGCGAGGAAATCAGGAAGGGAACAGCCGGTGGAAAGGAGCACAGACGATCTGGAGCGAAAACGCCCCTTTTCCAAACAGACCGTGACTGAACCCAGAATCAAAAGCGTTTCTTTACGGAGCAGATAAACATCAGTTTCACCGGCAAAACGGAGCACACACCTACCCCTTGCCAGGTCGAGCGCTGACGTGGAAGTGCCGGAGGGCATTCAGCGGTCCAGGAGACTCCCCGGTAAGTGTAAATCAGATGTGCCGTGTGTGTCAGCGTGAATTAAGTAAACAATGCTGCAGCGAGTGTGAATACTGAAGTCCTAACTAATCGGGACACAAGTACAAGCTATAAAAAGCGAAACACTATCTAGGTAAAGCAATCCATCAATTTCAGGGCAACCAGCCTTGCAAGTCATTACTGAACAACTTCCCACGTTTTAGTTAACAAGTGCACAACTAAACGCGAGTAAATATAACAAACCAAGTGAATAACACGAACACAATTAACGGTGTTCTCTGGTCAGGACAACCCATTAATCTCTAAGCAACATGGAAAAAAGAGCAGCCAAGCGCTTAGAAAAAGCGGAAAGTTTGTTTTCAGATTCCCAACAACTGGGAAAGAATCAACCCTCAGATCCTAAAGCGACAACCTCAAAATCAGCGCAGATAACATTAAAACAACTCTTTCAACAACTAGAGAAATTGCTGCGCAAAGAAATATCTCGTTCATGGGAGATAATAACATTGGAAAAATATCTGGAATTGAGCCTCGTCCCCAGGGGCCTTCGTATCTTTACTCTCCCTAATCATCCAGACACCAGCCCTGCCATGCTTGAGGAATGGGGGCGCAATAACATGGAATGCTCAAAAAGAATGATAATGATAATTATAAAACATGGAAAAATTGGAGTAACGGATCTGCACACGAAAATTGAGGAAATAGAACAACTAATAAAGGCCTCACAAGAAGGGGAAGATGAAATGAAAAAATTAAGAACCATAATGGAAAATAATTTAGACAAACACGAGAATGAGATAGAAGAGCGCAAACAGCGCAAATTCAGAAGAGACCAATATGACTATGCAAACGGCGCAATCTTCACTTTTGCCAAACGATTTGATGTGATCAAACAACAAGGAACAAACAAATCAAAACCCAAATCAGGGGCGAGTGAAACTGAATCTGACGCCAGCGAAGGGGAACAAAGAGGAAGAGAAAGAACAACCAACCAAAAACAGCTCTCTTTTTTAGAGGAGATGGAAATGCTATACAACGACCAACAAACCCCAAAACCAGCAGGGAGAGGTCGTGGAAGAGGGAGACAAAGAGGGCGAGGAAGGGGCCAACCATCAAGCTCAAACGTAAACGCAAAACCAGAAGAGCAAAACGCCCCAAGATATCCATTGCGCAATCGCACCTTATCAAAGAAGTAATAATGGATAACACAAGGAAAAACAACATGAATCCAGACCTAATAATAAACTTATCAGACTATACCCTCACCATCAATGAAAGGAAGGTATTGAATAAAGGATTAACGTTCAGCCCAGAAAAACATCAGGATGAAGTGGAAACAAAAATTGACATATACAAATATATAAGGAAACTGAAATTAAAAAAGTTTTTTGCCAAATCAAACAAAAAAATCACACAAGAGCTAAATGGGACTAATAGTGGAGATGAAGCGGGATATACAATCTCGGATCTACCAGCACTCGTAGTAGCTCACAACTTGGCAACTGAGGATGACAACATTTCCCTAACGGAAACACAAATCTTGAAAGAAATGGATATAGAACATAATAAGCATCCAAAAACATCCTTCAGAAACCCGTCAAAATTCTGCCCAATCCTACATCCAGGCAATAAAATTGATGCATTCCATGACCTAGTCACTGCCGAATTAGACAAATTGAAGAATGTTAACAACAAAAACAAAGAAAATTTAACTTGGGACGAACGGCAAGCATTAAATTCTCTAAAAACCAACTTAAAAATTGAAATAAAACCAGCTGATAAAGGTGGGAATATTGTGGTCTTAAACAAAACTGACTACATAGAAGAGGCCAATCGACAATTGCTAGATACAAAAAACTACACCAAATTGGAAGTGAACCCAACAGCGAGAATGACAACAGAAATACATCGTCAAATAAGAACTTGGCAAGAAAGTGGTTTGTTAAGTCAGGAAGAAGCCAAGTTCCTGACAGTAGAAAATCCCATAACACCGACTATTTACTTTCTGCCGAAAGTTCACAAGACACTGTTTAAACCTCCGGCTCGACCAATAATTTCCAGCTGTGGATCACTGTATGAAAACATTGCCTCATATGTGGATCATTTTTTAGCCCCTATAGTACCCACATTGAACTCCTTCATCAAGGACACTGGAGACTTTCTTCGAACAATAATGGACACACAATGGCAACCAACTTATCTGTTAGCTACAATTGATGTAGTCTCACTATATACATCGATAGATCACCAGGTAGGTCTTGATGCAATTGCTTACTTCCTAAGACAGAGACCAATAGGGGAACTCAAACACTCGGCTATGCTGTTGGATATGATACGCATATGCCTAACGAACAATGTGTTCCTGTTCAACAATGGCATATACTCGCAAAACTGCGGAACTGCCATGGGAGTTTCCTTCTCTCCGAGCTATGCTAATCTCACCATGGGATGGTGGGAGAAACACATAGCTTGGAGAGAAGAAAACGAACCATATATTGCCAAGACAGTCCTCTGGCTCAGATTTATCGATGATCTCTTCCTGGTGTGGAATGGAGCCAGGGAGGAGTTGGAGGAATACATAAGAATCTTGAATCAGAATAATGTAGGCCTACAATTTACTTTTGATATCCAAGAAAAGGAGATCAACTATGATCAAAGATAACATCATACATACGACCCTTTTCCGCAAAAAAACCTCCACCAACAGTATCCTGCATGGGACAAGTTTTCATCCAACATCCTTGAAATCAAATGTACCCTATGGAGAGTTTTTAAGGATGAAACGGAACTGTTCAGAACCATCTGAAATGGAAAACAAATTTGTAGAAACAGTCAATCGGTTCTCCCAAAGGGGATACAAGATGAAAACAATAAAAAGAGGAGAAATAAGAGCACGAGAAAAAACCAGAACTGAGACACTGATAGTCAAGAAAAAAGAGGATACTGAAACAACAAAGGAAGAGAAACCATGCCTCATCTTGACATATTCAAAAGAAAGTGCAAACATAAGAAGAGCGGTCACTAAATACTGGAGTGTATTGAAAAAGGATCCTGACATTGGAAACACCATAGGAGATGCCCCCTTACTTTCCTTCAGGAAAGCACCATCAATTGGTGACATTCTGGTCAATAGCCATTTCATAAACAAAAGAGAGGAAACATGGCTAGAGAAAAGACAAAAAGGATTCACCAAATGCTTATCCTGCAAAGCATGTAAAATCGGAAGAAATCTCAAATCCATAACAGATCCGAAAGGCCAACCCTTTGAAATTCAAACTAAGATCACTTGTGAATCCCATTATGTTGTCTATCTCCTGGAATGTGAATGCGGCAAGAGATACATTGGATCGACCATATGTGCCCTAAAGAAAAGGATGTTAGAACACATTAGGGCCATGCAGAACAAGGACCAAACTTATGCTATGGCAAAACATCTCACAACTCACAAGAATAAAACCTGGTTAAATGTTAGATATTCAGGACTGGCAATGATACCAGACAGTGAGAGAGGAGGCAATCGCCTACAGAAACTCAGACGTTTGGAGTCAAAATTAATAATAAAATTCAAAACTAAGACCCCCCAAGGATTGAACGGGGACGAAGAACTTTATGTACATTTATGACTTATCCAAGAGTCCAAAGCAAGCACATGACCAATTGTATGAAAATCTCCGGTTAAAATATGACATTCTCTTCTGACAAAAGACTTTTCTCACAAAATAGTGTTGGAATCTAAAATAACATTTATTTGAAATGTAAACTTGAAACTTAAACTAGACGTTTTGATTCCTTTGAGTACTCAATGCTTAGAAGTCGAAAATATATAGGGAAAAACTGAATACATATGTAAAAGTTAAACTTTTTTGTTTGTTATTAACAGCGTTTATTTTAAATAATGTCAGAGTCCTGGAGCAAGTTACAAGTCCTTGACTTCAACGTATAGCACTCAGCTATCACCTAGTATGTACATTAACTGTACACTCACATAGCGAGATAGACCATAACTCAATCCGCTTTGTAAATGGTTTTATTTCTTTAAAACCACAGGCACTTAGCCATCATATGTCAATTCAAGTCAAATAACTGGACTGTGATAACTTGCAAAAGTGACATGACATGGTTTGTTTTCACCAAAAACTACCCTTCCCATAATGCATCCTAATTGCCACATGGGCAGGAGGGTATAAATAGTAAAAAGAAAAAATGGACTTGTAACTACCGTGAGCAAGAACAGTAATCTGTTTGAAACGCGTAGGTGAGGAAGTTTTTCCTTGATGGATTAAAGAAGCTTAATCAAAACCTAGAAGAGTGCGGTGTATTATTTCAGTTGCTTTGGAAAGTTTCACGAGTCTTGTCCTTGACTCGGCACCGGCACCAGCTGAATGGTCGCTCCTCCTCCAGCAAGGGACATTTGCTCTAACATATATATATATATATATATATATATATATATATATATATATATATATATATATATATATATATATATATATATATATATATATATATTTAAAGCTCCGCAACTCTGCTACCGGGGACCGGCAGCAGAAAGCAACAAGACGGCACTCGCAGCAGGTATAAACCAAGTCCGGTTTATTAGCGCAAAAGAATAGATATCAGACGCGTTTCAGCACTATATATATATACATATATATATATATATATATATATATATATATATATATATATATATATATATATATATATATATATATATATATATATATCTATTACCTACTGGCGATAGCCAGTAGGTATATATAGTTAGGATTTTCTCTCTATGGAACTTTTGAAAATTCTGTCTAATAACTTTAGTGTTTGTGGACGGAATCGGCTGAAATTTCAGGAAAATGGCACATTTTGTTTCTGAGCAGCCCCTGAAAATTTGGGGGGGTTCCGTCAAGGGGGGGCCGAGAAAAAAGGGGGGTCCCAAAACGCGTTTTTCCCATTCATTTTTCCATAGGGCCTTTTTCCTCACTTTTAGCTCGAACGGCTGAATGGATTTGCGCGAAACTTGGCAAAATTGTAGGGACTGTTAGCCCGATGTGCCTTTGCTGGGTCTCAATATATGTGCTCCAGTGGATTTCGAGAAATTAACGTTTAAAAAAACAGATATATCTGTGACAGCGTCCTGGATAGCGCTCCAGATCGCGTACTTTTCGCGTAACGGAGCTTTGCGAAGCGAAGCTGATTGGCTCTCCGGTGTCTGTCAACATTCTAAACAGTCCGGTGCGGCCGCCATCTTGTCTCCCGGTAGGATCGAGAGACAAGAGGAGGAGAAAAACGAAGGGGGAATTTAATGAAAGGGGGCAAGGTAGACTCCTCTTGACCCCCTAGGAATGATGTTGGGGTTATTAAAGGGTCCCGTGGGGCAAGTAAAAAAAATTTGATTTTTCGCGGTAGAAGCGCTTCTCGGTTCGCGAACCGGGTCGCAAACTGGTAGCGAAACGGGAATTCGCCATTTTGTGTTTCGATTTAATTAAATTACTAGATGGAGGAAAAGCAATGTGAGTATTGGGTATAAGGGGGTATGGGAGACGTATTCTGACCCCCTATGTTTTCTGAGGGTGGTTGAGGAGGCTCATATATGTTGATACTTGTCTTCCAGCGGATGCGCGTGAGCGTTTTTTTTTTTTTTTTTGCCGCTTGACTTCTGTTAACGTTCGATTAGAAGGAAATTAGGAAGTGTTCATCGCCATTTTGACACTGCGAGTAAATATATTGTTAAAAATAATTGTTATAAATTAATCCGTATTGATAAACAATGTCTGCGCCATCTTGCCTTTTTTCCAATGCCACACTTTTGTCGTGCACGGCAGCCATTTTAGATGCCTTGACCAGACCCACTCTCTGCACGCCACCGATCCTCAGCATGGCTCCCCACCCTCGCAAGCATCTCCCCCACGCACTGGTCACCCCCGCTCTCTCTCTCATGCATGGGCCATAAACTTCCCCCCATCTGCGCTGCTCTTCCCTGAGTATCACACCCTGTGCCCGCCCGACACCTCCCTTTCACCCTATTCACTACCGCACCCTCTGACACTCCTCTTCCTCTGTGTCTGATTGTCCAGGCCGGTCCCAGGCTATCACCTAGCCCTGCGGATGTAGTTTATGGCCCCAACTGTAAATAATCACCCCTGTTCAAAGGAGTTACAGTAGATCAAGGTCGCCACCTCATGAGATCCGTCACACCACACGCGCTCCTACTATCTGATAAAGATCCTGTATTGTGATTGGGGAGGGGATTCTCACTGTAAGGGTGTGTGGGACCGAGCCTGAAGCGGAAGATTCCAGGGATGCCTTTTTGTACATCAAAGTCTTCACAATTATGTGTCACATTAAAAATATATAGCACTCCAACAAAGTTGTAGGATTATAACACTTTAATAACTTATAAATATATACAACGCTCCAACAAAGTAAACACGTTAAAAAAAACTTTTTAAACAACTATTTACATGACATTGCTTTAACCAGGATAGACAAAGAAATGACACAGTGATGTAAAAGTTTCTGAAAGAAATGCCAAGAACGTCCCATGTGAAAGTGAATTTTATCTGGCAATTTTTTTCTTTTCCTTCTCATGAAAAGAAAGTTAATGCCAGGTTCGTTACCTGCCTCATCTGCAAAAAAAAAAAACTCTCGAGAGGGACCGAAAAAAAATATAGCTATGGTAATCATACCATGCATCGGCACATGGAGAGGTGGCACCCTCTTAATTATTCTAAAGCACAACTTCGAGATTTGGTGGATAATCCCCGACCGGCAAAAACATCCACCAATGACTTAGCAATAAGTGAGTCAGAGGCAAGGGAAACGGTCCCAAATCTGTAAAAGAACTTTAGGCAGATGAGATTGACTTGTGTAGCATGTGGAAAATTAATTTCATGCGGAGAGATGAGTATTACTTTAATAAATAGATCATATGAAAATCATCAATGTCCAAAACGTCCTAGAAAGTAATTTTTGTCATTTTTGAGGAAGAGAGATAATCTACAGTGGTACGGGGTCGTTTTCGTTCGTACTAGGGGGGCCAGGTGACATTCGTTCGGGGTGGCTTAGGGGCATTTAAAACAACTTCCCTGATACAGGTAGCATATAAAGTAGAGGCTAAATACCAGGATCTTTATCGATTGCTTTATGCTGTACAAAAATGAAAAACACACAACAAACCTGGACCATTCATATTTTCAATGTTTCTGCGTACTATACTTTTTAACCCTTAACTAATTGAGCGGCTTCATTTCACCTGCTTTTTTAAAAAAAATAAAAAAGAATCGGAAACAGTGGCCATTTATTCGAAACTTACCAATCTACGCGTTACAACTACGTTTGCTTTTTCAAAAACTTTTAATAAAAATGTTGGTGCCCAAATACGGGCTTACAACCCCGTGGGCCGGCCACAGAGCAGGCTGGAACTGTAAATGGGGGGGGGGGTATTTATTTGTGAAAACATAACAGAGAGTCAGTGGTCGTTGATTTCATAGTAAAAAGTGCGACAAGTGCAACAAAATCATATCGATAATTCATTGTGAGCAAGTACCAAAAGTGTCGACAATTCGAACCTTCAATAATAAATACAGTAATCAATGATTATTATTATTATTCTGAGTTTTGTATAGCGCCTGGTTACCAATAGGCATCCCAGCGCTTCCAGAACATAACACTACTGAAAGAATGAAGGGATTAAACGGAGAACAAAAAAGTTTTTAAAAGTTTACGGAACCGAAGCAGACTAGCTTCCGATCGCAGTTGTAGGGGCAATGAGTTCCACAGGGAGGCCACATTTATTGAGAACCTTCTGCCACCCGTTCTAGCCTTTTTCACCCTGCCAACCTGGAGGAGATGTTGATGGTCAGAGCGAAGAGAACGAGAGGCCTTGTAAGGCTGGACCATCTCCTCCAGAATAGGAGGGCCTACCCCGTGCAGAACTTTGTGTGCAATACAAAGAGACATGCATTAGAACTTAATATCAATTCATTGTTCGAACGTGTAATCAGTACCCGTCCCATGTCAATTCATTGTTCGAACGTATAATCAATACCCATCCTGGATCAATTCATTGTCCGAACATATAATCAGTCTTATCCCATATCAATTCATGTGCTAAAAACTGCATACATATCTCATGATATCAAGGCTGAGCAATCGGGGCACAACAAGGAGTTGAGAGTTTCATTTGTACCGGCGCCATTTTGGGTGAGGTCAGGAAGGTCCAAGTATAGTCAAAATGTCTCCACCAACTCGTGGTTGGACCGGGACCTCTTTCGGCAGTCCAAAAGTTTTCGTTGAAGGGTAGCAGAGGGGACTGCCGACATGAACCATCAGTCAAAGTGGGGTGGGAGGCAACAATCTCTCCTACCGGGTCATACTGGTGTCCCACCGGAACTGATCAAGTTGGTAGTCTTGCAGGATTTTGGTGATTTCAAGACTGAGGCCGGCGCCGGCATGAGCACGCCGACGTCCCGCGGCTACGTCGTGGTCGTTCCGTGGGTGATCATGGCAGTCATTCCCCATCGGGGGTCGGGGGCCCCCGTGGCTCTTATAGAATCTTCAAAGTTGAGGAGAACGTTTCTGGACGCAGGAAACTAGAAGCGTCGTTGCACCGCAACAGTGGACGAGACCCCCACTGGGTGAGCGGAGCATCATTGCCTCGCAATAGTGGACGAGACCTTTTGTCTGGTGAGTGCAGCGCCGCTGCATCGCAAGAGTGGAGGAACCCTTTTGTTGGGTGAGTGGAGCATTGGGGGTGCAGCTGAGGGGCCCCCACCTGTGGGGGTGGGAGAGGCTCGTTCGCGCCCCCTCTCCCTCCCAGCGCACCCCACGCCGACACCTGGCGTGATATCCGTGATGTCCGGACCAGGCGATAAGAGGGGGGGGGGGTCGGAGGCAGAGGCAAGACATCCCCCCCGTGGGCTGCAGGGCGTCGCTTCAGGCCCGAACGGGGAGCTCATATCAAGCACACGTGGGAAGTGGGTCAGCGAGCCAGTCTAGAAGAACACCCTCCGGCCTTGTTGGCTGAAACTTCATGGACTCACGCCAGGAATTCAAGGCAGCGAGCACGTCGCCAAGTGTAGGAAAACCTTTACAGTATTCAGCAAACGTGCCGACACCTGGCGTTGATATCCGTGATGTCCGGACCAGGCGATAAGAGGGGGGGGGTCGGAGGCAGAGGCAAGACATCCCCCCCCGTGGCCTGCAAGGCGGCAGAAGAAGGGAATCGGGAGACCAGTACATTTTGGGCCATCCACCCCACGGCTGATGGCGGTTAGCCGGGCCCCGTCCTGCACGTGTCAAGGCCTCATCTTCCGGATGGGCGTAACCGTGGCCCTGTTGCACTTCGGGAGTTTCCGGAATGGGGGTAGGTATCTGCTGATTTGTATCTATTTCATGTTACCGTTAATGGGCGTGGCGGGTGGTGGGACAGACATGCTTGGAGCAGTGGGGGGGTGGCGGAGCCTAGCTACCTCGTGGCTGCCGTAACGTCAAGCTTGGCTTTTTTCACCACTTCCATGTTTCTTATTTCTAGCGAAGTCAAAAACTTATCAGTGGCCTACTGATTTTGTTCGATTTCTTTCCCTTCCTTTTCAAGTGTGTTTCATGCTAAAGTTTCTGTTTATTAGGATACAGTGATTACTTCGTATTTTACATATGTCTTCTTTATTAGGGGTACTCTCCGGTTGAGCCAGATGATGTACCTCTAATAAATGGTCCGGGTGGAACTAGTTTCTCAATCAGTGGGGAGTAGATGGGCATGACAGATTTCAACGGGGGACAAAGGTCCGCATTACCCACCCTTCACTACTTGCAAAGACTAGACAGAATATTTCTATTCCACATTATTTGTAAACAGAGAATACCTCGAAAGAACTATTCCTTGAACAATAAATGTCCAGCCAATCAATTAATCAGTGGGGAGACAAACAGGCATGACGGATTACAACGGGGGACAAAAGTCCGCATTACCTATCCTTCACTATCTGCAAAGGGAGACAGAATATTCCTATTCTTCTCTGTTTGTAGACAGGGTCCGATTATTGCTCTTTGAGATATTCCCTGTGACAGGGAATATCTCAAAGAGCAATAATCGATAAAAAATTAGTAGGATTATAACACTTTATTAACTTATAAATATATACATCGCAACAAAAACAGTAAACACCTTAAAACATTTTTTATTAAAACAGAAGAAAAAATGACAACTAACAGTAGTGATATCCTGGGCGGGTGATGGAGCTGGGATTGTTAATGGAAAAAGATCTACAGAGAAAGGTATTGGTGAATTATACTTCTCCGGAAATTTCAAACTCACAAATGTTTTATTTGTGTAATCGTTTCAGGTCAAACGGATTGTGGGACAATGTTCAGAATGGAAGAGTCACCAAAAGGCAAAAAGTTCCGCTTGACCCCGGGAGCCTGCCGCCTATGTCGGGTGCGATCTCAGGCTACACCAGGGCAACAAGACTTGGGGAGGGGGTCGGAGCCAAGCTTCTTCTCCGAGTCCGCGCCATCACACCGCCCCTCGGGGGCCTCCGTCAAGCGGTTTAGGGAGGTACCGTATCACATTGTTTTCAAATGCAGTCAGGTCCACAAACGGCCCCCACTTACTTTGAGAATAGTGAAGCTGCAGCAGGTGCAAATAAGGTTTAGACAGTGTTACAAGCGCTGCTCAGAACTCTGAACTATGGCACCCAACATCCAGGACTTATGCCATTTGTGCAAGGCAGTGACATCGAAGCAACTCAGGGACCAAAACCATGAACGTACACTCATGTATGAAAATCTTACTATTGATGCTTGACTGAGGCCAAGGAGATCAGAGTGCATGAGTCTCATGCTCGATCGATTGAGCTAGCCGGATCGGGCAACTAAAAGTATAAAATAGTTATGTAAATAGTTATTTAATAAAATGTTTTACCCTGTTACTTTGCTGGTGTGTTGTATATATTTATAATATTTGCATAGGGTTTGTCGTTATTTTGGGTGGGGTGGGTGGCGGAGCCGAGCTGTCTTGCAGCCATCATCGTGTGGAGCTCAGTTCATCTCACTAGTTTCGTATTTCTCATGAGGGGTTGTTCTTAATGTTTCTATTTTAGCTAGGTCAAAAAGAGATCCCATTAGTGGCCTACTGATTTTGCTCGATTCCTTTTGTTTTTTAAAACGATTTTTCACTATCTGCAAAGACTAAACAGAGTATTGAGACTCTGTGCTTGTTTGTAAATAGAGAATGAACCAAAGAGAACCAATTCTGAAACAGTAAATGCTTGGATAACAATCAATCAAATGGAGAGAGAAGCAGGCACGACGGATTACAATGGGGGCAAAGGCCTGCGTTAACTACCCTTCACTATCTGCAAAGAGAGAGTACTGCTAAGAGAAAAGCGGGGGGTGGGGGGGGGGAGCGTTCAAAGTACATCAGCGTGCATAACACGAAAATGTTTTTACCTATCACGTACTTGACATTTGACAGCTTTTGATATTTGCTATTAAAAAAACATTGAAATTCACTGAAAAAACCATAGGTTTTAGGCCATATATAGTTAGGGATTAGCATTTACAAAACCTTAATTTACTCGCACAAAACCATTGAAATTCACATATATAGTTAGATGCAATAACTATATATCGCGCACCCGCAATCCACTGCTGATGATGTCACATATTACATCATTCATGACATGGTCAGTGACATCACTGATGACATCATCCAGTGACTGTATGTTTCTGTAAAGTTAAAATATGTCTTACATATTGAAGAATGAGTGGATGTATAAGTGTCTGGATGAAGGATTTAGTAGTTGCATGACTGACTGTATGAGAGAGTGATTAAATGTGTCTCACTGAGTGCATGGGTTAGTGACTAAACTGTCTTAATTTCTGCATCATTATGTCTGTTGTTCTGTAAACTGCAATATTTACAACAAGGGGTGGTGAGGGACAGAGTCTCTGAATTAAGCAGAAAGCTCTCACCCAGTCAAGAGATCAGGGCTAGATCCAACACCGTTTTTTAGCTCACTGCACCATCCCAGTTTCAGAACCTGGCTGTATGCAAATTAGTCTGTTCCTGTCCCAGTGCATGATGGGAACAGGGCAAACCAAACTACAAAAGCCAATTCTTACACTGGGAAGGAAACAAGCTCCCGGGGACCGGTTTCTGGCATTACAGCCGTCTTCGGCCCGGTTTGCTTGAATCCTGATGGTGCAATGAGCAAGGGTCTCACATCTGAGAATACCCTTCCACGCTTAGGGTGGACAAAAATATTTACAACAAGGGGTGGTGAGGGACAGAGTCTCTGAATTAAGCAGAAAGCTCTCACCCAGTCAAGAGATCAGGGCTAGATCCAACACCGTTTTTTAGCTCACTGCACCATCCCAGTTTCAGAACCTGGCTGTATGCAAATTAGTCTGTTCCTGTCCCAGTGCATGATGGGAACAGGGTAAACCAAACTACAAAAGCCAATTCTTACACTGGGAAGGAAACAAGCTCCCGGGGACCGGTTTCTGGCATTACAGCCGTCTTCGGCCCGGTTTGCTTGAATCCTGATGGTGCAATGAGCAAGGGTCTCACATCTGAGAATACCCTTCCACGCTTAGGGTGGACAAAAATATTTACAACAAGGGGTGGTGAGGGACAGAGTCTCTGAATTAAGCCGAAAGCTCTCACCCAGTCAAGAGATCAGGGCTAGATCCAACACCGTTTTTTAGCTCACTGCACCATCCCAGTTTCAGAACCTGGCTGTATGCAAATTAGTCTGTTCCTGTCCCAGTGCATGATGGGAACAGGGCAAACCAAACTACAAAAGCCAATTCTTACACTGGGAAGGAAACAAGCTCCCGGGGACCGGTTTCTGGCATTACAGCCGTCTTCGGCCCGGTTTGCTTGAATCCTGATGGTGCAATGAGCAAGGGTCTCACATCTGAGAATACCCTTCCACGCTTAGGGTGGACAAAAATATTTACAACAAGGGGTGGTGAGGGACAGAGTCTCTGAATTAAGCAGAAAGCTCTCACCCAGTCAAGAGATCAGGGCTAGATCCAACACCGTTTTTTAGCTCACTGCACCATCCCAGTTTCAGAACCTGGCTGTATGCAAATTAGTCTGTTCCTGTCCCAGTGCATGATGGGAACAGGGCAAACCAAACTACAAAAGCCAATTCTTACACTGGGAAGGAAACAAGCTCCCGGGGACCGGTTTCTGGCATTATAGCCGTCTTCGGCCCGGTTTGCTTGAATCCTGATGGTGCAATGAGCAAGGGTCTCACATCTGATCTGAGAATACCCTTCCACGCTTAGGGTGGACAAAAATATTTACAACAAGGGGTGGTGAGGGACAGAGTCTCTGAATTAAGCAGAAAGCTCTCACCCAGTCAAGAGATCAGGGCTAGATCCAACACCGTTTTTTAGCTCACTGCACCATCCCAGTTTCAGAACCTGGCTGTATGCAAATTAGTCTGTTCCTGTCCCAGTGCATGATGGGAACAGGGCAAACCAAACTACAAAAGCCAATTCTTACACTGGGAAGGAAACAAGCTCCCGGGGACCGGTTTCTGGCATTACAGCCGTCTTCGGCCCGGTTTGCTTGAATCCTGATGGTGCAATGAGCAAGGGTCTCACATCTGAGAATACCCTTCCACGCTTAGGGTGGACAAAAATATTTACAACAAGGGGTGGTGAGGGACAGAGTCTCTGAATTAAGCAGAAAGCTCTCACCCAGTCAAGAGATCAGGGCTAGATCCAACACCGTTTTTTAGCTCACTGCACCATCCCAGTTTCAGAACCTGGCTGTATGCAAATTAGTCTGTTCCTGTCCCAGTGCATGATGGGAACAGGGCAAACCAAACTACAAAAGCCAATTCTTACACTGGGAAGGAAACAAGCTCCCGGGGACCGGTTTCTGGCATTACAGCCGTCTTCGGCCCGGTTTGCTTGAATCCTGATGGTGCAATGTGCAAGGGTCTCACATCTGAGAATACCCTTCCACGCTTAGGGTGGACAAAAATATTTACAACAAGGGGTGGTGAGGGACAGAGTCTCTGAATTAAGCAGAAAGCTCTCACCCAGTCAAGAGATCAGGGCTAGATCCAACACCGTTTTTTAGCTCACTGCACCATCCCAGTTTCAGAACCTGGCTGTATGCAAATTAGTCTGTTCCTGTCCCAGTGCATGATGGGAACAGGGCAAACCAAACTACAAAAGCCAATTCTTACACTGGGAAGGAAACAAGCTCCCGGGGACCGGTTTCTGGCATTACAGCCGTCTTCGGCCCGGTTTGCTTGAATCCTGATGGTGCAATGAGCAAGGGTCTCACATCTGAGAATACCCTTCCACGCTTAGGGTGGACAAAAATATTTACAACAAGGGGTGGTGAGGGACAGAGTCTCTGCATTAAGCAGAAAGCTCTCACCCAGTCAAGAGATCAGGGCTAGATCCAACACCGTTTTTTAGCTCACTGCACCATCCCAGTTTCAGAACCTGGCTGTATGCAAATTAGTCTGTTCCTGTCCCAGTGCATGATGGGAATAGGGCAAACCAAACTACAAAAGCCAATTCTTACACTGGGAAGGAAACAAGCTCCCGGGGACCGGTTTCTGGCATTACAGCCGTCTTCGGCCCGGTTTGCTTGAATCCTGATGGTGCAATGAGCAAGGGTCTCACATCTGAGAATACCCTTCCACGCTTAGGGTGGACAAAAATATTTACAACAAGGTGTGGTGAGGGACAGAGTCTCTGAATTAAGCAGAAAGCTCTCACCCAGTCAAGAGATCAGGGCTAGATCCAACACCGTTTTTTAGCTCACTGCACCATCCCAGTTTCAGAACCTGGCTGTATGCAAATTAGTCTGTTCCTGTCCCAGTGCATGATGGGAACAGGGCAAACCAAACTACAAAAGCCAATTCTTACACTGGGAAGGAAACAAGCTCCCGGGGACCGGTTTCTGGCATTACAGCCGTCTTCGGCCCGGTTTGCTTGAATCCTGATGGTGCAATGAGCAAGGGTCTCACATCTGAGAATACCCTTCCACGCTTAGGGTGGACAAAAATATTTACAACAAGGGGTGGTGAGGGACAGAGTCTCTGAATTAAGCAGAAAGCTCTCACCCAGTCAAGAGATCAGGGCTAGATCCAACACCGTTTTTTAGCTCACTGCACCATCCCAGTTTCAGAACCTGGCTGTATGCAAATTAGTCTGTTCCTGTCCCAGTGCATGATGGGAACAGGGCAAACCAAACTACAAAAGCCAATTCTTACACTGGGAAGGAAACAAGCTCCCGGGGACCGGTTTCTGGCATTACAGCCGTCTTCGGCCCAGTTTGCTTGAATCCTGATGGTGCAATGAGCAAGGGTCTCACATCTGAGAATACCCTTCCACGCTTAGGGTGGACAAAAATATTTACAACAAGGGGTGGTGAGGGACAGAGTCTCTGAATTAAGCAGAAAGCTCTCACCCAGTCAAGAGATCAGGGCTAGATCCAACACCGTTTTTTAGCTCACTGCACCATCCCAGTTTCAGAACCTGGCTGTATGCAAATTAGTCTGTTCCTGTCCCAGTGCATGATGGGAACAGGGCAAACCAAACTACAAAAGCCAATTCTTACACTGGGAAGGAAACAAGCTCCCGGGGACCGGTTTCTGGCATTACAGCCGTCTTCGGCCCGGTTTGCTTGAATCCTGATGGTGCAATGAGCAAGGGTCTCACATCTGAGAATACCCTTCCACGCTTAGGGTGGACAAAAATATTTACAACAAGGGGTGGTGAGGGACAGAGTCTCTGTATTAAGCAGAAAGCTCTCACCCAGTCAAGAGATCTGTAAACTGTAATCGTTCTGTAAACTGCTGCATGTGTTGATCAGTAGCTATATGAGTAACTATATGGGTTTTTGATTGGTTGCCCAAGTATTTGTATGGGAGACTGAGTGTGTGTGTGGGTGGCTGGGAGGTGTATGACTCTGTGCATAGAGGTGTGGGCTGTTGATTCACTAGATGTATGGGTTCAAAAGTGCATGTGGAAACAGCTGTATGGGCGGTTGACTGTGTGTATGAGTGTATTGGTGAGTGAATTGATATCTCAGTGCTACATGTCAAAGTGAGTACATATGTAAAACACAGTACATGTGAGAGTTGACATATATAAATAACTGTGCATAAGAGCCAGTGAATGTGTGAGTGGCTGTATGGATCATTGTGAACTTGTATCAGGGATTGTATAAGAGAGTAAATATGTGTTAGTATATGTTTGAATAAGTAAGGTGTGTATAACTGTATAGTTGAGGAAATTGAGGTGTGATTGATTCTTTGCATGACTGACTAGGTGTGTGAGTAACTCCATGGATGAGTGACAGTCTGTGAGTGTCTGTTTACACTGAGTGTATCTAAGGTTATATTAGAGTCTGAAGAGGTTCATCGTATTATCACATGAATAATGTCATCAGTGATGTGATCAGTGATGTCATTTGAGTTGTCAACAGTGATGTCATCAGTGATGTCACTGACCATGTCATGAATGATGTAATATGTGACATCATCAGCAGTGAATTGCGGGTGCGCGATATATAGTTAGTGCAACTAACTATATATGCGAATTTCAATGGTTTTGTGCAAGTAAAATAAGGTTTTGTAAATGCTAATCCCTAACTATATATGGTCTATAACCTATGGTTTTTTCAGTGAATTTTCAAGGTTTTGTAAATGCTAATTCCTAACTATATATGGTCTATAACCTATGTTTTTTTCAGTGAATTTCAATGGTTTTTTAATAGCAAATATCAAAAGATGTAAAATGTATTCTTTTTTTTTCTTCACTAAAGTACGCTCCCCGGTTAGCTTACCGGTGCACGTACCGAGCGCTCCCCCGCGAAATTTTTACTTATTTTTTTCTTAATTTTTGCATGTATCAGCATCCTAATCCTCCCTCCGAAAACCTAGAGGGTCACAAAGTGTCTACTGTGCCCCCTTCTACCCATTCCGTACATTGTTTGTCCTCCATCTTATGTCTTAATTCTACCAATACACAAAATGGAGGACTCCCGTAACGCTGCCGGTTCGTGTACCGGGGAGCGCACCGGTAAGCGCTCGATAAAAAAAGGTGGGAAAGTAATTTACAGAAAAACCACTACAGACACTTTCATCAAATATAGAATAGCCCCTACTACATAGCAGTCCCTACCATTTCCCCAAATTTGATGGAATTTCATTGTGAAAATTATGCTGTAAGCCTGATTAAATATCCTGAGGTAAATTACCTAACCAAAACACTTATGAGGTGTTAGAATTGACAACCAATCAAAATGCTACTTTCAATATCTTCTATTATTTCATGACATTTGATTGGTTATGTACCTGAATATATATAAAGAAAGAGAGAGAAACACAGCCATTTTGACTACTACTTCTTGAAGTACATATCAAGTACATTTTAACTGATAACTTGAAGTTCTATTTGAAAGGTAAGATGTTATTTTAAAAACTGAAGTATGTTCTGTACTGTAAACTAATTAGGAAAACATTTTCTGATAGTTAAATACTATCCCTCTGTAATACTTATAGAATAAAATAGACGTCTCTGTTTTAGTTATGGATGGAGTTAGACTTGTCTTGTATAATTAAGAATTGAATAAGAGTTTATTTCATAAATTTTTTCATATTTCTACTTCCAGTTTGATACCATACACTGCCCAACGAAAAAATCACTGTTTAAAAAACCAAACTACCTGTCTGTACTTAAACCCAACAGTGCCCTATCTGTACTGATATATTTTTTTAAAATTCATTTTACAGCATAGAAATGGAAGGAGAGCAGTAAAATAACGAGGAAATTGCAGAATGCAACCAAGACAAAGAAAATGATTCAGAATTCTTTGATCAATCAATGGACATAGAACTTCTGCAATGTGTTGAAGTTGTGGATTTGTTAATTGAAAATGAGTCAAAATCTGACCAAGAATTATTAGAAGCTCTTTTTAATTTTGAAAATAAATCAGAATAATAAATTTATATATAATAATTCAAAAATTGTTTGAGACATTATTCATTTTTATATGTATTTTTTAAACTAGTAGCAAATTGATTTTAATGTAAAATCAGACTTTAAATATACTGTGCAACTTTAAGTTTGCTCATAGTTACTTCCTTTCTTCCACTATATCATCTCCAATGTGTATTTAACATCTCTTTATCATCTCCTGCCTCCATGGTGTTTCTGCTTTCCTGACAGACTACGCTATGAATTCCATATACCTCAATAACTTCTGAAACAACCTGCAAGATATCTACAAAGGAAACAATGTATTTTTATTTTTAGACTCTGCATTGGTACCTACATGTTGGTACTTAAATAAAATAAATAAAAAAAAACAAAAATAACAATCAATAAACCTACAATATTTGAACATTCTTTCATCCTATTTTCCCAATATTACGCTTCCCGGACCGCTTCCCGGTGCGCGTACCGAGCGCTCCCCCCGCAAAAAAAACGATATAAAAATTATTATTTCTTAACCCCCCTTATGCTCATTTCCCACTTTGTTTTGGCCACCTCTTGTGTCTCGATCCTACCGAGACACAAGATGGCGGCCGCTCCGGACTGTTTAGAATGTTTACAGACACCCGAGAGCCAATCAGCTTTGCTTCTCGAAGTTCCGTTACGCGTCAGGTACGCGAACCGGAGCGCTAACCGGAGCGCTGTCACAGATATATCTGTTTTTTAAAATGTTAATTTCTCAAAATCCACTGGAGCACATATATTGAGACATAGCAAAGGCACGTCGGGCAAACCATATCTACAATTTTGCCAAGTTTCGTGTAAATCCATTCAGCCGTTCGAGCTAAAAGTGAGTCCAACCGCCCTATGGAAAACTCAATGTTAAAAACGCGTTTTGGGACCCCCCTTTTTTCTCGGCCCCCCCTTGACGAAACCCCCCCAAATGTTCAGGGGCTGCTCAGAAACAAAATGTGCCATTTTCCTGAAAATTTCAGCCAATTCCGTCCACAAACACCAAAGTTATTCGACATGGAATTTTCAAAAATCCCATAGGAAAAAAATCCTAACTATATATACCTACTGGCGACCGCCAGTAGGTAATATATATACACACACACATATATGCTATATATGCTACAGGTGCCCCGGCCATGCTTTTCAGTGTATTGGTTATATATATATATATATATATATATATATATATATATATATATATATATATATATATATATATATATATATATATATATATATATATATATATATATATATATATATATATATATATATATATATATATATATATATATATATATATATATATTACCTACTGGCGATAGCCAGTAGGTATATATAGTTAGGATTTTTTCTCTATGGAACTTTTGAAAATTCTATGCCTAATAACTTTGGCGTTTGTGGACGGAATTGGCTGAAATTTTTAGGAAAATGGCACATTTTGTCTCTAAACAAACCAACTACACTTCCTTATTGTTTGTAGGAATATGTCTAGATTTATGTTGTATATATTATGATGTTGTCTCTTGTCATGACAGTTTAGTCTTATTGTTTTGTCACCAAGGTGTTACATATAGAGTCAATACACTATTGTAACTGTAAATATCTTTTGAATTTCAGATTACAATATTTCTATACAGATCAGCACTGATAATGGTCCTGAGGATGGTTTCATCAAATCATTATTAAGAAACCGAAACGTCGACAATACATCTCATCCCCCTCTTTGTTTTACTCAATGTGTTTTGGGATAGGTGTTTTTTAGGTTCTGTTGAGTCACTTAGCAATTTATTTATATGTGTACCCACAGTCCTAAAATCTTATTTGTTTATTTATCTGTATATGAAGTTGATTTAATGAACTATTTGATAAAAACCTTTTCGTATACACCTTGTGTCTTTGTTTATATGTTATATGTTGATAATATAAATTGATCAGTTTTGATTAATTCACCCCAAGGATGATCCATTGATCCTTTCTAGAATAATTTCGACTAACAAATATAGACTGAATAAGTCCCTTGAAGGCAATTTTACCCTTCTACATTTTGTTTCTGAGCAGCTCCTTGAAATTTGGGGGGGGTTCGTCAAGGGGGGGCCGAGAAAAAAGGGGGGTCCCAAAACGCATTTTTCCCATGTTAATTTCCATAGGGCGGTTGGCCTCACTTTTAGCCCGAACGGCTGAATGGATTTCCACGAAACTTGGCAAAATTGTAGGGACTGTTAGCCCGATGTGCCTTTGCTAGGTCTCAATATATGTGCTTCAGTGGATTTCGAGAAATTAACGTTTAAAACAAGATATATATCTGTAACAGCGCTCCGGGTAGCGCTCCGGTTCGCGAACTTTTCGCGTATCGGAACTTTGCGAAGCGAAGCTGATTGGCTCTCCGGTGTCTGTCAACATTCTAAACAGTCCGGAGCGGCCGCCATCTTGTCTCTCGGTAGGATCGAGAGACAAGAGGAGGCCAAAACAAAGGGGGAAATGAAGGAAAGGGGGCAAGGTAGACCCCTTCTGACCCCCTAGGATTGATGAGGGGGATATTATAGAGCCACGCGGGGCCCCAAAAAAAAAAAATCCGATTTTTTCGCCGTAGAGACGCGTCTTGGTACGCGAACCGGGCAGCTAACCGGGCAGCTAACCGGGAAGCTAACCGGCAGTGTAACGGGAGTCTGAGGAGTAGCTGATTGGCTGTCAACATTGTAAACAGTCCGGAGCGGCCGCCATCTTGTCTCTCGGTAGGATCGAGAGACAAGAGGAGACCAAAACAAAGAGGGAAATGAAGGAAAGAGGGCAAGGTAGACCCCTTCTGACCCCATAGGATTGATGAGGGGGATATTATAAAGCCACGCGGGGCCAAAAAAAAAAAATCCGATTTTTTCGCCGTAGAGACGCGTCTTGGTACGCGAACCGGGCAGCTAACCGGGCAGCTAACCGGGAAGCTAACCGGCAGTGTAACAGGAGTCTGAGGAGAAGCTGATTTGCTGTTATCAGTGTAAACAGTCTGGAGCGGCCGCCATCTTGTCTCTCTGTGGGATCGAGAGACAAGAGGTGGAAAAAAAAAGGTGTAAATGAATGAAAGGGGTAAGGCAGACCCCTCCTAAACCCCTAGGATTGATGAGGGGGCTATTAAAGTTCCCTGCGGGGCAAAAGAAAAAAAAAATTGCGATTTTTCGCGGTAAAGGTGCTTCCTGGTACGTTAACCGGGCAGCTAACCGGCAGCGTAACGGGAGTCCGACATATTGTGTTTTTTGAACGTTTGTGATATGTGCACGTGTGGATTTTGTCTAATTAAGGTTAAAAAAATATATATATATCTTTAAGCGTGTTCTGGCGCGCTTACGTTTTGGGTTTGGTTTGCGCTGCAGAGACGATACGTCACGGTTATGCGATGCATCATGAGGCGTCTCACGGGCTACGTGATACGTCACTTAATAAAGAATATATTTTACAGCTATAGATATTAGCTTTTAAAAAACCAATGAAATTCACAGAAAAAAACATAGGTTATAGACCATATATAGTTAGGAATTTGCATTTACAAAACCTTGAAAATTCACTGAAAAAACCATAGGTTATAGACCATATATAGTTAGGGATTAGCATTTAAAAAACCTTATTTTATTTGCACAAAACCATTGAAATTCCATATATAGCAATGGTTGCTCCCAGACATGGCGAATAATATGCGTAGATTGAAATGGCCCTCGGTGTTGGCGAATGCAGCCTCCATGGATTTTATTGGGTCTGAAGTGGACAAAGCAATTGTTTCCATGGAATTAGCTAGTGCCACACTGCCAGGATCTAGGGCGATCACTGAAATCCACAATAATCTCTTCGCCACCTTAAAGCCATACTTTATGAGAACATGCAAGGGTAATCGCACAGCTTCCTCTAAACCAGCAGGGTGGTTTAACCAACAGTGCAGGGCAGCCAGATTAACACTGGGTAATGCTATCAGAAGCAGGGACAGGGTAGCAATCAAAACTGCCAGGAAGCAATATAACATTAGCATTTCCTTGGCCAAAAAAGACTGGGATGAGAAGTATTGGGAGGAACTAAAGGAGGCCTCTGGAGCAAAGGATTCCAGGCTTTTCTGGAAGATAGTAAAGTGGGGCAGAGGCGGTACCCCAAAAAAAACGGATAATAATGTCGCTGAATCCGATTGGGTGAATTACTTTAGGCCCCAATATGCTGAGACAAAGGAGTGGGGTGGTGGGGATGCAATCTTGGCTGTATTTCCCAAGGATGATTTGTTTTCCGCAAAGGAAGTTGAACATGTAATTAGCTCCGTCCAAGGGGGCAGGGCCCCCGGATTAGATGGGATACCCTCGGACGTTTTTAAAAATGATAAAAATAGGTGGGGCAGATATGTGCTCCTATTGGGGAACGCAATTGCAAAAGGTGCGCAAGTCCCAGAACAGTGGAAGGGAGCCATTATTATACCCGTCCACAAAAAAGGAAATCGATCCCTTCCAGCTAATTACAGGCCCATAAGTTTGATTGCCACCGTCCAAAAAGTAATTGGGAAGATGGTGGTAAACAAACTTATGGACTGGGTGGACGAAAATGATTCTCTTTCCCCTTTTCAGGCAGGCTTTCGGAGGGCTACCAGTACCATCGATCAGGTGTTTCGCTTTACTATGTTAAGGTGGGGGACGGTTCTTCTTGGTGGGGGCAGCCTGTATGTCGCTTTTGTCGACCTGCGGGCTGCTTTCGACCTAGTCCCAAGGGGTAAGCTCTGGGCAGTGTTAAGTAAGATAGGCATTCCTGCAGAATTGCTTACTTTGATTATGAGGTTGCACAAATGCAATTTTGCCAAAGTACAGTGGGGGACAAATGGCCAATCCTCAATTGACTTTCCTGTGGAGCGTGGGGTGCGCCAAGGTTGTGCAATGGCGCCCTTGCTCTTCACATTATATATCAACGGGATAGTCAGCAGGATGCAGGACGCTAGTGTGGATGCGCCTTCGTTGGCGGGCATCAGGGTTCCAATCCTGATGTTCGCTGACGACACTTTGATAATGTCCAAAACCCCAGCTGGATTGCAACGGGCCCTGAATATTTTTGACGACTTTTGCCAGGAGCATGGCCTGGAAGTAAACATAGGTAAGACCAAGCTGATGGCTTTTTCCCGAGGACAGAAGCCTCGCCCTAGGATACATTTGAATAATATTGGGCTTGAGGTCGTAAGGGAGTTTACCTACCTAGGGGTACAAATTGCAAGTAACTATGGTTGGTCCCACCACATAGAAAAGGCGGTCCTGAAACATCAGCAAATATCGGGGGCCTTACGGGTGGAGCACAATAGATCCAAAACTAAACCCATAAAACCTGTCCTCGCTGTATACGATGCCAAGGCAATAGGATCGGCCTTATATGGGGCGGAGCTGTTTGGTTTTGACAATTTAACTTCATTACAGATAGCTGAGAACAGGTTTCTTAGGGGTATTACGGGACTGCCCCAGAGTACACCTTTAATCCCTCTTAGCCTCGACCTGGGAAGAAGATCGTTAACCGACCGAGCCAGACTGCGTCCCATCTTATTTTGGAGGCGACTTTGGTCCACCCCTGAAATTAGGCATTATGGGGAAGGCTTCCTGGCAATAATCAAGATTGATACATTCCATAAAATATCATGGCTGAAAAACCTAAGGGTATTGCTAGGTGAACTAGGTCTTTCCAACCTTTGGGACAATCCGTCGGGGGAAGTGTTCCCAAGTAAAAATACACTTAAAGCGCTATATTGGGAATGGATAGACGAGAGGCTTTGGAGAAGGGTTAAATCTGACTCAATGGGAGGTCGCTTTCTGGAAAGTAAAATGTGTCCTGTACTAGAAAATTACTGGGACATTATAACTGTTCCCATGGACAGAAAGTTGTTCTTCCAATTAAGATCTGGTTCCCTCCCGTTGAGAGATCTAACAGGCAGGTGGAACAGTTTGAACACCCAGTCCTGCCCAGCGTGCGGCGCAACTAAAGAAAGTGTGGGACACTTCCTATTTGCTTGTAAGGCTTATGCCTCCCCAAGAAGGGTCTGGTTAACCCCTACCTGTAAGAACCTTGGGACATCCAGTGCAGCTGAGGCGCAGAGAATTATTTGTACTACTTCCGAGGAGTCTATTGTCATGGGAATAGCAAAGTACCTGGGGTGGGCTTGGTCCATTAGGCGGAGAGCTCTTTCTGTTTCTCCTAATGTTCCTTGACTATGTTTTACTTGTATATTGTTTTGTTTTACAATGATTAAGCTTGCGCAACTGTTTTAATGTATTGGATAAAATGTCTTGACTAAGTGTGATGTTTTTATAAATATGTATGTTGTGCTTTTATGAGTCTATAACTCGAATAAAGCTTTTCTTTCTTTCATATATATGATTCGCCAGCGAATTGAGTTTAAAGCAATGTGCACCAGTCATAAACTCATTAATGGTGCCGGCCCGGCCGCCCTGAAAGACCTTGTCGCCCCCTACAAAGCCTCAAGATCACTGCGCTCGGACGACGAGCATCTTGCCATCGTCCCTAAATTTAAGAAGGCTCGTACCGGCGGCCGTCGCTTCTCGGTCAAAGCCTCTTCAGGGTGGAACGCACTGCCTCGCCACTTGCGTCTGGAACCCTCCCACGCCCTCTTCCGGAAAAAACTAAAGACTTTCTTATTCCCTAAATAGCCTTCCGGTCCCCCCCTCCTCTTGGATATCGCAATTCCATAGCGCGGGGATGCCTCCGGGTCACCAGGCGCTTTATAAATTTATAAATAAATAAATATAAATAAATATAGTTAGTTGCACTAACTATATATCGGGGCCCGCAATCCACTGCTAATGATGTCACATATTACATCATTCATGACATGGTCAGTGACATCACTGATGACATCACTGATGACATCTCAAATGACATCACTGATGACATCACTGATGACATCTCAAATGACATCACTGATTACATCACTGACATCTCATTTGACATTACTGATTACATCACTGATGATATCATTTATGTGATAATACATCTTCAGACTCTAATATAACCTTAGATACACTCAGTGCAAACAGGCACTCACAGACTGTCACACATCCATGGAGTTACTCACACACCTAGTCAGTCATGGAAAGAATCAATCACATCTCCATTTCCTCAACTATACAGTTATACACACCTTACTTATTCAAACATATAGTAACACATATTTACTCTCTTATACAATCCTTGATACAAGTTCACAATGATTCATACAGCCACTCACACATTCACTGTCTCTTATGTTCAGTTATTTATATATGTCAACTCTCACATGGAGTGTGTTTTACATATGTACTTACTTTGACATGTAGCACTGAGATATCCATTCACTCACCAATATACTCATGCACACAGTCAACTGTCCATACAGCTGTTTCTACATGCACTTTTGAACCCATACACCTAGGGAATCAACTGCTCACACATCTATGCACAGAGTTATACACCTCCCAGCCACCCACACACATACTCAGTCTCCCATACAAATACTTGGGCAACCATTCAATAACCCATATAGTTACTGATATAGCTACTGATTTAAACATGCAGCAGTTTACAGAACAACATAAATAATGATTGCCAAATTAAGACACTTTAATCACTAACCCATACACTCAGTGAGACACATTTAATCATTCTCTCATACAGTCAGTCATGCACCTACTAAATCCTTCATCCAGACACTTATACATCCACTCATTCTTCAATATGTAAGACATATTTTAACTTTACAGAAACATACAGTCACTGGGTGTTGTCATCAGTGATGTCATCAGTGATGTCATCAGTGATGTCATTTGAGATGTCATCAGTGATGTCATCAGTGATGTCACTGACCATGTCATGAATGATGTAATATGTGACATCATTAGCAGTGGATTGCGGGTCCGCGATATATAGTTAGTGCAACCAACTATATATGGAATTTCAATGGTTTTGTGCAAATTAAATAAGGTTTTTTAAATGCTAATCCCTAACTATATATGGTCTATAACCTATGGTTTTTTCAGTGAATTTTCAAGGTTTTGTAAATGCAAATTCCTAACTATATATGGCCTATAACCTATGGTTTTTTCTGTGAATATATATATATATATGTATATATATATATATATATATATATATATATATATATATATATATATATATATATATATATATATATATATATATATATATATATATATATATATATATATATATATATATATTGGTTTAGGTGTCAGTCTCCAATGCAGACTGACCCGTGGAAACTCACTGTCCAATCGATGTACCTTTAAACAAGCACCGAAAGAACAGCAGCACAGCGTTCTACCCACTGGAGGGTTATAATTTTGAACGGACTCTTTGAATCACAGGTCCGACTTGGGTGTCGGAAAATAACAATCTAATCGGGAAGACAACACCGAGGGAGACACAAAAAAACAATGAGAAATGACCTTTAAATAACTCGGACTGTGTATCAAATGGTCTGGAATCATGGCACGACCACAAGTCCCACAATACATTTCAAACAGGAAGTGATTCCATAAATGAATGCCATTGGAGGCAAATGAAATGATTTAAAACATCAGACTGTGGAGTGACGCAAGAGCGGGGCTTACCTTTGAAAAAGTTCCAGGAGGAACGAAACATGTCGGGACTGAGCCGCAAGCCGCTTGTTTTACCTCACTAAAGGCATTTAAAACGGAGTTTCCTGGTGTGACCAAAGGTTTTTCCCCCGGGATCAAACATTGCTGGAATATATATCGGCGTGGTTCAGCCGAAGGTCTAACACCGCCACAAGAGCGCCGGCAATCTCCCGCCTTGAACCATTCTGTTGAACTCGGCAAAACCGAAGAAAGGGAGATTGGTGCCACCGAGGACTGGATCTCGGTATTGGTTTAGGTGTCAGTCTCCAATGCAGACTGACCCGTGGAAACTCACTGTCCAATTGATGTACCTTTAAACAAGCACCGAAAGAACAGCAGCACAGCGTTCTACCCACTGGGAGGGTTATAATTTTGAACGGACTCTTTGAATCACAGGTCCGACTTGGGTGTCAGAAAATAACAATCTAATCGGGAAGACAACACCGAGGGAGGCACAAAAAAACAATGAGAAATGACCTTTAAATAACTCGGACTGTGTATCAAATGGTCTGGAATCAAGGCACGACCACAAGTCCCACAATACATTTCAAACAGGAAGTGATTCCATAAATGAATGCCATTGGAGGCAAATGAAATGATTTAAAACATCGGACTGTGGAGTGACGCAAGAGAGGGGCTTACCTTTGAAAAAGTTCCAGGAGGAACGAAACATGTCGGGACTGAGCCGCAAGCCGCTTGTTTTACCTCAATAAAGGCATTTAAAACGGAGTTTCCTGGTGTGACCAAAGGTTTTTTCCCCCGGGATCAAACATTGCTGGAATATATATCGGCGTGGTTCAGCCGAAGGTCTAACACCGCCACAAGAGCGCCGGCAATCTCCCGCCTTGAACCATTCTGTTGAACTCTGCAAAACCGAAGAAAGGGAGATTGGTGCCACCGAGGACTGGATCTCGGTATTGGTTTAGGTGTCAGTCTCCAATGCAGACTGACCCGTGGAAACCCACTGTCCAATTGATGTACCTTTAAACAAGCACTGAAAGAACAGCAGCACAGCGTTCTACCCACTGGAGGGTTATAATTTTGAACGGACTCTTTGAATCACAGGTCCGACTTGGGTGTCAGAAAATAACAATCTAATCGGGAAGACAACACCGAGGGAGACACAAAAAAACAATGAGAAATGACCTTTAAATAACTCAGACTGTGTATCAAATGGTCTGGAATCAAGGCACGACCACAAGTCTCACAATACATTTCAAACAGGAAGTGATTCCATAAATGAATGCCATTGGAGGCAAATGAAATGATTTAAAACATCGGACTGTGGAGTGACGCAAGAGCGCGGCTTACCTTTGAAAAAGTTCCAGGAGGAACGAAACATGTCGGGACTGAGCCGCAAGCCGCTTGTTTTACCTCAATAAAGGCATTTAAAACGGAGTTTCCTGGTGTGACCAAAGGTTTTTTCCCCCGGGATCAAACATTGCTGGAATATATATCGGCGTGGTTCAGCCGAAGGTCTAACACCGCCACAAGAGCGCCGGCAATCTCCCGCCTTGAACCATTCTGTTGAACTCGGCAAAACCGAAGAAAGGGAGATTGGTGCCACCGAGGACTGGATCTCGGTATTGGTTTAGGTGTCAGTCTCCAATGCAGACTGACCCGTGGAAACTCACTGTCCAATTGATGTACCTTTAAACAAGCACTGAAAGAACAGCAGCACAGCGTTCTACCCACTGGAGGGTTATAATTTTGAACGGACTCTTTGAATCACAGGTCCGACTTGGGTGTCAGAAAATAACAATCTAATCGGGAAGACAACACCGAGGGAGACACAAAAAAACAATGAGAAATGACCTTTAAATAACTCGGACTGTGTATCAAATGGTCTGGAATCAAGGCACGACCACAAGTCCCACAATACATTTCAAACAGGAAGTGATTCCATAAATGAATGCCATTGGAGGCAAATGAAATGATTTAAAACATCGGACTGTGGAGTGACGCAAGAGCAGGGCTTACCTTTGAAAAAGTTCCAGGAGGAACGAAACATGTCGGGACTGAGCCGCAAGCCGCTTGTTTTACCTCAATAAAGGCATTTAAAACGGAGTTTCCTGGTGTGACCAAAGGTTTTTTTCCCCCGGGATCAAACATTGCTGGAATATATATATATATATATATATATATATATATATATATATATATATATATATATATATATATATATATATATATATATATATATATATATATATATATACAACAGCTGCAGCCTCCCAGAGCTCCGTATTACACGACCATGGAAAACCACACGAATCCAGCGTAATTAATGGCACAAAGGTTTATTTAAAAGCTGAGCCTAACAGAATCTATATATATATATATCTATCTATATATATATATATATATATATATATATAGATATATATATATATAGATATATCTATTCACTTAAAAAACAATAGGTTTCAGGCCTTATATGGTTAGGAATTAGTATTTAAAAAAATATTGAAATTGCTCATATATAGTTAGTTGTACTAACTATATTTCGCGCACCCGCAATCCACTGCTGATGATGTCACATATTACATCATTCATGACATGGTCAGTGACATCACTGATGACATTACTGATGACATCTCAAATGACATCACTGATGACATCACTGATTACATCTCATTTGACATCACTGATGACATCATCCAGTGACTGTGTTTTTGTAAAGTTTAAATATGTTTTACATATTGAAGAATGAGTGGATTTATAAGTGTCTGGATTAAGGATTTAGTAGGTGTGTGACTGACTGTATGAGGGAGTGATTAAATGTGTCTTACTAAATGCATGGGTTAGTGACTAAACTGTCTGAATGTGTGCATCAGTATGTCTGTTGTTGTGTAAGCAGCTGCATGTGTTGATCAGTAGCTATATGAGTGGCTATATGGGTTATTGATTGGTTGCCCGAGTATTTGAATAGGAGACTGAGTGTGTCTGTGGGTGGCTGAGAGGTATGTGACTCTGTGCATAGATGTGTGAGCGGTTGATTCACTAGGTGTATGAGTTCAAGAGTTCATGTTGAAACAGCTATCTGGGCGGTTGACTGTGTGCATGGGTGTGTTGGTGAGTGAATGGATATCTCAGTGCTACATGTCCAAGTAAGTACATATGTAAAACACAGTGCATGTGAGAGTTGGCATATATCAATAACTATACATGAGAGCCAGTGAATGTGCGAGTGGCTGTATGGATCATTGTGTACTTGTATCAGTGATTGTATAATTGAGTAAGTATGTGTTAGTATATGTTTGAATAAGTAAGGCGTTGTGTGTATAACTGTATAGTTGAGGAAATGGAAGTGTGATCGATTCTTTGCATGACTGACTAGGGGTGTGAGTAACTCCATGGATGAGTGGCAGTGTGTGAGTGTCTGTATCGGTGTATGAGTACATATGATAGTTTTTGTATTGATGAGTGAATGTATGTATGAGTGATTCTATGGGTGAATGAGTGAATGTGTGTGTAGACCTAGGAATCAGTGAGTGCGTATGTAGTAACTGGTATGGGTGTGTCAATGGTTTCAAGAATGGTAGTCTGTATTTAGCACTGGGTGTATCAAAGGTTATGTTAGAGTGTGAGGAGGTGCATCGTATTATCACATGAATGATATCATCAGTGATGTGATCAGTGATGTCAAATAAGATGTCATCAGTGATGTAATCAGTGATGTCATTTGAGATGTCATCAGTGATGTCACTGACCATGTCATGAATTATGTAATATGTGACATCATCAGCAGTGGATTGCGGGTACGCAACATATAGTCAGTACAACTAACTATATAGGAGCAATTTCAATGGTTTTTTAAATGCTATGGCCGAGGCACCAGTAGCATTGAAGAGAACATTTATTGTGCTTGTGGGCGGCAACATTAATTTGTAGTCTCTGACGCGTTTCAGCTGCATAGCTTTAATCATAGAGAAATCACTGGCATCTTATTCCCATAATGCATCATCTCAGGGATTACCATTCCAGGCAAAATGTTCAAGTTATTCAAGTTATTCAAGTCTCTCAAAGTGTAAATACTTGAAATTTGATGCTCTTGTCTGTTGCCACATTACCTTTGAGAAATGTCTCGTTTCAACATCACAAGACGTGATGAAATATCCATCTCGGTTCCCTTGCTCCTCTCCTTTCAATCAGGTGATTCCTTGTAATTCTGGATGTGGAGCGGGTCAGTCTCCCGTCGTAAATATCATCAAACAGTTCACTCCGTTTATGGGAGCCCATGACCCAGCAGGGCAGCCTCGGCAGAATACGGGAACGAAGTATCCTGCAAATGTACAACCAACACACTGAAAAGCATGGCCGAGGCACCGGTAGCATTGAAGAGAACATTTATTGTACTTGTGGGCGGCAACATTAATTTGTAGTCATTGACACATTTCAGCTGCATAGCTTTAATCATAGAGAAATCCCTGGCATCTTATTCCCATAATGCATCATCTCGGTGAGTACCATTCCAGGCAAAATGTTAAAGTCATTCAAGTCTCTCAAAGTATAAATACTTGAAATTTGATGCTCTTGTCTGTTGCCACATTACCTTTGCGAAATGTCTCATTTCAACATCACAAGACGTGATGAAATATCCGTCTCGGTTCCCTTGCTCCTCTTCTTTCAATCAAGTGATTCTTTGTAATTCTGGATGTGGAGCGGGTCAGTAAATATCACCTGCTAGGTCATGGGCTCCCGTAAATGGAGTGAACTGTTTGGTGATGTTTACAACATTCTATTCCCAATAACTTTGGTGCTGATTGACGAATCTTCGCAAAATTTTCAAAACGTATGGCCCGCTCCAGTCTGCTCCTATCTTGAACATTTCGGGGTGATTCGGCAAGCGGGGGCTGAGAAAAAAGGGGGGGTCCCAAAACATGTTTTCCCCATGCAATTTCCCATAGGAAACTTTAGCCGCGGCTACAGTCCGAACTGCTGAACGGAAATACACCAAATTTGGCAAAAAGGTGGCCCTTGGTTCAGAGAGAACTCTTTTTGTTACATGGTGTAAATCCTTTCAGTAGTTGCTTAAAAAATCAAAATAAAAAAATATAAATATCTAGAGGCGCCCAGGATCCACGCACCTTGCAGATTAGGATCCGCGCACCCTGCCAATCACGAGCTGCATTCTAATTGGCTGTCAACACTCCAAAGCAGGAACTGTTGGCAGCCATCTTGTGCCTTGGTAGAAGCGAGGCACAAGAAAACAGTAAAATGAAAGCACAAAACAAGAATAGACCGCCAGGGCCCAAAAAAGCATTAAAAAAAAACGCAGAGATGCGCGCTGGGTGTGCGTATCCAGTCGCGAAAATGAGAAAAACTAAGCGCGGCCTCCCGCGCTTCATTTAAATAAAGCCCCTGGGTGGGCAAGGTCCTGAGGGCAGAAATCCAAAAGTGTGGGGGGCCCCAATCCCCCCCCCCACACTGCCCTGGGGACCACCACCTCCCGGGGCTTTGCAGAAAGGTTTGTGGGGCACACGGCCCCACCTGCAGCCCCGGGGTCCACCACCCCTCGGGCTTTGCTTTTTAATGTGGGGGGCTCATCCAAGCCCCGGGGACCGGTGCTTGGATTTGAAATTGGAAATGTATATGTTGAGTTAAGGTATTAGTGATGACAGTAGTTTTTATAAGTGTCCACAGAGGTTTAGTTAAAATATGTGACATCATTTTTGGTGTTTGGTTTCAAATTGAAGCTTGTATTGTGAATTTATGTTGTGTAGATAGAGTTCTGTATAGATATACTCATTTAGGTTTTTCAGTGATATGGTGAGAGTTACAGTAGAGGAATGTGAAAGGCTTCTGTTTTGTATTTATCTACATGTTGTATAAAAAGGTAGTTGTAGAAAGGTAATGTAGCAGTAGAGATTTATGCAGTAGTTTTATTCTATAAAGAGTTTGTTTGCTGAGCAGTTATTGCCTTGTTAGTAGTGAAACACTCCTCCAATCACCCATTGAGCACCATATACTAATTAATTCAGTGTAGTAATACCTATGTACTTAAAAATTGTGTATAGTCAAATGTGCACAATGTATTCACTCCCCCAACCCCTTGCAGACTACTGGGTCAGTCTTGCAAAAGTCCAGGGAATAGTCATGCCTGTCTGTTATCACACTGTGAGTCTGTGTCCACTCCTACAATCATCCTAACAGAAGAATGTCCTTATTTAATCTCTCTGCTGACACATAAGCGTTTATAAACTTATACTGCTGTCAACTACTAGCAGTCTGAGAACCCAGTCACTGTCTATGCTCTTGGAGAACAAGTCAGGCATTCAGACAAGCAATGGTACAGTGGTACAGTCAAATGTGCAGAATGCATGCGGTCCCCTAACCCCTCCAGACTACTGACTCAGTTCTGCAAAAGTCCAGGCAATAGTCATGCTTGTGTGGAATCACAGTGTGACTCTGTGTCCACTCCTACAATCATCCTGACAGAAGCATGTCCTTATTTAATCTCTCTGCTGACATATAAGCGCTTATAAACGTTCCTGCTGTCAACTACTAGCAGTCTGAGAACCCAGTCACTGTCTATGCTGTTAGATAATGAGTCAGGCATTCAGACAAGCAGTGGTACAGTCAAATGTGCAGAATGTATGCGGTCCCCTAACCCCTTGCAGACTACTGAGTCAGTCTTGCAAAAGTCCAGGGTATAGTCATGCTGGTCTTGAATCACACTGTGAGTCTGTGTCCACTCCTAAAATCATCCTGTCAGAAGTATGTCCTTATTTAATCTCTCTGCTGACATATGAGCGCTTAAACATTTTTCCTGCTGTCAACTACTAGCAGTCTGAGAACCCAGTCACTGTCTATGCTGTTGGAGAATGAGTCAGGCATTCATACAAGCAGTGCTACAGTCAAATGTGCAGAATGTATGTGGTCCCCTAACCCCTTACAGACTACTGAGCCAGTCTGGCAAAAGTCCAGGGTATAGTCATGATTGTCTTGAATCACACTATGAAGTTGTGTCCACTTCTAAAATCATCCTGTCAGAATCATGTCCTTATTTAATCTCGCTGCTGACATATAAGCGCTTAAACATTTTTCCTGCTTTCAACTACTAGCCGTCTGAGAACCCAGTCACTGTCTATGCCGTTGGAGAATGAGTCAGGCATTCAGATAAGCAGTGCTACAGTCAAATGTGCAGAATGTATGCGGTTCCCCTAACCCCTTGCTGACTACTGAGCCAGTCTTGCAAAAGTCCAGGGAATAGTCATGTTTGTCTTGAATCACACTGTGAGTCTGTGTCCACTCCTAAAATACCCTGTCAGAAGCATGTCCTTATTTAATCCCTCTGCTGACATAAGCGCTTAAAATGTTTTCCTGCTGTCAACTACTAGCAGCCTGAGAACCCAGTCACTGTCTATGCTGTTGGAGAATGAGTCTGTCATTCAAACAAGCAGTGCTACAGTCAAATGTGCAGAATGTATGCGGTCCCCTAACCCCATCCAGACTACTGACTCAGTTCTGCAAAAGTCCAGGCTATAGTCATGCTTGTCTGGAATCACACTGTGAGCCTGTGTCCACTCCTACAATCATTCTGACAGAAGCATGTTCTTAACACAAGTACAGCTATAATATTTTGTGCACTATCCAAGCAGACCTCTAACTAGTTAGATATTATTGATACACTCTTCTAAATACCCAGTTACAGTGTAGGAATCGTCCAGTCCATCCCATGCACTTCTTTAATCACTTATCTACCAGTATCTTCTTATCCTATCACTCCATCAATACGTAAGCAGAACAACAAAAAAGAATGAAAAAAATGCAGAATTGCAATCACAAAGGGTGGGGGAGCATTTGGGAAAAAAATAAAAAAGAGTCCTCAATTGTTACAGCCATAGGTTAGGTTTTTTAAGCTACAAAGGAAAGTGTAGTTTGTTTTATTTTAGGGAATGCCGGTACAAACTAAATTTAGTGGCCTGAAGATAATGCCATGGAATGTCAATGGTTTAGGGTATTAGCTAGAAGACAACGAATTTTAGAATACCTGAGGCTTTGTGATTCAGATATTATTTTTATTCAGGAATCACATCTGGCAAAAGAGGAATGGTCAGAAATAATAAAATACCAGCCTTGGCTAGATCACTGTATATATACCTCTCAATCGGTTACAATAAAAGGGGTAGCAATATTGATTAAAACATCTTGTCACAGTTTATTAGGAGAAACACTGGTTGACCCATTAGTGAGGTGGGTTATAGTAAAGGTAAAAGTACAGGGTTTTTGGATAGCCTTAGTGGGTTACTATGGTCCTAATATAGATGATACAGCACCCCTTAAAACATTAGTTTTACATTTACTTGAGGTGAATGTTCCTATTGTTATGGGGGTGATTTTGATATTCCTTTGGACCCAATTCAGGACTCTACATCTAAGACGTCAGCAGGGGCAGTTCCAAAAATGAGGGCAGTAGTAAAGCAACTAATGCAAGACTTAGGCTTAATAGATATTTGGACTATAAAGGGTGTTAAATCTCGACAAGCTGCAGGGGGGTATACCTTTCATAATAAAAAACACGGCCATAGATCAAGAATAGACTTTTTTTTGTTTCGACTTTGATCAGTCAACAAATAAGCAAGGTATCGCATATACCAGAACACCTGTCCGATCACTCCGCAGTTTCTCTATATTTAGAGATAAGACATAACGTAGAAGAAAGAAGATGGACAATGAATAGATCCTTACTGTCCGACTTAACAATAATAGGAGCACTGAAACATTCCACACATGAATTCTTCTGTATTAATCTCGGGTCTGCACCTTTAGATAAAGTTTGGGATGCGTTTAAAACGTATCTCAGAGGTACATTAATTGGTATTGGTACATTCTATAAGAAAAAGGAAAAGAAAGAACTTCAGGTATTTGAAGAGGCAATTAAACGAGCGCAGGGGAATTTAGAAGATTCTCAAAACACAACTAACGAAGTTGAATTAACAAAAACTAAGGCTAATTTGGCTGACTACCTGGAGATCAGAATAAGACAAAAATGGGAGGCGAGTGAATTTGTGAATCATGATTACGGGGAAGGCTGCGGCAAATTCTTAGCATGGAAAACAAGGGCAGACCTAGCTAGGAATACTATTAAAGAAATTAAATGTCCAGAAACTGGGTTAGGGGAAACGGAAGTGGGAGGGATTAAACAAGCATTCTCATCATTTTTTCAAGATCTCTATTCATAGAATTTAAGTCCAGATACGGAATGAATAGCAGTCTTTTTTCAGGATATAGATCTCCCATGTATTAGTGAAGAACTTAGGGATGACTTATCAGCACCCTTCACGATTGAGGAAATTTACGGAGGTATTAAGAGTTTAAAGAAAGGGAAAGCTGCAGGACCCGACGCTTTACCTAACGAAATATACTCTATTTTAAAGGAAGAATTAGCTCCCATTGTTTTGGAAATGTTCAACTCTATTTACATTTTAAAACAAGACTTACCTGTATCATGGCTAGCAGCAACTATGATCATACTACTAAAACCCAACAAAGATCCAAGGCTCTGTGAGTCATATAGACCGATCTCCCTACTCAACCCAGACTACAAAATCTTTACACAATTAATCACAAAGAGATTGGAGAGGGTGGTCGGTCTTTTGATTCATGGGTACCAGAAGAGCTTTATTAAGGGCAGACACCTTCATGATTTAACTCAGGAATTAATCGGAACAATTGATTTGGCCACTGCAAACCTCAAACCCCTAACAATTATGAACTGCGACGCAGCTAAAGCGTTTGATAGGGTTAACTGGGTGTTTTTACAAGAAATAATTTGGCGTTTCAATCTAGGAGCTAATGTTTCACAAGTAATTACATTTTTATATAATAGCCCAGTTGCACAAGTTTTGGTAAACGGAACCCTGTCACCGCAAATTAAAATTGGTAGAAGCACCAGGCAAGGGTGCCCCCTTTCCCCATTACTTTTTGACATGTACATCGAGCCGCTAGCTATTAAGCTAAGGAAATGTCAGGAAATAATTCCTTTTGTATGTAATGGATGGGAGAAGAAAATAAGCCTTTACGCAGACGATTTAATGAATTTTATGGGTCATCTACAAGAATCAATAACAGCCATCTGGGATATCATAAAAAGTTTTGGGGAAATATCAGGCTATGCAGTGAATCAGGATAACACTCAAATTATGCAATGGAACACACACTATAGCGGCGAGCAGATTAAGCAAAGCATTAGATATTTTTGGCATAGAGGTTGTACAGAAAATTGAGCTTATAGCGAAGGCCAATTTCGATAAAGTAACTGCAAAAGTTAGGACACAATTACAGAAATGGGATGCTCTGCCTCTATCTTTCTTAGGGAAATCAAATTTGTTAAAGATGGTAATTCTCACAAAGTATACTTATTTATTTAATTCCATTCCTCTGGAGTTTAAGAAGGAATGGATAAATAAGGTGCAAAGTCTTTTTACTAGTTTCATATGGGCAAAAAAAAGTCCTCGGATAGCCTGGCGAAAGCTCAGGGCTAGAAAAGAGAACGGAGGGATAGCGTCTCCAGACCTTTTGCAGTACCAGAGGGCGACATACCTGCATTTTCACCATTATTTCAGGCCTTAACATCAGTTTCTAAATACCAAGCTAGGTTTTTCTTGTTTAAATTCGGTGACCCAAAATATTACAAGAAAGTGAAATTAAAAGTCCTATTGGCAGCATGTAGGGGGTGGCATCAAATAAGAATACTATTATTCATTTCCTATTACAGTACATTGGCCCCAATATGGAAGTCACCGGGAACTCCAATTTGCTTACAAGACTCTCTTGCCAAAGTAATTCAAGACAATGAAATAGAAAGGTGGGGGGAGTTGTTGGAGGAAGCTGTACTAATCTCATGGCAAAAATTTCAGGATATAACAAAGGGGGATGTCTCTAAATTGAATAACCTCCAACTAGTAAGCTGGGTTAAATCACTCAAAAAAGCTGGTAATGGAAATGGATGGTTTGAACGGAAGGTGGCTACTTTTCCAGTGGGACAGAAGGAAATTGCCATATGGTATTGACAACTGATTCAATCTCATGAAGACTCGCAGCAGGGGCCCGGATCCATCTGGAGGAAAGAGCTGCCGAGCTACGATCGGGATACCTTATGGCAAGTATCTCTATCTCTTTTATGGCAAAGTATTAAAGATGCACCACTAAGAAAAAATCATTTATTTACTGTTCACAAAGCGTATTGGACCCCAAGAAGATTATCAAAAGTTGGTTCCAAAAGAGTGAAGTGCCAAAAGTGTGGGGAAATGGATGCGGACGAAGCACACATGTTCTGGCGATGTCCTGCTATTCAATCGTTTTGAGATAAAGTAGGTGAGACGATCTCCAGTATTATGGGGTTTGAAGGCAAGGTGAGTCTCCCACAGGTAATTTTTGGGGTAATCCCAGACGAGGATATAACAACCAGTATCTCGAAAAAGCATAAAACTTTAATGTTTCTTCTAATTTTATTGGCACGTAGGGAATTGTGCATTAAGTGGATTTTGCCCATCCCTCCGTTAGAGTGTGAATGGATTAATTCGATACACAGGGTTGCTAAATTAGATAGGGCAATACGCGTAACAAAAAAAACAAGATTTTGGGATATATGGGATGATTATTGTAATTCCAGATAAGGGTAGATGATAGGCCACAATAGCTAGGGCTTATTAAATGTACTTCTATTTTCTCCTTATTTTTTTTCTCTTCCTTTTTCTTGGTAGATAATGTTTCTTTTCTTTTGTTTGAACATTTTGAACGCAGGATCTTCTGTGATAGGGAATTCTGGGCCCGATTCACAGAATGAACTTACTACTTTTAGCATTCACAGAATGCACTTACTACTTTTGGTATTCACAGAATGAACTTACTCATTTCGGTATTCACAGAAGTTAGGACTCCTAACTTTAGGACTCCTAAATGCCTTCTGCGAATACCGAAAGTCTTAAAATTAGGATTTTTCTCAATGTATTAGTAGTAAAGTTAGGACTACTAACTTTAGGACGCCTAAAAGCCTTCTGTGAATACCGAAAGTCTTAAAATTAGGATTTTTCTCAATTTAGTAGTAGTAAAGTTAGGACTCCTAACTTTAGGACTCCCAAATGCCTTCTGTGAATACCGAAAGTCTTAAAATTAGGATTTTTCTCAATTTAGTAGTAGTAAAGTTAGGACTCCTAACGGTATTCACAGAAGGAATTTAGACGTCCTAAAGTTAGTAGTCCTAACTTTACTACTACTAAATTGAGAAACATACTAATTTTAAGACTTTCGGTATTCACAGAAGGCATTTAGGAGTCCTAAAGTTAGTAGTCCTAAATTCTGTGAATACCGAAATGAGTAAGTTCATTCTGTGAATACCAAAAGGAGTAAGTGCATTCTGTGAATGCCAAAAGTAGTAAGTTCATTCTGTGAATCGGGCCCTCTCTCTTTTACTTTCTTCTCTATTCAGTTGGTATGACAGTGATTTCAGTCCTATGATTATGTTTAGCCATTCAGGCCAGGGAAAGTCCATTTATCATTCAAAAAAAAATTAACAACGATGGCTGTGTTGCGCAGCACAAACTACATCCACAGACTGCTCTCCGAAGCATATTAGTTTTTTGCACTTCCACGGTGCTGTTCAAGAAAGGCAAACTCTGACCTAATGTCCGGTGCAGGTGTGGCTGATGACGCTCCAGATGTACTTGGCACAGCAGGTAAGGGGTTCATCGCAGCTCACATACATTCCTCCCTAGCCAGATTCAGAGGATTTATGGTTCTTAGATGTTTATACATGGAGGCAGTGCAACAAGAATATTTATTTTCACTGCCTCTTGACAGCACTCGTTGATAAATTCTGCATGTCACCTTACTTGCGTTGACTTTTTTCTCCCCAGGTGGAAAGGTGAAGAATTTCCACACGGTGGACTCAGGCCTTTGAGGACGTGGTGCCTCCTGCAAAAATTCTTCTTCTGAAGATCCTTCCTCCTGCTGCTGCTGCTGTCCAGAAGCCATGTTTTTGAATTTTTTTTGATAAACACCCAAAACAATAAGCAAAGAGTTCTTGAAGGAAAAGAGATGTCTCTCCAAAGATGCTCCAACAAGAACGATTGAAATGGGTGGGGTCCTTCAATAGTAACAGTGGGAAATGTTATGAACCAATCAAATCTTTTTTTTGAAGGTCATATAGGTTCCGCGCACCCTGCGTTCACGAAGCACGCACCCAATGCGACTTCGCGAAAATATATTTAAAAGTAATATATGTTTATTATAAGTAATCTCTTGCCCTAATATGTATAGTAAAGATACATATATATCATTTTAGACATAAAAAAATTATCGGGATTCGCGCACCCACCGCACACCAGCACGTTTATGATGTTACGCGGGGCCTGCCACCGCGCATGTGTTGCGTACCGTAATGTGCATGTGTAGTGAATGCGTGGGAGCAGAAGTCGTGGACCGGTCGCATACCAATCGAGCACATCACGTAATGTTAAATGTATATGACTTAACGGAAAAAACACGCAGCCGTCACACACCGTACGCGGATCCTTCACGACTTTTATAAAATTGCGGCTTGAATCGCGTACCCATAGTGATGGGTGCGCTTTGGGTGTGCGAATACAAAAAAACTTGAAATGAAAAATAATAAAGAAAACATAGAAATATATTAAATTAAAAAAATAAAACAAAAAAATGAAACAATATTTCAGTTTGATTTTTTTAAAAAAGGTTTTGCAATTTTTATAAAAATATATAATGTTATTTAATTAATAAAATATTTAAAAGTAAACAGTTGAAATACTTTAGAAAATCAGTAAAAAAAAAAAGATATAACTATTATTACACTTCAAAATTAGCAGTTAAAAAACCATTGAAATGCACCTCATTATGTTTTACCATTGAATAAATATGCAAATCAAAAGTCTTGAGGCTCAACCTCTTTCCCGTGATGGAAGAATTTGTGAATATAGCATCGGCTTGGTACTGCCGAAGAGCGACGCACCACTACAAGAGCGCCATCATTTCCCGATACTGAACCAACTCTGTAGCCCGTGAAAACGCAAAGGGAAATGCGGTGGTGCCGAAGACTGACTTCGGTATTGGACCTGAGTCAGGCTTGAAAAGTGGGTTTGACACGGGAAAACTGATTGCTGAAATAAAAAAATAATTACAATTGAGTTTGTTACTCTCAACAGCATGAACAAGCACGGCCCACCAGAGGGAAAAAAATCTACACTGCCAATTGGACCACAGAACCCACAATGCAACTAGAAAAACTGTCCACTAGCGGATGTGCATTAGAAATGAGGACATCAGCCTGTGAAGAAAATTGGCATGTTATGGTGCTGGCTTACCTTTGAAATAGTTCCAAGAAGGAACGAAATGCGTCAGGACTACGCCTCATGCTGTTTTACTATTGAATAAATATGCAAATCAAAAGTTTTGAGTACGGTTCACCCTCTTTCCCGTGAGGGAAGAAGTTGTGGGGAAAAAAAAAAAAAATATATATATATATATATATATATATATATATATATATATATATATATATATATATATATATATATATAACTCTTTGAAATTTAGAAGAAAAGAAATCCCAAGAGAAGAACAACAAGCGAGCAGTAGCTTAAGCGCCCAGATTTCCTCCTCCACCTCAGACACGAGTTCAGCTATAGAGAGTAAATCCGAAATGAAACAAGGCGGCGGAGCCTCTCATTTGTGATTTCAAAAGCTCTCTCTAGCAGAGGAAGTAAACTTCCTGAGGCAGGTCAGGCGTCAAACGCTTCGACCAAGGACTCAAAACGCGAAGGAAAACAAAGACAATAAAAAGCACAGGGAGAGACGCAAAGGCTGCCAGAAACAGCAACAACTACAAGAAACCAACAAACAACAAATGGAAACAAACGTAATCCATACCAACAATTATGCAAACACTATAATCAGTTTGTCATCAATTATCCTGAATGAGGCTGAAACACAACTGCTCTCTTTAGGGTTATCTTCCTGCCAGGAACCTTCTTCAATTATGCTCAGACACGCATAGACGTATATAAGTTCATTCGTAAATTGAAGTTGAAGAAATACCCCCTTCTGCAAAAGACAAACAACATGAATGAGACCATGATGAACCTATGGAGGCACACAGTCCCAACATTTTGACAGCAGTGGATTCTGAATTACTCATAAATTTACAACAATTGAAACATGAAAATAGGGAAGAAAGTGGCAAATTGGAGAATCCAACAATTAACACTTTTGGAACAATCCGTGCAAACCCAAATCCACATTCCAAACAATAGTGTTAAGAGACTCACTAGATGTCTTCAATGAACATGTAACCTCAGAAGTAAAGACATTAAATTACCAAATATCAAGTGTACATACGAAATACAATGATCAGAAAGACAAGTACAATCAGTTGATTAAAAAGTTACGTCCAAATCATCATAAGAAATTCTGATAAAGCAGGGAATATAGTTATTTGGCCAACACAGGACTATATGGAAGAAGCAACTAAACAATTACATGACAGAGAATGCTACAAAAGAAGCAGTTCTCAGTTAGCTCGTGCGTCGTGGAACAAATTCTATTCCAAACTAGTAGCATGGAAAAGTGCTGGCATACTGATGAATTCAATGTTTTTTTAAATGACCATCCTACCATGCCAGTAATATACGTTATACCTAAAGTACATACACATGTTACGAAACCTCCAGGCAGGCCGGTTATTTCAGCATGAAAAAGTCTACTGGAAAACACCTCCAAGTATATTGACTTTTTTCTGCAGGAGTATGAACGAGGATTACCATCATACATCCAAAACACTGGTGATTTTCTCAGGAACATTGGTAACTATGAGTGGGAAGAAGACTATCTTTTAATGTCCCTTGACATGACTTCTTTATACACCAGTATCCACCACCAGGACGATATATAGACCATGGAACATTACTTGGGGTCGAGACCAATATATCTCTATCAACACAACAAAATGATAGTCAACATGACATCATTCTGCCTAGAGAATAACTATTTTATGTTTCAAAACCAAATCTTTCAGCAAACGCGGGGTGTAGCAAATGGAGGCATGCTTTTCACCTAGCTATGCCTGCCTCCACATGGGATGGTGGGAGGAAATGGATTTAAATGTGAAGCACACGTTGGAAGTGGAAAACCATGCTATTGCTTGGTTAAGATACATTGACGATTTGTTTGTTATTTGGAGGGGAACTGAGGAGAGTGCATGTAATTTTGTCAATGCAATTAATAATAACATCTTGTACCTACAGTTCACAGCCACCGTTAGCAAACAGTCAGTAAGTTTCCTGGATGTAGAAGTATATATCTGTAATCAAAAAATAGAGACAAAGCTACACTGCAAGACAGCAGGAAACAGTGTACTGCACACCACGAGTTACTATCCCGCACACTTGATTCCCAGCATTCCCTACGGAGAAATGTTATGAATCAAGCGGATTTGCAGTAACGACATAGATCTGTCTGAGGGCCAAGCACAAAGCAAAGTAAGATTCATGGCTAGAAGATACTCGGAAAGTACAATTGATAATGCTATAAAAAAAGCTGGAGCATTAAACAGAACAGAAATTCTATCCAAATCTGCTATCATTCAAGCAAATAAAGCAGGCACCCACCAGACAGATCAGGATACTAGATTAATATTGACATATAATAAACAACAGAATACATTACGTAAAATCATTAACAAAAACTTGCCAATTGTACTGAGTGACGCAATTATAGGGAATTCTTTACCAAAAAACCACAGTATCATCTTTAGAAAAGCTAGTTCGATGAAGGACGCTTTAGTCAGCAGCAGTCCAGAGGTTAAATCCACAAACAATTGGTTGACGTCACGTGAAGGGTTTGTGAAATGCACTACTTGTCATGGATGTAGGTGTGGTATCAAAAAAGCATCCTACTCAACTCCGTTCAGGAAAGATCCTATTTGCAATAAATAAACTGCTTACCTGCAAAACAGAATATGCTATATACATTTTGGAGTGCTCTTTGTGGGTTGCAGTATGTGGGCAGCACGAAGCTCCAGGTCCACAAGAGAATACTGCAACGCGTGAGAGCAATCACAAACTCAGATCCAATGTACCCGGTTGCTCAGCATTTTTGCGCACCTCCACTTTAAGTTTCTCTCTCTACCCACCTTCACCGCATCTCCATTGCTCACCTGCCCTGTTTTTGTATTTATATTTTAAAATTTACAGAGGATGCAGCAGCTGCTATTTGATCCTTGCTTTATAATGTGCATTTGAACACCTTGTCTTGTTTTTTTAAATGACCACTCCATTATCCGTCATCTTGGAATGGAAAAAAACAAATGGCGAACCCACAGCATCATGACGGTTTTTGAACATATGTGGTGACACCTACATATGCATACAACATCACACTGGGGTCGGCTATTTTTTTTTCGCTGGTGCTGCTCACCATTGGTAACAGGGAAAAAAATAACAGGAGTATAACCCGTAGACCAGAGTGAGATCTGGGTGTACACATGCATAAAACAACAATATCTAAATTGGATTCACTTGAGCAACAGATATATTTGAATGTACAAGACATTACAAAGGATCTGGACATAAAGGAAGAGAGACTCAGACGTTTTAGTTTTTGCAATTACATATAGCATCATATATTAAGGGAGAATATTTACAAAACAGTCAGGAATGTTTTTTAAAGAAACAGCACTTGAAACATATAATGCAGTGACAACCCAAGGGGGCTTTGTGCACTAAGTGATAGTGAGACAAACAGTGACGGCGCGAGTGACATATGGGTGAGAAACAGCGATAGGCGGAGAGAGACAAAAATGCAAACACTATATACAAAATTGTTGGTTCCTCCTTGATGAATGGGTAATTGTAGTTAGTTTGGGAACCAAAGTGGGTAATGCGCCATGAGTTGCGCTGTGGTGCGGGTCGACGGCGTTTTGATCCTATTCATTTAGGATCTTCATCAGGACCAGGTTGCCGATTACCGGAAGTGCTGCAAGGAAATGCAGGGGTAGGTAAGCAGTCGGAAGGGGAGCGAGGTACGCGGCTCATCAGCGATGGAAGGAAGGGCGGGTGGGCAGAACAAGGGAAAGGAAGGAGATGAGGTGTGGCTACCGGAAGCGGGGAGGAGGGGGGGCAGGTGGCAGGGTTCAGAAGAATAGCTGAAATGGCCGTGCGAGGGTGGCAACAGGGAGGTGGGACAAGGTTGGTGTAAAAAAGGGAAAGCAGGAAAGGGGGAAGAAAAAGAGGGCGTGGAAAAGGAAGGAGAGGGAAAGGGGGACTCAGGGGGGTGGGGGAAGGGAGGATGGGGGAGGGAGTTTAGGAGGAGAGGTGTTGGGGGGTTGGGCTGGGGGGTGAGTAGCAGGATAGTAGGGTTGATGGGTCCAGGGTAGAGGAAAAAGGGGGGGAGAGAAAAAACTCACAGGGTAAGTATGAACCCCGGAACAGAAGGAGGAAGGGGAGATAATGAGAAACATGAACGTCCTGGTGCGGACTATTGCAAAGTAATCAAAGAGCGGAGGAATAAGACACTTACAAATGGGGGCAGATGCAAAAACGGAGCCCCGTTAATGCCAGGAGGACTATAAATTCGGCAGTATAAGTAGGAGTGGGTCCGTTGGTTACGTCTGGTAATGCGTCTCCTACATTGAGAAAGTAGGCGGGGTGGGGATTAGTGGAAGGCAAGAAGGAAGGGTGGGATCGGGGGAGCGGAAGCCCAATGGTACACTTACATGCGAGGGTGGGAATAGGTTCAATGATACACCCACATCACGGTCCAGGCGAGGAGGAGTCTGCAAAAATGTGGAGAGACCGGTCCGGTTCAAGTTATTTGTGAGCCCGGCGGGTCCTGTATGGGAAGGGAAGGCAGTGTATTATTGCGTGGGAAAAAAAGAAAAAAAGACCGGTAGCTGCCAAAGGGCGGGAGCGTAATGGAACACTTACTTAGAGGCGCACGGAAAACGGAGCCCCGTATCCGGCGGGTATGCTGATTTAATTTAAGCGAGGGTCAGGGATTCCACTGTCTTCTCCCAGTAAGGACACCTAGAAAGGGGGGAAAACCGGAGGATCAGACAACAGGCTGGCCTGAGGGTGCGAGTCTGAGGGTGACGGAACGGGCGTCCCAGGGAGATTTGGTGGGGGTGGTGGGCTTATGGTGAGGAAGTGCTGCGTGACGTCAGAGTACGGCAGTCAGCGGGCGGCGTGGGATCTGTTCAGTAGATCTGCTTCCACGGCAACCCGGGTAATGAGACGGAGCCACGAGAGAATGAACAGTTCCTGGTTGGGTGGGGCCGGGTGACGTGGAAGTTACACATGGAGGGGGCGAGGTCGCAGCAAGGCGATCGGTCCAGTGGGAAGATGAGGAATGGAATCTGTGGGAAGTGATTGTGGGTGTCCAGGGGCGAAGAGAGTGCATGGAGAATGCACAGTGGTTAGTATCAGTATCAAATAGAAAACATACAAGCATTTATATACAAGGTTATTATGTATTCATTCAAGGGATTCATTATGCAGGGTGTCACACGTGTTGGGCATTGATTAGAGCAGATTTCATCACAGTTAAACGAATAAACATTGGACACATACAGGAAGAGGGGGACACGAGCCTGGATGAAGCTCGGGTGGTGGGGACAAAGTCAGGACTCTTGTTCCGGCAGAGTTAGAGAATGGGAATTACAAAGGCCTGAAAGCAATGTCTATAGTAAATTAGACAGTGGATGAGGTATTGGCAAAATTCACATGAACAATTAGTGGTGGTAATGCCAAGGCATGAGGGGGGGCGTATTGGGAGACAGGAGAGAGCAATAAAGGTCCATGGTGTTGGGGTTATATGGTACTGTTCCACTCATCAAGTGTGTTCAATCCTTGGTTTACAGAATTTTCACATAGTTATCCACTTGCACTCTCTGCGGTTGAAGAGGTTTTGGAGATTTCCACCTCTTAATGGTTGTGTGGGCTGCTCAATCACTTATCCAAATCTGTATTTTTTTTTCAACATAGTGTGCGACTAGAGGTGCTGTCAAGGTTTTGCAATGGATTCGCCTCTTAAGTTGTATAATCCTTTGTTTCATCATTTGGGTCGTTTGTCCAATGTAAACCAGATCGCACGGGAAACGGATGACGTAGATCACGTTTTAAGACCTACAATTGGTGAAGGATATCAGAGGGTAGGTTTTGGTGTTATGTCAGAATTCTTTAGTGTTGTGGGTCACACCCTCTCTAGTGATTAAGTCAATTTGCTCAGCAAAGGCCTTAGTTTTGTACCAACGGAAGGGAGTAACTTTTTTGAACTACTGACACAACTCCTCCAATTCATTTGTAGAATTAGACTAAAACAATTCTTTAGGGACCAACCAGATTCTGACTACACCCCCAGAACCAGGTTCCATCCGCCCGCCACCTTCAATCCACCATCCTCTACCATGCCCCCAGAGATACTCTCATTCAAAAGACTTGTTCTCCATGAAATAGTGGTTCTTGAAAAAAAAATGGAATATGTCCCCTATAACCTACGCCTGGTAGAAAAACAAGCCCTTCTGGATCTCAAAGAAAGCAGAAATTTGGTTGTCAAGCCAGCTGATAAGGGTGTTGGGATAGTTATCATGGACCATGCCCAATATGATACCTAAATCAAGAGACAACTTGCAAAATCCATTGCATTACCGCAAATTACCCAAGGATCCTTTACCAGAACTCAAGAAAAAGTTCAACTAATAACCAACCAGGCCAAACTCGATGCAATCATTATACAAAAAGAATATCTATTTCTCAACAACCAACACCCCAGGACACCAGTTATTTATATCCTCCCCAAAATCCACAAAAACAGCACCAATCCCCCTGGATTCCCCTCATGTCCGGCTGTGAGTCTATACTGGAACCGCTGGGAAAATATATAGACGCTGTTATCAAAGAATTCGCCCCCCATACTGAGACATACATCAGAGACAGCATGGATCTTATTCAGACCATAGAGGAATGACCCTTCGACCCTGAAACTGAGATGATGGTGAGACTAGACATCAAGTCACTCTATACCAATATCCCCTACCACGAGGGACTCCAAGTCATTCAAAATCTACTCGAAACAAGACCACGACCAACTCACATCCCTACACCCTTCATTATGAGCCTCCTACGTATAGTCTTGGTGAACAATTATTTTCTTTACCAAGAAAACTACTTCCTTCAAATCAAGGTAGTCTTTATGGGCACATGCTTCGCCCCAAATTTTGCCATCGTCTTTGTCCATCACCTGGAAATGACTCATATTCTCACCCCACAAACCCATTCCAAACTCGAATAAACTTTTGGCATCGCTACATAGACGACATTCTACTACTGTGGTCAGGCGACTCGCCTACCCTTAAACGTTTTGTAGATTGGCTCAATAATTCCCAACCCCACCTTAAATTCACCATGGAGTGCAAAACCAATGACCTTCCATTCCTTGACATCACGATCCACGCAGAGGATGGTTTTATTGGGACTACCCTATACCGCAAGCCCACTGAAAGGAACACATTACTCATCTACTCCAATTACCATCCATGAGGACTGAAAGATGGCTTGCCCTATGGCCAATTTTTAAGAATCAGGAGAAATTGTAAATGGCGAAAGGATTATTTCAGGGAATCAGAAATCTTACAAGACAAACTCATTGCCAGGGGCTACCCAACACATCTCATCAAACGTGCTCGCAAAAGGGCATGGTACTGCCACCGTAATCTCCTATTGACACTCCAACCCAAGAGAACTAATAGCCATATTCCATTTGTCACCAAATTCAGCCCCAGCAGCAACCAGGTCAAGAAAATCATCACTCACAACTGACCTATCTTGCGATCACAAGGGCTGTTCCATGAACCCCCACTATTCTCTTACCATCGCGGACAAAACCTTGCAAACCATCTGGTCCATGCTATCACTTGGCCGACCAAACCAAGTAACGCTAACTCTTTAACCACCTCCTGGGGTCTCCCACCATTAATTGAACATTACCGGTGCCAATCCTGCATTGTGTGTGACTTGACCCACAACACTAAAGAATTCCGACAAAACAACAAAACTTACCCTCTGAAATACTTCACCAATTGCAGGTCTCAAAACGTGATCTACGTCATCCGTTGCCCGTGCGATCTGGTTTACATTGGACAAATGACTCAAATGATCAAACAAAGGATTATACAAAATAAGAGTCGAATCCATTGCAAAACCTTGACAGCACCTCTTGTCGCACACTATGTTGAAAAAAACCATACAGAACTGGATATGTCCTGGCAAGTGATTGAGCAGCCTACACTATCATTAAGAGGTGGGAATCTCCAAAACCACTTGAACCGCTAAGAGTGCAAGTGGATAACTATGTGCAATTATGTGAACCAAGGATGTAACACACTTGGTGAGTGGAACAGTACCATATAACCCCAACACCATGGACCTTTATTGCTCTCTCCTGTCTCCCAATACTCCCCTCCCATGATTTGGCATTACCATCACTAATTGTTCATGTGCATTTTGCCACTACCTCATCCACTGTCTAATTTACGATAGACATTGCTTTCAGGCCTTTGTAATGCCCTTCCTCTCACTCTGCCGGAACAAGTGTCCCAACTTTGTCCCCACCACCCGAGCTTCATCCAGGCTCATGTCTCCCTCTTCCTGTATGTGCCCAATGTTTATACGTTTAACTGTGATGAATAATGTTCTGATCAATGCCCAACACGTGTGACACACTGCATAATGAATCCCATTTCTAACCTAACCAGACGATTGTGTACCATGTGAACTTTTTATCCCTATTTATTCACCGAACTGTTTGTTAATTTATGCCTTAAACGTCGATATCAACACTATACTATGGCCCCCATTTTTGGCCTTTAAAGGCACTTCTGTACCCCGTAAATTGCCTTTCCATCAAGTACATGTGTTCAGTCCAGCTTTTTTGACTCTGCGACCTGAAAGTTTTGCATCCCTTGCGCACATTGCCTTTAACGTGTGCATAATACCTTTGTATATAAATGTTTGTATGTCTTCTATTTGGTACTGATACTAACCATTGTGCATTCTCCATGCACTCTCTTCGCCCCTGGACACACACAACCACTTCCCACAGATTCCATTCCTCATCTTCCCACCGGACCGATCGCCTTGCTGTGGCCCCGCCCCGGCCCCCTCCATGACATAACTTCCACGTCACCTGGCCTCGCCCAACCACGAACTTTTCATTCTCTCGTGGCTTCCTCTCATTACCCGGGTTCCCATAGACGCAGATCTACTGAACAGATCCCACGCCGCCCGCTGACTGCCGGACTCTGACATAACGCAGCACTACCTCACCCTGACCAAATCTCCCTGGGACGTCCATTCCGATCAATCACCCTCAGACCCGCACCCTCAGGCCAGCCCATTGTCTGATCCTCCAGTTTTCCCGCCCTTTCTAGGTGCCCTTACCGGGAGAAGACATTGGAATCCCTGACCCTCGCTTAAATTAAATCAGCATACCCGCCGGATACGGGGCTCCATTTTCCGCGCACCCCTAAGTAAGTGTTCCCTTATGCTCCCGCCCTCTGACAGCTACCGGTCTTTTTTTCTTCCCCCCCCCCGCAATAATACACTGATTTCCGCCCTGCCTTCCCTTCCCCTACAGGGCCTTGCGGGTTCACAAATAACTTGAACCGGACAGGCCTCTTCATATTTTCCCGCACTCCGCCTCGACCGTGACGGGGTGTAACCTCGAACCTATTCCCACCCTCACATGTAAGTGTACCATTGCGCGACCCCACCCCACGATCCCACCCTTCCTTCTTGCCTTCCAGTAATCCCCAGCCATCTCCTTTCTCAATGTAGGAGACGCATTACCGGACGTAACCACCGGACCCACTCCTACTTATACTGCCGAATTTATAGTCCTCCTGGCATTAACGAGGCTCCGCCTTTGCGCCTGCCCCTATTTGTAAGTGTCTTATTCCTCCGCTTTTTGATTACTTTGCAATAGTCCGCACCAGGAACATACTTGTTTCTCATTTTCTACCCTTTCTCCTTCCGTTCTTGGGTTCATACTTACCCTGTAAGTTTCCCCCCCCCTTTTTCCTCTACCCTGGACCCATCAATACTACTATCCTGCTACTTACGCCTGGCCCAACCCCCAACACCCCCACCTAAAACCTCCCCTCCACCCTCCCTCCCCCTGAGCCACCTCTTTCCCTCTCCTTTCTCTACCCCGCCCTCTTTTCCTTCCACCCTTTCCCGCTTTCCCTTCTTTACACCAACCTTGTCCCACCTCCCTGCTGCCATTCTCGCACGGCCATTTCAGCAATTCTTCTGAACCCTGCCACCAGCCCCCCTCTTTCCCGCTTCAGCTAGCCACACCTCACCTCCTTCCATTCCCTTGTTCCACCCACCCACCCTTCCTTCCATTGCTGACACGCCGCGTACCTCGCTCCCTTTAAGACCCCTTACCTACCCCTGCATTTCCTTACAGCACTTCCGTTAATCGGCAACCTGGTCCTGATGAAGATCCTAAATGAATAGGATCAAAACGCCGTCGACCCGCACCACAGCGCAACTCATGGCGCATTACCCACTTTGGTTCCCAAACTAACTACAATTACCCATTCATCAAGGAGGAACCAACAATTTTGTATATAGTGTTTGCATTTTTGTCTTTCTGCGCCTATCGCTGTTTCTCACCCATATGTCACTCGCACCGTCACCGTTTGTCTCACTACCACTTAGTGCACAAAGCCCCCTTGGGTTGCCACTGCATTATATGCCTCAAGTGCTGTTTCTTTTTTTAAAAAAATAACTGTTTTGTAAATATTGCCCCTTAATATATGATGCTATATGCACTTGCAAAAACTAAAAAGTCTGAGTCTCCCTTCCTTTATGTCCAGATCCTTTGTAATGTCTTGTATATGCATATATATCTGTTGCTCAAGTGAATCCAATTGAGATATTGTCTTTTTATGAACCATTGATAACAAGCATTAGCAAGGATAGAACGTTGGCTAATACCTTTTAAAAAGCAATGCTTTTTAGGTCTTGCCCCTAGCGATGCAGTGCTCAGCCCTGCACGCGCAGGCGAGAGTCCTTTTGTCCGGGGTTTGAAAACGGAGCCTGGAATCGCCCACGCTCGTGTGTGTGCTTTTCCTTTTGGCTTCCGTTATTGGGCTTTGAGTGTGTGTTTTTTTAAACAGCGCACGCAATAGGCCAAAGGCGGGCACGTTGCTCCGCCCATGGCCTATTGGTGTCTGTTGCGCGCACCAAAGCCCATGTGGTTTCAATTATCGTGCCCAGACACGGGCGCGATAATTGAAAACACAAATGGCTCGCTGTGGCGCACGCATTACTCACGGGCGTGGTTTTTTTTTCAGTGACGCTTGTTTGCCTTTTTCTACGTCCTCTCCCTCAGCACTGGTTTCTGCCATTTTCTTCTGTGTTGACTACTGTTGCCTTGTTTAGTGCTCCAATACCTTGTTTTAGTTGTCTAAATGCAGTTCACACCCATTAAAGCACTCTGTGTTTTCACTCTTCTGAGATTTAAACAGGGCCGCAATTCTTATCTCGTCACATTTGCCGTTCATGCGATCAAATGTCAGATGTGCTGAGGGCGCGTGTGTAATTTTTAAAAATCTACATCTGCCCCGGTCTTCTAAAAATACACTATATGGTAGAATACCATTACATTAATAATGCAAGAGTACATTTACACCCAGACACCTGGACGGGGAAGGAATCTTCTTCCGAGACTAGCTTTAATTGTGGGGTGAATGCGAGCCAGGGATGAATAGAAAGGGATAATCATGTTCACAAAGCACTTCCTGGCCCCGTCTCGTAAGTAGAAACGAGCCCTGCAGGGAAGGATGTGTACACTTTGATTTACTCCGTAACTGTTCCAAAGATGCGTGCTGACATCTACATATGTTAAAATGGCCGAGTTTGCAGATGTGACGTCACTGATTTGGTTAAAGGTTACGTCAAGCATAATAATCTCATAGGTAAAGGACAAGTTGTTCGGGGAAATTTTGCAGCACAATAACATTTGACTTTTTTTGATTGCCACTTTTTAATATATTTTCCATTTATATTCAAATACACATGGAAAGTGGCCGTGCCTGATTCTCGATCGCAGGGTGGGGAAGCAGCAGGGAAGTTAAACCGCCGACAGGGGTGGCATTCCAACAGCTCAGAGAAGGGGATAGAGTATTTTAAATAAAACTGAGCATTTTTCCCACAGACATTTACCCCTTAGGACCCTCCTGAGCAGAGAGCTTGGCAATCTAGCCCCTAATAAGCTCCCAATGACATTACCGCGCCTCACAATGGCAGGGGCTGTGGCTTCAAAGGCACGCATTCTGGACGCGAGAACAAGCGGTGCGAAGAAGCTCATGAGAGGGGTCAGCAGATATCCGGATAACAGCACGGCCAGATTACTGAGAAAGGCCATCCTTCATTCGGCACGCACAAAGATCACAGTTGTTGCCTTCCATGGTACGATGGCTGGAGCCTTTTTTTTTTTTACATGCCAATATTTTTTTTTTTGTAATCAATGCTTCATGCGCATGCTCCGTTTGCTGCGTGTCGCGTCAGATTCTTGTTTAACCTGCATCTCTGGATTATTGTCAGGGGTTACAAGGGAAACACAGACCTCCTCCACATCTTGTTTGGTTTTGGAATTTTCTGTCATTCACAAATTAACATCCTCCATCCCTGTAGCTCCCACCGTACGCACACATCCCTCACACATGTCTATGTTCTTGCCACATTTATGCTGCAAAAAGCACTCCAATGTAGTTTCATGATGAACAACTGTTTATTTCATATAAATGACGTTTATTTCATTACACTGTGTCATTAGCAATTAATGGTGTCACAGATCTATCTAGGTTAGGAGAACACAAATAAGAGTAATAGAGCTTAGACACTCTATGAACACATTTGCTTCTTTGCACTTGGGCCCTAGTATCAACGAAATATGATGGCGTTTGCAGTCCAGAGGCTAAAAGCTGTAATTACATTGTGGGCTCCTAACACTGTACATAGGCTTCCATCTAACATGGTCTGTCTGAGTGATCATATCTCCTCTCACATGCACAGCCTTTCCATGTGCTCCGTTCTCCTCACAGTCTCTCTCCAGGCCTCCTCACACTGTACACACCACATGCTCTCTATCACTATCTCCACATGCCCCCGCCTCCACCGACTATCTTACTACTCGCCCCTAAACAGTTTTCAAAAGCTCCTCACATGGTCATGGTCTCACACAGTCTGTACATGAGCTCAAATAATCTTACATCTGTTGTGCATATTTGGAAATTAGTAATATTGTGTCAACACACCATGATAAACTCCAAACTTTTTTAATCTCCAGGATCACCTTTCTCATCCTCAGCATCCTTTCACCTCAGCGTCAGTGCAGCATCACCACCTCAGCAACAGCACAGCATCACTCATCACTACCTCAGCACCAGCATCGCCTCAGCATCACTCAACATCCCACAGCACCTCCTCTGGATCAGTGCACCACCACCCGCACAGTACCAACTCAGCACCAGCGCAGCCTCACCACAACACCAACTCAGCACCAAAGTAGTACCACTTCAGCATTAGTGCAGCACCATCTCAGCACTACCTCAGCATCAGTGCAGCGCCACTGCCTCCACATCAGTGCAGCTCCAGTACAGCATTACTCAGCACCATCACAGCATCACTCAGCACCACCTCACCACCACCACAGCACTAGCACAGTACCACCTCAACATCTGCACAGCACCACCTCTGCATCAGTGCACAACCAACAGTCGTGTTCCACTTCAGCAGCAACACTAACTTAGTTCCACCTGAGCATCAGCTCCGCACCACCTGAGCACCAGCGCAGCACCACCCCCTCAACATTACTCAGCAACACCGCATCACTCAGCACCACCACAGCATCACTTAGCATCACTAAGAACTCCTTCAGTATCACTCTGAATCAACTGAGCATCAGCACAGCACCACCTCCGCATCACTCAGCCCCACTGAGCATCAGTACACCACCACCTCCTCATCAGTGCACCAACACTAGTGCAGCACCAACTCAGCATCAGCACAGCCCCAACTCAACATCACTCCCCACCACCTAGGCACTAGCACAGCACCACCTAAGCATCACCAAAGCATCACTCAGCACCACCTCAGCATCACTCACCACCATCTCATTATCACTCAGCACCACCTGAGCACTACCTCTATCTAGAGTTCATTCACCACTTCAACACCATCACAGCATCACTAAAACACCTTCAGTATCACTCAGACTCACCTGAGCATCAGCACAGCACCACCTCAGCATCACTCAGCCCCACCTCAGCATCAGTCCAGCACCACCTCCTCGTCAGTGCCCCAACACTAGTGCAGCACCAACTCTGCATCAGCACAGCACCAACTCAACATCACTCCCCACCACCTAAGCACCAGCACAGCACCACCTGAGTACCACCAAAGCATCACTCACCACCACCTCAGTATCACTCAACACCACCTGAGCACCACCTCTATCTAGAGTTCATTCACCACTTCATGTACAAGCTACCTATCGTTCTCTATCTTCCATTCTATCTATTCTGTGCAGCTCTGGCCCCTAAATATTCACCTTGTCACATAATTCCACTGCACAAATACTCTACACACCACACAATTCCACCCGACACAATTGCACAACGAACAATTACAATTCAACCACTCCAAACCATATACATTCACTCCACTCCAAACCAAAACACATAGATAAAAAACATTGTCATTTACAATGCCAATAGCTCTAACTCTCACAAATGCGAGACCTATTGCATTGCAAATGCTTGTTTAATTATGTTACAGATGTTCAGTCCACTTTTACTGGGTTTCAGAGTTTATTATTGTAGTTTTCTACAACAAATATTACTTATGAGTCTACCTACAAAATTGTTTTCTTATGAGCCCTTGTCATAATTCCAAACCAAAACTGTAATACACTCACCTATAATACTTCATGGAACTAAATAAGGTATTTAAACTTCGCTCGCACATTTCCTTTTTCCCACCACTCTCCTTTTACTCCTAAGGAATAGGGGCAACCACTTTAAATAAGACACTGTCTCCTCACCTAAATTGAAGAATTTCTCAAAAAATTGCAGCAGTCATGCATTTAAATAGGTGACACATTGGTGGATGCATAGAGTCCTCCAGGAAGCAATAATGAAGACAAAAGAGTCCCATTCATGTGTAAGTTCCCCTTCAATTAGTTTATTTTCGAATACCAATTCTTGAAAATTCTTAACATAGAATCCATGTGTCATTAATACTGAGGCTCCTGCTCTTAAGCCAATCCTAAATCCAAGTGATTCATCTCTATATACAAATCAAACCAAGGAAATACAAGGAGGAAATCAATGGCTCCCAACTCTCCCTGCTGGGTGCCATAAATGTGGTTCTTGCAATTATTGCAAATATGTAAATCATGGCACTAACATTTTCACTGACTGTGACAATATGGAGAGGTATGAGAACAGTGGTGTAACAAAGGGCCCCGTACTCCACGAAGTGCGGGGGCCAGGCTCCAGGGGGCCCCCTCAGCACACTACTCTGGCTAGAGAGCTCCAGATTGAGTCCGCGGGGCCCCCTCCATGTACTTTGCAGGGGGGACTCACGTTTCATTACGCCAGTGTATGAGATCAATGATTTTGTCAATTGCAACACAAAATCATGTGCTTATCTGAATATATTCTTCTGTGGTTTAAAATATGTGGGCTCTACAGTGAGAAAACTGAAGGAAATTGGAGAGAGCACCTGAGAGCCATTAAAAATTAGGATGTTAAATACCTAATTGTGACCTACTAGAAGGAGATACATACCTTCGCAATAGAGATATCAATTAAATGTATAGGAATTAAACAAGGCTTTTGGATTGATAAACTAAAAACAGTATCAAAGGAGTCTTGCATTACTGAGAGGTAATGCTGCACTGTATATAGCTAAAGTCACAACATTCCCAATCATGAAGAGCTAGCACATCTGTAATTACAGAAGGTCCCTAATGAAGGGAACTACTTCATTTCAGTTTCAGTTTTTGTGGGCAAAAAACGTTTTTCTTGTAAGTTGTTTATAAAGCTTTTGTATTACTTTTCATGAATTGGAAGTAAAATCTATACTACTAGTATAAAGAGAGAACAGAAACCTTTTGGCAAATTAAACACGGGAACCACAGCGCCAATCCACACACCCAATACATTGTTAGAATCCTCAGGGTGTGTAGATGGACATAGGCGACTTAAAATAAAAATAAAACGTAAATTAAAAAATTTAAATTTCAAAACAAAGTAGTCCCCTAAAACTAGCACTGGTCACGACGTAGCGCTGACCGCGACCTACACCTGAGTGATGACGACAGGCGGGGAGGAGCGGTGACGAGCGGCGAGGAGTGGCGCGGCGGCTCAGGTAAGGAGAGGCGGGAGGCGGTCCGGGCAATGTCGGGGCGGGCGGGGGCCCGGGAGTGGCGGTGAAGTCCGGAGCGCGGCTGAGGTAAGGCAGAGGCGGGAGGCAGGCGGGTGGGAGGCGGGAGGCAGGCGGCCGGGCGGGGGCGGTATAGGCAATGTCGGGGCGGGAGGGCGGGCGGGGGCTGTATAGGCAATGTCGGCGCGGGCAGGCGGGCGGGGGCCGGTATAGGCAATGTCGGGACGGGCGGGCGGGGGCCCGGCCGGGACTGCACAAAAGCCCAAAATGCTGCCCCAGCCCCCTTCTGCCCCGGGCAACGCCGGGGCGGGCTGCTAGTACGTTAATATTTTCTAAACAATTTTATGTCTGGCCTTTGAGGTCGCTCCATTGTCTTGTCAGACTTTTGTTTTTTTCCAAACAATTCATACAAATACATGTACATAGGCGGGCTTGTGGTCAACATGTTTCTTTTATTGTTCTATTAAATTCTCATTCACATTTTGGTTCTAACAACCACATCAAACACCATAGGGCAATGGTTGAGCTCACATAACATTTTGGCTTCCTTCACTTTGAGTGACTGCATGAACCCTATGCACATTGTTCACATCCTAAAAATAGGTAATTTCTGTATAGTGACAAAGTAGATTTCTCTCTAGATAACTGTTATTTATTTTGCCTGCACTTTGTGTGATTTATTTTTGATTTCTTTGATAGGTCTGGGGTCTGCCATGACCTTATAATTCTTAAAAAATAATGTGTATAATATTCTCACCTATAGGGGCTTTCAGCCAAGCCTCTTTATTCATTAGTTTTGTATTATGTCATTGACAATTTTCTTCCACCCACTACAGCATACAGCATGTGGCAATGAGTTAGCCCACTTCAGCCATTGGCTTCCTTCTAGTAACTGATGTCATTCAGCCCTTTCACAAGTTGCACATCCACACAGAAAGTAGTTCTCTTCCGTGCCAGTCCTTTCTTTTAGCCCTTTATGTTTTTTCAAAACCCCAGCAGGTTCCCCAACGATAAAGTTTTACAAAAACGATGACAAAGCAGAACAAGCATTGACAATCCAAAAGGCAGTCAGGTAAAGCCAGACCTATCATCTTTGCCAATACGTGTTAAGGTTGTAGGTGTACAGCTTGTAAGTGACAGTGCAACATTATTGATACCTGCGATATGAGTGGTTTGTTAGGTTATTATTTGTTCTTTTCTCTTTAACAAATAATAATAACAGAAAGTCCTATTTGAAAAAAATCACTAGAAAAGTTGCTCAATTAGTGATTTAAAAAAGCCCCAATAATCTCACATTTTTATTGCAACCATATGGCAGGCTCATTTACATGGCTTCATGTTGTTTATCTTTTTATTTTTGTGGCATGTGTGTTGAGTTCCGCTTCAAACAAACCACTTCAAGGTAGGTTTCCCACAAGTTAATTTTGATGATGCACAGTAACAGACCACCAACCCACATCGGCAGCCTTAGAACAGCAACTAACTCATTTTTATTCAAACTCTAGAACACAATAAGCGCATAAAGCTTTATACTGTAAAACATAATATGGTCATCATTCTAGAAGCAGGGCAATCTAAGCCACAACAATGTGTCTACAGTAAAATCATTTATCCATTTCCCCAGCTTGCAAAGGCCTGATATTTTGGCTTTGCCAATTCTTGTTTAACTCTGGGCAGGAGAAAGGCACTGTTCACACAAAAATGGTGTGCCTTTACCTCCATGGGACAGAACCTTTAATAGTTGGTGTATAACGTTTTGAACAGGATCTGCTGGATATCTGCCTACGGTTTTCTATCTGAAGCGAAACTTTCCATTTGTTTCGCCTTGGGATTGCCTTTGTATCAAAGTGCGTTAAATTAGCTAGAAAATAAAAACACATAATGTTCCACATAATTTGACTTTATTCGCACAGTAGCCTGCATAATTCCCCTCTTCTTGCACCTTCTTTAGCCAATACCCGCACCTGATTTTTTTCTGTTGTGCAAAATATATAAATGTATAAACTTATCTCTATCCTACCCACACCCTTCCTTCTGCACCTATCAATTGGTCTCTTGTATTTAAAGTTGCATTGTACCCCACCATATTCATTCCCTGGGGGAGGATATCCTCATATCCGCCTTGCTTCCTACACCTTTGTACTCTTGCATACGAATATTATTTTCATTTAGTAGAGATGTGGTGTGGTTCCTTCACTGTCAAATGCACCCCGAGAGGTACAGGTTGCAATGGTTATTGGTAGACAAAGGGTGCAAGGAAAAAAAAACGGAAAGAGATTATGGGGGAAATGCAAAACATGTTAGGCATAATGAAGCAGATTGATTGGGCGCCCTCACCCTGTCTGTAAAAGGCCCTATTCACTGCTGCTACTGTACCTTCATTAGCTAAGCAACGAAAATGCCAGTTTTAGGGTCCCGGCTCGCTGCAGCAGTCACACAGGTACCCTTTTAACTATGCCGGCTTTATTTAATAGACTAATAGCCAATAAAGTCGCTCTTTAAATGGGATTTTCATTAACTCCGAACAGAGGAGCTTGTGTGCCCTTGATGTCGGGACCCAAAGCTACAAGTTTTTCGTTCGAGAGACGGCTCCAAAGAAAACCTTCGGGATCCCAAAACGTTCCGCAGTTGTAAAAAGAATCAAACTTTGGGCTATCCAACCGGCATGTTTAGGCCTCGTAAAGAAAGAGAGTTATGCTTTAAAAAGTCTCAAATTTTAATAGGCATTGGCAAAGCCAATGGGTCTCACCTATGCAAGAGCTATTGGCTTTCAAATTTGTTTTAGCCACTTTGTATACCCGCTTGGCTGCTGTTCAGCATGGCTAAAAGTTAGTGGCGTAAAGGAGAGTGCCGTGGAGTAGAGTGTTGCAATGTAGAGTGTCATGGAGTAGAGTGAGATAAGGAGTTATGGAGCAGCGTAGAGAGCTGTGGAGTGGTGTAGAGTCAGATTCAGTAGAGTGGAGTGAAGTGGAATGGCACAGAATGGAGTGGCATAGTATTGTGGAGTGTCATGGAGGGAGTAAAGTGTTGTAGAGTGGAAAGGCGTAGAGTGTCACTGAGTTGAGTAGTGCAGAGTAAAATAGAGTGCCAGAGTGGAGTAGAGTGTCAGAGTGATGAAGAGTGTCATAGAGTGGAGTGGCATAAAGTGTTGTGGAGTGGAGTGGCATAGAGTGGAGTAGAGAGTCATTGAGTGGAGTACAGTATATTGAAGTAATGTGTCATAGAGTGGGGTGATGTACAGTGGAATAGAGTGGCTTAGATTGAAGTGGCATGATGTATAGTAGTGTAGAGGAGATTGGCATGGAGTGCAGTGGCTTAGAGTACATTGGTTTTCAGTACAGTGGTGTAGAGTGCATTGATGTAGAGTTCAGCGGCGTAGAGTAGAGTGTTGTAGAGTACAGTGGTGCATCGTAGAGTGGTGCTGAGTAGAGAAGAGTGAAGTAGCACAGCGTAGATTGCAGTGGTGTAGAGTTCAATGGTCTGGAGCTGGGCTGGGTGGAGTAGAGTGGTGTAGATTACAGTGGCGTACAGTGCAGTGGTGTAGAGTAGATTGTTTAAGAGTAGAGTGAAGTAGTGGAAGGTAAAATGGAGTGGTGCAGGCTAGAGTGCAGAGGTGTAGAGCAGAGTAGCATACAGTGCAGTGACATAGAGTGCAGTGGTGCAGAGTAGATTAGAGTGGCCTAGAGTGTAGTGGCATTGGCATAGAGATTAGTGGTGCACAGTAGAGCGCAGTGGCATAGAGTGCAGCGGTGCAGAGTAGCAGAGAGTTCAGTGGCAGAATGTGTAGTCTTTGAGAGTAGAATGTCATAGAGTGCAGTGGCTAAGAGTGCATTGGCGTAAACTGCATAGTGTCATAGAGTGAGTGACCTAGAGTAGAATGCTGCGGAGTAGAGTGCTTTGGAGAGCAGTGACATGCAGTACAGTGACGCGGAGTAGAATAGAGTGGCATAGAGCGCCAGGACATAGAGCACAATATTGTAAAGTGAAGTAGCATGTGGTAGCATAGAATGTAGTGGCATGGAGTGTTGCAGAATAGAGCATAGTGGCATAGAATGCACTGGTGCAAAGTAGTTGACATATAGTACAGTGGCATAGAGTGCATTGGTTTTCAGGAAAGTGGCATACAGTACATTGGGTAGAGTTCAGTGGTAGAGTGGCACAGAGCTCAGTGGCTTAGAGTAGAGTGGCGTAGAGGGTGTAGAGAGGCACAACATAGAATAGGGTGACTTAGAGTAAATTTATTCAGAGTAGAGTGAAGAGGTGTAGAGTGGAGTGGTGCAGGGAAGAGTGGAGCTTCACAGATTAGTGGCGCAGAGTGAGTGGATATGCCCAGACGTGGGCCCAGTGCTCTCCATGTAACAGGAGTCAAGCTATCCTAGCTGATGAGGGCTGAAAGCCCAAAACCTGTCCTAGGATGCTTGTTTTCAGTCCAGGGAGGACCTGGCCTGGCAGTTTGGGCTGGACTGTTCCCATTGCGCACAGGGTCAAGACTAATTTGCATATGGCTGGTTCAAAACTGGAATGGCATGGTGAGCAAAAAAACGATGGATTTAGACCCAGATCTCTGTACTGGGGTGAATGTATGACATTGTTCTGCATTCTGTCCATCAATTGTTCTTTTTGCAATTGTCACCCCGAGTGGGATTGATATGCCCAGACGTGTATCCCGTGCTCTCCATGCCACTGGAGTTAAGCTATCCTGGCTGATGAGGGCTGAAAGCCCAAAACCGGTCCTAGGATGATTGTTTCCAGTCCAGGGAGGAACTGGCCTGGCATTTTGGGCTGCACTGTTCCCATTGGGGACAGGGTCAAGACTGATTTGCATATTGCTGGGTCCAAATTGGTATGGCATGGTGAACAAAAAAACAAATGATTTAGGCCCAGATCTCAATACTGGGATGAATGTATGACATTGTTCTACATTCTGTCCATCAATTGTTGTTTTTGCAATTGTCACCCCAAGTGGGACGGGTATGCCCAGATGTGGGTCCCATGCTCTCCAGGCCACTGGAGTGAAGCTATCCTGGCTGATAAGGGCTGAAAGCCCGAAACCAGTGCTAGGATGCGAGTTTCCAGTCCAGGGAGGACCTGACTTGGGAGTTTAGGCTGGACTATTCCCATTGGGGGCAGGGTCAAGACTGATTTGCATATGGCTGGGAACAAACTGGAATGGCATGGTGGGCAAAAAACTATAGATTTAGGCCCAGATCTCTGTACTGGGGTGAATGTATGACATTGTTCTGCATTCTGTCCCTCAAATATTCTTTTTTGAAATTGTCACCCCCGAGTGGGACGGGTATGCCCAGACGTGGGTCCCGTGCTCTCCATGCCACTGAAGTCAAGCTATCCTGGCTGAAGAGGGCTGAAAGCAAGAAACCGGTCCTAGGATGCTTGGTTTCAGTCTAGGGAGGACCTGGCCTGCCAGTTCGGTCTGGACTGATCCCATTGGGTACAGGGTCAAGACTAATTTGCATATGGCTGGTTCCAAACTGGAATAGCATGGTGAGCAAAAAACGATCAATTTAGGCCCACATCTCTGTACTGGGGTGAATGTATGACATTGTTCTGCATTCTGTCCATCAATTGTTCTTTTTGTAACTGTCACCCCGACTGGGACGGGTATGCCCAGACGGGGATCACGTGCTCTTCATGCCACTGGAGTCAAGCTATCCTGGCTGAAAAGGGTTGAAAGCCCAAAACCGGTCCTGGGATGATTGTTTCCAGTCCAGGGAGGGACTGGCCTGGCATTTTGGGCTGGACTGTTCCCATTGGGCGCAGAGTCAAGACTGATTTGCATATGGCTGGGTCCAAACTGGTATGGCATGGTGAGCAAAAAAACGATGGATTTAGGCCCAGATCTCTGTACTGGGGTGAATGTATGACATTGTTCTACATTCTGTCCATCAAATGTTCTTTTTGCAATTGTCACCCCAAGTGGTAGGGGTATGCCCTGACTTGGGTCCTGTGCTCTCCATGCCTATGGAGTTAAGCTATCCTGGCTGATGAGGGCTAAAAGCCTGAAACAGGTCCCAGGATGCTTATTTCCAGTCCAGGGAGGACCTGGCGTGGCAGTTCTGGCTGGACTGTTCCCATTGGGTGCAGGGTCAAGACTGATATGCATATGGCTGGGTCCAAACTGGTATGGCATGGTGAGCAAAACAAAGATGGGTTTAGGCCCAGATCTCTGTACTGGGGTGAATGTATGATATTGTTCTACATTCTGTCCATCAAATGTTCTTTTTGCAATTGTCACCCCAAGTGGGAGGGGTATGCCCTGACTTGGGTCCTGTGCTCTCCATGCCTATGGAGTCAAGCTATCCTGGCTGACGAGGGCTAAAAGCCTGAAACAGGTCCCAGGATGCTTATTTCCAGTCCAGGAAGGACCTGGCGTGGCAGTTCTGACTGGACTGTTCCCATTGGGCGCAGGGTCAAGACTGATATGCATATGGCTGGGTCCAAACTGGAATGGCATGGTGAGAAAAAACGGATTTAGGCCCAGATCTCTGTACCGGGGTCCATGTATAACATTGTTCTGCATTCTGTCCATCAATTTTCTTTTTGCAAATGTTTTGACTGGCTTTGTCGAAGCATATATGTTAAGTGTGGAGAAATGGATTTTATCAATAGTCAATGTAACTAAAAGCCTTCTCCCATCCATATCACAATACTAGGATGAATGAATATCAAAGGATATTTTTTAAATAGAATTTCCATTCTTCTTACCTGAGCCAGGACATGAGAACACTTGACCCACTCAAGCATAAGTAAGCTTATTAACTTCAGTTTGTGCCAGATAGGTTTCTTGTAACAGTGACACAACAGTTCGCAATTGAGCTACATCTGATTAAACCCTTTGCCATTTAATAGTTGAACCCAGCCCCTAACATTCCAGAAAGTTAATCGTGGAGAAAGACTTGTAAATATAGTGTTTATGAATATTAAATAATAAATAAGGAACTGTAACTGACCAGCATTAAGAATATCTATGTTGATTTTAACACCTTAGCTGCTTTGGAACGTCCAGCTCCAGTGCTGAACGTTCCATCGCGCAGGTGCAGTTGGAACGCCCAACGGCAGACGGCAGCACTCCCGAGGTAGTGGTGCCGTCGGCCGCTGGACGGGCGCAGCGTTTAAGGGGTTAAATAAAGGTACAAGCACAATAATAATGGAAAGTAGAGGGAACAATAAATCTGGAACCACATATGACAGTTTTGAATTCAAATTGCAGAAAATCTTGAAGTATTCATTTGATTATCTTGACAATTATCCAAGAATTTCTTTGATACATCTGGATCCTCATAAGTAGTAGTCTTGTCTTTTTATGTCACTTTGAATAAACATGAATGAACCAGTCCAAAGCGAGCATTTGGAGATCTCAAAATAGGCTGCATTGCTAGAAATATTTCCGATGATCTAATTTGGGTTGTTAATAAAGAACAGCGTAGATGGACCCACTAATGAATCCATATACTAGGATGACTCAATATTATACACTGACATCGCAAAAAAACAATAGGTTTTTAAGAAAAACCCTCACCCACCAACCTATGCTTAATCATTGGGTTCCTAGCTAAGCTGCCAACCCAGCTGTGCTTCGACACCTGAATTTCAGCGGAGAGGGTTTGGTTTTTGGGTGTGAAGTGTGCTCAAAGTGGTGATCTTGAAAATGTCTCTGGGGTCCCCCACTGATAGTGTTTATTCCTTGGGTCCGAGGACAGAGTTAAAAAAAGAGTAGAGATATTTGGAAGATGAAAAATTGGTCTTTGTTATCCCCTTTAACTGGTCGACATGTTTCAGCCTCATCTACAATAATGAGGCTTTCTTCAGGACCATAAAGACATGAAATGTGATGTGGCAAAAGGGAATATAGCCATGTGAATTTTTCAGCACACACACTAAGGTGAGGTGTGCATGCAGTGATGTAGCCGTACTTATGGACCCCACCGTCTGGTTAAAATACCAGCTACGTGAATTGGGTAGCTGTAATGGATTCAGGAGGGGGGGACCCCTGTAGTCACACAATTGTCAAGGCATCCGCCCACCTGCCTTCATTACCTATTCCGGTCCTGATGGGATCTGTAAAGAAGATATCTTCAATCCAGGTTATATAGTTGAAGTAAGTCTTTATTAGTCAGAAGTGAAGAGACCTCCAGCTCCTTCCACAGCTTCCTCTGTACTGTCTGCTATTCACATCATAACATTCTAACCTCCTAGCAACATGCCCACAATTCCAAGAAACATAGATCCCAACACATCTCCCCCATTACAATAGCAGAAGAAATGTACAAATTAAATATATAGAGAAAAATAAAGCATACAGGAGCAAATAAAAGTCTATGGAGCATTACACTTTGCAACATTGCCACAGCTCCAAGCAGAACCATCATTTAGAATGAGAACATTTTTCTTCACAAACTTTACTTGTTTAGGTTGAGAATATTTGCTTTCACCTTTAGTTACAATACCGCATTTCTTTGTCACTACCCAATCACCAACACATATATTCGGATCTTTCACCCTCATTCTGAGATTGTATGAATCTGTAGAATCACGCTGCCTACTGACAACACAATCTTTCACACTAGATCGGTCAACCCACACACATTCTTTGTTCTTCAGCCAACCCGGAACTTCCTTCAAACCAGGCTCACGCCCTTTAAGGGAGACAAAAGGAGAGATACCGGTGACTGAATGTGGAGTTATTCTGTAAGACCAGACCATTTTCTTGAGCTCCTCAGCCCACACCAAACCATTCGCTAATGACAACTGAATGTTCTCCATCAATAATCTATTGATCCTTTCCACAAGGCCATTGGCCTGTGGCCTAAACAGTGCAACCTTCTCATGACAAATCCCCATGCCATCCAAAAACTCCTTCATTTGTCTTGATACCAGCTGCACACCATTATCTGATACCAACGTTTTTGGAATACCTTCATTTAAAAATGTTCTTTCCAAAAAGTTTATCACTCTCTTAGTGTCAATACTTTCAGTGGACTCCATTACAAACCACTTAGAATGATAGTCCACAAGAACCATTATGAATCTATTCCGAGTACCTAATTTAGAAATTGGTCCCAAGAAATCAATCGCTAATTTCTCCCAAGGCCTTACCGGAAATTCAACACAGGAGAGAGAAGGCTGCCTAATGACTTTCGTTTTATCGCTAGCAGCACACGCATGACAATTCCTAACTAACTCATCAATCTCACCATCCATCCCTGGCCACCAATAGGATTCGCGAATCCTTCTCTTGGTCATGTTCCTGCCCAAATGACCTTCATGAGCAATATTCATGATCTTTGATCTAAGATTACACGGTGGCACCAAACGGTTTCTCCTCCACAACTTGCCCTCAGATACACTCAACTCAGCTTCCACATTAGAATAACCCTTCAAGCGAATGTCATTGGAGAATTCCTTAGACCACCCCCCAGAGACAAGTTTCATAACCAAAGGAATTATTTGATCATCAGCCATGGCAGATTCCCAATCACTTTTATCAAAAGCAAGAATCTCATCACAACTAATTGCAGGGTCTTCAACTTCTACCAGATCTACTAAGTCCACAGGCATCCTGGACAAACAATCCGCAATAACATTTTTCTCTCCTCTCACATATTCCATCTGAAAATTGTAATCAAGTACTGATAAAATCCATTTCGATATCCTAGGGGTGACATTACCCTCCAAGCCTCTACCTCCTTTAAATAAATGTACAAGAGGCTTATGATCTGTACGCACTTTGAAGGGCAAACCCCAAAGAAAATATCTAAAGTGCTTAATTCCCCATGTGCAAGCAAGAGCCTCCCTCTCAATCACCGAGTAAGACACTTCTGCACCCTGTAACCTCCTAGATGCAAAACCTATAATCCTTTCCACACCATCATATACCTGAGAGAGTACAGCTCCAAGTCCCACAGCACTAGCATCAGTGGTAACCAAAGTCTTGGCCTTAACGTCAAAATGACCTAAAGTAGGTGCATGAATAATTCCTACTTTCACACGCTTGAAAGCATTCTCACATTCTTGATCCCATTCAAAAACCACACCATTCTTCTTTAAACACCTCAAAGGCTCAACCACATCTGAAAAATTCCTAATAAACTTAGAACAATATTTAGCTAACCCCAAAAAAGATCTTAGCTGATCTTTAGTTGTTGGCGTAGGAGCATCATTAATTGCAGAAATTATGCTTTTTTTTGGTTTAATACCTAAACCTGATATCTCATGACCTAGATACGTCACACAATCTCTCTTCAGTTGACATTTTTCCTTTTTTATGGTCAGACCATTAACCTCCATACGCTCCAAAACTTGTGTTAAAATCTTATCATGATGTTGACAATCCTTCCCAACTACTAATACGTCATCCTGAAAACATAATACATTCTCAATACCTCCTAAGACTCTTTCCATCACTCTCTGAAACACCGCTGACGCTGAAGCCAACCCAAATGGCATCCTGCAGTAGCGAAATGCCCCCAGTGGAGTTACAAACGAGGTAAGGTGTCTTGATTTCTCGTCTAAGTCAATTTGGTGGTAGGCTGCAGACATGTCAATTACACTGAATATCACACCACCACCCATGGCACTTAACATTTCAGAAATATTAGGCAATGGTTGCCTATCAACCCATATATTCTTATTTAGATCGCGTAAGTCTACACAGAGACGAATTTAGGTCCCACCATCCTTGGGCGCGACTACAATGGGGGCGAGCCACTCAGATGCCTCAATAGGTTCTATAATCTTCAGATCTAATAATTTGTCCAATTCTACTTTGAGGGGTTCTCTCATCAAGTGTGGTAAATTTCTTACTTTATGAACCACAGCTACCGCATTTTTCTTAAGAATGATCTTATGAGAAAATCCTTTCAATTTTCCTAACTTTTCCGTAAAAACATTAGGAAACTTCTTCATCACATCTGTCTCAAAAGTATCAACATTAAGAACAGAAAATGAAGAAACAGGTTCAGGAGCATTGGGATTTAGTACAATTCCTAGATCTTTCTGGTGACGCCAACCAAGCAAGTTAGACCCTTGCTTAGTGAGATACACTCTCCCAAACACTTTTTTATTTTGAAATGTGATTACCATCCATTTGAGACCTAAGATGTCAATGGTCTTTCCACCATATCCTACAGCTCTTATATCCGGAGAGGTCCAAGAGTTGAGATCCACATCACCATCCAAAATTTCTATATACATATCTTTGGACAACAGGGTATAAAGGCTTCCTGAATCTACCAGCATGTTAACATTTCTAGTTTGAGCATGCATAGGATCTCTAGAATCAAAATTGATTAAACAATGTGGCTTCTCAAGCTTATCAGTACTCTCAGTAGCCACATCAACAAGACAAATAGGGTCTTGAACGCAAGGACAATTTTGACTCAAAACCAGCCCATCTACACACAGCATTAAATTCTCAATATTTTCACAAGAGTCATCAATTTCATTAACATATTGAGTCTTAGCATTGCAAGCTTTAACTACGTGACCCCTCTTTCCACATCCTCTGCAAATAGCATTTCTAGCTGTACAACGAGGACTCGATGCAATGTGTCCCGGAGATCCGCATCTATAACATTTCACAAGACGTGAATTCCCTTGTTGCGCAAAATTTGGAGGACGATAATTTGGAGGATGGTAGTTAGATAACTTATTGCTTTTAGAATCAAACTTCTTAACAACTTTAGTTTCATCAACAAATGCTTGTGTTTGAGATTTTACACTAGACTCTGATTCCTTTGCCACACTATCTTTAGATATAGAACCAGAACATTTATCCATTTCTTTTATCCATAAGTCAGTATTTGCTATAGCTTTAACGATCTCAATAGCTTCTTCTAAGTTACAATCTTTACTAAGTAACTTCTCTCGTACCCTTTTATTATTAGTGCACCTGACGATATGATCACGGATCAGAGAATCTGTCAAATCTTTAAATTGACAATTAAGTGACAATCCTCGCAAGGCTGCCACATAAGTTGCAACATCTTCATCTGCTTTTTGAACCCGACAAAAGAACTTATGCCTTTCTAAAAGAGTATTAATTTTTGTGATGAACCTTTTTTCTAGCATCAACATACTCATATCATATACATTAGCAGCATGACCGTCTCCCACACCCAAAGATATCTCGGGCAAATCTTCGTATAATCTTCTACCTTCCACCCCTAAATTATGAAGAAGAATGGCTTGTTTGCGAACAGGACCATACTTATCTGCACCAGATGCTAAAATATAAGTGAGAAATAACTTCTTCCATTCTTTCCAAGGTATTGGGGGTTCACCTGGCGTAGGGAGGAAGGAAGGGGGGGTAGAGAAGGTTTGATCACCCATGGTAAACAATTAATAAACAATTAATGTTTACTGTTTACATCAAATAAGTAAATACTTAAGCTAGGAATAATTGTAATCCACAGGCAAGAAGTGATGAGCAGTCCAATAGTTCAAATTCAGGAGTGATCGGCAGTCCAGCAGTTGAAATTCAGCAGTTCAGAAGTATTCAGCAGCGCTACAGTTGAACCGGCAGCAACAAGACGATAACAAGAAGACTCGATGACTAGGAAGCTGGTATACACTTCAGATTGGGCGAACGAAGCTTTTTGGACAACCAATATGGCCGCCACGCTGAATCACGTACTGAATCACGTACTGACGCTCCCACGTAGGCACTTGAAAACAATCCCAAACAAAGATGGCCGCCACGTTGGTTTACGCAAGTGACGTCTTCAAAATCACGGAGGTGCGTAAACAAGCCGGTGATGTGCAAGAATTCCGAAGCAACAGCGGGTTCTAAAGCCTCTTAAGGCGGCGGTTTCAAAATCGCACGAGCAAAGTAAGTAAGGCTAGCTCAAAAGATGCGATTTGCGAAAAACGCAGGGAATCATAGTAATTTGTAGAATCCTTGTCAAAGATCCAGCGTTAGTAATTTAAAGATAAGAATACTTCAGAAATGTTAAAAATAAAGCGCAAAAGTGGCAAGAATATGAAAGTGAAGATTCTTGTCGCACAGATGGCAGTCAAAGGATCCAAAATTTAAATAAAGCTCAATCTATCTATCTACTTCCAAGATTCAGATAGAGAGCAGTAAATGGGGTAAAATGTACATACCGAAAGGTTGCTGCTGCCTTGAGAAGAAAAATATGAAACAGAGTTGGAGGAGTAAGTTGTATACTACAGTCAAATCCAGCAGTAGTATCATCCAGGGGTGGAGGTCAATTCCAGTCTCTGCCCCTGCCAGAGTATAGGGTTCCCTCGTCGCCAATGTAAAGAAGATATCTTCAATCCAGGTTATATAGTTGAAGTAAGTCTTTATTAGTCAGAAGTGAAGAGACCTCAGCTCCTTCCACAGCTTCCTCTGTACTGTCTGCTATTCACATCATAACATTCTAACCTCCTAGCAACATGCCCACAATTCCAAGAAACATAGATCCCAACAGGATCCCAATAGTTATGCCAGATGCTGTAAAAAATATACGTTGAAACCAGATCAAGTAACTCAATCGTTAGCCTTCCCCGCTCTGATAACTTTCAATAAATCTGTTTATTCCAGGAAATAGAGTATAACCCCTCTGAGTTTCTGTGATGAAGTATGAATACTACGACCCAGTTGGTGTGCTCTTCGTATGTTGAGGGTAGGAGAAGGAGGCACATGTAGAATTTTGGGAAGAAAGTGCTGAAAAAATGCAATAGGACCTGAACCTCCCAAACTCTCTGCCAACCTATAAATATGGAAGTTGTTTCTGAGACAGCGATTTTCGAGGTTCTTAGCATGCTTTTTAAGTTGAGTGACGTAGGTTTGAATTTGTGTGAACTCTCGGGTAACATCTTGCAATTCACCAACTCTGCATTCCACCTCAGTGACACTGTCATCCATCCATTCCCTTTTGTCATCAAGACTTTGAAGATGATTCTTTTTTTTTCCTCCATAAATGTTTTAAGTGCCCTCATTTCATCTAGTAGAAGCTCCTTGGAGACAGGCATTAGAAACTTGACCGGGGTGGGTGAGTCTTTTTTACCTCTCTCATGAGCTGATGTGAGATAATAAGTGACACCTTTCCCCCCAGATTTAATGCCAGTTAAAGCGTTAGGCAGAGCACTGAAAGTAGGTGACAAATTGGCAGCCTCTTGCTGCTTTGGTATTCAATCCATCGAGGCTTCATCCTATTACAATGTGGAATACGGGGAAGTACTTGTTAGGAAGCCCAGCTACTGTACCTTGATCTTGAACTCTTTGTCCTTCCCAACACACAAAAAAATAAGCACAGGTAGAGTGCGGTAAATAGCTAAGTCTATAGTGGTAGAAATATGCACCACGAATTTCCCACAGCGTATAAATGCAGAAGCACTAATGTGAAAATCTCCATGTAAGAAAATGAATATTGAAAAAGTGCTGTTCTCTACATAGCTATAGATAGTACCTCAAGTATTAATAAACAGGCTATTAAACGTATAGCTCACCATGCTTCATGATGCACACAAAGATGTAGTGGGCAAAGAAAAGCTTTCTGGCGACTGAAGAAGGTCAAAGAAACATCGCTGCAATATGTGGATTGAGCGGCTAGTAAATACCTCAGTAAAAGAGGTTCCATAATGGTGGCTGTGGCAAATTTTCACTGCACGACGCCCATTGAAGTTGAAGAAAACATCATTGGACAGCAAGAAATCTGAGAAACAAATGCCGGAGTCCCTTTAAATGTATTGAACTAATCTCCCTGACCGGCTCCAGCCACAAGGGATAGATCTACACACCGTCACACATCTCTATTGAGAGCCATACCATTCAAGCTGCACTCTTCTCTGTGAAGCGCACTTGTACCTCCGAACTCACAAGTCAAACCCAGCCTCAAAACAAACCCTTATCTTCTGAAATGTTGCCTGTCCTCCCATGCTTCTTACCTCTCCTGATGCACTATGTGTAAGGTAACACAGACCCTAAGTTGCCTCCAGCTTTGTAGTGGGATTACCCTTCAAAATGAAGACGGCACATGAACTAGCACCATCTGCAGTGCCATCTCACATAGGGCATTGAACTTCAGAGACAAAGGGCTCAAGGCTTTGGATACAGAAGCATCCCAGAATAGAGCAAAAAATGCAAATGAGCTGCAAATGCAAATGGGATACTATATTACCTATTTATCCATCTTCCTCGTCCCATTCCTTACATATGTGAGAGGGCGGGAATTCAGCAAGGGCTCTTGGATTCTGACATGCCTATAAATATGGGTGGATGTCGGCCTTGGCTGGCTTTTGTGATTGAGGTAATGTCCCTTGGATTCTGCCTATACCAGAGGACGATTAACCTCCTTTCACTGAGTCTGTATTTAGGGTATAGAAGTGCTTACTGAAAGCTAATGGAATACCCATAACTTTGTCTGGGACTGAGTGTAGGTGAAAGCAGACACCTTGCAATTTAAGAAAAGTGCGGGCATGACCAGAGTAGTGACACCAGGAAAGTACACACAATAGTGAAACATTTTGGTATATACAGCAATACCTGAGAAACAGGAGTGCGCAGACTTTCCAAAATAAAATACCCTTGTAAAATGTCTCTCGATAAACCTTGATAACTCTCATCTTCTTTGGTCTAAGAATAGAGAATGCATTATCACACTCTTCTAAACAAAATATTGTATGATGTAAAAGCTCTCAGTTAGGGATCCATGATGACTTTTGCGTATGTAGCACATAATATTGGGCACACCTGAACTCTGTCATTGCTTGGTAATTGGATGAGTTTTCTAATTGAAGCTTAAAGAAGCCATCTTTGAATGATGTCACAATACATCTCCAAAACCCAGCAGACATCACCAAACAAAATAATACTATTGCCTTATAGCCCGCTACTGTTGCCTATACCGGTGGTTAAAGGCCCTGAACACTAGTTGTATGCCCGAGCCGCTGGCAAGGACCTATTAAGAGGAATAGGGCCTTTAACAACTGGTATAGACCAAGTCTGGAGCTCTATAAGGCTATTTGAACATTCCAACCCACTAAGGGTAGAATGTTGTAAATTAAAAAGGGAAAAACATAAAGATAAACATTGGAATGTTGGAGCTGCTGGCTTTAACGGGCATTATAAGCCTGGAGCTACTCTATTATCCTCAATATAGCTCTCAACATTCCAATTTTCTAATCTAGAGTATATATTGCTGGTGATTGTTAGAGATTCAGGACTTTAGGGATTTTTCTCTACACTGGATGATCCCTTTAAGGTTTTGTATGCCCTGTGACAGGCCAAGGAAATAACACAGTGGACTAAAATACCACTGTGGATGCTTTTTGGATTTTGTAACCTCACAGCTAATGAATATGAACATCTGAATTTGCTATCACAAGTACTGTGAATGATTATTACAAGTTACAGAACGGAGTGAATATAAGTGTGTATGAACGAGGGGGGAACAATTGGAACAAAAGAGATGGAGTTTAAGTGTCTTACCTCTTTGCTAAGTAACACAATTAAGCTAGAGATAACATGAATTGTGTATTTAAGTACCTGATGATGAATCATTCTACAATAATTATTCATGACAAAGTTTTTAGATTTTTTATGTAGACTGTTAATAGTATTTAAACGAGCACTGGCAAAGTAAGCAGGTTTTGCCCTGCTAGCTTTGCCATTGCTTGTTTTTTATTTCCATATGGCTAGTGTTCATGTGCACGCAGGTGCTGAGGCCATCTTTAAATGTTTTTTCTTTTGTTTTAAGAACAATCACTCAATGATGGCCACTGGAGCAGTGTAAGTTTGGCTCCCCCCTTCCAACTCTCAAATACGCAACCTATTTGAGCACTTGGTACAACATACTTTGTGTCCTAAAGTGATTAATGTAAAGGGTTGCACTTGAACTTAGTACTGAAGTGCATTCACTGTAGAATTAGGAATCGTATATACTGTGTGCCTTAACATTATTGAAAATGATATATACTCCTAAGACACTTGATAAAAACCATCCACACACTATTAAAATGTATTTACTTTAGAATCGAGAATGATTTATGTAAACATATGAACTAATGTTTTCACATGGGGATTCATAATGTAGTTCTTAGTCACACTTGTTATTCGTGCATTCAAAGTTATTTCACATTTACTTAAATGTAACATGAATCTAATTCTGAATGTAATGTACCAACATTTATCATTTCATTTATAGTTGTGTGTGCACATGCATATTAAATGTACACCATTGAGTTAACACGTTAAGTTAGCATGAATAGACCTGTATTTCTTTCTGCATAAAAAACTGTTTTCCATTTCTGCTTATGTGACTTTTCCCTTGCAGGTTTGTTCACATGGCATGTTAGTTTGAGAACAGATGTCACTCTGTGCTATTGACAGAGAACTTGAATTGAAGACCTTGACAGAGAACATGGAGAGCCACATCATTAACTGACATGTTCCATCAGCAATGTTGTGAGGAGCTCCAGGTACCCAAGGATGATGTTGTTCTCAGGACTGACCTGGGACAATTTGCTAATGTTGCAGCTTGAAACGTGAGAATGGAATGAACTGTTGCTCGCATATCAATTTCTGTTAAAGAATTTAAAAGACAAGAGTTGTTTGGCAAAACATGAACAAGTTGGTTTAATTAAATGCAACAATCAGGAGAATCTCGACATAGTGCGTCTGAAGAAAGTCTCTTGTTGTACAAAGTTTCAGCTGACAATATATACATCTTGTGAGGTACAATAAAACAATTCTGCATTCTTGAAAAAGCATCTTGGTCATTAATTGAGTGTTTCTATCTACATGTGGCATCTAGCTTTGTGGTATTTTTGGGGAACGTTCACCTTTGGCCAAACGTGTTTATTGGGGCCAATTTCCTGGGACCTATTTGCGGTGCAACGATCTATCTGTGGGATCGATCAGGGTATTCCCTGGTTGCACATTTGTCTTTGAGCTAAATGAGAACTCACCTGTGACCTGTCACTCGATAGGCATGGGTTGGGTTCGCAGGCCCTGTCTGACCACATATCAATAACTCTGGGTTGAGGGGGAGGTCACCTTGGGTGAATCCAACAGCAATGATGTGGCTTAATTAGAACTTCTGAAAATAATATGGCAATCACTAATATCATTATTAATGACATTTTCAACATAGTGCATACAGTTGTCATAGCATGCCTCGATATTGTGTATACTTATATTGACATAGTTATTCGTGCCTAGATCATGACATACATTGACATTGTTTCTACTGGTAACAACATGGTTATACATGCATGGATTATGGCATAGATTGACATTGTTACTGCCAGTATCTACACTGTTATGCGGGCATAGATTATGGCATACACTGACATTGCATTTATTAGTATTGGCACTGTTATGCGAGCATACGTTGATATTGCATTTATTGGTATTGCCGTTGTTGGGCCTGCATATATTATATTATTCATTGACATCATATTCACCCATTCCAACAGGACACAGGGGCTCCTGATGGTGTCACCCAAAGATTTGTGTGGTATTAACTATTGTTCTCACAGGTTGATGTTGGCCACTTTTCCCTTGGATTTTGAGAGATACAGACCTCTTTGCTTACCCCTTTGATTCTTAGCTGAGTGTGGTTTAGGCTAACACTTATTTCTCTAATCCCTAGACGACTCTTAACCGAGCTTCCAAAATGCTTACACCTTCCCACAACATTTTATGGATTTCCCCAGCTTTTTGAGATTTTCTTAGACTTAACCATCCTCGTTAGTTTTAGACTAAAAATTGGAAGACTTTAGATATTACTCACGTTAGGAGAAACAATTGAAGACCCTCCTCTGATCATCAGATTGTGCTGAGAACGTTTTGTATTTCTGTGACTGAACTTCTTGTTTGTCTCATATTGATGTGCCTGAACATCTTTAGGAGGTTTGGCTATCCAGATGTTATTCTGTATAGTTATAGTATTGTACCGAGATTAATTTACATTAACCTGACTGTTAACCAGCAATAAAACTCTTGACTTTATTTACTGAATCCTGATCCTTTTGTGTAGCCAAATGGGTTACACTGTTAATTAAAATGTTTATGATCAAGTGCTAACTCCTATCTCCTCTCAGTGGCAAACAAAGATCCATCGGATAACCAATGGTAAGGGGGGCGGAGCTTGGCTGGATCCAAGATGGCCACACCTTGAGTGAGCTCTGTGAGCCTGGTAAATTATCCTGCATTATGTTGCTTTCCAGCCACTCTGTTGCTGGTAATTTCGCCCTGAGGTGCAGATGATAGTGTGCCGCGAGAACTGTTTTCCTCGAGGAACTGTGGTCCAATAGATCCCGACGCCAAGCCCTGAACACAGCCTTCCATAGGGCTTAAGGGAGGTGGAGCGAGGAAGAACTGCTCGGCCCTGTGAAAGTCATCTCCTTACGGTGCTCGCTGAGTGTAGCAAGACGGTCAACCTTCCCTGGCTGCTGACTCTGCGCAAGCCACGACAGTTGACACGACAGTTGTGACTGGAGGTGGATATGCCTATGCAATAAGGCCTGGAATCCCAATGTGCGACAGCTTAGCTATACCAGATACTAAAATTAGATGTCTGGTGCTCCCCTTCCTTTCCCTTGCTGCTGTCCTCCGCAATTGAGGTGACTAGATAAATTTGACTATGGGGAGAACATATAAATCACAGTCAAAGTTTCACCTCGAGGCTCGCAAGACGCCAAGGCAGCAGGATATGGATAAAAATGCTTCGGAGCCTGGTTCAGAGACGGGCGACCCTACAGTAGATCCGGACCTAAAACAAATCCTTGCAGCGATGCATCATAGCCTGTCCAAAATTGATGGCAAGATTGATGCCTCTTCGCTCTGAATGGAGCGCCTAGACAAACGTACGGAAAGGCTGGATGTTGTTGAAAAGAGGACCTCGGAAGCAGAAGACGTCGTAACCTCGGGAGCTCCTGCCCATGCTAAAATGAACAAAGTGCTGCAGTCCGTGCAAGCCAAGGCAGAGGATTTGGAGGTGCACTCTAGGCGCAACAATATTAGATTAACTGGCATTGCAGAATCCACCAATATTCAGAATATGGAACTCTTCACAGAACACTTGCTAGTCACCCTGTTTGGCAGAGATACGTTTTCAACGGTGTTTAATGTTGAACGTGCCCATAGATCGCTGGCCCCCAGACCAGTTCCCGGGGCACCCGAGGCCCATCATAGCCAGACTACTTAATTATAGGAATCGAGATGCTGCACTATGCAGAGCTAGATAGCTACAGTTGTTGCGCTATGAAGGCATGGACGTGTCTCTGTACCCCGACTTCACGAAGGAGGCCCGCCACCAGTTTCTGACGATTAAGAGGAAGCTCCGGTATTTAAACTTAGATTATAACATGATGTAACCTGCTAAATTACGTGTCCAAGTTGATGGGAAAGCACATATATTCACGGACACTAAGCAGGTACTCCACTTCTTAAAGAAAAGAGAAAATGAAAAGCCTTGCAAGGAAACCTCCAGGGACACTACAACGCAGCAGGATTCAACACACATGCGAGGGGCTCACATGGGTTAACCTGAGTATCACTCTTGGAGAACTGGACATAGACCCTAATGGTAGATATGCGATCTCGAGGTGCCACGAGGAAGGACTGAACATTCACATAGTCAACGTCTATGGTCCTAACTATGATGCTCCACTATTCTTCCATGCATTATCAGCTCGCTTGCTGAAAAAACCTGGCCTACCACAGGTGTGAGGGGATGATACTTACTGTGTCCTTGACCCATCCATAAATCGCTCTGAGGGCCCTCCTCGCTGCCCTCTGTGGCTGCTAGAGCTATAGTGGACATTAGTGAACAGTTGGGTCTCTTAGATGTTTAGAGTATGAGATCCCCTGATACAGAAGGGTTCACCCACTACTCTGCCCCCCACGATATTCACACCAGACTCGAATATTGGCTAATCTCCAGATTGCTGTTTTCCAGAGTTATCGCTTGCAATCGGCTCCCCGCACGTTTTCTGATCACTCCCCGGTACTACTAGACATAGATGTTCCTCCTAAGAAGAGCACGCCTTTCACATCAAGATTTCCCCCATACTCCCTATTAGATTCAGTCTTTAAGGCAGATTTAGCCTCCTCCATTGAAAACTTAGTGATAATATCAGTTCAGTTGACCACTTTTCTACAGTGTGGGAGGCATGTAAGGTATTCATTAGAGGTGTGGCCATCTCCAAACATGAGCGAGTACTTCGGTCATTACGCAACAGGCTGACGACTATTGAGGGACAGCTGAATCGGTTGGAACATGCTCACCGGCGTGGCAGATGTAGATCTGAAAAAGACCCTAGAGGAATATCATGGGATGGCGGATGATGAGGTGAAACACATGGGCAAATACACTACAACTAGGACACATGGCGAGGGTGAACGTCCTGGTTCCGTTCTCGCTGCCATGCAAAGCCGCAGGAGGGAAGCCAGCTAGTTGAACTAAGAGCCGAGGATGGTAGTATGCTACACGATCCTTCAGTGATTGCCAATAGATTTTGCTGATACTACATGGAGCTTTATAGCTCCAAGTTGGTCTCTGACGAAGCAGCTATGAAAGACTATCTTGAGCACATACAAATGCCATGGTTCACTAATAAACACAGGGGGCATCTTATGGGCCCTTTGATCCTGCCGACATCCGGTCTGCACTTAGCACTATGCGTGAGGGCAGCGCTCCTGGCCAATATGGACTTACAGTGTCCTTTTATAAAGCATTTAAGGAATTGAATTACTCATACCACATTTAGTGGCGCTATTTGAGGAGATGGTAGAAATGGATAGGATGCCACCCTCAATGAGAGAAGCCTTGATAGTAAACCTGCGGAAACCATGAAAAACACTGAATGAATGCTCCTCATATAGGCCTTTGTCACTTTTGAACGTGGACACCAAGTTTTTTGCCAAAATATTAGTGAACCGACTTGCACCAATAGTTCCATTACTAGTCAGCCCTGAGCAAGCGGGCTTTGTCCCGGGGCGCAGCTTAACATATAACCTTAGAACCGTATTTGGAGCCATACAACATATAACTCCATAGGTTAGAGCTGCTGCAGTCTTCCTCAACGCAGAGAAGGCTTTTGATTCAGAGGAGTGGGCATTTATGAAAGCAGTTCTACAAAGATTCTGTGTGGAGAATGTTTTCCTCAAACTAGTGACACTCTTATATAACTCCCCAGTCGCCAAAATTAGGGTGGCCGATACAGTGACATCTCCTATTGCAATCACGAGAGGCACCCGGCAGGGTTGTCCATTGTCCCCGTTAATATACACAAATGTGGCATAGCCATTGGCGTAAGTACCAAGACAATACCACGGATATATAGGAATTTGCTTTCCCAAGTATCGCCTCATCATATCAACGTATGCTGACGATATACTGGTGTATGTCCAAGAGCCGATAACGAATCTCATCCCAGTGCTAACCGAAGTACTGCAGTTTGGTGCTATGTCAGGTCTAAAAGTCAACTGGGCTAAATCCATTCTTTTTCCCCTGACCCCTTCCATGTCACCAATTGAGCTGGACTTCCCATTACAATGGTCCACGGATCTTGTTTGCTATTTAGGTATCTAAGTGCACACGGATTCAGACTTGGTGTTTAATGAGAATTATGGGAAAACTATCTCCAGATTAGAAGATGATGTCGATCAGTGTATTTGTCTCCCACTATCATTCATGGGACGCATTTCCCTCATGAAAATGATAGTTCTACCCAGGTTTTATTTCTATTTTAAAACATCCCGATGACACTACCGAAACAATTGTTTAAAACCCTCTGCACTAAATAATTAAATAATGGGCTTGGAAGCAGCATAGAGTTAAATGGGAAATACTAACATTGCCCTACACCATAGCCGGCCTCAATGCACCAGACTTAGAGTTATATTATAAAGCAGCATAGTGTTCCCATGCTTACTACTGGGTACACGGCCCACAGAATCTTCTGCCCCTAAAAATTGAGGGGGTGGGAGCAGATACTTACACTCTTCCACAGAAACTCTTTCAAGCCCCCTCTAGGAGATCTAGCATAGTGGACTTCATTAACTCTTCGGTTCATGCTTGACCTGATTTACTAAACAGACAGGCAGGCGCACTCATGTACTCACCCTTGATACCTTTAGACTGGTGTCACTGGCTCACAGTTAGTAAAGAGAAGGAAGTTATACTAGCATTGAAAAAAACTAAATACTACTAAGATGGGAGATCTGTTTTTGGAAGGAGTGGTCCAGAAGTGGGCAGACATTGAGAGCGAAGGACACAACGCCTCGACACTTACACAATATCACTACTATAGGGTCAGGCATGCGCTGCAGGAATTGCTTGGGGATGACATGCAGGAGCCGCCGGAGCTACTACCTCTCTTTTTCTTACTGCATTCCTCCTCCCCCTCTGAGATCGTTACTACCATTTATAATATGTTGCAGGAGACTAAGAGGATATGCTCAATCAAAGCTAGACTAGACATGGCATTGCGATCTAGGCATAATTATATATGACAATATTTGGAGGTATTTCTGTGAAATGACCAAAAACATATTGCTAAACAAAAGGCACCGCCTCATCCATTTTAAATTTCTAAACTGGGTATATTACACACCAGAGAGACTGTATCGGTATGGACTGCGAGACTCGGTGGTGTGCCATTGCTGCAGAGAGAATGAAGCAGGGTTCATGCATATTGCCTGGTATTGCCCAAAGGTTGCAGAATTTGAGTATAAGGTTTTCTGCACATTGAGTGAGGTCACAGGGCTCTCACTTACTCTAGACCCACTACTCACTCTGCTGGGATACACCAAAAAATTGAGCAAAGAGGTCAGGCAACTAGTTGCGATGGGGCTGCTAATAGCCAACTGCAGAATAGCAATGCGCTTGGCTAAGGGCCCAGTTTCCAACTACAGAAGACTGGTCAAAAGACATCTTGTATCACAGTCAGAAGTCTACAATGAGCTACTGCCTCCCCAGAATCGGCCAAAGGGCTTTTAGGGCTATATCAGCAATATCTTGTGGAAAGGAAACGGGGAAGCCAATGATAATTAGAACTGATGAATATTGAATAGATTTGTTTTTGTTCGGGAGTGTCATGTGTTGGGAGGAGATCGGGTGAGTCCTTGAGAATTCAATAATATTTATCTAAAATGCACATAATCCCACTGTCTATTATTGTATGCTTATATTACATTATTTGTCTAGTTGTGATCTTCATTGTGCGTCAAGCACCCAATATGGATCTGTACTGCAGCTAGCCAATGTGATTATCTATCGCAACGTGTTGATGTAATACTGTAAACGTTTAAATAAAATATATATATATTTTTTTTTTAACCACTCCTGTGCTCATGACGAGGTCAGCTCGTCATGAGCCACGGCGCTCCGGTGCTCATGACGAGCTGAGCTCGTCATGACCGCGCCCATTAAATGTAACGCTCGCATGCTGGGCTGATTCCCCTGCTGTGCTGAGCGTTCCATTGGAACGGGCGTGGTCATGACGAGCTCAGCTCGTGATGAGCACGGGAGCGCCGTGGCTCATGACAAGCTGACCTCGTCATGAGCACCGGGGCGCTGTGCGCGCACCCCTCCGCCCCCACCACTGCGGTAGGAAACAGCCCCGCAGTGAAGGGGTTCAATTTAAACATTGGTAAGAGGGTTGGACAGGCGCTGGATCACCACCATGCATGTGTGCCAATGTGCCCTGATGGTCAGCATGATTGGAATGGTTTAGTTCCATTTAATGCTGATCGCCTGATGAGACAGTGGCTGGTGGTGGTACAGCACGCAGGGGTGGAAGGCATGCGGGTTCTTGGGGCTAATAAGTTATAAAGAGAGAGCGGAGCTAATCTGTGAGCAATATAAGCTCTCACTTGCTGAAGTTTCTCAGTTGTATTGCTGCGCTCATTTTCATGGACTACATGTATTCCTTCTGCCTGTTTCTTTTCAACCGATTCTACAGGTACTGTGGTGGGCGCTTTAGGACCCTGCAATGCGTAGCAAACAACGCAGCCTGTCCTGCCAATCTTGCTCTTGCCAATACATAATTTTTGCTTGTTAACTGGCATTGCTACTGTATAATTTGTTCTTGGCATTTCTGTAATTGGAAAAAAAGTACAAAATCAATAAACAGATTTGAACAAAAAAAGAGAGAGAGGTGCCAAACGCAAGAGGGTTAAAGTAGAGTAAGACAGAAAGGAGAGAAACCAGTCTTACACGCAAAGCAATGCAAGGCTCTGACATCAGCAGACGAAGGATAAAATGCTACCAATAAAAACACAGTGAGACCAAAATTCTTCTTGGCCAAGATTAATACAGGAAAAGAAGGAAAGTCCTTGAATCAGGAGCAGTGAAATGGGATAAATGAGAACTCAGCTGAATCACGAAGGGGCAGATGCAATAACGTAAGTAACATTCAAATTAAATTGTCCTGTTTGCCAACAGAAAGATAAAGCTGTCTGCAGGCAAGACCTAAAAACAAAATAGAGACAGTTTTTCTTCACCTACGATGCAGTATCCTGTAAACTCCAATTCAGTGACTCCAGTTTGACAACTCTAGTCTTGAAAAGCCCACTAGGAGTTTGGTATTGGAAGTTGGACTTGGCAGGCAGGAGAATGTTTTACTTCTGGGGATATTGACACTGTTTTCCAGGGTGAATATTTCAGTATCCACTTTTGATACACGAACACACATTTTGACTTCCCAAAGGGACCACTCTTACTACAAAGCCTTTTGTAAAGAGACTATGTTCAGTCATTGACGAGTCTGAGTCCATCAGAAGAGTGGAGTGTCTGTACTGAGGGGCAGGGCGTTCCTTTGGGAAGCCATATGTAGAACACCTATATTAGCTTTGAAATGTATATATATTTCATATAGAAGGATACAGCTTGGGTTTTGGTATTAAGGTAATTGAAGATTAACACTAAATATTTAGGCTATTAATGTACACATTATGGTTGTGAACGGAACAGCCTTAGCAGCTTTGTTCGAGAGATGTTGAGTTCCAAGTTTTTCCTCAGCTTCTATTGTGGAGCCCAGAAAAGAACAAGCATTGTTGTAAGCAGGGGGCGTAGCTTCAGGGGAGCTGTTTGGGGTGTTACATCCCTCTAATAAATGTATTTTCTGATTAATAGTTGGATACAGGTGCTTTCAGTCGGGTGTGGTGAGGTGTCTGTTGGATTTCACCTGGGATTACTGCATGTACACACACACACAAACACACTCTCTCTCATCTCTGTTTTGAATGTCCTAAAAAATGATGATTTTACAAAATATTGTTTCTCTCACTTAGTACTCATATCAATCTGCATTCCTCTCCCTTCACTCTGACCATTAATCCCCTATGATGCACCTATAATGTGTTTTAACATTGTATGACAGCCCACCGCCCCCTTCCCCCCACCCCCAAGTCTTATTGACCAAGCTACACCCCTGGTTGTGAGATATTGCTGAATCTATTATTTCGCATGTTTGGGCCTGAGAGTGCATTATTTGAAACGCTAAACAATATACTTCCGGGTCTTTCTTGTCAAATGTATTTAGCAGGAATTTGGGGGACTTTCTCAAAAAGGCGTTAACCGCTGAATGACCATAAGCACAGTCCGACACATGACAAGTGCAAGCATCTGATAGGAATGGGGGGGTATGGGGGGGGGGGAGTTAGCCTCATTATAAGGCTGCATCTGCAGGGGTGGGGTCTCTGCGCCGGAACTGCTGGCTTTACAGAGTTGCCATGCTATCTGATATCACTCTAGGTCCTGCCAGACACCACATGTTATTTGGTCAGAAATACTATGACAGTACAGGCGATCCTTAAATGATATAGGGGATTCTCGTCCATACACATTTCCACGCGCAGCATCACATACTAATCACAGACCCTCTACTTCACCTGTGGAGAATGTGGGGGGCGCTGACATCCAATCGGTTACACACTTTCTCCAGTGTCACGCGTAGGATGTATGCCTGTTATTTTAAACTACGTGCATCCTTTCAATGTCGTCAAGGAAAATACGGCCATTCAGAAACACACGAGCCTGTAATGGAAATGTGTCCCAAATATGTGTATTTTCCGTAAACTTCATGAAGAGCGTCTCAGTGGCCCGGGAGCTCCCCGCGGGCCCCACACTCTGACGGCAGGTTATAGTGCGTCAGTGTACAGGCCGCCTCGGGCCAGCCCTGCGGCCGCTCCTGTAAAAACCATCGTGAAAGGCCCACACTGTTCCCGCGCGATTGACTCCCACACCTCCTGCCTCCATTTGGACAAGCTTCCCTTGGAAACTTTTAATTAAACAGTGTGTTAGTGACAGGCGGAGTGCAGTCCCTGGCAAATGGTGTGCAGTGGAAGGGTGAGTGGAAGGGGGACTAAGAAAGCCTGTGCTGGGGGAAAGGTTCCTTGAGTCACTTGTCCGTAGCCAAAACCATAGCTGAATAAATATTGACAGCAGATCTTTATGTGGTGGTGTATATATACAACACCGGGCACTTTGGAATCAGACCTCGGGTTCAACGGAGCTCAGTCTTCAAAGTCATTCATTGCTATATAGAAAGACGCAATAAGGGGCAGAGTTACAAGGAACTGACGTACCTGCATAGATGCGTCAGTTTCCTTTCGCCAGCATCAAATGGACTTGCGCCATCATGGATGCGCTGTATTTACTAATACAGTGCTCCATGGTGCAAGGATTAATAGATGCGTCCGAAATTCGAACGCATCTGTTGGCCCAAAAATAACGCATTGCTAGAATTGTGTCGCAAGCACAACACAACTCCAGCAATGTATTTTGAGGCCTATACTTACTGTACTGCGTCACTCCTTAGGCGTGCTTCAAGCGCAGTGGCGTCCTAAAAGTGGCGCAGTGAAATCTTTTAGATTTCACTCCATCACATTATACCTGACGCAGGTATAATGTTGCCGCCTTTGCATCAAAAGAATTTACGCAAGGGCGGTGCAAGGAGGCGCAAGGGGCTTGTTAATCTGCCCCTAAGACTGTATATTGTATTTACGTGCTTTTTGTTACTACCCAGAGGCTCTACTGAGTCTCTGGCTTTATCCTGAGTGACTCAAGTCCTAATGCCCTTTGTAAGCCGACGTTTCATTTAAGTCTGGCCTAAGTGCAGCTTTACCTGTTTTGTGATGAGAGACCTATTGTGGACAATGTCAATACTTACAGTGGACTTTGGGTCAGGCCACCGCTTATCATTGGCTTTCTTGTCTGTCCCACTTGCTTCTAATTAGATGACCCTCCTTTCTCTCCTTCTGTTTGTCCCTCCACTGGAGAACAGCTTCCTCACCATCCTTCTGATGGGATGACATGTATCCTCTCAATAGTCACATCCAGGAACTATGTTTTTCTTTAGCTTTTAGCACTCTGTGGAAGTGCATGTGTTTACTTGCCTTCTCCCCCCTCCCCCATCCCCTGTGTGCTGCTTCCCCATTTACATTCCCCATGATTTCCATGTCACTCCCCCACCCTCATTTCATCTACTGCTTCCTCCACCCTCCATGACTTGCTCCTTTTTTCCTTTTATATAACTTCCTTCTCTGGTGTTCCCCTGCTTCTCCCTGATTGCCGTTTTCTGCGGCTCATTGGTGACACTTACTTAATCCCCATCCCTCCTGCTTCTCTGTTGCTCTCTCGCCCCTCCCATTTTTTCCTGTAATTTAAGAAAAAAACATTTTAGGAACTGCAATGTGGCATCGGCCTGCTTCATTCTGTAATTATGATTTCACCTTTTATTATTTATTTGTTTTACATTTACCACTCCAAGGTAAGTGCCTGCCATCTTAGAATGGTAAAAACACAGCAGCTACACGCAAGCATGGCAATGATTGCACACATATATGTCATCAAGCTGAGTCCGCTGTAGCATCATATATGATGAAGAATGCACATATTTAATCATCGCATTGGCTTATTTATTTTTTGCCAATAATCAATAGTATTGACCTAAAGCATAGCCAAAAGGTGAGGCTTATTGGCTTAGAGAATGCTTGTTTAATTCGGTTTCTTTGCTTTCCTTCACATGTTCAGAATTAATGCTACAAGTCTGTAGTGCTCAAGCTGAGCATCATCACATTGAGAAGACAGGGATGGAAGATCTGAGACCTCTTGTTCCATACCAATGTAATTTGGTTGATTGTTGTTGGGCTCCTTCTTGTTCCTCAGCTAAGGTGGTACAGCGGAAACAAAAGAATGAGAGTAGAGACTGCTTCTCCATAAGCTCTTTATTAGTACGATACAATTATGTGGATTGAGTCAACTACAGCCATTGCACAACCAGTGCTAGGAATCACTTAGGTTTGTTCACTATAACTATGGTAACTGGCATTATGCCGTAGAGGAGGATCAAATTATGTAGCGGGCTTGACTATCTTATGCACCCAAAATTGGCAAACTATGCAGCAGCCAAGACAGGTCAATGACTCCAAAAACTCCAACTATGAAGCAAAAATATTTCTTTAATACTAAGGATAGGTTATGAAGAGGCAATCGGGTTCTATTGCAATGTTCAGTCCCTGCTGAACACTTGGAAAGTAAGAAGTAGTGTAACTGACCAGAACGAATATCTATTGAAATATCAGAATGTTTGGTTGTAGAACAGAAAACCTTCCCCATGTGATACCTGGTTCAACCATGAATGGTGTGACATATGGCCCTTGAAGAAGCTTATTGGAATTCTCTTAAAGTGGATCATCATCCCTACTTTACATCACAGAAACTGGAGCTAAATTGCTTACCTTTTGTTGCAACACCCAGGGCACATTTCCTGCTGGAAAACATTGCTACTTTAAAAGCATGTACTGCCTTTTCCAGTGGCGGCTTCCACTTAGTCGAACGGGTGAGGCAGGGTCGGATTGAAAAATTAATTCAATTGTGACTTACCTTGCTGCTGGAGCGCCAGACCGCCGCCTCCCCTCTCTTCGTGTTATCCTCTGAAGCAGGAAGCACCGGGGCACACAGGCTCCCCTGATCCAATCACAATGCTGTAATGCAGTGTTGTGATTGGTCTGAGTGCCGTGGATCAGTGCAAAGATGGGGACAGGGAGCCTGTGAATGTTCCTCACCAGGCTGTGTAATGCAGCCTTGTGGGGAACATGCAAAGCGCACAGGACTGTTTGGCCGGCCCAAGAGGGCTAGCCAAACCGTCATGCTCACTTAAGTGCCAAACATTTCTCCCCTTGCTGTGATGACAACCATGCCCTGGCCCGCCCTGCAAAGCTGCATGACAAAGGGAAAATAAAATCATAATACCTACTGTTATTATCATTTTATTTTTCCTTTTTCCACTGCAAAAAATGCAGTGGAAAACCTTAGTGGAAGAGTCGCTCTTTTCTCCAGAACTAAGGCAGTCCTGATACCTGTGTGCCAGGGCTGCCATTGGGTTTGCTTCTTTGATATATCTAATATGAGTGGCTTTTCTTCATCGTCATAACATTAAGACACTCTCATCAATGTTATAAAGAAATATAAACCACTGCAGTAGGACATCCCACCAATGTAGGGATATTCCAGACACGTTATATCAGCAAAATATTGGGTTACATAGAGAAAGGCCAAACTTAGGCTCACCACAAACCTGAGTTTCGTCTATACCTTTACACAACTTCAAACCAAATTATGATTTTATTGCACTCTCAAACCTAGTTATTGGTCTGACAATGATCACTTCTGTCACCACAGGGGAGGAAATGGGCTTGTGCAAACACTAAACGCTCCTGGAAAGCAGTGCAGGAATACATTCTGGGGCAGATTTACAATAACTGGCGCATCCGTGCATATCAGCAGCAATGCGCCAGTTATTGTGCGCCAAGCCTCCACCACCATGGATGCGCTACATTTACAATGCGGCGCACCATGGGGCAAAAACGGCACAGATGCGTCACGCACCTGTACCGCAAAAGCGGCGCATTGCTGGAGTTGCGTCACAAGCGTGACGCAGCTCCAGCAATGCTCTGTGAGGCACTATTGTTAGAATGATGCGTCAATCCTTACGCCTGCTTGAAGCAGGCGCAGGGTTTTGACGCAGCATGGGCTCAAAAGTGACTCAGTGAAATCTTGTAGATTTCACTCAGCCACTTTTAGTAGGCGTTCCTGTGCCGGAACATCCCTCCCTGGGCAGGAACGCCTCCTTTTGGTGCAGGGCTTTACAACGTGACGCATCTCCCAGATGCGTCACGTTGTAAGTACCGCGCTCCATGGCGCATCTTTAGCGCCGCCGCTGCGTCACATAAGTGATGCAACTGCGGCGTAAAAGCGGCGCAAGGGGCTTGTAAATCTGCCCCTCTTTTTCTTTCTGAAAAGCAGTATTCTACATTGTAACTTCTGTTCGGTGGATCTTTCAATTGTCTGGAGTGTTACATTGTATCAGAGGAAAATATAGTCTCTTGTGTTTAACCAACAGCAAATAAACCTCCTAATAAATATCCTGACAGGGACAAAAAAACACAAACAAGTCCACCAGCATCTGGTGATGACATAACTCCTCTTCATGTTGCTCCTCACTCTTAAATTTCATATTGTGAGACATTCTCTCATACAAGTTAGGGTGACCAGATTTTGAAAACCAAAAACCGAGACATTTCACAAAAATAGAAGAAGGACTACAATTTTACAACAACCAAGGTGCACAGAATGACAGCGTTCATCCCCATAGAAATACGAACAACGAAGCAGTATGGGAATAAATTAAATGCAACTTTTAAACCCATTACCATACCTGCAAATTAAATTGCATTCGGATAAAAGCTGCTAACTAATCCTGCTTTGGAACACAGAAAAACGTGCCTCATACTGTTTTTAGTCGACCGTCTCGGAAAACCGAGCCATGAGCTAACTTTGCCTGAATCTGTTGGGACAGCTTGTGAAATCCTGGGACTTTTCTGGCAAATCTGTGACGTCAGGTCACCCTGGAACAAGGATATGAATGGCAGGGTGTGTGATAGCTTTACTGAAATTAAGCACTGACACTTGCGTTGGATGACAGACTTAAGTGAGCTACTGGTGACAGGTTGTCTAGGAAACCTCCTTCAGAGGTGGTTATGGAGTCGACCATGGTGTTGCATTGCTTTGAGAGGAGGTTGGAGATGTGCAGTGACTTCTTGCAGTCATTGCAGTGCTGAACTGCTCTTAGAGGAGCCTTAAGCTTGAGATGAGTGGTATCTAGGTGTCTGCACTGTTCTTAGTTGTGTTCAAAGCTTGTGGAGGGTGGACATAATTTTCTTTGTCACTGTGCTGCTCTCAGAGGAGCCCAGAGTGTGCTACTTATTCACCTGTATGATCTATGAACTATTTATTATTTGTAGAGTTTTATATAGCGCACACTAGATACGAGACATCGGATACAAGAGCGCTTTACTTGAGCACCAGTTTTGTTACATTAGGACACATTCATTTTTGTTAGGCACGGGGAGATTAAGTGATTTGCCCAGAATCACAGGATGTTGAGCGTTGTTGCCGAGACTCGAACCCAATCCCCCAGCTTCGAGGTCAACTGCTCTAGCATAAGACTACATCCCTTCCCAAACTATGGGAGCTGAACTTCATCCTCTGCCATTTGGGTAAGCTGCTACAGCGTAGGGCCTGATTTACAGTTTTCAGACCAGATTACTCCATCAATGATTGTGACGGATATCTTGTCACCTTATTACAACTATATTAGATCCTATGGCACTTGTAATAAGGTGAACTGGATATCTGACACGTTTGTGGCGGAGTAAACCGTCCTCTAACTCTAACCCAGGTCCATAGTCAAGAAATATATAATAACTTTGCAGTTAGGTTATCATTATGAAATTTGTGTAGACTTATTAGATTCACTTGTTCATTTATTCATGCTTAAACAGTGCTATGATGTACATGTGTTTGTGTGAAGGATTCAGGACCAGACTGGACACCAAAAGCAGCTGTGACAAAAATGTTCAAACCAGCCCCATGTTGCAGCGAACACGTGAATGTACAAAACGTTAAATTAAAGCAAGGCATCCATCACTTTTTTGTTTACTTCAGTGCAACACCCTAAGTGACACTGTGCCACTGGAATCAAACTACACTTGAATGAAGAGCCACAATCAGGAGGAACAGGTCTTGGGTTGCTTGTGTTCCAATTCAGGGAGGACTGGCATGGCAGTTTGGGCTGGACTGTTCCGATTGGAGCAGGCTCAAGACTGATTTGCATATTGATGGGTCAAAACTGAGGTGGCATGGTGTACAAAAGAATGGTGGACTGGGGTGTATCCTCAGTAATTACTAGTAACTGAGATTAAATCAATCATTTCATCTATCACTCAGTTTGCAAAAGTGTTGTCTTTGCTGTCAACACATTTATAAGCAGCACATATAAAATATTATTTTTCCTTCTACTGGTTACTCATTAATATGTTATTTTAAGTCTGTAATAATTGTTTTTAAAAGGAGTAAATTACGTGATTTTATTGATTGAAATCAACTTCTATAGTTTTTTGCAACCACTGTTTTGACAGAGACTTTGAACTGGAATTCCCCACCTAAATATTTCTATGCCAGAACACTAACTTATGTTTATCCCTCAAGATGGTGTTAATAATGTTTGACTTAGAGCATGAATGCTTCTCCCAAGTGCCTTTTGATCCCCACTAAACATGAAATCTTTGCCTGTTAGAAAGAAAAAGGAAGAAATAGGAATATTCTAAAAGGGTAAGAATACGTCCAGGAAGGAGGGTTGAAGGGGCACTAACTACCCCCATTTCATCTCTATCAGTAGGGTTTTAACCGTCTCCTGGGAGTCAAATAATAAAGATAGTTTCGGCCATCTCTGAGGTACTTTTATTCTCACCTTTATCTCTTTTGTTCTGCTGAGTAGATCCCTGTATGTGTGTTTGTATTGTCTCTCCCATTCCCCTTTCTCCATCCCAGGCGTTGGCCTGCGTAGGGATGTTGTAGCAGCCCTATGATGAAGCATGCCACTAGTGGGTGATGGCAATTTAAAAATCCTTTGCATCTTTCTTATGTGATATTCTTACCCTTTTAGAATATTCACATTTGCTTTGTGATATATTTACCCTATTAGAATATTCACTTTTCTGGGAAATAGCTCCCCCGCCTAGGGAGAGAACGCCCCTGAGCACAACGTGAAGGGAACCAAAAGGTCTAGTTCAATAAGCATCAAGTAGTCAATAGTTCATATTCAGATTGGAAATGTCCAGCTTTCCGTATTTATTTGAACATGCTGAAGGTGTATCTCTGTTCGTAACATGTAACAGTGAATGTAATCCACATAAAGTTCATTGAATTAAGATATATTCATTATCACACATCCCAATGCATTTCGGGCGGAGCCCATCGTCAGGGGATTACTCTACAACAAAAAGCAAAAGACCAAGCTGTAATGGCTTGAATATGCAGTAATACAGCGAACAAAAATATTACATGTGAAATATGCATCAAAGTAAAGCAGGAGATGAAAACAGTAGGTGAAAAAGCAAGGTGAGACCCCCGAGCGGGGAAAACTGAAGATACAACGTGATAATAAGAGGAATGACCGAGCGAGGTTCCCAAAAAAGAAATACGGAAACAGGTAAGAGACTAAATCCGTGCTCAAAGAAATTCACTCGTGAACATGCACTCGATAAAAGGGCGGTGCGTGAAACGCGGTATGTGCCGGAGTCAGAGACCGGGTACACATGCAGGTAAAAACGGTATAGGGGTCCCGAGTAGGGTACTTACAAGTGTGACAACTACGCAAGGACTCCGCGGAGTTCCGTGACGATCAACAGCCGAGTGGTGGGGAATCGGGATAGAAAAGTGGAAGCCAAGTGCTAAACAGAAAAGAAGGACTAAGCGGCCAGAGAGGACAGTAGAGAAACTCAGTGAAAGGTTTGAGCGCCATATTTGAAGGTGCAAAAGATAAGTGAAGGCTGACAAGATACGTGCAAAAGTAAAGAAATTAAAACATAGCATGATATTCACGAAGAACCAGATCATAAGTAACAAAGAAATTCTATGCGGTCGTTGAGCCCAAGGGGGACCATCGTGGACAAATAACGGATCCAAAAGTTCTCGCGTTTTAGTAGATAGTTCTTATTGTTCAAGGTGATCGGGACTTGTTCCAATATTTGGTATTTGAGTTGAGCCACTGTGTGTCTATTTTCCATGAAATGGGTAGCAACAGTAGATTTTAAGTTCTGAGTACGGATATTACTCTTATGTTCTAAGATCCTTACTCGGATCTTTCTTTCGGTGTGGCCGACGTAACATTTGCCACATGGGCATTTTAAGACATAAACAATGTTCTTGCTGTTGCATGTGGCGCTCACTTTAAGTTTTATGGCGTTGCCTTTCATGGGGTGGTTGATGGAGTTACCAAGGATACAATTGTTGCAATTACTGCAATTGTGACAGGGTTTGAGACCCGTGTAGGTGACGCTAGTGTTGGGTCCACTGGTTTGACTCAGGATTTCCTTGAGGTTCTTTCCCCTGGTAAATGCAAAGATAGGAGGCTGGTTGAACAATCCCTTAAAATCAGGTTCCAAAGTTAGGATTGGCCAATGTTTGCGAATGATTTTCTGGAAACGATTGGATGCTTTAGAGTATTTGGAGACCACCACCAGGCGATCGGAGGGTGTCTTCAATTTGGGTTGCAATAAAGAGGCTCTAGTGCATTTCTCGCTCCTCTGGGTTGCCAAATCTAGTATGGGGGTGGGATATCCACGTGCTCGTAGACGTTCCAAAACAGTCTTAATTTGCATTTTGCTTTCATCTTGTTTGGAAACAATTCTTTTGACCCGTAGTATCTGAGCATATGGTAAGTTGTTTTTCAATCCCATGCGATGGAAGCTTTGATAATGTAAGGTTGAATTCCTGTCTGTAGGTTTGCGGAAGATGGTGGTGGACCATTCTCACAGTTCTCTCAGTATTTTCACATCCAAGTAATGGACGCAATGTTCGCTGTAATCCCAAGTGAATTGTATCCGTTGGGTGATGTTGTTCCAAGTGGTTAGAAAGGTAACAAGAATTTCGGTGGTGCCTTCCCATAGGAGGAATATGTCGTCTATGTAACGTAGGTATAGCCGGCCATGTTCTCGCCAGATGTTTTGACATAAGATGTAGGATTCCTCAAAGATTCTCATGTATATATTGGCGTAGCAAGGAGCTGCCGAATTTCCCATGGCCGTGCCGTTGAGTTGTAGAAACCATTTGTCGAAGATAGAAAAATAACTGTGGTATAATGTAAACATGGTAAGTTCCATCAAGAACACTTTAAGATCATGGTCAAGATCAGATTGGGCCAAAACTTGTTCGATAGCTTCGATCCCTCTGTCATGGGGGATCGAGGTGTACAGGGAGCAGACATCCACTGTACACATGATCAGTTGAGAGTTTTTCAGTTGGTTCATGACCGGTTCCAATTTGAGTAAAAAATCGGTGGTTTCCTTTACAAATGAATCAGATGTTATAACGAATGGTTGGAGATATTTATCCAAGAATTTTCCCACGTTCTCATGGATACTACCTCTCGTCGCCACAATAGGTCGGAAGGGTGGATTTGTCGGGTGTTTATGCAATTTCGGTAGCATATACAGTACCGGAGGTCTCGGGTTGTTGGGTGTAAGATATCTCTTGGTTCTATCATTGATAGTGCCGTTTTCAAAGGCCCTGTTGATGATGTGAGTCAAGTAATTGGTATATTCCTGGGTAGGATCCCCCGGAAGAACATCATAAGTGTTGGAATCCCCAACGTGGGCTGTGACCTGTTGTTCATAAAAGGTGGTGTCCATGATCGCTAGGGCACCACCTTTGTCGGCGTTTTGACAGATGATGTTGGGATTGTCTGCAATTTTTCGTAATATGTTTCTCTCTTTGCGGGTGAGATTCCCATGGGTAGCAGGTTGTAAGAAAGGTAAATTCAATATTTCTTGTTTCACCAAGTTCTCAAAGGCATCAATGATTTTATGGCTTTGAGGAGCCAAGAAAGTGCTATGGGGTCGTAATCCTCGAAGCATGTCTTCCTCGTGAGTCGTGATAGGGCTGATGTTTTGGAAATAGTGTCTCAATCGAATGTTTCGTATCAGTTTGAAAGCACTCACTTCAAGTTCCAATGTGTTGGTACAAGTGGTGGGAACAAATGATTGTCCTTTCTGTAAGGTGTTGATTTCATCATCAGACAGTGTGATGGAGGAAATATTGATGACGAGATTGTCGTCGGTGTTCAGCGTCTTCCTTTCGGCTTTTTGCTTTTTGTAGTTGGAGGAGTTTTTTCTGCTTCCTCGGCGGGTTTTTCCCGTCCGGGATCTTTTTGTTGGTCGGGACCTGATTCTAAAAAATGGACCGCAGAGTCAGTGGAGGTACTCGGAGTCTGGGCATCAGTATCTGGTCTAGCCGGAGTTGGTCGTGATCTTTGATCCTCTTCAGAAGATGAGGTTTCATTGGCAGAGAAGGGATTGTAAGGTTTGTTGGGGCGTCGGCGGGCGTACACCTCTGCCCAGGTGTACACCTCGCCGAGCTTATAGTCTATGGTGTCTCTTTTGAATTTACGTAGTTTTCTCTCTTGTGTTTCCCGTATATGCTTGTCCAGCTGGGTATTCACATCCTCCAACATTTTTTTGAGTTCTTCTTCGGACATGGCATCGTCTAGCTCCTTTCTAACGCTGGTGATTTCATGAGTCAGTTCATCTAATGTTTTGGCTAATTCTTCCACGATCAGGAAGATCAGATCGAGGGAACATTTATTCAAAATAGAGTACCAGCGTTTTCCCCGAGTAGCACACCACAATCCATTACAATCCTACAACTTGGATTATATCTGCTGTGCGAGCTCCTCATTCTTTTTTCAATATTCACTTTTCCTCATTTTCCTTTCTGTGTGTGGAAGATGACAATACATTGACGAATTAATATTTTTTTTTTTGAAGGAGACTGTTAGGTGAAATGCACATAACGCACTTTCCTCTTGTCCACTCACGCTTGAGCCCAAAAACATGACACTTGATGGGCACATGTGATGCAAACACTGTGTCAAAAATTCCACTAGTACTCTTATTTATTGCCCACAGAATGTTCCTCCTTTTGGCAAGGAATCCCTTTTGTTAGAGACATAAAAGTCTTTGCGATGCAAACATAAAAACAAAATACTTGCTTTTTTAATCTCAAAATTGGTCATTATTAGATGGGATCTCTTTGAAAATACTCCATTCCCCAGTAATTGGAAATGGAAGCCTTAAAATGCTTTTATGCTCGAATGTCACTAAATGCAGTATTTTATAACTATAACAGGGAAGAAGGATTTCTTGCAGATAAAGCCGTAGGATGATGTCAATGGACAGACATGGCAAATCTATAATTATGCCCAGATTTTTAAAACTCGGAGGTTGCAGTGGCAAACTTAAAATCTTGCTTTTATCTCATTTTGTGCAAGCAAGGGGCAGTACCAAAATCCAGAACTCAAAAAACAATATTAATTTACCGCAGCCTACAGAATAAGAAATGCCATGACTTTAACTGTTTCTATTACAGTAGCAGGGAGTCACTGGCTCCCTCATTTTGTCCCTCTCAACTGCATAGAAAGCTAGTGCTTTAGTTTTACATCAGAGCTCTGTGGCAGCACCCACAAAGAAATGGTAGACAACTCCCCCCATATCCAAAGTACTGGAGAGAGGCTACAAGGTCTGACTGAATTTACCATATTTTCATCTGGCAAGTCTGGGGTATTCCCATCTTCGGGTCACAGAGACAACAAGCTAACCACTTTTTATAACAGAATCCGAAACGAACTGCACTGAATTTATTTTGTTTGTTCATGCTCTCGTATGGCGCATCGCCAAGAATATTTTTAAAATACATTAATGAATTAACAAACTGCTATGCCTAGTTTAAATTTTAATCACTCAGGTGAAATTTCCTAATTTTGCATTTCATAACATTTTCAAAATTTCTCCACATTTTGAGATACGCAAATCTGAGTAATTTATTTAATAAACACACACTCCCCTCCTTGATGCACTGCATCATCCGTCTTTTTTATCTCCAATTTTTTATCTGAAAGTGTCCCTCATTTCCCTTTAGTATTGAGGATGCCTCCTTTTGCCATTTCTTACCTTTTCCCGCTTCTCCCTGCACTCCTTCCACCGTTTTGCTCATTTCGCTTTCTTTTTTTCTCTCTTTTCTTTGTTCGTTAGCACAGGTGCTGATGAACACCTGAGGGCAGCATAAAGATCTTCAGGAGACAGTTTCTTTTGACCGTGCAAAGATCTCTGAACAGAGTGCTCCATCAGCAGCAGCTCATGGAAGGCTCAGGATGATTGAGGAGAAAAGGCCCGAGGGGCAGATCTGGTCATTATGTGTCCAGTCATCTCTCTGACCTTGCCCAATGATAAATTTCCTTAAGACCATTTGTTAACCTCGTGTCTGGCCTTGTTCTCCACTATCTCATTTAACCCAACTCCAAAAACTCGCTGAGAGCAGCTGATGCCCATTGTTTCTAAGACTACCAGGATAGATCTTTGCAGTATCACAAGAAAACATGGCAGCACTGCTGCCTTCAGAGTAGACCTGACCTAGGCAGTTCACACACCATCTACCTAACCAGTGGACTCGAGTAGGCCCTGGCCAATGCCCTGCTTGCAAGTGTGGCAGAGAATCTGCACATCTTTAGTTCAAACTATTTCCATGTAAATAAAGAACTATTCCATATTATGTTTAAAGAGTGTGGCAGAGTCCCCTTCTACACATTTTATACTGGCCTCTGTACTTGTGCCAGCTTATCCCTGTGACCACTCTGGTGGTGCACACTGTTGGAATACTTTGCATCTCTTCACCTACCTGGTGATGCTGTGCATGAGACACAACCAAGCAGGGATTGACACATCAGTAGCAGCCCTCATCTCCTCCCCAGAGGGTATAGGGAGGACTACGCGTTGCTGGGAGAGAAGTGGCCATGCAGTAATTAGCTCCCTTCCTGTTGGGTTATACAACCAATTGGGAAAACAACTGTGTTTTAAAATTCAGGTGAGAGGCTACTGATCACTGACTGACCCCACATACTTTACAACCATGTGCTTTTCAGACAGGAACTGAAGCCATGGAGTATGGAGAAGGTAGAAACATGCTGGTGGTCACGAGTCAGCAGCAGCCTTCCAGGCCCCACACCCCACCTGCACTAAATCAGCCCCAACTTTCTAGCCTCCTGGGAAAATGTCTTGTGCCCGATAGGGCCAATTTGGGCCTGGGGTGAGTCAACATCATACTTGTGTTTGTTCATGTGCAAATTTCTTATGTAAATTTTCATGCATGTGTAATTCTCACGTACAATTCTTGAGCACATCTTGGGAAGGAAGGGATTCCTTTTTATTTGTATTTCTACTCATAAGAGTGTAAAATCCCACGTGTAGCCAGTAGGGAACTGATTACTGCAGAGCAAGATCGCCGTCATGGGACTGTCTGCCAAGCAGAAGTGATCCATGCCCATGGACTTCGAAGTACTGAGAATTTGTGGTTTGCTCTCTGAGCAGCCATTGTCGGGGAAAGGTTTTTTTTTTTTTTTTTTTACAGGATATATTCCTTCAATGGCAGAATACAACCTACTTGTACAAATCATCTAGCATGTTGGGGATATTAATTTACTGGTCGCTAAAGATCTAATAATGGCTATAAATATTATTTATTTGCTATGGACTAGGTTAGTGTATAATAACATGCTTATCTACTGACTTCCCAGAGTCTGCTGAGCCTCTGGCAGGTTTGCTTCAGTCTAGGTGCCAGCACTTGCCCTGGGATAGCGCACGGGAGGGACCAGGGGGAGCCTGTCTGTTCTCTTGGGCCTGCAAGCCTAGAAGACATTCTTAAGGGTAACGAGTCAAGAGACTACAACAGGGACGGCCAAGATTCTCATCAGGAAACACAATGAGTAGCTCTGTCATCGTTTATAGCTCCCTGCATTGCTCCGATAGAAGGCCAAAGCCTTGTGATGAGTGGTTATGCAGGTATGTACGTCGTTACTATGCATGCTTTTACAACGCATGCCTTTACCACGCAAATTTTACAACGCAAGTCCTTACAACGGCTTGCGTTGGGGGGCGCTGGATAGTGAATAGTTTAATTTACTATTCCAACTCCAGTCCCCGTGGATAGTAGGGAATGTTTTGGATAGTAAATTAAACCATTCCCTATCCTACAGCGCCCCCAGCGCAAGTCGTTGTAAAAGTGGCGTGGTAAAGGTAGTGCGTGGTAAAAGTTGCGTTGTAAACGCTGTTCCCCGTTATGCAGTAGTCAATGCCTCTAAACTGCTCTTTATGGAAGTTGTTTACCACCAGAATATCACCAGTACGTGAAACTAAGGCCATGCGCTAAATCACCTAATATCCTGGCACCTATGAAGGTAGGGCCACTGTTAGAAGCCAAACAACCTATACAGACTGACACAACGCTTCCCGTAAATCGAAATTCTGCCATCACCTGCAGACGAATTATACACCAGATTCCTCATTTTAAGCAAAACATGGCCCAGTAGAAGCACAGCTGTCGGTGGTATTTCCACAGCAGTCTAGTAACAATTGAAGCTAGGGATTCGAAAGAATCAAATGTTATTGGTCAGGGGGGGTTGTAGTGTCGTTGCCTGGCTTTAGGCTGACTCTGCCCCAGACCCAGCAGCCTTTCAGGATCTTTGGCCTCTGTGGAAATCTCCAGATTCCCTTAAAGTTCTGTCTGCTCCTGAATAAATTGAATCAAGACTCAAAGGCAGTCATCGCCGAGTGTTCTTTGAAGGCCATAAAATTCAGAGCTGCTTCCTGACTTCCTCCCTAAATAACAATGCAAACTGTGCGAATTAATGTGAAGTAATTAACTCTAATTACTGCAGAGCGATACAAATTGTACAGCAGACATTAACATGCAGCCATTAGGGAATCCCGCGTGTTGGTCTGTTCTTGCCTTCTCCGCATAGGGCACACGCTTTGATGGGCCAAGGTTATGAAAGTAAGGGTTGACTTGAGCTACGACTCTCGCTGAAAAGACACATCACCCTCTGCGACTTTTATTCACATCACGCGAAGGGTGCGCTGATATCTGCCTGCACTTTAACAAAAATCACCCGAACATTTATTTGCAGCTGTTCTTCAGTAAGAAACCTGCTTCCTGCTTCAGTTCACAGGCTCAAAGTCCCTCTCTTCTACTTATACGATTAGCTTTATAGAAGTAACTTTTGCAATTCGAGAGACAAAAAAACATGCTGACAACCTCTGTACTTTTAAACAAGCATTTGAGTATAACTTGAAGTACATTTGTTACATTCTGGACTTAGAAGATGGAATGATCCACTGTGCCATAGACTGCCATTAAATCCAACGTGGCCTTTTCAACCACTTTATAGGTCCTGTTGGTCTGCATCATACAATTTTACATCAGATTTCCCCTGCACGCTGGCCACGCCCAACTGCACCAAAAGCTGAATGAAGGCTTTAATGGACAAGAAATCGGATCCTGCTTGGTCAGGGTTCAAGACTGGATTCGCCAGGTAACTTCGCTTCAATGCTTGCAATACTGATATTTACGGCCTTATTTATGAGGCCTTGCGACAGTTTTGCGCTTCTGTTGCGTCATTTTTTGTGACGCATCTGCAGCGTAAAACATGCCACCTGTTGTGCCCTATTTACAAAGTGACGCATCTAAGGAGATGCGTCACCTTGTAAACCCCTTATACCTGTGTCAGGTATAATGAATGCAGGGTGAGCTTTCCCCTGTAAGTAAGTCTTGCAGAAGTGACGCAGTGAAATCTACGAGATTTTACTGCGCCACTTCTAGGACGCAAATGCGTCAATATCTGCCTCACAGCAGGTGTAAGACTGACGCAGGCCCTTTCACATGGGGGTGTCCCATGTGAAAGGACATAATACTGGAGTTGCGTTACTTTTGTGACACACTCCAGCAATGCGTCACTTTTGCGCCTACAGATACGTCAGAAATACTGACGTATTTGTAACTCCTTGCAACATGATGCGTCATACAGTAAATATGGCACATCCATCATGTCGCAAGGAGGGCGCACTGAGAAGTGATGCATCGCTGCTTTCACGCGGCGATGCATCACTTCTCATAAATGAGGCCCTTTGTATTTAGGTCAGACCAACCCCTCTCCCTACAAATTGTACATCACGTGCAGAATCCTGGGTCGGTCTTAGATTCTTATTGTTTTCCATCCACCCTATTGAAAGGCTCATGTTATGTTATGTTATATACATTTATATCACGCACGGGTACTCAAGAGTGTCCCAGCGCGGAATCCAAAAAAACGGTGAAGAGCAGAAAGCAACTGCAAATTTAGGTGAACAACAAAGTTTTTTATTGTTTCCTAAACAGTCTGGGATCTTGAGTGTTCTGCAACTCGAATGGAAGGGAATTCCACACCACAGCCGCCCTGAAAGACAGGGAGCTGCCTCCCACTCTTGCAAGATGAAAGTGGGGGTCACTGCCAGACATTGCGAGGCTGAATGCAGATGTCTTCGTGGAGAATAGAAACTAAAACGTTTCCTAAGATAGAGTGGGCCAGATCCATGAAGGGCTGCATGGGACAAAGTAAGGGTTTTGAATTTGACTCGTTGCGCCACGGGAAGCCAATGCAGATTAAGCAAGTGTTGTTTTACGCTAGATCTGCCAGGGATGCTAAGCAAAGATCTGGCCGCCGCATTTGTATAACTGGTAGTCTCTATCAACTGGTATCCTGGCAGGCCGATGTACAGTGCTTTGGCATAATCAAGGCAAGTAAGAATCAATGCACGGATGACCATCTCCTTTGCTGCCCTGGGTAGCAAAGGCACAAACTTTCTAAGAGGTTTCAATGTGCCATAGTACTGGCCTGCTAATTTATTTATTTGCGTGGAGAACTGGAGATTCTCATTGAACCACATCCCCAAATTCTTGACTGCCTGACCCGAAGAGCTGGGTAGAGGGTAGTCTGACGGCCAAAGAGCCTCCCTGAACTGCAGAGGAAATTATCCATATAGAAGAACCTCCTACTTATCTTCGTTGCACTTAAACTGAGCCGATGCCAACCCTTTAAAAACTGCAGTGAGACAGTTTTTTAGCCTGGACTGGGGATGTATCTGTATCCCTCCAGGTAAAGAGAAGCTTGGTATCATCCGCATAGGCAATGATCTTTGCTCCCAGCTCTTCTGCAAGATAAATCAAGGGGGTGACATATAAATTAAAAAGAAGAGGGCCTTTTGAGGGGCAGAAGAGAACGGAGGTAGCCATACTTGTTGTGATCTATCCTCTAAGAATGACTTAAGCCATTGCCACGCTAGACCAGAGACACCAATATTTGAGAGACGGGCTAATAGCTGAGAGTGTGGTACTGTATCGAAGGCGGCAGAGAGGTCTAATAAAATCAGAGCCGCTCTGCCACCAGCATCTAAGCACTCTCTAAAATCTTCTGAAATTTCCACAAGCGCCGTCTCTGTGCTATATGTGTATCTGAATCCAGATTGGGCTAGATGGAGCAAGCCAGATGTTTCAACAAAATTGGCGAGCTGTTTGAAGACCGCTTTCTCGCACACTTAGGCCACCGCCAGAAGAAGGGAGATAGGACGGAAGCTAGCAGGAGTGGAAGGATCCAGAGATAGCTTTTTAAGTAAAGGAAGAAGTTTGGCCTGCTTCCCCTCTCGTGGAACAGTGGCGGTCTGGAAGGACATGTTAATAAGAGTCTTAACCTCCAAGTTCATCGAAGGGATATTCCACCATTTAATCTTTCTACTGAGAATGCCCCTTATAACTTACCTCAAAGCATCACAATGATTGTCAATGTTTTCACATCAAACCCAGGATGTTGAACACTACCTACATCAGGCTCCCAGACAAATCCATTGTTATACTAGAAAGCAACTAGAATTGGATGACCAAATTTGAAAACCAAAATGCAGGAAATTCCACGAACCTAAAGTAGGACTACAATTTTTCATTGACTGGGGGACGAGACACAGAATGATTCACAACCATTGAAAACACAGATAGTGAGGCGCAAGTGGGAATTAAATTAAACATTTACACTTTTACACATATCTTATTTATTAGACAAATTGCTTTGTGCCAGAGGCTGCTAACAACTCATGTAGTTAAACACATGAAAACTTGCCTCCCTCTGTGTTCACTCAACTGGCTATGAAAACTAGGACATGAACTAAATTTATTGCAAAGACACTGACTTTTGCAAAGTATTTCCCTCAAGCTTGATGGCATGATTGTTAAGTGGTATGAGAACTCTGGATGTAATGGATAAACAAATATCTAAAACTCATATATTCATTTTAAGGACTCTGTTGTGAAAGTCATCCCTGACAGAGAGGATAGCAATTGTGGTCCTGTAGGTAGGGTACACATTTGAATGTAGTAGGAAAGTCAGCTAATGATAATCTGAAGGTTTCTTCTACTGGAAGACCATTTGCAAATGGGTTACCACTTGAAGTAGGTGGTAAAATGTGAATGTTTTGCGACCGCATTTGGGTTACAAAACATTCCTATATGTCGATGCGATTCAGTATTAGGAAGGGATGCCCTAAATAAACCCCTTCCTAATAGCGAATCACTAACTCGTTTTGAGATTCGATAATAGGTTACTGAATTGCAAAACAGGGTTTAGTACATTGGGAAAGCCTTTTTTTGGGTCACAAAACGGCCATTTGCGACCCTAAAAAAGGTACATCCAAGTGGCCCATAGTCTCTCTGCATGAAAGCACAAATATACGCCATGCAAGGGATACTCCGGTGAATTGATCCACCAGATCTGCATTCCGTTCTTAAATTCATGGGCCCTCTGTCTGAACTGATCCACAATGCCTCCTTTGGTGTTTAGTGATGAGCGCACATCCTAATTTTATTCCAAGCTAGTTTCTGAATTAATTAACTCGATTATTTCCTTGCCAACCTCTTTTCTGAGAATTGAAGTTTTAGCTCGACTGAACTAAATACATTAGGAGATGAGCATCTTTTGGCAATTATTGGCCTGCCAGGGCAAGATTAGCTTTGACTAAGCATTGTTTCTTGTTGCCTTTTATGTTACAAAAAGTTCAACAAATCTTTGTAAAGTAAAAAACAAAAGCCTCACCCTTAGTGGCAATACTACTACTACTGCTATAATGAATCATTCTATTGGCACACGTCAGTAAAGCTGCCTCCTAGAAGTCTGATTCAAGGCAGAAATGCCTTGAGAACGTGTTAATAAACCCCATTGCTGATGCCCATGTACGACAGGTATTTATTTATTTATTTATTTATTTATTTCAATTTGTATAGCGCATTATCACCCCGAGGTCTCTAAGCGCTTGTACAAGAGAAAAAAAAACAACTCTACAAAAACAGCTAGCCAACTTACAACACTCCCCATGCTTCTCGGAAGAGTATGGTTTTTAACATTCGGCGGAATGGCAGGAGATTAGGCTCCTTGCGGAAATTAAGTGGTGCAGGAAGCAAAGTGGAGAAAGCACGCCCGCCCAAAGTAGACAGGCGGAAACGTGGATTGACCAGGAGAGTGGCTTCAGAAGACCGCAGCACCCTACCAGGGGTATAGCCAGATAGTCTAGTTTTAATGTAACTGGGCGCGTTACCGTAGAGTGCCTTGTGGGAGATACACAATCCTTTAAACAATGCCCTCTGTCTAACAGGGAGCCAGTGTAACTGACGCAGGAGAGGTGAGGCATGCGTCTTCCTGGGCTTCTTAAAGATCAATCTCGCTGCGTCATTCATTACTGTCTGAAGCCTCGAGAGTTGTTGCTGGGGCAGCCCTATATACAGCGCATTGCCGTAATCCAACCGCCCCAGAATCATAGCTGACACAGCGTTTCTTAGGGTGGGAAACGACAGCAATTGGGAGATCTTACGAAGCTGTCTCAGAAGGCCAACACACGTCCCTACCACTACAGATACCTGCTTCTTCATAGACAGATTGCTATCAATGTGGATTCCCAAGCTTTTCACCACAGTTGCTGGTACCGGCGTCCTACCCAACTCCTTGGGCCAAAACCCATCCTTCCAAGAGCTGCCTGAGATGGTTATAGGCAGCACCTCGGTTTTGTCAGTGTTAATCTTCAAGGAGTTGGCGGACATCCAGTTTACCATGTACCTCAAGATGTTATGCAACCTGGCTTGTGCTCCTGGAGAATCCTCTATTTGGATGACGATCTGCGTGTCGTCCGCGTAAATATAAATCTGATTTCCATCTGATTAAGAGCTGAAATCAATGGCTGCAGGTAAATGTTAAATAGGAGCGGTGAGAGATCCGAGCCTTGCGGCACTCCACAGGTGATGGCCGCTGATGTTGATACTAGGTCGGACAACTGCACTTTCTGCGATCTATCTTGCAAGAAAAAGGTAAGCCAACCTAGTGCGGTGCCCCCAATGCCCAGATCTCTCACACGCGACAGCAGTTGACTATGACACACCGTGTCAAAAGCTGCGGAGAGATCAAGTAGCACCAGGGCCCCTGGGAACTTTTTATCAGCTCTACACCTCAATTCGTCCAAAATGGACACCATCACCAGCTCCGTACTATGATGTACCCGAAATCCAGCCTGATTCTGCTCTAACAGATCATTGGTCTCCAGATGCTTTGAGAGGTATGTCAGCACATGCTGTTCCAAAACCTTTGCTAAGAAGGGTAACTGGGAGATGGGCCTGAAATTCTTTAGAATTTAGACATCCGCCCCGGGCTTCTTGAGCAGCGGAATCAACCAAAGACTTATTTAGGAGGTTAAGAACATCCTCTTCCATCCCTGGCATAGCTAGCTTAAAAACCCCGGGGGGCAAGGATCCACCTGGGAGCCTGACTTCACCCTCCCTACCAGGCTGGCTAGCGTCTCCTTCGTAATCAAGGGAATAGTATTCAGGGGGTTATCGACTTTAGGACTAAGAGGCATAACTTGTAGTGAACATTCTAGGACGGGAGAGCGAGAGATTTCTAACAGGAGATCTTCAATTTTATTAGTGAAGAAATCCTGGAATTTTTGACAGTCCTCCTGCAAAAATTCAGGCCTCTGCTCCCTGTTCTTCCTCAATTCAGAGAGCACCTTGAAGACTTCTTTCTGCGGATTTTGGGCTGTTGCAATCCTAGTATAAAAAAACTCAGATTTTCGTGCTAGGATAGCCTTTTTATACGCGGCATTGGTGAACCTGTTGCATTATTGTCTTTCTCCATTTTCCCTGCTCAATAAGGGATTAGTATTTTAGTTAGTGCTCATAACTTAAAGATCTCCTGAAAGTTATGTATCTGTAAAACTAATTCTTTTCCTAGGAAATGTTACATAAGTTGTATTTATTGAACCCTCCTTGCAAAACGAAAAAAACTGAGTAATGGATACTTTATAATCTGAGTCTATGTAAACTGACCTGTCACTGTTGGGGTGTAAGACTAGTGGCATGAACTACCAGTTTCTCAATCCCTAAACACATATCGAAGGAAAATTTGGACAAGCACATCAAAAACACGCCTCCCTCTGAGCCAGTCGACCTTCTCTGAAAACCAGGAAGTGCAATGGTTTGGTGTGGATTAAACCCTCAATGATCCTGTATATGGAGAATCTGACCAAGGTGGGCCACCAGGTGTCCCACATATACAAACTACTCCGCCCTAGCTCCTCCAAGCTTAACGATAAGACAAACAGTTACTGGGATGCACACCTAGACACCGAACTCAGCGAGCAGAAGAGGCACAACCTCTGGCTGTCTCCGTCGAAAGACATGATCTCCCCGGTGTTAGCTCAGACGAAATTCTGGCTTCTGCACAAAACATACTGGACACCGGCTTGTTTAGCGGCCCTAGGGCTGAGGGAAAACGACCGACGCTGGAACTGTGACAGAGAACAAGGAGATCTGGCTCATCTCATCTTCCACTGCATTAAGATCAAAACATTTTGGAGGAAAATATTTGCCTTCATAAATAACGCATTAGGCTGCACACTTAAAGTAGGGTGCAACACATTTTTATTGGAGCGATCCAACATATAATAATACAGAAATAATAGCCCGGGTATCGTATTTTAAAGCGCTACACTATAAAAAGTTGGTCAGTTAACACCTTCGACACTCATGACGAGCTCAGCTCGTCATGATGTACACCTCTCATACACTCCTGACGAGCTGAGCTCGTCATGGAGCATGGGTTTCTGAATATTTCAGCACCCAGCGGGAATTGCTCTAGCAGCCATGGAGTTAAAAATACCCGTAGAACATAATAAAAGCAATGTAATGCTAAAAATTCAAGAATCACAAAACTTATGTGCACAAATTATTACACTTAAAACACATACGTTTTGTGATTCTTGAATTTTTAGCAAAAATGTTTTTATAAATAATGTGACCATGTGTTTTTATATTTATTTCATTGATTTTCTTGATGTTATTTTTTAACCATTTGATTCATTTTTCATCATGATTATATTTGTACGTAGTCAAGCATTATCATAAACGTGTCCAATGCATTTCGGGCATTAGTAGCATGCCCTTCATCAGGGAATAGACACTAAAAGCAACAAAATAAATCAACATTAAATATAGAAACATAATGATGTTTGTAAAGTAACAGTGAAAGGCATAGACAATGAATATACTAGCACAAAAACACATTAACGCGTCATAGTATGCCATTTTGAAATGTGATTGAAACATTATGAACCCTTATGCATTGTGAATATCAGAAATTAATTAGCAGTCGTTCACTTACATGCCTATGTGACGTCGATGTTGGGAACCTAAAGGGATTCAGATAAACGGAAAAGGTACGTCAAGTTTGTAAAAGGCTAGCTTGTAAAGGGCTAGCAAACGCGATTTAGCAGTATGTTCTGCGAGCGGGAAAACTAACCTGTATGGTTAATCGTTGAGCGAATTCTATCCGGTACGTGTCTCCACAGAACGCCGGTGAGAGCCGTAGCTTCCCGCGTTTACTATATTCAAAACATTGGTCGTCACCTGAGGTGTCACGTGTGACTAAGCTAAAAGAAATACTACCTTGACGATCGAATCGAGTTGTGAGTTATCAAGATCCCCGGGAGACGATTACCATTTAATAACCGATGGTATCATGTTAGTGATCACATGATCCAGATATTAATGAAGGAAAATAAATCGAAGTTGTGTTTTTAAGAACATTTTGCAGAACAACAACACAATGTTTCACAAATGAAGTTCATTGTCCTGGAAACGGTGTCCAAACAAGAAGGAAGAGACAATAACAAATACCTTCTGAGACGTGAGAATTACTGGATTCATAAATTGTCAACCCAGAAACCCATGGGTTTAAATGAAAGGATAGAATATTCTTGTTACCTTTGAGATAATGCTCTGTAGACTGACTTGATTATTATTGTGTATATTCCATTCACCTTTGACACTACACACCGTCACCCTTATTTAAATCACACAGTAGTGAAGGGAACAGGTCACCGTAATTGGTAAAAGCCATACGCATCTAGTTTAATTCCAGGTTCTATATATATATTTTTTTCTTAAAAACACAACTTCGACCAATGTTTTGAATATAGTAAACGCGGGAAGCTACGGCTCTCACCGGCGTTCTGTGGAGACACGTACCGGATAGAATTCGCTCAACGATTAACCATACACGTTAGTTTTCCCGCTCGCAGAACATACTGCTAAATCGCGTTTGCTAGCCCTTTACAAGCTAGCCTTTTACAAACTTGACGTACCTTTTCCGTTTATCTGAATCCCTTTAGATTCCCAACATCGACGTCACATAGGCATGTAAGTGAACGACTGCTAATTAATTTCTGATATTCACAATGCATAAGGGTTCATAATGTTTCAATCACATTTCAAAATGGCATACTATGACGCGTTAATGTGTTTTTGTGCTAGTATATTCATTGTCTATGCCTTTCACTGTTACTTTACAAACATCATTATGTTTCTATATTTAAAGTTGATTTATTTTGTTGCTTTTAGTGTCTATTCCCTGATGAAGGGCATGCTACTAATGCCCGAAATGCATTGGACACGTTTATGATAATGCTTGACTAGGTACAAATATAATCATGATGAAAAATGAATCAAATGGTTAAAAAATAACATCAAGAAAATCAATGAAATAAATATACAAATGATCAACGAACTCTGATTGAAAGCTGTTTTCTTCTAATAAGGGAACGCAATACAAGTGAGTGCCATATTAGGGATGGGACCAGAGTTCCTCTGGCCTCACATCACAAACATTTAACCGACGTCGTTGGACCCTCGACGCCTCCTTATTTGAGCACCACAAAATTGTCAAACGAATCTAATAACTATCAAATCAAATCATATCTGAACTAGCTGTGCATCAACCCAAACATTACCATGTGTTTTTAACCACATTAATTGACTCTAGAAATGTATCAGCAATTCAACAGTGAATAATAAATAATATATTTTGAATTTTGACATTGGGTTGTGTGTAACTTAACCTTTGTATATAAGAATTCATCCAAGTAGTTTTGTAAATTTGGTAACCTGCGCAAATACTCATTACACACTAGTCCACATGTCTCTACATTATATAGTGACTCCTAAGGATTCCGGCCTAAAAGTTTGGAAAAGGAAATTTGTTGTTTTGAATGCTTGTCACCCATTCCTTTTCCAAGTAAAAGGGTATCTCCCTCTACATTTTGTCACTTGTTGTAAAACATACCAAAGCCCATCAACTATTATGAGAAATGTTGTTGTAGTTTTTCTAGGTTGCCAGGATGGTTTTTATGCTGAAAGAAAGCAAAGTGTCTATCTAGAAATGGTTTCAGACGTCTATGGTGTCTACAAGTGGGGCGTTTGAGCAAGGAAGGATTCCTAGGAAAATAATTATATGGTTTCGAGTAAGTTTCATGTTAAAAATATTATTAAGGGTCTCCTCGATCCTCTCCAAAGAGGTCTAACACGTTTGCAGTAGAAAAGTAGATGATCAAGCTGACCAAACGGGGAACCACAACGCCAACTGATTGATAGGCCATGTTTATATAGGCATGCAGGGGAACAGAAACATCTGTGGGAGGGAGTCCCATATTTCTCCCCAGGAGGAGGGAGGGATAGAGGGCAATGTTGCTTAGTTCCTTGTTCAAAGAGAAACTTATTTAATAAGTGGCCATCATGTTGGATGTGAGCCGAGGGTTTATGGTATATCTCCATGGCCATATGTATGAAATGGTCTCCTAAGTTACATTTTTCCAAGACAGCCTTGAGGAAGGACCACAAGACTTTGTCAAAAGCCTTCTCTGCATCCACGGCCATGGCCATGGTGGGTGAAGGGAGCAGTTTAGCCTTCTCTATTACGTGACAAAAGGTTAGACTATTGTCTGCAGCCAATCTTCCCTTTACAAAACCAGTCTGGGATAGATGTATGAGAGAGGGGAGTATTTTATCCAATCTAAATGTTAGTAATTTAGTATACATTTAATAGTTGCATCCTGGATGAGCAGCAGCTGCCTGAAGCTCAATCTGGAGATGACATAGGTCCACGGGCCCTCCTCCTCTGCATGGGAAAACACCTGGTGGCCCACCACCCTCGTCATACCCCACCCCCACGGACCACGCCCAGAACCTCAGCATTATACTTGACCACTCCCTCTCTATGACCCGACAAATCAACGCCGTTGCCTCCACCTGTTTCAAAACCCTCCACATTCTTCAGAAAACCTTCAAATGTATCAAGAAGAACGTCACCCACGCACCCATAAGCAGCAGACTGGACTACGGAAATGTCCTGCACGCCAGCATGAACAAGTCTCTGTTCCGCAAACTCCAGGCCATACAGAACACTGCAACCAGACTCGTCCTTGGCTTCCTTTGACACAAATACATCACTCAATACCTGCGAAACCTCCACTCGCTACCATCAAGATTAACTTTTAAGAAACTCACCCACGCCTACAAATGCCTCCACAACACCAGACTCCAATATCTCAATGAAAAAATCTCCTTCTACGTACCGAAGAGAAACCTCCGATCCGCCAACCTTGCCCTTGCCCCGCAAATCCGCAGATCAAGAATGGCTGGAAGACCCTTCTCCTACATCGCGGCTAAGACCTGGAACAAGCTCCCAACCGACATCGGATGCACCCCCACTCTGCACATCTTCAGGAAGACCCACAAGACCTGGCTCTTCGACTGACCGGATTTGCCCCCCCCCCCACCCCCCCCAAGCGCCTTGTGACCCTCACGGGTGAGTAGCACCATTCAAAATTCCCTGATTGATTGATTGATAGTTGGTGTTGAGCAACTATAACGGAATGGAAATTCTTCATCTCTTGTAGATCCTTACCTTCTTTTAGTATCACTACTATATGGGCTTCTGATACTGACCCTGAGATTTCTACAGATGATTAACATTTTTAAACAGGTCAGCCAGACGAGGTATTAAAATACATTGGCAGCACTGGTGAAAAGAGGCTTGGAATCCGAACGGACCAGGTGCTTTTTTGCGTTTTAGGGAATTAATAGTGTTTGCAGTTTCATCTGGATCAATCGGTTTGTTAAGAACGACTAAATCTTTATCCACTAGACGAGTTTACTGGATCGAGTCCACGTATTTTGGACCAGCCTTGGGGTGTGGCTACTACCGAAATGAGATGGATTGTATAAATCCATGTAGAAAGACTGAAAGGCGTCTACAACTTTTCAATGGTCAACCTGTATCACACCATTTTTGTCCTTAATGGCAGGTATATTTATTGAGTTTTTAGATTCTTTAAAGGTTAGAACTAGAAGTTTACCAGCCTTGTTGTGTTCAAGAATATTTTTGGCCTTTGTTTCAGTAAACTATACATGAGCTCTCTCACTAAGGAATTTGTTATATTCGTATTTAAGTTGTTTTATCCTTATCATAATGCTGGAATCCAGAGCTAACTTTCTAGGAGGTTCAATCTTGTGCTTAGATTTTTATTTTGATCACCACAATGCTGAGCATCTCCCCTTTAATAGTTGCCTTCATCACAGCCCGGGCGGTCTCTATCTCCATAGCTAGTGTTTTATTTGTTTGGAAGAATTGAGAACTAGAGCTTGGAGATTTGTTCTCTGGATTCTGGGTCTGTAAGAATGGTCTCTTTTATTGTCCATGAGCAACGTTTGGTTGACTGTTTGGAAAGGTTGATGATAAGAGTAATGCATGCATGATCTAAAATGAGGATTGGCTCTATGGTAGGATTGGAGGCCATTTGAAGTAGATTTTTGCTAGCTGGTAAGTAGTTGATTCTGGACAGAGTGTTGTGGGAATGGGAGTAAAAGGTAGAGTCACTGCATGTTGGGTAATGCAATCTCCATATGTCCACCATATCATTGTTGTCACAGAGTTTGTGCATACATCTCTGTGAGCAATTGGGTTTATAGGGGCAACATGAGTGTCTGTCTAGAGTTGTGTCACATGGCAGAATGAAATCCCTTCCTAAGGCAATTCATGCAGTTTACTGTTTTGGGAGTCCCAAAAAGAGGTTTCATCCATCGTAGTCATATATGTTGACAAGGAAAAAATATACTTCATCTTTCGTAATTTTGAAAATCAGCCATCTATCACAGTCATTGTGTGGCATAGTGTCACTGGTGCATTTATCTTGCTTAGGGCCAGATGTATCAATATTGAATTTTGCGATTCCATAATAGCGAAATTCCTTATTTATGACTCTCAAATTGCGAGTCGCAAATAAAGAATGGATTCCCATTCATTCCTATGGGCCTAGACGCCCATAGGAATGAATGGGAATTGCATGAGCAATTTGCGAGTACCCAATAGGTATTCGCAAACAACGCATGCAATTTCAAAGGTGCAAGGGTGCCAAATGGACACCCTGTTGCCTCCCTGGAATATGCATGTGTGCACATGTGGCACCTAAGGGCATGTATGTGCACTACATGGCACCTTGAAAGTGCAGTTCTCATAGATTTCGCATTTGCGATTCCTTAAAGGCATTCGCAAAATAGGAAATCGCAAATGTTGCGATTCCCTATTTTGTGAATTCCTTTTGGGATGATACATCCCAAAAGTTTTTTTCCTGTTCGCAAACGGTGAATGGAAAAAACGTTTGATAAATCCGGCCCTTAGAGATTAGAGTAAATACCCCATTTATTCTTGTTTGTTGCTGGAGAACATGCACTATGATTAATCCAAGAGTGCTTTCCCTACTGCAGGCCTTTGGAGGCCCGCTCTCGTTTCCAGAAGTAGGATGATATCCCCTTTTAGTTTACAACAGTAGTCTAGGACTTTTTTCATTTGATTAGCTGATTTAACAACTTTGTAATAAGGGGTAAGATCTTAAAAGATGATACAGTCAAAAGCCTGGCGCAAACTAAAATAGCCAAAGCTCAACCAGCAGGAATTTCCTGGGGATGAGATGGGGGAAGACAGAAGGTGGGGAAGAAGGGAAGAGATAAAGAGATGTGAAAGAGAAAGAGGAGATTAAGAGACAGAGAAAATGCATAAATCACTGCATTGAAATGGTGTGCTGTGAAAATCCCTATATTCAATGCCCAAACCCAGAACACCCCCCAACCGTTTATTCACCCTTGAATCTTGCCACATCTCCAAAACACAGACAGGAGCCAAGTAGGCCTCAACAGAAAAGTGACCTAAATAAGACTGGTAAGGCCTGAGCAAGGAAACAATTGTAATGTTAGGTGAGTACAGGGCATAAAAAATAGGAATCAACATGTGCCCAAGGAGAGAACCAACTGAGGAGCTACAGATAGCATTCCATATAAACATGCATATGTTGGTCAAAGTTATCTACAAAGATAAATGATTAGCTCCCTGCCTTCAAGACTATGATCACAAACTTTGATATATCATTATAGTAAGGTGGAAAATAGTCTGTAATACTCATGCATCACACCCTCTCTAATCTCCACTTTTCAAACACATGTAGAATGCCCACATAACAGCTTAGTTGAAGATACACCATTGTGTAAGCACACACAGAGATAGGCAGCTGTCACTAATACAGTGGGTAAAGCACAGTGTCACAGGCACGGTGCTAGCTATGTGAGGTCGGGCCAGTATGTTGAGTAAAATGGAAGAAAACAGTAGTGAGATGACAGTAAAAAAATTGAGTTATTGGGACACACATAAGTATAGTAAGTCTTTCAGAAGGGTTTCTAAGTCTCTATGCTCATATCAAAGATGAAAGTGCAGCCCTCATGTGTGATTGTTATGTAGTTTCCACTTTCCAGTAGGAACTGCATGTTTGTTGGGCAACAAGAACATTGTGATGGTAGCAGACTGATTCAATGCACTCCTGCAGGATATGTTGGCCTATAAACTAGCTAGCTCACAGTGACACCATAAGAACCCCTAAACCTAGAGAGTTAGCAAATGGTTTTGGCAAATACAGAACATGACAACCCTGACTCCCCAAGGAAATCATGGTAACTGATCGGTAGCCCTTTCACTCAGTCACTCGTGCTCTCACTCAGAGAAATATACAAAGAATACACAGAGGGTTTTTTCAATATTTATTTGACCATCATGATTCTTGTATAGGATATGTGTGCTGCACTGATCAATATACAGAAGCAGATAAAGGCAATTAGCAGTATTAGAAAGGTAAACAAATTAAATAGATACATCATCTTGCTGAAACAATATATGTTTGCAAGCATATAAAACAGTATATAGCATACTCCTACTATGCATTCCCTAACCTAGATGCCATGGTGTGTGTATGTATTCTGCCAATAATCCCCTATTATATTTTCCAACCCCCATTACCTGAAGGGAAAGTATGTAAGTCTCTGTCTTGGTCACAGGTTGGACATCCCTCCTTGCAGAGTGTTCAGCAAGCAGCTGGGCTGAGGTTTCAGCATGTAGTGACTTCGCAATGACTGCAAGTGCTCCTCTGACCCAACCCAGAAATGCTTGTTTATTTCTAACAAAAATAATTCCTGCTCCTGAACCGAGACTTTAGTCAAGCCGCTGTTGTTTATGTTCTATTGATAGGAGCACCAATACATGGATGGATAACAAACAACCACACTTGCACAATGTATGTTCAGGCCTTGTACGAGATTTTCAAGGTGGTGTGAGTTTGTAAGTACTGTAGTTTCAGAGAACTTAATCCTGCACTGTCACACATGCAAATGTGAGTCAAAAGTCATTATGTGAAAGAAAAGGCAACTTAGGAAATGTGTGCATGTTAAAATGGCAGCATTTCTACCCATGACTAACTGAGCCAAATGACATTATGTTCAATTTTGCTAAGCCAATAAAGGAGAACACAATGTTTAACTGACTTCAGTTCCGGCCTTAGTGCCAAAAATCTTTTCCTGCGATTCGCCCTGGGCTTTGCATAGTCTTGGGAGATCCCAACTTTATGGCCATCCAGTCTATTGTTTTAATCCTTTTCATGTAGTATAGGATCAGTTCTGTACGTTGGTATCTTAGGGGCCTGAAAATAAGGGTTCTTGATAGGTGAGAAGCAGCTTTTGTCAGAATTCTAGGGGCTTACTCGATTTCTAAGTCTTTATCAAATGAGATTTTAAGAACTTGATGGAGCCAGGATTCAAGGAACAACACACATGATTTATCGTTGCTCTCTGTATTTTTGGGGAGGCCTAAAATCCTTACGTTACCTGTTCTATTTCTGTGTTCCAAGTCGCATAACTCCGTCTCGAGGAATTCCACCTTTTGTGTCATTAAGTCTGAGGATTCTCATATCCGCCCCTCCATACGGTTAGCCAGAGAGTTAACATCTTGCTGCACACCCACCATTTCTGCTTGTAGCAATTCTGTATCTATTTTCTTTGACTGCACAAGGTCATGCAGGGAATTAAGCCGTTGATTTATGTTATCTAAGCTGTTGGAGAGGTCTGCTTTTCCCCTTCACTGGGGAGTCTGGCAGGGAATTGCCAGATTTAGAGTGCATTTCTCCTGTCATTTTCACTCTCAGGGGCATATTTACAAGGGGATATCGCAACCAAAATGTCACTTTTAGTGAGGTTCTAGTGGCGATATACCCTTCTCCATATAATAATACAAAGCAGCGAAAACCACTTTTTAACGCCGCTTTGTAAATTAGGCTCCTTTACATGCATCCCTCAGTGTGAAAGGGGGGTGCAGTGGGTGTTGCTGTTGGTGTGTGAGTGATCTCCCGCAACACCAATTGCTTTTGACGCAGCACCGGATTTACAAGGATGGGTAAATCTGTTGCAGTCAAAAACTAACACCATGCAAGAGCAGGCGTTAAAATGGCAATACGAGGAGAAATGTCTTTATTTCTCCCTGTTTTTACTTCTTCTATGTGTGCAACATTCTGGAGCACACTTAGAAAGAGCAAAATGCCATCAATGATTGTTTATGTGCAGGAAGATGCCACTTTCTGCACATAAACAAACATTAAATAATGACAATCTGCTACGTCTAGGTGTGATGCATTCTGCAACACACATCGAAGTAACAAATCGCCATTAGTGATTTTTGCAGGAAGACACATTCCTGCACATAAACAATCATTCCCTGCAACACAGGTAACCCTGCACTATGGTGCAAAGGTTCCTGATTTGCTGGTAGGAAGCTAAATTTAGCGCCAGCTCTAGGGAAAACATAGGGGTGCACTGTATTCTTGTGAATACAGCGCATCCCTGTGTTGTGAAAATGTCAGAGCGAGGCGCTGCCAAATTTGGTGAAGCTCCGCACTCTAACATTTTCTTGTAAATATGCCCCTCAGTGCCTTGATTCATTGATGCTTCCTCCTGTGGTCCTTCTCTTTTGTAACTGCCATGGCTTGGTTCACCAAGGTATGTGACGAGAGAGGGAGATAATCGCACCTTTATCAGGAAGGGAGCGTTTGGTTGTAAATTCCAATATGCTGTTGTAAGAATGAAAAACTGCTCTTAAGGGTGATCATGGCGGACGAGTACGAATGCATGACCTGTGAGTTAGCAAATATGAGTAGGTAGCATAGTACAGAGGGCAACAAATGTGGTACCCTGCATGAGGCAGGTAAGTTGTGGAAAGCACATTTTGATGTGGGGGTATGTACAGTAGCCGCCAAATTAGGTGGTTTAGGGCCACTTGATCTCATAGAAACACCTGAAGCGCAAGAGGTTTAAGAGGCGCAAAAAGCCCCTGGGGGACCACCCATTTAGGTAGGTAGTAGTCGGAGCGAAAGCCACAGGGCAGAAACTTCAGGAATCCTTTCAACTCGTTATGTACCTGTTCTGATGGTTTGTGAGGAAACAGGTATGACCACAAGATATGCAGGCCATGTGGAGGCCGCAGGAAACAAGGGGGCATATTATCAAGGACAGGCGATACATTAACGCCGCTTTTATCGGCAGGAAACTGCCGATAAAGCGGCGATAAAGGCCTTGATAATATGCTCTATGAATTCCAATCGAAGCCCATGTTAGATGTGTTCACATCTAACATGGGCTTCGATTGGAATTCATAGAGCATATTATCAAGGCCTTTTATCGGCAGTTTCCTGCCGATAAAAGCGGCGATAATGTATCGCCTGTCCTTGATAATATGCCCCAAGTTGTATTAGGAAGTGAGCAAACAGCACTCCTCACATGGGCTGTCAACAAGTGAGCTCCCCGTATCACACCACAGCATAACTGACTGGCACCACAGAGAAAGTGGAGCTGGCAGAGGTTCAAAAGAGTTAGCATGTAGCCAACACATGTACATTACTGCGTTCATTGTAGCAAGGCTAGTTGTGCGTCAGCCAGTAATTCGGAGCTACTCAGTCACCAGCGCCATCTTGATTCTAACCACATTCCTCACATTAGGCCGGGCTGGCAAAGAAAGAGGCCTGCAGGTGTCTTGTCTACATTCTTTGATAAACTCAGGGACTCAGCGGTTGGGCATATCAATTCTTTTAATTTACCGCCCCTCTTAACAAGCATATACAATGGTTATAAAATGCTTAAGCCCTGAGCTCTCACGCAAAGCAGGCATTCCCATTGAACGTTAGTCACGCCCCTTTCAAGTGCCTCTCTAAGCAATTCTGTAGACACTGCCTTTGTGTGGGTGATGCTCCTCACATCATAGCAGGGTAGTCTGCAGCCTGGAGCACCTACAACAAAGGCACAAAGAGGTGTGAACTATCTGCACCTAGCTATGAACAGCCACAAAGACAGTGATCAGGAAAGAGACAAAAGGATTTTAAATAAAATACCCTTCTAACTCTGAAGAACAGAGACGGCAACTCATGTCACCCCACCATCTACCAAGTGGCAGTGCAACGGAAAGGGCCGAATTGAATTTTTATAGGAGCTATGTCACATTTGTCCTCACTTCACTGTCTAGGTCTTCCTCCTGCATCTCTCGTGATACACTTCCACTGTCTGGCTGGGAAAACCACCAGTTCATCCCATCTTTTGCACAGAAACAGTCCCGGATCTTCTGAAATGGAACCTTCTGCTTCGCTTATAGATAACATGCTCATAGTACATGGGCCACATACATAAAGATGCACACAACATACACTTGGATGAAATTAGGTGGCAAAACGAGGGTACCCTGAGACCACCCTGGCGCTCTCAGAAGCGGTTGCTCCCTTCACCATAGCTCCTGCCTGGTATCGCTGACCGCGCTCCTGTGCTTCCTACTATCGCATTAATACTGCTGCCTCCTAATAGCATAGCGCTATAGTGCGAGTGCCACTGTAGACTTAGAATAACATTTATAGCGCTTTGTGATTATATTACACGGCGCTTTGACTCACGCTCGCATAAACTGTTGCAATATTTGTGCTGTATTGTGTATGCTGCATTGCCTGTTTTTGTGCAGATTATCGTCGCGCTAGCAAGACACACTGTCTCAGCCTTTGTTGACCATTTGTGACCCAGCCTACCTCTAGTTTCGTTTCTGGCCGCCATCTTAATTGTTGTTGCCTCAGAGCCCGTCCTCCACAGCCCGCCCCGCCTCCCAGCTGACCCTCCCTCGCCCCTCCCCTCTACTATCCATATATGACAGATGCTTTTGCGCGCAGCGTTCACGTGCAGCAGACGCGCCCCATGCGCGTCGAAGGTGCGCCAAAGGTAAGCCCGTCTACGCCCGTCCGCGCCTGGACCGCGCCCAGCGCCAGACCCCCTGGGCCCTGCAAACCGCACTCCTCCCACATAACGTATGACGCCGCTACCCTCCAAGCCCATAACCCCGGATGCACACCTCTATGCTGTGTAGCTGCCCCAGGACACACCCACGGACCCTTCGCCTGCCACTCCTGCAAATTTACCAGCATCAAGACCCATACCACATGCACTAACTCCAAACACAGCTCAAACTCTAACCACCTGAAGTGCATCCTACTGAACACCCGCTCGGTCCACAGACACACCACCGAACTCTGGGATCTACTCGACACTACATCACCGGACGTCGCCTTCCTTACTGAAACATGGATGAACGCATCATCAACACCCGACATCGCCATAGCCATCCCGGACAATTACAAGATCATCCGAAAAGACCGCACCGTCCAAACAGGAGGAGGCATCGCCATCGTCCATAAGAACACCATCAAAATCACGACCAGCTCCGACGACAACCTTACAACCGCCGAACACCTCCACTTCCAGATCCACACCGACCACAGGACCACACTCAGAGGCACCCTTATCTACAGGCCACCAGGAACCCGTAAACAATTCAGCGAAGACATCACTGACTTCATCAGTCCACATGCCCTCGACTCCCAGAACTACATTCTACTAGGAGACCTCAACTTCCACCTGGAAAAGAAAAACGACAGCAACACCACCACCCTACTTGACAACCAGGCCAATCTCGGACTCAAACAACTTGTTGACACCCCCACCCATGTAGCCGGACATACGCTCGACCCAATCTTCACCTCCAGCAAACACATCTCCTTCGATCGCACCACAGCTCTCCATTGGACGGACCACAGTTGTGTTCACTTCAGCTACAAAACCACCTCGACCCACAACCCCCCACAACCTATTCCCCGAAGAAAATGGAACAAAATCACCACCGACCAACTCCTCACATCGCTCAACCAAAACCCACCCGCCCTCTCATCGGACCCAAACCAAGCTGCCATCAAATTCAAACAATGGATCACTCACAGCGCTGACGAATTAGCCCCCTTAAAAAACCATCACACCAGACAAGACAGCAAAAAGGCCCCCTGGTTCAACGATGACCTTAAGAAATCCAAAAAGCTATGCCGTACCCTCGAGAAAACATGGAGAAAAAACCCAACCACCGACAACATGACCACCTTCAAGGCAGCCACCCGCAAACACCACCAGCTGATTCGATCCACCAAGAAATCAGCATTCAAGAATCGACTCGACAACAAAGCCCATAACAGCAAGGAACTATTCAACATCGTCAAAGAATTCACCAACCCCACCGCAGCCTCAAACAACATCACTCCCTCCCAAGACCTCTGCGATTCGTTATCCTCCTTCTTCTACAACAAAATTGCCGACATACATAACAGCTTCGAAAACAGTTCCAACGAACAATCCTCTCCACCGCCCTCAGAACCCAAACCGCCCTCTAACAACCTCAGCCCCTGGAACCCAGTCACCACTGAAGACACCACCCGCCTAATGAATTCCATCCACTCTGGCTCGCCAACCGACCCATGTCCCCAACACATCTTCAACAAAGCAGACTCCATCATCGCACCCCATCTCCGTGATGTCATCAATTGCTCCTTCATCTCTGCTACCTTCCCAGAAAGCTGGAAACATGCCGAAGTCAGCGCCCTCCTGAAAAAACCCACAGCTGACCCCTCGGAACTTAAAAACTACCGCCCCATATCCCTCCTCCCATTCCCGGCCAAAGTCATTAAGAAAGCTGTCAATAGCCAACTCGCCGCCTTCCTCGAATCCAACAACTCCCTCGATCCCTCACAATCCGGCTTTTGAGCCAAACACAGCACCGAAACCGCCCTCATCGCAGCAACAGACGACATCCGCTCACTACTGGACAATGGAGAAACTGTGGCCCTCATTCTACTCGACCTCTCCGCCGCCTTCGACACTGTCTGTCACAGCACCCTCATACAACGCTTTAGCAACATCGGCATAAAAGGAAAAGCCTTGGACTGGATCATCTCGTTCCTAACCGGGAGAACTCAGAGAGTCCGACTTCCCCCATTCAAATCGGAAGCCATCGAAGTCATCTGCGGTGTACCACAAGGATCATCACTCAGTCCCACCCTCTTCAATGTTTACATGAGTCCACTCGCTTCCATCGCGCGTCAACACAACCTTAACATCATCTCCTACGCTGACGACACCCAGCTGATCCTTTCCCTCACCAAAGACCCCAACACAGCCAAAACCAATCTTCACAAAGGCATCAAAGAAGTAGCCGTATGGATGAAAAACAGCCGCCTTAAACTTAACTCAGACAAAACGGAAGTGCTCACCCTAGGATCATCCCCCTCTGCCTGGGACAACTCATGGTGGCCTTCGGATCTGGGCTCAGCACCCATACCCACAGACCACGCACGCAACCTTGGCTTCATCCTAGACTCCTCACTCTCGATGACCAAACAAGTCAACGCCGTCTCATCTTCCTGCTTCAACGTACTTCGTATTCTCAAAAAAATCTACCACTGGATCCCTACCGAGACAAGAAAGACGGTCACCCACGCACTGGTTGCGAGTCGACTAGACTACGGAAACACCCTCTACGCCGGAATCACAGCCAAATTACAGAAAAAACTTCAACGCACCCAAAACGCATCAGCGATACTCATTTTGGACATCCCTCGCCAAGATCACATTACCGGCCACCTGAAAGACCTTCATTGGCTTCCCGTCAACAAGAGAATAACATTCCGTCTCCTCACCCATGCACACAAGGCCCTCTACAAACTAGGGCCCGAATGCCTCAACACTCGACTATCCTTCTACACACCCACCCGCCAACTAAGATCCTCCAATCAAGGCCTCGCTTCAGTCCCGCGTATCCATAGATCCACCATGGGAGGTAGATCCTTCTCCTACTTGGCGGCCAAGACATGGAACTCACTCCCCACTCACCTCCGCCTTACACAGAACCACATCTCCTTCAGAAAAGAACTTAAAACCTGGCTATTCGATAAATAATGAACCCACTCCCCAAGCGCCTTGAGACCCTCTGGGTGAGTAGCGCGCTATATAAATTCTTGAACTTGAACTATCAATTTGACTGTGCATTGGTGAGATAGTCTCAGGCAGTGCCAAATAACACATTTTTACTAAGTGAGTAAAACAGCTTTCATTACAGAATAGTGAGGAAAGATCTTTTAATAAGACCTTTCATTTTTCTGTGCCAACTTCCCTTGGGCAGCGCACACACCCTGTACCAAGGTTGGGATACTCCAAACCAAATTCAAAAGGGCTGCCCTAGGCTTGTCACGCAAAAGGCTTAGGCTCTTAATGTTTAAATTATGTGTGCACTCGAACTTGCATGATTAAGCTGCCTGCCCCTGATATGGAGGACTATGTATAATGTTGTTTCTTTCACAGCTTACATCCTCTGATTGCTTGCTATCTCAGAGAGTCCTTCTCCCACTATAGTCCTAAAAGCTTGCATGAAAAATTGAACTTCACTCACTTCCACTTGATTGCTCTCCTTTCTTTCTCAGAGTAACTCTCACCTTACATTCCATAATCTGCATGCCTTCTATTTCTGAGTATAGCCTCCTCTCAGTCTCATGCATGTCAGTCTTAGTACTTCTTATTGTCATTCTGCAATTGACTGATACTTCATTTCATAGATCAGAACCTCTCCTCTTTAAAATCCTTTCCCAGCAACTTAACATTACCTAATCCTCCTCAGCCTATTGTTTTCACCAATCATTTATCTGAAACCACACAGACCACACTAATGATTACATCTAGCTGGTATTAATAACGCCTATTGTAAAGCAACTGGAGTAAATGCATGCACTTTTTTCCCCCTAGGAGTACATGACTCATCACAATAACCAACAATAACTTGTAGATTAATCTCTAATGTTGGGTTCCAGTGTAGCGTGCTACTCACCATAAAGTGTTTCAACTCCTCGTCAGGGGTATTAAGTGTAATATAAATACAATTACGATAAAAAAGTGTTGACTTCCACATCACTCTGGTTTCCTTGCTTCTGAATGGTCAGTGCCTCCTGCTCTTTCCTGTTTCCAACGGTACACAGACAAAATATCGATTTTTAAATATCGATAAGCAAAAATATCGAAGTTTAAATATCGATATACAAAAATATCGAAGGTAAGTAATATCGACAGTCTAAATATCGATATTGGTATGATATCAGTAATATCGAAGTTGTAAATATCGATGTTAATAATATCGAAATTAATAACTTTGATGTTACTAATATCTATTTTTAAATAAATTTAGTGTATATTATATTGTATTAATTGTGTTTTATTATTTTTTTTAATGTTATTTTATTAAATATTGTGTTTTAGTACTGTAGCGGGTTGTGGGTTTATAGGGGAATAGGGTGGGAAGTAATTTAATTATGTTAAATTAATTATTATTATTAGGAATTATTAATTAATTAATTGAAAATTAATTTTAAATTATTTTTAATTAATTTATTAATTGATAAATATGTTCTGTAGCGGGTTATGGGTTTATAGGGGAATAGGGTGGGAAGTAATTTAATAATAATTAATTAATTGATATATGTTTGTATATATTTTAATTAATAATTAATTGGTAATTAATTTCTATTAATTACTTAATTAATTATTATAATTATTTTTTTCATATTTATAATGATTCATTAGTTGGTAATTAATTATTATTAATTATTTAATTAAATTAATTATAGTAATTTTTATATATAATTTATTGTTATTCTTAATTAATTAATTGTGCAAAATAATATTAATATTTAAATTAGATTAATTACAGCAAATGTGCTAATATATTTACTTGATTGTTATTGTTAATTAATAATTAATTGGTAATTAAATAATATTAATTAATTTTGGGTACAGGGGTATTTTTAGGGTTTAGGGTCAGTTTTCAGTTCATGGGTACAGGGGTATTTTTAGGGTTCAGGGTCAGTTTTCAGTTCATGGGTAAAGGGGTATTTTTAGGGTTCAGGGTCAGTTTTCAGTTCATGGGTACAGGGGTATTTTTAGGGTTCAGGGTCAGTTTTCAGTTCATGGGTAAAGGGGTATTTTTAGGGTTCAGGGTCAGTTTTCAGTTCATGGGTACAGGGGTATTTTTAGGGTTCAGGGTCAGTTTTCAGTTCATGGGTAAAGGGGTATTTTTAGGGTTCAGGGTCAGTTTTCAGTTCATGGGTACAGGGGTATTTTTAGGGTTCAGGGTCAGTTTTCAGTTCATGGGTAAAGGGGTATTTTTAGGGTTCAGGGTCAGTTTTCAGTTCATGGGTAAAGGGGTATTTTTAGGGTTCTGGGTCAGTTTTGGGTTTTTGGGGTACAGTCGTACAGGGTAAAAATTAAATAAATTTAAATTAAATCAATTAAATGAAATTACAAAATATAAAATTACATTAAATTATTACATTTTTAATTTATTTTAAATGTATATGTATTAGTTTTAATTTTTTTATTATGTTTTAATATTTTTATTTAATATTTGCAACATTATATGTATTTTATAATTATTTTAACATCATTATTAATACATTTTAAAAAACGATATTTTTTTTTTCGATATTTTTGTACTACGATATTATTTTTCCGATATTTTTGTACTTACCTTGTTAGGGATAGGATTCCGATATTTTTGACTTCGATATTTTTGTCCCGATATTTTTGTATGTCGATATTTTTAATTTCGATATTTAGTCAGACATTCGTTTCCAACATGCTCTTCATTGTTGGTCCCTGCAAGGAACATGGACCAAGTACAGCTTCTTGTCAGTGGCCATTGTCCTTCCACTGACTGCGCGCTCCTGCAATTATTTTTTGTTTTACTTTTGGACATGTGTTTCCAAAAAGTGCAAGTCTGCAGTCCGTCTCTCGCCCCTCCCTCGTGCTGCTTGCCCCACAGCCCTCCTCCCTCTGTCTCTGGTTTTGCTGTTCCACCCCTCCTCGCCCACACCGTCTTTATGATGCTTGTCACCCCTATGCTTCTCCCACTGTCTGTGGTTGGTGCTCCGATCATGCTGCTCTGCCCCTTTCTTGTGTTACTTCCTCCTCCTGTTGCTGCTTCCACCCATCTCTCCTGTGCCTCCCTCTTGTTGCTTTCCCTGCACCGCTGTCCTTTATTGCTGCTCCCTCACTACTTCCAAGCTCCGCCCTTTTGTGGTTTGCCCCCATGCTTTTCATAAGAAATTGCACAGCAGAGCAACCTACAGTGCTATTACTCAGTCAATGCTGGACGTGTCATAGCACGTTATGCACAGCAGCCCCTATTGGTTGGTGTTAGACCTGGCACCTTGGCGTGAGTCTCCCTTCCACTTTTTGCTGATGTGCCTCCGATGTTTTGCTGGTTTTCCGATACTCAGGGCACTGCGCCACGGCTGACCCGTGCCGCAGTGCAAGTGCTCCCTACTGTAAATTGTACATGCGATTGGTATCCATGATTGGTACATTGGATTTACTGTTAGTCCCTAGTAAAGTGCACTAGGAGTGCTGGGGCTTGTAGATGCCAATACTGCTGGTGGGCCTGCAGCGCTGGTTGCGCCACCCACCGAAGCAGCCGTAAAGATGTGTCTGGGAACTGCGACCGCAGAACCCGCGTGCGGTCTCGTACCGTCACGCTAGCTGGGCAAGTGCACCCACTTGCCAGCCCCGACCCTTCCCTTGACTACATATTAGTCACCCCTATGGTAGGCCTGCGGGCAGGGTGCGTTGTAGGTGCAAGGTAGGACAAGCCCTGAAGTGTGTGGCCGTCCTAGTAGTGACTTACAACCAAAACCGTATTTCACTATTGAAGGCTACCTGCTCCATTAGGACAGACTGAGCTGCTGGAGTTATTACACCCTATAATCCCAGCAGGCTCAAGGAGCATGGTAGCGCGTCATGTTTAGTATGCCTGAACTCAGGATGATAAAATATTTCTTTTAGTAAAGTTTATTTTAGTATCCTGGGTTTGCAAATGCTACTTTTAGAAAGTTAGCATTTGCTTGCCTAACCATTTCAGCCCGCCTCTGCTGGTATGTGTATCTGACTGTCTGGGGCGTGTGAGTGACAGGGCTGGGAGGATGACAGGTGGTGAATGCGCAGATTACACCTTAGTGGGAGGTAGGAGTGGCTCTTGACTCTGGATCTTGCTGTGCTCTGCCACCACAATGCTGGCTCCACCCTCCTGGGGAGCGTCGGATGATGCAGCCGACACCTGGCCCAGGAAGGGCGAAGCCCCATCAACAAGGTACTCTGGCTGCCCCTGTCCGCACAATGCTGGCTCCACCTCCTGTGGGGCGTCTGATGCGCCTGCCCCTCACACTGAAAGTAGAAGCCGGAGTACACCCGCCAGGGTACTCAAGGACTGAGAGTGGCTATGCAAAGGCCCCCCCTGGCCTGCGAGAACAAAAGAAATGCCATATAAAAGAAGGAGCCCTGCTCCTTGAGAATTAGATCCTGTTTGGGCTACAGAAGGAACTCTGCCCGACGAGAAGGACCGGGAAGGACAAGGAAGAGTGCTGTCTCTTGCCTGTGTCTGGTGCCTTGCTGCCGAAGGAGAGGAAAAAGGAAAGACTATGAAAAGACTTTTGCTTTACAAGACTTTGTGCCAAACTCTGTTAAAAGATCTCCAAGGGCTTGCCACTGAACTTGCCCCCTGACCAGCGCCCCAGGACCAGTGGGCGCTACACCCTGAAGAAAGCAACTGCGTGTGCTGCTTATCGCTGCAGTACCGACGGAGGAATCTCCTCCAAGGCAACGACATCCACCTGACCACCGTGACCGGGGCCCAAAGCAACCGCGAAAGCAAAGTGAGGTCCAGCCGCCGCTGGCCCGAACACCGTGACCGCAACTGCACCGGGAGCCCGAGAGCAAAGCGAAGGAGGACCCGTCCGGTCCGAGCTCTCGAGTTGACTGCGCAACGAGCAGCCAATCCACTTGCAAAGACGGACAGTCGCCCTGTGAGAACCCCCAGGGTCGGTATCTGGCCCGATAGCTCAGCTGTGAGCGCATAGCTGCACCGGCACTTGGCTGGGTACGTCCTGCACTTGAGGACCGTACTGCCACTTGCCGCCACCACGCAACCGCCGCCTCCAGGGTCGGAGCGGACGACGAGGAGAGGACCCTGCCGCCACAGAACACCGCTGCCCCGGATGACCCGTGAACTGCTCGGCTGAGAGCCGCAACGAACAGCGACCCCGGGAAGGCAACACGACGTGGGACAGATCCCCTGGGAGCCGCCTGCTCCACAAGAACTTTGTTTAACTAGGGCAGAAGGCCCTAAAAGAACTCTTATTGCTCGAAAGAACTGTGGCAACTTGAACTAAGTAACTTGGAACCGCAACTTGAAAGTCTGATAACTGTATTCATAAGCCTGCTTGAATTCTATATAAAGATATATATTTTTACAGAATACAGTCTGGTCTCATTGTGTGGTGGGTTGGTTGTGACGGTGTAATATTGCAAGTGTTTAACCCTATGTGCCCCAAAGATTAGCCTACGACTGCTTAAGCCACACTACCTAGAGGGTAAGCAGAGGTTGTCTGGAAGGTAACCCTCAGCCCTGACGAGGAAGAGAGAGTCCCTGCTTGTCGCTAGTGTTGCACTGCGTCAACTAGAGCCTCCCCCTTCCTACATTGGACGCAGCGGTGAGGATTTTCGAATTTACACTTGCGGTATCTATACCTTAGCTTCTGACCATTGCACAGTGATTTCAGTCCAGTTACTTAGCCACAGACTTTGCTTTTCGCTGAAAGAAGATTCCGAGTGTAAGAACCATGCCGGGCACGAAGAGCCTGGATGGAGCGGAGTCCACGACCTCTGAGGTGTTGGAGGTGGAGTGGGACGCCGCAAAGCTGGACAAATACTCAAAGACGGAGCTGAAGTTTTTCTGTAAGAAACTCAAAGTTCCGCACGCTGGTTGCAAGAATAAGCCAGAATTCTACAAGGCCCTGAAAGCCTGGATAGAGTCCAGAAAGGCCCCGGAGGATCAAGATGCCCTCGCGGAGCAAGATGCGACTGAAGAGCAGAATGCACCTATGGATCTGGTGGATCTCGAAAGGCAAGACAGCGTGCACAGCTTTGGTAAAGGCCTGTCGCCAGAGGAGCTGGCAGACAGGAAGGAAACAAGGAATCACGAAAGAAAGCTGGCAGAATTGAAAATCCAACTGGAGCTTGAAACAAAAAGAATGGCGCTGGAAGAGCGAAAGCACCAAATGGATTATGAAGTGAAAATGAGGGAGATAAGTCTCAAGGAGAGAGACTTGGATCGTCCTCCCTCTGGTGGCAGCACATCGCCAGTGCAGGTAGAGTCAAGAGTGCACATCCCGAAGGACGTAGTTAAGGAGTTCTTTAAGGGGGATGACATAGGACAGTGGTTTAGGGCATACGAGGTAGCCATGTCCTCCCACCGGGTCCCTGACAAGGATTGGGGAGCGGGGTTGTGGGGAAGGTTCCTTAGTGAAGGGCGAGATACCTTGCTAGATTTGCCCATTGAGAAACAGAGATCCTATTCCCACATGAAAGAAGCTTTAATGCGCAGGTACGGGCTAACCCCTGAAATGTATAGACAGAAGTTTAGGGGATGTACTAAGCGGCCTGGGAATACGTATGTGGAGTATGTGACTTATTTTTGCAGAGCACTGGATGGTTGGGTGAAGGGTAGCAAAGTGAATGATTTTCAAGGTCTCTTTGATTTAATTGCATGGGAGCACTTGTCTGATCACTGTTTTCCTGAGTTACGCCAACACCTGATCGATAGCAAGCTGTCCAACCTGAGGAAGCTTGCTGAGGAGGCGGACCGCTGGCTCAGCACCAGGGTCCACAAGGGTCCAGTGGGAGACTCCGCCAAGAGTGGGCAGGGTCCCCAGCAGAAGAGTGGGGGGGAAAAGGGGGGAAAACAGAAAGGGTTCCAAAAAGGCCCCCAAAGTAGTTCCCCGGGGAACCAGCAGCAAGGTTCTCAGCCTCCCCACCCCCAAAGCAGAATGGGGCCCGACAGGTAAACCTGTTCCAAAGGGGCCCTTCAATTGTTACAAATGTGGCGAGCCTGGGCACATATCCAGTGACCCCAAGTGTCGCCTGTTTGGAAAACCGGCACCCGCTGGTGCTCCGCCCCGTCAAGTGACTAGTGTTCACTTAGGAGAAGAAGTGATGGTCCCGGGGGGTGGAGATCCCGTTCAGATGACCCTAGTCTCGCTAGGAGACAGTGAGATGATCCCTACGAACTACCTGCCCTCTAACACTAAGAAATATGGGCAGGTGGTGATCATCAATGGCAAGGAAGCCGAGGCTCTTCGAGACACAGGAGCCAGTGTGACTGCAGTGAGGCAGCACCTGGTGTCTCAAGAGCAGGTTGTACCCCATGCCTACTGTAGGGTTATCAACGCTGATAATTCTGAGAGTCAGTGTCCGATGGCTCAAGTTCCCTTCGAGTGGGGGGGGTTTCTGGTACTCTGCAGGTCTGTGTAAGGAAAACCATGCCTGTTGACTGTTTGCTAGGGAATGACTTGGAGCACTCCCCTTGGGAGAAGGTGGAGAAAACGACTCACCTGCGGATGGTGGGTCTGCCTGATTGGGCGTGCGTGACCACCCGGTCAATGACAGCCAGTAGGGGTGATCAAGAGGTCCTGGGGCCTGAAGGAGAGGCCCAGGAACCGGCCTTAGGGAGAGGGCGCAGGGGGCGCGGGAAACCGGCCCCTGAGGTTCCCACGGTCCAGGAGGAAGCAGACTTTGAGGGGGATGCCCTGGAACCTGCAGGGGAACAGATCGCCGAACTGGGGGACCTGCCTGAGCTGACCCATTGGCAGCAAGAAGGAGGACCCTCCAGGGAGGAATTCTGCAAGGAGCAGAAAGAATGCCCCTCTCTCGTGGGTATGCGGCAGCAGGCTGCAGACCAGGCCAATGGTGTCCAGGCCAAAACACATTACGTGTACTGGGAGAACGACCTCCTGTATTCAGAGCCTAAGGCTGCTGAACCTGTGTCAGCCCGTGTGCTGGTGGTACCCCAGAAGTTCAGAGCCTTCCTTTGGGTCTGGCTCATGATGTGCCTTTAGCAGGACATTTGGGGATGGACAAGACCTATGACAGGCTTGTCACCCACTTTTACTGGCCCCAAATGCACAAGAGCTCAGACGCTCATTGTAGAACTTGTCCGACTTGCCAGGCAAGTGGGAAGACCGGAGGGAAGAACAAGGCTCCCCTCCAACCCTTCCCTGTGGTCGGTACGCCATTCCAACGAGTGGGTATTGACATCGTTGGGCCTCTGGACCCCAAGACAGCCATGGGCAACAGGTTCATCCTGGTCTTGGTGGATCATACCACCCGGTACCCTGAAGCCATCCCTCTGAGGACAGTGACGGCCCCCGTGGTGGGACGTGCACTGATGGGAATTTTCTCACGAGTAGGATTCCCTCTAGAGGTGGTGAGCGACAGGGGGACCAACTTCATATCCAACTATATGAAGTCCCTTTGGCAAGAGTGTGGCGTAACGTATAAGTTCACCACGCCTTACCATCCCCAAGGTAACGGGTTGGTTGAAAGATTCAACCGAACCCTGAAGGGCATGATCATGGGCCTAGAAGGTCCGATGAGGCGTAAGTGGGACGTCCTCTTACCATGCCTACTCTTTGCATATCGCGAGGTACCACAGAAGTCCCTAGGGTACTGTACGGTCACCCCGTGAGAGGACCACTGAGTTTGGTAAAGGAAGGCTGGGAGCAATCTCCCAGGAAACCTCCCCAGAATGTATATAGCTACATGCTGGCCTTCAGAAACCAGACCAGACGCTTCAGACAACTTGCCGAGGCAAATCTGGAAGCGAGCCAGGAGGAGATGAAGCGGTGGTACGACCAGAATGCCACTCTGGTCGAGCTTCAGCCTGGACAAGAGGTGTATGTCCTGGCCCCAGTGGAGCCCTGTGCCCTTCAAGATAAGTGGACAGGCCCATTCGAGGTTGTGGAGCGCAAGAGCCCCGTGACATACTTGGTGGACATGAAGACGCCCAGGAACCCTTTGCGGGTCCTACATGTCAACCGCCTCAAGCCCCACTTGCGAAGGTCCGAAGTGGGCATGTTGTTGGCAACTGATGACGGAATGGAGGAGGAGTCGGAGCCTCTCCCTGACCTCTTAGTGGCCTGTGAGAAAGACGGGTCAGTGGATGGAGTTAACCTCTCACCCACCCTGACCCCCGAACAACAGGAAGACTGCCGCCAGTTGCTGGGGCAGTTTCCAGATCTGTTCTCCCTGGTTCCGAGTGTCACAGATTGGTGCGTCCATGATGTGGACACTGGAGACAGCTTACCTGTGAAGCATAAGGCTTACAGAGTGACTGACAGGGTCCGGGCCTGCATCAAGGAGGAGGTCTCCAAGATGCTTGCCCTGGGGGTGATTGAGTCTTCCAGCAGTCCTTGGTCCAGCCCCGTGGTCTTGGTTCCGAAGGCTGCTGCGCCGGGAGCCACACCCGAACTCCGGTTCTGTGTGGACTACAGAGGACTCAATTCAGTCACGAAGACTGACGCGCACCCCATCCCCAGAGCTGATGAGCTCATTGATCGGCTAGGGGCTGCTCGGTTCCTCAGTACATTTGATTTGACGTCTGGGTACTGGCAGATCGCCTTGACCGATGGGGCAAAGGAGAGGTCGGCATTCTCTACACCAGGTGGGCATTTCCAGTTCCGGGTTATGCCATTTGGAATGAAGAATGCCCCTGCCACCTTTCAGAGATTGGTCAACCAGGTGTTGGCTGGGCTGGACGAGTTCAGTGCCGCCTACCTGGATGACATCGCGGTGTTCAGTGGCACCTGGCCAGAACACCTGCGACACCTCTGGGAAGTGTTGATGGCTCTGCGCAGAGCAGGCCTCACAATCAAGGCAAGCAAGTGCCAGATTGGGCAGGGTTCAGTGGTGTACTTGGGACACCAAGTTGGGAGTGGCAAGGTAGCCCCCTTGCAACCCAAAATTGAGACCATCCTGGCTTGGGAACCCCCCAAGACCCAGACTGCAGTGAGAGCCTTCCTGGGGCTCACTGGGTATTACAGGAGGTTTGTCAAGGGCTATGGCACGATCGTGACCCCCTTGACAGAGCTGACTTCGAAGAAGCAGCCCAGGAATGTGATTTGGACTAACACCTGTCAGAAGGCTTTTGACACCCTGAAGACTGCCATGTGCACGGCGCCCGTGCTTCTGGCTCCTGATTTCTCCAAGGAATTCATAGTGCAAACAGACGCTTCAGAGCATGGTTTAGGGGCTGTTCTTTCACAGATGACTGAGGAGGGCTTTGACCAACCCGTAGCCTTCATAAGTAGGAGGTTACTTCCACGGGAAAGTAGGTGGAGTGCAATAGAGCGTGAAGCATTTGCTGTGGTCTGGGCGCTGAAGAAGCTAAGACCCTACCTGTTTGGGTCTCACTTCCGAGTTCAGACGGACCACAGGCCCCTCAGATAGTTGATGCAAATGAGGGGTGAGAACCCGAAACTGTTGAGGTGGTCCATTTCTCTACAGAGTATGGACTTTACGGTGGAACACCGCCCTGGCACCGATCACGCCAACGCTGACGGTCTGTCCAGATTTTTCCGCCTTAGTGATGTGGAACTCCCTGGGGAAGGGTAGTTCCCCCCACATTTCAGCTGGAGGGGACACATGTTAGACCTGGCACCTTGGCGTGAGTCTCCCTTCCACTTTTTGCTGATGTGCCTCCGATGTTTTGCTGGTTTTCCGATACTCAGGGCACTGCGCCACGGCTGACCCGTGCCGCAGTGCAAGTGCTCCCTACTGTAAATTGTACATGCGATTGGTATCCATGATTGGTACATTGGATTTACTGTTAGTCCCTAGTAAAGTGCACTAGGAGTGCCGGGGCTTGTAGATGCCAATACTGCTGGTGGGCCTGCAGCGCTGGTTGCGCCACCCACCGAAGCAGCCGTAAAGATGTGTCTGGGAACTGCGACCGCAGAACCCGCGTGTGGTCTCGTACCGTCACGCTAGCTGGGCAAGTGCACCCACTTGCCAGCCCCGACCCTTCCCTTGACTACATATTAGTCACCCCTATGGTAGGCCTGCGGGCAGGGTGCGTTGTAGGTGCAAGGTAGGACAAGCCCTGAAGTGTGTGGCCGTCCTAGTAGTGACTTACAACCAAAACCGTATTTCACTATTGAAGGCTACCTGCTCCATTAGGACAGACTGAGCTGCTGGAGTTATTACACTCTATAATCCCAGCAGGCTCAAGGAGCATGGTAGCGCGACGTGTTTAGTATGCCTGAACTCAGGATGATAAAATATTTCTTTTAGTAAAGTTTATTTTAGTATCCTGGGTTTGCAAATGCTACTTTTAGAAAGTTAGCATTTGCTTGCCTAACCATTTCAGCCCGCCTCTGCTGGTATGTGTATCTGACTGTCTGGGGCGTGTGAGTGACAGGGCTGGGAGGATGACAGGTGGTGAATGCGCAGATTACACCTTAGTGGGAGGTAGGAGTGGCTCTTGACTCTGGATCTTGCTGTGCTCTGCCACCACAATGCTGGCTCCACCCTCCTGGGGAGCGTCGGATGATGCAGCCGACACCTGGCCCAGGAAGGGCGAAGCCCCATCAACAAGGTACTCTGGCTGCCCCTGTCCGCACAATGCTGGCTCCACCTCCTGTGGGGCGTCTGATGCGCCTGCCCCTCACACTGAAAGCAGAAGCCGGAGTACACCCGCCAGGGTACTCAAGGACTGAGAGTGGCTATGCAAAGGCCCTCCCCTGGCCTGCGAGAACAAAAGAAATGCCATATAAAAGAAGGAGCCCTGCTCCTTGAGAATTAGATCCTGTTTGGGCTACAGAAGGAACTCTGCCCGACGAGAAGGACCGGGAAGGACAAGGAAGAGTGCTGTCTCTTGCCTGTGTCTGGTGCCTTGCTGCCGAAGGAGAGGAAAAAGGAAAGACTACGAAAAGACTTTTGCTTTACAAGACTTTGTGCCAAACTCTGCTAAAAGATCTCCAAGGGCTTGCCACTGAACTTGCCCCCTGACCAGCGCCCCAGGACCAGTGGGCGCTACACCCTGAAGAAAGCAACTGCGTGTGCTGCTTATCGCTGCAGTACCGACGGAGGAATCTCCTCCAAGGCAACGACATCCACCTGACCACCGTGACCGGGGCCCAAAGCAACCGCGAAAGCAAAGTGAGGTCCAGCCGCCGCTGGCCCGAACACCGTGACCGCAACTGCACCGGGAGCCCGAGAGCAAAGCGAAGGAGGACCCGTCCGGTCCGAGCTCTCGAGTTGACTGCGCAACGAGTTGCCAATCCACTTGCAAAGACGGACAGTCGCCCTGTGAGAACCCCCAGGGTCGGTATCTGGCCCGATAGCTCAGCTGTGAGCGCACAGCTGCACCGGCACTTGGCTGGGTACGTCCTGCACTTGAGGACCGTACTGCCACTTGCCGCCACCACGCAACCGCCGCCTTCAGGGTCGGAGCGGACGACGAGGAGAGGACCCTGCCGCCACAGAACACCGCTGCCCCGGATGACCCGTGAACTGCTCGGCTGAGAGCCGCAACGAACAGCGACCCCGGGAAGGCAACGCGACGTGGGACAGATCCCCTGGGAGCCGCCTGCTCCACAAGAACTTTGTTTAACTAGGGCAGAAGGCCCAAAAAGAACTCTTATTGCTCGAAAGAACTGTGGCAACTTGAACTAAGTAACTTGGAACCGCTACTTGAAAGTCTGATAACTGTATTCATAAGCCTGCTTGAATTCTATATAAAGATATATATTTTTACAGAATACAGTCTGGTCTCATTGTGTGGTGGGTTGGTTGTGACGGTGTAATATTGCAAGTGTTTAACCCTATGTGCCCCAAAGATTAGCCTACGACTGCTTAAGCCACACTACCTAGAGGGTAAGCAGAGGTTGTCTGGAAGGTAACCCTCAGCCCTGACGAGGAAGAGAGAGTCCCTGCTTGTCGCTAGTGTTGCACTGCATCAACTAGAGCCTCCCCCTTCCTACAGTTGGCATCATATCACTCTTGTTTATTTGCTTCTGTTTGGCCAGTGCCTCCTCATGGACGTCGATTCACCAAAATGCCAGGGGTAGAGGAAGTGATATCACATGCCTTTTGACCCCCCTTCAATGATGTCACAGGAATTACATCACAAGACCTGAGACCTGATGGCATCACAGGAAGTCACATCATGTTGTCTACTAGATGGAAAGGCAGATGTTACTCACAAGGAAGACACTGACTGCCATATTGATACTGCATGGATGGTGAGAAAAGAATAGTGGCTGTCAAGTAGTACTTTAATGGCTGGAAATCAAGAGTTTGATAGACACAGCTTTTTATGATGCGCTGCCTGGCTTCCTTCGAAAGGAGATGGCACTGAATGGGCAGTAAATGTTAATTGAGAAAAACGAACAAAAACACCGGGTTACGTGCATGGGTACATGAAACAAACTATGCGTTAGCACTATAGAAAACAAATGAATCAAACTTCTGAAAAGATATTCTTTTTAGTATCAAACTTTTTTTGTTCCTTCCTTTTTTTATTTTTTTATCACAAAATATATATTATGTGAATGATTGTTTGTTAAACACATATATTCGATAAACACATTCTTGTATCTAATAGTCTACTTAATAAGATATAATACATAATCTGTGTATTTCATCAATTAGTACATGATCCACTGAAAGTAAATTGATCACAAGACTTGATAACAATATACAAATTCATCAAAATACAACAATTACAATATCACTGGTAATGATGTGCAGAACAAATCACCCACCGAAAGTAAATTGATCACAAGACTTGATAACAATATACAAATTCATCAAAATACAACAATTACAAGATCACTGGTAATGATGTACAGAACAAATCACCAACGCGTTTCGGCCAATGTCTTTCTCAGGATTTCTGTTTTACCAGTAAGAGCTGTCATATCTGATCTTGAAAAGTTAATCACCCGGTAGGTTTATCTGGGACATGTAATCTGGATTAAAAATGGACACATATGGTGTGAAGATTCCTTTTATTTAAATGTGTAATAACTTCCACCTGTCACAGTTCTGAGGTATGTCTGTTTAAAAGTGTCCTGAAGAGATGCCACGAGGCTTGTCTATGGTTAATTTATAATATAGATGGAAGCTGACACGTGTTACACTGCTACCATTCTGTTTTGTTATAAAAAGGAGGCCTCTAGGTCACTATGATGTTATGGTTCCTGTTTTTTGCAAAATATATGGCTCCTTGGAGTCCGATTACTGGATCGCTGATAAAAAAAGGTCATAGACTCAAGATCCTCTTGTCGTGTCCCGCATCTTGATCAGCGATCCAGTAATCGGAGTACAAGGAGCCATTTATTCTGCAAAAAACAGGAACCATATCATCGTAGTGACCTAGCGGTCTCCTTTTTATAACTCTCAAACCAAGTGATTTCTTGATAGACATACACAAACTCTCCACATCAAGAGTTAAGGACATCATCCTTTCGGGATTCCATAGGACACCCTCAAGCTTACTCAATATATCCGTAGTATACCGAATAAATTAAGGCAAATTGGAAACAAAAGGTTTCAAAAAAACATCCACAAACTCAGGTATGTGTTCCATAGGAGAGCCTAGACCTGAGATGATTGGCCGACTCTGAGGGACTGCCGCTTCCTTATATATTTTGAGAGAATATACAAACACAGGTACCTAGGTGAATCCATTTTAAATATTTAAATTCCAAATCTGTAAGAAAGCAGATTTCATGCCACTGTGCTAATTTGTTGTTAATCATATACATGATAGACATGAACATGACAAAAGGTGGTTAGGAGTGCTGTCTAGATAGAGAAACGTCTGCACATTCGTTGACCTCACTATATTAAGTGGTACAATATAAACGTGGAATTCATGTATTATGTAATCAAAGTCAGAAGATGGGTGTTCAATTAGCCCTAACAACACCCACTACCCCACGGTGTAAGTTGCACACAAAGTGTGCATATGACAAAGACATAAAAAAAGGGCTTGGACAGCACACCTATAGTCACTATTTAGTCAGCAGGTGTAAATTACATCAATGGGTATAGATATCACCCATTCAGCACCAATGGGAATATCAACAGTAACAGTGTCAAAATATAAGGATCCAAGGCATGTAGCAGTCTTGATAATCTTTATTCCAGAATCATTTCATTAAAACTTCCCAGCACATGACTTGCCGACACGTGTTTCGGCTTTCAAAAAGACTTTCTTAAGGCAATAATAGATGTCCACTGTCCTGAAGTCTGACGCAGTAGGCGTGGAAGTTGGTCACAAATGTGGAGTAGCATTCATATACAGCCACCTTGTAGTCATAAATTATTTAATTCCGGTCAATAATGAGCCATGGAGTGTTACTCAAAGAGGAAACAAATCGTATTCCAAGCCTTCTGATTACAAATTCCGAGCTGATGACGTCACCAACAACAAACAATTTTCTAGAACACTCCCTCTTGTTGCTTGCCGCCCCTGCCCACCTCCTGCTGTCAATTGCGTTGCTGCACCCTCCCTCATCATCCGCCCCCCCCCCTTGTGTTGCTTGACCCCTACACACTCCTATCACTGTCCATGGTTGGTGCTCCCACCCTCCTCCATGTGCCTCTCTCGTGTTTATTTTCCCCTCTCCTGATGATGCTGTTCCTGCCGTTCTCCCCCTCTTGTGTTGCTGTCCCCCCAACTGTCCATTGTTGTTGCTCACTACTTCCCCCTATGCCTCCTTTGTGTGGCTTGTCCCCCTCGCGCTTTTTTTTCCAACATATTGCACAGCATCACAGGTTGCAGTGTAGCATGGTTTAAAAAACAAAACACTATGACATGGTCAATGCTGGCCACATTAAAAGTGTTTTTTTCTTGTACATTAAGCCATGTGTGTGCAACATGACTTATAGTAATGGGAAAAAAATCGTTATGACGTGGTCAATGCTGGCCGCGTCACAGCGCCATATGTTTCTTAACTTTAAGCAATTGAGCACAGCAGCTCGTGCTAGTGTGCTACATGAAATGAATGAGACTTATATAGCGCACAACTTACCCTGGGGCATCTCAGCGCTTGCTTAGGGAACCCGTCCTGTTATTCCCCTGTGGGATAACCCTGGCAGGGTATCCACAAGGTGAAAGTCAAGCATCCCACCGCGAGGGGCCGTTGTGGAGATTAAGCAGGCTATTGCCCAGAGTCGCAGAGTGTGAACCCGTGAGTCGAGAAGGCACCGGAGCGAGAATTAACGAGTCCGTGGAATTTTTGAGCCCAAGACCCGCCGAGGCATTGAACCCTGGTCCCGGGCCGAACTCAAGCTCCAGGTCTGCCGCCTCTAACCCCTGAGCCACACTTCTCCACTCCATGTCTAAAAAAGTTGACAAGACCAATAGATCTTGTATAGGCGAAACCTATTGGCTTTGCTAATGCTTATTGTTGCTGCCCTTGCCTTCGTGACTCCTGCGACCAGGGAGGGAGGGCTGTGCCAGGGATAGCTAAGGGCAAATCAGCGGTAACACCTGGACATCGATGACGTCAGTGTCCATTAATTTGAATTGAAGGTGATTTGTAACCGACGTTTGTGGGTCAGCGGGGAAAGGGCGCTCTTCAGTCGGCAGCCATACTACTGTAGTAGCAGTAGGAGGTCTAATAAAAAGCCCCGGCAAGACGCACTATTTAAAGTTCCAGATACATTTGGGAAAATCTTGAAAGGCGGAATAAAAAGTTTGAAATAAAGTATTCAGTCCCATTCAGGGTCTTGAGTTTCTTTCCACTGGATGGAGCCAAGCACAGCTTGCACTAACAGTCTCAGAGAGATGTAAATGCTATGAACCGCTGTGCAGAATGTCTACCCAGGAGTAGGGGGGCGATGAATTATGGGGCGCAGGGATACATAAACATCACTCCTGGCTCACTTTCGACCAAGACCTCAGAGGAGTCGCAGAAAATGAATGGTTTAGTGTGAAGAAGTGCTTGGGAGCTATTGTTGGGTGTACGGCAGTTCCACTTCTTGGGTAAGGCGTAGGGGGTCACTTCTAGACAAAGACACCACATTTGTCTGCCCTCCAGCATTTTATCTACACACCAGGCATGTTGCGAGGCTTTTTAATCACTTTTAGCACATCAGCATAGAGCATCGCTGATGGGGGTGAGCTAAAGGTCACTTTGCTTGATATGATAAAAGAGCTTTGCATTGGCCCTGGTACTCGTGCCCACATGGATGGGTGAGGGGCACAGAGATGTAGTTTCATTCTACGAGTCCAATGCTTTTGGGCTCAGCTTGCCATTGCATATGGCGCAATGTGCTTTTGCAAGAAAAATACAATTGCTATGCTTAAAGTGTGGAAGGGATTGTATAGGGAGAACATTAAATGGGATATAAAAAAACTAGGAAGCCTGTTTTTGATGAGTTTTTTCCGTCGTGGTGCTACCAGTCTGAAACTGCTGGACTGCATCCTTCCTGACATTTCCTAGCTAACAGGGGGCAGCGTGACGATTAATCAGAGAACTCGACGTTAACCATCACCTATCCTGCCTAGAAAGGATGTGAAGAGTTCATTCAGTGCAACGAGGTGTGGTACTATCCACTTCAAGCAACTGGCTTACACCATCCTGCCAAGGTAGTTTGGCTGTCATTTATGCTCTCAGTAGCGAAATTGATTTGGATACAAGTGTTACTATCAGTGCATCTGGCGCCAAACACAGACACCAGAACATAGTTCAGGCGCGGCTGCAGTCGATGGCACTCGGTTCTTGTCTTCCCGCCACGCTGCTTGTAGCCCGGTCGACCCCCGCGTTTTTTTCCTTGACAAGTGCCCCCTTTCTCTCTTCCTTTCCCCCTCCAGCAACTAGTCTTCCTCTGCTCTGCTACCCATGGGCACCGCCTGCATCTAGGTGTGGGTGCCCCAGAACTGCTGCACCAAGGCTTCAGTATCTCTGCTCCCTAGACCCATCACATCGTTCCAGGGTGCCCTGGCGTACACTGACTCCATGTCCGTGCTCCAGAATGAGTGGGCATGGCTCGGAGAGTGACACGAGGACCTTGACCAGTGACACCTTCATGTCTATGCATGGTTGCAACTCCAGTCCTGGGGAGAAAGGATGTCCTGGCCTATGGGAGCACCAGACACTACTTTCCAAGCAATCAGCCTGTAGTTGAGATGCAGGTCCCACCTGGTCGAGAAATTAATGGCAAAATTGTGCATTGAACAGCCACAAAGTTTCGCCAGCATTTACCCTCTTCACTCCAGTTGTCAAATTTAGAAGTAATCCCTGAATGCACCCCGCAGTAAACACAGCTATTTGCTGACCACCACCAGAAACCAGTGCCGTAAGCCAGAGATCTCCTCTGCCTCCTGGAAGCAGACCACTCAACTGAGGGCCTCTTGCCGGGGAAAGCTTCTCCCCGCCCCCACTGTTTCCACAAAATGGCTATCAACCTGCTGTAGTGCTTAATCCAGCATTCAATATATTGTTAACACCTTTCCTCCTATTCCTTATATTACCTATTCCCTCATCTCTCTGCTTCCCTTCTTCTTGCTGTGACTTGGTCCTTACCAACATTCCAATGAAAGCTGCAATGTCAGTTGAGAGTTGGTGTTAGAGATGCTGACTGGACAGCTGTTGTGGCATAGAGACTGTTGCTACACTTATAAATAAAGAACTCTTTAAGTTAAGAAACAGTGTTCAAGTTCTTTATAATATTGGCGACGAGGATAGATAACCTACAAAGTAGAGCAACACTGAGATCAGTCCTCCAGTCACCTAAACAGCAATGGTTACATGCACCTGAAGCCCAGAGCAACCCTGGCTAACAAGTACAATATCCTAAGTGAAGTGAAAAATAGCATAACTTGCCATGGATGGCAGGTTGCAAGACCAGGAGTTCCATCCTTTGTGTTACCTTCGAAGCTCCCACCATTGAGTCCTTGGTGTGCTGCCTTGTCTCAGTCCGCTTGTCGCTCCCTGACTGTTCCACTTCTCTCCTAACCCTGCCTGGCCTTACTTGCTCACCCTGAACCAGGTGAATGTGACCAGTGTTGGGGGAAAAAAGGTCTCAGCACTGCCACTATGCTGTCTGTACCTGTCCTGCAAAGGAAAGGAAGCTTGTGCAGCCCAATTTACCCCTCTTTTGTCAGGGATTGTAGTTTCCACTTTTGCTAGTCGAGCTGTACATTTTCTATATGGTAAAGAAGTTTATAGTGCTGCTGCAATAGTGTACCTTTTCTGCGAGTAAGGGGCATTGCATTGTTGTTGCCTAGTAAGTAGATTCTTTGCCATTACAGGCTCTTATCCACTCACCTGCAATGCTGCACTCAGATTATGCATCCGATGGACCCTGCCTGCTTCCCACCCACAGACTCTGCGCTGTCCCTGCTCTGCTTCTTCCCTCCATCCCCTGCAAGTCTTTGCATTGCAGTGCTCCAAAATGTACACTGTGATACACTTTCAGAGCTCTTCCAGAGCCTATACTGCATTCACATTGGTCTTGTGTCGTGACTTGCCTGGGCACGAAATTCCTCTCTGCTCGTGGAGTTTGCAGAGTTTTTCCCACTCTATGCTGGTGTAGCGCCCAGAGTTTTGAAAAACTCTGTGGAAGAAAATCTAACCCCAGACCCCCTCCCGGCAAAATTTCTCAACATGGGCGGTCGCGGATGGCCGCTACTGCTCGCATTGAGAAACCATCCGTTCGCGTTGAGGAAGCTGTCGCTCAAGTAGAATATCTACGCGAGCTGCAGAAAGAAGCAGCCCATGTGCCGTTCACTCTGATTTTCAGTGCGGGACAAGCACCGAACACTAAAAATCAGTATGAATGGTGCAGCCTAATGCACCCGGCTGCTTGCAGAACTCCGCTTAGGCCTAGGTCACTTTCCCTGGACCCCGCGCTTTTTCCCCGTACTCCACACTGCTATTCGCCCAGTGGGCCTTGTGCTGTTTGTGCTACCTCTTTGATACGGTGCTGCATCTCATTCCCTTGCAGGCTGCCGGGATCCATCCATTAGGGCCCTGACCTGTTCCCCTCCACTCCTGACCATATACTGCTCTTTCCCTCCTTCACCTTTGACCCTGACCTGATCTACTTCCTTCCAGCTGGACACTGCTCAGCTCTTTTAGCACTCCAATAATGCCAATCCTTTTCGTTTTCCTACAGTGAAATGGCACTCATCCTTCCTTACCCTGTAATACAAGTGGAAAACGGAAAGCAGCATTGCGAGCTTCACTGTGTGAAATTTCTTCTGCGTTACCTCTTTTGTATCACACAGACCGATTGGCATTATCAAGGACTGTTGTAATGTTAAGGATTTGGAAAATATGTGTAAATGTATTTAGGGGGCATTTGACCCCTTGATGATGACCCTTGCCTGCCAACCTGTTTCAAGAAGATTTTTTATGAGAAGCTCATGAAACACTTGTTCTTTACTATGACTTTCTTCTGGTTAACTTAGATTTTTTCCGAGATCCTAAATGATTTATTCATCTTCTCTCCTGATTTCGCATCTTTTTCTTCAGTGGGCAGACCACATATGAGACAGGCTTGCGGAGAACTTGGAAAACAAACTTACGTGGTTGTACAAGAGATCTGTTTCTCTTAAAATGTGTGCAGAGGTAACATGGCTGCCTTATTGTAAAGTCGGAACACAAGAACAATTTAGAATTTCACTGGTCAGGCGTAATGCAAAATAATTCTTGGGACATGAGTTGGGTCATGGGTAAACTGAGAAAGACGTGGGATTGAAAAAGAAGAGCCAGTGGTGGACAAATCTCCACAAGAAGACTCTCCTACAAAGTTCATATGAATTATAATGCTGCAACAGGGCCCTATGGTTCTTAGATACATGAGGGAACAGGAAACCCCTACATTTGTACACCCCAAAATATTTACCTCAATAATTCATACACTGGTTGATGAATCGGAGACGGTGTTAAATCTCAGTTTCATGAGACAATGTGTCCCTCGAGTTAAGGCACCCCACAATATAATAAAATATAGTCAATTAAGAAAGGACTTACTCAATAATTGACTTCTAGTTCCGGATTAAAATGTAAAAGGTTTTTTGCAAAAATTCAAAGTGCTGTAGAAAGAACATTAATGCAAAAAGCATGGAGTCAATGGCATGAATGCTCTTAAAATAGGGCATTACGGACTAATGTGCATATTATAAACATTCAAGACGATAGAATCCTAGTAGCATCAGAAAGTCCTCTGGCTCACCCCCCAAATTGTGGGTTTATATAGGAAATGTTCCCATAGACTAGCATTTAAAGTGTTAATTCATCTTGGATGTGAGCAAAATAATTACATTCTTAGCAAATCAGAGAACAGTTTTATGAACTCTCATATTGACGTAGCACCTAAGCACTATCCCACTACATGAATATCGATTCTGCTCATTCAATCCTAATATCATCCGGTGATGGCAGAACAAACTAGTTACTCAAACAACACACAATATTATTATAGCCTTATGGCCTGCCGTAGAGGGCTATACCGGCTATTAAAGGCCCTCTCCAGCGTTAAAGGCCCGAGCCGAAGGCGAGGGCCTTTAACAAGGGAGAGGGACTTTAATAGTCGGTATAGCCCAGCTACGAAGGGCTATAAGGCTATTAGAACATTCTGCCACTAGAGGGCAGAATGTTCTAACAAAAAAAACCAAAGCCTTTTGGAAGCGTGAGGGGATTGGAATCCCCTCAGGTTCCCTGAAGCCTTTGTTCACAGCCAGAGCTGGGAACAAAGACATTGGAATGTTGGAGCTCCAGGCATATACCAGTCATTATAAGCCCAGAGCACTCCATTGGTTTCAATAGAGCTCTCAACATTCCAATGTTCTAATAATGAATCAGGTACCCTGAGCTAGCGGAAGGTTCTTGGAAAAGATGCATTATTGTGAACATTCTGGAAAGGTTTAATCGAGAACAGTGAGAACAACAGTGGAAGTAAACAAACATGACCCTACGTGAATGTGTGCTGCAGAAATATTGAACAGTGTATATGAAGGAGGAGATATCCATTTTGAACAAGATGGCATACTGGCCTAAATTGAGGTCTCAGTAGTGAAAAAACATACTTCCATAAGAGTTTTTTTTTTCAAATGAATTAGCAACATTTCAGTGTGCACATGTAAATTCAAAAGTAAATCCACATTCTACACCTTGTTAATAATACACAAAATATAAGGTGTACAAAAGCTCCAACACAGCAACACATTTTCTGAAGATTTGGGATGACTGTGCTACTGGCTATGTGGGGGTAAGTACATACTTGAAGGTCGCTTCAACCATGGAGGGTTTCTTGTACTGTGGAGGAAATGCATGTTGGAGATAGGCTGCGGCTGAAGCACTGGTGCTGATACACTCCAAGACTGGTCCTCTTCTTTAGCCCACCACATTGCACTATGGCAGATTCTTCCTATGACTACAAAAACAACAGAGGGACCATGAAAACAGATACTCACAGAGGCTGGCAGGGAAAATATCAAAACGAGAACAAAAAACTCTCAGGCAATTGCTTTAAACATTGGTAGTATATCCAAAAATCATTGAAATAAGTACATTGCCCCACACTAAAAAGATATTTTAGAAAAATATATTGGTTCTTTAATTATTTTACATAGATTCCTTAGTAAATCAAAACAATCCACAAATAGATAATCATCATATATACATCAATACATTATGTAACCCATAAGACCGATTTCTACATCCATCACGCATCTCCATACAATCCGCTCAATCACACCATTCAAATATAAGTCTCACCAGTTTGAACCAACTCAACAGCACACACTAAGAAAATAATACAATTAACACACTATAACAACATATAGTAAGTAAAAATACAGAAAAGAAGTAGATGAATTTCTTTTTAAGTAACACAACAAACGCCGAAGCGCGTTTCGGACAGGAAGCCTTGGTCCTGCATTCCTTCGTCAGGGTGCATAGAATAGGTATAATCCAATTTAACAGTCTTTATCTTGATTTCAGATTATATAGACTTCAATCCAGGTTAATGGTAGTTAGGGGGTTACACAGGGTACTCAGAGAAGTATTCTGAGACGTAATTTTAGTCTAAAGAGAAGACTTAAGTCTATTGAGTGTAGCAATACTGGTCTCCTGGAGCAGATATATCAGAATCCCTTCGAGCCAGGTCGCTCGTAAAAACCGTCCGTAGATCAACGAGTGGCCCCAAATCCAAGTAGGATTAGTACTCGTAGGGGGAGTAGACGAGGTCGTCATACATAGGTTCCACAGGTAAGTAGAGCCTCTTCAAATCAGGATATAACTAGAGGGGGGTAGAAATCTGTCCTCTTTAAAATCACACTTGCTCCGTTACAGCGGTCATAAACGTCTGTGTCCGTATGGTTCGACAGGTGAAATTTCCATGATTTTTGGATAGACTACCAAAGTTTAAAGCAATTGCCTGAGAGGTTTTTGTTCTCGTATTGAGATTCTTCCCATGAAACATCATGGAATTCAAGGAGTAGATTAGACCAGAACACTTATTTAGAGCCTTATACCTTTAATAGCCTGGAGAATCACTGAAGCCAATGTCAAACCCCTTGGTGGACTACCACAAATACCATCTGGTAGACGTTTAAAACATCAAATTACAAACCTGCTCTTTCAACCTGCCACCACTACCCAATTAGAGATATATCAGAATCCAAAATATATAATAACAGGATGCCAACAAAATATGATAACAAAAAATATGATAACATCCTGTGGCACTTACTGTGGCACTGGACCCACACTAACAGCAACTCTGTCAAATCTTCACCTTTGCTTTGCTTCTTTGGGCACCTATGGTAGTGATGCAGCTTAAAAGCTGATCCTGCCTTGCACAACACTGCACAACACATAAACCTATCTTGACAATAAAAACATAAATGTGCACTTTTCACACGTCTAGAAAAGCGACACTGAAACTGGGAAAAGTTGATGTACCAGCACCGGAAAACAGTGCTTGAGTAGGTAGAAATAATTGGATTAAACAATTAGTGAATTTAAGATGTTTTACTTACTAATCACCTTATATCATTTGTAAAAGATGTCATGAAAAACTAATGATGAAATCTTAGAATTTCTATTGACTTCATTGTAGAGTGTCATAACAAACTCAACATTGGTGCTAATCATATATAGAAAGAGTTACATATCTGAAACTTTCAGTATAAGTGCCTAACAGGATAAAGATAATTTTTTAATAGAAACAATTTTACTTTAATGATTTTTAGAAATAGATTACATGTTGATAATTTTTGAAATTGCGGTAGTGGGCCACACATAAAGTTTAACATTTCTGTGTAACAATTACTGACAACTTTATAAAATGCTTATATATCATATGTGTGATTGTTTTCATTATGCTTCAACCTAATTAGTACTTTTAATCGACTATATATGAAATGCTAACTTTAAAATACTTTTGAGATGTATTTTCACCTTAAGCTGAATTATTTCACAGCCTTGGGCAATAGACTTTGAAATGTTTCCTAAATGTTGCTTTATTTGTTCTTGTTTATGCAACATTCTTTTGGGCAACAAAAGATTTTGTTACACCCCTTTGTACATGAATGGTGTCAACTCGACCTTTGGACTATATCCTTGGAGAGCAACAAAGTAAATACGCTCTTTGTCAACTAACCTCTGAAGATGGAATGGGCAGTCGTTTCTCATGAAGTGCCTGGGAAAATATGATGGAGTATCAATTTGTACCTGGAGAACAGAAGAATGATCACATGACAATCAGACCATTGTGGACCGAACACTGATGTCATAATGACAAATATGAAGTACATAAACTGCCTTACTTAGGAGGAGGAGGAGGAGGCTAAGCCTAAGCTCAGACTACCCTCTTTCCACTTTGCTTGCATCCAGCCTGCCAGCTGGACTTACTTTTATGCCCCTTGCTTTTTGCTTCTTACTGATGAACCTACCTATTGGATGATATGGAGCAGTTTGGTGAGAGACCAGACTTGAACTTTCCTGATTTATGCTCCATTCCCCTTGACTTTTTTCCATAGTGGACGCTAACTTAACCCCCTTGCTTATGATAAGGGAACCTTTGAGAACCAACCTCTGGTGTTTACTGGTGGTAGAAATGATTGATTCTAAACCATCCTCTATGGATTATTTTATTTAGGGATAGATTTACTTGGTTAAATGTGTTGATTTATATTTCAAGCTGTTAGATGTATGACTGAGCTTCTTAAAATGTAACGTATATGCATTGATTTTGGATCTTTACCACAATAACCAAATTATCAAAATTAGTCCGGGTCTTATTGTGTCTAATGTTCTTTTTGCAGAAACTGTGCTTATTTTAAATGCATAATACAGAGAGCCATCGATTATTTTGAGAGCATCAGGTTATTTTACTCTTGTTCTGTGTAGCCACAGCAGAGCTCTTGGTTTCCATGATTCTTGTTAGACTAAACTTCTTTGGGCGGTTTGGTCTACAAATTGCAAAACTCTATTTCCACAGCATGGTTTTACAGAGTAATATACTTGACCTGATCACCAATTTGTGAGTTGACTACCAATTAATGGTCCTCATTGGGTCACCTTCAGTTGAACATGCTGATTTCTCACTAGTAGTGGCTGCCTCCAAGACGGGGGTGTAGGGTGGAGGGGTGGGCGGGGGGGAGTGTGGTGAGGGTTATCAATCAATAAATAAATACTTACCTTAGAACAGCCAGCTGGCCGACTGCAGCCTCCCCTGCATCCTCTTCCTTCTTCCTCTGCAGTCCGCCGGCAGCAGGAAGCACCTAGCACACAGACTCCCTTGAAACAATCACAATGCTGCAATGCAGTGTTGTGATTGGTATGAGCGCAGTGGATTGGCGCTCAGACTCGAACAGAGACCCTGTGCATGATCCTGACCATGCTGTGCAATGCAGCCTGGTAGGAACATGCAAAGACCGCATGAACTGTTTGGTTGGCCCCAGAGGGCCAGACAAACAGTTCATGCGCTCTTTGGTAGTGCAAACCACTCCTCCCCTGGCCAGCCCCGCGCCACACTGCACACAGGCTGCATGCAATAGGAAAAATAAAATGACAATAATGATACGTTATTGTCATTTTATTTTTCCTTTTTGCGTAGTGGGGTAACGCTCCTCCGCATTAGCGGAGGAGCCACCACTGTTTGTCACTATGACAGAAAAAGGTCCATCGGTGGACCATCGCCTCTAATGTGAAGCATTGAATCTGAGTATAAATCCTACCCATATGGGCCCAATAGTAGTGTTAAGGTTGAATTCAAAATGAATTGCTTTCGCTGCAACAGTAGGTTTAGTGGCCATTTATAGAAAAAAGTGCAGAGTGAAATCAAGAGGTCAGGAAAAAATATACAGTATGCTTCCTCTTCTCCAGTCTTGTTCCTTGACGCTCACACATACATACAAATGAGGACAAGCTAGTTGAACGTGCTTTTTGCTGCGGCAGGTTGAGAATAACATTTCAGAAGTGTGCTGCTACACTCAGTATGAAGGGAGAGCGCGGCTTGGCAAGTCTCATGCTCAACAAAAGCTGAGTAAGGTGTAATCAGGAAAGGCAAAAGAAAGAGTGGTGTGTAATGGATGGATGATGACTAGTTTACAGTTTTTCAATCAAACCTGTTCAGTTCAAACAAATTCAAGAAGGGCTAAGTGCATTATGGGCATATCTTCAAGTAAAAGGGAAGACCAAAGATCCTTGTTGCATGATGGTAGGGCTTGCAACATCTGTTGAAGTTCTGTTGATGACTCTGACATTCCTAGAAAGTTGTCTGTTCCTGTAATCTTGCAGGGTTTTGGAGGTTAGGTGGTTATAATTGGGACAGGGAGGGTGAAACTGACAGAATTCTGTGGTGGGTTGGGCAACTGTCTCTACTACACTAATGAACCCTCCAGACACTCCAGCCATCCACATCTATTCCTTCTTGGGTGGAGGGCACATGAGTGTGTTCCTGCCACTACATATTTTCTCTTTCTTATTCCATGTGGGGGATTTTGTGTTGGTTGTACCAAAGTAAGCATATCAGCAATTGGAGAGAGCTTGGTGGGGAGCCTCCTGGGTCACCAGCTCTCCCACTAACCAACTTCCACCTCTGGCCACCAGCTCCCTTGCATTGAGTCCCACGCCCCATGCCTACATCATGCTTCATATACAAGTGTTATGGTTCACGAGCAACAGAACATTTTAACAGTGTATTAATATGTTTCTTTTTACACTTTGCAACTAACAGCACATTATGCTTCACAGACCTGGAAGGTCAATACAAAGGGCACCTGCATTGTCTCCTGAGCTCTAACTGCTTCTCCTCACCTAGCTGCTCTATCCTGCTCTGACCAGCTCCTTTAAGCTCTACAGCATTTTGTTCTCAGGGGCTGTTCACTAGCCACACTAGACTTCTCAGGGGTATTGCAACCTCGGCCATGTACCCTTTCCACAATACCTTAGCCCTCTAAGTAGCAGGGGGCATGTACCCTGCACGCCATACTGTTGTTACAGCCTTGTTGCAGACTGGTCAACAGGTATGGAAACATGGAGCCAGCACACTCTTATGTCATCTATGTGGGAATCTCCATGTTAGACCTCTCTAAATACGCCTAGATTGCATCTACCTATATTGATTGCTTGTGCAAGATTCTCATATTCCCTACATGGTTAGTTGTTTCGTTGTGAACTCTACTCACAACCACACATGAAGTGTTGATTAGGGCTATTGCACTGAAGTGCCAAGAGGTAGAAGAGGTGCTATTAATGCTCGCTAGCATCTGATGTCCATCATTCAGGGTAACCACAGCCAATAAAATAGCATATTCAGAAACTGGTAGAAGGGGGGCGGTGTTTAGTAGATACAGCCTTCAGGCTCCTACTCTGCGATATTTGCACCAGATAGAAGTGGAGCCAGGCAAGGTAGACATGGAAATCTTACCCTGAGTGTTAACTACTTGGGTAGAAACACAGATGCATACTATCTCAACTTACCAATCACATCCAAAAGCTTAAGACAGTGGTTCCCAAAGTGTGCGCCGCGGCGCCCCGGTGCGCCGTGATTAGAAGCCAGGGGCGCCGCGGCGCAGGATGTGGATTCAATGTGTGAATGACGGAGAAAGCCTCACACATGCCAGACATTGCCCCGCAGTCTTGGGAGGGCAGAGAGGTCTGTGAATGGGGCTGTGGCTGGACAGCTCTGGAAGCACCAGGGTTTAGTGGCGGTCGGAGTCCGATAGCTAGCTGGTGGAAATACAACTCTCGAGCTGCAATTCATTCAGGGTAAATTACAGAGCTGTGTGCACAGGACTTCCCGAAGGAAATCTTAAATAACACTGAAGCGACCGGGACGCCTGGGGTGTAATCACAGACCCCAAGACATGGGCGTAGGAAGTGTGGGGGACGAGGGGGATACATCCCCCCAGAGTTTGGAGTGCACAGAGGGGGGGGGGGGGGGGGACAAGAGTGGGGGAGGGACAAAGGAAATTCTCCTCTGTGATTAACAGGGCCATTAGCGTGCGAAAGCGCTATGCATAATGATGACCCAGTAACTGCCTCCTGATACCTGTGATCAGACTGCACGCTTGTAGGGGCTAAAAGGAATTTAACACCCCTGCCTCTCCCATCTCTCCTCTGTCCTCCGGCCTGTGTCTGAGCCCGGGCTGCTGCAGCTCGAGCTGCTGTTTCTGGCGTCTTAACACATACGCTTTTCACAGGTCTTCAAAAGAGCATTTACGTTCCTTTGGAACTGGTTAAGGAGGGTTTGAGGGTTTGTTGTTTTGTTGACTGATTCCAGTATCCCATGTGTCCCCACTCTGCCTATTCGATATTTCACACTTTTTATTTTATTTTTACTGCCTCAGTGCGGGAATGCATGTAGTGAAAAGACATCTCACAAGTAGGGACTACACATTTTCCCATGTTCACAGAGAGAGCATTTTGTTAAGAATAAATTGTTACTTCATTTTCATTTTTGTTGTAATTTAGCCGTTAATGTTGGTTTTCCACAAGGGGTTGTCTGGGGAGTCCATAGGATCGCCTTTATCCCACGTAGAAGCAGGCAGGGTCAGAGGCCTGGTGGAGAGTGTTAGGTGGGTGGGTGTGGGGTCAGGGGCCTGGTGGAGAGCGTTGGGTAGGTAGTGGGTCAGATGCCTGGTGGAGAGCGTTGGGTGGGTGGGTGCGGGGTCAGAGGCTGTTTACGAATTTATGCTGATGTGAAAAGCCTCTTGCACCGTGCTCTTTGTAATTTTACTACGTCATCCGATTAGGTGCTCCCCAAAAGCAGCACAAGTCCCCCTACCAAGTATTTTTTGCAGTTTTATATAGCGCAAACTCCACCGGAAGGCATCAGAGCGCTTTACATTAGCACCAGTTGCGTTACAGACAGACACATTCATTTTTAGGCACGGGGAGTCCATCATGTTTTTGAAATGGTGCCATTGTTCCAGGTGGCAGCCCCCTCCATTGGGTGGGAAGGGTGAAAAGGGGTAGCCGAGAAGGGTGCAAGGCAGAGGGAAGAAGGGTGAAAGACAGAGAGGAGAAGGGTGCAAGGCGTAGGGGAGAAGGGTGCAAGGCAGAGAGGAGAAGGGTGCAAGGCGAAGGGGAGAAGGGTGCAAGGCGGAGGGGAGAAGGGTGCAAGGCGGAGGGGAGAAGGGTGCAAGGCAGAGGGGAGAAGGGTGCAAGACAGAGGGGAGAAGGGTGCAAGACAGAGGGGAGAAGGGTGCAAGGAGGAGGGGAGAAGGGTGCAAGGCAGAGGGGAGAAGGGTGCAAGGCAGAGAGGAGAAGGGTGCAAGGCGGAGGGGAGAAGGTTGCAAGGCGGAGGGGAGAAGGGTGCAAGGTAGAGAAGGGTGCAAGGCAGAGGGGAGAAGGGTGCAAGGCAGATGAGAGAAGGGTGCAAGATAGAGAAGGGTGCAAGGCAGAGGGGAGAAGGGTGCAAGGCAGAGTGGTTGCAAATAAAGTTTTATGACAGTGATGGCTACTCTCTGAATCCTTCATCACGTCTAGGCTTTGATCTTCATGTAGACCAGTGGTTCCCAAAGGGTGCGCCGCGGCACCCCGGTGCGCGGGTAAAAAACATGGTGGAGAGCCACGTCCAACTGCCAATTAGGTCAAGGGAGCCACGGGTCAAAAAAGTTTGGGAACCACTGGCTTAAGAAGTAGTATTAGAGGGAAGAACAATAGGCCTACCCATAGTCGTGACATTAGTAGGAGTCTTAGAATTGACATCATGATTAGAATTCAAAGAATGTAACTAGCATGATGTCCACCCATCTTTCGCATGTGACTAAAAATGAGAATATTTGTTAAAGGTTGAAGCAACGCAGGACACCAAGCAAAGGGGCTGCACTGCGTTGATTGAATGGGAGCGAGCTGAACAGTGCCATATCTACTGACATATATCTCTCTCTTCAGTGCTGTACCTGCACTGGCGGCCTTGAGGCTGCCCAGTGTCAATGCAGGCACCATTGCATCATAGTGCAAGAATGCCTGAGTTATGGACAGGATTGCTTTTGTGCAGGAAGGTATGCATAGAAAGAGGCAATAAAAAGGAGAAATAATAAATATTCTTGTAACGCCATGGTTGGGGTGGAATATCATTTTGGCGTAATTCAGAATTGACTGTTTTCAGTAAATCTAGGATTGCATCAGACACCATGGGTGGAAGCACAGGAATGCCCATGCTCCACCCATGGAACGCCTATCACTATTAAAAGTAATGCAAAGCAGCGCAAATAGCCCCTTGCTTGACTTTGTAAATCTTACTTAAGCCTTTGTGTTGGCTTACATCACATTGTACGACGAAACAACAACACAAATGCTTAGTAAATCTCTGCCCTGGTATCTGGAACCATCTTCTTCCACATATCAGACTCACTCCGCCACCCTGGCATATCAGAAAACAGATATAGAGTCTGCTCTTGAAAGAGGTCCTCCTCACTCATCACCAGGAGCCGTATTAGCTCTAGAAGCCTCTAACCCCCTAAGCAGAAATCTCTGCTTCCCTGCAACTCCTTCACTACTCATATGCATGCTCCTCCTGGCCTCTTCTTGATGACCACCCTACTGCAATGTAGGCATCTGCATTGATCTCTAGGGAGGCCTGCCCTATATAATGGCACATGCACACACCTATACAGGGACTCTGCATTTCAGAGGATCCATTTCCACAGTGTACAAAAAGTAGATAAATTTAAAATGTATTTCTTTTATGTCTTTATGAAATGTTGTTCTTTAAGAGTCGTTCTTCTGTCCCACACCACACTTAAACTGTCAACATTAGGAATATTGGTGCATCTTCCCATGCTTACTTCACCAATAAGACCTGGATGTTACGCTCTTACGCCTGGATCATTTAGGGGTAAGCTTGGATAGGTAGAAAAGTCGAGTGAAGAATTGCAAATTTAAGCAAAAACCACAAAATTAAAGCGGAAACGAAAACTTATAGGGCATTTTCCAATTTACAAACGTGGAAAATCTCCAGGAGAGGCATAATTACTGCAAATCTAAATGACGCTTTAATAGTGAAACCTGGCTTTATGAATCATCTGTCCACTTTGCATGCAGAGTTTCGGATTGTTGAGTGAATAAATCAGATTTCTTCAAAGACAACAAGTTGTGCATATATTAAATCCCAATAGGAAAGTGATGGCGTTGATTCTGCGCCTTTCTGCTATTTCCAGTGCTGAGGAGCAGAAAAGGAGTGCTAGTAGATATTTTCCTAAGGACCATGAAGCAAGTAAAAGATCTTGCTGTTTATGATTTATATATATTTTTATTTTTTTATAATGCTTATTTCTATAGCATGAACCTCGCCACAAAGTTAGAGCGTGTTTCATAAGGAACAAAGGGGTATAACATTTACATCATCTACGCTGATTAGAATACATGGCAGTCCGTCCTTTGCTGGCCTACTCATGCTCCACATCATAGGCCCTGCATGGGCCTCCCTCCTACAAAACGAATAGGTGGCCGAGTGGTCCGAGCAGGCCATATGAGTGCTTTGAATTATTAGGAGGCTGAATTTGATCTGTGTGTGCTCCAGTTTTCCCCTTGGATGGAAGTGCACTCATTGCCTCAGGAGGCTTCCCCTGGTGGCAAATAATAGTCTACGTTGGCAGGGACTGGCACAGAAGGTGTGGCTTGACCATTCACTCAATATGGAGATTGCGCCTGATGGGCCAGACAGCATTAATCGCTTTTGGGCTTCTCTTCTCCTGGTTTAGAGAAGCTTCACTGTAGGTATTCAAATTGAACCTTATTATCAACCCTAAAAGAAAAAATGCTTTTAGAAGGGCACATTGTGCTTTAAAGCTCCACCCTCCCATTTACATTGTAAACAAAAGATGGCTCTTCACTGGCACCTCTGCACAACTAAGGTTCACAGGGTGCACGGACACCTGATAGACATCCAGTATAGGCCTCTAGAGGGACATAGGTCACTCTAGTGAAATCGGCCCCAGGCCACCTAAGAGTTCTCAGCTTGCTCTGGCTACTAGTGTGCTAAGAGTGGGTCTGTGATTGGTCAGATGAAGGTATGGAACTGCCTGACATCTGTCTGGATCAGAATGCTTTGGAAGAGTGAAAGATAGAGGGGGAGGAGGATTTGGAGGAGGGTGGTATTGTGCACAGCTCTGGAAGTACCTCTGGATAGGGCTTCAGCTGGAATGCATTCCCTCACAGTGGTAACAGGAGCCAGGGGTAGCCCCAGAGCAGTGAGCACAGGGCCTATCATGAGGCACTGATAGGTTACCCTTTTGATGGGAACCCTTGATGAGATTACCCAGACTGCTTGGTACACAGCTGCCACAACTTCCTGAGATGTACAGTAACTGGGTGAAGATGCCCTGTCACAAGTGTAGTGCCACAAACCCTGTGTGTGAGTCTGGACATTAGGCAGTCTCCTACAAATTCCTTTGTGGATGCTGGGCCCTAGCCCTGGTGGCAAGCCTGACGATAGCCTTAGATAGGATCTTGGAAGAGCGGGCTGTCCGGATTTTCTCAATCAGTAACACGGTCCACTGCGCACCCTCAGATATCTGGGCAAAGGCCCGCAACTTCAATTGTATAATGAGAAGCTCAGCACAGCAAGGAAGGCGCCCTTGAAATTCTCTCCTACTATTTTATATCTCTGTATAATGTTTTTGAAGCTAAGGTCCAGTGGACTTTGTTCCTGTGAGTCTTCTAGTATATGCATAAGGAAGCGCAAAGGATGACACCTAAAGATTTAAGGGACTTTAACAACAGCAATAGAAACTTTCAATTAAGTATTAGCTGATATTGTGAGGTACCTCCTGCAAAGTGAGAAATTGCCCTTGTGGAAATCCCAATTGACCAATTACAAGCAGCTTCTACTGAGACTAGTTGCGGCCAGATGGTTTTTAGGTCTCGCCTAAGCTAATGCATTAGCAATGCTTAGCGAGATATTAAGTAGAGTCTTTAAAAAATTGCCTACAATGAATGTGTGCGGGCGAGTGCACATCGCACACCACTTGGCAGCGTGTGAGCCTCTCTCCCCACTCATGCTGGATTACACTTCAAAGGAATCCGCTCCCTCGCCCCCCTCCGCACAATGCCAGAGCTTGTTGTTTACAGACAACACCCCAGTTGCTTTTGAACCGAGGCAACGCTGAGAGTTGAACCCAGTTCCTGACCTGCTTGCTGCCATGGTTTTTTTTAACCCACCACGTCCTTTTCCGTGCTCTGTTTTACTCAGCCCCCTTCTTCAGCCATGTCCTACACCCTCACTTGTGTACCTGAAGGCACTGGAGTGATTTACATGAGCATATACAAATACGGGGAGAAAGTCAGTCTATTGGTGTGGCAAAAAAACCTCAAAGGCTCCAAATAAACTGCTCACCAGGTTCAAATAGCTTGCCCAATAACTGGCATGAGAAAAGTCTCCATCAGCCCACCCATTTGGCGGAGCTTTGTCATCTGGAAAACTACGAGAGGGGAAGAATTTACTATCTCCTGGCAAAGAGTGAGATCACTCTTTGCCAGGAGATAGTAAATTCTTCCCATACTATCAGGCAGTTTTTATTTTATGTCATTGGGACAATACTTAATAAACATATTTTTTGTCCTTTTAGTCATTTTTATCTCACACACGTTTATCACTTGCTCTGCACTCCATCAGTTGTCTAATATCTTGAACAATCACGGTGGCTGAGATCTTTTGAGAGCATGAGGTCAAGTATCCATTCATGTTAGCCTTGGAGCAACATTGGCTACATCTGACCCTCCTCTCGTAGTTTTCCAGATGACGAAGCACCGCCAAATGGTGGGCTGATGGAGACTTTTCTCATGCCAGTTATTGGGCAAGCTATTTGAACCTGGTGAGCAGTTTATTTGGAGCCTTTGAGGTTTTTTTTGTCACACTAATAGACTTACTTTCTCCCCGTATTTGTATATGTTTGTGATTGGTAGTGTGGAGTTAAGTTGGTCTATAAATACTATCCCCTAGACCCTCCTACATACATTTCTTATTTCTGTGATTTACATGAGCACCATGTACATTATACTGACACTTAGATACACTGCCCACTCACACACCGTGAACTCACACACTGCGCACTCACACACTGTGCCCTCACACTACTTTAAGCCACACACACTGCGCACTCACACACTGCGCACTCACACTACTTTAGGCCAGACACACTGAGCCCACACACTACTTTAGGCCACACACTGCACTCAATGCAACAAACACTCCAAATACCACTCAGTGCCACGTAATTACACACCACATAATTACACTCTACTGAATGTAACACAAACTCCACACAATACCACTCAGTGCCATGTAATTATATGCTACAGTCCCAGTGCGTGTTGCATAACCTGAGCCTACCTCCAGCTTCTTGAGGCTCCTTTGTGGCGCGAAGCCTGTTATCAGCAACCAAGGGGCGGCCGGGCTTAGCTCCGCCGCAGCGTTCGACCCAGTACTTCCGGCTGACCGGGCTTGGCTCCGCCGGTCGGGACTCCCAGGAACCACAACTCCCAGCAGCCCTGTGGTGAGGTCGCCTGCCCCAGCGTCAGCGCACAGCGCGAGGAGGCGCTTAAAGTGGTCAGCTCTTCCTCATCCCGCGAGGACGCGCGCGGGACGCGCCGGGCTAAGCCCGGGCAAAGGGTGGGCCCTCTGAGGCCCTCGGAGACCGCAGGAGACCGGGCCGGGCTACCCCTCTGACCTTTGCCATTCCCCGTATATATCCAAGGTAATTAAATCACCTTGCTGGTTCATAAAGATAACAGTTTGTAACAGGCCTGATGGAGGTCAAAAGTAAAAGCAGAGCGGTGGTAAGAAAAACACCTATGCATACACGCTCAACCACAAGGAAACAAACATTGGCGCCAACCCCTTTACCTACTCTAACTGCAATTGATAGAATGCTGCAACAAACAATTGGAGTTGTTGTTAACGCTATTGAAAATACAGAAAGGAGACTCTCTTTACCAGCGAGTATGTGTTTAATAAGTCAAACGCCACAAATTATTAATACACATGTTAGCGTTACAAATGAAACAACAATGTCACATGACTCACTTTTGTTGGAATCTTTTGCTGGTTTGCCAAGGTATGACCTAATCCAACCTGATGTACCACAACCTCTAGAACCTACTGTTTCTTGTACTAAGGAGAGCAGACTGTCTGTAACACCTGACTTGTCAGCTAGCATATCGCCACAGCCCCCAACACAGAGTGATGTGCCTGTAGACATTGGGGAATTGGATGGTCGTGATACTAATGCTGTCATTACAACTGTACAAATTAGTGACATCAGTCTGTCAAGTAGTGAAACTGACTGTGAGCCTGTACCATCTAAAAGGAAATCTACCCAAAGTCGAAAAAGGTTAATAATTAACAAACAGGTTAAAACATATAGAAGAAAAAAGAAGAGGGCTATACAAATTCTAGAAACCAACGAAAGAGAGGGTGAGATACACCAGAATAGTGGAGGGACACACGTAAATGATACACAATTGATGGAAATACTAACTCCAGCTAATGTTGAGGCACTGTCAACATACCTCGATAAAATGGTAAAAACTTATATTGCACCAGTGATGGTATCTCTAGAAACTTTAAGTAAAAAATTAGAGAACCTAGAGAAACTGGGCATAGCCAATTTGGATGTCCTAGAACACCTGGGCACGCAAGCCAGATCCCACACAACTAATGTAGATCCTAGGAACCAGAGCAAAAACATACCAAGTACAGTAATCCGTATTCCAAGTGTGCCCACTGTGGTGGCAAATCCGGTACCATCTACAAGTGGAATGCAGAGGCCAACAACCATCACCCCCAAGATAGTAGGTGGGCAGAAAGTAGTTGGGGGTCAAAGAAACATCAGCGACCTCGCCTATAATAATAATAAGAGCTTACCTGTACCGAGGCGCCATATTAATAACATCATTCCAGCCACTATTAATTTGCCACCTGATTGTAGACCTTTTGTAGCGATTCTCGCTAATGTCCCCAAGTTGTTGCCCACCCAATTTGAAAACCAGGAAACCCTAAAAAATAAAACCTTGCATTGGTTGGTGAAAAACTGTGGTTTCCCAATACGAGGGGCAGGTGAGATTATAACTACACAGAGGTTGGGTGGGACCAAATAAAAAGGAGATAGATGGGGACTGTATAGTCATAAATTTTAGGACTACAGAATGGGCGAGAGATTCGATTTTACATGCACCTATGCCATCGAATCACGAATATAACATCACGCTGTTCCCACTTGACTATTTTTATAGGAATCAGTCAGGAAGACAAATCACTACACATATCTTTCAGCACCCAAGAGCGGCCCATATCAAGTATCCAAATGTTGTTCCCATTTGTCCCCCTTTACTCCCAATGTATATGACAACTTGTTGGTCCCAACCTCCAATAGATTCCAGTTGTTCAACTCACTAGAGGAGAATGACTGACTGAATGCTTTATCCTTGGCCCCGCACTCTGAAAGCGCTGTAATGGGTGACACATTAACTATGGAAAAAGAGTTGGGGGACGAAAGCTGCGTAAAAGCTATAATTGAGCCACAGTTAATTTTGCCTAATAATGTGTTATGTACAAACAATGTTATAGATAATGACATAGATAATGATATAACTGCAACAAATGTTAATGTTAACGTTATTGCGACAGTAAGTCCAGAAGCTTCATTTTTGTCTAACCACCCTGAAGGTACAGGAGCCAGTTATGCTGACTCCCTTGTAATTAGTACTTGGAATATAGCGGGAATTGCTTCGAAATTATGTACGCCGTTCTGGGATAATTTTATCACATGTGGTTATGATATTATATACTTACAAGAGACATGGCATAGAGAACAAATACAAGTTGAAGGCTATACCTCCTATAGCGTGGCAGCAGTAGCATCTAAGGCTGGTAGAGCCAAGGGAGGCCTATTGACTTTGGTTTCAACTAAATTAACGGAATTTAATGTTGGGGGATACACAGTAGTGTGCCAGCATGCGTCTGTATTGCGACTAACACACAGTCATGGCAGGGACTTAATTATTGTAAACTTTTATAATAATATTGTGGGCCCTAAACGAGATAAGATTGTCTCCGATGTTGAAAGTGCTATTGAAGCTGCAATTGTTCTTTCAAAGAATAATTTTGCAATATTGTGGACAGGTGACTTTAACATTCAAGCCTGTAGACATGCTCGGAAGGGGATTTGCGGTCACCACGAAGATCATGCAGGGGGTGACAGCGTTTTCGTTAATCATTTTCCGCACAGTAATTACGGCAGCGCACTGAATAACCTAATAGCCAAATTTAATCTGGAACTGCTTGAATGTACAAAGAACAAAAATAATGAAAAGTGCCCAACATTTAGGGGGAGAGATGCCCATTCAAATATCGACCATATTTTGGTGTCCAATGGTTCGGTTTTCTCCATTGTTTGGGTAATAGAGCAGCCTGTGAGTGATCACAATAGCATTTCAGTGGAGTTAATGGGCTGGGGCCCAAAAACCGTTGTGCACGGTAGATCTGTCCACGGGATTACTGCTGTGAGACCAAATGGTACGAGAATTAAATGGACTAAAATTGACCCTAACAAATTAACGAAGGATATTATTTGTAAATGTACCAGAGAGGTTGATTACTGCCTTGCACCTAACGTGATAGCGTCTGCCGTTCTCTCTAATTTTATGATAATTACATGCACAGTTGAAAATTCTTTGTTAAAAAGAAATAGAAGGCCTAAAAGAAATAAAACTGTGTGGTTTGACAAACATTGTGCCAAGACCCTAAAAAGGTTAAAAAGTGTACTTGATGTTAAACCTAGAGATAAAGAAAGAGTTAGAGAAGAACGAATTAATTATAAATTGGCCCTGTCAACTAGGAAAAGGGAGTTGCAGAATGACGCCTGGAATAAACTTGATATGGCCGTTGCAACTAAAAACCATAAACTCTTCTGGGAAACTATGAATGGCCCATTCTTAAAGAATGATAATATTCCTGAGGTCAGTTCCCATGTCAGCTGTCTTGCATGGATTGCACATTTCTCAGAGATTTTTAACTCTGATTTTAATCCAGATGGGTCTACTTTTTGGTTTAAATGGCAGAAAATGCAGTTGTTTAAATGAAGTGACAGAGGCAATTAAAAACAGTAAGGGGGGTAAAGCACCCGGGCCCGATGGGGTACCCATGGATTTTTATAAACTTGAAATATTTCTATGGGCCCCAATTTTAACCCGTTATTTTAATGCTGCGGTGGAAGATAATTTACCACTGACATGGGGCCAATCAATCATTATACCCCTCTACAAAAAAGGATCTAGGTCGGAGGCCCGGAATTATCGTCCAATCTCACTTTTGGATTCGACAGTTAAAATCCTTAGTCGAGCCCTATTAGTGAGATTGGAAGTCTGGGCTGAGGAGAAAAACATCTTGTCCCCGGTGCAGTATGGGTTCAGTAGGGGAATAGGTACAATGGAGCAGTGCGTGAACCTGGAACTCATAGTCGGCAAGTATACTAAAGCTAAATCTGGTAATCTTTACCTATGCTTTGCCGACTTGAGTTCCGCGTTCGACCTGGTGGAACACGCACTGCTCTGGCCCACATTATTGGCAATGGGTGCCCCCACTGAAATTATCCATCTGCTTGCTCGTTTGTATAATAATCTATCAAACAAAGTTAGGTTTGGAACAGACGGCGAGTGCACCCCTTTTTTTAAAGTTAAGAGAGGCATCCGTCAAGGATGTGTACTCGCACCCCTACTATTCTCTCTTTTTATTAACCATGTTGACACAATTTTAGGAAAGACTAATGCAGATGCACCCATCATAAATGGTAACCCTATCCCAGACCTTTTATACGCGGACGACCCGGTTCTCCTTTCTAGGACTCACAATGGACTGCAACATTTAATCAATCAATTCCACGTATTTATTGAAAATAGGAAATTGAAAATTAATAAAGGGAAGACGGTTACTATGGTGTGTGGTAAGAAACCAAGAAAACACAAGCCCTTTTTTTTTTAGAAGGGGGGAGATTGGAATCTGTTAACAGTTTCTGTTATTTAGGCATCACCTTTTCAGGAGATGGGAGATGGTTAAATGAACAAAAAAGTGTTCTTTTTAAAATGGTCAGGAATACAAATTGTATTTTTAGATTTGCTGCTAAATTAGGGGATCGCAGAATTCATGAAATGCTAACCCTTTTTAACGCTAGATGCATTTCTTCAGCTATATATGGGGCCGGAGTTTGGGGGTATGATGCACCGAGGGCCAAATCTGTTCAGGGGAAGGAGAATGTGTTTTTAAAAAGATTAATCAGTGCCCCAGCTACGGCTTCAACTGAGTTAATACATAAGGAACTAGATTTGTATTATGTTAATGATTTAATTGCCCTCCGTCCTCTGTCCTTATGGCGCTCAATTTGGGCAAAGGAGGAGACAAAGTTTACGCAGGACGTAATAACTGATTGTATTAAACTTGACCGCCGATCGAATATCCCTTGGCTGAATCACATACACCATTAGTATAAAACATTGTATGGTCTGGATATTTTTAATGATTTAATAAGGGATCCTATATTATCAAAGCGGGAGTTGAAGGTCTCGTTTTTGAAATATACAGCTGGGACTAGAATGGAAAAATATGATAAACAGAGTACATTCAATTTTTATCAGCAATATAACATTAATGCAGGTTTTCAATCTTACCTTGTAACAGTTAGTGTCCCTTCCCATCGATTTGTATTAACCCGTCTCCGCCTAGGAATTGTGCATCACCTTGTGGCCTTTCCTGTGCCTAAAAAACCTGGAACTTGTTTGTGCCCATGTGATGGCAAATCAAAACAGAGCACGTGTCACTTTATGTTATCTTGTACTTTTTATATCTCTTTTAGGAAATATTATTTGAAACCCATCTTTTTAAAATATAATACGCATCATTTACAAACAGCAATGAAACTATTGTTTAATCTAGAGACCCCAGATGTATGGTTTTATGTGGCCACTTATATTTTAAAATGTATTTTTGCAAGATAATCAATTATTATATGAATTTTCTCAGCTGCTAAATGTACTGTGCACTTTAAAATAAGATGTTGTTGACATTATGAACTTTATTATGCTAATTTGCATATACATGTATGTTGGATTAATTGCTGCTATTGTATAATATGCACTGTTGGAATGGCATAGCACTTGCACTTTGTTCTATCTATCTTTATTTTTATTGTGTATAGCTAGATTAAATGCTGCTAATTGCATACTGCACTTTAGGAAGGATGCCGCCGAACCTTTCTTTTGAATTGCCAATTTGCACATATATTAACATAGCGATGATACTTAGCACTTTAACTGCATACTTGCACATAACTAAAGGTCGTATAATTGTCAATATTACAGTTAAATGCATTCTTCGAATGGCTTAATGTTTATGTTCTATAAATGCTGCTAAATGTATACTAGATACAGAATTAACTGTATAGGGTTTTTCGTTTTGAGCTCTATCTCGATACATTGTGTTTTTATTTTCATGGTAGCTTGCTCTAGTATTGTGTAAATTTTTATGTCTGTTGCTATATGGTTGTATTTTCTTTACAAACCGAATAAAGCATCTTTGACTTTGACTTTGCTACATAATTACACTGCACTCAATGCAACATACACTCCGAACAATACCACTCAGTGCCACATATTTACACGCCACAAAATTACACGCTACTGAATACAACATACACTCCACACAATACCACTCAGTGCCACATAATTATATGTTACATAATTAGACTGCGCTCAGCTCAACATACACTCCAAATACAACTCAGTGCCACATATTTACACACCACATAATTACACTCTACTGAATGCAACACAAACTAAACACAATACCACTAGGTGCCACATAATTATATGCTACATGATTACAATACAACATACACTCCTCATAGAACCATTCAGTGCCACATAATTATATGCTACATAATTACACTGAACTCAACTCAACATACACTCCAAATACCACTCAGTGCCACATAATTACAATCCACATAATTTCACTGCACTCAATGGAACATACACTCCAAATACCACTCAGTGCCACATAATTATATGCTACATATTTACACTGCACTCAATGCAACATACACTCCAAATACCACTCAGTGCCACATAATTACATGACACATAATTACACTGCACTCAATGCAACATACACTCCAAATACCACTTAGTGCCACATAATTATACTGCACTCAATGTAACATACACTCCAAATACCACTCAGTGCCACATAGTTACACGCCACATAATTACACTGCACTCAATGCAACATACACTCCAAATACCACTCAGTGCCACATAGATACACGCCACCTAATCGCACTGCACTCAATGTAACATACACTCCAAATACAACTCAGTGCCACATAGTTACACGCCACACAATTAAACTGCACTCAATGCAACATAAATTCCAAATACCACTCAGTGCCACATAATTACACACCACTACATTACATTCTACTGAATGCAACACACACTCCACACAATACCACTCAGAGCCACATAATTATGTGCTACATAATTACAATGCAACATACACTCCAAACAATACCACTCAGTGCCACATATTTACACACCACATAATTACACTCTACTGAATACAACATACACTCCAGACAATACCACTCAGTGCCACATAATTATATGCTACATAATTACACTGCGCTCAACGCAACATACACTCCAAATACCACACAGTGCCAAATAATTACACGCCACATATTTACACTTCGCTCAACGCAACTTATACTCCAAATACCACTCAGTACTGCATAATTACGTGCCATATAATTACACTGCACTCAATGCACCATACACTCCAAATACCACTCAGTGCCACATAATTACATGCCACATAATTACACTGCACTCCATGCAACATACACTCCAAATACCACTCAGTGCCACATAGTTACATGCCACATAATTACACTACACTCAATGCAACATACACTCCAAATACCACTCAGTGCCACATAGATACACGCCACATAATTGCTTTGATTCTTTGGGCACCTATGGTAGTAATGCAGCTTAAAAGCTGATCCTGCCTTGCACAACACTTCACAACACATAAACCTATCCTGACAATAAAAACATAAATGTGCACTTTTCACACGTCTAGAAAAGCGACACTGAAACTGGGAAAAGTTGATGTACCAGCACCGGAAAACAGTGCTTGGGTAGGTAGAAATAATTGGATTAAACAATTAGTGAATTTAAGATGTTTTACTTACTAATCACCTGATATCATTTGTAAAAGATGTCATGAAAAACTAATGATGAAATCTTAGAACTTCTATTGACTTCATTGTAGAGTGTCATAACAAACTCAACATTGGTGCTAATCATATATAGAAAGAGTTAAATATCTGAAACTTTCAGTATAAGTGCCTAACAGGATAAAGATCATTTTTTAATAGAAACAATTTTATTTTGATGATTTTTAGAAATAGATTACATGTTGATAATTTTTTTAATTGCGGTAGTGGGCCACACATAAAGTTTAAAATTTCTGTGTAACAATTACTGACAACTTTATAAAATGCTTATATATCATATGTGTGATTGTTTTCATTGTGCTTCAACCTAATTAGTAGTTTTAATCGACTAAATATGAAATGCTAACTTTAAAATACTTTTGAGATGTATTTTCTCCTTAAGCTGAATTATTTCACAGCCTTGGGCAATAGACTTTGAAATGTTTCCTAAATGTTGCTTTATTTGTTCTTGTTTATGCAACATTCTTTTGGGCAACAAAAGATTTTGTTACACCCCTTTGTACATGAATGGTGTCAACTCGACCTTTGGACTATATCCTTGGAGAGCAACAAAGTAAATACGCTCTTTGTCAACTAACCTCTGAAGATGGAATGGGCAGTCGTTTCTCATGAAGTGCCTGGGAAAATATGATGGAGTATCAATTTGTACCTGGAGAACAGAAGAATGATCACATGACAATCAGACCATTGTGGACCGAACACTGATGTCATAATGACAAATATGAAGTACATAAACTGCCTTACTTAGGAGGAGGAGGCTAAGTCTAAGCTCAGACTACCCTCTTTCCACTTTCCTTGCATCCAGCCTGCCAGCTGGACTTACTTTTATGCCCCTTGCTTTTTGCTTCTTACTGATGAACCTACCTATTGGATGATATGGAGCAGTTTGGTGAGAGACCAGACTTGAACTTTCCTGATTTATGCTCCATTCCACTTGACTTTTTTCCATAGTGGACACTAACTTGACCCCCTTGCTTATGATAAGGGAACCTTTGAGAACCAACCTCTGGTCTTTGTTGGTGGTAGAAATGATTGATTCTAAACCATCCTCTACGGATTATTTTATTTAGGGATAGATTTACTTGGTTAAATGTGTTGATTTATATTTCAAGCTGTTAGATGTATGACTGAGCTTCTTAAAATGTAACGTATATGCATTGATTTTGGATCTTTACCACAATAACCAAATTATCAAAATTAGTCCGGGTCTTATTGTGTCTAATGTTCTTTTTGCAGAAACTGTGCTTATTTTAAATGCATAATACAGAGAGCCATAGATTATTTTGAGAGCATCAGGTTATTTTACTCTTGTTCTGTGTAGCCACAGCAGAGCTCTTGGTTTCCATGATTCTTGTTAGACTAAACTTCTTTGGGCGGTTTGGTCTACAAATTGCAAAACTCTATTTCCACAGCATGGTTTTACAGAGTAATATACTTGACCTGATCACCAATTTGTGAGTTGACTACCAATTAATGGTCCTCATTGGGTCACCTTCAGTTGAACATGCTGATTTCTCACTAGTAGTGGCTGCCTCCAAGACGGGGTGTAGGGTGGAGGGGTGGGCGGGGGGGGGGGTGTGGTGAGGGTTATCAATCAATAAATAAATACTTACCTTAGAACAGCCAGCTGGCCGACTGCAGCCTCCCCTGCATCCTCTTCCTTCTTCCTCTGCAGTCCGGCCGGCAACAGGAAGCAGTTAGCACACAGACTCCCTTGAAACAATCACAATGCTACAATGCAGTGTTGTGATTGGTATGAGCGCCGTGGATTGGCGCTCAGACTCGAACAGAGACCCTGTGCATGTTCCTGACCATGCTGTGCACTGCAGCCTGGTAGGAACATGCAAAGACCGCATGAACTGTTTGGTTGGCCCCAGAGGGCCAGCCAAACAGTTCATGCGCACTTTGGTAGTGCAAACCACTCCTCCCCTGGCCAGCCCCGCGAAACACTGCACACAGGCTGCATGCAATAGGAAAAATAAAATGACAATAATGATACGTTATTGTCATTTTATTTTTCCTTTTTGCGTAGTGGGGTAACGCTCCTCCGCATTAGCGGAGGAGCCACCACTGTTTGTCACTATGACAGAAAAAGGTCCATCGGTGTATCATCGCCTCTGATGTGAAGCATTGAATCTGAGGGAAAATCCTATCCATATGGGTCCAATAGGAGTGTTAAGGTTGAATTCAAAATGAATTGCTTTCGCTGCAACAGTAGTTTTTGTGGCCATTTATAGAAAAAAGTGAAGAGTGAAATCTAGAGGTCAGGAAAAAATATACAGTATGCTTCCTCTTCTCCAGTCTTGTTCCTTGACGCTCACACATGCATACAAATGAGGACATGCTAGATGAAAGTGCTTTTTGCTGCGGCAGGTTGAGAATAACATTTCAGAAGTGTGTTGCTAGACTCAGTATGAAGGGAGAGAGCGGCTTGGCAAGTCTCATGCTCAACAAAAGCTGAGTAAGGTGTAATCAGGAAAAGGCAAAAGAAAGAGTGGTGTGTAATGGATGGATGATGACTAGTTTACATTCTTTCAATCAAACCTCTTCAGTTCAAATAAATTCAAGAAGGGTTAAGTGCATTATGGGCATATCTTCAAGTAAAAGGGAAGACCAAAGATCCTAGTTGCATGATGGTAGGGATTGCAACATCTGTTGAAGTTCTGTTGATGATTCTGACATTTCTGGAAAGTTGTCTGTTCCTTTAATCTTGCAGGGTTTTGTAGGTTAGATGTTATAATTGGGACAGGGAGGGTGAAACTGACAAAATTCTGTGGAGGCTTAGTTGGGTTGGGCAACTGTCTCTACTACACTAATGAACCCTCCAGACACTCCTGCCATCCACATCTATTCCTTCTTGGGTGGAGGGCACATGAGTGTGTTCCTGCCACTACATATGTTCTCTTTCTTATCCATGTGGGGGATTTTGTGTTGGTTGCACCAAAGTAAGCATGTCAGCAATTGGAGGGAGCTTGGTGGGAGCCTCCTGGGTCACCAGCTCTCCCACTAACCAACTTCCACCTCTGGCCACCAGCTCCCTTGCACAGAGTCCCACGCCCCATGCCTACATCATGCTACATTTTAAAAGTGTTATGGTTCACAAGCAATAGGACATTTTAACAGTGTATTAATATGTTTCTTTTTACACTTTGCAACTAACAGCACATTATGCTTCAAAGACCTGGAAGGTCAATACAAAGGGCACCTGCATTGTCTCCTGAGCTCTAACTGCTTCTCCTCACCTAGCTGCTCTATCCTGCTCTGACCTTCTCCTTTAAGCTCTACAGCAATTTGTTCTCAGGGGCTGTTCACTAGCCCCACTAGACTTCTCAGGGGTATTGGAACCTCGGCCATGTACCCTTTCCACAATACCTTAGCCCTCTAAGTGGCAGGGGGCATGTACCCTGCACGCCATGCTGTTGTTACAGCCTTGTTGCAGACTGGTCAACAGGTATGGAAACATGGAGCCAGCACACTCTTATGTCATCTATGTGGGAATCTCCTTGTTAGAACTCTCTAAATAAGCCTAGATTGCATCTACCTATATTGATTGCTTGTGCAAGATTCTTTTATTCCCTACATGGTTAGTTGTTTCGTTGTGAACTCTACTCACAACCACACATGAAGTGTTGATTAGGGCTATTGCACTGAAGTGCCAAGAGGTAGAAGAGGTGCTATTAATGCTCGCTAGCATCTGATGTCCATCATTCAGGGTAACCACAGCCAATAAAACAGCATATTCAGAAACTGGTAGAAGGGGGGGCGGTGTTTAGTAGATACAGCCTTCAGGCTCCTACTCTGCGATATTTGCACCAGATAGAAGTGGAGCCAGGCAAGGTAGACATGGAAATCTTACCCTGAGTGTTAACTACTTGGGTAGAAACACAGATGCATACTATCTCAACTTACCAGTCTCATGCAAAAGCTTAAGAAGTAGTATTAGAGTGAAGAACAATAGGCCTACCCACAGTCGTGACATTAGTAGTAGTCTTAGAATTGACATCATGATTAGAATTCAAGGAATGTAACTAGCAAGATGTCCACCCATCTTTTGCATGTGACTAAAAATGAGAATATTTGTTAAAGGTTGAAGCAACGCAGGACACCAAGCAAAGGGGCTGCACTGCGTTGATTGAATGGGAGTGAGCTGAACAGTGCCATATCTACTGACATATCTCTCTCTTCAGTGCTGTACCTGCACTGGCGGCCTTGAGGCTGCCCAGTGTCAATGCAGGCACCATTGCATCATAGTGCAAGAATTCATAGTGCAAGAATACCTGAGTTATGGACAGGATTGCTTTTGTACAGGAAGGTATGCATAGGAAGAGGCAGTAAAAAGGAGAAATAAAAAATGTTCTCCCTGTAACGCCATGGTTGGGGTAGAATACCATTTCGGCGTAATTCAGAATTGACTGTTTTCAGTAAATCTAGGATTGCATCAGACTCCATGGGTGGATGCGCAGGAATGCCCATGCTCCTCCCATGGAACGCCTATCACTATTACAAGTAATGCAAAGCAGCGCAAATAGCCCCTTGCTTGACTTTGTAAAACTTACTTAAGCCTTTGTGTTGGCTTACATCGCTTTGTACGACGCAACGACAACACAAATGCTTAGTAAATCTCTGCCCTGGTATCTGGAACCATCTTCTTCCACATATCAGACTCACTCCGCCACCCTGGCATATCAGAAACCAGATATAGAGTCTGCTCTTGGAAGAGGCCCTCCTCACTCATCACCAGGAGCCGTATTAGCTCTAGAAGCCTCTAAACCCCTAAGCAGGAACCTCTGCTTCCCTGCAACTCCTTCACTACTCATATGCATGCTTCTCCTGGCCTCTTCTTGATGACCACCCTACTGCAATGTAGGCATCTGCATTGATCTCTAGGGAGGCCTGCCCTATATAATGGCACATGCACATACCTATACAGGGACTCTGCATTTCAGAGGATCCATTTCCACAGTGTACAAAAAGTAGATAAATTTAAAATGTATTTCTTTTATGTCTTTATGAAATGTTGTTCTTTAAGAGTCGTTCTTCTGTTCCACACCACACTTAAACTGTCAACATTAGGAATATTGGTGCATCTTCCCATGCTTACTTCACCAATAAGACCTGGATGTTATGCTCTTACGCCTGGATCATTTAGGGGCAAGCTTGGATAGGTAGAAAAGCCGAGAGAGGAATTGCAAAAAACACAAAATTAAAGCGGAAACGAAAACTTGTAGGGCATTTTCCAATTTACAAACGTGGAAAATCTCCAGGAGAGGCATAATTTCTGCAAAGCTAAATGACGCTGTAATGGTGAAACTTGGCTTTATGAATCATCTGTCCACTATACATGCAGAGTTTCGGATTTATATATATTTTTTATTTATTTATAATGCTTATTTCTATTTCATGAACCTCGCCACAAGGGCAGAGCGTGTTTCATAAGGAACAAAGGGGTATAACATTTACATCATCCACGCTGATTAGAAGACATGGCAGTCCTTCCTTTGCTGGCCTACTCATGCTCCACATCATAGGCCCTGCATGGGCCTTCCTCCTACAAAATGAATAGGTGGCCGAGTGGTCCGAGCAGGCCATATGAGTGCCTTGAATTATTAGGAGGGTGAATTTGCTCTGTGTGAGCTCCAGTTTTTCCCCTTGGGTGGAAGTGCACTCATTGCCTCAGGAGGCTTCCCCTGGTGGCAAATAATAGTCTACATTGGCAGGGACTGGCACAGAAGGTGTGGCTTGACCATTCACTCAATATGGAGATTGCGCCTGATGGGCCAGACAGCATTAATCGCTTTTGGGCTTCTCTTCTCCTGGTTTAGAGAAGCTTCACTGTAGGTATTCAAATTGATCCTTATTATCAACGCAAAAAGCAAAAATGCTTTAATAAGGGCACATTGTGCTTTACAGCTCCACCCTCCCATTTAAATATGGCTCTTCACTGGCACCTCTGCACAACTAAGGTGCATGGACACCTGATAGACATCCAGTATAGGCCACTAGAGGGACATTGGTCACTCTAGTGAAATCGGCCCCAGGCCACCTAAGAGTTCTCAGCTTGCTCTGGCTACTAGTGTGCTAAGAGTGGGTCTGTGATTGGCCAGATGAAGGTATGGAACTGCCTGACATCTGTCTGGATCAGAATGCTTTGGAAGAGTGAAAGATAGTTGCATTGGCTTGAGGGGGAGGAGGATTTGGAGGAGGGTGGTATTGTGCACAGCTCTGGAAGTACCTCTGTATAGGGCTTCAGGTGGAATGCGTCCCCTCACAGTGGGAACAGGAGCCAGGTGTAGCCCCAGAGCAGTGAGCACAGGGCCTATCATGAGGCACTGATAGGTTACCCAGACTGCTTGGTACACAGCTGCCACAATTTCCTGAGATGTACAGTAACTGGGTGAAGATGCCCTGTCACAAGTGTAGGGCCACAAATCCTGTGTGTGAGTCTGGACATTAGGCAGTCTCCCACAAATTCCTTTGTGGATGCTGGGCCCTAGCCCTGGTGGCAAGCCTGACGATAGCCTTAGATGGAATCTTGGAAGAGCGGGCTGGTAGCCAAGTTCTGTTAGTCTTTTTTTTGCTGAGGAAAAGTCCGGATTTTCTCAATCAGTAACACGGTCCACTGCGCACCCTCAGATATCTGGGCGAAGGCCCGCAACTTCAATTGTATAATGAGAAGCTCAGCACAGCAAGGAAGGCACCCTTCAAGTTCTCTCCTACTAGTTTTTATCTCTGTATATTGTTTTTGAAGCTAAGGTCCAGTGGACTTTGTTCCTGTGAGTCTTCTATTTAATGAGTATATGCATAAGGAAGCGCAAAGGATGATACCTAAAGATTTAAGGGACTTTAACAACAGCAATAGAAACTTTCAGTTAAGCATTAGCTGATATTGGAGGTACCTGCTGCAGAGTGAGAAATTGCCCTTGTGGAAATCCCAATTGAACAATTACAAGCAGCTTAGACTGAGACTAGTTGCGGCCAGATGGTTTTTAAGTCTCGCCTAAGCCATTGCGTTAGTAATGCTTGGCGAGATATTAAGTAGGGGCTTTAAAAAATTGCCTACAGTGAATGTGTGCGGGCGAGTGTACATCGCACACCATTTGGCAGCCTGTGAGCCTCTCTCCGCATTCATGCTGGATTACACTTCAAAGGAATCCGCTCCCCCGTCCCCCTCCGCACCATGCCAGAGCTTGTTTTTATTTTGTTTTATTTTTTTTATTTAAAAAGTTTTGTATAGCGCGAACAAGACCCTTGAGTATCAGAGCACTTTACAATGCATGAGGTAGATTAGATACAATCAAGCCTATTCCAACAAATACAGTTTTCTACAAAAAAACTATGTCTGGTTAAGTAACGTCACCAAGTACAGCTCAGCAGAACAGAATACACCGTTACCATGGTCTAACATGGAGCTTCAAAACGAACTGACTCGTCTATGGAAGGTATTTGCTCATTAGAAAAGTTTTTAATTCCCTCTTGAATGAGTCTGTGTGTGTTATTTTTCTAATGATTGGTGGGAGAGAGTTCCAGATTCTCGGTGCTGCTCCTGAGAAAGCTCTATCATAGGTTTTCTTCTTCCGGAAGATGGGTGGTTTCAGTACTATTCCTTGGCACTCCTCACTGGTCTGCTTCCTCCCGATAGTTCAATTTTCAGGGTGAGGTAGCTAGGTGTCCTGTAGTGAAGTGCTTTGTGGGTGATACATGCCATTTTTAGTTGAATTCTGGCTTCGTACGGTAACCAGTTTAATGCTTTCAAGTGTGGAGAGATATGGTCGAACTTTCTCGACCCGGTGATCATTCTTGCGGCTGCGTTGAGGCATGCTTTTAGTGGAGCTGTGGAGATTTTGGGTAAGCCGGCTAAAGTAGTGCAGCCATATTCAATCCTCGAGATCACCAATGATTGGATTGCTAGTTTAAGATCTTTCTGAGAGATGTAAGATTTCATTTTTCTGATGTAATTCAAATGGTAGCGGGCACTTTTTGCCATTGCTTTGATGTGAGTTTACATGTCAAGGTTCTCATCGAGTGTGATTCCAAGCGATTTCGCCGACTCAACTAGCGTAGGGGTGCAGTTGAGTGCCGTGATCATTTTTGACTATTCCTTAGACTCTGTGCGGTTCTTTAGCGGTGAGATTAGTAGGAATTCTGTTTTCTGTCTGTTTAGCTTCAGATGATTGCTTGTTAACCATTGTAATGTTGATTGTAAAGCCTCGTTCATTCTCTTGATGTCTTCCAGAGATGCAATTTTAATGTATAGCTGTGTGTCCTCCGCGTACATATGAAAGGCTATTTTTGAATTTCGAAGAATTTCCGTGAGCGGTTCAACATACAGGTTAAACTATGAAGGAGATAATGTAGATCCTTGTGGCACTCCAATCGAGTTAGGACATGAGGTCGATAATTTTTGGTTGATCAGGAATCTTTGCGTTCTATTTTTGAGGAAGGAGTCGAACCAATTCAAGACAGTGTCCGATATTCCCATCCTGTCCTGGAATCTGATTAGCAATTTTTCATGGTTTACCATGTCAAATGCAGAGGACAGGTCTAGGAGGATGAGTAGACATGATCTTTTTTGGTCTAGGGCCTGTAGAGCATCGTCGACTATATGTAGGATTGCTGTTTCCGTGCTGTGTCCTGTTCTGAAACCCGATTGGCATTCATCCAATAGGGAGAAATTGTCTATGTGTTCGCTGAGTTGTTTTTGTACACATTTCTCTATTAGCTTGGCAAGAATAGGGATGTTGGTCACTGGGCGAAAGTTATTCGGATCAGCTGGGTTCGCAGTCGGTTTTTTGATAATGGGGACTACTTGTCTGGTTTTTAGACATTCCGGAAGAATCCCTTGTGAGAGAGAGGCGTTAATAATTTTTGTCCATATAGGAATCAAGATGTGGCTGATTTCTTTCGTGAATTTTGATGGGAGATGGTCATTATAATGGTTATTAGGTTTGATGTCTACTAGCATTTTGGTGATGTTAGTCTGGTCCAACAACTTGAATGCATCCCAGTGGGCCTTATTTTTTGTCTTGACCTCTTTAAATATTGCGTTGGTAGAGTTGGTGATGTTGGTTCTGGGTCTTTGGGTGTCAAGTGTGTCCGCTGCTCTCCTAAGCTCTTTTTCCAACGAATTGGCTTTGTTGGTGAAGAAATTTGAGAATTCATCACAGCTTAGCTGTGTTTTTGTGATTTTTTGTGAAGATTTGGCAAATTTGTTGGATTGTTGTTTTAAAATTTCAAAAAGTTTCTGTGGTCTGTTTTTGGCGAGATCTAGTTCTGCTCTTATAAATTAAGTTTTGGTGTTGAGGATCTTCTTATATATTCTTTCTGGTTTTTCTGAGAGTTTTCAGTTCTGGAGAGGATGGGTGTTGTCTCCATTTTCTCTCTGCTTGTCTCAATTTCCTTCTTTCCTCATTCAGTGTATCGTTAAACCATGGGTTTTTGTCCTTCTCTGTGATTTTTTTCAGTTTCAGGGGCATAGTGGAATTCACTATATCCTTTATTGAATTAGTGTAGTGGTCTGTTAGGTCATTCACATTCTCCAAGTTGTTAGGTGGATACTGGTCCTTCTCGCATCTATCAATTAGGAGTTCCAAGTTCATTTCTATTGTGTCTCGTATCCATTTTTTTATTTTGTTTGGTTGTGAGTGTTTATTCTTTTTCCATGTAGGAATCAGGAAGGTTAAGGCATGGTGATCCGACCAGTCGCAAGGTTCAATTGATAGGATTGACGTATTCTCTTTTCTTGAGATTATCCAATCCAACCTAGCTCCTTTCGAATGAGTTGGCAGTCTGCATGCTAGTAATAAGTTTAGCTCCGTTAAGAACTCTTTAAGAATGTTGACCTGTTTGTCATTGTTGTCATTCCAATGCAGATTAAAATCTCCTAAGAATATATTATTTGCGTCGGTGTTAGAGTTTGACGTAATGATCTCCATTAGTTGTTCAATAAACGAGATATTGTTACCTGGTGGGTGATAAATTGCATGTAAGTTGCAACTTTGGTTGTTTGCCGATCTTATATTTAGACCTAAGTATTCACAGGATTTGAGTGGTTCCGATTGGATTTGGTTTACTTCTATGTTAGAGCGGTGTATGCAGGCTAAGCCGCCTCCTATTTTTTTAGGTCTATCCAGTCTTACTATGTTATATGAAGGGGGCACTAGTAAGTCCATGACCGGAGATGATGATTCCGTTAGCCATGTTTCCGTGAGGATTGTTAAATCAATTTCCTTGTTAATGATGATGTCCGCTATGTCTGCTGCATGTTTAGTAGCAGATCTACAGTTGATCAAAAGACCTTTTATTGAATTCCCAATGTTGATTAAGTTTGGGTTTTGCGGTTCGGTGTTTATATGTATTTGTTGTAGGTTGTTAAAGTTGGGTTTCCTATCATTCTGTCTTGATGTTCTATTGGTATTGATCTGTACTGTTTTGATTACCTCCCCTATCCTGCTTTCCATTTCCTCATACTCCCGAAGTAATGATAGGGTTTCTTTTTCAGTTAAGTCATTGCGTTTCCTGTCAGGTCGATTAGGCCTGTTTGATAATGGCATCGCAGTCACCTTATTCTTTCTTTGTGCGTCATACATTAAATCTATGATGCGCTCAATTTTCTTGTGGGTGCTGTCTAAAGCTTCATGTAATTTTTCCATCTCATGCAAAGATCTTGTCGTGACTTGTGCCATTTTGTCCATTTTTGTTTGAAGATCTTTGATATCTCTCAGGGTCTGGGGTGGTGTGTTGAGTTCGTTCCCCTGTTTTTTTCGAGATTGATATTTTGTTTTCCTCTTTTTTGGTTCTGATCTCTTCATCTGGGTCTTCTTCTTTTTGACATTGGTTCGGTTGGCTGTTTCTCTTATATTTATGTTGTTGGATGTGCTGTCCAAGCTTTGTGCAGTTAATACCCTGGTTGGAAGAGATGCATTTCTTGTCGTTCTCGGATACCTTTGAGCTGGAGTAGACTGGGGTACGGCTGGATAGGAGTCTTCTATGCCTTGCATTTCGATGTCATCAGCGTTCATCCTTATCGTTGGAGCATCGCTTTGATTTAGGCGTGGTGATGTTTCCTCTCTTTGATTTCCTATGATGTTTCCTGTTAGGTTTTCCTTCCGAGGTGTAGACAATTCTGATCTGCTATTGACCTCTTCGAACGACGAGTTTCCAAATTCGCTAGATCCTACTACTTGTGTGGGCAGTTGTGGCTCTTGAGGTTCTCTAACTGTTGTGATGACTGTGTTAGTAGTTACCCCGTGGTCTGTATTGATAACTAATTGATTCAGGTGTTGTCCCTGATTTGAGTTCTCTGTTTGTCTTTTTAACGTTGGGAATATGTTACCAAATTCTTCTAGTTCGATGTTAGAGGCTTGAATCAGAACTATACCGGTCTTGTATAATGTTATGCAGAGGTCTGCTCTGCATCTCGGTGATGAGTTGGTCATAATTTTTATGCCATGAGGTATTTTGTTGATTGCTTTTGTGTTGAGTGTATTAACAATGGCAACGCGCCATTTAGTCGTTCTTCTTGTAAAGAATATCATGTCATTAATGATAATGCCATTAACTGTGTTCACTGTGTTGTTAGTAGGGTCAGATATCAGTATGTCAGGGTTATTCCTCAGTAGGTAATGCTTGAATTTTTTAGATGCATTCTTGGTCATATTGGTGGGTACTTTATTATGAAGGTGTTCATGCTTCCTGGCTCTAGATAATCGTCCGTCATGATAGTTTAGAGGCCGGGGGCGTGGAATTTTACATAAAAGTAGTTATTTATTTATTACTCGTGATGAAAGTTCCAGTAGTCTCCCTATTTGGTTAGACAATAGTTTCCTTTTGTTGCTTTAAACATGTTTAAGATGGCCGACGTTTTTGAAGTCTTCTCTGAGAACTTTCTGCCTTCCTCTCTTTCTGTTTTTGTGTAGTCCTCTTTCACTTGCCTTTTCATGGTGCTACCTGGGGGTCTTTAGTGGTCATTTTTCCTTTTCTCTTCCTTGATACTACCATTTTGGACTACTAATCTACATACTTGAAAATATTTTCTTTTTGGACATCTTCAATCAAGCCTGTATACGCTGATTAGGAGTGTGTGCAGATTAGAGCTACATATTCATCATTGAGAGGTGAGTTAGAATAAAGTTAAAATAAAATAAAGTAAGGTTCAGGCGTCTGGGCTCAGCTCTTCAGTTGTCTTCAATTCTGGCCATTTTTTTGATGTGTATTACTTGCTGTTTGTCGCGCTGGTTGGGACATACTGTTACAACACCCAGGGGGGAGGGCTACTAAATTCGATCATTCTGCTGGATGTCCTCGGCGGCCGCCATTTTAAGGTCAGGCACGCCGAGGCTGAGATTCTTTCGATAATTATTTCCCCTTCCACTGTGTCAATTCTTGATTTTCTGACTCGTGGTGGCGAAAACGGGGGTTCAGTTACATACCCGTGATCATTGGGCTATTTTCCTTCAGCCCGTACCGGCTTTTCCTATGCCGGTCGTTGGGATTGCTCCCCAGCTGCTTTTAAACCGAGGCAACGCAGAGAGTTGAACCCAGTTCCTGACCTGCTTGCCGCCATGGTTTTTTTAACCCACCACGTCCTTTTCCGTGCTCTGTTTTACTCAGCCCCCTGCTTCAGCCATGTTCTGCACACTCACTCGTGTAACTGAAGGTACTGGAGTGATTTATATGAGCACCATGTACATTATACTGACACTTAGACACACTGCGCAATCACACACTGCAAACTCACACACTGTGCACTCACACACTGTGCCCTCACACTACTTTAAGCCACACACACTGCGCACTCACACACTGCGCACTCCAACACTGCGCACACACACACTGTGCACTCACACTACTTTAGGCCAGACACACTGAGCCCACACACTACTTTAGGCCACACACTGCACTCAATGCAACAAACACACCAAATACCACCGAGTGCCACATAATTACACACCACATAATTACACTCTACTGAATGTAACACAAACTCCTCACAATACCACTCAGTGTCACATGATTATATGCTACATAATTAAACTGCACTCAATGCAACATACACTCCGAACAATACCACTCAGTGCCACATATTTACACGCCACACAATTACACTCTACTGAATACAACATACACTCCACACAATACCACTCAGTGCCACATAATTATATGCTACACAATAAGACTGCGCTCAACTCAACATACACTCCAAATACAACTCATTGCCACATAATTACACACCACATAATTACACTCTACTGAATGCAACACAAACTCCACACAATACTACTAAGTGCCACATAATTATATGCTACATGCTTACAATGCAACATACACTCCAAACAATACCACTCAGTGCCACATAATTACACGCCACACAATTACACTCTACTGAATACAACACACACTCCTCATAATACCACTCAGTGCCACATAATTATATGCTACATAATTACACTGAACTCAACGCAACATAAACTCCAAATACCACTCAGTGCCACATAATTACACACCACATAATTACACTGCACTCAATGCAACATACACTCCAAATACCACTCAGTGCCATATAATTATATGCTACATATTTACACTGCACTCAATCCAACATACACTCCAAACACCACCCAGTGCCACATAATTACATGACACATAATTACACTGCACTCAATGCAACATAAACTCCAAATACCACTCAGTGCCACATAATTACACGCCACATAATTACACTGTACTCAATGCAACATACACTTCAAATACCACTCAGTGCCACATAATTACACACCACTTAATTACACTCTATTGAATGCAACACACACTCCACACAATACCACTCAATGCCACATAATATGTGCTACATAATTACAATGCAACATACACTCCAAACAATACCACTCAGTGCCACATATTTACACACCACATAATTACACTCTACTGAATACAACATACACTCCAGACAATACCACTCAGTGCCACATAATTATATGCTACATAATTACACTGCGCTCAACGCAACATACACTGCAAATATCACTCAGTGCCACATAATTACACGCCACATAATTAAACTGCACTCAATGCAACATACACTCCAAATACCACACAGTGTCAAATAATTACATGCCACATAATTACACTTCGCTCAACGCAACATACACTCCAAATACCACTCAGTACCACATAATTACATGCCACATAATTACACTGCACTCAATGCAACATACACTCCAAATACCACCCAGTGCCACATAATTACATGACACATAAATACACTGCACTCCATGCAACATACACTCCAAATACCACTCAGTGCCACATCGTTACACGATATATAATTACACTGCACTCAATGCAACATACACTCCAAATACCACTCAGTGCCACATACGTATATGCTAAATATTTACAATGCAACATTCACTCCAAACAATACCACTCAGTGCCACATAATTACACGCCACACAATTACACTGTGCTGAATACAACATACACTCCTCATAATACCACTCAGTGCCACATAATTATATGCTACATAATTACACTGCACTAAATGCAACATACACTCCAAACAATACCACTCAGTGCCACAGAATTACATGCCACATAATTACACTGCACTCCATGCAACATACACTCCAAATACCACTCAGTGCCACATAATTACATGCTACATAATTACACTGCACTCAATGCAACATACACTCCAAATCCCACTCAGTGCCACATAATTAGACGCCACATAATTAAACAGCACTCAATGCAAGATACACTCCAAATACCACTCAGTGCCACATAATTACAAACCACATAATTAAACTGCACTCAATGCAACATACACTCCAAATACCACTCAGTGTCACATAGTTACACGCCCCATAATTACACTGCACTCAATGCAACATACACTAAAAATACCTCTCAGTGCCACATAGTTACATGCCGCATAATTACACTGCACTCAATGCAACATACACTCAAAATACCACTCAGTGCCACATAATTACACACCACATAATTACACTGCACTCAATGCAACATACACTCCAAATACCACTCAGTGCCACATAATTACACTCTACTAAATGCAGCACACACTCCACACAACACCACTCAGTGCCACATAATTATGTGCTACATAATTACACTGCACTCAATGCAACATACACTCCAAATAATACTCAGTGCCACATAATTACACACCACATAATTACACTCTACTGAATGCAACACACACTCCACACAATACCACTCAGTGCCACATTATTATATGCTTAATATTTACAATCCAACATACACTCCAAACAATACCACTCAGTGCCACATAATTACAAGCCACACAATTACACTCTACTGAATACAACATACACTCCTCATAATACGTCTGTCTGTCTGTCTGTCTGTCTGTCTGTCTGTCTGTCTTTCTGTCTATCTATCTATCTATCTATCTATCTATCTATCTATCTATCTATCTATCTATCTATCTATCGCCCTAACTCTATCTATTTATCGCCCTCAATCTATCTATCTATCACCCTCACTCTATCTATCTATTGCCCTCACTCTATCAATCTATCTATCTATAGCCCTCACTCTATCTATCACCCTCACTCTCTCTATCTATCTATTGCCCTCACTCTATCTATCGCCCCTCACTCTATCAATCTATCGCCCTCACTCTATCTTTCACCTTCACTCTATCTATCTATATATCTATCTATCTATCTATCTATCTATCTATCTATCTATCTACCTACCTACCTATCTATCTATCTATCTATCTATCTATCTATCTATCTATATATCTATATATCTATCTATCTATCTATTGCCCTCACTCTATCAATCTATCACCCTCACTCTATCTATCTATCTATCGCCCTCACTCTATCTATTGCCCTCACTCTATCTATCTATCGCCCTCACTCTGTCTATCTATCACCCTCACTCAATCTATCTATCGCCCTCACTCTATTGCCCTCACTCTATCTATCTATCGCCCTCTCTCTATCTATCGCCCTCACTCTGTCAATCTGTCTGTCTATCTATCTATCTATCTATCTATCTATCTATCTATCTATCTATCGACCTCACTCTATCTATCGCCCTCATTCTAGCTATCTATCACCCTCCCTCTATATATCGCCCTCCCTCTATCTATCTATTACCCTCACTCTATCTATCTATCGCACTCACTCTATCTATCTATTGCATCACAACAGCACCACTCAGCACCACCACAGCATCAGTCAGGGGCACCACAACATCACTATGCGCTACCACAGTCAAGTCAAGTCAAGTCAGAGAATTTATATAGCGCACTACATACCCAGAGGGTCCCAAGGCGCTTAGAGGGGAGAGGAGGATTATTTGTCAAATATCCACGTTTTAAGTTGCTTTCTGAATGCTAGGTGGTTCTGGGTAAGGCGAAGGTAAGCGGGGAGTGAGTTCCAAGTTTTAGCGGCCAGGTATGAGAAGGATCTGCCTCCCATGGTGGTCTTGTTGATGCGAGGTACAGTGGTGAGGGCTAGGCTGGAAGAACGTAGTTGGCGGGACGGGGTGTAGAAGGACAGTCGTGAGTTGAGGCATTCTGGTCCGATGTCGTAGAGTGATTTGTGTGCGTGGGTTAGCAGTCGGAAAGTGATCCTCTTATTGACGGGTAGCCAGTGGAGGTCTTTAAGGTGACCGGAGATGTGTTCGTTGCGTGGGATGTCTAATATGATCCTGGCTGAGGCGTTTTGGATTCGTTGGAGTTTCTTCTGGAGTTTCGCGGTAGTGCCTGCGTAGAGTGTGTTTCCGTAGTCCAGTCGGCTCGTGACCAGAGCATGGGTGACCGTTTTCCTTGTTTCGGTGGGGATCCAGCGAAATGTTTTTCTCAGCATGCGAAGAATGTTGAAGCAGGAAGAGGATACGGCGCTGACTTGTTTATTCATTGAGAGTGAGGAGTCCAGGATGATGCCCAAGTTTCGTGCGTGGTCTGTCGGGGTGGGTGCCTTTCCGAGGGCTTCCGGCCACCATGAGTCGTCCCATGCAGAGGGGGAAGTACCTAGGATGAGGACTTCTGTTTTGTCTGAGTTCAGTTTCAGACGGCTTTGTTTCATCCATTCGGCAACTTCTTTCATTCCTTCGTGTAGGTTAGTTTTGGCGGTGCTGGGGTCATTGGTGAGAGAGAGGATAAGTTGAGTGTCATCCGCGTAAGAGATGATGTTGAGGTTGTGTTGGTGGGCGATGGTCGCGAGGGGGCTCATGTATACGTTGAAGAGGGTGGGGCTGAGTGAGGAACCTTGAGGTACTCCACAGATGACTTCGGTGGCTTCGGACTTGAATGGTGGGAGGCGGACTTTCTGAGTTCTTCCTGTGAGGAATGAGGTGATCCATTCAAGTGCTTTTCCTTGGATTCCGATGTTATTGAGGCGTTGTAAAAGGGTGCTGTGGCAGACTGTGTCGAATGCTGCCGAGAGGTCGAGGAGGATGAGGGCGACTGTGTCTCCATTGTCCAGTAAAGTTCGAATGTCGTCTGTTGCTGCGATGAGGGCGGTCTCAGTGCTGTGTTTTGCTCGGAAGCCAGATTGTGAGGAGTCGAGGGATTTGTTGGCTTCGAGGAAGGCGGCGAGCTGGTTGTTGACAGCTTTCTCGATGACTTTGGCCGGGAATGGAAGGAGCGAGATGGGGCGGTAATTTTTGAGTTCGGTGGGGTCCGCTGTGGGTTTCTTCAGGAGGGCGGTGAGTTCGGCGTGTTTCCAGTCTTCCGGGAAGGTGGCGGAGTTGAGGGAGCTGTTGATGACGTCTCGGAGGTGCGGTGCTATGATGGAGTCTGCTTTGTTGAAGATGTGGTGAGGACATGGGTCTGTGGGGGATCCTGAGTGGATGGAGTTCATCAGGCGGATTGTGTCCTCAGTGGAGATTGGGTTCCAGTCGTTAAGGGTGTTCACGGGGGGAGAATGTTCAGCAGATGGTTGGGTGGGTTGGTCTCCGGGATGGTTGTCGAAGCTGTTGTGGATGTCTGCAATCTTGTTGTGGAAGAAAGAGGCTAGGGAGTCGCAGAGGGCTTGAGAGGGGGTGATGTCGTTGGAGTTGGCCGAGGGATTGGCAAATTCCTTGACGATGTTGAAAAGTTCCTTGCTGTTGTGGGCGTTGTTGTCTAGTCGATCCTTGAATGCTGTTTTCTTGGCCTTTCGGATTAGTTGGTGGTGAGTGCGGGTGGCGTTTTTGAAGGCGTCCTTGGTGTTAGTAGTTGGGTCTTTTTTCCAGGCCTTTTCGAGGGAGCGGCAGAGTTTCTTGGACTTCTTAAGGTCATCGTTAAACCATGAGGCCTTTTTGTTGGCAGGTTTGTTTTGACGTTTCTTCAGTGGTGCTAAGGTGTCGGCGGTGTTGGATAACCATCGGGTGAGGTTGGCGGCGGCTTCGTTTGCGTTAGAAGAGTGGGCTGGGGTGTTTAGAAGGAGCGATGCGGAGATCTGGTCCATGGTGATTTTGTTCCAGTTTCTTTGCAGAGTTGGTTGGAGGTGGTTGGTGGGTTTTGGTTTGTTGTAGGTGAAGTGAACGCAGCTGTGGTCAGTCCAGAGGAGCTCCGTGGTGTGGCTGAAGGAGACATGGTTGCTGTAGGTGAAGATGGGGTCGAGTGTGTGACCTGCGATGTGGGTGGGGGATGTGACCAGTTGGTTAAGTCCGAGGTTGGCGAGATTGTCCAAGAGGGTGGTGGTGTTGCGGTCGTTGATCTTTTCAAGGTGAAAATTAAGGTCTCCCAGAAGGATGTAGTCTTTGGAGGGGAGCGCGTGTGGAGTGATGAAGTCCGTGATGTCTTCGCTGAATTTTGCGCGGGGACCTGGTGGTCTATAGAGGAGGGTGCCTCTGAGTGTGGTCTTGGGGTCGATGTGGATCTGGAAGTGAAGGTGTTCTGAGTTGGTGAGATTGGCGTCAGAGTTGGTTGAGATGCGGATTGACTTCTTATGGACGATAGCGATTCCTCCTCCTGTGCCGGTACGGTCCTTGCGTATGATTTTATAATCTTCTGGGATGGCAATGGTGATGTCTGGGGCGGAAGAGGCGTTCATCCAAGTTTCTGTTAGGAAGGCGACGTCCGGAGAGATGGTGTCTAGTAGATTCCATAGTTCAATGGCGTGTCTGTGGACTGATCGGGTGTTGAGAAGGATGCAATGTAGGTGGTTGGGGTCAGGGGTCTGTGTTGTGGTCGTAGCGGATACGTTGTCGGTGCCGATGAATTTGCAGGAGTAGCAGGAGAAAGGGCCATGGGTGTGTCCAGGAGCGGCTTGGACGCAGTTGGGGACGCGACCGGGGTTAAGGGCTAGGAGGGTGGCGGCATCGTAGGTAATGCGGGGGGGCTGGGCAGCGCGTGGGGCAGGGGCTCTGGCGCTGGGCGCGGTCCAGGCGCGGACGGGCGTAGACGGGCTTACCTTTGGCGCACCTTCGGCGCGGGTTGGGCGCGATCGCTGCGCTCGAACGCTGCGCGTAGGTCCTACTGACATAAGTAGGGGGGTGTAGGGGGGCGGAGCGAGGGAGGGGCCGCAGGGAGGTGTGATCGGGGTGGATGGGCGGGCTGGCAGGCACAACAACAAAATGGCTCCTAGCCAAAACAATAACACGCCGAGGTCGGCACAATCAGCTGAAATATATCTGGGAAGTGGGCGAAGGTGCAGCTGTTGAAAGTCAGGCAGTACCCACAAAGTCAGTAGCGCTGCGGTCAAATCCCTATTTAAACACGCGCTACAGCAAATTCCAGCGCTACAGCAAATTCCAGCGCTATAGGCAGATTAAAATGAAATTAGCGCTATGAACACCACAGCATTACTCCTCGCCACCACATCACTCAGCGCCACCACAGCATCAATATGTGCAACCATTCAACAACAACTGGTTCAAATATGTTCTCTCAATGTTTCAAGCTTTATTACAAATGTCACAAAAAGATGTTAATATTTCACTTCTGTTCTTGGATTTGTCACAATAAAATACACTGAACATAATCTTCACAAAAGTTATTTACAAAAGTTTAAGCTATTGCCATTATAAATTAAAATAACTTTTATTTAAGTATTCATTATTAAAAAAAAATAAAAGCCATTGTTATATGTAATATCAATACATCTAAGTCACGTAAATACAACACATATTGCATTAGAAATGCTACGGGTGTCACATTTGCGAAAGTTATACCTATTGGCATTGTAAATTATTAATTTCGCTGTTTTCAAAACCAACACATAAATAAAAAATGTGTCATTTATCTATCTATCTATCTATCTATCTATCTGTCTGTCTGTCTGTCTGTCTGTCTGTCTGTCTGTCTGTCTGTCTGTCTGTCTGTCTGTCTGTCTGTCTGTCTGTCTGTCTGTCTGTCTGTCTGTCTGTCTGTCTATCTATCTATCTATCTATCTATCTGTCTATCTGTCTGTCTGTCTGTCTGTCTGTCTGTCTGTCTGTCTGTCTGTCTGTCTGTCTGTCTGTCTGTCTGTCTATCTATCTATCTATCTATCTATCTATCTATCGCCCTAACTTTATCTATTTATCGCCCTCAATCTATCTATCTATCACCCTCACTCTATCTATCTATCGCCCCTCACTCTATCAATCTATCTATCTATCGCCCTCACTCTCTCTATCTATCTATTGCCCTCACTCTATCTATCGCCCCTCACTCTATCAATCTATCGCCCTCACTCTATCTTTCACCTTCACTCTAACTATCTATCTATCTATCTATCTATCTATCTATCTATCTATCTATCTATCTATCTATCTATCTATCTATCTATCTATCTATCTATCTATCTATCTATCTATCTATCTATCTGTCTATCTGTCTGTCTGTCTGTCTGTCTGTCTGTCTGTCTGTCTGTCTGTCTGTCTGTCTGTCTGTCTGTCTGTCTATCTATCTATCTATCTATCTATCTATCTATCTATCTATATATCTATATATCTATCTATCTATTGCCCTCACTCTATCAATCTATCACCCTCACTCTATCTATCTATCTATCACCCTCACTCTATCTATTGCCCTCACTCTATCTATCTATCGCCCTCACTCTGTCTATCTATCACCCTCACTCTGTCAATCTGTCTGTCTATCTATCGCCCTCACTCTATCTGTCTATCTATCGCACTCTATCTATCGCCATCACTCTATCTATCTATCTACCTATCTATCTATCTATACATTGATTGCCCTCACTCTATCTATCTGTCTATCTATCGCCCTCTATCTATCTATCTATATATCTATCTATCTATCTATCTATCGACCTCACTCTATCTATCGCCCTCATTCTAGCTATCTATCGCCCTCCCTCTATCTATATATCGCCCTCCCTTTATCTATCTATTACCCTCACTCTATCTATCTATCGCACTCACTCTATCTATCTATTGCATCACAACAGCACCACTCAGCACCACCACAGCATCAGTCAGGGGCACCACAACATCACTATGCGCTACCACAGCATCTCTGAACACCACAGCATTACTCGTCGCTACCGCATCACTCAGCGCCACCACAGCATCAATATGTGCAACCATTCAACAACAACTGGTTCAAATATGTTCTCTCAATGTTTCAAGCTTTATTACAAATGTCACAAAAAGATGTTAATATTTCACTTCTGTTCTTGGATTTGTCACAATAAAATACACTGAACATAATCTTCACAAAAGTTATTTACAAAAGTTTAAGCTATTGCCATTATAAATTAAAATAACTTTTATTTAAGTATTCATTATTAAAAATAAATTAAAAGCCATTGTTATTTGTAATATCAATACATCTAAGTCACGTAAATACAACACATATTGCATTAGAAATGCTACGGGTGTCACATTTGCGAAAGTTATACCTATTGGCATTGTAAATTATTAATTTCGCTGTTTTCAAAACCAACACATAAATAAAAAATGTGTCATTTACAATACCAATAGCTCAAACTTTCCTAATGCGAGACCTATTGCATTGCAAATGCTTGTTAACATCTGCTATAAAGATATGTAAATGATTCCACGTGATTCAAGTTGCATCTTGGAATTATTTTGATGGTGACTATTAGTTTCAGTTGGTTGTTTATTTTTCATTAAAGTCTCTCTGGTTTTTCAGTAGGAAAATATTGTCCAGCCTCCAAACCCGCATATCCTACTGGGTCCTCTGGAAACCAATTCCAATTAATCAAGTCGGATTTTCACTAGAGTTATCACTTCTGCAATTCCAAAAATGTCAGGCTCTTATTACGAGTTTGGTGGTCCAGTGGACCGCTGAACCGGTGGTGGCGGTCCGTGAACCACCAGACTGAAGGTCCGCCGGCTGCATTAGGACTGTGGTGGTTGGACCACCTCAGGACTGCTGCTGCCACCAGGGATCCTTGATCTCTGGCAGTCGCGCAGTGGTCTCATGCCCCTTATATGCTGGCAGTGCCACTGGGGCACCGCCAAGCATATTAGGAGCTTCCCCCCCGTCCCTCTTTTCATGGCGCTGCGCCTGCCATGTAACCCTGGGTGTAGTATGCGTAGTGGGGCTACGTGAAGCTACGCAAAGTGGGCGAGAAACTATGCCCACCTACGCACGCGGCCGCGCATGCGCATTGGTATCCAAGATGGTGGCGCGTTGGCGCGAATGAGCAGAGGGAGCCCCGGATTACAGCGGACAAGCTAAGTGCCTGTTATTTACTTTTATTTCTGAATTTACAAAAATTAGGTATGTAGGGGAGGGCGGGAGGGAGGCGGGTGGCGGGCAACTTTGCTACGCCCACGGAGTGGGCGTAGTGTTGCCTGCTACACCTACGTTGAAAAGGGCGAAGTAGGCAACACTACGCCCACTCCGTGGGCGTAGCAAAGTCCTTCGCCCAGGGTTACTGCCATGAACACTGTGTCAGTGAGGAAACAAAGGGGGTCCTACAGAGCATCCTGTTGCTCTGTGCCTTTAGGTGCATGCAAGGGGGCACATGCCCCCAGTGCCCATGCTCCCCAGGTTCTTGCAGGGCATGGATACGATAGTCCATGCCCTGCCTTTGATGTTCCCATTGCGGAGTCTTTTTCAAAGGCACCGCAGTGGGATTGCCAAAGAACCAGCCACCGTAGTAAAAATAAGTTGTACTCTGGCGGGCGGTCTTAAATGGCTTTGGCATTCTTGGAGCGGGACTGCAGCGTTGCGGCCCCCGCTCCGAGACCCCCAAAGTCATAATAAGGCCCTAAGTACTCACCTTTTCACAGAGCACCTCATCCACAGTTATTAAACACAAGTGCTCTCTGTCTAACCCGTTCCTCCCATTTCCTCATACTTATTCCAATGACTATGTGCCACAACCTTTATCCGATTCAGATTTGTATATGTGCCTTAACCGTTCTATGTTTCATGTACAGTTCTCCCTGCTTTGTAGATGGGGGCTCCGTCTACAAATGTTTATGTGTTCACAAATCCTGCGATTGGCTAAATCACAGGCTATGCAAACGCAAAAAGCTATTTCGCAATATACAGAATTTACTTTGTAAGCCAGAGAAATATTTCATGTTGGCAAAGTAACTTTTGCAAATGCTTCTAAATCGCAGAAAGGAGGGGGCATAAAAGAGGACACTACCCTCCAGTATTGGAGTTGCAATTAAATGTATCAATTATTGAAGACTACAGTTGCAGTCACAAACCATTTATCTCTTACCAGTACCTCACTTGGGGAGATACCTGACTTGCATAGGAGAAGCTGTCCTCGTGGGACAGCTTCTCTGTAGGGAACAGTGACGAGCGGTTGAGGAGGGAGCAGACAGTGGGACCCCTGCATGCTGCTGCTGATGAAGTAAAGGTTTTTTTTCCTTTGAAGTAGCCTGTGTCCCTTCAAGCAATATGGGTGGTTGAAAAAAAAAGTTCCCTTAGAATGAATCCTTGTGGGCCTCCATCCCTACCTTTGTAGTAGGCACGAAATGCCTCGTAATTCATTGATGAACATGAGTAAATACATTTTGCATGTGACTGATTAGTAAATAGATTAGTCACGTCGCAAAACGAAGCTCTCAGTCGGTGTACAATTAGCAAAGAGTGGACTACCAACCGAGTGTAGAAAGTCGGACTTAAGCTTTGTACTTTTCATTAAAAAAGATAGAAACAATTTAACAAAAATATGCTGAAAATGGCAAGACATATTTTTTACTATCCTCGTGTTTTATGGTTGTGAATAAAAATGTTGTATTTTAAATACTTTCTTTCATTTTTGGGGTGGGGGGAATCACTTGCCAACAGATCCAGGAAGACAGGCAGCGCAGGCTATCTGCAAATTATTGACTAGTATCCAGTTTAAAAAAATAGTCTTTTTAGTTTTGGGCCAGTGTTTCCCAAGAAGTTAACTTTGAAAAAATAAAATATCTCTTTCCTCTGAGCGTCATTTTGGGACAGGTAGGTAAGCACTTGAATGAAGACTTTCCCTTCTTGACCTTGGGTGTTCCTGGAACCATAAAAATAATTTATGAAATCCCTGGATCAGGTACATAATAGCATCACCCAGCGTAATTATCGGACTCAGGAGTCTCGTTACCCTTTCAGTCTAATGCACTGCGCCAGGCAGCTTATGTGAAAACAGAAGGCATTCTCTGCTTTATGCTGAGATGGCGAATTCTGCAGCGGGCAAGGAGAAATTGGGCCTAAGGAGAGTCGGGAAGCCATTGTTGTACATTGTATGTATGGAGGTGAGTGCATAAAACACTCCCAGTCCTGACGAGAGACTCCCAAGCATTTTAGCAAAATTAATTTAATTTAACTTTCAGCTGCTGAAATCTGCTCCCACTTCAAAGCAAGTGCATGGGGAGAATAAATACCCCGAATGTATTTTTTAAATCGTCCTCTTTCCTGCTTCCATGTTGGCATGTAAACGAATATATACAAAAATGATAAGAAAACAATATCAGAAACCTTTTTCAAAAAACTGTTTAGGAAGTGCATAAAAAGGGTAGCGAGTCTTTAATAGAAACATATCCGGGGTATTAACTACTATCCGTATTTTTTGCCCTTTCTTACCCTTTCCACTGCTCGTGTTAACCCTGGTCTCAGGCAGTGGTGTAGCTAGACCAGTTGCAGCCCATGGCAGTCCCTGGGGTGGCCACCCCGCGTCCATATGCAAGTGGGAGGGTGAGGGGTAGGGGGGAGGGGGTGTTGGCGTTGCAGGTAAGAGCAGGTGGGGGGAGGGATGCCCCCCCCAAAAAAAAAAAATCGTGCTGCCCGGGGAGGACCGCACTCCCCCTCCACTGCTACGCCACTGGTCTCAGGGGTCATAAATTCAGCAGCAACAACAGAATGTAAACAGAGATCTATGGTCCTTTTTTGGCTTCTGTAGTTTTCGCCTCATCACCTTCAATACAATACCAGAGGACACATAAGTATAAAGCACACAGAAGACATGGCGTTCACAGAAAAAATGCATGTAAAGCGAGGGCTTGCTCTGTATGTTCCATGCACAGGTTTTTGGTTTTGGCTATGACGTGTACAGTGCATAGGGGTGCATTAAGCACCTAGGGGCCACATGTACCGTACGCCGTCTTTTTGTGGCAGTTTGGGAACACATAAAGGCATTTTGACACGTACCAAACCCAAATAGCGATTTGGTATCCTGTTACCAAATTGCAATATGAGTTTACAATTCGGTACTAGGATTAGGATGTTGAGGACGTCCCTTCCCTCCGAAATGCAGTCGCCCAACATCTGCATTTTACCACCAATTTTAATTTGGTGGTAACCCATTCACAAGGGACCCCTTTCCCTTTGTGAATGTTTGAAAAATTATTTTTCAAGAGCAAGCAATGGTCCCACTGACCACCGACCACTGGCTACTTTATTGAAATAAAAACAAAACCTTTTCATTTTTGCTTTTGAAACACATCCTGATTTCAATTACGGAAAACGGAGTGCATTTAAAAAAAAACCTTTATTTAAAAGCAATCACAGACATGTTGGACTGCTGACCCCAGCAGGCTACCATTCCTGTGAATTTAGAGATTGTAATGGGTCGCAAACTTCAACCTACCTCATTAATATTCATGAGGTAGGTCTATTTGCTACACACTAGGAATTGCAAATGAAACTCAAAAAAGTTTCATACATTTGAAATAGCGAATTCCTAATTGCAATTCACAGGAAATCGCAATTAGGTACTCGCTATTTCAAAGTTTTGTACATATGGCCCTCTGTACTTGGTCGCCATAGTCAATTACTTAAGGCTGATTAGGATGTCGGTGGTATTGCCACCAACAAGCTGCTGGTGGCGGTCCCACCAACACACAGTCCTTCAGTCCGACGTCTGCATTATGATGTAGGTGGTAGGACCAAAACCTTCGGATGGAAGACCGCCTCCTCCAACAGGATCTACGATCCCATTGGGGCAGCAGTCGGACATTTCTAAAATGGTAGTGGTGCCGAGTCAGGCACTGCCGTCGGGATTATGATGTCCATTTCCCACAGCCTTTTCATAGCGGTACCACCGTCATGAAAAGGCTGTCGTTAAGGGACTTTGGGGGGCCCAAAAAGGGCTCCTGTCCCTCGTGGGACACTGCAAAGGGGCCCCGGGAACACTTAGTGCTCCCACACACATCCATGTACTGTGCTCCTTGCACCAACTGGTGCATGGCACACGGTGCATGGATATTCACAAAGTGCTCTCTAACACTGTGGCTTGTGCTGCGGCCCTCTACCTGGCCCGCAGTACAAGCCACAGTGTTAGACAGCACTTTTCCAACCACCGCCATTGTGCTTAAATTATAATAGAGCGGTCGGACCGCCACCTGCCTGTCAGGCGGTCCCCTTGATGGCAGGTGGGAGTCTGCCCGTCCAGCATCTTAATGATGCCCTTAGTTGGAGATGTGAAATGTCATATCATCAGTGTTGACATCAGGATTATTTTTTATGTTGTTTGTGGTATCAGGTTCGAGGTCATAAACATTCCATGTGTGGCATCATGTTTCAATAACTCGCAATTATCGGTGATTTTGTACATTTTAGCATAAAAAACATTATATCACTGTAACTGACGTATTTATAGAGAATTGGCAGTTCATAGGTGATCTCAGAGTTCCATAAGGTCCATTTAACAAAGATTTTCACTTAGTATTGGTTATTTTGCAAATAATTTTAGCACACATATCTGCATGATATATTTCATAAATAAGTTGTGTCCACAGCAGTCCTTCCAAAGTTTGTACTTCTGTTACTGCGACCGCTGCAGACCCGAGAGTGGTGTCAAAGCAAACGTTAGGAGCGGGTTCAGAATCACACAATACTGGCTCTCCTGCAGAAATGGAGGCGGCTGTCTGAGGAACGTCCCAGATCCTGTACCAGGACAGCATTGGCAACACAATGGACTTAGAGGTAGTCATCAGTAGGACCACCAGACTAAATAATGTCGAATCCTTTCCCAATGCATCACAAATGACACCTTTGATGGAATCTTTGAAACTGCTGAGGTGGTCATAACAGTGAATTCTCTGCTTTCTCCAGCCTGGATGGTATGTTTACAATGCTCCCATACTCAGGACGCCAACTAGTAGCACTAAAGGAGCAGAGGGTCTACTGAGCACACGCGTGGTAATTTAAAAGCAGGTACCTCATGAAATGCAGACTTTCCCATGTTATTTATTGCTTTTTATTACAAATAGTATGCATGAGACAAAGCTGGAAGGTGCCACTGGTGCACTTTGTGCCACACATTCCGAGGTACGGTGCTTCTCCAGAGTCAGATCTATCTCCCAGTTGGAGTTCTTGTGGTGGTCGACAGAAGATGATTCAGAAGAAACTGGTGCCTATTGCTACTTAAGTTTCAAGTACATTGTAGGAAGCGGGATCACACCTGAGTTCTTTTTTTTTCTTTTTTAGTCCTCATACCACCGTTAGAGTCTGCAATTGTAACATAATAGACCCCATTGATCCTACGCACCCTGGGTCCATGTTTCTGCATTCACTTTCGGGCCCACCAGGCCAGCTTCTTTTGTACAAGGTTTGGTGTAAACATCGGACCGTCTTAAACCAGTCACAATTTTGTGCCACAACATACCAAAGGTAGCCAGATGTTACCCTCCCTTTGGTCCAATCTCGCCATATTCAGTGCAGCCCAAACCCACTTCTCATAAGAAGGAGAAGCAGGGTCTTTCCATAATTTACTAATTTCCCTTTGGGCTAACAGAATCAAACAAAGAAATAGACCCGTTTGTAGGCTAGATATACAATTTACAAGATTCGCACTTATACCAAATATGACTAGAGCCGGGTCGAAATTCACCTTAAAATTAAAAATTCCTATCTGTGCAAGCTCCACATTCTGACAATAGCCCTTCAACTGAATGCACTCAAAGAACATGTGGAGATCGTCTGCTTCTGTAAAACGACATTTAGAGCATCAAGGGGGTGGGTCTGAGGCAAACTTTGCGATATTATTGGCGTATTTTACAACCTATCGATAGTAAAAACAATGATTCTTCTTTAGGGAGGCAGACTTAATAAACTTATACAGGTTTTTAAGAGAGAAAAAATAAAAGTCTGCAGAGCTATTTTCTAATATAGATGAATTTCAAACTAGGTGTGGTGAAGGAAGCTCGATATCCTCCCTATCAAGTAGGCTTCTATACCATATCCCAACTTCTTTTTTAATGGGAGTTGGGTTTTGGAGCTTATGTTCCACCTCCCAATTCCCACCTATGTTTGCCTTCTCTGCCGCATACCATGAGCAAAGTTGTATAAACTTAAATCGGGAAAAGGAATCCCCAATCTTTGCTTTTAGAACCTCCCAGGGGTGAACTCTGTCTGAAGAAATTAAATCAGACCATATCAGAGTTCCTGCACGCTCAATTGGAACACCCAAGCTATCTTTCAAACAAGCAGGAAGCCCCGGGGAGTTACAGATTGGGGCAAAGTCAGAATAGTATTTTATCCCACACCTTGCTTTGAGAGCATGCCAAGTATTAAGTGCTGATCTAATCACCTTTAAGCGGACTTTCTTAAAGAACCTGGGAGCCCCAAACTTATACAAAAATCCAGCCCCCCCCCTCTTGATTAACCATGGCATTTAGGGTTCTCTCCCAGTTGTTATCTGTGGGGCTAGCAAGTAGGCAGCGAATATTTTTAAACTGAAAGGCGAGACAGTAACACAGTATGTCGGGTAAAGCTAAACCCCCCTTGAGTAACCTTCTCTTTAGCTTCTTCCAGGAAAGTCTGGAGCTCTTGTTGGCCCAAATAAAGCTCCACATCTTGCTCTGAATTTTGCCGAGGAGTTTACCAGGGAAATCTAAGGGGATGGCGCTAAACAGGTAAGTTACTTTAGGTAATATTACCATTTTGACTAGATTTACCCGACCATATATTGTAAGTGGTAAACTCCTCCACCTAAGAAAAAGATGGTCGATTTCCTTGGAAACTCTCCTCAAATTATTCAAGGGAATGTTCGCCAGGTTCTGCACTATCGTGATCCCCAGGTATTTAAGTTCTATACTTCTGCTCCTCTCCCAGCCTTCAATTCCCCAACACATTATCTCGGTTTTGGAAGGGTTGATTACATACCCAGAGTACAGGCCAAACTCATCTAAAATATTTTCAACTTCAGGAAATACCTCTGTTGGATTGCTAGTATAAACTAGCAGATCATCTGCATACAGAGTGAGTTTAACGCTGAAGTCTTGAACTCGAAAAGGGGGGATTCGAGCTTCGAGTCTAAGAGCTTGAGCCAGGGGTTCAATATATATGTTAAACAACAGGGGTGAAATAGGACACCCCTGTCGTGTACCCCTCTGAATTTTAAACCTCGTTGTTAAGATCCCATTAAGAAGAATAGTGGTTGAGGCACCTTCATAGCATTTAACTAAAGTTCCTATAAATAATGGGCCAAAACCCATTGCTCTAAGGGTTTCCCAAAGGAAAATCAAACTGACGCGGTCGAAAGCCTTGGCTGCGTCGTATGCGGCCACTGCCAGGGGCTCCGCCCGTGCTACTGCTATGTCTATACGTCCTATTAATTGTAGGGTCTATTCTTGTACATATTGTCCCGGAGTAAACCCCTTTTGATCTATGCCTATTACCTGAGGTACAACCCTGACCAATCTCCCTGCTAACATGCTGGTAAAGATCTTATAATCCGCATTTAGCAGGGAGATTGGTTTATAGGAATCCGCCTTCAGTGGGTCCTTTCCAGGTTTTAGTATGAGCACAATTGTTGCTTCTTTCCAAGATGGAGGGATTCCCCCCTCTGAAATATAGATGTAATTGAACAGTTCATGTAATCTGGGTATGATTGTCTCATCCAAAACTTTATAGACTTCTTCTGGTAGAGCATCCATCCCTGCAGCCTTATTGTTCTTAATTTTTTTAATGTGAAGCCTAATTTCTTCTTCGGTGATCGGCCTTTCTAACATCCCTTGGCAACCCTTAGTCAGCACTGGTAGAGCTTTATTCTTTAACCACGCTTGAATAAGGTCAGTATCTGGTACAACATCCTCTTTATACAGTTGGGAAAATAAAGAAATAAGACATTGCTGCATATCTTCATGATTACTTGAAGTTGCACAAGCCTCATTGATAATTAATTTATTGATTTTTTTGGAAATTCAACCTGTCTTCCTTGTTTTTAGAAGATATCAGACTGTGAAACACCCCCCAGATGTAAGCCTTAAAGGCATCCCATACATAGTCAGGAGAGGTTGAGCCTACGTTGTCTAAAAAAAACCTAGCTGTTGATTCTTTAATGTTGCTAGTTAATTCCTGATTAAGCAACATATCCCTTTTTAGCATCCACTTAAGAGGGGGCCTAGATTTACTACCGACATATAAAAAAGTTATTGGGGCATGGTCCGAAAGGATACACAGAAGAACAGAAATATCAACTACATTTTCCAAACCCGCTCTGTCAGTGAGAATATAGTCAAGTCTCGAAGAAAGACTGTGTTTTTACTGTAATAGGTGAACCCAGATCCCCCTTCCTTGGCTCCCCAAACATCCACCAAACCGAGATCATGGACCATATTAATCATCACTCATCGTGTACGCGGTGTAACCACGTATTTACTATAATTAGACCGGTCTTGAGCGGGATTAAGAAGTATATTAAAATCGCCCCGATTATTACTGGGATTGTAACTTCTATCAGTTTGGCCTGTACTCTGAGAAGGCAAGCTGGATCATCTATATTGGAACCATAGTATGATACCAAAACAAGTTCAGTCCCCCCCAAGACCGCCCGTACCAGGATCCATCTACCAGAACAGTCAGTTAAAAAATACTTAATGATACTACTAACTCCCTTTCTGATCAAAACAGCTACCCCCTTATTATGTGTCGTATGTTGAGAACAAAAAAAGTTCTCTATCCATTTATATTTGCTAAAGACATCCCTGGCCTCTAAATAACTTAGATGGGTTTCTTGTAAAAGAAAGACCTGTGCAGACGACTGTTCAAGATATTTCATAACCAGCCGCTGTTTTCTGCTGCATCGTAGCCCGTTAACATTCCATGAGATTAATTTTATCCTTGTGAGAGTCATTTTTTACTGCCTACCCTTTTCTCCTTCCCAGGTCTAATGGCCAGGGCAAACATATTCAATTTTACAAAAAAACAGACAGGATATGAGGACATTATTTTCCCATTTTTTCCCACTGCAACCCCACCCGTGCACCCGCCAACCCTTCCCCACCCTCTAACCCATTGTGACCCCTTCAACCCTCTATACCCCTGGGGAACCCTCCCTTTTCTCTTGGGCATACACCCTTGGTCAGAGTTCCCTCCCGGTGCGTGGCCACACTAAAAGAAAAAAGAAAAACATGATATACTAAACCACGCTGAGGAGTGCCAGCCCCAGCTCTCTGCTCATAAAAATAAAAGGTTAGATTACCCTATTACAGGACTATATACCCCACCGTAGTTATGCTTTACTAACAACCCCTCCTCCACCTCTGCCATGATCTACGTGCTCCCCTTCGCCTCCTCCCTTTCTGATCTTATCTATTTAAGAATCCACTTCATCCAATTGGCGCATATTATACATATGGTTGTCCCACATAGTACGAAGAGATGCGGGAAATCTTAATTGAGTCTTAGCGCCCAGATGATTCAGTATAGCCATCCTTTTGTCCAGTTCCCACTGCATTGTAGCTGTACTATGGGATACATCAGACCGGATGGAAAACAAAAATGGAGTGGAGGTCGAGTTACATTTCAGTTGACCAGCTTTCAGGGCAAGGGATAGAATCCTCTCTGTGACGGAATAGGTTAGAAAATTTACAAGTATTTTCCTAGGGCAGGCTCTTCCAGGAGATCTTCTAAATGGGTCGCGATGGACCCTTTGAACATCAGCAAACAGATCCAAATCTTCATCTGAAGGTTTTAATACATGTGTCTTCAAAAGGGAGACTACAAAATTCTTAATATCGCTTTCCTCAAGATCTTCCGGAACATTCAATAATTTCAAGTTATTTTTCCTTGAACGATTTTCGAGCCGCTCAATATCGTCTTTTAATTCCTGATTCTGCTGGATCAGCTTATTCATCGTGAGGGAGGAAGCACTTATAGCCTCCTTAATCATTGGTATCTCAGCTTCGAGCGCATCTGTTCTCTGTGAGACGCCAGAAGATCACATGAGGCTTGAATGGCCTCTTGATTAGCCTCTGAAGTTGTGAATCTCCTACCTATATCCTCCCTCAAACTCAACAAAATATCAGCCAGCATCCCAGGAATAGAAGCATGAGGTGGCTGAGATATACCTTTGCATACCTTCCCCCGGGGTATGCAATCCATACTCTGAATCGCAAGGGGAGAGGAGGAGGTATTGCTGTGGCTTTTAAAACTTGTTTTACTTGTATTTGGAAGCTTATGGACTTGGTTGGCGCAAAGTGTGCTCAATTTTCCATCAGCATTAGTCCGAACCAAACTCTCTCAGGTCTGGTGATATACCGCCCTCCTGGGAGCGACTGTGCTTTTAGGAAAGCTTTTCCTGAGCTGGTTAGTTCTCTTTCTCTACTCTCTTCCAATTTCACCATCATCGGCGATCTCAACATACATTTCGATGCCTTGGAGATACCAGTGGTTAGAGGTCTGCTGGACGATCTCGAAGCAGTACAATTACCCCAACAGGTCCGTCATCCGACTCATGAGGGTGGTCACATTCTAGATCCGGTCTTCACAAACTTCCAACTGGCTGAGGCCTCACCCCCTAAACCCATGGGATGGAGTGATCACCACCTCATTGAGCTTTTTATTACAACTGCAGAACGATCTATGGGGAAGCCAGATAAAACATCTTTCAGGCGCCCCTGGAAAAAGCTCAAACTGGAGGATTTCCATCGTTTTTTGATCACGACACCCCTGGCTCATTCGGATGACGTCGAAACTGGGTATAACAATTCCGCGCCTGGATTGTCCAAGCACTTGATGTACTGATACCGGCCACTTGGAGCAGGAATCGATCCTCTCAGTCGAATCCCTGGTACTCGGAGGCACTCAGGCGTATAAAAGCTAGCTGTCGTCAAGCCGAGAGAGCATGGAGGAAGAACTACGAACAAGACCTAAAAGTATCCTACCTGGCTAAGGTGAAGGCATACCATAGAGCTGTCTGCCGAGCCCGAGCTGATTATTATGCACGGGAATTCCAGGCGAGTTCTAACCCGTCCAAACTGGTTTTTAAAGTCTTGAAGGAGCTCACAGTGAACAGACTCCCTAACACTGAGATCTGTTCCCTTGCCCACTGTGAGGCTTTAGCCTGTTTCTTTGTGGAAAAAGTAAACGCTATCTATCGCTCTTTTCCCAAAGCTGACCTTGATAGTACGATTTTAACACATCGTACTTCTCATTGTTTGGCCACTCTTCCCATACCATCGGAACTGGAGTTCAATCTCCTGGCGACCAAGGTCAAATCTGGCTCTCCAGATGACCCTTTGAGACCAGCCCAGTTTATGGACTCGGCGTCCCTCTGCCTTCCTCCTATTCGCCATTTGGTGGAGCAATCCCTCACCACCGGCTCTGCTCCACCTGCCTGGAAGGCTGCCTGTGTCATTCCTATCATAAAGAAACCGGGGCTGGATCCGTTGAAGCCGGAGAGCTATAGACCTATTTCTCTCCTACCATGGGTGGCAAAGATCACAGAGGCCCATGTGAATAATATCCTAACGAAACATCTAACTTCAGCACATTTATTGGATCCCACACAGAACGGTTTCAGACCTGGACATAGTACAGAGACGTCACTCCTATTTATGGTTGAACACCTCCGCTCTGTACTAGATGCAGGTCAAACGGCGGCGCTGGTCCTCTTGGACCTCAGTGCCGCCTTCGACACTGTATCCCACACCATTCTTGTCCAGAGGCTCCGTGAAGCAGGCATTTCAGGCAGGGCGCTGAACTGGTTTCAGTCGTACCTTTCGGAACGATCCTTTCAGGTGGTAGTACCACCGTTCAGATCCAGGCCCCATGCCATCACCCAAGGAGTCCCGCAGGGATCGGCGTTGAGCCCCACTCTCTTCAACCTTTACGTCCAACCATTGGCGGAGGTTGCGAAGAGTTGGGGTCTCACAATGGTATCATACGCCGATGATACCCAGCTGGCGGTGGCCCTTAATGGAGATTCCGACCAACTGGCATCCAACTTTGCGGATGGCTTGAGGGCTGTTGCTACGTGGCTTACGTCCAACTGTCTACAGCTCAACGCCCTCAAAACCGAGGTGATGGTATTGGGGAAACATCCTGATCTGTGGGGTGCAAGCTGGTGGCCTCAGGAGTTGGGACCCCCCCCAGAACCTGTGTCGGAACTCAAAAATCTTGGCGTCTGGCTGGACTCGAAACTCACCTTCTTGTTCCACACTAAGAAGGTGGCATCTATGTGCTTTGGCATTTTACGCGGTTTGAGGCCCATCCTCAAATTTTTCGATGCCCCCACTCGCCAGATGGTGGTTCAAGCTAGCGTGTTGTCAAGACTTGATTACGCTAGCTCATTGTTCCTGGGTGCCAATCAGGCGGAGGTTCTGCGACTCCAGCGGGTTCAGAATGCGGCGGCTAGAGCCCTGGTGGGCCTCCCGCGTTTCTGCTCAGCCCGCAGTACAATTTTCAAACTACATTGGCTGCCAGTTATTAGACGCATTGAGTTTAAGACCTTATGCTTTGCGTTCAAGATTCTGAAATCTGGCACCCCCGCCATCCTCCAGCACCTTTTGTCTTCTTACACCCCTTCCCGTAGCCTGCGCTCTGCCGGCCAAAGCCTGGCACTTGTTCCCCGTTTCCAAAAATGCAGATTAGGTGGCCGATCGTTCAGGGTGCTGGCCTCCAAATTGTGGAATGCACTCCCTGTCCACATTCGTTCTTTAGAAGATCTCTTTGCTTTTAGGAAAGCTGTTAAGACTTATCTTTTCCCTCTGCCCTATTAGTTGTCCTTCATTTCTGCTGTGTTAGTTATGTTCTTTTCAGATATAGCGCCAGAACGCCCCTTCGCTGGGGCAGCTGTGCGCTCAAAAATTCAAATAACATAACCAGGAAGGGTATCAGGATGAATAGTTGTGGAGGTAGCCGAGGGCCCGGCTAGTTGCGGTTTGAGTTGACACTTTGATACTTTCACCTCTGCCCCCCTCTCTGAAGAAGTACCAGGCGTACCCTCCAGGCCTGAATTTTGTATGTCTTGGGCTGGGAAACTGTTTGAGAGTTCCACCGATGGATGCACTTCTATTAAGCATTCTTGTGCTGGAGGGTGCCCCGACATATCAGAGGAAGTATTAGAGGAGGGTAGTTCGCTTACCCTAATTACCCTAGTGTCCAAGCCAGTGGAATTTGGAATAAGAGGATCGAGAGTAGCCAAGGCCGGAGCCCCCTTAGCGGCCATATCTTTTTTAGAAGCCGAAGCTGAGGTAGAGGTGGAGGTAGTACTACAAATCTTATAAAAAGATTTTAACGATGGAGTAATTTTTAACTTTGAGGAAAGACAGGCTTTCTTCGCTTGTTTGCTCTTGCAGCTTCTCTTGCCTGGGGGAGTATCTTGTGAGGCCTCTTTCAGGACGCTGGTATCTCTTGACTGCCTTATACTGGCCCTTACTTCCACTATTGGTGGCGGGTCTTCCTTTGATTTAAACTGGGCTGGGAGGTTAACCAGGGCTCTAATGCATAGCCTATAACGCCCGACCTCAGTTTTAGAAGAAATAGCAGCTTTAGTATTTAACAGACTGCACTCCAACTCGCAATCTTCCCTATTCTCCATGCACTGCAGTCTTCGATTATTGCACTGCAGTCTTCGATTATTGTTGTCGTTATATCTCTGTTACTGTTGCTGTTACTGGTGAGATCGTGAAGCTCTGGAATCTCCCTGAAAGCCTCCCAGTCCACCACCCCAGCACCTGACGCCCAAGCCCCCGTCTCTCCCAGGGGTACTCGCTATTGAGGACGCTGAAAAAATGAAGATGGAAGCTCTTACCGCACTCGCTGCTTCCCCCACACTCCTCCCCTTCTCCTATTTTACTGCCACAGGACTCGATGGACTCCGAAGTGCCTCTTCCTCCCTTACAACAGGGAGCGGGAGCAGGAGCTACTGCTGAAGTTGTACCGGGCAGAGAAAGGCTTCCGGGAGCTCCAGGGACCCGCTGCTTCCATTCTTTTGCGGCGTCTAGTATGCGGCAACCCGGCAGGTCCTCCGGTGCTCTGCCGGTGTCTCTCACCATCCGGGTAGCTCGTACCGTTCCGCGCCTTGCGGGTAAAATGTAGAATGCGAAGGGCGAAGGGTGAAGGGGAAAGAAAGACGAGGAAAACAGAAAACGAAGAAGCCAGGTGTAATCCTATAAAGAACTCGAACTCGGAGCCGCTAGCTAGCACTTCCAGCGTGGATCAAGGACGCCACACATCTCGGGAGCTCCTCCTATGGCCGTTAGCTTCCGGCCACCATGTTCCCCTCGACCTATTTTACAGTATCCCAGATCACACCTGAGTTCTTGTGATGAAGAGTTTTATGAATGGAATCAGCAAGTTATACTTCTCATTAGACTCCTGCACCTAGCAGAATCAGGAGTCCATGGTCCCTAATAGCAGAAGGGGAATAACCAGTCTGACCTGTGGTTTCAGCCTGGGAATGCAAGAACGGGTGCCCAGAATAGTAGGCTGCAGTTCCCAGTGCAGCCATTATTTTGCCGCCAGAGAATGAGAGTGGGCTCCCAACCAAGTGCAGAGGGAAGTAGGGATGCTTAATCTCTCTGTGCACTGAGTAAGCAGCACCACACTCAGTAAGAGGCAAGCTAGAATTCAGGGTACTAGAGAACCCCAGTACCTGTTGGCCCAGATGGGGTAAGCCACTTAAGTAAATGGAGCACCTAAGGATTTAGTCTCTATAAGCCAATTGACTCAAACTCTGGATACACATTCCCTGAACCTTGACAGCTGGATCTCGTGTAAACAATTTGTTAGGTTCCTTAGGAAAAATGGTTTTGTGCCCAATTTCACCCTCCTCGGATGTACATGCACAACCGGTGTAAGGTCAGTAAGAGGACCTGCACAATGAAAGGGGCAGGGTAGCTGGCTGTCTCTGCGACTGAAAGAGTTGCTGACACATTACACAGTTCCCAAGTCCATGATTTAACCTCTTGACTCTGCTTCCGGTTTATGAAATCTGGTATTCCCATTGGAATGTGGCCATCCGTGCTCTGCATGTACACCAGATGGTTCTGCAAAGACCCTAGACTGATGGCAGAACACTGAATTCCAGCTTGCAGTGAATGACTGTTGCTCAGACATCAGATGCTGAGGATATGCTGGTCCACTGATGCAAATGGCTGCTGGCACTAAGGGTTTGCTTAATTCCAGTACTTTGTAACATAAGCTGCCCAAGCATAGGAAGAGAGGAAAGGAGAATAACAACAGAAAATAATTTGAGAGAAAGAAATAAGGTAGTGGCCAAGAATGAAAAAAGGTAGGTTCTGATATAGTCTAGTGGGTGAAAAAGAGAAACTGTAGAGTGTGTGCACCCTGATCAGAGCAAAGAAATGGCCAAGTGATGCATTAGCTATATTTAATATAGGTCGTGGGTGATAAACTCTGCTCCGCCGGCGGAGTTTTGCCCACTCCAGTGAGAATTTGCGTCCAGTTGTGCGATGTTTTGGGCGCTAGAACACCACCTTGCAAGATTTTCTCAATGCGGGGTGTCACGGTAGGTAGCAACTGCTCACATTGAGAAAGATGCCTCTCGAGAAGAAAATCTACTCGAGTGGCAGAAAAAAGCATCGCCGACTGGCACACTGTGTAGTGCTGCTCGCAAACTCCTGGTGTCAAAAATGAGCAGGAGCAGCGCAACATGCAGAATTCTGTCTGTACGCGGAACTCCGGGAAATCTCATGGAGTTTTTATGTAACTCTGCGGAATTCCGCAGAGTGAAACTACACGAGTTCCTTCCACCCCTAATATAATACTATCAGAGTAAAAGTGTAAATCTTCAGCCATCGACGAAGATTCTGGTCCTGACACATAGTAAAGTATTACCAGTTTGAGAATTGAAATCACAATGACACGTTACGAAACCCAATGTGTTTACTTTTTTGCAACCCTTAACTCATGCTTTTCTAGGCTCTGCATAACTACATGAAATGATCTAAATAGTACTTTGATTTCTGAGATAAAAACTTTTTTAAAGAGTCAAGCCAAGCAATCTTCTTAAACACATGATGTGTGAGTACTTAAATCTACAAAATGTACTGAATACACAATAAATATATTTGTGGATACTAGACAACAATTTATTGGTTCTAATCAAACGGCTAAAGTCAAAAGTAAACTTTTGAGGTTCCTATTACTGTACTTGCCCATACAACAGATCATATACGGATGTGATTCTCTCACTGAAAAGAAAAGCCTGTGTTGGTTTTGTAAAGAGCATATTGAGCATAGTGGAGAAGTGTGGCTCACTGGTTAGAGCAGGCAGACCCTGAAGCAGAGGTCAGACCGGGGACCAGGGTTCAATTCCCGACGCGGCAGGGTCTTGAGCTCAAATGTCCATGGACTCGATCCTTCTCGCTTCGGTGCCTGACCTAATCATGGGTTCACACTCTGCAACTCTGGGCATTAAGCTTGCTTAATCTCCACAACGCCCCCCACCCCCTCCTGCGGCATGATGCCTGGCTTTCACCTTGGGGATGCCCTGTAGGGGCTATCTCACAGGGAAAAGCCAGGACGGGTTCCCAAGGCAAGCGCGGAGATACCCCTTCGGGGGTCGATTCTGGCGCTATATAAGAAACATAATAATAATATTAAACAGAGCACCTATGATGTATTTGTCATTCCTTGTACCCAGTATTTAATTTGAGCAGGTGATTACTGGTGGAGCCCAAGGCACTCATTTTGGGGGCCAGCACTTATTAATCCTGATCAGACATTTCCAAGAGCAAGAGAGGGTAAAACACACAAAGGGAAAAGAAGCAGAAAGAGAAAGACGGACAAGCCGTCACATGAGAGAAAGCAGGACCCTGCAAGAGGGAAATAAAGAGACAGGGTGTCTCAGGCATTGTATTAAGGACACATGAGGTGGATTCTAGAGTAAGCAGCCGGTATTCAGTGACCCAGGGCTGGCCCCGGGCTTCTCAACAGAGCTTTGGACACCCGCACTTATTCTTACAAATTACCGTATCGACAAATCATTTTGTTGACACAAATCGGTGTACCAACAAAAACTTAATTTACCTATGGGTGAAGTTTAACCAGGCTGGAGGCGGAACCGTCAAATAAGCAGTTTAATTCTGCTGTCAATGATCCTCTAATGAGAATTCATCTGAGCTATTACATTTTAATCAGTTTGTCCTATAAAGCTTCTTAAAATCAGTTGTTGAAATGTTGGAAGTTACTTCATTGTAGCGTGTTTCTATTTTCTACCAATAACCGTCATTAATATGCTTCAACTTTCTGTTAAACAAGGGCCAGTTCTTGGAATATACATTTGTACAATTTATCTTCGTTATTTTCTGTAAAAGTATATTTTTATTACTAATATAAAAACGTTTACAATAAACAAACATTCGTATTGCTAGGTTGCAGGCTGAGAATGGGAGACAGGTTGCAGGAGTAGATATGAATTGCTTTCACTACTACAATACTTTCACAAGCTTTTAACAGCCAAACTTTAAAAAAATCAAAATTCTAAGAATTATTAGTGACTTTGAAACATTATTGAATAGGAGTCGTAACGTGTCTCACTACATAGGGAAAATGTGTGTTTGTAGAATAAGCTATTAGAAACAAGGTATTCTTTTGATTTTAGCAGCTATTCTTGTCAGGCCTAGTAACCGGTAGAAAAAAATGTTAGTAGTGATGCTGTTCTGGACCCAAGCACTACTCGTGGCTTCCAGGCAAACAGAGTCCCCTTAAGGATTTTTGGGGCCCTAAGCAAGCCAAGTTTTGGGCCCCCGATTACAATTTTACTGACCATTTGTTACTAATTGAAGCAAATGAACTTTCAAAAACGAGGATCACGCTTTCCAGGTTCCCCCAAATCTTTAAGATGCCACTTGGCATGGAGAGAGAGAGAAAGACTCAAGGTGGTGCCTTGAAAGGTGGGGGCCCTGGGCAATTGCTCACTTTTCTAATGCTTTAAAACGTCTCTGCAATCATATATAGTTCATTGGCTCAAAGTGAGAAGCTTTTTCTGTGTTAAATGGTGAAAGTGCTGATTACGTATTCAAGACAAACATTTCCAATCGAGTTTTTCTGTTAATTTGACCTATAATCTCAAGAATTTCCCTTACTCCAGACAGAAAGCCGTCTGACACTCGCACCAGGCAGCCATTTTGAGTAGCTGTTGACAGGAAAGGATGAACCAAGTACTACGCCATCACCACCGCAGGGCTATAGAACATGACATTAGGAGCGCGCAGTTGGATACTCACCAGCAATAAAGCGCTCTCCATGTTGGCAGGACAGTTTGGTAGCCCAGCTGCTGAAAAGCATCACTGGATCCAAATAACGCCTCACACTAGCGAGTCTATTGGAGAGTTATACACCACGTGACACTGTGACATCACCAGGCCTCCTGGTGAATACCCCAACAGGAAATGGCATCACTGCCGTGGAACAGCAGCTCTATGCAAGTAATTCAGCTTAAAGGTAATCAGTCACAAAACTGCAGGACTGCTGCCTGCGGTTGTTTTCATATAATCAAAAGTTTTTGTATGATCTCATTTGGATAATATACAGTAAGGGCGACACGACTCAGTTTCAAATGTGGATTACTCATAAGGCTGCAATGTCTGCCATTTTCATACTTAGCATGATGGGATAATTGAGACAGGATTCAGAGGTCATTATGATGATCATGCCGACAACCCATTATTCTTGCCAAACGCAGGGCTACCGGATGAAATGAAAAAAAGACGTCCCTGCCTCCCAGGGTAGTGGAATGTGAGAGAGCGCAAACTGACCAAAATGTAGAAATACATCACACTTACACGTAGTAAGCACAAATCATGAAGAGAAATGCCATGAGTGCTGATAGTATCCAAAGTTATTCTAAAATGTGTAGTTAATATAGAAGTTTAAATAGAAGTGGAACTAATACAGAAATGTGTGAAGTAATAAGCTTTTATTAAGCGTGATTATTCCTAAATCCATGTTGTGTAGCTGCTAAATGTAAGCTGGCATACGGAAACGTTGAAATGTGGTAGGCCTCAGGGCCTGAGCAAGGCGGGAGGGGGAAGGCGATTAAAATACACAATATGGATTGCACTAATGTTTAGTATTAATGAGTAGGCTTTTTGATTTATAGATGTGTTTACCGAAATCAGTAGAATATGAGTACTAACATGCGAATAATTAAAGAAGAAGCCGAATGCTATAAAATATAGTAGAGCTGGAAAGCTTTAAATGTTGATTTATACGTATTAGTTTGGGTCGAAGAATGTTGCAATGCGGTTGGAAAACCATGAGAATTGGGATTAGGCTGCAGATGTCTGTCTGGAAGAGAAAAGGGGGTATTCAATTATTAATATAATGAATAGAAGACTGTTCAAGAAATGGACCAGACATGGAGGAGGGTTCCGGAATGTTTAGGGGGTATCAGCGGGCCGGAGACGAGTCTGAGAAGCAAGGTCGACTCTAACCACAAGGCCTCATCATGGAAAAAGCCAGAAGCTACACCACGTGAGGGGCGTCTCACGAGGGGCGTCCTGAATGTTGTTGTATTTTTGTATTAGGGACAGCACCCCTGGGTGGAGTTAGAGCAGACGCCTGAGGACCCTTTAGAGAGCGGATGGGTAGGCAGAGAGGGGTCATGACTGGAGAACTATAGGTTTTCACCAAGAGTTCGAGAGTGGGTGGCTTCCTTTGGGAGTCATTCACTGCTGACACCTTAGATAGATTGAGACCTGGTTAAGTAGGGATACCATCTAGAGCAGGGTAGGGAAAGCCTAACCTGTACTTTCCTTCCGCCTGTAAATGAGCGATAGATTTCAATACGTGTCTATGCTAACGGCACTATTGTTTTTAGAACTGGTATTGATAGTTTCCGTTGTTCGTCTGAGGGCCTTCAGAGAACACGTGTATGTAGTTGGGCCCGTGTATTTGGTGAATCTCATCTTGAGATGCTTGTACCTGCAACTTATAATAAATCTTTGAAAGCTAGAAGTTGTTTGTGATCCTTCGAAGCAGAGTCCTTTACTGGGGGAGCTAACTTGGTGACGGATGCACTTTCTTTCCTCAATGACAGGCAATAAAGATTCAGTCGACCTGAACGGGGTTTTAGATCGATGGTGATAAGGTATTGATCAAAATCTCAACCCTTCCAGTTGGTAGCTATAGAGGATGGTTGCCTTCTTGAGGAAGGTGATCTAGGCCAGGTTAGATTACCCCAAGCCCCCTAGAGACCGATGATCGGAAGAACCGCCGGTGGAAGAAGGACCGGATGACGTGAAGCGGAGAAGCAGCAGTATCGGTCGAGAGTGAGTATAAAGGGTCATGCGTGTTAAGATTGCGGTGTTTTATATTGTATCTATGTTGTAATGTTTGGCGGAGTTGAATGACTGTAGAGAGACTGTGGAACAGGTTGTGAGCGCGCGCAACCGGTGGAAATCTTAGGCTCAAGGAGAGCTTAAGTGGTTCGGGTGTATCGGACACCCAGAAGTAATTGTTAACCAGGGTGAAGGGGGTCATGAGGTACCAGTGACCACCCGAGGGACCAGATAGGGGGAGTGAGTGCGCGAGTAACAGACGCTGGTCGGAAGTTACTGTGTGCGTAAAGAACCTATCAGAGTGACGACAGACATCTCGTCAGTTGTGTTGATAATTACAGATAGACTGTGGACGTACAGTCGAGGGAAGTGACCGCTTGGTCGGAAGTAGTCATTTTTCGGAGTATGAATGGGACGCATGCATGACCGCGAGGAGAGCTGAGAAAGGAGGGGTGCTGCTGCGAAGCGGAGACTAGTGACGTCAGAAGGTGCCGCGCTGGGATTGGCCGGCCGGTGAAAGACCGCGCTGCGATAGGCCAGCTAGCAAAGCCGCGCTAGGATTGGTGGATTGTCATCGGGAAGTAAACAGAGTATTCAAGCTGGAAATCTTGCGCATAATTATGAAGTGTTTTAAATGGTTAAAAACGCTGTTTAAAAGAGAACGTAGGGGATCGTATGAAGGGGAAGAAGCCCCGCCGGAGGGTACGCCAGCTCATTACATGGGAGTAAATGTTGGGCTGCACACGATTCTGTGGATCTCAGAGTGGAGTAAGATGACAGATGGAAATGAGGAACTCACGTTCCCGAAGTACGGGACGTATAGACTAGAGGTGCTACACAGATTAAAAGCAATTATGACCTCTACGAGACCCTTGCCTAGACCAACACAGTTTGAAGCCCTTAATGCATGGATTAGGGCAGCGCATGAAAAGAACATGAACAGACGGCAGGAAAGAGTGAAACGCTCGGTAAGAGCAGTGCAGGATGCCAAGTGGGATGAGGATGCTAAAAGATGGAGGGCGCATAACATGGAAGTAAATAAATTGTATCCAGTGTTAGAGATGCCCGGAAATAAAAGCCCCCTAGAAGAGGATGACGAAAGCGAGACGGAGGATAGCCTGATAAACAGATTATTGACAGACAGGCCGCCTCCGTATAACAGAGCAGAAGGGGATGCCGAGAAAGGGGGGGGCAAGGCAGGAGAGCATGGGCCACTTCCCAGTTCCGAATGGGATCCCGCTGCAAAGAAAGAACTGTCCCAGCCTAGCCAGGTGCAGCAGGTGGTCGGGAGGTTTGTGGTGCAAAGAGCGCCAGAAATGGAGTGTGCCACATCCTACGCGTTACCTGATGCACTACAGGTACCTGTTACCATAGGTCCTATAGTATCGATATATGACCCAGAGAGAGCTAGAGGGGAGGAACGGGTACGGAGGGACAGAGAAAGGGCAGAGATGGCAAGGAGGAATGATACGATCAACTCCCCAAGCCAGTTGCCGATACCAAGAGAGTGGAGTACCCCAATACCCACGGCAGGGGATCTGGGGGACATTAGATACCCAGAGGATATGAGGGGACCAGGACGGAAATCCTTCCAAGAATTAAATGAGTACATGAAGAAGTGGGATGAGGCAGTAGAGGCTCACAAGAACATCATAACTGCAGAAGCTGAAAGGGAAAGACAGGACAGCAGAGCCCGGACTCACTGCGGGGCTGAAGAGAGCAGTCCGGAGTGGGACGGCAGGGAGAAAGACAGTAGGAGAGGCACCCATTGGGCCCGGAGTGAAGGTAGATCAGACCTGGAAAACGGAGGGGTGTCTCGCCCACTATGTAGTAATGAAGATAGGAGGGCTCGGGAGTACAGAGATAGCTTTAAGTGTATCCACTGCGTGCCAGACAATAGAGAGCAGAGCGGGAGTTGCGAAAGGCCGCACCATAGTCCCTGTGATGACGGACATGAGCGCAGCCCAGGGAATATGGGAAATCAAGAAGGATCGTATCAGATATTGAGTGATACGAGGCCAAGAGGGAATGGAGATAGAAGGGAGAATATCAGGGAGTCCTACTGTGAGAAAAGAGGAGAGAACGGGCAGAGTAAGATAGGGGGTAACAGGCCGGTGTTCCATCACCTTCCAAGATCGGATGGCCGAGCATGGGATCTGGAGAGATGGGAACAAGAGAGAGCACTCCCCAACTCTCCCGAACCCAAACGAAGGGCCCGGAGTTGGGATGGGAGAGACGCCTGTGAACCTCCCTCGAAGGAGATATTACGAGCAGAAATAAAAGCCAAAAGGCTCGATGTCTCCAGCTTAAAGTCAGATCTGGATGACATGGTAGATGGTACCCTGCCCTTAGAAAGAATAGACATGTATGAGCAGGGTGAAATTCTGTTCATGGCAAAGGACGTAACTCGAAAGGCGAGAGCAACCCATGAGAAATTAGTGGAACTAGCAGGCAAGTACATGGTAGACCTGTCAAGAACCAAAGCCTTACAGGGCAACCACAGGCTACATTACACAGACCGAGACCTAGATGAGAGGCGAACCATCGGATTAAAAACACACATAAGGGAACTGATCACTGGAATAAGGACATGGAGGGCCCTAGATAAGTGGGAAGAGAGGTGGTCCAAGAGAGGGACCGTCAGGAGAAGCACACTTATGATGACACCAGGAGGACAGCAGGGAGTAGAGACATACCCTTTGAGGGAAGTCGCAAATGGGACCTATGTCCACGTCCCTTGGAGTAGGGGGGATTTGGCTGCCTTTACCACCTCTTTCCCTAAATTGCGGGAAAACCCAGTGGAGTGGTATAAGCAAGTTGAGAGATTCGTAAAAATCTCAAAGGTCCTATGGATAGATTTGAACACGCTGTTTGACATAGTAGTGCCAGGAGATTTGTGGACCGCGTGCAAGGTTAGCGCTGAGTGGCCCACCATAGAGCCCGAGAGAGATGCTAAGACTAATGGGCCGTCCGAGAGTGTGATGGCAAGATTCGAGAGGGTAATGACTTGGCTGAAAGATAAAGTGCCAATGCAAGACATAGATTGGGTAAAAATTGACCGAACGAGACAGGAACCCAAAGAGACAGTTCACGAATACTATGAGAGATTGCTGAAGGCGTTCAAACAGTATAGCGGTCTGGACGTAATGGATCCAAAGGACATAGGGCAATTTGTGTCCAAATTCGTCTTGGGTCTGAGACCGGATATTAGTTTAATGATACAGCAACACTTGATTTGTTGGCAAAATAAACCCCTAGATGAAATACTGAGGTATGCCAGGTACTGCTGTGATGAGATAGACTCCAAGGCTAAGAAACTAAAGGAGAAACTGATGGTGGTACAGATGCAGGCAGCAGGGAAAGGGGGACAGCAGCAACAGCAACCAGGTACAGGGACAGGAGGAAAGAAACAGTACAGTCAGAACAAGGGCAATGAGGAGAACTCCACCTTTAGACCCAGGATAGATATAACTGCCTTAAAGAAAACAACTAGGTGCCACCAGTGTAACGAGGTGGGACATTGGAAACGCGAGTGTCCCTATAATGTTGAGATAGGAGACCAAGAGGTAGAGGAGGACGAGACCCAGAGTGTGCCTGCAAGAGGGGTAACGCAGTACCAGGGAAAAGTGCTCAAAGGGGGGGGGGCACCTCCCCGAGCTCAGTTCCCGCAGCCACCCAGAGTAGGGACTATGGGTAAGACCTATAGACAGATGCCACTGTTTGTCGGAGGAGAGGAATGCTATTATGTGGACCCACTAACTGGACAGAGGGTAGAAAGAGATGACTGCACCCTCGGGGCAGCTCTAGAGGTAGATCAGAGGGGACCCTATGTTGAGGCCGAAGTAGCAGGGTTCCCTACGACATTTCTAGTGGACACAGGAGCCACCCGTTCCACGATCAGGTCAGCCGCCGTGCCAGGCCTGCCTATGTCTGGAGAGACCATACAAGTGGTGGGGGTAGCAAACAGGAGAATGACCAGTCCTCTGACGGAACCCGTGCAGGTGAAAATAGGGAAGTACAGTGATGAGCACCAATTTGTGGTTTGCGATTCTAGTCCTGTATGTCTGCTAGGAAGAGACCTTTTGTGCAAGTTAAATTGCACTATATATTGCACACCACAGGGCGTGGAGGTATTGACTAATGATGATGATGCTGACTTCAAAGTCGCCAATTCCAGAATATGTGTGGAACTGTATCCCACTTTGACAGTAGACGAGCTACCCTGGGATCTGAGGGAGACCGTTGCTCCAGAAGTTTGGGATTTCACTGGGGAAGAGATTGGGTTGGTGAAGGGAGTAGACCCAGTGAAAATTGTAGTGAAACCACATGCTGAGTTCCCAAGAACCCCGCAGTATAAATTGACACCAGAAACGATTGCAGGTATACAACCCGTGATTGAGTCCATGATTAAACAGGGAATACTAAAGGAAATCGTGGGTAGTCCATGTAACTCCCCGATTATGGGTCTGCAGAAACCAAATGGGAAATTCCGGATAGTGCAGGACCTGAGAAAGATTAATAACATAGTCGTTTCGTGTTGTCCAGTGGTACCAAATCCATCAGTGATACTGTTTCAGATACCGTTCCAAGCAGAATGGTTCACTGTAATTGATCTTTGTCAGGCTTTCTTTTCGATCCCTTTGGACGAAGAAAGCCATTTTCTTTTCGCATTTAAGCTGGAAGGTCGCGTCCTAACATGGTGTCGTATTCCTCAGGGGTATACAGAGAGCCCATCGATCTTCAACCAGCTTCTGAAGAGAAATCTTGAAAGTCTAGTACTGCCCCAGAGGTCAGTTCTGGTCCAGTACATAGACGACCTCCTTGTGGCGTCAGAGACAGAGGAAGCTTGCAGGGAAGACTCTATTGCTTTGTTAAACCACCTAGCCGAAAATGGGCATAAGGTGTCCCCGGGAAAATTGCAGTACTGCCTGACGGAGGTACAGTACTTGGGACACAGAATTGAGAAGGGGAAACGGAAGGTGTCACCAGACAGGATAGAGGCCATCATGAAAATGAGTGCGCCTAAAACGCAGAGAGAAGTCAGGATGTTTCTAGGAATGGTGGGATATTGCCGACAGTGGATCGCAAACTTTTCACTGAAAGCAAAGCCCTTACAAAAACTGACGCACAAGGAGGTGAGTGATCCGGTACCATGGGACAGAGACTGTTTGATGGCATTCCTGCAGCTGAGAGAGGACTTGTGTCGTGCTCCGGCTCTGGGAATGCCAGATTACGATAAACCATTCTTGCTCTACTGCTGTGAGAGAGAGGGATGTGCGCTGTCTGTGTTAGTCCAAATTCATGGGAATGCCCGTAGACCAGTCGCATATTTCTCGGCTACTCTAGATCCAGTAGCCGCAGCGTTGCCCGGATGTCTCAAATCCGTTGCTGCAACAGGTGTCAGCATTGAGAGGTGTGAAAATATTGTTATGGGGCATCCGTTAGAGGTGCATGTGCCCCATTCTGTTGAATTGTTGATGACCAGGACTAAAACTCAGCATCTGACGAATAGCAGGCTCACGCGCTATGAGCAAGTCATTCTTGCTGCAGAGAACGTGACCCTCAGGAGATGCTCTGTTTTAAATCCTGCTACCCTAATGCCACTTCCAAATGATATTGAGGATGATGAAGAATGTACAGACCATGACTGCCTCGATGTGACTGAACTATGCACCAAACCAAGACCCGACATCGTAGATGAGCCACTGACCGACCCCGATGAAATTTTCTTTGTCGATGGCTCATGTGTAAGAGACGAAGTTGGTCAGTTAAGAGCAGCTTACGCTGTTTGTACAATTACTGGAGTAGTGGAAGCTGGATGCCTGGAAGGAGTACACTCCGCTCAGGTAGCCGAGATTATTGCCCTGACGCGTGCCTGCCTGGCAAGCAATCAAATCCGAGTCACCATATACACTGACAGTCAATATGGTTACGGGGTAGTTCATGATTACGGGCAGTTGTGGTCTCAAAGAGGGTTCATGACCTCTTCAGGCTCTCCCATTCGCAATGGAGAGTTTGTGCGCCTGTTGTTAGAGGCATTGCAATGTCCAGCAGGTATCGCAGTTGTGAAATGCACCGCGCATACCAGAAATATGGACTTCGTGTCACAAGGCAATAGATATGCCGACGAAGTCGCACGGTATTGCGCGGAAACAGGGTATTCTTTCACCGAGGCGGAAGTGGGTGGAATAAATGTAAGGACTGAATTAGCTATGATATTGGAAACTGTTGATACTTGGGACGAACTGAAGGAGATACAAGAAAATGCTCCTGACTGTGAAAAAGAAACATGGCAAAAGGCAGGATGTGTAGTGGGGGAGGCCCATTTCTGGGTTTCAGCAGATGGCAGAGCCGTGTTGCCCAATGAGATGGTGAGCCCAATGGCCCGACAAATACATGGTCCTGTCCACTTGGGAAGAGATGCTATGCTGAGAGTGTTTAGACAGACCTGGTTCAACCCCAAGTTCAGAGTAGCAGCCGAAGCGGTGTGCCAGCGTTGTGTGACGTGCCAGCAGTTGAATGTAGGGAAAAAGACTCCAGTTGCACTGAGCCACATAGGGAGGTCAGGAGGTCCATTCAACAGAATGCAGATAGATTTTATTGAAATGCCAAGGTGCAGCCGCCTCCGTTATATCCTGGTGGTTGTTTGCGTTTTCTCTAGATGGGTTGAGGCATATCCTACACGCAGGTGCGACACCCTCACAGTAGCTAAGATATTGCTCAGGGAGCTTATGCCGCGTTTCGGGGTGCCAGCCTCTTTGGAATCAGATAGGGGAACGCATTTCAACAGCTCCCTTGTGAAAATGATTTGTGCAGCTTTGAATATAGACCAAAAACTGCATTGCAGTTATCGACCAGAGGCTTCAGGAATTGTCGAGCAAATAAATGGCACCATCAAGGCCAGAATTGCGAAGGTGTGTTCATCAACATCCTTGAGTTGGCCTGATGCGCTGCCATTGGTCCTTATGAGCCTCCGTAGTACCCCGGATAGGAGAACTGGTTTGTCTCCTCATGAGGTACTGATGGGAAGAGCAATGAGGTTACCTTCTGTCCCAACTGCTGCATTGATTAGCATCACAGATGATATGATCCTGGACTATTGTAAGGGGCTGTCTGACGCCATTCATTCTGTGTCCCTTCAGGTGCAGGCTGCCGAGGTACCATCGTGCCAGGACCCTTGTCATGACTTGCTTCCTGGGGACTGGGTCCTGGTGAAGAAGCACGTGAGAAGCAGCTGCTTGGATGTTCGTTGGCGTGGGCCCTTCCAGATCATCTTGACCACAAACACAGCCGTAAAGGTGGGAGGTCTGCCCAATTGGATCCACGCGTCGCATACGCGGAGGGTTCCAGCACCTCTGATAGAAACAGCTCCTCTCTCGGATAGACGTCCTGCAGCGGACCGAGAAGCCATAGAGGGGGCTAGCCAAGCTGTAGAGGTGCCAGCGGAAGCAGGGAACGAGTCTGACCAAGCTGAGGACGGTCAGTACAACAGCGAAACAGACAACGCTACTGAAGGAGAAAGTAGCTGGGAGTACGAGTCAGACACTGACAGGTCTGACAGAGAGCGTGAACCAACGAGAAGAAGACGGAGTAGAAGGGTACGCGGAGAAGCTGATTGGCCTCAGAGGAGGAGCTCTAGCCTAAGGTCAACTCTGGAGAGAACCCTTCCTCCAATATCAGAAGACTCGGACCCAGAAGACGGTGCTCAGGGCGCTGGAGCACCAGAGTTGAGGAGGTCAAGAAGAGTGCGTGTGCCTAACAGAAGATACTCCACCCCTGAGTGGACATATCTGGTGACAGATGGCTTCGAAACCAGTGACGGGGAGGATCAGAGCGGTGGTGGTGTCCAGTTCTGAGCCCATCGTGACAGTGGAGATAAGATTGTTAGTGCCCGGTGTTGAACAAGAAGGGTCACTGACATTCATGCTCCCCCGTCCTCCCCGCCTCAGCAAGATAAAGGACATGTTTCTCACAGAATTGCAATTCCCTGATTTTGGTTCAAAGATATCAGCCGCAGAAGAGCACAATCTTCGTCTGGAAATATTGAACTTTGCTGTCGAAGCTGCAGGCGAGCGCCTGATAGTGGATGCTTAAAAGACTTTGTAAATAAGCGTGAAGAAAAGAAGATTACCTAGCGCCTAGGAAGCAGAGAATATTAGGGACTTTCCCTGAGTGGATGGAGAAGGGCTAGGGTTGTCTGTATTGAACTGTAAAAAACTTTGGTGGAAAAGGTTGTCAGCTTCCAGTTGCGTGGTTCTCAAGACAAAAGAAGTACAGAGACTGTAAAGGAAAGAAAGAAAGAAAGGAACTTTGTGCAGAGTTACGAGAGAGCCACACTATCTGACGAAATGGAGGCTGGTACCCAGAACCGCAGAGCGAAATGTATAATAGGTACACTAATAGTAGGAGTGATAATATTAATAGCTTTGGTAGTGACTGTCTCCTATGTAAAGGGACGTGAGGAAGAGGCAAAGGTAACTGATGTGAAATCTGTAGAGGCGCTTACACCCACCGTTGCGGGTGGGAAAGGGGAAAACACACAAGAGAAAGCGTTATTAGCTGCAGAAGCTCGCAGGTTACATATAGATGAGTCCCAAGGTGACTTTAGGTCAAATGCTTACGCAAAATTATTGTATGAATATGTGGATGCCATGGAGGTCAAGGACTGCTACGTCTGCATGCAGTTGCCGGCGTCTGTAGATGAAGGCATTCGTTATCATCACCTCCCGCTGACATATGGTATTACATGTAGCTTGTTGCTTAGTATATTTTATGGGAGGGATAGCTTTGAATACTATTTTTCCAACTATGACGCAGTGTTGCCAGAAGTCCCAAATTATAAACAAATGAATAAATGGGACTACTGGAAGAGCGAAGACAGGTTGGCAAAGTTTTTCATTCCTTGGATTACTTTAGATACTTCACATGCCCGCAGAAATAACCTGACATGCAAGGTGTCAGAAGTCGAGAAAAAGTTCATAGGGCAGGTGGATGATCGGAATAGGAGACAAAAGATTTTGAAAAAATCAGGACAGGGGAAAACAGATTGGACCGATGAAGAAAGGGTGCACAAAAGGAAAGGTAGTAGTGGTCCAATAGCTTTAGATAGAACGCAGAGAGGAAAGTTATGTCTTCACAGAGCCAAAACGTAATATGAAAATGTATACGTGGGAGAAGTTAGCTGTGAGCATGCTTTCAATCTAGAGTATTACACCAAGGACTTCCTGAAGGGAATGCAAGTGATTCCAAATGTATATTTCGTATGTGGAAGAAATGCCTACGTGAAGCTGCCCGATAATTGGTATGGCTCATGTTACTTGGCAATTATCTTCCCTAAAATATACCATGCCCAAGACTTAGAGATCATCGAGGGCAAGACATCATCGAGAGGAAGGAGAGATGTAGGAGGTGTAGAAATGGTTGGAGATGTCTTTGGAGCTGTGTTCCCTTTCCTAGGATTAATTCTTAATGATGTTAAAATTAGACGGCTAGCAACAGTCGTAGACAGGTTGTCTGCCAGTACTGCTCAGTCCTTAATGCTGGTAGAAGGAGAGATGCAATCGATAAGGGCTATGGTTCTTCAGAACCGTCTTGCCTTAGATGTCCTATTAGCAAAAGAGGGCGGAGTCTGTAAGGCTTTGAAGGTCCAAGAATGTTGTACTTACATTCCAGACAATTCAAAGCCCCTTGAAAAGGTTATTAGGAACATAACTGATATTCACAAGGAGATCGAAGACTTGAGCAGAGAAAATGTCTGGGAAAAGGTGGGCCAGGGGATAAGTGACGCAGGAGGTTGGCTCACCACCTTAGGCAAAAGCTTTGTGTGGAAAATACTGAAACCTATCATCATAATATTGATCTGTGGGATCGTGTTGTGGGGATTGGTGAGAGTATTCAAATGGTACAGATCAAGAAGGTCAGAGAGGGCTCAGAGAAAACAGCTGCAGAGATTGGCTGCCATACAAGATAGTCAGTACCGGAGTCTGAGGGCTCTGGAAACACAGAAACGAGTTATGCTAGCAATCACTGCAGTTTGAATATTAATGATGACCCCGAGAGGTCATCAAAGGGGGGAACTGAGAGAGCGCAAACTGACCAAAATGTAGAAATACATCACACTTACACGTAGTAAGCACAAATCATGAAGAGAAATGCCATGAGTGCTGATAGTATCCAAAGTTATTCTAAAATGTGTAGTTAATATAGAAGTTTAAATAGAAGTGGAACTAATACAGAAATGTGTGAAGTAATAAGCTTTTATTAAGCGTGATTATTCCTAAATCCATGTTGTGTAGCTGCTAAATGTAAGCTGGCATACGGAAACGTTGAAATGTGGTAGGCCTCAGGGCCTGAGCAAGGCGGGAGGGGGAAGGCGATTAAAATACACAATATGGATTGCACTAATGTTTAGTATTAATGAGTAGGCTTTTTGATTTATAGATGTGTTTACCGAAATCAGTAGAATATGAGTACTAACATGCGAATAATTAAAGAAGAAGCCGAATGCTATAAAATATAGTAGAGCTGGAAAGCTTTAAATGTTGATTTATACGTATTAGTTTGGGTCGAAGAATGTTGCAATGCGGTTGGAAAACCATGAGAATTGGGATTAGGCTGCAGATGTCTGTCTGGAAGAGAAAAGGGGGTATTCAATTATTAATATAATGAATAGAAGACTGTTCAAGAAATGGACCAGACATGGAGGAGGGTTCCGGAATGTTTAGGGGGTATCAGCGGGCCGGAGACGAGTCTGAGAAGCAAGGTCGACTCTAACCACAAGGCCTCATCATGGAAAAAGCCAGAAGCTACACCACGTGAGGGGCGTCTCACGAGGGGCGTCCTGAATGTTGTTGTATTTTTGTATTAGGGACAGCACCCCTGGGTGGAGTTAGAGCAGACGCCTGAGGACCCTTTAGAGAGCGGATGGGTAGGCAGAGAGGGGTCATGACTGGAGAACTATAGGTTTTCACCAAGAGTTCGAGAGTGGGTGGCTTCCTTTGGGAGTCATTCACTGCTGACACCTTAGATAGATTGAGACCTGGTTAAGTAGGGATACCATCTAGAGCAGGGTAGGGAAAGCCTAACCTGTACTTTCCTTCCGCCTGTAAATGAGCGATAGATTTCAATACGTGTCTATGCTAACGGCACTATTGTTTTTAGAACTGGTATTGATAGTTTCCGTTGTTCGTCTGAGGGCCTTCAGAGAACACGTGTATGTAGTTGGGCCCGTGTATTTGGTGAATCTCATCTTGAGATGCTTGTACCTGCAACTTATAATAAATCTTTGAAAGCTAGAAGTTGTTTGTGATCCTTCGAAGCAGAGTCCTTTACTGGGGGAGCTAACTTGGTGACGGATGCACTTTCTTTCCTCAATGACAGGCAATAAAGATTCAGTCGACCTGAACGGGGTTTTAGATCGATGGTGATAAGGTATTGATCAAAATCTCAACCCTTCCAAATGCAGGTGGGAGTGTTGGTTTACGGCTGGACTCAACCATCGCATCCTTGCAAGAAAGGTAAAACTGGAGGCTGGACGGTACTTGTTTTATAGAACTTTGAGAGGGGAGATGAGTGTGTGTTAGAAGCGTTAGTGTGAGCTCTTGTCAAAAAGAAAAAGTTGATAAAGTTTTGAAGTCATAGGACAGGGTCTGCATACAAGAGTCTGAACTCACGCTGGTAGGAGGTAAGGTGGTTATTCCCTGCTAGGCCATTAGGGACAGCAACAGCAGTGAGATCCTGCCAAGGCCCCCTCTTGTCCTGATCTCCTTCCTTCCACTGTAGACCACACACCCACACACCCACATTCTAATACATCATTCACTCTCAGCTTTCCAGACACCAGCTCTTTCATAGTGGGACTGGGGACTCACAGGATAACACACACCTCATTTCTTACAAACAGCAAAACAAAGAACAGTAATTCCCTTGCACCAAGAGTACAAGAAGAATTATTCATAATGACTTAACCTCTGACATGTCTAACTTAGATATTCACCCGACAACAACCTGTTAAAACTCACCAATACCCGAGAAGACACACAAAGGCAACAAACAGCAGTCACAAAAACTCTGTGAAAGGTAAAGACATGAGGCTCCCCACATCTCATGTCAAACAATGAAACGAGACAACAACCACGTTGTGACAGCCGTGGCACAAAGGTCAAAAGGGGGCACCACTTGTAACATCCTTGGTTATAAGGGCCTACTATTACATGTCTGCAAACTCACAATGACGCCTCATAATATTTATGTGTGCAGGACATGCATAAAGGATGCCCAGTCATGTGACAGCCAGGGCTCAGAACCCACAGGCTTTCTTTGACAAAGGGTTCCCTGTTAACCTTAAGTCCGCACAGTTAATGGACAAAACAAGACACAAACAGAAAGTTTAGACATCACCTCATCTCCAAATTCCCTTGACCAGACTTCACACAAAACCTGTCATCACAATTTCACTCATACGCAACGTCCTCAGACATTCACCTCACTTTACAAAGCTACATAGCACAGCAAACTCTCACACCTTCTCCGTCTTCCACAAGCAACCCACACATTCTCACAAGGACAACGGACTTCACCCACATGCACAAACAAATGTGCAGCCCAGCATGCCAACAGGACCTACATCAGTTCACACTAACTGGCCAAACCAATATGAACAATTGCCAGGATGAAAAAATCACTTAATCTGTACCCAGTACTGCGCCCACGGGAAACTGCACTAGAAAGTCAGGACATCTTCCAAACACAATGATGACCGACTCCTGTAGACGCACACTGAGAAATCATTGATAAAACACAACAATCAAAAACTAGAGCATTCCAGCAATTCAACCACTGACACCTCACCATGTCAGCATTTTTAAAAGTACCACCTGCAACACACTGGACCTAATCAAAAAGAAATGCACTCTTTCTCTTCTACCACACGTCTGTCAAATCTTCCCATTTCTTCTGAATGACGACTGGTCACAGAGCACACTCAGGCAAAACTTGTGGTTATCACCGACAACACGACAGGGTACAGCCCTCTCCCACATTTTCACTCTATTGTGTATTTCCAATTACAGCCTCTTGAATCATGATACTTCTCTTCTAACATAAATACACCTTTGGGCACATACAAAGAAAACTTCTCTCAACAGGTTACTAATCTTCCCCAACTTAGCACACAAAGTTGTACGCCTCTATACAAAGTCTCATGGCAAGGTACTACATGTACCCACATTTTCACTTTATGGGGCAGTTCCCCATTTGACCTCTCACAACTTAGCACATCATGTGGTACTTGCCCCATGCAACTTCCACAACAGAGTAATTATCTACCTCAATTGCGTACACCATAGTATACTCCATGAACACCACATTCAGCTACAGGGTTCTGCTCTTCCCCCAGTTCGCACCAACACACATATAGGTATACTACACTTGTATCTCTCGCGACAAGGCACTACTCCCCACATCTGCGACCTTTGGACATGCACAGCCAGCACATATCTACGCAACAAAATGTAGATGGGTGCTACACCCCCTTTCCTAAACTGCTAACTAGACTCTATATGTAGTAAAAAGAACATGCTCATACATAACTCTCAAAACAAATTGCAGGTCGTTAATTTAATCTTCCCATCCTGTCTTGCAGTACTTAACATTCTACAAACCACTACATAAGCTGCAATTCGCAAACAACATAAGTCAATTGACACATTAACCTACAAGCTGGATATGAGCATTATCAATGTGGTGTATATGGCACATGTCAACACACATGAATCGCTAACCAAAATGGCATCCAACCTAATAGACTTCACAGTGGCATGTAGTCAGTAAAGTAAAAACTCCATGAATAACCCAGATGATTAATTAACTGAATATCATATTTTAACAATTCAATTGGACAACTGCCAGACAGGCAATGTTCTGACTTCCTCTCACTTCACGGCAGAGTATAAGCCAAACACACTCTGATTTTTATCTCCCAGTGTCCACGGGGATAGTCTAACTTCTCTTTCTAATCTCACCTTGAGGTATTGGGTAGTCTTTGTCCAATGTTTACACAGCTGCTCTAATCAAACAACAACTAACTACCCTCACTCATGATGTCCAAGTCTATATAACCAGCGCCTTCACTCTGATAACCAGGTCTGGAATCCATGACAACTGTGAGGGCCATTCATGAGCAAGTTGTACGGAAATACCACCAAACACCAGATATTCTTCTTCCAGTACCGACTGACTCACACAGGATGGGAAATTCACCAGGTGCTCCATTTTGTCTCAAGACCTCTTTCCATAGCCTTGATCATAGCTCTAACAGGAGCCGGGCTATCTCCCATGGTAACTGTGGACTGGAGGCCATAAAATATGCAGAATGCCTTTAACCAGCGCTTTTAGAGACCATGTGCTGTTCTCCTCAAACCCAGTCAGGCCTCATACTTTCAACAGGTTTCGTGCTGGTCATACGGCACACGCCCCTTTGGCAATGCTAGCAGAGCTTGTGCCCCTCGACAGAGCAATGATTGGATTGTGTGCAATGCATAAGCTCAACACATGATGCTTAGATTTAAAAAAAGCAATGTGTAATTGCCAAAGAACAATAACACCAACTAGACACAGAGAATCCTCCAAAAGTATGGACTACCCTGCGCCACAGCCATCTTGAATAAGAAATCAGACTGCACACTAACCAATGCATTTCCGATGTTGCCATCTACGTTGAATGTATTACTGCCTGAAGCTCCATGGGTCAGTTCAGAGCTATGCTTACTGTAAAAGAGGGTTCCTGTCTCCTCCCACTATCTCCAAGGTACTTATTCCATAGCACTGACCTTATAACACTGTCTTCATAGCATTGCCTTAAGCTTAGCACTATGGAGTGGGACACATCACCTCCGTTGATAACGCCCATCAGCTGGCTCATGTCCTTGCCAGACTTTGTCACCCACCTCAATGGGCACCTCCTGTCCAGCAGTCTGAGCCGACAGCACCTGCTGGTGGATTTGAGAGCCCCAGACTAGTTGTCCATAGTTAATGGGCATCTTCCTTCACACAAACACCTTCTCCTTTACCTTCACACAAAAGCCTTCTCCTCTACCAGAAGTTGCTCCTAACAGGCACCATAGGCGTGTTGTATTTTCATGCTGGTCCTTAACAACCTGTTGCCAAAATGTTAAAGTCAGAGGGCAGATTCTTCATAGAAGAGTCTAGAGCCACTCAGGTAAGTTCTTTATCAATGTTAAGCAGTTAGGTTACAGCAAGAGTAGGTCTTATCAGGGCTATATCCTCCCTTCACATGTACTGTATAGCTTCCACAGCAGACTGTGCACCGATATTCTATTACGACATTCACTCTCAGCATTCCAGAAACCATTTCAGACATGGGACAGAGGATGCTACAGAATTATTTCAATTATACACATTTTCCACATCATGTTGCAGATGTTCATACCTCAACAGTTAATTCTTTGCAGGGCAGTTTCCAGTGTGTTTGTTAAAATAAAGAAATAGATGGTGATGGTAGAGGGGCAGCTCCACTCAGACATATTTTGTGCCTATTTTTATTTTTACCATTTTATTTATGTTTTTCAACTTTGAGTTGCAAATGATTCCAGCTAAAATTGTTCATGAATCTCAATCCTTCCTTCCTAGACCTCAAGGTGGAAATCAAGCCATATTTATCTCACATGCCAACTGTAGCATGCCTCCTTTGACCCGGCTCCCGAAATCTTTCCTAGCACTTCCTAATAACGGTTTTAAGGGCATCACACTTGTTGTAGCATCCATGGCATTGCTTCCTCTTCAACTCCAAACTACCTAAAATAATGCATGTATCATGTATAAGGCAGTCCATTCGAACATGCTAAATACATATCTCAAAAACTTCAATTCTTCTTTCTAAGAAGGCATCCCCTGTTCAAAACTGGCGCACCCCCCTTCTCGCAGTCAAGATAGGGTATTACTACGGTAAGTTGCGGCAGAAAACTCACCTCTACAACATTAGTCGGGTTTATTAGTTGGAAGTTGGAAATTGGAATCCACTTGCAGGCAAAATTCAGCTCCGCTTTACGCGTCTACGTTCTTTGCTGTTGGGGACATTCATTTCTTCAAACATATAAAAATTGTCATCAGTGCAGCACCCTGTTGTATGCAATTTTACTTATTTACAATGAAACATAATGTGCAGCAGGTGCCTTTAAGGGTGCAATCTTCGGGACAGGTATGTTTACTTACAGATGCAGTGCAAAAGGCACACTAAAACGGGCAGTTCAGATAAAGCAGCAGTGCAACCTTCCCCACACACAAAGAGCAGCACAGCAAAGACAGAAGACCACAGCAGAGACAACCGAAGTGCGCGCCTCCCTTACACAACCGTGCACAGAACAGACACAGCAGAGGTAACAGTGATGAGACTACCTACTAACACGCACCAGAGGTACCACAAAAACAACAGCCATGTAAACTTCCCATAAACACAGAAAAAGTACAGCACAGATAAAAGTAGTTACAAACTTCCTCTTATACACACACACACACACACACACACAACCAGCACACCAAAGACAACACCAGAGTATGTTTCCCTTGCACACAGAGAACAGCCACAGCAAAGGCAATGACATGTCAGACTTTCCTTACACAAAGAAAAGGTAAAGAAGAGATTGGAGCAGTGCACACTTCCCTTACACACACAGACACACACACACGCACGCACGCACGCACACACACACACCAAGCACAGCAGAGACACACATCAGTCCATGCTTCCCTTACACATACAGAACAGGTACAGCAAAGACAACAGCAGTGCAGACTTGTTGGTTTCCACACACACAGAAGTAGCAGTGCAAACTTTCAGCTCAGAATAGCCACAGTGGAGACACTATCAGTGCACACCTCTTCCACACAGAGAAAGAACAGTCACACACTGGGCAGCAGAAGGGCAAGCTTCTCTCTCTTACACTGTCTCTCTCTCTCACACACACACAAAACGGTACACAAAGAAACATAACAGGTTTCCTCTAACACGTGAACCACAGTGAATGTAAGTTGGCTTCAGTACATATTTGCATTGATCGGCAATCGACATGCTGTATGTATGTATGTATGTATTTATTGCTTATTAAGCGCAACTGTCACCCCCAAGGGTATCCTGGCGCTGAGACCGAACCGTGCATCTATTAAAACAGCTACATTACTCTGGGAAACAGGTAAGTTTTGAGGCTCTTTTTAAAAGTGAGCAGATCAGGGCAGCTCCTTAATGCCAGGGGGAGAGTGTTCCACAGCGTGGCAGCCGCAAAACTGAAAGCGCGACCACCCATTCTCGTTCTATTAATTTTAGGGACTTTTACCAAGAATGCCGAAGATGATCTTAGAGGTCTGGCTGCCTGATACCAGAGGAAGAGAGTCTGAAGAGGTATTGGTCCCAGTCCATGCAGGGCCCTAAAGACAAGGCAGAGAGCCTTAAACGCAATTCTCTGCTGGACTGGAAGCCAATGTAGATCGGCCAAAGCTGCCGATGAAGAGGCGGACCGTGGTCGAGACAAGGCCAGTTTAGCGGCCATATTCTGTATCCTTTGGAGCTTTAGGATCAGAGTCTTCGGGGCACCCAGAAGTAGTGCGTTACAGTAGTCAATCCTACTGAGAATGGAACTACGCACTACCTCAGCTCTGGAGCCCCGTGGAAGAAGTGGCAGGATTTTCCGTAGAGCACGGAGCAGACCCATGCATGTTGCTGCCGTTTTGTTTACGGAGGCATCAAGCTGCAAATTGGGTTCGAATAGAACTCCCAGATTGCGAGCTGACTCTGCCGCCTCCACCGATCCCGGGATGGACACTGGCCAGAAATCTGCCGGTAGTGTACGGGGAGTTCGGTCCAAGGAGCAGTGGAGTACCTCCGTTTTTGACCCGTTGAACTGCAACGCATTGGCTCGTAGCCATGCTGCTGTGGCTGCCATACAACGGTGAAAGACATCCCTTGAAATAGTCTCTGAACCCTCAAATGAAAAAATCAACTGAGTGTCATCGGCGTAGTTGACAACAGATATGCCGAATGACTTTATCAGTGTTATCAAGGGACGGAGATATATGTTAAATAGGATCGGGCTAATTGCCGATCCTTGAGGGACTCCCTGTTTCACCCGCCTAGTGGCTGATCGAAAAGGTGGTAATGCCACGGCTTGTTGTCGGTTGTCCAAATAGGACGTGAGCCAGTCTAGGGCCAGGCCGCACACTCCCGCACTCCGAAGACGGCCAAGTAGGACTTCATGGTCCACCGTGTCGAACGCGGCCGACATGTCAAGTAGCACCAAGAATGCAGACTTGCCCTTGTCGACTCGCGTTCGCAGATCATCCAACACGGTGACCAAGGCCGTCTCGGTGCCGTGCGCTGGCCTGAAGCCAAATTGTACAGCATCCAGACACAGATTTGTTTCTAGGAAGTTGGATAAGGCTCTTGTGACCCATCTTTCAAGGACTTTAATCGCAAATGGTAATAGCGAAATTGGCCTATAATTGGCCGAACAGAGTGGGTCCAGAGAAGCCTTTTTCAACAGAGGTGTTACAATGGCCAACTTCCAGCTGTCTGGAACTGACGCTGTGGTCAACGATTGACAGCAGATGGAATGCAGCGGAGGGAAAAGCTCATCTTGAAAGGCCTTCCAGATCTTGTGAGGCATGGGGTCCAGCGGTGATCCTGACGATACACTGCTTGCCAGGATAACAAATTCCTCTAACGAGGGAACGGGAAAGCTGGACAGCTGAGGCATACCTTCCTTATAAGGTACCCAATTGGAGTCCAGGTTGTCAGACGGGTCCAGAGGAGAGACTGCGGATGTTGCAGATTGTTCGGAATTTTTCAGTCCAGTCAGGATAGTCCTGATTTTCTCCTCAAATGCAAGGGCCAGCGAGTCGCACAGTGCCTGTGAGGCCGGAATAGTAGACGCCATGCAAGGCGGGTCAGACAAAGTCTTGACCAGTCTGAACAGGGTCTGAGATTTGTTAGAGGCCTTCGCCAGGGTGTCTTCCAAAAACTTGGCTTTTGCGGCTCTTAACTGGGCCTTGTATTCGTGCAAGGCTGCTTTATAAGCTGCCTTATCCTGCTCCCTATATCCTCTCCTCCAAGTGCGCTCCGCCTGTTTACAGCGGAGTTTGGAGTGCCCCAATTCTTCGCTGAACCAGGCGTTTAGGCCCCTGGGCCTGTCTCTTACCTTACGTAAGGGGGCCAGGTCATCGAGAGATGATACAATATGCTGGCAGAGAGAAGCGTAGCTCTTGTCCACATTCTCCTCCATCTGAAAGATTCCCGGTAGGAGTGTGGGTCGTATCGGTTCCCTAAGGAGGCGACTCCATTGCCGATTCAGCTTCCTGCTGGTCGATTTATTGGGTCTCCATGGGGCAGGCATAAGGAGGGACAGGGCAATCATGGAATGATCGGTCCAACCCTGGGCCTCGACCTTATCTACCACAACCAAGTTCTTATCTGCAAATACCAAGTCTAGTATATGTCCCCTATCATGGGTGGGTACCTGAACCAGTTGAGCAAGTTGGATGTTGCTACATGCTTGACACAGTTCTCGGAAGGCCAAATCATGGGGGCCAGAAGGCCAAAGGTTGAAATCACCCAGTACTAGAAAATTGGTATGCGAGTTCGAGAGGTCGTAAATCAGATCAATCAGAGATTGCAGGGCTGTCGTAGGCAAAGAGGGCGGTCGGTAGCATAAAAGACCTGCTACTAAGGTACCTCCTCGAGCCACGATGGAAAAGCCCATAAGCTCAAACCCTGCTACCTTCGTAGTCACCAAATCGGTCAAGGATATAGAGTCTCTGAAGATGTAACCTACCCCACCACCCCTGCCCGAGATGCGGGGGGTGTGTCTTATCAAATAGCCTGGCGGGCACGCCCAACCTAATTCCATGTCACAGTCCTTCGTGGCCCACGTTTCAGTCACGAATAGTATATCTAGCTGTGACGATTCAATTAATAAGGCGGTCTCAGCGTGGTGCTTTATCAAAGAGCGAGCATTCAACAAGCCGCAAGACAATGTCTTATGCGGGGTGAGGATGGGCTCGGGCTCTAAGTCCTCAGTGGAAGCAGGGCAGGGGTATGCAGGGGCAGGGGCGCCAGAGGCGCCCGGGACGCGAACGGGCGCAAACGGGCTTACCTCTGGCGCACCTCCGGCGCATCTACGGCGCCTCCGCTGCACGCATCCGCTGCGCGTCTGCTTACACATCCTAGACACATCCTTACACATGCTAGACATTTATAACTTTGTTCACCTTGTGGATACCCGCTGGGGCTATCACACAAGGGAATATCAGGACGGGTTCCCTAAGCAAGCGCCGGGACACCCACTGCGGGTAGCTGTGCGCTATATAAGCTCAACTACATTTACATTTACATTTACAATAAACCGCCTATTAAAAAGTACTTCACTCCTGGCTTCGTGACCCCACTGTAAACACGAGCCAAAAACACCGTTCTCATGGGAACGCACCAGCAAGCAAACAGACCAATGTTGCATGCCCGCATCTGGGGTTATAAAGTGAACACAGGCAGCAGGAAAATGTGAGGTACTACCTGAGTCAGAGAGACTCATTGCCTCTCCTGATCTCACACCCTTTTACTGTACGAACAATCTATAAACAAATGTGTCTGACCACAGCACACGTAATACAGACTGAGTTTATTGGATTAACTCATATTAGTCAAAAGAGAGCGTGACTGTAGCATCGCGCTACTAATATTCACAGGCACTGAGTATAGTTTGAATGGAGCTTTATTCCTTACATCCAGTGTCAATCCTGTCCCTACTCTAATCGCCCTCATCCTGTCCTGACCCCTCCTCTTCCCCTCAACCCAACTAGCTCTGCCCCCCCTAACTACTAGACTGTCAACTTCATTACATCTCCCCTTTTCTTAATAAAACAAACAAACAGTGCTTCAGTCCATCTCTTCAATGAGTCTCTTTGGTGGCTGGATATCACGACGTGGCCGCAACGACATGGTCCCAATGGACACACTCAGCACGGGCCCATTCTGCTGACCTCTGCCTTCTGTATCACCAAGGTCAGGTTCTTCAAGTGCAAGGGTGTCAGTCGGGCTCATCCAGGGTCCTTTCATGTCTCGCGGACACCTCTTGAAGTGGGAGATGTTCCTGGTGATTCGGCGTTGTTCAGATTCTGCCGTTAGCATGGTGCCCTTCTGTTGGGTAACCAGCAGTGGCTCTTCACGGAATCGGCAATCAGTCTTTCTCTGCTGATCTTGTTTTACGAGGACATAGTCCCCTTCATGCAAGGATGGAGATCTCGCTCTCCTCTTGGCATCTGCGTATGATTTCATTTTGTCCTTGTTATGTTTGTCAGTCACGGCCATTTCCTGGTGAATGTGACTTGGCGACACCGCTTGCAAGGCACCTTCCCATGTCGGGATGCGATTTCTCATTGGCCGCCCTAGCATGAGGGTCGCGGGGCATTGTCCGGTGGTTGAGTGGGGAGTTGTCCTGTAAGCTCTGAGAACTTCATTCAGGGCGGCCTGCAGTTCCCTCTTCTCAGCCGTGGCTTGCTGAAATGTCTTTTTGATCGTAGCCATGAATCTTTCAATGGTGCCATTTGCTTGTGGCCAGAGTGGTGTAACTTTCCTGTGCTTGAAGTCCATGTGTTTTGCAAATGCACTGAATTCGTGTCCATTGAATGGGGGCCCATTGTCCGTCTTGACCTCTTTGGGGACACCCCATGTTGCAAATACCTCATCCAGCACCTTGAGAGTGCAGGAGGCGCTTGAAGACGATATTATTTGTGCGATGGGAAATCGTGAATATTCGTCGATTATGGCAACCACATATTTTCCAGACTGCAGCGGTCCATAGAAGTCCATGGCAATTTCTTGCCACACTCCACTGGGTAGGGTGGTCATTTGTAGTGGTGCCGGTGGGTTGCTTTTGTTGGTCAACTGGCAGAGGTGGCAATCCTTCAGTGTAGACTCCACCATCTGGTCAAGAAAGGGGAACCAGACGCGTTCCCGTAGAGCTCGCTTCGTAGATACTACTCCTCTGTGGTCCTCATGGGCTAAATTGATAACTCCCTGCCGTAACTGACTGGGGATGACAAGTCGTTGACCTCTCAGGACGACTCCATCGGTGGTGACCGACAATTCATCGCAGACGTGCCGGAATGCTTGTATCTCTTTCCGGATTGTGGGGTCTGTGTCTTCTTCTAATGGGTTATATCTCCACTGATTAGTTTGAATCCGGCGGAGTACCATTTGCAGGACGGTGTCTTGGGCGGTGACCTCCCGAATGACGTCCATGGCTATGGCAGGTGGCAATGCTTGGTCAGCCACGAAGTGCATATACTCCTCAGCAATCGATGGTTTGGATTCTGAAGATTGCTGACGGAGGCGGGACATGTAGTCAGCCGGGTTCTCCGCCTTCCCCGGTTTATGAACAATGGTGAAAGTGTAATCCTGAAGTCTGAGACCCCATCTCTCAATTCTCGGAGGCATCTTGGATTTCGGGTTGCCGTAGATGGTGACCAGCGCCTGATGATCAGTGATCAGGGTAAAGTGCTTGCCATATATAAAGACATGAAAGTGTTCACATGCCCAGACCACAGCAAGACTTTCCTTCTCTGGCTGCGAGTACTTCTTCTCGGGATCAGACAGGCTGCGACTGGCATAGGCAACGATCCGCCTCTGGTCAGAGTCATTATCATATTGAGCCAAGATGGCCCACAATCCAACGGGGCTGGCGTCGACTGTGATCTCAGTCTTCTGTTGAGGGTTGAAGTATGAGAGGCTGTCGGCTGACTCCACAGCACGCTTGATGTCCTTGAACGCCCGCTCACACTCAGAGGTCCAGTCGAACGGTTGACCAAGCTTGGTGAGGATCCGAAGGGGGTGACTGATGGTAGCATAGTCACGGATGTAGCGGGCACAGTAGCTGGCCATCCCCAAGAAAGACCTCAAGTCATTGACATCCTGCGGGCTCTTGGTATTATTCAGGGTCGCAATCTTGTCCGGGTCAGGCTTCATGCCCTCATCTGAGAAAATATGGCCAAAGAATTTCAAAGTGGCCTGGTGAAACTCACATTTCTCCTTGTTCAACGTCAAATTCGCATCCAGCAGGGCATGGCAAACACGATCAAGAGCGATGTCATGCTTGCGGACATCCGACCCATAGACCAGGATGTCGTTGCTGTAGTTCAAGGTGTTGGGGATGTGTTGAATGATTTGACGGATATCCTCCTGAAAGATTTCAGCGGCGGACGAGACACCAAAGCTCAGCCGTTTGTACCTAAACAGTCCTAGGTGGGTTGCAAACGTGGTGATGTAGCGAGATTTGATGTCTAATTCAAGCTGGTGATAGCCTTTGTTCAGGTCCAGCTTCGAGAAGACCCTTGCGCCATTCAGTGCAGCGATCATATCACTCAAATGCGGTCCAGGGTGTCGCTCCCTTTCAATCGCGGTGTTGGGTAGGCGCATGTCAACGCACAGTCTCACCTTGTTGGGAGTCCCTTTCTTAGGTACGATGACCACTGGCGACACCCAAGGGGTCGGGCCATCTGTGCGCTCTATGATGTCTGCGGATAGGAGTTCATGAAGTTCGTCCTCGACGGCACTTTGAAGATGAAATGGAACACGTCGTGGGTGCTGCGCAACGGGTTTGATCTGTTCGTTAATGTGCAGATGAATTTGACACCCTTTCAGCTTGCCTAGGCCTTGAAATAGCTTTGGAAACTTGCTGATGCAGTTCTGATTGTCATTGACTTTGAATAAGATTTCCACCAGACGAAGACGCTCTGCGGTGGGGAGGCTGAGTAGGCAGTCGGCTTCGGGTCCTTTGATGACATGTGTGACCGCCTGTATTGTGATGTCGTCATGCGTAAGTGTTGTGTGAAATTTACCCAGACAGGGGAGTGTTTTTTTGGACATCCATGTGAAGACGCAGACTGGTGCAAAGGTCAGTGGGGGTTTCGGGATCATTTTCTCGTGTTCCGTAACTGGAATATAGTTCAGCGAAGCTCCGCTGTCCATTACAAATTTGGTGTCATGATTCCCCACTTTAATGTCTAGGCGTGGATACTTTTTCAGTTGATCAGGATCCGCAATCATGTTCAAGTATTCCACGGTGTAAGCCGAGTCCTTGGAGGACGATGATCTCGAGTCCCGAGACGGGGATCTGCGATCCCATCATGACCTGCGTGATTCTCGGCTGGAATGTGATGAGCCTGGGGACCGCATAGACTCTCCTTGAACCGCTCGTATGTGATGTTTTCTTGTGTCTGAGCGGGACGATCTCGTTGTTTCACTTTGCCTTTCCTTGTGATAGTCCCCGCACATTGCGTCGAAGTGGTTGGATCGCCCACATTTCCTGCATCGCTGACCCATGGCTGGACAGGTGTCTACATGAGGATAGTCATATTCACATCGATAACATCGTTTAGTCCTTTCTGGCTTTCGGTCCCTTCGCCCTGGTTCTCTTCTCCTGTACTCCGGGCGTCGTTGGCGAGATGACGGTCTTGGTCTCCATTGATTCTCTTGCGAATACTTCCTTCTGCTACGGGGTTGTTCTTGAACGCGGTGTGGTTGCTCATGACTGACACTGTGTCCTGTTTCAATGGTGGCGGCGTGTTCTTCCGCTTGGTCGTATATACGAGTCATTTCCTCAATCTCCTCCAATTTGTGGAGTTTTCTCAGCAGCCGCCTCCTGAGTGTTTCTGAGTGGCAGCCGGCTATGATTTGCGATTTAATGGCAGCATCAGGCGAGAAGGTTTCAAACTCACAGTGTCTCGACAGCCGTCGTAACCGGGTGATGAATGCACTCATTGCTTCCTCTTTTCCTTGACGTGCTTGATGAAACGCATGGCGCTCATAGTCCACATTTCTTTTATGGAGAAACTTCTTGTTTAGTGCCTCACGCACTTTGTCATAGGTGCCAGTATCTGCAGGCGGAAGGTCCTTGATTATTTTGCTTACTTCCCAGCCTGCTAGGTTGCGGAGGGCAATTAACTTCTCTTTGTCTGCCGTCACTTTGGATCCCTCGATATAATCTTCGAAGTCTTCTAGCCATTCTTGCCACTTGGGGCCCATGCTCCCTCCCGTGGTGACGGTCAGTGGTTCCGGAGCTCGCAGGTGTGATCCTCCTGCGACAAGGGGCTTCCGCTGTGGTGAGGTGTCGGGGGTCACCATTGTGTCGCTGCGTTCCTTTCACTTTTTCTTTGCCTGTGCTTGTTTCTTCACCACACTGCTTGCGTTTGTCAATGTTCATTTTTGGGGTTCACTCACGTTTGTTATCGTCAGTGCTTGTTTACTTGTTCTCGCCAATGCTTGTTTATTACTCTTGTCAATGCTTGTTTACTTCTTCTCGCCAATGCTTGTTTATTTGCTCTTGTCAATGCTTGTTTACGTCTTCTCGCCAATGCTTGTTTATTTGCTCTTGTCAATGCTTGTTTCTGTTGCTGTATGCCTGACTTCAAAATGGCCGCTCTGAAACAACCAAGGGGTCTGTCTTGAAAATTGCCTGACTCCAAAATGGCCGCCGTCACTGCATGCACACGAGGCTTCCTCTCATGGCTCACTCGGTCCTCGTTCACTCTGGACTCACCGGCAGGCGACTTCAAGGGGCAGCACACGTCAGGATCTGCTTCTCTCCAACTGCTGCTACCACCAGGTGAGGTTGGGGTGGGCTCCCGCCTTATTCTGCAGATTCCCGCGTTTCTTTGGCGACAGCAGGCCAGGACTCACGCATCAGGCGTGAGGTTTTCCGACATCGACGGGCACTGACTTCAAAGCGCTCGCCAGCGGACCTTCAGGGACAGCGTCTTCTACGCTGGGGGCACTTCTCCTTCGCTCTTGGGTGCGAGGCAGGGTCGGAGTGGGCTCCCGACTTCTGCGTTTCCAGGACTCACCCAAGGCACACGCTTCTGGCGTGAATCGCGCTTCGGCGCGATCGGCTTCTTTTCTTTCGAGCGGTTCAGCGCTCGTTCCTGCGGCCTCTCTCGGCTCCCTCACGGTCTCTGGAGGGGCAAGGTCATCTGCTGCTGGCCTCTTCTCCTCAGGCGGCAGCTCGGCTTCACTCCGCAGCGTTCTCCTCGACGCTGCCTGGGACAGGGTGTTCTCGTGGGGTTCCGTGAGCGGTGGGCTTAGTCATCCCACCCTCGTCGCCAGTTGTAGCATCGCGCTACTAATAATCACAGACACTGAGTATAGTTTGACTGGAGCTTTATTCCTTACATCCAGTGTCAACCCTGTCCCTACTCTAATTGCCCTCATCCTGTCCTGACCCCTCCTCTTCCCCTCAACCCAACTAGCTCCACCCCCCTAACTACTAGACTGTCAACTTCATTACAGTGACTTCCCTACCACCTGCAAAGAGCAAAAACTGTGTTGTCAGGAATGTGATAGCATGGTAGTATGCTTAAGAAAGGGCGGGCATGTGTTTCCAGTGAGAGTTAACGTACACCAATGAACTTACAAGATGAACTTACCAGTAGCAACAAATGTGTTCTGTCTGTCAGGACCAGTGGTGGCTGGTGACATTTGAAAGTGGTGAGGCGAGCAAAAGTTGCAATGAGTGCACAGTGGCAAGCGAGCGTAGTGAGTGAGCCCGATTGGTATAAGAGGAGTGCTGGTTGGTGCTGTGGAGAATAGTTACTTGTATATGTTTAGTGGTACAAGGTTCCAGTCTGCGACAGTAAGCACTGTGATCATGTAAGTCATTATTTTAAACTTGCATTACACTCAGTATAAAATAGACTGTTACAGAATGCAAAAATATGTTTAAGATAAAAAGTGTTACCAAAATATAGATTTTTTTTCAGAGAGTACGTAGTGCAGTTTTTTTTAAAACGGTCTTTTAAAAGCACACACTTCACAGTTTACCTTTTGCTGGTAGCGCCTTACAATACCCCTCAAAAAGAATGAAGGTGAATTAGGAAGCTTCAATTTATTCCATCAATTAAAGTTAATACATTCCAGGCACCATTTACATCTGCATATTGACCAGTTGCGCAAATTTACATTTCTTTCTGGGAAGCAGGCAAACTGTCAAGAAGGCTTTTTTTCGTTGTCTGCCTTCCCTCCGTTTCAAGGCAGAGGGAGACTCCCTGCCTTAAACTGCAGCTGAAGAATTTCAAATGGGTTGGTTGAGCCCTTTCAGATTCCCCTTGCCTTTCGCGGTTTGCACCGTTCTGTAAACAATGTTTGGCGGTCATTATGCACACTAAGAGGGGAGTGGAAAGACGAGACTCCTGTGATATATTGCTCGCAGTGTCCTCACGGGGCCTGTGGAAAATATGATAATATGAAGCAAAATTCCTAATGCGGACACTAGTGCGCAAGTTACTATGCACGCACACTGAAGTCGAAGCACACAGGCATGCAGCGGTGTGTAGACAGAGAAATCAAATACACACATGACAAGACTTGTATCAAAAGGTTCTGATCCACATGCTGCATTCCTAGAAACAATAGGTTTCTGTAGCCTTTGAACCAATAAAGATATATTTTGGAATTGCAGCAGATTTTTCACCTCTCATGAACATATAATTTTGAGCATGCTTTCAACGGTGTATACGAACCAATAGCCATGACGCCAATATTAATTTACATCACAGAGATGGCAAAATCAAATGTTAAAGTATAGTATTTTCTGATTAACAAGAGAATGGCAACGCAGTATTAATACAGTTTTGAAAATTATCAGGTTGTTCATATTTTCATTGTGCGAGCAAGACAACCATAAGATGTTACTTTTACCTTGCAGTATTCTTTTGGCTACTCAACTGTTTGTGCACAGTGATGTGTTCAAAGGTGGAGCTGCTGAAACCCTGCACCCGTGACCCACAGAAACCTACACATCGAATACATTCAAATGTATATGCACCATGCCAACCCGAAACTCACACAAAGACACACTTAACCGGATAGCATATCCCACTTCATGTATATATACATAAAGCTTTCTTTGCACGCAAACATGTTGCATACTCACATACCAAGCTCAAAATACTGCGTCAGCCACAAATCTACACTGGACAGGTCATGCTCACCTAAATCACGACACTACCTCACAGACTCCTAGTAGTAGATGGGCTCCAGTTCAATGACCATAAACACGATGAGTTAAAAAATCTCAGCCACTTACTTACGCTTCTCATTACACAATACACACGCCAAGTGCTTACTTAGGTTTATTTAAATATGGGATTCCTGTTTCCTTTGGTTTTAAAAGAATAATGCATCTCTTTTTCGCGCTGTCCAGGCTGATTCATTTATTTTAATTAGCCCATTTTACCTCTCTGTGTTATGCGATGACCTCTGCTGGAGGTAGCAGAGGCCATAGAAGAGACTAAACACCTGGAAAAATGCTGGCTGGCAGGACAAGAGGGGCGACTTACCTTGAAAGGAAGCCAAGTAAAAATAACATGAACATTTAATTAACTTTGATTTACTGAAACACTGCAAGTCACTTCTTTATTTAAAACAAATTATGCAGCACAATAAACGTTATGTAACTGTAATAAAACCTACTTTCATTTGCAGGGTGAGTCAGAGGGGTCGGCTAAAGGTACAATTTAGCTGCACTGGCGAAGTGGCTCGTCTTCTTTGAACTCGGAAGTTCCGGCCGTTACTCTCTCTCTAATCTGTGGAAGCTCCTGCGCAGAGCGGCTCAGGCCAGCACTTCAGGTATAGGCTGGCAGGACAGAGAGCTTGGTAGGCCCGGGCAGGGCAGAAATCGAAAATGCTCCGTTCAAGGTTAGACAACTAGCCATTGATTTAGTCGAATCTGCTGCTTGGTTCTTTCCTTCAATTACTAATATACGTGAAAGAACAGTACACGCTGCTGCAATGTGGTTATTGTAGTGTCTTAGCGTGGACACGTTCTAGTGTTCCAGTGTGATGTAACATACTCTACACCCACCCACCACAGACGTCATGGTGTCACATGACGCTGCCAATAAAAGAGGCCGAGCGCACGTGCTCGGGACCTTTCCTACTACTCATTCCTGGTGTCCGTGTCCATTATTGCTGCGCCTAACATGAGGGCCCAGGGCCCATTACTTTCATCATTACAATGGCGACGAGGTCGGTAGTGAAACCCACGCGTGCCACTACCCTACACTGAGGAAAAGGGGGAGAGAGCTGCCCGCCTGAAGGGCATCCCCTGCAGCAAGGCGCAGTGAGCCGAGAAGCCGGTGAGCACGTCGGAGCCCAGCAGCCACCAAGAGGCTCACAGCAAGCCGACCGGAGCCCACCCGCGTCGGCCGCCACCAACATGTGCCATCAGGAATGAGCGGACCGCCCAGAGCCCACCTGAGACGGCCGCGAAGCAGTGACCCCCGGAGAGGTGTACCGGCCGGGCGGAGGCCGCGACAGAACGTCAGGCCCGTTGGCCGAAGGTGAGCCCCAGGGGCGAAGTGCTAATAAATAAACTGTGCCCAATCATAAGCAGGACCAGCGGAGCCTACCCGCGGCCTGCCTGAGTCATCCCCTGCCCCCGCCGCGTGTGTGATTGTGAGCGGCGGGGCCCAGAGACAAGCGACGGCGTGAGGGAGAGTGCGGCCGGACCCGCAATTAACATAATCAACGAGGGGGAGGGAGCGGAGTAGCTAACCGCCTCCCGACCCCCCTCGCAACGTGGTCCGGGCCAGCGGAGTCCACCCGCGACCTGCCGACGGCACCCCCAGCGAAGATAGACTCAGCAGCGCCAGCGGAGCCCACCCGCGACCTGCCGGCGGCACCCCCAGCGAGGAAAGACTCAGCAGCGCCAGCGGAGCCCACCCGCGACCTGCCGGCGGCACCCCCAGCGTGGATAGACACTGCAGAGCCTGCGGAGCCCAACCGCGGCCTGCGAAAAGCAAGGCGGGTCTCCGCCGCGCAGCGAGTGCCAGTTGGAGCTGCTGCGGCGGGAGACCGGCGAAAGTGGAGCCAGCTGGGCCAGAGAACCAAGAACAATCAAGTAGGCAGAGCCGGCGGAGCCCAACCGCGGCCTGCCTCGAGCGCCCCCGCCCAGGGAGGAGTGACCGGAGCGACGCGCTCCCCCGCCGGAGTGAAGCACCAACACCCACGCCGGACTGAAGCACCTATACCCCCCGCCCGCGTGAGTACTGCCGAGGTGGCCGCGGGCTGGGAGGGGAAGCAGGGGAGAAGCAAGCGTCTGCACGCGGCCAGCGCCGCCAATATCAAAAGTCCCCCCTCCCTGTGTGCTCCGTGTGAGGAGCAGAGCGCCGGTAAGCGGTCAACACCGCCAAAGATTAAATGAGCTCCACCATCACAATTACGGAAAGTGTGCCAATCAAACATCAAAGAGTGCGAGACAATGAGCCTGCACTCCACAGAACTGCCTCGCCATCATGCCTGCGCCCTCCTGCCCCAAATGTACACAATAGCAGGGAAGGGACTCACCAGGAAGGCAGTGTGAGGCCAGGTTCCAAGCAGCAGCTTCAGCCCCAAACCCCCCCTGTGCACTGAGATAGAGAGGCAGTAGAGCACAGAAACGAGGAAGACAAGAGCAACCAGACAGGAGCCCGCCAAATCCAAGACTACCGCCATCTGGTGGCCAAGGAAGGGAAGTGCATCTGCATCTAGAAGAAATAAACAAGCATTGCCCAACACCAGGCAATGCAGCAGCAACAAGGGTAACGGACTGAGTAAAACTGAATTGAATCTCATGCAGCAAGATAGTGTGCAAACAAGCACGGAAAAAACCACACGCACCAGCAAGGAGTCGGCAGACGCCACTTCCAGAGTGACGTGGGAAGAGGCACCAACGCCTCACCAAGCATCCAAGCAAGGACAAAACGTCTGGAGAAAACGACTGCCAAGCACTGGAGGAACGATCAAGGAAAAGACTGCCGCGATCGGAAGACGGAGAGAGCAGTGACTCCTAGTGGCCACAGGTGTTCACCGCAGCATCAACTACTCCCGCCAACGGTCCGAAGCAGCAAGTACCTGACGCCAGCCAAAGCAGCAAGTACCCAACGGTCCAAAGCAGCAAAGTACTGGACGTCAGCCAAAGCAGCAAGAAATCGACGCCAGCCAAAGCTGCAAGTACCAACGACACGCAACAAGTGTTCGAGAGCCCTGAAAAGTACGGGCGCAGATAACGCGCCACGTGGCAAGGCACTGCCACCACAAGAGTAATGAAGGGCAAAGGTAACGCCACAGTGCAGAACAGTTACCGGAGACGACCACTAAGCGTGGCGCCCCCCAGAAGCCGATCCACAGAATGATCACGTACCAAGTATGACCCGCAACGGGTCCCCAAACAACACCAGAAAGTGCTAACGCACCGAGTCCGACAGGACGACCAAAGAAGCCTGCCAAAACTTCGGCAGAAGTGGACCGCCAAACGGTCCAGGACGTTCAACCTAGACAAGGTCTATGAACACCATCCCACGAACGTCACCAACAAGAATCTAGACAAGAGGGTTCGCGACACCAACTCTGGCAGCTGAGGAAGAAGGAGGAAGTGTCCCTGTCGGGGACAAAACCAGGAGTACACATGCAGCGGGCGCGCCCTGCATGGAGAAACCAGGTCAGGAGAGGAGATGCAAGATTGGACCTAGTGATGTCACGAAACAGGAAGGAAGAAAAGGAGAGATCCGAATGGCATGTCTGCCACTGTGAAAAGAAAGGAAGAAGAGGAGAGATCTGAGTGGCACGTCTGCCACCGTGACAAGAAAGGAAGAAGAGGAGAGATCTGAGTGGCACGTCTGCCACCGTGACAAGAAAGGAAGAAGAGGAGAGATCTGCGTGGCACGTTTGCCACTGTGAAAAGAAAGGAAGAAAAGGAGAGATCTGTGTGGCACGTTGCCACTGTGAAAAGAAAGGAAGAAAAGGAGAGATCTGTGTGGCACCTCTGCCACTGTGAAAAGAAAGGAAGAAAAGGAGAGATATGAGTGGCACCTCTGCCACTGTGAAAAGGAAGGAAGAAAAGGAGAGACACGTGGCGCGTCTGCCACAGTTAAATAGCGGAAGGAAGTATATCCACGTGGCCGTTGCCACAGTTAAGAATGGAAGGAAGTATATCCACGTGGCCGTTGCCACAGTTAAGAATGGAAGGAAGTAAAGCCACGTGGCCGTTGCCACAGTTAAGAGTGAAGGAGAAGTCAGTGCGAAGTAGGTCCCCACAGTGAATCCAAGGCCGAAACTGGTACGTAACCATCATTCCACGGCGAACTGCAAGAACTCCAACCGCACCCGTTGCCACGGAAGTCAACAACAGAAAGACTGTAAGGACAAAGGGGCTACCCAGTCGTCTACAGACTGTTTCCATCGAGCACCACCAACCGGTGCCAAAGCGGACTAAGGTTCCCCGAAACAGATTGAACACCATCTGCCTATTCCAAACAGCGGCGGATAGAAAAGCATGGCGGAACTGAACACTTCACTGCATCCTGAGACATGTTATTGTCCCCAAATGTGAATTCTGAAGTTGGGTCTTTGCAATGATTAAAAAGGGGAGTGATGTAGTGTCTTAGCGTGGACACGTTCTAGTGTTCCAGTGTGATGTAACATACTCTACACCCACCCACCACAGACGTCATGGTGTCACATGACGCTGCCAATAAAAGAGGCCGAGCGCACGTGCTCGGGACCTTTCCTACTACTCATTCCTGGTGTCCGTGTCCATTATTGCTGCGCCTAACATGAGGGCCCAGGGCCCATTACTTTCATCATTACAGTTATTCCGTCAGTAGGCCCCAGCCCGCCAGGAGCCAGTCACACGCCCAGCTTATCATTAGCTCCATAGACCTACCTCGCCCCTGCCCATTTACTTTAATGGCACTGCTCCAGACACGCCCTGGGCCATTGCAAAAAACGCTCAAATGTGATTCTGAATCTCGGAAGGAACAATCGACACTCCCACCACTGTTGACTCACATTCACAGCTCTTGCTTGCAGGGCGAGCAAGAACTCGCCCTGTAAGCTCGTCACAGGCCATTCGTTCAGACACTCACCCCTCAGAAAAACAAATATTCAAACAGATGTCAAACGTAAATTTTATTTTAAGCCGTGCTGCCCAGTGTTATTTTCGATCCTCTTCTTCTTTCTCCCAAAAGGTGGGAGGGCAACGCCCATTTCGACCATTAATGCCAGCCGCCCCTGGTGAGGACTGTGGCGACTTTTATGCTTGAAAAGTGGGCAGGGGCCATGTCCTTTCAACCAGAGTCAACATGCAGCTATCGGCCTACAAGATGGACATTGGGACCCTCATCTTTAAAATCCAGGAGTTCAAGGTATGGCGCACAGCAGTCTTTCCAGACAGCTGACCCTTCTCAGGCACTCTAATTGTATCTCTTGTGCTACTTTAATAGATACAAGACGCCTATGCCAAAAACATTACACACATATATTTCACAGGCGCTTTGCAGGCCAGGAGCGGCATCGCTGAAGACCTGAATTTCTCAGCTTTCCAGCGATACCTACTTTTTGGCACACTTCCTTGTTCAGGCAGAGTTTGTTTTCAGCCCGCTCCACGCTCACAGGCAAACCTTTACTGGGTACCGGTCCTGCAACTGACATCATCGGGTAACTGACGCCATTTTGTCAGTTTCAAGAATGCCACATACGCCTGAGCCATAGTGGGAGAGTCTCACACTCCAATCTTGGGAGGGGGCAAGTGAACTGCTGTACTTGCTGCTCAGCTAGTGTGAATGTGGTGTGGAATGTTGGAGCGTGATGATGCTGTGGAATGTTGGATGAGTGAGGTTGGCAGTTGGTGTATGGGCTGAGCAGCAGGAAGGCAGCTCCTGGTGGGGCTCTCTGTTCTTTTACTCTTGATCTTACTATTCTAAGAAATACTACTTAAGCTGCCCTGGAAGATGTATCTTTGTTTATTTACAACATAAACCTGCTACTCTGATGCCAGGCGCTTTGTCAAAGGCTCTATGCCAATGGAGCTCAGTGTCAAGTCAATAGTTCCTAATGGGTTAATACAAACGCAATGACTCCCACCTGCTGCACCTCAATTTATTTATAAAATTTATTATACAGTTTGAAATTTAGCCACACCTACTTCTAGTAACCACCAACACAATAAACAGTTTAAATGTGCTAACATCACACTCTCATGCAATCAAAGCAGTGCAAAAGACCATGTTAAGACATGCTACTGCTTTAAGTGCCATTGACAATAATGCACTTGAATAAGGGAGGATGGAACATCCTCTACATTTTTGGCAAAGTACTGTGTTTACAAAACTCTAAGTAAGGCCCTAAGGGTCAGATGTAATAATGAGTTTTCTTGTTGCAAACTTTACCATTTACAGATTTGCAAGGTTTGTGACAAGAAAATGTGGTTTTCTAATGTACTAAACCCATTTAGCTATTCAATGACATGTTACTGAATGGCTAAATGGATTTGCAAATCCATATTTGGAAGGGGTGTGTTTAGGGTGTCCCTTCCAAATAGTGATTCCTAATTGTATTCGTGAATGTTTTGCGACTGAAATGCAGTCCCAAAACATGAATATTTTACCAACAAGTAAGAGGTGGTAACCCATTCCCAAACAAGAAGGGGTCCCTAGTGACCCCTTCCATTTTATGAATAGTCCAAATATCATTTTTAGTAGTAGGCAGTCATCCATCGATTAGTGCTTGCTCTTAAAAAGCAGTTTTACAAACCTTTCTCTTTCTTTTTTCAAACACACTCCATTTTTCTTTAAGGAAAATGAGCTACATAAAAAAATGATTTAATTAATAGCAATCACAGACATGGTGGTTTGCTTACCCCAGCAAGCCTCCATCTCTGTGGCAGTGAATCATTGTGGACCGACTTCATTAATTTTCTTGAAGTAGGTCGAACTGTGACCAACTGCAATTCGTATTTGGTGAACCAACTTACTAGTACATAGGTGGGTTCACAAAATGCCTTTGAATTCGCTCAAAGTCAGTGAGCAGCTCGTGACCACTTTTAGCTAATCTAATCTTCGTACATCTGGTCCTAAATTCTCTATAACCCACATTATGTCATCTTCTCCGGCACTTCAAAACCAAATAGCTGGTGGAATAGCAAAAGTAACTTCAATCAGAGAAATTATTCAAATTTCTAAACATGCCTCGAGGAAGCTTGCTGGCAAATGCTGCTTCAGGCACGCAAATATAGTCTGAGAAATACCTGCATTTATTTGCCATGAGTAAGAAGATATCTACTGTGGTATTAGGGAATGTTAAGAAAATATAATAAATAAATAGAGAAGATCATATTATTCAGAAACTTATTTCTAGAATGTCATGGGAGAGTGCTAAACTTGCTTTGAATTAGCAGTTTTTCAACAACTGGGGAAGGGGACAATCCCAGTATAGGAGGATCCCATCCGACACAATCATGGAAACCATTTATGTTGGCTTGCCAGTTCCATCCTACCTGCCAGCCATAGACCCCCAAGACTGTGAATCATTCTTTTGTTTTAATGCTAAGGTACATTTACCATCCTTAGTGACTAGGTCCATTCATAGTACGAGCGTGGAGTTGTCGATAGACATTAATCCTGGGAAAATTCATCTTTGTTGACGTATGGGGGCATCTAAGATAATTCCCACCAATAAACATTGATCTTTAATGAGCTTGGGATCCTTTAACTTAATTCATTGCATAGTTAAGTTTTGGCTATAAACAAACATGATCCAACACAGCAATTTGTAGCACATTTGTAGGTTACTCTTTATTTTATAATATGCTTTTAGCTATTATTTTTAAGTAATCTAATCCCTTGTTGTTTATGATTAGTTTGACTTTAAATTGTAGCATGTTGTACATTCTTTAGGTTTGTTTGCATAGTTTAGGAGCAATTTGGGTAACAGATTGCTCCATTCATAGTTTTGGTAGTTTTGCTCCATTCGTAGTTGTTGGTAGTTCTCTTTGTGTAATGCTTCTAAAGATTTATGCAGTGTAGGTTGTGTTCTGCCTACCTAGTGTGGATTGGAAGGTATTGTGCCATCTTTCCACTGTGCTGTTTGTTTTGGCTTCCTGTGGCAAGGTGCTGTCATAGACATTCCACAATGATATTTGGAATTTGAGTTGGCATCTGTGTCTGAAGAGATACAGTCTGCTAACCTAAGCGTCTTCGAAATAATCGATTACGGGGCTTAGTTTGTTTTCGTTTTGTAGGTAGATTGGTCTTTCTATTAGTAAATTGTAGTGGTTAGCTACCTCCATGATAGGGACCTTGACTATTGCTCTCATTATTATATTTCAAAAGCAAACTGGCTGTTTGTAGCATATTCTACACAGTTCAGAATGTTGGAAGTGTCTCCACATGCTTTGATTGAAATGATAGTACCATTCTAGTATGGCAGTGTTGGGGTACATTTTTAATCTAGTTTGAATCATGGTTTGTTCAAAGTCTATGGTTATTTTTTGTGGGTAGTAGTAATTTGTTTTCTGTTTTTAGTGTTTTAAGGTTTCGTAGAAAGTGCTGCTTCGTTTATTTGGTAGTAGAGAATATATATAAGGGGTATCAGTAAATGGTTTGGGACACATTTTGAAGGTTCCATCCATCATCTAGGTTTGACAATGGCTTATTTTTAGTGAGTTATCTTCTGTAGAGAATATTAGGATTTGTTTTTCATTGTTTGAATTCCCACTTAAAAAGAAAGGTTCCTCATTATGGGCCTCATTACAATGGTGGTCAGACATCGTTTCGGGCATTAGACCACTGACAAGGAGTAGGCGGTCCTGATAGCCCAATTATGATAAGACCGCTGTGTACCTTGTTGTCAAATGCTTTTTACTGTTGTGGCTTGTGCAGCGGCCCAGGAAAAGATCCGCTGCACAAGCCGCAATAGTAAAAATCATTTTGAATACATCGATGCACCGTGTGCCTTGTGGTGCCTGGCACACGGTGCATGGATGTTCGGCGGGCACTACATTCGGCCACCTGGCCACATAGCGGAGGCCCACAGGGTATGGAGGTCCAGCTGGGGGCCCCAAAGTCCGTTTCTGTCAGCCTTTTCATGACAGTGTTGCCGAATGAAACCGCCATGAAAAGGCTGTGGAAAACTGACATCCTAATCCCTATGGCGCTCCCTCCGCAGGCACTGCCTCCATTGTAGGGATTAGGTTCCGACTGCCATGCCGACTGGCTTCTTGAGCCTTTCTGAGGCGGCGGTCTTTCCCATATCCCAAATTGATCCGACCGGGGCTGATATTCTGGATGTCGGATGGAACGCCACCGAAAGTCTTTCGGTGGAGGTCCGCCCGACATCGTAATCGACCCTTGTCATTTTTAAATGTTCAGGTATTTCTATTCCTTTGTATTTTCTAGTTGCAGTAGGAGCATCACTGGTGGCTTTTTTAGTTTGAGCACTTACACTTTTAAAAGTGGGAATAGGTGGTAATTGGCCTTTATGTGTCATGGTACTTTAGGTAGTATATATTTTAGAATTGTGATTATTGGTTCCTGGGAGTTAGCACTTGCCTCTCTTATATACTGCGATACCTCCTTTCTATTTATGTCACATTTTGGGGCTGTGGTTGTGGTCTCTCAAATTATTTGCAACATCATCTTTTGTAGTGGCCCGCCCACAGCATGCATTAGAAAAATATTTGGTGCATTTTCAATTCACATTTTCTGTTGATGCACTTTCTTGGTTGTAGGTGTAGCACATGTGACTTAGTGACTGCTATCCTTTCAGGGATGTTGTATATTTAGATCTCTCTGATATTGTATCTGAAAGTAGTGTATAGAATAAATAAACACAATTTTCTTCAGTTTATACATTTGTTCTTTACATATTATGCAACTACTTCGATTTTTTATAGTTACATGTATATTCTTTTTAGATGTTTCACTCTGTTTTGCATCTTTTCTGTTGGGGTGTTGTTATGTGGAGCAGGCATTTTCTTTTCTGTTTGAAGAAAAAAGTATTAGTTTAATTTAAAATGTTTATTTGTTGGTAGTTTGTAGAGGATGAAGTCGTTAGGTTTATTCTTATACGCTATTGGGTGAGCTTCTATTTTTTAAGAATTTATACTTTGGTATATCTTATTGCTTGTTTTTGAAATGTGTTTTTTACTGGCAGGTTATCACTTTTCGCAGTCGTGTTTTCTTTTAGGATGACATATAAAGAGATAGAAGTTGTAGAGTGCTTTGTTAATTATTTGCTATTTTACATTTTACATGTTCTTTACAAGTAAGTTTTAGTTTAAATATAAATGTTATCCACTTAGTTAGGCAGTTGTTGAGATGTATATATTTCTTCTTTAATGGTCTGTTCAGAGATTCCGGCAGAGATTCCTCCTCCTGCAGTGTTTGTCGCTTTCAAAGTATTTAGCCTTTTATATTGTTGATTTTATTGTCTGATTTTAATGGTAAGGTTGTTTCCAGTTTGATTTTATTGGTTAGTTTAGTTTTAGTTGGACTTTTTTCTCATCAGTTATGTCCTTCTATGGTAAACAATAATTTTGGTTTTATTTATAATGTTTTAGGTGCAGGCTCTCATTACGATGCAGGTCGGACGAGCATCCAACCGACATTGTTTTGAGATTCGGATCGCAACAAGTAGGCGGCAGACCTGACCTCTAAATTACAATCCACAGGGAGTATGGATGTTTCAGGGGCACCACAGGTGCCTCCTGGGCCCCATAGCAGAGGCCCAGGGGGAGGGGGGCACTGCTAGGGGCCACTAAAGTCCCTTTCCGCCAGCCTTTCTATAGCAGTCAGGCCGCCATGGTAAGGCTGTCGGAAAGGGATATCATAAACCCTACTTCGGTCGCCAGTGGGTAGTTGTAGTTAGGACCTTGTTTCTATTCAAAAAGCGTTTTTTCTTTTACCAATATCTTTGGTGCCATTTGACAAATCTTCGCGAAATTTTCAAAACGAATGGCCCACTCACTTTAGATGCTGTCTTGAACATTTTGGGGGATCTGTCAATCGGGGGCTGAGAAAACGGGGGCCCCCAAAATGTTTTTTTCCATGTTAATTTCCATTGGAAAATGTTGACGCAGCTACAGCCCGAACTGCTGAACGGAATTACATCAAATTTGGCAGAAAGGTAGCTATTGGTCCAGAGTGCACTCTTTTTGTTAAATGGTGTAAATCCATTCAGTAGTTCCTGAGAAATGTAACCATTTCTCAGATATACAAATTGAGACTCAGAGGATCTGCGAACCCTCCCTATCTCCCTGGTAGCTTGACACAAACAGTCAGGCTTATTATAGAGGCAGTGTGTAAAGCATGTGCAAATAATCAACAGTAATACAGTGTAAGCACTACAAAAGGACACCACACCAGTTTAGAAAATTATCCAATATTTTTATATAATAAAGACAAGACCAAAAACGATACAAATCCACAATACAGTACCTAGAAATCTTCAGTTATCACAATATGCTTGAAAAACAGTTCCTTGATGTCGGTAGCTCCATCCGGGGCTATCATGGCATCATGAACAAACAAATCCAAACAGTTCTGACTGACCGCGGCGTCTCGGGTCAATTACGGTTTCGGGAAGACCCACAAACAGTATCTTTAGAGATGCAGGGCGTCGGCTACCTCTCGTTGAGCTTCCGAAAGCATAGCGTCCTCAGGCGTTTTTTCCGGAGGTCGGTGCAGGAGTTGTCAGGTCCTCGAAGTCACACGCGTTTCAGAACGAACTGCTCTCTGTTGAAGTCAGGAGCGCTGGTGTCGGGTGCTGCGGTGCACAGTGCAGCGGTGTGGCGTGCGGTGCCATCAGTTTACGTGCGAGCAGTAGCTCGGTGGCGGCATCAGGTGGAGTCATTGGTGAGACCAGTGTAGCGTTGCGAGATGAATGCGGTGCTCGTCCCGAGGCTGGTAGGCCGCAGTGCAAGCAGCGGTGTAGTTGTTGCTGAAGCGCTGTCGTCAGCTGACGAACTGGAGTCAATAGTCCCGGCATCGGTAGGCCAAGGCCGCGGTGTGGGATGAGGGCGGTGCATTGTGTAACTTTACGAGTGGTGCCCTTGAACCACTGTGCAAGCAGAGACATAGATTTTGGCGTGGATTGGCGTCGTTGGGGATACCAAGGCGTCATTGTGAAGCGAGGCGGTGCAAGTGCGGTGCCTGCAGGTCGAGGTGCGAGCAGCGGCTCATTGGGGGCATCAGCAGATGGCGTCGGTGAGACCAGGGTGGCGGTGCGGAGTTGGGGTGGTGCCTTCTGCGGTGTCGTCAGGACACAAAGTCTGCAGCGTTGTCGTTGAGGTCGTCGAGTTGCTTTTTCTTTTGTTGCAGCACTAAACACACAGTTCCCAGTGCTGAGGGCAGAAGAGCTTGAAGTCTTTGCTGTTCCTGAGACTTCTTGAACAGGGGGCAAGCTCTACCTCAAGACCTTGAAGAAACTCACAAAAGTAGATTGCAGGAAGTTCAGTCCAGTCCTTTCACTGCCCAAGACAGAAGCAGCCACTGCAGGTCAACACAGCAAAGCACACAGCAAAGTGGTAGTTCCTCCTCACAGCTTCTCCAGTTCTTTATCTTGACAGTCTTCTTGGTCCAAAAGAGTTCTAAAGTTCAGGGGTCTGGGCCCCAATATTTATATCCCAAAATCCTTTGATCTTTTAGGCAGAGAGTGTCTGTGCCCAGCCAAAACCAGTTCTGCCTCCTCTGATGTGGCTTCCTGGCAGGAGGTGGAGACGGCATTGTCAAAGGCAGACCAGGCCTATTCAGGTGCAAGGAAATCTCCTCTCCCTACTCTAAATGCAGCCCCGGTCTATTCAGACCTTTCCTGACCCACCTAGACTATCCGGAGCCACTCCTGCTCCCCAGTACCTGTCATCCGAAACCCTGAGAGTCAATCCACAAACCCAGCAGAGGCACACTGGATGGTTAGGCAAGAAAATACCTACTTTCTAAAAGTGGTATTTTCAAACACCGAATGTAAAAATCACATTTACAAAAAGATGCATCTTCAGATTCTGAGTTCAGGCATACTAAACTTCATCTTCCTGCATAGTTCCCAGGGCCAATTATATTCATAAGATGTTATAAACAAACTCCCCATTCTGTCCTATGGGGAACAGATAGCCTTGCAATAGTGAAAAACGAAATTAGCAGTAATTCATTACCAGGACATTTCACATACACTGCATCCTGCCCACAGGGGTACCTTGGGCCTACCTTAGGGGTGACTGACATGTAAGAAAAAGGAAGGTTAGGGCCTGGCAAGTGGGTGCACTTGCTAAGTCGACATGGCAGCGCTGAAATGACAGGCCTGAGTGACATTTACAGGCTGTTTGGGTAGGTGGCACAATCCAGTGCTGCAGCCCACCAACAGCATTTGATTTACGGACCCTGGCACACACAATGCACTTTACTAGAGACTGACACCTACATCAAACAGGCCAATCATGGAAACACCAATCCACAACACATTTTACCACAGGAGCACTTGCACTTTACCACTGATCAGCAGTGAGAAAAGTGCGCAGAAACACTAAGCCAGCACAAACAGAGTAAAAACCTGGAGGTCAGAAAGCAAAAACTCAGGGGAAACATGCCAAAAAATGCCAAGTCTAACATGTTGTGACTCAGCTGTTATTGAAAGCCCCATTTGTGGCAGCTGGCAGCGCGTCGCCTGTGTCGTGCACTGCACGCTCTGGTAGGCTGACAACTCACTCAACTGCACTAGTGCTACAAATGTATCAAGTTTCATTATTGTGATCATTCCCCGGCGGCACGCTCCGACTGACAGCCTGATGCCATGATCCAATGACTAGACTACCGGGCACAGTCAGGTTGTTTGCTACAGGCTGACGCCGCAGGGACGTCACATCCTGCTGCCGGAGCAGGGAGTTTTGAGGAATGTGAATCTCCAGGCTGGCCGGTTTGTGGGCGGCGCCACAAATTGAATGATCAACCAAAAACAACCGGGGTTGGCTCTAATCAGTAAGGCTGAGCCGTAATCACTAAACAACAGAGAGAAAATGCCAATACTGATCGTCTATTTATCTTCTTATTCTAACACCCAAAGCAAAGACGCCTTATCAAAGCTGTGGCATACTATTCAATAGCTTTTTATTTTTCACGCTTAGTGTCTGCTCTCCTTGGTTTTCCCTTAGTGTTAATATATTGTCACACTATTGGTTTTGAATTTTTTCATTTACTTTTACTGACTGTTTCACCTGATTATTATGATCCATTTGATTCATATCAAAAAGTATGAGTATATTTTGTAATTCATTGTAAATAATTTTGTATTATGCAGCAGACCTAATACCTAGCCCGTTTGTTTATTGGTATTCAATAGGGTTAAGTATTGTGATATGAATGTATGAATGGTTGTGGTATGATTGATTTTGGAATGCATGCTTGATTTTATTGCCTTATTTTTGTGTCCTTATTTTCTTTGTTGTTAAAAAATGTTCTGTTTCTTTTGACAGTTTATGATAAAAATAAATGTTCTTTTGAAATGATTTTGTAAAATAAAAAGCTATTGAATAGTATGCCCCGGCTTTGATAAGGCGTCTTTGCTTTGGGTGTTAGAATAAGAAGATAAATAGATGATCGGTATTGGCATTTTCTCTCTGTTGTTTAGCAAATTGAATGATGGTGCTGCTCACAACGCTGTTGAAGGCATCTCGCACCGACCTGGGCTGCTGCTGTGCCTGTAACTCAACTGTTAATTTAGCCCCCACCGAAATTATTGCATCCGACTTTGGTCTACTCTAAATAATAAACCAGCTGCTTTCAGACGTCAGCTGCCCAGCTGCCAAGCTACTTGGAGTGACAGAGGACCTGTACCTGCTGACCCTGCAGCCACATGCCCAACTTAGACTTCACCTATCAAACGACATGAGTACTTTCATTGAAATTTCTCAGTGTCCCCCAAACTACTGTGCCAGGGTGGTCACAGTGGCTTTTTTACGAGAACCCCAGGGCGAAGGAGGTTTCAGGCATGGCCAAATTTAGTTGACGCTATTCAGCCAGTATTCCAAACACACTGGTACTTTTCTTCCAGGGCCTGCTTTCTTTTGCAAAATTTTATATGGCTTGAACTCAAACCGATGGTATTGGAGCACTTTACATATGCTACAGTTACATTACAAGGACACATATATTTTTTTGTTGGGCATGTGGAAATGTACTGATTTGCCCAGAATCATAGGATGTTGAGCCAGTGTCGCCGAGACTCGAATCTGGTCCCCAGTGCCAAAGTCAGCAGCCATCGATAATTTTTCCATGAACAGCACCACCAGGTTTTACATTATGGATGTAGGAAAACCACAGCAGAGTTGGTTTGCCTTTTATGGAATGCCATGCCAAATTGCAGCAGCTGCCGCCCTACAACCTTCCTTAGGCTTCTATGACAGCGGACTGTATATTCAGAATCGAATACAGAGAGGTACCCAACCTCTGAATGAGGAGAGGCGAAACTGGGTGGGGGTGGGCGGGGCTGAGAGGTAGACAGATTATATAGCATACATGCCAACATTTCAGGAGAGCAAAGTGGGAGAATTAAAAAAAAAATCAGGAGAATGGGGCTTTGAATCGGGTCACTGGCTTGTATGCGCTTTGGAAGTGTGCTGCTGCAGGATCGGACATTTGAAACGCAAATGCACATTTTTTTCTTATCTTTCAGAAGCCTAGAGCGCAATGGCAGGCAGAGAGAGGGTGATGCAAGTGCTGGGCACTGGCCTGGCAGGTTGTTGGCAGTGCATGCACCCCCCACACCCCTGTGGCAGCCCAGCTGATACAGCCCCCCCCCCCAAGTACTTCGCAGGTTTTTAAAAGACGATTCCCAAGTTAATGACGCTTTGTTGGTTTTTCACCCCTTCGAGAGCCCCTGCATCGCCACTCTTTGTTGGAAGAATTGGCACTTTACACAATACCAAGCGATTGTCAGCTGAAACCCCCGACGAATCGGGTTTTTGCTTGTAGGAATCGGGAGGCGGGAGACTAGCCTTCAAATCGGTAGTCTCACGCCTGAATCGGGAGGGTTGGCATGTCTGATATAGTCATCCGTTTTCGTTGGGTGTCCCATTATCTGCCACCTCTAAATGGCGGATTTCTGCTGTTTGGAGTCCTCCTGTTATTGCACCATAGGCAAGCAATCGCCAGTCAGCTCCATTGAGCTCCTTACATTTCACTTCAGGTTACAAGAGCACTTGGTTAGTGCCTTTCCATTTCTGGTACTTTGCAGCAGTTAACCCGTCTTAGTGTTTCTCGTTGTTCAGATGGATGTAATTGCTGATAATTATATGCTTCCCTTGTTTTAATTGCTTGATTTTGCTCGCGAGAAGGTGTCACAGTAGTTGAAATGTCACTCATTGTTACACTGAAATAATGAAAAAGTCACACATAGCAATCTGAAAACTCGGCAGCTATGATATATTTACATTTAAAGTTGGTGCTTTAAATGGAAATAATCGGCGAACGTGCTTCAAGCAGCTCAGCTTTTACCCAACTGTTTTGGTCTGGTCATAACGATCTAGTGCCTGCACAGCTCAGCAAACCTTTTCTTCGGTCTATTCGTGCTACTGTTCTAATGACCTCTACTCCGCCTTGCTTGAGAGTTCACCTCGGCGTGCTGTTGCTTCGGTCTGTTTGTGCGAGGCACGTCTGAGACATGGCTAGATGATGCATGGCGAACATAGGCTCTTGAGGCAGGTAGAGTTAATCGAACACCGAAAATTCTTCCGGCTGGAACTTCAAGATGGCGGCGCCCATCAGATGAAGGAGAACATAAACTGAAAGACGAGGCTGCAACTTTGAGGCTATGCAGACGAGCGGGGGTCGCATAGCTGCAGGTACTGTAGAAGCGATGCAACCGGGAGACCCTTTCTAATGGTAGTGTGGAGAGCTGAGTGTCTAGTAGCTAGTTATTCCTTTTGAAAAACCTTCTTTTGGAGACACCCCTGAAAAGACCTCCACCTCGTGAATGAGGCATCTTCCCATCTACTTCCTGCCGAGTCTGGGGGTGTGTGTGTGGGGGGAGGAGGGGCGTTTCTATTTATCACATTCGTGTCTTCTTATAGTATACGTTAATTGATTTAGTGGTTTCTCTAACATGCTGATGACTTTCCAGGAAAAACGTATTGTTGCTTCTGTGCTTCTGTGGAGAAGGGAGAGTGGTCAAGTGGAGGCTATAGAAAATACATCAATGTTTTGTATAATGGATTTGTACAGCCCTTATAGTCCCTGATGATGAGATGTTGAAATAATTTGCGACAGACCCCTTTGTGTGGGAGAAAAAGGCTAACCAGAAGGTGGCAGAAGATTGGCTCAGAGAAGAGGAATTTATGGAATAATTGAGTGTGAGGGGTGTTTACGAAATCCACTAAATTCACACAGAAAGCCGAGTCTAACTTGGCCCTAAGAGCTAAAGTACGAGTTGAGCTATTACAACTTTTGGAATGTAAATAACGTATCAAGTGGAATGTAAAATTCTCCTAGAAACTCTTTCAAAGGTAATAAAAAAGGTAATTTCTACAAAATTTGAGTTTCAAAACTCGGTCTGTGGAACTGGAGCCCTGTGACTGGCTGGCTGCAACATGACGAAATAAATTAGGACTCCCATTACCGAAGAGGGTCGGGGTGAGGGACCCAGTCTCTGACTTCTTGAAAAACAACTGAAAGGGTGGATTAAGGAGGCCGTTTGAATACACTGTGACCCTCCTCCTGCCTCATTGGGGGGGTCTGGAGGTAATCACAAAGGCATTCCCTGTAATAAAATAGCAAAACATGTAAAATTTGCATTGGGGTTTGCCTGGGCTTGTATGCCCCGCCATATGCAAATTCTGACTGGGCCATAAACCTGTCACAAACTTCATGGACCAGGAACAGTGAACTTTCGCAAACTTCATGGACCTATGCTTGGTCTTCCCTGTGTTCTGTGGATGTTAACCCAGGTTTTCAAACCCAAGTATGGTCAAACACAGATCCACATCCTGATGGGGGCTCGTGAAATCTATGAAAGGATCTGTGAATCTGGAAAAAAAACCAACATTAAATAGATAGAGCCTGTGGGGTTAAACTGTAGTGGAGGTTGGTACCCGTGGCGTGTTGGCCAACACCTGCTGTGCATAGCTAAGCCTGGTCCTGCAGACAACAAAGGCAATGTGCAGAGGGGTTTGGATGACTTCTCTAGGTTGATCGCAGAGCCTAGCCTATGGCTCTTGTTCTAACCTCTAATGCCCATAGCCAAGGTTTGTGTGCAGTGGTGTGTCATATCTTGAGGGGCACAAATGACTCAGACTCGCCTGGAGACTTTGGAAACCTTTATTACGCGTCTACCCTCTTGCCCTAACATGGGCTAACTGCCTCCCTCGTTCCCCGACTCCTCCCTTTCCGCCTGCCTCCGTCCTGTCCCCAGGCAGGTCCTAGTGTCCCTTGAGTATTCACAGTGTTACATCTTCCCCCCTCTGTAAAGAAAAAAACAAGAACACCACATTTCCCAGTTCCTTTCCTTTCGCGTAGCTGAATATCCTACTTACAGTTCTTCAATGAGGCGTGACGGTTTTCTAATGGTCTGCCTGGGGCGCAACTGAAGGTCAGGATTACCCTACTCTTGCCCACCAGGGGCAAGCACCGACACTTGACTACCGTTAGCCGGTGTCTCCGATCCGTCGTCCTCAGAGACTGGTTCAGTCAATAGTTCTTTAACACTGGGGCTGCACTTCTTGAAGTGCGTTACGTTCCTGGAGACTCGTCTGCCATCCGTTTCAGCGGTGATCATGGTACCTTTCTGTTTCGTGACCTTTAGTGTAGTCTCATGATACTTGCAGTCAGTCTTTCTTTGCTGCTCTTGCCGTACCAGCACCCAGTCCCCTTCACGAATTGCCGCATGGGAGGCTTTCCTGTGTTCATCTGCGTAGCCCATCTTTTCTTTCTTTATTCTATCCACTGCAGCAATCGCCTCGTGATCTGAGTCAGGATACAGGGCACCCTCAGGTGAGTTCATCATGGGCAGTCTGGTGCGCACTGGCCTGCCCAGCATGAGGGTGGTCGGACATTTGCCTGTGGTGGAGTGAGGCGTGTTTCGATATGCGCGTAACACTTCATTGAGCGCTGTTTGTATATTCTTTTGAGTGAGTGTCGCTTGTTGAATGGTTTTCTTGACTGTGGCCATGAACCGTTCCACCATTCCGTTTGCCTGTGGCCCGAGGGGTGTGATTTTGCGATTTTTGAAATTCAGGTGGTGAGCAAAATCGGCAAAGTTCTGGCTGTCGAATGGGGGCCCATTGTCAGATTTTACCACCTGTGGGATGCCCCAAGCGGCGAAGACTTCGTCCAAGACTGGTATGGAGCTGGATGCCTTGGTGGACGTGATGAGTTGTGCAATCGGGAATCTGGAGTATTCATCCATGATGACAAGGACGTATTGTCCCAACTTGAACGGCCCAAAGAAGTCAACCGCAACTTGTTGCCAAACACCATCCGGCAGTGGAGACATTTGCAGTGGTGCGGGAGGGTCTGGACGGCTCACAAGTTGGCACTGTGGGCAGTCTTTCAGCGTTACCTCAAACATTTGATCCAACGTTGGAAACCAGACCTGCTCTCGCAGGGCTCTTTTTGTGGCTACAATGCCCCGGTGACCTTTGTGAGCTAGATTGATGACCCCTTGCCTTAGCTGTTTTGGAATCACTATTCTGTTGTCTCTTAGGACGAGACCATTGGCCGCTACTGATAGTTCATCATGAACGTGCTTGAATGCGGACATCTCTTGGGTATCAATCTGATCCCCTTGTCCCTGGACTTCTGTGTGTCGCCAACTGCTGGTTTGTATGCTGCGCTTGACTTCTTGCAGGGTTGCATCTGAGTGAGTGGTTTCGCAAATCGCTTCCAGCGGGACAGCAGGAGGTCTGGCCTGAGCCACCACAAAATGTATGTACTCGTCCGCAATCGATTGTTTGGATTTACTGGTCATATTTGGGTGTCGTGACATATAATCAGCAGGTTTGGCCGCCTTCCCCGGCTTATGCACAATGGTGTACGTGAACTCCTGTAGCCGAAGACCCCATCTCTCTATTCGGGGTGGCATCTTAGCCCGGGGGTTTCCAAAGATGGTAGTCAGAGCTGGATGATCCGTGACCAGAGTGAAGTGCTTCCCGAATATGAAAATGTGGAAATGTTCGCAGGCCCAGACCACGGCCAGACTTTCCTTTTCGGGTTGCGAGTACGCTCTCTCCGTGTCTGTTAGGCTCCGACTGGCATACGCTACTATGTGGCGTTGGTCATCATCTCTGTCATACTGCGCCAGAATGGCTCCGAGTCCCACAGGACTGGCGTCCACTGTTATTTCTGTCTTTCTCTTTGGGTTGAAGTATGCCATGTTTTCGGCAGACTCCACTGCCTTCTTGATGTCTCTGAAAGCGTGTTCACACTGTGATGACCCCTGGAATAGCTGCCCCTGTTTGGTGAGTGGTCTCAGAGGATAGCTGATCGTGGCATAGTCCTGTATGTATCTGGCACAGTAATTGGCCATGCCCAGAAAGGAGCGCACGTCCCTCAAATCACACAGGCTTGGGGTATCATTCAAGGCAGCTACTTTGTCGGGATCAGGTCTCGTGCCCATTCCAGAGAAGACATGACCGTAGAATTTCAGTGTTGGTTTATGAAAATCACATTTGTCTTGGTTGAGTGTGAAGTTGGCTTCCATCAGGGCATGGCAGACCCGATCCAGCGCTGTGTAGTGCTCCTGAGTGGTGGCCCCATACACCAAGATGTCATCACTATAGTTCAGGACGTTGGGAACGTGATGGATTGTTCTCCGAATTGTTTCCTGAAAGATTTTGGCGGCCGAGGACACACCAAAACTGAGTCGTTTATATCTGAAGAGCCCCAGATGGGTTGAAAATATTGTGATGTATCTGGATCGCTCATGCAACTCCAGTTGATGGTATCCTTTGTTAAGATCCAATTTTGAGAATATTTTAGCTCCGTTGAGTGATGTGATCATGTCACTAATGTGGGGGCCTGGGTACCTCTCCCTCTCTATGGCGGTGTTAGGCGCTCTCATGTCGACACATAGGCGAACTCTATCCGTCCCTCCCTTCTTCGGGACCCCTACAACTGGAGAAACCCATGGCGTCGGTCCATCTGTCCTCTCGATGATGTCAGCTTCGAGTAGGTCCTGGAGCTCTTTCTCCAAAGCTTTTTGCAGATGGAATGGGATCTTCCTATGATGTTGGGCCACCGGCGTGATTTGCTCATTGATGTGGAGCCGAATTTGACAATTTTTCATTTTTCCAAGACCTTGGAAGAGCTGGGGGAATTTTTGAGTGATGTCGAGGTTGTCATCAACTTTGTAGAGTATGTCCACAAGTCTCAATCGTTCTGCCGTAGGCAGACTTAAAAGGCAGTCAGCTTCAGGCCCATCGATTACGTGGATGTAGGCTTGGATGGTGCGATCTTGATATGTCAGATCCGCCGGAAAATTACCAAGACAGGGAAGCAGCTTCTTGGACATCCACGTGTATACTCGCACATGGGCATCAATCAGTTCGGGTGGTGTCCTCATCCTTTGATATTCAGCCACTGGTATATAATTGAGGGAGGCTCCACTATTCAGCACAAATTCGCATGGTGGGAGCCAATTTTCATGTCAAGCTGTGAATATTCCTTGAGGCGGTCAGGATCCGCTACAAAACATATATATTCGTCACTGTCTTTTGAGATGGGTGACAGTGATCTGGACTCTCTTGATGAGGACCGGCGAGATCGGTACGTCCTGCAGGAGTGACAGCTGGAGTGTGACGACCCTGTAGACGAGTCTTGTCAATCTTGCACTGCTCTGGCATGATGGCGACTACTTGAGGGACGAAGCTGTCTGGTGTGTTCTCGTCGCTCCTCATTATGGGGGGTTCCACACACACTTTTGAAATGATTGTCTCTTCCACTCTTCCGGCACTGTTGACCTAGAGCCGAGCACGTGTCTGCGTGTGGGAAATCATAGCTACATCTATAGCATTTGAGTTGGCGCTCCGATCTTTTCTTGGTGCGACTTGAACTTCTGTGCCGACAACTTGAGGGATGGTGCTGCTTTTTGGATCTGGAGGAGCGAGCTTGTGGAGGTGAGCATCTATGTGTCTGTCGAGACTGAAGTCTGAAAGCTTGCTCGTGCTTCTTGCTGCGCCCGGCCTCCATCTTCTTCGCATGCTCATCAGCCTGATCGCTCACTCGCGTCATTTCCTCAATTTCATCGAGTGAATAACTTTTCTTCAGCAGCTTGCGTCGCAGTGACTCTGATAGGCAGCCTTCGATAATTCTCAGCCTGAGCGCATCTTCTGTGGAAAAAGAGTCAAAGTCACAGTATTGTGCTAAGTGTCTCAGAGGTGTGATGAACACGCTCATTGGTTCTCCTTTCTCCTGCGACGCCAGGTTGAACGTGTATCGCTCATAGTCAACATTCTTTTTGTGCAAGAACTTGCGGTTCAGCGCCTCTCAGACATCAGCGTATGAAGCCGCAGCCGCTGCTGGCAATTCTTTTATGATCTGGCCGACTTCTTCGACTACTAGGTTCCTTAAGGCGATCAATTGCTGTCCTGCATCGGTCACGTGGGACCCTTTCATGAAGTCCGTGAAATCCTCTAGGCATTCTTGCCACCGGAGGCCCATATCCCCACCAGATTCAAGAGTAAGGGGTTCTGGGGGCGCAGAAACGACACACCTAGCACACCCATGGGACCAGGTTAGGTGTTTGCCTGACGATTGCGTCTCAACGGGGATCCTGACATCGTGAGACCCTTTCGGTTGATCACTCAACAGTCCGTTTTTTTCTGTTTTATTTTCCAATTGACTTTGCCAAGTCTTGTTGAGTTACCCAGTTGTGTTCGCCAGTGCTTGTTGATCCGCACTGTTGAATTCGCTAAGGCCTGTAGACTATTGTAGTTGCATTCACCAATGCTTGATGCTTTCTCAATTAAACTTGCCAAGGCTTGTTGAATTTTGCAGTTTAGCTCGCCAATGCTGGTTGGCTTTCCAGCACACTGCCTGACTCCAAAATGGCCGCCGATAATCCCTGAGAGGGGATTGGACGAGGAGCCTGACCCCAAAATGGCCGCTGCGAGAGTCTCGTTCTTCCCGAGACTAGGGCCTTTACACGATGAGCACTTCTTCTTCCCACAATTACCGCATACCGGCAGGCACTCTCCCGACTCAAGGCACAGCACCACGGGCAGGCACATCCACGCACTGGCAGGTGAGAGAGGCGCTTGCAGGCAGCCTCATACGGCAGTCTCGCTGGGGTGGGCTCCCGGCAGGCAGAAAAACCCTCGGTCCTACAGCACACCTCATGCACGGGTCAGTTGGGGTGGGCTCCCAACGTGCATGGACAAAGTTCAGGACAGCTGGGGTGGGCTCTCAGAGTGCGAGGACACGGCAGCAGGACAAACAAGCGATCCGACTCACTGGACGCGCCGCTGCTGCTAGATTACCAAAACGCTCTCCGACGCCTGCAAACAGCTCCGCACACTATCACAGATTCCGTGTCACCCTTGTCGCCAGTTGTCATATCTTGAGGGGCACAAATGACTCGGACTCGCCTGGAGACTTTGGAAGCCTTTATTATGCGTCTACCCTCTTGCCCTAACATGGGCTAACTGCCTCCCTCGTTCCCTGACTCCTCCCTTTCCGCCCGCCTCCGTCCTGTCCCCAGGCAGGTCCTAGTGTCCCTTGAGTATTCACAGTGTTACATGGTGGTTGGGTGCCCAGCTAGTTGGCTACAGACCTTGTAGCCAACCCCCACAGCCCATGGAAAAAGGCCATGGGGACTGCGGGCTTTTCATCCACAACGGATTATGCACTGGTTGGGCCCAGCCCTGTGGGTCAACCTTCTCTATCCACTGCTAAATGGCGTACACAGCGGGAATATGGTGCCAGCATAGGTTGGGGGCCGGGCGTAGCCGTAGGGCGCAACCCTTTTGGCAGTACTCACCTGTGCATGGTCTTTGGTCATGTGCAGCAGGGGTCTGACTCCTGCTGCGTGTTCAGCTCAAGGCTTGCCAAAGGCCAGGTCCTGTGGTGAGCATCACTGTATGCAGTCGAACATTTTGAATAGAAGGACTTGGGTGCCTGCAGCAAATAGGACGGAGAGCCTTGCATCATCTGGCAACCGGGCGTTTTGGTGCTTGGGGCAGATTTCGTTGATGGGGACCTGCATGTGCTTAAAACCATTCGTTTTGCTTTGTTGATTTAGAAGCACAGGAGGTCTCCATCAACTAAATCAGCCCCCACCACTGTGAAATAAGCTCTAAGCTTGCAGCACACCAAAATGCTCGGTAGTCAGTCCGGCCCTGCTGCACTCTCTGAGAGTTTTCCAGTGGAGAAGCTCTATGCTGGATGGGGTTGATGGAATTAGCTTATAGAGAGTTGACTCTTTCAAACTTTGCTTTAAATGAGTAAGTGTGGTCAATGTTTTGTCAAGATTGTGAGTTTCGCAGGAGCTCCCTATGATGGAGAAATGGGGGAGGGAAGAGGTTGGTCACGTAACCTCCAGATGTAAGTGGTATCAGCAAGCAGAAGGTCCATACTGCTGAGTAATATGTACCTCAGCGTTTATATTAAAGTGATATTTTTGAGTGCCATTTTCATTGGGGGGGGCGAGTAAAAAATCAGCTAGCATCTTGTCCCTCGGCTAATTAGATGTAATAATTCACTCTTTCCCAATGGGGCTTATGTTACAGTATTTTATGTTATGACTTGTTAAGTGCATTTGTACAGTAAATTGCTATTATTTCTTTGATATTTTCAACTAAGTTCTTTTTATGGTTTGAGGATTCTTGCTGCTCATGTCAAAGTGGTCTGTTACTTTTACATTTGGCTGTGTTTCGTAGTGTTTATAAGTGAATAATATTGAAAAGCTGCCGATTAGGTTAGGTTAGATTTGGCCAATATACTTTTTCTATAGATGTATTTTGTTCAGTAGTGACCAACTAGTTCTATGTTCTGGATCCGAATGAAGCAATATTTGACTGGATGCGTTTGACAAAAGTAATTGCTGTTTGTTTAGTTCTGGTTGCGTATACATTTGTCCCTTTCCCAGCCTGAGATATAGCTTTGATACCATTATATGCAGTACTCAATTTGCAAAAAACATAAGTGCCATGGCCCTCGTCAGGAGGCCACTGCAGTTTGCTCCATCTAGTGCCTGTGCCTGCACTGTCAATGATGGTACCAACGGAACTACTAACCATCACACTCCTACATGTGTGACTATTTTAACTATTCCAGGCCCCCCAAAGCTATTGGAATGGCTTGGGAAGCAGGTATTAGTCATTTTAAACGTATATTATATGAATAATAAACGGTTGTTTGCCGTTTCTCCAAATAACACTGACAGCACTACCATGTGACAGACTGTTAAAAGTGCTGGTGCTGACAATTAAATACTGTTTCCGAGCACAGGAAATCTGCAACTCAAATTTAGCACTGATTTTATGTAATTTCTTCAGGTTGGTTAATGTTTATATTGGTGTTATGGTGTAGATGTGTTGGTAAAACTTGAATGGATATGTTGTTCAGGAACATGCATAGATAGCTGAATGGCCTGGGGTCATGTTTTGCATGTGATAGTGCCCAGAGTTGTGTCTAATGGGAACTACCGATGTAAGGGTATTTGTGCTCATATCCAGTTCATTTATTTAGAGCAGGGTGCTCCAAAGTCGGTCCAGGAGGGCCAGATCTATTCCAGATTTTAAGCATTTCCTCGTTTAGATAAATGTAATTATCTTAAAAATCTGACATGGATCCAGCCCTTCAGGACCAAATCTGGAAAACCCTGATTTAGAGATCTGTTATGTGCTTGATTGAGCCAAGAGTTGTTTCTTATGTTAACTTTTGCTGTATGGTAAAAAAGCGCCGATTGCTCGATTTGAATATGTTGTCTGAGTGCCTGACATTTTCAAGCTGTGTGGCTCGGAGTGAAGTTGTAGGCATGCTGGTGTCAGTGATTGTCTCTAATATGTACTGCTTGTGTAGGGAGAGATAAGAGTATAGTTTGGTACAAATGTGCTGTAGTGGTGTCTTATTCACAATTACTATTCTCAATGTGCCAAAATGGAGTGACGTGGGCTCTTTATTTTCACAACAAACGCACAGATTGACATTACCATTGCTTTCTTTTTGATTATTGCTTGTTGCATCAAGACTTCTTTGCAAAGTTTATCAATTCTGATGCAGCCATTATTCACTTCACTACAACCAACCGAATACAGATTCCAACAAATGTTGCTGTACAGTTTGCTGTACATTCTATGTGCAATACACGTGTAAAACGCTGTGAAAAAGGATTTCAATGAAAGAAAAAACCTTTTCATAAGTGCTTCTTATGCTGTACACTTAATACAATTTGCAACCTGGGCAACCACTAGTTTAGAATCCAAACATTACATGTTAATGGGCACAATTGTTAGGCCATCCTTCACTTGCAGATGACCTTCTGTGGAACTAAAGGTATGTCCCAATAAAGTCCTCCCCGACCTATGAAAAATGGATGAATTAGACATTATAACACTTCTAACCTTTTATCACTTGTTCGGAAACAACAAAACCACTAAGGCTGCCTAAATTACTAAAACTGTGAGCTGCGCTCTATTGCAAAAATGTTTTCCTCTTTCCATTTTCCCCATCCCACAGTGCTACACAGTTTTCCCACATGCTTCACTTCCTTCCATGTTGAAAACACAGATTTCCATTTTGTGACTGTTATTCGACAATCAAACTTTTACTCATTCATCTGACTTCACCTCAATTTTCATTCTCCTGTTGCAGTTGTAAATGTTAAATATCACCTGATTCCTTCATACGTTTCTCAATAGCTTCTGTTATGCCACTTCAACATTACTTCTTTTGTTGTTCTGCACCCTGGATGAATGAACAACAACGGAATTAAAAATATCAAGTGCAACTATTCGCTTGAGTATGTTGTCCTCACACTGGAGGCATTCATAGAAGTTCAGAGGGATTAGTAGAAAAAAATGGTAGGGTACTTGGCTGATAGCAAAAAAGAGTGAACACCGAGGGCTGGCTGCTCCGTTTGAGGAGAGGATTGTCGCCCCACTTAAACGCCCCCCCAAACTCCAGAGATGAAAAATAATTAATTACCATTTTATTTTTCATCACCCCGTCCTGAACGGAGTGTCAGGACGGGGTGGGGCCTGCTGAGTGGCAGCAGGGAGTAGTGCTGGGCAGAGGGCTGCTTGTGCACTGTTTATTGTGCGCATGTCATTATGACTGGCTGTCTTGCGATGGCCAGCACACTTTAAACCTCTCACCCCAGCTGTCTTAAGAGAGCCGGCCGCTCCTATCAACCAGGGTGCTGCATGTGAACATTGTATTGGGCAAGGGAGTTTGCTGGTACCACACCGCAGATGGAAGAAAAAATCCGGAGCAGAGGACGTGTGAGGTAAATCTTAAGTTTGTCTGTCCGTGCTCCCGCCCCTTCCCTCCTCCCCATAGATTACAGCTCCCACTGGTGAACAGTAATCCTAAATTTTTTATTTTTAGTCAAATATGGATGAGTTGAGCAGGATATGAGTGTACAATTCTCGAAGGAGAGAAAAGGATAACTTGATAAAGACTGGGCCTTTCTCGTGACTTCTAAAATAGCAAGTACACAGGGACCTGAAGATAGTTATTTGGACACTGCGGACCAGTGTAAGATAGAGAGGGGTTCAGACCAGAGAGGTATCTCAGAGCGATACATGAGAGAGAAGAGCTATAAACAGGGGGAGGAGTGCTCTTCAAAATAATGATCAATGGTCATAATGTTATAAAAGATTATTAAAGGCAGTTGCATAGTTCAGTGCTTGTGAAGGGTTAACGATAGATTTATGGCAGGACTCAATGATATCCTTACTCATGTTACACATCTTGCTCGAATGAAGAACTTTATAACGTCGTATTAAATAGAGAGCACTCTCTTTACAAGCTATATGTCGTTTTTTATCACGACCAGATACTCTTTTTTTTGGAGGAGGAGCTGTGATTACGCCGCTAAATTAATTCCACTGACCTACAGCGTGATCCACCTTGTGCTTATAAGAACTACTTAAGACTTAAGCAATGAGCACTGGCAGTCGGTTCTGTATTCTGTAAAGTATACTGTTTTCCATCTTCAGAGCATATGATGCATATGCTATTGACACTTTCACACCGGCCTGTACTTGTGAAAATACTGCCTATAGTACATGCCGGCTAGAGACAACAGTTAACACTGTTTTACACTCCACTAAAATGAAAACTGCAGGTGTCCTACTTTGAAGCAGCTGAAAATCCAAAAATGTGTTTCATAGTCTTCCATGTTAGTATGAATTCAACAAATGTTGCGTGGGTTCTATGATTTAAGAAAATAATGGTACAACATTTACTTTGCGTCCTTTCTACGTGATCTATGCCTTCCGGTAATGTTGTCCGTGGCATCCCTTATTCTAATGCCTCTTCACACACAGTTCCTTTCCTGAGCAGCATATGCCAGCTATTTTCCAGGGGCTTCACGAATGAAGGTTTCTGGCAAATATGATACATGTCGATACTGTAAAATATTTCTTCACAAACTTTTGAAAGTCTGCCAAGGTACATACCAAAACAATGGCATCTGCCTATTATGATAGGGTCCCAGTGGCATTACAAAATATTTTAGATGCTGTGAATCTTTATTTTGTTCTCCCTAGCAATAAGTGGATGACATTTCAAGCATATTAAATCACTAAGCTGCCAGGTTTGGTAAACATACCACCAATATGAACACGCTTTCAGTACCAAGTCATCAACGTGTGTTCTTCAGCTAAAATGAGCATTCTCTTTTCCTTATACACTGTTGGGCTATCTACACTTTTGAGTACTCTTGATGACTTAGCTACATTTATGGCTTGGAACTGTGTTGTGCACGATTGTGGCAGGAGTTGTCTAATGTGTACTGTTATTTTAGGCCAGAGTGTGAGTATACTTTGAAATAAATGTGCTGTTGAGGTAGCCAATGCTTACCCTGCTATGTTACTTAGAACCTATTGTATGCATGAGGGTTCCAGGGTTGCACCTAGTGTGTATTTTTGGACTTGTGTAGATGCTCTGCTGGATTTCTGGTGGTTCTGTGGGAGTGAAGTAAAAGAGACAGTGCACGTTTTACAGCCACATATCATAGCCATCATTGAATAAGTTAAGGACCTTAATACGTATTTAGCAAATGTCCTGTAATTGGTTGCCCTGCTTTTGATCATGTTCTATTCGATGTAAGAATTGCCCTCCAGAACTACAGCTTGTCAATAGCTCTCACCTCAGAACTTTTATATGTAAGCATTCAGGAAGGCTGGCAGCTGAGATCTGCTATAGAGTTGCATTTACTCAGAGTAGGGACTAAGGCCCATTGTCACTCTCACACCAAGGAGGGTCCAGACAGAAGGCACTAAAGTGTGTTATTGTCTCTTGGATGTATGGGTGAGGTGCTCTCACTAACCACCATGTAAGAGAAAGCACTTGCTACATATAATCAAAATGGTTATTCAGATCTCAAATAGCATCAAGGCATTGCAGGTGGCGGGTAGAGTGAGGATGGAGGTGGCAATTGAGTAAGGGCCATTGAGGAGAGATAAGAGAACAGTGGGACAATGTGACAGAATATAAGGGGGGTCAATGGAAGAGGCAGACAAGACAAAATGATGGCTAACTGGGGGCAGGGGTGGAGAGAAGAGAAAGGAGAGGGCAGAAAAGATAAAACAGCAAGCATAAGTAGAAAAGGGCTATTCAAAGTGTAAGATGGAGCCATGAGGAGACTTTATAGAAATGCATTGCTCAAAACTTTTAACCACATTAGCCTTCATTTAACTTAAAGCTTCCAAGAATTTACTATCATCAGTAAGTGTTGGTTGCTCTTTACATTTGGATGGGTGAAAGAGTAGGTAAAGTATGTGAGATGTCAACATAGTATATAAAGTCATGATTATAAACACGTACTGTAATGTATTCTTCACCTTCATAATCCTCCCATTTAATGTAGCTCAGACATAGAAGACTTCAATCTAAGGGCCTGATTTAGATCTTGGTGGATGGGTTTCTCCGTCACAATGGTGACTGATACCCCGTCCACCAAAATATGAATCCCGTAGGAAATAATAGGATATATATTTCGGTGGACAGGATATCTTTTGTCGTTGCGATGGAGTTACCTATCCTCCAAGATCTAAATCGGACCCTTATCTTAGATTATGTAACATTATGTCAACCACAGCAGGAGCTCCTTCAGTTCTTGTTAATTTCCTCCACAATCATTCATAAAGTTTAAAAAATGGCAGGCCATTCAAGCATATTCTGAGTCATCAATAATATGAATTGCGAAGAAGGATGTAGAGACTTACTACCAACAGCATATGTGCGAGATAACCCTTGGTTATCTCGCACATATGGGTATATACACCGATCCTTTTACAGTAGACTTCTACACACAGAAATGTGGTCCTTTATTCTGATATTGTTCCCAGGTGCCCAATCAGGATTTATAAAGTGTGGCTAATCACCCAATATTGTATACAGGTGCTTGAAGGTCCTGGAGGCTTATTCGGACAGCCAGGTCTTGAGGGCCAATTGGAATTCCGCAAGTGAGGTGATGGTCCGGAGTTGGGTGGGGAGGCTCTTCCAGGTCTTTGCTGCGATTTGGGAGAAGGAGCATCTTCCATTTCTGCTTCTGCAGATGCGGGTATCGGCAAAGGAATGGATAGGAGGAAGTAGTCTTCTCAAAGGTTGGTGGAAGTTTAGGCGGTAGTTAATGTAGGCAGATCCTAGGTTGTGTGGAGCCTTGTGTGCGTGGGTCAACAGCTTGAATTGACGTCTCTTCTGTACGGGGAGCCTGTAGAGTTATATAAACAAAGAGATTCTATCAAAAAAAGTGCAAGTGTTATTATTAAGGTTTCTTTATATATATTGAAAGGGAGATTGGCTCTTCATCGGACCAGTGGGATGAAGGCATTATGTGCTTTTAAAATACCCCTCACACACTAAGAATCCCTTAGTGTCATGCTTCATCATGGGGGTCTTCCCGTCGCTCTACGGGGCGGGGCGTGCTACGACCTACGAGCTACGCAGGAGCACTTTAATTTTGTGGTGAATGACTATGTGTTAGTGCAGTGACAGTGGAGGTAGTGAGGTGTAGGGACCTGGTAATGTGATTAAAAAAGGTTTAAAAATTCCCTGGCTAGTGGAAAAAATAATTTTATTCGCTTCCCTAGCTGGGAATGTTAAAAAGGGGTTGTGAGGTAGGGCTGTTGGCACCTACCGGGTCGACATGTTTCACAGACAGTCCCCTACTGTCTGATCATCAGGACCATTGGTGGTCCCTACTAGGAGGTACTCAGTTCTAAGTAGTTTTGCCTACCCTCCTCGGAGCGGCACGGGGGTAGGAATAAAGCACTGTCGATCAGCGGTTACTTGACCGCGTCAAAAAACCCTCGTATCTGCCGGCTCATGAGGCACGCTTTCAGAACCGGGAAAAGACCAGTGCGTCTTTTTTCATTCATTTTTTAAGCTTCACATCGGGCCAACTCATGCCCTGAAGCACAAACTGGCAGCTGATTTTTGCTATCGGTTTGTAGGACTCTAGGCAAAACTACTTAGAACTGAGTACCTCCTAGTAGGGACCACCAATGGTCCTGATGATCAGACAGTAGGGGACTGTCTGTGAAACATGTCGACCCGGTAGGTGCCAACAGCCCTACCTCACAATCCCTTTTTAACATTCCCAGCTAGGGAAGCGAATAAAATTATTTTTTCCACTAGCCAGGGAATTTTTAAACCTTTTTTAATCACATTACCAGGTCCCTACACCTCACTACCTCCACTGTCACTGCACTAACACATAGTCATTCACCACAAAATTAAAGTGCTACCGCGTAGCTCGTAGGTCGTAGCACGCCCCGCCCCGTAGAGGGACGGGAAGACCCCCCATGATGAAGCATGACACTAAGGGATTCTTAGTGTGTGAGGGGTATTTTAAAAGCACATAATGCCTTCATCCCACTGGTCCGATGAAGAGCCAATCTCCCTTTCAATATATATAATAAAACCTTAAAAATAACACTTGCACTTTTTTTGATAGAATCACCCTCCTGGTAGATTCATATAAACAAAGAGATTCTATCACTTCCTCTACACTTCCTTTTTTGGTTTAAAGAGCCTGTAGAGTTGCCTGAGGTGGGGTGTGATGTGGGTTTGTCAGGGAAGGCTGAGGAGGAGTCTGGCTGCGGTGTTCTGTATGGTCTGAATTCTCTGTAGGAGGTGTGAGCGACCTTTGACCCTGTCCTCGGGTAGGTCGCCCCCCAGCCGCCACACAGTCCTCCTGTGACGCTGCCCCGGCTGTTTGTTGTTTAGATCGCCTTGCTCCTGCTCTGTTTCTTTAATTTGCCACTGTTGTACCCTTCGGGACTTCTGTTTCCCTTTCCCCCGTACTTTATCTTCTGTGCCCTTCCCGCCGCTGCGTCCCTGCGGCCCTGCCCCCCGCTGTACCTTTCGGCGTCTGCTGCCGTTTATTTTCACTTACTGCCTTCATTGTACTGTGTTTACCTCTGTTGTGCCCTTTTCTGGCCTCGCCCCCCTGTAACTCGCTTTGCCTTCTGTGTCCATTCCCTTGTATTTACTGTTGCCACTGCCGTGCCCTCTGTGCCCCTCCCCCCTTCACCCTGTTTTTGCCTTCTGTGTCCATTCCTGCCGCTGCGTCCCTGCGGCCCCACCCCCGCTTTCCCATTCGCCACCCCGCTCCCGCCTCCCAGCTGCTCCTCCCTCCCACAGGCCCTCATATGGAGGCCGCGCAGCGGTGAAGGGAACAACCTTTGACCCTGTCCTTAGGTAGGTCGCCCCCCCCAGCCACCACATGGTCCTCCTGTGACGCTGCCCCGGCTGTTTGCTGTTTAGATCGCCTTGCTCCTGCTCTGTTTCTTTAATTTGCATCCTCCTCAACACCCGCTCCGTCCAAAAGCACGCCATCGAACTCTGGGACCTCCTCGACACAACAGCACCAGACGTCGCCTTCCTCACGGAAACCTGGATGAACGCATCCTCGGCCCCGACATCGCCACAGCCATCCCGGACGGCTACAAGATCACACGGAAGGACCGCACCAACCAAACCGGAGGAGGAATAGCCATCATCTACAGGAACACCATCAGCGTCACGACGAACGCCAAAGGCACACTCTCCTCCGCCGAACACCTACACTTCCGGATCCACACCGCCCCAAGACCGCACTGAGAGGGACTCTCATCTACAGACCCCTGGGCCCGCGTACTTTGCCTTCTGTGTCCTTCCCGCCGCTGCGTCCCTGCGGCCCCGCCCCCGCTGTCCCATTCGCCACCCCGCTCCCGCCTCACAGCTGCTCCTCCCTCCCACAGCCCCTCATATGGAGGCCGTGCAGCAGGCGCGCAGCGGGCGCCCCGAAGACGCACCAAAGCAAGCCCGTCTGCGCCTGGACCGCACCCAGCGCCAGAACCCCTGGCCCCTGCCGGAACCAGGACACCCGACTGAGATACGACATTGCCGCCTTCAACGCACTTAACACCAGATGACCACCCACCTGCTACAGAGCCACCCCGAAGTGCACCCATGGACCCTTCACCTGCCTAGCCTGCAAACTCACCTGCCTCTGAACCAGCACCCTGCCCGCCAGACCTAATATCAACAACAACCACCTCGAGTGCATCCTCCTCAACACCCGCTCCGTCCAAAAGCACGCCATCGAACTCTGGGACCTCCTCGACACAACAGCACCAGACGTCGCCTTCCTCACGGAAACCTGGATGAACGCATCCTCGGCCCCGACATCGCCACAGCCATCCCGGACGGCTACAAGATCACACGGAAGGACCGCACCAACCAAACCGGAGGAGGAATAGCCATCATCTACAGGAACACCATCAGCGTCACGACGAACGCCAAAGGCACACTCTCCTCCGCCGAACACCCACACTTCCGGATCCACACCGCCCCAAGACCGCACTGAGAGGGACTCTCATCTACAGACCCCTGGGTCCGCGCACACAATTCAGCAAAACCATTGCTGACTTCATCAGCCCGCACACCCTAGCCTCACCCGAATACATCCTGCTAGGGAACCTGAACTTCCACCTGGAGAACAACGACAGCAACACCACCACCCTGCTCGACAACCTCGCCAACCCCAGACTCAAGCAACTGGGGAACACCCCCACCCACTACGCCAGCCACACGCTCGACCCCATCTTCTCCTCTAGCAACCACGTCTCCTTCAGCCACTCCACCGGACTACACTGGACAGACCACAGCTGCATCCATTTCACCTTCAAGAAGACTACATCCCACCACCACACGCCACAGATCCCCCGCAGATGCTGGAGCAAAGTCACCACCGACCAGCTAACCACATCGCTGAGCCAGAACCCACCAGTCGACACCCCTGACACCAACAATGCAGCCCAGAACCTCGCACAGTGGATCACCAACTGCACCGACGACCTCGCACCTCTCAAGAACCCCCCAGGCAAGACCAGCAACAGGAAAACCACATGGTTCAACAACGCCCTCAAAGACTCTAAGAAATCCTGCCGAACCCTCGAAAGAACCTGGCGCCTGAACGGACGACAGAAAACATGACAGCCCCCAAGAAAGCCACTCGCAAACACCACCAGCTGATACGCACCACCAAAAGGACATCATTCAAAGAGCGGCTGGACAACAACACCCACAACAGCAAGGAACTCTTCAACATCGTAGAAGAGCTCTCCAACCCCAGCGCCAGCAACAACGATATTGCACCGTCGCAAGACCTCTGCAACTCCCTCGCCACGTTCTTCTACTGCAAGATCACAGACATACACAAGAGCTTCAGCACCCAGACCCCGCCTCCAGCCATCGAACCAACAATCCCACCCACCACCCCCAGCGCCTGGACCCCCGTCAGCACTGAAGACGCCACCCACGTCATGAACAGCATCCACTCTGGCTCTCTCTCGGACCCATACCCCCACCACATCTTCAACAAATCTGACGCTATCATCGCACTACATCTCCGGAACATCATAAACAACTCCTTCGCGTCAGCCACCTTCCCAGAAAGCTGAAAGCACGCAGAAATCAACACCCTTCTGAAGAAACCCACAGCCGACCCAAAAGACCTCAAGAACTTTCTCCCCATCTCTCTCCTTCCCTTCCCGGCTAAAGTCATCGAGAAGACCGTCAACAAACAACTGGCTGCATTCCTCGAAGCAAACAACTAGCTAGACCCATCCCAGTACGGATTTCGAGCCAACCACAGCACCGAGACCGCACTCATCGCAGCCACCGACGACATCAGGACCCTGATGGACAACAGGGAAACAACCGCCCTCATCCTCCTGGACCTCTCGGCCGCCTTCGATACCGTCTGCAACCGCACCCTAACAACCCGCCTCCACAACACTGGGATCCAAGGAAAAGCCTTGGACTGGATCACCTCGTTCCTCTCCGACAGAACCCAGAGTGTCCGCCTCCCTCCCTTCTGCTCCGCGGCCACCAGGATCATCTGCGGCATACCCCAAGGCTCCTCGCTCAGCCCAACCCTCTTCAATATCTACATGAACCCCCTCGCCACCATCGCACGCAAACACAACCTCAACATCATCTCCTACGCCGACGACACCCAGCTGATACTCTCCCTCACCAAAGACCCAGCCACCGCCAAAACCACCCTCCAGGAAGGAATGAAAGATGTTGCGGAATGGGTGAAGCTCAGCCGTCTGAAACTCAACTCACACCAGACGGAGGTTCTCATCCTCTGACAATCCCCATCCGCCTGGGACGACTCCTGGTGACCCACAGCACTGTGCACCGCACCGACACCCACTGACCACGCACGCAACCTGGGATTCATCCTGGACTCTGCCCTCACAATGACCAAACAAGTCTACGCCATCTCATCCTCATGCTTCAACACCCTGCGCATGCTTAGAAAGATCTTCCGGTGGATCCCCACCGAAACCAGAAAAACGGTCACCCAGGCCCTCGTCACCAGCCGACTGGACTACGGGAACGCCCTATATACGCAGGAACCAAAGCCAAACTTCAGAAACTACTTCAGCGCATACATAACGCCTCCGCACGACTCATCCTTGAAATCCCTCGCCACAGCCACATAACTCCCAACCTGAGAAACCTGCACTGGCTCCCCATCAACAAGAGGATCACGTTCAGGCTCCTCACCCACGCACACAAAGCGCTCCACGACATGGGCCCCGAATACCTCAACAACCGCCTTTCATTCTACACTCCCACCCGCCAGCTCCGCTCTTCCAGCCTCGCCCTCGCCATTGTCCCAAGGATCCACAGATCCACAACCGGAGGAAGATCGTTCTCCTACCTGGCCGCCAAGACATGAAACTCCCTCCCCGCACACCTATGACTGACCCAGAACCATCTCACCTTCAAGACCCGGCTATTCGAGCAGTAACAGCACCCTCCCCCTCCCGTCAGTGCCTTGAGACCCTCACGGGTGAGTAGCGCGCTCTATAAATGTTCCGATTGATTGATTGATTGATTGTGGCGATTTCCTACGTAGAGTGCATTGAGAAGTTCAGTTGGCTGGTGATGAGGGCTTATGTCACGGTGCAGCTCGTGAGTAGGGGTAGCCACTTGAAGATCTTGCGTAGCACACGCAGAGTGAGGAATAAGGGGGAAGAGATGGTGTTGATCTGTGATTTCATGGTGAGCTTGTTAATGATGATTCCGTGGTTTCTGACGTGGTTGGAGGGTGTGAATGCGGGCCCTAGGTCTGATGGCCTGGGCACCAAAACATCTTAGACCTCATCATGATATTGACTAGGCCGATTTCAGAATAGGGTGTAAAGGCTTAAGTGGTTGAACATTACAGTTGGATAGTTCAGAGGTGGGAACTACTGCGTTGTAAGGCTGGGGCATAGGACTACAACAGAACTTCTACCATATAATGCAGTGCTGTTACCCATTCTCTATTTTAATTGCAGGGTTTTCAAGGAGTTTATCATAATAAGCGAGATGCAGTATATTAATTAAACTTTTAAGCCAGGAGTAGGAAGAGGAGTATAGAAGGCATACAGTTGTATTTTTTTTTTATGTCTTTGTTCAATATTTTATAATTGTTTTATGATAGAAGCAATATAGTACACTTAACTGGAATTATAGCCCCAGGTAAAACGCACGTTTTATAAGTGGTTTTTTGGTGCTGCTGCAATCCTTTCAGTGGATACTGAGAAGAACAATAGCACATTCACAGAAGATTATGAGCAGTTTAGAATTACATTCCTCATAAAGGAGTCCGGATGTATATTTTAGGGTAGCAGAAAGCCATTGGCAAAATTCAGGATAGACTATGTTGAGAATGATGTAGAAGGGGCCTGGGCATTAAACCTATGCTACAAAAGAATGAAATACAGTGACTTTTTCCCCAGAGCAAAATATTATTGTTGAAGGGATGCCAGTTCCGTTAATATCAACAGCTATTAAGATAAAGCCTAATCTATCTTTTACTCCTGGATATTTACAGCAATATATTATCGTTGCAGAAACTGTTCTGAATGAAAAGTAATATTGTTCACTCAGTAAGTTTGTTTCAAGATTAAAAATGTCTTCGTGACTCAGTATCCAAACAGTGTAACCCATTAGCAAATTATAGTTTTGTGTACAAAGAGAATAAGAGTTACATTTAGGTGTGCAAAATATTCGGGGATATATTGAGATAGTTTCAATCTAAAAAAATGGTTAGATTATCTCTTATTGAAGTAGTTCACATCAATCAAAACAGATTGCCCTATAAGTCTGAGCAGGCTGCTTATATTCATGGCAAATACCTTCCATCAAGAACAATAGTCAGGTGATTGGGACATTGCAAGTTGTTTCAAAGATATTTATTGATGTTTGATCGTAGTTTTTCAGTTTTAGCAACCAGCTGCAAAATATAATACAATAGACTGAGTAAAAAACATAATAATGGATACAAATTGTATGTTTATTTGGGATAGTAGAGTGGAGTCCCCTGTGTGGCCCTTGTTTTACTTGTGGGAATAATTCTACTCTAATGTACCTCTCTGATTTACCAAAGATTATAATTTTGTATATACATTTTCCTTAGGTGTTGATAAAGAATTGATAAACTCTTTATATTCCAAAAATGTTTGTGTCCTTGAATATGGTCTGCTGAAGGCTCAGCAGTTCTTGTTATAAAACTGAAATGTGGCAGTTTGTCAATAGATAAAAATCGCTTAACTGGTTTTAGCTGAAGAGTAGTGAACGGTATCCATTCGCTGTTAGAAGAAAAAGTGATCAATCTCTTATGGATGATTGATTGATAATGTTCCCTCTTTTCTAGCCAGCACCTAGGTGGGTGTATGTATATTTGTAGAAAAAAAGAGATTTTCATTCTTGCCGATATACTACATGGAATCTAATGAGTGTCAAATAATGGGCAGTTAGCTCAAACATCCTAAATAGTAAATGATTATAATTTTTTGAATCCCCAGATTGGGCATGTTGGGCATTGAAGACCTGTTTTAAGATGTTGCCCACAGCAGTAGCTATTGGGGTCTGGTCAGCTGAGTCGAGATCATAACCAGATATACTTTTTCGGATAGTACTCATGCATCGTAAATATGTTTTTGGAATTACGAATTATGAAACTAGAATGTTGAATTATAAGCACACAGGGCATTTGGGAGCTTATGCATTACGCACACTGAGGTGTTTTTACACTTGAGAGACCTATATCATTTATAAGAGATATTATAACCACCTGAGTTACTATTGGTTCTGGTTCACCGTGCACTGGTGGAAGGTGAAGCTATGATTATGGATGAAAAAAGAGCTTTGTCCTGAAATAGTTTGGATATTGTTTCCTTTATAAAAAAAATGCATATTTATAATATCTTCTCCTGGACTTTGACTGTATTTCATAGACCTTGAAGAAGAGAATATTTGCCCTGAAGAAGACATTTTCAAATGTATAACAGCAAAATTATGTTGGGGAAAAAATATTTATAAACAATTACTTTTATTATAATTTATAAACCTTACCATCTTGTCATTTAACAAAGATTCTATGAAGCATTTGCCTTTAGTTTGCCTGTTCACAGGATCTTGTGTTATAATGTATTTCAACATAAATTTTGTAATATACTGAGCATAGATCAATCAATCAATCAAGAAATGTGTAGAGCGCACCACTCACCCGTGAGGGTTTCAAGGCGCTTGGCGGGGGGCGGGTGCTGCTATTGCTCGAAAAGCCAGGTCTTGAGAAGCCTCCTGAAGCTTGGTAGGTCTTGGGTCTGCCGAAGGAGGATGGGGAGTGTGTTCCAGGTCTTGGCAGCGAGGTAGGTGAGCGATCTGCCGCTGGAGGTCGCTCTTCGGATGTTGGGGACGGTAGCGAGGGCATGGTCGGCGGAGCGGAGCTGGCAGTTTGGGGTGTAGAAGGTGAGTCGTCTGTTGAGGTAGGCTGGTCCGGCGTCGTGGTGTGCCTTGTGTTCATGGGTGAGGAGTTTGAAGGTGATCCTCTTGTTGATGGGCAGCCAGTGCAGGTCTCTCAGGTGGGGTGTGATGTGGCTGTGTCGCGGGATGTCGAGGATCGGGCGGGCAGAGGCGTTCTGTATGCATTGCAGTCGTTTCAGCAGTTTGGCCGGGGCTCCGGTGTAGAGGGCGTTTCCATAGTCCAGCCTGTTGCTGAGGAGGGCCTGAGTGACCGTTCTTCTTGTCGGTGGGGATCCACCTGCAGATCTTGCGTAGCATGCAAGGGTGTTGAAGCAAGAGGATGAGACGGCGTTGACTTGCTTGTCATGGAGAGCGTTGAGTCGAGGATGAACCCCAGGTTGCGTGCGTTGTCGGTGGGAGTCAGTGCTACTCCCAGGACGGACGGCCACCAGGAGTTGCCCCAGGCTGAGGGGTTGGAGCTGAGGATGAGGACTTCCGTCTTGTCCGAGTTCAGCTTCAGACGGCTGTTCTTCATCAAGCTGGCGACAGCTTTCATTCCTTCGTGGTTGGTTTTGTCGGTGAGGCGGGTCCTTGGTGAGGGAGTGGTTCAGCTGGGTGTCATCGGCGTAGGAGATGATGTTGAGGTTGTGCAATCTGGTGACCTGGGCGAGCGGGGCCATGTAGGTGTTGAACAATGTTGAGCTGAGGGATGATCCTTTTTGGTACGCCGCAGATGATCTTGGAGGCTTCGGAATGGAAAGGGGGGAGGTGGACGCTCTGGGTTCTGCCGGAAAGGAAGAAGGTAGTCCATTCCAGAGCCTTCTCTCAGATCCCTGTGTCGTGGAGGCGTGTGCGAAGGGTGTGATGGCAGACCGTGTTGAAGGCGACTGTTCGGTTCAGGAGGATGAGGGCAGTGGTTTTGCTGTTGTCCAGTAGGGCCCTGATGTCATCGGTGGTGGCGATGAGGGCAGTTTCGGTGCTGTGGTTGCTGCGGAACCCGGATTGGGGTGGGTCCAGGATGTAGTTCTCCTCAAGGTAGCGGGTCAGCTGTTTGTTGATGGTTTTCTCGATGACCTTCGCCGGGAACAGGAGCAGGGAGATGGGCCAGTAGTTCTTGAGGTCCATTTGGTCTTCCTTGAGCAAGGCGTTTATGTTGGCGTGCTTGCAGCTTTCCGGGAAGGTGGCGGTCTCGAAGGAGATGTTGATGGCTTTGTGGAGATGAGGTGTGATGGTCTCGCTGGCTATGTTGAAGATGTGGTGTGGGCACGGGTCTGACGGTGAGCCCGAGTGGATGGTGGTCATGATCTAGATGGTGGTGTTGTTGTTGTTGTTGTTAATGTTAGACCAGGTGAGCAGGGGGTCGCTAAGGGTGGTGGCCGTGGGGCCTGAGGTGTCGTAGGTTGTAGGGGTGGCCTGGTTGTCGAAGCTGTTGTGGATGTCTGTGATCTTGCGATGGAAGAAAGTGGCAAGGGAGTTGCACAGGTCTTGCGAAGTTGGGATGCCATTGGTGCTGGAGCTGGGGCTGGAAAGTTCCTTCACGATCTTGAAGAGCTCTTTGTTGTTGTGTGCGTTGTTGTCGAGGCGGTCCTTGAAAGAGGTCCTTTTGGTGGATCTGATGAGGTGATGGTGTTGGTGCACGGCAATCTTGTGTGCTGCATGGTTCTCCGGTGTCTGTTCGCGATGCCCTTTTTTCTGTAGTTTCTGGCAGGTTTGTTTGGCGATCTGGAGGTCCGCGTTGAACCAGCTGGCCTTCTTGTTGGTGCGTCTGTTGGAGGGTTTCTTGTTTGGGGCGAGAGTGTTGGCGCTGTCTTTGATCCAGCGCCTGAGGTTGCTGGCATCTGGGTCGGTGAGGTCGGCGGGTGGGCTTTGGGCTAGGGAAATGCTTAGCTGGTCTTCGGTTATTTTTGCTCCAGCTGCGGCGGGGGATCTGTTGGGTGCGGTGGTGCGTGGTGGGTTTCCGGAAGGTGAAGTGGATGCAGCGATGGTCGGTTCAGTGGAGTTCGGTGGTGTGGCAGAAGGAAACGTGGGAGCTTGCGGAGAAGATGGGGTCAAACGTGTGGCCGGCGGCGTGGGTGGGCGTTGTGACGAGCTGTTCGAGTCTGAGGTTGGCGAGGTTGTCGATCAGGGTGGTGGAGTTGGTGTCGTTATTGTTCTCGAGGTGAAAGTTCAGGACTCCGAGGAGTATGTAGTCCATGGAGGTGGGGGCATGCATGCTGATGAAGTCGGCGATGGAGGCCGGGGTCCGGGAGGTCTGTAGATCAGAGTTCCTCTGAGGGTGGTGTTGGGATCAGTGTGGATCTGGAAGGGCAAGTGTTCGGCGGTGCTGAGGGTGTCGTCTGAGTTGGCCGAGACCTTGAGGGTGGACTTGTGGATGATGGCTATTCCACCTCCTGCTCCGTTGGTGCGGTCTATGCAGGTGATCTTGTAGCCTTCTGGGATGACTATGGCTATGTCCGGTGCCGAGGACTCATTCATCCAAGTATCTGTCAGGAAGGCGACATCCGGGGAGGCTGTGTCGAGCAGGTCCCAGAGTTCGATTGCGTGCTTGCGAGCGGAGCGGGTGTTCAGTAGTATGCATCTGAGCTGGTTGCGTCCTCTCCTGGTGGGCGGGGTGGCGGCCCGGAGGCTGGTGAAGCTGCAGTTCCCTCAGGGGAAGGGTCCTTTGGGGCGGCCAGGAAGCAGGCGGCCATCTGGCGTGGAGGGTGTTGGCGTCGTAGCGGCGTCGGGTGTCCTGGCATTCGGGGGGACCAGGTTGCTGTCTTGGCACGGACGGGCGCAGGCGGGCTTGCCTTTGGCACGCCAGTGGCACGGCCGCACAGTGGCCGCCATATAACGTGAGGTGGGAGGGAGGAGCAGCTGGGAGGTGGTAGCAAGGCGGCGAATGGGCGAGCAGGGGGGCGTGTCGCAGTGGAGGCAGCGGCGGGAAAAAAGTGAACGGGTGAAAAACTGAGGCAAAAAGGCAAAAGCAGTACAAACCAGATTTAAGGGGAGACAGTGAACAAATGAGCAAAATACAAATGACAGATTACAATTGCATAAGCCACAAAAATTACAGGTAAGGCACAAAAATAAGAAGAGGGGATGGGGTAGCGGGCTAACACAGCAGCGAATGCGAACTGACAGCAGCTGGCAGAGGCAGAGACACACAGGTGGTGCTGTGCAGCGTGGGGAGCGACCTAACCTGAAAACAGGGTCAAGGGTCGCTCATGCTGATGCTCTCCGCTCTCCTCTTTCATGATGTCCTAAAAGGTTTCTTCCTTGTTGATTACATCCGCATTCTTCAACAAAGTTCGAACTAACCCCATCCAATTTTCAATGAAATGATCACATGAAAACAAGATATATCTATATATATATATATATATATATATATATATATTTATATATATATATATATATATATATATATATAAATATATATATATATATATATATATCGGTTATCTAATGTTCACTTCATGGGTTTATGGAGGGACCATTATAGTACGGAAAAAGGGTTTTTGAGTAACCAGGGATTGTCAAGGCGCTCTGCTAAAGTAGACGCAGTGGTTGAGAGAAGGAAAAGCTGTTGCTGTATGGTGCACACAGGCGAGAGGATAAGCCCTGTAACCCCCCAAGTAAGTGCGGGGAAAATCCCTCACAACATGAAATTCAAGCACAAGCCTAGGCACACATTAAATGGATATAATGTTCTGTTACTGGAGACATGTAAAATACATTATGCAAGCCAACAAATATGGAGATGATTTTTTTTGATCAGTTTGAATTTGTTCAGTCTTTAATTTTCAAAACAAACCAGCGGACACGTGTTTCGTCGCATTTGGAACAATCTTTCCACAACTTCCTCAGGGCTGGAAAAAATACAAGTGAAACGAAGAGACATATGTATCAAAATGTAACTGAATGTCAGTCTACATATATGTCGGGTCTTAGATCATGTTCAATTCAAATTTCACTGAAGAAAGAGAACCCAGAACTCGTACCTGTTTTTTAAAAAAAGAAACAAACACAACCTTGCTACCAACAAGAATCATATACGGACGGTGACGGTAGAGGAACCGTGTTGTGAAGATATAAAAAATGCGAAAAGTGGAGGTTTTCATAGCGTACCCTCTTCTTGAAATGTGTCTATCCAAAACTTCTTAGTGAAATGTGGTTATCCAGATAGCATGCTAGTGCACAGAGTGAGGTTTAAAAAAGGTAAACCATGTTCGCGGGAAAATGGAAGGTGTAGAAGGTGAGTCGTTTGTTGAGGTATGTTGGTCCCGTGTTGTGGAGTGCTTTGTGAGCGTGGGTAAGGAGCTTGAAGGTGATCCTCGTGTTGACGGGGTGCCAGTGCAGGTCTCTCAGGTGGGCAGTGATGTGGCGGGGAATGTTGAGGATGAGGCGTGAGGAGGCGTTCTGTATGCGTTGAAGTCTTTTTTGGCCGTGGTTCCAGCATAGAGGGTGTTGCTGTAGTCCAGCCGGCTGCAGACGAGGGTCTGGGTGACCGTCCTTCTGGTTCTAGTGAACTTGCGAAGCATGCGGAGGGTGTTGAAGAAGGAGGAGGAGACAGCGTTGACTTGCTGGGTCATAGATAGCAATGAGTCTAGGATGAACCCCAGGTTGCGTGCGTGGTCGGTGGGTGTCGGTGCAGCTCCCAGTGTGGCCGGCCACCAAGAGTTGTCCCAGGCGAAGGGGGTGGAGCTAAGGATGAGGAACTCCATCTTGTCAGAGTTCAGTTTCAGGCAACTGTTCTTCATCCATTCAGCTACGGCCTTAATTCCTTCGAGGAGGTTGGATTTGGCGGTGGCGGGGTCCTTGGTGAGGGAGAGGATCAGCTAGGTGTCGTCGGCGTATGTTGAGGTTGTGGGATCGTACGATATTGGTGAGGGGTCGGGCTGAGGGATGATCCTTGGGGTACGCCGCAGGTGATCTTGGAGGCTTCGGATCGGAATTGAGGGCGGCGGACTCTCTGGGTTCTGCTGATGAGAAAGGAGGTGATCCAGACAGGGCTTTGTCGCGGATCCCTGCGTCGTGTAAGCGTGTGCGTAGGGTGTGGTGGCAGACGGTGTCGAAGGCGGCCGAGAGGTCCAGGAGGATGAGGGCCGCGGTTTCGCCGTTGTCCAGCAGGGTCCTGATGTCATCGGTGGCGGCAATGAGGGTGGTTTCGATGCTGTGGTTGCTGCGGAATCTGGATTGGGACGAGTCCAGGTTGTTGTTTTCATCGAGGAAGCGGGTCAATTGCCTGTTGACAATCTTCTCAATGACTTTTGCCGGGAACGGGAGCAGGGCGATGGGCCAGAAGTTCTTGAGGTCCTTTGGGTCCGCATTGGGTTTCTTGAGTAGCGCGTTGATCTCGCCGTGTTTCCAGCTCTCCGGGAAGGTGGCAATTTCGAAGGAGCTGTTGACGATCTTCTGGAGGTGGGGTGCGATGATGGAGCTTGCTTTGTTGAAGATGTCAAACGCACTTTTCACCCTAAAGATACCTGGGCCAGGAACTGGAGTAGTGCAGATGTCCCTTCCCTGTGCGCCTCTCTGTTAGCCACCTGCCCTGACCTTGAAGGTTCCACTCTCCCATCCCAAATAACCATCTTAGACGGCTGGCTCTCGAAGGCCAGTGATCAGGTGGCTCCCATGAAGCGTGTCACCATTAGAAGGGCCCACCTGGCCAATAAATGGTTCACCCCTGATCTTAAAGGAAAAAATCTCGAAGCACGCCGAGCAGAACGAGCTTGGCGGTTGGCCTACTGTCCCACTCTTAAAATTCGTTATACTTCCATTCTTAACGAATACAAAAGAGCCATTCTTGCCGCCAAGACCGAATACTTCTTGGGCAGGATTCTTGCAGCTGAGAATCAACCAAAAGAAATCTTTGCCACAGTTCAAGAGTTGGCGTCTTCAGATAGGACATCTTCCAAGACCCCTCTGTCTCAAGCTTTTTGCAACCTACTCAATGATTTTTTCATTGAGAAAGTTGCAATAATTAAGGCCGACATACCCCCTCCCTCCCTACCTTTCGTGATTTTTTGCCGCCACTTAATAAGTCCAGCTTGACTCACATACCTCCAATGACCAAAGACATTTTTCTTTCTCTGTCAGCCCGGGTCAAGTCTGGTTCTCCCGTTGACCCCTGTCCGGCCCACGTGTTACGTACGGCCTTCTCAAGCTGCTACATGCCCCCCCTTGCTCTCCTTAACGACTCGCTTGGGCGGGGCATTGTTCCCGCCACTTATAAAGCAGCCACTATCATACCTATTTTAAAAAAGCCTGGAGCCGATCCCTCTTCCCCTCTAAACTATCTCCCCATTTCTCTTCTTCCTTTCTTGGGCAAGGTCTTTGAGTCCTATGTCACCAAGGAACTCAGTTCCTTTGTCGAAGACAGTGCTTACCTTGCACCATGTCAGGCGGGCTACCGTTCTCGTCATTCCACAGAGAAAGTTGGCGTCTCAGTTATAGACGAATTGAGAGAAGGGCTGGATTCCAACATCCCTCAGGCCCTCATCCTTTTGGATTTGTCCGCCGCCTTTGACACGGTTGATCATACCATCCTTCTTTCCTGTGTCAGGGCGGCGGGCATAGGGGGCCTGATGCTGGTTTGGCTCAGCTCTTTCTTGAGCAAGCGCACTCAAGCTGTCCGCCTGGCAGACTTCACTGCTTCCCCACGCAAGGTCCAGTGTGGTGTCCCCCAGGGATTCCGCCCTCTCCCCTTTATTATTTAATCTGTACATTTTCCCCCTCATTTCTGCACTTCAAGAGATGGAGGTCACGGTGTACAACTACGCCGATGACCTCCAGCTCATTTTTAATCTTTCTCACTCTCCTACTTCTGTCCACAATTTTCAATCCACAATGCTGTTTATCAGGGACTGAATGAATACCAACCATCTAAAACTGAACCCGGATAAGACCGAGTTGGTTCTTACCGGGGGCAGTCGCAGTCCCTGGTCTCCTTCCTTTTGGCCACCCTCTTTAGGTTCCCCACCTTTGCCGTCACTCTCTGCCAAAACACTAAGGGTTCACGGTTGATCAACACCTCACTCTTCACACCCAGATAAGTTCGGTAGTCTCCTCCTGTTTCTTTGTCCTTTGTACTGTCCGCAAAATTTCTCGTTTTTTTTTCGCCCCGGCACTAAAACTGATCTTAATGGCGATGGTTTTATCGAGACTGGATTACGGGAACATCGTGTATAACGGCATCCCCGCCAACGCCCTTCGACGTCTCTAGTTGGTGCAAAATCAGGCAGCTCGCCTGATTTTTGGGTTGCACAAATTCTCCCACATCACCCCCACACTTAAATCTCTCCACTGGTTACCCATTAAAGAACGGTCTCTTTTCAAATTGGGCTGTACAACAGGCTCTGCTCCTGCATTTATTTCCTCTGCCCTTACCGTCTATCGCCCCAGCAGAGAGCTACGCTCCTCCACCAAGCTTCTCCTCTGGATACCCCGCTTTAAGAAAAGCAGGTCCGGTGGCTTGAAATTTTCTGTACTTGCCCCCACCTTTTGGAATGCCCTCCCCATTTCTGTTAGATCTGCCCCTTCCTACATCGATTTCCGAAAGATCTTCAAAACTTATCTCTTTCCCCAAGCCGTCCCATCCTAAATCCTATGTCCTTCCCCGGTAATCTCAGCTTCCTACTAGCGCCATGAAACCGCATGGTATAAGTGCGCTTTATAAATTTTTTAAAATTCAAATTCAAATGTGGTGAGGGCAGGTGTCGGATGGTGAGCCGGAGTGGATCATAGTTCCAAACAATATTTTATGCACTTTAATCACCACATGTAAATGAAGACAACATGGAACATGGAGATTAAACAAGGTAGTACTTCAAGGCTATCTTCATTTTCAAGTATGTGTTGAGGCGTTCGTGCTCCCTGGGGAATAGAATCATGGAACCTCAAGGGGGCGCGCCTCACACTTTAAAGACCTCTGTGCTAGAAGGATGTTCTAGATTTTATTAAATTACCTGTTCAACAGTAGTCCTGCTCAGCGGACATGGGTCCTTCTGCACTTACAGTCAGTGGTGGCTGCTGGCCAATGGTGGCTAGAAAAAAAAAGAAAAGAAGACTAACCTGCCGAAAGCCGGATGCTGCTTTACCTTCATCCTTCTTTGGTTCCTGGCTCCCGGCAGCACCCAGGCTCACAGACTCCCCTAGCCAAACACAATGCTGCTGTCCCCAGCATGACAGCAGCGTCGTGATTTGTCTGAGTACTGTAGTTCAGCGCTCAGACGGGGTCTAGTTGCCTGTGAACGTTCTCCTCCCACACTATGCAATAGAGCCAGGTGGAGCACATTCTAAGTGCGCATCACTGTTTGGCTGGCCCAAGACGAAACCGCCATGCGCACGTAAGTGCCCACTGCTCCTCCCCCTGCTGGCTATGACGACAACCCAGCCTCACCTCGCCCCGTAAAACTGCCTCAGTATGAAAAAGAAAATGATAAGATTGAGCTATTATAATTTTATTTTCCTTTTTGCACTGCTCAAAGAACAGTGGGGCAGCGTTAGTGGAGGAGCTGCTGCTGGATACAGCTAATCTGCCTCTTCCAGGGAGAGGGACAAGAGCAGTTGCACATAGTGAGACCCTCATTTCTCATTCTGTGTGCCGCTCCCTCGTAGGTCTCAAACAGTGCTGTTATATTTCCTGTTCTTGGTACCGGCGTGCTTGCAACCACTGCGCTTGCAGAACTTGAGGATCCGTGCGGGTTTCAGGTGTCGTACACAACCGCTGCAACAGTTGTGTCATACCCCTTGTATTCTGATGAGCATCACATGCGTGAGACAAACAATTGTCCCAATATCGGTCAGGGTATTGTCCAAACCCACCTCGGCTTATGCCAGGATAAACACACATTTCAGGTACTATGGTCTCCACAAGTATACCCGCTTATTGCCAAAATGGGTGTCTGGTGCAGCAGTGCAGTGCAGTGCAGTGCATTCCCAGACAACAGGTCTCACTACTTGCCTACCTTCTACTGCCTCCTGCAGGCCAGCGTCTGCTCATCGTAGACCGTCTCCTTGCCCCGCCTCTTTTCTTCTGCACTCTTCGCCACCACTGAGCTGCTCTTCGCCTCTATCATCACGTTACACATGTATATTGCGCAGTACAGGTAAATCACAACTTGGAGGGGAGCCCTTTCAGTACCCGCTGTAGATCGCTACAGTTTCATAAAATGATAGGGCCCATCTACCCTTAGCTGCTACAGCAAGATTACTTTTTTTGTGCAAAACACATTGCCACTCCATGATCATCTGTTGTGCTGATGCCAGTCTTCTCCCTTCCCTCTGGCTGTGGTGTGGGATCCCATTGCACTTCATTACAGTAGAATGATTCCCCCTTACACGGCGGTCAGTGGAGAAAATGGCACAGAACATAATTCACTCTATCGGCTGCTAGCCATGTTCTCCCTCAACCCCTCAGGCTTGTTATATTTATCTCTGCCTCCAGACCCCAAAATCCCCTGTGGTTTAAGTCCATATGCTCTGTACTGGAAATGAGCGCTGTAGAGCCTCCGACATTGGCGCCATGTAACAGATTTCTGCTCAATCAACATTTCTGGCTGACCTGATACCGTGTATCTATGCCGTAGACCCTTATTATGAGATCCTTAGCAGGGGTGCTTCATGTTTTGCAACAGTTCCTCAGCAGTGTAGTCTACTCTGCTAAAGAGTGTCATCTCCCAGATTGAAATAATACCAAAATTGAGTTCCTGCCACTCAATATGAAGTGGAAGCCACCCAAAGCGCCCAAATTAAGGATGCTTAAAAGGAGTGAATCGCCTGGAGGGTTTCATAAAAAAGGGAAAATTGAGCCCCCTTTTACATCTGCCAGCTACCATACTCCAATCTAGGTCAATACACACTAATAGTTAGTGTCAACTGATTGATAGTGATAAGGGAGTTATGCCTTTTTGACTTGCTATCACCTTTGGACAGGCTGCCTACGGAACCTCCTCCGTGGATCTCCCTGGCAAATAAGAGTATGTGCTATTTGCCCTTCACCTGCATCCTTTGTTGAGTACAGGAAGAAGGACAACATTCTCGAAGGGACTATCTAGAGAAGATATGCATTCCCTGCTCATCTCACGAGAAGCCTCCCCTCACTATAAAGCTAGATTTATTGTGATCATTATAGAATGCTGTGGTGCTTCACAGCCATAGCACCTGGTTGGCCCAGTGCCAACTCTTGCTTACTTTGAATACTTGCTCGCCTTGTGAGCCACACTCGTAGTTCATCTTTTGACTTTGCGGTGGTCTTCGCACCAGTGCAGGAGCAGGGAAAGGACCCTTGGTTATTCCCCTCTATGATTCAGGACCATACTCCACTTTTATCCTGACTCATTCCCTGCAGCAAGATGTCCCACTCGATAGGGACAAGACATGAGGGTGTTGGGGATGGTTTTCCTGCTGTCACTTGGGGATTCCCCAGCCCTCACACCATGGTGCACTGCTGTAGCCGCAAGCTAACAGACTTCTCATCTCCATTCCCCCTACTGGAAGTCCTACCTTGAGACTTGCATCAGCTGGAAAAGGAGTGTAGTGTGGGTGAGAATGGAAAAAGGCTATAAGCATCTCCTGAGCCCCCGCCATATGCTGTAACTGCAAATTTCACGTTCTGGGTCAGGGTCCATTATCTGCCTTCATTGTTTCTTTTTTTTTTTTTTTTTTTACATTTCACCAACTTGTGGTTCATAGAGTTGGAGAAGTTCAAAAATAATTGTTGAAGTTGAGATCTCTGGGACTTTGCAACTTGGTGTGCCACTGCGTACGATGACGTTCTTTGTATTTCGGTGAGCTCGCAGTAGTGTTTGATTCTTGCCCTTTCTTTGAAACACTGGTAATAATTGTTTTTGTTTTCTCTTTCTTAGATAGCTTGTAATAGAAATGATCAACAGTCCTATCAAGGACTACAATCTGCATTGAATTATAAGCAGTTCAAGCCATTTTGCATATGAAACATAATATATCAGTTCAATGCAGAACAGTCTATTGTATGTAGAATCTGAACTGATGAACAAAAATAACATTATAGAGTCCCAACTCCCTTCCCTTCTTCCAACCCCACCAAACACTGGTAATACTTGTAGTGAGGTTTATCTAAGTGACTCAGAGATCATGGCAGAAAGACCTTTATATGCGAGTACGATCAATGTAGCTTATGCTGAATACCACTGAGCAAATATACATTTGTAATCTTGCAACTGTCAATTCAAATGGAGTTCTTTAAGTTTGAAACGAAATCCGATATGCGAGTGTTGTCTGATTTGTTTAAAAGCTGCTTGCCTGACGCGCCAACTCGGCTTCCAATTCTCCTGAGATCGATAATGTGAGAAATGTTCTGTCTAGATAGTAACACCTGCTAGTTACCACCACTCCATCTCACAAGCTCTGCTCGTTAGAAATGCATGAATGTGATATTAAAATGAACATCACTTGGACGCAGTACGCAAACTAACAGGAAAAGAAATTATTCAACACTCTTTTCTGAGAACCCACATAGGATAATACCCATTTAGATTAAAACATTTATAGAAATAGTGTTTGGTTGAAAATAAAACCCACATCATTGGTTGAAAATAAAACCCACATCATTGGATATCCTATTTCAGCCGATGCGGGCACTCTGCTCTTACTCACCTCAGCGACCTTGTTTCTATTCTACTACTACCACACCTTGGACTGGCCAGATGCTATCCAGCCGGCACCTCTGGGCACCCCACCCTTAGACTCTTGGACCTTCGTTCTTGTAACATGTATGTACTTGTTTTTATCCCAAATGTTCCACCCCCTACTTAAGTCTTTTGTATACAGCCTGTTAACCCTGTAAATCGCTCTGATTCCCTACCGGGTCAAGTCTGCGCTCTATAAAACACAAATAAATACATAAATAAAAATAAATAAATAAGAATAGGGGGTATGACACAGGCTGACTGGATGCTGATGAGTCATATGTCTGAAGCAGCTAAACATCGTTATTGCCCTTTATTGGAGAAAAACAGAGGCCCCGCCTCTTCACTGTGGTTTCAGCGACTATAGGCACACTTTGCCAATGGAACAAATCTCTATGGAACAAATCTCTCACAAACTTTCTGTAACAGAAAAGAAATGCACAGCATGTTGTCAACCTCTTATCGATTTACATGTTGAGGACAGAATTTCTCTGCTTTGTTCATAATAGATCCACATTTTAGCTCAGTGATACTCAAAAACGGGGCGGGGAATTGCTTGGGTGTGTAACATACATACAGCTCGGGACTTCTCCACCATGATATTACGTACCCTCGCCAACCCATTTTCCATGCAGGCATCCGGCTGATCGCTTCCCTTTACTAATAAGCCCCTATGGACCTTGATACTCTTTAGAAAACGGATTCCCTTCCATATTCTCCATTTCTCTTTTAGATAATGTGATGTGTGATTGATTGGGTATTGGGGGGAGGAGGTGACTATCCAGATTACTATTCCTGAAATGTTCTTAGCAATGTTTTTCAACTCTACTAGGTACTCATAGGCGCATATGCAATTAACAAGTGCATGTTGATGGGCTATGCTTTTTTTCCCTTTTCTAGTGTTAACATCCATCTCCAGTGCCTCTGTATGACAGGGAAAGAGCCGCATGATTAAGGCCACGTTAAGGCTGTTAAGGCTGTTTCACATACTTCCTTACCTATTGCCGAGGGGCCTTACCTTACCTGTTGCCGAGGTACGAGGTCTGTTGGCGTGCTTTGGTGGTGGAGGCATAGGCAGCGGGGTCGGGACCTCTCGGCGGGCGGAGGCACCACGCCGGCGCTGATACCACCTGAGCGCCGAGGTCTACGGGCACTGCTGGATACATGGTGAGCTGACGCTTGTCCAAACGCGGCAATCTCTTACTTAACACGGCAGAGCTGCAAATTTAACTTAACCGCGGCCGGAGCCGCAAGACGCTCTCCAGCTCCCTTCAATGCCCTTCCAAAACGCGGTTGGGGCCGGGGGGTGCTAATTTGCTTGGCAGCAGCGGGGTCACGCCCCCTCCTACCAAGGCCCACCGAACGCGGCTGGAGCTGCAAAAACCCCTGCAAAACCTTCTGTCCAGTGTGGAGGGAGCAGCTTGTCATTTCTTCAGCGTGGTGGTGGTTGTTAACGCCACTGCGACGCCACCACAGCGCGGCTGGAGCCACGGAATAAGCTGCTGGCGTGGTTTAGGCAACAAACACTGATTGTAAGGCCGCAATTACGAGGCAGTGAGAATCCTGCATGGGGGTGTTGTTGTGCCCTCACCTTGTTGCTGAGAGCTCCGCCGCTGTTGGTCACTTTTCCCGACGGACGAACGCTGCACAGCGGAAGGAAGGCAGAGCCGGGGGACTTCATTGCCCAGCTGCCTTAGCGGCCGGAAGCCGCGCTGGGTGAAACCGCGCCAGGAGGCGCATAAAGATCAGCGCTTCCCCCCGCGTCGCGGGAGCGGGCCGGGAGATGCCCGGGGCCGTCTCTAGGCGTCTGTGGCCGTCCGAGGCAGGGCAGGGCCACGCTCCCTGGTCTAATCTCTATGTGTATGGACTACCGGGACTACACCACGGTATAGTGAGACTCCATGATATAGAAGATTTTGCTTTTAGTACATATTTATTTTATATGTGGACAGTTCATGTGGAAATATCGGCTGTGTATAATTCTATTTTATTATATAGATATCATCTAAAAATAATACTTATTAGCATGTCTAAAAATAGGGCTCCCCAGGCTCCTGCAACAGTAACTATGGACAACTATCTCGTAAAAATTGTTAGTAAAATAAATAACGAAAGGAGGATGTCCTTGGGTCTCAACAATTCCCCGCCACCCTCATCCCCATGTACAAACATTGATATCACTGAAGGGGAGGTGTTTAATCATCCGATTATTCTGGATTTATCTCCGGATGGTTCGGTGATGCAACAGCAAGATATCCCCCTAAATGAACATGTTGCTTTGCAAGATATCAGCATCCTGCAACATACCACCCCAGTTACCCCTACTATCCCTGTTGTTAGAGCAGTCAGGGCATGTAGAAAAGTTCTACCTAAGCGGGGGGGTTCCCGGATATCCCGTAAAAAGGCAGTAGTCCCCTCAAGCGACCCTATTAAAATAGGTGTAGATAGGGACAGTGAGGAGAGTGTGCTATTAGATACTACCCAGTTTAACTTTTTAGCAAGTTTATTAGAAACCAAAATAGATGGGATTATTAGACCCTTGGTAGATAAACTTAATATAATGGCCTTAGAGGTCAAGAGACTGGGAGACCTTGTAACCAAGTTGTCGTGTCCTGGCACAGCATTGTCGTTCGCCCAGGTAGCTGCCTCTAATCCCACGACCGGGCAAGGTAGCAGCGGCAGCACGGTGACCTTACAAGCCACCGGTCCTAATTTGGTAGCTCGGACAGAGAGGGTTTTACCTCTCTGAGAGGGCCCGCTTATTGACCCAAAGCAAGCAGTAGGCCCCGTTACCCATGGGACTGCAATTGAGGCAACCAAGGGTAAGGAGAGAGAGGAGGGTTGGACTGAGGTAAGACGTAAGCGTTTTATTAACTTACCACCAGAATGCGCACCCTATGTGGTTGTATTAACCAATGTACCTGAGGTAGTAAATGATACCGTTCTAGAATCACATGAATCCCTAAAAAATAAGACGGTGTCTTGGTTAAACAGGCAGTGCGGTTTTCCTACTGAATATTCTGACCAAATTCTAACTACCAGGAGGGTCAATTGGATTGGAAGTTCAAGGAAGAGCAGTAAAGGTGACTGTGTTATAGTTAATTTTAAGCACCCTCAACATGCAGCCACTGTTCTCCTAAGGGTGGCCTCTCTGCCTGTGTCTGACCATAAAGTGGGTGTACGCTCTCTCGCATTCTTTTATTGCCACCTTAATACCTCCTCTCAGGCCAGTACTAGTATTAGGAATGGTTTATTCCCACAGGCCTATGGGCCTGCACTTGTGACACCAATGTACAATCGATTTCATGCACTCCGTTCACTAGATTGTAATGATTGACTCCCTGTGCCTTATTTGTCGTTTGCCCAGGGAGAATATGATAACGGGGAAGAACTAGGAAAAAGCGATAACTCTGTTCCTATTTACCCAGAGTCAGTAATCTGCCTAGGGCACGAGGCTGAAGACTGCATAAGCGTAATCCAGGACAACAGGGGTGTCAGTAACACTGTTGAAGTCTGTGGCTTGGCTGATCGTAAGAGAAGGGAGATCAACCACGGTGGTCACAGCTTGAGGGGAATTACACTTGCTAGTTTGAATGTGGCAGGGATTAGGTCAATGGAGAGGGATCCAGCTTGGATTGATTTTGTTAACAATTATGATATCCTGTGCCTCCAGGAAACATGGAGCAGGGAAGAGATTACTTATGAGGGCTTTGAGTCCTACAACCTACCTGCCTATGGTTCAGGCCCAGGGCGAGCTAAAGGGGGCCTTGTGGTTTTAATATCTATTTAACGCCCTATCGTGGTGAAAAAACATCTGCAAATGGGTGTTCATGGGCAGATCCTTTGGCTTGTCGAGACTGGTGCTCGAAACATTATATTGATCAATTATTATAATAATATTTTTGACAATACCAGGTCCAAAGTGGTCCTCGATTTAGCTGTTGCCCTTGAAAATTTATGCTCAGATTCTAAGGTTGTTTTCGACTTCATTTGGGTTGGTGACTTCAATATTAAGTTATGTGAACATTCAACATTGGGGATTTGCGGGGTTACAACTAACGATGGCTGGGATGCTCCGCATTTTAGCCATGGCAGCTACGGAGATGAACTGCACAAATTAATGAGCTGTTATGATTTGGAAATTCTTGAACCCTGTAAAGATGAACATGGTCTAACTGTCCCTACATTTAAGAGCGGTCTAGGTGGCTCGGTCATTGATCATGTGATTATATCCTCCAATGTATTTTCTTGTTGCGCCACCCCAAATATAGTTGTCTGTAATACCAGTGATCATAATTGTATTACAATAGAAACTTCTTTCTGGGCAGATAAGCCAGTTATAGTGGGACCTACTGTTTCTAATTTGGAACCCCATAGGACTAATGGTGTTAGACTGAGATGGTCAGGAGATAAAGCAGGGGATTTATCTAGCTGTATTATTAAGGGGAGCTTTGCAGAAATGGACTCAATTTTAGCAAATGTTAATGACCATGAGAAGGTACTGCTGTGTTTTAATAGTATTAACTTAGCTATTAGTAGGAAATTTACCGGGAAAGCCAAAACTCTATCGAGGAAGAATCCAGGATGGTTTAGCCATCACTGTACAGTCTCTTTAACTTCCTTGAAGTCGGCATTATCGGTTAAACCTAGGGATCCTGTTTTAATTGCTAAATCAAGACTGAAATATAAATGCGCCCTTACTGAGAGGAAGAGGGAACTCCAATTGCAGGCATGGGATTCACTAAATTTAGCTGCTGAAACATCGAATACCACCCTGTTCTGGGCAACAATTAATTCCCCATTTCTTAAAGCGGACGATATCCCAGAACTAACCTCCACCGTGTCTAGTGAGGGGTGGATAACTCATTTTTCCAACATCTTTGATACAAATAGAACAGTGGCGGTGGAGCCCAAGGGGTGGGATGTGGTGCCTCTTGACATCACTCCCAAGGAAGTAGAATATTGCATTACACTTAGTAAAGGAGGCAAGGCGCAGGGCCCCGACGGGGTACCCATTGATGTCTATAAGACTGAACCCAAATTATGGGGACCCCTGTTAGCATCTGTTTTTAGGTTTTGCCTGCGGTTTGCGCACGTAGTGCGCAAGCGCTAAAAAACCTCTTGAGTTTAATATCGGCTTGATGACCCGCCTCTGTCTCTCATTGGCTAGCTCCATAAATGGAGGCTAGCCATTGGAAGACAGAGGCTGTCTATCACGCTTTCTCAGAGAAAACGCGATTCGGGGGCGTTTCGCGGTGTTTTTTTAAGCCCCGCCCCTTTGTCCCGGGCCGCGCTGCGATTGGCTGCCGGCCCGGGACACCCCCGTGACGTCATTCCCGGGCCGCGCTGTGATTGGCTGCCGGCCCGGGACACCCCCGTGACGTCAGCCAATCACAGCGCGGCCCGGGACCTGACTTGTTCTAAATTGCTAGCTATGCCGATTTTCCACTGCCGCTTGTTTCCTCTTGAGATGGTCTTCCCTAATAGCAACTCTCGGCAACATGCAGCGTTCTTTCCACTCTACAGCTCTTAATACACCACATAACTGCAGTGAAAGCCTCAGTATATCGGCAGAGGGAGAGTGTCTTGGATTTCAAAATACCTCATCCTTAATTATGAATACTCTTTCCGGTTCGCTGCATTCTGTAACGCGTGTAGAATCTTGAGTGTTTCCCCAGTGCAGTGCACTTGCAACTCTAAGCGGAGTGCCTGGATATGACGATGCTCTTCTCGGTTTTATTGCCTTCCACTCTGTTGCTGCTTCACAGCCAGGGTTACTGGAATAATGCTAATCTGAGTTTTTTTCAATTAGTTAAGGGGTTGCCATTGCCACATAAATCAGTCTTTAACAATTTGCATATTTTAACAAAATGCTTTTTTCTTCTTCAAACTGGTACTAAGGTGAAAACTGCCCAGACTCTTAACGTGTGGGAAAATATATGGTGCTTTATGCCGTATACTTTGAAATTTGCGCACAAGCTAGCCAGACATGCCACACAAGTCTTCCTTTTTTGCTTAATTGCAGGGTGTCCTGCTCATAGATAACCATGTGATAATGGGATTAAGTGAGCAACTTTTCTCATAATTTGAAATATAGCCATGATATTCTGACAGTTTCTGCACGATTTCCAATATTATTGGAGTGGAATAATTGCAAATTATGCGTAAACCTCTCCTTAATAGGAGCCTTCAAGGATTTCTTGTTTTGAATGCATGCTCCTAACCCAGCTTATATTTTCCTGGTTCACACGTTCTTGATGCAATATTACTTGAAAAGTATATGGCCGCATTTGTTTAGGCGTGTCATAAAACGCTTTAAAGGTCTCTCGTAACATATAATCAACAACCGATCATATAATAAAGCAAATATGTTTAAAGATAAAATACGTTGAGACATTTGCTGAGCCGAATTTGCGTGATTAAGAGAACGTATTGTAATATTGTGCTAACATATGAATCACAAAGCGGCTGAGCCTGTTCGGGCCGGGGCAGCCTCCAGGCGAGCGGGCCAATCACAGGCCAGGCTCGCGGGCTCCTCTCACTCAGGGCTTTGGTCGCTGATTATCCCAGAAATCAGGTGCATTGGATTGCCGCTGCTTGTTGATTGGGCGCCGGGAGTGAAGGAAAGAAAACACTCTCGGCCAGCTGACGAAGCGAGGAAACGGCTGACGTTAGCAATTTCAGAATACATAATGAAAAACATGCAATTATGTATTATAAAGATCATTGGAATGCCTAATATAATTTTAATATAAATGTTCTTGCTGTATTGTCCCCGTGCTAGAAACGTTAATGTTGTGTTCTTGATGCAATATTACTTGAAAAGTATATGGCCGCATTTGTTTAAGATTAAGAGAACGTATTGTAGACTAAAATGTCAGCTTATTTCATAGGCGAGAGATGGGAGTTTTTCTGTTTTTTTAGAAATGCACTTTCCGATTTGGGAAAAATTCCTGAGTTGGATATTCCTATTAGCATTTTCTGGGACCAGGCAGCCTTCCTATAACCAGAGAACTGAGGCGTGTGCTGAGTTGTATTGGTTACAATACCGTTCTGCGCATATGAGGATATGTGCTGACTTATTGACAAAACCGCTAATATTGTGCTAACATATGAAGTCTGGTATATATTCCCAAAACATGTATTTATTGTAATTAAGCCACATATCAATGAGTTGTATTGTTTGTAAAGCTATCGGTCTTATTTTGACCATTGTATTCAAACAATGGCCGCCCGTAGCCCTTAAAATCCTTTCTAAAATATGCGTGAAATGCATTTTTGTTTTGAGTGTAGATGTGACCCTCGCCACGTTTGGCCGGTAAAGCATTCCCCGTTTTGCTGCCAGGTGTTCTGTTTCGTGTTTGTTTCCCTCATATTTAAGACATGAGTTAGGGCTAGAATGTCATTAATGCCGTAAGGGCTTCCATCATCTGTCACAGGTGAGGCTCGTTGGTGCCACGGATCATCACTCCGGTTCTATGCATGCTGATAAGCAGATGGGGCTGCCCAGATGTAGTGTCCCGAACTCACCACAGCAACTGGAATGTTTTTTTTTAATTGAATGCTCAGTCATTGAACTATAAATATAGGGCCATGTTACGTTGGAATGTGTTCGTGCAGGGCACAGCTGTGTGTTGGTTTTTAGGTGAATGAGTGTATTGCTAAAGCACAAACACTTAACTCGGATTTTCTCGGAGTATGTGCAGCAGGCAGTATAACTGGAAAGGCAGGCAGTCCACGCCCAGTGTTTCCAAGATGCGCTCTCTTCAGCACATGCTCTCACTCTGAAAACAACCCGAGTTAACGTTATGCTTTTTAGAAAGTGCCTTGCATATAAACAGGAAGTCATCAATGCCGTGCAGGAACGCATTCTTTCATGACACCACCCCAGATCTTGTCTATGGGTTTAGTATTTATTGTCATCTCACATAGTTCTGTTTAATTATATTTCTCTTAAACCTGTTCCCCACTTATACATCTCTCCTGCGTAGTCAGCATCCATTCCACAATGCTATAGTTTACTGGTCCTCTCCAAAGACTGTAAAGAGAAAAAAAGTTTCTATTTTTCTGATGTTTAACCCATTACATTTCTAGTGCGCTAAAGTCTCGTAATCTTCCAGTTCTGCATGTTTGTTGTTCTGGCAATGTGCCCCGTTGTAGCATCAGCCAAAGGATGCCAGCTGGTTAATTCAAAGTATGTCTTTGTTCCCATATTTGAAGGAAACGCTTCCGTCGGTGTGACCTAGTCTGAAATGTAGCCCGTAGGACTCCCCGCTCCTCCAGATGGCCTACATCATGCTCCGAGAGAAAGGGCTTATCTTGGAATACGAACCCTCGCCACATGTAAGCGCTGCACACAATGTTCTTAAATCATAGACGAAACGTGCCATTATACGCAACCAAACAACAAGTATAAACACATAACCGTAGTACTCGGAAAATCAGTGCATCTAAATTGGACTTGAATAGTTATCAAACTTCGCGTCTTTTTTCGCTCATGAGCACATGACTTTTAGTATAGTTCTCGTTCTTTGCCCATATAAAAGAGACTAATGCATGTTTTGCTGATAACTAAATACGTTTCGTCCTTCACATATATTCGATTTCAACGGTTAGAAAGGCAACTCGGATTATTTACATATATTAACCCCTTATTGACAGGCATTCCAATTGTTCTGCCATCACCGCATGAAACGTCTCCGAGGCTGGCCCCGCATATTCTAAACATTACACAGTTAGTGCAGTTTAGGTGTTTTGTATAGCTACGCGTGCGTACAGATAGATGAATAGATGAGCTTTTAGGCAAACACGTGGAATACGTTCACTGGGTTTGTACTTTGCTTTACAAGTCTTCTGTGCTGCAGAAGGCTTCTGCATCATGCAAAGGGAAGCAGCTTTTAAAAACTGTCAGAATAACACTGCGTCACTCTTAAATCATATTTGGTTGCAGAATGTTTTGCTTAAAGAGAATGCAGTGTGTTAAGAGAAATATAAATCTGCATTTTAGTGACTTTTTACTGTGCATTTATTTATGTGTAATTGACGCATTTGTACACGTGACACGAACACTTTGTTTTTCTTGGTAACACTTGGAGGAAATGTTACCAAACAAACAAAACGCACCCCGCATAAAGCGAAGTACTTTCTCTGGGGTAGACCTTTCATTCATTTTTTATGTTACTTTTTCAAATGTAAAGATTCTTTATGGGAGATTGAATTAGAAATAATACTTTTTGTATTTCTGTATTATGCGGCCATGACCCTTTCGGTGGTGGTCAGAGGTTCTGGTGCCAACCTTCCGTTTTTAGGTCAGGCGGGTTCCAGTCTGGTTTCCCATCGGCATTTTGGAGGCCCATTGTTTGGGATTGTTTTTACCTCAGTCCCCAACCAAATTGTATTAAAGTTCACTTTGAATTCTCAGAGTGTAAACATACACATACTATAGTAATTTGTGACTCTCAGCCTCTTCGCTTAACAGAGTTTTTCTTTCGGATCAGTGAGATGTTTAAAAGCGCAATGAGAAATCTTGGTAGATTGTGATCACCTTGTACATGTCCACTCTTCTTAATATCAACAGAGTGAGCTGTGTGTGGGGGGGCTCTGTGTGGAGGGGCTCTGTGTGGGGGGGCTCGGTGTGGGTGTGTGTGGCATTTGCGAGAGATTAAGCTATTGGCATTGTAAATGACAATGCCATTTGTTTATCGGGGATCAAAAAGAAAACATAAATAAAAAAATTGTCATTTACAATGCCAATAGCTCTAACTTTTCCAAAGGCAAAACCGTTGCATTGTAAATGCTTGTTAATGCTGCTGTCTGTAGTGATGTGCCTGTTACCTGGGGACAATCAATTATTGTACCCATTTATAAAAAAGGCAGCAGGTCAGAGGCCAAAAACTATCGCCCTATATCCCTCCTTGACTCGTCGGTCAAAATTATGAGCCGGGTCATGTTAGTAAGATTGGAGGAATAGGCTGAGCAGGAGGGTATTCTGGCTAATAGCCAATATGGCTTCAGAAGGGGTAGGGGTACTCTCGATCAGTGCATCAATTTGGATCTGCTGATCAGGAAGTACACCGAGGCCAAACAGGGCTCCCTATACCTCTGTTTCGCGGATCTGAGCAGTGCTTTCGATCTAGTGGACCATCCCACCTTGTGGACCACCCTGCTCAATCTAGGTGCCCCAGAGGGTATAGTATTCTTTTTGGCTAGATTATATGACAACCTACAGACTTGCGTTCGTTTTGGTAAAGGAGGGGAATGTACCCCGAACTTTGAGGTCAAGCGGGGAATTAGACAGGGCTGCGTCTTGGCCCCACTTCTTTTCATTTTATTTATCAACGGGATTGATAAAGTTTTAAAGAAGGTTGGGGCAGATGCCCCTCAGATCCACGGCGACCCTATCCCAGTGTTATTATATGCTGATGACGCTGTTTTACTATCAAGAACGCCGATAGGATTACAGCGCCTAATGGATAGTTTCTCAGCCTTTATTAAAGAAAGGCAACTGGTGATTAACAAAGGGAAAACTGTAACAATGACTTGCGGAAAAAAAGGAAGTGTCCAAATGCCTTTTTTATTGATAAGGAAAAAGTCCAACATGTGGACAAATTTTGTTATCTGGGAATTACCTTTGCAAATGACAGGAAATGGTCCAGTGAATTCACCAATATCCGGAATAAAATGGCCAAGAATGCTTATGGTGTTTTTAGATTTGCCTCGAAAGTGGGGGAGAGGCGCACCTCAGACATGCTTAAAATTTATCAGGCAAGGTGTGTGTCTATTGCACTATATGGTGCAGGCATATGGGGCTACAGCCGGCATGATAGCTTGCAAATTGAAGAAAATTATTTTTTTTAAAAGCTTCTATGCCTACCTGTCTCAACCTCCAATGAATTGATCCATCAAGAGCTTAATATCCACTTTTTAGGCGATTTGTTATCCTTCAGGCCTTTGATGGTCTGGCGCTCCATCTGGCTTAAGGAAGAGAAGGCCTTTAGCAGATCTGTCATTGAGGATTGCCTTTTAATGGACAAATTTTTGGCGATCCCATGGATCAAATATGTTGTTGTCAGTTTTTCGGAAATCTATGGTGTTAATATTGTTAACGACCCATCTGCAGTATCCAATATTACTAAGTCTGATATGAAAAATACCTTTCTTGGATTTGCAGATAGAAAGCGTAAACTAGTCTCTGGATCATTATCTACTGTACTGTTTTATAATTCATTTGTTACAGGAGAAATGTTTCCATTATATCTCCTGATGGTAACTAGACAGTCACACAAGTTTGTACTTACAAGGTTGCGGTTCGGGATGGCACATTATTTAGTGGCCCATCCCCAGATTAAGAAACATCCGACAGGACCATGCATGTGTGACTCTATATCTACCCAAAGCACTCAGCACTTTCTTTTGTTCTGTGAACTGTACAGGGAACAGCGTACTATGTTTTTGAAACCTATGCTTAACAAATATGGTGTACGTACAGTTAAGGAAGCCATGGGCCTTATTTTAAATTTACAATCAGCAGATATTTGGTTTTATACTGCAACGTTTTTAAACAAATGCATTTATTCCAGGAAAAATATGACTTTTTAATGTATTACATTTATGGATTTTTTAAACTCTGTATTTTATCTTTTTTAATCATGATGTATTCACTGTTTTACCTGTGCTTTCATGGTCATTCATTTGTACCGAATAAAGCTTCATGAACTGAACTGAACTGACAAAGCATATATTGTACCTAACTTTAAACATTTTAAAATAAGGAGATTTGAGCAAGAAGATTTAAAAAATCATATATTTTTTTTTTAATACTGTTTTAAAGGACAGCAAATGTGGACCCCCATAGCAAATTCCAGTAAGTGAACATAGTTTTAATATTAACGTGAGATAGAATTAAGAAGGCAAAATGAGAGGGAGAAAGGATATGGAAAGGTTTAAGTATACTAGTGAGGGTATGGAATAAGTCTCCACAAAAAAAGAGAAGAGAGAAAAAGAAGGAGCACTGGGGAGGGTGAAATTAGACGAGTTTTTAAAATGGGAGACGAAGGTGGAGAGGATTGTATTAGCCCCTAAAAAAGGGTCGGAGAAGGAACACGGGAGGGAATAAAGTAATGTTGTCTCACTATCCCCTCCAGGAACAGCAATTTAAAACAAGAATTGGCAAAGGTTTCGCCTATGCGTCAAGGTTTTTTACATGTTGCACAGCAAAAAGCAGTATGACGCGGTCCGCATTGATTGCGCAAAATGTTTTGCACAACAGTCCCCACTTCTGTGCAATATGTAACAAGCATTTACAATGCAACGGTTTCGCCTTTGAAAAAGTTAGAGCTATTGGCATTGTAAATGACAACATTTTTATGTATGTGTTGGTTTTGAAAATAGATAAATAAATGGCACTGTCATTTACAATGCCAATAGCTTAATCTCTCGCAAATGCCACACACAAACACACAGACCCACACAGAGTCCCACACACATACATACCTACAGAGCCACACACAGAGCCACACACACACACAGAGCCACACACACACATACACAGAGCCACATACACATACACAGACAGACACACAGCCCCCCCCCCCCCCCCCCCACCCCTCCCCGTCGGGACGCACCCTCCAGGGCCAGCATGGATGGGAAGTCCTTGCAGTTTGAGTTGCCGGTGGAGTCGGTGATGCAGGGCTTCCACAAGTTGGACCAGAAGGTGGCCGTGGTGATGACCGTGCCGTCGATGCTCGACACCTTCTAGTAGTCGGTGGGCAGCGTGGAGCAGACCAGCACCCAGCCCAACAGGGCCAGCAGGAAGGCCACGGTCTCCCCCGCCATGCTGGACATGGTCACCAGCGAGGGGCACAGGTGTCAGAGCTGAGGGCACGGGTAAGGGCAGAGGGTACAGGGGTAAGAGCAGAGGGGTGAGAGCTGAGGGCACAGGGGTAAGAGCTGAGGGCACAGGTAAGAGCTGAGGGTACAGGAGTCCGAAGCGAGGGCCTAGGAAGAGCTGAGGGCACAGGGCAGGGTAAGAGCTGAGGGCAGAGGGGTTAGAGCTGAGGGCACAGGTAAGAGCTGAGGGCACAGGGGTAAGAGCTGAGGGCACAGGGGTAAGAGCTGAGGGCACAGGGGTAAGAGCTGAGGGCACAGGTAAGAGCTGAGAGTACACGGGTAAGAAGTGAGTGAGGGCCCGGGGTGAGATCAGATGGCAGAGGATTTAGAGCTGAGGGCACCTGCGATGGCAGAGAGCAATGCGGTAAAGCACCTTTACCTGCGCTCATATTTACTAAATTATCTTATCTGAATACTTTATAACTCATATTGCACACGTGGAATTTGCTCGTCCTTCACAGTATGCTTAGCAGGGGTCAAATCTGGTAAATGGTTCCGGTGCTGGGTAATTGTGCACAGACATTAGTAGCGGCCAGCGAGTATGAGAATGATATTCACACTGACCTTCCGGTGCGAAAAATACACTCATGACGTGTGTTGTGCAAAACTCTATTGCACCATTGCAAACCTACATAGCACTGACGCCATGACCGCAATCAGATCACCAGATGTTTATCACATTGTGTAAGTGCAAGAGACGTCACACCCGTCTCTGCCTCCCTGGGTGGAAGGTACAGAGTTAAGGTTTCACCTGTTCTGCACTTCACCCTTCCTGGTTGAGGAATGCGACCAGCAAGTGAGATCAGGCAAGGCCACCCTTCGAATGGGTCATATACAGACAGAGCTCACGTGATGGAAGGGCTGCTTCTAACCACCAGGGCCTCTCCCACCTTCTCCCACTATTATTCCCCACAAATATACACAATAATTTCACAAGTATAAGAGACTGGGTAATACACTGGTGCCCGCTGCCACATAAAGCACAATCAATCCGTATGTTTGTAGAGTGCTTATCGTCACCCGTGAGGGTATGCAGGCGCTACATTTAAAAAGTGCAAAACTATTCAAAAGAAAGTGCTAACTAACCTACAATTGCACGCAATTACTGTTCTAGTTAATAAAGGTGAGTTTAAGTGAGATAGTGTTACCCCTACCTTTCAGATTTCAACAAAGTTATCGTTGTTTTTAAAAAGCAGAATTCCGAAAGAGATCTGAAAGTGAACTGTGTATCTAACTAAGACTTAATGCTCGAATGGACAAACCAGCAGAAACAAGAGCGGCGCCTATTTCAACCTCTCAGCCTATACACACCACCTCATGCTCAGTCGACACCTGCTAATTACATACCCGAGGGACGCCGGGGGCAGAGATTCATCAACCCATTCACCTTGTCTAATGCATCTCTACTTTCTCTGCCAGGTGAGCTCTCCCACCGGCCTCAAACCCTGGTCTGCTCGCTCATTGTCCATGTGCTGAGGTCGGGTAAATCTATCAAGATTACCTAAAAGAAGCGGGAGCCAGGCAATGGAGGTATCCTGGCCACCCACTGCTTCGATGCCTTTCCTAAGCCACCAGGTTTGGAGCTTTCATGAGGCGACTTAAAGAAGCAGCCTTAGGGAACCAAATTACAACACAAATAATTTGTTTTTAAAGTCCTATGGGAACGGGCACACGGACAGTCTGGCCCAAATATTACAGGGGCAGTGGAAAGTGACCACTAGTAGATCAAAGTGTTTGAACTGAGATGCAATGACGTTAACAAAGGGGCGGAGAGCGAAAAAATCGCCGGAACGCCCACGAATCTGCTCCGACAATGACGGACAAATCTCTCTCCCAATGGCTAGCCTCCATTTATGGAGCTAGCCAATGGAAGAGAGAGGCGGGACAAAGCCCCATACTGTTCTAACATAAGATTTCGCCTGCGCGAACACTGCTGCGCAGTGCTACACCAGGCGAAACCTAAAAAAGAAACACAGCATAGGGGTTTGGATGTGGTCCAGCAACTTGAGGGAGGAGGGTGGGAAAGACACTGGAGAGTGGGTGAAATCATGGGGAGCTGGAAGAGGGAAAGAGAATGCACGCACGTTGGGACAGATTCAACACAAGTGGGGGCTTTTAAAGACATTGACAGTATCAAATCATTGATAAAGAGTAAAAATGATTTCTTCCAAAACTAGCCTATGAGGATCAAACATTTGCTGTTTCCCATGTATTGAAACCATGTGTGCATTGCAGAGACCAAGTGTTATTTATAATGCTCAATAAATATCACAGACTGCTCCTGGCCTACTGTAATCCAGGCCTTAGTGTGTTTCCCAGTTCAAGGTAACCACAGGATATGTTACCGAATTCATTACCCTCATGTCACGGGAAAGCATCTACCTGTCACCTAATTCTTGAAGTAAAGACTGTCAAACAAGTAGAGGTCTATGTCTACTCCACCTAGTAACATGCATTATAATGCAATCATTGGCGTTAGGAATATCAGTTATTATAGCCAAACATACTAAGAGTACACGTTCCAAAATGTACTATCCTGTTAAACGAAAGGCAAGGTTACGTTTAGCAGATGACGCCTCACCAAGGACGCAATGCTCTAGGACGGTCCTGGTTTTTTCCTTTACAAAGCACTAGTTTCATTTGTGGTAGTTCAATTGGATCAGCTAACATGTACCAGGACAACAACTTCCCAAAATGCATTAGGTTATTAAGCGAAAACACACAAGTTTGTAGCACTGGGTCTTTTTTTCGCATGGGGTCCTTTAAGCATAAAATCATGAGTGCGCACTCTTAATACTAGCAATGCAGCAACCTTATCGATGAGTACAGTCAGCAGATATGGGGGCGCTGACTCGTTTTTGGTGGTTGATGGTGCTGTTCTCGGGCTCACAACTAGCACTTTGATGGACAGCAGTGTAAACATGATATAAATGTAAGTTATCATGTTTAGGTCTTACCTTAACCTCATAGATGCTATTAAACATTCCTCCCCAGTGCTGCGCTGTCCATTGGAACTAGTGCTGAATGGACGTCCAATGGTCGTGCGCAGCACTGGGGAGGTAGTGCTGCCGTCGGCCAATGCACCGAGGCAGCACTTAAGGGGTTAAGAACCTCTCTGGAACATTTTTGTTCAGCTACAGTGCCATCCTTCAGAAACAGAAACCCACATGTGAAGCTCTGATGATACTCTGGAGTGGAGTTGTGAATATCCAGTCCGGCTGGAAATACAGACGTAAAAAATGTTTCTGGCGCGAACAGAGAAGTTGGTGATGGATAGATAGCACCCCACTTCAAAATAATACGAGCATTGACAAGGCCAATTTAAAGTAGATAAAAACAAAGTACTATGACACTGCCAGCATTAAGCGCATGCTGCTTTGCAGTATGACTTTAAACACCATGGGGGATTGGCAGTGGCAACAACAAGAGGGAGGAGGTTGAGAAAAATGTAAGTGGGAAACGGCAGGGTGGGTTTGAGAACGACTAATGTTTTTTTTAAGAAGGAGTTGGCCTAACAGCTGGGGTGGTCAACCTCGAATCTGGGGAACTGGGTTTGAGTCTCGGCAATGACGCTGAACATCCTGTGATTCTGGGCAAATCACGTAATCTCCCCGTGCCTAACAAAAAAAAAACAATGTGTCCTCTATGTAAAGCGCTCTGGTACCTGATTTGGGTCAAGTTCGCGCTATATAAAACTCTCTAAAAAAATAAAATAATAATGGACGGGTGGAGGAAGGAGGGTTAAAAATAACGGACGGCTTGATGGGGGACTAATGGGGTAATGGTGGGTGGGGGTTATCACCATTGAGAGCAGCAGGAGAAGGGCGGGCATGGAGAGGGACTGCAGAGGCAGCCAATCAATATCAGTCCATGCTGAAAAGTAATTTTAAACAAGCATTTACAATGCAATGGTCTCTGCATTTTTAAAGTTAGAGCTATTGGCATTGCTCATGACAGTATTTTTATTTATGTTTTTTTAACCCCTTCCATGCTCATGACGGAACGGTTCCGTCATGAGCGTCGGTTGGCCTGTGCTTATGACGGAACCGTTCCGTCATGGTTCCATTGGTTCTTTAGAACCTTCAGCAACGCAGCGGAATTCGCGCAGCGCTGAAGGGGTTAAAAACATAAATAAATTGCATTGTTATTGACAATGCCAATAGCAGGGCAGGAGAGCAAGCACAAGCAACGAGGGGGCAGGACAGCAAGCACAAGCAACGAGGGGGTGGCAGGACAGCAAGCACAAGCGCCGAGAGGGGGACAGGGGAGCAAGCACAAGCAACGAGAGAGCAGGACAGCAAGCACAAGCAACGAGGGGGGCAGGACAGCAAGCCTGAGCAACGGGGGGCAGGGGAGCAAGCACAAGCAATGAGGGGGGAGGACAGCAAGCACGAGCAACGAGGGGGGGCAGGACATCAAGCACAAGCAACGGGGGGCAGGTGAGCAAGCACAAGCAACGAGGGGGGGAGGACAGCAAGCACCAGCAACGAGGGGGTCTAAGGTAGGAAGCACAAGCAACGAGGGGGCAGGGAAGCAAGCACAAGCAACGAGGCGGGGAGGACAGCAAGCACGAGCAATGAGGGGGGGGCAGGACAGCGAGCACAAGCAACGGGGGGCAGGGGAGCAAGCACAAGCAACGAGGGGGGGAGGACAGCAAGCACGAGCAACGAGGGCGGAGCAAGACAGCATGCACGAGCAATGGGGGCAGGGGAGCAAGCACAAGCAACGTCAGGACAGCAAGGGGGGCAGGACAGCAAGCGCAACCAACTGGGGGCAGAGGAGCAAGCGCAAGCAACGAGGGGGGGGGGTCAGCAAGCACGAGCGTCACGACTGCACAACAGGCGCTTCTTACCGTATGGGTTCCTGCTTTGCCCTGCTGCAGTCAAGCCTCCTCATCAAAAGTAGACATGGACGAGCGACGCGCAGGGGGTGAATCCATCATCGTTCTTTAGCTCACTCCATCACAGGGTCCAACAAAAGAATAAACGGGGGCCTGAACCCTGACTGAGCTGCGCGTGAGGGTTTAGTGTGCAGCCGTGCTTGAAATGGGAAATTAAAGGTGCAGTTTCTGATTAATGCCGGGACTCTCCAATTAAAAGTATTACGTTTTTCTTGAAAAAAGCGGAGGTACCCTCCCTCTCAAAATTAAAAAAAATGCCGGTACTCTGTGCCGGACAGTACCGGGCCATTTAAAGCAAGTGTCACTGTGCAGGGTTCTGAGAAGCTGGGCCTGCACCCGCGCCACAGTGCTCCAAAGCTGCAGGTTCTCAGCACAACCCACTAAACTAAACGTAACCGCGGTTATTCAACCCCCAGTGTGAGCACCACAAAACAAACGTTGATTCACGTTAGAAGAAGCACGTTATTAGGCCCCGGGCAATGCTCTGGCTGTAGTCATGGGGGCAGCAAGAGGTTACTGGCGGTGGGCGGCTGAGCTGTCCCCCTGACCACATGCCTCGAGTGGTACAATCCGACGCTTGTTTCACGTCCTGCACAGCACGGAAGTACGCCATCTGCCCACTGGCCTGTCAGTCACCCGCCGCCTCGAACAGCATGCAGAGGGCAACCCACAGAGAGGCAGACATCTGGTCACTTCCTGTAAGACAAACTACACCCCTCCATAGAGAATAAGACAGCCACGAAACCGCACACACAGGCTGTACACCGATCGCAAAACAGGGAAACACAACTTTGAGCAGTCCAACCCTGTGTATCATCGAAAACGCAATGTCTGTGTAATACCTAACCAATACATGATCGACACAGTATATTCCTGCATAGTTCATCAGCCCTGAACAATAAATATCGCGCCTATGCAAAGCACACCAATTAAGGTCCTAAGTCAGTAATTATATGCTCTCTGCACATTATGTAACTTGTATATACCTTGTATAGCACATTACATATACCTCGATCATGGACTTAGTTTATTGCTTGTGCAGCTCATAAAATACACGTCCCGGTGTAAGACATGATGTACACGGTTTCTAAACAGTAAATATCCTGTTTGCCGGCTGCCCAGTATGTAAAACATGCATCAATATACAATAAGCAATCTGTTTGTCGCTGTTCCGCGTACTGTAAAAACCTACACATCCCAGGTGCATTTTATTTGCGCATTTCCTATAAGAAGTACAAAATGTAATAGTCGAAACTGCCCTGAACAGAACTAACTAGAAGTCCCCTGTAGAGCATACAACCTACACATTACATGCCCTGTAACGTACACAAAGATGTATGATGCCTAGAAGTGCACTCCAGAGTATTAAATGCACCCCAGAGGCCTCCACAAGATACTCCTCTTTATGCATCCCCTCTCCCGTGAGGTTGCCGTCACCTATAACCAGAGCCATTGGCATTATGAGATTGTGGGCACACAGTGTTTTTCGTATAATTAAAGCTTTACCGCATTTGCCACACAATCCACCATCTGCAGCACAATTTCAAGATTTCAGCATCCGAAAATGGACTCAAGCTGAAACATATCAAAATGTTACGCAAAGGCACCACAAGTGGAGCTACAAAGTGGCAGAGCCTTCGCAAAGGGCATCTGACTACCTTCCAGCTACCAATTGTTTTATTCAGCTACTGCTGTTAATGAGGGGAAATCTTCCCAGACCTTATTAATGTGCGTTAAAATGACAAAACAGAGAAACCGTACTGCCACCGAGTGCCCTGCATTAGGCCACTGTTAGACCTGACATCATTGGCTTGAGTCTCTCCTCCATTTTTTCTGTTTTGCCTCTACTGTTTTACGATGTTTTGCTGGTATATGCTTTGGGCGCCGTGTCACTGCTGATCAGTGCCATAGCGCAAGTGCTCCCGACGTTAAATTGATGTATTGATTGTATCCATGTTTGGCTTATTTGGTTTACTGTCAGTCCCTAGTCTAGTGCACCAGGAGTGCCGGGGCTTGTAAATACAAATGCCGCTCGTGGGCTTGCAGCACGTGTTGTGCCACCCACACGAGCGGCCTCGTAAAAGAATGTCTACGGGCCGGTCATTGCGAGACCCACGTGCAGTCTGGTACTGTCACGCCGGCTGCGCAAGTATACCTACTTGCCAGCCCCCAAACCTTCCCTTGGCTTCATGTTAGTCACCCCTATGGTAGGCCCGCGGGCAGGGTGCATTGTAAGTATAAGGTAGGACACGCCTGACCAAGTTGGCATGTCCTGATAGTGAAGTACCGCCATCTTCGTTCTTCATTATTGCGAGGTAGCCTGCTCTCCATTAGTTAGAATGGGCTGCCGGGATTATTAATGCTATGATCCTAGCTGGCTCGGGGAGCATGGTGCAATGTCGAGTTTGGTATCCCTGAACTCTGGGTTTAATTACGCATCCGTTGGTGTGGATGGTTTTTGGACTCTGGGTTTGAAACTAGCACTTTTAGAAAGTGTCTATTTTCTTGTCTAACCATATCTGGTTTCTGCTGGTCTTGCGTGTGTGTGACAGGAGCTGGGTGGCTCCAGAGGTCTGGATGAGTCAGTGTGGGATGAGTGGGACATTTACGTTGAGAGTAGGGGGAGAGTAGTTGTTGATAGCCTGCCTGGCCTGATACAATGCCGGCTCCACCTCCTGCCTAGCGGCTGATGGCTCTGTGCCTGCCATGGACGATCCTAGCCCCACCTCCTGCCAGGAGGCCGATAGCTCTGCTCCTGCCAGTGTCAATGCTGGCTCCACCTCCTGTTGGGCGTCTGAGGACCCAGCCCTGCTCAGTGAATAGGCCAGGTCCTTCTGCCTGGCTCCGCCCACAACAGACCCAGGATGTTGGGAAATCCCCGGCATAGACAAAGGGATCAAAGACGAAAAGGGGTATAAGAGAAGGACCCCTGAACTAGGAAATCAGATCACTTCTGACAAGGAACCCTGTAACCAAGGACAAGAGGCCTGCTGATCTGAGGACTTGCCTACCCCTTCTGCCAGTGTGCTGTTGTTGGGGGAATCCTGCAGTGCTTCTTTATTTTTGCCAAGGAACCAGGAGAGAGGAACTGTGTGTGTACTCTCACGCTTGCTAAGAAAATCTCCAAGGACTGGAAGAGTGCCAGTCTCCTGCTGAAGTCACAGGGCTAAAGGACTTCACCTGCTAAAGTGCTATTCGCTGGAAGCGAGAATCCAGCACCTCTGAAAGAACCAGCAATCACGACGACAGGACGCCGGGCCCGACCGACGCCAGCAGCAACGCCAGTGAGTGGGAGTACGGCTCTAGCTCTAGAGGACCTTGTGTCTGCACCGCTGCTGATCGCATCAACCGTGTGCCCTTCGACGCCGTGAGCGCTGCTCACTCTGTGCAACCGCATCATCGACGACGCCTGCTGAGGCCTGATCGACACCGAAGACGCGACGCCGGATTGCTCGACGCCGCTGATCATCGTGTGCTTCATTTTCCTAAAGGTACTGTGTTGTTGGGGGTCCGTGTGACTCCAGGCCCGACGTAGCGCTCCTCGCGGTCAACGCCGAACCTGTGGATTAACTTTACCTCGACGTCGTGTAGCTCCCGTGTGAGTTACCCTGTTGCTAAGAACTGTGTTTCCAAGAAGAAGATTCGCTTGATACTAAAGACTTTTTGTGCTAAAGAAGAAACTACCTTTGAACTATCCTTTTTCCCTTCCCAGAGTATTTATTACGATTGTGTACAGTTTTTCGTTATTTGGTCTTGTGCTAAGCCTTATATAAAAATACTTATTTTTATAATACTACGGTGTCGTGTCCATTTGTAGTGTATTCACTTTATTACTGTATGTGGTCATAATTGCTTAACACACAGCCTCTGAGATAAGCCTGTTCTGCTCTGCCAAGCTACCAAGGGAGTGAGCAGGGGTTATCGAAGGGTGTGATCCCCTTGCCCTGACTAGAAAAGGAGTGTCCCTATTTGTCAGAAGTGCATACCTCTGCCAACTAGAGACAGCCGGTTCTAACATTGGTGGCAGCGGTGGGATTTGGACCTTGCATTTATGACCCATGTACAGTGATCAGTGTGCGCTACATAGTGAAAGCAGACCATAACGCAGTCACAATCTAATTTGGAAGGATCCTATTTTTGTTCTCCGCTTTTCTGAAACTTGATTTTTTGAACACTGCCAGTTTTAACCATGAGTGACAACGGAGTCACTGCCCCTGCTGTCGTTGTTGTGGAGGAGTTCGAGAGGAATAAGCTTAAGAAATACAAGAAAGATGAGCTGAAACACTTTTGCGACCAGTTTAAAGTTCCTACCACAGGCCTCTCGAGAAAAGATGATTTTCGTAAAGCATTACAGGCCTGGTGGGAGTCCAGAGATCCCTCTGATGTGGTGGTGGTACCCACAGAGGAAGGGGATGAGGAGGTGCCAGTGAATGGGCCTGTGTCCTCTCCCGGTAGCAGTGTTTCCTCCAAAGGTCTTTCCCCTGAAGAACGAGAAGAAAGGGCGAAAGAGCGTGCATACAACATGGAAATGGCAAGGCTAAAGATAAATGGGCAGTTGGAGTTAGAAAATGCAAGAGGTAGAAGAGAAGCTGATTTGGAGATCAAAAAGTTAGAGTTTGAACGAGAGAAGTTAGCTTTGGAGCGTGAAGCCAGGTTGAGGGAGCTGGATATCCAAGCTAAAAAGTTAGAGTTGAATCCCTCTGGTGGCAGCATTCCATCTGAGCCTGCAGAAAGTAAGTTTTATTTTCCGAAAGATGTGATAAAAGATTACAATAGGAATGAAGATATTGGTCAATGGTTTAAAGCATATGAGTTAGCATTGTTGGCCCACCAGGTCCTTGAGAAGAATTGGGGAGCGGGGTTGTGGGGTCGCTTTGTGAATGAGGGAAGAGATACCCTGTTAGACATGCCTGTTGCGGATAGGATGTCGTATGCTCATATGAAAGATGCTTTAATGTTGCGGTATGGCCTAACCCCCGAGAAGTACAGACAAGCTTTTAGAGAATGTAAGAAGTTGCCTGGTACGACGTGGGTTGAATATGTGTCTTATTTTTGCAGAGCCATGGATGGTTGGGTAAAGGGCAGCAAAGTGGAAAGTTATGAAGCTCTTTATGATTTGTTTGCTTGGGAGCATTTGTCTAATAACTGTTTTCCAGAGCTGCGCCAGTACCTGATTGATAGCAGGATATATAACCCTAGAAAACTTGCTGAGGAGGCGGACCGCTGGGTCAGTACCAGGGTCCACAAGGGTCCAGTGGGAGACTCAGCCAAAGGTGGGCAGGGTCCCCAGCAGAAGAGTGGGGGGGACAAGGGTAAACAGAAGGAGTCTCAGAAAGGGCCCCAAAGTAATCCCCAAGGGAACCAAGGGAAAGGTTCCCAGCCTCCCCCTGAGAAGAAGCCAGGGGCCCGACGGGTAAACCTGTTCATAGGGGCCCCCTAACCTGCTACGGTTGTGGGCAGGTGGGACACCGGTTTTATGACCCCCAGTGTCCCAAAAAGGATTCGAATGCACCGCCGCGTGCACTCCCTCGTCAGTTGGCGAGTGTAGCCTTGGGAGGGGAGGAGATGGTTGTCCATGGTGGGAGGGGTCCCGCAGAAATGTCCCTGGTCTCGCTAGGAGACATGCAAATGGTCCCTCCACCCCCTCTGCCTAGTAACACTAGTAAATATAGGCAGTGGGTGACCATTAATGGCCATAGAGTGGAAGCTCTCAGAGACACCGGAGCGAGTGTGACAGCTGTCAAGTGTCACTTAGTGTCCAGAGAGCAGGTGGTTCCCCACGCATTCTACCCCGTGATAGCTGCCGACAACTCCCAGAAAGAGTGCGAGGTGGCTCAGGTTTCCTTTGAATGGGGGGGAGTTTCAGGTACTCTTCAGGTTGCTGTGAGGCCCGCCATGCCTGTCGATTGTCTCCTGGGCAATGATTTAGAAGACTCCCCTTGGGCTAAGGTGGAGAGGGAGGCGCACTTGAAAATGTTGGGCGTGCCAGAGTGGGTGTGTGCAACCACTCGATCCATGACAGCGAGTAAGGGTGTTGATGGGGTCCCGGAGCCTGAAAGTACGGCCCAGGACCCAGCTGTGAAGAGAAGAGGCAGGAGGCGCGGGAAACCGGCCCCCGTAGTTCCCGTGGTCCAGGAGGAGGTAGACCCTGAGGGGGATGACCTGGAGCCCACAGGGGAACAAATTCCCGAACTGGGAGATCTGCCCGAGCTGACCCATTGGCAGCAGGATGGTGGTCCCTCCAGGGAGGAATTCTGTGCGGAACAGAAAGTGTGCCCTTCTCTCGTGGGCATGAGGCAGCAGGCCTCAGCCCAATCCTCAGGTGATCAGTCAGGGTCACATTTTGTGTACTGGGAGAACGACCTCCTGTATAGCGAGCCTAAGGCTGCTGAGCCTGGGTCAGCCCGTGTTCTGGTGGTACCCCAGCGCTTCAGAGCCTTCCTACTGGGTTTGGCTCATGACGTTCCGTTAGCTGGACATCTGGGGCAGGACAAGACCTATGACAGGCTTGTCACCCATTTTTATTGGCCTCAGATGCGTAGGGATGTAGACATCCATTGCAAGACTTGTCGCACTTGCCAGGCAAGTGGGAAAAGCGGGAGGAAGCAGAAGGCTCCCCTCCAACCTTTTCCAGTGGTCAATACCCCCTTTGACCGGGTGGGTATTGACATTGTTGGGCCCCTGGACCCCAAGACAGCCCTGGGCAACAGGATCATCCTGGTCTTGGTGGACCATGCCACAAGGTACCCGGAAGCCATCCCTCTCAGAACAGTGACGGCCCCCGTGGTGGGACGGGCACTGATGGGTGTTTTCTCCCGGATGGGGTTCCCCAGAGAGGTGGTGTCAGACTGAGGCACCAACTTCATTTCGAACTATATGAAGTCTCTGTGGAAGGAGTGTGGGGTAACCTACAAGTTCACCACTCCTTACCACCCTCAAGGAAATGGGCTGGTTGAAAGATTCAACCGGACCCTGAAAGGCATGATTATGGGTCTTGAAGAACCAATGAGGCGGAAATGGGACGTCCTCTTGCCATGCCTGTTGTTTGCTTACCGTGAGGTGCCGCAGAAGGCTCTAGGGTTCAGCCCCTTTGAGCTCTTATACGGTCACCCGGTAAGAGGACCTTTGAGTCTGGTCAAGGAAGGTTGGGAGCAATCTCCCAGGAAACCTCCCCAGGATGTATACAGTTACATGCTGGCCTTTAGGAACCAGACTAGGCGCTTCAGAGATCTTGCTCAGGCAAATCTGGAGGCCAGCCAGGTAGAGATGAAGCGGTGGTACGACCGGAATGCCACTCTGGTTGAGCTTCAGCCTGGTCAAGAATTGTGGGTCATGTCCCCTGTGGAACCTTGTGCGCTCAAGGACAGGTGGACTGGACCGTTTAAGGTTGTGGAGAAGAAGAGCGATGTCACCTACTTGGTGGACTTGAAATCTCCCAGGAACCCCTTGAGGGCCCTGCATGTCAACCGTTTGAAGCCCCACTTAGAAAGGTCTGAAGTGGGCATGCTCCTAGCTACAGATGATGGAATGGAGGAGGAGAGTGAGCCTCTTCCTGACCTCCTGTGTGCTAAAGAGCAAGACGGGTCAGTGGATGGTGTGGTCCTCTCTGACACACTGACCCTTGAGCAGAAACAGGATTGTCGCCAACTGTTGGGACAATTCCCGGATCTGTTTTCCTTGGTTCCGGGTGTCACTCATTGGTGTGTCCATGACGTTGACACCGGAGACAGCCCTCCTGTGAAGCACAAGGCTTACAGGGTGACTGACAAGGTCAGAGCGTACATTAAGGAGGAGGTCTCCAAAATGTTCGCGTTAGGGGTGATTGAGTCCTCTAGCAGTCCTTGGGCCAGCCCAGTGGTCTTGGTCCCGAAGGCTGCAGCGCCTGGTGCTTCACCAGAACTCCGGTTCTGCGTGGATTACCGAGGACTCAATTCAGTCACGAAGACTGACGCGCACCCCATCCCCAGAGCTGATGAGCTCATAGATCGGTTGGGGGCTGCCCGGTACCTTAGTACGTTCGATTTAACAGCTGGGTACTGGCAGATCGCCTTGACTGATGGGGCAAAAGAGAGGTCAGCATTCTCCACACCAGATGGGCTATACCAGTTCCGGGTTATGCCCTTTGGGATGAAGAATGCCCCTGCCACCTTCCAGAGGTTGGTCAACCAGGTCTTGGCGGGACTGGAGGATTTCAGTGCAGCCTACCTGGACGACATCGCAGTGTTCAGCGCCAGCTGGGAGGAACACTTGCGCCACCTCCAGGAAGTGTTGTTGGCCCTGCGCGGAGCAGGCCTCACAATCAAAGCCAGTAAGTGCCAGATTGGGCAGGGTTCGGTGGTGTACTTGGGGCACCAAGTAGGGAGCGGCAAGGTTGCCCCCCTGCAACCCAAGATTGATACCATCCTGGCTTGGGCGCCGCCCAAAACCCAAACTCAGGTGAGAGCCTTCTTAGGACTCACGGGTTATTACAGGAGGTTTGTCAAGGATTACGGCAACATTGTGCACCCCTTGACGTCGCTGACTTCCAGGAAGCAGCCACGAAATGTGATCTGGACTGATGCCTGTCAAACGGCCTTTGACACCCTGAAAGCTGCAATGTGCACAGCACCTATACTCCAGGCACCCGACTTTTCGAAAGAATTCATTGTCCAGACGGACGCTTCAGAGCATGGCGTGGGGGCTGTTCTAGCTCAGGTGAATGAAGAGGGCCGAGACTTGCCTGTAGCCTTCATCAGTCGGAGGTTACTTCCCAGGGAAACGAGGTGGAGTGCGATAGAGAGAGAAGCATTTGGTGTGGTCTGGGCGCTGAAGAAGCTAAGACCCTACCTGTTTGGGACTCACTTCCGGGTTCAGACAGACCACAGGCCCCTCAGATGGTTGATGCAGATGAGGGGTGAGAATCCGAAACTGTTGAGGTGGTCCATTTCTCTCCAGGGGATGGATTTTACTGTGGAACACCGCCCTGGTACCGATCACGCCAATGCTGATGGTCTGTCCAGATTTTTCCGCCTTAGTGATGAGGACTCCCTAGGTCAAGGGTAGTTCTCCCCACATTTCAGCTGGAGGGGACACGTGTTAGACCTGACATCATTGGCTTGAGTCTCTCCTCCATTTTTTCTGTTTTGCCTCTACTGTTTTACGATGTTTTGCTGGTATATGCTTTGGGCGCCGTGTCACTGCTGATCAGTGCCATAGCGCAAGTGCTCCCGACGTTAAATTGATGTATTGATTGTATCCATGTTTGGCTTATTTGGTTTACTGTCAGTCCCTAGTCTAGTGCACCAGGAGTGCCGGGGCTTGTAAATACAAATGCCGCTCGTGGGCTTGCAGCACGTGTTGTGCCACCCACAGGAGCGGCCTCGTAAAAGAATGTCTACGGGTCGGTCATTGCGAGACCCACGTGCAGTCTGGTACTGTCACGCCGGCTGCGCAAGTATACCTACTTGCCAGCCCCCAAACCTTCCCTTGGCTTCATGTTAGTCACCCCTATGGTAGGCCCGCGGGCAGGGTGCATTGTAAGTATAAGGTAGGACACGCCTGACCAAGTTGGCATGTCCTGATAGTGAAGTACCGCCATCTTCGTTCTTCACTATTGCGAGGTAGCCTGCTCTCCATTAGTTAGAAGGGGCCGCCGGGATTATTAATGCTATGATCCTAGCTGGCTCGGGGAGCATGGTGCAATGTCGAGTTTGGTATCCCTGAACTCGGGGTTTAATTACGCATCCGTTGGTGTGGATGGTTTTTGGACTCTGGGTTTGAAACTAGCACTTTTAGAAAGTGTCTATTTTCTTGTCTATATCTATCGGTATCAATAGGAGACTAGCTCTAGAATGGATTAATCTGACACGGTTATGGTAGATTAATATTAGTTATGTAGCGACTCAGTATTTTGCCGGGTGGCAATGGCACCTCTTGGGTGTCTTTTGAAAGCCCTCACCCACCAACCTAGTTGGTGGCATGCTTCATCATCGGGCCCACCCAGTGACACCTAGCGTGTCCCGGGTGTGCTTCGACGCCTGATTACAGCGGAGCAGGTATGTCACTGTGTGTGCGGTGTGAGGTGCTAAGGTAAGTGAAGTTAAAACGGCTTGGCAGATGGTCCCTGGGGTGAGGATACTTTATTAAAAGGGCCTCTGCCAGCGGTTAAAAATAAGGCTGTGGGACGTTAGAGGCGGGTTACGACCTCCTACGTCCTTGAGTAGTCAACATGTTTCAGCCAGTGCCTTATATTAATCTGGCTTTCATCAGGACAATAAATATGTGTGGGTTAAAATTAGGGGTTGTGTAGTGTAGTCTATGTGTCTACACGCCCTAAAGTGTATCTAGCTGTGAGAGGGGGGATTCCCTTCTCAAGATCACCTGTACATTTAACATTGAAGACAAGTACAGGACAGACATGGGAGAAACAGAGTCACTAGAAAGTATGGGTCATGAAGTGTGACAGCCGACATAAATTGCGAAAGGTGCAGACTATGAGCGGCTCAAGTGTAATGATATTGGTGGTATCATTAATGTGGTATCGCACTAGAACTTCGTAGGTGAAGTGGTTAAAACAGCGGTAAAAAAATTTACAGTGAAAGGTGAAGAGTTGTGGCGCAAGGAACATTTCTTACGCTTTCAATGCTTGTTGATAGCTCCAAGGTATTTGAAGTGGCAGGGTGAAGCCCTAGTTGGGGGAGAGAAAGGTAGGACCATTGGGATTAGGGAACCTGTAGGAGAAAAGTGGGGAGCGCTTACCCTTGGTGGTGATACTCAGCATACTCACAGGATTTCTGGCCAGCACCAGCGTGGGACCTGTTGTGCCTCCTTCGCAGAACCGGTAGAGAATGACTGCTGTGACCGGCTTTTATGCTGTCATAGATTGAGTGATTGACCCCACCTGTTGGGAGAGTAATGGTAGAAAGACTCGCGGGAGGGTCTGAATAGCACTCAGCTGTGTTAGGCATGGAGCGCGTTAGGGTCTGAATAGCACTCAGCTGCGTTAGGCATGGAGCGCGTTAGGGTCTGAATAGCACTCAGCTGCGTTAGGCATGGAGCGCGTTAGGTGTGGAGCGCTAGAGTGAGCGTCTGCAGCTGCCGGGTGCCGGGTGCGGCTGAGTATTGCGCATGCGCGGCCGAAAAGCGGCCCGCGCATGCGTGGAGAGCAAGCGCGGCCGGAATTCGGCCCGCGCATGTGTCAGGAGTAGTGTTCTGGTGCGCGAATGGGAGATTATCCCTGTTCGCGCTAAGGATGAAAATTATCCTTCGTGGTGTAGCTGGGGTGGAAATTGACAGTGCACCAGTGTAACATAAACACGGGGGGACTTCTCCATGATCTACTGTTGGGGGGAGTATCTGTTGGAACTGGGTGTTTGGCAATAATGCACATAGGTGGCACATGGGTGGCACAGCTAATACTTGCTCATTGCACCAACTACTCTCAGGTGCCAGGATGGCGCAGAAGTATTAGATGGGGCCTACCTGGGGCAGGTAGAGGTCAGGGGGCGTACTGTCCTGGTTAGTGGATATTATGGCAGGTCCATTAGGATAAATGGCCTGGTGGTTTCACTGGCATCATAGGGTCAAGGAGTTCCAGGGAATTGCGTCATTGAGCCCATCAGTAGCTGTGGATAGACGATATATCCATCTTGTGAATAGGCCAGGTGCTTCTGCCTGGCTCCGCCCACAACAGACCCAGGATGTTGGGAAATCCCCGGCATAGACAAAGGGATCAAAGACGAAAAGGGGTATAAGAGAAGGACCCCTGAACTAGGAAATCAGATCACTTCTGACAAGGAACCCTGTAACCAAGGGCAAGAGGCCTGCTGATCTGAGGACTTGCCTACCCCTTCTGCCAGTGTGCTGTTGTTGGGGGAATCCTGCAGTGCTTCTTTATTTTTGCCAAGGAACCAGGAGAGAGGAACTGTGTGTGTGTACTCTCACGCTTGCTAAGAAAATCTCCAAGGACTGGAAGAGTGCCAGTCTCCTGCTGAAGTCACAGGGCTAAAGGACTTCACCTGCTAAAGTGCTATTCGCTGGAAGCGAGAATCCAGCACCTCTGAAAGAACCAGCAATCACGACGACCGGACGCCGGGCCCGACCGACGCCAGCAGCAACGCCAGTGAGTGGGAGTACGGCTCTAGCTCCAGAGGACCTCGTGTCTGCACCGCTGCTGATCGCATCAACCGTGTGCCCTTCGACGTCGTGAGCGCTGCTCACTCTGTGCAACCGCATCATCGACGACGCCTGCTGAAGCCTGATCGACACCGAAGACGCGACGCCGGATTGCTCGACGCCGCTGATCATCGTGTGCTTCATTTTCCTAAAGGTACTGTGTTGTTGGGGGTCCGTGTGACTCCAGGCCCGACGTAGCGCTCCTCGCGGTCGACGCCGAACCTGTGGATTAACTTTACCTCGACGTCGTGTAGCTCCCGTGTGAGTTACCCTGTTGCTAAGAACTGTGTTTCCAAGAAGAAGATTCGCTTGATACTAAAGACTTTTTGTGCTAAAGAAGAAACTACCTTTGAACTATCCTTTTTCCCTTCCCAGAGTATTTATTACGATTGTGTACAGTTTTTCGTTATTTGGTCTTGTGCTAAGCCTTATATAAAAATACTTATTTTTATAATACTACGGTGTCGTGTCCATTTGTAGTGTATTCACTTTATCACTGTATGTGGTCATAATTGCTTAACACACAGCCTCTGAGATAAGCCTGTTCTGCTCTGCCAAGCTACCAAGGGGGTGAGCAGGGGTTATCGAAGGGTGTGATCCCCTTGCCCTGACTAGAAAAGTAGTGTCCCTATTTGTCAGAAGTGCATACCTCTGCCAACTAGAGACAGCCGGTTCTAACAGCCACATGTTGCTTGGTGCCTGCACTCAAACGTTTCTTAGCCCACAACACCTGCATGGTCCCAGCCAGTGATAAAAGGGTGCCGCCTGTCTTCCAGCAATCACCAATCTGCTCCACAGGCACTCTCGCGAATATGGTAACCGAGAGAACATTTCTCGAAAAACAAGCCCTAAAACCACTTCCAATGCAGATCATCTGCAATGGCAGTCATTTGTCAAGAGAAGAGAGCGCTGTCAAAAGACCACATGGAGGCCACGGCTCCCTTGGCCAAGACATGGCCAGATAGACCCTCATAAAGATCAGTCTGTTCAACGGGGGGCAGGGGAGCAAGCACAAGCAACGAGGGGGGGCAGGACAGCAAGGGGGGGCAGGACAGCGAGCACAAGCAACGGGGGCAGGGAAGCAAGCACAAGCAACGTGGGGGGGACAGCAAGCGCGAGCAACGGGGGGCAGGGGAGAGGACAGAAAGTACGAGCATCACGACTGCACAACGGGCGCTTCTTACCGTATGGGTTCCTGCTTTGCCCTGCTGCAGTCAAACCTCCTCATCCAAAATAGACGTGGACGAGCGACGAGCTGAGCCAAGGGTCTGGGAGCAGAGTCTGCTCACACTGCCTGCACGCGCCAGTCGGCCTTCTGATTGGTTAATAAGGAACACCAATCAGAGAGCTGACTTGAGCGTACAGGCAGCGTGATGAGGGGCGTGCTCTCTCCCGATGACGTCAGGGAGAGAAAGAAGAGAAAAAAAACGACCCCAAATCGGGAAAAGACGGGGCTTAAAGGGAGTGACGCCCCTCTCCTCCAATGGCTGGCCAGCATTTACGAGGCCAGCCAATGGAGAAAAGGGGCGGGTTCAACCCCCATACTGGTAAATATTAAATCTCTGACTGAGACTTCGCAAGCGCAGCCTACGGTCCTCGACCTAAAAAGGATACCTGCAGAAGTCAGCAGTGGAAGGACACTGGCCACCAGAAGCAGTACTTGGTCCTAGTTCCACTGCAGGACAAAGACTGGAAGCTCAGGAGGAAGACGGAGGTGAGGAGAAAATACTGACCTATGGGAAGCAAGGAAACGAGTGCATCGAAGCTAGTCATTGGTAAGTAAAGAATAGTAATGGGCAGGCTCTAATCCCTCTTTAAGATTTCTTTTAAATAAATGCAAGAGAGGCAAAACCTAAAAAGAATTGGTTAAACGTTTCCCTTGATGAGAAGGTTCTATTATGGGAAAGGTCTGGGCAAGGATTAAGGGTGAAAAGGAGTTTTGCAAATCTTGTAGAAAACAAGCATTGCCATAGCCAATAGGCTTGGGTTTAATGTGCTAATACATGTAAAGAAAGGCATTCTTAGGCATGCAGTTGTGCATGCTCCGGCGATTGTGCATGCATTATCAGCAAGGATGTGACGGAGGGAGAGGCAGGGAGGTGGAGAATAGTCCCTCATTCATTACAATGTGTGCACTCTATTGGAGGTGGAAGTACACACCAAATAGCCAGCATCATTAGTAGGTAGATTCATAGTTATCTGGGCTGAGCCAAGATGTTGTGACGAAGTTTCAGGCGGTGGCTGAAAGAGGCTGGGTAAAAAACAGGGAATGGTTGAAGGAGTTAGATCAAAAGCCCAATAGATATATACTGGAAACAATAGTTCTGTTTAGACAGCTGTGCTTTCAAAACCAGGTCTAAATAATAGCAAATGGAATCCATTTCCAGGACTGAAGACATTTATATCTTAAAAAAAATATATGAATGGCAAAAAGAGTGGCTCTGTGAAATGGTTTCTACCCAATAGAAAATGCCATTCAATTTGAGGATTTCGATTTAGTGGTTTAGGTCAAATTGTTGTTAGGTCAAATTGTTATTCATAAACACTGTTCTATTAATGTGTTCTTCCATGTAACGCAGTGAGCTCAGATGTGTTGCTGTCCAAACTTTGGTAATCTTTTCAACATTTTCTAACTTGTTTTTAGGGTCGACCCTGCGAGTGCATGCTCTAGCGCATGCTTCTTGCCTGTGAGCCACTGTTGTATACAAAAAAGGACTTGGAGCCCGCCCATTGTTGGCTTTACGACACTGTTCTTTAAAGCATCCTTAATTGACTGGTACTGGCCCAGCATCACTTTGATAATTGCTGTGGAGCAGGGATCAAGCACGGATTGATTGAAGTTAATCTGTGTCTGTCCGCTGCTCCCAATGTGATTGAGGTTCTATTTCTCCCTCGCTCCCCTCATCACCCCTGCCTGCTGCTCCCTCCATAGCTGTTGCCCTTTTTTCCACATTTTTTTTGTCTTGCTTCTGACCTGGATGCATGCTGATGGTGACATGATTTCAGTAAGAAATACACAAAATGGGGTCTAGAGGAGGTTTAGAGACCAGCAAGGGTATACTCCCCTCGCTCAATTAATAAAACACACAAGAACCCTCGGGTCTAGATAAAGACTTTCGGCTACAGGATTCAACACCAAAACTGAAAGGCGTCCCTTTAAAGGACGATTTAACCTCACCCACCAGAGATGGCATGCTTCATCATGAAGCCTAGTCATGGTGCAGGCTATGACCCTCTCACTGAGAGAGAAGAGCTCAGGAATGTTTTATTTGCTAAGAGGGTATTCACACCTTCAGCCTGGCGCAAATTTTCGCGCTGTGCCGAACGTTCTATTGAGCGGGCGGGGCCATGACGGAACGGTTCCATCATTAGCACAGCCCAACCGGCGCTCATGACGGAACCGCTCCGTCATGAGCACCGAAGGGGTTAACTAATTACCCAATGTGAGTTTACAGGCGTGGTGAGGGAAGCAGAGCAAAAAGTGAGGTGAGTTTAACACTAGCTACAGGGTTCGCCACTTATCTTTTTTCAGGCAACTTTGTGCTAGGATAAAAAGCAAAGACAAAAAAGCACAGCAGGAGGCATTGGACCCGCTTGTGTTGCTTAGAGATCAACATATGTTAACCCGTGACCCTGTTTGTGTCATAGCCTTCATCAAGATCTTGTTAGTGCTACTGCTGTGAGAGGGTCGTGCAAACCAGGAGATATAAAAATACTTTATATACGAAGTATACAAAGCAGTGATCCATTGTTTTCAGGGTGGAATTTTTTTTGCCTCTGACAGCCACTCCACTTGCCCCATCTACTTTCTTCTCTGGAGACACGTACCAATGCTTCAAGATGCAGCCCATTTGGAGGTGATGTGCTTTGTACTGCACATACTGACTGAGAATCTGCACAACCCATATTTTTTACGTTATTCTGGATTGATCTGCGTTTTTGTTGTGCATAAATACCATGCAAAGCCATCCAGGGCCCAACCAACTTCCTCTCCACTCTATAGTCCACTCCGGATGTTACATCTCTTTTTCTTACTTCCAAACACAATGTTTTATTTAAACATCTGCATCATTACTTAGTATTACAATTTCAGATCTGCGTTTGTGTGTTTCACAGCCTTATATTTAGGTTACTATTTAATGGCACACTGACAACACATATAGATCTCCTTGCTTTTACAGTTTCACGCAGCTAAATGTGTTTACCTGTTCATTACCCAGTTCGTTACCACTGTTTATTTCGAGCTCTTGTTTCATATTCTGTATTTCCGTCTGCCTATGTTGCCTTACTTGGAGACAAACAAACTTTCACTTTTTTGTTGTCCGATTAAGCATTTGAGTACACTTAATGTGTTTCCATGTTTTCGGGTTGCTACCTCCAGTCCTACTTTTTTAGGTCTCGCCTGTGAAAACCTATGCACTGCTACCCCATGTGCTCTCACTTTCAAGAGATGTTGTTTGCTAGAAAGTGCTTAGAGCCCGCCCATTGCTTACCATTTGTGGGCTTTGTTGTCAATCTTATTTATTGCCTAATTTGGCAGCGTCGCGTCCCAGTTTTATTCCCCCATCTTTCGTTTGGAACATGGACCAAGAACTGATTGCGACATCCTTATTAGGGTCCTTATGCTGCTGATGCTGTGATTAATAAGTCCTTCCTGCTTTTTCCCTCTCATTCCTCCCTTCTCTTATCCGTGTTGCTTCTGCCCTCCTACCACCATTCTCCCATTGTGTGTTCCCCTCACACCATCCACACTAAAAAAATGCTATGACGCAGCTAGCGCTGACTGCGTCATAGCACATTTTTTTAGCTAACAGTTACCGCGCCGTACCTCTTTTCACCTTGCCAGGGCTAAAATACATTGGCAAAGCCAATAGCTCTCAAATAGGTGAGATCTATTGGCTTTGCAGGTGAGATCTATTGGCTTTGCCAAAGTTTGTTCCCACTTGCCAATTTTCATCTATTTACAATCATTTTCATCCATCAACGAGCAATACTGTGTACTCTAGGGGTCCCAGAAGCAGTCCAAAAAACTCCATGCAGCACCGTACGAAATCCGCAATCATAAACCATAGCAGCGGGCCACGTTTTTATTAGACTTTGAATGATAATCAGTCTTCAAGATGGCTGTTTGAGTAGTTGCCAACCCCCTCGATACCTCACACAGTTGCCCCAAAGAGGCACCTTGATTTTATTGCACCTACATTAAAGCGCCTTATTCTGTTCCATCTGCTCGCCTTAAGGAGCACATCTGCCCCACCCTCTCTCACCCCCTCAGTCTGCTCACTCTTCAGCTGTACACCGTGCACAGCCCGACAAGGGACCCAAAGGGCACCGCAGCGTACGATGCTTTATAATTTCCTTAAATGCACTTGTTGTGTATATCATTCTGGTCTGGACAAGGAGGTGCTGGACAGCATTAATTACTTCCCGCACTCCACGTATTTCACCAAGCCTTTGATTTCCCCGTGCGGTGCAGCACGAGCACACACCGTCTCCAGGCTTGTTATTTGCGCCCTGTGTTGTTCCTCTCATCAGACAGACCTGCTTATTACACAGTGTGAATGCTGCTTTGCGTTAACATTTAAAAGGTGCCTGGCAAGGCGTCGGCTGACTGTCGGTGCAAACTACTGTTTTTGGAAAGTAGTGTTTCTTGCACGCAACGTTTGTTTTCCTCACCGGTTTTCTCTATGATCTTCTAAACACACCTTATAAAACGGGGCTTTGAAGTCCCAGTGATTGGGCACGCACGCGCCCTGCTTCGCTGTAGGAATATAATACAGGAAATGCCGGGCAGCAGTGATCGTCCGACTACAAACAGTAAGGTACATTAACGTTGACACGAGGGAGTTTTATTTCGAAACAAACACTGCTAGTTTGCAACGGTACCGAATAAAAAACAAATCCTACCTCTCTCTTGTAGTCAAGGACCATGTAACGTTGACATGAGAAGCAAGCCCCAGAAATGTCGCTGGTATGAACAAAGTTTGTGATGTCATGGCTGCAATTCTAAACCTAATCCCCCCTCCAGAAACTGGCCAGTTCATGTACCACCTCTATATCGTGTGCCACTTGCGTGTAACCATAATTTAGCCACAAAAAGTTAGACTTTGATTGCAATGTAGCCCCATATTTCATGGTTACCAATTATTTTCCCCCTGTATAGGGTAGCTATACTCGCGTCCCTACCATGCACAATTTTTTCATCAATTATATTATTTCAGATGCAGCAGTGAAGTTATCAATGAGGTTATAGAATATGTCACCAGTGATGTAATATGTGGGGTAGTTAGTAATGTATGGTGAGGGCGTCAGTTATTGTTACCTTAGGGCACGAGTTAGAGTTAATAGGGATACCAATATCGGTGGAATTTCAGTTTTTTTTTGTTTTAGACGTCACTGAAAGTTTCACCTCATTATAACGTCACTTTCACCTTTTGTTTTTTCAGCTAATTTCTAGAGGTTTTTTTTTTTACTGAAAAGTAATATTTTATTGTTATCGGCTAAGCCACCCCCTCGTTCTAGTGGTAGCTCCTCTGCTAAAGCGGAGAAGCGTCACCCCCTCTGCTCAAAAGGAAACACTACGGGGACCCCATCACCTGAGGTTTTTTAGGTCTCGCCTTTTCCATTCCGAGGAATTGGAAAGGGCGAGAATTCAAGTGTTCAAAATACTCGTGAAACCACAGGTTTTTTCGTGCGGTTTTCTTCGAGTTCACTTGGCCACAGACACGCGCTTTTGGGCCATAAACTTTCACGGCCATCTGTTCCCCAGCTCCAGCACCTCCCCTCTCTCTCCCTGCGTACACCCTTTACTTGCATTTATCCTCCCCCTCCCCAGCCAGCTTCCCCCAGGCCGTGTTCCCTCCCACCTTTCCTCCTCTCTGTCCCTTCTTACAATCACAACTTGTTAGCTCCAGCCTCGCTTTCAATTGTGCGATTCCCGATTCAGTGTAATCAAGCAGCTACCTTTTAGCCCCAGCCCGACTTCAACCGTGCACAGACTTTATGTTATTAGCACAACGCTCCATGTGAAATTAAGATCGACGCATTGTAAAGAAGATCATGACTTGCAAACTATTTGCCTGGTTCGAACATGGCCACATGTCAGGAGATATGCCCTGTGTTAGAAACCAGGAAAGTGCAGCAAACCGCCGTATGCCAGGGCACAAGGCACAACCACGCGCATTGTGCCCAGCTTTCATTTCCCACCAGACACTTCGTGCACGCGCACCACCTCTGCTGGCAAACGCATGGAGTTCACCAGGGTGCACACCCCCTCACCCCCATATGCTCGGACGCAAATCTCCCTCCCACCCTTCCTTCCATGTCCGCTTTCCTTTGAAGTTTCAGCCCGAGCTTTCACCGGCTCCTCTCCACCCCCTTCCTTTAATGGCCCACCCCCTTCCTTTAATGGCCCTCCCCCTCCCCCAGCTCAGAGCGCGCAACGCTTGTTATTTTCTATGCTTTGCTCCTTCGTTCACTTTGTCTCTCTTTCTTCCCTTCCCTCTTACACCCGTCCCCATTTACCTGGGCAATTGCCTTTATTTTCCTCACATTCATTTGATGATGGTCTCTGTAGTCGTCGTTTCTAATTTTATCTCCCTCGTTCTTCTCAAAGATACTCTACCACCCCCACATTGTAATCGCTTTCTCTCCCCTCCCACCGCGAGCCCCATTCACTCTAGCCCTCTTTCCACCTCACGCTGGCTCTTGTGTTTCCACCTCCCCAGAGTGCTGCAGGCTCTGCCGTGTCTCCTCGTCTACCCCGGCCTAACCTAGAGGCCTCTGTCTGGGGCTTCCAGTATGACAGCAGCCTTCCACCGATGCCAGCATAGATTCTGCCACCTGGCAGGCCCATGCAACATGCAGCCAGCTGGCAAGAAAGGGGTATTTTTCGGCAGCATTTATAACGCTCTCAGGTGTCTGCAGTCAAGCCGTTGTGTGACCCAGAGCAATGCATTGTTGTCATGGTGCCAGGCCAATCTATCTCTGTGCCAGTGTGAGGGGCAGTAGGGCATAGGGGATGTGTGCCACATTGCCATGTCAACACGAGTCATTGTGCAAAGACGCATGGCACCCTCTGTCTCAATGCGAGCACCAAGTACTTCGCAAAATAAAAGGGATGGGTGAGGGGTTGTCGCTGTCCGGCGAGTACATCACATTCCCACAGCTCCAGGCGGTCAAGGCTGCTTTTTTGTGGTCTTGCAGGATTGATAATCATTAGTTTCCTTGTTTGGTTGTCGTATGAGAATAGGTCACCAGCGACAAGTAAACTTAGTCCTTGCGCTGCAACCGTTCCTTAAAGAATCCTGAGACGTTTGAGTCCCTTGCACGCATTGGCCACGCAATATCAGTGATCTTCACCACCATTACGTATGCTTTTTTCATTTTCTCACTCCTTGATCTTATTATCAAACACGATAATGTGAAACTGATTATCACCTTATACAGAAAGGAAATACTTTGCTCAAATACCACACAAACCCTGATAAAAGGCTACCCTGTGGGTAGTTTAACAGGCCTCAACTCAGTTGCATAAACATTTTTCAGTTTTACATTATGTCTTCTTGTTTATAAATAAGGTAACAAAAATGCTTTTAACACTTTTTTTATTATAACTTTATGGCATGCCTCACAGCAGCCAAGCTGCTCTTGAACATAGCTTACATACATTGCCAAAGCCAATAGCTCTGGCAAAAACGTACCATTGCCATTATAAATTACAATCACTTTTATTTAAGTATTAATTATTTAAAAAAATTAAAAGCCATTGTTATTTGTAATATCAATACATCTAAGTCACGTCAATACAAAACATGTGGCATTACAAATGCTAAAAGTGTCACATTTGCTAAAGTTAAAAGTATTGGCATTGTAAATCACAAAACATAAATATAAAATGTCATTTACATAACCAATAGCTCCAACTTTCCTACTGCGAGACCTATTGGCAACGCCAGTGCTTGTTTCAAATGTAGAGGTGTGCGCACATCTCCCTAAACATTCTAATTCCAGTCAGCGCCCATTTTTGAATGCACTTTGAAGAAAACCGTTTTTAAAAATCAGCTAGCCCAAAACAAACATGGTAACATGTTTAATATGGTAACGTGTTACCACTTCCGGGTTCTGGTAAAATTTACAAACCACTCAGCCTTTTGCTTAATGGTTTATGTCACTATAACACCACAATGGCAATATTGAACCATATTATAGGCTACCCATTATGCCTACTCTATATATCGGGACACTATATCCCCAAGTTTACGTTTTGAGGATATTGTAATACTTTAGAGTTATATTGCCTTATGGAGGCACCAAACCTTGAGTTAAATATCTTTTTCTGGTCACATAATGCTAAGGTGACTGCTGTTTAAATGTATAGCTAGAGATACATTATTCCATATGTAAGTGGATACACCTCCTCGTCTCCAAAATAAGCTGACCAATTGCACTAGTTAAAGACAGAGAATTTTTACTTTGGATTATATGAGTTGTAGATTTGATATTTTTGTACTACATGCAGAACTTCAATTTCCAAAATATTGAGTGAAAAGAAGAACAGTGTTAGCTACTTACACGTTGCAAAGGATACATTTTGTGCTGTGCCCCAATTTCAAAATACATGTGTTTAGTAGTGATTCATCGCTGTGTTGCTGGGCATGGCTAGGCAACAGTTTCATTCTGTAAGGTCCAATCCGAGATGGATGTATGCTGGCGCAACCTCTAGAACCGTAGCTGAAGCATTTACAGCTTGGCACACGAGGACTGCAACTTACTCTGTCTGTCCACAGTTCTATATGCATGAGAGAGGTGGTGTTGGAGGGGGTCGTGCGTTTGCTTCTACTTAGGTAGGAGTCCTGCTGCTTCTTTAAGATGGGGCTAGGCTCCCTCCTACCAAATTAGAAGTGGTGGAAGGGTTATAATAGGTGCTATCAGTGCCTGCAGCATCTGGAAAGCAAGACAGAAGAAATAATTGTTGCCTGTGTCAAAGTAGCAAGGATGATGGGATATGTAATCGTATCAGTAACATGATATGTAGCCTTTGTAATGGCATTTGCTTAATTAAGGGTGAGGTCATGAGCATTTAATTCTGTGTGCGAGTTATGGTTTGCAGTTCTAGATTGTGCTCCTAACCATAGTTTGCACATTTCAGTGGCATTTCTGTATTAATTCCTACCCCTGACTGCATTTTAACTGTTTTTCCGAATGTCTATGGTTTATTTGTACATATGCTAATGTGTTATCTCCAAAGCTAACCATTGCTTCATTTTAACCTTATTACCTTTGTCTTCATTACTTTTTACCTATGATCTTATTTTGTCACAAACGGTATTTCTGAAGCAGATAGATGAAATTTGGAAAAGAGCCGAATTACATGTTTGTTAGTTAAAATACAGACACAAATCATTCTGGTAATGAAAGATATTATGAAGAATGTACTTGCTTCAATTGGCACATATTTGCAGACATGGGAATGACCTAAATTAATTCGATGTGCTAAAGTAAATATAATGAGGACTTAATTAATGTTCTGCCTGTGTCAATTTCGGTTAAAGAGGTAATTTGATTTCATACGGTCTTTTGGAAATTCTAGAGAAAATAGAAATAATTGGTATATTATAAAGTATCTTAATTCTGTTAATATGCTTAGCGTAGGTTTTGTTTAGCTAATCTAAGAAGACCCAGTGCTGCCTTCTGGTTCAGAATATCACATTTTTCTACGTCTTTAATAAATAAGCCCAAACAATCAAAACTGATAATACATTTTATATTGTAAGATCTGGTTTTCAGTAACTTTTGTAAATACCTTTAAGGTCAGATGCACCTGGGATTTATGACCATACACACGACCATCTCTTGAGACACACTATGCTTGGAGATTATCTCTGTGTATTTGAAAACAGCTGACATTCACCACATGTGGAAGGGGCTGGAAGACTTAGTGAGAAGTGTTGGCTTATGGAGGAGATTGGGCCACCTTGGAGTAGGGCGAAGGAAAGGATAGCAGACATTTCAAGATCCCACTACCTTTCCCAGGAGACACCTTTAGATGTGTGGACCAACTTGGAATGTAGTGCAGCCAGGTTATGGATGACCGAGAATTAGAAAAATAGTAAACGTGATGAAGGCATCTCTGTAACTGTTAGTTATGCAACTTTTTCAATTACCTCCAATGAGGCAGTCAAAATGGTTTAATAGGGTTGAACGAAAAATAGTCTGCAGGACGATATTCAAAATCCAGGGATCAAATTTAATTAAACCGAGTTCTTCTCCATAGAGGTAAGGATTTCAGAAACCAAAAATCTGATGAGAATTGTACTCCTCCTTCAACCCTATGCACATCACATGCCACTGCTGTTGGCTGCCTGCGAAAGTGAACGGGTGCGCTCGTGCCCTGTTGTTCACTCTCATCGCATACTTTGCTCATCCTGTCCCTCTGGCCATTTGTGGCTGTGTTCCTGTTTTCCTGCTCCTGCTTTTGCTCTGCCAGTTCTGGCCAGCCAAAAGCACGGCGGGTGAGGAGGACTTCAGCAACAGCAATGGAGGCTACTAGTGAGTGGGATCTGGGGTGCATGCAGGGTGTGAGGTGCATGGAGACCAAAGGCATCAGGCTTTGATGTAGGTGATGGAGCTCGAAGGCAGCCCCGGTGTGACTTGAGGGGGCCACTACTGTGGTTGAGTTGAATGATTGGCGCAAACTGGAGCGAGTGGCACATTGAGCATTATAGAGAGGACAGAGTATAGTACAGTCTTTGCTTGGTGATCTACGGTGGCACTACAGACATTACAGAGGTAGTACATATGAGGTCTCTGGCTTAATGTCAGTGATACCTTATGCTGCCGATATTGCAGCTGAAAATGGTATTGGGTGCATCATTGTGAGTAACATTAGAACCAGAAGTTGAAGTGGCCTGGATCTGCACCAATTTCGGCTATGACCAACTGGTAACTATTAGTTAACAATTATTCCTTTTACCAGTGATTATCAACGGTTATCAGCGATTATCTTTGGTGGACTTGCCATCTTCGGTGGACTTCAATTTTTTCTTTCTTCTTTTTAATTATCCTCACTAGTTGTAAGGTTTGTGGGGTCAGTGAGATTAGTACGGGGTTGATTTGTCAAAACTCCCACACGGTATCTGTCCACCGTGAGGATACATTGATATGGACATGGTTAAACACAACCCACATTTTTATAGCTGAAGTAGGTTTTTCTGCTAGTGCGACATTAACATTGGATGCCTCACCAAATAGTCAAGGTAATAAAGCTCACCCAACCTTGAGCCCACTGAGGGTATTCATAACAAGAGTAGTTAGGAGGAAGGAGCTAATGAAGAATTGATGTGTTGAAAAGGCAACCAAATATTAGATCAGAGCTTCGGTCTGCCCACCTATTCCTTCTTAAGGCACCGACATTTAAAAAGAAACGACTCGCGGATCCAGTTTCGCATACCTCGCCCCAAAGACCTGGAACTCTCTGCCCTTGCCTATCCGGAGCTGCTCCAAGCTGACTGAGTTTAGACGTGCATTGAAGACCTGGCTATTTAAACAAGCGTACGGCTAGAACTCTACATCTTCTGACCCCGCACTTTCCATCTCTCATCTGTTTCTTCCAGCGCCATGAAACCCCTGGGTGTCCGCGCGCTTAACAAATTCCGTATAGAAATAGAAATAGAAATAGACTATATGAAATTATTAGTGAAGGAAGGGGCCAATCCGGTAAATTAGAGTTTGTTCATTGGCCAGAGCTTGCATAGAGGCCTGGTTCAAGGACAAAGTACATAAAATAGCTGGGTAAAATTCCTGATTGTGAATCTACATCATGTAATGTGAATGTGGTGGAGGTAGGATTAGAGACCAGGGTTAACAAGGATCTGCCATCATAGGATCCAGTAGCTAGTCACGTTATGGACAGTGGTTCAGTAGTGAAGTCTTCAACCCTGATGGTAATCTCCTGTCTAGGAAGTAAGCATTAGATAAAAGTGCAAGCCAAGGTGTATACTTTTGTGTATACTGATGTGGGAATGGAATTAGGTCCAGACAAAATTACCGCACTCACGTGTTTGGGCTGTGGGTTTGACTCAGACGCAATAAATGCATCATCTGAAAGTTGTCCCAACGACATGCCTACTCATCCGAAACCAATTGGCTCAAATCATAAGAACTACAGTTCTCTTGATTCAGGGTGCAAATCAAACGATCACTAAGTGAGACTTAACTGCACAGAAAAACTACACAGAAAAACTGGTTGTTGATTTTAATCTATTAAGTGATACATTCATCCTGGATAATTTAGAGAAGGAAGGAGATACAGCATATGAGAGTGATATACCTTTATGTTCAGTGCTCTCTGGGAATATTAAGCTTTGGGCATACATAGGGCCTCAGGCCCTCACTCTGAATCTGGAAAGACCCCACAAATAAACAGTCAGGGCAAGCCATAGACAGGAGATTTTCTCATCAACACTTCATTAGGATCGCCACATGACGATAGTGCCTTGCAGAACAATAGTGCACAGTTGGCGAACCATGATTTAATGCCAAGGGATGTCCATTAGCCCAGAAGAGCCAGTATTCATGGGAGTATATTTTAAATAACTCTAGCTGAATAACATCAGTGAATACAATTCAGGAATCTATTGTCTATTTTTTTTATTAGAGAAGATAACACATAATGTCAATACAAATCTGTCGATTTTGCAAATTCTATCGAAATCAAGGAAGGAGTATAAGCACATGTGTAAGGGCAATTTGCCACTTCTAACAAATATAGCGGAAGTTCGTATGGCACTGATGTATGATCAGAGCACCGTGGCTCGAACCCCCTGCTACAAAATGACTCAGACGATCCCAGTGGAAAGCATATGTGTCAGTCCAATACACAGGAAAGGAGTGAGTATTACAGATGTGTGCCTCGAATCGGGTGCCTCAGCTGATTTGCCTGTAAAAATGTCACCAGACCTGTACCAGATAAGGAAGGCATAGAGGTCTCTGTACAGTGTTTAAATGAGGCAAAAATAATACATCATGTTTTTCTGTTATTTCAGAAAAAGAAAGAAGCAAGGTCCTCTGTAACTTTACACACTAAGAAAAGGTAGAAGAGAAAAATTATGAAAAAAGTTGAAAAAGTGTTGCGCTAGAGACCATCCCAGGGAATGAGAGAGACAATCATGCTGCATCTGAGCAGCAAGAGATATCAGGTACAATGCAGATAATAGAGAAAAATGCAGTAACTCCGAACGAGCAAACTAAAGCTACAACAGTAGAAGTACCAGACTCAGGAAAAGAGTGCACATGCTCCTTATGTCCTACTTGGGACCAAAAAACGGCATCATCCGAGTAAAGGAGATAGATAATCATGCAGAATCTGAGCAGCAAGCGATATCCGGGTCAGCGCAGATAATACATTGCTGTAATTCCTAATGAACAAACAGAAGTTACAACAATGAAAACCTCAGGAGCAGGAAGAGAGCACAGGCTCCTTAGGTCCTATTAAGGATGATCAAAATAGCACACAACTAAGCAGCTATGTTCAAACGCAACCAGATTGAGAGCTTGAAAAGTCACTGTTTAATCAGGACAATGTTGGAACTAATATAGGGAGAGATCAATACCCTTTTGGCAAGATTGATATGATTGCCTGGGCAATGCAATACTGGCTGTTCCCTATAATGCTGAGAAATGGGTATTACTGCTGGTAGATATTTTTACAGATCATGATCCCGAATTCTTTCTAATAGATACAGGATTTTATCTGTCGTTAATACACTACCAAAGCTATCAAAAATAACCTCAAAGGACATTGCTTTGGTTTCACTCTCTAAGCATACTGAATCTAGATTATACTGGCCAAATGCCATGGCACACTTTCACTCAAGGATTGTTGCTGAGGAAGTGCTAAACACCATCGATGATCTTAAAATCCACTTGCTGTGATGTATATAAAAAAAATCTGAATATGTTCGACAAACAGCATGCGTCATAAAGTAATTGTATGCTTTTTCTTGGTGCTTGGAGGGAAGCTGAGGCAAACCATAACCTAAGCCATATTAAGAAAGGCAATTGTAAAGGCATGGGGCAGAAAGAATTTTAATGCGTATGGAAGGCAAATTTATACAAACCAAGAACCAATTACAATGAAGAATAAATATGATTGGAACTGGATATCGGCATCAAAGAATCCTGGGAATGTGGTCACAAGGTAACCAGCTAAGAGGTCCTGATGACCAGGTTGTTTACCTCTTGCCATGGAATATACCTGGCATGCAAAGGAATTGGATATCTTTAACCACCACTTTGAGAAAGAATGAGTTTGTTTGTAACTCTACAGGAAAACTGGGAAACTGAGAATCGAGCGATGGATGATTTTATGGTAAATAAATGCAGTCAAGGGAAAATATGGTTACCCTGCATGCGAGTCAGTACTCTTAATTGCGGTAAAACATAAAGTAAACTCTGCAAGAATATTTAGTGAACTTTCAGGTTTTGTAAATATTGTAACATCTGGGTTGAAGATTTACAAGGGTAGATGTTTGACTAACACCTGTACAGATATTCAAATAATAGACACCCTCCTCCCCCAAAAAAAGACAGGATAAGCAATTAAAAGACATGGCTGTTCTTCCGGAAAAAAACATCCTGAAATAACCAAAGGTGACAATTTTATTCTTAGAGGATTTTAATGCAAAACTATCCAGTAGATCCATGGCAGATGACCTCCAATTAGAAAATGATAGTGCCCTGGTTATTCCGGGCCAGATTTTTATACAGAACCCTGGAAATGGTAGTTTGAATATGACACCAACACATGGGAGGTCTAAAGGAGATCAGCCGGGGAAGCATACTTTTGACAATGGAAGTAGTCATTGCTCGTTGACTAAGATATATATTCCTCCCAAGATTTTGAAATTGCTGAGGATATAGAAAACAATCATAAGCTCCTCCTGTTTTCACTGCACAGAGACGGAGAGATTCTTGGCAGAACAGCTCTCCCATACTACGGAACAAAAAATTAGATTCTATGGACAGCAAAATTGAATTCTTAGATTGTAAATAAGATCTACGATCTTCTGAGAGAGTATCAAGATAGAACCCCTAAAGCAATATTGGAGGAATATGAAAAGTTAATATATTCAGTGAGATATACCGCATCCAAGGCTGTAAAACATGGAAAGAAATTCTTGGCTAAACAGTGGTCATCAAAGGATCGGGCGAAAAGTGAGCTAAAAACAATAAAGAGGGTTTTAATAGTAGCCAAGTCTATAGGACGGCCCTAATTAGCCAACATAGGAAGGAGTTAGAAAGAAGATAAGAATTAATTGGTCCAAGAGAGAAATAGCATGGGCGAAGATCATAACGGCCATCGCAAAAAGGAAGACCAAAATGCTACTGGGATTCTGTGGGCAAAATCAGGGGATCAGTGAGTTAACCAGTAGCAACCCCAGTGGCTGAAGAGGAGTTGGTTAAGTATACAACAGAGTTATTTCAGGGAAAAGGAGATAATAAGATCCAGGCCGTTAGTGAGTTCCTTCGAATGCAAATGTTCAACCGTATCGATTTGGACCACCCTTCTTTGATTCCAACAGTAAGTGGAATCGAGGAAATTATTTAAAATAAAATTAAAAAGTCTACAGGCACAAGGACTAGATATAATAAACTTAACCCCAGCCTGTGGGCTCAAGTTCTAACCCCTGTGTTTACAGCAGTAATAATCGTGCAAGAAATATTAGAGTCCTTGAAAGGAAGCATAAGGGTCCAGTTAAAAAAAAAAAGGGCTTCTGAGTTTCCAGAAAACTACCGTATGATGACCCTGTTGGATATACTGAGCACAAATCCTGCTATTCTGCAAGTACTAGAAGGAGTAACGGCAAAGGAGGCAGTGCTTCAGAAAGTGCTGTAAAGCTTCAGGAAAGGGTATTCACTGGGGATGGTTGCTTAATATTGAAACTCTGGCCGAGGATTATTTCTTTAGAAGTAAACAGACGCTTTATATTTCATATATAGACTTCTCTACGGTGTTTGATACCATTAATTGCGCCCTAATCTGGAAAACAAATGATAAATTGGAATATTACATTTAAATTGCAGTTATATAGCGCTTATTATGCCTGACTAGGCATATACGCACTTTACGGCGAGTAGCATGCTACCTGAGAGCACAAAGTTAGTGGTCAGTACATTAGTTTTGGGGATTAGATTTGCATGCTCATTCCATGCATTCACACCAATTTCTTAGTGGTACATTAGTGACATAGATGTGTTCATTAGAGGGGGCTATAAGAGAAGCAATTGCTTGCTGGAATTAATAAGATTATGGTTTTCAGAAAAAGCTTAAGACGGATAGGCGTGAGATTTAGAGAAACTTGTATACAGAAGATTCAGTTAGAAGGAAGAAGGTAAACCGTGGTGCACTTAAAAAAAATAGGGGCTGTAAGTAAGTAAAAGTTTGATAGAATGTACATTTTACATGTAGGATTATAAGGAATATAGCAGGTGGATAATGTTTGCATGCAATTTGTGGATGTAAACCTGTTGAAAGAACACTTCTAAATTTTGCTCTTAAGTATTGTAGCTTACACATTCTTTCTAGAGGCACTTAAGAGGTGACGCAGATACTTCCATCAATGTTGAGACACCTTTATTTCAAGCAATGCGACAAATAAGTTACTTGTAATTTTAATGATAACACCCGAGCGAGACCCTTTCTATAAACCTACTACAGCAGTATGTTTAATACTGTAAAGAATCGTTAGGGTTAATGCAAATCATAGGCACCATACATAAACTATACATATAATATGAAACATATGTTATGTAAACATCCATCCATTATAAATATAGCAAGGCAATTGATAAATACATTGGAGTAATCATTAGTGTATTTGGTCCATGTTTTTGACTTGGTCACTATCTGGTTCAGAAGGAATTGGCCACTGTATCCACCTGAAGGGCACCCCCACAGAACAGACACCACGTCCAGCAGAATGGACGTCTCGGAGGTCACCTTCACTGCTAGCATCCAACCTGCCTTGTAGTGGTATACCTCCTGGGTTGTTAAAATTGAGGATTGAGCTCCATGAGGGGTCATGGACGAGAACAGAACTGGGGAGTAATAGAGTTCTAGCTAGGAAAATATGCACACCAAATGGCGAATGTGTATTTTAGCCAAACTCCTTTTTTTTCTATATGTATTGCAGATATAACTACAAAACTAAGGCAGGTTCGATCATATCCAGGAAAGTTGGGAGGAGAGGCTATTTCTTATTGTTTTATGAAGGTGACACAGTTTTCTTAGATCTTACTCCTGTAGGAGTTCAGAGGTAATTAGAGGCATGTTAGGTATACTGTACAGTAAACGATTTTATTATTAACGTTTCTAAAACTAAACTGATGATATTGTCTTATGAAACTATCCAGAAGATACATCAGAAGCGGTGGCTCAATGGGGTAGCATTGAAGGTTGTAAAAGAGTACAGGTACCTAGGCATTTTTTTTTAATACAGTCCTATCTTCAAGTTACATATTGATCAACTTTGGCATAGGACATTTTTCAAAGAATGAACGTCAAATTGGGGCATGAATCTGTAGAAGCCCTGAAAGAGGCTTCAAATTTGAAAATAACACATTTACTAGTGTATAGTTGTTAAATCCTCCTAGAGAAAAACATAACTCGCCTCCCGATTATCAAAATGAATGTCTGAAAAAGACAGCGATGCCTCTAAAGAGGCGCAGTTATTAGCGCAGCAAGTCTCGAGCTGGGGCTGATTAATATATTATTCAAGTACCAGCAAAAAAAGTCTCAATTATTGGTTCATTATTACCCTGTGGATGGCTCAATGAGACATTTAATTGGAAGTCATCTACAGTCAAAAAATGAAGCTGCATGGATTGAAAACCTTAGTAAAATCATGGATTAACAACAAATATTTGCAGTAGTCGAGTGGATCTCTGAAAAAGTAATAAAACAAGTATGAAGCGTAGTTAAAGAAAAATCTAGAAACTTTGGTTTAGAGAATGTAGATAGAGGAAGCTATCTGCTTCATCTATGGGACTCCGATTATAGGCAACCACAACCATACCTAAGAGACCTTCAAGGTTCTTCTGTTAGAAGGTGAATATTGAAGGTCAGGCTTGACCAGGTCTCAGCCTTCATTAAATGGAAGAAGAACGAACAGGACAAGGCCGCCATCCCCTAGTGCTTGTTTTGCAAATATTGCCCATTGTCACTGCTTCACTAAACTGTTTCTTGCACTACCTTCGTTAACAGAGAGGAAAACGTTTTTAAAGACTTATAGGTCGGTGTAGAGTAATTAATGAAACTATACTGAACTGTAATAATATGAGATTATGTCACTGTGTAGGAATTTTTTTTAGCTATTGTCTCCCAACACCTGGATCACCTGTCCTAGAACGTCATGTAACAGGAAGATATTCACATATTACCAGCAGGATTTGACACATTCTATTATTATGCTATTCTTTCGCTCTCTCGTTCCCTATTTGGCATAATAATTTCCCTCCTTTTCCTTGTCGAAGCTTTTAGTGTGTATATATACTACTAGTACCTTGTCTTGTTTGAACAACATGCAGAAGTTGTCATCGTGGTTGATTTTGGAAAAACAGACTGTATATTTTATAGGCAACAACTCTTAAATAATTTTTGGATATTCCTACATATATTTTATTAAATAGACCTTTTGGGGGGTATTGGTTTTACATTTGTATATTAATGAGAATCTATTTTATCATGCATCAAGAACGGTTGGGTTGCCTGGCAGAACTATAGTATTAGTATAATGAATTAGGTTTCTAAGAATGGAATTTAAGTAGTGGTGTAGCAGTCTTTTAATTATTTAGGAATTTTTTTCAGGATTTTAATAATTTTCGAATTGTTTTGTGGTGTAATCTTTGTATTGGCTTGTCAGTAAATATCAACTAAATACATACCAAATACCAGAAACCAGAAGTTACAAAGAACAAAAGTTAGGAACAGTGTGTCCAGGAGCAAACTGTGACAGAAAACCAAGTTGAATAGGTAGGGTCTGACGTTGGCGAAGTGAGCTAAAGAACGATGATGGATTCAACCCAGATCTGTGACTCGGCGTGTGTGTCTGAAAAGTTTCAGCACTCTGTCCATCATCTCTTTCTGTTTGCTTTGTTCGTCCTAAGTTGGCAGGGTATGCCCAAATGTGGGTCCCTTGCTCACTTTGCCACTGGATTCAAGCTAGCCTGGCTGATAAGGACTGGTAGCCCGAAATCGATCGTAGGATTCTTGTTTCCGGTCCAGGGAAGACATGGCTTGGCAGTTCGGGCTGGACTGTTCCCATGAGGCACAGGGTTAAGATTGATTTTTATATAGCTGTGTCTGTACTAGGTTGGCAAAGTGAGCTAAAGAACGATGATGGATTCAATCCAGATCTGTGACTGGGGGTGAGTGTCTGAAAAGTTTCAGTGCTCCGTCCATCATCTCGTTGTGTTTGCTAGACATGGTGGAACAGTAAGCCAAAATATTTTGCAATCAACAGGAACTGGTAAAATTGGAGTATTATCCAACCGTAATACCATTGCTTGATGGGCTTGTTGCTCGAGCATTGGATGTAAGGAGTCTATATTTTTTGGTATAGTTTTTGGTACACGTCCCTTTTGAATTTCACCACAGAATTTGCACTATTAACACCTCCGTGCTGCTCATGGTGGAGAATATTGTCTGTTTCCTACAGGAAATGTTTCACCAAAACAAACAAGAGACTCAAATCAAATAAGTCCATGCATCAGAGAAAGGATCTTAATTGTTTTTGCTATTTCTATTCTCGTGGATATAGAGACATGAGACCACCAGCATTTTTCACTTCATTGTAATATGATTCTGTTGTATTTTATTAAAGTGTTATTTGAAGCAATAGTGAGTTAAGCATTGGCTAAATATTTGTGTTTTATGAATGGGAAAAATGTTGTTATACCACATCGAATTTTAATCCTGGCAATTTTAACTGTCTGACCAAGCAATCAAAGAGAGCCAAGGAAATATTTGAAGCCAAACTTTCTTCACCCATCATCCTAGTCAGCTGAGATCATACGCAGTCTTCCCATCTATTACAGATGAGTAATTCTGCAAATCTAAGGAGCTAGTAGAAAGACTGACACAAATTGTACCACAGTGTCAGTTTGGTTTCAGTAACTTTTTGTGTAGTGCTTCATTAGGTAAACGCTTTCATTCAAACCATGAGTCACTGTTAACCGCGGCGGCAATTCCGCTGCTGTGCGGCGGTTTAGCACAGTGGGCCGGGCCTCGTCAGCTAACAGACGTGCACAGCACTACGGAGGTAGTGCTCGCGACGGCCGTTGGCCGACAGAAGTCCACCTCTGTAGTGTTGCGCACGTCCCTTGGCCGACGCCGATATGTTAATGTGATGTTGCTATTTTAACTTTCAGAAGGGATAGAGCTTGGTCTCTTCTCGAGCTAGAGGCTACATGCATATTTACCAGACTTTAGAGGTTTCTTTTTTTAATGTTTCTGGAACAGTTTTCACAAATGAGTCCCATGGTTTTAATAACTTCTGTTGACGGCTTACTACTCTACCTCCTTACCAAAACAAAAAACAGCAAGCTTAGGGGCATCTGTTGGTGGACATAGGTTTCCGTCAACAAATAAAATATTATTTTATGGACATTTCACACCTAAGGTTCACACGCAATGTTTATTAGTTCAGCAGAACAAGCATGCCTTTGACTTCTGTTCGACTACTGTAAACTGGACCCTAAGTACTGCAATTCAGACCTGTTTCCACAGGATTTCAAAGGTGTTCTTTCTTCAAACAATAAAAATAGTCAGAACATCAATTTTTTTTTTGTTGTATTTTAAAAGACAACTTGGGACAAATTCTCTCATCTTGTTTTGGCCAGTCTCCTTTATACTTTGCATAAGCCATCATATGCAATATGTGCCGTTTTCTGGTAACGTGATTTAAAAAAATATGTGCTGCAGGGTGACTGCAAGGAACCTCTTTATATCGGGCTGTCCAGGTCAGAACTCAGAACTTCCAGTTTTGCTAACGATTCAGTTTTTATGAACAAGACCCAATCTACCCAACTCCAGGCCACACTTCAGTATGGAAACAACGCTCCTGGAAGTTGTGGAATATGTTAGAGGCACTCTTGATAAGGGAGGCTAAACTATCCTGATTATGCTGGATCTATCCACAGCCTTTGATACTGTTCCCTATCAAAGGCTGCTCCGTCGTCTTCAGGCAATGGGGATTAGGAATATTGCTCTGAAATTGCTTTCCTCTTTTTTGAGTAACCGAAGCCAAGAAACCCGGATGCCTCCTTTCTCATCTAAAGCTCGGATGCTGACAGTGGGTGTTCCCCAGGGATTTCCATTGAGTCCTGCTCTGGTAATATATATATATATATATATATATATATATATATATATATATATATATATATATCTCTTGCGCCTCTGGCGGCACTTGCAGAGTTGATGGATGCGAAAGCAATCTCATATGCAGATGACACACTGCTTCTCTTCTTCTGTGGAAAGGGAGAGGAGCTAGATGGGGAGTCCATCACAAACTGCCTCTCCAAGATGTTTCAGTGGTTGGCTTTGCACCCACTAAAATGCAACCCGTACAAGACCAAGACCATGACCTTAAATATTACATTTGATAGTGTCCTCCTCTTTCAACCTCAGATCCAGGCTCTGACAAGTTCCTGCTTTGAAATAGTCCAGATGCTAAGAAGATTCTAACCTCTTCTGTCCGAGTCTGCTAGGAAAAAGTTTATCCAAGCTTTAGTTACCTCAAGACTGGACAATGGTAATGCCCTTTACCTTGGTCTCCCAGAGTATCTTCTGCACAGACATCAGGTGGTACAAAATTTGGCAGCCAGACTCTTACTAAAACTCCCCCCTAGGTCTCACATGGCTTCTCATTTAGTGGTCCTTCACTGGCTCACGGTGAAAAGAGGATAAGATTTGAGGCCATGGTATTAATGCATAAAGCCTTGTATGGTTCAGGAGCTGGCTATCTTGAGAGAGGATTCATGACTATGCCCCCGCTTGCACCTTGCGTTCCTCTTCCGCACGTCTGGCGAAAGTCCCTCATATTTGCTGGCTTAGAACTGGCAGCAGATCCTTTTCTTATCTGGGGCTGTTCAACTGGAACAAGCTCCTAAGGGATATGCACCTAATATGTGACCTTCCCGCCTTTGAAAAGGAACTGAAAACCTGGCTTTTCACACAATATGTATAGGTTCAAAAGCTGTTTCCGTACATCTCTTGCGCTGGGACACTCTAGTGAGTAGCTTTGCACTGTATACATTTTCATAACATAACGTGTCATCTGCTTCTCTTCTCTCATGCTTAGACATGTTTCTTCTTTTGGGTTGTCACATCCAGGTGCTGTTGCCAAGAAAATGGTTGAGAACTGAGAAAATAGAAGCTCAATGTGGAGCAATGCCTAACTTAGCCAACCACAAGTCTGAATATTGGTTGATTTTCTTCGGTTCTCATTGAAATTTAGGTATTGCCTGTGAGATAACACATGTCTGGTCTGTTGCAAGATTTATTGTTTGATTACAGTGGGCTTAGAGCCCTCCCATTACATAACATTTGTTGACTTCTTTGTTGTCTCTCTCTTGTGCGTGCTTGCTTGTTCGTTAGCGTGTATGGGCTTTCCTTCCTCTTCTTGTGTGTGTCCCTACCCTGGGGCATGGACATTACTGTGTCCTATACTGCCCGCTTTCATTTTATTTTTTACAAATCTTTTTATCTCTTTGCTCCCCATCAGTTACAGCGGAGTTAGTTCCGGGAACTCCTCCTCACATCCCACCTCTACCGCCTTTGCCTTGGTTGTCAGGAATTACCCCGGTCTTCTGGTCCCTTTCGTTCCTGGCTCCTTTATATGCCAGAATTTTCAGAGGCCTTGAGTTTCCAATTCCAGACCATAGTGGTCTCTCAACGGTCCCCAAACCTTCCAAAATTTCCCTGGGTGTCCCCTCCGGATGTATACTGCTTTTTTCGCCTCCATGCAGTGTGTCATGCCGATCACCCTTTGATCCTAGGCTGGTGGGGACGGGCTCCCCCACTTTCTAGCTGTGTCTCTCTTTGCTATGATGAAACCTAGCACACAGAAAAAGAGTAGGTTTCTGGGGAAGTCTATTTTGCTCATAAATATAATTTGTGTGGGAATTGTCCCCATAAGGGATCTTTCAGTCTTGTTGCATGGTCGGTCCTAGGCACAAAGCTGCACTCATTTACTGCCTGGAGTTGGGAAGCCCAATACAATGCCCTGATATCTGGGAGTGAAATGTCACCATTGTATATAAACCATTATAAGGTTTGAACGGCTTTATACAGGGGTCTTCCATTACAAAGGGGAGTCCGCAGTGTGCAACCCACTTTGTCTGGCACCGCCCAGTCAGTGTTTTTAAGTATGTATAAGAATTTGAGCTTTTTAAATAGTGCGGCCCTGTCCAGGATTGAGAGAGGCAGTCATGTTCACCCTTCCACATCCGCTTGAAATTTCTAATAATCCACCTCCAAGTTTCTCTCCAGGAACCGGTGTTGCAGTGGCATATTCTCTATTCCAAGATAGTGGAAGCCTTCCGTGGAGGTCATTATTGCAGGTGGAATCTGAACTGCCGGGGGCCAGATACCCATTTGGTACAGAGCTGATTTGTACCAGTTAATTTTGTATCTCGTGTATCTCTCAAAGTGACGGAATACTGACAGTACGGCTGGTAGTGAGGTAATCAGGTTGTCATGGTACAATAAAATTTAATCTGCGTTCAAGGACGTATTCTGGTCTTGTTACCTCCGGAAGCCTGTCACATCTCCAGGGATCCTCAGCCAACATACCAGAGGTTCCTGGCACAGTGCGAACAGAAGCAGTGAGAGGTGACATCCCTGGTGAATCCCCCTCTTCAGTGGAATTCCTCCTCCAAAAATGTTCAGTTCACCTTCACTCTCACTACTTGGCGATTGCATAGCAACCTTACCCAATGGCAACAATTTAGGCTGAAACCGATTTTGACCAAGACCTCGAAAAAGTATTGCCATTGTATGGACATGAACGCCTTCTCTTGCTAGGGGTTCTTGTATGTCTCACCGGCAGCCTAACCAGCTGTGCATATGGTAGAGATTATGCTGAGTAGCCCTGTTTGGTATAAAGCCTATCTGGTCCCTACGTACTAGTGTTGGGATGACTTTTGCTAGACAGAGTGCTCGCAAGTTTGCCAGGATCTTGACCTCCGTGTTCAGCAAACCGATCGGTCTGTATGAGGAACGAGTACTTAGCTTCCCAGGTATGGGTATCACCACAATCCTCATTTGTCACAAATGCAATGATAATTTGCCCTTTTCCTTGCCTCCCTAAACATGGATAGAATGTGGGGCCCAGTATTGAGTGGGTGCACTCATAGAATTAGACTGCTATGCTGTTAGGCCCTGACTTTTTTCCAGTTTGCATTACCACTTCCGTTATCTCCTCCAGGAAGGGATGCTGTTCCAAGCATCTTATATCCATGGTGAGGATCTGTGGGAAAGCAAGTTCCCCAAGGAACCTCTCTCGCTGAGGCCTGTTTCCTATAAATGCGTCGATAATATTGTGCAGAACCCTTGAAATGCCTTTATCTGTAGTGACCCTATTTCGTCCGGAGTCTCCAATTCACCCACCCTTCTGGCCGCTGCTTCCCTTCTGTGTAACCATGCTACTGGCTGACCTGCCTTATCCCTCTTGCTGTAATATTTCCGAAAGGTCACAAGGGCACCGTGTTTCCCTAAGTGATGGGTAACATCGTGATATTTCCTGGTCAGGGCCTCCATGCACTGTATTTTTGTCTGGTCATCTGTTGCAGCTTATTCAAGCTCTGCGGCTTTAATTTCTCACTCTAGGGCAAGTGTGGTATGATATTTTTGTCTTTTCTTAAGAGAAAATACTATTTTGTGCCCTATCGCGGAGCACCAGTTCATAAGCTTCCCATAGTATTCCTATTGAGTTCACTGAATCTTTATTTTCCATAAAGTACAGAGTGGAGGTCCTACAGAGACTTTGCCTCCTTGAATCTCATAACTATTCAGTCGCCGATTTCGTCCTCGTCCCTTTGCCCTGGATGCTAGTTTAACAGGAGCTTCTATCTCGTGTGGACATTCTGCTGTCGGGATAAACACATAGGCCCATATGTACGAGCGGAATTTGCATTTCTTGACGGTCCAACATGCTATCTCAGGCCGTTAAGAAATGCAAAACTACCTTTTGATATGTGTGAAAGGCAAATGCGCTGTTCCAGAATGTGATTTCTACCCATTAGCAAAATTGGAATTCGCAAATAGGGATTTCCTATTTGGGAATCGGTAACCGCATGTACATAGCATTTCCTAATTGCGACTAGTCTCAAAATGGACTTTAGGAAGTGGTATTGCCATTAACTCGGATCTGATTGTAACGAAGTGCAAACTTTAAAAAGGCACCCAAAAAGCATCAGCATATAAATGTGCTGGTCTGTTTGCCACCCCAGTTGTTTAACTAGGTATTTAGATTAATATAATTGTGAAGTGATCCTGCAATTTTAAATATAATGATTATGTTAATGCAAGAGAGTTAGAATGTTCTTCATCATGGTTATGTGAGATAATATGATGATATAGTGTCTGTAAAATAAAGGTTTTTTAAAGTTGAAGAATTTTACTGTAATTATTGTTTTCCTTTTACTCCCTTTCCTCTTTTGTAACCCTTTCTCTTTCGAGAAGAATTTTGTGTTGTGCTTCAGAGACTTTAGGAAGCGGCAGAAGGCAACGGAACACATGTTGGATTGGTTCTAAACTCTATTGGTTATTTTAATGAGTCACTTAATTTGAAATTGTTTACATGAGTCTTGTGATAAGAGTTGATTAGAAGAAATTTATAACCGGAACATTTCGTCATCAATATTTTGATCCTGCAGAATTTTGGATATGTTGGGATTTGGATTTTACATGAATCAACAACTAATCAAGTGTATCAAATATGCCATATTAACCTATTATGAGAAGGATCTTCTTGTTCTGTGGAAGGGAATATTTAGAACTAATAGGAAATATGTGCTCAGTGTCCAAATGTTACTGGATTTCCTTTTTGGGTCTTCTTGTGGTTGACCTGGCTTGGCTCGTTCTCTTTCCTTCTGTCCGGGAGAGTTTGGTGCCTAACTTATCTGCTGCTACTTTAATTTCCATATTCAGTCAAGAACCTAACCGAGTGCTAAGGATTTTTTACCCTTGTTTGTTTTCCTCCCTTTTAAGACCCTTAAGGAGACTTGTCATACTTTTATCATGTGTTATTAAGGTGGCACTACAGCTAACGGGAGCAGACATTTTTAGGTCTCGCCTGAGCCAGCGCATGCGCTGCACTGGCAAGACATTTAGTGAGTGGGCTTTTAAAAGTCCAACTACAACTTTTTCGGTGGCATGGAGCATGCGGTTACGCGCAGAGGCACGAGCGGTGGCGCCATCTGGCTTTCCTCTCTCATCATGGTGCTCACGCAATCACTTTAATTTTTGGCGCTCACATCGCTCGTGGGCATGTAAATGTAAATGTAAATGTATTGCGATTTATATAGCGCACGTATCACCCGAAGGCATCAAGGCGCTTGCCTTGGGAACCCGTCCTGGTATTCCCCTGTGAGATAACCCCAGCAGGGTATCCACAAGGTGAAAGCCAGGCATCCCGCCGCGAGGGGCCGTAGTGGAGATTAAGCAAGCTATTGCCCAGAGTTGCAGAGTGTGAACCCGTGAGTCGAGTAGGCACCGGAACGAGAATTATCGAGTCCGTGGAATTTTGAGCCCAAGACCCGCCGAGGCGGGGAATTGAACCCTGGTCCAGGACCGATCTCAGCTTCCGGGTCTGCCGCCTCTAACCCCTGAGCCACACTTCTCCACTCCGCCTCAAGGCTTGTTTTTTTAGTTCTGGGTGCTTATTATACGAATAGTATTTTATATATAACATTTTGTAAAAGTATTAATGATCTATTGAATGCTCTGTGTTTCCATTCTCATTAACATTAACGAGGTCAGTCTTATTTTCGCTTTGCTTTTGGTGCTTCGCCTCAAGCCTGATGAGAAAACTTCCCTTTTTCCGAATGCTTGTTGTTCTCACAGGAACTTGTGTAACACTGTTGTGTGCGCTCCCCTCAGAGAGAGAATGTTATTAACTTCCACAGTCAGGAAGGCCGCACCAGTCTTCTCTTCGACGTGTGACCTCTCACCTTCGGTTTCACATTAGCTTGCGGGTGCGCAACACTGCAGTTTTACTCCAGTTCACTGCTTATTTAACAGTGCTTAAAGTGCAACATTGTAGAGCGCTCGTCGCCTCTGGATCTAACGTTTGAAAGATATTTTATTGGCCTGCTTTATTTTTTTTTTAGTTCAATTCCCCATCAAAAAATAGAAATAGGATACTCTCATATAGTAAACGTTTTTGTTAAAATTTGCTCCGCCTCGCTTTCTTCTTGTTCTTTCCACCCCACGTTCCATTACTTGTCTCTGGGATCTCCTGTTTTCGCAAGTTACGTTTGTAATCCCCCCTTCCCTACCACCACCACCACCCTACGGCAGCCTCTATGATCTTTGCCATCCCAGTCACGCTTATCTTCCACCATTTTGTTTACTCGCCCTACCTCAATTTTCTCCCCCACTGCACCTCCCCGCCTCACTGGTTTGCATTTGGGAATCCATTTGTCCAACTTTTCCTGTTGTCTCTCTTTACTCTCACACATGCTCTACTGTTCTTTGGCGCGCTCTGTCTTTCCTACCATGTGCAGTCTTGTGCCCTCATTCCTCTTCTGTTGTGACTTTTCCTGTCCTCTAACTTGCTGCTCTCATTCTGTCTACTTTTCCCTGCCCTCCTCGATATCACTGCCATGTTTCTGTGAAGTCCTTTGCCTCCAGCCTAACTTTGTCTTTCTCACACTTTCCCCCTGATGGTACCCTTTTTCAAAAAACAAGGAGGACCCAATCAGTACCTAGGGACCTTGGGCAATCAATTATTATGAAAAACAGTGGTCCATAGGATTACGTTTTCACAAAGACAAATGCAAATATAGACTCAAGTCAGTACTATATTGACAAGTTTTTCAGTACCCAGCCGGGCCTGAAATTTTATTTCAAATATAAGCAAATTTAAAAGACCATCAAGGAGGTCTAATGTGACAGTTGATAGGGTACAAGCCTGTACCTATCCAAAAGTACACTCAAAAGAATTTAAGGGTTGGAAGAGAGCAAAGAAAGGAGGGTAAAGAATATCAGGCAAAAAGAACAACGGAGCCAATTGTCCCTTGCATCAATACCATATTAGCAAGGCAAGTTCAGACAACCAATTCATGTAACAGTGTAAACACAATGGGAAAGTTACAGAATCGGAGTAAGTGTCGACGGCGTTTCGATCCCCGGCTCCTAGTGAACTGGGATCATCATCAGGACTTTAACAATGTATTGCCTGTATGTGCTTTTTAAAAACCTTTCCGAGCGATCTACAGAAGCCTCCTGAGAGTTTAGGAGAAATAGTGGGATGGAGGGCTGGTACCTCGGTGTCCTATTCCGGTAGGTTTTGGTTTGCTGCCATAAGTTCCTATCTTGTGTTTGATAATGAGAAGATTCGAGAATCATGGCACTGTATAGTGTATAATCAGACCTCTTGAGGGTATACACTTGAATTTCAGAGTCTTAGCACGGAGTTAATACTCCTACACTCGCGATCCGAGTAGGCTGCAGGCGGTGTGCACAGTGGCAGTGAGCCGGCTTCACGATAATACGGCTCTCTTCCAACCCTTAAATTCTTTTGACTGTACTTTTGGATAGGTACAGGCTTGTACCCTATCAACTGTCACATTAGACCTCCTTGATGGTCTTTTAAATTTGCTTATATTTGAAATAAAATTTCAGGCCCGGCTGGGTACTGAAAAACTTGTCAATATAGTACTGACTTGAGTCTATATTTGCATTTGTCTGTGAAAACTTAATCCTATGGACCACTGTTTTTCATAATACCTGATGGTACCCTGTCAACTCTCATGCACACCGCCTGCCCCCCACCCCTGTACTTCTCTATAGAGCTGGGGGAGTGAACAGATTTACTGGGAGAGCCGAGCCAGAGCCAATCCAAGGATCTGCAAGCACGGGACTCTGCGGGACCGCGCGCAACAATGCCAGGAGCATGCCAGAGTTCCAGGTATAACTACACCGATAACTTCGCTCAAAGTGGTAAAGGGGTGTCTGGCAGTGGAGTGGCATGCACCTAAACTGATCAGTTTTGAAATCATAGCCAGACTTAGTCAGTTTCCAAACTGCTCGGAGAAGCCCTGCAACATGCGGTGTTTCATTGCATGAGCTAATAAAACAGGCATTGGCATAGCCAATAGGTCTCGCCTTTGGGACCTTTTAAGTGTTTAGCCATGCCACAGTTGTTGTTGCACCAAGAATATTGTTCTGCATAACTAAATACTTTAGAAGGTCCCAAAAGCTAGACCTATTGGCTATGCCAATGCTTGTTTCCTTAAGCGATGAGGAGGAGACCTTTACTGCGCCCAGTTGTAAACTTTTTCCTTCCTCAGAAAAGGAGTCTAGTATAGTCTCCAATTTGAATTGAGGATGACCCTTCACTAGAACAGTGGTTGGGGGACTGGGATGTTGCCCTCCTCTGGCAGTGTTTACAGTAGATCGATTGAGTACCAGGAGAATCTTCAATTTAGCTAGTGTAGAAAGTTTAACTGCCCCCATTCCTATCTTACATTCCATATTTCAAGGCCCTAAATAGAGAAGAAAGAACTTAAGATGACTCCCAGGAACATTCAAATGAACTCTCTAGAAATATATATGAGGGTGCAAGAAGAATACTGTAGCAGGGGGGCCCCCTGACCATGAATATGTTGTTCCAGAAGAAAAGGTGTCCATTGGAATACTGTGCCAGAGCAAATATGGGCCATAAGGCTATGCTACTGTGATATGCTATGCCCATGAGAATTCTGTTAAAAATGTGTAAGCCTATCGGAGCACTGTGCTCGAAACCTAAAGCCTGGGATAGAACTATGATGCCAACATAAATGCTGTGCTAGAGAGGAGAGCTGACCCCTTGTTTTTTAGGTCTCGCCTAAGCAGCCCGCGCGTGCTGCATAGGAGGACCTTTAGCCGTTTCTTCTCTTTTCGGAAGCACATATTCGTGCTTGTGGCGGCATCCACCTTGCGGGAGCGAGCAGGGGCTCGCCACAAGCAGGAATATGTGCTTCCAAAAAGAGCTGACTACGCTTGCTCGCACGCACCACTCCCGGGCCAGCAAACACACAATTGCCGTGCCTGCCATGCATTTAAAAACTGGTGGTGTGGAGTGCAAAAAAACGATGGATTAGGACCCAGATCTTTTGACTGGGTTGAATGTGTGACATTGATCCACATTCGGTCCATCACCTGTTGTTTTTGCAATGCATTTAAAAACAGCACAATTTTGAGGGTTATCAGTAATTCTCTTCTCACTCTGAGTGGGCTTTGATCGCTAAACAGGTTCAATACACAGCTGTTTCAAAAGCAACACAGTATCAATGGCTCACGTAAATATGTAGTAATAATAGCTTCTTTTTCATAATGCACATCAAGCTGCACCATGTGTAAGAGCTGTAACAGGTCTTACTGTGGTTATGTGGTGTCCCTCACAATGTGACGCCATCTTTGAATGGTACAACCATAACGTTGCATAAAAAATACCGTTTTAGTATGGCGTGCTAAAGCTTTTGGAAAACAAACAGTGCCAAAGTCAATACTTCGAATTTCAGCTCACAATTCTACGAGCATGAGGAAAGCGGCTTTTATTTACTTCTCCCACGTTTCTTCTCCTTCTTCCCTCTTTGTATCCCCCTTTTGGGGGTGGGGAGGGATGTGGGTGTATTCCCAAACAGCTCTTTCACCCATTTGTAAAATTAGTGTATTGCCCATTCCCTGTTCTTTTTTTCCATGGGGGCCCTTTCCCTATCCCCATTTAGTCTCCCTATCCAGCCTCCATATACCTCTATATCCTTATTTCGTTTTTCACTTCAATTTTAAAATATGTCCTCTAGATGACATTCTCTATGTGGTCCACAGTTTGTTTTTCTTTTTTAAACGGTTGGGTGTTTTAAAAACTTTTTAAGTGCTCTTAGGTTTTTTTTCTATTATTTTCAAAAAACTGTATTCTATTCTCTTGTTTTTTTTTCTCTAAATGGGTTTTCATTACTTACTTTCTCAGCAATGCGTTTTTATTACTTGATTTTTTTTAATGAATTTTCAGCTACAGAAGAGAGCGTCATGAATTGGTCTAGTGTTCTCTGACTGCCAACTGGAGCACCAATCACTGTGAGGTTCCATCGACCCATTGTATGACCCTCTCAGCTTCGACTGACCACTGTTTCTCGAAATGCTGTCTGCCCATGGGGCATGTCCTACAATACAAGCCTGCAACTGGGACCTAAAAGGCATGAACTGAGGAAATCCATATGGGCCAACTGGATTCCATCAACATCCGGCCAGGCGCTACCTAACTTGTGTTGTTAATAAGGCCAAACAGGGCTGAACCCTACTTGTCCTTACTGGACAGCCTGGGTGGGGGTGAGGCACAAACCAATATGCTGACAATAATATTTATTTTAACAGCCTCACCTTCTTCCTCTTTCGTTGCTGCCCTACATTACACTCAGTACGTGTTTTACGATGTTGACCACTCGATTGCTTTAATGAACAAGCATTGGCATAGCTAATAGGTCTCGCCTTTGGGATCTTATAAGTGTTTAGCTATCCAGCACAATATCCTTGGTGCAACAACATCAACTGTTGCATGGCTAAACATTTATAAGGTTCCCAAAGGCGAGACCTATTGGCTATGCCAATGCTTGCTTAAAGAAGCAATACTGTCTGCCAGAGATGGCACTCTAGCATCATCAGTGTGGAACAGACAAGAGCATCAATATACCCAGCCATTCTTTATTGTTTAACACGTAAAATACCCATGTTTTCCAGAAAATGGATTCACTTTGGGAAACTGCAAGATTCCATGTTTTTCAGCACAAGATCAAAACTATGCAAAAATTTAGCTTTTGCGTGCAGTTGTATTCTATGGCACATCTGTCGTTTATTTATTTTAAAGTGAAGGTGATACCCGATTTATTCCTCTGCCTCAACTGCCGTCTATCTGATGCTTTATAATGCCTTTATTAATGGGACATAGTGTTGTTTTTTGTGTCTCCCAGGCGGCTGCTTGACGTGTAACTGGCAATGGAGGCAGGACACCTAAGAGTATTTGTTAGCGTGAAAGTGAGCTCTGTTCTAAAAAACACAGCTTGCTTGCATAAAACATGTCCCTTACCATATATTCAGAAATGACTCCTAATAGTAATTGGTAAATTGTGAGACATACACGTGCTATCATCTCCAGGGGACGCTGTTTTCCCGGTTAAAGAATTTTTACGTATCCCCCCACCCAAAACTAACATTAGCCTAGGAGAAGGCTGAACCACGGCTCTCTGCTTTGCAAATTATGACTGTGTTTTTTTTACTTGAGTTGTGAGGGTTTTAAGAAGAATAGATTTCCCCAACATTTCATGGAAATTATAAAAATCCAAGAGTCGATGTGCTTTACCCAGGAAGTAAGAATTTGGTAAAGTGTGTTCTTTTGCTAAATATTTTGCCACTCTAGTTTACGTTGAATTGATTTCAGTTGCTGCTTGGAGTGAAAGAAAAGCAACGACGTTTAACCAATCTTCAAGGTTTTTTGGTATCTCCTTTTTAAAACACAAACTATAACTGACTTCGTTCTGTGTCTTTTCATTATTTATTCTGATGTTCACGTGCAGGAAATACAGAATCTTCAAGATTGACAGCAATGGCTGTAAATGTTCTGCATCAATTAGAGGAGTGTTTGCAGAGAAGATGAAAAAAACTCAAAGAGATGTGGAAAAATTCAAGTTTCGCAAAAATACAAATCGTTCAGAAGTACCTCCTTTTTTTATAGCTTTTGTGGTAAACCTTAAAAGCGCAAAAAGGAACCAAGATGAAATACTCAAATTATAAAAGTCAAAACTGTTAAAAAAAAAATCAGTATTTTTTAATCAAAAATTGTTTCTTGGCTGAAGTGCAATAATTCGAAGTGAACCATTTCTGTTCTTCAGTTGTGAATTGGCTGAATGGCATGTGCCAGAGCTGCATGACCTCAGAGTAGCCTCACATTTTATGTGAAGCTAAAATCGTATACAGCTGTGTGAATAATCAGCATACTTCTAGATTTTGTTGCACCATTTGTATAGTGGAGTTAAGTTCTATCATGAGCTAAATACGATATGCTTTGTGGGCTGATGGTCACTTAGTTGATTTGCAGTATCAGAAACCACAAAGCGTAGTTTTGTGTAAGGAAAACACGGAACAGAAATGGTCAGTTTTTTTTTAGTCCCACAGGCATCACGTTTTTGAGCAGTTGGATTTCATCAATGATGCGTTTGGGATAAAACAAGGAATACTGATCAATCAGTTATGTAACTAAGCACGGATACCTACTTTGTATGATATTAATTTAGTTCAAGCAAAGAGAATTATAGACAGTACCATGTTGATGTATGATATTCAATATCACTGATATCAATTGATCGGTCTTTCCTACCTCAGGGAGCGTCCTCACGAAGGGTTCTCCATCTGAGGTAGAAGTCCGCTTCATCCTTGATTAAACTGTTCCACTCCTGGTATCATTCGGAGACTCAGCGGCACACTTTTCTGATGCTGGCCTCTTCCTTATTGTATATGAAGGTAATCCTTGTCCTCAAATAACTTGAACCTGGGCTTCATCTGCTGAGCCTTCATAGATTAAGTATTTTTGGCAGGCGGTGTTGGATATATTCAGAAATGCCTCCATTCCTCTTGGCCAATGCCCAAGAGTGGTTTTGATCTGTGTGTCCAACTACTTTGACCCCAGTGCCACCTGCTCTGTACCTCCACATTCTCTCGCCTCAGTGTCTCTTCAAAGAAGCCTTTTATTCACAACACCGTCAATGGCGCAACCTTCGCATCAGTTATTAGAGCCACTTCAGGCCTCAAAGTCAGCAAACATTATTTGAATGGCAAGCAAAAAATGGTAACCTACTTTAGGGTCTATCTCTTGGTAGACCCTCTTCATAGAGCCTAGAGATCTGCTCCAATGAATGCGTTTTTCGATTCTGATGCCTTGTACTCGCCAAACAAAGAATATGGGTGCAGAGGGAAAGATGATTCTGAGGCTGACAACTTCTTCCTTTATCCCCTTTGCACAGACATCCAAAGTCTAGAGGCCTTGATGTGTTAATTTAAATCTGTGTTATACACCACTGCTAATTTTAAATCCAACATGCTGACTGAAATTTTGTGCCATCTTTAGCGTCTTAAAACCTCTGTTGATATTCACTGACTCTTGCTGGAATCCATATTGGCTGCCTGAGAGAAACCTTGTTAACTCCAACAGTTCACAGGAAGATTGCACGTTGTCGTAATGCTATGCCTTCCGATCCTAACTTCATCGGAGCAAACTTCTAGGGGAGCTTGTTGGTGGTGACATCATCCTGCGAGTTAAACCTTAACTCTTTACTCTCTTCATCTTCCGGACAAGGATTTAAAACAGCTTAACTCCATGGACCATAACGTTTTTTTGGGAGGCGGGTGGAGGGGATTATAGGGGGGGGGGGCGTGTTAGTTGCTCGCATAGCTACATCAATGTTACTCCTTTGACGGTATGCCCATGCCTATGGTAAGCCTTCCTGATTACATGAAGAAACCTTTTTCAAATTTGGTGAGTGACAGTTTGGATGTCTGTACGCAGATTCTTAAATGTTGCCTGGGTATCCCTGAGGCAGTGGCAGTCACAGAAGCATTTAAGCGCAAGATATCCAGGCAGCCCTAATGAACATGCCTTCAATAGCAAGAAAGTGTTCTGTGATAAAACCGATTCCTTAATAAAATGATTCACGATCAGCCAAACCATGGCTCGTTTTTTAGGCTTTACTTCCCTAGCCAAACCGTTCCATTAACAATACTGTTATTTCCAAGGGTTCTCCAAAGTCAAGCCTGACGGTAGCCACAACCTCCCCATTCAGTTCAGGCTCCCACATGAGTTCTTCTGGTCCTCTCGTGGGAGAGGGGTACCTAAGAGATCCCAGCCCCAGCAGCACTTGCATTTCCTACATTTTCCACTTTATCTTCCACTTCAAAACTGCTTTGATTTCTCCCCTCCCACCATTGCAGTAATCAATGACAAACTGGAAGAAGATTGCTTTGGATTGAGCTCTACCTTATCTATAAGCGATATGCCTTCTTTTTCTGTAATCCCCCGGTCTGCCCACCGTCTACAAGGACGTGCTTTCTGGCACATGCTTCCATTTTATAGGCGGAAGTTCTTGCCTTGTGTAAAAGGGAGCCCTAGCAGTGAGGCCTTGGAGGATAGGTGCACACTATATGTTATTCCCATTCTTTTTTTCCCTCTATTAAGGTGGTTTCAGATTAATTTTAAACCTGAAACTCCTAATCATGTTTATGCCCGTCATTTGTGCTTGTTTCTTTGTGTATCGTCAGCTTAACTGTTTTCCCCCGTTTTTGACCTGTATTTTTGCCTGTATTTTCTGTGCCGTTTCCTCTTAGTGTGCTGACCCCCATTGTGCATTGTGCCTGTCTCCTTCCTGTTTGCCCGCCTACCTCGCCGCCCTCCGCTCTCCCTCCCCGCTCCCCGCCACCGCCATTAGCCCCGCCCCTTTCTCTTCTGTTCCCTCCCCGCTCCCGCCTCCCAGCTGCTCCGCCCACCCGCGCACTTCGCCTTAAATGGCGACCGTGCGAACGCGCAGCGGTCACGCGCAGCGGGCCCGCCGATTGTGCGCCGAAGGCGCGCCAAAGGTAAGCCCGTCTACGCCCGTCCGCGCCTGGACCGCGCCCAGTGCCAGGACCCCTGGCCCCCGAAGAGCCCGACCAACCCGCCTGACGTACTCCGCCGCCACCCTCACCGCACTCAACACCGGCCGACTCCCTGAATGCCACCAAGCCACACCACGACGCACCCACGGACCTTTCAGCTGCCACGCCTGCAAATTCTCCTGCATCCGGACCAGACTCGCACCAGCACCCGCCAAGTTGAACACCAGCAGCACCCACCTCAAGTGCATCCTGCTCAACACCCGCTCCGTCCACAGACACGCCATCGAACTCTGGAACCTTCTAGACGCCACAGCCCCTGACGTTGCCTTCCTCACGGAGACCTGGATGAACGCCTCTTCAGCTCCCGACATCGCCATCGCTATCCCAGAGGGCTACAAGATCGTCCGGAGGGACCGAAACGCCAACCAGATGGGAGGAGGCATCGCCATCATCCACAGGAACACCATCCGTCTCACGACCAGCACCGACAACACCCTGACCAGCGCCGAACACCTGCATTTCCAGATCCACACCAACCCGAACACCACCCTCAGAGGCACCCTGATCTACCGACCCCCCGGACCACGCACACAATTCAGCGAGGACATCGCCGACTTCGTCAGCCCGCATGCCCTCCCCTCCGCCGACTACATCCTACTGGGAGACCTCAACTTCCATCTGGAGAACAACAACGACCACAACACCAGCACCCTGCTCGACAACCTCGCCAACCTGGGACTGAAGCAACTGGTGTCCACCCCCACCCACCTCGCCGGACACACACTCGACGCAGTCTTCTCCTCCAGCACAGACATCGACTTCAGCCACGCCACAGAGCTTCAATGGACGGACCACAGCTGCGTCCACTTCACCTTCAAGAGAACGACGACCCACCACCACCAACAACAGGCCGCCCGCAGAAGCTGGAACAAGATCACAGCAGACCAGCTCGCCACCTCCCTGAGCCAGCACCCTCCTGCCAGCTCAGCGGACCCCAGCCAGGCCGCCGACAACCTCACAAAGTGGATCAGCAACTGCGCGGACGTACTCGCCCCTCTGAGGACCCCGCCTAGCAGACCCGGCAGCAAGAAGGCTCCATGGTTCACCGACGAACTCAAGAGCTCCAAGAAGAACTGCCGAGCCCTCGAGAAAGTCTGGAGAAGGGAACCGACACCGGACAACAGGACCTCCTTCAAGCTGGCCACCCGGAAACACCACCAGCTGATCCGCGCCGCCAAGAAAACAGCATTCAAGGACAGGTTGGACAACAACGCACACAACTGCAAGGAACTCTTCAACATCGTGAAAGAGCTTTCCAACCCCAGCGCAGGAAACAACGACATCACCCCTTCGCAAGACCTCTGCAACTCCCTGGCTTCATACTTCCACAACAAGATCGCGGACATACATAACAGCTTCAACAACCAACCAACGCACACCATGACCGAACAACCACCCCCCACCACCACCCTCCACGCCTGGACCCCGATCAGCACCGAAGACACCATCCGCACGATGAACTCCATCCACTCCGGATCACCGACCGACCCCTGCCCTCACCACGTCTTCAACAAGGCCGACGCTGTCATCGCACCCCACCTGCGAGACATCATCAACACATCCTTCGACACCACCATCTTCCCTGAGAGCTGAAAACACGCCGAACTCAGCGCTCTACTCAAGAAACCAACAGCGGACCCCACCGACCTCAAGAACTACCGCCCCATCTCACTCCTCCCGTTTCCAGCCAAAGTCATCGAGAAGACCGTCAACAAGCAGATGGCCGCCTTCCTCGAGACGAACGGATCCCTCGACCCCTCACAGTCCGGCTTCCGAGCCAATCACAGCACCGAAACCGCCCTCATCGCCGCCACCGATGACATCCGAGCCCTGATGGACAATGGAGAAACAGCGGCCCTCATCCTCCTAGACCTCTCCGCGGCATTCGACACGGTCTGCCACCGCACCCTAGTACGGCGCCTCAGCAACATCGGAATCCAGGACAAGGCGCTGGAATGGATCATCTCCTTCCTCGACGGAAGAACACAGAGAGTCCGCCTACCACCGTACAAGTCAGAGGCCTCCGAAGTCATCTGCGGCGTCCCTCAAGGATCATCTCTGAGCCCCACCCTCTTCAACGTCTACATGAGCCCCCTCGCGGCCATCGTACGCAAACACAACCTCAGCATAATCTCCTACGCCGACGACACCCAGCTGATCCTCTCCCTGACCAACGACCCCACCGCCGCCAGAGCCAACCTGCACGAAGGGATGAAAGAGGTAGCCGAGTGGATGACGACCAGCCGCCTGAAACTGAACTCGGACAAGACGGAGGTCCTCATCCTGGGCCCCTCACCCTCCGCCTGGGACGACTCCTGGTGGCCTCCCGCCCTGGGCACCGCACCCAAACCGACAGACCATGCACGCAACCTGGGCTTCATCCTGGACTCCTCCCTCTCCATGACCAGGCAAGTCAACAACGTCTCCTCGGCGTGCTTCAACATCCTGCGCATGCTACGGAAGATCTTCTGGTGGATCCCCACCGAGACCAGGAAGATCGTCACCCAGGCCCTCGTCACCAGCCGACTGGACTACGGCAACGCCCTCTACGCCGGGACCACCGCCAAGCTCCAGAAGAGACTCCAGCGGATCCAGAACGCCTCAGCCAGACTCATCCTCGACATCCCACGAACCAGTCACATCTCCGGACATCTGAGAGACCTTCACTGGCTCCCCGTCAACAAAAGAATCACCTTCCGCCTCCTCACCCACGCACACAAAGCCCTACACGACCAAGGCCCGAGCTACCTCAACAGCCGAGTCAACTTCTACGCTCCCAAACGCCACCTCCGTTCAGCCAACCACGCCCTCGCCGCCGTCCCCCGCATCCGAAGAGCGACTACAGGAGGAAGGTCCTTCTCCTACCTGGCTGCCAAGACCTGGAACTCCCTCCCTCCCGACCTGCGCCTGACCCAAAACCACCTCTCCTTCAGGAAGAAGCTGAAGACCTGGCTGTTCGAGCAGTAGCGGCACCCCCCCCCCCCCCCCCCAGCGCCTTGAGACCCTACGGGTATGTAGCGCGCTTTACAAGTGTCATTGATTGATTGATTGATTCAACATGAGCTGTAGAAAGGATGTTCTATAGGCACATCCTTCTGGTGTCCCTTGATATGCCAATCCTTCCTTCTCACAGTTGTTGCCTCTGCTTCACGGGGGGAGCGTTAGTAATCCATGTATTTACCTACTGCTTAGATGTCGCGGACTATCTTCATTGCATCATGGGTCTTCTTCGTGTCTTGGGCCTCTCCAGTCTTCAGTAGTCCACACTCCGAGGCAGGGCTTCATCAGTAGGGTGTTCAACACAAACCGTATGAGAACTCTTCCTCCTCAGACGAGTTTGGTTATTTGAAGTGTGTTTCTTGCAAGTCAGATAGCTATTCCAGTTCTACTGGTCCGCCACCATTTGGGCTTGACTTCCTGGTGGTGGTGCATGCCAGATAGCGAATGAGTTTGCTTCAGTGGTGCCTGAGAAGCCAGTGTCTCCAGGATCAGGGGCTCATGTACAGGTATTCTGTTCTGTATTTCCAGACCTCTATTGATGGATGTGCCCCTTAATCTCACAGTGGGTTGGCCCTTCAGGACTTTCAGATGCTGGCCATTGGTGTTATGGACGGATTTGGTACTCTTAGCTGTTTTAAGTCAACATTCAGTCCACTCTTCTCGTAATACACATAACTGATCTGCTAAAGGCAGCAGGATGGTCCGGTACTCCACCCCACTCCTCGTTTGTGTAGCTCAACCTGTGCTCCACTGTAGTCAAACCGGCAGCACCGTGGCCTCTGGTCCCATTTGGGCGTGGACGGGAGCAGATGAGCTTGCCTTAGATGCACCTTTGGCATGCCAGCGATGCGTCCGTGCATTGCCGCATTTAAATATCAGGGGCAGGCACATAGAGCTTGAGGGAGAATCAGCAACAAGCATGCTTCTCTCTGCGCTACTTATAAACGTGGTGGCACAATAAGATGGCCACCAATGGAGCAAAACATGCTCTAACAGACCCTGCGCCCAGCCCCACAGGATATTAATGTAGTAAGCACCAGGTGTAAATCACATCAATGCCCACGTTGTTAACATTACAAAAAACACGCTTTAAAAACACATGAAAAACGGTGGTTGCCTGCGAAGGCTGACCCCACCACAACAGCCTCACCTGGCCAGAGTCCGTGCATCAGCAGGTTTAAATCTCAGGGGCAGACACATACTGCGTGGTGGAGCATCAGCTACTAGCACACTTCTCTCTGCGCAACATATAAATGTGGTTGCGCACTAAGATGGCCGCCAATGGAGCAAAACGGGCTCTAACAGGCCATGATACCAGCCCCACAGATAATTAAAGTAGTAAGCACCGGGTATAATCACATCAATGCACGCAGAATGCAATTTGTTTGTATGAATGAAGTCTGAAGTTTTTCTCCATTGGTATGGTTGACAGCAACCAACATTCAAAAGTGGAGGACTGTGGGAAAAAATGTAGGACAATCTGAAATGTAGAAAGCTTCAAATAAGATCAAGTAAGATAAAGTAAAAAGTTAATTGTGACTGGAAAAATTAAGTCTGTTGGAAAATCCCAAGAGGGCAGTCTCAGTAGAGTGCACTGTTTGAAATTTGATGGGTGTTGGTGAGGAATGTATTTATAGGAATACCGACACTTGATGATGGGCTGTGTGTTCTAGGAGATGGAGAAGTAAAGTGGCTGAGAAATGGGATGAAAAAAGGAGCCTGTGAGTCAAGAGAATGTTTTCCAGGAGTGATCTTCCAGAAGGATGAAAGGATGCATTAAAGAGGGAAGGAGGGGAAAAAGTGCTATCGGATACAAGAGCCTCCTGTTAAAACTTCGTCGCGAGAGCGTGTACTCAGGCTTGTGTGGATTACAGCCATGATTGGTTTGGAGGAAGTGTAATTCCTGTGCTAGTGTGCCCTCTTTAAAATTGTTTGCCTGCTGCGTTATTTGTACACTCTGGGCAACTATCCCAACCCCATGCCCCAGGTGGTTTCACTTCTTGACAGCCAAGATCACTAACTTGGAATGGGCAGATGGGAGGCACCGGTGGCTTTTCACTTGCTGCGTAGATCCCTATTTGATGGTATCCTGGGTATTTCGGATATATACACCTATACTCCATTGCAGCTCATTTTATGCCGGTTAATGACTTGTTCAATGGGGGGTGGGACGACCCAGCGTATCGCCTGGAAATGTATTCATTAGGTATAAATGGTATGCTCGATCTTCTGTGCATGGCATGTATGCCTGCCACACTAACTTCTTGTATGCCGGTGTCTCTCACCTGTTGGAGGGCGGCTCTTTGGCTCACCGGCTGGAATAGCTGCTTTACTGGGATGACTCCTTATTGGCTATGGAACATGGCTTGGTCAGCTTTCGACCCTTGAGAGTTTTGTCCCTTGGGATTGTATAGGGATTTCCTACCTGGGAGATGCTTACAGGGGAGGTAGCATTGTATCATTTCGAGACTTAAAGGCTAGGTTTACCCTATCCATCTCGCAGTTCTTTTGTTACCTGCAATTACGCCACACCCTGGAGGCTTACAAACTCCTGATTGACTCACTACCCAAATTCAGTCCGCTGGAAGCAAAGGTTTTCTTAGAGTGGTTGGGTAAAGGGGCAACCTCTCTGATTTACTGCTCGCTGATAATCCACGCACCCGATGGTCTTGAGAGGACCCTGCAGCGGTGGGCCAACTGGATGGGAGAGCTGGATAAAGAGGAATGGAGGGAGGCGGGTATGTAGCCTCGAGAATTGAAGATTTCTTCGCGTCTGCGAATGGTTAAGTTCAACTATCTGTATGCGACATATCTCACTCTGCTGCTCTTACACCACTTGCTCCCCGACACTCGGGCAGTGTGTGCACGTTGCACATTTCAGCTGCAGATTTATTCCACGAGGCTTCGGAATGTCCAGTGTTGAGGCCTTCCTCGGAGGGGGATGGGTCAAGTACTCTCTTCTGTCCTGGGCCACACCCAGGAGCTAACACCACGCATCGCGCTATTGGAACTGATAGAGGAGATTGGTGGCCCTAGAGCCGAGCGTCTCTTTTTGGGAGTGGCCAGTTTGGTTGCCAAAGGGATGTGACCCGTGCGTGAAACAGCATAACCACCGACTGTCAGAAGCTGGCGCACAGGGATCGACTCACCAGCAGAAACCGATATTTGAGACTTGTGACTATCCTCAAAAGCATGCTCGAATATGGGGGAAATGGTGTAGCTACTATGGAGTGTCGATTTAACCCTGGAATGTTTTAGAACACTGATGATTGGGCTTTCTGTAACGCTGTGCATGCCCATCAACCATTTTTGCAACCGTATTACAATGTGTTCTGCAGCAAATCTCACAATAAAGTTGGTTATAAAAATAAACAATTCCTGTGCTAGTGAAAGCTAGGAGGTAGGCAGAGGCCTGTTACCTGCTTCATGGCTTTCGTAGTAGAAGCTTTTCTCTGATCCCCCGGTGATGGTGGGTACATTGGTACAGTGCAGGACAAATCTTACCCAGTTTTACAAGAGCATGCATGCATTCAAAAACAATATATTATATACACTAAACTTTGTATGTATATTACTTAGGTTTTTATATTCAGGGGTGCATATTTCATAAACGTTGCATTGGACTGTTGAATGTATCATTTTTATACCCTAACATATATAAAGTTACACTAAAATAATTGGACGTTCATCTGGCAATTTAGTATTGCTTTCTGCAAGTCGAGCTATGCACCTTGCAGATGCAGTGAAAGTGTTGCTCACTGTTTGAAGTAACTCGCAGATGTCCGCTGTTTTCTCTTCCTCTGCAGGTTGGGTTCGAGTATGTGTTGGGCACCCTGAGGGTTCGGCCATGTTGCAGCAGGCACCGTGCAGGCTCCTTCCCTTGTGCAGCCAGGCCAGTAAAAGGCATATTTCTTTTCACCACTTCCGCCTTCTCAATCGCAAGGTAAGTGCACTGTGTACTCCTCTTTCATATGCCTAAAGAGAGGCACCCAGCAGTGGTTAGCAGCACGTGGGCATGGCTTAGGAAAGCTGTGGTTTGGGCTGAAGTCTGTTAAAGGCCCTTTGTTGCTTATAAACGGGCGAGCATGTGGCAAGCATCTGGACTTTACAAGAGGTGGTCTTCCATAAAATGGTGGAAGATACTAATTTGTTACCTTTTTCAAGAGCAGCAGCAACACTGTGTTTATGATTAAAACCACAATATCCGCGTTTTGTCCCCAGACGTCTGTGCTCTGTGAAGCTGGATCCCTGCTGGTTACTTACCCGGCCTGATTTTTGCTGTTATTGAAGACATTTTCCATTTGCCTCTTTGTATATCCAGTTCAAGCACAGTCGTCCGAGTGAAGGTTTTCGTTTATACCATTTCAAAGGCTTAGGACAGGGGAAGAGAGAGGCCTGGAAAATCGCATATGATTCTGTGGATGGAACACGTTCGTCTGCGCTTAGGTGAATTTAGGCTGCACATGGATGGTGCCAGATTCAGATTGTTGAAAACTAAAGTACTGCATGTTGGTACTTATTCGGTCCATTACTATCACAGGGAGTGAGTGCCCTGACCCTGCCGAAACATTGGCCCAAAGTCCAGCTCAGAGCTGTGGGGCTGGCTTCGGATTCCGTCAGATTTTGGCCTTTGATGACAGGTCAGACTTGGGGGACCAGCAATCAAGTCAAGTCAAGTCAAAACAAGCTTTATTCGATTGTTAAAATCATAAAAGCACAAACAAGCAATAAAAATACAGTGTCACATTTCATCAATTTAAAAAGACATTAAACTTTTATGATAATATCAGTACATACAAAAGCAATCACCAAGTGTCACCATAGTTTGATAGTGCTGCGGACACCAGCCGGGTGGGAACTTATCAGTTGCTAGGAAGTTCTCTTAGGCAGTCGACCAGGTGGCCTTTGGTTGAGCAGTAACCTAGTCTCTTGCACAACATTAATCTTGAGCTAGAAGGCTCTGTTAGGCCAAAGCCAATACCTTTAGTCCTTGAATCATCACATTGTAATACTGCTGTGTGAGTGTTGGTGAAGGAGGTGGGTTGTTTGCTTCTGTGCAAATATGCCTTCGTTTCAGTATTAGTCATACACAGAGAGAGAGTCCTGACATAGGCACAAATCTTTTCTTGTTCGGAGAGTAAGAGGAATATTGGAGTTAACTTTATTCAACTGTAGACCTGTTTTCCTAATTTTAAGTGTGGTGTTGTTTTTCCAGAGGGCTTGTGGCCTTGTTGTCCTTGTGCTTTTGCCTTTGGATCGTTCATGTACTCTAGGCGCATGTATGCGTGTTGTAGTGGATAGCAACATTGTCGAATGAATAACAGTTGATTGCTTAAGGCTTAGTGTGCATCTGAAAACTACATATTGAATTGATTTGGAAAGATAGAAGACCACAATAGACATGCCAAAGAATATATCCAAATCAGCTGCATGGTGCACCTGAAGGACACACGTTGCCACTATGCAATAATAACTAATTAAGGGACAATGTACCTAGTTGCAGTCGAATTCGTTTTAATTAGTTTCCATCTTTTGGTGGAACTCTGTGTTATCAGGAGTGACAAGGCCTTTTCAAACACTCTTGGCTAGAAGAACTCTTCTAGCACGTCCACCTACGGAAAAGGTGCTAAATCTTCATTACTTGCCATATGACACAAGATCTTCGATATGAATCAGTCAGTGACAGAAGCTATCTCAATATTGGAAGGAAAGTTGTGTGATCGTTTGACTCTAGAACAGGACTGCAGGCATCTGGAATTTAGAGATTCTTGCAGTGGCAACGCTGTGAAATGGGAATTCTGTTTGTATGAGATGTACTGCCACACCCAGGGAAGATCATTGGTGAACTGTGACTTCAGCTGTTCTAATTCTGCAAGTTATTGGCTGGCATCTTGACCCAGTAGGGTGTGCCAATTTTAATATGGAGCACGTCGATATTTCATCTAGCATTTCATCTAGCATACAAATAGGTACGAGCAAATTCATTTGGGTCAAAACTGGGAACAAACTATTACTAAGTGATGATTTGCTCTGTGTGCAAAGTGCAGTGTTTCATTGTGCGATGTTAGAGAAATAAGGGGAGAAGAGAGAAGTGCACTGTTGTGTCCACTCTTTCAGTCTAAAACACCTATGTAAGTAGAAGTTCAGCTATGCTTTTCTGTGGCCCTCGGATACAGCAGAGCTGTTAGATAGTGGACGCGTGTACACAAACGAAGCCGGACAAGGTGAACCGCTTCACCATGCCCTAAGTCTGACAAAAAATCATCGTGTTCTTCGTGTAACACTAAGTTGACCTTTTATAAGCAGAAGAACTTCTGCACACCCTTCTAAAATGACCTTTTTGTGCATTTAGATTTTTGTCAAATGAATGACCGTTTCTAGAAATCCATAAATGTGTTTGGCATCCACACCTGCAGCATTCCAAAGGATTATTTTTCTTGCTGCCTTCCCATTTACTGCTGTTCTTTGTGATCTTATCATCTTTATGTTTTCTATTCACAGAATTTACCTGGGTTTTTAAATAATTTCTTATTTCTTTAACAAACCTCCCTGGGTGTTCCACCCATTTAGCTATTTCTGTGGCAGCATTTGATGACACATGTGCCCATACCCACAACCTTTGTTGTATATTTTCACTCTTTGTTTTCATAAAAATCTTGTCTCGCAGAACTTGTTCGTAGGTGATATGCTCAACATCACATGTAGGTGCTAATGCCCTCAATGCAGGTGCGCAAATCCTTTTGATGCTAAGAGATGCTGTTGATGTCACTGCAATACCAAAGGGGATGATGGACGGAGCATTTGAGCAAATCAAACACTCACCCCAGTCAACTGATCTGGGTTTAATCCATCATCATTCTTTAGCTCACTTCACCACCCCAGTTCAGACATGGCCATATGCAAATCAGTCTGACCCTGTGCCTCATGGGAACAGACCAGCCTGAACTGCAAAGCCATGTCTTCCCTGGACCGGAAACAAGCATCCTGGGACCGGTTTCGGGTTCATAATCCTCATCAGCCAGGCTATCTTGAATCCAGTGGCAAAGTGAGCAAGGGACCCACGTCTGGGCATACCCTGCCAACTTAGTGCGAATAGTGCAGCACATCACATGCATGTGCACAATCCCAGTGTACTTCAAAACAGCCTCAAAAACTAAATACAACATGCAGAAATGCGAAACACAGTATGCCGACAGCCACTAGTCCAGAAATTAAAAACATTTCTACTGCAGTCCTACAGTTACTGATATCCCCATCAGCGTCATACCTGGACCGAGGCTCCTGAACTTCCCCGCTCGTCGCCAGTGTTAGATAGTGGAATGGTGTACACGAAGTACGCTGAAGAAGGTGCAATGCTTCCACAGTAACACTGAGTTTACTTGTAGGTCGGCTACTAACAGGACACTCTCTGCCCCAACAATCTTCTTCACTGTATTCCCCGCACAAGCTCCACATTGCGGGTTCACACTCTGCGACTCTGGGCAATAGCTTGCTTAATCTCCACAACGGCCCCTCGCGGCGGGATGCCTGGCTTTCACCTTGTGGATACCCTGCCGGGGTTATCTCACAGGGGAATACCAGGACGGGTTCCCTAAGCAAGCGCCGGGAAACCCTTTGTGGGTAGCTGTGCGCTATATAAGCTCAAATACATTTACATTTACATTGCAGAGTGTATGGAAGCTTGTGCTGAGAATGCCACAATTGTCACCTCCGGAGGGTAGTATGTCAGAAAGTTACTCTCTCTTTAATATAGACTAAAACTGTTATATCCCCATTGGTTCGAAAGACCTGCAATAAGTCTAAGATTGATCTGAATTTAAAATCTCGTGCTAGTTTTCAAGAGCCCCCCACATCTGTGCTGGACTTAATTTCTTAGTTTCTGCTCCAATTTTCTTCAGCTTATTATGCGTGTGTCCTGTGGCTTTTCTTTAAGGAAGTTGTGGAAGATGATCTTTTCACGGATAAAAAATATGTTTGTGCATCCAACTTCCTGCTGCATTCAGCAACCTACCTGTTGTCTATTGACAATGGTACTAAGGAGTACCTGGTTGCTCAGGAAAAGCGTGGTGGTCTGCAGCTGAACCGCTCATGGTGTGAGCTCCTTTGTTGCTGCAAAAGGTGTAATGATTTGTATGTTCGGAAACTTTAGGGGATCTAGTGCACTGCATGAGCGATTGGTCGTCCAAAAAATGTATGCTTGAGCCAGCAAAGAGCCATGCAATTTAAACTTAAGACAATGCCATCTACGAATTGTACATTATTGTTAATGTTTAACATGTAAATTTCTGTATAATGTTTCACAAACAGAAATGAAGCTAATTAAAGTTTCCCATTGATGGCATGTAGTGTTTTGAATGTTGATAAATTAATTTTTTATGTTAATTTTCTTAAAATTGGAAGACACTGTTAATAGAGTACAAAGTGTGGCCTGGCGAATTAGACTATGGTGTGTTATGGAGCTAATCTGGTACCTTGTTAATGCACAAAGTATAATAACTTGCATTTCTGTAGTCTTAATTGGGGGCTGATGTCGCATTTTCAAGTCCCTGGAGTTGAAGCTTCAAAAAATGTCTAAAGCTTAGTCATGTTCTGTGTTTTGGAGGTGTCATTTGATAAGGGGCTTTGTATGGCAGCGCTAGTAACTGGATTCCCCGAACTACGTTAAGGTCTGTTCCAGATGTGCTGCCTGACACCTACCATGCTACCTCACAGTATCACTCAGTCTGTCCTTAATCCAACATCAGAATCAAACATTGTCATATTGAACAGGTTAGGAAGTCCTTTCTCACTCTCAAGTGAATCTCTTAACGCAGACAATTCCCCCAGTACAAGTCTATCAAAGTCTCTAGCTGCTAGTACCTGGCCTAATTGCTCTCCCTCCACCCGGAGAGTCATAAACTGCTAGTTGCACTCCAAGTCAGATTCTTCTAGGTGTTGATATAAAATTGCTGTGGTCACAGTTTAGATGAGTTGAGGTTGACCGGGGATGTTGGACATCCTACTGGGCATATTTTGCTGGATTTCTTTGCCATGGTTGATTCGGTCAACCGTTCCCTCTTACTTGACTGATTTGCAGCGGATGGATTCTGCAACACTGCATTTACTTAATTCCGATCTGGATGCAGTTAATGGCTTGACCTTTCCAGCTTTGGGTCTACATCCACACTGCTCATGCGCCAGGTATCCTCGCTTTCTTCCATTTTAGTCAACATATACATGAGACCTCTAACTGCACCATCAGATCCTTCATCTTGGACTGTGTACCCTGTGGTGATGACACCTAGTGAACTTTTCGTCAATCATGTCTCCCGTTTTTCCAGACATCAGCATGCTGAATTGAAATATTGATAAAACTGAGATCTTAATCTGTGCATTGACAGTCTCTTGAGTGCCAGTGTAAGCACTCCCATTGCCCTGGTCTCCCGGTCAGAATTCTTGAGTTTTTGACAAGAATTTTCTGTTAGAAAGCTTTGTTAAGTCAGTGGACTCTGCACGTTTTTTCCAGTTAAAATGCTTGAGAAAGGTCCTCAGCAGATGAGAGCTTCAGTGGTAGGTGTTCCTATCCTGTCTAGACTCTACTATCCAAAACAGCTGTTATTGGAGCGCCGGACCACGACCTTAGCCAGATTACATCTGCATCAGAACATGGCTGTAAAATGTTTATTGGGGTACTCCGGTCTGAACACTTGTATGAAGCCCGCTGTTTATTGCACTGGCTTCCCATGGAGCAGATAAGTGAATTTAAATGAACTTTGCCTAGTTATTCTGGCTTTAATCTAGACTTATGCTCCTGCTATTCAAACTTATTTCATGATGCACCCATTCCCTCTCTGTTTGGTTAGCATCACACCTCACAGCTTCGGTTACCCCTATTTAGAATGAATGAATGAATGGCATTTTGTACCGCCCATACTTAGCCCCAAGGGGCATCAAGGCGCAATTTAGGAGGCTGACCTCTGAGCTTTGGAATTGCTTGCCAAAGACACCACCGCATGGCATCACATATCGCATCTCCTTCCATAAAGACTTAAAGACCCATCTTTTTTTTTATCATTTTGGCTTCCATTTCATGTAACCTTTTCACCAGTCCTAGTGCCAAGATACCTTTAAGTGGAAATTCGCTAAGAAATGCTTTTCTTACATTTAACATTTTCTGTGGCTCAAAGTTCTCTTCATTTTCTATGTTTGTCGTCACTTCAAAATTCTATTACATGGGACCCTTTTTGGCAGAATGGCGGTTGGGAGCACACTACCTCACGTCCCAGCACAGTTCGCATCTTCGTGCAGGTAGTACTGTACATCTCTAGACATGTGTTTCTGAATTTCATCCTTCATCAGTAGAGAACAAAAACGATTTCATCTGGGGTTGTTGGAAACGCTGCCAAAGTCTTCACAGGTCTCAGAACCACTCACTGGCACACAAGTGCATCTCTGAAGCTCGTCATCTTGCTGGCTCAAGGGAGCCTTTTAAAACAGAAGGGGGTTGGGAGCACACTACCTCACATCCCAGCACAGTTCGCCCCTTGCATTGTGGTAAATGCAGTACGCTGTTAGTGCTTACTTCAGTATTAAATGTAGCTTTTCACCAAAGTTAGTGCAGATAGTGTTGTACATCTCTAGCCTTTTGGGCAGCTACACTAGGGCTGGGGATGACCAAATATTTTAGCAGTGCTTAGTTTTAGTTCCAAGTACCCAAGGCTGTTTTCAAGCTTTCGACTTGAACGTGATGCACTTCCCAGCTCACCACTTGTATGGAATTATTATATTGCTGATGCATGCTTTGAATCTATATGTTCCTCTTCACATATAGCTGTCAGTGAAAAGTTTTTTCTGGGGTAATCTTTCATCCGTCATGTTAAGAAGCTGGTTAGATTAGCTTTATCATGGCCTACGAATGTTAGGCTTGCAATGAATCATTTTTATTCCAAGTTTGTCAAAGGATCATGGTGCCCCACTCAGCAAATGAAGCATCATGTACTGCTATGATATATATTTGTTGATGGTCGGTGATTTATCAGTGTTTGTTGAGCCACAATCATGTAAGTTAATTATAGGTTTGGAATTCCATATACAGGAACCTTTAGCAGTAATCCACAAGGTTTAGAGCCATGCTAGATGTTCAGGATGTCTAAATGGGGTACACTTCCATGATATGAAAGTATATGAGAATGATTTGTCTTATCTGTTGTTTTGAACATTTTGTGTGCTGCTGTTTCACATGGACCAACTGTCATGTCATTTAGACTTTTCTAGAAACCAGAAGACCTTGAGCCAGACCATAATATCTACAAATCATAGATCTTGTTTCAAATATAGAAAATAAAAGGCAGAGACAATTTTTGTTTTGCTGTCTTTGATAGAAATTACGTTTTATTTATTAACCCCTTCGATGCTTGTGACGGAGCCATTCCGTCATCAGTCACGGTTGAGCTGTGCTGATGACGGAATGGTTCCGTCACGACCGCACCCTGTTCTGGAATGTCCAGCACCGGGGGGAATCGGCGCCGCACGGCAGCGGTTAAGATGATCTAGTCCACCATTCAGGCAGATAGGTTTATTATTATATATTTCTGTCTATTCTTACCAAGCATCCTCCATATCCTTACAGGCCATAGGCACGCAACGCCAGATTTGCCACATCTAGTTGTACGTCTCTTTACGTGAGTGACTGATGACACATGCAGGCTCCTGTTTTGACCTGTACTCCCAGGAGAGTGCCCGAGTTGCTAAAGTCAAATTCTTGCAAAGGTGATGGGGAAACACACTGGCGAGAGACCGTGACAGACACTGCCTATCTGAGAGATCACACCCTTTACAAGCCAGCCTGTAGTGCCTCAGTCATGTATTGACAATGTAACTTTTGTGGTTGAACCCAGCTGAACTGAGAACCTGAATGGTGAAGTATTAGAGAAAAAGTCAGGAATACATATGGCAATTATGAAAAGCCAAACATGGTATGGGAATGGAGTGAGGTCTGTGTTCGAAGAGAAATGGGCTACCATGGTCCTTGGTAGTAGGGTTTAAGAAAAGAATGAAAGAGTAAAAGTAAGATGATGGTCATAATGAGAGGTGGTGCTAGCAGTGGGTGGGAAGAGATGGAAGAATTTCATGATGATGTGGAGTGTAAATCAACCTCTGAAGGGGGATTGGTAAATGTTAACATAAAACGGGATTGGAGATAGAGCCATCCAATTTTCAGAAAGTGCATTAAAAAAATCTTACGCAGGGTATGTGCTAGCTGGTCCCGTGTGGCAACTGAGCAGTGCAGTAGCTACGGTGAAAGCCCAAAATAGACGCTGCTTGTAGCATTATGAAGTCTTTGATACTTGGATTTTTGCAAGTGAATTGCCACTGTGGAAACTTACTTTATCTGGATATTTTCATTTAATTGCTGAAGAAGTGCCCATCTACTCCACATTGTAGAATTTTTGTGATGTTGCATGCGTCTCTTCTACCAAACTACCCTTGTTTTCTTCAGTTTGCACTGACTTTCACTCAGACTCTGTGTCCTCATCATATTGCTCCAAAGGGCTGTATATAATTGCATGCTGTGGGTTCTGATCTTTTATTGCGTTGACTCTTCTTACTGAGCTTGGGACAGAAGAATTATGAATTCCATGTCACCTCACAACAGAAATAAGAAACAACCTAGCGCTTCTGCAGCCTATGCAAAACTCAGTATTTTTAGTTGACGTCTGCTCAGATGCTCCCTTGAGTTGCACTTACCTGTTAGACCATTTCTCAAGGAAAACATTTTAATTGGGTGTAAAATGCACTGTAAATTATGAGATTGGGTCATAGTAGGAGCACACATTAGGATTTGGCAGGACCCGAGTAAGATTTGGAAGCATATCTGAGTTAGTCTGTTGAATAGGTGAAAGTCGGACCACATGCCAGCCTGAGTCACTTTGCAGCACAGGACAGCGACAAATCCCTACCATATGAGGACACCTTGTTCCTTGGGTGAGATAGAGCCTAGGACCATTGAGGGCAGCACCAAAGCCAAGACAGTAGAGGAAATGCACAGTAGATGAAGTCAAAGTACTAGGTTTTACATAATGTAGCGTTTGTCCTGCAATAACTATCCGTTTTCAAGAATACTTAAAATGTTTACTCTGGCCAATTGCTTTGTAATCTTCTCAAATATTGCCTATTTTTTCTTTTTAGTATGTAATGCAGTTAAGGAACTTGCACCAGCAAGTAAAGCCTAAGCCAGAATCAACAACGCTTCCTCTCATTGAAAAATCCTCGGTTCCAGAAAGCAGAGTCCTCCGTGAGATCGAGCCAGTTTCCTCAGTTAGTCCAATCCCATCTGAGTGTTTGTCTAGAAATAGCACCGATGAAGATAAGAAACATGAGGCTGCATCCCTCGACATCTCCACGGCTCATCATGAGTCAAAAGAAGAGAAGCAGTGGAAGGAGATAAAAATTGAGCCTGGAAGTTTAACAGATATTCTGGGACGGCTGTTCAAAATTAAACTCACAGGTAATGCAACATATGATAACACTATGGCAAGGCAGTTTTGGTAATTTTAGTATATTAGACAGCCTACTGCTCATAGAATACACTCAAATTATTGCTCTCTTTGTTTCTTGACCACTGATGGTCAACTAAAAGCTGGTGGCTTGTTTATAGTATCATGTTCTTCCGAGCCACCTATCCCGAGAGTCCAAATTCTGCATCCTTTTTACCACTCTGATCTTCTATATTCTGTTCCCTTCCATACTATTCTGAGGGTATCATCCAACCTATGGTACTGTGGCCCTTTAGAAATCGTATCTTCCTGTCTGCTTCCTAAAGATGTAGCACAGCTGCCTATTGGTGACTATGCTTCTGGAACTTATTGGTCAATATACACATCACATCAATAATAGGTCCTATCTCCCATAGTTTGCATTCAAAAGTGCATAACATGTTGCAGGGTCACAAAGGCAAATTAGAGTTCCAACTAGATGAATGCGGTTAACCATTTTCACTGAAGGAAGCATCAGTAGATAAAGCTGTTGGTTAAATAACCAGTCACAAAACTTTCCATGTGCTGTGTTTTCGCAATTTTTGTTTTATTCCATGGCCAGGTGAGCTGGCAAGGGGAACTAGCTGCAGGTTCGAGTGCCTAACAGATTCAGTCAGATCTTTATTGGGACTCATTGCCTCCATGTTTCGATCTGGAGGTTGTGTCAACATTGATTTCTAGGTATTTGTATTTGGACAAGGCTATAGAAGGTACCTTTTCATTCCTAAAAACAGGTTAACTCTGGTAATTGGAAATGGAATCAACCCAACGTAAATGTGACCTGGAGGATAATCTGCGATAGATGGAGTCAGAAACGGGAGACATTTTAACGATGACTGGCCAGTGGAATGCGCTAGTGTCTGAATCCGTTTCTTATGATGTTCATTGTTTGATACAGAGGACTGGTGAAAGAATAAGAGATGGAAATGATCATTTAGATGCATTCCCTTGCTATTTATCCATCATGTCTAATCCCTGATTTCTTTTGATACAATAATCACCACCGAGGAGCGACAGCTGCTGAGTAACAGCTAGGATGTGTTTGTAAACTCTTAAAGTAAATAGTTTCCTTTTCGTTTGGGTAAGCAGAGGTTGCGTAGTCCAGTAGGGCGTTTACAAGATCAATAGGTACGTTTTCTTTTTCAGTGTGGCAAAAAACACGTTTTTTCAGATGAAGTATTTGTTACTTCGAATATAGGGTTTACCCTTTGCCCGAAAGATGTGACTCACAGATGGCCTTGGTTACTGGTGTCACCTCTAGCACTATTTAGTCTTATCAAGCAGCTTGAAGAAAAGCGGAGTATGGAAAACATTCTAAACTCAACCTGGCCATCAGAGCTTTAGTTAATTGTTACACATTTCTTACTACTTTATGTCTGCGAGTAAAGGTTTGTCCAAGGAAGCTGCAGCCCTTTTTGGCGACTTCCATCCAGAATATATTCTCTATAACACAAGAAAGCAAATGGGTTTCCCTCATCCTTGTGCTCACTACATCTTTCAGTGGGATTGAAATTGTCTTCCAATTTCAGAACATATTCACTTCATCACACTGGCAAGCCCCAATCAGTGGCCAAATTCATCCTTGAATGTTTGACATCTGAGAGTCATGTCTGCTTTGGCCTAATAATACAATGTCAAAAAATTACCTGATTTTTAGACCTATATTTATGCTTGAAGTTTCTGATCTGCACAAGTGAATGTTAATGAAAACGTTCATTCCCACACAGTGCCAGACTGCGAACCACATACAGCCCTGGCAAAAATGTCCCGACTACCCCCTTTCTTCTCTCTTTCCACTCATGCTGTGTCTCTCTCTCTCTCACTCTCTACCTTCGTCCTACTCTCTCCTGCTTCTATAAACCACATGGAGCCGGAGAAAGTGACCTGAGCCTCTAATGGCTCCAGCACCCCTTCCGTTTCCCTCACCAGCTTCCCCCGCATACCAGGGAAGTGCCTGATGAGCTAGTCAATTCAGTGTATTCCCACAGCTTCTACTTGTGCCTTGATCCTGGGGTGAAATCTTTCGCTGCGCTTCTGTAGTGTGGTGAGGTGTATGAATGACTAATGACTCACAGTCCATGACGTCACTGTTTTTACGTCAGCATTTACCATTACCTTATTTGTTATTCATGTTTGCTCCCTTAAAGGGGATGGTTATGCACTAGATTTAATGTTAAGGACCAGTGACGAGGTAAAGACTGTAACAGGGTGATCTTGCTGAGGTAAGGATGTATTGTACATGTAATTAATAAGCAGACAGATGAGAAAGTAGCAATAGGGGGGAGTGACATAAATCCATAGTTCATAAGCCTGTAGATCTTAATTCTCTTTAATGGTGACTTGAATGTGACTCGTAAGACCACAGGAAGCCCCTGGAGGTCATTACAAAATTGATCAAAGTGGGAAATTCCACTCCGTCTTGGAGAAGTAGAGCTGTGCGTGAGCTGCGTCCCGTGGGCCACTGTACAACAGGGCACTCCGTCCAGCAATCTTCTGCTATAGTTTAGACATGTAGCTTTGAATCAGTAGCTGAGCCGAAGCTTTTTATAGCTGCCTTGAATTGCCCTTTTTTTAGCAGCTGAAGTATGATAAGAAATGACTGATACCGCACCCAATTGATTAATCTTGCCCTTCCAGCTGAGACCGCACTGGCCCTTCAAGAGCAGCGACATTTATGAATGAACAAGGAGTCCTACGTTGATGACGAGAATGTGTCATCAGTACATCACATGCTCTTATCCTCAAGCATACTTAAGATCTCTGTATATTGAAGTCTGACCAGCGGGATTTAATTCACCAGGCTGCCACGTGTAGTATGAGACGTTCCATTAAGGATCATCCACTAAATATATATTGTGCTCTGGAATCGAAAGAAATGGATCCTGGCTTTGAAACACTTTTTCAAAAGCACTGTTTTACAATTCCAGATGACAAAGTAGTATTTGTTTGTTTTTAGTAGTGATTGGTATTGACCAGCACTTGGCACAGCAGGTGCAGCTTATGGTGCAAGCATGAAACCGTATCTTCATTTCGGAGTTTCTTTACAGGGATCAACATTGCATTTAGTCAATACCTGCACAGACACAGAGGTCAGTGATTAGGCAAGGGTCAATCTAGAAACAACATCATACCATTCTATATGTCCTTACAAGACAGATGTCGATTCAAGGGTGGACTGCAGAAGCAGCAGAGCCAGGTCCCACCATCTTCTGTGCATCTATACCCTTCTAGTTCTCAGCTCCCTGGAAATCACCTTCTGGTGGGGGGATGAAGCCATTTTGCTTCTCGGAGGGAGGCAATCACCACGGGTAGGTGGGAGTGACATCTGACCAAATGGGGCTATGCCTTTCCCCTTGTATCTCCCCCACACCATCCCTCTTCTATCTGAGTATGTTTGCCAGCTCATTGCTTGACCCTAAAGACAGACGTGCTTGCCTTGCTGGACAAAGGGACCATAGAAATTGTACCTCTGGAAGAGAGTGGCAATAAGTTTTCCTCCCTTTACGTCTTGGCCCCCAAGAAGGATAAGACCTGAGGCCTTCCCTGGATCTCCAGCTTCTGAACTTGTTCACCCAGCAGGAAAGTTCAAGATGCTGCTGCAGAAAAAGTTTTCATAGCCTTGAACTTGGGAGATTGGTTGGTGTCCCTAGACCTCCAGGATGCCTACGTCATCTTCCAAGTCTCCACACCCACAATTATGTTCACTGTGTTATCCCGAAACTTGTAGCTTGCGGTCCTACTTTTCAGACTGATAACTGCCCTATTGTCTTTACAAAGGTGCTGATAATCATGGCTGCTTTGTTTTGAAAGTCTTGAGTCCATGTTATCCCGTCCTTGGACAACTGGCTGATGAAGGTGGAGTCTCCAACGATGGGTCAAAACACATTTCCACCAAACAATGGCTCTTTTTCGCCACTTGGGTTTTAACCATTGATGTCTAGAAGTCGGATGTCACTCTTAACACATAGATGGACCTTTATTGAGGCAGTGCTTGACACAACTCTTATGATCTCATTTCCTACTCAGTCTATTTCTGATATTCAAGTGATGACGCGCAACATCCTGTGATTCTGGGCAAGTCTCCCCGTGCCTTAAAAAAACGAATGTGTCCTCATGTAACGCAACTGGTGCTTGTGTAAAGCACTTTGATACCCAATATTCGGGTCAGGTTTGCGCTATATAAAACTCTGTATGTAAAAAATTAAATTAAAAAAAGATGATTCCGTTGTGTGCGGCTCAAGTTCAGATCCCAGTCCTGCAGGTCTTGCTTCTGGGCATCATGGACTTGTGAAACCCATTGCTGCCTTTTTCCAGCAGATAAAGAAGAGCATTCCAGTCCTTTATGTGGTGGCAGGGTCTGCAATATGGAAGATTCATGGGTGAGGTATGCATCTTCCAGTTGGTACATCAGGATTTGCACTTGTGGATTGATCCCTCCTACCTTCTGAGGGTTTGCCTATTCAGCCCCCCTCTGGCTTAGTCTGCCATTGTCACAGATGCCTCCTGGTGGCATGCTTGCAAGGATCTTTTATTTCGTGTTGGTCCAGTGCGTGCACATAAGTGTGGTTAAAGCTGCGGACGGTCTGTCTTACCTTGAAGGCATTTCTCCTTTCCTTCTCAGGACCAGTCCCCAGATACTTTTATACAACACTCCTGCTGTCCACTATATCAACATACAGAACAGTGTGGCATCATGGACTCTTTTGGGAGGCAATTTGCCTGTGGACATTATGTAGCAACGGGGGTCTTTCCAATAGTGACTCCTAGCTCCTCACGTCTTAGAACAGAAAGTGTGCTCGATTTTATTCTGTAGAGTTAACACTAGATACCTTCAGCTTTAACTTGTCCTGGAGGCTGCTGTACGCATTCCCACTGATCCCACTTCTGTCCAGAGTATTGTGTGAAGGGTGGATGGATAGAGTGCATCTGTTTCTGATCGCTGTAGATTCGACTTGGTATGTCTCTTGGTACTCAACATTCTGTTGCCTTTACCTCTTTCATTCAGAGGAGATCTGCTCTTGTGGCAAGATAGTGAGGTCCTACACTTCAATTCCCAAACATTGTGGCAGTATACATGGAGATTGAGTGGTGCTGGCTAGAACTATGTTGCCTTCCAGACAACATCTTGGCCAGAAATTCTGCCACTAAATCCATTTCTGTAAGTCACTGGAGCATGTTTGTGCAGTCATGTGAGAGGAAGTCATTATTTCCTCTACAACTTGTGTGTCTGATATCTTGAAGTTTGACCAGTTTGACTGCTTACTCCAAAACTGTTCTGTTGGTGGAGATTATTTCTGCTCACATGGTTGAAGAGCTTTTGCCCATTCAATTCACTTGCCCATTGCAATTTTCCACTTGGATAAGTTGGTCCTTTGGATTTGCCCTTTTTCTTACCTCAGAAAGTTTCTGCATTTCATATAGGACAGTCTGTTAGTGTTCTATCTTTCTTTCCTGGGTTGCCCCTGCCAAGGAGGAGGAACATCTGCATAGCGTTGGGTAGGACCTAGGCATTAGCAAATGCATATTTTTTGTGGAGCAGTCCTCTGTATCCAGATCTGCTGTACCCTGGCCACGAAAGATCATTCAGAAGTTATTTATGCTCATTCCACCAGAACAATTGCAGCTTCCACAGCTCTCTCCTCCGTTCCTTTTATCAACATTTGCTAGGTAGCTGAGTGATTGTCGTTGCATAATTTTGCAAAGCACTGCTGCCTCTCGTCTCAGGCATGCAGTGATAGTACATTGCCCCAACTTTGTTGCACAATCCCCTTGGTTAGCAGGCACCACTTAGTTCCACCTCCCAAGGAGGTACTGCTTTAGGACTCAATCACAAGGTAGACAATCTGTGAGAAAATGTATTCATGAGACATATTTACTTACGTTTGGTAAAAATATTTTTGGGGATACATAATCTTCCAGCATTTTCCTCACCAACATCTGTCTCTTTGCCAATAAGCTAGTGTTGTACTTTATAGTATTCAAGGAATACAAATACGATATCTGCTGTATTTGTCACTATTATGACTTTTGGTTCCTCTAAACATGCCTTGGATCGGCGCAGAACAAATATCTAGAATTGATGAAAGCACACCGATTGTCGCCTAATATATTTTAGCGATGTCACATCCGAAGTTATAGCTGGATCTGTGTTGTGCTGTCTGGTGGTGTTTGGAAAATCATTGCTGAATAGAAAGCTTTGCAGCCCAATCTTATACCTCGAAGGAATTATGATTGGGATTTTTTAAAGTTTAAAAGGTAAATTGAACTCTAAAAGAAAGTTGTAAACATATTTCCTGTTAAAAATTAACGTAAATTCATTTTATATATTATGTAGAACAAGTTAAATGAAACAGAATAATATAGGATTGTTAACTTCATTTTGAATTATATATTAATTAAATGTTTTGAATAAAATTAAGTTTTTAAAAATATTAATTTAAAAGAAATCCTAGCCAAAGCAACATTTTTATATTTATTATGAATTAAAAAGTATCTAAAAATTACTAAACAGTATGTATGGAATTCATTTAGAATGTAATTATTTAACAAAAAAGTACATTATTTTTTTAATTTAAAAGGTTATTAAAATACGTATTAATAAATCAGTCTTTTATTTATATATACATTTTGAAAGAGAGAATTAAAATATATATCTATAAAAGACAAACTGCATTAATTTATTTTAACATTAATTCCAATGGGGTTCTTTTTTAAATCCCTTGTGATATTTTTTTGTGCCAGTGATTGGCCAATTGGCCATATGTGGTGCTGGGCGTACTTTATGTCTGAACTGGAGTACATTTATGACTTTTTGTTTTTTTTTTGCTGTAGAAGTGAACTTTAGAAGTGCAGTTTGTAAATAGTAATGGGCTTACAGTTTGACTCTCCCTAAACTCCTCCAATTTAGTAGCAAGTATTCCCCATTTTCCAGCCACTCCCCTGTCCCTTCCACGTCTGCTATGTGTACAGAGCTCTCCAAAGTCAGGACGGATATCTCGACACATAAAAGATGGAAGAGGCGGAGAACTCCACATGTAGGATAGTCAATAGCATTTTGTAGAACATGATTAGAACTATTGTAGCATTACTAAACCTGCTATGAAATAAAGCTTGTAAATTGGCCCGGTAGTTTGTTTATGTTATTGTATATGGTGCGTTAAGAGTGCCTGTGATTGTGAATCTGGGGTGTGATAGGTTGAGTAGTACAAGCTGTTGCTGGACAGTTTCATTGTGCTGTAAAGAGGATATTTCAGAAGACTTGGGTTGGTGACAGTGTGCAAGAGGTATTTATCTTAGTGACATCTGAGATGTACAGAGTGACACATTGTAGAGTGTGTGATAGTAATTAATGTTGTCTTAGTGATCAGTGTGAATGACATATGGTGTGCAGCATCTGCAGTCCAGAGCCAGATGTGCCATTTTAAACCTAGGGAGGCATGTAGTGAGCGGTGACGGAATATTTCTAGCTTAGATGTTTCCTTGGCGTTCAGTCACTGTATTCTCTGATGGTGAGGTGGTTTGTGTGGTATGGTGTTGAGAATTTGGTTTAAATGACCAAATTCTGCCATCAGGGCACAATTTCTGAGTCCTTAGATTTCCTTTAGCAATATGTAGTAATCCTGGTTCATTTAAATGAAGCAATTGGACTAATACACATGAAAAAAAAGTATTTGTTAAAGAAGTTCACAGGAGGAACAGACGGCCCCTGATCAGATAGTATCATCTTAGAACGTTAAGTGTGGTGTATGAGCGAAGAGTTGTGTTGTTCACTGTGTGTGCCTAACAATCCCTATGTGCTGCTTACCCAAGATGCCAGGTAGGACAGCCAGTTGACTCTAAATTGTTCAACAGTTGGCTGGAGAAGGCAATTTTTTTTAATTTATTTACTTGAGTTTTATATAGCGCTGGCTAGACCCGGAGGTATCGGAGCGCTTTACATGAGGAGAGTTACATAGGTTACAAGTTACACATTGTTACAGAAGGTACGTCAATTACAAGTTACACCCGTTTGTTCAAGGCGTGTAGAGGGTAAGGGGGAATGTAAAAGGGCGACCGGGAGGGAGATTAAGCGGAGAATTGGCACAAGGAAAAACAGAGCAAGTAGGGGGAGGGAGCTTCAGGGAAGGGAGGAAAGGAATTGGGAGACAAGCAAAGAATAAAGGAGGGAAGGGGTGGAGGGGTAGGAGACACAGTGAGGAGACGAGGAAGTAACTGTGTCTGATGTCCGGCTGGGTGGGAGACGGCTCCCTGCGGTAAAGGGAACCTTCCCAATCTTCCATTTAGTGTGATTCCCTTGTCAACGGTGGACTCCCTCAGCTGGGTCGCTGAGGCCCCAGGGCATAGATGCTGGATCCCTCCCCAACAAGGGGAGAGGAGTGCTTTGGTCATGGGCACACTTAGAAGAAAGAAGGAGGGAGTAGGAGGAGGGGATAGAAAACCAGGCATGATCCCAGTGTCCGACTTCCAGCAAGCACATCTCCTTCAGCCACTCCACCGGACTACACTGGACGGACCACAGCTGCGTCCACTTCAACTTCAGGAGAACCACAACGACCCGCAACAGGCTCCCCGCAGAAGCTGGAGCAAGATCACCGCCGACCAGCTCACCACTGCCCTCAGCCAGAACCCACCCACCGACACAACGGACCCCCACGAAGCAGCCCGCAACCTCACACGGTGGCTCACCAACTGCACCGATGACTTCGCACCACTGAAGAACCTTCCCAACAGACCCGGCAGCAGGAAAGCTTTGTGGTTCACCAACGACCTCAAAAACTCCAAGAAAACCTGCCGCACCCTCGAGAAAGCCTGGCGCTACGACCAGACAACAGAAAACATGACAGCCCTCAAGAACGCCACCCGCAAACACCACCAGCTGATCCGCACCACCAAAAGGACAACATTCAAAGAACGACTGGACAACAACTCCCACAACAGCAAGGAACTCTTCACATCGTTAAAGAGCTCTCCAACCCCAGCGCCTGCAACAACGACATCACACCCTCGCAAGACCTCTGCGACTCACTCGCCTCGTTCTTCCACCGCAAGATCGCCGACATACACAACAGCTTCGGCGCACAGACCACGCACCCAACCACCGAACCAATGCCCCCCACCACCACCACCCTCTGCACCTGGATCCCTGTCAGCACTGAAGACACTACCTGCTTGATGAGCACCATCCACTCCGGCTCCCCAACTGACCCCTGCCAACACCACATCTTCAACAAAGCCGACTCCATCATCGCACCCCAACTCCGGAACATCATTAACAGCTCCTTCGCATCCGCCACCTTCCCGGAGGTTGGAAACATGCCGAGCTGAGCACCCTCCTGAAGAAACCCAACGCGGACCCCAAGAACTTCCGCCCCATCTCGCTCCTCCCTTTTCCGGCCAAAGTCATCGAGAAGACCGTCAACAAACAACTCTCCGCCTTCCTCAAGACAAACGGATCCCTCGACCCCACACAGTCCGGTTTCCAAGCAAATCACAGCACCGAGACCACTCTCATCGCAGCCACCGACGACATCAGGTCCCTGCTCGACAACGGGGAAACTGCCGCACTCATCCTCCTAGACCTCTCAGCAGCCTTCGACACCGTATGCTACTGCACCCTGATACAGCGCCTCAGCAACATCGGCATCCAAGGATCGGCCCTGGAGTGGATCATCTTGTTCCTCGCCGGAAGAACCCAGAGAGTCCGACTCCCCCCGTTCCGATCCGCGGTCACAAGGTCATCTGCGGCGTTCCGCAAGGATCCTCACTCAGCCCCACCCTCTTTAACGTCTACATGAGCCCCCTCGCAGCCATTGCACGCCAACACAACCTTAACATCATCTCCTACGACGACGACACCCAGCTGATCCTATCCCTCACCAACGACCCCGCCACCGCCAGAGCCAGCCTCCAGGAAGGAATGAAAGACGTCGCGGAATGGAAGAAGCTCAGCCGTCTGAAGCTGAACTCAGACAAGACGGAAGTCCTCATCCTGGGACCATCCCCTTCTGCCTGGGACGACTCCTGGTGGCCCCCTGCCCTGGGAACCGCACCCAAGCCAACGGACCATGCACGCAACCTGGGCTTCATCCTGGACTCATCCCGCAGGATGACCAAGCAAGTCAAAGCCGTCTCGTCATCCTGCTTCAACACCCTGCTCATACTCCGAAAGATCTTCCGATGGCTCCCCACTGAAACCAGGAAGACGGTCACCCAGGCCCTCGTCACCAGCCGACTGGACTACGGGAACACCCTCTACGCCGGAACCACAGCCAAACTACTGAAAAGACTCCAGCGCATACAGAACGCTTCTGCACGACTCATCCTGGACATCCCTCGTCACAGCCACATCTCTGTCCATCTGAAAGACCTGCACTGGCTCCCCGTCAGCAAGAGGATCACGTTCAGACTGCTCACCCACGCACACAAGGCTCTCCACGACATGGGCCCGAGATACCTCAACAGCCGCCTCACATTCTACACACCCACCCGCCAGCTCCGTTCCGCCAGCCTCACCCTCGCCGCCGTCCCACGAATTCGCAAATCCACCGCCGTAGGAAGAGCCTTCTCCTACCTGGCGGCCAAGACATGGAACTCCCTCCACGCCCACCTACGGATGGCCCAAGACCATCTCTCCTTCAGGAAACAACTCAAGACCTGGCTGTTCGAGCAGTAGCGAACCCCCCCCCCCCCCCACCCCCTCCCAGCGCCTTGAGACCCTAGCGGGTGAGTAGAGCGCTTTACAAATTTGCTTGATTGATTGATTGATAGGAGACGGTTTCCAGTGGTAAGGGAATCAATCCCAGACCTTCCTGTGTGAGACTCCCTTGTCACTGTGGACTCTCTCAGAAGGGTCTCTGAGACTCAAGGGCAAAAATGCAGGATCCAGCCCAAACAAGTGGAGTAGGAGTGCTTTGGACAAGGGCATACTAGAGGGGGCCATAATAGGAAGTCGGGCTGGTAGGGTAGACATCCATTTGTTCAATGCGTGTAGAAGGATAAGGGGATAATGTAAAAGGGCGACGGGGAGGGAGATTGAGCAGAGCATAGGCACGAAGGTAAACTGAGCAGGTAGGGGGAAAGAGATTTTGGGGAGAGAGGGAAAGGAATAGGACAGTGATAGAGCAGTTTGGGTACTGTCCTAGGCTCGCTGGTATTGGTTGCAAGTCAGCCAGTTGTTAATGGCCAGGTAGACCCATGCCTAAGGGTTTGCGTTTAACAACTGGCAGATCTAGTTCCTTGAGCCCAGTTTGTACTTCGTTGTAGGTGCAGTTCGGCACTCGGGGATTCTCAAGGGGCTCGTCCTGACTTGGGCTATGGTTTGTCGACCCATTCTTATAAAGGGAAACGTGAAGCTGCAAATGTCAGCATGCAAAGTGGGATTGCTGGCGAGCCAGGGCTGGATAAAGCTGTTCCTTATTACCTTGCATGTTGGTCAAGAGGTGAGGTAGGGAGGACGGGGCAGTAGAAGAGAGTTCATGTCATTGGCTCTCTTAGCACTGTATTGCTTCCGGTTCTGCTCAGAAGGGCTATTAACTTTCAAGGGTATTTCATCTCACAAACAGAACATCTTGCGCGAAAAAAGTGGTTTTGGAAAACACTCCTCCTGATGAAGAAAAGCTAATAAAAATGTAATTTCCACCAGGGGTGCCGGCCTCCTTAATGAGATGTCAGCGAGTCCTGCACAATTTACTTAATAAAGTTAATCAGAAGAAATCAATCAGCTGAAAGTGTAATTACCACCGTGGCAATATCCCATTTCAGGTTTGCATAACTAGACGATTTGTCGATCCAGCGCGCCCTCCTCTCTTTGTAAATTAGTGCTAAATTTGCTTTAATTAATGGCTGTAAAGCACATGGTGATAACTTCTTTTTTTAATTAAAATCTTGTCTACATGTCACAGTGTGATTCATAAAATTCCAAAATTAATGTTTTCTGTCTCAAAAATGCTAATTCTCCCTGCATCGGAAGTCTGCGTAAGGTGATGGATGTGCGGATATGAAAAGGACTTCTTGCTAGCTTTATTCGAGAGAATTGCAAATAAAATCAGTACCCTTTTTTCCCTCACGGTTATTTCCTGTTCACTTTGAATGTATACTGTTGTCTTTGATAAACTTCTGCGGTCTCCATAGAGTAAACTGCGAAATCCCCAGAAGCACGCGGACAACTCATTGAGGCCATCCTACTGGCAACGGCGCACAGTTAACATAGCATCCTATCCCAGTGGCGACCCCACTGTCAGCATTCTCTTTACTATGTAATACAGGCATATCAATGAAGGGTGAAAGGTGCAGTGGTTGCACTAACCTGTGTGCTTTTGCTCCCTGCAAGCTTGCAGATACATTATCATACTCCATTTGGGCCTCTATGTCAATGGCATATCATTCGTAAGCTATCTGTCCCTGCAAAAATGATTTCTTTGACATTGACAGTCTCCATGGCTCGCAGCGCTAGATATCCCGAGTACTTGAATTTCGAGGTATTAAATTTAGATGAATTATTTTGATCCACCCGTGTGACTGAGCCACAGATATTACTGAATTTGGCAAAATACTTCCTATGCACGAATAGATACTAAGCTTCTTCCTGATAAGCTTCCAGACCAGTGTTGCAGATCCACAGATAGTTCTGCTGACCGAACTGACATGCCCATAACCTTAATTGTATTGTGATTGCATCTATAGAGTGCTTGCTATCCCTGGTGAGGTTTTGAAGCAATTTACACTGAACACCACGCTGCCCCAAAGTTAGTGTTAAACCTAGTGGTTATTGATTATTTGAGGTTTTTGAATTGGTCTTGTGCTCTTAAGGAAACTAGTCTATGCATTTACTCCAGTTTCTTTGTGGTACACAAGATGGAGTAGGACGACAGCTTGCCCAGATGGGAAGTTCCACCCAGCTCTTTTTGGTGGCTTTGACTGGCCCATAGTGGAAATGTCACCATCGCCCAATTAATTAATTTCTATTCTAATGTAGCTTCTGTAACTGCACCTGCTTCAGTATTTGAGTTACATTATGGTAGTCCTTACCTTTCTCACTCCTTGCTGTTCCCTAACACATTTCACTTGGAAAAGAGACATATTATTCTTGTCCCTGTAGGTGACCCCACTCTTGCATGATTACCTGGCTGCCATGTAATGTCAACGCTGGTAGACGATTGGCGCTCAGAACAGGGGAAACAATTCTAGATGTGCCCACGAGGTCAGACAAAGGTTCATTTTAATAGTCACAGTACCTGGGAGGTTTTTGCATGGTTTGTTTCGTAAAGTTTGCATCCTCATATAATGTGGCAGAGTGTGACTTCATGATTAGCAATCTTTTATTGTTTACTCAGGATTTCGTATTTAGAGAAATGCACTATCTTTTCTAAGGCTTGATCAGAGCTACGCTAAGTAACTCTGTTGAAAGCAAAGGGTAAAGTCAGGCGGTCCACGGGCTGTGCACGTTGGCCACCTCTGGAGCTGATCTGTTCTAGAGTTTCTGGACACAATTGTACGGAAATTAAGGTGACCCTATAACCAATAAGGTATGTATGTCTTAAGATTTGGAAGGTGTCTCGAAAGTATAAGTCACAAGGTGTTGCAGTTTTAATATAGCCCCCGAATCTGGCGTGCAGCCAGGCGAGTATAAGATACACCCTCAGTAAGTAATACCTGATGTTACTGCTCGACTACTGTTAACACCTCAGGACAATGAAAGACCAGATAGATTAGCTAGTCTCGCTCTAACTTGATGGACACCCCAATCTACGCTGGACAGGTTTGCAGTATTGCCAGCAGACCAGTTTGACCGGCGCAGACGTGTTTCTCATGATCCTGGGGGATGAGGGGTTGTATACTTTAATGTTGTCTTGAAAATGGACTGAGCACATTGCCATGTGTCTGATTCCCTACCCCTGACCTGTCTTCATGTTAGGGAAGTGTGACTGCCTCCCTTTAGGATAGCCGCCTCCCTTTAGGATAGCCGCCTCCATTGGAAGTGTCCCTTTCTTGTAACTGAAATCTAAGACTTTGCTCTTCTGTGTTCCCTAGCCCTGGTGGTGACCACTGCTGCAGCGGGCTATGCCATGGCCCCGGTGCCCTTTGACCCGACCTGCTTCCTGTTCGCCTCCCTTGGAACTGCCTTGGCTTCCTGCGCTGCTAACAGCATCAATCAGGTCAGTTACCTTTTTTCCAGTTCAATGTCTTTTCCAATTACGAACCTGGCTTCCTCTCCGGCCAAATATGAAGCCGTGTCTGCAATGCTCAGAACTGGGGCTCTTACATGACCTCACCGATGGGAGTCCTTACCTGGTCTCCAGTTTTGCCAGGCCTCTACTTCACTACACTCGTGCGTTTCTGTTCCCGGAGGGTATGAACAGAGTGTGGGTGCATGACTTCCAATTATGGGCTGTATCATTCATTTGTATGAAATAAAGATCTCGTGGTTGCTTTAAGAAGTTATCCTCTCTTTTCGGGTTTATGTCCTGCCCTCTTCGTCCTTGCATATGTTCAACTCAAAAGAACAGCCTCTTTTTAGGTATCTTTAAAAATCCGAATGCTTTTGCCATAATGCTGGCCTGCATCCTTTCCTGCAGAGTTTACGTTTTTACAGAGCTGGGCTTCTCCTCACAGGACTTGTGGTTAAATGTGCCTCCGTTTGGTCCTCTCTCTCCACAATGTCCAGTGACTAGCACCAGGGTTTATCCATCTGGAGATGTGTTGTTAAGAATTGCACAAAATATTGTAGACCCAATCTCTATACCTGACACACCAAATGAGCTTAGACAACTGAGCACTGTACCAGAATGTGTCCCAGAACTAGCCATGGTCTCGGCAAATGGCCTCTAAAGCTGGAGAAGATGTTTTAAATGTGACTCCCCCAAAATGCACCTCATTTCTTCAGATCTTGTTTACAAAATTGGCTACACTACTTCAAGAAATAGCCTCAACAATTCTGAGATGCCTCCAGAAATTACCATAGTGCTCAAAATGTGCATCCCAGAAGGAGGCATTTAGGGGTCTCAAAAAAGTTATTAAATCAAGGGTAACTACTGAGATCAAATCGGCGCGCCTAAGGTACAAAAACGGTCCAGTGGGAGGCAAGAATAGAGTGGGACGACTGTTATTGGTCTGACCTATATGAAGCTAGTCTCTCCTCCAACCAGACCAAGTTCTGGGAAGTTGTAAAATGGGGCAGAAACTCTGACTCACAGATTCCTGACAACCATGTTTCGGCGGAATCATGGGTGGACTTTTTTTCGTCCCAGTTTAAAGAGCCAGAACATGAACATGTTGTTAGTGTTACTCCGGTGAATTGGGTCCCATTGCATCCTTCTCACTGCCATCCTTTGGTGTTCTCTAATGATGACACTGAGCCCGCTCTTCTATTAGTTCAAACAGGGAAAGCTCCTGGGATGGATTGCATCCAGGCAGACTTATTCAAAACAGATCTCCAACTCTGGGTTCCTTACATCACCCAAGTTGCGAATGCAATCGCAAAGGGGGGAAGGATCCCAGAATCTTGGAAAGGGGCAGAAATTCTTCCCGTATTTAAAAAGGGGGATCGATCGATCCCTAGTAAATATCGCCCCATAAGTTTAATAGATTCCATGCAGAAAATCATCGCAAGGATGGTTCTTGCCAGGGTTCAAGGGTGGATGGAGATGGAGAGCATTCTCTCACCTTTACAGGCAGGATTCAGAGTAGGCATCAGTACCATCGACCAGGTCTTCCGATTTGTCCTGATTTATTGGAAGGTGGTGTTATTGGGCGGAGGGACTATTTTTGCCGTATTTGTGGACCTTAAGTCCGCCTTCGATCTTGTGCCCAGGACAAAATTGTGGGCTGTGCTAGATAAGATCGGATTGCCGTCTGAACTTCTTGAAATCCTGATAAGATTCCACAAGGGCAATTTTGCCAAGGTGAGGTGGGGGAGACAGGGGCAGGTAACGAACAGTTTCCCTGTTACGAGGGGTGTGCGACAAGGGTGCGTTTTGGCACCTACCCTCTTCCTATTATTCATTAATCAGGTGGTGAAATTTTTCGAAAATACCCCAACTGATGCACCTATATTGGGTGGGACTAAATTCCCTTTGCTCATCTTTGCAGATGATACATTAATCCTCTCTAAGACTCGTAGTGGTCTACAAAAGGCGATTAATAGATTTGAGGATTTCTGCAAACTAAATAAACTACAAATTAATGTGAGCAAAACCAAATTCATGGTTTTAACCAAAAATCGCCCTATTAAGAGTCATGAAAGCATGAATGGAGTCGCCCTTGAACAAGTGAATGTCATGACCTATGTTGGAGTGACTTTAGATTACCGGTTACGCTGGAACCCACAGGTAGATTCTCTCCATTTAAGATCTGTTCGCCTAATGGGTTGTCTAATCCAAGAACAAAGATTGTCTTTGACTAAAAGGGTCCTACCAGCATTAAAGAGTTATGAAGTTAAAATTAATTCTGCAATTTTGTACGGGGCCGATCTTTGGGGTTATAAGGACCTAACACCCTTAGTTAGAGCTCAAAATAAATGTTTGCGTAAACTGGTAGGCTTACCCCAATCAACACCAATTAAACCCTTTTTGCTAGATATGGGTTGTAAACAGATAAACGAAATGGCACGGTATCGGCTCGTAGCATTGTGGAGACTAATCTGGACGTCGCCGGATCTAAGTCTCTTTGCTAACGAACTAGCGGATGTGAGATCAATAATGGGCTCAGGTAACATCCCATGGCTCCGGGAAGTGAAACTTATTTTGGAAAGTATGGGACTTTGCCAATTGTGGGCTAACCTGGGGTCTTCCGTGTTTCCATCCAAAAGAGAATTTAAAATGCTTTACTGGGCTTCGGTCAGAACCCAATCTATTGCACTGTCAGATACCCCCACTCTAACAGGTTGTTTCCTGGCTCACAAACTGGATCCCCTATTTGAAAACTATTGGGATGGTATTACCAAGAGTCTGGACAAAAAATTATACCACCAGTTTAGAGTGGGGTCCTTACCTGTCAGGTCTTTTACCAAGAAATGGGATGGTCATACAACTGAGCACTGTCCCATGTGTAATGACCAAAAGGAGGGTGTGGGTCATCTTTTCTTTGCCTGCCCAGCCTATTTAGCTGCTAGGAATAAATGGATTAGGCCTATTTGCCGCCAGTTGAATTGTGGAGGGAGTGTAGAGGCGCTGTGGGTTTTAAGAACAATACCTCTGAGATAGTGGTTATAGGAGTAGCAAAGTTCTTAGGGTGGGCTTGGATAACCAGAGCCGGACACCTTCATGTTCAATGATTTTAACTTTTAAATTTCATACTAAGTCTTTTTACTGTTTAATTTTTGTCTTAATGAACCTTGGATGAAATATGTTGGTGTAATTTTTTATACAAATGAGTTGGTTTTTTAATCTTTTTGTAAACTGTCTTTTATGATGTAAAAATCGAAAGAAAGACGTATGAATCTGAATAAAAAAATAATAAAGTGCATCCCAGAATTTCCTCCATAATTGGAACTGACGTCCTTAACTAGCTTCATATTGTTCCAGTAACAGGCACAGTGCTGCTGCAGTGGCCACACACACAGTGTGCAGTCCACCAATATTGCCTATGGATCTGGAAACCATACACCATATGTCACTCACAGTGCGGAGCATGTCCTACAGATGTGCCTACCCCAACTTAGGTGCAGTGCTCAACGTATGGCCCTCAAACTGCACCAGGTGTGGCGGTCGGGATCGAGCACAGTATCCCAGTAAGCCTCCTATCCTAGGCCTATAACTTCAGATCTAGGCTCCACAAAAGGGGGATTTTTCTACTTGAGGCCTGCATATGTAGCAGCATCAGTGTCATGTACTCTGCTAAGACAGACTGTATGTTTTTCCTCTACGTAAACACTAGTGTGGATGTGATCAGTGTGCTGCTTTCATTTACATGTTTGATGGTTTGTATTGAAGTGGTATAGTTTATACGGAGTGGAGTACTGTACTGAATTAGTGAGGCCCAGTTACATGCTGCCTCAGAGCTAAGTTGGATGCACTTGGATTGTAGTGACTAATGGGTCTGCATGGTGGTTGTGATCGTTTGTTGTTATTGTTCTGCATAAAAATAGGCTCTTTTTCTTCGAACTCCTCTTGTTGATCCTATTTGATCAATCTTGTACAATCTAATCAAACAGCTCATTATCCTAAAGAGTCCTTGGCTGCCCGTTTAAGGGAAATGGCAGTTAATCTGCTAAACTGTTGCAAATGCTTACATTCTGGAAATAGTAATTGTAACTGCTTCAAGATGGCAGACCCCGATTTGTTGGTGCCGACATTCTCAATTATTTAGCCTTTGCTTGAAATAGAGCTTGTTTGAGCTCACGGCTACCTGCCAGCTTAAATGGAGCTTGTAAAGCTAGTCATTTCCTCTGTGTACGATTTGTTCATCTGAGCAGAGGGTGCGTGTCAGCTGTCCGAGTTTGATGTGTGTGACTGTTGCGCTAGGTGGACACATGCTGCTACTGCCCTAGCTGGCCACATGCTGCTACTGCCTTAGCTAGGCACATGAGGCTGCTGCCCGAGCTGGGTCCATGCGGCTGCAGCTCGAGCTGGCTCTATGTGGCTGCTCCTCGAGCTAGGCACATGCGGCTGCTGCTCGAGCTGGGTCCATGCGGCTGCTGCTCGAGCTGGGTCCATGCGGCTGCTGCTCGAGCTGGGTCCATGTGGCTGCTGCTCGAGCTGGGCACATGTGTCTGCTGCTCGAGCTGGGTCCATGCGGCTGCAGCTCGAGCTGGCTCCATGTGGCTGCTGCTCGAGCTCGGCACATGTGTCTGCTGCTCGAGCTGGGTCCATGCGGCTGCAGCTCGAGCTGGCTCCATGTGGCTGCTGCTGCTCGAGCTGGGCACATGCGTCTGCTGCTCGAGCTGGGCCCATGCGGCTGCTGCTCGAGCTGGCTCCATGTGGCTGCTCCTCGAGCTAGGCACATGCGGCTGCTGCTCGAGCTGGGTCCATGCGGCTGCTGCTCGAGCTGGCTCCATGCGGCTGCTGCTGGAGCTGGGCACATGCGGCTGCTGTTCCAGCTGGGCACATGCGGCTGCTATTCGAGCTGTGCATATTCCGCTGCTGCACGTGCTGAACATTCACATGTACTACCTTAGGGTGATGTGTGGCGCTTATGCCCATGCTGTATATTTGCGGCTTCCAGAGGTTGTCGGCTGCGACCTAAGGGCTAGATTTGTGGCTGCTGCTCAGCCTGCTCATCAGCAGCTGCTGCTGGAGTTGGACATCAGCCTCTTCTACCCATGCACAATGTCTGTGGGCGCTGCCTGTTGGAGACGTCTAACATGAGCACTGACCTAGTGAGCTATATGCAGCATAAAACGTACATATCAACCTGTGGTGAACATATCGGACAAAGCGGTTAATAAAACTTGTGACCTAGATTAATGAATCCCATGTAATGCGTTACCTGAGTGTTGTGTTTATAGTGCTTGAGAATGTAGATGTTGAGAGTGATATGAAATCATCGAGGTAATACTTGTCTGGACTGCTCCTCAAGGGGCTATCCCACTTGGCTTTACTACTACTCTGTCTCCTAGATCAAATGCAAAGCAGAAGGAATTTTGAGGGCACTTTTTTTGCTATCGGTTTAAACAGTGTGTACTGTAGTAACCACCAATATCTTTAGGTTTGACAAATTAAGTGCAACAATTTTGCCTGATTATTTCCAGCCAGGTACAAGAAAATGTCGCTCACTGCTCCCGAGTTATCACCGCCAGAACAGTACATTAGACAACACTTTCAAATTTTTTTTTTAATCTCTTTAATTTTATAGATTCACAAATCACTGCAGCTATTGTTCCTATATTTTAACTCTGCATCTGGCGATGTCCAGAGAACTTTGTTTACAATCCTAATAAAGACTTGCAAATAGAAAGATCTTCACCATTTTCATAAGGCCCTTTAAAGTCCAGAGGAAGAGTTCAAAATTATCATTGCAGGGCGAAGCACACCCTCAACACGTATAATCACACACTGTTCTACAAGATTTGGCTGAAGAAAATTTTCATAAGGGTTGGATCTTTATCAAGTTCAACAAATTCTTCCAAGTTTTGAATAATCTGTACCTCCTGATATGATGAGATTAGCAGACACATGCTCAAATCATAAATGTCTCCAGATACATATAGACCTCTTGAAGTACGTAGATCTGGTTTTAGCACACTCTGTAGAAAAAAGGCACACATATTGCATTCGTGTTTTTGCACTATGTATGCATTTAACAGATTTTTTATATAAGATTCTGCACGTGTTTATTTTTTAGGAATACACTAACTTCATTTACTCAGGAAAAAAAGTAAAACGTGCAGTTCAAGTAGAAAACTTCTATTTGGTGAGCTGAAGTGAAGACAGATCAGGATATTTCATCTTGGCAATTATATTGCTATAACTGTCGCAAGGAACATGGAATAACATTCACATTTACTTGCAGGAGAATTATGTATGAGTAGTTCTTCTCAGCACAGTGTCTACAGACTCCTCCTGATCAGTCGATGACTCAGTAGCTGACAATGGGGACGGTTCTTTCTGTACCAGATCTTAGATTGTGGAACTTTCTTTAACTCGAGCTTGAAAAGATGAACCATTGCATCGCTTCAAAAGTTTTCCTTTCCCTCCATGGAAACCCCCGTCTGGTTCACCGAATAGCCCGCCTTTCTTTGTTACCTCAAATGGTTATTATTATTTCCTTTTGTTGACCATCCAATTGTCGTCTACCATTTTTTCTGGTTTCTCGTTTTACCCATCACCAGACCCTAACCTATTATTCTGCCTTAAAAAATGTAACTAAAGCTAGCGACTTTCCCTAGTGGGGTGGAATTCTGCCGTGTTTAGGAAGGGGGTCTGGATGGAGCTGGGCGTGAGCCCGTAGCGCCAAGGGTGGTCTCGGAGTCTGGAAATACACTGGCCACCTTTCCACTTCAGCCCCAGAGATCTTTTTCTTTCCTCGCCTGAATCTCAGAAACTCAATATGCTGCTTTTCAAATTAGTCTGTGCATCTTTCGCTTTGCTCCCAGCTCCAGTGCAGCAAGTGGCAGTTGGTGGGTCTAATCTATCAACTGCAACACCCACTTTAGTCCTGTGTAATTGCAATGCTATTTCGTCTCTCTGCAGCAACTGGCGCAAAGAAAGGGCCATGTTGAAATGTGTGTCCTTGATTACCTTAGCTGCTGATAGAGGGTCTTCTCTTTCCCAGGAAGCCCTCTCGCCTGCCACCCTTCACATAGCCCTGCCAGCTCTGCTGCTCGTCCTGGTGACATTTCAGCTGTGCTCTTGCTTCTATTAATCCAGCCCTCCTTAAAGGAAGCTGTGACTCCCATTTTTGGACACTGGCGATCAGATGCTCTCATTTTTGTGCCTCTCAGCTGATTTACTAAACTTGTTTGTTTGACTCTTTGCAACCAGCATTTTATGGCCACTTCTCTGAAAAACATCTCGTGTCTGGTGGTCAGCATTCAGTGGCGCCCTCTGGTGGCTCCACAAGGCTTGAATCCTGGCATTCAGGAGAAAACTCAACTTAATTCCGTGTTCTCAACTTTTTATTACGTTTACATCTGTATCGGTCACCTCTGTCTGGATGATCTTGCGTGATGTTACGGGGTCATTGATAGTTTAGTGTTTTAATGTGGTTAAAGTGGCTATGTCTGTAGCCTGTTTTGTATTTTTTTGTTTTTGTTTTAAACTGGGTTGTTACGGTTGATGTGGCTGAGATACCTTAGTTGGTATTCTACATAATTTTGAAGTGCATCAATTCCCCCCACCCCCACAATGGAAGGCACTCACGGGGGGGGGGGGGGGGTTCTTGGAGTTTATTTTGAAATCTGCAGAAACAGACGCGTTTTGGCAGTTGCCTTTCTCAGTGTCATCAGGCGCACCGGGAGCGGACGATATTTATTGTGAAAATTGTAGAAACATAAATAAAAGACTTATGAACGCATAACATAATGCAAATCTTGCTGTGGTGTCAACATTCCTGATAAACATTATTTTTATATATATATATTCGTGCTCCTGCTTGATTAATTTACAGCCATCAAGCCAAAAAACTTGATCATTAATACTAGTACCTTTTTTGTTCAAACTGCGTGATCTTGGTGAGATCGCCTTTTCACCCTGCGGGTTGTGTTCAAAGAGTGCAGTGCTTGGTTGTGCAGTGATTTCCAGATCTGAACTATGTCTAATTTGAAAATTGTGTACATTAAAATGGTTTCCAGCAAGGACACTGGGCGCCGTACATTTATTTGGATTTCCGCTTTATAATCCTTAAATTGATATAATTGAAAGAAGAGACCAGGCTCCTTTAGTTCACCTTTCTTGTAAGTGGCCGAATCTGTGTCATTTCGTAATGATCCTCGGAAAATAGGATAAAACACTGTAACCAGATATTATCTATTGTTAGTCGAGTGCAGTTGTGTAGAGCGTGTGCTCCATGTCCACCAACATGCCAGGGATGGTAGAAGTAATGCTGCACCCTGTTTGAACCCTTGCCGCACTCCTTCTCAGCATCCTCCAGTTTCGTCATTGTTGCGGAGGGGCTTGGGTAAGGGCAGGTAGTGGAAACTCCGAGAAGCTGCCAAACTGGTTGAGCCCTGCTTACTTTATGTTCCTTCCCCTACGTTCATGACCCCTAGAACTAGTACCGAAGAGCAAGCCAACTGTAGTGTCTGCTTTCTCTGGCTAATCCCAAGTGGCGTCTTTAGTGTGCACCAAAGGCCATAGCTGTAGCACACCTATTCCAAAACCCTGCTCCCTCCGATAAATGACTGAACTCCTATGATACCGATTGGAACTCCATCTTTTAGCAGGTATTCGTTCCTGCTAAAAAGTGTTTATGTGGCAAATCTTGAAGTGTCCAATTTCTACATTTGCAGGTGACCGCCCAAGTGTTTTTTTAAAATTTATTTTTATTGGTATTTACACATTTCAAAATACGATGTGACATATAACAAATATCCGGTTTTTCAATATATCACGCAAACGCTAGCATGTTTTGTAATTGAACAATATATCTGCATCAACTTAACTGCAAGTTTGTCATATTCGAAGAAAATAGCAGCAATAGCATGTCTAATATCTTTCTCGATGTGCCCACATCTCATACCGTTGCTCATGACTCTCATCACAATTACTCCAGTGCAGTCCAATCTTACTCCATCTCTAGGTGCCTTTTCTAGACCTTTTGTTGTGGTATTTCGTTATCCAAGTGCTCTTCCTACTCCACATCAATGGAAGCCCACCAATAGTTTCAGCCTCATAACTTCATCATGTCCAGTAAGAGGCACCGGTAAAAGCCCATTCCCCATTTTAACTCTTCAGCAAGGTAATCCACAAGACTGTACTTCTGCTGTGGTGGTGGTCTGACGTCATGTGGTCAATCAGTCATTTTAGCATATCCGGTCACTCCACCAGGTTGTCGTAATCCTATTGTCTTTCTGAGCAAGTCTAATATGTTGCTCCTCCCCCAGTGCCCATTCCAGCATGTCTCTCATCCTAAGGTGAAATTTTGGCACTCATGTTCTTGTCTAATGTATGGCGATCTGACTTTTTAGCCAAGATAAGCTAAAGCTAAGATAGTAATTAAAGCTACAAATCTCCATTCCATTTACTTTTCAAAATCCCTAGTGTGCATTTTTGATAGCATTGTTGGGCAAAGACCCTGTCACCTTACGCAATACTGACACCACTGTGTCCCTAAATTCACCAATAGATGGGCACTCACAAACTGTATGAATGAAGTGTGGTATGTGAATCCTGCATCTTATAGATGCCGATGATCTCCCGTGGTGTATTCTGATGAGTTTTTGTGGTGTGAGATGGGTTTTATGAAATTTACTGGCAATCAAGCCATCACATTTCTCTTGCTTCTGTGGCCTCCTCCTGCCACCTTTGACTACAGCTGTGAATATATACCCTTACAACGCATGCAAATACATCGCATGCCATTACAACGCAGTCGTTATAATGGCTGCGTTGTTAGAACGCATACCATTACATCGCAAGTCATTACTACGACTTACTTTAGGGGTCGCACTGGTATTAGGAATAATATTATTTATTATTCCTACTCCAGTTTGTACAACAGCAGGGAAGGTGTTGGATTCAACATCCTACACTAGTGCGCCCGCTACAGCAAGTCGTAGTTATGGCTTTCAATGTAATGGTATGCATGGTAACACGTAGTCGTTGTATTGACCGTGTTGTAATGGTACCGCGTTGTGGAGACAGCGTTGTAAACACTGTTTCACAGAGCTGTGAATATATTCACACACAAATGGGATTGATAAAAAATTATTTTTGCTATCTTCTGAAAGATATCCCTCTATTTAGTATGCAGTGCCCTCACATAATGTCATGCTTCATCATAGGGCATGCTACAACACAGATGTATGTACCGTGGTTGAGCCCCTAAAGAAATTGCACTCTAGATTATATTTCATGGATCAGAACACGAATGTGACTGAAATTGTCCAGAGGTACTCAGTCCATTTCAATTTTATTTTGTTATATTCGGTACAAGTCGTCTTCCCTCACCTGACTCTGCACCATTGACACTGTGCTGGTTGTGACTGGTGCATCTAGTAATGTTGTCCAAAGTTCCCTCTCTGTACATGTCAGTTTAGCATGTTGAAGAAACCGCCCGCGGCCCTCCCCAAATGCTTCCTTTACTAGAAATCTGTAGGAACAAGCTATTGGCATCTTCTTCATTATATTTTTAAAAGATCCGACGTGCCACAGGAGCTTACCTGGCATGAACGCTAGATGCCATAGAACAGTTTTTACCATGTTTCATATGGTCCCCATCTGCCAAACCACAAATTGGTAATTGCATGGGATACTGCACCCCAACATGCCTTCATCTTTCTCTGTATACGGTGAGTTAGTTTCAGTCAAAAGATCTTGCTCCCAGTTGGGACCAATGTTAAACCAGCGTGTCGCCTGTTGCAGATAGGCTACTGCACAATACAGCAAAAGAGCAGAATAGTCCAGTCCCCCACAAAACCAGGGCAATTTTAAAGTGGCCAGTGTAACCCTACTTTGGTTGCCTACCCAGATCAAAGACCACAGGAGAATATCCTGTTCTTTAACTACATTTTGTGCCGTGGGGCACACAGAGTTCTGGACAATGTAGAGGCAGCTTGACAAAAGATGATTTTGGCAAGTGAAATCTTACCCATTATTCACTGGGGCAGTGTTGTCCAGAAGTCAACTAATTGCGTTAGTCCTTCCAGTACTCTGCCCATGTTGTTCTTGTGTTGTGATTCTACATTCTATGAGACCTAGATCCCTAGATACCGAAGCTCTGTTTGCCATTGTACGCTGAGCGCCTTGCTCCCTTTGAGCCATCCTAGGGGGTATGACTTCCAGGGGCAATCAGTGCCTTTCAAAGTGGTGGAGCAAGTGAAGTAATCAAAATAAAACGCCCCCTCCCCCCAAAACCCCAAAGTAAACCACCTCTCCCTCCAAAACCCCTAAATAAATCATCCCCCTACCTCCAAAAGACTAAATAAAAATATAACACTAAATGCAAAATAAAACACAACCACTACACTTACATGCATTACACAAATAAAATCAAATAAATAAAACGCACTTACCCACAGGCTGCGCGTCCTCCTCGGTTCTTCTCCTTCTCCGATGCATGAAGAGCTCCCCTAATTAATCCAGACATTGATCTCGCGCTGTTAACCAGAATAAGAGAAATGCCTGGATTGGATGGAGGGGGCTGGCTGGACGCTCCTTCAGACCCGGGAGGCCTTTGGTTGGTCTCCACCCAGCTGTCATATATTTTTCAGACTCCTTATATTGTGCATGATGCTTCTACCCAGGATAGACTGATTGGTCTTTGAGGACCAGTTCGCCTACCATTCTCAAAGCTCTATGTGTCCATGTTTTGCTTAGTATCTTTATGTCTGTATTCAACATAAACAGCAGATGACAGAAGAAGATATCCGCTGTCTCTCTGTTCGGCTTGGGTATTAGAACGCTCATGCTTCCCTCAGAAAGGGTAGAAGGCAGCTGTCCACTCACGCCTCCTCATTCACATCAATTAGCTTATTCACTAACTTTCCAGGAGTGAATTGAAAAAAATCTACTGGGATGACATCACTACCCAGCATTTTTCTTTTTTGAGTGCCCGAAGTATGTTAATTATCTCACGCTTTTGGAAGATCTGTTTAACGTTCTAATCAAGTGTTGTGTACAGCCTTGTTCCTCAACTGCATAATCTTTAAGGTTTGTCCCTTTTTAATAACCATGCAAGTATGCAACCTGCCTTGCTCCCATCCCTGTGGAGCCTTAGTATTTTGTATGTGCATATTTGCACAGTTTAGTCCATGAGTCCTTTATCTGCCTCTTAACTAGGCCTGGACGTAGTTCGCAGAGTTTTGCTATGCGTAACTCCGCAAAGTTACAAAAAAACTCGGCGAAATTCCATGGGTGGCGGAGTGCAGTACGAACTGCAGTTTGTGTTGGTATTCCTGCCGCCCGGGTACAAATTCTACCCGAGTGGCAGTTTGCGCTCGCGATCTTATCGTTCGCTATCGCAAACTTACCATTTGCGATTGCGTACTTACCGTTCGCGATCGTGAGTGGGGAATAAACTCCACTGCACAACGCAAAGCGGAGTTTTCTCTACTCTGCAGAGTGCAGAAAACTCTGCAACTCCGCGAACCTGGCGAAGTTCACTGCCGAGGCCTACTTTTAACCTCCATTAGTCAAGGCATTTTTTCTGGACCTACCACCGTTTCTTTTTCCAGGCCCGGGATTAGAGCATCCTTCTCCTCACGCACCCACTCCATTTGTTCCCCTTGGTTGCCACCTAAAAGGCTTCCCATTCGACAGCTCTACTTCTTATTGGTTCCTTATTATGCTGGCAGACCTAGTCCAGGTAATAGGCATTGCTATAGCTTTTGAGATCCCCTTTTATCAGCTGGATATTGTCTAATCTACTGTACATGTAATAAGTGTACAAGTAGCATGAAGGTATTATCTGTTGGGTGGGGTGTGTCTGTCAAGTCGACTGTTCATCACACAATTTAGAGCATCTGTCCAAACAAATTCAGTGCTCAAATATGTAAAGAAGATTTTATCATACACATTAGGTGCGTATACATTCACGATAAAGATCCCGGCACCAGCCAGGAGACTAAACACTGTGTCATATCTCCCCTCTGGGTCTATATTGACCTCCTGTGAATGGAACGAGACACTGGCATCGACCTACGTCAGTACACCCCAGGATACATTTTGAGGATGATTTTGCAAAATAAGTCATTGTGCTTATTGTAACTTGCTCAGCCTGCTTCCGCTGTGGAAGCCTTGCCTCAAAATCTAACTGTTCCATCCCTTCAGTCTGTTTAGAAGCATGTGTTTTATCTTTCAAGTTTTTTTTTTTAGAAACGCTAAAGACTCTCCATCGTAATCTTTCCATCGCACTCTCTTGCCATCTGTCAAAGAAGGGCATATCTAAAGATTAAAAGCAGAGACGGTGAATCTTTAGGTTTCTCCTTTTTAATTCTCTCTTTTTATCTTTACCTATGTGATGGAATAGTCCTGATTATTATTGTAACCTGAAGATGTTGTCATGTTCGTATTGAGCAGTCACATATGTAGTCTGTGGAAATGGGCTTGTGTCTTGGAGTTTTGCTTATAATCTCCTAGGTAAAGGACTGCTGGGTGTTTGTGGTGCGCACAGGCCTTGTTAAATGTTTCTTTTTAAGGTCTCGCCTATACAGCGCATGTGCTATTCTACGAGACATATTGTTTACGATTCACTGGGCTTACAACCCACCCACAGAATACCGTTTGTATCCTTGTCACTCTCATTTCCAATTGTTCGTTTGCTTAACTTCTATAGGCTTACTTTCCTTTCTTGTGTTAGCTCCTCCTTGGAGCATGGACCAAGTGCATGTGTTTTTCTTCATCTTTGTTCTCCCTCGTCTTTTTGCAAAGCACTATTTTTTATTTTATAAGAATTTCGGTATTTTTCCTGGATGGTCAATGTGCTTTCCTACTTTTAACACAGACATATGAGTTCTTATTTATGTTGTTTTCACCCTATCTGCCATCTCAATTGGCGCTTTAGTTGCTTACACCCACAACTGTACTACTCTACGCCACTGTTCTCTATACCACTTTACGCTATGCTTCTCCACTCTATTGTGCTTCGCTCATACCACTCTGCACCACTTCACTGTACGTCACTCTATTCCCCTCCACGCTAGTGCACTCAACCCCATTCCCTATCACTCCATGCCTATTTACTCTTGCCACTCAACTCTCTACAACACTCTACTCTACTCCACACCATTTTACTCTAATTTTTACCAATCTACCCCACTACGCTCTAGTGTATGCCACTCAACTCTTTGCCATCTATTCCACACAATGCAGTCTACTATATTGCTTTCTATGGCACTCTACTCTATGCTACAATACTCTATGCCACTTCATTCTACACAATGCCACTCTACACCACTTTTCTCCATGCCACTCCACTCTACTCCACTGTATGCCTCGCCACTATACCACTCAAGTCCATGCCACTCTCCTACACTCCACCCCACTCAACGGCACTCTGCTCTATGCCACTCCACTCTATACCAATCTACTCTCCACCTCTCTCCTCCATGCCATGCTACCTCTCCACTTCATGCCAATCTACTCTACAACGCTATGCTGCTCCACACAATGCAGTGCCACTCTATGCCACTTTGCTCTTTGCCACTCTAGGCTACTTTATGCTACTCCACGCTGCTCCACTCTATGCCACACTACTCTATGCCACACTACTCTATGCCACACTACTCTATGCCACACTACTCTGCCACACTACTCTATGCCACTCTACTTCACACTGTGTCACTCCACTCTGCGCCACTCTACACCAATCCACTCTACTCTAGGTCACAGTAGCCTCATTTCATGCTTCTGTACAACATGGCTAAGGGGCATTGGCAAAGTCAGTAGCTCTCACCTAGGTGAGACCTATTGTCCTTGCCAATGCGTGTCTAATTCTGCTGTGCAGTTTGTTTTTCACACTTTTGTAGTATGAAGTGGTACTGGTTACTTTTTACATAACTGGGGAGATTGGTTTGTGCAAATTCTTCAAAACAAGAAGTGATGTGGTGGAGAGGATGACTGCTACAAAGATCACCTCATGGTCTCTAGTCTAGAAGTCTGAGGGTTCAAGGCATTGCTTCTTCAAATGTCCTACTTACAAAAACACATTACTAAGTTTCTTGCCATCGTCACTCAAGGGAATAAGGCTAGCGAAAGGGATAATCCTTCTGACCACTATTTATCTTCCTCCCAAGTCCAACTTACGCCTCTGTTTGAATTTCACCATAGGCGTCTACTTCCCCCTGTATCCTCTGGCAGAAGCATCCAGCCATCATTGCCCTTAGGGCCGCACCATTTCTGCGCCTCTGTGAATGGCTGCTGTGATGCCTTTGACTGATTACTGTATGCAGCACCCGTGGATAAAGTTTCGTAACTAATGCCTGTTGTATGAAAGACATTGTGGTGGAGTTAGACTACTTACCTAGACTGACTTCTCTGAACTATGTTTTGCTGTCAAGTCATTGGAATGTGTACCTTTTAAAGTTGTGGTTAGGACTGTAAAATTGTGTTTGGTGGGTCTTGGAACCTGTTTAATTTCTATTTGTATGCCAAGGAAAAGTACAGCCTGTTTGTTTGATTAAAAACCACAAATTAGATATGTTCTGGTATTTTGTTTAGCTTGCCAAGGCAGATGTGTACTGCATGAAAAAAGCGGATTAAAAACAGCTGTGACTGTACCTATTAGGAAACTTAAGCACACATGTTAGGAGGGTTGCCACCTGGGCAGTATTCTTCAGACGTGGTTGTTAGGCATTGCTGCATGAAGGGGGTTAAATGAAATTGGAGATAGATCTGCGGGTTGATAATCCTTAAAATGCAAATTTGACAGCAACAAAAATATACAAATTGAAAAATAATCAGAGCTCACAGCTTGAAATTTCCAACGGTTCCTCACGTGCAAGAGAGTCTGGATGCAATGTGGAAGATAGTACCCTGGCTGTAGGGGAGCTTACTATACTTCTTGGATATTGCCATTTCCCAATCATCTCTCTCCTTTAACGCAGAAGGTCACCAGGCTATTTGTTTATTTGGAAAGGTGGCAACCAAAGATTTTGAGTTGAATTTTCAACTTTGAACACAGAGGTGTATTTCTCTTGCCCCCTCCTTTCTGGGTCAGGGAAATCATGAAGTGGTTTATGAGCCATAGTGAGATGCAGTGCTCTGTGCTTTTGCCCAAAATGATGCCCTAGCTAGAAGGTATGAAGTGTTTTATTGAAAGTGGTGTATATGATTTGTCTGGTATGCTCTTGCCACTTCTTTATTTAAGTGACTGCTTGAAGGAAACTGAAATACACCACGTACCAACTACCTTCCAACTTTTCCCCACATACCTGTGACTTCAGAGACCTGCCTTCAGTTCTTCGGTCTGGGCATTAGTTCTTTCAGAGAGAAAGATACTTTCATCTGCTCCTTTATTGCCGCAGCCCCACCACATCTCAGTTTAACCTAACCCTGAAGGCTAGGAACCTGGAAGGAAGGTGTGCCTGGATGAGCAGTCCCCTACCTAATAATCTAGTATGCCTTATTTGTAGGTGAAGGAGTCACTTTGTCATGGGTATAGCAGGAAGCTTGGTTATTTTAATGTCTGCACGAAGCACAAGACACCTGGTCGTCCTGGTTAGGTTTAGGCGTTATCCCCAAAGGCAGACCATTAGCTTAATCCAACCTAGTAATAACTGCTAAGCCCACCACCACTTTATAAAACTGACAGATAATTTTACTCAACTTTAAAAGGTGAAAATCAGTGTTTAAGGTATGAAATGAACTTAAAGCTTTAAGGACATGATCTGACTCTGAACCACCTAATGTTGGCGTTGTGAATGAGAGTAATGTTTTGCCTATTGAGTTGCGGAGCCCACGTCCTTTTGACTCTTGTTACTGATGTTTGTTATGATACTGAATGGAATCATCTTAGTCTTGATTGCACTTTACTGAGGCTAGAGTGTCACAAAGACTGTATCCACCAGCTTTGCACTTTGTTTGAAATATTGGTTACAGGGGCATTCACCCTAACTATCACCTGATTGATCAATTGAGGAAAGACTAAAAAATGAGACCACATCCGTTGCATAACATAAACGGTGGACTTATATTTATATTAAATAACGGTGACATAGGTGTAGCCGGGCCGCATCTTGCAGAGTCTTGCCATTCGTTTTAGATGGTGGTGTGTTGAGAGGGAGTAGAAAGAATACAGGTCAATCACAGAAGTATGATCTCTCAAGAAGGATTTAAACTTTTTTATCTCCTGTCCTTTCATTGTGATTTTTGAGCAAATGGGTTTAAAGTGCGAGTGAGTGTGCCACCTTATTAGAAGCAGCTAACATATATATAATGTTCACCGTTGTCAAGTCTGCATTTCCCACAGTCTTGTCTTTCATATTCAGGAAGGTTGTCTCTATGCCATAGTGGGGTCAACTTCTGACAGCATCACTGGATTTAAATGTTTGACTCGGTATGATCCCCTCGTAATTGCTGTTGGTAAATTCCATGCTGTTGTCTTTGCTGTTAGAGGTCGGAGACAAACATATGTAGGTCATTCTTGGCCCCCGCCAAACATGACAGCTCAAAGTGCTAGACCTATTCTCTCTGTACAGAAAGGCAATCCGCTCAAGACACTTTCATCTGTATTGGGTCTCATTGTGAGGTGTTGTGTCCGTGTGGAAGAGCGATATCCAGGCAGTCTATGCATGGAATTGCCAAACATGCACAAAATGGTGGTTCTATTCCAAATCTGATGTAGTCAGTCTGGGTTGATGTATCTCTAGCTCAAAATGCTCTTTTGATTCATGTGATTGATATTGTTGGGTGTTATTGGAAAAGCACAATATTTGCAATTTTAATGGTTTCTTGCTCTTCAGGGTTGTCATAAAATGGTAATGGTTTGATGGTAATTGTGCCCGTGCTCATGCTTATAATGAATTGTCCTTTCCAGATGATCATGTGTCAGTCAGTATTCCAGTGTCTAATCTTGTCCCCATGTCGTTATTGATGATCTCTTGTTTTTCTTCCCATGTTTGTGTAGCATTTTAGTGTTGTGTTTGTGTCAGTGCCATTACTCTAATACCTGGGATGATGCCATTAAATCTTGGGGTCAGCATCACAGTGTCTGCAGAAGCCTAGCTAGTAGGAGTTTAGTCGCATGTGTTCCCAGGACCTTGTGACGGCCCGTTATACTCTAAATATGGTTGTATTTTACTACACAAATGGGCAGTAGACGGTGCATTTTCTCTGCTTGCACAAAGACCCATGGTACCTCTGCTATGTTGCTTTGCCCATTTCATCAGCCCATATGTCTGTAACAGAGTTATAATCATAGCCGGTGTATGTTTCCCCGTTTTTGATCCTTTGTATCTCCATTTTCTACTAAAAGGTCCCAATGCTTTGGTGTTTTGTGTCAACGTTCCTTGCATTACCTCTGTGTATGCTCCTTCATACCTTTGTTCTAACCTGTATGTATTTGTGTGTCATCATTCCAGTGTGTCTGTGGCCCAATATCTATATGAATCGAGTGTCGCTATGATCCAGTATGTACCCTCTCCAATGTGTCTTCGCTCCAGTAGGTCTCCTCTCCTGTGTCTCAGTGCACTAGTGTATCTGTGTTTCAGTGTCTCTGCCCTCTTGTGTGTTTGTTTGTTTGTCTGCCTTCCACTTTATCTGTGCTCCAGTGTGTGCATGGAAAGTTGCCTTTGCACTTCAGTGTCTTCTCTCTCTCGCCTGGCTGTTTTGGGATGGACTGCTCACATGAGGAACATGGTCAGTACTGATTTGAATACGGTGGGCCTTTGCCTGAAGTAGCATGGTGGGCTAAAATTGATTTATTAGAATACAGCCCAAGTGATTGCAGTGGCTGAGATTAATTTACGCATTCCATCAATCAACTTTTTGTTTGTATTCATCTGACTTTCTGTGTCTCTCTGCTGCCTTTTCCCTCTCCTTCCTTGTCCCAATGCTTACATGTCTCTGTACCCCATTGTGTCAGCGATCCATGTAGGGTATCCATGTCCCGACCGCCCTTGGCCCTGTGCACCTGGGTCCTTTGCGTGTCCATGCTGCTGTGTAGTACAATCTGGGTCATTCAGAGTGGATGATTTTGGAGAACTTAAAACCTTTAACATCACATTGACCCAGCATGAAGGTAAGACATACCCCATCTCACCTCTTCCAGATTCTGTGCCAGACCCATTCTACCTACTCTGTATTCCCTTTACCTCCGGTTTGACTGCTAACCGCGTGGCCATCTGAGTCTTTTCCTAATCATCAACGATTGGACTGTGCCAAAGTTTTCCAAGTGCTCCAGAGTAAATGCTGACTTCTGTTTGGCGACTCAACAAAATAGTCCTCATTAGTCCCCCACACTCAGATCAACATCTTCAGTTTTAAAACCATTACAAAGATGTTTGTTTTTTGTAATGTGGAATCAAAAGGTGCACCCTCCTAGTGTTTTTGCCAGATCAAGAGCGACGGGCAGGTGCCTTATGAGCGAAATAATTATAGGATCTTTTATTTAATCAAACGAATTGGGAGTGTCACTTTCTTTCAATCTGGCAATCGACGTGTATGTATGTGCCCTTGAGATGCACTTCTGAAGCTGAGCAAGTTCTTGCAGGGGCCGTGGCTTGTTTCCAATCCGGAGTTCACTTTGAGGACACCTGTGGCGCAATCTCCTGAAGTTTTTCTTGGCTGATTCATCACACAAAGAAAAGAGGTGGCAGACCTGTGGCATGCAGACTTTAGCACTTTTTAGAAGAGTTTATGCAAGATTTGCACATGTGGATTAGTAAAGTAACTATGATTTCAGGGAGTCTGATAACTCTGAACACTCACTCTCCTGACTTGTGTCACACTGCTTGTGAATTTAGACCACTCACTGTTTTATTCTCTGCCGCTAACTCTATAATAATTGTTTTAAATTAAGACTATTTTATATTTTTATTTGAAAGCTCTGAAGATAGCTCGTAGCTTCTCACATCGCGTCCAGTTGACCTGAACATAGACAACAGACTCTCAAGTACACAGGAGTCCTTCACAGAGGCCCTGATAGACCCTCACATATAACACCAGAGGACTTTAAAATAGACTAACAAGAGACCCTTGTATAAGCCCCCAACTGACCCTGTCACACAGTCTAGCAGGCTCTGAAACTCCCACAGCTCCCAGCAGACTGAAATACATGCCCGACAGATCCCCATACAGGACCCGTTAGACCTTTGCACAGGACACAACACCGCATCATACAGGGAAGAGCCTAATAGTCCCTCAGATAGAACTCAGGAAACCCAAACACATGATCAAACCTATCATCACAGAGAACCCAACAGATCCTCAAACTTCCAAACACATCCACAGACAAGATCCAACAAACTCATACCTTTTATGTTACCTCCTCAGACATTCTCTTTGCCTTTGGAGTGGTTCTGACTGTATCTTGTGCGTGCTCCATCCAGACGCTTGAGAGGTACTTATGAGTGCGGGGGTAACTGCAAGGTTGCTCAGCTGCCTTGTATCGATGAAGAAACAGAACAACTCTGCCAGGTCACACACAAACTGCAACAAAAACATAGGGGAAAGCTACCCTGTTGCTCAAATGGAAAAGGGTTTTTAACAAAAATCGCTATTTTGGGATAAAGATTTGCTGAGAAAGGTGGGCAGGTTAGTACGTTTTGAAACATTGTGCACAATATGAGTCAGTAGGCTTCGGGATGTATGGGGTGTGGAGGGGCTTGTCTTGTGGGAGCAGCTTAAGAATGCATATGACCTAGCTGACAGGAAGCATATAGGTACCTACCGTTTAGATATACTATTATGGTCCATGTCTCAAAGGAGATGAAGCTTGATACTCTCTCCCATTAGGAGACAGGACACTACTGGAACCTCTCCCACTTAAAGCATTATTCTCATTTCTAAAAACATTAAAAGTAATACCAAGGACCCACTGTTGAATTTAAAAGAACAATGTGAAAGAATGTGGGACCATTGAAATATAGGGAATGGAAGGGGGGAATTAGCTCCCCAAGAGAGGTCTCAATAAGAACGGGGTCAGGCTGGATTAATAAAACATATTGCATAGCTGTTAGCTCACCAGAGCACTCCTGGCCAATATTCGGGGGGGGGGGGGGGCAACTAACACCTGTTCTAGGGAATCTGGGCATACACTGTGAAAATGCCCCTGCTTAGGGCCTTTCTGGAAGTGGGTTAGCAATTGCCCTGAAGACCTTACAGGATCTAATATAATACCAAGTGCAAAAATATTTCTTTTGTATATATGGGGTGAAACGACTGTGCAGAAATATCAAAGGGTTTTCTATAGACTAGGCTTTATAGAGGCAAGGAGAAACTTTGTCATAATATGGGGTATGGCTGCAACTCCTGATTTGCCGCCATAGAAAAAGGACATGGACTGCTGTATGTTGGCAGAAACTATGTATGCGAGGGTAGAAGGTGCGCTTTGAAATGGCAGAGGATATAGAAGTCGTAAAAACGCAAAGCGATCTGACGTAGATACCTCGGGAATAGAACTAGAAGAGGAGACTGCAGGTTGAATGAAGGGCCTTTGATATTTAGTTGGAGCCATTAGGATGGTCATGCTTAATATGGGATTACTGCTGAATGATGAGATGTTAACAATGCTACTCTGCAGGCGCTGTTATTTATAATGCCCTTTTTCAATAGAAGTGATTAAACAGAGGAGTGGCTGGGTTGATGGAGTGAATTCATCTTGGTGACCATTAAATGGAGATGGGAAATGATCACCTAGAGGACCTTAGTAGCCGACAACTTGGGGCTTCTGAATGAGGTGAACTGAGTTCCTGAGACAGTATAGCGAGTTTCAAGTTTATAGATGTGAGAGAATAGTGGTGCTGGGTGTGTTAAAGTTGTGTGTAGAGGTCTTAGTTGATACCCTGCTGGTAACTCACGCTTCTGTGTTGTTTGCTGCGGACAGGGAGGGGCTATATGTCCTGCTCAGGTTTCAACTGCTTGAATTTGCAGTTACCTTTGGCTTTATTCCTGACTATGCATCTTTAGTAAGATGCTTGCGGACGTTATCAGATGCATCCAGCTTTCAACTTTAGGTAGCAAAATCAGTGTTAAAAACAGACTCGCATAACTGGAAATCAAAGTGTGTGGTTGATGCATGCTGAATTTCGATACATTGTCTATCAGAACCTTCTTAGTCTTTTTCTAACACTCAATACGTGTTTTAATCACAAAGTACCATGTAATCCAAAACCACACGTTTAGTGTTGTAATATTGTTAAAATTGTTTGCCGTGGTTTCTGTTATGTGCTTTAAAAATGATGATTAAGATTTTCTGTTATGAATACATTTCAAGGCTGAATTGACAGAATTGCAGTTGAAACTAACTTCATATGATGTGTAGAGTTGTGTTTGTTATGCAACATTTTCCTGTAAAACATCATTTTACACAAGATGGATGCCATCTCTGTTACTCACTCCTTCTTCCCCATCGCACATCTTCTCTCCACAGGCTTCACAGAGCTCAGTCAAGTTGACTTGTAGTAGTTTATTTCCATTGTTATCAATACAAAGCTTTTGGTTAAATTCTCTTTATTTGTGTGATTTGTAATGTTGATGAGGGTCTCTTCTGATGCCGCCTGCTTTGAGCACTAGTCTGTTCAGTCACTGAAAGTTCATTTTCAATGTTTTATATTAGTTAAAAAATTTCTGGATGACATTAGCATAGCGGGTGTTGAAACAAATCTTCTCTGAAACTGGGATGCTGCTTATGTGTTATGGTAATGAGGTCTATTTTTGGGGGTTTCTGATTTGCTAAAGAAATTATATTTTTGCATGTACCTTGCTAATTTCGCAGTTTCACTAATTTGTTATGCAAGAATTTTGTGTAAGTACCCGTTGACTTTGGGGGTGCAAGCCAGATATTGTGAGAAGGCTTTCCTTTTCTGCTAAGGATGCTGTCCAACTTCCCTCTGATTTTGCTGCTAATTTGGGGCTTAGAATATTTTTCTGATTTTTACATACTCTGTAGAATTGACGGCTTTTTTTTCATTTTTTTAGTAAAACGCTTTAACTTTTTATTGATCTAGAACTCCATTTTTGAATCAGCACCATTCCCTTTTTGAACTTTTTTAATCTGCTAATTGATGTGTTGCTGAGTTGCCTTGGCGTCCAATTCAATCTGTGGGAGAACTGTGTAAGGTAAAATGTTGGGTTGTTCAGTTTTTGGGGTGTCTAAATTTCAGGGTACGGTAGTGCTCCACAACGTTTTGCCAACTCTGGGGAGTAAATCTTGCTGATGGATAGATCCAAAAGTGGTGCAATATAAAGGATTGGTAAATTGATACCTGAGAGTGGTGCGCAATGAAGAATGGGCAAATCTAAATTTAACTGTGATGCACTATGAAATATTGGTAAATGTAGGTCTATAGCCTTGGTGCATTAAGGCAAATTGACAAATGTACATGCAACAGTGGCACACTGTTAAGAATATGAATGACTGGGAAAGGAGATCCAACAGTAGTGCAGTGTAACAGAAATTAAGGATAAGCAAATGTAAATTTAGCAATGGTGTATTATAGAGGGTAAGAAGGTTTGACAAATGTACATCCAGTGGTGGTGCACTGTGAAGGATGGACAAATATGGAACTGATAGTACTACATTGTGAAGGGTTGGCAAATGTTGATTCATCTTCAGTGCATTATGACGGGTATGAAGTATTGGCAAATGAAGTTCAGTGGTGCACTATGGATGATAGGAAGGATTTGAAAGTGTAGATCCAGCAGTGAGGCACTATGAAGGACATGAAAGACCGGAAAAGGTAGATCTAACCGTGGTGCACCATCAACACACTTTGCAATTCTGAAATGCTCAATGTCCTGCTTTTTACTGTGACAGTCCCTTTATTCGAAATAAATTAGCCTTACCAGACTTACCAGGCTCTGCCCCACATTGGCACTCAAACTATATGTTTGGCCTTAACTGGAAAGTTCTGTGTCTCCTGGTTGACTGAATTCTGGCAAAAGGACCATCATCTGCTAGATTTGGCCTCAGAATTGCTACCGGTTTACTGGGCGGCAATTGCAAACAAAACAAGTGATGGACCGAATGTGGATCAATGTCACACATTCCACCCAGTCAAAAGATCTGGGCCCAAATCCATCGTTTTTTTGCACTCCACACCACCCTGGGTTAGACAATGGCGATATGCAAATCAGCTCTGACCCTGTGCCCCATGGGAACAGTCCAGTCCGAACTACAAAAGCCATGTCCTTCCCAGAACGGAATCAAGCATCCGAGGACCGGACCGGTTTCGAGGTAACACCTCTCATCAGCCCGGCTAGCTTGACTCCAGTGGTGTGGAGTGCCTGGGACCCACGTCTGAGCATACCCAGCACACTTATGGCGGCAATTGCAAACAAAACAAGTGATGGACCGAATGTGGATCAATGTCACACATTCCACCCAGTCAAAAGATCTGGGCCCAAATCCATCGTTTTTTTGCACTCCACACCACCCTGGGTTAGACAATGGCGATATGCAAATCAGCTCTGACCCTGTGCCCCATGGGAACAGTCCAGTCCGAACTACAAAAGCCATGTCCTTCCCAGAACGGAATCAAGCATCCGAGGACCGGACCGGTTTCGAGGTAACACCTCTCATCAGCCCGGCTAGCTTGACTCCAGTGGTGTGGAGTGCCTGGGACCCACGTCTGAGCATCCCCAGCACACTTATGGCGGCAATTGCAAACAAAACAAGTGATGGACCGAATGAGGCACTATGAAGGACATGAAAGATCGGAAAAGGTAGATCTAACCGTGGTGCACCATCAACACACTTTGCAATTCTGAAATGCTCAATGTCCTGCTTTTTTCTGTGACAGTCCCTTTATTCGAAATAAATTAGCCTTACCAGACTTACCAGGCTCTGCCCCACATTGGCACTCAAACTATATGTTTGGCCTTAACTGGAAAGTTCTGTGTCTCCTGGTTGACTGAATTCTGGCAAAAGGACCATCATCTGCTAGATTTGGCCTCAGAATTGCTACCGGTTTACTGGGGCACTTGAGGTGTATGATTTCTAGCAAGTCAGCACCAAGCCAATAGGAAGAAACCTCATCAAATCGGCCCCTGCTGTACTGAAATGAAGCTTGCTTGAGGTCAGAAGAGGACTGTAATGTGTAGTATCCTGATTCATACATCTAACTTGAAAGCCTGCATATAAGATCTCATTTGAAAAAAATCTATAAAAGAATTCTTACAGAATTGTTGTCTATTCTTTAGTTGGTCTGATAATAGATCTAAGAAAGTTAGTGCTAATATTTTGGAGAACGGCAGAGCATTACCAGGAGATTTGTCTTTAGCAAGTTTTTGTATAGGGACCCTCACACAGCTCCCAACAGTCCCTTAAATATCTAACGATAATTCCAAACAAATGCTGTTATAGCCCATAACCAACCCTCACAAAACACACAAAAGACCATACATGGCCCCATCTGACCCTGGAATAACCACCCAAAGTTTGCCACAGCTATGTATAATCTCACATTCTTTGACATAAACTCCCAAACACCGTAACTGACACACAATAACAAACACTAACACACATACCTTGATCAAGCCCCAAGGACACGGTTGCTCTGACGTTGACTCCCAAAAGACGATAATATACTGTCAAATAGTCCCTCACCTTACTTCCAGCCATCAAAATACGGAAACCGATAATCACTTGGATCCCAACAGGCCCCTACAGCAGACACTTGTGTTTCACTTGTAGGCAATGCACAGTGTTCGTGCTAAATAATGGCGTTTCTCATCCTTACAGAGAGCCAGTGGAGTGACCCTACCAATTATATATCATAGATACTCTGGCTGCAGTGTCCTGTTCAGTGTGTTGCTTCAGGCTGGAACATTGTTGTATATTCTTATATTAGCTTTGCCTTATGCCATTGCTGGGTTCCAGGATGACATGTAAAGGTTCCAGGCTGGAACATTGATAGGCAACTGAGTGAGGAGGTTGGGACCTGGACATGTTCCTGGCTCAGTGCATGTACTACATATTTGTTTGACTGTTTATCAATAAAAATGATGTTGTGCAAAACTCATTGAGAATCGGCGTCCTCATCACCTCAAGCAGGCCACTTATGTCTTTGGTCATTTCATTGCTTCTGTTCAGCTTCACTGACTCCTACTTATCCTAGTCTGAAAAAGTTCAGCTGTGGGAGCCAGATTCACAGGGAGGGCTCTGTACGGTCACTCGCTTAAAGAAAGACTTAGACTCTCATTACAAGTGGCCCGGTTTCCTGTGTGACAAGTATTGCATGCAAAAATTAAGTCACTGAGGAGGTCAGAATTTATTGTGTGTGGTAATTATTTCCTATTATGAGTTTTACCTGCAAAATGGGGCATGTAGGTATTGGTAGGTACGGCATCAAAATCTGCATGTCCTGGTACTTTCCAGTCATTTTTCCTCTGGTAAATATTGCTAGGTTTGACTCGTCAAAATAAATCCATCAATGAAGGTTTTATCATATCCGGTATTTACTAGGTGTGATAAAATCTGCGCAACTCATAATTCCAATATGTGTAGTTACAGCACACATCACAATTATAGGGGCTGATCGTAATGAGGGCCTGCGTTTCAAAACGACCGCAATGGGGAATGCTGAGACTGGCACAGTCTTTCTCTCCAGACTTCACCTTATGTTTAATTCCATCAACTGCAACCCGCTTAATTTCACTCGTCCGCCTTCTGAGTTTATATCACTAAAAGAGGTATCAGACAGCGGCCCTTTGAGGATTCCGTTGTTGAACTTCTCTGTGAACACCTGACAAAGTGGATCAACTCATGTTCAACAAAACCACAGTGTTTGTAAGGATGAAGGTCTCCAATCATGTGTGCAGCTGCCCCTGCCCCCGCTTTCTTCTGTGCTCTGGAGGTTCTTACCGCTCCCCACAGATTGACGGAACGTACCTGAAGTGCCATCCATCCCTGATTACAAATTTACTAAACTTAGAAATGCGACCGCTTCCCTCGAGATTCAATGGACATAGAACCATGGCTTACTTTCGTGGCAGCTGGAGAGATGTGGATCTCACACTCCCAAACCGTTCCATACAAATATAAAGCTGCTGCTCGTAAGAAATTGAGAAGACATGGGAATGTATCTTCCTTTCTGCACTTCCAGATCTATAACATAAAGGCTTCCTAACTCTCTAGAGATTGATTGACCTATGTATCACTGTATCCCATCCCACTTTCCAGCAGTTCACTGGGCATGGAACCATTCTTGAACTCCCATACCCAGAAGTTACCTGGGCTCAGCCACCTGTGCAGGTATCAGGTCAATCATGCACCCCACACACCGGTGAAAAGCCTGATCCTTGTATATTCTATCCTTGCCTACTAACTTTTTTCTGCATTTCCACAAAACGCAAACCATGTTCCAGATGATTCTTCTCTCGGGTGCTGCTGATATGGCGCAGTGCATGATGGTGGGACCTCAATTGAACACACATGGCAGGCTTGGTGCGACTTGCAGTAATGAAACTGGACTAGACTGTAACTGACGCAACAGCAAATCCTTAGGTACAGTAATCTGGCAATTCCCAGTTCCTTTGCTATTGGTATGGGAGAAAAACCGTACCCCAAACTTTGAGCACCCTAAAATGTTGACACCTAAAATTTCCTCTTCCGGTTCTCCTACAGGTTGAATCGCCCATTAAGGCACCCCCAAACCTAAATTAGCAAACTAGAACAGTTCACATAAGTAATTGGCCCACTGAATAAGTGAGTTTTAGACCAGTAATAAGTGAGGGATTTATTAAAAAAATTAAGCAGTACACAAATGATGCTATAAAGGTTCTTCGATGCGGAGGTATACAAAGTATGTCAATACAGAATTATTTCTAAGTCCCAAATGAGGAGCACAATCAAACATAAGTCGGATGGCATCTGTACTAGAATAGGAAAGTCTTCTGGCTGACTCCCAAAATTCAAGTGTTTAAAAAATATATATATAAATAACAATTAAGTAAAATTGCTAAATCATCATGGTTTGATTAAAAAACATTGTCTCTTTGGGAAATCAGAAAGCATAGAAAAATACATGTCATGACCGTAACATTTAAAAAAAAAAACTGAATCAGCACCGTCTATGCCAATACCATCCGGAGATGTTCTAACAAATATGAAACATTTAAACAATGGAACTTTCAGAGAATACAACTAGTAAGAACCGAAGTAAGCAGAAAATAGCTTGATAATGTTTCAAATCATAGGGAACATGAGAAAGCTCATTGAAAGCCTGACTGTGCTCTGTGGGGAGAAGATGCATGCAGGAGGGGAAGCAGGTGTGAGTGGCAGAGATGGCATTCATGTGGTCTAAGATGGCATCTAACAGAAAAATGTGGCATAACTATAACACATTGATATCACACGTTTGTGCATCATGAAAAATCATGTTAATTAAGCCTCTTCATGCAGAATCAAATGTGAAAAGTCACAATAATTATCATTAATAATGCTCAAAATATAACCCCCCCCCCAAAAAAATCTAACATTGATGTGGAGTTAAATGGAGAACTGCCTTATTCTAAGAAGGTAAGAAAACCTCCATCTGGAGTCAGGTCTGCCTAGATGAAAGGCAAGTGTCTAGGTCAGACCGAATTTAGTAACTGGCAAGTGAGGCGCTGAGGCGACATGCGAGCGATTGCACCCTGCACAGGAAGTGGCGGAGGCAGGTGTCTGAACAGTAATGTATACAGACCGCTGAGCTTACATTCCACAACAAAGCACTCAGATAAAGGTGAGCAGGAAAGAGCCCATCGCAGACCGTCCAAGCTCACTACGCCATTGCCAGCTTGCTTTTAGGGTGCCACCAAATTCACGTCTCTCACCAGTTGGCAGATAAATAGCAGTTCTTGCTAGCCTGCTTTTGGCCTCTTAAGGGCACAACCAAGGTCTCTTTCTTGTCACATCCTCATAGGTGAGATTTGATCAAATTTATGAGATGCTTGCAGGAATATACACAGAAAAGAAAAGGATTTTTCTTTTCATAAAACCCTCACCCACCGGGTGTCCCCTGGGTGGCGTGCTGCATCACTGAGCCCTGATCTCTACGACAGGGGTGTGCTGCTACCTACAGAGGCGTGGGAGAACTGATATGTTAAAAGATTGAGTGTCCCTATACACCTAACCACTTATGATGAATTATAAGGGAGTCGTGTTTTTTGCAAAAGTAAAGAAAACGGTTAAAAATACCAGATTAGTGGGTCCAGAAACGATTTTATTTCCTAACCCCAAAATGGTATGCTAAAATCTGGGGATGTGTGGGAAAAACCCTAGGCATTAATACCTATTGTTTCCCTTTGTCCTCTTCTATCCTTCTGTTATCATTCCAAATCCAAACAACTAACTAACCTACCCACCACTTAAAATGTACTTGCATGTTTCACTATACTAATTCAACACTAATCCTCTATGGGTCCCGGAGTAGCGTGCTACTCGCCGAAAAAGCGATTCGACGCCTCGTCAGGGGTAGTAAGCGCTATATAAATGCAATTACAATACAATACAATCAGAGCCACAGAAGAGAGATGTCAGCTGTACGGAGAGGGAGTAGCCTTGACGGAGGTTTGACTACAGGCGTCCCTCCTCAATCTCCCCAGATTTTAGCATACCATTTTGGGGGTAGGAAATTTAATAGCTTTTGGACCCACTAACATGGTATTTTTAACCGTTTTCTTTACTTTTGCAAAAAATACGTCTCCCTTATAATTCATCATAAGTGGTTAAGTGTAAGGGACACCCAATCTTTGTACAAATCAGTGCTCCCACATCTCCGTAGCTAGCAGCAAGCCCCTGTCCGAGGAGGGCAGGGATGGCCCCAATGATGAAGCATGCTACCCATACTTGCCCCTTTTTAGGTTTTGCCTCGCCAAAAAGATGCGCTCTGCGCATCTTTTTTGCGCAAGCAAAAACCTAATGAGTACTGTGTGTGGGTTTGGGTCGGCCCTCGTCATTCATTGGCTGGCTCCATAAATGGAGCCTAGCCATTGGACGAGGGGCCTGTCCGTCAATGCCGGACCAGACACGGGGGCGTTCCCGAGATTCTTTGGCTTTTGCCGACGTCACGCGACGTCAGGCGAAAGCCGGGAACGCCCCCGATTCTGTTCCGGCATTGCCGGCACCCGCCTGTGGCATCCGCAGTGGTCAAAGACAACCAACGGTACAAAGGTTACAGCGCTCACCCGGTTAACATTCGCACGTGCGCTCCCCTCTACCTTCTACAAGGTCTGTACCGGAGCAGTGTCGTGTGTTATCTGTGCAGGACAGAAGTACGAGCACCTGCGGTACGAGGCTGGTGTTTAATTACTACGCAGGTGCAGCCCAATTACTTCTCTGCAGTGTTGACGCCTTTCGTAAGGAGTGCACGTGTGCGCGATGCGACTGGTGGCTTTCTCTGGCTCACTACTTGTTTCCACCATCGTCTACTCTGTACCTGCCGGTTTGCTGAGGGGGACAGGTAAAAGTCACAAGATGTTAGGGGTAAGAGAGGAAGGTTCACCAACGTTTTTAGTTGAATGCCAGATCATATGTACTCCTAGCCGGCAAATTTCAGATTATTTATGTGTGACATTACCATTGAGTGTGCCGTCTGGTACATCATGTTTCTTCTTAGTACTAGTATGTACGATATAAACCAGTGGACAGTCTTGTTTTTCTATGTTCAGAGTGGAGCTTCAGAGCGGAGCTTCAGAGTGGAGCTTCAGAGTGCAGAGTGGAGCTTCAGAGTGGAGCTTCAGAGTGGAGCTTCAGATTGGAGCTTCAGAGTGGAGCTGCAGATTGGAGCTGCAGAGTGGAGCTTCAGAGTGGAGCTGCAGATTGGAGCTTCAGAGTGGAGCTTCAGAGTGGAGCTGCAGATTGGAGCTTCAGAGTGCAGAGTGGAGCTTCAGAGTGGAGCTTCAGAGTGCAGAGTGGAGCTTCAGAGTGGAGCTTGAGAGTGCAGAGTGGAGCTTGAGAGTGGAGCTTGAGAGTGGAGCTTGAGAGTGGAGCTTGAGAGTGGAGCTTGAGAGTGGAGCTTGAGAGTGGAGCTTGAGAGTGGAGCTTCAGAGTGGAGCTTCAGAGTGCAGAGTGGAGCTTCAGAGTGGAGCTTCAGAGTGGAGCTTCAGAGTGGAGCTTCAGAGTGGAGCTTCAGAGTGGAGCTTCAGAGTGGAGCTTCAGAGTGGAGCTTCAGAGTGCAGAGTGGAGCTTCAGAGTGCAGAGTGGAGCTTCAGAGTGGAGCTTCAGAGTGGAGCTTCAGAGTGGAGCTTCAGAGTGGAGCTTCAGAGTGGAGCTTCAGAGTGGAGCTTCAGAGTGGAGCTTCAGAGTGGAGCTTCAGAGTGCAGAGTGGAGCTTCAGAGTGGAGCTTCAGAGTGGAGCTTCAGAGTGGAGCTTCAGAGTGGAGCTTCAGAGTGGAGCTTCAGAGTGGAGCTTCAGAGTGGAGCTTCAGAGTGCAGAGTGGAGCTTCAGAGTGCAGCTTCAGAGTGCAGCTTCAGAGTGCAGAGTGCAGCTTCAGAGTGCAGAGTGGAGCTTCAGAGTGCAGAGTGAAGCTTCAGAGTGCAGAGTGGAGCTTCAGAGTGCAGAGTGAAGCTTCAGAGTGGAGCTTCAGAGTGGAGCTTCAGAGTGGAGCTTCAGAGTGCAGAGTGGAGCTTCAGAGTGCAGAGTGGAGCTTCAGAGTGCAGAGTGGAGCTTCAGAGTGCAGAGTGGAGCTTCAGAGTGCAGAGTCAGAGTGGAGCTTCAGAGTGGAGCTTCAGAGTGGAGCTTCAGAGTGGAGCTTCAGAGTGGAGCTTCAGAGTGCAGAGTGGAGCTTCAGAGTGGAGCTTCAGAGTGCAGAGTGGAGCTTCAGAGTGGAGCTTCAGAGTGGAGCTTCAGAGTGGAGCTTCAGAGTGGAGCTTCAGAGTGGAGCTTCAGAGTGGAGCTTCAGAGTGGAGCTTCAGAGTGGAGCTTCAGAGTGCAGAGTGGAGCTGCAGATTCAGAGTGGAGCTTCAGAGTGCAGATTCAGAGTGGAGCTTCAGAGTGGAGCTTCAGAGTACAGAGTGGAGCTTCAGAGTGGAGCTTCAGAGTGCAGAGTGGAGCTTCAGAGTGGAGCTTCAGAGTGCAGAGTGGAGCTTCAGAGTGCAGATTCAAAGTGCAGATTCAGAGTGGAGCTTCAGAGTGGAGCTTCAGAGTGGAGCTTCAGAGTGGAGCTTCAGAGTGCAGAGTGGAGCCGCAGATTCAGAGTGGAGCTTCAGAGTGGAGCTTCAGAGTGGAGCTTCAGAGTGGAGCTTCAGAGTGGAGCTTCAGAGTGGAGCTTCAGAGTGGAGCTTCAGAGTGCAGAGTGGAGCTGCAGAGTGGAGCTTCAGAGTGCAGAGTGGAGCTTCAGAGTGCAGAGTGGAGCTTCAGAGTGGAGCTTCAGAGTGCAGAGTGGAGCTTCAGAGTGGAGCTTCAGAGTGCAGAGTGGAGCTTCAAAGTGGAGCTTCAAAGTGGAGCTTCAGAGTGGAGCTTCAGAGTGGAGCTTCAGAGTGGAGCTTCAGAGTGGAGCTTCAGAGTGGAGCTTCAGAGTGGAGCTTCAGAGTGCAGAGTGGAGCTTCAGAGTGCAGAGTGGAGCTTCAGAGTGGAGCTTCAGAGTGCAGAGTGGAGCTTCAGAGTGGAGCTTCAGAGTGCAGAGTGGAGCTTCAGAGTGCAGAGTGGAGCTTCAGAGTGGAGCTTCAGAGTGCAGAGTGGAGCTTCAGAGTGGAGCTTCAGAGTGCAGAGTGGAGCTTCAGAGTGGAGCTTCAGAGTGCAGAGTGGAGCTTCAGAGTGGAGCTTCAGAGTGGAGCTTCAGAGTGGAGCTTCAGAGTGGAGCTTCAGAGTGCAGCTTTAGAGTGCAGAGTGGAGCTTCAGAGTGCAGCTTTAGAGTGCAGAGTGGAGCTGCAGAGTGGAGCTGCAGAGTGGAGCTGCAGAGTGGAGCTGCAGAGTGGAGCTGCAGAGTGGAGCTGCAGAGTGGAGCTGCAGAGTGGAGCTTCAGAGTGGAGCTTCAGAGTGCAGACTGGAGCTTCAGAGTGCAGAGTGAAGCTTCAGAGTGAAGCTTCAGAGTGGAGCTTCAGAGTGGAGCTTCAGAGTGGAGCTTCAGAGTGGAGCTTCAGAGTGGAGCTTCAGAGTGGAGCTTCAGAGTGGAGCTTCAGAGTGGAGCTTCAGAGTGCAGAGTGGAGCTTCAGAGTGCAGAGTGGAGCTTCAGAGTGGAGCTTCAGAGTGGAGCTTCAGAGTGGAGCTTCAGAGTGCAGAGTGGAGCTTCAGAGTGGAGCTTCAGAGTGGAGCTTCAGAGTGGAGCTTCAGAGTGCAGAGTGGAGCTGCAGATTCAGAGTGGAGCTTCAGAGTGCAGATTCAGAGTGCAGATTCAGAGTGGAGCTTCAGAGTGGAGCTTCAGAGTGGAGCTTCAGAGTGGAGCTTCAGAGTGGAGCTTCAGAGTGGAGCTTCAGAGTGGAGCTTCAGAGTGCAGAGTGGAGCTTCAGAGTGGAGCTTCAGAGTGCAGAGTGGAGCTTCAGAGTGGAGCTTCAGAGTGGAGCTTCAGAGTGGAGCTTCAGAGTGGAGCTTCAGAGTGGAGCTTCAGAGTGGAGCTTCAGAGTGGAGCTTCAGAGTGGAGCTTCAGAGTGGAGCTTCAGAGTGGAGCGTGTAGCTTCAGAGTGGAGCTTCAGAGTGGAGCGTGTAGCTTCAGAGTGGAGCTTCAGAGTGCAGAGTGGAGCTTCAGAGTGGAGCTTCAGAGTGCAGAGTGGAGCTTCAGAGTGGAGCTTCAGAGTGCAGAGTGGAGCTTCAGAGTGGAGCTTCAGAGTGGAGCTTCAGAGTGGAGCTTCAGAGTGGAGCTTCAGAGTGCAGAGTGGAGCTTCAGAGTGCAGAGTGGAGCTTCAGGGTGCAGAGTGGAGCTTCAGAGTGGAGCTTCAGAGTGCAGAGTGGAGCTTCAGAGTGGAGAGTGGAGCTTCAGAGTGGAGCTTCAGAGTGGAGCTTCAGAGTGGAGCTTCAGAGTGCAGAGTGGAGCTTCAGAGTGGAGCTTCAGAGTGGAGCTTCAGAGTGCAGAGTGGAGCTTCAGAGTGGAGCTTCAGAGTGCAGAGTGGAGCTTCAGAGTGGAGCTTCAGAGTGGAGCTTCAGAGTGGAGCTTCAGAGTGCAGAGTGGAGCTTCAGAGTGGAGCTTCAGAGTGGAGCTTCAGAGTGGAGCTTCAGAGTGGAGCTTCAGAGTGCAGATTGGAGCTTCAGATTGGAGCTTCAGAGTGGAGCTTCAGAGTGGAGCTTCAGAGTGGAGCTTCAGAGTGGAGCTTCAGAGTGGAGCTTCAGAGTGGAGCTTCAGAGTGGAGCTTCAGAGTGGAGCTTCAGAGTGCAGAGTGGAGCTTCAGAGTGGAGCTTCAGAGTGGAGCTTCAGAGTGGAGCTTCAGAGTGGAGCTTCAGAGTGGAGCTTCAGAGTGGAGCTTCAGAGTGGAGCTTCAGAGTGGAGCTTCAGAGTGCAGAGTGGAGCTGCAGATTCAGAGTGGAGCTTCAGAGTGGAGCTTCAGAGTGGAGCTTCAGAGTGGAGCTTCAGAGTGGAGCTTCAGAGTGGAGCTTCAGAGTGGAGCTTCAGAGTGGAGCTTCAGAGTGGAGCTTCAGAGTGGAGCTTCAGAGTGCAGAGTGGAGCTTCAGAGTGCAGAGTGGAGCTTCAGAGTGGAGCTTCAGAGTGGAGCTTCAGAGTGGAGCTTCAGAGTGGAGCTTCAGAGTGGAGCTTCAGAGTGGAGCGTGTAGCTTCAGAGTGGAGCTTCAGAGTGCAGAGTGGAGCTTCAGAGTGGAGCTTCAGAGTGCAGAGTGGAGCTTCAGAGTGGAGCTTCAGAGTGCAGAGTGGAGCTTCAGAGTGCAGAGTGGAGCTTCAGAGTGGAGCTTCAGAGTGGAGCTTCAGAGTGGAGCTTCAGATTGGAGCTTCAGATTGGAGCTTCAGAGTGGAGCTTCAGAGTGGAGCTTCAGAGTGGAGCTTCAGAGTGCAGAGTGGAGCTTCAGAGTGGAGCTTCAGAGTGGAGCTTCAGAGTGGAGCTTCAGAGTGGAGCTTCAGAGTGGAGCTTCAGAGTGGAGCTTCAGAGTGGAGCTTCAGAGTACAGAGTGGAGCTTCAGAGTGGAGCTTCAGAGTGCAGAGTGGAGCTTCAGAGTGGAGCTTCAGAGTGCAGAGTGGAGCTTCAGAGTGCAGAGTGGAGCTTCAGAGTGGAGCTTCAGAGTGGAGCTTCAGAGTGGAGCTTCAGAGTGCAGAGTGGAGCTTCAGAGTGGAGCTTCAGAGTGGAGCTTCAGAGTGGAGCTTCAGAGTGCAGAGTGGAGCTGCAGATTCAGAGTGGAGCTTCAGAGTGCAGATTCAGAGTGCAGATTCAGAGTGCAGATTCAGAGTGGAGCTTCAGAGTGGAGCTTCAGAGTGGAGCTTCAGAGTGGAGCTTCAGAGTGGAGCTTCAGAGTGGAGCTTCAGAGTGGAGCTTCAGAGTGGAGCTTCAGAGTGCAGAGTGGAGCTTCAGAGTGGAGCTTCAGAGTGCAGAGTGGAGCTTCAGAGTGGAGCTTCAGAGTGGAGCTTCAGAGTGGAGCTTCAGAGTGGAGCGTGTAGCTTCAGAGTGGAGCTTCAGAGTGGAGCGTGTAGCTTCAGAGTGGAGCTTCAGAGTGGAGCGTGTAGCTTCAGAGTGGAGCTTCAGAGTGCAGAGTGGAGCTTCAGAGTGGAGCTTCAGAGTGCAGAGTGGAGCTTCAGAGTGGAGCTTCAGAGTGCAGAGTGGAGCTTCAGAGTGGAGCTTCAGAGTGGAGCTTCAGAGTGGAGCTTCAGAGTGGAGCTTCAGAGTGGAGCTTCAGAGTGCAGAGTGGAGCTTCAGAGTGCAGAGTGGAGCTTCAGGGTGCAGAGTGGAGCTTCAGAGTGGAGCTTCAGAGTGCAGAGTGGAGCTTCAGAGTGGAGAGTGGAGCTTCAGAGTGGAGCTTCAGAGTGGAGCTTCAGAGTGCAGAGTGGAGCTTCAGAGTGGAGCTTCAGAGTGGAGCTTCAGAGTGCAGAGTGGAGCTTCAGAGTGGAGCTTCAGAGTGCAGAGTGGAGCTTCAGAGTGGAGCTTCAGAGTGGAGCTTCAGAGTGGAGCTTCAGAGTGCAGAGTGGAGCTTCAGAGTGGAGCTTCAGAGTGGAGCTTCAGAGTGGAGCTTCAGAGTGGAGCTTCAGAGTGGAGCTTCAGAGTGGAGCTTCAGAGTGCAGATTGGAGCTTCAGATTGGAGCTTCAGAGTGGAGCTTCAGAGTGGAGCTTCAGAGTGGAGCTTCAGAGTGGAGCTTCAGAGTGGAGCTTCAGAGTGCAGAGTGGAGCTTCAGAGTGGAGCTTCAGAGTGGAGCTTCAGAGTGGAGCTTCAGAGTGGAGCTTCAGAGTGGAGCTTCAGAGTGGAGCTTCAGAGTGGAGCTTCAGAGTGCAGAGTGGAGCTGCAGATTCAGAGTGGAGCTTCAGAGTGGAGCTTCAGAGTGGAGCTTCAGAGTGGAGCTTCAGAGTGGAGCTTCAGAGTGGAGCTTCAGAGTGCAGAGTGGAGCTTCAGAGTGCAGAGTGGAGCTTCAGAGTGGAGCTTCAGAGTGGAGCTTCAGAGTGGAGCTTCAGAGTGGAGCGTGTAGCTTCAGAGTGGAGCTTCAGAGTGCAGAGTGGAGCTTCAGAGTGGAGCTTCAGAGTGCAGAGTGGAGCTTCAGAGTGGAGCTTCAGAGTGCAGAGTGGAGCTTCAGAGTGCAGAGTGGAGCTTCAGAGTGGAGCTTCAGAGTGGAGCTTCAGAGTGGAGCTTCAGATTGGAGCTTCAGATTGGAGCTTCAGAGTGGAGCTTCAGAGTGGAGCTTCAGAGTGGAGCTTCAGAGTGCAGAGTGGAGCTTCAGAGTGCAGAGTGGAGCTTCAGAGTGGAGCTTCAGAGTGCAGAGTGGAGCTTCAGAGTGCAGATTCAAAGTGCAGATTCAGAGTGCAGATTCAGAGTGGAGCTTCAGAGTGGAGCTTCAGAGTGGAGCTTCAGAGTGGAGCTTCAGAGTGGAGCTTCAGAGTGGAGCTTCAGAGTGGAGCTTCAGAGTGGAGCTTCAGAGTGGAGCTTCAGAGTGCAGAGTGGAGCCGCAGATTCAGAGTGGAGCTTCAGAGTGGAGCTTCAGAGTGGAGCTTCAGAGTGGAGCTTCAGAGTGGAGCTTCAGAGTGCAGAGTGGAGCTGCAGAGTGGAGCTTCAGAGTGCAGAGTGGAGCTTCAGAGTGCAGAGTGGAGCTTCAGAGTGGAGCTTCAGAGTGGAGCTTCAGAGTGGAGCTTCAGAGTGGAGCTTCAGAGTGGAGCTTCAGAGTGCAGAGTGGAGCTTCAGAGTGGAGCTTCAGAGTGCAGAGTGGAGCTTCAAAGTGGAGCTTCAAAGTGGAGCTTCAGAGTGGAGCTTCAGAGTGGAGCTTCAGAGTGGAGCTTCAGAGTGGAGCTTCAGAGTGGAGCTTCAGAGTGGAGCTTCAGAGTGCAGAGTGGAGCTTCAGAGTGGAGCTTCAGAGTGCAGAGTGGAGCTTCAGAGTGGAGCTTCAGAGTGCAGAGTGGAGCTTCAGAGTGCAGAGTGGAGCTTCAGAGTGAAGCTTCAGAGTGCAGAGTGGAGCTTCAGAGTGGAGCTTCAGAGTGCAGAGTGGAGCTTCAGAGTGGAGCTTCAGAGTGCAGAGTGGAGCTTCAGAGTGGAGCTTCAGAGTGGAGCTTCAGAGTGGAGCTTCAGAGTGGAGCTTCAGAGTGGAGCTTCAGAGTGCAGCTTCAGAGTGCAGCTTTAGAGTGCAGAGTGGAGCTTCAGAGTGCAGCTTTAGAGTGCAGAGTGGAGCTGCAGAGTGGAGCTGCAGAGTGGAGCTGCAGAGTGGAGCTGCAGAGTGGAGCTGCAGAGTGGAGCTGCAGAGTGGAGCTGCAGAGTGGAGCTTCAGAGTGGAGCTTCAGAGTGGAGCTTCAGAGTGCAGACTGGAGCTTCAGAGTGCAGAGTGAAGCTTCAGAGTGGAGCTTCAGAGTGCAGATTCAGAGTGGAGCTTCAGAGTGGAGCTTCAGAGTGGAGCTTCAGAGTGGAGCTTCAGAGTGGAGCTTCAGAGTGGAGCTTCAGAGTGGAGCTTCAGAGTGGAGCTTCAGAGTGGAGCTTCAGAGTGGAGCTTCAGAGTGGAGCTTCAGAGTGCAGAGTGGAGCTTCAGAGTGCAGAGTGGAGCTTCAGAGTGGAGCTTCAGAGTGGAGCTTCAGAGTGGAGCTTCAGAGTGCAGAGTGGAGCTTCAGAGTGGAGCTTCAGAGTGGAGCTTCAGAGTGGAGCTTCAGAGTGCAGAGTGGAGCTGCAGATTCAGAGTGGAGCTTCAGAGTGCAGATTCAGAGTGCAGATTCAGAGTGCAGATTCAGAGTGGAGCTTCAGAGTGGAGCTTCAGAGTGGAGCTTCAGAGTGGAGCTTCAGAGTGGAGCTTCAGAGTGGAGCTTCAGAGTGGAGCTTCAGAGTGGAGCTTCAGAGTGCAGAGTGGAGCTTCAGAGTGGAGCTTCAGAGTGCAGAGTGGAGCTTCAGAGTGGAGCTTCAGAGTGGAGCTTCAGAGTGGAGCTTCAGAGTGGAGCTTCAGAGTGGAGCTTCAGAGTGGAGCTTCAGAGTGGAGCGTGTAGCTTCAGAGTGGAGCTTCAGAGTGCAGAGTGGAGCTTCAGAGTGGAGCTTCAGAGTGCAGAGTGGAGCTTCAGAGTGGAGCTTCAGAGTGCAGAGTGGAGCTTCAGAGTGGAGCTTCAGAGTGGAGCTTCAGAGTGGAGCTTCAGAGTGGAGCTTCAGAGTGGAGCTTCAGAGTGCAGAGTGGAGCTTCAGAGTGCAGAGTGGAGCTTCAGGGTGCAGAGTGGAGCTTCAGAGTGGAGCTTCAGAGTGCAGAGTGGAGCTTCAGAGTGGAGAGTGGAGCTTCAGAGTGGAGCTTCAGAGTGGAGCTTCAGAGTGCAGAGTGGAGCTTCAGAGTGGAGCTTCAGAGTGGAGCTTCAGAGTGCAGAGTGGAGCTTCAGAGTGGAGCTTCAGAGTGCAGAGTGGAGCTTCAGAGTGCAGAGTGGAGCTTCAGAGTGGAGCTTCAGAGTGGAGCTTCAGAGTGGAGCTTCAGAGTGGAGCTTCAGAGTGCAGATTGGAGCTTCAGATTGGAGCTTCAGAGTGGAGCTTCAGAGTGGAGCTTCAGAGTGGAGCTTCAGAGTGGAGCTTCAGAGTGGAGCTTCAGAGTGGAGCTTCAGAGTGGAGCTTCAGAGTGCAGAGTGGAGCTTCAGAGTGGAGCTTCAGAGTGGAGCTTCAGAGTGGAGCTTCAGAGTGGAGCTTCAGAGTGGAGCTTCAGAGTGGAGCTTCAGAGTGGAGCTTCAGAGTGGAGCTTCAGAGTGGAGCTTCAGAGTGCAGAGTGGAGCTGCAGATTCAGAGTGGAGCTTCAGAGTGGAGCTTCAGAGTGGAGCTTCAGAGTGGAGCTTCAGAGTGGAGCTTCAGAGTGGAGCTTCAGAGTGGAGCTTCAGAGTGGAGCTTCAGAGTGGAGCGTGTAGCTTCAGAGTGGAGCTTCAGAGTGCAGAGTGGAGCTTCAGAGTGGAGCTTCAGAGTGCAGAGTGGAGCTTCAGAGTGGAGCTTCAGAGTGCAGAGTGGAGCTTCAGAGTGCAGAGTGGAGCTTCAGAGTGGAGCTTCAGAGTGGAGCTTCAGAGTGGAGCTTCAGATTGGAGCTTCAGATTGGAGCTTCAGAGTGGAGCTTCAGAGTGGAGCTTCAGAGTGGAGCTTCAGAGTGCAGAGTGGAGCTTCAGAGTGCAGAGTGGAGCTTCAGAGTGGAGCTTCAGAGTGGAGCTTCAGAGTGGAGCTTCAGAGTGGAGCTTCAGAGTGCAGAGTGGAGCTTCAGAGTGGAGAGTGGAGCTTCAGAGTGGAGCTTCAGAGTGGAGCTTCAGAGTGCAGAGTGGAGCTTCAGAGTGGAGCTTCAGAGTGGAGCTTCAGAGTGGAGCTTCAGAGTGCAGAGTGGAGCTTCAGAGTGGAGCTTCAGAGTGCAGAGTGGAGCTTCAGAGTGGAGCTTCAGAGTGGAGCTTCAGAGTGGAGCTTCAGAGTGGAGCTTCAGAGTAGAGCTTCAGAGTGCAGAGTGGAGCTTCAGAGTGGAGCTTCAGAGTGCAGAGTGGAGCTTCAGAGTGGAGCTTCAGAGTGCAGAGTGGAGCTTCAGAGTGGAGCTTCAGAGTGGAGCTTCAGAGTGGAGCTTCAGAGTGGAGCTTCAGAGTGGAGCTTCAGAGTGGAGCTTCAGAGTGCAGATTCAGAGTGGAGCTTCAGAGTGCAGATTCAGAGTGGAGCTTCAGAGTGGAGCTTCAGAGTGGAGCTTCAGAGTGGAGCTTCAGAGTGGAGCTTCAGAGTGGAGCTTCAGAGTGCAGATTCAGAGTGCAGATTCAGAGTGCAGATTCAGAGTGGAGCTTCAGAGTGCAGAGTGGAGCTTCAGAGTGGAGCTTCAGAGTGCAGCTTCAGAGTGGAGCTTCAGAGTGCAGCTTCAGAGTGGAGCTTCAGAGTGCAGAGTGGAGCTTCAGATTGGAGCTTCAGAGTGCAGCTTCAGAGTGAAGCTTCAGAGTGCAGATTCAGAGTGGAGCTTCAGAGTGCATAGTGGAGCTTCAGAGTGGAGCTTCAGAGTGGAGCTTCAGAGTGGAGCTTCAGAGTGGAGCTTCAGAGTGGAGCTTCAGAGTGGAGCTTCAGAGTGCAGATTCAGAGTGGAGCTTCAGAGTGCAGAGTGGAGCTTCAGAGTGGAGCTTCAGAGTGGAGCTTCAGAGTGCAGAGTGGAGCTTCAGAGTGGAGCTTCAGAGTGCAGATTCAGAGTGGAGCTTCAGAGTGCAGATTCAGAGTGGAGCTTCAGAGTGCAGATTCAGAGTGGAGCTTCAGAGTGCAGATTCAGAGTGCAGATTCAGAGTGGAGCTTCAGAGTGCAGCTTCAGAGTGCAGCTTCAGAGTGGAGCTTCAGAGTGCAGCTTCAGAGTGAAGCTTCAGAGTGCAGATTCAGAGTGGAGCTTCAGAGTGCACAGTGGAGCTTCAGAGTGCAGATTCAGAGTGGAGCTTCAGAGTGCAGAGTGGAGCTTCAGAGTGGAGCTTCAGAGTGGAGCTTCAGAGTGGAGCTTCAGAGTGGAGCTTCAGAGTGGAGCTTCAGAGTGGAGCTTCAGAGTGGAGCTTCAGAGTGGAGCTTCAGAGTGCAGAGAGGAGCTTCAGAGTGGAGCTTCAGAGTGGAGCTTCAGAGTGCAGAGTGGAGCTTCAGAGTGGAGCTTCAGAGTGGAGCTTCAGAGTGGAGCTTCAGAGTGGAGCTTCAGAGTGGAGCTTCAGAGTGGAGCTTCAGAGTGGAGCTTCAGAGTGGAGCTTCAGAGTGGAGCTTCAGAGTGCAGAGTGGAGCTGCAGAGTGCAGATTCAGAGTGGAGCTTCAGAGTGGAGCTTCAGAGTGGAGCTTCAGAGTGGAGCTTCAGAGTGGAGCTTCAGAGTGGAGCTTCAGAGTGGAGCTTCAGAGTGGAGCTTCAGAGTGGAGCTTCAGAGTGGAGCTTCAGAGTGCAGAGTGGAACTTCAGAGTGGAGCTTCAGGGTGCAGAGTGGAGCTTCAGAGTGGAGCTTCAGGGTGCAGAGTGGAGCTTCAGAGTGCAGATTCAGAGTGGAGCTTCAGAGTGGAGCTTCAGAGTGGAGCTTCAGAGTGGAGCTTCAGAGTGCAGCTTCAGAGTGCAGCTTCAGAGTGGAGCTTCAGAGTGGAGCTTCAGAGTGGAGCGTGGAGCTTCAGAGTGGAGCTTCAGAGTGGAGCGTGGAGCTTCAGAGTGGAGCTTCAGAGTGCAGAGTGGAGCTTCAGAGTGGAGCTTCAGAGTGGAGCGTGGAGCTTCAGAGTGGAGCTTCAGAGTGGAGCGTGGAGCTTCAGAGTGGAGCTTCAGAGTGGAGCGTGGAGCTTCAGAGTGGAGCTTCAGAGTGCAGAGTGGAGCTTCAGAGTGGAGCTTCAGAGTGGAGCTTCAGAGTGGAGCTTCAGAGTGGAGCTTCAGAGTGGAGCTTCAGAGTGCAGAGTGCAGCTTCAGAGTGGAGCTTCAGAGTGGAGCTTCAGAGTGGAGCTTCAGAGTGGAGCTTCAGAGTGGAGCTTCAGAGTGGAGCTTCAGAGTGGAGCTTCAGAGTGGAGCTTCAGAGTGCAGAGTGGAGCTTCAGAGTGGAGCTTCAGAGTGCAGAGTGGAGCTTCAGAGTGGAGCTTCAGAGTGCAGAGTGGAGCTTCAGAGTGGAGCTTCAGAGTGGAGCTTCAGAGTGGAGCTTCAGAGTGGAGCTTCAGAGTGGAGCTTCAGAGTGGAGCTTCAGAGTGGAGCTTCAGAGTGGAGCTTCAGAGTGGAGCTTCAGAGTGGAGCTTCAGAGTGCAGATTCAGAGTGGAGCTTCAGAGTGCATAGTGGAGCTTCAGAGTGGAGCTTCAGAGTGCAGATTCAGAGTGGAGCTTCAGAGTGCAGAGTGGAGCTTCAGAGTGGAGCTTCAGAGTGCAGAGTGGAGCTTCAGAGTGGAGCTTCAGAGTGGAGCTTCAGAGTGGAGCTTCAGAGTGGAGCTTCAGAGTGGAGCTTCAGAGTGGAGCTTCAGAGTGCAGAGTGGAGCTTCAGAGTGGAGCTTCAGAGTGCAGAGTGGAGCTTCAGAGTGCAGAGTGGAGCTTCAGAGTGGAGCTTCAGAGTGCAGAGTGGAGCTTCAGAGTGGAGCTTCAGAGTGCAGAGTGGAGCTTCAGAGTGGAGCTTCAGAGTGGAGCTTCAGAGTGGAGCTTCAGAGTGGAGCTTCAGAGTGGAGCTTCAGAGTGGAGCTTCAGAGTGGAGCTTCAGAGTGGAGCTTCAGAGTGGAGCTTCAGAGTGGAGCTTCAGAGTGGAGATTCAGAGTGCAGATTCAGAGTGGAGATTCAGAGTGGAGCTTCAGAGTGGAGATTCAGAGTGGAGCTTCAGAGTGGAGCTTCAGAGTGCAGATTCAGAGTGGAGCTTCAGAGTGCAGAGTGGAGCTTCAGAGTGCAGAGCGGAGCTTCAGAGCGGAGCTTCAGAGCGGAGCTTCAGAGCGGAGCTTCAGAGTGCAGAGTGGAGCTTCAGAGTGGAGCTTCAGAGTGGAGCTTCAGAGTGGAGCTTCAGAGTGCAGATTCAGAGTGCAGATTCAGAGTGGAGCTTCAGAGTGGAGCTTCAGAGTGGAGCTTCAGAGTGGAGCTTCAGAGTGCAGATTCAGAGTGGAGCTTCAGAGTGGAGCTTCAGAGTGGAGCTTCAGAGTGCAGAGTGGAGCTGCAGATTCAGAGTGGAGCTTCAGAGTGCAGCTTCAGAGTGGAGCTTCAGAGTGGAGCTTCAGAGTGGAGCTTCAGAGTGCAGAGTGGAGCTTCAGAATGCAGAGTGGAGCTTCAGAGTGTCATGAGCAATGCCAATAGCTCTAACTTTAACAAAGGCAAAACCATTGCATTGTAAATGCTTGTTATTATTGACAAAGGGCTGTGTGGGATAGGTCCCCTTTCATGTTGACCTCTACACTCCCCCTCTTGGTTTTTGACAAACGTATGAGATGACATAAACCAATCGTCTTGCAATTCGTAGTTAGGATTTCTGTGTATCCATGGCGCAGCTTGAGCCAAGATAAGTCTATGCATTTAGCTCATGAAATCGTAATCTACTTTAAATATGGCTAAAAGTCCTTTTTTATAGATTCATCCAATTTTTATGAAGGTAGGTCTTTTGTTTTTTATGCCGTATTTTTTCCATGAACTCTACCCATGAGAACATTGGCAGGTTCTGCAGTGTGGCAATACTTGGCAGCCGCCTTTGTTATCACCAGCAAGAGGGCGCTTTATTGATTTCAGAGGCATTAAAGTAGGCCCTAATACCGTGCTGATGGGGTTGCTGGGAAGGAAGGTCAAATTGTCACTTGCCCTGTGGTGTCCAGACAGGTTTCATCTTCCCTGGCTGACCGTTTTGATGGTGAGGGATTTAGTTAACATATTCAGACAAGAAGTCATAAAATCCCAGGCCTAAAATCTTTCCAGTGGTTCCACTCTTTTATAAACTGAAAATACTTTCAAGCGTATATTTTGGGAGTAAATGAATTTACATGGCAGAGAAATAACAAGCATTAGAAATGCAATAGGTCTCGCAGCATTAGAGTTAGTGCTTTTAGAATTGTTAATGGTTTTTTTTGTAAATCTTTAGCATGAGGTTGAGGGTGAGTGAGGGTGAGTGAGGGTGAGGGGTTGAGGGTGAGTGAGGGTGAGGCTGAGGGTGAGGGTGAGTGAGGGTGGGTGAGGGGTTGAGGGTGAGGGGTTGAGGGTGAGGGGTTGAGGGTGGGTGAGGGGTTGAGGGTGAGTGAGGGTGAGGGGTTGAGGGTGAGTGAGGATGAGGGTGAGTGAGGGAGGGTGAGGGTGAGTGAGGGTGAGGGGTTGAGGGTGAGGGGTTGAGGGTGAGTGAGGGTGAGTGAGGGTGAGGGGTTGAGTGTGAGTGAGGGTGAGGGGTTGAGGGTGAGTGAGGGTGAGGGAGGGTGAGGGTGAGTGAGGGTGAGTGAGGGTGAGGGTGAGTGAGGGTGAGTGAGGGTGAGGGTGAGTGAGGGTGAGGGTGGGTAAGGGTGGGTGAGGGTGAGTGAGGGTGAGTGAGGGTGAGTGAGGGTGAGTGGTTGAGGGTGAGTGGTTGAGGGTGAGTGGTTGAGGGTGAGTGGTTGAGGGTGAGTGGTTGAGGGTGAGTGGTTGAGGGTGAGTGGTTGAGGGTGAGTGGTTGAGGGTGAGTGGTTGAGGGTGAGTGAGGGTGAGGGTGAGTGAGGGTGAGGGGTTGAGGGTGAGTGAGGGTGAGTGAGGGTGAGTGAGGGTGAGGGTGAGTGAGGGTGAGTGAGGGTGAGGGGTTGAGGGTGAGTGAGGGTGAGGGGTTGAGGGTGAGTGAGGGTGAGTGAGGGTGAGGGGTTGAGGGTGAGTGAGGGTGAGGGGTTGAGGGTGAGTGAGGGTGAGGGAGGGTGAGGGTGAGTGAGGGTGAGTGAGGGTGAGGGAGGGTGAGGGTGAGTGAGGGTGAGGGTGAGTGAGGGTGAGTGAGGGTGAGGGGTTGAGGTTGAGGGTGAGGTGTTGAGGGTGAGTGAGGTGTTGAGGGTGAGTGAGGGTGAGGGAGAGTGAGGGTGAGGGGTTGAGGGTGAGTGAGGGTGGAGGGTGAGGGGGTGAGGGTGAGGGGGTGAGGGTGGGGGTGAGGGGTTGAGGGTGAGTGAGGGTGAGAGGTTGAGGGTGAGTGAGGATGAGTGAGGGGTTGAGGGTGAGGGGTTGAGGGTGAGTGAGGGTGAGGGTGAGGGATTGAGGGCGAGGGGTTGAGGGTGAGTGAGGGTGAGTGAGTGTGAGTGGTTGAGGGGGAGTGAGGGTGAGGGTGAGTGAGGATGAGGTGTTGAGGGTGGGTGAGGGTGAGTGAGGGTGAGGAGTTGAGGGTGAGTGAGGGTGAGTGAGGGTGAGGGTTTGAGGGTGAGTGAGGGTGAGGGGTTGAGGGTGGGTGAGGGTGAGTGAGGGTGAGGGGTTGAGGGTGAGTGAGGATGAGTGAGGGGTTGAGGGTGAGTGAGGGTGAGGGGTTTAAGGTGAGTGAGGGTGAGTGAGGGTGAGGGTGAGTGAGGGTGAGGGGTTTAAGGTGAGTGAGGGTGAGGGTGAGTGAGGGTGAGTGAGGGTGGGGGGTTGAGGGTGAGTGAGGGTGAGTGAGGGTGGGTGAGGGTGACTGAGGGTGAGGGTGAGTGAGGGTGAGGGGTTGAGGGTGAGTGGTTGATGGTGAGTGAGGGAGAGGGGTTGAGGGGTTGAGGGTGAGGGAGGGTAAGGGGTTGAGGGTGAGTGAGGGTGAGGGGTTGAGGGCGAGTGAGGGGTTGAGGGTGAGTGAGGGTGAGGGGTTGAGGGTGAGTGAGGGTGAGGGTGAGTGAGGGTGAGGGGTTGAGGGTGAGTGAGGGTGAGGGTGAGTGAGGGTGAGTGAGGGTGAGGGGGTGAGGGTGAGTGAGGGTGAGTGAGGGTGAGGGGTTGAGGGTGAGTGAGAGTGAGGGTGAGTGAGGGGTTGAGGGTGAGGGGTTGAGGGTGAGGGGTTGGGGTTGAGGGGTTGAGGGTGAGTGAGGGTGAGGGGTTGAGGGTGAGTGAGGGTGAGTGAGGGTGAGGGTGAGGGGTTGAGGGTGAGTGAGGGTGAGGGGTTGAGGGTGAGTGAGGGTGAGGGTGAGTGAGGGTGAGGGTGAGTGAGGGTGAGGGGTTGAGGGTGAGGGGTTGAGGGGTTGAGGGTGAGGGGTTGAGGGTGAGTGAGGGTGAGGGTGAGGGGTTGAGGGTGAGTGAGGGTGAGGGTGAGTGAGGGTGAGGGGGTGAGGGTGAGTGAGGGAGGGTGAGGGGTTGAGGGGGAGGGGTCGAGGGGGAGGGGTCGAGGGTGAGTGAGGGTGAGGGTTTGAGGGTGAGAGGGTGAGGGGTTGAGGGTGAGTGAGGGTGAGGGGTTGAGGGTGAGTGAGGGTGAGGGGTTGAGGGTGAGTGAGGATGAGTGAGAGTGAGGGTGAGTGAGGGGTTGAGGGTGAGGGGTTGAGGGTGAGTGAGGGTGAGGTGTTGAGGGTGAGTGAGGGTGAGGGTGAGTGAGGGTGAGGGGTTGAGGGTGTGTGTGTGACAGTAACTTGTGTGTGTGAGGGCAGTGTGTGTCAATGCAACGGGGCTCATGTTATCGACCTCAGAAGCATTAAAAGTGTGTGTCTTGGAACGTCTGAGGGCAGCTCGTGTTACAAGCTTGCTTTGAAGATGGTCATGCAGTGCTGGGAGTGGAGCAGATGGTCCTGTTTATGACCTGCAGAGCGCGTGTGAAGTGGGCGCGGATGAAGTGACTGGGGGGTGAGGGGTGTGCAGCCTGGTGTGCTGAAGCCTGGCAGCAGAGGCGGCGCGCGCCAGCAGAGGCGGCGCCTGCACACAAATTGGCTAAGTGGCTAAGTGGCTGGTGGCAAATGGACGCACATCAAAGGAGCCGCGAAAGTAGCATGCAAGCAGAGGAACCAGAGACTCATCTGATATCAATATTGTTCTCCTTCTGGGAGTGAGAAACTCCAGCTTTTAGAATGGTTTCATCACTCATCAAAAACACAATTCTACAACCAGAGACACTATCATTTTCCATTCTGCGTACAGATCTTCCCATGTGTAGGAGTGGTCCCAGTCACCGGATAAGTCCCAGCTGCGGCATTTTTTGCATAGCCATCTTTTTATTTGCGTACCTAATAATGTTTGATCTATACACCAATGCTATCGGACTCCATTCTGCCCCGCTCTATCATGGGCCGATTGCAGGATGCCCGATAGCTTCTTGCGACCTTTGGCGCCCCTAGACCACCTTCGCTCAGTAGTAAATACAATTATTTATATTGGAATTGAGTAATGTCTTTTCTGACTTGCTTTTCATTTCATGCATCACAGCCTCCCTACAATGTAACTACGAAAGGTTGGTATGGCAGGAAAGCTGCCACTTTAACAAGTGTCTGCTTGCAAAATGTGATTACCGCAGCCAGGTCTAATAGTTTGAAGCACACACTTCCAGCAGAAACAAGGAGAAGGGGGACTTACGGAAGGGCAATGCACCCCATAGGTCAGAAACAAATACCCCAAACATGGCAGTACACACACCACAGGGCAGGAAGAAGGGGCACCGACAGGGCAACACACAGGGCAGGGAGCAGGGATCCCGACAGGACAGCGCACAACACAGGGCAGGGAGAATGGGCAGCGCACACTACAGGGCGGGAGAAAAGGGAACTGACAGATTAGCGCACACCACAAGGCAGGGAGAAGCGTTATTGATAGGGCAGGGAAAAGCGGTACTGACCATGCAGTGCATGCAATGGGGAATCGAAAAGTGGCACTGACAGGGAAGCGCACAGGACAGGGAAAAGCGCCACTGACAGGAAAGCACACACCACAGGCAGGGAGGAGCGCCACTGACAGGGAAGCACACACCACAGGCAGGGAGAAGCGCCACTGACTGGGAAGCACAGGGCAGAGGGAAACTGCGCTGGTAAAGTAGCACACAGACAGAAATGCGAGATGCGCGCAGTGAGAGGGCAGGGAGACCGGCGTGCACTGGCAGAAGCGAGGGAGGCCTATTGTGCGAGTGTAAGATGGAGAATGACCTGTGCTGGGAATGGACCGGAGGATGCGCTCAATCACAGGGAAAGGCAAACGCTGAAACTGAGGGTGAACGGATGCGCAAAGAAGCATGCAGAGCAGCAGCGCTAGAAAAGCGAGCCAGCAACAAAGGATGACTGCCCGGAGGTCGTGATCAGATGTGGGAACAGAGACAGAATATACAGCTTCAGAGTGAGACGACGAGTGTCGACGGGGGATTGGAAAGAAGAGCAGTCAAGGGAACGGATTCTGCCATGATATGGCCGTAGAAGCTGAAGAAAAAGATCCAGTCGATCAGGGAGACTGAACAAGAGACCAAGAACGCTGGACGCCAAGCAGGAAGGCAGCGTTTAACAAGCATCAACAAGGCTAGCGGCAGGCAGGCAGGGGAGGAGAGGAGGAGGGGGGAGGAGAGTAGGGGAAGGCAAGGCGACACGGCGGGAGGGGGCGGAGCGGGTAAACAAAGACGGACATGCACGCGCCCGTGACTTAAGGTCAATGCGCATGCGCATAAGCTTAATGCGCATGCGCATTGACCTTAAAAGTCACGGGCACTGCAAGGAATCGCCACGATTCCTTGCAGTGCAGATAAAGAGTGGATAACTCGCAATACTCTCGCCTTGCTCGATGCGCATGCGCATCGACAGGCGAGACCTAAAAACGAATAGCTGGGGCAGGTGCCAGTCGAATCCTCCTGTGTAACATTTTAATTCTGAAAGTAAAATGGGGGTAAAAGAGGCCAGTGGAACATGCAGAAACACTAGTCTATGTACAGGGGGGTAACAAAGGGTTTGCAGTCATTGAGAGAAAGAAACTTGACTGTTGCCAGTCTAGGAATATGTTCAAGCCTCCAGATCTGAAAATCGTAATTTAAACGTATGCAGCATTTAATCATAATGGAGCTTTTAACTTTCTGAGTCATGTATGTAGAGGCTATTTTTCTGTTTGCTCTTGTATGTCCAAAATGTTGTTAACTAAAGCACTGTATACAAAATACTTTCTCTACTGAAGGGCTTTTCCGTTCAAGTTTTAAAAGCATTGGCATCTGCACGCTGACCTGAGCAGTGAGTGAGCCATTAGATGTTGTCAGATTCATACTCTTTAACGAGGGACAGTCCTGCATCGCTTGCATTGATATAGAATTGTCCTTGACTCTGTTGACTGAACTCTTATATGGGAATCTTTTTAACTAATGGGCATGAGTTATGGCCTGTTCACTAATGCCTTTTCTTCATTCACTGCACTCAGAAAGCAACCCCCAAAAGTGCTACACATTACAGCATGCCAAGAGGTCAGCGTTCAGTAAGTGTCAGTTGCAGGTAGAGCACTTTTTTGTACAGTCTATCCAGGAAAGATATGTGTGAACATTCTGTGTGAGTAGGTGTTACAGTCAAAAGGAGCCAACACACTTCTGCCCTTATGTTCACTGAAAAGGGTATACTGGAGAGTGGCGTGCCGAGGCATTGGTTTATTGTTTCTATCCATGGTCGGGGACTCGAAATATTGCAAAAACTGAAGTTATGTCTCTTTATAGTCATATAAACACAAAATGGTTGTCTATAGTTAAGATTTTCAAATCCTTGTGGAAACAATAGGAACTACAGGGTTGGAAGAATAAGCCAGCCCTTTTACATTGAAAAGCAGCAATTTTGTAATTCCACAATTTTGGATATTTTTCATTTTTTAACCATGGAGCTCAGCCATACTGTGAAAAAGCCCTACTGTTCCCCATGTGCGGTGTGAGAATCTTAAAGTAAGGTAACTTCAATGTCTTAAAGAGAGGTGACGTTTTCCCCCCACAAATCTATGTGACAGCTACCTAATAACGTATTCAAATCTCTGTCATCACATCCATGTATCAAATTGGCAGTCCATTCTTTGATTCTTTCTAGACTTGGCTTTGGCAATGGTGTACATGCAGGCATCTCCCAAATGGATCTTTTTCCCATGAAAACTGTCCTGAATGCTGCAGCCAGACTTATTTCTTAAAGTAATCAATTCGACGCATTACTTCAATCTCTGCCAAGTTACACTGCCTCCCTATTGAGTCAAGGATTGAATTCAAACTGGGTAGTCTGGACTTCAGAGGGTCGAACGTTGTATGGGTGATGCAGAACCTACAAATTGGCTTTCTGCTGTACAGCAGGAATTTATAATCCTCCTACACTGTACCATTGCAAACTATTTGTGGTTTGATTAGAAAGTAAGATCTTAAGACAGCCTTTGTAAATGACCCTAGCGAAATTTGAAGTTTTTTTCAACTATAGTAATTACTATCCAATACTTTCAGTGCCCTTTTTAAAATTTCTAGACTAGTGATATCTCTTGGAGGGAAGTGTCACAATGAACTACTATCAACTGCTGTTGTGAAAAGAATACAGAGTGATATTTTGTAATTTTAAAAGGCAACCCGACTTTATGTATTTCTTCTTCTGGACCTGTATATATTTGTATCGGCTCATTCACAAATAACTGTGTTTTTAAAATAAATATGAAAAATGCCAGGAATTGTCCATATATTTGTTAGACTCTTTGGTGCTGCCTATTGTTTTCAAACAGTGGTATCTGGGGACTTTGGTCTCATTGAAGTTAATTTATGTATTTATTTTTGTGTACATGCGGATGTTCACCTCACATCGGCTGTCCTCCAGAGAGGACTTTGTCCCTCCCAGCTCAATACCCTGACCAGTAAAGCAGACTTCTTGTCTGCTTTCAGACCTCTCAATCTACATAGAGAATCAGATTACTCTTGCCATGCGTTGTCCCTCATGTTATTTTATTGAATTACATTTGCAAGTCGCAGATAACTTGACCCACAATGATCTCTTTATTTGTTCCCATCTGGACAAGCCTTGCTGAAATAACACGTCCCTCAGTTAAGGGTCAGGCAATACGAGTGGGAGCTATTAATATTGAACAGGAGGCCTGTCCATGTGTGGGCCTCTAACCCCGGGACATAAAATTGAATAACTAAATTATCATTTGAAATTGGAAAGGAATTATTTTAATCTACAAATATTGAAATTATGATTTCATATTATTTATTAAGGTGTTATGTTGAGCTTCTCCATGAAGATACTTCTGTATGCTGGTAGGAAGACATAAAAATCATTAGCATATACACTATTCAGTCTTCATTGTTGTAGTCGAGCCTGAGCCCTGGAATCTTGGGGAGAGGTGAGCATCTGTCTTGCATTGACCACATCTGGTGTCAGAAAGTTAGCTGAAGAGTGATGTTTCAGTATGCATTTTCAGTGGTACAGTGTGTGTTAATTTGAACTTTTGATTGGAAGGTGTGACTAGACCTCTGGTTTCTGGTGGAGTCAACATGAGAGTGGGAGGCAGATTGAGCAGAACAGTTTGTATGTGTATGTATCGCTAGTTATATAGCGCAAAACAAGCTATGAAGAAGCAAGAAAGTGCTATCCCATTGCGTGTGAGAATAGAAAACAATGCACTAGATCGTGAGGACCAAGTGAGAATTACACAAATAAATGGTACAGACTTTACATTTCATGTTTGTAGGCACACGGCACTTAAGTGATTTGCCAAGAATCACACGATGTTGAGTCAAGCCCTGAGGGGTCGATTTGAACCTGGATCCCCTAGTCTCATAGCTGGCAGTGGAGCCGCTAGACCACATCTCCTGTTTTCCTCCGAAATTGTCCTAGTAGTCCTTGAAATGGTACCCAGTGTCTTGAACTTTCACTAGAAGTCAATAGAGGACATTTATTTTTGTGTGGTAATCTTATGGTCATGTTTGTTTTCGTAGGGAAAAAGACTGTTGCCTTGATGTGAATTAATCACAAGTTTTGGGGCTTCATCACAGTCATACCCATGTAAATGTAGCTGTCGTAATGAATACTTCTCACAATCAGCTAGATGCTCTTATATGAAGAGTGAAAAGACTTCCTTGAGGAAGCGTGTTGTGCATTGAGATGGGATGATTAGTAGTGTTGGGCACCAATATAACTTAGAAAGCTCACTTTTATCCAAATGTAAACTTAGTTCAGAAACTTAGAAATATCAGCAAGTTTTCCCTGTAGTCAGAGGACTATTGTGCATCATTTTTGCACATCTGAAACCAAGAGAAGGCCAATCAATTACATATATATATATATATATATATATATATATATATTTTGTTTCGGCATTCCATGGGATTGAATCGTGTTTCGTCCCTCTTCCTGTCTGCAAACTTCTGCCAGCCTTCTTTACCCCCATTTATCCATTGCTCACCCGTCCACTCCCTTTTTGGGTCGAGTCTGGGTAGAGCATGCTGTATTCAGGTAGGGACTTGAAGGTCCGCCCACATTTTTCATTGACTTGTTTCATTGTTCACTGTAAACTGTGGCTTGTCAATAGGCTCAGTAGTCCCTCCTTAGTACCGCCTTGTCTCATTTTGTAACCTCCCATGGCAACACCCCCTGTTATTTGTGTTGTTACCCGGTAGGCTTTAATTACAGCCTCTGAGCACTGTTTTTCTCAAATAGCTTTGTCCTGCCTGCTGCTGCAGGCAGGACCGGCTCTCGCCTAACGCTTTTTTAAAAAAAAGGCATAGCATGTGCACTGACAGTGCAATAGGTCTCGCATTTGCAGAGTTAAAGCTATTGACAACATTAAAAGCATTGTCATTTACAATGCCAATAGCTCAAACTCTCGTAAATGCGAGACCTATTGCATTGAAAATGCTTTCTTCTGTTCTGCTCTGGCATCTGCACGTTGCTGTTGGAAGGCTTTATTTTTTGTGACCTGCACAGTGCTTGTGCTGTGCTTGCAAAAGCTCTTGTAAACAAAAATAAAAAAATCCCTACAACGGACTTAGAGCATGCCCCTTAATCACAATCACATACAATTGATTGGCTCAGATATCACTTGTTTCCTTGCTTCTTATGGTTCACCCTCTCCTCCTCGCTTCGGCTTTCTCTGGGGCTTCTCTGTGTGTCCCTGCTGTGGTGCATGGGCCAATTACAGCTTCCTTTCTGCGGCCAGTGTCCTTTTACTGGCCTCAGGCCCCCTCAGGAACTCTTTTTTAGCAAAGCGTGCATATGTCTGCAATACCTCTCCCTCACCCTCCTGCCCTCCTCCCGCGGTCTGCTGTTTCCCCATCCTTGCCCTATTTCCACTTTCTCTTATTTCTCCACCAGCCCGCCCTCATACTGCTGTGTTTTTCCCCACCACCCTCTTCCTGCTGTCTATTGTTTCTGCACCCGCCCTCCTCCTGCTGTCGGTTTCCCCACCCCACCGACCTACTCCTGCTGCCTGTTCCCCTCCCCGCCCTCCTCCCCGCCCTCCTCTCGCTATCTGTTGTTTCCCCACCCCCCACCCTCCTTCTGTTGTCTGTTGTTTCCCCACCCGCCCTTCTTCCATTGTGTGTTTTCCCACCCCACCCTCCTTTTGTTTCTGCTGCTTTCCCACCCCTCCTCCTCCTGTTGCCTGCTGTTTTCCCACCTGCGCTCCTTCTGTTGTCTTCTATTTTCCCACCCCGCCCTCCTTCCGTTGTCTGCTGGTTTCCCACCCCAATCTCCTTCCATTGTCTGTTGTTTCCCCACACTCCTGCCCGCCTTCCGTTGTCTGCTGTTTCCCCACCCTCCTTCCCGCTTTCCGTTGTCTTCCCACCCTCCTGCCCTCCTTCCGTTGTCTGTTGTTACCCCACCCTCCTGCCCTACTTCCGTTGTCTGTTGTTACCCCACCCTCCCTTCCTCCTTCTGTTGTCTGTTGTTACTCCACACTCCTGCCCTCCTTCCGTTGTCTTCCCACCCTCCTGCCCTACTTCCGTTGTCTTTTGTTACCCCACCCTCCCTTCCTCCTTCTGTTGTCTGTTGTTACTCCACACTCCTGCCCTCCTTCCGTTGTTACCCCACCCTCCCGCCCTCCTTCCGTTGTCTGTTGTTTGCCAACCCTCCCGCCCTCTTCCGCTCTCTATTGTTTCCCCACACACCTTCCGCTCCCGGTTGTTTCACCACCCTCCTCGAGCTCTCTATTGTTTCCCCACCCTCCTTCCGCTGTCTGTTGTTTCCCTGTCTCCCCACCCTCCTTTCGCTGTCTGTTGTTTCCTCACCCCCACCCTCCTTCCGCTGGCTTTTGTTTCCTCACCCCCGTCCTCCTCCCGCTGTCTGTTTCCCCCTCCCCCACCCTCCTCCTGCTGTCTTTCCCCCAGCCCCACCCTCCTCCCACTGCCTGTTGTTTCCCCACTGCCCTTCTCCCACTATTGTTGTCCCACTGCCCGCCCTCCTACCTCTGTTGTTTCTCTGCCCTCCCGCCTCCCGCTGTCTGTTGTTAGCCTACCCTCCTCCTGCTGTCTGTTGTTAGCCCGCCCTGCTTCCACTGTCTGTTGTTTAGAAGCTCATCTTTCTCCAAGTGTCTGTTTAACAATTGGCCTGCCCTCCTCCTGCTGTCTGTTGTTTCCCCGCCCATCTACCTTTCTCCCGCTGTTTAACCTCCAGCTGTCTTTTGCTTCCCCGCCGCCCTCGTCCCACTATCTATTGTTTACCCGTCTGTTCTGTCTCTTGCCGCTTCCTGTTGTTCCCTGCCACATTTCCGCTGCGGTCAGTTATTTCCTTGCCCTCTTCCCACTTTCTGTTGCCCCCACCACCTGTCCGTTGTCTCCCGCTCTCCTCCCACTGCCCGGTATCCCACCCCCCAACCGTCCTCCCTAGTGTTGCTTGCCTCCTCTCAACCCCCTTCGCGCTGATTTATTTTACATATTGCTCAGCAGCACAAACTGATGTGCTGCATGGTTTAAAGTTTTTTTTTTTAAACTCACTCTGGATCCCTGTAGCTTCTGTCGGGCATGGAGTCAGATAATTCACATTTTGGCCATGGTACCAGAAGAGTGTCCTGAGCCAGAATTTCAAGTTTCTTAACAGACACCACCTAGCTTACCAGTGCCCTGCAACTTACTGGCCATGTGTATCGCATGCTGAATAGTGTGCATCTCTTCTGTAACAGAGAACAGAGGGTCTCTTGGACTCTCTGCGTTCAGTAGCCTGATTGCAACCCTCAAGCAATCCGAACAGGTTCTCTCTGGACCCGAGGCCAAAGCAAGGACCCTGTGATGGGACCACAAAAGACTGCAGATATTCAATCTGGGGCTAGACTCTTAGTAATAACCAGGGAGATGAGGAGGACCGACTTGTCCTAGGGTGATAACACTTGTTGATGGCCTCTCTGTCCTAATATCCTTGTAAAACCAACAGTCCATTCCAAAGATATTAGGCTTTTAAGTTTGCAAAAGGCTCCTATGCTTATCGCAAGGGTCTTTGGTGCCCTAGTACCCTTAGGGCAACCAGACATCTCAACTGCTACCATGTGTTGCCATGATGCAGAACCATTTTAGTTTATCATCCATCGCTCGACCAATTTCAGTTTCTCTCAGAGTGGGGTGAACAATTTTAACCCCAGCCAGTAGAAATTAGTAAAACATGTATCTGTACTTTTTTGGGGACTTCAACACGATTTCTCAAAAAACAAGTAAAAGGAGTGCAAAATCTCCAGATGACTGAAACCACAGTCACAAAATTTGCCATCAGACTGACCATCCCGAAGCCTATACAATTTAATGTTCAATGTTTTCTGATTTAAAGAAAGCCCTAAACGAATCCCTGATACTGAAATCCCAAGAGCTAACAATTTTCTAGTCTAACCTTCGTGAGACATTTAACAGTATTTTTTTTAGCTTCCTGCCCATCTTCTCTATTCTACTGTATTTGGTCTCGATATTCACACCACACTACCCTGAGTTATTCTTGCTTTACAGCTGTCTCAGCTTTTTCATACTCGTTGTAGTCCCTACAACCTGTGGAATTTGCAAAGAAACTTGACGGCGTGGGTGTGACCTTATTACAAATCTGTGATTCATACGTATGAAGGGCCGTTTGAGCTAATGCTGAATTCTTTCAAATGAGCCATACATTATGTAATGTTGTTCTTTGCCCCCACACAGTGCACAGAGACTCAGCTGAAGTTGCAATGGGTTTTATTCAGCATACAACCAGTCATCATTCCCATAGAGCGCCGAGCGTCTAACCTTGACGAGCTCCGGTCGCTAATAACCGTTAAACTCAGTTTGCGCCTTCAAAGTCCTGCTCCTGCGCATGCGCGCGTCTCACGCTCTAGCTACGTGCGCAACGCGTCAGCGCGTTGACGGCCGTAGGCTAGAGCGCGACACCACATATCTCCCCCTTTTATAATACAAACAATAACATATTCTAGAGTCCTAACTCAATGTCCACTCATGTCGTAGTCTCTGAAACGGGAAGGCAGGGTTATTGTCCTCCCCATGCGGGTGCGCCTTACCAGGTTGTGTTCTTCACTGCTGCTCCCCTCGGAGAGACTCCTAGTGCCCACCTGGTTGCTGCTCTCTGTGTCTTCAGTCGGGACTTCGTTGTTTCCTGCCTCCGCTGGTGTTTGTGATTCTTCGTTTCCTTCTTCATGTCCTTCCGTGAGCTCTTCCTCCTTGATGGTTTCACCTACTTGTGTTTCCATTCCTCCTCCGCATTGCGGCTCTTCTGCCTTGACCACCGGCCATTTCATGATCCTGTTGACTCTTGCCATGCGGTCTTGGGACCACACTTTGCCATCGCTTAGTAATGCTGCTCTACCACGCACTTCTCTGACTAGTAAGGGTTGACTGTACTTGCTTTCCCCTTTCTTTTGAAGAGTAGGGAGTTTGACCCTGAGCCATTCCCCCTTTTCCAGCAAGACCTCTTTGGTGTTGCGTCTTCTGTTGTAGTGAGCAGCATACACCCTTTGAGCCTTTTCCAAATTGTGCTGTACCACCGCAGGAGACCATTTGCTGGTCACAGTTTTCTCTCTCCACACCACGTTGTCTCTCGTGAAGGGGAAACGGCCCCTTAAGATCTGGAAAGGGCTGTACCCTAGTACTGTCGGGGTAATCCTGTATGCCCACAACATGCTTTGGACTTCAGTCTCCCAATCTTTACCTTGCATTATAGCGGCTTGTATCGACCCCATCAGTACTCGGTTGAACCGTTCCACTTGTCCATTACAGGTCGGATGATAGATCGCCGTGTGCTTGGACTTTATTCCATTCCTTGCCATGTACTTGACCCATTTGTCTGAGACGAACTGTGGTCCGTTGTCACTCAGTATGGTCTTTGGTATTCCTTCCCTCAAGAACAGTGTGGTGAGGAATTTTAGTACTGTGTCTGTGTCCATGGATTCCTGCACATCTATCTCGGGCCATTTGGAGTACTTGTCTATGACTACGCACAGGTATTTGTTGATGCCTCTGTTGTCAAGCACCGGTCCTAGGATGTCCACTGCAATATCCTCCCACGGGTTCTGGGGACGGTCGAATTCTCCCAGCGCGGGCCTCAGTGGCCTGAGTATTTTGTCAGCACCTTGGCACTGAACACATTCTCTTACTTGCCTTTCTATCTGACTGTCCATGCCTGGCCACCAGTACATCTGTTTCACTCTAATTTTCGTCTTTACGATGCCAAGGTGCCCCTCGTGAAGTTGTTTCAACAGTATAGGGATTATGGTCTCTGGAGGTATCACTCTGTCTCCTCGGTACAGGAATATGCCTGAGTCACTTAACGACAACTCTTCCCGAATCTCATAGTATTTTCTCAATTCTGCTTTTAGGTTCCTCTTGTCAGGCCAACCGGAGGTGAGATATCGCTTGACTTCTACCACCTCACAGTCCTGCATGTACGCCTCGGCCCATTCCTGTTTGCTTATTGTCGTCTCCGCGTCGACCATGTTCGCTACCATCTCGTCTGTGTCCGGCGAGGTTTCCGGGGCGTCTTCCATGGCGGAAGCTCTACTTAAGTAGTCTGCCACTTTGTTCTGCGTCCCTGGTAGATACTCCACATCATACGTGTAGTCCAGCAGTTTGAGCGTCATCTTTGCAATGCGCGGTGTGGCTGTATCGTGGCCGGACGACGTCAGGACCTTGACCAATGGCTTGTGGTCGGTTTTTAGTTTGAACCTGGTGCCCCAGATGAATTGCCTAAACTTTCCCATGGCCCATGTGACTGCCAGCATTTCCTTCTCGATGACACTATATTTTTGTTCGGTGGGGGACAAGGCGCGAGATGCAAAACTAATTGTTTCCACTGTGCCATCTTCTCTTTCTTGAGCGAGCACTGCCCCTAACCCCTTGTCGCTGGCGTCCGTCGTTAGGATGGTGCTACCTGTGGGGTCATAGCCCTGTAAGGGCACTGCTTCACTGATGTCTTTCTTCAGTCCGTCAAATTCACTTTGCGCTTCCTCGTCCCACTCAAACTTTGATTTGTCTCTGATGAGCTGGCGAAGCTTATGCGTCTTGGTGGCGAAGTGTCTTACGAATTTACTGTAGTATTCGGCCATTCCGAGGAACGACCGAACTTCTTCTTTGTTGATGGGGGCTCTCGCATCATTGATGGCCCTCACTTTCTGTCGTTTGGGTGATATGCCTTGACTCCCAATCTCGTGTCCTAGGTATGTGACGGATGACATTCCTTTCTTGCATTTGCTCCACTCTGCCGTGAGGCCTTTGTCTTGCAGTACAGTGAGCACTTTGGTCAGTTTGCTGTCGTGGTCATCCTGGTTGGTTCCCATTATAAGGATGTCGTCCTGAAAATATTGGACTCCTGGCAGGTCTTTGAACAGACGATGCATCAGTTTTGTGGAACACGGCGGCCGCCGAGGCCAAACCAAAGGGCATGCGGCGAAACTGATAGCACCCAAATGGTGTGATGAACGAGGTGTATTTCCTGCTCATTGGGTGCAGGTCGATTTGGTGATACGCCGATGTGAGGTCAATGGTGGAAAACCATGAAACTCCTTTCGTTTTCGCTAACATTTCCTCGATCCTCGGAAGAGGAAACTTTTCCACTATCAGGCACTTGTTGAGTTCGCGTAAGTCCACACATAGACGGACATTTCCATTTGGTTTCTTGGCGACAACCAATGGGGCCAACCATTCGGAACTGTCTATCGGCTCGATGATCCCTTGTCGCTCCAATCTCTGGAGTTCCGTTTGTACAGCTTCTTTTATGGAGATGGGAATGTTCCTGACTTTGTGCGAAACCGGGCGGGCTCCCTCCTTGAGTAGTATTTTGTGTACAAACTTGTCCAATTTTCCCACTGTGCCTCCAAAGACATTGGGGTAGGCTTGTTTTAGTTCTTCTCGTTGGGGTGACTGGCCATCTTCCGTTAGCAGGATCTGCTCTTTGCCACCAGGATCTAACTTGATCCCTAAATCTCCAGCGTCTCTCCACCCAAGTACTGAGGGCCCCTTCTCCACCACATACAACTTGCAGGTGGCTGTTCTACCTCTGAATTCAAACATCAGGGGGCGGAAACCCACAATGGGGATGGCATTTTCGGTGTAGGAGATGGGACGGATGTCCGGTGGGTGTAGCTTCGGTCCTAACTTGGGCACAAAGTCCTCCTCCCAAACAGATCGCTGTACTATTGTCCAAGGGGATCCTGAGTCAACCGCCACGTGCACCTTTACCCCTCCGATGAACATGTCGGTGCGTGGCTTGTCTGAGCGTTTGCCAGTTACATCCAGCACTTGACCTTCCACACACAGAACCCAGTTTTCATCCTCTAGATCTTCTTCTGCTTCCGCTTCCAACTGTGTAGATTCCATGCACTTAACCATGGACCTCTTCCCCTTCTTGCGGCACACCTTCTCAAAATGGCCGACCAGGCCACAGAACGGGCATCTGGCGCGAAACGCCGGGCACCGTTTATCTTGAGCTGAGTGGGCCGTGCTTCCGCACCTGTAGCATGCGAACTTGCTGTCTGTGGTTTGTCGTCCTGACCCAGTTTGCTTCCCTGGCCATCTCGATTCATGCCTCTGTTCTCCTGTGGTTCCTTTTTGCTAGTATGCCGCTGAGGCGTCGTCGATTTTGTTAACCATTTGCTTATGCGCGTTTTCCCTTTTGGCGGCATCAGCACATTGCCTGGACAACTCTGCCTTCTTCACCATGGCAATGACGTCTTTGAGCGAGGCTTCGCTTTGCGCCCAAAGTTTGTCCTGGACAGACTTGTTGGTTGTGTGCATAACAATCTGGTCCTTGATATACTCGTCTTGAAGTTGCCCATACTTGCAAGTGATGGCCAGACGTCGCAAAGCTGCCACGTAGTCATCTATCGATTCTCCCGCTTCCTGTTTTCCTTTGCTGGAAGTTATAACGGTCAATGGATACACAGACCGCCGGTCGAAAGTGGTTATCTAGGTCTTCCAAAGCGTTCTTGAAGACGTCATCTTCTGTTGCGTCTCGCTCTTTTGGCACAATGTTCGCAAACACACGCACACCCTCCGGGCCTAGGTTGTGCAGTAACAACCTCTTTTTCCGAGCAGGGGGTATGGCTCCCCATTCTCATCTTCCAAGGCTTCTACATAGTTTTTGAAGTACTCCCTCCAGTCTTCCCACTTCATAAGGGGTTCACCCGGTCTGGGTAGGAAGGGGACGGGAGCCGTCAGTGCAGATGCCTGGTTGGCCATACTGTGCACGTTCCTGGGTGCCCCTGGTTGGTTTCTTGGGCTGCCTGGCGCACTAGGGGAACCCAACCCTCTTGCGGAATCTCCTGGGCCTCTGGGGCTGCCTGGTGTGCTGTCAATAGCACCTTGAGGGAGGCTGAGGGATTGCTCGCCCTCCTCTGTATTCAGGGCGTCTCCTTTCGCTGCCAGGGTACTGGCTGAAGGACCCCCCGCACTCCGGGACAGCACTGACCTTGCTTCAGTGGTCTGCGACTTTTTCCTCTGCCGAGTTGCTTGAAGAGGGTGCACACATCAGCCCACAGTGCAGGTTAGTTGCTGCTGCCACGCTCTATGGTTCGAAAGCGCACTGCTACGCGTATACGGTGCACACTGGTCTGGAATTGCTGTCTGGTGCTCAGGTTGCCGACCTTCTGTGAGGCAGTGTGGAGACAGTGGGGTGCTCCCAGTCCTCGTCGCCACTGTAATGTTGTTCTTTGCCCCCACACAGTGCACAGAGAATCAGCTGAAGTTGCAATGGGTTTTATTCAGCATACAACCAGTCATCATTCCCATAGAGCGCCGAGCGTCTAACCTTGACGAGCTCCGGTCGCTAATAACCGTTAAACTCAGTTCGCGCCTTCAAAGTCCTGCTCCTGCGCATGCCTCACGCTCTAGCTACGTGCGCAACGCGTTAGCGCCTTGACGGCCGTAGGCTAGAGCGCGACACCACACATTAGTTATTTCTAGAAGGACACGATAATCCTTGCTGAATTATAGCAAATTTGGAAAACACAAGAGTAGTGCTGGATCACACAGTAGTTGGATATTGTAGACATGTAGCAATAGGTTAGAGTTCCAAATGTGACAAGTGTAATGATGGGTGCTCTCCTAACCTCCCACTGGGAATCGGAGGCACCTCATCGTGTAGGATACAACCGTAATCAGACCCTCTTACCTCTCACTGGGTGCAATCTGTAACAAGCCTCACAGCTCCAACATTGTGAACCAGGACAGGCCTCCTCGCCCTCTAGAATGAAAGGAATAGAATTTTAATTCCCACAGTACAGTCCAGGGTAAATGCCTTAGGATAACCGGAAAGAATATCCTATGGTAGAAAGTGTAATCCCAGTCGGACTCTTGGGTTCAAGAAGTGTAATCAGGAGCAGACCACTCACTCCCAACTATAATTAGTAACAGACATCAGTGTAAAAAGGGCAAATCTCAACTTCCATAATGCTTTCATGCAAATGGTATCCAGGGGCAGCACATTCTCTTGTATGTCGTAATGAGAGAATGTTCCGCCATTGGGCGATGCCACCTTATGTGCGACCACTGACTGACACTACTTAGATTTATCAGCCTTAACGTGGCATAAACCGCTCTGGAGATCTACTAATGTCCATGTGTGCCAGTCTGCAGCGGTATCTGCTCTCTCTGTGCCCAACCCATTGGAAGGAATATATAAATCGCTAGCACTTAAAAATGTCTGCGGTGCATTCATCTTTCCAATAGGCTCAAGAAACATTCAGAGCGTGTAGAAGTAGAGACCTGTTATGGGAACAATAGGTATCTCATGTATAGATGTTATCACCCTTCCTGTTTTTGTGGCATATTGAGCACAGTGTTCTGTCTGTGGTTTAAAAACCACCATCTGTAAAATAAGAGACCTCACACAAATTAGATGTTATCTGGGGATAAATTGAGTTTGACTCCTCGCCTCATATTTTCCTTCATCTTTTAGATTCCTATGATATTTTCTGTACTTTGGTCTAAAAGGGCAGCCAGCAGATGCGTCTGGTAGGTCGACAGGCTTATTCTCTGACAATTATTTAGTCTGTATAAATTGCAGGTGATTTAGCGGCACCGTGATGAAAACATGCCCAGTGACCAGAATATCTTGAACAACAAACATTCCATAGCGATGTTGTGGTTTTTAAGCTGCAGAACCTGGGTACTGCAGTGAATTGGAAAATTGACATTCTGAGGCCATCACTTCCACACATACCACGTGATAGGGTGCTCACTTTAATCCCAATGACATCTGGGTGCATAGTATGTCATGCTGCTTATTTGTTTTGTGTGTTATGTCATCTTTAGGTTCCCTACAAGCTCTTAGAATGGTTTAGGCTCAGGAGAGATTAAAAGGAGGAACCAGCATGAGAGAATTAAGTAGCAGAAGTCATTGGCAGAGTGTTTTATGTTGTGGTGAAGGCCAGAAGGTACTATTTTATTTATTTATTTAAAGAGTTTTATATAGCGTTGGCTAGACCCGAAGGTATCAGAGCGCTTTACATGAGAATCAACAATGTGACAGAAAAAGATAAACAATTACAAAATACATCAAAAATAGGCAATGCATTAGGAGAGGAGAGAAATGAGAGAGAAAAGTAGTGGAGGGGGCAGGAGAGGTGAGAAAGGGGGATAAGGGAAGAGACAACAAGGAGAGACGAAAGGAAGTCTGTCTAATAAACCGACTGGGTAGGTGACAACCTAGGAGAGAATCCACGGCCCATCTCCTCTATAGCTAAACCAGGTAGCTCCATCAGGTATCAAACAAAATAGTTCAGTCTCAATAAATTGAGAGAGAAGAGGAGAGACATACATAGAGGGAGGATGCGGGAAGAGACGACGGGAGAGACGAAAGGGAGTCTGGCTGAAGACCGACTGGGTAGGTGACGTTCAAGGAGGGAATCCCCGACCTGTCTCCTCTATAGCTAAACCAGGTAGCTCCATCGGGCATCAGATAAAATAGCTAGATCTCAATTGACGAGGGAAAGTTCACAGATAAACAGGGTGGGGACTAAGGGCCAGGACAGGTGAGGGCAAAGGTCAGTAGCAGGAAAGTGGAGAAAAGTAGAGTGGGGAGGGGTAGGGGGAGGAGGGAGATAAGGTCAGGAGAGACGCAGGAGGGTTTGTTGCAGCTGTCATTTTAGGCAGGTACAGGCAGTATATACGAAAACACATTTAAGGAGGTTGGAGGAAGGATAAATGGGGAGGATAGGGGTAAGGGGGAAGGAGGGAGATAACTGCAGGCGAGATGAAGGAAGGTATGCCCAATGTATGGCTGGGTAGGTGACGGCCGAGGAGGGAATCCACAGCCCATCTCCCCTATAGCTATCGGGGTAGTTCCACCGGTCATCGGTCAGTCACACACTCCTCAGTTTGTATATTGTACTGTGTCCCCATGGTGCTGTCTCGGTTTTGAGATGTTCTAATCCATTTAGACTGGGCCTATATTTGAGCCTGTACTCAAGGTAGCTTGTGATTACTTGAATCTGAGAGTTGGGTGGAAGATGTTGCTTATCTGTTGCCCTCTGTTAATTTCTTATGCCACGTTTCCCACTTATAGTTACGTAAAATTGATTTTAATCATACAAAGTTCACTTTGTCTTGCAAATAAAAACTATGAATTACTATTCGCTTAAGGTATACAAACAATTTGTTGTAGGAGTTTGTTTCAGAAAATGTTTCAGGTGGTGCAGAGAAGGCACGTTGGGTATCAGTAAACTGAGAATTGGCTCTGCTTTACTGAAAGGCCATTTTTTTAGGCTTATCCTCTAGTCTTTTGCATGTTGGCTTTGGAGATGTAAACCTGCCTTTTGTATGAGCAATGCTTTCCCTTGGGAGTTTGTAAGATGCACATCTTTGATTCTGTTAGTGGAGGTTGAGAGCTTGATTTGCTTGAATAACGTGGTGCCCTTTAATTGTCTGTGATTTAATGTGCCTTTCAGTGGCACAAAAGTTGATTAGAAAATGGTGATCATGTTGTAGTTTCCTTGGTCTAATCTAGTTGTTACCACATCATAAACCATGGAGTAGAACCAGCTTTGGGAGAGGAAGTTCTTGACTTCATGTGATTTGTAAAACTGGTAGAATTTGTCACTTCAGTGACGCACGTTTTCGACACTAGGTATGTTCTTCTGTCAAGACCAGGTATTGGACCACCCAGTTTTCCTGGCATTCGTAAGAAAATGTCCAGTATCTAAACACTGCAGATTGCTAGCAGTGTCGGCTCTGTCAATAAAGCTCAACTCAAGAAAACATTCCCTCCTGTAGCCTTCTGAGGGAAGCAGTCTATCTCTAGTTCTGTTGTTCTATAGTTCCCTTTTGCCTTTCTCATTTCATTTGCCCAGCTGATATAGACATACACTGCACCTAGAAAAAGAATAAATTAACTGAGCCTAAATTTACTTTCTCAGTGTCCATTTAAGCATTATTGAGATTTTGGATGCCCGGGTATTCTGGAGATAATATTGGCACGAGCTCAAATGCCATTTGTAGAGGCACGTAGTGCCTGTAGCTTGGCATCCACTTCTTCCACACCCCAGCGAAGAAATTGGAAATAAGCAGCTAAGTCGGAATCAGGAAGCATATCTAGTTGAAAATTATTCAACACAGCTAGTCTCAAATCGAAGGAATACAGAAAGGCGTCATCCGTGTGACATATCAAGGCTCACGTGACATAACAGGACTGGGACGAGGAGATGCGGTGGGCTTGGTGCATAGCCAGCAGCCGAGGGACCCTCTGGTACATCATTATCACAGGTACAGTCTGTGCATGGTCAACTGTTGAAAACTTCTCAAGTGTACAGTTTTCTGTTAATGCCGAAATACTGACACCTCTCACTTCTGGCCCCCGGTGACCCAATATCATAGATGCCTTTCATGTACATGCAACTTATGGAAGATTTCAGCTTCACCACTGTTCTAGGTTAATTCTGTGTATGTCTAGCTTCTGACAGCCCCCCTAGTGTACCGATAATATAAATGCATTCTTAATGGCTATACCCTAGGTGTCCCTGTAGACTAATGTCAGATGGACCTTCTGTTCAAGCCTAACTGCTGGGAACCTCCAGGCAGACCAGTATTGTAAGTGAGGAATCTTCGGTGTGAGCCCAACCAAGGGTAGCCTCTCTTTTTTGCAGGTGATGGGCACCTTCAATGTGTGTCTAGATGCTAAACCCCCCTCGACCTTCTGCCCCCAGCCAGTGGGAAAGATTCCTTCTGCAATCACCCACTGCTGGGATATCTCACAAATGCTAATTTCAGAGAGTTCATTTCCTATGAGCTCTTAACTGTTGAGATCTGCACCAACTCCAAAAGTTTACTAATATAAGAGGTCTCTCCTGGACATACTAAACCTCTGGGATCCTAGAAGTGTACTAATATAGGCACCTTCAGATGTGCACACAGTTACTGGGATCTCAATCCGCCTCCACTCCCCTGTTACATGAATATTAGAGGCACTTTTGGTGCCTGGTCCATAGCTCAAAATGCCAAGTGAGATTATTTCATAAGCGTCTTCTTAGCAGCCGCGCAACCAATGCAACCCCATTCCCCAGAGTGTACTATTTACGCCAAACAGCTGGCACCATAAAGTGTACTAGCGTCAAAGGCACAAGCAGCTACTGAGAAGGATCAGAGAGGGTGAAATCTTATTGTGTACATCAACTAGTGTGTACTAATGTCATGGGATCCATCTATGTGTGCGTACCTGCTAAGAACCTAAACCCCTGCCCCAGTTGACTACTGTCAGAATCAAATTGTGTGCATAACCACCACCTATGTGCATCCATGTTAATGCCACATTTTGTGTGCACGTTACTCTCAACAGTCCCCGTGCCCCCCCACTCCCAATAGTACTATTCTTAAAGTAGCCTTCTCTGCAGGCCTAATCACCGGGAGCCACAAAATGTACTAATATCAGATGCATGCTAATCGCCTGAAGTGTACTGATATACCTATTTAGCATGCCCAACCACTGGAATTCGTGCAATCAGTCTCATATCATTGGTGCCTGCAGTTTCTCTCACTTGCTATGGTAGAATTGTGTATAAGAACCCCTTGATTTTGAGGGTCAGACAGAATTTTGAAAGATTTTGGAAAGACCTTCCTATGCTGATAGCAGTGCTGCCCATTTTTTTATGATTTTGCTACTCATTGATACTTGGAATATTTTTCTGATTTTACATGTTTTGTATAAATTTGCATCGATGTGCCACTTATTTTGAATGTGTAATAAAAACTTTTAACTTTCCATCGATCTAGAACTCAGTTACTGAGTGGACCCCTATTATTTAGTGAACCATTTGACTCTGCTAATTGATGTTTGGGGATGTACCTTAGTGAGCAGTTAAATGTGTGGGAGAACTGTATGAGGTACATTTTCGGCATGTTCAGTTTTTTGTGGTGTCTGAATTTTGGGGTACAGTTTTGATCCCACTCTTACACCATCAGGAAGGAAGTCAGACCACTAACTCAATATAAGTGGTTTGTTCACATGATATTTCCTTAACAAATAAATACTCCAGGACATAAAATGACTCAACTTGAGAAGGTGTCACATTAGTAACAAGGTCTGGGAGAATTAATAACTGCTAAGGAGACTGGAAGAGTTGGCATGTTAAATACAACAGCATTGCTTTAAAATTAACTGTTCAGAAATCGATAGGTCTTGGTGTATGGCCCTTTTCAAAGCCTTGACTACAGGTTTCCCACCGAACCTGGTGAGATGACCCTCTCTGACATGGGAATATTCTTAGTATTACGAGATGGAGATTTAAAGTGAGCTGCAAAGCATGGACTTAATTTTATTTTGAATAGTTCTTGGATTTATGATGTTCTGTTTTGGCCAGCCATGTCTAATTTTGCTCAAAAGTTGAACATAACTGTGGCTCTGGATGATGGGACTCTGCCCAGCTAACTCTTGGAGAACTTGATCTCACCTTAAAGCAGTTTATGTGCACCTGCCTGGTGCCTTCCTGAACACCTACAGTTGCATACTCTATCTGTTCTAGGTCGGAAACAAGCTTGAAGCTCTTTCTCAGGCCTGTCTTCTGACGTGCATGTTTAGAATGCCTAGGCAGCCAAAGGAGTCCGTAGATATCAACCCAGAAGCAGGCATTTAAAAAAGAAAAATGAAACTTTTTGTTTCATTTTTAAGGGCAGGCAGTGGTCCCTGGGTACCACCTGCGCACCCATTCACAAACGGGAAGAGGACCCCTTCCGGTTTGCGAATGGTTTACCACCTACTTGAAGTAGGTGGTAAACTGCGATTGTTTTGCGACCAAAAAATGGTCGCAAACTAATTATACATTGGTGTTAGACTTGCTATTAGGAAGGGACTCTTGTGGCACGCCCCTTCCTAATACCGAGTCACACCATATTTTGCGAGTAGCTAATATGTTAGAGAGTCGCAAAATATGGTTTGTGCATGGGGAAAACCAATTTTGCAGTCGCAAATGGGACAAATTCCTGTTTGCGACCACAAATACGGTCGTATATCTGCCCCTCAGTGCACCTACTTGGATTTGAACCTGTGACCATGATGTCAAACTACGATTTCATGAATGGATATTTTAGTCAACTGAGCGACCAGACATGACTTATTTGACTGTGGTGCCCTCCTGTCACATTGTGCATTTTCCATAAAGCATATTTGCTATCTGGTGTGGTTTCAACACCAGAATTGACTCTGGATGCCGGAAGAAGTGTCTCAGAGCCACAGTTCCTGCCAGGGTGTGGAGAAATCCAGGCCGCAGTGGGCCCCTGAGCACACCAGATCTTGAGTTATAGACTGTGCTCTTTGCCTGTTTCCACTCAGGGTCAGCTCAGTGACTCGAAATCAGTATCCATGCCCATCCTGATCACCGACCACCAGCAATATTGACTCACTATTGATCGCAAGTTCTGCCATGAAAAGGGAACCAGATATCATGTAGGGGACCTACTACTTACTTCCATTAAAGGCTATTTTACGATTCCAACTCCAGTTCCACCTATGAAACCAGGAAAGTTAAACAACTAGAGCAACGTGAGTATTCCTGCATTAAGAGGAGGAGTGAAGTGGCATAAAGTAGAGTAGCGTATAGTAGTACAGTTGTGGGTGTAAGAAACTTAAACAAGGTACCAAATTTAAAGTCAATTAAAAGGTATGGGGCATAAAGGGGAAGATTGCCTTAAATGCAAAGAAAGTAGATTTGCGTTGGCAAGCATCATGAAGGGATAAATGTGTTGTTAGTGATATATACATACATACACATACATAATCGCTGCTTAATCCAACCCACGTCAAATCTAATTTTATTTTAGTTGTACTGGTAAGCAAAAGATGCAGGCGTAGATAAACACCGCCTGAAAATTTGTTTTGAAAGCAGAACAAATGGAGTGAGCAGCACGAGAACTGAAAACTGAGGGAGTGTCCTGAAACGTGTACCTCTATCACAGCGTGATCAGTGGACATGCACTAATTACATTGAAACAACCTGTGCTTGGTTCATGCACCATAGAAAGAGAAGGAAGTGACACGACACACGCTGGCCAATTAGTAGGCAGCAAACAAGAGTGACAAGGAAACTAAATGAATGGTAAGCAAAGGGCGAGCTCCAAACCCTTTTTTGTAAACAATAACCCTGCATGCAAGACCGCATGAGGGGCTCCAAGTCCTGTATTGTAAACGATTCCCCTCGCAAGCGATGGTGCATGAAACGCATGCGCTGTCGAAGGTGAAGCCTAAAAAATTACCATTCTAATAAATACATTTTAAAAAACATGGATTAAAACAGATATGAAAGCAGCCGTGGCACTGAAGTGGACTACTTTTTGGGCAGTCGTGCACAGGTGCACAAGCAAAATGCTGTCATTCGCCTTGCAAGAAAGCAAGTTACTGAAGTTGGGTGACTGATTGCTTTATTCTATATGTGGTAGAGAGGGGAGCAAAATGTGTGTGACACTTATGTAGGCCAGTGGATGAAGAGGGCTGATTGAAAGCCCTTTTATGTATATATAGATGTATGTATTTTTATTAGGAATATGATGGAAAGCATGAGCGTAGTGAGATTGTCCAGGCCACACCCAAAAATGTCAGGGTGGGACATCTGGTACCACCAGCCCCTGAGTTTCACCACTAGCCTCCCAATTGCTTGAAATTGATTGAGGTGGGGTACAACCCTGTGATTTGCACCTGACAGATAAAACTGAAGAGGGATGCCTATCCTGTGGAAAGTCCAAAAGCACCGGCAGCAGAGAAAAAAATGTAAAAAACAAACTGCTCTTCCTAGAGTAGTGAAAAACTGCGAGAGAAGAAGCACAATTGGCCCTAGAGCCGAAAGGTAATGTTTTTGGATATTGGTAAGGGCGATCGATTCTTTAGAGCTGCGTGTGTACATCGCACCTGAGGAGTAACGGCGTTATTTGCGGAGTTGGAATTTTCACCTGTTAGCTGTAGCTTGTATGTGCACAGGCTTGCCCCTCCGCGCACGGAACTGTCTTACTGTGACCCAGCTCTGCTAAATAACATGCATCATTCGCGTTTCTAGAGCTTCTGGGTTGTCTGTTTGTACTCCAGACCGTGCGGAAGGGATAGAGGCCGCGCAGAGGAGATGCCCGGGCCAGCGGTGCGCTCGTGAAGGGCTCGAGGACACCGTGTCCTGCGCGCGCCTCCCTCAGGTCCCTCTGTTGTGACGCCGCAGACATCCGCTTGCACGCAGCACCGGCTTTCATCTCTCTTGCGATCAAACAGCTGTCGGCCGAGAGTTGATTAAAAACCGGCGTGATCAGCCAAGGCCCGGCGGCACCGAGCCCTGCATGTGGCGCAGCGAGGTGCTGCGTAAGTAACGCGGCCGCGCGCAACGCGTCAGGGCTTCCGTCCAGGGCTGCTTTGATAGTGTGAACCCCAGGTCGCTTTGATTGCTGCAACCCCCTTACATTTGTAAACCACGACTAAGGTAGACGAATCATAGTTGTACTCATTGACAAAACGCGTTGAAAACGAGCTATGCTGATGTCAGCTAGTTCACGTGAGGTCGCAATCCCCGACAGCAGGACACGTGTCTGATGAAGCCTCGTGGTGGAAGTCACCCAGACGCCACACTTCTTACAGAGGCACTGAGGTGGGAGGCCCAACAAATTAACATAGAGCGCTGAGCCAGGGGTCTGGCTTGTCTCGAGCAGCCCCAGCAAGAGCTGGGCCATGGAAATGTTTAGCATTGTCATCGAGCCCTCCCAAACATATGTAAAAACATATGATTAAAGCTCTTCAGAATTCAAAAAAGCGTCTTCTTTTAAAATGCAGACGCAGTTTGCCCTAGTACGTTAGACACACGGCTTCAAAGAGCCATTTATCAGAAGCAATATTTTTTTTAATTAATTTAGAAAACATTCATGTCCCCCTCTGCTCATCGCCTTGATGACAATGTCATTAGTGGACTCAGACTCCAAGAGACTCTGTACCTGGTCTGGAATTTTATACACGGAGCAACATTATAAAATACAGGAGCGATTCTGTTCAAGGAAGTCATCCTGAACTCACGTCCGTCACTGTACTGTTGTAAGTGAGAATAAAGGCAAACTGAGGCACAGTGAAGTACACATTTGTTTTGGATTGCACAATCGGGTTAAGTGGATAGCTGGGATTAAACCCAGGTTTTCTGGTTTGACAGTGTGCAGATCACCTTCTATATGGTTATCTAGTTCTCCAGTTTCATGTCAAAGGTTATCGCCTTGTTTTTAATTCTTGGTGCATAAGAGCATGTGTGGTGGACAGAGGCAGCTGAAAGCCTGGCTCTGTTAGGGCTCGAGGGTCCATGAGGACCTCGAGCTGATGCAGAGCCAGGCATTTGGCTTTATCCCTCTATGGTTTAACTACCTCTTCAGTGGCACTAAACAGTGCAAGAAACATTGTGCTGTATTAATGTACCATTGCATAGCATAACATATCATGGAAAAGAGTGAAATATTTGTTGCAGGTTGACAATTCTGGGAAGTAAATCAGCTGAGTTGAGCTGTCAAAGCTCGTTTGCTCTCTGAGTGGAGTACTCGATCTGCTGTTCAACAACCTTTGTAAGTCTGTCTTCATAGTGACTAATTCTCTAAAATATACGTAGTGCGCTATGGTTCATCTCAGAGCAGTATTACTCTCTCACCTTAAGATGTTGACTGTTTGGTGTATCATCTCGCCTTCCAAGAAGTGCTTCCTTTAGAATGCATTAGGGACTACTTTTCATCCAAAAGTACACTCCGTCATACCAGTGTTTGTTACATTTAGTTCTTTACAAAAGGAATGGTTTTGCAACATTTTCCAGAGCATTGGAAAAGCAGTGAGGAAGACTTTGAAGTAGCAAAGAACATTTGTGCATGCGACGCATGTAAACCCTATTTGTGAATGCTTACATGTATTGACATATTCAAGCAAGACCTTTTGCCTTTGCCGATACTTGTTGTTCTTATGGAAACACACACTTGGGATTAGTGATGCATCCGTAAACTACGACATTGTTCCAGCTCTCTTGGGGCCTGCAGAGGATTCCCTGTTGTTCAAAATGGAATCTGTAGATCCATTTCAAACTTGGGACTTTTTTGAGGCATATTGAACATGTTATCCCTGCTAGTTTCCTTGAGAAGGCCATGGTTGCCCTGAACCAAGGTTTATTTTGGTCAGTCATACTGTCTTCTGGATCCCAATAGGAGGCATATCTGTCCACCGAATCTTTGCTGGTACGAGGCATAATCTATGCTGGTTGCAGTCTTCCTCGATCTTTGGAGGACCCCAGGAGGGGGTGTTAATCTGCGGATATTATTATATCACATCTAGTATAAGCGCTTGGCATCATTGCTCACCTGGATTAGCTGGCTTTAGTGGCACAATCCTCGAGTGCATTCACTCCTTATCAGTTAGTGTGTGCAGCTAGTCAGCACTCAATCCATAGGGCTGTCTCTTTTTGGTTCTCATGTCTTTTTTCGACTCAGGAAATGTATTTGGTTTGCATAACTTTTCATATCCATAAGACGATCATGTATCATCAGCAGGTACAGTACATGAAACATTAGGAGGGGCAAGCGCCAGGATAAATGCTTATTTGCAATAACTTAGGTTCTCCACAACAAACATTGTCAGCAGGTTGCAGATTAAAGCTTGAAGCACATGTGATGGGCAACAAGACAGCCCAGTGCAGATCTTTGGAAGGCTGAGTTTTGGCCATCATCCTTTGACTCCTGCCCCTTTAAAGATACACGGGATAAAGGCCTTGGCACCATCACTGGCAGCACGTTATCACTTAAGTACCAGATTAAAGCTGGGGCTTCCTTTTGATTAGATTATCATTGAGTACTCTGTGGCACTGTTCCTTTAATATTCCAGACATCACGGGCAATGGCTGTGACCGCTTTCATAACCTTGCAGAGGAACTAAACTATCATGTGGATATTTTGACTCCTTCTTTAAGATTTAAGTTAAAAGTATGACTGCAGGTCAGCGTGTCGGAGTCCTCTGTAATGCCCACATTTTTCAATTTCGAGCAGTATTGGTGGCCAGTGAGCGCATGCACCTTCAGTTTAAAATGGTGTTCTTTTCCAACCGTGTTATTCATATGAAAATATCAGTGACATTTCTATAGGTAACAAATAAGTTTACCTTTCGAGAATTTCCTCAGCTTCACACGTTGTGGAGAGCAGGAATCACAGCACCGTTCTCAGTGGTGGCGAGGGCACTTTGAGATTGTATCTTGTTGTCTTTTTGCTCAACAGAATATGTGTGGCGTTGTAGACCGTTGAAAACTCAGATTTTTGGTGTTTCCTCCGAATTTGTTGTGGCTCTTTGATGATTTGGTTAGTTTATGTTAGTTATTTAGTTAGGTTAGGTTGGGCTCTCAGCACCTCCTAACATAACATAATGCTAGGCCATCATCACTTGGAGAGTTTGAAGTAATTAGTGCCCGCCCTAAGTTTCCACCTCCCTTGGATACATTAAAGGGATCAAAGAAACCCAGGTTAAAGGACATGAAAGTTGTTATAGTGACTCATAATGTTCTGAATCTAGGCGGCTCTGATCACAGGTGGGCCTTCTGAAGTTAACAGCAGACGGCTGAATGATATCACTGAGGTTCCTGAGGTGCTGGGAATGAGACTGAACAACTTTGGTTGTTCTCACTGGTTGTGAGAAACTAGCTAAGAGCTTTATTGTCTAAACGTATAAAAAAAATGCTATCGGGTCCTGTTGATGCTTACTTGATTTTGTACAATGAATATGAGAGAAGAAGCATCGATCTCCTCAGATCAATACTAGTGGACCTCGTCTTTATGTCCTAAACCAGTTGCGACTGTTCTCCAACCTTCCACATAGATTGTCTTGTTATTATTCACCAACCTAAACTTCTGATTTGGCAGTTATCTTTTCAAGAATCTGTAATTCTTAAAAGGGGCAGGACTGCGTTGACCATAAGGAGTCCATGCAGCCTCAATATTTTTCCCCTGTGCAGAGCTCACCAGTGCCATGTGCGTCCTAGAGGTGCAACCACAGCATCTTTAGCTTCGATCATGAAATTATTTCAGATTTCCACTGCATTGAAAAGATCTGAGACATTGACACGAGAGTCAGACCAGAGAAGGAAGCATATGTACTAGAATTAAAGGCCTGCCCAGGTCTCAGGCAGCGCCCTGTGCCGTTCTCCTATATACTGCAACTGTTTTGCCCACAAAGGGCCCCTGCCTTATACCAGAGTCAATAATATGCTAGACCTTTTGCCCCATAACTAGCAGTTGGGCGCTTCCCACTGATATGACAGGCCAGTTAGCCCCCTTAGACCGTACAAATACCTTCCAAGTGCTGATTGGCCACGTCTTCCTTCCACCGTATGGTAGGGCGGACCTGGAGATTCCATGACCCTTTCTCCGCTTGCGAGAGCCAGTGCTCTCCTATCCTTCACTGACTAGGACCGCATAACACAGTGCAGAATGAGAGATCAATGTCCTTTATATTACTTTGAAATCATCAATGACTGTATGTTATTCTGCAGTTTTAATTATAAAATGTGGGTGTTAACAAAATAAATTCTAGGCGTTCGCATGTAACAAAATGCCTGGAACAGAACTAGATGAAACTGAATTACAAACACCCCACTCTGCGACAGACTCGTGTAAAACAGTTCCACAAGAATGACCTTGTGCGAAATTGGTTTCAGTGTTCTTTGACGTATCTCCCTTTCACACATGCAGACTGTCTTATGGAAAATAAAAGGACTTTCAACTAAGATCTCATCAGCCTACCTGCTACCCTGTCCAGATTATTCAGTGAATACTGCCAGCAGATCATAACTTGGCGAGTGTTTGTCCTGTGGCAGGTATGGGCAGAAGCCCTGCTGTTTTGTGGGAATTATCCCAGCCTCTTCTTTTGCCTTGTAATTGGTGGCAGGTAGGTGATGGTGGAACCTGGTCACAGGTAGGTATCCTCTGGAGTGTTCAGTCTTAACCCCAGAAAACCAGCTTTCGTATCCCAAAAGGGTCTCTACTATTCCTTTATTTAAAGTCTATAAGAGGCCTCCTGCAGTTCATCTCCTCTCTGAAGGGGCTTGAAATGGAGACAAGCTGAGGATAGTCCACTGATCTTTGAATTGCCAAAGGTTTGCACAAGACTGGAGAGTCTCTGGGCCCATCCATAGTAGCCACATTGTTAGATGTCTAAAACGTATTGAAGCTCAACACCACAAAGACTGGGCTGCATCTCCCCACAGGGATGCATCAGTCTGGTAAAAGGTAGTTTGGCAGCAGAGCCTTGGTATATATTGAGCCACTGATGTATTCTTAGAGATCCAGTTCTCCAAAATAACCTATATCTATTTCTTACAGTTGAAGATCTGCAAAGATGTATTTGCTCTTCATAATTGGAATGCAACACACAGTCAAACCCACTCAGAAAAACCCTAAACCTATTTTTTTGCGTCACAACTATAGCAAATATCGCCTAGAAATAGCAATTGAAACTGTCCGCGAAACAAGTGTTTGCCAAACTTAGACAATGCAGAGTCTCCAAATGTTTTCCATTGTTCTATTGTGCTCTGCCCCGTACAACATCCGGCCAGGTACGCCCTGTAACTACAAACCATAAGGACCCAACTCTAACCAAGTCAGCCCCCTCAGTCTGAAATAAATTACATGATATCTAGAAAAAGCATGTCTTAGACTCTCGTCCTCTCAACTTATGTACCTGTTGCAGACTTACACTTCAAATTTCTCTAATTTCCTTAACTACCCTACCATGTCCATAAATATTTACACAAAATGCATATGCTTTTTTACGGTGTGGGTTTGCAGAAGAGTTAAACTGACCCGTAACAACTGTGACAACTGCCAAATACTGTACATATGTATGTTTGCATTGACAGCTTAATTGTCACATGTCGGTATACAAATCAGGAGCAAGTTAATAAGGGACCCAGTACTTCCAAAACATTGGGGAATTATATTATGTCATTGCCACTTTCTATATATTTCGTTGACCGGGATGTTCTGGTGCATCACATCTCACTATGGATCTTCAGGGCTGATGACCTGCATGTCTCCTGTATATCTGATCTTGAACACCAGGCTCATCCACACAGCCCATGCAAATATTTTATGATGTATCTCACACCAGAAGCGAGACAGGAACTGGAGTTTTGTGCACATCTTTACTCAGGATCGCCCATGTCATCACAGAGGCTCTGAAAATAGCTACTTTAAGTAGCCCAAATAGTGATTTTTGAAGCATTTTGGTGTTGGGCTTTCGCTAGGTGCACGACTTTGCCGACTATCGATCACAAGTACAATGATGGTGATTATCTCTGATTTCTTAATCAACATTATTGAGCAGCAAATTGTATCTTTGTTTATTAAATTAAGAGTAAAGGTACCTGTTGATCTGATCCAGTTCTTCTAGAAGTTCACACCAGAATGCTGACTTCAGCAAATAGTTTTGAAAAATTCTGGTACATATTCACAATGCCATTTTTGTGTATGCATTTGATTTACCAAAGCAAACACAATAAGATGATGGACGGAGCGCTGAAACTTTCCAGACACTCACCCCCGGTCACTATTAGACCTGGGTTGAATCCATCATCGTTCTTTTGCTCACTTCACCACCCGTATTCATACCCAGCCATATGCAAATCTGTCATAACCGTGTTCCTCATGGGAACAGTGCAGCCCAAACTGCCAAGCCAAGTCTTCCCTGGACCGGAAACAAGCATCCTGGACCGGTTTTGGGAAAACACCCCTCATTAGCAAGGCTAACTTGAATCCAGTGGCAAGGTGAGCAAGGGACCCAGTTCTGGGCATACCCTGCCAACTCAGGGCGAACAAAGTAAATTCAAGGAGATGATGGACGGAGCACTGAAACTTTTCAGACACTCACCCCCAGTCACAGATCAGGGTTGAATCCATCATCATTCTTTAGCTCACTTCGCCACCTCAGTTCAGACCAAGATATATGCAAATCTGTCTTGACCCTGTGCCTGATGGGAACAGATGACTGTGTACAAATCAGAGAGTGTGATGACATGCTCTATGAGTCTACAGCTAACACAAAGAGATGATGGACGGAGCGCTGAAACTTTTCAGACACTCACGCCCAGTCACTATTAGATCTGGGTTGAATTCATCATCGTTCTTTTGCTCACTTCGACTCCCCAGTTCAGGCCCAGCCATATGCTAATCAGTCTTGACCCTGTTCCTCGTGGGAACAGTGCTGCCCAAACTGCCAAGACAGGTCTTTGTTGGACCGGAAACCAGCATCCTGGGACCGGTTTCGGGGTAACACCCCTCATCAGCCAGAAACAAGCATCCTAGGACCTATCTTAGAGTAACACGCCTCATCAGCCAGGCTAGCTTAAATCCAGTGCCAAAGTTAACAAGGGACCCACATCTGGGCATACCCTGCCAACTTAGGACGAACAAAGCAAACACAATAAGATTTGCATTTGACTTACACCTGCAAGTAACTACATTTCTGACTTCAAGGAATTCATAAAAGGTGGCCTTGCAGATTCAGACCTTTTTTTACTTCCACATAAACTTGACCCATAAGTAGGGCGTGGGAATACCAAGATATGATTTGCCTTCACTTCTTCTGAAAGCCCACACACGTAACTTGGTGAGTGTTGAAAAACTCCACTCTGATCTATTCCCCCTCTGGAAATGGTCAAAAATGTACTCGTGTTGAGGGCAGGCATACATCCTTCCTGAAATGGGCTGGAATATAACACACTTCTTGGGCATATGGGGAAACCGGTTCCTTGATTTCCACCGTGAAGGAAAAACTGAATGTTTTGCACCTTTGCACAATTGCACTTGCCTTCTACTGTGTGTAACTATACAACATATATACATACAGTTGTGCATTGTTTAAAAAACCTCTGGAAGGAGAGCAATTCACAAAACCGTACCATGGTGTTTTGTAAATAATAGGACATTGCAGATTTACACCCATGTGAGCTAGTAGAGCTGCAAGGGCAATTTAGCCACTTTCATTTTTAAATGAGGCCCTATGACTTGGCCAGGATGCTTTTATTGAGTTCTACAAAGTACCCTAGGGAGCGGGTATTTATATATGTGTATGTTGCCCCTAAACTCCAGAGGGATATACAAGCGGCATGAGCGCTTTGTGGACCAGGGTCAGCGGACTCTGGGCATTAGCTTGCCTCATCTCCACAAAGGCCCCCCACATACGCCGGGGATGCCTGGTTTCACCTTGGAGATACCCAGTAGGGACCATCTCACAGGGAAAGCCAGGACGGGTTCCCCAGCGGTCTACAGCGTGGAGATACCCCATGTGGGGTGATTCATGCGCTTTACAAGACATCATTACATTACATTACTGCTCCCCAACTCAAATTCACGCATATTATTGACCTCAACGGAAAGTCGCTGAACCTGGATTAGTTTGCGCGTGCTGCTTGCTACCACCCACATCAACACACTGAGCTATCTTTTCCTCTGTTTATGACCTTTTGTGGGAGTTTGAAGTCCCTTCCTTGATAGTACCCCATTGAGCACTTAGCGCCTACAACAGACTGCCTTGTACATTAACAGGAATGCCTGAGATTTTTGTCGCTGGCGTGCATTGACATTTTCATGATCTGATTTTGAAATGTATGTAGATAACAGGCTTCATGAACGAGAGGGAATGCCCGCAATTCCCCACTTGGTGGGCAACGGCCTAGCTATTCTTTGCTATGGAAAGACATAGGGTACTTGCATACGTATTGTTTGCGTTGTTTTTAGGGGCGTGCAAAATTCATATAATTTGTTTTCCCATAATTACTTGAAATTTTGGGGAAATTACATGGCACGCAAATTTTTCATTTTGCAGAAAACTTTTCAGTACGAAATGCGTCCTCTTGGCAATTTTTAACATGAGAAAGCGTTTTTCGCCAAGAAAAGAGCGTAAAAAATACAATTGCCGCAAATAACAGCTTCTCATTTTTTGGTTGCTCATGTGTTCCTCCTCTCCCTCGATATAATTTTGCTTCAAACAGCAGCATCATTATTCAACGTGGTGTAATGGCATAATTTCGGGGATTTTCTATAACAAGCCTAACAAGAAATGTACGAAATTACAGAAATGATATCGGAATAATGTACGTTTTGCACAGCCAAGTTGTTTTGTGAATATGAAGCACTACGCTGCCGGTAATTCCTATGTGCTTTTTTTTCCACCTAACTTTTCTGGTCAACCTTTATTTTTTGTGTAGTTCCCTCTATTCTACTTTTTATTCAATTCACAATTTTATTTTTCTAGCTCCAATTCTTGGATTGTCTTCATGTATTTATGAATCTTAACCGTCTTGAATGACTTATGAAAACTATATTTTGTATCCGATGAAGCTGTGTAGCATCCCGCTGTGCCTTCAATAATAAGAGTGTCTCCTCATAAAAGACACTTACATGCTTGTAAATCAGCTTAATTCTTGGGTGAGTTGTGAGATATAGAGACCCTAACATCTAGTTTTAGATGTTTCAAAATTCTAATTAATGGAAGGCTTAAAATATGTGGTGTCAGGACCTATATGTTTGTGTAAGAGATGTTCATTCTCTATTAGCACTCTTCTTCGCACACAAAGAGACCAGATCAGTGAGGAGAAGACCTCTTCAGTTTGAAATTGGGCTTTGTCTTTCACTGAAGGCGGAGAAACCACAGATGTACAGTCCAGTGCTGCTCTCCGGCTTTGTGTATGTATGGTAGACCCACAAATAAAAGCTGCCACACATGGTTCACTGTGTACACTCCTGTAGTCATGTTTTCTCTCTTCAGGCAGCATAGATCCCCGGGTGAGACAGTCATTTTCGAAATCTCTTGCCCTGTAAGTTAAGAATCGTCTCGTTCTCATCCTGGCATGATGAGACCTGGGAGCTCAGATACTTTAGGACTGACTCCAAAAACTTCGTGATTAGCAAGTTGTAAGTTCTAAGGAAAGTCTGGTATGTGAGCATAGTTTGTCACTGTCAGGTTGATGATTTTTTTGCAGTGCCCTCCAGGCATGTTAGGCTTTATGATTAGTTGGTAGTTTTGCAGCAGGTAACCGAACCCTTTTCAAGCAGTCTACATGCTGTAACTCCAGAGGAGACATGGACAGTAGGAAGCAGGGCTTTCTCAAAGGAATTGCTGTTGGTTGCGGTATCGTGGGAATCGCTCACCTGCGCCTGACTTGTCCCCGGCACCGGTCCAGCATGAGTTTCCCCGTCAGATGCTGTGCCAGGGCTAAGGAGTTAAAAGCGATTTCCGAGATGGAATGCAGTGATAGGTCCAGACAAAAGGTGGTTGCTGCAGTTTATCGTGGATCTGCATCTGCGAATTGCTTCTGTTCAATTTTTCCGAAGGGGAGATGAAAGTCAGAGTCTGTGTTGCAAAGGAATTCAGATGAAGTGTTTGAAAGTCTGAAAAGAGGGAGGCACGCCAGTCTACTCCCTTCGAGTTGTATCTAGATGTAAAAGTACACGCAGCCTACCACTTTAAATTTGCAGGAACTTCAATCACTCAGCTCCTGTGTCTGGATTCCCTTGGCCTGCTGTCCCCCTTGCTGAAAGCCGATCGATGATATAGTGTTTGCCTTAATGAGATCCACACTCAGCGGCGGTGATAGAGCAGTGTTGTGTTGTGTTGTGCTGTTTTAGCAGAACGTTCTCTTCCAGGCTCCCGCTCTTTGTTCCTCCCATCTTAGGAGTCCTACCATCACATCGCTTTCCAAATGCGCAGCTATCCAAGGGGGCCGGCGTTACAACCTTAGCATGCCGCTTTCTCTGAGTTCTCTTTTCTGGTGATAGCTGTCGCACTTTGACCCACACTTGCTTCCTCTGATGTTGTCTCTTGGTCTGTCTTGATAGCCCTTTCTTTAGCTCTCTCAGTTGTCCTCCTGGATGATGGCACAGTAACAGTGGGGGCGACTGAATGATCCCAGTGGCTTCGTCTGCATCACTGCTACGTCTTGTTCTGGAACACCCTGAATGGTTCAGTTGTCTTAACTTGTGGAGCTGAGACACATTTGGTGTTTATGTTTAAAGTATTTTTATTCATTCAGTGTGACACATCCAAACTTATATACAGCCATATAAGATCAGCAGATGAAAAGAAGCAAAAGTTCGGCATGTCACATCATTTAAACCCAAACATTCCCCACCACCCCAACGTCCCGATGCCCCCCCAAACTCCCCGCCTCAGCCCCCTCCCAGCGTCCAGTGCGCTATATAACATACAGCCTATCTCCGGAGGCTACAGGGAATTGGGGAGGAGGATCTCATCCCTCTCACTGATCTGGCGCAGGCGGGGTCGTAAGCCGCAGGAGGCGGAGGTACCTCGGGCAGGTGAGCTCCCTGAACTCTGTGACCAGCAAAGAGTGAAATGGTTGCCACAGTTCATTAAATTGCGTGACATCCCCAGCCACAACCAAGGACAACTTCTCCATCCCCAACACGTGCCAAAGTCTGTGGAGCCAGCCCGTTATTGTGGGTACTGTGTCTGTACGCCAATGTATCAAGATATTCTGAACAGCAGAGCCGAGTGCAATGGCGATCTGTCTACCTCTTCTGGACTTTAGGAGATACATTAGGGCATTTGGGAGTCCTAGCAGGGTATATGCTGGGAAGCGCGGGAGCTCCGTGTCGAAATGAGAGTCAATTTCATCCAGCACCTCCTTCCAGTAGTCAGTTAAGAGGGGACAGTCCCAGAGAATGTGCGTGAGTGTACCCCGATGCCCGCACCCCCGCCAGCACGTGTCCGCCTTACTATGGTCGAACTCATGAATCCGCTCAGGCGTATAATACCAATAGGTGGATATTTTAGTAAAGGTATCTGTGAGGCCCATATGATAGGCTGAGTGGCGCGCCCTATAAGCTATGTGGTCCCATTCCTTGGGGCTCAGTGTCCTCCCAAGCTCCCGTTCCCATCTAACCCTCCCTGGATTGTGGAAGTGTGTGGAGGGTAATTGCAGAAACTTATACAGGTCCGAGATTAGTTTTGAGTCTGACGTACGGGACAACAGCCATCTCTCACACGGTGAGAGCATCCTATCCGCCACCTCCCGCACCTGTGGCTGAAGGGCCCAATGCCGAACTTGCATATAACTGTGCCTCTCCGTTTCAGGGAAGGAGAATTCCTGCCGAAATTGTGTGAACGGGATGATACCCTTGGGGCCATACATGTGACATAAAGCTCTGCACCCTGCCTGCCGCCAATGTGCAAAAGCTCCTTTCTCCATCCCAGGGGTGAAGGCCGGATTATCCACCAGCGGCGAAAGGGGCGAAGGAAACGTGGTGAGGTCGTACCTAAGGTAGGTCGCATCCCAAACCCTCAGAGGCACCCTAGTAATGAAGGATGCATAAAGATTCTTAGGCCGATGAGTCCGGTGCAAGAACGGTATCTCCTGCAGAGGCCGCCCCGCCACCGCTTGGTCCTGGAAAAGCCAATGCTTATCGGACTCCCACCTGCACCATTCGACCAAGTACCTCAATTGGGTCGCCTGAAAGTATTTCCGGAAGTCGGGAATGCCCAAACCACCAGCGTCAGGAGACAAAAGAGAAAGGGATCTGCGTAGCCTAGGCTTTTTCCCCTGCCAAATGAAACGGGCTATGTCCGACTGCAATTGCTGTATCCACCCCTTCGGCGGCAGCAGCGGCAGAGCCCTGAATAAGTAGAGCACTTGTGGCAAGATCGTCATCTTGACGGCAGCAATTCTACCTAACCAGGAAAGGATGCCGCGATTCCATCGGCTTAGCTCGGCCTTGATCTTGGCACCCAAGGCCAGGTAGTTAGCCGAGACCATGGCTGGCAACGTAGGGGCAATCTGAATCCCTAAATACGGTATCGCCTCCGAGGACCAAAGTAGCGGGAACCTGTTCTGCAAGTACGCCCTGGTGTCAGGGGCCAGGGATATATCCAAGGCCACTGACTTCCCCAGATTCACTTTAAAGCCAGAGACCGCACCGAACGCCGCCAGTTCCTCCATACAAGCCGGAAGCGATGTCCGGGGTGTAGCCAATGTAAAGATGACATCATCCGCGTAGAGACTGACCGCATGGGTAAAGCCACCCATCCGTATCCCCTCCACCTCCGGTCGAGTCCGCACCCGCTGAGCGAGCGGCTCCATGTAGAGAGCGAAGAGCAAGGGTGAGAGCGGACAGCCCTGCCTTGTGCCTCTCTCAATGGGGAAGGCTGCGGAAGTATGGCCATTAACTCGGACGACCGCTGATGGTTCCTTATAGCAGTTGAGGATCATAGAGCGAAACCGATCGCCGATACCCGCCTTCACCAGTACTTGTTCCTGGAAGGGCCAGTGCACGCGGTCAAACGCTTTTTCGGCGTCGACCGTGAGCATCATCCTCTCTCCCGGGATCCGGGACGCCCTCTCCAGCAGGTGGACCACCCGTTTTGTATTGTCCACCGTCTGCCGTCCCGGAACAAAACCCGCCTGATCCGGATCAACAAGGCCGGGCAGATGAAGCGCCAAGCGGCTTGCCAGTATCCCAGTATAAAGTTTCAGGTCGACATTTCTTTTCTTTTAAATTCTTTATTTCGGCTAGAATGCCATAAAAGACAGTGCATACATTACATTGCATTTCATTAGTAATTAAAAAACATGTTACCACTTGAGTACATAAAACACGGTACATAAAAGATACAATTCAAGTCGGAGGATAATTTGAGCGGGAACATACATTCATAAAACATAGAATGGACCATCCTGTCAATCCCAAGCAATCAGTTCAATTACAATTGATGCCCCATTTTTTTCCTTTGATAAAAGATAGAAAGTAAAAATCTACTGGCACTAAATATTATATGTTGAGATGTGTTTGTTGTTAGGATTCTCAGAGCCTGTGAACATGACCTCAAGCCTAAAAGTAGGCATATTGGTTTAATCCACTTCTTTCTTGCCTGAACATAGAAAGGGCAGAAAAAGAGAATGTGCTGCTCGTTTTCGGTCTGGTTATGGTCACACATGGGGCAAATTTCATCCATTACTGGGGATGATGAGTCACGGTTCCTAGCCCAACGTGCCAAAGTAGTTTTAATTAATAAATTACCATACCGAAATTTTAAAAATAAAGTTTTGGCAAGTGGGGGCTCTATCTCGTCCATAAAGATCTCATAAAGGGGTTCATCCTTAAAGTTTAGAAACTTTGCAACTAAGGTACCACTGGTTGTAATACTTACAGTCCTACTTAATATGAAACTCCAAAAGGCCCTTTTTAGGATTAATTTGGGATTGGCAGGTAATTGCTCAGGGCAGATGAAGTGCCAAGCGGCTTGCCAGTATCCCAGTATAAAGTTTCAGGTCGACATTTAAAAGAGATATCGGCTTATAAGAGCCGCAGTGTTTGGGGTCTTTCCCTGGTTTGGGGATTACCGTCACGGAAGCTCTCAAGAGATCAGGCGGGATGGCTCCGGGTTCCGTGAAGGAATTGAAAAGGCGGGCGAGGATCGGGGCTAACGATCCGCAGAACGTCTTGTAGAAAAGGGCTGAGTAGCCATCAGGGCCTGGTGCCTTGCCAAGCTTGAGCCTGGCAATGGCCGTCACTACTTCCTCTATGCTAATGTCCCTGTTTAAGTGGTCCGCCTGTAGCGGGTCCAAGGAGGGCAAAGTGATCGAGTCTAGGTAGGAGGACATAGCCGGAGCGTCCGGCGGGTCCCCCGCATAGAGGTTGCCGTAAAACTCCCGGAATGCGGCCGAGATACCGGCGTCATCTGTCACTATGCCACCCATGGGGCCAGAAAGTTCCTTCACCAGCTGGCTCTGCCTAGTGGCCCGGAGTCTATTGGCCAATAGCTTGCCACAGCGATCCCCCCCCAGTGTAAAACGCATGGCGTAGTCGAAGGGCTGCATATTCCGCCCTGTCCATATCCAAAGCGGCAAGAAGTTTCCTCGCTTCTTTAAGCTGCCGCCAAATCCTCGGGGCCCCAGTTCTGAGGTGAATCAGCTCCAATTCCCGGACCCTGTCAGTGAGCTCATCCCTCTTTATCCTGCGTTCCCTATTGTCGGCCGCAGAGATCGATATGAACTCTCCTCGGAGGACCGCCTTCAAAGCTGCCCACTGGGTGGCCCTGGTAGTATCTATGTTGTCGTTGTGAGCTAAATATTCACGAAGTACCTGCTCAATACGGTCCGTCACCGTTTTCCTGTGGAGCAGAGTGTCCCGGAGGCGCCAAACCCCCGCCTGGGCGACAGATGGCGGCAAGGAAAAGGACGCCTCAACAGGGGCGTGATCCGACAGGGAAATAACCCCCATGCCTACGGTAGTCGCTAGGGCCTGTACCGGGGAGGTGACCAGGAGGTGATCAAGCCTCGCATAGGTCTTGTGCGCGTGGGAGTAGTATGAGTAATCCCTGTCCGTGGGGTGCTTATGACGCCAGAGGTCCTGGAGGTCCACCTCCGCAAGTCGCGCCTTGCAACCAGCTGAGAATTCCCCGACCTGCGGGGAGCGCTGAGCCGATCTATCGATCACTGAATCAAAGACCATTTTAAGGTCGCCCCCGAGGATAACATGCCTGTCCGGCGAGGCCGAAATCTCTTCCACCGCAGACTGCAAGAACCGCTCCTGTTTGTCATTAGGGCGATACAGAGAGCCTATCGTGAGTATCATGCCCCCCACCCGAAACCTATGTGCCAGCATCCTCCCTTTAATTTCTGCGAATTTATGAATGTGCTCTCCGCTGAAGTGTCGGGCCACTAGAATCGCTACCCCGGCTGTCTTGGTTGGACCTGAAGAGAAGAACTGCATCGGGAATTTACAGGAGCGTAGCCTATGTGTGTCCTGTGGCAATAGGTGGGTTTCCTGAAGGAGACATATATCTGCTTGGGTGTTCTCCAACAAGGAAAGCACCGCTCGTCGCTTAACGGGATTGTTCAGACCCCTGACATCCAGGGTCACAATTTTAAAGGAATAAGGAGGCATAGAAAAAAATGTGTGTAAAGGCGCAAGTGTCCTGCATGGTGAATACCGCGGGTGAGCATACCCCTTCAAACTCAAACAGCAAGCCGGGCCCCCACCAACAGTATGCAACGCCTCTCCCCCATGCGCAGCGCGGCCTAGTATCGACCACTATCCCCAGTGCGACCAATTCCCCCGTCATAGACGCGCCAACCTCACAGACCCCCTCCCCATGCATCAACCCCTCGCCACAAAGCAAAGCAGAATTGAGAAACTCAGGCAAAGCAACATTTCCTAATAGAGCGCACTGGACAACCTCATTCCCCACACCCAACTCCCACGAACCCTCCCGGTACCCCAACACCCCAAAACAACTCCTTCCAAACCCCAAACACTGTCCCCGTCCCTCCAAAAATAGAGTCAAGGAAACCATTGTCCAGGCCGGCCCAAAAAGGCAAGCCTATGGGAAAGTCTCGAAAGTGGACGTCCAGCCACAACACCACCCCCGCTCCCCCCCCCACTCCCCCAGGCCCCCAAACCTGCAGCTCAAAAAAGAAGAAGCAATGACGATCTCCCCCCGGAGAATTCTTAGGCGGTCAAAGCAACCTCCTCTGTCGCCGTTTCTCTAGCGACCTCCCGCACAGCATTATCCATGTCAGCCCGGATGGTAGGCAAGTCCGGTCTCACGGATGAGGTCGAAGACCCGCGGCCAGGGATCGATTGCCAGCCGTCCCTGGTGATCCGGCGACGTCGTGAGGTGGGCCCCTCTTCGTCAGTCGCCGTGATGCCCAACACAGTACAAGTGTCCTGGAGGGAGCGGAGCTGATGCAGAGCGCCGTTCCATCGGAAGATAATACGAAAAGGGTGACCCCAGGAATATTGAACGTCATGCTCCCGCAAGAAATCAGCCACAATCTTAAAAGACTTGCGTTTCTGCAGGGTGACCACTGAAAGGTCTTGAAAGAGGGCTACCCTGTGGCCTCTGAACACCAAGGAGGGCTTAGTGCGAGCTACTCTCAGAATCCTTTCCTGCAGTGGGAAGTCCGGCAGGAAAGCCAGAAGGTCGGGGGGAGGTGCCGGGGCTCTACGTCGTGGGCCCACTCTATGAGCCCTATCGATCCTAAGAGTGAAGTCAGCCGGCTCACCCAGGACTTCCCGAAACAGATCTCGCAAGTAGGCGGCCGCATCTTCCCCTTCTTCTCCGAGCGGAACGCCCCGGACCCTGATGTTGTTCCTCCGGGAACGGTTCTCGAGGTCCTCCACATGAGACTGTAGATCGATCTGCTGGTCACGGAGCCTAATCACTTCTTGCTGAAGCTGTGTGAGTTCCTCGTCTCTGGCGTGTCCCGCTTCCTCCACCGATGAGACCCTTTCGCCTAGGCCATCAACCTCTCTCCGGACCTCTCGCACCTCCCCCGCCACCTCCTGCTTGAGAGTCTGGAAGTCATCCCGTAGAGAGCTAAAGAGCGACTCAAGGAACGACCTAGTCACTGGTGGCTCTCCTCCACTCGCCCCCTGTGAACTGCTAGACTGACTGGGGGAGGGTTGACCACGGTCCTGTCGAGCATTGCTCCTGTTCAGCATCTCCGGCAGGGTGCGGTCACCTTTCCTGTTCCCCCTGTTGCCGGCCATTTTGGGCGCCGAATAAGAGTGTTCAAGATCGCCAGCGATAGCAGCGTTCACAACACCACGTAGCCACTCGCCGTGTGACCGCCCGGACCGCAGGGGCCACCCCCGTAGTGCAGTCCAGCGCCCGTTCTCCACCGCTCTGTGTCCCCTCCACCGCAGTGCTAGACCGACGGGGTACAGCGACCAAGACAAAATGGCGTCCACGCTCCGTAGCACGCTGCCTCTCAAACCCCAGGCCGAACTTGGCAAGGGAACCACCAGGTATCCACGGCGGATGCTTCAAGAGGCCCCTGAGATTCCACTGGGCCTTAGTTGCACCACCAAGCACCCACCACTGTTCGGCCGGCAGCAATGGGTGGGACGATCTTGCGCCCCGAGCCAGGCCGACAAGGCCTCCGGACCCCTCGGCTCCGGTCCCATCCACGGCCGTAAATTGGTCGGCCGTCTCGGCGTGATCCCAACTTCTCACCGCTCCGGTCGCTTTCGTTCAGCGCTACAGTCAGCAGCTCCGCACTGCAGTAAGGGGTGGACCCAAGCTGGTCCCCGCTCTCCTCTAGTTCGTGCCAGCGGCCTCCGCACAGCGCCCCAGGCTCGAGTTCGCTCGCAGGGCGGACCCCACTGCACTTCCGGTCGGGCCGCAGCTTCCGAGGGTCGCAGCTCAGCTTTCACAGTCCGCCAAAAATGCCTTCTGGCGCACAGATTTCTCTCCCCGCAAGGTCCACCAGTCCTCCACTACACCCGCCGCCGCCTGCTAGCGACAGTGGGGGGAGATCAGCGATAAATAAGGCGTTTAGGGGCCTGGGTCGGAGGAGCTCGCCGAGGTCGCGTCCTACTACTCCGCCATCTTGGCCACGCCCCCCCACATTTGGTGTTTAAAAATAATCCCAATATGGGTGGGTGGGCCTTATAACTTTTTAACTAGAGAGTTGTACCATAACATAACGTGCATTTGTAAAGCTCACATTTAACCAAGAGTAGTTTGACGCTGAATAACAGATGTTTATTTTTACCCAACTCAATGGTACTCATTTTATCGCCATCGGAAAGATGAAATGCTAAGTGTACCCGCTGGGATGTGAACCTGTGACCAGGAGGTCAAACACAGGCCCCTTTATTGGACGCATTAGTCCACTGAGCCACCAGACTCGGCCATGCAACATAAAGAGAAATGGATATGCACTTTTGACCACCATTATAACCTCATATACCTGGAAAACCCTCCCATTCTATGTAGTACTCTTCACCATCATGTGAATTCAAATAAAAAGTCCAAAGTACCCTGAAATTAACCTTGTCACAACTCACGTTCTGGTACTAGTGAAGGAGTTAAATTTGAAGTTCTTACAAAGAACTTAAACCTTGGCCCGCAGCATTTCTACTGCAGAAATGTGGATTAAGGAGTCTACAGAGCTCTCCCAAAGCACCTCTGCTCTGGCTTACTGGGCACACTGGTGTCAGGAGTCCATATGTTTGTTTCAGGTTAATGACTGACTTAAAGATTAATAATTAGTGATTAAACGTTTGTGATTTATTTCTGTTTTATCTATTTTTTATTAATTACATTTATAGGAAGCCCTATCTAAATATCAGGTTTTCCTTATTGTATTTTGATTACAAAATAAGACCCCTGAAGTCTCCATGCCCTAAACCTAACGCTAGCCCTTTAACTTTTAATATGCACCTGTCCCTTACTCTGTGTCTTACTTGAGCACTACTCTTATCCCTTACTACGTATCTGCAAACATCCCATTTTTTCTGCTCTGTTTTCACTTTACTGTTTCTCCACACGATTTTTGCATACCAACTTTTTTTTTTTTTATCTGACAAAAAAGGCGTCCCCATATTATTTTCTTTTGACTATCCGTACATGCTGGAATATCAGTACTGAACCCCCAACTCGCATTACTCCTCAAAAATCCATTTTTTGCGCAATGCTATTCAGTCGGAAGAATAACACACTTAATTATTCGTAGGAGCTTGCAATTTGTTCAACCTCCATGTTTATAGTGACAAGCCCATACGAAGCGCTAATCAGCTTTTCATCCTTATTCCAACTTATATTGTATAAAAGATTTAACATAAGCTGCCAGTAGAACAGTGAGTCAACCACTTCTCGCTTGGAAGTCTAGTTTGAAAGCCTAGTTGGTGGGTTAATGCACCTGCTGCGGAAAAGGGTAAATATGATTTCACCTTGTTGACTTCGAATAAATTAGCCAGTTGAATTAATCAATCTGCTGCAGATATTTGTCTGTAACCTGTAATATAAGATTTCCAGTAACTATATGCTAGGTAAGGGTGCATCCTTACAGAAATGGTATTTCTTAGTAACTTCGGGTATTTAATGTGCCTACTGCTGAGGGGTGGAACATTTGCAGGTTACATGTCTACGTCGTAAAGTATCTCAAATTTTTGCTGTGCCTTTTTTACCCTGTAAATCGCATGCTTCAAACCCTGTGATTACCAGGGTTAGCTGCGCAGATCGACCTCTCGGGGGTATGTGCCAGTCCCACTAAGATGGATCGAAGACTTACCTTGCTGCAGGCATCTGTGGGTACATTTCAGATCGCAGGTTTGAATATTTTCACCCTCCAGTGCCTGGTGTAAACAAGTACAGCACTGTCTCCACTTTGTAGTGTAGCCGTTTCATTGATATTGTGCAACCTGCCTTGCCAGCCATACTTTTCTTCAGATTGGCCCATCTCCCCGTTGAAACTGGTCATTGGCTGGTATGAACCAGCTTTACCACTCGTTCAAGGGACAGAGGTTAACTCTTACATCGCCCGCATTTCTTACATAAGAATATAACAACGCCTATATAGCGTACTTTAATTTCTCTCGCATCTAGGCGCAGATTTCCAGCGCTGTTTATTATCCAATTCAGTGCTGCTCTCTTTATTGACCCGCAAAACATAGTAGTGGACCAGCTGGGGTGGGCACCTCTAAGCCTCATGTGAACCACACGCATCTCTTCACTTGATGCATTAGCCCACTGAGCTATCCTACCAGAACCTTTTTTTTCTCTTAGGAGAAGACGTCGCCAGATTGCACTCTTACATGTTTTAGCCGTCATTAATTATCTGGAATATTCGTGTGAGATCTTTGATCTGTTGACACTCGCTCTTAATTATCACAAGGCATCCCCGAGGTTAATTTGAACTTCATAGAATGAATAAAAAATTTTTTTTCAAAAGATACCCCTAAAAATGCGCCCGTTTGTGAGACGTTCCGAGTAAGCGCTTGGCCCGGGGCACAACAGTAGTGTTTAGCAACGCTCGGCCAAGCCCCGCCAGCACCAGCTCGGGAGTATTGAAAACATACTTGGGCGAGGCGCAGCCACAGGTGAAAGCGCAGCGCGCCTGTAAACTCGGCCTGAACCGGCTGCGGGAGATGAATGCGGCCCGTCTGTGCCCCGCGGGCCTCGTGTTTCTCAAACCGCCATTAATAGCGATAATGTAACACGCGGCCCTGGCGTTTGAAATGGAGCTGCGTCCACGTCAGCACCTTCAAAGACAATAAAAATTCCAGCCGGCATTTATCTATTCCCCGGCGAGGCCCTGCACTGGCGCGCTGTGTGCCCGTCCATGTGAAAGCCGTCTCTTTAATAGTCTCTTTTATACACAGTTGTTGGAGGTCATTTTTCCATTTTGCGGTTGTCAAACAGCTGTCAAATTTAAGGACCGGTTTCCAAGGTTCGTTTACACTTGATGTCTTTCTTTGTGTGGCAGCTTTGCAGCCTAATGTGGGAATAATAATTAACCCCGGCCCGGTCGTCTTCCGCATGCTTTATTTCCGAGCGCTGCTCCGTGCCCCGCGATGATCATTCACAAGGTGGGGCTGCTGCGCGCGGCCGGTGGGTGCTGCTCGTCCACGTAACCATGGACAGGCACATAACACACCGCGATGGGCCAGGGTCGGTTTGTGGTGGTCACTGGAGCACCGGCGCCTCTTCCCTGAACTCTCTCCTCGTGGCGCATGACCATTCAGGGTGTTTCGTTTGGAGTTGTTGCCAGTGCTTTAAATGGGCAGGTATTATCGACACCGAGTATCTGCTCTCCCGTAATTTGAAAGAGAGATTCATACCTGCCAACTAGAGGAACAATCTCATGGTGTGAGGAGGGGGCGGGGCTTCGTGCCGAGAAGTATATACCAGGCACCTTTAAACCCCCTACTCCCAATCCCCCCTCACAGGGCACAAGTCCTAAATAGAGAAGTGGGGGGGACGCTCGAAGACTGGAAGTGACGTCACGGCTGGAAGTGACGTCACGAAAGGTAAAACAAAGAAGTGAGGGGACGCTCAAAGACGTGGAGTGACGTCACGAAAGTTAAAAAAACATAGACTTCTTAAGAGTCTTGCTACTGGCCCAAAGTCTGCCCTCTGTTGCAGATGTAGCAGCCGCGTGCGCTCATCTTCTGTGCACCACCTGCTGTGAGTAGACTGTTTAAAAAAAAAAGGCTTATGGGAGGTTAGTGTCTTTATATTGGGTATGTTTTTTCATGCAGTTAATGGCAAGAATACACTTTATTCCTCAGCAAGGACATCTTTGCAGGAGAGACGGTGTCCACCCGGTAAAATAAGTTAAAGTAAGTGGGGGGACCCCGTCCACCCGTGTGGTACCCCGACTCGAGCCCTGCCCCCTCCCCCAACAAAAATACTGCGGTGCCGATGTCCTTGGGTATTTTCACACCCTTGATGGACATCGGCTGTTAAAAACCTCGGAAAACAAGCTGGAAAACCACTATTTACAGTGGGTTTCAGCGGGTTTCAGCTCGTTTTCCCAGCCACCGTATGATATCGCCTCCTCACCAGTACACCGTGTGATGGGACTTACTTTAAAGACGATTCTGTGCTCAGGATAAAACCTTGATTATATTGTCATTTGAGGATATTCTCTCCAAACCTTGGAATACCAGGTGGCCGTCTCTATCCATCCTTGGAGCAATATTGGGAGTTGGAGCATTATACTTTGTATCGACCCATCGCAAATTTGGTCCTGCCACCTTTTCATTTTGTTGTATTTATCCATACAGGGACGTTGGTACCCCTTTTTATCCATTGCCTTTTTTAACTGTCATTCAAATTGTTTTTCTCTCCACCACCATGGGTATTTTTTTTATGTAACATTTTTATTAAAACCCACATGGCCGCTAAGTTTAGGTAGTATCATGTTTTTTTCCTCCTTTAATTGCATTTCGTATTTTTATTTTTACATTTTGTGTATGCTTGCACAATTAAATAAAATAACCATTGCCAAGACCAGACCTATTCAGTGCTTGCTTGCTTTCTTTACGGCTCCTTCTGTATGAGTGCATGTACAAGTTCTAGTATCTCTAGTAATTACGAGAGGGGGAAGTAGAAGGTGTGTTGTGTTACAGGGTAGTTCTCTGTTTATGCTGTGTAGGCCCACAGTGCATGGGTCTGTTTTAAGCTGCAATGCCATTGTGAAGGACACTGTGTCTTTTAGCAACGTAGTCTTATGATGTCCAGGCCGCCATCTTTATTATATCTTTAGCCATAACTATGGCCATGTGATTCAGCCCTCTCTTACCTTCTTCCACAGTGAAAGCAACTTTGAGATGATATAAGGTCAAAGTGGGAAAAATGTGGCTAGGGGAAGAGGCAGAGTAGCAATAAGAAGGGCCGGACTGGGGAACCCAAAGTAATCCTGGCAAAAAAAGCTCATACCAGCCCACTCCCATCATCTACTCTCCACCCTCTGCAAATAACCCTGGTGAGATGGACAGAACCACGTGGAGCAGCGCTGGGCTTTCAAAATCAACCTCCAAGGGCTCCAACCCATTGGGGGCAATGCCCAGTGAAAAAACAGGCCTGTCGGATCCTGAAGAGGCTGTTGCAGTGTGGCATTAAACACTGCCAGTCGAAGATTGAATTGTGGACAAGACCACGGTGGGTGGAAGAGTCTCAGGCCAGGCAACAGGAGGAGGACACAGTAGAATTAATCACATGGTGCATGGATCGGCGCAGGAAGAGCAAATGTAAAACTTCCATGGGTGGATGGCAGTAAAAGCATCAGTGAAAAGCAACGCCGGATGAGAAATCAAGGAGGCAAATTGCTTTTGAACATAGGGCTGGTCATCGTCTGAAAAAAATCTCTCACTCATGTAGACAAGTCCAATAAACCTGTGTCTCCATTATTGTTTGGACTGTTGAACTAAACTTACCAACACCATCTTAGGAGAAAGCTGAGCGTCGCAGCACAAATGCGCCCAATGTAGAAAATCACTATTCAACAAGCCCTCTGCATTATCTCGCTATTTCTCACGATTTGTCCCAGAATATATAACAAATTAACCATCGATATCAGTTAGGACAGCTCTGTCTCCCATTTCAAAGCATGCATGGAAAACTATCTACATTTAAATCAAGATAACATTTCATCAAATCATACCATCTACCTTGTGCAGTACTAAGGAGATGATGGACAGTCCCAGGTCCTGCTATTTTATGATTATATTTTTTTCTTTTAATTTGTTATTGCTCCTTTTTGCCGTGCAAATTTCCAATTCACAGAGATTTTATATAGGAACATTCCTCCGCAGTTCCTTCTCCTTCCTTTACTTTAATTAATTAAAAGGGCAATTTCGTTTATTGACCTCTTTCCCTACTCTGTTAGTTTCCAGCAATGTTCATGTTTTATACGAAAACGTTCCACTCTATCAGACTTGACAATCTTTCTAACCTCTTTCTCAAATTTCATCGTGCAAATTACAAATCTGATATGCTGCCGTTTCCACTTTTCACGCTAAATGTAAATGTTCTCTGTAATCCTGAAGAAAACAAATATTATCTTTTCTAGAACCTCTAAAAAGTGCTCTTCGGCCCTGTGAGGATAATGTATGTGTTGCAGGAAAAAAAATCTATCTATCTATCTATCTATCTATCTATCTATCTATCTATCTATCTATCTATCTATCTATCTATCTATCTATCTATCTTATATATATATATATAGATATAGATATAGATATAGATATACACAGGGTGGGTGAGCCCTCATACAAGGAAGCGCTGTCCCTGAGCGCTGCTGCCCGACCTTCCTGCAACGCCTCGCGGCCCCCGCTTCGCGGGAGCCGCTCGTAGGCGAGACTTCCTTGGGAGAATCACTTTTTTACTCTCTACCTGTGCATTGTGCACCAACGCGCCCTTTGGACTTTAACAGCCTGCTGACAAGGGTAGAGGCGGGACTGCGAGGACCAGCATTCTGAGCGGCGGGGATCGGCCGCAGCTGGTCCTCTTCCCGCCCCCTCCTCCTCCCTTTAAAAACCTCTGTGGAGCGAGTGTGCCCTGTGAGCCCTCATACAAGGAAGCGCTGTCCCTGAGCGCTGCTGCCCGACCTTCCTGCAACGCCTCGCGGCCCCCGCTTCGCGGGAGCCGCTCGTAGGCGAGACTTCCTTGGGAAAATCACTTTTTTACTCTCTACCTGTGCATTGTGCACCAACGCGCCCTTTGGACTTTAACAGCCTGCTGACAAGGGTAGAGGCGGGACTGCGAGGACCAGCATTCCGAGCGGCGGGGATCGGCCGCAGCTGGTCCTCTTCCCGCCCCCTCCTCCTCCCTTTAAAAACCTCTGTGGAGCGAGTGTGCCCTGTGAGCCCTCATACAAGGAAGCGCTGTCCCTGAGCGCTGCTGCCCGACCTTCCTGCAACGCCTCGCGGCCCCCGCTTCGCGGGAGCCGCTCGTAGGCGAGACTTCCTTGGGAGAATCACTTTTTTACTCTCTACCTGTGCATTGTGCACCAACGCGCCCTTTGGACTTTAACAGCCTGCTGACAAGGGTAGAGGCGGGACTGCGAGGACCAGCATTCCGAGCGGCGGGGATCGGCCGCAGCTGGTCCTCTTCCCGCCCCCTCCTCCTCCCTTTAAAAACCTCTGTGGAGCGAGTGTGCCCTGTGAGCCCTCATACAAGGAAGCGCTGTCCCTGAGCGCTGCTGCCCGACCTTCCTGCAACGCCTCGCGGCCCCCGCTTCGCGGGAGCCGCTCGTAGGCGAGACTTCCTTGGGAGAATCACTTTTTTACTCTCTACCTGTGCATTGTGCACCAACGCGCCCTTTGGACTTTAACAGCCTGCTGACAAGGGTAGAGGCGGGACTGCGAGGACCAGCATTCCGAGCGGCGGGGATCGGCCGCAGCTGGTCCTCTTCCCGCCCCCTCCTCCTCCCTTTAAAAACCTCTGTGGAGCGAGTGTGCCCTGTGAGCCCTCATACAAGGAAGCGCTGTCCCTGAGCGCTGCTGCCCGACCTTCCTGCAACGCCTCGCGGCCCCCGCTTCGCGGGAGCCGCTCGTAGGCGAGACTTCCTTGGGAGAATCACTTTTTTACTCTCTACCTGTGCATTGTGCACCAACGCGCCCTTTGGACTTTAACAGCCTGCTGACAAGGGTAGAGGCGGGACTGCGAGGACCAGCATTCCGAGCGGCGGGGATCGGCCGCAGCTGGTCCTCTTCCCGCCCCCTCCTCCTCCCTTTAAAAACCTCTGTGGAGCGAGTGTGCCCTGTGAGCCCTCATACAAGGAAGCGCTGTCCCTGAGCGCTGCTGCCCGACCTTCCTGCAACGCCTCGCGGCCCCCGCTTCGCGGGTGCCGCTCGTAGGCGAGACTTCCTTGGGAGAATCACTTTTTTACTCTCTACCTGTGCATTGTGCACCAACGCGCCCTTTGGACTTTAACAGCCTGCTGACAAGGGTAGAGGCGGGACTGCGAGGACCAGCATTCCGAGCGGCGGGGATCGGCCGCAGCTGGTCCTCTTCCCGCCCCCTTCTCCTGCCCTGCCTTCATAACTTGCGTGGGTAACGCGCACGCGGGACGCGCGCGGGGCAACGGCCGGGGCGAAGACCGGGCAAAGAGCGGGCCGTTTAAGGCCGTTCAAGGACGGCAGAGGACGGCCCAGGCCCCGAATCCCTGTCTCATCGCCCTGAAACCACCATCCAGGTAGGCCGATTGCCGCTTAGCCTCTCGAGGCCACAGCCTTTCAACACCTGGTTTAGCACTTTTCATTGCCAACGCCAAGCATGCGGCACAAAACAAGAAGCTGTACCAAAAAAGCTACGGAGGTAGCACAAGTGACTGGTCCCATTGACCTTTTCATCTCACGGGTAAATGAGACAATTGATAAGAGCATTGTACTCCTAGAGAAAAGAGTCTCCCTGGACCTTATGAACGCCAAGCGCTCCTCCCTGGGCTCCCTTGCAAATGCAAATTCACCCTCTCAGAAAGCTTCGAATAATTGCTCTTTGCCCTTGCCCTTGACCACTATAGGCACTGTTACAGTACCGAGTGCTGTTGACTTGTCGGTTACCTGTTCGGAGTCGGACCCGTCCTTTGTGGATCTGGAGGCGACCCCAGACCTAGAAGCCTGTCGGACACCCAGAGAGACGGAGCCGGGCCTGGATGGGTTAACTGCCAAGTCGACTCCTCATGTGCCTAGTGATTCCAGGGGAAAGGTCACTTTTATTCCAACAAAAGTAGTGACTAAGCCCAAAACTAAGGAGTCTAAACCCAAGGAGAAGACTAAAGTCAAAGTTAGTAACCACAATTTGATAACACCTACTCCACATACAGCGCCTGGTATTCCATGTTGGGTCGAAAACATGGTCACTGATCTCAAGCATGATCTTGAAGCCACAATAGCGGCCCAAATCAAACCCTTGATTTCTAAACTTGATAGGCTAACATCGCTCATTAATACTAAATGGCCCAACAAGTCTAATGAGCCTGGGCCTGTCCAGCAACAAGGGCACGGGGAACTACTGTCCAACCCCCAACCGCCAGCCAAGGTCATCAAGCCCATAACTGGTAAAGCAAACCTCTTGCCATCCTCCAAGGACCAAGCTGCATTACATTCTCCCCATTCAGGGAACAACCTTGCTCAGCCGCCACCTATCCCCAATACAAAAGCGGTGAGCAATCCTCCATCCGTGCAGCAATCAGCCGTTGGTACCAAATCCAACACCTCCCAAACTACGGGCCCCAAAGGGAAACCTACGAATATCCTAGCCTCTCACTCTACTAGCAACTCTGAAACCCCTAAGCCAAGGCAGACCCGCTACAAGTCTATTAGTCTGCCACCAGAAGTTTCTCCTTTTGTGATTGTGTTGACTGCTGTCCCCCCACTGAAGGAAGGAGTTAAAGAGACCTATGTAGAGTTAAGAAATAAATGTGCACAGTGGCTCCAAATACATAAACCACTACCTAGTAGTATGAGTGGGGAAATTCTCACTGTACGTAGAGGGGATTGGGTGGGTAGGGGTAAGAAAACAATACCAGGGGATGTAATTACTGTTAATTTCAGGGATGTGGGGGCTGCGACTTTTATTTGTAATGCACCTAACAGCGGTCCTGCCACCCAGATCAAACCACTCCCCTTGTCCTACTTCCTCCCCAACTCGACAAGACCCAACTTCCACCGGCCAATCATTCCAAGTAATCAAGAGCCTGTACGTCCCCCCCGATATGCCCCTAACCACTGGCAGCAGCCGCCCTACTTTCCACCTTTTGTCCCGCACCATGTGGGCCCCCAGTGGCAACAACCTTTCCACCCCTTACCACCTTTTTTCCAACCTACCCAGCAGTGTCAACAACCGCTTCAGCCACCACTTACTGCCAATCATCATCAATGGCAACAGCCACGGCAGGATCCATTTTCATCTCTGTCCCTTAACCCCTCCTATACACAGTTTGCCCACCCAAATAGATACTGTGTACTGGATGAGGTTGATTGACTTTCTTCTAAGGGAGGCTCAGACACTGACCTCCCTCATGCCAATATCGCCATGAAGGACGCAGTGCTGGACACATCTCTCCCTACAATCTTAGAGGTGTCATCACCTACACTAACTAGGGATAGTGTAGTTTCATCCAACCCCCATTGTACTGTGATTCCAGACGGAAACTCAGCACATGGCGAGTTAAAAATTCTTCGTTGGAACCTTGCTGGGATCTCAAGGAAACTAGGCCTCCCAGAGTGGAATGCTCTGGTTGATGCCCACAAAATCTGTATATTTCAAGAGACATGGGCCACTGAACCACTGCACCGGGTGGGGTTTGTCACCTTTTCCACACCAGCAATAAAATCCAAGGCAGGGAAGGGGCGGCCATCGGGGGGGCTAATTATTTGGATAAGTATCCTGCTTAACTGCAGGATAACCACCAAGAAGGCAGGAACTCCGGATATCCTTGGTGTCTCCCTATTGGGCCTACGAGGAAGTATAACTGTTGACCTTTACAATGTTTACATCAGGGGAACAAAAAATGGGTGCATTTCACCCACAATGATGGAGCTTGAGGCTCAGCTGGGAGAGCAGAGTGGACATGGCCATATCCTAGTAGCTGGGGATTTTAATTGTACATATGAACCACTCCCCCTAGAAGGAATACCAGACCTAGGAGAAGAGGATAGTAGATGGGGTATCCCTACCCTCTCTATCCCACCCATCAAGCGCTGGACTCGCAGTGCAATCCATCTAAATGCACTCACACTGGAGTTTGGATTAAGAGCTGCTAATGGTCGCACTCGATCTGACCTCCTGGGTGCTCCCACATTTAACAGAGTTGGTCAATGCACACGGATTGACTACATTCTGCTGGATAGGGGCCTCTGGAGCCATGTTAACGACATGGTTATTACCAATACCATAGAGAGCGACCATAACCCACTCTCCTTATCCCTAAAAAATCCTTGGCACATTGAAGTACTGCCAGCCTCTCTAAGCCGCCCACAGGGGATTACTGTTGCCACTTGTGGCAGGCGTCTAAAGTGGAGTAAGTTTATGTGTAACACCGACAAACTATCCACAATAGACGAAGTGGTTAAGGGCACGCAGGCTGAAATTAGCTCTATTGATCTTACCATAGCAGCAGACAAGGCTACCGCTATTTTTGAAGCTGCTGTAAAAACTATTGGGGACCTCTTTTGGGTACAATTGCCATCAGGGAAACAGAAACCTCAACCTAAAGGCAAACACGATTGGTATTCGGCAACATGCAGGAAGGCCAAATCATGCCTAATAGAGGCAGTCAAAGGGAAGTTGCCCCTAACAATTCAAATTGCCAGAAGAGACCATAAAAAGGCCCTACAGGTAGCTAAAAGAGAGTGGGAGGATGCCTACTGGCTAACCCTTAAGGAAGCCAGTATGAAAAAAGACTCTAAATCCTTCTGGGATACCATAAGGGCACGAAATAGACCGGATAGCGACCTTATAACCTGCAGTATCTCGGGCGAGGTATGGGAGGCTCATTTTTCCAAACTTTATTCCTGCCATAATGACCTGAACGGAAGAGGGTCTCTCCAATCCTCTCCCTTCACTAACTATATTCACCTCCCTAGTGACCCTGACTTTACTTTGAAGGAAGTAGAATATGCTATTAACTCCATCATTCCACAAAAAGCCGCAGGACCAGATGGCATCCCCAGGGACCTGCTAAAATCTGATGGTGTTAATTGGGGCAAATTAATACACTCCCTCCTTCTTGCCATCTGTAGGGGTGCCCCAATTCCCGTGTCTTGGAAGGGGGCAGAGGTGGTTCCCATCCACAAGAAAGGCCCTAGGGATGACCCGTCCAATTATAGGCCGATTAGCTTACTAGATGTAAGCCAAAAAGTTGTCGGTAAAGTTATTCTACTCAGGATACTCAACTGGGTAGATGAAAATAAAATACTTACCGACTTTCAGGCCGGTTTTAGAGTAGGCACCGGAACGATAGAGCAGGCCTTTAGGCTTATGATGATTTACTGGAAGGTGGTAGTGATAGGCAAGGGCAGTCTTTATCTCGCATTCATCGACTTAAAGACTGCCTTTGACCTTGTCCCCAGGGACTTGTTGTGGAAGGTGTTGGCCAACATGGGGCTTCCAGAGTATCTTTTATCCCTATTGGTCAGGCTCCATCAGGACAGCTTTGCCCAAATTAGGTGGGGCTCTGGAGGGGAGAAAACGGGCTGTATTCCGGTCGAGAGAGGGGTACGCCAGGGATGTGTTCTGGCTCCCACCCTTTTCTCTTTGTACATCAATGGGGTGGTTGAGCACCTACTCAAATCACCATCCGACGAACCATCCCTGGCGGGGGTACGTATACCGACCCTCCTCTTCGCGGACGACACGCTCCTAATCTCCAAGACCCCAATGGGACTACAGAAACTCTTGGATAACTTCCAAACCTTTTGTACTGACCGGGGCTTGGTTATAAATACCAATAAAACAAAATACCTCGTCCTTAATCCCCCTAAACAGCAAGTGCGTCCCCCTATCCTAAACTCCGAGTTCCTGGAAAGGGTTAAAGCATTTGATTATTTAGGGATACGTATCTCAGACAAAATGGATTGGACCCTCCATCTAGATAAGATGCTGCTGAACCACAAAAGGATCACAGGTGCCCTATTGAGGGAGCAACGTTCCAGTTCGTTCAAACCAATAGGAACAGTCCTAGAGATCTACGCTGCCAAGGGTGTCAGCTCTGCACTATATGGAGCTGAACTTTGGGGCTTTGCATCTTCTCAAGCTTTACAAAAATCTGAGAACAATTTCTGTAGACAAATAATGTCCCTCCCTCAAAGCACCCCACTTCTACCCTTATTTATGGACCTTGGCTGCACCCAGATTGGCGAAATTGCGAAATTCCGTCCTCTCCTATTATGGGCTCGTATTTGGCGGGTAGAGGAACTTAATGCCTACGCCAGAGGCCTGGAAGAAATAATGGCGTCACCACACTGGGCCAGAGTCAAATGGTTAGCAGACATGAAAATCTTATTGTCGAACTTGGGCCTATTGGATTTCTGGTCAAGCAGAACCTCTCCTCCTAAACAAGTACTTAAAAACCTTTACCGGGATTGGATTCGCTCCCAAAGGCACTCTAGCACATCCATTGGTAGGCTCACAGAGGATTTTTTAACGTTTAAAGACTGTCCCAGACGAGAACCCTACTTAGACATAATCGGGAAACCGTTTGCCCGCTCTTTGTATTTTAAATTTAGAACGGGCACCTTGCCATTGAATACTTTCACCAAATCATGGAAATTCTGCACAGATAAAACTGATTTGTGCCCATCATGTTTAGCCCACCCAGAGACATTAGCCCACTTCTTATTCGTCTGCAAGGAATATGCCAATCCAAGAAGGGCGTGGCTGAAGAACTTGTGCCGGCAATTGGGAACCAGGAGCCATGATGTGGCAATTAGGATTCTTGTTTCGGACAGCTATGTACCCTACGCCTGTGCCCTAGCAAAATTTTTATTTTGGGCTTGGGCTATTCGAGCCAGAAAGCTTAAATACTCTGTTTAATCTCTTTTTAACAATATTAATTCTAGTAAATGTTATACTTTTTTGCTATTAACTGGAAATGTGTTGCCAAATTTATTATTAACTACAAATTTTTTTAACAAAAACTTGCTTTTATGATAATGGAATTTTATCGAAATAAAGCTTTTTGACTTTGACTTTGATATACACAGATGCGAAATCCAGTGTAGGGACTCTGCTGTGCTATGCTGAACACACACAATTTGTAGGTGAGTGTGTACACCATGTACATTTACTTATCATTTATCTAACGTGTAAGACATACTTTGTGACATTTCAAGGACGTGCATTATCCACCTCCATCCTTTGTTTTGTACAGTACTGAATAAATTATAGAACGAAAATAATCACATGCAGGTCGTGAGAAGGTTAGCGTCTGTTTTTTTATGGTGGAAAGTCCGCAGTCCAGCTGCTGCACTTCTGCAATCCACACCGACATAGGCATGGGGCCATTTCATCTGCTTTGTGATTGGGGTTTGCTAGAATCATATTTTTTCATCACCTGAGAAGATGGTGAGGTGGGCAAGGTGGCTTTGCCCTATTTCACTCTTTTTATTTTTAAACGTAGTTATGTTAAGATATGCAATGTAAAAACAGAAAAAAGACTAAGTGTGAAGGAGACTGCTCAATCACGCTCACAGTTTTGTTGCATTTTATGGGATACTTTTGGCAGGGCTGTTTCTGCAGTGTATTAATGAAGCTGTGTGTTAACAAGGTGAAAACAGCGCTGTTCTGAAGGTTCCACATTTAAAACAAAATTTGCACTTTCCTGTTAGGGTTGGCGAGTATATGCAGAACATTCCTCGTGTGAAACTTCTTGCATTTTAATATATAAATCCTGGTAAAGTCTGAAAATGTCATTAGTGTTCATATGTTATGGTTACAGTAAATTTTGTTCTAAACGTATTTTGTTAAAAATGACTTTATTTAAAAAAAAGTCTCCAGTATGTTATTTTTTTATTGATTTGCGTTCAGTAAATATGTGTACCTCAAAGTGACATTTACATTAAAAGAAACCATCAGCACGCATTGCCTTGTCCTCCCTCAGCTGTTTCGGTGCAGACATTTGCCCTTTCCTGCTCGGTGGCTGGCGGCAGTTTTTTCCCCTTCTATTTTTGAAATGAAAACAAGCAGACACACCTTCCATGCTGCATTTTTTGCCGGGCAGGCTTGCTGTAAATGTAAGAGTATCCTTAGCTGGATGCAGTGTGAGGACATATTCTTTCACTCTTTAGCATTGTAGTGATCAAAGGGAATATCTGCACAGGTTATTGATGTCTTACTACAAAGTGCTCGCAGAAGCCTCAGGGCCACGTCTACCTACATAAAAATTCCTGTAAGACAGGTAGAGCCCTTTGGGTGTTGATGGTAAACTCTTAAGCCCAATAAGAAAAGGTGGTGGGATATACAGTTACCAGACCCATGTTCATTCTTCTGGCCGTGAGGGGCAATGTTCATCTGCTGTCATCTAGACCTCCGTACAAAGCGGGCTTTGTGAGTTTTTGCGTCTGGGTATTTAAGTCAATAGGTTGAATGGGAGGGCAGGTTCTTGGGGATTCCTAAAGAATCAGTTCACAGCACGTGGTTACCCTAGGGGTTTCGTTTTTTACATACACAAACATCAAGCCATACAATGAGACCTTAAAAATAGGGTGCAGGCATCACTTTACTGAGTGTTTGCGGCACATTTTTAGAGGTTGACCTTTGTGATCATGAAATCTGTTTTCTTAGGGAGGCGGCACCGAGGGGGAGGGGCTTTTTATAAGTATGGGGTTCTTTTGATGAACGGTATCATCAGAGTATACGTCTGGTCGCGTATTAGGGGACAAACACAAATATCGCTAGTTGGTGAAGGGGATTGTGCAACCCTAGCATACATGCATCTGTGTAGCTCTGTTCACCTACATGTTCAGGAAAACCGATATCACACACCTGTGGTTGGTCCTTGAACTTGAGGCAGTCTGTGCGTTTTTCCTCTAGCACTAGTTAGTGAGGTGCTGTTTTGAGGGGCTAACTAGTTTATTATTATTATTATTATTATATTTCTTATATAGCGCCAGAATCGACCCCTGAAGGGGTATCTCCGCGCTTGCCTTGGGAACCCGTCCTGGTTTTTCCCTGTGAGATAGCCCCTACAGGGAATCCCCAAGGTGAAAGCCAGGCATCCCGCTGCGGGGGGGCCGTTGTGGAGATTAGGCAAGCTTAATGCCCAGAGTTGCAGAGTGTGAACCCATGATTAGGTCAGGCACCGAAGCGAGAATTATCGAGTCCATGGACATTTGAGCACAACACCCTGCCGCGTCGGGAATTGAACCCTGGTCCCGGGTCTGACCTCTGCTTCAGGGTCTGGCTGCTCTAACCAGTGAGCCACACTTCTATTTAGGAATATTGTGCGTTCTATCCAGCACTCTGCTGCTTTTTATATATATACTAGCAGCCCATCCCGACGTTGTCCGGGAGCAATTAGGCTTCAGGGCACCCGCCCGCCCCGACGTTGTCCGTGGGTCCCCCGGAGCCTTCCTCCATATATTGCAGTATTATACCTCTATGTTTACTTTGTACGCTTTTGTAACCTGCACATGTAACTTTTTCCTCTTGTAATGCACAGTTTGGCTCACTTTTGTAATGCTTTGTTTGCTTCCTCTTGCTCACGATGTACGCTTTTGTAACCTGCACACGTAACTTTTTCCTCCTGTAATGCACCGTTTGGCTCACTTTTGTAATGCTCCGTTTGCTTCCTCTTGCTCACGATTGTCATTTTTGCTTCATTTTTCCGCCGCTCCCCGTTCCTAAATAAATAAATAAATATCCTACCTCATCCACCGCTCACCGCTCCTCCCCCTACCTCTATGTTTACTTTGTAGGCTTTTGTAACATGTACACGTAACTTTTTCCTCCTGTAATGCACCGTTTGGCTCACTTTTGTAATGCTCCGTTTGCTTCCTCTTGCTCACGATGTACGCTTTTGTGACCTGCACACGTAACTTTTTCCTCCTGTAATGCACTGTTTTGCTCACTTTTGTAATGCTCCGTTTGCTTCCTCTTGCTCACGATTGTCATTTTTGCTTCATTTTTCCGCCGCTCACCGCTCCTAAATAAATAAATAAATAACCTACCTCATTTGCCGCTCACCGCTCCTCCCCGCCTGTCCGCCGCTCCTCACCGCGCCATGTCCACCGGTCCTCCTCGCGCTCCTGGACACCGTTCCTCCCCGCGCTCCTCACGTTAGCACACACGTCGCGGCTGGCGCTTCTTCCAAGGGACAGCTTTTTTTTTTGGGTAAATTTTTTAAATAACTTATATTTAGTAAGTTTATATAGCCTATGTCCATCTGCACACCCTCACGATTACAACGATGTATTGGGTGTTTGGATTGGCGCTGTGGTTCCCGAGTTTACCCGCCTCAAAGGTTCAAAGTTCTTCCTTTATAATAGTAGTATAGATAAAGCATAATAAATACCACATACATATCCACCACCTACCAGCAGAATTGGTACCTGTGTAAAGGAGGCCTGATGTGAACTTGTGTTAAAATATCCACTCAAAAAGATTACATTTAGATTTCACCATAGGGCCAAAGAATGAAGGGGCAGATTTACAAGCCCCCTGCGCCACCACTACGTCACTTTTCGTGATGTACTGGTGGCGCAGGGGGCTCCTCCATATTTACAAGGAGAGGAAAAGCCACCCTGCGTGACTTTTCCTCTCCTTGAAAATATGGCCTCTTCACACGCAGCACTGTGCGTGGAAGGGGCGTTCCATGGGTGTTGCTGTGGGTGTTCCCACGCAACACCCATGGAATGAGGCACATCTCCAGATTTATGAGCAATCGTAAAGCTGGAGATGCGTGTAAATGCTACGCCACCCTAGAGGTGAGGCGCAAGGAGGAGAAATGTTTTCATTTCTCTTCGTTTGTTCCTCTTTCAGTGCGTGCTGCATTCTACAGCAGGCATTGAAAGAGGAAAAAGCCTCTTGTGATTGTTTTTTTGCTGGAAGGTGCCCCTTCCCGCAAAAAAACATTTCCCAATGGCGCAGGCATCCTTGCACCAAGGTACAAGGGTGCCTGCGCCAGGGCATGGCTGCAGTTTGTGCGCCAGCGCAGGGGAAAGCACAGGGATGCGACATATTCTTGTAAATATGTCGCATCTCTGTGCTTTCCAAACTAACGCAGCACGGAGCAGCAAATTGACTTGCTGCACCGTACTGCGTTAGTTTGTTGTAAATCTGCCAAGGAAACTTTAGACTACTAGGTTAATTTGTCATTGGAATTATACCGAATTCAAGGAAGTTTCAAATTGCATGTTGTTTAACCTTAATTGCTCTGCAACTAATACAACTAGAGTCATATCGAGATGTTTTGAGGCTTAAGTGCAAGGGTCAGAATTTAAAGGCTAAAGTGAGGCCACCGTTATATTTACAGACATTTGTAGAAATACAAATATACTCAAACTGGAGGTTTGCAGAAAACCAGCAGTAGCAAAATGGTTAGGAGAGCTTCCGAATTAAGCTGGATTGGGGCCTTCTTGGATAAGTGTAAACTTGTCTTCGGAAAGTTTCAACAGGTACCTGATCAGCGTAAACGTATGAGATACATACTCCTTCTCTTGCTCACATAACATCTATCTAAACCGAATTAGTTATTTTCATGAGCGTCACATAAAGTTGTATTTTTTTAATCTCACATACCTGATAGAAAATGTTGATTCTAGTAATGAGTAACATTATGGACATATATTGTTGGTTGTGTCATTTAATGAAACCCCGTAAGAAACAACGGCACCTGAGAAAAATGCAGACGCATAATTAAGGCAGTCTAATTATGTGGCATTACTAATTGCATGTTGTGTCAGAGAAATAAGTATTACAGGCTCATCCTGTGTTGAAAGTTAGGAGCCCCCATGCCCGTCAAGACCACCAGCATTGTTTGATTGGTTGGTTACTTCGAAGACGTGGCACGAGAGGAGTTGTTGAAATGTTTATTGTAACATTTAAAATTAATCTGAGCATATATAGTATGACAAAGAGTCGATCGAACATCAGTACCTCACAATTAAAATTAGGCCAGTCCTAAAATATATTGGAAATGAGTTTGGTTGGGTGTATGAATTAAATCCAGTTAGAAATGTTTGTAGGGTAATATAGAAGCACCTCGGAATGTTTTCAGTCTTTATTTTAGAGGATGTGTTTTATCAAAAGACGCAATTTTAACTTGACAGCAGTTATTGGTATGTGGAAATCAACTCTTTATTTTCTTTCTATGATGTCTTTAATGTCACACTAGTCACAATTTTTGCGGCGGTATTTATTTTATTTGTATTTATTTATAGTGTTTCACTAGTCATTAGTTTAAATTGACTGTACACTTTGAAAAGTTGTAAAAACGGAAAATAGCAAGATTTGTTTTCATATTGCACACTCGAGTCTCAGTGCTTCTGGCCTTTGAGTATAGTGTCTTTGAAATGTGTGTAAAAGCCTACATGCGCACTTTTCGCATTTTATACCCCTGAGCCCTAAACTGTTGACTGATCACATGCACAATGCTCCTTACTGGCTGTCCAGTTATCCTTCCTGGAAGCCACACTACTGCAAACTTTTTTCACTCTCTTCCTAATGATGTAGTGAAGCTGTAAGAGGATGCCCTGTTAATGCTGGGGAAAGTGGACCACTAGACTGTTTGTATTTGTAAGGCCCTACAGCAATGTATCACTTGATACACTCACAAATTATCTCGAATTAAGGCACACCCCTTGTGATTTCCTCAGGATTACAGATTTTGCTCAGAAGCGTAGGGTAGGATTCGAACTCAGGGCACCCGGTTCCACAGTCGATGCCTCAGCCATTAAATAACTCTTACCAAATTTAAATTAAACACAAGACATAATTACAAAAATGAATTCAAATTGATAAAACTAAGAGCAGTGCTTCTCGAGCATGTTTGATCACTCGGGTAGAAATGAAGTTTGAAATTAACACACAGTATGTATGCCAAGCGTGGCTCTCATTCTGCATGTTGTCAGCAAACCTTGGTACTAATATATTCCGCGTAGATAAAGTGGGTAAAATCACTTGATACATCAGGCCCCTTCTTACCAGTCATCAACCAGTGGGATTAAAACACTTGATTACATGGATGGCAACAGAAAAGCAGCGGAGAGCGGATTTGATGACGTTACAAAAGGGATCTAGGGACAGATGATGTACTTACACATTTTTTTGTCATAAACCCTGTGATTCAATACATCACAGGGTTTGCGACATGAAAATGTGGTTTTTGAATGTACTAACCCCATTCAGCAATTCAGTAACATGTTAGCATATCGCTAAGTGGGTTTAGGAAATCATAGGAATCATTGTTTGAAAGGAGCATGTTTGGGGCGCCCCTTCCAAAATATCGATTCCTCAGAGTAAGTGTCAATATTTTGCTACTGAAACATGGTCGCAAAACATTAATATTTTGCCGATGCTACAATGGAGGTGGTAACCTGTTTTCAAAACGGAAGAGGTTCCCAGGGGACCCCTTCTTTTTTGCGAATGGTTCAAAAGCAATTTTTAGGAGTATGCAGTGGTCCCTGGGGCCCCTACATACTCTTAAAAATAGTTTAACAATCTTTGCTCTTTTTTTCGTAAACATATGCTGTTTTCTTTTATTGAAAACAGGCTGCATTAAAAGAATACAAAATAATTGCCTTATTTAAAAGCAATGCCAGACATGGTGGTCTACGCCTGTGCCTGGATACCATCACAAGTGACAAGAAGCACTCTACAAATCTACGGACTGATTGAATGCTGAATCCAGCAGGCTGCCAACCATATGATGGAAGGCAGTGAATCGAAGTGAGTAGCAATTTGCAACCTTCCTTATTCATTTCCAAGAGGTAAGTTGAATTGTGACCCATTGGGATTCTGTATTTGGTGAAGGGACCTATTAGTACGTAGATGAGATTGCAAAATAACGTTGGATTTGCTGAAAGTCAATGCACAAATTGCGAACACTTTTAGTGAATCCAATGTACGTACATCTGGCATCTCGAAAGTAACCCCAAGTGTATCCGTAGTAGTGTCGCATTTCTGTAGCCATAAATTGCTTCAAAAAATTCTTTACTCCAAAAAAGCATACTTGTTTGAACTAAGGCTGGGGGCCAGTGCTTTAAAAGGTCTGGTACTGAGTACCACCACTTCTTTAATTTATCTGCTGAGTGAGTACCTGCTGTTCTCAGCACTGCTGAAATACATTTAATTGAAGAGTGCCAGCAATTCTCAGAAGCAAACGGGTACTATGGACAGTGAGTATCTGCACTTCTGTATTTCCATTTGAAGGACCGATTGCTATATTTTTACATTCAGGGAGAACTAATGTGCAGAATTTAAAGTGCAGCAGTTTGCCTGTTGTTGGTTTAATCATCGGCAACTAAGCCTCTCATTACAGACTAGTATATTTTCTGGATACACTATTCCCCTAGTAGAGCATCTCAATATCAATGATGAAGGGGTGGGCAATTGAATATTAATAGTTTTGATAAACAGTACAGCTGCCATATTAACTAGAAGATTAGAAAGCTGCTTCTCTTTAAGTGCCTTTATATTTTACTCTTAAGAGTTCTATATAGAAATATTATTGCCTGAACGTTTCCATCTGTGATATTGTAAAAAACATTAACTCTTTGAGTCTGAGTATTCCAAATTTTGGTTAGTTTAATATCCTATTTCAGGCATCTGATAGGCAAACGATTTTCTAAATTGTGCTGCTTTTCTGGGATTTCTATTATTTGTCAAGTTTTTCCATTAGTACAATTTTTGTTTGTTGGGTCATTTTTGCACAACTGTATGATGAAAAAATATTTAAGGCTTTTGTTAAACAAAGTAACCTACTTTTTAGCCTTACTATGAATGAGCCGCAACATCTTTTTTGTAATTGTGAATCTGGTATTTATGTAGCACTTACTACTCCTGACGAGTAGTTGAAGTGCTTTGTGTATATATAAAAATTAAGCCAACAGTAAGATTGATATGCGGATCAGGACTGCTAGAGAAGTTTGAGTCCTTTTTGAAAGCAAAACATTAAGGTCGCATTTGAAGTTTTAAAATCACTTTTGGGTTTGTTCCTCTAATCATTTAAATTCTGTGTACGCATAATTTGATTAAATACAAATTTGGCATGCAAGGAAAAAACAAATTTGCTACAAACAGGTACACTGTTTTGTTTTCCAAAGTAAATGTTGTTACAGTACAGAAATTCAACGATCTGGATAGGTTGTAGTAAGATGGGCCGAGAGAATAAAGCAGTTATTATATAGTTAAAATTATTATTTAACGGTGAAAATGCAGGAGATAAAATAAGGATCTATGGACTCCACTCCCGCCAAAATACATATTTTCAAGATAGTAGAGTTACTCATAAATTCCAGTTTTGTGACTTGCCTTATTCATCCTTTAATCTGATTTCTGCTGTAGTAATTCGTTATTTCTTACAGTTTTGATCACTGAACGCCTTTGTTTTCTTCAAATCTGCAGGGACGGAAAGTTACTGAATTTAGGTTACAGTGCAGCATTCATTTGAAACCGGTAAAAATTTGTTTTCTATACTTTTGGGTGAATACAATCTTAAATGTGTGATTGGGGCAAACCCATTGGCTGCGGTCAAGCAACAAAAGAATTTGTGCTGTGAAATGGCCTCAGGAGGCATATGGTGTTTAATAGCTGTCGAGCATTTGTTGATAGAGGTGAACTTAGGATCTGGTTTTTGTGTTTAGATTCTTGCACGCCGATTAATGCAAAGATCGTGTTTTATATTCGCCAGAGACTGAAACTCGATAGACTAGCCATGAGCTCGACCCCGATCCCCAAAGACAAGCTGGCCGGCCCGCTGCTCTGGGTGAGATGCTGCACCTGTTTCCAGTGTGGCACCTCTAGCTATTCCAGAACATGAGCACACCCTACTCCTCGAACACGAAACCCAAGCGGATCCCATTTCATGCCTTTGTTGCTGGAACAGAGTCCATTTATTCATCAATTTTCACACTTTTCCTGGACGTAAAGCAGCCACATAAAAGTAAGTCCACTTAATGTGCCGGAACGATAACATTTGAACACTTTGTACCTTTGTTAAGCAACTCAAATGAGAAAAATGCCAATGGTGATAAATTAGTTCTGTATATTCTACCATTTGGTCAGCCATCCGATACAGTTCCCAAGTCTCGTTTCTAAGCTCTGTTGTTGAAACCTGGGTCATTTTTGAGGACATTTTCCAGTGATTTTTTTTTGGGACTGTGGGGCTCAGAGCAAGGCGTGACTTTGTAAAGGAGCTTGGATCAGTTAGTCCTTGTTGCAGACCCTGTTGTTCTTGGTACCGATCTTTGTGCGTGTGGCTTCTCTGGGTAGAACCACAAGATTACCGGGCCTCTTCAATCATTGGTTTACTGGCATTGGTTATGCTTTCACAAACGCAGGTAATGAGGGAAAGATGAATTATCCATACTGGATACTTTGAATGTCCCAACCTTCAGACGAGCCATGTGTATCTCTCCTAGAAAAATGGTTGAACCTTATTTTTCAGAGGAGGGAGGAAATCTATTTTACCCAAGTATGCGGGTTACCACCCTGTGTTGCAGATCCATGTTTAATTCTGCTGTTGTGTGTACCATGAGCACCTGATGGTCCTTGGGAAAGGAACAGTGTTTGTAAAAAAAATTTCCCCCCAACAATTTTGTCACTTGCATGTTTAGTGGTTTTAGGCGCACACGTTAATTACGAGCGACTACATGCTTTCATTCATCAGAGGCAGGAGGAAGGTGGCCTCGGTTCTTTGTGCTTGTAACTTTTTCTATTTTGCTTATTACTCAGCACATATATTAACCCAGAACATCTACTCCAGAACTCAAAGAAACCACATATCAATTTTAGTGTTAATAATTATTTGAACATTGGAATATTTGTAGTTCTATTTAGGACAATGAAGAGCCTTCTGCTCCAAAAGTCCCATATTTGGTTTTCCCTTTTTAATTTAGAATGTTCTGCCCTCTGTGGGTGGAATGTTCTGATATCTTTATATCTCTTCTGCCTCAGACTATTCCCGCTTTTTAAAGGCCCTCTCTCTTTTTATAGGCCCTTGTCTGCGGCTTGGACCTATACCTTGGGTTTAGGGCCTCTAACAATCCTCGGCTTTGGAACATAATGCTTTATGCATCCATCAGTGTTATCAAAAAAACATCTTTCCCGTTTTCAATTGTCCTCTGGCTTAGAAAAGATAGTGTCTTGGAGATCATAGGTTGGAAGGTGTGTTGTGTATCCTCTAACTATAAGATATAATATACATTTAAAAACAGACAAGGCAGTTCTGGTCACCTGGAACAAGAGCCAATGTCTAAATAAACACACGGATTCTGTGCATTTTCTGGTAACAGGCTGTTACTTTGGAACCGAATATATGATGATTCAACGAATTCCGTTGCAACGCATGTCTTTACCACGCATGCGTTACAACGGAATTCGTTTAGCACGCATAAACCTTTCACCGACTATTTGCGTGGTGACGTCATACGTCGTTAAAAAAAACGGCATTTTTTTTACCGATTTCTCTTAATCGACTCTGATGCCGACGTGACTTATGGTGAGTTGTTTTATTTGGGGGGGAGACCCCCCCAAGCCCCCTCTTTTTTTTTTTTACTTTTACCACATATGCCTTTACTACAAACATCGTAGTAAAGGCATGCGTGGTAAAGGCATTAGTTGTAACCACGCATGCGTTGTACTGCATGCGTGGTTAAAGATTTCGTGGAAACGGCTTAGTTGTAAAAGCCGTTTCCCTTTGGAACCCACTACTCAATGACTCTTGCACTCCCAAAGACCTTTCCAAAGTTACACTGCCAGAGTGCTCTCTCAAGTTTTTCTCTGTTCATCCTTATTTCTTTTATGTGTATTTTTTGGTAATTCTTTGATGCTTTGGCTGTCATTATAAGTGGGCTGGAAAATTCTGACCCTGGCACACATCCTTGTTTGTAGATGGATTGGAATTATGAATGGTGTGTACTCTATCACACCCAGTAATTACCGGGTCTGATAAAGACCACATCCCTTATTAAATCTCAACAGATGAAACCTACAGAAATGTAACAGGGGAAAAAGGCCCTGTAGTTATCTGAACATGTGGGTTTTTGTGCAGTAAACACAAAAATCTGTGTGTAATGCCCCATATTCAGGGCAAAAGTTGTAATAGGTGGTATTTATTGCACCTGATATATTTCTATTCCTTTGTTGTTGGATTTTTTCGGATGTGATAAATATCCCATCCTGTTCTGGGGGAACTCGTAACAAGGTTCAAAGAGTTGTAGGACTTACAGTAGTATCAATTTTGTTTCACAGGCCTACAATTCTTGGCATGCTTAGTGCTGTGGCTTGATAGCCCATTAAAAACTGAAATCACCCGTTAGGACATGGGCCAGGTGACCAGTTAGTTAGGTATGCATATGCGCCTTCACTATGCCTCAGTTGTCATTGCTGTCATATCTGTTTTTTTATTTATCTTTTGACTGTCATTGTCTTGCACAAGCTTTGACGTGTCGGTACTTGCCCCCCATCCCCTTACACGCTCAATGCTAATGAGGAAATTCATGTAAATATAATGAATCTTCCACTGTGAGGGATCCGCATCAGTCATGAAGATTTGAAGAGCCCTACGAACATTCATCAGTGGTACAGAGGATTTTATGCCTCGGATTAAACAAGCCAAGGTGAGAATGGCTCGTTTTTCTTTTTATCCTCTTTTTAATGCCGTGCCTTTTGGGAGGGGAGGGCAGGGGAGCATTACATTAGATTTGTGTCACTGCCAAAAGGAAATCCTATTTTTTTGTCGTAGCCCTCTCTCGGGACACTTCACTCCGAAGGCCTGCATCTCAACTAATTGCCTCCAGGCCTGTGCGGTGGATGTCTGTATTTCTGTGACATTAGTTGACCAGAAGGCGCATGTGTTGGTTTGAAAGAGTAACTCAGCTGGAACCGCCTGTGTAATTGGTTATTATTATTTTTTCTTTTTTAGGAAAAGGGTGTCGTTGAATTAAATATTCATAGCTGCGCATGGATTATGGTAGTAGAAATGGGGCTGTTATGTGGAAGTGATTGACTCGCATTGTGATACAGCAATCTAGTGATGATTATTTTAAATAGTTTCAGCCTTTGCCAATGGTGTCGGGAGCTATTCAAAGTCACAGGCCTTTTGAAAGGTTTAAAGTTATTATGGACAGTTTAGCAGTATTTCAGATGTAGAAATGCTCTCCTTGAGCCAGTTGGAGTGTCGACTTCATATCATATGAGCCAATTTATGCGTTCGAACCAGATACTCAAGAACGCAAGTCTTGGCTTGCTTCAAGTGGATGTTAATTTGAAGGAAATGTACACTCAGTTTACAATATATTTTCTACTAACAAATGAAAGGAGATCCTTTCTTGAGTGATTGTGATTTGTGATGAGTATGTGTTCTGTTTGTGCTTTCCGCTATGAAAACAGCCAAAAGTTGCTTAAGCTAGGGCTAATAAGAAAAGTCCTTCTCTCGTCCGAACATTCACAAAAGAAAATTGTAGTACTGTGGTAGTGACCAGGGGCAGCTAGCATAGTCTTTTAAATGGTGATTTCTGAGGGCGAGGTAACATATAATCTGCCTTGTCTCCATCCGGGTTTTCACCTTTGAAGTAGGCTCTTTAAAACATGTTTTTTGGTGTTTACTGTCCATCATAGTTCATTAGAACAACGAGTCTAGGTTTCTTCCTGCTTTCTCGAATAAGGTTAGTTTTAGGGTACATCATTGTCTAATTAGTCCTCACAGGCCACCCCACCTCAGCATCAGAAAATGGTCAATCAATACCTTATTGAAGCACATCTAGACCAACTCATCCAACTCTGACTCAGTTCAGCTAAGCTGAGGGCAATAAGATTGAGAAAATGTGGGGTTTTAATAACTTCCGTAAGGACTTCAGGTTATATGAACATCAACTGCGGAGTGGGATATCTCGCAGCGTACCACTTGGGCTTTTGAGGGCTATCCATCTTGGACAAGTTGACGGCCACTAGGGGGAGAGCTTTTTCCTCCTTTAAAGAAGAATCCACATTGTAGAATAGAGTTCTGGAGAGGACAGATCTAAATTATTACAATGCAAAAGGCTTTAATAGCGCAGGGTTGGCACCCCCAAAATACTATAAATGGTAGACAATTCTGTTGCGCCCCACTAGTGTCCAGTCAAGTATTTCACACAGCGGCCTGTAAAAAAATTATCCAAATTAACAAGCTTTAGAAAACGTATGTTCAAGGAGACTTGCTCGAATTACTTCACCATGTGATTGGATCAGTAAACTTGTCTTGCATTCTTTCACAACATGTGTGCTGCAGTGGGAGTATTAAATCTACACGGTTCAATTGCTGTTGATCAAGGATGCCTCGCATCTGTTCCTGTAGTCGAAAGCTATTGATTAGCAGAAATAGAGTTCTGTTTTTTATATGTTTATGTGCCCAGGTAGTAAGCCCTGATATTCCCACCTCCTCCACGTCATCATTTCAAAATTGTACATATTTGCCAAAAAGATCTTATTTTATACAACGTTATACAGCACATAGCTACCTGAAGGCTTCCTAGCACTAGGGGTAGTGCTAAAATAAGCCGGCGCACAAATTATCTTGATTATCACGGAGAAGTGATGAATAGAGCAGAGAGATTTGGTGCGACTGAGAGCGGTTTATAGTGTTGGACTTATTTGACTGTTTCGTATATCCCCTCTGTCATTCCAAGATAGTGCATGATAACGCCTCATCTTCTTGCTTGTCAACCAGTGTTCCTATGGAGCCTTTCCCTCTTGCACTGGCTCAGTGGGACTATCCGAAGTGTCTGTGTCAGTCTGTACTATGCTCCTTTCCCTTTCTCATGCAAGGTTTATCTCAGTGCAGTGTTCCTTCCTTAACTCCTGGCCAGCTCGTATCTCTAGTTCTGCTTCCACTCTATGTTCATCGTCTTGTCCCATTCTCTTCTGTTGGTCTAGTCTCTTCTTTGTCTATCCCTCTTAGCTTTATTGGCAGTGTTTAGACTGTCTGGCCCTCAAGCAGTTTATGCGATGTAGATTCTGCTTTTAATCCCTCCTGTCTCCCAGAATTCTGCTAGCATATGGTACACCTGCTTTACAATTCTCTCCTTTTATCTTCTTTATGCTCTTATTGCAGGCCCCACTCTTCATCTGCCGCCCATTAGGCCATAACAGCATCAATGTTTATATCAGGGATACTATGCAAGGTGGCGGCTGACATCTAGGGGGGAGGAATGCACACACGCAAAAAGTTATTTTAAAAAATTACCTAACCCGACATGCTCGCTCCAGACCTCTTCTTCATCCAGGAACTGGAACTGGATGCTGGTACTCCCTTGCCCAATCCTGGCGCTGCTCACATGTAGCAGGTGAGCAGCGTCCTGATTGGAGGCAGGGGCTGCACTCGGGACTCCACAGCGCTCTGGAGGCCTGCACTTACTCTCAACCCAGCTGTTTTAAGTCTGCTGGGTTGAGAGGTTTAAAGTGCGCATCTGTGGCTGGCTGCCACAAGACGGCCGGCCCAGAAGAAATGCGCACTTTAAGCAGTGCATTAGACCGCCCACCCTACTCCCTGCTGCTGTCAGTCGGCAGCGACCCTGCCACCGTCCTGACGCTCAGCTCGGGACTGAGCGTCAAAAATACAATGGTGATGAACTACCATTTTATTTTTCATCTCTGCGGCTTTGGGGTTTAAGTGGGGCTCCTCCGCTCCAATGAAGGAGCAGCCCTGATTATTATGCATCTGCTGTCTAGGTAAAGTTTATTTCATATAATGTAAATGTGTTTGTATTTATATAGCGCCTTCTCTACCCAGAGGTCCCGTAGCGCTGTATTCATACCGCTGTGGAACCCTTCCTGGCTTTCCTGTGAGATGTCCACTCCTGGGCACCCCCAAGGTGAAGCCAGGCATCCGAGCACTGCTGGGGCTGTTGTGGAGATTAAGCAAGCTATTGCCCAGAGTTGCAGAGTGGGACTCCATGATTGGAATAGGCACCGAGGCGAGAATTATCAGGTCCGGGGCGATTGAGTCCAAGAGCCGCCGAGGCGGGAATTGAACCCTGGTCCCGGGCCAGACCTCTGCATCAGGGTCTGCCGCTCTAACCATTGAGCCACGCTTCTCCACCATATGCGTGGGTGGTCTTGTGAAGTCAGTGTCAAGAACCGTGAAATAAATTCAAAATTAAATTCATGATCTCAGGAGTGCCTGAGCAGGCATGTAAATGCAGCATCACATATGCAGGGATAATATTACTTCCGATAATAGTAACTGTTCTTTGAGAACAAGATGGGAAGAGCAAGGCGCTTGTTTCCTGCTGTGTCAGTGCCAGAGACTCCGGCGCTTCAGCTCCACTCCAGCAGTGTGAGGTCAGGGCTGCTCCGCATCCTCTCCCTGGCGGGATCAAGAACCAGGGTGATCTAGTCAGAGTGCGGCCTCCTAAAGTCCAGTTAACTGGCGAGGAAGTAAGAGGCTCGGGCTCTCGGAATTGCAGCTGTAACTGCAAGATAATAAACACACATGGCGTTTGGCCAGGACGTGTGTCTTTGCACAAGGCCTGTCCTTGTACCGGGAGGAGCTCTTGAAGTTAGAAGGGCTTGTAATCCATGTGTGATTGATGAGGTGTGAGCTGTGCAGGCGTTAGTGGGTAATTTCCGCTCTGCATTGCTGCAGGTGTAAAATCCATTGCTACGTGATAATGTTGTCATTTCTTGACTTACTTGAAGCCCATGCTTTATGCACGCATATGTAGAAAAGCAACATCTGGTGGTGTCCAGGGTTATCTGGGATCCTGAGTGGTGTCTATGCCAAATACATACCACACAACTATGATACACTGATTGTGTTCCGTTTCATAGATGTGGCTGTCACACACTGCTGTTTTTTAGTCTCCTGTGCCCCACATAGGAATTCTTATTTTGTAATTGTTCCACATTGAAATTCAACTTTGATGGCGGCGATGAGACTCACTGAAAATTTAATGTAACACAGTGACAATACCAGACACACCAGGAAGGGGCGCCACGCCCTTGATAATATGACTGAAGGGGAGATGGGAGGGAGAACTCTATCATGTGTCAAAAAAATCCTAAAAACATTCCACAAAGGCGGAAGGTGTGGGATCCAGCTCTGTTTCCTGTATGTCCATGTGTCTGCCTACAGCAATCGCCTGTTTGTTACCCATGTACGTGGTCTACAGTCTGTGTGTCTACCTACACCGGTCATGGGCTAATATAGTGCTTACAGTTTGTGTTTGCCTACTTTAAACAACCATTCAGTTAGTGTAGAGTTTAAAGTCTCTCTCTAAGCCTGATTTAAATAATGGTGTAGTGCAGGGGTCTCCAACCTTTTACGTAATGAAGCTACTTATGTTCAATAGAAATCATCCTAAGCTACTATTATTGTTAGTGTTGTTAACAGTGACTACATCAGTCAAGGATAAATTAATGTTCAACATATGCAGGATTAGCAGCAGTGATCGATCACCTCATTGCAGGGTTGCCAGTAGTAATGTAAAACAAGCATTGGCATAGCCAATAGGTCTCGCATTTGGGGCCTTATAAGTGTTTAGACATGCAGCACTTTATCCTGGGTGCTACAACATCTATTGTTACTTCATGTGGACGTGAATCTACAGAGTGAATACGGCTTGCACTGTCTAGCCGTGACCAAATAAATGACTTTGGGGATCGCTGGCTAAAAAAGGACCTGCGCGGCTCACAATCTACTGCACGTAACAAAGTGACGGCAGAAAAGGTGATCAGGAGTATCCCCAACAGCAGCATCTGCCTTGTAGTAGCCCCAAGAAAGGTGGTAGAAGTTTGGCATCATTATCTACACACCCAATGTCCAATAAATTAATGTAGTTATCACATGCATTTGGCTGCTAGAGTGCACACTCCGAAACAAACTGTAAAATGCAATTGTAAAGCAAGATGGAAAGAATAACAAGCATTTACAATGCAATGGTTTCGCCTTTGGAAAAGTTAGAGCTATTGGCATTGTAAATGACAAAATTTGTATTTATGTGTTGGTTTTGAAAACAGATAAATAAATGGCATTGTCATTTACATTGCCATTAGCTTAATCTCTGCAGTCACTCTGCAGTCCCTCGCACTCCCTAGTCACTCTGCACTCCCTAGCCCTCCCTAGTCACTCTACACTCCCTAGCACTCTGCACTCCCTAGCACTCTGCACTCCCTAGCACTCTACACTCCCTAGCACTCTACACTCCCTAGCACTCTACACTCCCTAGCACTCCCTAGTCACTTTGCACTCCCTAGCACTCCCTAGTCACTCTGCACTCCCTAGTCACTCTGCACTCCCTAGCCACTCCAACAGGGAATATGAACCTGCAAAGAGGCAACAATCCTGGTTTTTAACACAGTGGAGCCGTGTGACTTGGTGAAATTTGGCAAATACTTAAGCCTGCTACAAGTATAATTTAAGGACATTAATAATACTGATCACTGCTCCAATTAAAATCACCAAAACAGTGAATTTTAACGTTTTATATGGCAGGTTTAATCCACTTGGATAGATCTTTAAAATGTTTTCATTAGCCGCTCTCTGAGCCCATGATTTGAGAACTATCTGCTATATAATTCCCAGTCCGTATGCACTGTTGTGCACACGTAAATTAATTTGCACAGTAATTAGCTGATATTAAGCCACAGGTATTATTCATGATTCCCAAATTCTCATGACATTGATTTAAAATCTGTCCAAAACTGCTATATATTACTTACATTACCTATGCTTGCGATTAAAACAATATGCACATGTACTGTTTGCACAGCTAAGGTATTTTGCATAGCAATTATCTGGTTTCTAGCCATAGGTATGTTCACGATTTTGACATTTTTATGACATTACTTAAATTTGGCATATAAAAGGTAGTTTTGTCTGGTTAACTTAGAATCTATCTGCCCTCGGAGTTATATCTACTTGGCTGAGCTGCAGTGATCTACCCTGACCAGCGCACTGGCCAACTGAGAGAAGCCATTCAACAGTGAAACGCTGCTCGTCAGCCAGACCCTGAAAGTCGCATAACAATGAAGAACTAGGTTACCAGTTGTCTCCACACCAAACCCTGGGAGAGAGGGACCACCTCTATAATTGATGCCTGATGGGGAGAAGAGAGAGCTCAAGAAGCCGCGTGGAGGGAACGGCTCCCAAACACCAGTGGGCCCGGGATGCTCTTCTTTCTCTAGTCACGTGACTAACGTGTGTTTCAACACTTTGCAATGTTATTTTCCTTCTCACGCGTACCTAATATCTACCCAATGATCCATCACATGACGGAGTGATAGCCACGATCACAAGCCGCCGCGTTCTCCCATCTTAGGTGACATCATTCACTCCCCACTGAACTGAAGTGTAGGCATGAGATTTTAAACAGCTGTTCAACTGCACACCACTCAGCTACTGCACATACAAAATAAAGATCATTCTCTGTTACTAAAGACATAAAACTGGGCTCGTTTTCGGTCGCGTTGGACAGGCCACTAGCTATCTTCTACCCGTGGGATAGTGATGTCATACTGTGAGCCTCTCAGGACTCAATAAACAAATGTGGGCACGGTGGAGTCCCCCCTCCTGGGGACTCAGGAAGACCAATGGCAGGAAGAGCCTCTCTGGCTCGGGTTGGAGTCCCCCTCCTGGGGACTCGAAATGCACAGAAATGCCCCCTTTCGCTGGAGTCCCTCTCGGGGGACTCGAGATGCCGCCAATGCCCCTTGAGCCTCCTGGCTCGAAAAGAAGATGCCACCCGACGCGTTGGAGCGGCCCTCTGCCAACTGGGGCCGCTCGGCGAACAAATAGGAACTGCCCCCAGAGCCTTGCACAGTCACGGAGCCCCCACCAGCCCTCCTTCACTTACCGGGCGGTTCGTGGGGGACTCCGGTCCTTTCTCCTGTGTGGCGGTAGCGCTTTGCGGGGCTCTCTCAGCACATGAGAGCCCCGCCTTCACAATGCTCCCGGCCCGCTACCTGTTCCCCCGGTCCCCCATCTCGGGACCGGGCCGTCAATGGCTCGCGCTGTTTGTTTCTTTTTCCCGGCGGCAGCGAGCAGCCAATCGGTGCGCGGCGGCAGGCGGGACTTCCCTCCAAATGCGGAAGTCCCGCCCCGCGTCAGGCACCGTAGTGCCTGGCTTCCTGTTTTGCGGCGCTCGGGCCGCGGCGGTGATTCTCGGGCATTTAAGAGGGGTGGACACCCTCGAGACCAAAAGTAAACAGTGAAGCGAGGTGGGCACTCGCAAAGGGCGCCATAATCGGGGTGGCACCCGTCAATTAAGAATAAAGTGCAACGAAGCACTCGGGGGTACCAAATTACTGCAAACCCCGGAATCCAATCACCACACGGCAACAGTGGTGACGCTGCGCCGCACGGGCCAATCCCGTCGCGGCGTTTGGTGAGGGGGCTCGGCTCTCCCGTCCAATCGGAGAGCAGCGGGCTCGTTTTCGGTCGCGTTGGTACCGGCAAGGTACGGGGCCCTTCGTCGGGGGTTTACTGATCCCGGGTTGCGGTGGTGAAGCTGCACACAGGTTATTTTAGTGCGCTCTGCTCGGGGAAGGCTCACAAACCTTCAGTCTGCACCAAACACGTGTCGATGGATTCGGGGGCGTTCCCGGCGTCGCGTGACGTCGGCAAAAGCCAAAGAATCTCGGGAACGCCCCCGTGTCTGGTCCGGCATTGATGGACAGGCCCCTCGTCCAATGGCTAGGCTCCATTTATGGAGCTAGCCAATGGGACGGGGGGCGTGTTCCAGAGTGCTTACTGTACTCAATAGATTTCTCTGGAGGAGGAGCCTAACGGCTCCGCCCCCCAGCGAAACCTAAACAACACAATCAACACTACAAGAATACAGCGCCCATCTTAAAAAGGGACGGGAGGTTGTCAGGCCAAACAGAGTAACCAAGAGAAACCACAAACTCCAGCCTCAAATTCGAAATATATATATAAAACGGGCAATTCAATCAACTAGCAATTCCAGCTACATAGTGCAGCGTGCTACCTATATAGACAAGCGCTTCGGCGCCCCACATTGGGTAGTAAGCACTATGTAAATGTTGCAAAATCGCTGCAAAAAATAAACGTTATGTAACATTGCAAGCAGTATTTGCATGAGAATTCACTTAACATGTTGGGGAAATTCATTCACAAAGCAGGGAGGACGAGGGATCAAGTGAAGGAGGAGGTGGGGGCGAGGTCACTATGTATTGCCACCACAGCTTGAACCGGTGCATATTCACACGGTCCAGAGTTTACAAACCCAGAGTTAAGGCACATAAATACTGGGTCAGTTCATTAGCATGAAGGCCCAAGATGGAGAATTAATCCAGTTTATGAACGTATCTTCCATGTCAATACAGGTATATTAATGGTTCAAAAATGCATAATTTAAGTTACCAATACTGACGCGTTTATATAATATTGAAGTTATACTCGATAGTTATCGATGACCGCATTACAAAAAGATTTTCGAACACTGCCAGGTTTAATCTTCAGTGACAAATAACCGAACCCACACGTTGGCACCCCCAATGCTCAAAATGTAAGAAAAAGCATATGGTCAAGAGTTCATGGTCACCTTCTACTGAACACTAAGTTACTTATTTTGTGTGCGCTTTTTAAATACGATCAGATACTGATTGGGCACGGAATACAATCAAGTATGCAGGTTCTACACTAGTTTCACGTAAAGCGTAGTTTATTTCCTGATCCAGGTGTTAACGTCTTCATGCTGTATTGGGTACAGCAGACATGAGGGGGCACGAACACCTCGGAGACACCTTTATTTTTTTTTCTTTCCCAGCTTCTTCAACAGCAGGTTATCACAGTCTAACCAAACCCACCAGGGGGCTTCACATTTTGGATTTTCATGCCCAATGGCTTTGGACTTTGCTGTTACAACTGCAAAGTATTATGATATGACGAAACACACTGTGCACTTGGCTGAGGGCACTAGGCGTCCTTCCGCCGCCTCCCTTTTTCTCTTGAAAACCTTTCAATTACAGTCCTTGTACATAATCTCTGCCAGAAAAGTGGACCCAGGGGATACAAGCTCCGCCTCATTTAAGTGAGGCAACTCCACGTTGAATTCCAATGGCTTGAATATCGATATTGTTTTTGTTGTGATCCATCCCCTGTGGCCCTACCGTCGCCAGAAAAACTCGGGAAATGGAAGACCATCCGGAGCTCACCACTTTGAATTTGCTGATTCCGCCTCATCTGCTGATGGGAAGGAGGGATGTAGCTAGCGAGTGTGGTGCAGCCTACGCGCATCCCACTAAGCCTCCTAGCTGCAGAGTCACAGTGGTACTAGAAACATGTTACATTAGTTCGGGATCATGGACACTCAAGGTGTACACTGCTTCATAGTCTCGTCTTTGTCTGGAGACACAGTAACCAAACATTTACTGTTGTAAAGCGCTCTGATACAATTGGGTCTAGCTAGCGCTATATAAAACTCTCAAATAAATGAATAAGCTGAATGTCAAGTCCACCGTGTCCATTATCCCATAGACAGTTTCCTTTGTATACACTTTCAAGAACTGTGGAAGGTCACATAGCACATCAATCTGCCCGAGTAAAGATGACCAGCTGTTCTTACGCAATATTACTACTTCCTTCATGCAGTCTTTATTTTCTTTTTTTTTTTTTTTATTGGTGCAATGATAATCCTAAAAACATCACATCCATAAGTGAGTAGCAGTGTCGGCACTTACCTGTTCCGTAAGACGTTAGATCCAAGATAGCAAGCATGCGTTTCGTGCTTCTAAGGCCCGAGTCTAAATAGTCACAAGAAAGTGAGAGTGAGAGGATGCTGCACTGGTGACAAGAACTTTTATTAGGATAAATTTGCTTGAGCATAACGATGCAGTGTTAGAAGTCAGTAGGAAGCCAAACCTTAGCACACAACACTCAATCAAAGACACATAACATGTGGACCGAAGGAAAATGTGTCTATTGATTAGAAAGGCGTGGTCTTTCATAAAGAATAACCTTAATGTGTCCTTTGTGAAGTGATAGGCGCTAGTGTTGAATGCAGTCATTATTTGGCGAGGATTATGTGTACCCTCTGTTATGGTCTCTCGGTGAGGCAAGTTTCAGCATTGACTCTACCAGTCTAAGTGATGGTCCTAGAGGGAGAGATGCTCTTACTAGTGATGGGTGGTGTTGCACCCTCCCTCAGGAGTATGAGAGAGTCTACATTACTGCTGAGCGTCATATTATTGTATGCCCAGCAGTCACCACGTTTCTTCAGAAAAGGTGGTCTCTTCCTTCCTGGAACTGGGAAGCAACATATTTAGTGCAGGCTGCCTCACTCAAATTGAGTGTTTTGTCTTTCTTTCTGGACGGGTAAAAGACAGGGGCTGCTGCCGTTTGAATTGTACTGAAGTCATAATTGAAATTATATTACCGTAAAGTGCCTCTTCTGTCGTAACGGAGGAATCGCCGCTGGTCGTGTAGAGTGAAGTGTCAGAGTGGAGTGTTATGGAGTGGCATAGGGTAGAGTTGAGTGGCTTGGATTGAAGTGGAGTGTCATGGAGTGGCATAGAGTCGAGTGGAGTAGAGTGTCATGGAGGGAGTACAATGTCGTAGAGTGAAGTAGAGTTGAGTGGAGAAGTGTGTTAGAGTAGAGTAGCGTGTCACTGAGTGGGGTGTTATAGAGCAGTGTAGAACAAGGTGCAGTGTCGTAGAGCGTGTTAAATAGAGTGGAGTAGAGTGTTGTAGAGGAGGGTGGCGTAGAGCAGAGTAGATTGTCATAGAGTGAAATAGAGTAGGAGAGTGGAATGGCAGAGTGGAGTACAGCAGAGTAGAGTAGTGTGCCATGATGGTACGCTTGGCGACCAATGGTGACTGTGAAATGGGTGGGGTGGATATATATACAATGTAACTGAGATTGCTAGTTCAACAAGATGGAAATCAATAAAATGTGTTTTCAAAAAAAATAGAGTAGTGTGCCATAGAATAGAGTGGAGATACAGCAGGCACTGAATGCTCTTAATACATTCAACCTGGAAAACCTCCTCCAGGTTATTCAGGACAAAAAAGCAGTAATATTTGGGAGATACCTGAACCAAAAGAATACTTCTTGCCACTTGGGCAACATCTCATATGGGTTTGGCCAACTAAATAGGCTACTAAGCAGGGCCTCAGCGTCCCCAATTTTAAGGGTAATGAATGTGACACTCCTACCAACCCTTCAGTATGGCCACCACGCCTTGCCAGGTGCCCTAGACTCAGTGATTGAATAAATTCACTGCAGCTCGTATAGAAAAATCCTCCAAAAACCACGATACCCACGTCGCTCCAAATTAGGCTTGTGCCCAATTACTTGATTGTCAAGCTTCTATGCTGACGTTTTATATTAAGACCAGAAACACCCAAACAAATTAATTAAAGGGCCTACCAGAACATGTATTTGAATCTCCAGGTAATCCCTGGTTCAGTCAAGTAAGGAATGCCATGACGGCTCTCCAAAGGAAAGAAACCACCCTCCAGGCAGGGAGGGTCCTATATTCTACCTGGAAAAAAACGATTAATCATCAGAAAGGAGATCTCAAAGGAGCAGAACCTACTTTTAGAAGGACAGCCAGTGCTGGTTTGAGCTCTAAATGACACCTTGCTGGGAAGACACAACTGTATATTCTGTAAGCCATAAATACGGAAACACGCAGACAGATTCTGTAAACGCGACTGTTCGTGCTGCCACTAAAAGATTTCAAAATCCAGTCTGGGCAGGCAAGCCATAGAGGCAAAAGGGATTGTAGGCTATGTAACTATATAGATGAGTCAAGTTTACAACTGTTAGGTTGCTGCCCTGCTTTAGCACATCAGAGGAGATTATTGATCAGACCAGTCTTCCTGGGTTTAGGGGCCCATACGTGCCATGAAGCCTCCTCAATTTGTTTTACAAACATTGCCCCTTGGATGCTGGTGAGATGTACCAAGTTTGACAAAATACTCAGGCAGGAACTCCCCCCCACACACCGTGGGTGCCCACAGCAAGGGCAAACATTAATAACCAAATATGCTGCCGAGTACTTTCTGACAAGAGTTAACCTGCCTGCCCCTGGCACTTGGGGCTGGCTTGTTAATCTTAGCCCTGAACAGTTCTTGCATTCACTGACGGTTCACTTGATTGTACACTGCATTTTTGCACAAGAGATTTCAAATGTAGTGCACTGTCTGCTTACCTAATCCGCATACTGATATTGCACAAGACATTTTTAATATTTAACAGATTTTACTTCGTTTTTTCTGATTGTAACGTTTTTTATCAACTAAATGATAACTTACTACTACAAAGGCTATATTCTGTTAAGTTTGAAGAACTAATAAATAGTTATAAAGAGTATTGTTGTGTGACAAACCCATTATTCATGTGTTTCCCACGGTCACTGTACTTGAACCCGGTTTACACCTCCATGTTTCCGATTTTCTTTTTCTTCTTCCTGGGTGTCTTGTTGCCTTGTCTTCCTACACATCTTGTCTTCTTTCCATTAGTATCTGATTTCTTTTCCTTCTCTGCCTCTCTACTGTGCTTGCCACTGAATTCCAAACAAAAATGTATTTTGGGCCCCTTTTTTAACAGAGAACATATATCAGTAACCGTGCATATTTCTCATTTTTATTTCTAATCCCTACATCTGCTTATGTGTAATCCCATGCATTCATGCCAGTCCAGGCTACCTTCTTCATGATTTAATGGCTGCCAAGTCATGAATCTTATTCCACAGTTACAGAAACTTTATGATCAAAAAATATCTAAAGATGTACGAAACCTTGGAATTACTATGGACTCCAGGCTGCCCATGCACATACAAGTGGACAAATTATCCCACTCACCCTCTATTACTGTGAAAGCACTCCAAGATATCTTCCTACACATATGATTCCTTCGTAAGGTGCAAGCAACAATATCTCTTATCCTATCAAAATTGGATTATGCTAATGGCCTATCCTCTGTCAACCATTAGTAGACTATAGAGCATTCAGGTTTCTGCTGCTAGGCTACCCCTACATGTAAAGGCACAGACCATAGCTCCTCCACCTTCAAAGCTATCCATTAGTAACCAGTAGCTAAAAGAGCCCTCTTCAATTGATTTGCATCACCCCAAGCCAATAAATGGTAAAGGCCCAGTATTCCTCAAGAAGAAAATCACCAAATGCATCCAACCCAGGAACATATATTCTATCTAGTCTTGAACCTTGTCTAATAGTCCCAGTGTGCACCAGTGTGCAATGAAAAAAACATGGGTGGCAATTCTTTCTCCGTCCAAGCAGCCAAATTAGGGAATTATTACCAGCAAGGATAAGGGCTACTGTGAACCATATGGCTTTCAGAAGTCTAGTTAAGAGTTATTTTTTCTAAATGATCACAAGGCTAACGAGAAAAACAATTCCACTCGGCATTACTCAACCAGCTTAATAGCAGTAGGAAAACATAATAACAAAAGAGTACCTTAAAGCTAAAGGTACTGAATCTGTATCAAACCGTGCAACACAGAAGGGGCATTGCTGTCATAGAAGGCCCCCGCCCACACAGAAAGTACACACAAACCCTGGCACACACAACATCCACAGGCCTAGTTTTGTGAAATGTTCAGTCTCCTCTATTGAGATAGGTTTGTGTGTGTGTGTGTGTGTGTATGTATATATATATATGTATATGTATATGTGTATATGTATATGTGTATGTATATGTATATATATATATATATATATATATATATGTATATACATATACATGTATACACACACACACACACACACACATATTTATATATATATTTATATGTATTTACATAGATTTAATTTTACAAAAAATGTTCTCCATTTCCCACATTGCCATTACCTACTCTCTGGTTCACTCTTATCGTTCTAGGCTCCCAAAGACTTGCATAACTAGATTTCATGCTTCTCCGAGTTTGACTACTCATCCAACTATCAGTCGCCCAATTTACTCATTTCCCATTAATGACAGATCCAAACGCTGTCAATCTACTTCCATCGTAAAACTGAATTAAATGCATGAGCTTTTTGATTTCACATCAATAACCAAGTCACCTAAAAGGAAGACACCAAAAATAATCTGCTACTAAATTACCACAACTGTGGTTTCCGGAGTAGCATGCAACTCTCCGGAAAGACCTTTAACGCAGCTTGAGTGATAGGAAGTGCAATATCAATGCGATTACAATTACAAGACACAATGTCCATCAGTTGTGTCAAGATAAAAGACCCATACTCCGAAGCAGGCCTTGCACTGCAACTTACAAAGACCGCATAACCCCATTTGCATTATCATTAAGCCAGCCATTGAGAAAGCATTGCCCTCAGTAATAGCCGCCATGTTATTGCTCTCTGTGGCATGCATAATGATTGCCTTAGCGTCTGTAGCTTCTAGAGCATGCAGTTGATTGTAAAACAGTAAAGATGGCAAAGCAGGACATCCATCGAAAGTGATGCACTTAATAAGGTCCCACAATGAATGCTGTCCGAAGTTTCCCATTTGCCAGGGCAGCCTTGTCTCAGTTGAGATGTAACCACCATCGCACTGCCTGGAGAGCTTACCAACGATGCTGTTCAGGTGCCAGGTGCCCGATGAATTTAACTATCCATGGAAATGCGTTAAATGCCTCACTCTCAGACTGCGTAGGCCTGTGGGCTCTCCGCGATGCAAGGGGTGTGAACCGGTGGCTTGGCTTCAAACCCTTCTGACTATTTAGACATTTTTTCCCAATACAAATATGAGAACTGTTGTCCCTTCCTGTGGTTTATATCAGTTAGTTGCCACTGTGAATCACCACCATAGTTGTAACGTTAGTTCCCAGTAAATCCTGTTTATGGTCTTACCACATCAACCAGAGAACACGAAGTCCTCAGAGGGTAGAAGTTGTACACTGGGCCTTCGGCAGGTGAAAGGAACTTGTGTTCTGCTACTTCACATGCAGAACATAATCGTAACATGACCTGACTGTGGACTGAAGTTCAATGCAGTCATCCCATACTTGCTGAAATAGAACTTGTTGGTGTTGACTACGATTGATAAGAGTTGTCACGACTGCTGGCTGCTCCGAGTTTTCCGCAGCCTGTGGAAGGTGAAGTCCGAATCGTTTTTAAAAATGTTTAATGCTGGAGATGTGTTTTGAAGACAACTCAAATCCTGCGCTTTTTGTGTTCATCTTAAACTGGAGGTGTGCGAAGTAGCCGTTTTTTTTGCAATGTTTGTGGAAAACTTTGCAACTTTCCACTGTTAGCAAAGTTGTTTGCTTAACTTTTAACATAATCTTTTGTATCACTTTAGGTTGCACATAACCTAATTAAACACTAGGTGCCTTAGACATACTTTGCATAAAACAATGCTCTTTTCTGGTCGCAATGCTAGTCTGCATAGAAAAGCTCCTCAAATGGAACACCGGCAGAGGACTATGCTACATATGCTTTCCAGCTTTGCTGCATGTGGTTAGAGTGGAAGTAATGACAACTGGTAGTTTGTCCGCTGAAGCGGAGGAGCGTCGTCCCAATCCTTTTTAGGTCTCGCTGAACCAACGCGCATGCGTTATTCTGCGAGAGTTATAGTAAGGGGGCTTTCAAAAATGCTCCCAAATTCTGCAGGCGGATCGGGCACAGTGCTTGTGCACCGGGCGCGCGCACCATTTGTCCGCCTGCAGCCTTTGGCAGCATTTTCGCGGCCGCTTTGATGTTCTCAGTGAGCAGCGTGGCCACTGAGAACATCAAAGCAGCCCCCAAATGCTCACCATTTCACTCAGGGGCACAATAAAGGTTGGTAAGGCACAACGTTTCATTGGCGTGGCATTTGTTTTCCTCTCTCCTCTCCTCTTCTCCCCTGTCGCTCTGTTCCCCCTTTTCCCATCCCCTGCTTCCCTGCATCCCCTTTGTCTTCTCTCCCCCTCTCCTGCTCGCTCGCCTTCTCTCTTTCCCTTCGCTCTCTCTGACACGCTCTGGGATCTGGGAGCTTCAAATCATTGTCGTTTCTAGCATGTTTGGCATATTTGCGCCTGGTTCCTGGCTTCTGGTTGACTCTCCGCCTCCCTCCTGGGAGTGCGGGGCACAGAGGTGTGGGGAATCTCGCTCTGGGGAGGAGAGGGGCAGTCAGAGTTTTGGGGCTTTTATTTGCGTTTTTCTTCAAAAAAAGAGTATTTTCCAACTGTTCGAGCACTTCTCTGAAACTCGACAGGATGCTTCAAGTACCAGGAGACATCTTACGTGCAGACAGTGAGGGAACTGTTCTCCTGCGACTCTTACAGTTTTTGCCCCTCGGGTAGGGCTGATTTTCAGGACACCGCCAGTGTATTTGCTGCCCCATGGCCGCCTTCAGCATTGCCGCAGTGTTTGCTGGGACGTGTCTCCTGAAGGTTACTGCAGGGCTGGAGGACCCCATGAGTGCATGGACTGTACATAGAGCCCCACCCTGGCTTTCGATAGACACCTCTCTCTGTGAGTACTCTCTTATTAAGTCTTCCTTGTAACCCCCTCCAGAGTGCCCCTCCTGTCACTTCACGTCAAGAGCCTTCATTTTACACCTCTGTTAGTGCCTCTCTGCCAGTACCCTCTTTTTGCCCCTACTCCTTGTGAATGTCCTCTTGTATACACATCATTTTACACCTTTCTCATTACTCGCTTGTTCAATCCTCTGAGTATCAACGTCCCGATCTGCCACTACTTCTCTTCCACACTCTGCTAGTATTTTCATTTTACTTATCCTCTTAGACCCTTCCTTTTCCACCCTCTGGTGATTACCCTATATAACACCTGTGTACGTGAGTACCCTAAACTTATACCCTCATGTTGCCTGTCCCCCATTACTCACTTTCTGTGAGTAACCTCTTCTCTCCCCTCTGTATTAGTTCCAGTTTACTGCTCCCTCAGACAGTGTACTCGCATTTCACTCTTCTAGTCACCCCTATCTGCTTGTACCATTATTTTAAACACTTCTGAGTACCCTTTGTCCACACTTATCTGTGAGACTCCCCCTTGCACTCTCAAAGTGCACACTTTTCGCTGCTCCCGGAGAGTGCAACGGTGTTGCGCGTTTCATGTCCTCCTGGTTCGCACTGTCCTTGTGACTCCTAGTGTGTGAACTCCCTCGTTTTGCACCCTATCTGCTGAACTCTTTCCCCATTTCCACCCTCTCTGTGAGTAGCATTCTCTGCGTATAGTACTGTCGCATTTTGTAAATTGCTTTTTACTTTTTTAAGACACACGAAGGCTGCCACCCTCCCAAATGTCCTGCGTTAAAATTCGTCATGTGGTGGGATTCAAAAGGTGTAGCGAGGGGGGCACCCCCACACCGAACTCACAATTCGCATTCTTCCAACGCTTATTTTGTTCATGTCTCAGCTCTGAGCTTTTCTTCCTTTTTTTTTGTCCTTCAAAGGGCTTGGCTGAGCTAAGCAAAAAAAAAAAGAAAACCTCTCTCCTAGGGCGGGCAAACCCCCGAGATGGCTTTAATAGAGAATAGGGGAGGTCTTTGCTCTCCTCGGCGGGGTGGGGTCTGCTTTAGAAGTTACTTTAAGCAATACTCAGATAACAGTAGCAACAAAATGTCACTTGTGCGGTGCACTATGCTAAACACTGATTGTGAGCTTACGCCTAGCGCTGTGACAAGAACCAGCTTTCTGCAAACTTCAAAGCCGGAAACGTTTGCCTTATTCTACAAATTGACTACACCGTTTTCATTATTAATACAGTAACGCTTTATTTTGCAGTTAATTATTTATCTGGGAACAGCTACTATTATTTGCGTATGCTTTCTACATGCTTAATTGTTGTTATCTATCTATCGCCCTCTATCTATCTATCTATCTATCTATCTATCTATCTATCTATCTATCTATCTATCTATCTATCTATCGCCCTCACTCTATCTATCGCCCTCACTCTATCTATCGCCCTCACTCTATCTATCGCCCTCACTCTATCTATCGCCCTCACTCTATCGCCCTCACTCTATCTATCTATCTATCTATCTATCTATCTATCTATCTATCTATCTATCTATCTATCTATCTATCTATCTTATCGCCTTCACTCTATCTGTCTATCTCCCTCAATCGATCTATCTATCGCCCTCACTCTATCTATCGCCCTCACTCTATCTATCGCCCTCACTCTATCTATCGCCCGCACTCTATCTATCTATCTAGCGATCGCCCTCACTCTATCTGTCTAACTATCTATCGGCCTCTATCTATCTATCTATCTATCTATCTATCTATCTATCTATCTATCTATCTATCTATCTATCTATCTATCTATCTATCTATCTATCTATCTATCTATCGTCCTCCATCCATCTATCGCCCTCCCTCTCCATCTATCGCCCTCCATCTATCTATCTATCGCCCTCCCTCTATCGATCGTCCTCACTCTATCTATCTATCTAGCGATCGCCCTCACTCTATCTGTCTAACTATCTATCGGCCTCTATCTATCTATCTATCTATCTATCTATCTATCTATCTATCTATCTATCTATCTATCTATCTATCGTCCTCCATCCATCTATCGCCCTCCCTCTCCCTCTATCTATCGCCCTCCATCTATCTATCTATCGCCCTCCCTCTATCGATCTATCGCCCTCACTCTATCTATCGCATCACCACAGCATCACTCAGCACTACCACAGCTTCACTCAGGGGCACCACAAAATCACTATGCGCTACCACAGCATCACTGAACGCCACAGCATCACTCGTCGTCAATACAACATCACTCAGCACCACCACAACATCAACCTGTGCAACCATTCAACAACAACTGGTTCAAATATGTTCTCTCAATGTTTCAAGCTTTATTACAAATGTCACAAAATGATGTTAATATTTCACTTCTGTTATTGGATTTTCGCCACAATAAAATACACTGAACATAATCTTCACAAAAGTTATTTACAAAAGTTTAAGCTATTGCCTTTATAAGTTACAATAACTTTTATTTAAGTATTAATTATTTTTAAAAATTAAACACAATTGTTATTTGTAATATTAATACATCTAAGTCACGTAAATACAACACATATTGCATTGCAAATGCTATAGGTGTCACATTTGCGAAAGTTAAAATTATTGGCATTGTAAATGACAAAGCTATTCATTTCGCTATTTTCAAAACCAACACATAAATAAAAAAAATTGTCATTTACAATACCAATAGCTCAAATTTCCTAATGCGAGACCTATTGCATTACAAATGCTTGTTAGCAGTGAAATAAAGGGAAAATAAAATGATAACAACTTGCATTCTTACCATTTTATTTTATCCTACTGCAGCAGCTTTGCGAGGCTGCTCTGCTTGCAGGGGAGAAGTTGTAGCATCCTTCTAAGTGCCCTCTTGGGCCGACAAAACAGTCATGCCCACTTCACATGTTCTCCATGCAGGCTGTGTTACAACCTATGTGGAGAACATGCCCATACTCCTAGTCAGCATCTGAGGAAGCGGCGAGAAGGTACGTTTTTAATTTTAATGTTATTTTTTAATGCCCACTTCTCCCTGCATCCTACTCCCCTGACCTGCCCCTCCCACCCCCCACCTCCGATCCGTGGCGGCTGCCACTGAATTACGGCAAACAGAGTAAACTATGTTTCGGCGAAGGTTATTGTGTAATGCTGCGACTTTTGCAAATGGTGGAAATCGGGACCTTTGCAAAACTTGGCAAGTTGTATAAAGAGAAAACCCCTATCTCAAATTCTGCTACAAACCTTTGGCAGCGCACTTTACAACATTCACCCATTTATGTCCATTCGCTGTTTTATTTCCAAGCTACTTAACAATAAGATTTGTGTCTTATCCGCCATCCTTTCCAGCAATGTACATGACAGAGTTGCCACAGTGAATCTGTGGTATTCTCGAACCCATATGTTATTAAAATGGAGGATTTCCTTTTGAAGATACAGAATATTTATAGTTAAGTGAGATTTTCACCAGAATGCATCGTTTGGTAAATATGAGAGCCTGATAAAAATGTTGTACATGGTTGGAGTGGATGGAAGAGTACTTATATGGTTTGGGAGGTGAAGATTGGAGAGGAAATATGTGTGCCTGAATGTGATTCCGGTATGGGCGAGTAGTTCTTTTGGGTTCAGTATGTATACAATGAACACGAATACTCTATGAACCTGAAAGGGCCTTTGATCGATGCTTTTAACAGGCTTGTTCCATAGTGCTAGGAAATCTTGTGTGTCTGGCCAGTGTACTGGTAGCAATGGAATGACGTAGCCTTGCCTAGAATTGTACACTAAATCCCAGATAAATACCCTAGTATGGTTATGAATTTACTACAATAAGGAGGTGAATTTTTACTACTAGACTTATTCTTTCGACCGAATGCATTAAAACATGTTAATACTGTCCCCACTGCTCCCCAGATACTGCCACATTTGTTTTGGCCTTAGTTACCACCAAGATGTTGTTTTTGGGATTTTCTCAGTAGAGTAATGTGGTATTACTGTATTCCCTCAAATCAACTGGAGTCCCAGAAATGTGTGGTAACCCAAGAACTGCACAGGGCTGCAATTACCAGAGGACTCGTAACAGAGCAGCCTGGGGGGGTTCGAGAGTAAACCGGCCGTCAGAGGGAAGTGAGGGAGAGCAACTGTTCTTTAGACATAAGTGGGAGGACCTGACCTGTAGGAAAACAGCAGTGGATGGTGGGTGAGCGATATGACTCATGGACAAACAGTGCCCAGGGACACCTGTGTTTATGTCTGTGAAGGCGATGGTATTCATGTAGGTCACAACAGACCCGCGCCACAGAGACTCTCGCGATGGGTCATAGCAGACCCTCGGCGGACAGATCCTCCCATCACTGATGGTTAGGATGGCTATTGAAAAGCAACTGATTCTATGACCCAGATAAACAGAACACGCATACTTGTCTACAGTAACCATTTTCAAGCCTTTTTCATATATTGACTTTTTTAGCGCTCATTGATTCGGATCTAAAGAAGGACGCGCATTTACTGTGCCTACCCCCCTTGAAAATGTGAAGTATTGTGCGGCATTGTGAATTTCTTCGAGCTTCATTACATTGTTTAATCAATGTAACGCCACTGCTTCCGAAGCACCTGCTTTTAATGGAAATGTACTTTCCCGCTCAATGTAGCAGTGTGGAAATGGCTGCCAGGTTTCTGCCGCGTGCACATAATGGGCTGCTCCAAACCCCCCCCAATGCCCTGCGGACTGCTCATAATGATGCCCTGCTTTCCATGAGCGACAGTCATCGAATCGGGGACTATTGAGTTTGCTTTGGCCTATGAGAGACAGATAGTGGCAATGCGTGGCCTTCGTGACGATGTCTTCGCCAGTAGCAGTTCCGCATGAGCCCGCGCCACATTAGTGCATAATGGCCCATGTTGAATTTGCTCCTACAGAACTATGCACGGATCAATGTCATCCGCGCCTGCTTGCAAAAAAAGAGGAAATATTAGAATGTGCCTGGGCGAACGACCTTGAGCTGCTTTTAAAGCTGGGTCTACTCAGATGCTATTGAAACTGTGTTTTTGCATCTCTTTTGTTGTCTTTGGTTCTCAACTGATGTTTGCTTGGTGGCTTTTGGCTCACCTGAGGGGAGGGCTTGTGCTCAGGGACTGTTCCTATTGAAATATCGTTGTGTTTACCTTGTTATATATTTTTCGAAGCCCTTTTACAGAGACAGGAGATGCTGTAATTTACTGTGTATTGTCTGCGGTTCGTATGTAGTGTTCTTTCTCACTGGTGTCCTGGCGCCTTACATACTATTGCAATTCAGTTGCATTGATCAGATACACATTTAATACTCCTGACTCTCATAGGTAGTTTTCACAAACAGGCAAAACTTACTCCAATAGTTGGGACTTTGGGAACCGGACACGGTCAACACAGTGATCACACACTAACAGTTTAGGTGCAGATGGCGATATTCTTTATAAAAACAGTAGATCCATTGTTTAGGATTGTGAAAATCATGCCATAAACCATAAGGCCCTTCTGTGAACTGAATGTTTTGAAATCTGAAACATCGAGTAGAAAGAAACCGAAGAATAAAGAAGTATTCTACGACCAGGTATGCTTTTTGTGGACATTATTTTGGACTCTTCTTTTGGATCTGTTGAAACTTTTGTACCAGGATTTGAGGAATGAACACTGTCCTTATGTGACCAGTAACGTTTTGGTTACAACATTGATATTATAACTGTGCTATATAGCATAACTGTTATTTGCTAATACGATTACTTTGACTAACCTGTACTAGGTGAATTCGATTACCAGATACTTAGGAGCGCAGGTGAGATCCCCCATTGTCTAATCTTATTCCCCAAACACATGTGTGGTTTTGCGGGTAGTCTGGTAACCACCCTTTTCTCACCTAGCTGCACCATTGATTCACAAATATAGTGTGGATTCCTGGAGATATTTTGAGCGTCCTTACCTGCATGGTTACCAGTGGTATTTGTTCAAACTAAAAACTACCTATTTGCTTTTGGTTGGGTACAAGGCTGAAGGCACTGCAGAAGTTCTACTGGGTTGACCCTCTCCTGATCAACTTGCCTGCATTGAAACATGAGCGGGAACAAGGAGTCAATATCACCTTGCCTTCGCGGACCCAGAAACCAAAAGAGGATTACCAGCATCTTCAAGTGCATGTACTCTTGGTGGTAATTTTGCTTCGTGAGCACACTCCTTCCCTGCACCACTTTATATAGTTTCTTCCTTTTTTTTTTTAGACTTTTATATAGCGTGAACTAGACCCGAGACATTGGGTATCAGAGCGCTTTACATGAGCACCAGTTTAGTTAAAGAGGAACACATTCATTTTTGTTAGGCACGGGGAGATTACGTGATTTGCCCAGAATCACAGGATGTTGAGCGTCGTTGCTGAAAATCGAACCCAGTTCCCCAGGTCCGAGGTCAACCGCTCTAGCCGCAAGGCTACATCATCTCCCCTTCTTTGTACCCTACATTTTCATGCAGCTGTCCAGCATATGGTTGGTCTCTCCAGTAACCAAACTGAGATGGACCAGAGCAGCATCTGCATGCTCACAGCTCCCTTTGCTTGTCGGCCACAAACCCTTTGATTCTGTGGATCAGACACCAGTCTAGTCCCCTTTCATCGATGAAGGTTAGCCCCACCTTGCGTCTAGGCCATCTAACTAGGAGTCACTTGGACAACCAGGTTGCGAAATACCATCTTTTTAAGGGACCAGCAATTTTTGGCCCTAAAGAGTTTATCCTCTTTTTTTTGTACCAATAGAGTTAGCAACTCTTCCCCCATTTTAGTGAAGGACTAATTTCAATTCTCACTCATATGTAGAAAGCGAGCGAAACTAGGCCCAGTCTTTCATTTTCATTGTCAACCAGTTAAACCCCCACATCGCCCAGCTGTTAAAAATGTATTTGAAGATGTGAAAAGGAATGTTTGGACTTGCTCAGTGGACATTCTTTGAATCTTCAGGATACCTATTTTGGCTTACTTTAACATGCCTGTCATGAAGAAGCACAAGACGTATCTCCAATTCACAGTGGGAGACCACCATTAGCAGTACAGGACACAGTTCTTTGTTCAAGTTGGTGTGTCTGCTCGATACTTGAGTTGGAAATCCCTCAAGAAGTCATTGAGCCCATTTGTAATGCCCTGAGTCATCCATCCGCAGGGAGTTTACCAATTCAACTCCAAATGCAAGCAGGATGATAAGCATGAGGCCAGTTCCCTGAGGCTGAACTAGATTGGGGAATTTCTGTATTCTTTTACCCCTACTCCTTTGCTTGTAAAGATTTTCGAAAAAATCCATGAACCCACGGTGTTCTGTGATCATGATCCCGCCATTCTGGTTGCCAAGTCTGGCACTTGGACCTACTCTACTTTCTTCATAGAAGCCTACCAAAGACGAGGCAGCGCACGTACTACACTCCTCATTACTAGCCCTTAGCTTGAATGAATAAGGAGAAGCCACTTCAATAACTAGACTTGTGCCCAGAGAACCTTCTGCCCTGACAGATGACTAAAAGCTCCCCACTAGAACACGCTGCAAAACCGAATAACTTTGATTCGGTCATTGAACGTTAGAAATGAATATCAAGCCACGTACCCGCTCCGTAGATGATATGATGTCTTTTCTGCTCTACATGGCTGAAAAAAGGGGCACAAACGAATACTTGTATGCCCATCTTACGGCAATTGAAGCGCACTGTAACATAATTGATGGTTAAGGAGGTCATCAAGAGAAGAGTACCTGACAGGCTAGATTCACTTCTTTCCTCAAGTGCGACTTCCAACAACACATGGGATCTTAGTCTAATCCTCAGTAGCTTCATGCCCAATCCTTATGAGTCAGTGGCACAGTGTGGTCATTTATGTTCGACCAGCACCTCTGGGACCCTGGCTCACTCTTACTGTTTCAAGTGTTAGCCATAGCATACATTGCCCTTTCAGTCTTACAGCACCTTAAGAGTGTGACCTTTGTGCAGTGCTTCCCTCTTAGTGCTGTTGTAGGACCTCAGCAGTGTGAGCGTCACCCAGAAGTATCTTGTTATTGATTTTTGTGGTCCATAGAGTGTGATCCTCCTGCACTGCCGTCTCAGAACCTAAGGATAACCAGCTGCTGTCAACTTCCACTAATAGTGGCTTCTCAGTGCTAGAAGCCATACTTTTAGTATACGACTATTTCATTTTTGTTTTTCATAAGTCTACTTTCAAACTCACCAGTTTGTCTTGTTTATCCTTGATAATTGGTGTTTGTGTGCTGCAGTAGTTTGGCCTCCAGAATAATAACGCCTAGAGTTTGTCTCTGGACTCGCCACTCCACACATAATTTTAGTTTTTGCTGTGTCCCTGTTCTAACAGCAGGGATTCCTACAGATCTCAAATAGGAAAGAGCATCAAACTAAAAGAGAGTTAGAGAGTCACCTTAAAATCTCCTTGTTGTTCACAGAGGTTTTAGTCACATTGAAGTTGTACTAGCTTGCTGGGGATCAGCATGGCAGCAGTTTTATTTCACTTGTTTGAGTGCAGTAGAAATGATCTAAGGTGCAGAGTTTCACTGGGTAGTAATCGTGCTAGTTCTCTGGGATTGTGTAGGACAGTCATTGTAGACATTCATTGGTGTTTGACTAAGGCACTAGTTTTTTTTAAAATTTATAATCTTCTAAAGCACAGCAGCTACACAGAAGGGTTTCCAGTGCTGAGCAAAAGAGATGGACACCAAATTAAGCATTTAATACAACCAGGTCTTTAGACCCTTGCGAAATGCAAGCAACAAAGTGAATTTCCTCAGAGACTCGGTAAGAGGGTTCTACAGTTTCGCACCTAAGACTGCAAAGGAACAACCTCCCATATGCGCCAAGCGAAACCTAAGTACTGTACATAAGCCCTGGTTCATCGATCTCCGCGATCGTAGAGGCAGGTAAGGCCCCACCAATTCCTGGATATAGTGTGGGCCTAGTCCAGCTCTAGACTTGATCATGTAGCACAGAACCTTCAATTTAATTAATTTATTAACTGTAAGCCAGTGAAGCTCTTGAAAGAGGTGTGACACTGAAGCGTACTTTTTGAGCCGAAACAGCAGTCTAGCGGCAGAATTCTGAACCATCTGCAGACATGAAATGGATGTCTGATCTATACCTAAACAGAGGAGATTACCATAATCAAGTCCAGATAGAATTAGGGCTTGCATACCTGTCCTTTGGGCTGACCGGGGCATCATCCAGATGATCTTACTCACACATTTGAGCACAGCAAAGTAGGGGATGGTAACCTCCTTCACCTGGTGCTTCATTGAGAGATGGTCCTCTACAACAAAGCTCAAGTTCTTAACCTTAGGAGATGAGTCCAAGAGAGGGCCTACAGAAACAGGCAAATGTTGTGGGCTCGTACCCAGGATTATGACCTCCGTCCTGTCGCTATTAAGCTTGAGGGGGTTGTTATTCATTCAAACAGAGATTTGCTTCAAGCCCAGGTTAATCTCGGACGGTCCACGATTCTGTGCAGATGACAAGGACAAAATAAAAGTGGTGTCATCTGCGTAAGAGAACAATAGAGTCAAACCACAACTCTCCACTATGTCCGCCAAAGGGGAAACCTGGATGTTAAATAACTTGAGGCTAAGCACTGAACCCGGTGGGACTCCGGAAGTCAAAGCCCACGTCTCTGATCTACCATTGGCCTAAAAAAGACTTGAAAAGTTTGATCCCTTAGAAATGAAGTTATCCAGGCAAAGGCTGAACCTTCTTGACCCAAAGCTGCCAGTCTTCTGAGCAAGATGAAATGGGACCCAGTGTCAAAAGCTGCTCTAAGATCTCACAAAATGAGCGCAACAGTTTCACCCCCAACCAGGAGTCCTCTAAGATGATCTGTGTCTCCTAGGAGGGTAGATTCGGTTCAGTGCCTGGCCCAATAGCCCAACTGCGTGGGATGAAGAAGATTTTGGGCCTCCACATGTGTTGTGAGTAGAGCATTCCATGCTTTTTCAAAACTTGGAGAATTTAGGCAGCAAGGAAATAGGTCTAAAGTTCAACCAATAAGTCGGATCCAAGTTTGGTTTTTGTAAGAGTGGAAGAACCATAGCGTGCTGCCAACTCTGTGGCACGTGGTCCTTTAAAAAAGAAGCATTAAGGGGATTCATCATCACATGTACTACCTCCGGGTCCAGTTATTCCAGTTCACAGGTTCTAAGGGATGGTAGATGTTCTGTTTCACTAGCCTTGGGTACAGCAATGGTTTTAACACTTTGTTTTTCCTCATTTGATCAGTAGTTGTAACCGTATGGTGTGTGCTTGGCTAGTGCCCCTTCTTACTCACAGATGTAGTAACACTGGTTGTAAGCGGCAGCAGCCACGGAAGCTCTTAATGTCACTAGCAAGTCAAATTGAAAATTATGTTCCTCTTTACATGTACAAACAGTCTAGTCATAACTTTGTACTAAAAGTTCAAAGTAATTAGTCCAGCTTGTTCGCACCGCTTCAGAGGGTTTTGTTTTTATTATGGCTGTTCCTGCCGCCATCTTAATGTTTAATAGTGCATGCTCTGATAGTGCACTTACCCAGGCTGATTGCATAACGCTGTCTTGTTACTCCCCTCTCCTCTTTATCTGTGCCAATAGGACAATCAGTCTTTTCTGTCTGCTGGGAGTTAAACTGCTGCTTCTCGGGTCTGTGCAGGCGGCTGCCTCCAGGGTGTCGTTCTGTAGACTGCGGTAAACCACACCAGGAGAAGAAAGCGAACAGACTTACAACTTGAATCACCCGCTGCTTGCTTCATTGACTATATCGCCCACTCCATGTTACTGAGACAGTTATGATTGTCTTTAGAAGTCTACTTCGAGACTATGGGTCGGGGATGGCTCAAGGAAAGGAAGACTAGAGATAGGCAAGTGCGTATGTGTGTGTGTATATATATATATATATATATATATATGTGTGTGTGTGTGTATATATATATATATATATGTATGTGTGTGTGCATATATATATACACACATATATATGTACTTACACATATATATCTGTATTTATAGGCGTGTACACACGTGTGTGTATATGCATACATACAAGTGTGTGTGTATATATATATATATGTGTATATATATATATATATGTGTGTGTGTGTGTGCATATATACACACACATATATATGTACTTACACATATATATCTGTGTATATATAGGTGAGTACACACATATGTGTGTGTATATGCATACATACAAGTGTTGAGCTACAGAATCCTCGCGAGTGCTTTTCTTTCCTGAAGGATAAGAGGGAAGTTTGGAGCTGGGATTTATATCGCGGTACGCCACCGCGTTTACTGCACCCGACCAGGAAGTGCCCCGCCTATGGCGTGTGGAGGAGCGAGATATATATATATATATATATATATATATATATATATATATATATATATATATATATATATATATATATATATATATATATATATTGCAACATACCAGGAGTGTAATGATACATTTGTCTCATGTGCATTACATATCAGGTTCCCTACGTTTTTTGATGTGCTTATCATCGATTATTTTTTTTTCTATGAAAGATTGAGCTGTCACTGAGTCCTCTCCACTTTTAAAAAACGTGCGCTTGTGCCTTGACACCTATATGATGTTGGCTCTGCACGTACCGATTTACTAAACAGCAGCAGCGTTGAGGCTTTCAGACTGCACACAGGTCTGTCTTGAAGCTATACATGCAATTCAGCGTTACAAAAAGATTGTATTTTTGCAGGGAGGCAACGCTGTTTGGTTGTGCAGTGGTATGTGAAAAGTCATCCTTTTTTCTTCGTATTCTGGCTTACAGGTTTACATTTCCATCCAAACTAAAGTACTTCAAATATCGGTTTGTAAAAGAAAACACACCGAACAGGAAGGAAAGAGCGAATTACGACTAGTATGGGACGGATTGAGGGTTGGCCATATAAACCAACACGCCATTTTCAGGAGTGTACCTGCTTCGTCGTTAGTGACCCCACTGTAGTAATGTGTCTGCTATGTTTGAGAGGTACTTTGAAATTGAACAGTTCACTTAGAGATGATCAGAAACCTGCTAACTTCCAAATGTGTAAATCCTAATTAAGGAGGATGCTTTTTCAGTAAAACATTGAGGTACATTGCGTTTCCAGCAATTTCTTGCTTTATTAGGCCACCTCAGAGTAATTAAAGAAACTTGAGACTGGAATAATCTTACCCCAAATTTTCTGTAAATCAGAAGCCTGTGCAATAGGTTGTATGTAGCCCATCGAAGGCGGTTTGTTGAATGGTCGATATTGAGGGGGATGGCAGTGTGACGAATCCAAGCCTGATGTACTTAAAATCATGGCAGATGGTTAACACCCTTCAAAAAATACATGAATGTGGTAGACTTAAGAGATGCCCGGCAGGCCAAAGGGATTTCCTACTGAGACAGGAGACATCTTTCTCCACCTACCCAAAGTGTTATGTTAAGCAATACAAATTCCGAAGGTCACTTTTGTGCGTAGACACCTTGATGCTGAAGAGGAAGGGACTATGTGTAGATTTATCCAAGCCTAGGAATACATTGAGTTCCTTAATTGGGCATTCCTCACCCGAAGGCGATCATATAGCCTTGGCTGAGAAATTGAATGAGAGCCAATCGTCGAAAGGCGCGCTTCCTGTTCCTTGCGTTTGTGCAAATATATACTGGAATGGAAGCAAATTTGTTCAGTATGTGTCTGTAGGACAAATTCAGCTTTTCATCCTTAATAAATTGAGTATCTTTTAACAGGGTACTAGTGCAACATGTGTTATTTACAGATCTTACAGCTGGCAAACACTGCTGAAAAAAAGTTACTGTTTAGATGCAGTGTTTTTTTGAATGACCTTGACTCTATTTGCCTGTTATCTATATTGTCAAATGTTGTTTTCTCCTTGTGTTATTTACCACTACATATAAAATATTCTGTATCTTACATGCATTGTAATTAATCAGTTAAGGTAGAATCAATCCTAGTGCTGGTGTCGGTGGTGCATTACGTCAGGACATCTCCTGGTCTATATCGATATCTTATGTAAACAATAATTTGTAAAGTCAGTGGGTCCAGTTTGGACAAGCCTCCCGTGTTTTTCATTTTTGCTTGCATACCTATCTAACAGGCATTGGCAATTTAAAAGTTATAAAAAGGTAACAATCTAAAGGTGGCATGCTATGTTTGCAAGAAAGTAAGTAAAAATGAATCATTTAAAAAATAAATTAAACAAAACCCAAATCAAAAGTAGAAATAAAAGCACACCAGCCTTGGAACTGTGGCTACTTTTTAGGTGGATCTAGACATTTACCCAAGAAATATGTAATCACTTACAGTTAGGAGAGCCAGTGGTTGATGTGGGCGGGCCCATTGCCAATCTTGTATCCCTGTTGTGAACATGCTGTGCAACATGGCCACAAACATTGGCAAAGTCAATAAGTTGCATAGTGGAGAATTATTGGCTTTGCCAATGGTTGTTTTTTTAATAGACACTTGAAGAATAAGTGATGTGTCCAGAATCACAGAAAGTTAAGCCAATGCTGGAACTGCAACCTGGTTTCCCAGTTCTAAAATCAGCAGCTTTGGCCATGAACCCATACCCCGCCCTATTGGGCACTTGGCAGATAGATTTGGTCCCAGCGCCTGCTCAATAGCCTGTGATCCAGGACACATCAATTAATCGCGCCTGGCCTAAACATTTTTTTTACAAATTAATCTGACCTAGTGTGATGTAACTGGTACTCATGTAAAGGCTGAAATGCCCTTGGGCCGCGTTTGTGCAGTGCAAAACTGTAAAGAATAAAAACGGTACGAGGAAAGGCGCAAAGCCACACAGTCTGACTACTGGTTGCTAGCCTGTGCTGTTCTACCCATGATCCCTGGAAACAACAGAGTATGCTTGTTGAAAACATCCTCTCTCCCTTGTCCCTGCTTAGTAATGTGTTTTCCCTAACCCATCAAAACAGCATGGGCAGAGAGCCTTTCAGTCATTGGAAGACTGCTGTGAAAATGCCCCATTTGTATATTGTAGTGAATTTTATAGGAAATGTCAGTTCCTCACTTTAGTTATGACTGAGCCCAGATAATGAAACCTGTCTTCAGTGAGATTCTCTTAACAGTTTTGCCAGGGAAGGAGATTTTGGTGAGAACAATTTGGCTCCATTCGCCTTTCAAAGTTTTCCGGCAGCTTTTCTTTTGGTATGTGTTGGAACCCTGACTGCCAGATTAGCAGCCGGATTTTCAAATGTTTTTAAAATGACAACAGCGGCAGAGCTGCTTGCGTAATGTTACTGGTGATCACGTTAAATGCTCCAATGCCATTGGTCGAGTTTGCGTTGTATATAAAGCAAGCAATGACGAGGGAGAGGCAAGCGGGATGGGAGCAGCAAGCAAGGGGGCAGGAGGGATGATGGCAACAAGCAATGGAGCAGGAGGGAGAAAAAAATAGTACCTAAATCAAAGCGGGCAGTGGATGGATAGTGGAAGGACAATATTCAAATTAAGTCAATTGGATTTAGGGGTGAGGGTGGGAACTCACATAAGTTACAGAGCCGCACAAAACAATTGGAGCTCTCGCGTGATCGTTGAAAGCTTCTTTTGTTAACAGCAGACGCATTTCAGTGTTCAAACCTGAAACTGATAACATGGCGTCTACAGGTACCAGCATAAGCCTCATGCTGCCAGACTGACATTCCCACTGTGCCTAGCTTGCACCGTTCCCTAGCGTCATTAGTAGATTGAGTGAACAGACGCTGCCCGTGCCACAGGGTGGAAGAGGTTGGTCCAAGGTCCTGCCATCAAATGCAACCATCTTGTAAGACTTGCCACCCTGTTATTCCAGCCATATTTGTAAACAGCAATGATATGGTTCTCTGATTTGTATGCATTTATATTCTTTGCATCTATCCTGTCATTTTCATTTCATCATCCCTCCTAAATACAATGTGTATTTTACAGCATAACATAAGGTCATCTCAGTAATCGTTATCCCACGGCGTGATTAAATGTTGAGAAGACCCGTAAAGACAGGCCACAGGGACTCGGTAGTTTGAACTGGCACCAGAAACCTGGAAAGAAACTGTCCCAGGGAGAGCAATGCCTTTCAGCCACGCAAACCCCTGATGAATAGTGGCTCCTTCCTGTCGCTATACATGTCTGCTGCTGCCAGGTTCGGTGCTTGGGGGCAACCAAGTTAATGGGGCCTGGGGAGTATATATTGTCTAAAAAATAATGATCCTCCAAAGTCAAAACCCATGCCCCCTTCCAGACTATTTATTGTATCTCAGTTCCTAGAGTACAAATTTTCTCTAAAAGTTGTAGGCGACCTAACCATAATCCTCTCCATCAAGCCTTCTTACATCTCCCCTCTAGATTGAAGCTGATTGCTTCCCATGCATTACTGCTGTGAGATGGGGCATTCGGAGAGCCGCCACGTCAGTGATTCCCTGATGATGCAACATTGATGCATCAATCAACTCCCTCTTACTAATTTTGCATATCTTTAATATGAAAGGTGGGAAATTAACCGCTGCCTGATCAAAGGTCCTCCTCCTGCTCCTTTGAAAGTCTTGTTGGATTAGGCAATTTTTCTAACCTGGACAGTGCATTCTAAACTATTTTCACTAATGTGCTAAGCAAACCAGTCTTTGCCCTTGGGCGAGCATGACTATAAATTGTCTGTCTTCTTGCATCTTTCTTTTAGTCTTCAAGTCTAGTCTCAGTAGGGATATGGGCCATTGGACGTGCTCATGAGAAACGGAGAGCATCTGTCTGTTCAGTGGAGACTGCACTCTGTGCTCACCTTTTCAATCCTTAAAGATTTCTGTAGTCATGAAACTGGGCCTCTAATCTTCAGCTATAAATCTGCTCACACATACCCCCAAATAGTGCTGTATCATGACTTCTTTAGAGCACTCACAAACCACCAAATACTAGTGCTGTGACCTGCCTTCTACTGACCCCACACCAAATATAATGTGTCCTGTCTTCTGCTGACCCCATGCCAAATAGGTGTGTCCTTCCTTCAACTGACCCCATGCGAAATGGTTCTGTTTCATGCCTTCTACTGACCCCACGCCAAATAGTGCTGTGTCCTTCCTTCTAATGATCCCATGCCAAATAGTTGTCATGCCTTCTACGGGTCCCATGCCAAATAGTGTTGTGAATTATACTGTGCTCACACAATCGCCAAATAGGACTCTGCCCTTCCTTCTACTGAGCACATTCTAACCACCAAATAGTGCTGTGGCCTACCTTCTATTCACCCCACAACAAATAGTGATGGGTCCTTCCTTCTACTGGGCCCACAAGAAATTGCGCTGTGTCCTGCCTTCTACTCACCCCACGCCAAATAGTCCTGAGTCCTGCCTTCTTTAGAACTCACGATTACCACAAAACACCTGCTGTAAATCTCCAGATGCACAGTGACTAGCAGTACGCATCGATGGTGGATGACAGAATTGGGGCAGCGGGCCAGTATGCACAATTCAGTAGCTTTATGAAAATAAATCTTATATCAGACTGGCTGGAAGGGAGGACGGTTGCTCCCAACTGGCTTGACAAAGGAATTTAAATTATTTATTTTCTTTAGAACTTGTTTGTAGCGCCACTTGTCACCTTGGCCACTTTAGAACGCTAGGAGAAAACATTCAGAATGAGGAACCGGGAGAAGGGGTTTAGAGCCCAGATGAATGAGAGAAATGGGCCTCGATCCAGGGTTCTTCGGTCACACCACTCGATGAGGCCGATGCCTAGTCTAAACCTGATCTGACTAACTCAATTTTAAAACATGTCCTCAGTTGAAGGTAACTGAACACAGATCACAGAAGAGTCAACTCTCTTTTCCACTAGTGATGCCATGTCATGTGCTTGTTCTAGGGTGCATAGAGGGCTTAGGGTGGAACCAAGAGATTGCAGTGCTGCTACGTCATGCTCTCTTCTAGGCATTTGTATAGTGTGCTGGCTCCCTTGGCCATGTCCTTGTAAGGCTGTCGGCTGTCTGCAGGTACCGGAGCTTGGGATGCTGGGGTTTCCGCCACCGACCGTGTTAAGTGGTGCTATTTATGGGTGCTTTCGTGGTGGTCAGTGGCGTGTTGGGTTGTAGTATTGTGTTCACTGATCTTTGAGTGTGTGATTCCAGTGTCTATGAGAGGTCTGCCTGGCATGCAGAATGGACCTTGAGATGCTAGTTTCCTGTTTCTTTGTAAATGAAATTGCAAACACCAGTAAAAATGCCCAGACGTAAATAATGCTGATATAAATGTAATCAACATCTACAAGCTGTGGCATTTTATCTTAGCTTGCTTGATATGGTGGCAACTTCTTTTGAAGTGCAGATGTTTCCAGCAGTTTATTTAAGCCTTTATCTAGAATGGGGTGTTGGCGCGCGGAGTGTGGAGACGAATACCTTATCTGTTGATACCCACAGTAATATAAAGGTGTTGGGAGTGATTTGTTATTCCTGCATGCTATTTTAATCGCTTAATCCTTCCTGGGTTCCCGCCTTGAAATCGAGCTTCTTGTCATTGGCTTTTGCTGGATTGATATGCCTATTATTTCGGAAACTTGAATCGCCACAATTATCTTTTAAGTCGACACATGATTGATTTCAGGCATTACACATTTGGGGGGAGTTTGCAAACATTTGCCTTTCTCACTGGCGCTTTGATGGGAGGGAACAAAAAGAGCTGCCAACACGTCCACCATTCCTTGAGAAATGATGGCTGGAGATTGTGGCTTTTTGATCAAGCACCTTTTAAGAGACTCCCTGCACTTCCTTGCGTTTGCCAGGGGGCTGTGCGGTATCACACCAAGATGCCGCTGAAAGAGAGACAAACATTCTTATCCTCGGTTGCAGCATAACTAAAATACCTCGGTATCTCTACTTGGCCTTGTGGTTTCCATTACATTTCTTGAGGTCCTTTGAAAGTTTCCTTCTCCTCCTTCCCCACGTTTTCAAAACCTTGTCACTCATTTCCTGCTGTGCAGTTGCCCATTAGTAACTCAGAAATGTACTATAGGCCTACATAATTCCAATGTTTATGCACTTTTTCCTTTTTGTTTTAAAACATTTAAAACATAGGATTTACACTTCCAACTCATTACATAGTTCCAGTAAATGAAATACGATTGTCACATCGTAATTCCCACAATAGATTTTAAAAATATCAATGCCTGGTTACAAGCTAGAAGGGGTGTGTTGAGTGTTGCCTACCGGGATTCTTAAATTATTCAAGAGAAAGCAAAGGAAATCCTCAGAACGGTCTTAGTCCTTTTTAAAGAAGCACAAAGGCTCCCTCATTACACCATCTTTTGTCAGAAATTAGACAACATTCCACTGGTGAGTGGATAGAAGGTGAAATAAATAGCAGAAGGCCAAGACCAGCCATAGCCTGGACAGCCTCACTTCTGCTCAAGGTCCAGAATGTCATCCACCTCGTTACCCTGACAACTAACCTCTCACTCAATATTTGAACAATCTTTATTGAACTAACAACCATTATTCAACCCAGAAGTGGTGTGACTATTCTGAAACTATTCATTACTAATGCGCACTGCACATAAAGCAATCCATCGTTCATGGGGATTGTGACACGTGTCTGTATTTTAAGTGCCTGCGCTTTAGAATACCCCTTAAGTAAATAGTTATTTCTAAGTGCTTTGTGTAGCACCTCCATGTCACCTTTTGTCTACTTCAAGCACCATATATAAAGGAAGACAGAAAGAAAGGTTCGTTTGTGTCGAAAAATATCAGAATCAGAAGAGCATTGCTAAGAGCCTGTTACTATCATTTCTGGGAAACCTCAAGTGCCGTGCATCTCCAGGAATGTACTGCACTTTGCTTTATAAATGTCATTAAATTTAGATTATTAAGATAGATACTTATAGAGTGCGTGACCATCTGTAGATGATCTGCTGGCTCACGGAGGCGTCATTTAGGAGTTGCAGGGCTAGTACTCCTGGCAATCACCTTGGTACTTAACACTAACCTCTTCCTACCTCTGGCACTGCCCTCTTTTTTAAGCGTTGCAGTGGTAGTGGCATGCATTAAAACTGGGAAAGCCCAGAGTTGTCAAACTACGCTGTTACCAGTCCAACCCTATCCCGGGTGGCGCTGTCCTATAACACTTTGATTTGAGGAGCTGGGGTGCCAGGCATAGACATAACAATGAATGGGAAAGGTATATGCAAAGTGTGCGGTCCCTCAAACCACTAAGATGAAGTGACCAGACAACTTTACCATCCAACCTGAGATCACAAGAGCTTTTCCTCTCTGTCTCAAGGTTTCACCCAAGAGGCAGGTCACAGCCAAGCCCAATGAAGGGTATGGCTGCCCAAGACGCTGATCTGTTATAGACACCCTCATCAAGCTTGGTTTCGAGATGGGGAAAATAAGAAGACAGGTATTTGTAAATTCAACACAAAATTCTCTTAGATTCTGCAGTGTGTTTTTTAACCCAACCAAAAATGTGTCTCTCTTACCCTATTTCTCCTCCAAGCATTTCCGGAAGGCAAGAATGAGGAAATATTAGGATCCACCTCAAAGAGGTTCAGAGGAAAGTGTTCCCAAACTTAGTAGGGCATACACAGTGTTTGCTTAAATACCCTTCACACACCAAAAGGGCCCTTGGTGTCATGCTTCATCATAGGGGTCTTCCCGCCCTCTGCGGGACGGGGTGTGCTATGACTAGCGACTACGCTGGAGCAATGTTATTGTAGTGCTATGTGTGGTGTATGGGTAGTGAGAGGAAGCGGCTGCATAAATGCGCCTTCAACCGCGCTCTCCTTCAAACCACGGAGCCTGCGGGATGGCGTGAGTCGAGGCGAGGACATCCTAACACCTAAGTCAGTGGCCAATTCCTCCGCCCCGTTAAAGAAGGCTCATGGAGCACTGACTCCTACCACTTCTAGCTTATTTTCAGAAATACTGACTGAGCTTACATGTTAACAATACCGACTGGGTACTGTATTTAATAGCACTTACTGTACATAGCATACTTTTTATTCTGCACCAATTGATAGCAACATAGTGAGCACTGAAGGGATCATCTTTAGTCCTGATGAAGAAGCCTTGATGCTTCGAAACATGTTGACTTGCCTGGTAGTATCCACACATTAAAATGCGGGATATCACCGAACTACCATTTTAATAGTACCAGCCTATGACCTATTAAATTCTTTACGTCTATAAGGCCAGGTACCTTTTAACCCACTCACTTCATCCACCCCTGACCCTTCCTCTCACTACCCATACACCACACATAGCACTTCAATAGCAGCGGGACGGGAAGAACCCTATGATGAAGCATGACACCAAGGGCCCTTTTGGTGTGTGAGGGGGTTTTAAGCAAACACTGTGTATGCCCTACCAAGTTTAGGAACACTTTCCTCTGAACCTCTTTGAGGTGGATCCTTTTGTTTTGAATTAATCTAGTTGAGGCGGTGTATCCACCTCAGTGCCCGTGAGGGGCATTGCCTTTTCACTCCCTAATCCTGTTTTTTTGTAAGAAATTAGGAAAGGCACACAGAAAGGAAGAGTAAGTGGCATGTGGTCTAGACGGGACTGTACGGATGGTATGGGAGGAGAGATGCTACTGTGAAAGAACACCGGGGACACTCTCAGCAGTGATTAAAGGAGTAGCGTCACTGCTACTGAAACCACTTGGCAGTGACTAGATTTAGAATAGGAGTCTGAATAGGTATTGCCACAGATGTAAGTTCCCACAGCCACTGTCTTCTGATTACTCGAGGGAAGTCCAGACCTGTTTCAGAATCCTGGGTCTCTGTTCTGCCGGCAGGGAGTATTGCTCCTGCTATTGTGGAATGTGCTGAGGTTCTAGGATTCGTGCTGCACTCCAAACTTGAATTTTGAGATCATATAACCAGGGTAGTTTGATGAACTCCCTACCAGTTAGATCCTATGAGAGGCATGAAACCTTTCCTACCTCCTGACCGATATCAGTCTGATTCTAAATCCTGATGCTGTGCAGTCAGTAAGTCTGGGCACAAAATTACCAAGAATTATCTACTGCACCACTTGCGATAGGGATCTTAGATTGGATTCTGTTAGAATTGTTGATCTCAAAGACTATAGTGAGGATATATTTGCATTAAATAAACAAAGTGGAATCCACTCAAGTGATAGTGATCCCTAGAGTGATGGGGAACACACAGTGTTGTTTAAATGCCCCTCACACACCAACAGGCCCCTTGGTGTCATGCTTCATCATCGGGGCCTTCGCACCCCTCTACGGGATGCGGCGTGCTGCGACTCGCGAATACGCAGGAGCACTTGAAGTGAACTATGTGTGGGGGTGTGTGTTATATACCAAGATGTGAGTGAGGTGAGGTGAAAAAATGTGGATTAAAAAATACCTGGCACGTGGGAAGAAAAAAACTTTATTAAATCCCCGGCTGGTATTATTAAAATTAAAGTGCAGGACGTGGTTTTAAAAGATACGTGTTAGGGTATCAAACCACTGTGTTAAAAGTCAACATGTTTCGGAGGTCAAAGCCCCCTTCTTCAGGACAAGGGTGAAATGCACTTATCCTCGCCTTACTCACATGTAAGATGTAAAAGTGAAAAATAAAAATTACCACAATGTGTAATGTTCCTCACAATGTTTTATATGTAAGTGAGTGTAGTTGCGCCCAGTTGGCGTAAGAACCTGTGAAAACAAAATCATAGATAAACATACAGGTCTCAAAATCACAGTTTATAAAGGAGAAGAGTAATGCTTCTCTCAAGAAAAAATCAGGTAACTCCCAAAACTAATTGGAACCTGAAACAAAAATAAGGAAAAAATGGACACTACAAACATACACACACGCAAACCAACACAGCTCTCTGCTCAGAGGGAATGAGAGCAGAGCAATGAAGACAGAAAGATCTTACTTTAAGTTCCCAAATACAGGACTTCATGAGCCTTTAACGTATATTGGGGAATCCTTCCTTTCTAATCAGAAACCTAAGAGATCAATATCAGGGTTTTAGTAGAGGAACTTAATCAGCAGAGTGCAAAGACTATAATGTAGAACTGCTTCTCATGGTGATCTTATAACTCACGGTTACAGCAACAGCTAATCGCCTGCCTTCCCTCAACGCGGCTCCGATGAAGTGAGCTGCTGAAGGGCTAGGGCCTTTTTATATGCTTGCCTGTAGGTAATTGGTGGAAATTGATTGAATAATGCAAGCCGGTATATGCCCAAATACGGAGGGAAACCCTCCTCGCGTCCGGTAAAACGCTAGCGCCATACGCTGATCCTCCGCGCATGTGCACAGCAATCCCCGATGGACGCATGCGCGGCTGATCTAGCAAACGCGCATGCGCGGACGGAGACGCTTCGTGAACCACACGAAGCTGACGTAGTTGTTTACAAACGCCTGGGAAAGAGTGGTGATCGGGATAGAAATGTCCCGGGGGAAAAAAACCACGAGCCCTGGAAACACTTAAAGGCACAGAGGTGATTTCTGGGCTAAGCTCCAATGAAAATAAATACAATAAAATGGGCGCCCTGGTTAATTATGGAGGTGTACCTATAAATGGGCAAGCTACTCTCACGGATGTGTGGAATATACAAACAATCAGAGGGAGCCCTAGACCAACTCAAGAAAGGGTACAACATATGCCACATTCTGCTGATAAATAGAACCCTATAAGTCCAGTAACAAGCATGAGACCATGCGTATACTGCAAACAAAAAACGTTTTCACCTGAGAAGGTTCCATGGATCGTTCAGAAGTACACATGAGAATTTACTATGGACCATTATTTAGAACATCGGAATCACATGTCTGAACGTGCTAGGTGACTCTCCTTTATAGTATGGTGACTTTCTTCTGGCTGTTTTAGTTTGTGTTTGACAGTGTCCAAAATAGTGAGAAATCAGTTGTCTCTATTGTATGTCAACCAAAAAAGTACTGGCCATGCTTTCGGCTCTTGTTCTTTGCTTCTGAATCCCCACCAATGAAAGAACAGCACCTTACTCCAGGGTCAGACTGACAGGTGGTCATTAAGGACTAGGATGTTGACTCATACTCTCATAGAAGTTTCTGGCCCATCTTCCACTGTTCAAAGGGACCTCAGAGGTGATGCCTGCCCAAAATACATATGCAAAAAGAACAATTGATGAACAGAATGTTGAAGAATGTCAAACATTCACCATAGTACAGAGATCTGGGCTTAAGTCCGTTGTTTTTTTTTGCTCCCCATGCCATTCCAGTTTAAACCCAGCCATATGCAATCAGTCTTCACCCTACTCCGCATGGGAACAGTCCAGCCCGAACTGCCAGGGCCTCTTGGACCCAGCATGCTGGGACCGGTTTCAGGCTATCACTCCTCATCAGCCAGGCTATCCTGACTCCAGTGGCATGGAGAGCACAGGACCCACGTCTGGGCATACCCGTCGCACGCTGGGTGACAAATGCAAAAAGAACAGTTGAGTGACAGAATGTTGAACAATTTCAAACATTCACTGAAACATTCAGGCTGCGAAGATCTGAGCCTAATTCCATTGTTTTTTTGCTCCCTGTATCATTCCAGTTCAAACCCAGCCATATGCACTCAGTCTTGACCCTGCTCCCCATGAGAACAGTCCAGACAAATTGCCAGGCCTGGTCCTCCCTGGGATGGGTATGCCCAGACGTGGGTCCCTTGCTCGCTGTGCCACTGAATTCAAGCTAGCCTGGCTGATTAAAGATTGTATGCCCCGCAACCGGTCCCAGGATACTTTTTTCTGGTCCAGGGAAGACCCGGTTTGGCAGTTCAAGCTGGACTGTTTCCATGAGGAACAAGGTCAAGACTGATTTGCATATGGCTGGGTCTGAACTGGGGTGGCATAGTGAGCAAAAGAAGGATGGATCTCACCCAGATCTCTTGACTGGGGGAGAATGTTTGATGCAATCAGCATTCCACCTATCATTTTTTGCTGCAGGATTTTTCGCCCACAATACATAAGCAGAAACCATTACTAGAGATTAATTGCTATTGAAAAACACATTTAGTACGTTAGGAATGTTTGTTTATATGTTATAGTTTAGTCTTGGTGCCCCTTTTTGTACCTACGAGAACAGGGGCTGTGGGAGATGATAATGTTTTCTAGGATTACACAACTTTGCCATAACTGTGAAGATTGGTTGTAAGCTCAAGATGTGCACTAGACTCTAGAGTACGATATTTTGTCTGAGTCCATGTGCTGTCGAGGAGATGGGAGAACGCCTGGCGGTGGGTGTTCATATTCCCAAAGGCGTCTTGGGGCACAGTGCAAGAGGCTGAGCGTTAGCGGGGCAGGAGTGCATGTGCACCAGGGCTTTCCTGTGGAAGTGATTGTGTCAACTAGAGAGTGAATTAAACATGCCTGTGTCAGACAAATGAGTGACGGGTGTGTGGCTTTTAGTCCAAATTTACCCATCTTTTAAATTATTATTGTTCTTTGAATTTGATACAAAAATAGGCTCGGCTCATACATTTTTGTTAGAAGTATTATTTTCCCGAAATGTATTTATTAAAAAATTTGAAACACGTACGATGAATTTGTACATTAAATCGTTCAAACGTGGTGTAAACCTTTTTCTCTCCCATATCTGAACAGCAACACCCCTTCTCTTTATAATTCGTATATATTGTGCCTCGATTTTATATATTTAATTAGTTGTGCATTGATTTTCGCACATAAACGTTCAAACAAGTCCATTTGAACGTTGCAATTTCGACATAATACATTAAACACATAATGTTCGACCAGTCGTGTTACTGAGTACTAAGGCAACAAGGTTTAGGGTAGAGGCCGTCTAGGGTTTTTGTGTCATTAAGAGGGAAAGAAAAAACGAACAATGGATGGGCCCACAGAGAATTATCTGCCATCAAACACACTGATTCTAATTGGTTTGTTCTCGTGTAAGGAAAAAATAAACAATTTGTGTGCCAATTGAAGTTGTAAATTGAAAATGTTTTTAATTGTTTTGCTTTTGTAAAGTTTATTTGCATATGTATTTATTTAGAGTGTGTGTGTGTAATATTATGAAAATATTTTCTCCTAAGACATAGAAATTATTTAACACGCCATTCATTAAATGTTAGTGAATTAATTTGCCTGTAAATCAGAGAACAATGGCGAAATAAATGTAATGATCGACAAAAGGGTTGTAGCATGAAATTAAAAAGACCTTAGAGAGCAAATTTAGGCAGCCAATTTAATGAACGGGTTACCATAGAAATCTAATCAGTACCCAAGCCATTTCCCACCGCTAATTGTTCGCGCGAGGCCTCGCCTTTGTCTGGTACCCACAGCAGTCTGTGGACAGACCACCTCTGTCATATTTAGGCTGGGGGTAGGAAAGAGGGCTAACCATATTCAGAGGGGGCTGGACATAAGGAGCCCTCCTGGTACAGGCCCTCTCTACTAATTATGGCGGTCTGTTTGAAATTATGGGTACCAATAGCCAATGGGACACAGATCCTCCCTGTTTTCTGCTTGCACCGTCATGTGTGTTTACTGGACTAGGGGAGTCCATCCATGCATGATGTTGTAGTGGCTAAGGGCCAGATGTAGGTAGGACCGGTAAATGCAATTTGAGATGTAGGGCCCTGTATTTTACAGAATCGGTAAATTTACCGATCGGTAAATTTACCGATTCTGTAAAATACCGAATCGGTATTTTTTCCGATTCGGTAAAATTGATATGTAGGTGGGACTCTTCTGAGTCCCACAAGCATTACAGAATCGGTATTTTACCATCAAATACTATTTGATGGTAAAATACCGATTCTTGTGTGCATGCACATGTGTGCATGCACACCTGTGCCATATGACAGGCAGACCTGCCCTTAGGGCAGGTATGCCTGCCACATGGCCCCCGAACCTTTTTTGGGGGTGCTAGAGGGTGTCAAAGTGACACCCCCTGCACCCTTGTCAGAATCGGTATTTACCGATTCGGTAAATACCGACCGGTAATGCCCCATTCATTCCTATGGGCTTCAAAGCCCATAGGAATGAATGGGGCATTACCGGTCGGTATTTACCGAATCGGTAAATACAGATATTTACCGATTCGGTAAAAGGAACATCTGGATGTTCCTACATATCCACCCCTCAGATTTACCGATTTTTAATTACCGAATCGGTAAAATTCGGTAATTAAAAATCGGTAAATCTCATTTACCTACATCTGGCCCTAAGTTGTCCATTCTGAAAAGTACTAGATTCTCCTTCCTACTGGACCAAGCCGTGTGATCCTGGGCACATTACTGCACCTCACTCTACTCTCTTTGTTCCCTCTGCGGTGAAAATTAATAGTGCTAAGAAAAAAACTGGCCCCTCAGATAATGCAAATAATAGTTTATGTTGTGTTTAGAAATAGATGCCCTTTGAGCAGAGAATTATTTTTTGTATCTTTTCAGCACATATTAAAGGTTTGTATTGTCCATTTCTGAGTTTGAGTAACTTATCATTGTTTTCCTCTTTTTGATGTGTGCACATTCCTCTTTTGCAATATTTAGAGACCTATTTAGAGCCCTGCATGCTTTCAATGGTCCAGTGATGCAAGAGGTTTTGAGGGGTTCAGACGTTGGCAAAGGCACCTTGGAGTAAGCTTACGGAAGGACATGTCAAAGCTGCAATAGAGTGGTGATGGACCTGCTGACCACTGGGTGCCCTCAAAGGAATAATCCAGCACCTCACTATACACTCACTGAGACCCCCCAATGATTGGTCCAGCACCTTTTTATACGCTCACAAGGATCCCCCCTCAACCCCCATCCCCCCCTACCCCCAAGGATTGATCCAACATCTCTCTCAGTACTCACTGGGCCCCTCCAAGGAATGATCATGCGCCTCACTAAACACTCACTTGGATCCCCTCCACAGACTGATCTAGCACTTCTCTATACACTCACTGGGACCCCCCTCCTCCCAATTATTGATCCAGCACTATTTTATACACTCACTGGGACCCCCCACCCCCAAGGTTTGATCCAACACCTCTCTACACACTCATTTGAGCCCCCTCCACGGATTGATCCTGCATCTCTATACACTCACTGGCACGCCCTCGAAAGATTGATCATGGTTTCTCCATACATTCACTGGGACCCCTCCCAGGATTGATCATGCACTTCTCTATGCACTCACTGGGACCCCCCTCCTCCCAATTATTGATCCAGCACTATTTTATACACTCACTGGGACCCCCCACCCCCAAGGTTTGATCCAACACCTCTCTACACACTCATTTGAGCCCCCTCCACGGATTGATCCTGCATCTCTATACACTCACTGGCACGCCCTCGAAAGATTGATCATGGTTTCTCTATACACTCACTGGGACCCCTCCCAGGATTGATCATGCGCTTCTCTATGCACTCACTGGGACCCCTCCCAGTATTGATCATGGGCTTCTCTATACACTCACTGGGACCCCTCCCACGATTGATCATGCCCTTCTCTATGCACTCACTGGGACTCCTCCAAGGATTGATCATGCGCTTCTCTATGCACTCACTGGGACTCCTCCAAGGATTGATCCTGCATCTCTATACACTCACTGGCACGCCCTCGAAAGATTGATCATGGTTTCTCCATACATTCACTGGGACCCCTCCCAGGATTGATCATGCGCTTCTCTATGCACTCACTGAGACCCCTCCCAGGATTGATCATGCGCTTCTCTATACACTCACTGGGACCCCTCCCAGGATTGATCATGCGCTTCTCTATACACTCACTGGGACCCCTCCCAGGATTGATCATGCGCTTCTCTATACACTCACTGGGACCCCTCCCAGGATTGATCATGCGCTTCTCTATGCACTCACTGGGACCCCTCCCAGTATTGATCATGCGCTTCTCTATACACTCACTGGGACCCCTCCCACGATTGATCATGCCCTTCTCTATGCACTCACTGGGACTCCTCCAAGGATTGATCATGCGCTTCTCTATGCACTCACTGGGACTCCTCCAAGGATTGATCATGCGCTTCTCTATACACTCACTGGGACTCCTCCCACGATTGATCATGCCCTTCGCTATGCACTCACTGGGACCCCTCCCAGGATTGATTATGCGCTTCTCTATACACTCACTGGGACCCCTCCCAGGATTGATCAATGCCTTCTCTATGCACTCACTGGGACCCCTCCCACAATTGATCATGCGCTCCTCTATTCACTCACTGGGACCCCTCCCACGATTGATCATGCGCTTCTCTATGCACTCACTGGGACCCCTCTCAGGATTGATCATGCACTCCTCTATTCACTCACTGGGACCCCTCCCACGATTGATCATGCACTCCTCTATTCACTCACTGGGACCCCTCCCACGATTGATCATGCGCTGCTCTATGCACTCACTGGGACCCCTCTCAGGATTGATCATGCGCTTCTCTATTCACTCACTGGGACCCCTCCCAGGATTGATCATGCGCTTCTCTATTCACTCACTGGGACTCCTCCAAGGATTGATCAATGCCTTCTCTATGCACTCACTGGGACCCCTCCCACAATTGATCATGCGCTTCTCTATTCACTCACTGGGACCCCTCCCACGATTGATCATGCGCTTCTCTATGCACTCACTGGGACCCCTCCCACGATTGATCATGCACTCCTCTATTCACTCACTGGGACCCCTCCCACGATTGATCATGCGCTTCTCTATGCACTCACTGGGACCCCTCTCAGGATTGATCATGCGCTTCTCTATGCACTCACTGGGACCCCTCTCAGGATTGATCATGCGCTTCTCTATTCACTCACTGGGACTCCTCCAAGGATTGATCAATGCCTTCTCTATGCACTCACTGGGACCCCTCCCACAATTGATCATGCACTTCTCTATGCACTCATTGGGACTCCTCCAAGGATTGATCATGCGCTTCTCTATACACTCACTGGGACCCCTCTCAGGATTGATCATGCACTCCTCTATTCACTCACTGGGACCCCTCCCACGATTGATCATGCACTCCTCTATTCACTCACTGGGACCCCTCCCACGATTGATCATGCCCTTCTCTATGCACTCACTGGGACTCCTCCAAGGATTGATCGTGCATCAGTCTACACTTATTGAGACCCACTACAACTATTGTTCCAGCGCCTCTCTACACACTCACTGGCACCCCAAGGATTGATCCAGTGCCTCTCTATGCACTCACTTGGACCCCTCCAGGGATTGATCCAGCATCTCAATATACTCACTGGGACCCCTCCAGGGATTGATCCAGTGACTCTCTGTACACTCACTGGGACCCCAAGGATTGATCCAGCCCTGTTCTAAATACTCACTGCTATCCCTCCTCCAGGGATTGCTCTAGCGCCTCTCTATACACTGGGACCCCCACTCCATCCTCCTTATACACGCCTCAGTGCTGAATCGTAACATTTGTATTGTGCTCTCCTGCCATTTAGTAAGCCTCAAGGCGCCCTGCAGGTTGTTTGGTGCACTTCCACAACATTGATTGTTGTTCGTATATGGTGCACTGCATGCCTAGGGGCCACGAGCCACAACTAGTATCTGGCCAACAACATCCTACACAAACACCGACCAATCCAGTAGCTTTGACTCTGTCATGGTGAACTGCTCCAGACAGCCACAGGCGTGCACGCACCGCATGGTTGTGGGAGGGCTTGGGATGAGGGTGCACTGGTATTGCAGTGCTTTATTTTGGTTTCCTAACCGTTTCTAAAGCTCATAATTTTGACAGATGAGATAATTAACGAGCAAGTGAAGGAATGTTTCCCCATGACATATGGGGCATTACATACCGCTCTGTCAGGGGCACTGCTTTACCAGGACAACTCAATATGCGAGTGGAGGTCCCGAAATAGATAGGGATCTCTTCGATGCATTGGGGGCCAGGAGTGATGATTATTACAAATATTTTTACAGGTTACAGATATCACAGGTTCAGGCAAAAAACGATCGCTCTTGCTAGAGACTTTATCATGATGCCAGATTCAAAATGTCCAGTGCGCAGCAGCCATTCGTATACCAGTTTCCCCATTACCACAGTTATGCGCCCATTGCAATTTCTGGCTCTGCATTTGCTGGTTTCTACATTTTCTTGGTAAATGACTGCTAATGATCAGATTCACCCAGCTAGGGACACCTAGCCATGCCCGTGGTAGTTGGCACGCAGCAGCTACGATGCATTCGCATGTCGCTTTTCACATTGCCCAGCTTCTAGATAGCTCAGCTTCGCACAAATTATCATGCCACTTTTACCAGTTACCGGCAGTGATGTGTGCCTTTGAACATGTCCTCACTCTGTCCCTCTGTTGAGCACACGTTGCATTGCACTTTCTTCACAAGGGGCTGGTTAGCAAAGGACGCAGAGGCAAGTGGAGGGGACATCATGGGGCAGGTCGTGGACCCCGAGAAAGGAAGGGTGCACACAAAGGGATGAGAGATGCATCCGAGTGCAGGAATGCAGAGGACATAGACACGGTAATTGGCAAACTGGCACAGAGACTAGTGACAGGAAAGGCATAGGTCAGATGAGGGCTTGTGATTGGAGTCCAAAGATGCAAGTATGGCGGACACAGACATGATAGTGGGCGCATGACTCGGTGCAGCGGACCCCTCGGAGGACTTCTGGCAGGGTATGAAGGGATGCACACAAAGAGAACACATATTTTGTGTAACTAACCTGCCCAGGCTCAATTATTTTAAAGAAAAGTGCGGTCGTTTTACCTTTGTGGCATTCGATTACCACTATGCCGGAAATAAAATTAAAATATTTCTGTGTAATAGATGTGCATCGTATCTCTGCGTCAGATCTGTGATTGCCTGGCACGCTAATTAGGGGAGATTTAACATTGAATTTTCTGCGGTGCGCAGTCTGCGCACATTTCTGAATGGTGGTTTGTGTGCTTTTAATTGGGCGCTGTGTTGCAGGTGTTCCTCTGTAATTGACATAGCAGACGGCAGCTAAGGTGAAGGTCTCGCGTGATGGGTATAATAAATGCAGCCTCCCAGACAAATGACGGGCAGTGTTTGTAACCCAATCGATGCAGCGAATGGCCGAGGAAACACGAGTTGAGCCAGTTCTAACACCTCATGAAACTAATAAACACAGCAATGCCAGGGCGCAGCCTATAGTATAACAATAGACAATAGTAGTTTTTAGTTTTGTTTTAAAGAAAAGGTCATGAATCAGTTCGTGGAGGGAGGGGTGGGTGGCAGTCCAAGAAATGAGTTAAAAAACGTGTCTGACAGATATGCAGATCACCTTCACATTTATAAATAGCAGTAGATGCCCACCACCATGCCCATCTACCCACCTGTTCTTGACAGAAGCACAGTGATGCACCGTTTCCAGCTCTGCTCCCCTTCCTCCAGCCAGGGCCATGTTTAGCTTCTGTTTTGCCATCAGCACCTGACCTGGGAGAATCTTGCATACGTTCACTACTCACTTATTGCATCTAATTCTTTTGTGATGCAACTCCTAAGCCTCCTCCTCTTCTACCGTGCGCTCTCTTGTGCTGGAAAATGCCGCCACTTGTGCTCTGTTGAGATCCTCCGGGAATGTAAAGAGCGATGTAATAAAGCTCTTTACGAGATCGAATCTTAAGCCTCGCCTTACAAGACTTTGTGAATTTCTCCTGTCACCGTTGGTTTTCCTGTTTCTGGTCTGCCATTGCTCTGTCTTAAGCTTTCTAAAGTGCTCTCTAGAACCCCAAAACTGGACACAATACCCCACACAGACTGCGTAACTTGGCACAGTAGCCTACTCGATTCCATCAGATCCAGGTAATATCTCTAGAACCGGACAGTGTAGTACAGATGTGCCACCCAAAGTGGTGTGTGATGCCAGAGGTGCAGCTTCGATCACTGCACAGTATGTCGCAGATGAGACCAGAAATGAAACGCATATAGTTTTAACACAATACTTTTTTTTATTCATATGTATGTACACATAACGGTATTTTTATAGCGCAGTCCGAGCCAAAAGGCGGTGGAGTGCTGTGTTGTTCAGGGTCAAAGACGACCATAAAGATAATGAGTGATAGAAGTAGCTGGATTATAGATGTTATTGCATTTTGATGTTGTGTTCTGTAAAAGAGCGAGTCTTCAACACTTTCCTGAATTCGAGCAGTGTTGGGGCAGTCCTGATACAGGATTGATGTTCCACGTCCTAGGTGTATAGATGGAAAGGGCCTAATGCCTAGTTTTTCCTTTCTTTTCTGCAGTCTGGGGATGTCCTGTCAGTGATGTGTCGAGAGCCACCACAGATGGTGAGCTTGTATGCAAGATAATTGGGGAGCTGGTGATGGCTTTGTAAATGATGCTGCTGGTTTTGAATATGGTGCTGGCAGGCAAGGGTAGCCAGTGGAGTTCCATCAGGATGGAAGTGATTCGATCATTTATTCAGGTCCTTGATGAGATGCGCTGCGGTGTGTTGGATGCCCTGAGGGGGTTCCAGTGTGGCTCTGGAAGGCAATCATGCAGGGTGTTACCACCATTCAGATAGGAGAGTATGAGAGCTCTAATAGCAGTTCAGAGGTCACTTTCTGGAAGAAACATGTTCACTTTCATTAGATGAGAGAGCTGGTACCAGGCTGTCTTTATTTTTTGTGGCCATGTGCTACTTGAGGTCGAGGTAAGTGTCCAAGGTAAACCGAGTGACTTGGCATTCGATGAAAGTTGGTTTTCAAAGCCGTCAAGTCTGGAGTCCTTGAGCCAGTTTTGTGCTGTTTCTTATTTGTTGTTCTTGGTAAATACCAGATATTCTGTTTTGGTTGGGTTGAGCTTCAGGTAGGCACTGGGCATCCAGGTCTGGATTATGTTCAGGCAGTGTTTGAGGCATTGGGTGTCTGGAACAAAGGAGACTTCCAAGTAGACCTGTGTTTTATCGATATATTGGTGAACAGTGAATGCTGTATTTTTTATGAATAGAGAACCGAGTGTCTTTATGCAGAGGTTCAAGGTGACAGGAGACAGTAAACAATAAGAATAACAGGACAATGGCTGCAGTATGATCTTTCTTGAAATATGGTTCCTAATTTAAGTATATGGTGTGGTGTAAACTCTTAGTTATTATATTGAATATCGTGGTGATGGCATTGCATTTTTGTGGTATATTATATACCCACATACACTGAGAAGGGTGATGTCGCTTCCTTACCCACTTATTTTCAATTGAAATATTGTATCCAGTTATTTTCAGTGGATGCCTTCTTTAATAATAAATACGCTTAAGAATTGATATTTTTTTCTATATGTTTGCTACAAGTAATTTTAGTAGGATGTGTGGAGATGACCTGAGTTCAACTCGATGAGTAGCTGGGGCTGGTGCTGTATGCATCTTGTCTTGGTTTACCAGCTGTTATACGTCTGGTAAGGCTATGCACTATCACAAACTGTTCCATTTAGAGACACCCCAAGACTTTTTCAAAAGCACTTTTCTCCATGTGAAATTCACATTTTTAACCTTGACCCCTGTAGCCGAAGTGATTCCAGCTAGCACCGTTGAGCATTGTTTGATAGACAGGTAGTGTCTGGGCGATGGTTATCTCTGGCGTCTGAGACTACTCATGCACTGAGTGGTCACTGTATATAATATGTGCCCTGATGGACTGTCATAACAGTAGGTTGAAAACTACGATTTCTGTGAGATTACCATCCAGCATCAATCACTCTGCACTTATTTGTCATTTAGAACATCTTTGGTGTCTAGCACTTGAATGTGTTCTATCTCGCTTCTGATAAGAAATATAGCTCTTCTCTGAAACTTTGGAATGTCTCCTCCGTTCTCAGCGCTAGGAATATTTTCATCAAGATAGCATGATATGCACCTTTTCTTCGTTACATTGGGCGATATGTTGTACAGATATTCTTTGCTCTCTATAATATGCATTGTATATTCTCCTGTCTCTGTGATCTTCGTTTTTTTATCAATGTATTTTGATCATGTTTATGGTTTGAGTTTTCCACAAGCAAGATGTCTTGAGCCTGTCTGAGTAGTGTTGCTTATTTTGTTTTCTGTAGGTAGCAGATGCATAGCTTGCTTTGCCTTGCTGTAGGTAGCAGATGCGTAGCTTGCTTTGCCTTGCTGTAGGTAGCAGATGTGTATTTTGCTTTGCCTCGCTGTAGGTAGCAGATGTGTAGCTTGCTTTGCCTTGCTGTAGGTAGCAGATGTGTAGCTTGCTTTGCCTTGCTGTAGGTAGCAGATGCTAAGCGTGCTTTGCCTTGCTGTAGGTAGCGGATGCGTAGCTTGCTTTGCCTTGCTGTAGGTAGCAGATGTGTAGCTTGCTTATGCGAAGCTTGCTTTGCCTTGCTGTACGTAGCAGATGCATAGCTTGCTGTAGGTTGCAAAGGCGTAGCTTCCTTTGCCTTGCTGTAGATAGCAGAGGCGTAGCTTCATTTGCCTTGCTCTAGGTACCAGATGGGTAGCTTGCTTTGCCTTGCTCAAGGTAACAGATGCAAAGCTTGATTTGCCTTGCCTTGCTGTAGGTAGCAGATGCGCAGCTTGCTTTGCCTTGCTGTAGGTAGCAGATGCGTAGCTTGCTTTGCCTTGCTGTAGGTAGCAGATATTTAGCTTGGTTTACCTTGCTGTAGGTAGCAGTTGCGAAGCTTGCTTTGCCTTGGTGTTGGTAGCAGATGCGTAGCTTGCTTTGTCTTGCTCTGGGTAGCAGATGGGTAGCTTGCTTTGCCTTGCTGTATGTAGCGGATGAGTAGCTTGCTTTGCCCTGTTGGAGGTAGCAGATGGGTAGCTTGTTTTGCTTTGCTGTAGGTAGCACATGCGTAACTTGCTTTGCCATGCTGTAGGTAGCAGATGCGTAGCTTGCTTTGCCTTGCTGTAGGAAGCAGATGCGAAGCTTGCTTTGCCTTGCCTTGCAGTTAGTAGCAGATGCGTAGCTTGGTCTGCCTTGCTGTAGGTAGCAGATGTGTAGCTTGCTTTGCCTTGCTGTAGGTAGCAGATGCGTAGCCTGCTTTGCCTTGCTGTAGGAAGCAGATGTGTAGCTTGCTTTGCCTTGCTGTAGGTAGCAGAGGCACAGCTGCATTTGCCTTGCTCTAGGTACCAGATGGGTAGCTTGCTTTGCTCAAGGTAACCGATGCAAAGCTTGATTTGCCTTGCCTTGCTGTAGGTAGCAGATGCGTAGCTTGCTTTGCCTTGCTGTACGTAGCAGATGCAAAACTTGCTTTGCCTTGCCTTGCTGTAGGTAGCAGATGCTTAGCTTGCTTTGCCTTGCTGTAAGTAGCAGATGTGCAGCTTACTTTGCCTTGCTGTAGGTAGCAGAGGCGTAGCTTGTTTTGCCTTGCTGTAGGTAGCAGATGCGTAGCTTGCTTTGCCTTGCTGTTGGTAGCAGATGCGTAGATTGCTTTGCCTTGCTGTAGGTAGCAGATGCTTAGCTTGCTTTGCCTAGCTGTAAGTAGCAGATGTGCAGCTTACTTTGCCTTGCTGTAGGTTAGCAGATGCTAAGCGTGCTTTGCCTTGCTGTAGGTAGGGGATGCGTAGCTTGCTTTGCCTTGCTATAGGTAGCAGAGGCGTAGCTTGCTTTGCCTTGCAGTAGGTAGCAGATGCGTAGCTTGCTTTGCCTCGCTGTAGGTAGCAGATGCAAAGCTTGCCATGTCTTGCTGTAGGTAGCAGATGCGTATCTTGCTTTGCCACGCTGTAGGTAGCAGATGCGTAGCTTGCTTTGCCACACTGTAGGTAGCAGATACGTAGCTTGCTTTGCCTTGCCACTCTGTAGGTATCAGATGCTCAGCTTGCTTTGCCTTGCTGTAGGTAGCGGATATTTAGCTTGCTTTGCCTTGCAGTAGGTAGCAGATGCACAGCTTGCTTTGCCTTGCAGTTGGTTGCAGATGTGTAGATTGCTTTGCCTTGCTGTAGATAGCAGATGAGTAGCTTGCTTTGCCTTGCTGTACGTAGCAGATGCGAAACTTGCTTTGCCTTGCAGTAGGTAGCAGATGCGTAGCTTGCTTTGCCTTGCTGTTGGTAGCAGATGCGTAGATTGCTTTGCCTTGCTGTAGGTAGCAGATGCGTAGCTTGCTTTGCCTTGCTGAAAGTAGCAGATGTGCAGCTTGCTTTGCCTTGCTGTTGGTAGCAGATGCGTAGATTGCTTTGCCTTGCTGTAGGTAGCAGATGCTAAGCGTGCTTTGCCTTGCTGTAGGTAGGGGATGCGTAGCTTGCTTTGCCTTGCTTTAGGTAGCAGAGGCGTAGCTTGCTTTGCCTTGCAGTAGGTAGCAGATGCGTAGCTTGCTTTGCCTCGCTGTAGGTAGCAGATGCAAAGCTTGCCTTGTCTTGCTGTAGGTAGCAGATGCGTAGCTTGCTTTGCCACGCTGTAGGTAGCAGATGCGTAGCTTACTTTGCCACACTGTAGGTAGCAGATGCGTAGCTTGCTTTGCCTTGCCACGCTGTAGATAGCAGATGCTCAGCTTGCTTTGCCTTGCTTTAGGTAGCAGATACGTAGCTTGCTTTGACTCACTGTAGGTAGCAGATACGTAGCTTGCTTTGACTCACTGTAGGTAGCAGATGTGTAGCTTGCTTTGCTTTGCTGTAGGTAGCAAATGAGTAGCTTCTGTTGCCTCGCTGTAGGTAGCCGATGGGTAGCTTGCTTTGCCATGCTGTAGGTAGCAGATATTTAGCTTGGTTTACCATGCTGTAGGTAGCAGTTGCGAAGCTTGCTTTGCCTTGGTGTTGGTAGCAGATGCGTAGCTTGCTTTGTCTTGCTCTAGGTAGCAGATGGGTAGCTTGCTTTGCCTTGCTGTATGTAGCAGATGAGTAGCTTGCTTTGCCCTGTTGGAGGTAGCAGATGGGTAGCTTGTTTTGCTTTGCTGCAGGTAGCACATGTGTAACTTGCTTTGCCATGCTGTAGGTAGCAGATGCGTAGCTTGCTATGCCTTGCTGTAGGAAGCAGATGCGTAGCTTGCTTTGCCTTGCTGTAGGTAGCAGATATTTCGCTTGCTTTACTTTGCTGTAGGTAGCAGTTGCGAAGCTTGCTTTGCCTTTGATGTTGGTAGCAGATGCGTTGCTTGCTTTGTCTTGCTCTAGGTAGCAGATGGGTATCTTGCTTTGCCTTGCTGTATGTAGCAGATGAGTAGCTTGCTTTGCCCTGTTGGAGGTAGCAGATGGGTAGCTTGCTTTGCCTTGCTGTAGGTAGCAGATGCGTAACTTGCTTTGCCTTGCTTTAGGTAGCAGATGCGAAGCTTGCTTTGCCTTGTTGTAGGTAGCAGATGTGTAGCTTGGTCTGCCTTGCTGTAGGTAGCAGATGTGTAGCTTGCTTTGCCTTGCTGTAGGTAGCAGATGTGAAGCTTGCTTTGCCGCCCTGTAGGTAGCAGATGCGAAGCTTACTTTGCCTCGCTGTAGGTAGCAGATGCGTAGCTTGCTTTGCCTCGGGGTTGGTAGCAGATGTGTAGCTTGCTTTGCCTAGCTGTAGGTAGAAGATGCGTAGCTTGCTTTGCCTCGCTGTAGGTAGCAGATGCGTAGCTTGCTTTGCCTCGCTGTAGGTAGCAGATGCGTAGATTGCTTTGCCTCGGGGTTGGTAGCAGATGTGTAGCTTGCTTTGCCTAGCTGTAGGTAGAAGATGCGTAGCTTGCTTTGCCTCGCTGTAGGTAGCAGATGTGTAGCTTGCTTTGCCTCGCTGTAGGTAGCAGATGTGTAGCTTGCTTTGCCTCGCTGTAGGTAGCGGATGTGTAGCTTGCTTTACCTTGCTGAAGGTGGCAAATGCCTAGCTTGCTTTGCCATCGCTGTAGGTCGGAGAGGCGTTATCTTGCTGTGCCTAACTGTAGGTAGCAGATACATAGCTTGCTATGCCTTGCTGTAGGGAGCAGATGTGTTGCTTGCTTTGCCTTGCTGTAGGTAGCAGATGCGTAGCTTGCTTTGCCCTGCTGTAGGTAGCAGATGCTTAGCTGCTGTGTTGCTCTGTATGTAGCAGATGTGAAGCTTGCTTTGCCTTGTTGTAGGTATCAGCTGCGTAGCTTGCTTTGCCTCGCTGTAGGTTGCAGATGTGTAGCTTGCTTTGCCTTGCTGTAGGTAGCAGTTCCAAAGCTTGCTTTGCCTTGCTGTAGGTAGCAGATGCCTAGCTTGCTTTGCCTCGCTGTAGGTAGGAGAGGCGTTATCTTGCTTTGCCTCACTGTAGGTAGCGGATACATAGCTTGCTATGCCTTGCTGTAGGGAGCAGATGCGTAGCTTGCTTTGCCTTGCTATAGGTATCAGATGTGAAGCTTGCTTTGCCTTGCTGTAGGTATCAGCTGCGTAGCTTGCTTTGCCTTGCTGTAGGTAGCAGATCCGAAGCTTGATTTGCCTTGCTGTAGGTAGCAGAGGTGTGTCTTGCTTTGCCTTGCTGTAGGTATCAGAGGCGTAGCTTAATTTGTCTTGCTATGCCTTGCTGTAGGTAGCAGAGGCATAGCTTGATTTGCCTTGCTCTATGTACCAGATGGGTAGCTTCCTTTGCCTTGCTCTAGGTAGCAGATGGGTGGCATTACAACTATACTGGTGGTCCTTCAATGGCTAATAAAACCCAATGCAAACCCCTCTGTGCCTCTGTGTAGAACGTCGTCCTGAAATGTCTAAATATCTTTGGTGTATGTTCTTAATCTGTCAACTATGGGTGCTGAGGTTTGCAACGAATAGCTCTTGGAAGAGCCTTGTGTCTGGAAACATTATTTATAATACTTATTCACTTAAAATCCGCAGCCAAGAGTTCTGGAACCTTTTTTCATGGCCCTCTATTTCATGAGAACTCCTCTTAGCTTTATGAAGGCCTTTAGAGCCAGGCTTTTATGGAGGTTGTAGTTTTTGAACTCTGGTAGATTCATTTTGTGCTTCTCACACTTCTAGTTCCTTCTGCGCCTTGAAGTGTACTTTGTTGCCCACATTGATATGTTCTAAACGAAGAATAAGTCTCACTCTGAAAAACGAATGGTCTCTACCCTGCTATTTTGTCATAAGGCATGTAAAGCAATGATTCTGGGCGAACTTTCACCGCTTATTCAGGATTCAGCTGTGAGCTACATTAGAAGAGAGCAATCGCTGTAAATTGTTTCATAGGAGCTTACCGAAACATGGAACCTCTAAGCAAACTGCCTAAAAATGAGCAATACTGCCCTTAAAACACTCTACAAACATGAGCAGAAATAGATAGTTGGAACAACAGCTTGATAGAAGTACATGTTTTTTTCGTTGATACCTCAAGTTTAAATTTGTTTCTGTATGGAAAACCACTGATGATGTCCTAAATGAAATTGGTAATACAGGCATGACTGACCTTGGATGGACGCTCTTGTGGCCCCTAAAACTATATTGTGACTATAACCAGATCTCAATAATTCTTTTGAAGGCTGTCTAAAATAGACAACTACTATACATCATGTTTTTTTCTAGATCACATTTAACACCCTTATCAAGTCTTGACTTTTACAGAATTGTGCCTCGGTTAAGCCGTGCTTCTAAAGATCCTTCTTCTGTTAAGTACCTTTTAAATCTTACCTCTAAGCCAGAATGTAGTACTATTGAGTCTCGCACAAATCCAGTACCTAACAATTCTTGCCCCTACTAAGTACATCAAATAATGGCTTTTAATTGCCTGTCTTCGAGCTTTATTGACTACCTATCGAATACTTTTCGTATTTAGTCGATCAACAACTGAGTTTTGCCTCTTTTAAGTACGTGTCTATTCTTGCCAATCTCCAGTATTGTGGCATGAATTCTTGCCCGTTCCGCGTCTCTATTTAGTCTTCCTCATAGCAGATTTTGCCTCAGCTTAGTACATTTTGAAAGATGTCCCCATTGAGCCTTAACCATACCATGTCTTGTACCTAATAGCCTAGCCCCTTTCCCCTATCATATGTTGACTTACTGACCACAGCTTGCTTTTATTGAATATTGTATCTCTTGATTTTCCTCGGGCATTTCCCATGTCCCCTGAGCTATCAAGTCTTGCACCATCTTGGCTTTCCCCTATCACGTACCTAACACGTCATGCTGTGCCACTGCCCATTTAATGTTTACTTCTGTGAAATGTGCCTACTTCCAATCTTGCCTATAACATGGCTAACCCTATGGAGTGTTGTTCACATTGAGTATTCATCTTGGCAAAGTTCATTGAAGCAAACGAAAAATAAAAATTGCTTAAGCATTGTTTTCTTGATGACACGAAGACACATCGTTAAAGAGATACAGTAGTAAATATGCAGTAAAGCATCTACATGTAATATTGAGGCTGTTCTGCTGTGTTGTCGGTATCCTGCTGCAAACACGACATGAGGAGCCACCTCTTCGCACTTAAACCGAAATAGTGGTGTATAGTGTGCATTCTTAACGCGTGCTTCATCAGCCAGAGTCGTTGATGTCTCCTATGGGCTCGTCGACTCGTGGAAGTGGTGATAAACCAATCGTTTGCTCTTCATTGACTTTAACAACACCATGACCATATTTGATGTTTTTTTAATTATGAATGTTTGCCCAATTTAAAACCAGCATTCAGTTTTCAAATCAGGTGCTTTGTCGCTTTGATTGCAGACATACATGCAGTGTCACTGAAATGATGCACTTCTGCATTTGCAGTGTTTTCTGCATAAATATTTATTTACCGCATGTGCCAAATAATGAGACATCGGCTGCATAAGTTGCACATTTCACCCCCAAAAAGTTGCTTTTAGCTCAAATATGTTAGAAGGTACCTCAAAGTAAGTACCAAAGTTGTAGACCCTTTGCAAATGTTAGCTGGTCATCTTGTTATTTTTATACTCTCGCTGTAAACTGGTACTATTGAAAGGAAAATATTGCCAAGGTAGTGTTTGTTAAAGTTTCAAAAAAGTACAATACTGACACAGAATGTGCCACTTTGTGCCAAATAATGTGACTTTTATTGTTCGCATAAGTTAGCGAACCTTGCCACATAATTAAATCTTCCGTTGTTGCATAGTGGCAGTGGCCCTGTGTGTTGGTTGTTCGAATCGAATGTACAACATTATTCTTCCGGTTTTTCTTTACACATTAGACGGTGTAAATACAGAAGAATGAATGTAGAAAATAAAAACGCCTCTCTGGCTTTGCCCATCCTTGAACAGAATGTTTTCTGCAGGTGAAATGAGGCCTTAGAAATAGTGGTGCGCTCTGTCATTCTGGTGCCCAGGTAACCCCCACCAGGCTGCTGGTTCATCTTGTAGTATTCCTATTTGATGTCATTTCTAGAACCTTTGATGTCACTTAGAATGCTGCTGTGTCTTGAGCTCATTCTGCTGTGAGCTGCTCCTGTGTTAACTGCCTGTTCCTTCTTGTGGATGTCAAGTTGTCATTTCTTCATTAAAAGCTGTAACTCAGAACCTGCGTTTGGATTGAATTACTACATAATTTCTGGCGACGACTGGGTAACTACAGCTACAATTTTCAACATAAAGACTTCTTTTTATGACAACGTTCACTCTCTCTTATGGAAGTTTGCTCCCTGCCTACAGCTCTACACCGCTGGATTTGCGTTTTAATGGTGCCATTTCCCGATGCAAGAAAGCGACCCGTGAGTTTTACAATTATTTCTTCAATTTTAGCGCTTTTTGCTCTTACCGGGTATTGGATTCCGTTACACGCATCTTTTAAATCGCGTGGAATCTCTGCACCCGCTCTGCCTGCACCCGCAGCATCTAGGCAGCTCAGAAGCGCCTAGCAACACCCAAAGCTTCCATCTTCGTTCTCCGATCCTCCGGAACGCGCTGCATTGTGGGTATCTCCTTCAACCTTGTGACGGAACGCGCAGCATTGTGGGTATCACCTTCAACCTTGTGACGTCTGACGTCACGACGTGCCGGCCGCCATTTTGTTTATTTACATTCTACATCGGAAAGCTGTACTCACGAAGACGCTCTTCTTTTCCTCATATCTTCCTCGTTTTGCCTCGTTTTTCAAGCGGATTCAGTTTCCTGCAGTTCACTAACACTAAGGTACTGAAATATAACCTTACTTTATTTTCTTGTTTTTTTTTCTTCTTGCACTTATTTTACCATCGTCCTCCAGACTGTTATAAAAATTATTTAAACATGTCTAACATTGCTGCGCCACCTCATTTTTTACAAACTGCTGGTGATCCTAATATTGAATGGGACCTATGGCATCCAATGTTCTTAGCCTATGTTGAGGTGTTGGAGAAAGATGGGTGCTCCGCTAAACGCAAATTAGCTCTTCTCAGACACTGTCTTGGTGGAGCTGGCATTAAAGAATTTGACAATCTTCCATCACTTGATGATGCTGGAGACTTAGACGTTTTTGAAAAAGCATGTGCACAAATGAAAATTCGTTTTGGAAGGAAGATTAATACAGTTATGGAACGTTTTAAATTTTATTCCCGAATTCAAAAACAGGATGAATCCATTGAGGATTATGTTTCGGCTTTAAGATCTCTAGCTTGTTCTTGTGCTTTTGAAACCATTTCTTACGAACAAGTGCTCAGAGATCAAATTATGATGCGCACCAAGAGTAAGAAAATCCAAGAAAGACTCTGGTTAGGCACAGAATCCTCTTTAAGCTCTGTCATCAATATTGCCAAAGGCATTGAACAATCCGAATTGTTTGTTTCAGAAATCAGAGGTCAACCACCCAAGCCTCAAATCACTGAAACTGAAGTCGCTTTAGTAAGAAATCACAATCCTTCATCCAGTTCCAACAGGTCATTTCCCAAAAAAGACAATGAGAAGAAAGTAGTTGAGAATAAAACTATTGCTGAAAATAAATTCTCCTACAGGAAAAATATTTACTGTTACAGGTGCGGTAGCTCTAACCATGTTGGAAATTATAGAGGATGTCCAGCTTGGGATAGAGTATGTGTAAAATGTAAAAGAAAAGGACATTTTTCAAACGTCTGTCGTTCTTCCCAAAGAGTCAATTACATCTCCCAAGAAGAAGAAGAAGTCTTACAAAGCTTTAACTGCATTTTATCTGTTGATGACTCAGAAGAAAAAGAATTTCCTTCTTTCACCATTCTAGTTGATAACCAGCCTATCCTTTTAATGATGGATTCTTGTTCATGGTACTCCATCATTGGTTTGAATCTATTTAAAAGTCTCTGGGGGGATAGGAAATTATTGACCTCAGACATATCTCCTGGGGGTTATACTGGTAAGAGAATAAATATTGAAGGTTTCTTCTGGGCTGATTTTCAAGTTGCTGATCGCTTTGCTAAAGGGAAAGTTTATGTCGCCACCAAAGGTGTTGCAATTTTTAGTTGGCCACATCAACGCCTACTCGGCATTAAACTTGATCCCAATGCAAATCCTCCAGTCTATTTGGGAGAACCCTATGTTTTAAGTATCTGCGATGCTGAAGATAATTCTTTGTTTGTAGAGAATACAAAAAAATGTTTTCCTGATGTTTTTAAAGACACTTTAGGTAAATTTGTTGGCTTTCAGCATAAAATTATGCTTAATGACAATGCCATTCCTGTCAGACACAGGGTCAGGAATGTTCCACTGGCCTATCGGGAGAAGTTAAAAGACATTTTGAGTGATCTTGTATCCAAACAAATTATTGAACCCATAGAATCTTCCCCTTGGGTTTCCCCCATTGTTTTATCACTCAAAAGTTCTGGCGAGCTTCGTCTATGTGTGGACCTCCGCAGCCTGAATAAGGAGATCTGGGTAGACAAGCATCCCCTTCCCAACATTCATGAGTTAATTTCCTCTCTCACTGGTGCTACTGTCTTCTCAACCATCGATTTAGCTAGCGCCTATCATCAGGTGGAGTTACACCAAGACTCGAAGAAACTCACAGCTTTTGTCACTCCGGAAGGCATGTTCCAGTATTTGCGCATGCCTTTCGGTCTCGCAAGTGCTGCTTCTGTGTTCCAACGCCTGATGAAAGAGGTTCTTCTTAATTGTAAAGGGGCTATTGCGTTCCAAGACGATATTTTAATCTTTGGTGTTGATGTCGAGGAACATGATCATAATTTGCATTGTGTATTGTCCAATGTGCAGAAGAAAGGTCTCACTCTAAAGTTCAACAAATGCAAATTCCGACAATCTAAAGTTGAATATCTAGGGCATGAAATCTCCAGTGATGGCATAAAACCCAAACTAAATCATGTAAAAAGTATCACTGATGCCCCTACTCCCCTTTCGAAGGAACAACTATTATCCTTCTTAGGTCTTACCGAATTCTATGGAAAATTTGTGAAAGACTACTCTACCATTGTACATCCATTACGCTCTTTGTTAAAGAAACAAGCCAAGTTTGTTTGGGGTACAGAACAGCAAACCTCCTTTGATTTGTTGAAAAGCAAAATTGTTAATGCCCCTTTCCTCAAACCCTTCTCTGTCCAGAAAGACTGCATTGTATGCGTAGATGCCAGCAATGTAGGACTTGGTGCTGTTTTGATGCAAAGAGATCGTTTTGGTGAATATGTTGTTTCCTATGCTTCTAGGACCCTGAGAGATGCCGAGTTTAATTACTCTACAATAGAAAAGGAACTCCTTGCTTGCACTTGGGCTACTCAGCATTTTCGACAATTTATTTGGGGTACGAAATTCACTTTGAGGACCGACCACAAACCCCTTGTCAATATGTTGTCAGCTGGGGGTGGCAGAACTCTCACCGCCCGTTTGGCCCGTCTTGCTGCTAAACTGCAGGAGTACCAGTGTGAAGTTGTCTATGTTCCAGGACGACTTAATGTACATGCAGACTGCATGTCACGTCTTCCTGTCAAAGAAATTTCCAATACGGTTATCTCTGACGAATGCGATGTTGCTTTTTCCCTTTCTGATGTTAATCTAATTTGTGGTAAAGGTTCAGATAATTCCATCACCGAAAGTGTTTGGTCTGATGCCATGTGTAACGATGAGGTTCTCACCAAAGTTAAGTCCTTTTTGTGTGCTGGTTGGCCTGAAGAGCGGAAGTTGTGTGGAGATTTAGCTTCTTTCTTCAAAGTAAAAGACGAATTGTCAGTAATCAATGACATGGTCTACAGAGATGACAAAATTGTCCCGCCTTTTGACGTCCGTGAATCCATTTGTAGGTTGGCCCATGAAGGTCACATGGGCATGTCCACCACTAAAAGAAGAATCCGAGAGTATTATTGGTGGCCCAGTTTAGACGCTATGGTTGATAGGTGGGTAAGGAATTGTTCTCCATGTTCTTTAAGCGACAAGTCCGTAAAACCCATTTCCTCTGGGTTTTCTCCCATTGAATTTGTTTGTGGACCTTGGAGGAAGTTAGGTATTGATATCATCGGCCCTTTTAATTACCAGTCAGGAAAGGACATGTTCGCTGTAGTACTTGTGGATTACTTCTCCAAGTGGCCCGAACTCAAAATTGTTGATAAAGTTAATTCTGAAGTTGTTATTGAATTTCTGAACGAAGTTTTCTGTAGAGAAGGTCTACCTGAAGAGATTATCTCTGACAATGGACCGCAGTTTGTCAGTGAAGTTTTCTCTGCTTTTCTTGAAACTTGCGGTATCCTCCACAAGAGAGTTTCCAATTATTCTCCCCAATCTAATGGCCAGGTAGAACGCTTTAACAGAGTTATTAAGGAATCTTGCCAGTTGGCTCTACGGAGTGGTTTAAAGTGGAAAAAAGCTCTACAAGCTACTCTGTTTACCTATCGTATGTCCCCCAACTCTGTCACTGGTTTATCACCTTTTGAAATGTTGCGTTGCAGGAAACCTGGTACCAAAATTTTTCCTTGGTGGTTGAAGTCAAAGGATTCTGGATATTTAGAATTGGATATGAGTAGAATTAGAGACCGCGTTGGTAAATACCAAGAAAAAATGGTCAGGAACTTTCCCCCCAAATTCGTCTCGCCCAAAATCTCTGTTGGCGATTTAGTCAGAGTAAAGTTTGGTGGTATCATCCCTAAAGGCGTCTCCAGGTGGTCTTCCCCTGTCAAGGTTACGGAAGTTTTCAGCAAAGCTGTCAGGGTTGAGGGCGGTAAGATTTGGAATTTTAGGCGTGTCTCTGTTTGCAAGTCGAATGGCATCAATGCGAAGTTTGTCCAGTCTGACCCCAATCCATCTGGATCTGGTTTTCATGGTTCCCATGAAGCTTTTGACAATCTGCATTTTTCCCAGGTTCCTCTTCCCCTAATTTGTCCTAACAATGTTCCTTTTCAGACTGCTTCGTCCGACACCCATGATGATAGTTCCCAAAATACTCATGATACTGTTTCTCTGAATACTTCTAATGTTGTTTCTCCGAATTCTATTTCTCAGGCGTGCTCAGTTCAACCTGTTAGTCTACGCTGTAGTTCTCGTGTAAAGCATGTTCCTGTTAAGCTCAAGGACTACGTTTGCTCTTAATTTTCTGCTTTTTATGTTTCCCTCTCTTTTTGTTTTTGGGTTTATTGTTTTTTTTTTTTTTTTTTGTTTTTCGGTGGGAGGTGTGTAGTATTCCTATTTGATGTCATTTCTAGAACCTTTGATGTCACTTAGAATGCTGCTGTGTCTTGAGCTCATTCTGCTGTGAGCTGCTCCTGTGTTAACTGCCTGTTCCTTCTTGTGGATGTCAAGTTGTCATTTCTTCATTAAAAGCTGTAACTCAGAACCTGCGTTTGGATTGAATTACTACACATCTGGCGCGGGCTGAACCCGGTCTGGGATGGCACAGATTACTGCCTTGGGATGGGTGCGCCAGCCCTAAGAACATAACTCCGATCAGCACCTCCAAATCCTAGGTTCAGGGTCTGACGGCACCTCATCTCGGCAGAGCATGAGCATATATTGGGTTGGAATTCAGTCATCTTTGCCGAACAAAGGCACACAATGCGTAATGAGTGATCAAGATGAAACAGAATTAAAGTTGACTTGAATATATACTTTTTCTTATTCCCTTATCAATTTTGAAGTGCCTTTGGTTATCCAGGAAGACAGATTTACACTGCTTTTGATGACATTGGGAATATGTACTTTTATCTCTGTTTTTGCACCCCAATAAAGGAATTTCTGATTCTGGCATTCTTCTTTGGAAGCCTGTTTTTCAGTTAACAATTTTGTTTTCAACTTTCCCAGAGACTAGGTCAGAAACCTTTTGGTGAGCAAAATGAACCTCGCCCTTCCTTGGTCCTCATTTCAAAGATCTCAGCAGGTTGGTCAGTGTTGGGCATTATAGTCTGCTTAGTCCTTTATTTATTTGTCTTGTGCTATTTGTAGTTTTGTATTTTCCATTTCGAGTTCAGGGCTACAATTACCAGCAAGAATACTAAAAAAAAAAAAACAACTGTGCTAAATAAAGGAGCTGCTTACAGCTCACACGAGAAATGTTACCAATACATATGCGGAAAAGGAGGAATGTACTGCCATTTCTATGAAGCAATTGAAATATATGTGACCTAATTTATATCACTGTATGGAGCATTAATCGGTGCTTGCCCTGCGGTCGGTTTCAGCGCTGCAAATGTGCCATTGAGACATATCTCGAGACAGGGCTAAGGAGCGCCCTGCCAGGGATGCTCGCTCGTGTTGGAACAGTGGCGCCTGCTGCCCTGGCAGCCTGCCCTCGCGGCTCCCTCGCCTGGCATGTTATTCCTGGCTCCTTCTGCGAGGTGTGAATAAACACGGCAGTCTGTTAAACTACAATAGCTCCTCTTCCGTTATGTCCTTAGCGCTCGAGCAGCTGGGGTAGGCGCCCGGTGACGCGCTGTAGCTGGTAAAACCACCCAGGCGCGGGCGGTGCCTCTCGGTGGTCCTCGCCGCGTGCCAGGGTCTGCCCGTCTACTCGCGCGCGTCTCGTTGACTCTGGAGGGCAGTCAGGTGCCCCGCCGGGCTGGAGCCCGCGGAGAGGCCTCATGGGTGGCAAGCAGCTGCCCCCTCGCGACTCGAGCCACCTCGGAATGTGGGCCGGGTGCAGGGAATGCTCTCCCTGGGGTTTGCTTTATTGCGGTTCCTTGCCTCCTCGTTTTATCCTTGTTCATGGACTGTAACTTGTTCCGAGTGTGCTTCGCCTTGTAGCCCCCTCGTCAGAAGCGAAGTCCTTATTCTCATGGAAAAACCTCTCCAAAACGTTTTTTTATTGTACACCGTCCTCAAAGACGCCGGAATACATTCAATATGATATTTTTGGCATGAGGCAAAACAGAAATGTTGCTGCCAGTCCACAGCAGACGAAGATGTTTGTATAAGTAAAATAAATAAATAAAATTGGCTCGTTCTCCCTCTGTCTAGGTCTCAGTTTCGACAGCTCAGCTGTCAGTTTGCTAACAACATACCCTGAGCTGGCTTTGGAACCGGCTCTTTCAACCAGTGGGTCTCTTTAACCAGTCTCTTTCAGAAATTGGCTTAAACCGTTGTCAATCTTGCTTTGGCTCAGTTAAGTGGAGTATTGATCTCCTCACCTATGCTATTAACTGTTTAGGTGCATGCTTCCGCCTCCACTCAAGGCCTGCAGTGACCTGCATGAGGGACTGCTTTAGATCTGAAGCGCTGCGCTGTCTGTATGGCCCTGCTGGCTCCCGCCCTGGTGCGTTGCTGTAATGTGCTAATGCTGCACTCATTAGCGCATTAAACCGAGACGTGTTGGCATTGCCAATGGTTGGTTTTTTCTACTGCAGGTTGTAGAGCTTTGGGTTCAGGGCTTTATTTATATGATAGTGATCGATATGGACTTGCCAATTGACTTTTCAACAGTAGGGTGGGGCCACCATCACATACCTGCTTGCTGGTTAGTCTGTGCCCCTGCCGCCTCCCCCAAAGCATCCGATGTCCCTCTGATGGAGTGTGGACTGTAGTGTGGAGTGGGGTGCACTGGAAGACTTTGATCTTTCACTGCATTTGGGTGAGCCCCTGCTGCCTTAGGGATGCTGAGGCTCCAGCACTGTCTGGTGATCAGAGGAAAGCATGGGACTCCCTTCTCCAGCGCAGCAGGTGCCTACTTCTCCTGTGTTGCCCAACTCCTCTCCAGCCGTGCTGTGGCTCCCATTGATGATTGGATCACTTGAGGATGGGAGTTATCACTCGCCCTGGCCCTGCCCATCCATGCCAGCTCACTGTACACCACCTGGGCCTCTGTGTGAGTATGGCCATGCCCAGTGACGTCTCCGAGCAACGGGCACTGCAACCCATTACCTAGGGCAGGCTGGAGGTCTGTGTCCACATGACCCACAATTCCATGGTAGCAGCCCATGTAAATTTGTGGCAGTGGTTCAAGATGGAGCCAGACAAAACGGCAATAAATCACCCACCACCACCCATATGAGGCAGTGATCCTCTCACATAGAGGATTTTTAATACTAGACTACTCTGATTATTTATTTTCTTTCCTACTTCTCTCCTGAAACACCAGGAGACCTGGCAAACATGTTTGTTGTAGGACCATTTCTTGTTTTCATATAGAAGCTTGAAACAGTGTTCGAGGGGCATACCAATGCCTTAATTCCTGAAACCACTGTGACATCATCATTCTAAACTATATAAACTAGGATGCCTGGTCTGGTGGCTCAGCGGACTAATGCATCCACTGCCCGAATCTGTTTTTGACCTCATGGTCACATGTTAAAATCCCAGCGGGTCCACTCAGTTTTCCATCCTTCTGAGGTCAATGGATGAGTACCATTAGGTTTCGTAATAACAAACATCTGTTATTTCAGCATCAAGGTCTCCTTCTGGTTTAATGTGCTTTTTACAAATACAGGTTATGGTATGAGCCAACTATTTTGATATGTTTTATATATATATCTTTTGAGTTGTTTTGGGATGTAAACTGCTTATTTCCTTTGCATTTCTTCTGATGTAATCTGCTTGCATGCGGGTGGAAACTGTTTTAATGTAACACGCTCTGATAGACACCATTTGGATCATGTTAACACTATATAGAGCTGCAAAAATAAAATAAATAACTAGTCCAGGTCTTTAGGCGGGACTCGTTCTTTGGTTTGTGAGCTTTACTCTATTTGGTAGTGGAAGCCTTGATAGAACGTGCCAAGTTTTTCAACAGACACTCTTCAGTTGGGTATCTTGGATGCAAGATGGCAGATCCAATGAGCCATACATTACCAGAAGCATTCAGTTTCTCTTTACCTAGTAGAGAAGTGTTCTCGTTGTCCCTTTTCCCACCGTGTATTGGCAGGAACAAGCATGTATTGTATTGTAATTGCATTACGTAGAGCTATTTTAGAAAGCACTAAAGCATGCTGATGGATTCCTGAGTTTCTGATTGAGTTAGGAGGCATGGAGGGCCTGCAGGCAAGCGTTGTTGCGTCAGTCATAAGCAGGCCTTGAGATGACCACTTAACAGAAAAGTTTCATCATTCATGCAATACGTAACAGATGTATTGTCCAATATTCAGCAAATGCATTATCATATGTGGAAAACTGATGAAGATATGGGCAGTATAAATCGGGAATAAATGGTGCATTTTATTCAAGTTATTTCAAACATGCATTATCAGTATCATTATACACTAAAAAATAAGTGCTCGATGTGCAAAGTGAACACTGTGCTCGTAAAAATCGTGTGGATGGTGCAAAGTGGTGCAAAAACTAAAGGAAGGCTAAAACAAATAATTTGGTGATGTTCATGGATAAGAGCATAAGTTAACAGTTCATGTTTATTTCATTGTGTAACCTATAATTAAAAAATAAGCCTCTTTTTCAGCTTAATAGTATCGACGGTGTTTTGACCTTATATCATTTAACAGATCATCAGGACAGAAAATGAGTGAGCACAAAGAAAACGAGATTGCTGCAAGATGAGTTCCAGCATAATACTATCCCGTTGGACTACCATATAAACAGGCGGTTTCCAGACATATGCATTGTGCTGGAACTCAACTCATCTGAACGTAATTACAATAAACTGACATAGTATCTTTATGCAATACATTATAACAGCTTTTTGGTGTGCTTCATTTCTTACTACAGATTCCACTTTTATACACCATATTATTTTTTTCCTATGAAAGAACAAGAAGCCAAAGATTTACGTGGTTTGTGGCAAGGGTGATGGTTTGACCATGTTTTATAATGAATAAAATACCCTATGCCGTACGTTATATGGATATTATAAGTCTCCCCTGAGTTCCATTATCTTATAAAGGAACTTGGTCTTCAGCTTGTTTCCTCCATATTGTCAGAGCACTCCGCAGTAACTTCTAATATCTTTATAATGTACTGTGTGGTTCTTTATCCCATATATAGCCCACTCCTGAGCACTGTGGCAGCCGTTCAAGGTATTCTATCTGAGTTATTGTCAGAGTCGCAGGCAAGTGTCTATTATGAGGGAAATCTTCATGATTGCTATAGCCTGAGGCAGAAAGCCTGACGGCGAGAAACTGAAAGATACGCATAAGCATGTTGGCCTTTTGCTGCTCTATTATCCTTAGTGGCGCTTTGATCATCTCAGTCTTCTAATGAGTGCTAACAGGTCACTGCCCTTGTGAGGTCCACAAGGCCAATACATTTTTCTAGGTGTAAAAGCCTGTGAATTCTCTATCTCACGAAAGTCTAGAATATGATGATGCTGACCTTAAATGTAACACAACCGACGGTTTACATCTACAAATGATGAAGTGATGGCATAAAAATAATTAGGATATTTAAATGTTGGGAGCTCCAGTCAAGACAATAATGTGTCGTAGGCGCAATAATGGGTGGCATAGAATGCACCAACATTCTGTGTGTCTATCTGTTTCTTATTGCTAATATTTGGCATCATATCCTTTGTGCCTCAGAATATATCAATTATTAAAGGGTCTCTTTCTCCCTATAGCTTCTCACCTGCTGCTCTGGTCAAAAACTCGAGCTATAACTGGTCCTGAACTACCCCCTTGTCTGGAGTGGAGCTCTCAACATTCCACTGTGCCAGTAGCTGATATAGCCCTCAATAGCAGGCCATAATGCTATATTAGCACCAGTAAGAGAAAATACAGAACTGGAAGTAAAATCATTTCTCTATGGGAAGCTCTACTTTTATAGGCCCACTTGGAAAGGTGTTTAGGTGCCGTTCGATTTTAGTCCGGTCCCATTGCGGTCAAGTATTCTCATTCCTCTGTCCTTTTTCATCTTTTTGGTGGTGTTTCATTGTGATTCAGTTAACTTTTCCCATCCAATAATGGTGGAGCAAGGACACCAATGGTAAGTTTACAGGCCTCTCAATCACCAGTATCAGGGACACCTGGGCACAGATGAGATTATAGATAATATGTATTCAGTGAAAAAAGCAAGGTTAAATTGAAGTTATGGTTAGCTTTCGTTGAAACACCTTACCATATGTATAAAGTAAAACTGAGAAATGTACTTAATAAACACAAAGTATAGTTATGATGAATTACATTGAAAAGCGACTGAATTTAACAAGCTTTGGTTAGCTCTACAATCCATAAAGTGCACAACAACAATGCAGACCATAACTCACTCGCCAAATACAATGAAGCCATGTGCAGCTGGAGTTGTCCATAGGGACTAGTCTTTGGCTAGGCCGAGCTTCCAACACACAGCTTGCAGCCAACACCTCAGCCATGCGAAGCAGGGATTGGCTTCCGGCAGTTTAACACGATCTAACAGCTAATTGAGATAGCTTTTTGATTCTTTTTTGTTTTTGGAGCTGGGGAAGTTTATTATTTTTTGTGATTATCTGTATTTGTGCAAAAACAACAGTTGATGGACAGAATGCAGAACAATGTCATACATTCACCCCAGTACAGAGATCTGGGCCTAAATCCAATGTTTGATTCCGGTCCAGGAAAGACATGGCTTGGCAGCTCGGGCTGGACTGTTCCCATGAGGCGCAGGGTCAAGGCTGATTTGCATATGGCCATGTCTGAACTGGGGTGGTGTGGAATGCAAAAAAACGATGGATTTAGGCCCAGATCTCTGTACTGGGGTGAATATATGACATTGTTCTGCATTCTGTCCATCAACTGTGGTTTTTGCATTTGTCACCCCGAGTGGGATGGGTATGCTCAGACGTGAGTCCCATGCTCTCCACACCACTGGAGTCAAGCTATCCTGGCTGAAGACGGCTGATAGCCAGAAACCGGTCCTAGGATGCCTGATTCCGGTCCAGGAAAGACATGGCTTGGCAGTTCGGGCTGGACTGTTCCCATGAGGCACAGGGTCAAGGCTGATTTGCATATGGCCATGTCTGAACTGGGGTGGTGTGGAGTGCAAAAAAATGATGGATTTAGGCCCAGATCTCTGTACTGGGGTGAATGTATGACATTGTTCTGCATTCTGTCCATCAACTGTGGTTTTTGTATCTGTATTTGTGACCATGTATTTTTAATGTATTTATTTTGCAACTTTTTTTTGATGATGGAATTTTTTGTAATGTTTTTCAGTCTTTTTATTCCCCATGTTTGTGGTTTTGTTTTAAGGACCATACGTGCACCTTGCACTCACTGCAGTACAGTGTGAACACTTTGATGTGCATATTGTTTTGCTGTTTTCTTGATTAAGCACCTTTTCAGGAACAAATGCAGAGTTTCCGCCCCTGTACTTCAGCACATGACTTCCCATAGAGTGACCTCAAGTACACCTTTTCTTGCTTGGGCTTGAGGTATCGCCTCATGGTAAAAGTACCGAAGGATAGTAGCCTCTTCTCCACTTGCAAAGTGTTTGGTCAAATAACTTGCATGTGACTCAGCATTCATTATCTCCCAGCAAATGTGTAAACAACCCTCACAAATCGGACCTTGATTTGTTTCTCCACTGCTTCAGTCTCAGCAGGGTGGTTAACTTCCTGCAGGGGGAGAGGATTTCTAATCGAGAGGCATGTTCATGCTGTTCCATTGGCATTACACCGGTCATCCTGTAAATGTCCTCAGTGCAAAGAAGGGACTACCCTTTTTGTGAGAGGAAGGCAACCTCTGCAGTTACATGATCTGAAAATGACTGACAGCTTCTAGGAGGAATCCCAGTCGACCACTACCTAGAGTTAGACCATCCATGGTCTCACAGAGAAAATAATGGGATGATGGTGTTACATCTGCGGACAGAACTCACCAGAGACTATACTTGGTTCTGCGGAGGTGGTGGAGTGATCTGGTCCCCCAACGGCAGAGAGTAAGGTGAAATAATTGATGTGCAGGAAGGATTTCCCATCTTCTTAGTCCAAAACAGAGGGCAACATTGATGTACTTTCGGATGCTGTAATCCTAAAGGGGGGTATGCTGGCCACAGGATTCTCTGAGTGCAGTCCTGGATATCCAGATGAGAGTTTGGAAGAAGTATGTTGGCTAAGATGATCAGCGGCATCAGTTGGATGAAGCACAGGATTTTGGCCATTCAGTCTCATTTCTTGTACCTTCCATTCAAGTACAACATCATTTTCCTAGACGATGGGTGTGGTTAGAGTTTTATTCATCCTTTACCCAGTTTGTGAGTCTAGAGCATCCCTGTCCAGATGTTGTTCCACCATTTTCCCGTACAATAATTTCCTGTTCTATAAATATGTATTGGAACTTGGATCTGAGAAGAATGTATCACAATTCTTTTTCACTTTCCAGCATTTTCATTGCATTCATCATCCAGATTAGTTAATATTTGTACTTGATGCTTGTTTCTTTTTTCTGCAGGTTTTTTCCCAGTTGAATTATTCAATCTCAAAGATTATGCTAGACCCTTTATTTAATCTTTGGCAACAAATTAAAGCTAACATTTTGGGAAATGCCATACTTCTCTTCCTTACTCGTCTGTGGAAAGGACACTTGATTATATTGTATCTGATAGAGAATTTTAGCCGCAGATTTTTTACCTTAGACTATTCCCTAGGTATCAGACTGGATCCAGAAATTAGTTGGTGAGCAGTACTCCTGCACGCCGGGAACTGGCATAGTTTGACTCCACAGGGCGTCGTGTGCACTGAAAGTGAAATGCACAGTGACTAATAGGCTCCACCCCAACATGCTATGTCATTTCTTTTCCTTTTGTGACAGCACAGATCCTTAAAAGGACTGCCCCCAGTCTTTATTGACTGACCTTTTTTAGACTTTTTGTCGAAGAATATTTTGAGACTTTTTCTCCTGGTGTGAACCACCATAAAGGCAAGGTTTTAAGCCAAGTGACGCCTGTCATCGACAGATGTCGATGACTGACCCGCATTTGTTTTGTTTCTGGTGCTTTGAGCGTGATTACGACGCCAAGACATGCGAGGACTGCCGCACCATGAATCCTAAGGCATGAAGCGAATGCTCCCTCAAGCTCAAGCCACCTGACTACGATTGTCTCAGCGACGCTCCAGTTCTCGGTCGCGTAGAAGGTCCAGAGATCGTTCGTGAAGTTGTGCCCAGTAAACATTGTCCCTATTACGTCCCACAAAAAAGTAAAAGAAGTCAGAGGTCTCAACTTCACAGCAGAAGTCTTTAAATGAGTTGCGAGGCATCAGCATTTGAGACTTTGCTCTGTGGTGAAGCCTGCGTCTGGGAAGTCTCCTTGCCTCCCTGAATTTCTAGGAGCGACCCCCACCCAACTAAAGGAATTTTATAAATAAAGAAAATCCTATTTGTAAGGCGCTAACATATATAGTAATTTCTGACTCTGATACAGAGCCGAACGAGTAGCGTTCAATACGGCCCCGACCGGGGGCAGATTCCCCATAATGGAGCCAGTACCTTATTCTAATGACAGGCCTGGATTGGGGGATGGTTGGAAGGGGTCTGCAGACCCTTATGAGTACCAGCCTTTAGAAGATCCTGAGGACAACTGATATGAGGGTCTGGTGGATGCTAGTGAACCACACACCTCCCAAGACAGTGCTCTGGTCTCTCCCACTTCTCTGGCTTAGGAGGAGGGTGTCTTTTCTCAATGGTTGTGTAGAGAACAGTCCAGACAAATGTCTTGACGGAGGTGCTTCAGTTGGAAATTGCCCCCACAGAACCATTATTCCCATTCAATAAAGCTCTTACTGACATCCTATTCAAGGCCTGGTCCAAGCCCTGTACAGAGGCTCCTGTGCATAGGTCAATTGCCCGCCGCCATTGTCCCTCCCCAATGGGCCATATTTTCCTCAGCATTTCATCTTGGAGAGCATGATGGTCCAAGATCACCCAAGCCCTCATCTGCAGCAGACTGGACTACGGCAACGCCTTCAATGCAGGGATCAAGCTCACCCCCTCTGATGACGACTACAGACCATACAGAGCATTGCAGACACACTTGTCCTTGATCTCCCTAGACACACCCACATTACCCTCTACCTCAGGGAACTCCACTGGCACTTTGTACAGAAAATATGCCAGTTCGAGCTGCTTACCCATGCATACAAGCCCCTACATAGCTGCCGACTCACCTACTTGAACCACCACCTTGAACTTCCATCACCCTACCAGACTACTGTGCGTTCCTTTCTCTAACCCTCCACCCGCTTGTGACGTAACAGATGCGGAGGTCGCTCCTTCTCCTGCCTAGCAGCGAAGGCATGGAACAAGCTACCCTAGGACCCAGCCAACAGCTGGATATCCTGACGGTCAACAAGTAGCGCTCTACAAATCAACTGATTGATTGACCTCCATAGTCAACTCCGGTGCTTTTGGGAAGAGGATGCTCTCTTCCGCCATCATGGCACTGCAGTCTGTGAATACCGCGTGCCTCTTGAGCCAATGCTCCAATACCATCTGGGACTCGTTGTGCAAGTGCTGCCCATGGTCGTGGAGGAAGCTCGAGACTTACTCTCTCAATCAGTTGCTGATGGGAGGGATGCAGTCAAGTTCATCATCAGATGTGGACTGGACGCAACAGACTCTCTGGGCAAAGCGATTTCATAGTCGGTGGCCTTTAGGCGTCATGCCTGGTTGAGTACTACTGGCTTTTCGGGGATGTCCAGGCCTCGCTCATGGACATGTCCTTGGATGGCTCCCGTCTGTTTGGAGAGAAGGGGTGCTCAGCACTGGAGTGCTTTAAGGATTGCAGGGCTACGGCCAGGTTCATGGACCTTTTGTGGCCCCTCGCTAACCCCAGTCCCCCTACTGCCTCTTGCGTGACCATGGAAGGTGTTTTTAACCATGTCTATACATACCCAGCCACCCTGGGATAACAAATTACACAATCTTTTTGTGGCAGAGGAAGCAATTTCCACAGACCACATAGGACAGAAGCCAAAAATCGAGCCATTCCTTGACCCCCCAGGCAGCTGGAGCCTCCAACCCCTTTTAGCTTTCCATTTGACCATCATGGGCATCCAGTAGGAGGCAGATACCCCATAACCTGCACCACTGGATATCAATACCATCTGACCGTTGGGTTTTGCAGCTTGTCCAAAGTAGCTACTCCCTCCCCTTTGTGACATCCCCCACACCCCTGCCACCTACTTATGACAAGCTGACGGAGGACCATCTCTCCTTAGTCCATCAGGAAGTGTTAGCTCTCTTGGCCAAGGGAGCTATAGAGAAGATGCTGGCATCAGAAGTAGGTTGTGGTTGCTCTTCCCACTACTTACTGGTGCCCAAGAAGGACGGAGACCTTCATCCTGTTATAGACCTGCGTCTCCTCAGACCTGAAAAATTAGACATCCAAGATGCTAAAGCTTGCGCAAGTCCTATCTGCTATGGACACAGGATACTGGATGGTATCATTGGACTTGCAGGATGCATATTTTCGCAGTCCCGTCCTGTTCGCTCACAGGTGTTCTGTGCAGATCATGGTTGGCCCAAAGCACTTTCAGTTTGCCTTGTTGTCCTTCGGCCTTATCAGTGCCACTCTGGTGTTCACGAAAGTGATGGCAGTGGTCTCAGCTCATTTACGGAGGTCAGGAGTTCCAGTCTTCCTGTACCTTGACGATTGGCTGTTGAAGGCAAGCTCGTCATGGTAGTCCTCTCCACCCTCCAGACTATGGTGAACCTTCTGCATTTGCTGGTATTCACTGTAAATATGCCAAAGGCAAACCTGGCTCCTTATCAGATGCTCCCTTCCGTCAGAGTTGTTCTGGACATCGTGCAGTTTCGGGCTTATCTCCCCAAGCGGTGAGTCCAGGAGATTCAGGCTATGAAACCGATGGTTCAACCTCTATCCTGGATTTCGGTGAGAATGACTCTGAGGCTGCTGGTCCTCATGACATTCTGTGGCCTGCTCGTAACGCATACCCACTGGCATATGAGGGCTCTGCAGTGGGACCTGAAGTTTCAGTAGGCGCAGCATCAAGGGAATCGCCAACATTGTCCAGATCTTGGAGGGAACTGCAAAAGACCTGCAGTGGTGTCTAACGAACCACTATTTGGTCAGTGGCAGACCTCACTCCCTTCCCCAACCAGAACTGACGGGCGTGACAGATGCACTCCTGGGCAGGGCCGGACATCTGGGAGAGGTGGATATTAGAGATCTCTGGTTTCCTGCTGAATCCTGTCTCCACATCAATCTATTGGAGCAGTGGGCCATCGGATTGACATTGAAAGCTTTTCTTCCTTCATTGAGGGGATGGCTGGTACAGAGAACACCAAAACCATGTAATATTGCAACAGTCAGGGCTGTGTGGGGTCGTGGTTTGTTTGTGAAGAGCCCTTGCACCTCTGGACTTGGGTGAACACCAGGACATATCCCGGGTGGTTCAACACTTGGTGGGATCTCTGAACATCAGAGTAGACAAACTCCGCTTTCAATGCCTAGTCTATCATGAATGGTGTCTCCATCCGGAGGTGGCGCAAGGTCTCTTCCAAGATTGGGGAGGGGGGGGGAGCCTTGGTCAGATCTGTTGGCCTCTTTATATATAACAACGAAGGATTGACTATGAATAGTGGCAAAAACACGTAGGGCTAGTGTCTTCAACCAAAGAAAAGGAAGAAACGTGAGATGTGACAAAGTGTACCCAAAAAAAACCCTGAAGGTTTTTTTAAGAAAACCCTCACTCACCCACCTAGTGGGTTACATGCTTCATTATCGGGTTCCACCGGGCGGGCCAAGTGCCTACCCGGTGTGCTACGACACCTGCGATTGCAGTGGAGCTGGTTTTTCGTGAGTGATATAGTGAAGTAGGTGATAAGTGTGATTAAGATAGAGAGAACTGTAGCCAAAAAATAATTTTAATATAGGCACTAGTATGCTCTAGGTTAAAATCGGGTAAGGACAAAAGATTGGCTTTTAGTTAGAGCCAACTGTGTCCAGGTGATCAAAAGGTCGACATGTTTCTGCTCAAAATAGCCAAGTCGGCTGAGCTTTCATCAGGACCACAATAAAAAGTGAAAGAAGAAACCACTGGGCGGTGTACACACGCTAAGGCGTACCCTAACCTCAGTGGTGAGTGTGAAAAAATATTTCAAAAATTGTATAACTCACAATTTTGTACAGGACTAACCTGGCCTTTCCAGGTGTCCGAACGTGAATACAATTCGCTCTTCACTTCATGGGACCGGTGGTGGGGGTTACTTCACGTTGGAGGTATTCACTCCAAACACCTCCCCACTTGGAACCTGGCTTGTTAGCTTCAACCGCCTGAATGTTAGATCTGTTGGCCTGCATCAAGAACATGCAATGCCAGCAGTTTTGGTGCCGGCGTTTCCAAGGTGGCTCTCACTTCAGTGGAGCTCTGGCCACTTGTATTTCTTTTTGTCCATACCACTTCTGACCAGAGTTCTCAAGAAAATCAGGACTGGCTAGGCCCAAGTCATTCTTGTGGCTTTAGGTTAGGCGCAAAGGGTCTTGTATCCCAAGCTGTTAAGCAGGATCACGGGTACTCTGATCAGGCTGTGTCCTCAGGAGGGTCGTCTGTCACAGCACCAGGGCAGGTTCTTCACCTGAACCTGAAACTCTTCGCCTTCATGCATGGAGATTGAACGGCAACAGTTGACAGCTTTTGACCTTCTGCCCGAAGTATACAATGATATCTTGGCATCCAGGTGCCCCTCCATGAAGATGGTATACATCTGCCGTTGGAGCAAGTTCGTGGCATGGTGTCCAGATAAAAAAGTTTACCCTCTATCTGCACCCCTTTCCCAGGTTGTTTTGTTTATTCTTGCCCTAGTTCAGCAGAGCTCTACTTTGGGCACATTAAAAAGGTTTTATGTCTTCCATCTCTGCATTTCTGCGGTTGCCAGTTCAGCCATCCCTTTTCAAATCCCCTATTGCAAATAGGTTTTGGAAAGGTCTTCTACAAATGCTCCCACCAACACCTTTCATTACACCGCAGTGGAACTTCAACATAGTTCTCACATTTTTATGTATATTCCCTTCGAGCCACTACATAACTGCTCTCTCTCAGGATTCTTACGACCAAAACAGCCTTCCTAGTGGCGATGATAACATCTGCCCATGGGGTCAGTGACCTACAGGCACTGTCAGTACATCCTCTGTACCTCAACACCATACCCCCAATAAGCTGGTCCTTTGGACTATAACATACTTTCTACTAAAGGTGGTAATTCTGATTCACATAGGCCAGTCCATCACTCTGCCTACCTCCTATACTTCGCCTCACCCATCTGAAGAAGAGGAGAGACTCAATCAGCTAGACTCAAAAGAATCATTGTCGTTCTACCATGACTGTACAAAAGAGTTCCGAGTTGATGATCAATTCTTTGTAGGGTATGTTGGAACAAAAAAAGGAAAAGCGTTGCAAAAACAGACCTTCTCATAATGGATAGTGCTCTGGATGCTACGCATTGGCAAACATGCAACCTCCTGAAGGCTTACAAGCTCATTTCATCAGAGCCAAGGCTGTGACCACTGCATCAGCTTGCAGTTTCTGTCTTGAATATGTTAGGCACCGCCATGGGTTTCTCTGAATACATTCATGAAGCAATACTGCCTGAACAGTGATGTCTGGCGTGATGGGTATTTCGCCAATTCAGTCCTACAGGACCTACTAAACTAATTCGTACTGCAGCCCCTCCTCCGGGGAATCATTGCTTGGGTATCTATTTTAAGGTAAGGGGTCTGAGGCTAGACGCTTCTATCAGATGAACAATATGCTTACCTTTGGTAATGCCTTTTCTGGTAGAGACTCTATCTAGCTGCAGATTCCTTACTGGCCAATCCATCGTCCCCGCTCTCCAAATGGATATTAGAGTGGAAGGCGGGCCCCTTTTTAGGAGCCCGAGTTTAATGAACCAATGGTATGTGTTCTTCATGGCGCCACAGTTCTGGCATGGAAAGTCACAAAAAGTAACTGACTTCTGCGTGCTATGGAGTTACTATATAGGCACCGGGCACATCACTTTGGCATTGATGATGCCACGTGGAGCGGAACAACAACACCTACTGGCGCATAGAGGTACTGCTCACCCAAAAAAAAAATTCTGAATCCAGTCTGACACTTGGGGAATATTCTATGGTAAGTAACCTACAGTTAGATAGAGTCTCTACCAGACAAGGCGTTACCGAAGGTAAGTAACTTGATCTTTATGTGAAGCATTCAGACAAATAAAGTTACATAGTATTATGTACCTCTTTTCCATTTGAAATGTGCCAGAAAATAGCAAGGCGGGAGAAAGACGGTGGTTGCGGTATATTGCTGTTCAGCTATTAAAGTTTAAAAAAATGTACAGGTATTAATTAAAACAAATTAAACGACTGGATGATTCTGGGTTTTTAATATTGTGGGCATTCGCTGCCGAAATCACAGTGGTTGAAACTGCCTCTAAGCCTATTCAACAAAGAGACTGTGCTGCAAGAAAGAAGGACTGCCAGGGTCGCTTACTCCATTAACCCTGCACCTATTTGCCTGCGAAGACCCTCCTAGCAGGGGCCTTCAGAGCAAGGACCCAGGCACCCAATCCTTTTCTAACCTGCCACCCTTTTCTTGCCTCTTCCCTCCCCTTGCAACCACCTCCTGACAAAGGACAGACCAACAAAGGCCTACTACTCCTGCCGGTTTTTCCCTGGCCCAATATGGCGTGCTGACTTACCCTCTAGGAAGTGGTAACTCACTGCATCCCACCATGACTGATACCCTTTATCCCATGATTACCTGTTACAGAATACTGTTTACTCTCTCCTGCTTATTGTTATTGTTTGTGGTTGCCAATAATTTTACAGCAGCATCCTGCTGTCCATGTTATGTTGGATAAAACCTAGCTGCGTCACAGCACGAACTGAAGGCACACCCACACTATTCGTTAATTGACCGGTATGCCTGCATACCTGTAAATTGCCCAATGTGTACCCTAGTTCTATAGCTTCCCCCTCCCTTATTTTCCCTCTCTCCCCCCCGCCCCCCTTAGGTACTCTTTGATGTAGTATATGACCGACAATCTTCACCGTATCCCCCACCGAACAAAGCTGGTCTGGACTGCACAGACGGAGTCTCCAGAGGTCAGACACCATTGCGGTCGTACCCTCTCTGCGCCTACTAACTGAAGTCTGTCTGTGTCTTCCCTCAAATTTCATTGTATCCTACAGGCAGGGGTGGCTCCTCCATTGGAGGGGAGGAGCGTCCCCCCACTTAAATGCCCCCTAAAGCCCCAGAGATGAAAAATAAAATGGTAATTGATTACCATTTAAATTTTTATGCACCCGTCCCGAACAGAGCGTCAAGGTGGGGCCTGCTGAGTGGCACCAGCAGCAGGGAGGAGGGTGGGCTGTCTGTGTACTGTTTAATGTCCCTTTGACCGGCTCTCTTGAGACGGCCAGCCACACATGCACACTTTAAACCTCTTAACCCATCTGTCTTAAGACAGCTGAGTTGAGAGTAAATGCAGGCCTCCAGTGTGCTGTGGAGCTCCGGACAGACTGATTCCTCCAATCAGGGCACTGCTCTCGTGCAGTGAGCAGCGCCAGGATTGGTTAAGGGAGTTGCAGCATCCTATCCCAGTTCCTGAGGCGAAAGAAGAGGTCCGGAGTGGAGGACTTCGTATTATTTAAAAAATATATATATTATTTGCGCATGTGTGCATGACCTCCCCGTAGATGCCAGCGGCCACTGCCTACAGGCCACCACCGTTGGCCGGTGTCTCTTGGTTATTGTAATGCTTTCTCGATATGCGAAAAAATAAAGGTTGCAAAAAGAAAAAAAAAGAAAGAGAGAGAGACTGCTCCAGCATGAGATTTTAGCCCAATGAGGTAAAAGGAGGTCCTCGTTGGTGTGACCCTGGGACTCACGCTGCGCTCCATGTGGGAGACACTCTACGCTACGAGGAGAGACTCACAGCCATTGAGTGGGACTTGGGGTGTTCACTGTAACCTGCCTCCTTCAGCACTTTGCCATTGTTCCATGAACTCATTGCCTGCACAGTGCTCTTTCTGCTTCATATTCTCTCTTTATTGCCCATCGCTCTGGTTGGAAGTCTCTGTGTAAGAGGACCCATTCTTTCTCCAGCCGCAGCGCTGTCCCTTCCTTGTCCTTTTTTTTGATGTGGCTCATGCAGGTGAGACGGACTTTGCTGCCCATAAAGCGAACAGGTGCCCGGAGAGGGCTGATTTCATGCCCGTGTCATGCAGCCACCGGCTCACCGGGGTGTATCCTGTGTCGCCCTGCGGCTTTTGTGTGCTTCCAGGTCCTTACGAGCCATATGATAACCGCCTTGAAATCCATACTTCCAATCCCCAGGGATTAGGCTTGTTTCCTTTGTTTTACAGCAAGGGATTTTACAGTTTTTAGTTTAGTTCTGCGGTTACCTGGAGGCTGTTCTGCACTGCACCAACGCCATAGCGGGACAGCAGGGGTAGCTTTTGAACACTGACTGCCAACACTTGTGATGCCGGCATGCCTTTTGGAATTATTAACTTGTGTTTAATTAAAGGCATGCTCGCTGACACCTTGTCATTCTTTAGTCCATGTTTGTACATAGCGCTTCGAACTATTCTTGGTTCTGGACATTCTGGTGAAATCCTTGCAGCTAGGCATGGGCGTCCGCAGGGGGGGCGGCAAGGAGGGGCACTTGCCCCCCCTCCAGGAACCCTCCTTGCCCCCCCCTGTGGATGCCCATGAAAACCGTGACTTCAAGATTGGGTTCTCACTCTCTTTCCTCTCCTTTCTTTTATTTGCTTCCCTGTGAAATGGATCCAAAAAAGAAAGACGCTTTTGCTGGAAATGGCATATTTTTCTGAAATTTTAATTCCAAAGTGCAGCATTGGGACTAAAAGTCTAAAAATATGAAAAATAGTTAAATAACTAAATAAAGTAAGACAGAGTGGTAGCAAACTGGAAAAACTGATTTTATTCACACTGAAACACATTAGCGCCACTTTTACAGAGTCTGCCAGTGAAGCGCTATTTTTTTTTTTTGTCTTTGTTTTCCCTGGACTTGGAACTAGTGCACCAACCCTGGAGGTACTGCAATGTGTGGATTGGAAAACAAAATGTGTGCTGCGGCTCTGCGTCCAGGGATGTAGTCTTTTTACCATACTGCTTACGTTTTGTAAGGATATAAGCAATGGCCATTGAAATGGGTCCATTCAGGGTCCTGTAGTTGCGTCCTTAACTTTTCAGGCAAAAGCACTCACTGATTTCTGAATAGTGAGTGCAAAAGCATTAAGGTAACCATGTTGTTCCTGCCTACATTTCCCATGGTTTTCTAAATTTTGCATTCCCTATAAGTGTTTGCTTTTTCCAGGATGTTGTTTATTTTTTTTTGTAGGCCGCATATTGCTCTTGTCTAGTGCGTAATTTAAATTGAGCCGCAGCCAGGTGGGAGTTTTCTCAGTGGGGCGGTACGGTGTTCAGTGGGGGAGAGGAAGTGACACTATGATCAGAGCTGCTGAATTTGGAACTGGGAACCAGGTTCAGCCTTAAAAACCAGTCCACCAGACCACTCTCCTGCGAGAGCACAATCACATGCTAGACCTTAGAAGGCTTCGCAACACCTTAGCAGTCCTGGTGTCTTCGCACCAGCAGGTGGACCCTAGCATGACAAGTGTAGGTTATCCTTCAAGGCTTGTCCACCACTATCCATACTGAAGTTCACCTCCAGTCTTGCGGAAAGGCCTATGAAGCAGTACACCCTAGAACAACAGTCACTGAAGTCACAGGACCCTTGAGAACGGCCAGCTCTAGGGCGGTGCAACCAGTGTGACCGCACAGGGTGCTGACTTTAGGTGGAAGCATCATGTTTGCAAGTATATTATGGTTTTAAAAACGCTTGCTGCCTCCTTCCTTGCCTCCAGCAATTTTCAGCAACAATAAAAATGTTATGATGACTCTGGTGATTAATGTTCTTCCTAGAGAGAGATCAGAATTTTGTCTAGTGGAAGTTTTGACTCATGGAAAGGTAGCTCAGAGGGTTAATGTGCCGGCTGCAAAGAACATGCGCAATGCAGATCACAAAGTGCACATAATGTAAATAGGTCAGTGGGCTACTGCTTTTGTCAGAGAGATCCTTTTGTTACTTGCAGTTTATAAGTTCAAATCCTAACTTAGATCAGTGAGCTATTAACTGTCATCTAAGACCTGCATACAAACTGCAAGGTATACATTAGAGCGTTATGTCCCCCTCTCCCCCTCCCCCCTCCCCCAAATCTTTGATTATCCTAATGTCCCAAAAAGTGTTCTTTTGGACAGAAATCAATTCTGATTATTAAGGAGAACCCCCAACCATGGTGTTACGTTTTAAATTCCGGGTATTGTGTTTCTCCAGACCAATCACTATAAAACTATACGGGCTACAAGTATGTTTGTCATGTGACTCCTACACCTTGTAGTCCTTAGTCTTATGTTACATTTTCTATACAGTGATTTACACACATATTGATTGTCTCTGTGTTATGTGTGTGATGTAAAGTGCTCTGACACCCTACAATGGCATGAGTGGCGCTGTAAATCAAAGTAAAGGCAACTGAGAGCGAGTGGTTATGGAAACTTGGGGGGGGACAGTTAAAGGGCGGTAGTGAGGTAATCCATGGCAGAGGTGGTCATTGGGGGGCACTAACAAACATTAATGCACAGGACACCACCAGTGCTATGGCTGACCCTGCCCTTGAGGCCAGTCTGCCTCACCTCCATTGGCCTGGTTTCAGCAGTAGTAGCTGAAACTCACCGGGGATTGGCAATGCACGATTTGCACGCACACCAAACTAAGTTCGCAAACTTACAGTCACCCGGCTTCATTCACAAACACTTTTAACATGTGCTGCCTGCTGTGGAGCCACTGGAATTAATTATGCAGCAAAGGATGACAACATTATGCCGTAGTGTTGACTAAATTATGCATTAAAAAAAGGCTGCAGCGTAATTCAGTATATTTTCAGATGTTTTATTATTTTGACGTGTGTACACATGCTAACAGTCTCTGGAAAGATTTTGTCTTATTAGTATCAGTGTAACATACAAACGCAGCAGTGAGTCAACCTTTACAATAGGCCATCCACTCTGCAGCAACACAAGTCACATTTTACATTACCTTTTGATATGTTTGAGCTACAAACAATTTATTAGTTTAAATGGTCAGATCATGCAGCAGCTCTTGCATTATGAGGCAAATATGGCAGAGCCATAATTTTAGAGAAAACATTTGCAAACTAGGATATTTTGCCATTCATGTTTGAACTGCTGTTGTGGAAAAAGGGAGTAGTGCTGATGACTGAAACTCCATGGCTCGGAGACAATTTGGCTTGTGTTTCCACATTTTATCGTATTTGGTACATTCTGTGATTAGAAGCATATCCCACTTTGTGAATATATTTTAATGTCAATAACTTATTATAACCTTAAATAATCATGTGTATCCATTGGTTGATTAAACTGGGCAGTGAAATGCCAAACAAATACTAAAAATTGGGATGTCTGCGCATTCTGGCCACACCTCTGGCTCCACCCACAGATCCAATCCTTGGGTTATTCCCGCCCTTTGATTCTCCGCCCACTGTTCCCCTACTTTTTCCCCCCACTTCGACCACTGTGTAAGACTCAGCATCCCTGGACCTGTAATGTGCCGCCGCTGCAGGCGCCGCATGTGCCGCACATTTACGGTGCCGGGCTTCCGCATAAGGGAGCTGGCCATTATTGTATCCGTAAACGTGGGCACGGTGTCAGTTTGACATTGACTACACGTAGAGGGACTCTAAGTTTCTTTTCAAAAATATAGCAAACATTTGGAGCTATACATTTTATTTTGTATAAATTAATTGATTGTGTGTAAAATTTAGCAATGCCAGGGGAATTTTAGTAAAGGGAGCACCCATTGGCGAATCACTAGCGTGTGTGATTGATGCATTATTTATTACTAACTTTGACGTGGTGCTTTAACTTTGGATAAAAGTTATCATGAATTCTAGCACCAAGAAGCCAATATTGGTAAATAGGTGTGCTACAAATAATCCCTAACATACACTGTGCATACAGTATATTTAATCTGGTGCTTTAATCATAGGCTGTTTTAAAGTATTCTGATAAAAATTGAATCGTGCTGAAGACAGCCTTGATTGGTGTTGGATCGAGGACCCGGAAGTCTGCACACCTAGCAGACAGAGATAAAGCACCTTGTCATAAAGTTTAGCGTGTTCCCTACAGGTGCTGTTTGTTGGCCTGTGGCAGGGTCAGTCACATGTCCTGGATTCCTGGCATTTAATTCAGTCTATCCCATTTCTGTGCCCCAGTGTTTCTTGTGCCCCACCTGGCACACATCATGTCAGAGGATGGTGATGACGTTAACATTTTGCCCCCCCCCCCCTGGAAAAATGTCTGCGGACGCCCATGCAGCTAGGGCCTCATTACGAGTGACCCCTAATTCAGTGGTCAGCCATTCTTCCTGGTAATTAGGGATACCGCGGCGTGACACATTTACTGGGTTCACGAGGCGCACATCATTCTGGTTTTTGGACCTCTAAATGGAGGATAATGCTTCACTAATGCGTATTTGACCCCATTCTCGGGCGCACAAACACTGCTTTCGTGCAGTTTGCCTCCACAATTGGCGTCCGGTATTTTAAGGCAAAATTGTGTTGACAACACCCAGGAGGTGGGGTTGGATGTTATTAGTGCACCAGTCGTACATAATCCTGGCACAGAGCACACTGGTGTATGCTCTCGAATCTGGTGTCTGCGTGGACTAGTGAATGAACATCATGACTTTATTTATTTTTTTTCTAAAGAGAAGACATAAGTGGAGTAGATCCACTGCAATTTGGTGCTTAGCTAATCGGAGCGGCAATGACCATTCTTCAACCCTTTTCAGGATTTCCCTACTACGGTGTGGTGTAAAGTGCAAATCTGTTCACTTTTTGTCCTGCCAGTGTACTCCAAGACACTGTGCATTTACTAAAATGTAATAAATGGTAGTAGGATTTTTTTTTAAATCGATATTTCCAGCAAACGAGGTGGATACATTCCACCATCTTGGGAAATGCACCATTACAATGCTTCCTTGATGACTTTGAGCACTTTTTTTATGAATGTTCCACGTTTGAGTATAAATGATGTCCATGCATGATCTTTATTAGTGGCAGATTCCTCCGGGTAATATCTTTGCAGTTCCTTGTGAGAAATTTGAGGATGGAAGTTCCATGTATTTATGTCCTGGCGCCCCTGAATGCATTAAAGTGACTACAGAGCGAGGCGTTGAGACACTTGGCTTAGCATTGCCCACACTCCTGCCTAGTGCAGTGCTGTGCATTGGTGTGTCTAGTCAGGGGTTAAAGTGAATGTCCTTACTACAGAAGTGGTCATGAACAAGCCACTAATATCTGGGTCAGGCACTAGTGGCGAAAAAGGAGTGTGCATCAACTTCTGAAAAAAGTTACTGGGATCTGCGCCGCACTCAAGTTTTACAACTGAAACCATCCCCAGTGGCGGCTCCTCCGCTAAGGCGGAGGAGCGCCGCCTCACTGATCATGAGGAAAAATAAAATGATGATAAGGTATTGTTATTATCATTTTATTTTTTCTATTGAATCAGTGGCTCTTGGGCGGGGCTGGCCAGATCATGGAGAGGAGTGGTTTACACTTCTTAAGTGCGCATGACTGCTTGTCCGGCCCTTTCAGGCCAACCAAACAGTCCTACGCAGTTTGCATCTTCTCCCCAGGCTTGCTTTACACAGCCTGGTGAGGAACATGCAAAGCCTCCTAGTCCCCGTCTGAGTGCTGATCCAGGGCGCTTAGACCAATCACAACACTGGATTGCAGCGAGAAGACGGCGACCGGCCCAGGTAAGTGTTTTGTTTTCATTTTCTTTGAGCCCCCCACATCCGGTAGCAGCCACTACTGACCAAATCAGAAGACAGTGTGTGGTAAGCTCCCTCACCATGCCCTACTGAGGCACTAGGACTATCTTCTCAGTGCTTAATTAAATTTGCCTCCGTGCTCGTAGCTTTTGAGATGTATAGCAGCAGACCCATGGAGATTACTGACCCTCGGAGTGACCATCAGTTCAGTGTGCTGTGTGGCATCCACTCCATTTTGGAATTAGGAAGAAGCCGCGCAATCCTAATATTCAAGACCCATCAGTGTTTTTCTGTAAATTTAGGCCTTGTGAAGTAAAAAAATTGTTGTAATGCTACCCGATCAACATCGGCGAACACCTGTCTTTCTTCTTAAAAAAAAATGGCACACACCTACCACTTTGAAGATATTTTTAGTTTCACCTGAAGTCAGCCTTTGATGGCTCACAGCCAGCAGGTTAAGTGTACAGGCTGTGAAGATCTGCAACTTGCACGCGTAGTACGCCAGGTACCAGGCGATGAATGATGTAAGGTTTAATCCCAAGCAGACGGCCGACTTTACCCTGCTATGTAGACTTGTCTGAGGCACCAGCCAGCCACGTTCAAAGTGGCTTAATCTGTGTGGTATTATTTATCAGATAAAGACGTCTTAGGCCTTTGGAGTTAAATTGCTCTCTTATCATAATCAGTCTTCAGTGTTTGATAAAAGCTTTTCATTTCTGCTGCTGGCCTGAAGCTCTCTGAAGTGTTGCAGACAGAGCACCCCATAAGTGCAGATGTCCCTGGCGTTCATGTTTTATCTGTAAATGCCTTGGTCTCTTGAAAAAAAAAGGGGAAAAAAACAATTCTTGCCGCTTTTTATTTTAATTTGGTTTCACTGTTTAGCTTCCAAAAAACTAAATAGTAATTTTGTAAACTCATATCATCGTTCATTCCGCGTTGAACTTCAAAGCTCTATGAACATTGGAGGTGAGTGTTAAGATACAAACTCTTTACTTACTGGTAGCATCTTCTTTATTGGGAGGAAAGCCCAAGCCAGTCCCATTGGAATTGAGGTATTGGTTCAACCAACAGCAGCTCCCCTGGCTTGCTAGGTCTTTCTCACTTCCTCAGTCTGCCCCGGGTCGTTGTCTCTGTCCTGTCCTGACATGACCCCTGGCGACCTGTGCACAGAGAATCTTTGGCAGGCAGACTGATGATTTGAGATGACAAGAAAGGGACTTGAACTTTTTGCACAGATTCCTCTCTTTGTGACCCTAGCTAGGTGTCACACTGGATCGGAAAATCTTTGCAGTAATTCCTGCATGTCGGCAGGTGGCCCAAGCTGCCTTCAATAAAACTCTGTATTGCCTCAAGAGATGATAAAGTGGAGTCGCATTTAGGTGCCACACTTGCGTACTGACATCCGTACCTCTTTTTCTTCACCCTTTTACACGGAGCCTATGCTCCACTCCTACCAATATCGGTAGTATACCTTCAATTTTTACCAACATTTTGTAGGATGTCTTCCTCCAAGACACGGGTTCAAGCCACGTTGCATATGTTGCAGACAAATGTTTATCATAGACTCGTATGACATCTGTCTTTGGTGCCCTGCCGCCAAATATGACAGAATCTTGCAATAAATGCTCCAAGATTCATCTGAAAACAATTGACAAGGGGGAAACTAAACTCTGTAACTGATATAAAAAAACAGGGCTGCCTCCATTTGAAGTATTAAAGCCGCTACTGCTCTCACCCGCCGTCTTCAGGCAAAGAAGAAACACAAGAAAACTAAATAAAGTTCTTCGATGTTCGAAAACTCCCATTCCAGGGAGAGGTCACATAGGGGTTGATTACGATGGCGGTCGGTCGGGCCGCCGCCCTCTATTGCATCAGTCAGGAGACCACCCGACAATCAGGCAGAAGCAACTGCTGCATTGTGATGTGAATGCCGTGCTGGCGGTCGGAATGCGCTCTTCATCACGGCAGCTTGTGCTGCAGCGAAGGAATAGGGCTGCAGCACAAGCCACCACGATAAGGAGCACCTCTTGCATGTCCTTGAACTGTGTGCCATGCAACATGTCATGCATGGCACATGGTGCATGGAGGTGAGTGGGGGACACGGCATGTACAGTGGCCCACGACGGACGGGGGCCTTGTTTGGGGGCCCCTAATATCTGTTTCTGATAGCTTTTTCATGACAGTCTTCCCGCCATGAAAAGGCTCTCAGAAAGGGGCATTGTAATCCCGACGGCACTGCTGCCAGTCAGGGATACGAATCCGACCGCCGCCCGATGGGATCACAGATCCTGTCGGAGACGGTGGCCTTCCCTCCGACTGCAGTGGGTTTTAACACTGGAAAAGTAATCAGGCGGTCGGACCAAAAGGGCTGTCGGCTGTCAGACTGCCACTGTCAGCCTGTCGGTGTGCGGGCCCTTAGTCAGCCTTTGAAAATCTGACTCCAGCTTCGACTTCCAGTGTTGGCCCAGGGCTGAGTCTATAGCCGATGCGCCTCAGTTCCCTGTTGCCATTGTCTACTCCACAACAAATTGCAGGCTTCATTGAGGCCATGCTGAAAATGTTCAAAATTATTCTGAATCCCCATAGCGGCCCGTGGACCCATGAAATCATTGGAGCCTCCTATTGGATTTCTGCCAGTGGGTCCTCCCTCAGTATCAACTGGCCCCTCAGGAAGCCAGCTCGATCCACCTTGGGCACATACCCCAATTGCTTCAACCAAGGCTCAGCTGGCGCTCCTTAACTGGCCTGGAGCCTATTCCAAGTCAGATTTTGGATCCTGCATCATCTTCATCAACAGACCGCCCTAAGTCATGGAACAGCATTAATCAGGCTAACCTCCAGTCGAGGAAGACTCTGCGCTAATTCCTTTACTTTGATATCATATAAATACAACGATAGGCTATAGAACATTTTTGGCTTACATTCTAACATGCTCCAAGGCCTTGAGCACATGTCCAATGATAAAGACAATAACGAGAAGAAGGATCTCTAACTGCTCCATTGTTACTCTATCCTAGATTTGCAGCTTTCCACAAAAGAAACAAAAGCAAATATTTTGACTGGAATCTTGCAGACTGACCGACCCTTCCACATCAGAACCCTTGCTACGCTTAAACTGTTAGACAATTACAGCAACAATACTGGAAATTTAGAGGCTATTCTAGTGGACCTCAAACCTGTCCAATGGTCAATGCAAACTTTACATGGCTCTAGGGGTTCAAGCATTCTCAAGTCCTCAGAGAGTGCAATTTTTCTTGCTTGATTTTACAGGACTTTCTTGTGTAAAGTCCACTCCTCAGCAAACCCTTATTGCTTTGGCATTGATCTTTTAGTTTTTTGTTTTTTTTTACAATAAAGGCCCTGCTTATCTTGGAAGGAGAATTCATCATTATGGTCCTTCCAGAACCTTGAGATATTGCAACCAGTTGCTGCTCAAGCTTCTTCTTATTCGTCGCGTCCGATCTTTTTCCTTCTTGCCCCTAAAATGTAGAGTACTCTTCCACTTGTCATTTGGGCCTCCTCTGCTAAATCCTCTTTCAAAAAAAGGTTGAAACCATTGATTTTTCAATCAAGCTGAACTTTATATTAATTGGGTGAGCCCGCAGCATTACCAGGGCATCCTTTGACAGCTGTGCACTATAGAAATATCATATTCATTAATTTATAAGGTGAGAAATCTGCGATTACAAGTATCTTCAGAAAAGCAAATGATGTAACTATCGTAACACTCTTTCTGGTTGATACTCTAACTGCAGATCCCTCACCATCCACCCTGCCTTCTCCCTTCTGTGGAGTGGGCATTTTAGAATTAATACAGTTCCAAGCTACATCTGTACCCTGACACATCATTTCAATATGTCAGCCTTGCATGTCTTGTGAGGGTCTGGAAAGATATGATATATATACTTATATCAGTGTGATAACATGGAGCCCATATATGGGGCTCCATGTCTTCATGTCCAAGAGAGTCACAATGGAGGCCACCTGCTAGAGTGCAAGAGCTATTGCAAAATATTTCTGGATTACGGATGCCTAGGGAAATTTACAAATGGAGGAATCTCTGGTTAGATAAAGTCTCCTCCAGGAAGAGATTTACAGAAGCTTAACACCTTTTTCTTTTAGATGCATGGACTCTCCTAGCAAACAGTTGGATTTTGTGTTCCCTGGCATATTTCAAATGTAAAATGATGAAAAGAGGCTTGGGGAAGGAGGCCGCATGCCCCACTACCTTTATTTCATTCAGCCACGGGGATGGGTTTCCTGGAGCCTCAAAAAGGCTCAGGGAGGGGGGCTGCATGTCCCCTCTCCTGTAAGACCCTTTGCGTTGTCTGTCTGGGCGCTGACCCTGGAGGGTTTACATCTTTAAATCACAGGAGTCTGCACTTTAAAAAAAATGGGTTTGCCGCATATTCATGTATCCAACACAGAGTTTTAGTATTTTTTGTTTTAAAAAATGATTTTTGCGCTGGGGAGATCCCTCTGGGACCCCCTACCATGTTCCCTTGCATCTTGGTTTAACCTTTTTTCCAGGTCCCGAGTCCTAAGATAGCCGCCACCACATCGTTGTGGATGTGGTGGCAGCCAATCAGATCTGGTCTGTCGGCTTTGTGTGTCCTCCACAGTGTGAAATATACAACAAATCTTAAAAACTACTGAATGAATTTACACCAAATCACAAAAAGCATACTTTCTGGACGAAGATGTAGCTTTTTGCCAAATTTGGTGTAGTTCCATTCAGCCGTTTGAGCTTTAGCTGTGTCTGATTTTTCTATGAAAAAATGAATAGGAAAAACACGATTTTTGACCCTCCCTTTTTCTTGTACCCAGCATTACTGATTACCCCAAACCTTTCCAGGATGGAGCTGAGGTTTAAGAACATATTAAAAAAGAAAAAAAAAAGTTTTGTGAGTGTTCGTCAAATTGCGGCAAAGATATTAGGAAAACCGCTTTCCTATGGAAACGTGATCCTAACTATAAATATCCGGTGGCGACCACCACTGGGAGAGGGATATATGTGAACTGTGGCATACCGGGATATAGATAGATGGATAGATAGATAGATAGATAGATAGATAGATAGATAGATAGATAGATAGATAGATAGATAGATAGATAGATAGATAGATAGATAGATAGATAGATATCATACTTGTGGACAATCTGTGTTTTTATTTTGACTTAAAACATTGATTGCTTCATCTCCATTGTAGGCATAATGAAGACAGTTACCAGCTCATAGATCGACCTTGTTAGAAGTTTTAATTTCCAAGTTTTACTCTCTTGCAAAAATGGAGCAGATTTCAGCCTCCATTCATGCCACTAATTTGCTCAGTGGTAGCAGACACGTTTTAGAATAACCCAGCCCTCTCTGCTGCTGGTTCCCTTGTAGGAGGAACAAAGGATAGCGGATGCCCGCTGGCTGACGGTTATCTTTTTTTCTAATGAACCCTCCGCTTCCACATTGGTGATTGGACCCTCGACCCATATCGAACACGTGCTTTTTGGGGCGGATTTGCCTCCTGAGAAGCGTGACGTTGATAAATCTGTCAGCACAGAACTCTCGGCTGTCACTCAAGCTGGAAATCTCATTACCGCCGATCTGGCTAATCCATGTCTGGTGTTTTCAAAAGTCGGACTTTACCAACTTGATACCAGTCTTGTGATGTGTACATAAAACAGTCACTCGGGCTGGGGGGACTGGTGTTGATCCACAGATTTGCAGTCCACATTCAAAGCGTGTGGTGTTGCATGAGCCACAGCGGCTGTGTTTGTGCATTACAGTACAAAGTGAACGCGGTACGGTTTTTATAGGTAGTGATAAAGCGCCTCATGTACGATTAATGCATCAGGTAAAAGGGGTCGCTATTTATGCACCGACTTTTTACCGACTGCATTTTTATTTTGTGATCGACCTTAGTACTAATAAGTCGTTTAACAAAATACAGAATCCTAGTGGGACGTCTGTCTGGGTGCCACCAGTTGTTGGTTCACTGATTAAGGTTTTGGCTGTCGAACCATTGTCTGACCCAAGGAAAAATGCTCCAGCCTGCGGTCCAGCCCTGCCAGCCTTGAACAGCCAAAGGGCTTTCTGGGAAGTGTTGACTCCTAGACACTGGTGTGTTCAGTGGTGCAGACCATTGTAAAGCAGCAGGCTTGCAAAAAAATCTCTGCTCCTGGGTTGCTGTCACTCAGAGCTAAAACTGCAACCATGCATTCTACTGGCCCAGTTTTGGGCATGGGCCTGATAGTCCTCAGCTGGAGATCCCGTGTGCGTACTTGAACTCTCAGCCCGTGTGTTACAAGCCTACATCTCAAGGCGATGATGCATGTGCTTTGTGCACAAAATGCACTAAGAGTTTTTTTGGTTAGTTTATGGCTCCTGCGGCTGATTTGAGGTGTCTCTGGACCTTTCTGCTGTCACTCTTTTAACTGAGAAACAGCCTGAGGCTGATTTTTTTATGTTGTTCTGAATGGCGCAGAATGTCTGAGTCTCAGTCTGTATTTATTCATTGTGTGCATTCTTGCACTCATTCTTCGTTATTAGCTGTGTTGTCCTTTTCCCAGGACCTTGTGACAATGTCTTCTGGTTGTTTTCTCCTCTAAAATTAACCAGGCTAGTTTTTTTCTCCATTTTTCTGACACCCTAGTTCGATAGTGTTCAGTTTCATCTGCTTGATGCTGCTGCCTTTGTTGAATGAGATCTTAGCGTGATGTCGGAGGAACTTGTTTATACTTTTTTTCTACAAACTTTCAGCTAGTGCTGTTGCCATGATGTGTGCCATGTAGGCAAAAAAATACTATAAACCACACGCTACCTACAGTTACACTTATTGTTACAGCATTCTTCATTTTGGTTAGGGCTCCTCATAGAGAAGAGCCAATTTGAAGAGACCCTTTGAGGGTTTGCTGTGGTCTGAAGGATCTAGGGTGGAGAAGTTGCTAGAAAATAAATTAATATTTCTGAGTTTCAAAACACCTGTAGCCCAGACGTGATTTCATAGAGTTCTCCAAGCGTTTCTGTATCAAATGTGGTCAGAGGGGATTCTTTGTGTGTGGTTATTGGTCAATTTAGAGCTGTCGCTAATATTGTAGGTAGTCTTCCCTCAACTGCAGAAAAGAGGTTTATATATGCAGAACTTCATGGTGTTTACAAAAGCTGGTGCCATTGCGGAACATTGATGTAAATGAGCAATAAATCTATGCTATATTTTTTAGCTGCTTGTAGCCTAGATTGAGGACGCCTATATAGTGCTAGTTGGGGTGGAAGGAGTACACCGGTTTGCATGTCTGTCACAGAGGTAATGGGGGATGGTGTTAGTTTTGGCTTCATCTTAATAGATTTGGTGAATAAAATCATGAGCCAATTTTTTGAGACCCTGAAGGAATTTTACTTGGGCATAGACAACTAAGCATCATTGACACTATGTTCATGAACAAATCTCCATATGGCAGAAATCTGGAGGCAGATCCTTGTGCGGCCAGGGACCCAAGCTCAAGAATGCCTTAACTCTCACCTTCAGAGGAAAACAAAAAAGCAATGGGTGGAAGGCTTGAAATAATCTCAACCACTGGTAATCACTCAGGGACTCATTGCAGTCTGTCTCTTTTTTGCCAACCACGCCACCTCAGACAGAAACCTGCCATATGCAAATCAACATTGGTCGCACTTTAATCCTGACCTTCTAGGCCAGGTGGGCTGGGTTGTGGCCATGAGTAACTACTAGAGGCTGAAATTAATTCAAGCATTCCACCCATCACTTTTTTATTTTCCAACACAGAATCACAACATAACCATCTAAGCTTTGAAAGACTTCTCACAACCTATCGTTTCATCGAGGCTCTTACTGAAACCATGCTAGAACATGAATAGAGAATGAAGAGCGTAAAGTAGGGTGCTGCACCTCGCAGTTGATTGGTTTCTAACTACACCGAAAATCCCAGCCAGTCAATTGTTTCTACCCTAGGACCATAAAGTGTCCATAACGTGATTTTTGGAATTCCAGAATATTACTAATAACATAAAATAAATAATCCTTGAACACCTTGAACAGAGTTTGGGTAGACCTCACTTTGGAGCCCACTGAGATCATTAGTCAATCAGTTTTTAAATTGAGAATAATTGAGACAGAATCATTTCTGGGACATGTATTTTGGTCTTGGTTAGACAGTTGACTACGCCACCATGTTAGTATCTTTTGGGCATCAGGTCCAAGGGAAAGAAAAGCGTGTCTACATAAAGAGATTAAGAGTTAAGAAATGAAAGCAAGACATCAGATGAAACAGTATGGAAATGTGGAGGTCTTCTAAATAAACTAGCATTTTTTTGTAGGGTGAATGTTCCTGTTGATGGTTTTCTTGGTGAGAAAATAACAAATGAAAAAAGTGGGCAGAAAGTTTCCCTGCTATTATTGTTACCTTTTGGTTGCTTTTTCGGGAGGTGATTTTTCAGTGATATAGGTAATATACTTTCTGTTTTTTACTTCTTTATAACGAGTCGTTTTTATTTTTTTTTAAATCCATAATTAACTTTTTTACCATGATTCTACTTCCTAGTAATGATGCAATCTCAAAGTGGCACCAGTCGTTGATCTGATATCTTGCATGCTGTACCAAAATTGTGGCATTGTTCCACAAGAGAGGCTTCATTGGCAAGAAATTCAAGGAAGCTGGAATAAAACAAACCACATGAAAATTTCTCAGTCTTTGGAGATTAAACCAGTGGCGCTAGGAAGGGCTTTTGTTAAAACAATGCCAGCATCAAAATGATTCTAGATCGTTTTTAACAAGTGGCTTAAAGTGTAGCTTTTCCGGGCACTTAAAGTAGTTAGTGGTTGTGAATTACTGATGTTGGTGGCAATGTGAGACATTGATCCAATGTGTGGTTGCTAATACAAATTAGCTAGCAAAACATTTTTCAGAGTAGCCACATTTTTTAGATTTTTTTTCATGTAGAAGTGTTATTCTCCGATTCTTCATGATCTAAGTGAGAGTGGTTATGGTGCAGTTTGTCAGTGATAAAAGTCTGTGTCTATGAAATAGAATATCCGAGGACTCATCTGTGTATGCCTTTCTCTTTTAAGGGTGCTCTTGCCCTTTGGGCTAGATGTAGATGTGCAAATACTATAAATAAAGTAAAATGGTTGAACATATGTCAACAGATGGATTCAATCCTAATATTTCCTGTATGTATATTGATATGGAGATACAGCATGCAAAGTGAGGTCTTATGTAGTTTGCAACATATATCCACGGTTGTGATGTGTGCATTGCAAGAATGAAATCTCAACCTCTCAGAGCCATATGTATGACATTTTTTTTTACAATTTCAGATTTATTTGTTATATAAAGTATTAAGTCAAGAAATGCTTGTTGAACTTGCTTATGGTGACTAATTATGCCAATGAATTCATCTTGATAAAATGCTAAATGTGTCCATTATCTTAGCACCTTCAAGCATGAAAGCTTTAAACATGCAACTTGAGTTCTATAAATGTTGTAAGGTTTGTTTCAAAAACATAATTTATAGAGATTTAGGTAGAATCTTTGCCCCGCTTTTACATAAATGTATTCTCACCCAACCATAGACTATTCCACTAGCAGTAAGGTGTAGATCTCTAGTGATAGTGTAAATTGGTTTATGGAGAACCGAGCTGTAGAGTCATTTCTGCCCACTTGTGCTGCAGCATTTTAAATTCCTAAAAACGTGTTACGCTTTAAAATGTAACATGGATGCCTTTCATTTGTGTGGTTTCGAAAACTGGATTCCATCTGAGCGTGCCGCAAAATGCCATTAAGTTCACCTGAATACAACATTCGCAAAATGTGTCTATCCTCATAAATTCATAAATGTTCGGTTCCTACTCAAACCAGAACTTTGAACTTCAAAAAACTTGACACTGCAGTTTTTCAAATGCTAATTTACTTCTACGTGGATTTAGTAAATACATATTTTCTTATTGAACTGGGACATTTATAAACCAACACATTCGTATTTGCACTTAATGGCACGACTTAAACTTAAACTCACGACTTTCCTTCTACACCCCCTCCCGCCACCTACGATCCTCCAACCAAGCCCTTGCAACTGTACCTCGCATCAACAAAACCACCATGGGAGGCAGATCCTTCTCCTACCTGGCAGCTAAAACCTGGAACTCACTTCCCACTCACCTTCGCCTCACTCAGAACCACCTTACATTCAGAAAGCAACTTAAAACCTGGATATTCAACAAGTAATTCCCCACCCTTCCTCAAGCGCCTTGAGACCCTCTGGGTATGTAGCGCGCTATATAAATCACTTGACTTGACTTGACTTGAGGTAATGACAGAAGCTGGGGCAAAGTGATATGAAGACAATTTAAACATCATCTAAATAAAATTGATTTGTTTTATTTTAATTCTTTTTTTAACTTACAAATAATTTATGAGTAATCATAAGAATAAAAAAAAATCGGCACAGAAGCAAAATGGCACATTAGGCTCAAGTAGACATTAGAGCACCAGGCTATTGTTCAACTAGGACAATTCTGGCCAAGGTATTCACTCCAGCATCCCCATCCCACTACAAGTATTACTGTTGGCAAAATGAACACAAAATCTGCAACAGAATGCAGCATTTCAAAGCAGTTTGTCACCGTAAAAGTGAAAATGCCAGAATTGCTAGAATCTGAACTCTTCCAGTTCTGTAACACATTTTATATTAATTTCTTCAAAATGCTACAGAAGAGAACAATGACTGGGTGATCAAATCTCCAACCCAGGTGTTGGCACTTTGGACGATCATAGACTGTGTAACGCCTATGAAGAAATGTATCTTATGCAGTGCTTATTTTGTGTAACTATTAGTGCTGGTGCTAAAAACACTGCTCTGAAGCCAGCGGCCAGTGCTATTAAATGTTGGTACGCATAATAGCAAGCTCCCCAGTCTGAAATCTAATTCATGCCTCCAATTCACTGCCAAGCGCCCCTTCCCTTTTGTCTCACTCTTACGGGTTCCTGCTTTCTCCCTTTGTGACATTTTGTCCGTCTTTTCCCTCCTCTGTCTTTCTGCTTTGAGTGGTTTTCCCTCTATTGTCTCGGTAAATGTCTTATGCAGAACAAAATAGGTGCTGGTCCCCAAAAGTGAGTGCTTTGAACCCCACCAGCAACCACTGTCTCAACTAAGCACTGATCTGATGGCATTTCTTTTATACCTCACTACATTTTCACACCAATGGAGCAGCAGTAGCTGGAAGGTGGTAGATAAGTAATGTAATGTTAGGATTTGGAATAAAATGATGAAAAGAACATGCAAGACTACATTGGGAGGGGAGTAAGATTAGAAGTAGATAGAAAAAGTGAGGTTAAGCATTAATCGGGAATACTCTGCTTATATACATAATGAAATACTATCATAAAGAGGTTTTTCTTTTTGCTCTTTTGTGAGATCGGGGTCCCTAGTCCTGCAGTTGTCCTAAAGATGTTTATTGCTCGTACCTTGTTCATCGAAAGAGTTCATGTTTCTATGTTTTAGGACAATTTCAGCTGGATTTGAAAGCATGGCATATATGGGTTCTTGTGAGGAGTGAGAAAAAGAATTTGTTCCACATGGAATATGCTTAATTATTGTAAGAATATTGAGTTTTGCATGTGTTAGGCATGGGTGATCTCTGAAATTGTGTGCAAGGTTTTCCTCCCATGTACAAGAGGGACCTGAGATCCCAACTCAGGGGCTTACTACGATGTTGGGCGGACATGACAGTCTGACACCGTTGCAGACCTTAGGTCGGTGGTTCTGACCGCAGTATTTGGATGCGACCATAGTGCAATCTGGAACATCAATTTTTCAAAAGAAGCTTGTGTGGCGTGCGGAAAAGGCCAGCAGCTCTAGCACACACGGTGCAGGCATGTTTAGGGGGGCACCAGAGGTGCCCCCAGGGCCTAGAGCGGAGGGCCAGGTGTGAAGGGGGCCCTGGTAGGGCCCAGCAATGTCACTTTCCAACAGCCTTTCCATGGCGGGAAGGCCTACATGGAATGGCTGTCGGAAACCGGTTGTATGACGTTACAACGCATTCCGTTGCAACGCATACCTTTACACCGTGAATGCCGTTACCACGCATAACCTTTTCCACGAACATGCCTTTACGATGCATAACTAAACACGAATTTTATGTTCAACCATGCATGATAATGGCATATTCATGCTAAGGGTTATCTCAGACCCCTGTCCCAGTTCCTATAACTGCTCCCTTGTGCCCAGCCCCTCCAGCCCTCGTATTTTTTTATTTAAAAATACTCCTCCCCTGTACCCCTACGCGACCCCCGCACCCGACCCCCAATCCTTCTAAAAAAAAAAATACCCCCGCCCTGAAGCCTTAAAATGTTGCCATGCGCTATTCCCCCACCGCCAAACCCTTCTAACAAATACCTCTCCCCTGCACCCTAAAAATTGGTCCTGTGCATGAAACGACCACCAACTAAAATCCCCTTACCTCTCCACGACGTCGCTCCAAGCTCTTCCGGAGTGCAGTGCACGTCGTAAGATGAAGCAGAATGCTCTTTCCGTTTCCACTAACGATGCCGAAGCCACCACATCTTTTATCAATAAATGTTTTGTGTCTTTCCAGGCTATGGAAAGAGGCAACATGCTCATGTTTAGAAGGGTTTGTTTAAAAACGTAGCAGACAAAATACTCTGAGAATGCTGGTGAGTTTCTTTTTCTAATTGAATTTGATCTTTTCGAAGTGAATGAAATTGCGCATGTTTGGCTGAAAGATTTGGTGCTGGTAGGTACATTTAATCAGTATTCAATCATTGTTTAAATGCCAGGTGTGCACTCGACATCTGTAGCATCCAAACGAGAGTTATTGTAGGAGGACTTCTGTACATTGTACTTCTGATTTGTACCTTCAACACACATACCTTTACTACGTATCTCGTTGTAAAGGTATGCAGTGTAAGGGCTATTCGTAGTAACCATGCATGCGTTGGAATACATGCGTGGTTAAGGGTATACGTGGAAACAGCTGCGTTGAAGTGGCTGTTTCCCTACGAAACCAACATCATAATCCCAACGAAGGAGCCGCCATCATTAAGGTATTATGAAGGGCTTCCGACGCATCGACTGACCCATGGAGCCTGTCGGATAGCATCGGACGGTCCTTCTGCCTCAGACCGCCCACATTGTAATTTTCAGTCGGACCGCAGCAGGCGATGGCGGTCAGACTGCAACCGAGGAGCCATCGGTTGTGGTCGGACTGCCATCATAATCGGCCCCTCAGTGTTTTGACTCAATCATTTCTAAGGTCAGCCTCGGATTGGTATCGCGGGCACTCGGGCAATGCCCGAGGGGCCCGTGTCTGAGTTCCTGCTGTGGGCTGCTTCTTTGAGCAGTCTGGGGCTGATTTGGGCGGTGTCTCTATTTTCGGAATACAGCCAGCGGCCCAGTGGGTGGCTGAGTGGCCTTTCTGCAGGCAGATGGGCGCTCATTACCACCCTTGCCTCCCCCCCCCCCCCCCCCCCCCCCCCCCCCACCAATACCGCCGGTCCCCCACCCCCGGTTTAGCAACAGGCAGAGGTATCACTCCCTTTGTCTCGCTGGCCGGCGGGCAGGGGACCTCAGTAGAAGTGGCCTCACTTGCTGTCAGGTGTGTTTCACTAGTGTAAACTAATGCGTGCATTTTTTTAAGGCCCCCCTCCTTCTTTTCAATGCACTTACGCCGAATCAGTGATTTGAGGAAAGGCATTATGTAAATGGGGGCCGATTTTTTTTTGTGTGCCCGGGCCGGTATTCAATCCCAATCCGACCCTGTCTAAGGTCATACAGAGAAAGTAGCAAGCACAGTTCACATTCCCGCAAGGCAGTTTCAGGTTGAATCTATATTTTAAAAACTGGACATACAGTGTCAAGTTCTATGTTTACAGTCGGCTACATATTCTTCAGAGTGGCAAGGGACTTCTGGAGCAGACTGGGGATGTAGGTATTTCTTGAGAAAGTCCTCTTTACTGAGGGAGGTAATTTCCATTAAGCTTTGTTTAATATGTCCACATTTACTCTCTCAAACTCTGGAGAGGGCTCTCTCAGATTTGAGGACAAGAAGGATGGGTTCTCTGTGATTTTCTTAGGTCCGTGGTCTCGTAGTGAGCCGGTCCTTACAGTGGCCTCAAGCTAGGAAAAGGTAGGGGCATTGTACATTGTGGCTCCGGTAGAGGCGACTCTTCAAAGTACAAAAAGTGCAAAGAGCAGAAAGTCCAAGGAAAGGACAGAAGATTGCAATTACTGAGCTTTGGAAGGTGTGCTAAACAGAAGAATATTGAACTGAGTGAGCTTTTGGGGCTGTTAATTGCAGAGACTGTCTCTGATCTCCACACGATAGCCAGTGTCATCGAATCGAATATACAAATTCAGAGGCTCAGGTTTTTTTCCTTAATTCCCATGTTTGTTTAAAGGAAGCCATTTAACGTTTTTTTCTTACTAGAAAGACTCGAAAAGGCAGATCAAGTTCTATTTAGTGCAAAATATTGAAAATGAACTTGCCAGCTGATAAAGTGCACTGCTACCCAGATGTTTCCTGTGGCTGAGATATCACAAAGGTCTCGAGGTTAAATCCAATTTCGGTAAAACATTACCAGCATCTGAAGATCTAAAGAGGCAATATTAAAGCAGCCCAAGAGTGTAATTCGAAATAAAATGTGTCCAGCAGTCTGAAAACTGTTCATGTCGAGACTAGTCAACAAATTGTGGTATTATAGAGGTGTGTCTCAATTACCCAGAGGGAGGCGCATTTTTATGTTTATCATACAATGAGAACATGCCACATTTTTTTTTGACTATGTGACCAAAAAACAAGACCTAACATACGTTCAAGAAGCAATGTATTAGCTTGTGCCTCATCTGAATGGGAGTGAAATGAAATGATCATTGTCTGCTATTTCTGACTCGGCGCCAGCACCAGAGAAATCATGAGTCAATAGTAGCTCAGATTTACCACCAAAATGAAGGCCTCATGGAGGGCATCCGCACAGACCACACAAATAGCCAAAGCGATGCGCGTGCAGACATTTCCCATTGCTGAAAAATGGAGTTTCATGAGACCTTTTACTTAATGATTGTTTCATCTCAGCGAAAGTCCAGATAGACCCAGGCTGAGTACTTGCATTAAATGTTATTTGAGATTAAAATAGACCCTTGATCAGCATGACTTCTCGGCGCGGCGGATCCCGCTGTAACCCCATTCCAGCCCTGCGTCGTCGCGGCCTAACCTGGAAATGTCACATTATGGAATTTAATTAGGTCGGCTCGGATCGCAACGCTGTACAAATCCGGAATCAATTCCTCACCGTGCTAGCTCTTCCAGCCCCAGACAGCTGGCGTAATTCAATCTACTTTCATTGTAATTAAAAAGATTTTGATCGGGGTCTGTGTAGGGTGGGGGGAGGTAAATCGTATTGGATCTGACTTTGTGACTAGGATGCTGAATACAGTGCTGTTCGAACTCATGAACACCTCCCGCACTTTGTTATGGCGGCCACTGTGCTGTTTCGTTAGTCTGAATGATATAACCCTACCTGTTCAAAGACTTGTGATATGTGACTGAAGAGTAGCGGAGATGAAGCACAGTGCATTGCCTACTTAGAATGGGTGCTCTGCGTGTTGCAAGCTATGGCTTGCGCAGAGGGGTGCTGGGCCGCCATGAGTAGACAAGGGATAAAACATCAGGACTTAAGATGAAGAAAGCACTAGATGAGGCTTTGTACAGGGTTGCCACTGTGGGATTGCAATAGTTTATTAAAAGAGCAGACAGCGCCAGCCTTGTGCACCTCAAATGCCAAAGGTGGAACCTTACCTATTGTTTATAAACCGTAAGTAAGTTGTGTTAGTATTTTCTGTGAACCCCTGTTCATTTTTATAAAATAATTCTAGGAAAAGAAAATTCAAATAGATTCAGAAGAAAAACATCAATATATATCCAAGCTAGTTGAATTATCCCATTGCAATTAATAATATTAATGAATGTGCATTTATATTTGAAGCATATACTGGAATGGGAGAACACATATAATTAAAAAGGGGAATAACTAACCACAAAGTATATGACAGTTATAACAGTCCTGCAGAGACTTTTTGGTCTAAATCAACACTATAGGCCCTCCACTTTGGAGTTACAGCCTTGGTATCCATTCTAAGGTGTGGAATGAACAAGTTACTTACCCTTAGTAACTCTCTTTCTGGTAGATGCGCTACCTAACTGCAGATTTCTCACCACCCTCCTACCTCCCTATTCTATGGAGTGGCCTCTTTTAACATCTAAAAAAGTCCCTAATCGTAGATCAGCATACTGGTGCCAACAATTGTTTGCGCTCTGTGGAAAAGGAAATAGAAAAGTGACTTCAGCGTGTAGGGGTTGCGCTTGTGTGCGGCTCTGCTCCCTCACTTCTGGACGGTGCAGGGCCAACACAGAGCGGCACAGTCACCGGAATGGCTGCTGGGGAGGGGTTTCTGGATTTCTTCGGACGCCCTTGGGAGCGTTCAGGGTGAGGAATCTGCAGTTGGATTATACACTAGAAAGAGCATTACAGAAAGTAAGTTACTTGTTCTTTAGATTCCAAAATGTTCCTTTGTTTAATGATGGGGTTTAAATGCCAAAATATTGGGGTTTTTTTGTATTCCTGAATGTTTGTTGGTTTGATGATACCCAGTTGGGTTTTGGATTCATGATTATTCCTTTGTTTGATACTGGGGTTTGGATTGCATAATGTTCATTTGATGATGGCTGGTTGTGTTTTACATCTGAGCATGTTCTTTGTTCATGATGCCTGTCTGGGTTTTGGATTACAGAATGCCCCTCTTGATGAATGGTGTCACCCAGTTACAGAACAAAAAAATCTCTCTACCCAGTCCTGCATCCCTAACCATCAGAAACAGTAGGCATTACAGTGTTTACATTTGTTTGATGATGTATTCTTGGCTGCTGAGACCATGCCTTCCAAAATACCTATACAGTATGTCTTTGCAAGTTTGAAACTGCCTCAACTTGCAAGCATGGTCACTTTTTTAGCTTTCCAATTTACAAATGGAGCCACTTTTATTTTGGTGCCGGGCCTGTTTTCTGACACTGTGTGCCCAGGTTTCCAAAGCAAGTGATCCCATTACAGGACACCTTGTGCCTAGGTGCCCAAAGTGAGCTTTCCTATTAGAAGACACTATGCTGCCTATGTGTCAAAGACGGGGATCCCACTACAGAACACCTAGTGCCCGGGTACACCTTGTACCTAGGTGCCAAAGGTGAGCGAACTAGTTACAGGACATTTTGTACCTTGGTGCCAAAGGGAACCGATCCAATTAAAGGACAGCTCATACCAAGGTGTTAAAGTAAAGGAATCCCGTTACAGGACACCTTGTGCCTAGGTGCCCAAGATGAGCATTCCTATTATAAGACCCTGTGCGTCTATCTGCCAAAGGTGAGGGGTCCCGTTACAGTGTTTGGGGACAAATTGTACCTGGGTGCTAAAGATGAGTGATCCAGTTACATGGCACATTGTACCTACGTGTCTAAGACGAGCGATCCCATTATAGGACACCTTGTGCCTAGGTGCTCAAGATGAGTGATCACATTACAGGGCACCTTGTACTTCGATGCTAAAGGTAAGTGGTGGTGCCATTACAGGACAGCTTCTGCCCAGGTGCCTAAGATGAGCGATCTCATTAGAGTACACCTCGTGCCTATGTGTTCAAGACAACTGGTCTTAAAGTAGACATCTTGTACCAAAGATCCCGAAGACAAACAACCCGTCACAGGACACCTGGTGCCTGTGTGCGCAAGTGAAAGGATCTCGTTACAGGACATCTTGTGCCTAGGTACCCAAGATGAGCGATTTTCCTATTGAGACACTGCGTCTCTATGTGCAAAAGATGAAGGGTCCTATTACAGAACACCTAGAGTCTGGAGACCACTTTTATTTAGGTGCCCAAGATGAGTGATCCTGTTACAGGACACCTTGTGCCTAGGTGCCCCAGATGAGTGATCCTGTTACAGGACATCTTATGCCTAGGTGCCCAAAGAAAGTGATCCTGTTACAGGGCAACTTGTGCCTGCATGCCCATATGAAGTGATCTTGGTGAAGGACATCTTGTGCCTAGATGCCTGTTACAGGGCACCTTGAGCCTGCGTGCCCAAGAGAAGTGATCCTGTTACAGGAGACCTTGTTACAAGGTGCCTAAGATGACACCCTGTGCCGAAGAGCATACCAATTTCAGAGAGCCTTCTAGCATGGAAAGTCTGCACCAACTTGACTTTTAAATTGAAATACTTGAGACTGGTTTAATATAAAGATAAATGTGCACAGCAGATCACCTAAATATTGCCACTTCAAGGTAAATATGGGTATATATATATATATATATATATATATATATATATATATATATATATATATATATATATATATTCCTGACCGTACGTAGGCAGGTTTCACAGTTCCATCATATATTTTATTGACCCATAGTAGTGCACACAAGTGTCCGCCCCAATATATATATATTACATCTTGCTATTAAAAAAAATACTCTTCGATTCCTTCCTTCTCTGTCTCATCCCAAACCTTTCTGTCTACTATGAACTCCCAAACTTTCACCCCCCCTTAGCCTTCCCACCCAACTAACAAGTATACACGACCACTACTTACAAAAAACCTACTACTTTCCCTTTACAAATACATTCCCACCATTCCATCCCTACTCCAAACCCCCCTTTTCAAACACACCCCTGTCATTCTACCCCTACTCCAATCTATCCCTTTTCAACCCCATCCATGTCATTCTACCCCTACTCCAAACTCTTCCAAACATGCATTACATCAAGAACACACCTAACACAACCAGTGCACAATAAAAAGCAAACTAATTTTTACTAATTACTAAACTTGGGTTCCGGAGTAGCATGCTACTAACCAAAAAAACACATCAATGCCTCATCAAGGGTTGTAAGCACTATGTGAATACATATACAATTACCAAGGTTGAGGTTGCCTCCTAGTTTTTATTATTACTGAGCTGCATGTTGTGTATCGAAGCTCTGTTGATTAACTGCTCTTACAGTACTTGCATTACCCATTTATAGGCCCACGCAATGCATGTTGGTTGCAAGAGAGAACAGGACATTCTGTGTGCGTCTCCAAACTGCCGTTATTGCCTGCTAGAACCATTTATTCTGATCGAGGTTCATTCTTGATTTTAATTGTCACACACAAGACACCTGCTCTCCCTCCACTTTTGTGGTATCCTTGTACCTTGATCTTGTTATGGCTGCTTTAGATTACCAATGATTCCCTAATAGGGAAAGGTCCCAGCTACACATCTTCTAACCTCACCTTTTATCACCCTCCTAGACTTCTTTGAATAGTGGTAAAACTCTACTGACAAACCACATGTCAGAAGGACCCGTACATGAGGCTGGTCTTTCGCTTAACTAGCCCCTTTGTATTGGAATAGGTTACCCCTTCATTTCCAAATGTGAACTGAACTTTTCAAATTTAGAAGATTACTCAAGACAGTGATCAGTTTCTGCTTTTCCCTGTGTGTTTGCTTTGCGCCGAGATACCCTTCCCGGGGTTGATTTGTGCGCAATAAAAATTATATTAACAATATTAACAAAAGCTTTACTGCAATTGTAGAAAGAAGATCATTCCCTTACTAAATTTTGTACCCTTGTAGGGAGTTGATGTAGTCCTGCTTGGGTGCTTTAGTTGATCTCACTGTGGGAGAACTTATGTACACTCTTGGGAATGATCAATCTCTAGCCCCAATTGTTTCCTGGCTGCCTCTTATTCCTAACCTCCTACATGTCCTCTTTGAGGAAATCAGGTTTCACAATTTCCCACACTACTGTTGACTGTTTTGGGTGATTTTGAACTTTGGATTGCGCAAAGACTGCAAACGAAACCAACAGAAGGTGAATTCCTTCATTGTGCAACTGAGGTGATGCATGCATGGTGTGATCTGATATAAATACTTCTAACCGTGGATTCCTCCAATTAGAATACTTCCCAGATGACAGACTGCATCTGGAAACTTTTCTTGGCAGTGCTCCTGTGGCTCCGTGTTGGCTCCATACTGCCACAAAAAGGATGGAATGGAGCAGACGTCCATTCCTTTCTTTCCGTGCCTTCCAACGTGGATCTGGAGCTCAGCTCCCAATATTGATGGCCTTCTGATGACTTCTAAACACAAGTCAGTCAGTTATTCTTTATTTGATTAATTAAGATCATAGAAAACAAAGCCAGTAATAGCAAGATATAATATCCAAAAAAGTATAGTAAAGCAGGTCTTGCCTGGACAAAGCACATTCCTTTTAACAGCGGGTGTATATATTGTTGTCTCACCCAGCGATAATAGATACAAATTCCAATGTGCTAGAGAACCATGTCTCCACCCAAAACTACAGGTTTCAAACCATGTCTCAACTGCAGAAAACATTAGTCAATCACCATCTGGAAGAGGTGTATATCTGGGATCAGGCCACGACTCAAAGTTACGTGATAAATGTGAACTCATGCACCCGAAGGCAATCCAGGACCGGGAGGCAAAGCTATATGTCGCCTAACACAAAAGGTAGTTGTAACCTTCACTTAAGTCCCACTCCAAGTTTCAGCCGCAAACTTGTACCCATTATAGAGACTGTTCCCGCAAGTGGTCATCCTCGTGCTCAAATCCTCCTGTAAGGCAAAATTGAAGTGCAAGCACCAACATAAAAAGCGAGATTCAACCCATCCTGCCACCTGGAACCTAAAGAGAAAGCGCAAAGTTGCCATGTGGGAGTATTTCACCTTCGATATCTCCAGTTGAATAGACGAATCCTCAGCTGATCCCTGTGAGCACCGAGTTAACTGAGTTTCCGGGCCATTGGCAATCCTGCAGTAGATTGAATGCTTCAAGGAGGTTATACTGCAGATTTTTGGTGCACTTCCGGTTCCCTTTGGTGCTCTTTTGGGCCCAAAGGATTCTCAGTTGTTAGCGACGGCGGATCCGTCCTTGGTGCTGTCTGAACCCTGGAGACCTATTTCAGCCCCATACTGTACAAGTACCACTCTGGCTTCAAGACCAGTGACAGTCCCTTCCATGTCGCACATCAACAGCGGAAGAAGATCTGGTTCTGATACAGATGTCTGGCAGCAAATTGTCTTCGGCTTGTTCGGATGTTGCCCTGTGAGATTACAAAAGCACAGCTGGTCCTCATGCATCCTGACTACCATCCGGTATAGACTGTATAAATGCAAAAGCGAACCCTGTTGAGAAAGATCATCTTCTGCATCAATATCTACTACACAGTGGCCAAGAAGCAGGCCCTGGATGATCGGACAGCCCATTCCACCAGGGCTAAGGCTGTTACACCGGCATGGGCTAGTGGAGTGTCCGCCCTTAACATCTACTAGTCTGCGACATAGATGTGACTGCCTATGTTTACGAAGCACTACTGCCTGCCCGGTATGGCGGGAAAGGCATTCTGCCCACTAATTCTTGCAAGGCATTTTGGTCTGAGTCCTCACCACAGCCCTCCACTTGGAGAGGCACTGCTTTGTTATCTATTCCTAGGTGAGGAATCTGCCATTAAAAGTGTCCATGAGAAGAACAAGTTACTTACCTTCAGTAACATTCTTTCTGGTGGATACTCCATCTAACCTCTGATTCCTCTCTGCATTCCCAGCTCCCTGTTCGGTGGAGTGGCCTCTTTATAACATCTTAAAAAAACGAGACGTGGAAAATGTCTACAGAGCATGCACACTGCAAACTCCTACACCTGTTGGGAATGGTTTAGTATAGCCATAATGCAAACAAATCGATTGGACGAACGGAAATCACGACCTGATATATTCAACAAACAGAAAAACACTATATATTGACATACACCAAGAGACAAACCAGACATCATATTTCCTTACAGGTTGGTCTGAAGGCAAGGCTCAGTGGGCTGGGGCAGAAAGCGTAATTTCGGACATACCTAACTGTGCCTCTCCCCTCCTGACTTTTCAGAGGCAGCAGTCTGTGCGTCTGGTCTCTAAAGCCCCCTCCTTTGTTGACTTGGCCAGGCCTTGTCATCGGCTGCAACCATGCTCGACGCAAACACCACTGGCTACAAATGGCGGTGACGGAGTTGCTAAGCCTCACACCCTCTCACTTGCTGAAGCCTAACGTGTAATGGAATGCCTGAACCAACACGCCAGGTGTTGTTTTAAAACACTGTTGGAAGACAAAGTGTGGGGATCGATGCATCTCGCAGATTTGTTTACCGAGGGCAAGCAAATCTGGTTTGGGCTCGGCCCGGGCTGATTAGCTGTCTAAACCCGCTCCCCTGTTAGAATTGATGCGGTCAGCAATCTGAATTTGATAAGGTCGGATCTCGGCCATTTGTTTTTTCCTGTGCTCGCCCCTCAGCCAGGCCGGGATTGATGACGCCCCCTGCTTTAGGCCTTATCTTTTGGGCAGCTTGACGTCGGGAGCAGCGCGGGAACGACAAACAGCTCGTGACGGCTCATGGCGTGATGGACGACGCTGCGCCCTGGGCTGGCCTTAGGGTCTGGGCATTCTAATGAGGCCTGCAGAGTGTGGGACCCCGTGGCCTCTGGCTACCGGAGAAGGTGAGGCACCTGGACTGGAATTCCTTGTGGTGGCCACATCTTAGGTGACAGCCTCAATTTGTCAGCCACCTCGTCACAAAGCCAAGGGTGCCCCGGGGCCCAGCCCTTCCTAATGGGCCTGTGATACAGATAGCAACATGAAACGGGAAACACAAACAGCGTGACAGTAGGGGTGCACTGGCCTGGAGGGGCCGCCCAGCCATGCTGTAAGCCCGGGTGATGTACACGGGTTAGTCGCATATGTTAGGCCAGCATCCACCCCCCTCACATGCAATGTCCCCGGGACAGATATTGTACAACCTTAGTCTGCAAATTGAAATAGAAATAATCCATAAACGGAATTATGTCTCGTCAGAATTTGGGATTTTTAGCAGTCTTACTTTTTTTCTGTTTTATTACGCATTTTATATCCGTTTTTTTGATGTTTTTCTGGAATTGTGTCTCGACAAGCTGATTAGTGTTTTTGTAACAGCTGTTCGTCTGCTGGTTTCTTCGGAATTTACCTTGTGATAGATTATTATTAGCCGCTCCTATGCTGCTCAGAAGTCACATCACGGCTTTAATGTCTCTTCTTTTTGCCTGAAGCCTGGTTTCTGTCCTTGCTTTTCCGAATCTATCATGATTCATGCATATGCAGCACAGATTGATCTGTCCTCAGAAGGTAACACGTTTGAATTTAGCAGGGTTGCTTAAGACTTTTATTCTTCAGAAGTCGATGTCTGAGTGTCGCGTGTTTGGGAATAGTATGTATATACGGGGTATTTGTATAGTGCAAATCTTGCTGGAAGGCAGCAGAATCGGAATAGCAACTGCTCTTACCTGCATTATTATAATGCTGGGAGACTGGCTGTATGTTATTGTGTTAAGAGTCGCAGTAATGTTACCGTAGGAGCAGCTTTCCTTGATGCAGCAGAGAGCTGGGCGTTCAGTGATTTCCTGTGAGAAAGAAAAAGAATCCTTGTTATTGAAAGGGCATGCCTGCAGGCAACACTCTCGTGTGTCCCCACTTGAAAATGGCAAGAGAAAACAAACAACGTGAAGCTTTGGGGAGAAGGAGGAAGAAATGTTCTAAAAATTAAACAATATTTTTAGGAGTCCCATTTACTGTGTTATCATATACCTTTGCGAAGTCCAATGCATTTTATAAGATGGTGAAAGTAAATTAAAAAAAAAACAGATGAACAAAATAAAGCTTTACGAAATGGAGGTTGCTTTAATGTTAGGCATGGTATTTCCATGCGTTGTCTTTTCAATATGTTGAAAGATTTATTATGTGATGTATGAGAAACATTCTTTACGTTGGCCCCCACCCCCTTTTGAATAGTTGTACCCCAACATCAAGACACAGTGAAAAATATGGCTGCACCAATTTCCTCCGAGCAAAGGCCACAGCGAATGCAGAAAAAAAGCTTCTAATAATGGCATAACCCATAGTCGCATCACTTTAAACACTGCACAAGGTCACACGTGTGCAGAGCTCTTATTTTGAAAGAACCCTGTATAAACTCAGACTTTTGTAGCTCAGCTCTAAGGTGTTTGTAGAGGCCTGAGATCCCTTTATGTGTTCAATAGTGGATTGTATTGTATCAGAGAATGGAAAAGAAATAGGAAGGTAGGTGGGCGAGAGAGAAGAGCTGTGTGACACGTAACGGAAACCGTACCCCTAGCTTTTTGGGCGAAGCCCTCACTGCTCCAAGGTCTGCCTGAAGTCCCAATAATGGAACACCTTCTTTGAGCCGTGGCCTGGCTATCAGATGGGGCCGTTTATAGAAACAACATTGTTATTCACTTGGGCTTTCAGGGATCACCACATGTGAGAGTGTAATAACTTCCAAGCAGGCTAATTTGTTGACTTTTCTCAAGTTAATTTATCGTTGTAAAGTGTTGTGTTACCATTGCTATGGCCACTTAATGCTAACTAGTTTCTAGTTTGGAGGAGAAAACAGTTATTTAGTAAAGGTATGCGTTTTCCTCCCCAAGTCGTTACGGAGGGAAGTATTTCGAATTTTGAGATGTTGAGGGTTCAAGAGAGAGGCTGCCCGGACTGCAAATCTATAGCCTCCCGGCCCGGGCACCTTCACTGAGCTGCAGTGGTTGCAGCGCCACATGCATTTGTTCTGTGGAATACAGGCCTCTGGTATGAGACTGCTGTTAAGAAATCAATGTCAAATTCAGTCTGTTTATTGGGCAATGCACAATGCCAAGGATTTACCCCCTCATGTTCATGCAAGTTATTAAGTGAAGCAAGAACTGGAGTGACATGATTGGCAGTGGTATATAGGGCTCAAACAATCACACTTAGCTGCTGTTTCCTTGAGACGTAATGAAAACCCACATTGTATTCGTACCGACATTGGAAAGTAAGGTCTAGTGTGTAGACTTGGTCCATTGTAGATGTTGACTTTAATCACATTGGACTTGAAGATAACTAGGTTCTTGGCCATCATAATCAAAGTTGCAAATAAGTGTAAAACAATGGAGAAAAATGTGTATTTGAGTATAAATAGAGTTTTTCCTAAACGAGCTGTTAATGCAATGGAGTCAGAGCTGGGGCACGTTTCAATAGCAGCATTATGTGCATATTCTCTTCATAGTTGTGTACGGTCAAGCTATAATATCTTAGTATCTTTATAGGTCGGCAAGCAGGTGAATATATACCTTTAAAAGAAATGGCCACGTAATCCATCGGCAACACTACAGCAAGATGTAGATGGAGGGGCTAAAGCCTTACAGCAAAAAAAGCTTTGGCAGTTGTCAGAGAGATAGAGGACCATAGAATTGGGAGGCCACTGGGAAGAATTCCAAACTCTGGTAAACATACAGGGATGTCTTGGGAGGGTTATGTAGAGGTTGGAGGATATAGGACTTCTGCCAAAGACCGGCATAAGCCCTCTCCAGCCTAATTAGAGTGTGTACCCTGTACACACTCCTATAGGACCACAGTTCCAACACACTGCCGATCTACTTATATCTGTGTTCTCCAAGGCCTGCCAATAATATGAAATGTGAAACACCGCTAGCCTGTGTGTAGAACTGTAGCGGCTGCATTGCCGCTGTTTGCAGCAGTTATCCAGGAATGGCCTATTGGAGATGAGGCAATAGTTTACCATGTCTTCTTGAACTGCCAGAGGTTTCTTAAAGAGAGGTGTTGACTCATCTTCTACTCAGGAGAGTTTAGCTGAAAAGGCTCCTCGGGGGACAGCCAGACAATATTTGCTATTTTTACACGTAGGACAGCGTGCCCTGTCGAGAATGAGAGAAAGGAGTCTTGACCACGTATGTGAATCTTGCATAGCTGAGTAGAGCTCATGTCCCGGGGCCTTGTTCCTTTGTTTTTTTTGTGTTTTTTTTTGTTTTGTTATCTGGATGTACCTCAGTGAACTTTGTTTTAAAATGAACGCCTGGTTCTTGAGCATTGTTTTGGGGTGTATGACTGCTGAAGACAGCTGTCATAATTTCATCCAAAGGACAAAAGATTTCTTCCCACTCTCACCTGATTCAGTTTGTTCTGGGAGTGAAGTACTGTTTCTAAGTGAACCAGAATGCAGTTGTTACCTCTGCACTGTTTACTGCTAGTGCAGTTTTGTATGGTGTGAATCTGACCTACAACTTGCCTGACATTTTGTTTCAAACCTTATGATGTGACTAGCTGCTGTGGAACCCTTCAGCTGAATTAATTTCTTCTGAATGTTTGTGCATTGACAGGAGCATAATTATGTTTTAAACAAAAGGACCTAAAATGTAATTTATCCACGTGGACAGCTCTTCTGGCTTTTCTCTTTATTCGAATTTTTGGGCGGTGGGGAGTGGTAGTGAACAAACAAGTCAGAATATTGAAATCTGTTTTCTTCTTGGGACTCCTGAGGGTAGAGCTAAGAGATTTAGCAGGTTTAGATCAAACAAGTAGACAGTCAGAACTAAAGTGAACGATGGAAGCAGGATCCATGCTAAATTGGTGCCCTACTTCGTTGTTTTCTGTAGCAATGTAACAGAAATATTTTAGATGTGTAATGGCTGGGTAGGAGAGCTGGGCCCAACTAGACTACCTATGTTCCTCCTACTTCTAGCGCCAGTGGATACAACTTGGTCTCTGACATTGCCTTGGCTTTCCACAAACTTTTTCACCTGAACGTGTCTCGGTCTTTTTGAAAAGTTGGTCGTAGCCCATCACTCCTTTTGTAAGACTGTTTTCCGTATTGAGCACAAGAGTGCACTATATTTTAACACATTTTTCTTACTCCTATTACCGAGATATTGATGGTAATTTCAGGGAGCTGCAGTTGCTTTGATCCCTCTTCGTGCCTTGAACTGCTATGCAAGCCTTCACCGGGATGCTGCTCGGAACCTTAACTTTAGTGCCACTCAGGGGTTGCAAGGGGCTAGGGAGCGAGTTGCGAGCCTCCACTGGGAACATAAAGGACTTAGTCAGCCAACTCACCAGGCTTCAGATGCAAGAGCCCCAAAAAATGGTGATACCGCAGTGGTACCCCTTTCAAATTCTTGAATGGCATATTTGTATGTTTGATCCAGTAACTAATGATATTCCAGCAAATGTTTTAACTCTGACCCTTTTTGCTAATTTTCTGTACTGCCTGGATGGATGTAGCTCATGTCACGGTTTTCAGTGACTTCCAGTCTAAACAGTCACTTAGCGCTTTTAGGGAGTGCACATAACTCCATGTCAGGGTAAGATGGAGTGTGCTCGGGAGGCGGACAGTGCTGTCACTCTTTCATCAGCAGCATCTGACCATTATCACTGGGGACAAGCGATGACAGATAGTTAGTAATGGGCTCATCCTCGGGCTGACATGGTATTTCTTTGCGGTCTAGTAAGCATTTGCTGTTTGTTTTTTTTTCCTTCATCCACTTCGAAATTGCTTTCAGTGGGCAAATTAATCTACTTTGTATTCTGGGCATTCAAAATCCACGTCCTTTCGTCACTTCATCAGGCATTAGGAATTTAAATGTACCGAGTGACCCTATCGCCAGCACCGATTTCACATGATGGAAACACTCCTAATTCTTAGTAAGCCACTTACAGATTGCACTTTCTTGCTTGATTATATTTGGACAGTTTTGTGCAGATGTCCCTTACTCGGGGCCAAGTCTTACATGCATAATTTAGCTACAATTATGTTTCCATCCTAGTTGTTTTTAGTTATGGCGTTAGCCAAGACAGTACATTTTTACTACAGTTATATACATAATATATTTCCTTATACAGATTTTCAACAAGCCCCCCTGATCCATTGCTCTTTTGTTTTGTCATTCACTTTTTCTTTGCTGATGGTGCGATATCACACTCCTTGGCTTTAAAAAACATGGGGTTCATCTTGAATTCTTTTAAGTTTGTTTATCCTTTCCACAAGACCTGTTGATATATTTATCAATCAATCTTTTTCAGCCGAGTTGCTTTCTTTCTATTTTTTTTAATAAAAGGATTACTGCCCCTATTACTTTTCCCACTTATGTTTCAGATGAAAACGTAATGCAAGTGTCCCTCCTCGAAATTCAGTCACATTATATAGACTAATGCTATCTTTTCCAGCATATCTGCAGTTGTATTTGTCTTTTTTTAGGTTTGACATTTAATGGCACTTGCACCACTAATAATGAAAATATTGTATTATATGCCTAACTTTAACAGCCCTTGAGAGTCAGCCTTTTTCAGCCATTGGCTACTTTTGCTCTGAAATCTTGAGCCATTGCCATGAGAAATTGTCCATCACCCCATGGCTCAGCCCAAACAATCATTTCAGTCTCATCATCATTTCAGTCTCATCGTTTTTAGGTCGAGCGACCTATCTCAATGCGCATGCGCATTGAGCGGGAGCTCGATATATAGCGGCTTAAACAGAGCTTACCGAGATCAGGCGATTCCCAGGCGATTTCTTGCCGTGCATGTGAAAGCGTGTGCACAATGCCACCAGCCGCTTGCCTGCATTACCACATCAAAGGCGGCCGCGTCTCAGGCCCCTGCTGCCTCACACCCTCATGCCGCTCTCCCCGCTCCGCCCCCTCCCCTGCCCGCCGTGTCGCATTTCTCCTTCCCCCTCCCCACAGCAATGCCCTACGTCTTGTTTCCCTTTGCTGTTTTATCTAGCATAAACTCGATACAGAGGTGGGCGCTTTACATAAGCATCAGTTACATTACAAGAAGGCACATTCAGCCACATATAAGCTTGGCATGCATTCCTTACATTCTACAGAGGTAGAGTTTGGAAAGTGAGTGTAGGTATGTTATGCAAGTATGTCTCATGTAGTTGCACGGTCCATACATTACAACGGGAGCATGAACTTGTGGTCAGGTATAAATTGCATGCATAGTCTTGTATTTTCTTTGTTTATTTACATAGACATTATTAGTCTGTTCAGATCCCTGCAATCTGCAGGGCTTGCTTTGCAACCACGCCGCCACCGAGGAATGCTGGTTTCTTCTACTAGTTTGTTTGACTCGAATGTTTCTTAAAACCGGGCACGATGTAGCGCCATCTGGTGGTCAAGTTGATGCTCCGTGTTTTACTCGTACATGTTTTCTACAAGATTTTTGCTCGTCATAAAAAATCCGATTTGCTTTTTCTACAATCAAATTCACCCGATTACTTTGGCAGCGTGTAGTTTAATAACGTATGCGCCCATTGCCATATTAGAAATAATTGCACTGGTGCAAAATATAGAGTAACGCCATTATTTTTGTCTTTGTAATATGATAGAAAACTGCACATACTCAAGACCATAGTACAATAATATATTTTGTACCAGGTCAAAGGGAAGGCTATTGACAGAGTAGGTAGCCACCACATCCACCACCAACAAGTCCACGACAACCACCACCGTGTCCACCACCACCACATCCACCACCACTACGTCCACCACCACTACATCCACCACATCCACCACCACATCCACCACCACTACGTCCACCACCACTACGTCCACCACATCCACCGCATCCACCACCACCACCACCACATCCACCATCACATCCGCCATCACCTCCACATCCACCACCACATCCACCATTACATCCACCATCACATCCACCGCCACATCCACCGCCACATCCACCACACCCACCACCACCACATCCACCACACCCACCACCACTACATCCACCACCACCACCACCCCATCCACCATCGCATCCACCATCACCACATCCACCGCATCCACCACCACTACGTCCACCACATCCACCTCATCCACCACCACCACCACATCCACCATCACCTCCACATCCAACACCACATCCACCATTACATCCACCATTACATCCACCATCACATCCACCGCCACATCCACCGCCACATCCACCACACCCACCACCACCACATCCACCACACCCACCACCACCCCATCCACCACCCCATCCACCACCCCATCCACCACCGCATCCATCACCACATCCACCGCATCCACCACCACCGCATCCACCACCACTACGTCCACCACCACTACGTCCACCACATCCACCGCATCCACCACCACCACCACCACATCCACCATCACCTCCACACCCACCACCACATCCACCACCACATCCACCATTACATCCACCATCACATCCACCATCACATCCACCGCCACATCCACCACACCCACCACCACCACATCCACCACCACCACATCCACCACACCCACCACCACCACATCCACCACACCCACCACCACTACATCCACCACCCCATCCACCACCACCACCCCATCCACCACCGCATCCACCACCACCACCACCGCATCCACCATCACCACATCCACTGCATCCACCTCCACCACATCCATCACCACATCCACCACCACATCCTCCATCACCTCCACATCCACCATGACATCCACCGCCACATCCACCACCACATCCACCACCACCACATCCACCACATGCACCACCACCGCATCCACCACCACATCCACCACACCCACCACCACCACATCCACCACATCCACCACCACATCCACCTCCACCACCACCACATCCACCGCATCCACCACCACCACACCCACCTCATCCACCACCACATCCACCACCACATCCATCACCTCCACATCCACCATGACATCCACATCCACCATGACATCCACCGCCACATCCACCACCACATCCACCACCACCACATCCACCACATGCACCACCACCGCATCCACCACCGCATCAACCACCACATCCACCACACCCACCACCACATCCACCACCACATCCACCGCATCGACCACCACCACATCCACCACCACCTCCACATCCACCACCACATCCACCATTACATCCACCATTACATCCACCGCCACATCCACCGCCACATCCACCGCCACATCCACCGCCACATCCACCGCCACATCCACCACATCCACCACATCCACCACACCCACCACCACTACATCCACCACCCCATCCACCACCACCACCCCATCCACCACCGCATCCACCACCACCACCGCATCCACCATCACCACATCCACCACATCCACCACCACTACGTCCACCACCACTACTTCCACCACATCCACCGCATCCACCACCACATCCACCATCACCTCCACATCCACCACCACATCCACCATCACGTCCACCATCACATCCACCATCACATCCACCGCCACATCCACCGCCACATCCACCGCCACATCCACCACACCCACCACCACCACATCCACCACACCCACCACCACTACATCCACCACCCCATCCACCACCCCATCCACCACCGCATCCACCACCACCACCGCATCCATCATCACCACATCCACCACCACCGCATCCACCACCACTACGTCCACCACCACTACGTCCACCACATCCACCGCATCCACCACCACCACATCCACCATCACCTCCACATCCACCACCACATCCACCACCACATCCACCATTACATCCACCATCACATCCACCGCCACATCCACCGCCACATCCACTGCCACATCCACCACACCCACCACCACCACATCCACCACACCCACCACCACTACATCCACCACCCCATCCACCACCACCACCCCATCCACCACCGCATCCACAACCACCGCATCCACCATCACCACATCCACTGCATCCACCTCCACCACATCCACCACCACATCCACCACCACATCCACCACCACCTCCACATCCACCATGACATCCACCGCCACATCCACCACAACATCCACCACCACCACATCCACCACACCCACCACCACACCCACCACCACATCCACCACCACATCCACCACCACATCCACCACCACCACATCCACCACCACCACATCCACTGCATCCACCACCACCACACCCACCGCATCCACCACCACATCCATCACCTCCACATCCACCATGACATCCACATCCACCATGACATCCACCGCCACATCCACCACCACATCCACCACATGCACCACCGCATCCACCACCGCATCCACCACCACATCCACCACACCCACCACCACCACATCCACCACCACATCCACCGCCACATCCACCGCATCCACCACCACCACATCCACCACCACCACCACATCCACAACCCCATCCACCCCCACATCCACCACCATCACCACCACATCCACCATCACCACCACCACCACATCCACCACCACATCCACCACCACCATATCCCCCAGATCCACCACCACCACATCTATATGTGTGTGTGTGTGTGTGTGGGGGGGTGTGTGTGTGTGTGGGTGTGTGTGTGTGTGTGTGTGTGTGTGTGGCTCTGTGTGTGTATAGGTTGCAAATGCAATGTTCTTGAATTTTCGTCACAATAAAATACACTGAACATAATCTTCACAAAAGTTATTTACAAACGTTTAAGCTATTGCCATTATAAATTACAATACATTTTATTTAAGTATTAATTATTTACAAAATTAAAAGCCATTGTTATTTGTAATATCAATACATCTAAGTCACGTAAATACAACACACATTGCATTACAAATGCTATAGGTGTCACATTTGCGAAAGTTAAAACTATTGACATTGTAACTGACAAAGCTATTAATTTTGCTATTTTCAAAACCAACACATAAATAAAAAAAAGTGTCATTTACAATACCAATCGCTCAAACTTTCCTAATGCGAGACCTATTGCATTTCCAATGCTTGTTGGATTGGCTGTTTTGGTTTGCCCTTTCACCTCCACTGGACCGCATGGGACTAATTCATAGCAGTGGTGATAATGCACCAACAAAAGCATCAGAAAAGGATGCTTTAGAAAAGAAAGCCTTCTTATATTTTAAGTAGCACCTATTTATTAGAAGCTTTTCTATTGGTTTGTTTTCCAGTGCGTAAATAAGCATTGGCAAAGCAAATAGCATGCCGTACATATGTCAACCTTCCGGCTTTGCCAGTGTTGTTAATAATGAGGCTGCTTTGATGCTTTACAATATGCCACTGTTTTTGGAGCCTGTTATTTTAATAAAAAGATTTTAAAAAAATAAAATAATGAGGCTGCTTTTGTTTCTGATCGCCTGTGCTGCACTGCTGTCCCGTGATCCTTATTTGCCCTGCCGGCTGCCTTCCGGAGAGCTGCATTCTCCTGTACTTTGCTGACCTTATGCCCCTCTCTTTGTTGGGTGAAGGAAACGGTTGGCAGCCCATGTTCAGTCAGAAGGCGTGCTTGAGGAACTTTAAGGTTGGAGAATGTGCACTTGGCCTGTACCTTGTTAAGCCACAGGTTACTGCCAATGCTGCCTAAAGCGCTGTAGAGAGATACAATTAACGTGAAGCATTTGTAGGGCAACAAAGTCATGTCTGGGTATAAATAGCATATCTTCCATGTGAGTGGAAACTTTTCAAACGTTTTTCTCCTGCAAAGTTTGCAAAGTTTTCTGCATGTCTATTTTTCACATTAAAATCTGTAGGTTACTACCTCTTTTACGTTGTTTTGAAGAGACAAAGGTTGCCATCTACAATCTAATTGTAATGTGGCGAGGAACAGTTTATAAATTAACTTGTGAGAAAACTGCTCATCCATTTTTAGGACCAACTGGTACTCATGAGTAATCATTGCCAATTTGCGCTCTCTAGGTGTGAGTCTATCAGGATCTTCCTCTGGGTGATGTGCAGAGGGGGGGGAAGCTAGTTGCCTGGAATACATTACAGGAGTAGTATGACATGGCACCTGGGGAGTTCCTCCATTACCATCATCTGTTCAACACCTTGCTGATCCATATGGAACAAAACACGCCAATCGAGGATGACTCGCATCTAGTCGATAGACTCTTGACTGAACCAATGGGTAAGAGTGCGATCTCCCTGACTGAACCAATGGGTAAGAGTGCGATCTCCCTTTCTTATAGTAAACTGATGCACAACGCTCCTATTCCTTGGTGAAACTTTGAGAGGCCTGGGAGGTGTATGTGGGAGCTATGGAGGATAATGAGTGGGAGGAAATGATTTGGTAACCCAGGGCGGTGGTCATTGGAGCGAGCATTTGACGAGTGCAGTTACGCTTATTGCACATATCCTACTACACGAAGATACTTCTGCACAGGATCGGATGGGCTTCCTCCGAAAGGTGTATCCATGGGTGTGGTTTACAGGGGGGTGGGTTTCTTGCACACCCTTTGGGGCTGTCCAAGGTTGAGGGACTTCTGGTCTGGGGTTCAGGAGGATCTTGGGCAGGCAGTGAGTATCGGCTCTGAGGTCACAGTAAAAATGGTCCTTTTGAACGTATGGTTAGAGGAAAATCTAGGCAAGTTCCCCAGACTCCTGTCCAAGGGCAGCATTTTCACTAAGGTGTAGAAGCTTTGCCCCACTGCTTTTCAGCACTGCAAAAAAGGTAAAATAAAATTAGACTAATGCAAAATTATTATAATTTTATTTTTACGTATTGAGGCAGTTTTGTGGGGCTGGGCTGGACTGGGCAGAGCTGGGGGAAGGATTGGTGGCACTCAAGTGCGCTTGACTGTTTGGTCGGACGACCTGCTTGGGCAGGCCAAAAAGTAATGCGCACTTTGCATGTTCTCCACCTGCTGTATTGTATAGTCTGGGTGAAGAATATGCCCAGACTCCCAGTCCCTGTCTAAGCCCCGAACCAGTGCTCTCAGACCAATCACGATGCTGCTGCCATGGTGACAGCAGCATTGTGATTGGCTTAGAGGAGTTTTTGTGCTTCCTGCTTCCTGTTCCAGTAGAAGGAAAAGGCAGGCTGGAGGAGTGGCGGCAGGTAAGTGATATTTTTTTTAACCCCCGGCCCCAGTTCTCCCCCCCCCTCCCTCCCCCCCCCAACACACACTCACACACACTACTGCTGCCCGGGAGCCGCCGCCACTGCTCTTGTCCACTCTGGGATTCGCAGTGACAAAACGTAATATTATATGCATATGAGGGGTGGCATAATCACAGAGTGTAGAACAGTGGCAAAGGGATATGGATTAGTGCAGGGCAGTGGAACGCCAGGCCTACGCAGGTAGGGGATGCCCCGAAAGTGGGGAAAAAATTAAGCGAATGTGGGGGAGCTATAGGAGCCTTCTTGATGACCAGTCGGTGATGGGATGAGGGTATATTTGTTCTTGTACATCATATATGTAGTATATCCTTTTCCTGTGAGGGAAGCTCTGGAGGAGTTCATCCAGGGAGGTTACCAGGTATATTATTGGGGTTTCCGGCATGATACAAAGTTCTGATATGGGGTTTTAGTTGTATTTTTGTTTTTTACCAAATAAAAATTGTTTACAAAAACATTACAGTATGGGATGAAAAACTATGCCGGGACGTAAACCTGGACAAGCAGGAAACTGCAGACTACAGGTAGGTTATTAATAATTGTCTCCACAAGATTTTGCTTATGTAGAAATATATGGCGGCTTGAGAAGTTTTTCCACAAACCGTTGGCCTGTGCTTGCTCTTTATCGCAGGCCTCATCGCTGCTCACTAAGTCCTGATCCTACTAAGGAGGACTGTTAGTGCATTAACTTGTAGAGCTACTGAACGTGGAGGGTCTCCCTAGCCCTGAAAGCCAACCTTGACATTCATCCCAGCGTGACACTGCAAAATAGTACCAGAAAAGTCTGTTAATAAGGAGCAATCCTAGTTTGAAACCACTTGTGTAGCGTTTTCCATGAGCTGCATATTCCTTAAATAATTGGCGTACTAGAGGCAGTTCTACGGTTTCACTGACTCCTGGAAGACCGCGCTTTCCCTGTGGGCCAGACTACATGGTTCTTGTGGCCTTTCATCAGTGTCTATGCGAAGGTTCTAATCCTAGGCCAATGATGTGCACATACAAGCAACTCCTATTGGCATACCCACTATGCAGACACCCAGATTTGGGAAGTAGTTTCTGATAGCTTTCCTTAGTGGTTTTTAACAACTTCTGATGCATCAAGACAACACTTTAAGCTGTAGTTTATTCATATATGCATTTTGAAAAACACCCTTCTTTAGCATGTTACTGTAAAAAGAATTAGGAAACAGTATACTGTGAAATTGCACAGCCCACGTTTGTCTCACTCTGCGTAGGCTTTCCAGTGGTAGTTTTTCCGATGTTTTTAATTTTGTGCACAGAAGATCGAGGTGTGATTTTTTTTTTTTAGGTGGTGCCAAGTAAGATGTAGGATTTGCGACGTTTAGGCACAGTGGTTTGACCCCTACCTGTGCTGGGAGTTGTTCCATGTATATATGTAAAGTGACTTTCATGGTCTTAGCCCAGCTCTTGATGGGGTGCTGTGTCTATTCTAATAAACTCGCCGCCACGCAGATGCAGCACATCTGGAAAATGCATTGATTTCAGTAGAAAGTCTGTTGTTTTTCCAGTTTGCTCCCTACCCTTCCCCCCTTGTAAGGCTTTTACTTTATCTTTTAAGTGATAGCGTTATGGTGGGGGTCTCTGCGCTAGGGACTCAATGCGCATATTATTATCAGGGTATTGGAAATGGGCAGTTATTATTGCTCAATAAATACATACATTTAAAAAATACTTGTGCCCTGGAGTCAAGCTGCACCTCACTGATGAGGCTCAGACAATGCTAGTGGGGTCTGAGGTGCAGTGTTTCCCAGACCTTCTTACCCAGGTCCTCGGTGGCACCCACGTGAACACACATTTCACAGTCTTGTGCAGGCAACAGGATAGCCGGGGTGTATTTCTCTCTCTGCTCCTTAGCTCCGGTGTATGACAGCCGGGTCCTTGGGGTATAATTTTTCTTCAAAAGACACGGACAGTCATATGTTCTCGTCTGCGTCTTGCCATCCCGTGTTCATGGAGTGAGTGATGCGTGGGAGGGGGTGGGGGCGGGCCCCGCCGCAGACCTCCCAGCGAGAGCCGCCTGCAGTCGACGCTCATATCTTTCATTAAACCTCCACGGATGGCATGTTATCGAAAAACATCAAGCGCGCGCTGATTATATACTTTGTCCGTCAGTCATACCAAAGTGTCTCGGGTCAATTGGAAACAAATGGCGGAGTCATGAGCGCGCGCGCGCCCACGGGCGGGCTGCTGTGAAGCCGAGCATGATGTTGACGAAAAGTAAACCGTCTATTAGCAGGTACCGTCGCAGCTGTTTGAATACCTGGCCAGCCTCGTTTTGATGTCATTGTGTGTTTGTGGTTTTAGAGCTTTTTCACCACTGCAGTCGACTTCAGCGGAGAGCCTGCTTTTGCAAACAAGCCGGGCAGGTGATGGTGCTGAAGGCTGCGGCAGAAACAACACGCACATGCATGATGACACCAGATAACGGGCCATTTCGCTTTTTGACACAGTGTGCTTCGCTGTGGTGATATTTCTTGGCTAGAGAAGCAAAATAACACTTTTAGTGCTGCCAAGCGTTGATCTGGTCACCCAATGTAGATAGTTAGTCGCTAAGCAGCGCTTTCAAGCTTCCTAGCTCCAGGTATGAGAAACTCATCCAATTACGTTTTTTTCTTTGCATTCTTATGCCTATCGTCCTGTTTCTCTAATAATAAACTTAACACAACAGGTACCTGAATGAAAAAAAAACCTGAATTTTGTCATTTACTAAAGCATGAAGCTGAGAAGCTTGAGAACTCGGTCTTCCGCTTGAACCCTTTTTTCGGTGGTGAAGGGTGTTGGGAGTGGGGTAGGATGGGGCTGGCACAACACACAGTATCAGAGGGGCAGATGGGAAAAGGGTCTTGGGGATCTGCATATGAGGGACGGATCTTGAGCGCATCTTACCCAGCTTTTAGGCATCCGTATACTTTATTTTTATGTCACTGAACAAGGTCCTTTTTGTGTCCCCTCTCTTCAGTTTTAAGTTTTACTGGGCATTGTCACGCTTGACTGCTTGTTAAAAGGACGAGTTTTCAGCCCTGTTACAAGAAAGCCAAATGGTGTAGGATATGATAAGTTCCCTAGGCTGGGCTCACCATAGGGCAGCCCCTTTCACAGAATAGAATCCAGGTTCCTCATGATACTCTACAAGTGTGACCATATTGGCCCAACCCTTAAAACTCCACATTGGCTGTCAGCGGGTGTGAGGATTAAGTTAATGGTCTTCTCCATTGCTCACAAAGCCTGCTCGGGGAAAGACTCGCTGTATGTATCTATGCTCAATGTCCTATGCTCTACGACCACATACTTCACAGCTCAACACACTTTAAAATGGCTAAAGCATGGAATAAGGTCCTTCATCTTTGGAACACCTTCAGCCCAATGCTGTGAGCTGAACCAAATTAACCTATTTTAGAAAACTGCTGAAAAGTGGGCTCTTCAATTCTGCATGCAGCTGAACTTCTTTCAAGAACTGGTGTGGCTGAAGGATCCCGGAAAGTGCTTCCCTATGCATTCGGATTCTAAAGCCCAGTAGAGGCTGGCATCTACTTGGGGGTGGGAGGTGGGGGAGGGGGGACTAGGGCAGCCAAATGGGTGGGTGTACGCTCGGGTGAATAAAATAAAAAAATACATAAAAAAGAAAACACTTACGATCGTGACAAGACGGCATCCTCCGCACTCCAGACCTCTTCTGCTGAGACTGCAGTGCAGGCCCCAGCAAACTCCCTAGACCAATCCTGGCCTGCTCACATTATGTTTACAAATGCAAAAACAACAGTTGATGGACAGAATTCAGAACAATGTCATACATTCACCCCAGTACAGAGATCTGGGCCTAAATCCATTGTTTTTTTGCACTCCACACCACCCCAGTTCAGACATGGCCATATGCAAATCAGCCTTGACCCTGTGCCTCATGGGAAAAGTCCAGCCCGAACTGCAAAGCCATGTCTTTCCTGGACCGGAATCAAGCATCCTAGGACCGGTTTCTGGCTATCAGCCGTCTTCAGCCAGGATAGCTTGACTCCAGTGGTGTGGAGAGCATGGGACTCACGTCTGAGCATACCCATCCCACTCGGGGTGACAAATGCAAAAACCACAGTTGATGGATAGAATGCAGAACAATGTCATACATTCACCCCAGTACAAAGATCTGGGCCTAAATCCATCGTTTTTTTTGTTGCATTCCACACCACCCCAGTTCAGACATGGCCATATGCAAATCAGCCTTGACCCTGTGCCTCATGGGAACAGTCCAGCCCGAACTGCCAAGCCATGTCTTTCCTGGACCGGAATCAAGCATCTCAAGACCGGTTTCTGGCTATCAACCGTCTTCAGCCAGGATAGCTTGACTCCAGTGCAAAAAAACGATGGATTTAGGCCCAGATCTCTGTACTGGGGTGAATGTATGACATTGTTCTGCATTCTGTCCATCAACTGTTGTTTCCACATTCTGTTTACCAGCATGTGAGAGGTGCGCTGATTGGTGGGAACAGCCTCTCTCGGCACTCCCCAGCACACTGGAGGACCGCACTTGCTCTCAACCTAACTGTCTTAAGACAGCTGGGTTGAGAGGTTTAAAGTGCGCATGTCTGGCTTGTCTCAAGACAGCTGGCCAAAGAGTCATGCAGACTTTAAACAGTGCAAACACAGCCCTCTGCCCCTTCCTGCTGTCACTTAACACACCCCTCCCCGTCCTGATGCTCTCAACCCACCCGCCCCGTCCTGACGCTCCCATCAGGACAGGTGATGAAAAATAGAATGGTCAGGTACAAAGGAGCGTTGTCCCACTGCTCTCAGAGACAGAAAAATAAAATGACAATAACGTCGTAATTATCATTTTATTTTTTCGTAGGTTCTAGGCTGGGTTATGGTGTGGTGGGGCTGGTGGCACAGGGGGACTAGTGGTTTGCACACTCCAGGTGTGCATGACGGTTGGATGGCCATCTTGGCCCGGCTAAACCGTCATGCGCACTTCGCATGTTCATCACCAGGTTGCAATGCACAGCTTAGAGAGGAACATGCCCAGGCACCCAGTGCCTGCCTGAGCGCGAACCACGGCGCTCAGACCAATCATAATGCTGCATTGCAGTGTTGTGATTGGCTTAGAGGAGCTTGGATGTGTTTCTTGGTTCCGACCGGAGCGGAAGGACGAGGAGAGACGCGTTGAGGAGGTAAGTGTTTTTTTGTGTGTATTTTGTACCCCGCCACTTCCTCGCCCTCAACCCATGTTTCCTGCCAGCCGCTACTGAAAATGTTAATGAATTTCCATTTTATTTTTCATCCCTGGAGCTTTGGGGTGCACTCCAATGGAGGAACCGACACTCTGAAGTGACGCTCAACCATTCATAAAAAGAATTTCAGCGCTCTGAAATAACCAAAGGGAGACATGCAGCCCTTGATAAAAAAAAAATAAAAAAAATTATCCCGCCCCACTCCACTTTCTAAGTGACTTAGCCTAAAATGTGTATTATGACTGTGAAATCACACCTGCACCTTTGCTGGAGTTGTTTCGATTTTGAAGCTGTTGCTATTATTTACCCTTTTCCTTTACCAGGAATGTGTACAAAGTCATCTTTTTGTATTTTTGGTAACCCGAGAATACATAACTACTAACATATGTGGTTGTTCCTATATAATGGTCTTCACGTTACTAAGAAAATCTATTTTACGCTGTCTTGCTTTCGCCTGGGGGCTTGATTGTGCTGTATCTAATTACAAAGAAGTGAAATAAATATGCATGTTAAGACATGGTACAAACAAGGAAACTGGGAACGACATGTTGTCTTTGCGGTGCTTCGCTGCCCTCTGTGGATCGTGACGTCACCACCGTAGCCCTTGAAGGTGCGGGCTGTTTGCAAAGTAGCAACAAGTCACCCCTTCCTTGGGCCCTAGAGCTGCGAGCAAAATGCATGTCATTAATCTTCGCGCGACAGATGACGCGCTAATTAAAGTCGGGCGGAATCCTCGGTGATGAGGGCTGAGGAGAGTTCCTGATGAAGCTACAGAGACCTCCAGCACATGGCCGCCTCTATTTTTCTTGTGCCCACCCTCCCGCTTCCCCCACCCTCGCGATACCCTTGATTCTGCACAGCAGAGCCAGTCTGCATAATGTGAGGAGTTTATTCCTGTCTTGGCAGTGTCTCTCCTTAACACGTCTGCCTCCGGTTCTTCTGAGACGCCAAGCTGCGGCTACCGTCGACGAATCCATCGGAGACTGTTTAGACTTGCAAAGGAAGTTTTTTCCCTTCTTTTAATCGTCTAACTAATTTCATATGGTTCGTTTTCATCTCCTTGTGTTGCTGTTTTAACGTGAACACATGGCAGCTTCATGTGGTTTGTGCAATTAATAGGTTTGGGTGTTTCATTCATTAATCTCCTCTTATTGGGTCCATTGCAGCTGTTTCCCCAGACTTATGTTTTTGGTGGTGCTCATGAAAGTCACTGTGTCACATTTGGGAGCCGGGCCATGTCTGTTCAGAGCTATAATGCTTTAAAATTGCCAAAACCACAAACCCACGACGTAACCATTTTCACTGGAGAACTTATTTCTTGTGAGGGTAGCTTGCCCAAATGGCACAGCGGGCCAAAGGAAACAGGAGATGATGACAAGTCCCTGTCTGCTGCTCGGAGCCGCTGTGTGTGGTGCTCATGTGTGTTAGGCATGGCGGGAAAGGCCACCACTTCTTCCATCAACTCTGCCATTTATTTCATCCTGGAGAACACCAACGTACTCTTGTTTTGAACAACACTGCCAAAGATATCAGACATGAGCCCTTGTTGTCCTCCTTTAAAAACAGACTGAGGTCCCTTTGACTCATGAACCACTTAAACAACAAATGGAACCTGTGAATTTTAGATGTCCTGTTGGATTCGTGGCTTAGTTGACAAATGCGTCCAATTTAGAGACCTGTGTTTGACCTCATGGTCACAGGTTCAAATCCTTACGCGTCCACTCAGCCTTTCATCCTTCAGAGGTTGATAAAATGAGTACCATTGAGTGAGGTAACAATAACCATTTGTCATTCAGCACATAGATGCCTCCTGGAGAGTGAACGCTTTAGAAATACATGTTATGTTATTGTTATGTGCCCCACTCTCCATACAAAATGTTTTCCTTGTTTCTTAGAGGCCAGTTGGCAGTGGCGTAGCAAGGTTTCCCGGGTGGCACACGTTTTTGGTGCAGCGGGCCCCCCAACCCCTCCACCCCCCCCCCCCCCCCCACCCCCCCCCGGTCTAACCTGCGGCTGTCCTGGGAATCACCAGCAACCCCCACCCCGCTCTTACATTCGGCTGGTGCGAGGGCAGCAAACATAGGGCCATGGCCTAGCTACGCCACTGCCAACTGGCCTTATCTCCCCCTGTCCTTGGCTCCTAGTAGCTCTGTGTACTTCTGCCTGTCTCTTGAGACTGCTCAGCTAATACTGCTGAAAACTCTTTAGGGCTTAATTTCACACTATAATACAGTTTACTTGATAGTTGAATCCTTAACCATTCGTGAACTACAACATCTTCAGACTTACTACTCTATTGTCTCTGTAGTTAAGGCATGTTGGGAATGGAATGCCCTTCATGGTGCCCAGTCATGTTCCCCTGCCCTGTGTGCCAGCCTGCTTGTATCTGGTATCCTGATTGTGGATTTTTTTGGCTCTAGCATCACTCTAATCAAGCGTGCGTACATAGTCCTAGGCCTAACCCTTAACATGAGAAAGGCCCGGCCCTTGTCCTGAGGCCTGGAGTAGTGCACCAAGTGTGCTCTCATTGGCAGACACTGGGCTACTTGTGGACCGTTGTGGGTTTAATACTTAAAGCGGTGGTAACAGTATACCATGTTTTGTGAATCGATGTTTGAAACAGACTTTTTTGTCTGTATAATTGGAGTAGAGGCCGGCTGGATCACTACTGCAAAGTTATGTTTCTGTGTGCTTATCCAACTCGTATCAACCTTCTCTTGTGCTCTCTGCTAAGCTAGCACAAAGACAACCATAGGGTATACGTCAGGCTTTGCACATTTTCTAACATAACATAATGCTAACATCCCAAGTGAATGTTGTGCATGTTTGCATATGTAGTTTGCATGTTACATGTGTTATGGGTATGAGGGAACCAGCGTCATTGAGGCTTGTGGGATTCATTTTGAATTACCCAGGCCTGACCATTGCACAACATGGAGGTGAGGTTGTTTCCCCTGGGAGTAGGGACAGTGTTCATTTAGAAATTTGATTAGGCCTTTTGTTGGGCAAGAATTGTCTTTTTATTGTTTCTGAGCATTTCAATTTGCTAGATGGTAGGGCTTGGAGTGCAGACTCTGTAGTGCAAGGTGAGAGGTAACTGGAGGTGAGACCCAGCCTTTTGCCTTTCCCTCACTACACTTTCCATTGGCTGACAACAGTAAAGTGCAGAAACCTTTCACCTCTTTGTGTGTCTGTTGTGGGTACTTCAGGCTGAGGGCTAACCTGCTGTGAGACACATTACTCCACACAAAAGCTGTGTGGAGAGCAGCCTGGAAAGCACACTTGAATATCGAACCACCCTACAAATCTTCTGAAGCTGCAAAGAGTTTCTGTACATATCCTGTCTGATGTTTGTGCTTCAAAGTTCATACCCTACTTGTTTCAGTTTGAAGTCCTCTATGGCTAATACTGGGAGTGATCTACAGAGGACGTCTGTTCAACCAGAAATGGTGTCTGCCTGATAGCCAGCTGCTCAGGGGTGCAGGGCTATCACACGTGTGTGACCTTTTGCTGTAAGAGCTATATATCTGTCCTGAACTGCTTATAAGCCTGCCCCCCTGTGTGCGTGGGAAGTGGCCTGCAGGAGTGACTGACCAAGGGAAGGGAGTTGCAGTGTATCATCGGTGTCTTTGGAGTACCCAGATGAAGAATACTAAGGAGTGTGATCTATAGACCCCAGTGTCTGTGGGCCTGTAGTCTGTTCTCGGTGGTTCCATGTGGTAACTGTGAAGATGCAGACTGATTGCTGAGGCACAGTCAGGACTGTGATTGCGATGAAGAGAGCATGCCTGCATCATCATCATCTGTGTACCGGCTTCTGCAAGGCAGCATCATCACCTGAGTATCGGACTGAGTGTGAACACATTGAAATCTGCATATCAGCCTGTGTGTGGCCACAGCATCACCAGAGACTTGGCCTGTGCCTGGTCATGTCATAACCAGAAGAACCAGCCTGTGCATGACTTCAATAGCCTGTACATAGAGAGTCTCAACTACCTGTGACGAATCAGGACTGCTGACTTAACATCTGGCTAGTGGGCTGTCCAGCAGCCATCACAGAGCACAATAGCAGAGCTTCCAAAGAGCGTACCACCTGTCAGAAGAGAGAGGAGGGTGAGTACCCCGAGTAAGAAGCCAGGGAGCTGCCTTGAGGACTGACTCATTTGGTAATAAACGTAGGGCTAAGCAATAAGAGACTGAGCTCAAGCCTGTCAAGTAGTGATAACTGTACTTGAGTTCTAATCATCCAAATATCTCTTATCTTGAATGGACGGACTATATAGATCAGAGACGGGGAACGGGAAAAATAGCGGGGAGAGGCGTAGCACTGCCTGATTGCGCCCAGGGTCACTAAATTGTATTTGACTGTGTTTGTATGTAGAATTTCGATCTAGTGGGCATTAAAGTACTTTATTACTTGAAAGCGAAGAAGTCACTTCATCTGCCCCATGCCAGACTCACCTATTCCTCACTACACAGAAAAGTTCAATGTCATCTATAGCCGGGTCTGGTGGCTTAGTGGCAGGGGCCTGTGTTCGACCTCATGGTCACAGGTTCAATTCTCGGTGGATCCACTCAGCCTTTCATCCTTTCTGAGGTCAATAATATTAGTACCATTGAGTTGGGTAAAGGTAAACATCTGTTATTCAGTGCTAAGGTGCCCCTTTGGGGGTGAACTTACGCTGTACAAACACACATTATGTTATCAACCTCTTCAGTAAAAAAATATAGAAGGTCGGACAGCACATCGATAACACCAAGCTTTTTTCAGCTCTTATGCCCACCCTCTCTCATAGAATTCCGCAATGGTCAGTCTTCAAAGCCATATCTCTTGCAGATCTTGCTGACATACTCTGCTCTCTTCAAGCCACTTATGAAAGTCAAAGTAATCTCTGTGGATGCTCTCTCACCCCTACTCACCATTGTCAATGCCTCACTCACTGAAAGCATCTTCCCAGTAGCTCTCAAGATAAGCCGAATCCTCCTACTGTCCCAGCACTCACCTACCAGTAGTCTATATTCTAACCCAAGTTCACGTGCACCTTTGACCATGTTCCCTGCCTCCTTACATTGCTGTACTTCGCAGCTGTCTTCAGCACAGTCAACCATCCCACCCTTGTGCGCATCATGAAGTCTCAAATGGGGTTCACATGCATGCTTCTCCTCCTACTTTTACACCAGTTTGTTCACATTCGCACTTCCAGATCGCAAAGATCCCTATCACCTAAGGAGTCTCCCAAGGTTCCATACTGTTTCCTGTCCTCTATAATCTCTTTTCTAAAGAAAGTGGAACCTTTTCTTCCAAAAAGTGACTTCAGAACTACTTGTCAAGTCCTCGTACTTTCACATCTGGATGGTGGCAGCGTCCTGCTCTATTTCCCTGCTTAAGGCACCCTACACACTACAGCATATCTCTTCCACGGCCTGAAGAAATATGATCACATCTTCCCCATCCTGATTGAACTCCGTTGACTCCCCTTGCTGGCCCACCCAATCTTCAAAACCAGCGACATCATTTGCAAAGCCATCACAAACAGTATCCTTGCTTATTGTACAACTAAGCTCACTAGCTTTAGTGGTCCTCCGCACACCCGTAGCCAGGACAGTTTCAAAGTGGAGATGGAGAAGTGTAAAAAAAACAAGGCAGTAGGCCTATTCCCTTTTATGTACCCAGGAACTGAGACAACACGCTTGTATGCATCAGGACCGCCCAGCTCTGCACTGAATCAGGAAATAATTAAAGATGCACCTCTTTAAAGTACACTGCCTCACAATGCATTAATGGTCCCCAGCCCAGCTACCTCCCCTATCACGCATTGACTTTATGCTTGTTTTTGACCCTTTACAGAGCTCCATTGTTTTTAGGCTAGGTTTGTGCCCTAGAAATACCATATACCTAAATAAATACATGATACAAGATAAGCACTAGGTTAGACGTTTGTTTATTGCATGGTTGAGTGATTTTTGGGTTCTGAGCTTCAGTACCCTATAGTACCTTCTTGAAAAGTCTGACTGGCTTTGCCATCAGTGAGAGTCAAGTGTTAAAAGGGTCGTGCTTGGCCCAGTTTGCAGACATTAAAGACAATCTGAACCCCCACTGTTGAAGCCTTGTAGCTCCTTCTTTCTACGTAACCCTTCAAGCTGGGACTGAAAATGCACTATTGTAGCAATAGACTAAGCCTGTGGTGTAACTGACTATTTGAAATTTGTCTTTATTGCAGGGTCAACCTGAATATTTTCGCCTTTTTAGCGCGATTCTATTTTTGGTAGCTGTAGAACTCTGGGGTAAATTGCTTGTGGTCCTCCTTGCAACATGGTAGCATTGGTATACCCCTGATTTGCATATATAACTTACCAATAAGCCCCTAGTATATAGTACCTATTGTGTCCCCAGGGCCTGAAGTTAAATATCACCTGTGGGCTGCAGTCCTCGTGCCGTCAACTACAGAGACAAAGTAAAGCATGTCTCCAGGTCTGCTACTGTAGCCTGGTTGTGCAGTTTTAAACTGCCAATTTGACCTATCAAAATTAACCCTTTTAAAGGCCTAAACCTTGCTTTTAAATATTAATAAATCGGTTTATTGAATTCTCTTTTTCCTACCTTCAAATCAACCACTGTATGCAGAATAATCAGCTGACAGCCAATTCACTAGCGGCAAATGTCAGCCAAGCCTCCTTTGTTTGCGGTTTAACTGGAATAGGCAACTGGTACTGCCTGCCATTATGTGAAACGGTTGTCCCTGCCACATTGATCAAGATCGCAACTTCTACAGGTTGCACAATAATAGATCATCACACTTCGGGCTGCTAAAATCAAATGGCTCACCAAGCCAGCTAGGGCTCAAATTTTAAAAGAATGACCTTTTATTCTAAATGGTGTACTACATGCCTTTTGATATCCAAAAAATGTTTCCCGCTATATCAGTTTCATGCTTTAGATGTGGTCACAACAAACGTATTTGTCTCTATAAATCTTTCTCCAGCCCTTGTCAACTTCTGGATGAAGATATTTCAAGTCGATCAGTGAGAGCCTGCAAGTTTGCAGGACCACCAACCCCCTCGAAGCCTCCCCCTCCCACCCCCCTTCCCAGCATAGGCTTGTGCAGAGGCCTACTGTTCTTTCCCTCCCATTGATGCTGGTTTTATCTACAATTTGTGATTGTAGAGGTGATCTTAATACAAAAGCTTATATAATATATATGTGAACTGATGGATTCATGTAGTGCGAGTCATGGCAATGGATTTGTCACAAACTTTTTCTACCTGATCAATAAAATACAATAATAATTTAAAAAAATACCCTCTAAGTTAAGCCTGTCTACTCTATGCAATAGCTACCAGGGGGTTGAGCTCTGGTTTATTTAGTGACTGTAGTGGTTCATACTGACTAGGGTACACACGCCCTCAACCAATATCCCAATTCATACACTGCCTATCATACAGTTTGACATGAATAACAAACTGTATTGCTGTTTTTACATTTTTTTTCATAGTAGTTTTATATAGTGCAAACTTGACCTGAAGGTATCTGGTATCAGAGCGCTTTACACAAGCACCAGTTGCGTTACACACAGACACATTCATTTTTGTTAGGCACGGGGAGATAACGTTATTTTTCGTACAATCACAGGCTGTTGAGTGTCATTGCCGAGACTCAAACCCGGTTCCCCAGATTTGAGATCGACCACCCTAGCCGTTAGGCTTCATCTTCTTCACATTCTTCTTTGACTGTTTCAATTACCTGGACAAGTGCGTAATCAGTAATGTCAATAGGACGACTTAAAAAAACGTGATTCTGTAACTGTGGCATTTTCTGCATAATTTCTAAAGCACCACATTTTTTAAAATATATTCCTACATCTGCTGCATAATTTGCAGATTTCAATTTTTAATCGTTGTGTACATATTTCACATAGAAGTTGGGCAGCCAGCAGATTAACAAAGGAGACCCAGAAGTAAATCACTCAGTCAATCAGGATACTAGCTCTTTAAAAAAAAAAACAAGTCAACATGCGTTTTGCAATTTATTAAATTAGATTATATCAATCAATCAATCAGGGAATTGTGAAGAACGCTACCTAACCGTAAGGGTCTCAAGGCGCTGGGGGTTTCAGCATACACTTACAGTCTGGCGCTTTTTCTTTTTAGGAGGGCTGAGTTTGGCATGCTGAACAGCCTTAACAATAATTCTTTTTATGGTGTGGCTTGACAATGCAGCTTTTGCTAGACACTTATGTGAGCAATACTAGAGAGGGACTTTGACTCCATTCACATTTTAAGAGCCAGAAGTACATGTTTTGATTGGGCAAAAGTTGTGTGCTTTGACAAAAAATTGCTTGCCCTCTAACAGCTGTGATCTTTTGGTTTATCCAGCTGCTTGATTCACAGAGGCACACACCAGACATTGTAATGCTATTACTGTGTCTTAGACGACTAAATTATTAAGGTTTTTTTCCCCTGGTAGCACAGATGGGAGGTGGCAGTCATTAACGTACAAAGATTTTTAGGACTGGCTTGATTGTGCAACTTTAACCAGACCTTTTAACCTGCACCAATATTATGCAATAGCTCTTTCTCACACACTGCCACATACCCATTCTCATTCTATTTACCTGTAATGCTTCACATTACCTTACAGCATTCCTTTAAAGCCATATCTTTTGGCATGGTCAATGCTTATTTTCTTTTTGACTATGCTGAACAGCATTGGGTAAGAGCAGTGGTAAAGGAAGTAAGGTCTGCATTAGCAAATCTAAATGACGAGACCAATTTTCTTTGCCAATGCCTGTTGTAAACGTTACTATTACCCCGCACTATTTTGCACCCCATATTTTGACTTTCCTATTGACCCTCAAGCATCCCTTCTCAGTTTCAGTCATTCCTCTAATGTGCGTCCAATATATTATTGGTATGCCTTCTCTTCTCAGCCATCGCAGGGTCCTGTTTGTTTGGCAGTGTGCACACTCAGCTTTTTAAATTTCTATTTAGGTTTCACGGTGACCGGATCTCATTGTCTTAAAAGCCTCATTAAAAAAACTAAATGCCTGATCGCAGACTCCTGCATGAGCTGCTTTGCTATTCTCATTTCATATTTCTTGCATGGAGGTGAGTGAGCTGTGGAAGAGAGGCTGCTTCCTGAGCTGCGCCGCCAGGAATCAAGGTGCAGGAAAGGATGGGACATTGTTCATAGTGCGAGGTAAGCCCCCATGTTCAACCACAAGAGATAAGAACTCCTTCCCGCCTGAAAAGTTTGGTTCATTTTGAACACAGGCTAGTGATGCATGACCCCGTTGTGTGGATGCAAGTGTGAGAGAGAGAGGCTGGTGTTGCATGTTTTGGAGTTGTCGCCAACTTGAATATTGGACTAGGATTTATCATTTTTGCTAGGGCACTCATGGGGTGTAAATGTTACAATTCCCCACCGTCAACCCCTAAAAATCAGAATACATTGAATACACATAGCTCTGAGGAACAGGAGATATGAACTATAGCAATGAATGAATGAACTATGAATGTAAACTGCCTACCTGGAGCGGGCTGAATAGGGGGTGCCCTAGAACGGAATTACCTACGGTGCACAATTGAAAACAGAAGTAGGGGTTCCCTTAATTACAGCTGCGACCAAGGGTAGCAATAACACTCAACAAAAGAGAAAACTCACAAAACTTGAAATGTACGCACTGAAAAGGGTGCTTTCTAGTTAAACAAATTGTGGCGTATTCGAAAAGTAGAATTTTAATTTTTCTCTGGAGGAGGCTAGTCTTATTGCAGAAGATCACAGGTCATGTGTTTTGTAGCCAAGGTCCTTTGCTACAAAGGGTCTGCCTTCCTTTTAAACCTCAGTGTATTTGGATGGGGGTGATGTACTATTTGGTTGGATGATTGCAAGAGCATTCAGGTATGTGCTGCTTAGCAAAGTTGAGCTATTCTTGAACTTAAGTTTTCGATTATTATGTTCTGGTTCTTCCTTGTAGCTGAGCCTCGGTGTTGATTCTTTAGGGCTTAGACCTGTCTGGTCACTGAATCCAGACTTACTCGAACTGAAGACCTGCAGTCATGAAGGAGTAGTGTGGTAAATGAAGATGCAAGATAACCAGTAGTACCTGTGCTAACTGACGGATTATAGTCTAGGATACGAGCAATAGGTTATAGGTAGAAGATGGTAAGAAGGAAGCAGGAAGGCCCCAGCATCCTTGTTGCTCAGCCTATGCACTCCAACTGGCATTCACGTAACCAGGCATACATCAGCATTCTATCACCTCACACTGGCTGAGCAGAAGTAGATATAAAACTAAGGAGAGAATGCAGGACATAGAAATTAATATACAACAAGCAGCCTATGAGCAGCTTTCGAAGTCGAACATGTTTTCAGTACTTGTGCAGATGCCCTAGAGTATGGCTGCACAGGCCTGGTTCCAGAATAGCACCTTCAGTGCTACTATAGGAATTACTGCTTGAAGGAGGTCCTACTGTCTGGGGCAGTGAGCTGGGCAGTTTAGAAGAACCAAGACTGCTTTGTGGCAGAGTACAAATGTGTGGACCGGTGCTATTCCCTAACTGAGAACTTGGCGTCATTGGGAGTCTTTAGAATGCATGGAGAAACAGAAAGATGCGTGTGTTCATCTTCTGTTTTCCAGGATTAAACTTTGCTTTTGGTTTGTGTACGGTGTAAAACTTTGTCGTACGGTGTAAAACTTTGTCGGTGTTCTTCTCAGGAGCCACAGCATTTCTGCCGCAGTGCAAGCAGTGATGTTAAAAGTCTTTCATTGTAGAAACATAGAAGATGGTGGCAGCCTATCCAGGACAATCCATTCTGGCTATTTCCTGACTATTCTCAACTACTTTCAACTTCACCTCTTCTCTTTATTACCTTCACAATACTATTGCATTTCACCTTTCAGATATTGTTTTACTAGATGCATTCACTGCTATTTCCTTAAACCAGCAATTATATATGTGCTGTAGTGTTTTTCACGACCCCAACACCCCATTAATCCAGAGTATTGTCCATTAATCCATGTCCATTGTCCATGAGGGCAATTCTAGGAGTTTTCCTCTACCACTAGAAGCAGTCTATTGCACTTTTTAAAATTCATTTTAAGCGTCTGAATCTGAATATGATCACTGCCTCTCCATCCCTCCAGTGTTTCGATGACTTTCATGTCTTGTATTTTATGCGTGCATTAATGGCACATGTTGCAACAGAGGCATCTTTTAGGGCATTCATTAACCCTGCTGTTGCTACAGATGAACTACCACTACACTTTGGATGTTGATATTTGGGCCCTCTAAAGCGAGTCTTTGTCCTTATGTATACAATGCTTCTGTCACAGGATTTAATTCTTCAGATATTCACTCCAGAATAGGGCACAGCGCTTCAGTTATGATCCACCATTTCTCAAACCATGGGACTCTACTTCAGACGTGGGCTTCAGAACTGGGCTTTAGACCCCAGATGTTGACGTCTAGAACTGAAGACTTACCTTAGCTTTGCCTGTAGAACTGGATTCCGTAATTAGTTTCTGGAACTGGACACATCACTTCAAATCTGTTCTTCAGACTGGGCCCCATACTACAAATCAGTCCTTCCAGTGATTTGTTCTGTAGTAACCCAACCTTTGGATTTCTGCTGGTTCAGTTTCACCCTACACTCAGCATTCCTCCTAAACTGTCACTGCCTTGTCACATTGATGGGTCACTTTAGGATCACCACTGTTTATTATGTGGTGAAAACATATAGTGACAAGTCATGAATCCGTCCAAAGTGCCTACATTCACATTAGGCAAAGCACGCTTTTGGGCATGAATATACGGAAAACTGTTTTGCAACCCAGGTTCACTCAGAGTAGCATCTGAGTTCAAACCATAATTAGAAAAGTCAGACTGTGTTTTTTAAAATGGGCCTCAAAACAATTTAAAATGTAGGACATGATGCTTATTTGTCTAGTATATACCTAAAAGCCTCTTGGCATTAGGTCGAATAACGAAATAATTGAGGAAAAAAACAAGCCCCTGGATTGGACAAACGACATACAACAGTTTACACAGGCTGCACATACTTAGTGTTTTAACCATATGTGAAGACGGGCAGGAGGAGTGTCCACCCCATACCTTCGACTCCATCCAGTTCTTTATCTCTTCAGTTGTCACAAAGTGATTGCTCCTCTCTTGAAAGAATTCATAATTTCTCCTCCGTCACCTTGGTGAAGCCCTCCACAGTGCTGCGTATCGTGCTGAAGGGACACCTGGAGACTTTGGACAGCCAAAGACATTTATTAAACATTTTTTGGGCTCACTGCCCACCGTGCTGACTTGCATGTGATGGAAAGGTATTTACTAATTTCTCCAAAACTGCAGGCCAGCTTGGAAATTTAATAGGGAGCATATCTAATAATGTGGAGTAGCCATGTTGCAAATATATCAAGAAAAGTCACAGAGGTGGGCCACAATGATGTGCGCCCTTTCTTTAATAAATCAAGAGTCTTCTGTTATTTAAACATTTTCCAATATGAAGTTGAGTGATTTGATTAGTTTAGTTGCCAGGACTATGGATTTCAACTGAAAACCCATACTCCAGCCTTCATGTCCCACAGTTCTCATGCCACGCAAATGCAGCAACCTCTGAGCATCCCTGATACTCAAGCTGTCTTGCCACAAAAATCTGAAATGACTACTAAATTCTCAATGAAAGGGTTTTAATGTGGAGTGCAGCTGTGCCAGTTGCTCTCAGTTTAGGGTGCTTCTGAAATCATTGACTATTCTTATCTCCAGTTTTTCGGATGTCTGACTGCAGAGAGGTGAACACCACAGCCCCCCCCCCCCCCTTTGCCACTTCTATTGATGTATTTGGACTTCCTGGAGATAAACTCCTCAGGATACCTAATGCAGGAATTACTGTTTCATGTGACAGGCGAGTGGGTGATTTACTTTAGCAGGATATTCGAGGCAGCGTGAGTCCAGGAAAGAAGACATATTTACATTTAATTAAAGCTTACTCAGAGCCTAGACCTCTGGGAAGCCTCAATTCTACCTGCCAGAAGGTACCAGCTTTCATCCTGCGTATGCTGAACACGCCTCATCTGCATTCTGTATGAAAGAGTAAGTCTTGATAAAATGTCATAGACATGACTGCATGTCTGCAGCAGTATGATCCAGAAACATAATTGGCCAGATGTGAAAAATAAATGAATATATAAATATAAGTCAGGAGGGCGGTGCATGTGTGACCCACTTTGCATCTCTTTTAGGTATTGCCTCCAGTGAGCTGATAAACTGGTTGTGGTGGTGCAGAGTAAGAAGAGAGGCTGCAGGCTGCAGGGGTGATTGGATAATATTTTATGGGCAATACCATTTCAGCATCTTCATTATAGCTAGCACACATGATGGTATGTACACATCTATAATGAATTGTATGACTTGCGTCGTCTTTGTGCGTAAGCAAATCCATTATTGAAAATAAGATATGCTACCAAAAATTTGTGTTGCTTGTTGTCAGTATGTGGGTGAAGCTCCATCCACAACATGGACAACTGAATGCAGACTGGAGGAAAGCACACCATAACTTTATTGGTCCTAGCAGAAAAAGAGCTGCAAAACCTAAAAAAAAGCTGCTTTGTGAAAACTGAACAGTAGTCTCTGTAGAGCACACCGTCACCCCACTGGGTCGCTTGGCGCTATTGACAGATAATTGTTTGGTCATATCCAGCTCAGTGGTGCTCATTTTATTAACTAGGGGAGGATGAAAGGTTCAGTTAGCTCATTGGAACAAGAACACAAACATAGATTTCTGCAATGAATAAATCAGTCCACTGAAAACCACTAGGCAGCCAACCGTGTCTATCTCTGATCATTTTTGAAAAATCTGATGTTTTGTGGTGTTTGCAGTGCCCGCTGTTGGATCTGCTGAAGTATTACAGACGGGTGATTGGCCTAGAAATGCAGCTTTTGTCTTAAAAGGAGAAGCCACAGATGGGAATGCAAGAGATGTCGAGACGTGAGTGGCTTAAACTGCATAAGATTTGAAATACTTAAAAATACTACCTGTCTGAAGGTTTAACTCTGTGGCATGGGGATGTATACTGAGGCGTTTTAGAAGCATGGTAGATCCAGTCCAAATCTGCAAAAAAAATATAAAAATCTGTGGAAACTATTTTCACATTTCTGCGGCGGGAAAAAGAGCTAAAATTGCAGGCATGACAATAAAATGAAACCACGTATTAATAAGTCGTAGACATATGCCAAACATAATGAGGAAAGTGCATTAAACTCCACTCAGTATATTCAGTTTCAACATTACTTAACGTTTGGAAAACAAGTTACTTGAATTTATGGGATCTCTGTCCCTCTTGAGCTTTTCCCTCTACGGCTCAATTTCTAAAAGTCTTAATGCCAGCCTTCTCCAGCCTGAATTCTGCATGGCCACAGTCAAACGTTTTCCTCACTCCACTTTGCACGTTTATGCACCTAACGGAGTACACAGGCTTCCATGGAAAGACTTACCATGCAGGATCCAGTACTCAGCCCAGCCTGCAACTCAGCTGCTGAAAAGTAAATACTTCAGTTATGGCTTTGGCCTTATATATTTCTCTCTTTTGGGGGTATTTCTTCACCTTTCTCTCTGCCTAAAAGATGAAAAGTTTGCAAATCTTTCCCAGAATTTCAAAAATCCCAAGAAAATATGCGAAGTTTACAAAATCTGTCAGAATTGTAAATCTGCAATTTCTGCTCCAAAATCTACATTGCATATTTGAATGTTCCTTGTTCTACGTAGGTTATTACAACTGCATACAGACAATAGTCACGAGAACTGATCAGAGTATGAGTGACTACTTGCAAAAAAAAAAAGAAAGCACAAGTTATTTTAACAAGCAGTTGCTGCCGGTGCCAGGAATCCATACTCACACCGTTCCCAAGAATTTCTGGACTTAAGGTACTATTTTCTTAAGTCTGCATTTGCCCAATACATTGTTGTTGAGATTGTTGGTAAACACGCATATTGATGAATCTTTCTAACTGTGTCAGGCATTGGAAATAACACTGTCGGCCTTTGGGCGATGTTAGTCGGATAAACTACAATAATCTTGTGGCTGTTCATACAGAGGATATGTGTCAGTTTCACGTGCTCTTCATAGTCCCTTTTGTGTGGTTTTGTACTCCAGATTGGATATCTGAAGAAAAGTTGTTGGTGTATTTTTGTGTCACTTTCTTGGGCCAGAGTTTTCCAACTGCAATAGATTCAGTTCGGTCCTTGGCCAACAGAGCATATTTTTTGCAGCAAGTTCACACAGGAACACATCATCATGACATTATTGTGAGCAGTACCTTTGCCTAAGTTGGAAGAGCCCTTTTTCCTGCTCATAAGAGCCCTTCATCCATCTTCTGCACAGGCCTAGCATCACCATCAGGAGGAGCTGATTGACGTCAATGGCAGCTCCAGTCCACAGTTCTCATGCTGGCTTGCATATCACCCCCTTGCTTTAGAGGTTCTTCTCTACTAAACCCCCATGACAAAGATTTTAAATTGAAGGTTTTCTATTCACTTACCACAAATCTTTTGTGAGTGGTAGGGGTCTGTTATGAAATGTAGAAACCTCTTCTTAGTAGCCAAACCAGGCAGACGTTGTTCCCATGTATCATGCATCTGTATATCTGGTAAGTGCATGAGGCTGAGAGTTTTGAATTTGACCCTATTTTCGATTCTTAACCAGTGGAGCGCTTTGAGGTAACCGAACATACGTTCCCTCCTATGGCATTTGCAAAGCAGTCTGGCTGCAGCGTTTTGCACCAGTTGAAGGCGTCGCATGACTGTTTGTGGTGCCCCTAAGTAGAGGACATTACTGTAGTCTAGACGGTAGGTGATTAATGCGTTGACCACAGTCTTTTGTGTGTCGTCCGGGAGCATCCAAATGACTTTTCTGAGCCATCTCAGTATTGTAAAACAGGTGGCTGTAAGGTTTTTGACTTGGGGCTCCGTAGTTAAGCCACTGTCAATGGTAATGCCAATATTACGGACTTGTTGCGACGGGGTTGGTAAGGGGCCCATTTCGGATGGCCAGTGTCTAGGATTCCAGAGGTTTTGATTTGGACCCACTATTAAGACCTCTGTTTTGCTGCCGTTAAGTTTAAGCATATTAGTGCTTATCCAGGTGGCGATGTTCCTGAGGCCTGTCTTCAGGAAGGAGGGGGAGTCGTGGTCACTATTTAAGAGGGAGAATACGATTTGTGAGTCGTCGGCGTATGTGAACATATTAAGACCCGCTGCTTCAGCGATCTGGGCGAGCGGGGTTACATAGAGGTTAAAAAGCAGGGGGCTTAACACCGAGCCTTGTGGTACTCCATATGGGGAGAGATGGTCATTTGATGCCGCGGTGCTGGAGGTGATTTGAAATGTCCTGAGTGTTAGGAAAGATGCAATCCAATCCAGTGCATTTCCTTTAATGCCCATGTTGGAGAGTGAGTCAAGTATTATGTTGTGGGAGATGGTATAGAAAGCTGCGCTGAGGTATATGGTGCGCCCTCCTGGTATTGCACCCCTAAGTTCCTACACAGGAAGAAATACACAACATGGTGCATTTCTTCCCGTAATGAAATGTGTTGCAGTCTCATGGTCGTGCCTTTTTAAGGCTCTCCTTTGAGCCCTTGAAAGGCACTGCATATGGGGCCACTGCAGCACCGTCCACCTGACCAGGATTCCAGTCGGAATCCGGCGGGCGGGCTCACTACGGGTTTGTCAGTCCCACTACTGGTTTGGCAGTCCTTCCGCGGAGAACTGGCACGGTGCTCCGCGGGAGGACCACCAAGCTTGTAATCCGGCCTTAAGTCTGTCTGAATTCAACCATATATCCGTCCTGACAGGTCATGTTAAGTAAGCACTATCAGTGCCCACCTGTTCTCCTTGGCAGAGCACTGAACAGAATGCTTTTGGTACGTAGAATGCCGGGTCCTTGTCTGTTAGAGGATACCTGCTCGCATGGAGATGGACAGACCATAGACTGTCCTCAGTACTCTACATGTTACCAGTCTACGCGCTATGACGGCCCTAAGGACGCATCTCATTGGTGGGGGGAGACATTCGGTCTAACAGATCAAGGGTGGTAGCAAAGACTGGACAGACCCCGTTGCCTCGACTGTGCTTGCCCATGCCAAATTAGTGCGAGGGGGCATCTTGTTTTAATAAATCCGAGGCACACACGGCTCTTTCATTACTACCCCGGTGGTTTCCCTCAGGTCTCCAGTTCGGCGTTGGCCGTCACTGAATGGAATTCCCACTAAATTCCACTCAGACAGCTTTCCCCCAAAATACCGCCAGAGCGAAAATGAATTCAGCTGAAAAAGCTATATGTTAAAACGTGTTTTATTCCAACTAGTAATCCCGGGCATTAGTTCTGTTTACGTTTTAGATTTGTGCAGTGCTTAACACCGAGCTGGGTTGCCGCATGCATTCCACATGGCTCCCTCCCAGGGTTCAGTGCGGCAGCACTTAGCATGGCTGACGGATGCCTGGCGGGGCTCCGGGCTTTTTGACGTTTGTGAAATAAAAACAACTTTAGCATGGATATTATAAACGTGTGGGACCAGTTCGCAGTGACTATTTCAATCCCCAAAATGCATCGCGGCTAATCTAACCTTGGGAGTATGACTACAGCTGTGGTTTCGAATCCTGTTGCATCATAGGGTTAGGTTGATATTTTTAAAGAAGTAACTGCGTTTTTTAATAGTTCATTCCTGCTTCTCTCATAAACTTTAACTTAATTTATTTGGATGGAAAACAGCTCCAAACGACTGGTACAAGAAGCGCTGGAATCACCTTTGTATTTGGGTATAAAGGTGTGTGAACTTTTCTATGTCTGATAATATTTGCTGAGGAACAACCCCCATCCAAGTTCACTTTTCCCAAAATAAAAATCTTAGAAATAATCAGACCCGTAGAAAACAATTTCCACTCTCTGGAACAGCTCTAACTAAAAGACTTACACATTATTATTAGGCATTTGAAAAATAGTTTTGCATAATTTGTCCGAAATATCTACTTGATACATCGCTTTATAAAAATGTAGGTGTTTCTGCTGAAAAGTTATTTTATGCAGATTTGTGGAGCACACTTTCCTTGCTTCGATCAGATGTGAGTCTAGCTAAGCCTAGGACCCGGTGAGACTACGCAAAGAGCCAGATCTTGAGCTTCTTGCGTAATTTCAGAGGTGAGGACGAGGCTCTTGTGTGCAGCGGCAGTGTAGGAGAAGGATCGCCGTTCCATATGTGTGGGATGTGTGTACAGGGTCGGCTTTAGCACTGGTGGCGCCCGGTGCGACAATCATTTTTGGTGACCCCACAACCCAGGACTGACTCCTCTGATTCTTTCACTACCACGGGCAAAAGTGCCTCTCATTTCTCCAATCATACGTTATTGCTAAACACAGCCCCCCTCTGCTCCCCCTGAGGTTAGCGCCCCCTCCACAGGTCCAAGCACTGTGCAGCTGCACCAGACGCATTTCCCAAAATGCGGCCATGTGTGTAAGTAAGAGTCTGGATAAGCAGACTCTTACTGCTCCTCTGGACTCTTACTTGCACGCATCCCACGTGTTCTGGAAGGTTTGTGAAAGCAGATTAAGGTTTGCTGGGCCCATGTTATGTAGTGCCTTGAAAGTGTTGGTGAGGAGTTTGGATTGTGGTTGTTTGTGTATGGGGAGCCAATGGAGCTTCAGGTGTGAGTGTGGTGTGGGAGGTTAAGAGTAATTCTGGCTCCACAGTTCTGAATGTTCTGCAGCCTTCTGGTGAGTTTTTTGTGTTGATCCCGGGTGTTCCCTTAGTCCAGCTTGATGTTGACGAGGGCTTGTGAGATTGTTTTCTAGGTGCTGTTTAACTCCTTTTGAGTGGAGACAACTCATTGTGCAGTTGATCACCGATATAACTTGCTGCTGAATGTGTTCTCTATGAACCGTTTGGCCTTGCCTTATTGTTATTGTTATTGTTATTTTTGATTTGTAGCGCGCTCAATCACCTACAGGCCTCTAAGCGCTCGGGAATCGATGGTAGACAACAACTTTGACAGTACACTAGCCTACGTGGCTCCCAGGGCTCTCCTGAACAACAGCGTTTTCAGCCCCTTTCTGAAACGTAGGAGGTTTCCTTCCTTTCGTAGTGGCTCAGGTAGTGTGTTCCATAAATGCGGAACCTGCACCGAAAAGGCTCTACCGCCCTTGGTGGCAAGTTTGTACCGAGGGCAGACTAATAGCTGAGAGTCTGAGGACCTAAGAGCTCTCTTTGGGCTATACATTGCCAGGCGATCTTTGATGTACGCAGGTGCCATGCCATAGATGGCTTTATGGGCGATGCACAGATTTTTAAATTCCACTCGCTCCTTAATAGGGAGCCAGTGGAGGCTTTGTAGCAGGGGGGAAGCTTTAGTGTGTCTTGGCTGTCTGAAGATAAGACGAGCGGCATCATTCATCACCACCTGTAGCCTATTTATCAAGGTTTTTGGTAGGCCAAGGTAGAGGGCATTTCCATAATCTATGCGTGAAATCACAGTAGCTGCGACGATGGAACGTAGCATAGATTGGGAAATGATAGGCACTAATTTCCGTAGCTGTCGGATGATATTAGTACAGCTGCCCACCACTGAAGAGATTTGGCTGACCATAGAGAGGTCACAATCCAGTTTGATCCCCAGGCTCTTCACGTTCAAACTGGGTTTTGGGGCTGGACCTAACTCTGCGGGCCAGTAGAGGTCACACCATGGTGAGGTGGTAGATGAAATAACCAAGACCTCAGTCTTATCTGGATTGATTTTTAGGAGGTTTCCTGTCATCCACTGGACCGTGTGTCTCAAGATATTCTGAGTGTGGAGTTGGGCGGTGTTTGTATTGTCAACACTCAGCAGCAGCTGCGTGTCGTCTGCGTAGTTATATACTGTACAGCCCATACTCGCCAGGGAGGCAATCAGAGGCTGCAGATATAAGTTAAACAGCAGTGGGGATAGAGCCGAGCCCTGAGGTACCCCACATTCTATTTCTCCCACTGCGGAGATTTCTTCTCCGAGTTGTATTCTTTGTGTCCTTCCTGACAGAAAGGACTGCAACCACTCGAAAGCCCGGCCTTTGATGCCAAAGTCACTCAGCCTTTCCAGTAGCAACGCATGACTGACGGTATCGAACGCCGCTGAAAGGTCTAATAAAATCAGGGCGCTCGGTTTTTTACCGTCAGCCAAGCCTCTCAATTCATCCAGCACCGAGAGCATCACCAACTCGGTGCTGTGGTGTGCTCGGAACCCTGCTTGTCGTTCGTGAAGCAGGGAGTGGGACTCCAAGTACATGGACAAAGTGCAAGTACATGGAAAATTTATCATGTTGATTCTCCAAACTGGTATATTTTTTCTCTGAAATGGTACTTGCTGTAAGAACAAATCTCTGGTTCTTATGCTCGATAAAGTCAGCAGATCATTTTTAAGTCTCCCCTGAGACAGCACGTGTCACTTGCAGGACATTTTGTTAGCTTTGAATGGGCTTAGAGCCAACCCCTTCTTACCATTGGTTCGCTTCATCATCACGCTCATTTTCTTGCTTGTCTTTGTTCAGTGCATGCCGGCTTTACTTCCTCTTCATGTGTTTGTTCCTGCCCTCGAGCATGCCCCACGTACTTGTATCCTTCCTCTGGTCACGTTTTAGGAACTAGTTTTTACTTCTACTCCAGTCCAGTCTTACCACCCCGTCCCTCTGTGTTGTTGCTAGCCCTCTCCCACTCCCCTCCGTGTTGCTGCTTTCCAAATTGCCCCTTCTGTGTTGTTGCTTTCTCTCTCCATATTGTACCTTGCCCCCTCCCTCCTGTCTGCTTTGTATTATTGCTTATCCCCCACACTCTCCAGTCCCTCTTCATGTTGTTGCTTGCCCCATCTAACTCTCCAATCTGTCTTGGTATTGTTCCGTGACCCCTGCCACCTTTAATTCTCCCCATCTTGCTTTCCCTCCACCCTCTCCATGTTGTTTCTTGCCTCCTGCCACCACTCTCTCTGTTGTTGCTTGCCCCCTCACATCCTGTTCCATTCTGTTGCTTGTCACTTCCTGTGCCTCTCTGTCCTGTTGCTTGCCTCCTAACCCTGCATTGCTGCTTCCCACCTGAAACCCCATGTCATGTTGCTGCTTTCCTTCCTCCACCCCATCCTGCAGTGTTGTATTCCTCATCACTCTCTTCCATCCCGACAGAAAAAACAAGCATTTTGAAGACCAGTGTGTCTTGCCTATGCAGCTCATTGATTTTGTCAGTGTTTTAGCTTTGTATCACAGCTGCCCAACATGGCAGAATGTTATTTTTTTAGTGCTATAACACTATGCTTGCTGTGTCTAGTGCTGTTTAAACATTTTCAGCCATGCTGCACAATAACACTGATGTGCAACATGGCTAAAAGACAATATCTAGCATAGACTAGACCTATTGGCGTTGCCAATGCTAGTTTCAAGTAGAGTTATTAGCTTCTGCTGTCTAGTAGTTACGACAAGCCAAGGGGAGTAGGAAAGGGAACTTTATTTTTCTGTTCTTGCATAATCACATGTGAAAATATACATTTGACTTGCATTGGAAATGCCCGTAGAAAAGAAAGGAGTGAATTGCCTGCTCATTTCTCCATTGTAGTGAAACATTTATCCTGATTTTTGTTATTTTAATTTTTAAGAGAATTCGATAGGAGGTCGTTCTGTTTAGAGCGTTATTATGGGGAGAAAGTGTTACTTTTTAATTAGAAAACCAATGCTTCTCTCAAATATTGTCGGTACTTTTAGATTAATGTCACTTTTTATTTATTTAACATTTTAAGTGGAAGTTAAGCTCTTTTTTATAAGCTTTTGTGCATTATTTTAGGATACAATAAACATCCTTTCAAGTGAAGCAGGTCTGTAAATGCCATGCATTCACACAGAGGACTAAAGCCCTCTGTTTCGTCCTGTTCCTACCCTTCTGGTAGAACCGTTAGCAGCCATTCCATTGGAGGAAGAGAATAACAGGATTACATGATTTGGGAGAACAGCATGCAGCAATCAGGCCTACTGTATCGATTCCTGCATGGTAACGCCTTCTGTCCCCCCAGAACCTTGGCCTGTTTCAGCAGGTGAAATCTAAAGTGGGATATTTCCTGTGTATTCCTCTTTCAGATGGGTCTGGTAAATTCAGCTGCTTGCCCCAGTAGTATTAATAGACCAATCCTAATGAGTAGCATAGTTGGCAAAGCAATATTTCCTAAAAGTACAAAACATCTAACTCATCCCAGAGCCTACTGTAACAACAGAGAGCATTAGACCTCCCAGCACAGCATCATCTTCATGCGCACACCAGCACTCCAAAGCACGCCATACAGTTGGTAGAGCAATGCAGAAAAACTATGAGTTGTTAGGCAGGTAATTATTTACACTTCAACGTTATGCTACCACTGGAAAAAATGAAATGTCAACAATTCAGACTTCAGCTCTGATTGAGAGGTATATATATGCTTGTCATCATTTTTAATTTTTTTTATTTTACAATACAGTAGAATTAAAATAGAAAATAACAGCTATACAAAAATAACAAATATCCTGTTTCACATACTCTGTGACTCAAAAATCCCAATACAAATTCCCAAGTTCAAATACCGCAGGTACCATTTAGAGTTGGGCAGTGATGGGACATCTGCCAAGACTCGTCAGGTCCTGCTTCCACCCATATGTCAGTTTTGCAGCGTGAATCTTTCTGGATTCACTATGCTGTGCATATTCCGCGGTCTTGTGGTTGGGTCCGGATTCGTAGTCTTTTCTTTGTTTTTTTTTTTTGTTTTTTTTTTGTAGCCCTTGTGGGCGTCGGCGTCACACCTCCTCGGGTGCATTTCCGGTGACGTCGGCATGCTTCCTGCGGAAGCTCACACTCTTGGGCGCCATCTTCAGATTCTTTTTTCCGCGGTCGGGTCTGGATCATTCCCGTTGGGCTCCAGACATTTTTGGAGAAAGTACTGAAAAGATTTGAAGTTGGAGAAGATATTGGAAGAAGAAGACTAAAGAAGACTTCGCAGAACATCGACGAAAGAAAAGAAGGAGAAAACCTCGAGAACTTCGACGATCGTCGACGTCCACGCGGTCAGGGAGGCCTGAACGCTCGAGGATGGACAACACGCCGTTCAAGTTCTGCCCGAACTGCAGACACAAGTACGCGCAGAAAGACCAGCATCCGGTTTGCAACCTTTGCCTACCGGTAGAACACAGAAGCGAGGACTGCAACGCCTGCTCCGTCTTCGCCCAGAAGACCCTTCGTGTGAGGAAGAGCCAGAGGGTAGCACACGCCACCCTCGAAGGAAAAGCCCAGACACCATCGCTGTACGAGCTGGGGATGTCCTCGGAGGAGGACAACGCTGCCGCCGAAGACGACAGCTACACGGTCGTAGAGACCGATTACAAGAAGACACCTGATAAGGTAGGAGACTCGACGTCCCACAAGAACACGAGAGACTCTGAGTCTCGAAAGTACGAGGGCAAGAGCCCGAAGGCGCCGACGCAGCGACATCTGCCGTCCGCGACCACAAACAGGCCCAGCGGATCCTCGGAGAAGGAGTCCCTGGCGCCGAGAGCTGTTGAACAGCAGAAGGCGTTGAAGATCGTCGCCGAAAGGGACCGATCGACGTCGAGGGAGAAAGACCCTAAAGCCTCGGCGCCGTCCAAGGTCCCGAAAGCCAGTTCGACGTCCAAGTCATCAACGCCGAGAATCTCGCCGCCGAGCCAGGCGACGAAGAGAGGGGCCGAACGTTTCGAAGCCGAAAACGCGGCCGAGATGGAAAGAAAAAAACGTCGGCTAGAAGCCGAAATGGCAAGCCTCTTGCAGCGGAGAAAAGATTTCGCCGCCGAGATGAGTGCCTTCACGATTCCACACAAGACCAAGCACGGCGTGCTAGATCTGGTCGAAGAGGAAGAAGAACATGTCGACGGACATGGGCCTAGCGACGAGACGGTCGACGACCAGGAAGGTGAAGAGAATCCCTACGAGGATTACAGCTATGAGGAGGAAGAGGGCAGTAGGTTGGACGCCGAGTCGGCCACCTCTGACCCACACGAGGAGGATTACCTAGATGTCGACACCGAGAGCCCGGAAGAGGCGGTCGACTCATACCCCTCGAGGCCCTCGCCGCCGGACGACATCGGGGCATACAACTCGGCGATACAATCTGCCGCAGCTGCATTCAAGCTAAAGCTCGACGAGGAAAGGCAGAAAGCAGACTTCCTGCTAGAGACTTTGCTCCCAACACAAACAAGAAGCCAGTTCCTTCCAATGCTCTAGAGCGTCTTGGCTCAGGGAAAGGAAGCATTCAAAGAGCCCGCAACATGCAAGGCGGTAACTCCCAGAACAGAGAAAAAGTACAAACACTCCTCAAAGGACCCGGCCTACATTCGGGGCGAGGTCTCCGCAGACTCCATTATCACGGCCACAGCTAGGAAGAGGGCGAGCGTATCCACTACCTCTGGCCCACCACCGGATAAGGAGAGCAAGAGGATGGATCTGGTGGGGAGAAGGATCGAACGGAATGCCGCGACCCACTGGCGCATGGCTAATTTCAACGCCCTGATAAACAGGCACATGTACCAGATCATGGAGGGGCTGGGGCAGTTGGTGAAGGACCTACCCCAGGATACCAGGCAGAAGGCCGAAAAATTGATTGAAGAAGGGAAAAACGCGGCAAATTCTTGCCTTAAGACGGCCCTGGACGGAGCAGACACCGCCAGCAGGCTCATGATGATGGGTGTCACGGAAAGGAGACACGCCTGGCTCAGGATCTCAGGGTTCAAACCCGAGGTGCAACACAGTATCCTGAACACACCGTTCAACGGCGAAACGCTTTTCGGAGCAACAGTTGACGAGAAACTCTGCCAACTCAAAAAAGATAACGAGACGGCAAGATCCATGGGGGCATTGCAGTTCAGAGGCAACAAAAGAGGCACCCCGTCACGGAGGCCCGGCGGGAGAGGTGGAAACCAGCCAGGTACATCGCACCAGGCTTTCCAGCAAACGCACCAGGCAGACTCGCAGGCTCAGCAAGGTCAGCAGAAGCAGTCCTGGCAGTACCAACCAAGAGGTCAGTCCTTTCGAGGGAGAAATGGACGTGGCCAGAATAGAAGAGGGGGGCAGCAGCCCACCTCGAAGTGACTTCAAAGACCTCCGGGTGCCCGACCACAGAAAAGATCCCAAGGGGCACCACGTACGAAGGGGTCAGGACAATCTAAACACCTACGACCACATGACACCAGTGGGAGGAAGATTAAAGTTTTACCTCCAAGAATGGAGAGAAATAACATCAGACAAATGGATCCTAAACATTATCCAATTCGGATACTGCTTGGAGTTGGAGAGAAAGCCAACAAGCAGAAAACCAAGGGGAAAGCCACCAGCAAGAGAACAGCTGGCGAGGCTTCAGGAAGAAGCACAAGAACTTCTACAAAAACAGGCCATAGAAAGAGTTCCCTTCAAGGAACTCCCTTCTTCCCGCACCAATTTCCAAACCACAATGTTATACATCTCCGACTGGATGGCTCACAGCCAGCTCAAGCTGAATCCGTCTAAGACGGAACTTGTTCTGGTGCGTGGTCCTACCAATCCGTGGGATGATAATTACTGGCCCCCTTCTCTTGGCATCCCCCCTCGCCCGGTCAGCTCTGTGAAAAGCCTGGGAGTGGTCATCTCTGAGGATCTATCCATGAAATCGCAGATCTCGGCTGTCACATCATCCTGCTTCTTTCAGCTGCGCAGGATCCGTAAGATCTGCCGATTTCTAACCAGAGAGGCACTCATACTAGTCATACTGGCTTTGGTCATCTCCAGAGTTGACTTCGCAAATATCCTATATGCGGGGATTCCTGCCTATCAGCTTCAAAGACTCCAGTTAATTCAGAACCAGGCCGCTCGCTTGGTGTTCCATCAACCCAAACACCAGCATGTCTCCCCCCTTTTGAGGAGCCTCCACTGGCTCCCAGTGGCCAAACGGTGTTCCTTCAAACTCGGATGCACCATATTCAAATCTCTTCATAACCGCACACCTGTGTTCATCTCCTCCAAGTTAAAGCGATATCTCCCTACCCGCAATCTTCGTTCCTCTGCCGACAATCTTCTATGCATTCCATCTAACCGCCGCAAAAAACACGGCGGACTGCGCTTCTCTTTTCTAGGCCCTTCTTTTTGGAACTCCCTCCCTTCCTCTTTCCGTCACTGCCCCTCTTATGAGTTGTTCCGAAAAACATTAAAAACTTATCTTTTCAAAGCGGCCTTTGAGTAAAACCTTCTGCCCTGGTTCGATATGTCTGTTATGAGCGCCAAGAAACCGGTTCGGTGTACGTGCGCGGTATAAGCTTTTTAACATAACAAAGAAACAAGGGAATACACTCAACGTACTTCCTAGTACCAAAGGTAGACGACAAAATGAGACCCATCCTAGACCTGAGGTTCCTCAACAAATTCATAAGAACACAAAAATTCAAGATGACCTCCCTGCAGGAGGTGCTACCGCAATTGCAGGTCGGATACTTCAGGGTCACGATAGACCTCAAGGACGCCTACTTGCACATACCGATGAACGAGAAGCACAAGCATATGCTCAGGTTCACAATCGGAGGAGGCCACTACCAGTTCACAACGCTAGCCTTCGGACTAAAATCAGCACCGAGGGTGTTCACGAAGTGCCTCGCGGCAGTCGCAGCGCACTTACGAAGACAGGGGATACACGTATACCCTTACCTGGACGACTGGCTGGTGAAAGCAAACTCGTACCAGAAGTGCAAGCAACATCCACATACAGTGACGAGCACGCTCATAAACCTGGGGTTCTCCGTCCATTGGAAGAAATCATCAATGGAGCCGGAGCTAGTGAAGAATTTCCTGGGGGCAGAGATCAACACCTTACAGGGCAAAGTGTTCACCAGCGAGAAGAGAGCAAGGGCACTGGTCAAGGAAACTCGCCTCTACCGGAAGGGACAAGCTCGGACAGTGAGGACTGCGAGCAAGATCATGGGGATGATGGCATCATGCATCCACCTAGTGCCGAATGTGCGGCTCCACATGAGACCCATGCAAGAATGGCTCCAGGAACAATGGTCACAGGCTTCTGGCAGTTGGGAGGATCTTGTGGTGGTGACGCACGCAGTGCAGAAGGAGATGACATGGTGGACCATGGAGAACTTAACAAGGGGAAAGCCTCTAACACCCCCAACTCCGACAGTGACCATCACCACAGACGCATCCCTGAAGGGATGGGGCGCTCACATGGAGGAACTCAAAGTGAGGGGTCTTTGGACGCCAGCAGATGCGACAAAGCACATCAATTGCCTCGAATTGAAGACAATCTTCCTTGCACTGAAAGCCTTCCAGACAAGACTGTACAGGCAAAGGGTGTTGCTGCAGACAGACAACACCACGGCGATGTTCTACATCAACAAACAGGGTGGAACACAGTCAACAACGCTTTCAACACTGGCACAGGAGATATGGAGATGGGCCATCCCTCTCCAGATAGACCTGCTAGCCATACACCTACCAGGGAAGGAGAACATTCAGGCAGACTGGCTGAGCAGACAGACATCAGCATCCCACGAGTGGGAGCTCAATGCTCAGGAGACAAGGTGGCTGTTCAACAGGTGGGGTACGCCATCAGTGGACCTGTTTGCAACACGCCAGAATGCGAAATGCCGAAACTTCACATCCAGACAACACGAGGAAGGGTCCCTTGGGAATGCCCTATGGATAGATTGGTCCGGGACATTTGCTTACGCTTTTCCCCCGATACCACTGATACACAGAGTACTGAGCAAGTGCAGAGCGAGCAACATGACCCTGATACTGGTCGCGCCACAGTGGGCGAGGCAGACATGGTACTCGCAGATCATGGAGATGACACAGTGTGCACCCCACAGATTCGGCAGAAGAAAATACCTGCTCTCCATGCAGAACGGAGAGGTGCTGCACCCAGAGCCAGAGAGCATGAGCCTAGTAGCATGGCTCCTGAGGACATAGAGTTCGCACATTTGAGACTGCCAGAGAACACCCTCAGGGTCCTTCGGGAGTCACGAAGGCCCAGCACACGGAAGTGCTATGTCGCAAAGTGGAAAAGATTCACGATGTGGTGCAGGCGGGAAAGACTTCACAATAAAATGAAGGACTCCACAGTGCTAAAATACCTGACGCACTTACTGGAGAAAAACCTCAGCTCGTCCTCATTGAGAGTTCACTTGGCAGCTATAGTGGCCTACACAAGGGGTGAGATGGGCAGAAGCTTCTTCACATCACAAGTTGTCAAGAGGTTCCTGGAAGGAGCGAAGAGGATCGCACCACCCAAGCGTGTGCCGCCACCGGCATGGAACTTGAACGTAGTCCTGACGGAACTCATGAATGAGCCCTTTGAGCCACTTCACAAGGCCTCCTTACAGATGCTAACTATGAAAACTGCTTTCCTGGTTGCAATAACGTCCTTACGCAGAGTTAGCGAGCTGCAAGCGCTAACGCTACAGGAACCCTACTTACAAATACACAATGATAGGGTTGTGATGAGGACCGACCCACACTTCATGCCGAAGGTGGTGTCCAAATTCCACATGAACCAGTCCATACAGATACCGAGTTTTTTCCAAAAACCAACCACTAGCGCAGAGTGAGCTCTGCACACCCAAGACGCCAGAAGGGCGGTCATGCATTACATTGAAAGGACAAAAGGACACAGGAAAACGAAACAGTTCTTTGTGTCGTTCGCCAAGAGTTACATAGGCAAGGCAGTAACTAAGACCACTATTGCACGCTGGATCGCGCAAACAATCCAACTCTGCCACAAAAGGGCAGGACAAGAACTGGCAGAGGGGGCAGGTGCCACTCCACTAGGAAGAAGGGGGCTACAATAGCCTTCCTGGCCAATACACCCATACAAGACATATGCCTGGCGGCAACATGGGCTTCGGTGCACACATTCACGAAGCACTACTGCGTGGATGTTCAGATGAACAAAGAAGCACAAGTCGGACAAAGGGTGCTCCAGCATATATTCAGAAACCAGAGCTCATCTTCCACCCAGCCGCCACAGAAATGAGAAACCGCTACAAAATCTATGCACAGCATAGTGAATCCAGAAAGATTCACGCTGCAAAACGAATAGTTTCTTACCTGTCGGTGTAGTTTTGCAGCTTGAAGATCTTTCTGGATTCACTAGCGAACCCACCCACCTCCGCCAAAAAGATGAGGCTGGAGAGAGAAGAGGTGGTCAAAAAAAAAAAAAAAAAAAAGAGAAGGGAGAGAAGTACGAGAATATAAGGACAAAGCGGTAAAAATTTTCACCTAAATAGAACATTGCCATTGCTTCGGAAACAAAAGAAACACGGAAAAAAGAATCCGAAGATGGCGCCCAAGAGTGGGAGCTTCCGCAGGAAGCATGCCGACGTCACCGGAAATGCACCCGAGGAGGTGTGACGCCGACGCCCACAAGGGCTACAAAAAAAAACAAACAAAGAAAAGACTACGAATCCGGACCCAACCACAAGACCGCGGAATATGCACAGCATAGTGAATCCAGAAAGATCTTCAAGCTGCAAAACTACACCGACAGGTAAGAAACTATTCGTTCCCCACCCTTATCTATAGACCCCATATCTGCCTGTTTGTCTGTTGAACTGCAGACCAATATGGCGGTGCCAGTAAAAAAAAGAATGTCCCCCACTCTCCTGTCATGATGGTAAAAGCACTTTTGGTGAAAATTAACAGCTAGAAATATGAGGAACTCAAATTGGGTGGTCCAGCAGTGGCGGTGCCAAATCCACCCCACCCATTTGGCTTTAAAAAATGTTTTTAAAATGTTTTAAAAAATGGCATGGACATTTCCATTTCCTGATTTGTAACTCTGATAACAAGATAAACTCCACATAAATTAACAAATACCATCCATTAAGCTGAAGTACTCATTACTGCTCCATCGCCTTGTAGTCTCATTCAGATTTTTTTTTTGTAGGGTAGGTCTGAATTACTCCTGATTTAACTTGGATTTTCCATGGGAATTTAGACACACCTGTGAAAACACTGGCTTAATTGACCAGGACCTTAAATGTCATATTTATGGCCCCAACATGAGATCATAGTCATCAAACGTACCACTGTCGACAACAGAAGCAAAGCACATTAGACAGCCTACCATGGGCGTCCGCAGAAATTTTTCCAGGGGGGGGGCAACCTTTTTACTTCATCACCATCCTCCGACATGATTGAGCACAACTAAACACTTATCAGGTCCCAAAGGAGAGTCCTATTGGCTATGTCAATGCTGTTTTTTTTAAAGGACAAGCAGTGCTTATAGGGCTCCGGCTGCCACTCAGTCCACCACATCCCACGTAGATGCTGCAGCCATCTTTGAATGGTTTTAAAGCCAATTCAAAAGCTCTCACCAGTGTATGTAAATCCCTATCTCAAATGTGAGACTGTTCTCCTGCTTCCCAATTCTATTAAATACAAATTATGTAAAAAGAACATCCCTTTCTGAGCTGCACGGCTCATCCTACCCACGTTTCATGCGCAGATTTGAAATACTGATGGTTTGGGCTACCCGTAATTCAACTGGTTGAGAGGTGGAGTGGTGTAGAGAGGTAGAGAGGTAGAGCGAGAGAGGTGTAGAGTGATAGAGAGAGATGGAGAGAGAGAGGTAGAGAGAGGTAGAGAGAGAGAGAGAGGTAGAGAGAGAGGTATAGAGAGAGGTAGAGAGAGAGGTAGAGATAGAGAGAGGTAGAGATAGAGAGAGGTAGAGATAGAGAGAGGTAGAGAGAGGTAGGTGGAGCGAGAGAGAGAGGTAGAGAGAGAGAGAGAGAGAGAGCGAGGTAGAGAGAGAGAGAGAGAGAGAGAGAGGTAGAGAGAGAGAGAGAGAGAGAGAGAGGTAGAGAGATAGAGAGATAGAGAGAGAGAGAGAGAGAGGTAGAGAGGTAGGTACAGAGGTAGGTAGAGAGTTAGGTAGAGAGAGGTAGGTAGAGAGAGAGGTAGAGAGGGAGAGAGGGAGAGAGGTAGAGAGAGAGAGAGGTAGATAGAGAGAGATAGAGAGAGAGAGAGGTAGAGAGAGAGAGAGGTAGAGAGATGGAGAGAGGTAGAGAGGTAGGTAGAGAGGTAGGTAGAGAGGTAGGTAGAGAGGTAGGTAGAGAGGGAGAGAGGGAGAGAGGTAGAGAGGTTGAGAGAGAGGTAGAGCGAGAGAGAGGTAGAGAGAGGTAGGGAGAGAGAGAGGTAGAGAGAGGTAGAGAGAGAGAGTAGAGAGAGAGAGGGGTAGAGAGAGAGAGGTAGAGAGAGAGGTAGAGAGAGAGGGGTAGAGAGAGAGGGAGGTTGAGAGAGGTCGAAAGAGAGGGGTAGAGAGAGAGAGGTAGAGAGAGAGAGGTAGAGAGAGAGAGAGGTAGAGGTAGAGGTAGGTAGAGAGAGGTAGAGGTAGAGAGCGGGGTAGAGAGAAGGTATAGAGAGAGGTAGAGATAGAGAGGGAGAGGTAGAGAGGGGTAGAGAGGTAGAGAGGGGTAGAGAGGTAGAGAGAGGTAGAGAGAGGTAGGTAGAGAGGTAGGTAGAGAGAGAGGCAGAGAAAGAGAGAGGGAGAGAGGTAGAGCGAGAGAGAGGTAGAGCGAGAGAGAGGTAGAGCGAGAGAGAGGTAGAGCGAGAGAGAGGTAGAGCGAGAGAGAGGTAGAGAGAGAGAGGCAGAGAGAGAGAGGCAGAGCGGGAGAGGGAGAGAGGCAGAGCGGGAGAGGGAGAGAGGTAGAGAGAGAGAGGTAGAGAGAGGTAGAGAGAGAGAGGTAGAGAGAGAGAGGTAGAGAGAGAGAGAGAGGTAGAGTGAGGTAGAGTGAGGTAGAGAGAGGTAGAGAGAGAGAGAGGTAGGGAGAGATAGAGAGAGAGAGGTAGAGAGAGAGTGAGAGAGAGAGGTAGAGAGAGAGAGGTAGAGTGAGGTAGAGAGAGAGAGGGGTAGATAGGTAGATTGGAGATCCTAGTATTTCCAGAGCATTAAAGGCACTACTCAATTGTAACGTCATTCCTTTCACTGCACATCCTGCGTTATCTAAATAACCAGGGCCCGCATATACAAACGGATGTTGTGGTCATAAAGCTTACAATTTGCAGCATCACAGTGGTTGCTACTGCAAAACCCCTTTTTAGAGTTGTGTATAACCTTCATGATTGACAAAAGGGGTTCTGCATCTTACTCCATATTGGAATTTGGAGGGGCAGTGAAAAGGGTGCTATCTTCAAATTGCAATTTACAATGACATGTATCAATGGTTTTCAAACGCAATGGCAATCGCAAACCATTGATCTGATGCCAACACTGAGCTGCAGTTGGTACATGATTCAGAAAAGAAAAGTTGTCTCTGTGGGACAGCTTTCCCTTCGGGAATCATGTCAGGCGACAGTGAGTACAGACAGTGGTCCAGGGGCTACACTCGATGCTGCAATGAACATGAGGGACTGCCCCTTTGGAGCTCGAGGCGTAAACTCTTTAATCCATCTCATCTGCAGACCCTTCTGTAATACTAGTGCTTATAGTGCAAAAAACAGGCAGACACACCCATTGCATCTCTGGGCGAATTGTGTAATTCAGTGCCGGGTCTTCTGCCTTCGTTGGTATGGAATGGGGGATGGATGCTCATAGGCAACAGCATTGCTAATCACATAAACAGTATTCTAAAACCTTATCAATCCCTTTTGCTGCACTATTTCTAATTCTAAAGTACAAACAGTGCTCCTAATTCAATAAAGAGTAGACGGTGCAATGAGTGTGGAGCTGTGGGAGAAGATTGTGGAGAAGTGAGAGAGGATTGTGGAGAAGTGGGAGAAACTCCTAACAGTACGAACAGCCCGGGATGAGACAGTTCCAGGGGCCAGGGCACACACACAGCCGCACCGAGTACTTCACAGGTCTTTTAGAGACCTTTTGCTAATGAAGCTTTGATGGTTTTCACCCCTTCCTAGGGCCCCTGCAGCTCCACTCTGCCTTTAACTCGGCCCTGCAGACAAACACCACTGTGGGGGCTGTCAATAGTGACGGACCGGTGATCCAGGGGGGGGCAAGTGCCCCCCCTGCCCTTCCCTACGGACGCCCATGCAGCCTACCTACACACAGGTGAATAACAGGGCAGAACAGCCATTTGTTTGCAAAACGATGCTGCCCAAGCAGCAGAACCTTACCCATCCCAAGGCTCACAGCATCAAAACAAGGCATTGGAACGGTCCATCTGCACCCTCAAGCATAGAACGATGTTTTACTGCTATACAGCTGGCAAAAGTAGTCCCTCCACTGTGGTACTTCCCATGCCTCACCCAGTGAGCCTGCACTTAGCCAATTGAACCCTAGAATCTGTTAATAAGAGGACTCCTGACTGCGCAAAGTCTCACAGCCACCTACATAATGAATGAACTCATGTTCAGCCTTGTGAAATTTTCCAAACTGCAACGTCCTTCAACTTACCCTATCATAAGTACACTGCAAAAAACTTCACGTAAAATGTTTATTCCTTTAAACAATTGAAAGCATCTCTAAATGTACTTCGGTCTATCACTGATCTTTCTTAGAACCTTGTGGGAGGATAAGGACTGACTGACAGATGGCAAAAATACCTATGACTTATTGAAGGTGCCGCAATTTACTCATTCATTTCTCATAATGTCCACTGTCTGTTGAGCAAGGCTCGAGTCGGGGTGCCACACGGGTGGACGGTGTCCCCTTACTTATTTTACTGGGAGCTCGATAACTGGAGCAAATAAAGCCACACCTTCACTCTTTGGCCTCTCTGGGCGAGATCGGAGCCCATTCAGAACGCTGCTCACGCGCTGGCTTCTCTGATGCAATCGCATCTAAGGGGTGAGCGAGGGGGGGCAATGAGTCTGATGGTGCAAGCCACCTTTCGTGACGTCACTTCCTGTTGTGACGTCAGCGTCCCCCCACTTCTTTTTTTAGAACTTGTGCCCTGCTGTTGAGGCTGATTTAGGGAAGCAAGAGGGTGTAGCGGGTCAGAGAGGAACATGGACAGCACTCCAGCATCACTTATAAGAAAGGTCCTCTTCAGTCGCTATCCAAGCATGCCCGTGCTACACATCTGGAAATCTACATGGCTTTTAAGGTAGATCATTGTAGGAATGGTAGCCTCCTGAAGTTGGAGGGAAAACTCCCCACACCTCATGTCAAACAAACAAATGAGACAACAGCTAATTTGTGCCTTCCACTGCACGTCCTACGACCTCCACAGACATTAGGCCCTACCACCACGTGCCTGCACATTCACAATGACGCCATGCGCTGTTTATGCACGCAGGACAAGTAGTTGCAAGCACTCAGACACGTGACAGCTGGGGCATGGAAGCTGCGAGCTTCCTTCAATTCTCTTCATCTACACTTTTCAGGCACAAACAACAATGGAAAGTTTAATAATGCATCCCGTGAAATCAAAACTCTCTTAACCGGATTCCAGCACAAAAACTGTCGCAACAACTTCTCTCATGCACAATGTCCCCACACATCCACCTCTCATTTCTAAACGACACAGATGACACAGACACAATAAACTCTCTTACTGTCGCCATCTTCACTAGCAACATACAAAACCCACAAAGAACAAAACAATCCACCACACATTTGCAAACAAACATGCAGCCCGGCACACAGACATGCCCCACTTCCAGTCACACTAGCTGGTCAAATAAACATGGCCAAGTGCCAGGCTGAAGAAAGCACGTAGTCTCACCCTGTACCGTGCCCTCTGAAAACGGCACTATAAAAGATTTGGGACATCTTCGAAAAACAATGATCAAAGCCTCCAGTAGATGCATACTGAAAAATTATTGACTCAGCAAAATAATCAAACACTAGAGTAGTCTGGCATTACAACCACTGAAACCAGACCACATCATCAGGTAAAGAAGCATTCATCTACAACACATCGGAGCTACATCAACCACTACCATTCAAACACAACATGAACTGACTCCATTATACACAAACTGAATAAAATGCTCCACAAGACAGTCACAAATGTACCGGGCCTCCTTTTCCACCCTTTCCAAATCTTTCTGTTTTAACAGAAAGCTGAGTGGTACCGGAGCACACTCAGGTGAAACTTGTGGTTATCACCCTCAACGCTACTGGCGACTACATTTTCAGTCCATGGGTACTGCCTCTTGCGAGAGGGTACTACTCTTCACGTAACCTGGCACACTATGAAGCACGCTCCCATGCAATTTCTAATGACTAGCTACTGCTTTTTCCCCAATTCACACCAACAACACAGACAAGTGTACTACATTTGTATCTCTCGCAACGGGGTGCTATTCTTCCACACATTTGGTGACACACTTCTGGGTAGCGACGGAGGCAGGCCTTTTCCACGCAAACCACAACTTAGCCTCCATGCCTACTCAGACGCGAAGCGGACGCGCCAGTTAAGTGAGGCGCTAGCTACACAGAAAGAGCTAATCTGGTTTTAAAAACTTTCACTGTCTCTATTTTAAATTCCATGAAACTCTGATCCTACGAGCATTCTCTGCGCTCCCCATGATTGCTCCACTCTCCCGCGCTCCTGCACTTACAACCTGGTCTTAGCCTCGGTCCACCATGGCTTGTGCTGGGTGAGTGGAGGGCGTTCCTAGACCATTGTACGGCCCCTTGAGGGTGACACACTTCCGGGTGGCAGCGGAGGTGGGCCTTTTCCACGCAAACCACTACTTAGCCTGCATACCTGCTCAGACGTGCCAAAGGCGCACCTACGGCAAGCCCATCTGTGCCCGTCCACTCCTGTACGTCGCCACGTGCCAGGACCCCTGGTCCTGTGTTCCCACAGAGATTTATCTACCTCCGGGAGGGTCTGCTCACCTTGCAGGCTAAAGTGCCTTACGTCGACCACCACTGGCACCCGAATACCCCCCAAATGCAATGCAATAAATGCGGGTTCCGAGCCAAAGCTGACTCCGAGGCCCCCTTTGAGGCTTCTAGCTCTACAAATATTAACATTTACAGCCTTAAATGCAGGTCTCTGGTAAGACACCATGAAGAAATATTTGATCTTCTTCAAGATTCTTCACCGTACATACTTTTTCTAACAGAAACTCGGTTAACTAATGATTCTGTGGCAATTCCTGCCCCGGCCCTCCCGACAGACTATTCAATGCTCACACAGAATAGACCATACAGCAGGGGAGGTGGGTTAGCTGCGATATTTGAATCTGCCTATTCTTGCACTCTCACCTCTGGCTATACCTGACTGTGAATGTGCCTTGTTTAAAATCAACATATCACACAATTTCACTCTCATTGGGCTTCTTATTTATTTCCCCCAGGGCCGGACGGGGCCTTCCAGGAAGCCTTGGCTCACACCAGATCCACGCTTGCCCTTGAGACAGACAACTTTAGCATTATAGGAGATCTCAATTTACATGTGGAACACCTCGACTCCCTGTAGATTACCAATTTTCTGGGAGACATGGACGCCTGTCAACTAACTCAACTAGTGGAGGGCCCGTCATATCTTGCAGGCCACCTATTGGACCCAGTATTTTCCAATATTCGGTCTCTTAAAGTTCACGTCCCCCTCCCACTAACCTGGAAGAATCATTTCCTTATTCATATGTGTCTCGGTCTAGTCAGTGCCCCTTGGCAGACTCTTCTCCCGCCCTCTTTGAAATGTCCCTGGCACAAATTGGATGCACCTAGCTTTGGGTCCAGCCTAAATTTATCTCGGACACCTTTAGGAAATTACAGGACTGTATTTTGTTTGAGGGCTGGGAATTGATCACTAGATCGCTCCAGTCAACAGTAATTCCTAAATCTTGGAACCATGCCAAGGTTGTTCCCTTACTGGAAAAAACAGCACTGGGTGCATCTCTGCCGGAGAACTTCTGGCCAATTTCTCTACTTCCTTACTTGGCCAAGGTAATGGAATCCCATGTTAATATCATCATGACCAAGTCTCTGGAAGTCAATGAGATCTTGGACAGGTCACAAAATGGATTCCGGCCTAATAAGTACGGAATCTGCCCTGCTGGCAGTCACAGAGCAACTGAGGGCATCACAGGACATGGGCAACACCTCAGCATTGATCCTGCTCGATCTGAGTGCGGCCTTTGACACTTTCTCCCATGAGGTTTTGCTCCATCGACTCGAAGAGATCGGGGTCAGTGGTGGGGCCTGGGCCTGGTTTGCGTCTTTTCTATCGGATCGCTCCTTTCAGATCCACGTCCCTCCATATCTGTCCGGTACTCACCCCCTCAATTGTGGTGTCCCCCAGGGCTCTGCTCTGAGCCCCACGTTGTTCAACGTGTACGCCTGCCCTCTCGCTCTTTTTTCCAAAGCTCAGAAGATTAATATGATGTCATACGCGGACAACACACATTGATTTTCACTTTCACTAATAACTCAGCCCAAGACCAACTAAAATTTTGTGAAGATGATCTGGCCATCTCAGATTGGATGGCTGATAACTATCTTCCACTTAATTCCTCAAAAATGGAGGTGCTTTTGGTTGTCCGGGATTCCCATAAATGGGATTATCAGTGGTGGCCTGCGGCACTGGGCCCTCTTCCCCAACCGAAAGGGGCAGTTAAGAATCTGGGGGTCCTGATGGACAACTCCCACTTTTTCGAGCTCCATGCCAAAAAAGTAGCAGGCACTTGCTTTGGCAACCTACGCGGACTCAAACCCACTCTGTGGTTCTTCGAGGCTTCCACTCGACAAGTGATTATTCAATCAGTGGTTTTGTCACAGCTTGACTACTGCAACGGGCTGCTATTGGGCACTAATAAAACTGTGACGAAGAGACTCCAAAGGGCACAGAATGCGGCTGTTCGCATTCTCTTTGCCCTCCCTAAATACTGTCACACCTCCCATCTTCTGCACCGCCTACTCTGACTGCCTAGGAAACTGATACTTCAGTTTAAAACGTTCTGTGCTACCCATAAGATCTTACACGGCCAGGGCCCCGAGATATTACAGGGTCTTTGTACATTTTATGTTCCAACACGAGCACTGCGCTCCGCAGACCTACATTTGGCCTGCACCCCCAGGGTGCGCAGGAGCAGAGCTTGAGGCCGCTCCTTTAGGTCTTTGGCCCCTGCCCTATGGAATTCTATTGCACTCATGGCGCGCCGTACACAAGATCAATGGGCATTTCGAAAACAGATTAAAACCTGGCTGTTTGCATCCATCTAGCTTGGGTGTATGCACATGCCGCGCTCTTGTTTCCATGGCTCCCAGAAAGTGACTATACCTGTCTTTCCTTTTTCTGGCTTGCATCACTTTCCCTGGTTTTCCGTCCACGAGCGCTGGGACGCCCCTTTGCTGGGGCAGCCATGAGCTATATAAGCATGCTTAACATAACATTTGCGACACTTGGACGCACACAACCAGCACATATATACACAACAACATCCTCTCTAAACTGCAACTATCAAACAACAGCAGTCAACTTGCACTCGAGGGCTTACTGACCTGACACATGCATTAACAATAAGATGTATAGAGCACATGCTAATATATGCACATTGAAAATGTAACTGTTGCTTAACCTTGGGAACCCTGCAGTGTGTGGAAACCAATTCACATTTTTAACAGAAGTAAATTGAAAAATGTGAACATTTTAAAGCCAAATAACCCCTCAGATTAAATAACTGGATAGCTATCTTTCCCTAATAAATGAATAAATACTAGGAAAATGCTGTTTAAATCTTTTCAGGACTTCAAAACACAGTTTTTTCGTGGCTAAATGGAAGGCAAATGCATTCCCGATCTTCTAAAGACTTTAAGACACAGTTTTTCCTCTACGAATCTGCTTTACTTCCGTTTCCATGCCCTTGCAAGTAGTACAGTTTCTTTTTCTAAATTAACTAGGACTTGAGTAGACTTTCTTCAACGTTTCCAGACCTCTTGCAATCAAACATTAGCTTACTACCCTTCTGCATGATGTAAAAACCTACATAGCCAGCGTATCCACTCTGTCATTCATGTCTTGAATTCAAGACATTGATGAGGCTTTTTCAAGAGCAAGTTGTGCTGCTAACCCCCCAAACACCATACACTCTTCCTCCAGTGACTACAGAAAAGTGCCCGATTTCCTGGTACTGCGCATTGACACAAGAATTTTAGTCCATTCGTTTGACCACTGCATGGACAAGAGCCACACTATCCCTTCTGGTCGTTCTGGCTGAGCGCCATAAAATACCTGTTTCCAAAGGCATCGACTTTGCTACAGTTATCTTAATTGAGAAATCATACTGCACACTCACAAATGGTTCTCCTTATGGCATATAGCCATGTCTGAACTGGGGTGGCAGAGTGGGCTCAAGAACGGTGATGGATTAAACCCAGATCAGTTGACTGGGGGTAAGCGCTTGGATTGTCAACGCTCCGTCCATCATTTCCTTTGGTTCTCCTTATGTCACCGTTAATTGTATTACTATCTGACACTCCATGAGTCATTTCAGACTTACCCTTATTCTCAGAGTTACAGGGAAGACTGTCTCTTCTCTGTCTCTAGGAAGAGACAGGGAAGAGTCCCTGTCTCTTTCCTGTCTTTTTCCTCTCTCTCCACAGCGGTGCCCTTACAACACTGTCGCCATAACATTGCCAGTAAGCTTAGGACTAATTACTTGGATACATCTCCTCACTTTGTAACTCCCCTCAACTAGCTCCTGGTCCTTGCCAGACCTTGCTCTCTCTCCTCACTGGAAACCTCCTGCCCAGCAGCTTGGGCTGACACCACTTGCAGGTTGATTTAAGGGTAGGCGACCCCAGATTAGTCTATCATGGTCACAGGACCATCTTCCTTCACAGCAGGCCTCTTCTGCCAGAGAAGGCTCCCAACTGCCAACAGAGTCTTTCTGCATTTTCACTTCCTTTTCATCCAGGTATGCTCTTGAGCCCCTGTCCACAGCCATACCACTTAGTGCTTTTCATGTGTCCTTATTTTGTTTAAAAAATCCGATTTGCAGCCTCTGGGCCAATCATGGCTTCCAACGTTGGTAGAGAAAGAGCTTTCAGTTACAGTATCCGCAGCTGCATCTTAAGGTCCTGCCAGACTGCTGGGCAGCAGGATACACAGGATACTTGTACAGTCTTGTGCAGCTCACACGGAAACTGTGCAGAGTAGCCGGGAGACCACTTCATGAGTCAGGTCACTCCTAGCTTCACTATCCGGGAAAGTCCACTTTCCCTCGGTGCTTGAACGTGCTGGACTTCTCCTCCTAGACTGTCTCTCTTCCTGTAGAGCCAGACTCGCTCTTTCTCTCTCTCAGAAGGCAGGCAGGCTTCTAGGTATTTCAGGCAGACCCTTAGTTCCTCCAGCAGAAAGTGCAGACAGACATCAGATGATGTCTATTCACATATTGGAGACTGGCTGACAGACAGCCACCTCCAAGCCGGTTGCACAGCAACACTTCAAGTATTCTCTGGAGCACTATGTGGTAAATGAATGATGCACAGTCCACTGTCTAAGTTAAGATCCTTTGTTGCAAGTTTCTTCCAAGTCAGGTAGACAGGTCAAGACCATAAGTGAAACCCCACCAGGAGCCAGCTGTTAGCAGCTCAGCCTGAGATGACCAACTGCCACAGTAAGTTAGAGAGAGGCACTGTGAGCCAGAGGTACACCCAGGAATTCTGTGATGTCACAGATATCGTAGTACAGTCTATCCAGAGAAGACCAGTGGAGAGGACATTTACTACACACTACCTAGCATGCTCAAAAATAAATACTCGAATAAAGTGTGATGGTTTGCATTGCACGTTGTTTTTTGTAACACATTTTGTGTACTAGAGGTGTGGATCCACTGTCTAAGGTTTCAGAACCAGTTTGTGTTGGTTCTCTTTCAAGTATCATTCTCAGCCTGCTCTCCAGACGCGTCCTTTGTCCACAATGAATACTCCCACTGCAAGTAGCAATGGAGATGGCACTAAGCAGGGACAGCAAAAACAGGATACAGTAAAATGTGTGGTCTCTGTATCTGTCTGTCAATAGCCTTTCTAAAGAAGTAATCCGGTACAGACAAAAGAGAATGCCCTTCGTCAAAACCTTTTCACCTTGAACAATAGAAACTTTAGTCCAGCCCCTCACTCCTATCATCTACCAAGTGGCAGTGCTCAGGAAGAATTAATCAGCAGCCTTTTTCTTACAAGCTCCTCAATTAATTTCTAAAGGTAACCCGGTCTCCACTCGCTCTCAATTCAGTGCCTGCGTGTCCATCCTCCAGCTACTGGAATGGGGAAGCAGTCCCAATTCTCCATTTTTACACCATTGCTAAAATCAGGTGCATGCAAAATAGATCCTAGTACTCAAACTCATATGACTCACTGCCTGTGCACTCACTGGACATGCACTTGGGATGCTGCACAACGTTCTGAGTTTCACTTAACAGTGGTATTTTACACCAGAGGAGCCCATAGGCTTACCTCTCTTACCCACAGAGAAAACAAGCATTTACAATGCAATGGTCTCGGCATCATTAAAGGTAGAGCTATTGGCATTGCTCATGACATTTCTTTTTTTTCTTTAAATCATAAATAAATGGCATTGTCATTTACATTGCCAGCACACAGCACTCTGCACTCAACAGCACACACCGCTCTGCACTCAACAGCACACACCGCTCTGCACTCAACAGCACACACCGCTCTGCACTCAACAGCACACACCGCTCTGCACTCGCACTCACTGCTCTGCGCACTCGCCGCTCTGCACCTGCACTCACTGCTCTGGGCACTCACTGCTCTGCGCACTCACCGCTCTGCACCTGCACTCACCACTCTGCGCACTCACCGCTCTGCACCTGCACTCACCACTCTGCGCACTCACCACTCTGCGCACTCACCACTCTGCGCACTCACCACTCTGCGCACTCACCACTCTGCGCACTCACCACTCTGCGCACTCACCACTCTGCGCACTCACCACTCTGCGCACTCACCACTCTGCGCACTCACCACTCTCTGCACTCACTACTCTGACAACTTAGAGATAAAAGTACGTCAAAGATGACTCTGCCGGGATCACTACATGCGCTTCTCACACCTACACAGATGAATATTTGAATGGCCAGCGCCCCCACCCAGCGTGGATAAAGAGAGACGCAGCTGTACAATCAGCTATCACACCGGGCTTGTTGACAACGGGCCATGAGCATTTTGACACAGGTGGTCACGAGTTCAGGCATTTAGTGGAGGGCTGCAATAGGTGGCGATTCCCAAATGGAAACAATCCACGCCCCAACACACACACTCAGCATCACTTTAAAATTCAGTTTCAGCAGCTTCAGTTCTACTCCACGCCCCAACACACACACTCAGCGCCACACACACACCAGGTTGCACATGTAGTCAAGGTACAGCACACAGACGGGCACAAAGACCTCCAACTCAAACTATTTTACATGTCACTTTAAAATTCCGTTTCAGCAGCTTCAGTTCTACTCCTTTGAACAATCAACATGGGCCCTAGCAAACTGGGCCGCTTGACCTCAAAACAACAAAGAGAGCTGCGTTCCTCAGAACTCTTTAGATACAACTATATTTCACACAAGAGCACTCATGTACACAGAAACACTCAGAATGTATAAAAAAAGGAACGAGTAAAGGTGTTCATTGTGCAAAAAAAACAGCAATTAAGAAATACGTACTCCTTACAACAATAAAAATACACATAATCGCCGACCAACTGCAAATGCCAGATGTGCACTTTTAACAAAGCCCATCAGGACGGCAGTGTCACGTGCTGCATCGAAGTCCATCACTGGTTAATCAAATCATCGAAATGGCCCAAATCCCTGTTTAACCCATTCACTGAGGCCTCTAAGGAAGAGGCCTTGGCTGCCGGGAGGAGCTTGAGGGGACAATAGACGTGTGAAGTGAATAACAAAGCAGTTGGCGGGCACATGGGGGCGGGGGCTGGGCAGGATTAGGCTGAGGGAGAAGAGCAAATTCGGCTCTGTGCTTCCAAGTTGGGTGCAGGCGCCCTCCCGCTACCTCCACCCCGCACTCGGCATCCCCCACTCCAGATGTCGATGTGGCGGCTCAGTCAGCAAGGCACAATCCATTCCGTGAACAAGGCTGCATGGGGGCCCGGCGGGGGACACGGGCAATTATTCACCTCTAATTGAAAACTGAAAACCTTCCTGGCTACGCCGACTTGCACCCCATGATCCCCCTCTCATGAAAAGAAAAATGCAACGACATTTGCATTCTAGTAACAATTAGCAACAAGTGAATGAAATAGTCAACAAGTGCATGACAATGAATGAAAAGGTAGTACAGCTACTCACTTAGCGACGAGGAGCTTGAAAAGCCGTCTCCGGCAATGAGGAGCAGAGAGTTGAAAAGCGGTGCTCTGCAGGACAGCACCTACTTCTGGTTTGGCCGGCAATGCTTCCGGGTCGCCGCAGGCAGCGCGGCGGCCCGCCCTGCACGGGGAAGGGAGGCAGCCTTCGAGGAGGACAGCACCTGGCCGCGAGCGCGTTCTCGTGCGCGTGGCCTTAACAAATCACCGCGCGCGGCCAGTGCTGTCCTCCTGGGAAGCTGAGCCGCTAACTATAGGTCTCTGGCTTCGCTCGCTTCTAGCCGAGACCTAAAAAGGGTCTGTTCACATCATAGATTCATAGACCAAGGTACTCTGTCCCACTGCTTTATATGATGAACCCAGGACATGGACAGTATTCCAGTGCCACTTGGCGCACCCCTACAGGTCATAGAACAGGTTTGGGACTTAGTATTCTCAGGGACAGATCTAGGCCTCTGTGAACACCCAGATTAGCGTGACCCTACGGCCAAAGTAAAACTGAAAAAAAACACTGAAAAAAAAAGTAAAACAGTTGGGTATCTAGGGCAGTGGTAAACACCCATTTACTGTGCAAGGGACACTCCTGTTTCCAACACTGTACTGTCACATCATGAACTCATGCCTGAAGTTATTGGATTGTATAAAGAGTGAGATTACTTGCCCAGATGACTAGGGATACCAGTGTTAAAACTGGTACACAAAAAAGACAATCTACTGCCCTAGAACAGTATAGTTTGAAAAATGCTAGATTACTAATGCATATGACAATTGGGCAGTAGTGCAGACCAACATGCTAGTAAGCAGAGCTCTATCTTGGATGAGTTTGAAATTTCGAATTTTCTAAAAGTTTCGTTTTGTTGTTAGCAGCTTTGGTCGTGCAAATATCTGCAGCAATTTTTTGGGAAGACTAGACAATATATTCTGACTCTTGGGTTTCATTGCTCATGGCAACAGGTGGGCGACGAATCTGAGCATCTTCTTTAGCCTGTGGATGATAGTACTCTTCATGCAGAGAAATTGGTCCAAATTCTATTCTTGTGCGAAGGTATGAAGGAGATGAGGCAGGTTTATTTCAGGTCTCCCCTCCTAACTTTTGCCCTCTGTTACATTTCTTCTGCCCTGACCGTTTGTTTAGAGGGCAGCAATTATACAGTTTGTGATAGAGATGCCAACCAACTATGTAAGAAAGTCTAAATGTCAAGCAGTCACCTCCAAACTTAACCATTGCAAAAGGTATCTCGATACTGACCGGTACCACTAGGACAAATGATACATTATTTTCATTGTAAATATATCAAAAGTGGAGTAGGTTTTGGCTTTAATTGACTGTGGGAGGACTGTGTCTAATTATGTTTTTGTTTCTATTTAGTTTAGGACTGGCTACTACATATGTGCACCACTTTGGTAATTTAAGGAAAGCTATATAGTTGCTAGTTTGTTTCAGGGGCCGTGTTTTTACTTTTGTCCCTAGAGCTGGCAACTGTGGCAAGGCTCAAATGTTATTTTTCTTCAAGTCTAATGGCCTCATTTAATGAACCCCAAAGTAATCCTAGATGATTGTGCCCTAGAATTACAGGTACCATGTGATCAGTAACTGCGGGGGAGGGAACAAGGCAGGATATACTGAGGATTACAAGTGAGAACCTGAAATCTACTTAAAAATGAGGAATTACAAGCATAACAGTAATTTTGGTCTAATGTTTCCTGGTAATTCCTCATTTTCCAGTTCGGTATTTTCCCATGAGACTATTCCTCATTTCAGCAGAGGTAGTATAGTTACCAGCCACATCGGAAGTAAAAAAGAACCTTGGAAGGAGGCTGCATTATTATGAATGCACTATTTTTGTCAACTATTCTTCTATACTCATGTATGTTTGTATTGTGTTTTTTTGTAATAATGCAATAAATAAATTTTAATAAAAATCTTGTTGAACGATTGGGCTGTATGCGCCTGTTGAAAAGCTGGTGGTGTTGAAAAAGTCATTTGTATGGCATCTCAGGCTATGCTGGTGACTGACCGTTCCAACTCCAGCAGGTCGGTACATTTCTCCACCTGTCCCTAGCTTGACGATAAGTGGCTACATGTACGTAGCTTTTTTCATGCGAATCAGGTTGGTTGCAACTGGAAAAAATGCATTTTGCTATGTACAAAGGCCCATTTTGTGATTCAGTAACCTATTATTGAATTGCAAAATGGGTTAGCGATTCGGTATTAAGAAGGGGCGTGTTAAAGGCATCCCTTCATAATAGCGACTCGCAGTGATACATAAGCATATTTTGGGACTGTAATGCGGTCGCAAAACATTTGCATTTTACCACCAAACCCCTCCCCCTTTGTGAATGTATGTGAAAATGTTTTTTAAGAGCAGGCATTAAGAAAAAAAATGCTTTATTTAGAAGCATACACAGACATTGTTGTCTGCTGTCCCCAGGAGGCCACCATCCCTGTGTTACTAGCGATTCCCAGTGGGTCGCAAATAGCGACCTACCTCATGAATATTAATGAGGTAGGTCAATTGCAACCCCATTAGAATATAAATGCAATTACAATACAATACAATTAGGAATCGCTAAATGTTTCAAAGACACATTAGTTCATAAGTGTTCACTTAATAGCGATTCGCAAAAATGTGCTATTAGGTAATCGCAAATTGAAACCTACATACATGTGCCCTATAAGAACTGAACTGCGACCATTGTGGTTTCTACATCCCCGCCCGCCTTTTGACTCTTTTTCTGCTTCCCTTGCAGTACTTCGAGGTTCCATTTGACTCCAACATGAACAGAACGAAGAACAGGCCTCTGGTGCGAGGACAGATCAGGTAAGGCTGGCTGATGCCGAGAGCCCACCCTGATCCCTTGCGACAAGTGGGGGCTCGCGCTGCCGCGCGCAGCTATTGTGTGCCCTGTGAGCGGCGAATGAATGGCCCCGTGTCATTTTCATGTTAATAATTTTGTAGAGAGCATCAAATATGAACACATTTCCTAATCGCTATGGAACAGCAGGAACGCAAAGCGCAGCTAATAAAATCAGCGATCTTATTTGAAAAAGAAACATGTAGACCAGAAACTGGAAGCGAAAATGAAAAATATGTTCACAATGGATGTTACAATTTGCAGCACCGAGCGTATCATCTCCTCAGTGGCGCTTTGAGGCGCAGAGATGTAGCAAGAAGGCCCGCCGATTTTACCAAATGTGCCGACCAGCGTGTGGCAGGCTATAAATTGATCCTCAGCCACATTGCTGCGCCATGGCCCGCTTGAGGCAGCTCTGACCCACCCATGGGTAAATCACCCTCCTCCAATAGGAGCAGTCCAGCCCGGACTTCCAGGCCCGTCCCCCCTGAACCGGAACACAGGCAGCGCGAGACCAGTCTTGGGTTGTTTATGTTCTGGTGCAGAGAGGGCCTGGTTTGAGAATTCGGGCGGGACAGTACTCATTGTATCTTGACCACGCGTGATTTGTATAAATCTGAGGTTGCATGTTGAGCGCAAAATAATGGTGGACGGGGATGCAGCCCAGTTTCCTGTGGCTAGGATTCATTCAAGTATCAGTTTGGTACTTTCACCAAGCATTCACATACAGTACTCGAACACATGGATAGAATCTGATTTTCATGCCTGTTTACTTATCATCATCATCAATACATACCTGCAATAGATATTCTATGGCAAGGATTTTCACCTCTCTTAGGCCAGAAGTGGCCAGAATGTTGCCGCCAAGGATGGACTTCTGTTGGGCTAGGGATTACCACATGGGTGACAAGCATGCCTCGGTATGTCCAAACTAGGACAGGGAGGACATAATGCACATGAAGTGATAGCCAGCGTATCACAAAGAATACCTTCAATGTGTCGCATACGGGACACTATTATGTCAGAGATACCCAGCATGTTTCCAGGAATGGTCTCAGTATGTTACTTCTAGGCTGCCAATATTTCTGGGACAACTGATGTCGCCAGGGAAGCCTGCCTCACTGCATTTTTACCATGAACACTACTCCAGGGGTCTCTTAACGTGACACTAATCAGGTCTTAGTGGAACGTATCTTGAGACTCTTCCTACTGTCTAGAGGCAGTTTATTTCCGTGAGTGGGACCCTGAATAGAAAAAGACCTATCCCCTTCGGATAACACGATACAGCGAGGTTTAGGCAACAGCTAGAAATGGGAACATTTCAGATACCTGGGAGGAGTGTTGGGGTAATTACTGCTGATAAGGAAGGATAGTCCAAGATCAGACAATTTAACATAAAGGAGATCCTTTTTTTGCCAGCGTAAGGATTTTCTGGCAGCTAAAATATGTTCTCACTTTTTGGGACTGAAACCAGAACTGAAAGGATCTGTTACTTTCTATAGCTGATAGTGTAAATTCGCTTGTAGCCCGGCATACAGATCATTGCAGTAATCTAGGTGGGAATTTAGAGCTGTTCCAACCACCTAAACCCTTATTAGGGATTGATGGAGGAAGAAGATAGGCATTGCTGAGCTCACTGACGCACTTCCTCTTTTGAAACTTGCGCAGCTGTTGAAGTAACGCTCTCCTCCATAGCCATCACTGTGTGATAGATAGTCTCTTGCATATATAATTTATATCATTTACACTTATCGACACCTATAAATGTACCTGGAATGCTAAGCCAGCCACCATCTGTTGCATTTTCCGGTCAGGTGCCAATCAAGAACAGCTGTAGGATAGTTACCCGAGCCGCCACTCATGCAGTTTTTTAAGGCTTGATATGGACTCAAAGGTATTGATGCGCTTTACAAGAAGACCAGACGTTACAAATTCTTAGGATTTCTATTGTATTCTTTTAGGCACGGGGGACATTTAAGTGATTTTTAGACACCGTAGATGTTGGGCCGAGACTGGGAATCAATGCTTGTTCCCCAGTTCCAGAATACACAGCTTTTGCCTTCAGGCCTCATCTCATCTCCCCGCTTCACACACTAGTGCATCCTCCTAGTGTAATGCATGATTCTGCCAAAAATCCTGTTTTATCCTATGTGTTTGGATAGTCACGTGACTGCTCTATTCTGCTTTTCCTTTTTTCTACGAACTCTGACTAGGGAGTCGGTTAAGGTACTTTTATTTGGAACTCGCTTTATCATCTGCCGTGCTAATAGCGTGCACCTGCGCTGAGGTTGTAAATCTATTGCAGGTAGAGGTGCTGGGCTTGGCATATTTGAAGCCTTCTGGTAACCCTACTGCAAAGTGTACCTCCAAAGCTTGCAGACGGAGGCCGGTCTAGGACTACTATTTCTGGAGTCACTATAAAAGCAGCTTTAACGTTTGACCCTGGCTGGATCGGGCTTGCCATATCATTTAGTCTTCAGCCGCAGTCTTCCAAAGCAGGGTGATTGATTTCGGACTTCAATGATGATAGAAGTAGTGGGTCTAAGAGATCTACCCAGAAGCAGAGATGGTTCGAACTAAGATAACCAGTGACCCCACAGAGGAAGGTGTATGGTCCAATCAGATGGTGGAACAGTTGACGTCACAGTATTAGGTGTATGGGAGGTGGATAGGCCAACATGCAGTCTGCCGTAAAGCGCATACAAGGGTCCGCGTGCACCCCGCCACCCACCTGATCCAACTGAACGGCCATGTTCTCCAAAGGTTTCTTCAGCAACCGTTCAAATGCAAACCATCGAAGCTGGAGCGCTTTGGCGGAACATTTCGGTGATTAGTGTAGAGTGTAATTTGTAAGGGCCCCTGGAGGTTCTGCCAACAGTTGTTTCTGTGTTTTATTCATCATCTTTTCAAGAAGGGGTGGGGGTTGAATTTAAGGGTGTTGGAGGGTAGAGGAAGCGATGGATAAAATTATAAGAAAATTGCTACAAAGTAGCAAAGTGAGCCCGCAGGGCAAATTTGCAATTAGTTGGTAAACAGTTTTGATGCTTCGTCAAACTTGTTCTGAATCGTTCGGTGCGGAAGTGCTAATAATACATTCTCCAGTTCAACACATTTTGTTTCAAAACATATCTTTAAATGCATTGTTTTTCAGTGCATCTGTCATGCCCGCCCGACAGCTTTTGATTTTTTATGCCCTTTCTTTTCTGCTCTGTCTTTTTACAGCGTTCATAATCATTAAACTGCTTTTATGTTGCAGTAAACATACATTGACTGTAATTATATTCATGGATCAAACACGCAGCCTTGCTTTGCTTATGCTTTTTTTTCCCAAAGAGGTGGTGTGCGTTCTTGTTTGTTTTGTCACGCACACATTTTTCATCTGAATTAATTCAAAACATAATTTTAAACAGTTTTTTTTGTGATCACGAGATGCTTATTACTCAAGCAAACAGTTGCTATTTATAATGCTCGTGAAATTAAGGAGAGATTTATATACCCCATGCTATCAACATTAGGGACGCTTCAGTAGTCCTCTTTGAGTTTTTTGACCTCTGGGCCTGCGTCCTCCGAGGTCATGGAATGCCTCAGTGACTTTTTTTTCAGTTCCGTTTACAGTAAATTAGGGCACCCAGATAATGTATTATTTTTTTTTGCAATCACGCAGAGGTACTGCAGGTTCCAAGAAGCAAATGAAAACGTGAAATCACGCAACGCCCACAGCGCACGTTTTTTAATCATAGTTTTGTTGAATTACAAAGGGAATACAATTGGAAGAAACATGTAGAATTGATCACAATAATCAGTTTTGCAATGAGATCAATGCATTGTGAAGTTTCCCTTAGTGTTACTACGGTAGAGTATGGTCAGGACCGCTGGAATTATGCAATTGTGCGGCTGCAGCGATTTTCGCATAATAATAAATAGACCGCATTTCTCACATAATCCATAATTTGCTGGATACTCTGCAGATTTTACCCCCAAAAAATTGTATCTAGGTTTAAGGGTTCAAAAGTTACTAAAAACGCTGCAACACGTGTAGCCGCTCAGAGGAAGACCCTTTGCAATGGTTGACTCGTCACTGTAGTTCATTGGTGGATTTTGTTGTTAAACTGGTACTAATGAGTTGCAACTAATGCCCAGACAGTCTTAATAAATTTAAAAATGACAAAATAATGAAGTAATATTATCCTAAATGTGGAGCATAATGCTGCATAATCTGCCTTTTCTTGGTGCATAATTTACTCAACCCTGCTGCATAATTTGGTCCTCCCCTGCTGCATAATTCCAGTGGCCCTGAGTATAGTACTGTGAAGAGATACGTAGCATATTTTATAAATATATCAAGCCAGAGTGCCGTTCGAGCAGCACCTTCGCATCTTTGAGCCACAGTGCGAGACATTACCGTGGATTCACCGGTCCTCACAAAACGAAAGCTGAAATTGTGTTTTCCCAAATGTGGGCCTGAAATCAAAGTCCAATTTTAGCTTTTATTTGCATTAAATTCTAGTTAAAAAATATACCTAAAAAATTGTCTTCTTTTTTCAGCTGAGAAGCAGATATTTCCCCCTCCCTTCCATGTGTTTGCTGTTTGCTGTTTTTGTACCTGAAATACAGCTGCACACCTTGAACATAAATTATCAACGTTCTACTAGGCCTTTGTGAGTTGGTTCAAGAAATGAGAAAGCTGGAGCCTCACAAATCTACTTAGTGCTTCAAAAGATTTATCTAGTTTATAGAGTTGCTTGGCCTTTCTTGAATATTTGTTCCAACATCCGTGGTTTTTCGCCTAAAAGGGCCTTTGTCTCCATTGACAAAGCACCAAAAGAGTTTACTGCCCATTGTTAAATTTAAGAAGTCTTTTAACCTCACTACCAAGGGTTGCTTTTGCTTTTGTGTTTGATTATTGATTTTTTAAGTTCAGAAATACGTTTGTTAAGGGAAATACAAATCATAATACAAAGAACAAATTAGTAGTACATAGTCACATGAATCCGTTTTTAAATACAAGGAGAAGATAAGTGTTTATTGATTTTTTGCTTTTAACTAATCAGCCTTTCACAAATAAAGTATAAATTATGAAAATGTCCAAGAAAAGGAACAGAATACAAGTCATGTGTGGAATGTGAATTGCACAGTAAGGCGTATGTATATGTGAAAAATAAACCACAGTGGGATTATTTCAGGATCACTCTTCAGATGGGGGTGTCGTTTCAAGGTAACCGCACACAATCATCTTCATTGTAGAGCTAGCTGACATTTGGAGTTGGCGTCTTCTGAGGACGTCTGGGCAGTTGCTGTTCTCACACCCTAACACAATGCATTCAGTGGTCTTGTCCCCAATAGGGGTGTTTATTCTACTTCCCCTGACCTCAGGTGTGGCCCACCTTTGAGCCTAGCTTGTCAAGGCTTTTATGCCAATGGGCATCCTTTGACTCCCTGTCCTCCCCTTTTGTTACACTGGCGATAAGAACATTTTTGTAGTTGTTTACCAGTGACTACGTCATGTTATCCTTTATGGAGGGGCATTGATTGTTTAGTTTTCCACAACGTTCTAATATTGTCCCTGACGGTTGAGGCAGGTATGTTAGATGCCCCTGGGTCTTCGACTTATGACTCTCTTTTCGCCTCCTGTTCCAGCTTGCTACTCAAGGAAGTTTTGTTTGGATGTCTAACTTTCCTTGTTAGTGGCACCATCGTTGGCATTGCTCGGCTGCCAGATGTTCATGGGGTTGCCACATCCTTCACGTTTGTTGAGGGATTATTAGAGGACTCTTTGTTCTTGGGCGTGACATTGTTTCCGAGTATTACCCTGGGGGGTTGGGGTATATTTTTTAGTGCAGGAGTGTATTGTCAGTATTATTCCCGACCTTTTCATCGGGCTAGGCAGTTTTGATGTGGAAGTAGACTCCCTCAGATCCTCCATTTTCCTGGCCCTCTGTAGTGTTGCATCAACAAAAGATATTTCTGGCTTTGGGTAAAAAATTGAGGTTACAGAAAACCGGTTCGAAATTCGTGAGGCGAAGCTCTTCTCTAGCCAATTAATGGGGTTCTCTCCATACTGCTAGTCCGACTGGAATATTGCTGACCATTTTGTAACTCAGACCAATATTTAAAGGTCTAAGATTTGAGATTTATCAAGGCGAATGTCTCTGCAAGTTCCAGAATGCTCTTTTTCGTCCTCTTGTCCTCACTGAAGAATGGACCCAGCCCTGGATGTCCTCCTATGTCAGCCGTGAAAATGGAAAAAAGGTGGGGGAAACACCTGCCAGCAGGCTGGGGCGAACGTAATAACCAGTCAGTAAAACTTTATTCAGTTTTAAAAGAAATAAAAGAATAAAAGCACACATCCTAAAAACACATAGTTACTTAAAAGTAGTTTCAGACAAAGGTCAAATTCATTTCACAACTGCAATCACATATAAGTTTCAAAAGGTAAAAATTGATTAAGATTCTACTTGTGACAAACATTTTCCTTCTTGTAAAACATATAGAATATATGTAATTATAGTTTTACATCCTAGCACATTGTTTAATCCGGACAGAAACAGAATAAGAAGTAATAACTTTACAAAGCACTTCCTATATACAGTATAAAGGGCCGGTCCTAGGCATGGGCGGTATGGGCAGCTGCCCAGGGCCTCGCGTTCAGGGGGCCCACTGCCGGCCCCGCAGAGTAGCAGTAAGGCACTTAGAGGGGCCTCACATCTTCCCTTTCGCCCGGGGCCTCAGAAGGTCTCAGAAGGCCTAGGACCGGTAAAAAGTGCCAAATGCATAGTTGATTAGGTTGATCTGTTATCACACAAGCAAATGTAGCCATCCGGTACCTAGCACCCTGTTACCGAATGCAACTAAGTGGTGGGCTGTACATAATCAAAAACGAGTAAGAATATAGCAATGGTATATATGAGATGTATGATGTGATTGGAAATGGAAATATAACTCACAATAGTGAATTTATTGCCATCTCACTGGATTCTGTCCTGAGTTTTCATATCAATAACATTCTCATTAAGTTCCCTTTTAGAGAACCGGGTGATTGTCTCAGGGGTCTTCCAAGAGTCATCATTTAAAGTATAATAATTATTATTATTGTGAATTTATAATCCGCTCAGCAACCCTGAGGGTTTTCTGGCGCATGGCAGACAGAGAGGATGCAGAGAGCCAAGAGAGTGGGTTCGAAGAGCCCGGTCTTTAAGCCCCTGTGAAAGGCAGGTAGAGAGAGACAGTTCCTCAATGAACCTGGAAGGGAGTTCCAAAGTTGCAGGCCTAGATAGACTCAAAAATGGCCTTTCATAAGGAATAGATGAAATCTCGGTACAATAAACCGGGTCTGTTGCGAGGATCTTAGAGGACAGGATGGGTAATATGGATGAACCAAATCCAAAATATATTTGGGATTAACTCCAGCATTTTTTCTTGAACATGTAACATTGAGCTTTTAACTTAATGCGATTTGAGACAGTAAGCCCGTGCAGCTCACGGAGAAGGTTAGTAACGGAGGCAAATTTGAGTAACCGATTAAGAAGCCTAGCAACAGAATTCTGCAGAAGCTGCAGTCGGTGTATGGTGGATTTGTTAGTTCCCAGGTGTAACACATTGCTGTAATCCGGTCTAGATATGAGAGATTGAATCACTTTCCTTTGTGCAGAAAAGAGGATCAACCAAAGGATCTTTTAAGGTCATTTAAGTACCGCAAAGCAGGGGTCCATCACCTTAGACACTAGTGGCTTCATAGATAATGATTCGTCCACAATGAAGCCCAGGTTCTTAACCTTGTCCATAGATGTAGGTGGAACACCTAAAATGACAGACCAATGACGTGGACCCCAAAGATCTGGCTTTTTCCCCCAGATTCATGCCCTCCGGTATATCCCAGTTTAAATTGAATAGGCTGTTATGCATCCAAAAGGAAATCTTACTAAAACCCAAGCTAAGATCAGAAGGCCCATGCCCCAGAGCAGATGACAGAGAGAAGATAATCTGGGGGTTGTCCGCATAGAAAAGGAGAGAAAGCCTGCAGCTTTCTACCACATCCACTAGCGGGCAGATATAAATGTTAAATAATATCAGAATCTGCACCGAGCCCTGCGGAACTCCAGAAGAAAGGGCTTGGGAATTGGACCTAGCAGATGAGGAAAAACCTGAAAGGATTGGTCCTTAAGAAAGGAACCGAACCACTCCAGGGCCCCACCACCGAGACCAAGTGCCTTCAGCTCATCCACTAGGCTAGGATGAGACACAGTGTCAAAGGCAGCGCAAAGGCCAAAGAGGATGAGCACTGCTGTTTCTCCCTCATTCAGGCACTGCCTTAACAACTTGGTTACCCCTAAAAGGGTGGATTCCGTCGAGTATCCCACCCTAAAGCCAGACTGAGAAGAATGAAGGAAGTTATGGGCTTCCACAAAAGAGGTTTACCATCTGTTAACATTTTTTTCCAAAATTTTAGAGAAAATAGGCAACAAAGAAATAGGGCAGAAATTGGACAAATTAGTGGGGTCTAAATTAGCTCTTAGGGTTATGTCCATCAACTGGAGAGGAATTCTGAATGATGGCCAATGTCTCTGCATCGTTTAATTGTACTCTTTTTAAATAGTTGCTAGCCAATTGGGAATTAATATTTCCAACTTTTTGAGTGCGAGAGAGGGGGAGAACCTGACAACTTGCAGGGATCAGACAATTCCTTCACCAAATAGAATTTTTTTTTGCTTCATTTTAAGTGCCTAAGATTTTATTGGAGTAGAAGTCCGCTCAAGCAGATTGACAAAGCCCATGATATTTTTTAGTGCTACTTTGTAGTTGGTTTTTTGGTGTCATCTGTATAGGATTTTTTCTAGAGCCTTTCAAGGACCTTACATTGTTTTTTCTCAAATGTTAGCATTTCATTAAAACAAGGCGCAGGAGGCAAAGACCGGCCAGCACATTTTACAGTGGCAGGTAAACATTTATCAACGGGCTCCATAAGCCAGTGATGAATATGGTTATGGTCCAGATGCAACTGTTGTTTAATGTCTGATCAGGCGTCCTGAAGTAAATTATTAAAAGCCGGAACGTTCAGCTTAGACCAGCTCCTGGTTTTTGATTTAGAGGCAAGATAAGAGGGTAAACAAGAATACTCAGCGTAAAAGGCACTGCAGAGTGGTCAGATCAAAGTAAAGGGCAAAGGGAAGTGGTAACCAAGTCAGACAGATTAGAAAAGATTGGGTCCAAAAGACGTCCTGCAACATGCGCAGGAGTATGGTTACACAAGTTCAAATTTAAGGCCCCAAGATACTCAATAAGAGGAATTTTTGGAGCATTTGGGATCATCCAAGCGAATATTAATATCACCCAAGATTGTGAAATTGGCTGATTTTAGAATGTGAGGAGCTACTAAATCTAAAAAGGTGAGGCACCAATTCCCAGCTTGGCCAGGGGGGCTGTACACTAAAATGACAAAGCAAAACGTAGTGCTTCGAAGGCGGGGTCAAGGAAATCTTCAATTGTCATTGAAGAATATTTATAAATACAATAGCCACTCATCCGCCTGTCCTATGTTGCCTATCCTTCCTGGCTATGGAGTAATTGGGTGTGAGAGCCGCAACTACATCCGGTGCTGATCCCTCATGAAGCCAAGTGTCTCTATGAAATACAGCATCTGGTTGCGCATCCTCTAAAAAGTTTATAATATGTAGCTTTGGTAGGGACTGACAATTAATATTATAGAAGTGAAACTCTTTAGTGGAATTAAGTGATCCCAATAGTGTTAACATGATGGTAACCATACTAGTTGGAGTATTATCTAAACCATTATCGGTGGATGAAGGCAAATCGCAATGAGGATTGCATTTTAAAAATGTTGAGCGAGTAAAATTACAGCCCCATCAAGTAAAAGAACTTACTCCGGCACCAAAGGCTTGACAATTTGGTAAATGCTCTTGCCGTAGTGCCATAAATTGGCTAATAGAAAAGCACTGTCTCTCTAACGCAGAAGGGCCAGGATTTGTAGCTCCTGGCCCCGGTCGGAGGCAGACGGGCGCAGACGGGCTTGCCTTAGGGGCGCCCGCTGTGTGCAACCGTTCTCTGGCCATCCTATATAGGGCTGTAACATAGGAGCTAAACCGTAAACGGCCAGGAGAGACGGCGTCACTGTAGTGGCCGACAAAGAAGGAGGAACAGCACTAAAACTCCTGCTTTCCTTCAAACAGTTTACACCAAAGTACAGTCCCCAAAAAACCACACCATCAATAAAAACTGCCCCTAAATTAAAAAAAACACATAAAACAGGAAGACTTCAGGTATGCCGGTAATTGTTAAAAAGATAAAGAATCATTGCTCGTGCAACAACCCCTACCTAGCCGCGGTGCGTCCACTCCTGGCCATCTTATATAGGGCTGTAACGTTAGAGCTGGACCGCAAACAGCCAGGAGATACGGCACCACGAAAATGGCCTCCAAAGAAAGAGGAGCAGCACTAAAACCCATGCTTTCCTTCAAACAGTTTACACCAAAGTCCAGTCCCAAAACAAACACTCTTCAATAAAAACTACCCTGTAAATTAAAAAAGACATAAGAGGAAGACTTCACTATGCCAGAAATGTTTTAAAAGATAAAGGATCGTTGCCCGTGCAAGAACCCCCCCTACCTAGCTGATGTGGGTCTGCTCCCGCTACTGATCCAAGAGCCAGGTCTTGAGAAGTCAACTTCAGTCTGCTGTCCCTCATCCAGTCGGCTACGGCCTTCATTCCTCTGTGGAGGTTGGCTTTGGCGGTGTGGGGGTCTTCAGTGAGGGATATGATCAGCTGGGTGTCGTCGGTGTAGGAGATGATGTTGAGGTTATGTTGACGTGCGACGCGGGCGAGCGGTACCATGTAGATATTGAACAGTGTCGGGCTGAGGGAGGATCCCTGTGGGACGCCGCAGATGATCTCGGTGGTTTTTGAGCGAAAGGGTGGGAGGCGGACGCTCTGGGTTCTGCCGGAGAGGAAGGATGTGGTCCAGGCCAGGGCCTTCTCTTGAATTTCGGCGTCATGGAGGCGTGCTGATAGGGTGCGGTGGCAGACTTTGTCAAAGGCTGCTGACCGGTCCAGGAGGATGAGGGCGGCTGTTTCTCCTTTGTCCATTAGGATCCTGATGTCGTCAGTGGCGGCGATGAGGGCGGTCTCGGTGCTGTGGTTGCTGCGAAAACCGGATTGGGAAGGGTCCAGGATGTTGTTGTCTTCGAGGTAGCGGGTTAGCTGTTTGTTGACAATCTTCTCTGTCACTTTCGCCGGGAACGGGAGCAGGGAGATGGGCTGGAAGTTCTTGAGGTACTTGGGGTCCGCCTTGGGTTTCTTCAGAAGGGCGTTGATCTCGGCGTGTTTCCAGCTTTCCGGGAAAGTTCCTGTATCGAAGGAGCTGTTGATGGTTTTCCGGAAGTGGGGCGCGATGGTTGTGCTGGCTTTGTTGAAGATGTGGTAAGGGCAGGGGTCGGATGGGGATCCGGAGTGGATGGAGTTCATGGTTTTGATGGCGTCTTCGTCGCTGACGTTGGACCAGGCGGTCAGGCGGCTGGTCAGGGTAGTGATCGTGGGGGTGGTGGACTCGGTGGTGGGTGCGGGGGTCTCGGGGTTGAAGCTGTCGTGGATGTCGGTGATCTTGGGGTGAAAGAAGATGGCCAGGGAGTCGCACAGGTCTTGTGATGGTGGTATGTCGTTGGTGTTGGAGCTGGGGTTGGAGAGTTCTTTCACGATGCTGAAGAGCTCCTTGGAGTTGTGTGCGTTGTTGTCAAGGCGGTCCTTTAAGGGGGTTCTTTTGGTGGTCTTGATAAGTTGGTGGTGTTTGCGGGTGGCGCTCTTGTGGGCTGTGTGGTTAACTGGTGTTCGGTTGTGGAGCCATTTCTTCTCCAGCTTCCGACAGGTGCGCTTGGAGATCCGGAGGTCTTCGGTGAACCAGGCGGCTTTCTTGGTCCTTGGTGACCTTGCCGCAGCAGTGGCATGGCAGCTGTTGGGTGCGGTGGTGTGTGGTGGGTTTCCTGAAGGTGAAGTGGACGCATCTGTGGTCGGTCCAGTGGGGTTCGGTGATGTGGTTAAAGGAGATGTGGGTGCTTGTGGAAAAGATGGGGTCCAGCGTGTGTCCGGCGGCGTGGGTGGGTGTTGTCACGAGCTGTTTGAGTCTGAGGTTGGCGAGGTTGTCTATCTGGGCGGTGGAGTTGGTGTCGTTGTTATTCTCGAGGTGGAAGTTCAGGTCCCCGAGGAGGATGTAGTCCGTGGAAGCGAGGGCGTGGGTGCTCACGAGGTTGGCGATGATGTCGCTGAACTGTGGTCTTGGTCCGGGTGGTCTGTAAAGGAGTGTTCCTCGGAGGGTCGTGTTGGGGTCGGTGTAGATCTGGAAGTGCATGTGCTCGGCAGTGGTGAGGGTGTCGTCTGGGTTGGTCGAGACTCTGAGGGTGTCCTTGTGGATGATGGCGATTCCCCCTCCAACTCTGTTGGTGCGGTCTCTGCGGGAGATCTTGTAGCCCTGTGGGATGGCTATGGCGATGTCTGGTGCTGAGGTGGCGTTTAGCCAGGTCTCCATCAGGAAGGCGACGTCTGAGCCGGTGGAGTCTAGGAGGTCCCAGAGTTCGATGGCGTGCTTGCGGGCAGAGCGGGTGTTGAGGAGGATGCAGCGGAGGTGGTTGGGTTCTCTGGTTGGTGGTCTGGCGGGATGGATGCTGGTGAATCTGCAGTTCCGGCAGGCGAAAGGCCCTTGGGTGTGCTGCGGGGTGGCCCGGTGGCAGGGGTGGTCTCGTCCGCTGTTTAGTGCGTGGAGGGTTTTGGAGTCGAAGTGCAGTCTGTCGTTGCGGGGTCCAGGGGTTCTGGCGCTGGGCGCGGTCCAAGTGCGGACGGGCGCAGACGGGCTTGCCTTTGGTGCGCCAGCGGCACGCCCGCTGCGCGGTCGCTGCGCGGCCTCCATATGTCGGCAGAGGGAGGGAGGAGCAGCTGGGAGGTGGGAGCGGGTGGACAATGGGGGCTGGGGGCAGGGTCGCGACGGCGGGGACACGGGAGGCGGGGGAAGCGAGGGGGCACAGGGGCAAGTGGGCACAGGGGGTCAAAAACGGCGGGAAAACGGCCGGGAGGCGGGGGGGAAGCGAGGGGGCACAGGGGCAAGGTGGGGCACGGGGTTCAGAGAAAGATGCAAAGAGGACAAAGCGAAGGATGGGCACAAACAGCAGGCACAAGAATGGAGACCAGGACGACAGCTAGAGGCGATGCAGGCGGCGGAGCACGGTCACACAGGGGGCTGCGTGGCAGTGAGGGGAACGACCTGCCTGGTGAACAGGGTCTGAGGTCCCAGCGAGAAGTTGCCTCAGGAATATATTCTCTTGACTCTGAAGCCCTGAACTACTTCACCTGGGTCATCCAGTGTTGCTGAGACTGATTTTGCACTTTAAAGTGTCAACATATCCTTAATGGGTTTGGTACCCAATTTGGTAGCAAAGTTAAATATTCCTTTCGTAACTTTCACCATGTTGTTGTTACTGGCTATTTTTTGTGTGCACCAACAAGTTCTCCACTCAAGCTTGCTATAGTAGCCGGTAGGCGAGGGTCTACTGCAGGGCCTTGTCTTAGATTTTAAATGCGCTATCTTGCCATGTGGGCAAGATATTTTCATTTTCTCTACTTCTGACTATGCCAAGTGTGTAGGTGAAGAGATGCAAGACCTACCTAGTGGCCATTGGGGCCTGTCCCAACAGGCTATTCTTCATTGCCAATGAGGTCGTCAAACAGTTAATTAATCTGATGCAGTCCTTTCTCTGGTGAGATGCAAAAAGGTCTCAAGGGACCAGAGTATTTTCTTGGCTAGATAAACGCATAAACGATTCAACTGCAGCCTCCTGTAATCAATAAATCAGCATTTATAGAGTGCGGCCCTGTCACCCCTGGGGGTATCTGGGCACTTGGGTGCTAGGACTTTGTCGCGTCCACTCCCTTGCGAGAAATCTTGAGAAAACGGCAGGAAGAGGGAAGAAACAATCAGAAAAAGACAATGCGAGCAGAAAAGGCAAAACAGGACCAAAAGACTAACAGAAAAGGGCAAACAGAGGCAGAAAAGGCAAAACGGTGAGTAGGTAAATGAGTAGGAAAGGAAAAAACAAGCAGATACAGGCAAAACAGAGGGCAGAAAAGGCAAAACAGAGCAAGAAAAGAGCATACAAGGGCAAACAGAGGGTAGAAAAACGAGTAGAAAAGGCAAAACGGAGGTCAGAAAAACAAGCAGTAAAAGGCAAAAAAGACAGCAGAAAAATGAGAAGAAAGGGCAAAACAGAAGGAAGAAAAACTAGCAGAAAAGGCAAAACAGGCAGGGCAGAACACAGGGCAGAAAAACAAGCTGTAATGGCAAAACAGAGGGCAGAGAAAGGAGCAGAAAAGACAAACCAGAGGGAAGAAAAACGAGCAGAAACAGGCAAAACAGAGGGCAGAAAAACATAGAAAAGGCAAAGCAGAGGAATAAACAAGCAGAGGAGGCACAAACAGAGTGAAGCAGGTAGACAGGCAGCAGAGGGTAGCTGACTGTGGGTAAGCTGGACAGGGCGACTGTCACAAGGGGAAATGGCACAAGGGCCTTGTCTGAAAGTTTATGTCTTGGATAAATATTTTGCTAGTGGCCATAACTTCAAAAAGATATATTAGCATAGCATAACTTGTAATCATAAAGCACATGCTCACCCCATGGTATCTTGGAGCTGAATAACAGATGTTTATTGTTACCCAACTCAATGGTACTCATTTTATCGACCTCAGAAGGATGAAAGGCTCGGTGGACCCACCAGAATCTGAACCTGTGACCAATAGGTCGAAAACAGGCCCCTACAGTGGATGCCATAGTCCACGAGCTGCGCACACTTCCTCCACACCGAAACCAGTGCTTTCTGGTGCTCATGGTAGTGGTGTTTATCTGATTAAAAGATGAGCACAACAAAAGTTGTCTATTAAAATCAATATTCATTCAAATAGAAGTAATACCTGTCACCTAAGCCATTCTTAGCACTTTGGGACCTGGAATAGTCTGAATGGTCATACTTGTAGAGTGTGATGGTTAGTAGTTGTGTTGGTACTGTCATTGGCAGTGCTTGCAGGGGCAATGGTTGAAGCAAGCTGCAGTGGCCCTCTGCCAAGGACCCTTGCACGTATTTTTAAATGTAAACAAAGTAAGCACTGATCAGAACTCTGCACTCTATTCCAATTGGGAGAGGGTGCCCTTGGGGACTCATTCCTAAAGAGCTAATGGATTTTCACCTCAATGAGCAGATTTATCTTACAAAATGTTCTCAATGTGCATACCTTTTTGGCTAAGGCAATACAATAACATTTGAGCGTCAGTCACACCTTGATATCTTGTCTTGATTAAAATCTGTCACTGATATATGACAGTGATGCTAGTGAGTGTAGGAAGAGAGTGTATTAAGTAGTGATTGTGGTCAGGCTTCACTATGCAATGATGTCACAATACCCCAAAGATGGTCTTTGACTTCACAAAAATAAATCCTTAGCTCAATCCTGGTAAAGTGGCAAATAGCATTCAGGCTTTGCTAGAGGAACATGTGTTAAGCATTGCAGAGTACCAACATTGACAATAAGTAATTGAAATCTCGAAAGAAATCCAACACCGATTTAAAAAAAAAGAAAGCCTATTTCTATGCAAGTTAGAGACCAAAACAAAGTCAATCGGATAGGTATACCTGGAGTTATAGATATTAGAAGCAAAATTAAATCAATACAAAATAATACTGCAAGACTTTTTCATTGCGATCAATAGTAAAAAATACTAGTGAAAATCGGTCACTTGCAGATCAAGTTGCATGGAACCCAAGGAGGGTGAAGGTGAAGCGGGTCCCAGGACAAGGACTCAAAAGTCAGTTGCATTTTTGGGTACAGAGTTGTCCTGGATGTCCGAGATGCTGAATGGGAGTCATGGGGAGCAGGTTTTACTTTTAAGCGGTGCTGGCGAGGTAATGGATTCAAAAAGTTGACAAAGAAGCCACTGCTGACATCGGATTAAGATTTTGCAAAGTTCCCTCAAGGTGCAGCGCCAAGAAGTGGCGGTTGTCGGACTGTTGACCACTAAACCATGGCAGCGGTAAAGTCAGCAAGAAGTTGTTTCAACTTCCGGAGGTCCATGGGAAAAAGGTAGCCGCCTGAAACTTCCTGGAGGTCAGGATTACGTTTCCCACAATACAGTGGACCATCTACTTTTGGTTGATCCCTCAGAGGGCCAGATGGCAGCTATTCTTTGGTTCTGGGACGTTGTTTCACCTACAGTGTTCAGGGGGCCAGTACCACCAGTCCATGGGAGAATGGAGGTGGCTTTGGCTCTCAGAGGGGTCCCTTTGGAACCGGTCTTCCAGGGAGGTTGCCACAGGTGCCGAGTATCATGCCTTTGCTTTGTGCAGATCCTGTTGTCGCAAACACAATTCTTTTCTTTGTCCTCTTGCAAGTCAGATCAGAACTGAGGTTTCTTGTGTCAGGGGTGGCCCTTGAATCATAGATTTAGAGGCATTAGGAGTATGGGTGCAAGTCACCAATGGGCTACTAGCCGCTATGGCTAATCCGCCTTTGATGTGACCACATCTGATGTTTTGGCATCTTTAAAAATGATAGAGTTGAGGTTTCTGGGTAGGAATACCCAAAACCCATATTGCATTGCTTTTAAAAATGACAGAATTCTTCCTAAGCTGTATAGACCATGGGCCACATTATGCATGCAGCGCATTTACCTTCATTGTACTGGACGCAACTTTTAAAAGGTGCACCCAGCGCATTTAAGGCAAATGTGCCGTATTATGATGAATGTGCTGCCCTCAGGGCAGCCGCAAACTGGGGGCAGCGCATTTGTGTGAAAAAACGGAGCTGCTGCTTTAAAGTCGCTCCGCGTTTTCAATGTGCAGGCGGCAACCCCCCTGTACTTTTAAAGGGGATTAGCGATCCCCTTGCGACTGCACCCGCCTGCAAAGGGATGTCTGGCGGTCCATAGGACCCACTTTCCTCCCTCCATATTGGCATGAGAATCATGTCAGGGGCGAAGAGGCAAGTTATTTGATACCAAACATGACATATTACGGCAGATGAATAATGGAGTCAGCAACCCCAAGTTTGCCCAGGTTCCAGCCCTTGTTATCCTATGGACAGCTGAACACTTATGGGAGACTGTAATTGAAAAGGCCACTATAGGGACATGTAGGCTTGCACATATTTATTGTAACCCTTAATATGATGCAACCTGCCTCTTGGGCTGAAGATGCCTTCCTTAGGGGTGACTGACATATATTAAAGATAGCATTGGAGCAAAAAGTGGGGGGTGATCATACAATGAGGCACTTTCCTACAGTGACCATTTGTTAAAGCCACCATTGCCAGAGGGATTTACTTATGCACCTACAGTTGCTATAATCTGCGGATGGCCTAATCTCCATCTAGTGTCTGACCACTTTATACTAGAGCTAAGACAGTTTATGTGGCATTGTCCATGCATGTGCCTGTCAGAAGCCTAAGTGGGGCTTCTACGAGGACAACCCCACTTATGTTGTGCTTTCGAGCTGTCTTCCTGAAGTGATACTTCCACAGCATGGCCTAAACTTTCCCAAGTTTCCTAGTTTCCTGGCCCTTTTCATCATTAGTGCTCTGGAATCTGCCTACACATTAAGAATGAGATAGCGCCATGATAAACCTCTGCTGAGCCCTCACTTGTTCTCTCCTTTATAAGAAGAGACCTGAAGAGTACACATATATGCTCAAGTAGGAGGGCATTCAGTGTATGATGTATGAGTGAGCGGCATCATCACGTAGCTCTCTGATTTAATAGCTTTTCAACAGTAGGTTGTTGTCATGAACTAGGTCATAGGACATCCACACACTGCTAACGGGAGAGTTTCTAGAACTAAGAGTAACTGAGTGACTGTAAAGATAACTTTATCCTATTAGGAAATCTCTAATAATGGTTAATTCAATATCATGCTTTCCTTTTTTGACACACAATCTTTTGATCAGGCCCAGACAAAATGTAAATTACTCAGGCCTAATTTCGCGAATTTCTCTTCACAGTTGTTTCACTAATTTAGCGAAATAACACCATTAAGCTATGTTGCATAATTGCACCGCCATTCGCAGTAAAATCATAGTGCAGAAGTGCGGAAAACATATGAAGGAGCAGCTGTTTGAGAATTGTATTTTTAGCTCCATTTCTTTTAGCTCAAGATGTGTTGTCACTTAAAAATATGGCTCAAATATATTGTATATACATCTATGTGTATACCCCCCTGTAATGCAAATATCTCTACCATCCTAGGTATTTGGTGCTGACCACTAAACTATTTACCATACCTTGCATAATTTGACTAACAAGATATGATTTGAAAAAGTTCAACCAAGTTCTTTATTGACCCCTTTTATACCTAGAGGTAGAAATTATATAATTTCCATGTGTAGAGTTTTCTGTTCTTCTCCTAACAAAGATTTTGTAGCAGTTCCTGATTGTCGCGGATGGGGTATTCATGATTTCAGAATACTGTGTTTCTGGTTTTGGAGAGACTTGCTGCACACTTTTCCTATTGTACCTGAGTTGGTCACATATCACGTTTTTCTCACGGGAATCTTTGGTATCAGGGTGGTATTTTTTTTTTTTACTTCTTGGGTGCTTTGGTGTACTTGGTAGCTTTTCCCGTAATTGTTGGAAAGTCCTTCTAGTTTAGTCAATTCTGTTGCCCTGTGCTCAGGGCCACTAGAATTGAGTCAATGGAGGATGATATTTTGTAGCAGTGCCGACAGTTATGAAAATGCAAACATTTTTTGTGAAGCGCGACTGTTCACACTTCTATTATTTGAAATATAATTTAATGAGACACCACAAAAAGAGCATAGTCATCCCCAGCCATCCAGCCACCTTATAACACTCTCTGAGAAAACAACATTGAATACTCTAAACATTCTAATTCCACCAGATATATCCAATACAACACATCTCCCTTCTTATAACAAAAACAAATTCCAGCGTACCAATGGTAAAATAAAACAGAAAGTTCTTACTGTACATAATCATGTAAAAATGCAGGTGGTCTGCACAAACTTTGATTCCTTGTCACACATTGGTTTCCATTTCCCTAAAATCTCCCCCACCTGAAGTTGCATGTCCTCCACCCTTCCGAACTAGGGAGCATAACACCCCATCGGACATCAACATTAAACTGCTACACATTTCCTTGCCAACCTTGCTTGCCCTCCTTTCAGATGTTAAGCCACCCTCCTAAGATTCCAATTCTCCCCATATTAAAGTACCACTGAATAACAGTGAGTTTTGATTACCTTGAAAGGCCCTCTGTACTTTGTCAGACCTTTGCCAGTCTATCTTGATCTCACTTTAACCCAATCACCAACCATTACACGACCCTGTTCCATCACACAGGATTTCAAGACCATTCTGTCGTCGAATCATCCATGCTGGAACTAACTTATTTCTCGGTACTCTACCATACATCATTTCAAAGGGCGACTTCCCAGTATTAAAATTTTCAGTTGAACAGTAAGCCCACACCATATCTGAAACTATCCTTTCAACCTTTTGTCCATTCGCCACCGCCATTCGTATAATTCCTTTGACCATCCTATTTGCTCTCTCAACAATGCCATTGTCTTGTGGATTATATAACGTAGTACGGTTGGGTTCAACTCCACAAGACAGCAAAAAGTCCTGCATTTCACTAGACAGTAATTCAGTACCATTGTCTGTTATGATAACAGAAGGAAAACATTTTTCAATAAATATGGCCTTCATAAGACAAATGGTAGAATGGGTTGTTACCCCTCTTACATACTCACAATTAACCACTTGGTGTGCACATCCACCACCACCAGAGCAAACCTTAAGTCCTGCCTCAGTTCATTCATAGGTTGTATAAAATCTATACTTGGGGTGTGGCAAGGCGGTTAGTACTGTAATACTCGGAAGCGCCTGGTAAAGGGCTCCCGAGCTGGTCTAATTGTTCTGCTGCTGCAATAAGGAAAAAGCACACATTTCATTTCTCTGCTGCTGCTGCGTGGCAATACAGGAAAAGCACTAATTTCTTTTAAATCACTCTCCTTGTATTTTTGACTGATATACTTTTAAACCCACTGTTTTTAACTCTGCACTAACTTACCTGGTGACTTGCTTGCGTGTTCCCCGGTCCACTGTGGTTGTTACCGTTTGCGTGGAGGGACCGTTGCGCATACAGGAAGTACAAGGGGGTAACTTTCGGCAGGGACACACTCGAGGTCAGCGCTCTAGTGTTTGAGCATGACGCCTCACCTATAAAATCATGATGCCAGCCTTAACGCGCAGCGGACGCGCGCAGTGGGCGCACCGCTGGCGTGTCAAAGGCAAGCCAGTCTGTGCCCATCCACGGCCGTCCGGGACCGGGGGCCAGACCCCCTGGCCAATTTCTGACATATTCCAAAGCAGAGCTGTTTGCTCTCACATCAGGCAGTCAAACCCTTAATAAAAGAGTGGCAGACAAACTACGTGCAGAAAATCTGCTGAGGGTCACCCACACTAAAACTCCGGACCCACCCCCTAATGCTAATCCCATGCCCATTAACCCCCATGGTTTAAAAGAAGCAGTTTTAAACACTCGATCCCTACAGAAACACCACTTTGAAATATTCTCACTCTTCTAAGATGATGAGGTAGACAGCCTAGCCCTCACTGAAACCTGGCTCGAGGACTCCTCAGTCCCAGACATTATCGCCTCACTCCCAGGTGATGTTCTTTGACATAACAGACTAGGAATTACCTGGGGAGGGGGAGTAGAACTCTTCGTAAACAAAAAGCTACAGATTACCAAAATAGTGGCTGAAAGTATTGACCAAGCTGACATTTTAGAGGTCAAAGTCTCACTTAAATCTACCTGCTTCTTAATGGCAGTGGTTTACTGCCCTCCAAGGTCAACCCCCAGCATTAACAAACTATTCCTGGAAATTGTCACCGATCTATGCTCTCGCTACACACGGCTCCTTATCACTGGGGACTTCAACTATCACTGGGACAGTGTCCCGAAGGAATCTCACACTAGGCAATTCGAAATAGGAATGGATGCAATGGGGCTACATCAGATCATAGATGCCCCCACTCACCTGAAAGGGCATACCCTTGACCTCATCTGGACTTCACAACCCGGTGCCAGCCTAACTGAGATTAGTCCCTGTGCCTGGTCGGACAACGCACTCCTAAGATGCTGGGCCCCTTTGGACTGTTAATACCACAACCACCTGCCGCACTGCCTCCGTCATCTTTACGTCTGTCATGTATTGTATATGTGGCTCACTGGTTAGAGGAGGCAGACCTGGAAGCAGAGGTCAGCCCGGGACCAGGGTTCAATTCCCAGCTCAGCGGGGTCTTGAGTTCCAAAATGTCCACGGACTCGACAATCCTCGCTCCGGTGCCTACTCAATTCACGGGTTCACACTCTGCGACTCTGGGCAATAGCTTGCTTAATCTCCACAACGGCCCCTCGCGGTGGGATGCCTGGCTTTCACCTTGCGGATACCCTGCCGGGGTTATCTCACAGGGGAATACCAGGACGGGTTCCCTAAGCAAGCGCTTAGAGACCAGTTGGTGATTTGCGCTATATAAATTCCTGTACATTTACATTTACATTTACATGTACAACTGTATAGTTGAGAATGAAACAAGTATTAAAATAATAATATCATATTCTCTAAACAAATTAATAAAATGAAAAGATATTTTTGATATAAACATGAGTAAATAGCCATTTCTTTGCTATTATACAGTGGTATGCTTTAATGTAAGATACTTTTCATTTCAGAGTTATAATGTGTTGAATCAATGCCTAGCTAATATCTTCCCCCTCTTTGATTAATTTCCCTATGTTTAGCTAGTCGTTATATAGGGGTCCCTTGCTTTCTAATTAATACAACAACCACCCCCAGACTGGATCAGGGTGCGTGAATGGAAAGAAAATTGATGCCGACAACCTGGTAGAAATCCTACTTAGCTCCCCCCAGGCTCCCGCACTCAAATCAGGAAACTTAGACCTAGAAAGCGAAACCCTGACAAACACCTTGCGCCAAGCCATAGATAAGGTAGCTCCAGAGAGTACAATTAGAGCTAGAAACAAAGGGAAGGGAGCACCCTGGTTTAACGATTCTCTAAGAGCTCAAAAACAAAGCCTCCTCTGGGCCGAACGACAATGATGGAAAGCCTATGAACCAGAACAGCTGGCACTTTTTAAAATCCAACTTACCCTCTATAAAAAATCTATCACTGACAGGAAGGCTGAATGCTATGAGGCAAGGATTACCGCTGCCTCTAACAAACAGAAAGACTTTTAAAATATTGAGAGAACTTAGTCAAAAAGCTGGGTGAAAACTACCGATGTCTCTTTAGATTGTAATTCCTTCCAGTCCTATTTCCTGCAAAAAGTCAAAGACATCACCACTGAGATTGACAACATCCCAATCAACCAAAATGAGTCAGTTCACTTTCAGGCAGTTCACCCCACCGGCCATCAACTTACGGCTTTCCCTCCACTGGATCACACCTCACTAACTCAATTAATGAACTGCACTAAATCAGGTTCCCCGGCCGACCCTTGCCCCCCAAGGATCTTCCGGATGGCTGCGCCAGGCTTGGAACACCAGATTCTGGTACTACTAAACAGCTCACTGGAGACCGGTTACCTGCCTTCCAACTTAAAGGAATGAAGAGTAACTCCCCTCCTAAAAAAAGGGAGCTGACACTAGCAGCCTCAAGAACTATAGGCCTATTTCCCAAATTCCCTTCCTGGCTAAAGTGATTGAACAACATGTTTTAAAACACTCTCACTTTTCCTGGAGGAACATCAACTTTTACAAATGCAACAAGCGGGTTTCAGAGCACACCATAGCACCGAACTTGTGATGCTCTCGGTCCTTGACGGCCTAAGAAATATGGCTGATAAAAAACAACAGAGCGCCCTGATTTTATTAGACCTATCAGCGGCGTTCGATGCAGTCAATCACCTTCGACTCCTAGACCGCCTAACAGCTTTAGGGCTTCAAGGATCGGCCCATCGGCAGCTGAATTCCTTTCTCACAGGGAGATCCCAGAAGATTCAGCTGGGGGAACAGCTATCGAACAGGGGCGCCTTTACTTGTGGTGTCCCCCAGGGATCCGCCCTGTCCCTACTCCTCTTTAACATCTACCTACAACCTCTGGTAACAGCCCTGGCCCACATGGACTGCTGTGTCTTTAATTATGCAGATGACACCCAGCTCATCTTTTGGATTGGCAACACCGCCCGCGCCCAGGAAATGGCACAAAACATTCTCAGATTCACCATAAACTGGATGACCAAAAACTCTCTGAAAATTAACCCCGCCGTAAAAAGCATAGGCGTTAAACTGGACCAAGAGCTCTCCGTGACCAGCCAAATCACCACGGTGGTAGGCACCTGTACAGGGCTCCTAAAAACTCTCTGAAAAATAACCCTGAGAAAACTGAAGTTCTTGTGATCCTCACAAAAAGCAATCCATGGAATGATTGCTTCTGGCCCCAGGAGCTGGGCACTACCCCCACTCCCGCTGTAAAAATCCTAGGCGTTAAACTGGACCAAGAGCTCTCCATAACCAGCCAAATCACCACAGTGGTAGGCACCTGTACAGGGCTCCTAAGACAACTACGGAAACTGGCCCCCCTGCTCTCCACTACCTACCTCCCTACAAATGATCGTCCAAGCCACAATTCTCTCCAGACTGGACTATGGAAATGCGCTATACCTTGGCCTTCCTCAAAAACTCATTAACAAACTCTTTAGGCTGCCCAGACGAGCCCATGCCTCCCCTCTGCTCAACAAACTTCACTGGCTTCCTATCAGGCAAAGAGTGAAGTTTAAAGGCCTTTGCATTGCCCATAAAGCGATCTATGGCAAAGCCCCAGTCTACATAAAGGAACGCCTTTAGACTTACATACCAGGGCGCTTGCTTCGGTCAGCAGGGGCCTGTAACCTGGCAACCCGTAGATGCACCCTGACATCGAAAGGGGGGAGAACCTTCTCTGTCGGACTCCCAAAACTATGGAATCAGTTGCCAGACTATCTACGCAAAGAACCAGTGCTCCTCTTATTCAGGAAACAACTAAAAACCCTTCTGTTCAGGGAAGCACTGATCAACGTCTAAACCGCCACATCGCTGTTAGACTTCTTGATCTGTCCACAACGTTTCGGCCTCGCCTCCAAAAGCCCTTAGAGACCTTTCGGTGATTAGCGCTATCCAAATACAAAATACAAATACAAGATCTCCCCAGTTCCTTTATGTGACCCATGACCCACCTTCTACATCTTCTCTAACAAATACCTTAATTCTCTAACCACAAAGTGACTTACTCATCCATCCCTGGCCACCACCACTCACATTTCAGTATCTTCTTTGTACGAGTTTGACTCAGATACCCTTCATGTGCTATGCTAATTAGTTTAGATCGTAACCCAAATGAAGGGACATATTATTCTCTCAAAAATAGCATTACATCAGTGACTGTCACTTCATTTAGCACCTTAACAAACTGCCTTACTGAAGGTGAAACTGCACTCTCCCTTATCTTCCACAAGACGCATCACCTCCTTCAATGTACAATCCGCTTTGATTTCTCATTTCCATTACCAACAGTAATAGCACTATCACTCCAAGCTACAAAGTTCTGTACTGAAGTCACAGCCCCTTCACTTACACTTTCCATTACAGAAGGACCACCCACCAAATACAAATCAAGAGGCAGCCAATACAAACCATTAGCTTGACAGTTTCACCACCCCTGAATGTATTCCAAGATAAACCAATACTCCTGTGACCTTGCGGTCTGCTTATCCAACCAAGCAGACCCCATATCCACACCACTAGGTAGTAAGATCCTAGCCAAAGGTTTGTGATCCATACGTAACAGGAACTGTGTTCCCCACAATAAGTTTGAACATACTCCACACCGCATGCTGCTGTTAATGCCTCTTGCTCAATAACTGAACAGTTGCATTCTAAGCTGGTCAACATCCTTGAAGGAGACGTTGCAGTTTCTTTCTGTTTTACCATGAAGTTAAGATAACACAGCTCAAATTCCTGTGGCGCTGGCACCCACCGTCAAAATCAACTTACATTTTGTATCAAACGGTACTAAGATGCCTGCAATGCAAATTTCTGATTTTATGTCCTCAAAACTCTTTTGTTGATCAGCACCACATACAAAATTACAACCTTTTGCTCAACAATACCCTGTAACGCTCTGGTATCGCCCTGTCTGAAGGTGGTGGTGCTAATTTAATGGCATTCAATAAGCTCTCTTTAGGCCTAACACCTTTCGTTTAAATTGTGTACCCCAGATGCTCCACTTGCTCAACTAAGAACTTACACTTATCTTGTCTGACCATGAGACTAGCTTCTTTCAACATGTGCAGAACTAGCATAAGTAAAGATTATTTTGTGCAACAGTCTCACTATAAATCAAAATATCCTCTGGAAAATACAAGATGTTTGCCAATCCTCTGAAAATCTCTGATGTCATTAGTTGAAACACATTTGTAGCAGAACCTAAGCCGAACAATATACTTTTTCAACTGGAATGTACCTTCCGTAGTACTGAATGCTGTCAAAGGTTTAGAATCAACATGTAACTTGATCTGATGGTACACATTCTTTAGGTCAAGGGTATAAAAATACTTACCTCCCGGCAGCAACAATATTAGCTCCTTAAGTTGGGCAAGGGATATATATCTACCACCACATTCTGATGTAATTACCTAAGATCAACACAAAACCGAAAAAGACCATTACTCTTCTCTGTAATAATCACAGGTGATATCCAAGAAGATGTTACTATGGGTTCAATCACACCTCTTACAAGCATTTCCTTTGTCATTTCCTTCACAGCTGCCCTACTACTAAAGGAATCCTCCTGAGTGTCCAGATTTAAAACAATTTTGTGAACATATCCATTCAAATACACCAACTTCTATTTGAAGACCTCCTATGCTTCATCCAAGATGGTAGATACAGGTATTTCGTCAACGACCATTACTTGATTTAGTGCACATGGGTTAATAACTATTTTGCGATCATACTGATGCATCCAACCTGGGTACACTTTATGCTCAATCTTTCTCTCCTCAAACTCAATGGTAGAGGACATAAACCCTATGATATCAACAGACCTCCCTTGATATTCACCTGGATTGATATCCTTGGGTAGTAACACAACTCTGGGCCTTGTGTTCCTAAAACATACTTTGTGGAATAATGGTATACGTGGAACCTAAATCCACCATCAATTCCACACTTTTTTCATTCACTACAAGGATAGCTTTCTCCCTTTCTCTTGTTGGTCTCTCACAATACACAAGATCCTCTCAGTACACCCTTCCAAGCTACCTTCATCAAGCACAGACTCTACTTTGGATTTACTGTCATCCCTACACACAAATGCAAAATGGCCTCTATGACCACACTTTCTGCACTCACAATCAATTGTGATGCAAGGCTTAAAATCTGAGTTATGTAAGTAGGTACGACAACACAAGTAGCACGGCTTGGCACTATCTTTAGGTGTGATGACTCTAGTGCTGGACTTCAACACCTAGATCAGAGATCACTCTCTTCCTTTTACACTTGATACTTCATTGCCAACTTTGTCTTTTACTCCATCTCTTTCAAGCAAAACTCTGACTGTCCCACCCCCTTTCGAATATTTATGGCCTCCTTAAGCAATGGATTTTTCGCAGCCGAAAGGAGCTCCTGTACCGTCTTCTGCGTTGATCACGATCCGGCTCATCAGCCATAGCATTGTATTTGCATCTAATGGATAATTCTGTGCGTCTGGAGACAAATTAGTCATATTGAGGTTGGGTGTAAAATTTGTGCCTAACCCTCACCAGATTTATCTCTTTGGCAAACTTCAACTCAATTCTCTATTTGAGATCCATACAATCACCCTGAATAGGTTGGCCATTAAGTTCTAAAGCCATTGGTAAATATTTAAATATGTTGACCTTCCTTTCCGAATGTGTTTAGCAATCGAGCTTTCTTCCTAGAAGCACATTTTGACCATCCAAAGCTTTCACATGGTTTCCGAACATTCAAATCCAATCTTCCCACTCTGACTGGTGGTCCAGGTAGCGATAAAAATAGAGGAGGTGTACTAATAGAATTGAATGACTTGATGGTGAAGAAATAACGAAGCAAGAGAAATAAAAAGCGATGCTAGTACAGACTATATTGTGCAATGGTTGCAGAAGTTAATGTAGTGTGTGCATCACCCCAAAGCATGGAGAGAAATAAACACTTAAAACGATTTGTGATATGTGCGCATCCAGTGAAAGTGCCTGAGATTGCCTCCTCTATTATGTCTATAGGTGTGCGTATCACAGAATAAGTGCCCAAGTGTCAATTGAGCATAGTAAGGATACACTGGCAATAGTACAAGTGTATTCATCACCGAGTGGGTGCTCAAATCAAGATGGCACTGACATGAGTGTGTATTTCACGTGATATAAAATAATAAATGAGATGTGCTTATCAACCAATGAATGTTCAAATCAAGATGCTGCCGCCACTGAAGTAACTACGTTATCAGCGTGACAGACATGCAAAGTGCAATATCAGCATGAGAGACATGCAAATTGAATATCACATGTCTTGCAAATTGTCTGAGGCAACTGTCTCGTGCATACAGCACCCACAATGGCCCCACCAAAGTGAAATTGCACAAATACAATAGTAGAATCCCGAAAACCTCACCACCATCCGTGACCGCACTTCTCCGGTGATATGCAGTGGTTGTGCTGCCCAGCACAATCCCAGGTAAGGTAACTCATAGTTGTTGCTGCAGTCCACAACAATTCCTGGGATCTGGACTACCTCTGATCATTGTGGGTTTTGAGCAGGGCCGGCCGGACTGGCTACCGGGCAGTTTGGAATGCTGCTGAGCTGGGGGCTGATTTTGTTGATGGGGACCTGCCTGTACTAAACGAAATTCATTTTGCTTTCATTATTTTGAAGCACACTCAGGTCTCCATGAACGAAATTAGCCCCCACTGCATTTAAATCAGCCCCCAGCTCGGCAGCTTTCCAAACTGCCCGCTAGTCACTCCGGCCCTGGTTTTGAGGCTGGCTTCTTGTCGCCAAATGGGTTGCGAAGCATAATTTTTCACAGGTAGAATATTTAAAATATAATTTGAGACACCACAACGAGAGCATAGTCATCCTCAGCCAGCCAGCCATCAAATGACTCCCTCAAAACGCTCCTTCATAAAAGAACTAAGAATCCCCCAAACCTTCTAATTCTACCAGATACAACCAATACTGCCCTTCTCAGCACATTATGCAGCTTATTATGTGCCATTATTATTTACCAATTTTTATGTTTTAAAACCAGATCCAAAATGGATCTCCCTGCTGTAAAATTACAGAGCTTGCTTTAGGAATTGGTACAAATTCAGCAAATCCTGTTCTAAATGTTATTCACAATCAATTAGTAATCGGGGAACTTGCTTTATTTTATTGACGCTGTCCTTTTAAATTCCAAAGTGAAATAGATTGTGTAGAACATATATGATGCAGCACTCAGCAAGCCTGCATATTCACACGTCTCCTAATAAAAGGAGGGCCTCGTTTATTTGTTGCATTACGTTTATATTCGAAGACGTGCATTCCATTACTGATTTACCATGCGTGCACACTGTAAGACCACTGGGATCAGCTCTGTCCATTAGGAAACAGCTTTGCAGAACAGAGTAGTACATTCATATTTATCATGTATGTCTTTCACTGGTAGAGAAAGATATTGAAGACAACTTGCCTTAATAAGGAATGAAACATATTTGGTAGTCTTACTAAAATCTGAACGCCGTCTGGAAATAACTACTTCTTTGAGACCCGTGTCAATGATGTCAACATTAATTTGTGTAAATAGTGAAACAAAACAATTTCATTACAAAGAGGGAATTGTTCTTCCACCTTGCCTGAATTACATTTGTTTTTGCTTCACTCATATACTGCTGGTTGCGTGGAGAGTCTTTGAGTATGCTTGTGGCTCAGTAGACATTTTATAAATATTTACTGCACATTTTATGGGCTTGCATCTCTAGATTTCATTGTGTGCTTTTTATGATTCTCCAAGTTAAATTGGAAAGGCAAATTCAGAATTCTGGCAATGACTCCTCTATAAACAGTGGTATGGAAGGAGGGGGTCATTTAGAGTTTGCAGGAGTATGAGCCTTGCTGTAAATCACTGGGGCTCCCGCTCCACCACAATTGCAGTTCCATAGCCCTGCTTTGAGGTGGGGAAATCTCTAAAAGACTGCTAGTGTTCGCTCCACCAATACGCAATCATAGTCTGCAGCCCACCCGCCACTGGGCCACTGCCTTTGATATGTCTGGAGAACCCCCTATTTACTGGTAGGTGTTTCCACACAGCTTTTTATGGTCTGACTTGACAGTGCACCTGTCAACCCGACAGTTGTGTGAGTATCACTAAAGAGAGGCTTTGGCTTCACCCACACATTGGGAGCCAGGAATACATGTTTTGATTAGGCAGAAGTTGTGTGCTTCCACAAAATAGGTGTTTGCCTTCCACACAGCTTTGATCATTGTCTTTATGTATCAAGTTACCTGAGCTTAAAACTTCATTGGCATATACTTGACAGTATAATGCTAGTAAAGTGTCATAGGTAACTAGATAATGTATGATGTTTTTCCTCTGGAAGCACAGATTTGAGGAGGGCAGTCATTAACCTGCATGGGTGTTTAGCTCTGGCTTGACAGCAGAACTGTCATCTAACCTATAATGATATTATTCTACAGTTCTTTGATTCCACACACACACAGTCACCCATGCTAGTCACTGGTAAAGCCTCAGGTTTCCATATACAACCAGACCTTTTGGCATTTCCAATGCTTTTTCTCTCATGAACTTCAACTCTACATGCTTTGCATGGAGAACCATGCCAACCACCCATGGTTAACTGCACAAAAGAAAGTTGCTGCATAAGGACATTAGTAGTTACCTGCAAGTGAGAATCAGTTTTCTTATTTCTTTAGGAGGGTTTGTGTTTTTTTATTCTAGTCCAATGTTGACCAGTCCACTTTGTATACCATTGACAGCGTGCCAGTGGTAAGCAAAGTTAGTTAAAAAGTGGTGATATGACAGAGTTTTCCTGATTGTCAAATGCTTCAAATATCTCTGAAACAACCGTGGGGTTATTGGATTTCCGGTCATTATCCAAAAATTTAGAATGTTTCTGTAATTCTTGCAGACAAATCTCTCTCAGAGCAGCAGTTATTTCACAACTTACCTTACCCATAAATAAAGAATGCTGCAGTAAAGAAGGACCTGTGCTTGCTTGCTTGCTTGTTATCTGGAGTGGTCATTGTGGTTGGTAGGTTGCTCTTTGGTCTAGATGCTTGCAAGAGATGGGAGAGGACGTAGCCTCACGGTTAGAGCAGTCTACCTTGAAGCTTGGGAACCGGGTTCAGGTCTCGGTAACTACGCTCAACATTCTGTGATTCTATGTCAGGACCGGAGGCTTCAGATTATGCTATATCTTCCTTCGCTTTATTAACATAAAGTCTCCACAGCAGCTTAGGAAAAGATATATAATAAGAACAAAAATGCTTTAAACATAAAGCATTGACGGAATGTTCAACAAATCAACAACAACTCCCAAGAGTCTCTTTGTATAATGATAGTCCATAGTCCTTCCACTCTGTCTATCACCACTATAAATCCGGACTTCTCATCTTCTTCCTCCTCTTTCTTCGCTGCTCCCGCAGCCAGATAAGTGCTTTCATGTTTTTCCCTTTTCAATATTGCTGATTGTATTGTGTACGATCGTTGGGGGACTCACTGCATGGTTTATTCCCTTACAGAGTCCCCAGTCGCGGGAACGTTCTTCGTTCCTACGCGACTTTTTCTTTCCCACTTGACCCATCGGCGCGCCTCCGCAGTGCCAGGGGCCGCGCCGTGGAGTCTGCTTGCGCAGGAGCCAGCCCACGCGTACCCCTCTGACACCTGGTGCCCCGGGTCTGTACTTTCCTGTTTCTGACGCCCCGTTGGGGTCTGTATTGCGGCTCTGACCGCGCGAACCACCTTCGGGTGACCTTTGTGCACCTCTTTATTCACTGTGTGGCTTAGCGCGCTTGAGGGGTGCGAAGACCCGGTCCCGGCGAGGAGGGTCTGCGCGCTTGGGGGTTGGTGCAGCCCACCTGCCACGTCAGTTGGCCAAAAACCTGATCGCAGCCGGTTGGCCTGCCCATATCCGAGTTCTATCTCGACTGCCGCCCTACAGGGTGCCCCAGATTTGCCCTTGGTTCAAGGATGGAAGGGGAATACGAGGAGGAACCTTGCCCCTATCTGCAGGACGACGAATTCTACCAGGCGGTGGACAATTCGATTTACCGCTGCGTGACGGAGGTGGTAGGCCCCATGGAAGACCGCCTTTCCGCCCGCATCGTGGAAGAATGCGCGAAGCTGGCATCGGTGCATGTGCCTCCGACTCCCGATCTCCCAGGGACGTCCGGCGGGTTACCACCCGCCCCGAAGACGCCTTGTAAGGAGGGGCCTTCATCGGAGGCCCAAGGTGTGGACAGGGGCGCGTTCGAGCGTCTTCGGGACGCCTTCCTGGCAAAGGCAACGGCGGTGCCCCCTACGCCCTTGGTGGACCCTGGTACTTCGGGGGACGTGTCTACGGCCCCCGTCTCCCCAGTGTACGATTCTCCGGACACCGATGACGACGGGGAGTCGACCAGATCTTGGCTTCCGGCACCCTCTGCCAAGGAGATGCCTCGGGATGAGTCGGGCATGCTGGACCCGGACGAGATCGTCCACCCCCGCTCCGCGGCCTGGACACCGGGGGAGACGGTGGCGAAGTTTGTCGCGGGCAGACTGTGCAAGCCCCTGGAGAAGGAGGCGAGGAGCTGCCTGCGTGGGGAGTGCCCTCGGCCATCTTTGGAGGGGAAAGTGGCCATGACACCGGAATTGGATCCCAAGATGGCCACCTTCCTGGCAAAATTTATGAAGGATCCCAGGAAGGGAATCGATCGGTCCTGGCGGGCCTGCCAGGACAAATTGTTAGATGCAGTTGGGCCCGCCACGAAGATCCTCGATATGGCGGAGGAGGCTAGAGCGAATGGCACCGTCATCTCCCCGGAGGTGCTTTCGAATTGGGCCCAGAGGGTGATTGTGTTCTTGGGCAACGCCAACTGTGCCCTGTCTACGGAGAGGCGGCGTTCCCTCCTGATCAAGTTGGACCCAAAATTGGGGGACCTGGCCTCGTCGGAGGCGGGTGCTGTGGCCCAGGGGGGCCTCTTCGGCGAACCCTTCATCAGGGAACTGGGCAAGTTTGTGAACACGTTCACGTCGCTGGATAAGGCCCAGTCCAGCATCAAGAGGGTGTTTCACCAGCGTTTCTCCGGAGGGGCCGGTCGCGGTAGGGGCCGCGCGATCGGCCGTGGCCAGCAGGCCAACAATAAAGGACAAGGCTCCGGAAGAGGTCAATACCAGACCTCTGCCAACTATACCAACTTCTACCCCACCAGAGGGCAACGCTTCGGCGGCAGAGGGTTCAAGAAGAACTCCGGACAGGGAAATGCCCCCGGTAAGTGTCCTTTGTTTGGATCAAGTTCCTATTGGGGGGCGGCTGGCAAGCTTTTACGGGGAGTGGGAATTGCTCACTGCCGACGCTTGGGTCTTGCAAACTGTACGAGGGTTCCACATAGAATTTTACGACCAGCCCACGCAAGCGAGGCCCCCGCGCCCAATGGTCTTTTCGGAGTCCGACGCGCTCTTGATAGACGGGGAGGTCTCGGACTTGCTGCGCAAGGGGGCCATCCGTCTATCAACGCGCCACCCACACGGGTTCCTCAGCAACGTCTTTTTAGTGGACAAGACGGATGGGGGCAAGCGCCCGGTGATCAATCTCAAGGAGTTCAATGGGTGGTTGGTCTATCGACATTTCAAAATGGAGGGTATCCACCTCCTTCGAGACGTACTCCTCCCTCGGGATTGGATGGTGAGACTGGATCTCAAGGACGCCTACTTGGTCGTCCCCATCCACCCCCCTCATCGTCGTTTCCTGCAATTCCTGTGGGACGGCAAGGTGTTCGAGTTCACCGCACTGCCGTTCGGTCTTTCGTCGGCCCTGTGGTGCTTCACGAAGGTTCTCCACCCGGTAGTGGAGTTTCTCAGAAGTCAGGGGGTCCGCATGTTAGTATACTTGGACGACATCCTCCTCATGGGGCAGTGCCCGGAGGTATTGGCGGGCCAGCTGTGACAAGCTGTCGGTCTGCTCCAGAGACTTGGGTTTGTGGTCAACGGCGCCAAGTCGGTTTTGGTTCCCACTCAGCAGATCACCTTTTTAGGTTTCGTGGTGGATTCGGTGCAGGCGGTCTTGAGCCTGCCGGGTCGGAAGGTCGCAAAGATACGACACCTGCTCCGACAGACGATCGCGAGGGATCGTACGTCCCTGCGTCATATCGCCAAGGTGGTGGGTCTTCTCTCGTCCTCCATCCAGGCGATTTTCCCAGGCCCACTGCACTACAGGGCTCTCCAATGTCTGAAGGCGCAACATCTGCGCCGTGGGATGAGTTACGATCAGTGGGTCCCCCTCACGGACGAAGTGAAGGAGGAAATGTCATGGTGGCTGTCTCACATGGAGGCATGGAATGGTCGGGCGATTTCGGTTCTGCTCCGGACCTGATCATAGAGTCCGACGCCAGCAGGTCGGGCTGGGGCGCCCGGTGCGGGGATTTTTCCACCGGCGGCGCCTGGTCTTCAGAAGAACAACGATTGCATATCAATTGTTTGGAACTCCTGGCGGGCTCCTTCGCAGTTCGTTGTTGGACCAAGGATTCGGTCAAGGCCTGTGTCCTGTTGCGGATGGACAACATTTCGGCGGTTCGTTATGTGAACCATCTGGGAGGCCCTCGTTCCCGCGCATTGGCGGACCTGGCGAAGGACTTCTGGGATTATTGCCTGTCTCGTCACATTGCGGTGACGGCGGAGTACCTGCCGGGTCAGGCCAACCAGGTGGCGGATTGGCACTCCAGACATCTCAGGGACGCCAGCCAGTGGAAACTGGATCCGGAGGTCTTCCGGTGGCTGCAAGCTCTCTGGGGTCCCTTTTCGGTGGATCTCTTGCGTCCCGTCTCGACCACCAGCTGCCGCGTTTCTTCAGCTGGAGGCCGGACCCTCTTGCGGAGGCCACGGATGCCTTTCTGCAGGATTGGAGTCGGGAACAGCCGTTTGCGTTTCCCCCGTTCTCCATGATCATGCGAGCGGCGGCCCAGATACGCCGCCAGGGAGTGGAGCTGGTGTTGGTTACGCCACTCTGGAGGTCTCAAGTATGGTTTCCGGTTCTTCTGGAACTTTCTTGGGATTTTCCAATCCTACTCCCCCTGTTTCCTCTGCTCCTGACAAATCCGGATCAGGAACCTCATCCCCTCGTCACGCAGAACTCTCTCCGCCTCGTGGCGTGGAGGCTCTCAGGAGACGCTGGACGCTCCCAGGCCTTTCGGGGTCGGCTGAGCACTTGCTCTCCAAGGCATGGGCCGATAGTACGACGAAGCGTTACAGATCCGCTTGGCTTAAGTGGATGCGTTGGTGTTTACGAAGGGGTTTGGATCCCTTGGTCGCAGGCCTCGTTCCCGTGCTGAATTTCCTGGCGCATTTAGCCGACAGGGGCTTGGCCTATGGAACGATCAATGCCATCCGATCGGCGATTTCGGCAGGCCACGACAACATCGATGGCCACCCAGTAGGGGAACATCCTTTTGTTTGTCGGCTCCTGCGGGCTATCCGACTCGCGTTGCCTCCTGAACCCCGGTACTCCGTCCTTTGGGACGTCAATTTGGTTCTGAATTTGTTCTTGTCTTGGCCGGCCAATTCCTATCTGTCTCTTAAGGAGCTGTCGGCGAAGTTGGCCATGTTGTTATGTTTGGTTTCTTGTAGACGCGTTTCTGATGTGCGTGCGCTGGATGTTTCTGCACGCATTTTTTCCCCGGATGGGGTTACCTTTACTGTGGGCCGACGCAGAAAATCGTCGTCGCGGTCCATTTCATATCCAGCTTTCCTTGACACTCCTAAGTTGTGTGTTGTGCAATGCCTCAAAGCATATGAGGACCTGACCTTGGAGTTACGCCCTCCGGGCGAGCGTCAGTTGTTGATTGCCTTGCGGAAGCCACACAAAGCTGTCTCCTCGCCCACTATTGCTCGGTGGGTGCGGTGGGTCATGCAAGAAGCGGGCATCAATACTTCTCTCTTTGGAGCACACTCTGCCAGGGGGGCCATGGCCTCTAAGGCTTTCTCGGTGGGTGCTCGTTTGGAGGACCTGATGCGAGCGGCAGATTGGTCCTCGGATTCCACCTTTAAGAGGTTTACTTTAAGCCGGTGGTGGATTTGGCCCAGTTGGTGGTAAGTAAGCTTTGAACTAGCATAATCTGAAGCCTCCGGTCCTGACATAGAATCGAAATTTGCCTAGCTTACGTAACGGTAAGTTTCAATTCTATTAAGGACACGGAGGCGAGGATTATCCCACCCAGGCTACAGTGGTGTCTCTACCCACCCGTATGGCAGTAAGTAAAGCGTTTTCCTTTACATTGTTGATACTGTATTAGTCCCTGAATGCTCCTCGCCTTATTGTCACATTCCTGGACCTCCTCGCTGATGCTGTTCCTTTTTCGACAGGCAACGAGGGTGCTAAACAGGACCAATGAGGCTTAAGCGTGATCTGCGCGAAGAAAGAGGAGGAAGAAGATGAGAAGTCCGGATTTATAGTGGTGATAGACAGAGTGGAAGGACTATGGACTATCATTATACAAAGAGACTCTTGGGAGTTGTTGTTGATTTGTTGAACATTCCGTCAATGCTTTATGTTTAAAGCATTTTTGTTCTTATTATATATCTTTTCCTAAGCTGCTGTGGAGACTTTATGTTAATAAAGCGAAGGAAGATATAGCATAATCCTCGCCTCCGTGTCCTTAATAGAATTGAAATTTACCGTTACGTAAGCTAGGCAAATTTCGATTCTGGGCAAATCACTTAATCTCCCCTTGCCTAACAAAAAATGTATGTGTCCTTGTGTAACGAAATTGGTGCTCATGTAAAACGCTCTGATACCTGATATCTTCGGGCTAGTTTGCTGAATATAAATCTAAAAAAAAGAGATGACACAGTTCGTGGTCGTTGTGTGCCAGTGGTGGATAGGCTGTCTCATAGTCTGGCTGCTGTGCTAGAGAATGTTGGGCTCCTAGTTCTTGTCTAGACATTTTTGGTATGCCATCCTACAGTCTGTGTGCCGTAGTACTGAATGCTCATTTCCCATTCCAAAGGTGGGTCTCCGTGAAGAATCACACAGTAAGGCTTACAGGTATCTTTAATGGAACATTACTGGAAATGTTAAACTGCTTTCTTTCTTGCTTAGGCCGAACTCTAATTCTTCCGCTGATGCGACTTAAGTACACCTTTTTGTGCGTGAGCCGAAAATTGATCACCACACGTGCGTGCCTGCAGAATGATCCAGGCGCCATTTTCTTCTTTTTTTTACTGATCTGATCTCAGATGGTGTATGCCACCTAAATTGTTAATTTTTTTAAATTTTTTATGTTAGATGTGCAAAAGCCTTTGTTGTTTTTTGTTAAATAGAAGAGCGCCCAACAGCAAATTGCAGCTGTTGAGTCCTCCAAAAAAAGGGAAAAAATGCATTAACCCACAGAGGGTGGGGGAGCAACAGGGAGAAAAAAATAGCAATTTAGCTAGATGTGGGTAAAGTAGGGGGGAAAGCAGCACATGAGGGAGTGAGAGAACGCAGAGCACGTAGGGGAGAAGCATATGATGGAGAGAGAGAACAATCAAAGAGCGCAGGCACCAGTCGCAGGAAATAGCACAAGAAGGAAAGAGGTAGAAAACACACGCACTCTTATGGAGTGTTGCAAGAAACTGAAAAAAAAGAAGTTCCCTAAAAGAGAGCATTGGAGAAATACAAGTCAGCCAAGCTATAGGATGGTAAAGAGGATATCCCCCAATGGAGGGAACTACACGCAATGGACAAGGTGAGCATTTTTAAAAAAATAAAAACCAATAAATGAGAGTGACAGTAAAGCCCACCAATGGTAAGCAATGTGCAGGTTTTAACCGTACTGTAAGTTTTATTAAGCATACTATAGATCTTTCGCAACTGAACAGCCTGCACGGTCTGGTAGGGGAGACCAAAAAAGAGACATCCAAAAGAACACCCCTTCATTTTTCTCGGGTCTTGAGGCTTCAGGGAAGCAAAATGCGTCAGTGTTTCAGAGAGTGGAATGGATCCTGGTGCTGTTCTTGCTGAGTCTGCCCTAGCCTAAGCGTCCAGATCTCTATGCCTGTTTTTGTGCTCTTTCTCTTCTTGCAGTGGATACCTGCTGGTTATAGTTGTTTGGGTTCACTAAATTTAGTCTGTATCCACGTCAAATTATATATATTTTGTTACGAGCCGGGAGATTTCTTTGAAATTTTCTTGTCCATTGCCAATAAGAGCCCTGCCTAGATGGTTTACATTGTACCTCTCAATTTTCCATTGTTACCCATCAGTAGCACAGGTCCTCCAGTTGATTTCTGCCATATGTATTCAGAGCAGAGCAGATGGGTGCTATATGCAATTAACAACACATGCACACATTTATTTATATCACATATCTGTTGATATGGTGCATTGTTAGCAGTAGTTCTATTTGTGTTTGTAATTAAACGAAAGAACAGATGGAGAAAGCCTCCGTCTGAAGTGATAGTTCCATTGAGGAACCAGTGGCTTTGTTGAACCTAGGAGGAATTTTGTGTGTAACCACAATTCATTATTTCAACCTTCCAATCATCATTTTATTTAAAAATAAGATTGAAGATATCGACGACATACAGGAACCCCATGTTCGTATAATACTGGCTGCAGTGCAGCAGATGGTGCTCAGTCTCCAAATGCTGAAGATCCCATAGGGTATGTGCCCCAGAGTGCAGCATTTTGAGTGAAGGGAGGCTTCAATCTTTAAATGCCTGCACATACCATTGTCCCTTCTCAATGCAGATGCAGAAGTGGTTAGAAAGGGGCTCTGGACATGTCAAAGGTAATTGTTCCAAGTCTCATGGTCAACTCACCCTTCATCCGGCTCTAGTGTGAATGCATGCCTTGCTTATTGCACCCTGATCACTTTTACCTGTAATTGATGCCAAACCTAGCCGGTCCACTTCAGTACTTTAAGATAGAGAACATTCCTGACTGTCTTTCATAATAACCGAATCTTCCAAATGACCTCGGCAGAATTGCTGCAAAACTGGAGAACCTTTGATTTCTGTAGGTGCAGTGAATTGGTTTACCTACATCCAAGCTGCAAATCTCTACTCAAACGGTAGTTTTAAGGATCTGATGTGGAAGAAGAATGTTATGCCCATAGCCCGATAGCAGATATTGAGCAGTTTCCACAAATTAAATCAGTTTATACTTAACTTGGATTATAAATCAATCTATTGCTACCACTAACATCAGTGCGCGGTCTTGGCACGTCGCTTGGCGTAGGCTAGCTGAGTAGTTGAAACAGAAAAGAATTGGTAATTTCGTCCTCAATTAATATACATTTCAGATATGTTCTTCATCATTGTGAATAATCTAGATAAGGGAGAGTATTATGTATGTATGTCTATGGCATTTTATTGCACGATCCTAGCCATGATTGCAGCCGAGTGCTGTACATGGTCAAAGACAAGCCTAAAGTCAACCAGTGATAGGAGAGGTAGCTGGGTTGTAGTGTTCTTTAAAGAGGTGAGTCTTCATGTCTTTCCTAAATTGGAGCTGAATCGGGGCGGTTCTCATAGAAATGGGGAAGTTGTTTCAACACTGGGTGCATAGATGGAAAAGGTCTGCTACTTTCTATTTTTTTTTTTCTACGCTTCTTAGTCTGACGTCTGATGGTGTCCTGGCTGCAGGTGTGCCGAGAACCAGTTACGTGATTACGTGTGTATGCCCAACATTCCTGGTCTGGCTTCATCCATCTTCTTTCAACACTTGATCCTGTTATGTTGTGACTTATTCATTAGTGTAGTTTTAAGGCTCGTGCTGTAGCGAGCCTCTAGAATGTTTACCCTTGCATCGACTGTATTCTCTCTTGTTGGTGGTGGCCGAAAGTTGACAAGGAAGTTGAGACTTTTGTAAGAGCGTGTTCTGTTTGTAGTTCAGCCGACAAGTCCTTGAAGACTTTGAGACCAACCATGAGTGAGGGACTTATTCCTAGTCTCCCGTGGGAGACTATTGCAGTGGACATTTTTGGTCCAATTGGGGATGAGAAAGAATACGGATTGGTTGCTATTGATCTTTTTACCAAATGGCCTACAGTTAAGTTCGTAGGGAATGTGGATACCAAAACTGTTTTAAAGTTTTTGGACAAAATTTTTGTAGTGGAAGGACTACCAGTAAATATCCTAACGGATAATGGAGTTCAATTTTTATCAAAAGATGCTAAAGAGTACTTTGTAAAATGTGGCATTACACATAAAACCACCTCTTTGTACAACCCCAGTGGGAACGGGACAGTAGAGCGCTTTAATAGGGTTATTAAAGGTATTTTGCAAGCTGCTAACAACAAAAAGTTAGATTGGAAGTTGGAGGTACAGAAGGCTGTGTGGTCCTACAAAGTCACTTTGAATAATTGCACTGGTGTCTCCCCTTTTGTTATGATGAGAGGTAGACTACCCAGATGCAAGTTTAATCCAGGTTGGGTTTTCAAAGACAGTGTTCAGGAGTGGTCCCCGGAGGAAGTTAAAAAAAATCTGGTTTTGGCTCACGATAAAAGCAAGGTTTACTATGATAAACGTCATGGTGCTAAAGATGCTGTTATAAATGCTGGTGACTGGGTAAGAGTTAGGAAACCTTATAGAGTGGCGAAAGGTGAGAATAAATTTGATTCGCCTAAGATGGTTGTCGAGGTTCTCAGGAACTCTGTCAGACTGAGCGATGGCAAAGTTTGGAATTTAAAGGATGTGGCTTTTGACAGTTGCCAAGACCATGGTGTGGAGAACGTGGAGCCGGAGAAGAAATGTTGTGGTGATTTCGGTTGGATTGAGGATTATTTTGAGAATACTGATTTACAGTCTCATTTAGCGCCAAATTTGTCACTTCCTCAATTAGGGGAGGGGGAAGTGGTGATTAGTGATCCTAATGTGATTGATACTAATGTGACTTCTTGCCCTGCTCTCACTCATGCTAATTCTGTTCCAGCTTTACCAGTCACAGATAATTCTAAGAAGGTGAGAGTTTCGCCTGGTTGGCTTAAGGATTATGTTAGGTGGTCTTGTTAGGCAGACTCTTTTTATTTCTCTTTTGTGTTGTCTCCCTTTTCCCGCCTACCCTTGTTTCCCCCATTGTTTTCCTTTTGTTCCTTGTAAGGGGGGGGGGGTGTTATGTTGTGACTTATTCATTAGTGTAGCTTTAAGGCTCGTGCTGTAGCGAGCCTCTAGAATGTTTACCCTTGCATCGACTGTATTCTCTCTTGTTGGTCAGTTACGTCCTGGCTGCTTGGCTATGAGATGTGTTGCTGGCTCCGCCTGTGCTTCTATATTTTACTGCAATAAACTACTTGAAGAATCACCGCTCCGACTGCTTACTTAACAGATCCATTTTCACATTAATAAAAATATAATTGAAATAAACGTAGCTATTTTTTTCTTTCAAGACAATTTCATTTGAACAACAATTATATCGGGATAGTTCCAAAAAGTTAAGTTACTGAGTTAGGGTGTCTGAACTTGTTATTTTCATTAACGGGTTACAGCGAGTATTCTGTTCTTCTGGAGATGCCATACTAGAGCAAAGGTTTCAGTCAAGATCCGCCTCATTCATTCATGATAAGCAGCTACTGTAGTACAGGACAAACCTCCTAATTGGACACAAACATTCTCCGTACAGGTGTGTGTGTAGTGTATCGGCTCCCCATTTGTGTTGGCCATTGCGAGTGAAGGGTGGCCCGACAGGTATTCCCTCCACACAAATCACAAGCATCTAAATATCAAAATCTTCAACTGCTGTTTTAGTCCTCGTGCTAACGAATTTCAATTCAAGATCATTCCATGCTTATGTTCATTCGCTAATTTAATTTATTTGTATTCATTTGCTTTTCTGCAAGACATAATTAAATTAGATGGAAAGTCATTAAGAATATGATTTGCTGTTTATAATTTGCTCTTGTATTCTTCCTGGTACTCTTTTCAACACAGAAGGATTGCCAGAATACATTATTGCAGGCAGGTACAAATACCATGGGTATGTGGAATATGGACATAGCCTGGGCTACTAATGATCATAGATCTTGGTTATTTTCTACCACAAAAAAAGTGAAAATCATCCCAACTCTACACCTGTAAGGGGGTGGAAGGAGCTACTTTTCGTTTCATGCTCGTGACGGAACCATTCCGTCATGAGTCACGGTTGGTCTGTGCTAATAACGGAATGGTTCCGTCACGACCACGCCCGCGATTGGAATGTCCAGCACAGGGCTGGAATTCCTGCCGCACAGAAGCGGTTAATGGTGATCTGTCTTTAATCTTGCAGAAGTGAGGATGCTTTTATCGCCATGATTAACACTGCAAATTTACTGAACGGATGTGTTATTGACTACGTTGCCTGGCGCGTACAGGTCTGTTATCCCATGTCTCCCTCAAGTATCCCTCCGCAGGCCTGTTGCGTACATTAAATTGCGGTCTAGTGCCATGCGCAGACTCTTCATTTCCATGCAGTCAGCAGCCCTTCATGCCTTTCATTTCTGCTTGTAGCTATTCCTGCAACTATAATCCTACTGTATTATGTCACCCTGCTGTGAACAAGTGCCTTGATCTTTCCTTTCGCTGACTGAGGTGGACTTCCCACCAGGGAGCGCGGCCCATAGCTAAAGGTTTAATATGCTATTGTTCACGACGATTGCACCATTAACTGGTGTTCCCAGTGTTGAAAGGAATCTCAGAGTCTTTCTGTAGCTAGGTTCGAGGGTGACCCTTGAGCCATGAACGCTCCATCAGTGCCAGATATTCAGGAGGTCCATATGGAATGCAATTTACATTCATGTAATCCAAATGGGAATCATTTTGCAAAATCAGTACTTCAGTAGAACAGAAAAACTGAATTTAACAGTAGATGAGGGTTTTATGCAATGATGGCCCATCTTCTGTTAGCTTTTCGAGCTGGGCCTCGTAGGTTTGCCTTTTCCATTGTAATAACAATAATCACTTACTTTTTATATGTCACTTCTTACCATACTCGTGTTGTTTCTAAGGACTGGAAATAGTAGATGTTTTTCAAATGCAATACAACTCAATCTACAAATTTCTGAAATCTGCAACACTCAGTTCAGCTTGCTGGGGTTCAAATGTGTGATATTAAGATAACAGCAGATGTTAGCAGTGAGTGGTAAAGCACAGATCCATCTTGCTGGCTGATAAACAGGGGCATTATCTATTCTGGCATGCAGAGAGCTTATCACTAAAAAGTGGGGACTGAGGAACGGTGGTCGGTGACCCTAGTGTTTTCACACTAAGCCTACATGGTCTCCAGCCTGTACACTGCTTCTGCACGGCTCAGGGGGGGCACTCCAGACCCTCTGCTCGTGGCTCTGGATCTGCCGGCGCCCCATCAGGCTGGAACAGGTACATGTATACGTGTGTTTTTTTGCGAGCGCGCGTCAGGGCGCAGATGAGCGGAGCCAGGGAATCCAATTTGCAGCCTTCATGGTCCTCCTGTTTTAATGCTGCTCGCCAGCAGTGTGTTTCCACATGAAATGAAGTGCAGCCGATCTGACAGATCCCTTTCGCTTTCGTCCTTGCGTTTTATCTTTTGCCTTTTCTAGCATAAAGAGTTGGCTGCGGCGCATTTTAACATAAAAGCCAAGGCTCGCAGGCTCCCAATTTCTTCTGACGTGAAATTACTTGCAAAACTGTAGCCCCGCCATAGTAAATGTCAAGGCTTTGCGTGTAACCGTGTTAGGGGGAATGAAAAGCAAACTCCTGCGGGCGAACACATATTTAATAAGGAAAAACCCACATGAAAGAGTTGGCTAAATGAATAAGAGCGCTCAGTGCCTGGCTCCCAGTGGGGCTACGGATGGCAGTGCCTAGATCTCAGTGTTCTCCTTGGCAGAAGATGTCGGTTCAGTGCTTTGCGGTCTTAGGGAACCTGTTCATGGCGCCGTTCGGAGAAAAATGTTGCCAGGTGTAAAGTCCCTGAGACCTTATCAGTTATTCTAAAGTCACAGGTGAAGGAGGGAGTTCACACATGTTTATTTAAATGGCAAGAGTAGGCTGGTGCATTCGATCTGGTTTGATTTAGTTGCTTAGGTTGCTTTTCTTGAAGGCGCTAGGAGTGACAGTGATTCCTGAGTGGATGGTTTGTCTGATGGGAGTCTTGAGTTGCTTCATATTCTGTGGTAGGGTTTCGGTGGCGGTGCAGGACGGAGGCCTTGGGGAAAGATGCAGGGCTAAGCGCATGTTTTGAGGTGAGTGGTCAGACGTCTAGGTCTCAAGAATCTTAATGCTACAGATGTGGCTGTTAAACAGTTTGGGGTGGGTAGAAGGAGTATCAAAATAGAGTAGAGGTAGGAAAAGTAGGGACTCGTCCTCCACAAGACTATGCAAATAACCAAACAGGGTCCCTTCTGTATCAGAAAAGGAAGAAAACACCCCTTGCAGGAACTTGAGAGAAAGAAAAAAAAAGTATTTCATATAACCCTCACCCACCCTGGTTTCCCCTTGGTGGCATGCTTTATCATAGGGTCCATCCCTGCCCTCTACAGACAAGGGCGTGCTGCTGCCAACGAATACACGGGAGCACGTGATTGAAAAATAAGGGTGTCCCTATACACCTATGTGGTCTTCAAATTAAAATGGAGTGGGTTTTATTTAAAGTGCGAAAATAAAGGTTACAAATACCAAATTAGTGGGACAAAAACAATTTTATTTCTTACCCCTAAAGTGGTATACTAAATTCTGGGGATATGCGAGAAAAACTCTATGCGTGATTACCTATTGTTTCCATGGTAGGTCAACTAGTTTCAAGCCCTACCAAAAGGCTTTTCGTCATGACCTTAAAGGAGTAATGATGCTCCCAATATTGATGTTACTGTGAACATAATAGCAGTAATAAAAATACAAAAACAAATATACACCACCTAATTGGTCTGTCTTAAATATCAAAAATCCTGCAGGGCTATGAAAAGAAAGGAAAAGGTTAAAAAATACACGACCCGTAGGTCTATATTGAGTTAAAAATCAATGTTGATTCAGTGGTTGTGGTGGTGAAAATACCAAAACCATGCATCTAAAGTGCTAAAACCAGTGACAATGAGTCTTACAAGACAGTATAAAAACATGTAACTTATAATGTCTGTTGGCACATCATCTTGTTATTGTCGTAATAATATAGCGGTTAATTACATACATTATACGTGAGCATCATTTGGCCCCATGAGTCCTTTGAGGACTTGGAAGGGACGCCTGTAGTCACACCCTAAAAATGATAGCCACAGTATGAGTCGAAATCTGCCAATCACAATACTGTAACAAAAGAGTGTCAGCGAACCCTGTCGGAACGCAGGGCAGCACGCATCTACTTACTCTGTCAAGGCTACTCCCTATTGGAAAACCTGTCTGTACTCGATCAAGGCCCCGACGTTAACCATGTGTGTTGCGGTGCCCTCATTGGAGTGAGCGACTAGACCGCTGACCGTGGTGCTTGTCCTCACTTCCGAGTTGGGGTGCCGGCTGGCGAGCCTGTTATTGTTGGTGCGAGCAATAACGTTTTTTGATACCATTGCGACTCGAAGAAAGTCATATACATGATCACGTAAATAACGTTCTTCGAGTTGCAATTTGTAATTTACACATTGCGACTCATAGAACGTCATATACATGATCAACTGCCCATGTGACCTCCATTACATGGGCATGACATTGAGGAAAATAAAAACACGCATATGCGAACACCGGAGCAACCTGAAATGCCAACGTGCTACGACTAAAATGACAACTCATAACCTGGAACAGAAACACACACTAAAGGATCTGAGATGGACGAAAATATACCATGGGGCTAATTTATATGAACATAACACCTTTATGAAACACAACAACCAATGGGCATTTTTTGGAAGAGGGCGCTCACAGCGTCCCTCTCTTCTGAACATGATATCTTATATGTACTGTTAGTCATTCAAATCTAGCATACAACACCCAGCTGATGCTCTCCATTGAGTATAACGGGACATGTTTTGATGCCCACTGATTTTACGTACTACTAGTTGATCTCAAATGCCAGATGAGTCAACACCCATTTGTATGTGCAGTAGAACCCACCCTCATCACATCTGGAGTGTTTCTTTTTCATTTCATAATTCACTATTCCGCCACTGACCAAATGGTAAGTATTGGGTTCACAAATATATTGTGATCTAATGCGCAGTAAGCGTAATTTGAAGCATAATATCCACATTATTCGTCTCATAATGTTTTGCAATCCAAATATGTAAAAAGGTCTCTAATACATGAAATACATCATTGTTGCAGTTACCATTGGAACCCCTACTAAGTGGCTCTACAATAGCATTGCATTAATGATACTTGTTAGTTCCTGATACGAGGCACTATTAAAATGATAGCTATGGTATCAAAAAACGTTTTCTCGCACTAACAATAACACGCTCGTCAGCCGGCAACCCAACCAGGAAGTGAGGACACGCACCGCGGTCTAGTCGCTCACTCCAACGAGGGCATCGCAACACACGCGGTTAAATAGGATACCCACTTGCGGCTCCAGTAGCGTCGGAGCCTCGATCGAGTACAGAGAGGTTTGCCGAGAGGGAGTAGCCTTGACGGAGTAAGTAGATGCGCACTGCCCTGCGTTCCGTCAGCGTTCGCTCACACTCTTTTGTGACAGTATTGTGATTGGCAGGTTCTGTCTTCCATTTTGTCTCACACTGTGGCTATAATTTTTAGGGTGTGACTACAGGCGTCCCTTCCAACTCCTCGAAGGACTCATGGGGCCAAATGATGGTCACATATAATGTATGTAATTAACCTCTATATTATTACGACTTTGTACTGTCTTGTGAGTCTCATTATCACTGGTTTTAGCAGTTTAGAGGCATGGTTTTTGTATTTTCATGACCACAACCACTGAATTACCAATTATGTTTAACTCAATATAGACCTATGGGTCGTTTTTTTTTTTAACGTTTTCCTTTCTTTTTATACCCCTGCAGAATTTTTGTTAGGTGCTGTATATTTGTTTTTGTATTTTTGTTACTGCTATTATGTTCACAGTAACAACAGGAGTAGGAGCATCATTTCTCCTTTACGGTCCTGATGAAAAGCCTTGGGGTTGAGCTTAAAATTAGTTGGCCTACCAGGGAAAAAATAGGTATTCACGCCTAGAGTTTTTCCTGCCTATCCCAAGATTTTAGTATACCACTTTAAGCGCAAGAAATAAAATTGTTGTGGTCCCACTAATTTGGTATTTTTAACCTTTGTTTGTCACACTTCAAAGAAAACCCACCCCATCTTCATTTTAAGAGCATATAGGTGTATAGGGACACCCTTATTTTTCAATCAAGAGTTCCCGCTTATTTGTTGGTAGCAGCACACGCCCCTGTCCGTAGAGGGCAGGGATGGACCCTATGATGAAGCCTACCACCAAGGGGAAACCCAGGTTCTTGAGGGTTATTGGAAAGAATATTTTTTTTCTCAAGTTCCTGCAAGGGGTGCTTTCTTCCTTTTCTGATATGGAAGGGACCCTTTTTGGTTATTTGTGGGTAGAAGCAGGCCAACAGATTGATTAGAGATGATAGGAGGTGTCACAACACTGCCCTCACATTCTTGCTTTAGCTTTTCAGCATATTAGTTGGGGAAGTGATGTACTTCATAAAGTGACAACTTTGGAAGAGGAAGTATGTAAATGAACCTCATATGAGTATGCTTTAGAACAAAAATGAAAACTTCTGTTATATGTATTTATATAGCGCACAGCTCACCCAGTAGGGTATCTTGCAACTGAAGCAGGAGCTTTATTGACCGAGAAAGAGTCGGGGCTAGGTGATGATTTAATTTCTTGCAGAATTAAAGAACTGAGCAAGAGTCGGGGTTGGTGATGATTTAATTTCTTGCTTGCAGAATTCAAGAACTGAGCCAGAGGCTCAGATGTGCAGGCGTAGGTCATTTCAGACTTTAGGAGCAATGTAGGAGAAGGCCTGACTGCCGGATATGATTTTGCATATGCTTGGGTGTGTGCGCGAGTAGAAGTCCAACTGAGTGGAGGTATTTAGTAGGTATGTGGAAGTTTATGCGGTTACGTTACATGGGGCCAATGTTGTGTAAGGCTTTATATGTGTGTACAGAGGTTGAAGAGTGCACGTTTATACATTGGGAGCCAGTGGAGCTCTTTAAGGTGTGGGTGATATGTGGATGGGAGGTTGGGAGGTTGGGGTTAGCCTGGCTTCTCAGTTTTGTGTGGTCTGGATTCTTCTGGTCAGTTGAACATTGATTCCAGTATAGAGTGTGTTGCCGTACTCAAGCTTGCTGGTGATAAGGGCTTGAGTGACGGTTCCGCAGTTGTTGGTGAGGAGCCATTGAAGACCTTCTTGAGCATCTTGAGTGTGTTGAAGCAGGAAACAGAGACTACATTCACTTGGCTGGTCATGTTGAGTTGGTTGTATTACTGTTTCAAGTTTCTTTGCATTGGTTGCTGAGAGGGATGTTGGTCTGAGTTAATTAAGCCACCAGGTGGAGTCCCATAGTGAGCTGTCTTTGCCGAAGGCTACTACTTCTATCTTCTCTGTGTTAAGTTTGAGGCAATTGGTTTTAATCCATCTGGCGAATTCGATTCTGCTGGCTTAGAAATTGGTCTGGGTTTTTGGCGTGTAAGCTGGAAGTTGTCAGCATAGGATATGATGTTGATTCTATGGGTACGGATGATGCTGTTGAGTGGGTAGCTAGGCATTGAACAGAGTCGGGCTTAGTGAGGCTGATTGTGGAGCTCAGCAGATGAGGTTGATTGTGTCCTGGTGTACCAAAGATTGGTTTGCGAAGCAGTTGCTGTGTAATAAAAAGCAACTGCTCTGTAACCTGACCTTCATTTTGTTCTGTGACAGTTGTACAAATCTGTTTCAGCACAAACTGACCAGTCAGCATTCACAAAATATCTTCTCATTAATATTAATGATATATGATTCTATTTCTTAATCCTTTGGTAGAGATGCCCGTGTTCAAGTGGAGGGCTGCACAATGCGCCATCCCAGCATTAGCATTTAAGAATGCCTACTTTTCAAGTTTGGCTTCAATGCACAGTAAGAGCATACCTACTGGTTCCAGTTTTTTTTAAATACACATATTGATTGGGATTTTGCCCCATGGAAAAGAGCATTTCTCTCTCACATGCTATTGGTTGTGCAGCATATCGTTTCATCTCCTATGTAATGTTTACGTCATAATGCGCGAAGGACATTTTTACATCGCTTAAGTGTGCTCATACATCATACATTCAGTTTTTATTGTCATACAAGCTTTCTGTACATAAACCAATCTTTTATGAGATATGGTGTACTGAAGTAACCTTTTTTTAAATGCTCTGGAAATGTTCAGTAGCTCATGTCCTGTTGCTTAGTCTGAGTATTTACTGGGAATAGTGATTCTTCTCTGAGCATGTGTTTTTCTTCATCAGCCTTCAAGCATTTCTTTTGTGGATGGTGAATCTGCCTCTTAGGTATTTGTATTTTCACTGATCAATGAAAAGTGTGCAGGAGACAGTACGCTTCTCGTGCTCACTATGATCAATGTCTATCTCAAGGTGTAGGGAGGTATTCGCCCTACATACAATCTATGCATAAAGCTTGGTAGTTTTTTTTCACTGAAGCACACTTTTTTAAATTAATTGAAAATGTTCTAGGGCTGCTCATGAGCCACGGTATGTACTTAGTGATTTGTGTTTTACCTCCGAGCATGTGTTTCTTCTGTACCAGCTTTGAGACATTGGAGGTAGTTAGTTGCCTGAGTCTGCCTATAGGGCTCTTTCATTGTCAGGATGCCTGGTCACATGTTTTAGGCATCGGCCTTTTGGTGTCTATCCACTGAGCATGTGGTAATGACTGTTTTTAGTGCCACTGTTTTTATTGCATATGCTCTATTGTAGCACTGATGTATGTCGATAGCATAGCAAAGAGAAATTGCAACAGACGTTTAGCATCAGTGACCCTGCAGTGATCGTATGCGTTTGCCAATTAAGTACTTTCATTACCACTGATTCATGAAAGGAATGAATGAGCATGAGCTGAAGACAGACACTGAGCACACAAGGATGCCTAATAAAGGAGCATTCCCACGAAACATATGAAGATTTTCTGGAACTGAAGAGTGGCTGTTAATGTCCATTGCTTAATGTCTTTTCTAACCATTTGCTGGTGATTACGGTTTGTCCTCTGACCATGTAGCAATGTTTCTGTTACTTTGCAGCCTCTGAGCAAGCAGCAGGCTACTATTTTGACTTGTTCACTTACCGGGCCTTGTATTTTGAGCATGGTCTATAGAACAAGGTGTCCCTTCTGAGCATGTGGTAAAGAAATGCTGTTGTGTTGTGCGCTGTATTTAGTTCCCTCTTTACCATGGTAGAGTAAAATGAACTAGAAGTAGAAATGTGGTGTCAGTGAATGTCTGGTTATTAGGGCCTCAAGTTGCGCGAGTCCACATTCAGTGTTTTCATTGTCACTGATTCATGAATGAGCATAAACGGGTGACAGACACTTCTATCGAAAGGATGCCTAATGAAATGGAACAATGAATACCTGAGCTCAGAAAAGAGTGAGCAGCAGCCATAGAGGAAAATAGCTTCCTTCCCCTAAGTTGATTGTAGCCGCCCATTCACTCACTCACTCATCTTATGATGTCAACCATCCATAACTCATCTGTTTATCCAGCCATCTGTCCCATGTATTCACTCACTCACCCATGTGTGTATGCACTCAGTCACCCATTCAGCTGCACATTTAATCACTCATCCATCTACTCTTTGGCTAGTTTTCTTACTCACCCCGGTAACTGTCAACAAAAACACATAAGCAAAATCAACATTGTTGGAGCACTTATATTAAAATATCAGCCAGACCTACTTGCTTTGTCAGTGCTTGATTGGCAAACCAAAGGGACAGCGGCTACAATTAATAGAAAAGAGAAATATAAAATAGGAATTCTCTGAATAGCATGGGGGGGTGGGGGGGGGGGGGGGGGGGGTAATGCGCCATTTGCGCTCCACAATGCAGAAAGTGGACAGTCACACAGTGGAAGCTGTCCATCAAGGACAATTTCGACTTTTGAATGGATACCATCACGTCTAGGATGTTGGTATCCAATCAGTGGTTTGTGGTTACAATTATGGCTGCAACCCAATAATGCACTGCTTTGCAGTTTGAACAAGAGATCATGTTTTTCTCCCTCTTCCTTCCAAATTGCTGTGCTTTGCAGAGTGAACGTTTTGAATCAGAAAGACATTTCCGCCTCGCAGTGTTACGCTATGACTTGTAGTTTTTAAGTAAAAAATAAGACTGTCAATTTGCAAATTGCAGGCTTTGTAACTACAAGACTATTTAATAACTCGAGCATATTGTTTCTCTTCTTCCAATCCCTTACTCCCTGAGATTTAAGGCCAAATCTCTTGTATGCTTTTCATAATTGATTTATCTGGATTCTGTTCTAATCTAATTTATTGATATATTTATAAATATAAGAGAAACACATAGATGTAGCATGAAAATTCGTTTTTGTGTGGCGAATGTAAGCACTTTATGAAATGAAATGAAATGAAACTTATATAGCGCACAACTTACCCTGGGGCATCTCCGCGCTTGCTTAGGAAACCCGTCCTGGTATTCCCCTGTGAGATAACCCTGGCAGGGTATCCACAAGGTGAAAGCCAGGCATCCCACCGCGAGGGGCCGTTGTGGAGATTAAGCAAGCTATTGCCCAGAGTCGCAGAGTGTGAACCCGTGAGTCGAGAAGGCACCGGAGCGAGAATTAACGAGGCCATGGAATTTTTGAGCCCAAGACCTGCCGAGGCGGGGAATTGAACCCTGGTCCAGGGCCGAACTCAAGCTCCAGGTCTGCCGCCTCTAACCCCTGAGCCACACTTCTCCGATGGAGAAAACATCTTAGTACAAGTGGGCCCTTTGTAATATTACAGTTTGCAACACTGATCCTAACTTTACAGTAGGTGTAACTGCACCCTCTGTGCTTAATTGAGTACACGGATTATACTCCTAGGCCAGGCGAGCATTGCGAGCATAATCGGGGCTAAACATGAGATGCCTTGTGGAAAACATGTGCTTAACTAAGCATATAACTTACAAGTGGGATTTGTTTAGAGATTGGGCATTTTAAGGTCGACCCTTTGAGGTTTAAGGTAAAAAGATGAAGCGGTCCGTGATTGAAATTCTTTTCTTCCTTTTAATTTGGTCCAAGGGGTGACTGGGTTACCCCTTTTTTTTGTTGTTAAAATAGCTTGCAGTCGGAGGCACAGGCTTTATTTGCATGTTACTTGTCCAATCTCCATTAGAACAGAGTCGATGTGGCATGTGTGGGAGAGGGTGGGTGGTGAATTATTAGACTATTCAGAGCCTCTGCACTGGTAAGGGTTCCGCTGCATGAGATTGAAGGAGGAGGGTTTCTCTGCATGGTGGGTTTTAGTGATTCTTGTGCATGGTCTGAGGCAGTGCTTCGTCTGCCCACAGGATAAACAATATGGTAGAAGTGGTCTTGTTTCCTCTCTAGCAACTCCTATAGGGGTATCTGCGGGGCCAAAACGAGCGAGGCGGGGTTCACGGCGAGGACCGTGCAACAGCGGTGAGGCAGGAAGGAACCCGGGCCACTGGGTTCCTCCAGATGAATTGGAAGAGCCCACCAATGCCTCCTCTGCTGAATGCTGAGTGCCAACAGATGGCCACCAGCACTGTTTCTTCTGCTCTTCCCGTTACCTCCCCCCTCCCCCCGTCCCCCCTCCCTCCCTCCGGGGAGAGGCGAGTCCCTGTCCCACTGGAAGGGGATGAACATGAGCCGGGACCAACTGCGGGGATGGGTTGCTGGTGACTCTCCAGGCTCCGGGACACTGCATGCTGGCTGTGCGGAGAATGGTGAGAGTATGGCGGCCATATTGGAGGTGAAAAGAACGTCGCTGCGCACCTCTGAGATTCTGCTTACCCCAGCCTGCAACGCTCAACTGAACCTCAGTGAAGAGGCTGTGCTGCTGCCTTTTACAGTGCCGGGGGGACAACCAGGAAGATTTATTTATTTATTTTATTTTAAGAGTTTTATATAGCGCTGGCTAGACCCCGAGTTATCAGAGCGCTTTACATGAGGTTCCACAAAAATTACATTACAAGATTACATCAGTTCCAATTTACATCAGTTGCTAGACAAACAATTACAAGAGCATAGAAGATGAGATAATTGAAGAGTAGAGGGGGAAGGGGGTATGGGTAAAGGGGTAGGAGGGCGATATGGCAGAAAGACGAAAGGAAAGTCTGTCCAAAGTCCGGCTGGGTAGGTGACGGTCGAGGGGGAAGTCCCAAAACCCATCTCCTCTATAGCTATCAGGTAGCTCCACCGGGCATTGGCCAAATAGTTAGGTCTCAATGGGAAAAACATTTAAAGAAACATGGAGGGCAAAATAAATGTAGCGTAGAGGGGAGGGGGCAGGGAAGAGAGAAAGGGGGATAGGGGAAGAGACAACAAGGAGAGACGAAATTAAATCTTGTCTAAAGGTCGACTGGGTAGGTGATGGCCAAGGAGGGAGTCCACGGCCCATCTCCCCTATAGCTAAACCAGGTAGCTCCATCGGGCATTCGACAAAATAGTTCAGTCTCAATACATTGAGAGAGGAGAGAAGGAGAGACATAAATAGAGGGAGGATGCGGGAAGAGACGACAGGAGAGAGAAAAGGAAGTCTGGCTAAAGACCGACTGGGTAGGTGACGTCCAAGGAGGGAATCCCCGACCTATCTCCCCTATAGCTAAACCAGGTAGCTCCATCGGACATCAGACAAAATAGCTAGATCTCAGATGACGAGGGGAAATTCACAGATAAACAGTGTGTGGACTAAGGGCCAGGACAGGTGAAGGCAGAGGTCAGTAGCAGGAATGCGGAGAGGAGTAGTGCTGGGAGGGGTAGGAGGAAGGTAGTTCGGTAAAAAGTTCCCATGGATCTGGTGGACTATAGTTGCCAGCTTAGCCAATGTGCGGGTACTCGGCTGATTCTCCGGTGCAGTCTCAGGTACAGTCAGATTCTGTGTTATTTTTGGTTTCCCCATTGTGCTGTCTGGAGTGGTTCTTTGTGTGCGGGGTGTTGCCGGTGTCCCGGACATGTGTGGCAGAGCCTCAGTCTAAGAAGTGCCCCGGTTTTGTTCACAGCCATCTTGTGAGCGCTCCCGGTTCCTTTTCAGGGCCACTTGGGCAGCCGTTGTCGGGGGGGCACAGTCGGCGGTGAGCCCTGCCAGGGGGGGCCCAAGTTTGCATTGTGGCTGTTCCGATTGCTAGTGCTGGGCTTCACCCCCAGGGCGCAGCTTCCAAAACGGGCGACGGGAGACCTCCGGTGTGTGCCACTTGTGTCAGAGGGGAGGAAGGTGGTATCCTAAGCGCGATTGTAGTGCGTATATCCAGTCCGCCACGTTAGGGTCAGGCAGTGACTGTCATTGCTGCATCCAGCCAGCATGAGTAGCAATGGGAGGGGGGGGGGGGGTCACGCGTGCGGTATAGGGTGGTTCAGGGGAGTCAACCTCCTCCTGTCTGCCGTGGTATTCCTTCATTGGGTTCCGACTCCTTTCACCGTTTATGTTAGTCGCGGCACTCTGCGGGCGCCATTTTGGAACCAGGCAGCTCAATTGAAGAGAGTGGCGCTCAAACACGCAGCAGGGCCGAAGGCGGGGGTGGGGGGAAGCGGGCGCCTCACCTTCTCCAGGCCACAGATGCCGGATCGACTCCCCTTGATGTCATCCGCAAGGTACGCCATGATCGAACTTTCATTCGGATCAGGGTCACAGCGGTGTGAGTCACAGGCACCTTCCAGTCGCTGACCCGATCTCCGGCACCTCCCACTAAGTGGCGCTTAAAGAAAAGAACTGATGTCCACACGTCTGGGTGGCGCCTATATAGGCGTCCGCAAAGTCCTAGCAGACTGTACCAACAACGTCACGCAGAGCCGAATGGAGACACCTGACGACGAGCACAATTGGTATTGCTCAGCAAAAGTTTCCGGATCCAGTCTGACACCTGACATCCGCAGTTTTGTTTCTCGTGGTCAAACACATCAAAGGCTTCTGTTATCTTTTTGTGTAGATCTGTTATCAAGGTTGTCCCACCTGGGGCACGTTGACTACAGCCTGGCTTGCTCCCCCTATGTAGCACGACCGTGGGTACAGGGCTAGTGGCTGGGGTCCTTCGATGTTGTTTGAACTTATCTTCGATCTAACCAACCAGCTGAGACCATAGAGTTATGCTATATACTATCCTTATGTTATGTCTATATTCTTTGTAGTCACTTCCTGCCAATACTGGCAGATTATATCTACAATCTTAGTTTAAATTGCACATCTTTCGTAAACACCATTGTGTAACGTTTTATTTTTGTGTTCAGACTCCTGTATCTGTTCTGTTTTGTATCTTATATGTAATCCATGTACTTCTGTAATGTAACTGGTTCTATTGTAAAGAGGACTGACACCTTCGGGTAAAGTACACACTATATAATAACGCACACATGAATAATAAATCTACTGCGCATGCACCTGCATGGCACTCCAAGAGGTGCTTAGGGCCGCCTGGGGCAGATACAGTGCTCAGATAGAATACTAAAATTATATTCTGCTAGAGAGTTTTCGGAGCATTATCATGTTATTGTTTATTTGTCAACACGCGCTGCATCCGACTGCTGAGCACCGAAAGGCTGATTAGAGTTTGCACGTTGTGTCTTTTTCCCCTGAGCCGTGCATTTTAACAAGGTCGCAGCATACCGGTTGATTCTCAAGGCTTCTTCTGGGTGATGTTCATAAGGCCTTTGTCGCTCTCGTGTTGTGTTTGTCCCCCAACGCGGGAACAAAACCCCCAGTGTTCTCTCACAGTCCATGTTTCACTTCATTACAAGAATTCTCAAGGCCGGGGAGGGCGGTGGCCCTTTCAGTCTGTGTGGCATCGCCCTCTCCCGCTGTCTGCCGATCATTCGCCGGCTTTGAATTGAGGCATTCCTCTGTAGCCCGCGCGCCCCGGCGTCTTGTAGTATCTGTGCTGTGGAAGCATTTGACCCCTCACGCCCCGCTGCCTTTCTCTCGGGCGGCGGGCCATCCCGGACGAATTATTTATCAGAATCTTTAATTGCGCGGGGACAGTTGATAAATTTCAGGACATTGTACATCACGTCACGTTAGGAAGCGCCCCAGATGCTCATGTATAAACCAGGAGTCACGGTGCATTTGGCAAAATGGCCTCTCCATCTGCTCCCGGGAGCGCGGCGGAGAGGCAGGCCCGGCTTTTAATGGAGCCGTCTTCTCTGCTGTCAGCGCCGCGCGGCGGGGGAGGGAGGGGGCGGGGCGGTGCCGGCCCACAGTCATCGAGCTTGGTAAGGCCACCCTCACTGTCTCCCCTTCTTCCGTTTTTACCAGTCACAGTCCCAGGAACCTTATGCTGTGCAAGGGTTTATCGAAAAGAATTTGTTGAACGACCCCCAAATTCATGTTTTATATTTGATTTGTTTTATATAGTGCCTAAATTATGACAGTTTCAAAATGCCCTGGGACGAACAGTCTTTTAAAGACAACACGTAATGGATAGTGGTACATATGGTGATGCCTTATCATGATGTTTCTCATGTTTTTTGTTATTAGTTGACCTAAGTGGCACACCCTTGTTTGATGGCCAGAGTTGTCAAGTGTTTCCTGAACTGTTCATTGTTTCCGTGATCAAGGAGTCGTTTGCTTTTGTCCAGAGACACAGATATACTGAACTCCCGCTCTGACTTCTAAGGAGTCCTCTGAGCCGGCCCAATGCATAGACCAGCTTTTGTATGTATTTTGGTACCCGTGCAGCACCCAATAGCTTTCTGACCAGGTTAAATATTCTTGAGGGGGACAATGTAAGCATTTTAGCGATGCTATTGTGGAGCCTGGTTTCTTTAAGTTTAGACATACTCCTTGCCTGGACCGGCCCTATTTTCCTGCTGTGATCCTCTTCTGTGTGAATTTGCAGGACATATGCTTGCATTGTTGGCTGAAGTGCCATGTAAGTGTGAAACACTAAAACTTTGTTTTTAGGGCTTTACCCAACGGGTAACCTCTGTTTCTGCTCAGGTCAGTCATAGGTAGCTATTTTTCATCCAATGAAAGCTATGGCCGAGTTACTGTGTGTGATCGTGGACGGATATACAGGCTTTCTCTGAAGGACAAGATGCATTTGGGTGCCACAAAAAAAAACACTTGGAAGTTTGTTGTTTTGTTGGACGGCTTGTGCTATGAGCCAATTATACATTTCTAGTACATGGTGCAATGAAGGAGTGAAGTAATTGATAAGTGCTACCCTTTTCATATTAATATACTAGTGGTTTGGCGTTTGTATACTCTGCTTTTAGCCATAATCCACTGCCATCATCCTATATAGTGACATTATTCTGAGTGTCATCTTGGAATCTTTGAGGCTGCAAAACCAGCATTTCTCTTTCAACATTTTCTTTCCCTGCATGTGCGTTGATTTTGGGTTGAAATCCCTTAGTGAAGGACACAAGGTGGCTGCGTAGTGTGCAAATGATAACCAGGAATGTATGTTACCATGGGTGTTGTCCATCCATGGATGAGCTTTAAAGCTTAATTATGCCTGAGTCTGGGGTGTAAGTAATGGAGTGAAACAATAAGTGAAAGAGTATCGCAATTTTACTACTCCAATTTGAATTAGAGACTCCAATGAGTGAGAACATCATGGCTTTAAGCATTTTGGACTCTTAGGTTCAACTGGCAAGTGTGTATTGACACAGGATGCTGGAGAAGGAAACAGAGTTATCACTTGGCATAACCAAAGTCATTTTGATGAACACTTTGGGGCATTTTCAGGGTAAGATCTCAAGTGTCACTCGGTTCTGCAGGGCAAAATACAAGGCATCCAAGAAAGGTAATATTGTACTGTCTTGCCATGAAGTAGCTCCTACCTTCTGTAAATTATTCTAATGACAACTCGCCACACACATTTGTGCCTCCACCCCACTAATGTTTACTCCTAACTCCTACAAATGTAATCTACTACAAAATACTATGGTAAGTGCATGGAATGGTATCACTAAAACTACTGAATTAACTACTAGCCTTGTGTTCCGGAGCAAGGGTAGGAAGCACTATGCAAATGCCATTACACTTACAAAAATATACACATTGCAATAGAAAGGGCCTCTGATTTACTTACGTAGTTTGTTAATATCCAAACTAGAGTTATGTGTGGTATATATATACACACACACACACACACACACACACACACACACATTTGTTGAAACTTTATTATTCTTACCTCAAATGTAATTTGGATACATACCTGGTTGTTGTCCTAATAAGCGCCCCCCCCCCCTAATATTAACAGTGGTTAGTGAAATCTTCTTAGTTTGTGGATAGGGTGGAGTAATAGGTGGAAATGTCTGCTCTACCATATTCTTACCAATGCACCTCTCAAAGTGTAGGTTTCTTCCTGCTCCTATTCCTGTGTGTGGAATGGTTATACGCTTGAAGAACTGAAAATAATTAGATATCAAGTATTTAACAGTCAGTGTCTGTGTATTGCTACTGTACCCCAATATAACGATTTATGGCCTACTGTACCTTGGAATCCAGCACCTGCAGTGAGCAGCGGCACACCCTGCCCTGGATGGGGTTAATTCATACTGCTTTCCACGGTGTTGCCAATCCCCTGGGTTTGTTCTCAGTCAGCCACATCTCAAGGACCTGCACGGGTGCCCAGCAGACTGCGTCAAATTGTTTTTTCGCATGCATCCAAATTGGATGTCCCTTTTATATGACAGACGACGTGTCGTCTTCCAGTCTTCCCAAAGTTTTTTCTTCCTGGTTGACAACCGGATTGAAAGACCAGGGATTTAAATACGACACGTGAATGAGTGGGCAATCTAACGTGCCTAGAGGTTGTGATTTCCAAGCTGCTCGAGCCCACAAATTTAGATTTGTGTCTAGAATCAGCAAATGTGCTTCCTGATTATGACTTCTTCAACTTGTATCGTCATGCACTGCACCACCTTAGGTGCTGGGGTGATCTTCGGACCTTAGCTTTATGCAAGAATGATCGAAGCCGGAACGTGGAAGGCAGCCAACCCTTCACACAAAAAAGAATTGCAAGCAATACAATATTTGAAGTTAGCATTGTTGATGCCCCTAACCTGCTAATATTACATTCAAGTAATATTTTGTTAACATACACGATTTACTGGGGTTTGATGACATGCACAAGTGAATAGGACAGAGCATTTTGTTCTTCCGGAAAGAAGACTTGTTGTGTCAATATATTATAAAATACACCTTAGAAGCTATGTTTAGCCCATGGTTGTCCAGATATGGCTAGTAAATATCCAACCTAGAGTGTTCTCTCCGCAGCTGTATTGAAGTAAGTTTAGCATTCTTGTCTACTAGCAGTATGAACAATCACTGTGAAAGTCAATAGATCTCACTTTTTAAAGGTGGGTGCAGAGCTATTGAGTTTGCAAATGTTTTTTCCCCCTAGATGTCAACCACACATGCACAAGGGTAATCTTTACCAGCTTTTTCCTAACTTTAGGAAAAAGCATTCTAGGATGGCTGCTGTGCATCAGCAAACCCATCAAAACAACATTCATAACACTCAGCATACAGAATGGAGCATTAGGTCACCCCTCTTCAACCATTGCATGCATGGGCTGTCCATCACGTTTTGGATCTGCTGAGGGTATTTTGGAGATGTTTACGTTAAACTTTACATCAGTGACACACAGAAAGAAAGTAGTTCTCAATTAAATGACTTAAAAAAACTTGCACCATTTAGCCATGCTTGCATAGACCTCAGCGGGGAAGTGGGACTAGTGCAGTGTGTCCTCTGTTTTCCATACCGGTTCACCTGCCGGCTCTCTGTCTTCATGGAGACTCGGGCAGCTGGTGTACTAGAGGTAGCTGTGGAGTCCACCATCTCAGGCAGTGACAAAACTTGTGCATAGGACGGATTCTGTGGGTCCTATTTAAACTGACAACAGGCCCAAATTGTTTCCTATACCCTATCTGAGACATGCTGCACACCTTCATTTATGGGCTGGAAAACATCAGCCACCTTGCTTTCCTCATGACAGTACAGTGGTGAAAGCCTCGCAGAGCCGAGGCAGAGAAGAGACAGTGTGAGTCCTGGCATTGCTCTAATAAATAAAGACATGTTATCTATGGGAAGGTACAGTATGGATGCCTGGCACAGTGTCCCCACATGCAGACGTGCATCCGACTCACCTGTTTGACAACCATTCCAATGTGACTTCAGACATACACGTAGTGTGACCTTGCTTGGAGGTCCTGTGGGCCATTTTGATTCAAGGCAATTAAACATACTTGTGCGGCTGCCAGATTTTAATCGTCCTTATAGTTGTGAGACTAATGCAGAACGGCCTGGGCATGGCTCAGGGAATGGTGTCTGAGTTTTATGATAACACTTAATACTACACCAGTTTTTGTCAGTATACTGCCAATTTATGACTTTGACATCAACAGAAACTCCCAGTGCCACAATAGTATCCAGTTTCAGTACAATATATTTTTTTCTCCAAGATGCACTTTTTAAACCGTTTGCCTTTGCCTTGACAGATTATTTATTCTAAGGTTCTGTATATGCTTAGCATCTTGGATAGCTTTGAGCACCCCGCACCATGCATTATAAGCTTTTCTTTTAAAGTTTACCCACTTGTTAACTCCATGTTCCCACTTTGCCAACCAAAGGGGCACCAGTACAGATCCCCTCAGAAAGCACCTGGCTCATCCTCATGGCTTGTGTGTTGATGATGTCTGCTTAGTAGTGTAAGAAAGAAGACAATAGGGCCCACGACAGGAACTTCTGTGTTGCTGCCATTTTCCCTAGAGGCGGAGCTTACGTTTGGAAAGCCTGACAACCGTGTTGACACAGTGACCTGTGCAGACAAGGAGAACTTGCTGCACGAAGAACTAGACTCCACCTGCTAGGAGAAACTGACATTGTCCTTGGAAGATTGGATCAAAGCCAAAGACGTGGAGGACATTGCTACAAACTGAGCTCAAACCGATTGATAAGATCTGCCCAGATCACCTGACCAGAAAGAAGCAAGGGTTTCATCTTTGTCTTAAAACTGCATCATCGCCTTCTGTCATCTCGAAGGTGGACCTATGCCCCTGTGCCCCTGTAAGGTGTCTGTATACAGATTTCCCTGTCCCACAAGGGCTAGAATGCAGTTGACTATTACAACCCTGGCAAGGGGTCTGACACTGTTGCCTTTAGGAGATTGTACGGATTCCGCAACCATTTGAATCAGGCTTCCAGCCTACACAGTTCTGAAGATCTCAACTCTTTGAATTTGTTGTCAAGCCTAACTTAACAAGTTCCAGTGACTGAAGTGGGTACCCAGGGGTCCTGCAGATGCCCAGTCATGGAAGAATCTCGACCATGGCCATTGAATTTCAAGCTACAGCCCCCTATAATTAAAGGATCCTTTGGGTATCCGTAGTTGGAAACTTGTCCACCATTACATGTGTCCCATTGAAAAGTATATAGTCCAGTTGGGCCCTTAGTTGGTTCCTGTACTTTAGTAGATATTGTACTTTATCACTAACCAGACCGTTCTAAAATGATTACAAAGCACCATTGCCTTCACCAGCAGATCACAAAGGCTTCACTGTTGGCCACTCTGGGTGGTGGCATTGTTACTTGGCAAATGCTATTGGGAATATTTAACTTTCGAGTGTGTAAGAAAATGGTTTATTAATTTGGGTGGACTACCGTCCACCATAAGTAGTAAATTCACTGGCCGCTTAGGTCCAGACATCTGATTCAATCATTTAAACCTGAGCTCAATTCCTGGTAGCTATGGCACAGAACAGACATGCTTCACCAAACGAAAATGTGTAGAGCATTTACAAGTAGCAAAACAGTTAAAAAGTCAAAAACACGACACTATAAACATCTTATTCCTATGTATAAAAATAGAGTAAAATGTAATAAACAGAATGAGACCAAAAAGACAAATCATCCAATAAGGTAACCAGAAATATGAATTTTAAAAGATTTGAAAGCAAAAACCACAAATAGAAAGTACTGTTATGGTGTGACTGGGACCGAGGCTCAATTTCAGTTTGACATTCAATAGTGAGGAATATCGCACCAAAGTCAAAAATAGGCTTGCAAAGAGGGTCCGCTTAACTTGATTTTCAGGTGGCAGAAACCTTTGAGCAGACCAAACTGATTTTCTTGCCCAGTGAAGTCGCACCTTGGCTGGGTAATCCTGGTCCTCTAGAGGACTGGAAAGCCAAAAAGTTTTCTAAGTCCACATTTTTCAGAGATTAAGAGACGCTCTGGACACCTCTAAGGCTCCAAGAACCTCTGGGATGTACTTACGTACGCGCATCCATAGAGGCCACCAGCAGGGTCCAGTCCTCTTTCAGTGGCAACAGATCTCTGGTCGCTCCAGGAAAAGGGTCCCTTGCATCGTCTAATGCCCCTGTAGCCACAAAGAATGTCAGCAAACTGCCCCTTCCCCCTAGATATATATATATATATATATCCATCCCAGGCGGGGGGAGCGTTCTCTAGCTGGCGGCGAGGATTGGGACAACCTCGCTATACTTTTTAGATCAAGTTCCTCATCAAAGAAGACGCCGCACACCACTTCATACTTGGTTTTTGTGCTTTATTTTTCTGTAGGTTTCTCCCACCTACGCGTTTCGGACTTTACCAGTCACCGAAATACAAGAGAGAAAACAACGTAAATTCAGGCGTGACGAAGCTGATTTTGAAAATGGACCATTTTCACATTCGCTAAAAGATTTGAGGCTTTATAAAAACAGAAACAAACAGTGACACAAACCTCAGATAGTACAACCTCACAAAGTGAGCCTGAATCAGAAGTTAGTGATGGCGAGCAAATGGCAGCGGGTTTCAGGAAGTTTTCTTTTTTAGAGGAGATGGAGATCCTCTACAAGGACCAACAAACACCAAAAACAGCAGGAAGAGGCAGAGGAAATCAACCAACATGAGGAGGAGGAAGAGGACAAATGACGAGTACAAACCAAGGAGGAAAACCAGGAGAAGCAGGAAATCGAAGATATCCGCTGCGCAACAGGACAGCGTCCAAGAAAAATTGAAAACAAAAAACAAAGCTTCAAAAATGGATCCCAAAGTCATTGTCAATCTATCGGATCACCAGTTGACTGAATTTGAAACAGCTGTCTTAAGTAAAGGATTATCTTTTTGTCCTGACAAACATCAGGACGAAGTTGAAACTAGAATTGATGTATACAAATATATACGTAAATTAAAATTAAAAAAATTCTTCTTCAGGAAAAGAAAAGAGGCAACTGAACCAAGTACACCACAGCCTGAAACATTCACGCTAGCTGATGCAGCAAGCCTGGAGACAGCATACCAACTAACACATCAGATAGATGACACAGATATGAGCAACACTCAAATGATAACTGACATGGGAATCCATATGGCATCACGTTCAAAAAACAATTTTAAAAGAAAATCTAAATTTTGCCCCATAATACATCCTGGAAATCGTATAGATGTATACCATGATCTAGTGATTGCAGAACTAGAAATGATGACAAATGTGAAGAACAAGAAAGAGAATGTAAGCAAACAAGAACGAGCTGCTCTGAAGGCGTTGCAACTAAACCCCCTCATTGAAATCAAATCAGCGGATAAGGGGGGAAACATAGTCATTCCGAATAAAGTAGACTATGTAAAAGAAGCTGATCGGCAACTTAATGATCGAACCAACTACGAATTACTGCTGACGAATCCAAGTTTCAATGTGATGCAAACATTGCATAAGAAAATTAATGAATGGCATGGTAAGGGCTTACTAAGTAAGGAAGAAAAAGACTTTCTGACAGTATTACACCCCATAGCACCGACAATGTATTTCTTACCAAAGATCCATAAGACTTTCCACAACCCGCCCGCAAGACCGATAATTTCAAGCTGTGGATCTTTATGTGAAAACGTATGTTGATTACTTCTTGGCACCTATTGTCCCTTCCCTAAGTTAATTTATCAAAGACACTGGGGATTATCTCCGAAACATCATGAACACCCATTGGCATAAGGAATAATGGTTGGCAACAATAGATGTTGTATCTTTATATACATCGATACAACATCATGTGGGACTTCAAGCGATAAAATACTTCTTACAACAGCGTCCAATCTCAGAAATAAGACACACGAACATGTTGATAGAGATGATAACATTCCGCTTGACCAATAACATTTTCCTTTTCAACAAACATCTCTACACCCAAGTTTGTGGATGTGCAATGGGGGTTTCATTTTCCCCAAGCTATGCCAATCTCACCATGGGATGGTGGGAGAAAAACATAGCTTGGGGAGAAATACATGAACAATACACCACGGATGTGGTATTATGGTTTAGTTTCAATTATTTAAAATCATTACAGTAAAAATAAAATAAAATACTAAAAAGAAATAAAATGAAATAAGGCAAAGAAAAAAAAGAAGAAAAAAAACTAAAATTGGGTCCCACCCCCCCCCCCATATTTTTTACCCTCCCCTGCCGCCTCCCACCCCGCCGAACTGCGTGTCTTTCAAGCCCTATTTCTGACAGTCCGGTCCTGTGGTGCCAGGTCCCTTTTTGCCTTCAGCTCATGGAGCTTGATTTTGCTTCGGCAGAAGATCATCGGGATGGCTCCTCAGTGACTTCGGATTGTTACTGAAGCACATCGTTTGCCTGTTTCTGCCTCTATGTTGTTCGTACTTATGGTAAAGCACTCGCCCCTAGGGCCAGTCTGATGTGATGAATGAATTTTGCTGCTCTGGCGAGGGAGTGGGCTGTTATTTCTGAGAAGCACCAATCTGATGCCTCCCTGCATGTTCTGATGCCAAGGTTTCTGAAGATGGGGCGAAGCATCCTTTGTCGCTCGTTGATTAGTTTGGGGCAGCAACATAGTAAGTGGAGCCAGGATTCCTTTTGGTAATTGCAAAGGCGACAAGAGGAAGCACCAGCTGCGTGTGCCCATTCAGGATTGAGGTCCGATGTTCTTAAGGCCACTAGTCTCATAAAAAGAATTTTCCGACGGCCTGGGCCCTTGGTTCTTCATTTAGATATGGTTGGGCTTTTCCCATGATGTAAGATTTGTTCAGTGCCTTAGTAAGGGTGTTCTGGCGAAGAGCGTTTAGATCCAGTTCGAACGAAATAGAGCGGACCTGCCGTCTCATGCTGTTTAACCAGGTCTTGTGCAGGATTTCTGTTAGGCACAGGCTTTGTGGTTCAATGTTAAGGGTCTCTATTGCTATACCCAGCTTGATGTGCCAGGGGGAATCCTTTTCTCTAAAGATTGTTTCCAGATGATGTTTAAGAGAGTCTTGGGGTGCTTTCAGGACTCTGATGTAGTACTTAATTAGGTCCCCCTGAAGTGCCAGTTCTGGTCTGCTGAGCCCTAGTTCCAGCCGTAATCTAGTGTTCCTTGCATACCTTGGTGTTTGCAGCACGATTTTGTGTGCTTTGACCTGCGCTGCTGATATGAGTTTGTCAAGGTCTCCTGGGAATGCCAGATGCCCGTAGTTGATGGCCGGGATTAATTTAGCCTTAAGGACCTTCAGCATGGGTTCCGCTGTGGGGCTAGTTAAACGTTGGCTGAGGCGTCTCATTGATAAGAGTGCGCTCTTGATTTTGACAGTTAGATGTTTTGCTTGAGTTGCCTATGTTGCCCTCTCATGCAGCCAAACCCCAAGATAGTTATAGGCTGTGGTAGTGCCAATTTGAAGATCACCCAAGGTCCAGCGTGCCTGCTTTTTGTGAGGGTATCTGCCGAATACCATTATCTTTGTTTTGCTTTGGCTGACTGTTAAATGGTTTTCCTTATTGTACTTCCCCAGCTCTTTTAGTGCTCTTTGGAGGCCCACCCTTGTATGATCCATCACTACGGTGTCGTCTGCATACTGAAGGATTGCAAGTCTTACCGTTCCCACTTTAGGTGGAACTAGACTTGCCTCTTTCAGGGCTCCCCCCATGTCGGCTGTGTAAAGATTGAATAGTAGGGGGGCTAAAACACAGCCCTGCTTCAGACCGTTGTTGGTTTGCACTCTTGCAGATAACGCTGTGGGGCTTAACTTAACTTGTACCCAAGTCCCCTCATAAAGGGATATGATGGCTTTCAGTAGCTTTGATGGAACTGTGGTATTATGGCTGAGATTTATCGACGATCTCTTCGTCCTCTGGAAAGGTCCTAAGCAAAGACTGGTCAAATACATTGATGCCCAGAATCAAATTGAAGTAGGTTTGAAATTCACCTATAATATTCAGAAACAAGAAATTGACTTCTTAGATACCAAGGTCTATATAAAAAATAACAAACTGGAAACAACAGTTTTCAGAAAAAAGACCTCTACCAACAGTGTCCTTTTTGGTACTAGCTTTCATCCGACGTCCCTAAAACGAAGCATCCCGTACGGAGAGTTTCTCCGAATGAGACGAAATTGTTCTGAACAGCTCGAAATGGAGACAAAATTTGCAGAAACAAAAGATCGTTTCACTGCCCTTGGATACAAACATTCAGACATACAGGGGGAACAAAGAGCGAGAAATAAAACAAGAACAGAAACACTTATACCAAAACCCAGAGAGAGCCAAATGAATGATGAAAAACCACGAATGATTCTTACGTATTTAAAAGAAAGCTTTAAGATAAGACAAATCCTGACAAAATACTGGAGTGTGCTCAAAAAAGACACTGAAATTGGAACATTAATAGGAGAAAGACCACTAATCACATTCCGAAAAGCACCTTCAATACAAGATACTGTGGTCAACAGCCATTTTTGGATAATCAAACCCTTGACGTGGCTAGATAAGAGACAGTTGGGGTTTTCAAAATGTCCAACATGCAAAGCATGTAAGATTGATAAAAATCTTAAAAGCTTGACAGATCCAAAAGGACGCAAATTTGAAATTAAAGACAAAATCACACGCGAATCACAATTCGTTGTATATCAACTACAATGCTTCTGTGGGAAAAAATATATTGGGTCAACAACGTGTGCTCTAAAAAAGCGAATATTGGAGCACATCCGCTCAATAACCAATGATGACTTCAGCTATGCGATAGCTAAACATCTGAAAACACACCCTGGAAAGACTTGGAAGGATGTTACATATTCAGGCATAGCTGTGATTAATGAAGATGAGAGAGGCGGAGATCGAATCACAAAGTTACGACGTCTTGAATCCAAATTAATAATCAGATTTAAAACAAAGACCCCGATGGGTTTGAATGAGGATGATGAGATGTATGTGCATCTGTAAAAATGCACAAATGAACATTATAGGAGACTGAAAAAGCGAATATCAGGGACATATGATTTATTGGTGTAATTATGACAAGTGTAAAGTCTAATCAAGTATAAGACCCAGAATTCAAAGTATTTTTCATGCACAGTATGAGTTAATGTGTAACATAAGCAGAATGGTGTAAATTTTATTTATCAAAATGCCAAGGGTTTGCAAGTTAAATCTGCTCATTGGGTCAAGTTAAAATAAGGCACTCAGCCACAAACCTAACTAAGGGACATCATGCAAGAATGTATACTGTCCATCGCTGAAAACTGATTTTTACATACTACATGTAGAAACAGATCACTATTAGTGTAAATTTCACCAATATCTACCCTAATCGAAATGCAAAGATTAAACTTGCTGACTCAAGACATGATGATAATTGTTGAAAAACAACGTAAAACTGCAATTGCCTACGACACCCACAATGCATCGTAACTGGCTATGTGGGTTTTCTAGTATAAATATGCAAAACAAACAAAGGACTACTGTTTGTATACCGTGATCAGGGACTGGTAAAGTCCAAAACGCGTAGGTGGGAGAAACCTACAGAGAAATAAAGCACAAAAACCAACTATGAAGTGGTGCGCGGCGTCTTCTTTGATGAGGAACTTGATGTAAAAAATATATATATATATATATATATATATATATATTTATTTATTTATTTATTTATTTATTTATTTCCCAAGCCAGAGATAGCAAAATGAATTTATTGATCTGCACTTAATTTTTCCACATGGGGCAGTTAATGTAGAGACGTGGCAGCATTACATTTCTACATGCCCAAATTTTAAATCACATGACCCCTACCATGTGCGATAGGGGTGATTACATCATATTTAAAAAGAAAGCTTTTCGGGTCACACTTTTATTTTGACAGGCTGACTGCAGAATGCGAACTGCTGCAGTCAGGTTACATTGGTAAGCCTAAGCCATATTTTCTTTGACACACTAGTGGATTACACAGTAAGTTCAGCAGTCCACATCTGACATTGCTGTCGTTTTTACACCATATAGTATGGACTTACAGGAGAGTTGAATATGACAGTCCGGGTTAGCTATGTTTACATGTTTTATGGGTTAGAACACATACTGGGCATTGGACATCGGTTCCTCAATTTTCAGAATCTAAAGACCAGTAATAAAGTTCATTAAAAAAAGGAGTAGCCATGAAAAAGGGGTCTTTTCTCATAGAGTGTGACGCCTTTTGTTTTTGGTTATGAAAACTTGTTTGAAGAGCCTCAGCCCATTAACTTATCCTGGGGTGGTACCCAAAACTGATCCAGGTAAAAAACATGTGTTAGAGATTTCTCACATCTGTATCCTTGCACATCCTAAATGCCTTTTTGCCAGAAAAGCTCTTGCAGCAGATTACTTACTGAAGCACTCTAGAAGATCGCAGAGTTGACCAGAATCAAGCTACTGTGACTGGACTGCAGGCCAGTGTGCTGAGAATCTAGTGGCAGGCATTACGGAACTATAATAATGTTTAGGGCCATATATCGGCTCCAAAAGAAGTTTGCACCTTCTGATCTTTGTGTCTATTTTATTTTGAGTTAAACTATCTATTGACCTGTTAAAGAAAATGAGTACTTTAGCTTTGACAATAGAAACATTTAACATTTCAAGTGTTACCTAGTGTGTGAGTCTCTGATCCACTCTGTCTCTTGGGGTATGTTCTGTCTGCATGCCCTTACTACTGTGAGAGAGTCAAATGCCCAAAAGGAATAACTTGGAGTTCAGCAGTGCTGTGGCCCTGGGACACAAGTTGTAAACAAAATTGCTCACATAGGCTACTGACCAGTAAGCACAGATTGCCCTGGGAACCCAAGGAAAAGCAGTATCCAGTGCCCTGTATGCTTTGTGTTCATTTTGCACACAGTTTTAGGGTGTTGCCTGATGTATTCAACTGGATATCCATGTCCTCTAAAGGTCTAAGCAACTCCTCCTCCTAGACTGGCATCTTTATGTATTTTATTTATATTTGTGGGCAAAGATTTGATCATCCTGCAAACACAATGGAGTTTGGGAGAAGCCAATGTCAAAAGGCTCCCGTCTTTTTGTGAATTCGGTAGAAGACCAAGCTGACCAAACACTCCTGCCTTGAATTACCTCATCCTGCATTTGTCTCTGTTATTTTAGATCCAGCAGCTTTGAATGACAGACTGAGATGAACGCCTCACCTGTCTAATATTATGTTAAGTTATATTGATTTGTATAGCGCACTAATCACCCGAGAGGGTATCCAGGCACTTAGGCGGGTGTGTATGTGTGATGTCCCCAAGGTGCTTATACGAAGAACCAGTTCTTCAGCTTCTTGCGGAACTCAAGAAGTGAGTATGAGGCTCTGATATGTTGATGTAGGTCGGTCCATGTCTTGGGTGTGATATAGGAGAATGAGTGACTTCCAGTTTTGCTTTTGTGGATGCCGAGAACGTGTGAGAGTGAGACCGAGCATAGGCAGCTGGTGGGTTGGTGAAAGTGTATGTGGCTACTTAGCAATTCTGGTCCTGTGTTGTGTAGGGCTTTGTATGTGTACATGAGTAGTTTAGATCAACATCTTTTGTAAATTGGGAGCCAGTGAAGCATCTGGACATTTGGTGTGATGTTGGTGGGGCATAGGAGGTCGAGTATGAGTCTTGCTGTGGTGTTCTGGATGGTCTGGAGTCTGTCTAAGAGTTGTATCGAGAGTCCGGCATAGAAAGTGTTGCCATAGTCCAGTCTTCTGGTGATAAGTACTTGCGTGACAGTCCGTCTGGTGTTCTGAGGCAACTTTTTGCAGGTCTTTCGTAGCATGCGTAGGATGTGGAAGCAGAAGGCGCACTCCGCTTTCACTTGAGCCGTCATGTTGAGTTTGTCGTCTAGGATGAGCCGTAGATTTCTTGCATGCTCTGTGGGTGTGGGTCCTCTCTCCTACTGGGAGTCTCATAGTGAGGTCTTGTTGCCAAAGACCAGTATTTCATTCTTATTGGAGTTGAGCTGCAGGCAGTTGGTTCACATTCACTCGGCTATCATAGTCATGCAGTTATGAATTTGGTCCTGCTGGTTGTTATGTTGTCCGTTAGGGCGAGGATGAGTTGGGTGTCATCTGAGAAGGATATGACGGTGATGTCTTGCAATCGGATGATGCTGGTGAGTGGGGTCATCGACAAATCTTGCAAATATTAATGGTGCGTTCTTAGTTTCATAGGGGATAGTCATATTCTCTCGATGCTCCATGTGTACACAGGGACCCTGCTACTGGGGCAATCTGCTGGACAGCAGTATGCTGTCACATGAGCGTGCATCTAATTCAAGTGGAGAAGGACAGATTTATGTGACACGCCTTGAGCTTACTTCAGTACAGTGTGACCTTTGCTGTTCATCAGGAAATGGGTCTGGGTTGTTTTTTTAGAGAAAATAATAATCTGGGTCCCACTAAAATTTACTGGATTAATCCTAGAAGACATTAACCTACCTGGAAAATTCACTGTTAATTCCGTCGCTATTTTATGTGAAACAAACTCCGTAGACTCCAGGATGTGAAGAGGCATAACTCACCTAGATAGAATTGCCTCCTCTCACAAGATTATGGTTGTGTTATATTTTACAAGTGTTAAACCTAATTGATAAATTGAGGAGCTATGGAAAACATTTGTAAAATCTTTTACTGACAACAGGATGGGGTTGGAGCAATCTTAAGGTTTGGTATCGATTTGGTATGGTTACGGGTATATTGAGTTTCCTATAAGCTAGCTGTCCGGAAGAAATGTGCCTGCCTTCTACTTGTGATGGCTTGTCAATACACAAAAAAATGCATTTCTCTTCTTTTGTAAGACATATGACTAAGCTATGAAGAGATTTCTATGATCATTATTGCTGTCAATTGGTCATAGAGCTGCGTTTTTTAATTCTCTTAATGATGAATGCCCTATTAACTATTGTATTTCTAGATGTGTTAGTGCTTCTCTTAAAGTGAGAAGAGAATTTGGAGATGAAATATAGTAGCTGCTAGGTAGGGATGGGAGATAATTTTTACCTTTTAAATATTATGTAACGTTTGATGATGTAATATTGTAGAAGAATTTGTGGCTATATTATGTGTTTGTTAATAACTGAAATATGACATGTATGATTTTCTGGTGTCGTACCGCAATAAACTGTATTGACTGATTGTACATACCACTTTCTCATCCTTTTGTTTATCACTGTCTGCGCCACAAGTACAATTTCAGATTTAATATTCGCCCTCGTTCTTCTTCTCTGCTCACTAAATTATTCTAAAGCACTGAGGAAACCCCCGCAGGCTTTTATCAATAAGAGGGCGATTCAAGAGTAATCCAATTTATTTCTAATGGAGTAGCTATTTTTCTGTAATTAAAATGGCAATGTAGAATGTATGTTTCATTACCACGATGCAGGGAAAAGGGTGTTTTGATTGTGAATGCCAAAATATGAAAATAAAGATAATGCAGATAACAAATCAAGTGAAAGCTATGGTATCCGGGACAGTCCGCTTCGAACCAATCCTAAAATCAAGAATTATTTAGATTGGAGAAAATTAAAAACACTGTTTCTTTAAAAAAAAAAAAGAAAAAAAAGACTTCCTGTAACAAATTTCTCATTTGATATCTGACTCTTAAGAAGGTTCATAATCCATCAAATGTGGGTTTTCTTCTACCTGTTTAGGGTTGTACTTTGAGAAGACAGAATTTGAGTAGTTCATAAAAGCATAATAATAATGCGTGTGCTTAAATTAAATGATAGGTTTTTATTATAACTAAACTCATTGGTGATTCAATCCTGTGATGCACAGTTTAAACACAGATATCTATCTGGAGTAGGACCTCAACCCACAGAGCTGTCTTATCTCTTGGCATGTTGCACTGTTACTAAGCAGAGAACTTAGTCCAGTGGCAGAACAAGGACCCGTCCCTGCCTACTGTAATAAAAATTGTGAATAGTTGTCCTTATGATGGGCATTAATCTTAGAATTGTAATGACGTAAATATTTGTAATGGGTTCTCCAGGCAGTCTATCCCAGCCATAATAGTAGGCGCCTATGATAGCCCAGGATGTTCATAAAGTCTCTGTCTGTCCTCGGGACATCCCAGCAGGGGAAAGAAGCCCTCTGCCTGTAATGTAATTTTACGGCATCATGTTTTTCTTTGTCTGGGCCTTTGTAATGCTTATTTGCTGTAATAAGATTCATCGGACCCCCTCGGCCAATCAGGAGTTAGATCCCAGGGGCATTAATTAGCCAGCGTGGTTTGACAGCCAGGACATTATCATCCAGTAATGCCCTCCAGGTGTAGTTCTGCATCCCCAGCAGAGAGCGTATAATAGAGCTGTCAGGGCAGTACGTGGAGGTAGCGTCGAACTCGAAGGGATGTATTGTTAATGCTGGATTTCTCCCTCTGAAACTAGGAGCTGAAGTGTAGATTTTTGGGGGAGGGTGACCTGTATTCATTTGGTTTGTTTATATTATTTTCTCTTTTTTTTCTGCTCCTGAGCGATCTATCCACGGACTCTTCCTCCCAGTACAGCTTCAGTATGTCACCGTGTGTAATATTACTAGACTCTCATCTGTACTGACTTTTAAATGGGATATTATATTTCTCTTCGCTCTTTCTCTCTTCCTCACATCCACGCCTCTGGCGTGTCCTGTCCAGTTGAAGGCCAGACCTTGAGCATTGTGTTCTGTTGTATTGTAAGGGGTGCTCTTGGAAGCGCATGCTCGGTTCTGGGGTCTTCTGGACTCGTGTGCCAATATCAGGGATCTTCATCTGAACACAGTGTCCAGCTCAGTGGGTTATAGTTAGGGCTCCTAGTGTTATGGTATTTATTTTTAGGCCATTTCTGTCTGTATTTATCCATATTTCTTTTTTGCCCATTTTATCTGTATTTTATCCATATTTATATTGTGTTTTTCGTATAAATGAAGTTGTAAAACTGTGCATTTCCGTATCTATTTAACTGACAGACTTGCACTCACACTATGATGTCTATCGTTTTTTAGCTATTTAAGCAGCCAAATATTACATAACAGTACATCCACTGGTAAAAACTAGCATTGTACCATAAATGTGTTGACATATTCTGTTATTTAATGAAATTTCATCCTGGTTTTTAATTTACCTTGCTGTCCATCTGCTCAACTGTTGGCCTTTAATTCATGAAAGACTGCACGGAGAAGTACTTAAAAAAGCACAATTTTCTGTATTTATCCACTTTTAAAAATAAATGCAGACAGAAAACACATTGTTTTCTGTCTGTATTTATCTATAAAAAGCCGTAAAAACCGAAAACAGGGAGCCTCAGTTATAGTTGAGTACCAGGGTTCATCCAGACAGTTTTGTCATGTCCTGGTGCTCTGCTCCTGAATATTGCCCACATTTGGAGACATTCATTTGAGTAATGTGATCAGTCCTTGAGGCCACCACAGCTTTGTGAAGAGCTGCGCGTCATGGGTGGTGAATACATCCGTGGCTGCCTCCTGAACAAAGCGGGCTTCTTGGACTTTGAGGGGATATAAGAGTGCATCAGAAGCCGAGATGCATGCTTGCTGAACGATGCATTACAACTATCTTATGAGAGTCCATTGTATTCATATTTACATTTCATTGTATCTTCTTCCCGACAGCTAGAGGCGACACTCATGAATGACCATAGGCAGTACGGTTGTGCGTCACTACGTGCCCCATTATATAATAATGGGGTGACCCATACTAATCCACGGACCTGCTTAATGATCGGTATAGAAAACAATGGTCCTAGACTATTTTGTTTACGAAGGTATTCATTAAGTCAAAATCTATAAACATGGTAGACATAGAAATCAAGTTGCATCATAAATGTACCCCAGTTATTTCTCAATTTAATTAAGTATAGGCTCAAAATGACACACCAACACCATAAAAAGCTCCAATAGTGACGTTTTTTTCACAGTTATTATAACAGATCACTGTAGAGAATGCTTCAAAACAGAAAAGAGGGTTGCCCCAGAGGGAGTGTGAAAAAGGAGGGTGCTCTTGAGAATAGAACAGATATATAGGGACGGAAATCGGAGAGAAATTTAAACAATCAATTATGTATAGTAATGTCCTTAGTAAACTGGTTGTGGTTTACAGTAGCACCAGTCTTACAGTGGGGCCTGTCTCTCATGGATTTGTAAGTCATGTTCTGTTTCTTGATGGTGTACAGAGTATAATCATCTGTAAAAAGGCAAGGCTGAGGTGAAGTAGGGTACAGGCCCCCTAGGGGAAGGTGACGAAGTTTCGACCCTGGCGCATAGAGGGTGATTTGTTTCCTCTGCAGGCAGGTCTACCTCAGGACGGGGAGACAACCTGTGTAAAGGTGGAGTCAGGATTACAGCCCCTCTGCTGGTGGTCCGCTTAATTTCATCGGTGAATAAGACTGGTGCTACTGATAGAGCGCGCAGGTCAAGCAACTAGGAATTTTACCAATACTCACCTGGGCCCATAATACCAGATCGTATACCTTAATATTTATTTTATGAGAACAAAGGAGTTAGGTCCTGGCGGGACTGAGGGAAGGGCTGGACCATTTAAACTATCAGAAACAAAGAAGATGCCCGAACCCTCATATCTTAGTATGGAACTTATTGGATAAAGACCAAGTGCAACTTTATGAAACCTGGTAAGGTACTTTTATTTGTACCTATTACTCTTGTTTTTTAAATTATTTTTTGAAGAAATTTTGTTTTTTGGCAGAAATAGATACACATTTACACACTATTTTACTATTTTGACAAGAAAAAACGAATCAAAACAATATCACAGTAACACAGAACAATACACATTAAAAGAAAGCATTTCATCAATATTTGCAAATGAATTCATATTTGTAGACAAACAAAGCAATGTGAAACCAAGAGTAGAAACAGAATATACGGTATTTCAATCAATCTCTCAATGATATAACTTGCTCTTGTAGATGTGCCGACGCGTTTCAGGTTCGAATAGAAAGTTTTCGAACCCTCATCAGGGCTTTGTTATTTGTCTGTGTGGGACACAAAAACAATAAAGTTTTGTTGAAAACCTATTTTCCTCAATCAATTACCTCTCTTATTTGGGAAAATGATAGAGAAAATACCTGTGTCTTTCAGGCAGAACGTATTTTCATTCGTAAACCTGGGGGACGATGCTTCAAGCTTTAATTCTAAAGTGGATGAAGCATGGGTTGTGTCAAAGATTTTGGCTGAGTTTATTAAAATACTTAAAGTACTTTAGGGTACATCCCTTAGTTCTACCTACCTCACTGTGCACCGTCCGGCACCTCGTGAAGGGAGGAGGTTGCGGTCACTAAGACAATGAACCTAATCAAGAAGAGAATACAGTTGTTGTGCGGCTGTTTAGATGTTGGACCAGAACTATATATCATCATTACATAAGCCCCGTACCTTGTGTCTGTATCCAGATTCAAAGCTATTTCCAATCTCTTACTGGCACTCTGTTTTAGAGGGACTACCTGTTTAGAAGAATGAAAACTAATCAACACTCTGGAAACTAAGTGGAAGACCAGCGCGTGTCTATTGGTGTAAACACCCAGTCGTGTGCTGGGCTGAAACGTACCTGGAACACCAACTGGATTCAGGTATTAATTTCGTGCAGCCCACAGGGTGTCCGTGTGTTCCTCTTAGCTCATTGCACACTAAAAGTTAAATTAGAAGCCAGTGAGGGGTGATAAATTATGTGTGCGGTCACTGTTGTGTCACTAGCAGATTAACACAAAAGACGGAAGATTTTCACGTTGGGCTCGGGGGTGGTAACTGGTGAAATGCAGTAGATTATTTTTTGCAGTTGGCTTGTAAAAGGTTTCAGTCTCAAGCCGGTTGCCTTCCCTCTTGATGGTCACATCCAAAAGTGCTGCCCATTGAAGATAGATCTTCCCATCATATTCGAAAAAATTGCGTTTTTCGAATATGATGGGAAGATCTATCTACAAGCAAGAGGGACTTCGATGGGCAGCACTTTTGCCCCATCGGTGGCGGGGCTCTACGTTTTCGATTTTGAGTCCAAACACATCCTGAACCCAAGGAACCCATACGGCAATAACATCGCCGTATGGCGTCGTTACATAGACGACGTTTTTATGATCTGGCAAGGAGATGAGACCACACTGCTAGATTTCTGTTCCTGGATTAACACTTGCAATGACCACCTGAGATTTACCCACGAACACTCCCAGGACGAACTAACATTCATGGATGTGACCATCAAGAGGGAAGGCAACCGGCTTGAGACTGAAACCTTTTACAAGGCAGCTGCAAAAAATAATCTACTGCATTTCACCAGTTACCACCCCCGAGCCCTACACGAAAATCTTCCGTATGGGCAATATTTGAGGATACGGCGAAATTGCAGTAACTTGTCCACCTACAAACAACAAGCAAGCGCGTTGACTGTCAAATTGGAAAACAGAGTTTACCCGAAGGGGATAATAAACAAAAGTCAAAAGAGGGCCAGAAACCAACACAGGGATGTTCTGTTGGAAGATAACCCCCAACATAAAATGGTGAAATCCCTCTAACATGTGTGACAACGTTCAACTCACTGTCAAATGCAGTGAGCAAGTGCATATCCAGAAACTGGAGAATCATTACCAGCAATAAAACACACTGGCAGAAGCCTCTTTTTTTATATAAAAGGGCTACGAGTCTCAAGGACTCCCTAGTCCATACGCGACCGAGGGAAGAAAGGAACAAAAACCAAACACCAAGTGTTCTCAACGCATGGGGATTACCACCAGTGACAGGACACCACCCATGTGGGAATTGTAATATCTGCCACCTTACTTCACATACCAAGTTCCTTGATCTGACAGATGGCACACGCTGGGAACAACGCGGTCACACTAATTGTAATACCTCGAACGTAGTGTATTTGATTACTTGTAGATGTAGATTACAATATGTGGGAATGACAACCAGACGCATAAAAATCAGAATATGCGAACATCGTAGCAACATACGGTGCAAAAAAGCAACAACAAAATTGACATCCCACTTCCTACAAACCAATCATACACCAAACGATTTAGAATGGACAATCCTTGAACACCTGGAAAATAGTTCTGAATCTTCAATATTCGAGAAAGAACAACGCTGGGTGTATCGCCTAGGCACTAACAAAACGGGCCTCAATGATGAGATACCATGGGGCAGTGTGTTGAAATGAGAAGTTAAAATTCTACAGCACCCCCACCACCCCATCTACTGGTTCTCTACACCTGCGATTATTATTTCTGAATAACAATCTGGGATCATTTAGTAACTAACCTACCACCCATAGAGATAGAGTCAGCATCGGAAAGGCCGACATATATCCTCATATGATAAGACCCATCTGGATTTCATCCTTTCTCTCAGAGGTGACGAACCCATTTGTCTATGTTTTAATTATTTCCAGATTATGGGACTGTTATCCTCCTTTAACAGCAGTTTTGTCTTTCCAGACTTTATTGCATGCCCTACGTTTACTTGCTTATTTCTATGAAGTCTACCTTAGTTTGAAATCAATCACAACCTTTTTTGGATAACTCTCCCTCTGGAAATACCAACAATCAGGGCGGGTCTAACTACTAATTCCCACTTTGTTTCGGGTCTGAGACGTCTGAGCGCGTCACCCAGGGTTCGAAATTAGTTACTCTACCTTCACCCATACAACAGCATAAAGCCCTCTGGAAATACCAACAATCAGGGCGGGTCCAGCTGCTAATTCCCATTCTTTTGGAACTTTGTTTCGGGTCTGAGACGTCTGAGTGCGTCACCCAGGGGTCGAAATTAGTCACTCTACCTTCACCCATGCAGCAGTATAAAGCCCAGCTTTTTAGAATTAATTTGGGAAAATTAACCCGTATCACATCTATGCCCGAACCGGGGTTCGGACCGGCATTCATAATCCTCTTGCCGGGTCCCCGTACTTGCTAGGCATCTGGGCGTGTCACTCAGCCCTCAGCGTCATTCACCCACGAGGGCCCGCCCAGCCATTCACAGGCTGTCTCGGGTCTGAAGAGACGTCTTGAGCGTCACTGGGCTCGTAACTAGCCTTTTCTTTCTTACCTGTTTAACAATAAAAATCTGACTAATTGTACTATTAGTAAGTGCGATTCAACCCGCGATACATCTGGATCAGAACCGGGATTCGATCCAGTATCCCCAATCATTTTCCGGGTCCTTGCACCTTTAAGGTATTTCGATGCATCTCTTTGCCTATAACGTCACTGACCCACGAGGGCCCGCCCAACCAATCAGCAATTTTGCTTTTTAAACCAACTCCTCTTCAGCTCCGGGACTCCCGGAAGACAGCAGCCGAGAGAGCAGGTATACTGAGGGGAGCCGCGGCTGTCCAAGTAAGTCCTCTCCGCCGCTCCCCCCGCGATCCTTCGAACCTCAGAATACTTGACCCGTATTGACCCCCAGCGGGTCCCCCCTCCTTTCTTCTATTAGATGTACACCGCGTGAAGATGTCCCACGCTGTCTTTTCCGAAGGGGCGTGATTATGCCTCGTATGAAGTGAGTTTCCGAGAATTTGCATGAGAACGTTGTTTGTTCTGTATCTCTCCCGTCTTTAGAGGGGAGTTCCCTGCTAACTCCATGTTTGGTGATTCTATCCTGCGTGAAAGACTAATACAGAACGTCTTTGAAGCACTGCACTCTTTATCTAACGTTTCACGACTGAGAAACGATAAGCACATTTTTACCATGACTTCATAGCCAAGTAATTACTTGACACCGGTCCTATTATGTGAACGGTCATTCTAGTCAGCCGGGGTGCACCCACAACCAGAGTCTGGGGCAGCACCTCACAGCTGGTGTGATATAAATTTAGTATCACGCCTGTACCTGCACATACATAAAACTGCATTTCTTTGAAGAGATTAACCATGCAATATCTCCTCATGTATGTTTTTTGTCTGTCTTCTCTCTCCCTACAGGATTTTTTCATATCCCTACTGAATTTGTAGGGGTTATTGACGGAAATTATCCGATCATTCCACACTGTATATATTGTTTATATTTTTCACATTTAGAGCCTCTCGGGAGGGTACGCCTTAGCGCGCGCACACCACCGGAGGACTTTTGCTTAGGTCCTGAAGAATGCTGAGCTAAAAGCAATTTAACAGCAGAAACATGTTGACCAATGTTTGATCCTAATTAGGACTCCGGTTCCTTAACTTAGAACCTGGGGAGTCCGCCCACTTTGTTTTTATCTAATGCAAGTTGGCCATTATTAAAGATTTTTGTAAAGGCACAACGTTTGTATTTTTTAATACACTCACACATTCAAGTTTAGTCACCTCCTAATTTGGGCACTGTTGCACTCACCACCTCCTGTTCCGCTGTAACCAGGCGTTGTAGCACGCTGGGGAGACATTCGGTCACCCCAGCGGGGACCCAATGATGAAGCATGTCACCAACTAGTGGTGAGTGACGGTCCTTCTAATAAATAAGGTTATTTCCCTCCCTTGTACACCGGGTGACCTACAAGCCCACCAGGCTTCTTCCCTTGAGGAGGACCTAACAGGGCATACACAGGGAGAGTATTCGCTGTGTGCACGCACGTGTGTGAGCATTGATCGCATTTGCGGCACATAGCGGATTATCACTACACCTCACTAGTTCATTTTTGTTATCACAGTCACTCCTTTGTTGTTAATACAGATTCGTTGGGGTATAGGAGTGCCTATTTACGCCCTACCTCTCTTGTTGATATTGACCCTCCTATACCAAATAACCATCTTTGACACTAGGAACCTAAACACATTGGATCAGGGAGTTGAGTTAAAGGAAAGGCACTCAAAACATTATAACAATTTGTACTTCTAAAATAACCACAGACTCCGGGTAGGTTTAAACTTTTATCTCATCATCATCATCATCATCATATGTCATGAGCCACAAGTTAAATGCGATAAGACTATCAATAATCAAAATCAGAAACAGTGTATAGCTATGATAAAGATAGAGTATGCTAATCATTTAGAAACTTAGAAATAAAGGGAAGGTAAAACAAGGAACATACTAATTTTAGAACACAGACTTTCGCAACTTGATTAAAGGAGGGTAAAGAAAGGGAGCATACTAATAACCAATCTCATTTACCAAGGGACGGGGAAAGAAAAGGAACATATGCAATCAAAAACCTTTGCAAATTCGGGAAGGTGAGAAAAGGAATGCAAGTTAATTTACAATCACCCACACAGACTTATATTTACCTAGGATAGAGTGAAGACCAACCCTGGCCACGGGTCAGTTGGAAAGGACAGGAGGGACCCCAAAGACTTCCATGCCAGTAGGTGCAGCTCATGGACAATCAGGACAGGATAACCCCAGAATTTGGATCAGGACCAGTTCACCAAAGGTTAAGACCAACACCCGCAGCTTCGGTTGCAACGCCTGCGCTACTCCCTATCTGCAAGGAATCTGCCAAAACCCCAATTGGGTTATAACTTTTATCAGCAAAGTGCTTCGCCAGCACTTTCACTTCCCAAAAACCCTGTTTGGGTTCTCGAACCTCCCAACAGAGTGCTCCGCAGCTCTCTGTTTTCAGTCACCTATTGAGTGCGTTGGGTCAGTGACAGGTCAGCTATTCGGACAAGTCAGACAATTTCTCTAGCTAAACCTACTCTAATCATACTGTTTTTCAGGTCAGTGTATCACCCCCCAATGTTGCAAGTGTAAGGATCCCCAATTTTGATTGGTCAAAGGAGGAGGACAGGTCATCACACCACCTAAATTTGAGACTTTCTCAGATTCCTTATTCAAATCCTTTTTCCGCCCCTTAACCACATCGCTGCTGTGGTTATTTTTCCCCTGTGCTGAAAATTGCCAATTTGCTGGTGTCATGACGAGCTCAGCTCGTCATCAGCACAGCTCAACTGTGCCTCATGACGAGCTGAGCTCGTCATGAGCATGGAAGGGGTTAAATTTCAGGTTCTCATGACATATGCCTTTCGGTTAACAATGGTGAATATAACATTGAATACAATTGTAACAAATTTCAGTACAGTTCAGCTCCTTCTAGCTAGGTCGCAGGTCGGGTTCCCAGGCGCATCTTGGCTGTTGTTGCCAATCCAATCCAAAAATTCTTTATTTCGGTCATTTAGACCATAAAAGATACAATACAAAACACAATAAAATAAGCTTAACTATTGTAAACACATTTCATACAATTCATACAATTGATTTCCTGAATAGTCAAGGCATAAAAAGGATTAAAAACAGTTGATAGCATTGTCCACACATTAGAGGATTTTTTTCTTCCTTATCTGCCACATAGCCATTAAAAATTTAGCAACCGCAAACACAATGTGGGACAGAGTACTGGTTTTCAGTACTCTGTACGCATGCAGATAATTCTTGAATCCCAGGTTTCTGCAGAGCGGCGCCAGCCAATATTTTCTGGGTTTATTATAGGCAGGACAGACAAACATTATGTGGGTTTCATCTTCCTCAAAAGTGTTACAGCATGGGCAAATTTTGTCGTTACCCTTTAACCATTTACAAGTGAAGGTTTTAATGGGCAGAGTGCCTAGCCTCCATTGTATAAACAATTTTCTCGACAAAATTGGAAAGATAAAATCCATAAAAGTTTCAAATACGTATGAATTTTTGGATTCCAGGAAACGATAAGTTAGGGTGCCGCTGTTTCGTGCAGACAACAGCAGTGCTAATCTTTTTTCCTTGTGGGTTTGGACCAGACATTTACGGGAAACACTTCGGCAGGCATGTTCAGGATCCTCCCATAACTCAGACAGATTCAAGGAGTACAGTTCTTTTTTTACCAAAGCAAGCCAGGGGATTTTATTGCATTGGTTCAGGTTCATGACATGAATAAGGTCTTGCCTGTAATGAACAAGTTCGTTAGTAGACCAAAGCCTATGCCAGAACCTCAATGGCTTTGACTCTAGCTCCTCAGCAATAGAAGGGAGGCCCATGTCTAGTCTTAAAGGCAAGAGCGGTGTGCCTCGAGGAAGGGCCAAGACGTGTCTGAGGAAATTATTTTCCACTCTTGCTAAATCTTGGCCTGCTTTATACCCCCATAATTCACTCCCGTAGGTTGCAGCTGCCTTGGCTTGGGTTTTGTACGTTTCAACTGCCGGACTGATGGGCTTGAAGGTTGAGGTGTTTACAACCTTCAAAATTGCGCCCGACAGCTGGGACAACTTAAGCCGAGATCTTACTATCTGGGGGTCTCAGGATAAGTTTTCATGTAGTGTTACCCCCAAGTACAGAAAAGTTGTTACCCTCTCAAGGCTGGCTGTACCCAAGGTAGGGTTAGGTCTGGCTTTTTTTGGAGGATTAAATATCATGAATTTGGTCTTTTCTGTATTGATCTCTAGACCATGTTGTCTACAGAAAAGACCAAATCCATCCAAGATCCTTTGAATCCCCATCGGGGATTTAGAAAGCAGGAGGGTGTCGTCGGCAAACATGATAGCCGGCACCCTCCTGCCTGCCAGACAAGGGGCGTCATTGTCCCTAACATTGCCAAGGTTGGAAATAACACTGTTGATAAAAAGGCAAAACAGGGTCGGCGCCAAGACGCAACCCTGCCTCACCCCCCTATGAACAGGGAACCTAGATGACAGGGCACCATCCCTCCCGCACCTGACCTGCGCATAATTATTGTTGTGGAGCCTAATTATGGCATTTAATAACTGGGCAAGTACCCCCAGCTTCCTCAGGACCTCCCACAATTTCTTGCGTGGGACCAGGTCAAAGGCTGACCTCAGGTCCACGAACACCATGTACAGCCTCCCCCCCCCAATCCTCACCGTTTTCCAGTACAGCAGGACGAGGCGGAAAATCTGGTCCATGGTGGACGTGTTTTTCCTGAAGCCAGCCTGGAGGGGACTCAGAATTTCATTGTCCTCCACCCAATCTAAAAGGTGGTTCAGGAGAAGGCGAGCGAATAGCTTTTGGGGGACGTCTATAAGACTAATCTGCCTGTAGTTGGCTGGGAGCAGAGGAGAGCCCTTCTTATATATAGGCACAATCTCCGCCCCCAGCCAAGTACAGGGGATCTCCATACCACCTAAGATGGCATTAAAAAGAATAAGGAGGTAAGGGCCCCAGATCTCAGGATGGTGTCTAAAGAGATCACCAGGTAGTCTGTCTAGACCCGGGGCCTTCCCCATCGCCAGTCTCTCTATTGCACTAACCACCTCGCCAAGGGTGAATTCCAGGGCAGCTACGGAAGTCGGAGAGTCCTCAAGGGCCGCATCGTTAGCTAATGGTGTGGTGACTTGGTATAGTGTGCCAAAGTGGGCCTCCCAGACAGAGGAGGCAATATTGGGCTCCACTGCTGCTTTGGCTTCACCTGTACCAGTATTTACCAGGGACCATAATTTCCTAGATGCTTTTACTTCTAAAGCATTAGAAAGTTCGTGCCATCGGTTCCAATCCCACTCCGACCTTGCCGTTGCCATGGCCGCTTTATAGTCCCTCCTTTTAGTCCAGCAACCTTAACCTTATTTGAGCCTGATTTGATTGTGGCAATTAGCTCAGTCTTAATCTTCTTACATGAGGAGTTGTACCAGGATGGGGTTCGAGTCTTTTTTCTGCATGTTGCTACCACTGGATAGAAGACCTCTGCAAGACCTCCCACTAGTTCAGCATGAATTTGAGCTAATTTCTTGTTATAGTCTATGGGACTAGATTGTTCAATTAGTTCATCCACTTCTTTAAACCTGGGGAGTGCTATTTCATATATTTTATTCATACTACCTTCCGCATTTAACAGCTTCCCCCATTTAACTCGGCGCCTGTTTGAGGTGAGAACCAAGTTCCCAGGGTCAGCACTAGAGGTGGAAGCTAACGACCCAACGACAGGTGCAGGGTGTTGCATCTATAGTAGGAGCGCATTGTGGTCACTATCCATTCTAGGAACCACCCTAAAGTCCTGGACTTTGGGCCACATGCCAATATCTATAAAAATATAGTCTAGCCTCGACTCATGATCCTTCCTGTTGAAGGTAAACAATGACGGGCTGTCGGACGGGGTGTGTCCGTTACAGGCCCTTATTGCGAAATTTAAAGTAAGGGACATAATCTGTACTGCGAGCGGGGACCAGGATTTAGGGTGGGGGGATAAGCATGGTGGAACTCCCCAAAAATCATCCTCAGTAGTGAGGGTGCCCTCCTTTAGTCCTTCTAAGGGTTCAAAGTGGCAGTTGAAATCCCCACCCATCACTACCTTATAGTCACCTGACAATTGGCCCAAAAAGGATGATAGGTCTTCAAGAGTGGGTGATTCCATGGCCACACCAATGGGGCGTGAATATACATTAATAATAGCCAGAGTTATTGGGCCAGGCCACTTGAGCAGCACACACTGAATGTCCTGCGAAAACGTAGGTATATTTTCCGCATAGCATCCAATGTGGCTAGCTACCCAAATCGCCAGACCACCCGAAGGCCTCCCCTTACCACTCCACCTGGCCGGGATTTCAAAAGTTTCATAACCCGTTCTACTCAGGGGTTCCCTAGCCCACGTCTCCTGGAAGAGGCAGACATCACTGCCTCCTATTAGGAGATCCCAATCAGATGTATGTACCTTATTTGCAATCCCCGCCACGTTCCATGAGAGGACCTTCAAACATTGAATACAAGCCCCTACTCCTGCCTCGTCAGATGTATCCATAGATGGATCGACAGTTTCCGGGACAGTTAGGGCAGCTAGTGTGGGAATCGGATCACACACGGGTACAGATGTTAAATTAGTACCCGATGTACTCTGAGGTAAAGTAGCTACATGGCCCCTGGGGCTGTCAAGAGTTAGACTACTCCTTAAAGGAGGTTCCAGTTTCCGGGGAGTAATCTCACAAGCAGCTCTCGCCATCCCTGGACTTGCATACTCATTGACAATATTTTGATATACCTGTCGGGACGCACCCTTTTGTGGTCAATCGACATGATCAAGGCAGGAAAATCTATTTGGATGCATATAGTTACCATAACATTATGCTTGGGCCTGTACCGTGACCCATCCACTGCATAGCCCACACTAGTCCAGCCATCGTCCCTCCTCATAGTTGGATTGCGGGCATTTGGATAAAAGTAAGAGAGGGGGACCAATTCGATAGAGGTATTACCTGCGCTGCCAAGCCAATTGCAAATGTAGGGGGCAACCAGTGGGCTCTTGAAGCTGACAATTATACAGTCTCCCACACATTTCTTTGAGGTGAACCCCACCCATGGGACCCTTCTAACCATAAGAACATCTCCTTTTAGGTTGGGTGGGAGTGGCCTATGGATATTTAACCAGCTGATTACCTTGTTACGTAGGGAATCCTGCGGTTCCATTACGCCACCGGTAAGCTCTGGTACCCCCATCAGGATCACGGTGTAGGCTGCTGCCTCAGGGGGCAAATTTACTGCCTTACGCCTGGTGTTAGGGCTAATCGGCTGGTTAGGACAGTTAGTTGCCCCATTGGTTGGTCTCTCCTGACTGGATTGATTTGGTGGAGCAGATTGTTTTGACCTCCTGGGAGCAGGTACCGGGGGCCTCGTCCTTTGAGCTACTAATGGTGCAGGTTGTGGGACAAGTACTGCGCTATTGTTGGAGGATTCCCCTGTCTGGAATGTTAGTGAATTAGGAACCTGGGTGGTTATGGCAGAGGATGAGTGAATAATCACAGCACTAGACCCAGGAGCCCTTTGTGAATCTACTCCTAACCCAGAAACAACACCATTATTAATACTCAATTTTTCTATGGCTGTCAGTCTGGCCTCTATTGAATCCAATTTGACTGACAGGGGATTCAAGAGGTTTTTAAAGATATCTGTGAGTGAGCTAATAAGAAGCTCTGCGGTATTGGGGGGAACCCCGCCAAAGATTAAAGGCCCAGTATGCACAGGTAAGGATGAGGCAGATGGGGTGCTAGACGTTTCCATCACATTTCTCGTCAATGATGCACCAGAAGAGGCCACATTATCTACATTATCATCATGAGTGGGCATTATTAGATCAACTTAAGCCCTTTTAGCACCCTTTGGCATCCTTGACCTCTTCCTTTTGGACGCAAGGTCGCCTCTACTACTCTTGTGTTCTGTTGTTACTACTACAGGGACCTCCTCCTGTGCCTCAGACTGTACCAACTCGACATTTGGAGAGAGCTCTACAACCCCAGACAAGCGTAATGAGTCTCTGTCCCTGTGCAAAGTTGATGGTGTCCTTAGTTGTTGTAGGACTGACTCTATAGTCTGGTCAATGCTATCCATAAGAGACAAATGGGTAGCATCAAGCAATAGAGGTGTGCTGGCGTTGATTGATGAGCCCGGAGAAGCCAAGGACAGGTTATCTGCACCCTCCTCAGTTTGTTTTTCTAATACATTAAGACCCTTATTGACCACGAATTGGCCTTGGAGAGAAATTTGTCCATAGTACCTGAAACCATATGAGCTGCGTTGCTTCTTGATTCTCTACTGGCCATTTTGTAGCAGCCGCCTTCAGGACAGGAACCAGCCAGAGATTGAGGACGAAAAGGGCGAGGCGTCAGAGGGGTGGCCCGGTCCGGTCTCTAACGGCCTAAAACGGCCCGCCCTTTGCCCGGGCTTCGCCCCGTGCTCCGTCCCGCGCGCGTCCCGTGATGCGCGTCCCGCGATGCGCGTCTGTGGGCGTAGTTCTATAGCCGCTGCCTGTGGGGGGCGGGGCCAGCCGGGAAGAGTCTCCAGGTGCAGCGTGTGAGCAGCCGCTTCGATTCCTGGGACTCGCAGTCCCGCTGCTGTGCCGTCCGCCGATGTCTCCGCCTTACTGGTCCCCACAGTCCCCACAGCCTCCTTCCACAAGTGAGGTAAAGCACAGGAAAGTTCTACCTCCAACCAACTTCGAGCGGCTCCCGCGCAGCGGGGGCCGCGAGTCGCGGTATAAGCCGGTCAGGCCGGGGGGGCGCGGCCAGCCGGGAAGAGTCTCCAGGTGCGGCGTGTGAGCAGCCGCTTCGATTCCTGGGACTCGCAGTCCCGCTGCTGCGCCATCCGCCGATGTCTCCACCTTACTGGTCCCCACAGTCCCCACAGCCTCCTTCCACAAGTGAAGTAAAGCACAGGAAAGTTCTGCCTCCAACCAACTTCGAGCGGCACAGCTGTTGTTGCCATCTGGCTGGGTTCCAATGCTGCAGAGTTCACTTTTCCTCCACAGTGGGACATGCGTAGAAAGGACTTCCAAAATGGAGTAGTAAGCACCTCCCAGGCCCAAAGATTACGATACATGAAAAGTAAAGGAAACAGTTTTAGAACACAGAATACAATGATTACACTGTATACCATGAATTTCTACTCTATACCCATTACTTTAATATAAACTATAGCATATGATTAACCAGAACGAACAGCTTAGCGGAAGCAGCAATGCAAGCTTCTTGCATGTGAAAACACAGAACAGCCATTTTATCTCTAGTGCGCAGAAGCAACAGATTCCCTTCAAAGCTGCGAGTACGTCATATCACATGAGTATGACAGACGCATGCGCAGTAGAAATTACCGCGTAGCAGCAGCCATTTTAGATGCAAGCGTATTAGGATTAGTAAACACATAAGCAAGCTTCGCTCGGACACCCAAATGGTGTAAGAATATGGGGCAACTTAGTAAGACAGACAAGTTGATTATTCAGTTAGGGTTATTTGAGGTTCGTGAGTACGAGCAAGTTGCTTCACATGCGAATCCTTGCTCAATCACTACTGGAAACCATGACCAGTTTACTAAGGACATTACTATATGTAATTGATTCTTTAAATTGCCCCTGCTGTCAGGCTCAGATGCTATATATCTCTGGAAGTCTACATTTTCTTTCAAGCGTGCATAAGGTGCGACTGACGTCTTTGCCTTCTCTACCTGTCAGTCACTGCCAGAATCTGACTGCAAGGACATTTCTGTATAAGGCGGTTCACCTCTTGGCCTATAGAAACATACTGTACAAATGATTGCTGTGGCTAGAAACCCAGGTGAAAGTCTCCGGCATCCACCAAGTCCACGTTTGGGCGAATAGGAGTCAGTAGTTTCGAGAGTGGAATAAGGCAGTCAGGGATTGGAAAGCCAACTTTTCCATGTCGTGGAGATTGCCAATCAGGGGAAAAGGATGTGGTCTCACGGCTAGAGCTGCCGACTGTGGAGATGGGGAACTGGGTTTGAGCTTTGCCATCTTAACGCATAGGCATGCTGGGCAGTTGCTCGGGCCCCAAGTGCCTAGGGGACCCATGCAGACTAGAATTTACCACTAATTTTCTGGTAAACATTTTTATTCCTTTGAGTGGTTGTTTAGTCGGGGTCTAGTGCACTGCTTTGCCTGGGGGCCTATAATGCTGTGAAGACAACGGTCCCGGCAGGGATGCTCAACATCCTGTGATTCTGGGCAAATCAATTAATCTCCCCATGCTGACCAAAAATTGAATGTGTCTGACTGTAACGTAACTGTAAAGTGCTCCAATACCCTCAGGTCGAGTTCGCGCCATATAAATCTGCAAAAAAAAATCAGGATTTGAAAGACAAGCTGGTTCTTAAAGAGCAACAAGCAAATGAGGAAATAGATAGCATTCGCATTCAGTTGTTTTTTAAGTACAAAGCAACGACAGTAAAACCCAAATATGCAACAAGTTTATTCAGGCATTGGTTTAATTGAATAGCTCTAACTTTTTGTCCAAAGAGCACCCGGCTTCCTTGGCATTTGTTTGGTCTTGCTGGCATCGAGCACTAGTTCCAGTTAGAGGCAGATTGGAGTTGCTGCGAGGGGGAGCGCCATGAAGGATAGAAACTTGTACCTGAAATACTGATGATGAGAGGGTGTCGGGTGCACTCTGGGACAACAGATTAGAGAAGAATGTGGAAAAGTTAAAAAACGTCAACTCCGTGGATTAAAACTTCCTAAATAAGAACGTATATGCATTCGACCCAGAAGCATTGTGTAGTTAAGTGTATACTCTTCCTGAGCACAAGAACTGTGTCCATAAATACTGCCTTGACAGAATGGCGCATAGAATGCAGCCCCTCCCTTACACTGCTTCACACATATGGTAGCATCCTCTGAATGAATAGCACAATTTTGAGGAACATATTAGATCATTTGATCAACAAGGGAAAGTTTTCAGGACCTGGTGTATCAAAGGTCTGGTGCGAGGTATTGGTGGAATGAACAGGGATACAATGGCATAGCAAGGAAAAACACAGACCAAACTTGGAGAATCCGCTAATTACTAAAATATGCTTATCTACGCTAAAAAGGTGCCTGAACAAAAAATAATCCAATAAAGTATTTCTCGTTTTTTCTTAAATATATTTTATTGAAATATTGCAAGATAAATCATAAATATGGATTGCCAGATTGCAAAAGTTAACTCTAAATGGATGCATCAAACAAGCAAAGCGACAGTGATTTAAAAAAAAAAGAGAATCACGCTTCCCACCTCCCCGCCCTAGAACCCCCCAACTCCTGCACAAAGGTTACGCTAAGAAATGACCATAAAATGTACACATCTCCCCCCCCCATTAAGACGTCAGTCTTAGGGATCATAATTACTCAGGACAACCCACACCGCTTGTTGTATTCCCAAGGTAATCCACCAAGGCCTGCTATTGGCTGGTAAGCTTATAGTCCACGCTGTGAAGCCCCCAAGTTAGTTTCTCAATGGCTATCAGTGCCCAGACCTTACCTGCCCAGTCGAAGACTCAGTATAACTGAGGTCTTCCATTTCTACGCTATTACCTGTTTAGTAGCCAGGAGCATATTGAAAATAATCCTCCATTCCCCACGTGTCATGTGGTCTTAGCCAGCTGGGCAGAGCTCCAGAATGGTGGTGGCATGGTCAAGTAGCAGTGAGTATCCAATTACTCCCCTAATATGGCTAAGGATTTCCTTCCAACTGAATACTGACCTGGGGCATACCCATTAAATATGAAAAACGACCACATTCTCTCTCCAAAACTGCCCATCTGCTGTCCCATACAATTGTTTTGATGGATAGGTGTAACATTCTGCGACATCATTAACTTATAAACGGACTTCCGATGGTCCTCACTGTAATTGAAGTTGTTTTTTCAACTGTGTAATAGGAGGACCTAGAATCTGGGAGCGGTCTGTCATATAGGGCCAATCTGTGTCCTGTGCCACCTCTGCTAAGAGGACATATATGTTGGAAATTAGGTCTTTTGAGCCTGAATCTGTAGTAAACACCTTTTCCCACCCCATCAAAGGTCTGCTGGCCGCCAGTTTGTTCTTGCCAGATAATGCCCTGTGGCGTAGCTTGAAGTATTGCAGACTACTGTCTTCAAGGACTCCAAAATCGTGTGAAAACCTTTGTAATGATGGTAAATGATTTTTATTTTGATGTCTTTGGTATACAAAATTATGTTCCTAAAGAAATATGTATATGTTTTAAATGGTTCTTTCATATTTTATGTAGTATACTTCTATGGTTTTAAATTAACCAAATAAAGTGATTTTGACTGACTGGATGAAATCTTTTATTGTTCTCTCCCGAAAAAGGTCTTGCAACATGCTACATTCCCCATCTTCCCATCGAAGAACGTTTTCCTTTACAGTGCCCTGAAAGAAATTCTTATTTCCCTGCAAAGAGTTATAAGGGGATGGGAAATTGGTACGTTTGTGATTTCCAGTGAGGGAATCCTAGATCTCGAAAGTAGCCTTGAGGATGTCCAAGAATAGCTAACTGAGGGCCACTCATATTTTGTAAGTCAAGGGATGGCCCAGGGTGTGAAGCCCATCACTGCCGGATCTACATGTACACTCTGTTTCATAAAGTGACCATTCAAAGAAAATTCAGAGCTGAGCTTCCTGGTATCATTTTCGAATGTCTGGAAGGGCCAGCTCTCCTGACCCCCTGGATGCCCTCAGTGCTTTCCTGAACACTTGTGCTCCACAGATGAAATGGTCTATAGACTGTTGAAAGTTCTTTATGTCAGACGTAGGAAGCTTGACGGGCGGTGTTTTCTTAAAACCACCCCCACCCTTCACGACCAAGAGATATATAATGGTTTCCACCACAGAAGGGCGTTTTTGATAGCATTAAGGAGTGAAGAGTAGTTTTCTGCGTAAAGCAGGCGATGTTGCAGTGTAATATACACTGGTAGGTATTTTTTTTAATTTTTTTAATTGGTGGCCCAGCGGAAAGGAAGCATAGTTGCCAGCTTGGTTCTAGTCTCTGATGACAAGTGCACACTACATATTTCTGATTTGTCTGAGTTCATCTTAAACCCGACACCTTTTTACAAATATAAAGGATTTCCATCACCCTGGGTATGGAGTACAGTGCAACGGTCAGAGTGAGAAGGATATTGTTGGTGAATAAGTGGATAGCGTGCTGTTTCCCTCCGAAAGGCATGCCCAATGTTCCTGTGGATCATTTCAAAGCTGCAGCGAATGGTTCCACAGCAAATTCAAACAGCAATGGAGACAGCAGGCAGCCCTGCCTCTTTCCCCTAATAATGGAAGCACTCCTGACCCATCTCCGTTGATAATAACCTGTTCAGTCGGAAACGTATAACTAGCTTCTATCCAGGTTAGCATATGGGGCAAAACCCTATACCTCCAGGACATTGATCAGGAAGAACCAGTTGACTCTGTCAAAGGCCTCTTTGGCATCCAACACCAGGACCACCGTGGTAATAGACCTATAATTGGCCTTCTCTATGAGATGGAGCACCTTCCTGATGTTGTCCGCTGCCTGCCTTTGTGGGACAAAGCCTGATTGGTCTGGATCAGTGAGGTAAGGCATGTGGGGTAGGAGTCTCTTCGCTAAGGTATTTGTGAAAATATTTGCATCTGAGTTCAGCAGTGAGTGGGCCAATAAGAGTCATACTCATCAGCTGGCTTCAAATTTATGTTGCCCTCTGCTATGGAAGGGGAGACCACAGGAGAAGGGAGAAAGAAGTTAAGAAGGGAGGCCAGATATGAAACAATTCCTTTGGTAAAGTGCTTGTAAAATTGACTGGTGAGTCCATTCTAGCAATGGGAACGTATCTGGAGGGAGGGCTAATATTGCAGCTGAGACCTCCTCCCTAATTATCAGTTTCTCTAGTTTATTTCTGTTGCTGTTTTGGGAGGTTTGCCCCTTCAATGAAGGATTGCACCTCATTTGGGGGAACTTGTTCCTCCCAGTATAAGGCTGCATAAAAGTCCCTAAAGGCCCTCAGCTTGTCTTCAGTTTTATCGAGGGTGATTGATATCCCCCGGCACAGCGGGAACCCGTCTAAAGGCTGCCTGCGCTCTGAGCCACGGTGCGGCTTTCTCAGATTTTTCTGTAGCGAGGAGATCAATTTTCCCTTTAAGGGAAATAGCCTCAGGCAAGTCTTTTAAGAAGTTTGATTCTGTATGGCGGATCAATGCAAACATGAACTCCATTTCCAGGGATGCTTTGTAGTCCCCATAGATACAGTTGGTCGCACCCTCTCAGCAAGACACTGCCTTATAAAGACTGCCTTAAAGGTATCCCATACCACATTAGGAAGAACCTTGCTTGTGTAATTCTTGTAAAAACAGTGTTTGATGGCATCTCTCCAGGTTTGGTGAGTTAGTCTATCTGTGAGTAAGGATTCGTCAGATTTCCAGTAGGGACGCCTACTGATACGCATCTGCCGTTTTTCCTCCCACATCACCATTGCATGGTCTGTGGCTGTTATCTCGATGTGTGTGACTGCTTCTGTACTTTCCACCATGACTGGTGTACCCAGTATGAGTTCAATCTGAGAGTATGATCAATGGCCATGTGAAAAAAGGTGAATTCCTGCATGTCTGGGTGTGTGATTCTCCATAGGTCCATATGTCTGGGTGTGTGAATTTCCATAGGTACAACCCAACAAAGCCCAGACAAAGCCAATTTGTCTCGCCTATGGAAAAACGATTGACTTTTTAAATTTCTTTTAGCCATGTAGTACTCCAGCGCCATTGCTGTGCACCATAGATGAAAGTTACAAAAAAAAGTGCTGTCATGCAGTGATCTATTTTCTTATTATGGGATTATTCTCTGTCTTCTCAAATTGTTTTTTAAATTATCCTACGTTCAAGCTTTATTCAGCCTCACATGAAGATTGTTGCAAAAAGGCTGTGCAGAGCTGGGAGCGCTGCATTGTTTGCATCTTTTTTACCATCTTAAAATCCATTGATGAGGGTTTTGGGTGCTTTTCCAAGCAACAAAGTGGGAGGGCGAGGTGGGGGTGGACGAGGCAAGTTGCAATAGGGGAACAGTGGACCAGACAAGCAACAACACAGGAGGAGGGTGGGGGACCTTAACAACCGACAATGCTGGAGGGGGGGAACAAGGGGTGCAAGTGAAAGGTAAAAAGTGCCTCTGAAAGTGGCAAGCAGTGGAAGGAAACTGGGACAAGAGAAGCAATACATGGTCCGTGTCCATGGTTAGGACAAACACACGAAAAGAAAGTGAAGCTGGCACTCGCTGGCCAGAGAGAAACTAGGAAATGAGAGTGGCAATGAAGCCAACCAATGGTAAGCAATGGGTGGGCTCTACGTCCCCTGAAAGTAAACAAATCATGTTGCATGCGATAGCGGGAATAAGGGAGAGGAATGAGCAAACTGCCAAAAAGATTAAGGTGTTTTGCAAACTTTTTTAAGGGCATAAAACATCTGACAGTGCCCATAAAACATTAAGTGGCGCTAGGATGAAGGCAGGAGAGTGTTTAAGTAAGGGGAACCAATGTGTCCTGCCTGAAGGTAAACAGCCCACGTAAGTACCACACAAGTAAGTACCACAGAGGTAAATATTTGTAACTTTACCACGCTGTCAATTTGTTTTTTTAATAACAATTTTTATGTCATAGAAAGTGATTTTATAGTTTAGGGATGGTTAGAGTTAAAGGCAGGTAAGGGTGACTTTAGGGATCCAGGGGTAGGTAGAGATAAAGAGAGATGAGGGTGACATGAGGTTTGAGGGGTGGGTAGATGTAAAGGGAAGTGAGGATGACTTGAAGGCTGAGCAGTGGCTAGAGGTAAAGAGAGGGGAGAGTGAGTTGTGAGGGGAGGTAAAGGGAGTTGAGGGTTCAGAGATGGGTAGAGGTAAAGGGGCTGAAGATGACTTGAGGGTTCAGGGGAGGGAAGTGGTAAAGAATTGTCTTTCAAGCAAAAACTCTCCCCCCACTGCACCCCAACCCCCAAAAAAGTACCACAATCCGAGCGCAAGCAGGCCAGAAGAACAGTAAAGAAGAATCAAGGATTACTTGGTCCATTCTCCAGGAAAGAAGGGAAAAAAATAAACTGAGATGCCCACATGCATTGAGATGCACTCACTAGTGGAAAGAAAGAAAATAAGATTTGCAGTGAAGCCAACCCATGGTAAGTGACGGGCCGGCTAAAAGCTCCTTTTTAGAGGTATTATGAGGTCGAGCCTGGGCAGCGCATGCTCTGCGAGGCAGGCTGTATTGAGGTTAGGCACAGAAGCTGGGATATCTCAGTGAGTTCAGCACTTGCTGCTGCAGAGATCTTTACGCGCCTGCATGCAGGTTCCTGGTCTGATCCATAGCAATGTTGCTCAGCGTTTATCCTTGTGAAGGCATTAAAACTAGAAATACATTCAGTAGTGATATATGTGTGTGTAAAAGTTGTTTGTAAGTCGTTTTCCTTGAAAGAATTGTATACAATGAAAATTATTGCTTTGCTGGCGCACCAAGAACGTTATAAGTTCTATTTTGGTTTTAAACCCCTCTCCATCACTGCTTTGGGCCTGTGCAAATGCGATAGTTTTTCGGGCTGCAACTGCCTTCCGGACAGCAATCTTGACAACCAAAACTTCTGTGGTTGCCCACAGAGGGCTGTCTATGGAGGGTGTCACGACCAATGGAAGAGAAGGATAGTTTTGTTTTCAGGAAGCGTTCCTTGGTAGCAGATGCTAAGGAGATGCTTTCACCTACTTGAGGTGGCAGGTGAGGCTGGCCGAGTCCTTGAGGAGTTGAGATGTCTTATCTGGTCCAAGACAAATACATGGCCTTACGCTTGTAAACACCAGGAGAAATTCAACACGTAGGCATTTTAAACAGATGATAGCGGAGGGTACATTGTTTAGGTGAGACTGGTATGGTCCGCAGTGGGGGGTGGAGGGGTGCCTCTGAGCTGACCCCGGCCGTCGGTACTCTGAGGGCCCGCACCTGGACCTGCCCGAGAGCCCCCCACGGAGGGCCCCAGTGTAAACAGCCTTCACTCCAGCACCGGGCACTCGGAAGAGACGGATCACGACAACACACCGGCGGAATCTGAAACAAACACAGGCATTGCCATGCGGCCCTCTACCTTCTCCAGAGAACACCCCTCTGAGTTTTTAGTTCAATACATTTTATTAGTTTGAGAAGAGCACATAAATAGTTAAAATGCATACAGAGTGATACAAATGAAGAGAATTAAAAAGAAGAAGCTGTACCGTTATGAGAGATCGCACACAATACATCCAGTATGACAAATACAAGCAGTATAAAGTGCGCCAATTCGTTATAGAAATAAAACCTGTTAGAGAATAAAAGTATCACCTAGAGATGACAAAAAGGAAAGAAGAGAATACCAGGATAGACAGAAAGAGAAGAAGAAAGGAAGAAAGGATAAGAGAAAGAAAGAAAAATATAAAAAGAAAGAAAAAGAAAAGTATCTTCTGAAGGGCTATCCAGACAAAACAAATATACAAGACACAACGAGATTACGTAAAGGGAAATTGATTGACCAAACCTTTCGATGCCAAATCCATGTAGGCATCCAACGCTCTCCAAACACTATTAGAAATTGAAGGGGAGATGAGCCACATCCACTGAAGTATGAGCGCTCCTCAAAAAGGAGACCCAAGCATCCCTCTGAGTTTAAATGATGTCTCCAGGCAGAGGCAAACCGTACAGCATGTATGTACTGGTGATTTGACACTGCTTTACATTGTCTTCAGAGGTAAGTACAATCCGCCTGATGCGAAGCACACAAACTCTGACTTTTGGAACATTCCTATTCAAGAACCACTGAGGCTCTGTAAAAGAACACAGAGGGGTGATTGTAGGGTTAGCAGGCAAAACACAGGCTTGTCCGCACACAGCCTGACTTCAATCTTCTTTAAAAAAAAAAAAGAACAGCCTTCTTCCTCCACGCGCAGTTAGCCTGACTACACCCGCCTCAAGCCGCCTACCTGTATGTGCACATAGCCTCATTTCACTGCCTACAAGCCGCCTTCCTGTGTGTGCACATAGCCTCACTTCACTGCCTACCAGCCGTCTTCCTGTGTGTGCACATAGCATCGATTCACTTGTTACATGCTGTCTTCTTGTGTGTGCACATAGCCTCAATTCACTCGTCATAAACCGTCTTCCTGTATGTGCACATAGCCTCAATTCACTCTTTATAAACCGTCCTCCTGTATGTGCACATAGCCTCACTTCACTGCCTACAAGCCGTCTTCCTTGTATGTGCACATAGCCTCAATTCACTCGTTACAGCCCGTCTTCCTGTATGTGCACAGAGGCTGACTTCGCCCACTTCAAACTTTCACCTTCCATGCACACACAGCCTCTGTGCTACGCTTCAAGTCTTCTTCCTGTATGTGTATGTAGCCTGGCTTATCCGATCTAAAGCTTTTGCCTTCCATCCACACCCAGCCTGTCTGCCCCTGCTTCAGTTCTTCTACCTCCATGTGCAGTAAGCCTGACTGCACCTGCTTCAAGCTGTCTTCCTCTATTTATAGAAAGCCTGACTTCACACGTTTCATAGCGTCACCCTCTATGTGCACATAGCCTGACTTTACCCCACCCGCTTTATCCCGTCATGCACACCGAGCCGGGTGATCCGTCTTCAAGAATTTTTTGTTGATGTGCAGATAGCCTGACTGAACCTACTTAAAGCTTTCTTCCTCCGTGCACATATAGCATGACCATACCTGCTTCAAACCCTCTCCCTTGCTGTAGTGCTTAATTTGAGCCGGTGGCACCTGCCAGCATCAGCACTTAGGACAGTCCACCACATGGTCTAATTTTGAAATGAGCCCAACAGTTGTTTAATAATTATTTATACAGTAAAAATAGGCCAGGGCGTAAAATTCCGCTCCGCTTGCCAACCGCGCTCTGCATAGAGCACAGAGTCGCGAAAAACTCATCATAGCTGTGTTTTTCCACTTGCGAGACTCGCCAATGTTAAGTTGGCAAGCGCGAGCGAGGAAAATCGTTTGCTAGAACACCTCCTGGCGAGATTTGTCAATGCGGGCAGTCGCGTCTGATCACTACATTTACCTGAGCAGCAGAAAGAAGCAGCGCCCTCTTGAGCTGCATGCGGTGCCGTTCACGCTGATTTAACAAAGTGGGGCAAACTCCTGGCTCTTAAAATCAGTGCGAGCAAACTTACTTACCTTACTCCGTAGCTTGCAGAATTATGTAAAGCGTGGGAGAGTTTTTCGGGCAGTTCAGGAAGTTCTGCTTTGCAGAACTCCGAAAACTCTGCCCAGCCCTAATTAGAATTGACTAAAACCAGCTGCTTAAGCCATTCTTATAGCTTTGGGAATCCTGGAATAGACCAGATTGTTACACTTGTATAGAAGTGTCATGGTTAGTAGTCGTTATTGCCAGCGCAGGCAGGGGCAAATGGTGGTGCAAGCTGCAGTGGCCTCCTTGACAAGGGCCCAGGCCCTTCTTTTTTAGGTCTCGCCTATTATATCCCACGGGGATAAATAGGCGAGATTATAGTAAGCGAAAAAGAAAAGTCTACCTAGCCTGCGGATTGCGTACAGTTCATGTGAGCTATGCGCTTGCACAGAGCCAGCCACATCACACACCACCATTTATCTGTGCCTCGGCATCAGACTTCAAAGGCTGCCGCTCCCCCGCCCCACGCGTGCACATCGCACACCACCATTTGTCTGAGCCTTGGCATCAATCTTCAAAGGAATGCGCTCCCCTGCCCCACCCCGCCACAGCAATGCTGAGAACTTGGTTTTTTTTGTATCCATTTCGCGGGGAAGCCGTGTTTTGTTCGGTGTTCTCTGCACCTTTCTCTGTTTTTTTTTTCTGGACGAAAGTGAAAGCCTACTGTGCTTGTTTACAGTAGCCTTGCTCCTCAAATGCTGTTGCTGTGTTGCCATCTCTCTAGGGACACTCAGCTTGAAAACACTGGACTTGCTAGCTGCAATGCTACATCCGCTATGCTTTGCCTCTAGACACGTTGATCCCTCGCCGACTGTGCTGACTCTGCCCCTCCTGATTCTGAAACTGACTAACGCAGTCATGACGCAGTCTCCTCTCTCTGTCTTATGATGTCTGCCCTGCCACCATTTACTTCAGACCCTCACCCCTCCTCACCCTCACACACCCTCACTCACCCTCACCCCCCAACCCTCTCACCCTCACTCACCCCCTCACAACCCCACACACCCTCACACCCCCTCAGCCTCACATCCCCTCACCATAACACACCTCCTCACCCTCACACACCTCCTCACCCTCACACCCCCTCACTCTCGGACCCCATCACCCTCACACCCCCTCATCCTCACCCTCACACACCCTCACACTCACACACCCTCACCCTCACACACCCTCACTCACCCTCTCGCCCCCTCTTGCCCCCTCAAACCCCCTCACCCTCACATCCCCTCACCCTACCTCACACCCTCACCCTCACACCCCCTCACCCACCCTCACCCAGCCACCCTCACCCACCTTCTCACCCTCTCACCCCCTCTCACACACCCTCTCACGCTCACACACCCTCACACACCCTCTCACACACCCCCTCACCCTCTCACACACCCCCTCACCCCCCCTCACCCTCAAACACCCTCACACCCACCCTCAAACACCCTCACACCCACCCTCAAACACCCTCACACCCTTTCACCCTTACACCCTTACACCCTCACACACCCTCACCCACACACCCTCACCAGCAGAGCATAACAAAACATAGCATAGCATAACAAAACATAGCATACGATAACAAAACTTAGCATAACAAAACACAACAAAACATAGCATAGCTTAACAAAACACAACAAAGCATAGCATAGCAAAACAAAACATATATTAGCATAGCAAAACATCCATACCAAACACAACAAAACATAGCATAGCATAAAAAACATAGCATAGCAAAACAAAGCATAGCATAATAAAACACAATACAACATAACATAGCATAGCATAACAAAACATAGCATAGCATAACATAGCATAACAAAGCATAGTTTAAGTTTGAGTTTAAAAGTTCTTCTTAAGCGCACGTATACCAGCGGCTTCTTGGCGCTATAGCTAACGGGGACTGAGGGTGGAGGTAGGGAGGTCAAGGCGGGCAATTAGTCAAAGGATTTTGTAAAAAGATGGGTTTTGAGGCTTTTACGGAATTGTGAATAGAGGGGGATGGAGCGAAGTTCAAGGGGAAGGGAATTCCAGAGGGTAGGGGCGAGGACAGCAAATTTAGATCCACCCCACTTCTTTCTCCGGAAACGTGGGATGGTAAGGAGGGACTGGGTGGAGGATCGTAGAGCCCTAGTAGGGACATAAGGGACGATCTCCGAGGAGATGAAAGCTGGCGCCGAGCTGGAGCGGGCCAGGAAAGTAATGCATGCGAGCTTGAATTGAATTCTAGCTCGCACAGGGAGCCAGTGCAGTTGTTTCAGGAGAGGGGTAGAGTGGTGGAATTTGGGGAGATTGAAGGCCAGGCGGGCCGCCTGGTTCTGTATTTGCTGAAGGCGACGCAAACTGTATGCGGGAATGCCGGCATACAGGGCGTTCCCGTAGTCCAGGCGGGACACCACCATGGCCAGGATGATGAGTTTAAGTGCGGAGAAAGTGAAGAATCGGGACACCCTGCGAATTGTGCGCAGTGAGAGAAATGAAGAAGATACCACAGAGCTAACCTGGGAGTGAAGGGTGAGTTGCGAATTGAGTTTAATGCCTAAGGTTTTGACTGAGGGAGAGGGAACAGGAGAAGGACCAAGAGAGGGGGGCCAGAAGAGAGGGGACCAGGGGCTGGATGAACCACCATAGCATAACAAAGCATAACAGCATAACAAAGCATAGCATAGCAAAACATAGCATAGCAAAACATAGCATAGCATAACAAAACATAGCATAGCATAACAAAACACAGCATAGAATGACATAACAAATCAAAGCATAGGATAGCAAAACATAGCATAGCATAACAAAACATAGGATAGCAAAAAAAAACATAGCATAGCATACAGCATCACTCCACACCACCACTGCATCACTCATGGGCAACACAACAGCACTATGTGCTACCACAGCATCACTGAACGCCACAGCATCACTCGTTCACCATCACAACATCACTCAGCGCCACCACTACATCAATCTGTGCAACCATTCAACAACACCTGGTTCAAATATGTTCTCTGAACGTTTCAAGCTTTATTACAAATGTAACAAAAATATGTTAATATTTCACTTCTGTTCTTGGATTTTTTCACAATAAAATACACTGACCATAATCTTCACAAAAGTTATTTATAAAACTTTAAGCTATTGCCATTATAAATTACAACAACTTTTATTTAAGTATTAATTATTAAAAAAAATTAAAAGCCATTGTTATTTCTAATATCAATACATGTGAGTCACGTAAATACAACACATATTGCATTATAAATGCTATAGGTGCCACATTTGCGAAAGTTATAACTATTGGCATTGTAAATAACAAAGCTATTAATTTCGCTATTTTCAAAAACAAAACATAAATAAAAAATGTGTCACTTAAAATACCAATAGCTCAAACTTTCCTAATGCGAGACCTATTGCATTGCAAATTCTTGTTTTCTAAGCAGCTATAAATCTTATCCCTCTATGCCCACACACACAGCCTGACTGGCCTGCTGGAAGCCTTCTTCCTCCATGTGCAGCTTAACTGCACCCACTTCCAACCTTCCTCCGAAAAAGACTAGATGTATTGCACTTTTTAGGTTTTGCCTCGCCAAAAAGATGCGCTCTGCGCATCTTTTTCGCGCAGGCGAAAACCTGATGAGAACTGTAGTGTGCTTTGGGTCGGCCCTCGTCATTCATTGGCTGGCTCCGTAAATGGAGCCTAGCCATTGGATGAGGGGCCTGTCCGTCAATGCCGGACCAGACACGGGGGCGTTCCCGACATTCTTTGGCTTTTGCCGACGTCACGCGACGCCGGGAACGCCCCCGAGTCTGGTCCGGCATTGCCGGCACTTCTGCGTCTCTCCTCCCCCGTTTCCCGCCCCGTGACTGGCCGGCCAGCCAATCCTAGCGCGGCCGGCCGGAAGTGCCCGCCCCCCGCAGCCCGGGGGAAGAAGGAAGACGGCAAGCAGTATGGCGGCGCCCGCGGGGCTCCCGTGGCCTGGAGGGAACCCCGGGAGATGCGGAGGACGTTGCCGGTCTCCCATGCCGAAGAGGGAGACCGGAGAAGTGCCAGAGAGATTGCCGCCGTCGACGTTGCCGGTCTCCCATGCCGAAGAGGGAGACCGGAGAAGTGCCGCCGTCGCAAGGTGCAGGTGAGTCGATTTTTTTTTTTTTCCCCCTCCTCTCTTCCCCTGCCTTCCTGCCCCAACCTCTCTCCCCCTGTCTCCTACCTTCACTCGTCGCTACGGGCCGCCGCTTAAGCGAGGTCGCTGCCGCCTTGCAATCTCCACGAGGCAGGACGCTGTCATCTCCGATGGGCTCCGCTGCCTGCTTTCAGCCCCCGCCGGATCTCAAAGCGGGCGTCAAGGGCAGCAACGGCACAGGGGAGCTCTCCGAAGTCAAAATCAGGCTTCTCCACTCTCGTTGGGCCTATACGATGCTAATGACGATGGACGGCGGGCAGGAGCTCAGGAAAACGTCCACCCTCTCTCCCGCAGTGGGAAGACTCCCGATGATGCCGTTTGCGCCATACGGACGGTGGCGATCAGCCCGATGTACTAATTACCCCCAAAGTGTTCTTACATCATGGCTCCTTCCCTCAACTGGCTGTTGAGCTACATAGTTATCCACACTACATCCACCAGCCTTCAGTCTTAAATGTGCCTCTGAAAGACCTCACTATGGCTGCTGTGAAATGTATGTAACTATAACAATCCAATGAGCATCTCCCTTGCATATGCACACCTTGCTTCAGCAGCATGTCTGCCACGGCATGATTGGAACAAATCTCTCACACGCCACATTGAACTCTTCCCCGCCATTACATCCCCCCCAGTGCACCTTGGCGACCATACATTGCTTGCAAATGCTCATGGAAACCACAATTAAACCTCTGGCATTTTCACACCAGATGAAATTACATATTGACCCACATTTTTTGGGGGGACAAAGTAAGTGTGTGTGAGAGAATTAGTATGACCATGTATAAGGGGTACACCAAATGAAATTAGCCTTTTGGAACAAATTATCCCAATGAAATGACTTACTCCAACAGAGGCGAAGGAGACTAGGTGGGTGAATTTCGAGAGGCGCCCCAAGGTAAGGTGATTCTCCTTAAATGCGATACCCTGAGGAAATCATCCTTTGTTGAGGGACCCCAGATACTCTAACAAGTTTGTGTTCTGATGCACCATTGAAAGCATTGGATTAATAGTAGATACATGGTTAGAAAGATATGGTGGGTCGAATCATGAGAACAGAGTCAGCCATCTACTGACCAGGACCCAAGCAGTACAGTATTCCACAACCAGCTCTGAGATCAGAGGGCAGCGCAGTGTCTGGTGGTATAGTGGGGGGGGAGCAAAGTTGTGAAGTAAGGAGACTTGTAAGTATTTCTTAAAACTGTGTGAGCTCCACAAAATACGGCGCCCCAAGGTAAGGTGATTCTCCTTAAATGCGATACCCTGAGGAAATCATCCTTTGTTGAGGGACCCCAGATACTCTAACAAGTTTGTGTTCTGATGCACCATTGAAAGCATTGGATTAATAGTAGATACATGGTTAGAAAGATATGGTGGGTCGAATCATGAGAACAGAGTCAGCCATCTACTGACCAGGACCCAAGCAGTACAGTATTCCACAACCAGCTCTGAGATCAGAGGGCAGCGCAGTGTCTGGTGGTATAGTGGGGGGGGAGCAAAGTTGTGAAGTAAGGAGACTTGTAAGTATTTCTAAAAACTGTGTGAGCTCCACAAAATACAATTTGCGTAGGCATTTTTTATGTTAAGTATGTTTAGCAGATATTGTTCCATCCATTGCGAAACCACTATCATGGTCAGTGGGTTAATGCAAAATGATGCGGCTCTGTGTGGAATGTGATGAGGGGCCCTGAGTCTGCTTATTGTACAGATATTCCTGGTCACTGGGCTGAATGCTCCCCTCCCAGAGGCTGGGGGCCACCCGGCACCATGGGGGCTGCAGGGGCCTGTGTTATACATCTCATCACAGTAGGTCCTGGTTCAACCCCTCTCCTGCCCTGCACTGTTCCCTTTCACAGCACCAGTCCAGATTCTTAGTGGCTTGACTGAGCTGGCGTGGAGCCCCGGAGGCACTGAGGCGATGGACGACGGGGGGGGGGGGGCTGTATCTGGTGGAACACTCCAGGGCCACCATTTTCTTACTGTGGATGGGCAAGAGATGCGAGATTTCTAAGATCCTGAAGCAGAACGTGATCTGCTGGCCAGTGGGAATTTTGAAATTAAAAATGACATTTGAATTAAGGGTCTGTATACATTTTGTGGCTCAAGATAATTGGGCTGTCAGCTTGTGGGTGTCTTTTGCACGTGTGTGCCCCTGTTGTCTGCTTGTGCCTCTGTGTGCCCCTGTTGTCTGCTTGTGCCTCTGTGTGCCCCTGTTGCCTGCTTGTGCCTCTGTGTGCCCCTGTTGCCTGCTTGTGCCTCTGTGTGCCCCTGCTTGTGCCTCTGTGTGCCCCTGTTGTCTGCTTGTGCCTCTGTGTGCCCCTGTTGTCTGCTTGTGCCTCTGTGTGCCCCTGTTGCCTGCTTGTGCCTCTGTGTGCCCCTGTTGCCTGCTTGTGCCTCTGTGTGCCCCTGCTTGTGCCTCTGTGTGCCCCTGCTTGTGCCTCTGTGTGCCCCTGTTGCCTGCTTGTGCCTCTGTGTGCCCCTGTTGCCTGCTTGTGCCTCTGTGTGCCCCTGTTGCCTGCTTGTGCCTCTGTGTGCCCCTGTTGCCTGCTTGTGCCTCTGTGTGCCCCTGTTGCCTGCTTGTGCCTCTGTGTGCCCCTGTTGCCTGCTTGTGCCTCTGTGTGCCCCTGTTGCCTGCTTGTGCCTCTGTGTGCCCCTGTTGCCTGCTTGTGCCTCTGTGTGCCCCGGTTGCCTGCTTGTGCCTCTGTGTGCCCCTGTTGCCTGCTTGTGCCTCTGTGTGCCCCTGTTGCCTGCTTGTGCCTCTGTGTGCCCCTGTTGCCTGCTTGTGCCTCTGTGTGCCCCTGTTGCCTGCTTGTGCCTCTGTGTGCCCCTGTTGCCTGCTTGTGCCTCTGTGTGCCCCTGTTGCCTGCTTGTGTCTCCGTCTGCCCCTGTTGCCTGCTTGTGCCTCCGTCTGCCCCTGTTGCCTGCTTGTGCTGTTGGTGTGTGTGGAGGGCTCTGTGTGGCTGTGTGTGTAGGAAGCTTTGTGTGGCTGTGTGTGTGGAGGGCTCTGTGTGGCTGTGTGTGTGGGGGGCTCTGTGTGGCTGTGTGTGCGGGGCTCTGTGTGGGGGTGTGTGTGGGGCGGCTCTGTGTGTGAGAGAGAGAGATTTGTTTAAATACCAGGATAATTGCCGGCAGCAGCACCCTTGCCGTGTAATGCCTTGTACTACATCTGTGTTAGCAGTCGCCTCAGGCTGTTGTTTTTTTTTTATGCAGGGGACGGGATTTGATCATGCCCATTACGCCGTATTGCTTTTCAAAGGCAACTGTTGCAGAGCCAAGTGGGCTGTTGAAAATTGTGTTTTCTCCACCTGCCCCTGTTGCCTGCTTGTGCCTCCGTTTTCGTGCCCCTGTTGCCTGCTTGTGCCCCTGTTGCCCGCTTGTGCCTCCTTGTGCCCCTGTTGCCCGCTTGTGCCTCTGTGTGCCCCTGTTGTCTGCTTGTGCCTCTGTGTGCCCCTGTTGCCTGCTTGTGCCTCTGTGGGCCCCTGTTGCCTGCTTGTGCCTCTGTGGGCCCCTGTTGCCTGCTTGTGCCTCTGTGTGCCCCTGTTGCCTGCTTGTGCCTCCGTCTGCCCCTGTTGCCTGCTTGTGCTGTGTTGGTGTGTGTGGAGGGCTCTGTGTGGCTGTGTGTGTAGGAAGCTTTGTGTGGCTGTGTGTGTGGAGGGCTCTGTGTGGCTGTGTGTGTGGGGGGCTCTGTGTGGCTGTGTGTGTGGGGGGCTGTGTGTGCGGGGCTCTGTGTGGGGGTGTGTGTGGGGCGGCTCTGTGTGTGTTTGTGTGTGTCATTTGCGATAGATAAAGCTAGTGGCATTGTAAATGACAATGCCATTTATTTATGTTAAAAAAACATAAATAAAAGTGGCTGTGTGTGCGGGGCTCTGTGTGGGGGTGTGTGTGGGGCGGCTCTGTGTGTGAGAGAGAGAGATTTGTTTAAATACCAGGATAATTGCCGGCAGCAGCACCCTTGCCGTGTAATGCCTTGTACTACATCTGTGTTAGCAGTCGCCTCAGGCTGTTGTTTTTTTTTATGCAGGGGACGGGATTTGATCATGCCCATTACGCCGTATTGCTTTTCAAAGGCAACTGTTGCAGAGCCAAGTGGGCTGTTGAAAATTGTGTTTTCTCCACCTGCCCCTGTTGCCTGCTTGTGCCTCCGTTTTCGTGCCCCTGTTGCCTGCTTGTGCCCCTGTTGCCCGCTTGTGCCTCCTTGTGCCCCTGTTGCCCGCTTGTGCCTCTGTGTGCCCCTGTTGTCTGCTTGTGCCTCTGTGTGCCCCTGTTGCCTGCTTGTGCCTCTGTGGGCCCCTGTTGCCTGCTTGTGCCTCTGTGGGCCCCTGTTGCCTGCTTGTGCCTCTGTGGGCCCCTGTTGCCTGCTTGTGCCTCTGTGTGCCCCTGTTGCCTGCTTGTGCCTCCGTCTGCCCCTGTTGCCTGCTTGTGCTGTGTTGGTGTGTGTGGAGGGCTCTGTGTGGCTGTGTGTGTAGGAAGCTTTGTGTGGCTGTGTGTGTGGAGGGCTCTGTGTGGCTGTGTGTGTGGGGGGCTCTGTGTGGCTGTGTGTGTGGGGGGCTGTGTGTGCGGGGCTCTGTGTGGGGGTGTGTGTGGGGCGGCTCTGTGTGTGTTTGTGTGTGTCATTTGCGATAGATAAAGCTAGTGGCATTGTAAATGTCAATGCCATTTATTTATGTTAAAAAAACATAAATAAAAATAATGTCAAGAGCAATGGCAATAGCTCTAACTTTAACAAAGGCAAAACCATTGCATTGTAAATGCTTGTTTCCTTGTGGGAATGCTTTTGCTCCGTTATAGCAGGATGGTGACATGCCAATAAGCAAGGTTATAGGGCTGATCTGTTTATTATTATTAAACACACTAGAGTGGCATTCTGTTACATGGAACCTCACAGATTACTATAGAAGATTAAGGTTTTGGTGTTTATTATCCCTTCAGACAAACCATGGGGATCGATGTGTACTGTGATAATACTTGTTGGATGCTCTTAGGAGAGATAGTGTTTTGCTTTGCACACTATAATTTTGTATACATTTGCAGTTTTATCACAGTATGCATGATGGTTGCCTTGTGGGACAGCTTAAGCTCAGCATATTGCGTGGTTATGGTGATAAATCAATTATAGCCTATTGGCCTGAGTGTATCACTAAGAAACGTTATGCCAGCTGCTATAGATCTGGCCTGGTTATCATGAAATGTTCTCACAAAGGCAATTAACCTAGTTCATTTATTTTGAAAAGCCCTTCTCAAAGACAGGTTTTTAATTAATGGTGGATTTTTATCACAGTGTGTGACGGGCTATACACAAAGAACATGGAATTTCACAGATTACCGCAGTAGGCAACGGTTTTGATTTTGGTCACCTCCTCAAACTAACCCGTGTGGAGAAGATTTTATTAGGATTGTCCTTGTTAGGGCATTTGAGAGGGGTTGTGCATTGTTTTGGCAAATGTAATTTTGTATATATATATGTAGTTGTATAACTATATGTATAACGACTGCCAGTTTATGTGCACTTCACTAGGCCTATGGCGGTTATGGTGTCAGGAGTAAAGGCTATAGGCATTATTAATCATTGGGAAAAGTTGTGTCATATTCAATAGCTTTGATCTATTTCTTATGAAAAGTTATCACAATAGGCTCTTAACCCATTCCGTGCTCCCGTCGGCTGACAGGAGCACTCCCTCCCTGGTGTTGCGAACAGCCAACGGCCGTCGCAGCCCCCCCACCTTTTAGAACGCCCACACCGCGGCGGAATTGCCGCCGCGGTTAAGGCGTTAAGGATGAATATTTATTAAACTGTGCTAAAGCCTGTAAGCAGCTATTTTGTTACATGGAATCTCACTGACCATAACATAGTTGGCAGTGATTTTGCTGTTAGTGATCCATTTGAATAAACCATGAGGATATAAGATTTGCACAATGATTAACCTTATTAAATCCTCTTAGGGGTATGTTACAATGTTTTGGATACTGTCTCTGTTAACATATTTTTAATTGTTTTACGGTATACCTGATAGTTGCCTTGTGGGAATGCTTAAGCTCAATACAGTAGGTCTGAGTTGGTTAATGTTATAAGCCAATGATGAAGACTATAGGCTTGAATGGTTCATTGATTAAAGTTCACGCTGAAGATAACCCCTGCTCACTCCCTTGGTAGCTTGGCACAGCAGTCAGGCTTATCCCAGAGGCAATGTGTAAAGCGTTTGCGCAACACACTCACACAGCAGAGACACACTAGGCACGCTACAAAAGAAACTCCACACAAGGTTATATCAAAAATAGCCTTTGTATTATCCAAACCACATTAGAATCATAATCACACATATTCACTGTGCCAACAGGCACTAGGCAGTATTTTACAGGGGATTATTTACATGACCGGGCCAATCGGGCCACTGTCAGAACCATAAGAACAGGTAAAAAAACACAACCAGTAACTCCTGGTAAAATAATGAACTCAGTGGAAACATATTATGCATAAACACAGTACTCACAATCATTTTAGGCATAAACGCATTGTGCATTAGGCGTCACATTAGGCATACATCCTATTAACTAGCAGTGCACCCCAGTAACACTAGCAAGGTGCACACGTCAGCTGGGGACCTTACACCACCCCACAACACTAAATGACTCAAGGCCAACTGGCCTTCCTTGGGGCCCGTCTGGGCTGTCCCAAATGCCCTCTGTCCAAAAGTCAGAGCGCTGTAAACATAGGGCCTTTCACCAGGCACTCCGGCTGCCAATTCAACCACAACAAATGTGCGCAATTCTCTGGGGGCGAGGTATGTCTCACCCCTTCCTTGGTATGAAGAGAAATGCCCCTTCATTGCAGCTGCCCACGCTCTCGCTGTACAGCTGAGAAAATGAGCCTTGGCACTACAGTGCCTTGAGAGCCCCACTCCGGGGCAACAAAATTCCCCCCTCGCTGCAGTTGCCTGGCGGCCTGGCAGTTCGGTCTGGACTGTTCCCATGAGGCACAGGGCCAAGACTGATTTGCTGGGTCCAAACTGGGGTGACATAGTGGGCTAAAGAACGATGGATTTAACCCAGAACTTTTGACTATGGGAAATTGTTTGCATTGTCTGCATTCCGTCCATCATTTATTTGCTGTAGCATAATGAATAGAGCAATGGGTCAGCCGACTTCAGCATTTGGCCCTCTTGCAAGGTGACAGCTCTTCTCTGATCAATTATGTGCATTCACCTGAAAATCTTTGCGCTTCAGTGCCAAGGCTGGTTGGCCAGCTCTTTAGTTTTTAGTGTTCTCCCTTTAAGAGCTCCAGTTCATTTATTTTCATCTTCCCTTTTTATAGTTATTTTTAGTGCATACTACATCTCTCCAGACCGTGTTAATTTTCATCTACATTGCTGCTCATGTGCAGTGTGTTATCCACGTGGCTACCGCTTTTAAACTAGGCAACGACCATGAAATGGTATTGTCTATAGTGTATCATTGTTTTACCATTCCAAGATGACTAGTGTGTTGGTTCTAAACATGGTGGCAATGCTCGACCTTTAAAACGTAAATGCACTATGTACAATACCATTGCAACTTACTCACCTACTGTCGTGTTTGATAATATCTTTTATTGCAAGCAGGTGCCTGCCATACATATGTTGTTGAGTTTGTGTGTGTATTTTATTGTGGTCGTGTAAGTGGGTGAATAAATAGATGCATCGGTACAAGGATGAGTGACAGAGTGCATATCGGACTTATTGAGTGCCTTTACCCATGAATGATTAACAAGGTTAGTTCATTTATGAGCCAGACTGTACATTGCCAGTGCTTGTTCTGCATGGTGGAGTCGCCTAAAACCTGAAGGATATCTTTTTTTCTTAACTGCTCAACTTACTGAGGTCCTTAGATTTTTCAAATATATTCTTCTGTATTGTTCAGAATTGAAGGGCCTGATTCACAGAACTAACTTAAGACAAAATCCTAAACTTACTACCATTTTGGAATTCACAGAAGGCACTTACTCATTTTGGTAGTCACAGAAGGCACTTACTCATCAATGAGTAAGTGCCTTCTATGAACACCAAAATGAGTAAGTTACTCAAAATGAACAAGTTACTCATTTTCGTACTCACAGAAGGCACTTACTCATCAATGAGTAAGTGCCTTCTGTGAATACCAAAATGGTAGTAAGTTTAGGATTTTGTCTTAAGTTAGTTCTGTGAATTGTGCCCATGATATTTTTGTATTTCATTTCTTAACTTGGTGCCAATGTGCCCAGCCTTCATAGAGCACTTGCCCTCCCCACACTCGCACTGTAACTTCATTGTTAAAACATCATCTGGAGTTTCTTGTTGAGTTCTGTAGGGCACATCTTGGGTATTACTTGTCTAGAAGTACTGGCCCTTCGCGGTGGACCAAATTTCTATAAAGAAATGTTCTCTTTCGAGGAACTTATTAACAGTTAAAAAGTAATCACACGGCTTGAGGGGGCGGAAGCCCCTTTGTTGTGGGACAAAAGCATTTGGGGTATTGTCTGCTGTCCTGAACGCCTGCCCTTGGATACTGCAGTCTATTTCTGGGTTATTGTTTGCTATTTTGTAGTACAGTCGGCAGTTCCAAAGTCTGTAAGTATTGTCTGCCATTCTGAAAGTTACATGTTATGTTGGGTAAAGCTAGATATGACAACACTTACAAATGGATGAGCAAGATGTTCCGTGATTTAGACTTCTAAATCAGAAGGCTTAACGATCTAAACATGCGAACGATGAAGAAGAGCGTAAGAGGGGATATAATAGAGTCATTTACCTTTACAAAGTGGATATACATAGAACAAAAGTTTTAATTTAGTAACTAAAGACTGCATCTAGTAGAGGTGACATTGTGAGTCTTGGAAGGAAGTAGAAGACTAATGCTCTAGAGTAAGAAAATATGTTTCACAGAAAGGGTAGGGAATGCTGGGAGCAGCCTCGCAGCAGGTTTGGTAAAGACAAAACCGTAAATTAATTAAATATGGTTGAAACAGATTAATTTATCTGAAATGGTAAAGGTAAAGATGTGTGAACTGCTTAAAAGAACAAATATCTTTCATTTATGTAGCACGCACATGATTTTACGTAGTACATACTATTCTTGTGTGAACTACATACAAGAATAGTATGTACTACATCAAATCCTGTGTGTGCTACATAAATGAAAGATGTGTGAACTACACACATCTTTCATGTATGTAGTAAACATAGTCTATTATGTAGTTCACACACTTTTCATTGATGTAGTTGGTGCACGCAGGATTTTATGTAGTGCACGCAGTGTTTTATATAGTTCACATATCTTTCATTTATGCTGTACACATAGGACTGGATGTTGTATGTAGTTCAGACATCTTTCATTTATGTCGTACATACAAGACTTTATGTAGTAGACACAGTCTTTTGTGTATTTCACTCACTTTGAATTTATGTAGTACACACATGATGTTATGTAGCACCCCCAGTCTTCGTTTATGTAGTACACACAATCCTCTTTTATATTCCATAATTTAGCATTCATTATTCCATTTGCAGTGTGCACATCTCTTATTCAGCGGTAGTGTAAAAACCGGTGTGAATAATTACCGTGCTTGTGTTTTTTGCACCAGCATTAAATGATAATTTTGATGTAAACAAAAATGGGTACATTTCTCTTATTGGAGTGCTGCAATCTGAAGGTCTGGATGAGAACAACGAAAAACGTTAAACTCTCCAGCCAAAGGTGTGATTTGATCAGAAATAGGGGCGTCTCCTTCTGAAACAGAGATTTGGGAGCTCTGGTACCCCTGTACACATCCGCAGTCATTTAGCATCACTGCTGGAGGTCAGAAGAAAATGAAAATTGTGGGTAAACTTCTATGAATGGGTTAATTTGGATTTCTAAGCTCAAAGAGTTACAGCGACGAGATCAATAAACGTACCACACTATTTCCAAACACCACTGTTTCCCTTCCCCGGACAAAGGTTGATCTTGTAAGCATTTAAATGTAAATATGTGAAAATGTACACATTTTCCTGGACCACTTGAGCTCCTAGTACAGGCCTTAAGTTCCCCAGGGCCCACATGGCGATGGTTCATTATGTCAAATCTCAGCTACGAGCCCTGAAATGGATCAATGCTGACAGGGACCCCAGGCACAAGTCTGCGGCTGGCCCATCGGAAGGGGAGCTTGGAGGTGGGGGGCAGGGGGATCATGAGGTTATTGCATCCGTGATTAAGGTTTTTTGAGATGGAGAAGGGGTCGGCCTTTAAGCCTCTCCCCTGCCACGTGGGGACAGTACATGGCTGGACAACTGAGCACGAAGCATAAGCTAAATACAGAGTACAGGTCCAGTGCTAGCATTTACCTCAGAGGGCACGGTTAGTGTACTGGAGCCTACATTTACAGGCTAATCAATCAGCAGAGTTAATTGCTTTGTAATGAGATTTATTAAGTGCCTAACATAAGCTGAAAGCATTGCCAGCAGGTTTGATATGTCTTCTGTAGACAACTATGTGTTACCAGCAAATCACTGTTTCAGAGTTCCTGTGGGATCCACACAGTTTTTTATCCCTTAAAGCCAATACCATGAGTACTATTTTCTTGAGGGAGGACAACTATTAGAGCTTACCACGAGAAGAGCGAAGAGTACTTACTTGGCTGAGGGTTTGGGGGCTGGCCCATGGAAGTGCGTTGGGCGCATGCAGTATAAGCTAGAGATCGCCAGTGTATTAGGGAGAGAGCACATTGCGGGGCGTTGGGACGGTGGGGACAGATAGCCTTGGCACCAAGAAGTCTGTCTAAATTGGCAGTGGGAACACCAGTGAAACTCGCGCAAAAGTGAGTTCTGGGTAAATTGACTGGCACCCTTTGAATGAGCCTGTCTTGGCAAGGACCCCGGTGCTCAAAAGGGTGCAGGGCTTTAGACACCATGTGGATCAAAATATTCACCAGTCACGAGAGAGTCTGATACTTGGAGGTGGTCTTCGACCCGGTGAGTCTTGTGAAGCCACACTGCAGGACTTCACCACAAAAGAAAGGAAGACATGCAAACACAGCACTTGCAACCCAGGCACAGCTGGAGCCGGCTAGTAAGGGCAAGCAGATGGCCAGCAAGTTAAACCTCAAAACTGCAAAGTGTCACCCCAGGGCTAGTCACCAGCAGGGGCTATGACAGCAATGGATCATTCTCTAATATGCTTGTTTTATTGCTAATGCAAAATTATATATATGTTTTGGCCCGTCTGCAAGCAAGTGATGATGATTTTTGGCTGATAAACTGCAGCCTTGTAGCCTGGTAGTCTTTAACAAGCGACTCTGCATAGGTCATGAGAGCGGGTCGGTTGGGGGCTCATGGGCTAAAGTTTAATTGGAGGTACTGCTCAACACTGGAACTGTCTTCCTCATTCTATAAAATCTACCAGACCCTTTGGGCCTTCAGAAAAACTTTAATAATCTGGCTTTATTGCATTTAATTAGGGCTCCCTCTTGGATCATAGGTTAGCGCCAAGACACCCCCCAGCATAAGAATGCTCTAAAAAAACTTAAATATAGTCAATTCATCCCTCCTGGCCTTTCACAGCCATCTTCCATGTGAGATATCAGCAGCCTTCTTTGTCGGTGAGGCCGTCACTGCCCAGTGCTGGATTTCCATTATGTTCTCTGTAGCAGGCTGAGTGATTTAAGCGCCCGCACCTTAGTGACCGCTCCCTCATGCTGATTTTATGTGGTTAGATTTGGCCAGTCATTTCAATAGACAGCAAAGGGCCAGTTAGGCTGCAGTATCATAATGCAAAATGGATTCCCTTACAAAATATGTTGAGGAGCCTCTTAAGCTTTTCAGCACCCTCAGCCCCATAAGCATCCCTTAGTCAGGAATCCTGTGTTTGCAATGGCTGAGGGATTCTGACCAGTTTCGAGTGCAGGCCCAAGAGACTTACTTCCAAGTGGTGGTGGTGGTGGTGGGCTGGGGTGGTGATGTCCTACTGGTATCTCTACTGTTGGCAGCAGTGAGGCAGTTCAGCTGGTGAATTGGTTTTAAAGGAGTTAAATTGGTGCTTGTCATTGGGTAACTAGAATTCAGACCCAGAAGCCAGTACATAAATTCCCCTACAGTGGCTTGGCACCATAGAGTGAAATCTGTAGATACCTCAAAAGGCCTTCTGTCTAATGAAAAGGTGCAGCACTTGTGAGTGGAACTGCATCCTAAGAGGGACTATTGTGAGTTTGACCAACACACCCCTTAACTCTTTCCCCGGTGCGATGCAGACATCATTAAACTAGAATCTGCCACGTGAGGAGAATTTTTTTATCTCATTGATGTATGTCCTAGTTTTAATTAACCTACGAAGCGGGCCATACAAGATAATAACAGCCAGCATTACTCTGGCCAGTCGAGAGGACTATAACGCAATGCGGGACGATAACATCTCTTTATTACTGTGAGTAAAGTTTGTGATCACTCCTTGTTGAGGCGTCACAAAAAGATCTGCCCCTTGGCTCTCGAAGGAAGGCTGAACCTGACTGTAGCATCTTCATTGCACTCTTCTGCCAGCGATTTTTCTTTTAATTAGTAAGAAATATCTCACTTGCTAGATGCTCGCCGTATCTCTAATTAAAATGGAAATTGAATTTTAAGGCATTGTTTGTCATCGTGGCTTCTAATTATCGTGGTTTAAGTGTTCTCCCGTACGGAACTGATAAATTAAGTTTGCTTTGTGCTTTCTTTTTTCCTAAAACTGGTCCTGATGTAAGTAATTATTTACCTAACTTCGAAGGCGATCTAAGCAGATGCTTAGTAAGTCATATCAGTTGAATTCAGGAACTGGCTGTGGTGAAATTGTGAGATTTAGGGATAAGCTGGCACTTTTGAAATGCTTAAAAGGCTGAGAGAATCAGTTCCATGTCAAACCAGTGCATGGCGACTAATTAAGCTAAGCTCTACCCATATGTCGTAGGAATAAATCCAATGATTTGTTTGGTTCCAAGAATTCTACCCTGTCTCAGTCGGTCAGGACTGATTTGGGGTATTTATTTATTTATTTATTTATTTATTTATCAAGTCTTATATAGCGCGAACGTGACCCACGAGAGTATCAGAGCGCTTTACAATAGAAGAATAAACAGTGGAAGAGGTAGTCAACACAAACAAAATGTCAATTTGTCATAATAGAGCATCTGCAGAACAACTTACATTAGACATTGAGCTATCAGCCACACAGATCTACATCCAACGAAAAACATTAATCAGCAAACAATTGTGGAGCAACAGGGGATGTGATAAAAAGACAAACAGTCAAATACGTTCCATACTTAGATTTAGGACATGAATTTGTTCATTAATATTTGATCCTATTTTGAGACAACCTTTATTTAGGTTAAGCTATTTGTCTATCAATGTATCCCAAAAGTGCACAACGGAATAGTCGCGATTCTCTCGAAAAATAAACAAGCGAAGACTTGCAATTAGAAAGTTACAACCATTGTGGGTCACCTTGCCCCCATGCACTTTACAATTCTAAAATACTTACCAATAGTTATTCTGGTCTTGCTGAGGTATGCCATCTCTTATAGACTTGACAGAACTGTGTGGATTTTGATCATGAACCGCTGCACCTGTCTTCAATTAAAGTAATGAAATTTGAAATTGACTTATGTTAAATTAGCTTTTGTAGATCACATATTTACCGTTGACTTGGCCTTTTATTGCTAAGGGAGCAGATAACCTTTTGCGGCTGGGGGAAGTTTCGTAGAAGAATATGGGAAAACACTGGGCCAATGTGGTACAACATGGAGAGGTGTTGGATGAAGGGTTTTCTCGATGGTTTTATTCCAGACGAGGGCTAGGTTGAAGGACCAAATGTTTAGGTCTGTCTGCTGTGTCTGTGGGTTGTCTAACCATATACCTTACCTGTATGAAGGTGGGGCCCGTCATTTGCAGAAATTAACTGCAACTTCTCTGTTTTTTTATGAATTGACCAATTCTTTCAAAATTAAATGTATTAATTCACCAACGTGTATCCTTTGGGTTCTTACTATACCTTGTAATAGAAGGCTCTTGGTTCCATTTACTTGCCTGAGTTGTGTCAAGTATAGCATTTGTGATGTAATTTTCTTTTAGGGTTCTAATGATGAAAAGATGCCCCTTGGTGTTATTCAAGGACCTCCTAGTCATCTAGTAATATTTCTTTAACGGTCTTTCTCATAACTTGTGCTCGACTTGAAAACTTTAACAAGGAAATGCCGCAGATCTACAATACAGAAATGTGATAGACTCTGAGGTCCCTACGATCCTCCAGTCTGATTTCAACCTCGTATCCCAGTTTGTCTTTTCGAAGATTTGCTTACTGTGTTCAGAGCAGTGGGTCCTCGTGTAGCAGTGAATCCCCTGCTGATGGTCTTCTGTCCAGCCTGAATCATGGCGGGACAGTCCCTAGGACCAGACCCAATCATCTGGCGCGCTAAAACACCTTATAGTTCGTTTTGATGTATATTTGCACATTAGTTGCTTTGGTTTTGATTCTGCACGTGCCTTCAGGCCTCTTTAAACCAGGGCCCAATGACAAGAGAAACCTAGCTTATAATGTTGCATTACATTTTGCTCATCATAAGGTGTAAAGAGTTTTCATTACAATCCTTAATGCGCACGTGTGAGTAAGCATTCTGCAGTGACACAATGCATCTCCTTTTAGGTGAGGTAATGAGAAGAAAGTTTATTTGATGAGGTCTTTGTCAAAAATGGACACAAACTGAAATGAGAGGTATTAAGAATGAAAAAGAAAATAAACCCTGGATCTCAAAATGGGAGGACGTCTCAAATTGTCCGAGTGACAAACAGAAGACAGTCCACTCTTGCAAATAGTTGCTAGACCTTTCCTTAGGAGTTCAGATTTGTACTAATCCTGTAGGCTCATACCTATACTCCGATTGCAAAACGCTCCATTTAAAGATGGCTTGGTGTACAGGCTGCTCTATATCACCGAAAATGCTCTGCTGGTTTTCACAATAAAAGGAAACAGCTGATAACGTCCAACCCCAGAGAAAATAATCAGAGTTTTCAAAGGGAGGGCTGCATGGGATCGTGGGCTGCCGTGGTGGGGCGGCTGCAGCAGAAGCAGACCCCAAAGAAGCCGTGCCCCTCCTATTTATACCGTCGGTAATAGGAACCATGCTCACCGCCGGCTTCTAATAGGAAAACTAATACGGTAATAATATGACGGGAAATTGAAATTCGGAGAACATTTCCTGCCGCCGTAGCTCCATTGTAGGGCCACACATCCATTTTTTCTTGAAAGGCTGAAAGTCGGAGGCTTGTGAAGCGGTGATAAGGCTGCGCGCACGTGCATCGGGGTGATCTGGGCTGTGTGAATTTCATAGATTTGCCTGAATACGGGAATGTATTACTTACTTTCAGCTCTGTTTGCCAACATGCCCCTGTGTTTAGTTGTGAGCGCAAAATTACTTTCCTTTCCAAGTGTGAGCGGCGGCCCCTAGAAAACTGGGAAATACAGATCTATGGCTCATGGACACGGGCATATACCAACCAGAGAGATGTGCAAACTGCATCACCGGGAAGGGTATCTATGAGCCCCACCAAGGACCAGTGCCACTTTCCTGGCCTAACAGTGTTTGACAGGAAGCCACAAAAGACCAGATTTAAAATACTTACTGGTCAAGCTCCGAGTTGCCTTTTCCTAAAAATGAAGTCTGCATATGTGCTTGATCACCACAATTTGTTGTGCAGTTGATTCATTAACTGTAAAAAACAAAAAAAAGGGAAGAAACAACTCTTTTTTGGGGTTTTGTTAAAACGTATCATTTTAGAGACCTTTTTTGACAGTGGAAGTTGGCCCTACAGGGAATCTGAAGATTTTAATGACGGGGAGCTCCCTATAAAGGGCAGTTGGACGCATGAGTTACAAAGACCCTTGTTGGCACTAGAGGTTATTAATGGATTTTCGATCATTTCCAATTTCCCCATCTGGCTACGTACCTTTGGGATGGACAAATATTTATGTTGGACCTTTTTCAGAAGCATGCAGAAGGCGGTACCACCAAGTGATGTCAAAGGTGAGACTGCATGTCTTCCCTCCGCACCAGGATGCTGTGTATGTTGGAGAGTTAAAACTGCTCCTCCAAAAATGTTCTTGGTTTCTTGGCAGCCTTGCTCATTGAAGGTGATTTGATGGCTGATCAAGTTAAAACTATAGCTGAATTATTACTCCCAAACTAAATATAACTGTCCAGCCGGAGTTACTCAATTACAAAAGTAGCAGCAATTTCATCACAGCATTAAAATTACAGTACTTAAAAGCAGGCCCAGACTGGCAATGCCGGGCACCGGGCAATCCCCCGGTCGGCTGGAGGGTGTGGGGCCGGTTTTCAAAAAGGGGGCCGGTTTTGTGGCTGGGGGCCGATTTTCAGTCCGCCCGTCACAGCCTGTGACGGTCGGAATGAAATTCAGCCTCCAGCAGCGTCACTTCACTCACTTAGAAGAAGCCACATCAATCATGACTCTCAGTCAGACTTTCCAAGTTACGATCAGTTACGATGCAGGCTGCCGCTCCCGAATAGTACTGTAGCGCCGCCGCCAGCAAGCCTGATTGACCGGTGTGTGCACTGTAGCACTGCAGCAAGTATGTGCAACCTAACATAAACAAACGGAGCGAGGAGGAGGAGGATGTGCCTGTGCGCAGCGCGCAGAATTATGCCCTGTCTCCTCCTCTGCAGCGTCTGCTCATGGAGCGCCTCTACTAGGGTGCGGCTGTAATTCCATTTCCCGCATGCGCATTGGGCAATTAACTGCGCGTGAAAGACGAGAGGAGCAGAGGTGCGCACGGACGGACTGTTGTTGAGCGGCCGGCCCCTACATAATTTTATTCCTACAGTGGCTACTGGCAGTGGCTGGCTAGCGCCGCCGCCTAGCCCCCGACCCCCTGTGTCTGCCATAGTGCCAGTGCCACCCCGTCCAGTGACCCCACCAACAGCAGGCTTCAAGACGGCAAACCCGGTATAAAACCTAACGCTCCAAGACCAGAGGCCCGAAAACCAGCAAGGTAAATGCCCCCTAAGCCTCCAGTTGGACGTTAAAAGACTTTCATAATTAAGTGTTCGTCACACCATCGATAGACAGGCCAAGTTAGAAATCCTCCACCTAATTATCACCAATACTGCATGGAGCGTTAATAACAGGATGCAGGAATTCTCTCCAATAACGCGCCAGTGCTGAGTACGAGGAATAATCACGTAAATTGGTGTGCGAGCTGATTTTGACATTATTTCGAGCATTTTCCCCTACTACATTTCAGTTACTTACCTTTCACAGGTGGTGGGGAGGGAATGTGCGGGCATTTCCACTAAACGAATAATCTCTAAGGGGAACAAAATCCCATTCCTGTATCAATCGGGATTTCCAGCAAACTCGTTTTTCTTTTTTTTTAATTGGCCTCAACATAGAAGGTAATATAGCACATATTAATTTAAATCAAGCGACCACAAAGCCTTAGTTTCTTTTCTACTAGGAGTTGGCCTAACAGCTAGGGCTATCGCCCTCGAATGTGGGGAACTGCCTGGGTTCGAGTCTCGGCAATGACACTGAACATCCTGCGATTCTGGGCAAATCACTTAATCTCCCCGTGCCTAACAAAAATGAATGTGTTCTCGTGTAATTCAACTGGTGCTATGTAAAGCGCTCGATACCCGATTCGGGTCAAGTTCGCGCTATATAAACTCTGTGGAAAAAAACAACATATTTTTCCAATTTTGTATCAGTATATCCAAAGTTCAATTGTTAAAAGTATTCCCCAAATCTTATTGAACTTCTTGACAATTCCATGACGGCGATAGTAAATTCTTTCCTTCGCCATAATTCTGTTTATAGTGTTAATGCTTTCCAATAAAGTTGGGCTGTGTTATAAATTCCGTTTTTACACTATAGAGGATCTGGCCGTTTAAGAAATGGAAAATACATTTCTAATCCGGACATTACTTCCATTTCAAAGAGGGAATACAAGCAAGGAATGTGGGTCTTTCCATTCCTTACTTTGGTGGGGAAAATACTATATAATCTGAGCGCAGTTTGCCCGTCATAATATAATCTGAGCGAAGTTTGCCCGTCATACCCCTTGGCTCCGGTAGCACAACACCTTACAGTCAGCATCAGCAGCCCTGCCGCCTGAGTGAGGTGAGTGAGTCCGTTTTTCTGCCCCGCGCCGAGACTGAAAGAAGCATTCAGGATCCTATTCTGAGCCGGTGCACTGTGCACAGGAAGGGTTCATGAGTCAGTTTTGAACAAAATTGGCCGGCCAAGGGTTCAGACACTAACTTGGCAAGCAGGGTAAGAGAACTTACATTGTTTTGGAACACAGGGACCAGAATACACGATTAATCCTATCATTCATGAACCGAGTGATCCAACATATAATACAGGATCTAGGGTCTATGTACAACATGTATTTGAAATAAGTTGGCCCACGTACATATAAGGATTCTTATTTTGTCCCTTGTTTCTTTTATAACAATTCTACTTGATTCTATTGAATTTGCGTTATATATTTATATGTGACTGATATGTGTGATTTGAATGGAATGTATGTAGTGCGATTGATAGTCTGACTGTGGTATTTGGGGGGTTGAGCCTGGGTCTCTCCAGGGTGTACATACATTGTTATGAATATTGCTACTGTGGTGTTGGCATTTGAATAGATATTGTATATATCTAAGTCTAGGTGTATGTGCCATAAGAATCATTGAATATTGTGAATAAATATGATGTATACATTTTTGCCTCAAACCTGGCTTTGAGATTTGTGATGTATTGAATCGCTGGGCTTAATTGCGACTTATTGAGCTTTGAAATTATTGATGAGATATTTTACTTCAATCTATGTACCAGACGGGGGGTTACTTAAACTAACTTGGCAACTTCCAGTTAGTGCATGAGATGCAGACAGCACAACTCAGAAACAGGAAGCGCCAACCACTTATCGCTGTTCACTCTGCGCTCGCTCACTACGGACCGGACGGGGGCTGGTTCGCTACGTGCCGGATGGGGGCTGGTCTGACAAAATTTGCCAGGGCTGCTTTCTGTTCCCAGTCCGGCCCTGCTTAAAAAAAAGGAAGAACGGTGGCGATCTAGATTCTCTACACCTAATTGTTCAAGCAATTTTAGATTTAGGGTCCTGTATCACAGTCTGTAATCACATTAGGTTCTTTTCCACGGTTTTTGGCAAGGGGGACATTGACCCTCTTAGGTTTAAGGGTCAATAGAATTTATAGAATTTAGGAGTGTGTATCTTTGGCCATGGTAATACTATAACCATTCAGAGTTACAGGTTTGATTCAGTGGGAGACCTTCTTGAGAAAGCTGGAAGTTCAGACTACTACCAAGCCCCCCAAAATGCTAATGCCCGCCTGGATGGGTTATAGTTTATGAAATATTTCTCTCTTACAGTGCTTAGTGGCCAGCTGGGTGCTTGGCCTTTTCACAGTCTGGTGTTGTTTGAGAGAACCCGCATTGGCTGTTGGGGATTCCTCTGATACTCAGGCCCAAAGCTGGTGGAGAACTGTGCTCCCTCCTTTGTGAATAGTGGCTGCTGTGAGCCAGAGTATCAAGGTGGGTGGTGAGTATGAGGCTGACTCCACTTTTTATTTAAAAAAAGTCATACCGTTGTGTGGAGGAACAACCTTGCCCGGTATTTTAGCACACCTACACTTTGTTTTTGTTAATGAAATATGTACATCGCACGAATACCCTCGGGTGTCTTGGCGCTTACGGAATATCATACTGTACTGAATACCACTACTGCTGAAAGAGGCAGGTCTTTAATTGTTTCCTAAATTCCAGATGGGGAATAATTTTTCTTAGGTGTAACGGAAGAGAATTCCATTCCTTGATGGTGTTGAAGGTAAGACTCCTCCCCCCAGTTCATCTTTTTGATCCTAACTGGCTGCATCAAATAGGCATTAGCTGAACAGGTCCTCAAAAAATTTCAGCCCTTCTTTATGTAATGCCTTATGTGCCTTGCAGAGGGTCTTAAATTGTATCCGCTGGCAGATTGGCAGCCAGTGGAGTTCTCACAATGCTGATCTAACCGATTGATATTTTGGAATATCCAAAATCAGTTGTGCCGGTGCATTTTGCTCTGCCTGTAACTTCCTAAGAAGGGTGGATTGCACCTTAATGTATAATCCATTGCAATAGTCAAGCCTAGACAAGACCAAGGAGCTTACTAGTGACTTTCTGCACGACTTGGGAATGAAAGGGAGAATGTTTCTAATAGTCTTGATCATAAAAAATGAGGATTTAACAACCTTGGAGACTTGGGCTTTAAAACTGAGCTTTTCATCTGTGATAACCCCAAGATTTTTCGCCTTATATGCAGGTGTAGGGGGAGGGCCCAGATTGTCTGGCTACCAAGCTGGGGACCAAGGAGGGGAAAGATTTCTGAACATAATCGCCTCTGTTTTGCTCGAGTTTAACTTTAAGCAATGAGTGCTCACCCAGTGGCTTATGGACAGCATACAGTTGTGAAGTTTTGATGAGTGATTGATGTCCTTATCCACTGTCGTGATCACCAACTGGGTGTCGTCAGCATAAGATGTCGGAATCATTCATTTCATTTTCAATCTTTATTTCGACCATTTGGTCATAAAAGATACACATACATTAAAATCACGTAAATTCTGTCACATTTGATAAAACATCAGTGCATGATTTTAAGATCCACATCAAACATTATTAGAAATGTTAAAAATAAAGCAATTCTACAGACTACCCAGCATTTTTTAAAAGACGATTACGCGTATACCAAACATTTGTAAAGAATTTGGCAAGCGCAAAAACAATTGGGCCGGAAACATCACATTTTAAGATCCTGTACATAGGTATATATTCCCTGCCACCCAAGTTCTTAATCAAAGGCAGCAGCCAGTACTTTCTGGCTGCCTTATATGCTGGGCAGAAAAAGATCACATGCAAGTCATTTTCCTCTTTGTCAACACAAAGGGGGCAGTACTTGGTGGAAGGGACTTGTGACCAGGTGCTAGAAAAGGAGCGCAAAGGCAATGTACCGTATCTCCACTGGAGAAATAACTTTCTAGTGAGTACGGGATATATGGGATCAAAAGCCTTTTCAAATGTGTAAAGATCCTTAGTTTGCAGGAATTTGGAAGAAAGGGACCCCTCTGTCTGGGTAGCTAAAGCCCTTACCCTTTTGTGTTCATGATACAGATTCGCCAGAAATCTCTTAGAGATTCTTGGTGCTGTATCTGCTGGTTTAGTCCACAGTTCGGGGAGCCCCAGATCTGTGCAAGTTGACTGGATATTTTGGACCCAGGGAATACTGAGCGCCTTAGGATGTTTTAATAGTTCGACCAGTTCCGCCCTATAGTCGGCGAGATCGTCGCCGCTCCAAAGCCTGCGCCAGAAGGCAATGGGTCTTAGACTTATCTCGTCGGCGAGTGGCCGTAGCCCTAGATCAAGCCTCAAAGGGAGAAGTGGGGTGCTAGGGGGAAGTGCGGTAATTTGTCTTATGAATCTGTTTTCCGTAGAAGACGGGTTCCGACATGGAGTATGGCCCCACAGTTCAGCCCCATACAGGATCGCCCCCCTGGCCTGTGCCTTATATATCTGAATTAGGGCCCCCAATGGGCGATAGGTCGAACCGGTCATCATCCGGGAAATACCCCCGGTAATTTGTACTAATTTAAGTTTAGCCCTGGTTTGATGGGTCCCCCAGGTCATATTTTCGTTGAGTGTCACGCCGAGATATTCAAACGTGGCTACTCTTTCCAGCCGTGCTGCTCCCAGCAGGGGATTCGGGGCTGTTTGGGGCTTGGATTCAATACCATATATTTGGTTTTTGTGGCATTGATTTCCAGTCCTCTGTCCTGACAGAAGGCCACAAAGGCATCAAGTATCCTTTGGATGCCCATGGGAGTTTTAGATACCAACAGTGTGTCGTCCGCAAACATTATTGCGGGCACACTGTTGCCATTTAGTTTGGGGGCATCTGTGTAGTCGGTGGCATTCAGATGAGCGACTACCCCGTTGACAAAGAGGCAAAACAGGGTCGGCGCCAGCACACAGCCCTGTCTTACCCCTCTGCCCACGGGGAATCTATCAGTCAGCTCCCCCGACCTCCCACACCTCACCTGGGCATAATTGTTATGGTGCAGCCTCTGCAAGGTCAATAAGATATCTGGTGGTACGCCCATCCCTGCCAGAATGACCCAGAGTTTTCCCCTGGGCACGAGGTCGAAGGCGGCTCGTAGGTCCACGAAAATCGTGTACAAACTGCCACCCTCGAACCTCACTGTCTTCCAGTAGACCAGATTCAGTCTAAAGACCTGGTCCACAGTCGATACCCCTTTCCTAAAGCCTGCCTGGTATGTGCTGAGGGCGCCTGCCTCCTCGATCCATTCCTGAAGCCTATTCAGGAGAACCCTGCCGAACAACTTCTGCGCTACATCTATCAGGCTAATCGGTCTGTAGTTGGCTGGGAGGAGGGGGGATCCCTTTTTGAAAATCGGGACCACCTCAGCCCCCAGCCAAGTACTAGGGATTTCCATCCCACCGAGGATACCATTAAAAAGAGCAGCGAGGTAGGGCGCCCAGACGGTGGGCTCCTGCTTGTACAGGTCTCCCGGTAGCCCATCCAGCCCAGGGGCCTTCCCCGAAGCCAGGCCTGAAATGGCAGCAGTGACCTCGCTCAGTGTTATTTGATCCACCTGAGAGCCCTGCCTCTCTGGTTCAATTGACACAGGAAGTTCTCCGGACTCAGCGCTGTATAAGGACTGGAAGTGGGCCTGCCACACTCCAGGAGCTATGTTAGGCTCCACTGCCGAATGTAAACTCCCTGATCCCCCGTTCACCATTCTCCAGAACAGGCGTTGATCTTGCACTGCTAGGGCCTTAGTGAGTTCTTCCCACTGGTTTTCCTCCCATTCTATTTTAACCTGGGCGAGAAGTTTCTTATAGGCTTGCCTACATTGCTTAAGGCGTTCCCCTCCTTTGCCCTCCTTTATTACTCCGAGTAGTTCTGTTTTGGCCCGTCTACAGGCTACATTGTACCATTGAGTTTTGCCTTGGCACCTCTCTCTTGGCTTTCGTACATTACATGTAAAGTGAGGTGCCGCAACTTTTATAAGTTCCTTGTGGGCATCAGACAGTTTACTCCTTGTATCTATTTTATTTGCCACACTATCAAGGTCCCCAACAGTTTCCAGGATGGGGGTAATCTCTGCGTAAAGCAGTGGGAGTTTGTCCTTGTTTGTGACCAGATGCTCCCACCTAATTCTTCTCCTGCTGTTATCTATGAGGAGCGTGGGGTGGTTCCCTTCTTCCTGGGTCACTAAGCCCTGAGGTGCTGGATGAACAAGGTCTAACTCAAGGGCATTGTGGTCACTATCCAGCCTGTCTATTACCCTAAAATCCTGTATAGTTGACCACCTCGCTAGTTGGACCAGAACATAGTCCAAGTGTGACTCTCTTCCCCGGCGGTTGTAGGTATTTTTACCTGGTGTGTCCGAGTTAACTCTCCCATTACATGCTCTAAGTCCATACCTTAAGGTAAGGGCAGTAATTTGCAACGCTAATGGGGTCCAAGCTTTCGGAGATGGAACATCAACCCCTGGTACTGCCCACCTAGCTTCTTCATCTGATAAGAACCCTTCCTGGAGGCCGGGGAGTGGCTCAAAGTGAGAATTAAAATCCCCACCCACCACATAGTATGAATCAGTCGACAGTTCAGATAAAAAGTTCGAGAGTTCATTAAAAGTCGGTGATTCTTTTGCCTTTCCCATCGGCCTGGAATAGATGTTAACCAACAAGAGGTTGGCTTTGTTTGGCTATGTTAATGAGACCGCCAGGATGTCATCAGAGTTGCATGGGAGCCGTGATGCCACACAGCCCAGGTGAGCAGCAACCCATGTCGCAAGGCCCCCTGAAGGGCGGCCTTTGCCTTCCCACCTAGCTGGAATAAAAATGATGTGTAGCCTTGATGTCCATGGTCCTCTCTAGCCCAGGTTTCATGGAACATGCATATGTCACCAGTTTCTATATACTTTTCCCAGGTCGGCTCTTCCAGTTTGTTTGCTAGTCCCGCGATGTTCCAGGAGATTATCCTCATATGTTCAGAAGTGGGAGATGTCAAAACGCAAGGGTTGGAAGAGGTAGGTCCTGGCTCCACTTGTGTTGCAAGGCCTGTAGCGGGGGCAGCATGGGTTACATGTGGCACCATAGATCCCCGCTCCCCCTCGCCCACAGGGAGGGGAACCAAAGTTATTCCCTCGGCAACAACTACTCCATCAGTGGCTAGATGAGAGAATTCGATTCTGCCGTGATCTATGGCAGATGGATCATTCAATGGGCCAGAAATTGGGCTGGAGGACAGAGTGGAATGGTCCAGCGACCCATGGGAACCCAAGACCCCTGGCGCTGTCTTACAGGCAGTAAGTCAGTCGACCCCATCCAAGCCGTCCAGACAGTTGAAGCGATTAAAATCACAAAAAGGTGTATCCGGTGGTTGAAAGTACGGGGGTTGTACAGAGCCTTTGTGATTACGTCTATGTTCCACCCTTGTCCAGTCATCGTATATTGGGGCCTGGCGCCTAGGAATCGGGGGAAAGAAAAAAGATACTGGGAGGGTCTGTATGGTGGAATCTAGGGATCGGTTCATTCCTCTGCAAATGTGTCGAACCGTGCCTGGGTCCTTAAAGGTTACCATGATACAGTCCCCCACTATAGTTTTCCTGGTCTTCCCTAGCCATGGAACCCTTCTCACCATGATGATTTCGTTATTATATTGGGGTGGCAAGGGTCGGTTCCAGTGAAGCCATTTGATTACCTTTTTCTTAAGGGACTGGTAATCCTCATTTTCCCCTGATCTTAAGTGAGGGGCACCAGCTAAAACCACCATTAATCTATTAGCCTCAGGTGGGAGGTCTGGCCTCCGTGGTCTGGGAGTTGGACAAACGGGCGTGAGTGGGGGAACATTGACCTGGTCTTGATGCATTCCAGAGGACTGTATTTGTGAGCTATGTGGGGTTAAATCCACTGGATGAGTGGGTCTGGGGCATTGATTGTTGTGCCGTGCCTGGAGTTGGATGGCCATAAGGGGTTGCAGAGGGGGAGCAGATGGCATGCTTCTGGGGGGGGCTCTATTGGCATTAGTTGCGACATCTACTTTGGAAGGTTCCTCAGCCGAGGGATGGATTTCCACTAGCTTTGTCTGCTTACTTACTAGAGTGCTCAGGGTGGTAAGAGAAGTTTCTAGTAAGGTGAGCCTAATCTCGACTTTTTTTAGGCTGTCGGTGATGGGCTGTAGAAGGGAGCGGAGTAGGAATTCAATGTTCCCCTTAGCAGAGAGTGGGTTGTTTGGATTCGGCGTAATACCCTCTTGTTCTTTGGTGGTGACAGTGATACTGGGGTTTGAGAGCTTAGGAGGAGGCACTATCTCCGTATGCTTCCCCGGTAGAACAATATTTGGCCGTTTCTTGCCAAAATCCAGATGGGATATTTTGGGTTTCCCCCGTCCCCCCCCCCCGTTGTTTTCCGAGCACGTTTACTAGGTGGGAGCCTATGTAACTCCACCACTACGTTTATTTTGGGCTTGCTCTTATTAGCCAATTGGATAGGTGGAATTTGGGTTACCAGGTTGACAGGAGAATGAGAAATCTCTAGGGGGACTGGCTCTATGTTTTGTGCAAGCGCTATCCCTGGAGTGGGGGGGATTTCCCTTAGTAGGACAGGGAAATCCTCTAGTGTCGAACTATTTAGACTGCTGTGTAGCACGCCTCCCTCTTGAGTGGTGGGGAAGGGGCTGATGTCAATCAAGGGCCTATTTTTCATAGATTCGATGGAGCGCCTGCGCTCCGCCCTGCGTTTCTCAAGTGAACCGTCCATATCCGCCTCACCTTTATTGGGTTTGAAATAGTTGTCCAAAGTCCCGGAGCTGGAGGCTCCATCCCTTGAGGGGGTTTCCCGGGATGTAGGTGAGGGCATTACCTTGGTTATGGCACAGAAAGGAATCAAGAGAGAGGGCCCAGCCTGGCCTCCTTCGGCCACTGACGGCCTAAGACGGCCCCGCCCTTGTCCCGGGCTTCTCCCGGTCGCTCCCGCTCGCTCCCGCGAGGCGGGGATACTGCACTCCTAGTAATACTACTGCTGTGCTGTCATTCGGTGATAGGCGGGGGGGGCGTGGCCAGCGGGGAGAGCAGCCCAGGTGTTGCTGGTTGGGCGCGCAGGGGCTCCTGGTCACTGGAGTCCCCTGCCTTGCTCGCAGCCCCGCTGGAACACTTGCCTGCCCCCGCGCTCCTCCTTTGGTCCTGGTACAGCCCTCTGCCGGGCGACGCGCTGCGGGACCCGCGAAGCGGGTCCGGCGAGTCGTGGGTGGTGGTAAAGAGGGGAAGGTCCGCTAGCCGCAGGTCCGCTGTGCTCCGCAAGGTAGGCAACAAGAATCCGATGAAGTGTCCCACAGGCGCTGGGGAGAAGGCTACTTTTCAGTCCGTGTGCGGGGGGGCGTGGCCAGCGGGGAGAGCAGCCCAGGTGTTGCTGGTTGGGCGCGCAGGGGCTCCTGGTCACTGGAGTCCCCTGCCTTGCTCGCAGCCCCGCTGGAACACTTGCCTGCCCCCGCGCTCCTCCTTTGGTCCTGGTACAGCCCTCTGCCGGTCGACGCGCTGCGGGATCCGCGAAGCGGGTCCGGCGAGTCGTGGGTGGTGGTAAAGAGGGGAAGGTCCGCTAGCCGCAGGTCCGCTGTGCTCCGCAAGGTAGGCAACAAGAATTCGATGAAGTGTCCCACAGGCGCTGGGGAGAAGGCTACTTTTCAGTCCGTGTGCGGGGGGGCGTGGCCAGCGGGGAGAGCAGCCCAGGTGTTGCTGGTTGGGCGCGCAGGGGCTCCTGGTCACTGGAGTCCCCTGCCTTGCTCGCAGCCCCGCTGGAACACTTGCCTGCCCCCGCGCTCCTCCTTTGGTCCTGGTACAGCCCTCTGCCGGTCGACGCGCTGCGGGATCCGCGAAGCGGGTCCGGCGAGTCGTGGGTGGTGGTAAAGAGGGGAAGGTCCGCTAGCCGCAGGTCCGCTGTGCTCCGCAAGGTAGGCAACAAGAATTCGATGAAGTGTCCCACAGGCGCTGGGGAGAAGGCTACTTTTCAGTCCGTGTGCGGGGGGGCGTGGCCAGCGGGGAGAGCAGCCCAGGTGTTGCTGGTTGGGCGCGCAGGGGCTCCTGGTCACTGGAGTCCCCTGCCTTGCTCGCAGCCCCGCTGGAACACTTGCCTGCCCCCGCGCTCCTCCTTTGGTCCTGGTACAGCCCTCTGCCGGTCGACGCGCTGCGGGACCCGCGAAGCGGGTCCGGCGAGTCGTGGGTGGTGGTAAAGAGGGGAAGGTCCGCTAGCCGCAGGTCCGCTGTGCTCCGCAAGGTAGGCAACAAGAATCCGATGCAGATGTAGGAATCAAATTAAAGCTTCTTATCAGTGGTGCTAATTCTGCCACATAGTTATTAAAGAGTGTGGGGCTCAATGATGAGCCTTGCGGAACACCGCATGGGAGAGAAAAAGGTGCCATTCACGCACGCCAAGCTCAGTGTGTTATTCAACTTTCTGGAGTGGTGGTCAGTTTCTATGTCTCATTTTAGGCAGTTCGCAGCATATCACTGCCAATGGTTATTGCCATTTTTCAGACAATCAAGCTTCAGTTAATGTGGTTGAAACACTTCATAACAGGCTTGCTCCCTCTCTGAGTGTCAGAGGCTTGAGTTTGATCCAATGTGTATTCCAAATCCTAGCTGTATAGGAGAAAGACTACTCCTCAAAAGGGCTTCCCTTCGTTCTGATGCTTAGCAGATATCACAGATTCCTTATTTCAGCTGCCATGGTGAGAAAGTTTGTTCATTCCCCCAAGACAGGACAGCAGGAAAAGGTAACCGACACTGGGTAGAATTATTCAAAGTGGTACATCATAGCAGTCCGAACAGGAACAGAAGCCCAGTGATGGTGGGGGTCACCTGCAGAAATATAAAACTGGCTTCCTATTGTACATGTGCACCATTTTGTCACTCTCAGATTCTCCTATTCCACAGATCACACTTCAGCCCACATTCATATGATCTCCCCCCAAAATACTTGGGTGCAAAGGAAATGATGCCCTTTACTAGAGCCTCTTGTCTTTACAGGTAGGTATCACTGTATCTCACACCTGAGATACAGTCAAGATGTACCCCAGCTAGTCCCTCTGTTGGGTTTGAGAACGATGCCATTTTGAAAACAAATGCAGGAGGACTCTTTTGTGGTCCTAGTGCTATGAGCAGGAGTCCCTGGCTCTAAAGTGGGTATGTGCAAGACCCTTTAGATTAAAAGGCATTTGGACATACCATAAAAATACAAGAGAACTTTCAAGGAGAAAAGAATAAACTGCCGGATTCTCAGTCCAAACCAAATAGCTGTGGATATCCGTATCTACAAAGAGTAGGCTCATTTTAGAATACATAATCAATGTGTTCTGTCAATGAGACCCCTCAGATGCATCCCAACCCATGTGTATTTCGCAGTGTGTGACTAGTCCAGTGTTCTGCTTGCCAGAATGTGTCAAAACTCCTGCACCTTTCAAATGTGCCTCTTTCTTATAGTAAAGAATTCAGTGCAGGATAAATCATCCGGTGATGTTTTGAAGATTCAGATACATGAGATCGCCAACGTGAAAGCTGAGACAGGGCTCCATTGCTAGTATAGGTAGTATGTGTGCAGGATCGATCCCTTTGTAGCTGGGAGTCGTGCATATATCCCCCACTTTCTCAGGTTTTTGTTTCCACTTTAGGCAGTAAGGTCTGGTATATGAGCTTGATACTAGTTTCACAATAATGAGCAGCATATACATAATTGTACACAATTTTGTTGGCCTATTGTTTGAGTTAAGAGCCAAATTGGGGTTGCTTTATCTCAGAATGAGCTGATGTTTTGCTTTTTTACCTCTGTGTACATCCTAAGTCTTGGTGGGAGATTAAGTGGCAACAAAAATGTAGGGCTTAATTTTACACAATATATGTGAACGTGGTTGCATTTGTAAATCACTGCTGTCTTCTATGCCTGGCCTGAACCTTACATAACACAGCCATGGTTCAGTTTGAGTACTCAAGCTTCAGACAGTGCAATGGGGGCACGGACTGTTTTAGGAGATACAGGTTGCAATGCCTAGGGAGATGAAAGGTATCTTTTTGGGGTTGAGCCTGAGAGAGCATGCGCTAGTGCATGCGTCTCATTTGCGAGACACTATTGTACACAAATGAAGGGGTTTGTGCCCGCCCATTGCATACTATTTTCTGGATTTGCTTCACTCTTCTTTACCAGCCCCCTTCATTGGCCAGTCCGGGCAAAACACAATTTTTGGTCATTTCTGTGGAGCAGGGACCATGCACAGATTGAGTTTAAGTTAATCCATGCCCATCCACGGCTCCCTGCGAGATTGAGGGACTATTTTACACCCCACTCCACCTGCCTGCTTGCTCCCTCCATATTGTTGGGGATAAACATTTTCTTTTCAGCTGTCACAGGAAATATACACACAAAGCAGTGCCGGTGCGCAGATACACAACCAAGTTGAGTGTGTAAGTGAATCCACATGCATTATGTACACACTATCCCCCAATGCACCTACGAAACACTACCTGCAAATGCGATTGCACCACTTAAACACATTTTTTAATCTACGCTCTTGAAAAACTGTCAGTGATGCCATTATTTTAAGACTTGCCTCCCGATTGACACCCCCCCCCCCCCCCCCCCCTGCATTTCATGTCTGCATTTCAACGGGAGGACAGGTAGTTCTTTTAAATTACCAGGCAAAGCATATGCAAAGTTACTAATAAGAGCTGGTCGCCCTTCGACCGATTTACTCTGCATACCTGCTCTTGCAATTCTGGCAACCGATGATACACTTATAGATTCATACTTCCCTCCATTTGCCACGTTCATTATGTGGAATTGTCAGTGCAGAAGCTTTTGAGCAACATTATTGCTCAGTTTCAGGAAGTCTCTTGCTCAGACCTGTGCGCTCTCTAGTTGTGGGTACATTTTTGGGGGAATTAAACTTTAATTGAATCTTACCAGCTTGTCTATGAATAATGGCTCACCAGTAGTCTTAATGTCTGACAGCCCGCTGATGTCGATAGATAACGACCAAGCGGAGCACTAATAACTGGTGTGCAAAGCACAGGTTGCTAATGGTGTCCACGTGCCTCTGAGGACCATGGCAGAGAGCACATCTCTGTTTTAAAGTCAGGGGAAATTCCATCACAGAGTCCATGTGGATGCGATTCTCTCCACTGCGACCTCTTCAGCCACTTGTCACCTCTTCTTTGCCCTCACTTCCTGCCTGTCTTTCACCCCTCTCAGGAGGCTTCCCATATACAGTTTTCTTATTCAGTGTATACCCCTAATTTGTCTAAAAATATGGGTGTGTGAAATGTGAGAATTTTTTTTGTAGAATTCCCGTTATGTTTGTGAAATTACATATATCATGTGAAATACAATTCGCCAATTTCTTGAGTAACTTTTCTAATCAGGCTATATTTTGCTCAAAAAAACTTACAAGATACAGGCATGAGACTGGTTCAAGGAGAAAATATCCACAAAACCTTTTCTTCTTAATCCAGTTGACTCCAGACATAACTAATATGGATTTTTTTTATGCGAGATGGTAAATATTTTGGACATTTCTCATTATGTGAAAATCTAGAAATATGCAAGATTACACAGTTGTACCAAAACATTTGCGCTCTGTTCTATCTAAAATGAGTGACAAACACTCCTCTCCATAAACTCCAGGACTGGAGTAAAAAAAACTAATATGTCCGTGCCCATCCCATTAGTGGAAAATATTTTCAATCTGCCTTTAGAATTTATGCAGTTAAAATTACATGTAACCTGTTAAGGGAATTCTGGAAGACTGACTGAAGTAGGAGATGGAAATGTTTTTGATAGGCTCGTCCGACGTGGCCTAGGAAGTCTGGTCGCTAGAACTAGTCACCATTAGCGATTATTCCCTATCCAACATATTAACTTTGGAGAATTATATCGATCGATATAGAATAAATTCAAATGTAAAGCAAGTGTATATACACAAATTCTGAAATACTGTGAGTTCCCCTACCTCCTTCTTGTGTTGTGGAGGTTGCGAAGAGACATAGGAGAGTTTTGTTGATGGTTTGAAATACCACTGCTCTAGTTTAGTGAGTTAGTTCACAGGCTGAAAAGGTGTAAGAGTCTGATTTCCATTTGGTGGTACTGGAATAACCTCGGACTTGTGATGGCAGTGGTAAATCAGATGCTCCGTCCATCACCACCCCCTTTTGTACCGCTTTTGGCCGCCATAAGTGTAGCAGGGTATGCTCAGACGTGAGTCCCTTGCTCACTTTGCCACTGGATTCAAGCAAGCCGGGCTGAAGACGGCTGAAATGCCAGAAACCGGTCCTCGGAAGCTTGTTTCCGGTCCAGGGAAGACATGGCTTGGCAGTTCGGGCTGGACTGTTCCCATGAGGCACAGGGTCAGACTGATTTGCATATAGCCATGTCTGAACTGGGGTGGCAGAGTGGGCTAAAGAACAGTGATGGATTAAACCCAGATCTTTTGACTGGGTGTGAGTGTTTGATTGATTCAGATGCTCCGTCCATCACCACCCCCTTTTGTACGGCAGTGGTAAATCTAGCAGACAATCCACTGGCGAGTAGAGTAAGGGAGATTCCTTCAGCACATTCTACTTCGGAGTTAGCACTTCAGCAAACTGGAGGAATTTCTATTCCCACCATATTTTAATATGAGACTCCATGTGTTCTTGGAGGTCACGGATTCAAATCCCAGCAAGACGCCGATACCTTATGACACCAATACCGTACGTGTTTCAGAAGTTGATACAGAGATGAGGTCAGGCAGGAAACTACAACTGGTGTTCAAAGCCCTTGGATTAACATCTGTTTAGCTCTTTGTCAAAATGTGAGGATGCTGTTTTTAACATGGCGCTTAATGCCATTGGGCCGGCGTGTGAGGGCTCCTGACCTGCACATGTATGGAAGTTATAATAAAGGGATATAGATACGTGGGGTGATATGGTTAGGATCCAGGTGGCCTGGCTCTGCTGTCAGTTTGCTGGTCTACTGATAGACATCCTACTTGAAACATATTTACGTAAAAATAAATCATCTGGTATTAGAGTTAAAAAAGGTACTAACAATAGAAACAGTAGTTATAGTAATTATACAGGTAATGCCAACAATTGTTACCTTGCTAGCAAAGTACTCCTACAAAAGTAAAAGTGCTCACTTCCTGAATCGGCTCTGGAAGAGCACGAATACTTCAGGTCCAGTGGTGATTGTGCAGGATTCTGTTTTTCGAATCCAAACACAATGTTTTATTTGGATTTTAGGATGAGGCTTGTCTTAAACATGCTCTGCGTTCAGACATAGTTTTCCTCTGGCCCCCCTAAACCCTGTGCATGGGGTTCCTGCCGGTTTCCTGGTAAATGAACGAATTTGTTTTTGTTCCTAGGTGGGGCTTTCCCCCCTCTTCCCTGTTGTTGTGGCTGTTTTTCGGGCCTCGTTGATGGCCTGTGATTATGAAGCTGGCTGTCTCATCTGCCCCATAATAGATAAATGTCAAGCAGCTTTCAGAGCATCGCGGGGCCTGTTTAATTATTAACGCTGCTCATGCATACATTTTCCTGCACTTAGGCAAATGTAAAGGCTCTTCCAGGAGGCGGAGGGTACCAGCCATAAGGGGAAATAATGAAGGGACGCGTTTTAGTTTCCCGATTTGGCAGGAATTTTTTGCAGGCCAACACGCACAATTAAAAACCTCATGCCTGGGACCAGTCGAAAGGGGAGTCAGTGTACGCCTCTCTCCTCCCTGCCTCCCTGGGATGCACGACGATCTTCCTGGCACATCAGCCCTCTAGATTGCGCTGTGATGAGATTATGTGAGTGGCATGCCACCGACCCCACACCTCGCAGGAGGATGTCTTGCCTTCCACAGAGGTTTAGCCGATTTTCGCGAATCTTCTGTGCTAAACTCCTGGGAAATGCAAGGTCACCCATGAGACTCATTTACTGTTCTAACTCGAGTCCTAGAATATTGTTGGAAGTCGAAATTCCCCTTATATGGGGTGCAGTGGTTGAAATATCCCAGAGCAGTCCCGATGGCTGCTGCCCGAGGCAGCGGCGGAAGGTAAAAACATTAGCGGTGCTCTTGTTGAAAAGTGGCTGCTTTAGACCCGAAGCCAACTCAGCACATCAGTTGTAAACCAGCCATTTGTTCAACAGGTAGCATGTATGCATGCCTGACAGGTGGCTAGGCTGATTGTACCACGTCACACACACATCATGCATGGTAGCCCAGTATACATACCTACATTCTGCATCAAAGCCCGGAAAGAAGGGGCCCACCCGAACCGCAGGTGATGGAGCGTGGCCTTCTGCGTCACTTGAAGTGTATGTCTATCTCTGCTTCCATTCAACACATTATCACCAGTTCAGGATAAAAGACGTTTTTTCACCTTTTTTCCAATATCGTCTCCCTCGTGAGCTGCACCTAAGCTCATATTGTTCTACAGTTTTTTTCTTGCAACATTGTTCACACTAAACAGAAGTGAAGACTTGAAGCCAGTGCACTTCATATGTCAGTCATATTTTTCCTCCACTCGGGGGTGCCAAAGGGATTGACAAAACTCTTTAACGTGACTGACTGTTCCCCGGCCTTGCAGTTTTTAGGTCTGGCTTTACAACGCTAGTGTTTTATGGCCTATTACTACATATCTCTAAAACATACCTAGAGCAGTCCTTGGCTCCATCCAGAAGAACATCACTCTCTCAACACATGCTACCTGCTGTTTGGTGTACCATTCCACCTCTTGTGGAGTGGTTGCATCGCCATGCACGAGGGACTATATTACAGCTTAAAAGTGTGCTGAATCTGTACATATTCAATTTATCCCATAAATGTTTATATATAGAAGACCATCATGTCATTTTTTTTTACTTCTGCACACTTTAAAATATTTAATCCGATTTCAAACTGCAAGCCAGACATATTGGCGTTGCCAGTGCTTGTTTTCAGCTGTTTCAGCCTTTCTGAAATTCCCCAGTGCCTCTCAAGGCCAGTCTTGCTCTGCTTGAATTTGAGGATTGAGGGCAAAACCAGAAGCTAGAGACTTAAAGGTAATCCCATTCATTATCTATAATTTTCCCTCAATAGCAAAGAATTTCAAGCACGTCATCTTTATAAGAAGTCCATTCAAAATGGAAAGCAAGTGGGGTTTTGAGTAATTTCTGGCCATTATAACAATTTACTTGTTTACTTCTTCAGCCTTGTGCACTCCAGTAATAGTAACATTGATCGATGCCTGGTATGAAGTACATACATTGTTTTAAACGCCTGAAGTACATACGTTCTAGATATGTCTGCAATTTACATTGATTTCTGTTTTTTTGGAGTTTCACAAAGATACCCTGGGGAGAAGCTTGGTAGGTCATGCAAGTTGCACATTATTACAAATATTATTATTGCAAGACTTGTAATGCGCGCAGCTACCCCAAGGGGTTGCCAGGCGCAGGGCGGAAGTAGGAACATTGAGGGTGAGATTGTATCACAGATTAGAAAAGCCTGGTTTTTAGACCCCTACGGAAAACAAGAAGGGATGTTGAGTCTCTCAAGGAGGCTGGCAGGAGTCCCATAGTTACGGCCCTAAGTAGGAAAAGGAATGGCCTTTCATGCGAGCCAGTCTGGTTTTTGGTACTACAAACCGCGTCTGCAGAGCGGATCTCAAGGTACAGGAGGGACGGTAGCGATGAACTAAGTCCTGGCGGTATTTCGGAGCAGAACCAGATTTGACCCTAAACATGTAGAAAAGTGCTTTAAACTTAATGCGATTTGCCACAGTCAGCCAGTGTAGATCACGAAGAATGCTGGAGACCGAAGTGAACTTGGGAATGTGATAAAGAAGCCTAGTGGCTGTGTTCTGTACAAGTTGCAGTCTGTCGATGGTGGATTTGTAGGCTCCCAAATACAGGACATTGCCATAATCCAGTCTAGAAATCACAAGGGCTCGGATCACCATCCTCTGTACTGAGAAAGGACTCGGCCATAGGATCTTTTTTAGCCACTTGAGGTCTGTGCATACTCTTACTCCTCTCTTTGTTCTCCATTCAAGTTCAAGTTCAGAAATTTGTATAGCGCTCTACTCACCCATAGGGTCTCAAGGCTCTTTTATTACTGTTTTCTTTTTGCATAAACATTTTCCCAGGTTATAGAAATCCCTAACCGCACAGGTGGAATAGCGTTGTGCCCCATTCTTTTTACCACTGTTTAAAATCCCTTACTCCTGCAGGAGTAGTTTTATGTACATTTCCGGGGTGCGTTTCTGGGCGTTTACTTGATTTTACAACGCTAACAGACCCTGTCACACACCCTTTCCTGTCACTATCACCAAACTTAGTACTGCGGACAATCTGACACTCGGCGCGCCTCCAATCTTACCGACTAAGCTATACCCATGGATGTGCAATGCCTTGTGAGATGCACTGAGAAGGTTGAATTTGAGAGTGAGTAAGGAAGAGTTTTACCCGCACTGACTGGTTAGCAGCATATAATGCACTGGAGGAGGGGAGGCTGGGATGTGATGGATTATGGCGTAAGAAATTCAGAAAATCAATGAGCTGGAGAAAGCCAAAGGATGGGTGGAAGCACAATCACTGAACACTAGAAAGAATTTGGTACAAAATATGTGCAGCAACTTGATGACTAAAGGACTGATTCACTACGGTTCATTTGCGGACAATCACCATGCTAGTGAAGCTTCATCTCAGGGTGCAAATATTTGCTGAACCTGTCTCTGCGCAGCCTGAGATTAAATTTAGAAGAGCAGTTAAAATGGTGGTGGATTTTCCGCAATCACGTCGGCATGTCATGTTAAAATACGTTACAGGACGAGCAGAGTGCATGAGGGGGACTTAAGGGGCAGTGGAAAGGGAAAGGAGCACTGATAGGGGTACTAAGTGAAAGAAAACAAAATATTTTGTAAAACCAACATCTTTGAAGACTTTCAAAACTTAGAGGGAGAAAATGTGTGTGCGTTTTTGTCTGTGTGTATGTAAAATTTCCTGGTGAATTTCGACTGGCACAACACCATAGTGGACTAAAAGCAGCTGTACCCAACTACTAACCAGGAAATACATGTATTAGGGCGTTTTAGAAACCCAAACACCCCACTGAAGCTACTCCCCTAGCAGTGCTTAATTTATATTTAAAAACAAGCATTTACAATGCAATGGTTTCGCCTTTGGAAAAGTTAGAGCTATTGGCATTGCTCACACACAGAGCCCCACACACAAATACACACACACAGAGCCGGACACACACACACAGAGCCAGACACATACACAGAGCCAGACACACACACAGAGTCAGATACACACACAGAGCCAGACACACACACACAGAGCCAGACACACACACACAGAGCCAGACACACACACACAGAGTCAGACACACACACACACACAGAGTCAGACACACACACACAGAGTCAGACACACACACACACAGAGTCAGACACACACACACACACAGAGCCAGACGCCCACACACACAGAGCCAGACGCCCACACACACAGAGCCAGACGCCCACACACACAGAGCCAGACGCCCACACACACAGAGCCAGACGCCCACACACACAGAGCCAGACGCCCACACACACAGAGCCAGACGCCCACACACACAGAGCCAGACGCCCACACACACAGAGCCAGACGCCCACACACACAGAGTCAGACACACACACACAGAGCCAGACACACACACACACACAGAGTCAGACACACACACACAGAGCCAGACGCCCACACAGAGCCAGACGCCCACACAGAGCCAGACGCCCACACAGAGCCAGACGCCCACACAGAGCCAGACGCCCACACAGAGCCAGACGCCCACACAGAGCCAGACGCCCACAGAGAGCCAGACACCCACACAGAGCCAGACACCCACACAGAGCCAGACACCCACACAGAGCCAGACACCCACACACACAGAGCCCCAGAGCATAATTCCAAGAGCCGCACACAGTGAATTCTGGCGCCACCCACGCCCCCTAGCACCTTTCTGCAGCTCACGGGATGCCGCCCGCACCCGGCCTGCATCCGCCTCTGCCACCATTAACTGGTGCTAGGCCGCGCCGCACTCACCACCTCCGGCGCTGGGTACACAGGGGCCCGCCTTCACTGCAGCCGCCGCAGTCACCAGCTCCAGACTCCCCCTGCTGGCAGGACCAGTGCACCTCACGTAGGCCCGGGCTCTTTATATGCTATTTATTCACTGCACAACGAGGCGCTCGTGTGGCTTCCAGAAGCAGTTACTTAGCCCACTACACACTTAGACCGCACGCCCGCAGGCTCTCGATCCCAGCTCCGACGGGTGGGGGAGGGGACATGGGGGGGGATAGGGGGGGGTTACTGCTCACCTCAGGTTGTATCTTCACGCAATCTCGTACCCCCGATCCAGGCAAGTACTGGCACACCCTGTTGTGAGAGCGGCCTGCGCACATGCACGCTCGTGAGCCGGCTGCCTCTGTGCGCCCCGAGGTTGGGAAACATTTAAGAAATGCGCCCAGGGGCGAATTTCTTCGAAAAGACTGATTAATCTACCAATAGGCGCAGGCTTCACGGGCGCCAGAGAAAAGTGAAAAACAGCCAAATAATTGCGGCAGAGGCCGGCGGTGGACAAACGGGCGAGAGGTCGGACTCCCAAAGAAAAGATCCATCTGGGGTTGAGTCAACAGGCATTTCAAGTAGATTTGGTAATAGTGTCCAGGGCGAGAGGTCGGACTCCCAAAGAAAAGATCCATCTGGGGTTGAGTCAACAGGCATTTCAAGTAGATTTGGTAATAGTGTCCAGTTTTCCCTCTCCTGTAGCGGCATTACACTACATTACACTAATTACACTGCCACGCCCCTTTGAGAGACCCCTCATTTTTTGTAATCCCACTTAAAGCCCTGGTGCACAGTACATGTACAGATGCAAGAACGCAAGCATATCACTCTGGTATCTTATCAACGGACTATCACTGATTGGGTGGGGGGGGTGCAGCACTACTTCTAGATTCGGATAAAGAATGATAGTAAAAAAAGCCAGAAAATATTTTACTGTTGTACTTATTATTAAAAAAGCCATGATGGCGACTATTGAAAATAACAATGAGACAATTGTTTTAAACTAAAATAACTCTAATGATTCCAACATTACAAAACATTTTACGAAGTGAAAACTACTTTAAATGTTTACATACATTATCAAAGGTCACTTGGGTAGACACTAGGACAGTGGATCCCAAACTTTTTAGAAGCAGGACCCACTTTTCAGACTGACAAACTCTTGCAAGCCACCAACCTTTAATGGGCATGAGGGGTGATTTTTATGGCCAATCAGCAGCACTCAATGCCGTATCAGGCGCTGTCTCGAAGTTTTATTACAATCTCCCTGTCTCTCCAGCAGTTCTAGGGGGTCCTCTGTGTGGACAAATAAAGCCGACGGTGTCTTGCGTGCTCCCTGCCGCCGGGACCCCAGCACAGAGCCCGGCAGCGCCAGCTTCCTTCCCGCTCTCCCAGCTCCCCCCGTCTCCAGCCCCCTCTGGCTGCCCGCGCCAGCCCCAACAAGAAGTTAGGCTCAGGACAACACAGGGGAGCCTCGCAGGGCTTCGGATATCGAGGGAGCCTTGCAGGCTCAGAGGAGTGACACCCTGCCACACGGAGCCTTTCCTAGCCCATTTGACTTACCGGGCACTCTGGCGGGGGCTCCTTGCGGAGGTCGCATTGCTCCTTCTCTCCGGACTTGCTTTGAGGGACGGCCGGACTCCAGATACCTCCGGGCGCGCGCGGGGACGCCTCTCAGGTCGGGCCAATCTCTGCCCGGCCCAGGAATGACGCGGGGGAGTCCCGGCGGCCGAGGACCAATCGCCGGGCTGAGGGGGAGAGCTGACGACGGCCGGCCGGGGCAGAAGGTTACTCCTCAGCAGATACGAAGCCAGCTCTTCCGCGGCTGCTTCCACCAGCGGCTCAGGAGCCCAGGCAGAGCTTCGGCTCACTCCCGGGCAGGGGGCGTGAGGGGGGAGGGGGGAGGGGGGCGGGAGAGAACACGAACGGCGGGAGGGAGGCCTACGAGGACAGGGGGGGGGGGGCGGGAGAGGAACGGACGGCGGGAGGGGGCGGGAGAGGACACAGGGGGCGTGAGGGGGGAGGGGGGCGGGAGAGAACACGAACGGCGGAGGGAGGCGGGAAACGTGCCGGGGAAAAACATGCCTAGGACAGCAGCAATCACGGCCGGGCCGGACCAGACTCGGGGGCGTTCCCGGCGTCGCGTGACGTCGGCAAAAGCCAAAGAATCTCGGGAACGCCCCCGTGTCTGGTCCGGCATTGACGGACGCCTCTCTGTTCCAATGGCTAGCCTCCATTTATGGAGCTACCCAATGAAGCAGAGAGGCGTGTTCAAGTCACCCATACTAGAAACTACAGATTTCTCTGGAGGAGGAGCGTTTGCGTCAAAACCCATGGGTGGTTGCATGGGAACACCCAATCACCACCCAGGGAATGTCCACTTGACTGAAAACAAAGGAAAGCAGCACGATATTGCATACTTTGGGATACTATTCAATGTAAATCAGGATTTGCATTTAATAGTAAATCCCACCCTAACACTTCGCGATGGTTTCCGTCAGCACAGTGAAAAGTAAGGGTAAACCTGTGCCCGACTGTCAGTAAGTATGAGTGAGCAGGAGTGAGATTAATAGTGAATGCACGTAAGTGAGTGAGAATGAATAAGAAGGAGAGTAATGGGGTGTAAGAGTGTGATGCGAGGGTCATATGACCTACCTTTTTGGAAAAAATAAGGGGCAAATGTAATATGATGCAACTTCCTGTGATGTAATTAAGGTCAAAGAGAATGTGATGTCACTTTCGCCACCACTGGCATTTTGGAGAATAGACGCCCATGTTTTGGCCACAAAAAGTGAACTGCTTTCCAGGTTCATCTGATATCACAGTGCAGCCCAGGCAGCTCCATTCTTTACAACTGAAACTGTCGTGTGCTTGGTCTAAGCACCACTGAAGTCCCATAAGCCATCTCTCTACCCCTGTCAAAAACTGAAAAATGCAGGGTGGCCAAAAAACGAGCAGCAAAAGGAAAGCTTTGTAAGACCTCATTGGCTTTCATAATGTGCACTTTCTGACAAATCCTTGGATCGGGTAATATAATACAAGTGTGCACATGCTCTGCTTTCTATAAAGGAAAACAATTCAGAAAATCCATTTGTAAACGGCCTGTAATTGTCAATCCGCTTGTTTTTGCATGCCTACGTGTACATCCACATGTATATCGCACGTCTAAGCCACTGCCATATAACAAGACTTGGCAAACAGCATATGCACCCTTGGCGACAGGCTTGTACTTAGAGACTGATCATTAAGTATCAATTGCCCCGGACTAAACCAGTCCAGTACAATGACAAAGGATGAACCGGTCTCAAGAGTTATTTAATATCCCTGGGGCGACGGGAGAAGATAACACGGGTTCGTTGTATATATTGTAAAGATAATAAAGATAAAAATGCCAGTCAAAAGAAACAAGTCTATTGTATCATTGAGCTGCGATACACGAGGCGCTTGACATACCCTACTAATAGAAAGTAAATGGCAACTTTTGGAAGGTTTGTCCCCGCTCCCTACCCCTACCAAGCCCGTTGCACCCCAAGGCACCGAACTGACCCGTGGATGTGCTGCCAGTGGTACTCCTCGCTCCACACCCCGGACATGGTGCGGGCCTCGCAGGTCCCCTTCTCGGCCTCCGTACCGGCTCCGGGCCCTGGTGTGAGTGCAGCTCCGATGAAGTAGGACAGGACAGGCTTCTCCCACTCAAGTGTGAACACGCCAGAAACCCGAGAGCCGGGCCCACCGCGTCCACGCGAATCTCAGGGCGCGTGTGACATTCAGAAGGTTACCACAGCGGGGGCACTCCTCGTGGCCCGGAGAGCTCTACTCCTGGGAACGGGGGCCGCTGCTGGCGCGAGGTCAGCGGGGCAACAGGACAGGGGTTCAGGGATGGCACCACTGCAGCTCTCACCCACCTGTCCACAGCAAACGGGGGTGCTGCTGCAGCCCCCCTGTGCCCTGCACTTCAGGCTACGAATTCTGTCGGAGGGAATGGGTGGACGAGAGAAGTATCTGGGACGCGCCGTTTTGCGTTTATTAGTCACGCAGCAATTTTAATTGTTGGCGAGCAGTAGTCTATCAGAAGGGGCGGTCACGCCACAAGATTATCACGTGCAAAGACGCCAATAGTCCCCTCCCTGCCTCCAGCACAGCTCCTGCCCCAAAGGCCCGGGCAAGAAGCACAACACAAACATATGATGGACACCTCTCAGCAAAATGACGCGACGGACACTTACAATTTCAGAGATAGACCCCCTCACAGATATGCAAAGGCCTTGGGCGAGGCCGGAGGACACGGAGGGTCTGAAGCCACATTGCATCGCAAGCGCCAGTTCTGCGCTCATGGTACAATGATGAGTCAGCATGTAGATAGCCATGCCATCTTCAGGGAGGGACAGTCCCTATGCTATGCAACGCAACAAGACGTGTAACATGGGTGGGATGGTTACGGTCCTCTTTCAGCCCCCTGGAACTGCCCCTTCACAATGTGATTTCCAGCTGGATGAGAGGATTGCCCCGGCCGGTCCCAGCAGCCCTCCGCCCGCTCTCGTTTCCTCGGGGAGCGGCGGAGGACTAGCGCTGCGTTCCAAGCAGGGACAGGCAGGCCAGGGGCAGGGGGCACTCACGGCGCTCCCTCGGCGAGGTCGGGTTGGTCTTCCCCGGCTTCGTCACTCCCACGCAGCTTCCTACCAAGCAGGGCGCCGAGGACCAATCCGGTCGCGGCGTTCACGCCAAGCCTCCACACACGCCCGGGAGTCAGCCAATGACAGCGCGGCTCCCGGGACCTGCCCCTGGATGATGCTGAGCCGGCAGCCAATCAGTGCGCGGCCTCGGCGATGACGCGGCGGCGCTGGGCCAATCCCAGCGCGGCGTTACTGGAGGGGCTCGTCTTGCTGGGCCAATAGGAGCGCGGCGGCTTCGATCTCTGCTGCCGCAGCTCCTGGTCACGAACGGCCGCTTTGGAGGGTGTTTCTGGCCCCGGGCCGCGACGGTGATTTGGCGGCAATAGATTTTCGGGGCCCCAGGTCGCGGTTAGACCGTTTCTAACCAGCAGATCAACAGGGGGGATCCTGGGCGCAGGGAAACACCGCGGGCCTCGTTTCACCCCTGAATCTGTGCCAGCAGCAAGCACGGGCCGGCCGGACCAGACACGGGGGCGTTCCCGGCGTCGCGTGACGTCGGCAAAAGCCAAAGAATCTCGGGAACGCCCCCGTGTCTGGTCCGGCTTTGACGGACGCCTCTCTGTTCCAATGGCTAGCCTCCATTTATGGAGCTAGCCAATGAAGCAGAGAGGCGTCTTCAAGTCACCCATACTAGAAACTACAGATTTCGCTGGAGGAGGAGCCTAACGGCTCCGCCCCCCAGCGAAACCTAAAAAGTGCCAGGGCTCTCATCACGGCAGCTTCAACCACACATTGCCCTGCTATGCTGCCAATGATAGCAACAACACAGCTATCAACAGTCACGCCCCTACAAGTGTGACAATTCTGACTATTCAGGCACCCAAAGCTATAAATATAGCTTAGGTGGCAGGTAATAGTCATTTTTTATGAATATAGCATTAATAATGAACTGTTGCTGTTGTCATCTCTAAGTTACTTAGACAGTGCCACCTTGTGGCAGGCTGGCCCAAGTGATGGCGCTGCTGGTGCTGAGCACTGGAAACCACCAGCTCAAATTAGGCACTGGCCACATCAAGCAAAGCTTTACATTGCTGGTTAGGCAGTAACAGCTTAGCTGATTTGATTAGTGCCTGCCACCTTGTCTGGTGTGGTGTGGCGAATGAAATAACTGGAGGAATCCCATCACTGTAGTGTGCAGTGGAAAAGGTACATGCCCAGGGGGTGAGTCATGGAGTGAGCAAATGTGATATGTGGGAGCACTCGTAAAATACTTCCTTAAACAAGTCTTAAATACTTCATGTAATAATGATAAACACGGATAAGTGCTGTTTACTTGCGTTCAATAATCAGATGTGATTCAGAGAAGCCTCTTCCACCAAAACCACTGTAGCACCTGATATAGTGGGTGTAGAGGTTCCTCAGGCGAAGACTTGCTTAAAACATTTTTATTTTTATTTTTGAACTTTCTGATGGAAAAATCTTTAATGACGGTGTATCATGTGTGTTGAAATACAAAACAGCAAAGGGCATTGCAGGAGAAATTGTGACATTTGGCCAAAAAGTGAGGGCTGTTTTTGAAAACTAAAGAACAGTCACCATCTGATGACGTCCGTGTGTCCTGCACAATGGCTGCATGTAGCATGTAGATATCATGGTAACAATTAGGGTATCTATGCCGCTCCACAAAGCGGCTGGGGTGTCAGGTGGGCACTTTTATACTTAGGGGTTACATGTGAGATGGTAAGTTGATTCCTCGGTGGTCTCGCAGGATTTGCATAGGGGTAGTGACCTCCACATGATATGGTTATGAGACAGTGGTTGCCCTTGAGATGAAGAAAAACAGAGCAGTCTGTGACTAACCACTGACTGAATCCCACCCTGTATCCCATAGCTGGTGATTTTGTATAAACTCTGCAGTATTCGACACAGCACTGTAGTTATCTTGTGTTAACACACTTGACACTAGTATCTCCTGCTGGTCTGACTATGTACCATGCTCATGCAGTGCTGTTTGGCACCAGTGGAGGAGACCTCGAGATGTGCTTTCTTTGAGAAGTGTTGCCGTAGAACTCAGAACATAAAGTAGTTTGTTTAACTCTTTCTCTTTCTTGTTTATCGCAGCTTTCACGATTTACCAGAAAGGGCCCATTTTCTCCCAATCTCTACTTTCCTAAATAGCATTCACTGAATCATGAGTCTCTGCTGCAAAAATCTTGTGCTTAACCTCCAGGACCTTCAGTTCATGCAACAGTGACTCAGTCTTAGAGCCTTTAGAGTTGATGTTACAGAGTGTCGTTGTGTTGCATAATATTTAATATCCTACGGCGGTTGGGGTTGTCCCACGTTGTTATTGGCTGGGATGGTATGAGGACCACATGCCCTAGTTCCACTCCCCTTAGTGACTACTTTGACGTGCCTCCCTCCTGCATGACACTGCTTTTGTTAGTCTTACACTTGAAAGTGTTGGGTGTATTTACAATATTATTGCTAGGTGTTCTTTTCATGGTAGTATTTTAAACTGAACGTTGCATGAAGGTTCACTGAGGTTCTTTGTTTTTGGTGACTGGGCAGCTGCCTGTTTCCGAGGTAATATTTAAAAGGAAGAAGCAGTGTAATATGAAGATTTTATTGAATTGTTTGTACTTGGTGTTATTGTTTGCACTGCCCTGTTTGTTCACTCTTGTAATCAAGGGTGCCTTGGGACTTTCCAGGGGCAACTGTTGGCACTTTTAGAAACTTTAATACAAACAAATATACCCACAGTCTATAAGCATGTTTTGCATGGTGTCTGTTTTGTGCACATAAATACGTTGTCTCTGGTTGTTTAGTTTATTTTGGAATAACTTTAACTCCGTAAGAATAAAGTATACTTTCCACCCTAAAACTGTCCTTCAAAGTGTGTCTTTTGTTTGTTAGCCGCAGTCCTAAAATCAGAACCACAATGCATTGTTCCTCGACTGTAGAAAATATTTGTATGTTGAAAGGGATCATCACTGTCAGATTGGTCCAACCCAACCCTTAATCTGCCTCTATGTACACAATTGTTTTTGCTACTCTGCAGTCATCTTAAATCTTTCCCCGTGTGTTCCAAACACGCAAAAAATAAAGGAGCCTCAAAAATGTTTTTTTAAGAGTTAAGAAAGAAATTGAGGTGAGAAAAAAAATAAAAACAGTCTATCATTTAATGTTATTCAATTCTACTTCAATATATCTTTGTCAATTACAATTATGTTTCATGCTGTTGGACGGGTTATCATTTGATTTCATTGTGTTCAATCTTTACACACCAGTGTTATGTAAAGAAGGTAGATTGATCTTTACATTGAATCTGTCTTGAGGCTGATTAGGATATGTTATGTTATGTTAGCTGTTTTTGTACCGCGCACAGCTGCCCCAGCAAAGGGGCGTCCTGGCGCCAAAAGAGGGTATACACAACATCGCAATAAAGCCGCAGAATCAGAGATTTTTATTAAAAAGAAAGGTTTTAATAGCACGTCTGAACTGGAGTAAGTTTTCCAGTCCCCGAATTTCAGCAGGAAGAGAGTTCCACAGTTTTGCGGCTACTACTCGGAAGGAGCGGCCGCCAGTCCTACTCAGCAAGAAACGTGGGACAACAGGCAGGTTCTGACCCATCGATCTCAGGGATCGCGAAGGGACATAAGGGGTCAGTAGGTTCATCAATATAGGGGGGGCCGTGCCTTTTAAAATTTTAAAAGCCAGGCAAAGCACCTTAAACTCGATCCACCGATCGATATGGTTCTACCTGGTAGTTTTTGACCAACTAGGATCTTATCAAACTGTCAGAGTTCCTATAACTCTTTGGGTTGGGCGGTGTGCTGTACCAGTGGTTGCCATTGTTAATATCTAGGTATCAGGTGTATGTTGGCTATCCTACAGAAGGGAGATCTCACCCTCTGAAATATTTAGAAAATACATAAGTGCTCAGATCTATTTTTCAAACATACATATTTTTTTATTTATTTTAATAAATGTTCAACATCGTAGTGTTTAGAAGTGCTCCGCTGCCTTTCCTCAGTCAGACAGAGATTTTAAAATACGGTATCCACTGCCTGGCACCAGAGCCATTCAAATTTGAATTTTATTTACAGAATTTAAAGATAAAAATGTTCCGGACTGTGCAAAGCACTCTCTAAGCTCTTTGATTGATTTTACATAGGGTCAAATTGGTGCTTGTGTAGAGAACTGAGTTTCAAATATATAGTTGCCCTAGTCTGAGTACATTCCACAGAATCTCTGTGATGTCTCATGATACCCAGGAATGCCCATTTCTCTTATGCAGAACAACTGTATTTAGTCCTAAAGATCGAAATTCAAGAATAGTATACAATTTCTTTAGACATCTCACTCTAAACCTCAATTTCTTGTCCATGCTCCCCCTTCATACAGTAACAATTGTCAGTAAAGTCAAATTGCTTTATCTCATTGGGTTCGAGGAATATTTCCACGGTGTTGGCTATAGTAAAGCCTCTCCTTTTTCCTTTTATATAAAATGGTATGTATAGAGTTGAAAATCAAAATAACTTCCAGTCTGGATTTTATTTTAAAAACGGGGAAAACAGGAATTAGTTCTTGGGATTTTTTAATGCTTTCAATTGAGCTGCCAGCCCTACACTAATGCTTCCAGGTTGAGTGGATTGTTTTATAGTATATCACTACACAGTGTACAAAATTACTAGAGACATCTAAATGTTTGTGTGCATTAATTAATTGGAAAAAGTGCCAATGTACAAGTTGCACCTTAAATATTCAATGGTCTGTAAATAAATATACATAAGTACCACTACATTGAGACCAAAATAAAAGAGGATAAATAAAAATGAGAATATAAAAAAAATATATAAATAACTTGCATAAACTTGGTTGCCTCACATACAGTAAAGGGATCACAAAAAAGATTGACCACCTGTACATTTGTTATAGGCGAGGGGAGCCTGCTTTCAATAGCCACAAGCTCCCAAATGGAGTGCAATGCACCATGATGCTGATGTTATATAGAACTTTAAAACAATTGCTTCTCCAGTTGTGTAAATCAGAAATCACTTAAACACATTCATTGAATGTGTGCTTATACATGACCCAAAGGGAGGTGAAGGATGTTGGCTGGGCCCTCTTCCTCACGCCTCTATCCTTTGTTAACAAGAATATTGATGCACCTGTTCGCACCCTATTCTTTCTCCCATTATCTCTTCCCTTCACTTCCAATCTTGTAAAATAATAATGGAAAGACCTCCTCTTAGAACCACCCTTTAAACAGTTTTATTTAGTGTAATTCAAGTTGCCAACTTCTATATTTAGCCTATGCTGAAAACAAAATGGTGCCCATGTCTAGGTTATTTCCAACATTTCTGGTAGATCTTACCTGCTCACAAGTTTGCTGACATGAAGATGATCTCTTTGTTTCTCCTAGCTCCCTGCATGCCGTCTCCTTCGCCATTGCCTGTGCTGTACCCGGGATCACTCTGCTGACGTTTGGTGTCAACCCACTCACTGGGTTCTTGGGAGCCTTCAACATCCTCTTGTACACATGTTGTTACACCCCAATGAAGCGGATCAGCATCACCAACACGTGGATAGGTGCAGTTGTGGGAGCCATCCCACCAGTCATGGGCTGGACTGCAGCTACTGGCAGCCTCGATGCTGGTAAGTGTGTTCGTAAATGGAAGGGGCATTGCAGTGGGTTAAAAATGCATGCTTTGATTAGCTCCTTTCCTCCAGTACTAAGAGCATTGACCGCTTTAAAAAATCAAACTATGACATGTAAACTCTGGAAGGATTACAAATCAATGAGAGAATGTTTTGAATAGATTAAACAGTTATTGAGGAATGTGCAGTGCCAGGTTCCTCAATGTGTCTTAGGGCACATGAGGCCAAATGGAATTAACATAGGTTTCAAAGGGCTACGTGAGTTGTTTAAGAGTGAACATATTGCTGGTGGAAGACCTACTTGAAGTTTATTTGACTTTTCAGTTGATATCTAAATTATGGGCAATGATGTGAAATTAGGGTGGCAGTGAAGAGAGATTCCATGTTTATGCACCAGCTAAGGAGGCTCAACCTCTCAGATTTCTTTTTTTTTTTAAACAAGACTTTCAAACAGGATCAAGCTGCAAACACAGATGCCTTTTTCATAGATTGTCGGAGATATGTCGGATGACCCCTCATGCGATTAGACCTCATCCACCTGTTTAGATAGAGATCTGTTCTTATATATAGATCTAGTGGTGACTTTCCAGTTGAGGCCTCGTGTGAGCATACTTGCACAAATGCAGCACTCTGGAAAATTCGGACTGGTACATCCAGATAAACTGAGCTGCAGTATCCCGGCCTTGACTTGATTGGTACATTTGCCTGAAGTGGGCAGTGATTTATAGAAATAACCTAAGAAGTGCAAAGAATATTGCAGCACTATTGACCTTAGCTTTCACAGATGAAACAGTTTCCACGATAAACCATGGATCGTCGTAGATAGCATCAGTTGGCATGAGGTAGCCTGTACAAAGACAGAGAGCCTTGGTCTGTGGAAGAATCTTTTTTTTTTTTAATGTTTTTAGTTTAGAGCAAATACATTTCTTATTTGCATCCTTACATTATTAAGTCTAGGGAAGTCCGATTCTTTTGTTTGACTGCTGATATCTGTCAGAATTCATTTCAACATCATCCAGGTAATATTGGCACAGTAGTAAATGGTTCTGTGGGCTCCTACTGCAGGTATGTTGATTGATGTGGTAACAAAAGATAAATAGAAAGATGTGTTCCTGCAGAATGCTACCCAGTATGCAGGTGCTGCATGAGTGAATGGGTGCCAGATTTATCTGGTATCTCTTAGGAAGACTACTGCCAAAATATACCCCCACCAAGGCAGGTAAGGAGCTCATTACTAAAGCTTCACATGAGAAATGCTGCTTTAATAGACGCACAGGATCTCCGAGGTCTCCAGACGATAAGTTCTACCATCCAGGAAAACCTGCTTCATTGTGAACAATCCTGAATTGTAACTCGAAGCTCCCACCCTTGTTGGGTGCTCCATTAGTCTCTTGCTAGTTTTATGCTCTACAGTCACCGATGCGTACATGAGTGATGATAGGTCTTAGTTCACCTTCAGATGATTGCGTGTGGAAAGTCAGGGTGAACACTGAGCATCAAGGTAGGTCTAATCAACAAGAAGCCAATAATGTTTTGTATGTTTCGCTGTACATCGATATGTCACTATGGTTTTCACTATAAAGTGCAGATTGGAGTGCATCAAAAATGGTCGACGGCTCACAGTTGTTTAAGAAATAACCTCAAGGGAACAAATAGGAGTACAGGAGGAATGTAAAAAACATGAGGGGAGTGATTTACAAATTATTCCATTTGTTTGCAACAAAACACACATTCTTGAACAAGGACCTTGGTTTTAAACTGAATAAGAATATGAATAAAGGGCACAAGATGGTATTTATTTATTTAAAGGGCATTGAATTCATTGAATAGGGGTCAACGCTGGAGCTTGGCACTAAAAGAAGTCAGTATGTGGTGGCCTAGTCAGGCATTACATTTTTCTCCTTCGTGTACTGGTGACGAGAAATAAAGAGCACACAGAATGGAGCAGGTAGACTAGGGAGTGGCCAGGCCAGCATATGTAGCACCAGCGCCCAATCACTGGACACTTTTTCATAAACGGTCCCTTCGTGTATGACCTGCTCTGAGAGTAATGAGGTGTCACACTGATCAATACTCAGCCACCTCTCTGCATCCTAGCTTCAAATCAGCAAAGCCACGGATTCTCCTGCAGCAGCATTGAAATGAGGTTGAAGACACCAGGTGCCGCTTCTTAACCTTTAACCCTTACCAATAGTTGCACTTCGGTACAGCATTTCAGGGTTACCATCTTTCGTCAGAAGCCTGTTTCCAAGATCTCATTTATAATACTTGCAACTAATATTGATTAGTGACCAGTAACTGTGACAATAACAAAGTGTCGACAGAAGCAAATTTTCATGGGTGATTTGTAGCTCCCGGTTTACAGATCTGCTTCTTCCTGCTCGGGTATCCACGATCTTGACGGGAGATGATGACAAATAGTAAATTACCTTCATGACACTTGCTGAGTCCTTTGCCAAAAGTATTAATGCCTCCGACCAAAAGAGGTCAAAAAAGTCTCTAAAGGAAGCCATGATGAATGGCTCAACAGCCTGATAGCTGGGGTGGGGTTGGAGAGGCAGAGGTCATTCTCCCTGCATATTTAGCATGTATGATTGCTGTGCAACCACAGGTTATTATTATTTTTTTATTATAAAGTTTTTATTGGAATTTTATGAATGGTACAATCAGTCGTATACATCACTTGCAGTAGACTGGTATACTCTTAGGCGAGTGATGGAAGAGGGAAAGGACAGAAAACCGACTAGTGGGAAAAAAGAGAAAGTAGAGGAATAAGAGACGACGTCTAGTATGGTCCCATATAAAGAGTACTGCAGATATAGACTATGCATCACACATACAAAACACAACCAGACCGGCGACGTGGGAGCGGTCCGACCATATACGGATTGAGACAGAGAGGATTTACTAAAAAGGAACCGTAGGCCATTGAAAGACTTACTTTCTAGTGCACCCTCCACCCACTGGCAGTCCTCCTAACTTTCCCCAGACCTCATCCCCCCATTCCTCCCTCACCGAGCACCCGTCCTTGCTTGTTGCAGAATCCTTTTTTGTTGAGTACAGTGCAGTGATAGTGGGGAAATAGTTTGCAACCCTTCTCTGCATCTCAGACTAAGATATGCCCCTGTCCACTGCAGCCACAGTTACCATGGGCTGGCAGGGGAGGGGTGGACATCATCAGCCACCGGCCACCTTTAAACTCAGTGCTTCACTGCGGGTCAGTTTGCTGAGTTTGTAATGTTTCACACCTCCATAGAGCTTGCTGCCTGCTGTTTCAATGAGGCCATGCAGAAAGCGATAAGCAAACTCCGGCAGCTAGTGGCTGCACCAGCCCTCATGGTCTGCATAGGGCTCAGCACCAGGTCCAGATAATGGAATACAGCAGGCCCACCTCTCCTCTGGAGTGTGCGGCTCCCTGATGGAGCAACTTGTGCTGATGATAGGCCGGGTAGGTAATGGGAGAAGGCAGGCAGGCAGGTAGATATAAGGGCTGCAGGAAGAATTGGCACATCAGGTAAGCACTCTTACACAACCCCCTATGCAAACTATTATGACTGCTAGCTCTATATCAATGCACAGACAAAATTAGTACGTCAGCACTGAGTATTACAGTGGTGAATGGCTGATAAGTGTGAGCTGATCAGTATGTGAATGGCCCTTAAACACACCATAGCTGGGATGACCTTATAGCACTCTTTATATAGATTATATGGGTTCTTGCGAGACAGGAAAAGCACAGGTTCTAGCCAGACACAAAAGCAACATGTAAATGTAAATGTGTTGTACTTGTAAGCGATAAAAGTGGGTGATTTGCTTCACCTTACACTGATCGTCAGTGTGGCATGGGTGGCATTTAGCAGTGATCTGCACCTCCTGTATAAGGGCAGATAAATGAGGTTCCCATCACTTGACTTCATTAGCATTGACCCTACAACTCGACCAAATTTATAGTTGTGTATCATCAAAAAATTCCCCAAGTTCATGTGAAGCAGGTTTTCTGATGTGGTGATACGCCTCAGTTCCTTCCATTCCACAAATATTGCAATGAACATAGCATCCTATGTTCGACAGCCTCCTCAACAAGAAAACAGGAAACTTATATGGTGCTCCTACAAGACCTTACTTTTAACTGTTCAGCTCTTATAATGAAGACCATATCATATTCTAGTATCTGTAAAACAAAAAATATCAAACCGTTGAACCTTAATATTCAAGATTTGGACTGTGCCGGCCACTCTGCATTAAATGTCGCCATGCCGGGTTTGGGTGCTTTATTTTGGGCAGCGCAGGACTAGCTAAGTCCGTTGCCTCCGAATCAGATTGTCGTCTGCAATTTGCTGATTTACCCTGTGAAGGCTCTCCATGGGAGGAAGCAAGGTCTTTAGATCTTCATCTGACCCCGAGGCTTGTGTAGGATGCAGTTTGGAGCTTGAGGATGTTTCCTGCAGTGGTGCTAATTTGTGTGTGTGGGTGAATCTTCGGCGTTTGAGTTATGTTCTGGGGTTCCTCTGCAGGGTGTTCCACTGGAGGATGTGAAACACATGACCATCCATTTAACCCGTCCTCAGCAGGTCGGCGTTTTATTTTCTGCCATTCTGTATGACCTTTGTGAGTGTACCAATCTGTTGTTCTGTACTTGTGACTCGTTGGTACCTATTGGAGTTTTAAGTTACTGAAATGGGTTGTATCTGTGCTGGTGGAGGGTTTTCTTCTTCCTACCTCTCTCTTTGTATCGGAATCTGAGATGTCCTCCTCTTATTCTGAAATGTTTTTGGAGCCTTTTGTCCCATAGTCTTTGTTTCTGGTGTTCTGTTCCGACCCAGTTTCACGCTGGCAGTGTTAATGTCCCCTTATCACTGTTTTCACGCATAAGTATTCCAAGCACATACATCAAAAAGTGATGTGGTAGAATCAAGGATGTGAAAACATGCAACGCTGACCTAGCCTCACTTATCTTTTCTATCACTCAGATTCGTGCACTCACCTCTCCGCTTTGCATACATTATTTAATGCACCATCTTTACTCTGCAGCTCCAGTATTTTTGTTTGTGCTCCAGTATTTTTGTTTGTTTAGAGTGTTGCAGGCAGTTGACAGCTCCATACAAAACACTTAAATATATCCATTAATAAATGTGCTAAGCACAGATGGTTCAGTTTAAGCTTGTGTTTTGTTGCTTTGAAATATTAACTAAGACCTAAACTGCAAAGATAGCCAAGGCCAACAAGACAGGAGTCCGGTTGCGAAGATGGTCACACAGGGATTCGTATGCGGGTGGTGCAGAGGATTACCTCTGCCTCTACTCTCTGCACTTGGCACGTGGTATTCAGCAGCGGTATTGAGTTAACAAGTGAATAATTACTTTTATATAATGAGTTCATGCTGGAAACAGTGCTTCCGGACTCAGATGCGTTTATTGACTTCTCTGTAAATGAGGACTGCTGCACAAAGACCTACTCGTCACTGCAGTGTTCCCGTTGTCTGCCTGTTCATGTACCTAAGTGAAGCCATCTCACTCGGGCGGGGTTCTGCGGGAACTCTGCAATCCTTCAACCAGAAGAGAGTAGCAGAAATTACTCTTCTTTTCCCCACACACTTTGGAAAGAGTACCAGTATCTGTCCTTCTGTGCCATGCCCCGGGGAGTATAACGGAGGCTAAGCTTTCCCTGTCTAGAAGTAAGACCCACCTTTTTCTTGCACCCACAAGAAAGTTACAAAACCCCTTCTTTTCTCCTCCTCTCCCCCGTCTCAGAATAGCAGAGGAAGCGAAATGGTCTCTCCAATACTCAGAAGAGAGTAGTGGTAGTAACTGTTATCCCGCCCCATCCACTCCTTGCCTGCTCCAGTTATCGCAGGCAGTTTCAAATAAACTCTGTCGGACGCTGGCTTGCATAGGCTATACAATATCTTTAACAAGGGTGTAATTAATTAATTAATTAAGGTTTTTGTAGAGCGCGTAGTAACCCTTGAGCATCCCAGCGCTATATTGTGCTCTAGTATGTGTGCCCAAAGGCGTCATGCTAGGCCTGAATCCTTTTTTCTGGCACTATGAAGCCAGTATTGGATCTGTTGCAGCTCCAGCTTCTGCTATGCCTACATATGAGAAGCACACACGTCTACAGACATGCCTTTATCTTCACTCTCCCACTTGCCAGTATGGCAAAGCACCTGAAATTACGTTCTACAGAAATATTTGGGAACAGCATTTAGAATGGTCAATGATACTGACTTTGGATATTTGGGTGTATTTCTATGCCTTGTCCACGATTTTCAGAGGAGTCATAGAAATAAGACTGCTTCCGAGTCGCAGGGAGGGACAAAGTAGCTTCTACGGTTAGAACGCCAGGCCTGTTCCAGAAAATCAAGGCCAAGGTAGACGGCTGGTCGCCAAAGTTCACAACATGGTGGGGGAGGGTGGAGACAATTAAAATGATGATCACACCAATGCTCAATTATATGCTAGCCATGCTACCCCTCACCAACACAGAGGACTTCCACAAAAAGATAGACAAGATACTGAATGATTTCCTATGGAGAGGGAAGAGGGCCAGAATAAGTATGCAAAAACTTAGACTATCAAAAGAACAGGGGGGGCTAAACATAACAAACTTCAAGCGATTCCACGAGGCGTGTCTAGCTAGACAGGGACTGCACTGGCTAGACCCAAGACAGGACTACACCCCGGCATGGCTAACATTAGAACAAGGGTTGCTAAACGGCATGAAACCCATCACCCTCCTCACGGCCACCAAACACCCGGCAATAAAAGATAACCCGATACTCAGGAACACAAAACGAGCTCTGCTCAAGATTGACAAACTGCTAAATACGAGCATCAAAAGGGGGCCTTTCGAATCAATCTGGCACAACCCATCCCTAAAATACAGGGGTAAGGTCTTAGACATGCATGACTGGTACAGCCAAGGCATATCCACAGCCAATGACTTTAAGAAAAAGGGCGCCGACGTAACATTTGACACCCTGAAAGGAGAGTACAACCTAGAGAGCGTAGAACTATACAACTTCCTGAAGATAAAGGTCGCAATAAGGAAGGCTAACCTCAACACCCAGACACCCTCGATAATACAGCTGGCTAACAGTCTGAACACACTGGGACACCAGGTAGCACACCTTTACAAGATCCTAAGCCCCAAACACACCAGACTCAATGACAAGGTCATGAACTTCTGGGGGGAGGCAGCAGGTCAAGCACTCAGTGAGGAAGCCAGAGCAGAGCTATGGAGGTCCACCAGTCGGAAAAAAATAACGGCCACGCTGAACCAGACAAAATTCTGGCTGATACATAAGGCATACTGGACACCAGCTCGCTTAGCCACTGTAGGCATTAGAGACAGCGACGCGTGCTGGAACTGTGATGAAGAAAGGGGAGACTTAGAACACCTTTTACTAAAATGCCCAAAAATCAAGGACTTCTGGGGGAAGATCAGAACACTTATCCACGAGATCACAGGCACAGACATACAAACAGACCTCACAGGCCTAGCACTAGGGTTTACATCCCAGGCGATCACAAAAACGGAGGACAGGGACCTCATAGATCTCATGCTGACAGCCGCAGTCAAAGTCGTCCTAACTAACTGGAAGGACACATCAAAGGCGTCTCCACAGGCGTGGCTCAACTGGGTCACGTTCCTGAGGGGGGCGGACAACATAACAGCAAAATACACACCGAAGACGCACAAACAGTCGACCATGTGGGGATCATTAGATCACTACCTGTCATCATCACACAAGCCGCCATGAACATCTGGGGCCACAGGCCGAAATAGGCTAGTGCCAACAGAGCACCGAGCACATCTCCTACTCAACCTATAACCTATAACCTAGACCTCTCTCTACTGTCCCCCGGGGTGGCGCGGGGAGCAAGCCGCCTGACAACAAACGCCAAGGTATACCAATGGGCGCAATATGGACTACCAGACTATGAGACTTTTGGACTATGAGACCACGAACTGGCGAACGATCTCAAGAGTATGTAATGCCCCCCCCCCCCCCCCTCTCTCTTCTTTTCTCTCTTTTCTTCTTTCCACTCATGTATAAGCCTCTTCCATGTATGTAAATTATATTTTTCTATATACAATAAAGAATTTCAGAAATAAAAAAAAAAAAAGAACGCCAGGCCTGCTTCCGGTGCTTACGCGCTGCCTCGTGCTTTGAGGTAGTCGTCAGTCGTCTGCACGTGACAGCACGCATGACGTGTGCAGAACACCGCCACCCTGTAGCCAGGTGGCACAATTTGCAGTCATCCACGTGCTCAGTACTTAAAAGGATTTGTTCTGCACGGTTGGCGGGGGTGACACAGCAAATGCCCGCCCTGCGATAATGGACATCCGCGGGCTGTGGAGGTATTAGCGCCTACATACATGCGTGCTTATCTCAAGGACCTGTCTACTGTATCTCAGCATCCCCACTCTCCTTGTGCGCTGAAGGGACCTCTTCACACCCAAGCTGCTCCCCCACCCCCTTTATTTTCTATTATTCCGATCCAGAAATGTAAATAATTCCCGAGGCCGTGGGAGCTACAGAATGTCTGTCGCCGGTAATTATGTAGCTGCGTCTCTTTTTTTAAATTGCTTTTACTTTGTAATTCAAATTTTGTTGTCTGACAGACATTAATTATGTCAGCCAACATCTATTTACAAATGAGGACTTAGAGAGGGGCAGTTCTTATCAGGGGGCGACATTTGGCAGATGAATGGTCTCGGTAACAAAAAGAGGGATGGAAAAAGAGAGATATTGTGGCCAGACCAGTGGTGGTGCGTAATCTCCAAGGCTGCTGGAATTGCGGCCCTACATGCTGTTGTGGGCATACAAAGGGAAGCTGTGCGGTGTACAGAATGTGTCCAGACATGGTGTCAGGCTTTCATCAGCACTCCCCGGAGCTTAAGGACACGTTGTGCGTTCAGTGGGTGCTTTTAATCCGGCAGCATTGCTGGGGTTTATTTTCTACCAGTCATTACAATTCCAGGAGCGTTGTGGTGGTATGTTACATGTTGTGTTATATTACGTGCTGCTATGTTATACTTATTTAATATAGCACAAACGTGAAAATCAGCCAGGCTAAATAACTGATGCCTTTCAGAATAATGCTTTGGCCACACCTCTTCTAGCCATGTTAATACGGCCACCATGGCTGCTGCCTATGTATGCGTCCGCTAGCCTCGGTAACGCCTACTGGACGCAATCATTGTAACCCCGACCTCCCAACTCTAGCACCAGTTGGACAAGGTCCTGCTCTGTAAGTACAATCCGACCTGTCCTGATGTATGACATGGTTAATGCAACCAAAACCAGTTTGGCACCAATTAAATGCAACCTATCGTGCTACATTTGGCGATTTGGGCACCTGCAACGAGTTCATTTTTGTAGTGTTTGATGCAAGCAAAATGAACATAAGCACACTTCCTAATTACATTGCTTCTGATGTGTCTGCATTTGTGGGTTTCCTCACTGTGAGTCTTGGTAGGCGGGCCTTCGAGCAGATGTTGCTCAGCGGTGTATTTGAGGTGGCGTATTGGGTGCATGTTTTTCCTTTGGTTGTGTTCCAGAAAGGTGCAGGTGATCCTTGCTATCTGCCTACCAGACCTGTGTGCAAAAACATGTTCAGACCAGGGGTCTGTCACAAATGGATCGTAGCACTGCCAGCATTGTATGCCACGCCACAACTAAGGAATTGAGAAAGTTTCTATTTGCCCAAAGCTCTCAGAAGTCAAGTGTCTGTCTGAGAAGTTCTGCCTAACCGTTCTCTGTATGAAGCCGTGGTCACAAAGATGTATAAAAAAGACTTTTCTCTGTCCCTAGCTCTTACTTTCCGGATGCAGAGTCAATGTATTATTCCAAGAAAAGCACCAGAATTAGGTTTCTCGAAGACTCAAATAAAAAAATGCACCAACTCCTTTTCCAACTCAAAAAGTCACCCACTCACCACACAAGGAATTTTTAGGGAGAAGCAGCACAAGCATTTTTATTTGGCCTAAAGAGCCCTCAAGGATTGTGCCAGCCCTCTTTCAATTCAACCATAATACATTTTGTGCCATCAGCATCAGGTCTTCACTTCCTTTCAGCTCTAGGTCTTTTAATCCTGGACCTCAAGTAAGTGGTAGGTATCGCCTCTTCTTTAATGCAGGCCCATTCAGCTTTCATGCCAAATTGCAGATCAAACGCTAGAGAATACGTAGTGATGGAAACGGCTCACAGTGCGAGACCGACTCTTGACAGTTTTCACTCTGTGATGCTAAGATGAAGTGACCAGCTTTCTCCTGAAGTATGAGCATCATAAAGAGGAACCAATACCCAAGTAGAACACATGTAGAGGAAAGTCAACACAGAGCATGTATGGGATGATAAAAGGACCCTATTCCTTCGAGGATGATGCACCACCTAAACCCACCTAACCATATACTGCTATTTTTGTTTCATTTAGAATGCCTCAAAATCTTGCTTTAGGCGATAAAAGAGGCAAAAATATATTGAATATAATTTTTTGTCCAATAAGTTAAGACACCTTATGAAAATATGTTTTTCTTGCTTTTGTGTTTAAATGTAATTCTTCTAGCTGAGACAGTGAAGGCATGTATAAATTGGACTATTTGTAGCGATGTTGTGGCAAGGTAATTATAATTTTTGTACAAGCGTCTATCATCAGTGTCTAACTTTCAGCAACGTGTCATGCACCAGGAATGTTGTGATCCATGCAGCTATGTTAAGTAATGCAGATTTGTAGAGGACACTGTCACCTGGGAGAGTATCCTGGCTCTGCAATTTATTCTCTTGCTGCAGTTGTGTAACACTGATGCTTGGTGGCCTAGAGTAGCAGTTACACTCTCCCAGCAGGCAGGTAGCATTCATTTAATTAAGACGCTGTCTGACTTCCAGGCTTTGACCGTATTGTGTCACCTGTACCAAGTTACATCCTCTCCCTGAGCATCAGGTGCTATAGCTGGCAGATTTCAAAGAAACAGGCTAAATGGTGTAAAATGTGCTTTGCAAATAATTTGTATGCATTCATTCAGTAACCATGTCACACTCCTTGCACTCTCACACTGGCTTTTTCATTGTCATTTCAAGAGTGCACATGGAGAGCTACCAGGTCTGCATAGTTGTTGTTTGGTAAATGAGATAGAGATAAGCTCAAGCCCGCACTGTGGCATCATGGGGAACTTCACGCTACGAGTCCCGATAGTACTGCCTTTCAGTATACAGGCAAATCTTTCCCACCCTTTCATCCTTACCACTGCATGAACCCCAAGTGAGTGTGAAAGCCCTGCAATGTCTTTTTGAGGACAGTGGTACTTTTGGGCAGGTCTTGTACGTCCATTGCGTGATCGTGCCCTTCTGGCCTCCAATTTTGAGAAGATGTAGAGAATAGTTCTTGAATTAACAAGATGTGTAGCCGGCATTAGTGACTGAATTTGCAATAGGTTTTTCTTGACTTCAGAAACGAAGTTGTACAAAGTAGACTAGTTGGATTTTCAATTTTTTTCTGAATTTTAAGTATTCTTTTCTCTGCTGATATCCGTGGGAAGAGCAGTTTAGAATTTGAGCCCTCAGTGGGAATCAGTGGCCTGCGTTAAGCATCTGCGAGGCCAGCGGTTGTGGAGTACATTTTGACTAGACCAGTGGAATGAGTTTCCAAGGGTACAGTTTGGTGTTGTTTTCCTTGTGTGGTTATTCTGACATTGGTTTTCTGTTTGCCCTTAGCGTTATTGTTGCATCACGTATTTTGGGGTCTGCAAAGAACAGCAGACTCCTTATCCGCAGGACAAACTTGGTCCTTCATGACTAACCTTGGACATAAGAGTCCACATAGAGCCTTATTATGAGAAGGAATGCGGTTGGCAGACGAGGTCCACCCCGACCTTTTGACCTGTGCCTGCACCCCGGGTCTGTGCTTCACTGGACCTTCTGTTGAAGATGAAGTCATCGGAACACACAACCATAGAGACTTTTGCTGATGAATGGTTACCCCTAACCTCGTTATTCATAACCATATAACCTTGACGACACAATCAGCGGCAGGTACTGAGGAAGCGTTGGGCCAACAGGCGCCGCATGGCTCCCATTCACAATCAGGCCCCATTGTGCTCTGCTTGAAAACCTCATGTGAGAATCTTCACCCAGAAAGGCCCTTGACACATTATTCCCCTTTTCAAGGTTAGTCAGCCCCTCGCACTATGAATGCCATAATCAGCGGCCCATTCTGCGCCCTTTGTCGGAGCCCAAGGAATGACTCCTCTAATTAACTTGTCTTTCGCCTTCTTGCCGGCAACTGCAAAGAAAAGAAGTAACGGGTTCCGGGATGGCGTCGCAGGCACTGCCTGCCTTCACACGGCTTCTGGGCAGGGTGGGTGGTGAAGCAGAAGCCCCCCAAAATATTCCCCAAATCTTTATTACCGAGATCCGTCCAAAATGCTTAAATGGAGGTGCGGGTCATAACTGTCTGTTTTCTGCCTATTCTTCGCTTAAAATCCCTGAAAATTCTAGACTCTACCCATGTTTACTTAAAAACTATTGCTGCTGTGTAACTGTCCTAGACCTTTTTAATGAGTTCAATTTGTCTCCATCACTTCACAAATGCAATACTCATTCAGTTTACATCATCTTTTATAGTGCTTCTGAATTTCCTAATATGATATTGTGTCCTCTAGTCCTGTTTACTCTTCACTGCGCCCATGACTAATTATGCAGACTCCATAAAAATAACGACTATAGATTAATATTTAAAGGGTAGACCTCGAAACACACAAACAAGTGTTATTCACTAAAATATATTGTTCGTTTACTGTTTAAATTAGAATATTTATTCGTACTCCTCTCCCCTTTTCCTAAATACTCATATTCAAGTTTTATACCTTACTTCATTGGGTTTGTAGTTCATATATTTTGCTTTTTTTTTATTACTCATCTATGGAAGTCTTCGACTTTTCTTTATCCTTTTGGAGCTGTGTTCTCCACAGCTGGGCATATTATTGTACTCCAGATGTGACATAAATAACTGTACAAATCTCCAGACTAGTCTTCCGTAGACTATGTATGCCCCGGGTGCGATGTCCCGTAGTAACATAATGCTCTATATAGGATTTATCCAACTAAATATAACTATCCAGGTTACAACTTCAGACTTGGATACATTACTCCCACGCCCTCCACAACAGGACCATATCCATTACTTCAAAACTGTCCCAAGATGCTAGAGCTTTGTAAAAAATGTACATTTTAATATTGCGCAGTACGATATTTGTTTTCATAAAGTAAGATTTGAACATACACGAAAGTCAGCCACATATTCTTTATCAACATTCCAGCCCCACTGCAGCTGGTTTGAGGGTGGATTACAGAGTAAATGCAGGTGGAGCATGCAGGAAAAACAGCCAGCCTGCTCAAAGAGTCACCACCGCATTGGTGCGAAAAAAGTGGATGGGTACTGAGTAAGACTTGCAGCCATATACCAATATCTTATATGCCAGGATCCAGTCATAAAACTTCTGCCATTCATGTGACTCGTGTCTCAAGGTAGTTATGTCAAACTGATATAAATCAGTTCTAACAACAAAAAACACGTTTTGCCTACCCTGCTGTAGCATTGTCATTGAGGGGTGGCTGATCTGATTACTGGCCTGCCATAAACTGCAACACTGAAGGGTCTTAACATGAAGTCTTCATCTGAATGCTAACCTTCCATCTTACCACGTTGACGGGACAGGGCATGGGGAAGATGGGGGTAGCTGAATAAAAGTCCCTCTTGGGCAACGCAAGTGTTATGCCTCTGGAAAGAACAACCACCATCTCGCTGCAACAATGAAAGTCACCTAAAATGTTCAAAGATGTTGAAGACGCTGCAGTTTCAGTGCATAAGCCATCTGAAGTGTGCTAGCTCTCCTCTCCTGGTCAACTTTTGGGTTGATAATGGAAATCAATGAATGAATGCATGCATACATGGGAGCTGCACAAATCCCCAAACAAACCAGTTTTACTTCAATCTGAGGTATACGGTTGTAGGAACAGGCATAGCTCACATAGAACACTGCAAGTGAAAACCTTCATTGGCTACTACACGAAATCATTCGAGTTACGGCATTATGCACTAATAGAAGCTGCGCCGAATGCATGTGAGGCTGGCCCTGGACAACACCGACCAACTGTTACGAGAGGTATGCGTGTGTGTGATTGATCACGCTAGAAACAAATATGGATACATGGTCTCTTCTAGTCTGAGGAGTTGAAATTTAAAGACTGTGATGCGGGCGGGGTTGGGGGGGGGGGATTATAAGCCTAATAAACATGTTGCTCACCTTAGGTGACCGGTCGTCTGTACCTCTGCACAATTTGATCTCTTGTCTGGTTTTTAAAGTGGACTAATTAATCTTTTATTCACTTTTGTTTTGCATCTGTACTGTTCGCCTTAATTCACCGCTACTGGTATGCAACAAGAGGAACAGACATCGTCTTTGTTGTATCGACCTGCTTAAGTCTCAGAGCAGAAGGACTATTTGGGTTTATTGAGACAAAAGCAACAAAAAAAAATGAACGATGCGCCGACTGTTTATCTCGCCATATGCTCGTTTGGGCATGAGCCAACCGGTCATATCCAATAAACGTAGCATGGTTAAAAGTCCTAGCGACAAAACAGATGTTGAACATTGCGCTGCTCCCCCCAAAACCCGTGTTTACTGCTTGGCAACGTCAGGTTGCCAATTTTGCTTGAAGCCCAATTTTCATAATTTTCCTACTTTAGTGATGCGAAGGAATGTTTTTTTTTTTCTGTAAATCACTCCCAGTCCTCTGGTAGCTGCCTGGCAGACACAAAGCAGCAGTGTCTTTTGAGCAGAGCATACAGGGGCATTTGTCTAGAGCGCGATAAAATGTTCCGTTTATTCTCATCACCTTTATAGAGGGCCAGTCGGATGCGGAATTGCCTGTGGAAGAATCTGGGGATTTCCTCACAGACCGGTACCCCTCAAAATGCTGGAAGGACTGGGGCAGAGTCATTCACGTGTAAGAAGAAAATTAAACACGAGAGTAGCGCAGAGATCTCTCAGTTTTTAGAGCACTAGGGAGGCGGACTGATTCTTGGGGAGCCCCCATCTGATATTCCATGGCTGGTTATCCTGGGGGAAGAGCTTTATATCATGCCAGGGCTCTCAACTTGATGTGCATGCAGTTCTAGACACAACAGCATATGATGAATCAGCATTGTCCAGTGCTTGAAATGGAAACATAGAGCAGGTACTCTGTACCAGAGTACCTGCTTACTTCTGAGAAGTGCCGGTACTCTCCAATTAAAAGTAAAGCATTTTTCTTGAGAAGTGCCGGTACTCTTCGTCTTAAAATAAATAAGTGCCGGTACTCCGTGCCGGACAGTACCGGCCCATTTAAAGCACTGGCATTGTCGCAGACTACTGAAAGCTACTTGTTGGATCTCATCTGAGGCTCTTAGTAGCGCTTGACGTATGACAATGGTCATAGATTCAAAATCCCTGCCTGACATGAATGCCAGTCATACAAGAGGGGCTGCCTTGTAACATCTATGTGAGTTCCTTAGCCTCAAAAGATTCGAACATTGCCTGGTAGCCTGACAGGTTGTTTAACATCCTATCAGCAGATTATGCCAATAGCATCTATCAGTGGTTGGAGGCCGGACCAATTAAATATTTCAGTAGTTGCAAGAGCCGTTCATGGGAAAGTGCTAAGAGGCCACATCACCAAAGTACTGTGGAGGGTGCTTCAGAGCCCAGTGAACAAATGCACAAACTTCAAGTCTGTGACAGTAAATGGGCCTTTGACCATGCTTAATTTGAGCCGGAGGTTGCAGGTTGTGCCCACTGGCACTCATTTATTAGGGACTGACACTTATTTTTCTTAGCCGACTTTGACCGAGACCAAGAAAGAGAAAAACACACTGGAGGGAAGAGAGAGAAAGATGGGCTTATGAGCAAAGGTTTGGGTCCGACACGTATTCTCTTACTAGTTAAGCATTGGTCTTCGATGGCTTTGCTCCTCCTTTCCTACACACTACAATTCAAGATTATACAAATATCACATACTGTGTTTGCGAAATGTAAAAATAGATAAATGTTTCTTCCTTTCAGTGAACTCAGATGGGCGTCTTTCTCTGTATGGATTTACACATGTTTGGCTGTTTATAAAGTGTGTATCATCTATCTAGAAAGCAACTGAGCAGAGATTAGTCCACAGCCATCCTTTCAAGAATGGAGAAACTGATTCACTTTCTAAGGAAATTAAGGACCTTGCTTTTACTTCTGTAAAGTGCCATTCTCTCGGTATAGCACCTAGAGACTCTTAGGGGATCACATGCTGTACAAGTGCTAAACAAAAAGTTTTGGATTTCACAACTGTAGTTTTAGTGTTCATGCTTGGGTTTGACATCTAAAGTAGTCCTCTCTGGAGACGATTCATGAAGAATATTGTCCAATTCTTTAGACCGGACGGGAAGTATTGTGTCAATCCTGATAGGCAGAGTAGCTCTGTTCTAAAGCCCCACATAAGTATTGTGTCCAGTTCTAGAGGTCACACTGGATCAGGGGTGATGGCAGATCAATTCGGAGCCCAGCAGACTGACATGGGCCAGATCAGACCGATCTGTAAGGAGGGAGCAGTGGGTCGAACCCAAAGGCGGCCAGGTCATATGGAAAAAAGGGTGATTTTGCTTATCGTCACCTGGAGGCCCAGCCACAGCTCTCACTGGGTGCAAGGAGAATACCAGTTTCTGAGTTGACTCTGGTATGGTAGTTGGGGGCCAAATTACATGCTGTCCTATGCTCTCTTGACCTTGAGGGAGTAGGTGAGTTTGCCTTGCAAGTTGTTTTGTGTGCCAAGGGCCTGATGGGTGGCCAGCCAGGGGTTCCTTAGCAGAATGTGATAGGAGAGTACATGTATTAGCTGTTGGTCTGCTTATGGTCTTCTCAATCAAGACATTTGTGTAGCAGTATGTAAATGTATTACCTCATGAAGTCATATTCCAAATTCGATGTCGAATGTATTTTGTGTTAATGTAATAAATATGATCTGAAACAGTTTTGTTCTCTAACGCAAATAAGTTGAAAGTGCTAGTCTATGGTCTGTTCTGTGGTTATATAAGGACTGAAAATACTACTAAGTTGGGGATTTCCGGGAGGTTGTGGTCTTTTGAAATTGGGGTGGGTGGCAGGAAGGAGTATTAGGTTATCCCCATGAGGTCTTGGTCCTGTCCCCTGCCTGTTGCAGCATTGCGTCCAATTCTGAAGGCGTAGTCTAGATAACTGTGCTCAGTTCCTTAGATCTAATTTATAGCATTGTGTTCATTTGTAACACTTTGCGTTTTGTAGCCATTTATTTAAATCCCATATGGAGCACAGTTATGTGCCCTACTTTGGAAGGCTTTGCTCCAAAAGAATACAGACAAATCGAGGAAGTCCAGAAATAGCAAATCACAATTTTAAACAGTTTGAACCACAGCCACTAGGATGACGTGGCTACAAACTTCAATATGCATTCAATAAAAAAAAGAGGAGGAAGGAATGAGTGAAAATTAGGATGTATAGAACGAGCAATATATTTTGTTGGGATAATACTTTGTGTTTCGAGGCCTGCCTTTGATATTAATGTGTGATCCACATTTTGGTGGAATATGCATTGGTCAGACATCCACTGACCCATATATTTATGGGTTTTTATTGATCAAACTACATTGCATTTACGTGCTCTAAATGATGTACATGTCATGTTCTATACGTATTGTAAAAATATATTAAATGATATGTTGCTTTATGTTAGCTATATTTAGGCTCCATTGAGTGCTGGACTTCTTGGTGACCGGAATGAATGTTATGTTGGGATCAGCTTTGGTTTGTTGTGTTTCATAGTTTGAGGTGCATTGTATATTTGCACAGTAGAAGGCAGTGTCGGTGAAGACTAACGTAATGTTAGATAGTAGCTGGACAATGTCGTTATGGATCGGTCCGGATATATTTGCAACGATTGCACCAGGGGAGAGTACTTTTTTTTGTAATTCTGCTGAGGCGTACAGTTGGTCACTGCTTGGCCTCAAGTGGTTGTTATGCTTTGAGGTACCTGTTGTCCTACTGTATCTCTGATGCCATTTTATGTGAATGTGGCTTTGAATAAATGTATCACTGAGGTGTTACAAAGCTTAGCCAGTCAGAAAGTTTGGAGCCTTGTTTTGAGAAAGACGGGAACCAGGAGTTGTCTAGCGTGTTCTTTAAGAGTTTGTATTAGTGTTGAGTGTTGCTGGGACCCCTTGACAGCTATTTAAGGCTGCCATGGTAGTTAAACAATGAGATGTACCTTCAAATTCTTCTAGTTTAACTGTGGCTTGCTCTTCGTGTCCTCTTTATGCTCAGGACATACCAAAGTCATGTTCTTTTTAAGGTGAGTCCATATTCTGTGTCAATATGTTGCTTTGTGGCCGACGGCTAGGGTGATCTCTATCCGTCAGGGAGTTGCAGTGGAAGCCAGAAAATGCCAATATAATTTGGTCTGTAGTTGTACAAAGCAGCATCAGCAGGAAGCGAATGGTCCGACAAACTACAAAGCAACCATGTACTGTGTTATATGAAAGCGTTTTAGTGAGCTCATCTTTTATCCAAAAGTGGCCTGGTGCTGAGGGATTGTGGAATGAAAGAAAAAGAGCCAGGTCAAACTTCCATCCCTCTGCAAGTCTCTACACCTCAGCAGACCACATGCACCTCTGCATTTCAGAGAAAGCTTATAACCCTATGCAGACAGGAGTGCATTAGACACTTCTGCAAGCCAGAGCAATCGCCCCCCCCCGTCAGCGACCAGAGCACATGCCCCCCCTCACCTCCATCTGCAGGTGAGAGGAATTTTCCTTCTTCTGCAAGCCACAGAAACCTACCACTGGTCTGCAAACCAGAGAATACACCACCCCTTTGCAGTCGAGAAGGCACGTCCATCGATCCACCTTTCTGCAGGCCAGAGCAAACTTCCACCTCTTGGAAAGACAGAGCTACCATTCACCACTGTGCCAGCCTGTGCAAGCTTCCGCTCTGCTTCTGAAAACTGCAAGCATTCACGCTTTGAAGGGAAGAGAAAGGACCCACTTCTCTGGTGGCGTTCATCCCTATACAGGCAAGAACAGAAATGCACCCCTATGCAGACGAGAGCAGGCATCTACCCGCATGGAAGCCGGGGTAGGCAGATCTATCTGGTATCACCTGACCACATCTCATGGCAGCCTTGCAATGTCACCAGTCCATGGAGAGGGAGCTTGACTGGAGCATAATCAGAAGATACTGATTTTTTTTTTTTTTAAATAGCACTTACTACCCCATATGAGGCGTTGATGTGACCCAGACATGCGCATGCGACAGACAGCATAGCATTCTGAGGTCATCTGAGATGGCTGGGGCTCAGAGCTTCAGTTGGTGTTGTAAACTCGTTTCTTCCTCTTATGGCTCAGAAGTAGAAGGTGGTCTCAAAGGACAGGATAAGCCCTAGGTAGGGGCACTTAAAGGTAGACCTTAAAATAGGACTAATGCCAAGGATCGGCTTCACCTCAAGATCTCATCAGCGCTTTCCCGTCTGTAAATACCTCTTCCGTGACCCATGCGATCTAAGTATCCAGCAAATATGTTTATTTTTTTACGATAAAATATTATGGAAATAGTCTAATTCAATAGTTTCCCAATTACATCTTTGATATGATAAGTATTTAAGTTTAGCGCAACCAAATCTGACCATGATGGCTTATCTTCTGCTTGAGACTGCTGCTCGCTGAAGGAAAGGCAAAGTTAAGCTGAGGGCCTCGAGAGACAATGGCTCCTTACTAAGGAGAGTATAGACAACCCTCGAGTACAATAACTAGGCCAAAAACAACACTAACGTATTCTACCTATGAACAGGAACATTAGAATTTCAGCATAACTCCCCTACCGCCAGTGCGTTCCCATGGTGGGTCTGGAGAAGGATAGTGTCAGGAAGGACCTACAATTTCATGTGTTTCCTATTTTTGAAGGAGGGTCGCATATACCGCTGACCCCACATGTGGCCCGTGCACAGTAACTATAGAGTATGCATACCAAGTGTTTAGATCACCTTAAATACCAGCTGAAAATGATCCAAATTTAGCTAGGAAAGGGAACTAGAGAACAGAAAGAGCAAGAACTGGGACCAGAATCACACAATGTGTGCATGTAGGAATGCCTGGATTAGAACCATGTCCGCAACCGAGGCCTAGACCACTAGAAGGCCTCAGGTCCCCCTACAAGGCAGGAAAGTTTGTTATACCTTATAGCAGCTAAAGATAGTGTTTATAGTGATGGGGGTAGCCTGAGTTTGCACTTCTCCCCACCACTTGAAGACTTCATGGTATCGACTATACATCATTTATTTCCGGCCTAGGGTGGGTGGATGAGCAATTGATTAGCGCCTAGAAAATGCCCCATTAGATGCCGTACAAATAATCCGATTGATTCATCCCAGTCTCGAGTTAGAGCTCTTTTGTTGTGCTTACAAATAAACTGTTAATGGCCGAATTGAGCCTTCGAAGAAAGATCGAGTGAGTGGAATCCTCACGAGAGCAGCAGTGACGCGGCACGTCCTGCTCTCAACCCCCTCGGCTCCACGCCGCGAGTGTGTAAGATGCGCCGGCTCTTCCCCCGTGGCTCCTGCCAGATGGGGCAGGATTCTGATTGTCACAAAACAGAGTCCAGGCGTCAGTTCAGACAAAAAACTACAATTCCCCGGCTGTAAGTGGACATCTGCTCTGCAAGAGTTGAGTTGTATCGGCTGTGCTCTGGACTGTGGGTATCAAGACTGCAATAATGTGCTAAGAGTGTGGATTAAGGAGCTTTTCAACCCGGTGTTTGATTAGCAATCGAAAAGCAGTGATTTGCAAAACGAGGCGCTTTGGCAGAGTCAAGTGTCTATTTTTGTCCAAGTCCTAGAATACCAGTGTGTGCTGCCGGACAGGACTGAGTGCATTGGAAGGTCCGAGCGCGCCCGAGGGCTGGGATACTGGCTTCAGCATTCTGAATGTTAGTGGCTGATGCAGGGCAGGCCCGGGGTGTTCTGGGAGGGCCCTGTGTGGATCTCAGTGCTGGAACTCTAGTACTTAAGACGGGTGCGAGGTGCACTTACTACCTCGGTCCCAGCATGGGTGCTGAAGATAGGGCTGGGGTGCATGGGAGGGCAGTGTGAGGATCGGGAGTACAGGAATATATATTGCTTTCAGTATTTTGAACATCTGGGTACTGGGTCGCTGGCTGGAATGCTGGCACTGTACGCATGTATCTTGGTCTCGGCACTGAAATATAATACAGAATAGGGCTGAGGTGCACCTGTGTGTGGGGGTAAGTGTGGGTGGGTCTCAGTGCTGGGGTTTCCCGATGTTTGCTTTTCGATTCCTACCAATAGACCCTGACCTGGTTCTTTTGTGCTTTTGTCTCCTCTCTAGGCGCCTTGCTGCTCGGCGGCATCCTGTACTCCTGGCAGTTCCCTCACTTCAACGCCTTGAGCTGGAACCTGCGAGAGGATTACTCCCGCGGGGGATACTGCATGATGTCGGTCACCAACCCAGGCCTCTGCCGGCGAGTGGCTCTGCGCCACTGCCTGGCCCTCATCGGGCTCTCCACGCTGGCGCCAGCCCTCGACGTCACCACGTGGACATTCCCCGTCATCTCGCTGCCAGTCAACCTCTGCATCGCCTACCTGGGCTTCCGGTTCTACCGGGACGCGGACCGCGCCAGCGCGCGCAAGCTCTTCTTCTGCAGCCTCTGGCACCTGCCCATGCTCCTGCTGCTCATGTTCACGTGCAAGAAGTCTGTGGTGGGCAAGGCAGAGTCACCAGCTGCAACGCCGGCGAGCTGAGGCGTGGTCACAGGAAGGACTTACTAGCACGCCGTGACACCAGCGGCCCCTCATGTCAAGCCGTCTACCCGAAGACGAACACATCCGTTCTCTTGTACAGGAACCATCTGTACATTTTTTAGAGCCTCCTTTAAAATAACACCAAAAAGTCTTTTTTTAAGATAAAGATTAAGTTATTTTTTGTTTATAAGTTGCTCCACTGCACCCGTTGCGCATTGGGTCTGGGTGATGTGCAGCAGAAGAAACCCCTGGCTTGCTGCACATGTGCATTGCTAAGCAAAACTGTTAATGATGAAGCGCAGATCTGTCGGGCAAGTCTGTGTGTATGTGCCCGTGTATCACACGTATGTGAATGTTTGTACACTGGTACACTTTATCTTTGCAAATTATGCCCTGTCTCCCCGGATTTGTACATTTTATATAACACATATAGTTGTACTAGTATCCATAATGTCCACATGCCAATGCAAGGCATCAATAAACGGTTACCGTTGGTGAGTATTACTTTTCCCTTTTCTCCTCTACACCTCAATCCCATCTCTTCTCTGTTTAGTCCTGCTGGCTGGGTCTCCGTCGCTCACTCTGTCCTATATTTCCCCCTTTCTCTATGCCGCTCACTTTGTACCTTTCACCCTTCTGTTTTTTCATACCAACTTTTTCCTCTTTCACTCTATCCTCTCTGTTGCTCTCGTATCTCTCGCTTTGGCCTCTCCATATCTCTCTTGCCCTGTCTCGCTCTCGTGCTGGGATGGGCCTCTGCCATTTGTAATACCGAAACATAAAGGGTATGACTCCCTCCTCCCCCACCGAGCAGTAAGTATCTATTGCATTGTTTGATATATAATATATATATATATATATATATATATATATATATATATATATATATATATATATATATATATATATACACACACACACTCTCTCTCCTCTCTCCAGTTCCACATGGACTATCGACCACTTGGAGACGTCCGTGTAATTTCCATGGATCACTAAATTGATTTTGAACAATGAAGATGTTGACCCTCCTGCAGGCTGGAGGTCATGTGCACATCCAAATTTGATTTGTTTAGTAATGTCTTGGCTAACATATTCATTCTCTGTCTGCATACATAAAGTAGTTGTCTCCTTTCTGTGACCATCTCAAACCCGGTACTTCATCCGACCCATGTCTCTAGAACATCCTGTGTCGCCTTCCCTGCTGCCCTTGTTGTGTGGTGTTGAATTCAGGTTAGGTTTGCATGAAAGCAGTGATTCTTATATCGTTTCGGACAGACCTGAGGTGCTGCTTTTGTGACGCATGGGTCGCAACACTGAAGCAAAGTACCTGCCACAGGTTATAAAGATGAATGGTGAGACCAAATCCGTATATTAAACAAGCCCACCAGTCACTACCATATCAAAAATATGAGAGGTATTGTATATGCTCACTAAAGTCTGTATGGAAACACATATGGTGTGTTTTATTTCAAGCATAACAATAGTTTGACAACCTTTAATTCGATGTCATGATGTCCTCCCATTGATTTCCTAGGAGCAACATAGAAAAAGAGAAAGAAAATCACGCCGTTAATTGTAAATAATGGTAACATTTGATGGTGTTCTTATAAAAGCTCGAGGGTTCTGGTAACATATACAAATCTCTTTTTGTTCTTCTCATGGCTTGCAATGTTCTCAGAGGTCCTGATGGCCTTTCAGGAAACTATTACCCCAAAATGTTATCTGATAAATCATTTAGTTTTGTTTGATATTTTGTCATGACAAGGTGTAGTAATGGATGAGTTTGCCAATTTTCTGCAAATTATGTGTTTCAAAGCTATTGGGAAACATGAAATAAAATATGCAAAGAATATTTCTAAAACTCCTGATTACAATCAGCAGTTTTAGAAACATTTGTATAGATGGTGTCGGCTCCTGTGAAAATGTTATTCTGTATTTTGGGGTCTTGCCCTGAAATTATTGACATCCCAAATTTTGGTGTCAATTCTGGAAGCCTCAACACCAGAAATATCAAAAGGGATCATAAACTGAAGTGGGCAGTGTTTGGTGGTTGGTATGGGTAGGTGTGGTCAGAAGAAATCTGTCCGGGTCGGTCTATCCCATAGGTTCCAAATGCTGGGATTAAACTAACCTAAGTCAAGGGTGGCTCGAGGGCGAGGCCTTTACGTCTTGTCAATGTAGATCATGAAAGCTACTGAAGCAACTGAACGGTTAAATACTGCCATCTGCAGATTACAGTACCCTCGTCAGCAAATCATCTGTTGAAATGGGTGGTGACAATTATAGCTGGGATAATTTACTTCATGCACAAGAAGCTTACTTGCAGGTGTCACCGGCGTAGAGCAGGATGCACTTTTCAGTATGAGTGTGAAAATCACTTGTTTTGTACAACAGCAGACTTGTGCAAAGCAGTCTTGAAGCCAGGATACAAGTGTGAATACAACATACTCTGCCCAGTTTTCTGCGATTAGAATTGGGGACGTGAATACATTTCAAACAATCTTTTCTGGGTGAACCTGTCAACTGAGATAGCGAAACGATTACAAATCAGGTGAAGTTGAAATAAAGTGTGCAACTGTACAAGAACTACGAAGGTGCAAAGCGTGTTCCCTGTTGGAACCTTTTACCTCAAAAATAAAATCTATATCGTTCATGGTGAATGTACAACAATGAATCCGTGTCTGTTTTTCATGGCGCCGCACAATGCTTCGGCTCACTTGTGTGAACTTGTAAATACAAAAGTTTGTCGATTTTCAAGTTCACAATAGCCTCCAGGAATATTAGGCACCACACTTTTAAGAAAACTGTATTACCAACACCAATATTAAAGGGAATCTTGAACTTAGTATTGCACAGAAAACACCGACCTCTGATGGGTATTATTCAGGGGAAAGTTCACTCACATTTTAAGCTACTCCTCAGTAATGCCATACCGAGATAGTTTTGCAACCGTGCAGTACTCGATCAAAATGTTCAGTCTTTTGTGATTAACTATTACATGAGACCTTCATGTCAATGAGTTCAATGAGTTTTGCACTGGACAACTGACCCTAGAAAATAAGATCAAGAACAAGTACATAAACCTGTTCTGGAAATATAGCTCAATGCTGTGAACCCCCATGAATAGCATGGCGTTGGAAGATGGAGGAATCTAAACTGTTAAAAACTCATAAAACTTCTATAAAAAAACTATAAGAAAACCACCTCCAATGTCAATGTTCATCACTAGCAGGTTTCTACTTTGAAAGCCAAAAACACACACCACTCAGTTTGTATGTGTAACTAATTCGCAAACGTAATTTAACAATCCCACCTCAGACCCTCTGTAATCAAATATCAATCCATTTTGCTTTAGAGGTGTTCCTTTTAGGAGTTTGCAAAACTGTTGCCTTGTACTATAAGATTTAATCTTGCTCTCCTTTTCAGGTCGAAGCCTACCAGACAGCTCCTCAGCTGTCTAATTGTAGAAAGACGTCTTGCGGACATTCTGAAAGCTTCCCTGGGAATGCATTCTGCAATTTGCTTTCCATTGGCTTTGTGATTTGTAACTCGTATTTGCTTTCTTTCTTTTTGCTGGCTTCATATATTCTAGGCTTTCCAGCTTGAGTTAGTCCATCCCATGGAGGACAGCCTGCTTACTGTATTCTTTCATGAGTACACTCTTTTTGTAAACATGTTGTCCTTATCTTGTTATATGTGCAAACAGGTCTAAAAATGTTGTCCATATCTTGTTATATGTTCTGTGCGTTGAAAGACAGAGGTCAAATGTCAGGCAGCATCTTCTGAAGGAGCTTGGTGTTTACTTTTCTTTCTCTGACTTCATAGTGAGAGAATTTATGTGACTATCTTGCTGGTTACAGGAAAGGAAGGGCTTTTTTCTAACACACAACAAAATGTAAATGTCTGTAAATTAACTGTGCAAATATTTCAGAATATATCAGATTTAGGAAAGCACAAATCAAGCACATTTTGTTTTGTAATTCTGAAGTGTGGTGGATTTTTTTTTTTAATACGATTAGCACAAACCAGTATTGTAGGAGATACTGTTTCTACACTTTATATTTTGTACGCTGTATAGTTTTATCAGTACAACCGTATGTGCAAATGTAATGGTCATTTCAATTGAAAATATTTTGTCTGTAATAGCAGCACGCTACCGCACCAAGCATACTCCACTCTACGCCACTAAACTCTACAATAGTGCATGCCACTTTACTCCACTCTACATCACTCCACTGTGACACTTTACACCACTCTATGCTACTCTACTACACTTTACTCCACTCTACAAAACTCCTCTTTATGCCACTCCACTCTGACCCTCCACTCCACAACAGGCCACTTTACTCTAGGCCATTCTACTCCACTCTGCGCCATTCCATGCCACGCCAAATTACTCTACGGCACTTTACTCCATGCCACAACACCTACCCCCCCACACTCCACTCTACAGCCCTCCACTCTTCGACATTCTATGGCACTCTATGCAATTCCTTATACGCCACTCCACACCATTTTACTCAACTCTATAACACTTAACTCTGCAACACTCCACTCTACTACACTGTACTCCACTCTATGCCACTCCACTGTACAACACTGTACTCTACTACTCTACACCACTCCACTGTATGCCACAGCGTACCACTCCACAATGCACCACTCCATGCCAATCCGTTCTATTCCATTCAAAGCCCCTCCAATCAACACTCCTCCACACAACGCCCCTCCACTCTGACACTCTACTTTACGACACTCTACTCTACTCTACGCCACTGTACTCCACTCTACACAACTCCCTCTATGCCACTTTACTCCATTCTTCATCATTTCACTCTCCTCTCCTACACTGTACTCCATACCTCCACTCCACACTTCCACTCTACACCACTCCACTCTGACACTCTACCCTGCTCCACTGTACTTGACTCCACTTCACAACGCTCCAATCTGCTTGAGCTGTAGCCAGGGGGAAAACATTGTTCATTACCAGCGGGTCCAGGGTTTACCTCGGAGCTGTGAGGTATTGTGCTGTTCAGCAAAGGGGATGGCGCACCAGTAGGCAGGTGATATTGATGTGTCTGAGAGGAGGAATCTGGTTGCATCATCCTGGTTCTTTGGTGTATGGGCATCGAGCTGTGACGGTAAGAGCAGTGGATGTCAGCCACATGGCTGATTAAAGAAAGGTAGGCCACAACTGAGGAGTCTAAAAAGGCAATGTTAGAGGAAACAGCCTAAGTTGGAGTACACAGGGACAGCATTCCATAGAGTAAATCAGCCCCTTGAGGATGAGACGCAGAGTTTGATTTAGACTTTGTTAGTTCGGATATTTCTTTACAAGCAAGAGACATATCCCATCTGCCAAATTACAAGATACATGGGATATGATGCGCTTGTAGTATCGCAGACGGGATGTCTCTCACATTTGTGGCAGAGTATCCCATCTGCCAAGCTCTAAATCCGGTCCTAAAACTGGCAAGGACATTGTGCCCATCGCGAGGAATAGTGAGTGCAGAATTAAGAGACACTCAGTGGCCACACCTTGCTTCATGCTAGTTGGCCTGCTATTCAGCCTTTTGTCAGATAGGGGGGAAACGGGAAATGTTCTCCCAATGAGAGTTTATTAAGCAGGTCAAAGGCTACAGCTAGTGATCATTAAGGATGGAATACAGGAATCTGTAACAGTAATTTCAAGAGCACACTCAGAATTTAGAATGAATCAAAATATTTTCCATATTTTGTTTCACTGTTTATAGAAATTCATGTTTATATCACTGTATGAAGACATCCTAATATGTTGGCTCTATGTCGCTGTACAGGGTGCCAGCAGGGGCATAGCTTCAGATGTTACAGCCGCTAAAACATTCCCCTCCCCGCTGCTGTCCTTTCCTGTTAAATATAGTGTTTTAAGTGCCCCTGGCAAATCGTTCTGCTTCTCATATAATGTGTTTTAACAAGATACCCCTGCTTGATTGTTGAGATATCTGAGATCACACCCCAGCCCCAATCTATTATGACCAAGCTGCACCCCTCGCTGCCAGCGTCGGCTTTTTAGTTGGGTTGCTTCTGGTTGCCGTTTTATAGTCTGAAAATGAGACGTCCTGCAACCTTTTGGACTTTCTGAAGTCTTTATTGTGCTATGCAGGCAAGCCTGCAAATGAAGTGTCACCGTCGTCGAGACACAGATTGATCAAGTTGCTGACGGCCATGGAGTGGTTGTCTGGTGTTGTGAATGGCTGGGCCTTTTTTTGGGTTTCATCTGGAAGAATGTGGCCCTCACTACAGCACAAATTTATATGCTGAGTCCGAGCTCTTCATCCCACATGATTGTTCACCTTTGTTCTTAATGGAACTGATTTACAAGAGGGGTGGTGGGCAGAATGAGGCCACGTGTTTAGGTGATTGTAGGACTACAGGTTCTGTTTCTGAGTTATTCAATATTTAGATGCTTTGTCCCACACCTTTCTTGAATGACTCCGGGGCTTTGGACATAGCTAGGAATTGGTCGTTCCAGTGTGGGTACATTTGTGTATGTATATTTGCATATGGTTAGCATAGGGGTGGAAGTGAAGAGGGTGGGTGTAGAAAAGGTCCATGAAAGTTTCAAAATTACTGTTTGAGAGCATGAGTGAATGCGCAGAGCCTTGCGATAGATGGCGGGCCTGCATGGTAATGTCGAGTCACCTTGTGGCTGTAGGAAGTATTGAAATGACTTGAGTGCTCCATTTGAGACAGTGCCCACCGATTGTAGAATTTTGCACACCACAGTTGCAAACGCTTTAAAAAGAACTAGGAGCATCAGCATGCTGCGGGTTGCCTAGTGTTCTTTTTGAGTATGTTATCTTAGATGGTGACTAGGACCACCTATGTCATGTCGCTTTTAGAAATCCAATTGGTGGTTTTGTAGAATTTGGTTGGCATCAATATGGGCATGGAGTTGTCTGGTAACAATGTCTCACAACATTTTTTTATTAAAAGGGAGGCCTCCTATGTGGTGGTTGTGGTTTGGTTTTGCTGGTTTACGATTGCCTTTTGTGAAGAAGGTTGCCTTAAAGTGTGCCCGGAATAACTCCACTTCCCTTCGCTTTATACCCATCCTCATATCCACTCTTTTTTAAAACAGCTTCACAAAATGTCATACCAAATTTTGGGCGACACTGACTATGAAAGCCAAAAGATTTTGCAGTACCTTAAGCTAGACCTGGTGGAAGCAAGAAGAAAATGATTGGGCCTGAGGAGATCGTGCATACAAAAGAAAACGTAAGTGAGAAGTTCTAAGGAAGGAGAATTCAATTAACTAGGAGCCTTAAGGAAGAAGCTGAATGTTCTGTATTGAATAATATCGGTAGACACTACTTTGAGGAATTTTGTGAGAGCAAGTAGAATTCATCAATGAATTCAAGAGACCTAAGCAATGTACTAGGAATATTGTAGCAAAATGATATCATTTTAGTTAAAAAGAAAAATGTACAGTGACGTTAGAAAGCAAGTGTGTATAATACCCCATGACATGGAGGTAATGTTATTTTAAGACTTGACAAAATACCTGTGCAGTGAAGTGGAAGGGAAACCTTTTCTGGTAGAGACTCTATCTAACTGCGGATTCCTCACCGACCCTCCCATCCTCCTGGTTGTGTGAGCGAGGCTCTTCACCCTAAAGAGCTAATTAGATACTGTACACTGGTCAAACATTGTTTTTTTTTATGGCTGTGTGTTTTTGGTGCAGAAATAGTCCATAAAGAAGCACACCAGTGCGCCAACATAGAACTTACATGGGCACTGCAACATCCTTTCCGACGCAGAAGATGCTGACACAGAGCTAAACGAGATCACAAACTGGCTCGCAAAGGGACTGCTCAAGATTTTCCGGATCCAGTCTGACGCCTGTGGTATATTCGGTCAGAATTTCTACCAAAAAAAGTGTTACCACAGATAAGTAACTTGTTCATCTATTTCAGTTTTTCCTCATCTGCCTAACCACCAGCACCTTGCGATTCTGATGTTGTACATACGTACATCTTTAAGAACGATAGATAAAGAAATCATCTTTACTAAACTTTGTTGTCATCTTATGCCTGCCACCAACTGCCCAAAGACTCTTTACTTGCTTATTTTTATTACCCTTACACAGCAACCGATTTTGGCATGACTGGCACAATGAGATTCTTAGCTGTGCTACCTTGCTGCAGTGTTTGGACATGGCCATGCTAAGAGTGGTGAACATGGCTGCATTCAATGCCAACTTGACTGTCGCCCAAGAATAGCCACTGATCCTGCTAGCTCTGTCTGCTTTACTTCAGCTGTTAACATATCTTGGACTAGATACAAAACCCAAGGAGTATCTTATTTCATCGATATAATAATTAAATACTCTCATGTAGACAACATCAGTCCGACAATAAAAACTCTTCACTGCAGGCTTGCTTCTTCTTCCTTTTTTTATTTTCACACTTCAAGTAATATCTTCAACGATGTTTCAATAACTATCCATACAGTTCAAATGATGATCAAATACAGCCACAGTACCAATGATGATCAAGTACAGCCTACGCGTTTCGTCCCCCATGGGACATCATCAGGGCTTTATAAAAAATCAATTCCTTTTCGAACTCTGCAATTTGTAGTTTCAATTTCTCTACCTTACGTTCTGAGTTTTTATTCAAAATATTCATCATATTAAACGACGATGCATAGAGATTCTCTTCCCAGTCTTTTAACAAATCTGGGTCTAGGTCGTCAAATGTAGGGAAGATCAATATTCTTAATCCCCTTGGGATGCGTCTCTGATCTAGATAATTCTTGAGTGTCATACCGTCCCACCATTTTGAGAGTTCTGTTTTCCTCAATTTTTCTAACTTTAGAAATAGATTCTTAAGTCCATCTTTTGCCACTGGCTTATTGGGTATCGCCCCATCTTGGGTCACCTTGTTTTGAAATACCTCAGCGGCCCACTTCTCACCATCATCTTCCATAATCTCTCCTGGTCTCACGTGTTATAGATGCCCTATACTTGAAAAAGACAACACTAAGCGATGAGAGTCACCTACTTTATACACTGTGAGAAATCAAAATGCCTTACACTATCTAATAACAATTGTTCAGATACTCAACTTGGAATGGCCCGCCGCGAAAGCCACTAACAATAGGAATTATATACAAAACCCAAGGAGTATCTTATTTCTTCGATATAATAATTAAATAGTCTCATGTAGACAACATCAGTCCGACAACAAAAACTCTTCACTGCAGGCTTGCTTCTTCTTTCTTTTTTTATTTTCACACTTCAAGTAATATCTTCAACGATGTTTCAATAACTATCCATACAGTTCAAATGATGATCAAATACAGCTACAGTACAAATGATGATCAAATACAGCCTACGCGTTTCGTCCCCCCTGGGACATCATCAGGGCTTTATAAAAAATCAATTCCATTTCGATCTCTGCAATTTGTAGTTTCAATTTCTCTACCTTACGTTCTGAGTTTTTAATCAAAATATTTATCATATTAAACGACGAGGCATAGAGATTCTCTTCCCAGTCTTTTAACAAATCTGGGTCTAGGTCGTCAAATGTAGGGAAGATCAATATTCTTAATCCCCTTGGGATGCGTCTCTGATCTAGACAATTCTTGAGTGTCATACCGTCCCACCATTTTGAGAGTTCTGTTTTCCTCAATTTTTCTAACTTTAGAAATAGATTCTTAAGTCCATCTTTTGCCACTGGCTTATTGGGTATCGCCCCATCTTGGGTCACCTTGTTTTGAAATACCTCAGCGGCCCACTTCTCACCATCATCTTCCATAATCTCTCCTGGTCTCACGTGTTATAGATGCCCTATACTTGAAAAAGATAACACTGAGCGATGAGAGTCACCTACTTCATACAGTTCAAATGATGATCTAATACAGCCACAGTACAAATGATGATCAAATACAGCCCATATCTTGGACTAGGACTAGTTTGTTTAGCTGAAACAACATAAGTAGCTATTATTGGACACCTACAAACACTGTCACCTGTGGAGTTGGATACACAGTTTTCACTGCTGTGATGTTTTCCTGCACGTAAAATGTCCTGTTTCAGCCAAGACATTGTGCCATCTTTGGAAACGTAGTCAGCATGTGTTATTCATGGACCGTGCTGGCCTTCCCATCAGAAATTGACTTCCAGACGTTTTCTTCTTACTCCAATAGTGGTCTAACTCGCTTGTGGCCATTTCTGTGTTAGCTCAGACAGTCAGGCTGCCATATCGTGAATTCATCCAACTGTAGCAGGCAAGTTGTATTACATTTGTCTTGCATCAGATTGCACTGCTCATTTGTTGAGCCATGATTTCCACCGCCAGCACATTTGGATCAAAGATCTATGGGCCAATGTAGAATTTGTGTAAAGTAGGACAGCATTGGTAGTAAGCATTTGATCCCACCATAGTGTATACAATTCCAGAGATTTTGAGCGATATCCGGCATTTGATCCCACCATATTGTGTACGATTCCTGAAATTTTTACAGATATCCAACATTTGATCTCAGCAAATTGTATACAGTTCCAGAGATTTTTGGTGATATCCAGTGAAAACATTATTTCTCTCTGTCTTTACTGCAACTCTCTCCTAACAGCAGAAAAATGTCAGAAACACTAGAGGCCTCCTAGAACTCAAGGGAACATGTGCAGCATTAGCATTCGATATCTCCTGGCAATTTCCAGAAATGTTTGTAAGCTTCTAGACAGAAATAAATATATCTGTTAACCCGATTGCCAGTCATTTTCCGGGCATTACCCAGAAGACAGAAATGATCCACTTGGTCTGTTTCCACCCCCTTCCGAATGGCACTTACATACCTACTTTGTTCCTTCTACAAGTTGTTTGTGCTGTGCACTTCTTCCTACCTCTGCTCTTGTAGTCCCATCCTACTTTTTTGATCTTAGTGGGACAAACTTGCAAAAGCAGGATCTGTGTCCTCGGGCAGATGTGTCTTGGCAGGGCCCATCAATTGCGCCTACAGTGCAGAATCTCAACTACCGTGGCTCTGCCTTGCATATACAGCTGTCATATCTGCTGGCCTGTTGTTATATATGTATAATCTCAAACAGCTGTACAGCAGTCAAATCAAAAAGTACATTAAGGTTTTTTCTTCTGTGCTTGGTGAGTGTCCATTTCACACAAGAATGGTTGGTAGGGAGGCCGCACAAAATAAACAGAAGTTCAAGGGTCTATGATCCACAGAGTTCAGGGGAGGTCAACTGTGGATGTGCTGCTGGTAGAGGGAGTCTTATGTTGAAGGTGAGACTTCCTGTGGCCTTTTTGGAATGTGCTTAGGTAAGTTGCGGACATAAGGTCCTGTGTTGGATTGCCCAGTAAAGGAGTAGCAAGAGTGTAGGAACTGAAAGACACAATTTTACAAATATTCTGTTGTGTATTTATTCCTACATTCATGGTCCCTGTGGGCAGTTTCTATCTGTATCTCTCAATAGGAAATTAGTTTCATTTTCGCGATCTATAACTGCAACTCGGGCTCTGTCATCCTACATTCACCTTCTCAGTTCTCTTGTGATCAGGTTCCAAATCTACATTTGGATAAAGGTCTATTTTACATGCAATTCCTGTTTCTAATGCATGTATTGAAACCCCAGAAACCCTAGTCATGTATTCAGCTTTGCATCCAGTTGGTTGAGTTTTTCCAAACACCAACTTCAAAGATTTGCATTTCTAGTAATTCACACGATCTGCTTAATCCCTACAGAAATCTTCCTTTGCTGTTGTATGTGACATAACACCTCCTGCGTGATCCACTGAATTCAGTTGCAGCGAATCCCTCCAGCTGCCATTGTTCGCATCTGACCATGGGAGTAGGCATTTAGAAATTCTCTCCTACAATCTAGCACCACAGCAACCTTTTAGTATTCAATGGAAAGTCATGCAATGATCTTAATGTTATTTTTTGCTACCCTTTTTAACATGTATTAGTGCATCAGGCTTGTATTCGTTAAAAACATGTGCCATATGTAGTTTGCTGAGTGGTAAATTGTGCACTTACCTTGGAATGTTTGTTTTCTACTTTTCTTGAACATCACATGAGTTTTTGCGGATTTATATAGGTGCAATTAGTTTGCATGCTTCAACTTTAGGCTGCATCTGAGCTACCCTCACACAGCTGCACACTTGACACTTGCCTAGTATGGCAATTCTAAAAGCAGCCAACCAGGACTGAAGCAGCCAACCAGGTAGTGACAGAAAGGACTATAAATGACCAATCTCTATCCACTGACTGAAAGCGAATGCCACAGGAAGTACTGGACCTCTCCTTCAGGAAAGCCTCAAGTTCATTCCCACCTAAAGTTTCACAAGGGCAAAGGCAAATCCACACATTTCGAGAAAGAATCCCGCAACAAGAGCAACTTAGCAAGTGCAATTCCACAAGGGAAAACTCCTCAAGGATGGTGCCTGTTTTCACCTGATAAGGGCCAGAAAAAGACACACACAAGCTCTCAAAATAAATTAATTCAGTAGTTGCCTCCTTTGCATGCCTAAGGGCATCATCCTCGCTATCTCATTCATACCCCACAATCACTCCAGCAACAACCCAAACAACCACATCAACATTCGTCTCCCAAGGCACAAGAAACACTCATTATATTTCATGCTCATCAACACAAATTCTGCATGCAGCAGAACTGGAAGCTCATTCCTTTCATACCAACTTCATAACTGAACCCTACCTCTAGTTATCTTCCACACATACACGTTAATGTTCTGGTTTTCCCTAACTACTACATACATGTCAACAGACAAGATTCAGCCAGGAGGACTTTGATTTTTAAAGTCAAAAATTGCTTTCTTTGAGCTGTTTCATGCCTAAAATTACCTGTGCTCCAATGTACTGTACTCCAATGTACGTCAATGAGGAAAATGATGTCCCCTGATTATTTGTTTGCAAAATCTCCCTCTTTCTAGTTTCTATATGTTGGCATGTATGCTGCAACGTACAGAAGACCGCCAAACCTGCATTAGTGGAAGCATCACTGTCATCCACAGATCATCATGGCCCTGCACATTCTTGCAAGAACCACTCAGCAGCTCCTTCGAACTCTTCTCCTGCCACATCCTTCTCTCCAAAATCCTGAGTGTCACCTTACGTATTACCTAACCAAGTGTACCCCTCTGAGATTTCTAATCGTATGACCACAGTCTCCATCAATTACTCTAGACAACGTATTTTGCTGCAACGTCAGCTTACCATGCAACATATCAACAAGGGGCTGTTTGTGTTTTTCTTCATAGGGGAAGTGGCGTGGAAGTGGTGGCTGAATTATTCGTGTTTGAGCAAACCCAAGTCTTGGTTACATAAGGCTGATCTCTTTCTGGAGTGGTATTAAGGCAAAAAAGAAGGACCCGTATGCGACAAAGGCCATTGCCAGTAGCTGAGACTTTTTAAAAACTCCTTGGACGCTCATGACGAGCTCAGCTCGTCATGATGTACACCTCCATACACTCATGACGAGCTGAGCTCGTCATGAACAATGGGGTATCTCAAGTGCCAGCACAGGAGGAAAATAACACTAGCATCGATGGTGTTAAAACATTCCAAGCATTTGTGCTTCAGTGTAAGTGTCTAAGTGCTAGAGGATGGTCAGCTGTATGGTCTGTGCTTTCTGTATAACAGGTCTCGAGTTGCATCTCTCAGATGATGCTCAACAAGGTTGAAACTGGGCTGGAGTTGCTGGAAATCATGCGCAGAGGGCTTTGGTCTGGAAGTTTGAGCTAGACCGTTCCTGTTTGAGCCAAACCAAGTCTGATTTGTACAGGGCTACTCCCTGTCTGTAGCACCACATTGAGCATAAACAATGAACTGAAATGCGTCTTGAATTATTGCCTAATTAATGCGGACACATTTTGCAACTATTCCACACACCATTTTTGTATTTCTATACTGCAACCAAGAACAGAAAAGAAGCGTTCCTCAACCTGCTGTGACTTGCAAAGATCTAAGAGCTCATCAGTTTACCAAGCAATTTAATGAAAGCATCATGGACTTTATATGCACAGCCAGCACCAACCTCACCTTTTACACACCATAGCTGTCCGTGCTGGACCAATGATCGAGCCTTCCGCTTCTGTATACTCCACTTGAGACCTTGAGAAATAAAAGTATAGTGGAAGTTCCATAGTTGAACATATATGGGCTGAAGATACAAGAGTGTGGTTTGAGATTGTTGGGTAGAGAGACACGATTTTTATCTATGTCACAACTTGACCTCTTTAGTGAATGCTTGAATATAATATTCAATAGAAAATAAAACACAAACATTCGAATGCTCACTAGGAACCATGGAGCAACAACGATATGTTCTTGAATAAAAATGAATGAAACATTGATGCCATTGAAAATGATAGATAGTTTCATAAATGTTCATTGAAAAGTTAGCCCCGATCCAAGGAATGTCCAGTGAAAAATAATGCACCAATCCATCCATTAATATTCGGTGGAAAACAATATGCTACTTAATAATGTTGAATAAAAAATCATGTACCATCCATGAAACATTCAATTAAGAATCATGCAGCATCCATAAAATATTCATTGGAAATCCGGCTTCACAAATGGAAAGTCAGACTCTGTCAAGTTTTTCTGATCTGATTTCTGCATTTAATAATGACAAAACTTCAGATTGATGTTTAGGGCGGACAATTGATTTGAATTTGTGCTTGGGGAAAGAAAACACGTCTAACTTCCTGGACATATGTCTGCCAGATGTGATACCCGAATTCTCTCTATTATAGAGAGCTTTTGTTCACTATACTAAAAATAAAGTTTCAAAGTACCCAGCGACTGTTGCCTACATGCTGTGCCAAGTGATCATTCTAGGGTACTTAATTTTCCAGGCCCATATCGTGAACTCGCACTGAAAGATCCAAAGAAAAAGAGGCAGCAAAGCTTGCAGGTCACCTCATAAAGTTGCAAGAGACTCCGGTAAAAGAATATGATATCTATCTGGATTTGTAGAATGACATCGGACTTACAGCGGCGGCTCCTCTGCTATGGCGTAGGAGCGTCGCCCTACTGCCCGCAGAGACAAACAAAAAATAAAATGCTCTAAATGCAGATTCTTTTATTTTTCATCCTGTTGCTGAGTCTTGGGCCACAGCACTGCAGCAGAGTGAGCAGGTGGGGGCCCTGCTGTCCGTGCGCATGACTGTTTGGCCAGCCATCTTAAGACGGCCAAACCGTCATGCGCACTTATATCGCTCCAAATCAGCTGTGTTGCTGGGTGGAGAAACCTGCAGATGCAGATTCCCGCTCCGCCCAATCCCGACATTGCTGTCATGGTGAGAGAAGCGTCTCAATTGGCTGCAAGGGAAGCTGGGAGTTTCAGCCTGTGCCCAGAGGATAAGACCAGCAGGGAGAAGACCCTCAGTTAAATTTTTTGAAGAAAATACATACCACCTTCCTCACCGAGCTACCCCCCACCCCCACATTTCCTAGACACCAGCCGCTACTGGACCTTGATAGGTGAACATGAACCTGCCAAGCCCGGGCCATACAAACTTTTTTTGAAGCATAGGGAGTCAATAAAAGCTTCTAAACTCAGCGGGAGGAACCTAGTAAGGGCTTGCCCAGAATAAGGGCCCTATTACGCCAAGTCCGCCCGCCACCGTAACGGAAAACGGGACCAACCGCCAATTAGGATGCGACCCTCACCCTGGCGGTCGCATCCCGCATTTTTTACATTGGTGCGGGCGGTGCTGTAAGCAGCACCCGCTACAATGTAAAATGTGTATGTTGTGCATTGGCATGCACAATGTGACTGGCACCGCGTGGTGCCTGCCACCTTATGCATGCCAATGTAGAGGGGTACTATGGGTACCTCCCAAGTGCAGCCACCCAACCCCCTCGCCCGCAACTGGCCTCCATAGCCGTTTACCGTATGCCTTTCCATGGCGTAGTCTCCGCCACGGAAAGACATAAGCACCTCATACATCATATTATGGATGGCGGTGCCTGCAAGGCACTGGCACCATATTGTGTGCCTTTTCCGCCCTGCCGGCAATCCGGCCGGCGGAAAGCGGCAGACAGATTTTGCAACTGCCGCGGTATCCACCGCCATGCTAATGTGGCGGTGGGTAAATGGGCTTTGGATGGCAGACGGATCGCCACGGCCGTGGGCGGATCGCAGCCGCCCGGCCAGCAGTGGCAATCCGCCCTCGATCGTAATGGGGCCCTAAGTTCTCTGTTCTTAGAGCTCATCCCGGGAACGTGGTAGCAGAAAGAACAAGCAGAAGACAGCCTTGCTATGAATTGATCTCTCCTGGGCTACTGACCTTAGGTGTAACCCAAATGCTAAATATGAATGAGCATATGTTGCAAGGACGTGGGTTTTTTAGAGAATGCTAAAACATAACAAAAAACACTACGGAGATTTAAGGGTCAGCCATGTTAAAGTCAAAACTAAAGTTTTCTTTTCCCAGCTCAATAGAATAGTTGGCGATGTGGTAGCTTAGTGGTATAGAGTTACTTTACATTTAGTAGTTAGGAAATATCAGAATATGAAGCGCCCACTCATCGTCCTGGAGTCCACCGTTTCTAATAATGGCCAAGGAAACTTCTATTTTACGCATACCACGGAAGTAAAATGAGCGCCATTGAGTTGGAGGATGAATGCAGTTATTATTTAAGTGCATTGGGACAATTTGCTTTGCACAAAGTGCTAAGAGCATCAATTAGTATTATACGAATCTTGGGAATTTGGGAGCATACTTGGAATCTGTACCACTCTGGGCCTTCTTCGGCCTTTTGATACAAGGTATCCTGCCTCTTTTCTATGACTGTTTTTTAAATTCCTCTATTGTCTTTCCCTTTTTAATATTTGTATACTTCCAGTGACAGATTGTGGTGAAGGTGCTATAGACAACATATTGGCACCATGAATCTCGCACCACGACTCTCCTTCCATGAGTTAGTGAGCCATCTTGTTACCTCTGTGCCACCCTCATATCCGTTGTTTACCCCCACTACTCACAGAAAATGGTTTGGTCTACTTCCGGTCCTAGCAGTATGCTACTGAGTTGTAAATCAGGCCAGGTGAGCAATGGCCATAACCACGTCTCTAGTGGAATATCAAATTAAACTCCCAGCTGTAATTCAGGCAGTTTAATCACTGTGCGGCGACGACATTCGTTGAACCGGTCCCACATTCCAGTGTGGCGGGAAACAGCTAATGAAAACCACAGTTCATTTCAAAATCTAACACTGTTTGAGTCAATATCATCTGAGCACTTCTCTGATTTACAACTTTAATATAACACGACAATGGAAAATGGAAAATGGACCGGTGAATGCGAACTACTGGAAATGCTCTACAGCCCTTGTGATCTTAACTACTAATGAATCAATTATTGTTTAATGTGTTGTGAATTAAGGGGCAGACTTATCAATGTGTTCAATCAGTCAATTAAGTGGCTTGTGACGTGCGACTACTCGCCCTTAAGGGTCTCAAGGCGCTGGGGGGAGGGGGCTGCAGATCAGTCGCAGGGCACTGTGGCTCAGTCGAAGAGCCAGGTCTTGAGGTCCTTCCTGAATTGGGGAAGTAACTGTGATTGCCTGAGGGGGAGAGGCAGTGTGTTCCAGGTCTTTGCTGCGAGGTAGGAGAAGGCTTTTCCCCCGGCCGTGGTCTTGCAGATACGTGGGATGGCTGCCAGTTCACCCAAATTAACACAAGGGCCATGCAACACTAAAGTCAGATTTGCCAATCCATGCATGGCCACCTTGTGTGACCCTACGGTGCTTGGCAAATTTGAAGTAACCCAAGTCAGAGCAACTTGCTGCCTTGCGATACTCATCCCTAGGGAGGCATCCCTGTGGTGGAACATGAGTGTTCCCCCGCACCCATGCATGGACTTTGGCGCATTCGCAGATTTACCATGCGCAATAGACCTGGGAAAGTGTCAAAATGCTATGCCTTCCTAGGGGAGGTGTAACGAGGAGAAATACCTTTCTTTCTCCTAGTTATTTCCTCTTTCTACATGTTCTGCAGCCTGTAGCACTCATTATAAGAGGAAAAAAGGCTTGTAGGATTGTTTTTGTGCAGGAAGGTTTCTGTTCCTGCACAAAAATTCTGTTTACGAAGCTGGCACCCACGGTTGGACTGGGAACGGATGCCAGCCCTGGCAGCTCCACTCGACTGACCCCCAAGGGGTGGGCTACTGAGAACCTCTGGCCCTCCTTTACACCGCTGTCACTTTTGCTACAGAGGGCCGATATTGCAGCACTGCTGCAAAACCATCCCTCGGTAACAAAAAAAACCCCCATGGGCCAAAATTCAGCCCCCACATTTCCGGCCCACCGGGAAACGCCCGGTGCCCGCTATGGCCAGTCCGGCCCTGCGGGCACCCTTGCACCATGGCGCAAGGGTGCCTGCATTGGTGCTAGACAGCTAAAGTGCAGGGAGAGGACAGGAATGTGCCATTTAATGTTAAATTATGTGCATTCTGTCCCTTTCACGCAGCGCCACAAGGTGTCTTTCTGCATTGCATTAAATATTGATAAATCTGCCTCTAAATAAATATCTAAGGGATGGCGGCCTGCATGGTTGCCTTAGAGTTAAGGATTTGTTTACCTCCACAGCTTTTGATTTTTGGTAACCGGTGGAACTTGCAGAGTCAGACAAACTCAAAGTCACTGGTTCTGCCCCAGCCCTGTCGCTCTACTAGAGGTGATACAAAAGGGGATGATGGACGGTGCGTTTGAGCAAATCAAACACTCACGCCCAGTCAACTGATCTGGGTTTGATCCATCACCATTCTTTGGCTCACTCCGCCACCCCAGTTCAGACATGGCCATATGCAAATCAGTCTGACCCTGTGCCTCATGGGAACAGTCCAGCCCTTACTGCCAAGCCATGTCTTCCCTGGACCGGAAACAAGCATCCTGGGACCGGTTTCGGATTCATAATCCTCATCAGCCAGGCTATCTTGAATCCAGTGGCAAAGTGAGCAAGGGACCCACGTCTGAGCATACCCTGCCAACTTAGGGCGAACAAAGCGATACAAAAAGGGATGATGTACTGCTCTACTAGAGGTGGGAGGCTACGGAGGAGTAAAAGTGGCCAGGTCTTATCATTATAAATGTGATGTTCTCCTCCCGGGGTCAGCTTATGGCGTGCGAAGCAGGTTTCCACCTTAATAAGGGACAATTTTATATCACTGGGTCTCCATCTGTGATACTTTTATTGCGGCTGCGTCGTTAAGCAAACGTTCATTGTGGTGCAAAATCAATTTTTTCAATTTTTTACTCTATGGAAATGTACACAGAGAGCATCCGCGAGCTTCCTTTTTCTGTGCATTGTCCCCCTATAGCGCAAATCACGTGACGAATAATTCTGCTCCTAGCAACAGATAAGAGATGTAGCGGGCCTATTCACGAGGCCTGGTGACCCCTCTCATGCTAAGCGGTGTCCAGGCCAGAAGGTCACCCAGGGCCGGCCGCTATCTGGGCCTTGTCTGATAAGGTAAGAGGCTTGGCCGGCTCTTTTCTTTCAGCCGCGACCCTTGTCCGGGAATCGAGCGGCGTCCTTCCTCGGTGATGAAATCTGAAAATGAATTTAATTTTGCAGTGAATGGCCTCGGCGCAGGCAAATGCGGGATCATGACCCAGGCACAAATGTAATGCGTGCATTCCTGCTTCGAGAGCGTAATTCAGCCCTAGGCGAAGCTAATGGCAAAGAAAGGCCTAATGTTAAGATAAGGGCGCAGGTGTGCTGACCCCGCCGGTGCATACATCAGGGGTGATAATGAGAACTAGGCCCTTCTTCTACCAGGGTTCAGAGGCAGTGCTGGTCCAATGCCGTGTAGAGGTTTTATTAAGTTTATGTCGCGTTACACGCAATATCTGAGAGTCTGCACCATGTTTCTGAGACTGCTCAGCCCAGCAGTGGCCTCTATGGAAATCACCTGCGTTCCTGCTGGCCAGTCCACTTCTGAGCATGCGCAGTAGGCTTCACGGCAGGACTCAAGGTGATCACGTGTACAGTGATTGAAATAACCCGTGTTTTAATGGTACCATCAGGGCACGAGGGGACAGAAGAGGCAGCGCCTTTCTAAAGGCTGTACGCTAAATAGTCAGATGAAGGCTGACCGCGGGTTCCTGTGCACTATGAAAAATGTGGCCATATAGCACAATGTTGTTCATTTGAGTGTGGCCAGCATTCTTGTTTCCAGAGAAGCACACTAATTCGCCAAATCCAGGAATCAGTGTTTGATCTCGTTGTCACAGGTTTGAATCCTAGAAGTTGTGAGTGCTTTTGTGCTTTAAATCAAAATGTGCTTTAATAAAGGTGTTCAGAACAATTAATTTACATTTGAGTTCATATGTGTATACTACCATGGAGCTATTCCATTTGAAACAAATTTGCTAATGTGATCAAAAGTGTTTTTTGTCCTAGTTTAGGCTAATTCGGACTTAGGTCTCAAAGCAATCTTGTTCAACATGGATGCCGTATCATAATGTTTATTCCACATTTATATTTCTTGCTTGTTACTACGTGCAGCAAGATGTGGATTTGTTTGATTCTGAATGGCACTGCCAGAGGAAGCTTTAATAACATTTTCCAAGGTCCTTCCACTTGCATGTGATTTTACATTCATTCACAATAGTTCACTGTTGTTTATGTAACTAATTTATTGTAACACCTCCGAACTACACTTGCATCATTGTGCAAATCAGCATTCCTGTAGTGGGTTAGTGCTTAGGTGATAGAATTATATGAGATTTTATAATGTAAAATTGTGATCTGTTTGTGTAGTGATCATGCCCCTCTGGCTTTGTAGGTTTTTACTTTCTGATTAAAGAAAAATGATTTATAAACCTTTAAATCTAGGGGTGAGCCAGAAATCTTTCCTGAATATCTAGGGATCTGTAATTTTTCTTATTGATTTTGCTGCACATTTGAGTCTTTGCATTCTCCGATTTTCACCATTATTATATTATCTGCATTTGGTCGTCTTTATGGTGAATAATTTCTCTGTAATTTAATTAAATTATTACTGCATCTGAATTTACTGTTCTTGTATTTTACTATTGAAGTTTTGTAATAAACATTCGTGATTTTCTAAATTACGCTATGGAGCTCACTTTTTAAGTCAGTCCTTTCCTTATTGAATGCATTTGAAATGCTGTTTGGAGCTTACCTCTGGGACACATTACCTCATGATTTGAGGTTCAGGGGCGGCTCTAGGCTCATAGCGGCCCTGGGCAGGGAACGTAGGTGGTGGGCCCTGGAAGAGGGGTTCCGGGCGTGGCGGAGCGGAGTGAAGAGGGGGGGTCAGGGTGTTTGGAAGTGGAACAGAACCGGAGGCCGCCAAACCCCTGCCAAGGGCAGCCACGCAAATATGTATCCATCCTCAGATTATTATATTAAGGATATATATTGGCGTGGCGGCCCCTCTGGTTTGGCGGCCCTGTGCAGGTGCACAGCTTGCACATGCCTAAGGCCGCCCCTGTGAGGTTGACGCTGTCCCCTGATCCACCCACAGTTTGGACGTGCTATTGAGAGATACATTTCCTCGGGGTACATTGTGCCCGCACAGGTCTATTTTCTTTTCCAGTTTTCTTAGGTCAACATTAACCCCTTGCATGCTTGTGACGGAACCGTTCCGTCACAAGCCTCGGGTGAGCTGTGCTAGTGACGGAACGGTTCCGTCACGGCCCGCTCGGCGCGCCTGCGTGGTGCTGATTTCACGAAAACTTCACCTTGACGCTGCACGGACCTTTAACTTCCTGGGACCACGCTCGGTCTGCTGTGAGCCGCCACTTCTCGCCGGACCCGCTACGCGGGTCCCGCTTCGCGGCTTTCAGCGGCTGATTGCTGCAAGGGGCAACACCTGGCTACTCCAAAACCGGCAGGGCTGCGAGGGTAGAGCGGAGGACTCCACGGACCAGGAGTCCCCGCGCGCCCGATTCCAGCTGGGCTCCTCTCCCTGCCGGCCCCGCCCCCACCACCGCAAGATTAAAGGCGCTGGTAAACCTACCTCTGGCGGAAACTTCACCTTGACGCTGCACGGACCTTTAACTTCCTGGGACCACGCTCGGTCTGCTGTGAGCCGCCACTTCTCGCCGGACCCGCTACGCGGGTCCCGCTTCGCGGCTTTCAGCGGCTGATTGCTGCAAGGGGCAACACCTGGCTACTCCAAAACCGGCAGGGCTGCGAGGGTAGAGCGGAGGACTCCACGGACCAGGAGTCCCCGCGCGCCCGATTCCAGCTGGGCTCCTCTCCCTGCCGGCCCCGCCCCCACCACCGCAAGATTAAAGGCGCTGGTAAACCTACCTCTGGCGGAAACTTCACCTTGACGCTGCACGGACCTTTAACTTCCTGGGACCACGCTCGGTCTGCTGTGAGCCGCCACTTCTCGCCGGACCCGCTACGCGGGTCCCGCTTCGCGGCTTTCAGCGGCTGATTGCTGCAAGGGGCACCACCTGGCTACTCCAAAACCGGCAGGGCTGCGAGGGTAGAGCGAAGGACTCCACGGACCAGGAGTCCCCGCGCGCCCGATTCCAGCTGGGCTCCTCTCCCTGCCGGCCCCGCCCCCTGGGTGCACCTTGACAACCTACAAAGGAGAGACAATAGTCCCGCTGCGCGGGAGCGCGCGGGAGGGCGCCGGGAGAAGCCCGGGACAAAGGCGGGACCGTCTGTGGCCGTCCGGGGCCGCAGGAGGCCGGGCCGGGCCCATTCCCTTGATCCCACTCTCCAACATAAGTAAAGTAATGCCCTCGCCACCATCACGAGAAACCCCATCAAGGGATGGGGCCTCTAGTACAGGGACTTTGGACAATTATTTTAAAACTGCTAAGGGAGATGTGGGCAAGGAAAGCTCACTAGAGAAACGTAGGGCGGAGCGCAGGCGCTCCATTGAATCCATGAAAAACAGACCATTCAGTGATATCATCCCTTACCCAAGCTCCCAACAGGAAGGCACGCCCCCCAGCAGCTCAAATAACCCGACACTTGAGGACTTCCCCCTCCTACTAAGGGAAATGTCCTCCACCCCAGGGAGAGTGCCCGGAAAAAACGCAGAGCCAGCCCCCCAAGAGCAATCTCTTACCCCTGTAAACCTGGTAACCCAAACGCCCCCTATGCAAATAGCGAAGAAGACTAAGTCAAAACTAAATGTAGTGGTAGAGTTGCATAGGCCCCCGCCTAGTAAACGTGCCCGGAAGTCAGCCGGGGGACGGGGGAAATCTAAAACATCACATCTTGACTTTGGCAAGAAACATAATAACAGCCTCCTACCGGGGAAGGCTATTGAGATAGTGCCCACCATTCCACCTCCTAAGCCTCCAAGCCCCACCATAGTTGTTACCACCAAAGAACCAGAGGCTAACACATCGAACTTAACCCTTCCTCTTACTGCCCCAGGGAGTATCGAATTTTTATTCCGCTCCCTCCTGCAGCCCATTAGCGATAGTCTGAAAAAAGTTGAGATTAGGCTCACTTTATTAGAAACATCCCTTACTACTCTGAACACCTTAGTAAGTAAGCAAACAAAGCTAGTGGGAACTTATCCTTCTGGTGGGGACCCCTCAAAAGTTGAAGCTGTTACAACTGTCAATAAAGCCCCCCCCCGGAATTCGCCATCTGCCCCTCCTTTGCAACCTCTTATGGCCATCCCATTCCAGGCACAGCATAACAACCAAAGCAATAGACCTACACAATCAGCAGATCATGCCCCTCACAGACCTCATACGGAGACTACTGGAATAGAACAAGAAGAGGTTAACGCCTCTCCACATTCTCCAGCCCGGCCAACCCCTAGACCACGGAGGCCAGACCTCCCGCCAGAAGCCAATAGATTAACGGTGGTTTTAGCGGGTGCCCCCCACCTTAGAGCAGGGGAAAATGAGGATTATCAATCCCTCAAGAAAAAGGTCATTAAATGGCTCAATTGGAACCGGCCCCTACCATCCCATTTTAACAACGAGATCATTATGGTGAGAAGGGTCCCTTGGTTAGGGAAGACCAGAAAAACCATAATAGGGGACTGCATTCTAGTAACTTTTAAAGACCCGGGCACTGTTCTGCATATCTGTGGAGGAGTAAATAGATCACTGGATTCTACCATACAGACCCTCCCAGTTTCTTTCTTCTTCCCCCCCATTCGTAGGCACCAGGCTCCACTGTATGATGATTGGACAAGGGTGGAACATAGACGCAGACATAAAGGCTATGCACAACGCCCACATTTCCAACCGCCGGACACACCCTTCTGCCATTTTAATCGCTTCAACTGTTTGAGTGGCTTGGACGGGGTTGACTGACTTACTGTTTACAAGCCAGTGACCGGGGATAATGGCTCCTGCGGACCCCTTGAACTGCCCAATGTGCCCCCTGGCACAACCCCTGGCCCATTGAAAGACACAGCGGCTCCTGACTACGGCACAGGCGAATCTTCTCATGGCCCATTGAAAGACACAGCGGCTCCTGACTACGGCACAGGCGAATCTTTTCATCTAATCGCTGATAGTGTAGCCGGAGATGAGGGGACAGCCAAGGTCCCTCTTCTTGTGGACAATGGTGCGCTTAGACTTTCTGTGCCATATACATCCCCTGCTGCCCTTGCCCCAGGCCCTGCAATAGAAGTGGGGCCCGGAAACATTCCCTCTAACCCTGACTGTATGGCACCCGCCACCACCGAACACTTGAAGCTAATCTGCTGGAACATCGCGGGATTGGCCAACAAGCTGGAAGAGCCGGACTGGGCAAATTACATAGAGACTGGCGACATATGTATGTTCCAAGAAACCTGGGCCAGAGAGGATTACGGACATCAAGGCTATTCATCATTTTCCATCCCAGCAAGGTGGGAAGGCAAAGGCCGCCCATCAGGGGGGCTTACGACATGGATCGCAGCTCATTTGGGCTGTGTGGCCACACGGCATCCACTTAACTCTGATGATATCCTTCTGGTATTACTAACATGGCCAAATAAAGCCAAACTTCTTCTGGTTAATATCTATTCCAGGCCGATGGGAATGGCAAAGGAATCACCAACCATTGATGAACTTTCTAATTTTTTATCTGAACTGCCGACTGATTCATACTATGTGGTGGGTGGGGACTTTAATTCTCACTTTGAGCCACTCCCCGGCCTTCTTGAAGGCTTCTCATCGGAAGAAGAGGCTAGGTGGGCAGTACCACAGGTGGAAGCTCCACCTCCGAAAGCCTGGACCCCTTTAGCACTCCAAATTACTGCCCTCACTCTAAGGTTCGGACTCAGAGCCTGTAATGGGCGAATGAAATCCGACATACCCAGCAAAAATACCTACAATAGACGGGGGAGAGAATCCCATTTGGACTACGTTTTGGTCCAAATAGTGAGGTGGTCGGCAATACAGGACTTCAGGGTGATGGATAGGACTGACAGTGATCATAACGCCCTTGAGCTTGACCTTGTCCACCCAGGCCCCCAAGCTCCAGTGTATTATGAGGAAGGGAACAACCCCACGCTTCTCCTGGACACCAGTAGGAGAAGAATCAAGTGGGAGCATATGGTTACAAACAAGGACAAACTCCCTCTGCTCTATGCAGAGATCACTCCCATCTTGGAAATCATGGGGAGCCTTGATATCGAGGCAAACAATAGAGATTCACAGAGCAAACTGTTTGAAGCCCATGAGGAACTTATAAAAGTTGCGGCACCTCATTTCACTTGTAGCTCACGGAAGCCCAGGGAGAGGTGCCAAGGCAAAAAACAGTGGTACAATGCAGCATGTAGACGGGCCAAAACAGAACTCCTTGGAGTAATTAAGGAGGGCATAGGAGGGGAACGCCTTAAACATAGCAGGCAAGCCTATAAGAAGCTTCTTGTTCAGGCTAAAGTAGAATGGGAGGAAACCCAGTGGGAAGAACTCACAAAGGCACTAGCGATCCAAGATCAACGCCTGTTCTGGAGGACCGTGAATGGGGGATCAGGGAGTCTACATTCGGCATTAGAGCCCAATATAGCTCCTGGAGTGTGGCAGGCCCATTTTCAGTCCCTATACAGCTCTGAGCCTGGAGAACTCTCTGCTCCTATTGAAGTGGAGAGCCCGGGCTCCAGAGGGGATCCAATAACATTAGGTGAGGTTACTGCCGCCATCTCAGGTCTGGCTTCGGGGAAGGCGCCGGGACTGGATGGGCTACCGGGGGACCTGTTTAAACAGGAGCCCACCGTCTGGGCGCCTTACCGTGCTGCTCTTTTTAACAGTGTCCTCGCCGGGATGGAAATCCCTAGTACTTGGCTGGGGGCTGAGGTGGTCCCTATCTTTAAAAAGGGATCGCCCCTCCTCCCAGCCAACCACAGACCGATCAGTCTGATAGACGTAGCACAGAAGCTGTTCGGCAGGGTTTTGCTGAACAGGCTTCAGGATTGGATGGAGGAGGTGGGCGCCCTTAGTCCCTATCAGGCAGGATTTAGGAAGGGGGTATCCACAGTGGACCAGGTTTTTAGACTGAATTTGATCTACTGGAAGACAGCGAAGTTCGAGGGCGGCAGTTTGTACACAATTTTTGTGGACCTAAGGGCCGCCTTCGACCTGGTGCCCAGGGGGAAACTTTGGAGTGTCCTGGCAGAGATGGGTGTGCCCCCAGATATCCTACTGATCTTGCAGAGGCTGCACCACAATAATTACGCCCGTGTGAGGTGTGGGAGGTCGGGGGAACTGACTGAGAGATTCCCCGTTGGCAGAGGGGTAAGACAGGGCTGTGTGCTGGCACCGACCCTGTTCTGCCTCTTCGTCAACGGGGTAATCGCCCACCTCAACGCCACCGACTACACTGACGCCCCCAAACTAAATGGCAGCAGGGTGCCCGCAATTATGTTTGCGGACGACACACTGTTGCTATCTAAAACACCCATGGGCATACAAAGGATACTTGACTCCTTTGTGGCTTTCTGTCAGGATAGAGGGCTAGAAATCAATGCCACAAAAACCAAATTCATGGTTCTGAACCCAAGCCTGAAACAGCGCCCGAATCCACAACTGGGAGCTGTGCGGCTGGAGAGAGTAGCCACTTTTGAATATCTGGGTGTGACGCTCAACGAAACCATGACCTGGGGACCCCATCAGAGTAGGGCAAACCTTAAATTAATACAAACTACTGGGGGTATTGCCCGGATGATGACCGGTTCGACCTACCGCCCATTGGGGGCTTTAATCCAGATATATAAGGCCCAGGCCAGGGGGGCAATTATGTACGGGGCTGAACTGTGGGGCCATACGCCATGCCGGAACCTGTCACTAACAGAAAATAAGTTCATAAGACAGATAGCCGCACTTCCCCCCAGCACTCCACTCCTCCCCCTGAGGCTTGATCTAGGGCTAAGACCACTCGCTGACGAGATAAGCTTGAGACCCATTGCCTTTTGGCGTAGGCTATGGAGCAGCAACGATCTCGCCGACTATAGGGCGGAATTGGTCGAATTACTAAATCATCCCAAGGCGCTTAGCATTCCTTGGGTCAAAAACATCCAAGCAATCTGCACGGATCTGGGGCTCCATGAACTGTGGACTGAGCCGGCAAATGCAGCACCTAGTATCTCCAAGAGATCCCTGACGAACTTGTATCATGAACACAAAAGGCTAAGGGCCCAAGCCACCCAGATAGAGGGGTCCCTATCATCTGTGTTCCTGCAAAACAAGGATCTCTATAGATTTGAGAGGGCATTGGACCCAATATATCCCACACTTGCCAGGAAGTTGTTCCTCCAATGGAGATACGGTTCATTGCCCTTTCGGTCCTTCACAAGCTCCTGGTCACCGGCCCCCTCTACTAAGCACTGTCCTCTTTGTGATGATAAAGAGGAAAATGACTTGCACGTGGTCTTTTTTTGCCCAGCCTACAAGGCAGCCAGAAAACATTGGCTCCTTCCTTTGATTAAGAATTTGGGTGGCAGGGAATATGCACCTATGTACAGTATTTTAAAATCTGATGTTTCGGCCCAACTGTTTTTGCACTTTCCAAATTCTTTACGAATGTATGGCACACGCGTAATCGCTTTTTAAAAAATGCTGGGTAGAACCTAGAAATGCTCCACTTCTTTTAAGTCGCTCTTATGTCTGTGCTTTTTAACTTATGTACTGATGTTTTATCCGTTGATGACAAAGTTTCATGTGATTTTATGTGTTATGTGTATCTTTTATGACCGAATGGTCGAAATAAAGATTGAAAAAATGAAGAAAAAAAAATGGAATTATTCCATTTGAAACAAATTTGCTATAATGTGTTTAAAAGTGTTTTTGTCGTAGTTGAGGCTAATTCGGATTTAGGTCTCAAAGCAATCTTGTTCAACATGGATGCCGTATCATAATGTTTATTCCACATTTATATTTCTTGCTTGTTACTACGTGCAGCAAGATGTGGATTTGTTTGATTCTGAATGGCACTGCTAGAGGAAGATTTAATAACATTTTCCAAGGTCCTTCCACTTGCATGTGATTTTACATTAATTCACAATGGTTCACTGTTGTTTATGTAACTAATTTATTTTAACACCTCCGAACTACACTTGCATCATTGTGCAAATCAGTATTCATGTAGTGGGTTAGTGCTTAGGTGATACAATTATATGAGATTTTACAATGTAAAATTGTGATCTGTTTGTGTAGTGATCATTCCCCTCTGGCTTTGTAGGTTTTTACTTTCTGATTAAAGAAAAATGATTTATAAACCTTTAAATCTAGGGGTGAGCCAGAAATCTTTCCTGAATATCTAGGGATCTGTAATTTTTCTTATTGATTTTGCTGCACATTTGAGTCTTTGCATTCTCCGATTTTCACCATTATTATATTATCTGCATTTGGTCGTCTTTATGGTGAATAATTTCTCTGTAATTTAATTAAATTATTACTGCATCTGAATTTACTGTTCTTGTATTTTACTATTGAAGTTTTGTAATAAACATTCGTGATTTTCTAAATTACGCTATGGAGCTCACTTTTTAAGTCAGTCCTTTCCTTATTGAATGCATTTGAAATGCTGTTTGGAGCTTACCTCTGGGACACACTACCTCATGATTTGAGGTTCAGGGGCGGCTCTAGGCTCATGGTGGCCCTGGGCAGGGAACGAAGGTGGTGGGCCCTGGAAGAGGGGGTCCGGGCGGAGCAGAGTGAAGAGGGGGGGTCAGGGTGTTTGGAGGTGGAACAGAACCGAAGGCCGCCAAACCCCTGCCAGGGGCAGCCACGGAAATATGTATCCATCCTCAGATTATTATATTAAGGATATATATTGGCTTGGCGGCCCTGTGCAGGTGCACAGCTTGCACATGCCTAAGGCCGCCCCTGTGAGGTTGACGCTGTCCCCTGATCCACCCACAGTTTGGACGTGCTATTGAGAGATACATTTCCTCGGGGTACATTGTGCCAACACAGGTCTATTTTCTTTTCCAGTCTTCTTAGGTCAACATTAAGTTAGATAACAGTAAACCTCTGTTATACAGCAGTGCAATACCAAAAAGGAGTGACATGCACTGTACAAAATCACATTATCTATTATTTCTGAAGTAACTCAACTACACTTCGTGCATATCCTGGTCTGCTTCAACATCTTGTCTCTACAGGGCCTTTGTGACTTTGCTTATCCTTCCAAGCCAGGAAGGGGGTCCGACTAACAGAAACTTTTTACTTATACTGTTTGCTCATGCACCACATTCAGTTACATCTTTAACCATTTCGGATAGCCACAGTCACCTAGTGGCCTTGTTTCTACTTATGAGGATCATCATCACAGTGTGACTTATGCAAAGTGTTTGTTGCCTTTCATTTTTTTCCATTTTTTTAATGTTGACTTTCATTTTTTTCCATTTTTTTAATGCATGTGCTCCGGAGGTATTTTAATTGACTTTTTTCCTTCTCCTTTCCAATTTTGAAGTTTAAATTCTTTTTTGTTTACAGTTCTCTTTTATTCTGCGAGGGCGATTACCTTCTGATCTTAAGCAACATCTGGCAAAACCTCCCTCAAATTACCTTTAACATGTTTGATGTGAGCCCAGTCTCACCCTTGTAGACCTTCAGCATTCTTTCTTGAATTATTTTGAAAGTTTCCAACGAAATTTGATTCTCGCATTTAAGATTCTTGGGAAAAATCATTAGCCATCTCTGGAATTCGATAGGTCATCTGTCTGGCTCTCCTGCTAAACCAGGCACTCATATCCTGCTGGTGTTGAAGTAGACATGATGGAGCCCTTCACGAAGAAGCATTCCTGCTGATCTAAAGATGGAGTATCCGCTCCAGTCGAGAGTTCTAGCACCAGATCATTCACCATACATGATGGTCAGCTCATTACTAAGAGAGTAGAGCATTTGCCTCTGCAAGCAATCTTACCAAGAGCAGCTCTAAGGTCAGGCTTGTATAGTCTGGTATTTTTGCATGTTTCTGGGAGTACTGTGCCTCAAGGTGCTATCCAGCAAGGGGCACCGCTGCAGTTTGTTCATAATTGCGCACCAATGCTCTCACTTTTGGAATATCCATGTGGTGGTGCCCTGTGCTTTTGGATTGATTGTCTCATCTGTTCTGTTGGTTTCACATTCTCTCTTGTAGTACTTTAAGTTCAAAGGGTATGCCTTCACCTCTGAGTACTCATTACCTAAGCAGAGCTTTCAGTGAGTGTCACACTGTAAAAATATATTTTTATCATCTTTATTATTGCTTTTACTACATAAACCCATTGCTGACCGTCATCCTTTAGTTCAGGGGTCTCCAAACCGGTCCTGGAGGGCCGGATCCATGCCAGATTTTTTGGATAGCCCCATTGAGATACATGTAGTTATTTTAAAAATCTGGCATGGATCCGGCCCTCCAGGACCGGTTTGGAGACCCCTGCTTTAGTTACTTCACTAGAACCTACACATGACCCCTCCCTTATAGGCCTTGAACTGGCTTCTTTTCATGAGCAGTCTACCTTCAGGGCTCTTTTGAGATGAATTCTAACCTCGTGTTGCACCAAGTGAACCAGACAAATGATAGCAAACCGCACATTTTATCGTACAATTTTCTAAATAAGTTTCAAAAACGTTATACGAGTTTAAGGCCATTCTGAAAGAGAACCAATAAAACATTCAAATTGAACAAAAGAGAAAAGTTGTGGAATTTATATAGCATAAGCCCGCGAGCAACTGACTTGTGCATAACCATATGGTCTATCGAACTTCAAAGGTTCTGCCACAGTAACCACAAGCAATATTTAGCCATGGTAGAAAATCATATGCTCGCCTATAAAGAAATGTATACCTCAAAGAAAACACTGGATGTACAGCAAGAATGTGTTTGCATTACAGCTGAAGTATTGCTTATCTGATACAGTTTGTTCACTGGAAACAATCACATATTTAAAAAACTATGCTGCGAGAAATAACACCAGTTTGAAAAAATAATGCCCATCACTGTTCCCATGCCAGTATACAGCCCAATAAGTATACACTAATGGCTTGAAAAAGCTTTAATGTCATCCTTTGTCGGATCCCGAACCTCATATCAAATTCCCCGTCCCTTTCCTGAGCTAATCATGCTTTCATTAACATCACTATCCATGACGAACAGGGCATCAAGACAAACCTGGCTTCCTACAATGCATTCATTTTCTGATCCAGAGGGACACACAGCATCACATCTGGCACATCCCTGACCAATTCTAAACACATTTCAGTGTGAGAGAAGAGGTGGCGGGGTCTTGGAAGGGGAACTGTATTATTATAATTTTGTTGTTGTTAATGTTTTAGATACCTCGAACTCGTCCCGAAGGTATTGGAGGGCTTTACACGAGCACCCATTACATTATGCAAGGTTATGTTCATTTTTGTGTTTTTAAGGCACAGAGAGATTAATAGCTAGATGTGCATACATTAGTAATACGATTGCCAAACAGCGATTTAGTTTGGGAGGTGGGGTGAGCGAATTTCTATTTTATAATAGTTATTGCTAATGTACTAAAGTAAAAACTAGCTCTGATTTCCAAATTAGCGATTCGTAGTGAATTGCAAATAGACCTACCTCATGAATAATAATGGCGTAGGTCGCAATTTGTGTCCCACTATGGTTCACTACCCTTTCATGGATGGTGGCCTGCTGGGGTCAGCAGACCCTTATGTCTGTGATGGCTTTTAAATAGAGCAAAGCAAACACAATGGTACAATGGACTGGGCACTGAAACTTTTCTGACATTCAACTCAAGTCACAGATCTGGGTTTAATCCATCGTTGTTCTCTAGCTCACTTTGCCACCCCAGTTCAGACCCAGCCATATGCAAATCAGTCTGACCCTGTTCCCTATGTGAACAGTCCAGCCTGAACTGCCAAGCCAGGTCTTCCTTGGACCGGAAACCAGCATCATGGGACCGGTTTCAGGGTAACACCCCTCATGAGCCAGGCTAGCTTGAATCCAGAGGCAAAGTGAGCAAGAGACCCACACTTGGCATACCCTACCAATTAGGGCGAACAAATCAAACACAAGGTGATGATGGACGGAGCACTGAAACTTTTCAGACACTCACCCCCAGTCACAGATCTGGGGTGAATCCATCATCGTTCTCTAGCTCACTTTGCCACCCCAGTTCAGACCCAGCCATATGCAAATCAGTTGTGACCCTGTTCCTTATGTGAATAGTCCAGCCCCAACTGTCATGCCGGGTTTTCCCTGGACAAGAAACAAGCATCCTCGGGCCGGTTTCGGGGTAACACCCCTCATCAGCCAGGCTAGCTTGAATCTAGTGGCAAAGGGAGCAAGGGACCCACGTCTGGACATAGCTAGCAAACTTAGGGTGAACAAAGCAAACACAAGGAGATGATGGACAGAGCACTAAGACGTTCTTGTGTTTGCTTTGTTCGCTCTAAGTCGGCAGTTGCTCCGTCCCACATCTCCTTGTGTTTGCTTCTAAATAAATCAAACTTTTTTTTTCTCTAATACACCCTTTTTCTTTAAAGGAAAACAGGATGCATTTCAAAAGAAAAATGAATTGTTTCATTTTTGTTGGCAGTTGTCCGTGGAACCACTGACTGCTTTTAATAAACATTTTTTCAAACATTCTCAAGGGGAAGGCGTCCCAAAGGGACCCCTTCCCATTTGTGATTGGGTTACCACCAACTTTTAATTGATGGTAAAGTAGAAATGTTATACAATTGCTTTTTGGTCGCAAATCATTAGTACATACAAGTCGGACGCCCTGAACACACCCCTTCCAAATAGCTATTGAGTCGCAAATGAATTGGATGTTTGCGACAGCAAAAATGCTTTGTACATCTAGCCCTAAGTGATATGCAGAGAAATGCAGGGTGTTGAGCTGCCGTTGAGACTCGGACCTTGTTCCCCAGTTCCAAAGTCAGCAGCTTTGGCCATTATGCCACATAATCATGTTACTGAGTAACCAGTGAGAAGTTCTTGGGTGGAGGTGTGGCCATGAAGAGGGGTAAGTCTTTTTGCCGGGCAATGCCTGAGGCACACTTCTATACTCTCCCTCCCACCTTCTGATGGCTTCCACAGATTACCCATGGGAGTTTCATAACATGCAATGTACTTAGGTTCAGCAGAAACTACAACCACAGTCTAGAACCCCCCTCCCCCTCCCCCTTGTGTTGGGATTTCCAGTTTAACTTGTGTTCTCATGCATGATATTGTTTTTCTCCGGGTCACTGTGTGCAAGTAGCTAATATCACGTCACATATGGTGGCTTCTGTGAGTAGGGAGGTCTACAGCCGAGCACCCTTTCTTTTAGTATGATGTGCACTGCCATTGCCAAGCCATACCAGGCGTCCATTTTGGAGCACCGCGTTTTTCCATTTCTAGAAACATAATTCCCTATCCTGATCTAAAACCAGAAGACCGGGAAGAAGAGGGCAGCTGCCACTGATGCCACATCGTGTGTCTCTTTAAGCTCCAGGTGCTTCTGAGAGTTTGATGAACAATATATTAGCATATTTAAAGAGACGGTAGGTATATGACCCCAGGTTAGCCAGGTGCTACTTTCATTAGCAGTCTCTTGTGCCAGGAAGTGTCCCAGACCTCATATTCTAACTTCAGTGATGTAAAAAAATGAAAATTCTCTTGCAAGGGCACGACATGTACTATCAGCTGTTGTGTCTATAAACATCAATGAAGCTCTACTTAAATGCCTACTTTTCAGAAAGTGACAAATCTTTCACTATGGAATTACTACAGTCGACAAAGGTGTCCCAAGCTCAATGGTTGTAAGACAATCTCATGGTGTTTTGTCTGAGAAAAAATCAACAGACTTGTGGTCAAAATTCCTCATCTGCTAGTCTTCGGTCACTATCTTTCTGGGGGATTCCTTCTGCCTAATCTCTAGATAGATTGGCAGCAGAAGGGGGTTGAAGGCCAAGGCTAGCGTCTTAGCCGGTGGTAGCAAAGTGCTTGAGCTGAAACCTGGAGAAATGCCAAACTATGTGAATTCCGTGCCCCTGTAGTCACCCTTCACAAGTAACAGTCTGTAAAGTCTCTGGGATATGGGGTCTCACTCACTGGACGCGCCCTCCCTCATTCAGTGGAGTAGAATTCTTCTGAGGGTAGACTTCCTGCCCACCCTTGTCCAGTAAATATGGGGTTTCTGTGAGCATTCTCTGCCAGTGCTCTTTTAAAATGTCAAGTTCTTCCAGTCCTCTATACAAGCGGCTTAGAGTTGGCTGTGGGTTCGGGGGACACTGCACTGATAGGAAATGCTAAATGTAGGATCGGGGCCCTCAACAGGCACCGTTCAGCACCAGATTTTGGATTGGTCCCAGGCATACGATGTTAGAGTTCAGCAACAGCCTTTCCTTCTAGCGTGCCCTTGAGACTGTTTATGAACTCTATACCACAAAATTCATTGATTTCTCCCTAAACGGAGCCAGTTTCTCTGAAGAAGGCCTGCTATGACTAATTAATACAAATCTTGCCTTGGTGAAGCACCGCTCCCATTATTAGAGAGTCATGGTGTCATCAGTATGGTCTCCTGACAAGGGAAACTAATAAGTGCTTAAGAAAAGCGAATGCAATCCCCAAAAGCATGGTTAACTATTGTCCCCATATCCCTCATTCCTCGGTTGGGCGAAATGCTCAAAAGCTGTGTGAACAAACAGCTCATGACCATGTTTAGAGGATCATGTGATCCGATAGCCCTCTCAATCTGGAATTAGAGCAGCTCACACCACAGAGACTTCACTGGTTGCAGTCACAGATTCCGTCTGTCTCTCTTTGGATGTGGGTGCCCCTGCTGGACTTGGGATGTTAGATCTCTCGGCGGCTTTTGACACCGTTTCTCATGCAATACTGATTAGCGGATTGCATGAGATCAGGGTCCGAGGCCTTCAATGGTTGGCTGACTTCTTGGAGGATCAGACTCAATAATCACTGTTGGTCCATTTAAATCTCATCTGGTTTCCATCACCAAAGGAGTACCGTAGGGCTTATCGTTCAGCCCAATGCTGTTCAATATCTATGTTACTCCTTTGGCCCCAATTGTTAAAACGTCTGGTTTTGAAGTAATTTCTTATGCTGACGACACTCAGCTCATGATCTCTCTGGGACAGGACATTGAGAGTGCTATGCACAATTTCGAAATTACATTAGAAATATTGCTGGATGTCTAAGAACTGTCTTCAGCTGAACAGGGAGAAGATGGAGGTCTTGCTGTTTAACAAAGCACAACATCATTGGGGTCTACCCCTGCCCAAGTCAATTAACAAAAATCCTAGGTATTAATTTTATTTATTTATAAAGTTTTATATAGCACGTACATGATCCCGAGGGATATCGGAGCTCTTCACAATTAAGGTAGGTCAAGGTTAGGCAGGCGTCAAATACATAAGACAGGAAACAATTACAAAGGGTGCAAACACAACATCAGAGTTAAGTCCAGTAACTTCAAGCAAAAGATCAGAGCCCCATTAAGGTAAGAACTATCAATATTGGCCAGGAACTATCTAGGAAAAGCCACATAGGCGCTACAAGAGGGACATGCTTTGCCACCATGCGACTCTTGAGAAATGTTTTCCCCTGGCTTCCAGCTTCAGCTAGGAAAACGCTGGTCCAAACTTTGATAATCAGTCATTTGGATGATAATGCTTTGCTTACGGCAGCGAATGACACCCTCCTGACTAAATTACAGGTGATGCAAAATACGGCTGCCCAGTTAGTTTGCAGCTTCCCAGCTGGCTCTCCTCCTGCCCCATCCTCCGATCCCTTCATTGGCTTCTGCTTAGAAAGCGTATTGTCTTCAAAATATGCTGTCTTGCCCACAAACCTTTGTTGAGCAAATCTCTGTATATTAAAGAAAAATTACACTATTATTGTCCTTCTCGCATATTAATATCCAGTGACAAGGCTCTTCTGTCCATTCCTGCATTCGTGCCTCAAGATATTGGGGCAGCGCATTCTCCTACACTGCCCTGGTGGCATGTAATCAGCTTCCATCCTTTCTTCGCTGCTGCTTAGACTTTCTTCAAATAAAAAAACCTGTTAAAAACCGGGCTATTTTAAGTATTAGATGTGGGGAATGTGGAGGTTGAGTGCTGAGATACACCTTCGGGTGTGATTTGTTGTGTTTTATTAAATGGATATAACATAACACTCTGTCCCTTTTCCCTTTCCACATGAGATATGTTGAGGCCTACCTTCAACTTGACTAATCACACCCAGACCAAGGAGAGCAACCTGTCCTATGTGCTACCCTGTGCAGTTTCTAGGCCCTTCCTTCCAAGGAAGGAGTGATTCTGCAACAATTTCTAAAGTGTGGGGTACTGGCCAGTTATGTCCCTTCTCTAAAGGCATAGGGATGTGTGGCAGTCTATTTTTGAAAACCCGACCAATGTTGCCAGAAGAAAAACATTTGAATGGTCCCTTTATTGCTCATTCTCCATCTAAGCAATTCTATTTTGGTGCTGCAGCATTTCCCACACCCCTAGTTCCAGGGCCAATGCAAGGAAGGTGACTAGAGATCCCTGGTTCTTCAGTGGCGCTTATCTTGACAGTGTGCTGCCGCAGAGGTACACGTCTGTGGATTGTCTAACATCCATGGGTCCCTTAACTTACCCGGGGCCGGCGGGTGGTATTGTATGTCACTGGGTACAGACACCCTGCCATAAATAGTGGCTGGTGGGGCCCTAAACTTTAGTGGCGGGCAATCCTCTGTGCTCACAAACTGCCATGTGGTGGATAGAGCTTGGGAGAGTGTGAAGCCAATTTGTGCTGTTCTGCCCACATTGGTGGTCTCCAAAACTCGGGTCTCCTGTTGGCAGATTTCTGCTCACTAGCGTCATGGAATAGCTATTTTTTAGGTCTCGCCTAGCAAACGCAGCGCATTTACTGTTTCGATTGGCGAGACTCTATTTTCGCTTTTGTTCTTGAAGGGAGACAAACCATGTGCACGCGCATGGTGTCTCCCAACGCGCGCTTGATTTAATACAGCTCGGTCGCTGCCGGATCATTTAGAAAAGCTTGTTCTATTTTTTTCAGCACGTGTTTTCGTTTTCTGTCCCAGTGTGCTGCTTCCACCTTGCATCCCTCCCCTACACCCTCTGTCTTGCTCCCACAGTTCGTCAGTTACTTTACCCGCACCTTCTCTCTGTCAATTCCCACCACTTGGAGGCAAGGAGTCGATCCCTCCCCCTTGCTCTTCCATTGATCTTTCGCCTCTCTTGTTCACATTGGGCCATGAGGTGATGTTAAGGGGAATGTTCAGGTCTCACTGGAGTAGTCTGTCTGCGGGGACACCGGGGTTACAGTGTTACTGTAAAAGCCCGGATCAGGTTTCAGTACCGATAGCTGTGAGGTTGCTCCTGGCTCAAACTAATGTCCGATTTCTTTTTTGTTGCACAACTGGGTCAACCAGTGCTAATCAAGATAATACATACATATATGTACGCATGAAGTACTAGCAACAAAGATGTCCAAGATGCATATTTTATTGTTTTAGTCCGATATTATTAATGCTATAAATGAAAGCAATTTTGTATTTAATGTGTAATAAATTAAAGAAATTTTAAGTTGTCTCACTTGAGAAAAAATACTTTCAGACTAATTTAGATTTAATGGAAGCTTGGCGACACTTCGACCACTGTTGTAATCAAAATAGTTTGTCTCTGATCAGCTAATGATTACATGTAATTTTTCAGTCCCTCAGCTTGCTGTTAGAATATGGAGACCCCTCATAGTGGGCCCTCTGGGTTTGCTCTTTGGGCGCAGGGTTGAAAAAATAAAACTTGGGATGCATTTTAACACAAAATGTTCCATGCTGTCAGCTTATGTGCATTTTGAAACTGTTTTTTTTGGTGTAAGCTAGGGTGTAGAGTTCCAATATTTTTTGAGCTTTATAAATGAGGATATTCATAAGAGTAAAAACAAGCATTTTCAATGCAATGGGTCTTGCATTACTCAATGTTTGAGCTATTGCCGTTGCATTCATATTTGCAACGCCAAAAGCTCAAACGTTCAGTACAGCGAGACATATTGCATTGCAAATGCTTGTTCTTTTTGCAATTAATGCTGGAGTGGGGACTGTCCAGTCCAGAGATGACTGAAATAGAGACACCAGCAGTCCCAACCCTGATGGCCTCACTGATTATTTTGTTTAAAATGGAGACCCCACACTGGTTTGGTCTCCCAGAACCATTTTATCGTGAAAAGGTCTCTAGTCCCTGGAAGACTCCCTCCTGTTGGTACATTGGAAACTACTTCATATTCCAGGGATGGGACAGGAAGCGTTGAAACAAGCAGAGCATTCCGTTGGAGGGCAGTGTAGAAACAGCATGGTTGGAGACGAGCCTCCACAGACGTAGAAGAATAAACTAACAAGGAGGGCTCTTAAGGAATGTATAGGTTAGAATCATACTTAGTTTAGTTTTTAGTTTATTTTTATTTGCTTTGGTACTCCACTGAGGACCACAAATATTATACAGAAGATTGTTACTACAGCCTTTAAAACTTCTCATGTTAATACAAACATAAAAAAGGTTTTAAAAATTTATAAAATTTGTAACATACTAGTTCATTCGGGGGAGATTTACATACGATAATCAGTTCATTTACGGTGGTAATACGGCATCTAATATATATATAGGGTACAGATGTTTTACCCTCACCGCTACTACTTTTGAATTGGGGCATATGAACAGTTAATGCTCTAAGTCCTGCTCCCTGCCGTTACATAGGCTGCATATGAGGTTTCCTTTGGATGCCATTTCCTTGTTATAGTTTGGACAGGTAGAATGCCCAGCCGGAGCAGGATGATTGATCTCCTAGCGCCATGCGTGAGATTGAAATCTATATATTTCTGCGTTTTCTTAAGTACCACTGTTTCCGTAAAGTTTTTGTATAAAGTTAATTTGGCGCAATGCGAGGAGTCAAGTTCAAAGCTAAGTCTTGGGGTAAAACATTTTAAAAAGAGTTTCAATTGAGATGGTGTCCAAGTTAGCAACAGATTGACATTAATATCCGCCAGTTTAAAGGCAATAGACATGTTTTTGAAGAATACATGTTTCGATGAGTCATAGTCAAAGGTCTCTGCTTTGAGCAGGGAGCGGAGAGTTCCATCCTTCGCATGTAGCAGGTTGTATGCCCACCTAATGACGTTGGCGATACCTCGAGAGTAAGAGCTCGAGAGTGAAAGTTCAAGGCGGAGAGCTTGTACTGGAATAGATTGCGATACCTTTATCATTCTCCTTAGTATTTTTCCTTCTTTTAGGTCCAGGAATGACCACTGTTTGATTGAAATGTATTCCAGGGCATATGATAGAACTGAAGGTATCTTCACACTGTAGACTTTTAGCAGGGAGGAGAAGTGTCTATTTCCCGAGGTCGCGTACAACCTTTGCAGAGCTCCTGCATGCACCTCGGATTTCCTGGACAAGTTTAGAAGCTGTTGATTGTTTTTTAGAGACTTAGTAAAGATCCTGCCCAGGTAGGTATACTCCTCAACCTCTTCGACTTTTTCGTCACCAAGTCTCCAACAGTATTTGCTGCTTTTTTTCCTCCCTGAGAAAGAGACTATTTTTGTTTTGGTTAAATTAGGAATTACATTTTTTTCCTGGGTATACTTATGCAGGGCATCAAGACCGCTTTGCAGACCAAAGGGGGTTAGGTCCAATACTATAATATTGTCTGCATATAGTAGGGCATGTACATTTTGAGCTGCTACCTTTGGTGGAAAGCTTAGTTCTTGTTGTAGACGCTGTGGCAGGTCACTGAGGTATAATGAAAGCAGCAAGGGGGCAAGGAGGCATCCTTGCTTTAGTCCGTTTGGCGTTGGGATCGGGTTGGTCAGGCCCTTTTCCCTCCCCATTTGAACTTGGCACCAGGTGTCTGTGTGTAGGGCAATTATAATTCGTAGTAACTGCTCTGGAATTTCTAATTTCCTCAATGTATTCCATAGGGACGCTCTGTCCACTCGGTCGAACGCTGTTGTAAAGTCAATAAATGCGACATTCACAGGCTGGGATTTAACTACCACATATTTGTCAAGGATAGTTTGTAGCATCGCGATATTGTCTATGACTGAGTGCTTTGGCCTGAAGCCTGCTTGGTAGAGCGGAATCAGTCCTAGTGAGAATGCCCACTTTTTAAGCTGGTCCAGGACCTCTGCGGCAAAGATCTTTCCCGTGGCATCCAGTAGTGCTATTTGACGATAATTACCAGGTTGGTGTCTCGGTCCCTTTTTGTATAGTGGTATAACAATGCTCCCCTTCCAAGATTTAGGCATTTTCCCTGTCTTGAGAATGAAATTAAAGAGGGGAGAAAGCACCGTACTCTATCCCTTAGGGTCAGCCTGAAGGACCTTGATTGGAATTTGATCTGGGCCGGTGGCTCCTGTTGATCTTGCCTTCCTTATGTGCATTTCCGTAGAGAAGGGGGAAGCAGTTCCAATGGGTATGGGGTTTCCTTCGCAGTTACTTGTGGGATTATTAGACATTTCATAGTTGGTGTTTAATTTATACAAGTTGGTCAGATATATTTCCCATTCTTTAGGGGGGACTGGGATAGCTTGCAGGGCCTTTTTTGTGCCTGTCTCTTTTGCAATTAGGGACCATTAAGTGTGTTGGTTGTATTGCTTTGCTGCTATCCACAAGTCGACCCAGTTTTTATCTCGTGCTATACTTTTTAGTCGTTGTTTCTCCCTCTTGAGTTGGTTCTTTAATTTGTTGATTTCTGCCTGTCTTGGTATTGAGAGTTTCAGGAACTGCGCTCTTATCAGTTTGTTTAGCATTTTTGCAGTTGTAGATGACTTAATGGTTTTGTTTCCGTACTTTGCTGGTACAGCTTGTTGCAATTTGTATTGAAGCATTTGTTTTAGTATCTCGAGAATCGTCTCAAAGTTTGTTATTGGGTTGGGGGAGTGCATTTATTTATTTATTTATGGATTTGTATCGCGCCTGAATCAGCCCCGAAGGGGTATCTCCGCGCGTAGCTTCTGGTAAGGCATTAGGAAACAGCCTAAGATATAAGACTGCGCAGATAACAGGAGAAATTATTGATCTTGTGTGAAGAGGTATGTTTTTAATTTCTTTCTAAAGGAGAGGAGATTAGGGGTGTGTCTCAGCTGTGGAGGCAGAGAGTTCCATAACATGGGGCCTTTAAGTGAGAGGGCCCGTCCTCCCTGTCTTGCTCTCGTCACTCTGGGCACCTGCAGCAACATAGTGCTGCTGGAACGCAGGACACGTCCCGGTGAGTAAGGGACGAATATGTCTCTTAGGTATTTAGGGCCAGACCCATAAATACACTTATGAATTATACAGCATACTTTAAAGTTGACACGTTGTCTCACCGGGAGCCAGTGGAGGTGAGAGAGGAGTGGACGTGAAGGAGTTCGGGGAAAAGCATTCAAGATGAGTCTAGCTGCGGTGTTTTGTACTACCTGCAGTCTGCCCAGTTGTTCTTGATTGGCAGAAATGAGGAGTCCATTGCAGTAGTCTATCCGACCGATGACCAATGCTTGTACCAACGTCTTCCTGTGGATGTCAGGCAGGAAGGGGATAATGCGTCGTAATAGCCCAATTACTCGGAAACAAGTTCCAGTGACTTGATTGACATGATCTTTTAATATCAATGCTTGGTCTAGGCGCACTCCCAGGTTTTTGACAATCTGTTTTGGTACGGGGACAGGTCCCAGCTCAAGTGGCCACCAGTCGGGGGACCATAGCAGGGTGGCCCCTCCAAACAACATGACTTCAGTTTTGGTCACGTTGCATTGGAGGAAGTTCTGGGCCATCCAATCTGCCACGGCTCTCATACCATTTTGAAAAGATTGTATAACTGTCGGTGTGAGGGTTTGGAAGGGATACAGCAACTGGGTGTCATCAGCGTAGGAGATTGGGGAGAACCCAAGCATTGTCAGAAGAAGTTGATTAGTGTTTATTAAGGTGGTTATTTTATTGAGCGTAGTTGAATTCCAATAGATCCGCCTTTGGTTTGTCTTTACCATAACTGTACTATGCTTAAACATGATATGGCTAGTTGGACATGTAATTGTTTTCCATTGAGTGCGCAATGACAGAATAGCATGGTCGCTTCCCTGGGCAAAGTGAATTTGAAGATGTGAGGCAGACCCAAATATATCCAAGCTGCAGACCATATAGTCCAGGATTGATAAGGAGTTAGTTCCCCGTCTCGTGCGAGACGCCGGAATGTCACCTTCCACGTTCCCGTTTAGGATAGTTCAGTTTAATAGTGGGAGTGATGCTAATAATACTTTCCCCCTTTTATCGACCTTGTTTCTATTCGGGAACAACGGCACTGAAATTTCCAGAGCTTGTTCTTTATACCAGTTTGCCCATTTTGATATTTCAGTATTTGATAGTTTTCCATTAAGGTCACCCGTGATCATATATGGCAAATAGGCTTGGGCTTCTATAATTAGATGGATACCGTCCAGGATTTCAACAAATAGCTCGTCATTTTTTTGTCCAGGTGGAATATATACGTTAAAAAGCATAAGGTTTTTTTGCAGATCTAAGGGGTCTGTCCCTAGCCTGGTCTTAATACATTGAAAGTGTTTAGAATTCGTAGTAATGATTTCTTGGGCCCAGTTATACTCTTCGCTTAGTAGGATAGCTATCCTTCCCTTCGCATGCCCTCGGTCAACTTCCTGCGCAGGAATATCATAGGTGAAATACCCATCCTGATATAAACATTTTGTTGACCAGGTTTCTTGTAGCGCCATTATAGCGGGTTGGTTTTTTGCGAGCTCCGTCATTTTTTCTTGTGTTTTTCCTGAATCATACTTTATGTCTGCATGATCTGTCCACTCTGCACTCCAGACACCACAACTGGTGACAAATGAAAGAAACAGATCCATGGGTAGTGTGTGCCGATATACATTCCTACCGTCATTTCAAGTGATGCCTTCTGATGATGAGCGATGGGAGTTTGATTGGAGGCTAGATAGGTGAGTTAACTTGGACAGCAACCAGCTACACTCCCAAATCACCAAATGGGACAACTAGGTCATTGCGCCCATTTTAATCAACCTCCCCAAAATCAGACACTGGCATGGACCAGAGACCAATACACCAAAGCAGCAAAAAAAGGTAGTCCCACCCCACTGTAGTGCAGAGACATGGCCCAACAACAGTCAGAAGTACACGTACTAGTACAGCGCTTGCAACTCAATTGTCCGATCACATAAATCCTTCTTTCGAAATCCCTAGAGAGCAAGCTATAAGATCATCTGTAGCATGCCCATTCAAAGTACGGCATGCCGGCAGCACACAAAAGAGTGATGCAATATCTTGAGAACTCTGAGATCTCTCAAGATTATTTTGAGTTGTCATTTAACAGTTGGGCACCAAATACAAATGAAGGGGACAGCAATTTGAGGTGCAAGCACTGATTGAGTGCTGACTCAAAGAAGCATTGTGTACACGTTTGAACCCTAAGAGAAATGCGGACCAAGAGCGCCACATCTTCAACTCTGCAAATGCACCAAAATAGGGTACCACAAAGGAGGCAGTCATCAGAAATACGAATGTAGACAAGTCCAGCTTATTGAGGGGTGCCCATTAATGACGTCAACAATTCATCAAAATGGGATGAGAAAGAATATCAGTCTACCAGATTTGAGCTAAATGTACCAGCGCAAAGCATTGCTTGGAAAGAAACAGAATGCATGGTAAATTTGAGACGACTGAAAAATCACCTAAACACTCAAGGAACCATCTATATTGTCCTGGTGAATTGACTTAATCTCTCCTAGAAGTCGTGTCAGACTCATAGAGCAAGTCACCACAATCTCTGGGTTCTACACAGTCATCTGCAACATCATGGTCAAAAGAACATACCTGCAATCAAGCACCAGGGTCAAGAGACCACCCCTGCAGAAAATCACCAAAAGGCACATGCGATTTGGAGATTGTCATCCACTGTGAGAGCAGCACCTCTTATTCCAATGATCCTTCTCTACGACTGACCTGAATACACTATGTCATCTGAAACCACACACTAAAACATGACCATCGTGCTACTCCCAGCAACAGGAGCGGATTGGCTGATGAAATGAATTCCTAGCTCACTGATTCAAATGCAGGAAAATACACCAAGGGATTTCATCCCAAAGTGGGGAAAATGTGTTCTTGTTCTTTAATAAGGTGGAGATGCCATGTCATAGATGTGTCATTATTATGTAAAAAGGGGAAGGGTGATCCCATATCACAAAGAGAACTCCATTGTCCCAGGACACTGGAATCCACTTCTTGTTTCAGGGACTGGACAGGAAGTGTAAGGAGAAGCGAGGCATTCCAGTGTAGGGCAGCACAGAAACAGGATGGTTGAAGGCAAGCTCCCCGGAAGTAGAGGAATAAAGTAACAGTGTAGTGTAGTTCCTATATTCCCAATAGGCTCTGTGCCTTGGAATAATATATCCTATAGATATGACATAGGACTTAGGTCAGTAGGTCTCAATTGAATTTATTGAACTTAATTGTGAGTGCCAGCTAGCTCAGAGGGCACTAGAAACCTTCTCGAATTTACAATAAGGGATTAGCTTCTGACAACTGCATAAACATGACAACTTTGTTTCCCTAGGACTGGAATAACTATCTTCAGAGTCGTGGAAACAATAGATAAGTATTTCACTCAGTCAATCATGCATGCTTCGTTTCTACAGAGTTGCAGAGAAATAGAGAGACGGCCATTTTCAATAAAAGGTTTATTGAACAGTCTTCTTTCTCATGCAAGAGAGGTGAACTGCTACAATCGTTAGACAGAATGCAAGGTATAATGCGTACAGCAAGAATAGTAGTATAAAATAATACTGTAATAACATTGTATGGTTTCTAAGCCATATAAAAATGCTTACCTAAATAACACAGGCTAAAATACTCAACTGGTGCTTCGAAAATACGCCTACCCCAATGTACCTAACCTAGGTCTAGTACGTGAGAAGAAGTAAGAATGGTCTTTAGCATAGGTTTAGTTTTTGCTAAGAATCTACCAAAGGTTTCTCTAGGTTCTAATCAGCTCCATGCCTTAGAATGAAGGAGGTCTGGTATCTCTGTCTCGGGACTCGATTTCCCAACACCCCGCAAGGGGAGTCAGAAACACTGGCACTGGATTTCTCAGCAAAGGAGGGCAGTTTCCTGATCAGTGCGTCAGCTGGCGGGTCGGCTTCCTTCCGCACTTGCTAAGCGAGCTGCGTCAGGCAAGTAGGTCGTCGAACTGCTCCGAACTACCGTGCTTTGCCATAGCAAGTGAAGGTATATTTATACCTTGAAGGTGTTTAGGAATGCCATGTTTGACGTAAAGTCGGGCATATGAATGTCATGAATGAACCCCTAAGGAATAGATGTTCATTGTAAAACTAACTAAGTTTGTGGAGAAATCAATATTCAAGCAAGGGGATGTCCCTAACGGCTTAAGCTGGTTTTTCAAGAAATCGTTGTGATGTTTGGTGATTGGATGGAAGTAGCCATGCTTAGAAAACATATCATTTTAAAATCCCAAAACTGTTTAAAACAATGATTATGTTTAAAAGGGAGAATTCAAAATCGAAGGGTGTTGGGGCAGAAATACACAGGGCATAATTATAGTCACATATGGGCAAACAGGTTACATACTGCCTCACAAATTCTTTCTTCTAAGGACGCAAGTCCAGCTGAGGAACTTAGCCATGGCAATAACTATGACTTCTTTAGTTCCGGTTTTTCGAATGCGCAGGGCTATTTGACAAGATCTTGTACCAAGCATTCTGCAAACCGGCTTGAGCCATTTCTGTTGAAGGTCCTTGTAAGCGGGGCACACAAACAGGACATGCATTAAAGTCTCATCCTCTGTTGAACAAGTATCACATTTTATATCCCGGTCATCCCCTCACTTATTAGTGAAAGATTTTCGGGGGAGTGTTCCCACTCTAAATTGGTGGAAGAGTTTTCTATCACCAGGACATGTGATAATGTCCTAATAGGCCTCAAACTTCTACTCACACTTAAAATCTAGAGAGAGGCATGTTAGGGAACCACTAGCAGCTGAGGACAGAGAATTTACATAAACCTTGTCATTATATAAGGTTTTCAAGTCTTTTTTGGACGGGAATAAATTCCCTTCCGGGTCCTCCACAGGTGGATGAGGCCCATATCTAATAGCAATGCCTTAATCGTTAATAACCAAGAGATTTTATTTGACTTGTCAGCTTCTCTAATAAACTTAACAGCTCTTGCATAGGGTGCAAGCTCTGGGGTAGTCCAAAGTCTTCACCAATAGGCAAGTGGTCTAAAACCCATAGCCTCCTCAAAGGGAATACATCCTAAATCTAAAAGTAGGGGCCTAAGAGGCGAAGATTGAGGAAGGCCAGTCAATGCCCTCAGAAACTTATTCTGGGCTAAGACTAGTGGAGCTAGATTTTCGAACCCCCAGAGTTCCGCCCCATAAATTATTTAAGCTCTAACCTTCCCTTGGTAAATGGATAGGGCCGGTCCCACTGGTTTGGTTTGAGACAATCGGAATTCTTTTAAAAGGGCCCCTGCTAGTTGATTACGCCTTAAGACTAATAGATCTAACTGTGGCTTCCAGTTCAATCATTTGCCCAAAGTAACGCCCAAGTATGCAAAGGAGTCAGTTTGTTCCAGGAGCACATTACTAATTTCCACTCTAGCTTTCACTACTTTATGTTTATGCAAGACCATGAACGTCGTCTTATCGACGTTACCTACTAAATCATGGTCTTTGCAGAACAAGATGAATCGATCAAGGGCACATTGCAGACCAAATTGCGTTTTTGACAATATTAAAGTGTTGTCTGCAAACATTAAAAGTGGAACCCTGGATAAAGCAAGAGTAGGTGCGTCCGTGGGATATTCAGTTTAGTATGAGATAACATTATTTATGAACAATGAGAAAAGGGTAGGGGCCACAACACACCCCTGCCTTACTCCCTTGCTCACAGCAATCCTGTCTGATAACTCACCCTGCTGACCCCATAGTACTTGGGCATATGTTGATTCATGTAGTTTTACAATAAAAGATAAGATCTCAGCAGGCATCCCTGCTTCACTCAGGGTATCTCACATCTGAGGGCGGGGGAATAAGTCAAAAGCAGATTTAAGATCTACGAATGCTGCATAGAGTGTCCCCCTGCTGAGACCACTGTGGTCCAGTATATCAACATGAATCTAAAAACTTGGTCGATAGTGCTAACATGGGAACGAAATCCTGCTTGATAGGTGGATAGTATTTTGTTCTTACCCTACTTAGCACTAATCTTGCCACAATGTTTTGAAGAGTGTCTATGAGGCTTATGGGCCTGTAATTAGATGGGCAGGCACGATCCCCCTTTTTATAAATGGGGATTATTTCAGCCCCACGCCAGGATTCTGGATTGGGTGCGCCTCTAGCCAAACCATTTACAAGGATATGGATATATTTTAACCAGTTCTCCCAATCTGATATATATATCCGCTGGAATACAGTCCGAACAAGGTGCTCTGCCTGCAGCCACTCCATCAAGAGCTCTCTCAATTTCCCCTAGTGTAAAGGGTAGGACTGAGTCCGTCTCTACACTGGGCTAGTGCCCAGAACTTTCTTCGGGCAATGAAAATTGGGCCTAATAGGTTGCAACCTATACTTCGGGGGGAACATTGTTAACAGGAGCCGGGCCAGCACTACCATTACCCCATATTATTAAGTGCATGGACCAACACCAATTTTTCCCATTAATTGCATCTAGGAGGTCCCTCCATCTATTTTCGTCATAGGCCTTCTTTACCATAAATTGAGTGGCCATGTAAACTGCCCTGAGTTCCCTTATCTCCTGCGTGGATCCCGCCCTTATTGCTTGGGACAATTGTCTGAAAGCGAGCCTGCATGCCCCATTATACCATTTTGCGGCTTTATGGGTGGGGGGCACATTAGATCTTTTTATATTCTTAACAAAGTAGCTTTTCAGTTTAATAAACAGGGACTCATGTGCTTCTGTAAGGGTTGTAAGGCTAGCCTCGCTGGAGTCAAGATGGGATAGGGCTACAAGAGACTTCAAGATTGGCTTTATCTGTGCCACAATGCCCTCATTCTCAGATACCCATGCCCATTTTAGTCTTCGGCAGTCAAGAGACATAACAACATCTGCCGTAGCAATCTCTAAGGTGCCCCTCCCCAGTGGGCGTCCCTTAACCTCTAGGGTTAGTGACAATGGGTCGTGATCACTCTCTGGTCTATTTACATCCTCCATATCCTTTAATCTTGACTCCAATTCTAAGTTAATAAGAAAGTAGTCAATCCTGCTACTTCTTCTCCCGTTATTAAGGGTGGGATTACCTTTACCATCCGCTTTGGTTCTCCCATTGACAGCCCGGAGCCCACCCTCCATTGTGAAACTTTTTAATTGTAATAATGCCTCCGTTCATTTATTGATTGGGGGGAGCGTTAAAGACGGAACACCCCAACTCGCATCCTCATCGCTAGTAAGACGAGCGTCTTCTAGGCCAAGAGGCTCTAATGTACAAATAAAATCCCCAGCAATAACCCAGTTACTTGTCCCTTCCAATGACTTAATAAAATGATCTAGGCTAGAGATGGTCGGAGAGGTTTTCCCTCCGGCCATGCCTCTAGCATAGACATTAACCAGTAACAAACCAGGGCTGCAATCAAAATTTATTTTTAGAACCTGGATGTCTGGGTTATCAATCCCAAGTTCTTTAACCTGGAGGCCCACCTGCTGTCTTACCCAAACCGTTAATCCTCCTGAGGGGCGCCCCTTAGAGCTTGTAATAGCTGGTTTACCAAAGGCCAAATAACTTGGTCGAAAAATAGTACTCCAGGACCAGATCTCCTGAAAGGCAATAATATCCTAAATCTCAATAAAAGTAGACCAATCAGAAGACGCAGTCTTAGGTAATAAGCCAGCAGTGTTCCATGATAGCATGCTTAGTGTACTCGTATCAATGCCTTCTCCCAGATCTAACAGTATCAGGGCCTCGGAATGCTCACCCCCCGGATGTAGCCAGCTGAGAGCTTAGGGCGATCACAGGGGAAGGTGCATATCGGCTAATTTGAGCCTCTGTCACAGGTAAGACTACATAAGACAGTCAATCGCATGCGTCTAAACCAGACAAGGGAGCAAATCTATTAGCAAGGTTAAGATCAAAGGGGCCACCTATAGGTCTTTGTGGTGCGAGGCTACTTCCGCCCCCTTCCGTAAGAAGGTGATTCGGTCTGTAAAAAAAACCCAGAGGCAAAAGAGAAATTTTCCCGGGTGGACGCCAGTAATTTCTACTCCCCAAATGACCCAATAGGAATCTAACAACATGGGCGTTATTGAAGTTGGCAACTACACAGTCACCCCACCCTTTCTTGGTGGAGTGTCCAACCCAGGGTGCACGTCTGGCCATGATCATTTGGTTGCAGATATCCCACCCCAGTACCCCCTCTACCTACAATTGAGCACTAGGCTAGTGCATGGTTTTAGCCATTAACTGCTCAGTGGATTCTGTTTGGCCCTCTTGTAAAAGTGGTACATTTTTTAGGACCACCACCAGAGGAGCAGCGGCTGGTGGGAGGTGTAAAATCCTAGAGCCATCACTGCGATTTGTAAAAACAGCATACTTTTCTAAGTCTGACACCAAATTATTAACAGTCTCAAAGTCCCAATCATCAAAAAAGGACTAGTTGAAACAAAGTCATTCAAGGAAATCTTGAATTGGTGTAGAATCTTCAACAGCTCCGACGGGCCAAAAATGTCATAATCAGTTCTGTCCCAAGCTATACCCCCTGGTATCGGAACAGCTGTGATGTTCACTGATGACAAGTCTCTTTGTTCACGATGAGATGATTTCTGTGGCATGAGTAGTAAGTTGATGTTCTTACTTGCTGTGTCCTTTTTAACATATCTTCCATTTATCAGCATTCCCAAAGTTATCACCAGAGTCAACCAAAGTAGAAGAAAAAGCACACCCAACACAATCCAAAGTTAAATTCATGGTGAAACCAGATAAGTCTTTTCCAGGTGATGAAAAAGTTCTGTTGCTTGTTCTTTCAAAGTTCTTTTTACTAGCGTTGTTTCAGGTTCGCTGGGATCCTCGGAAAACGTATCAAAGTTAATGAAATAGCCAGAGGCAGTTCTGTCAATTGTAGAGATTGCATCAGGATTAGTTGAAATCGCTGGAACCACTATATCACTTGATACATTCGTGTAGTCTGATGCTACTTCGTTGTAGACAGGTGTTTCTTGACGAACTGTTATTTGGATTTCAAGAGGTACAAGTTCCATAGCTTCATTGCATAGTCCTTCATTTCGCACTGCAGATTCTTCAATGGTGACAAGTCTCTCAGTTTGAACCACTTGGATAGAAGCCAGATTAGGACGTCTGCTACATTGGCAGAGTCCACCTGGCCTACTGCTTATGATCGGCCAAATGATGTGGTTTGACCAGGTTGATGAACACAAACCTGTTCTCCTTGTTACCAGCAAGGGGCTGCAGTAATACTGTTCTAGATCCGTGGATTGCATGGACAGGTACTGGTTGTCTGTAAGAAGGCCCAAATTCCTTCTTGCCCACAATCTTTTCTCCGACTAGATCCCCAAGCTTAGGAATCCAGACAGGCCTTGCTGGGATGGTCGGTTTCTCTTCAGTGGTGGTTGGCTTCAGGAACACGTTACTTTGTTTTGTTCTTATTTCATTTAAGTCCTGCAAAACAACCAAACGGTCTTTGATATCAAAGGGTTTTTGGTCTACCACTGAAGTCTGACAATCGAAGTCTGAGACTAGCATTCTGGTCCCAAAAAGGACTTTATATGGAGTGATACCCCCTAGAGAACTTCTTGGCAGATTGTTAAAACTATGTTGGACACTTATTAGATGTTTGACCCAACCGTCACCCAAGCCTAATACCTTGGCTGTTATAGATTGTTTTATGTCCCTGTTTTTTCTCTCCACTACCAAATTTCCCACAGGACGGAATGGACTAGAGTACCGCAATACAACGCCCAATTTGGGCATGGCCCCCTTGTAAGCTCGAGAGCTAAACGCAGGACCCTGGTCAGAATGTAGCGTGCCGGCTGCGTATGTGCCGATAAAGACTCGCAAATCTTTTATAACAGTTTGAGCGTCAGCCGAGCACTGAGGCCACATCCAAATAAATCTTGAACATGAATCCACTGCGACCATGATATATTTATAGTTACCATCCCTCTGTAAGGGACCGCAGTGGTCCAGGTAAACGCAATCTAATGGTTTATCTGAAAGTAACAGGGGCGTTTGCGCAGGACGTTTCACAGTAGAGACTTCAATCTTTTGGCAGATTTCACATTCCAGAACATAGTTTCTGGTCTGTTTCCTCATGCGCGGCCATCAGTATATCTGTTTTAATAACGACACTGTGGCGGAAACACCTGCATGTGCAGAGGCAAGCCCTTCATGTGCTGCTAAGATTAGACCTAATCTATGTTCCATGTTTGGAATTACTCTTTTCCATACTCCAGGGATTGAGCTAATGGAACATTATTTGCATCAGTTATGTATGAGTATTTGAGTGGAAACCCTTTTGGTAATGTTTTACCACTGTCTTTGCTTGATGCATTGACAGCTTGCATTATTTCGCCATCCATTTTCGTTTTTGAACGAGTGATTGCAGCTACGGAAGCCGTTTGCACAGCTGCCTTTACGGCTTCATCAACCAATGAATTCCCTACAACGTGAATGCCATCACATTGATGACTCAGTGTATGTATCACGTGAGTGTTTTGTAGTCCTTGTCGTAACTGAACTGCTTGTTCCCAAAGCAATTTATGCTTGATTGTGCTACCTTTTGCATCTTTGTAACCGTTTTGAATCCAGTTTTGCAAGTATTCATCGTAAGATTGAACACAATAATACGAATCGCACACTATGAGTGTGGGGAATTTGCCGTCCGTATTTTCAAGCGCTATCTTGAATGCTTGTAGTTCAGCTCGCTGAGCTGTACAATCTCCTAGAGGTTGTGTTTTAGTGACCATTGGTCGGAATATGCCATCGCGCCAATGACCTTTAACAATTGCGCACGCCGCACTACAGGCTTGTTGACCCCCCGTAGCGGGTTGAGCTGATCCGTCAGTATGAATTATACATTCATACTGCTCTAGAGGCAGTATTTCAGAAGGCAGAGGACATTCTTGTTTGTATTGTAGAAATGGTTGTGTTTTCAAATAAGGATCAAAAACGTATTCAACGTCTGTTGCAGCAAGAGAATAAACCCATTGTATCCATCTTGGATGTAAAGCCTTAGCATTTGGAATGCTTGCTTTTGTCACTGCCTCTAAGGCAGGTACAGGTGTCATGACCATAATGCGCTTACCTTGTGCAAGGGCTCTCTCTTTTGCTACAGCAGTCTGAACCGCTGTCAGAATTTTTCTGTTGATGTGAATTTCATTTCTGCTTGTGTGTACAAGTGTGATTTGTAAGCTATTGGTACTTTTTCACCTTCGTTAAAAGTTAAGTACATGAATGCGCATTGTCCTGGAATGATTCGAATCACTAAGTTGCATATGTTTACGCGTGTTTGCAAATGTTTTGTTGCGAACAAGTCTGTTTGGAGTGAACGCAAAATTTCTGTGTGTTTTTGTGTTCAAATAACTGTTTTAAAATCAGGTTTGATTAATTCGTAGAGAGGTTTCACCCTTTCTGCGTAGTTTAGAATGTATGTTCTTCCGAAATTCAGGAAACCTAGAGTCAACTGTAAGTTTTTCAGTGTTTTTGGAGGTTGGAGCAGCACACATTTTTCTAAAAGGTTGACTGCCAAGCTTTTACATTCACTCAATAACTCATATCCTAGGTGGGCAATTCTTGATTTCTTAAAATTTTATTTATACCATTCAGAGGTGAAGCCAAGTATGATGGTGTTCACCCTGTTCAAGTGCCTAACCAAGTCATTGTCTGTTAGATAGATGTCATCTGCATATGATAAAGCTTCATCATCATATGTTTGTAGTAACTCTTTTACTCTAGCTGAAAATAACCCCGGACTATTCTTGAATCCCTGAGGGAGACCACAGAATTGATTCTGTGTCCCCATAATTGAAAAAGCAGTCAAATACCTACTTTCTGGTGCAATGTTTTGACAGAAGAAACCGTTCGAAATATCTAAAGTGGTTTTATACTTTTAAGCAAACTGTTATTCATTAATGCTGCACTGTGTGCATTTTGTACTGCAAACGTTTTGCAACAAGAGTTTACGTGTCTGTAATCCAATACTAGACAATATTTATTGTCTGGTTTGGAGACAGGAAACAAAGGATTGTTAATTGACGAGGTGCAAGTTTCAGTCACCCCTTGGTATTCAAGTTGTATGTATGTATGTATGTATGTATAAACCATTTTATAGCGCGCTCTATTACTTGGGAGTATCCTGGCGCGATGGGGGGAGGCAGAGGAAGACAGAGCAGAGACCAACTTATGTCACACTAGTAAATAGATGAGTTTTCAAATTTTTCTTAAACTGGGCTACGCACTGAATGGAGCGCAGGTGGAGGGGAAGGGCATTCCAAGCCCGGGCAACAACCACGGCTATGGACTGACCCCCTAGTCTAGTTCGCCGGAAGCGTGGAAGAGTCATCTTAAACAGGGAGGACGATCTAAGAGCTCGTGTGGGGGCATAGAAGATGAACCGTTTCTTCAAATAGGCAGGCCATTGATCGTGGGTTGCTCTAAACGAGAGCACTAGGGATTTGAACAAGATGCGCTGTGGCACTGGCAGCCAATGAAGGCTGCGCATGTGTGTTGATCTAATATCTCCCTGACCTGTTTTTTAGCTTCTTGCTTAACTGGATACTGCCTTTGTGCTTTTACTGGATTTTATGGTGAGGAGACTCCTCATCCCATCCTACATGATTTTTATATAATGCATGAACCTGGGCAGCTGCCCATTTCCTGGCATAAGTATATTTTAAATGAATTGGAATGTGGTTTGAGAAGGCTGGCATTATGATGTCTTCGCCATGTGGGCACTCCCTGACAAATTGTGGTGGCCAGTCTTGTTCAGCTAGAAAAATGTCATAACCTTTAGAAAGTTGCTCCCAAAAGAATGCTCTCACTTTTCTAGTTATGTCTCCCTCCATCTGGAGTGTTATTTCATATGATGTACGTGGACAACTAACCCTGGTATCTGCAGTTTCAACTTGGATGAATTCATTCAACTCCACTGTCTCCAGATGATCCTTCAAGTTCTTGCGAGCTATGGTGACTTCTGCTGCGCTGTCCAACATTGTCTGAGCCCATTCCCCGTTCTTGAGTTGTGTCCTCAAGATCCTCTGCATGTCTGATTTTTAGACCTGCTACCTTCTTTTTGGTGAATTTAGGTTTCTTGTTTTTCTGAACGTGTTGATCGTCTTTGGACTTCACGCGTTCTTCCTTGTTTTCTGACCGTCCTCTTCTTTCAGATTTCTGTGACGAAGTCTGAAAGGTACGGGAGGAACGTGTATCAGTATCTTGATATCTATCAGGTTTTCTCAAATTTTCCCTATTCCTGAGGTTATACATCCTTTCAGAGTGCTCCTTTTGAGAAGACCTACCTCTGGATTGAGAACACTTCTCTTTAGAAGTTTGTTTGCTATTTTCCCACTTCTTTTTAATAGAAGTAGGACTGTTTTTAGTAAAGCCCCTTAACTGTGTAATTCTATTAAATATTGTATATTACTAAGTGATTGTTGATCCGACATTGCTTCAATGTTTGGGTCAGGTCTATAGTTGGCTAAAGCCAGCCATGTTGCTCCTGGTCTACCTAGTGGACCAAGCCTGGTAATGTGATTTATATGTTTTAAGGCGCCTTTAAAGCAGAGCGCATGCTCTTGGTAAGTTATTGGAATTTCTATATCCTCGAAAGGAATGTATTCCGTTGGTGGTTCATCTTCTTTGTAGAAGTGAAACACGTGTTCTTGGATCTGCTTCAGGGAAGATTATCCATGAATAGAATACCTCTGTCTGATGATATTCATGTGCCTTTATCACAAAAACTGCCCTACCACCTCTTGCTGATAGGCTGTTTTTATAAGTTTTATAGTGATGGCTTTCCTTATATTTAGAGGTATGACTATAGCATCCTCGTCGGTTTCTTGGAAACCTGAAATGTTAAAAGCTGGATTGGCTGCAGCTCCACCGGTTTCAGTGATGTTGTCGCTATCCGGCATTTTCTTGACTGAAAGTTTGCAGAGCAAGTTTCAAGGAAACAAAGATAAGGGGCACAATATTTTAGAACACTGTATCCTTCAATGTTGAACAAACCAAAAAGCTAATACATAGTATTTTTCGTACTACCCAGCTATGGCGAATATTATCCTTTTACCCACTCCTGACGTCTATTGGAGTATTTACGGAAAAGGGGTCTTAGAGAAAAGCACGTTAAATTAGTGCCTTACCAAACGTTGGGCGCCATGTAGTGTAGTTCCTATATTCCCAATAGGCTCTACCCATTGGAATAATATATCCTATAGCTATGACGTAGAACATAGGTCAGTAGGTCTCTATTGAATATATTAAACTTAATTGTTAGTGCCAGCTAGCTCAGAGGTCGCTAGAAACTTTCTCGAATTCACAAGAAGAGATTAGTTTCTGATAACCGTATAAACATGACAACTTTGTTTCCCAAGACTGGAATAAATATATTCAGAGTTGTGGAAACAATAGATAAGTATTTCACTCAGTCAATCATGTATGCTGCGTTTTTACAGAGTTGCAGAGAAATAGAGAGACAGGCATTTTCAATAAAAGTTTTATTGAACAGTCTTCTTTCTCATGCAAGAGAGGTGAACTGCTACAATCGTTAGACAGAATGCAAAGTATAATGCGTACAGAGAGAATAGTATTATACAATAATACTGTAGTAGCATTGTATGCTTTCTAAGCCATATTACATACATAAATAACACAGGCTAAAATACTCAACTGGTGCTTCTAACATACGGCTACCCCAATGTACCTAACCTAGGTCTAGTACGTGAGAAGAAGTAAGAATGGTCTTTAGCATAGGTTTATTTTTTGCTAAGAATCTACCAAAGGTTTCTCTAGGTTCTAATCAGCTCCATGCCTTAGAATGAAGGAGGTCTGGTATCTCTGTCTCGGGACTCGATTTCCCAACACCCCGCAAGGGGAGTCAGAAACACTGGCACTGGATTTCTCAGCAAAGGAGGGCAGTTTCCTGATCAGTGCGTCAGCTGGTGGGTCGGCTTCCTTCCGCACTTGCTAAGCGAGCTGCGTCAGGCAAGTAGGTCGTCGAACTGCTCCGAACTACCGTGCTTTGCCATAGCAAGTGAAGGTATATTTATACCTTGAAGGTGTTTAGGAATGCCATGTTTGACGTAAAGTCGGGCATATGAATGTCATGAATGAACCCCTAAGGAATAGATGTTCATTGTAAAACTAACTAAGTTTGTGGAGAAATCAATATTCAAGCAAGGGGATGTCCCTAACGGCTTAAGCTGGTTTTCCAAGAAATCGTTGTGATGTTTGGTGATTGGATGGAAGTAGCCATGCTTAGAAAACATATCATTTTAAAATCCCAAAACTGTTTAAAACAATGATTATGTTTAAAAGGGAGAATTCAAAATCGAAGGGTGTTGGGGCAGAAATACACAGGGCATAATTATAGTCACATATGGGCAAACAGGTTACATACTGCCTCACAAATTCTTTCTTCTAAGGACGCAAGTCCAGCTGAGGAACTTAGCCATGGCAATAACTATGACTTCTTTAGTTCCGGTTTTTCGAATGCGCAGGGCTATTTGACAAGATCTTGTACCAAGCATTCTGCAAACCGGCTTGAGCCATTTCTGTTGAAGGTCCTTGTAAGCGGGGCACACAAACAGGACATGCATTAAAGTCTCATCCTCTGTTGAACAAGTATCACATTTTATATCCCGGTCATCCCCTCACTTATTAGTGAAAGATTTTCGGGGGAGTGTTCCCACTCTAAATTGGTGGAAGAGTTTTCTATCACCAGGACATGTGATAATGTCCTAATAGGCCTCAAACTTCTACTCACACTTAAAATCTAGAGAGAGGCATGTTAGGGAACCACTAGCAGCTGAGGACAGAGAATTTACATAAACCTTGTCATTATATAAGGTTTTCAAGTCTTTTTTGGACGGGAATAAATTCCCTTCCGGGTCCTCCACAGGTGGATGAGGCCCATATCTAATAGCAATGCCTTAATCTTTAATAACCAAGAGATTTTATTTGACTTGTTAGCTTCTCTAATAAACTTAACAGCTCTTGCATAGGGTGCAAGCTCCGGGGTAGTCCAAAGTCTTCACCAATAGGCAAGTGGTCTAAAACCCATAGCCTCCTCAAAGGGAATACATCCTAAATCTAAAAGTAGGGGCCTAAGAGGCGAAGATTGAGGAAGGCCAGTCAATGCCCTCAGAAACTTATTCTGGGCTAAGACTAGTGGAGCTAGATTTTCGAACCCCCAGAGTTCTGCCCCATAAATTATTTAAGCTGTAACCTTCCCTTGGTAAATGGATAGGGCCGGTCCCACTGGTTTGGTTTGAGACAATCGGAATTCTTTTAAAAGGGCCCCTGCTAGTTCTTTACGCCTTAAGACTAATAGATCTAACTGTGGCTTCCAGTTCAATCATTTGCCCAAAGTAACGCCCAAGTATGCAAAGGAGTCAGTTTGTTCCAGGAGCACATTATTAATTTCCACTCTAGCTTTCACTACTTTATGTTTATGCAAGACCATGAACGTCGTCTTATCGACGTTACCTACTAAATCATGGTCTTTGCAGAACAAGATGAATCGATCAAGGGCACATTGCAGACCAAATTGCGTTTTTGACAATATTAAAGTGTTGTCTGCAAACATTAAAAGTGGAACCCTGGATAAAGCAAGAGTAGGTGCGTCCGTGGGATATTCAGTTTAGTATGAGATAACATTATTTATGAACAATGAGAAAAGGGTAGGGGCCACAACACACCCCTGCCTTACTCCCTTGCTCACAGGAATACGGTCTGATAACTCACCCTGCTGACCCCATAGTACTTGGGCATATGTTGATTCATGTAGTTTTACAATAAAAGATAAGATCTCAGCAGGCATCCCTGCTTCACTCAGGGTATCTCACATCTTAGGGCGGGGGAATAAGTCAAAAGCAGATTTAAGATCTACGAATGCTGCATAGAGTGTCCCCCTGCTGAGACCACTGTGGTCCAGTATATCAACATGAATCTAAAAACTTGGTCGCTAGTGCTAACATGGGAACGAAATCCTGCTTGATAGGTGGATAGTATTTTGTTCTTACCCTACTTAGCACTAATCTTGCCACAATGTTTTGAAGAGTGTCTATGAGGCTTATGGGCCTGTAATTAGATGGGCAGGCGCGATCCCCCTTTTTATAAATGGGGATTATTTCAGCCCCACGCCAGGATTCTGGATTGGGTGCGCCTCTAGCCAAACCATTTACAAGGATATGGATATATTTTAACCAGTTCTCCCAATCTGATATATATATCCGCTGGAATACAGTCCGAACCAGGTGCTCTGCCTGCAGCCACTCCATCAAGAGCTCTCTCAATTTCCCCTAGTGTAAAGGGTAGGACTGAGTCCGTCTCTACACTGGGCTAGTGCCCAGAACTTTCTTCGGGCAATGAAAATTGGGCCTAATAGTGTGCAACCTATACTTCGGGGGGAACATTGTTAACAGGAGCCGGGCCAGCACTACCATTACCCCATATTATTAAGTGCAAGGACCAACACCAATTTTTCCCATTAATTGCATCTAGGAGGTCCCTCCATCTATTTTCGTCATAGGCCTTCTTTACCATAAATTGAGTGGCCATGTAAACTGCCCTGAGTTCCCTTATCTCCTGCGTGGATCCCGCCCTTATTGCTTGGGACAATTGTCTGAAAGCGAGCCTGCATGCCCCATTATACCATTTTGCGGCTTTATGGGTGGGGGGCACATTAGATCTTTTTATATTCTTAACAAAGTAGCTTTTCAGTTTAATAAACAGGGACTCATGTGCTTCTGTAAGGGTTGTAAGGCTAGCCTCGCTGGAGTCAAGATGGGATAGGGCTACAAGAGACTTCAAGATTGGCTTTATCTGTGCCACAATGCCCTCATTCTCAGATACCCATGCCCATTTTAGTCTTCGGCAGTCAAGAGACATAACAACATCTGCCGTAGCAATATCTAAGGTGCCCCTCCCCAGTGGGCGTCCCTTAACCTCTAGGGTTAGTGACAATGGGTCGTGATCACTCTCTGGTCTATTTACATCCTCCATATCCTTTAATCTTGACTCCAATTCTAAGTTAATAAGAAAGTAGTCAATCCTGCTACTTCTTCTCCCGTTATTAAGGGTGGGATTACCTTTACCATCCGATTTGGTTCTCCCATTGACAGCCCGGAGCCCACCCTCCATTGTGAAACTTTTTAATTGTAATAATGCCTCCGTTCATTTATTGATTGGGGGGAGCGTTAAAGACGGAACACCCCAACTCGCATTCTCATCGCTAGTAAGACTAGCGTCTTCTAGGCCAAGAGGCTCTAATGTACAATTAAAATCCCCAGCAATAACCCAGTTACTTGTCCCTTCCAATGACTTAATAAAATGATCTAGGCTAGAGATGGTCGGAGAGGTTTTCCCTCCGGCCATGCCTCTAGCATAGACATTAACCAGTAACAAACCAGAGCTGCAATCAAAATTTATTTTTAGAACCTGGATGTCTGGGTTATCAATCCCAAGTTCTTTAACCTGGAGGCTCACCTGCTGTCTTACCCAAACCGTTAATCCTCCCGAGGGGCGCCCCTTAGAGCTTGTAATAGCTGGTTTACCAAAGGCCAAATAACTTGGTCGAAAAATAGTACTCCAGGACCAGATCTCCTGAAAGGCAATAATATCCTAAATCTCAATAAAAGTAGACCAATCAGAAGACGTAGTCTTAGGTAATAAGCCAGCAGTGTTCCATGATAGCATGCTTAGTGTACTCGTATCAATGCCTTCTCCCAGATCTAACAGTATCAGGGCCTCGGAATGCTCACCCCCCGGATGTAGCCAGCTGAGAGCTTAGGGCGATCACAGGGGAAGGTGCATATCGACTAATTTGAGCCTCTGTCACAGGTAAGACTACATAAGACAGTCAATCGCATGCGTCTAAACCAGACAAGGGAGCAAATCTATTATCAAGGTTAAGATCAAAGGGGCCGCCTATAGGTCTTTGTGGTGCAAGGCTACTTCCGCCCCCTTCCGTAAGAAGGTGATTCGGTCTGTAAAAAAAACCCAGAGGCAAAAGAGAAATTTTCCCGGGTGGACGCCAGTAATTTCTACTCCCCAAATGACCCAATAGGAATCTAACAACATGGGCGTTATTGAAGTTGGCAACTACACAGTCACCCCACCCTTTCTTGGTGGAGTGTCCAACCCAGGGTGCACGTCTGGCCATGATCATTTGGTTGCAGATATCCCACCCCAGTACCCCCTCGACCTACAATTGAGCACTAGGCCAGTGCATGGTTTTAGCCATTAACTGCTCAGTGGATTCTGTTTGGCCCTCTTGTAAAAGTGGTACATTTTTTAGGACCACCACCAGAGGAGCAGCGGCTGGTGGGAGGTGTAAAATCCTAGAGCCATCACTGCGATTTGTAAAAACAGCATACTTTTCTAAGTCTGACACCATATTATTAACAGTCTCAAAGTCCCAATCATCAAAAAAGGACTAGTTGAAACAAAGTCATTCAAGGAAATCTTGAATTGGTGTAGAATCTTCAACAGCTCCGACGGGCCAAAAATGTCATAATCAGTTCTGTCCCAAGCTATACCCCCTGGTATCGGAACAGCTGTGATGTTCACTGATGACAAGTCTCTTTGTTCACGATGAGATGATTTCTGTGGCATGAGGAGTAAGTTGATGTTCTTACTTGCTGTGTCCTTTTTAACATATCTTCCATTTATCAGCATTCCCAAAGTTATCACCAGAGTCAACCAAAGTAGAAGAAAAAGCACACCCAACACAATCCAAAGTTAAATTCATGGTGAAACCAGATAAGTCTTTTCCAGGTGATGAAAAAGTTCTGTTGCTTGTTCTTTCAAAGTTCTTTTTACTAGCGTTGTTTCAGGTTCGCTGGGATCCTCGGAAAACATATCAAAGTTAATGAAATAGCCAGAGGCAGTTCTGTCAATTGTAGAGATTGCATCAGGATTAGTCGAAATCGCTGGAACCACTATATCACTTGATACATTCGTGTAGTCTGATGCTACTTCGTTGTAGACAGGTGTTTGTTGACGAACTGTTATTTGGGTTTCAAGAGGTACAAGTTCCATAGCTTCATTGCATAGTCCTTCATTTCGCACTGCAGATTCTTCAATGGTGACAAGTCTCTCAGTTTGAACCACTTGGATAGAAGCCAGATTAGGACGCCTGCTACATTGGTAGAGTCCACCTGGCCTACTGCTTATGATCGGCCAAATGATGTGGTTTGACCAGGTTGATGGACACAAACCTGTTCTCCTTGTTACCAGCAAGGGGCGGCAGTAATACTGTTCTAGATCCGTGGATTGCATGGACAGGTACTGGTTGTCTGTAAGAAGGCCCAAATTCCTTCTTGTCCACAATCTTTTCTCCGACTAGATCCCCAAGCTTAGGAATCCAGACAGGCCTTGCTGGGATGGTTGGTTTCTCTTCAGTGGTGGTTGGCTTCAGGAACACTTTACTTTGTTTTGTTCTTATTTCATTTAAGTCCTGCAAAACAACCAAACGGTCTTTGATATCAAAGGGTTTTTGGTCTACCACTGAATTCTGACAATCGAAGTCTGAGACTAGCATTCTGGTCCCAAAAAGGACTTCATATGGAGTGATACCCCCTAGAGAACTTCTTGGCAGATTGTTAAAACTATGTTGGACACTTATTAGATGTTTGACCCAACCGTCACCCAAGCCTAATACCTTGGCAGTTATAGATTGTTTTATGTCCCTGTTTTTTCTCTCCACTACCAAATTTCCCACAGGACGAAATGGACTAGAGTACCGCAATACAACGCCCAATTTGGGCATGGCCCCCTTGTAAGCTCGAGAGCTAAACGCAGGACCCTGGTCAGAATGTAGCGTGCCGGCTGCGTATGTGCCGATAAAGATTCGCAAATCTTTTATAACAGTTTGAGCGTCAGCCGAGCACTGAGGCCACATCCAAATAAATCTTGAACATGAATCCACTGCGACCATGATATATTTATAGTTACCATCCCTCTGTAAGGGACCGCAGTGGTCCAGGTAAACGCAATCTAATGGTTTATCTGAAAGTAACAGGGGCGTTTGCGCAGGACGTTTCACAGTAGAGACTTCAATCTTTTGGCAGATTTCACATTCCAGAACATAGTTTCTGGTCTGTTTCCTCATGCGCGGCCATCAGTATATCTGTTTTAATAACGACACTGTGGCGGAAACACCTGCATGTGCAGAGGCAAGCCCTTCATGTGCTGCTAAGATTAGACCTAATCTATGTTCCATGTTTGGAATTACTCTTTTCCATACTCCAGGGATTGAGCTAATGGAACATTATTTGCATCAGTTATGTATGAGTATTTGAGTGGAAACCCTTTTGGTATTGTTTTACCACTGTCTTTGCTTGATGCATTGACAGCTTGCATTATTTCGCCATCCATTTTCGTTTTTGAACGAGTGATTGCAGCCACGGAAGCCGTTTGCACAGCTGCCTTTACGGCTTCATCAACCAATGAATTCCCTACAACGTGAATGCCATCACATTGATGACTCAGTGTATGTATCACGTGAGTGTTTTGTAGTCCTTGTCGTAACTGAACTGCTTGTTCCCAAAGCAATTTATGCTTGATTGTGCCACCTTTTGCATCTTTGTAACCGTTTTGAATCCAGTTTTGCAAGTATTCATCGTAAGATTGAACACAATAATACGAATCGCACACTATGAGTGTGGGGAATTTGCCGTCCGTATTTTCAAGCGCTATCTTGAATGCTTGTAGTTCAGCTCGCTGAGCTGTACAATCTCCTAGAGGTTGTGTTTTAGTGACCATTGGTCGGAATATGCCATCGCGCCAATGACCTTTAACAATTGCGCACGCCGCACTACAGGCTTGTTGACCCCCCGTAGCGGGTTGAGCTGATCCGTCAGTATGAATTATACATTCATACTGCTCTAGAGGCAGTATTTCCGAAGGCAGAGGACATTCTTGTTTGTATTGTAGAAATGGTTGTGTTTTCAAATAAGGATCAAAAACGTATTCAACGTCTGTTGCAGCAAGAGAATAAACCCATTGTATCCATCTTGGATGTAAAGCCTTAGCATTTGGAATGCTTGCTTTTGTCACTGCCTCTAAGGCAGGTACAGGTGTCATGACCATAATGCGCTTACCTTGTGCAAGGGCTCTCTCTTTTGCTACAGCAGTCTGAACCGCTGTCAGAATTTTTCTGTTGATGTGAATTTCATTTCTGCTTGTGTGTACAAGTGTGATTTGTAAGCTATTGGTACTTTTTCACCTTTGTTAAAAGTTAAGTACATGAATGCGCATTGTCCTGGAATGATTCGAATCACTAAGTTGCATATGTTTACGCGTGTTTGCAAATGTTTTGTTGCGAACAAGTCTGTTTGGAGTGAACACAAAATTTCTGTGTGTTTTTGTGTTCAAATAACTGTTTTAAAATCAGGTTTGATTAATTCGTAGAGAGGTTTCACCCTTTCTGCGTAGTTTAGAATGTATGTTCTTCCGAAATTCAGGAAACCTAGAATCAACTGTAAGTTTTTCAGTGTTTTTGGAGGTTGGAGCAGCACACATTTTTCTAAAAAGTTGGCTGCCAGGCTTTTGCCTTCACTCAATAACTCATATCCTAGGTGGGCAATTCTTGATTTCTTAAAATTTTATTTATACCATTCAGAGGTGAAGCCAAGTATGATGGTGTTCACCCTGTTCAAGTGCCTAACCAAGTCATTGTCTGTTAGATAGATGTCATCTGCATATGATAAAGCTTCATCATCATATGTTTGTAGTAACTCTTTTACTCTAGCTGAAAATAACCCCGGACTATTCTTGAATCCCTGAGGGAGACGACAGAATTGATACTGTGTCCCCATAATTGAAAAAGCAGTCAAATACCTACTTTCTGGTGCAATGTTTTGACAGAAGAAACCGTTCGAAATATCTAAAGTGGTTTTATACTTTTAAGCAAAATGTTATTCATTAATGCTGCACTGTGTGCATTTTGTACTGCAAACGTTTTGCAACAAGAGTTTAAGTGTCTGTAATCCAATACTAGACAATATTTATTGTCTGGTTTGGAGACAGGAAACAAAGGATTGTTAATTGACGAGGTGCAAGTTTCAGTCACCCCTTGGTATTCAAGTTGTATGTATGTATGTATAAACCATTTTATAGCGCGCTCTATTACTTGGGAGTATCCTGGCGCGATGGGGGGAGGCAGAGGAAGACAGAGCAGAGACCAACTTATGTCACACTAGTAAATAGATGAGTTTTCAAATTTTTCTTAAACTGGGCTACGCACTGAATGGAGCGCAGGTGGAGGGGAAGGGCATTCCAAGCCCGGGCAACAACCACGGCTATGGACTGACCCCCTAGTCTAGTTCGCCGGAAGCGTGGAAGAGTCATCTTAAACAGGGAGGACGATCTAAGAGCTCGTGTGGGGGCATAGAAGATGAACCGTTTCTTCAAATAGGCAGGCCATTGATCGTGGGTTGCTCTAAACGAGAGCACTAGGGATTTGAACAAGATGCGCTGTGGCACTGGCAGCCAATGAAGGCTGCGCATGTGTGTTGATCTAATATCTCCCTGACCTGTTTTTTAGCTTCTTGCTTAACTGGATACTGCCTTTGTGCTTTTACTGGATTTTATGGTGAGGAGACTCCTCATCCCATCCTACATGATTTTTATATAATGCATGAACCTGGGCAGCTGCCCATTTCCTGGCATAAGTATATTTTAAATGAATTGGAATGTGGTTTGAGAAGGCTGGCATTATGATGTCTTCGCCATGTGGGCACTCCCTGACAAATTGTGGTGGCCAGTCTTGTTCAGCTAGAAAAATGTCATAACCTTTAGAAAGTTGCTCCCAAAAGAATGCTCTCACTTTTCTAGTTATGTCTCCCTCCATCTGGAGTGTTATTTCATATGATGTACGTGGACAACTAACCCTGGTATCTGCAGTTTCAACTTGGATGAATTCATTCAACTCCACTGTCTCCAGATGATCCTTCAAGTTCTTGCGAGCTATGGTGACTTCTGCTGCGCTGTCCAACATTGTCTGAGCCCATTCCCCGTTCTTGAGTTGTGTCCTCAAGATCCTCTGCATGTCTGATTTTTAGACCTGCTACCTTCTTTTTGGTGAATTTAGGTTTCTTGTTTTTCTGAACGTGTTGATCGTCTTTGGACTTCACGCGTTCTTCCTTGTTTTCTGACCGTCCTCTTCTTTCAGATTTCTGTGACGAAGTCTGAAAGGTACGGGAGGACCGTGTATCAGTATCTTGATATCTATCAGGTTTTCTCAAATTTTCCCTATTCCTGAGGTTATACATCCTTTCAGAGTGCTCCTTTTGAGAAGACCTACCTCTGGATTGAGAACACTTCTCTTTAGAAGTTTGTTTGCTATTTTCCCACTTCTTTTTAATAGAAGTAGGACTGTTTTTAGTAAAGCCCCTTAACTGTGTAATTCTATTAAATTTTGTATATTACTAAGTGATTGTTGATCCGACATTGCTTCAATGTTTGGGTCAGGTCTATAGTTGGCTAAAGCCAGCCATGTTGCTCCTGGTCTACCTAGTGGACCAAGCCTGGTAATGTGATTTATATGTTTTAAGGCGCCTTTAAAGCAGAGCGCATGCTCTTGGTAAGTTATTGGAATTTCTATATCCTCGAAAGGAATGTATTCCGTTGGTGGTTCATCTTCTTTGTAGAAGTGAAACACGTGTTCTTGGATCTGCTTCAGGGAAGATTATCCATGAATAGAATACCTCTGTCTGATGATATTCATGTGCCTTTATCACAAAAACTGCCCTACCACCTCTTGCTGATAGGCTGTTTTTATAAGTTTTATAGTGATGGCTTTCCTTATATTTAGAGGTATGACTATAGCATCCTCGTCGGTTTCTTGGAAACCTGAAATGTTAAAAGCTGGATTGGCTGCAGCTCCACCGGTTTCGGTGATGTTGTCGCTATCCGGCATTTTCTTGACTGAAAGTTTGCAGAGCAAGTTTCAAGGAAACAAAGATAAGGGGCACAATATTTTAGAACACTGTATCCTTCAATGTTGAACAAACCAAAAAGCTAATACATAGTATTTTTCGTACTACCCAGCTATGGCGAATATTATCCTTTTACCCACTCCTGACGTCTATTGGAGTATTTACGGAAAAGGGGTCTTAGAGAAAAGCACGTTAAATTAGTGCCTTACCAAACGTTGGGCGCCATGTAGTGTAGTTCCTATATTCCCAATAGGCTCTACCCATTGGAATAATATATCCTATAGCTATGACGTAGAACATAGGTCAGTAGGTCTCTATTGAATATATTAAACTTAATTGTTAGTGCCAGCTAGCTCAGAGGTCGCTAGAAACTTTCTCGAATTCACAAGAAGAGATTAGTTTCTGATAACCGTATAAACATGACAACTTTGTTTCCCTAGGACTGGAATAAATATATTCAGAGTTGTGGAAACAATAGATAAGTATTTCACTCAGTCAATCATGTATGCTGCGTTTTTACAGATTTGCAGAGAAATAGAGAGACAGGCATTTTCAATAAAAGTTTTATTGAACAGTCTTCTTTCTCATGCAAGAGAGGTGAACTGCTACAATCGTTAGACAGAATGCAAAGTATAATGCGTACAGAGAGAATAGTATTATACAATAATACTGTAGTAGCATTGTATGCTTTCTAAGCCATATTACATACATAAATAACACAGGCTAAAATACTCAACTGGTGCTTCTAACATACGGCTACCCCAATGTACCTAACCTAGGTCTAGTACGTGGGAAGAACTAAGTATGGTCTTTACCATAGGTTTAGTTTTTGCCAAGAATCTACCAAAGGTTTCTATAGGTTCTAATCAGCTCCATACCTTAGAATGAAGGAGGTCTGGTATCTCTGTCTCGGGACTCGATTTCCCAACACCACGCAAGTCAGAAATACTGGAGCTGGATTTCTCAGCAGAGGAGGGCAGCTTCCTGATCAGTGCGTCAGCTGGAGAGTCGGCTTCCTTCGGCACTTGCTGTAGAGAGCTGTGTCTGGCAAGTAGGTTGTTGAATTGCTCCGAACCACTGTGCTTTACCATAGCAAGTGAAGGTATATTTATACCTTGAAGGTGTTTAGGAATGCCATGTTTGACGTAAAGTCGGGCATATGAACATCATGAATGTACTCCTAAGGAATAGATGTTCATTGCAAACTAACTGAGTTCTTGGATAAATCAAAATTCAAGCAAGGGGAAGTCCCTAACGGCTTAGGATGGTTTTCCAAGAAATCGTTGTGACGTTTGGTGAACAGATGGAAGTAGCCATGCCTGTATTTGGGTTGCATGAACTATGCCTAAATAAGGGCTTGATTTCTATGCCTATATAAGGGCAACGTGAATTGTACCTATATAAGGGCACGAATCGGGAAAATCCATTCGGAATTTAAAAACGCCATACAACAACAGAGAAGGCTATTAAATAAAGGATAGGCTAGAATCATACCTCGGATCCATGAGACCTGTCCACCCTGCATTCCAGACACAACAGGCCAGCATGAACCAAATCTGCTCTAGAATCTATGACCTTCCAGCGGGCACATTTATATGGGAGGATCCTATAGGGGACAGGAGGGCAAAACATATTTGGATCCCAATGATCGCAGCCTGCTTGAAGACAAGCTGATGCTTGAATAAGTTGAAAAAAGAGTAACCAGGAAACAAATTTTGGGGCGTAGAGCTCCTGCATCACGTCTCCTATACAGTTTATAATAAGGGAAACTACCTTGAAACAGTCTTGGTGTTTTGAAGAATCTGATGGAGAGCAATATGCTGGATAATCCAAGCCGAAGCTCTGTGGCTAACCTACTAACATGCTGACTTACATCATACTTGGCCTATGTCTCCAGCCTGCAAATGCACAGCATGCTAGGTGTGACAGACTGATTAAAGTGCTTCCTGCAAGGTTCACAGTTCCAGTTACAAACTGATGGCAGGACTAAGGGAGGTGTTGAAATGTAAATCTTATGCATTTCTTTTGCTTGCATATTATTCTATGGAAAGTTAGCATTTGCAGCACCATTTTAAGTTGAGGCGCCGTTTTGAACTGTGATTGAAACTAACCCTAGCATACTGAGAAATGCCTCCCTTCTTTTTTTCCTTTTCACAAGGTTTATCACGGTCTTTCACTGAGTACATGTACCTTGTTAGCACATACCTTTCCCACTAGATAGAGGCCTTCTTCCACTAGCGGGCAGGATGACCTTCAATTACAGATAGCGTGTACCCAGCCTTAGAGTTGAAACGTATCCTACTGTACCCCTTTGTTTTAGCTGTATGAGCCTGGAATTTTCATTCTGGTCGGTGCCTTCGTTGGTTTGAAATGTACTTAATGTATCTTTACGCTGGCTGAAGTCAGTCCTCTCTGCAGCACCCCAAGAGACTGGGCAGACAGGGCTCTACTCGAGTGTAACTGAATAAACAAATACTTGGTTTGTATTCTCTACTGTCTGACTGACTCTTTATTTGAATGGAAGGCTGAGAGGTGGTCGTAAGTGACCCGGGTGACCCTAAAAGGGCCACTTCCTTCAATTGGTGCCCAAGCGAGGATGGGGTGACCCATCCTCGCTCGTCCACAGGCGAGGAAGGGTCACCCCATCCTCGCCCGTTGACGGATGAGGAGGTCGGGGCCATCGTCGGGTCGAACGGGCAGACCAGGGATCCCTGCCAGATAGAGTTTCAAACTTGCAGCTGCCCTGTCTGTCTTACCGGGCGGTGCCTCGGCCAGGAATCATCCCGACTGGGGTCCTAAAAGGTGAAATCCTTGGATTTGACCGTTTGGTCCAAAGAGTCGGCAGTGGAGAATAACTTTCTTTGATATATATATATCAGGTGAGCTTTTGCTTTGGTTCTTTGTGGATGGCGCCATTTTGGTTTGTATTTGACTCGGTCTGGAGGACAGACTTTGGACAAGTACTTACATTTGTTTGAGTTCTTTATGAACATGGTACCACTCTGATTTGTATTTGATGAGGTCTGAGGATCGACTTTGTTAAATATATTTGCAAATATCTGCTAGACATAATGCCATGTCTTAGTAAGATGTTTTGTTTGGCTGTCGTTGTAGTTCTGCTGATGCTCAATTGGAAGAAAGTCAGCCAGCGCCTTCAGAAGGCACCCCACATTTTGATATGTATGTGAAACATGGCTTGGCCCTATCATGTTTAGTACATTACGGCACAAATATAAGAGGGACAATGCCAAGTTGAAGTGGCCGTTGATGGGCACTTTTGATGGACAAAACATTCATTTTCTACAGGAGAAATTGTTTGCAAAAAGGAGTAGGCATTTGATGTTTGATTCCCTCAGAACTTGGCAAAGGAGGCTAAACAGAGGCGATTGAAAGCAGAGAAAGAGGCCCGGAAGGCGAGAATGCAGACATTGACTCAGAAAGCTGTAGCGCATGATAGAGAAAAGATAGAAAAAGGACTAGAGGGTGCAGATAGGAGATTTCGATTACAATGAGAAAAGTCTTATGTTGCCAGAGAAGGGAACAACACTTTGTGGTGAAATTGTTAGATACTCGACCTCCACTACCATATGCCCGCAGAGAATATACCCTGCCATGCCACAGCCTCAGACATCCATTCCTTCTGTCTCTGCTGCTTCTGTTTCTTCTGCTATATATCATGTTGCTTCAGCCGCAGCGCCTCCTGCCCTTTCTTTGACTTTGCCTTCTGCGGCTATGATGGCTGCCAGTCTGCCTGCTACGCCTATTGTTCCAGCATCCCTCTTGCCAGCTCTTACACCTACGATGCAGCCAGCAACTACACTGGTGCCTGTTACTTCTGTTGCTACTCCTTCCCTTTTCCTCCATCCCCAGATTTTATTGAGCAGTGGTACGCCAGTACGTGGACTAGGGGGCGGAGACTGGGCGACAGCTAGGGAGCTACTGTGGTGGACATTGATACGATCGAATGTGGGAGACGAAGAGAAAAAAGGGGTAGCCAATCAGGCTGCCCAGTGGGCTCGTAATCCCATTTACAGTGTAGGAGATGTGTGGAGTGTGATGAAGGAATATGAGCCTTTTGTGCAGCAGCATGGCCTTAAGTACATGTTGGTTACTTTGATTGGACTGTGGGAGCTGTGTTTCAATGATGCAGCACCGCATATTATTTATGATATTAGGAATCATGTATACGCTGCTGATATGGCAGCTGATCAAGTTTTTGGTAATGTTGCGGCGTTGATCGCTTATCGGAGTAGCCTGCTTGAAAAGAGCCCGAAGACAGTATTTCAGTTTCAGATGAGGGAGGTCCACCCCATATATCACCCCGAAATACCGGAGCTGCAGGACCAGCATGATAATGTAACTAGACCACGGGTAGAGGCCCGGTTTCAAGAACAGTGGGTTTACACTCCATGGAAAAGGAGTGAAGTTTTATCTTTTAAGACTCAGTTGTCTGACCCTACGAAAAACTAGACATCATTTATAAAGAATTGACTGAGGCTGCATCTTTGACGGTTTTGACTCTTGTGGATATTGAAATGTTCTTTGGTTTGTTGGTTAAGGTTGATATTTGGAGACAAGTGCACACGCAAGATGGTGTTGTGGAATTGGGGGGTACTTTGGGATCAAATAAAGGCTTGGGATCAGGAGAGGAAGCTTGGTGAGAAGTCTAGAGCAGAGATGCAGGTATATGCATTCTCTCATCCCGTAGATCAAGTTAGATTGGGACATGCTCTCAGCTTGTCGTCAAAAGAAAGACGAATGGGTCGTGGAGCTGGTGGACAGGACAGGGCTCAGCATGCCGCAGCCTCACAGGATCGTCCGGATAGTAACTACTTCGTGACAATCGGGGTGGACAGTATTATCATGATGACTATGACATGGACGAGGTGCCAGGAATGTCTCACAGCCAGGAACAGAGTGAGGGACCAGTTCAGATACCTGTAGATCAGTGCAGGCCTTACTTTACTGCAGATTTGCATGGCTCAGCTAAGGATTTTTTGGTGTCTACAGGTGCAATGAATAGCTCTATTTGTCGTTAATTGGTCCCCGGGAAGCTCTGTCTGGCCATAACAATGTTTTGGTCGGCTTTTCTGGTGTAGCGGTTGTGAGCCCCTTTTCCAAACCTCTTACATTGACTATCAGTCCTTTCACTGTGGATTTGCCATTTTTGTTGACGTCCAATTGCAGAGAAAATTTGATGGGTTTGCACTTATTAAAGAAGTTGCATGCTACAATTTTTTGTTCCCTGGCAGGTGTTTACATGACAATGGGCCCGAATGTGGTCAGCGCTAAATAGTGTCTGTCCAAAAATGCGCTCCTCCCTGTTGAAATTAAGGATGTGCTGCCCACTTAATGGGCAACGGGTGACATGGACTTAGGACTATTGCAAATACCTCCAGTTTCCATCAAAATTAAAGACAATGCCATTTTGCCTTGCATTCGTCAGTACAAAATATCGCAAACAGGGGAGCGAGCCTTTTTGCAAATTATACATGACTTGATTAAGTCAGGAGTTGTTGAAGAGACTACTTTTAATGTGTGTATCACCCCTATTCTTCCCATTCTTAAGAGGGCAAATGGGGGTTCCTCTGATGATCATGCAGATGTTTATCATTTTCTGATTTACTTGACCAGGGTCAATAAAATAGTTGTCCCCCAGTTTCTGGTGGTCCCTGACATTACTGCCCTTTTGACGATGATTCCTTCTACTGCTTAATTCTTTCCTGTCATTGACCTAAAAAATCTTCAGTATTCCGATCCATCCGGACAGCAGGTACTTGTTCGGTTTTACACTGGCTGGCAGAAGCTTTAGATTCTATAGAGCTCCTCAGGCCTATACTGAGAGCCCTAGTATATATAGTCAAACTTTAAAGCCCAATTGGACTCCCTTACGCTTCCTTCAGGTAATGCATTGCTCCAATATGTTTAATTTCAAAAACTTTATTTTGGTTCCTTTAAACCATAAGAAATGCATAAAAACACACACAGTTATGAATACAAATATGAATAATCCATAAATAACCTGCATAGCAATTGTACATAAGAAAAGTATTGGAAAGGGGTCTGCATAACCCTTGCACCCTTCGTTAAAACATAAATATAAATATATATTAAAAAGGCATCAATAATTAAAAAGAGGAGAGCTCATAGTTTGGTCTTAAATTCTTCCTTGAAAATGCTCTTTGATTTTGTCGTTAAGAATAAGTTTGCCAGTTAATAAATGAATTCATACATATTAATACATAGTAAATCACAATTCCCCATATCTTTTTATTATTTACACTAAGTTATTTTAAAGGTGACAAGACTATCAGGCAAAGACTATAATTTTATTCCTGCTTTGGCTCTTACAAAACTAACCGCTAACAAGAATCTACTAACACCAAAAATAATAACTTGTGCAATTTCGATTCTTAGGATTCTTTCCGCTTCTTTACATGATCTTGTACCTAGATTTTTGCAGATCGGTTTAATCCATTTTTTCCTGGCCTGCGAATCAGCAGGGCAGGTCTTCTATGATAGTTTATTATCTAGAGAAATGCTCAAATATCTAAAGTTCTGTACGTACTTCAGCTTTTGTCCATTCAAATTTATGTTTGCTCGAAAGGTTTTGTGGGGATTTATAGCCATGTACTTGGTCTTGCTAATATTTATTTCTAGACTTTTACTTTTGCAATATGTGTGGAATTAATCTATTAAACATTGTAATCCCTTAGGTGTTCGGCATATTAGTATTGTATTGTCAGCGAATAAAAATGCTGGCACCAACTCCCCCTTTACTTTAGGAGCGTCGTTTTTACAGCCATTTAAAAGTTTTGTAATGTCGTTGACATACAATGAGAATAAGGTTGGTGCCAATACACAACCCTGGCGAACACCCCTTCTTATGGAGATAGATTCTGTCAGTTCGCCACTTGGACCCCATCTAACCTTGGCATAGTTATTTTCATGCAGCCTAATTATTTGTTCGAGTAGGTTTGATGGCAACCCTTGGCGTCTCAATGTATCCCATAGAAATGCCCGAGGGATGAGGTCGAATGCTGCCTTTAAATCTATGAATGCGACAAAAAGATGCCCCTTTCTTAGATTTACGTATTTCCAACACAAACAACAAAATCTAACAAGCATTGGAAATGCAATAGGGCTCGCATTAGGAAAGTTTGAGCTATTGGTGTTATAAATGAATTATTTTTATTTATGTGTTTTTTTAAAATAGCTAAATTAATAGCTTTATCATTTACAATGCCAATAGTTATAACTTTCGCAAATGTGACACCTATAGCATTTGCAATGCAACATGTTTTGTATTTGCGTGACTTAGATGTATTGATATTACAAATAACAATGGCTTTTAATTTTTTTAAATAATACTTAATTATTTATTTAATTTGTAATGGCACTAGCTTAAACTTTTGTAAATAACATTTGTGAAGATTATGTTTTATTGTGACGAAAATCCAAGAACAGAAGTGAAATATTAACATCTTTTTGTGATTTGTAATAAAGCGTGAAAGCTTGAAAAATTGAAAGAACATATTTGAACCAGTGATGCTGTGGTTGCGCTGAGTGGTGTGTGCATCGGTGTAGCTGTTTGGTGGGTGCATTGGTGGAGCTTAGTTAGAGCATCGGTGGAGCTGTATGGTGGGTGCCACGGCGGAGCTGGGTGGTGGGTGCCACGGCGGAGCTGTGTGGTGGGTGCCACGGCTGAGCTGTGTGGTGGGTGCATTGGTGGAGCTGTGTGGTGGGTGCATTGGTGGAGCTTAGTTGGAGCATCGGCAGAGCTGTGTGGTGGGTGCCTCGGCGGAGCTGTGTGGTGGGTGCCTCGGCGGAGCTGTGTGGTGTGTGCCTCGGCGGAGCTGTGTGGTGGGTGCCTCGGCGGAGCTGTGTGGTGGGTGCCTCGGCGGAGCTGTGTGGTGGGTGCATCGGTGGAGCTGTGTCGGTGGGTGCATCGGTGGAGCTGTGTCGGTGGAGCTGTGTGGTGGCTGCATCGCTGGAGCTGTGTAGGTGGAGCTGTGTGGTGGGTGTATCAGTGGAGCTGTGTCGGTGGAGCTGTGTGGTGGGTGCATCAGTGGAGCTGTGTCGGTGGAGCTGTGTGGTGGGTGCATCAGTGGAGCTGTGTGGTGGGTGCATCGGTGGAGCTGTGTAGGTGGAGCTGTGTGGTGGGTGCATCGGTGGAGCTGTGTCGGTGGAGCTGTGAGGTGGGTGCATCGGTGGAGTTGGGTGGAGGGTGCATCGGTGGAGCTGTGTAGGTGGAGCTGTGTGGTGGGTGCATCGGTGGAGCTGTGTAGTTCGAGCTGTATGGTGGGTGCATCGGTGGAGCTGTGTGGTGGGTGCATCGGTGGAGCTGTGTAGGTGGAGCTGTGTGGAGGGTGCATCGGTGGAGCTGTGTGGTGGGTGCATCGGTGGAGCTGTGTGGTGGGTGCATCGGTGGAGCTGTGTGGTGGGTGCATCGGTGGAGCTGTGTGGTGGGTGCATCGGTGGAGCTGTGTGGTGGGTGCATCGGTGGAGCGTGTGGTGGGTGCATCGGTGGAGCTGTGTGGTGGGGCATCTGTGGAGCTGTGTGGTGGGGGCATGTGTGGTGGGGGCATGTGTGGTGGGTGCATCGGTGGAGGTGTGTGGTGGGTGCATCGGTGGAGGTGTGTTGAGGGTGCATCGGTGGAGGTGTGTGGTGGGTGCATTGGTGGAGGTGTGTGGTGGGTGCATTGGTGGAGCTGTGTGGTGGGTGCATCGGTGGAGCTGTGTGGTGGGTGCATCTGTGGAGCTGTGTGGTGGGTGCATCGGTGGAGCTGTGTGGTGGGTGCAGCTGTGGAGCTGTGTGGTGGGTGCATCTGTGGAGCTGTGTAGTGGGTGCCTCGGTACAGATGTGTGGTGGGTGCCTCGGTGGAGCTGTGTGGTGGGTGCCTCGGTGGAGCTGTGTGGTGGTTGCATCAGTGGAGCTGTGTGGTGGTTGCATCGGTGGAGCTGTGTGGTGGTTGCATCGGTGGAGCTGTGTGGTGGTTGCATCGGTGGAGCTGTGTGGTGGTTGCATCAGTGGAGCTGTGTAGGTAGATCTGTGTGGTGGGTGCATCGGTGGAGCTGTGTCGGTGGAGCTGTGTGGTGGGTGCATCGGTGGAGTTGGGTGGTGGGTGCATCGGTGGAGCTGTGTAGGTGGAGCTCTGTGGTGGGTGCATCGGTGGAGCTGTGTCGGTGGAGCTGTGTGGTGGGTGCATCAGTGGAGCTGTGTGGTGGGTGCCTCGGTGGAGCTGTGTAGGTGATGCTGTGTGGTGGGTGCATCGGTGGAGCTGTGTGGTGGGTGCATCGGTGGAGTTGGGTGGTGGGTGCATTGGTGGAGCTGTGTCGGAGGAGCTGTGTGGTGGCTGCATCGGTGTAGCTGTGTGGTGGCTGCATCGGTGGAGCTGTGTGGTGGCTGCATCGGTGGAGCTGTGTGGTGGCTGAATCGGTGGAGCTGTGTGGTGGCTGCATCGGTGGAGCTGTGTGGTGGGTGCATCGGTGGAGCTATGTGGTGGCTGCATCGCTGGAGCTGAGTGATGGGTGCATCGCTGCAGCTGTGTAGGTGGAGCTGTGTGGTGGGTGCATCGGTGGAGCTGTGTGGTGGGTGCATCGGTGGAGCTGTGTGGTGGGTGCATCGGTGGAGCTGTGTCGGTGGAGCTGCGTGGTGGGTGCATTGGTGGAGCTGTGTCGGTGGAGCTGTGTGGTGGGTGCATCAGTGGAGCTGTGTGGTGGGTGCATCGGTGGAGCTGTGTAGGTGGAGCTGTGTGGTGGGTGCGTCGGTGGAGCTGTGTGGTGGGTGCATCGGTGGAGCTGTGTGGTGGATGCATCGGTGGAGCTGTGTGGTGGGTGCATCGATGGAGCTGTGTGGTGGGTGCATCGGTGGAGCTCTGTCGGTGGAGCTGTGTGGTGGCTGCATCGCTGGAGCTGTGTGATGGGTGCATCACTGCAGCTGTGTAGGCGGAGCTGTGTGGTGGGTGCATCGGTGGAGCTGTGTGGTGGGTGCATCGGTGGAGCTTTGTCGGTGGAGCTGTGTGGTGGGTGCGTCGGTGGAGCTGTGTCGGTGGAGCTGTGTTGTGGGTGCATCGGTGGAGTTGGGTGGTGGGTGCATCGGTGGAGCTGTGTCAGTGGAGCTGTGTGGTGGGTGCATCAGTGGAGCTGTGTAGGTAGATCTGTGTGGTGGGTGCATCGGTGGAGCTGTGTCGGTGGAGCTGTGTGGTGGGTGCATCGGTGGAGCTGTGTGGTGGGTGCATCAGTGGAGCTGTGTGGTGGGTGCCTCGGTGGAGCTGTGTAGGTGATGCTGTGTGGTGGGTGCATCAGTGGAGCTGTGTCGGAGGAGCTGTGTGGTGGCTGCATCGGTGGAGCTGTGTGGTGGCTGCATCGGTGGAGCTGTGTGGTGGCTGCATCGGTGGAGCTGTGTGGTGGCTGAATCGGTGGAGCTGTGTGGTGGCTGCATCGGTGGAGCTGTGTGGTGGGTGCTTAGGTGGAGCTGTGTGGTGGGTGCATCGGTGGAGCTGTGTGGTGGCTGCATCGCTGGAGCTGTGTGATGGGTGCATCGCTGCAGCTGTGTAGGTGGAGCTGTGTGGTGGGTGCATCGGTGGAGCTGTGTGGTGGGTGCATCGGTGGAGCTGTGTGGTGGGTGCATCGGTGGAGCTGTGTCGGTGGAGCTGTGTGGTGGGTGCATTGGTGGAGCTGTGTCGGTGGAGCTGTGTGGTGGGTGCATCAGTGGAGCTGTGTGGTGGGTGCATCAGTGGAGCTGTGTAGGTGGAGCTGTGTGGTGGGTGCGTCGGTGGAGCTGTGTGGTGGATGCATCGGTGGAGCTGTGTGGTGGATGCATCGGTGGAGCTGTGTGGTGGGTGCATCGGTGGAGCTGTGTGGTGGGTGCATCGGTGGAGCTCTGTCGGTGGAGCTGTGTGGTGGCTGCATCGCTGGAGCTGTGTGGTGGGTGCATCGGTGGAGCTGTGTCGGTGGAGCTGTGTGGTGGGTGCATCAGTGGAGCTGTGTGGTGGGTGCATCGGTGGAGCTGTATAGGTGGAGCTGTGTGATGGGTGCATCGGTGGAGCTGTGTGGTGGGTGGATCGGTGGAGCTGTGTGGTGGGTACATCGGTGGAGCTGTGTGGTGGGGGCATCTGTGGAGCTGTGTGGTTGGGGCATGTGTAGTGGGGGCATGTGTGGTGGGTGCATCGGTGGAGGTGTGTGGTGGGTGCATCGGTGGAGGTGTGTGGTGGGTGCATCGGTGGAGGTGTGTGGGGGGTGCATCGGTGGAGCTGTGTGGTGGGTGCGTTGGTGGAGCTGTGAGGTGGGTGCATCGGTGGAGCTGTGTGGTGGGTGCATCGGTGGAGCTGTGTGGTGGGTGCATCTGTGGAGCTGTGTGGTGGGTGCATCTGTGGAGCTGTGTGGTGGGTGCCTCGGTGGAGCTGTGTGGTGGGTGCCTCGGTGGAGCTGTGTGGTGGGTGCCTCGGTGGAGCTGTGTGGTGGGTGCATCGGTGGAGCTGTGTGGTGGGTGCATCGGTGGAGCTGTGTCGGTGGAGCTGTGTGGTGGGTGCATCGGTGGAGCTGTGTCGGTGGAGCTGTGTGGTGGGTGCATCAGTGGAGCTGTGTGGTGGGTGCCTCGGTGGAGCTGTGTGGTGGGTGCCTTGGTGGAGCTGTGTAGGTGAAGCTGTGTGGTGGGAGCCTTAACGGTAATTACAACTCTCAAAACAAAAAAAATCTATCCTTTAACGATGCTGGATAAATTATGACAAATGCTTGCTACTGTTCCAACAGATACATGCAGAAAAATATGTAGGACGTTATTCTGGAAGGAAAACTAAATCACAGAAAAGAAAAGAGTACGAACCGTAAATGAGAGAGGTTTGTTTGTTAACATCTGCATTGGGAGAAGGTTTTGTTAAACCTGTCGGTGTTTAATTAATACCGAAGCTACACTATATTTTAAGGAATGACGAATTTTAAAGGTCTGCTTAGAAAATGATAAGTAGCAGGGCAAAATAAATCGCAACAATGTATGCAGAAAGGAAAGAAAATATATATGAATGTTGTCTGGGCACGGCATCAGCACATGGCAACATAACTGCGCCTTAGCTAGCTACTACACAGTGCACTCAGTACTTAAACCAAAACTCTGAAAAGCCCTCTTAAGAAGCATGGAATTCGTGGTCCTACGTTATTGAGGCATATTTTTGGGGGAGATGTGTTCCCAAAAGACGGCACACTGATTCACTCAAAAAATGGTTTTACTGACAGAGCGGCATTTATCTTTACAGAAAAGGATACAGCATGCATTCCATGTTTCTTTTCAAGCAGAGCATAAACAGTTGTTGCAGCAAGGGGCGGGAAGATTAGGAGACGAAACTGAAAATACGTCCGGCAGGCAGTGAATAATTAGGAGGTGACAAATGACCTGGGACGGCTGCCTTTGATGTGGTAATGCGAGGCAGGCAGGCAGATGGCTGGTGGCATTGTGCACGCGCTTTTTAGGGCTTGCGCTTGCGCAATGACCTAAAAAGCACATGCACTCAAAGGAATCGCCCGTGGAATCGCCAGTGGTGTTTAAACACTGGATAAGCCCCTATAGAGCTTCCAGCTGTGCGCATGCGCACAGCAGGCAAGCCCTAAAAACTTGATCTATTGTACTGACTTTAGGTCTGAAACCTGCCTGATATTTAGAAAGTACAATATTCTCCTCCAACCATATATTTATGCGATTTAAAATATGCCTTGCAAAGATTTTTTGTAAAATATCCATTAAACTAATAGGGCGATAGTTTACCGGGTCATAAAGGTATCCCTGTTTAGAAATTGTAAAAAATTCCGCCCCTTTCCAGGTTTCTGGAATTGATGCACCTGATGCTATGGCGTTGCATAGATGATTAATGTAGGGTCCCCAGACACTGATATCGTGTTTCAATAAATCACCTGCGATTTTATCAGGTCCTGGGGCTTTCCCCGATTTTACTGGGCTAATCGCCATTATTGTTTCAGCTAAGTCAAACACTAGTTTATCATCATTTGTATCCAATATTAAAACATCATTAAGTACGGCCGTGCCACTATCTAATGCTGCATACAACCTTGTAAAACGATCCACTCAGGTAGCTGCGTCAAGATAAATATCTTTGGCTTCTTTCCCTGTTTTACTCCCTTTAGCTACAATCCTCCAAAAGCCCAATTGGTCCTTATTTTTAGCGGCATTAAGCAAATCAGACCAGTTTTCATGGTCCCAGGTTTTTTTAGCCTTCTCAAGGGTATTCCTATATTTAGACCTAATCTCCTTTATGATGGATGTATTCCCATTTTTTATTGCCTTTATTAATTCTGTCTTGACCCTTCGACAGCCCTTGTCGTACCAAGGGTTTACTTTAGTGCTAAATGCGCTTCTCCAGTCACCCTTTTGACATTTTGGTCACTATCACAGCCAGTGCTGACAATAGATCATTATGTAGTTCTAGGAATTTATCTTTTCCTAATGATATATTTATATGGGGACCAAAAATGTGGGCAAATGTTTTGTAAATGTTTGCCAATATATCGTAGTTTTCTACTATATGGGCCCATTTTATGGAGCGATGATTATTTCTTACAGCAAGGTCATCAGGGATTATATCCAAGCTCTCAATAGATTGCGAGCTGGTTGGAAGGAGCCGGTCAGAGACTAACAGTTGAAGGGGACGGTGATCGCTCTTTATTTTCGGGACCACTTTTAAATCAATGAAATAGGGCCAGACATCGAATGATACCAATATACAATCTATTTTGCTGCGTGATTTACCCCTAAAAAATGTGTGTGCTTTTGGGATGTCCGATGGAAGGCGTCCATTGCATGCTCTTAGCCCGTACCCAACCACCAATTTCATAATTTGAACTATTGCCACAGTGCAAGATACTGTACTAGTGCTATCTAATGCAGGAATATTTTTAGCAATATCTTCATCTTTGAAAATTTAACAAAGTCCTACGACTGGTTCGAAATTACAGTTTAAGTCCCCTCCTATTATTATGCCTGCTTTTGAGCTTAATGAATTTAAAATAGAGTCCATGTGCTCCATTATCAATGACTCTTTTGAGGATGGGCTGGTCTATTATAGACATTAAATAAATGAAATACTCTTCGATCCTTAGTTGTAATTTTTACACCTACTATGTCTTTTGAGTTTATGCATAGTTGGGTAATTTCAACTGCAAGGGTCACTTTAATCTGTATTACTATACCCCCTGAGGGGCTCCCTCTTACCGATGGAGTCGCGTCTACGTTAAATCTCTTATAACATACTGTATGTGGAGTTTCTAGGGCCCACGTCTCTTGTAGGAGGCAGATGTCACTCGGTTCTATGTTCTCCTTGCCAATCTGGATCCGTAAGATTCTTGCTAAGACCTGCTATGTTCCATGAAATGAAATTTAGCTTTGAACGATTATTGGCTTTAGTGATGTAAGGGTTGCTGTTGCTAGGGTAGTGAGCAATGAGGCAAGGTCACAAAGGAAGAGTGAAGTATTACTGGGGTTTTATTGTTTATAAAGAGGAATCAAAGGCTGTAGGTCTGCGTGTAGCTCCTTCTTCTTTTCTAATAGGACTTCCCAGGTAGATGTCAGGCGGAAGGTCTTCTCACTCGTAAGGGCGTTATACGGAAATGAAAAGAGAGAAAGAATACGCCACATTACTGGACTGCACTATTTATCTGATATGAGTGAGGGGCGGGGAAAGGACGTGAGGGGGATCACCAGGGACCATCACCGGTTGCTGTGTTTCCTTAACGTGTGTGGCACTTTAGGCGCTCCCGTCCCTTATCCACCCAGCCGCCCTCTACCCGTTCCCTCCCTCTGAGTGAAAGAGGCCCCGTATACGAGCCCGTACCTTGCGATGCCACACTTCTCCAGGTGAAGTGGGGCTGGGCGGAGCGTGGTCCCGTTGGCCTCCCGGCTGTACTGCTGGCGGTTTTTCCTCGGGTCCTGCTTCGGTCTCCCACAGCAATCCGGCTCCGGTTTCCTTCCGTCCAGCGGCGAAGACGTCCGATGCTTCCTGCTCTGCTCCGGCGTTCGCGTCCGTCCGTTCGAAATCTCGCGCTATCAGCGCCGTCGAAAGTGACGATTGGACATCAGGGGATGACGTCACTGTTGAAGGTCCCGCCTCCGGGAAAGCCCAGGCGGTCGTTGAAGGGCTGCGAACATCCTGTGTGTGCCGAGGTGGAAATGAAGAGGGACAAACATCAGCGGCAGAGTCGTGGCAGGTAGGAACCCCCTGACACATCCCCCCCCCCCCCAGGATTTCCCCGATCGGGGGAAAGAGGGAACCGGGACAGGAAGTCAGCGTTGCCCTGGTCAAGCCCCTTACGATGACGGACCTCGATGTGGAAGGGCTGGAGAGCGAGGAACCACCAAAGGATGCGGTCGTTGTGGCCACGGTTACGTTGCAGCCACGTCAGAGGGGCATGGTCCGTATACAGGAAAAAAAGGACGACCCTCCAGATAATACCGGAGCTTGTCCACACTCCAGCGGACAGCCAAACATTCTTTCTCGATTGTGGAGTAAGCCTGTTCTCTGGGGAAGAGTTTGCGGCTGATAAAAAGAACCGGCCTTTCTAATCCGTCTGAGTCCTCTTGGGAAAGAACCGCCCCAATACCCACCCTAGAGGCATCGGTCTGGAGAATGAAAGGTTTCTTATAGTCTGGTGAGACTAAGACAGGCGAGGTGTTAAGGACAGTCTGCAACGCCTGAAAAGCTTTGGTTTCTTTAGGACCTGGGGCTGATAACCTAGGGGATGACTGAGATTTCTTCAACAAATCTGTGAGGGGACTGGCTATGTCTGCAAATTGCGGAATAAACCTCCTGTAGTACCCCACTAGGCCTAAGAAAGCCCTCAACTCTCTTTTGGTTTTGGGATAGGGAAGTTCTAGGATAGCTTTCACTTTCTCTGTCTGTGGTTCAATAAGGCCATTTCCTAAAACGTAACCTAAGTACTTAACCTTTCTGAAGGCTACTCTGGTTTTCTTGGCATTAATGTGAAAACCTGTGGTTCTGAGGCTACAGAGGATCTTCTCGAGATGTTCTTTGTGGTCTTCCCACGTCTTACTAATGACGACAATATCGTCTAAGTAAGCGGAAGAATACTGATGGTGGGAAGACAAGACTGTATCCATTGCCCTCTGGAATGTGGCCGGGGCCCCATGCAGGCCAAAAGGAAGAACAGTGAATTGATAATGGCCTGAGGGGGTAGAGAAGGCTGTTTTCTCTTGGTCTGCTGGGTGTAGGGGAATTTGCCAATACCCCTTGGTGAGGTCAATAGTCGTGATATATTGGGCCTCACCAAGACGTTCCAGCAGTTCATCCACGCGAGGTAGTGGATAGGCATCCTGTTTTGAGACCCTATTGACAGCTCTGCAGTCAATACAAAACCGGATGCTACCATCCGGTTTAGGAACAAGTACAACCGGAGAACACCAGTTACTATATGAGGGTACAATCACTCCGGAACGTATCATCTGGTTGATTTCCTCCTGAAAGGCTTGTCTTCTGGCCTCAGGGATCCTATAGGGTTTTTGTTTCACTACGGTTCCGGGTGGAGTGGGAATGGAATGAACCGCTATGTTGGTTCGTCCGGGTTGGTCCGAGAAAACATCCTTATAACGAAGAAGAAGAGACAAGATCTCTTCTTGTTGAGCCTCCGTTATTTCTGGGTTGATAGGAGTGTCATGAACGGTATGAGGTACAGGGACAACTGTTTGCACCAGTTGGGGAGGTTTTCCCAGCCACTTCTTTAGCAGGTTAATGTGGTACATTTGAGTCTTGTTTCCTTTCACACGTAGGATATAGGTGGTCTTTCCTATTTTTCGGAGAACCTCAAAAGGGCCTTGCCATTCTTTTCTGAGTTTGTGTGTAGAGGATGGTAACAACACTAAAGCCCAGTCAACCACATCCAGTTCCCTCCATTTTTTTCCTTTATCATAGAACGTCTTTTGTTTCCTCTGGGCTACGGCGAGATGCTCATGGGCCAGTGTCCTTTGTTTGTGGAGCCTAGTCTGAAGTTGTCGTGTATAGTCCAAGAGGGCCTCCGCCTCTTGGGCCCCCTCCTTTTCCCAACTGTCCTTTGTGATCTCCAGAAGTGTCCTTGGAGCACGACCAAACAGTAGTTCGAAAGGAGAGGTACCTAGACTAGCTTGTTTTTGGCTTCGGAGGACAAAAAGGGCCAAGGGTAACAACTGGTCCCAATTCTTGCCATCCCCGGACAAAAGTTTCTTCAGGGTGAGTTTTAGGCTACCATTATACCTTTCAACTAGGCCATCTGTCTGGGGATGGTATACAGAGGTTTTAATGTGCCTGATTCTTAGTTGTTTACAGACTTGAGCCATTAAACGAGAAACAAATGGGGTTCCTTGATCCGTGATAATTTCATGAGGAAAGCCCATTCGAGAAAAGACTTCCACTAACTTCTGAGCGATGGCTGTAGAAGTAGCTGCGCAGAGAGGGAATGCTTCGGGATAACGAGTGGCATAGTCCACCAAGACCAGGGCATACAAATGTCCTCTTGTAGATTTCGGTAATGGACCGATAAGGTCCATTCCTATCCTGTCAAATGGTTTCCCGATGATGGGTAGTGGGTTCAGAGGAACCGGTGGAGGAACATAAGGATTCCTACGCTGACAAATTTGACACTCCTGACAATAACGTTGTATCTGTGCGTATACTCCAGGCCAGAAGAAGTGTTTTAGGATGGCCTGTCCTGTCTTTTCTGCCCCTGAATGACCTGCCAATAAATGAGCGTGTGCGAAAAAGAGTATCTGGTCTCTAAAGTCGACAGGTACTAAGAGTTGTGGTGTGTCGTTGGGATTAGCTAACCTGTACAGTAACCCGTTTTTCTCAAGAAAGGTGGGGAATGTTCTCTGCAAAGGATCTTGACCAGAACGGGCAATTTGCCAAGCATTGGCAAGTGTGGCGTCATTCAACTGTGCTGTTCTAAAGTGTGTGTCTCTAGCCCAGGGTTCAGGAACAAGCAGTGCGTTACGTGGATCAGTTTGCAAGGCATCCTTCAGTAGAGCAGAAAACCCCGGGTTGTCTGTTCCTATGATCACGGGTTCCGGCAGAGAAGGCATGACTCCTACCACTACTTCCGTTATAGTTCCTGCAGCGGTACACAGACTAACGGTAGCTAGTGGGTACTCCCTAACGTCCCCATGAACACAGCGTATGTGCACAGTTTTCCCAGTCATTAGACATGAGGGGGGTACCAGTTCACGTCGCACGACCGAATGTCTGCACCCAGAGTCTAGTAACGCCCTCACTACTTTCACGTGTATGGTCACACTCACATAAAAGACCGGTCCTGTTTCTTCTGCAAACAGAAGGGAATATGGAGCATAACTGACGTCCATGGGCTCTTCATCCTTCTCTTTTGGTTTTTTTCTGCAAAACCTCGCTATGTGACCCCACTCACCGCAGTCATAGCATTGAGGGCCAGGATTGGGTTGTAGCTCAGGTTTGGGAAAACGTGATCGCGGAGGTTCAAATAGGGGTTTTGAATACTTCTTCTCGATCTTCCCTGGTAAAGGTTTCAGAGGTTTTTCTGGTTCTTTAACAGGGGGACGTCCTTGGGCACGGGCGTAAGAAGTGGCCATTTCAATGGCATGTTCCAGAGTCAGTCCTGCGTGTTGTTTCAACCAACGCTGCGTGCCATAGGGGAGTGCCTCTAGAAACTGTTCAAGGTATATTTTATTCATCACATCATCTATGTTCCCTTCCTGTGGTTTTAGCCAAAGGTCGGCGGCTGCCTTTAATTTGTAGAACAGAGTCTTAGGAAGATCCCCAGGTGTTCCGCGTTCCTGCCGGAATTTGAGCCTGTGGGTCTCTTCATCTACACCCAACCGGTCCAAGATATATTTCTTTACAACGGCATAAACCGCGGTGCCATCTCTGTTGATCATTTGATAAGCGGATTGGGCTTCGCCTGTTAGCAGGGGTGCAAGGTAGAATGGCCACCTATCCCCAGGCCAAGCGCTGGCCCTGGCAGCCCTCTCAAAATTGAGAAAGAAAGCCAAAGGGTCATCTCCTGGGGTGAATTTTTGAAGAGGGACAACAGTACCTGGGGCATTTGTTCTACCTTGACCCAACACAGTCATGAGTTGGTTCTGACCCTCAGCCAATTTCACAAGGTTATCTGCTTGAGTCTGCATGGCGTTGGAAAATGCTGTGCGGTCAGCGTCGGCCTGCGTAGCAGTTTGGCCTATTGCCCACTCGAGTTTGTCCTGGGCCTCTTTCATTTGCTGTAATCAGGGCTTCCATCTTGTATCAGAGGACGGTTCAGAGGGGAATCCGAGTCACGGCACCACTTGTAAGGGTTGCTGTTGCTAGGGTAGTGAGCAATGAGGCAAGGTCACAAAGGAAGAGTGAAGTATTACTGGGGTTTTATTGTTTATAAAGAGGAATCAAAGGCTGTAGGTCTGCGTGTAGCTCCTTCTTCTTTTCTAACAGGACTTCCCAGGTAGATGTCAGGCGGAAGGTCTTCTCACTCGTAAGGGCGTTATACGGAAATGAAAAGAGAGAAAGAATACGCCACATTACTGGACTGCACTATTTATCTGATATGAGTGAGGGGCGGGGAAAGGACGTGAGGGGATCACCAGGGACCATCACCGGTTGCTGTGTTTCCTTAACGTGTGTGGCACTCTAGGCGCTCCCGTCCCTTATCCACCCAGCCGCCCTCTACCCGTTCCCTCCCTCTGAGTGAAAGAGGCCCCGTATACGAGCCTGTACCTTGCGATGCCACACTTCTCCAGGTGAAGTGTGGCTGGGCGGAGCGTGGTCCCGTTGGCCTCCCGGCTGTACTGCTGGCGGTTTCTCCTCGGGTCCTGCTTCGGTCTCCCACAGCAATCCGGCTCCGGTTTCCTTCCGTCCAGCGGCGAAGACGTCCGATGCTTCCTGCTCTGCTCCGGCGTTCGCGTCCGTCCGTTCGAAATCTCGCGCTATCAGCGCCGTCGAAAGTGACGATTGGACATCAGGGGATGACGTCACTGTTGAAGGTCCCACCTCCGGGAAAGCCCAGGCGGCCGTAGAAGGGTTGCGAACATCCTGTGTGTGCCGAGGTGGAAATGAAGAGGGACAAACATCAGCGGCAGAGTCGTGGCAGGTAGGAACCCCCTGACAAGTGACTATCTTGGACACAGCTGACAAATTACTACTTGTTTTATAATGAGTATCACTAATTATTATATCGCGTCTAGGGGCTTTGATACAACGGGCCAGGTTATGGGTGCAGTTCTACCCCCGTCCTTCATCTTTTATCCTTGTGACTCTTCTGTGACCCCTTCCTGTTTATTTAGGCTCCTTGGAGTAGGTGATCCATCTATCATAGAGCCAGTATCCTGATTCCCTAATGTCATGGTTTCCAATATTACTGATGTTACTACCACTCTAGGTGCTGTAGTTGGTGGTCAATCAACGGCCTCCAAAGATGATAGTTCCTGATATCTATTCATGATAGGTAGAGGAGTAATACGGTCAAACTCAAATTCCCCAATATTTGGCCGGTAGAAGTAACCCAAAGGTAAGACATGGCTACAAGTACTTTGGTTCGAAATTTCCTCATGTATTCTTAACAAATTGTGAACCATATGGGGACGCCTGAAATTTATGACAATGCAATCCCCTTGTATATTCTTGGGGACATTGCCTACCCACCCAACTCTGCGAACCATTAAAATGTCATTCATTTTTTGAGGATTGAATTTTTTAAACTTGGTTAACCAGTCAACAGTTTTGTTTATGAGGTTATGCCAAGATTCCTTTTGTTCTCTTTTCAGGGTGGAGACACCGGCTAAAATCAAAACATATGGACATGCAGCTGGAGGGAGCTTTAAAATATCTGCATTGGGGATTAGGTCAGTTCCTTTTGGACTGTGTAATGTCCGTGAATTGTTACCCATACTTAATTGGTGCACAGCCTCCTCAATTTGGAAATCTGAATTCCGACCTCCCACCCTAGTTTCTCTTAACTCAGGTCTACTTATTACATTTCCACCCCCGCCTGATATGTCAATTCTAGTTTATTCTGGGGTTTGTCCGCTACAGGTGTCCTTCCTTCTACTATAAATATGTTTCTGGCTTCTACTATTTGTTTTACCCAATCCTCAAATCTTTTAGTATCCTCATTTGTAGTCCCTAAAAGATCTATAGCCAAGTTTAACTGATGTATTTTTGCATCCATGGTCCTGAATTTAGCGTCCATACATTCATTAAACTGGGTTTGCATGTGGTCCATTGTTGTTTTTAATATAGATTCAACAGAATGTTCTACCATCTTAGCACCCTCACTATGCAAAACAGAACATGAATTACAATCAATATCACTTTCAGTTTGTGTGCTACAGAGCTTTATGTAGGTACCTCATACTCCTCTATTTCTTTTGATAGGTCAGCAATCCCACCTAAATTCTTTTTTATGGCACCCCTCTTAGAACCATTTTATTTGGTTTCTGTATCTGTTTGGATTTAACTTTAGAGGCTTCCCTTTGTCTTGGACCTCGTAGCCTCGTAGATATTCCAGGCCCATTAGTATCGACTAAATTAGGGGTAGTTGGAATGCTCAACATGGGCAATGTTGAGATGTCTGATGGATTAGAAGATGGAGCTAATATTGGACCATCCAAGTTAGGTTGTGATATATTAGTCCACATTGGTGAACTAATTTGTCTGTATGTCGGTAACTTGGCCGGATAAAGTATGAGCCTTCTCTCTGCCAGTTCAATCTCATGAGTTAAAAGTGACTCTGCTCTTATTATAAAAGCGCCAAGGGTGCCAGCAGCACCCTTCCGCCAATTCATGACTGTATATTTCTCTAATGAGCCACTACGTATAACCAGCAACAACAGTACGTTTATATGAGACCAATAATAAATACCAATGTTGTACACAACCCAAACAAATATTGAAGTAAAAATAATCCAAACTTTACTTTTACCCCTTCAGTCTATGCCAGACACACGTTTACCACGAAACGTGTGCTTGTGTAGTCCTAAAACGGACTTAAGAAGGGTCTTAAAAAGGTCTTCAAGAGAAGCCCCAATCCAATCACGGACCGACATAGGCAAGCATCTTGAATTTAACACGCAACAGGTAATGTGGTCACAAACATAGTAGTAATGATGAAATAGACCAGTCCGATGGTAATAACAGCACTGTAGCCCCTACAATATTCTTTATCAGCAAGTAGGGTTTCGGTGGCAGACCGAGTCAATCTTAGGTATACCTGCTTAGAAATGTATTTGCAGTGTTACACTTACTTTAGTTGCCAAAACCACCACGATTACGCCAGCTTTTCATTTTCATATTACAACAGTGGAAACAAGGGAGGTGGCCCTGCACTGTCTCTTACTGTTGCTGACTGGAGCAGGACGGGCCCGCCCATGACCCGGGCGAGCCTGCGTGTGTCCCAAGCCACGGGAGCCCAGTCGAAGCTTTATGCGCAGGTGCCCTAGTGCTGCGCGGCTCCTGCCGCGAGATTTGCAAAGCCCCCTGGGAGTTGTGGTCCGGGGCAGTAGCGAGTGGCCGTTGGCAGAGATATCCGGTGGCTGCGGTTGCAGCGTTATCAGCAGTGATGGCGGTGGCAAGGTAAAGAAAAGGGTGTCCTGCACCGCGGGAGCCCAGCCGAAGCTTTATGCGCTGGTGCCCTGGTGCTGCGCAGCTTTTGCCGTGAGATTTGCAAAGCCACCTGGGAGTTGTGGTCCGGGGCAGTAGCGGGTGGCCGTTGGCAGAGATATCTAGTGGCTGAGATTGCAGCGTTATCAGCTGTGACGGCGGCAAGGTAAAGAAAATGGCTCCAATATGTAGACGAACTCATCGCTTCTGACACTGAAAAGGGTTGCAAACACAGTACGGTTAAACTGTTATTGCATTTGGCACAACACGGACATAAGGTGTCCCTTTCCAAATTTCAATATTGTCAACAGGAGGTCACCTGCTTAGGAAACCTACTGTCGAAGGAGGGTAGGAGATTGACCCCTGAGCGAAATCAGTACCATTGTTAAAATGCCTATCCCTCAAACTGAAAGTGATGTGTGCGCCATTACTTCCTATTGTCGTTGATAAATCCCTAATTTTTTGTTCTTAACAAAACCTCTGCTCTAAAGATGTGCATGAACCCTTGCCTTAGACACCTGACTGCTCTAAAGATGTGCATGAACCCTTGCCTTGGACACCTGAATATCAGCAGTCTTTTGAGCAATTAAAAGTTGCTCTTTGCTCTGCACCTGTGCTTGGTACACCTGACTATGCAAAGCTGTTTGTGCTGTATGTACACGAGATGGCTGGTTGTGCACTTTCTGTTTTAACATAGGCATTTGGAGGTAAGCAACGGCTGTGTGCTTATTACTCTGCTCTTCTTGACCCTGTCACAAGAGCCCTCCCAAGCTGTATAGGAGCGGTCGCGGCAGTGGCCGTCTCTATAAGACAATCAGCTGGACTCGTACTTGAGTCCCCGTGCTGTGGCTAAAAATACAAAGAAGGGACTGGGGGGCTTTTTTAGGGAGGGAGGTCCAGTATAAATGCCCCCGAGCAAGTCTACAAAAGAAGGTTACGCTGTTCCTCAGAAACCGAAGTCAGAACAGGGGAAAACAGGACCAACCTGACCAGAGAGGTTCAAAGTTGGGAATCCATATATTGGATTATAATACCCTCACAAACCCAGTTGGGTGTCATGCTTCATTATCTGGGCTGCTCCTCGTCAGGTCGGCGATGCAATACCCAACGGGCTCCCTATAGTAGGGGTACTTTATCTGAGATATTTTTGCAATAGCCGTATGGTGAAGTGGGGCTGAGGGGCCAGAAATGTGTAGATGTGTAAGCTGAGAGTGAATCTAAAATAGGTTTGGGAGTACCAGCAACAGTAGGTCTCCTACCCTAAGTAAAAACAGACAATAAGGAGCTCAACTAAGCTTTATGTCTTAGATTTAAGCATACTTATTGATGAAAAGGTCAACATGTTTCTCGCTCTATGTATAATCTACAGGCGATTCATCAGGACCAGAAGAGTCAAGACTATCTACACCTTAGAATTGGTGACGTGGAAACATACTCACATCAACCACGCAACTACCTATTAGTGTACCCGTCAGTACTGGAACTACCTGTGCGGGGAGAAGAAATATGACATAGGTTACATCAGTATGGTACACGTGTCTATACAGTCTCCTTTCCCTTGTGAAGCTGACTTAGAATTTTAATCAATGAACCGTGGATGCCAATGCATTGAAAACAATTAAAAACAGTTGTGCCACACAGTGAGTGCACAAGGTGAACTAGTGTGACCTACAGCCCTTGTGGCACAAATACAAAGCTGCAGACGTAATCTTTGGGGACTCACCCAATGTTGTAGACTAACTAGGCATCCTCATGTACTAGACAAATTCAGTTAGGAGACAATAGAGAGTGCCAATATTAGTCACATCAAGTAGGTCAATGTAATTATAGTGATGACCCAAACTGTCGGTCTCACTCGCAACTTCTTCAGCACTCAAACATGAAGAGAAAGAAAACTGGGGGCTTTTACTCATAATTAAGTGTAGTAATCTGCGTCTTATGTAATGCATCTCCCTGGTTCTCTGCCTGATGTTCTAGCTATATGATGTCATTTGGAATGTTATGGATGTTTGTACTTGAAGGTGGAGCTGTTGGAGAAGATGGGCTGAGTAGCCAGGAGTCTGCTCCTGGTGGGGCTTATATTAAGACTTACATTGGAATTTACTAAGCTGTAACTTGAAAGATAAACTACAACTTCAAGAGCTGTCTACCAGACTTTATTGATTTCTACATTGGCGACAATTTAAAAGGAAAAGAACTTACGCGTGGAAAAAAGAAGGCTATTTGATGGCTACTGGAACTTAAGGTACTAATATTACTAAAAACATTGAACTATTTAAGCTTTCTGGGACCTGCCCCATCAGTGACCCTGACAACGGTCGCCCTAAATAATTTTAGGTGCCAGATCCACCTGTGTATGAAACTGTAAAGTGTATCTGCAGTCCTGTTTTAAAACTGTGAAGCCCAATGAAGAGGTATGTGCTAAATCAACCTCAAAGTGTTGCAATGGACTGTGATGTAGTGATGTCGGGGGCACATATCGAGCTTCGGTAGGGGCGAAGGTCATGCCCCGGTGTTGAATGCTGACAAGGCTATGGTGTGCCCTGATGAGAAGTGGCTGCACATGGTAGAAAATAATTGGGACAGATGTTGATCACATGCTTTTAAAGAATCATCAAGCCCTGCTGTTAAAAATGTGACAGAGAACAAATGTGGAGAAAACTGCAGTCAACAACAATTTACAGTTTCAACTGTGAGCAATGATTCTCACTTGGGAGGTTACTGTGTGTGGTGGTTTATAGGGAGGTGGATTCCCCCTCTGGTTACTGTGTGTGGTGGTTTATAGGGAGGTGGATTCTCCCTTTACAATTATTTGGGAGGTTACTGCGAGTGTGTGGCAATAGGGAGGTGGATTCCCCCTTGGGAGGTTACTATGTGTGGTGGTTTATAGGGAGGTGGATTTCCACTTTACGAAGAAGTATGTGTTCTCTTATTGGGAGGTTACTGTGTATTAATGCGTGTGTGGTCCTGCATTAGTATGCAGACAGAACATTATAGTATGTGCATTAGAGGATATGTTAATTTCCCTGGTCCTGCAATAGTATGCAGTAGAGGGTGTTCTTGGTAACTGGACGGTATATTATAGTGTGTGCAGTAGAGGGCGTATGGAATTCCCTGGTCCTGCCATTTGTTTAAGTGTATGACTTCTATATTACTACTTTATTACTTACATTACTACATTTACTATGTCATTATTATTATTATTATCATTATTATTACATAAAGAAGGCTGTCTTACTGTTTAATACTTACATTATTACTATTGCATTGGTATTATTATTATTACATAGGGAAGGCTATTTATTTACTTACATTACTATTTTCTCATTATTGCATTGCTTTTACATTATTAATAATACATAAGGAGAGTTTTGCTCATGTTATTATGGTGTTCTTTTACGTTTACTTCTGGAATGTTTATCTTCTCTTCCTATGTTTATATATGTGTATACTATTTCATTTTGTTAAATATTATAATGGGGAAGATGTGTGGTAATCTGCTTATTATGTAATGCATCTCCTTGGCCCTGGTTCTCTGCCTGATGCTCTAGCTATATGATGTCATTTGGAATGTTATGGATGTTTGTACTTGAAGATGGAGCTGTTGGAGAAGATGGGCTGAGCAGCCAGGAGGCTGCTCCTGGTGGGGCTTATATTAAGACTTACATTGGAATTTACTAAGCTGTAACTTGAAGAATAAACTACAACTACAAGAGCTCTCCATCAGACTTCATTGATTCCTACATTAAGGCTCCCGGTTTCCCGTTTAAACGGATTTTTACATGTAAATACAGACGGAAAAATATTTTTCTCTATCTGCATTTATATGTAAAAACGGAAAAATGCCAATAAATCGGTATGGAAGACAAGTCTGTCCGAGCGCAGGCAGGGAGAGGGCTTATCGGATTTCAGCTGAATGAATAGAAAGGTCGATTTTAAGGGGCCATTAGGGCCTCCTTTTGTTTAAGAGTCCTGGCTTGGAGCTGTCCTGGCGGAAGCAGAGGTGCGGCGGAATGCACACCTAAAAGAAATGAAGGGCAAACAAATGGACAAAACTAATCACTTCACAGATACTTGAGAGGCATGCTTTTGACTTTGTTCAGCCCCTAGATTCAAGAGATATTAAACTTTAGTGTGAGATGATCTTCGGAGCCAGCTGCGTGCTGAACCTGTAGTGCAGCTGCTTTTTTCCTGCTTCGTGCCTCTGAGTGTGCACAATATCTGTCTAATGGCATCTGTAGTATTTATACAGATGGGTAAATGGGTTACTGCTTTTAACAAAGAGATCCTTTGGTTACTTGCTGTTAATAAATTGCAAACCTTCAAATATAAGACAGCAAGGCTTACAAAGCCCTTCATAGCTCACTGTCTTATATTAGAAGATTTACAATTTATTAACAGCAAGTAACAAAAGGATCTCTTTGTTAAAAGCAGTAACCCATTTACCCATCTGCATAAATCTATCTGAACCTAAAGCCAAGCGCGTATTGCATTTTTAAATATGAATAAATACTAGCTACAGCATCTTTTTTTGCTCACAACAAAATAAATATGGATAAATACAAAAAAATTACAAAATAATAAATATGGATAAATACAGACGGAAATGTTTAAAAAATAAATAGCATAAAACAGGGTGCCCTACTCATAATCCATGTAGCACACAACTACTAGACCCAACCACCTTTCCAATGTGTGGGTGTATGCTTAACCTGAAAAATGACCTGTGAGGTGAAGAGGTATAGTGCCTGCATGTCTCAGCAAAGTCCCTCGTTAGTCTTGTGAAGTTCGAGGGGAGTTGGTTTTATATTATATCAGGATATAGCGTGTCTGGTCATTCGTTAACGTACGTGCCTATGCGCCAATGTTCCTGCTACTGCCTGCCCGCCGTGCTTGTGTTACATGCTTTGTTTGTACGTATGCGTTTAAGATTAGATAAGGCGTTTTAGTGTCACTGATTCTTCCTCCCCACTCTTAACAAGTAACAGCTTCCCAGCTCCCAGGGTAACAAACATGTAAGCTCTTACGCTCCCAAGAACTAGAGACTGCCGGGTAAGTTGAGAGCCGTCCCATTCTAGAGCAGTTTCAGTCGCTTCAAGTTTATGTCAGCGTATATAACTACCTGCATATGAATGCGGGGATGTCAACGCGGGGGATGCTCAGCAAAATACTTACAAGCGTGCCAGTATCACGTTGTGTCATGACCTACCCACTCCTACTGGGTCCAGGAGGTGCGGTGGTCTGGGACTGTGACTTCTATATTACGTGTCGTGCTGTGGATACCCTTTTGAATAAGACCAAGACGCAGCACCTCACCAGTGCACGTCTGACCGGTTATGAGCTAACTCTCTTTGCACCACATGTCACGATTAAAAGATGTGCCACACTGAATCCAGCCATGTTACTACCCCACCCTTATGAAAATGAGGAAATTGACTTACATGGTTGTATCTTCTGGACGGAGGAAGAGATGAAAAGACGGGTAGACCTGACTGCTGTTCCCTTATCTGACCCCCAAGGGGAACTATATGTCGATGGTTCTTGTTTTAAGTTACCAGATGGCACTACAACTGCAGCATACGCAGTCACATCAATGTGCACAGTTGTTGAGACGCCACAAGTTCCCTAACAGTCGGCTCAAGCTGCAGAGCTTGTTGCCCTTATTCGAGCCTGTGAGTTGAGTGAGTGACTGGCTGTCAATATTTATACTGACAGCCAATATGCCTTCGGAGCCACCCATCATTTTGGGAGGCTCTGTGCAGAGAGAGGGTTCCTCACTTCCCATGGGATGAAGATCCAGCATGGCCCTCTTATACATAGGCTTTTGTCTGCTTTGACACTCCCTGAGAAATTGGCAATTGTGAAGTGCAGCACTCATAAGAGAGTTACTGACAATGTGGGTAAGGGGGCCGCCTATGCAGACCAGACAGCAAAGGAAACAACACGAACAAAGATGAAAAGGATGTTTGTAGCAGGTCCTGCTAGGTGGGTGCCCGAGGTCACCATGTTGAGGATACACTGGAGAATGTTAAGGAATTCCAAAGTGAGGCCACGCTGGAGCAGTGGCGGCTGGTGACATTTAAAAGTGGTAGGGTGTGAAAGTCGAAGACAAATGCTACGTCGCAATACTTTTGAGAAAAAAAGAATGGGCAAATGGAGCATTTAAGGCAAAATTGAGAGCAAGAAGGTTTATAGAGCAAATGTGAATCTGTAGACTTGAAAGAGTTAAACACATTTCAAAACACCCCATATCCTTTGCATTAAATATGTTCAACATTTAAGTTTTTGTGGTGTGCAAATCCGCTTTATAAGCTGTAATGAGCAAGTGAGTCCTGTGGTTCAGGCGTGGTGGTTACCAGAATGAACATGCACGTTCACACCATGTCTGTACTAAGCTGGTTTTACATCTGTCCGCGCATTGACTGGGTGAGTTTTAAGCACTACTTTTATGACTCAGTCCAGTGGTAGGGTTCTGATACATTGCTCTAGACTAGAATTGTATTGGGATCTGTAGCAGAGCAACATCAATGGATATAGGAGTCCAACGACTTCTACGAACGAATCTATTCTACAAATGTAAGAATTTTGAAATGCTGACAGTGTATTGTGAGGAAAACACATGCCCAACCTCGCACAACTATGATATCTTTAGCTGTTCAAAAGCTCACTAAATCAGCTTTTTAAACTGGAAGTGAGACTGAGGTCACTGCCAAAGGCTTTCTCATCACATCATGTAAGGCCCGCAGTACTACCTACTTAAAACAAGTGTTTACACCCCAGCCTGCCAACAATCTGTAATGCTATACCATACATACTGTGAGCCGCTGTCCTCCTGGATAATAAACAGCCAACACGTAGAATACAGCACACCTGCTGCATTCTGATTATCCCCGAAATGAAATCGGAGCTGCATAGTCTAGCTCCTCCACAGCCCACTCCCCCAGCTTCAGACATCCAATCAGGAGGCTACACATCAGTACAAACATGAAGGGAGTCCTCCAGTTGTTGCCACCCACTTCACTTCATCGATGTAGGCCAGCCCTGACCCTTACCATTTATGCCATGATGCTCTGCTGAAAACGCCTGGGCCACAGCATAAGCGCCCCATTTAAAAGTTAACCATTGCTGCTTCTACCGGCCACACCATAATGCTGACATCATTCTCCTCGTGTGTGCCTCAAGGGAGAGTGATAGCCCTTGCCCCGGCCGGCATATGCGCACAAGGACTTGTCTCGCTCCTCAGTTCTTTCCTTAAAAAAACAACAGAATCTATGTTGCAATTAGCATGAAGCAGTGAGCAATTTATTTAAAGCTGCTCCATGGTGTACAATCTCTATTTCCTCTCGGATGATAGTAGGGCAACACCCATTTTGCTCATTAAAACCAGCCGCCCCTGCGCTAGAGGAGTTAGCAATATGGTAAGAAAGCACAGCACCCTGGATGAGGCGGGGTGTTGGACAGATAAGTCAGGCAAACAGAGATGGATGTTACCAGATGCCTATGTTCTTCCCGTAGTCACTATGGCCCACGGGCCAGCTCATGTCAGTGCTAAAGGTATTTGTAAGTTGTTTGACCCTGTATGGCAAAATGATAATATCCCATTTGGTAAAATATTGTATGGTGTGCATAATGCACAATCCCAGATTAGGTACCCCTATGCTACCTGGTAATTTTGCACCTCCCACTTTCTCTTTTGAGGTCCTTCAGATGGACCTCATCCAAATGGATCATTTCAATAATTTGAAAAATGTGTTGGTGATTGTTTGTGCATTCAGTAAATGGGTTGAAGCTTATCCCACAAAAGAAAATACCACCATGGCGACTGCAAAAGTACTCCTGAAGGAGTTATTTCCTCACTTCAGCTTGCCTTGTTTGATCTGGAGTGATAACGGAAGTCATTTTAATGTCAAGGTTATTCAACTAGCTTCCGAGGGACTACATAGCAGACAAAATGTTCATGTTGCAAACCAGCCCCAGTCCACTGGTTTGGTTGAGATGTATAATGGTACTCTCAAACTGAAATTGGCAAAGATTCAGGAGACCACAGGGTTGCAGTGGCCAGATGCTTTACCATTAGCCCGCTTGTCCGCAATAGCACATTCTAGGACAGGATTGTCGCCCTATGAGGTCGTGTTAGGAACCCCGGTAAATGTCTGGAGCAACCGCGCAGGTTTTCTGAAATCGAGTATCTTATAGTGACAGACTACCTGTATGAGTCAACTAAAAATCTGCGTTCTGTTCACCAACAGATACAAGATCCGTTCTGTTCACCAACAGATCCAAGAAGTCTTGGATTCAAGATCCAACACTTCCACCAGTACCCGATGGGCCAGGACATGATTTTCGGCCTGGTGATTTTGTTTTAATAAAGAACTTTCAGTGGAAGAAGAGTTTGGATCCCCAGTGGAAGGGACAGGTCCATGTCATCCTTGCCAATCGCACAGCGGTAAAGGTCACCGGCCGAGATTACTGAATTCATAGTCAGCATTGTTGCAGAGTGCCTCTACCCTTGCCCTATGATCAGTGGGTCAAGGAAGGAATAAGGGACTGGGAGTGGGAGCAAGTCCCACGACTAGGCCCCTTTTCGGATGCCAAGCTCACATGGACCCAAACGGAGGCCCAGAATAATGAGGTACTAAATGCGGCAGTTCCACCGGACATCAAGGCCATTCACGAGCCCCTTTCGACTGGCCCCTCTGCGTCTGAGCCCCTTTTTACTTACCCCTCCATGCCTGGAGTATCTATTATTACAATTTGTGCCCCCAACGGAGGAACAGTGCACCAAAGGAGAAGTCAGATTAGCATGGATGGACTGCGCAAGTTAGGGTGTACTTTGCCTATAGTACCAACGGTAGTTTAGGGAGAGGCGAGATTGGTGCATTGTTCAGACATTGGACAGGATAGATTGAAGGTGCTCCCTTGGAAGGGGGCACATTATCTTGGACGACGTGGGATTCATCGCGAGCTAGGACTGAGCAGCTCAACCACTGGTTCTCAAGAGCTCCAACATTGATGAACAATAGGAGTCTACCAGTGAGGCTCACACGGACACTGGGAACAGTTGCCCCCCACCTTTTTTTGTCATCAGTTCTATTGCATTTCCTTTCCTTTGCTTCACAATGTATCCGTTTGGTCGGCTCATTATTGCAAAAGAACAGCCATTTGTACCTCCGCCCCAGAACGGGGTTGGCCCAAAAAAAGTAAAATTGTTTTTGCATCAATAATTGCAAATGCATTGATATTTGTTTCGGGAATATCTTGGTTCTTGGAGGAAAAGTATTCTGTACTCTCTTTGGTTGGGAGAAAACCTGTTGCCCCCTGAACACATGTTTGTTGCTTTGGCCCCTCACAAAGGGGAGCACCGAAGACTTACACTGATAATGTCTTTATTGTTGGGTCTGTGGAATGCTCCCCTCAGTTACTCACAAAAGTGATAACTTGTTGTCCCCGCCTTTGTCATACCTAGGAAGTTGTGAGGAATGGTTTGAATGGTTTGCCATGGCACACTACCATTTTCACCAGTCCCCTGAGGTTATGACATCTGCTGATTCTCGCACTTTGGTTGATTATATACGTTTTATCATGGGTTTACTCCTATAGGTATGGCAGGTAAAAATATCTCTGGGACATTATCCCCAGACTCCTGTATTTGCAAATATGATTAGGTGAAGAACAATACAAGGCTTTAAATGGAAATGGCCGATTTCGAGAAGTTTAACACCTCTGAGTATTTCCACTCTTTCCAAGATCGTAATGTCAGTAAGGACAAACCAATACCAGTGTCTGTGGTCAGCTCAACACCTGCCTTCTGCACCCAGGGGATGGGGGCAATAGAGGTGGGGGAGAGTAGATGCAAATTCACCTGCCCACTCAGTACGATCAATAGTCCTCCTCTGATCTTACCCCAAACGTCTATTTCAACGGTGTATCCCAAGCTTATGTCTGGCTTCCTAGGGGATGGTCTGGCAGGTGTACGCTCTTTTTTCTTCTACACCCGGTGAATGTTGCTCCGCCAAATTACCATAAAGATCACCAGTTGCAGCGTAGGAGTATATACTTGTCCCGAGTCAGAAGAGCTATTGACACAAAGGATATAGATCAGACAGATACGGTTTGAGGATGCCATGAAGGGTATAGTACCCTTTTGGAGCCCCATGTCTAATAGCCTTAACATTTGTTGGTTAATAAGGGTTGTTGAAGGGGTTATTAATACGACAGCTGGTATACTGGCAAACATCACTGCTGAGCTCCAGGCCACGAGGCTCATTACCTTACGAAACCGGATGGTGTTAGACGTCATCCTTCCTGATCGGGCAAGGGCCTGCCGCGTTATTAGCAGTAGCTGTTGTGTGTACATACCTGACCACGCCCCCAGTGTATATGCTGCCATACAGACATTGCATAGATTCTTATCTGACATTTACCAGGAAAATAGCACTTAGACCCTATCTGGGTGGTTTTGGGACATGTTTACATCCTGGGTTTGGAAGTTCCTGGCTTTCCAAGCTGTGGTCACTGGAATTCTTCTCACATGTTGCCTCTGCATACAATGTCTCCCGTCCTGTTGCTCTTATTGTGCTACCCTTCTCACCTCAAAGCAGAATACTCTAATCTACTCCAAACCACTCCTTTTCACTCCAGTCGACTCTACTCCTCTAAACGCCACACTACTCCACTCTAATTCACTCCAATCCACTCCACTCTAATCCACTCCAAGTGACTCCAATCCACTCTAATCTACCCCACTCTAATCCACTCCATTGCACTCTAATCCATTCCACCCTAATACACTTCACTCCAATCCACTGTAATCCACTCCACTCCAATACACTTCACTCCACTCTATTCCAGTCCACTCCAATCCACCTTAATCCACTCTAATCCACTCCACTCCACTCTGTGCAACTCCACTGTACAACACTCTGACACTCTACTCTACGATACGCTATACCACTCTACGACTCTCTACTCCATGCTACTAACTTTTAGCCATGCTAAACAGCAGCCACACTAGTGTACAACATGGCTAAAACACACTGCCAAAGCCAATAGCTCTCGCACAGGCGAGAACTATTGGCTTTGCCAATGCCTGTTCACCTTGCCTTTGCCTCCCTTAAAACTCTTTTGATACTCTCTACCCAGATTGTGCCAGAAAATATGGAGTATTACTCTGCAGGGCACAGCACAGGACAGACAGTGCAGTCAGCAGCACTTCTGCTCGACTCTCGAGTAGACTCTTGCTATTTTGCACAGCAATTGCTTCAAACAGAATCAGTTATTTTAGCAGTTACCATTTGTTTTTAGCTGAAAGCTTTTAATCTTAAAACTCTGTGCTGTTTGAATTTTATGTGAGGTGGGAGGATGGAATCAAACCCTGAGTGGGGGTATCTGGTGTGAGAACTGGAACTGCCATTTTGTGGAGTGACCGGTCTAATTGTTAATCCTGGGCACCATAAGGAGGGACGCTGTGCAAAAGCGCAGAGGACGCGCACCGCTGGCAAGCCCGTCTGCGCCCTTCAGCATCCCGGAGACGGCTGCCCGCTGGCCTCCCGAACTTAGATTCCTCCTGCGCTACAGTTTAACAAAGCTGCTAGACTTCAGTAAGTGTGTGAGATGTCGCTCCCACTCTGCTCTTTACTCCGATGTAAACACGCTTGCCTGCATATCCTGCAATTGGGCGGGTTTCCTCCCCTACAGGGAGATTAAAGCGGGGAGCGAGGCAAAGCGTACCTCGGGCACCCATGTAGATCAGCCTCACCAGGTGGGTGGCCAGCTTAAGGCTTTACTCCTAAATACCCGGTCCATAAAAAAACATGAGCTACTACTATACGATCGATCTCCTGCTTGACACAAACCCTGACTTAATGTTTCTAACTGAAATGTGGTTTAATGAAGGCTCCAACCCCATCATTGCGAGTGCCATTCCCCGCGGCTACTGGATCATAAGAAAGGATCGGTCAGTGGGTAGAGGGGGTGGTGTCGCCATACTTTCTTTTTTTTCTTGCTCCATATTACCTACAGAGGAAGCAGATAGGGATGAAGATCTCTGCTTTATTTTGTCACGTCTGCACATCAATCTGTTGCAGGTGTACTTATCTATAGTCCTCCCGACCCTGCCGGAAAGTTCATTGAATCAATTAGTCATGTCATTTCTCCCATTGCCACCAAATACAAACATTGCCTGGTGCTAGGAGATTTTAATATCCATATGGACAAATCCGCTGAACAGGAGCCTACTAGGCTGCGGGAATCTCTAGATCTTTTCAATTTGTTCCCTATGTCCACCTTCCCACCCACGAGAAGGGACACACCTTAGATCAGATTTTCTCTAATGCCAAAATAGAAATAGACTCCCATTAGTGTGGTCTGACCATTTTCTCCTAGGTTTTAGAGTCTACAAGGATTCATGTTGCCCTCAATCATAGGGCAAGCCCTGCCCCAGCAGTTTTGGATCTTTTTGCTAGATCACCCCTGAGGCCATGAATGCTGTACTTAGGCAGCACCCGATTCCTTTCAGCGACAATCTTGAGGATGATGTGCTTAGCCTCGAGCACTTACTTGATTGCCGTGCTTTGGAGCTGGTCCCCCACCACTACTTGTGAGTCTAAAGCTGGCCACGCCTCTGTCCCTTGGTTTACAGAAGCCCTTAGAAAGAGCAAAAGTGCCTGTAAACGCTTGGAGAGAGTGTGGGGAATAATTTCAACCCTGAGGACAAAGTTAGCTACAAACAGGCCCTGAAAGCCCACTATAATAAAATTTGTGAGGAAAATAAACATTTTCTCCCTTCTAAAATTGAGTTAGCCGGGAATCAAAGCAAAAAAATCTTTAAAATAGTAAAAGATTTCTCATCTCCTAGTATGGTAGAAAGTCTGTTTACCCCCACTAATGAGTGGATCAACCAGCTTGCGGTTTACTTTCACGATAAAATCAAAATAATTCAAAACTCTTTTGAGACTCAGCCCCTGGCAAATGAAGACATCTCAGGGCCATTACTCCCCGCTAACTCTGTGGACGGTCCTCGTCTTGCCCAGTTTCCTCCGATCCCCCTGGAAAAATCGCTGGAGATATTGAAAACCCTTAAGTCAGGCTCTCCCTCGGATCCATGTCCAGCCAAAGTACTGTCAACCTGATTTTGAATACCTCACTGCACAAGGGGCAGTGCCTGATAGCTAGAAAAACGCCAAAATTCTCCCTCTACTTAAGAAGCCTTTAGAAGATCCTGTGGTGGCCTCTAATTTTAGGCCGATATCACTACTGCCCTTCTTTTCCAAAGTTCTGGAGAAATGTGTAAATTTAGTCTTTACGGAATATGTAGAAGCCAACCCTGTACTCCATCATAGTCAGTCGGATTTCAGAGCTAATTTTAGCACAGAAACAGCCCTACTGGAAGCCTCCGAAGCTATCAAAGAGACACTAGATAAAGGGGGAAAAGCAGTGCTGATACTGTTGGACCGCTCTGCGGCCTTTGATACCGTGCCCTCTTGCAGAGACTCCAGGAGTGCGGCGTTGGCGGCACAGTATTCAAGTGATTTTCTTTCTTCCTTAGAACCGTCAGCAAACAATTTGGTCCCCTCCCTTTTGCGGCCTCCATTCCCTCCATAAAGGTAAGGGTCCCGCAGGGATCTATTTTGAGCCTGTCACTTTTCAATGTCTATATGGCTCCCTTGCGTTCTAGCCGAGGCACACTGCACTAAAAAAGTATCATTTGCAGATGATACTCAATTGCTGTCCACCTGTGACAAGGGCGCCGATTTTAGAGGCGGCGAAATTAACACCTGCTTGACTGAGGTCTTCTTCTGGCTAAGGCGGAACCAATTAAAGTGTAATCCGGAGAAATCTGAGATAATTTTCTTTGGTCCCTCACCATGCGAAGCGTGGCACCAGTGTGGCCTCAGGATGTGTCCCCCGCTGCAGCCTCAGTAAGCACTGTAAAGAACCTAGGAGTCAAGGTAGATGCCAATTTATCTATGAACGCTCAGATCCAGTCGCCGTTACCTGCATTGGCCTGTTAAAAATGTTTTTAAACTTTCTTCCCTTGCTGCCGGTTACGTACAGGAAGACGGTAGTCCAAGCCCTGATTGTATCAAGGCTAGGCTACGTCAACGACTTATACCTTGGCCTACCGGAATACTTATTAAACCGCCTGCAGGTGGTCCAGAATGTGGCGGCTAGAGAAATTCTTATGGCAGGGCCCAGAGCACGAATGTCCATCCATTTGAAGACCCTGCACTGGCTGCCGGTCAGGAAGAGGATTCAATTTAAAGCTCTGGTCCTGGCTTTCAGGGCTCTCCATGATACTGGCGCCTTCTATATTAAGAATAGGATTCAGAACTATGTGCCGCAAAGAGCCCTGAGGTCTTCACTGCAACTTTTAATGACCATCCCCATATTTTCCCGCTCCCGTCTGGGCAGCCACTCCTTTCAAGTGCTGGCCTCCTGTTTATGGAATTATCTGCCATTGTCTCTTAGGCAGGTCCAGGATCTGCCTGCTTTCAGGAAACAACTAAAAACGTGGCTTTTCCAGCAATATTCTTTTGCTTTTCTTTCTGATATAGTGCTGGTGCCTGTCTCGTGCCCCTTTAGCACCGGCACAGTCTGTGGAGTAGCCGTGGGCTGTATAAGTACCTATTTACATTACATTGTAACAATTCTAAGGGGCTGCTGACGACACATAAGTGTTCTAACGGACACATAAATGTCCTAACGGCTAGAGCAGTCGACCTTCAAGCTGGGGAACCAGGTTCGAGTCTCGGGCGGGACGCGCAACATCCTGTGATTCTGGGCAAATCACACAATCTCCCTGTGCCTAACAGAAATGTGTCCGTCTGTAACACAACCAGTGCTCATGCAAAGCGGTCTGATACCTTGGAGTCCGCATTATATAACGCCCCTCCTCCCCCCCCTCCAAATAAAAGTAGATTGGGGCAAGTACCTACAGGGCGCTTTGTTTCGGTCGGGATGGTGTGTTTTAATCCTTTCGGCATCTTTTACCCCTCCTTCTCGTTCTCAGGAAACCTTTTACCAGACTCCCACTCGCAGAGTTGTACCCGAGTCCACAAGCCATACCAATCAATTACGCATTAAAATGTATATTTTATTAGAAAATTGAATATACCTAGAAGTTTATTTTTATGCTTTTAACCAGAAACGACATCTATCCAAAACACCAAATAATGGTGTTCTCTTCCTGATTTAAACGTCGTTAAGATTATTAATCTTGCTAAAAAAATGAGCACAAAACTGAAATGCCATTTTATTGACGAATGCAAAGAGTTAAAGATCCTTAAAAACACTCATAACATTGTAACTTATACGGTCTTCTATGTGTTCCTCTGCTCTGTAAAGCGGTCTGCAGCACTCTGGGCTAATGCTTGCTGTATAATAGTGCTTATAAATAAATACATATAAAAATATTGACTCGGGTAATCTTGTGTGCAACGAATTGTTTTTGAACCATAAATTACGTAAGCATAAACATTATTAATGTGCCTTCTTTAATCCATGTTCCCCCCCGCGGGCGTCTCTCTGCGGCAGGTGCAGCGTGGGGCCGTGTCCTCAATTTGGCCTTTTTCAGGGTGAAGGGCGGGGGCTCTTTGATGGACTCCGCTGACCACTTCAAAAAGATCTGACCACTCTGTCGTGGGGCGAATCCATTGAAGATCCCCACAGGAGATGGGCTGCAGAAATAATACAAACATCTGCTGGCCCTCTCGGGGCACGCCCACTGCCCCCCCAATAATTGTCTCTGTGCTGTCAGCCGGAAAGGCCTGCCCTGCACAGCCCGTCTCCTAACCTTTTCTGAAGTTAATGTGTTTAGTGGGGACCCCCCAAAACAACCGAGAATGATTTGGGGCAGTTATTGTCTCCACTTTAGGGGGCTGGGCGGTCCTGACAGCAAATTAAATATTCTCCTCTAAGGGTCCGTCAGTTCATATGTCAATCAGAGAAGGATGGCGCCATCCAAGTGCAACGTCATAGACAAGCGACTTTCAGAGGAGGGAAAGATAAACATTTGATGTATCAATGCCACTATCACCTGGCGATAAAAGGCCTTTTGCACATGTACATTTAGGCAAGTTGCACTCCTATGCTGGCCACAGGCACTGAGGGCAAGCTGGACATGGAATTGGCCACATTTTGTAATTATGGAGCTAATACACCAGGCCAAGCACTAAAATATGACATTGTGAAGTGTTTAGAAACAGGCACATATGGGGGAGTGGTGGTATATATGGGAAAAAGTACCCCACTGTACAGTGAACGGGTATTGTAAGTGCTAAATGAGCATATTAAAGAATGAGGCCAAAAGTTGACGAGCGTCATTTAAAGTTTGGCTGAGCGTGAGCACCATCGGAAATAACTCCAGCTTTCCCTACTGTATGTAGAGTCAGAGGTAGCGCTTGGGTTACACAGGTGGAGCCTACACTGGTTCTGCCCACATGGACCTTTGACCTAATGGACTATCCGCCACAGGTCCATCAGGTCAAAGTCAAGGCTGTCCCTCCCTTTATCAGAACAGGAATACCGCCACTTATTTTCCCTACCCAGGACTGCCGTGCCAGGTATGGGAGTCCCGGACAGGAAAAACATAAAATGCCCCTCTGCTTAGGGAGAAAGCATCCTTCTGATCAAGTTTAGGTTTTGTTTTGTTTTCAAGAAAAAGGCTCATTGTTTGTGAGCTTGTTTCTTAAAAACAAAAACAAAAAAAAAAACCCTAAGCAGGTACAAAAAATATGGCAGCCATTTAGCAAAGTTTTGTGGCTTAGAGGAGTTGACAACATGGCATCAGGACCATTGTTTTTTTGTATAAGTAAGAAACTCCTGCTTTGAGAGTTTGTTCCTTAAAATAAAAAAATGGGCATAACAAACCTGGCAACCACTCAGCAAAATTCAGTGCCTAATGAGGAGCCTTTGCACCGGCAGCTACACAGATGGAGCAGAAAGCTCCACTTGCCCGGTGGGGATTTCTGGTGGCCAGTTGGTGGTCCACCTGCTCATCTAAATGGCCCAGGTAGCTCCTTTAGAAAGTCAAGGACCTCCGAGATGACTTTCAAGCATTTGTGGTAAGTCGCTTTCAGAAGCAGATGCGTGGTAAAATGCAGGTAGATTCTGATTTATTGTGATGAAGTTCACAGGGTCCTGTGGTTCTGTGAAGTTGGCCGGTCCTGTGCCTTGCTGATTCCCTGCTAGGGCCATTGACACAGGAACAGAGACTTCGCCCTATCCACTGTTCTGCTAGAATGTAAATGTAAATGTATGTATACTTGTAAAGCACACTGTTACCCCATCACTCGTGGCATCCTGGCGCTGTATACCGCTGGGGAACCCGTCCTGGCTTTCCCTGTGAGAGGGCATCCCCAAGGTGAATTCAGGCATCCCCAGCGCTGCTAGGGCCGTTGTGGAGATTAAGCAAGCTATTGCCCAGAGTTGCAGAGTGGGATCCATGGTTAGCATAGGCCCAGAGGCGAGAATGATCGAGTCTGCGGACATTGACCCAAGACCCTGCCGTGTCGGGAATTGAACCCTGGTCCCGGCCCGACCTCTGCTTCAGGGTCTGCCGCTTCTAACCAGTGAGCCACACTTCTCCACAGAGAACCTTCTTTTTTGGATTAGGTAGCTGTTGTGCCCCCCCCCCCCCCTGCTGCATTCTACCCACTATTCCCACCATTTCCTCCTCTCTTCCCAGTGCTCCTCCCACCCCTAGAACCTACTTAATGGAGGCCACAGTGCGTACGTGCCACTAACGCACCAAAGTCAAGCCTGTCTGACCTGGACTGCGCCTTTCGCCAGGATCCCTTACCTCCCTTTTCCCACTATTATACCTCTGACGAGCTTCATCTCCTCGTGAAGAACCACAGAAGGACCCTTTGGCTGCCAGCATTGTCGCTTCACCTGTGACGTCAAGACCCCAGCAAACACCTAGCATCCGACATCCGTCCTGACACCAACACTCCACTGCACCATGCTCAAAGTCCGATCCCTCTGCAAGTATGCCACAGAAATCTGGGACACCTTAACCAAACACTCCCCCGAAGTGATGTTCATCACAGGAGCTTGGCTAACCCCCTCATCTGCGCCAACATCTCCACTGCGACGCCGCCTGGCTACAAGATACTTTACCACGACCGCCTCAGCGGACACAGACACTGCATCAACATCATCCACAAGGACACTCTTCATTGCACTACCTCAGATGACGATAATACGCCAATCACGGAACACCTACATTTTCAGATCAGAGTAGACGCTAAAACTATCATCAGAGGAACCCTTGTCTACAGACCCTGGGGACCCTGTACAAGCTTCTGCAACACTATCCTGGACTCCATCACCCCCCTAGCTACCGACTCCAAACAGTACATCTTTCTGGGTGATCTAATCTTCCACCTTAAAGATCCCAACAACAACATCTTTGCCATCTTTCTGGAGAACATGAACAACATCAGCCGCACTCAGCTAGTCATCACCCCTATGCACATCGCATGTCATCCAGCGACAGAATCAAGTTTCTCCCATGTGACCAAGCTGACCTGGACTGACCACATCATCATCCAATTCACCCTCGCTGGCACACCAGGACCCCCTACAAGACCTCACACCAAGCCCGCCATAACTGGAGCAGAGTCACAGAACCCCTCTAGATCACCACCCTTGAAGAAACCAGGCTCGTCCAGTCCAACACACTCAAACTCAGCATCCAAAACTTCTCCAATTGGATCGCCACCGTTGCCTACACCATTTACCCCATGAAGAACACCACCAGCAATAGACCAGCCAAGCACGCCAGCTGGTTCACTCCTGGACTACTAACCCTCAAGCGCTATTGCAAGAAACGTGAAAGACGCTAGCGCTCCAGCAAGAACCCATCGGACCTCAGCACCTTCAGAGCCCCCCACAACAACTACCACCACCGCTTCAGGGAGGCCAAGAAGGATGCCCTCACCAACGGCATTGAGGCAAGCGTCAACTACGCCATAGAACTCTTCAATCGATTCACCCGAAAGGGTCTCAAGGTGCTGAGGGGGGGAGGTGGAGTGGGGTGCAGCTCCTGGGAGTTCATGGTGATTTGTCGAAGAGCCAGGTCTTGAAGTCCTTCCGGAACTTGGAGAGAGATGGTGTCGGTCAGAGGTGGAGAGGGAGGGTGTTCCCTTTGGCCTTGGTCACGAGGTAGGCGAAGGAGCCCCCACTGTTCTGGTCTTCTTGATGCGTGGTACCGTTGCAAGAGAGAGCTGGGCTGGGCTGAGCAGAGGGATCTTTGAGGAGGCTGGAACGAGAGGCGGTGGTTCATGTAGGCGGGTCCGGTATTTTGGAGTGCTTTGTGAGCGTGGGTGAGAAGCTTGAAGGTGATTCTCTTCTCGACAGGGAGCCAGTGTAGAGTACGTAGGTGTTGGCTGATGTGACGCTGTAGGTTGAGGACTAGTCTGGCAGCGGCATTCTGGACGTTGTGGTGTTTGCAGGCGAGGTTCTTGTTGATCTTGGCGTAGAGTGTGTTGCTGTAGTCTAGTCTGCTGCTGCTGACAGTGTGTGTGATGGTTTTCCTGTGTTTGAGGGGAATTCAATTGAAGTTCTTACGTATAGGTGGAGGGTGTGGCAGCAGGAAGAGGTGACAGCCTTGTTTTGGCAGTCCATTTTGAATTCCGAGTCTAGGATAATTGCAATGTTGCATGCGTGGTTTGTAGGGGAGGGAGGGGTCCCGAGGGCAGGAGGCCACTAGGCGTCGTACCAGTCGTCAGGGTGTGGGCCCATGATGAGTACTTTGGTTTTGTCTGTGTCGAGTTGTAGGCAGCTGTTATTCATTTCCCATGGCGACTTCTTCCATTTATTCCTCAAAGTTGTGTTTGGAGATGTTGGGTTTGTTGGATAGGAAGAGGATGAGTTGGGTGTCGTCTGCGTATGATACGATGTTGAGTCTGTGTAATCTGATGATGGATGCGAGCGGGACATTTAGATGTTGAAAAAGGTGGGTCTGATGGAGGATCCTTGGGAGACTTCGCAGGTGGTCGGTGTGGGTTCCGAGAGGAAAGGTGGGAGTCTGACCTACTGCGTTCTGCCGGAGAGGAAAGAGTGGATCCAGTAGATGGCCTTGTTCCAGATTCCTATGTCGTGGAGTCTGCGGGCTAGGGTGCGGTGTGAGTCTGTTTTGAAGGCTGTGAAGAGGTCCAGGAAAATGAGGACCATAGTCTCTCCAGTCGAAGAGGGAGAGGAAATCGTCTTTCAGGGTGAATAGGGCGGTTTCGGTGCTGTGATTCCTCCTGAAGCCTTATTGGGAGGAGTCAATGATGTTGTTTTCTTCTATGAAGGAGGCAAGTTGACTGTTGACTGCTTTTTCAAAGGCTTTTTCCCTATACTGGAGTAGGGAGATCGGTCTGAAGTTCTAGAGGTCAGTGAGGTCAGCCAAGGGTTTTTTCAGGGGGGGGGGGGGGTTGATCTTGGATTGTTTCCAGTTGTCTGGGTGGTCTCGAAGGAGAGGTTGATGATTCGTCGAAGCTCGGAGGCGATGAGGTCTGTGGCTCTGTGGTAGAGTGGTGGGGGCAGGTGTCTGTGGGGGTCCCGGAGTGAGTTGACTTCATAGTCTTCAACATTGTGAGAGAGGATAACATACACAACTCACATGACGTGTGATACTTATATATCCATAGTTTGTCCTGGAAGCTTGAAAATTATTTACTTTCATTGTGTGTAATTCTAATAGCGTAACCTATGCAAAAATATGTAGGTTATGTTTTTTGTAATACCATTTTCCAGATTTTTCAAACTATCCTACAACACTTTGTGAATTGTGAAGACTAAGAACAGAAGTAAGTTAGAGGATTTTTTAGACTAAAGTGACTTGTAAGCCTAGATTTCACCTTTGTGATTTTCCCCTTTGTTTGAAAGTAACGATTGACATTATTAGTATCATATGAACTTTACAAATGATTTGAAACCTTTAGTTCAAAATATGTTTTATAAAAAACATTTAAAACTGTTATCAAACTTTATGGTTTTGAAGTGGTACTAACACTGCCGTTGCCCTCTTCTGGGCTATATTTCAACTTGTCACACATACCTTTATAACTCGAGTCCTAGTCAACGTGTCTGCTTAAGGCCAAGTCAAGGTAATGTTGCCATATGAAAATGGTCAGAATTCAAATTTTGTATTATTTCTTCAAATTTAAAATTTTGAGAATACTGTTTTTCAAAGTGAATTTTTCAAAAGTATGTTCCTACTACATTTCTATTAAGGCAAAAGCAATATTAAAGTTAAATTACATGATCACTATTTTATTGAAAACTAGTCCATGCTAATTGAGCATATACAGTATGTGTATCATGCAGTGTGACGTCTGGTTAGGACGCCCATTGTTCTTGTATGCAAAGACAACCTTTTGATAGTAGGACAACCCATGAAACAATGCACTTTAAACACAAAGAGAGTTAAGCAAGGCAGATGGGTCACTTTGTGGTTACTTTCTTGCAAACTTTAACCCAGTTTGCAGTAATCATTTATGTGACCAACAGTCGTTTATTAATGATTGATGTATAGAATAGTGCAATGCGTGTCCCTACACCCCACGGTCTTAACCAATCCAGTATCTCCAAACAATTTAGCGCTATCTATTTCAATGCGCGCTCTAGCCCAAAACACTCAGTAGAGATATGGAGCCTCATAGATCTGGCAGCCCCAGACATTTGTTTTGTCACGGAAACTTGGCTGCACGAACATGCCTCCCCAGATGTGCACACTGCCTCTCCTCCTCAGTACAAGATAATCAGAATGGACAGGAAAGAGACAAGAGGCGGAGGTCTACTAATAGCATCCACTGAAGATGTGAATATCACTGCCTTAGAAACCATGATCTCAGGCCACATAGAACTATGTATCTTTAAGATAGAAGGCCTATCCAGTGGAACCTGGAGAGGGGCCTTAACATATCGACCCCTTGGCCCCAAAAGTGACTTATTGCGCCGCATGTATTGGCCTCTGATAACTTTTTCGCAACTACCATGCTGAGACACTATCAAACTTAGACACTGACCAGCTGATTACCAATATGAATACTCTTGGACTTGTCCAGCTCGTCACTGGCCCTACCCGCGATGCCGGTCATACATTTGACCTTCTTTTTACTAATTTCCCAGGAATCACAGTTGAACCCCCAGCCCCACTACTATGGTCAGACCACCATCTAATAAAATTTGTTATTTCAACCAATATGACCAAAAACAACCACAAAAATGAATTAATACTGTGTAGGTCATGGCGCAAAGTGACTCCGTCTCTTTTCTCAAAACCTTTCTGCCTCGATCATCCAGGTCAAGATGTCAGTGTAAACCAAATGGCATCTGACTTTGATAAAGCCAACTTGACCGCGCTGGACAAAATTGCCCCCCTCACCCAGGTTAAAATCAATCCCAGGACGGCCTCCTCGTTCACAGAACAATTAAAGATAACAAAGCTCTCGTGTAGAACTGCAGAGCGAAAGTGGCAAAAAAGCAAAAACATGGCCGACGGTGAAACATATAAAAACATCTATCATTGTTATATGACCGACATCAAACAGGCAAAAAAATGATTTCTCTTAAATCAGATAAATCAGGCAGAAAATGACTGAAAGAATTTACGACCCCTATCAATCAGACACCGATCCCCAATTCTCAAGATTGTACCGATTCCCTTTCCAAATTTTTTGAAGATAAAATCACAACAATCCATCATTCTTTCCCACCATAACACAATAACACACATTCTGAAGATGTGGCTAGTATTTCTTCTGATCCCCCTCATATTCTAAACAAATTTGTTCAATGCGACATTAAGTCAGTCACTACTGTCATGCAGAAGATAAAATCAGGTTCTCCCACAGACCCAGTACCTCCAAAATTTCTCCCCACTATTGCACCGGTACTATTAGAAAGTTTAACAGGTTTATTTAATAACTCACTCTCAGAGGCCGATTTTCCTAAAATGTGGAAAGCAGCTAGGGTCAGACCTATCTTAAAAAAAACACAGCTGACCCAAAACTGCTCCTAAACTACTGCCCTATTTCTTTACTTCCCTACTTCGGGAAAATGTTGGAATCTCTCATAAACCAACAGCTTGTTGATCATCTTGAGAGCCATGGACTGTTAGATCCCTCACAGTCCGGTTTTAGGGCGGCACACAGTACAGAAGCATTGGTCGAGGTAACAGACAACATTAGGCTGGCTTTGGACAAACACCAGTCTGCCATTCTCATCCTGCTCGACTTGTCCGCCGCCTTGGACACCTTCTCCCATAGCATTTTAGAACATCGGCTCTGGGAGATTGGTGTCAGGGGGAACACTCTCAAGTGGTTCAAGAGCTACCTAACCGACCGAGTAACAACAGTCAAACGGGTAACATCATCTCATGTGAGAGACCGGTCGAGATGGGAGTGCCACAGGGCTCTATTTTGAGCCCGACTCTTTTCAACCTGTATATGATGCCGCTGGCCAAGGTGATCAGATCTTACGGCTTCGATGTCATATCCTGTGTGGATGACATGCAGATTCTGATCACTCTTGGTCCAGACTCCGCAGAAACAAAGCAGTGTTTAAAAAAATGCATGTCCCAATCCACAGGTCGATGAGTTCCAACCACCTCCAACTGAACGGAGGCAAGTCAGAGATCATGCTTTTCGGTAAGGCTCAGGAGCACTGGTCCCACGACTGGTGGCCACCTAACCTTTGCCCTCGTCCAATCTCCAAACCAACGGTACAAAACCTAGGTTTTTACATGGATAACAAATTGTCCATGAAAAGCCAGATCAACCACATCATCTGCACTTGTTTCGGAGTGATGTGCAGCCTATTGCTGCCATTTAGCACTTTTCCGGATATCTCATGGAAGCTACTTTTAGCGCCAGGATGCTCCTTCCAGAGCGACAGTTTTGCGCTCTATAAATACCTGTTTACATTACATTACATTACATGAAAGGTCTTCAAAAGGATTCCTATTGAGGCTAGAAAACTATTAGTCCAGGGATTTATAATAAATCGAATGGACTATGAAAATGCCCTACCGTTCTCAATAAATGAAAACCTTTTAAATAGACTTCAAATTTTGCAGAACACTGCGGCTAGGTTGGTCTTAAATCTTCGGCCTAGATCTTCCCCCACTCCTTGCCTATGATCCCTGCATTAGCTCCCGGTGAGAAAACAAATTCTCTTCAAGATCCTTTGTCTGACACACAAGCATATGTATGGCAAAGGCCCGAGATACTGGTCCAAAAAACTATGTTGGTACCAGCCATGTAGGGTGATCATTGCTTACCCCTCTTAAATTTGCACCACCAGAAAAGGAGGCAGGTCTTTCTCCTTTCTCACCCCAGCTTCATGGAACAAAATTACTTCAAACTTACATATCATCCTTGACCATAACTGCTTTCAAAAGAAGCTGAAGTCGTGGCTATTTGACAACTAAGGGCCTCATTAGGATGGCGGACGGACCTGCGTCCGTCCGCCACCCCGAGGTGGAGGGACCGTCCACAGGGGCAGCGGCGGTCCCTCTGTGCAAATTAGGATGTGACCGCCACCCTGGCGGTCACATCCCGTATCTGTAACCTTGCGGCGGGTGCTGCTTGAAGCAGCGCCCACCGCAAGGTTAAAATTGCATGCTTTGCATATGCATGCACAAAGGGACAGGCACCGCGCTGTGCACGCTGCTTTGTGCATGCATATTCAGGGGGGTACCTATGGTACCCCCCATGTGCACCCCCCAACACCCTGGGGGCCCGCAATGGGCCCCCAGAAGCAAAGGTCCACATGCTTTTCCACGGCGGAAAATCCGCCGCGGAAAAGCATGTTTCCTCACCCTTCGTAATTTGGCTGGCGGTGTCTTGCAGACACCGCCACCAAATTGCGGACAACATCCCGCGGATCAGCGGCAGACGGACTTGCCGTCCGCCGCTGATCCCACCGCCATCCTAATGTGGCTGGTGGTGTTTTGAAGGTCCGCAGCGGTGAATCCGCATCCTCCGGGCCGGCGGTGGCTTCCGCCGGCCCGGAGGATGCGGATTCACCACCATCCTAATCGACCCCTAAGTTAGCATCTCCATTCAGAGTCGTCTGCAAGCTCCATGAGACTCTTTGAGCGATGTGTGCGCCATACAAATGTCCCTGATTTGATTTGATTTGACAATTAAAAAAATTATGTATAGAATAGGTAGGTACAAGTGACATCAGTTCTGAGTAGATTTAATAATAATGCACTTTCAACATATTATTACTATTGGGGCTCCTAGTTTCATACTAGTTCCGTTTTTGGACGTTTCCCTCAGTATTGAGCCATAATTCTTGATTTTATTATTTTATTGGTATTGTTTCAAATTTATTGACTGGTGAACGAACAAAGAAGTTGCTATTTTAAACTCTCTGTGCGATTTCTAGCCATATACATTTAAAATACAGCACCTGAAAGAACTAGCGCTGCAGCTCTAGCTCATGCACATCTGCAGCTACTTTAGCTTCAATAAGAAATACCTTTCTTTGTTCAACTTTCTGTGATGTCAATATGCACAGTTGTGGCTTGGCATCCATGTCTGACAAGTTTGAGAGACACTCATTTCCGATTCTTTCCGCTTCTAAAGATTAACATTTTCTAAGGGAACCACATTGTTTTCTGCTTGTGTTTGTATGCACAAATCAATAAACACGAAACAATGCTAGCCTTAATAATAATTGACATACAACCATGATGGCACCTGCATGCCAAGTGCCAATGAGTAACAAAGTGATCAAGTCAAAATGATTGGTGACAATAATATATGATTCATATTGGATCTGGCCTTCTCTGCAGAGTCACCCCCAAACCTTTTGCCTTCAGCCCTCCAGTATTGCAGAATATTTTTTTTTGTCATTCAGACTCTGTGCTAACCAGTACTAAAGTGTGCGTACTCTCTCCTTTAAATATGGTAAAATTGGCACACATCTAATTGGCACACTTAATTTGCTTGTAAGTCCCTAGTAAAGTGGTACCACATGTACCCAGGATCTGTAAATTAAATGCAGCTAGTGGGCCTGCAGCACTTATTGTGCCACTCACTTAAGTAGACGTATAAAACATGTCTCAGGCCTGCCAATGCAGCATGTGTATAGTTTTAAACTGCCACTTCGACTTGACAAAAGAAACCTTTTGCCAGGCCTAAATCTTCCTTTTTAATACATATAAGTTATATCGTTTAGGCCTTAAACAGCCTATAGGGTAGGGTGAAATGAATTTGAAATGTTGGATATTTACTTTTAGGTTTTACATTTCCTGGTAGATAAAAACTCTGAAATTCGTTTTTCACTATTGTAAGGCTTACCTATCCTATGGGATAGCATTGGGTTGCCTTATTACATTTAATAAGTGATACCTTTTGATGGGAGCAGGTAGGAATGTCAAGTTTGGTCTTAAATGAATTGTAATTTAAACCCCTCTGTGATAGTAAAATCGGATTTAATTCACAATTCTGAAAATTCCACTTTTTTAGAAATCTGGCATTTTCTTGTCATAACCATTTTGTGCCCGCAGCTTGTCCTAGGTCACATCACTAGGTGTAGTTGGCAGTTGGCCTTTGTGTATCACTCCCAGACAGTGTTACAAAGGGGGGACTGGGTGTTGGCAGGCTGGGCTGCCCTGACCTAGTGGGAGAGGCATAGCTGCCACCTACCATTCTTGCACTTCAAAGTGGCTGCCTCAGCACTCTCACAAAGGGCTTCACTGTAGCATATGGTCACCCCGGCCTCTCTCAGCGAGGGCAGGACAAGAAAGGACATTCCAGAACCAGATGTGGGGGGATGTCTAGACATTTCTCCCTCTTTAAAGCTGCCACCATGTATAAATATTGGACTCTCAACCCAATTCTTCAAATCACGCCTGGACCTGTGGAAGACTCAGAAGGACTGCTCTGCTACCCTTCTGTTGGAAGGACTGTCATGCTGCCCTGGTGCAAGAATGACTACCCTAGACGGGCTCCTTGAATATAGAACCTCCAGAGTGACTCCAAGGGTTAGCTGACTGGCCTCCTGTTCTGAGCTAATGGGACATATTAAGCCCCAAAGACCTGCCCTGCATCTGCCCAGCTGCAAACACAAAAACTGGACCTGCCTGTACTTTGATGCTATCTCCTGCTGGAGTGAGTCCTGGTCCCCAAGAGATGCCCCCAGGAACTAGAACCCTGGCCGGCGTCCGAGTGTACTCCTCCTGACCCAACTGTGGGTTTCTCCAGAACCTATGCAGCACAACGTATCTCAACACAGGACCTCACAACGCAGCACCTCACAGCTCCTGATCAGCGTTCTCATTGGAACCGTTCAGGACCTCGCATCGCAGCATCTCGCAGCTCCTGATTGGTAGCCTCATTGGGGCGGACGCATCTCGATGCAACTCGGCGCAGTGCAACACAGGACCTCGCATCTCTATTCAAGTACAACAAAGTACGTTGTCCAGAGGGCCAAATTCGGTCCTCTACATGGCCCATGCTCCATCGCAGGTGGCTTGAACTTGTGACCATATCTTGTCCTTTCTCGACCAGATAACCACAGTTGGTACCACTTTTTCCTAAGACTTTGAAATTGCAGATCTCTAGTTCCACTGATTTGGCATTTGTTGTTCTGATATCATTTTTTTAATTACATTTAACTCTATTTTTCTAAATTGTTGTGGGGTCTTTCTTGTGTTGTCACCTTATTGCTGTTTGACTGCTGCATAAATACTTTACACATTACCTCTAAATTAAGTCTGTATGCTTTTGTGCCAAGCTACCACAGGGTAAAGCCAAGGTTAATCTGGTGACTTTTTGTGGTTCACCCTGACGAAGATTGTGATTGTATTGCAATTGCATTGTTGCTTGAGAAGGGTTCCCCCTCCCTCAAAAAATAACCACATTTCTCACAATTCTAGTTTTCGATCCTCCTCAGTTTATCCTGACTGCCACAGTCTGCAGGCTAGGCAGGATCCTCCCTATTCGGCTCAAGTTGGGCAACACCGTAGCATCAATTCCTGGCAGGGGTGGACATTTAATTGATGAATAACAAACTAGATCTAATTACAACATATTTTTAAATAAAGTGTTTTTTTTGCCATTTCTAAAATTCTGATGATGATTATATTTATTAATATTCTTAGCCACAATGAAGAAAATGTCAGCTAATTTCATGTGCAACTTGAATATGGTCACCTGTTCCAATTCGTATTTTGACCTAACCTGTATAAATTCTCTTGATGTTTATGCTTATGCCCATGCCCAAAAATCAATAGGCCAAAATTAAGTCTTGACAAACCATTTGCACGTTTGGAGCCTCCTCCCTTTGTACAACACAACTGGAAGACACTTTAACTAACAATGATAATCAGCTGAAGAGTTGAGGGGAGTGACTCGACACCAACTCTGATGGCTTCCAGACCTGGTGCATGGCTGACCATGCCCGTGGTGGCTCCTTGGGTACCATGCAGTGGAATAATGTCTTTGCACTAGCGTAAACATGGTACATGCAGATTCTATGTTTCTTTTTCTGTGTGTACATGATCAGAAGCGAAGAAATAGATGTTATCCCTTTTTAATGTGAAAGACAGGACTGAGTTTGAGGCATGATCAGTTTGTTACATTGCTTTAAATGAATAGCAAAATGTAGTTCAAAATCTATCAAAATATTTATTCACTTTACTATTCATTTAACGTATTTTAAAGCAATAGATATTTTACATGTAGTTTCTTTAATTTGATTTTTGTTCTGGTGCAATAAATCTTGCTTGTGGGATTGAAGCAAAATCATTTTGGCCCAACAGCAACATGGTGCAAAATGTTTTTTGTGGTTTTTTTTTGCACCTGTTAAATTTCTGTAATAAGGCCTGAGCAGTGGCCTTAAAATGGTTGACTCGGTTACAGTAGTCCTGTTCAATCTTCAAATCTCCTGACAAGTGGCTGAGTTTTTTTCTTCCCTTGAGCTCTCACCTTGAGGGTGAAATCTGCCACTAACTCCCTAAGGCAGCCCCCACCCGCCCCTCTCCACAGCCTGTTTTTCTGCACCCACACACGCGCTGAGAGAGTTTATAGGTTGATGACACTTGACAAGGCCTAACAGAGGATAACGCACAGAAACAATTTCGTTCAGCAATAAATATCACAGGAGTAACGCAAACAGACGACGGTGAATCGCAGCGAATATAACGAAATCGATATTTTGTGACAAATGGGTAATGTAGCTTGAAATGAAGCAGAGAAATGTAATTTATTGTCAAAAGGGAACATAGACGGAATTTATTCTGGTTATCGGCGCTCAGACCCCATTCAGAGACAAAGAAACGTAGGCTGTGGTAGCGGGTGCAGTCCGGTCTCTATATGATATTAAAGGCTCCACTGGCCTCCGGCTATTTAGGGTGACCAACGCCTTCCAAGTCATTACGAACGCTGTTTACAGTCCTGATCTTTTCTGTGATAGCCTAATGCATTCTGGGTGTTGTATTCTTGGTTTTTACCATTTTTGAACTAATTAGCCTTAAACACTTGTCAGTTATTTATAGATGGAAGGTTCAATCCTGGAGGCAGTGTTGTAATAACCTGGAGTTAGTCGCCCTACTTTCAGTCTGAAGTCATTCAGAGCCTGGACTAGGAGGCAGGGACCACCTTGTACATCCTCTCATGTCCTTCTTGGACTCACTCTAGCTCATCAGATTGTAGCTCCTCGGGGTGTGCTTCTGTCCAGGTTACTGTGCGGCATACACTCAGTCTCTGCAGGTTACAGTGCAGCATCCACTCAGTCTCTGCAGGTTACAGTGCAGCATACACACTGTCTCTGCAGATTACAGTGCGGCATGCACTCAGTCTCGGCAGATTACAATGCGGCATGCACTCTGTCTCTGCAGGTTACAGTGCGGCATACACACTCTCTCTGCAGGTTACAGTGCGGCATACACTCAGTCTCTGTAGGTTACAGTGTGGCATACACTCAGTCTCTGCAGGTTACACTGTGGCATACACTCAGTCTCTGCAGGTTACAGTGTGGCAAACAGTCAGGCCCTCATTTATGAGGCCTTGCGTCAGTTTTGCGCTGCGGATGCGTCACTTTTTGTGACACATCTGCGGCGTAAAACATGCGCCTTGTTGCGCCATATTTAAAAAGTGACGCATCTAGGTAGATGCGTCACTTTTTAAACCCCTGCGCCACATTATACCTGCGTCAGGTATAATGTATGCAGAGGGGGCGTTCCCCCGCAAAAAGCCTCGTAATAGTGACGCAGTGAAATCTATGAGATTTCACTGCGTCACTTTTAGGATACGGTTGCGTCAAAATCTTGCGCCTGCCTCACAGCAGGCGCAAGACTGACGCAAGCCCTTTCACATGGGGCTTTCCCCATGTGAAAGGACGCATTGCTGGAGATGCGTCACTTTTGTGACACACTCCAGCAATGCGTCACTTTTGCGCTTACAGATGCGTCAGAAATACTGACGTATCTGTAAGTCCTTGCGACATGATGCGTCATACATTAAATATGACGCATCATTGGTGTCGCAAGGAGTGCGCAGTGAAAAGTGACGCATCGCTGTTTTCACGCAGCGATGCGTCACTTTTCATAAATGAGGGCCTCAGTCTCTGCAGGTTACAGTACGGCATATACTCAGTCTCTGAAGGTTACAGTGCGGCATGCACTCAGTCTCTGCAGGTTACAGTGCGGCATTCACTCAGTCTCTGCAGGTTACAGTGCGGCATACACACTCTCTCTGCAGGTTACAGTACGGCATATACTCAGTCTCTGAAGGTTACAGTGCGGCATACACACTGTCTCTGCAGGTTACAGTGCTGCATGCACTCAGTCTCTGCAGGTTACAGTGCAGCATGCACTCAGTCTCTGCAGGTTACAGTGCGGCATACACACTCTCTCTGCAGGTTACAGTTTGGCATGCACTCAGTCTCTGTAGGTTACAGTTTGGCATGCACTCAGTCTCTGCAGGGTACAGTGCAGCATATACTCAGTCTCTGCAAGTCACAATGTGGCTTGCACTCAGTCTCTGCAGGTTACAGTGCAGCATACACTCAGTCTCTGCAGGTTACAGTGCGGCATACACACTGTCTCTGCAGGTTACAGTGCGGCATGCACTCAGTCTCTGCAGGTTACAGTGCAGCATGCACTCAGTCTCTGCAGGTTACAGTGCGGCATACACACTCTCTCTGCAGGTTACAGTTTGGCATGCACTCAGTCTCTGTAGGTTACAGTGCGGCATACACTCAGTCTCTGCAGGTTACAGTGCGGCATGCACACTGTCTCTGTAGGTTACAGTGTGGCATACACTCAGTCTCTGCAGGTTACAGTGTGGCATACACTCAGTCTCTGCAGGTTACAGTACGGCATATACTCAGTTTCTGCAGGTTACAGTACAGAATGCATTTCCAAACTTGGTTGGGCGCTCTGTCCAGGTCTCTTTATAGCAGCGCACTGGAGCGGTCAGAGTATTTGACTTTAGTGCTGGGACACTCCTTTTTTCGAGTAGCTGTGTGCTTTATAAGCTTCTTTATGATTGTTACTATTATAATTGCATACTCTTGGTGTATTCACTGACCAGTTTGCAATAAGGAGGCGTTCAACTTCTTAGCCGTTCTACGCTCAAGTTATGGTGCAGTCTACTGTCAGTCTTTGGACATGCCCTTTGACCTGCTCAGAAAACATGCAGAGAGGCTGAATTATGGAGTAGGGTATCCTAGGCAGAGAACAGACTGAATGTATGCTGCACTGCAAACTGTTCAAAGAAAACTACATAGATACTGCCCACCACCCACACAAATGATGAGCCGATCCTGGGTCGCATTGGCGAGCTTGATGATGCACTGGACTGCCAAATGCAATTTGTGCATGCATGTTCATGGCTTTTCTAGAGCACAACCCTAGCCAAAAGGCACTGTAGAGCTGTACATGGTCAAAGACAAGCATAAAGTCAATGCATAATAGAAGAGGAACCTGGGCTGTGGACGGTTAGCGCAATGTGAAGTGTTCTTTTCCTAAATTGGAGCAGCATTGGGGAGGTCCTGATGGATAAGCGGATGTTGTTACAGATCCTGGTGCAAGGGTGGAACAGGCATGCTGTCTTGTTTTTTCTTAGTCTGTAGTCTAATGGTGTTCTGGTAGTGGGTGTGCTGAGAAACACCAGAGATGGTGAGCTGGTCTGCAAGATAACCTTGGGTGCTGTTCATGATGGTGTTATAAATAAGGCCACTTGTTTTGAAGATGGTGCAAGCCGGCAATGGGAGCAAGTGGAGTTTCATCAGCATGGGGTGGAGGGATCATATTCCTTCAGGCCCTGGATGAGTTAGGCAGTGGTGAGTAGGATGCCCCTTAGGAGTGTCACTGTGGAGTCTGGGAGGACATGGAGTAAGGTATTAGTAGCATCCAAATGCAAGACTAAGAGGGCTTGAATAGCAGTTCTGAAGTTGCTTTCTGGAAGAAACAGTTGGAGTTCCTTTAGAAGAGAGAGATCTGGTGCCAGACTAACTTTATGTTTTTTGGCTTGGTCTTCCTTGAGGGAGAGGTTGGTGTCCAAGGTTAAACCAAGTGACTTAGCATTAGGTGAAAGTTGGAATTCGAAGCTCTCACGGTTCATGCCATTCAGCCAGGTTAAATTTTGTTTTCAAATTACTGCAATTCTGGCTTGGTTGGGTTTAGCTTCAGGTAAGCTCTGTACCTCCAGGACTGGATGATGTGCAAGCGGTGTTTGAGGCATTGAGTGTCTGAAGCACAGGAGACTTTTTTTTGTTAAAGATATTTTTATTGAGAGAATAGAAAGATAGAAAAAACAGAAGAGAGAAGGGGAGAAAGCACATGAATTACAAATCAGAGAAGTGCCCACACAGGGGCCAATGCAAAAGGCCGAGCTGCAGTAACTGTAATGAAGGGCCGAACAGCGTCATCAGTCAGGGCAGGAAAAAAGAGTTCAAATAGAGTACAAAAATCTGCCCGAAAGAATGTCAAGCCCCCCGAAAAACCGGAGGGGAAGCCCGCACTGACATCGGGCACGGCTGTCCCAATCAAAGGCTTAGTCAACCAAGTCCATGTGCGCCTCCAAGCGGATCGGCCAGAAGGAAGACAACGCTGCAAGGAAGATCATCCAAAGTTCAAATCGTCCCCATCCCCCTCCAGAAAAGAAAAACAAACCAAACACCCCCCCCCCCAGAGGCTCCAAGCTCCCCGGTGCATCCTACCCCCCCTTTGGTGGCAGCCGGACAACAACCATTCGCACAAGCACAGTTCACACCTGAAACAGATGTAGGGCATGTATGGTGGGCGGGCAAACCGCCGACGGCAACCCTCTAGAGAGAAAGCGGACCAAGTTCTTAAAGTTATTTCTGAAAATGTCCGCCATACGCTCCACACTCAGCAACCTCCATAACCTAGCGAACCAAAGGGAAAGAGCTGGGGCCTCCCTCTTTTTCCATGCAGCAGCCAGAGTCAATTTGGCCGCTCCCAAACAAAGCCAAAGGATGTGCTTGTCAGCCCTGGTTTGGTGCTCCAGAAGCGGGTCCCGAAGGCCCAGGAGTACAAAGCCAATGGAATCTGGAAGCGGGTAGCCCAGGATCTCCTTAATATGAGACAGAATCTCCTCCCAGTAGGGGCGTATGATGGGGCAATCCCACCAGATATGGCGAAAGTCTCCCAGGAGACCACAGCCTCGCCAACATCTGTCAGACGCGGAAGGAAAAATCTTTTTTAGCCGGGTCGGATACAGATACCAATCTAACATGGTCTTCATATGTGCCTCTCGCAGATCAACAGAATGATTAAATTTGTGCAGATCTCGCCAAAGATGAGACCACTCTTCGTCGGAGATATCCCGCCCCAGGTGCTCCTCCCACAAACCCATGTATCTAGGTCGGGGTGAGATAGCCGTGGTTAACAGTAAATCATAGAGGAAGGAAATCACCCCCTTCATAGATGATGTGCGTGTGATGTAAGATTCGAAATCCGTGGGAGGCCTCGTCGCGGCGTCCCGCACCTCAGGAGACAGCGCCCAATGCAGCAGCTGGGTGTGCCGGTAGTGCTCAGTAGGTGGCACTCCATAGTCACGCATGCAATTTTGGAAGGTGAGCGGCTCATAGCCATGAAACAAATGTGTAAGAGCGTGGCAGCCCCCCGCCTTCCACCCATCAAAGGGCCCTTCAACAAGAGCCGGCGGAAATGCTGGATTAAAATGAATAGGTGTGAAGGGGGAAGGAAAGGAGGTCCATCTGTCGTCACTAGAGACCGAATCCCAGACCTTCAGAGTGGTGCTCGTAGGGGTGCTAATGTATGCGTTGCAAGGCCGATCCCCCTTCGCCTTCCAAACTAGATCCCATATAGAACGCCCCGCCACACTTCTATCCATATGCAGCCAGTGCTTCTCCGACTCCATTTGGGTCCATTCAGCCAGCACCCGGAGTTGTGCCGCTTTGTAGTAAAGAAGCATGTCTGGAAGACCAGCCCCGCCCTTCCTCAACGGGCTGTGTAGCGTAAGAAAGGAGAGCCTAGCGCGGCCCCCTTGCCAGATGTAACGCAGCACCATAGTCTTTAGGCGTCGAAAAAAAAACCCGTCCAAGGTAATGGGGAGGGCTTGGAACAGATAAAGAAGCTTGGGGAGCAGCGTCATTTTGACAGCATGCACACGTCCCAGCCAAGAGATAAACATAGGCTTACAGCGATTCAGCTCAGCCTGTATCTGAGTCAGCAGAGGAGGAAAGTTGGCTGCATGCAAGGTGGCGATGGAGGAGGTCAGCCGGACCCCGAGATATTGTATGGAGGAGCTAGACCAGGACAGGGGCGTAAGCGGTCGAATGCGCTCTACCTCAGAGGGTGGAAGCGTGAGATTGAGAATGTATGATTTGCCGGGATTCACCCGAAAACCCGCCACTGCTTCGAACTGGGACAGCACGTCCTGCACCCGCGGGAGGGAAGTCCCGGGGTCAGCTAGCGATAAAAGGACATCATCAGCAAACAAAGATATTTTGTGCTGTTCCCCCGAAAAGGGAAGGCCCACAATATCTGGGTCCTCTCGAACCCTAATGGCGAGAGGCTCAATGCTGAGCGCAAAAAGTAAGGGAGATAGGGGGCAGCCCTGCCGTGTGCCTCGGGAATGAGCAAAAAAGGGTGAGACGTGGCCATTCATCATAACTCTCGAGCGCGGGCCATGATAATTGGCCCGAAGCATATCTATAAATTTGGGAGAAAAGCCAAAAGCCTGTAGAGTACCAAAGAGAAAGTCCCAGTCCACCCGATCGAACGCCTTTTCAGCATCCAGGCCTAGCAGAGCAGCTGGAATCTTAAAGCGCTCAGCCTTCTCGATCAGATGGATCAACCGTCTGGTGTTATCATGGGTCTGGCGACCCTTTATAAAGCCCGATTGATCCGGATGGATGAGGGCAGGCATAAGGTCCTTGAGTCGGGTGGCCAGGATAGACGAATACAGTTTGGCATCAACATTCAATAGGGCTATGGGCCGGTACGATTCACATTTAGAGGGGTCTTTCCCCGCCTTGGGAATGATCGAAATCATAGCCTCCGCCATAGTACCCAAAGTATGGCCCGCCTCCCTCATGTTGTTGAAAAGAGTCACCAATTGGTCACCCAACTCGGATGCGAAAGTCTGATAGAAGGAAGCCGTATAGCCGTCCGGGCCCGGGGCCTTTTGCGGTTTGAGGGATCGGATGGCTGACAGCACTTCCTCCCTAGTAAAGGGGGCCTCCAAGAGCTCGTTCTATTCCTTGGAGACCTGCGGAAGCGACAGGGCCTCCAAGTATGCTCGTTGAGCGGCCGGCACCAGGCGGTCTGCCGAGTATAGTGCGGCATAGAAGTCGCCGAAGAGCTCAGCCTTAACCGCATCCCTGTGCTCCACTACTCCGGAGGGGGTCCGAATGCCACCCACATATTCCCTCTCACGTTTATCATGGAGCTGCCGTGCTAGGTGCTTCCCCACTTTGTTGCCCTGAGCATAGGAGAGGCGCCGTAGGCGCAGGAGGGTATATTCAGCTCGATTATTATAGTGCGCCCTAAGCTTCCCTCGCACCGCAGCAAGAGGGCGAAGGGTCTTTCTAGAAGGATTCTGCTTATGCGCAGTTTCCAACGTCATCAGTTCTGCCTCCAGCGCCTCCCTCTCCTCGCGACGAAGCCTTTCAGGGCGGAGTTCAAAGCAATGCACGTGCCCCGTGTCGTCGCCTTGAAGGCGTCCCATTGGGTGAAGACCGAGGTGTCACCAATCTTATTAAGCTCAAAAAATTCACCAATGGCCGCCCTAAGCTTCTTGCAGGATTTCTCATCCCGCGTAAGGGATGCTGGGAAATACCATTTGCGGTGAGGGGACGACTCTGGGGCCCAGATCAAGCACGTCGCCAAAAGGCTATGATCAGAAACCGAAAGTGGAAAGATTTTGCTATCGCGCAGGTCGCCCTGTAGAGATTGATGCACAAAAATATGGTCAAGCCGGGAATAAGTGTGGTGAACATGTGAATAGAACGTGTAATCTCTAGTGCGGGGGTGGAGGGAGCGCCAGCTATCAATAAGGCCCAGACTCAACAAAGTATCGTGCAGCTCCGGGGAAAAGAGACCCGTCTCCGTCCTCTGTTGATGTGAACAGTCAAGCCCTTTATCCCAAACCAAGTTGAAATCCCCCATCACAATCAACGCTCCCTCCCCGAAGTCCCCAATCACTCGCAGAAGTGCCTCAAGGAACCCATGTTGGCCCACATTCGGAGCATAAACAACCACCCACGTGCAGAGCTTACCCATGAGCATACCCTTCACCATCAACCACCGCCCTTCCTTGTCCCCCCGCGCCCCCAAAGGCTGAAACTGAAAGGAAGAGCGGAACAAAAGCACAACCCCTCGGTGCTTAGTAGTGGCTGAGGATTTATAAATCAGGGGGTACTGCCTGTGCTTAAGTCTAGATTCATCTTTACGGGCCAAATGAGTCTCCTGCAGGCCCACCACATCTAGCTGATGATCAAGAATATACTTCCACACTTTCTGGCGCTTTTGAGGAGAATTGAGGCCTTTAACGTTCCAGGAGCCTATCGTAACAGGCGACATCGAGTCCAACCCCCCCCCCCCCCCCATCGCTCCAATCAATGCTGCCCACCGCCAGATACAAGCCAGACATACCACAGCCATACCAGGTCCCCAGCCACCACCACTGGGATCCCTCCCCATCAAGCCTACCTAAACCCACCGGAGCCTCAGAAACAAAACACAAAAAAGGAAAAGCAAAAAGTAGAAAGAGAACAATGAAAGTCGGACATGACCGTAAGGGTCGGGGGTAGAAGACCCTGGTAATGCCCCCCCCGAATCCAGGGTCGGGGTAACCCTCCAGCTGAGAACTGTCCCACAGAGTACCTGAGATGGTAGAGCCCCCTGGCTCCCACGAGCCACTGTTGAGGGGGGCCTAGCCCGCCGAGGAGCTGTCCACTCGGCTCGACTCAGTCACCTGGGCCACAGAGGCCAAAGCTTCTCCCCTTTCACTCTGGCTTGCCGATGGAGATGGCCCCTCTGCTACGCCATGTCGGCCCACTCTTTGCCATGCTGGGGATCGGGAACGGCGACGTCTTCTCGGAGAGGCGCTGGCCGACGCAGTTGTTTCCTCCATTCCGAGCAGCTCCCTGGCGGCTGCTACTGTTCGCACTTGCACCAGTCTGTTTTGCCACCGGAAGATAAGCCGAAAGGGGTGACCCCAGGAGTAGGACACCCCTTGCTTCCTCAAGAAGGCCGTGATCGGGAGGAAGTCCCGTCGCTTTTGCAGGGTGGAAGCCGCCAGGTCTTGAAAGAGTTGAGGGCTGTGCCCACGAAAAAGCAAGTTGTTGGTGTCCCTCGCCTTTCGCAAGATCGTCTCCTTCAGCTGAAAGTTGTGGACACAAGCCAAGATGTCGGGAGGCGGCGAGCGCGCGCCACGTGGCAGGCCCACCCGATGCACTCTGTCCATCCTGATTTCATGCGATCATCCTCAGCCAAAATGTGCAGAAAGAGAGCCTCCACATATTCCCGCAGGTTTCCACCGTCTCCATCCAACGGCACCGCTCGTATTCGGATATTATTGCGACGGGACCGGTTTTCCAAGTCCTCGCAGTGGGTCTGGAGATCCAGATTTTGCTCGCGGAGCTGGAGCAAATCTTGCTGTAGTTGATGGACATCCCCACTGAGGCCCAAGTCGTGGTCCTCTAAGGTCGCTACCCTCTCGCCAATGCCGTCTACATCGCGGCGGACCTCACGGAGGTCGGAGGCTAGTTGTGCTTTCAGCTCCGTAATGTCCTCTTTGATGGAGGAAAAAAGCTCAATCAGGAAGGCCTTCGTGACCGGGCCATCAGCGTCGTCTTTGGTCGGCGACTTGCTAAGGCCGGGGGGCGATCCAAATGCCCCCTTACCGGGACCTTCCTTCCCCAGTTTATTCAGGCGATTCCTCGTCGACATGCTGCAACACCGCAACTCAGATGGTGAGAGGCAAGATGGCACCACCTCTCCGTCCGTTCATCGTCTGCGCTATCCAGCAGAGCTCCAGATAGGCCGGCGCCTCCCCGTCACCTCCGCTCGGCCACAGCAGCCAGCTAGGACGCCGGGATCATAGGCAGGCTCGCCACAATCCCAATGTGGGGGACTCGCAAAGCAAGTGCTTCACTCGACAACTTGCAAAAGTCCCGAGTCCCCTCGTGTGGAGAGTCGATGTCGCCCAGACAAAGCCTCGTAGGCCGCTCCGATGCTCGTGCGTCACCAAAGTAACACCTCGGCTAAGTCCGCCATCCCATGTCGCAGCTCGACGGGAGAAGGAGCAAACCGATGCAGGACACCTCAGCGAGCCCAGGAGAGTCAAAGCCGAGGTTGAAATCGCCCCAGTGCCGCTAAACCAAGCTATGAAAGGCTCGGGGTGCCGGAGGAGCTCGCAGGCACGTCTTACTCCGTCGCCATCTTGGCCACGCACACAGGAGACTTTTGATTATCGTTGCGTGTCATCAGCAAATTGGTAAATCTTGATGCTGTTATCTGTGAGTACTGTAATGTTCCACAAGGGTTAAACCTGAAATTGGTAGGGAACGGGGTTGTATTAGTATTTATAAGGGAAAAGGAGTCCCTAATAAAAACAGATAGGAAGAAATATTGAGTATGCAGATGTTTAATGACATATAATCAAACAAATAAATACCTTTCAATAAATGATGGCAGCGAGGCAAATGAGCTCAAACGTGCTCATATTGGTGGAGCACATAAGGTTTTTTGGTACACAACCTTATGTAACATAGTATTAATGTCCAGGGTTTGTAAAGCATACCAGAGTTAGAGGGGTGTCTCCTTGTATACAAATTATCAGAAAAATACAGATGTCATGGTTGTACACCAAGCAGGCTTTCCTCCCTGACACCATTTATTGAAAGCTATTTATTATTCGTTTGATTAAATGTCATTAAAATGTTTGCAAACGAAATATCTCTTCATATCTGTTCTTATTAGGGACCCTTTTCATGTTTGTAGAGCAGTCAGCAGCTCCATCAAAAGGTTTGAAGACGGCAGGAGACATAATGGAGCCCAGGGGGAATCCGCAGGTGACAGGGACCTATAAGTGCACATGTGAATAGACTGGTAATGGTTTGGAAGGTAAGAAAAAAACCAATGAAGGACCAGCATCACAGGTGCTGCTTTTTCTGGTCTAAAACAAAGAACCAATTCCAGTGGCAATATTTAATAGCATCAAGCCATCAAGGTGCTTCTTTGGTGAGTCTGTCTTTCAGGGATGCTTCTGGCTCTTCCAATCACTTTCCATGAAGATCCGCAGACTGACCAGAGCAGCCTACTATATAGCAATGTTAACTGTAGGCCTCCTCCAAAACATTCCTATTGTCTTTTGTAGTGGACGGATGTATGACGGTACAACGCGTGCTTCTACAACTTGTACCGTTACGACGCAGGATTTACAACGCAAGTCGTTACAACGACTTGCGTTGGGGGGCGCTGGATAGTGAATAGTTTAATTTACTATTCCAACTCCAGTCCCTGTGGATAGTAGGGAAGGTGTTGGATAGTAAATTAAACTATCCCCTATCCTAGAGCGCCCTCCAGCGAAAGTCGTTGTAACGACTTTCGTTGTAAAACTTGCGTAGTAATGGTACCGCATTGTAAAACATTTGTTGTAAAGGATGTTTCCCGTAGTGGACCAGACTTTAGCCTCTGGGAGTAGGAAACACAGGGCCTCTTTGATGTTTAAAGAGGGCCTTTGCTCGATTTATGCTTCATTCTTCCTCAGAAGTGTTACCCTGCACAGGTTGAGATGTAGCTGATTCATGGATGTGCATTCACCAAATGCCAGGGTTAGAGGATGTGACATCATTCACCCTTAAAGGACAACACAGGAAATGACATCATATGATCTTTGAGCCTGAATCTTCCCAAGAAATAATGTCACATGACCTTAACCCTGAGAACATCACAATAATTAACATTGCTGAAGTTTCATAATGACTGCATAATTCATATTACAACGGAACACAGACACATGTAAATTTTAGAATCCACATATATTAGAGTGTTGATATGATATGTCAGGGTAACCATAATAATTTCTCTTTGTATAGCATGAAACACTATACACTGTGCCACAAAATTCAGAACTTGCAAACAAAACAGATGATGGACCGAATGTGGATCAATGTCACACATTCACCCCAGTCCAAAGATCTGGGCCCAAATCCATCGTTTTTTTGCACTCCACACCACCCTGGGTTAGACAATGACGATATGCAAATCAGCTCTGACCCTGTGCCCCATGGGAACAGTCCAGTCCGAACTACAAAAGCCATGTCCTTCCCAGAACGGAATCAAGCATCCGAGGACCGGACCGGTTTCGAGGTAACACCTCTCATCAGCCCGGCTAGCTTGACTCCAGTGGTGTGGAGTGCCTGGGACCCACGTCTGAGCATCCCCAGCGCACTTATCGCGAATTTGCAAACAAAACAGGTGATGGACCGAATGTGGATCAATGTCACACATTCACCCCAGTCCAAAGATCTGGGCCCAAATCCATCATTTTTTTGCACTCCACACCACCCTGGGTTAGACAATGGCGATATGCAAATCAGCTCTGACCCTGTGCCCCATGGGAACAGTCCAGTCCGAACTACAAAAGCCATGTCCTTCCCAGAACGGAATCAAGCATCCGAGGACCGGACCGGTTTCGAGGTAACACCTCTCATCAGCCCGGCTAGCTTGACTCCAGTGGTGTGGAGTGCCTGGGACCCACGTCTGAGCATCCCCAGCGCACTTATCGCGAATTTGCAAACAAAACAGGTGATGGACCGAATGTGGATCAATGTCACACATTCACCCCGGTCCAAAGAACTGGGCCCAAATCCATCGTTTTTTTGCACTCCACACCACCCTGGGCTAGACAATGGCGATATGCAAATCAGCTCTGACCCTGTGCCCCATGGGAACAGTCCAGTCCGAACTACAAAAGCCATGTCCTTCCCAGAACGGAATCAAGCATCCGAGGACCGGACCGGTTTCGAGGTAACACCTCTCATCAGCCCGGCTAGCTTGACTCCAGTGGTGTGGAGTGCCTGGGACCCACGTCTGAGCATCCCCAGCGCACTTATCGCGAATTTGCAAACAAAACAGGTGATGGACCGAATGTGGATCAATGTCACACATTCACCCCAGTCCAAAGATCTGGGCCCAAATCCATCGTTTTTTTGCACTCCACACCACCCTGGGTTAGACAATGGCGATATGCAAATCAGCTCTGACCCTGTGCCCCATGGGAACAGTCCAGTCCGAACTACAAAAGCCATGTCCTTCCCAGAACAGAATCAAGCATCCGAGGACCGGACCGGTTTCGAGGTAACACCTCTCATCAGCCCGGCTAGCTTGACTCCAGTGGTGTGGAGTGCCTGGGACCCACGTCTGAGCATCCCCAGCGCACTTATCGCGAATTTGCAAACAAAACAGGTGATGGACCGAATGTGGATCAATGTCACACATTCACCCCAGTCCAAAGATCTGGGCCCAAATCCATCGTTTTTTTGCACTCCACACCACCCTGGGTTAGACAATGGCGATATGCAAATCAGCTCTGACCCTGTGCCCCATGGGAACAGTCCAGTCCGAACTACAAAAGCCATGTCCTTCCCAGAACGGAATCAAGCATCCGAGGACCGGACCGGTTTCGAGGTAACACCTCTCATCAGCCCGGCTAGCTTGACTCCAGTGGTGTGGAGTGCCTGGGACCCACGTCTGAGCATCCCCAGCGCACTTATCGCGAATTTGCAAACAAAACAGGTGATGGACCAAATGTGGATCAATGTCACACATTCACCCCAGTCCAAAGAACTGGGCCCAAATCCATAGTTTTTTTGCACTCCACACCACCCTGGGTTAGACAATGGCGATATGCAAATCAGCTCTGACCCTGTGCCCCATGGGAACAGTCCAGTCCAAACTACAAAAGCCATGTCCTTCCCAGAACGGAATCAAGCATCCGAGGACCGGACCGGTTTCGAGGTAACACCTCTCATCAGCCCGGCTAACTTGACTCCAGTGGTGTGGAGTGCCTGGGACCCACGTCTGAGCATCCCCAGTCCGGTCCTGTCCGGTCCTCGGATGCTTGATTCCGTTCTGGGAAGGACATGGCTTTTGTAGTTCGGACTGGACTGTTCCCATGGGGCACAGGGTCAGAGCTGATTTGCATATCGCCATTGTCTAACCCGGGGTGGTGTGGAGTGCAAAAAAACGATGGATTTGGACCCAGATCTTTGGACTGGGGTGAGTGTGTGACATTGATCCACATTCGGTCCATCACCTGTTGTGTTTACAAAATTCAGAACAGCACTGGGAATCAAAATATTTAAACCTCAAACTGTCATGATTGAATTGTTCCCCTAATGTATATTGCAACGAGAAATGTATTGATAAATAATAGGAAGAGGGAAAAATGTATTTATTATTTATTTATTTTACAGATTTGTAGAGCGCATGGCTGCCCATAGGCGTCCCAGCGCTGACAGACAAAAACCTAGTGAGAGATGTTTTTATGGGAACAGCCATGTTTTGAGTGCTCTACGAAATGAAAAAAGGTTAGGTTGGGCTCTGAGGTTAGGGGGGAGCGAGTTCCAAAGTTTGGCAGCGTTGAGGGAGAACAGTCGGCTGCCTGAGTGGGCTTTTCTGATCCTGGGGATTGAGGCTAGGTTACAGTTGGAGGAGCGGAGAGTTCTAGAGGTGGTGTGGGGTAAAATGAGATTTTGGAGTATGGGAGGGGCCTTGCCGTGCATAATCTTGTGGGTCGTGCAGAGAGCCTTGAATTGAATTCTCTCTTGGATGGGGAGCCAGTGAAGGGCCTTCAAAGATGGTTTGGCGGAGCAGCGACGATGGGTACCTGTAAGAATGCGGGCTGCCGCATTCTGGGCCGTTTGAAGTTTTGCTAGAACTTTTTTGGGGGCCCCTAGGTATAGGGCATTGCCATAGTCCAAACGAGATAGTACAAGGCCGTGGATGAGGAGTTTATGGGATTGAGTCGGAAGCAAGGTAGAATTTTTCTTGCCGATCTTAGACGTCCGTGGCAGGTTCCAGCAGTTTTCCGTGCTTGGGCTGAGAAGTTAAGTTCTTCATCTAACCAGATGCCCAGGCTCTTAATTTCTGGTTTAGACGCAGGGGGTAGGCCCATGGCTGACGGCCATATGGAGGTGGAGCTGTATAAAGATTTGTTGCCTAAAAACATGATCTCAGTTTTTTCATTATTCAGCTTGAGGTGGGAGCTACTCATCCATTTTGTTATTTCGATCAAGCAAGTGTGCAGGTTGGGAATGGAGAGGTCTTGCTGGTTAAGGGAGACCACAAGTTGAGTGTCGTCGGCATATGTCAGGAGTTTGATGCCATATGGGGCGACGACCTTCTCGAGGGGGGACATATAAACATTAAAAAGGGTTGGGCTCAGAGACGAGCCCTGTGGTACCCCGCAGTTGATGGCTGTAGGTCTGGACGTGAAGGTGCCCTCTGTCACCTGAAAGAGTCGGTTTTTGAGGAAGGATTCTAACCAGGCCAGAGCCACTCCTGTGACTCCAAGGTGTTTGAGTCTTTGGATAAGGATAGAGTGGTTAACGGTGTCGAATGCGGCACTAAGATCCAGGAGGATCACTGCCACTGATCCCCCTGAGTCTATGATCTTCCTTGCCTCTTCGACTACCGCTAATATTGCTGTCTCGGTGCTCTGGCCTGGTCTGAATCCTGTTTGGGAGGGTTCCAATAGTTTGTTGGACTCGAGGTATTGGGAGAGATTTAGGTTAACATGTTTCTCAGCTATTTTGCAGACACCTGGAAGTAAGGAAATTGTCCTGTAATTGCCAAGTTCTAGTGGATCAAGGTGGGGTTTTTTGAGCAATGCTCTCACCATAGCTCTTTTCCAGCTGGGGGGAACAGTGCCTAGGGAAAGTGAGTCGTTGATGAGTTGTGTCAGCTTAGGTAGAATAGTGGGTCCGACTAGTTTCAGGATATTCAGCGGAGCAGGGTCGGAAGGGCTGCCACTTTTAATAGAACTGAGTATGCGGAGAGTGATGTCAGTTGTGAGCGGAGTGAATGCTGACAGCTGATTGTTGGGTGGGTTGACGTCAGAGGGGGCACTGAGGGCATTAAAAGAGGTAGGGGGGAGTGAATTAATGATTTTAGTAATTTTGGAGTTAAAAAATTCTGCAAGTTCGTTGCAGCGGGTGACTGAAGGTTCCACCAGAGGGGGAGGATCTGGTGTTTTGAGTAGTTTCTTCGCTATTTGATAAGTTTCCCGGGCTGAGTTGTGAGAAGATTTAATTTTCTCCTCAAAGTGGTTAATTTGTGCAACTTTGATTGCTTTTTTATAGGTGAGAAGAGTAGTTTTATATTTGGTTTTAGTGGTATGGTCAAAATTTTTCCTCCATTCTCTTTCAGATCTTTTGCAGGCTTTTTTTAGTAGTCGCAATTCATCAGTGAACCAGGGGGAGGTGGGTTTGTTCCGAGGATTACAGGAAATTTTTTGGGGGAGAGTTTTGTCTAGGGAGTTGGCAATCCAAGCTGAGAATTCTGCATCAGCGCTGATGAGGTTGTTGTTGGGTGCAGGAGAGGAGCTCTCTAGGTGGTGTTTTCAGGTTTCTACATTAAGTTTAGACCAAGATCGTGAGGGTTTACTGGGAGGGGCGGTAGTGCGAGGGGCGCGGGTGATCTGCCAATATAGAGGAACGAGGTGATGGTCAGACCAGGGGACTGGGATAGGATCACGAATAGTGAGGTCGTGAATGTTGGTGAATACTGGGTCCAACAAATGTCCCAAGGTGTGAGTGGGTAGATGGCCCAGTAGTTTCAATTGGAAGGTTTCAAGGTCTGCTATCAAGTCGGCGGTCTGTTTGACTTCCTTTTTATCGAAATGGATGTTTAGGTCGCCCAGGATCAAGCATGAGGAGTTGGTTGCGGTCAGGGTGTACGAGTGTTCCGTTAAGGATTCGCAGTACTGACCTAATGGTCCTGGGGGGCGGTAAATAAGGAAGCCTGAAATGGATTGGCAAGGGGAGACCTGAATAGCATACATGACGTTTTCGCAGTCAGCAAGTGGGCTGCCTTGGAGACGGCATGATAGCTGTTCTTTATGAATTATGGCAATGCCACCGCCTCTTCCTTTAGGTCGGTCTATACGCTGTATGAGGAAACCCTGGGGAAGGGAGTTGACAATGTCAGGATCTGAGTCCGGTCCCAGCCATGTTTTGGTTAGGAAGAGCACTTCTAAGTTGTAGTTTTCCAATAGAAGGTGGATTTCTGTCGAGTGCTTAGGGAGAGATCTGCAGTTGATAAGGGCCATGCGTATCGGGATAGGGGGGGGGGCGATATGGATACAGAGGGATTACAACTGTATGACCAGTGGGCGCATCGAGTAGAAGGGTGGTCAGCGGAAATGCCATGTAGGCACGAGCTATGTACCTTTTTGTTAAGGTGTAGCAGTTCGTCTTTTATTGTATCTCCAAGTCTGGGTACTGGATTTAGTAGTATGGCTTGGCTCTGCGCTTTGCCTTGCGCGGACGAGCGCAGACGAGCTTGCCTTAAGCGCGCCTTCGGCGCGCCATCGTCGCGCCCGCTGCGCTCGTCCGCTGAACTGACACATAATTTATAGGTGGTGTTGGGAGGGTGGGTGTGGTCAACAGGAGTGGGCGTGTCCCGTGGCTCCTCGAGGCAAGTGATGGCGGCTAGCGATCGTTTTCTGCCCCTGAACAGAGTTAATGTCGTCTGTTTGGGGAGTTTCAAGTAAGTGCTGGGGAGAGGATTAGCAAGTGGGTTAAAAACAATTCACACAATTTTAAAAGGTTTTGCTAAGTGGCTCCCGGCTATTCGCCTCAGGAGGTTCAAGTCTCAATGCGATGCTCGTAGTCAGCGCTCGTATTTATACTTGGTGGAGGGTGGGCGTGGCCAACAGGAGTGGGCGTGTCCCGTGGCTCCTCGAGGCAAGTGATGGCGGCTAGCGATCGTTTTCTGCCCCTGAACAGAGTTAATGTCGTCTGTTTGGGGAGTTTCAAGTAAGTGCTGGGGAGAGGATTAGCAAGTGGGTTAAAAACAATTCGCACAATTTTAAAAGGTTTTGCTAAGTGGCTCCCGGCTATTCGCCTCAGGAGGTTCAAGTCTCTTAAAAACCACTAGTAGTTATGTTCATATGTATTAATTGATATGGAGCATATATTGAATATGAACTATTATTGGTTTAAATTATTCCATATTGTGATACATTTTAATTTATGACTATTGGGAAGATAATTTCACATGTGCGAATCATAGAGATGAGCGTTTTATTCAAGCACATTATTTTGCATGTATTTGCAATAATGAAGCATACCAACAACTTGCTTAAAATGTGTTTGTAAAATGTTAGTTTTGTATTTAATCAGAAGAGTGCAGATTGTGCTGCTCAGTTTATAAACTTTACTAAACCTAAACCATAATGTCTGGATTCCAGTGGAAGCTGCCAACACTACACAGTGCTCATCAAGACTCTGTTTAGCTTTTGTTCTTGTGTGGTGTATCATGATCTTTGAATTTGGCGGAGGGTTTTATTTGCCCTGCATTGTGGTGAGCAAACAAAGCAAGGGAGATTAAACTCTTCGTGGGCAGGTTTGGGGCTTTTCTACCCTAACATGCTTTTTTTTAACGGGGTCAAATTGTGTATTTTAAAGCACAATTTTCACATTTTCTCAAACACCAATAGCTCTGAAAGGGGACTCCTTACATTTTCAAGAGCTTGTTTTATTTCAGAATGTGCTACGGGGCCCCAGCATTGTATCGTGCAACATGCCAGTGCTAGAATTTTTGGTCAGAAATTCGTGCTGTTCTTACACCAAGGGTGACTCTTATTGTAAAAATTACCTCTAGTATGTCAGGACTAGCATTTTGTTACGGTTGCCGCCTTCCCATATACCTCAGGTGCCCTCCCATATTGCAAAAAGTTGCTTCCAGTGTGCTAGTACCAGCATTTTGTCAAGGATGTCCCATATATCAGGTATTACATCTAGCATGCCAGGGCCATTATTTTGACACAGCTGCCTGTCATGCTAAGAATTGCCTCTAGTGCATCGGAATTGTACTATGGGGGCCTTTATAAGTCAGGAATGTGCCTCAGTGTTCCTGGGCTAACTGTAGACTCACAGACATAACACCATATTCTCACTCAGGCTCACCTAAATTCAGTCATTCATTCTAACTAATTTCCTTGCACTCACTCTTAATCTCACTCATTCTCAGTCATGTTGACTCATGCTGACTCACTCTTATTTTCTCACTCACTCATATTCACTTGCACTTATTCTTACTCAGTCACATTTTTTACACTCACTCACTCTGACTCACTCATTCGTGCATATTTGTTCACACTTACATTCACTCTTACTCTCACTCACACTTTCTCACTGTCAAATACAGTTGCACTCACTTTCGCTCCCAGACATTCTCAGTTATTCTGACTCATTATTACTCACAGTCACACTCACTCACTATCTCTCACTCTTTCTCAATCACGCTTCCTCACACTCTAACATCCCTCACACTTATTCTTTCTCTCACTCACTTGCAGTAACTCTTACTCTCACTCACTCTCACTAAATCTGATTCACTCATGCTCATTTAATGACACCCAATCTTAATTATTCGAATTCATTGTTATTCACTACCTGCCATTTTCTCACTTAAACTCTCACACAAGCACACACATGCTCACACACATACGTTTTCGTTCACACAAACATGCTCTCAACCGCATACGTACACACAGCATATATTTAATAGCATGCTTTACTTACTCCAGCAGCCAGAGGGCCTGTTCCAGCTGCTGGTGCTAGATTTTTATTACACTAATATCCAATACTAGACTAATATTTACTGGTAGTGTTGTTAAAAATGGACAGAAAACACAGGGGATAGTGTCTCAAGACCCATACAAGTGATCCAGCCATCTGTTTTTGGCAAGTATTTTGTCACCTCTGAGTTTCAAAGTTGAAAAGAAAGTGCCAATGGTTGCAATGGGGCAAGCCAGGGGTCGCAGATGTGACACCTGGCGATCTCTAAATGATGTCCGTGAGCTGTTTGGGAACCATCACTCCATTTTGTGCCTTTTGCTTTGGGTTCTCCTGGCAGGGAGCTGTTAGACCCATCCTTTTCTCCTGCCGACACTAAGTGACAAAGACTGTAGCTTGACCAGTTTTGGAGTAATGCGCAAAAGTAAGGAACTGTCAGAAACTGAGACCAGAACTGAACTTATGGAATGTACAGTCTGGGGCATATTTATGAGGGCTTTGCATCATGCTTCCACCACGCAACATGGTACATGATTGAAGCAAACCTCTCAGTCATATTTATGAAGCCACGCAAAGCCACTTTGCGTGGCTTTGAATGACTTCACAAACATGGAGTAATGCATCGTACCGCAAATCGCTGTGTTGCATTACTCTTCGCAAGGGAGGTGTTCCATAGGTGTTGCAGTGGATTTTCCCAAGATTTTTGACAAATTGACAGATTTACAAAAACTGGTAAGCCTACCAAAACTGCCAAAAAAATACACGTCCCCAGGTAAGGTGTAACGGGGATACATATATTTATTTCTCCTTGTTTTTCCTCGTCCATGTGTGCTGCAGATAGAAAGAGGAAAAGCCTCTACTGATTCTTTGTGTGCAGGTGCCCCTTCCTGCACAAAAACAATCCTGCCTATAACACAGGCACTCTTGAACCATGGTGCGAGGGTGCCTGCATTGGCGCTAGGCAGACAAAATGGCACCAGCGCAGGGGGAAAGGACAGGAATGCACCACATTCGGATAAATGCGTAGCATTCCTGCCCTTTCCCTGTGACCCAGGGCAGCGCAACAAGGTGATTTACTGCGCTGCCCTGTGCCACAATTACCCTAAATATGCCCCTTTCTGACTGCAGAGCTCGTGTACGTATGGGCCAGACCTCCCCAGTAAGTGTGCCAGGAATTCTCATTGGTGTGTGCTGAAGGTCCCAGTCCAGTGTAGACCAGGACAGATATATATGCCTGAAGGTTGGGGGTCACTGACTGCCAACTTCCATTTGCAAGGCTCAGAATTAGGAATTTGGAAGTTCTGCATCCTTCCAAGAAGAGCTCCCTTGAAGGCTATCTTGCAGGAAGGAACCTATCAGCTGCCTAGTAGGGGTTTTGCAGGTACCATTTCAGGAAGGAAAGCGATCTTGAAAAGAAAGGCTGTGAGGAGCTGTGCAGAAAGAACTGAGGTTGTCTTGTTGTAGCACCTCAAAGAATCTGCACTGCCGTGAGCACTAGGTAGGCCTTTTGCCCAGGTTCCCGTGCTGGGCACTCAAGAATGAGATCCCGTGCTCTGCTATTTTATGTACCACTTACGATATCCAAAATGGCTTCCTGAGTTGCAGTAGTCAAGCACAGAACACATGATCCACCCTCACGCTACCACACATACATAGGTTAAACATACATGCAATGTCCATGACTCACATGGATAAAGTGGAGAAATATGCTGGGTGCGAAACCTCTTATATCCCGAAACTAAAACCTAAATTACATGAATATCCTAAATATATGATCATTAACTTTATGTTCATCAGTATCTCTCCCTATTAGTAAGATCAGTACCTTAAAGTCCATGACTAAGATGAGTTTGGTATCTACATGACTCTTGTGCCACTAAAGAAAGTTATTATCAACCATTAATATTTTGTAAAAACCATTGGAGTAGTTCTTCTATTCCTTACTAGAACTCTGAATACGGCATGTATATTCAAATATATTTATGTTTACCATTGTCGTGCCTCAGAATTCCTCCACTTCTGTCAGAGAATCAAATCTCAAATGTAAAGTAACAATCTTTACAGTCTTAAGAAAAGTTTGTAGTTAAGTGCTCAAATTAATTCAAAATGTGTTTTCACAATACAGCATGACTTTCAAATTCCAAAGGAAGGAAGAACTGTTTTTTGCAGAAGGAAATCCTAAATCCTTGTAACAAGGTCTTGGCTACAGCGGCATTGTATCACGATTGTCTTGGGCTGCGAGGCCTAAAATATAAAACTATCCAAAGATTTGGGGAACTCAAGCAGGCGGCACATGCTTTTCTGAGCCATGCAGTGGACTTTTTCAGTGCCAACATAGCATGCACTTAACAGGTGTTTATATAAAATACATGAAATGAAATGATCTGTGTAGATTTGAGATGATCTCCTGTCAGCTTGGAAGAATATTCCTGTCCGTGGGTATTCTCAAATTGCTTCCCGACCATTAGTGGTGGGTGACTACCATCCACCCCTTCAACATTTCATGGGAAGAATCACAGAATGTGCCAAGTTTGTGCAAAGGGTCATAGTCCTTTGTACCTTTTGCATTAATAGAGGTGTCTACCTACCCTCTTTTTAAAGCTGATACAAGCTACCAAATCTGGAATCTGTCACCGTGAGAGAGTGCTTTGTGACTGCATTATATCTACAGTGTTTGAGTCAGAAGTGTGGGATGAAAGGTTCCTTTATGAGAACACACTACATGTGTTTCCATCCATCTGGCTTAATGGCATTACACATTCCATGTCCTTTGAGCAACCGTGTGGCTTGTACACCAGAGACCCTATAGTATTTTAACCATTTGGATTTTGCCATCCCTGGATGTTTCCCCATTTGATGCCCATGAAGGATCCACCTTCTGCTTACTCAAAAGCTGGTCTGCATCACCACGTTACTGTGACTATCTTCGGCAGCCATGATTGAAGTGTTCTTTAGGAGTCCATTTAAGAGCTCTCAGGCCAGTGGCCTGCCACCCGTGCACAGTACCAGAAGGGGCCCCTTGAAGCTCAGGGGCCCCTCACATTGCAGGGGCCATGCGTGTTTATGTTAAGCCACTGGTGTCTTGTTGGAAGATTAGAGCTGTATGCACTGTACCAACACTCGAACTCCCAGGTTTAGCCAGTGAAGGTCAACTACGTGTAAAAGAGAAACCCTATATATGGAACCACTGGATGTGGTTGAGACTTTTCTACATAACATAGCACACTTTTGAACTCTTAAGTGTAAGCCTGACCAAATGCTGTTTTCTTTAACTGTACCAGAGCCTACCATAGAGCTACAAGCACCATGGCAGGATTCATAAAAGGCTCTACCAAAGCGGGGCTTTAAAGCTAAATATCTCATAAAAAGCTGGGAAGATTTTCAAGTGGTTGATGAAGATTTGCTCAAGTTAGTGTCGGATGGCAAATCCATCCTCATACTTCTAGGACAGGAAAGATGACTAAGCAAACTCAAGGGCCATTGAGGGCTTTCAGGGGAACACCCTGATGGTCAATGCTCGAGGGGGCTTACCACAAATGATCGCATAGAGGCGATTCTCCTCTGGGTCCACGCACCATTGATCTTATTTTTTTTGTCATTCTTGCCCAGCTGTAGCCTCCTCTTCTGGACAGTGTCCTCCTGCAAGGGCACATTTACAGCTGGCCTCTTCCCTCAAGACAGATACCGGCTGGAGTTCCAGGAGGATTCATGTCCTGACTCTCCTTGTCTTAGGCTTGTCTGCAAGTAGAAATGAAACCAGCAATCCAGGATCCTGGCTCCGGCACACAGATATCTTCTCAGTTACATTAGCATGTCATTCCTATTCCTCATCATGTTTCTCCCTGGCACTATAAGGAGGGAATCAGTTACAGTACAAAAAAGGGGAGAAGTTTACAATCCTTGACCGAGAATAGGGGCTACATTTCAAATGAAAGAAAGCGTCATCTCCACCCACGAGCTACTGAACCATGGCTGCAGTGACAATCCTGGAATGCTGGAAGAATCCAAGGGTCATTCCATTTTGACAACGTGCAGGTCAACGTGCAGGTCGGCTAAGCCCTCCTGTCCATTTTGTATACCTGTACACACAAAGGAACACCAAAACTAATTCCTGTATCTAGTTATTAAAGCACATACAGACACACTTCACACTCTCCCTACCTCACATCTATATATGTAAAAACGAAAGTATGTCTGTCTGTCTGTTTGTCCTTTATGCATTACTACACCATTCATCCGATCGCCATGAAACTTTGGGAAGTTGTTGAGTACACTCCAGCGAAGGTTTCTGTCAAGAGAAATTTTTAAAAATCGGCCCCCCAGGGCCCTCATAACCTTTCGAATACTGAAATAGACAGCGAATTTGCGAGCATCGTCGACCGTTATGACCCCCAAACGGAAATCGATTGGTCAATCTACATCAGAAGCACAAAAGAAAAAGGCTTTACCAGCTTCAGAAACAGACGAGCAACCGGAAGCAAGATTAAAAGCTGTTCGAATACAAACTGCTCAAGCCCGTAATTCTCAAACGAAGAAGCAACGAGAATCAAGATTGGAAGCCGATCGAGTACGCACTGCTCAAGCCCGTTCTACTCACACGAACAAGCAATCAGAATCAAGATTGGAAGCCAATCGGGGACGCACTGCTCAAGCCACACTTAAAAATGTTTTCAAAAATAAAATGAATACGTTTCAATAACAATGACACAATGTAAATTTAATGTCATCATGCGAGTTTCCCTGAATTTCCTTTCTTCTGAGAACGCAGCAACGCACGACGGGTAAGCTGGTTTAAAATATATACTCTCCATCCAGCATCCAAAAGAATGGAGCGAAGGACCTGGTTATGGGAGACTAACAGACCTTCTAACAGAAGAAGCCAGCATGTGTCTTTCCCCTGAAGGTGAGACGCAAAAGAGACTTGCACTTTCTACTAGTATTAATGCTGCCACCACTCCCAGTCTCTCCAAACCTAGTCAGAGAAGAGCAGTCACTCTTCAAAGGAGGGTGCACTGTGGGTTCCTCGCCCATAGGCGCTGGAACTAGGGGTGCTGCAGGACTTGCAATCTAACCATGCTGGTCTTCAGAAGATAATTGAACAATAAAGAAAACTTTAAATATTGTTGGAGGATTTTGTACAGTGAAACATCTAACAATCTTGCTGAGGTTCAGGGAGCACAAAAGAAAAGGTTTTAGGATGTCCGTTTGTTCCTAACACACAACATTTAAATACCTGTAAATGCCCTGTATAACTATTTCAAATATATCAGCAATTGGGAAACCATAAAATGGAGCACTAATACGGAACTGTGATGGAAACAAAAGTTTTATTAGGATCACTAAAAGCAAGACACTTTACTTAGTGATGTACAAATGATAAATAGTTGCTGAAAAGCCAAATACCCCACATGTTTGTGCCCTATATAGTTTTATCAGTAAAATTGCTCGTCAGTCGAAATTTTGTAGCCATTTCAATGGAAAATGTGTGGAATTTTAATGACTGTGTGCTACCACACCATGCTTTAGTAATATATTTGCAACAGACCAGTGTGCTTGGCTGCAAAGCTGCTGGTTGTGGCTCATTTCTTATAATTGTTGTATGTGTGATGCTTGGAATTTTCACATTTTTTGTGACTTTAGTGATGTAACATTGATGACAATACCCCCTCCCCCACCTCTCCTAACATTAGAGCCACTCTATGGGGTCAGACTGCATTTATAAGGGATGTCCTGAGTAGGCAAATAATTGCTGTGTTTACTGAGGAAAAAACAAAGGGCCTAATTTAGATCTCAGCGGACTGGTTACTCCGTCACAACAGGGACGGATATCTCATTCGCCAAAATATAAGTCCCATTATGTCCTAGAGGATGTATATTTCGGCGGGCAGGATATCCATCCCCGTTTTGACGAAGTAACCCATCCACCAAGATATAAATCAGGCCCTCAGACTTGCAGAGTTACACTGTGACCATACAAACATTGAAACATAGGCCGGGGTGCACGCTCTCCTGCGTCCTATGGAGGACATTTTCACCTGAACACCATAGACATGATGCGAACATTTTTGAGTGCACATTGAAATGGAGGTGAATTTGGTTATTGTCAGTGAGCTGGTGAAGTAGAGGTTGAGGTGAATGGTATGTGACATGAGTACCAACATGCGTACGTTATATGATGAGCATTTGTGTAGCTCCGCCTGCCATTGCACCTTCTTAACTTGAGTGCCATTTTCTTGTGGTTCTGGAATTTCCATCCGTCTGAGGTATATTGCTCCTGATAGTTTGTGTTGGGCAATGTGAACCCAAAATTACTTTGATTCAGCTAAAAAAATCTTTGTAGTGTGTTATGTGTATGAATTGTTTGATGAAGGGCTATGCTGTTCCTCATTGAGTGAAGTCCCTTGGCACATTCATTCGTGTATTCAAGATAATTCGGGATACCGGCAGTGGCTCACCAGATGACAGTGCAGATTAAGGTAAACCCAACTTCACTTGCTGGTCTCTGCTTAAAAGGTCAGCAGCGGCTCCTCAGCTATGTCAGAGGAGCGTCACCCTTCACTCCCTCCTGCTAGCAGCATTAATAAAAATAAAACGATAATAAACCCCGGTTTCTTATCGTTTTATTTTATATCCAACCGAGTATTGGGGGCGGGGCCAAGGGGATTGATGGGCACCAACGGGGAGTGGTGGGCACTGCTATCAGTGCGCATGACGGTTTGGCCCTCCGGCTTAGGCCGGCCAAATCGTCATGCGCTCTGAAACTCTCTACAACCTAGCTGCTCTGCAGGGTTGGAGACAGCAAAGCACAGGCTCCCAGTCTCTCAGGAGTGCAAATCCTCAACGCTCAGGCTAATCCTGAAGCTGCTGTCATGCATTAGAGCAGCTTCGGGATTGGCTGCACGGGAGGCTAGGAGCCTATGCCTGCAGCGGAGCCACAAGAGGTAAGTTCTTTTTTTTTAAGTCTTTAACTCTTCCCCCTTTTTCTCCGATATACCGGTCGCTATTGTAAAAGGTGTCTCTGTGAAAGGTTTCTCACACACGTGCACTAACCCACTAAGCAGTTTTCCTGTACTATAATCTGCTGTCCACATCTCCCGCTGCTTTTTTTACATTTAAGGATTCTCCCTGCTATTTCTAACATTAAATCCTGCACCGTTTCAGAAGCTCTTCCTGCGCATCACGGCTTATGTGAAGTGAAAAAATAAGTCCAGGAAACCCCGTAATTGTGGATTTTTTTTCCACCAGCAATTTTAATTGTGGGTTTTGGCATGTTTCAGCGAAGGAGAAATTAGAAACAGCATCGGGAATTTGCCATGGCAGCTTTTCCCAAAAAATACAAAATCAACAGTTTGTCAAAAAGTTGAAGCCTTCGTTTAGTACATTAAAGTTAAAAGAAAACACATTTCGTCTGGGGAAATGTTGCTGCGCTTTTTTACTTGAATTCTATACGTCTTCTCAGCCAAATACGGCTAAGGTGTTATGATAGCTTGTTAGTTTAATGTGGCTACTGCAGAAATCTGTGGCCAGTTTGCAGATCAGAGGCTTAAAACTCTTCCAGATTGTCTCCGGCTATCATTCTTTCAGCGTTTACTTTAATGAAGTAAGTACAGTTGAGTAATGATAGCACTTGTTATGTACAGTGTGACGAAGCAGTAAAACTGGCAAGAAGCGCTATATAAAACAAGATTTCATTATCACTGTTGTTGAGAAATACAAAAAAATTTAAACATCTACTCTGCTTTATTTCTCTTATGATGATGATGACTGAACTGATTGACAGCCGTAACTTACATTGGTTTGGACAAGGGATTGGAAGAGTTTTTATATCGGAATTTGCTTAGCTCTACCATTAAACTGGCAACAGTTAAAATGGATGCTTTGCAACCTTCTACATATTTTAATAGTTAGATGTTGACTTTATGTTTAATTTCTTCTTGATCAATATTGCTTCACTCTACAAATGATAAGTCGAAAGAAAGTGATTAATCCAGATTCACACTTTTAGTTAAAGTGCTTTGAGATGATCTGAAAACCTGTGTGGGGGGGTCACCGGATTTCTAAGGTTCGCACTTAGGGCCATATGTATCATCAAACTATTTTGCATTTCCTAAATAGCGAATTTTAAGGAATCGCTATTTAGGAAATGCAAAATGGTATGTATGAACAAAATTGCTTTTTATTTGCGATTCCTTAAGCTTCCTTATTTGCGAATTCGCATTTTGCGAATTTGCAATTAAGGAATAATTTCCAATGCATTCCTATGGGCCAGGAGGCACATAGGAATGAATGCAAAATAATTCTCAAATTGTGAATTCGCAATTTGCTAATCGCAATTTGAGAATTATTGCAAGGGTGCAGGGGTGTCTCAAAGACACCCTGCTGAACCCCTGAAAAGAACATGTGTGTGCACATGGCGCACATACATGCCCTATGGGCATGTGTGTGCATCATATGCCACCTTTAAAAATGCCAATTTGTGCATTTCTGGAAGAATTCGCAAGTTACCATCAACAGAAAGTTGGTGGTAATTTGCGAATTCTTAAACAAAATTCGCAAGCTGAAATTGCTACATACATAGCATTTAAGGATTCGCAAATTTGCGATTCCCTAAATGCTGTGGAAAAATAAGGAATCGCACAAGTTTGCAATTCCTTATTTTGGGAATGTTTCATACATTCCAAAACGTGCAAAACGGCCGTTTGCGAGTCGCAAAACGGCTTGATACATATGGCCCATAGTCCCACCGAGGAGTGTGTGAGTCCCCTTTATCTGGATGTGCAGGCGGTTGGGGGATGGGAGGGCAAATAGGATGTGTGGAGGGATATACTAAACATTACAGGAATAGCATGAAACAAAACAGAAATTGAGAAACATTCAAGTCAAATACAGTGCGACAAGCTTGACAGCCATCGTCCAAACCTTAAATGAACCTCCCCAGGGACCACGGTGGGCTGAGCGGCTTCATATGGCTGCAGGATGGGCTGGGCCCCCATCATTCAGGATCCGTGGGTTCCAGAGGGGACACCTGTAGAAATGAATCCCAGCCCTCATAGACGCCCAGCTGCTGTGACTGATGGCACCAAAATGCAGTGTTCGAAGATAACAGGTAATGAGAGTGAAGCATGCTACCTAGGCACGTGGAAATACAGGAGAGGATACCCATGAGCTCAAGACAGCCAGACAGCTAGGTAGCTGTCCGGAAGAAATGGGACACTGATGCACGAGGAACAATGTAAGACCAGACCTTCTGCAGTCTTGGAATCACTTTGGAGGGGACTCTACCCGGTGAAATTGAGGTGCGGGCCACATCGTCATCAGAGGCCATCTCAGAGGATTCGGATTCGTGTACCTGAGTGTCTTGGAAGGCGGCAGCAAAATCCAATGCAGCATGAAGGGTCTTTTGAGTGTGTTCCAGAAATGAGACCATAGAAGTAAAGGGTGCCTGGGAAGTCCCCTCTCTAAAGTGGTGGCGCTGTTGCCTGTAGGGTCACAGAGGTGGGTCCTGTAACGGGGTCATGTCCGTTGGTGTGTCTTTTCTTTCCACCCAGGACCAGGCCTCCGCTGGATCAGGACTGTTGATCCGCTATAATTTGTAGATTTGCTGAAAAAAGAAAAGCGTAGTTCAGACCCAGTTCTCTGAGTTTTTGTTTGAGCCTCCCAAAGAAGGAGGCTGTTTGTCACTGGACAGCTAGTGTGTAGTGTGCAGAAATATGAAGATCCGATAATTGTTCCAGAGCATCAGAGCATATTGTCTGGCTCTCCTAAGAATGGTGTGATGAATCTTGTAGTGTAGTATTTTGGTGACTATTGGACACGGTAGGGCCACAGGTGTGTGCTAGTGGGAGGGTACTTTGTGCACCCTTTCCACTGAAAAATATGGTGTAAGATCCTGGTGTGGGAACCTGCTCATAAAGCGATGCCTCCAGGAAGTCTTCCATATGGCGGCCTTCTTCATCTTCTAGGAGGCCCACTACTCTGATATTACTACAGCAGGAGCGACCCTCCACGTCTGCTGCAAGTTCTTCTAGGAATCACACCCATTCCACGAGTTCTCCCACCTGGGTCTTAAAAACAGTTGTTTGGGGTGCTAAGGTAGCGAGTGTTTATTTCTGACCGATTGGTTGTCCCTCAATAATGTCAGATCAGTAGCAACAGAATCAACCTTAGTCTCTAAGGAAATGCGGAAGGTCTCTATCGCCTTCAGAAATTCATTCAATTTGTCCAACTCCAGTTGTCTGGGTGCTGGTCCGGGCTGGGGGGTTTCGTTGGTGCTATGACTTGTGTGGAATTATTCAGCTGTTAATGGGTGTAATACCAAGCATGTCATTTTGTGATGTGGGGGAGTTTTATGCTACTGAAGGTTCTGTGGGTTGTACGTTTAGGCAGGAAGTTGGGAGTTGATCGCTACCTGGAAGAGTTGGTGGTATTTGCTGCATATCTTAGTAAATACTTTAAAAGTCAACCAGAAGCTGTGTCATCTATACAAGTTAACAGTGGAGACGAGAGGCCCAGGGAGAAGGATTACCACCAACTGGATCTAGTGAGAAATGAGAGAAAAAAGGATTTCTACTTTGGAACGGCCTAACTTTCATATTGCAGGTCTGGAGGAGTTCTGATACTCTGTGTGCACTGCAGTGGGACTTCAGTAATGGTTGCAGGATGGACAAACAGATGGTATGTGTAGAACTGGACCCAGGAGCAGAGATCCTTAAGAGTTGTGACCCTGCAGAAGTGTGCTGAGCAAATGATGACGCCAATGGAACTTTAAGGGCTGACATCGAAGCTGTGAGGCCGGAGCGGCAGTAACATCGAATCTTCTCTGTGTGTGGAACACTGGAGTTGCATCAACACGGAGAGACCTAGCTGACCGACTAGTCCTTGAACCAGTGACGGCCAACTGGAAGAAGACCCAACGTCAACTGTGTGGCCTTTCACAGCAGAAGCCTGTTGCTCACGCGGTAATGCGCACACCGTGAATTTCGGGAGAAGGAAAGATGCGCCATCACATTTTTTCAGAGCAGTGAGGATGCGACATCAACAGTGCTGCTTATCACGGCCGAAGCCTGTTATGCATGCAGTGAAGCGCACACCTTGAATTCTGTGTGGAAAATGTTCACATTGTTCAAACCAGTGACTCTTGTGATTTTTGCATTTCGGTCAATGCAATAGTGCCTGCGCAGTTGGCAGGGGGGAATAAGTGGCAGAGTGTGCATGTTTGTGGTAAGGTGAGGTACACATCTTATGCTGCCTTAGAGATTGTGCCAATTGAGCATTTTGAAACATGATGTGCATGCAGTGATGTGCACACCCAGGTGAGCTGTAGAGTTTGTTGGGCAAGATTAAAAAACGTGAATTTCACATGTGAGGTGCACACAGGGTGTATGATCTCAGAAGACTACATGACTGGCCATAAATTGTATTCACTATCGTGGTATAAATGACTTATTTAATGCAAGGTGGCATTGTAGTATGGGTGTTTTGTAATTTATATGACATGTTTCTTTAATACTTAGGAATGTATGTATTAGAATTGACTTGTGTCATGTTGGTGGGGAATTCTAGATGTAGTACTGTTAAGGCTCATTGGCTGTCCTACTGCTGTGGCAAGTGGTCGTGGGTCCTTCTCTGGAATAAAACCTACATTTTGAAAACAGCTACAGCATCCAGAAACTCTTCTTTATTTGGACCATACCACAGGCATTTAGCTGTGTACATCTGGGTGTTCCTGGAATATTGTTCCATATTTTTTAACATATTTGTCATTATATTTTGTATCACTTCATTGTTCTAAATTTTGAATTAGTTGTAGGGAGTGGAATAGACACCATGGGCCCGATGTAGGTAGCCAAATACCGGTCGGTAACGGCCGAAATTCGGTAGTTTCGGCCATTACCGACCGGTATATGATAAACGAGATGTATGTGACCAAAAACGTACCGAATTGGTAAATACCAGTCGGTAAAACAATGATTCGGTATTAAACGATTCGGAATTTACCGAAATCATATTTACCGATTCGGAAATTAAGAAATGATAAATATCCGAATCGGAAAATACCGAATTCATATTTACCGAGTCGGTAAATAAGAAAAGGTAAAAATGGCCTGTTGAGATCTAGCAAATTCTAAAAATACCGAATTTCATGAAAATCGGTATTTAAGAATCGGTATTTACGATGGATTGGGATCAGGTGGTAACCAGGAACAGGATATATAAGAAGGCCCCAAAATGCAACAGTGCAACCACAATGGCGGCTTTTTACGTTATTGCAAGGCGGCTACGGATACAGGCAGCAGGAGAGAGGGTCTGGCTAAGGGAGGAGCAGGTGTATAGGCAGAGGATCACCCTCTTCCAACTGACTGAAGCTGAGAACCTGCAAAGGTACCACTCCACCCCATAACCATCCTGGACTTGATTGGGGACCTCCACCCATATCTGGAACAACCAACCCCAAGAGCACACGCCATCCCACCCCATGTGCAGGTGCTGTGCTGCCTACACCTTTTGCCTCAGGTAGCTACCAGCACGTGATAGCCACAGTAGGTGGGGTGTCTCAGAGCTGCCTGTCACAGTTTTTCAGAAAATTCCTAGACGCCATGATGCAGAGGATGGAACACTACATCGAGTTCCCTGACACACCTGCAGAACTTTCAAGGACGAAAAACGATTTCTATCAACTTGCCCAGTTTCCGCACATCATAGGCTGTATTTATGGGACGCACATCCCACTATGCCCACCTGCAGCAACTGAACACATATATCGAAACCGGAAGTCCACACATTCCATAAATGTGCAGGTGATCTGCAATGCTGGCAACATAATTACGGACATTGTAGCCAAATATCCAGGGAGTACTCACGACTCCTACATATTCACCAACAGTGGGATATACAGACGCCTTGTGGCTGGTGATTTTGGTGATGGATACCTGCTGGGTAAGTATGTGTGAGACACCCTGATAGTCAATGCAGAAGGAAACATAAAGAGAACTTCACTAATCAAAATTTCCATTTCCCACCCAGGTGACAGTGCATATGCCCTGCGGTCATTTGTTCTCACCCCCTACCTGAACCCATCCACCATGAGCGAAAGGCGATATAACATGGCACACAGAACAACACGTTGCGTGGTGGAACGCACTTTTGGACTGCTGAAAAGTAGATTTAGGTGCCTCCATAAGAGTGGAGGTGCACGGCAATACACGCCAATTATCTGTTGCAAGATAATAGCTACCTGCGCCATGCTGCACAATCTTGCCACCAAGGAGGGCACAGAGATTGAACTGACATATCATGAGGACATAGATGATGGGACAGTACCAGCCGATCACACTGCAGCAGGGCAGCACCTGCGACGGATGGTAGACTGCGACGCGCAGAAATCACCAACAGATACTTTTAAAAGAGTGATGACACACAGGCATGTTCATGTCTTGGAACACTCACTTTAATGAGCACAACTGCACTAATCAAGACCTAAAAAAATTCAAATTAAATTCACTTTGCACACTGGGTGGTCAAAGTTAAATGCACTGTGACCTGTCCTGTGTTCATTATGATCTCTAATGTTTGCGCTTACGCGTAATGTTGTGGGAGCCACGGGGCTGGGGGTCAACCTGCGCAGTGGGAGCGGTCTCATCTGAATGGAGTCTGCTGCTCCGACGAATGTCCCGAACAGGCGTGCTGGCTCTACTCCTGCTAGTGGACTCCTCTGTGTCCCCCACACACGTGTTGCCAACAGTGGCTGTCTGCTGTGTCAACATAACCTCCATAGCAGAGGCCACCCTCCCCATCCCCCTGGACAAGTCACTGCAGCAGTGCACAATTTCAGTTTGCATGGTCACTGACCGGCGGCATAGCAGTGTGGTAGAAGTAGCCAGACGGTTAATTGACAGATACAGCTGCTATACCTCGCGCCTATACCTGCGCCTTTCTTGGTGGTCACTCTCCAGGCTGTCACAGAAGGAACCCATGCGCACACCCATGTCTCTCACCGCCTGTGCCATGTACTCCATTCCTTTGCCCATTGCCTCCATTCCTTTGCCCATGGACTCCATTCCCTTTGCCATGCCACTTATCACCTGATCGATGTCTGACATCCTGCTGTTCAGGATGTGCACCTGTCTTTGCACTGCCAGGTTTCCTTTGGCCTGCATGCGCTGCACCCTCACCATTGTCGCTTCCAGCCCTGCAAATACCCCCTGCGCATTATGCCCCTCATCCTGCTCACGTGCCCTACGGCCACGGTCACTTGCACGGCCAGATCCCAATGACCTCTGTTGGCCTGCGTCGCCAGCCAGTGGTGGTGGGTCGGTCTCGGTGCCTCCACCTCTTCCTCATCGGAGCTTTCCAGGATTCGTAATGGTAGTACGTCCTGCCTCCATGGCCTTACATGCGCAGGGGACTCCGAGCTTGGTGTTGTTGCACCTGCAGGTGCTGCCGGAGTCTGTGTCTCGAACAGCAGGGGCAACAGTGGCTGTGCAGTGGTGTCTTGCTCCGTAGCTGTGGGTGCGTGGGTTGTTGTTGTGTCTTCAGGGACAGTGCTAGGTCCTGCTGTGTCTGTTGGCTTCTCCCTCTGTGCCGTTGTTGGTGCAATTGACTCCCCTCCCTGCGCTGCTCTGCGCGATGACTCTCCTGTGGAGAGACATGGACAATGATCAGCTGTGTCTTTACATCACACATAATCCTACTACACATTTTCATATGCCTCAACTGGTTGTGTATAGGGAGTGTGGCATGGCATGCAATGTTCAGTGTTGGCAGCTTTGATGTATGTACCTATGACTATGACTACCATGATGCTTTGCTGGTGACTACTGTCATGTGTGCTGGATTGTGAGTGAGTCACCCACATTGGGGAAGGGGCCAGGGAATGTGTGGGGTACATGTCCATGCATCTTACCTTTCTTCCTTGCAGCTCTGGCTGAGCTATCAGCATCCTCAATCCCATATATGCTCTCAGGCTCCATGGTCGTTTCAACAAGCTGCTCCAGTTCTGTGAGGCTTGGAGCATGGTTCTTCCCCCCACCTGTGGCTGCGGATTCCTTCCTATGGGTGGCAAGCTTCTTTTTGGTGGTGATCCTCAGATATACCACCTTTTCTTCATGTCGTCAATTTCGCGATGAGTCACTCCCAGGGCATTGACTTTGCTCTGTATTGCCAGCCAGGTGTTCCTCTTTACAGACTCTGCTACTTGCAGGGACTGTCTCCCAAACAGCTGACTGTAATGCTTCACAACCTCCTCCAGCAGCACCTGGAGCTCTGTTGGGCTGAATTTCACCTTCCTCTTTCTGTCACCTCCATCCTTGTGTGCCTCCTTGGGACTCCATGGTTTAGCTATGCTGGTCTCTTTGCAGCCTGCACCTCTGTCTCTCCTCCAACTCTTTCTGCAGTTCTGTTGCTCTGCACCTGCATGGGTGTGGCCACCTCCATGTAATGGGGTGTGGTACTTGCATCTGATTGGTTGGTTTCTCTGAGGCTTTGTTGTGGGGTGTGGTGTCTCCCTGATTGGTTCACTGGGTCACATGTCATGTATTCGAATTTTCGAGATCAGATTTTTCCGATACGGTAAATACCGATTCGGTAAATACCGATTCGGTAATCTCCGAATTGGTGTCTCCCATTCATTCCTATGGGACTGGAGGCCCATAGGGGTGAATGGGTGTTACCGAATCGGAGATTTCTGAATCGGTGATTACCGATTCGGTATTTACCGAGTGGGGATACTGATTGATACAGAATCGGTATTTTTTACCGATTATTTACCTACATGTGGTTTTCCGGTTCATAAATACCGATTCGGTATCATTCGGTATTTACGAACCGGTAAAAATAAATTACCTACATCGGGCCCCATGCCAGATACTAATATGTTGGAGCTGCCCCATTCTCTTTCGGATAACCGTGAACCCTAATTACCTTGTAAAAGGTGGAAACAAATATTTGATTCATACTTGAGTGCTTTGGGTGGGGAGAAGTTGTCCACTGTTCACAAACAAGCCATTTTGTTGCATAACTTGGGTATTGAGGGTAGGTGTATATATGAAAGTCTTAATGAGATGGACAATGGAGAAGGTGAGGGCGAACCGAATAATGTTTATGGCATGTCAGTAAAGGCATTTTAGGTTACATATTAATGTGGTGTTATAGAGACACAAGTTGTTAAGGTTCAGGAAAAGCTGCTTGCAAAAAAATCTAATTTGAAAGATGCTCTGGCAATTGTTGAAGCCATGGAAAATACGAGCATGTGGGTACGTGAAATGAGGGATGGGAAAGACAACCCAGAACTGGATGCAAATTTGAATGAAGTGAACTGGTTGGATAGACAGACCGTGATAAATCTGGGGGAATTAAAAGCAAAGATAGTGTCAAAAAATCTGAGAAAAAAAATATTCTCAGTATGTTGCTAACAGTGGGGGAATGAAGTGCTTCAGATGTGGAAATGAGGGACATATGTCAAATAGTGCGGGATGCTTTGCGAGGCTTGCATTTTGCAAAAAGTGTGGGGGAAAAGGGCACTATGCATGTGTGTGAAGACGTTCCAAACAACAAGGGGGGAATTGTGTGGAAGAGGAAGAGAAGTTTGTGTTAAGTGTGAGGAATGACGGTTTGATGGATGCTGACCCCATCGAAATTTCATGGTAGATGGGAGGAAAATATCAGTACTTGCAGATTTGAGATTGCCTTACACTATGATAGATGACAAGAATTGTAATGTGGCTTTTGGTGAAGAGGAGACTGCATTACAGTCCCCAGACATAAATTTGATGGGGTATGGAGGCATGAGTATAGATGATTGTTTCTGTAATGAAAATGAAGTTTGCTGATCGCAAAACGGTTGCAAAGGTGTATGTGGCAAAAAGGGGTAATAACCTCTTGGGATGGAGCCATCAGAGAGATATGGGCATAGCAATTAATTCTAACGCCAAACAAAAAGTGTTAGTTTTGCCCAAGGAAGCCATGCCTGAAGAGATTTGTTCTAAATTTCCCAAAGTATTCGGCAGTGACATAGGTTTGCTGAAGAATTTCGAACATAAGACTGTGTTGAAGAGTGGTGCTGTACCATGTGTGCCCAAAGTCAGGAATTTTCCTCGTATGATGTTGGCTCTGTTACAGCAATGAATCATGAAACTGAAAGAGAGAGGTGTGATTGAAGTGATTGAAAGCTAAGAGGGGTTTGCTCCAATAGTTTTGGCACCTAAGGATGAAGGCAAGGAGATTCATATGTGTGCTGATTTGAGGGTTTAAATAAACACATTTGGCTTGATAGACAAGCTTTCCCGAACATTTCAGTTATAACAGATTCGCAAATCTTCAGTGTGATGGACTTGTCCTCTGCTTACCACCAGGCTATGCTACATCTTTATTCTAGACCTTTGACATCATTTTTGACTCTTCCGGGGGCATTCCAGTTCATTTGCATGCCTTTTGGCCTTGCTTAAGCAGTGGCATGCTTCCAGAGGGTCATTAAACAAGCGCTAAAGAGTCTAGAAAATGTATTATTCTTTCAGGGCAGCGTTCTAGTTTATAGAAGAAATCTGCAAGAACATGATGCGACTTTGTGAAAGGTTCTAGAGCTGATGCAAGGTGCTGGTTTGGTTATAAAAAAGAAAAATGCAAATTCCGAGTGACTGCAGTAACTTACTCGGAGCACATCATCTCTGGAGAAGGAATGAGTCTGAAGATTGATTGAGTGAACTGTATTATTTAGGATTCCAAACTCAAAAATAGAGATTAAGTGCGCTCATTTTTGGGGTTAGCTGAATTGTGTTCAAAATTCTTTCAAAATGTTACCAGTATATCTCAGATGTTGAGGTTGTTAGTAAGAAAAAAGGGTATTAGTACTGTTGGAGTGTGAAGTAGCTTTCAAAAACCTCAAGAGTAGCATTGGGAAGTGACAAACTATGGGACATTGTGATGCTAATAAGCAGCCAATTGTGTCCACGGATGCTAGCATCAAAGGATTAGGTGCAGTCTTAGCTCAAGTGGTCAATGGGGAGTTGAGGGTGGTGGCGTTTGTGTCTCGTTCTCTAATGGGAGCAGAGGAAAGGTATTTTGTTGTTGAACAGGATCATTAGCTGTGTATTGGGCCATTCTCCTTTTTAAGTTTTTGTTGTGGGGCATACCTTTCATTGTAAGGTCAGATCATAGACCACTTGCAAGGATTTTCAAGTGCAGTGAGTAGGATCATTTGTCCCCTAGGATATTTAGGTGGACAGAAGACTTACCTATGTACAATTTTGTGGTTGAGTACATACCGGGTTCCAAAAATTGTATGGCAGACTATCTAGGATGCAGATAGTGCATGGTGAGGAGACCCCAGAATGTATGTCTGTAACCAGCTTTAGATTACAAGGAGTGGGAGGAGACTTACTCAAGTGACCCTGAATTGTTGGTTTTGAAGGAATTCATCATGAAAGGATGACCACGCATGAAGGAATTGCCATCTGCCCTAGAGGGATTCTTTTGTGTGAAAGAAGAGTTGAGCATTGTGGATGGAAACATTTTCAGGGGTAAATGCATGGTATCTCCCTTGTATTGAGATGGAAGGTGATCAACATAGCTCATGAGGGGCATTTGAAAAGGAAAACAACAAAGGCAAGACTTTGTGAATGGCATTGGTGGCCTGGAATGGACCACGAGGTGGAAGCAGTTAAAGATTGCTGGCACTGATTGATCGATTGATTTTATTATTGACCGTTCGATTATTTAAAACCATTACAGTAAAAGCTAAAATTAAAACCCAATCCCCCTTACCCTCCCACCCGTCCCTCCCACCCGTCCCTCCCCCCTCCCATGACCACCTGTGAAATTTAAAACCCTGTTTCCAACAGTCAAACTTGTATTGCAAGGAACTTTCTGCCTTTAGTCCAGGAGCTTAATTTTAATGTGGCGATGTTCCGGTCATAGTAGTTGAGGTGGCGGCTAAGGTCTTCTTTACTCATGAGTGTTGCAGTGACACCTTGATAGCACATTATTCAGGCTCTGAAATTTCATGGGCAGAAAATTATTATAGTCTAGCGTGTAGTGCTTGACCAATCTGGTAAGTACATTTTGCCGCTCTTGCCAGGTGGTGTGTTTTTATTTCTGAAAAACACCAGTCCTATTGGTAATTGTATGGGTGGCATGAAACGTCTCCATCTGTTCGTGCCCATGCTGGATTGAAGTCCCCAATTCTAAGTGACGTTAGCCTCATAAAAAGGATTTTTTGCGTGCCTGTGCCCCTAGTGCTTCACTTAGGTATGGTTTGGCTTTCCCCAAGATGTAAGATTCGTCCAATGCCTTGGTATAGGTGTTGGGTCGTAGTGCAGTTAGATCCTTATCGTACGAAATGAAGCTGGCACTGTGCAAACAATGATAAGTCTAAGAAAACTCACACTGCACCATTGTCCCCTGTTGAAGTTCCAGTGGATCTGTGGGCTTAATTGGGTCTGGACATTACTGGTCCCTTTGATTTACTGTCTCATGAGGAATGTTATGTTTTCTTACAGGTATTACAGGTATATTACACTTCTAAGTGGGTTGTCACTAAATGTGTGCCTGTCATAAATACCAGAGCGGTAATTTAATTCTTGAGGGATTCATTTTCCAGGGAGGGTAGTCCCAAAAGTCTTACCAATGATAATGGGGTACAATTTGTATCCCAGGAAATGTGACGTTTTCTCAAATAAATGTCCACAGTGCACTTGAAGACAGCTTTTTACTCAACCCAAGCTAATTGTTTGGCCGAGAGCATTAATGAAGTGGTGAATAGTTGTGCACAGCATTCACTCATTAACAGTAAATCGCTAAAAAATGTTTTGAGTGAAACGTGGTGGGCACATCGGGTTACATCCAACATTGTGATATATATGTCACCTTTTGCCTCACTCAGTGATAGGTAGCCTCACTGTAAATTGAGTCTGGCATGGTTAAAATGAAATACTGCAGTAGAGGAACAATATACTCTACATTTTTTGGCTTTGGGAAGATTGGACTATCAGAACAAGTATAAAGTATGTTTCAATGGAAAGCTTTGTGAGCAAGGGTGTGAATGGGAAATAGGAGATAGAGTCTTGATGAGGAAACCTGGAATGATAAAACAGGGATGATCAAAGTTTTGGTTCCTTTTGTAACAACCTTTTAAGTAAATCTGTGGTTGTGTTAGATTCTGATGATGTGTACAGAGTGTCTAAATTGATGAAGGCGGAAAGTTCCTGTCATCAAGATGTATCAAAAAGGTATCATACTCATGGTGGTTCAAATGGTACTAGGGTTCTGGAGACAGGAAGGATGAGACTAAGGCCAAAGTGGCACAAGGATTATGTGATGGTTGTACGTTAAAAATGAAACCAGTATTGTTTCAATTAGGCAGGGCTTAATTTGAGCCGGAGCTTGCCGGTGCTTAGCACCGGCACCTAATTATCAGGGCCGGGTCTACACAGTCACATTGCATTAAGTGCACCTGCGGTGCCGTCAGTAATTTATTTATGTGACTCGTGTGTCGCACTGGCAGAGAGAACGTGTGCTGCTGCTGCTGTACCGTACGTGCTGTGCGCTGCAGTCACTTAGTTTTAGTTACCCCGTCGTTATTGTTGCCTAAACACTTACTGTGTGTGACTGTCTAAATGGTGACGTGACGTGAGTGATTACATTTCTCCTCCTCACTCTTTCTTCAGACTTCCGGCGGCCGGCCTCCGATCAGTGTTGCCGGTGTACCTAGTGGAGTGGGCGGGACACTGTATAGTAGTGGTTGTTGTTGTTGTGCAGGGCAGGGCTTTGCCTGGGCTGGGTCTTCCTCTGCGGGGGCGTGCGCAGATTTGAGTGCGCGCGCATTCGCTGGTTTAATTTTGCCCCTGCCCGGCCACCCCAGCATACCCGCACCGCACCTCTCCACCGAGTATCCAACGCCGCCTTTCAAAGAAATAGAGGTGTGGGTGTCGGTCGGGACCTGCTCCTTGGACGACGTTGAGCCTGAGTGAGGCAGGTACCGTTGGCTAGAGTGACTTCTGCTGCAGAGCAGACATTACATAGCCCTGCTCAACAGGTGAGGGAGGGCGAGCAAGGCATGGCCTGGGCAGTGGGTTTGCCGGCGGCTGCGCAGGTGAGGCAGGGCCTGGCAGGCCACAGGGGGCGCCGTGATACTGATTACTCATTACTGTTTTTGTATTTTTATTTATTATGTTGATTGTGTCTGGTTGCGTCATGATGGCCTGGGGTAGGCCGGCGCCGGCGGCTAAATCATGATTTAAATAAGCTGCGCAGGTGAGGCAGGGCAGGATTACTGTTTTTTTAATCATAATGATGTTGATTGGTGACTGGTGGTGAGTGACTTGTCTGGTTTGATCATGATGGCCTGGGGTAATAGGCGGCGTATGCCGGTGGCAGCAAAATCATGATGTATTACAAAATAAGTAGAGCTGCGCAGGTGAGGCCCACTGCTGGTTTTAATAAACTGTACTTTTTTTTATCATTATGTTGATTCGGGGTCACTCTGATCATAAGAATGAGGTTTGTGTTTGATTTGCTGATTATCACGATGATCATGTTGCTAGTGTGCACTGTGACTGCAGGCTATTGTTGCGGCGTGGGCCGGCCCAGCTGCCTGGATAGATAGATCAGTACTTGCCCTGATAGATTCAGTTTCGGTTCAGAGCAGGCTCCTGAAATCTGTGGGGGTTGGGGCTGTGGCTGTGCGCGGCAAGCAGCGTGCGCATATTTTTTCACATTGTAATGCGTGCGCATTCACTTTCACTGCTTGCCACGGTGCCACCACACCCCAGCATACCCGCACTGGCTCAAGCGGCTCTGAGGCCCGCTCACCACCACCGTCCTAGTCATCATGGCCTGGTGGCCAGCCAGCCGCCGATCAAAGTAGTGGTGATCGGATCGGGCGATGATTGATTTTGTCACTTGTGCACAGTACATTCACATGGTCCAGGCTAGCCTAGTGCACAAGATCGATCAATGCGGATTGCTGTGTGATGGAAGTGCAGACAAGTAATACTGCATAATGATTACACACACCAAAGCCACCACTGTCAAATATTTTAAAAGTGCATTCCGTTTTAAGGGTTTGGCAATGGTGAAAACTTGAGTCCAAGAGTTTACTAAATTATTTTACACATACATAAAAGCAGGAAGTACAATTTGTTCTGTACAGCAGATAAACCCCCTCAAAATAAAAGAAAAATGTGGCAAATTAAAGGTCTTATTTTCCTGGTTAGAAGTGAAGTATTTAATCATTGTGCGCTGCATGGACGGCACTTTCCAGAGACAGAATATTAAGACATTTGCTGCTATGATGCCTGCCGCCATCTGTTGCCCTTTAGTCAGGCTGTTCCACCACTTTTTCACCTGTTTTTATTAAATCCAATTTTTTTTGGCATCCTGGTATCCAGCCAATCTGCCTGTACCTCATCAAACTAGCTCTGGACTCAGTGCTTCATACTGCCAAATAGAAGCAGAATCAAATGCACAACCTGCAAACCCAACAGTAAAAACAAAAGGTTTAAATAGGCGCTTTACTGAATTGGAGGTGGTCTGAAAGACAGTCTACTGTAATGGTGGCTTCTCAGGATTTTGCGCTTCAACATTTTTGCGTGCTTTCCGAAATCCATGTCTTTGCTGCGTGAATATGTAAACCTGTGTCCGTATTTCCGTGTCTGTGTCGGGCTGTCCTGAATCCAGCCTCGTGTTCTGCAGCTCCTCAGTACCCAAGTCCCACAGGCCATTCCACAGCCCTTCTCTCACATTGACTTCGGTTTTAATTCACAGGACTCCTTCACAGTTGCACTGCACACTGGAGCACGTCCCAATTTTCTGTGCAGTATCTCACCTTGTCAGTTAGATACACTCACTAACATTTTGTTGTAACAGTGGTTGTGCAAGAACCAACATTGAAAGCGATAGGGGTGCTGGTGCGACCGATAATAGCAGCATGATGTTCGCTTGAAGGTACCGACCAGCGACATTGCGTAACACCGAGGCCGCTGTTACATGCTGAAATAGTTACACACAATGGTTGCGGAGTGCTAACAGCACTTCTTGTGAGGGGAGCTATTTTACTGTACAGTGTCAGAATGATACAACACAAGAGAGCCAATATCTCATGTGAGTGACACTGGAGACTCTAGGTAAACAATGACCTGTCCTGTCGATCAAAGCAATGAGCATATTTAATATAACACTATGGGGGTAGGGGTGTCAGTTTGCCACTATATCGTTTTTGTAAAAGCAGCTGCTGCTGAGTTCCTGGGCTCCAGTAATATTCAGGCATAAATTAAATTGTCAAGATAACTCTGGTGATTAATCGTCTACCTGGAGAGAGGCAGGAGCTTTGTCTAGGTGAAGCTGTGACTGCTTCAAAGGTGGTACAGGGTTATATACCTGCTGCAAACGTTTACCATGCAGAAAAGTGCATATAATGTAAAATAGGTCGGTGTGTTACTGCTTCTGTCGGAGAGATCCTTTTGTTACTTGCAGTTTGTGAGTTAAAATCCTATCATAGAACAGCAAGCTATTAACTAGTCTGTCTGTCATCAAAGAGTTGTATGCAAACAGCAAGTTATTAGAGCTAAATGTTTTGTTGGGCAATCTTTCATTATCCTAATCTTGCAAAAGGGTCTAATGTGGGTATTTATTTATTTAGAAATCAATTCTTATTGAAGAGAACCCCTAACAATGCTGTTATGTTTTAAATTCTAAATTTTGCCCTTTTCAAGACTTTGAACTCTTAAACTATATTGCCTACAATGACAATCATGGATGACATGTGGTTCCTATACCTTGTAGTCCTGTCTGATGTAACATTCCCTATATACTGATTTACACACGTAGGATTGTATCTATGCAATGTGTGAATGATGCAAAGTGCTCTGACACCTTACACTGGTATGAGAGGCGCTATTAAAATACATTAATATAAGACAGTGGTTATGGAGACTTGAAGCCAAGGGCTGTGTTAAAGGGTGGTTCCAGCACCACTGGCTTGGGTGCCTTTCTTTGACATTTTCATGCTTTCTTGCTTGAGTGCCTTTGTGTGATGCTTCTATGCTTTCTGGCCTGGTTGGTTGACTTTGTGTGACATTTCTATGATTTCTGGCCTGGGTGCCGTGACGTTTCCATTAGTGATTTTAGCTAATTTATTCCAAAATTGTGCTTTAAATGCACTTTTGAGTTTATTTTTTTCAAAATGTTCACAGAGCAGGGGAACCTCCTATCAAAACCTTACTATGAGGAAAGCTCCCATGCTGAAATTCGGATCAACCAGGTATATATTACCTCTGACTTTTAGCAGTGTCAGTTGAAGGCGTGGGTAGAGCTAATATAGTAAGTGGTTGGAGCCAGTGGAGGAAGTGGGTGGAGCCAGAGAAAAGTAGGTGTGGACTCCGACAAACATTTGAGCACCTGCACTTCATATTTTACAAATTAAGCACTGCAATTAGGAATATTTTGCTCTTCATCCCTAATGTGAATGTTGGATTTTGTATGACCGCACAATGCATATTGTTCTTTTTATGTCAAACTTTTTATGCATTTGGTGTGTAACTGTATTTTTGGATGCAATTTTAATACTTATTTGAGTTTTAATTTTGTTGTTTTCTTTGTTCTTCCGTCTAATTGGTTGATTGTCAAGGGGGAAGATGTGTTATAACTTGCACTGGAATTATTCAGGTGCTTGTAGGTGGAATGGCAACCATGTAGTCTTGTGATGTGGGGAAGTTCTATGCAAATGAAGCATCTGGGGGTTGGACATTAAGACAGGCAGTAGGCAGTTGATCACTGCCTGGAAGGGTTGATGGTATTTGCTGCTTATCTTAATAAATACTTTAAAAGTCAACCAGAAGCTGTGTCATCTATACAACTTAACAGTGCTGATGAGTGGGACATAAAGAAGGATTATACAACTTATCAGAAGGCCCCATGATGCTTAGTTCACTTACCAGCAAGGGACTGCGGTTACGGTCTATAGAGCAAGGGAGGTAGTCCAGGACCGCTAGCAATGTGCCTGCCAAGCTGTGCAGCACATTCAGCCTGCCTACCAATCAATAGCCCAGATCGAAATCTATCTCCACTCTATGCCCATCCACTGTGCACCCTGCTCTCCACTCGACTTTACCACTCTACTCCTTTCTACTTTATTCCACTCTACTCCACTTTTTGATGCTGTATTCCACTCTACGCCACTCCACTCTATGTCACTTCACACCACTCTCCTCTATGCCACTAACTTTTAACCATGCTGAACATCAGGCATGCTTTTGTACAGCATGGCTAAAAAACAATGGCAAAGCCAATTGCTCTTGCATAGGCGAGACCTATCAATCAATGACATTTATAAAGCGCACTACATACCCGTAGGGTCTCAAGGCGCTGGGGGAGAGGGGGGGTGCCGCTACTGCTCGAACAGCCAGGTCTTCAGCTTCTTCCTGAAGGAGAGGTGGTCTTGGGTCAGGCGCAGGTCGGTCGGGAGGGAGTTCCAGGTCTTGGCGGCCAGGTAGGAGAAGGACCTTCCTCCTGTAGTCGCTCTTCGGATGCGGGGGACGGCGGCGAGGGCGTGGTTGGCTGATCGGAGGTGGCGTTTGGGAGCGTAGAAGTTGATTCGGCTGTTGAGGTAGCTCGGGCCTTGGTCGTGTAGGGCTTTGTGTGCGTGGGTGAGGAGGCGGAAGGTGATTCTTTTGTTGACGGGGAGCCAGTGAAGGTCTTTCAGGTATCCGGAGATGTGGCTGGTTCGTGGGATGTCGAGGATGAGTCTGGCTGAGGCGTTCTGGATCCGCTGGAGTCTCTTCTGGAGCTTGGCGGTGGTACCGGCGTAGAGGGCGTTGCCGTAGTCCAGTCGGCTAGTGACGAGGGCCTGGGTGACGGTCTTCCTGGTCTCGGTGGGGATCCACCAGAAGATCTTCCGTAGCATGCGTAGGATGTTGAAGCAGGCCGAGGAAACGTTGTTGACTTGCCTGGTCATGGAGAGGGAGGAGTCCAGGATGAAGCCCAGGTTGCGTGCATGGTCTGTCGGTTTGGGTGCGTTGCCCAGGGCCGGAGGCCACCAGGAGTCGTCCCAGGCGGAGGGTGAGGGGCCCAGGATGAGGATCTCCGTCTTGTCCGAGTTCAGTTTCAGGCGGCTGGTCGTCATCCACTCGGCTACCTCTTTCATCCCTTCGTGCAGGTTGGCTCTGGCGGTGGCGGGGTCGTTGGTCAGGGAGAGGATCAGCTGGGTGTCGTCGGCGTAGGAGATGATGTTCAGGTTGTGTTGGCGTGCGATGGCCGCGAGGGGGCTCATGTACACGTTGAAGAGGGTGGGGCTCAGAGAGGATCCTTGAGGGACGCCGCAGATGACTTCGGTGGCTTCTGACTTGTACGGTGGTAGGCGGACTCTCTGTGTTCTTCCGTCGAGGAAGGAGATGACCCATTCCAGCGCCTTGTCCTGGATTCCGACGTTGCTGAGGCGCTGTACTAGGGTGCGGTGGCAGACCGTGTCGAATGCCGCGGAGAGGTCTAGGAGGATGAGGGCCGCTGTTTCTCCGTTGTCCATCAGGGCTCGGATGTCATCGGTGGCGGCGATGAGGGCGGTCTCGGTGCTGTGATTGGCTCGGAAGCCGGACTGTGAGGGGTCGAGGGATCCATTCGACTCGAGGAAGGCGGCCATCTGCTTGTTGACGGTCTTCTCGATGACTTTGGCTGGAAACGGGAGGAGCGAGATGGGGCGGTAATTCTTGAGTTCGGTGGGGTCCGCTGTGGGTTTCTTGAGTAGAGCGCTGAGTTCGGCGTGCTTCCAGCTCTCGGGGAAGGTGGCGGTGTCGAAGGATGTGTTGATGATGTCTCGCAGGTGGGGTGCGATGACAGCGTCAGCCTTGTTGAAGACGTGGTGAGGGCAGGGGTCGGTCGGTGATCCGGAGTGGATGGAGTTCATCGTGCGGATGGTGTCTTCGGTGCTGATCGGGGTCCGGCGTGGAGGGTGGTGGTGGGGGGTGGTTGTTCGGTCTTGGTGTGCGTAGGTTGGTTGTTGAAGCTGTTGTGTATGTCCGCGATCTTGTTGTAGAAGTATGAAGCGAGGGAGTTGCAGAGGTCTTGCAATGGGGTGATGTCGTTGTTTCCTGCGCTGGGGTTGGATAGCTCTTTCACGATGTTGAAGAGTTCCTTGCAGTTGTGTGCGTTGTTGTCCAGCCGGTCCTTGAATGCAGTTTTCTTGGCGGCGCGGATGAGCTGGTTGTGCTTCCGGGTGTCCAGCTTGAAGGTGGTCCTGTTGTCCGGTGTAGGTTCCCTTCTCCAGACTTTCTCGAGGGCTCGACAGTTCTTCTTGGAGTTCTTGAGTTCGTCGGTGAACCACGGGGCTTTCTTGCTGCCGGGTCTGCTGGGCGGGGTCCTCAGCGGGGCGAGTTCGTCCGCGCAGTTGCTGATCCACTTTGTGAGGTTGTCGGCGGCCTGGCTGGGGTTCGCTGAGCTGGCAGGAGGGTGCAGTCTCAGGGAGGTGGCGAGTTGGTCTGCTGTGATCTTGTTCCAGCTTCTGCGGGCGGCCTGTTGCTGGTGGTGGTGGGTCGTCGTTCTCTTGAAGGTGAAGTGGACGCAGCTGTGGTCCGTCCATTGAAGCTCTGTGGCGTGGCTGAAGGCGATGTCTGTGCTGGATGAGAAGACTGCGTCGAGTGTGTGTCCGGCGAGGTGGGTGGGGGTGGACACCAGCTGCTTGAGTCCAAGATTGGCGAGGTTGTCGAGCAGGGTGCTGGTGTTGCGGTCGTTGTTGTTCTCCAGGTGGAAGTTGAGGTCCCCCAGGAGGATGTAGTCGGCGGAGGGGAGGGCATGCGGGCTAACGAAGTCGGCGATGTCCTCGCTGAATTGTGTGCGTGGTCCCGGGGGTCGGTAGATCAGGGTGCCTCTGAGGGTGGTGTTCGGGTCGGTGTGGATCTGGAAATGCAGGTGTTCGGCGGTGGTCAGGGTGTTGTCGGTGCTGGTCGTGAGACGGATGGTGTTCCTGTGGATGATGGCGATGCCTCCTCCCATCTGGTTGGCGTTGCGGTCCCTCCGGACGATCTTGTAGCCCTCTGGGATAGCGATGGCGATGTCGGGAGCTGAAGAGGCGTTCATCCAGGTCTCCGTGAGGAAGGCAACGTCAGGAGCAGTGGTGTCGATGAGGTTCCAGAGTTCGATGGCGTGTCTGTGGACGGAGCGGGTGTTGAGCAGGATGCATTTGAGGTGGGTGCTGGTGGTGTTCGACTTGGCGGGTGCTGGTGTGGGGCAGGTCCGGATGCAGGTGAATTTGCAGGCGTGGCAGCTGAAGGGTCCGTGGGTGCGTCATGGTGTGGCTTGGTGGCATTCTGGGAGTCGGCCGGTGTTGAGTGCGATGAGGGTGGCGGCGGAGTACGTCAGGCGGGTAGGTCGGGGTCTTCGTGGGCCAGGGGTCCTGGCGCTGGTCGCGATCCGGTCGCGGACGGGCGCAGACGGGCTTACCTTCGGCGCACAAACGGCGCGCCCGCTGCGCGTGACCGCTGCGCGTTCGCACGGTCGCCATATAAGGCGAAGTGCGCGGGTGGGCGGGGCAGCTGGGAGGCGGGAGCGGGGAGGGAACAGAAGGAAAAAAGGGGCGGGGTCTGCGGTGGTGGCGGGAAGCGGGGAGCGGGGAGGGAAGACGGAGGGCGGCGAGGTAGGCGGGCAAACAGGAAGGAAACGCTGAAAAAAAAACAATAACAATGCAAAAGGAGAAGAAGACGCTAACACGGGCACAGAGATAGAATACAGGCACAAATGCAAGTCAAAACAAGGCAAAAACAACAACAGCGGAGTCAGCAGGCAGCCGGCAACGAGGCAGGCAGCGAGGCAGAGGGCAGGCAAAGGGGCACACGCAGCAGCTGGTGGCCGTGCGGCGCGGGGGTGTCCCACAAGTGGGTCACACTCACCTGTGTCGCACGGTCGCCATATAAGGCCAAGTGCGCGGGTGGGCGGGGAAGCTGGGAGGCGGGAGCGGGGAGGGAACAGAAGGAAAAAAGGGGCGGGGTCTGCGGTGGTGGCGGGAAGCGGGGAGCGGGGAGGGAAGACGGAGGGCGGCGAGGTAGGCGGGCAAACAGGAAGGAAACGCTGAAAAAAAAAACAATAACAATGCAAAAGGAGAAGAAGACACTAACACGGGCACAGAGATAGAATACAGGCACAAATGCAAGTCAAAACAAGGCAAAAACAACAACAGCGGAGTCAGCCGGCAGCCGGCAACGAGGCAGGCAGCGAGGCAGAGGGCAGGCAAAGGGGCACACGCAGCAGCTGGTGGCCGTGCGGCGCGGGGGTGTCCCACAATTGGGTCACACTCACCTGTGTCGCACGGTCGCCATATAAGGCCAAGTGCGCGGGTGGGCGGGGCAGCTGGGAGGTGGGAGCGGGGAGGGAACAGAAGGAAAGAAGGGGCGGGGTCTGCGGTGGTGGCGGGAAGCGGGGAGCGGGGAGGGAAGACGGAGGGCGGCGAGGTAGGCGGGCAAACAGGAAGGAAACGCTGAAAAAAAACAATAACAATGCAAAAGGAGAAGAAGACGCTAACACGGGCACAGAGATAGAATACAGGCACAAATGCAAGTCAAAACAAGGCAAAAACAACAACAGCGGAGTCAGCCGGCAGCCGGCAACGAGGCAGGCAAAGGGGCACACGCACATGCCAATGCTTGTTCCTTGATGCAGAAGGAGTGTGGCATCTATTGGCTTCACTCGTGTAGAATTCTGCTTGTTTTAGAAGGAGAAGCTCAGAGCCTTGGGATGACATCTTGTCTCCATGTAGAGTGTGTGTTGTGTAAAATGTGAATTGTAGCACAACTGGACCCAGGACCCATCTTGGATGGCCCACTGTGTTGTGTAATTGTCTCCACACTGCACTTATTCTACCTGCTTGCAACGTGTATGGCCATGGGTTTCTGCTCTGTTGCTCCTAGGTGGACCCTATGTAGCATTTATCCCGGCAAAGCACCAAAACGCTTCCCATATAAGTTACACTGCAATTTAACCAACAACTCCCCCAAGGGGTTGCATGTTATCCATTTGCTAATACATTTTGGTAGCTCGTGAGGGGTATAAAGCGCTATAAAAATAGAATCGCCATACAATATACTTGGGGCACTCTGCCAATGAGTATGAGCAACTTTGTGGACTTGGACAAAGCAAGAAACGAGGATCTTGAGACATGTAAAGTAAAAAGTGCCATTGACAAAGTATGTGGTGCTACCGGCACATGAACAGTGTGGGGGCGGCTTGTGGCTGGGCAATTCAACGTGGCAACTGCATAATCTTGCTGCTGCAGCACCGGGCTCCCAGAATAGGAGCCCTGAGAGCACATCAGGAGGCCAGGGGTACGGAGGTTGTGGTTGCCGGAAGGCTGAGAACTCAAAGCCTAGCCACCGGGTTCAGGTGTACATGGGTCCGAGGTGAACAATGATCAGAGGGGCTGCTTGAGACAAATTATTGGCGAGCCCACCCCCTTCCTCCCAGAGAAAATCCCAACCTGGCTGCGGGAAACTGCGCTGAAGACCATGTGACCGGCGAGCCACATCTGAAACCAAGGCTCCTGGCAGGGCACAGAGAAGACCATGCAGTGGGGTGCCGAGTGGGGGTGGCAGAAATGGAATATCGGCAGAATTGATGGCAATCTGAGCCCCTGACCTGGACCTCAGACACCACAAAGCCCGTAAACCACAGAAGAAGCCTTGCTCCTCCAGGGGTGAGGCAGAGTTCGATGGGGCATCGGAGACGGATTAATTGGTCCCCTTCTTTTTTGACACCATGGCGTGGAGTGGAGGGATGTAAAGCAGAGCGGACAGTGATAAAGTGGAGTGACACGGAGTGGCATTCATTTGAATGCTGTATGGTGGAGTAGTGTGTCACAGATTGGAGTGTCAGAGTGGATTAGAGTGTTGTAGAGTGGAGTGGCATAAAGTGGAGTGGAGTAGAGTGGAGTGGCATAAAGTGGAGTGGCGTAGAGTGGGGTGGCATGGAGTGATGTAGAGTGGAGGGGCATAGGGTGGAGAGGCATAGAGTGACATAGAGTGTCATAGAGTGGAGTGACTTAGAGTGTTTTACAGTGGAATGTCTTAGAGTTCAGTAGTGGAATGGAGTAGACTGTCATAGAGTGAAGTGGCATGGAGTGTTGTGGAGTGCCGTAGAGAGGAGTGGAGTAGAGGGGTAGTGTGTGGAGGGGCATAGAGTTGAATAGACTGTTGTAGAGTGGAGTGGCTTGGAGTATCATACATTGAAATGGTGTACAGTAGAGATGAGTGTTGTTGAGTGGAGTGGCATAGAGGGGAGTGTCGAGTGGATTGTCGTAGAAGTGATTAGAGTTGAGTGGCATATAGTGGAGTAAAGTGGGGTGATGTGGCATAGAGGGAATTGCATAGAGTGGCATATAGTGGAGTCACGTAGATTGGCATAGAGTGGAGTAGATTATAGTGTTGTATAGTGGAGTAGAGTGAATTAAAGTTGCATAGAAGGAACTGTGTAGGGTAGAGTGGCATAGACTGGAGTAGAGTGGAGGGCCGTAGAGTGGCATAGAGTGGCATGGAGGGACATAGAGTGGAGTGGTGTGGAGTGGAGTGGATTAGAGTAGAGTAGATTAGAGTGGAGTAGAGTAGAGGTGAGCCTCGCAGTGTTGAGTGATGTAGAGTGGAGTAAAGTGGCATAGAGGGAATTGAGTAGAGTGGATTGGCGTAGAGTGTAATAGAGTGTCATCGACTGAAGTATAGGGTTGTAGAGGAGGGTGGAGGGTCATAAAGTGGAGAGTCATTGAGTGGAGTGGCTTAGAGTAGAGTATATGGGACGTAGTTTGGAATAGATTGTTGTGGAGTTTTGTGGTGTAGAGTGGAGTGGTGCAGAGTGGAGTAAAGTGTCATAGAGTGGAATGGTGTGGCATAGAGTGGAATAAAGTGGCTTTAGAGTGGAGAGGCATAGCGTGCAGTACTATGTCATAGAGTGGAGTGGCACAGAGTGGAGTAAAGTGACCTTGGAGCAGAGTGGCTTAGAGTGGCGTAAAGTGCAAAGGGCGTAGAATGGGGAGGAGCAGATTGGAGTGGAATAGACTGTCGTAGAGTTGAGTGGTGTAGAATTGAGTGGTGTAGAATTGAGTGAGGTAGAGTGGAGTAAAGTGGCATAGAGGACTAGAGTATACAGTTGTAGAGTAGAGTAGAGAGTGTAGAGTGGAAGCTCATGGCGTGGAGGGGTGTCGATTGGCGGAATGTTTTGTAGAGTGGAGTGGTATAGAGTGGAGTGGCGTAGAGCAGAGTAAAGTGTCATAGAGTGGAATGGTGTAGAGTTGAACAAAGTGGCCTTAGACAAGAGTAGAGTGGTGTGTCGTAGGGTGCAGTGATTTGAAGTGACATAGATTGGAGAAGAGTTCTAGAGTAGAGTAGAGTGGAGTAAAGTGGCCTAGATTGAAGTGGCATAGAGTGTCGTAGAGTGGAGGGGCAAAGAGAGGAGTAGAGTGGAGTGAAGTATCATAGAGTAGAGTGAATTAGTGTGTTGTGGAGCAGAATTGAGTAGTGTATCATTAAGTGGAGAGGCATAGAATGGTGTGTTGTAGATTGGCGTAGCGCAGAGTGGTGTTAGTGGAGTGGTGTGGTATGGAGTGAGATAGCGTAGAATGGAGTACAGTGTTATAGAGTAGAGTAGAGCGTCATAGAGTTGAAGGGCTTAGAGTGGAGTGTCATAGAGTAGTGTAGCATAAAGTGGAATAAAGTGTTGTGGAGTGGCATAGAGTGGAGTGCCATTAAGTGGCATGGAGTGTCATAAAATTGAGTGGCCTAAAGTGGCATAATGAGGTAGAGTGGACTGTCGTAGAATGAAATAGCATTGTGTGAAGTGTTGGAGAGTATTGTGGTGTCGCACAGAGTGGAGTGGCATAGAGTGGCCTAGAGTGAAGTGGTATGAATAGAGAGTAGAGTGGAGATCCGTGGAGTGGAATGCCATAGAATATGTATGTCGTAGAGTAGAGAGAGACAGAGTGGAGTGTTGTAGAGTGGCACAGAGTGAAGTGGAGTTGACTGGAGTGGAGTGGCATAGAGTGGATTTGTATAAATTGGAGTATGCATGGTGTGGTAGAAAACTGCCATTACAGACAACACATTTTCAATTGGAATGGCCGTTACATTTGCATATACAGTTTTAATTATAAAACTACACAGCATGCAAACGATAATATGTGGAAGCGGTATCACGTAGTGTATTGATTTGTTTTGATCGTATTAAAATATTTGTTTCCACCACTCTTCAGAATTACAAATAATTTGCCTTGATGTGTGCTTTCCTAAGTCTGATATGTTCTGAAATATTTGCATAGTTCATTTACAGGCATTTAAATGCTGTTGTGTACTAGAAAAAAAGCCTTTTCTTTCCCACCCCCTGCGTCCAGTAAGATTGTCACTTAAATCCTCTCACTTGGAGATCAGAAAAATAAAAATAAACATTGCTCCCTCTGAAGACAGAGCTTGACATTTGACCTCTGTCTTTGTATGCACAGCAAATGTGACAATTTAACAAAATTTAAAGGCCTCTTTACCGAAAGCGAGCACTAGTGAAAGAATACAAAGAGCGATGGTAAACAGTCTATGCTCCACGGGAGGGACAAAGACATGCTGGACAGCATAAAACAAATAAAGCCAACAACTAGAAAGCAAGCAAATGTGAGCTACAAACCACAAAGCAAAGAGTAAGCAATAGGAGGAATGCATTCCCAGGGAGGCTTTCAGAATGTCCCTAAGGTGTCTTTTCACAAGCTCGGGCCTAAAAAGGTCTGTTCGGGGCTAGAATTATAGCAAGCAATGGCAAAGTCAATAGGTTTTGCCTGTATGATATCTATTTGCTTTGTCAATGTTTTTAGACAAGTTACACAGCAGCACAGTGCAACATGGCTTAAAGTAAAGATTTTGTTTTTTCTTTTTCTTTAAGCCTTGTTGCATATCAGCCCCTGCTGCTGTGCCATATGTCTAAAAAAATGTGGGGGGAGAAAGCAACACAAAGGAAGTGCGGGGAGGAAGAAGCTGGGGGGAAAAGAAATAACAGATAGTGGGGGGGGGGAAGCAATACCCTGGAAGTGTGTGGGAGGAAAACGGGAGCATCAATGGACATAGGGAGGAGGGAGTAAGGGGGAAGTAACATGATGGACTTGAGGGGTTAGGGGAGGGAGAAGCAACAATTAAGAGTGAGCAGAGGGAAGGGGGAGACCTTAGAGTGTCATGAACTTTTATAGACTGTATTGCAAAAAGAAAAGAAAAATATCTGGTGCAGCCAGTGGAAGGACACTAGCTGCAAACAGGAAGCTGTGCTAGATTTATATTCCACAGCAGAAAAAAAGGCCCGGGAGAAAGCAAGAGGAAGCGAGCAGATGGCAGGAAGCAAGCGATGTGACCAATAAGCAGCAAGGAAACAAGAGTGACATAGAATCCCACCAATGGTAAGTAAAGGTAACTAATGGACAGGCTCTTAGCCTGTGTTAAGCTTTTTTTGGGGTAAACAATAGATTTTGCTGAAAGTGCATGTATGCTGTTTAGGCAAAACCTAAAAAATGGTTCGTTGCCACCACCACTTAATGCCAAATCAAAATTAGTGCCATATTTATTAGAGGGTACCTTCAGCCCTGCAGGTCTCCTTCCTAACTATGAACCTCAGAGTCATGGCGCAGGGCTACACCTCAGCGCGCACACTGGTTACGCATTTGTGAGCTGGGCTACAAAAAGTCAGAATACCAAAAATGCAATTGGGTCATTCCGGGCAGGAGTCCATGGACATTTGCCATACTGTGGGCATTTCTGTTCCAGCATTGCCAATTCAGGCCACCACCGGCGAAAGCTATCCTACTTTTGTTAGGGTTTACCCACTAATTTTTTGGTAGAGTAAGTGGAGAGTTGGAGTTTGGAGAGTTGATCCATGCTGTGTTCCAAAACATTTAGGATATCTGCTTGTGGGTCCTCCATCACTGCAATGTCATGCTGTCCAAATTCTCCAGGGGTTGTATGTTTTGGGGTGCCTGTATGTACAGAAACTAAAAGCACATTTTATAATTCAAGCAAAAATATATTTCCTTTGTATATCTTTGTGGCATTATCAAAGCCTGCGCAGCACTAGCCTGTTAAGTGCATGAATAGTAAAGTAACCGCAGTGCTGGAAATAGAGAAACTTTACACCAGGGAAGGCAGCAGGGTGTGGAAGTCTGTGTGTGTGTGTGGGGCGGGCGGGGGGGGGGTGGCCACTGTAACAATCATAAGATTTCATTTATGCACGCAGCCCCCTCCTCCCTGGAGTAACTGACAAGCCAGAAGCTGAGCTATTCTGACTTACTTTGCTGGTTTAAAAAAGACAACATTTAACTTCACTGAAAAAATGTTTTGCGAGTCCTTAATCGCAAATAAGGAATGCCTTCGCAAATAACTGCAATTAATCGCAAATAAGGAATGGCTTTCCCATTCATTCCTATGGGCCTTTAGGCCCATAGGAATGAATGGGAAAGCCATTCCTTATTTGGGAGTCATTCCTTATTTGCGATTAGCAATTAGCGAATCGCAAATAAGGAAGCAATTTCAAGGGTGCCAGGATGTCCAAAAGACACCCTGTTGCACCGCTGAAATGGTAATGTACACTGGTGTTGCGCACACACATGTCCAAAGTAAATGTGTGTGTAACATACAACTTAGAAAAATGCGCTATAGTGCCTTTTTCTAAGTTTTCGCTATTTACCACGTAGTTAGAGTTCGCGGTAAATAGCGGCCCCAGATTGCGAATTTGCAATTTTTAAATGGTTCATGAATTGCATTTAAGGAATTTCAAATTGAGATTCCTTAAATGCAATTAATCGCATTTTAGCGATTTCTAGAATTGCGATTTTTGCATTTGGGATGATGAATCCCAAATGGAAAAATAGCGCTCGCAAAGTGCCAGATTCTCAGAATCTGGCCCTTTGCGCGCCGATTTTGGCTTGATGAATCTACTTGTATATTAGCTCATGATGCCGTGGAAAAAGTGCAAAGGAACAGATGACTCTGAAACACAGTGGCGCCGTTTTATTTTATTTTTCATTTATGTACTGTTTCCTGTCGCACAAAGTGTATTGGTACTAGGCTTTGGATTAACAAGCGTAGGAGAAGCGTAATGTGATACAATGACAGAGCTCTGTAGAGAACATTGCAAAAACAGAAACAGAAGAAGGACTTGAACTGAGGTGGACAGAAAAATAACATTCCGGTCTGGGAAAGATATGGCTGTTGTAGTTCGGACTGGACTGTTCCCATGGGGCACAGGGTCAGAGCTGATTTGCATAAAGCCATTATCTGACCCAGGGTGGTGTGGAGTGCAAAAAACGATGGATTTAGGCCCAGATCCTTGTACTGGGGTGAATGTAAGACATTGATCTACATTCTGTCCATCAAATTGTTTTTTGTAATTTTCTCCCTGAGTGTACTGGGGTAGCTCAGACATGGGTCCCAGAGCCTCCACACCACTGGAGTCAAGCTAGCCGGGCTGATGAGGTGTTACCTCGAAACCGGTCCGGTCCTCGGATGCTTGATTCCGGTCTGGGAAAGATATGGCTGTTGTAGTTCGGACTGGACTGTTCCCATGGGGCCCAGGGTCAGAGCTGATTTGCATAAAGCCATTATCTGACCCAGGGTGGTGTGGAGTGCAAAAAACGATGGATTTAGGCCCAGATCCTTGTACTGGGGTGAATGTAAGACATTGATCTACATTCTGTCCATCAAATTGTTTTTTGTAATTTTCTCCCTGAGTGTACTGGGGTAGCTCAGACGTGGGTCCCAGAGCCTCCACACCACTGGAGTCAAGCTAGCCGGGCTGATGAGAGGTGTTACCTCGAAACCGGTCCGGTCCTCGGATGCTTGATTCCGGTCTGGGAAAGATATGGCTGTTGTAGTTCGGACTGGACTGTTCCCATGGGGCACAGGGTCAGAGCTGATTTGCATAAAGCCATTATCTGACCCAGGGTGGTGTGGAGTGCAAAAAACGATGGATTTAGGCCCAGATCCTTTTACTGGGGTGAATGTAAGACATTGATCTACATTCTGTCCATCAAATTGTTTTTTGTAATTTTCTCCCTGAGTGTACTGGGGTAGCTCAGACGTGGGTCCCAGAGCCTCCACACCACTGGAGTCAAGCTAGCCGGGCTGATGAGAGGTGTTACCTCGAAACCGGTCCGGTCCTCGGATGCTTGATTCCGGTCTGGGAAAGATATGGCTGTTGTAGTTCAGACTGGACTGTTCCCATGGGGCACAGGGTCAGAGCTGATTTGCATAAAGCCATTATCTGACCCAGGGTGGTGTGGAGTGCAAAAAACGATGGATTTAGGCCCAGATCCTTGTACTGGGGTGAATGTAAGACATTGATCTACATTCTGTCCATCAAATTGTTTTTTGTAATTTTCTCCCCGAAAAATAACATTAGCAGACAGGGAGTAACCTTTGTTCCTGGATCCCACAACAAGATGCAATTATATAAGAAGAAGAAACGTGATGAAACAATTTCAGAGCTCTCTACAAAGAACGCTAAAAAAAAGTAGGTGGCCACGTTTATGAATGGCGCTAAGTGGATATTCGGGACCAAGTAATCTGTTACTCAATTAGTAGAAGGATGCTACAAGGACAAAGGTTGGCTACCATACAACCCCAATCGGAGTAAATGTAATTATGAACAAGCAGAGTCCTGGGCAGGGCTCTGTCAATCAACAGTTTCTAAAAGTCTCCATAGTTGTGGTTAATGGTGTGGGCTCACACACCATTTAGAAACAACGGAGACTAACACACAGGTTGAAGCGTGCACTTATGCACCTATTCTGTGTGTGTGTGGAGGAGTGCGTAGATATGCTGGTACTGTTATGGTTCTGTTGATGAACGGGACGTGTTTGGATGATTGGTGATTTGTCTAATTTTGACTATGCAACGCTGCTATTTAACGCAATCCTGAGAAAGTCAACAGGCATAATCCCCAGACGACGAAACGTGTTGGCTGTTTAAGCGTGGCTGCCTGTACCTTGTATTGACATAACCTGGACTACAGAATGTTTATGAAATAAGAAAACCCTAAAGAATATCTCAACTATGGACACTTTTGGAAACTGAAGATCAATTGTATTGAGTGCTCAGGACTCTGTTTGCTCTCTACAAGGAAAGTCTTTACCAATACGAGGATGAGAAGGACTGCTTGCAATAGTTCCAGAGTGTTGTTAAAGATCATTTTCATCGACAGGAGTAAAATGAAAAATCAATGCATACAAATATGAGCTGTGCATGCATGAGCGTACACGAAAGGTTTAACAGGACTGAATGATTTCAAAATTTGTATAGTGCACGGTTACCCCGGAAACGGATGCCCGCCTCCTGCACCAACGTCCTGTAAGTCAAAAAACACTGTTGATAACCAGCCCGAGTGCGGTCACTCAATGAGGCACCTACCAGCCCCGCTAGAGCGGGGCTCCAATCCTCCACAGTGATGGTGGAAACCCTGTCATCTCGTCCTCCGCCTCCGGGTGGTACCTTCGGAACTCCTGCAACTTGGAACGAGACAAAGCATCAGCAGCGTGGTTGTCAACGCCCGGAATGTGTGCAGCCCTGAACAGCAAATTCAACCTCAGACATTCCAATACCAGGCGTTTCAGCAATCTCAACACGTGTATACACGTAGCACCCTGCCTGTTGATGGCTTCGACCACCGCCATGTTGTCTGACCAAAAGATCACAGATCTATTCCTGAAGTGCTCAGCCCAAATGGTCACTGCTACCAGGATCGGAAACAACTCTAAGAATGCAATGTTCCTAGTCACACCTCTCTCATGCCACTCAGTTGGCCACTCAGCCCCACACCAATGAGGACCCAGGATTGCCCCAAAACCAATGCTACCAGCCGCATCCGTGAACAACCCCAGTTCCTTGCTAGAGACCGCAGGCGCCGGCCAAACAACAGAACCATTAAAGTTTGTCAAGAAATTCTGCCACACCTTCAAATCGTTCCTCACCTCCGCCCGGAGGCGGACCCTGTGGTGCTTCTGGGACAGGCCTACCATAGCTCTAGCAATTGATCTCGAGAAAGGGCGTCCCATTGGGATGATTCTTAGGGCGAAATTTAGCTGGCCCACTAGGACCTGCAACTGGTGTAAAGTCACTTTAGGAGAAGACAACGCCGCCTCGATGGCCCGAGAAAAAGCCTGAACCTTATCAAGGAGCAACCTGCACTCACCAGCCACTGTGTCGATCTCTATGCCTAGGAAGGACATACATGTCGCCGGGCCCACCGTCTTGCCAGGAGCCAGGGGTATCTTAAACTCCTGAAACATGGCCACTAACTGGCCTAAAGCCTGTTCACAATCTGCAGAAGCCGCCGGCCCCATCACCATAAAGTCGTCTAGGTAATGCACAACCCCCTTGTAACCTGTCCTATATGAGAAAAACCATTGGAGCGTGGAACTGAAAGTTTCAAAATATCTGCAAGACACGGCACACCCCATAGGCATACACCGGTCATAATAAAACTGGCTATCCAACTGGAAACCCAACAGGTGGTAATCATCCGGGTGTACAGGCAGAAGGTGAAAGGCTGATTCTATGTCTGTCTTAGCCATGATGGCCACCGGGCCTAGGTCCCTCAACCTCTTTAAGGCAGCATCAAATGAGGAATAAGTCACCGAACAAAGGGCAGGATCAATAGCATCGTTCACCGAAGACCCCCTAGGCGCAGACAGGTTGTGGATCATCCTAAATTGACCAGGATCCTTCTTGGGCACCACCCCCAAAGGAGAGCACACATAACCAGGCAGGGGGGGAGTCAGAAAAGGACCTGCTACCCGCCCTAACCCTAGCTCTTTGTCTATTTTGGATTTCACTACTGCTGGCTGAGCCCGTGCAGAGAGAAAATTATTGCAATATCCTACAGGGGGGACGTCTTGAGCCGGAATACAAAAACCTTCTGAAAAACCCAGATATAATAACTCGGCTGCTGACCGGTCGGGATACTGATTCAGCCAATAAATCAGTCTCCCAATGTCCACGGGAGTGGGCAACTTAAGGCTGGGGAGGCTTGATCTCCTTGTCACCTCCCCCTCTCTCTTTGGATTTTGTAATACATTTGAACTCTGGATGCGAGTGATGACCACAGTAGGAGCACACATGTTTGAACTTGCACTTATCTGTGGGCCAGGTGCATGCCTTTTTATTAAAGGCCCAGCACGTTCCTCTCTTCTCCCCGGGCCCCCCCTGTGAAGACCGAAAGGGCTGCCTAGTAGATTGAAACCCCCCAGAATTGCCATTTACACTTTCTAGCCAGACATTGACTTCCACTTGATCCCAACCCATGTCAGGGTCCTGCACCTTTTCCCATCTGAAGTCCCTATCATAGTCCAACCAAGCTGAACCACCATGGGTCGTGTGTGCCTTCAAAATCTTATGCATATAATACACCAAAGATGCCGCTAGCTCTGGTTTCTTTTCAATCATCGCCGTCATGAACACCTGAAAACCAAAAAAACAGTTCGTAATGGACTCATCCACTCTCTGTCTCCTATCCTTGGAAGAGTTATCCTTCCCATCCTTTTCCTTGTACTCCACCTCCCATCTTTTGGGTCGAATCAGAGAAAACACATCCACATATTCCCCTTTACAGATCTTCTCTTTAACCTCTAGGGACACATGTGTAGCCAAGCGGCCAGGTTTCGACAGAACATAACCCTGCCCTCCCTCGGTTTTAGCCCCTCCGGCTGTTCCAATATCCTTGCCCTCAGGCTTACCTCCTGAAGACGTGGGATTGATCGTCACTGATGAGGTCGTCTGCTGACCTAACTGCACACTGGATCCCTGTGCTTTGACCAGTACGGCCAACTGCGCTCTAATCTCGCTAAGGGTGGGGTCCTCTGTCGCACTTGGAGCACATGGAGCGACTGCCGCAGTTGCGGCAACCGCCACTGGAATGGGGGTGGGGGCTAACGCCACGGGCGTCGCCCCAGCCCCCCCTACCTCCTGAACCTTGGGACCTGATGTCAATGCTCTAAGGGCACCTAATATTTCTGCCAGCGGGCCTGAAGCTGCACCCCCTGGATGAGGAGCTACTGGTGCTGCCGGTTGAGGAGCTACTGGTGCTGCTGGTTGAGGGGCTACTGGTGCTACTGTGCCAGGTGAATTCACCCCTCCCCCCGGGACCGGTGCAAGGGCCGCCAACGCTCCCCAAATCTCCTCTAAAATCACCCCTGTCCTGTCCTCAGGTGGATCTACAGGGACGGGCGTCGGTGGTACACCCGGAGGGCTGCTGGGCGGTACCGCTGGCGGTAATTCGGGCTGTCTAGGAGGGTGTATGATCAGAACATCGGGTTCGAGTGGCACAACATTAGGGGTAGCCTTAGCCCGGCCTACAGCTTTCTTATTTCTGCCTCGCCCGCCTTGCTTCTGCACTCTGGGTTTCTTAACCAAAGGGGGGAAAGCCACCCTGGGGGGACGCCCAGCCTCCGAGGACGTTCCTTCACTACTTCGGGCTCCACTTCAGATTCATGGGGTTGCTCATCTCCCTCTCCCTCACTGCTGTCCCCGCTGCCATCTAGCTTCGCTAATAACGCCTTCAAAAGCTGCGGGATTTCAGGATCTTTTCCCTTGCGCTTCTGGTTCAAGCCTTTGGGCGGCATGTTGCCTGCTGAATTCGCGCGCGGGAAAATAAAGCGCTCGTAGCCGCACGCCTACGGGGCCTCTCGCTCTCACTAAGCCCTTTCGAAGCGCCGCTACCGCAAACACCCTCCCGCCTTCGCAGCTCGCACCAAGGCGGCAGGCAAGGGGCGTCAGAGCTCGCTCGCGTCAATAACAAACAAATGCTGCAGCCTGAGTAGGCCCCAGAGATGCCCAAGAAACGCCTAACGAGAAGCAGGGCGAACCCTGAGACCCACCCACGCCCGCAGCCTCGTGAGCCCCGACCCCTTACCTGCCGCACTGGTCGCTGCCGATCTACGCCGCTCCGACCACGACTCTGCTCGGCCCTGCTCGCACTTCCTCAGGAACCGCCATCCGCAAATCCTTCGATACCACGAGGGGAAAGGCGCCAGCTATGGGGCAGGGGAAGCTACTGGATTGGGGACCAGAATAATACTTTAGTTAAAGAAAACAGACTGACCAGCCTGGGGGTAGGGGGTCCAGCAGGTGCGAGCAGGTCACGACGCAGGCGAGGAAAGAGGCCGATCGAGTTGCGCCAGTGACCTAAATAGGTCACGGCCTCTGACCCCGCCTACGCCCGAAACGCGTCACTGCTGGCCAACCCGGAAGGACTTCCTCAAACCCGGTCGGCCTCCCATAGGGTGGCCGACCGGCTACTCTCGACAAATGGGGTGCGTGGGCCGGGGGGCCGGCCCCTAAAGGCGGGCTCGTCTAGCCTTGGTAACAGGACTGAATGATTTCAAAATTTGTATAGTGCACGGTTACCCCGGAAACGGACATCCTGGCACTCTAAGGTAACCAAAAACCAGAGATATTTACACCCTGGTTGCAAAGAGATGGGTTTTCAGCTGTTTGTGGAATTTTAGGAGGGTTTTCTTGGCCTGCAAATTGGAGGGAAGAGTGTTCCAAGTCTCCGTTGTGACCTCAGAGAGAGCACGTCCGCCCAGTCTGTGCCTTCTAACTTTGGGAAACACTGCATAATGAAGGGACCTAGAACGAATGTACCATGAAAACATTGCAAACAAGTAACTTCTCTTTGCAAGGGCATGAATGAGCTTATGAAAGAGACGCAAAGCTTTAAATAGACTCCTTGTAGGAACTGTAAGACAATGAAGTTGCTCTTGGTGTAAAGAAATTGATGAATGTCTATTTAGCCCCAGGAATAGACCTGCAGCGGCATGCTGAGCCACCTGCAATCTTTGTGTGAAATAACAAGGAAGACCCACAAATAAGGAATTACAGTTGCCCAGTCCGGGCATATAGCTTGCTCCAGATATTTTCACAGACACAGAGGGGGTCAAGCGTGGAAGATTGTTTCTAAACAGATGAAAAAAGTAGAGGTTAAGATATTGATTGATATGATTCTGAAAGGAAAGTCTGCGATCAAAGATGACCTCAAGATTCCTTGCCTGTTGGGCCGGGGCGGGAAGGAGTCCTAAGTGTCAAGGTACCACTAGAGAGCGATTGCCAAAAATAAGAAGTTCAGTTTTAACGGCATTCAGAGCCAAAGAATTGAGTTTCATCCGATTGACCACTTGTTGAATGTAGCTAGTAAATTTTTGCTGGAATTGATACCCTTCTCTGTGCAGTATGAGAATCATTGGTGTATTTTTGCACAAGAGGAGAATTTCAGTCCAGATGACTCAATCACGTCTGCCAAAGGGCAGGCATAACCTTGAAGAAGGGTCTAATGGCCGATCACCAAGGTACCCCTGCTTATACTGCCTTAAAACAGGACTGAAAGTTGCCCAGGGATCAGTGTCTGATAAGAGGTCACTGTGTATAGTAAAGACAAATCAGCAGTGCTGTTATATCATGAAGCATCACCCATAAACAATAAACTCTCCCACAACGGTTTATTGGTCAAAACACACTCGGGTCATAGGTGTTAGCCAAGATGGCACCTCTCAAACTTATCCAATGGGCACTGCCTTTTACTTCTCGGGTCACCAGTATTGGCCAGGATGACAAATCCCCAACTCATCCAATCGGCACTGATTTTGACTTGTCGTGGTCCATATGAATTTGCTGATGATTCTCTTAAGAGGGGCATGAGCAGAGAAGCATCACAACTCGTGAAAAGTGTGGCTAATCCAGGGGTTCCTCACCCATAGGGAGGTGTAACACCCTTGAACCACTCTGATCGTTTAGTAGTGGTTAAAGGGAGTGGTCTTTCTTTCAGGTGTCAACTGTTACGTGTCCCAGCGTGCGGTGTCACAGTGTGCTCAAGAATTACAACTTGGTTCACTCACAGGCATAGTGGTTTAAGTAACTCATGATGCAGTGGAACAGATGACTCTGATACACAGTGGCACCGTTTTATTTATTTATAAAGTTTTATATAGCGCGAACAAGATCCCAAGGGATATCAGAGCGCTTTACAATGGGACTGAAGGAAGGACATAAATACACAATTATCAATAAGTAGGGGTAAAAAAACAGGATCGCAGATTCCAGGGCAATTGCACCATGGGGGGTTTATTTCTTTTTTATTTATATTCTGTTTTATGTCGCACTAAGGGTACGGTACTAGACTTTGAATTGACAAGCGTGGGAGAGGCGTGATTCAATGACAGACCTCGGTACAGAACATTGCAATAACAGAAGCCGAAGAAGGAATTGAGTTGAGGCAGATAGAGGGGTGATATTAGCCAGGGCACAAGTCCTAAATAAAGAAGTGGGAGGACGCTCACAGACAGGAAGTGACGTCACGAGCGGAAGTGACGTCACAAAAGAGAAAAAACCTAGCGGTGGGGGGATGCTCAGATACGTGAAGTGACGGCATGACCGGAAGTGACGTCACGAGAAGGAAAAACAAGCATTGGAAATGCAATAGGTCTCGCACCATTAGAGTTAGTGCTTTTAGAATTGTTTATGGGTTTTTTTTGTAAATGTTTAGCATTTTTGTTTCCTGTAGCCAATGCGAAAGTATTACAAATAAAAAAAGCCATAAACATTTCTAAAAGCTCTAACTGAAATGGTCTGAGAACTATTGCACTGTGTGAGGGTGAGGGTGAGTGAGGGTGAGGGTGAGTGAGGGTGAGTGAGGGTGAGGGTGAGTGAGGGTGAGTGAGGGTGAGGGGTTGAGGGTGAGTGAGAGTGAGGGTGAGTGAGAGTGAGTGAGGGTGAGTGAGTGAGGGTGAGTGAGGGTGAGTGAGGGTGAGTGAGGGTGAGGGGTTGAGGTTGAGGGTGAGGTGTTGAGGGTGAGTGAGGGTGAGGGTGAGTGAGGGTGAGGGTGAGTGAGGTGTTGAGGGTGAGTGAGGGTGAGGGTGAGTGAGGGTGAGGGGTTTTGGGTGAGTGAGGGTGAGGGGGAGTAGTTGAGGCTGAGTGAGGGTGAGCGAGAGTGAGGGTGAGTGAGGGGTTGAGGGTGAGTGAGTGAGGGTGAGGGGTTGAGGGTGAGTGAGGGTGAGGGTGAGTGAGGGTGAGGGGTTGAGGGTTAGTGAGGATGAGTGAGAGTGAGGGTGAGTGAGGGGTTGAGGGTGAGGGGTTGAGGGTGAGTGAGGGTTTGAGGGTGAGGGGTTGAGGGTGAGTGAGGGTGAGTGAGGGTGAGGGTGAGGGGTTGAGGGGGAGGGGTCGAGGGGGAGGGGTTGAGGGTGAGTGAGGGTGAGTGAGTGAGGGTGAGGGGTTGAGGGTGAGTGAGTGAGGGTGAGGGGTTGAGGGTGGGTGAGTGAGGGTGAGGGGTTGAGGGTGAGTGAGTGAGGGTGAGGGGTTGAGGGTGAGTGAGGGTGAGGGGTTGAGGGTGAGTGAGGTTGAGGGTGGTTGAGTGAGGATGAGTGAGAGTGAGGGTGAGTGAGGGGTTGAGGGTGAGTGGTTGAGGGTGAGTGAGTGAGGGTGAGGGGTTGAGGGTGAGTGAGGGTGAGGGTGAGTGAGGGTGAGTGAGGGTGAGGGGTTGAGGGTGAGTGAGGATGAGAGAGTGAGGGTGGGTGAGGGGTTGAGGGTGAGGGGTTGAGGGTGAGTGAGGGTGAGGGTGAGTGAGGGTGAGGGGTTGAGGGTGAGGGGTTGAGGGTGAGTGAGTGAGGGTGAGGGGTTGAGGGTGAGTGAGTGAGGGGTTGAGGGTGAGTGAGGATGAGTGAGAGTGAGGGTGAGTGAGGGGTTGAGGGTGAGGGGTTGAGGGTGAGGGGTTGAGGGTGAGTGAGGGTGAGGGTGAGTGAGGGTGAGGGGTTGAGGGTGAGTGAGGGTGAGTGAGGGTGAGTGAGGGTGAGGGGTTGAGGGTGAGTGAGGATGAGTGAGAGTGAGGGTGAGTGAGGGGTTGAGGGTGAGTGAGGGGTTGAGGGTGAGTGAGGGGTTGAGGGTGAGTGAGGGTGAGTGAGGGTGAGTTTGAGGGGTTGAGGGTGAGTGAGGGTGAGTGAGGATGAGTGAGAGTGAGGGTGAGTGAGGGGTTGAGGGTGAGGGGTTGAGGGTGAGGGGTTGAGGGTGAGTGAGGGTGAGGGTGAGTGAGGGTGAGGGGTTGAGGTGAGTGAGGGTGAGTGAGGGTGAGTGAGGGTGAGGGGTTGAGGGTGAGTGAGGATGAGTGAGAGTGAGGGTGAGTGAGGGGTTGAGGGTGAGTGAGGGGTTGAGGGTGAGTGAGGGGTTGAGGGTGAGTGATGGTCAGGGTGAGTGAGGGTGAGGGTGGGTGAGGGGTTGAGGGTGAGTGAGGGTGAGTGAGGGTGAGTTTGAGGGGTTGAGGGTGAGTGAGGGTGAGTGAGGGTGAGGGGTTGAGGGTGAGTGAGGGTGAGGGTGAGTGAGGGTGAGTGAGGGTGAGGGGTTGAGGGTGAGGGGTTGAGGGTGAGTGAGTGAGGGTGAGGGGTTGAGGGTGAGTGAGGGTGAGGGGTTGAGGGTGAGTGAGGGTGAGTGAGGGTGAGTTTGAGGGGTTGAGGGTGAGTGAGGGTGAGGGTGAGTGAGGGTGAGTGAGGGTGAGGGGTTGAGGGTGAGGGGTTGAGGGTGAGTGAGGGTGAGGGTGGGTGAGGGCGAGTGAGGGTGAGTGAGGGTGAGGGTGAGTGAGGGTGAGTGTGAGTGAGGGTGAGTGAGGGTGAGGGTGAGGGTGAGGGGTTGAGGGTGAGTGAAAGGAAACAGGGCGGCTTCGTGTGCATCTTCAGCTACGCCTCGAGGCGCGAGGAGCCAGAAAGTGACACCTGAATGAATGACCACTCCCCTGACACACCCCTGGACACGCCCCCAAGTGACACCTAAGAGAAAACTTGGTAGGATGAAAGACACACATACCTGTCACCCAAAAAGACCCTCTTGAATGAGAACAGCTAAATGGTTGCGGGTTCGAAAGGGGAGTGCGCTGTGGCTACCACGGGGTTCGATGGTAGCCACGAAGAGTGCAAGACAGAACAGGACGACGTCATCGCACAAGGGGCAAACCAGATTTGTCTACTGGACGTGGCTACCTTGGCACAGCGGCGGACAGCGTCGTTCCAAGGAAGGGGCCGATTAATCCATGCAACTCGGTATGGGGGGCATTCCGGGAGGGGGATTACATGTGTTTTAACTTGACGATAAAATGAAGGATTGTGCACGAGTTTATAGGTTCGATGGTAGCCACGAAGAGTGCAAGACAGAACAGGACGACGTCATCGCACAAGGGGCAAACCAGATTTGTCTACTGGACGTGGCTACCTTGGCACAGCGGCGGACAGCGGCGTTCCAAGGAAGGGGCCGATTAATCCATGCAACTCGGTATGGGGGGCATTCCGGGAGGGGGATTACATGTGTTTTAACTTGACGATAAAATGAAGGATTGTGCACGAGTTTATAGAAATCTTTTGAGTCTGTAACGTAACCAGCTATGAAAAATGATTACTATTAAAAGGTTTGGAGTACAAAAAAGAATGTGTAAGTTACGACCTAGTAAGTTGTCACCAAGCAAGTTACACTCTCTTATGCAAAGTACTTACAGCACTTCTTTAACTTTAGTAAACATAGCGTGACTCACACGAGTGTAAATTAATGTTTTCCCATGCGTAAATAAGTCGTAAATCTGAAAATCTCCTGTGAAGATTGGTTCCACAGTAACTTTCTTAAGAGTGGGAGCAAGGAAGCAGGAATAGGTGCCTGGGGGCAAACTGGGATTCTTAAACAAGGAGAGAGGTGAACAGAGAAGAAGTAGATGAGAGAGAGAACAGAGGAGAGATTTAGAGAGACAAAACGAGAAGGAGGGAGAGAGGCATAAAGTGAGGGACGAGAGAGAGGGGAAAAGAGTGTGCATGTGTGAGAGAGAGAGTAAGAGGCAACGAGTAACGGCTTGAGGAGGTGAGGGAAGGGCTAAAGGCAACAATGTCACCGGGTGAAAAAAAAGCGAAAGAGAAAGCAGGGTAACCTGACCCAGGAGGGGGGAGGAGGGAGGAGAAATGCGTCTCGGCCGGAGCAGGGGGCGGAGCAGGGAGAGCCGGCTTTGAAATGTACTTCACACGGCCGGCCGGTCGTGAAACTGAAAGCATGGCCGGCCGGCCGTGAAAGCCTTTGATGCCGCAGGGGGTGGAGCGGCACCAGCTGGGAGAGTAGGCAAGGCAGGCGGCTGGGGGCATGTGCACGCGCTTTTAAGCTCAATGCGCATGCGCATTGAGCTTAAATTTCTCGTGCACTGCAAGGAATCGCCACGATTCCTTGCAAGTTGGGGATAAAGAGTGGATAAGCCACCATAGTCTCGCTTGCTCGATGCGTATGCGCATCGACAGGCGAGACCTAAAAACGAAGTGGGGGGACGCTCAAATACGTGATCGCGCTCACAGGACGGGCGCACTTGTCTGTGGCGAGCCATCACTGTGCATCTGGCACTTGGTGGGGACAAGACAGGCAGCGCCTGGGTTTCAAGGGTTAGTGGCCAGTGTGCGCAGTGCAGGAATCTTGGCGCTATGCTGATGTCCTATCATTGGTAGCTTTTAGAATGCACTAGAGCAGCAGCATACTGTACAGATTAATTAATGCATGCTCTCCTACAGCATACCAGCTTTTGCGCAGGGGGGACAGCGTCCACCCGGTAAGACCCCTTAAAATAAGTGGGGGGACGCCGTCCACCCGCGTGGTACCCCGACTCGAGCCCTGATATTAGCACACAGAGAGTAATCATCGTTTCAGTGTGCCATAGAAGATGCAATACCATGAGTATAAGAACCATGTGATGAAACATTTCAGAATCCCCTTCCTGCACTGACATTCCGCTGAAGCCGAAGCACAGCTGTGTGCAAGGATGCAGCATACGATAGAATCTGATACTCAGATGCCTTTCTTCCCTAGGATTCTAGTGCGGAAGAAATACATGTTTTTTTCCAACCACATCTACAAAGATTGCCCCTCGAACCCATCTCATTGTTCCAGAGACCTTTGAACTGTGTGGATCCTGTTTACTGCAGTGAGCACCTTTAACGTCCCAGACGAAGGGGGGATTTATTCGTGTCCTTTATTTTCTGTATCAGCTAGTCCACAATCATAGCAAATGGAACTTTTTTTTCAATACATAGGGGCATATTACCAACAACTAGCGATAATTATCGCTATGTTGGTTTAGAGGCGATATTTTTATCGCCGAGCTGCGGCGATTTTTATCGCTTAGGAACCTTGAGATTATCAAGGTTTATCTCCTAAGCGATAAAAATCGGCCGGAATGCATGAATATCGCTGAAAAGTCAGCGATATTCATGCATTACCGAGCTAATGCTCTTAGCCATGTTATCCACCTACCATTGGATAACATGGCTAAGAACTGCTCAGGGCAGGCGTTAGCTTTTGGAGATATTCGCACTTAGAGCGAATATCTCCAAAAGTTGGTAATAGGAGATAGCGATGTTAGCGACTGTTTCCAGTCGCTAACATCTTGGCACGCCCACTTTGCATGTCATTAGTGATAAATATCACTGACATGCAAAGCGGGGCCCAATATGGTCGCTATCTCCTACTAGCTATCGCTAACTGGTGTTAGCGACAGCTAGGTAATAGGGAGACAATTTTATCTCCGCTTTCTTGGCTTTTAAAGCCAAAAAATGCGGAGATAACCCCCCTTGATAATATGCCCAATACTGTGTTGTTTTGTTACGAAAAGAAAATTAGAGGGAGCCCTAAAAATGTTATGACTACTTTTCCAGTACAGTAACACCGGGTTCATATATTATGTTAACAGAGATTTGTATAACAGGTCCTTGCAGTGCTGTCATGCTTTAGTCTCAGACTGAAGTCTGTTTCCTGGTTAAGCAGGGTATCAGTACTGCCAGTGTGCTTCATATTTTGTGTATTGTAAGACATTTGTGTTTGCTGTGTGGTCACTCTGTATTTTTTGCCTTTTGCTGGACCCTTTATTTTTGCTGTGCACTTTAAACCTGCTAACCAATGGTAAAGTCCCTGTCTTCCCCCTTTAAACATGACCAAATGGACACACGTCTTATTGGTATATCTAACTTACCTGTAGGTCCATAGTATAGGGTACAAAATGTACCTAAAGCCTGTAAATTCAATGCCATGACTGGATTACAGCACATACTTTGCCATCCACTGTACAAGGGAACAGGGCACAAGATTGCAGGCCTCAGAGTCAGGTGCAGGTCAGAACCGACTGGTCAAGGTCAGTGGGCAACAGCGGATGCTTTATGAATTTTACAATCTCCTGATGTCAGCAACCATCAGTTGCCTGGGATTTGAGGGGATCGCATGGGCCGTCATCAGGGGTGACAGGGCAAGTTAAATAATAGGCTAGGCTACCTGATGGCCACAATGCTGCCTGGTTGTCCCTGATGACCATATAGGCACCGCTTGCTCTTTTCAGCACCGGAGTTCTTCTTTTCCCACCCACCTGTCCCTGTATAAGTTCCAAAGGGTGAGGTACCTTTTTGGATCATCATTTGTGATGGGTGGGACAGGAGTTGTGTTTGGCCACATAATATGTAGGTAACTGTGGCATCAAGAATATTATTTCAGGCGAATTCAAGTTGAATTCGGTGAGTTAGCCTTTAACTCATGCCAGGGCAGGTGTACTACGGTCTTTACTGGAAGGCTGCGGAAGAGCACAAAAGCAATTGTCCATACCCGGCCAGAGTACTCCATTCACAGCTGTGGGGATACATTGGGATGGTGGCTGCGCCAGGAGACCAAAGTATGGCCCGATTGCCAAGGCCCATCTCCCAGTGGCTGCTAGGGGGTATCCCTGTATTGGGTGGCTCTGGTATGGTTCTTGGAGGGAGCGTCTGTTATGCTGGCCCAAGCTCCTGCTGTCTTGAGGAGGCAGGTGAGCTCACCTTCTAAAGAACAACTTATGGCGGTACCTGCGGGGTTTCCTCCCGGGTCCAAGTCAGTTGGATAAGTCAATGCCACAAGGGCCTGAGGGGTGGTCAACCATATCTCATTTGGAATATTTGCTATGAAATGTATTGGATTCGTTTTGGATTATTTGCCAGGAAATGTCATGTATTACTTATATCCATGTGTTAATCAATATGCTATTCTGCCATAACGTAACTTTATATGGAACTGGAAAATGTGTCACGTTTAACACATGTCATCAATAGGGCCAGAGAATGGAAAGCAAGAATTGTGGATTGGATCCTTTTCACAGAATCAGCTATATGTTTATGTGTATAATGTCTGTTTGGTTTGTAATATGAGTGGTCTCACTGCAGTCTCCCACCTGTACAATGACAGTGTAAGACATGACTTCAGTCCTGTCATTGTAGCCTGAGTGTGGCAATTTAAACACTGCAAAATGGCCTGTCAAAATAATCCCTTCTGACAGGTCAAAGCCTCCCTCTTAAATATTACAAAGTCACCCCTATGTGGGCCTTGTTGCTCACCAAGCAGGTTGCGTTGTATTTAAAAGTAGGGCATGTAGAAATTTACAGCCTGATTCATCATAGTGCCGTTTTGCGAGTTTGAAATAGCGAATCATAAGGAATCGCTATTTCAGACTCGCAAAACGGCATTCATGTAGGAATCGCAAAAACAAAAGTGATTCCTACATATTCCTTATTTGCGATTAGCAAATTGCTAATCGCAAATAAGGAATAACTCCCCATTCATTCCTATGGGCCAAAAGGCCCATAGGAATGAATGGGGAGTATTCCTTATTTGCGATTAGCAATTTGCTAATCGCAAATAAGATTGCGATTTAAAGGGTGCCAGGGATGTCCAAAGGACACCCTGTAGCACCCCTAAAAAGTAAATACGAACAGGTGTTACGCACACACATGTCCAACATGTGTGCAACATGCAACTTAGAAAAATGCTTTTAAAAGCATTTTTCTAAGTTTTCGCTATTTACCACGAGGTTTGACCTCGCGGTAAATAGCGGGCCGAAATTGCGAATTCGCAATTTTAAAATGGATGATGAATTGCATTTAAGGAATCTCAAATAGAGATTCCTTAAATGTAATTCATCGCAAAATAGCGAAATCGCAATTACCGATTTTTGCATTTGGGATGATGAATCCCAAATGCAAAAATAGAGCTCGCAAAGGGCCAGATTCTCAGAATCTGGCCCTTTGCGAGCCCATTTCGGCTTCATGAATCAGGCTGTAAATATTGACATGTCCTTATAGTGAGAAGCACAAAAAAAAATATTTTTCACTGCTGTATCCCTAGCTTTTCTATGTAGAAAACTAGAGTACACATTAAAAATCCCAATACTTTATTTCAGGAATGAGACTAGCTAGAAAAAGAATTAAGTATTGTAATAGGTAACAAAAATCCAACTTAATAGTGAAGAAAGATTTTTTAGTAAACATTAAGGAAAAGTAAATTTTAGAAAAGTTACGTTTTCGCTGCCTGAAGTTCCTGGGGTGTAATGGGAATTTGCTCTCAAACTTCTACTAGCCAGTGATTAGCTTTGGAAGTGTGAAAAATGTGAGAAATGCCTCCTAAGAGCAAACAATAAGCTGACCTGTCTGGGCAGAGGTGACTCTTCTGAACCTCCCAAAATATGCAGGTTTGAGGCTATGAGCTTCATTTTTTACTTTGCAGTGTTAAATCCTGCTTGAGTGTCGAAGGCTGCTTGACAGGTCTGCCGGGTTTACATATACCACATTAGGGTGCACGTGAAAGGCAGAGAACAGGATGCCAAGATAATTCTTATGTATCCACTGTCTGGTTGCTGAAGGACCCTGCTTTATCCCTCTAGACTTCTGTCTCTGGGTTTTACATAAAACACTGGAGGTATACTTGGGAGCAAAGGAACAGGATGGCAAGACAATTCTTGCGTGTCCCTTGTCTGTTTGCTGATGAACCCTGTTTTCTTCTACCAAACATATATATCAGTGTTTGTGGCTACAGAGGTCGCCCTAAACTGAATTTAGTGTTTGAAGTAGGAGCACATAGGATTACTCTAGTACATTCTCCACGCACCCCAAGCCTTCAGAGCCCAAGTTTAGTATAGTCTGAGATGTTTGGCATCTTGAAAATGCCCTAAGGGGTAGGGTTGGCTCCTTGGACTGTTACCCCATTGTTAGAGCACGCCCAGGAGTCATTCCCACCCACTAACTTGTGCCAGAAAACAATGTGGGACCTCCAGGCAAACAATTCAGGACACTCTTGGATCTGGGGAAGAACAGAAGAGGGCTGGTCCTGCTGTCTGTGGCCTGAGAGGAGCCCTGAAGGAGTAGACCTGCTTCTTCTTGTAACCATCACAAAGAGGTGGACTCCAGGGGTCATAAGGCTGCCCTCCTGTTCAACCTACTAAGGGCAAGGCTAGACGAGCCCGCCTTTAGGGGCCAGGCCCCCCGGCCCACGCACCCCATTTACAGAGAGTAGCCGGTCGCCACCCTATGGGAGGCGACCGGTTAGTGGAAGTCCTTCCGGGGGGCGGTGACGCATTTCCGGCGCGGGCGGGGTCAGAGGCCGTGACCTATATAGGTCACACTCGGAATTCGGTCGGCCTCTTTCCCCGCCTGCGCACGGACCTGCTCGTATCTTCCGCCCCCCTCCGCCCTGTTACTCCCAGGCTTGGTAGCCTGTTTTATTTAATCTTTAAGTATTGCCCATTCTCCATGATCGAGTAGCATCCCCTGCCCCATAGTTGATCCGTTCCTCACTTCACGCGTGGTGTCGGCGGAGTTGCGGCGGCTGTTCAGAAAGGCCGGGAGGAGTGCGAACTGGATTGAGCGGAGTCGTTGGAACAGAGTCGGGCGGCAGCGACCAGCGCGACAGGTAAGGGGTGTAGCTCACGAGGCTGCTGGCTTGGGTGGGCTTCAGGGTTCGCCTTGCATTAGCCGTTCCGTGGGTGTCCCTGGGGCCTGTTCAGGCGGTGGCGTCTTTTCAATTGATAGTTATCCGCTGAGCTCTGACTCCCCTTACCTGCCGCCTGGGGCGCGAGCTGCGAAGGCGGGAGGGGGTTCTGCGGGAGCGGCGCTGCGTAGGCGATCTGCGAGCGAGAGGGTCAATTGTTGAATTTTTCCCGCGCTTGCTGAATCCGACGGCACTATGCCACCCAAAGGCGTCCATCAAAAGCGGAAGGGTAAAGACCCGGAAGTAGCACAATTACTCAAGGCGCTGCTCGCCAAATTCAATGACGATGAGGACAGTAGTGGGGAGGAAGGGGAGGGGGAGCTTCCCGAGCCCGAGGCGGAGTCTGAGGCGGTCGCCGAGCGCCCAAGGAGGCCGGGAGTTCCCCCTAGGGCCGCTTTCCCCCCTCTAAACAAGAAACCTAACGTTCAGAAACAGGGCGGGCGGGGCAAGAGCAAGAAAGCGGGGGGTCGGGCGACGGCGCCCCCTAAGGAGGTCCCGCTCGAACCAGATGTAGTGATTGTACCGCCCCCTAGGCACCCTGAATTGCCGCCAGCTGCACCTGGCAACCCCCAGGGTAATCCGGGGACGTCCGCCCCTGCTGGCCCACCAGAGGACAGGACAGGGGCGATTTTAGAGGAGATTCGCGGAGCGTTAGCGGCCCTTGCGCCGGTCCCGGTCACTGGGGGGGGTGTGCATCCTCCTGATACAGTAGCACCAGTAGCGCCAACACCAATGGTCCCATCGGCCCCCCAGCCTGCAGCACCACTGGCTCCCCCCTCGGGGGGTGCAGCTTCGGGCCCGCTCATCGAAATATTGGGGGCCCTTAAAGCATTGTCAGCAGGTCCTAAGGTGCAGGAGTGTGGGGGGGGGGTGGGGACGACGCCGGTGGCAGTAGCATCTGTTGATCCCACCCATAGCGAGATTAGAGCTCAACTAGTGTTACTGGTCAAGGAGCGGGGAGCCAATGGGCACTTAGGTCAACAGTCCACCGCATCAGGGACGGTCAGTCCCGCGTCTTCAGGAGGTAAGCCTGAGGGCCCGAGTGTTTTATCTGCCAGTGGGCAGAAAGCCGGGGGTGGGCAGGGTTATGTGCTATCTAAACCTGGCCGCTTGGCTACTCATGTGCCACTCGAAATTAAAGAAAAGATCTGGAAAGGGGAATATGTTGATCTGTTTTCTCTCATTCGACCCAAAAGGTGGGAGGTAGAGTACAAGGATAAGGATGGTAAGGACAGCGCTTCTAAGGAAAGGAGGCCGAGAGTGGAGGAGTCTATTACCAACTGGCTGTTTGGTTTTCAGGTGTTCATGACAGTGTTGATTGAGAAGAAGCCAGAGCTGGCGGCATCCTTGGTTTATTATCAGCATAAGATTTTGAAAGCACACGCAACTCATGGTGGTTCTGCCTGGTTAGACTATGATAGGGACTTTAGATGGGAGAAGGTGCAGGATCCTGACATGGGGTGGGACCAGGTTGAGGTCAATGTTTGGCTGGAAAGCGTGAATGGTGGCAAGTCAGGGGGGTTGCAACCAGCTAGGCAGCCCTTTCGGACTTCGCAGGGGGGGGGGGCGGTGAGAAAAGAGGAACTTGTTGGGCCTTTAACAGGAAGACATGCACCTGGCCCTCAGATAAGTGCAAGTTCAAGCATGTGTGCTCCTATTGTGGGCACCCCTCCCACCCAGAGTTCAAGTGCATCAAAAAATCCAAAGAAAAGGGAGGAGGGGGTAAGGACATCAAGCCCCCACAGCCTTGAATTACCCACTCTCGTGGACATTGGGAGACTGATTTATTGGCTGAATCAGTATCCTGACCGGTCATCAGCCGAGTTGTTGTACCTAGGTTTTTCTGAGGGTTTTCGCATCCCAGCACAGGACGTTCCCCCTGTTGATTATTGCAATAATCTACTTTCAGCGCGGGCCCAGCCAGCAGTAGTCAAAGCAAAGATTGACAAAGAGCTGGGGTTGGGGCGGGTAGCTGGCCCCTTTTTGACTCCTCCCTTGCCTGGTTATGTGTGTTCTCCTTTAGGGGTGGTCCCCAAGAAGGACCCTGGTCAGTTTAGGATGATACATAATCTGTCGGCGCCCAGAGGGGCCTCAGTGAACGATGCAATCGACCCTGCCCTGTGTTCAGTGAATTATGCCTCATTTGATGCCGCTCTACAGAAATTGAGGGACCTGGGCCCGGGAGCCATCATGGCAAAAACAGACATAGAATCTGCCTTTCGCCTTTTGCCGGTGCACCCGGAGGACTATCACCTGTTAGGTTTCCAGTTGCATGGCAAGTTCTATTATGACCGGTGTATGCCTATGGGGTGTGCAGTATCTTGCCGATATTTTGAGACTTTTAGCTCAATGCTTCACTGGCTATTCTCATATAGGTCTGGATACAAGGGGGTCGTGCATTACTTAGATGACTTTATGGTGATGGGGCCTGCGGCTTCCGCAGATTGTGAGCATGCTTACCCGTAGCCCCAATGTTTCACCATATCCATCCAATACTCTCAAATGTTTTTTGAGAAAGAGAGATGTTTTTGGAAACAATAGGCTGAAAGTACCCTTTTTGTTTTATTGGACACATTTTTTTTTATTTTGTCCTGGTTGGCTTCTCTTCAGGTTATTTGTATTCATTGTCACTCAATCTTTCGTCTTTTCTTTCCTTTCTTGTTTTACCAGTAGTTACTTTTTAGGTCTCATTGTATAGCTGTCTGAAGACCTGTTCTTACCAGTTCTTTAAAAGACACAGAGTGGGCTTTAGCTCCAGGTAGAGGAGTATAACCAGGGCCACTGGAATTATGCGACTGTGCGGCTGCAGCGATGTTTACATAATTGTAGATTTGCCACATAATGCATCATTACTGCATAATTTGCGGATTTTAACAAAAAAAAGTGTTCCTAGCTCAAACGGTTTCAACGTTAGTAAAAACCCAGCGACAAATGATGCCGTGTAGTGAAAGGCCCTTTGCAAAGGATAACTGGTCACATTTCTATAACTTATTGCTATATTTGGGTCTTAAACTTGTGCTAATAATGTACAACTAATGCCCATACAGTGATAACAAGCTTAGAAATATTGAAGTAATACTGTCGTAAAATATGCATAATGTGCCTTTTCTTGCTGCATAACTTCCGCAACCCTGCCGCATAGCTTGACCCTCAGTTGCCGCATAATTCCAGTGGCCCTGAGTACAACTCTCCCACTGTATGTTATTCGCCGTGTCATTCCGCCCTCTACAGAGTGTTTCCATTGCAAGGGGCACTATTTTACATCTAAGAAATACTCATGGCCCATGAAAGGTTCTATCTCATAGATGCTTTGCAGAAATCACTCGGTGTTTCTTTCTTTTTCGCTTCAGCAGGCTACTTTCATGTTTTATTCGTAGCTCAAGAAGCCAGCCAGGCCAGCTGGCTTTAGCGACCGCTGTGCATTCCTTGCCTGTATGGCTGTTAAAGCACAATGCAAGAGTGATGCATGCGGCCTGTGAGGTACATGTGCTCCAATGCATAAGGCCTCCTACAGGGGATGCAGCCCGGACCTTTGTAGTGAAGTGCATGGGGGAGGGGGGTTATTTTGGACATGTGCCTCGGACGGACGGCCCCATTGTTCTGCCCCTTTGTTTTTCTTCCCAAGGAGAGAGGGGCGGCCAGTCCCTCCTGGGGCGCCCCCTTTTAATAGGACTAATGATTGAACCGGGAGGCTGGGGGTCTTGAGGGGCGAGAGGGACGAACATTATCTGCCTTCTGAAGTGTTATTTTTCCGCCCCCTGGGCCCCCGCTGGGGGACACACATGCGTCAAAAGGAACCATGCGGGGGTACAGTTGTCTGTTGACTCCACTGGAGAGCGCCTCCCCCCAGCCCTGCCATCTGAGTGATGGAAGCACAGAGAGCCGGGCAGCTCTTGGCCCTTCACCAGGCGCACAAGTAATGGCCGCTAGCCTACAGCGCCTAGGATCCCGCACCGTGATTTAAAGCGCTGCATGAAAACATATCATAACGCGCTACAATGAAACGAGGCTAAAGGATACTCCTCTCCCACAAACACTGCTAACTCTGCCTCCCTACGTACATCTCGACACCCTTAAGGTTATGGCGTTAACTACCCCTTCACCCCTCTCTTGGGCGAAGCCACCGAACAGCGTAAACTGCTGGAGGGGGCTAGGGAAGCTCAGTCCTAGAGGCTGTGTTGACAGTCTCTAGGGTGGAGGACTTCCATGTTCCCAGCTGTGAAATACACATTACATAGGCTCGTGTATCATGGCCAGTGTTGTGTCCCCGAGGGTCCGCCCCTGAGGTCCGGAGGGACGGACAAGTTCCCCTTGAGCGCAGATCACACGACACAACAGCCAGTAATGCATTCTCGGGGTTCTGGTGCTATTCACAAATCCACCGTTCATTGGCTGGAAGGCCGAGTGTCGTGTGATCGCGCCACCCCATGGCATTCACAGGGCTTCCCGGTGCGCCATGATGCACTTACGCACTTGCACGCACATGTACATACATACATGTATATCGGATGCGGACTTCGCCAGTTCGCTGCTGGTAGCACTAGCAGGCTGCTGGGGCTCGGTATCTGGGGTCTCCTGAAGGCCCCCGAGCCGCCCGAGCTCTCGCCAGCGCTGCCCCAGGGCGAGGGTGGGTGCGTTGTAGGTGATGCCCGGGAAGAGGAGCCGTCGAGAGGAAGTGGGCAATAAAAGCAGGGCCGTCCGCGGGACACACAGCGAGGCGTCGGCTGGCGGGCAATTACAGGGCAGTAATTGCACCCCCGCCATGTTTGTTGTTTGCCCTCCACCCCCAGTAAACGCCACTTAATTATCTACGTCCGGCGATAAGCGCTCTTCATTTAAAGTGTAAAAACACACGCATTTCGCAGTCTCTGCGATAGAGGCCTGTCACTTTACACGCGAAAGCGCCGTCGAACACATGCCGTCCGCTTCAGAAGGATGAATGGCTGAGCCGTCCCCTCCAGCCCGCCAACATTTGACCTGCAGGGTGTACGCGGGTTTCAATAAACCCCTGGTGTTCCTGTTTCACACACCAGCGCGGAGTCCATACGTTTTCAAGGTGGGACACCTGCCCCTTCCATATAGTGAGTCGCCTGGGGGGTTCTGTAGGACACCCTCGCGCACAGACCATGCTTAATGTCAGCTCCTCAAACTTTAGCAAATATTCTGCAGTTTCCCGGCACCAGACTTTTTTGGGTTCCTGATCATTCTTTTTTGTGCCTCGTCTGTAGCCCGTCCTCGGTGCGTCCCGAGCTCTGCCCTGACACCCCCAGAGTTACAAGAGAAGAGGGGGCAGAGGGGTAGCACCGGCCCCGCTCTTTGGAGGGCACCTGTTCCCCTTCTCGGGGTTGCGCCCCACTTTTTACGCCAACTCGAGCTCTCCTTTTCTCTCCATGTTCAACTTCAGTACAAAGGGTGGTGGTGATTAGTGTGACCTATTACGTGCTTACGTCATTGGGGCGTGGGAGGAACCCAGACGCTTAATTATTACTTGTAGTCTGTAGAGACAAGCATCGCACCATTTCTTATAATAATAATAAAAGTTACAGATGATGATGATTATTATTATTATTATTATGATAGTGATCATTATTATTGATATTGTCACTAATAATACATACATACTTCTTTTATGCTGTTTGTAAGAACTTTATTAGTATGATTATTAACTGTTGTATTACTTGTGCAATAATATTGAAAATAAAATAAAAATCCAAACGCGTATTTCCATCGGGATTGCTATTATTACTATTATTAATAACAATATTAAAAAATAATATCATTAATAATAATCACAACATTAATATTAATGATAACATTAATACAATCATAATACTTTCGGTCTGGTGGCACCGTCTCTTCGCTGCCTGGCCCGCGCGCCCTCCGCGTGCCCCGTTCTCCAGAGCTGCTCTCGTGCCTCTCCTCGCTCGCTCGCTCTCACGGGCCCCGAAACGACCACGAAACGATCCATATTGTTGGGTAAAAACGGATATTTTGATATCCGCGCTCCTGCGGTCAGGGCGGGATGACCTGCACCGCCGCCTTAGAATGATCGATTCGATTGACTGATCGTGGTCGGTGCCTCGGATCTAGTCGGCCGCGTCCCCGGCTCTCCTCTTCGGACCCCTCGTGGCCCCCCTGAAACGAAAACAGGCGGAGTCGGCCCGGCCGTGCGGCCCGCTGCTGGCTGTCCCGGCCCTGGGGCCAGCTGCTGCCCCGGCCGTGGGACCTGCAGTGGGACTGCATCGCCTGCAGCGGGATCTGTAAAGCCCCGGCGGCGGGACCTGTTGCGGCGCCTCCAGGCAGTGGGACCTGTTGCTGCGCCGGCGCTGACGGACTCTGTAAAGTGCTGCACTTTCGCCGACCGGACGGCGGGTGTGAGAGGCGAAAGATGCATCCGGTCACCCAGGTGTTCCGTCAGCTCCCCCAACCGAGCGGGCTGCACGGATGGACCCGGGACTAGGGCTGGAGAGAACGGGCAGAGAAAGCTCTTCGGCTCTTGAGTACCGCTTCTAGGCGCTCGGCGACGGGAAAGAACTATACACGATCTGCTGACTTACACATACTTAAAATGTATCCGAACTGGTACATACTAACATATCCACAACAAATTGTCAACAACGATATATACTAACGTACACACGTTACGAATCCAGGCCGACACTACTTACAAGTGGCACATACATACATACAAGGCATCCCGCGCAGCTCAGATGTACGTAGGAAGCGTCCAGATCAGGCACTTCGGAACAGACCCTTATACGGCTAACAGGCCGCTCATGCCTCAGAGTTTCCTGACTGGAACAAATACATATGCACAGTATCCAGAACGACACGTGCATAAACTATCCATAACGGCCACAACTTTGCATATGCAATATGCATACCGGCATACACTTCTAAGTAAATGCAACTCTCCAAATCATACATATGTACGAAATGTATATAGGCCGATACACATATTTACAAAGAACACAGAATGGCACATAGCTACATACACATATCCAGATATATAAGGTATCCACGTCGCCATATAGCTGTATACAAAGTATCCAGACCGGTACCCGCTATATAATCGCATCCATTATAGGCATCCGAACCAGTACATGGTAATGATCATACACAGTGCCCAAACCGCCACAGACATTCGTGCAAAGTGCCCGACCGTCACATACATCCATACAATGTATCCAGACCGCCACACACTCGCATTTAAAGTATTCAGACAAACACAGAGAGGCATATAACGGTGCATACATTCATAAAAAGTATGCGGACCGCCACCTACATTCATATAAAGTGCTAAGACCGAAACACAGTTGATGATGATGAACATTAGACTTATAATGTACACAGCTGCTCAGCAGTGTCCAGGCACAGTAGCCAAAGATCAGAGGATAGTACCCGTGGCTCAAACCGGATCGAAAAGCCAAGTTATCGCTCTTTTTTTTAATGTTTACAGATTAGAAACAGCCCGCAGATCTAACGGGAGGTTGTTCCAAGCAGGGGCACCCGGAAATGCTGATGATCTACATCCTGTTCTAGTCTTCCTTATTCTGGGAATCACTGCGAATAGTGTATTGACATACAAAGTATCCAGACCGCCACATACATCCATATAAAGTGCCCACCGCCGACCACTCACGTACAAAGTATCCAGGCCGACACAGAGAGGCATACAACGGTGCACAAATTCATACAAAGTATCCAGACCGCCACATACGTCCATATGAAGTGCCCACTGTGAAGCACTCACATATAAAGTATCCAGACCGACACAGAGAGGCATACAACGGTGCACACATTCATACAAAGTATCCAGACTGCCATGTACATTCATATAAAGTGCCCACCGCCAACCACTCACGTACAAAGTATCCAGGCAGGCACATAGAGGCATATAACGGTGCATACATTCATACAAAGTATCCAGACCGCCACGTACATTAATTGAAAGTGCCGCCCGCCAACGACTCACATATAAATTATCCAGGCCGACACAGAGAGGCATATGATGGTGCATACATTCATACAAAGTATCCAGACCGCCACATACATCCATATAAAGTGCCCACTGTCAAGCACTCGAATATAAAGTAGCCAGGCAGACACAGAGAGGCATATAATGGTTCATACATACAAGGCATCCACCACCTCCATCCATCCATATAAACTATTCAGACTGCCACTCTCTTTTATAATATAAAGTGTCCAGACAAGCACAGAGAGGAATATAATGGTGCATACATTCACATGAAGCATTCAGATCACCACATGCATCATACAATGGATCTAGAAGCCTGCATTGATAGCGGGTGGGGGGTGTAAGTGGGCATTGTGGAAGCAAAGAGTGTGCATATAAAGGTTGGATTGCACATTATGAAGCAAGATAACCTGCGATGAATGTTGGCTTCCCCACTTGTGTGATCCTCGACAACTGTTTTACTTCACTTTACCTTCTTGTTCTTCATTATCACATATAAGAGGACCTCGAAGACACACCACTTCAGGATGAGCCCTGTACGAAGCCTTCTCCTGCGTTTCATTTGCTCAGCTATAATGCTTTGCATGTATAATAGGAACACTGGCCACTCAGATGTAAACTAAACAACCGACTTGCCTCTTAGTTCACTCTTTGCAGCTTTACCAGGGTTGAGGGGACGCATGAAGGTTTCTGAATTAATCTTTGCAAACTATCACTTTAAAGAAAAAAAAATCTCAATGCGCTGATATAATCTAATGTACTAAGACGAAACGCTTCTGTATGTTAATGAAATACACTTTTTTTTTAATGTTGAAGACCATCAGATTTTTACAGTTGCAACATGTCTTTAAAATGAAGGTGTTCCTACATGTAATTGTTTCATGACACCTAAATGACTTCCTTTGACGTCAGTTTGGCTGTAAATGCATGTGCCGTTAGTGCTGAGGTGAGAAACAGCAGCCCAGTGCTACTATGGACCAGGGTGGGAGCGGTGTGAGGGGGGGATGAAAAGGTCAGGAGGACCACATGCGGCCCCCGGGCCGTACTTTGAGTGTCACTGTATAGTGCATACATTTGTGTAAAGTTTCCAGACCGCTCCATACATCCATACAAAGTGACCAGACCCACCCAGACCGGTGCATACACTCATAAAGTAGACGTTCCGGCAGTTGGTACATGTTGAGGTCAACACTAGAAGCAGAAATACGGAGAGAAGGCGACACACAAGCTTCTCATCTTCATGGCACTATGTTTTCATTTTTAGTTGGTTCAAGTCTGTTTATCGCAACACTGTGCGAATCGGTGATTTCAAATGCCTTTACAACATTATTCCCTCTGTCCCAAAAGAGACACACCTAGAATTCCTAGTGTCTGGATGGATGAGCATTTGAAGGGGTGTATGTATGGATGGATGAATGTCAGAATCAATACTTAATTTTCCAAATGCATAAACGTGTGACTGACAGAGTTGACAGCTCGATGCATACATTTAATAATTCGAGATTGAGTTAATGCGGGAATGAATATATGAACAAAGCGTAGAATGTATGACATAAAGAGAGATGTGTTCAATTTAAGAATGGGTTTGCGACTACACCTCTAAATGTATGAATGCATTAATGATTTCTTGAATGAGTAATTCGGTGAGCTTGTGGCGGAATGACTGGGTGCCCGGGGCCAAGAGGCTGAATGGCTGAATGTATGAATTCACGATTTTCAGTGGATTAACGTACTAATTCGCTTTATGCGATTCTTTCTTACATCGATCAGAAGACCCCTTTGTGTATCAGCGCACTTTGGAACCCGCTGTGAGTTAAGGCATGTCGCGTCACACAAGATAGCGCTATATGCATAATGCATGCCAGAATATGTGAAAATGACACTTTTTGGGCTTTAACGTGAGCTTAAGACACGGAGGTATTGCTGCAAAACAGTGGTAGAGAGCATGATACCTGATGTGCACAGAGTGAGATATGGGTTCATAGTGATCTATCGTCTATTATCTGTCCCACCCCATCCCCACCACCTGGGAAACACGCTAATGACTGTTTAGCGGCCTAAAGCCCCCTTTAAAGCGCTTCCGAAGGCTGCGCGGGCGCCGGTCCACGGTATACTTATGCAATCCACACGCAACCTGTGGATTTACAGAGGCGCTGTGGGCGCGCAGGCCTGTTATCATGCCTGATAATTATGCACTGAGTGTTTTCAGGTGCCCAGCTGATAACAGTGCGGAAGGAAATTTGTATTTTGAAAGGGTTTAGAGGAGTCTGGTAGAGGACCGACTCGGCGTGAAGTGATGCCACGGCACGGCTTTCGAGCCTGCGAGGGCCTTCCAGCCCACCTACCTCCGCTAACCCCCTGCTCTGGGCCGGCCTCGGCGTGCACGGATGCCACTGCAGGGGGCTCCGGGCAGTAAGAATCTTCTAGACCCTGCCGTGTGCACCGGGACCCTCACAGCCAGAAGTCAGGGGACCTCACCAGTCTCACGGTGTCCACTGAGCCTCCCCATATACGGGTCACTACTCACTCACGTCCCTTTTTACTTATAAATGCATGGGGTCTTATGTAGACACCTGATCAGGCCGCTTTCTTACGCAGAGATCCGTGGGAAGGGGCCTCCAAATGTAGGTGTCTGACGGCCTCCCCTCGAAGGCTGCTTTACCCCGACGTGCGCACAGACCTCGGGATCTCCGACAGGCCACTCTCCCCTCTCCATCACCCCGCCCTCCCGGCCGGGTCTGGATAAGCACTCCAATGCCCGAGTGAGACTGATCGGTTTCCAGTGAGCCTCCCCCGCCCAGACAGCAGCAGGCCGGGAGCGCTTATCGGCTTTTATAAATACACACACTCGGCTGTTTAGGCTGGAATTAACTGGGTCTTTCTCTAGTCGCAACGCCTGTGTGGAGAGCCGGGGCCGCAAGGTGGCAGAGGTGGGAAGTGTAGTGATCTGAGGTGAGGGGCGCTAGGCCCTCATGACGCAGCAAGCACACAATGAGGCAGACACCGACACAGTGGTAACAGATGGGTGAATAGGGAGCGGCAAAGGTAAGAGAGGGGCGGGGACCCCGGGACGAGGGTAGGAGGATGACTCCTGCATTCTGCGCTGTCACTGGTTACACACTCAATGTGTCTGATACTGTCACTGTCAAAAGAGCCACTAGTCGCAAGAACAGGTTGCGTAAAGGGGGCGTTATGACATCAAAGTGGGAGCAGGATGACGCCACAGTTCCAGCATTCTAAAATCGCAGTGCGGCCATTGGCCATCACAAAGTCGGGCACAATGATGTCACGAACGAGTAACGGAGAGCTCGAAAACTTGCAAGCTGGACAGTACTCAAAGTAGAGGGCAAGGGGCACGGGGCGATACAGGGCTGGTCATCATGACGTCATAGGAAGTGGATAGTCACATCTCAGTAACTTTCATTCCTCTTTGGGGGAAGGTGTCAATGAGTCCATAATCCATTATTCTATCACCTTAACTGGGTTTTTGACGTCGCAGATGGTGAGCCGTGACATCACAGTAACTCTACCATTCATGTTCAGCGTAAGTGCTGATGCAGTGTAGCTTGCCCGAGTGCAGGAGGGGTACTTAGAATAAAGGCCCGCAGGTCCCGGCATCTGCACTTCCAAAAAGGTCACGTGTGACGTCACAAATGCGCGATCTGAGATCACAATAGCTCTACCATCCTACTGGGTGGCCGCACCAGTGCGGTGTAGCTTGCCTCAGTGCAGTAGAACAGGGGGCGTGGGCATCACAGCAGTGCAGCATGGCATCACGGTACCTACACTATTTCTTCTTAAAGGGAGGGCTGGTGCTGTGCCACGAGTCAGCAGTGGCATCTCAGGTGGGCAGTGGGCTATTATGATGTCACAATTGTGAACTAAGGCGAGAATGGAGGGCGAATTATGACATCACAAGAACTCTAATGTTCTTGTATAACTGAAGTGCTAGTGCGAGGTAATTTGTCACAGTGCACGAGCAGTGGAAGTTACATAAGAATCTCGGGAGAGCTGGCATGAGACAACGCAAGGAGGTGCATTTTGCATCACAGAGATGGGTTTTGCAAAGGGCGAGGCTAGACGAGCCCGCCTCTAGGGCCCGGCCCCCCGGCCCACGCCGCGCCCTCATTGGAGGAAGCTCCTGGACGGTAGCCCTATGGGCGACCGGCCAGGGGAAGTACTTCCGGGTCTTGCGGGTGACGCACGTCCGGTGGGGGCGTGGGGCAGAGGCCATGACCTATTTAGGTCAAGACCACGCTGCCCTCGGCCTCTTTCCCCGCCAGCACCGGACCTGCCCACACCCCCGCGACCCATTACTGCCAGTCGCCTGGCGATTAATTTCTTTATTCTCCCGCCCACCCGTCCCCTTAAGGCAGTAGTTAGAAGGGTGCGTTGTGGAGAAGAGACATTAGAACACTAATAGATTGCCAGAATGGACGGGAGTCCGCCTTGCGCACTCCCTATGCCAGCACTGAGGGGAGAGAAGGTAAGCTCTCCGCAGGGGGATGGAGACCACTGGCTGGGGAGGCTAGGGCGACAGGTACGAGCCTCCTACGCAGCCTGGTGGACGAGAGGTGGGGCCCTGGAAATGCCGGACAAGGACCCGAGGGCTGGGGCCCATCGCTCAAGAGACACAGGTGCGCGGCACCTTGTGTGGCCATCTTCCCTGGGGGGAGGCGAACCAGAGGGCCCCTTGGTGCTGGGGGAAAGAAGATGAAGTTATGAGCAATGAGAATTTGAATGATGCTTTAGGCAAGCTGATGAAGATGTTTTAATAAAGTGATAAATGTTGCTCATAATTTGAATAATTTTAATGTTTGAATAATCTTACGTCATGTTTATGAAATGCTATTAAACATGGCCTTTTTTACACCCACCACTTCTCTCAAGGTGAATATTCTTTGGTGGGTGAGCGGGCGTGGAGCATGCTGGGGGATCCGGGTCCTATGACTTCACAGTAGGGCTGATTTGTTACACTTTCAGTAGAAACACCAGCACTGCGTACCTGGCTATCCTGCATGAGGGATAGAGCAGGCAAGCACGTAGTGCTTAATTAGGAATACAATGTGCGTCGGGGCCCTCGTCCGGTGGCCACTGCAGCTTTAACCACCCATTGCCCCAGCCAGCACTGCCAACAATACCTGCACAACTATTAACCCTAACACTCCTACAAATGTGATAGTTCAAACATTTACAGACACCAAAGCTATAGGAATGGCTTGGGCAGCAGAAATGAATCTTTTTAATATATATTGAATTAATAAACAGTTGTTACTCTGTGTATCTCTAAATTACACAGGCAGCGCCACCATGTGGCTGACTGTCATACGTTCTGGTGTTCACAATTATGTGCCAGTGCCTAGCACAGAAACCACCAGCTCAAATTAAGCATTGCATGCATGCAAGAGGATCGTTACGAGTCCACAACATGGTAATGACGTCACTGTAAAATAGCAAATAAAACATCTTGGGAGCATGCGGAAAATGGAACTTGAATGCATTACAACACTGGGGATGTCAATTCATTCTTCCATTTCTCAGTTATTCAGCATTCACTAATCGCCGAAAATAGGCAAACACTGCCCAGGCTTACATTTGGTCACACAATAATAATTACGCTTTTGCGTCATTTCCTGGGCTTGGTTGTCATTGCACAAAGCCACCAGTGACACTTCCAATCTTATGCCCCATTTCATTGTGAACGTGACAGCAAAAAGCCCCAGCATGCCACACCTGATTAATAGTCGGATAGTAACTGTTGCTTAAGGTACATTATGCTCTTTCATGCCGCCGCCACCCAGCTTCAGGCCTGTGTGACTAACTGGGACGTTACACCTAGCAATAACTACGAGGGATGCAAATGGTTCATTCAGTCTAATAATATGTTATAATCTTGCCTTCCCTACTCGACAACTTTGTGTGATCTTGGGCAGGCCACTTAAACTTCCTGCGTCTCTTTCCTCCTAATTGTCTAAATAAGGCCACTTAGTAGGAGATTAACCCTAATAGTAAGTGCTACATAAAAATGAACACTTAAAGCTTATTAATTCAACAGTTATAGTGTTATACAGTTAGATACTCACGAAGGATAATGCCATTCACCACAACGTGCAATAGATCCAGTACATTTCTGACTGCAGGCCTTGCATGGCTCACCTATGCCAACCTAGTTCTAGAAACAGTTAGCAAACATCATCTTAAATATTTTGCAACACTTGGTAGAAGTTATGTACCACTGGGCAAACTTATAAACTTTCAATAATCTGACAAAATAAGAGGCTTCCAAGACTCTTCCACGTGTATTACTGGTGCCCAAGCTGTGCTTCTGGCAATCCTTAAAAAGAAGTTATTTTTTAAACAAAACGTGTATAAGAGACAGCTGGTCCCTCTAACAGCTGTACTGCACATACATGAAGCGAGCTGGGGCGAGTGCACAGCAGCAGTGCTCTGTGGCGTTGACCCAGTGGAACACAGCAGAGGCGCTGTCAAAACATGGATAATATTTTGGATGACGTTTGTCTTTTTTCTGAAACCTACTAGTAAATATATGTTGGCGACAGAAGTAAGACATCAGCACACTGTGCATCCATTGATCAAGCAGCTTGTAGGCCCAGGTATCGGAACAGAATGTACCCAGAGCGCGGCCACAGGTATGTTTATAGGTTCTTCTGCCAATCGGCGTCGCCTCTGCCATTAACTCCCCACCCCGCGGTATTCCTTCAGCCTCACCTTTACCACGCCCTGATTGGTGGAAGCAGGCGCCAGTCAAGGCCTGGCCCAGCGCTCGCACGCTCTAGCCCACGCGGGTGGGCGTGGCTGCGCTCAGAGCACGCCCTCGGCTCACGTGGGCGCGGCTGGGCTTCCTCGGCGTGAGGCGAGCGGGCAGAGGGATCCAGAGCCGCGCAGGAGCCCGGAGGAGCGGAGCTGAGCACGGGGGCTGCAGGCAGATTACGCGCCGCCGTCTGAGAGCGCAACACTGACCCCGGGAGGCGCTGTCAGCAGCAGAACAACAGCGTCAACCAGCAGCCACGGCTTCGGCTGCAACGGAGACACTTTCTAAGGGTCTGCTTCAGCATCTCACTGCAGCGCACAGAAGCGACCCTAGCGCTTCGAGCATCGGCTGCCCCAGCAGCGCCCTTCTCCGCTGGCTTCAGCACTTGCATTGGACGCTTCTGAACGGGAATCAGCACAGGATTACTGTACGACACCTTTCAGCACTGCCAGTGCCCCGGCAGCATCACCCACTGGCAGTCAGAAGTGCGCCAGGGAAGGCGAGCACTCCGGAGCGCCTCAGCCCAGGACGTCTGTGATGATATGTGTGCAACCCTGTACCGGGGAGCGGCATGTTGCTAAGGTGAACCTTATTTGCCGGTGCCCCCTGCGCCCGGGGTCTCGGTGCTTCCTTTTGCAGTGGTAGGACAGTTCCCCTCAGGAGAGGGTCTGTGCATCTACCCCAGCCTGCAGTGATCTACAACTTTCCAAGCTCCGTGCTTCCGCCACATCCTGCACCCGGGGTTTCCGCGAGGTTCCGGGCTCTGTGCACATCTGAACATCCAAGACAACTTCTCACTGAGCGCCGCCCCCATAGTGGGGACTCCATCCTCAGGGGTTCCTCCCCCACCACCCAGTCGCCCCAACTCTCCCAGTGCCCCTCCTCTGCTGGGCACATACCTAGCGCTCGCAGCCCCCTCCCTCCCCATGCACCCACTGTAGGGGTGGCCAGTCCCACTTCGGTTGGCGGAGTCTCTGCTGAAGTCTGCACCCAGTTCTAAACCCCTGGTGCACTCTGGAGCGCCCACCACTCTTTTGGGGCGTCCCCATTCCGCTCCGTGGGATGCTGCCTCACCCCGTGGTGCTCGCTCCATCCCTCTCGTAGCAGTCCCATTCATTCTCCGAGGGAGTTCAGCGCCCTTCCCGTCTCCCTTCCCTCTCTGCGGGGGGTCTGCGATCCCACTGTCCCAGTCCCGTCACCCCCACTTCTCCAGCCTGCCGCTGGCGTGAGGCCGGCGCCCAGCATGTGCTGAGCCATGAGGGGGTCCCCATGGAAGTCGCGCCCCTGAGCTGCCCGTGCTCCCCGGATGCCGCCCCCTGCGGCCTCCTCTGCCTCCCCCCAGTGAGGCGGAAGGCGCTGCTGCTCTTCGCCATGCTCTTCCTCTGCCTCTACCTCTTCTACGCGGGCTCCTGCGCCTCCCTGCACCCGGGGGTGCTGCTGCAAGGGCCCGAGGACTCGAAGGGCCGGGCAGGGCTGCTCGCCCGGCTCCTGCTGCTGCGACCTCCGCTGGAGGTACCCCAGGATCGGACCCCGTCTCCGGAGCCCCCCGACGAGCCGGACTACCCCGAGCCCCGGGAGCCCGGGCCCCTCTCCAGCTTCTACAACGGGGCAGGCAGCCGCAAGCTCCCCCAGGCCCTCATCATCGGGGTGAAGAAGGGGGGCACGCGCGCCCTGCTGGAGTTCCTGCGAGTGCACCCCGACATCCGAGCCGTGGGCGCCGAGCCCCACTTCTTCGACAGGAACTACGACAAGGGCTTCAGCTGGTACAGGTGAGTTCAGGCCCAGACAATGGATGGATGGATGGTTATCTGTATGGCTCTTAAAACTTATAGTGCGCTTACCACAAACCTTACCGTCTCTAAACGCTACAATCGTTGGCTGGTGGGAGTGAGTTATTCCTTTCCCATGAATTAAAAGCAGAGATGAATGAAAATTGGCACTCCGCGCAGATCCACTCACCTCTAGTCTTTTCAATCCATGGACTTCAGTGGATACGGATGAATGAATGTCCTAGGCCTTGAGAATGAATTAGTGAATGAATTCTGACCTTTCTAGAGCGAGCGCCTGGGGCACTTGCACCGCAGGCACTACACTTAAAGGGCTTCAGCTGAAATTGATGTGAAAGGGAGAAATGTAGAAGATGCCCTCTATTCCATAGGGCTACCGGGAAACATCATGCCTGAATTGGGAATTCATGGTACCAAACATTCATTGTGCAGATTGCTGTATCATGGGAGAATTAACAATTCTATTGCTGTTGCACGTGTGCAAGACACTGTTTGTTTCCCCATTGGTAAGCCCCCTAAGCCTTGAAACACAAACCAGGGTATAGAATACATGTGTTTATTTAATCACTAATCCTTTCATTTTCGTTGGTATAGGCTGCAGGCATGTGCGTTTTTTTCTGATCTGCTTTTTTTAATACGTTTTTTGCAACATATTGTGGTCAGGAGTTGTGCCCTGACACTTTTTAGAAAGGACATCGATTTCCAGTTGTGTCTATTGTAGCACCTCGTGCTTCTCTGCACTCGCAGGGGTTGGTGTGACTGAGCGAGTACCATATGGTGCACCTTGCTGTCCGTCACGTCTGACCTGATGGGACACCCCTGTGTGCTAATTAGGGTTCTTGTCACCCACACCTCACCCCTGTCCCTCCGTGTGTACCTCTCAGTGCGGGAGCTTGCAGTAAAGTTCCATCTCCGGTGCTAGCGCCGAGAAGCTGTTCGCGTTCTCACTCCTGGAGAGGAAGAGAGTAAAAGTAGAACTTATGAATTCCACCAATGCCACAAAACACGCTATACTATAGTGAGCAGCAAAGTACTCATTTACATTAATAATGTTTACGCTGTAGTCCTTTGATTTAATAATTGTAAAGAGTTCTTATATTGACAAAGCTGGCTTACGGGGCAGTTCAGCCGTCCGATCGCTGCAGTCGAGAGCCACGAATTTCAGCATCGTATGATCACACCGATGCAAGAGTGAGAAGATAGTGGGACGGGGAGCGCCAACAGTCGCCTGTGTAACTCACCTTCCCCACAGGGGTGTCCTGAGCTAGGGGGGACTCTCGCTCGTGACTGGATCAGAACAGAGTTTTGTTGTACGGCAGCCCCATTCCAGGCACCATAGCGCCCTGACGATATTCCATGGTTTTCGCTACCATTGCGTTCAGAGTTTCACACGTATTCGCACAGCCACCCCTCGACACGTGCAGGATTTGCACCCCCACCCCCGCTCATTTGCCATCGGGATTTCCCGTCAGTTTCCTAGACCCCGCCTGGCCTTTCTCGGAGCTGGCTTGCACCCTCAGCTCTCCCGATAACTCGTGATTATATAAATATATCGATGGTTCATACCCCCCGACCACCCCACCATTTGTTATGTCTGCCCCACCCCCTTCGTTCTATGGAATTATAGGTGTGTGTGTGTGTGGGGGGGGGGGGGGGCTGATTAATCAGCCCGCCGGTGGTTGGACAAGCATGCTTTATTCCCACTCTGCAGCACGCGCGGGATCGTGCATGGTTAGTGTGTACAAATGTGTAACGTGTTTTCACATTTTCCCTTTCTGAGTTTTGGGGAAGGTTCGCGCAGGGTTCAGACCGTGGGGTGGTTCCAGGCTGCCGATCGCACACTTTGAGGGGGTAGGGGGACCCCCTGAGTGCCCCGCCAGCTGGGCGCACTGTAGTCAGTCCCACATTAAACAGCCATTCCATTGATTTTTTTTTTTCCTCTCCCCCTTTCAGGGCCCCCTTGGGAAATCATTCGGCATGATTTAAAACCGGGCTAAATAAATACTGAATATCTTCCTTGTAATCAGCGCAGGGGTGCGTAACGAGGCGAAAAAACACACGTTCGACGAGTCTGAGGGGCGCAGCCTGCCGTAGCCTTCCCCTTTAAAAATAATCCATAAAGCATTTTAACGCCATTAAAGCGCCTTAACATATATTTCTAACCGCAGCGCCGGGGATTAGCTGCGCTTTCTGCCCTCACCTAGAGAAAGACGCTCCAGTGACAGACCCTTGGAAAAGTCCAAAATGACCACCGTATCTGGAGAGGGCTGTGAGATGTGCTGCCGCTGTCTCTCCGGGTACGGTGGTCCCCTGACTCTCCAGTGGAGGGGTCCCCTGAGGGCTCGTGTCCTGGGTCTTCCTATAGCTAATGGCCGAGTTCACTATAGCACTTCTGGAGACTGTCCCTCGAACACGGTAACGCGTCTGCGCACCCGGGAGCGCTTTGCTGACTTTATTATGGATCCGTGAAGTATTCAATCATAAGAACTCCGTGTGGCTCGTAAGGTAACATGGCGCTATAAATAAAACTGCATAAATATCAGGTGGATGTGTTTGACGATGCTCTCTTCATATTCCTGTGAGTTATTCATTCATTCATTCTGAGGGCTGTGCTGTGTTTGGGTTGTCAGGTCACTGCACTGTGCCATGGAAGGCCGGTGTCTACACAATACATTTTGTTGCTAAACAAGTGTAAGGCTGCGGTACTGGAGAGCGCGGCCGGGCTACCGGCAGCTAGACCCGAGGACCAGGCGCTTCCGCAGAAGTATTCATGCGTTTCCCACTTGAGAGGACCCCTCCCCCTGCCAGCGCCGGGCTCCATCACAGCTCAGCGCGCCTCTTTCAGGGAGCAGCACTGCCCTCTGTCGGGGAAACGGGGGTACTGCAGTCGCTGCAGCTGTTTCCCCATCGCAGCATGTGAGGAAGATGGGGCCCGTGCTGTCCGGTGACCCCGCCCCCCTGCCCACCGACTCGTACACACAGACCCTGTGCCCAGATGTACCCGTCATTTCCCGTCAAAGCCTTAGTTACCACTCGCAACTAATCTGTGTCCCCTGTGCTCACTGACCGAGGGGGGGGGGGGGAGGGGAGGAATATACCCCTGACCAAAACTAATTTTGAGGGGGCGTGTGGGGGAGGGGTGTAGGGTGGAGCAGACGGTACGCGCGTACAGAGGTATGGGATGTGCAGTGAGAGAGGGGAGTCCAGGGGGGTTCTCCCCAAATCGAAGGATCATGGGTAACACGTAATTAAACTAATGATAGTTAATGTTTTTTTTTGGTTCGCTGGTCTGAGGAAGAGAGCGCTTTTCTTTCACGTAGGACCCCGGGCATCAGCCATTATTGTCTCAATCCAAATGTCCCTACAAAGACCCATCTGAACCCTCTCCTCTCTGTGCCAGTCTCACCTACACTGCCACAGTGCTCCTTCTGCGCCTGTCTCACCCGCACCGGCATAGTGCTCTCTGTCCACTACCCCCGCCCAGGCTTCGGAACGCATTTCCTTCCCGTCGCTGCTCCTTCTTCCATTGGTGTTTACTGTCTCAAAAACTGTCTCATCCCCGCACGCCGTGTGCTAGCGCGTAGCGCCATAACCGTCTACGCGCCCTTCAAGGAGCTTGGGAGCTGCCCTCTTACTCCGCTACTTCAAGGTCGTCCTTTAAGTTAAAATACACTTCTTCTCGCGTGGACCTGGAAACAATCGTCTTTTATCTAGCCCCTCCCTGCACCTATGTTTGTATGTATGTGTATGTGTATATATATATATATATATATATATATATATATATATATTGTCTTTCTACTCTCCCACCCTTTAAACTTTTATCTATCTATCTATCGATCGCCCCCCTTTCTCTCCGTTGTCTGCTCACTCTTCCATCTCTCTCCTCGGATGCATATTGTATTTCTATTAGTTTTATATTTACAGTACGCGCTGCTTGTTTGCCTTCGTTGGCTTCACGGCGCTGGAGGTCTTGACAGGTGGAAGGTCTGCGGGGTGGCTCTCAAGGGTCGCTAGTATCCATCTTAATCAGCCACGAACTCTTTTCTGAGCAGTACTCACTTGTGAGTGAGTTTGAAAAGTTCATTTTTCACCTGTTTTCTGGAGCACCTGTAGTTTTAGGTCTATAACTGTTTTGTGCAGTCTAATGTAGCGCTTATTTTATCCAAAGGTGCTATGGCGCTTTACAGTGTAACGCAGCATTACATGGGGCATTAGGAATGACAAGTTATATCATTTGCTTCGTCGTGTTCATTCCAACTACCCGCACTCTAAGCAGCCGGCACCGTTACTTTGTAGCGCTTTAACGACAAGCTTATTCTTGTCGCAAGTTGGCGCTTTACAAAACAAACAGATTGAGTTCATAAACTGACACACCCTCGCTCTCTCCTGGAACTGGGTGTGTTACACCACGGGCGCTAATTATGTGCTGCAAGAAGTTTTATTTTATTTTTCTCCATCTCAGTCTTGGCATCTCGAATTAATTCAAATATTTTTAATAATGCTGTGCACATTGACCACGAACTATCTTTTAACTCGGATTTGTAATCCAGACGGCAGAACATCTCGCTTTATTTTCTGAAGCGGTTTTCCAGCTCCGTCCACCTCCAGGACCACCCCCGGGATATATTGCACCCCAGTGATTTGTGAAAATAACGCGGATTTTTGCACTCCGGAGCAGAACGCGTTCTTACAGGGGCACCTCGCCTCGTGGAAGCTGATTCCACCATGTTGAAATAATTATTCGCTCCTTTGGTTTGGAGAATGAAAGTGTAACAAATTCACGTGTCCCGCCAGCATCCCCCCACCCGCTCTCCCCCACCTCCTAGGAGCGGCCATAAAATGTTTGTTTCACGGCTCGAGTTCTACTTGTGTTTTTAAAGGTGCCCTGATGTGTCCACTTGATCTCTGACATGTGTCGACTGACGGACACGCATGCAGCAGCGGGCACGGCTGGCAGCCTGGAGCTGTTGTGCCCTCGTGTTCGGAGCTGTGGAGTGCTGTCGAGTTCCGTAAACTCAGCCCGGCCTACCCACAAGTTGAGGGAAGTTTAACAAGTGTAAGATTCCGCCCTCCGCATAATGCATGCAAACAAAGCGGCCCGCGGGGAAGTGAAATGTATTTTATTTATGCGTTTTGCGTGGTCTTTATTGCTATTAAAGTCTGAACTCTTGAAATCTGGGGCGATGAAAGGCGGCTTGTCTGCTTACCTCAAAGCGGCGAACTCCGTGCACGCATGAGCGGCTTCACAAAGAAAGCAGAGGGCCTGTCCGGGGTTCACAATAATACCTCAGCCTCCCCGATAGATGGCGGGGGTACTTGGACGGTTTATGAGGACATGTTGGGGGAGGGAGCGGGTCACCGACAGTTCGTTTTTCCATCGCAGGTTCCCAAACATTTCAAGATTGCCTTTTCACTGCTCCTGGTATAGCACGTAGTATCCTAGTTACAGTACTCCTCTGAAGGGCCAAGTACTACCTTAGCATCCCATAGGGGATGGATGCAGTCCACACTTGGATGCATCTCGAGTCGCTTCTAGGCGCTTCTCAGCGGAACACGTGTTTTTCTTTTCACCTACATTTCATTGTTACTTATTTTGCATTCCGAATCCTCCGATGGTGCCAGTTGTATAATTGTGGCAGAGAGAGACAAAAACATACTTCTCGGCGCTCTTCGGAGGTATGTAGCGCTATATAATTTAAGGCTCGCAGCACTTCGAAGTGGGAGGCCTATTGAAACATCAAGCCTGTATAATAGTGTCCCACTCTCACTGGCACTTGCTAATCCTGTTATCTTCAAGTTAACCAAGAAAGAGGCAAACTAAACTCTTCTATGTGCCTGTATCACCTCCATTTTTTCCCCTTTATTTTGGGCAGAGAAGGGGAGACTGTCCCAAAACCCTAAATATAGTTTCTTTCCATTTCCTAACTGCATCAGTGCTGGAAAGATAGCTCAGTGGGTTAATGCTCCCGCCCCAGCTGTTTCTGTGCAATTGTATAGGCCCATTACTACTAACAACATTAGTATTACTTTTCTAGGGTACCCAAGGCCCCCAGGTCAAACACTGGTTGCTCTTCACCCTCTGACGCAACAGAAACAGTACTCGGAGTGAAAAACACCATCCAAGTGCAGTCATTCAGATTATCTCTGTGGGTGTTACTGTATATGCCTCGACAAGCACAAACACAGGTTGTACATTTGCGACGCTAGCCCCCATTAAAAAGTTGCTATACGTAGCCAGGGCCTTTTGGAAGAAAGTTTTTGTAGTTTCGGTTTTGTTTTTACAAAACTTAAAAAGACGGGGTGCCAGCCGTCCCCTCATGAAAGTTCAGAACATACTTTAGGGTGCAAGGATGTGGGCTGGGGGCGAGGGAAGGGGCAAGGGGTGTTGGCACAGTGTCCCCCCACACACCTCCCTAAACTACAACCCTGCACATGAACAGAAGTGTCTGTCGGAGCAGTGACTGCGGACTGCTGCCGTCAGACCTGCCGGCCAACAAATATGAACTGGGCTGCTGCAGCCCAAGAAAATGGCGACCATTGTGTCGTACTCCGAAGGGCACAGCAAATGAGTGAGTCCTTCTGTGCGTAGATACGGTGTCGCACAGATCGCAGCAGCATGTGCATTAGCCTGCTGAGCTATCCCTACCGCTGGGACAAACGTTCTCTTCTGAAAGCCTGACTGCTCTGGACTGAAGATGGTGTCCATCGGTGAATAGCGAGATTTTTTTGAGCGAATGTGAGGGGCTGTCGGTGGGGGTGTGGGGAGGGGGGCTTGGCAGGATGGAAGGCAGCATGCAACTTGAATTTGCAAGCTAGCTAAACTGCTGAATGGCGGGATTAGTGGAGGAGAAAACTGCATGAAAAGAAGAATTGCTTCATTGTGTCCAGTCTTTACTACAGGGCGGGGCGTGGAGAGGGGGTGTCGTGTGTTTTCTTTTTCTTTTCTATAACGCGTCCCTCCTGACAGAAACTGTGCTTCTGCCTTCCAAAAGTGGGGGCAAAAGACACGCTACAGACGGATTTCTCCACAGATCAACGACACTCTCGAGTTTTAGTCTGGCCAGAAATTATGGCGACATAAATGATTCAACTTTTGTTTCTGCTGCTTCATTATAAACTTTCCTTAAATATTTTCCACGTTTGACATCCTTTGACTTTTCAACATATTTCCTAAAACCGCTGCTTCTTGCTTTCAGCCCCCTCCCCAATTTTTGCCCGCTCCCCGTGCTTATAAAGTTTCTTGTCGAAAACGAAACATTAGAACCGCGACAGAAATACACAAAGTTTGTTTGCGAGCTGGACTGCAGTGTGGTCGCGGCTTTCATTGAAGGAGGGGGTTGGAGGGAGGTGGGGGTGTTTGCAGCAGCATGCCCTCTTTCAGCAGTGTTTCTGGTCAGCGCTCCCCCTGGCTCTGGCAGAGGGGCTTTGCTCTCAGCATGCACCCCGAAGCCCAGGGTGCTGCTGTCTCTGCCCCAGCCCTACAGGACATCCAGATCCTATCTCGAGTCTCCCAGCCTCCTTCTGTGACCCTCATGTGATGGAGAGTAGAACCCTCTTCCCTTGTTCCCCGTCCTGTGCAGGTAAGAGTCGGCCTGTAGCGGGAGTGGCGTGGTCTGCACTAACTATAGCTCGTTGCTTTGCTACTAATCTCTGGCCTGGACACTAGAACCCCTCTTTCATTTTTAAAACTCTTGGAGAGGTTACAGTTAAGCCTGTATATAGTTTCGCGAAAATGAAAGTAAATAGCAGCTCTCTTTCTATAGTGTATTTCATGATATGTATCTTCTAAATCTTGTTGAACGTCGCTTGAATGTTTCTATATTGAAGTGAAAAATCCTAAAATAAAATTTAGAATGGGCTGAGGAGGGAGGGGCGAGGGTGGAAGGAAGTTGTCAGCCACTGTGCCTTTGGAAGTTAAACTACTTTGCGAGTAAACCTCCTGTGTGGCCTGCCGTCACCGAAGCTGATAGTAATCTCTGGACAGGACCAATAGACCAATTTTCCTGCCATGCGACAGGGTAGCTGTACGTCACTGTGAACGTGGCAGCCTGCAAGTGTGAGTAAACCTCCTGTCGGGCCTGTAGTGAGAACAGTTTACTGCTTCTAATCTCTGGACAGGACCTGTGAGCGCGAGGACTTTGGTTTCTGTGTAGGATTAAAGAGGTGCCACTTAGACAAACACAACAGCTTCCCAACATGGCGTCTGTTTGGGTCTGAGACAAACACAACAGCGTCGTAAAATGGCGGCTGTTTGGGTGTTGTTTTTGGAAGTTCTACGATGGGAATATGCCTGCTCCCTGTTGGTTTAGGCCTGGAGTAACGTTAGATGGGGGGTAACATCAACACGTTTCTGAAATCCTCCCTGTAGCTGCACGAGCCAAGGTTTGTTTAGAGTTGGATTAGGGGCTCTCAGTCGCGAGTTCGCCCCGAGGCCTCTGATGGAGACTGGAAGTGATAATCGAAGCAACCTGTGAATGGACAAAGACGCAGATTTGTTTCTGTTTTCCGAGAGCACTTGAGGCCTTGTGGTTTAAGTTTAGCCCAAAATGGCCTCTGTGGCCACATTCCAGGCTCAGACTTGAATTCGGACATTGAGGCAGGGGGAGCCGGCCTCAGGAGTTCTCTAGTCTCGGTGGCACTGGGCTATGTTGGAAATAGGAGGCGAGGGGGCACTGAAAGCCTACGTTAGAGTTGGGGTGTGAAACATTTGAACTAAGTGAGCAAAGTCTTTTGTAGTCCCTATTATTGGCCTACCTGTAGTTTTCGGAGCACCCTGAAACTTGCGTCTAGACACCCATATATAGTTTTGAATCCCCTCTCCAACTGGCAGCATTTCCTCGTAAGTACCACAGAAAGCGATAGATATTGCTAAGAAAGGCTATGCCAGTTAACGTTATAATAATATTCCGTATGACTTTAAGCTGGATTGAGGTTTGCATTTTTTTCTGTGGTGTGAAAGTCCCTACTCCTGGTAGTATGCGGGGTATCTCAGGATTATAAAACGTTTATCTGAGAGAGAAACTTAACAGTTTATCATCCACTAGTGTAGAGTAAGTCACATTTTAGGCTGACCCCGCCCGAGCCGCCCTTTAGAGGGATTGTCCTCTGCGGAAGTCTTTTGCATGGCAGACCCTATGCAGTCAGTCCAGTGTGACTAGAGAGTATGGTTGAAATGATACTGACATTTAGAATCAGGGTGCAAGGGCTTCTAGCTGGTCTGACAGATCAGCTGCTCTGCACACCGACAGGAAGGACTGCCAGCGGCTTGGCGAGATGACAGTGGCGGCTGGTGACATTTGAAAGTGGTGGGGCGTAGCGCGCGTGATACCCTTTTGAGAAAGAACCTACAAGGTACCCTATATTACATTCACGAATGTAACAAGACGTACATCCAGGCTTTCTTCTGTAGACATTTTAATCTTTAAAAATGTCTTAAACTTGCTCTCTAGACTCGAGCGTTTACATATGCATAAATTATTATTGTGAAGCCACTTTGTCTAATTACAATGTGCACTGCATTTTTGCAGACAATTTTGTCATTTTAGCTACAAGGAGGATTTTTTTCATCTCAACCTCCGTGTCATTGCCCCAAAAGAATTTGGTCATAAAACTGGCTGTCATGGCCCAGGGTGAATAACGTGCACGTAACGTTTGTTCATAGTATTTAAACCCTGTATTTAGCAAGATTACGGTTTTAGCTTCACCGGCCCTGCCAGCAGCACAGCGGTATGTCTCCCATTTGGCTGCAGCGAGGCCTCCCTGCATGTCATGGTTTTAATTTTTAGGGAAGTGATTTATTTCCATGTCGTGTCACTCGCGCAATTACCAGCCTGTTCTTTTTCAAGCGCAATGGTTAAAATCTGTAGACTTCCCCCTTGTAACATTAAGGACGGTCTCGCAGTCTGTGTTTGTAAAGTATGGCAAGAGTTTTTTTTAACAAACTTCAACCTGGTTGTGGGTAAAAGTTTTAATAAGGGATTTCTCCAAAGGTTAAGAGTTCCCTTTTTGCTCCAAATATGTGTATTATCCCGTATTATCAATATTAGATGACACAAGACACTTGGCTGATAACTTTGAAGTTATCGACTTTGTTAATATAAAACATAGTTTATGCCCCTCGGCACAAAAAAAAACAGCTACAAGAGGCTGCGTTCTAAACTAGTTGTTAATGGCCACATTTAAAAGACTAACAGAATTGTGGCGAGTTGTGGCACGAATGAGCCCAGTTTGGTTCCGTGAGAGCACAATTTCCTTTCCCCCGTCAGGCGATGTAAGGTCAATACACAGTGAACACCATTGTGCGTTGTGGATCAGTTGTAGGCTGTCCCTAAGCCTCATATTATTTCTGGCTTACCAAGATAAACGCTCATACTGCTAAGTTGCAGTCACGGCTCGCTCACAGTGGGGGCCAGGGGGTGGGGATAAATAAAATAAAAAACTTACCTCGTCTTCGTTTGACCGGGTCCGCACCATCTCTGCTCTGGGGTCCCGTTGGCGCCTAGACTGATGGCTGCAAACTTGCCGAGACACAGTAGTAGCCAATCCTGATGCTGCTCTCTTTAGAGGAGAGCTGCTCTCTAAAGAGAGTAGCATCAGGATTGGGCTGAGCATTGAAAAAACGTCGTTCGTTTTTTCAGCAATGGGGTACGTTGCATTAGGCAGGCAAACCCCTAATCGGTGGTTTTTTTTAAAACCACATAGTTATCTAGTTAAAAAAGCCCTGCCGGGCAAACACCTCATGCGCAGTGAGTGCGCACTGTGCCGGCACAGAGTCAGTCCAGCGCCACCCAGTGTCAGACAGTGCATACTGTCCATGACACACACCACGGCCGCTGGGCAATAATTACCGGGCAATTTATTCGAGCGGCGCGTTAATTTATAAAACTTTTACTAACGCGCCGCTCGAATAAATTGCCTGATAATTATAGGTGGGGCAACGCCCAAACGCCCTAATGGTAAAACCGCCGCTGCGAGATGATCCAGTCGGTGCAGAACTCAGTCGCGCTGACTATGGCGCGTGTCCATGGGTTCATCCTCAACAGTGCTAGTCCTTGCAGGTAAGGAGTAGTTGCACGTCTTTAATTTGTAACGGAGAGTACCAGCACGTCTTAGCAAAGGTGCAGTACTTTTAATGGGAGAGTACTGGTACTTCCCAGCGGCAAACAAGTACTCTAAGATAATTTCCATTTCAAGCTCTGGCGTACCGTTCACTCTTTTTTTGTTTTTCCGCCACCATGCTGGTCCAGGAGGAGACTTCAGTGTGTTAAGATGACTGCAATGTTTTTTGAGGGACAGACAATGTAAGTTGGACAATAGAGCTGTGCATTGGCATCAAGGGCACAGTATGAATTCTGAAGCTAATTTATAAGATCTTTATGTGAGTATGTGGTTTTATTTAGTGCAAACCAAAGCTACGCTGTACAATAATATGGGTGAATCTGCAGAAAGTGTGGGAGGCGGGGAGAAGGCAGTCAAATGTTTTCAGGACTTTATTAGCCTGAAATTAAGTTATGTCTCAAGTTTTGTAAACATAAATATTGGACTGAGGAGCTGGAACCCCATGTATTAAGCCTGCTACTATGTGAAGACACAACCTTGCCTGTCTCCTTTCAGAAACCTGCTTATTAATATCTGTTATATTTGCTTTGTGCCCAATAAAAATGATGGCCTGAGATAGGAGTGAGTAATGACGTGTGTCCACCTGCAACCTGGCACCAGAGGAGTGACCTTTCTCTGGCCTACATGCGTACATAGATAGATGCTGATCTGGAATCAGCCTTGCCAGGATCATACACACTTCTCATTTCCGTGCTGGCGGTGCTACTGTAGGCCATAGTTCATCCCGGCTCAGTCCTTCCATCATTGTGTCTTACCCATGGCCTTTCTACATTTTCTTACTTCACAAGTATCAGTATCAGTAAATTGCATAATGAGCTAGCGATCAGCAAACAGCTCCAAGATTGATAACCTATAAGAAAACATGAGAAAGGATTGTGCCTATGCATCTCCTGCCGCTGGGAGGGTCCTTGCACTTGCCTCGTTTCTGTGAAGATCTTACTTTGAAATCTGCCTTCTGGAGTCTTCATGGCGTCTCCGTGGTCTAGAACCTCAATCTTAGAATGCATACCTCCTATACTGTATGATTAAACAGCAAAGTATAAATGACTCCATCAAACATCACTTTCGCTCGTCCATTGTGTTTATAATATATGTATCTACCTGTCCTTCGCTGACTAGCGGAAGCTGATGCATTATTAACCTGAAAATGAAGCCAGTCTGCCATTGGTTCCTGGATGGCAGGAGTTTCCCAAAACTTAATGGAACCAGAATTGAAGACTGTTCCTCAGTGCACAGCACACGCTACCAGACTCGAGTTAATTCAGTCATCTCATCTTAGCTTGGGTCAGTCACCTCATCACCAAGGTCAAATCCCAGGTTATACCTACAAGTAACTCTCAATGCCCAGATAGGGCCCTTGGCCAGTAAAGTTCATCTCCATTTACTCTGGTTCATCTTCCGCGTCTAGTTCCTCTCTACACGCAGAAGTGAGTGCCAGCTCCAACCCTGAGGCACTCAACCTGAATCTGACCAGAACCAAGTCTCCTGTCTTCAAGATGGCTGAGTTACTTATGAAAGATGGCCGATGGCAAGAAACACTGGGACTAAATCTTCTGCTCATAAAATAGTTAATTAGCCTCCAATAGAAAAATCTTCACCTCCAACACTTCATCCTTCCTGAAGAACAGCAGACAGTATCACTTACCCGTTGATCCATAGCCGCCTCCAGAAAAGACACTTTCCAGAGCCCTTGAACACACTGCAGCTAGCAATGAGGTAGACGCCTCTGTTTAGAGATCCCCATCCACCAATCATGCTCCATATGACAATTTGTGTAGAAGCCAACCAGACCACGTTCAGGAAAATCTCATGATGGGTGATGTATGCATTCTGTTTGTTCATCGATCCTACCGGAAGTTACTTTTGGTGATTTGTTTTGCAGAGCACCCCTATACAAGGGCATTCATTCATTATACGATGGCAAATGTAAATGCCCCTACATTATTGCCCCACTCCACCCTCTGGGGTATATTTATCGATGAGTTATGCAATTGTTTGTACCACATCATACCCCAGATGTATTTGAATATCTCCCTCCTTGCTGTATTTATACCGCTGACGTGGTTTCCGCATTGCTTAAATCCAAGCTCTCCATCCGCTGTTGTATTTATAACCCTGGAGGAATTTTAATATCTCTCAAATTTCCCCACTACTGCATATGCACCTCTCAATTATTTATATCACACTGATATTCCTCCCCCTCCAGAAATTCATTCATAGTCCTGATATATGTGCCTGTATCATCTCTCCTCGTGCCCCCTCTAATGCCCCCTGTCTGCTTCAGAGTGCCAATAACATCCACCAGTTGAACCATCTAATACATTGTGATTACTTTTCCAGCATAGCTCCTGCTTCTCTCGCATATTATGTGCTTGGAAGTTCAGCAGTGACTAATATAGAAACTATACCCTGCAGCCACATGCTCACGTTTCAGGAGTTTGCAGAGGTTTACATTGTGAAGTGCTTGAGTCTCAAACATATGAGTGGCTCGTTCCTCTGTCTTCAGGCCACGTATAGTTGTAAACGTGTCTACGGTGGCTGCTTTTGCTCAAAAGGAAGGTTGTCTTGTGCATGTGGGTGAAATACATTCTCACTTCACCTTGCACTTCCGAGTTTCAATCACTTCACCCGCCTGACTCCCTTAGATGTGTACAATTGGGTTTCCCTGGGCCTAGCAAAGACTGCTGGGCCCAGCTGTCTGTTTAGGCTTCTGTGGGGGAGTGACGTGCTTTTTAATGATTTTTTTGAGGAAATGGAAAAAACTCACTCCCTGAGTTTAACTCGATTTACGTAATTGTTAGAATTGGATAAAAAAAAATGAGGGTTTAAAACCCACAGAGGCACTTCTGGGAGAATTGTTCACTTATAGAGTTACTATAGCACGCTTAAATATTATAGTGGTAGTGCCATCATAATGGGGGTATTTAATTAAAAAGAATTGATTTTGAAAAAATATATATCTTATATTCATGTTGTTATAGATACAGGAAAAAAATAGCGGTATATTACATTTAATAAATGCACACGACAACATTGAATCTTTGTCCCTAAATCACAGATGTGGCCATTACCCAACTCAATGAAACACATTTCACCAATCTTAGATGAACGAAAGGCTGAGTCTGCCCAGTCGGGATTGAAACTTGGGACCTGCAGTTTACACCCCAATGGCTGCAATCCAGAGGCATTTTAGCAGCCAAGTCAGAATGTAGGTCAGCGGTGGAAGGCGCCATGAAGCTCCCCACTGGCACTTCACGTCAGCGATTTAAATGCATATCACTCTCTCCTGGGTGGGAGGAGCCCTGGTCACTTGTAAACCTTTTCTACTCCTAGCTCTAGTAGTATCGTCCCAACACTTCTTCATCCACCCCTCCTGCTGTTACTATTACATGCTGTCCCTTGTGCCGCTACTATTACTACAGCACTAATATATTCCCAACTAATGCTAGTAGCTACTTCCTTCTACTGCTAGCCCCTCCTGTAAGATTTGTGTACATATTACTACTAACCTACGACCATTACTAAAGGGCTTGCTACTAATACCAGTGCCAGTTGCACTACACCAACTTCTGCTATTCATGCTCACATTTCTCCTAATATGAATTTGTTTATTATTTTTGAGTCTTATAAAGCGCTTGATGCCACCCTGCAGTAACTTCTGAGCACATATGTATTCAGAATGAGAACATAGCAAAACCGGGAGAAAAAAATTGTTGCCGGTAGGACTGGGCAGGATAAGTAGAGATGCTGCACCGCCATTCCTCCACCACAAGCTCAGGAGAAAGACTACCATAAAACAAACTAGTAAATAGTAATAATAAACAATATTTTGATAAGTGTGTTGCCACACTGTAGATAACTGTGCAACCATTTCAGAAATGTATTACTTTTCTAAAAAGTGCAATGAAATAGTTTGTCAATCTGCAAAAGAACGTTTACTTATTTTTAGTGTGTATAAAACAAAACAAAAGCAATATGCTATGGGACACCAAGGAATCCGTTTTTTCTGTACCAAAAATAGATCTTCAATTGCAATATGCAACATTCAAGACTCAACTTTCAACACTTCTGTCTTTCCCAAACTCTTTACAATATCTGGGTTTTGTTGAGAAAGTATAGCTTTTCTTTTATAGAACACGGGAATCCCAGATAATTCTGAACTATAAGTGTGGAACTTAGAGAAACCCTTTTGATGAACTGCTTACACATTTTGACTCTTACACTTGTTTTCACCCCGGTTTATTTTCTTTTCTAAGTTATGCTGGACTCAAAACTGATTTTTAGTAAGTGTATAAGCAGCTTTTTTTCTTTGCTCCCTGTAATTTATTACTGATTAACATAAATTTCTTCACTCATAAGTTTTCATTTAACAAATACAGAGTTTTTCAATCGGTTACAGCTTCTAAAGGACAATGACCATATTTCATGAGTCTGGACCTTTAAATCCATTGTCATAAACTATGATGTCATCACTTTGAGACGGTGTCATTTGCTTTTTTTTTTTTAAGTAGTCTTGATGTTTTAACTTTTTTCGTTTACACAAATGCATTTCATCTGTCCCTAGCAGGATATAAAGGAGATTATTTTGGCCAAACCTATATGGGTCCAGAATTATTTTATATGCCACTATAAGTGTGGAACTTAGAGAAATCCTTAGAGAAATGCCACATTACGCTCGAGCCGGTGGTGAGAACCACAGAATGTTGGTACACGAATATATCAATATAACGTTGCTAATGGGGTGCATTGTCTATGGGTGGTTGTGTGTTTTAGTTTGGTCGTAACTCCTCTGGTGATGCTTTCCAAATCCCTGTCGCGCCTTTTTACAGGGTGAACTGTCATGCTTTTAACACGAAACAGCAGTTTGCGATGACTATGACATAAAATATGCCAAATAAAAAAAAAAACAATTTCCCCCATGTAATCGAATCCCTCCCATCAGTAAGCTCTGTCCCACGCTGGTGATGTCATTTCTTGCTTCAGGTGTCTTGGAATCAGAGCAAGAATATCCTCTGTATTCAATAACCTTACAAAAAGTATTTTGGGACCAGATTGGTGCCCAGGACCAAAATGCTAATTATAATTCCAACTCGAAAATAAAGTTGAGTATTTATAATTTATCAAAATGAGCAGAATACTTATAACTCACAAATGATGTGTATTTTCTGTCTGATTATAGTTGGCAAATTTGGGTCCTTCAACAGTACTGAACTATCCAAGCACCCACAATGAATTTTGTTAGCATATTACTTACTGCTATATGCAAGCAGTTTACTAGCACTGTAAATTAAAGTTTTCACAATCACCCAATTAAGTTAATTTTATTGGACTTTGGGATTTAGGAGTGCATGTGGATCTGGGTTAAAAATGTGCAAATACTCAATTCACTACTGGGAGAAAAAAACGAATTGTATTTTGAAGGAACCTATTAACTCAGTTGTGCAGTGTGAAAATAGAAGTCTTGATCCCTACCAGCTTTCCCACGTTTTTAAATTGTGTTGTCTCGGGCACATCGCTTTATTGCCGTGGATATTAATTCCCTTATCTGCCAAACTTGTTAGCCCTTGAAAAACCATTTACCTTTCAGTATTAGACACTATTGAAAAAATGGAAAATTATATTTTATATTCATTTGTGAGTTTACTCCTTCTAAAATAGACTAGGATTCTTGTTTGTTGAGGAAGTTCTATGCTTCGATACAAGTTTTGGGCCCAACATACAAACCATAAGAAGTTTTTTATGACCTGGTCCAAGCTTTTTTTTATTTTTTTTTAATTCAAGTTGGTCTCTGCTTCTTGTTTCGAATTTGTGGCCCTCTTTCCAGGCTTCCACCCTGGCCTCAAGTGTGGAGTCTGCACATCTCTCTGTCTCTAGATATCTGTAAACCTGCCTCTTCGCTGGTCCCAAGGACGGAGCCTGTGAATCTCTAGCCTGATTCTTACAAGATGGCTTCGGTCAAGGCCCCAACTGTGAAGTCTCTGGTCCTTTCTCCAGATTTCTGTATGATGGTTTTTTTCTTGGCCCCCATGTGGAGTCTGCACTTGTCTGTCTTTCCAAATACACAGATATCTTGTTTCCTGGTCCCAAGCCCTTTGTCACTCTTTCCAGAGGACTCCAACTTTGTTCTAAGTTCGCAAGTCTTTCGCCCTGTCTTCGACAATTTTCTAAAGAAACCATTTCTTAAAGCACTTTAAAAAATGTCAACATGCATTTTAATAGACAAGTATAGTATCCTTTTAAAGCTTGCAATATTGGACCTAAAGGAAAAAGTCAGTGTAAAGTACTTTGACAAAATCGTTCTTTTATTGTTTTTTTTGTTTAACCAAACTCCAGAGGCAAGTTGGGTGGCTCTTTTTGATCAGTACTCAGGGTGGGCAAAACGTTATTTCCTCACAGTGAAGTAAGGAAAATATTTAAAGTGGACATTTGGAGCCCTTGGTTTTCAGGGAATCTGACAGACAAATCTCATTGATATTTTTCTAAATCCATAAACCCCCTTTCTGGAGTTACAGTGCAAATATACCCACTGGCTCCCTTCCCCCTAACACGAACTGGCAGATGAAATAAAAAACAACAGCGATATGCAAAAACCTGCAAGAAAAACACCAGTATCGCTCTGAGAATCAGAAACATGGCGAGTTCGCGCTCGCGGGGCGTAGAATGTTTAGTCATCTGTTACCAGTTGAAGGCACACATCCATGATAAAATGGTAGCTTACTTTTTTTTTTGCACCTGTGCTTTAGTTATTCCAGATTTTATTGCGCTGCTCTTGGAAGGATCATATGAAAAAGTGAACCCCAGGGTTACCTTTTTTTGTAGTCATCCTAGTTCTGCCAAATTTGGAAACGAGCTGTGGTTAGTTACCAAATTGTTGTTTGAGATTCTGACATTTTTATGAAGGAGAATAAGAGACTTTAAACTCCAGTGCTTGAAAGCAGGAGACAGATTTTAGACGAAGTATTTAAATACAAAAGCAACAGCATGTTAATAAATTTGATTACCATCTGATTTATGTACTTGACTCAGCAAGGGGTCTGGGGTTAGTTTGTGAATTCTCATTTCTAGTTTGTTGCAGGGTTTGAGTGATTTGATTTTAGCCATTTAGAGTTCATTATTGAGAAAAAAATAATTTTGTACATGTTCACAGGGCCATTGTAACCGTTATTCAAATGTGAATATGCTTAGAACTTAACTTAAATAAGCAGAAATAAAATATTTCTCTGCAGTTTTTGGTTATCCATCATATTTTGTTGGTGTAAACTTTAGTAGACAATTTTCCTGCCTATGTATTTTCCTAAGTTACCGAAGGGACAGCAGTTTATCATGTTTTAATTTGGCTAAACAAATCTAATACTTTGGAAAAACAACCTCGAGAATTTCTCTGTGTTCATAAAAACACAGTTTTGTAAGTTATGTCTTAAGTACAGAATTTCAGTAATAAAAATCCAAGAAAGAAACAAATCAATCAAATGCAGAAATACACTTGTTAAGCTTTACATTTTAAACTTTAAAATAAAAAAAGCTAAATCTGAAGAAGTGATAAATTGTCTGAGATTATATGAAAATGAGGCCTCATTTTGGGATGAAATCAACTGGCAATTGCTTTGTATGTGACCTATTTCGTTGTTGGTCAATAGAAATGTGTGTTTAAAAACAAATAGTTTTAGGCCTTTCCAGAGAATGTGTCTAATGGACAGCAAGTGAATCAAGGACATGTAACTTGGAATTGGCGGAAATAAAAGTCAGCACTAGGGAATATCCGAATATATTAAGCATAAAAATCCAGTGCTGGTCATGTTTTACAAGGAAAAATGTAGAGCGTATCAGAAGCTCTTGGTCGAATTATGCCATTTTCATTTGACTTTTTAGATTTTCATACTTTTAAAATCTTAAACAGAAATAATAAATGCTTTAAAGTGTATTGGCAAAGAATTATAAAATCTCACATGACAGAGCCTGATAGTTTCAGTGAAATCTGCGATTTAAAATTAATCATTAATGGAAATTTTGGGAGTGGTTTAAGGCTACCATCGGAGGAGGTAGAAATTTTGATTAAATGCAGTTCATACTGCCCCCTAGTTGAAAATAAGTTTCTTTTGTAGGAGGTGCCTAGACCTTATTTTCTAACTACAGTAGGAACAGTGCTTAGTAAAAATGATCTAGGAATAGCTCTGAAAATGTACTGCACCATGTCGGGTTAAAGTTTAATGTGTTAGAAATAGTTGAAGAGGAAGGCGGGATGGCCTGTGATGCCATGGAAAGCAATCCTATAAGTGTTTTGGAGTTTTCTGGTAATGAGAATAGACTTCCCATGACAGCATAGACACTGGATACGGCCATAATTGGAAACAATTATGAACGGCAGATGGAATCTGCGAGTTTTTAATGCGCTCTGCTTTTTTTGTTCCCCTGCTTCTTTTTAATATAGAACAGAAAGTCTGCTCAAGTTGTGCGGCTTCATTCCTTGGGAGTTCCTTGTGGCCACTCCTTAAATGTATGCACTAGGCTGCAGTCTTTGACTGAAAGTGCCTATGCTAAGCCAAGACTTAGCACCCCACTATTTTAGGACCAATTTAAATCTTTTTGAAATTTACTATCAGCCTCTTCTGAAGGTCTCCTGGTAAAATCTAGACTCTTTAAGCACTTTTTTGTAGTGTCTGTGTTTTGCTTTTATTTGCATGGGGTTGAGTTTTTGTGGAAATTTTTGGCATGTATTGGGTTGGGGGGTGCCACTGGGCTCTGGGCTGGTAGGTAACATGATGCCAGGGCGGATGGTAACGTTTTTAGAGATTAGGACAGCATAGCAACTGGACTGCATGTGCCGGTTGTATAAGGTATTTAATTTCTAGCTTGCATAACAAACATTTTTAATTTTGACGCATTCTCCTGGCTAGTGCACCTGTATCATACTCAACGTGTCATGGTCTTGGACACGTATCTTCTATCGGAGGCATAATGATTTTGTCGGGCACAGTGCTTCATGGATTTTGGGCAGAGTGCACAGTGAGCCTTGTACTGTGAGCCTCTGGAACAACGAATTGTGTGTCTTAGTCATAATGCACCATGGGTCTCAGGCACAATGTATAGTGGGTCTTGGGTATAATGCAACATGGGTGTTGGGCACAATGAATCATGGGTCTTAAGGCATAATGCACCATGGGTCTCAGGCACAATGAAACATGGGTCTTAAGCATAATGCACCATGGGTCTCGGGCACAATGAATCATGCGTCTTAGGCATAATGCACCATGGGTCTCAGGCACAATGAATCATGCGTCTTAGGCATAATGCACCATGGGTCTCGGGCACAATGAATCATGCGTCTTAGGCATAATTCAACATGGGTCTCAGGCACAATGTATAGTGGGTCTTGGGTATAATGCAACATGGGTGTTGGGCACAATGAATCATGGGTCTTACGGCATAATGCACCATGGGTCTCAGGCACAATGAAACATGGGTCTTAGGCATAATGCCCCATGGGTCTCGGACACAATGTATAGTGGGTCTTAGGCAAAATGCAACATGGGTCTCAACACAATGAATCATACGCCTTTGGAACAGAGCATTTTGTTTGTAGGGCACACTTCTTCCTGGCTCGAACACTATGCACCGCGTCTTGAGTGCAGTGCTTCATGCATAGTGCATGGGCCCTATCGTGAGACTTGGTGCAGTGCATTGTGGAAATGAGGTGCAATGCACGAGTGATGTTAAACATAGTGCAATGTGAGCCTCGGACACTGTGCACTGCTGGTATAAAATACAATGGAATAAGGGTTACAGATGCCGTGCCTCGTGGTCTAACACACGCCATGTGTCTTGAGCATATTTCATTGAGAAAACTGGATGCTGCAGCCCCTGAGTTTTGTAATGCTCTAATAATGACATTAAGCAATCTCCTCCCTTAAAATGCAGTTTATAAAATGTCAGCATATCGCCCGCATCACTCCTGTTTATAATTAAAGAAATGTAATGGAGAAGAGACCCTGTTATCAATAATTCACTTTGGTCCTTATGTTTATAGAAACTCAATTTCTTGTGCTTTGTTATATTTTCCCAATATATATCACAAACGATCCAGCTTTGTTTACGCATTCTATGGAAGCGGGAGTATGATACGGTCAGTCTCCTTTGGAGATCGCCCCCAATGGTCTGAAATTTCAATGATGCCTTGACACTCATTTCCTAAATTCATTGTATGTCTGGTGCGCTTCTAAGGCACTACATATGGCACTAGGTATGAGGTAAAACTTATACACATACTTGAAGAGAAAAGCAGTAGTGCAGTTTACTATAACACCATAAAGTCTACATTTTACTACCAGAGATGGTATGCTATGTTCAGACTCACCACCTCGCATTTGTGTCTTTTGGTCGTTGGCCGCCTGAAGCGACTCTAGTGTATTCTGGTACTTGCAGTCTTTCACATCAAATCATTTTTAATATTCAGACGTTGGTCCTTATTAGTAGACCCAAGTGCATTCTGGTACGTGTATTTTGACATCATACCACCTTTAGCATTCATCTGTTGATCCCTAGTAAAGATGACAGTTTGTATGGTATTTGCAGTATTTCACAACAGGGCAGTTTTAAAATCCAGGGGCTGGCCTTGAGTGACACCCAAGTTCTATACATTAATTTGCAATATTCAGATGCTCTTCCTCATTGAGATCCTAGAGAATTCTGGTACTTGAAGTCTAAATCAGTTTTAGTATTCAGCTTTGATCTCTAGTAAGACCCCAGTTTATTCTGGAATTTGCAATTTGTATACGGGTGTTGGTGACACCCCAGTGCGTTCTGGAATTTGTATTCTTACATATCATTATCTTCCTTTTTTCTCGAATTTAAATCAGTATTATGATTTTTGCATGTGATGTAGGCCTTTTTTGTTTTTTTACTTTTAAATACTAAAGTGGGTTTATATTGTAATCGACGAAAGGGTGTGCATCATTTTACTATAGCCACAGCCCTGTACTGTAATGTCCTGCCCTGCAGGCCTCCCTCCAGGTGACTGTGGGCCTATCATGCAGAGCCATTTCTTCCTCTGGGACAAGGCTCGGCAGCCCTGTTTTACATCTGCAAGTGTCAGTAGTGGAGCAAAAGGCTAAGGTAAAGGACCTTACAGACATTAACATTTGTTACTCATTCAAGATTTCTGGGAAAACATGGTCAATGTCATTCTTCTGGCACAGCCTCATCAGCTTTTTTTTTTGCTAGCGCTGTTGTGTTTTCCGGGATCTCCGTTTTTTTCCATTATGCTGCGAGTTACAGAAGGCTCGGATTCAGACAGGGCAAAACCACAGTCGCTTCAGAAGTTCTCTGTCGAGGAGAGGCAGACCACTCCTAAAATTACATTATTGGCACTCTTTGTTAGTGGCGGACTGGCCCAGCCCGAGGCTCTGAAAGGCGATATAGCGCCTGTTGCATGCCATCAAGTGCCTCGTTCATAGAAAGCTTTGCTTAGCCCCAAACTGCATTGCAGAACCTGGAACCAAAGCTGACTGCCACCTCTGGCCCTACACCCCGGGGCCAGGGATTATTCAAGCCCTCTGTGTTCTATCTGCATGCAATGCAGAGTCCCGGATGTCTTAGGCCTGTGGGACGGCCATTCATCCCTAAGCTGTCACTCCAACCTTCCATCACACAGGGCTCTGGAAAAATATCCAAGTTGCCGCCCTTAGAGTCCTATGTGCAGGGCCGCTGGATTTATACTATTTTACAGCTGCAGCGTTTTCTGCATAATTGTGGATTTGCCACATTTGCCACATAATCCACCATCTGCCGCATAATCTGCACATTTTAACCCCCCCAAAAAATACACCAGCTCAAATGGATCAATAAGTTCTAAAACTGCAAGGATACATGCTGCCCGGCAGTGGAAGAACCTGCTGCTTATTGCTGTATTTCTGTGGTCAGCTGGTACTAATGTGGAAAAAACTGTGCCCAGACAGTGCTAGTATGTGTAGAAATGTCAAAATAATAAAGTAAAACTGTCTCAAAGATATGCAGCATTAGGCTGCATAACTTGCCTTTTCTCGCAGCATTACTGTCAACGCTGTCACATAGTTTAGTCCTCCCCTGCTGCATTATTCCAGTGGCCCTGTGTGTGTGTATATATTATTTTTTGCCCACTGGAAAAAAACTGTTAAAAACAGTTATGGTTCCATCTCAAATGCACACAAATCATTGTAATTCGAGAGTTGTGGGTTGCATCCCACAACATAACTCACGCAGTTTTTTTTCAGTGAATTTCCAGATTTTTTTTAATTGTGCATTTAATTTCTAACCCTTGATCTGCATAGGCTGTGCACAGCTGGGATTGCCGCAGGCCCTAATAAATCTCCTGTCGTCCATGTATACTAAGATATATGAACGTTATTAAAAGTTTTTAAAAAGTTGTCTAGGATACTTAGCAAAGAGGGCCTCGTCTTTTTTTGTACAAATATACTTCGAAGATGATTTTTAAAGCAATTACCCAGTTTGTGCTATGAGACAGGAATGGACACACATCACCATTTCCCTTCATAATGGTGTAAATACCCCGGGGCAGATTTACAAGCCCCTTACGACACTTTTAGGCCGCCGTTGCGTCACTTTTGTGATGCAGCAGCGGCATAAACAATGCGCCACGTTGCGACCTATTTACAACGTGACTCATCTAGGCACATGCGTCACGTTGTAAAGCCCTGCGCCACATGAAACCTGCGTCAGGTTTCATGTGGGCGTTCTGTCTCAGGGTGGGCGTTCCCTCGCAGGAAAGCCCCGTAAAACTGACGCAGTGAAATCTACAAGATTTCACTGAGTCAGTTTTACGACGCTGCTGCATCAAATCCTTACGCCTGCTTGAAGCAGGCGTAGGGAGTGACGCACCACGTTGAGTATGGGTGGTCCCTGTGCAGTGCAGGAGTTGCGTCGCGCTTGCGACGTAACTCCAGCAATGCGCCGCCATTGTGCCACAAGATGCGTCACGCATCTTCCCTTCCTTGCACCATGGTGCGCCGCATTGTAAATGCGGCGCATCTGTGGTGGCGGAAGGAGGGGATTGCATGACGCATCTGTTCTGGCGTATCCCTGCTGATTTGCAGAGATGCGTCAGAACATGTAAATATGCCCCCCATTTCCACCATGTGGGTGTAAATACCTCTAAAAGACATTACAGCAACAAAAACCCAAGAGAACTGGATACCCACTGTGCCACTTTCCCTTTAATTCGAGGTGCCCGAAAAGTAAATGGATCACTTAAGTTGTAGAGGTTAAGTAAGATCATTCTGGTTTCTTCTGGAATGTTAAAATCTGATTGAGGCTGAAAAATCCCATTTTTCAAATGTGACCAAAGGTATTTCGGTGCAGACTTTAGCATTTGAAACATATTCGCCGAAAACAGTTATGAAAACTATACAGACTGAATTGTTGGAATTTATTTCGATAGAGGTGAAATGGAAAAAGTTTTTGCAAAGTTCTAGGAAACTAATAGACTTTACAGAGTTGATGAAAAATGTTTTGGACCAACCAAGTAAAATATTTGTTGAAACTTTGATAGACCCAATAAAGTTTATCAGCACTGCCACAGAATCTATTTGGGTTAATGTCAAATTCGTTTTTAAAAAAAAAGGTCATTAATGGATGTACTTGCCATCACTGCGAAAATAAATGTTCTGCTGGAAATTTTTCACGGGATAAAAAGCATCATTTTCCACACTGCTCCAGTGGAATATCAATGAGCGGATTGTTTAATCCCCGTGAGACTAATATAACAAAATGTGCAGTGGAAAGCTATGTATGAATACAAAAGACGTTTTTCTTTTGAAAGGTGAAATAGACATTGGCTTACATTTTGATAACTTTACTTTGCACCCAGTTGATGCGCAGTCCACTCTCTACTTCAAAAGTATTAACAATTAGTTTGTACTCTTTTTTTGTCACCAAGTACCTGTGGTAATTCATGCTTTCTACGTGGTCAGCTGTGGACACTAACCAGGGATGACCATGATGTATTCATGATATTGAGGTTTTTTTTTTGTTGTGGAAAATTAATTCTGGAAATACCACAGACACTTGTTTTCCATTGTCCCTAGAAGTACATTGGATTCCCCTCTCTTGACGAGATTGGTAACCAGCGGGTGATAAACACGAATATTGAGATGGGCTGGCATGTTTATCCTTATCCACTGTTTATGGTTATCCCTTATATATTCTTGTGCTGCCTTCCCTTTCCATTGACACCAGCATCAGTACTGTGAATGAACTGACGGATGACAGTGGTCAGACAGTGTCCATAAAATAAAGTAACTGCTGTACATTGTCCAGACTTAGAATAACAAGGTGCACCTATAGTCATATTTTTCTACTTTGTGCTCGGATGGGCAGTGCCAACACTCTACAACTGCTCACAGGAGAGACACCTAAATAGTGCTTCACAATCACGCCCTTTCCCCCATGTCCGGGAAGCCACTCGAACACCAACGCATTCACGTTATTCCTGCCAAAATATTGTGTGTCCTCAAAACATACTCACCCTCTGGTTGAAGGGAGTACAAAGTCTGATCATACACTTTGAACATATAGTCATAGCTTGGCTGCTGTTGAACATCTGAATGAGCAATTATGTAAATTTTACTTTCATGTCAATTTGCACCAGATCCTGCTCCTGCCTTCGGTCTCCTCACAAGTTTGACCTGGGTCTTCTTGCTCTTCACCAAAATGGGAGATTTTTTCCTCCATAATCAGTGTATCTAAGGTGGAATCCTTTTTGCACTCTAGAGTTCTTGCAGGATGCAAGAAAAGAACATTTGGGAGCCCCTCATCTTGGTTCTGAGCACGTATTGAAACATTTGCTGGCGGTTTTGCATATGTAATTTAGGGTGACTGAGCTTCAAGAAAACTAAAGTATTCCGTGAAATTGTTGACTGTTTGGGAGTAATTCATAGAGGTGTCTCTCACTGGAGCTCATGGCTGAAAGAAAATAGAATGATACCACTTATGCCTTTCAAGCATGGACAGTGTGCCTATTCAACAAATCCTTTGAGTGGGCTTATACCCTATAGAGGTTACGTTATAGGTAAATTAACAAAAATCAAACCAACATTTTCAAATACTGCTTACCCATGCAGCAATGCTCCTGCCTCAAATCGGAACAGATGTAGGCTGACTAAAACAGCTTCCAAAAAACGTAGAAAGTTAGTCTACACCATGCATTTTTGGGGGGTTTTGCTAAAAACTTTAATCTGTTCAGTTGAAATACTTTGAAACAACATTTGTTTTTAACCTACCTTCACGTCATCCCATCTACGCCTTCATCTGTGATCCACAACAGTAAGTTTGGAGGCTCGTTACAACACTGGACAGCAGGATCCGTGCTTTTCCTTGCCAACCTGACCATGTGGTGGAGAAAATTGAAAGAAACGTGGATTGTAACAATTTAAAAACGTTGGTTACATTTTAATGCTTTGTTTTAAATTGAGTTTGGCCCTGCAACAATGCCATTAAGAATAAAAATGAACTCCCACCATTAATGTACATCTAAATTCCAGCTATAATGCCAACAGTCCGCCAACTAATTCTGATATTTTTCTCTGGTCTTGGATCACCAGCATTCACAGCAATGTGACATTGTTTTCTCTTTAGCTTCTGCAGTCTTTCTATTGCGGTCAACATGAATAGTGCCAGTTGAAAAAAGCATTGGCAAAACCAAGAGATCTGGATCTAATGGGCAAACACGTTCACCATTAGTGCATTTGAGTGAGACATACAGGAAGGAACCAGCAGGAGTGGACAGACAGGGCCAGAGCTGCAGAGTAGTCCCTCGTGCAGTTTAATGCTAGCACTCTATTGGAGGTGGAATGATACCCCAAACAGCAAATAGATTTAAGTGAGAATTAACTGCTCCACTGGTCTGAGCCAAGACATGGGTCACATAGTATCAAACCACTGGCTGAAAGAGGCTATTTGAAAAGGTCAAAGTCCACAATGTGCAGAGAGTAAGAAATAGGTCTGTTTGACAGCTCAGCTGTCAAAATCCTGGCCCAAAACTAAGCCAATAGTGTGCATGTGGTAAATAGTAGATTTGTTTGACAACCGGGCTGTCAAAACCCAGACCTGAAAAAATAAGTTTCTACAATTTAGAATGTTTCAGCTTATAAAGCATTCTATCCAGTGAACTAAAACATACATCAAGTTCAATAGTATAAAATCAATAATTACGTGCAGTATAAGTTCCTTATTTTAGGATGCGTGCCCTATAGAATTTGTTACGTTTTTTAAATGTTGCTACTAGATTTCTCCTTTTTTAGATTTTTTTTGGGTGGATATTTGTAATGATCCAAGTGCACGTGACACAGTTTAAAGAGATCTAGAGGAGAACTTAACACAACAAGTGGAGCAGGCGGTAGCGCCGCTGTTCTTTACACATTCTGCAGGGATTTTTTTATCCTGTTAAAGTAACATGTAAACTAAACCCATTTGTATTCACTTTGAGCCACTGAAGTGTACTTAACTTAAGCAATTGCTTCTATTGCAGAAGCTAAGTTCCCAATTTCTGCCTCTGGCTCAAATCCAAGGATTACTCTTCAGCGCAGCCCTGTTTGTTCTGCAGTAATTAATATTTAGCTTTCTTTTATAGGATTATCCCATATTTACGTGGAAAGGAGCTCCTTAGCCTGGCTTGTGCTCCTTAGCGAAGACTTCTGTGTTTGGAAGTCTGTGTTCGGCGAGCTGTGCCGGAGAGTTTCCGGCGACTAAGGAACACTGTAGACTTCTCTTTTAATCACCTGAAAAGGTTTTGGGGTTTGCACCTTTAACCAGGGACATTTAAAGGATTTCGGGGACCTAGAGCCAAATGTGTTTTAGAGGCCCTTGTTTGGAAAAGTTTTTGATTTATGATCCAATTTTAGATCTTTCGTGCCTTCTTTGGCCAGGTAACTAAGAGTCCACAGGCACATTCGAACAAATTCTAAATGTGTTTACATCTAATATTCAGGAATAGTGATGTGTGTTTTCAATATTGCAGCAGCTCACTAATATTACTACAAATTTCTGTGACACACTCCCATTTCTCAAATGTGAGGTCTTGTTTAGAACTAAAAGAAAAACAATCTGTTTAAGAATTATTCAAGGTCACCAGGGCATGGCTCTCTGCACAACACAGCTGGGTCTATCAGGGGGCCCCCTGAAAGGCTGGGGCCCTGGGCCAGAGCCCACTTTGCCCTTGCCTTAACGTGTCTCTGCCTTTAACAGTCCCGAGAAGGCACAGAACGTCAGACAAGGACTCCTGAGCCACCACAGTGACTCAATATCTGCAGACAAAAAAAACCTCCAGAGGAGACCTGGTTCCAGAGAGAACCCCAGAGCACAGTTGGACAGAGCAGCTGTAAAAGCACAATGTCTCATTCCAAAATATTTATTCAGGGAATCATGTTTTCCTGCCCTTGGCTTCTACTTGTCCACGGGTCACTCTATAGTTGCCTTTTACCTAATGTGATAGCTAAGCATGATTAAGCCACGACAGACAGAAAATAAACAGGGTTGTCATAGAACAGTTTTTTGGACAGCTGTAAACTAACTTTTGTTCTTTTTTAAACCTTATAAGGCAGAGCATTTCGAGGTGTCCCTGCTGTGATGTACTCTTAGCCTTCCCCACGTGGCAGGTTATTTGGTCTATGGCGTGTATTTTATGAAAATGTTTTTTTTAAATTTTTATAAAAAACTCTTTTGTTTGTGGAGTTAATTTTATGCAGTGCCATCACTATGCACTGTTACGGAATGGGAAGCTGTAGTACCTTGTACAATAGTTTCAATAGACAACTCTGTTTATCATGATGTGTCCTCACTTTTTTATCCCATCAATTTTGTTTTAGAGACCTAGATTCGTAGGATCTCTTTAACTGGAGTTTAGTGATTTTTTAGCCCTAATTTTCATTGGTCTCCCAATTAAGGCACAAGCAATTTGCATCACTTAAAACCTGCAGGTTCGGTGGTGGTTTTGTAAGCATGGGCTGCATTAATGACATAACAGGAATGGCTCTCCCACAAGTAGTTGTACAAAGACTGCAAAACTCATTTGATCTGGCACATAGAATAACTCCTGTGCAGCAAGAGCACAAAGCCTCATAACAGGGCACCAATTTGTGTTGAGTCAGTACATCAATCGTTCCAGTGATTAGCAACACACTGTTGCATTTTGCTGGTGTGGTTACTTTAGGTCTGTTATCCATTATTGATCATGCCTTGTTAAGGCCTCCTCAACATGTCCTTGGCTAAAAACCATTCAGATGGTAGCTACCCCCTTGCCTGTCGAATTGCTGCAACTCACATTCGTTGACCGTCTGTTCTAAGGAAGCCATGCTTTTTGGCGGTCGCGGATTGTGGCTAGGCTTCGGTCTTCCTCTGATGGGGCGATGCTCTGCGGCATAACATAGAAGGTTTATGACTGGCACGAAAGCAACCCAAAATTTCTGACCGTGTGGTTTGGGATTGATGTGGCACACAGAGGGTGGGGCCTGGGTGATGGGTTGGGGAATTTCTGAACTATTTTGAATACGAAGTGGAATTGAATATAGTGATGTGGCAAAGGAGGCTTTATTTTAAAACGTGTTTGATATTTAAAAAGATGATTGTGGTATCTGATTTATAAGAGCTATCTAGACTCAGCAAAGGCACTTACTTGTACATTAACAATCTCCAGACAATCGGGGCGGGCGGCCATCTTTAATGAGGAGAATGGCGCACACAAGGATGCTCATAATGTGTGCAAAGAAAAAAAGAATATTTAGTGGAATAGAAAGAGGAGCCAGCTGAAGACTATGGGAGGTCGTATTCCTATCATTCCTTTATTCCCAAGAGTACATTCTATAGAAAAACAGGGGTCAGTTATGTAACCTCACAAAGCAGTACAAATGTCCCCTAATGGTGTTACTGGGTATTATTACCGATCAGCAGCATTTTATCTATGATTGAGGGGGCACCGAGCCGCGGCACATCCACATGGGCTGAGGGGCTACACCACCATCTTTCCCCCCACAAGGGGTCAGCCTGACAGGCACTCTTCTTGTCCAGGTCAGGCAGCCAGGAGCTAGTAATGCCCTAAATGCTCATGCTCCTGACTGCCTGAGCTGAACTTTGCCAGCCTAATTTCACAACCATGTGTGCCTGACCTCCTCAGTGCCTCGAGGCCCTCCCCCTCGTGATGAGGCGGGGCGTCACTGATTGCCTCAGACCTGGGCAGTTCAGTTTTAAGCTCTGAAGTGCCCAGGGCCGAGTATCAATCACTGACACCTCATCACAGAGTGGGGTGGGGTCAGCAGTCTCACTGTACCCCCCCTGCCCCCATCCCATCCCACTCTGTGACAAGTAATGAACTGCTGCCTTCCCTCATTGGCTGACTTTAGCAGCAGCGGCCAGTGCAGGTAAGCGCGGTTGAGTTGGGCGCTATGGGTGGGGGCGCTGTGGGCGGGAGTTATTTATTTATTTAATTTGCCCTATTCCGTCGTCAGTCGGCATCCCCCTCTCCCACTTACCTGCACCGGCCACTGCTGGACTTTAGGTCAGCCAGTGAGAGCAGTCTTATCCCTCCTGGGACCTCTGAGGCTTCCTTCTCTACAGTGAATGAATGTAAGTTTTTATGTGTTTTAGGGCTCGCAACCGAAAAGCCCTTTTATTTTTTTATGTTTGGTGCATCCATGCGATAATGTATGTGAATTGTGAGTGAGTGTTGTGAATGGGTGTGGGTGTGTGTGTGTGCGCATGTGTGAATGAGTTTGCCCCCCGCCCTCGGTAAATGTTCCGGCTGCCACTGGGTGCACCTGCTCACCTGCTCACTTTGAAGTGGGCAGAGACCACCAACTTTGTTGGAAAGAGCCATCAAGGCCTGTCGGATGCTCGTGACCTTTCTCCTCCGGTGACCTGGCCTGCATGCTGGCTGGCGACGGTGGTGTAAAGTGGTGGAGGGCCCTAGGCCCGCATGTCGCAGGAGCAGCAATAACGTGGACACAGACACCAGTTAGGGGTAGTGGGAATGGCCTCGAGCACGTGCGCTCGGCCTCTTTTATTGGCAGCGTCATGTGACACCATGACGTCTGTGGTGGGTGTGTGTAAAGTGTCTTACATCACTTAGGAACACTAGAACGTGTCCATGCTCGGACACTACATCCCTCCCTTTTTTTAATTGCAAAGACCCACATTCAGAAATCAACCTGTGGGGAAATAACATGTATCAGGATGCAGTAAAGTGTTCAGCTTCCGCAGTGTCTTTCCATCCGCCGCTGCTTGGAATCGCAGATGATGTTCAATCTGTTGCGGGGAACATCAGTTCACAGTGGCACCGGTTTGGGGTGCTCGATGGAAACAGTCTGTTGACGACTCTGCAACCAAGTGGTTCTCCCAGTCTTTCTTTTGTTGACTTCCGTGGCAACGGGTGCAGTTAGAGTTCTTATTGTTCGCCGTGGAACAATGTTCACATGCCGGTCTCTGCCTTGGTTTCACTCGTGGTCTTTGTCTTACTTAGCAAAAGTCAGATCTGTTGAAAGGCATCCCTCTCACTAGGATGACTTCTCTCGTTGGTGTTCCCCTGCCACGGGATATCCTTGAGGTCCTCTTTTCTTAGACTCGCACTGGGCTGGATGTGCCACATCAGTTGCTCTAACGCCGCCGTCAGTGGGGGTATGGAGGAGACGATGTGCCTCACCTCAGATTCCCCAGCCTCGTCTCAAGGTAGCTGTTGGTTTCTGTCTTTGCTTGCGATGTCTTCGCCCTCCCCCGAACTTTCGGATGGGCGTTGGATGACCATCTCTCGTCGCGGGGACTGTTGTCCCGGAGGCCTCTGCCCCTGGGCCACCACGGCTGGCATTGTGCAGTGTCCGTGTGACCCCAGAGGTGGATCTCACAAACGGTCTCGCTTGCTCCTCTCCACAGATCCTGGGTGTGCGGAAACATCGTCGTTCAGATCAGCTGGTCTTTGCCACTGGTGTTCTTCCGGCCTGGTCTTCTTTGCCACTGGTGTTCTTCCGGCCTTGTGCTCGTTGCACCGTTGTCCTGGCACTTGTCGCCTTCTATCTCTTCGGGAGTGTGAAAGGTCTTCCTGCACTCCTCTCCCTTTTCTTGGTTGGGTCACTGTGGGGACGTTGCTTCGCACTGACTTCTCCTTCCACTCTTAACTGTGGCAACAGGCCAACGTGGGTATACTTCCTTCCACTCTGACAGTGGCAGACGTGCCACTCTGATCTCTCCTTTTCTTCTTTCCATTTCACGGTGGCAGACGTGCCACTCAGATCTCTCCTTTTCTTCCTTCCTTTTGCGGCGGCAGACATGCCACTCAGATCTCTCCTTTTCTTCCTTCTGCTTCGCGACATTACTTGGTCCGATCTTGTAACTTCTCTCCTGACCTGGCTCCTCCATGCAGGGCGCGCCCGCTGCATGTGTACCCCAGGTCTTGTCTCCATCGGAGACACTTTCTCCTTCTTCCTCAGCAACCAGAGTTGGTGTCGCGAACTCTCTTCCCTTGGTTCTGGTTGGTGACGTTCGTGGTCCACGTCCGTAGACCTTGTCTTGGTTGAACGTCCTGGACCGTTTGGCGGTCCACTTCTGCCGATGCCTGGCAGGTTATCTTCGGTCGTCCTTTCGGACTTTGCGCTTTAACTATTTCTTTGTTTGGGGACCCATCGTGGGTCAGCGCTTGATGGGCGATCATTTTGCGGATCATATTCTGGGAGGCGCCACGTCGTGTGGTCGTGCGGGATAATTGTTCTGCGCGGTGGCGCTGCCTGCGCTCTTCTTACACCTTGCGGTGGCTGTGCGTTGCCACGTGGCGCGTTATCTGCGCACTTACTGTTCAGGGCTCTTGAACACCTGTTGCGTGTCGTTGGGTACTTGTTGCTTTGGCTGACTTTGGGTACTTGCAGCTTTGGCTGGCTTTGGATACTTGCTGCTTTGGTTGACGTCAGGTGCCTGCTGTTTTGGCTGACGTCGGGTACTTGCTGCTTTGGACCGTTGGCGGGAGTAGTTGATGCTGCGGTGAGCGCCTGTGGCCACAAGGCGTCGCTGCTCTCTCCGTCCTTTGATCGCGGCAGTCTTTTCCCTGGACGTTCTTCCAGTGCTTGGCAGTTGTTTCCTCCAGACGTCAGTGTTTGGATGTTGAGTGAGACGTTCGCGCCTCTTCCCACGTCGCGTTGGAAGTGTCAGCCGGCGACTCCTTGCTAGTGTGTGTGGGTGTCTTCTGCGCTGTTGCGCACTTCCTTGCTGCGGGAGTTCAGATGCTTTCCTTGGGGGCGCTACTCAGTCTGTTGCCCCTTGCTGCTGCTGATTTATTTGTGTGTGCAATGCTTGTTTTATTTGTCCTGGTGGCAGGTGCGCTTTTCCTTTTGGCCACCGGGTGGCAGTGATGCTGGATTTAGTAGCAGCCTATCTTGTGACTCTTGTCTTCCCCTGGTGTACACTCTACTGTCTCTTCCTCAGTGCACAGGGGGCTGGGGCTGGAGCTGGAGCTGCTGCTGGGAACCTGTCTCAGACTGTCCTCTCGGTGAGTCTCTTTCCTTTTCACTTTTGGGGGCAGAAAGGCATAGGCGCCTCACAGTTGATTGCTTGCTGCAGAGGGGCACAAGGGGCACATGTTCATGTTCTTGCCGGGTGCACCGGCACTTTCACTTTCTCTCTTTATGAGTGTTTTTGGCAGCCAGTGTCCCTGGGGCACAGTCAGTTAATTTCGGCGGCGTTGGCCGCTTACAGGCACTTTATTGTCCTGCCGGGGCAACGAGGAGGTGGGGGCACACTCCTGTTGCCGGCGCCTGTCATGCCTTTACTTTCCTCAGCCCTCCCGGCCCGCGGCAGCTTTCCGCAGTCCTCGCGCGGGCAGGGGGGGGGGGGGTGCCGATGCTTCCTTGTAACGTTACTTTTGCCCACAGTTTAAGATTTGTTCTGGCGGCGCTGGCGCCTACAGGCTCTTTGCTCTCGAGGTGGGGGCACATGTAGGCGCTTCCTCCTTCTCCCTCCCCTCCCGCGGCAGCCTCGGCAGTCCTCACGCGGGGGGGGGGTGTTGATGAGGCTTCCCTCCGGCGGGGAGCGCGGCGCTCCAGTCACTCCTCCCTGGGCAGGGGCGTGCTTGAGGCAGGCCGCGGGTAGGCTCCGCCGGCTCTGCTTATGCTGGTGGTGATTGTCCGACCCTGCAGGCCCCGCTCTCCGGTCTCCCGCCGCAGCAGCTTCTTGCACACGCTGCGCGGCGGAGACCTGCCATGATTCTCGCAGGCCGCGGGTAGGCTCCGCTGGCTCTGCAGTGTCCTCACACGCTGGGGTGCCGCTGGCAGGCCGCGGGTGGGCTCCGCTGGTGCTGCTGATACTTCCTGTTGCTGGGGCGCTACCGGCGGGCCACGGGTGGGCTCCGCTGGCCCGGATCACACTGCGAGGGGGGTCGGGAGGCGGTTAGCTACTCCGCACCCTCCCCCTCGTTAAGTCAGTTAGTTGCGGGTCCGGCCGCACTCTCCCACGCCGTCTTCAGTCTCTGTGCCCCGCCGCTTCTAAGCACACACGCGGCGGGGGCAGGGGACGACTCGGGCAGGCCGCGGGTAGGCTCCGCTGGTCCTGCTTATAATTGGGCACAGTTCATGGCGGGCACTTCGCCCCTGGGGCTCACCTTCGGCCGGCGGGCCAGATGCTTTGTCGCGGTCGTGGCGGGTGGGCTCCGCCCGGCCCGTGCACCTCTCCGGTGGGGGTATCAGCCACGCGGCCGTCGCAGGTGGGCTCTGGGCGGTCCGCTGTTGCTTGGTGGCACTCGTTGGTGGCGGTCGACGCGGGTGGGCTCCGGTCGGCTTGCTGTGTGGCTCCCAGTCACTGCGGGGCTCCGACGTGCCCACCGGCTTCTCGGCGCGCTGCGCCCTGCTGCAGGGGATGCCCTCTAGGCGGGCAGCTCTCTTCCCCTTTTCCTTTATCGGGTAGTGGCACGCATGGGCTGCACTACCGACCTCGTCGCCAGTGTAAAGTGGTGGAGGGCCCTAGGCCCGCATGTCGCAGGAGCAGCAATAACGTGGACACAGACACCAGTTAGGGGTAGTGGGAATGGCCTCGAGCACGTGCGCTCGGCCTCTTTTATTGGCAGCGTCATGTGACACCATGACGTCTGTGGTGGGTGTGTGTAAAGTGTCTTACATCACTTAGGAACACTAGAACGTGTCCATGCTCGGACACTACAGGTGGGTGAAAGGCCGCGATTGACAAGGAGAACATGTGCCACTTTCTTTTTCAGAGGGGCAGGCTGGAGCCGTCCTGCGGCCAAAGAACAGCAAACAGGCCTTTGCGCCGCCAGGAATGCAAACCCACCATCCCGAACCCGCCCTGCAAGCTTTGGTGGGTATTTTTAGGGCTAAGGCTCCAGTTTGTGCACAATCGGTGTCATTCCAGGGCTGAGAATAGTGTGTGTTTGTTGTCCTATATCTTAAGAATCCTCCTTTGGCACCACTTCGACACTCAAAGGTCACGCATGCTGCTGACCTCACCACTTGTAATGTCAGGCACTGCACTCTTGACTGTACCGTAAACACCACCAACAGTCCATAAAACCGAACTAGCTCAGATTTTAATATCTTCTTTGGAATTTATGCCTTCACAGAGCATGTTTTTTCCACTCACCCTTTACCACGCAGATGTCTTTACTAAGCATGCCTTTACAACGCATGTTAAGCATATATAAGGTAAGTATATATAGTTATATTTTGGGGGATGCGAGGAATCCCACAATATATTTACATTTGTTTTTCTTTTGGGGGGATACTCTCCAAAACCCCCCATGTTTTTAATTTACTCCTAACCTCCTTTTACCACGACCCACCTTTTAAACCCTAAAATTACCCTTTCTACCCTTTACCATTATCCACCCCATAACCCTACAATTACCCATACCTCCTTTTACCACTGCCCATCCCTAAAACTACCCTTACCTCCCTTTTCCACTCCCCCAAACCCTAAATTTACCCTTACCTCCCTTTACCTGCATCTACCTCCCTCTACCCTCACCCACTCCTTTTTTTAATGAACATAATAATTGTTATTTAAAAAAAATACCTGCATGGTAAAGGCATGGGTAGTAAATTCATTACATGGTAAAGAAGTTGTAAAGACGATTTCCTTTTCCTTTGTCATGCTGCTCTTACAGATAATGGCTGCAGCTTTGCAGTACTTTTGCTCTCAGTAGCAAAGGTAGTATCAAGGTATTATCTCTCTGAACTGTCTTGCCAATATGGGTCCTTTCTGAAAATGGTCCTTGAAACCTACATTCAAAATTGAAAAAAGGAAAGTAGGGCGCTTCTTTCTTTTTATTTAGATTTTTTCTTGGTACTCTATTGGTGAAATAGTCCATGTATGGGACATTGCCCTGGTGGATACTTGCACCTTGAGATGCAGACACCCCTTTAACCTCATCCCCTGGTTGTTGACCCCTTGACGTTGCTTGCATGAATAGGTATTGGAACAGAGCATAGGACTAAAGCAGACCGTTCTAGATGTCTACGTGTAACCTAGAGAGTAAAGGGTGGGTCCGTGTAAGGCCAGCTCATGCTTTTTTCTTTCGAAGTGTGATGCATATGATTGATGTGGGGATGTACCCCTATTTTTTTAGTTCTAGGACACAAATTAGCACAATATATTTTTGACCAATAAAGATAAAATATGAGCTACTCTACAAATTGGGCAGCAACTGTGCATTCACACATGTGCCCCCTTTCAAAATCCCAAACACGCCTCTCTTCTATCTTTACCCCTTACCCTTTACTTTAGCAGTACCACCGCTACCTGGCCAGTGCAGCCCTCGCTATGTATTGGCACTGCCTCTTTGGGGACTGCTCCACCCTGGCCAGGTACACACACTGCCGTCACGTTATACTTCCGGTGCACCTCATAGGTACTTCCGCATCCGTGGTCTGGTGCTTACAATACTATCTCGAAACTCCCTCTCTAATTTCAATGCAGATCAGGCTTCCTGTATCCTCCTAGTGCGGCGGGTGGAGAGGAGGGGGCTGGGGCAGGCAGGGGGGGGGTTGTGTGGCACCTGGAATCCAAGTTCTGCCTCCAGCCCTCATCTCTACACTCCTGGTTTGGACCACTGCCTCGAGCTCCTTCTCCCCCCCTTCTCTCTTCACTAATGGGTCGTCCTAGACGGGGTGGTCTCGCTGCCCCGCCCTCACTCTCAGACTTCAAGTGCAAGCCGGTCTCTGCGGAGGGCTGCAGCGCTAGTGCCGGCCCTCTAATTACTCACCTGCTCTGTAATTAGTGTTGTAATGAACATTTATCCACATCCGCGTGGCGGGTCCTGCAGGGCCGGTCTGCGCCGTGGTACACGTGAGAACAGAGGCGGTCTGAAGGAACTCGCGTCATTTGTGGCGCTGCCTCTGAAAGGCAGGGGGGGAGGGGGGAGGGGGGAGGAGGGGGGGGCGGGTGCAGTCTACCCTGCTGTCACTAGACCAGGGCGACCAGGCTTCGAGAGCCAATTCAACAAGGGTACTCTGCCAGCCAAAGAGGATCGTATTATTATGCATGGTAATTCTAAACGTTGAATGTACTGATTTTGTTGTCGTAAATATCCCGCGTGCCTATTCATAGTAATATATACTTACTAGAATCACTATATCTGATAGTGGAATTCTATCTCTACAGAATGGCCTTACATATGAAATAGCTTAATTTCCCGCGCTATGTGGTTAAAGCACCAGCAATACAGACTGCGGATGTGACGGGAATAGTGAATTTGTGAAGTAGGTATGAGGGTAGAATTGTGAACTTTCAAAATATAGATATCACACAATTCTAAAAGTTGGAAGTTCCGTACCGGGTCTCTGAACTCCTCTTTGTCTCACTGTAAATTCAAAACTCTTCCTCACCTATAAGGGGGAGAGGGCCCAGCAACATGCATTGTCTGAAAATAAACACACACTACAAACCTATCTGTTCGGATCCCCCTACCAACTTCCCAGTGGTCCCTAGTTAATCTGTAAAAGCAGAGAAGACAGACTATGCTCAGCTGCAGGCTGCGCCCCTGATCTACCCTCGAACATCCCCGAGGCACCTTCCCTCGGCCGCTTTAGGGTAGAAGAGAAAACACAACTGTTCTGCTTACAACGCTGACGCCATGTTGGTGTGTGACCTCCATGTCTCTCTATTTACTGAACTGTGCGGCCCAGACCTCTCTCTATGCTGTGATGATATGAGGCGTCCAGGGCTGCTGATGTGAAGGCTCTGGGGGGCTTATTTACAAGGCCCTTGCGCCGCTGGTGCATCACTTTTTATATGGGGGGAAAAAGTGAGGCGATGCAAGGCGCTTGTAAATAAGTCCTTGGGTATCCACTACAACAGAAATGTACTCCACTATGAGAAACCCACGTATGTCACTCCTGCCATGATTCATAACACAGTGGGCAATGCAAACAAAGTGAACGTTCTGAAGTCCCCGTGAAGTTCTGACTTGAAGTCCAGCAGCAGGCGCATTAACATGTGAAGCTGCAACAGCTTGTTTGGCCTTCTGTGAGTATTCTTCGTACAGAGGAGATCAGTACTCTCAGCCTCAGTCAAGAGGGGAGTAGACATTATAGGCATGGAGTGAGTAACCTCTCTCTGCCAGTGAGCAGTACGTTTCATGATAGTTCAAATTATTCTGAACAGACCAGCTTTAGGAGAGATCTGTCTCAAAATTATAACATTGGGTAAAACTGCAGCACTTTGGAGTTTTGGGCACAGGAGTCAACGATTATTGAGACCAAAAAACTGTTAACCACACATGCTCTGAACTTCCATTGATGTAAACACGCTAGTTGGATGAAAATGAACCACAGTGGCTCTTTTTTGCAGAAAAATATATGCACGGATATCGAATATGATTTTCACTTAAATACTTAAATGCCAAAATTACTTTTTACAAATAACTTTTTGAAATGAAATGCTCTTTGCTTTCTAGAAATGTGGCGTCACTTTTCCTAAAATATTTAAATACGTTTACAAAATATGTGAGAACTGATAATGCGCACCTGATTCCTTAGTAGTGGTCATCAGCGTGAAGCATGTCAGAGCACAGACGTGTAAACTGCCCTTTTAAAACAGGGGTGAATTAGGAGAGCAAACAATGTAACTACCCATATTCATGAATCATTTTTAGGAGAAGCAAACCCTACAAACAACCAAAACCCATCACTCAAAAAAAAAAAAGAAAAAAAAAAACCAGTGGAAAACATCATAAAAAGCTTTACAGATAGGCATTTTCCCATTTCCAAATATTTTTTATAAACTCGCTGCTTTAATGCCTGTGGTAGCCCCTGATACTCATTGAATTGTTTTCTTGAAACCTGGATAACTGGTGAGGTAATTCTGGAATGCCAGGGCTTCCAGGCTGACCACCACCAGGCAGAATTCCCCCAATTAAAATTCTCTCCTTTAGTGTTTTATTACTTTATTTACTTGCATTTGGAATCTCTCCCACACTAGCGTATTTAATGCCACTGGTTTGATATACAGTACCTTACACCAACCTATACTATACACCTAGCCAGGATTATTTACCCTTTCAAAGTTACCTTTATACGATGTTTCCTAATGTGCGTCTTATGTTTGTTTTAATATCTTTTGAGAGAAACGTCCTTTAAAATAGTCAACGATTTCACCTACGATTTGTGGTATTGTCCCTCAAGCGGAGAGTAGTAGGGACACATTTCCTTTTGCTTTTTTTTACGAGTGGTCAAGGGAATGGGCGGTATTTGCTTCAGGTGTAAACTTTGGTGCAGTGCGCCTCTGAAAAAGCAGTGCAGTGAGCACATATAAGCTACTTCATTATTGGCTTCTCTAGTCAACAATACCTTCTTGTCTGGTGTTTGTTCTCAGTGCAAAAAAACACTGCATTGTATATGCGACCTGTACATAGCACTCTTGGAGAGTTATCTTGTACTTGCTAGTCGACGGGAAATGTTCAAAGTGTGGAGTGCCATTGTCAAACATCACGCTGCTTACCTGTTAAAGTGTATTTTGAAGGGGTGCACTGCTGAGGCCCACTTCATTTGTAATTATTCAAGTTTTACCACTAACTGAGGCATGCTTGGGACCTACTTTTAGCTGAGACCTACTTAGGTTGTTGTTCTGACTTAGATTAACTTGAGGCCGCCTTCTGAGTAAGGTCTGCCTGCATATGACTGAAGGTTTGAAAGTTACTTCTGATCGGGTCTAATTGAGGCCTACTTCTGATCGGGCCTTATTGAGGCCTACTTCTGATCGGGCATTATTGAGGCCTACTTCTGATCTGGCCTTATTGAGGCCTACTTCTGATCGGGCCTTATTGAGGTCTACTTCTGATCGGGCCTTATTGAGCCCTACTTCTGATCGCTCCTAATTGAGGCCTACTTATGATCTCGCCTTATTGAGCCCTACTTCTGATCGCTCCTAATTGAGGCCTACTTCAGATCGCTCCTAATTGAGGCCTACTTCTGATCGGGCCTTATTGAGGCCTACTTGTGCCCAGGCAGAATCGAGTCCTACTCCTGACTAAGGCCTACTTGGGAGGCAGTCCTCAGGTCTGCTGGGGTGGGAGGGAACTTCTCAGGCCCTCCCAGCAGACACTTGTTAAGTGTACTTGAGAAGAATCTCTTCCTTTTGCACATTCTGTTTACCGAAAAATAAAACGCTCACAACTCTTTGATGTCTGGAAGGAAAATAGACTACAAAGATCAGCTGCTCAGGGCGTGGGGTCGACAATGCAGGTAGACCTGGCAGTTCAAAGGACTCGACGAGGCTCCTGTAGAGCCCTTTCAAGTCCTTGTCAGTTAGCCTTGCCTGGGAGGACAGGTTTGATACTCTGTTTGCTGTTTTTTTAAAGGGGTGAGGGGCTTTATTCCATGGCTCTATGCAGTGAAGAGAATATCTAAGAAGTGTGTGTGTGTCTGTGTCAGCTTCCTCAGGTAAAGAACAGTCAGAGGTTATCTGTCACGTGACTGACTCTGCCCCTATTACTTTTTATTAGCCTGCCATGTAGCTTACTCTGTTCTATTGTTACCAGTTGCAGATTTTCCTAGGCAGCTGCTTGCCTGAAATGCCACTAAGGCGGTGCTCCCAAATATGCTTGCTTTTCATAGATTTCGTGAAAGAACAGCTTCAATCAAATGAATGAAAGAGTTAAAAGCGTCCTTTAAAATACACAAGCTTTAATTTCTTACATCTTTGCGTTTGCTTGAGAAGATGCATCAGGGGGTTGGATCCTCCCTCTGGTCAGGGGGAAGGTGTTCTATGTCTTGTTGCGATCACTTTACCAATGAACCTCAGCGCTGTCATTTCTTGGCGAGGGTTCCAGACTCCTTGCAGTTGCTGGTCACTAAAGAACGTTGTGTGCTATCCATCATTTATCAATAGAAAAAACCCGATCTTGCATATCTACGTTGGCTCGTCTGATCCATCCACCCCATAGCACAGAGCATTTTAAGAGGTGTTCATGGTAAATAATGCTTTTACTTTGATTGACTGGGCCATACTTTGGGAAACCTGTTACTCCAGGCGCACACCGGCTAGTTTCACTTCAGGAACCCTCATTAAAACGTCCAAACATAAGGGTGCTGCTGTGATGGGATGCTGGCTACGCTGTTTATATCACGGAAAGGGATTATTATTATTATTAAATTTCTACGACGCACAGCTACCCGGAGGTTTCCCGGCGCCATCGGACCCAAGCAAGAAAAAAAAGAGAAACCCTATTGGTTAAATAACCACGTTTTTAGGTCTTTGCGGAATTTGTAATAAATAGTTTCATGCCGGAGTTGTAAGGGGAGTGAATTCCACAGGGAAAGAGCTAAGTAAACAAAAGACTGACCCACCCATACGTACTCGTTTGATCCTGGGGACTTGAAACTTTGCCTGGGTAGAGGATCGAAGAAGACGCATAGGGAGGTACAGGGTTACCAAGGCACTGAGATACTGTGACGCTGCACCTGATTTAATCCTACGCATATAGCATAGGGCTTTAAATTTAGTGCGATTTTCCATCCTAAGCCAATGAAGGTCGCAAGGGGCTGAGATAAAGGCCTTTCTAGGTAACTGGCACAGTAGTCTGGCCGCAGAATTTTGGACTGCTTGCAGCTTCCAGGCACTGTGGTAGTTTTGCACGTGCCTTGTATTAAAGCTTTCCTGGTTGCTTAATGTGTGCACATGTTTTCCCAATACAGAATTGTTTGCCACCATCTCTTGGCAATGCTTTTAAGGCATCTTACTCCTAGCCAGTCACAGTAATTCATTATCATTACTGGTGTATGGGGTTCTCAACCATTTCTATGTAAAGTTTGGAACTACAAATACCAGAATGCAAAGAAGAAACTGGGTCAGCTCAAGATTCTTGTGCTTCAGATGGGGCAGTGCAAGATCTCGATAGACCTAGAGTTGGAAAATTAATTTGCTGGCATGTGTCCCTCTGAGCTGCCAAGTAGCCACGTTTCATCTGAGACCCCTGCTGCCTGTCCTAGATTCTTAACCCTATGCACTCTCCTCGCTCGAAGTTGATGGTCCATTGCTACATCGGGACACTAGGCACGTCTGTAGGTGGCACACATGAGAAGGGACCATGGTGCCCGGTGGTTATCGTTTGGCCCACGGCATCGGTGCCCTCAAATCTTTTTCTACAACCAGTGGCTGCAGCTTGTCTCCCCTCTCCCACTGCCCTCCCACCTTCCCCACAGCATCTACCCCTTGACTCGAGATGTGTCGCTAGATAAACTGTGCAGAAAAATTAGATCCCACGATTGGATTAGCGCCGCCAGCTGTCCCTCGCAGGTTGTGGTGCACGGAGGTGTTCCGTGACTTTGCGGCGGCCGTTTTCTCCCACCCCGGATTGTATTTACGTTTAGAAACAACCTGAGAACCAGTTACTTACTTAGGGAAAGGCGTTTAAGGCTTCTAAGTGGCTAACGAGTAAAGTAGGGCAATCCCTCGTTAGGCTTAATGCCGCGGCTCACCCGCTGGGCTGCAAGCGGACACGCGTGCCCAGCACATCATGGGAGGGAGGGAGGGAGCCCCTCCCGTGCTACGGCTCCTCACACACTCTCCCATCAGGGTCTGGAGACATGAGATCAGAAATGGCTACTCTAAAAATACTCCTGCAAGAAGCGTGTAACACTTACTTTAAGAACCATCTCAGAAACAGCGTGGAAGTTGATTTCAAAGAAATTAAAGACACAGGTCTGTTGTAAATAAACTCCATAATTACACTCCCAGACCCTAATCCTTCTCAGTTGTAAGTTTCTATATCTCACCAATGTTGTCCCCTCTTTTTCTTTCTCCCCACGCATCCACCCCCCAAGTGCACCTGCGGACGCCGGATGCTCACGTAGCATAACCTGCTTCCTTTTGTCACAAGTGCAAATTGTTTTTCCTTCCATCCTATTAAGAGTCCAGTCTCGTCAGCGCACCTCCGTTCTAGTGGGGTGCGCTCCATTGGGTGCCAGTTTCAGCCTTCTCTCAGACCTTTCCCAGTGCGTGCCAGTTTGTCCTGAAGTGGACCGGCTTGCTCCAGAGCTGCATGTACCGCCAGTACGTTAAATGGGCAGGTATTGTCACATACAAAGTTCCCGCAGGGGCGGCTCCTCTGCTAAGGCGGAGGAGCGTCGCCCCACAAGAAAAATAAAATGATAACGCCATGTTATCGTTTTATTTTTCCCAAGCGGCTCTGTAGGTGTGGGGCTGCCCACCGAGCAGGGGAGGGCTGGTAGGCACCCTTCAAGTGCACATGGCGGTTTGGGCGGCTGTCTTGGGCTGGCCAAACAGTCATGCGCACTTTGAATGTTCTCCACCGGCTGTAAGGCACAGCCTGGGTGTAGAACATGCAAAGGCCCCCAGTCCCCGTCTGAGCGCCGAACCTTGGAACAATCTGCAGCGTCATGATTGGCTAGGGGAGTCTGGAAGCCTGGGTGCTTCCTGTTTCTGTGTTGTGGCAAGAAGGAAGGACAAGAGGTGGCAGCCGGTAAGGTAAGTATTTTCACTTTTCTGCACTGCTGCAATACATTTAATAGAAGAGTACCAGCACTTCTGTGGAGCAAACGGGTAGTCTGAAGTTACCTGCCCCTCTAGATTTCTATTTAAAGCACTTTAGTTCTCTTCTGCAAGACATTTTGTATCAGAGTTCTCTGTCGCCCATTTTGTATCAGTAGTCCCTCCACAGACAGTGGTGTAATGCAAGATGATGAGGCCCTCCTGCAGTAGGTGGCGAGGGGCCCCTGAGACTCCATAAACCACAGATATGCAGAGGCTTTTTTTACAATTTGGCTCCAGTATGGAGGGCCCCAGCCAAGCAACGCAGAATCCAAGCATCGCAGGGCCTTCATTACGCCCCTGAGTGTGGGTCAATATACACCAAAGTTTTCCAGAGTGCCTGAGTATGCACCACAGTTCTCTAATGCGGCCCAGTATGTACTGGAGTTCTGTGGCATGGGCCGGGTATGTGCCAGAGTTCTGTAGAGCAGGTCAGTATGTACCAGAGTTTACGTGCGTGGGTAAGTGAGCTCCATCATTCTGTAGTGCACATCAGTATGCACCAGACACTGAAGTTGTCTAAACTCTTTTTCTTTTTACTGTCCGCCATTCTTTATTGCCCGTGTCCAGCCATGGTTCTGAAGCTAAAATCAGCCTTTTCCCAGCCTTTGATCTCAAGAATGTCTGCTCTCCCTCTAAGCACCTGCCCTTTACTCTGCTTGAGGTCGCTTTGAAAATGCGAGAACCTCTCTACAGGCCTCGTTTTAGCTTTCCTCCCTCAGACCCCTTTCTTCCTCCGCCTCAACTGATCGTGGACTGCTCTAAAATGTACCAACATTGGGAAGTCTCTTGCTTCTGGGTGATTCTGAAGGGCCAGAGTCAGGCATATGTCATGCAGCAAACATCAAAAGATTAACACCATCCCAGGCACGATGCCTTCCATATTAACAGAAAAGAAGCAAGTGTAAACACTGGTGGCAGGAGGGCCTCTAAATTAATATTTCAGACACAAAGTTCTCTTGTTGAAATTGAATTGCCTCTTCATGCAATCTAAGTTCACATCTCAGATCAAACCTAGATTTTTGCTGCTGAGGCTTGGATATTTTGCAAAGATTGTTACCATCTTATTAAGCATTGACTGCTTTTTGTTCACTTTTAGAATTTTATCACACTAAAAAATGTTTTCTTGGAGGGAACTGCAATAAAAAAAAGACTATCTTGGATTGAACATGGAAACGAATATCAAAAATATGAACACTTTCCTATAAAAGAAAATTGACTCACAATGGAAAATTTCTCATGATATTCTGTATTAGGGGCAGAAAAACCTCAGCCCATTGGTGCACTTTTACTTTTTTCCAGGTATTAGTGTGCTTGTATTTTGTAGCTTGTAAGTCACAGCACACCAAAACATGGACTTTAAACCTAAATTTTCAATACTCGCTCAATACCAAATACATTACGTTTGTAAAATTCCAATTCTCCATTGGGAACAATTGTGTATTATTTGTGAAATTTGAGCAAATAAGGGAGCTGTTGAATGTCGCAAACCTTTTATAGTAATTACTATATTTTTAATTGGATAATGTCTTTATTTGCCAAAATTATCCTGATGCACATGTACTTGTCTTGATGTGTTTACATATGCCAGTTTCTTTCTTTTTGGGTTTGACCTTCTGTATTTCTGAAGCATGTATTTGGTGTTTTTCAGAATATTTGGATTTTTAATGATATAAAATGACATGTATTGTTCCCAATTAAGGCCATTCTTGCTAATAATTTTTCAATGTTGGCTTTTTTACTACAATCTTAATAATCTCTCCTTTCATTGTTTTTCTAACAGGGACCTAATGCCAAGGACCCTAGATGGACAGATCACCATGGAGAAAACACCAAGCTACTTTGTAACTAAGGAGGCACCGGCTCGAATCTCGGCCATGTCTAAGGACGCAAAGCTCATTGTGGTGGTCAGAGACCCTGTGACAAGAGCGATTTCAGACTACACCCAGACTTTGTCCAAACGGCCAGACATCCCCACCTTTGAGAACCTGACATTCAAAAATAGGACTACAGGCCTCATAGACACCTCGTGGAGTGCCATTCAGATTGGCATCTATGCCAAACACCTGGAGAACTGGCTCCAGTATTTCCCCATGAACCAGATCCTCTTTGTGAGCGGTGAGCGGCTCATCACCGATCCGTCGGGAGAACTTGGCCGTGTGCAGGACTTCTTGGGCCTCAAGAGGATCATTACAGACAAACACTTCTATTTCAACAAGACTAAGGGCTTCCCATGTCTGAAAAAGGCTGAAGGGAGTAGCAAGCCTCATTGTCTGGGCAAAACGAAGGGTAGAACCCATCCGAACATTGACCAGGAAGTGGTACAGAGACTGCGGGAGTTCTACAGACCGTTTAATCTGAAATTTTACCAAATGACCGGACACAACTTTGGCTGGGATTGAGACTGGCAGTGTACTACCACATGAAGTTATTATCTAAATATATATATAGATAAATATATATATGTCTGTAAAATGTACAGAAATCTATTTTATAATAATTTATTTTTAATTCTGAAGCAATTAATTCACTGAGCTGCCTAACCACACAGAGTTTTTATCCCACGACTTGTTATCATTCCACCATGTTTACGTGTCATTTCTTTGCCAGTTTTGAAACTGATGGTGCTTCCAAATGCCTGGACAAAGGACATATTTAATAAGAAAAAAGCACAATTGTTTTCTTTTTTTAACCTTTTTTTTTAATTACGGGTATTTGGCCTTCTAATAACTCATTTTAGTTGTACTAGGACTCTCCAGAGACCCTTATCTGCTTTGTAGACCGGGTCTCCTGGACCGCCCATGTACAGCTAATCTGATTCCTTACTGGCTGACTTCTGTGCTGCCAAGTGCATCCTGTTTATTGCTCCTGCTTCTGTTTTCATTGTCTAATTGTGTGTAATGGGAGAGGATACAGAAAAGATTTTCAGGAAGTAGTTACACCAAGAAGACCTTGCTAAAGATAAGCAGCTCCTTGGCAGAATGTTAAGCCCGCTTGTTACCTCATATGCCTTAGAACAACCGAATATGTTGAAACCTCATATTTACAAAATGTCCTCTGTTGGTGTGGACAGAGTGAGATGTTATGCCAGTTTCAATGTATATGGAACCCTGTTGCAGTAAATCCTCATTTCTATTTGGTTGGCTGCTCTTGAGCACTCCTTCTTATTGACTGAGTGGATTTCTCGAGCATCAATCAAGTTTGTAAATGTAAAAAAGGTGGGTTTCTGCGACAGGAAAAAAAATAAAAGAATGTTCTCTGCACAGAACAGGGAAGTACTTCCATGTAATAAAACCACAAATATGACTGTCCGTTAGTAGTTTTTGTTTACTTATCTGAAATTTGTTCTATCTAATGTTTGAAAGTATACCATTACATTTAAAGCCATTGGTACGTAACAGCCATTAGACCTGTAAAAAGGATAGCTGACCAGGATAATGTGCTTGTTGCAGTGATGTGTTTGCAACCTGTATTTAACAGGCTCAAATCCCAGCAGGTTTGGATGACTCCGCCTTATACATCCTTTTTTGAGGATGAGTATGTTGGGTAATAAAGAGTTTGCTCTGTTATATGCTTTGTAAAGTGCCTAGACACCCTATGGGGAGAATTGTGTGCTTTGTCATTTTGATTATCTAGCTGGGTTATGCTGGTGACTCGTGGTGTAGAGGCCTGTGTAGGGTTCCCTGTAGAGGGTGGCTGGTATTGAACAAGGAATCGCCGCACTCTGTTGCCTCTTGCTTCTTTATTTCTTGCAGAGATAAGGAAATATTCAACAAAGAGTCCTGTAATTCACAGGAGGATTTTATTGAACTGGGTCAAGCAACAAAAAAGAAAATCTCCCAATAACATTACAAGTCTGAAGAATCATGGTTGGGGTGTTTTGATGATTATGCTAGTGTTTTAGAGTTTACTTTTTAGCTCACACTAGAAACCTGCTGGTCTCTAGGCCAGCTAGAGATTTGAAGGTGTGAATTTGGTGCCAGTCGCTAAAGTAAAATGGATTAAATGCTACAATGGATCAATCTTAATCTGGGAGATTTTTGGTTCCTTCCGTCGCTGAACGTATCTTCAGTGCTGACCAGAACACCAAACAAAGCGCCTCAAATTTCCCAACATCCATATTTTGTATAAACACTGTTCCTCTGCAGTTATCTCCAAGTTCCACGTGTTTGTCCTTGGGTAGGAATGACGTATTCCACGGATTAACCAACTTTTCTTCCATGAAAGTCAAAGGGCTCATATACGAACCAGGGCACTAGCCCCCCCACTCTCCCTCCTCAAGAAGTTATGTTTGAGATGACTGGCTTCTTTGCCACAGGTGAGCTCTCCCAGGTTGATAGGACCGGGGCAGAGCTACACACAGAATGGGCTTTCTCCCTAGTTCTGTCCAACCCTACTGGCTTTTCAGGGATATTAACCGGTTTGGAGATGGTCCTTTTCCCAATAAATGGGTCTGCTTTTACTGATAAAGAAGATTATTACTTTTTTACAAAATTAACCTTCTTTAATGACTATATTTGTCAATAAAAGACCACAAAGTAAAAATTAAAATAATTGTGCATGTAAGGCTGAGATTTATTTTAGGTTCCTCAGTGCAAATCGATTATAGCAACTCAGACACCTCCATTACCGGTTCTGATGCAGTAGAGTCTATATCTGTATCCAGAGATTGAAAGATGCTTATGGAGAATATCTTCTTATTGCAGGATGCACCTAACTTGGCTAGCCCAGGCTTTATTTCCTGTCCTCAAGTGGGGCCAGCTAAGCTCACCCCTCTAAAAAAAAAACAAAAAAACAGATGGCTTCCTTTGATTTTTCGCCCTAAGTACATTTTAAAGTAAGCAGAAATGGACGTCTCTTGCCTTTTTTGACCAATAGATTCTGTTAGATGTTCGACTTAATGCGATAACGGCATATATTTATGAAGATAGCTGGCGCAAAGATGAAGAAAAGCAGCTCATTTTGTTGTGTTATTCTAAGTATATGTCGGGCGCTGCCTTCAGCCAATATGGTGATTTGACAAATCTCAGTTTTTATTCGGCTGCTCTAATAGCGAATAATCAAAGGAAACCTTACAGCAATAGATGCTTTTCTGTAACAGTTTAGAACGTTCCACCAATGTTTATATTTCTAGAACAATCTGAGGCATTGCAGTGCAGGCTTCCTTGAAGGAACAGTCAGGACATTTGGTGAGTTACTACTTGCTAGAAGCGGCCCATGCAGGTAAGAGCGGTGGGCAGGGTGGGGGGGACTCAGCAGACGAGGGAAAATTAAATAAATATTTAATTTTCCCTCATTGTCGTCTGTCGACCCACCGCCTCCCCATCCCCCCCACTGCTCTCACCTGCACGGGCCACTGCTGCTACCGACTGTCTGCACATCGAGCAGACTGGAGCGCAGTATTTGAGAGATACTGCCGGGCTGATGAAGTGAGTGTGATGTTCACTGGTAAATTGCATGGGGAAGTTCAATTACAAATCAGGACTGGATTAGTGTTCCCTTGTCTGACTTAGTTACTCCACTTTTTTCAACACCCCAGCTATGAACATTTTGAACTGATAATAGTGTAGACTTAGTTCACTTTTGGTTTTCGGCGATTGTGGGCTATTTTGTTGTCTCACTTGAGCATGATTGTTGGTGTAGTAAAAAGTTATATGTTCGTTGTCTGCAACTTTGTCTTTTGCCATGCCAACCCAGGGCCAATTCCAATGCCCCCTGTAAGCCCCACACTTGCTTCTTAACCGCTCATTAAGGAGTGCCTGAGAGACTCTTCATTTTCCTGTCCGAGAAAGCACTATAATCATTTTCTTTTTATTCTCCAAGGAAGACATAGAGGTGTGGTTAGATTTCTCACGGCTGTAATTATGGCTGAGTTTTAATCAGCCCAGTATTAAAAACAAACTTTATTAGTGATGTGTTCTCTGTAACCTGGTACTCTAGAATAGCAAGTTTCTAAAAAATATATACATATATATAAATATATATATATATGAAAAATGTACAGCAAGTATTTTGTGGTATGTATGACACAAATTAATTTTACACAGAGAAAGATGTTTCTAGGGAAATGCAATTCTGATAATTCATACTATTTCTTTGTATGAACAAATAAATATATATTTTACCAAGTTAAGTTCTTGTTGGGTGTTGTTTCTTCCCTTCTCCAGTCAGGCATGTCCGAAGCGTTTGTGGGGTCATAGGGAGAAAATGCACGTGCAACCCCTAGCCCTTGTTTTAAACAATGGAACGCTAGTGAATATTTGAGGAATTTGAGTTACCAACATATGTAAACCTTACCAATTAGACAATTCAACAGAATGTAAAGACAACTTTAAGGTGAGTTTGGCAGTTGTCCTCCAAGGTATTTCTGAAGACCATGCTGGCAATGATAATGTTTGCAATGTAAATTGCCCAAGGAATATTTGTCAAACCTTCAAAAGAAGATGTGGACTTCGATGTAAAGGGATTAAGGCCTCTCTTCTATTAACATTGGTCTGAACTGGAAATTATTAAAATACGCCTTTTTAAGGGAAAGGACAGTCTCCTTAAATTAATTTTTGAAAATGTGCAGTGAACGGCCCATTTTGGAGTACACTAAGTGAGTAGCATTTCTCCGAACTGCAAAGAAGTTTTATACGCTTTTACAATATTTTTTTGAGATGGCGTCTCCTACTCCTTCCAAGGAATTTAAAAAAATATATGGTAAATTGTACATTTTATAATATTCCTACCTAGTAAGAATAAATCAGACCGAAGTTAAAGGTAACTTTAAAAACAGCAGCAAAAAGCATGAATGCAAAAGTGGATGGGTGCTAAAAGTAGCTTTAAAGCATAATTCAACTGCTTAGACAAATAATGTTTGATTTTTCTACTCTAGACTTACAGCTTTTAACAGTAAGTACCAGCTCACTGTTAGTACTAGATTGTGACCACGAGGGTCCGTGCTTTAACCGCCACACTGACCAACTTATGCGATTTCTCCAATGCAGATACCTCAGTGATCAACATTGCATTAAGCATAAAGTCCCATTTCAGTCTAAAGTAAGACTGTACAAACACCGTTAACTCGAATTTATCAATGATTCTAGGTTCTTTACTATACAAAATTTTTGTGACATACCAGGTCGATCACCCCCTAAATTTGCCTTCCTACATTTGTATACAATCCGAAAATATTTTTTGGTAGATGCACCATTAGGAACTTCAAACTAAATTATATATGTTATGAAGCGCTATATATATATATATATATATATATATATATATGTATATATATTTATATATATATATATATATATATATATATATATGATATATATATGATATATATATATATATATATATATATATATCTCTCTCGTACGTGGGTCACCGGTCTCCTGAAATGCGATGGGTCACATCGCCCATGATTGCACAGAACAATACCTGCCATGCTACCCATGATATCAACATGTAATTGTCCAATATGATCAGCGTACACTGCAATTTTTCTATGCAATAAAGACCCAGGAAGTAGAGAAAACATTGCCATATTCAATTTCTTGATGCCACACTGCATTATTGCATAATATCCAACCGTAATATCCCTCCACACACATTGCGAACTTTCACAATGCTCAGGAACACAATTTGCTATTTTCCTTCTCGCCTTGGTAGAATATACATTGCCTACCTTCTATATAACACCCCATAAAGCACCAGCTGCAGATTTCAAAAGTGCCCAAATAATGCACACAATTTTCATTTTCTAACAATGGGAGGTATGACGATGCCTCAGTAAACATACATTGAAAGTTTACGCAAACTACACATGTACATCTACAAGTACACTTTGATAGTCACACATATAGGCAAACTGGCATAGAGACATGCATGCATGCAAGCATAGGCATTCCCATCCATAATCATAGCTCTGCATTCAGATATACACACACTCACTCACATGCACACACTAATTCTTCACTCAGTGGTATACTGTAGGGAGGAATGGGGTCAAAGCACTGTCGTGAAAAGTGAACTCTTGGAAAAATGTATTTGCCCAAGGCTCTTTCTTCCACAGTCTTCATATCACCCCTCTAGATCCTCATACAGACCTAAAAATGTTATCAGACAGGCCCCCAAATACCTAGGTAACCCCTAACACACACAAGTAACCGCCCCAGAACTAAGGAAGCCAGTAGCACACTCCGAGACCCCTAACAGACCATCGAGAGGAGAGGAAAGAATTGAATTGTGAGCCTTTAGATTAGTATTATGTGAGGATGTGAGAAATGTCTTCTCTGGACTTCGTGGAATTCCTTGAAGAAAATGACCCACCTCATAATATTTGTTACCACTTTAAAATGTTTTTTAAAAAGCTGCCTAAAAAAGGAGGGGAAATTCGTTTTTGGGGTGGAGAACCACAACAATAATTGATCAAAAAATGAATGTTCAGGGCATGCGTGGCTGTAGATAGACATGCTGTGTATACCCCTGCCTTCTAGTGCGTAAGTTATTTTTCTTCAAAGTTTTGAAGAAATCTTTCAAGTCACGAGGTACTGTGACTCCTCCTCTTGCTGATAATGCACATGTTCATCGAAAAGAAAAACTCAATTACCTAGATCACAGGTCATCTGACATGCACAAACAGTGGATGTTGGTGAGAGGACAACAGGGCAATCAACTTTGTAGATGCTCACTAGCTATTGGAAGGATTAAACCAGTACTAAGTGTTTCTTGTTGTAGGTATAGTTGAGCTCTGTTTATGCTCTAATTAAGTAGGTTGAAGCTCAAGATCGGAATAGTTTGATTCTTCATAAGACCTTGTGAGTATTCATAAGAGTCCAACGCTAATAAGCTAACCTGCATGAGTCAAGGATTCCAGGTGAGAACTTCACAAGTTTATTAAAAAATGTAATCATAGTAGAAAACAAAAAAGTAATTAGTCAATTAAAAAACAGCATCAATGAAATAGTCAAAGTATAATCCTGCAATAGGACTAACCAGACTCGAGAACCAATCCGTAAACAGACTAGCGCAGTCTGTTTAGTTAAAAAGCAAGGAAAGTCTACATATGCATTAAAAAGACAAACTGACATAGAGACTGTTCCCAAAGAAGGCTTATAAAACACTGTCTCTTCTCCAAAATAAAGTACTGATGCTTCACACATTTCGTGGTCTGAAATGACAGAGTTGAACTAGTAATGTTTCAAACACTTGTCCTTGTAAACAAGATATTCCTAGAGACACCTACTTATTGGAGCATCTCATTAGTTTGGTTGGTTGTGCATAACAAATTAAGGAAACATATTGACATTTCATATAACACAGCAATACAATGTCATGTTCAGCTAATGAATGAAATACACAGAACATCGACAGAAATCCCTGACAGTGAGAGGCTACAGGAACATCCTGCACTTCGCTTCCTCAAATATTACATTTCTATTCGTACAGACACCACTGCTTTGGGTTCTTTTTCAAAGATTTGCCTGAAAAAGAAAAACGCACAAGTATACAGGGAAAAGAAAGGCTTTCTCACATGAAATGAATGTGTACTATTATTCAGCAACTTCGAAAGCTGTCGATACAAGGTGACTGGGGCCTGGTCATGCTAATTGAGTCACATCTAAATTAGGCAATATTTTGTAATTCGAACACATTCTTGTACAGCTTCAGGGAGACAATCCTCTCAAGAGGTGCACCTTCATTCTTTTATCTGTTCAGAGACTAAACGGTGATAATGCGTACAGACACAGATCTATCAGAGACTGCATGGTGATAATTCCTACTTCTGTCATTCACAGATAGATTGAACACTATACAGTGGAAATACCTTATGCTATCATTCACAGACAGTTCTATCAGACGCTATAATTCGTTTTATAGCCATTCACAGACAGACCAGACAGACACTGTACAGTGATAATCAATCGGAGAGTGTATGGTGCTAATTCCTACTCCCTTAATTCCTACTGCTGTCAACCACTTGCAGATCTATCAGACACTGCACGGTCATAATTCCGGTAAATATATCAGAACGTATAGATTATTCCTACAACTGCTATATCTATTAGACGCTATAATGTGATAGTTCCTACTGCTGTCAATCACAGGCGGCTTCCCCAAACACTATACAGTTATTTTATCCAGTTATAATACATGGATTCTGAAATACCTGCTTAAAACCAATCTCCAATTTCTTTACAATCAGTGATATGTGATTGACTCAGTCGCTGATTATAAAGTATGACTTTAGAACAACATTTCAATAATTTATTACTGTTGAGTTCTGACCTCACAATGGCTGCTGTCAAAGCCAGAAGATAAGGGAACAGGCAGATGTGGTTCTGGAGGTGAAAAGAAGCAAGGCAGACTTCAGGGAGGTATGGAGGTAAGTTTATTCACAGCTGACCGGGAGAGAGACTCCCTGCAACTGTCTCCAGCACACATTTCATTCTAGAACCACCAACCTTCCTACCATACAAAAGTTCAACACACACATCACCGACCTTAACATTGACAATAAGAAACATGACTTAACATTAGTATAACTTAACAATACAAAAATGTAAGAACAAAGAAAAGGCAGCAGACACAATGCCGAAACGAAAGCAGAAAGGAAAGGAGCAAAATAAATTTGCAAACTTAACTGTATATAATATATTGTGACTAATTCAATAAGAACCCATCAAACTTCCTTGAGAGCTCGATCTCCCTTCAATCCCTGAGACTTGTGGATTTGCTCTCATTTCCTTTCTACCACTTTGTATCAAACTCTTGTTTGACCACATCTCTCCGTTCCTACCCACTCGGGACCCTTTCTATCTTCCTATGAGATATAAGAATCAGTTTAATATTTTTTTTAAAAGGGACACAGTAGCTCGAAATGTGATGAAATAGGATTAATCTAATCTTTCTATAATTACATAAGCAGTGCAAAAAAATAAAAACGTTGCTTTAAAATATCTCCTTTCTTTTTATCTCTGTATAGCTGGATAAACTGAGCAGAAGAAAGAAAAGCAATTAAACGTATTTAATTATGCTCCTATTACATCTTTTGTATGGGTGGAAGGTTTGAGGTTAAAAAATGTAGGGGCATATTTACAATTACTGGTGCATCCCTGCAAATTAGCAGGGATGCGCCAGTAATTGTGCGCCATGCCTCCGCCACACATGATGCGCCGCATTTACAATGCGGCGCACCATGGGGCAAAAACGGCACAGATGCGTCACGCATCTGTGCTGTAAACGTGTCGCATTGCTGGAGTTGAGTTGCATGCGCGACGCAGCTCCAGCAGTGCTCTGGGGGGCCCATTCTACTAATGCTGCGTCAAGCCTTACGCCTGCTTCAAGCAGGCGCAGAGTTTTGACGTAGCATTGGCCTAAAAGTGACTGAGTGAAATCTTGTGCGTCACGTTGTAAATAGCCCGCACCATGGCGCATCTTTTGCGCCGCCGCTGCGTCACAAAAGTGACGCAACGGCGGCGCAAAAGAGGCGCAAGGGGTTTGTAAATCTGCCCCGTAAAGTGTATTGGCAACAGTTGCAGGAAGTCTCCCTCTCAGGCGCTGTGAATAAACTTACCTCTGTGCCTCCCTGAAGTCTGCCTTGCTTTTCCCACTGGCTACATGTAAAATCTTCCTGGCCTGGTGGAGATCCCACTCAAGACCTGCAGTTATCCTGCGGTGTTAACATGGTTGGGGCAGAGGAGCTTGCCATATTATGCTATGTGGACAGGCTAATCCACATTTCTTCGAGGAAACATACTGGGTGCGGTGCTCAAAATGGCGAGCTACTCCTCGCCAACTATGTAAATGCAGTGGGGTTACTGCAGCTCTTGAGGAAGCTCCTCTCCCAGTCAGCCATGAACAAATGGTGCATAGCCTGCTGAAATACTTCAGCCATCGAGGCTAAGCCAAACAGCATCCTCTTGTACCTGTATGCTTCCTCAGGCGAAACAAAAAATGTCAATGAACGCGAATCAGTATACCACCAGATTGTATTGAATCCCGATTCTAAACTGTTGACATTTTTTATTATAACAAATCAAACACAAGGAGATGATGAAACTTTTAGACACTCCCTCCCCACTGACAGATCTGGGTTGAATCCATCATCGTTCTTTAGCTCATTTGGCCACCTCAGTTCAGACCCAGCTATATGCAAATAAGTCTTAACCCTGAACCTTATGGCCAACAGTCCAGTCTGAACTGCCAAGCCAGGTCTTCCATGGCCCTGAAACAAGCATCCTGGGAACAGATTCGGGGTAACACCCCTTATCAGCCAGGCTAGCTTGAATCCAGTGGCAAGGTGAGCAAGGGACCCAGGTCTGGGCATACCCTGCCAACTTGGGGCATACAAAGCAAATACAAGGAGATGATGGGCGGAACGCTGAAACTTTTTAGACATTCACCCCCAGTAACAGATCTGGGTTGAATCCATCATTGTTCTTTAGCTCACTTCGCCACCCCAGTTCAGACCCAAATATATGCAAATCAGTCTTGACCCTGTGCCTCATGGGAACAGTCCAGCCCGAACTGTCTAGGCAAGTCTTCGCGGTACCGGAAACAAGCATCCTAGGAACAGATTCGGGGTAACACCCCTTATCAGCAAGGCTAGCTTGAATCCAGTGGCAACGTGAGCAAGGGAACCACGTCGGGGCATACCCTGCCAAGTTAGGACGAACAAAGCAAACACAAGGAGAAGATGGACAGAGTGCTAAAACTTTTCAGACACTCACCCCAGTCACAGATCTGGGTTGATTCCATCATTGTTCTTTAGCTCACTTCGCCACCCCAGTTCAGACCCAGCTAATCAGTATTGTCCCTGTGCCTCATGGGAATAGTGCAGCCCGTTAAAAATGCTGCAAAGGTCACTGAAACACACGTCTAGTGGTGATACTCACTGCACACAATGTGTTCCCTCAAAGAAATGTGGTGTAGACTGTCTACTTGGCAGAAATTGGCAAGCTCCTACTCACCAGTGATGCAAACGCCACGGGGTCACCAAGTCTTGCAGCGGCTCTCCTCCCGTTCATGAAGCACCTCACTTTAGAGACATGTTAGATCAGACATTATTCTTTGGTAGCATTTCTGCCTTTGTATGTCTTCCAGGTATACGCTTTTTGATAAACTAGACTTCCTTTAGTCTTTATCCTCGGATTAAGGATACCAAACGAAATTAAAGCATAACGTGTGTTAAATTCAATAAGGATGTCCAACATTTCTGTAAACCGCGGATAAAAAAAATTGTATCTCCTTTCGTTATCCCTCTGACAGGACTAAAAAGAATAGATCATTCAATTTAACAAACGTACACATAGACACTTTATGGAACCATGGTTCAAGGGATTGAATCCTGGAAAGTGATCCCACATCCTTTGTGTGTTGCATAGAGGTTGCTATCTGTGGTCAAGTTGTGGTGGCAATAGTCTATATAGTTGTAAAGTCTGCCTAGGACCTCTACCTTCTAAATAAAGACAGACCCCAAACTAAACCTGTAAGGCTAAGCAGGTTCTGAGATGTTGATTAACGAATTAACACCTGAAAAGAGACAGTACTAATATTTTGCCTCCACAACTCACAGGCCAGGCACACCATTGGGCAGATTTACAAGCCCCTTGCGCCACTTTTGCGTCACTTTTCCCGTGTTAAAAGTGATGCAAAAGTGCCGCAAGAGGATTGTAATTCTGCCCCCATATATTTATGTTCCCGGTTCACACTCTCTACACTATTACCTCCACATTGTCAACCAGCAGAATGGGGCAATGCTCACTTCAGAAAGATCTTGCCTCACAGCAGTCCCACTGCAGACATTTTGAATAAAAGGATTCCCCATTTCACTAATAATACATTCTCACTGAAAGGGTGCTGGGTCTCATGCAAGTCTATCTTTATTAAGTCATTCATTTAAGGCAGCTTTTCACTGCAAGCACTCGGAGATTACTTGGCAAGAGTGAGCTGGTCCTCCTCACAGGGCCATTGATACCTTTCTTGGTTTAGAGGAGGTGTGAACTACCGATGTTCAGAGGTCCATCTCTTTGGGCCTCACAGTGAGTGCAGTAATTCTGCCATGGTAAATACCAATACCACAGACCGTGGTATTGCGCCAGGTCTGTCATGCCCACCAATTCCAAGGTGAGGAGGTCAGAATGAGGCTTCACATGTTGTGCCTGAATAAGCACACCTCATTGAAGTCTTTAACCTAGCTAGATTTTGACAGGTCTAACTACCGAAATTTGCACTGGGCAACATCTCAGGAGTGTGTAAATATGTGCTTTATTTGATCCCAATTAAGCTGAAAACTCGTATTTGCACTGGTATGAAACGCGTTCTCAAAACTAAGTCCTCCTAGGTTATGTTAGGGCAGGATCGTCGTCGAGAAGTCTACGAAGACCAGTTTCTACAACTCCCTCCAAGAAGCATCTTCCAATTTTCCGTCTCGTGTCATAACGATGAATAGTTAGTAGTCGAGCTATCATTTCTAAGCTTTCATACATTCCTTTTTGAGTGCTGTAGGCTCCTGGTTTGCTGGCCACGTGGTCGCTTGGCCAGCCCATTCCATTGAGCTGAAGTCCTTTTTACTGTAATAACTTTAGGGTGTGGTTTGCTCTAGAGGATAGATGGTTATGGAAACTGGCTTTTTAGTTGTGGAAATGGCAGCCTGCCTCCCATTGCTGTAGCAGTCTGGGAGTCCGGCCCAATTACTGGGCGAATATCAGGCAGAAAGATGGGAAAGGGCTCTCCGGGAACCCAGACATGAAACACTAAAGTCCTTTTTTGTGTACTGAATAGTGATGGAACTCACTCTGCTAGCATTCCTTGGCGTCTCCTCAGACCTCAGTGCTATTTCTGGTTCCTGAGCAGCATGCTGGTGGCATGAGTGGTGAAGGCTGTGGGTGGTGTAGACCACTCTGTCTAGAGGATGCACTGTTGGAAAGGGGCATTCCTGTGGCCTGTCTGTGCCTGGATGAAGCAGGGCTGTGTTTATTGGGCTTAGAATTAACAAAAGGACACTCCCCACCACCGCTGATGGGTTCACAGCAGTTAATGGAGATGCGGGGTTGCATGGACTATATGTCAAAGAGGTGTTTTATAATCTGAGTTGGAAGTAGGACTATTGGTAACACCCTCTTCAAGGATTTTCACTTGAGTGACCCGAGGCTACGGAGCGACTAAAATGAAAGTGAAATGAAGACTTTTGCTGAATGGCCTGGCACACACACAAAATGATACATCAAACTTAGGCCTTCAATTGGGGGTCACACTACAAAGTAGTAGAGCTTAATAACATTTGCCAATTGCTGTACCAACAAGCACTGGCAAAACCAATATGTCTGTATATGAGAGCTATTGACTATCAATGTTTTTAGCCATTCTGTACAGCAGCGTGGCTGCTGCAAAGCCTAGCCAAAATTTATATAAAAAAAATGTTTAAACTCTATGATGTGGCTAGTGCTAGCTGCATCATAGCGTTTTTTATTTTTCCGAGCCATGCTGTACAATCCCCACGCTGCTCTACGGCATGGTAGCAAAACATTGACAAAGCCATTAGGTAGTGTAGGTGAGACATATCGGTTTGGCCAATGCTTGTATTATGTTTACCACCAGTCTTCAACTTCCGCCCTGAAGGTAGGTTCATGATAAAATAGGTGCAAACTCCTGAATATGCTTTGGCTGTGAGAAGAGTACTAGTGACCAGCTCAGTGATGTAAATTATATGTCAACCGATATGCTAGAAAAATAAGTTTGTCTTGAGGTAACAGATGATGAGCCGGGATATTGAGACACCAATTGGTTTTTCCTGTGCAACATCCGCAGTAGGAGATAAAGTAGGTATACTTGTGCCCTGGCACACTTCTGGTAAAACAGAAAATTTGAACTGATCCGAGGAAGGTATTCATTTAAACGTCATGGCTACCTCCCTCAGAAGCAGCGACTTTCATACAACACAGCCAAATCAGGTATTTAATTGAAGCAGACATAAAAAATGAAAGTTATTACCAGGTCAGACTGCAGCTACTTCAGTGGCAGCTGTACACAAGAATGCAGAGTACAAATGGAGCACTCACCACCATTAGTCAACAAGGACAACAGTACTGACGAGCCTCCTGCTGCTGGTGCAATGATTGAGGCAGGGGAAGAGGAAGGGAAATACATTAAAAAAAAAACACCTCAATCACAGCGCTTGCAGCAGAAGGACCCAGGTCAAGATGAAGCACTCAATACTTGGTCCATGCTCCAGCCGAAAGAAGAGGAAGTAAGGCCAACTCCTACTGCCCAACTAGAAATTAGGAAATGATAGTGACGATGAAGGCCAAAAATGATAAGCAATGGGCGGGCTCCATGCCGTTTATTCAACACAGTAACGCTTGTATAGGAGAGTGCATGCGCATGCAGACATGAATTAAAATTGCAGCTTTAAATATGAAGCACACATTTTGTGCATATTTTTCTGTCTTCAAAGGTGTGGAGATAGCACTGGCTTTCCATTTTACAATGAGATAATCTCGCAATTTTTAATGTCAAAATGCCACATCATTTTAAAAAGCATGAAAGGGTTAAATGTGTGCAAACATGCTTATCACATGCTTAATATTGCTTCCACTAGAATTGAACAAACTTTAAATAGGCTGCTAATTTTCTGCATCTGATCCTCATCCTCACCTCCAAAGGAAATAGCAGCCAGAAACCAGAACAATTTCAGAGCCACAATGAACCAGTGTCATGACAGCACAGCAATTCATGTGTAGGCTACATGCTTCTTAAAAGTCACCATATTACAAATTATCAAGTTTTGATATTACATGTTCATTTTGGAGAATCTAGCTCTAAATAGCAGCTTACATTGAGCATGAATCGAAATTAGAACGTTTAGCTTTTGTTAGGCATTAATGATTAAAAATATGGACAATGGTGAGAGACTATGGTTTAGTGCACTGTTGTGGCTGCAGTGTTTACTGCATAGTAATGCATTTACAGCAGGTGAAGCATAGTTTGCCGATTTCACCATAGATGATGTTTTTAGCTGCAAAGGACGAAAATAATCATGTCAGAGAATGTGCTGAATATTTCGAATTGTTTTATAATTTAGATAATCGTGTTGCATAATCCCAGTAGCCCTGACAGTGAATGCTATCCTGATGAAACATGTATTTCACATGGATTCGTGAGATAGTTCCTGAAGGTCACGGTTTCATGTGAAATTTGAGTTTCTAAACAACTGCATTTTGCGCAATATAAGCACTGTTGTTAGTAATAGATATATATGTATATTTCCTCTGTATTTCTCTCGTTAGAAACCCGCTGCCTTCTGACGAAAGAGCGCGTTGCCTTCACGAACCACACGAGAGAGGGTCCGTTGTATAAATCACCAATCTCCCTTTCCAAAGGGAGATTTGGTTATATATATATATATATATATATATATATATATTAAGTTCCACATTTGCCAACAGCTTTAGGAAGCACTCCTCATCGTACCAAATTCAGGCAGCAACACCCCCACAACTCCCTGGAAATATCATGGTGCCAACGCGTTTCAGACAAAGTGCGTCCTTCTTCACAGGCAGAGTGACCCCAAGTGAAAGGCAAAGACTGCTGCTCGATCTTTCAAACCAATATTTAATTGCCCACAGGTGAAGGCTCATGTAGATAGAAAACATAGCATTCTGGGAGCAGTAGTTCGTAATGAGCCTTGTAGTTCTAATAAACAACCAAGTCACTCTCAAATAATGTCTTTAACAATACCGCCATTAGTGGGCTTCACCAGAGAGTGCAGGAAGGGTTGCCAATATTTTTGTGCCAGCACGATGACCAAAACAGACTTCAGCATCCTGAGCCGCCGGCCCGCAGTCCTCGCGGTGGTGCATTCCCCGCGGCTTGGCTGCCGCGCATTTATTAAGTTCCACATTTGCCAACAGCTTTAGGAAGCACTCCTCATCGTACCAAATTCAGGCAGCAACACCCCCACAACTCCCTGGAAATATCATGGTGCCAACGCGTTTCAGACAAAGTGCGTCCTTCTTCACAGGCAGAGTGACCCCAAGTGAAAGGCAAAGACTGCTGCTCGATCTTTCAAACCAATATTTAATTGCCCACAGGTGAAGGCTCATGCAGATAGAAAACATAGCATTCTGGGAGCAGTAGTTCGTAATGAGCCTTGTAGTTCTAATAAACAACCAAGTCACTCTCAAATAATGTCTTTAACAATACCGCCATTAGTGGGCTTCACCAGAGAGTGCAGGAAGGGTTGCCAATATTTTTGTGCCAGCACGATGACCAAAACAGGCTTCAGCATCCTGAGCCGCCGGCCCGCAGTCCTCGCGGTGGTGCATTCCCCGCGGCTTGGCTGCCGCGCATTTATTAAGTTCCACATTTGCCAACAGCTTTAGGAAGCACTCCTCATCGTACCAAATTCAGGCAGCAACACCCCCACAACTCCCTGGAAATATCATGGTGCCAACGCGTTTCAGACAAAGTGCGTCCTTCTTCACAGGCAGAGTGACCCCAAGTGAAAGGCAAAGACTGCTGCTCGATCTTTCAAACCAATATTTAATTGCCCACAGGTGAAGGCTCATGCAGATAGAAAACATAGCATTCTGGGAGCAGTAGTTCGTAATGAGCCTTGTAGTTCTAATAAACAACCAAGTCACTCTCAAATAATGTCTTTAACAATACCGCCATTAGTGGGCTTCACCAGAGAGTGCAGGAAGGGTTGCCAATATTTTTGTGCCAGCACGATGACCAAAACAGGCTTCAGCATCCTGAGCCGCCGGCCCGCAGTCCTCGCGGTGGTGCATTCCCTGCGGCTTGGCTGCCGCGCATTTATTAAGTTCCACATTTGCCAACAGCTTTAGGAAGCACTCCTCATCGTACCAAATTCAGGCAGCAACACCCCCACAACTCCCTGGAAATATCATGGTGCCAACGCGTTTCAGACAAAGTGCGTCCTTCTTCACAGGCAGAGTGACCCCAAGTGAAAGGCAAAGACTGCTGCTCGATCTTTCAAACCAATATTTAATTGCCCACAGGTGAAGGCTCATGCAGATAGAAAACATAGCATTCTGGGAGCAGTAGTTCGTAATGAGCCTTGTAGTTCTAATAAACAACCAAGTCACTCTCAAATAATGTCTTTAACAATACCGCCATTAGTGGGCTTCACCAGAGAGTGCAGGAAGGGTTGCCAATATTTTTGTGCCAGCACGATGACCAAAACAGGCTTCAGCATCCTGAGCCGCCGGCCCGCAGTCCTCGCGGTGGTGCATTCCCCGCGGCTTGGCTGCCGCGCATTTATTAAGTTCCACATTTGCCAACAGCTTTAGGAAGCACTCCTCATCGTACCAAATTCAGGCAGCAACACCCCCACAACTCCCTGGAAATATCATGGTGCCAACGCGTTTCAGACAAAGTGCGTCCTTCTTCACAGGCAGAGTGACCCCAAGTGAAAGGCAAAGACTGCTGCTCGATCTTTCAAACCAATATTTAATTGCCCACAGGTGAAGGCTCATGCAGATAGAAAACATAGCATTCTGGGAGCAGTAGTTCGTAATGAGCCTTGTAGTTCTAATAAACAACCAAGTCACTCTCAAATAATGTCTTTAACAATACCGCCATTAGTGGGCTTCACCAGAGAGTGCAGGAAGGGTTGCCAATATTTTTGTGCCAGCACGATGACCAAAACAGGCTTCAGCATCCTGAGCCGCCGGCCCGCAGTCCTCGCGGTGGTGCATTCCCCGCGGCTTGGCTGCCGCGCATTTATTAAGTTCCACATTTGCCAACAGCTTTAGGAAGCACTCCTCATCGTACCAAATTCAGGCAGCAACACCCCCACAACTCCCTGGAAATATCATGGTGCCAACGCGTTTCAGACAAAGTGCGTCCTTCTTCACAGGCAGAGTGACCCCAAGTGAAAGGCAAAGACTGCTGCTCGATCTTTCAAACCAATATTTAATTGCCCACAGGTGAAGGCTCATGCAGATAGAAAACATAGCATTCTGGGAGCAGTAGTTCGTAATGAGCCTTGTAGTTCTAATAAACAACCAAGTCACTCTCAAATAATGTCTTTAACAATACCGCCATTAGTGGGCTTCACCAGAGAGTGCAGGAAGGGAGTTGTGGGGGTGTTGCTGCCTGAATTTGGTACGATGAGGAGTGCTTCCTAAAGCTGTTGGCAAATGTGGAACTTAATAAATGCGCGGCAGCCAAGCCGCGGGGAATGCACCACCGCGAGGATTGCGGGCCGGCGGCTCAGGATGCTGAAGCCTGTTTTGGTCATCGTGCTGGCACAAAAATATTGGCAACCCTTCCTGCACTCTCTGGTGAAGCCCACTAATGGCGGTATTGTTAAAGACATTATTTGAGAGTGACTTGGTTGTTTATTAGAACTACAAGGCTCATTACGAACTACTGCTCCCAGAATGCTATGTTTTCTATCTGCATGAGCCTTCACCTGTGGGCAATTAAATATTGGTTTGAAAGATCGAGCAGCAGTCTTTGCCTTTCACTTGGGGTCACTCTGCCTGTGAAGAAGGACGCACTTTGTCTGAAACGCGTTGGCACCATGATATTTCCAGGGAGTTGTGGGGGTGTTGCTGCCTGAATTTGGTACGATGAGGAGTGCTTCCTAAAGCTGTTGGCAAATGTGGAACTTAATAAATGCGCGGCAGCCAAGCCGCGGGGAATGCACCACCGCGAGGATTGCGTGCCGGCGGCTCAGGATGCTGAAGCCTGTTTTGGTCATCGTGCTGGCACAAAAATATTGGCAACCCTTCCTGCACTCTCTGGTGAAGCCCACTAATGGCGGTATTGTTAAAGACATTATTTGAGAGTGACTTGGTTGTTTATTAGAACTAGAAGGCTCATTACGAACTACTGCTCCCAGAATGCTATGTTTTCTATCTGCATGAGCCTTCACCTGTGGGCAATTAAATATTGGTTTGAAAGATCGAGCAGCAGTCTTTGCCTTTCACTTGGGGTCACTCTGCCTGTGAAGAAGGACGCACTTTGTCTGAAACGCGTTGGCACCATGATATTTCCAGGGAGTTGTGGGGGTGTTGCTGCCTGAATTTGGTACGATGAGGAGTGCTTCCTAAAGCTGTTGGCAAATGTGGAACTTAATAAATGCGCGGCAGCCAAGCCGCGGGGAATGCACCACCGCGAGGATTGCGGGCCGGCGGCTCAGGATGCTGAAGCCTGTTTTGGTCATCGTGCTGGCACAAAAATATTGGCAACCCTTCCTGCACTCTCTGGTGAAGCCCAATAATGGCGGTATTGTTAAAGACATTATTTGAGAGTGACTTGGTTGTTTATTAGAACTACAAGGCTCATTACGAACTACTGCTCCCAGAATGCTATGTTTTCTATCTGCATGAGCCTTCACCTGTGGGCAATTAAATATTGGTTTGAAAGATCGAGCAGCAGTCTTTGCCTTTCACTTGGGGTCACTCTGCCTGTGAAGAAGGACGCACTTTGTCTGAAACGCGTTGGCACCATGATATTTCCAGGGAGTTGTGGGGGTGTTGCTGCCTGAATTTGGTACGATGAGGAGTGCTTCCTAAAGCTGTTGGCAAATGTGGAACTTAATAAATGCGCGGCAGCCAAGCCGCGGGGAATGCACCACCGCGAGGATTGCGGGCCGGCGGCTCAGGATGCTGAAGCCTGTTTTGGTCATCGTGCTGGCACAAAAATATTGGCAACCCTTCCTGCACTCTCTGGTGAAGCCCACTAATGGCGGTATTGTTAAAGACATTATTTAAGAGTGACTTGGTTGTTTATTAGAACTACAAGGCTCATTACGAACTACTGCTCCCAGAATGCTATGTTTTCTATCTGCATGAGCCTTCACCTGTGGGCAATTAAATATTGGTTTGAAAGATCGAGCAGCAGTCTTTGCCTTTCACTTGGGGTCACTCTGCCTGTGAAGAAGGACGCACTTTGTCTGAAACGCGTTGGCACCATGATATTTCCAGGGAGTTGTGGGGGTGTTGCTGCCTGAATTTGGTACGATGAGGAGTGCTTCCTAAAGCTGTTGGCAAATGTGGAACTTAATAAATGCGCGGCAGCCAAGCCGCGGGGAATGCACCACCACGAGGATTGCGGGCCGGCGGCTCAGGATGCTGAAGCCTGTTTTGGTCATCGTGCTGGCACAAAAATATTGGCAACCCTTCCTGCACTCTCTGGTGAAGCCCACTAATGGCGGTATTGTTAAAGACATTATTTGAGAGTGACTTGGTTGTTTATTAGAACTACAAGGCTCATTACGAACTACTGCTCCCAGAATGCTATGTTTTCTATCTGCATGAGCCTTCACCTGTGGGCAATTAAATATTGGTTTGAAAGATCGAGCAGCAGTCTTTGCCTTTCACTTGGGGTCACTCTGCCTGTGAAGAAGGACGCACTTAGTCTGAAACGCGTTGGCACCATGATATTTCCAGGGAGTTGTGGGGGTGTTGCTGCCTGAATTTGGTACGATGAGGAGTGCTTCCTAAAGCTGTTGGCAAATGTGGAACTTAATAAATGCGCGGCAGCCAAGCCGCGGGGAATGCACCACCGCGAGGATTGCGGGCCGGCGGCTCAGGATGCTGAAGCCTGTTTTGGTCATCGTGCTGGCACAAAAATATTGGCAACCCTTCCTGCACTCTCTGGTGAAGCCCACTAATGGCGGTATTGTTAAAGACATTATTTGAGAGTGACTTGGTTGTTTATTAGAACTACAAGGCTCATTACGAACTACTGCTCCCAGAATGCTATGTTTTCTATCTGCATGAGCCTTCACCTGTGGGCAATTAAATATTGGTTTGAAAGATCGAGCAGCAGTCTTTGCCTTTCACTTGGGGTCACTCTGCCTGTGAAGAAGGACGCACTTTGTCTGAAACGCGTTGGCACCATGATATTTCCAGGGAGTTGTGGGGGTGTTGCTGCCTGAATTTGGTACGATGAGGAGTGCTTCCTAAAGCTGTTGGCAAATGTGGAACTTAATAAATGCGCGGCAGCCAAGCCGCGGGGAATGCACCACCGCGAGGATTGCGGGCCGGCGGCTCAGGATGCTGAAGCCTGTTTTGGTCATCGTGCTGGCACAAAAATATTGGCAACCCTTCCTGCACTCTCTGGTGAAGCCCACTAATGGCGGTATTGTTAAAGACATTATTTGAGAGTGACTTGGTTGTTTATTAGAACTAGAAGGCTCATTACGAACTACTGCTCCCAGAATGCTATGTTTTCTATCTACATGAGCCTTCACCTGTGGGCAATTAAATATTGGTTTGAAAGATCGAGCAGCAGTCTTTGCCTTTCACTTGGGGTCACTCTGCCTGTGAAGAAGGACGCACTTTGTCTGAAACGCGTTGGCACCATGATATTTCCAGGGAGTTGTGGGGGTGTTGCTGCCTGAATTTGGTACGATGAGGAGTGCTTCCTAAAGCTGTTGGCAAATGTGGAACTTAATAAATGCGCGGCAGCCAAGCCGCGGGGAATGCACCACCGCGAGGATTGCGGGCCGGCGGCTCAGGATGCTGAAGCCTGTTTTGGTCATCGTGCTGGCACAAAAATATTGGCAACCCTTCCTGCACTCTCTGGTGAAGCCCAATAATGGCGGTATTGTTAAAGACATTATTTGAGAGTGACTTGGTTGTTTATTAGAACTACAAGGCTCATTACGAACTACTGCTCCCAGAATGCTATGTTTTCTATCTGCATGAGCCTTCACCTGTGGGCAATTAAATATTGGTTTGAAAGATCGAGCAGCAGTCTTTGCCTTTCACTTGGGGTCACTCTGCCTGTGAAGAAGGACGCACTTTGTCTGAAACGCGTTGGCACCATGATATTTCCAGGGAGTTGTGGGGGTGTTGCTGCCTGAATTTGGTACGATGAGGAGTGCTTCCTAAAGCTGTTGGCAAATGTGGAACTTAATAAATGCGCGGCAGCCAAGCCGCGGGGAATGCACCACCGCGAGGATTGCGGGCCGGCGGCTCAGGATGCTGAAGCCTGTTTTGGTCATCGTGCTGGCACAAAAATATTGGCAACCCTTCCTGCACTCTCTGGTGAAGCCCACTAATGGCGGTATTGTTAAAGACATTATTTGAGAGTGACTGGTTGTTTATTAGAACTACAAGGCTCATTACGAACTACTGCTCCCAGAATGCTATGTTTTCTATCTGCATGAGCCTTCACCTGTGGGCAATTAAATATTGGTTTGAAAGATCGAGCAGCAGTCTTTGCCTTTCACTTGGGGTCACTCTGCCTGTGAAGAAGGACGCACTTTGTCTGAAACGCGTTGGCACCATGATATTTCCAGGGAGTTGTGGGGGTGTTGCTGCCTGAATTTGGTACGATGAGGAGTGCTTCCTAAAGCTGTTGGCAAATGTGGAACTTAATAAATGCGCGGCAGCCAAGCCGCGGGGAATGCACCACCACGAGGATTGCGGGCCGGCGGCTCAGGATGCTGAAGCCTGTTTTGGTCATCGTGCTGGCACAAAAATATTGGCAACCCTTCCTGCACTCTCTGGTGAAGCCCACTAATGGCGGTATTGTTAAAGACATTATTTGAGAGTGACTTGGTTGTTTATTAGAACTACAAGGCTCATTACGAACTACTGCTCCCAGAATGCTATGTTTTCTATCTGCATGAGCCTTCACCTGTGGGCAATTAAATATTGGTTTGAAAGATCGAGCAGCAGTCTTTGCCTTTCACTTGGGGTCACTATGCCTGTGAAGAAGGACGCACTTTGTCTGAAACGCGTTGGCACCATGATATTTCCAGGGAGTTGTGGGGGTGTTGCTGCCTGAATTTGGTACGATGAGGAGTGCTTCCTAAAGCTGTTGGCAAATGTGGAACTTAATAAATGCGCGGCAGCCAAGCCGCGGGGAATGCACCACCGCGAGGATTGCGGGCCGGCGGCTCAGGATGCTGAAGCCTGTTTTGGTCATCGTGCTGGCACAAAAATATTGGCAACCCTTCCTGCACTCTCTGGTGAAGCCCACTAATGGCGGTATTGTTAAAGACATTATTTGAGAGTGACTTGGTTGTTTATTAGAACTACAAGGCTCATTACGAACTACTGCTCCCAGAATGCTATGTTTTCTATCTGCATGAGCCTTCACCTGTGGGCAATTAAATATTGGTTTGAAAGATCGAGCAGCAGTCTTTGCCTTTCACTTGGGGTCACTCTGCCTGTGAAGAAGGACGCACTTTGTCTGAAACGCGTTGGCACCATGATATTTCCAGGGAGTTGTGGGGGTGTTGCTGCCTGAATTTGGTACGATGAGGAGTGCTTCCTAAAGCTGTTGGCAAATGTGGAACTTAATAAATGCGCGGCAGCCAAGCCGCGGGGAATGCACCACCGCGAGGATTGCGGGCCGGCGGCTCAGGATGCTGAAGCCTGTTTTGGTCATCGTGCTGGCACAAAAATATTGGCAACCCTTCCTGCACTCTCTGGTGAAGCCCACTAATGGCGGTATTGTTAAAGACATTATTTGAGAGTGACTTGGTTGTTTATTAGAACTACAAGGCTCATTACGAACTACTGCTCCCAGAATGCTATGTTTTCTATCTGCATGAGCCTTCACCTGTGGGCAATTAAATATTGGTTTGAAAGATCGAGCAGCAGTCTTTGCCTTTCACTTGGGGTCACTCTGCCTGTGAAGAAGGACGCACTTTGTCTGAAACGCGTTGGCACCATGATATTTCCAGGGAGTTGTGGGGGTGTTGCTGCCTGAATTTGGTACGATGAGGAGTGCTTCCTAAAGCTGTTGGCAAATGTGGAACTTAATAAATGCGCGGCAGCCAAGCCGCGGGGAATGCACCACCGCGAGGATTGCGGGCCGGCGGCTCAGGATGCTGAAGCCTGTTTTGGTCATCGTGCTGGCACAAAAATATTGGCAACCCTTCCTGCACTCTCTGGTGAAGCCCACTAATGGCGGTATTGTTAAAGACATTATTTGAGAGTGACTTGGTTGTTTATTAGAACTACAAGGCTCATTACGAACTACTGCTCCCAGAATGCTATGTTTTCTATCTGCATGAGCCTTCACCTGTGGGCAATTAAATATTGGTTTGAAAGATCGAGCAGCAGTCTTTGCCTTTCACTTGGGGTCACTCTGCCTGTGAAGAAGGACGCACTTTGTCTGAAACGCGTTGCCACCATGATATTTCCAGGGAGTTGTGGGGGTGTTGCTGCCTGAATTTGGTACGATGAGGAGTGCTTCCTAAAGCTGTTGGCAAATGTGGAACTTAATAAATGCGCAGCAGCCAAGCCGCGGGGAATGCACCACCGCGAGGATTGCGGGCCGGCGGCTCAGGATGCTGAAGCCTGTTTTGGTCATCGTGCTGGCACAAAAATATTGGCAACCCTTCCTGCACTCTCTGGTGAAGCCCACTAATGGCGGTATTGTTAAAGACATTATTTGAGAGTGACTTGGTTGTTTATTAGAACTACAAGGCTCATTACGAACTACTGCTCCCAGAATGCTATGTTTTCTATCTGCATGAGCCTTCACCTGTGGGCAATTAAATATTGGTTTGAAAGATCGAGCAGCAGTCTTTGCCTTTCACTTGGGGTCACTCTGCCTGTGAAGAAGGACGCACTTTGTCTGAAACGCGTTGGCACCATGATATTTCCAGGGAGTTGTGGGGGTGTTGTTGCCTGAATTTGGTACGATGAGGAGTGCTTCCTAAAGCTGTTGGCAAATGTGGAACTTAATAAATGCGCGGCAGCCAAGCCGCGGGGAATGCACCACCGCGAGGATTGCGGGCCGGCGGCTCAGGATGCTGAAGCCTGTTTTGGTCATCGTGCTGGCACAAAAATATTGGCAACCCTTCCTGCACTCTCTGGTGAAGCCCACTAATGGCGGTATTGTTAAAGACATTATTTGAGAGTGACTTGGTTGTTTATTAGAACTACAAGGCTCATTACGAACTACTGCTCCCAGAATGCTATGTTTTCTATCTGCATGAGCCTTCACCTGTGGGCAATTAAATATTGGTTTGAAAGATCGAGCAGCAGTCTTTGCCTTTCACTTGGGGTCACTCTGCCTGTGAAGAAGGACGCACTTTGTCTGAAACGCGTTGGCACCATGATATTTCCAGGGAGTTGTGGGGGTGTTGCTGCCTGAATTTGGTACGATGAGGAGTGCTTCCTAAAGCTGTTGGCAAATGTGGAACTTAATAAATGCGCGGCAGCCAAGCCGCGGGGAATGCACCACCGCGAGGATTGCGGGCCGGCGGCTCAGGATGCTGAAGCCTGTTTTGGTCATCGTGCTGGCACAAAAATATTGGCAACCCTTCCTGCACTCTCTGGTGAAGCCCACTAATGGCGGTATTGTTAAAGACATTATTTGAGAGTGACTTGGTTGTTTATTAGAACTAGAAGGCTCATTACGAACTACTGCTCCCAGAATGCTATGTTTTCTATCTGCATGAGCCTTCACCTGTGGGCAATTAAATATTGGTTTGAAAGATCGAGCAGCAGTCTTTGCCTTTCACTTGGGGTCACTCTGCCTGTGAAGAAGGACGCACTTTGTCTGAAACGCGTTGGCACCATGATTTTTCCAGGGAGTTGTGGGGGTGTTGCTGCCTGAATTTGGTACGATGAGGAGTGCTTCCTAAAGCTGTTGGCAAATGTGGAACTTAATAAATGCGCGGCAGCCAAGCCGCGGGGAATGCACCACCGCGAGGATTGCGGGCCGGCGGCTCAGGATGCTGAAGCCTGTTTTGGTCATCGTGCTGGCACAAAAATATTGGCAACCCTTCCTGCACTCTCTGGTGAAGCCCAATAATGGCGGTATTGTTAAAGACATTATTTGAGAGTGACTTGGTTGTTTATTAGAACTACAAGGCTCATTACGAACTACTGCTCCCAGAATGCTATGTTTTCTATCTGCATGAGCCTTCACCTGTGGGCAATTAAATATTGGTTTGAAAGATCGAGCAGCAGTCTTTGCCTTTCACTTGGGGTCACTCTGCCTGTGAAGAAGGACGCACTTTGTCTGAAACGCGTTGGCACCATGATATTTCCAGGGAGTTGTGGGGGTGTTGCTGCCTGAATTTGGTACGATGAGGAGTGCTTCCTAAAGCTGTTGGCAAATGTGGAACTTAATAAATGCGCGGCAGCCAAGCCGCGGGGAATGCACCACCGCGAGGATTGCGGGCCGGCGGCTCAGGATGCTGAAGCCTGTTTTGGTCATCGTGCTGGCACAAAAATATTGGCAACCCTTCCTGCACTCTCTGGTGAAGCCCACTAATGGCGGTATTGTTAAAGACATTATTTGAGAGTGACTTGGTTGTTTATTAGAACTACAAGGCTCATTACGAACTACTGCTCCCAGAATGCTATGTTTTCTATCTGCATGAGCCTTCACCTGTGGGCAATTAAATATTGGTTTGAAAGATCGAGCAGCAGTCTTTGCCTTTCACTTGGGGTCACTCTGCCTGTGAAGAAGGACGCACTTTGTCTGAAACGCGTTGGCACCATGATATTTCCAGGGAGTTGTGGGGGTGTTGCTGCCTGAATTTGGTACGATGAGGAGTGCTTCCTAAAGCTGTTGGCAAATGTGGAACTTAATAAATGCGCGGCAGCCAAGCCGCGGGGAATGCACCACCACGAGGATTGCGGGCCGGCGGCTCAGGATGCTGAAGCCTGTTTTGGTCATCGTGCTGGCACAAAAATATTGGCAACCTTTCCTGCACTCTCTGGTGAAGCCCACTAATGGCGGTATTGTTAAAGACATTATTTGAGAGTGACTTGGTTGTTTATTAGAACTACAAGGCTCATTACGAACTACTGCTCCCAGAATGCTATGTTTTCTATCTGCATGAGCCTTCACCTGTGGGCAATTAAATATTGGTTTGAAAGATCGAGCAGCAGTCTTTGCCTTTCACTTGGGGTCACTCTGCCTGTGAAGAAGGACGCACTTTGTCTGAAACGCGTTGGCACCATGATATTTCCAGGGAGTTGTGGGGGTGTTGCTGCCTGAATTTGGTACGATGAGGAGTGCTTCCTAAAGCTGTTGGCAAATGTGGAACTTAATAAATGCGCGGCAGCCAAGCCGCGGGGAATGCACCACCGCGAGGATTGCGGGCCGGCGGCTCAGGATGCTGAAGCCTGTTTTGGTCATCGTGCTGGCACAAAAATATTGGCAACCCTTCCTGCACTCTCTGGTGAAGCCCACTAATGGCGGTATTGTTAAAGACATTATTTGAGAGTGACTTGGTTGTTTATTAGAACTACAAGGCTCATTACGAACTACTGCTCCCAGAATGCTATGTTTTCTATCTGCATGAGCCTTCACCTGTGGGCAATTAAATATTGGTTTGAAAGATCGAGCAGCAGTCTTTGCCTTTCACTTGGGGTCACTCTGCCTGTGAAGAAGGACGCACTTTGTCTGAAACGCGTTGGCACCATGATATTTCCAGGGAGTTGTGGGGGTGTTGCTGCCTGAATTTGGTACGATGAGGAGTGCTTCCTAAAGCTGTTGGCAAATGTGGAACTTAATAAATGCGCGGCAGCCAAGCCGCGGGGAATGCACCACCGCGAGGATTGCGGGCCGGCGGCTCAGGATGCTGAAGCCTGTTTTGGTCATCGTGCTGGCACAAAAATATTGGCAACCCTTCCTGCACTCTCTGGTGAAGCCCACTAATGGCGGTATTGTTAAAGACATTATTTGAGAGTGACTTGGTTGTTTATTAGAACTACAAGGCTCATTACGAACTACTGCTCCCAGAATGCTATGTTTTCTATCTGCATGAGCCTTCACCTGTGGGCAATTAAATATTGGTTTGAAAGATCGAGCAGCAGTCTTTGCCTTTCACTTGGGGTCACTCTGCCTGTGAAGAAGGACGCACTTTGTCTGAAACGCGTTGGCACCATGATATTTCCAGGGAGTTGTGGGGGTGTTGCTGCCTGAATTTGGTACGATGAGGAGTGCTTCCTAAAGCTGTTGGCAAATGTGGAACTTAATAAATGCGCGGCAGCCAAGCCGCGGGGAATGCACCACCGTGAGGATTGCGGGCCGGCGGCTCAGGATGCTGAAGCCTGTTTTGGTCATCGTGCTGGCACAAAAATATTGGCAACCCTTCCTGCACTCTCTGGTGAAGCCCACTAATGGCGGTATTGTTAAAGACATTATTTGAGAGTGACTTGGTTGTTTATTAGAACTACAAGGCTCATTACGAACTACTGCTCCCAGAATGCTATGTTTTCTATCTGCATGAGCCTTCACCTGTGGGCAATTAAATATTGGTTTGAAAGATCGAGCAGCAGTCTTTGCCTTTCACTTGGGGTCACTCTGCCTGTGAAGAAGGACGCACTTTGTCTGAAACGCGTTGGCACCATGATATTTCCAGGGAGTTGTGGGGGTGTTGCTGCCTGAATTTGGTACGATGAGGAGTGCTTCCTAAAGCTGTTGGCAAATGTGGAACTTAATAAATGCGCGGCAGCCAAGCCGCGGGGAATGCACCACCGCGAGGATTGCGGGCCGGCGGCTCAGGATGCTGAAGCCTGTTTTGGTCATCGTGCTGGCACAAAAATATTGGCAACCCTTCCTGCACTCTCTGGTGAAGCCCACTAATGGCGGTATTGTTAAAGACATTATTTGAGAGTGACTTGGTTGTTTATTAGAACTACAAGGCTCATTACGAACTACTGCTCCCAGAATGCTATGTTTTCTATCTGCATGAGCCTTCACCTGTGGGCAATTAAATATTGGTTTGAAAGATCGAGCAGCAGTCTTTGCCTTTCACTTGGGGTCACTCTGCCTGTGAAGAAGGACGCACTTTGTCTGAAACGCGTTGGCACCATGATATTTCCAGGGAGTTGTGGGGGTGTTGCTGCCTGAATTTGGTACGATGAGGAGTGCTTCCTAAAGCTGTTGGCAAATGTGGAACTTAATAAATGCGCGGCAGCCAAGCCGCGGGGAATGCACCACCGCGAGGATTGCGGGCCCGCGGCTCAGGATGCTGAAGCCTGTTTTGGTCATCGTGCTGGCACAAAAATATTGGCAACCCTTCCTGCACTCTCTGGTGAAGCCCTCTAATGGCGGTATTGTTAAAGACATTATTTGAGAGTGACTTGGTTGTTTATTAGAACTACAAGGCTCATTACGAACTACTGCTCCCAGAATGCTATGTTTTCTATCTGCATGAGCCTTCACCTGTGGGCAATTAAATATTGGTTTGAAAGATCGAGCAGCAGTCTTTGCCTTTCACTTGGGGTCACTCTGCCTGTGAAGAAGGACGCACTTTGTCTGAAACGCGTTGGCACCATGATATTTCCAGGGAGTTGTGGGGGTGTTGCTGCCTGAATTTGGTACGATGAGGAGTGCTTCCTAAAGCTGTTGGCAAATGTGGAACTTAATAAATGCGCGGCAGCCAAGCCGCGGGGAATGCACCACCGCGAGGATTGCGGGCCGGCGGCTCAGGATGCTGAAGCCTGTTTTGGTCATCGTGCTGGCACAAAAATATTGACAACCCTTCCTGCACTCTCTGGTGAAGCCCACTAATGGCGGTATTGTTAAAGACATTATTTGAGAGTGACTTGGTTGTTTATTAGAACTACAAGGCTCATTACGAACTACTGCTCCCAGAATGCTATGTTTTCTATCTGCATGAGCCTTCACCTGTGGGCAATTAAATATTGGTTTGAAAGATCGAGCAGCAGTCTTTGCCTTTCACTTGGGGTCACTCTGCCTGTGAAGAAGGACGCACTTTGTCTGAAACGCGTTGGCACCATGATATTTCCAGGGAGTTGTGGGGGTGTTGCTGCCTGAATTTGGTACGATGAGGAGTGCTTCCTAAAGCTGTTGGCAAATGTGGAACTTAATATATATATATATATATATATATATATATATATATATATATATATATATATATATATAAATAAAATTAATATATACATATAATATATATCACGTATTTGCTGTCACTAGTAGTTATAGTTAGGTCATAGTTTCCATAGGAAGAGCAGTTTTTGTTTCACTAATTACTTTGGTGCTGTTTGACGAATCTTTGCCGAAAGTACAAAAAACTTTCATCCACATCAGCTGCTTCCTGGAAAACTGTGCGGGGATTCATCAAGTAGGGCCAGAGAAAAAGGGGACCGTATACTGTGGCAGTCATCAGAGACTTCGGGGTCACGGTTCCATTGTAATTCCTTTTAGTAAATGACAGGTTTTGAGGGTCACAAAAAAAAGCATATTAAAAGGACGATTCCAGATTTTTGTCACAATATAAATCATTTGATGGTACCATACACATTTTAGGAATTTTGGTTCTAAGGTGATTTTGCCCAGTGAAAAGGGTGATTTTCTGCTGGAATTTGATGAACCTTCATTAAGAGGAAAGTGTTCTCCCTCATTCTCAATTGGCCCCTCCTTTGGCCCCTTTGCTGAAGGAATTACATTGGCTGTCAGTGAAGAAACACTCCTCTTTTAAGATCTGCTGCCTTACATATAATGCCCTAAAAGTGAATGGTCCATCTTATATGCAAAAATAAAATAAAAGCATGCTTACCCGGACGTAACTTAAGATCTGGCAATAAAGCCCTACAGTGCATTCCTCGCATTCGCCTAACTCGCAGTGGGGGAAAGACCTTCTCTTACCTCGCTCCCTGCTACAGGAACAAGCTTCCACTTTACGTTCACACCTATGCAAATTACGGCAAATTCAGAAAGCTACTTAAAGCTCATCTTTTCTGAATCATTTCCCCTCCCTCCTGTACTTGTTTTCACGAGAGTGCTAAGATGCCCATGGGTATATCAAGTATAGATAACATAACATAACATTTCCTCAACAGAGGTAATAAAAGTGCTCCAGAAGCTATAGAGAGAGCACATTTTCTATAAATTCACACTATCTTCTTCAGCCATGTGATAATAAAGTTTGACATTCTGAGTCAAATGTGTACTTCCGCCAGAAGCAGCAACCTGTCAGTTGATTCTCAGTCTTCTACTGAAGCCTCCCTCAGTGTTCTAATGAACACTAGAGTGATAATGTTACGAATTTATGACAAAAGTGTTGCACTTCTGAACACTACCTTGATGGAATCAAAGCTGAAACCCTTAAAGCATTTCCTATAGAAATAAACAACATTTTGTCATAGAAATTATGGACAGTGCTCTAACCAGATAAAATGAGGGCACATTTTCTATGAGATCTTAAATATATTTCTCATCCTTGTCAGTAAAACATTCTGACACCAGTGGTGTAGAAAGGTGGCGGGGGGCGGCCCGTCTCGGGAGGCACGAGTTTGGGGGGTGGTGAACTGCCCCGCTCTTACATGCAGGCGCTGCAGGACGGCAAACGCAGGACCGCTACGGGCAGCGAAAGGTCTAGCTACACCACTGTCTGAGATGCAGACTGAAATGCACTTTTAACACCAGCAGCAGTCTATAAGTTAACTCCCCAGTGTGCTATTGCAGCTCCCCACAGTGCTCTCATAAACAACTAGAGAGCTAACATTTGTCTGTATGACTAAAATGTGGCACACCTGAAGCCATCTTGATAAAATCAAAGCTGTACAACCAAAATAATTTCATTTAGAAATAAACAAATTGACAGAGTTCTTTTTGTCATTGAAATTGTTGTTAGTGCTCTTGATAGTTACAATGAGGGGAAGCAGGCTGGCAAGGGCAGTGGCAGCACAACAAACCATGGATAGCTAGAGGTAGGGGGCAGCTGCATGCACAGGGAGAATAGAGGTCAGGGGTAGCAAACTGACCATGGAGGGCTGGCTGGCATGAGCAGCAGCAGCATGCTGATCACGAATGGAGCACGGAAAGGGACAGGGGCCTGCAGATGGTGAATAGAAGGGAGTAGATAAGGGGCAACATTTGGACCATGCAGGGCAGGCCGGCATGAGCAGGGACAGCATACCATGGAGGGCAGGATGGAGAGGGCAGGGATACACACATGGAGAAGGGTGATCGTGAGGGGCAGGAGCAGTGGCTGCAAGCCGACCACGGAGCGTGGGCCAGATTCAGTAGTGGCAGCAAGTAGACCACAAAGGGCAGAAGGGAGGCAGCATGGGGAGCAAATTGACCATTCAGGGCAGGCCAGTATGGGCAGGAGCATTAGAACGGACCACAGAGGAAGGATGGGAGAGGTCAATGGCATTCATGTTGAGAACAGAGGGCAGGAAGAGGGGCCTGGAGCAGGGGCAGCAAGCTGAGCACGCAGGGGAGGCCAGCATGGACAGAAGTAGCAAACTCACCACAGAGATGAGGAGGTAGTGGCAGGCACATGTATAACGGAGGGCAGGGACAGCAAACTGAATAGAGAGGGCTGGCTGGCATTATTAAGGGAAGCACAATGGACAATGAAGGGCAGGAGAGAGGGGCTCACACACAGCAGGGGGAGGGGTGAGGGCAGATGTGGCAAACTGATCACTGATAGCAGGCTGTCAGCGCTAGCGCAAGTGCTCCGGGTATGCCCAAAAGTGGGGCCTGGGCTCATGTGCCACTGGAGCGAGGCTATATATGGCTGAAGAGTGCTTGTATTCTGGTTCAGGGAGGACGTGGTCTGGCAGTTTGGGCTGCACTGTTTCTATGAGGAGCATGATCAACATTGATTTGCAAATGGCTGGGTTCAAACTGAGGTGGCATGGTGGGTGAAAACGATGAATTGGGATGTGGCCTCAAGTGATTGCCAGTGGCTGAGATGAATCCAAGCATTCCATATATCACCTTGTTGTTTTGGCCAGCCAGCATGGGCAGTGCCAATCTATAGCACAGACCAACCACAAAAGTCTTGGCGAAGGGAGCGTGGGGTTCAGAAGTTTTAATTCAAGCTTTGATGGATGTTTATGTTTATGTTTATTTTTTCTTGTAAGGCGCACGAAAACCGAAGTGTCTTGGCGCTGAAGTGAGAGGGTGAAAACACAGTGAGAGAGCTTGTGACCTATGCAGCTGTAAAAAAACAGGTTTTCAAATTCTTCCTGAAAAGCTGGAGATTTGACTGACGTCTCAAGGATATCGGTAGTTTATTCCAGAGCATATTTGCACAGTGTGTTATGGCTCGACCGCCCCATCTAGCTTTTCTAAATTTTACAGTTTTTATTAATCCTTAAGTAGCCAATCTCAATGCTCGTGGGGGAGCATAAGTTATAAAAAACTTTTGAAGATCAGCTGGACTCCCCCCATTTACTGCTTTATATACCAAAGTTAGGGGTCCATTAGGATGGCGGGCGGAAACAGTCCGCCCCCACCCTAACGGAGATCGGGACCGCCCGCCTAAAGGGCGGGGGTCCTGACATTGGCATTAGAATGCGCCCGCCACAGTGGCGGGCGCATTCCTCAAATTAACATTGTGGCGGGCGGTGCTCACTGCACCGCCCGCCACAATGTTCAAAACAAATTCACGCATTTGCATAATCGAGGCGGCAGGCACCGCGCGGCCCCTTTGGCCGTCACTCTGGGGGGCCCACAGGGGCCCCCCAGAGTGAACACTGCATGCCTTTCCGTGGCGGCATTGCCGCCACGGAAAGGCATTGACAAATGCCTATTCTAATATGGCTGGCGGTGTCTGATAGACACCGCCACCATGTTCTCCCTTTTCCGCCCCGGCCGCTATGCGACCGGGGCGGAAAACAGGCGGGCGGCCTTTCTCACCGCTGCGGTCCCCTCCGCCATCGTAATATGGTGGGGGGGAATGCAGGGAAGGATGTCGGGCGGATTGCCTCCGCCAGGGTGGCGGTGGCCACCGCTACCCTGGCGGAGGCAATCCGCCCGACATCCTAATGGGCCCCTTAGTGCTTTAAATTCAATACGTTGTTTAATAGGGAGCCAGTGTAGTGATCTAATTCCCACTGATGTCGGTTGTCTTCTACGCAGCCCCAGAAGAAGTCTGGCAGTTTTTGTAACTGAAATGTATCAATACCCAGGAACAATGCATTAGCATAGTCCAACTTTGATAGAAAAGCGCTACCATCACAGTTTTCTGGAGTACTTGAGGAACAAAAGGGAGAATTATTCGCAGTATTTTTAAGAGAAAAAAAAGGAAGAGACAAGGCTGTTATCCTGGGCTACAAAATTCAGCTTATTATCCAAAATGATTCCCAGATTTCTACCCTGTCAATAGGGTGAGGGCATTCTCCAGCCTCCACCGGCCACCAAGTTTGACTCCAAATAGATTGCCCTGTTCCACACTCCATCACCTCCGTCTTTTCTGTATTTATTTTTAGATAGTTCTGGCTCATCTATCTCATAATGTCAGTGAGGCAGGCATGGAACCTACCTGCAGTGACTTCTGGATCATCGTTGACGGAGATGATAAGCTGAGAGTCGTCAGCCTATGATACAAGTCCAAAACCATGTTTTTTAACTAGACTGGCCAAGGGGGCAATGTAGAAATTAAAAAGGATTGGAACCCATAACCCATAAAAAGTGATTTATGGACCAGCAAAGTGCCATAAACCGTATGATTGAAGTCACAGAAAGCCTGTGTAATCTTGGCCCACCTTGGTGCTGTGGTCCAATTTAGTGAACCAATTTGCCAAAACTACTGACTAATCTAATAGCAGTGTTCTAGATTAGCTGCAGGTGTAGGAAAATTGCATCCACTATGCCCTGGTAACAGGCACTGGAGTATTCAATTCTGATCAAATGGTCCTGAACTCAAGAGAAATGACTATCAGACTTTTCCTTAATAGCTTAAGATGAAAGGAGCAAGCAGAGACAGTGGTATTAATTTGGGCTGCTAATGATATTTTCTTGTCCTCTGGCTTCATTTATGAGGCCCCTTGCGCCGTCGGAATGTCAATTTTTGTGACGGTCCGTGGCGCAGGAGCCTGCCTCATATTCACGAGGCAACACTAAGCCACTTTGTTTGGCTTAATGTTGCCTCCCCTTTACAGCAGTTTTCTGAGTTAACCCCTTCCCTGCGGGGCTAATTCAGTGGAGAAGTGTGGCTCAATGATTAGAGTGGCAGACCCTGATGCAGAGGTCTAGCCCGGGACTAGGGTTCAATTCCCCGCCTCAGCGGGTCTTGGGCTAAAAAATTCCACGGACCTGATAATTCTCGCCTCGGTGCCTATTCCAATCATGGAGTCCCACTCTGCAACTCTGGGCAATAGATTGCTTAATCTCCACAACGGCCCCCACAACGCTAAGGATGCCTGGCCTGCACCTTGGGGGTGCCCAGGAGTGGACGCCTCACAGGGAAAGCCAGGATGGGTTCCACAGCGGTATTCGTACAAGTGCCTTGAGACCCTTGCGGGTGAGTATTGCGCTATACAAGTATCAATTTAATTCCGCCACATTGCGGGGTGTGAGAGCGGCGCCGCGGTGCTCATGTTGAGACCAGGCCGTCATGAGTTACGGTGGAGCTGTGCTCATGACGGCCTGTCTCGTCACGACCCCGCCCACGACCCTAACCCCGCTTGGGCAGACCGGCGGCTTTATGACGAGACCAGGCCGTCATGAGCACAGTTCAACTGTGACTCATGATGGTCTGGTCTCGTCATGAGCACAAAAGGGGTTAAAGAGGCGTGCAATGGGTGTTGCTGGGGGCGTTACCAGCAACATCCATGGCATTTTGACACTGCCATGCCCAGGGTAGGCACAACGAGGCGTATCTTTCTTTTTCCTCGTTTTTTCCTTTTTCTATGTGTGTTGCAGCACATAGAAAAAGGAAAAAGGCTCTTGTGATTGTTTTTGTACAGGAAGATATCCCTTCCTGCACAAAAACAATCATCCCCTCAATGCAGGCACCCTTGCACCTTGGTGCACAGGTGCCTGCGTTGGGGCACGGCAGCCCATTGTGCACCGGCGCAGGGGAGAAGGACAGGAATGCGCTGTATATCATCGATATGGTGCATTCCGGCCCTTTTCTTTTACCATAGGGCTGTCCGGCAGGGAGGCCTGCGGCGCTGCCCTACAGTAAAACCTCATAAATGAGTCCAAGGTAAGCCTGAGCCACAGATCAAAATTTCCATCTTATCAACATTGGGTTTCAATGAATTAGTCTTCATTCAAAATGCAATGGTTTGTAGACAAGACGTAATAGTATTATCAAGTTCATATAGAGGTTTATCAAACTGAAAAGGAGTTGAGTGTTGTATACATAATGCACACATTCTAGTCCAAAGAAGTGTACCAGATGTATCAAAGGTTGAATGTAGATATTAAAGAGAATTTGAAATTGGAAATATGGAGGATTCCTATGGGATTTATATGTCATCAAACATGATATCTGTCCCTGTTGTGACAGAGTAACAACATATTCCTCATCTGGGAGGGTGGCGAGACAACTCTAGAACAATTCTTGAGCTGGGTCAACACCTTAGACCCATATCTGAAATTTACCCATTGCTTCAGCAAAGAGCCAGTTGTAGTCCTGGACGTGGTCATCACAGTGAGTGGCACAGTTCTCGCAACCAGAACGCACTATAAGCCGACGGCGAAGAACAATCTGCTTGAATTCTCAAGTTTCCATCCAAAACCTCTCAGAGAGAACCTACCATATGGTCAGTATCTCAGGATACTGAGAAATTGCAGCGACATTAAGGACTACAAAACTCAAGCACTCGACCTAACACAGAGGTTAAAATCAAGAGGATATCCTGGGAAAATTTTAGATAAAGGGAACAAACGTGCGAGAAATCAACCGCGAGAAGCACTTCTGGAGGAAACCATCAAGGAACCTACTGATATACCACTCACATGTGTCACCACTTATAGTTGCCTATCAGACGCTATGAAAAAGTCAGTCAACAGAAACTGGAAGATCATCACGAGCAACAACAGAACCTGGGAAAAACCACTCTTCTCGTTCAAGAAAGGGAGGAGCCTGAAAGACTCCCTGGTACATACACAACCTGGTACATACACGACCGAACACTGCTATGTGTAACTCTCACACTGAGAGATCCATTACAAGTACATGGGGTCTACCCCCGATTGTTGGACATTACCCATGTTCACATTGCAGTGTATGTCATTTGACGACGCACACAAAACAACTCTCCCTGGAACCAGACAGAATATGGACGCAGAGGACACATACAAATTGTAATTCCACGAACGTGGTCTATCTTATCACATGTCCCTGTCCTAAAAGATATGTTGGAATGACCACCCGCAAAATAAAACAACGCATCTGCAAACATCGCAGCAACATCAGATGCTGAAAAATAACCACTAGGATGAGTGAACACTTCCTCCAGCTTAATCACACCCCTAATGATCTTCACTGGACCATCATAGAGCAAATCACCTCTGAGAAGAACACTGCCAGTGTCCTTTTTGAAAAAGAGTAACACCAGATTCCACAACATAGGCATCCAAGGAACTGCTCTCAGATGTTTCTCCTCTTTCATCTCTGACCGAACGCAACATATCCACCTTCCACCCTTCACCTCCGAACCCAAATGTATCATCTGCGGAGTCGCTCGGCTCATAGCTCAGCCCCATCCTCTTCAACATCTACATAACGCCCCTGGCAAACATAGTCAAATTCCACAGGCTCAACATTACGTCTTACACTAACATGCAACTTAAACTCTCCCTCTCTGAAAACTACACCGCCACCAGAACCTCTCCAACTGGATGAGGGACAACTGCTCCAAGCTCAATATGGACAACACAGAGGTCCTGATCTTCAGAAACAACAACTCCCCCTGGGATGCCTCCTCGTGGCCCATAGAACTAGGCCCCACTCAAACCCCAGCAGAGCATGTCAGAAACCTCGACTTTTACCATGGACTGCAAACTCACCATTAGATCCTTGCTGTGTCATCCTCCTGCTTCTTCATCCTGCGCATGCTATGTTACATTTTTAAGTGTCTTTCCCAAAGCATAAGACGCACCATCACCCAAGGCCTCGTCACCAGCCGACTGGACTTCAGAAATGCCCTATATGTGGGATTCGAGGCCCATCTTGTTCAAAGACTACAGACCATCCAGAACGCAGCAGCTAGACTCATCCTGGATCTCCCTCGTCACACCCACACCTCTCCGACCTCAGGAAACTCCACTTTTTCCCGATCCAGAAAAGGAATCTCTGACAGAATATCGACGGACATAATTTCGACCTACAAAACATCAACGCTGGAATATCGAAGGCAAGTATATCGACACCCTCTTTACAAAATGGTAAGTAAAAAAATATTGAAACCAAAATATAGATGTTAAAAATATTGTAATTAAAAATATCGTTTTTTTCTGTAAAAAAAGTAAAATAAAGTAAATAATACTTATAAATAAAATAAACATATTTAAACATATTTCATAATGTTTAAGATTAATACATAATACATATTGAATAATAAAACTTTAATTAAAAATACACATAACATATATATACTTACTTGATACATACTATTAATTATTTTTATTACTTATAAATTATTAAAATATACTATAAATTAAAAAAATATCTACACACATACAATACTAACATAAATAAAAATAAACAATTATATTTAATAATTTTTTTTTTTAATATACTTTCAATATTTTTAAACTTACTTAAATACATTATCTAAAATTATACAAAAAATATTAAATACATAAATAAATAAAACTTTTTAAAGTCCCAAAAAAACTACAGTAATGAAAACATTGGATAGCGTAGAATGTAAAATTACTATTCCCACTCCAGAGAGTGCAACAGTAGGGAAAGCGTTGGATAGCGTAGGGGTAAACATTACTATTCCCACTCCAGAGAGTGCAACAGTAGGGAAACCGTTGGATAGCGGGTGGGTAAAAATTACTATTCCCACTCCAGAGAGTGCAACAATGGGGAAAGCGTTGGATAGCGTAGGGGTAAAAATTACTATTCCCACTCCAGAGAGTGCAACAGTAGGGAAAGCGTTGGATAGCGTAAGGGTAAACATTACTATTCCCACTCCAGAGAGTGCAACAGTAGGGAAAGCTTTGGAAAGCATAGGGGTAAAAATTACTATTCCCACTCCAGAGAATGCAACAGTAGGGAAAGCGTTGGATAGCGTAGGGGTAAAATTACTATTCCAACTCCAGAGAGTGAAACAGCAGGGAAAACGTTGGATAGCGTAGGGGTAAAAATTACTATTCCCACTCCAGAGAGTGCAACAGTAAGGAAAGTGTTGGATAGCGTAGGGGTAAAAATTACTATTCCCACTCCAGAGAGTGCAAAAGTAGGGAAAGCGTTGGATAGCGGGTGGGTAAAATTACTATTCCCAGTCCAGAGAGTGCAACAGTAGGGAAAGCGTTGAATAGCGGGTGGGTAAAAATTACTGTTCTAACTCCAGAGGGTGCAACAGGAGGGAAAACGTTGGATAGCGTAGAATTTAAAAATAACATACTTATAAATAATTTTTATATTTACAATAATGTAATTTTAAAATAAATCTAAATCATTTACAAACACTTAATAATTATTAAAAGCAATTACATTTGCATAATTAACTAACAATAAATTAACAACAAATACCAATAAATATTACTCACCAAATAATAAATATTAAACAATACAACATTTTTCATTACAAAAAAATATTATTTAAAATTAGTTCACATTTAAAAATGATTAAACAATAAAATCATTTTTTATACCAAATACTTTTTATAAAACATTGATTACCAATGAATTACAAATATTTTCCAATTAATAAAAATAATTACCAATTAAAAATATTAATTGCCAATTAACAAAATTATTAACAAATTAAATAATTATTTACCAATTACAAAAATTATTTCCGAATTACAAACATGAATTACCAATTACAAAAATTAAATAACAAATAAAAACATTAATTACCAATTAAAAAAATAAATGATCAATTTAAATATTTAATGGCCAATTAATAATTAATTATGAATAAAATAATTATCCATAACCAAAAAATTATAAATCATTAATTACAATTAAATGACTTCCCACCCAATTCCCCTATAAACCCACAACCTGCTACAGAAATAAAAACAAAAATTCATTAAAATTAATTTATAATTCCTAAAAATTACCAATTAATTTAGTATATTTAAATTACTTCCCACCCTATTCCCCTATAAACCAACAACCCGCTCCGGTACTAAAACATAAAATGTACTTAAAAATAATATCATTAATATATAAAAATAATACACATATAATTTAAAAAAATTAAAATACCTAACAAAAACATATTACACATACATAATTATATACATAAAAATAATACAAATATCGATATTAGTAACATCGAAATCAGTTACATCGATATATATGCTATCGATATTACTAACTTCGATATTACTTACATCGATATAAATAAATTTGATATTACTTACCTTAGGGTCGATATTCTGTCCAACGATATTCTTGACATCGATATTCTGTACCTTCGATATTTCCAACTCGATATTTGTGTAGGTCGACAATTAGGAATCGATACTTAGACTGTGTACCCCAGAAAAGATGCCAGTTCAAGTTCCTCACCCCGCGGTCAAGGTCCTGCATGACTTGGGACCTGCCTACATCAACCACAGACTGAGATTCCACACACCCTTCAGACACCTTTGCTCCGCCTCTATTGCGCTGGCCCACACCTCCGAATAAGGCGCAGCAGATCAGGAGGATGCTCTTTCAGCCAGAACCTTAAACAATCTCCCGAGCACCCCCAACCCCCACTCTTCAGGAGTTCTGAAAGATATTGAAAGCCTACTATTCAACTGAGACCATGGATCCAGCCAGCACCTGCATACCCACACGGGTGATAAGTTAGCTCTCTATAAATCGACTGATCAATTTAGAAGACTTTGGGAGTGTGGCCTACAGGGTGTCCCAGGACAAGAACCGGCTAAAGCAAGTACAGAATCATCTGTCTGTTCTTGTTTGACCCATGTTTTCCGATGGCTTGTCTCAGCCCAGCTCAAATGCAACGAGGACAAGTCAGAGCTACTATTTTATGGCAATTTTCCGGCCAATTTTAGGGAGCTTATTTGGCCGACTGATTTTGCATGTCCTAGCTATCACGGAGGCCCGGCCAAAAACCTGGGGGTCTGGTTTGGACAGGATCTTAAGTTTGAAGCTCATCTAAAAAAACTTACTGCGACCTGTTTTGCGACCCTCAAGTCACTCAAGAGATTCCTTCCACTTCTCCACAGGGAGGCGAAGGAGACTGTTTTGCGTGCTTTGATCCTGTCAAGGCTCCATTATGCCAATGCTCTCTACAGTGGTCTCCCTAAATACATTATAAAGTGAATGCAGATCATTCAGAATGCGGCCGTGCGACTTCTGTTCCATCTTCCACGAAGAACTAGTGCACGTGCCCATCTTCGAGAGCTCCACTGGCTCCCAGTGGCACATCGCATTATGTTCAAATCATTGGTTCTGGCCTTTCGGGCCTTGCATCAGCAAGGCCCACAATACTTGCACAAGAGGTTTACCTTTTACACTCCTCATCGTGCTCTTCGATCGGCCAATCTCCGTCTGATGTCTATGCCCAAAGTCAGATATGCGAGACTGGGTGGTCAGTCAATTTCTGTCCAAACAGCATGGTCCTGGAATGCCCTGCCGCTTTTTCTGAGATCATCAGCTACATTAGCGGGATTTAAGAAAGGACTAAAAACCCATCTTTTTAATCTCAGTATTTAGTTCTCTGTTTGTTTCTTTTTGGATTGGGTCAGCTTAGTGCTTACATATCGCGCCAGGATACTCTGTAGTAGCAGAGCGCGTAATAAAATGTTTTATAACATAACATAACATAACATTCATACGAGTGAAACTAAAGGTGATGGAATTCCTGCAAACAACAAATTGTTGTGAGGAGGTCCGCGCAGGAAGGTTGTAATTAAGTATGATCTATTCAAGCAGGTAACACCTAGTATAACAAGTAGTTAAGCTGTGAAGGGGAGGCCAACCAGGAGCAGCCTGTCTGCTGCTCAGTCCATGCTCAGCTGTCACTTCACCTCTCTGTATCCCAACATCCCGAGGCACATCATGACTCCAAAATTCTATTGTGTTCAGAGCACAGTCACTGGCTGAGCAGGAGGTGTGAAATACATGTCATTACAAATGCAGGATACTACACATCCCCTTTCCTTCCAACAGAAGTGCAAATCCAAATCTAAATAATAACGAGAGTGAACAAAGGACAGATAGCAAGGAAGGAATAACGGAGTGACAGAGAGAACGTCCAGGAAAAGAGAAAACAAAGCAGAGCGAGGAAATAGATGGGAAAAGACAAGGAGGAGAAGGTAAAGTGTAAGTTAGAAAAAAGAAAACCCAACCTCTACAACAACAAAATAGAAAGAAGAAGGCAGTGAGACGCAAGAGAGGAAATAAGAAATGGAGAGAGGCTGATAACAAAGACAACCCAAATGCACTAGAAGTCCAAGACGAGAATGGAGAGAAAAGGTCCCACAAAAACAACATACGCTTGGTGAAACTTGTGTAAAAAGCTGAAGGTGAGAAGACAGAATTGTCTTTAGAGCGGTGCATCACTAAACACTGGAGAGGAAGAGTTTTTCCAACCACTTTCTATTGAAAGCTTCACAGAGCGCTAATCCTTCTATCACATCTGGATGTCCATCAATGGTAATATTCCATCAAATTGATTGCAGAGACAGGAATGTTATCCTGTAGGTGGCAATATGGAAAATTTTGCTAAACTGTAAAGGACTATAGACAAAATGTTCCAAGGCAAAGGAGGCCATTCAATGCCACTGAAAAAGAAATGCAGCAAAGGCAGTTTAAAATACAGGCTCTTTTCCCATGCAAATTTGAAGACAATACGTTGAGGCCACTTGCACTTTTTTTACGACCGAGAAAACAGTCCTGAGCCCATGTCAGTGAAAGGGACTTGATCTACAGCTTGAGGTTCAACGTCATCTTCATAAGTGGGAGCTGGATGGAGGAATTACGGGGCATATTACCAAGGGCCATTATCGCCGCTTTAGCTGGACTTTTTCCCGCTAAAGCGGCGATAATTGTATCGCCCTATTACCAAGCTGTCGCTAACACCGGTTAGCGACAGCTTGTAGGCGATAGCGCGCATTTTGGGGCCCGCTTTGCATGTCAGCGATAATTATCGCTAATGACATGCAAAGAGGGCGTGCCAAAATGTCAGCGACTGAAAATAGTCGCTGCAATCGCTATCGCCTATGATCAACACAGGCGTAGTTTTGTAAATATTTGCGCTAAGCGCGAATATCTCCAAAAGCAAACACCTGCCCTGACCAGTTCTTAGCCATGTTATCCAATGAGAGGTGGATAACATGGCTAAGAGCATTGTCACGGTAATGCCTGAATATCGCTGTATTGACAGCGATATTCAGGCATTTCGCCTATTTTTTATCGCTTCTGAGATAAACCTTGCTAATAGCAAGGTATCTCAGCGATCAAAACAGGTGAAGGGCGGCAATAGAAAGATTCCCGCTAAGCCAACTTAGCGATAATTATCGCTGGTTGTTGGTAATATGCCCCTACATGTGTTGAAGACATGGCAATGTCACCAAAGTCGACTGATGTGTGGAGAAAGACCATGATGGGGAGCATGGAAAAGAACTGAGACGCCACTGGCCGGCCCTGGCCCAGGCACATAGTGAAGGGACAGAGATCAGCACATAATGTTCAGTATGCTGCACACAATGGTTACAAATGGTAAAGGTTATCTTTGAAGTTTTAAAATGAAAATTATCTGTGCATAACCACAGCATATTGTTTAAACAACAGTCTAATCATGAAATCTGAACAATTTAATTGCAATCAGGGCCTATTGTTAGCTCTGCCTGGATGGCTGGCAGAAGCTGAAACAATCTTTGATTGTTATAACCCAAATGTATTTTTATAGATGGCAAAGTCCATTTCATCTGTAATCTGAGATTCTCAGCTACATAGGTAAATACTTTTCTCTTCTGTTTACTACTACAGACAATCAAACATTATATTACAGTACCTTACTTACTGCTTTCAATAAACGTTTTCCAGTTCGAAAAAAATAATGGTTTTCATGTTAACCTTGGTCTACGGAGAAGGACCTTGCTACATTTATTGAAGTTATTTACCATATGTTTTAGTTTAGTGCGTTTTTCTTTCCCTGTCTGTCTTGTCATAAATTTTTCCCTTATGTATGTCTAGTGACTAATGGCCTTATTTATGAGGCCATGAGACAGTTTTGTGCTGCCGTTGCATCACTTTTTTGATGGATCGGTGGCGTAAAACATGCCCCCTGTTGAGCCCTATTTACAAAGTAACTCATCTAAGCAGATGCGTCACTTTGTAAACTGATGCTCTACATTATACCTGCGTCAGGTATAATGTATGCAGGGGGGCGTTCCCATGCAAGTAAGCCCCGTAGAAGTGATGCAGTGAAATCTATGAGATTTCAATGCAGCACTTCCAGGACGCAAATGCGTCAAAACCTTACGCCTGCTTCATGGCAGGTGTAAGGGTGATGCAGTGCTATATCCATATCCCTCCCCCTGCATTGCTGGAGTTGTGTCACGCTTCTGACACAACTCCAGCAATTTGTTATTTTTGCGCCGACAAATAGGTTAGTTTTACTGACGTATCTTTCATTCTTTGCGACATGATGTGTCATACAGTAAATATGGCGCATCAACCATGTTGTATGGAGGGCGCAGTGAAAAGTGACGCAGTAATGTTTTCACACAGCGATGCGTCACTTTTCATAAATGAGGCCCTAAGTCCTTGAGTTGCATGGCTGTCATCAATGCTTGCCTACCCAGCATGGTTTGAATGGATGAATTGTTATTGAATATCAATCAAGGCAGAGGCATGACGTTGGAGTTGTGTAGATTTTTGAGGGAGAAAGAAAACAATCTAGTTTACAGTATATTGTCTGAGGGAATCAAATCTAAAGAACGGCTCATTAAAGCCATTAAAGACACTGAGATACCAAAAAGCCAGGGCGCGGATGTCATAATTCCTGGGCGTATTAATGAAGGTTCATTGACGATTTCTCTTCCCTATCCGCAACCATGAGAACGTTGATGAAAAAATGCCACATTTGTACGGTCTCAACATAAGACGTCAGATTTTGATGGAATCCAAAACAAAATCATCAGTGTCCTTGCTCTCAGACCTTTTGGTGAATGTTGGGAGTGCATGGTTCCAGTGGAGGCCAGTGAGGCGGGGTTAGGATCAGTTCTTATACAGCGTGCTCAGGATGGGGTTCAAGGATATCATTCTTTTGCTTTTGACTCAAGAGCAATAACTGATATAGAAAATAAATATTCTAAAATTGAGAGAGGCCCTTGGTGTACATGGACAGTGGAGCATTTTGAAACTTTCCTTTGGAGGAGATGTTCTATCCTTAGAGCACATCACAAGCCACTTTTGTTCTTAATGACGGGAATGATACTTGAAAGGCCCCTTCAAGGATGATGAGAATTGTAGCTAAACTCTTTGAGTCCAATTTTGATGTTGAGTATGTCAGGGAAGAACAATTTTAGAGCTGTTTATCACAATTACATTGTGCTGCATGTGAGCATGAGGATTTGTTTCTGAAAGATGGTGTGGTTGGGTCTTAACCAAACAGTGGCCCAGAGAAAGTTTGTTATGCAAAGATGTACAAGTCATTTTGGAAGGTCAAAGATGACTTGAAAGTTGAAAGTGGAGAATTGCTCAGAGGGGATATATTTGTTCCACCCGAGAATGTGAGAGGTAAAATTATTGAGACTGCCCACATACGACACTTGGGGGAGAGTCCCACTAAGAAATTCTTTAGATCTATATATTGGTGGCCATTCATCAAGGGGAAGATCGCTAATCATGTGAAGAATTTGCTGCCTGTGAGGTGTCTGCTAAAACCCTTTTTAGTCCCAAATCTCTGTTAGTTCTGACACCATCTTAATGTCACATTGTTGCATTTGGCTTTATTCGTCTTTGGCCCCTATCATCTGTCAACAAAAAATAAAAGATTCATTATCACACCTGCAGATTACTGTTCCATTTCATTTTCATTTCATTTTCATAATCTTTATTTCGATGATTGTTCATCATAAAAGATACAAAAACAGTACATTGATACAATATTAAAAATGATATTACAATATTAAAATTCCCACAGTTAAATATATAAAACTATTTCAATCAAATGCTCAAGTTGGCCACATTCTTAGTAAAATACTTCCTAGTTTCGAAGGGCTAGATTCAAACAATAAAGCCTCCTATTCCAGACAGTGCCCAAGTATTTTGCCACAGCAAACACGATGTTTTCAGCAAGGTCGGTTTTAAGTACCCTGTAAGCCACCAGACACTCAGAGAAGCCTAAGTTTTTGCACAGTGGGACTATCCATTTCTTTCTAGCTCCACTGTACGCTGGGCAGAAGAGGAGGATGTGCATGTCTGTCTCTCTATCCACTCCACACCCAGGGCAGCTACTCTCAGTGGGCTTACTCCATTTGCTTGTAAGGTCACGTGTCGGTAGTGACCCGTGCCTCCACTGCACATAAAGCTTCCTTATAGGAGGCGGATAAATAATGTCTAAGACTGGTTCGAAACAGTAGCAGTCTTTAAAGAGCAGAAAGACTCAGTGCAGGACCCAATATTTTTATTTTGCAGTAGTGTCGCTAATTTATGGTCATTATAGATTTTTGCCAATCGCTTCTTGGGCAACACCGGACAAGTGACCAGAGGGTTAGACCATACAGTATGTAAGCCAAGGCTCTCCAACCCCAATTTAACAAACTTAAGCCAGGGAATTTTACCTGCATTGGGGAGGGAAAGGATCTCTTGCAAGGCCTCCCTATAACTAACTAATTCTGGGGTGGCCCAAATCCTACGCCAGAACATCAGTGGTCTCATAGATAATTCTTCATCTATTGGTCTCAAGCCAAGGTCTAGCCTCAATGGGGTTAAAGGTGTGCTGGGGGGAAGTAACAAGAGCCTCCTGATCATCTTATTCTCCACCTTTAACAGATCTTTACAGGGTAGATGTCCCCACAGTTCGCTACCGTACATTGCAGCACCTCTAGCCTGGATCTTATAAATCTCTAGGGATGGGCCAACGGGTCTCATTGATGACTTGTTCTTTTCTATCATCTTTGAAATCCCACCTACACACTGCACTAATTTGAGGTGCGCTTTTTCTTGTTGTTGGCCCCAGGCTAAGTTTTCATTCAAGGTGACCCCCAAATAATCGAAGGTACGAACCCTTTCGAGTTTGACCGGGCCAATGGCCGGTACGAAACGGGATTTGGGAGTAGGATTAAACACCATATACTTTGTCTTTCCGGTGTTAATTTCCAACCCATGTTCACTGCAAAAATCCACAAACCCGTTGAGGACATGCTGTATCCCCTTTGGGGATTTGGAAAGCAGCAGGGTGTCGTCTGTTCCAATCTGGTGGAATGAAGGCTCAAAACTGAAACTGCTTCTTTTAGGGAGGGCTTTGCAACCTGTAATGCAATGGACATTGATATATAATTTGTTTTTTGTTTTCCAATAGTTTGGGTGAGAAACTCAATAGAATAATTACAGAAGGGGTACAATTTGCCTTTTCCAATAGGCGCGGTGTTAACAAATTCTTACAAGAGATGTTTTGGTCATATCACCGCAACCCTTGCTTTTCAAATGATTTTTATCCTTTTGGCTTAATTAGGACTCTTATTCCTTTTTTGGATTTTAGTCTAATTTGGTTGTTCTAGGAAAGGCAGTGCTTAATTTGAGCCTGTGGTTGCCGGTGCTCGGCACCGTATTGTAATTGTCAACACCACCACTTATGACTGCTGCCACCTGGTGATGCTGCTTGGGTAATTTAACGATGCACAGAACAATAGTTGTTTGTTAAATCAATATACATTAAAAACAACTACTACCTGCCGACTAACTCATCAGTATAGCTTTGTGTACCTCGAACAGTCTGAATTGTCACACATGTAGCAGTGTGATGGTTAGTAGTTATGTTGGTACTGTCATTGGCAGCGCTGGCAGTGGCAAGAGTGGTGCACGCCGCAGTGCCCTTCTGACGAGGGCCCTGGCACTTATTTTAGAAATTGAGCACTGAAGAAAGGAAAATAAGAGGCAGGGGATGAAAATGTCTGTACAGTCAAGTAGTCTCACATTGTGGTTCATTCCGATCATTTATTTGATGGCATCCCGGTGGATGCCGTCTAGTTTAAGAAAATTTGACATGTTGTTGATGGAGCTAATATGGGAAACCAAGAAGAGCACACTAGCTCTCAAGATGTTGTTTTCCAAAGTTCAGATTTGGATATATCTGACCAAGCAGGTCTTTATATCTCAAGGACTTTAGCTACCTTTATTATTGTTTACACTGTTTCATAACAGCAGTGCAGACAACTATGGGTCCTTCTTGAGAATCTGCAAATCTTTTTGTAACTGAAATATCTTGAAAATTAACTTAAAACCTGTGAATACATTTATACCAGTCTTTCAAGTTCCATGCGATTTCAGACATTGTTTTTTTGGAGGATACAGCCAAAACTCAGTGGCGACTTAAAATGGGAAACCTTACTGTTGGTTTGCTGCAAATATCTTCTCCCCATTTATCAATCTGCAAGGGGCTTGAAATTACAAAAATAAGCTGGGCACATCAAGAGACTACCAAATATCATGCAGATTCACCTGACTGTGCCAAATGTATTGCCAAATCAAAAATTGAATTTCCTATGGAGTAGTCTGGTTAACCATAATAAACACTCATACTATAATTACAGAGATGCACACACCATGTGGTTATATATAGGTTGGATGTTATATAGGCAGAGCCGTTTCTGCTAATAATTTTAGTCTTTTGATAATGGGTTTTCTCCAATATAACTGCTAATTCAGAGTTTTTTGTGAGCTACAGAAAAAATACAAGCATTGGCGAATGCAATCGATTTTGGCTATGCAAGATCTTTTGGCTTTGCCAATTTCTTTTAGACATGTTGCAAAGCAGCGCGAGCTAGAGGGGGGCAGGGTGGGAGATAACAGACAGTGAGAGGTTAAACAACAGACAGGAGTAGAAGGGTGGGGTGGTAAAGAATGGACAGAAAGAGAAACGCAGGGGGTGGAAAACAAAGGTTAGCGGAGGAGGTCGAGGTGGGGAACAATAACACTAGGAGAAGGGCGGGAAACAGCAGACAGCTGGAGGGGTGTATTAAAAAACAGACAGTGGGATGAGGACGGGGAGTGTTAAACACCGATAGCGGGAGGAGGGTGGAGGTGGTGAACAATAGATATCGAGAAAGGTCGGGGGAAGAAATAACAATAGCAGGAGGTGGGCCTGGGAGAGCAACATGAGAGAGGGAGCAGTAAAAGTAGGAGGATGGTGGGGGGAGGTAGACGGACTGCAGATATATGCAATCTATAACAGTGTATGTTAAAAAGTAAAAAAAAGAGTCTACGGGAACTTGTGGCCAGTAGAAGGACACTGGCCACAGACGGGAAGCGGTATTTGGTCCATGTTCTATGGCAGATATCCACACAAAGCCCCAGCAGGAAGCGTGAGGTGAGGAGGAAGTTATGACTAGGAAGAAGCAAGGAAGCCAAGTAATGGTAAGTAATGGTAAGTGTCGGGCATGTTTTAAGCCCTGTTTAAGCTTTTTTATTTATTACAAGAGATTTTCCAAGCCCTGTGCAGTCGAAACCTAAAAACTACTTTATGAAATCCTATCCAATCTGACATGCAAAGATATTTCACTTTCTTCTGTGTTTTGTTACTAAAATGAGTGAAAATTGTTTAGGGTTTTTTTTTGTAGTTTCTAAAGTAAAGTCTCTCAATGTCTGTGTGGGAATGAAACTTAAGGTAATGGAAGTCTTAGAATCCCACAGTCATATGAACGGTCATGAAATGTTGTGGCTCCTTGAAGCTGAACATTTTGCCCAATCTGCCATCCTGTGATACTACATGATATCAGTGCACAACTGTGAAATTCGTGGACATTATTGTGGTAAAATGATTCCTGAGTGGGTGAATACGCTGTGAGGTCATTCGCCAGACCAAAGGAGGGTGGCACCAATTCCACAGAATATTTGATGTATTTCTTCACTGGGTCAGCAAGGAAAAGTTAGAGTGAGATGGCTTTAATGTAACTCTTCCAGATATACCTACCTGTAATCATACTGTATTATAGCGTACCATATTGCAGTATTTTGTACTGTACCATACCACACCATACCATACCATACCATATCACACCACATAAAGGTGCACATTCCTTAAAAGCTGTGTTGCAATTGGCTCCACCTGGAGTATGTTGGAGTCTTCATACACCTTTGATTCTCCCAAGTGTGGAGGTTGTAAGATACAAATAGCTAGCCAGGTGTAGGAATGGGAGAGGAGAGGGAAATGGCCATTTAACAATCAAAGCCAAAACCTTTGTCATTGTAATGATTAGCTGTGTGGTAGCAGTAAGTGAGAGTTGCAGTGAGAGTGGCAGTGGATGGCACTGGTTTGAATGGAGGCTTTCAGGGTTGCACATGCAATTGGCTGTCGTTTGGCTGCTGATGTTTCCTCCATCTAGATTCAAGCCTATGATTGGTTGTTTTCATGTCCTTCATGCGCAGGTTAAAGCATGGAACATGGTAGGACTGAACTCTAGATGTAGAGTTATTTTGGTAACTGACATTACATGTATTAATAGAGCTGTTGACCAAGTTGAAGGCATCAGTACAGGGACCACAATGCTCATCGAGAATGGATTCTATAGATACATGTTACATAGATTGATTTACCTCATGGAGCTCGAGCTTTTATTAACTAGAGTTTTGGGAGAGGGGGGATGATTCAGCTCAGCCGCTGTGGCACAGACGACCTCACATATTATCAAAAAGAGGCCTGGCTGAGAAACAAATGATGGACCAGGAGATCCACCCGCTCAGACTGTACCAGGTGCAGATGGGCGAATCCTGAGCACATGCAGTATCAAAGACCGCACATCAAACTATGAATTGCATTTGTTAGTGCAGGACATCCCTTTTGTGGAGATCTGACGTTGTTTGTCTAAAGAATGCACCTAGCATTATATTTGTTTGAAGCTGGGGGTGAACAATCTGGGAGGAAGCAGTGCACATTGCAAGGATTTCACAAATTCCCAGCCGGCAGCCGGTTGAGTGACCGAACAACCATTTATTTATCTGCATCATTGCGGATATGAACTAGCGACGACGAGCCAGACATCTAAGGTCCTTCTGTATGGAACTAAAGGACTTATATTGTTCGTATGTACTTGTACTGTTCCTTACAGGCCACCCACCGTCCTTTTCCAATTAGCACTGACCATGGCGACAAGCGTCATACTATTTTGCTTTCGTCACGAATTGCAACAGGTGCAGTCGGTGGATGCCGTGCTCTTGCAGATGAAAGACTAGGCTCCAAACTAGCTAGTATTTCTATTTCTTTTTGTAGGACATGACTGCTTGACGAGATCTGCGGTTGCCTAAGAACACACGCTTGTCAGAAGGCAAAGGGTAAACAATCTGAGAAGGTATTGTGTGAATTGTGGGTATTTCAGGATTCCCTCCGCAGATTGATGTCTGACCACAAAATTGTTTGATACTCTCTTAGCGTTGCTTTGTTTTTGCTGGCGTCGATTCATCTCTGTATGGACAGTGCGGTTTGGGGGAGCGTTCAACAGGCAGAGGCTTGCTGGCGAGAGGCCTTCGGAGTCTCTGAAGTCCCATAGAGCAAACAGCGGGTTTAGAAAGCATCACTAAAAGAGCCAGAGCTGGAAAATGATCAACTGGGAATGGAAACGAAGTGTAAAATTCCTTAGTCTGAACAGCATTTTACACTCATTTTAGTAAGAGGATTGTTACTCTACAAAAATTCACATGTATTCCTCAGTCTAATGTTTTTCAAAGGAAAGTATAAGTAGCCTCACCATTTTTATGTCATTAAAACCTTGAAAGGATGAGAGCTGTGCAACAGACAGGGACATGTGATTAGGTGAGCGGGGTTCATGATATAAGTGTTTAAGTGTGGTAATGCCATGGGCAAAAAACCATTACTACTTACCAATAAACTTCTTTACCCTGAATCAAGTCCACGTCATCCTAGTTGTATAGAGGGAGGCGGCCCCGCCCCCAGACAGGCAGCTTTACATGCTAGTCCTTTTCTTTGGTATGTCTTGACCTTCACCTTTTATGTGAACAACACTAGAAATGGGCTTTGGCTCCACCCACATATTGGGAGCCAGGAGTACATGTTTTGATTGGGCAGAAGTTCGGTGCTTCCAAAAAAAGTGCTTGTCCTCCACTTAGCTGTGGTCATTTTGTTTATTTATCCAGCTGCCTGAGGTTAAACTATCAGGGACACATGCATGGCAATGTATTGTTACTAAAGTGTTTTAGATAACTAGACAATGTATGCTGTTTTTCTCTGGCAGCAGGACAGATGGAAGGAGTGCAGCCATTAACCTACATGGATTTGTCGGTCTGGATTGACAGTGTATTCATAAGCATGAACAATTAGCATTACCAATGCTTCTTTTTGTGTTCCCCCCCGCCACCCCCGCCCCCGCCGCTCCCCCCCATACAAAAGGACTCCTTCCCCCTCCCACCTCCTGAAAGTAACAAGTATGGTCTCTGTGGTGCAACAGAAGGAAGGGGAGGAGTGATGTTGACTGGGACGAAGAGGACCTTATTCGGGATAAGAAGTTTTTTAAAAACATTTTACACAGGAACAAACATAAACAACGAAAAATACATGCCAGCTTCCTGTCTCAATGCGTACAGTTAACAGCTTCGCAGTGAGCTAAATAATCCCAGTGAGTGTTCATTCATAATCCCTGAGCATATAAATTAGACAGTGTCCCATCCATGTATGCATTTTGCTGCTCTCTGTGGCATCCATCTCCCTGAGTTGTGTTCCAGGGCTCCCTGGCCCCAGTAAAGAAGGGATGGAGATGCAGGGGGAAGGACTTTTGAAAAGAAAAAGGGGGAAATACAAAGAAAGATTCACAATAAACCAGAGGGGGAGAGGGGAAAGCAGTTTCTCTCTGGTTCATGCCAAGGTGAGTTTTTCCAGCAATAGCTAGACATCCAGCTGGCTATGGACATGCGGGGTGTCCTATACATATTATCCGTGCATGCGCTGCTGCGCTATCATCAGTATGCGGGGAGGTAGAGTCTAAAGAGGTGTGCAATGGCGCCCATATATCTTTAGGACGTGCCTGTGCAGGCATCAAGTCCCAGGACTCGAACAGATGATTATGACAGAACGCAGCGTCCTGCAACCACTTTGTTATCTTCGAACTACACCTGCGACCCCAACAGATGACCACCGCCTCTTCGCCAGGAGCAATAGCATGGCCACCAGTTTCCTATGCTCAACTACTATTCCACGTGCACAGCCCAGCAAGGCCACCAGGGGGGAACAGTCCACTGCAGCGCCAACCAGCTAGCCACCTCTGGGCACTCCCAAGCCAGGTGCAGGAAGGAGGCCTCCAGGGCCCAACTGCGCACACATCTTGCATCCTCACTCAAACCGGCCCTATGTAACCAGGGGTCCTGTACAGTCTGTGGGGAAACTTGAAATGAATAATTTGCAGCCTATAATTGGGCGACATTTCTTTCGTGTGCGCACAACAGTACGCCCTAGCAGGCCTCCCAGGATCTCCTCCCACTTATGCTGTGCCCGGGGTGAGCATATATGAGATGTACGCTACATACCAGAGTAGAGTCGAGTGATAAGCTTATGTGGTGAGAGGTTCACCAGGAATTCCTCCAGTAAATGTAAATGTAAATTGATACTTGCATAGCGCACTACTCACCCGCAAGGGTCTCAAGGCGCTTGTACGAATACCACTGTGGAACCCATCCTGGCTTTCCCTGTGAGGCGTCCACTCTTGGGCACCCCCAAGGTGGAGGCCAGGCATCCTTAGCGTTGTGGGGGCCGTTGTGGAGATTAAGCAAGCTATTGCCCAGAGTTGCAGAGTGGGTCTCCATGATTGGAATAGGCACCGAGGCGAGAATTATCAGGTCCGCAGAATTTTGAGCCCAAGACCCGCCGAGGCAGGGAATTGAACCCTGGTCCCGGGCTAGACCTCTGCATCAGGGTCTGCCGCTCTAACCATTGAGCCACACTTCTCCACCAGTACTAGAAATGTTGGTGGTGCAATGGGAAATGATTAATACAGTGTACGCAGCGCTGCTCTCAATTGATAGTATGTGAACCTGTCCAACATTCCTGCATGATCGTCGCCCGGCGCTTCGTCTATGGTGGCAAATACCCCATTGCGGAATGCCTGCCCCAAAGTGTGAAGTTGAAGCTGCTGCAGTCTTTGACTCACCCCCGCCTCTGCAGTGAAGAGCAGTTCCGGATGTCTAATGAGTGGGATAGAGGGGGCGAATGTCTGTTCCAGACACGCTGTATGCCTAAGTTCTCACTATGCCGATACCATGCAGCCCACGGTGTCCACTCTGTCGCGTGGTCTCCTTGATGGTCCAAATAGTGCCATGTGTAATGGAGTTGGAGACAGACCTATCGCTTTCCGGGGCAGGGTGAGCCTTAAGAGGATAGGGAACACCTAATGATAAGCGTAATTGTGCTTGAGCACAGTTATAATAAAGCTCCATATCTGGAGGCGCCAACCCGTCCTGCTCAAATGGTAGCATCAAGACTTCCCATGCTACCCAGGGATGTCTGCCCACCCAAGCCAGCGTAATCAAATTGGATCAGAGTCGGTGCCTAAATGCAGCAGTGAGGGGGAGCGTCAGGTCAGCAAAGGTATATAAGAGCTTGCGGGAGGACTACCATCTTGGCGATGGGCAAACGCCTCACCAGGGAGAGAGGGAGTGCTTTCCATCTGTCCAGTCTACTCTCCAGCCACTCCATGAGCTTGCCGAAGTTGTAGCTCCAGAGTTCGTCTACATTCCTACTCAGCCAGATTCCCAATTATTTCAGTGGGGAATTCGCCCACTGAAGTGGGAACTCCGACTGAAAGGGGTTGGTGGCCTGAGAAAGTGGGAAGATGATTGACTTTTTTTCCAATTTATGGATACACCCGATACTCCCCCAAAGCGGACTACCTCCCAGATGAGCGGGTCTAAATTCTCGGCTGGGTGCTGTACATAGAGGGTCACATCATCTGCATACATTGAGACTAATACCACCCTGGGAGTAAAGTCAAGACCTCGCTGGGCGTGATGCTGTTGGAGCCGGGCCGCGAGCAGCTCCGTTGCCACCGCAAATAGCAGGGTGGAAAAGGGACATCTCTGCCGTGTACTTCGGGCCACCGGGATAGCAGAGGTGACCGGACCATTGACTCCCAACCTAGCAGTCGGGGCTGAGTACAATAAGGCAATTTTTTGAAGGAAGAGGGGGCTGATACCGATACGGGAAAATAGTGCAAACATGTAAGGCCACTCAAAGATATCGAAGGCTTTGGCTGCCTCCAAAAACACAGCCCCAGCAGGAAGAGAGCCATCAAATATCTGCATGGTCGCAAAGAAGGTGCGCAGGTTGTGAGATGTGCACTCCTCTGTGAACAAGGGAGACATCCTGAAGTTGCCACAGCAAACGGGCCCATTGGTGCCTATACTCTACAGCTCGCGACTACCGCCAACGCCTAGCTTTGGTGAACCAAACACTTTGCACTACAGCGACCGCCTGCGACGAACCGGTAACATGAGATCTGGACTTCGCAATACAGCAGTGACAACCTGCGGTGAACGCCAATGCGAAGCTCCAGCATTGACCGTCTGCAACTTCTGACTGAATCTTTGTGCTACAGCAATGGACATATGCAACACTAGGCCTGCTCTTTGCACTACAGTGATGACCATCCGCAATGCTCTGCCTGCACTTTGTGGCCTCCTCCACCACAAACTGGACTCTTTGAGCCAGACTTTGAGATGGTAATTTTGTCAGCAGGACTAACCTGGTCCTTGTATCTGGCCCACGCTCCATCACTGTCGGCCTGATTTTGCAACTTTCTTCTGGTCTAGCATGACCATATGACCATGAGTGGCACTTTGTGATTTTAGTCACTATACTTACCTAAAACTTTGAATTTGCATATATAACCCCAGTTCTAATGATTGCATTTTTGTCTTTCTCGTACACTTTTATTTATAAAAATGTACACTATTGTTCTAAATTGGTGTGGGATTTTTCTTTTGTTGTGTTTTCTTTTTTTACTGATTGTATGCTGCATAAATGATGTACACATTGCCTCTAAATTAAGCCTTGCTTTTTTTTTTGCCAAGCTATCAGAGGATTAAGAACAGGTTCATTTAGTGACTTTTGTAGTTCACCTGGCGAGGATCATGGTTGTTGCCTGAGTGAGACTTCAACCCCACCTCAACCAATAATCCAATTTCTTATATTGCCTTAATGTTTATCTTTATTATATTAACCCCTTCGGTGCTGATGACGGCTCCCGGTCGTCATCAGTTACGGTGGGTGTGTGCTGATGACGGCCGGGAGCCGTCATGACCACGCCCGCGATCGGAATGTGCCGCACAGGCTCAGAATTCCGGCCGCGGCAGAGGGGTTAACAACTCATATTGTGTGCACTGGATTAGGATTTTAGTTTTAAAGACACATTTTAAAATGAACGTCCTGTTTTCTAGTGATCTTTTCGAGTGATCTTGAATGTGCTATTCGTTTATGTCCTGCCTGGCATTCCTGCCCCCTGCTTCCAGAGGATAAACCATGCCCTTGCTAGACCATCACTTTCATTGTGCTCAACCCTACAGCCGTTTTTCACCCATTGAGGAGTGGTGTGACACATGCCCCAGCAATGCCTGTCAAAATATCTTCTATAGAAATATTATCTGGCATAACTATTATATCCAAAATATGATTTACAAAAACAGTGTACCATTGGGTGTAGATTTTCTATTTCTAACAGGGCCAGACTGGCTGTAGTGGGCACCGAGCATTTTCCCGGGAACCTGGAAGGGCGGGGCGGTTTTCAAGCACTGGGGGCCAGTTTGTTACTGGGGGTCGGTTTTGCAGCAGTGCTGCAAAATTGGCCCCCTGTAACAAAAGCGGCAACAGTGCTGCTTCTTGCTAGTTTACCTCCCAAAACATCTGCCCATACACTACCTCAGCTAGACCTGAGTAACTAGTTCTGATCCACAAAATTAGCAGGAAAATAAATAGGAAGCAAAAGTTGCCTGTGTAGCAATTGCCAAGAAGGCCATTGCCAAACCCTCCTGATACACACTAGAATCACGTGACCCCTCCAATGCAGTTTGCTGTCAGGGGAAGATCAGGGTGGTCAGAGAGTGGAGTGTACCACACCTCGAACCATGCATTCCTGACAGGCATGTTTAAAGAGTTTTCCCCCCTCCACCTGGCTTGAGAATTGCAGCCTGAGTCCTGGAGAAGTTTTTGTTCTTGAACAGAGGACGTGTGAAATTATGGCACAAAATCAGCCAGTTGAAAGGTGATGCGATTAGATTCCCTTGTGTAATATGTTTTGAACCCGGACGCCCACTGATAGTATTCATGAGCAGCAACTGCTACACCAGGACTGCCATTTGGAATCCCTGGTTCTGCTCTTGCAAACCCTGGTGTGAAGGGACAAGAAGGCATCAGTAAGAACAAAATGTAAACTGGTTTCTAAAATCCCTTGCTTTCTGTGATTTCCACTCCTTCCTTTCCCTGTAACACCTCAGAAGAAAACAGCATGCTGTTGAGGGGGTAAGGGTGGAACAAGAGGTCAAGTCTGTGCATGATGTCACTTCTTTGACCCGAGGCACTTTGGTGAATAGACATCCCTGAATTCACAGCTTTTGTTTTAATTTTGCTGCCATAGACCCCTGAAGTCATATACCCTTCCTTGTCACGTGTTCTGCTCAGAACCAATCATGGCACTGGTGGGATGGGGGGGGGGGAGGCGGGATCGTGCCACGTGCTGGGAGAGGGGAGGACTTGATAGGGAGTGATGCATTGGCCATAGGGCCACATGACGTCACGCGTCACACAGGGAGAACACCAAACCTGCCACTCTCCCTGCTACATTAAGGTTAAGGGAGAATGTTAGTTGGAGGTGTTATGATAGTCTGTGTATTGCTTGTTTACGCAGTTTAGGTGTTGGTGCTACAGAGAAAAGCGGGGAAAGGGTGAACCAGAGAGAAGAGCAAAGGAAAAGTGGAGGAAGTGAGAAGGAGTTAGGGAGCCTGGAAAGAGATGACGATTCAAGGTGATGGGCCTAGTCCAAGGGTGGGCAGGCATCACAAACAAATGTTGGATGCTTAAACGAGGATTGCCAAGACACAAGTTTATCTGAACAGATAGTTGGGCTATTGTCAAGGATTGTGCCGTGGGAGAGTGGGAAGTTGGGGTGGTAATATTTTAGGGTCAGGGATAAAACAATGTGGGTTAAATGAAGGAGTTTTAGGGGTCCGAGCTTACTCCCAGTAAAGCGACCTTCTGCACTCTAACCAAAACTAGTGGTGTGTTCATTCCTTCCAACTGTAGCATTGCACTCACTTTATATATATTCAATTACAGCCCAGAGCGGTGAAACAAGAATGGATTGCGTGCTCTTTAGTCACGCCATGGTGGTTTCGCGTCAACACAATTTGCACGGCTCACGAACAGTTCAGTTCTGGGCTGGGTTTTCCCAAGTCCCTCAGTGACTGTGGGCAGGTTCTGCAAGCCATGGAACGTCACTTTGAGTGAGGCAAAGTCTGTCGGAGTCTGTCCAGGGCAGGAGCTGACGAGGCCTGGTCCAAGTGAGTCAAAAATCACAAAGCAGTGATGTCTAGACAAGACCCGCATGGCAATGAACTACAGGCAAGCTTAGATGAGGTGAGAAATCCGAAACACGCCATGGAAGAGGGACGTTAAACTCTTCCAAGTATTTGTAAACACCAAATTATCTCAGGCCGGTCCTGTTTTTTCCCCAGGGATAGGAATTTACTCTTTCTCTAAATGTATATAACTTGCGCTAATGAGCAGAGATAACACCCTGCTTGCATGCACAACCTTTCAAGAGGTCTCGGCCGCCTGCAGCCATACATTCCTCCTCCACTAATAACCAGGCGTGTCTGGGGCCCGGGTGACAAGATCAAGACACACCCAGAGTTCAATTGCAACTTACAGCTCAGTTTTAAAAAGATTCGTTCTAAAAGTTCAAAAAACGCATTTCAAGATTCAAAAGCTCAACATCAACAAAAGCCCTGATACCTGCGCAGCAGCCACGAGTTACGCACCATTTCTCTCAAAGCAATAGAGAAACTGTAATAAATTTTTTTCTTTTGATTAATAGTGTCTCAGTAGGAGTCAAAATACTAACAACATAAAAGTTTGTCGCCTATAACTTTGATATTAAAGAAAAATATCCATGCTAGGTCGAAAAACACAAACTTCTGACAGACGTCTATCTTGCTGACTCTTTCTGAATGGTGTAGTCAATGTCTCACTGTCGTGTGATTTGTCCTTGCACGCTATCTTCTAGTTATGACCTTCAGGTGGTTGTGTAGGGAAAACAGTCAGAACAATGGCACAGGTGCAATAAAGCTTTTTAACACTCACCCAAACCTGTAAAACGCGGAATTCACAAGCAAAATCACCTAGGAAAAAAAAACAAGGTGAGATCATGTTTTTTCTCCAGAGCAATTTCATCACTTGATGATTCAGAGCCACTTGGGAACGAGAAGCTTATGGTTTTTAAAGGTTCAAGCCAGCGCTCCTATCATGAAGACTTCCTACTTGATGGTTCTTAGCAGGTGTTAGATCACCAGCAGGCAACAGCCACCAAGAGTCCACACCAGCCCATGTAAGCAACCAGGAACTCACTCCACTCACAAATATGCTTGAATGACCTAGAGGGTGTTTGTGCCAACTCACCAGCAAGCAGGGACCACCAGGATGCAACACTAGCTCATCAGACATCAGACATCTAATCCAGTCCAACAAGGTCTGCAGCAGACCATCAAGGATCTGTTAAAGCTCACCAGCAGTTTTGACTAGGCCACACTTGTCAATTGTGCTAACCAAAAACCCAATTCATCCCAACTTGAACCTGAACAGCCCAGTGGGCCTTGCAAGTTTACCAGGAGCCCACACCAGTCCACATTGCACACCAGGAGCCGAATGCAGTCCAATTGCAACCTACTGAACACCGGCCGGAATTGCATTAGTTCTCCAGAAAAGCACCCACGCCTACTAGTAGCAAGTAGCAGCCTAGCAGGTGCTTGCGCAATCCCCCCAACAGAACAAAATGCTCCTTATGGATTCCACGCTAGCCCAGCACCACTTTCAAGCACTCACCAGTCGCACAGGAGAAGTATACATTACCACCCTAGCCTGGACTTACAACCGCTATTACACACAGGGAGCACTTATCCTGTTTGCCCCACGCGCCGTGCAAAAACAGGAAAAGTGTTCCCTATTATAGTGAATGGTCTGCCCCAGAACAGTCGCAAACCTGTGCTGCCCTGGGGCAGTGCATTCAAGTGAAATATGGAGCGGCTGCTTGAAAGCTGCTCCGTATTTCACTATGCAGGCGGGAACCCACCTGCACTTTAAAGAGGGATTAAAGATCCCTTAGCAGGTAGGTGCAGCGAGTGAGGGATGTGTAGGTGTCTATAATATCCTCTTCCCCCCCCTCCAGAGGGCTTCCATCAGGGGCGCAATGATAGTGCACCACATTTTAGTGGCACAATCTCAGTAGGCCTCCTGACAGCTTCTGCGTCCATAATACGGTGCGGGCGTAGAGGTAGAGAGATTCCCTCTTTTGTATTGACCTGACGCCAACCCATGCAAATGAGAGAATGCCCTCTTGAGATAAGTCTCTTTGAAAAGGCACTTGAGTATTTAAGACCGGGGATCATAAAAAAGAGATGCGACTCTGAGTGCCATCTTGAAATAACTGATGCAAACATTACTTTACAGGACAAGGAAGGGATCCTTCTTTCTCCCTTGTTTGTTGTTACTTTTAAATATTGTGAGGTTTCGAATCGTGTTGCAGACAAAAGTCTTCCTCTCTCACTTACAAACACTGTGATGTTTAAAACTATTAGGCAACATGTTTACATCTTTAAATTATTATGTTTTATTACCACATGTAAAGCACTCGATTGCCAAGCGGCTTCATGGCACTGAGACAGTAAATACAAAAAGATGCAGAGTGAATGAAGACCTCCAGGCACCCATTGATAAAGAAGAATCGTTCTGACAGCCTTTCCAAGGCCACAAAATACTTTCTTTTTGGGAGCTCTAGCAGCAGGTTGTTCTAGAGCATGGGAGGGAGATACCAAAGCAATCCATGGAACAGAGAGCCGAAGGAGAGGGCTGAGTGCACAGAGCGCTCAGTGATGTATTGCTGAAGAGAGATTATTTGTCTTCTGTCCCCAGTAGTTTTTATCAGGCAGACAGCGGCGTGAGTACAGCAAGCAGCAGCAGAATAGGACGCCACATCCTAGCTGCCAGGCACAGTGTGTGTAGAGATATATGTTTGCTCAGTTTGAGAGACAGTTCTTTTTTTAAAAAAAACTAAAACAAATATGCAGCAGATGGGGGATAAACTTGCGAGTGTGATAAATTAATATTATGCAGAAAAGGCCCCAGTCTTGGAATTGCATTTTCGTCTTAGTACGTGGAACCAGCAATAAACCCACTGTTATGACTGGAGGCACTTCAATTGTAAAGACAAATTATAGTTGTTTGGGGAGCACCCCCATGCTGCTAAGAGTGCTACACACAGGCCATTAAAAGACTATATAAATACTATTATCATAATATACTAAGTTGCTCTTGATAGGAAGGCAAGCTAGTACTCTTCTGAGGGTACAAGGTTCCTATTGTCTGGGTGGTGTAGATCTGTGCCTGTGGCTAAGAGAGTCACTGGTGTTTTGTGGAAATAGTTGTGATTGATCAACTCTACAGTGTGAATGAGTGTGCTGACATTTGCCATAAAAAGAATGTGATTGTGTGTTACATCTGCGCCCAGACGTTATTGGAGGATGCAAGTTTTCAGGAAAAGGTGTTCACCATCAGGTAACATGTTGCTAGACGAGACACTCAGTGGGTGGTTAAGCATCCTAGCCACATAGACCGCAGTAGCATTTTCATGCTGAAGTCCACCCGGGCAAGAATGGCGATGATGGGACTGCAGTGTTCCGGGCAGTCCAAAGGAGGTCAAGCTTGTGCTTTTTCATGTGCCAATCAAATGCCATCCATATTAGAAAGGGGTATAGACATGTCTTATAAATTGTCCTTTCCAAATGGTGTTCTGTTCAGAGAATTCTATCTGAGGTTCCAAATCCAAGATCAAGGATGTCCCTGCTGGGGGCGTGAACGAGCTGGCAGCGAAGATGGCCGCTAGCGAGTAAAGCTCCGGGGCAAAGCAGTCCTAAATACACAATTTCCCCTATCTCATTCATCCATCCGGCCCCTTACACTAGCGAAACCTGATGGCCGCTTTTGGCCGCCATAAGTGTGGCAGGGTATGCTCAGACGTGAGTCCCTTGCTCACTTTGCCACTGGATTCAAGCAAGCCGGGCTGAAGACGGCTGAAATGCCAGAAACCGGTCCTCGGAAGCTTGTTTCCGGTCCAGGGAAAACATGGCTTGGCAGTTCGGGCTGGACTGTTCCCATGAGGCACAGGGTCAGACTGATTTGCATATAGCCATGTCTGAACTGGGGTGGCAGAGTGGGCTAAAGAACGGTGATGGATTAAACCCAGATATTTTAACTGGGTGTGAGTGTTTGATTGATTCAGATGCTCCGTCCATCACCACCCCCTTTTGTACCGCGGAGGCGATGAGGCAGGCAGCGACCTGAGGGTTGAATACGGGCGCACTACAGCGGCCGAGATCTGCCGTGCCTGAGGAGCTGTTGGTCAGACCAGCCCTGAGGTGATCAGTGGCCCCGGGCACGGTGTACGGCTCTCGCCCGGCGGGGCCTGGGCTCTACATTAGACCACGACTCTGCGGAACTGGTGAGTTGGGCGCTTATTCTTTGCTCCCCCTGCTGTCCCTGGTTGACCGTGGTGACCGGGCTGGCCAACCTGCCCCCGTCGCTTTGGCGCCCTTTGGCTGTATAGGGATAGGTCCCTCTGGCCTCGTCTGCTGGGGGTCGGGCGCTGGCCTGGCGCTGTAAAGGCCGTAGCAAGGGTGGGTACGGGAGTGCGCGCGGCGGCCTTCCGACATCGACCTCATTTGAATGCGGGAGCTCCCGGGATGCCTGGAGGTTGTGCGCAGCTCGCACGGACTCGGAGATGCCGTGGCCCCTCTCGCAGTGAGTGCTCGCTGCAATTCTGCCTGTGGCAGCAACCGGGGGCCTGTGGTGGTGTGCAGCTCCTCCACCAGCTAAGGGGGCTTCCTCTGCTGCACCCCGCCTGCCCTGCGACATCCTCTCATGAAGCAACAACCTCCATTCTAGCTGGGAGTAACGAGTTCCTTTATACTTGGCATTATCTGAGACATTACATCAATAAATAGGCTCTGCCCGAACAGTGCACTCATCCTTCGTGCTGTGGGGCCTGACAGCTGTTCAGATAAGGGTTATCATAGGGAGCTGGGCACCAAACATCACTGCCTCGCTCCTGCTATCCCCTCTTCGCATTCCGCCACTCTGCATCCACGGTATGGGACCCCAAACAGCGTACCCTGCCTTTTGAACCGATGGGCAACAGCACAACATCACAAAGTGTAAACATGGCTGAAAAGGGCGCGGGTGCGGCGCCGCCTGAGGCCCCTGAGACGTTAGTTGCATCCTTGTTACTGGAAATGAAGGATGGTTTTAAGGCATTGGACTCCCGTTTTGATTCCCTAGACCATACAATCGCAGCATTGGGCACCAAGGTACAGGGCCAGAATAGACGTCTGGATATGTCGGAGACGCGAGTGTCCGACCTGGAGGATGGGGCAGCACAATCCATGAAGTTTTTGGAGAGGGCGGAGTGTCTACTCAAGTATAAAGAATGAGGATGTGGAGGCGCGTGGGCGTTGCAACAACATTCGCATAATGGGAGTTCCAGAGACGACGTCAACTGGCTGACTGGACCTCTTTGTGGACAAGCTGCTTGCAGATTTGTTTGGTAATGAAGCATTCACACCTAGCTTTGTTGTTGAGATGGTTCACAGGTCCTTGGGCCTTCAGCCTAATCCGGACCTCCCCCTCAGACCCATCCATAGCGCGCCGGTTGAATTTCAGGAATCGGGACACGGCACTCCGAATGGCGCGGGAGCGAGGAACAATTGAATGGCAGGGGTTCAAACTGGCATTCTTTCCAGACTTCACTACAATGGTGCAGGAGGCATGACGTAAATTCCTGGGGGTCAAGGCTATGCTGCGAAATCATGGACTCAAATACGGCATGCTGTACCCGGCGAGATTGAAGGTGGACGTGGGCAGCAGATCCAGAATATTCGACACCCCCACGGAGGCTCAGGAATTTTGCCGCACGGACAAGCTACGTAGGACACAAAACTCGACAGGAAGTGCGCTTGCTTCCCCACATCATAGGCTCTTGTGACAGAGTGGACCTGTTCTCGAACACTGGTGCTGAGTGAGGGGGCATTGCATAATCTTATGTGATCTACATGGTTTAATTGGGAATTTGTGATGTTTGATTAGATGTTTCATATTGTTTTGACATTGGCCGGCTAGATCTTGAGCTGCCACTCCCCTTTGGTGTATCCGCACGATTGGTTTCTTATCCTCATGGCCCACTTATTGGACCACATCCAGTTGCGCAGCGATCACTATGATCACAGAACGAGTTATTGTGACAAGGGCTGATAGGTGGCTGGGTGGTGTGTGGAAGTATTTGGGCAAGTTTGTTAACCACGTATGTTTCACCTTACGCACTATTTTCGCATTGCTTACTATATTGTTGATGCATTACAGTTATGACAGGACTGGGTAGTGTACAGGGACCTTCCTCCCTTACCCTAATGACTTGAAATGTCCGAGGCCTTAACAATACTCGAAAATTACGCCAGGTGATTCATTACCTTCTACGACACAAAGTTGACATAATATACCTGCAGGAGACGCACTAACCCCCCACTGACTCTGCTCAATTTGGCGCCAGCTGGGGCACACATACATATTTTGCCAACTATAGTAATTGTGCTAAAGGCACGGCTATATTGATTCACAAGAGAATACCCTTCACTCTTACTGATGTCACAAGTGACCCGACGGGTAGATTTGTGTTAGTCACAGGATCCTTGTATGGCCATAAAGTCACCCTGCTGAATGTATATGCCTCTAACATTGATGACCTAGACTTTTTTCATGACCTGGATTCCCAGACTGCGAAACATAACCCACAGGCGATGCTGCTAGGGGGGACCTCAATTTATTATTAGACCCAACGCTGGATAGTTCCTCTAACACTCCAGACGCTAAACCTCGAGCAAGGAGGGCCCTTAAGGCGCTCAGTGGAAGCTACTCACTGTTAGACGTCTGGCGACAGCGCAACTCCACTCTCACCAGCTACACTCATTTCTCAGGACCCCACGGTGAAGTAATCAGGGTTCCCAAGGCCTACATGCTCCGAAGATAACCCACTTACACTCAAGAACTGTTGGCACGGAAACTGTAAAAGGCAAAGAACAAGTTTATTAGGACCCCATGGGGTGGTGGTACACTCAAACAACACCCTTCGGTAATGCAAGAGGTATCACACCGAACACCGGTGTGACCCCGATTTATATACAGTTTTAGGGCAATAAAAGATAGGCGGCACAAAGTAGAACACATTTAGGTACATATATGGTCATGTTTTGGAATGCAGCCAGCTCATTGGAGGGGGGTACAACTCCGCTGGTCAGTTTGGCGCACATTCCTAAAGGCTTACTGGTCAGTTGGGACTGCGCATGTGCACGCTTGACCAGTACTAAAAATAGCCTGTTGCTGGGCAGACTGAAGTGGTCAGTGGTACGGACAATGGACTAAAGGGCACGCCGGCCACGAGGCCGCTTATGGTCTAAGATGGCTGCCGCAACATTCAAAATGGCGTTTTCATATATAGCCAAGTTAAGGAGGACAACGTGTAGTTTCAGCTAATCGCTAACGTGGCCATGCCAATTACGACAGACGACCCTTTTAGCGTTTAGCTGAATCTACCTCATAGGTAACATAATCAGGATGTTCGTCCTCGATGTCTATTAACATTATTTGGGTTACTTCTTTATGAAGCATCATTTTGTCATGAGCAAGAACTCGTCTTGATGGTATGCAAGCTGATAGGCACATAGAACATAAGGCCGGGCCACATTGAATACATAGGCATATAAAAAACATTGCTCCCACGATTATACATAGAATCGTCAACAGTTTCCAGCCCCAAGTAGTAAGCATGGTCCAGAACCATCCTGAAAGTGTCCAAGTTCCATTGTCCGGATGTATCTCAGCTGCGATCTTGTGGAGCTTGGATATGGCATCATAAACAGATGGAGAATTGTCCGGTACGTATACACAACAGCTGCTTCCGATAATTCTGCATGCCCCCCCACGGTCAGCCAAAACTACATCCAGCACCATCCTATTTTGGAGCGTAACAATTCTAGAAATCTGTAATTCCTCAGTGATGTTTCCCAGGGCAATGGCAGTGTCATTCGCTACAGCCTCGACAACACGTGTCAGTCGTCTTATCTTCCGACTGTTCAATGCAGCCCCCACAAAGGAAAATAGTCCCAAATTAAAGTCCACATACTGTTGCAAGGCAGTGTCGGTCTGGTCTATGTCATCCAGAACAACAGTCCGCTTAACCCTATTCAGGACAAAATCATGATACAAGGTATAATCATTGTGATACATTGGTGGGGCAATGAATACAGGAGGTAGCACAAACGATACGTAGCATGTGCCCAACCATCCCAATGGAAGCTGATGGTAACCCTTCGTGCCACAAATAAAATACGTGTTTCGTGATGCTACAAATGAGATGCCATTCGGACTGTCGAAAGTGAGAGTAGTGTTACATTCACTTTTCCCCACTGCAATCAAACCTTTATTCCTAATACACAAATCGGCTTTAGTAGAAATGACATTAATGACATGTGCGCTAGACACATTAATATTTCTTTGGTTGCTGTACACACGCGGGGCAGACACGTTGTCAGGCCTGTACTCTTCCCATTCGAATCGAGTACCCTCAGCCCGTGGAAACCCATCCTTGTCATGGGAGCATACTTTATTCAAACGGAAAAGCACCCCCCCTTTCGTTGGCCATCTCAAAGTAAAGAGGAGGGTGTACCAGGCGTTGCATGATCCATTATGCGAAAACGGGAGTGGAATGAGTGGGGTACCCCCTCTCTTCTGGTGCCCCGGCAACATCCCACACACCCAGCAATTCGAGGTATTAGTCATATTATGTGTGTGATGAAGAATCTGAATGAAACTGTTATTCAGGTAAGTTTGCCGATGTCGCTCTTCATGGTAGGGCAATGTAAAGTGAAAATGTTCAGATGGAGCCGGGGTAGTCGGCAGCAAATGTTCTCGTACAGGCACCACAAGTTCAACTACCCAGGCTATTACAGCTATCACCACAATAGTCAAAACAAAGAGAATGGCACCTAATATTCGTTTATCTCGTGCTGCCGTTGATGCCATAGTTCAGGAATGTTTGTGCAAAGTCTCAAATAATACAAATTGTTCACAGAGTCTCAGATACACGTACGTGTATACCTAAAAAAGAGAAAAATGCGGTGCTGAACTCCGAGGTAGCCGTTGTTTTCTTCTCTGGGCCAAGACGGGTGTCGCTACACTGGCAGAACTGATCCTCCCCCCCTTGGAATTCCCGGTTTCCGTTTCACAAACCTGGAGCGGTAACCAACCAGTCACATAGAAAAACAAAAATCTTCTTATCGAGGATGCAGGTTGTAGTGCTCTCGTCCGGCAACAGCGTGGTCCGGGAAGGCTCCCTCAACTTCGGCCGACATCACAGCTGGGCTCTTTTCTTTCTCCAAAATCTCCTTGTAGTCCGTCAGCACAGCAGGAGTCACTAGATCCGGAGAAACACGGCGGCAGTGTGTCGAATGCACCCACCGCTTCCTGTTGGTCACTCGTACAGCGGTTCGGGTTGCAAGGAGGACCTGTTCGGGGCCCTTCCACCTGGGCTCCAGACTGCTCGCTCTCTCAAACGACCGGATCATCACGTGGTCACCAGGGCGGAGATCATGGCCCTCTCCAGTAGAGTTGTCAGGGAGCGCTTCTCGAACCTGTTGATGAATAGAAAGCAAATCATTTGTTAATCGTGCCAAATAGTCGTTCATCATAACACAAGGCACATCATGTATTAATCGCGGCTTAGGCACCCCCCAGATATTCATGGGGCGCCCAAACACCACCTCGTAGGGTGTAAGGCCAGTTTGTGAATGGGGTACTGATCTAAGAGAGAGCAGTGCTAGCGGCAAAGCGTCTGGCCACTTCAACGATGTAGACGCCACAATTTTGGCCAGCTTAAGTTTCAACGTAGCATTGTACCGCTCAACCAGACCTGCCGACTGAGGGTGGAATACAGCGTGGAACTTCTGCTGAATCCCTAACCCCTTCAGTACATACTCCACAATCTTTCCAACAAAATGAGGCCCATTATCACTCCACAGAAATTTACAAACTCCAAAGCGAGGAAAAAATTCCTTAAGCAACACCTTAGCTGTTGTCAAAGCCGTACTGTCTTTCGTGGGGAAAGCCTCAACCCATTTGCTAAAGGCACATACCACCACTAGGACGTACTTCAGGTTATTGCAACGCTCGAGTTGGATGTAATCCATTTGGAGTACCTCAAAGGGTGCAGAAGGTGGAACGAACCCTCCTTTCGGAGTATGGGTCCCCTTTCCAGGATTGTGTTGTAAACAAACCAGGCAGGTCTGCACTACTCTCTTCGCAGTATTAGCAATCTCAGGATGCTCCCAAACTCGTGTTAACAGCCGAGTGATTGCAAGAGCTCCGACATGTGCCAGTCCATGCGTCATCTGGACCATCGCCTGCAAGTAAGCCGCAGGCAATTTCCATTTCTCCATGTCTTTGCTTCTCCAACAACCCTCGTCATCTAGTACCCCATCTGCTGCCCATGCCGCAAGTTCAGTTTCAGTAGCTGATTTTTGAATGTCCAATATTTCTGCTCTAGCATCACTCCATCGCTCAGCCTGCGATTGTATCACATACAGGGGGGAGCTAGTTCGGGACATAGCCGTTTGTCTCGCTATGCTGTCTGCAAAGGCATTTCCTTGACCCACTTTATCCGTGATCTTTTTGTGGGCACTGCATTTTACTATCGCTACTTTCTTTGGGCCAAGCAACGCGTTTAGGAGGTCACGCACTAGCTCTCCGTGCATAATGTGTTCTCCATGAGATGTCAAAAACCCACGCTCTCTCCAGAGTAGCCCGAAGTCATGTGCTACTCCGAAGGCGTATCGGCTGTCTGTGTATATGTTCACACATAGGCCAACACTCAACTCGCAGGCTCTTGTTAAGGCTATCAGCTCTGCTGCCTGAGCCGATTTCTGTGGTATCCTAGCTGTTTCTACCACTGTCTTAAGTGTCGTGATCGCATAGGCTGCGGAAGTCGTACCATCTGGCAGCCTTAAACACGATCCATCAACCCACAGTTCCCCATCCACATCTGGAAGTGGCACATCCTGTAAGTCGACACGACCCTTTGTCTGTTCCTCGGTCAGGAAAACACAATCGTGATGTTTTTCTTCCTGACCCTCCTCGGCCGGATAGGGCAATAAAGTGGCAGGGTTCAAAGTAGCGCATCTTTTCAGTGTAATATGTGGCGCCAAAAGTGTCAGCTCATATCCTGTTAGCCGTGCACTCGTGAGGTATTGGGTCTTTGTTTGGTTTAGCAGAGCATCTACTGCGTGAGGAACTAACACCAGCAGTTTGTGCGATAACACTATTCCCTCACTCTGTCGTATGGCTACTGCCGTTGCTGCTACCGCTCGAAAACCCCCAGGCAACCCCCGTGCTACAGGATCAAGAATGGCAGAGAAGTATGCACATGGTCTCTGCTTATCCCCGTGTAGTTGCACTAACACTGACAACGCGCACCCATCATTCTCGTGCACGTACAGTGTGAAAAGTTTCGTGTAATCTGGTGTGCCTAACACGGGTGCGGAACAAAGGGCCTGCCTCAACTGTTCAAAAGCCTTCTGACATTCATCTGTCCATTCTAAGGGCATTGGTGCAGCTTTGGACAATAACGCTAGCAAGGGTTTTATGATATGTGAAAAACCCATGATCCACTGTCTACAAAAGGATGTCAACCCTATGAAGGCACGTACATCTCTCTGCGTGCGAGGGACAGGTGTGTCGAGAATTGCCTGAATCCGGTCAGATGTTAATGCACGCCCCTCCTTAGACAACAGATGACCGAGATAGGTCACCTGAGGTCTACAGTATTGAAGCTTTTTCTTCGAAACCTTATGATTGTTCTGTGCCAAAAAGGAAAGCAACGCAAGTGTACTTTCTTCACATAGTGCATAAGAGTCAGCAGCAAGCAGAAGGTCATCCACGTACTGGATGAGAGCAACGCCAGACTGCAATTTAAAAGAATCTAGCTGCCTTTTCAGAGCCTGGCTGTAGATGCTAGGGCTTTCAGTATAACCTTGGGGAACACGACAAAATCTATACGATTTATTATTTAACGTGAAGCCAAACAAATATCTGCTATCAGGATGGACAGGGATGGAAAAGAACGCATTTTTCAAATCTATTACACTAAACGTTGTGGCCGTTGGTGGAACCAACGTAAGCAAGGTCGTGATATCAGACACCACCGGGTATTGGGGAATGACAATTTTGTTGATCTCTCGCAAGTCAATAATAAAGCGATAGACTTTGTCGTCAGTATCTCTCTTAAGGATCGGAAGAATAGGACTGTTGCAAACATTGTAAGGGACCTCCTCCACGACCCCTGCAGAAATTAAATCCTGAACAATATGTGTCAATGCAATTTCACCTTCTCTAGAAATCTTATACTGTGGCACTCGTGGTAGAGGGGCCCCCTCCTTAACAGTAATGTGTATTGGTGGAATACGCATCTCTCCCACATCCGTATCTGAGGTCGCCCATAACGTATGCGGTAGAGAGGCCAAAGCGGGAAAATCTAAAATAGCATAAAACCTGTCGGGGTCAGGATAATTGTCATTCAGGATAACCCGCACTCCCTCAGGAGCGCACCGTATCGTTGCTCGAAAATATTTAAGCAAATCAATACCCAGGATATTATCTGGTGTATGGGGTGATAACAAAAATTGACCAAAACTGAAATATTTGTCAAGACATAGTGCAAGGGGCTTTGACAATGGGCTAGGGGAGGGTGTGCCATCAAACCCTACGCATGTAATCATTTCGCCAGACAGGGGAGCCCTCGGAACCAAGTTTTTCGACAAAGCGCTACGTGTAGCTCCTGTGTCGACTAGAAATTGATCAGTAGAACCCAGAATACCCGCTGTTACATATGGACCCTGCTGATCTACCGGCACTTCAACTGATTCCTCACCCCATCCTACGCAGTCCTATGCATGCACATAATCCTGGTGCTCCACATTCTCACCCTCCGAAATCTGATATTGATTTTGTCTATCAAACGTGTTTCGCTCATCCTGGCCACGGCCTCTCGCTCCCGTATAACCTCCTCTCGACCTACCACCTCCTCGACCACGCTGACTACGCTGCTCACGAAGTACCTGACAATCATCAGCCCAATGCCCAAACTCCTTACAATAAGCACACTGATCCTCCGCTATATCCGTACGACCATATGACGTATTCCCACCACCTCGTCTACCTCTATCATTCCCTCTACCCTGTGTTCCCCGAACCTGCGCCAACATCACCTTCGTTTTCAATTCCTTCGCCTTTTTCTCAACACTTTCTTTAGCCTCCAATTCCTCCAATTCCTGCCGCTCATAATACTGAGCCATAGTTAACAAAGACGCAGGGGTCGCCGTGGCCCAGGAACTTTCACTCGATTTCAATCTTTTTGCAATCTCCGGTAGGAGATTAGCCACATACTTATCTACAAACAAATGCCGACCCGTATCGTCTGTTAAAGATTGACCACTGTAATCATGGAATGCCTCCTCGAAGCGTGTAAAGAAATCTGAAACCGTTTCATCGGGTTTCTGTTTGCACGAAGTTAACATAGTCCAATCGATCTTTTTAGAGGGAACAAGCGTCTTTAATTTAATCAAGATAGCTGCCGGAAGATCTAAAATTAACTGACAAGGCTTACACGCTGGTTCCCTATCTAAATCTGCAGCATTTATTTCTTTCCATGTGCCCCCCAATATTGTTTCATCATTATTTTTACGAATTTGTCTCCACATATCAGGTGGTAGAATTAGCCCAAAGAACAAATCTATATCAACAAGAGTCATCACACAAGACGAAATAGCCCCTTCCACCCCTTCATAAAATGCCGCCGGATTTTTCCGAAGATCAGGTAGAGAATTTTTCAATGCCATAACATCTGCTCTATTCCAAGGCGTGTATACCCAGTTATATACAAAATACCCTTTCGCATCCTTTGACGATTTATCATCATCTGTACCTTCCCCTTTAGGTGGAACATACAAGGGCGCGGCTTCACGCATAGGCATAACATGCAATGCAAAACTCTTATCTGAACCCCGGAGAGAACACTCCTTAATCTGCCCGTTATTCTCCAATTCGGACTCCTTTTGCCTCCTTTTCCGCTCCTCCCGCAATCTGGTTGTCTCGTCTCGCAGCCGGATCAGTTGCTTGAATAGGTCGTCAACATCTGCAAGATCAAATACACCTTTAACCAAATTCTCACGATGCACTGACAACGATTTAGGCTCTAACGTGTCTGAAAGTTCACGATACGCGGCAACAACTTCATCCGCCAAACTAGACAAAAAATACATTAATTCAAGATCCGACCACGCCCTTTTCTCCGCAAGCAACTCATCCTGAGAAACACATTTCTTATTCACTTTACGAGCCCAACTGCGTAAATGTGCGGACCTCTCCGCAGTAAACCTGAGAGCAGATACACCCTTCTGGTCCGACTTATCATGTCCATCATCCTCCGAATCTGCAGCTGGTGCCGTCGGTGAAACATACGGAGGCGGTGACCGATCTAGCAATGAAAAATCATCAATTTCATTATTAAGGACAGGATAAAGCGGTCGGCGAATAGGAAATTGACCAGTCGTTTGCAATTTACGTTCCCGTTCCTCCCTCTCTTTCTTCTCCTGAGCCTCCTTTTCCTCAAGCTGTAAAGCCTTATCCCGAGCAGCCTTGCGCTGCTCTTTGTCCGCCAAGGCAACTTCACGCTTCATACGCTCACGCACCGCTTTCTCCCACATTCGCACACAATCAAACATGTTTTGTCTAGACCTGCGTTGAAACAAACATTGCTCCACAAACTGTACTTTTCGTAACTCGAACGACCCATGTAGTGGCCATTGCAATTCAGGATCAGCCTTTGTATACTTATGCCATAATTTGCTGTACATAATAGGGGGAAGGCCGAATTTTATGTACATCTCGCGATTTGGTGTTCCTTCTGGGGGAGCCGGCTGTGCTTCCGCTAACCTAATTGTGGTACCATTTCCAAGACAGCACATCCCTCGGAGTGTGCTGAAAACAGGCATGTTCAAAAAGTATCACAAAAGCGTGACACCGTACAAAATGGCACTTACAGTACTTCACACAAATGTGCCGCTCAGAAGAAAAAAACAAAATTAGAGAAACATCTCTACATGCCTGCCTATGTGAAGTGCACTACACATATAAGTTCAAAGATCACAAAGTCACAATGTTAGCTAACTCAAATCAAAACGTAGATCGTAGGACTTCGGCAAGCGTCCGAGGACTACCTTACCGATCACAAATCATAGAACTTCAGTAAGCGTCCGAAGACTACCTTACCGAACACAAATCTTACCCAATTCTCAAATGTCCAGATTCCAACTGCCAAGGTCTTGTAATCAAATCAGCCAAACGGCACTTTCCCAGCAACACAGACACTCGAAAACTCAGTCGGAGACCGGCGCCACCTGGAAGGTCAGATCGGAAGGAAAGGAAGAAACACCGTGGGAGCCAAGACTCGGGTCACTCAGTGGCAGCGCGCGTCCATGGCGAGTTTCCAAGCCTTCGTCACGACCTCTCCTTCGGGCATCCGAGTCGCCGATGAGTCCCTGGTCGTGGTCGCCAATTTGAAGTAATCAGGGTTCCCAAGGCCTACATGCTCCGAAGATAACCCACTTACACTCAAGAACTGTTGGCACGGAAACTGTAAAAGGCAAAGAACAAGTTTATTAGGACCCCATGGGGTGGTGGTACACTCAAACAACACCCTTCGGTAATGCAAGAGGTATCACACCGAACACCGGTGTGACCCCGATTTATATACAGTTTTAGGGCAATAAAAGATAGGCGGCACAAAGTAGAACACATTTAGGTACATATATGGTCATGTTTTGGAATGCAGCCAGCTCATTGGAGGGGGGTACAACTCCGCTGGTCAGTTTGGCGCACATTCCTAAAGGCTTACTGGTCAGTTGGGACTGCGCATGTGCACGCTTGACCAGTACTAAAAATAGCCTGTTGCTGGGCAGACTGAAGTGGTCAGTGGTACGGACAACGGACTAAAGGGCACGCCGGCCACGAGGCCGCTTATGGTCTAAGATGGCTGCCGCAACATTCAAAATGGCGTTTTCATATATAGCCAAGTTAAGGAGGACAACGTGTAGTTTCAGCTAATCGCTAACGCGGCCATGCCAATTACGACAACGGCACATGGTCACGCATAGGTTACTGGCACCTTTCTCCTTGCGTTGCGGACTGGTTCAGTTCCCTTGACACCTTCCCCAGCACATATTCGGACCACTCCCCTGTGACCCTGCATTTACTGATCCCACGTCCAGAAGGATATGAAAGGCAGTGGAGGTTCCCCAGTAGAGCTCTCCTAGATGACGTGTTTAAGGCAGAGGTAAGTGAGGCAATGGAGGATTATTTTGAGATAAACACCGGCTCTGTGGACACAGCAGCTGTTCTTTGGGAGGGTTTCAAAGCTGTCATTATGGGGGTATGCATATCTAAACAATCCGGAGGGCTCCGAGATCTCCGCAACACGTTGACCCGCATAGAACAAGATATTTCCAGGCTAGACACGCATCTCTCCTCCCTTTCTAATCCAAAAGACCAAGCAGAAAGACTCGCTCTACTGACAGAATATAGAGACACGGCAGACAGAGAGATACTGTACATGGGAAAATACCAGACAGCGCGCAGGTATGGCGAGGGCGAACGTCCTGGTAGAGTGCTGGCACAAATGCTGAGACCCCCTTACAGCAAGTCCTACATTACTGAAATACATGCGGCATCCGGGGACACGCTATCAAGCACCTTGGCCATCCGAGATGAGTTTGTGGACTATTACACCACGCTATACTCCTCGCGAGCTGACTCTGATCTAGCAGCCCAGACCGCCGATCTAGATGAGGTCGGGCTGGTGTTCCTGGAGAAGTATATGTTTGATTTTATGGCGGAACCCATTTCAGTTACAGATGTGGAATTAGCCATAGATACATTACGTATCTTAAGCCCCGGGGCTAGATGGTTTCACTGGAGACTTTTATAAGGAATTTAAGGTCATATTAGCCCCTCAATTAATTGTGTTTATGCTGAGGCACTGGAGAAGCAAATTCTCCGCCCCACGTTGCGGGATGCAGTAATCATACTCCTGCCGAAACCTGGCAAAGACCACAAACAGTGCGGTTCATATCGACCACTGTCGCTGCTGAACCTGAACTACAAAATCCTAGCCAAAGTATTGGCCAATAAGCTTTCCCAACTAATGCAGTATATTATTTCTCCGATGCAGTCTAGTTTTGTTGCCCGGCGCTCCACGTCCCTGAATCTCCGCACGTTGTTTACCGTACTGCACAGAATACAGCCCAAGGTCCCAGCTGCTGCGGTGCTCTTAGACGCCGAGAAGGCGTTTGACTCCTTGGAGTGGCTTTTTCTAGTGGAGGTGATGCAACGCATGGGCCTGCCTTATGGCTTTATCTCTACGGTATCCTTGTTATATAGACTTCTCCTGCACGGTACTCTGTCCAGGCCATTTGGGCTGTATCGTGGGACCAGACAGGACTGCCCCCTCTCCCCGCTGCTCTTTATCCTATCCTTTGACCCTCTGGTCAGACATCTACAGGAACGCCATTTACATAGGGGACTACAGTTTAAGACAGGCCCCTTACTTGCTTCTTTATACGCCGATGATACCATTCCTTACGTCTGAGAGCCGCATATCAACCTTTACCCGCTTATTCGAGAAATCATTCGCTTTGGCTGATATTCGGGGCTTAACATAAATTGGCACAAATCAATTATATTTCCGCTTACAAGAAGCACTATCCAATGGGAATGTGAGTTCCCTCTAGAATGGTGCCAGGATTCGGTAAAGTATCTTGGCATACATACACACCTGGACACCACTCAGATCACTAGATGGAATTATAGGCAAACTTTTCAGAATTTGGAAGAACAGGTCGAACGATGGCTACGGTTGCCTTTGTCGTTGGCTGGTTGAGTTGCCATTTTGAAAATGGTGGTGCTCCCTAAATTTTTATACCTTTTTAATAACATTCTGATCCCCTATCTGAAGGATTTTTCCGCACCTTGCAGACACTTCTGACCAGACTGGTGTGGGGTGGTAGGAGACCGCGCATTCGCTGGACTACAATGACATTGCCATACGACCAGGGAGGTTTCAACGTGCCGAACTTCCATCTCTATTACTTGATTGTGCAGTGGCGTTACGCGTTCGCTGGATTCCACCCTGATGCACGCATTCCCTTTCCAAGACCACAGGCAGACCTGGTACTCCCTGACAAATTATGCAATATACTTCCCACGGGTCTGTCACGTGACAAACATAACATACAGGCGGTGTCCACAACTGCGTGGGCGTGGAAAAGGCTGAAAACGCGTACGGGTGCCCCACATCTCTACTCCTCTGCTTTGCCCTTACCCAACGCCAGATGGTTCCCAATTACGGGGGAAAGACTAGTGCAGAATACATTGACTACACTAGACATCACAAAGGTGGGTGATCTATTCCCAGGGGGACATGTGTTCTCGCTAGACGAAGATGGTAGGTTCACTGATTGCAGCTTCATGACAAGATTCCTACTGAACCGCATGAAGTCTACACTGCGCGCTTCCTTTCCCACATACCCGGCTGAGCCTGATTCCTTCCCCCCACTTACACTGGTATTGGAGAGTCCCGGCGCGGCACACACCTCATTTCTAAAATGTATAGGACCTGTGCCGAATTGTTGCCATAGGACTATTCCAGCCTTAGACAGGCCTGGGAAGCTGACACTGGGTGCACTATTACAGACGAGCAGTGGGCCAAATGCTGTGACGCCACCAAGGATATTTCACTTAATAGTCGTCATAAGAGGTTACATTTTAAATTTCTCTGTCGCACTTACTTTACCCCAGCATTGGCACACAGGATAGACGCTGAACGCCTGCACACTTGCTTGAAATGCAATGAACCACATGCCGATTTTATACATCTAGTATGGTCCTGCCCCCGCTTGAAGCCTTTCTGGTCGGAGGTGCACGTGATCCTGGGTAAGATAATTGGACTGCCAGTGGCTCCCATTCCTGAGATAGCCTTGTTAGGATACACTGTACAGATAGCAAAGAAAGTCAGGAAGCTTGCATCGTTGGGGCTGTTGTTAGCCAAGTGGGAGGTGGCCTTACATTGGGGCAGGAAATCTCCTCCTAAACTACAGGACTGGTTGGGGAGCCTGACACACTGCAACACCAATGCTGAAATATACGCTGGCATTATGTCACAACCACAGGACATTTGAGGGCCGCTGAGGTCCTACTTTGAGAAGGCCAGACTGTCCTCTGACTCGCAGGTGGAGGCAGGGGTGGTTCCTGAAGAGGTGGGTTGAGAGGCGGTTGGTTCCCTTCTTTGTGCCATGGCCTGTCTTTAAGATTCAGTGGGTTTACACATGCTATGTTTCATTGCTATTTATGGGAGGTGTCATTAGCCTGGAGCCTTATTCTGAGAGGGTTGTTGATGGATGGGTGGAGAAAGAGGGGGGGGGGTGATGTATCCTGATATTGCTTTAGACCATGATGTAAGAACACTATGACGATAATAACTGTGTATGTACCTGTCAGATAGGACCTGATAGATATGCAAGTTTACGGTTTGTAATGCAGTGGAGAAGTGTGGCTCAATGGTTAGAGTGGCAGACCCTAATGCAGAGGTCTGGCCCGGGACCAGGGTTCAATTCCCCGCCTCGGCGGGTCTTGGGCACAAAAATTCCATGGACCTGATAATTCTCGCCTCGGTGCCTATTCCAATCATAGAGTCCCACTCTGCAACTCTGGGCAATAGCTTGTTTAATCTCCACAACGGCCCCCACAATGCTAAAGGAAGCCTGGCCTCCACCTTGGAGGTGCCCAGGAGTGGACGCCTCACAGGGAAAGCCAGGATGGGTTCCACAGCGGTATTCGTACAAACGCCTTGAGACCCTTGCGGGTGAGTAGTGCGCTATACAAGTATCAATTTACATTTTTTACATTTACAATGTTACTCTATCTTTATAATTTGAAAATAAAATATTTTTTAGAAAAAGATGTCCCTGCTGGAAATGTCAGCTTATGTTTCAATCATCAATAAGATGAAATTTATGAGGGATGGGCGCATCACAGCATATTGGCGCTCTTATTTTACATTGCATTGTGTGACCCCTTCCTACTATCGTTATCCTGATTTTTGCTTCTTGCAGGATTTTCTTCTGGATGTTGATGCTTGACTCGTTCCTTTCCTATAGGCAGGGGGAGCCTTCTGCCTTGCTATTAACTTTTGTATCAATCTTTCTTTTCAACCAAGAGCTACAAGAATGTCAAGGAGTTTTTTTTTACCCTTTGTGTTTTTTTCTTCTAATTCGTACCGTGATAAGGAGACACAACACCTCTGACGTATTTATTTATTTATTTATAACTAAGAAGTGCATGGGGGCACCATGGCTAGTGTGAGGAATCGCCTTTCCCTCAGACAGTCAAGAAGGAAACAAAAAAGGCCCTTTTAGCATCCCTTACTTGACACTGTATTTAGGAGTGTTCTTGAGGGAGCCAGCCTCCCTCAAGTTTGGTCTCACGAAGGCTGGTTTCCACTATGATATCCTTGTCGCCTACATGAGAGCTATTGACTTTGGTAATGCTTTTTAGACATGTTCTACACCAGTTTGGTTGCTGTTCAGCATGGCTAAATATTAGTAGCATGGGGTGGGGTAGATTGTAGTAAAGTGGAGTGAGATAGACTTGGACTGCGTGGAGGGGGTAGTTTAGTTTAGAGTAGCATGGAGTGGGTTAGATAGGGGTAGTATGGAGTGGGGTAGATTGGTGTAGGGTAGAGTGGGGTAGATTGTAGTTAGGTTCAGTGAGGTAGACTGGAATGGTGTAGAGTGGAGTAGATTGAGAGCAGAAGAGTGGGGTGGATGAGTGAGGTAGATTGTAGTGGGGTAGATTGCAGTGGGTAGATTGGAGAGGGGAGGGGTGGATTGGAGTGGAGTGGAGTAGATTGGTGTGGAATGAGGTGGGGTAGATTGGAGTGGAGTTGGGTGGATTGGTGGTAGATAGGAGTGCGGTAGATTGGTATAGAGTGAAGAGGTATGTTGGGTGGCTTGGAATGGGGTAGATTGGGAAAATATGGAGAGGATTGGATTGGGGTAGGGTGGGGCAGTTTGGACTAGAGTGGGGTAGACTGGGTAATTAGCATAGGTTAGATTGGAATGGAGTGGGGTAGGTTGGAGTGGGGTATATTGGAGTGGAGCAGGGTATTTGGAATGGGGTAGATTGGATGGGTTACAGTACGGTACATTGAAATGGAGTGGGGTGGATTGGGGTAGAATTGAGTTAGGTAGACTGAGGTAGATTGGAGTGGGGTATTTTGAAGTGGGGTTGGTTGGAGTGGTTTGGGGTAGGGTGGAGTGGAGTAGAGTGGAGTGGAGTAGATTGGGGGAGGTTGATTGGGATAGACTGGAGTGGGGTGATTGGGGTGTAGTAAGGTAGATTGGAGTGGTATGTGGTAGATTACAGTGGGCTAGATTTAGTCAGAGTGGGTTTGATTCGGTGGATTGGAGTAGGTAGAGTGGAGTGGGGTAGAGTGGAGTAGGGTATACTGGAGAGCAGTAGAGTGGGGTAGGTTGGAATGGAGTATAGTGGCGTGTAGATTAAGGTGGAGGGCTGTACATTGGGGTGGAGTAGATTGGGTGGATTAGATTATGGTAGACTGGAATGTTAGATTGGACTGGGGTAGATTGAGGTGAAGTGGAGTGGGGTAGATTGGGTTGGAGAAGATTGGAGTGGAGTGGGGTAGGATGGAGTGGAGTGGCAAGCTGTGTCCATAGAGTGTCTTACAGTTGAGTGTCATGGAGTGGCATTGCACTTTGTTGAAAGGCATAGAGTACAGCAGAGTGTTGTAGAGAGGAGTCATGTAAAGTGGAGTGGCGTAGAGTGGACTATACATTGTGTGATAGCGCACTGGCCTTACGGACAACATATTTCCAGTTGAAAATGCATAGACATTCTGTTTTATCGCGCACAAATGATAATGTATGGAAATGGCATCACCCACTGTATTGATTTGTTTCAATCGTATTAAAATATTTGTTCCACCATCCTTCGTTTCTAAGTATCTCATTCTGATGTATTTTGAAATATCAGCACAGTTCATTTTTGATGTGTGCTAGAAAAGGTAATGTCCTACAGCATGGGTACTCAGCAGGATGGGTTGCTACATGAATCCGCTCACTTTGAAGTCAGCTAAAGAAAAGTAAACACCAAGGCCCTAATTTCAGATGTTGGTGGGACGAGCATCCAACAGACATTGTAGTGAAAACGGGACCACCGGCAAGAAGTCGGCGGTCCCACTTCCGCTATTATGATGCAACACCTTCACGGCCCCAGTCTACATTGCAGAGGCTGCCGAGGGACTGGGTCCCTGCTTGGGGCCCCAAAATCCGTTTCTGTCTCTCTTTCTATGGCAGTTGACTGCAGACCGAAAGGGACATTGTAATCCTTACAGCAGTGCCTGGGCCTACAGGGTCCTTACAGCAGCGGTCCTTCCGCATGCTGCCTCCCAACGCCGCATCATAATGCAGTGGGCAGAACGCAGGGGCAGCTGTCGGTCGATCTGAGGCCCCAAGTTCCCTCGGAATACAAAAATAGCCTGATATATGACCTCTTTCTTTGAATTCACAGCAAATGAGACAAGATAAGAACACAATTTAAAGGTCTGTTTACAGGTAGTGAGCACTGAAGAGGATACAGTAAACAAGGAATGCTCACGGGAGAGACAAATTCAAGCTGCGCTACGTAAATCAACTAGAAAATGACAGTGCCAGCTAGACAAGATGCACTCTGTAGAGTAGCTAAAAAAACGAAACAAAATAAGTCACAAAAGGGCCAGCAGTGTAAGGACACAAGTACTTGGGAAATACTCCAGGGAAGGGTCACATACAAGAAGAGGGACGTGTCGAACACAGAGGTGGCCAGCAGAACGCAAGAAACGGAGAGTGACTTTGAAGCCCATCAATTATAAGTAATGGGGTGGCTCCAAGCCCACTAATAGTAAAGAAAATGTCTCAAAGAGAGTCTATGCAAGCCCTAAAAACGATTGTTCTCCTGCAGGACCAGCGGTCCCCAGGCTTCAATGGGCAGTCACTAAGACAGCATTGGGAATCACATTGCATAAACAGCAAAGGCTATCTTTCCCCTGCCCTTAAGAGTGAAGCCCTTCCTGCCAGGAGTCATAAGAACTCCGGACCACACACTTCTTTGGTCTCACTTTCATAGTGGGAGCGCACTAGTTACTGTCATTCTCAAAAGTCCTCTTACACCCCTAATGTGTACTCTTTGTGCTGCTCATCTCCTTAATTGCTACACAAACAAATGAGGGACAGAATGCTGAATGAATCAAACATTTACCCCCAGTCAAGAGATCTGTGTTAAATCCATTGTTCTTTTGCTCACCATGCCAACCCAGTTTAGACCCAGCCATATGCAAATCAGTCTTCACCCTGTGCCTCATGGGAAAAGTCCAGACCGAACTGCCAAGCCAGGGCCTCCATGGACCGGAGACACGCATCCTGGGACCAGTTTCAGGGTAGGTCACTCTTCATCAGCCAGGCTAGCTTGAATCCAGTGGCACAGAGAGCAAGGGACCCACGTCTGGGCATAGCCATCTCAAATAGGGCAAAAACTGCTACGCAAACAAATGATGGATGGAATACTGAATGAATCATACATTCGTGCCCCGTCAATAGATTTGGGTTAAATCCATTGTTCTTTTGCTCACCATGCCACCCCAGTTTAGACCCAGCCATATGCAAATCAGTCTTAACCCTGTGCCTCATGGGATCAGTCTAGACCAAACTGCCAAGCCAAGTCCTCCCTGGACCGTAAACAAGCATCCTGGGACCGGTTTCAGGGTATGTCACCCTTCATCAGCCAGGCTGGCTTGAATTCAGTGGCACAGTAAGTAAGGGACCCACGTCTGAGCATACAATTCCATTCTCATCTCCTTAAAGCACTACAAAAATATTACACAAACTCCCAAAGAAATATTCTGGTTTACTATTCATGACCACACCACCCTACAACATGCTGGTTAAACCAAGTAGCTAATAACTGTGGCATTATACTTCACCTGCGAAGATTAGGCTTTTTGGGGTAACTGAGACCAGTGCCGCACAACAGAACAAGTATTCTAAAATTAAAATTGTGTCATTAGGAAAACATAAACTGTCTAGCCTCCTCAAGCATCCTTGTGGTTTGAAATCCATCCCGCCTTCAATTCAGAAAAGACCTAAAGACCCTGCTCTTCAAGAAATAAGTTGATGCTAAGTAGCCCTGATTTACAGCACTTTTGAAAAGAAATCCCTTTTCCACTTCCTTTATTGTGTTTTCTTCACCTACTCTCATCCGTCCCTGCAGACTTCACAACTTTTCTACTGTTACATTTTCCTGCATCCATTTTGGTCTCTATGTACATGGATGTAGGAGTGTTGCTGTCTGTGTGCACTGACGTATGCAATTGTTACTGTCTCTGTGAAGTTTGTCAGTATGTAGGGAATTATAAAAATGCCAAACCTGTTGGCTCTGTCAGTGTTAGTTTACAAAGGGGATAACTCTAACCACACACTAGATTCATGAAGAACAGTATGACGATATATCCCATTTGGCATTTTAACTCTATTGTACCTGCCATAGCCATGTCTTCCAATGATAAAGCAGATATTTCCAAGACTAAATGGTGGGGATAAGGCACTCAGACTAAACTGCTGGCAGTTTTAATGTACTCCATTAGGTTTTCAATGGGGGTGTAGTAATATGAGGGTTATGAGTTGCAGGCTGGTGGCAGTGTTCCTCCTGGAAGATAGTGCAGGATGGGTGTTCAAGGAAGAATGGGGTATCAATGACCAACAAAGTGGTACTACGCTGTCTCCATTCTAGATGCATGAGTGTGTTATATTCTGATTTACAATGTATTTCCCTTTTAACCTACCCTGTACATATTTCCCTTTTAATAGAATCTTTGTTCTTTGTTGCACATGCACACTGTCCATGAGATTCCATTTGGAATTGTTATGATCTAAAAGGTTTAACTTGGACTGATTTCTTGGAGGTTGGAAGTACTGTGCTGCAGCTTATTAAATCCTGGATTTATCTGAATATACTTGGATTTCCTCCTTATTTACTACAAAATTGGCGACGAGGGTGACCAGTACCTACTACTTCTACATCAGCAGCACAGGCGTGGTACAACTATTTTGAAGAATTTTTGGGATATTTTACTGTTTTAAATTTTCAAAGTTTCATAAAGGATTTACTTTCCAGAAGCTTATGGATTTTGGAGTGTGACCTGTAAGGATTGGAAGTTAAATCTCATTTTACCTCCGTTTATGCTTCAATAGCTATATTATTGGAACTGCATGATTTTCACTGAATCTGAACTGAACTGAACTGCTGGACTTCACTGAAACTACAATCGCTACAATCGCTGTGAGTCTTTGCATTTTGTGGAAATTACGATCGCTGTGAATCTTTGCTGCGAAAACCTACGATTTTTAACAAATACATCGTTTTTCATCAGTGTTTACCTTCGAAAAAGACACGCGAACGAAGTCTTCAGTTGATGCTTCCATGCGCCGCCGTGTTAGAGCGAGCTGTAACCATGGAAACAAATGAAGCCACATGCAACGCATGACGTAATGCGTAACGTGTAAGTGGCGGCCATATTTGTTTACCTTTGGAAGCGTACTAGCGCTGCCGCCGAGCATTGCGCATTTTCCTGAAGCTGTTGGTGTCGCGTGTGTTGACATTAAAACAACGGAACTGAAATTGAAGGTACTTTCATCCTAAAGGATTGAAAAAGGTTTATCAAGACATTATTTTTCATAATTATAGATCGGGAAGATTTACTACACGTTGAAATCTTGGAATTCAGTGCCGATTTCGCTGAAATTTCGCTGATGTACACAGCTGGTGTACTCATTAACTTAAATTTGATTTATTTATAACGTTTTGGTGGATGGTATTTCATTCTTATTGTATTTTTTATTTACTTTATTTTATTTGCAGTTCATTTATTTTGTTCATTGCTGGGACAATTGTGTTCACTAGTTAGTATGCAGTTCGATCCTCCTTCAAAATTTCTGCAAAGCAAAGGTGACCCTCCCATTCCGTGGAACAGATGGAAGGAGGAGTTTATGACTTATTTAAAAGCTATTGATGGGGAAAGGATGGGAAATGAAAGGAAGAAAAATATTTTTCTACATTGTCTGGGCTCCGAAGGGCAAGCTATTTTCAGAAATTTACCATCCGTTCCTGGTGATGCTGGAGTTTTTGATGAAGCTATGCTTCGTGTGGAAACGCGTTTTAAACCCACCACTAGTATAGCTTTAAATCGTTACAAGTTCTATACCAGAACACAAAAGGAAAATGAATCATTTGATGATTTTTTAACAGGTTTGAGAGCTTTAGTTATGCCTTGTAATTTTGGTAATATGACAGATGAGATGCTTAGAGATAACATAATTGTGAATGTTAAATGCAAGAAAACACAAGAACAGTTATGGATTGTAGGCAATCCAACCTTGTTGGAATGTATTTCTACTGCTAAAGCGTTTGAACAGTCTAACAAATGGATGAAAACGATAGAGGAAACAAGCAATAAGAGTAGTAAGAATGATAAGTTAACTGAAGAAGTATGTGCGATGAACAATGTTGCAAGAGGTCCTCAAAGTCATAGGTTTGGATCACGTAACCGCATTGTGTGTTTTAGGTGTGGAAGTTACAATCATGTAGCTTCTTTCAAATTTTGTCCTGCTTTAGGCAAGGAGTGCAACGAATGTGGAAAGGTGGGTCATTTTTCTAACTCTTGTAGAGAGGACAAAAAGAAAAGTGGGGACAAAAGCAACTATTTCAAGAAAAAAGAAATTTCTTGTGTGAGAGATGAGACAGATTTCGATTCAAGTTTAGTTAGATATGAACATGTTGTGTCTGATGAATCTAATAGAGTAAGTGGGATGATTGTGTCTATAATAAGTTTAAGTTTGCTTGAGGAGGATTATTTGGAGTCCCCTAAATGTGTTGTTAGGTTTAAGGGAGTAGAATTAGAGTTGATGGTTGATTCTGGGTCTCCTTGGACCATCATAACTGAGAAGTATTTTGATGAAATGTACAAGAATATAATTTCTAAGAGTGAGTTGTGTCCTCCTGATGTCATGGCGAAAGGTTTTAATGGTTCTAGTATTGATTTTATAGGGTATATTGCTTCCATGATTTATTTTAAGGACCAATCTGCATATATCAAACTGTATGTTGTTGTAAAGGGAGTGAATGTTTTGGGGTGGCGGGATCAATTCAGACTTCACATTACATTGAATCCACGCAACAAAGATCCTGTCATGGTGTCACATGATTGTGATATGTTAGAAGAAGGTATCAGATCGGTAGAAGAGAGTAATGTTTGGAAGACACTGTCGGACGAGTTTCCTAGTGTTTTTTCAGATAAATTACGTAAACTAAGTGGTTTCACTCATGTCATTAAGCTTAAACAACGAGCTATGCCAGTTGTACAAAAACTTAGACCCGTACCACTGAATGTTAGAGAAGAGTTAAGTGATGCACTAAATGACATGTTGAAAAATGATGTCATAGAGGAGATAGAATCGTCCGAATGGGTTTCGCCAGTGGTTTTGGCACGCAAACCTGACAAATCTTTGAGGTTATGCATAGATTTGAGAGCACTTAATGCAAACATAGTGGTAGATTGTCATCCCCTGCCCAATATCAACGAAGTCGTGAGCATGCTAGGAGGAGGTGTTATATTTTCCACTTTGGACTTGAGATCGGCGTATCATCAGGTTGTGTTAGCAGAGGAATCACGTCATCTCACAGCTTTTATCACACCACAGGGTTTGTTTCAGTTTAAACGGATGCCGTTCGGTTTGGCGTCGGCAGCCTCTGTTTTTCAGAGATCTATGTATCATATTTTTAAGGACATGAGTGAATACATGAAGTGTTTTCAAGACGATATCTTGATTTTCTCCAAATGTGATGAGACACACATGGAGCATTTGAGGAATGTGTGTAAGATGTTGAATAAGTTTGGACTTACTATTAAGAGTAAGAAGTGTAAGTTATTTCAGAAAACTATAGAGTATTTGGGACACACCATTTCTGGTAATGGTGTTGCTCCAAAAAGATCATTGGTTGATGCTATCCTAAAAGCTCCTGCACCAGATTGTAAAGACAAGTTGTTATCGTTTCTAGGACTTTGTGAATATTACAGTAAGTTTATTGCAAGTTTTGCGACCAAGATGGAGCTGTTAAGAGAGTTAACCAGGAAGGATGTAGAGTTTTTGTGGGGACCTAAACAGCAAGATGCTTTCGAAAGTGTTAAACTTGATATGGTGTCAGCCCCTACTCTAAGGCCTTTTTGCTTGAATAAACTTTGCATTTTGACGGTAGACGCAAGTCTTTATGGCTTAGGTTGTGTGCTTTCACAACGTTCAGGCAAGGAGGATTGGAATGTTGTCTTTGCATCTAGATCCTTGAACCAAACTGAAAGACGGTATGCTGTCATAGAAAAGGAATTGTTGGGATGTGTATGGGGCGTTGAGCATTTCCGGAATTATATTTGGGGTGCAAGGTTTTTGATACGTACTGATCACAAACCATTGGTGGGCATTCTTTCACCTGGTGGAGGATTAAATGCTACAGCTCGCATTGCTAGATTGATGTCACGTTTGCAGGAATATAATTTTGACATTGAATATGTACCTGGAAAACTAAATGTAACTGCAGATTGTTTGTCTAGGTTGCCATATCCAGGTACTGGGGTTGAAGAAGATACGGAGGTGGTAACTAGTATTTCTGAAATGTTGTCAGAAAAATACAATGTTATATCAGAGGATATGTGGATGAGAAGTATGAATGAGGATGATTTGTTGTGTAAGGTCAGAGACTATGTGAATTTGGGGTGGCCTTCCAAGGAACACATTCCTGCTGAGATTATACCATTCTACAACATTGCTGATGAATTGGCCATTGAGGGAAATCTCTTATTCAGAGCTGGGAAGTGTATTCCACCTTTGGCTGTAAGAAATGTTATTTTACAAATGAGTCATGAATGTCACATGGGAATGTCTTCTATGAAAAGACTGATTAGGTCTAATTTCTGGTGGCCAGGAGTTGATAGATTAGTGGATAAGTTTGCCAGAGAGTGTCCTGAGTGCATTGAGAGTGATAAATCGTGCAAGTGTGATCCGGCACCTTTAGTTCCTGTGAAGTGGCCAGATCATCCGTGGCAAAAATTAGGGATTGATATTGCTGGCCCGTTCATTTTTTTACCACAGGAATGTAGGTTTGCTATAGTTGCTGTGGACTATCACTCCAAGTGGCCTGAGGTCAAACTAGTACCTCATCCTAATACAGAGAGTGTTATCCTATTTTTAAAAGAGATTTTTTCCAGGGAAGGTTTTCCGGAATGTATTGTATCTGATAATGGGGTACAGTTCAAATCCTCACTGATGTCAGAGTTTTTGAGTATGTATGGCATAAAGCATTGTACCACTGCTCTGTATGAACCACAAGGTAATGGACTAGTGGAGAGATATAATCGGGTCCTCAAGCAAGACATAGTTTGGGCTCGTAAATCTGGAGGTTTGTGGAAAGATAAATTGAGAGAAAAGTTATGGTTATACCGTATTACACCCCATGCCACTACTGAAGTTTCTCCTTTTCGTTTACTAAAAGGTAGAGATCCTGTTTCTGGTTTATGTCCTTGGTGGTTTAAAAAGAGTTCTAGTCATCAAATGATTGATGTGAATGTTAAGGATGTGGCTGAGAAAGTGGAACTCAAACAAGGCAAATACAAATGCAATTATGATTCTAGGATGAATGTTAAGCAACCAGAATTCATGGTTGGTGATGTTGTTAGGATTCGCAAACCAGGTTATATTGCCAAGGGAGAAAACAAATTCGGTAAGCCTATGAAAGTTATGAAAGTTTATCATAATAGTGTGGGTACACAAGATGGGAAAAGATGGAATGTTAGAAGAGTTTCAAAATGTGTATCGTAGTTGTTTTTATATACACTGGATGTTTTTTACAGCTGCTAAAAATGTCAGTTTCCCTTCTTATTTCTTTAAGGGGGAAAATGTGTTATATTCTGATTTACAATGTATTTCCCTTTTAACCTACCCTGTACATATTTCCCTTTTAATAGAATCTTTGTTCTTTGTTGCACATGCACACTGTCCATGAGATTCCATTTGGAATTGTTATGATCTAAAAGGTTTAACTTGGACTGATTTCTTGGAGGTTGGAAGTACTGTGCTGCAGCTTATTAAATCCTGGATTTATCTGAATATACTTGGATTTCCTCCTTATTTACTACAGAGTGATTCCATTCTGGTGGCACCTACAGCTTCTGGTTGAGTCCAGCATGGCTGCTGGGCTGCAAGTCACTGATGATGATCCCCAGCTGCCTGATATTCTCCATGAACTTCTCGAGCTGCTCCTCCATATTGTCAAATTTCTCTGCCAAATGTCAGGCGCCCCCCCTCCTGCTCGACCGAACATATCCCCTGGGTCCCGGTGCCTCCAGTGCAGCCAATCTGCAGGACGCAGATCCAGGTGAAAGAGAGAAAGGACTACAGCTGTTCTTGTCGACTAAAGGACAGGAATGCACAAGCTCAGACTCTGTCTTTGGGCATGTGGGACAATATGAAGACGAGTTAAAGCACATCCAATCTAAGTCTAGGGAGGTGGTTGATAAATAGAAAGAGGAGAGAAACAAAACTTCAGCATATGGGAGTCCATGAACCCTCCTGTAGTAACCTTCTTTACAAATGGTTTATTTGTAAATCTTCTTTATTAAGTTCAAGTGCAAGCAATTACAGAATAAGGGTGCTGCTGCCTTGAGATGCAACTCAGAACTGAAGCAGCATTCCACAACTTTTACTCAATACATTCTAACTATGTCATACATTCTAAATTCTAGTACTACAATCTAACATGACTAACACGTTACCACACATCTCCCTCCTTAAAAAAAATTAAAGAAGAAAACAAATATCTAACAAACCAACTAATAATGGAAGTATAAGTTTTAATTACAGACAAAATCTTGTAAACATTTTGGTGTGATTACTTTCCTTCCACTTTTGGTATAAACCTGTTGATAAACCCTCGAGTCATTAGTAGAACCAGTAGGTACAGATTCTTGTAGACCTGGATCTGTATTAGCTTCTAGATCCAACTCAATATTACCTGATTCCTCTGGATCATTATCCTCTAAAACAACACTTTCATGAACAGGAACAGTCTCGGGTTGAGCAGAAATAGAATCAGATGAAGACACGGGGCTCAACCACCAGTAACCACCCCCCACCTCCTTCCTTGAAACTGTTTCCTGCATCAGAACACCTAGCTAATGCAATTCTGCTCATGTGATGAATGGTACCATCATCCAGCATGACCGTATTGCGCATCACTTTGGTGATTGTTCTGGGATCTGAGAAACGCGGTTGAAGTTTTCCAACTTTCTTTTCGTTTTTGACCCTAACTAATTGACCAACCTTAACATATGTCTCCTTGGTTCCATGTTTCTTATCATAATACACTTTGCTCTTGTCTTGTGATTTGCAAATGTTTTCCCTGACTTTCTTACAATCCCAATTGTATTTTCTACTTCTGCCCTTCCAAACAGGATTCATCTTGCAATAAGGAAACCTGCCTCTCATTAAACCAAAAGGACTTTCACCGCAAGTATCGTGTACAGTTATTCTGCACGACCATAACATCTCATCTAACTCAGTACGCCAATCTTTTTTTCCTTTGTTGGCCACCTGTAATGTTCCTTTTATTACCCTGTTGAGTCTCTCAACCACAGAGTTCCCTTTAGGATGATATAATGCATTAAACATCTGTCTAATACCTGTAGATTCCATGAACCTTTTCATAGCATCCGATGTGAACTGTACCCCATTGTCAGTTAAAAGAGAAGCGGGCATTCCTTCTCTAATGAAACATTCATCTAGAAATTTGATTACCCTATCAGTGTTAACATTTTCCACCACCTTAAGTTCAGTCCATCTTGAAAACAGATCCACTAAGACCAATATATACTTACAAGAACCATCCTTCCATATTATGGGTCCCATTATGTCGAAAGCTAATTCCCCCCACAGTAATTTGGGACATCCCGAAGAAGACATTGACTTTTGTGTTTTGACTTTTATCTGAACACTCACGGCTGATACACTCTCTTACAAACCTTTCAATTTCTAGGTCAATTCCAGGCCACCAGTACGAAGCCTTAACGTTTTTCTTGGTCCTGGAAATTCCTGGATGACCATCATGTCCCATTGTAATTATTTTGGAACGGACACCTTTAGGTGGAATTAGTTTATCACCACGGCATACAAAGGTGCAGTCTAAGCTTATTTCATCTCTTACTTCCCAGAATGGTTTAAACTGAGAATCAGATTTGGAATGTGTGTGCCAACCATTAGTAATTTTTTCTTTAACACCCTCAAGAACTTCATCCTTCGTACATTCACTTTCCCATTCATCCTTAGATAAGCTTTGAGAGTCAGAAAACACTCCAGCAACACAACAATCATTCCAGGAGTTATGATCAACTTCTCTCATGAGCATCCTCAGCGCCAACATTGTAGTAACCTTCTTTGCAAATGGTTCATTTGTAAATCTTCTTTATTAAGTTCATGTGCAAGCAAGTACAGAATAAGGATGCTGCTGCCTTGAGATGCAGCTCAAAACTGAAGCAGCATTCCACAACTTGTACTCAATACATTCTAATAATGTCATACATTCTAAATTCTAGTACTACAATCTAACATGGCTAATAAGTTACCACACCTTCCCTCCCAGAATCCTAAGCCTGAACGACAGCAGGATTTCAGAAGCCATATGGAAATGTAGAGGCTGTAACGGAGAAGGAATCGTGCCAGCTGTATCAGAGGGGTCACTGATCCAAGGGGTAGGACTCTTGTGCCTTGAAGCTGAATACACATGCTGCAGCAGAGGTTTCCTCAACACCACAACACACTAATTCAAAGCTGTGGTGAGCGTAAGGAGGTGCTTCGCCTACAGCAGTGGGGGAAGTGGTGAAGTAGCAGGGGCAGACAGAACTGGGTGCATGAATCGCAGCCATCGAGGTGGGAGGTAAAGAGGTGAGGACAGCCAGCATCAGGCATTACTAGCAGCCAGAGGAGAGAGCACAGCCATTATTGATCTGCTAATTAAGGTTCACTCATTTCGAAGTTCCAGAAAGTAAAGTAAACAGGTGCCCTCAGGGAAACAGCTTTGAATGTACAGCAAATGTGAGGAGATAACAAGAATTAAAGCCCTGTTTACAGAAACAGAAGTGGGAGCTCGGAGCAACTGTAAACATCCAGCACTCGTGTGAATGCTCTTAGACAAAGGAAAAAGTAGTCCCTTTTACAGTTGTTAAAATGGGACAAGTGGAAGAACAAAAGTACTGGGGTGCTGCTCTTTGGGAGTAAACAACTAATGAAAAGGAGGGACAAATAGGAAAGATTAACCACCAGTAAGCAAGGAATTTTAATGGACACTGAAAAACCCCCAAATGAAAATCAAAGGGCGGGCCAAAAGCCCACAAAGCATGTCTCATTGAAATAGCGCAAGTGCCGTCTAGGCTCTACCTAAAAATGAACACAATTGGATTAAAGTATTGAAGAGTCACTTTTATCATTAAAATTGTCTACAATGAATTTAAAGGGCTCAGCAGATCTATTTCTGTAAACTTTTCCACTTTCTTCCTAGTTCATGGTGTGTATTAGTTCAGCATTTAGCAGTTTCATTGCTTTTAAGGAAGCGGTGGATTACCGGCGAAGACCAAAGGTGCAAAGCATGGCTTAATTATAGCCCGTGGTTTCCAGTGCTCAGCACCAGCACTTAATTGTCAACACTGGCACATATAACATTCTGTCACAAGGTGCCACTGTTGTGTAATAGAGAGACAAGTATGATAACAGTCATTTAGTAATCTAGTATACATTAAAAATGACTAATACCTGCCGCCCAAGCCATTCTAATTGCTTTGGTGCCTGAAATATTCTGAATATTCGGTATAATTAGGATTTTTCTCAACTTTACTACTACTAACCTGAGAAAAATCCTAATTTTAAGACTTTTGGTATTCACAGAAGGCATTTAGGAGTCCGAAAGTTAGGAGTCCTAACTTTACTACTACTAAATTGAGAAAAATACTAATTTTAAGACTTTTAGTATTCACAGAAGGCATTTAGGAGTCCTAAAGTTAGGAGTCCTAACTTTACTACTACTAAACTGAGAAAAATCCCAATTTTAAGACTTTCGGTATTCACAGAAGGCATTTAGGAGTCCTAAAGTTAGGACTCCTAACTTCTGTGAATACTGAAATGAGTAAGTGTCTTCTGTGAATACCAAAATGAGTATGTGCCTTCTGTGAATACGAAAATGGTTGTAAGTTTAGGATTTTGTCTTAAGTTAATTCTGTGAATCGGACCCACAGTCTGGTTTTTCCTAATATTGTCCCCAACCTTAGCATCTAAAGTAACCTGAGCATTATTTTAGATTCCTCTCTCATCCGGGATTTTCCAGCCTCAACCGTGGTTAGTAGCTGTTTTTACCACTTGAAGATTTTTAATCAAATCTTTAATTTAGACTCTCTCCTCTCTGTACCAGTGGTTAACACCCTGATCCGGTCGAGACTGTATTAAGGCAATTACCAGCTAAAGTTCTTCCGCATTTTCAGTTAGCTGAAAATATGGTAGCCCACCACAGAAAAGGCTTCTCAATATGTCATCACCCCCGATTTGAGATGCTCGAGTGAGGTGCAGGAGGTCCGGGGCTCTGACGGATAGATTCCCCATTGACCGAGGGGTTAGACAGGGTTGTGTGCTGGCACCGACCCTGTTCTGCCTCTTTGTCAACGGGGTGATCGCCCACCTAAACGCCACTGAATACACTGACGCCCCCAAATTGAACGGCAGTAGGGTGCCTGCAATTATGTTTGCAGACGACACCCTGCTGCTGTCCAAAACCCCAATGGGGATACAGAGGATCCTCGATTCATTCGTGGCCTTTTGCACTGTTAGAGGCTTAGAAATTAATGCGGCCAAAACTAAGTTTATGGTTCTGAACCCAAGTCATAAATTGCGGCTAAATCCGCTATTGGGAGCCTCGCGGCTCGAGAGAGTTTCCACCTTTGACTACCTTGGCGTGACTCTCAATGAAACTATGTCTTGGGGATCACACCAGAGCAGGGCCAATCTAAAATTGATACAGACCACAGGGGGTATCGCGCGGATGTTAAATGGTTCCACATACCGACCACTGGGGCCGCTCATCCAGATCTATAAGGCGCAAGCCAGGGGTGCTACTATGTATGGGGCGGAATTGTGGGGACACACATCTTGTCGTATCCTGTCCTTAACAGAGAATAAATTCATCAGACAGATAGTCGCACTTCCGCCCAGCACCCCGCTCCTCCCCCTGAGGCTTGATCTGGGTTTGCGTCCCATAGCTGACGAACTAGGCTTGGGACCCATAGCCTTCTGGCGAAGGCTGTGGAATAGCAACGAACTTCTTGCCTATAGGGCGGAACTAATGGAGCTATTGACCCACCCGAAAGCGCTACTGATCCCCTGGATAAAATACATCCAAAACTCCTGTACGGCATTGGGGTTCCCCGACCTTTGGTCTAACCCTGCTAATGCCTCATTAAACATCTCAAGGAGAGCTCTGGTTGTCACTTATCATGAACATAAATTAGCCACGGCCCTAGACAGTCAGTGTGAAGGGTCACTAACTTCTGTCTTTCTGCAAAGCAAGGACTCGTACAGGCAGGAGAGGGTTTTAGATGCCATCTCCCCCGCGCTGGCCAGGAAGCTGTTTCTCCAATGGAGATACGGCACACTGCCTCTACGATCCTTTACCAGCTCCTGGTCATCACCTCCCTCCACCAAGCAGTGCCCGGCTTGCACTGCGGCGGAGGAAAGCGATTTACACGTGGTCCTGTTTTGCCCAGCTTACAAGGCAGCGAGGAAATACTGGCTCCTACCATTGATTAGAAATCTGGGTTGTAGGGAGTACCTCCCAATGTATAGAATTCTAAAAACTGATGCCTCTAGTTTAACTGTATTTGTATTAGCAAAATTTCTCACCAATGTCTGGCACACTCGCACCCGTATTCTGAAGATGCAGGCTCCCTCTTAATTTTAAGGTTTACAGTTTTTTAACGCAGTTTTATTAGCATGTAATCTCAAGGTTTTATATTGTGATTAATTATGTATGTTGATTTTATAGTGACTATACATGTTTTACTGTATATCTTTGATGGCCAATGGCCGAAATAAAGATTGAATGATGATGATGATTCCTCTCTCATCCGGGATTTTCCAGCCTCAACCGTGGTTAGTAGCTGTTTTTACCACTTGAAGATTTTTAATCAAATCTTTAGTTTAGACTCTCTCCTCTCTGTACCAGTGGTTAACACCCTGATCCGGTCGAGACTGTATTAAGGCAATTACCAGCTAAAGTTCTTCCGCATTTTCAGTTAGCTGAAAATATGGTAGCCCACCACAGAAAAGGCTGCTCAATATGTCATCACCCCCGATTTGAGATCTCTTCACTGGTTGCCCATCCGAAGAAGAGTCATTTTCAATCTATGATCATTTTTCATAAAGCCATCTTTCAGAACAACCTGGCATTTTAGCTTCTAAGTTCATATGGTACCGCCCTATGAGAAACCCCCTATCTGTGGACCAATTCTTACTGTCAGTATCCAAAGTTAGACTCTGCATATGGTGAGGCAGCATTCCCTGTTGCTGCTCCTAAGATTTGATATTATCTGCCGCTGCACCTTCAGTCAGAAGCATGCCACATTAAGTTTAAGAAAATTGTATTTATTTTTATATTTATTTTAAATAATGGGAATTTAGTCTGCCTGCACTGTGGGTTCCCAGTTAAATTGTGGTTTATTATCTGAAGCCTAATTAAATTGCTGTTTCTAAGTTTTTAACTGACATTGCAAAATTAGAGGTGCCTCAATACTTTGTTACCTGGTGGTTTATACTGGTCTCCTTCACAAATAATAATAATAATAAAAAGCTTGGAACAACTGAAAGGTTTGCTATTTCAAAACATAACTGGTAAAAAGGCCCCATCAGTGAATGTTTTTACATTTTACATGTTTATTGCAATTATATAGCAGACAAGTAGAGATGAGCATTACTTGGCTCGCGTGTTTATAGAGAGATTTCCCTATTCGTGGAAAACAATTTTTTTGTGTTTAAATCCTCAGAACACAAAAAGTTGGAGAGGACAAACTCGGTCTTTATTTTGCAAGCATTACCACTGTCAAATTCTGAGTCAATTTATATATCCTATAAGAATGCTTCCAAGATCACAAATTGTAAGTGGTTACGAGAATATAACACACGAAAATCAATAATTGTGGAAATTAGAAGCTGTTGAATTTTGCAACAGGCAAGGTGTTTTTCTCTACAAAGCCTACACTTTCTAGAAACACTTGTGCATCGCTTTGTCTCTAACTTCGAAGACCAAGGTTTGTTGGAACAAGCAACAATCCTTTGGCTGGCATGTTTCAACTGGCTCACACCCAGGGGGATATTCACAAGAACGTGGCATAATTATCGCAAATGTAGCTTAACGCAACCCTTCATATTGCAGTCTATCGCGGGAAAACAACACCGTGTTAACTAAGTATTCACAACATGGAGGTACCATGCGATAGGCCCACAACAACGCGCCAAATGTCCGTGATAAAGTCAACGCGATGCCGCAAAAACGCAAAACACGAATGCTAAAAAAGAGGCGATGAGGCCAATCGCGATACAAAAAGCAGAGAAAAACAGCAAAATTCAGCGATAGGCCTGCAAATCCAACACGTCATGCATGAAAACATACTATAAAAGCAACAGAAAGAACACACCAATAACAATTCGAAGTGCGTAGCACCATGGATGCACAGGGACCGAGTGCAGAGACCAATGCGAACCCCACAAGCCCCACAGACCACCAGCAAGGAATCTCGAGGTCGGGAAAGTGCAAGGAGTAGAGGAAGAGGAAGACAGGGTGCAGTCCGCAGCAAAATCAGATCAGCGACACTACCATCAACTGACCCACAAGTAGACTAACATGAATGCAGTCGGAGTGTCGAGAAGGTCAATGGAGGAAACCAAGAGGCATTGGCATGATGTGAAAATCTAAACCAAGCACAAACTCACTGCCAACAAGAAGGCAGCAACGGCGATAGGAGGTGGGAGTCCAGCACCACAGGAGGAGCTGGAGGGAACGGAGGCCACAGTCCTCAGTGTGGAGACCGTACAAGGAGTTGGGAGTCCGAACACAGCTTGAGAGGACATGACACAACTTCAACAGGGTGAGTAACGGCCAGGGACTGGAGGGCCGGGGGGAGATGGGCACAATGGCACACATGTACAACGATGTGTAGCACACTGCACACCCACAATGACCCTGGATCATGTCCCTGATCCCTGTGGCACACTGCAGCACACACACATAGCAATAATAGCACATCTACATTGACGACAATGTGGTACAATGTGCAACCCCGACACTGCAGATAAGAGGACACAACTGGCTCCGCACATGTGCAGAAACAGGCCAACTACATCGAACAGAGCAGGAAACTGTGAGATGGAATGTACGCGTACAACCTCACATCCGTCATGTAGTTCAAATGTCCGCTGTCCAACATCAAAATCTAGCACCTCCCAAACAGTCACAATGTACATTGTCATACATTCTGCATGTAAATAAGAACAAGGCACCAACATACATGTCAACACAAGTTCAGCATGCATCTCCCCTTCACATTGCATAGGAACAAACAACACCTCCAGCAGAGCAGAGCAGAGCAGACAACTCATCAGTGATGCTGGAGAGGAGCACCACACCTTCGACACCGATGCCCTACAACTGCTCATGGACATCCCAGCTAACCCACCACCAGGAGCAGGGCAGCCAAGCTACATGGAGGAGAACCCAGCCCCTGCACAGACCACACAGCAGGAAGCACCTGCCAGCACGGCTGGCTCCCAACACTACACCGAGCCACACATGGCATTCCAATGCCTGCGGTCAGAATGCCACAAGGGGGTGGCAGAACAGGTACGGGTGGGGTCCAAACCCATGGAAGACGAACTATATCACATACAAAGGAGACACACACTGCAACAGAGACACATGCATTTGCACATTTCCAGTATAGAACAACGCCCAGAGGCACACAATTATCATTCACACACCCACGCTGGACCTGGGTACGACTGCCCAGTCCACTCCTCTTGTGTTTTGAGTGGGTGACGACAAAGCTACATGTCCAAGCACTAACCCGCTACCTGCTGTGACATGTTTGCATCCGCTATACACAGCACAATGTTATGTTGTAGGGCCCGGGGCCCTCATGCATACATTCCACGGACACACGCAGATAGTTTGTGGAACTGGCTACGGGCACGTGCGCCCGGCCCCTTTATTGGCAGGGTCACATGTACAGTGACACCTGTGCTGGATGTGTGTGGGGTGAGTGTAAGCCAGCCCTCACGGAGTGGTTGGTGCTGGCAACAACTAGAACAGCGAACACTATAAAAACTGCAACAGAAAACACCAGCATTACAGAAACAACTGCGGAGCATCATGGAGATAGCCAGAGCAAGTCTATTTTGTAAAACAACTAGTAGTGAACTTAATTAATAAGCCAGAAACCTCAAGGAAACCTTACAATTAGACAACATTATTGTGACATGTACAAAACTGAACAAGTTATTTGTGAATAAATTGATTTTTTTTTATTTTATTTCAATTATTTTCTTCATATTTGTTAAACATTTCTTATATATAAAAATACACATTTTGCATTAAAAAGTCAATCACATATATATTTTATTTCAGAAGATATATGAAAACATACTAAACCACAATGACAAAGAAGAAAAAAAGAAGAAGAAGAAGAGAGTTAAACAAATGACAATGATCTTAAGTGGGGCTAGTGGAGTAAGCAAAGCGGTTGATGGCAACTCTACGCGCATTTCGGCATTTGCCTTCTTCAGGAGTCCATCATTTGCATTTGGACATTACATTCAACAATAAGGGTGTGGTCTCACTCTGTTTTAATGCTCTGATTCTCAGTCGTTAATTCAACTAGAGGGGAGCTCTCCCATGCCTTTTATTATCGTTACTTATTCTTATTCGTGCGCTTCTTAGGAAACTATCAGGCAGATTGAAGTGAATAGATTAGAAGTAAACACTTGCTTTTTTGGAACTTAAGACTGCATGTAGTTTACGATGTAGGTGATTTAAAAGAACAGATGATTAATGTTGTGCTCCGCAAGACGCAATGGTACCCACTGTATTAGCTGTGAGTAGTCCTAATTAGATAGTCGAGGAGCACACTTTACTGACAAGTCTTCAAGGTTAGAGTTTACTATTCAGGTTAAACTCCGTGATAATGGTATGTTGTTAGGATATTAAATATCGTTGGTACAGGGACTGGAAGCGCTGACAGTCCTTGTTTTAAGCCATCGTAGTGGTAAAGTCGGTCTCCTCGGATACGTCCGTTGTCGAGGTCAGATCAAGGGAGCAAGTACAGAGGTCACCCAATATGCAAACAAAAGTGTCCCTGAGTTGAAGTGCACTGAGTTATTGGCACCTGGAGTGCTGAGCAGGGTATCAGGCATATGATGGCATCCACTTCAGGTGTGAGCAACTCCGTTAGTCTGCCAGTACAAATGTTTCGAGGTGGCCCTGGTGGTGGTGGCGTGTGCCTCCTGTGGTAATGCGACGTCCAGACCGGTCAGGACTCAATTTGATGTTTGAGCCCTGGTGTACCGCAGTTGAGGTCGGAGGCAGCGGACCGCGCAGGGCCACAGACACATGGCGTTGATGACCCCAAGACCATCGTTTCAGAGGCCATCCAGTATCTCAGAAGGGTCCCTGACTTGAGCTGCAGAGAATTAGTGGCCCCGGATGCAGTGTGGCCGGCACAGGCACACCGCCACGGGACGGTGACTTGTGGTGCCCTGAGGCAGGGCCACGCTGACTGAACGGGTCTTCATCGATGTCAGAGGTGAATGTGGCGGAGTGTTGCGGGGGACAGTGGAAGGTGTCCTCCAGGGCATGATGCAGAGGACAGAAACCGTCCAGAAACAGCAAATGGAGGAGTTTTCACCACCAATTCGGTATCGGCTACATGAGGATGAAGACAACTCCCAGTCCATAGACTCAGACACCACCAAAGTTCAACCAGAGAGTGTCCATGAATGTCGGGGAACAGACTTAGTGGCACCGGGGCTGAGAGGGGATGCAGTCTGCGATGATGCCGGTACAATGATATGAACACACCCATTACTAAATCAATACTCAGTCCCAAATGTGTGACCTACTCGATTGCAGTGTGGGCTGGAGGCAGCAATCAGCAGTGGCCCACAGCCACGTGTCATTGGCTCACGATGCACAGAGATAGTGACACCAGGGCAGTTGTCGGTAGTGTCCGATCGCCTCCGTAACGATTATCCTTTTTTCCTCCTGACTGAAACACGTCATCTTCTTACACCTCTCCTTGCTTGCAATGATAGGTACTCTGCCATTGTAAAATCAAAACTCAGTTCCAAATGTGTGACCTACTCGAGCGCAGTGTGGCCCGAGGGCATTCGTCCACGTGTGCCCACAGGCACGTGTGGTTGGAATGCTCTACACAGACTTGGTGGCACTACATCGAAGGGAATATAGTGATATAAACTCTGCCATAAATAATGTTCTCTGCCATAGTGTAATCAAGACTCAGTTCTAAATGTGTGACCTACTTGCCCGCTGTGTATGCCGGTGGAGTACGTCGAAGAGAAAGGAGTACTGCGGGCCTGTGTCGCAGAGGCAGTGATGGTCTGAGGAGGGTGCCAAGGTCACGGGTCTTGGGCTTGGAGTGTGCACCGGCAGGTGGTGGGCCCTCTTCAACACACGCTGGTGTCTGTAGGTGAGCAGTGAGGCCTGGGTGCACAGGGGCGGGCAAGACGGGTTCGAGGACCAGCGGCCCGGGGTATAGCAGGCACACAGGATCGCAGGCAACAACGCACACAGTGATAGCGTTGGCCTCGTGGCGGGGTGGGAGGCGGCGCCCTGGCAGAGACATTGGGCATTCAGGAAGAGAACCACACCCAGAGGTAAATGCCTTTTATTCACACCCCTACGCTGGGCTGGCATACGCCGGGCCAGCCCACTCCGCTTCACTTGTGGGGGGACGTAATAAGCAACATTTCCGTGAACTTCCCCCTGGCTGGGGTTGACATGGTTGCGTCCACTGTCCACTACACTCCAAACACCAGCGGAGTATGTCGACATGGATATGTGTGTGGTCTGCATACTGCAGTCTGGACATCACATCCACGCCACATGTGGCATTGTGTACATTCTCATCCATGGGTCACTTGCCTCCTTCGCACATGCCTGGTTCCCACCTCTCCCCACAATCTGCTATCGTGTGGCTGAGGTGCCATGCCATTGTTGGCTTATGTGCATGGCTGGCCCAGGTTCCCACAGTAAGTTGTGCTGTCATGTCTGGTGGGTGGGCATGTTGTTTGGCATGTTGTATATGAGTTTGTAATGTGTGCATTCCCAGTGTTGTGAATTGCATGATTGTTGAGTTGAGGTGTGTGTTGTGTTCATTTGGTACTTGATAACGAGCATTGCATTTACGTAGGTGCCATCCTGGTAGCACTGGTTGATGATGGACTGTCAGAAGATGTAGGAATCATGCACACTGCCTGGGTGGTTAGTGTCGACGTTGGTGGAGATTCCCGGCTGGTCCACTATTGCCTGTGTGCTTTCTGTTGCGGTTATCAAACTCTGCAAAAGGCACAAAACGCCGCCGCTCGACTCCTAACAAACACCCCGGCCAGATCATCTGCCAAGCCCGCTCTTAGGAAGCTGCACTGGCTCCCGATTAGGGAAAGGGTCACTTTCAAGGCCCTCTGTCTTGCCCACAAGGTTCTCCATAACACCGGCCCCCCCATACTAAACAACTGGATCACCCCTTACAGACCCACGAGAGCGCTCCGCTCGGAGCACGGAAACCTTATCACGATCCCTAAGGTGAAAAAGGCCCGTATAGGTGGCCGTCGCTTCTCGGTAAACACCGGAATCAAGTGGAACGCACTCCCTCTGAACCTCAGAACAGAACCTAACCTTCTCCGGTTCAGAAAAACCCTTAAAACTCTTCTCTTCCCCTAAACTGGCACCTTTCCGGTCCTCTCCCCCTTATGAGTAACAAGGTTTTAGCGCTGGGATACCCTCGTGGTGACTACGCGCTCTACAAAACTTTAAAATAAATAAATAAATAAATTGTGTGCAGTGTTGCCAGGGGGCACAGGTAAGACATGTGTGCAGTCAATTGCCCTCTCACACATGCGGGAAGCAAGCTGTGGTGTTGATGCCTTGTCTGGTCTCCAGCTGTTCCTGCGCAGTGTGGGGGAGGTATAGATAGTGGGGTACCAAGCTGATGATGTCATCCACGACAGTTGTGAGGAACTTGGATTGGGCTGGCTGTGAGACTCCTCCGACTCAGGCGGTTGTTGGTTGGAGGGTACCAGAGGCCAACATGTGCATAACGGGCAGCAGCTTTGTCTGAGGTGGGATGTTGATTGTCTGCTGTGTTGGTACCATCAGCCTGTGGGCAATGGTGGTCAGGATGCAGAGGTTGGTTGTCCCTTTGAGCCTGTAGTGGGCAATGACATACTCTGGTGTTGGGTCTGTGAGGTTGGTTCGTTTTCTGAAGGTTGCTGTCTTTGTCTGTGCTGCCTCAGTGTTGGTCAGGGCTGTGGGTGTCCAGGGGGGTGTTGGGGTCCTGGGGGTGGTGGTGGTGGGTGTTGTGGCCCTCCTGGGTATCCGACCCACATGATCAGTGGCTTCATGGTATCTGTTGGTCTTCAGAATGTTGCGGTAGTATACATAATTCAATGTGACTGTGCACAAATGTACATAGGGAGCACAATCTGTGCCCTAAAGAAGAGAATGCTTGAGCATATAAGAGCTGTGAAGAACAGAGACATGACATATGCCACAGCTAAACATATGCTCGAATGCCAGGGTGGAGATTGGAAGAAAATGTGCTTTTTTGGAATAGACAACGTGGACCAAAATGAGAGACTAAGTGATCGGAAATTAAAACTACGTCAACTAGAATCAAAATACATAATCCGTATGAAAACTAAGATCCCGAGAGGCATGAACCTGGATGAGGAACTCTTTGTACATTTGTAACAAGATCTTGATATAAGGAGTATCATAATTAATCATGTGACTGCTTAGAACAGAAATGACTAATATTACATGAAAAAGACAGTGTTGAGCATATGGGTTGACATAGATAGGAGGAATAGCCATGTGTAAAAACAATTTTGAAAATTGAAGGTACTATACCTTAAGGAAATTCAGAGAATTTCTCCTAAGAAGAGATGGCCAATCGGTTTGAATATAACTGCACTAACGTTTTGTACTTCAATATTAGTTTAATTAGGTACTACACCTGAAATTAGAATGCAGTTAAAATGTGGATTCTAGTGCAGTTGCATTATAGAATTGTGTCATACAATATGTTTGAAAGGTAATGTTGATTACTGTCACAAAAGGTGTTTTCCCCTTGATAAGTTTGTATAGAAACTACCGATCCCAGAATTCCATGGGACGGGTTTGAATTGCATAGCCTTTATAACTGAGGAAAAAGTAGTGCCACCTACCGTGAGAAAGGGCGTGTGCCCGAAACGCGTCGGTGTGACAGACTGATTGTGGAGTTTGCTAAATAAAAGAGTTATCTGCAATTCCTGAGTGCGGCGTTTAACTTTGGGGGAAAAGTATATATATATATATATATATATATATATATTCTTCCCAAATGTTCCCGTAGCAGAGGGAACTGCTTACGTTGGTGCCCGCGTGTGGAGACCGGGAGCGTGTCTCCAAGTAATTCGAAAACAAAGGCAAAGATGCGGCACTCTTCTTTTCACAGCAGATTTATTTTTTAGGTCTCAAGCAAAACTCCTACGCGTTTCGAACAAAAGTTTTGCTTGAGACCTAAAAAATAAATCTGCCGTGAAAAGAAGAGTGCCGCGTCTTTGCCTTTGTTTTCGAATATATATATATATATATATATATATATATATATATATATATATATATATATATATATATAAAGAGCAGAGAAGTTGGTTTGCTCAAAAATTAAGAGGCACACGCAGAGTGAAGATATAAAGCTGGAAGATGCTTTATTCGGTGCTTTCAGTCCCTCTCCCCTCCATTTCGACATATATATATATATATATTATGTGGAGAAGTGTGGCTCAGGGGTTAGAGGCGGCAGACCCGGAAGCTGACATCGGTCCTGGACCAGGGTTCAATTCCCCGCCTTGGCGGGTCTTGGGCTCAAAAATTCCATGGACTCGATAATTCTCGCTCCAGTACCTTCTCCACTCATGGGTTCACGTTCTGCGACTCTGGGCAATAGCTTGCTTAATCTCCACTAACGGCCCCTCGTGGCGGGATGCCTGGCTTTCACCTTGTGGATACCCTGCTGGGGTTATCTCACAGGGGAATACCAGGACGGTTTCCCTAAGCAAGCGCTTAGATACCGACCTCGGTCAGTGATTTGCGCTATATAAATACATTTATATATATATATATATTACCTACTGGCGGTCGCCAGTAGGTGGTTATAGTTAGGATTTTTTCAATGCAAAATCTCAAAATTCTATTTGGTATAACTTTGGCGCCGGTTGACGAATCTGTCTGAAAACTTCCTCAAATTTGCCTCGCGGAGCTCCGGTCCTTTCCTGAAAGTTTCGGGGGGATTCGTCAAGTGGGGGCCGAGATAAAAGGGGGGTCCCAAAACATGTTTTCCCCATGTTAATTTCTATAGGGCGGTCAAACTCACTTTTAGCCCGAACGGCTGAATGGATTACCACCAAACTTGGCAATATTGTAGGGACTGGTAGTCCGATGTGCCTTTGCTATGTCTCAAGATATGTGCTCCAGTGGATTTTGAGTAATTTAGGTTCAAAAAAATATATATATCTATGGCAGCGCTCCGGGCGCGCCACGCGAGGTACGCACGGAAAGCTGATTGGCTCTCGGGTGTCTGTAAACATTCGAAACAGTCCGGAGCAGCCGCCATCTTGTGTCTCGGCAGGATCGAGACACAAGATCGAGACACAAGAGGTGACACAAGAGGTGCCAAAAAAAAGGAGGAAATTACCATAAGGGACAGGGTAGAACCCCCCTGACCCCCTAGGTTTGATGTGGGGGCTATAATAGGGTCCCGCGGGGCAAAAAAAAAATATATTTTTTTTGATTTGCGCGGGGGAAACGCCCGGTACGCGCAATGGGGAGCGGACCATGGGGAAAAAAGAATGACAGAGTTTTTGAAAAAGAAGCCTTTTTTTATAAATTGGAGGTAGTTCTAAAAAGAACAGTTTTTTTCTTCTTTTTGTTGTTTATATTTTTTGTATTGTTTTTTTGAACATTTTGTACTTTTTTGGGGTTTTCTGAACAGTTTTATATTTTTTTTGTATTTTTCATGGGGAGAAACGAAAAAACAGGGAATTGAAAATGGCTCAACTGGAGCAAAAAAAAAAGAAAAGAAATAATTAGGGTTTATTGGGGCATTTGTGGCGTCCCCAGCAAGGACGATGAGCTTTACGCTCTGTTTTCCGTAGGAGATGGTCTTCCCACAATATTTACAGATAATTCGGAAATCTGAAAATCGTGGCTGAATGCAAGGCATCGTCTCACTTTCCTCTGGTGCCGACGGAGTGGGTTGCTTCCTTTTTGAGGTGGTGCTTGTGGATTGGGGAGGGTTACTGGCCAGTTCCCTCATCTCTGCAGCAGAATAATTTATTGGATGCTTGCGCTCGATGTGGCGTGTCATCGTGTTGTTTCCAAATGAATATTTCTTGTTCGGGTTTCCCCTGGAAAGTTCCACGCCACAGATTTTGCAAGTCACCTTGGCTGCATTTACTTTTTTCTTCCCCACTGGGATCGAAAAAAACTCCCATATAATGTGTGGTCTTGGCTGGTATGGGGTATTTTGTTCTTCAAGCCATGTTCTCCTCTCCTCTTCCTCCTCCTCCTCCTCCTCTTCCTCCTCTTGTTGGCCACCAATGATATCTTGAGGTGGTCCTCTTGGTGGTTGTGGTGGTGGTGGTGGTGCAGATGCACCAGCTGCTGCTGCTACTGAAGCCATTATATAGATCAAAAAGGTACAGAGAGGTACAAACAGGTCTTCCTAAGTCAAAGGACAAAGTCAGAATAAGGAAAAAAGGTGGGGTCTTTCATCCTTTTGAAAACAAAAAATGTATTGAACCAATGAAAAGTGTTATTTTTAGGTCACATGACCAGGGGCTTCATCATTATGAAACCAAAACTGTTATGAACCAATGAAAAGTGTTATTTTCAGGTCACATGACCCGACGCGCTTACGCTACGCACCCCGGTGCGCGTCGCGTAAGCGCGTCGGACGCCTACGTTGCGCGATCGTATTCACTTGAGTGCTTCCGGGGACGCGGCTACGCGATACGTCACGATCATGTTTTCGTTCGCGATATTGGCGCTTACGGGACGCTCCCCGGTGCGCGCCCCGGGCGCTTCATAAAACTACGCTTTCCGGGGCGCTCACCGGGGCGCGCACCGGGAGCGCTCCAAGGCAAAATATATATATTTTTTTTAAATATACAAAAAAAACTTGGCAAAATTGTAGGGACTGGTAGCCCGATGTGCCTTTGCTATGTCTCAAGATATATGCTCAAGTGGTTTTTACGAAAATTAACTTTGAAAAAAATATATATTGTGCTACATTGGGCTATATATATGTTAGAGCCCAAATGTAGCCCAAATGTAGCCCAATGTAGCCCAATGTAGCCCAAAGATGGCCACCAGAGACCAAAAAAACAAATGTAGCCGAAATATCAGCCAGATGTAGCCCAACTATAGCCCAATGACAGAATGTACCAGAGTGTTCTAAAGAACAACTAGAGCGCTAACAGTCTTACTTATAAAGTGAGAATTATAGTTAGGAATTAGCATTAAAAAAACCTTTGAAATTCACTGAAAAAAACATAGGTTTCACACCAGTTATAGTTAGGAATTTGCATTAAAAAAAACCTTTGAAATTCACTGAAAAAACCATAGGTTTCACACCAGTTATAGTTAGGAATTAGCATTAAAAAAACCTTTGAAATTCACTGAAAAAACCATAGGTTTCACACCAGTTATAGTTAGGAATTTGCATTTAAAAAACCTAAGAAATTCACTGAAAAAACCATAGGTTTCACACCAGTTATAGTTAGGAATTAGCATTTAAAAAACCTATTAAATTCACTGAAAAAAACATAGGTTTCACACCAGTTATAGTTAGCTGGAAATTTTTCTGACATAAAACCAATGAAATTCCACGTTATATTTAGTTGGACTCACTATAACTTGCGCGCCTGCAATGCACTGCTGATGACGTCACATATTACATCACTCATGACATCACTGATGACACCATCCTGTGACAGAGTGACAGACCTCCTTTCACTGTAAAGTAACCCTTGAAACACATATTCAAAAATAGAAACTAACATTTTCAAAAAAGTGGAGATACCTATACCAGTTACAACAACCAATTCAGTAATTCCACCATTTATATACACATCCACTCATTCACCAACAGTTCTATATAGTCATTCATATATATATTCACTCATCATATGTAGTGATAGACCTATACATCCTGTTACACACCGACAGTAATCCAAAAGTTACTCACACACATATTCACACATGCAAAAAAACTATTGAACATCCATTTATTTGCATATACAGCTATACACACACTACCACTTTACTTCTAAGGAAACTTACACATACTTACTCTCTTAAACAATCACTTATAGAAACACATACTTATTTAATCAGGAACTCTTACAATCTCTCACTCTCACATATACTCACTTATATATATCAATACTCACATATACTAGATTAAAACATATGTCGTTACTGAAAAAGACAATAGTGAGACAGTTGTTTACTCACTAACATACACATATACACACTCATCCATCCATACAGTCCTGTACATATGCTGTCTTCAAAACACATACAAACAGTGAGTCAGTCACCAACCCATACAGCCACTTATACACAAAGTGAAACACTGATACATACATTTCAATATTTAAAAGTTACTTGCTAATATATGTATTCACTAAGATACACTTAATAAGGCAGTTAACCAATCAATTCTTTTAAAAACAAACATCCATTTACACACTTATTTAACCATTTATTCTTCCATCGTCTTTTACAAATACATATATAAAACATATATGTTTTTCAGAAAGACACACATTTACTGGATGGTGTCATCAGTGATGTCATGAGGGATGTCACTGACCATGTCATGAGTGATGTAATATGTGACGTCATCAGCAGTGCATTGCAGGCGTGCAAGTTATAGTGAGTCCAACTAACTATAACGTGGAATTTCATTGGTTTTATGTCAGTAAAATTTCCAGCTAACTATAACTGGTGTGAAACCTAGGGTTTTTCAGTGAATATATATATAGCTTGAATTTTCACTGTATATACACATGCATTTGGATCGTATTTTCTCACTTTACACTCGTCCTGAATAAAAGCACGCATACCTTGACCCTTACCACCTACCACCCCTTGGCATATCTCATATGATGGTCAATTTACGAGGGGAGCTCTCCTCTACTGACATAGCCCAATCCGATGGCTTTACCCACGCATCTGATTCAGGGAGCTCCCATGAATAATCCTGGGACTACAGTCCCGATCCGCGGTATCAAACTACATCTCCCAAGATACCCAGCGGTGACTCGTCAGCCCTCGGCTGGAGTTAGGCCGATGCAGGCACCACGTCACGATGGTTATTTACCTTGACGTTGATGAATGCGGGACTTATATTGCATGATAAACTTACTTGCAATTTGTTCCCTGGAGGGCTCACTGTCAATTATATATTACGACCACTAACAATTTTGCCAGCGGGGTTGTCTGACATAGCCTACTTTCCGCACTAGACGTACTCACCAAATTGCATACAATGAATGCCGAAATGTTGACATAATGTAATATAATTTGTTAAATTAATTTCTTCATTGACAATGTTTTACTATTAAGTATTTTCTTTATGTCTATTGTGTACCGAAATAGTTGTGGGACTATAAGTATGGCAAAAAACAAAATGGTGGTTACTTGATAAAGGCTTACGCCAAAACGCGTCGTCTTGGGTTAACGAGTGCACAATAAAGGGTTTGTGCAAGGTTTCCTGGTGTGCCGTCTCTGCTTCCTTCTAATTGGTGGGATCCAGTACCTACAGACATTAAGGTAGCGGCTGCTGCTACCGACGGCATCAGCGTTGTCTGGTTGAGGGTCGTTCGAAGCAGCAGTGTGTACGTGATATATATATATATATATATATATCTGGAAACCCTCAAACCACTTCCTGAATTCTCCCAGCGGCAGTCAGGCGAGGAAAGAGACACAGACCTCCGGAGTTTACAAGTGGGCAGTATTTTTATTCAGTGACCCAACACAACGCGTTTCAAGCCCGTAAGCCCTTGATCACGTGTCACAGTTTGAATACACCATGATTTCAATTTAAAGTGCAAAAAGCGCCCCTCCCACTGTTTGCATCACAGACCACATGTGTAGAAACATAGAAAAAATACTGTGTATTATAGCTTTCTTCTATTATATCCATATTACCGCTGATAAAGAGGCATATTTCATTTGGCACATTTAACATATTTATACAAGTAATATGTAACTTGGATTTCATTTGTTTAAATGTGCCACTGAACTTATAAAATAATAAATACAGTTCAAGTTTATTTAAAATATCTTTTTACCAAAAGGCAAAATCCCTTTTCAATCGCCGTATTTAAAAGCAGTGATACAGGGGAAATAAAATATATATATATATATATATATTCTTTACCACACCAAACTTCCCATCAAAGAAGGTGCTGACTCCGTGAATCTTAGTTCAAACGTTTTATTTCATGCTCAGTTTCTGCTCAGACGCGTTTCGGCGGCTTTCTCCCGCCTTGCTCACTAACATCTGTCTGTTACATCCAAACATAAATATACATGTTAACTATGTCATGTGATCAATTAGCCAACCTGTTGCAGCTGGCCGTTGCTATGGTGAACATGGTTACACCCCGTGAATTAACAAGTTGGTGACTTGCACATTTTAAATTCATGGTAGTCTTTCTTCACTTGTTATTGTGGACATATATATAACATTCAATAAATAATACATTACAATTGGAATTGCCATTCCCATGTGCTCAATAAAATAAAATAAAATAAAATATTTTGTGAATGTTTTTAAAGCGTCACCTCTAATATTGACCCATGCAATATTTTGTGTAGAGTCTGTTTACCGAATCCTTGGCCCCTGGTGTTGACACATGTGTATAACATATAACGCATGATTGGCCGGGGCTTGCTAAATTGGGAGTCTGTGGGTCTGTAATTGGACACTCGTGCCGAGGGTGAGAGCACAAATGTTACACTACTGCAGGTGGCCGGTGATTTCTGTATTTAACATCGGCCCTGTGACACATGGCATGCCGCGTATGCCACGAGGTAAATCTGCTGTGTTTTTATTTAAGAATTGGTTACTGTCAGTAAACTTGTTTAAACATACTCCGGTTGAATGCCGGTTAATGATTTCAGTGTTTACATAATACGCGCTGCTCTTAAAGGTGAAGACCTCGGGCACGTATTCTGGCAGTAGAAGAGGGTTTAGTTCGACCAGTACAGACTCTGCTTGAAGGTTTTGATACCATAAAGACTAGCGTGTATGGGGCTCTAGGTTCGACAGAGGTGGCTAAACATGGGGTGAGGTGAAGTTTAAGATTTTGTGCCTGCCCATTATTTACATGTGAGGGGTTTACGTGAAAATTAATTTTAATGACTAAATTAGATTTTAATTTTACAACAGATGTTTATGAGTGGTACTCAGGAAAGATAAGAGGGAAGGATAAGCAGGTTGGTTTATAGATGGACACTCATGGCCTCATCCGCATTTAAACCTGACGGGATTTTGGAGTTTAGGAGAATAATTTATCTCGACTCCAGGCGGCGTAACGCTAGTTTGCGATTTCCGCCTCTGACATTCCTGGGTATGCTGTCGATGACAAAGTAGGTAAGCCCTGCTGCATTGCCTGCATGTACTTCGTGGATGTGCCTGGCTACTGGGTAAGCTTGGTCCTCGTTTGCAATCGCATGTAGGTGCTGCAGAATTCTTATGTGTACAGGGTGGATGGTGGATCCCACATATCTTTTACCACATTCACATGTGAGCACGTACACTGCAAACTCTGTTTTGCATGAGAAGACTTCCCTGATTTTATATGGAAATCTTCTGAAAGGTACATCCACATTAGTGGTATTAATACCGTGGTTGCAGGCTTTGCATTTACTGCATTTCTTAAACCCTTTTTGGGATTGTAGCCAGTTCTTTTGTTTTTTAAGGGCTGGGGCATTGCAGACTAGCTCGCTGCGCAACGACTTGGCTTTTCTGAATGTCACCAAAGGTGTTTTACCCACTGTCTGACCTATAGTTGGGTCATTACGGATCAGTGGCCATTGCCTGGTTAAGATTTTACGGAGATTCGTGTGGTATCGGTTGAATCCTGTTATCAACCTTGGTGGTTGTCTCTCTTGTTTACCAATGGGTTTCTCCATAACCTTAGGGAACAGTAATTCATGTCTGGTTTTTTGGCTACACTTTACTTCAGCATTGCTACAGGTTTTGGTGGTGTATCCCCTTCGCTGGAGTCTCGAGAATAGGTTCTGTTTGGCTTCATTCAGTCCCTCATTCGTGCTACAATTTCGTGTCATTCTAAGACATTCTGCATAAGGGATTGATTGTTTCAGGGGCGGGGATGGAAACTGTGGGCGTGCAGAATTGCGTTGCCTGCTGTTGGCTTGCGGTAGGTTCGTGTTTGAATTTTGTTGTGTTGAACAAACAGTTCAACATCAAGGAACTGAATTGTTTCTGCGCTGGTATTGCACGTGAATTTTAAATTTAAAGCATTTTCATTCAAATCTTCCGCAAATTGCTTTGCACTCTCCACGCTACCCTCCCACAAAATAAAAATGTCATCAAGGAATCTTTTGTAGATGATCACATTGCTGGTCATGATTTGTATATATGTATATATGTATATATATATATGTATCCATACTAATATAATAAAGAGAGAGCCCAAACCTTTGAGGCGGGTAATCTCAGGAACCACAGCACCAATCACAACACCCAATACAGCATTGGAAAGGGCAGTTGCAGCAGAAGGACATAGGCTTTGCAGACGCCCACCATATACATTTAAAAGGTAAAAGAACCATGCCTGCAAAATAGTCCCTTGTGGGCGTGTCTGCGTTGTGCTGTGGGCATGTGCTGGAGGCGTGACAAACGCTGGGGGTTTGTGGTACGTTCCGCCCTTCATGCCATGTCTCATATTGTGTGCGAATCCCACCCTGCTCCCTTTAAATACCCCTGCACCCCATAATCATAACCCACCCTTACTCCTTAAAATACCCCAACACCCTTAAACACTAACCCATCTTAACCCTATAAATATACGCTGTACCCCAAAACCCAAACCATTCCCGAAACCCTAAAAATACCCCTGTACCCCAAACCCAAACCTAGCCCTGAACCCTATAAATACCCCTGCACCTCAAAGACCCAAACCTACCCCTTAACCCTAAAAATACCCCTGTACCCCAAAAGCCAAACCGAGTCCTGAACCCTAAAAATCCCACTGTACCCCAAAACCCAAACCTACAACTGAACCCTAAAATACCCCTGTACTCCAAAACCCAAACCTAGCCCTGAACCCTTAAAATACCCCTGTACCCCAAAACCCAAGTAAGTACATTGGTGGCACGGCGGCCCACATCTCCAGCAACATACTCATATTTTTTCACCACCCATTTGAAAAATGCACAGGTCTCTCTCATTGATAGCCAGCACCGACATACACTTTTAGACACACCTCCCGCCACAAGTTCTAGAATTGCAAACTTTAGAGCTGGGGAGCTACGTTCGAATCTCGGCATCAGCTCAACATCCTGTGATTTAACGCAAATCGCATTGTCTCCCCGTGCATACCACAAATTAATGTGTTCTTCTGTAATGTAAATTGTGCTCATGCCATGTTGTCGAGTTCGTGCTATATAATATTGCAAGGAAAAATAAAGTAGGGAAACTCGAGTTCACACACTACTGAACGCGCACTCTTAAGTGCATCAGCAGTGCACTGTAAATCGGAGCGTTTCACAGGCCTGTCACAGATAAGAAATGCTATCTAAACGAAATCCTACAAAACAATATACTACTGTCCGGCAGCAATTCATACCCGGACAACGTCGGGACGGGCTGCTAGTATATATATATATATATATATATATATATATATGACATCCACTGCTCACCCTCCGTCGAAAGTAAGCGGGACACAGCTCCGGATTCAGAACAGGTAGGAATTTTATTGAAACCTACAGCACTTTCCCTTGCAGTCCGTGATGCGCTTTTGTTGTGTGGGCAGACGGGTTTCTGGCCATCTTGGCCGTCTTCAGTGCCGATGTTACAGGCTGCTGGCAATTCGTGTGGGCTTTGGATCGCTGACCACTCCTTTTAGGACAGTCCTACACCTCATTGGGGGGACCCCTCCCTCTAGGGCGGTCTCACGGCTTCACCTCCCCTCTGCAGGTGTTTGTGCTTGTAGCGCCTGGCAGACTGCATCTTGGGATGTGTAGTTCAGTGTGGATTCCCTGCTTAATAGCGGAGTCCCAAACATCCCAGGATGTTCCCTTCACTTGGCACCGCTCCATACATCCTAGCAGTGTAGCCAGGAAAGTGTTGTTCCGTCACCACCTGTGACTTTATCCTATCGGGTAGCGCTATGCTACCTCCTCTCTCCCCATCGCGAAAACTAATCACCTGCGGGCAATGTCTTCGCTGGGGGGGCGCCGCACCTTGTACTCCTCGTACTGTCCAAAGATTCGTTTTGCTGTAATGGTGCGGTGCTCCTGACCGAGAGTGCGTGCCCCACCGGTCTCAGCCAACCGGAAACATACGACATCCACTGCTCACCCTCCGTCGAAAGTAAGCGGGACACAGCTCCGGATTCAGAACAGGTAGGAATTTTATTGAAACCTACAGCACTTTCCCTTGCAGTCCGTGATGCGCTTTTGTTGTGTGGGCAGACGCGTTTCTGGCCGTCTTGGCCGTCTTCAGTGCCGATGTCACAGGCTGCTGGCAATTCGTGTGGGCTTTGGATCGCTGACCACTCCTTTTAGGACAGTCCTACACCTCATTGGGGGGACCCCTCCCTCTAGGGCGGTCTCACGACTCCACCTCCCCTCTGCAGGTGTTTGTGCTTGTAGCGCCTGGCAGACTGCATCTTGGGATGTGCAGTTCAGTGTGGATTCCCTGCTTAATAGCGGAGTCCCAAACATCCCGGGATGTTCCCTTCACTTGGCACCGCTCCATACATCCTAGCAGTGTAGCCAGGAAAGTGTTGTTCCGTCACCACCTGTGTCTTTATCCTATCGGGTAGCGCTATGCTACCTCCTCTCTCCCCATCGCGAAAACTAATCACCTGCGGGCAATGTCTTCGCTGGGGGAGCGCCGCACCTTGTACTCCTCGTACTGTCCAAAGTTTCGTTTTGCTGTAATGGTGCGGTGCTCCTGACCGAAAGTGCGTGCCCCACCGGTCTCAGCCAACCGGAAACATACGACATCCACTGCTCACCCTCCATTGAAAGTAAGCGGGACACAGCTCCGGATTCAGAACAGGTAGGAATTTTATTGAAACCTACAGCACTTTCCCTTGCAGTGCGTGATGCGCTTTTGTTGTGTGGGCAGACGCGTTTCTGGCCGTCTTGGCCGTCTTCAGTGCCGATGTCACAGGCTGCTGGCAATTCGTGTGGGCTTTGGATCGCTGACCACTCCTTTTAGGACAGTCCTACACCTCATTGGGGGGACCCCTCCCTCTAGGGCGGTCTCACGGCTCCAGCTCCCCTCTGCAGGTGTTTGTGCTTGTAGCGCCTGGCAGACTGCATCTTGGGATGTGTAGTTCAGTGTGGATTCCCTGCTTAATAGCGGAGTCCCAAACATCCCGGGATGTTCCCTTCACTTGGCACCGCTCCATACATCCTAGCAGTGTAGCCAGGAAAGTGTTGTTCCGTCACCACCTGTGTCTTTATCCTATCGGGTAGCGCTATGCTACCTCCTCTCTCTCCATCGCGAAAACTAATCACCTGCGGGCAATGTCTTCGCTGGGGGGGCGCCGCACCTTGTACTCCTCGTACTGTCCAAAGTTTCGTTTTGCTGTAATGGTGCGGTGCTCCTGACCGAGAGTGCGTGCCCCACCGGTCTCAGCCAACCGGAAACATACGACATCCACTGCTCACCCTCCGTCGAAAGTAAGCGGGACACAGCTCCGGATTCAGAACAGGTAGGAATTTTATTGAAACCTACAGCACTTTCCCTTGCAGTCCGTGATGCGCTTTTGTTGTGTGGGCAGACGCGTTTCTGGCCGTCTTGGCCGTCTTCAGTGCCGATGTAACAGGCTGCTGGCAATTCGTGTGGGCTTTGGATCGCTGACCACTCCTTTTAGGACAGTCCTACACCTCATTGGGGGGAACCCTCCCTCTAGGGCGGTCTCACGGCTCCACCTCCCCTCTGCAGGTGTTTGTGCTTGTAGCGCCTGGCAAACTGCATCTTGGGATGTGTAGTTCAGTGTGGATTCCCTGCTTAATAGCGGAGTCCCAAACATCCCGGGATGTTCCCTTCACTTGGCACCGCTCCATACATCCTAGCAGTGTAGCCAGGAAAGTGTTGTTCCGTCACCACCTGTGTCTTTATCCTATCGGGTAGCGCTATGCTACCTCCTCTCTCCCCATCGCGAAAACTAATCACCTGCGGGCAATGTCTTCGCTGGGGGGGCGCCGCACCTTGCACTCCTCGTACTGTCCAAAGTTTCGTTTTGCTGTAATGGTGCGGTGCTCCTGACCGAGAGTGCGTGCCCCACCGGTCTCAGCCAACCGGAAACATACAACATCCACTGCTCACCCTCCGTGAACCCTAAAACTACCCTTGTACCCCAAAACCCAAACCTAGCCCTGAACCCTTAAAATACCCCTGTACCCCAAAACCCAAACCTAGCCCTGAACCCTAAAAATACCCCTGTACCCCAAAACCCATACCTATCCCTAAACCCTAAAACTACCCCTGTACCCCATAACCCAAAACTATATCTGAACCCTTAAAATACCTAAACACCCCAAACATATACCTCAGTACCCCAAAACATATACCCTATACCCATACTTACCTTATCCTAACATAAAAAAACATGCTTTTACCATTCATGCATTTACAACGAATTTCGTTGTAAATGTATGCGTGGTAAAAGCATACAAAATGCAATGCCATGCGTTATAATGGCATTGCGGAGTCATGGTACTTTCGTAATGTAAGTATGCGGAGTGATGGTATGCGGAAAGAAAGTTGCGGAATAATGGGTGTTTACGCTTCCCCGGTAAGTACATTGGTGGCACGGCGGCCCACATCTCCAGCAACATACTCATATTTTTTCACCACCCATTTGAAAAATGCACAGGTCTCTCTCATTGATGGCCAGCACCGACATACACTTTGAGACACACCTCCCGCCACAAGTTCTAGAATTGCGAACTTTAGAGCTGGGGAGCTACGTTCGAATCTCGGCATCAGCTCAACATCCTGTGATTTCAGGCAAACCGCATTGTCTCCCCGTGCATACCACAAATTAATGTGTTCTTCTGTAATGTAAATTGTGCTCATGCCATGTTGTTGAGTTTGCGCTATATAATATTGCAAGGAAAAATAAAGTAGGGAAACTCGAGTTCACACACTACTGAACGTGCACTCTTAAGTGCATCAGCAGTGCACTGTAAATCGGAGCGTTTCACAGGCCTGTCACAGATAAGAAATGCTATCTAAACGAAATCCTACAAAACAATATACTACTGTCCGGCAGCAATTCATACCAGGACAACGTCGGGACGGGCTGCTAGTATATATATAACATATATATATATATATATATAAACTAATCCCAGGTATATTGATTGACTGGCACTACAATTAACTGCAAAAACTTGAAACGAGCTTTTTTTGTTGTATAGTCACTTTGGGGAGGCAAATTTGGGCACTGCGCCCAGTATTATCCTTTGGATGTATGCCCCTTTAAGACCAACAGGATGTTCTATCAGTCATGTGATGCAATTGTGTTATTTAAAAGTACCTCCTTCCTCCTTCTCATGACATGTGATCAAGCCTCGGCTGAGGCGAAACGCGTCATGGCGACTGGTGGGCTGTTTATTCTCCACGAATAAATGCACTAAACAACAGGAGCACGGAGTCTGTGGCTTTACTTGATCTTTCCGACTTTGGCTGTGTGGCGTGGCGTGGCTGCGCTGTGCTGCGTAGCATCGGACTCAACGAAATATATATATATATATATATATATATATTATAGTGTAGTTCCTATTTTCCCAATAGGCCCTGCGCATTGGAATAACATAAACAGTAGTATGGACATAGAAGTGCGGATCTTCCAGGTCTCCACTGACTATGCTAAACTTAATTGGGTTTGTTACCAACTAGCTCAGAGGTCACTGGAAACTTTCTTGACTGAATAGGAAGTGATCCGCTTCCCTGGTACAGACAAGAAGGGATTCAGTTTTCCAACAACCGCATAAACATGACAACTTTGCTCCTTAGAATAAGAGTCAATCTCTAGAGTCGTGTGAAACAATAGACAGTTATTTTACTCAGTCAGTTTTGTGCAGATTACTTTCACCGATATGCAGAGAACAGAGAGACGGGCGTTTTCAATAAAAAGGTATTATTTATTGAACAGTCTTTCTTCTCGTGCAAGAGAAATGAATTGCCACAATTGCCTGACTAGTTATTATAAAAAGTGCGTACAGTAAAATGAGTATTGCTAAATAATACTGTAAAAGCATTGATATGGTTTCTTAGCCGTACAGTGGTTTAAAATTAATAAAACATATGTACATTCATATATACATTAGGCTAACGTACTCAACTGGTGCTTCTAACTACGCCTACCCCAGTGTAACTGACCTAAGCCTAATACTTGGGAGGGAGTAAGTAAGTAGCAGTTTTAGTTAAGTTGGTTTTGCCAAGGTTTGCTTCAAGAATTCTCTCTAAGGGTTTAGTCAACACCATACCTCTGGAATAGAATGTTGGAGGTCTTGTATCTCCTTCCAGGTCTCGATACCCCAGTCACTCGCAAGAGTAGGCTGGAAACGCCGGAGCTGGATTTCTCGGCAGGAGAAAAGACAGCGTCTCTCTCAGCGCGTCGAGGAAGAGGAGGAGGGGCAGCGTCCGTGGGCAGCTTGTATCTGCTGGGCTCTGCAGTGGACAGCTGTTCTGCTCCTATGTTCACCACACCATCGCTATCATCGATGTCGTTGAGGCAGCGATAGCATCAGCATCAGCGTTTGCTTAAGGCAACGTTGATAATATTTATACCTGAAAGGTGCCTGGTGCCTGGTTTGACGTAAGTTTTTGGACATAAGACGTCAATAAAGATGTCACTAGGAAGTGATCGTCTCCTAGTGCTCATTAGAGTTCTATTACTAATCAAAACATAGCAAGCGGGGCGTCCCAGGTTGCTGAGTTTTTATCTTGTTGAAGAACTCGGAGTGTAATCTAGGAATCTTAGATAGTGGCTTCTGCTGGGTCATTTGCTCTAATGAGCTGCAGAGGAAGCTGCAGAGGAAGAGATTCTGAAATGTGGCTCTAAACGTGTGAGGCCAGAGACGAGTTTCTGAATATTGCTCTTGATCGTTTATGCCATTATAGGGGAATAAATGGATTATAGCCGTATAGGGGCATAAGGTCACAGTATTGATCGGGGTCCTAGATTAGAACGCAACAATATATATATATATAAATATATATATATATATATATATATATATATATATATATATATATATATATATATATATATATATATATTGTTGCGTTCTAATCTAGGACCCCGATCAATACTGTGACCTTATGCCCCTATACGGCTATAATCCATTTATTCCCCTATAATGGCATAAACGATCAAGAGCAATATTCAGAAACTATATATATAATAGATCCCAAGCACCAACGTGGTGCACTCGCAGGTGGGTGTTTCTAAATGCGGGGGGTGCTCCCGCATAGCAATTGCAGCTCGAATCTCCTCTCACTCCGACTTATGTCAGGAAAGAAAGCACTGCCGGGGGCTGTTTCTGTCAATTTTATTAACAGCAAACTCGCACAACAGAAGCAGACGGGTTTCGGTAAAAACCTTTTTTCGGGAATAAGCCAAAACACGTTTGTTGTTGCTAAGGGGACATTAAACAGCTTTTTACATCTACCCCGGGAGTGCTGGCTTAAGTTCCGGGAAAAGGAGCATTAGAGTTTTGATATATTTCATGGTGCACCACCGTGATGCCGGCACCCGTTCGTGAGTGCTTCCTATCCTTGGTGCAAACGGAGAAGTGATATATATATATATATATATATATATATATATATTCACTGAAAAAACCATAGGTTATAGACCATATATAGTTAGGAATTCGCATTTACAAAACCTTATTTTACTCACACAAAACCATTGAAATTCCATATATAGTTAGTTGCACTAACTATATATCGCGCACCCGCAATCCACTGCTGATGATGTCACATATTACATCATTCATGACATGGTCAGTGACATCACTGATGACATCACTGATGACATCTCAAATGACATCACTGATGACATCTCAAATGACATCACTGATGACATCACTGATGACATCTCATTTGACATTACTGATCACATCACTGATGATATCATTAATGTGATAATACGATGAACCTCTTCAGACTCTAATATAACCTTAGATACAATCAGTGTAAACAGACACTCACAGACTGTCACTCATCCATGGAGTTACTCACACACCTAGTCAGTCATGCAAAGAATCAATCACACCTCCATTTCCTCAACTATACAGTTATACAAACTTTACTTATTCAAACATATACTAACACATATTTACTCTCTTATACATTCCCTGATACAAGTTCACAATGATCCATACAGCCACTCACACATTCACTGGCTCTTATGCACAGTTATTTATATATGTCAACTCTCACATGTACTGTGTTTTACATATGTACTTACTTTGACATGTAGCACTGAGATATCCATTCACTCACCAATACACTCATGCACACAGTCAACCGCCCATACAGCTGTTTCCACATGCACTTTTGAAACCATACATCTAGTGAATCAACTGCTCACACATCTATGCACAGAGTCATACACCTCCCAGCCACCCACACACACACTCAGTCTCCCATACAAATACTTGGGCAACCAATCAATAACCCATATAGTTACTCATATAGCTACTTATCAACACATGCAACAGTTTACAGAACAACAGACATAATGATGCACAAATTAAGACAGTTTAGTCACTAACCCATTCACTCAGTGAGACACATTTAATCACTCACTCATACAGTCAGTCATGCACCTACTAAATCCTTCATCCAGACACTTATACATCCACTCATTCTTCAATATGTAAGACATATTTTAACTTTACAGAAACATACAGTCACTGGATGTTGTCATCAGTGATGTCATTTGAGATGTCATCAGTGATGTCATCAGTGATGTCACTGACCATGTCATGAATGATGTAATATGTGACATCATCAGCAGTGGATTGCGGGTGCGCGATATATAGTTAGTGCAACTAACTATATATGGAATTTCAATGGTTTTGTGTGAGTAAAATAAGGTTTTGTAAATGCGAATTCCTAACTATATATGGTCTATAACCTATGGTTTTTTCAGTGAATTTTCAAGGTTTTGTAAATGCTAATTCCTAACTATATATGGTCTATAACCTATGGTTTTTTCAGTGAATTTTCAAGGTTTTGTAAATGCTAATTCCTAACTATATATGGTCTATAGCCTATGGTTTTTTCAGTGAATATATATATATACATACATATATAAACATATATCATCGGTATATCTATATAAATACAAACATAAATGCATGCATACATATACTTATATGCATTTTAGGGTTGTTAGGGCGTTTTCGTGTGTATTATGTTGCTTTTTTAGGGCTTTTGGGTCAATTAAGTAGGGTTCCCGGAGCCTAGGGCTGAGGGGCCGGTTCAGTTTCGTGCGTATTGGTGTTGGCAAGGTTTTGAGGGATTTTGGCGGTTTTTGGTCGAGATTTGGCCGTTTTATGGCTTTTTTTTGTGTTTGCGGGGGGCGCGTATTCGGGTTGAAATTCGTCCCCGTTCCAGTGGATGGATTGGGCTGATTGTTGGTGAGATGTTAGGGAATCGCTGGAACTAGTGTCCAGCCAAGTTTGAAGCGGATCGGAGCAGTGGAAGTGCTTTAAAGAGCAATTTTTGTGCGGAGTAGCGAATTGCCATGTTATTCAATGGGAGTTTTTGGTGCGCATGGAGAAGGTGAATTTGGGGTGTTCCAGTTGCGCTAGAGGGACGGGGCTTGGGTGAGCTGTAGGGAGAGTGGATCGGCAGGTGTGCCGAATTTTTGGGATTTGTTGGCCGAAGGGAAGGGTGTGCTTGGGCAAAGTCGATTTGGTGAAAACGGTGCGTTATTTACATGAAAGTTGAAAAAACACTAATAAAAGCGAAGCTAAAAAGCCACCTCATTACAAACAGAATGGCTTTAACTTAAACGAGGGCGAGATCTATTGCATTTTCAATGCTTGTTTACTTTGGTTCCATCAAGAAGGCATTCAGATGTGTTACACATTTGCCATAAATTCTGAATGTTAGCACTCTAGTTGCACATTAGATCACTGTAGTAATGCTACTGCTCACCAGGGACGTCTGCTGCTGGTATTCAAAGTGCATGTTTCAGTCTGCATGTCAGAATTTTTTTAATGAAATAGAAGAGGATTTGAGAAGTCACTCAAAATGATCCCTAATTTTTCTTTCTGAAGCACTAATCATACTTTCTATGGCAAAATTAACCCCCTCATGTTGTTCCTTTTTAAATTGAGTGTTTTCAGACTTACCACTTCATTCCAATCAAGATGGCTTCTGGTGTGCCATTCTTTTGTCATAAGTAAGACTGTTAGCGCTCTAGTTGTTCTTTAGAACACTCTGGGACATTCTGTCATTGGGCTATACTTGGGGTACATCTGGGTGATATTTGGGCTACATTTAGGCTCTTTTGTCTCTGGTGGCCATCTTGGGAGACTATGTCAGAATTTTTTAATGAAATTGAAGAGGGTTTGAGAAGTCACTCAAAATGTGCCCTAATTTTTCTTTCTGCAGCACTAATCATAATTCATATGGCAAAATATACCCCCTCATTTTGTTCCTTTTTAAATTAAATGTTTTAAGAGTTGCCACTTTATTCCAATCAAGATGGCTTCAGGTGTGCCATACCTTTGTAATAAGTAGGACTGTTAGCGCTCTAGTTGTTCTTTAGAACACTCTGGGACATTCTGTCATTGGGCTATACTTGGGCTACATCTAGGTGATATTTGGGCTACATTTGGGCTCTTTTGTCTCTGGTGGCCATTTTGGGAGACTGCATGTCAGAATTTTTTAATGAAATAGAAGAGGATTTGAAAAGTCACTCAAAATGTGCCCTAATTTTTCTTTCTGCCGCACTAATAATACCTTCTATTGCATAATATACCCCCTCATTTTGTTCCTTTTTAAATTAAATGTCTTAAGAGTTACCACTTTATTCCCATCACGATGGCTCCAGGTGTGCTATACCTTTGTAATAAGTAGGACTGTTAGCGCTCTAGTTGTTCTTTAGAACACTCTGGGACATTCTGTCATTGGGCTATACGTGGGCTACATCTGGGTGATATTTGGGCTACATTTGGGCTCTTTTGTCTCTGGTGGCCATTTTGGGAGCCTGCATGTCAGAATGTTTTAATGAAATAGAAAAGGATTTGAGAAGTCACTCAAAATGTGCCCTAATTTTTCATTCTGCAGCACTAATCATACTTTCTATGGTAAAATATACCCCCTCATGTTGTTTCTTTTTAAATTAAATGTTTTAAGAGTTACCACTTTATTCCAATCAAGATGGCTTCAGGTGTGCCATACCTTTGTAATAAGTAGGACTGTTAGCGCTCTAGTTGTTCTTTAGAACACTCTAGGAGGCTGCAGTAGAACACAAAGGAATCAACTGACAGTCTCTGTCCTTGTTGGATGTACATGTTTTACTGAGAATGTCAGACTTCATTTTCACATGACTGAGAAAGATAATGTGAATTTACAGAAAATATGCTTTCAGTTTAGCTTATAGATCCCCTTCCAAACCACTGTGGGAAAATCATGAGATATTAGTTTTCTTTCAAACAATATTCATGATATCACAGCAGAAGGTTTTTTCACATGGTAAAATCACCTTAGAACCCACCACAATTCCTAAAACGAGTATGGTACCATCAACAAATGATTTATAATGTAACTAAAGTCCTAAAACCCTCTATTAACTACAATGCTTTTTAATGAGGTGCTATCATGTATATTGGTCCCAAGATGGCTGCCAACACTTCTTGGATGAAGTGCTGACAGCCAATCAGATCAGATGTGTGGTTAGGCTCCGCCCAGATATATATCTTTTTTTGAACCTAAATTACTCAAAATCCACTGGAGCACATATATTGAGACCTAGCAAAGGCACATCGGGCTAACAGTCCCTACAATTTTGCCAAGTTTCGTGCAAATCCATTCAGCCGTTCGAGCTAAAAGTGAGGCCAACCGCCCTATGGAAATTAACATGGGAAAAATGCGTTTTGGGACCCCCCTTTTTTCTCGGCCCCCCCTTGATGAAACCCCCCCAAATTGTCAGGGGCTGCTCAGAAACAAAATGTTCCATTTTCCTGAAAATTTCAGCCAATTCCGTCCACAAACGCCAAAGTTATTAGACATAGAATTTTCAAAAATCCCATAGAGAAAAAATCCTAACTATATATACCTACTGGCGACCGCCAGTAGGTAATATATATATATATATATATATATATATATTCCAAGAATAATCCAGTACGGCGCAGGCTTCCAAAGGCTGCAAATACGGACACGAACCCAGAGTTTTGGTGCAAAAAAGGGGTGATTTATTCAGCAATGGTGCTCCCAGTCATCACAATATATATATATATATATATATATATATATATATATATATCGAACTGCACTCGTTCAGCGAAAACCAGCAAACCTCAATGTCTTGGGGGACAGCCGATTTGGTCAAACAAAAGCTGACCCAATCTTCAGGTGAAGAAAATATTTTTATTTAATTTTGATGCATCGCCACCAGCATAACGTTTCGGCCTGCTCAGAGGCCTTGGTCACATGACGCTAGAGGTGGGACAGACTGTTTTTAAAGTGCAAGTGCATGATTTATAGGAACACATGATTGGTTGAACTGTGGTGCATGGTAGTAAACACAGAAAACATTTCAATGACCATGTTTAAAAGCCAATAAATGTACAATGTTAAAAAAATGTTAAAAAACAGATTTGCATATGTACAAGGGCCAAGATGGAATTTGTATACATTAATTCATTCCACATGCAAACGTAACTTCTATTTATCTAAAGAGGGCTAGTATTGGTGAATCTTGACACAAGTGAAAAAATGGAACCTGGTAGGAATCGCAACAATGTGCGCTTTCCCAATGTGATTCATGTTGCCCACATTTCACAACAATCAATCAATGTCATATGGCGATTGTTAATGTATATATATATATATATATATATATTTGCATAAACGACCACGCCAAGTGAGATTTCACGATTTCTTTATTGCCGCTGCCAAACGCGTTTCGACTACACAGTAGTCTTGATCACTGTGATCAGTGATCAAGACTACTGTGTAGTCGAAACGCGTTTGGCAGCGGCAATAAAGAAATCGTGAAATCTCACTTGGCGTGGTCGTTTATGCAAAGAAGTGTGAGGGACTCAATCCAAGGAGTCCTACTAAGACGACGCAACTCTCGATCTGGTGGAGGCAGTCAATACTTGGATTTTCTCTGTATATATATATATATATATATATATATATATATATATATATATATATATATATATATATATATATATATAAACACACACACACACTTATATACACACACACACACACACACATATATATGTGTGTGTGTGTGTGTGTGTGTGTGCAGCAGGGATTGCAGACAAGGAGAGTGATCCTTTCCATCCAAGTGAAAACTGACCATTGAATCGACAAAATAGTGAGAGTAATCTTCTGGACAGCAAGAGGAAGCTTGAGTTTCTGTGGCACTTCATTCCTGTTAAAAAAAAGTAAGATTAAAAAATGTGTTTCGACCTAAAAAAAAAATGCCTGAACCGCATATTCAGGTAGAATTCCTACTTGAAAAAAAATGTTTTTAAAGTAATTTTATTAAATAAACAAACAGTTCTAGTCAGATACACATCATACATTGGGTCATCATATACTATACATGTCACACTGTGCAGGGAGTACTGGCGTGTCCAAACAATAATGCGCATGTATCTTGAGCAGTTCAACATAGTACATATAGACCCCAATTTGCAGAGCGCCTATCGCCCATAGTGTCTCATTTAAACTAAGGTGGGGCGCCTGATCCAACCTCCCTCACACCCGGCCTCCCTTCATGCTCGAGCCTGATAAACTTTCATTCAAGTCCCATCAGAATACTTGCCTAGAAGTTCTCGGATTCTCCCAACTGTTCATTAGTGTCCTGCGCATCCCTGGTCCATTTACTAGAGACAACAGATATCTGGGTTATGTCCATAGTGGAGAGGACCCCAACAATCCCTTACCGTTCCTCCGATGGCTGCAGTTCATTACTCACAGTTTTCACCTCCCTGAGCGTTCCGCTCCATGCCAACCCCAGGTTTACTCGCAGTTTCATTTTCTGGCCCGGGCCTGCCTGTTTGTCCACGCTGCTCCCGGCCAATTTCCGGCCGTGCGCCAACCATCTAACCAGTTCCATGTTTCTTCCGTGCTGCTGAAAAACCACACTTTACCATCCGATTTGACCATTAACTTGGCAGGGAACATCATTGCATACTTAAGTTCTTTTTCGCACAATGCTCTTTTAACTTCAAGGAAACTACGACGTCGCTTTTGCACTTTCAATGTAAAGTCCAGGAAGAATGTTATCTAGCTGTTGTGAAGGTGGACCGGGGGGACACAGCATGCCATTTGCAATATAGCATTTCTGTCCCAAAAGTTTAATATGCGCGCTACAATGGGTCTAAGTGGTGTTCCATGTTTCGGCCTACCACCCGGGACTGTGGGCGCTGGCTCGATTGAAAAGAACTGGGAAAGGCCTTCGGGCTGCAAGTACTTCGTTATAAGGTCTTCGATAAAGAAGTCTGCCGCCTGTCCCTTCACTCACTTGGGTACCCCAAGAATTCTCAAATTGTTACGCCTAGCCCTCCTCTCATAGTCGTCCAGTTGAGTTTCCATCCTGATGGCACTGGCCTGAAGTTCTTTAACTTGTTTTTTAAGCATGGCAGAATTATTGGTCAATTCAAGTGACGTGGCCTCCACCTCCTTGATTCTAGTGTTCATATTGTGGATGTCCAACCTGATCAGGGCGACCTCAGATGATACACTGTCCATCCTGGCCTCCAAGGACTACCGGACCTTAGTGATAGCTAGCGTTATGTCATTTAGGGTCAGTTCAGTTTGACCCTCTGCCTGTTGTGCTGTCTTGCCTGCTCTCAGGACCCTTTTCCTTTGCGTCCATTCCTTTCTGCCATGCAAATTTCTCAAGTTTCATTTCCATTGCTGTGCTGCCACCTTTCCTACCCGCCATTTAGCCACCAACTTGGGCTTGGGCACCCGGGTGCAACAGGCTACTCACACCGCCTGCTCCAGCACAGATGCTCTGTCAGGCCTGTCGGATTTCGCCAGCCAAACCCTGCGCTGTAACCAGCTCTCGTTTGTGCACCTTCCTTCAGTCCGGGGGAGTCCAGGGTCTCTTCCCAACCCGTGAGGGACTCCGTTGGTGTATCCCAGAACCCACGCCACCTCCCGGACAGCGATCATCAGTTTTGTCCCTGGACCACCAATGCTCCTATGGGCGTCACAGGTCCTTGCAGCTCTCGTGCGGTGTGTGGGTGCTGCGCTGTCACCGGTTATATGCCATATTCCCCTGGGACTGAGCCAGCTAATCATAGTGCTGAGCTGTATGCTTCCCACTGGGCGCCCCTTCTTACTTGGTTGGTTCACGGAACGTGGCTTCAAATCCAGCATGTCACTGTCTTGCCTTCTACTTGGAGGTGCCTTTCCAAAGCATGCCCCGTTCAGTAGCTCAAGATATTCCCTTGCTCGTCCTTTGGCCCCCACATTCCAATCATCAACCTCGGGGTAATGCTGCCATGTAGGCCGCCGGGCCCAAGCCAGCCACGAGTGTCGGTGGTAGGGCGCAGCCCCTCTCGCCAGTCCCCACTAGTCACTTACGTGCGGATTTCTCCAGTGGAGCACTATGCCACGCCGGGGGTGCTGATGCCTCTACCATGGTGACTCAGCGGGACTTCGCCCGGTCCGGCCATTACGCACTCTGTGGCCCCTGTCCGCCGGCTGACACTGCCGGCGCTCACCGTCGTTCTCAACCCTCGCAGCCTCCGGGCCCGGCACTCCTCCACAGTCTCTTCTATTCTCACCCGCAGTGAGGGAGATTGATGCTCCGTGCCCGCCTCCAACACTTTTTGCCATTGTCGCGGGTGTTTCCTCCCCTTGGTAGCGTCCCTCAGTGCTGTCACGGCGCCATTGTTGCACAGCAGTTTACCAGGCCAAATAACACCACACTTGTTTCTAGGATGTTCCTGGTACTCACTGGCACCAGTAGCCTCTGTAGTGGCTCATTACATATCTGATTTAAGTATGGATATTAGTCTTGCCGCAGGGGCGGCTCTAGGCTCATGGTGGCCCTGGGCAGGGAGCGTAGGTAGGGGGCCCCGAAAGAGGGGTCCGGGTGGGGCAGAGCGCGGAGGCCAGTGAAGAGGGGGTGGGTCAGGGTGTTTGGAAGTGGAACAGAGCCGGAGGCTGCCAAATCACTGCCAGGGGCCACCACTCAAATATGTATCCATCCTCAGAGGATTATTATATTAAGGATATATATTGGTGTGGTGGCCCCTGGGGTTTGGTGGCCCTGTGCAGATGCACAGCTTGCACATGCCTAAGGCCGCCCCTGCTTGCCGGGTGTGTTGTGCCGGAGCTGCTCTAGTGTGCAGCCATCTTCCTCGGCGGTTGGCCACGCCCCCCCTTAAAAAACTATTTTTTAGTTAATTTTGCTACTGCATGAGTAGGAAATCTACGTGGGAAGCATCCCTCTAACCTCCTGCGTTCCTAATAAGTCCTCCTAGTGACCAGAAATCATGATAGGGGGTGTCAAACCTCACTTGCGTTCATCACCTTGCATTTTGAAGCCTCTTGCTTTTCCCGTTGTCATCGCGTTGCTCAAACGGGAAAAAAATCCTCTACATGGTGATTGGCGGATTTTGGCTGGAACTCCATGTTACAAGAATAATGCAGAGTTGGCAAAGTTTGCCAATCCAGCTTGTGGAGTTGAAATTCCGCCCGTGGTTAATATGTTTTGCATTCCCTATTGATTTCCATTTCTTGGTCTTTTATTTCTAATGTCTGCTTCCACAGCTCTTTGATTACTAGAGTATTTTGTTTGCTCAATTTCTGTCAAGTGTTTACCAGTATGCCCCTTCTTCCCTGTTAAGGCTATTCTTCTCTTTCCTGCTGCCCTTTTCTCATACAGCCTACCAGTTCCTGCTTGACCACCAGGATTCATGAGTTTTGTCTTTAAACAATCTTCAACATCAGGAAAGTTTAACTTCCCAGAACTTGCCTTCGCTTATATTCTTACCCATGCTCATTCTGCAGAGTGCAACAGCATCTGTGGCTTAAGACCACATTGAGCTTCAGTCTGGTCGAGTGGTTAACCCCACATTCACTTTAGCATTAAGTCTGTAATCTGGTTTTCTTGCACGCGCTCTTCCTTTGTTATTTTGCATGCTGAATCGCCACTGTGCCTTCTTGTACGTTGACGTGCTTTGCTACCTTGTGTGGGGCTTCTTTATTGGGTTTCTTGTCACCTTTGGGATCTTGTCCAGCTAGCTTATACAAATATACTTTTCCTTTTCTCACCTTGGTGTTATGCGTCTGATGCAAGGAGGCTTTAAAGACCCGACTTTCCATCTCAGATTAATTAAGCAGCACCTTGGTCAGTAGGGAACACATACAGTGCCACTTTTGATACTGGTAGGAGGCGCCTACAACTTTATGGGGCAGATAAAACATCCCAATAGCCCTCACGAAGGGGAGTTGTCCATTCTGATGCTAATGTACACATGCATCAGTGTAGCTTATTCACTGGCACGGGCGTAGCTTCCATTGGTGCAGAAGGTGCAGTGGCACCAGGGACCAGAGGTTTATGGGGTCCACTGAACCCTGATTATTGCAGCAGCCAATGGGGCCCATTTCTGTCCTTGCACTAGGGTCTTCATGCACTGACTGCGCTACTGCTCACTGGATATTAAGACACCGCAGGGACCTCGAGGAGGCAAGAGGTTTGTTCCCAGGGAAGTGACCTCCAAGTGCGCGTGAATTCCTGCCCATCTTAAAGCCCCCGAGCTGTGTGCCCGGCTTGCCGCCAGCGTACAGTAGAACCATAGCAAGATGGCATAGAGTGCCTTTTTGAAACCTCTGGACTGCCGCGTTACATAAGAGGGTGCCCATTTGCTGCACTGCTGGCTGTGTCATGTTCAATCAACATCACCAGCAGGCTGAGCAGCGCCATGGCACCGAAGAACACTGCAGGCATTTTATAATACATGAGCCCTTCCCTCAGCCCCGCGCGCCTCTGCACTGAACATGGCCTGCTCGCTGCTCGTTTCAGCTGGAGTCAGCCACTGAACTTACATTTGCACTTGGCAAACCAGGGGGCTGTTCAGTGGGAAATTAAAGCTGCCATCTACCGAGTCCAGCAGAGCGGGCACTGAGGGAGTTTCTCAGGCACAGTCTGGGATGGGGCTAGAAAACCCGGGCACTGCCCCCATACGACACCAGCCCTTTCGATGCCCTTGAATAGGGGCATGGGACAAGCGTTAAAAAGTTAGCAGCGTGCTGGGCTTGGCAAAGAGGTTCTTCTTCGTTACTGAGGACTGCCAGAAGAAGCAATCGTCATTCGGAAGAAAAAGAATGCCCCAAGGTCATTTTCATACATGTACTACAAGGCATGACAAAACAAACGCATAAGTAGGGTACCTCACAGACTCTGCACTACTTTGGTTAGCGAGGTAGTGGAGGGGTGTTTTTTTTCTCTCCATCTTGCCTTGAAATAGTTTTTGTGTGGTGGAAAACATGCAGAGCACTGGCAAGGTAGGGACAAGGAAGATATCACACATGATGAGAAGTGAATATGAGGTGATGCGCAGTCTGCTCCCTCCAGCCGCAGAATGCCCTCTGGGTATGGTGGCACAGGTGTCCTCCCCTTGAAACTGAGGGTAGGTCCATCACCTGCAGTGAAATGAGGAGCAGAGGTTTCAAACATCCAGTCGGCCTTTCCCTACTCTGCTCTTCCTGTGGGAAGAGTGCATTCTTCAAAATCAGGTGCACAGCTGTAAAGATGGATTGACACGTGGAATATGTTGAAAAAGGTTTATTTCAGTAAACCTGAACACTGCAGAGAAACACCTCCACTCTCTTCCCTCGGCTCTCCAACTGCACTCCTGGAGCGAGGAGCGAGAGCACGAGAGAAGGAACACAATGGGCCCGATTCACAGAATGAACTTAAGACTCAATCCTAAACTTACTACTGTTTTGGTATTCACAGATTGCATTTACTACTTTTGGTATTCACAGAATGAACTTACTACTTTTGGCATTCACAGAATGCACTTACTACTTTTGGTATTCACAGAATTAACTTACTCATTTTGGTATTCACAGAAGTTAGGACTCCTAACTTTAGGACTCCTAAATGCCTTCTGTGAATACCGAAAGTCTTAAAATTCGGATTTTTCTCAATTTAGTACTAGTAAAGTTAGGACTCCTAACTTTAGGACTCCTAAATGCCTTCTGTGAATACCGAAAGTCCTAAAATTACGATTTTTCTCAATTTAATACATAATTTTAACTTTTCAACAGCCATTTTTTCTTTATGCTCACAGTGATATGCACATCTCTTTATCGAATAAGTCATTGGCAACGTCATTGCTCACAGTGATATGCACATTTCTTTATCGAATAAGTCAACGTCAACGTCATTTGCAATATCTTCACTCATTTATTCGTAGTTTTTTTTTCTTTATTATATACATGTTATTATTCAGTATGACAAGTCAAAGTTATTCCATCCAGCCCCCTCAAGCATTCTGGCCAGCAGGATTCGAACCATGTATGAAATGGTCAAAATGGAACGCTTATTTCCTTAACTTTATTGACACTATCGATGGATGGGAAAATGACACCTGAGAGGAAAAAGAAACTCTTACTACATTCCTTAGGTCCGGGAGAGCTTAAAGCTTGTGAAGAAAAACCATTAGGGGGTGGTGATGTCAACGTATTTGATGCTATTGTAAATGATTTTGATACTTATTTTGCTCCAAAAGTTTTTTTTCCTTGTTTTTATTATACTTTCATCACACACATTATACATTATACATTCAGCAGTTTGTTTTCTTCACAAACATAAATCATTATGGTATTACAGAACAGCACATTTTCAAAAAATTATAGCCACAACATTATAATTTGATTATTCAGACATCCCCCTATATTAAAACATAAAAGTAACAAATTTGAACGAAATCATAGTCATAATCACATTACCCTATCCCATCCCTCCATCTAGCTAAGGGTTCCCATATTCTTACCCTTCCCTTCCTGGCATATATAGGTTTTCCAAATTATATGCAGCTATTAAGTTTGCCAACCAGATTTGCATATGCGGGGACGTCGTATCTAACCAAGCCCTTGCTAAGGTTAGTCTAAAGACTGCCATTGCCAAAAACATAAAGTCCGACTGAACAACGTTATTTCCCTCTGTTCCAATTCCCAACAAGATCCAACTGGGGATTAAAATTATCTGTATCCCCAATGATCTATCCGAGAAGCCCTCGATATCTTTAATTAAAGTATGTAGTTGGGGACAGGTAGCAAACATATGGACAATATCTGCCTCAGGGAAGTTACATCTTGGACAGGTTGTCCCCTCAGAGCGCCCCCATTTGGCAATCCTAGCTGGCGTATGGTAGAGTGAGTATAAGGTCTTATAGTGCTGAGATTGAAGGGGGGCTGAACACAGGATAGTGCGACCCAGATCCAATGAGTCTTGATAAGCTTCAGGTTCAATCCCTAGTTTTTCTACCCACTTACTCCTGTATTTATCTATATCATCCGTTTTACCCCTTACTAAGAATGCATAAGCTGATCTAATCGGGGTCTCTCCACCGGTAATTACATTCTCCATAAACTCATTGCAATTGTATCCTGCTGGTCCCCCTTGTTTACTACTCAGGAAGCTCCTCACCTGTAGATATTTAAAGAAATCTCTTCTGTCTATATTATATCTTCTTACTAAGTCCTCGAACTGTGCTACTCCCTCAGGATTCCTTAAGTCACCAATCTGCATAATGCCTTTATCCTCCCAGGCAGACATTACTGAGTCAGAAAAAATTTCTGGAGGAAAGGATTTATTGTTGTACAATTTAACATATCTGTTATATCTACCCAGACCAGACTTTTTCAGGAAGGCGTTCCATATTTTAAAGGCTGCACCAATAGTTTTAGCCGATTTCCTTCTGAAGTATCCTAAGTCAGCATGGTACAGGAAACAATTTTCTGCCTCTGGCCCTAATACTGCCCATATACTTCTGTGGACATAGTTGTTATTTTCTGTAGAATACCACCCCCTCCAATCAATCCCTGCATATGTTGTAGAGCAGCAGCCATATAGTACAACCTAAAATCTGGCGCGCCCCAACCTCCTCTTTCTCTTGGCAAAGACATAAATCTATATGCCCTCAGGGTTTTTCCGTGGGCCCATATAAACCTATTTAAAATGCCTTCCAGCGTATTAAACCATTTAGATTTTTTTTAAAAAGGGTATCGATCTAAATAAATACAAAAATTTTGGTAGGACGACCATTTTCACTACATTAGTGCACCCAACCAAAGAAAGATGCAAATTATTCATCCTCTCTAAGGGCTCCATTATGATGTCGGGCGGATCGCCACCGCCATGGTGGCGATGGCGATCCGCCCGACAGAAATGCCCGCCCGCCACCCTTTCCCCCCCGCCACATTACAATGGCGGGGGGACCGCAGCGGTGGCAAACACCGCCCGCCACTTTTCCGCCCCGGTTGCCTTGCGGCCGGGGCGGAAAAGGGTTCATATGGTGGCGGTGTCTATCAGACACCGCCAGCCATATTTGCATGTGTGGCTATAGGTGCCTTTCCGCGGCGGCGATCCCGCCACGGAAAGGCAGGCGGTCATTGCCATTGGGGGCCCCTGCGGGCCCCCATGTTGAAGGCCGAGGTGGGGGTGCACGGGGGGGGTACCTATGGTACCACCCTTCATTTGCATATACAAAGCGGCAGGCACCGCGCGGTGCCTGCCGCTTTGCATATGCAAATGTGAAAATGCATTTTTTGCATTGTGGCGGGCGGTGCAGAGTACACCGCCCGCCACAATGCTACAACTACAGGATGTGCCCGCCACTGTGGCGGGCACATCCTAATAGCCCCCACGGGACCCCCGCCCTTATGGCGGGCAGTCCCAATCACTGGTAGGATGACGGGCAGACAAAGTCCGCCCGTCATCTAATGGGCCCCTTAGTCTTTTTTAACCTTAGTCAGTAGCGGAGCCATGTTGATCTTAACCATATTATCCAATCTTTGCAGATGGATCCTTATACAAGGCTTGTATGGCTGTTATAAAACCTTTACCTATTCCACTCCACTTCATTACTGCCCATAGGAATTCCCAGGCGACCCTATCAAATGCCTTCTCGGCATCCAGAAGAAGTACCGCAATAGGATCGCCCGAGACCCCTGCAGCATCAAACATAGTAATTACTGTTCTAACATGCTGAGTTGTGCCCTTACCAGGTATGAAGCCGTGTTGTGATGGGCTTACCAATTTTTCAATACTCCCTGCAAGCCTTTTTGCCAACATTTTTGAGTATACTTTAACATCTGAGTTCATCAGGGTAATAGGTCTATAGGAGCCGGGGAGTGTTGGAGGCTTCCCTTTTTTTGCGATAACAACAATATCCGCTCCTCCCCAGGACTCCGGGGGTAAATCACCACGTTGTGTGTGTAACATAATATCAAACATATCAACCAACAACACGTTCTGGAATACTTTATAAAATTCAACAGGAATTTGGTCTGGCCCAGCCGCTTTCCCTGAGGGAAGACTACCCAATGCCCCAATAAGCTTATTCAAACCCAATGGAGCATCTAATATCTCCTTCTCCTCAAGAGACAAAGAAGGGGAAGGAATGTCGCTAAGGTAACTATCCATCTCATCCTGGCTCCTTATATCACCCAGGGCATATAATTCAGCATAGAAATTCCTGAAAACTTCTCTTATCAAGTCTGGATCTGTAACTGAGGCTCCCTGTGAGTCCATAATCTCCCTAATATCGGGTGCAGCAGTGCGTTGCCTAGTTCGGACAGCTAGGGTATGTCCACCTTTCTCACTCAATTCGTACGCATCCTGTTTTTTAACCAGATAGTTCTCAGCTGCTTTCCTGCCAAGACCTTCTGTAGGCTCTCCTTTGAGGGCTATGATTTTAAGCAAAAAGGGCTCCAGTGAGATATTCTGTCTTATAGCTATAGCAAGATTTTCTTCTTCTAGAATTAATCTTTGGCGGATTTCTTCTATTTTAGTTCTTTCCCTTTTTCGTCTTGCCAACACATAGCTCATCGTCTCCCCTCTAAAGCTAGCTTTAAAACAATCCCAAACTACCCCTGGGGATGCTGAGCCTCTATTAATATCCCAAAAATATTTTATCCAGGCTTCCATATGTTTCTGATAAGCCCCATCCTTTAATAGAATACGTTCGAAGGTCCACTGCGTATTCCTGCTCTGAACCATAGGTATATTAAATGTTAACACCAGGGGGCTGTGATCTGAAATAATCCTAGGTTGTTTTTCCACTTGGACACCAGGGATTAAGGATTTAGAGATTAAAAAGTAGTCCAGTCTGACCAGAATTCTGTGGGGGGCGGAGAAAAAAGTACTACCATCTAGAAAAGGATGTCGCTTCACCCATGGGTCAACGAAAGAGTTATGCTGAGCCATATTAGCTAATGCACTGTATGCCTTTTTTTTGTCCCTGCATAACTCCTGCCTGGTTCTGTAAACAAGCTTTCTGGGTCATGGATGTTGAAGTCCCCACAACATACAATGGGCTCTGGCCACAAGGCAAGCTCTGTATCCATAAACTGCCAGACATCAGGATCATCATCAGTGGAGCAATATATTGTAACCAGAGTGAAGCTTACTCCTTTAAAGACTATTTCCACTATAACCCACCTACCACATTGATCCTCCTTTTTCCTACGAACCATCACATCCCTATTCTTCCCCAGAATTGCCACCCCTCTGGTCCTGGTTCCTTGTTTCGTAGCTGCTAATACTGCGAACCCCAACTGTCCCAATAGATATACTTGTGTTGCTTCTATATGGGTCTCCTGAAGACATACCAAGTCTAGATGAAGAGCTCTCAGTAAACCTGCTACTTTCAATCTCTTATTTGAATCATTGAGGCCACATACATTATTCGAGGCAATCTTACAAGACATTAAATTAAATCAAACAAGTCTCTGCTCATAAACTGTCCTGCTACAGAAAAAAATGAAGCAAATCTATGAAAACAACATCTTACAATCTTTATGTGCTGTCTGTACTGCCTGTACTGTACCTGACACCCAAACAAAATGTGTGTTATTGCACCAAAAAACCCAGTAATTCTAACCATTTTTAAAACCCCCAGCCCCCTCCCTTGCCTTCCGTCCCCTGCTACCCCCCGCTACAGGCAAATAGGTCATATATGACCTATGCGTGACGGTTTTTGGATTGCGTCAGTCGCACCCCTCCCCCAACACCACTCTCTTGCTGTTAGCCCCCTCAAAAAGAAAACACCCCTCATATCCCTATGGTCTTTTTAAACGTACCATCATTCAATTCGATACATTTTATTCCTTATGCCTCTTATTTTTTCAGCTCATCCATATTCTGCTGAGCTTTAATTTCTGATAGAAACATTCTGACTCTCCCATTCGTGACAACTTTCAACTTGGCAGGAAACAGCAGATATGCCTCCGAACCCAGAGCCTGAAATTGTGAAATCATCTGCCTGAGCCTCCACCTTCTTTCAACCGTCACATGACAAAAATCCGGCCTGGCAAAGAATGTAGTACCCTCAAAAGATCTCTTATTATCAGGTCTCGCCTTTTCAATAATTTCTTGCCGTAACAAAAAGTTCCCTACATAAACTAAGATAGCTCTTGGGAAGGGCGGCTGGCCTCCTCCTTCTGTGCCGTGAGTTTTCTTCTGAGTGAAAGGAAACCTATGGGCCCTCTGGATCTCCCTGTCCCACTGCCACTGGGACTCCGGGAAAGCACCTTCAAGTAAGTTAATCACATAGCGCCTGGTATCCTGCCCTTCCAGCCCCTCTGCCACACGCAAGAGTCTAATGTTGTTACGTCTTTGTCTATTTTCAAAATCCTCCATTTTCCACTGGAGGTCTTCTGACATCCTTTCCTGTGTTGTTTTAAAAGATTGCCAATTTCCAAGATCATCTTCAAGCTTGCCCGTTCGCTCTTCCTTCCACCTCTGTTACTCTACCGACAAGATCATCATAAAGTTTATTCGTCTTCTTCAGAGTCAATTGAATTTTTTTAGAATTCTGCCATGCTTTCCGACCTACTGACCTAGCCTCGGCTTACATTTGCTTTAACATGTTGAACAGGAGATCGAACGGGGCGCTGTGCTTTGGAGACCCAGCTGGCTATTCTTCCTGATAGGTTTGGGAGGTTGCTGAGTAATCCCACAGAAGCCGTTTCTCTGTACCCCCTGGAGAAGCTGCCAACCGTCTACTCTGATTTAGTTGTCATTTTTTTTTAGTAGTATCATTGCCCATGTCAGTCCCCGAAGAACTAGAGCCAGACAATAAATCCTCGTCTGCTTCGCCCTCTTCTTCTGAAGTCTCCTCACTGGGCTGAGCTGAGTCCTAATCTTCATTTAAAGAATAAAAATGCTCCCCTTCCACTGAGCCCATATCGCCCTTTTTTTTAAAGATTCCTGAGTTCCAGAGCTCCCAGCGGAGTACAGTTCTTTATTGAGAAGACTAACTGAGCTCCCCCATGTGGCCTTAGCATTCTTTGAGGCACGCGGCTCTTCCTCTAATGACATAATCGCACTCATCATGTCAGCACTCCCAGTCTCACCTTTGAACGCGCTCCCCACCATCTCCGGCATCGCGTCTCCCAAAGATGAATCTACGGCTACGACCTTCTGCTGTTGCTGTCTTTCTGCCTCCTGGGGTCCGGAAACCACGCTTCCATGAGTAGCAGCGCTCTGGCTAGGCAGTTGCCTAGCAACGATTGGGGAAGCGTTCTGTACGTCCACAGCGTCCTCGAGGACGCCTCCACCATCGCTGCATCCTCCAGGACTGAGCTTGTTTGAAGTTCCGTTGTTTTGCCCTGCTGATCGCACGGTGGTAGAAACCTCCGATAAGGTAGGCTGTCTGAAAGAGGTTTCTTTTACTTTACTCTTTTCTGACCTTTCAGCAAATTTCCCCGGCAGCGCAGAATGTGTCTCGGCAGGGCTGCTCGTATCGGCGCCGGAGACCGCGCTGGGCTTCCCCCGTAACTCTGTCTTCTTTTTCTGCTGCGGGGCTACCGTTTTCTTTATTGCTCCTGGATTCTTTGCTGGGAGCGTAGTCTGTTCAGAAGAGACGTTTTTTCCCCCTGTGTCTGCTTGCTCTTTTACCTTCTCTTTTTCTTTACCTTTATCGTTTTTTGCAGAGCGCTGGGGCATTTTAACCGGCTGTTGCAGCATTCTTTTAGAGCCGAGGGAGCTCATAATATCACAAAGCCTTCTTTTTAGCCAGAGCAGCTCCACTGATAGTTGTTTCTTAAGGCTACACCGACAAAAGGTGTAAAACATGCTTGCCACCAGCATTCAGAAGCCTTGGGGGGTCATTTCACCGATCAGAAAGCAATCATCTTATGGTGAAGGGAGAAAGGTCTGAATGCGACCTTTCAGCACAATCCGTCCGCGGCCATCTTGCCTCCTGGTGCGTCTTGCTCCAAAAGTTTGTATTGGTATTGTGAGATTCCATTTTTTCCAGAGGAAACAAGAAACACATGAAACACAATGACATCGCTACAATACAATTTATATACAAAGAAACCAACAGCCTCGCCCTTTCCCTACTCTGCTGTTCCCGGAGGGAAGAGTGCATACTTTAGAATCAGAGCCTCTGCCTTTCAGTGCTGTTCCCAGTGGGAAGAGTGTATTCTTTGGAATCAGAGGCACAGCCTCGGCCTTTCACAGCTCTGCTGTTCCCTGTGGGAAGAGTGCATTCTTTAAAATCAGATGCACAGCCTCAGCCTTTCACTACTCTGGTTTTCCCAGTGGGAAGAGTGCATTCTTTAGAATCAGATGCACAGCCTCTCCCTTTCACTACTCTGCTTTTCCCAGTGGGAAGAGTGCATTCTTTAGAATCAGATGCACAGCCTCGGCCTTTTACTACTCTACTGTTCTCAGTGGGAAGAGTGCATTCTTTAGAATCAGATGCACAGCCTCGGCCTTTCACTACTCTGCTATTCCCAGTGGGAAGAGTGCATTCTTTCGAATCAGATGCACAGCCTCGCCCTTTCAATACTCGGCTATTCCCAGTGGGAAGAGTGCATTCTTTAGAATCAGATGCACAGCCTCAGCCTTTCACTACTCTGCTTTTCCCAGTGGGAAGAGTGCATTCTTTAGAATCAGATGCACAGCCTCTCCCTTTCACTACTCTGCTGTTCTCTGAGGGAAGAGTGCATTCTATGGAATCAGAGCCTCGGCCTTTCACTACTCTGCTGTTCCCTGTGGGAAGAGTGCATTCTTTAGAATCAGATGCACAGCCTCGCCCTTTCACTACTCTGCTGTTCCCTGTGGGAAGAGTGCATTCTTTAGAATCAGATGCACAGCCTCGCCCTTTCAATACTCGGCTATTCCCAGGGGGAAGAGTGCATTCTTTAGAATCAGATGCACAGCCTCAGCCTTTCACTACTCTGCTGTTCACAGTGAGAAGAATGCATTCTTTAGAATCAGATGCACAGCCTCGCCCTTTCACTACTCTGCTGTTCCCTGTGGGAAGAGTGCATTCTTTAGAATCAGATGCACAGCCTCAGCCTTTCACTACTCTGCTGTTCACAGTGAGAAGAATGCATTCTTTAGAATCAGATGCACAGCCTCGGCCTTTCACTACACTGCTACTCCCAGTGGGAAGAGTGCATTCTTTAGAATCAGAAGTACAGCCTCGCCCTTTCAATACTCGGCTATTCCCAGTGCGAAGAGTGCATTCTTTAGAATCAGATGCACAGCCTCAGCCTTTCACTACTCTGCTTTTCCCAGTGGGAATAGTGCATTCTTTAAAATCAGATGTACAGCCACGCTCTTTCAAACCTCTGCTGTTCCCTGAGGGAAGAGTGCATACTTTGGAATCAGAGTCTCGGCCTTTCACTACTCTGCTGTTCCCAGTGGGAAGAGTGTATTCTTTAGAATCAGATGCACAGCCTCGGCCTTTCACTACTCTGCTATTCCCAGTGGGAAGAGTGCATTCTTTAGAATCATATGCACAGCCTCGCCCTTTCAATACTCTGCTATTCCCAGTGGGAAGAGTGCATTCTATGGAATCAGAGCCTCGGCCTTTCACTACTCTGCTGTTCCCTGTGGGAAGAGTGCATTCTTTAGAATCAGATGCACTGCCTCGCCCTTTCAATACTCGGCTATTCCCAGGGGGAAGAGTGCATTCTTTAGAATCAGATGCACAGCCTCGCCCTTTCACTACTCTGCTGTTCCCTGTGGGAAGAGTGCATTCTTTAGAATCAGATGCACAGCCTCGCCCTTTCAATACTCGGCTATTCCCAGGGGGAAGAGTGCATTCTTTAGAATCAGATGCACAGCCTCAGCCTTTCACTACTCTGCTGTTCACAGTGAGAAGAATGCATTCTTTAGAATCAGATGCACAGCCTCGGCCTTTCACTACTCTGCTACTCCCAGTGGGAAGAGTGCATTCTTTAGAATCAGAAGTACAGCCTCGCCCTTTCAATACTCGGCTATTCCCAGTGCGAAGAGTGCATTCTTTAGAATCAGATGCACAGCCTCAGCCTTTCACTACTCTGCTTTTCCCAGTGGGAATAGTGCATTCTTTAAAATCAGATGTACAGCCACGCTCTTTCAAACCTCTGCTGTTCCCTGAGGGAAGAGTGCATACTTTGGAATCAGAGTCTCGGCCTTTCACTACTCTGCTGTTCCCAGTGGGAAGAGTGTATTCTTTAGAATCAGATGCACAGCCTCGGCCTTTCACTACTCTGCTATTCCCAGTGGGAAGAGTGCATTCTTTAGAATCATATGCACAGCCTCGCCCTTTCAATACTCTGCTATTCCCAGTGGGAAGAGTGCATTCTTTAGAATCATATGCACAGCCTCGCCCTTTCAATACTCTGCTATTCCCAGTGGGAAGAGTGCATTCTTTAGAATCAGATGCACAGCCTCGGCCTTTCACTACTCTGCTGTTCTCTGAGGGAAGAGTGCATTCTATGGAATCAGAGCCTCGGCCTTTCACTACTCTGCTGTTCCCTGTGGGAAGAGTGCATTCTTTAGAATCATATGCACAGCCTCGCCCTTTCAATACTCTGCTATTCCCAGGGGGAAGAGTGCATTCTTTAGAATCAGATGCACAGCCTCGGCCTTTCACTACTCTGCTGTTCACAGTGAGAAGAATGCATTCTTTAGAATCAGATGCACAGCCTCGGCCATTCACTACTCTGCTACTCCCAGTGGGAAGAGTGCATTCTTTAGAATCAGAAGTACAGCCTCGCCCTTTCAATACTCGGCTATTCCCAGTGCGAAGAGTGCATTCTTTAGAATCAGATGCACAGCCTCAGCCTTTCACTACTCTGCTTTTCCCAATGGGAATAGTGCATTCTTTAAAATCAGATGTACAGCCTCGCTCTTTCAAACCTCTGCTGTTCCCTCTGGGAAGAGTGCATTCTTTGGAATCAGAGCCTCGGCCTTTCACTACACTGCTGTTCCCTGTGGGAAGAGTGCATTCTTTGGAATCAGAGCCTCGGCCTTTCACTACTCTGCTGTTCCCAGTGGGAAGAGTGTATTCTTTAGAATCAGATGCACAGCCTCGGCCTTTCACTACTCTGCTATTCCCAGTGGGAAGAGTGCATTCTTTAGAATCATATGCACAGCCTCGCCCTTTCAATACTCTGCTATTCCCAGTGGGAAGAGTGCATTCTTTAGAATCAGATGCACAGCCTCAGCCTTTCACTACTCTGCTTTTCCCAGTGGGAAGAGTGCATTCTTTAGAATCAGATGCACAGCCTCGCCCTTTCACTTCTCTGCTGTTCCCTGAGGGAAGAGTGCATTCTTTGGAATCAGAGTGTCAGCCTTTCACTACTCTACTGTTCCCAGTGGGAAGAGTGCATTCCTCGGAATCAGAGTCTCAGCCTTCCACTACTCTGCCGTTCTCTGAGGGAAGAGTGCATTCTATGGAATCAGAGCCTCAGCCTTTCAGTACTTTGCTGTTCCCTGTGGGAAGAGTGCATTCTTTAGAATCAGATGCACTTCCTCGGCCTTTCACTACTCTGCTATTCCCAGTGGGAAGAGTGCATTCTTTAGAATCAGATGCACTTCCTCGGCCTTTCACTACTCTGCTATTGCCAGTGGGAAGAGTGCATTCTTTAGAATCAGATGCACCGCTTTGCCCTTTCAATACTCTGCTGTTCCCAGTGGGAAGAGTGCATTCTTTAGAATCAGATGCACAGCCTCGCCTTTTCACTACTCTGCTGTTCCCAGTGGGAAGAGTGCATTCTTTAGAATCAGAGGCACATCCTCAGCCTTTCACTACTCTGCTGTTCCCAGTGGGAAAGAAGGAAGGAGTTAGGTCCTTGTTCAATGGGGAAGGCTGGACCTTGTAAATAGTTTTATACAACAAAAATTGCCACCCCACTCATTCCATTAGCCCTTGATTATAGGCAACACATCAGCTTCAGTCGGATATGTTAGGTATTTTATTTACCTTTGTTTTCAAATCTTTTCATCAAAAAATCATAACTTCTCATGGCAGAGAAGGAACACTACACATGTAACAAATAAATACATTAACAACAATACAATATTTACAACATGAACAAAATCACAAAGTGAATCATACAAAACAACTGTACCAATTTCAAAATGTTCAAAAAAAGGGGCAAAATAAATATGCAAGCCTTAATGACCATAAATGAACGAAATTTTGAACAATATTCGACAGATTCACATTAACAAGGAGATGTCACAATACACAAATGTTGTAATTCTACAAACTCTCAGTGATCAAAAATTACGTCTCCTTTCATGCCGACGCGTTTCGAACTCCAAACAGTAGTTTTGGGTTCTCTTCAGGGCCTGGTTGCTTTCTGTCTGTATGTGTGTGAGAGAAAGGTAACAGTATGTGAGTGTCAGTATGTGGCCTCCTTGTTTAACACTGCTAGTGATGTACCACATTCAAAAGTGATAGTACCTTATTTGTCGCTGTAGTTCTCATATAGGATTTTGTGCATCAATGGGACTGTCGTCTGAAGGAAGTTAAATTAAAAAAATCAATTTCAAGCATCGTTCTATGCTAGCTAGCTCTGCTGTAACCTCATGTCAAAGCACTGCTGAACGTACCTTTCAGTATTTATGGGTCCGTATGGGGGCCATCCCTACGCGCGGTGAAGTTTTTTGACCTAGGGGGAAGGCAGGGATAGAATTACTATCATTGCGCTTCTGTAGTACTTTAAATGGGCCAGAAGCATTATGAGAATGATTCCTACCTTTTGTACGTGCACCGCGCGCTTCGGAAGCCGCTGGCTCCGTTATCAGCTGATTTCGATCGGTTTCTCTTTGTACGGGTCCCGTGTGTGTTCCCGTGTTGATTCTAGTTGCGCACTGTTTAAAAAGACGGGGGAATTAGTTTATGTCCCTGTAGCGGGCAACAGTTCTATCTAACACCCTTTAGTTCGGCTCACCTCGTTTCCAGCGTCTTACTCCCACTCAGTCTCCGCTCGCTATGGAAGGCGGCGGCCTGGTTGCTAGGTAACTAAAAGGCTAATCTGGGACCATAGGCTTTCTGGGTTATGTAGTTCACTCGAAATGCGCTGAGTGCAACAGAAGCATTATGCTAACTTGCCTGGTGTTCTACCCTTCAGTCAAGGGGGCCATAACAACCCTCGTGGAGCCCCACGCAATTATGACATTATAGCCTGGACACTTCAGAAAGTGAATTTAGTCCATTTTGCGTGCTATTAAATTTTAGAATGAGATATGCTTCTTTCCTAAGGAGTGTTTCTTCGATATCAATTGGGCCCTTATTGCCGCTTGGCGCTATTGTCCAAAGTACAGTCCATTTAAAATCCATTTCACTGTGATTTAGATCCAGGAAATGTTGGACCATGGGAGCACTTACAACTTTCCTTTTGATTCTTGACCTGTGTTGGGTCACACGACTATTGACCTGCTGGGTAGTTTTTCCTATATAGATCTTCTGGCAATCACAAATGATCGCATATACCACGTTACGTGTTTTGCAATTAGAGAAACTGGCATGTTTGCATTTAATACCTCTATGGTCAAACTCTAACCCTTCAATTGTGGAGTCGCATGATATGCAGTTTCCACACTTGTGGTGTCCTTCAATTGGTTTGAGGCCCCATAGTGATAGTAAATCACTTTTGGGCTTTGGAGTTGTCACGTCGGCTCTAATGACGTCCTGGCCAATACTTTTATTTTTCTTATATGCGAACAACGGTCGCGGAAAGGGGCATTCAAGTCCTTCAAGCAAATGCCAGTTTTTTAGGATCATCTGTCTTACTTTATGCGTGTCCGGTCCAAATGTTGTCACACAGAACAGCCGGTCCATGTCTTGCTTAACCGTTCTCTCAAGTAAGCACTCCCGGGGGGTGTATTTTGCCCTTTTCATCGAATTACTCAGTAATTTCTTAGGATAGCCCCGATTCTTCATCTCATTGCAGAAACGAGTTGCATGTTTTTCATAGTCTGTTACTTTCGAGCAGTTCCTTCGTATCCGAAGCAACTGCCCGTAGGGCAGATTGTCCCTCAGACTCCTGGGATGTGCACTTCGGTGGTGGAGGATAGTGTTTTTGTCTGTCTTCTTTCGAAAAAGAGAAGACTTCAAAAGTCCATCCGTGCAACTTATTTCCAGGTCTAAGAATGTCATTTTTTCATTGCTGGACTCTAGTGAAAACTTGATGTCGCGATGTCTATCATTAATCCAAAGGTGGAAGTCGACCAACTCTGCGCGGCTCCCCTGCCACAGGAGCCACACGTCGTCGATGTACCTCCACCATTGTTTAATGTGTTTGCTGAAGGGGTTGTTGGAGTGAATAAATTTATTCTCATACTCCGCCATGTACAGTATGGCCATCTCCGGCGCATACGGACAGCCCATGGCCGTACCTTTGATCTGCATAAAAAATTGGTCATTGAACCTGAAATAATTCTTTTTAAGCGTTAGTTCAGCTAGTTTCAAGATAAACGAGGTAGGGACCTGATGAGGTCTGTCTCTTTTCTCAAGGTATAGTTCTAGCACTTCTAGTGCCTCATCTTGTGGTATTTGGGTGTACAAGGACGTTACGTCCATTGTCACCATAAATTCCGTCCTTGGGTCAAATTGGGTTCCCTCAACTTTTAACAAAAAATCGGTGGTGTCTTTCAAATACGATTTTACATCACCGATAAAGGGCTTCAAAAAGAAATCAATATATTTCGAGAGGGGTTCCAAACACGACTCGCATCCGGAGACAATTGGTCGTCCAGGGGGTTCCTCCGGATTTTTGTGAATTTTAGGTAAAAAATATAGGATTGGCGTTCTTGGGAATTTCTTTATCAAGAATTCACTTTCCTTTGGTCCCACAAATCCATCTTCCACACCACATTTTATTATCTCACAGATTTGTCCCTGAATAGACCGCATCGGGTCATCTGGGAGCTCTCTGTACCATTCTGAGTTGTTAACCTGTGTCGCACCTTCCTTAAGATATTTCTCCCTGGACCAGATCACCACCGCTCCACCCTTGTCCGCGGGTTTAATAATGACCGACGGGTCACATTTCAAGTTTTTAATGGCTATGCGTTGGCCTTTAGTGATGTTTGGTTTAGTGTATTTCTTATTCTTTTCCAGTTTGTTGATTGCTGATAGCATTACCTGTTCGAACGCAACCACCTGCTTAGGGATATTCTGGTAGGGGATAAAAGTGGATTTATTCCTCAAGCCTGTTACCTCTGGGTCCGGGTTTGGTGGTTTATTTGAAAAAAAGGCACGCAGCCGGATCTTCCTACAGAAGGCAATGGTGTCTAGTTTAAGTCTAGTAAAATCTGTGCGTTGGCTGGGGACAAATTTTAAGCCAAGGTTGAGAACAGCTTCTTCATCTTTAGTGAGCACTTTGGTTGAAAGGTTCACTATTGACGATGGAGTGGGATTTAGGACTTGTAAAAGTTCCTGCGGGTGCGCATTTCCCATTGTGGTTTGAATCGGGTTTTTGCCTGGGGTCCTTTGTCTAAAAAAGGCCCTTTCTTGCTTGGATTATTCCCTCTCTCCTCAGTTCCTGATGAGTTTGATGAGGACGATGTATCAGAGAATGTTTTAAAACGATTTCTTGATCTACCCTGGAAGTTATATTGGGCTCCACGTGATTCTGTTTGGGTGTAATAATCCTCCTCTGAAAGTTTGAATGTCTTTCTCAATTGAAAAAATTGAGAAAGACATTCAAACTTTCAGAGATATAACTATAAACTCCAAATCTGCACAATACGAGAGGGACTCAAAGGCGTTTACACTTGAGAGAGCCTACCCTTTCCTCAAGGAGGATTATTACACCCAAACAGAATCACGTGGAGCCCTATATAACTTCCAGGGTAGATCAAGAAATCATTTTAAAACATTCTCTGATACATCGAAAGGGCCTTTTTTAGACAAAGGACCCCAGGCAAAAACCCGATTCAAACCACAATGGGAAATGCGCACCCGCAGGAACTTTTACAAGTCCTAAATCCCACTCCATCGTCAATAGTGAACCTTTCCACCAAAGTGCTCACTAAAGATGAAGAAGCTGTTCTCAACCTTGGCTTAAAATTTGTCCCCAGCCAACGCACAGATTTTACTAGACTTAAACTAGACACCATTGCCTTCTGTAGGAAGATCCGGCTGCGTGCCTTTTTTTCAAATAAACCACCAAACCCGGACCCAGAGGTAACAGGCTTGAGGAATAAATCCACTTTTATCCCCTACCAGAATATCCCTAAGCAGGTGGTTGCGTTCGAACAGGTAATGCTATCAGCAATCAACAAACTGGAAAAAAATAAGAAATACACTAAACCAAACATCACTAAAGGCCAACGCATAGCCATTAAAAACTTGAAATGTGACCCGTCGGTCATTATTAAACCCGCGGACAAGGGTGGAGCGGTGGTGATCTGGTCCAGGGAGAAATATCTTAAGGAAGGTGCGACACAGGTTAACAACTCAGAATGGTACAGAGAGCTCCCAGATGACCCGATGCGGTCTATTCAGGGACAAATCTGTGAGATAATAAAATGTGGTGTGGAAGATGGATTTGTGGGACCAAAGGAAAGTGAATTCTTGATAAAGAAATTCCCAAGAACGCCAATCCTATATTTTTTACCTAAAATTCACAAAAATCCGGAGGAACCCCCTGGACGACCAATTGTCTCCGGATGCGAGTCGTGTTTGGAACCCCTCTCGAAATATATTGATTTCTTTTTGAAGCCCTTTATCGGTGATGTAAAATCGTATTTGAAAGACACCATCGATTTTTTGTTAAAAGTTGAGGGAACCCAATTTGACCCAAGGACGGAATTTATGGTGACAATGGACGTAACGTCCTTGTACACCCAAATTCCGCAAGATGAGGCACTAGAAGTGCTAGAACTATACCTTGAGAAAAGAGACAGACCTCATCAGGTCCCTACCTCGTTTATCTTGAAACTAGCTGAACTAACGCTTAAAAAGAATTATTTCGGGTTCAATGACCAATTTTTTATGCAGATCAAAGGTACGGCCATGGGCTGTCCGTATGCGCCGGAGATGGCCATACTGTACATGGCGGAGTATGAGAATAAATTTATTCACTCCAACAACCCCTTCAGCAAACACATTAAACAATGGTGGAGGTACATCGACGACGTGTGGCTCCTGTGGCAGGGGAGCCGCGCAGAGTTGGTCGACTTCCACCTTTGGATTAATGATAGACATCGCGACATCAAGTTTTCACTAGAGTCCAGCAATGAAAAAATGACATTCTTAGACCTGGAAATAAGTTGCACGGATGGACTTTTGAAGTCTTCTCTTTTTCGAAAGAAGACAGACAAAAACACTATCCTCCACCACCGAAGTGCACATCCCAGGAGTCTGAGGGACAATCTGCCCTACGGGCAGTTGCTTCGGATACGAAGGAACTGCTCGGAAGTAACAGACTATGAAAAACATGCAACTCGTTTCTGCAATGAGATGAAGAATCGGGGCTATCCTAAGAAATTACTGAGTAATTCGATGAAAAGGGCAAAATACACCCCCCGGGAGTGCTTACTTGAGAGAACGGTTAAGCAAGACATGGACCGGCTGGTCTGTGTGACAACATTTGGACCGGACACGCATAAAGTAAGACAGATGATCCTAAAAAACTGGCATTTGCTTGAAGGACTTGAATGCCCCTTTCCGCGACCGTTGTTCGCATATAAGAAAAATAAAAGTATTGGCCAAGACGTCATTAGAGCCGACGTGACAACTCCAAAGCCCAAAAGTGATTTACTATCACTATGGGGCCTCAAACCAATTGAAGGACACCACAAGTGTGGAAACTGCATATCATGCGACTCCACAATTGAAGGGTTAGAGTTTGACCATAAAGGTATTAAATGCAAACATGCCAGTTTCTCTAATTGCAAAACACGTAACGTGGTATATGCGATCATTTGTGATTGCCAGAAGATCTATATAGGAAAAACTACCCAGCAGGTCAATAGCCGTGTGACCCAACACAGGTCAAGAATCAAAAGGAAAGTTGTAAGTGCTCCCATGGTCCAACATTTCCTGGATCTAAATCACAGTGAAATGGATTTTAAATGGACTGTACTTTGGACAATAGCGCCAAGCGGCAATAAGGGCCCAATTGATATCGAAGAAACACTCCTTAGGAAAGAAGCATATCTCATTCTAAAATTTAATAGCACGCAAAATGGACTAAATTCACTTTCTGAAGTGTCCAGGCTATAATGTCATAATTGCGTGGGGCTCCACGAGGGTTGTTATGGCCCCCTTGACTGAAGGGTAGAACACCAGGCAAGTTAGCATAATGCTTCTGTTGCACTCAGCGCATTTCGAGTGAACTACATAACCCAGAAAGCCTATGGTCCCAGATTAGCCTTTTAGTTACCTAGCAACCAGGCCGCCGCCTTCCATAGCGAGCGGAGACTGAGTGGGAGTAAGACGCTGGAAACGAGGTGAGCCGAACTAAAGGGTGTTAGATAGAACTGTTGCCCGCTACAGGGACATAAACTAATTCCCCCGTCTTTAAACAGTGCGCAACTAGAATCAACACGGGAACACACACGGGACCCGTACTAAGAGAAACCGATCGAAATCAGCTGATAACGGAGCCAGCGGCTTCCGAAGCGCGCGGTGCACGTACAAAAGGTAGGAATCATTCTCATAATGCTTCTGGCCCATTTAAAGTACTACAGAAGCGCAATGATAGTAATTCTATCCCCGCCTTCCCCCTAGGTCAAAAAACTTCACCGCGCGTAGGGATGGCCCCCATACGGACCCATAAATACTGAAAGGTACGTTCAGCAGTGCTTTGACATGAGCTTACAGCAGAGCTAGCTAGCATAGAACGATGCTTGAAATTGATTTTTTTAATTTAACTTCCTTCAGACGACAGTCCCATTGATGCACAAAATCCTATATGAGAACTACAGCGACAAATAAGGTACTATCACTTTTGAATGTGGTACATCACTAGCAGTGTTAAACAAGGAGGCCACATACTGACACTCACATACTGTTACCTTTCTCTCACACACATACAGACAGAAAGCAACCAGGCCCTGAAGAGAACCCAAAACTACTGTTTGGAGTTCGAAACGCGTCGGCATGAAAGGAGACGTAATTTTTGATCACTGAGAGTTTGTAGAATTACAACATTTGTGTATTGTGACATCTCCTTGTTAATGTGAATCTGTCGAATATTGTTCAAAATTTCGTTCATTTATGGTCATTAAGGCTTGCATATTTATTTTGCCCCTTTTTTTGAACATTTTGAAATTGGTACAGTTGTTTTGTATGATTCACTTTGTGATTTTGTTCATGTTGTAAATATTGTATTGTTGTTAATGTATTTATTTGTTACATGTGTAGTGTTCCTTCTCTGCCATGAGAAGTTATGATTTTTTGATGAAAAGATTTGAAAACAAAGGTAAATAAAATACCTAACATATCCGACTGAAGCTGATGTGCTGCCTATAATCAAGGGCTAATGGAATGAGTGGGGTGGCAATTTTTGTTGTATAAAACTGTTCCCAGTGGGAAGACGGCATTCTTTAGAATCGGATGCACAGCTTTGCCCTTTCACTACTCTGCTATTCCCAGTGGGAAGAGTGCATTCTTTAGAATCAGATGCACTTCCTCGGCCTTTCACTACTCTGCTATTCCCAGTGGGAAGAGTGCATTCTTTAGAATCAGATGCACAGCCTCGCCCTTTCACTACTCTGCTATTCCCAGTGGGAAGAGTGCATTCTTTAGAATCTGATGCACAGCTTTGCCCTTTCAATACTCTGCTGTTCCCAGTGGGAAGAGTGCATTCTTTAGAATCAGATGCACAGCCTCGCCTTTTCACTACTCTGCTGTTCCCAGTGGGAAGAGTGCATTCTTCAGAATCAGAGGCACATCCTCAGCCTTTCACTACTCTGCTGTTCCCAGTGGGAAGACGGCATTCTTTAGAATCGGATGCACAGCTTTGCCCTTTCAATACTCTGCTATTCCCAGTGGGAAGAGTGCATTCTTTAGAATCAGATGCACAGCCTCGCCTTTTCACTACTCTGCAGTTCCCAGTGGGAAGAGGGCATTCTTTAGAATCAGAGCCCCAGCCTTTCACTACTCTGTTGTTCCCTGTGGGAAGAGTGCATTCTTTAGTATCAGCGGCACAGCCTCGGTCTGATTGATGCGCATAGGGTGACCAACTGCCATGGGTTGCAAATTCAGTACAGTCAGTGTAAAAATTCTGGACAGAAGGTCAAAATTCAGGACAAAAATTTGGGAGAAAACATTCATTTTACAGACAAATCAGAGGAGGTGGCACAATAGTATATAAGTAAGTAAATAGACAACCAAAATAAGTACAAGTCAAAATAAGTTTATATAAGGTTGAGATAATCGTGCACTTCATGGTTTTTCAGTATGCGCGCAGCTTTGCAAAGCGACATCTGGCCCTTTCTGCAATCAAGATTTGTGCTAATGTAACAATAAACATTAAATAGTAGTTTTTTTATTTGTATGTTCAAATCTTATTTTTAAATGTACAGTGAAAACGGTGTTCCAGTCCCATGACATTAAGAAGCACTTCGCTGAGTAGCCTATTGTATTAATTTTTACTCACAATTCTTTTACCTTGCACCTTATATTTATTAAGGGATTATATTTTCAGGGACATCAGAAACTCAACTGAATACTATTTTAAAAGTGGTTATAACTTCTACCCTTCACAAATATCCATCTTGACAATGTGGTAAATGACCTATAGATGGAGGTTTTGCACAAATGAATGTTTTAATTTCTATTTTCTCCAGCATGGCGTCAAGACAAAACCAGAATGCCATGCCCTAGTCTGATGCAGGAGAAGGCACACCACATGCTGTTACTACAATAGGGCCCATTCTCATTCTATGTGTGATAATCAGCTGCAGTCTCAGAATTACATTGGTCCAGTCCACAGTCTGTGCGAGGTTCGGGAGGGTTGCTGTAGGCCAGGGCACAAGTCGTAAAAAGAGAAGTGGGGGGACGCTGTCACCGGAAGTGACGTCATAACAAGAAGTGACGTCACGAAAGGTGCCGAGCTCCTCGTCCCAGAGAGGCCAAAGAGTGAAGTCCAGCTGTTTGGCAGGGGGGATTGCGTCCCCCCGGTAAAATAAGTAGGGGGACGCCGTCCACCCGCGTGGTACCCCGATTCGAGCCCTGCTGTAGGCAGCCTCTACCGTTCAAAAGATAAGTGCGAGAGGCCTCGAGGGAAAACTTTTAAACTCATGGGGCCTCTTGCAGGGGAACAGCATACTTTCCGGAAATTCCCCAATTTGATTTTAGTATGATGTCTTAAGGACGCCTTACGGCCATCTTATTAAAATAATGGAGGGTCAGTGAAATTTACGGACGGTTGGTGACTCTAGATGCGCACCCAATCAAGTGGCGCAAGGGTGCAGATCGAGGATGTGCTCCTTATATATGACATGATCCTGGATGCTCTACCAATAGGTTGAGGGCCACGTTATTCCCCATTCCTACCTTCGCCGTGCATTACAGAAGAAGGAACTGCAGCATGCAAAAAAATATAAATGCAAAACCCACACAGTGCAGATTCAATACTGTTGACTGTGCCGTTTAATGCAGATCTTTCAGAAATGTTAGCAAATTCTCTCCATTTCCCAGTAGGGCAGCCCATCCGGGCCTACAGCAAGACAAGCAAAATGTCCGAGTAAAATTCAATTCGTTGAGGCTTTTTGAAGTATTTTATGAAATAACTTTAGATAAACTCATCCTTTCAGACCTAATCTGAGGTTTATTCATTGTATCCCAACCTTCCGGATGGCTCGAGGGTGGGGGCGAAGGGAGCTCGATCATTTACTTCATTTTGCTAGTTAATCCCACCATCTCCCCATTCAGTGTCTCTTACATGTCTTCTCTCTTTAAGATAAATTCAAAAAGGCGCACTTGAAACAGTATTCCGTCTCTGGGGGTAGCGGAGGGGTGGGGTGGCGCCTCAGATGAATCAGATACTGTAAAACAAAGTGGATGTTGAAGAAAGGAGGCTTGTTTCCTTTCAAGTTCAGCGAGGCTTACAGGCCTTTTGGGGGGATTCTCGGAATCCGGAGCCCACTTAAAAGAGCACATGGGACTGAAAGCAAGAGCGGGCTTCGAGCTTCTGAAAGCCTGGAGAAGTCTGCTAATTCCGTTCACGCTTTTTTTGTATTCTTTAGTCCTATCTCCCCGTCCACTACTGCATAATCCCCTCCCGGTGTCTGTGCCAGCTCCAGGGTGCCCTCTCACCCCTTCCCACAATGCATTTTAATGGAGGTGGTCACTTCCGGTCTTGCGCAGGGGGTGCTAGGCACATCCTGGTATGGAGCTGCTCCTGGCAGAACAGCAGTTTTACAATAAATATTGAGATGTAGATAGATTTTAGAAGCACAATAGGTTAACTATGTGTCTCCAGTCAACAGCAAAGAGGTACAAAAAAAATAAACATATTTCTCATCTGATTAGTGCCAGTCCGTGCATTGGCAAGAAAGAACACCTTCAAGAACATGATTATGATGACAATAATAAGCCTCCCTCAGTCTTCACACTGGTAATAGGGAAGGGCACTGGAATGGGAAGACTAAATTATGTGGCAAGGTTGCCTATACAGCAGAAAAAGGCAAATTATGTGGCATGATGTAGCACATTTTCTGACAATAGAACTTCGCCATTTTGTCTTTTTATTTATTTTACATGTTAACACTGTCTGCTCATTAGAATAACTTCAGCAAGCAAATACAGCAATCAGTAAGTAAAAGTTGACCTGCTATTGCATTGCACAAGGCCTGCAACTGTGCTATAAGACGTTTAGCCGAATTTATGAAAATGTTTGATCTTTTTGAGCTAGAAACAATTTACTTTGTTAAACTCTGGCTCCTCCCAGGTCAGTGACAGCAGGTCCAGTTATTTTCTGATCTTTCACAGGTCCAGGATGTATTTTGAGGAGGGTTCCTTTGGGGTTTCACATTTATAGTTGGCACTAGTTTGTAGGTGGGGGTGACTCCTGGAACCTCCCTAACCAATGGGTAAAAAGTTCCCCAGAGCAACACTCCCCATGTCTGCAGCACCTCCTGTTTACTGGACATTACCCCAAATTGCACCTCACTCCAGAATCCAAGCAGGGGGAATCCTTCTTCCATTGTGACGAGCTCTTCTGTCCTCTCATAGCGTTGGTCAGGAAAATAAGCAGTCCTCTCCCATGAGTCCACTTCAAACCAGTTCTGGGAGTAGCTCCCATCCAACTGGGTTTGGCGCCAGCCTACCTAGTGTGGCCCTTGGGGGACACAGGCTTTGCATTCTTCATGCCTCTCCTTACACTAACCTATGAAAGGGCAAGACACATCTCGGTCCCTTTCAAGTTCTTGAAGTCTTGGGTGAACGCTAACTGTCCTTCTTGATCTGATAGAGATCAAAAGGCCCACACCCAATCCGTCTTGTAGTTAGGCCTAAGCCATTGTTCTGCTCTGGGAGCAGTTTTTACCCCTCATTAAGGTCATGTACTTTTTGGCTGGCGACTAGCAAGCTAACGAAAATTAGCCTCAAGGAGCTTCGGGCAGGGAAAAATGACTTTCGAAAAGTTACTTTCCCTGAATATTTATTAAATATCTAACTTTGTCAATGAATTGGGCTTTTGCTAAATATGAAAAATAGTCTTTCAATTCCTATTTTAATCCTTTTCTGTTATAAAAGATACAGATTAAGGTTTATAATCTGCATTTTGGGATTTTCGAGGTTTCAAATACAGCCTTGCCATTGAAAATAGCTTTTAGTATCTATTCACTGGAAGAACATGCCAACTTTAATTTCACACATATTCAGCTTTATCAGTCACCCTACCCTGTGAGCCAAAAGATGAACTTAGAGGTAGCTTATAATTTATTTAAAAGCAGAGATTCCTGTCTCTCAAAATGGTTATTTTAGACAGGTTTGTCAACAGGTTTTCAGGCTGCTGCAATCAGGCTACAGATGGTAGGCCTAAAGCCATATTTCACAGGCCGACCCTCTGGGTGGCACCGTAGATGCTGCAGTCCACAGGTGGCCTAAAACTTTAAGGCACTGGGTGTACTTCCTAAACCATATACAAGGGACTAATACACAAATCAAATATGTCAATCTGGCATACGCTAATTTAACCACGTTTAAAGGGGGAAGCCGGGCACTTTTCTCCTGTTAAGAATGGGTAGAGTGCACAGAGTTAAAAAAAACAGCGAAACTGGGTCCAGAAAAAGGAAAAAAATCTGGGGTGCCCATGTACAAAAAAGAGAAACAGAAAAACAAGCATTGGAATGATAGATCTGAAGGTCTATACCAGTCATTATTGGCCCTGAATCACTTTATTGTCTTCAGTGAAGTAGCCAATATGTTAACGTTCTATTAAAAATTACGCCTCCAGAGAAGTTAGGACCAGAAAGAATACCACAGATGCAACATGAGAGGCCTATTTTCCAAATTGACTAAGTCTCACTAAAGAATAAAACAGTGGCGTAACCATAGCCCCAGCAGAGGTGGCCTCCGAGCTCCAGTGGGGCCGCCTCCAGCTCTGTGCACGGGCGGGCCAGAGAGCACCTGACTGGGTTCAAAGCTAGGGGGGCCTCCATGCACTTTGCAGGGGGGCCCCTTTAAATTTTGTTACCCCACTGTAAACAAATAACTGATTCTTGATTTCCAATAGCCAGAGGCTAAAGAGAAAAGTCTAAGAACAATCTAGAGCAGTGTTTCCCAAACTATGGGCTGTGAAATGTTTTTTTGTGGGTCACGAAAGTCCAAGCAATAAGTAACAATGCCTTTAAATTTTGTAATTGTCTTGTCACATTTGCAGCGCTTTAAAGACTGAGGTCAAATGTCAGACTTTGGTTTCTGGCAAATTGCTCCTTACTTTTTTTACATGGGGATTGACGTTTACAAACTCCTCTGGCTTTGGTGGTCAGAGAAAGAAATGTACATTTCATTATGAGAGTGTTTAATTGGGGTACAGGGAATGTGAAAGGAAAGCTGTACGATTTAATTTTTCGTAACACACAAAACATTTAAACACCTCTAAATGAACTGTGCACATTAAGCAGTTAGGAAAGCAAAAATGAAGCTCTAGTCTTTTTGGAATTCTGAAATTTGATGGAAACAAAGATTTTAATAGGAACAAAACACTACACTTGGTGATGCACAAATGATACATTTTCACTGAAATCCCATTTCCTTACATGATCATTTGTGTGCAATATAGTTTTGATCAGTTAAACTGTATGTCTGTATCCTGTTACGATCGCTATCAAGCGTGATTTGTTATGGTTACCCATTACTACTTTCTTAGATTCCTCAGCCAAATCCTCTATGCTTCATTCCCCACGTACTGAGGAAGTACCCAAACCTCCATGATATGTTCTTGATTATTCCTATGCTTCTGTTCCTATGTATACAATTTTTCCTATTTTCTAGAATGTTCTCTTTGGATTATTGTAAGTTTTTCTTTCAATTTATTGCATTTTAAATATTGCTATTGTATTTTCTTTGCGGAGTTTCCTTTTTTCCTCTCTTTTCCCCCTTTTCTCCTCCCTTTCCTCCTCTCTTTCTTTCTCATTTTCTTCTTTTCTCTCCATATAATTTCTACTTGCATTGTTTTTTGATTATCAATATTGTATCCTTTGTATTTTATTGCATTCTTGTACCCAATAACATTTTTCTTAAACTTAAAAAAACTGTATGTCTGTGCAGATTTAGTGTCATTTTAATGAAAAAATGTGCTGTCTGTAAATGACAGTGTGCTACCAAACTATGCTTTAATTACGTTTAAAAAAGTGCCCACCTTATGTCGATAAAAGTTAGCTGGGTCACAAAAGTATGTTGTAAAAATTGGGTTGCGTTTCTAAAAACATCAAATCAAATCACAACGCCGGCTTACAACCTTGCCACAAGTTTCTAACGCATTCCTCTGAGGCTAACAGCATCTCAACATTCTTCCACGTTCAATGACCAACCAGAGCAGATCTGGATGATATACAATGCTGTTAAAATTAAACTGGCCAGGCAACTAGAGAGAACATACCAAGAGCACACATAGTGCAAATCCTTCCTGATTATGTATAAATGGCCTTGAGATGTTGCTGAGAGAGGGTGTGTGTGCAGCCTGCAGGGCTGGGTCTTTCCTGTGCACACAGTTGACCCCACATTATTGTCTGTTTTAAAGTCAGTTTACGGGAGTCGGTCTTTTCTTACTCACCAGCCGCATATTGACTTTTTCACAATGGATATCAAGATGCATTGTTCCTCCGTTCAAGCAGACCTTGTCCTCGGTCAATATTTGCTTCCCACAGAAACCTTGATGTTGACATCGACAGAAGTCAATATCTGCTCTTTGGGTGGATTTTCAAGCGACGGCTCCTGGGTTTCACAATGGAAATCAGGTACGGTGCAGTGTCCAAAGTGTCTCCACTTGCAGTGTGAATACCCCTGGAAGAAATATGGAGAAGCACATCTGCTGCATGAGCCCCCCTCTAATATTATAATTTTCTCTAATTGTCTGAGGTCCCCAGGAGTAAATGGTTATTCAAGTGTAAATGATGATAGATGATCATAAGTAGTGTCACTTGAACATGAACAATATCACTGGAAATGATTGCCACTAGTAAAGACATATATCACTTACAGGTACATATATCATTACAGTTACCGAGTCTCTAGGGCAGTCAAGGGAGATTTGTGCTTGGACTTATACACCTGGGGGCTTATTTACAAGCCCCTTGCACCGCTGGTCCGTCACTTTTTATATGGGAAAAAGGGATGCACTGGCGCGCAAGGGGCTTGTAAATCAGCCCCCTTGAGTGTGAAATTTAAGGACATGGGCTCTGAGGTCTTGTTTAAACTCAACAGGAGAAGGACATGGTCTGAGTTTGCAGGGGAAGACGTACAGGAGAGGGCTGAGGAGCCTGAGCTTGAAAGAAATGCAACTGGTCACTGGAAAGAGCTGGACAAGATTCTGCTGCTGATATTGGATCTTCTCATCTCCAACGAATGCCTAAATGTGTAGCTCCTGAACCCCGGAGCATCTCTAACAGTGCTTAATTTGAGCTGGTGGTCTCCGGTGTTCGGCACTGGCACTCAGTTGTCAACACTTGTGCTTGTGACAGTCTGTCGCAAGGTTGTGATGACTGGCTAATCTAGAGATGACCTCAGCAACAGTTAATTATTAGTTAATTATTAATTCAATATAAATTAAAAATTACTTTTACCTGCCACCCAATCCATTCTTATAGCTTTGGGGGCCTGGAATAGTCTAGATTCTCACACTTGTAGGAGTGTGATGGTTAGTAGTTGTGTTTTTACCATCATTGGTAGCTCTGGCAGGGACAATCTGTGGTACAACCTGTAGTAGCCTCCTGATGAGAGCCCTGGCACGTAAGTTTTTACATAGTAAGCACTAACTGGGCTGGAACCTTTGCTGAGGATGGAATGTCCTCCCCAGTGACATCACTTTGCAGCACCACAGAATCCCTCTCTAGACAGCCGCCTGAGTGCGGTATGTTCCCTCTCCATAGCATCATTGGGGAGACACTAGAGAGGAGACCTGTTCTCTGCAGCATCAGACGGGCAGTGCATGAATTCAAATGTCACCTTTGATTAAATCTATTATTCATCCTTTTCTCCGCCCCATCTGGTCTGTTTGATTGATATGTGGGAACGTGTTACTTTCCTAGAATTGCAGCTCCCGGAGTTTGCTTGAAGAAAGCCTTAAAGCAAATCTACAGAAAGTCGTGCTCTTTACACGTCAATCTCCCCATCTACAGGGAAAACAGGGAAAATAAAGGATTAATGAAAGAAAAGCGCCATGGAGGGAAGTCATAAAGAGGACAAGTGGGGACCCTGAGTAACCAGAAGTCACATTCAAAAACATCTTCTGTCATTCAATGTCTTTCTTTGACCCTGTCTGGTAGCTTTTCCTACAAGCATGATGAGATACTTCACCATTGGTGGCAAATACACCCAGGGCAGACAGATTAAAGGTGAATACATATGAAACCTCTTATTGTATGCTCAAACCTGTAAACCGATGACACAGTAGCCATTTATAGCACACTTTGGGTGACACCTGCTACTGGTCTTTGCTTTTTCCTATGTTCAGGTGAAATGCTCACATTAAGGTTAAATATAAAGACAAAACACACACTTCCTAGGGTTACCAATCAAAATACTTAACACCTTATTACGAGTCCCGCGGTCCATGAACCACCAGACTCGCTGAGGCGGGGGAGTGGCAGGCTTCTGACCACCCTATTATGACCAGGGTGGTCAGACTGCCCTGGGACCTCCGCAATAGCCAGGGGTCTGAGATCCCTGGTGGTGGCGCAACAGTCTTGAAGCTGCAATATGTTTGACGGGGCTGCTGCAGCCAGCTAAGAATATTACCAGTTTCCTCACCACCACACTTTTCATGGGGGGGCAACCACCATAAAAAGTGTGTTCAGGAGGAATCAAAGAGGGCCCTACAGTGCCCTCTGGTACCTCACACTCTGTGCCCTCCTGTGTGCATGCACAACAGTACCTGCATGGCATGAATGGCAGAAGTCCATGCCGTGCAGGTAATTCCTTTGACTTTCCCACTACCCTGCCTATTTTATAGGCCCCACCCTGGGAATGTCAAATAATGGCCAGCCACACCAGGAGAAAACTCCTGATCTGGCACGGTTTTGGCGGTGCGGGACCAGGGCGGTCACGCTCCCACACCGCCAAATTCATATTAAGGCCCTAAGTCTGTCAACTTTGACACGGTTATGCATGGAAAACTCCAGGCTCATATGGCAGAGGCTTTCGATTGGTGTAGGTCATTTAATTCTACAGAACTCAATGTATTATATGAGAATTCTTTTTCTCAGAGCTCAGTACATCACTTGTGGAGTGCCCAGAGCCTCATCCCTAGAAACCTCCTCGGTCGTAATTGAGAACCAGAATTAAGTTTAAGGATCTCTACCTAATCTACAAATTTCTCGCTAGCACCGCCACTATTACTGTGCCAGATTATTCCCTCGTAACAAACAATGACTCATTTGATTCAGCAATAACATCCTACTTTCCATCCCTGCATCCAGAGAATATCTTTGCATTTGAGGCTCCCAAACATTGGAGCCCATCCTCCTTGGACCTCTTCTAACCCACCAGTCCATCAAGAAGCACAGAATGCCCATCTGGCACTCCTTGTTAGACATCTGTGTATACATATCACGAGTCGGGGTAAACGCAGGTGGACTCCGTCCACCCTGCCAAGAAGTTGGGCCCCACTGAAAAATAGGCTAAATTCGTCCCGGTGTATCAGGAGGGTTTCCCTGTGTACATTAAATGTGCTCCAATGTACTCATGATAGACCTGCTAAACATACATGTGAGGTCTTAAGATCTGATGTCACTTCTTATGATGTCACATACTGTGATGTCACACATGTAGGAAGGTGGCTACCTGACTATGGTTACCCCAGATTTTTTGCCTTGTGTTTAGCTGGTTTTCGACTTAGTTGGCCTGGTTCCCTGCTAATCAGGGCCCCAGGCTATCTGCTCTCTCTGTAAAATGGATTCCATGTACCCTAGGTGCATAACTAGATTGGCTTGGGTCACCTTATCAGCCCCTGTACAGAGCACTATAGGTGCCCAGGGCATAGGAGCATCCAAGGCCTACCAGGGGCTGCAGCATATCTTTTGCCACCCCTGGCTGGCTATCTAAAATTTACACAACTGACTGATCACTCAGCTGGGGCAAGGTGGTGTAATCACTCCTTGCTTAGATATAGTATGCCTATATCTAAATCTAACTGGACACATATATATCTATCAGTCACTCCTATGGCAGGCCTTAACAATCCTGGAGGCAGAGTGCTTGGTTTTATGTGAGATGGTGCTCTAGCATGAGCTGAGCCTGTCTGCAGCTGTCGGGACCAATTCCCTAAGCTGTTCCGGGATAATGCCATACCATATACTATTAAGTGCATTATAATCCTCGCGGTTATATAGCAACTTTGGTTTGGCTTTATCAAAACATGTCGTGTAAGGTGTCATACGATTTGGAATACTACCCCCTCGCCAGTCCTGGCAACGGGGGTAGCATTCCACCCCTCTAGAGGGAGACGACATGTTACTTTGCTAAAACGCGGTTGATTTTAAAAGGAGCCTCAGATCCACAAAATGGATGCTTCTGCCACAGACACGAGTCTGACCTCCTTCAGCTGACCGAAACTCAGCCAAGGAGGCCTGGACAAAGGGTTTCCTGTCACAGGGAGGTGTCACACCACCCCAGACAGGAGATAGTGGATTGTAGCAGGGAGGTTTGGAAGAAACCAGACACTGCCTGGGGAGCACAAGGCTGCCCCTTGCATAATACGGCCTACCGGTTCTGGGGCACACCAGCCCCAGTTCCAGCGCGGCCTGGATCAAAGGGAAAGGGGTGTATCCACCCCCTTCCTGGGTTCCACCCATAGGAGGGGACCTAGCAGGTAATCCAGCCCCCTAGATTGGCATAAGAATGGGAGCAGTGCCAACGCACTCAGATTATCCTGATGAAACATTTGAAACAAAACTCTGGACCCTTCGACATCCTACTCAATGTAGAAGACTGAAGAATCTCCCTTGTGGTCAAGGAGTGACCACCCTGTGCAAACAGGTACCACCCAGCACCTCGACGTCTGCTTTGTTGCAGTTCCCGCTAGAACTCGAGCAACAGAGATCAACGAGATCAAGCTTGCCTGCCTTCTTACAGCCCGATCCACAGTCCCTGCAGAACTGAGACCCGTGGAGGCGACCGGAAGCGTGGGGCACGCCATCTTGAAAAGACCACGAGATGCTGACCGTGCAGCCCACGAGTGACCCTTGAAGCTGTACACCGGGGTTTGAGAAGCCCCAACCCTGAGCCACTCTTGCACCGAAGTTCACTCCTCTACACTCAATGAGTGCTGCGTGGGGCCCTTCTGCTTTCTTTGGCTCAACACGTTGGCCCGGTCACTTGCCAGCTGGCTTGTGGCCCCTGTGCCAACAAAAACCTAAAAACAACTTGCGATTCTGGTTGCTCCAGACTTGCACCAGCTTCTCTGAAAAGGAGCCTCCACTCTGACCCTCCTGGTCCGAGTGAAAAGCGATCTCCCAATCCTGCGTGGATTGCTTTTGCCAAGTGTTGTTGACTCCGATCTTGAAGCCGATAACGCCGACGGTGAGATCCTGCGTGGTACAGGTTGTGACCCGCTCTTGGACATCGCAGATGCCCCAGAGCCCACGTGGCAGCGGAGAGAAGCTCCTTGACAACCACCTGATTGCGCCCGACATTGCCTGGTTCCGTCCTGGTTCCACCCTGGTCACTGCTGAGTGACCCAGACTCTGTCCTCTCTGCTTTCAGGTACTTTTCTACTCTGATCCACCCTTGGATCACACCGGACACTTCTCCTTCACATCGCGTGCAGCATCTTCAGCTTCAAGCACCAAGAACCTGCATGACAAAACCCGACACCACTTCGACCCTATGCACCCGCTTCCTGTGGGTGAGGTAACATTGCAACTCCGGTGTTCCCACACTGGTACACACCTCTAGGGTCTGTGTCTAAAGTTTGGTCCTTCTAGGTTCAGCGGAAGTATCCTTAAACTCTACTTGTGTGACTTTTACGCACCATTGACATTGCATTAGTGCAAGCCGCGCTTTAAGCGCTGCACCCGAATCCCGCGGGCTTTTCCCAACTTCAGCATTGCTTGTCCCGACTGCTCCCAGCGATTCCCTAGGCCCTAGGCCTAACCACTGTTCGATTGGTATCTCTTATACCACTTTCTTAATATATGGTTTGAGTGGCCACCTGCCCTCATCCATAATTGTGCAACTTTGTATGTTATACTGTGCTTTTGATTTAACGGTTGTGCCCCTTTGCTCATAAAGAGTACTGGGGATTATTTTTAGAAATAAACACATATATTTTTATAATATATACTTGTGTGGTGTCCTTTCATTTGATATTACCGGAGTGTGATTGGTAAAACAGCTCGCTTAACACGACCTCTTGAGTTAAGCCTTTAAGGCTGCTTAGGCCATGCTATCCCTAGGATAGCTTGTCTAATAAGGTTGACTTACAACCAGACACCATAAGGGTTGTTTGGACTGATACAAGGTGGTTCCAGAATTGGAAACATCATATATCAGACCAACTTCTCACATTGGTGCGCAGCGGTGCGGATTTGAGCTTGCTGTTGTTTTACCATTGCAATCTTTTTATCAAATTGAAAGATCACATCAAGTACCTTAGGTACATATAAATCAAAAGCTTAGCATATTAAGTTCTACTGAACTTAGTAGTTGTAGATTAAAGGGATTAGTACACACTGACTACAACTCACTAGCAAGGTACAGTAGGAAAACACTTAGTGTAGGTAAGTGCACCACTTGCACCTCACTAGCAGTCATGTCTGACGCAGGTGGAGCCTCAGGCTCTGTCCCTACGACAGTTGACCTTACCAAGGCAACTTCCAGCTATGACAAACTTATCCACAAAGACTTGAGTGCCTTGTGCATTGCAAGAGGGCTAAAAAGGGGCAGACACCCCACCATTCCTATCCTGATAGCCAATCTGGAAATGGATGACTTAGCTAAGGCGAATGCAGCTCCCTTAGGTTTAGGAGATGGAGTGACCCACCCTGAGAATGAAACAACTCCAGAAGATGAGGAGGAGGAAGAGGAGGATGGCTCAGAAGTAGATGAGCCTGAGAATCAGGATCAGCAGGGTAACCAGGTTTTAGTTGCCAGGCTTAACCAGGCCAACTTAGACCTACATGGGAGTGGAGAGGGCCAGCACCTCCCCAGATCCTATAACATAGTTCCCACAGGCAATAGAAGGGTTAGATCTCCCTCAGGGGATTCTCACATTTCTAGTGTCTCCAGAAACTCTCAAAGGGGAATGACTTCCCCCCAGAGAAGAGAGCATAAGGCCAGGATGAGAGCTGTAGAACTCCAGATAGAGAGGGAAGAGTTAGCCCTGGCCCAAGCTAAACTTGCTTTAGCAAGGGAACAGAAAATGTGTGGCTTAGATGCCACTGGTGGCAGCAACATAACTCCTAGAGAGAAAGACAGGTCCTATAATACTAGAAACCTGACAAAGATTGTGCCCCCCTACACAGAAGGGGATGACATCCACAAGTGGATAACTGCTCTTGAGAGAGCCTGCATGGTACAGCAGGTTCCTGAGGAACAGTGGGCAGCAATCTTATGGTACTCCTTTTCAGAGAAAGGGAGAGATAAGCTCCTCACTGTCAGACATGAGGATGCTAAAAACTACAAAGTCCTGAAGAGTGCTCTAATAGATGGGTTTGGCTGAACCACTGAACCGTACAAGGTTGAAGTTTAGAGACACCCAGAAGACACAGACTCAGGACTGGACTGATTTATTTTGTAGATTGTGCTACTAAGGCTCTGGAGGGTTGGCTACATGGCAGCAAAGTACATGACTTCATAGGATTGTATAATTTGATTATGAGGGAGCAAATCCTAAGTAATTGTCAGAACCAGCTCTTACACCAGCACCTGGTGGACTCTGATTTGACCTCTCCCCAAGAATTGGGAAAGAGGGCAGATAAATGGGTCAGAACCAGGATTAGGCCTAAGAATCAGGGCAATAACCAGAAGAAGGAGTCTACCAAGCCTCAAGATAAGGGTGGGGATAAAAGTAAGGAACAGACTTCCCCAGGGCCCCAAAACGCCAAGAATGGGGCTGGGTCCCAAGACAATTCATCAACTCAGAAAAAGCCTTCTTGTCATACCTGTAAACAGGTTGGGCATTACAAAACAGACAGCTGTTGTCCCAAGAATGGCGATAAAGAAAATATACCTCCAAAGCCAGCTCCAACACCTCCTGTTACTGTCAGCAGTAATCCCCCAGGAAGTGGGAGCACACCCAGGAATCTGGGTGGGTTTACTTTTGGAGCACAGGTGGACCCTGGCCTATCCAGCTCCCCATCACCAAATGATCTTGTTTATGAGACTGGCATGGGGTTTGCCAACTTCTCTGATTGCCCAAATACCTTGAGCAAATATAGACAAGAACCCATCATCAATGGTTTGAAAGTTGAAGCCTTTAGAGACACAGGGGCTAGCATCACCATGGTGGCTGACTGTATAGTCCCCTCTAAGCAACTTTTACCTGGTGCCACATACCAGGTAACAAGCATTGATGGAATCCAAACAAATCATCCCATGGCAGTAGTAAGTCTCAGCTGAGGAGGTGTCACTGGCCCAAAGAGAGTGGCAGTGTCACCAAACTTGCCTGTAGACTGCCTACTTGGTAATGATTTAGAAATCTCAGCCTGGGCTGAGGTTGAACAGGAGACCCATTCTGGAATGGTAAATGCCAATGGAAAGGTTAGTGGGGCTGTACTGGCTATAGCCCCAACCCAAGATGTCCTTCCTGAAAAGGTTGGTAGGGCTGAGCAACTCTCTGCCCCATCTTTAGCAGAAGCTCTTCCTAAACAGAATAGCAAAGCTGTTATGATAACAGCAGAAACCCAAACTGAGTCTCCTCCTGAAAAGGTTGGTGGGGCTGCGATGGCCACAGCCCAAACTCAAACAGATATGTGTGTTGTGAAGCCTGAAATGATGGATCACTCCACCCAAACTGAGAGCATGGAGGAGGAAGAGAAATCTCCCCCTCACCAGACATTAGGACAGGATCAGCCTCCTCAGGGAACTGATCTTACCCCTGATGAAGCAACTGCCCCAGAGGTTGTTAGGCCTGGCCGAACAGAGCCTCTGATGGCAGTGGGCCCTTCTCAGGTGGGACCCAGTCTGGAGCAGGTAACCTGCCCCTCTCTACCTTGCCTTAGTCAGCTCAGGGCTGCAGAGGACAAGAAGAACAGTGAGACCCAGAGGGCCCCCTGTCAAATAAAGCACCCTCATCAACAGATTAGGGGCACCAAAACTAGTAGCCCTAGTGAGGTGAAAACTTTAAAAACTCCCGAGGGAGCCCCCTTAAAAATAGTTAGGGACCTCCCACAGATGGATTCTGTTGGGCACAGTCAGACCTGGGACCCAAAGGGCCCAAACCTGAACTGTCCCTCCAGCAAGCCAAACAGAGGGACCCAGACTCTAGCTTTAGGTAGCCAGAGGTTGACCCTGAGAGCACAGTGCAACTCAGTTGAAGAAAGAAAGGCACACATGGTGGAAGATAATTGGAGGAAGCTGAGCCCTAAATTAGTAGAGCCTCACTTCAATACTCCATACCCAAACCAGCCTTTTTCCTTGCATAAACACACCCAAGGTAGTAATTCCCTATGGTGGAGACCCTCTAATACCCCAAGGGTGAGGGACTGCTTAGTGGACCATGAGGCAGGGGGTACCCATGCTAGCGCAGGTACTTCCTTATATGGCCACTCAGGCAATATAGGCTTACCTGGCCAAGGATAGCCTTATCTCCTTTCGTTTGGGGGGGGGGGGGCTTGTGTAGGAAGGTGGCTACCTGACTATGGTTACCCCAGATTTTTTGCCTTGTGTTTAGCTGGTTTTCGACTTAGTTGGCCTGGTTCCCTGCTAATCAGGGCCCCAGGCTATCTGCTCTCTCTGTAAAATGGATTCCATGTACCCTGGGTGCATAACTAGATTGGCTTGGGTCACCTTATCAGCCCCTGTACAGAGCACTATAGGTGCCCAGGGCATAGGTGCATCCAAGGCCTACCAGGGGCTGCAGCATATCTTTTGCCACCCCTGGCTGGCTATCTAAAATTGACACAACTGGCTGATCACTCAGCTGGGACAAGGTGGTGTAATCACCCCTTGCTTAGATATAGTATGCCTATATCTAAATCTAACTGGACACATATATACCTATCAGCCACTCCTATGGCAGGCCTTAACAATCCTGGAGGCAGAGTGCTTGGTTTTATGTGAGATAGTGCTCTAGCATGAGCTGAGCCTGTCTGCAGCTGTCGGGACCAATTCCCTAAGCTGTTCCGGGATAATGCCATACCATATACTATTAAGTGCATTATAATCCTCGCGGTTATATAGCAACTTTGGTTTGGCTTTATCAAAACATGTCGTGTAAGGTGTCATACGATTTGGAATACTACCCCCTCGCCAGTCCTGGCGACGGGGGTAGCATTCCACCCCTCTAGAGGGAGACGACATGTTACTTTGCTAAAACGCGGTTGATTTTAAAAGGAGCCTCAGATCCACAAAATGGATGCTTCTGCCACAGACACGAGTCTGACCCCCTGCAGCTGACCGAAACTCAGCCAAGGAGGCCTGGACAAAGGGTTTCCTGTCACAGGGAGGTGTCACACCACCCCAGACAGGAGATAGTGGATTGTAGCAGGGAGGTTTGGAAGAAACCAGACACTGCCTGGGGAGCACAAGGCTGCCCCTTGCATAATCCGGCCAAACCGGTTCTGGGGCACACCAGCCCCAGTCCCAGCGTGGCCTGGATAAAAGGGAAAGGGGTGTATCCACCCCCTTCCTGGGTCCCACCCATAGGAGGGGACCTAGCAGGTAATCCAGCCCCCTAGATTGGTATAAGAATGGGAGCAGTGCCAACACACTCAGATTATCCTGATGAAACATTTGAAACAAAACTCTGGACCCTTCGACATCCTACTCAACGAAGAAGACTGAAGAATCTCCCTTGTGGTCAAGGAGTGACCACCCTGTGCAAACAGGTACCACCCAGCACCTCGACATCTGCTTTGTTGCAGTTCCCGCCGGAACTCGAGCAACAGAGATCAACGAGATCAAGCTAGCCTGCCTTCTTACAGCTCGATCCATAGTCCCTGCAGAGCTGAGACCCGTGGAGGCGACCGGAAGCGTGGGGCACGCCATCTTGAAAAGACCACAAGACGCTGACCGTGCAGCCCACGAGTGACCCTCGAAGCTGTACACCAGGGTTTGAGAAGCCCCAACCCTGAGCCACTCTTGCACCAAAGTTCACCCCTCTACACTCAACGAGTGCTGCGTGGGGCCATTCTGCTTTCTTTGGCTCAACGCGTTGGCCCGGTCACTTGCCAGCTGGCTTGTGGCCCCTGTGCCGATGAAAACCTAAAAACGACTTGCGATTCTGGTTGCTCTAGACTTGCACCAGCTCCTCTGAAAAGGAGCCCCCACTCTGACCCTTCTGGTCCTAGTGAGAAGCGATCTCCTAATACCGCATGGATTGCTTTTGCCAAGTGTTGTTGACTCCGATCTTGAAGCCGACAGCGGCGACGGTGAGAGCCTGCGTGGGACAGCTTGTGACCCACTCCTGGACGTCACAGATGCCCCAGAGCCCACGTGGCAGCGGAGAGAAGCTACTCAACAACCACCTGATTGCGCCCGACATTGCCTGGTTCCGTCCTGGTTCCACCCTGGTCACTGCTGAGTGACCCAGACTCTGTCCCCTCTGCTTTCAGGTACTTTTCTACTCTGATCCACCCTTGGATCACACCGGACACTTCTCCTTCACATCGCCTGCAGCATCTTCAGCTTCAAGCACCAAGAACCTACGTGACAAAACCCGACGCCACTTCGACCCTATGCACCCGCTTCCTGTGGGTGTGGTAACATTGCAACGCCAGTGTTCCCACACTGGTACACACCTCTAGGGTCTGTGTCTAAAGTTTGGTCCTTCTAGGTTCAGCGGAAGTATCCTTAAACTCTACTTGTGTAACTTTTACGCACCATTGACATTGCATTAGTGCAAGCCGCGCTTTAAGCGCTGCACCCGAATCCCGCGGGCTTTTCCTGACTTCAGCATTGCTTGTCCCGACTGCTCCCAGCGATTCCCTAGGCCCTAGGCCTAACCACTGTTCGATTGGTATCTCTTATACCACTTTCTTAATATATGGTTTGAGTGGCCACCCACCCTCATCCATAATTGTGCAACTTTGTATGTTATACTGTGCTTTTGATTTAACGCTTGTGCCCCTTTGCTCATAAAGAGTACTGGGGATTATTTTTAGAAATAAACACATATATTTTTATAATATATACTTGTGTGGTGTCCTTTCATTTGATATTACCGGAGTGTGATTGGTAAAACAGCTCGCTTAACACGACCTCTTGAGTTAAGCCTTTAAGGCTGCTTAGTCCATGCTACCCCTAGGATAGCTTGTCTAATAATGCCCAGACACCATAAGGGTTGTTTGTACTGATGCAAGGTCGTTCCAGAATTGGAAACATCATATATCAGGCCAACTTCTCACAACGCACCGCAATGTCACACACCGTGATGTCACGTGCCGTGTTGCCACTTGCATTCTGATTAATTAGCTTAGTCCCCCCACTTCTTTTTTAGGACTTGTGCCCTGTGTACATATGTGATTAGGAAAACGCCACAGCTCTCAGTGCAAGTTAGACAAAGGCTATAAGTGGACTGACCCTTTGCCCTCTGCTGTGATGGGAGGGAGTTAAATGTGAATGACACTTGAATAGACCAATCGATGAAAAGGGCTGACTGATAGTGTCTATATGTATGTCGTTTTATTATGAAAACAAGACAAATAAAGCTGTTTTTTGATCAGTGAGTCAGTACTAATTACAGGTGCTGGAGTTTTGCAACTGACCAAGTGATGATGTTAGAGGAGAGAGACATTGGATATTGGTGCGCACAAGGATTAACTCTATCCTTGATCCTAGAAACTGAGGGGCAGATTTACAATAACTGGCGCATCCCTGCATATCAGCAGGGATGCACCAGTTATTGTGCGTCACGGTTCTGCCACCATAGATGCGCCGCACTGTAAATGCGGCGCACCATGGGGCAAAAATGGACAGATGTGTGACGCATTTGTGCCGTAAAGGTGGCGCATTGCTGAAGTTGCGTTGCAAGCGCGACGCAGCTCCAGCAAGGCTCTGGGTGCCCTATCTTTACAATGCTGCGTCAATCCTTACGCCTGCTTCCGGCAGGCGCAGGGTTTTGACGCAGCATGGGCCTAAAAGTGACTGAGTGAAATCTTGTAGATTTCACTCAGCCACTTTTAGAAGGTGTTCCTGCGCCGGAACGCCACCCCCCTGCGCAGGAAAGCCTACTTCTGGTGCAGAGCTTTACAACGTGACACATCTCCCAGATGCGTCACTTTGTAAATACCCCTCAGCATGGCGCTGGTTTTGCGCCACCGCTGCATCACAAAAGTGACTCAACGGCGGCGTAAAAGAGGCGCAAGGGGCTTGTAAATCTGCCCCCGAGAGCATGTGCTGTTGGGAGGAGCTGCAGCGAATGGTCTGTCTTCATCATCTTCCTCAGAGAGTTAACACCGAGGGTCACAGGGTTAAGACGGAGAATTAAAATATGGGCTCACCCTCACCCTTTGCATGCTCTGATGCAGCCTGCACTCAGGCCTCTTGCTACTTTCAAGTTAGCCCCTAGCTTCACGCATTTCATATGGATGGCTGTGCGTAAATAGTGGGTGTTAAGGGCATCCGGGTTCCATGCCACTGAGAACTTGACCTTTGAACTGACAGAGGCCAATGTCCCAGGACACCGGCCTGCCACTAACAGGCTTATCGCGTGCGCTATGCACACAGCTAATCCCTGGAGACAGTGGGGTTTAACGTTATTCAGCCGCGACCTCCAAAAAACAAGAACGACAAACATTTCCCAAAATCCATGATTTAGGCACTTTTGTGCTCAAATATTTTTCAAATGTCTTTTGTCGTTTCTTTTATAGCTAAACGCCCTTATTACTATATTGAAAAGATTTTAGCAGTTTATCTCTTTTCTGATAATGTTCTTACTTTCTCGTCCTCAGAACACGTGCGGTTTGTTTTCTCTAATCCTGAGACTCGGGCCTCTTCGTGCATCTCAGAGATTAAGGGGCATATTACCAACCTACAGGGATATTTATCGCTAAGTAGAGTAATATTTTTATCGCCGCCCTTCACTTGTTTTTATCGCTGAGATAACTTGCTATTAGTAAGGTTTATCTCAAAAGCGATAAAAATCAGGCGAAATGCGTGAATATCGCTGTCAATACAGCGATATTCACGCATTAGCGTGACAATGCTCTTAGCCAAGTTATCCACCTCCCATTGGATAACATGGCTAAGAACTGCTCAGGGCAGGTGTTAGCTTTTGGAGATATTCACGCTTAGCGCGAATATTTCCAACGCTACGCCTGTGTTGATCATAGGCGATAGCGATGTTAGCGACTGTTTTCATTCGCTAACATTGTGGCACGCCCACTTTGCATGTCATAGCGATAAATATCGCAGACATGCAAAGCGGGCCGCAAAATGCTCGCTATCGCCTACAAGCTGTCGCTAACTGGTGTTAGCGACAGCTTGGTAATTGGGCGAGAAAATTATTGCCGCTTTAGTGGGAAAAAGTCCTGCTAAAGCGGCGATAAGGGCCCTTGGTAATATGCCACTAAGTTCCCATTAGCTGAGAGGTGACACTTTTTTCAACTCAAAGTAGCAGAGTCACCCTGTTTCACATTGCTTTTTATATGTTTGCATTTCTAATGAGTCCTCTGTCCCACAATTTAAGCGTATTAATATATGAGCAGTCCACAGGGGCAACACCAATGTATATGCTTTATCATCATTGAAATGTCTAGGGGCAGATTTACAAGCCCTTGCGCCTCTTTTGCGTCACTTTTCCCATGTTAAAAATTATGCAAAAGTGGCGCAAGAGGCTTGTAAATAAGCCCCTTAGTGTGCATTCAGAGTGCAGCGTCTGAGCCGAGACACACTGGAGTCAGCGCAGTTGATGGTTCCTGTATGGATGGGCAGGGAGGAGGGAGCATACTCAGGTGCTGGGCAACCTATTGAAAGTGTGTTTTTCCTTTATTTATTTATAGCGGTTACCAGGTAGTTGTGTCATGGCGAGTTAAAGCATGGACGAGTACCCATCAGGCACATGAGTACACCTTACCCTAGCTCGCTGAGTGAACACACTTCAGGAGGCTCACTGTCCCTGATGGAAGCGCACGCTCCTCGCGGTGTCTGCGTGTGTGACTCAGTCTACGTGTGGTGTGCGTCCATGCAAGGAGTAGCCATAACATTAAAATACCCCTCACTGGAACCACACCACTAATCACACCAAGCACACAGTGGCGTAACGAATCTTGAGGGGGCAACCCTGTAAGCAGTAGCGGCTGCTACCGGACAGAGTTGGTAAAGCATGTGGTGAGGGAGACACGTAATAAAAAAACAAGAATTGGAAATGCAATAGGTCTCGGATTTATTTGAGTTAGAGCAAATGGCATTGTAAATGGCAATGTCTTTTCGCCATGTGTTATTGAGTGTATGCATGTGGTGTGTAGTGGATTGATGTGGGTTGGATTGGAATTGTAGCAATGGTGGCATGCTGCGCTTTAGATGACTATGTTTAAAAGTAAAGTGTGCAATACTGCGATTGCTACAATAGTTAATTGTGGATGTGGTAACAGTTGATGTGTGTACTGATAGCTGGTGGTGTGTGTGCCTGAAGAAATTGTGCACTGATGGCTGGTGGTGTGTGTGCCTGGTGGAAGTGTGCACAGCCGGCTGGTAGTGTGTGTATGCGTGATGGAAGTGTGCACTGACGGCTGGTGGTTTGTGCCTGATGAAAGCATGCACTGACGGCTGGTGGTGTGTGTATGCTTGGTGAAAGCATGCACTGATGGTTGGTGGTCACTCTCACTCTGTAGTCACTCTCACTCTGCTGTCACTCTCACTCTGCAGTCACTCTCACTCTGCTGTCACTCATGCAGTCACTCTCACTCTGCTGTCACTCATGCAGTCATTCTCACTCATGCAGTCACTCTCACTCTGCAGTCACTCTCACTCATGCAGTCACTCTCACTCTGCTGTCACTCTCACTCTGCTGTCACTCATGCTGTCACTCTCACTATGCAGTCACTCTCACTCTGCTGTCACTCTCACTCTGCAGTCACTCTCACTCTACAGTCAGTCTCACTCTGCAGTCAGTCTCACTCTGCAGTCACGCTCACTCATGCTGTCACTCTCACTATGCTGTCACTCTCACTCTGCTGTCACTCATGCTGTCACTCTCACTCTGCTGTCACTCTGTCTACTGTCACTCTCACTCTGCTGTCACTCATGCTATCACTCTCACTCTGCTGTCACTCATGCTGTCACTCTCACTCTGCTGTCACTCATCCTGTCACTCTCACTATGCTGTCACTTTCACTCTGCTGTTACTCTCACTCTGCTGTCACTCATACTGTCACTCTCAGTCTGCGGTCACTCATGCTGTCACTCTCACTCTACTGTCACTCTCACTCATTGTCCTTTAAGGAGGCAACTGGTAAAAACAATGTAAAGGTTCAAGAGCACCCTTTCTACATGGTGTAACACAAAACAATGTGGAAAGGTACAGCTCGGTTGTAAAATACATTAAATATGAAAAGTCGATGGCTTTGTTAATGCACAGTTCAGCAAGAAGCATTTGCAGTAACTGGGTTATTTATGACTGTTTCACTCATTAGCATGCGGAGTCCCGGGAACAGCTTATAGTGAAAGTGATGGGGGGCGTCACTTCACTCCCAACAGCTCGCGCCTTAAGCCGTATATCTTATTTCTCACAGGCTTTTCTCCGTTTACAGACAAGGCACGCCGGAGCTGCCCCTCAGCTGTTGCAGAACATGGCGTCTTCAGGGGTGTAGATTTTGTCTGTGTAGGCAGAATATCATTTTGCCTGCAGGCGCGCCCCAATACACTGAAATAATTAAATACATAGGCCTTTCATAATTATTTGCTGAACCGAGTTCTTTCCCTTGCATCTCTCTGCAGCCAAACGGGAGTCGACAAGTGAAAGGTGTGAGAAGTGGTCTGCCTTTCTGTAGTAAAGGGGGGCTGGGTTCAGAGGTGTGTGATGTCACGTCCCCTCCCTCTGGCTTGGTGAATTGAAGTCATTCTGTCAGGCTGTCTGTCTCATGCTACCCGTCAGCGCTCAGTTAAAGCGCCATTAGAGGGTTTTGCTATGAGCTATCCTCGAGGAGCCGGTAAAGTATGCACGGTTTGATCCTGAGGCATCTCGCAGGAGCCGGCTGCCATCGACAGAGAACCGATCCCTGGCCCCAGAACAAAGGCTTGCAGTATTGACAGGAGCCGGGAGCCACCTCTGCGCTATTAATTAAATCACCTCCCGGATTCCGCGCCATTACACCGCGTGCCAATTAAACCCAACAGCTCGAAGCAGTGTTTGCCTAAATCCTCTAAGCTTGCCTAAGCACGCCAACCCGCAGCCGGGGCACAAGAAAGGGCTACAGGGGAGGGCGGGCGAGGGGAGGCGACGGGGCCGCTTTGTTTCCTGGTTTCCAAGTGACGTTGGGCGTGGAAGATGTGCTCAGCAGGGGCCTTGTGAGCGGGGTACATGGATTTCACTTAAGCCCCCTCTGACGGTAGGTGGGGGGTGCAGGGGAAGAGAGAACATTTTGTAGTGGGAGAGGCTGAAATGTCCCCCGGGAGCCAGAGTCTGTTTTCGGCGCTTACTTTGCAGAATTCAGGCTCTCTGAAACCGGAGCTGGGCTTTACTCACAGAGCGTCCGGGCCGGAGGCGTAGCTGTTGTTCCCTCCCCCTCTTTAGTTGTCCACTGGTTGAGAATTTGGGGAAAGTAGGATACTATGAAACGGGAATGGAAAGTTTCTGTTCGAATGAGGTCTCCCTTTGTAAGCACTTACACTGTACTGGCAGATATTAATACGTATATTACAGAAGTAAGATTAACAAGCCCACGAAAAAGACAAACAAGAAATGAAAGCGATCGAAAGCGATCGCGAGCTACAAAAAAAAAAGCTTGCCAGTGGTGCGCACACGCGTGCCACTGCGAGCATATGTTTTGAAATATCGTGGCTGTCAAGCTGCTATAATTCAAAACATATGGCCTCTGGTACGCGTAACAGACACCAATAGGCCATAGGTGGAGCTACGCGACCGCCTATGGCCTATTGCGTGTTCTGTTTAAAAACAGCATGCACACGAAGGCCAATGAAAATGGACCTTGGAAATCCACACGCACGAGCTTTGTGGAATTTCAAGGTCCATTTCCAAAACGCCGGGAATAGGACTCTCGGTGCGCAGTGTACGCAGAGCCCGATCCCTAAAAAGGACTTCACTTTGACTGCTGGCCGCTTTCACTCCTCTGTCCTCCATCCTCGTCCTCTTCATCTTCCTGTCCCGGGCGGCAGCAGGAAGCACCCGGGCAGACAGGCTACCCTGAGCCAATCGCAATGCTGTAATGGAGCATTGTGATTGGTCTGAGCGCTGTGGATCTGCGCTCAGACTCAAACAGGGAGCCTGTGCATGTTCCTGACCAGGCTGTGTAATGCTGTCTAGTGGGAGCATGCAAAGCGTGCATGAACTGTTTGGTCAGCCCAAGAGGGCCGGACAAACAGTTCAAGTGCACTTAGGGAGTGCACAGCACTCCTCCCCTGCTCTGGCCAGTCCCGCCCTGCCACTGACTGCGATAGGGAAAATAAAAGGATAATAAAGACGCGTTATTATCATTTTATTTTTTCTTTGGAGCAGTGGGGCGATGCTCCTCCACCTCAGCGGAAGAGCCACCTTTGACTGTAAAGTACAAGGTGGAGCCCCCCTCGGGCTCTCTGAGGGACAATCAGGCCAGTGTACTGTGCTGAGGGAGTCTGTTGGAGCTCGGGGGTCCTCCTGCACTGCAGAGCCTTTGTTACGTCACTGCAAGCACGTGAAAGTTCCCTTCACCCTTTCATCCTCCTTTATCCATCTATCTCTCACCTGTCTATCTATTTATCGATTTATATGCCCATCCCTTCAACTTTGCATCATCCACCCTTTAACTCTTTAATATAAACATCCCTCCTTCCACACATCCACCCATCAGTATATCCATGCATCCACCTAGTCATCCTTTCAGCCATCCATCCTTTCACTCACTCCCACCTGCCAATTCTTCAGCAATCCATCCACTTCTCCTTTGACTCTTCCACCCATCCATCTGTGCATTCTCTTGCCTTTCTATCCATCCACCCATCTATCCTTTCACTCTCCCTCTTCCTCATCAGTCTATTCCTCATCCTTCCATCCACTCATGCTAGTACCTATTGATCCTTTTACTCTTCCTTCCATTCATCCTTTCACTCATCCACCTATCCATGCTTTCTCCATTCACCCTTTCACTGTTCCATCCATCAATTATTTCACCCTTCAATCCTATCTTTGACCTTTCTTCCTTTTTCCCTTCACATTTCCTTACTTCCAACATTCCTTTCTCCTCCCATTCTCTTTTCTCTTTGTGTCTCTTTATCTTTTGCCTCATTCTTAATTGTCCTTGCCTTTCTTTCCCGTGCTCACCTTTTCTGTTTCACCCTCTCTGCGTTTCACCTATTTTAATCATATCTTAATTCCCCTTTCTGTTTTACCTTTACTGTGTGTGCCAGGTAACCTCCCACACCACTCTGTCATGGCATTCCTTAACTGAAATGTTTATGAGCATTTTGTCTGCAGGCCTGCAGTATAGAAGAGTCCCATAAACAACTAATTAATGTTTTAGTGAGAGACATTAGTGAATCTATTTTAACAATGCTGTCAAATCTAGTGCTGTCAGAATATGGAACTTAAGCACAGTTTCCCGGTGCCTGACTGCCATAGTTCAAGAGTGGTGGCAATGGAGAGTGAGTAGGACAGTGTTGTGAGGACAAGGGTAACTGCCAAAACGGTGTGCAAAAAACCTAAATATCTGAATGTTTCTTACAGAAAGTGACTTCAGAACTGCTGTTCAATCCTTGTAGTCTTGCATCTGGATGATAGTTATGCCCAACACCATGGTTTCTCAGATGCAACATAGTCACCCCCTTAGGGGCATCCCACATGCCATTGCATGTCTGATGAAACTCCCTCGGCTCCCCTTGCCAGCCTGCACCATCTTCAAAACCAACTGCATCATTGACAAACCCATCACACCCAGCACCCTTGCTTCTCGTACATCTGTTTCTCTGATTGTTATTGGCACATGTGTTTTGGAAGACAGGAACTCGTGGTAAAAGTAGTAACTTCTTTATTGGCACAAGGGCCCCTGGAGGTAGCAGGTACATGTCTACCGCAACTGACTCCGAACTTCACTGAATCCACACACTGGATTCTGGAAGTGGAACATTCAGCTACTGTGTTCCAAGGTTATACAATTGAAACATAACACATCTTCCTTCTTTAAAAAAAATTAATAAAATCGAGCCAAATAAGAACAAAATAGCCCTTACAAGGTAACTTACATAAAAACAAATTAAACAAGATTCTAAGACACTGAATTAAATACTAATAACCCATACATATGGCAAGGCCTTCAATATGTTATGTTATGTTATGTTATTGTTATTTGTTGTGCGCATAGCTACTCCAGCTAAGGAGCGTCCTGGCGCATTGACAAGGCGCATTGACAAGGTAGAACATAACATAACAGGAACTAAACAGAAAACTTGAGGGGGCAACTAAAACAGAAAGGCTTTCCGGAAAGCCGTGAGGTCCTCCAGCAGGCGAATTTCAACCGGAAGAGAGTTCCAAGTTCTTGCAGCTTTGACGCTGAAGGAACGTCCCCCCACACGGCAAAGCCTGTATCTAGGAACCACAGCAAAGGCCTGGCCTTGGGAACGGAGGGTGCGCATAGGGACATAGAAAGAAAGAAAGCTGGACATAATTTCAGGGCCTATACCTCTCAAGATCTTAAAGGTCAAACAAAGGACCTTAAAGAGGATACGCTTCCTCACTGGAAGCCAGTGCAGGGAGCGAAGGACACTTGACACCGAGCAAAATCTGGGCAGGCCAACAATCGCTCTGGCTGCAGCATTTTGTACCCGTTGCAAGCGGGTAAGCTCAGCCTGATTGGCCCCGACCAGGAGAGAGCTAGCGTAATCCAGGCGAGAGATGACGGTAGCCTGGTTTACCAGCTGCCTGGTTGGGGCGTCAAAGTATTTGAGGACAGGTCGTAAGCCTCTCAGCAGGCCAAAACAACAAGCAGCTGTTTTTTTGGTGTGTCCTACGAAGGTAAGGCCAGCATCCAGCCAGACTCCCAGGTTTTTTAGCTCCGACACCGGAGTTGGAGTTGGTCCCAACTCTGGCGGCCACCATTGGTCACCCCATAGTTCCACTCCCTTTCCGACAATCATAACCTCTGTCTTAGTGGCATTGAGCTGGAGACAGTTCCCCGTCAACCAGCTGGCCACCGCCTTCAGTCCATCCTGAAACCTGGGGGCATCTTGTTCCGCATCCCCGCTGAGAGTAACCGCTAGCTGTGTGTCGTCGGCATATGAGACCAAAGTTAGGCCCCACTGCCTGGCGACCTCAGCCAGCGGTCTCACGTACAGATTGAACAACGTGGCATACATACTCAGCCAACCCTGAGGTCTGTGCATGTGGTAAGACCTTTAATAAGATACACACTCAGCCAGTCCCTGAGTTCTGGTTTTGACACGTACACCGGGTTCCCTTCTGCACGAAATTCCACCTGGGTCCTTTTTCCCTTCCCATTTCATCCACTCCTCTTTTTCCACACCCCTGCACTCAGCCACCCTCCTACAGTTCCACCATTTGCCATCAGATAACTTGACATTGTTTTCCAACACTTCTACCACTCTCCTAGGCATGGAAAACCTGGAAATTCCTTTTCTCTTAATGTTGTCAACCTTCACCCTAACCCATGTGCCACTTGTGAAAACTTTGCCAGACTTCTCCAACTTCTCGTTGTGTTTCTCCTTATACCTTGTTTGATATCCATCAACCTTCTCTCGCAACTTTAGATAGTCCACACAAAGTGGACCAGATCTGGCCATCCATGCAGGAACTGCCACTGTGCTTGGCACTCTTCCGTTACGAAGACAGAATGGAGTCTCCCCAGTTGTAGAATGAGGAGTGACTTGATAATTCCATAACATCTCCTTCACCTGTCTTCTCCAGCACATATTACTAGCAATGGCAATTGATTGCTTTCACCTAAAACCCAGTTAAAACATTCAATGGTACACAGGGGTCTAGCAATTCCTGACTCTTCACTTTTTGAGGAAACCATTGAATTCTTCAGACACAAACTGTGGGCCATTATCAGTCATAACTTCCCCTGGACAACCCTCCCGGTGAAAATGTCTTCACAAAACGCTATGATTTTCTTAGCTTTCACCTGCTCCACAAATCCAACTTCAGGCCACTTTGAAAAGTGGTCCTTCATAACAATGGCACACTTCTCACTAACTCCCAACCCCTCAAATGGTCCACAAATATCCATAGCGACCTTTTCCCAAGGATGCATAGGCATCTTTACGGGATTGATATTGGTTTCCTGCACCACATGTGCAGAATACAGTTCCGCACATGTCTCTCCAACTGTTTGTCCATCCCTGGCCACCAAAAGTCTATTGGGGCCCTTCTTTTCATAGCAGACATGCCTCCATGATCTTTGTGCATCAAATTATTTTCCCTCAGGCACAACCAAACGTTCATCTCTCTTGACAGTGCCTCTTTCCACGGACAGTTCCTCCCAGACATTCTTATACAAGTTCAGTTCTTCAAAGTCCTTCCAACCTCATACATTAGGCAATGCCCTGATAAGTCTTGCCAAAAGAGTATCCACTAAGACAGCCATTATCCACTCTCCCTCTGTAATGGCCCCCCAAAATCCTATATGTCCTCTACCATCCATTCATCCTCCTCACTCTCATCCTCGCAAGTTATCGGAAATCTGGACAAACAATCAGCATTCATGTTTTTCCTTCCAGGGACGTGTTTTATCAAGAACATGTACTCCTGTAATTGATACAACCACTTGGCGGTGGTTTTCCCCGCCCCAGTTGTGGTAAACAGATCAACAAGAGGTTTACGGTCGGTGCGCAGTTGAAACTCTAACCCCCATACAAAAGTTTGAAAATGCTGCACACCCCACCAGCAGGCCAGAGCCTTCTTTTCTACCGTAGAGTAAGAACTCTCCACACCATTCAAGGTATGCAACGCAAAAGCCAACACTCTCTTCCTTTTGTTATGTACCTGCAGCATCAACACAGCCCCTAGTCCATAGTTGCTAGCACCCATCACCACAATGGTCCTATCTTCAGGATCAAATATCTTGAGTGCAACGCACTCAAAATTGCCTTTTTAAGGATATCAAATGCAACCTGGCATTCCTCTGTCTACTGAACCCTAACACCCTTCTTCATAGTTGCTCTCAACACGTGCACCTTGTCAGAGAAATGATGCACGAATTTGGCATAATATTCGGCTAACCCCAAGAAGGACCTCAACTGAGCAGGGGCTTTCTCAATGGGTTTAACTAATTTCGTTTTAGGTTTCACACCCTCATGTGTCAGCGTGTGTCCCAGATACTCCACCTCCTTGGTGCAAAACTTGAACTTCTCCAACCCAATGGTGAGACCAGCATCCTCCAGCCTGTGTAAGATCTTCTTCAATATTACATTGTGCTGTGTTTTGTTTTCACCCCACAACAACACATTGTCGTGGAACACCAAGACGTTTTTCAAATCCTTCAAAAAACCTTGCATAACCCTCTGAAACACAGCTGAGGCTGAGTCTAAGCCAAAAGGCATGCAAACAAATCTAAAACCTCCTTCAGGCGTTATAAACGATGTCAAATGCTATCAATTCTTCTCTAACTTTACTTGGTGGTACACATTGGACATATCTAAAGTAGTAAAATACCTCCCCCCTTCACACTAGCTAGCATCTCATTGATTTTCAGAAGGGGATGACAATCTACCAATGTGCAACTATTTAGGTCTCTCAGGTCAATGCACATGAACATTCTTCCATTGGGGTTCCTAGCTATTACAATTGGAGTCATCCATTCTGAAGCCTCAATGGGCTAAATGACACCCTCCTTGCATAATCTTGCCAATTCTTCCTTAAGGGGCGCCCTCAACACTAAAGGAACATTCCTCACCTTGTGCACCTTAGGTCTTGCTCTTTCATTTAATATGGCAATGCTCAAACTTTGTCAAGCATCCCATCTCCTCCTTGAACAACTTAGGAAACATTCTAACCCAGTCGGTTTCCAAAGTATCTTCTGTCAACAATACCTGATTGGGATGATTTGGATCTAGGACAAATCCCAAGTCTCGCTGCTCCTTCCATCCCAATAATGATTGTCCTTTCTCAGCTACATATATCTTCCTTTGGGATTTCCTATTCAGGAATTGCAACTCAGTTGTAAAATACCCCAAACACAGGCAACTTCTCGCCACAATACCCCTCAGGTTCTACATCCACAGGACTTAGTGCTTCAGTTTTTATACTCTTCCAAGTGTGTACATTAATCAATGTAAAAGGAGAACAAGAATGGGTCCAAACCAGTACCTCTTTCCCATTCATTTTAACCCCACATTTGGGAGGACTGTACGTGCACATGTTAACAGTACTTTCTCCCACCACTACTAGTGCCTCAACTTCCTCCCCATCAGTCACTTCTGCATCGTTATCCACAGCTGGCACCCTGCATCTATCGACACAGTTCACTGTTTTTTTTAATTGGGGTACCTTGGCCTTTCTGCACACTCTTGAAAAGTGACCTGTTTTTGACCCTTCAAACAAATACAGTTAGTAGCGGGAAAATTGCTTGATTCCGCCATGTATCTCATACTCCCACATCTGAAACAGGATCTCACTTTAGTCCCGTCATGAGCTGTCTGACTTGCAAAACTTTCCGATTTGGGTTTCTGTATTGACTTCTTAATGGCACATACATTAAATAATTATCAGTCGTTGTTCCCTTTCACACTTGCTTCTCCTAGTTCTTTCACATGCAAAGAGGTGTTTTCAATATGTTTAGCTACCTCTATGGCCCTAGCCAATGTACGATCTCTCCAACTCAAAAGTATTTCTAGAATTTTCATATTGCACATTCTATTAATCGTCTGATCTCTGATGATTTCATCCCTGGGATCTCAAAATTTGCAAGTAACAGCTAATCTACGCAAAGCTGCTTCCTATTGATCCACTGATTCACCTTGAGCTTGGATGCGAGAAAAAAATGTGTGCTTCTCCACAACCGCACTCACGTTTTTCCCGTTTCTTCCAATGCCCTCAAAGCCATGTCATAAACATCTTCATCAGTGTCTGACCCCGGGTTTTCAATACTTTTCTACCTTCAATGCCGAAGTTGTTCTTCAAAATGGCTAATTTCCTTTTTGCTACAAACATATCCCTGCCAATAGCTTTTAGGTATGTCATAAATGCGTCCTTCCAATCCTCCCACCCTATACACAGTTGACCAGGCTTGTCTAAGAAAACTGGTGGAGGTGGTATTGTAGAAAAAGGTACGGGCAGATGACCTTTTTCAGAGTTGCCCGGCGTTAACCGCCTCTATACCCACTCAAGTTACCAAACAAAGAGGCAGGCGCTGGAGACTGGAAGGCAGGAAACAGAGGTTTTATTCCGACAGAGCAGAACACATCAAATCAGACAACAGGGTATCTTCTCGAGGTGCTCTAACCGCATCTCTGAGGCCTGGCCTCTTATACACGAGTTTATTACTTTATTGCATGAAACACATCTCTGTCAACCCTTTGATGTACGGAAAGACATCCTCGGAATCTCCCCTTCAGGCCCGTTCCCACACACATTTACAGTTGAAGTCCCCACCCCGGTCACAACAGGTGATGATTATCGCGCAGCTGGACATTCCGCCGATTCACGGAATGTGTGGGGTTGATCGGATCTCATAGGGTGGGGGCTTTGATCAACTCGAGGGTCCTTTGATGGGGGAAGCTTCAAACTGTACGGGGGGGGCAATAAACAGTATCCGCAGGGCCAGGTGGCGGCCTGGGAACGAGGGAGACAAACGGGCACACAGGAAAAGGGGTTGTATCAAAGGACCCGGGACCATGAAAGGAATGAAGGGAGGTGTCGCGCTGGGAACAGGATGGGGTTCCGAGGCAGAGCTGCGCTGAAGAGGGGTTTATGACCCATGGCATGTGAGAGCGGGGGTTGTCAGCGTGCGGGGGATGCCTGCGAGGTTAGGAGAGAGAGAGAGAGAGAGAGAGACGCGCTGGCTATCAGCGAGGGGCAGAGAGGCCATGGTGCTCAAAATGGCTGCCGCTTACGCGCACGAATGGGCTCAAAAAGGGCAAGATGGCGCCGATAATGTTGACGTTTGCGGCCTAACTTTTAACAGTCCTCCCTTTTCAACATATCTAGCCAACTTGCCTACTCAATGTCAATCTTCATCAAATTCCTAACCTCAGCATCATATAATGCTCCCATGCGTTCGTTTCCAAAGTCCACAGTCTTAGGGCAAATACAATTTGTACATAATGAACACAGAGGTGGCAGACATTGAATACCTAGGCATAGACCGCATATTACAACTACAGGAATCAGGATAATGGTAAACAGTCTCCAGCCCCAGTTCTTAACGGTACTCCAGAACCATCCACCAAGTGACCATTCTTCCTGCTCCTGGTGGACTTCTGAAGAGAGTCTGTGGAGATGTTCGATGGCTTTGTACACTGAGGGTGAATTGTCCGGTATGTATGTACAGCAGCTGGACCCAATAATGCGGCATGCTCCACCATGGTCCGCAAGAACCACATCTAGGACAAGGCGGTTCTGGAGTGCCACCAAGCGGACCGCTTGAAGCTCGGCGGTGTTGTTAGCAAGGATACCAGCTGTGATGTTCATTGTTGTCTCAACTGCCTGGGTCAGATGTCGGATGGCACGGCTGTTTGCCATCGGGCCCCAGAGTGGAACAAGTCCCTTCATAGCATCGAGGAACTGCGCTCCTGTTGAGTCGGCTTGTTCAATGTCCTTGGCTCGTTTTTGTCTATGATGATTCGCTGGAGCCACATAAGTCGGAGGAAGGATGAAGGAGATGAAACAAGTGCCCCCCCAGCCTTTGGGGAGCCAGGTGTAAGCCTTTATGCCACAAACGAAATACATATTCGGAGAGGATACAAAGGAAGGCGGATCGGTGGAGTCCAAAGTTCTGGTGAAACGGCAGGCGCTGCGGCCTACCAGCTGTGTCCCAAGCCCTTCTATGCACATGTGGCCTGTGACGTTGATGACTGACAGGGCCACAGTCAGAGTGGCAGCCGTTCGTTTCCGCAGGTAGGAGAAGGTGGGTCTGGTTGGATTGTTGAACACCTGCATTTCAATTCGTTCTTTAGCAGGGATGTCCAGGTGGATTGAGTCGTTGGAGGTCTGCGGGCAGAAGTGTGTCTTTGTTTTGTTTCGCCAGACCCCATGATAGAAGTGAGTCACGGTGTTGCTGGAGGTGGCATTGTCTTTATAGCTTTCTTGCAGGAGGATCAGCCAAGCAAGGCAGGAGCCGTGAACTGAGAAGGGTGAAGGGATGAAAGGTATCGAGTGTCCAGTGGCGTGGGGTAGCAACCCACAGATCTAACAGTTGGTGGCATTGGTGGCGAGATTGTGCTGGTGAAGTAGCTGTACAAAAGAGTTATTCCAAAACTCCTTTCGCCTCTCTCTGAGTTGAGGAGAGAGCGAAATCAGATAATGTTCCTTCATGGTGGTAGGCTGAGCAGTGGTCCGGAATGTTTCGTGAGCAGGTGCATTTTCTTCCACAATCCAGAGTGTGGTCGTGAGGAGAAAGCAGAAAAGGATTGTGATGAAGAGTGCAATTGTCTTTGAGCTGTGGAGTCTGTCTGTTCTTGGGTTTCTGTAGTGGGTATTTCCTGTTGCTTCCATCATCTTCTTATTTGGCGCTTCCATCATCTTCTTATCTGGCGCTTCCATCATCTTCAAGGTGCTCGGTAGCAGGCAGAACCACGGACTTCGTTTAGCTTCTCTCCGGGTGACCCTTGGTGGTGTTTAGGTCACCGTTCTGAGATTTAACTTCCGTGATCTACTTAGCCGAAGCTCCCTCCTTTCGACGCAGGAAATACCCTTCTCTGGATGGCACAGTGGGATCAGAGAATTTTGAAAGTTCAAGTGCTTCGGTATCAGGATAGCAGGTTAGTGACGGTCGGTCCTTGTTCAGGAGCTCTTCTTGGTTGTCGATGCTTTCTGTTGTGGCCAAGGTCGAGGAGACCTTCTTGCAGTGGTGTGCGTGCAGCCAGTGCCGTTTCCCCTCCACACGAAGAGCCGTCCGGGTGGCGATCAACACTTGCCAGGGGCCCGTCCACCGGGGTTCCAAACTCTTCGACCGCTGAAAGTTTCGGATCAGCACGAAATCCCCAGGTTGGATGGCGTGACCCGGACCCCTGGAAGCATCGGGGATGGCCTGCTGCACCTGCTGATGAATGACATACAGAGTTTCAGTCAATTTATACAGGTAATCAGACATTAGGACGTCCGGGACGTCATGAATGGAAGTTGGTTTCGGTGCAGACCAGACACTCATGGGTCGACCGAAAACAACCTCGTAAGGTGTCAAGTGATGTTTGGTGGGGGTGGAACGCATCGATAGCAATGCCAGTGGGAGGGCGTCTGGCCATTTCAGACCCGTGGTAGCCACTATCTTGGCCAGTTTAAGCTTTAGTGTGGCATTGTGTCGCTCAACAAGTCCAGCAGACTGGGGGTGGAAGACTGCGTGGAACTTCTGCTTGATGCCCAGCCCCTTTAAGATGAGCTGGATGACTTCAGCTATGAAGTGGGGGCCATTGTCGCTCCATAAAATTCGACAAAGGCCGTAACGGGGGAAAAATTCTTTTAACAGTACTTTCGCAGTGGCCATAGCAGTGTTGTCACGGGTTGAGTATGCTTCCACCCATTTGCTAAATGCGCATACCACAACAAGTACATATTTCAGGCCTTGGCATCTGTCTAGCTGGATGTAGTCCATCTGCAGGACTTCAAACAGGTGATTTGGGACCCCAAACCCTCCCCGGGGTACTACAGTTCCTTTCCCGGGGTTGTGTTGCAGGCATATCAAGCATTGTTGGACCAGACGTTTGGCGGAGTCTGTAATTTTATCATTGTGCCAAACTCTGGAGACAAGTTCAATCATGGGGGCTGATCCTATGTGGGCAGGGGAGTGTGCCATAGTCAGTATGGGAATCAGGTATGCGTCAGGTAGCAACCATTTGTTTGTGTCTTTTGTCCGCCAGCAGCCTTCATCGTCCTTTAATCCCACCCGTGTCCATTCAGTCAATTCGTGTTGTGTGCTAGCCATTTGAATGTCTCTAATAGTGTCCCTAGCGTCGGTCCATTTTTCTGCTTGTGACCTGGTCACGTACATACGTGTTGTCGTCCTATTTTCAGCTGTCGTTCGAGCAGTGATGTTGGCTAGTGCATTTCCCTGTCCAATAATGTCTGTCACTTTCTTGTGTGCCTGGCATTTGATGACCGCAAGCCTTTTGGGGAGAAGGACAGCTTCGATCAGGGCGGAAACTAGATCTCCGTGCAAAATGGGGGTGCCGTGTGAGGTCAAGAATCCCCTTTCCTTCCAAAGGAGCCCAAAATGGTGAACCACCCCGAAGGCGTACTGGCTGTCGGTGTAAATGTTTGCTGTGGTTTCTGCTGCTAGGATGCAGGCTCGTGTCAGGGCAATCAGTTCCGCTGCCTGGGCAGATCGTTGCGTGATGCGGGCTGTCTCGACTACAGTTCGAGCCGTGGTGACTGCATAGGCAGCTGAAGTGGTGCCATCGGGGAGTTTGATGCAAGAACCATCCACCCACAGCTCTCCGTCAGGGTCAGGAAAAGCCGTGTCTCTGAGGTCAACCCTACTTCTAGTCTGTTCGTCCGTAAGAGTCACACAGTCGTGTACAGGGGGCACATTGGGGTCGTTCTCTGGTAAGGGTAACAGAGTTGCTGGGTTCAGGGTGGTGCATCGTTTCAGGGTGATATGGGGGCAAGCAGAGTCAACTCGTATCCAGTCAGTCGTGCACTCGTCAGGTGTTGGGTCTTGGTTTGGTTCAGGAGGGTGTCAACTGCATGGGGTACTAGTACCGTGAGGGAATTCGAGAGCATGATCCCCTCACTCTGTCGGATAGAGATAGCAGCGGCAGCTACAGCTCGAAGGCAGGCAGGTAAGGCTCTGGCTACAGGGTCAAGAGTGGCAGAGAAGTAAGCGCACAGTCGTTGCTTTGGGCCAATGGACTGAGTCAGGACAGATAAAGCGCACCCCTCCCTTTCGTGAGTGTAAAGGGAGAAGGGCTTTGTGTAATCTGGGGTGCCTAGGACCGGGGCCGAACAAAGGGCATCTCGTAGTTCCGTGAAGGAGGTTTGGCACTCAGGGGTCCAAGGGAGTGGGAAGGGGACATCTTTAGCTAGCAGAGAAAGCAGTGGTTTTACAATGAGACTGAAGTTTGGCAACCACTGTCGACAGAAGGAGGTGAGGCCTAGTAGGGAGCGAACCTGTTTCTGAGTCTTAGGGACAGGAGTTTCGAGAATGGTTTGGATCCGGTCGGGAGTGAGTTTCCTTCCGTCTTTGGACAAAAGGTGGCCTAAGTAAGTGACCTGGGGTTGGCAGAATTGCAACTTCTTCTTGGAGACCTTGTGGCCATTTTCCGCAAGGAAGTGCAGGAGTTGAATGGTGGCTGTGACTGCTAATGGAGTGGTGTCGGCTGCCAAAAGGATGTCATTGACGTATTGCACTAACACCACTCCATCGGGTAACTGGACTTGATCCAGCTGTCTCTTGAGGGCCTGGCTGTAGATGCTAGGGCTTTCTGTGTAGCCCTGGGTGCTCGGCAGAACCTATATGAGCGGGCTTTTAGGGTGAAGCCGAAGAGATATCGGCTGTCTGGGTGGATGGGGATGGAAAAGAATGCATTTTTGAGGTCAATGACAGTGAAGGTGGTGGCAGTAGAAGGAATCAAAGTCAGGATGGTGGTGATGTCTGAGACCACGGGGTACTGGGGTACCACCACTTTGTTGATCTCTCTAAGGTCAATGATAAAGCGGTATGCTTTCTCATCTCCTTCTCCTTGTTTCTTGATGATGGGCAAGATAGGGCTGTTGCAAACGTTGCTAACCACTTCCTCTACCACTCCTGCGTCTATCAGTGACTGAATAATCTTTACCAATGCCTTCTCGCCCTCGGGCGATATCCGATATTGTGGAAGTTTTGGGAGTGTTGCGTCCGGTCGGACAGTAATGTGTACTGGGTCGATCATCATGCGCCCTACGTCCGAATCTGTCTTGGCCCACAGATACGGAGGCAGAGTGTCAAGCAGGGATGTGTCAGCGTCAGTGATGGAAAACATGCGTCGGGGAGGGCAATGTCTAAGCAGAACGGGGTTGTCGTAAAGGAAAACTCGAACTCTGTCTTGAGAACATCTAATTGTCGCTCGGAAGTGTTTCAATAAATCAAGTCCCATAATGGCGTCAGGGCTATTGGAGGAAAGCAAAAACGTGGTGTCAGTGGTGTTGTTTTCTAAGTCGAAGAGGATCGGAGCGGACAAAGGGTTAGTGGAGGGCGTTCCATCAAAACCTGTCGATGTTATAAGTGAGCCAGACAAGGGTGCCCCTGGAATCAGTCGTTTAGATAACGCACTACGTGTTGCGCCAGTGTCTACCAGAAATGGAGACTTTGTACCCAAGACCTTAGCAGTGACATAAGGGCCTTGCTGGTCAACATAGAGCTCGACTGGATCCCTCCCTTGACCTTGGCAGTCCTATGCAAAGTCATGGGCGTCATCGTAGTCAGATTGCTGGCACTGGTTCTGTCTGGGTCGATCAAATGTATTTGGTCTGCTTGATCTGTCGTTAGTCGTGTCATTTGGGGGCCCTCGCAGCTGTCCCCTATTTCTCGGCCCACTTGCTATGTCCTTGGGGTCTCTATTTTTGTTTATTTCCAAAAGAACCGGGCACTGGGATTTCCAATGGCCTGTTCCTTTACAGAAAGCACACTGGTCCTCTCTAATGTATGTACGTCCAATGTGGGGAGTCGGAGTGCGGTCCTTGGGAGGTGCAGTCTTAGGGACGTTCGTCTGATAGTGTCCCTTGTATTGGTCTCGTCCTTTAGTCACCCCTTGCAGTTGTGCAATCATCACCCTCTCTTTCAAGTCTTTCTTCTTTTTCTCTGTTGCTCTATCATTTTCATTTTTCTGATGTTCGTAATATTGGGCCATCTGGAGGATAGCCGCAGGTTTGGAGGCTGCCCAACTACTCTCGCTGGCCTGCAGTTTCTGGGAGACCTCTGGTGACAAACCCTTAACATAATTCTGGACAAACAGATGGTGTCCGGTTGCAGTGGTCATGTCCTGGCCGCTGTAATCGGAGAACACCGTTTCAAACCGGGAGAAGTAGTCCGATACATCCTCCTGGGGTTTCTGGCGACAGGCCGTGACTATCGACCAGTCCACTTTCTTTTCTGGAATCAGGGTTTTTAATTTCTGTACGATTTTATCTGGGAGGTCTAAAATGGATTTCAAAGGCTTTTGTCCAGGTTCTCGTTGTTTATCAATGCCATCGAGTTGTGACCAGGTATGTCCAAACAGCTCAAGGTGGTCGACTTTCCGGATTTGCTTCCACACATCAGCTGGTAGACATAACCCGAAAAACAAGTCGATGTCAGCCAGGGTCATAATCGTTGAACCTAGGGCTGTACCTAATTCGGTATAGAAGGCAGTGGGGTTTTTACGTAGGTCAGGCAGAGATTTCCGGAATGTCAGAATCTCTTGCCGGTCCCGTGGCTGGTAGACCCAGTTGTACACTACCCTTCCTTTTGCATCTTTGTGGTTTGCATCATCGTTAGTCCCTTCACCTCGTGGAGGAACCCAGTAAGGGGCAGCCTCTCGTATCGGCATCATGGCGTTAGATTGCTCAGTTTGTGGTTCGGTCGCTACGGATGTCGTGCTTTTAGTTCCCGATTCTTGTTCAGTGAGGTGGCGGAAAACCTCAAGCGTACGCATAAGGAGGTCCGTCACATCACACTCGCCCTCATCCCCGATATCGACCTTCCGGTACAGAGTCGTTAGGCTCTCGGGACCTTTGTCTCGATATCGGTCCTCGTATGCATTCAAGACATGGTAACACAGTCGTACGGTAAAATGTCGTCTGTGACTCCCTGTATACGAGTTGAACATATCCGTGATGTACTCTTCATCTTCCTTTCTTTCTACCAGTGTTCTTGCTATCTTGTCAATCCCTGCTCGCTCATCTTTGCTTAACCTGTTTGTTCTTGCGGAACCAGCCCTTCGGGTCTCAGGGTCGCCTAACGTTGTCGTTTGTGTAGTATCTAATACAAGGAGTTCGGTCGGCACAGAGGCCATGGGGGCCGAAGCTGTGGCGCTACTCTCGTTTGTGCCTGGGGGTGGTGGGTGCTGTGCTAAGGGTTGGGAAGGGGCATACGGAGGGGGCATGTAGATGATCGGAGGACCTAACAGCAGATCATCGTTGGCTCGCTGTTTCGAGGGTAATTCAGGGTAGAGCGTGGAGGGCGTTCTAACCGGACACTGGTTCGATGCTTCTATCTCTGGTTTCTGGTTGGCTTCCTCTCTTTCCTTAATCTCTTCTTCTAGTTTCTTAGCAGCTAGGTGGGCTGCTTTTCGCAGCTCTTTTCCCAACCTACTCTCATTTCTCTTCTTACGCTGTTCGGTTTCTTTGCGCCACATGCCGAGACTATCAAGCATAGTGGGCGTTGTCTTGTTTTTACCAAGGGCTGTTTCTAGCGCGCTTATTTTATTCTCATCGAAGGATCCTATCAGTGGCCACTGACTTTCTCGATACTTTTTCATATATTTATGCCACAGCTTGCTATAAGCTATAGCGATCAATCCATGCTTTGTGAACATGTCCTTATTAGGGGTGCCTTCCAGTGGAGCCGGATGGTTCATCTCTAATAAGCGGTCCGGGCTAAACAGGCTACCAATCAGTGGGGAGAAGACAGGCATGACGGATTACAATAGGGACAAAAGTCTGCACTACCTATCTTATCACTGCGTGCAAAGACTAGACAGAATATTTCTATTCTACGTTGTTTGCAGGCAGTGAATACCTCAAGAACCAATATCGAACAGTCAATGTTCGGTCAATCAAACAATCAATGGGGAGAATAAGTAGGCACGACGGGTTACAACGGGGACAAAGGTCTGCGTTACCTACCCTTTCACTACCTGCAAAGAGAGAACCTGTTCTTTCCTGTTTGCAGACAGAGAATCTCCAGAAAACAATCCGCGAACAGTAGTTCGGGTTCAAACAATCAATCAGTGGGGGAGAAGGAAATCTCCAGAGAACAATCCACGAACAGTAGTTCGGGTTCAAACAATCAATCAGTGGGGGAGAAAGATAGGCACGACGGATTACAATGGGGACAAAAGTCAGCGTTACCTATCCTTCACTGCTTGCAAAGAGAGAGCCTGTTGTTTCTCCGTTTGCAGACAGCGAATCTCCAAACAAATCAACAAAGAGTAATACTAGTATTTTCCAAACAATCAAACAATCATTTCGCAATTCGTCGTGTTTACACGACCTTACCCGGACCGCATGGACAGTTTCTTGTCTTCCGAATCCAGCGCCCGATCGTCCTCTATTCTTCGTAGTCCTCGCGGCACTCCTGATGGTTCCCAGTCAGGACCGTAGATCACTCGAGAGAGGTCTGTTCGGAACCAGTGAAGTTCGGATGATCGGCTGTCAGACGAGGGTCTATCGGACAGGAGCTCTCCCGATCGTTGCAGTTGTTCACTCTGTCGTCGGGACCTCTCCCACTGGATCCACGAGTCGCTGATGGGCCCCACGTTTGGGACGCCAATTGTAGAAAAAGGTACGGGCAGATGACCTTTTTCAGAGTTGCCCGGCGTTAACCGCCTCTATACCCACTCAAGTTACCAAACAAAGAGGCAGGCGCTGGAGACTGGAAGGCAGGAAACAGAGGTTTTATTCCGACGGAGCAGAACACATCAAATCAGACAACAGGGTATCTTCTCGAGGTGCTCTAACCGCATCTCTGAGGCCTGGCCTCTTATACACTAGCTTATTACTTTATTGCATGAAACACATCTCTGTCAACCCTTTGATGTACGGAAAGACATCCTCGGAATCTCCCCTTCAGGCCCGTTCCCACACACATTTACAGTTGAAGTCCCCACCCCGGTCACAACAGGTGATGATTATCGCGCAGCTGGACATTCCGCCGATTCACGGAATGTGTGGGGTTGATCGGATCTCATAGGGTGGGGGCTTTGATCAACTCGAGGGTCCTTTGATGGGGGAAGCTTCCTACTGTACGGGGGGGGCAATAAACAGTATCCGCAGGGCCAGGTGGCGGCCTGGGAACGAGGGAGACAAACGGGCACACAGGAAAAGGGGTTGTATCAAAGGACCCGGGACCATGAAAGGAATGAAGGGAGGTGTCGCGCTGGGAACAGGATGGGGTTCCGAGGCAGAGCTGCGCTGAAGAGGGGTTTATGACCCATGGCATGTGAGAGCGGGGGTTGTCAGCGTGCGGGGGATGCCTGCGAGGTTAGGAGAGAGAGAGAGAGAGAGAGAGACGCGCTGGCTATCAGCGAGGGGCAGAGAGGCCATGGTGCTCAAAATGGCTGCCGCTTACGCGCACGAATGGGCTCAAAAAGGGCAAGATGGTGCCGATAAAGTAGACGTTTGCGGCCTAACTTTTAACAGTATACCTTGCAAAAACATTTTGTTTCAAAAGTTAAGTAAATTTAATTTATCTTATAGGTTGGAATGCAGAAAATGCTTCAAATGAACGTACACTAGGTAGGTGAAGGTCTTCACCAGGGTAATGACCGAGTCAAATCAAGGTGTGCCTATCACTGACAAATGTAGGCTCTCCCAAATATATTGTGAATCAAATTGCATGGCAGACATCCACAAAACCAATACTGAAGTGTTCATCGCAGAGAAATCTGGAATGGCATGTCATGAAACATCAAAGTGTCACTGCAGTGTCGCTGCTACTGCCTTGCTATTGGGAATACATAGAAGTCCAACTGCTCTCTAAACTAGAGCTGGATGTTGCTGCACACTCTTGGATGACAATTTTGCAACAACGTCGGTTGCTTGGCAATGCCGCTGAGTCAAAATTAGACATTCACGTAAGAATGCATACGTGTTGCGTGGACATGCGGGTGAATGACTAGAAGTTCTTGGTCGTGTGAAGAACCAGGTGCCCCACTGCGTGCTGCTACGAATTCCACCCACGCTTGGTTTGAATGCAGTCTCACGCAATGACCGCCCTTCGAGGCTCGATGGTGCCTCCGAATTCCAACCACGCTCCACTTGAATGGCACATCGCCCTATGACTGCGCTTCCAGGCTTGATCCTGCCACACGCTATGGCGGGTGTAAGTAAAATTTAAATATATACCCTTCACAGAGTTATCTTCGCGCCGAAAATGCCGTACCTACACAACAGCCAGCACTACTCAGTATGGACACCATTCTCAATATGTAGATCCTCAGTGCCTAAAAGGATATATTCATCCCCAACGCCTTTGTAGGGGCCGCAAAGGTTCCTTGAACAATGTAGCAGGTGATCGTACTCCTCTACATTGGAAAAAGTAGTAACTTCTTCATTGGAGAGGTACAATGGCCCCTGGAGGTAGCAGATACATGTCCATGCAACTGACTCACAACTTCACAGAATCCACACAACGGATTTTGGAAGTGGAACATTCAGCCACTGTGTTCCAAGGTTATACATTAGAAACTTAACAATATCCACCTTCGTATACAGTAACCCTAATCACAAACCTTACGGCTAACATTATGCAGATTTACAACCATAAATAACCATAGCTCTGATGCAAACCCTAACTGTCTTCTGAGCTTAAGCTCTATAATGCTTAACAAGGCCAGACTGGGGAACCAAAGCAGCTCTAGGAAAAATCCCCCAAAAAATCGGGATCACTTCATTATCTCACGCAATCCCTCCCTTTCCATCCTTCCAATGTCTTATGATCTTTCCTCTCTCTCTTCTCATGTTCTGATCATTTATCTCTATCTTCCCCTCCTTCCCTCCTCTTGCTCTCTTTCTGTTGAAGCTCCCCATGCTTGTGGAATGGTGGGAAAAGTGACAGAGGCACCAGAAGCAGCCATGGGCTTTCAAAAATGGCATCCAAGGGCTCCAGCCTTCTGGGGAAATACCTGGTGGAATAAAAGGCCTGCCCTGCCCTGATGCTAAAACAGGGACGGCTCCTCGGCTAGGACAGAGGAGCATTACCCCACTGCTCCAAGGAAAACGAAAAATAAAATGCTAATACCATTGTTATGTTCATTTTATTTTTCCTAGCTACGGGGCTCAGTTAGGGTGGGGAGGGCAGTGTCACAGGGGGATGAGTGGTTCATGCACTTAAGTGTGCATGACGTTTTGACCGGCCGTCTTGAGCCGGCCAAACAGTCATGCGCACTTAGTATGTTCTCCACTGGGATGTAATGCATAGCCTTGGTGGAGAACATGCCCAGGCACCCAGTCCCCGTCTGAGCGCTGAACCACGGTGTCAGACCAATCACAATGCTGCTGTCATGGTGACAGCAGCTTCATGATTAGCGGAGCAGGTGTGCTTCCTGGGCTAATCAGGAAGAGAAGCAAAAAACTCTTCTTTTCATGACATTTTGTTTTCTAATTGCCATCATTATTTTTTCTTAATGTTCACATACTGCCATTGAGCTGCTAAAGCTGGATGATTCATTTAGTAAGCAATACCAACTGTTAGTGTAACCTTACTCAGTGGAACACATTCTAACGATGTTATCAGAATTGGACCCTTGACTCTCAGCTGTAGTTACCTCCATGCTGCAGGTGCATTAACCCACTGCACTGTCTTCAAACACACATACGACTACAGTAGACCGAAGTCACTTGCGTTTTGGAGGAAGGTAGGGACGTGGGTATACTTAAAAACGACAGGCTTTATATACCAGGAAATGCACTCTTGATCAAACAATAAAAAAAGAGTCTGTGTCGGAAATCTCGCCACTGACAATGCAAAATGTCCTCCGGCACTTAGAAGTTGCTGACAGGGCCCTTTCTGGGACACCTTGTGTAATGCGTCGCACCACAGTCTATATTTCATCTTCCCATCCACGTTAATTAACAATGCCAGGTACCAGAAGGGTAGTAAGTAGATACCTTATTCCCTAAAGTGCGCCTCCAAAGAGCTCTTAGGCGGCAGGGACATCTGTCATGTCACCTCCCGAGGCCCTCGGCAAGGCTGTCGAACATCTAATTGTGGCGGCCGCCAGGGCAGCAGGCAGCTCCGAGCCTCCGTTTAGTTGGGCTGGCTTCCAGGTGCTTTGCGGCTTGATGTATGCGCCTTCTTGATCTCACTCCACCCGCCCTAGCTCCGGGCTCTAGATCTCACATTATGAGCCGTCAAAGCTGAATTAAAAAGTGACAAGGAAGGTGATTTCAGGAGGAGATGGCGATTAATCACCTGTTCGCTGCTGCCTGCGCAACACAAGATGTACAGCACCCTGGCCGTTCTTAGCATCTGAACAATACTATGGACTATCTTTGGTATGCATTTATCTATTATGCGGTATGCATACATAAATGCATGTATATACATTTTTTTCAACAAATGCTCCTATCAAACAGGGACTGCACTCACTCACAGGGTTTGAGGTTCAGCATGTGTGTGTATTTTTTGTGTGTGGAGGATACAAAATATAAAGCCATGTAATATGGCCAAATGTTGCATTGAGGGTTTCTTGTGGCATTAAAATATGAGGCCAAAGTTTGAGTCCTTTGTAAATGTCACCAGAACCTAGAAAAGGTAAAATCGGACTATATAAAACATATTGCCTGTGATATATTTTTATATTATTGGTTTATGTTGGTGGAGTTAGTTTGAAAATACAGTTTTCTTCAAAGTGAAGGTAACAATGGGCACAGATTGGATTGGAATTTAAACATTTAGATTTACATTTCTTGTATACATTGTTGATAAAAACAAAGGTTGATGGTGAGGCCAGTGGATGTATACAATTCTGTGGCTGTGGTGTTTCCAACATTATAGATTAACCAAATTTGCCACATAATTTCCAGATTTCATGAAAGATAATTTAATCCATTCTCTGGAAGTATTATTTTCTTCTAGCTCAAATATGGATGAAAATAATATTGCAAGAGAATGTGCCATACAATTTTTCTTTCTAACACACAATTTAGATAACCTGGGTGCATAATTTAGATAAACGTGCCACATAATCCTAGTCGTCTAAAGCTCCACAGAGTGTTTTGGGGAGTCATTATGATGATGAAATACATATGTCCCGGGCAACCATGGAATATTTCCCTTGTCTCACAGTTTTCTGTGTAATATGGTTTTCATGCCACTGCATTATAAATGTCGATAAACACACATGTTTACTCTCAAAGAAACCTAAGGCACATGGACAGGAAGCATGAAGAGTTTAGGGCACTTGTAATCCCTATGAGAGCTTGAGGCTTCTTGTTAGAGAGTGCATGAACGTTGTGTAAATGTAAATGTAAATGTATAGGCATTTATATAGCGCACTACTTACCCGGAGGGTCCCAAGGCGCTTCGACCACTGCGAAACCCTTCCTGGCTTCCCTGCCCTTAATGGGTATCTCCAGGGTGAGACCAGGCATCCCCGGCGGTCTGGTGGGGCCGTTAGTGAAGATGAGGCAAGCTAATGCCCAGAGTTGCCGAGTGTGATCGCTGATCAGAGTGGGCACCGAGGCGAGAGAATTATCGAGTCCGCTGACCCTGGTCCAGAAACCTGCCGCGCCGGGAATCGAACCCTGGTCCCGAGCCGTCCTCTGCTCTCGGGTCTGCCGCCTCTAACCAGTGAGCCACACTACGTTCGGGTGCTTGAGCAGTTATGGTGTGACCTGGTGTGCTGTGCCCAAGATCCCACAGTCCTGTTTACATTGAGGGACAGGAAAAGTGTTGTGGTTTGATTTCGGGTTGGGATTAGGGCTGCAGTCAGGTTATGGGTTAGGTTTAGGTTTAGTGCAATGATCAAAGCCCACAGCTGGCTAGACTTGCAGTGCTTGCCTTTATTATCATGATATTCACTATATTTTAGATTTTGTCTCTGTTCAAAGGACCCCTAACATAGGGCTCACTCTGAACCAGTACTCCAGTGCGCAGCTGAGGAAATGGGAAACTCCAAAGCAATTTCTTCACACTACATCCTCATGAGGCAGCACCCCCGAACTACTAGTGCTGGGTCCTGGTTACTGGAGGTCCTGATAGGTTTTGTAGATATCTGGCTGCACCACCACAATATCGGGGTCCCCTTACTTCCTGAAAAGTGAACACAAACTCCGAGATGATTTTGAGTAACACAGGAACGAGTGTAAACAAAAAGATGATCACGCACGTCATTGGAGAAACATTTTCTGGTTTCCCCATTGAATGATTGGGAACTCCCCTTTGTTTTTGAGTGTTGGTAAAATAGAGAATGGATACTGCCAACAAAATAACAACGTAGGAGCGTCACTACTGAGAAATGACTGCAAAATGAAGCAAACAAGTAGTCTGGCATATAGTCTTAATTGCTTGCAAAAAAACCACAATAGGTTTGTTTGAAAGCCCTCACTCACCGACCTGGTCGGTGACATGCTTTATTATCGGGCCCCACCGGGAGTGGCCGAGTGTCACCCTGGTGTGCTGCAACGCCAGATTACTGTGGAGCTGGTTTTTGTTATTGTGATGTGAAAGATAAAATGGCCAATTGAGTCAAAAAAGGAATTCTATTACTTTTGCCAATTGGTCGGGGATAAAAAATAATTATGCAGGATAATGGACCAAATTACAAGTCCAATGTTATCACAGCGTGAGGTCGGTCAACATGTTTCTGCCGATGTGAAATGTTATATCAGGCATTCGTCAGGACCAGTGAATTTTAAAATAAAGATGTGTGTGTTTATATAACAAGATCCAGGTGGTATGGGACGCTAAGGCCTACCCTAGCCTGAGGTCAAATATGTGAAAAATACATACAATTTTGTATACATTCCAAAAAGTTGGAGTGGAACCGAGTTTATTGGGGGCGCTAAAACTTAGAGCGCCATGGGTCTCGGGAGGGGGGTGGTAGCAATGGGCACACGGCCCTGAATGCTAGGCACCCGCTTGGTACCTGCAACGCCCTCGATTGCCGGACCCCGAAGAATGGATACTGCCAACAGGAAAGCACCAGTGTCTACCCATTCCCATTTCTTATTCCAATTCTTTTCTAGTGATATGCTTGGTTGTTTGGTGGCACATAGTCAGGGTACCCCAGGTCATGATGGGAGCAAGTCAGGCCTGCTTTGCTTAGCAACATTCTATCTTCGCTTAGAGAGGGTAAAACCTGCAAATCCAGTCCATCATTTTGCTTGAGTTGTTTAATTGACTTGAACAAAGACAACATCTCGCAAAGTCAGTGCTTAATTTGAGCTGGTGGGGCCCCACTGTACTTATTTTTGGGGACCAACATTTATTTTTTCTCATCAGACATTTCTCGAGAGCAAGCAAGAGAAAAACACACAAAGGGGAAAGAAGGAGGAAGAGAAAGATGTAAAAACTTGCACCAAGGGAGAAAGCAGGAACATGCAAGAGCCCATTAAAGGGTTAGGGAGTTCTGGCATTGGATGGAAGAGGCCTGAGGTGGATTCAAGACTATGCCGCCTTCGTATTCAGCATGCTGACTTTTACTAGTGTCACTGCAGGCTTCTGAACAGAGCTTTGGCACAGGCACTCATTCTTTTACAAATTAAGCACTGCAGAAATGTAAAAATTCCATGACATAAAAGCCAACGACTTACACATGCTCTCCGCCACCATCCACCACCATCTTGTAAACATACGGTATGACTACAAGACAGCTTTGTGACTGGGGTTGAACATATTCTGTAGTAGGTGTGCAAAGGCATCTGCAGTCCCAACCCCAGCATGCTTAGCATAGCTACTTGTGACCAGGGGTGCCCTGCATGGGCCCAAAGTCATTGTGATGCACTGGGCCCTGGGACTAGAGGGGGCCTCTCAAGCACCTATGCAATGCCATTACATGCTGAAAAAATAAAGAACAGCAACTTCAGCTGCCTGCTGAAAGCCTGCTCCCTGGCATGTGCTAGGCAGTTTGCTGAAAGGAACACAGTTGCAATATTTATTTATATATTGCTGCATTATAGAAAATCCCTGGAAAAAGGGCCCCATGGGCCTGTGTTATTTCACACAGGAAGAGTAAGAACAGAGCAAAATTGATTATGAACCACCAGGGAAAGAGAATCGAGGAGGAGAGAGGGCACTGTGATGAGTCTAGAGAGAGAAAGAGATGCACAAACTCCAAATAATTAAATGAGCAAGAGACGGCTAAGTGTGTGAGAGAGAAAGAGTGAGAGCAAAGGAATAAAGAGATAGATGAGCTAAGTAGCTAAAAGTGAAAGCAGGAGAGGAAATGCAGAACAATGAGAGAGAGACCAGAGAGACAAGCCAGCTAGAGACATGCAGGGGTATATTCTCAAGGAGTCATCGCCAAGTTAACGACACTTTATCGCAGCCAAAGTGACAATACATTTATCGCCCCATTCACAAGCTGGTGCTAACAGCCCATAACAACAGTTTACCTGCTTTAGCAGCCACAAAAAACATCGCCACAGATGACCCCCGCAACTATCGCTCATGAGTAGGAGTTCCCGTGCAAAAAGCCGCTACACCACTCCGCAATATTCTCAATGACCAGACAGATCTGCGATAAGATCACAAAACATGCGATAAGGCGCGTTAGCAGCAGGAAATCAACACGAGCTCTGACCTGGTGAAAAGTCAGATGACAGCCTGCACCACAAAAGGGAGCCCAGTCCAAAGCTACACCTGAAGGGCAACAGATGCCATGGAGCCACTGATCATGCAGCTGGGAGCCCCAACAGGGTCACAACACCAACCGCCACCACCCCCAGGGTCCACCCGCCCGGGTACCGCCCTCTAGGCAAAGACATGTCACATCAACTCCACAAAATCACGTACATAAAATCTGAATGATTTCGCACAATCACATGTAACATGTATGTGTCGTCACAAAAAGGAGCATCACACATTCACCTTCGAAGAACCACAAAAAATGTATTAAAAATAACTCAAATGAACACCAATGATGACTCATGGAGGCTCTCCTCGGGACAATCTGTAAGACAGAGCCTGCAAGGCAAAAGTCCAGATGAGAAGGTGTGTCATGCGGCCATCAAAGGACAGAGAGAGAGTGAAGGAGAGAGAGAGAGATACAGAGAGAGAAGGAGAGAGCGAGGAAGATGGAAAGAGAGGGAGAGAGAGAGGAAGATGGAAAGAGAGGGAGAGAGAGAGGAAGACAGAAAGAGAGGGAGAGAGAGAGACAAAGAAAAGAAGAGAGGGACAAGGAGAGAGAGTGCCAACACTGCTCACCTGCTCCACCAGTGTGTCTCCTACCACGTGCCGGTATGTAGTGCAGTTCACCAGGTCCCCCATCTGAAGCAGATCCCTCATCTGAAACAGATCCCTCATCTGAAACAGAGTTCAGACACAAGAATGGCAAAGTACATACAATTGCACACATCATCACCTGTCCGCCCTTGCGCACCCAGGCAGCAGCACTCTTGACCCTCCCGCCACCCAGTAGTGCATGCCCGCCCCTGCGCACACAGGCAGCTGTACTCCAGCCCCTCCCACCATCCAGCAGGGCATGCCCGCCCCTGAGCACCCAGGCCTCACTGCTCACCTTCCACCACTGGTGTGTCGCAATGAGGGCCCACCACGTGCCAGTGCAGGCCCCAAGCCCGGGGCCCGCGGACATGGCACCCTCCATATCATGCAGCCCGCTCCGTGGCCCACCAGGTCTTTCATTTGATTCTGGGTCTTGATTTCGCAATGGCAGAGGACATACCAGTGCACCCGGCATCATAGCAGGCCCCACACCCGCTCAGCCCTTGAGGTGCCACTAACTGTGGAGAAGTTTAGAGAAGTGTGACTCACTGGTTTGAGGAGGCAGACCCTGATGCAGAGGTCAGACCTGGGACCAGGGTTCAATTCCCGACGCAGCAGGGTCTTGAGCTCAAAATGTCCACGGACTCAATAATTCTCGCCTCGGTGCCTACTTGAATCATGGGTTCACACTCTGCAACTCTGGGCAATAGCTTGCTTAATCTCCACTACGGCCCCACAGCGATGGGATGCCTGGTCTTCACCTTGGGAATGCCCAGTAGGGGTTATCTCGCAGTGAAAGCCAGGACGGGTTCCCAAAGCAAGCGCTAAGAGACCTGTAGGTGATTTGGCGCTATATAAATCGAAATTAACATAACATAACATAACTAACTCTGTGATCCGGAAGGTGATGCCATGTGCAAGTAGGCCCATGCTGCACGCTGGCTCCTGCCTACACTGCGGTTCAGCAGGACACACAAATCCTGAGCAGTCCAGACTGCCAGGATGGGGCATCATCGTAGGCTGCACACCCGCTCAGCACTTAAGGTGCCCCTACCTCAGTGCACCAAAAGTCTCTGTCCCATGGCGGTGTGCCTGTGCCGGCCACAGTGTATCTGGTGCCACAAAGTCTGTGCCCCGCAAGTCATGGACCCTTTCTGATTGAGTATCATGGTGCGGATGACATCATGTCACCTCTGAACCTGGGGAATGTGATGTTGCAGGGTCTGAGGCCCTCATGCCTACATTAACACCACATGGATACACCCAGATAGAGTGTGGAAAAAATGAAGTCGAGCTTGTGCACCTGGCCCTTTTTATTGGCAGGGTCAAATGTCCTGTGAAGCATGTGCTAGATGGGTGTGGTGTGGGTGTAAACCAGCCGTGAGGGAGTGGCTGTGGCATGCTGACAACTAGACCTTTGATCTGCAGATCACTACAGGGCATACCTGGCACATGGAGCATTGTCGTCCCCTCCGTGAGCGTGAGAGGAGTGGGCTGGCCTGGCATATGCCAGTCCAGCATAAGGGTTTGAATGATGACTCTGGGGCTCTGGGTGTGGTTCAGTACTGGGCTGGACAAGGAAGTAACTAATGCGTGTGTCCCTGTTGTTGTGTCTGCGCCACCCGGACCGCATTCGGCAATGTATCACCCTTTGACCCAAGTTCAACTACATGAGCCACATGGACGTAAGAGGAATTCACTGAGCCAACATTCTTCCATACTTCCACACTTGAATGATCATAGACATGACACATCTGTGTGAAAATGAATGTTTAATGCACATTCAGTGGAGAGTTGCAGCTGGAGCAGTACAGGGCCATGCATACCCCACATTACAATGTTGGCCCGTGGAGGGCCAGCCAGAGTCATTCAGGGAATGACAAGTCCAAAGGAAGAGGAAGAGTTCAGTCAGCAGTCTGATTGCTGTGTCATCGGCGATCAAACAGCATATGGCAGTCCATGACGAGGTCCAAGGTGAGTGTCGCAGAGTGCATCGGAGGACAGTGGAAGGTGATGATGCAGAGGGCAGAACCAGCAGAAACAGACCATATGGTGGAGATGAATGCTACTGCGTCCTTCTTACCACGAAGGAAGGTTCATCTGTATCTTTGTCCACTGCTGTTTCATGTGGCTCATGTGTGGGTGTTGCGGGCCTTTCTCCAGAACTGTGTGGCAGTGACACCCCAGGGTCTGGAGGTGGAATGTCTGCCGCACTGTGTGGCAGTAACACCTCAGAGGCCAGAGATGTAGTGGTAGCAGCAGCATTCATCAGCGCCAGGCCTTGTGGCAGCAATGCCATGAGGATGGTCTTGAGGTCATTGAGGAACCCAGCATTACTCGCTGGTGTGCAGCCATGGCAGCCGCTCTTTCTGCATGCGCCCGCTCCATGGTCTCCATTGACCTCTGCATGTTTCCCAACTCCCGGGTGACATCGCTGGAGCCACTCTGACTGAACAGTTGTTTTATTCTCTGAGTCAGGGCTCCAGAGATGTAAGCCATGGTTCGATGGAGAGCATGGAGCGGACTGTGGGTGTCCGTTAGGGACTATGAGTGATCCCTGATGGGACTTAGACACGACAACTAGTTGGACTGCCATGCGGTCGAAGCCCACCCACACCTGTTCAGCCAGATTCATCCTGGCACCCCAACACATGGCGTTGGAAGGCCATTTGTTCTTCGTGGGAGTCCTGGGAGGCAGCCGTGGTGGTGGGTGCTGCCTGCTGTGTGGTCTGTGCAGGGGGTGGAGTCTCCTCATAGCAGCTGGTCTGCCCTGCTCCTGGAGGTGTGCTGCGGAGGCTCTCCATGAGCTGGTGGAGGACGTTGGAGTCATCAGAGAAGAGAGGATCGGGTAGCTCTGCAGGAGGTGTTGATTGTCCCTCTGCAATGTGAAGGGGAGATGTAGTTTACCAGTGTGTTCACATGTATGTGGTAGCATTGTACGTGCTTTCATACAGACTGCATGACAGTGTACATTGTGGCCATTTGGGAGGAGCTGCCTATTTGATGGGGGACAGTGGACATTTCAACAACATCACGGGTGTGTGTTTGTACTTGTACATTATCAACTCACTTTTCCCTGCAATGCCAAATGTGATTGGCCAGTGTCTACACCCAGTCGGCACCAGTTGTGTCCTGTGTTCTGTTGTGTACATGTTGCGGTTTGTGCAACATTGTTGTCAATGTTGATGTGATCTGCCTGTTATGTGTGTGTGCTGCATTTCGGGGGAGTCTCCCCTGCAGCTCTGATTTTGCTGCCCTTTCTCTATTTCATGCAATGTGCCATTGACTTCCATGCTTATGTAGTACTGAGATGTTGCATACATGGGTACATTGGTCTCTTGGTGGGTGTTGGGGGTTGGGCATGATTTGTCCGCAGATGTGCTCAGCTTAATTGTACATGTGTGCATTGTGCCCATCTCCCCCGCTCAGCAGTCCCTGGTCGTTACTCACCCTGGTGCTGTTGTGTCTGGTCATGTTGTGCAGTGTCCGGTCCCCCTACTCCTGCAACCGTCTCCCCACTGATGACTGTGGACACAATTTCCATCTCATCCAGCTCCTCCTGTGGCCCCGGACTCCCACCTCCCACCTCCAGTCTGCATTGCTGCCTTCTGGTTGTTGGCGAGTTTCAGCTTGATTTTGCGCTTGACATCATTCCAGCGCCTCTTGTCCTCTTCCATTATCCTCTTCAGCACTCCGACTGCATTCACCTTGGCCATGATGGACTACTATGGTCCATTTTGTGTTGCCAATGACACAGTGGAGGCACTGTGATAATGAAAAGTGAGGGGGCCTCCCTGCACAGTACTTAGAGGGGCCCCCTCCGGGCTCAATCAGGAGCTTTATGGCCAGAGTGCAGTGCCAAGGGGGCCCCTTGAAGCAAGAGGCCCCCCGCACCACGGGGGCTGCGGGGGCCTGTGTTACGCCCCTGAGTGGAGGTGACCAACAGTTGTTGATGGTGTTCTTCCACCTCCGTTATTAGGAACCCCTTTTTCCTGCAGACTGAACCGCTTCTTCGTACTCCTCTTCTGCTTGCCCTTCCCTGACCCTGAAGTCCCTGGCTGGTCCTCCGTGGGGCTTGTGGGGTTCTGGTTGTCCTCTGTACTTGCCCGGCCACATTCATTGTGCTTCGCTGTTGTTAGGCATTTGTTTGTCTGTTTTTTTTTCTACTTTTATGGTGATTTTTCCTGCCTGACATGTGTGAATTGCAGGCCTGTCGCTGGTTTTCGCTGGTTTTTGTGTCCCGATTGGCCTCATTGCAGATTTTTTTCCGTCCGTGTTTCGCATTTTTGCAGCGTCGCGTTGGTTTTAAAGCGGTCATTTGACCCGTTATCGTGAGACTATCGCATGGTACTGCCGTGTGAATACTTAGTTAACACAGCGTAATTTTCCCGTGATAGACTGCAATATTGAAAGTTGCATTAAGTTAATTTTGCAATGGGTATCACACGTTCTTGAGAATATGCCCCACAGAGTATAAAAACGCAGCAGAATAACAGACACTTAACAGAAAGACAGGGACATGAGAAAATGAGAGAGAGGTTGTAAAGAGACAGGTGTGAAACAAAGCAGAGACAGGAAGTGCAAGAGGAGAATATGAAAGGGAAATACAGCACTTAGTACTCGATAACAAGTGCCCCACGAGCCTATTCAATATTTATTGCACCTGATAAAGTCCAACACCTCTGGGTTTGGAATTTATCAAGTGAATTAAAATGCACCTGATCAGAGTTTTATCCAGCGATGGAGAATAACCAAGGGCAACATCTCTGTGCCCTGGTAATTACTGGCTCTGCTTCCCCCTTTAAGCTTGACTCTGTGAAACTTTGTTAAGGTAGGCTAGGGGGGAGTCTGGTTAGGTTATTGAGGGGCCCCCCTCATCATACTTTGCAGGGGGACCCCTGAGGTTTTGTTACGCCTCTGCTGATGACCACATTTTCCCCTGCATATAAATTCTCTCTCCCTGCTCTGTTATGTAAAAATGTACCCGGATGAAAGGGGGAAAAGCCTCTGATGCCAATCATCAGCAGGAACATTCAAAGGATTTTTGGGGGATTAGAGTTCAGGGGCCTCATTTATGAAAAGTGACGCATCGCTGCGTGAAAACGCGATGCGTCACTTTTCACTGCGCACTCCTTGCGACACCAATGATGCGTCATATTTAATGTATGACGCATCATGTCGCAAGGACTTACAGATACGTCAATATTTCTGACGCATCTGTAAGCGCAAAAGTGACGCATTGCTGGAGTGTGTCACAAAAGTGACGCAACTCCAGCAATGCGTCCTTTCACATGGGGAAAGCCCCATGTGAAAGGGCTTGCGTCAGTCTTACGCCTGCTGTGAGGCAGGCGCAAGATTTTGACGCAACAGCATCCTAAAAGTGACGCAGTGAAATCTCATAGATTTCACTGCGTCACTATTACGAGGCTTTTTGCGGGGGAACGCCCCCTCTGCATACATTATACCTGACGCAGGTATAATGTGGCGCAGGGGTTTAAAAAGTGACGCATCTACCTAGATGCGTCACTTTTTAAATATGGCGCAACAAGGCGCATTTTGTACGCCGCTGGTGCGTCACAAAAAGTGACGCACCGGCGGCGCAAAACTGACGCAAGGCCTCATAAATAAGGGCCCAGGTGCGCATGCCTCTTTCTGCTGCAGGTGGGTTTGGCCTTCTGATGACCTCCGGAAGCACTTGACATGGCAGGTGCTTGAGCATAGATTACAGCGTGGCCTCAAAAGGCCTCATTATGCGTGGCACGTTATTTCCAATGAGACCAGTAACAGTAGTAGTAAAGTGCGAACTAATAGGGACGAAAAGTTTACTTTGACAATTCATGAATTGCCTTAAGCATAATAAAAGGCATGATAGCTGCTTGCAAAACACCCCACCATTATTTTTCTATTTACAGAATAATGCAACAGTATTTAATATGTCAGACATGGAGGTAACTTGTACCACATCATGAGGGAGAACATGAGCCTGTTCAGTCTTTTCAGAGAACAACACTTTGCATGCTGGGAATTTCACATGTACTTACACGTGTGCGCCTACAAGTCCTAGCATTAGACTGGCTGCAGTCTCCCTTAGGAGTGATACATATGATGCCAGTTGATTATTGAGGTTGAAGCATCCAGGCACACCAGGTGAATGCCAATTTTAGGATAGTACGACCGGTGCCACCGCACCAGGCAACAAGCTCGGGAGCACTGCATTTTAAGACATACCATAGGATTAATAACACATGTTGCAGAGATCTTTGTGAGTCCAGAAAATTTCACATGATAATTTTAAAGGAAAGATAACTATGGTAGATAATGTACTTGCTGGAGAGATTGGTATTTTGTCTAGTCACAATTTTTACACATCATAAAGTGCACTCACACTTAATGTGTCTGCTGCAAAACAGAACTTGTAACATACAGATCACAGATTTGTATTATGTGTGGATAGCTCAATGGGCTACTGCTTTTGCCACAGAGATGCTTTTGTTACTTCAGTTAAAAAGTTACAGTACTAATATAGTACAGTGAGCTGTGAAACAGCTTCAAAGAGTTGCTTGCAAACTGCAAGACATATGTTTAGAACCATATTTTTTCTTTCCATGAATTCTAGGACGCTAAAAAGAGTTACCTTAGGTACAAGTACATTCTTATTAATATAGATATCCCAAAGAACTGTACGCTTTAAATCCTGAGTTCATATTTCTCCACTCTTAACAAATAATACCTACCAGCATGTGTGACAAGTGATGTCTATTCCTTGTAGCCCTCATACTCTCATGTAATATTTCCTATGCATTGATTTACACGTGCATGAGTCATTGTCTCTGAATAATATGTGTGATTTAAAGTGCTGTGACGTACTACATTGGGCTGAATAGCTCTATAAAATAAATTAATGTGAGAGGGGTTATAGAGAGATGAAGGGCACTGTTGCAGGGTGGTAGTGAGGGAATTCATGCAGAAGAGGTTTCTTGGTTTAAGAGGGGGGAATTAACAAAGACTGTCGCACCGAGCGTCACCACCACTAAAGCCGTCGCTGCTTCACACTCTTCCCTCCCCTTGATACCTGTGCCTTCCTTTCTCGATTCTTCCATGTACTGTAAAAAAACTCAAGTAGCTCTGGTCTTCTGCCCAGAAAGCGGCACTGATTGCAAAATCCAGTAAAGCGCCCACACATTACCCTTAGAAAATGTTTGTGGTGTGCCTGTTTTGGTCATCAGGGTCCTATCGTCCTGTCTTATAAGTGAAATTGCAGTTAAAGACACAAGGTTGGCAGCAACTGAGATTTCTTTTTTTTCCGGCGAGGAGGGGTTCACAGGAATGGGGGTCCCTGGAGAGGACAGATGAGAAAGTGTGTACATGGGATATCCGCCACCTGTCAGCAGGCGATCTGGAGAAGTTGATCCAACCGACCTCAACTCCAGGCGGCCTCACCCAGGCACTGTCTCCTGCCGCACTTGTGATCTGTGCTTTCCTGAGCGTCATGCCGGCATCTGTGTCCTCAAGGAAATACAGGCCTTAAGGGAGCCCAAAGCTGGTGTCTGGTGTGAAAGGTCAGATCAATAAGGCCTTCCAGAAGTGGCCCCTATGGCCATTAATCGCTCACAGCTGAGGCAAGCACAGGAGCATGCATTTCTCCGCAGTCTAGGGCTGCTACGCCGACTCACTGCACTTTACCTGTCTGCACTTGTCTTACAGAGGTTAAATGGGCAACTGCTTTGCCTCGATTAACTCACTTGGTTGCATGCTACAGATGACACGTCGTTTCTACAACTGGGCTTTTATTTAACAGACTAGAGCATTCTGGGGGTTAAGGTATATTTTCTCTTCGGTTGATCGACTTGACAAAAGTGCCAGTTCACAATTGGTTAGAAAAGTAATGTATTTACCAATTCATTTAAACATTTTATTTAAGCCAGCTGTGAATGAAAGATTACTAAAGTGTGTGGAATAGATGGTCTAAGCCGCTACCAGCCGCGATCTGTGCAGGTAACAGCGGTGGGGTGGTGGCACCAGGTGGGGGGGGGGGATTCCAACAGACAATGCAGAGGGAAAATTAATCATTTATTTAATTTACTCTCTACATTGTCCCTCGAAATCCCGCCCTCACCCAGCATCACCGCTGTTACCTGCACGGACCGCGGCTGGGCGCTTCAATTCCCCTCTTCACAGCTCTTTCCTCTGCAGTCTCACCGTTAGACACGTATGCCATTTTCTCCTATCTTTATGAAACACTTCATCTTCATATTTTACGGCTCATTCCTTTCCTCTGCAGCACCATCTTTTCATTCTCTCTTGCTCATACTTCTTTGAATGTTTCTTACTTCGCCAACCCCTCCACCCACACTCAACCCACTCACCCTTAACACTGCATTTTATTAAACTGTTGCCACATCAATATTTGGAAGGCTGTGCGTTCTGCAGAGAGGCCAATGATTGGATGAGCATATATTTTGAACACCTTTATTACCCAATGGCAAGCACTAAAAGAAATTGAAACTTCATCCTCCTGAATCCCGCAGCTCTCAATTGGGGGCCGAATTAAGCCTGAACTCACACAATACAATACATAGAGGTGACTCTTTTCACAGAAGGCACTGTGCAGGAGTAATAAGCTGCATGCAGCAACAAAAAAATACACAGAAACAAAACATCCTGGAAAAATAAATACCCGTAGATAATGTAAGAGTAAGTAAAACATAAAATGTAAAGATTAACAACATCACTTTTCATAGACTGAGAGAACACTTTCTGTCTTTTTCTGATGTGGCTTTTGCCTGATGGGGGGACGAGGGGGTACCACGACAATTGCAGATGGGGCGCTCTGTCCCCATGTAAGCCCCTTTGTCCCCCCTTCCCAGTGACTTTACTACAAGGGGTGATATGGTGCAGCCTGGTCATACTCACTCATGACTCTACATAACTTTCCAGTTCATTCATGTGAACTAAAGCTATGAATAACTTGTGTTCTCGCCCACGTGTACTGCTGTTTTTACAATAGTTTCTCCCATTCTGCAAATCACAAGCCTCGATGTAAAGATGTTTGACCTACCTCCATTTGCTATGCCACTCGCATGCTCCCTTCTCAACACACGCTCAATATGCAAGCATTCCACCTAATTATGAGACCTCATTGGCATCCTCGCACTCAACATCGTCTTCCTCACCGAGATCTGACTCAACCCCACATCCTCCAAGACATTGTCACAGTGATCCCCACAGATATAAAATTATTTACTAGGACCACACCAACAAGCCAGGAGGAGGAACAGCCATCATCCACAAAGAGACCATACCACCACCCACAACACCACCCTGATGGAAAATCTCTGCTTCAAGCTCCACACGGATGACAAGACAACCATCATAGGCATGCTCGCATACCAACCCCCAGGCCTGCGCTCCAGTTTCTGCAACGCCATCTAAGACTTCATTGTGCCCCTAGCTTTAAACTCCAAGGACTACATCTTCCTCTGTGACCTACATTTCCACGTCGACGACCCCAACGACAACAACACTGCACACCTCCTTGACAGGATTCGCAGCCTCAGATCATCCTCGACCCTACACATACCTCAGCACACAAGATGGACCCCATTTCCACTTTCAACAACTAAGTCAAGTTCAGCCAGGACACAGAACTCACATGAACCGATCACTCACTAGATCCGCTTCAGCATCTCCAGTCCCTGCAACGCCACTGCCAAGACGACCAGCGCCACTTAATGAAGGTGGAAGGAACAAAATTAACCGAGTTGGCGAATGCGCAAGAGCCAGGTAAGTGGCTTTCTTTTTTTTAAATATATTTTCCCTCGTCGTCATCTGTCGACTCCACCCCACTCCGCCCCACCGCCCCACTCCCCACCACTCTTACATGCACGGGTCGCTCCTGCTTTCCCCCTTTATGACAGGTTTGCCATCTTTCTCTTCTTCCTTAATGTTTTGTGCATTTTTTCTCTATCTTGCTTTCGCTAAATGTCTGATGAGAAACAATACGTGCCGGTTCCCAGAAATTAATGTGGGTGCCCCCCACCAGCAACCACTGTCTGAAATGGAGTACTGGTGGCAACCCTGCAGCTTCGAATTATAAGGAAGTTGTGAAATATACAGCCAAGCTGCTTTGCATCCCTTTTACAAGAAAGAGCTGATCATACTTGCAGACAATCTGTGGAACTGTAGAATGAGTCACAGGTTTAAAACGTGACTCATTGTACACAACAAACAATGCCCCTCATCGCCAAATAATGATACGGTCTTCAGCAGACCCCTGCTATGTATAAGAAATGCAGTACTTTTGTGGAATAGTAATGGGGAAACATCCTTTACGACAAAACTGTTACAACACATGCCTTCACATCGCATGTCGTTGCAACGCAAAAGGTGTGCAGCAATGGGTAGAAGATGTTGTATTTAACTCCAACACCTTCCCTACTGTTGCACACACTGGAGTTGGAATAGAAAATGAATGTATTCCAATTTCCAGCGACCCCGACAGAAGGTCGGAGTAAAAGTTTGCGTTGCAAAGGCATGCGATGTATTAGCATGCGTTGTAATGTCACATATTCTGTACCTATAGCACAGATTTTTGCTTTCACAAATATATATGTGACCCAGTGACAGTCGCTAGTGGGTAATTTGCTAATAACTTAAGCCCTTTGATGAATCTTCACAAAACTTTCCAAAAACAAGTTCACCCCCACAGTTCCTTCCTGGAAAGTTTCACGGTGATCTATCAATTCCAGACATGTTTCTGAGATTAACTCAAGTGAAAGAAACTATTTTTGTTTTTTTTCAGTTCTACCCTAAGTGCGGCATTTAGGCTCAAATGTGGGTCCTGTGGCTCACTATGCCTCAGAGCTTACTCTACAGTTTACTGATGATGCCCTGCAAGGCTGAAAGCATTTTGGGGCTGCTTGTGTTGCTCTTCACAGAGGATCTGGCTGGCAGTTCAGTGTAAACATGTCCTTTGTTTGGCAGAGCTGATTTGGATATGGCTGAAGCCTGATAACTCCTACCCACTTAAATAATGTATACGCCCAAATAAAGAACAGAGCCTCGATGAAAGAGAGGTTCACTACTCCTTTCACCAGAAAACCCCAAAAGTGTAGTTAAAGCCATTCACTCTGATGTATAGGCCACAGTGTGAGGGCAGGGCATGCCAGCAAATGACTTGGTGCCGGTAGTATGTAAGCAATGGATGCAGAAGGTTAGAATGTAAGAGTGAATGTGCATGCGTAGTAGCAGACATACATTCACCACCTGAAGAAGCAGTTTTGGGCAGGGCCAGACTGGGAACCGAAACCGGCCCTGGCAAAGAGCTCTGCTGCTCCGGGGTTGGGAGGGATGAGGGGGGTTCTAGAGGAAAGCTTTGTGCCGCTTTTGTTGCTGGGGCGATATTGGAGCTATGCTGCAAAATTGGCCCGCGGTAACAAAAATGGCTTCCCAGGGGTCTAAAACCGGCCCCCACTCTGGCGATCCACCGGGGAAATGTCAGTGCCCGCTACGGCCAGTCCGGCCCTGGTTTCGGGTTTCACAAGAAAGTGCAAGTTCCCAATAGTTCATAATGGAAGTGAACTAGACATGCGAAAATAATTCAGAAAAAGAGGCAGAAAAATGTTGCAAGATCTGCTGGTAGTTTGTAGTGTACGGAATAAAGAAGGTCTTCGTGGCTCTGGTTCGCCATCAGATAATAGTCACCTGGTAGAGACGATGAAGGCTCTAGGTCAGGCAGTAGTCAAATGCCACTCTCTATCCGAGCCATGCGGGTCGTTTGGTAAATCTTCCATCTTGCTAACGTCCATGCCACCCTGTGTCTGAGGGTCCTCTGTCTGCTGTGCCCCCATTCACCAAAAATGGATCTAAGCACGCGGGCAGGAGATCAAAGCATCAAAGACCTCTGCACTGTACATGTGAATCTCTTCCAGCTCTGGCCCAATGAGCATATGATAAACATTAATACATTTGTACAAATCCGTAGCAATTTTGCTCCAATTGCAGTTTCACTTCTTTTACCATATGTACTTCCATTTCCGTGAAAATTAAAGTATTCCTCTCTTCGGCTGACTTGTAACTCAGGAACTTGTTGGAAGGGCAATTCTAAAGGCTTATTTTCATCAAAGTTCGATTGAGAAGTAAAAACTAAAAGCACTTCATCCTAGAACATTACTTTTTTACATATTTAAGTCAAATGTTCAATTGCCCATTATTTGTCACTGCGTGTCATTTTCTTGACTTTAGTGTTTTATTTGCACACGTAAATCTGTTGTATATGAACAATAAGTGAGTATTAGAACGTAACGTAATGTGAGGTAAATAGCAGATCCACGAATTGATTCAAAAAGACAAACTAAAACCAAAAAAAGTTTGTGACCACCTCCTGCAATAAAACCCCGCACCCCGCTGTGCAAAGAAGCGCGTGCAAGGGGCTCTACACTGACAGGTGTATTTGGCAGAACATTAACTCGAATCCTATTAGATGGAGCTCGACTTACAGTAGCTTTTGCTCTCCTAGGAGAGCCCTCCCCCTTTAAAATGTCACGGCTTATCACATGGAAAGATGCAAAGAAAGCCTGCGATAACCCCGCGACCTCTGAGCGTTTGCCCTTTTTACTGTGCCCTCTGCAGCAGATTGGAAATTGCATCACCCGAGGGCGCGATGGCTCGCTGGTTGAGCCTGGCGTCTGATGAGCCTTTTCGCTTGGAATTCGGCCTCGGTTGGACGGGGGCGTAGCTTCAGTGGGGTGCATGGGGTGTTACAATCCCCTCTTAATAAATATATTTTCTGATGAGTAGTTGGGTACAGGCACTTTCAATTGGATTTCAGCAGGAATGTTTACATACATCCAGAGAAAAATATGCATTCACTCTCTCACTTAAGTCCACGAAAATATTGGTTATTTTACAAAACATTGTGGGCCCTATTTATAGAGCCTTGCAACAATTTTACATAGCAGTTACGACACTTTATGTGACGCATCGGCGGCGTAAAAAATGCATCACGTTGCGCCTTGTTTGACGCATCTAAGCAGATGCGTCCCTTTGTAAAGCCCTGCTCTACATTATACCATTGTACCTGCGTCAGGTATAATGTATGCACGGTGGACGTTCCCCGCAAGAAAGCCCCATAGAAGTGGAGCAGATCAGTGAAATCTACCAGATTTCACTGCGCCACTGCTAGGACGCCACTGCATCAAAACCTTACTCCTGTCTCATGGCAGGTGTAAGGGTGACGCAGTGTGATGTGAATAGGTATACCCCATGCAGTGCTGGAGTTGCATCATGCTTACGACACAACTCCAGCAATGCGTCAGTTTTGCGCCGACAGATGCATCAAGATTCCTGAAGCATCTGTCATTCCTTGCGGCATGGAGTGCCCTTCAGTAAATACGGCGCATCCATAGTGTTGCAAGTATGGCGCAGTGAAAAATGTTGCATCGCTTTTCAAAAATTAGGTCTTGTGTTTTTTCTCCTAGTACTCAACCAATCCGCATTCCTCTACCTTTCCACTGCCCCATTAGGCCACTCTCATGCACTCTGCTTGTTGTATAAAGTAATTTAACATTATATGCCATCCTCAGTGCTGTAAAATTTGAAGCTCATCTCCCTCAATCTTACCAACCAACCTAAACCTCTGCGGTTGAGTGGCAGTTGACACTATAAACGCAATTGGGTCAGCAGTCAGAAATTGCTCACTTCCCCGATGGAACCAAAATATGCCCTTCCAAAAGAAAGTTCATGCCAGACCAACACTGCCAGAGGCAGCAAGAAGGGGGCATGAGGGCATGGTTTCTTTATGAGAGAACATCCTTCTCTGAATGCAGCCCCTTAGTCTGGCCCTGGAGCCTACTGGTGGAATGGCAGAGTTGTAGAAGGCCCAGTCCAGCCTTGCCTCTCAATACTGCAAGCAAGCTGGGCATGATGGGTCATTGGGAAAAGGCCATTAGTGTGCTTTTTAGCATCCACCTTGAGGAAAAGTGTCCTTATTGCGGGCATATATTTTTTGTCAGAACTCCATTATTTTTGCATTGCCATTTCGGGTCGAACACCTCTGCACGACCCTCCTGCTCGTTTCTGCTGATGTCTAATGAAATTCTAACTGTCACGACCACCCTGCCCTTCCTGCTCTTTGTGCTTGAGCCAATTTCGAAAAAGGGATCAAAGAATTGGCCTCACCACCCTCGGACTGAACTCCTGCACACATCTGTTTCGCAATACTTGGTCACGCCACTGTCCCAGAACTTGTTTCTTTCACATATCCTGTTGTTCAATATCTGTCTGTTCTCTCACGTAAATATCCTGTTTTGCAAGACCTGCCCATAATCTTTGTACCATCTGTTGCAGACCCCGTCCTGCCTGAACAAAGAATGGTGTAACTGCATTTTGACTCGGGGGCGACAGGCCCCCACCCAAACTGGTTTCTTAAGGTGGGAAATGTGTATATAAGGCCTGTAAGCTGCGGAGTGAAGCAGCAGCCTCCTCTGTCTTGTCTCCGATGAGCTTGGGACTCTGTTCCATAGCCCGGGCTATTCGAATAAAACTTGGGGGCATATCACCAAGGGCAAGTATCGCCGCTTTTTCGGCGAATTGTGCCGAGAAAGCGGCAATACTGCTAGAGCCCTATTAACAAGGGCATATTAAAGCCTGGCCCAAGCCCACTTTGCATGTCGGCGATAAACATCGCTAATGACATGCAAAGTGGGCGTTCCCACGTCCAACCACATGCAAAATGTGGTTGGAGGTGGGAACACCCTATTACCAAGGCAAGCGTTGGGAAGAAAAGACCTGCGATAAACTCGTTTATCGCAGGTCTTGCACCGCCTGCTCTGACCAGGCGTTAGGCATTGATAACATGGGGGTCTGGTTCATAAAGCTGAATCCACCCCCCTATATTATCAAGGCCCACATTAGCGCATGAAAACAACGTTTGTTTTTATGCGCTAATGTGCCATATCACCGACTATCGCCGGATTTCAATTTGCCTACCTGATGCGCATTGATAATTGCGCGCTAAAACGGCGATGAAATCCGGCGATAGCCGGCGATACGGGAATGCGCGTTGTGCGTTTTCCAACGCACTCCTTGGTAATATGCCCCTTAGTTCCTCCTGCAGACGAAGGCTCCTGTGTCTCCTTTTTCCTATATAAGGAGGGTATGGAAGTCTTGGGCAGTTCCTCCGCCACCGAGACCCAGTAAATTGGAATAAACGGTTCTTCAACCTTCACGCCGTGATTGGAAGAATTTAGCATGATAGTTTGCTAAATTGGCTGTTAAAGCCCCACTCCCACATAATAGGCTCTGTAACACAGGTTCAGGCCTTTATCATTAAGTACAGCTAAAGGAAGAAGAGCTACAATGCTATTACAACATTATACCCAGTGTGGGTAGAATGTTATAAATTAAAAACAGGAGTAATAGAAAGATAATCTTTGCAATGTTGAGGCAGCTGTGCCTTTCCATCCATTTTTGGTTCATAGCCGAAACTCTACTGTCTTCAATGGAGTTCTCAATATTCCACTGTACTAACATCGTCTAGTTTACAACAGGCCTGGCTGCGAGTTGTATGTTATTTGGGAAGGGAATTCTGCACTTAGTAAATGCAATCTTACTAGACTCGATATTAAATTTCCATTCTAGCAATATTGCATATGTTTCACCTTTCCTAGATAACAAAGCTCAGAATCTTACAGCATTTTCCCACATACATTTCTAGACCTGCCAACTCACTTGGTGCCACCACGTGTCACACAACATCTGCTCCTTTCACACTGTCACCCGGTGAGGAGCCGATGTCACCTGGTGGCAGACAATGTGAGTTAGAACCCCCTGCAGAGATTGTTTTCAACTAACTGTGGGAAGAATCTGGGCACATCTGATGCCCATTGAAGATTTGAAATCTCCAGAGGACATCAGCTGCATCCTTTGAAGCCTCGTTTGTGTGGCTGATTTTTAGGTCGAACCTGGGCAGAGCATGCACTGCTCGGTGAGGCATGCTGTATTTGAGTATGGACCTGAAGCTCTGCCCATTCTCCGCCCATATTTTTCATTGGCTTGTGTCATTGTTCTTTGTAAATGCTGGCTTCTGGTTTGTTAATAGGCTTTGTAGTCCCTCCTTAGCACCGCCTTATCTTCATTTGTAACCTCCCATGAGGACCGGCCCTTTTACTTCTGTTGTCACACGGTATGTCTTATTTACTTTGTAAACACTATTTTCTTTAATGAGTTTCTCCTACTGCCGGCACGACATGCTTTCCTGCAACATTTAGTGCGCCATGCGCGCTTTCACTTTCCATGCAGCATGGGACAGTGGCAGCCCCTTCTTTGAAGTGAAAAAGTTCTCGCATTTACGAGAGTTTGAGCTATTGGCATTGTAAATGACAATGCCTTTTATGTATGTGTTAATTATCAAAACCGATAAATAAAAGGCATTGTCAATTACAATGCCAGTAGCTTAAACTCTCGCAAATGCAAGACCTATTGCATTGCAAATATTTGTTTGGGGGTTACAGAGGGTCATGGATGGTGACTTGCACAAAGCCTGAGCCCTCTAAATGGCACACCCCCTACCCCGAAGCACTTTCATGACTGCTGAGGCCATGGCACAAGGCCCTGACCTCGGCTCCACCGACTCCTGGTCCCTTACCCTCACACAGTGAGATTTTGTTTGTGCAGGCAAAAAATACAAGTTTTGCACAATATCTGCCATCCTGATTTTGGGGCGTTCACGTTTACACTCCAATCATGATCCCCATGGTCCATGGCAGGAGGGGATGTGGGCAGACCAAGAGACACAAGCAAAACCTGCACTTTCACGAATTCTGAACCCCTCAAATGTGCAAAATACCAGATTCTGCTGTGAACTTTAGCATATGCATTGTGAGAGATGCAGATTTATAAACGTGGTAATATGACTTTGTTGTGTCAAAGTGGCTGGATATGGACATCATCTATTTCAATGTTAGCACGTTCCTATGTTGTTAAGTGCACTGTGCAAACACGCATGACCCAAAGGTGATGCTGTGTGCAGTGCACCCGCCATATGGTGCGATGTTCATGTCCAGAATTAGTGACTAAAAGTTCCTTTTTATTAAGAGATGTAAATTGTGAACGTTTGCCTTTACTTATTTTGTGGACATTTTTTTAAAACTTTGCAAAATCGTTTCTTGAAGGCTGATAAGTGACTAAACAAGCATTTGCAATGCAATAGGTCTCGCATTAGGAAAGTTTGAGCTATTGGTCTTGTAAATGACAATTTTTTTATTTATGTGTTGTTTTTGAAAATAGCTAAATTAATAGCTTTGTCATTTACAATGCCAATAGTTATAACTTTCGCAAATGTGACACCTATAGCATTTGTAACGCAACATGTTTTGTATTTACGTGACTTAGATGTATTGATATTACAAATAACAATGGCATTTAATTTTTTTAAATAATTAATACTTAAACAAAAGTGATTGTAATTTATAATGGCAATAGCTTAAACTTTTGTAAATAACTTTTGTGAAGATTATGTTCAGTGTATTTTATTGTTACGAAAATCCAAGAACACAAGTGAAATATTAACATATTTTTGTGACATTTGTAATAAAGCTTGAAAAATTGAGAGAACATATTTGAACCAGTGATGCTATGGTGGTGCTGAGTGATGCTGTGGTTGCTCTGAGTGATGCTGTGGTTGCGCTGAGTGATGCTGTGGTTGCGCTGAGGGATGCTGTGGTTCTGCTGAGTGATGCTGTGGTTGCGCTGAGTGGTGCTGTGGTTGCGCTGAGTGGTGCTGTGGTTGCGCTGAGTGGTGCTGTGGTTGCGCTGAGTGGTGCTGTGGTTGTGCTGAGTTGTGCTGTGGTGCTGCTGAGTGATGCTGTTGTGGTGCTGAGTGGTGCTGTGGTGGTGCCGAGTGGTGCTGAGTGGTGCTGTGGTGGTGCTGAGTGGTGCTGTGGTGGTGCTGAAGGATAATGTGGTGGTGCCTAGTGGTGCTGTGGTGGTGCTGAATGATGCTGTGGTGGTGCAGAGTGGTGCTGTGGTGGTGCTGAGTGATAATGTGGTGTGCTGAGTGATAATGTGGTGGTGCTGAGTGATAATGTGGTGGTGCTGAGTGATAATGTGGTGGTGCTGAGTGATAATGTGGTGGTGCTGCTGAGTGATGTTGTGGTGGTGCTGTGGTGGTGCTGAGTGATAATGTGGTGGTGCTGAGTGATAATGTGGTGAGCGATGCTGGGGTAGCGCTGAGTGATGATGTGGTGATGCAGAGGGCAGAAAGGCACAACATTTTTTTACTTATGTGTTGGTATTGAAAATAGCGAAATTAATAGATTTGTCATTTACAATGTTAATAGTTTAAACTTTCGCGGGGGAGGGATGGAGTGTGGTGCGGGAAGGGATGGATGGAGTCGGGGGAATGGATGGATGGAGTGCGAGGATGGATGGATGGAGTGGGGGGAATGGATGGATGGATGGAGTGGGATGGATGGATGGATGGAGTGGGGGGAATGGATGGATGGAGTGGGATGGATGGATGGATGGAGTGGGATGGATGGATGGATGGATGGATGGATGGATGGATGGATGGATGGATGGATGGATGGATGGAGTGGGGGGGATGGATGGATGGAGTGGGGTGATGGATGGATGAGTGGGGGGATGAATGGATGGAGTGGGGGGATGGATGGATGGAGTGGGATGGATGGATGGAGTGGGATGGATGGATGGAGTGGGATGGATGGATGGATGGATGGATGGAGTGGGATGGATGGAGTGGGGGATGGATGGATGGAGTGGGATGGATGGATGGAGTGGGATGGATGGATGGAGTGGGATGGATGGATGGAGTGGGATGGATGGATGGAGTGGGATGGATGGATGGAGTGGGATGGATGGATGGATGGAGTGGGGGATGGATGGAGTGGGGGGATGGATGGAGTGGGGGGATGGATGGATGGAGTGGGATGGATGGATGGAGTGGGATGGATGATGGAGTGGGGTGGATAGATGGAGTGGGATGGATAGATGGAGTGGGATGGATGGATGGAGTGGGATGGATGGATGGAGTGGGGGATGGATGGATGGATGGATGGATGGAGTGGGGGGATGGATGGATGGAGTGGGGGGATGGATGGATGGAGTGGGATGATGGAGTGGGGTGATGGATGGATGGATGGATGGAGTTGGGGGTGGATGGATGGATGGAGTGGGGCGGATGGATGGAGTTGGATGGATGGATGGAGTGGAATGGATGGATGGATGGAGTGGGGGTGGCTGGATGGATGGGTGGATGGATGGAGTGGGATGGATGGATGGAGTGGGATGGATGGATGGATGGAGTGGGGGATGGATGGATGGATGGATGGAGTGGGGGGTGGATGGATGGAGTGGGATGGATGGAACGAGTGGGATGGATGGGTGGATGGAAGGAGTGGGATGGATGGATGGATGGATGGAGTGGGATGGATGGATGGAGTGGGGGGATGGATAGATGGAGTGGGGGGATGGATGGAGTGGGGGGATGAATGGATAAAAGGAATGGGGGAGCCGAAGGACACTTACTCCAACTTTATTTAAAAGCACATCTGTGTGCACAGATACATGGGGACATACATACACAGACACAAATGCACACACAGACATGCACACATTTGGAAACACAGCTACCTGCAGCCGCATACACAGTTAGATGCAACCACACACGTATACATACGCATGCAAGCACCTACAAACACAGACACACACGCGCACATAGACATGCACATAAGCAAGCATGCACATACATATACAGCATTACCAAGAGGAGATATGCTTACACAAGCATGCACATATACAAGCGTACACACACACAGGCACTCCTACATACCTACACATATAAATACACAGTGCAGTGTTTCCTTAGTAGCATGCGCGTTGTGAATATTCAACATTTCATTAGCACCTTTCCTGGCTTTCTAGCGCGGGATGGAGAGATGCAAGCATAATATTGTCAGTAATCAATAAGGAGAAACATTTAAATTCACGGTTTCTGAATGATTCGTGACCCCAGCCCCAAGGAAATAGATATAAATAGACCATTTGTGAACAATACGCTATATCATGGAATCTGACCGACAAAACTGACTGTGTGTCGGGGCATTCAGATAGACTCGGCCACCATCTGTGCGTTTGTTTCTGTTGGTATATGGATGCCAGACGCAATCTGTTGATTTCTGCCGCCGCAACCTTCTGGTTCAGACCAGGCCCACTTTCTGAACTCAATGCAAATAGGTTCTTGTCTAGTGTGCAAAGCAAACCTTTCAAGCTAGTTTGTTAATTTACTATGAAACCCTCTCTAATGTATATCAGTGAGGCTCGCCTGTTAAGGCACATGTCCACTGCGGGTCATGTAAATCACTCCAGTGCCTTCAGGCCTGTGAAAACTCATACTGAAAGTTCAAACAAAAGTGAAGATCTAAGGAAGGGTGGGAGGGACTTTGGCGAACGAGCATATGGGGGGGTGAGGGGTTGTCCAGCCTGGTGAACTGAATGCGTGTGGCAGCAGAAGGAGAGCGCGGCGCGCACGTCCGAATTAGGGGGAAGTGTGTGAGAGGGCAGTGGCGGGGGCGCATTCCTTTGAAGTGTGAAGCAGGCAGGCGGCTCCACTACACTTACCCATGTGAGCACAGGGGAAGCACAGATATAAGTATTGCTGGATTACATATCACATGCGATGCTGCTGGTTGTAGCATGACGTCACCGCCCTACTAAGTACCGGAGGCGAGGCTGCCTGAGGCTCAGCATAACTCACTCGCATTAGATACACATAAGTAGGACTTCGACTAAGAAGGCTGGGGTTTACTTACAGATGGCAAAGTGCAGGGGAGCAGGGTCAACAAGAAAGAACAAGTCGGATGGGGTGGGGGGCAGGGGAGAAGGTAAAAAGAAAATAATTAAAGCAACACACTCAGCAAGGGGAGGGCAGCAAACAAGCAGTGACAGCTTCTCTACGTCTTTATGAAGCTAACGAAAGGGTTTGAAACACTGTAGGGTTAAAAGAAATCACACCAGTGTGGTCATTAGCAGGGCTTGAAAGGCGATTGCTTTATTTGCAAGCAGAACTGTTAGTACACAGGGCTGGCAGATAGTGTACTCGGCACAGCATTGACCTACCTTCAAGCAGGTGGTGTGTGGTGCTGATACAGAACATGAAGGCTTGCAGGGCAGGCATTGCACATGGCTGCATTCATGGATGGAACAGAGGTGGAGCGCATGGGCAGCTGATCGAAAGACTGCCTTAGTGCATGGTGCAGCCTTGGAGGTTATTAGAGGCATCTTCGTGGCTGACAGTAAGTGCTACGGTTAGCGTTGTAGGAGTGCAAAGCATCCTTCAGCACCAAATGTGCGGTGATGACATTGTGTTTCGCCGGCCGGCAGACAAGAGTGAATGGCTTACACTGTGCAGTGTTAGCCGTGATGAGGGCTGGCGAATGCCAAGACTGCATTTAGGGATGGCAGAGCCCATTGGTAGCTGCACGGGGCTGGCAGCCAACATGCAGGGCTGGTAGGCAGCTCACGAGGGTGGATGCGCGCTGAACTGCTGCTGTGCTTTTCTGGCTTAACACAGGGAGGGCTAGAAGAACACGAAGCTGCCTTCTTCTGTGGCAGACACTGCCAGTGCCAGGCTGGCAGCACACAGGGCTAGCGACGCACAGGGCTGCTTCCAAGCACCAGGGTCTGGCAGGCACAGAGCAGGGTTGCACGAAGGTGGATTCAGGGATTTCGAGGGCTGATTTTTACCTGCAGACTTTGTGATTGAATAAAAAAAAGCATTGGCAAAGCAAAAGGGGTGGCGTGTATCGTTGACACACACACAACGTTTTACTATAAGAAGACTAATTGTTACCACTGCATGTGACGCCATGCAACAGAGGAAAAGCAGAGCACTGATTCAGCAACTGCGAGACCGTAAACGGTGAAAGAAACGCAAAGCCCACAATGAGCTGCTTGGGACTCTGTAGAGGCGGCGACCCCTCATGCGCTGTCTGTAAGCTTTCCGTAGTCCATTGAATCCAAGTGCGCAGCGACTGTTTTTCACGCATGCGTAAAATAAAGCATTTTTTTTCTAAAGTCGATTTCTCAATCTCTGTTCGTCGAAAGTATCAAGCTGATGTTCGCAAAACAGCGCGATGTTCGGGGACTGAAGTTATGGCAGCATATCCTGATATACTTGAATATTTGAGAATTCGGGAAGCATATAAATACGGACACTTTGGAGGGGCATGGGCACACTGGAGAGAATGGATCGTCAGAACACAACTTTAGACAAGGTGGGCAGGACGTGCACTAACAAGCGCTCGTGCGGCAGCAGGGGTGCGATGTCGGGCACCGGTTGAAGCTGAACAGATGAAAGGCAGGGCTGGGAGGGGGCTGGGCAAGTGTTGAAAGCAGCGCCCCCTTCAATCCTCGGCAGCTGGCTGAAGAAAGCTGCTGGTTGTAGCATGACGTCACCGCCCTACTAAGTACGGGAGGCGAGGCTGCCTTAGGCTCAGCATAGCTCACTCGCATTAGATACACAAAAGTAGGACTTCGACTAAGAAGGCTGGGGTTTACTTACAGATGGCAAAGTGCAGGGGAGCAGGGTCAACAAGAAAGAACAAGTTGGATGGGGTGGGGACGGGGGAGAAGGGGAGTGAGCGAATGGGAGGGAAGCGCTGGCTCTCGGCATTGCATGGGCGGGGGTCGCATTCCTTTGAAGTGTGAAGCAGGCAGGCGGCTCGGGAAGCAAATGGAAAGCGCGTGCACGGACACGCATGCACTCGGCAAAATCCGCCTGGTTTAGCTTTCTGGTTTCATCTCAATAGGTCTTCTGCGAGACCTAAAAAAGATTAGCAGTAATAAATAAAATCTCCCCAAAATATATTTTGATAGGAAAAGCAATCACAATAACATTTAACTTTTCTAAATCAGATCAAATAGTTGTAGTATATACAATGTTGTCCTATCCTATTCAAAATTTCCAAAAACCCTACCTAGTCCACTCATATTCCAAATTTAATAAACTGCATTTTGGAATTACTAATAATAAATTGCAACAAATGATGTTTGCTTCTTCTCAAATCTTACTTGAAATCTCTTAGTCTCAAGTCAACCCCCTTTGACGGACCAATGCACTAATCACTAAGGGCCTTATTATAATGATTACAATGATGTCGGGCAGATGCCATTGCGGTTCGGGAACTGCCTGACCTTAGGTTTGCTCCGCGGTCCCTTATAGGCCATAGGGCGGTCGCAAACCTCAATTTGTCAATGGAAGCTTGTGTGGCAGGTGAAAAAGGCCCACAGCACAAGCTTCCATTGAAAAATGAATGTTGTTCACAAACATCCCTGCACCGTCTGTGTGGCATGCACCATGCTGTTACGAAATTACAAATAACTAATTACAAAAGGTCTTACATAATCATCACTAATCACATCAGCCCAAGCGAGCGGCAACATGTACGATTCGATAACTAGGTTAGGTGGGTGGCGCCAAATAAGCTAAGAACCTGTCTAGAATAACAGACAATTACATAGCATTTGAAAACATAACTCCCCTGCATGTGAGCAGCATGCCTGCTATTATTTGGGGGAAATTATTAGCTATAGAATAGAACACACAAGTAATAATAAAAATTAATAATTTTAATAATTATTCGCCTAGCCCCGGAATCTCAACTCCTTCGAGTCCAACAGGTCCTGCTCTCAGTCCAGGAAGTCGGACCAGCGATGCGCCAACTGTTGATGGGTACGCCGGACCCCAGAGCATCTGTAAACTGCCCGGCGCACCCTCGCCCAGTGCTGTTGGCGCTCCCTCATCCCGTACCTGGACCCAGGCCTGCCACCTGCAGCCAGGGTGGAGGGGAGGTGGAGCTGTATATAAAAAAACAGCGCTGCCACCTCTACCTCAGAACACAGGGCACGGGCTACACCCCGCTGCCTGGCGCCGCCTTTCGCAAGGGAGGTGGCCGCTCCTTGGTACGCCCTTATCTGCCATGGGGCAGGCGGGGAGAGAAAAAAGAAACAGGTAAAAAGAAGAAAGGGCTAGGTAATAAGGAAATAGGAAAGCTAAAAAATAAAAAAGTACAAAACTCACCAAAAACACAGAGTAAAGTAGAAAAAAACACAAATACACACTTAGAAAGACAAGGGTAAGATAATAAATAAAAAAGATTGAAAAAAAGTTTTAGAAAGCAAGGATTGCAAAGATTGAATAAGGATGGAAAAGGAGGCCCCAGCTCCATAAACAGAGTAAGAAATAAGATGGCTGTGCCCATGTGCGTACAGCGGACACACCACGCGAATGGGTGGGACAAGCAACTCCGCCCACTCGCAGAACTCCGCCTAGCGCAGCAGAGGTTTTTTGTAACTTTGTGGAGTTCTGCGTAGCGCTGCTTCGCGAACTCTGCCCAGGCTTAGTTAAAAACTGTCTGGGAGAAACAGAGTCTGTGTCAGTATGTTTTTATGTGTGAGTGCATGGGTGTTATGCTTGCAAAGGGATGCTAGTACGGCATACTGGAGCTCATTCTTGCTTTATGGACAACAGCACTAATATCATATGGATGGGTGGTGTTACTCGTGGCAAAATTTCAGGCCCTGACACGCTGCAAGTAATTCTTAGCATATCAGGTGCATCAAAAAAAATGCTGAAACTGACAATTTGAGATCATTCTTGTCCTAAGAGATCTTACTCTTTTTAAAGAGGGTGCTGATGGCAAAATGCTGACCTTTGTTTGCCAGAGGAAATGTTTGGCAGAACCCATGACTAAGGGTAGTGTCTATGACAAAATTCGGGCGCTGGCTTATTGTATGTAATCCTTGTCATACGGAGCTCACACATGAAAAAATGCTGTCTTTGGCATAGTGGAAATAATTTTTGTTTAATGACATTTGAAAAAAATTGGACCTACTTTAAGGAAAGGCCAGGCGTTCCTGGCACACCATGAAAATACTGGCATATTTGATGAATGGCTTTTCAGGGTCCATGGCGTTAAAGCAAATTTGACCCAAACCTTTCACAAAAATTCTCGGGGAAAGAGCCAACTCTCCCCAAAACCACCTACAAGAAGACTGTTTACTAGTTTTGCTCGCTGGAATTCAGGGAAAGTATCACACCCAACCTCTTCCAAAGATCTTTAGCTGCCACTGATAAGCAGAATTGGCAGTCTGCAGAGGGGACAGTGTAAGAGTAAAGTGTGCACTGTGTCTGCAGAAAGGACTGGAGCAGAGATTTAGCATAGAAGTAACAGCATTGTCTATTGTTAAAATGGACAGCATTGCTTGCATTTCAAAGTGGCTAAGCTTGTCACTCTCTTCTCCTATCTGTAATTGTTCCTGATTTAAAGTAAAAAATATGCCACGTGGTCAAGGCCATACTAATTACTCTCTGAATCTGGATCTTATGGCGGAAAGGAACGGGTGGTGTGTGGGAGAGCGAACTGAGAGGGTGGGTTGGTGTGGGAGGAAGGATAGGCATGAGGCTGTTGGAGCTCCAGCAACTGGCCTGTCCGTTGGTGCGCTGGGATGGGGGGCAGAAGAAACTGCTTATTCTGCACAGCACAAATGTAAATTGGGAAGGAAACAACGTGCACAGAAGCCTTTGCATCATTATGGCGAATGCCATGGCCATGCTGAATAAGGGAAAATCCTTACTGAGAAGCTCTGTTCGCCAATTCGATTAGCCTATCAATAAAACCATAGTTGACTCTGAAATTAATGCACACAGTGAGCACGTCCTGATGTTTCAGCAATATTATTCGTGAATACTATTACAGCATCGCAGACGAGTCCCTCCCATGGCAAAGTGACACATAGTTACGTATTTTTAGATGACTGAACTCCCCGGAGTATGGCAAGCAATATTTCTCGATACTGTATTCAAGGTAACCAGTATGTGGGAGGAGACTAGCCACTCTCTCAGGTGTGCTTCTTAAGGCTCTTTATCTCACTCTTGCAGGGTTTTTTCCGTATTTGCTTTCCCCCTTTATCACAGTTTTTCCATCTTGCTCTTCCCCCTTTTGGGTTTTTTAAGCTTTTGGTCTGAAATAAATGAAAAATAAGTAGAAGGACACCAAAAGTGAATGCAAGTGAGTTCCACTTACAACCACCAACTCAAATGAAGCACTGCCACAAAGCCTAATATTCTGAGACCTGCATATAAGAGCAGAAACACCCATGAATATTTTGCAACATCCCATTGCGTAAACTGAAATTGTAACTTCAGTCAACAATGGGTCATGAGCATTTTCTGGAATTAACAGGATAAATATTTCACAAGCAGATAGCCCTGCCACAAGATGAATCAGTGAATTGGGAAAAGGGGTGGTGTTAATATGCTTTTTAAAGGCCACTCTGGGGACAGTGTCTTATCTTCAAAACATGTTTGCTATATCAGGTTTGTCTTATATGTTTAAACTGCAGCTTGTCACTTCTTTCTCTAATATTGTCTATGAGGATAACTCTGAGCCCATTTCTGGAAAAGCGTGTCCTGCCCTTAGCACCCCAAAAGCCCCCCTCCCCCCCGCCTCGAAGTTCGGGTGTAGTTGCGCACCTGGCTTCAACTGCAGTCCAAGTACTACATATCTTTTGAGAGACCTCCATTTCACCTTATATCTACTATATTTGCTTCCTCCGCAGCTTCCGCCACCCTTATAGCCCTCTCTCTCCTCGGTCACTCTTACCCGCGCACACTTTCATTCTGTTGATTTCTTGTCTCCGCTTCTCCCTCCCTTCCCTCCCTATCCCTGTCACACACGCGGCACAGGCTGTCCTCCCTCCCTCTGCCTCTCGCCTCTCCGCGCAGCTCTCGTCTTCCAAGCCGCTCTCCCATGCGCCTCTCACTGCGCTCGCTCTCCCGGTCAATGGCGGGCCGCCCCCTCCTTTCCTTCGCCCTGCTGACACACGCGGTTCTCCTCTCCTCTTTGAATGACCCTCTCGTGAGGTGCACGCACCGGCAGTGAGGTCCCAGGGGCACCGCGCAGACCCTCTGCCTCTCGGCTCCTCCTGGTGACTAAAAACTTTAATGTATGTATTGATTAATAGTCTTTAGCGGTGCCCCCGGGGCGCACAGCAGCGTGAAGCCGCTGGGGCTTTTCCTGGTTCATGCTTCTTGCATGGTCGGGGTGTAAGCAGTGGGGGCTGTAAAGCGGTGCCTGGTCTATGTGTAGCGCGCAGTGGTGCTGGAGAAGTGAGTCTGTGGGAGCTTTTCTGGCACCAGGTGGTTTGTCCGCTGAGCTTTGTGAATGCACCGACAGAGGGCACTGTACAGGCCGGGGCTGCCTGGCACTGTACGGACCGCAGCTGCCTGGCACTGTACGTGTACGGACTGCAGCTGCCTGGCATTGTACAGACCGGGGCTTCCTGGCACTGTATGGACCGCAGCTGCCTGGAACTGTACAGACAGGGGCTGCCTGGCACTGTACAGACCGGGGCTGCCTGGCACTGCACAGACAAGGGCTGCTGCCTGGCACTGTACGGACCGAAGCTGCCTGGCACTGTACGGACCGCAGCTGCCTGGCACTGTACAGACAGGGGCTGCATGGCACTGTACAGACAGGGGCTGCATGGCACTGCACAGACAGGGACTTTCTGGCACTGCACAGACAGGGGCTGCCTGGCACTGTACAGACCGGGGCTGCCTGGCACTGTACGGACCGGGGGTGACTGGCACTGTACGGACCGCAGCTGCCTGCCACTGTTCGGGCCGGGCTGCCTGGCAATGTACGGACCGGGGCTGCGTGGCACTGTACAGACCAGGGCTGCCTGGCACTGTACGGGCCGGGGCTGTCTGGCACTGTCTTGACTCGAGGTGACGGAGTACGGAGCTTTACGAGTATCTTAAGTTGGGGCATCGACGCGGTGTTAACTCTGCCTGGCTGGAGGCTATATGGTTCTGAGCTTTAGCAGTGCCCCTGGTGCGGTGAAGCAGCGGGAGAATTCTTCTGCGCCCTGACTCAGTGGGGGGGACGTGTGAGCTCTCTGTTACTGAGGGATACCTGGGTGCAGTTTTAGTAGTGCTCCTGGTGCAGTGAAGCAGTGGGAGTGTTCTTCTGCGCCCTTAATCAATGAGACACTGAGTGAGTTGAGTTCTGCATACTAAAGGATGCCTGGGGGTAGTTTTAGCAGCGCTCCTAGTGCAGCGAAGCAGTGCGGGGGTGTGAGAGCCCTGCCTGGGTTAGGATTACAAAACACAGCTCTTTAGCAGCGCACCGGTACAGTCAGGCAGTGAGCTGTGGTGTAAGATCTCTGTCTAGCTTCTGATCACCTGTGCTTTTGCAAGGATCTGGTGCAGTGAAGCAGTGTGAGAGAGTAAGAGCCTTGTCTTGCTTGGAGTGGTGTGAGGTGAGTCTCGCTGTGCTCCTGGTGCAGTGAAACAGTGGGGGTGTTCTTATGCGCAAGTGAAGGAACCTTGCACGGCTCACGGGCACAGCTTACACACGAGCACTGTGAGGCCGCTGAAGTTCCATACACCCCTGTAAGCCTGGAAACGATATTAAATAGGAAAGATTCAGTTAAACAAAAATGGTGGATTGTAGACAACTGAGTCGAATGAAGTGTGCCTGGGAGGACTGTTCATTGTAAAAAAAAAAAAAGAAACAAAAACTAGAACAAGCCGTGAGCGTGCACTCTCCCGAACTTCCGGTCTCGGGATGTGCACGCTCACGGCAGTCGTGGGGCGGGACTTCCGTCTTTTGGAGAAGCCCACGCCCACTCTCACAAAGTGGATGGCAGCAGAAGTCAGGAGAGGCGGCTGAGGCGGTAAGTGGGGCTTGGGGGGCTTGGCACCTGTGCGTCAGTGTGTGTGTATGCAGTGTGTGTGTGTGTGCGCGTGTGACTGGAGAGGCATGGCTGACCCTGGCAATCGGCTTCTGGAGATGTGCACGGCTCGGGGGGCGGGGCATGCGCGTCCACGCTGTTAAATCGCCGCGTGCCCCTGCCAACGTCCCTTGAGAGCCGACTTAATCACAATAGGTCTCGAGCGAGACCTAAAAAACGACAGAACTTTGGCTTTTGCTTTGTGCTTTATTGTAAAGCGGTTCCCAAGGCAAGCGCGGAGATACCCCTTCGGGGGTCGATTCTGGCGCTAAGAAACATAATAATAATAATAATATTAAGTAACTTTCTGGCTAATAAAAATTAGGTCAGCAAGCAATTTGCTTCAAAACTATTTTAGAAAGCAAGGTCCTCATTGACTCCAAAACTGAATAAAGAGCATCTTCACAGGTGTATTGAAACAAAGATGCACTTGCCTTTTTTAGAAGGTTTGTAAAATAAGAAACACCAGTGGGTGAATGCCAAACTGAATGATGGTTAAGGCGTAGGATCATTAATATCCATAAAACAGTGCTTAATTAGCGCCATAATTTGCAGGTGGTAGGCACCTACACTCATTTTTGTGGATTGGGACTCATTTTTTATCATCGGAATTTGAGCCACAGAAGGAGAGAAAAAGGCAGAAAACATAGGAAGAGGGAAAGAAAACCCAGGGAGAAAGCAGGGATGAAAAAAATCAGCAAGATAAGAAACAAGAAGTGTAGGGGGATGAATGAAAAAGTCATAAATTGGGATCAGTTCAAACCTACACAGCCGAGCCCGGAATTTGTTAACATTCGCCTCCTCAAATTTTTTTTGGGGCCTTGCATTTTTTAAAAACAAATAAAGCAATGGAACCTGTCAATGCTCGATTTGTTAGCCCTCTTCGCAGAAATGTCATCATTAGCGCCAGAGCGGCTTTGCTGAGTTGCCGGGATTACTGATACTGACTTTAGTTCTAGAAGGGGCAGTCCACCATTGTTCTTAATGTCCTTAAGGAATCATATTATCTAGATTTCTCCAAACAAGAACTGTATATTGAATCACATTGTGATTTTTGTATAGTGCTCACTACGTCTCTGTGGGGCACTAAAGCACTGGCACGCGTGGGCAGCATACTACATCATTTAGGGAGTGTGATGAAAGGGGTTGTTCTTGTTTTGATCCTATGTGAGAAAATCTTCCATATCATGGGTTATCTTTTTATGGAATGTAGTGCTACGTATAGTGGATTGTGCAAATGTTCTACTTATTACTGTACTTCCAGGGCATCTTCATAGACTGGTTGTTAACATTTGTAGAACGTGGTACTGCTTTGGAGCAATCTCTTATGCTGAATATTCTGACAACAACATGAACCCAATTTTAGCGCCATGATATCCTTTCAGGATGAATGTCAGCGCTTTATAAGTACTTTTACCATTACCATTACCAACCCAATGTTTTGGACAACAGATCTGTCGAAATGAGCCATGAAACAAACATCGTTCCAATTTGTGAACCTAAGCACAGGATCCAAACACTAAAATTATTTTTTTGAATATCACTTTAGAGTCTTGAAACTTTATCCATACTTTTCCGTTTAATAGTGCTCTAATGATGAATTTTATATTCAAGTGATATGTCTACATCACTTGAAAATAAACTTGCTGTAAACTTGACAGAATGTTCCTATGTATTGTGTTTATATGTATATGATTATGATTGAGTCATATTATGACAGACTCAAGGCCTTATTTAGTGTTTTGTGGATGGGTTTCTCGGTAAAAGCATGAAGGGGAGCCCATCTGTCGGGTTACAAGTGCCACAGGCTATAGTACACTTGCAATAAAGAAGACAGGACATCTGTCCCCATAGTGATAGAGAATCCCGTTGGATAACCCTCTAAATAAAGCCCTCATTCTTTACACCAACTTCCATGAAATAAACTATGGAAACTTAACAAAGTTAACCCAAAGAGTCAGGGAGGCTTTCTGTGGGGGGTCCAACGTCACCTCCTAAGCCTAGTTTAGGATCCTGTCAGTAGAAAACATGCCCAGGCTCTGCTTTGACTCTGCTAGGTGGATGCTAAAATGTCAATAACTGCAAAAAAGCCTGACAGAGGAAGAATGCCTGTTACCCCTTTTAGAAATGCAATCAAATACATGATCGCCAAACATACTATTCTGGTCAGCCAGCCCTTACTAATGTATAAAACGATCCACAGTGTGTTTATCAGAAATGGTGAAGGGAAAAGGATTGAGGAATTTTTGGAGTCCTTTCCCCTTTGACCCCTCCTCCCAGCTATTATAAAAAAATGACAAAAGGTGTTAGTGATAGCCCATTACATAGTGGCTACTGACTCTAATTTCCACCTAAAATAAAGCACTTTTATCAGACTGCCCCCCTCCCTCCCCTACCCCGAGATCATTGCAGGCCCCCACAGGGGACCTGTCCCCCAGTTTGAAGATCTCTGGCATAGTGTTATGCATTAATTTCAATCTGTACGAGCACAAGTATTCCGAATGCAATATTTTCACATGTAGAAATACCGATCAGTAAGTTTGCATGAGGAGAAATCTCCTATGGAAACACAAACTGATTTATAGTGCGCAAATTTTGCATATGGAAAATCCGTTTACCACATCTAGAAGTAGCTAGAAATGCTTATGAACCGGAGAAAATACGACATAAAAACTCCTCCAGCTCAGAGCAGGTAATAATTCTTTGAAACCAAGACCACATTGGAGTATCAATGTATTAAACATCTAAAAATACTGAGATGCTATTTAAAATGATATTTAACATCCCCTGTGACAGAGAAAATACAGTTTTGTGAACTTATAAAATATGCACATATACAATGAAAAAACATCGACACCTCTCAGTGTTTCCTTACCATACATTTTTTAAAAATATTAATAAATATAAAATGTTTAAGAAATGTGTTAATATAAAACTCAAAATTCAAATGGCGTTTTGTTAGTAATCAACGTTTACTCCGCATCTTTTTTTCCGCGGACTTTGAGCCCGCATACCATTACTCCGCGAGGTCTTTGACCTTGCATACCATCACTCCGCATTTTTTCACAACGCGTGTGCATTTACCACGCATGCCTTTGCAACGAATTACGTTGTAAAGGCATGTATGGTAAATGCACACACGTTGTGAAAAAAACCAGACTTCATGAAGATGGAACCAGGAGGAGTGTGAAACCACAACGAGAGAGGGGTAAGGGGGTTTGGGTTCTTTTTTTAGGGGTGGGGGGTTGTGCTGGGGTAGTGATTGTGTAGTGTAGTGTAGTGTTTGTGTAGTGTAGTGTTGTGGTGGTTGTGTAGTGTAGAGCCGTGCTGGGGGTAGTGTTATAGGGTTTAGGGTAGTGTTGTAGTGTTTGTGTAGTGTAGGGTCATGCTGGGGGTAGTGTTTTAGGGTATAGGGTAGTGTTGTGGTGTTTGTGTAGTGTAGGGTCATGCAGGGGTAGTGTTTTAGGGTTTAGGGTAGTGATGTAGTGTTTGTGTAGTGTAGGGTCATGCCGGGGGTAGTGTGTTAGGGGTTAGGGTAGTGTTGTAGTGTTTGTGTAATGTAGGGTAGTGTTTTAGGGTTTAGGGTAGTGGTTGTATAGTGTAGGGTAGTGATGTGGTGTTTGTGTAGTGTAGGGTCGTGTAGGGGTAGTGTATTAAGGTAGTGTTCTAGTGTTTGTGTAGGGAAGAAAAGTGGTTTATGGTAGTGTTGGAGGGTTTTGCTGGGTAGTGTTATTGTAGGAAAAGGACTGTGTGTCGAGGGAGGGTTGTGCAGGGGTACTACATTAGGGTGTAGGGTAGGGTAGGGTAGGGTACTCACACTTACCTTTAAAACTTTTACAATGAGTATACCTTTAACATGCATGCCTTTGCGTTGTAATGTCATGCGTGGTAAGGGCATAGTCGTTGTAAACTTTGCGTTGTGATAATTTGCGGGGTGTTTGTCTTTGCGGAATAATAATTGTGGAGTGATGGTATGCGGGGTATTTGTTTGCGGAAATATGTCACATATTCGCTTAAAATATAAGGATAATGAAATTAGTAATTAAATTAAAGGAACAAACTGCAGACATAAAAGTACATCATCAAAAATGCGAAATTGCGATCAGTAATGTAACATTTATCAATTAAAAAGGAGATACATACAGATTTAAATATGTTAGACTTTTCTGTACGTGAATAGAATTATAAATATGCAACAGCCACAAAGAAAATTGCAACCATTTCACAATCACATCCTCTGTATATTCAACTGTAAAGGAAAGGAAAACCATGTACCCCTAAGTTATCACTAAATAACTAATTCAATAAATGGTTTGTAATATAATAACAACAAATCATATAAAAAAATTAAATTCTAAGGGGCATATTTATCAAACTTTCATGTAGCGCAGCAAGCCACCTCGCTGCACTGTGTGAAAGGGAAAGTTCAGGAATGCACCCAATTTAACACTATACAGTGTATTCCTGTCCTATCCTTGCGCTGGCGCACAAGCTACTGCCTAACACCGGTGCAGGCACCCTTGCGCTGTGGTGCAATGCAGACAGTATTCCTTTTGTGCAGGAAGGGGCACCTTCCGGCACAAAACAATCCTTTGAAGCAGCACAAGTAGAAAAAGGAAAAACAAGGAGAAATAATGTTAATTCTCCTTGTTACGCCTCACCTGGGAAGGCCTAGCATTTTGACACATTTCCAAGTCTGCCAGCAATGGTAAATATGGGAATGCGCCAAAATGAATGGGTGGATGTGTGGGAGCACCCACTCCCCACCCATGTAACGCCTCCTAAGGGCAGAGTAACGCAATGCCATGATTTGCGCTGCGTTGCGGCACTGTAGATTTATCAAGCCACCCAGGGACACACAAGAGGCCATGCATGGCTTTATAAATCTTACTAAGTAGCTGTGTCACCCTTGCGCCCCATTCCATGGCGCCAGGGCAACGCAACTGCTTAATAAATATGCCCGATTTTTATTTGCCTGGGTGTTAGCTTACTGTTGCATTTGCTCACTATGCATGGACCTCCTGAGGGCTGATGGGGGAAACCTGTTGTGAGGAGTGTGAGGGTGATGAGGTAGAAGGGGGAGGTGACTGGCTGGTTGACCCACATGTTTTTTCAACAAAAGCCATCTGTATGAATGTTATCCTATTTTTCTTCAAAGCAAGGGTGTGTGGTTCAGTTGCATACAACATTGGTATATAACCGTGAGCAATACGTCTTGTGAATTCTTTTATTTGATGGGTGTTGGACCTGGCAGCTCTTCTGTTGGCCCTATCTTTTGTCACCCGCAGGACACAGTGCTTCTGTAATAAACGAAAGCCATGACACACCTGTATTCGGTGTCTAAGTGCGGAACAAGCTTCAGCCCGTTGAAGTTTTACAAGTTCAGGGTAGTTATGGTTCATTTCCATAATTGCATTTGTGGATAGACCTGATTGTTCATGCATTTTTAAAAGTACCACCTCGACTGTTTCTATTCTTCTTCTAATTTCAACTATAAAATCTAAATTGATATTTGAAGTTAGGGGCTGTGCTGGGGGTGATGCAGATATGACTATGTCCCCTTCGTCATCTGAGGTCCAGGCCTCAGTTTCAATATTACAAGCATCCAGGGCCGGACTGGTAACCAAAACCGGCCCTGGCAAAGTCCTCAGCAGGCCCCCCGGGGAGTTTGAGGGGGGCCGTGCTGTGCGCCAGGGCCATTTTTGGCTAATTTTGTTAAAGGGGGCGATATGGCAGCTATGCTGCAAAAACAGCCCCTTAACAAAAGAAGCCCCCAGGTGCCCAAAACCTGCCCCCACCCAGGCGGACCACCAGGGAAATGCCCGGAGGCCGGTACGGCCAGTCCGGCCCTGCAAGCATCCATGGGATCCTCAGGTTCCTGTTTTTCAACAACTGCTTTTGTTCATTGTCAGGTTGTTCTGTGATTGAGTGTTCTCCACACACATGATGGCATTAGAGAGAGGAGTTGTGGCTATTGGCACAGGTACTCAGGTTGTGTACTTTACGCATCAATGCCAATTCTTGGTGAGGTCTTAGTTGGTGTCACGTTACTCGTTGCCACAGTGGAGGAGGGTGTGGTGCTACTACTGCAGGTACTAGCAATAATACTTATAGTCCTTTTGGAGAATTGTCTTGTTCTGCTTCTCAACCTTCCTGTAGGTGGTTATTTATTGGTAATTCTGTGCTGGTGCCAGCTTAAAATGATTATGATTACATACAATCAGTATTCAAACTCAGTTCGTCAAATAGAACTGTTTAACATCCTTTTTTTTTTAAAGCATACCACTCTACGACATTTTTCTTCTATTCAAACATTCCCATGGGTCTTGGATACACATCACAGTACTCGTTTGATATGACTTTAAGTCATCTATTTTAAAAAGTTGAGATGTTGTAGATGCTATTTCAATATTGTTTTATATGGTGTTCAAGCGGCAAATACAAAGGTACGTACATTTAGGCTATCAATTTAGAAAATATTGTATTACATGACACGCCGGATCAAACATGTCTCACCCTATGCTTCCATTTCTTCATCCTTGTAGCTCTCTGAAGTGCTCTTCGTCTTTGCTGTGTGAATAATTGGCTGTGATATTTACTCCAGTGGTTTTATGTTTATATATCAGCTCCATTACACGATGCTTAAGTTCTTAACAACACCTTTTTACAGCTGTTAACTATTCATGGATAAGAAGAAATCATGTTAACTTTATTAGCAATAGCCTACCATACTGTTGCCCTTTGTAGCATACATGTTTTATGTAAAAATGTGCCCAAAATGATTGGTTCTTCGTTCACCATCCTCAACATGTAGCAGGAGTTCCCTTTCAATAAACGTGCTTTTTAAAAAATTCGGCAGGAGGTCATGTTATTAATTTATAGTGATTTTAAGTCAAGGTGGCACACGAGATGGAGTGAAGTGGACTGTAAAATCCAAAATGGCTGCTGGTTCTTTTACAGGAGGCAGATTTAGATTTTTCTCAGAAAGAACATTTCTGCTGAAAGGGCGGAGTTCCTCCCTACCAAATTACTGTGGAACTCACGGCCGATGGACCTTTATTGCCTGCTGAGAAGTGTAGAGGGGAGAAAAAATCATTTAAACAGGACCACCATTTATAAGAACTATGACTCTGAAGAATCACAGACTCTGGATTCCAAGTTAGTGGGTTTATTACGAAGCCAAAAACAACTGGATGTACAAGCAACTCATCACGAGGTTGTAGAAGCATATGGGAACTTATACAAATCCAATAACTTCATGCAATGGATCACAAACAGAATGACAATCTCCAGAAGCAGAACACAGGCAAGGATTACCCCACTTCCAGTTCCTTCTTCATCTGTGATGAATGAATAAAAGGCATTAGTCTGTCCCTACACATTTCCCAGGCAAGGTCAGGAAAAAGGTGTCAGCGTGTGAAGACTTCATAAGAATACACTTACGTTGTATGGATCAAGTAGCCAAAGCTACTGAGCTCGTCTAAGATGCTCATTCTCGCTCCTTCGAGCTCCTCATCTCTTCTTCCTGACTTCACCTCGGGACACTATCCCTAATACAAAACACAAAAACATAGAACACACTCACAGATCACCTCATCTCACTGGACACTTCCCATAGGTGATTTTCCACCCGGTGTCGGTGCTCCCAGCTCCTGGTTCGATTACCTTGATTTCCAGGCCTCCCTCAATGAGAAAGAACGCCGGCTCCCAATTATCAGCTCACCTCGCCAAAATACATCACAGCCTCCAGAGCCTAATTCTCCTAAACAAAAGATGTTATTCTAACTGACAAAGATGACTTTCTCCACCTGCAACAGAAATGTTAGAACAGAACAAATTCAACATGCAAATGAAATTTCTAGCAGCCCTGTTCCTGAGCCTGCAGAGAAAATACAATTCAGGCCTACAGAAATCGGCCAACATAAGAGTGAAACGCATAGGCCTTTCAAATTCACACATTAAGTGAACATTTCAATTAGGCCTTCCTACATAATTGCATGGCAGAGGCACATCAAATTCATGTTAACTGCAAGCAACTTATGAAATCCTACATGTTAAGTGCAATTTAGTCATGTCTGTGCAACTTTAAAATGGTGCACGTTTAAATCATACACATTATGTCACATATAAGCAATTTTCCTTAGGCAAGTGACATCAAATACTATGAATTACAATATTATAACATGAATGCCACATAGTCTCTTTGCATGGCACAACACTTTTCCTACCAGTCACACTTTCACATGTTATTACTGAACACTTTCTAATGGTCCAACGTTAATACATTATAGGAATATATGCAGGTGCGGACTATCCGTAATTATGATGCACCCCTACAAATTACAGAGCACCATCGCGCTCCATCACTGCTTAATAGATCTATTGTGAAGCTTTGTACCATTATAAGAAAACACCAACTTTCAAAATCCACTGGCAGTAAAGATGGCTGAAAGAAATTGTGTACTTCCTGTTCTTCTAAGTCACTCTATGCTTTCACACTGTATTTTGCACGTGACAGTTTATACCAGCTGGTAAATCTTCAAGTGGATTCCTTGACCGATAAATTCGCATGTGGGTCCCAGGAGCAAAATCGAACATGCTGGGCCTGAACAAAACTGTTAGTCTGGGAAGTGTAGTCGAAGTTACAGTGTGCTAATGGTATCTCTGGGTGTGGAATTATTGCACCCATGTTAGATACCGTGTAACTTGTAATGAGGGCCCTATTTGGGAGGATGGCTCAGTCCCATGAAGTTTCACCACTGAGGCATTCTGTGACTGGACGTCAGGAGTCAATATACTGGCAAGACAGGCTCAGCCTTCCATCCTTCCGAGATGGGCAAATGCAGTGACATAAACTGAGTAATGGTAATATCTGTTCATTACAGTGCATAGAAAGGGAAGAAATGCAGTACCAAGCACTAAATGGAAAAAATAAGAGATTATTATTAGAAGTGATGGAGGAATCTTCTGTTCTGCAACAGCCGCAAAACCGCTCCTTGCCTTACATGACCTGTGCACACATAATCAGATGGTCAAAGTGAAAGGCAGAAATAACTTATTCCACTACTTATGACACTTTCCCAGGGTCCCTCTTAAATTCGGTTTACTACACTATCAGTGAACTAAATCTGTGAATGGGCATCCTAATATTTTTTTGTCAAATACGCGTTTGTTTGTTGCTGCTTTATAAAGCGCGAACTCGACTCAAAGGTATTGGTGCGCTTTACATTTACACCAGTTACATTACACAAAGACGCATGCATTTTTGGTAGGCACGTGGAGATTAAGTGATTCGCCCAGAATCACAGGAGGTTAATGTTATAAACAGAAGTCCATGAGCCGGGAATATAATTAGGTCATCTTTATTCAAGTTAAGTTGCTGATCAAGTTACCAAGATGGAAAGGTAAAACCCCACCAGGAGTGACCTCCTGGGCACTCAGCCTGCCTGCGCCAACTGCCAGTTGACACACAGGCTGAGCCCCCAACATTCCATGATGTCACTGAGGATTCTGGCAGTGACACCATGTGAGGCACAGGTAAAGGAGACATAGATAAATATAACACATCTCCTTTCTTTAGGGAAATTATAAAAGAGCAATTAGAATAAGCAACATCAACATAAGTGTACACATCAACATCAGTGCACACCATACTTTGAAAATAAAGCATTTATAATGAAAAGGAGATATTAACATAAGATTCACAGATAATTAGTCCCATCCCCTTCCCTTGGGAAACTCAACACAACACAACCACCATGAAGACTAATTCGGTTTCTTCTCCTTCACCACACCTGTAACAGGGTATGAACCACCCTGTGAACTAAAACCGGAGTACATTCTGCTCCTCCAACAAAAACATAACAGAATACGCACTTAACACAGACATCACCCACACAACAAAATATCCCACACACTATCACGCCCACGCATCACACACTCAACCCAGAAACCAAACAAACCGACTGGCCAGGTCAGTAAGTGGCAAAAAGGCCCAAACTCATGGCGTAACAGTACAACACCCAAAAATTGGAGCACTCTTCACTCCGTAACAGGGTACACATGACCCCGTGAACCACACCCGGGACAACCATCGCCCACAACCAAACGTGTAACAGGGTACACATCACCCTGTGAACCAAAGATTGGAGCACTCTTCGCTCCGTAACAGGGTACACATGACCCTGTGAACTGTCACTGGGACCACCATGACCCATAACCAAACATTTAACAGGGTACACCATACTTTTGAAACAAACACAACACCCTGTGAACTGAAAATCGGAGCATTTAGCTTCCACACCAACTACAAAAGGGCACGCACCACCCTAGTGCTGGCACACATAGCTTCCATACTTGGGACAAGATACTACAAGATACTTGGGACACTGAGCTCCCACAACCTTACAGCCATAAGAGTAGACCAAAACTGAGGCATGCACTACCACACAGAAACTAAATATACGCAAGGCTTACAACCCTTAGAAACAGAACTAGGGCAAATTGACGATATAAAATGCAAATCTCTCCCTAAAAGCAGGTCGCAACTTCCACCATCACCCTCCCTTTACAACTTAGTCACAGTAAAATTGTACAAAAAAAAACAAAGCTCCGGTGAACGATTTTTCACCCGAGGTCCTCACCACACCGAGTGCTTGGAGAAGTTCACTGCCGAAGAATTTACTACTGGGGTGTATGTTCGATACAGTCTTGAAATCTGTACGGTGTAAAGTTCACAGGAGTATTCCGACGCTCGGTAAATATCCTTACACGCCTGGCAGTCAATGCGTGTGGCAGACAATGCGCACTCCACGGAAGCAGACAAAATGGCAGCACGCAAGACACGCTGCACCGGGTGGCTCTCGGCACGCCAGTGCCGGCAAACGTGTGTATGCAGCCACGCACAGAGAAGACGAAACGTCACAGAAGGCCGACCAGCTGTCCGGCTGAAGCTTGTGAACGGGTGATGGTGTGTTCCAGCCGGTGTTTGGCTCATGGACTTCTGTTTATAACAGTTAAGTCGACGCTGAGTCTCGAACCTTGTTCCCTAGTGGTAAAATAGTCAGCTCTGGCCGTTTTGCCACAGCCCCTCTTTTACAGTGGTGTTGTTTGTACGTGCAGGGTCATGAGCACAGAGGCTGTTTCTTCTCTTGGGCTGGGGACGTTGCCCCTCTGTCCGCTATGAGCTGCTCAGGAAAAAATAAAATGACAATGAAAAGATTTCAATCCCATTTTATTGTTCCAATGTGTGCACTTGCAGCAGCCCCGAGCCCAGAGACATGAGAGGCGTATCTTCTGCTGTCATTTGGCAGCAGAGTACAAGAGCAGTGGCTGGTTGGATGCTCCAAAGTGCGCATTACACTTTGTCCGGCTGTCTTGCTCCTCCCAATGTGACACGCGCACTTTGAAGCTCCACCTCGTTGTCTTAGACGGCTGAGTGGAGACCGAACATTGGTCTACAGGGCCTGAAGGAGCGTCCAGCCAGCCAGCTCCATCCTATCCTGGCGCTGCTCTCACACAGCGGCACCAGGACTGGTTAAGTAGGCTGCGTACATGCTGGAGCAAGAAAAAGTCCAGGACCGTCGTGGACGTTCAGCCAGGTAAGTGACTTTTATTTATTTATTTATATGTAGTTTGTTTTCTGTCCCATTCTTTACTGTTCTTATTCCAGAGCCACGTTATGCATCATATATGTGTTTTTTCTATTTTCACACCAGGCGGTTTGCCCGCCCCACTACTACCCATAGCAGGCAATCACCACTGCTGAGCAGTGTCTGACATGATAGAAATTGTCACAACCAAGGGATTCTGATTTCCCTCCACCACTGAAGTACTTCCGATATTCTTGGAGCTGTCTTCTGCTCATAGCGAATAAAACTCTTCCGGTATTCTAGGAATCAGCCACTGCCAATAATATGTCATCTTTGAAGGATGTGAGAATGGTTTTCGTGTCTTTCTACGGCTGAGTGGAGACCGACCATTGGTATACAGGGCGTGAAGGAGCGTCCAGCCAGCCAGCTCCATCCTATCCTGGCGCTGCTCTCACACAGAGGCGCCAGGACTGGTTAAGTTGGCTGCCTACATGCTGGAGCAAAAAAAAAGTCCAGGACCGGCGAGGAAGTTCAGCCAGGTAAGTGACTTTTTTAAAATGTATTTATATGTAGTTTGTTTTCTGTCCCATTATTTACTGTTCTTATTCCAGGGCCACGTTATGCATCATATATGTGTTTTTTCAATTTTCACACCAGGCGGTTTGCCCGCCCCACTACTACCCATAGCAGGCAGTCGCCACTGCTGAGCAGTGACTGACATGATAGAAATTGTCAAAACCAAGGGATTCTGATTTCCCTCCACCACTGAAGTACTTCCGATATTCTTGGAGCTGTCCTCTTCTCATAGCGAATAAAACACTTCCGGTATTCTAGGAGACGGCCACTGCCAATATGTCGTCTTTGAAGGATGTGAGAATGGTTTTCGTGTCATTCTACGGCCCACGCATCCAGGCCCAATTATTTTTGACAGCGCAGGATGGATGGCTTCTATTCATTTCGACAAAAATGTTTTTACGTGTTTATCTCGAGTATGACGGAAATGCTGTCGAAGTAATAGCATTTAGCCCGGGAAGTGGTTTCCAAAAATGACGCACACTGAAGATCTTCTGATGTGGAGAAGACCTTTCATGGCCTCTCTGAGCTTAGAAGAGAACAATACTTCGAAAAATGGGTAGAATCTGATTTTGATGCTTTGTATCGAGTGGGATTTTATGTTGTTTTGTAGTTGTTTAGAATGTATTTTTTGTTTTGCGTAGCTTCATGCCCTTCAGTGTAGTTGTGCTAAATATTGGTTTTGTTTGTTTTGTTTACTTCTGTTCAATCTACATGAAGTTGTATGTCAGTCTATGGGGTTTTGTGATGTTTTGCCATGAGGTTTGCATTGTTTTGCGTCGTTGGACTTTGTAGAGATGTATTATGATTTGTGTGATTATCTGTAGTTATGTGACTATGTGTTGCTTTTTATTTTCTGTACCTTTAGATAGATGTTACGTTTGTATAAGGTTGAACGTGTTTGTCTGTTATTTTGCCTACTTGCTTGATGCGTAAATTTGCGTTCCTGAATTTTTCATTTATTAGAATATTTTCTGTAGTTATAGTTTCGTACTTGTGCATTTTTGTGTACTATTACAAACTCATGGGCCTCTGTATGTCACTTTGTAGTAGTTGCGCTGCCTTCATGTGACATGAGTGCAGAGCTGCATTGAACTGTGTGGCAGCTTCTTACCAAAGTATTGCCATGGCCTCAGGAATCTACAGATCTATGCAAGTAATATAATACTGAACGACAGTTCACGAGGTTTGTACAAATTAAAACAGCACTGCGGCAAAGCTGTGGTGGACGCCCCTGTTTTCTCAGGGTTCATCAGCCTAGGCAAGCCATGCAACAAGTGGGTGAAATTGTGAGCAAGCTGCAAAAAGTGTGTAAATTGTGCTGAGTGATTTTGACAGTGCTGTTAGTTGTACCTATGTGCAGTTTTTTAATTTATCTTTAGCATAGTGATAATAATTGTAGTTATTTTTTAAAAAAAGTGATAAAGTGGGGGTGTGGCCAAGGCGGCCAAGATGGCGGTCGTGCCTTAGTGTAGCTCCTGTCGCCCAAATGCGATCTCTCTCCTTCCTGCCTGACAGCTGCTGTCCCTCAGGAAATCGGGACAGGGAGGCTTCCTGCAGTGACCCCCTGCATCGCCGGACTTGTTCTGTGCCCCATGAGGTGCCTCCCAGCTGGCCATCTCCTGGTTGCGGCCTGTTGTGTGTGGGACCGGGGCGGAGCGGCTCTCCGTTGTGGGTGACCCGCGTGGTTGGAGCCACCTGCTCACTTATGTTGGACGTTAGATCGGGAGCGGGTTCCCCCCCACCTCACGGAGGATAGCAAAGATTGGAACACCGGTCATGGACCCTGCTTGGTGACGAGGCCGCCCCTTCAGATTGTGATGCAGCTCTAGGGCTGAGGCGGCCTATTGCTGGGCCACTCCACCTGGGCTGGGGCGGCGCCTGCTGCGGGAGATCTGCCTTGCTGGTGTTGCCTAGTGCCGTGGGTGGCCCCACGCCTGTAGAAGGCCAAGCATCGCCGGACCGATCGGGGCCTGCTGCCTAGCCTGCACCCCCTGGCCCATAACAGCAGACTTCCAGGGCGCTGTCCTGGCGGCGACATGTGCGGTCCCCCGGCCCACTGTCCGGGGGTGAGATGACAGGCGGTGTGAGTGGCGGCGCACTCCTGGAGCCGGTGCTGAGGAGTGGGCGGTGCCTACCCGGATGGATCTGTCGAGTGCAGCGTTGGCCTGTCGACTGGGCCTACCTGCTGCGCCCGCCCTGACAACCGAATTGGGATGATGCTGAAGGACTTGTGGTGTGGCCAAAGATCATTTGCTGAAGTGAAACAAAAGCTCTGGGCAATCAATCTGCATTACCTCCTCCTCTTCCCTGCTTGACTAAAAGTCATCCTCCAGTCTAATACCCTCTTTTTCGATACTCCAGACCAGGCTTGGGAGTGGGCGACAGTGTGGCTGCTGCTACGGTGGCCTGCTCCTGGGCGATTCCGCTATGGGTGCTCTGTGGAGCATGCTCTGGCACAGTCTCGTCAGTGGAGGGGAAATCGTTCCCGCTCCCAGAGGTCCTGGGCTGGATGGGACTCAGCTGAGGAGGATCCAAGCCAGGCCCTTGGGGAGGATGCCTCGCCCCTGCACTCACTGACACTCCCATGATTTTCCGGTCCACAGAGAATTCCCTGGATGCCTCCTCCCAGCTTTCTATACCACCTTGACTGGTTGGCTCTGTATCCCTCAAGATCACCTTTTCCTGCTCCCAAAGGGTGACTGAACGTAACTGCACATGGGGCAGATGGTCCTACGTTTTTCTACTTCGAACCCGGGTGGGCCAGTCCTTCCTGATGGTCCGGAAAGTTGTCGCCCTGGGTGCTTCCTTGTAACTGTTTCTGTTTTTATTTACATTGCTTTATGCTGTCAGGCACTATATCCTTCTCAATGGGTGCATTGTAGCTACAGATGTTCCCTGACTTAACTTGTGGGTAGTTAGTCAAGGGCATCAGATGCTTCCCGTGGTGATGTGTAGGTTGGGGGGTGTTGGGGGTGGGTGTTTTCAAATGTTTCTATTATGTTTTTCCTTTTTAGGTTCGTATCAGCAGACACAACCCTCACCACTCTCGAATCGGCATGGTCTCACACAGTGTGTCCTCAGACGACCCGATTAGATCTTGTTTACTGGCATAGGTCACCTCTTACTTCCCAGGAACCCCATGACCCACTCCAAGTTAACAGTTTTCTCTTGGAAAGTCAACAGCCTCCTGGACCGTATCAAGTACTAGGCTGTACTACGGTACATCTGGCGGTCGTTCTCCTGCAGGAGACCCACGTGTTGGGCACTCGCTGTACGTTCCTGAGAAATTTTGGCTATGACAAGGTTTATCCCTCTCGTATTGCTCGGAGCCCTGCCCCGCCCCCAAACAATGGACCCAGTAAATTTAAGTAAAATAATATTAACGTTTAGTTATTATAATTTTATTTTTCCATTTAAATTAATTACTCAGAGCAGTGGGGTGACGCTTCACCGCCTTAGCGAAGGAGCCGCCACTGCTCACCGGGTCACGATGGTTGGAGGTGACTTTAATGCAGTCCCAGATCCGTATCTCAGCCTGTCTCTCCTCTTGGGTGGATTCCATCAGTCTCTGCGACACTTGGCGCTCTTGGCACACAGCTTTATGAGCCTACAACCATTGTTCAGCGGCCCATGCCATGAACTCCCACATAGACTTGCTGTAGTTACCTGCGGCGGACCTGCTCTTGACCCAGTCGGTACACATTCTTCCACTCGGTATTTCAGACCCAGCTCCCTTTCTGTTGTCCTGGGAGCTACAGGCTGGTGGTCTGCACCCTGCTTGGAGATTTACTGCCTTCAGTATCATATGTGGCGATGCTGTGGGCCACACACGCCTCCAATGTAAGTCCTGCAACTTTACTACAGCTAGCCCTCGCCGTACTCGACAGAAACGAGACTCGCCTAAACCTTCCCCCCTCACGATCCTTCAACTCAATGTCAGGTCTCTCACCAAACATCACCTTGAGGTTAACTCTCTCATACTTGACGAGAACCCTGACATCCTCTTCCTCTGTGAAACTTGGCTACGTGATGGCACGTCTGCCATACCCAACCTCACGCTTCCAGACGAATACCATATGTCGACTTTAAATCGAGATGCGATAGGTGGTGGCATTGCTGTAATTTACAAAAAGCAATTTTCTTGCTCATTCACCAAGGAAGATCTCCCCGGCTGTGAATGTGCCCGCTTTAAAATTACAACTAGCCCACACTTTGCTTTGTCAGGCCTTTACATCTACCGCCCACCTGGACCTGCCTCTAGATTTATCGAAGCTCGCCTCGAGGCAGCAAACGCTCTAGTGACTAAATCTGCCAACTTCACCATATTAGGTGACCTCAACCTTCATTTTGATCTGTCTAGCGATTCCACTATTAAAATTTTTCTTGCAGATCTTTCTGCCTTACAACTTAATTCCCTAATTCAGGCCCCAACTCATTAAGCCGGACATACTTTAGATATGGTTTTTACCAACATCCAGGAGGTCAAAACAGAGATGCCTGTACCAATGGGATGGACGGACCACTATCTCATTAAACTGACTATATTAGTCAATGGTTTAGCGCATAAAACCAAACCAACTCGCCGCCTTAAAAGATCTTGGCACAAACTATCCACCAGTGACCTTCACGTCACCCTTGGTGAATTCCATCGAGAGGCCAACCAGGACATTAATATGACCTATGGCGCCTTCAACGATTGGATTACTGGAGGACTAGACGCTCTTATTCCAGCTAAATGGACTAAGGGGCGCACCTCACCCTCCAATCCATGGTACAATGACACCCTTAAATCCATGCGCAAGGACTGTAAAAAAGCCGAGCGTCTCTGGAGAAGGGAATACAACAATGGGGACAAAATCAACTATATATCAAAACTAAAATTGTACCATAAAGCTATCCACGCTGCACGCGCCGCTTTCTACGCAGACAAAATCAACTCATGTCCTAACCCTGACAAAATAGTTTTCAAACTGGTCCAAGAACTTCAAAGCAGTAGGTCTCCTTCCCCCAGCATTTCGTCCGCGCAACAATGTGAGGACCTCGCCACATACTTTATAGAGAAAGTTCAAAATATTTACAGATCATTCCCTCAGCACTCCCCCAATCCTATCAACCTCACCAATCCCACCTCTAATTGTACCCTCATGACTCACATCCCAGAAATATCTTATGACGACCTTACTAAACTGTGCAGGAAAGTTAAAACAGGCTCCCCTGCAGATCCTATGAGCCCTACTCATTTCATGGACTCACTCAACTTCTTTTTGCCTTCCATAGCCGCCATACTCAATCTTTCCTTCTCCTCAGCTAGTGTCCCGACAGCCTGGAAACAGGCGTGGGTCTCACCCATCATCAAAAAACCCACTCTAGATCCATCTAAGCCGGAAAATTTCCGACACATATCTCTGCTCCCATGGCTGTCCAAACTTGCAGAGGCCCATGTGAATAGTGTCCTGTCCCAACACATGGACCAGAACAACATCCTGGACCCATCTCAAAATGGGTTCAGACCGGGCCACAGCACGGAGTCTGCCCTCCTGGCTACATCCGAACACCTCCGGACGATCTTAGATTCCGGTCAAAGTGCTGCGCTGATTCTCCTTGATCTCAGCGCGGCCTTTGACACGGTATCCCACGACATCCTTCTTAATCGTCTAGAGACGGTTGGAGTTTCCGGCCTTGCTCTGACATGGTTCTGCTCCTTTCTCAAGGACAGATCCTTCTGTGTGTCAGCCCCTCCATTCTTATCCAAACCCCATCCCATCGCACAGGGAGTTCCACAGGGCTCTGCACTGAGCCCCTCCCTTTTCAACCTTTACATGCAGCCACTTGCTGCAGTGGCCAAAGAGTGGGGCCTGACGCTGGTGTTGTACGCCGACGACACACAGCTGACCATCACTCTCACGAAAGGCCCTTCCATCTTGGCCTCTAGATTCAGGGATGGACTTGCGGCAGTGGCCCAATGGATGACGGATAACTACTTACAGCTCAAAGCGGGAAAAACGGAAGTGCTGCTCCTTGGTAAAAACACCAGCCACTGGAATGAGCACTGGTGGCCTTCATCCTTAGGCCCCATTCCTCCCCCCAAGTCCCTAGTAAAAAATCTAGGAGTCTGGATGGATGCCTCACTTAGCTATCAGACACACACCAAGAAAGTGTCTGCCACCTGTGTTGGTCTGCTGAGGAGTCTCAGCCCTATACTTGGCTTTTTCGACGCTAAAGTCTGCCAACTTATCATCCAAGCGACAATCCTCTCTCGTTTAGACTACGCCAATGTTCTCCTCCTAGGCGCCAACAAAGGAGAAATAGCACGACTACAACGCGTGCAAAACGCTGCGGCAAGAGCATTAGTCGGCCTTCCCCGCAGATGCTCGGTTAGAGCCACTATTCGTAAACTGCACTGGTTACCCGTCGAATCCAGAATCCATTTCAAAACCCTCATTATGACCTTCAAAATCCTCAGACTCGGAAGCCCTACTCTCCTACGATCTCTCCTCCATCCTTATGTTCCTCGACGCGATCTGCGATCCTCCAGCCAGCACCTACTGAGCGTTCCCCGCACAAAGCTTTGCCACCTGGGCGGCCGCTCCTTTAGGGTTATGGGAGCCAAGCTTTGGAATGCTCTACCTCTCAATATCCGCTCCCTAGAAAGCCTTCCCACTTTCCGAAAGGCTATTAAGACTCACCTGTTTCCCTCTCTTTAGTTCACTTCTTTCCCTCCCTTCCTAGTTTCAGGCTGGGGTCTGTGGCTCTCCTTAGCGCCGGGACGCCTCTTTGCTGGGGCAGCTGTTTGCGCTTTACCAAAACCATAGAATAGAATAGAACAAGCCGGTTGGGTGAGGTGTTGCGCTGCATGGTCCGTCTCCGTTACTACACCCTGACCACTAAGGTTAATGTAAAGGGAGTCCTGTAACCTCCATTGCCCATCGCACATGGGATGTGTCATGGTTGCCCACTTTCTCCACTGCTATTCACGTTAGCAATAGAACATTTGGAATGACTTATACGATGTTATGTTCAGATTTGGGGCTGGCAGTGGGGAAACAGCTTCGAGGATCGCATTGCGCTTTACAGAGATGGCATCCTTCTGAAGGACCCGCTGGTTCTGCCCCCAGATCTCTGTTCCTCCTTCGGCTACAACAAGGGTAAATTCTGCCTGGTGGAGCAGGGAAGAGGCGCCCACAGGCGGGTCTGTTGTCCCAACATCCCCATCCAATGAAATTCTTTCAAATACATAGGAATCCTTCTATCCCTTCTCCTGGACGTGGCTTGAGCCCTTAATTTTCGAGGGCTAACCCAAACGATCAACCACGACTTGGGTCACTGGGTGGTGCTCCCTTTGAATCCTATGGGGTGTATTGCCCTTTTTAAAATGATATGCCGGCCACGCTACTTGTAACTATTCTTACCCCATATCCCGTACCTGGTTCCGGTCCTTGACTGGCAATGTTGTCAACTTTATATGGGCGGGTGGTAGACACAGGGTGCCTTTACAGACTATGTGTAAATCCCCCTTTGAAGGTGGCCTGGTTTTGCCAAACCTACACTTTTACTATCTCATGGCTCAAATGGTGCTGATCAGTGAGTGGTTCACAGGTGGGTGGGATGACCCGACATCCCGCGTTGAGATTTATGCACTGGGCTTGGATGGACTGCCAGACCTGCTTTACTGGGCATGTCTGTCTGCCGCACTGCCCTCTTGTACCCATGTATCTTTGACTTGCTGGAGGAAGGCTCTCCGACTTATCGGATGGGACCGCCGGCTTAGAGGAATTACCCCTCTGTAGTGGGGAATATGGCTGTGTTAGCTTTCAACTCTGGAGGACATCACATCCTGGGATCAGATTGGGATCTCCTATTTGGGGGATGTGCACAAGAGGGTTATCCTTGCAACATTTCAGGATCTGCAGATTCAATATTCTTTTTCTAACTCCCAGTTTTCTCGCTATCTCCAGCTCTGCCACGGTCTGCAGACTAACCCCACTGCCCCCTTCCGGGAAGACCCGCTCCCTATATGTGATCCAATGGAAGCAAAGATTTTCTTCGGGTGCCTGGGCAAAGGGGCTACCGCAAAGCTTAACCGCTCAAAGGTGACTCAAGCTCCTGATGATCTGGAATGGGCTAGGTTGAGGTGGGAGTCCTGGCTGGGTTAGTTGGATGGTGATGACTGGAGGGCGGCCTGCATGGTGCCCCAGGAATTGGCTATTTCAGTGCGACTGCACATGATCCAATTTAATTACATCAAAGCCTCCTATCTTGCGCCGCGGCGCCTGCAGGACCTTCTACTCGACACACCGGCCACCTGTGCAAGATGCGCATCACCAACTGCAGATTTCTTCCATGTGGCGTGGGGTTGCCCAGTGAAGCGGTCCTTCTGGGATGGAGTGGGCCGAGAACTTTCTGCTGTTCTGGGCTACACCTTGGAGTTCACCCCACATACTGTGATGCTGTGGCTTGTGGATGAATTTGAGAGGATCAAGGGCAGAACAGTTCTTTTTAAGCCTGGCTTGTTTGGTCGCCAAGCAGGATGTGACCCATGCCTGGAAACAGCGAGCACCACCAACTGTCAGGTGCTGGCACAGGGGGTGGACAGGTGTGCGCACCAGTAGAAAACAATTTTCATTTCTCAGGGCTGCCCAGGGAAGCACGACCGCATTTGTGGGTGCTGGTGCGATTACTATGGCCTATCAGTTTGACTCTGTGTTGCATTACCATGCAGGTTGCTGCTTTCCAGTGCTCTTGCTATTTCTACTGTGTGATACAATATGTCTTGCCGCAAAATTTCAATAAAATTGGTTATAACTTTTTTATTTTTAAAGTGAACAACAAAAAAAGACCATGTTAAGAATTAAGTAGCTTTTGGCCATCTGTTATGCATTAGAATAACAATAACTGGTTTTGGTGAAGATAATAAACTAATCTCTGAGAGGGAACCAAGCCCAAAAGTGGGGATTTAACACAGGAACCTGGTGATGTAATTCCAATTCCAAAGGTAAAACCTATGTCATCAGGAGCAAAGACAGAATACCATGTTTTTTCTGCCTTCGAAAGGCAATAATTTGAGATTGGGCATAGCACTTGAGTTTTCCGTACCCATTTGGGATGAGAGCTGGTATAAGCTTCAGTTTGCCATGTTACTTTCACTATGCCCTATATGTATGTCATATTAGGTGTCATAGAATGACTAGACCGTGTACACTGAACATCCAGCACTGATGCCTTGCTTCTGTCGATACGTGTCTTATGTTATATGCTATAAATTATATGTTAGATCCTATAACTTATTATTTATGCTATAAATTATATGTAGGATCCTATAACTTATTATGTGCTGCCACATTTGTCACCTTTATCCCTATGTTTGCAATCTACCTTAGAGGAGATAGCACTGATGCAGAGATGTTCATCTTGTACAGCAAGTCTTCAACAGTTCATCCTTTGCTGGATTTCCTCACCCCCTCCGTCAGTGCGTAATTTGTATAATATTGAGTACCAGGGCCCAAAGCACTGCTCAAAGCCAGACCAGCGATATTAAATGTCAGCGCAGAGAGTACCAAGGCTGTGTAGTCCTGAATCCACCACAGGCCTCTTTAATGCACTGCCAGATGCCCTCACCCCCTTCATCTCACTCCTGCAGTTTCCTGCTTTTTCCTTTTGTGGCAGGTTTTCTGTCTTTCTCTTCCTCCGTCTTTCACGTTTGTGTATTTTCCCTCTCTTGCTCTTGGGAAATGTCCGATGAGAAACAATAAGTGCCGGTCTCCAAAAATGTGGCCCCTCCACCTACTATTAACTTAAATTAAGCGCTGCCCTCTCTCCCCAAACCTCTCCAGAAGTCACCCCACCACCCAGTGCTCTGAACAGCCTTGCTCCTGCTTAAGAAATACACACAAAAAAAACAAGCACGAAAGTAGGGTTCTTGAAGGTAGAAGAAATACATACAGCAATCAGGCTATTCCAAATAGAATAATATAATTCCCTGAGGTAGATTGTATGTGCTACTAACTTGAAGAGTTGCACAAGAACAATGTGCAGTGCACTTGCAAAAGCCACTGGAGTGCCTTACTTCCAAACCCGTTGGGTTGATGGGGCTCAGACGTGTCTCGGTACCACGTGGATCATTAAAAGAGGCATCTAGAGTGAAGAAAAACAGTTTCCTTTTCCCAGACCTGTATCTCTAACAGTCAAGCATTCTAAAAGATATTGCTTTCCTTGATTGAGGTCAGCTGACTTTTGAGATTTGTTTATAAAGTTTTATATAGCGCGAACAAGATCCCGAGGGATATCAGAGCGCTTTACAATAGGATGGGAGGAAGGACATAGATGCAAAATCAACATCAAGTAGGAGTAGAAAACAGGAATGATCGCATATTCAGGGACAGTTGCACAAAAAAAGAACCATAACAAATGATAGTCCAATGGAAGTAAGAACAATGTCTTCGAGCAGGTGTGCCTAGCCCAATTAGGGTTTTAATGTATTCATAAAGAATTTGATTTTGATGCAAAACACTCGGAATTACTTTTGTGGTTTAGAGGCATACATGTTGTTAGTGCAGTGCCTACAACCTAAAAGCATAAACGTTGTTAGTAAACAGCGAGCAGTGAAAAAAGGACACATTTTGCAAAGTTTGATAAATTAACAAAGGTAGTTACTTAGGGCCAGATGTATCAAAGGGTTTTACCCATTCTGTGTCTATGGGAAAATGTGTTCATACATATGGCCCATAGATACTAATGTATCCATTGTTTTGTTGCAGGAAGGTGTCTCACATATGCACAGACATCACCAATATGTGTCACGTATGGACAGTGCTTTAAATGGAAATATAGAAGTGCAGGTACTCAATATTTAGAGTACCTGCTCGCTCCTGAGTAGGGCCGGTAATCTTCCATTAAATGTATTGCAGCAGTGCTTATGTGTTCAACATTATCACAGTTCCTCTGAGACAGCACAGCTCCAAGACCCCTCCCTCAGTCAACAGTCTTGGTAATAAGAACATTCTGAGGGTCAAACAGTTGTAGGGGGATGGTACTGCAAAAAGTTTTTTATACTGTCAAAACAATGTTGATGAATATCATCCCAAACAAATGTTTCTTACATTTGTTCGTTAACTGTCTAATTTAAAATGTTTTGGTTGCAAAATCCTTAAACTATTGATTTAAATTCAGCATTCCTAAAGAATGTCTACCATCCTCCTTCAAGCAAGGAGAGTTCAGTTTCAGTTTATTGTTTATTGTTATTAGATAATAAAAACTGTTTAAAAAGCAAGGAGAAGAACATCACTGTTGGCTTCCACTAATTCCTTCTTTGGAAAAATGCTCCTCTCTCTGATCTCATGTCCCAGATAAGTTACTGAATTCATCGCAAATTTACATTTCTTAAATCTTACAGTGAGGCCTTTAGCACTGAATATGTTTAGGACGTTCTTTAGCCTGGCTGCTCTCTAGGCTCTTGAACAATTGATACGTAATGTGACAGCTTCCACTGGATGGCCCCTTTAATGCAAAACGTGTGCAATTACTTGATCTGTTTTTTTTCTTCATTGCAATAAAGTATACACACAGTTGCAGATGGCTTTTTATGGGTAAGGCTGGCATAATCCCTAGCCATGATCCTGAGAGCAACCATGTCTAAGACCGTACTAAAGCATGTGTATAGCAGACCGCAAAGTCAAAAAGCAAAGGCAGGACTCACCCCTTAGCTCCAGTGGCATAGCAATTGTACCATGCGCTCTAATGCAAGCAAGGAAAATGGTCCTCATCTCCTAGTTTGGAATTAAAAGCAGCTTTGAGAAAGAACATATAAGTAGCTCATAGCCTACTAAAAGTCTAATACAGGTTTATTGAGCAAAATAAGCAAGTATAGAGTGTGCTAGGCAACTGGGTAGAGCTTCGTCCACTGATCTCCATGCTAAATTTCTCCTATTTTTAGATTTCATCTAACAGCCTGCATGCGCTCTTGTGAGGGGTATTGTATACAGTAAAAGGCTTGGAGCCTGCCCATTAATTACCATTTGCTGGCTTGATTATAATTCTTTTTAGCTGCCTTCAAATTGGCCACTATATGCCTCATGTTACCACCTTTTATTTCTCTGGAGCATGGACCAAGTACTACTTGATTTCATTTGATTACTTCCTTCTGCTCTTTGTGCTGTGATTTGAGGTACTTTTTTAATTTTGTATTTTTCTGTCCAACATTTCCACTTCCATGCTGCACCTTTGGCTTGCTATTAACTTCCGTCCGAAAGGTTTGTTTGTTGTTGCTTTAATTTGTTGCTGCAGTTGATCCATTTCTCCTTAAAACCTGTTGTTATTCTTATTTGTATTCCACCTCTTCTCTGTATACAAAGTATGTCTCCTTAAAGTGCTTCAGTTTTTTCTGTTTTTTGCAGCTCAGTAACTACTCAATTTCTCCTTAAAACCTAAGCATAAATAATAAATTGCATACATATTCCTCTGAAAGCGCTTTGAGGCACCCTACAATCATATGCACTTAGGTGCAAAATATGTATCCTAATGGCCATGAGGTACACTCCACTCCAATCTACCTCACTCAACTCCACTCCAATCTATCCCAATCGACTCCACTCCAAACTACCCGACTCCACTCCTCTCCAATGTACCCCACTCCAATGTACCCCACCCCTCTCCACTCCAGTCTACCCCACTCCACTCCAATCTACCCCAATCCACTCCAGTCTACCCCGATGCACTCTAATTTACCCAAATCTACCCACTCACTGCAATCTACCCCACTCCACTCTGCCCCAATCTGCCAGCCTACCCTCCACTCCAATCTACTCCATTCCTCTCCAATATACCCCACTCCACCCTACCCCAATCTACCCCACGCCAGTCTACTCTAGTCTACCCCACTCCACTCCAACCTATTCAAACCTACCTCGATCTAGCCCAACCCACTCCACTCCAATCTACCCCACTCTACTCCAATCTACCACACTCCACTCCAATCTATTTAAATCTACCCCACTCCACCACAATCTACCCCACTCCACTCCATTCTACCCTACTCTATACCACTCCACGCCAATCAGATGAAGAAGTACAAGCACAGTTTGTTGGACGTTCTGGTCATATTCTGTTAGTCAGCTAGGTCCCAGTAATTCCTCGTTTGTATTTCCATCTTGATAGGTTCCTCTATGATTTGGTTGCAATTTTGTTTATTCTCCGATTTCACAGGGAAAATTATTTATTCTTACTCAATTGTGAATCGGCTATTATATTGCAGCATTTATATAGTACTTACTACCTCTATGTGGGGTGCTGAAGCACCTGCCTACATGGGTAGCGCACTCTACTGTGTAGAGTGTGTGGTTGGAATGATGCAGTCTTTGTTTTGATCCTCCGCTTTGACGAGTTCGCCCCAGTCCCCCTGGAGGAAACTGCCAAAGCTATTTTAGCCAGCAAATCAGGCTCCCCTTTTGATCCCTGTCCTCCGGTGTTGCACCATCTAATAGAGATAGTTAATCCTATGATTAACAGTATCATCAATTCTTCTCTAGCAACAGCAAGTATCCCAGAGGATTGGAAACTTGCAGCTGTCAAGCCACTCCAAAAAAAGGCCCTGGCCGATCCTACCACCCTTTCCAACCTGCGCCCGATCTCTCTGCTACCCATCTTATCTAAGCTGACTGAAAAGTTTGTCAATAGTCAACTGACAAACTTTTTGGAGAAGAATAACGTTCTCCATCCCAATCAGTCAGGCTTTCGGTCAGAACACTCTACCGAATCAGCTTTACTATACTCTGCTGAAACTTTAAGAGCAGCAATGGATCGGGGAAAACAGGCTGTCCTTATCCTTCTTGACCTGTCGGCAGCCTTCGATACCGTGTCCCATAACATCTTACTGGACCGGTTGGCTGCCGCAGGTGTGGGAGGACAGGTGTTGGCTTGGTGTAGGAACTTCCTTACAAACAGACGCCAAATAACAGTGCTTGGCCCATATCAGTCTGAGGCTAAAAACGTCAGCCCAGGGGTGCCACAGGGCTCCAGTTTGAGCCCTGTCCTTTTCAATCTATATATGGCACCCCTGATGAACTTGATCGAGTCATTCAGGATCAGTTCTATTTCATACGCTGACGACACCCAACTGATTTTGGTGCTGGATAAGGAACAACCAGGTGCCGAGGAAGATCTTAGGAACTGTCTTGCAGCAACATTCAAATGGATGAATAACAACCATCTAAAGTGCAACGCCGGAAAAACGGAAATTTTACCCATAGGGATCAATAATCCTTTTTCCCCCACAGTATGCTGGCCATCGGATGCAGAAGCTCCACCTAACACAATTGCATCCGCCCGTAACCTAGGCATAAAGTTTGACAACTGCCTATCCTTCAAACCTCAGGCTGTAGCAGTGGCAGGTATGTGCTTCCAAATTATTAAAGCACTTAGGAAATTTTTTGACCTCCTTCCTCTTTCGGCGAGGAAAACAGTCGCAGTGGCCTTAATAAATTCTAGGCTGGATTACTGCAATGGACTTTATGCTGGAGCAAACAAAATCGTGCTCCACAAATTGCAGATGATCCAAAACGCGGCTGCCCGCCTCGTACTGCGTCTGCCCCGTAGATCATCTGCCTCTGCAGCTCTAAATATCTTACATTGGCTGCCAATAGGAAAGAGAATTCTGTTTAAACTTCTCTTGATCACTTTTAGGGCCTTCCATCAACGTGGCCCGACCTATTTACGAAGGGGGTTCAAAAGATACTACCCAGCACGCTGCTTAAGATCCGCTAGCCAGAACTTACTTACCATTCCCCGCTTTAAACTGGCTACAAAGGGTGGCAAATCCATCTTTGTACTAGGAACCAAGGCCTGGAACAAACTCCCCCTTTCCTTGCGGTCTTTCTCTCAAGAAGCCCCTTTTAGGAAGGCATTGAAAACTTGGATTTTCTCCATGTCTGACACTCTGTGTAGAACCCTAGTGTAGTGGCTGTGTTTAAGAAACCTGGACTTCTTTCCCTATCCAACTCTTCCACCTGGGTTGTGTAAGCGCCAAGATACTCCTTGGAGTGGTAGCAGCGCTCTATAAATGCCCATTACATTTACATTTACAAGTGTTCACTATGACTGTTGCAAATAAACTCATGGTTCTCCATCATCGTTAGAGATACATCCCAACTGGTGCTCTCTTAAAATACTTTCTCCTGGTCAACTCCTTTCACATTTCTTTTTTTTTCTCCAATGATTCAGTATCCCAGAGTTATATTTGTCCTTGTATTAGATGCAAACCTTTGGAGAATGTATTGCCAATCAAGGTGTCACCATACAGACACATGGCAACGATTCTCCAAACGGTCAGCAAATCACCTGTCTCCAGCACCAACCGCAGAGTTTATCTCTCTGGCCAAGAAAAGTGGAAGAGGTCTTCATTGGGAATCCTGGCCAGACCAAGTTGGTGTTCATAGACAGTCACATAACTCCTGTAATCGATACTGTCAAGACTCTCAAACTGCGCCAAAAGGCCAGATGTACATTGATAGTGAACTTAAATTATTAGACGTCACCTCAGGAAGTACAAAACAGTTGGTCAAATGTGTGGCTAATTCACAGTCTGCTACCCACTAACTGCCTCTTATTATAAAACTATTCCTTCCTCTAAGGTCATTTCAAACAGCTATTCTAACAATCGTCCTCTCAAGACAGGCCTATGGCACCTCCGTACTCACAGGTCTACCGAAGTACATATTAGCTCCAAAGAAAGGCAGCCAATCAACTGATGGCAGTAGCAATGACATCAGAGAACGTCAATGCCATCCTCCGAGACCTTCCGAGACCTTCAATGGCTCTGCTGAAAAGCACATTGGGGCATATTATCAAGAACGGCGTTAAAATTATCGCCGGTTTAGCGGCAGAAAACTGCTGCTAAAGCGGCAATAATGGGCTTGATAATATACACTGGGGAATTCCAATAGAAGCCCATGTTCACACCAGAACATGGACTTCTATTGGAATTCTGAAGGGCATATTATCAAGCCCATTATCGCCGCTTTAGCAGCAGTTATCTGCCGCTCAACCGGCGATCATTTTTAGCGCCGTTCTTGATAATATGCCCGTTGTCTCTTGAACATAATATGTACCATGAAAAAACACCGGCATAAAAGCATCCCTGATATCTTTGCCACGATATTCACTCTATGCAAGCAATCCCAACACACCAGATTAGCTTCTCCATACTCAGGTTTCTTTTAAAACAAACATTGACACATAGCCAAAATGGCTTTGCTATTGTGTACTGTGATAACACAATAGTACACAACATACGGACATTCTGATACATAGACAGGCAGACATGCAGAAAGGCAAGCACAGATACAGACATTATTTTCACTTACACACACCCAAGGACAAAGAACAAGAAATGTACATGCAGCAATAGACACAAACTAAAAGTAATATATAACATTGTGAAGCAGGAGGCCCAAGGTAATGTGTATCAGTGGAGATGAGGATGATGTTCAGCAGGTGGATTATGTCTTATGGGAGTTAAAAAGTGATCCACAGTTTACAACACTTATCTCAATCATTTTTCATAGCCAACATTTGCATTATGAGGCAGAAATGAAGGGGTCCACGCGATACAAGGTGATGTGCAAATAACTTGTTCATTCTTGTTACCATCAGGCAATGGACTGATTACTAATTCTTTCTGTGAGAATCAATCAAAACATCAGGGCTTCATTGTGGGACATTTTCCATCCTATTTCATTTCAACCAGACTTTTGGACTTGGAGACGGAGAAAGCCCTTGGTGTGCAGGTAGGTGGCAAAAGAGACGAGTAGTTTATTTTATCTCTTGCACTACGACTTCAACCTGAAGGCCTACTAAACAACTCTACTGTAAGCAGACACATCACCTGTGAGCAAAGGAGGCTGTTTCATGTGTCCTTTTGGAGAGGAGCATGATCAGACCCCACCAGTCTTCCTTCACACATCCTGGGATGCACCCTGCATATCCACTTTTGTACCCCAGTAACATTTCTTTGAATAAGACCGTAAACGCCCACTGTCATTCTGGGTGGAGGGAGGTTCCTCATCTATCATTGGCAAATGGGAAGCCAAAAATGATGACTTTTAGCAGCGGAATATGGGGGCCCTTGAACGAGAAAAGTCCCCACTCGAATGAGGTCTGCAAATTAGACGATTATACATAAGTGTGCTTCATCGTGAGAGTGTGACCACTAGTAGAGAACCGCGCAGGCACTACCAGCCTTTCTGTAATGGGCGGTAGCTACCACCGGATGATAACCAGGATTACCACTGAATGGTACTACAGAATCCTGTTGGAACTAATGCCTTGATGTCATAAGAAGAGTATAGTGCAGAAGCTAAGCTCCTGAAGCATTCTGAGTTCATTCCCCTCTTACTGTACTTATTACAAAACGAGCAAATCCACATCACACAACCAGTGTCCCTTATTCTTATATCTTGTAACACAAATAAACAATGCCATTCCTGTCTTAGGTGTAATGCGAGCAACAAACCCTCTGTACACCCTGACCATCAACCCCAGAAGAACGATGGGACACCTTATCGAGGATAACACATTGAAACAAAATAGGTAGGTAAGTCTAGAAATTCTATATGTAACTCCATATATATGTACCTTCACAGTTTATAGTTCTTCAAGGTATGTAGATACAGATTTATGAATAGCAAGTCCATACTTCCCTAAATGCACTTACCTTTCGATATTTTGCTCCTCAACATTCCACAATATTTTGGGGTTCGATATTCACGGGCACGACCAACAAAACCCGAATGATACGAATAACCGGGGCACGAGGCGGGGCTCCTAAACCAGCACCCATGCTTGGAAATGAGCGGGGTCTCATTGACCGGCTTTCACAAGCTCTTTGGCTTCACGGCGGAATGCGCTTCATGGGGATGTGTTTTACAGGCTTCCTGCACTTGTGGTGATTGCTCGATTGCTAGGTTTATGAATTAATGTGCCGAAAAGCCTCTTTACGCAGGATTACGCCAGATTTTACTGCTTGTGTGAAAGGCTGTCAAGTGTGGGCTCAGGGCCTTCGAAGACGGTGCATCCGCAGGAAGGCGCGCGCCTCCAGACAGAACAAATCACTCGCCTTAATTGTGCCGTCCTGCCATCGTTTAATATTTGATCAAGGATGTTTCAGCTCACACCGCCCTATGTCACTTGTGCGGACGTTTAGTGCTAATGAACAGTAAAGTGTGTTTAAGTGTTCTCGTAAAATCATCCAAGGAGGAGAGGAGACCTTTCCGCCTCGTGTCGAGGCCGCTCGAGGTATTCTGTAGAGAAAAGTGGAATATTTGCACCTATTTATGTAAAGCTGGCGCTTTAGTGTCACTAGGGCAAATTTATTTGTAACTACGAGAGGGGGCAGCCACGGCCGCCTGCCAAAGAACTTCCGTCGGTCTATGCAAAGGCCAATCTAGTGCCCTTAGAAATGAAGCTCTTCCGAGGTCACCTTGGGGAAGGCACGGCACAGTGATTCTTTTGGTGGGAATAAATGCATCGGCATATTGGAAATGGGACCTCGCGCCCCACTGCCCGCACCACCCGCTTATATCCCCACCCTACAGCTTCTGTCTGAGGGATGCTTGCCAAAGCAATGTTGCTTGACTGAACATTAAGTAGTCTGCACAATGCACGTGCATGACCTCGGAAGCTAAACACTACTGTTTTTCAGCCATACCTCCTCTGGCATGATGCCCCCACCCCCTACTGTTCACGACACTTTCCCACCCATGTCTCTTCTGCCATGTACTATCACTCCTTACTAACCACTGCTCTTTCTCACGCCTACTTCTTCTGTCAAGATGCCTACAGCCCCTACTAACCAATACTATTCCTCACCCCTGCCTCTTCTTCCATGGTGCCCTCACTCTCACCCCTACTAACACTACTCTTCCTCACCCTTCTATATTATGGTGCAGAGCGTGCCTACTAACAATGCTCTTCCTCACCCCTACCTCTTCTGTCATGGTGCCCTCACTCTCACCCCCTACTAACACTACTCTTCCTCACCCTTCTATGTTATGGTGCAGAGCGTGCCTACTAACAATGCTCTTCCTCACCCCTACCTCTTCTGTCATGGTGCCCTCACTCTCACCCCCTACTAACACTACTCTTCCTCACCCTTCTATGTTATGGTGCAGAGCGTGCCTACTAACAATGCTCTTCCTCACCCCTACCTCTTCTGTCATGGTGCCCTCACTCTCACCCCCTACTAACACTACTCTTCCTCGCCCTTCTATATTATGGTGCAGAGCGTGCCTACTAACAATGCTCTTCCTCACCCCTACCTCTTCTGTCATGGTGCCCTCACTCTCACCCCCTACTAACACTACTCTTCCTCGCCCTTCTATATTATGGTGCAGAGCGTGCCTACTAACAATGCTCTTCCTCACCCCTACCTCTTCTGCCATGGTGCCCTCACTCTCACCCCCTAATAACACTACTCTTCCTCACCCTTCTATGTTATGGTGCAGAGCGTGCCTACTAACAATGCTCTTCCTCACCCCTACCTCTTCTGTCATGGTGCCCCACCCCTGAATTGTTTGTGTTGCTTTGTAACACCCCGCTCATCCCACTGCGAGTTTCTTGTACCCCTCTCTACAGCAGTTCAGTCAGTACAGCTCTCTTGCTGAGGCTAGATTTCCTCCCTTTCTCCCCATCCTCTGGTACCTCCCATGGATTGGTTCTTGTGATCCAGGGTGCACTGAAGGCTGCACAGTCCTCTGCACGGCTCAGTAGTTTGCTTCCATTGATGCATCCACACCATTCACGTTATGCACAAATTCCCCACCCACCTACACGGACTAGATCAATTTATCCATCTATTCTTTGAATTCTTCCCAAACTCACTATTCATCATCCTTGCACACACTCTACAACCATTCATGTAAACACATGCACTCCGTGCACCAGCTCATAAACTCACCATTCACCATCCATACATACACCTTCCATACATCAATCCACAAACACTCCCGCCATCCGTTGATTCTTTCACTAATTCACCATTCATCCATACACTCTAAATCCATATATATATACATTCCCTACATTGTTTATTTATCAACCCACGCACCTTCCATCAATCCACACACTCTTTGTTTATTTCATACGTGATCCCTCCATCTATCAATCCAGTCACAATCCTCCCGTCACTCACCATTCCCCGACAACCGTTTTATTGCACATTCAACATTCATTATTCATACATTTACCATCTTTTCACTACTTACCATCTTCTTGCATGATTTTTTTAAACAAGCTAAAAAGTCTTCTGTTGAAATCCCCAAAGTTGTGATAAGCACCTGCCAGGAATGCATTTTCAGTTGTCACACTAAACATGTACTAGATAGACGTACTAGATAGCGGTCGCTCCCCTCCCAGCTGCCTGCACCATAGCGGTATCGTTCAATTTGCATTGCCTGTCCGCACTAGACCTACCTGGGACGACGCATTACAGCGTAGCGCTCATTTGTTAAAACGCTCATTTGTGCCTGCCTGCTGCTCGTTGTACTTAGTTTGATTACATAGTTCATTACTTATAGCACGCTCCCTTTTGCATTGGGTTGCTATACATGTTATGCGCTGAATTTACTGTCCTCTGAGTACTGCATGTAGTGTTTTAGATATCAGGATCTGTTGTTGTTTTCATTGTGCCTCGTGTGCACGTCCGCTTCTGCCCCATCCCAATAGTGATTTTGGCCTGAAGCCAGCCATTTTGTTGTTGTTTTCCCTCCCTGCCCGGACCTCCCCCCACGCTACTGCCTCCCTACTGCTCCTCCCTCGCCCCTCCCCTCCACTATCCGCATATGACAGATGCATTCTCGCGCAGCGTTCACGCGCAGCGATCGCGCCCCAGTCGCGCCGAAGGTGCGCCAAAGGTAAGCCCGTCTGCGCCCGTCCACGCCTGGACCGCGCCCAGCGCCTGTCCCCCTGGTCCCCGCCGCTCCCAACCCACTAGAGCCACATATGATGCCGCAACTCTCCTCGCCCTCAACCCCGGACGCACACCACATTGCTGCGAAGCCACCCCAGGACGTACCCACGGCCCATTCGCCTGCCTCTCCTGCAAGTTCAACTGCTTCAGGACCCTCACCAAACCCATTTCCTCCACACACAGCTCCGACTCCAACCGCCTGAAGTGCATCCTGCTGAACACCCGCTCGGTCCACAGACACGCAACGGAACTCTGGGACCTACTTGACACTGCGTCACCGGACATCGCCTTCCTTACAGAAACATGGATGAACACATCATCAGCACCCGACATCGCCATAGCCATACCGGACGCTTACAAGATTATCCGAAAAGACCACACCAATCAAACAGGAGGAGGCATCGCCATCATCCACAGGAACACCATCAAAATCACGACCAGCTCCGACGATAATCTTGCAACCGCCGAACATCTCCACTTTCAGATCCACACCGACCCTAGGACCACACTTAGAGGCACCCTCATCTACAGGCCCCCAGGTACCCGCACTCAATTCAGCGATGACATCACGGATTTCATCAGCCCACATGCCCTCACCTCCGAGAACTACATTCTTTTGGGAGACATCAACTACCACCTTGAAAACAAACACGACAGCAACACCACCACCCTTCTAGACAACCTGGCCAACCTCGGACTCAAACAACTTGTTGACACTCCGACCCATGCAGCCGGACACACGCTCGACCCTATCTTCACCTCCAGCAAGCATATCTCCTTCGATCGCACCACAGCTCTCCACTGGACGGATCACAGCTGTATTCACTTCAGCTACAAAACCACCCTGAACCACAACCGCCCACAACCCATTCCTCGGAGAAACTGGAACAAAATCACCTCCGACCAACTCCTCACATCACTCAACCAAAACCCTCCCACCCTCTCACTGGACCCAAATCAAGCGGCCACCAATCTCAAGCAATGGATCACCCACAGTGCTGACGAATTAGCACCCCTGAAAAAGCACCAGATCAAATCAGCCAGCAAAAAGGCTCCCTGGTTCAATGATGACCTTAAAAAATCCAAAACATTATGCAGCACCCTGGAGAAAACATGGAGAAAAAACCCAACCACCGACAACATGGCCACCCTGAAGGCAGCCACCCGCAAACACGACCAACTGATTTGATCTGCCAAGAAATCAGCATTCAACGACCGTCTCGACAACAACGCCCAAAACAGCAAGGAACTCTTCAACATCGTCAAAGAATTCACCAACCCTCCGCAGCATCTAACGACATCACTCCCTCCCAAGACCTCTGCGATGCATTATCCTCCTTCTTCTACAACAAAATTGCCGACATCCACAACAGCTTCGAGAATACTCCCAGCGATCAACCCTCCCCACCCCCCTCAGATCCTACTCCGCCTACCAACAACCTTAGCGCCTGGAACCCAATCACCACCGAAGACACCATCCGCCTAATGAACTCAATCCACTCTGGATCGCCAACCGGCCCCTGCCCCCACCACATCTTCAACAAAGCTGACTCCATCATCGCACCCCATCTCCGTGATGTCATCAGCTGCTCGTTCAACTCTGCCACCTTTCCAGAAAGCTGGAAACACGCCGAACTCAGCGCCCTCCTGAAGAAACCCACAGCAGACCCCTCTGAACTCAAAAACTACCGACCCATATCCCTCCTCCCTTACATGGCCAAAGTCATTGAGAAAGCCGTCAACAGCCAGCTCGCTGCCTTCCTTGAATCCAACAACTCCCTCAATCCATCTCAATCCGGATTTCGAGCCAAACACAGCACCGAAACCGCCCTCATTGCAGCGACTGACGACATCCGAACACTACTGGACAACGGAGAAACAGTGGCCCTCATTCTACTCGACCTCTCCGCCGCTTTCGACACAGTCTGCCACAGCACCCTTATACAATGCCTCAGCAACATCGGCATAAAAGGTAAAGCCTTGGACTGGATCATCTCGTTCCTCGCCGGAAGAACCCAGAGAGTCCGCCTCCCCCCTTTCAAATCAGAGGCCACCAAAGTCATCTGCGGTGTACCACAAGGATCTTCACTCAGCCCCACCCTCTTCAAAGTTTACATGAGCCCACTCGCTTCCATCGCGCGTCAACACAACCTCAACATCATCTCTTACGCAGACGACACCCATTTAATCCTTTCCCTCACCAAAGACCCCAACACCGCCAAAACCAATCTTCACGAAGGCATGAAAGAAGTAGCCGAATGGATGAAACATAGCCGCCTAAAACTCAACTCAGACAAAACGGAAGTGCTCATCCTAGGATCTTACCCCTCCGCCTGGGACGACTCTTGGTGGCCTTCCACTCTGGGCACAGCACCCACACCCACTGACCATGCACGTAACCTTGGCTTCATCCTAGACTCCTCTCTCTCGATGTCCAGACTAGTCAATGCAGTCTCATCCTCCTGCTTCAACGTACTTCGCATTCTCAAAAAAAATTTCCGCTGGATCCCCCTCGAGACAAGAAAGACTGTCACCCACGCGCTGGTCACGAGCCGATTGGATTATGGCCGGAATCACAGCAAAATTACAGAATAAACTCCAACGCATCCAAAACGCATCAGCGAGACTCATATTAGACATCCCTCGCCAAGATCACATCACCGGACACCTAAAAGACCTACACTGGCTTCCTGTGAACAAAAGAATTACCTTCCGCCTTCTCACCCACGCACACAAGGCCCTATACAATCTAGGACCCGAATGCCTCAACACCCGACTGTCCTTCTACAAACCCACCCGCCAATTAAGATCGTCCAATCAAGCCCTCGCCGCAGTCCAGCGCATCCGAAAATCCACCATGGGTGGCAGATCCTTCTCCTTCCTTGCTGCCAAGACCTGGAACTCACTCCCCACTCACCTCCGCCTTACTCAAAACCACATCTCCTTCAGAAAAGAACTTAAAACCTGGCTATTCGACAAATAATGAACCCCTTCCCCCAGCGCCTTGAGACCCTCTGGGTGAGCAGTGCGCTATATAAATGCCCGAACTTGAACTTGAACTATTATAACAGCAACTATGGATGCTGGGAACCATTGGTGAATTTCCTACCAGTGAGCCTTAGTTTCAGATGTTAATATTGATTATGGCTGAAAGAAACAAGTACTGGCAAAGCCAATAGATTTCTCTTATGCGAGACCTATTGGCATTGTCAATGTTTTACGTCATGTTGGACAACAGCGCAGGCTGCTGTGCAACTTGGCTTAAAGTGAATAAAACCAAGCGCTATGGCCCGGTCATGCTTTGAGCGCATCATAGCGCTTATTTTTGTTTACATTAAGCCATGTTGCATTGCATTCTGTGCTGCTGTGCAACACCTCTAAAACAGTAAAAAAGCCAAATAGCTCTATGAGAGCTAGAGCTATTTGGCTTTGCTAATGTTTTTTGTGGCAGACGGGAGGGCCAGAGAGGTATGGGGTGGACAGAGGGAGAGGGAGTAATGCAGGCAAGCAACATGAGGAGGGGAGGGGAGGAAGTTCGTGGACGACAAGGAATGGAGGCAGGACAGTTGGACGGCACAAAGAAAATGAACATCAGAAACTGTAGTTGGTCCATGCTCCATTGCAAGGACAGAAACTCGGAAGAAAGGAGGAAGCAGAGAGACGATGACCAATGTGCCAGGAAACAAGGGCGACATTCAAGCCAACCAATGGTAAGTGAGTGATGGGCTTTAAGCACGCTTCAAGCTCCTGGTCTGCAAGGGATCTCCCGTCCAGGCAGCATAAGCGCTGTTTGCAGGAAAAACTTAAAAAGGAGGGTCTACTCGCACACCTGACTTGGTTCTTCACTGCACTAATACAGGCCACTAATTCTAAGCACTAAGCACAATGGTGCTAAACCAAAAAGAAGGGGTTGGTCTGTTAAATTCATTTAAGGATGAGAAAAGACAGCATGAATGTTCGGTTCAGGCACCTTGAAGGAGACTTTTCAGTATTCTGTACGGATGAATAAGGAAATCCCATCGCTGGATTTTGATAATTGTTTCTGGCGTGGAGTGTAAGGTTCTCAGTTTAGATTTTTTCTGATTTACACATCTAGATGCAATTGGACACCTGTCTGTAATTAAGTTTAAGAATTGGAAATATAGTAATTCGATTGACTGCACTATAAATATTTAATGCAAACCATAATCTATTGGAGATTGAATACATTGGGAACCTCTGTCACATAAACAGGTGTGATGGGGAAATAGTTTTTGATGTTTACAGCATGTAATAAAGTTTTATGTTTACCTTATTATGCAATCCAGTGATACAGTCAATACTTCAGTTGTTTGGAACCTAGGGCTCGCCGCAGGGCTTTGCTTCTATTGGTTCGCCTAGCCACCCAGTGACGCTCTGCTAGGACAATCTGGGGGCACCTAGATGCAGTTCTGTCCAATGTACCTACATAATCCTGGGCAGCTGGTCTGGCAGGTGAAGGATCACAACAACACCAGGCAAGTTGATTTGCTCATCTTTGTCAGCATCCTTTATGATCAAGGTTGGCATTGGCAGCAACAACTCGACCACTGCTCTTGCTGTCAAAACTGAAGCCCGCACACTGGCACATGGTCTGAATGGCAGCGGCCATGTTAGAAGTAAAATTAGCCTTTTGAATCTATTATAGGACCACACCAATCTGTACCCTACAACATGCCCTGAATGAAAGTGGGCCTGTTGTAAGTAAAAATGCCTATTGCAGCTGTTGTAGGACAGTTCTATCTCAGAGTAACTCCTGTTCAATTTTAAGAGTTGAATGTTTTTAAGAGATAAAGTGCTCAGAAGTACCTCAAAAAGCATGCAACGCCATCTCTGCTTCAGACAGGACAGCAAATAAGAAGCTAATGATATCTAAAATGTATCTTCAGGAAATGAATGGGTTGATACGACTCTGCTGGACCACTTCCTGGCTCATCTTGCCCCAGCAGCATGGGCAGGCGGTGTGCCTCAGCAGGAGTGGCACGCTCCATGCTGAAGGGTGGACCCGCCCAGAGAAAGGGTAGACTATGGGCTCATTTACAAGACGATTGGGCCGCAGCTAAATCACTTTTTTTGGACACCGGCAGCGCAGTATGCCTGCCGATACTTACAAGGCCACGTAAAGTCATCCAGCGTGACTTTTTTAAGGCCTTGTAAATACAGCACCTTTTTATGCATTACCATGTGTGAAAGGGGCGTGCCATGGGTAATGCCGTGGGTGTTCCCTCGCAATATCCATGGAACCTGGCACATTCCCAGATTTACTACGGGGGAGGTGTAGGAGTGGTGCAACGAGGAGAAATACTTTTATTTCTCCTCGTTGTTTCCTTTCTATGAGTGCTGCATTCTGCAGCACACACAGAAAGCGGAAAATACCATCAATTAGTGTTTTTGTGCAGGAAGGTTTACCTTCCTGCACAAAAACAATCCTCCCCGCAACGGCGGCACTCTTGCAATATGACGCATCGAAATGTGAAATAGTGAGGTGTTTTATTTCTCTGCGGTACACATCTTTAAAACTTAAAAATGCTGCTCGTTCAATTAGAATCATCAGTGAACATCAGGTTGACCTTAGAATGCTCTGCAGGACAGATTTTAAAAAAGTAAATAAAATGCATTTATTCAGAAAAAAAAACGTTTTTTGTTTTTATTTTAATTTGAAAAAATATTTGCATCACATTACACAATTAATATTCCCCTTCTGATGACATTTAGTCATGAACGCTAGTGGTAAAGTGGGTGTAACTCTCACCGCCCTGTCCATAATGTTAGATTTTCTGCTGAGCACCATAAATAATAGCTGTGACTATAACGCAATGCAATGGGACTTTATTTCCTCATCCCGAAAGATTGGAAGACTGATTTATTTTTACTGGACTTTGAATCTGTGCCCGTCGGTTCACAAGAGAGGCCAATGGTGAGAACTTTACTGACTGGAGTCAATTCTATACTTTATGTAAGCATATTTTATACCACTGCCTCTGACGCCATCAAGGTCCAGGGCCACTTGTTGCAATTTCCTGTGAGATCCGCAGAGTTAAACTTCTTATACAAAGGTCATTAGAAGTCATATATTAGACGGGATAATAACTTATGGTATGTGGGTTTGTGTCATATCATATTATGTAATGAAATAACAGGTGAACCCCCCCCCCCTCCATTATCCCTATGACTTTGGTAAGGTGATGTCTTTGGAAGCAGGTGATAAGCTCTGTAGGTCAACTCTCAGCCACATTTTGAACACGTTTCTTCTTTTTTTAATTTATCAACTGTCCATTTATTCTACCAACGATCCCACATCAGGAAAGCTGTAGAGGGAATACTTACATATTGCCAAATGAATGGGAACGCCCATATAATTCACGCCACAAACGTAAATGTCCCCTGTGTCTATACAATAGCGTTTTTTTAGTCAGTGGTACTTTTCTATGGGTTTGGTAAAGTTTGAAGGTTACGTGGGCTCTGATGGGGTTCTAACCTGCTCCCCGCAGATTACACACGAGGTCTGCAACAGAAGATTAATAAAGAGAGCAACGGTGCTGTCAGTGGAGCTGTGCGAAAACCTTTAGCAGAAACAAAAGTCCCATTCACCCTGGCACGCAAGCCCAGAGATGGAGATTCATGGGCTGCTGGTCCCGCCTCAGCGTCATCCATCATTTCCGCCCACTTCAAATGAAGTTTGCATCAAGTCTTAAACAGAACTTTCCATCAAAGATCTAATTTTTCTCCCTGATATAACAGCGTAAATCAAACTAGCTTTCCGCTCTCGTACATACACTAATTTTGTTATACACACACACACACACCATATATATTTTGAAGGTGGTTGGAAGTAGACGAGTGCTGATTGAAACGATCTGGGGGCATATTAGCAACAAATAGAGATACTTATCGCTAAATACGCGTAGCACATTTTTTTTATTGCTGTCTATCGCCTTGATATTATCGCAGAGATTACATGCTATTAGCAATGTTTATCTCTAATGCGATAAAATATCCGGCGATAGCGGCATTAACGCTAATGGGGACTTAACCTGAATAGCCACCTGTGGAGAAGTGTGGCTCAGGGGTTAGAGGCGGCAAATCCAGAAACTGAGATCGGCCCTGGACCAGGGTTCAATTCCCTGCCTCGGCGGGTCTTGGGCTAAAAATTCCACGGACTCGATAATTCTCGCTCCGGTGCCTTCTCAACTCACGGGTTCACACTCTGCGACTCTGGGCAATAGCTTGCTTAATCTCCACAATGGCCCCTCGTGGTGGGATACCTGGCTTTCACCTTGTGGATACCCTGCTGGGGTTATCTCACAGGGGAATACCAGGACGAGCTGTGCGCTATACAAGCTCAAACACACACACCTTCTCTTGGATATACAGGTTAAGTCGTGGTCTGAGCAGGTGTTAGGTTCTGACGATAATCGCATTTAGCCTGACTTTTTTAATCGCACAGCCTGCCTTGCTAATAGGCGATAGTTGTGTTAGTGACTGCTTTCAGTCGCTAACAGGTTGGGTACGCCCACTTTGCATGTCATTAGCGATAAATATCGCTGACATGCAAAGTGGACTCCAAACCGGTCGCTATTGCCTAAAAGCTGTCGCTAACTGCTGTTAGCGACAGCTTGCTAATAGGGCGATAAAATGATCGCTGATTTAGAGGGAAAAAGTCCTGCTAAAGCGGTGATAGTGCCCTTGCTAATATGTACCCTAATTTGCAGATCGGGTTTGGACTTTCAAAATCTTCGATCTGGTATTCATTAGATGACAAAATTGTCTGATTGGTACCCAAGGCCTTTGAAACTCCACCTGAGAGTGAGGGCAAGTGGGCACCACCGTTTGGAGCCAGAGTCTAGGTCATGAATAAAGGGAAATTAGGGAATATACGGACAGTTCAGTGCTTCTGAAAGACTTTTCTCACTTAGACTGACACGGATTGCCGCTACTGGACTTTCAGAAGCACCACTCTGTTACGGTCTTTGCTAATTTCCCATAGTACTGGCTAACTGAACATCTGCAAGTATCGACTCTCTTTCCTTTGGGGCTTCAGCTGAAATAATCACCCGCTTGAACATCGAATGTTGCAATCTTCAATTTCTGGCTCTCAGTTGGAATGGGCGGATTCTGTCCTTAGCGGAAAATGCATGCTGGAGCCTGAAATTGTTGTCCCCATCAGACTACCTATAATGAATTCAGGTTTAGCCAATGATTTCTAATTAGTACTTTGCTGGCATGGCTATAGGTCCTGGGACGCCTAAGAGATGGATGGGCCTTAATCAGTCCGAGTCTGGTGTTTGACGGTAAACATGGATGAAAGAGGGTGCTTCGGTGAGTGGAGCATGAAGAAACACCAGACAGGAAGGGATCCGAAGGGCTAATTGCTCTCAACTTTCAAAGGTAATAAACTAAAATCAATTCAGAGAGGTTCTTGCAGAGCCACCTTTCCCTGTATTTAGAGTCAACAATCTTGAACTTCCTTTAATTCTCAAAAATACTATGATTATTACCTGTAGTTTGCAAAGTTTTCTGCCTTTTGTGTTTTCATGGAAAAGGTGAGACTTTGAATCTCCCTAAGTTATATTGAGTAATAAACAATTGGTAACATCAAGCCAGTTTGAAAGACCTGAGGAAAACAGTGTTAAAGTTAACTTATGACAAAGCAGCACATGCTTCGTGGGCACCAACTAGCCGCATGATGAAATATTGCTTATTCGCATTGAAAAACAACCCGAGTGCACAGAATTAGGAAAAGTGGGAAATGCTACGAACTGCGGGTAGGTCAATAATGAAGAACTATGCAGAGTAGGCTTGTTTGATAGAGACATTGCACACCCTTAGCATACACTGGAGGCAAAGCACACCCTGAACAGATCAGTATAGTCATTCCACTCTGGCTTTGACATTGCTAGATTTGTATTTCAAATTTGCAGTTCATGTGATACTGTGGCTTATGTCCCCTTGGTCACACACAGTGGAAGGCAGCAATACCCAGCCTCATGGGCCTCAGTTCCACACGAAGTATGACTTTGTCAGGCCCAAGCACATTCAAATATGGAGTCCACGTGGTGGCGAGAGATGGGCATCGTCAAAGTGAGGAGGCGGTAATTAGTATTTGGAAAGGGGCCATTTGGTTGTTGAATCCAATAGTTGGATCAATTATAAAATGTTGTTTGGAGTAGATTTTTTCAATGAAGTATATTTGGTTCTTGGTAGACAATGACCGACCAGCTATTTCTTATTTTTAGATCCTGATGTGGAGTACCACACTATCCTTGAAAGAAGACCAATTTGCACTTCATGACACATCGGTGCTTACAAGCCAAGGGCGGTCAATCCTGGGATTCTTGGACAATGTCAGCAGTAGGATGTCTCAGGAGCTCCTCCAGCACTTTCTGTGCTTCACCACCTTAACACTGCCAAAGCAAAGGCCCTCTCTCCCTATGCATGGGTCCTATTATTCCTTTCCAACTGGGGTGACAGACACCTCTTGTAACCACTGGAAAATAGAGTCTACCATGGGCCAATGAGCCGTTGAGGAACTCAGATGAGATCCCCACTCCCAGTATGGAATCTTCCTCTGACCTAGAAAGATCCCTTGAGGCCGTCAGATCACCTGACAACCTGCTCCAATCAGGGGCGACCTTAAACATGTGCAAGCTGTGCACCTGCACAGGGCCACCCAACCCCAGGGGCCACCACGCCAATATATATCCTTAATATAATAATCTCCGGGGCCCCTTACCTACGCTCCCTGCCCAGGGCCACCATGAGCCTAGAGCCGCCCCTGCTCCAATGGGTGACGGGCAGTCTGCACTTCTTTCCTCTTCATGTTCAATTTCAAGTCCCATTTTGCATTTCCTAACTTTACGGCCATGCTCAGCCTCAAGTGATATTTGTCATACCCCGATTTTTCGCGGCATCTACCCCAGGCTGCCTAGGTCCAATATCTAAGCTGAAACAGCACCAAAGCGAATGCTGCCCCCCTTGGAACCATGGGTTGTCCCCACTTCCCCCATCAACGCTGCCTAAATAGGGAGAGTGAAGGAGTACTTATCAAACTGCGAGGCGCTTTATCTGGCATTGCTAACCTGCCTGCACCAGGGTCAACCAATCATGAGCTGGCTGAGAAATCAGCAGCGAATCAAAACTCACATGAAGCAGTACTATAAGGAGACACAGTGCTACACGTGATAACCCTTACATGTAAAATACATGTTGGGGTCTGATTCTACTTTTACTCACGGAGGCATTACAGATACCACTCTGAATTTACCACGTTTGTTTTGGCACCTCTATAAAGAACAATAAACGTTTGTTCTTACAGGGTGGTAAAAAAGTGGTGCCTTAGAATTATACTTAAAAGTATTTTAAGGGTTTTTTATTCAAGTGGACAATTAAGCACTCCCAGGCTTTAGCCTTTTTTTTTACATAAACTGATGAATATGTTCAGAAAATATTTAGACATAATTAGTTTTTATTATAAAAACAATTCGGAGTTCGTGAGATAACACATTCTTCTGAGAAAATATTTTTTCACAAAGTTAAGTAAGCTGCATTAAATATAGGTTGAAAATCTATCTAAAAGTTCTCCAGCCAGTCCTCTAAAGCGGTGGATGGATACGGAGGCAGGAAGCTGATCTTGAAGGTATATAATTTTCTCTCTAATACAATCAGTAGGATTTGCTGTTGGCTTTCTGAAATTACTACTCTAGGCCCAAACAAGGCTCTGATGGGCTAAAAATGGACGTCCATGCCCCTTATGATGGCTTGGAACCGACAGATAATAATGTGGTGTCCAGAGGGGCAATTATTGGTCCAGACTAATGCGGCGTGGGCGAAGCAGCTCTTGATTTCACGTCGCATAAAGTGTTCTTAACAGTAAAGTAGCTCTCGTCAGTCCATCAGTGAGTGAATTTGAACTTGCAGTGCTCAGCACTGAACCACCCGGGCTCATGTGGTGATGGGCTCTCTCTCAAGAAAGAGATTCCGGGCCCGATTCACAGAACTAACTCAAGACAAAATCCTAAAATTACTACTTTTGGTATTCACAGAAGTTAGGATTTTGTCTTAAGTTTGTCTTAGGACAGATTTAAGACAGACTTAAGACAAAATCCTAACTTACGTCTGTCTTAAGTCTGTCTTAAGACAAACTTAAGACAAAATCCTAACTTCTGTGAATACCAAAAGTAGTAAGTTTAGGATTTTATCTTAAATTAGTTCTGTGAATCGGGCCCTCCATGACCACTCGCTATGTCACATTTCCAACACCTACCTCTATTTTTATGGGTACATGGAAGGAAATCTATTTACCGTATAGTAATTTGATTTTATACAAACTTCACCCATCCTTCCTGTCTGTTAATTCTGCGGCATGTTGCTTCAAAGGAAAGCAACATGGATCTCAGTGTTGGCATATCTGGGGAACAGCTTTGAGCTAGTTCACAAAGAGAGTAGTACATCTACATCTATAAAAGTGCACCTGCGTGGAGGTGGATATATACTACTTTTGCAGTTCATTACCGTGCGTTCCAAGATTAAGGTTTTGAAAGCTGCACCAGGTACATGTTTCCAGGTGCACTACTAGGAATGTCATTTGACATCCCTCCTGGGCTGCTATTCCCACTGTGCATATTTCTACATAGAGTAGAACTGAGCACAGGGGTAGTGGAGCCAGCTGTGCATGCAAACATAAATTATTTTAATATTTTTTTTCCTGTGGGTAAAACACTATTCCCCATGGAGAAGGCTTCTGCCCTGCCCCTCCTCCTTAGACCTAGTCTAGGGGTGATCTGTTCTGGATGAAGTAAACCTTTGACCATTTCCAAAGAGGGGAAAGAGTCAGTTCGGAGCCTGGGGATGCCCACAAACATGCAAGTGTGTGAACTAAAGCTAAGCGTGCATTATTCTGCCTACTTCTCACCTCTTGTGTGAGATTTAGAATTGCAGATTTCTCTGCACTCCAACTGGAGGATATCTCAGTAGTTAAACACCTGCCAAGAATCCTTTTGTGAATTTCTGGCATGCATAAATGGAGGGGCTTTTGAGTCATAAACGTACAATTATGTCCAAAATACCCTTGTGAATTGGACCCTTGTACTTTGTGCATATTCCTTGATGTTTTCAACTACTGGTGTCGTTTGACTATCTCTGGGGAGTTCCTGGAGCTGCTTGCCTTCACGGGACTCGTTGTCCCAGCCGCATCTGAGGAGGAGGAGGAGTCCAGGGGCACGTCTAGCACTGCGCCGCGCGCTCAAGATCGCTGCTTGCCTCCCGCGGCGTGGGCCGTGCCCGGGTCAAGGGCGGGCCGTCCACGCCCGTCAGAGCCCAATGGAGGCTGAGCTGAATCACCCCTTACCTCTGGAGCACGGACGGACCGAGGAGCCTCTGGGAGTCGGTGAGTGAGCACGCCATAGGTGCATACTGTGTGACCTTGGAATCTGTAGACTGTCAGCTTTTTTTAGAGGCAGTGCACACATCTCTCCATACAACTTTTAGAATTGTGGTGAACATCTCTGAGTATGGGCAAAATGGGCAAAAGAAAGGTGGGAACCACACTTTGGGCTGACAAAACCCCAAGAGCCAGCGCATCTATAGTGTTCTTCTTGAACCAGGCATGAACGGATGAAGGGGCATATTATCAAGAAACAGCGTTAAAATTATCGTCAATTTAGCGGCAGAAAACTGCTGCTAAAGCGGCAAAAATGGGCTTGATAATAGGCCCTTGAGAATTCCAATAGAAGCCCATGTTCTGGTGTCAACATGGGCTTCCATTGGAATTCTCAAGTGCATATCATCAAGCCCATTATCGCCGCTTTAGCAGCAGTTTTCTGCCGCTTAAGCTGCGATTATTTTAACGCTGTGCTTGATAATATGCCCTGAAATCACCAGCGCTGAAACTGAACTGGCTCCAAACTGCCGGGCCATAACACAAGACGCAAACCCTCAGACAGGGGGAGGGGCTGGCCCTACTCAGACTATCGCCAATACATGCCATGCAGATCAGGTAAAACGGGTGCTCGGCATAAAACTTCTATCCCGGGCCAGTCCTTTCCCATTAAACCAGTGAAAATGGCCACAGCTGGCTCTAGGAAGGCTTTGTCTGCATCTGCATCTGCCAACCATACAGCTCACAGGCTGGCCATAACAGAGGACTCTCTTGTGGTGTCTATTAAAAACCTTGAAACTAGGATCTCTTCAGCTTTTAACGCTTTCGACACCCGGGTAACACTCTTGAACAATTGGTGGGGTCCCTAAGTGGGAAAGTGAATAACCTATATACAAGTATTAGCAGCTGGATTAATGACCTTTGCACACCCACGCCAATCACTGATAATAGAACCCTCTTTAGTGGTGTCACCGGCACTTCAAGGGCAGGAGCGCTCCCCCAGGACCTGTGGAAAATTAATACAGTTTGGTGAACATTATCTACGCCATCTTGCCTTTTTCCCGATGCCACACTTTTCGTCATGCACATCCGCCATATTTTAGCCGTTACGATCAGAATCACCCTCACGAAAGACCCCCACGCACCGGTCATTCCCACTCTCACATGCCTTGCGCATAAGCGGCAGCCATTTTAAACACCATGGCCTCCCTGCCCCTCGCTGATAGCCAGCGCGTCTCTCTCTCTCTCTCCTAACCTCGCAAGCATCCCCCGCATGCTGACAACCCCCGCTCTCTCATGCCTTGGGTCATAAACCCCTCTTCAACGCAGCTTCACCACAGAATCCCATCCTGTTCCCAGCGCGACACCTCCCCTCATTCCTTTCATGGTCTCAGATCCTTTTGATGCAAACCCCCTTTGTCTTCCTTGTTCCCAGGCCGCCACCTGGCCCTGCGGATACTGTTTATTACCCCGTACAGTAGGAAGCTTCCCCTCCCCATCAAAAGACCCTCGAGCCGATCAAAGCCCCCACCCTATGAGATCCGATCAACTCCACGCATTCCGTGAATCGGCGGAATGCCCTGCTGCGCGACAATCATCACCTGTTGTGACCGGGGTGGGGAATTCAACTGTAAATGTATGTGGGAACGGGTCTGAAGGGGAGATTCCGAGGATGTTCTTTCAAATATCAAAGTGTTGCGAGAATGTGTTACGTGCAATAAAGGTCGTAAACCCTAGTATAAGAGGCCAGGCCTCAGAGATGTGGTTAGAGCACCTCGTGACGATACTTGCTGTCTGAATTGATGTGTTCTCCTCCGGAGAGAATAAAATCCTCGTTTCCTGCCTTCCAGTCTCCAGCGCCTGCTTCTTCATTGATTAATATTGGTGGGTCATAGAGGCGACACCGCCGGGCAACATAAAGGGGTCTTTGGTTACTGGTTGTCTTTGAACTCCTTTTAACAATTGGCGTCCCAAGCGTGGGGCCCATCAGCGACTCGTGGATCCAGTGGGAGAGGTCCTGACGACAGAGTGAACGACTGCAACGATCGGAAGGTACCCTGTCCGATAGACCCTCGTCTGACAGCCGATCATCCGAACTTCACTGGTTCCGAACAGACCTCTCTCGAGTGATCTGCGGTCCTGACTGGGAACCATCAGGAGTGCCACAAGGAGTACGAAGAGAAGAGGACGATCGGGCGCTGGATTCGGAAGACAAGAAACTGTCCATGCGGTCCGGGTAAGGTCGTGTAAACACGACGAATTGCGAAAGTGATTGATAATTGATGAGAAAATACTAGTATTACTTTTTGTTAATTTATTTGGAGATTCACTGTCTGCAAACGGAGAAACAACAGGCTCTCCCTTTATAAACAGTGAAGGATAGGTACGCATCCATCGGACCTATCTTTCTCCCCCACTGAACAATTGCCCCTCCCCCATTGATTAACTGTTATAGATTGTTTTCTGGAGATTCTCTGTCTGCAAACAGGGAAGAATAGGTCCCCTCTTTGCAGATAGTGAAAGGGTAGGTGACGCGGACCTTTGCGAGCCCACTTATTCTCCCCATTGACCATATTGATTTTTTATTTTTGACCTAACATTGATTGCTCAAGATTGGTTCATGAGGTATTCACTGCCTGCAAACAACGTAGAATAGAAATATTCTGTCTAGTCTTTGCACGCAGTGATAAGATAGGTAGTGCTGACTATTATCCCCATTGTGATCCGTCATGCCTGTCTTCTCCCCACTGGTTAGTAGCCTGTTTAGCCCGGACCGCTTATTAGAGATGAACCATCCGGCTCCGCTGGAAGGCACCCCTAATAAGGACATGTTCATGAAGCATGGATTAATCGCTATAGCCTATAGCCAACTGTGGCATAAATATACGAAAAGGGATCGAGAAAGTCAGTGGCCACTGATAGGATCCTTCGATCTTGACAAAATAGAAACGGTAGAAATAACCCTTCGTAGGAATGAAACAACACCTATTATGCTCGATAGTCTCGGTATGTGGCGCAAAGAAGCCACACGACGAAAGGAAAGCGATGAAGTCAGAAAGGGTGAAGAGACACGACGGACAACCCTCCAAACGTCTAGTAGGCAAAGGGAAGGGCCAGCGATGGCACAGTTCCGAGGAGTAGACATGAAAAGGGAACGGTGTAAAGGGATGTGCCGACAGGACAACCCCGGGACACAACGACCCGAAAGTAATCCCCCGACACTATGCACAGGACGAACAGATTTAAAACAAAACCAATGTGCTTTCTGTAGATGTCTCGGGCACTGGAAAGCCCAATGCCCGACTCTACAGAGCATAGGTAAGAACGGAGGGTCGACAGAAAGAACAGGCCGACAGAAAGGGAAAAGGCGCGAGATAAAAACCAATCAGACTAGTGCAGACAGAACAGATAGAACCACCCCGTTTGATTATGCTCGATGGCACAGATTCCGTCAGACCAATTTTAACGACATGTTAGAGTTCTGGGACTGATTGCTCTCTGTTGCTCCCCCACTCTGAAAAACAAACACAATTACAGGCCAGTGTAAACAACCCCCGTTAGAGAAAGGACTCAAGGAAGCCAAGCATCTGTTATATAACTTAGGATTTAATTACGGTAAAGATAACACACAACCAACGGTAAATAGAATAACTAGTAGAACACTCTCTAAAGCAAACTGTACTAATAGGAGAAATACAAAACATATTACGCTCACTCCGGAAGTCCTCGAAATGTAACAGTTCGACGGTCCCGCCCACCCGAAACACATAGCACGTGTGGGGCGGGGCCTGCCAACAGCCATAGACCAAAAGAGATCGCCGGCGAGAAGGTACAGGAGGCTCCTCAAAGCAGGCAATGAAATGGTCTTTCCATACTACCCTTCCAGGGATGGCGTCCCCCGGGCCACGAGTAGGGAGGGGGCGGATGCAAATGACCCCCTCCCTCGTATCTCCTGGTCCGGCCATCACGAATTCCTCCATCGAACTGATGCAGGGTGGGCAGGGAGGGAGAGGCGACGCGGACGAGCCTCTCCCGCCTCCGCAGGTAGGAGGTTTCCCAGCCCTGGCCCGGCGCCGATGTCCTCCAGCCGGGCGACGGCCATATACCTGCGCAGCACAGAACTTACAATGTCCGACGCACATATATTTCCGCAGCACAGGACATACAATGTCCGACGGGCATACTTGCGCAGCACCGGACGTACAATGGTCCCCCAAGAGTCGGAATCAGGGGTGTAGGGTGGTCATCATGTACACCCCTGATTCAAAGGGACGGCGTGGGATGCGCCGGGAGAGGGAGACAGCACGGACGAGCCTCCCTCACCTCCCCAGATGAAGGCTCCACAGCTGCACCCTGGCGCCCCGAACCAAAATGCCCTGCTCCAACAGCATGATGTTCCGCTTCCATCACCACAAGAAGTTTCTTCCACTCCTGATAGATACGACGAAGGGCGGCAGCTGCAGGGTCTCAAAATGGCGCCTGGGCCCTCTGGAAGGCGGGTCTAGGCCGCTGGAGGAACTTTGTCCGAAATTGCAACTCGGGCACTTGCCCACCTGGGCGCAAGCCCCCACCATCGACAAACATCCCCTCGACTTTGAAGATTCTACCAAAGTCCCAAGAGCCCTCGGCCCCTTCAGGCTTCCGGTGGGGAACAGCTGCATTGATCACTAATGAAATAACCACGACACAGCAGCAAGATGGCGGTGCTCTCGTGTCTGCACCAGCTTCAGTCTGAACCACCCAGGAACATTATGGGCTAACAAACTCGAGTAAGTTCCGGCTGAACATCAACATGACCCGGTAAGAAAGACTCTACCTCCCTCCCTCTCTTGATTGACGGTCCACACCACCAGCCCCTCTGTTAGCACAGGTTTTTTGAACTGCCGAAATGGGACCCTGGTCCAACCGCCAATCGTCGGAGACATTTTTGCCCCTGATGCTACTTCCGGACTAAACCGGCCTCGCCCAAAATGGCGCCGGTATCAATAAGAACTAACGGATGCCTCGTGGTGTTCCTTAGCTAATGAGACTTGATGTACTAAGATATATATACGAACCTTTGCGCACTTGATGAAAAAGGGAGGAGGGTTCACTTGGCGAACATTCGAAAGGGGTCCCGTAAAAATGTTGATTTCAATGAACGATTTATTTTGATATTTATTGTAACTGGTACATAACGTCGCTTATGATGCACACCCACGGTATACATCTAGGAAATGCGATTACGATGAGCTTGACTGTGTTTCCATTTATGAACTGAAATGCCCCTGATCCCTCATCACGCAATGGAACGTTTTTAGTTACTTGCAAATAATTAATTAGGCCTTTTTAACATGTTCTTGTGCCGCAAAATAACCCCCCTACTGTATGTGCTTCCATCGTCGACATGTCCGGCCAAAATATGATTGCACTCTCACATTTTACGTACTGAACGATTATGCAAATAAAGGTTTTCCAAACTATGAATAGGCATCACATGCTTTTGTAAATGTGGGAATTGGTGGGAGGGCTTTTTCTGTGCGCAACCGTTCTGCTCTTTTTTTAAGGTTATCTGAAAAATGGTTGTTCGGCCCTGAATTGATGATCGAATCAAAGGTATGATACGCTGCCTCCAAAATATGCGACTAAGCTCAGGAACTAACGTATGAAGAAGGACCTCGACTTCTGAGAATGGGTAAGGTAAAGCGGTGTGATTGATAGAATGTTATAAAGGTATGGTGGTCGAAGGTACTAAGGGACAGGGTTGACCGAAGAACTGATATGCCTTAGAACATCACAGCTTTGGGAATGATTTAAGGATCCCGATGGCCAGATACATCTACAAAACCAGGTACCTCGCGCTAGGCACCTCTGATTCCTCTTTTTAGCGTTTCCCTACACACGATCCATAATGCCACCCTCGAACCCCCCATGAACCACCTAGCACACTGCCCGCCCCCTTGACTTCAGAAACCAAGACCCTAGGGATTATATCCCGGGGAGATAAGTACGAGTATATGGTAAGTAAAGGACTTTCGTGCCCGTACATTTGATGTGCTCGGATGTTGTTCCCCCTCCCTTTTCCTCCTTTTTTTCCCTCTGCAGATTACATTGGAGTCCCGATTAGGGTACCGTAAAGGATCTGGAGCCACGTCACGCCCGATGCATGAAAACGGACTAACGCGGCAAGACGACACAAAAAGACGCCCTACTCAATGCGCGACCTTTTTGTACCTGACCTAATGCTCTTCCGTCCCAAAACTGCATGCTTTCTACATCCTAACACAGACCCGAAACGTCTAACGTTGGGTAATGCACTGAATAGCCCAAACGATACACGGTCATTCTCCATGTCACACGTGTACTATTTGGCCTATTGTTACTCTCTCTCTCTCTCTCTCTCTCTCTCTCTCTCTCTCTCTCTCTCTCTCTCTCTCTCTCTCTCTCTCTCTCTCTCTCTCTCTCTCTCTCTCTCTCTCTCTCTCTCTCTCTCTCTCTCCCTCTCTCTCTCTCTCTTTCACCCCTCCACACTTTCCCTCTTCCTAGCGACTGGCACCTAATTGGCGAACCTGGTGCACCTCCTGATTGGCCCCAAATACCACAAGTATTTGCACAAATTCGTCCTAAATAAAATCGTATCGATACCACGTTACTACCTCTCCTTTTCTGCTAAATATGGATGAAAATTAAATTGGCCAAAAGGAAAGGGACAGGTAAGACGACTAAGGTTCCCTAAATTTGACCCACAGTCAGGGAACTATTTGTCAGTGGCTTCTATGATAAAAAAAAAAAAAATGTCTGTGGTAACGCGACCTTCCCCATTCCAAGTTGTCTCCATACCCCAAGCAGTAAAAAAATGATCGAGACACCCCCGTCTTCCCAAAATGCCCCCAGTTTGGTATCAGCTGCCCTGAACGAGAATCTGAAAAACGCCTCTTGCTCCAATTCGCTGTGTTCCTAGTTGTTTTCCAACAGACCTCACCCACCCCAAGGATAAGTTTAATAATTATCGCAAGCCCCCCCCGAGTTTTTGTAGTAGCCAGGTTGCGAGAAACTATATAGAAAGTTAGAAAGATGTGTGCAAAGTTAAAATTAGATCGAAAACTGAAGGAACTTGTTGCAGTAAACCTTGTTGAAAATAGGATGTTTAGCCAAAAGATAGGACGCATTGATGTAATGGAGAGTCGTTTAGCCTATGTTCATCCCTCAGAAGGATGCCTATCAGACTATGGTGAATAGCACATTGCACTTTTCCGTAAGATACAAAGCCCTGAAGACCGGCCTAGCCTTGCAAGACTCGTACTAGGGAAATGGGCCTCTACCAGAAGAACTGACATCTACTGTAATAGACGAATGCAATGAATGGGTATCAGACCTTGTACCACGACAAATGAATGTAATAACCAACAAAACGCCAAAGAATTAGCCACAAAGGGAAGTTGTAGGAAATCCAGCAAACCCATCATCAATTGTTTATACGTTGGCTGCAAATCTCAATGTAGCGGATGTTTACCCCAGTTGCTTGGTGTTGGGAGAGAAATAGGTTTATGTAATTACCTTCTTCTGCAAAATCTCTAAAGACTGTCTTTTCGAACTCATTTAAGGGTACCACTGTCGGAGGAGAAAGAGACCGGATGTGGGAGAACGCGGCCTGACTGCGGATCGTGGAACCTCAGCGACGGAGGCCAAGGCGAGACCACGGCAGTAAGGAGTCGCAGGATAAGGCACTGTTTCAGACAAAGCTAAGGAAGGGGCTGACCTGAAGCCCCTGCTCTATGATCGACGTGTGCCAAAAAAAAAAAAGGTCCCCGCTCTCTGAACCTGGTTATGGACCCGCCTGTCTCAAATTCTCCGTCCCCCTGATCTGTTCCCGACTTGGCCCTGCTCCATCCCCTCCTCCTCCGACCTACCATAAGGACTGTTCACACACACACCTTTCCACCTGAACTTTCAAGTTCCTCCAAATCCTACTGAGCTATCCAGAGAAGGGTATTCCCTGCGTCAAAAGGGAGGGAGCTCCGACTAAGTAGACCACGAACTATATTAATCTCAGAACGGTGACCTAGAACTCCACCAAGGGTCGCCCCCCGAAGAGAAGATGAACGAAGTATGTGGTTCTACCCGCTGCTGAACGCCTCGATAATGATGGAAGCAACAGGAAATACCCATCACAGAGACTCAAGAAACAAACAGACCCCACCACTCAAAGACAATTGCACTTTTTATCACAATCCTTTCTGCCTCCTAATAACTATGCTCTGAGTTACGGAAGAAAATGCACGCGCTCCGGAACCATGATGCATTCCTCTCAAGAGGTCTGGCGAAACAAAACAAAGATGCACTCCCGCCCGCAGACCTCCAACGACTCAATCCACATGAACATTCCTGTTGACAGAACGAATTGTAATCCAGGTGCTTAACAGTGCCAACAGAAGACGACAAAGACACTGAGAACTCTGATATTTACTATATCTCATTTCTCTCCCAACCACCATTGGACTGACTATGCTCCCGCCGAGTACAAAAAGGACTTACTTATATGATAACTTACCAGTTCCTATTCCAAATGACTATAAGTATCTATGATCTGTACCCAACGCCCTCGCTACATAATTCTAGTCTGATATTGCATTACTATGACTTTATCTGCAACCAACTTAACGATGAACCCGCCTACTAGATGAAGAGATTTTTCAATGTGATGTTTATAATGTGATGTTTATGTACAGTTCTTTTGCCTAAGTCCCCTCTCCCTTACTTATGACCGCTGCAATAGGTATAGATAGGAAATAGGCCAGCAAGATGTCTTGGAAATGTTAAAGGGAGGACTGTGGAAAATTAATACAGTTTGGTGAACATTATCTACGCCATCTTGCCTTTTTCCCGATGCCACACTTTTCGTCATGCACATCCGCCATATTTTAGCCGTTACGATCAGAATCACCCTCACGAAAGACCCCCACGCACCGGTCATTCCCACTCTCACATGCCTTGCGCATAAGCGGCAGCCATTTTAAACACCATGGCCTCCCTGCCCCTCGCTGATAGCCAGCGCGTCTCTCTCTCTCTCTCCTAACCTCGCAAGCATCCCCCGCACGCTGACAACCCCCGCTCTCTCATGCCTTGGGTCATAAACCCCTCTTCAACGCAGCTTCACCACAGAATCCCATCCTGTTCCCAGCGCGACACCTCCCCTCATTCCTTTCATGGTCTCAGATCCTTTTGATGCAAACCCCCTTTCCCTGTGTCCCCGTTTGTCTTCCTTGTTCCCAGGCCGCCACCTGGCCCTGCGGATACTGTTTATTACCCCGTACAGTAGGAAGCTTCCCCTCCCCATCAAAAGACCCTCGAGCCGATCAAAGCCCCCACCCTATGAGATCCGATCAACTCCACGCATTCCGTGAATCGGCGGAATGCCCTGCTGCGCGACAATCATCACCTGTTGTGACCGGGGTGGGGAATTCAACTGTTAATGTATGTGGGAACGGGTCTGAAGGGGAGATTCCGAGGATGTTCTTTCAAATATCAAAGTGTTGCGAGAATGTGTTACGTGCAATAAAGGTCGTAAACCCTAGTATAAGAGGCCAGGCCTCAGAGATGTGGTTAGAGCACCTCGTGACGATACTTGCTGTCTGAATTGATGTGTTCTCCTCCGGAGAGAATAAAATCCTCGTTTCCTGCCTTCCAGTCTCCAGCGCCTGCTTCTTCATTGATTAATATTGGTGGGTCATAGAGGCGACACCGCCGGGCAACATAAAGGGGTCTTTGGTTACTGGTTGTCTTTGAACCCCTTTTAACAGACCAGGCTCAGGTCCCACGCATTGCTTCATCACAACTGCCTCCAAGGGATAGGATTCACCATCAAGTTGCACCCCCTTGCACAGCTGAGACTTGTTTTGGGCAGCAAGCCTCTGCCAAAGCTCAGCTGATTACTCAGGGAAGTCGCTCTAACTCAGCTTCGGCCGCCTCCTGCCTATCTCAAACTGTACCATCAATGCATTGCCCTTCTAATGTTACCATCGTGTTGATGGATGTACCCCCTTTTGGGAAGGACTTACAGGAAAACCACATTCAACTCAAGAACAAAGTTGTTTACTGGCTGGCAATCAGGGTGGACATTCACCAGCCCCCCAACCATATACTGGCTGATGAAATTATAATAGGTCAAGAGTGTGCGCTGGATAGGCCGATCACATAAATGATTTGTGGGTGATTGCTTTATAGTGAATTTTAATAACCGTGCCCAAGCTGGACTGACCCTTCATGCTCTGTGAGATAAAGCTGCTGCAATGGACTGCATATCTGTTCTTTGACTGGGATTTTTCTACCCGCCCATAAACTTTGGTGACCCAGCCAGGAGAGACTGGCACCCGACTCAGATAAAGTCAAGCAGTGAGCCAATCAATTCCTCGGGCTATATTAACACTTCCATCTTGGTACTTACAATCCTGACACTTCAAACCATGACCTGTCTACCAGAAAAAAAGACACCATTGCAGTCCCTAGCTGGAACATCACAGGGTATAAAGCAAGCTCACAGACACAGGGTGGTTGGGCATGTTAAAGAATTATGACTTTATCTGTCTACAACATGGGTACTCACAAACTTTCTCTCAGGGGCCACATTTACAGTGTGGTTTGTGTCTGAGGGCCACACCAGTGGGGGCGGGGTCAGTGGGGGAGGGGGCAGGGCTAGAGCACAAAATAACTGTGACCATGAGGTTGAACACAGGCCCCTGCAGCGGACGCCTTCGTCCACTGAGCCACCAGACTCGGCATACACACACATCTCTCTCTCTCTCTCTCTCTCTCTCTCTCTCTCTCTCTCTGTCTCCCTCTGTCTCACTTACTCTGTATCTCTCTCCCTCTCTTTGTCTCCCTCTCTCTCCCTCTGTCTCACTCCCTCTGTCTGTCTCTGTCTGTCTTCCTGCCTTTGTCTCCCTCCCTCTGTCGCCCTCTGTGATGATGTAACGTTCTAGTAGTTGGGCTGGGAGGAGTCCAGGGGTTGGGGGACGAGGAGGAGCAGTGACAGGAAGGGGTTAGTTAGAGTAGGGACAGGGTCAGAGAAAGATGAGAGAAATAAAGCTCCTATAAACCTGAATATTTGTCAGTCGTTATTGCTGCTACGACACGACAACTGGCGACGAGGGTGGGATATAAGTGACCTGCTAGTCCTGCTGGAGAGCGAGAGGAAGAACTGACCTGTCCCGGACACCAGCCAGACGCGATCGCCGTTTGCGACGTCTGCGCCCTGAGGTCGCCGCCGCCTACAGCCTGAGGCCAGCGGTGGAGGAGTTGTCCCACGACCAGGAGATTGTGTGAGGCCACCCCCGAGAAGTGAGAAGTGAAGCACTGACCCTCTGGTGTCCGGCGCGATTTTCGCGCCGAAATCGGGAGTGTGTCCCGAAGACTGCATCAAGAGGAAAGGGACTGGGAGCCCACCCCAGCCTTCCTGAGGCGTCCTGCTCAAGTGAGGAGCGCAGTGAGAGGCAAGTGAAGCCTGCGGAGGCGCCAGAACGAAAGCGCAGATCTCGCCGACATCTGGTCTCACCCCCGATGCGTGAGAAACGGCACGCGGCGAGCGGAAGACGCTAGAGCCTGCCCCGGCCTACCTGAATGGTGGAAAGTGGCCCAGAAGTGGATGTGGAGCTGCCAAATCCCTGCTGCTGGAAGAAGGGACCCTCGGTGAGTGCAGAAAGAGCCCGAGTGTGACTGAGGCTGAAGAGGAGCTCAAACCTCGTGGATGACTGGTGGCGGCCATTTTGAAGTCAGGCCGCAGTAAAGGACATCCCTATGAAGTGAATGGGCGGTCATTTTGAAGTCAGGCAGCATTGGAAACTGCAAAACAAGCACTGACAATTGTAAAAACAAGCATTGGTACATGCAAGATTGAAGTAGTGACAATAGCCAAACAAACATTGATAACTGCACAACAAACAAACACGAGTGAAGGCAGAAAGGAAACGAGAGAACGAGCCCAAACAAATGCAAGAGGCGCGATATGGAAACGAGCATTGGTAAATGCAAGTGAGTGGAAGGAACAAGCGTTGACATATGTAAAGGAACAATCAATGACAAGTGTAACGGCGCAAGCACTGTTAAATGTAAACGAACAAACCATGGCAAACGTGACCGAACAAGGAGTGGCATTGGTGAAAACAATTAAACAAGCACAAGCAAAGGCAAGTGGGGTAAGAAAACAAGCACTGGCAAGTGCAAGAGGTACAAGAGACTACGCGAAAGTAAATGCAAGCGACAAGGAAAGACAACATTGGGCACAAACTGAAGAGGGCAGTCCTGCAGAAGACCCCGGAGGGGGCAGTCCTGTAGGAGACCCCAAAAGAGGGCGGAATTACGGAAGGCCCAGACAAGAATATCATTCAGCACTACATGATGACAGACAAGTAAAAGTAACAGAAGCGAAGAAAACAAACAATCCAGAAGTAGGAGTAAGCAAACATCAAAGAAGCCTTCCCTCATTGACCAAGTGGCTGGGCAACCTGCACTAGTCTGGAAAAAAGCGCAAGAAGAGGATGTCAACGGTGCCACATATTGTTGCGACAGCCCCCCCGACCACCTGCAGTTAGCACGCAACACCAAAGAAAGCGGGAATTCACAGAGAAACGAGTCGCGCATGGTGCAGCTGAAGGGTGGCCTTTTGACCTCAGGAGATCCAAGCTTAACTCACTGAAGCATACCGAGACAGTCGTGCCAGGGGCGGACGACATACAATAGTCACCCGGGAGCAGCGAATCTTATCAAAATCAAAGGAAACGACCAAACAAAGACTATCGGCCAAGGAGGGTCAGCAGAAAAAGACAGGAAGCAAAGTGAACAGTCCTGTGACATTGTCATGCCACCACATTCCACCATCCAGGTGGGGAGAGAAGAAACACATACATCTAACCCCTGCATTGGAGTGCCACCCCCAGTGACACGGACCGACAACCAAAGTTTGGGTCCCAAATGGAACCGGTGGTTAGAATCACTGGATGCATTTCTTGATGTAACCGGCGAGCGAAGAAATAGCAAACGTCTACTATTACTACTTCAACCGGTGGGTCACGAAGGCCGACGCTTAATCAGAACCTTTCCAGCAAAGGATACAGGGACATATAGAAAACTCAAAAGAACGAAACGTGCTCATTTCACCACAAAGGAAGATGTCGATCATGAACGCATCGTTTTCAATGCAGCACGGCGGGAACCAAGGGAATCACTATCAAACTTCATAACGAGGTTACAAAAGTTAGTACGATACTGTCAATTCAATACATTCACAAATGAGGAAGCGATCAGTCTCCGGGCGATTGAGAGCTGTTTAAAACCAGACGCACAGCGCAAGATACTTTAAAGGCAATTCTCGTTAAAGGAAATCATTAGGAGGGCTAAAGCTGTAGAGCGAGCCGAAACAAGAGAGCTGTCAAGAGAATTGCAGGTCAATGCAAGAAAGGAAGATAAGCGAAAGGAGACAACCCTCGTGTCAGAGCATCAAATCCAAGAGGCAACCGAAACCAGAAAGAGGGAGGACGAAGGTAGACCAGCGACAAGACAGCGGGAAAGACAAAGTGACATGAAATACTCTGAGTCAACAACGCGAAGACAAAAGACTGAGATGATCCAGTATTATGACAGCCCCACCGACATAACCTCAGGGAGTTATTCTACTTCAAGGAGTCACTCAACAAATGGTACAAATTATTCTGAAGAAGAGTCAAGTGGGACGGATCACATGGACAGAACCGATGTCAGCCTGCTCAACAAGTATGAAGGAAAGACAAGCCAAAGAACACCGGACCAGTCATGTCAACTCTGGGAGCCGTTACACAAGCACACCCGAGCAACGTGCGGGTCACCAATCTTCACAGACAAGTCAGAAGAACCATGTAGCCTAAGAAAACACCACTCCCAGGACACAGACACCAGGGTCCCCAACAAGCGAGAAGAAGAAAGAGACCTCACAAAACTGGGTGATTCACTCCGACACCAGAAAGTGATAGGCAAGCACAATCATGATACCAGTGAAAATGAGGAAACTGAGAAGAGACAAATAACATCATACGAGAGGGGCAGCGACAAAAGGCCTTGGGATCGAACAAAAGAAATAAACGCTTGGTTGTCAGACAATCTCTCCACGCAAACAGTGTCAAAGACATGTCGAGAGACATATCTCAAGAAATGTCCCAAAGACAGTTCTGACTCTAAAAGCAGTTTGTCACAGTCTACCGGTTCAAGAAGTGTATCAGTCAAAACACACTTGAAAGAAGGGTCCCGAAGGAAATCAGCAAGAGACTTCCCTGAGTCAAAAGACATGTCAGTATGATCACTCGGATCAACGGACTCAAGCTCACGACAACCCCCATGGCATCGATCACCTGAGCGGACATTGGACTCAGAGACTGTTCCACCCATCCAAAGCAACATATCTCACGCCGATGGCTCAGAACAATCGATCACCTCGTCAAGCAACTTGTCCTGTCCGTTGCAGTCTTATCCGGACCTGAGGAGGGTACCGTCACCCCTGACGGGGTTTGCGAGGTTGACTCTAAGGGTTTTCAGAAGAAAGACAATCATATGGGACACTATACACTGGCGTGGGAAAAGACCGTCTCCTCACTCCGTCAAGAAGACAAGGCATGTTGGCAAAGATGGATCCGCATCACGAAGACAAGAGGGGACGCGAACGGTACTTGCTCATGCCCTCATACTCAAAGAGTTTAACATTCACAAACACGAGTGGGAGCAGATAGGACAAATAGAGCCCGCAAACGAGTCTCAAAGCCGAACCAGGACACTCAGTTCAAACAAAGTCTTATCAGGCAATGCCCTATCGTCCAAAACGCAGGGCCGGGAACACGAGAGCATTGATGCCCCTGACCGAATGGGTAAAAGAAGTGAAACCACAAGCGGATGCCTAGAAAAACAAGTGTCACAATGGAGAACAGATTGCCACTACCGCGCTGAGATATCAGTAGTCCCACAGCAAAAAGAAACCATGACAACTGTGGAATCTGAGAACAAGCAGTTCATGCATGATGTCTCACATTTTCAAGAATGCGCTCCTGTGGTCAAAGATGTTTGTGTTGAGACCACAGAAAGATCGACCAAAGACAGGTCCATCACTGATTCGACATTACTGATGCTTGAAGACCGGATTAAATCTGAGCTCATGCATGGAGACACATTCCTGTGGCCCAAACAGGCTGTCTGCTAACTCATGGGGCTTAGTGGAAAATTACAAATTTTGTAGAAGTCAATTTACCCGGATAATGAAAAGAGACACTTGATAGAGAGACAGCACAACAGGATGTTGATGGACTGAGTCAACCGAATCCAACCCTGAGACTCGACAGGCCAAAGGAAGATGCGCCTGCGAATGCTAGAACGCGTCTCCGACCACGAAGAGACATACTCAAGCCAAAGAGACTGATTGAAGAGATGGATTAGGAATGGTTACAGTTCTTCTGTTAACAAAGGGGGAGATGTGATGATGTACACGTTCTAGTAGTTGGGATGGGAGGAGTCCAAGGGTTGGGGGAAGAGGAGGAGCAGTGACAGGAAGGGTTAGTTAGAGTAGGGACAGAATCAGAGAAAGATGAGAGAAATAAAGCTCCTATAAACCTGAAGATTTGTCAGTCGTTATTGCTGCTACAACACAACACCCTCCTCCCTCTGTCTGTCTCCCTCTGTCTCCCTCCCTCTCTCTCTGTCTCCCTCTATCTCCCTCAGTCTGTCTCTGTCTCCCTCCCTCTGTCTACCTCCCTTTGTCTCCCTTCAATTGTCTCCCTTCATCTGTCTCCCTCCCTGTCTCCCTCCCTCTGTTTCCCTTCCTCGGTCTCCCTCCCTCTGTCTCCCTCCCTCTGTCTTCCCTCTTCGGTCTCCCTCCCTCTGTCTTCCTCCCTCAATCCCCCTCTGTCTGTCTCCCTCTGCCTCCCTCTGTCCTTCTCAAAGTCACACGTTATGAAGTATGGCCCTCCAAAAACAAAAACGTTAAAACACATAGTAGGAGACCAACACATTAGTCTGGTAGATAACTTCAAGTATTTGGGGGTCTTAATAGACTCAGAATTGAATTGGCACTCACTCATTATGCAGAATTTCTTGTCCTTCAAAAGAGCGACATTTAGCTTTAAAGATTTCTCCCGCCGGCACGGGGGCACTCACATTCAGTCAATTCTGGAAAAGTACAGGGCCTAATGCATCCCCTTAGTGAGTTATGGCAGCAGAATATGGGGATATGGACAGGTTGACCCTCTTGAAGTTGCTGAAAATACATTTTTAAGAGGTCTCAGAGGGGTCCCACAAAGTGTACCATATGAAATTGTTCATGAGGAACTAGGCTTAAATTATCTAATTGACCAGCTTTGCCATGGCGCTCTAAAGCTCTGGAATTTGTTCTGGTTAAAGGAGGAACTTAGTTTTAGCAGACTAATTCTGCAGGATTGTTTAGAATTGGAAAAATCTTCCTTGATCCCAAAGCTGGCTTATGTGGCGCGTAACTTGCGGGCCCTAGGGTGGCCTGATCTGTATGACAACCCCTCCATTTTAACTTGCTCTGTGGGGAAAAAGGTCAAAGTAGCGTTTAGGGACAGGTTGGAGTCAGAAAGTGAGGACCTTGCACTAATAAAACATTCAATGCAATATTAGTGTAAACTGTTAGTAACATAGAACCTTATCTAACCTGGAATACGACACATAATCAGCGTCACATGTTGACTTACTTCAGGCTGAACTTATTTCCACGCCTAGTTCCTTTTAATCAAGGCTGTTTTACACACTCGGACCTGCCCCTTTGTGATTGTGACAACACAACAACTAACAATATTTTACATGTTATTATGCTTTGTCCAAAATACAATACACTACGGAATAAGTTCCTCTATCCGATCGTAAAACCAATTAATTTTATCCAGGTTAGGCCAGCATTATTGTTTTTACAGATGGTAAACTTTCCTACTGTTTGTTTTTTGCTTTTACGCTTTCTGATGGGGGTTTTAAAATCATGGATGAGTTTGACTATGATATCCTGTATGTTATTTTATTGATAACTTTTTTATGTCTTTTATGATTTTACTTGTAAAATCGAATAAAGAAATTAGAAAAATGAAAGACTATCTCTATAGCTCACAACATAGATTAAAATGGTGTGTTACCTTAACATCAGTGTTTTATTGATAATAAAACTTAGCACCAGATGTACAGTACAGAACAGAGTAAACATTTGCGATGGTTATGGGGGGAGGGGGAATAAGCGGGGTAAGAGCGAGATTGCACAGTCCTAGTAGTACTGTACATCTGCTGCAAAGTTTAGGGGAAGAGAGGTTTTTTTGGCTTCAAGGATTGGTGACGATTTATGGTGGTTTTTAAGGCTGTGGGATGGGGTAGTTACTTAGAGATGGAGGAGAGGTATTAGGGTACAGAGATAGGTGTTTTATAGGGGTGGAGCATAGGGGTAGAGTTTTTTTAAAAATTTTATATAGAGTTGTAGAACTTTTAAATATTAACGTTTATATGTTTTACGCTTCTACATACGTTTTTACATGCCCATGAATTCACCATAATGCCAGGAGCAGTGGAAGTGACATTGCACGCCATTTGACTTTTACTTTGACTCACACACACACATACTTACACATACTAACACATTCACACACTTTAGTGCACATAAACACACTCTCACCCGCAAGCAAGCATATAGCATACATTTAACAGCATTATTTTTACTTACCTTAGCTTCCAGATAGGGTTGTATTCCAGCTAATGTACTAAAAATGTTTTTACACTAATAGTGAATCATATTATTTGCTATTTATATAATTTAAAAAACAAACAGAAACCAGGCACGTGGACCTCCAACCAGCGCTCATTATGAAGAGCTGTCCCTGTGTTCCAGGCAATGATTATGCTAGCTCTGAGGCCAGAGGTCGTGCAAACGCAGTGCCAAGTGTAGCAAGGGGCAAGCTGGCCTCCAAATGATGTGTAAGGTTTTTCAACACTCCAAGCAAAACATTTACTTTGATGTAAGGATTTTTCTCAGTTTAGGAGTAGTAAAGTTAGGACTCCTAAATGCCTTCTGTGAATATCAAAAGTCTTAAAGTTAGGATTTTTCTCAGTTTAGGAGTAGTAAAGTTAGGACTCCTAAATGCCTTCTGTGAATATCGAAAGTTTTAAAGTTAGGATTTTTCTCAGTTTAGGAGTAGTACTCCTAAATACTTTCTGTGAATACTGAAAGTCTTAAAGTTAGGATTTTTCTCAGTTTAGGAGTAGTAGAGTGGGGAGTCCTAAATGCCTTCTGTGGATACCGAAAGACTTAAAGTTAGGATTTTTCTCAGTTTAGGAGTAGTAAAGTTAGGACTCCTAACTTTACTACTGCTAAACTGAGAAAAATCCTAACTTTAGGACTTTCGGTATTCACAGAAGGCATTTAGGAGTCCTAAAGTTAGGACTCCTAACTTCTGTGAATACCAAAATGAGTAAGTGCCTTCTGTGAATACCCAAAATGATAGTAAGTTCAGGATTTTGTCTTAAGTTAGTTCTGTGAATCAGGCCCATATTCTGCAGTGGTGAGGTTGGTTGTCAGAGGCTCTGCATCTTGTGCACAAGAGACATTTTACACAACTGTAGAGCTTTTTTCACAGCTGAGCAGGCTCTTGATGCTACACGTTCCCCAGTTCTCTTGCATTCTGTCACATAAGGTTATTCCTGCAGTGTTGCTTTAGGTTTTGCAGTAAGGCTGTTTGTTAGATTTATGGTGCTGCTATTCTGCAGTAGTTTCATCTGTACCAGAAGAGCGTGACGTGTTCAGCAATGACCACTAATGTTCTAGAAGAGCATGGCATGTTCAACACGGCCGCCTGATGTTCTAGAAGAGAATGTCATGTTCATCAACACTTGATGTTCTAGAAGAGCATGGCATGTTCAACATGACCGCCTAGTGTTCTAGAAGAGCATGGCATGTTCAACACGGCCACCTGATGTTCTAGAAGAGCATGTCATGTTCATCAATACTTACTGATGTTTTAGAAGAGCATGGCATGTTCAACACGGTTTCATGATGTTCTAGAAGAGCATGTCATGTTCAACAACACTGCATGATGTTCAAGAAGGGCATGTCATGTTTAACAACACTGATTGATGTTCTAGAAGAGCATGGCATGTCCAACAAAATTGTGTAATGTTCCAGAAGGGTGTGCCATTCTCAACAACCGTGTTCTCTATGCCACTGGAGTCACGCTATCCTGGCTGATGAGGGCTGAAAGCCCGAAACCGGTTCTATGATGCTTGTTTCCAGTCCAGGCAGGATCTGGCCAGGTAGTTCGGGCTGGACTCTTCCCATTGGGTGCAGGGTCAAGGCTGATTTGCGTATGGCTGGGTCCAAACTGGAATGGCATGGTCAGCAAAAAATGGATTTAGGCCCAGATCTCTGTACTGGCGTGAATGTATGACATTGTCCTGCATTCTATCCATCAATTGTTCTTTTTGCATGCTCAGCAACATTGCATGAAGTTTTAGAAGGGCATGTCATAATTAACAACCATGTGCCATGTTCTTCAAGGGCATGACATGTTCAGCAACACTGTGTGCTATTCCACAAAAGCATGACATGTTGAATCCCAGTCACGGCCGGCATGACTCGCGGGCAGGGATGCGGGGGGGTCATGCGGGGAGGGTCACGCATGGGGTTAATTTAACAAACGTTTTAAAAAAACTTACCATTGTCTCCGGTCCCGAGTTGGGTTGCCTGCTCTCTCTCTGCTCACAGGAAGCAGAAGCAAACAGCCTCCCTCTCCTTCCCTAAGCCAATTACACAATGCTGCAATGGATGCGTTGTGATTGGCTAGGACGCCGTCCATGCAGGCGTCTATGGGGAGGCAGTTTTTTTCCATGCAGGCTGCATGCAGCCTACATGGAGAAAATGGGAGAGTGCTCATGACTGGTTTGGTCGGACCTGGGGCGGACCGAACAGTCTGCGCCCATGACACTGGGCTAGCCACTGTCATAGACCTGCCCACCTGCCCGCCCCCAACCAAACCCTTCTTCTGCTTTCTCGCAGTGTGAGAAGCAAATACATAAAATGGTATTTATACCATTTGATGTTTCTGCTTCTCGCACTGCGCGAAAGCAGTGGGGCACCGCTTCTCCGCCCACGTGGGGGACCAGCCCCTGTTGAATACCACGTGGTGTTCTAGACAGGCATGACATGTTCAACAACACTGTGTGATGTTCTAGAAGGGTGTGTCACGTTCAACAACAGCGTGTAATGTTCCATAAGAGCATGACATGTTCAACAACAATGTGAGATATTCCAGAAGGACATGACATGTTCCACAACACCACGTAATTTTCCAGAAGGGCATGACATGTTCAGCAACACTGCATGACGTCTTTCAGAGAGAAATCCTCTAGCACACAGCCCCTCTTTCGACAGTGGGAGTGGGTATTCTACAGAGGCCGTGCGTGAGTCACAGTGGTGTTTAAACAAGTGGATCATTCATTCAGTGCCAACAAATCAAGCAATAACAGCTGTGTAGTAAAACTGCCCGATGCAGTACATGGCTGATGGCTCCAGGACGGGGTAAGTGCAGCTAAATGCTTGTAGCATCCCACGGAATATAAACATCCTAGCTGGAGTGGTTTCAGAAATCCTTCAATTTACAAAATGGCTATCACTAAAACCGCATGGACAGATCTTTGATTTACAATAATACAAAGGGGCAGCTATCTTAAAAGCTACCTTTTGACTTTATGGTAAAGTGATTCAGTCATTATACTAAAAGGGTCCTTCCTTGGTTCATGTCTAACAGTTGGAGCTAGCCAATGGAAATGATGGGCTAATAGTCGGAAATTGGGTGGTCATGGTTCACCCTTTTTTAAGTAAGCTGATGTTGGCAGGAGTGTTTTGGAACGACGTCTTGGAAAGGGCACTTACAGTGGGACTATTTTGGTGCCCTGACGGTTCTGAACGCCTCTTGGGAATGGGTTACAGGGGAAACTTCAAAGCCCCAATATCTCGCGATCCATCAGTCGCAGTCAGAATTGTAACCCCACCCACAGGTTCTGGGTTTGACCCTGTGAATCTAGTTTTGAATCCCTGCAGGTTCACTATGTATTTTATCTTCCCAGAGTTGATTAAACAAGTAGTACTGAGCGCGTTATCAGTCCAAGTCAGATAATGCACTAAACTCCAAAATGTAGACATGCACTTTTTTAAAAGACATATATAATGTTATGAGTTAATGCATTGAAAAAGTATCACTTACATTTGAGAATTTTTGAGGTGCAAATAGCAAATACTACAACATCTGTAAACAAGGTGTCAGATACTACACGCCAGGCTAAGAACGTGGATTCACAAACCACAACACTAGCATACAGGGAATAGCAAGGCATGCTTTACAGTTGATTTGAATAACAATGCCAATTGACTTTGATGACAGGCTTATTTAATTTTAGTTGAGTATGCATTGAATGCTAAAACTACAAAACAGGAAACACAAGATTAGGGCCGAAACTTAAAAATGAAAACCCTCTATTTCACGCACTCCTGCTGCTCGGTACAGAGACAGAGGCAGTAGCGGCCAGTGCAACTAAGCGCGATGAGGCGGGGGGAGGCGAGGGGATGCCGACAGATGACGGAATAGGGCAGATAAATAAATAAATAAATAAATAAATAACTCCTATTCTGGCGTCTGTCGACATCCCCCTGCAGCGCCCGGCCGTGTTTACCTCCACCGCTGCTGCTGGATACAGGACAGGTGTACAAACTCCTGATGTTGCTGAACAACAGGCGAGGCGAGCATTGACCCTCACATCTTCTTTGATTGATAATCTTAGTAGACCTTTCCCCCTCTTGCACCATCTTGGCAGCCAGACGCGCAAACCAGGTTTCAAGAAGGCGTGGCTATGTGGAGGGGATGTCTCTGTGCAAGTGTCACCTTGATGGAACTCTACAATGAGTGGGGAGAGTACAACTTCAGTCTAGAAGAACCACAGATGAAGGCAGGAGCCGCAGTCGGTACTCTGTCTCCAGGGTCCTAACCTACTCTTAGGCCCTCATTACGATGTTAGGCAGACTGCCACTGACAGGCCGTTGGTGGCAGTTTACCCGACATCTAGGCCAGTGGTCCGACCGCCGGATTACAATGCAGGTGGTCGGAGCGCAGAGTTAAAGACTGCCACCTCTGACAGGCTCAAGGAACCCGTTGGGGTGGCGGTTGGACTGTAATCCCTACAATGGGAGCGGTGCCTGCGCAGGCCCTGCCGTAGAGATTATGATGTCCATTTCCCACAGCCCTTCCATGGTGGGCAATGGAAAGGCTGTTGGAAAGGGTTGTAGGCCTCCGCCGCCTGTAGGCCTCCACTATGTGGCCCTGGGTGCACATGTGGTGCCCCCCCCCCCCCAAACATCCATGCACCGAGTGCCAGGCCCCACATGGAGCCTGGCACACGATGCATGGATGTTTTAAAACATTCCCTTTTCTATTGCGGATTGTGCTGTAGCCTTTTTCTGGGCCGCTGTACAATCCGCAATAGGAAAAGGGAAGTTTACGACCGCCTACACGGTGGTAGCATCATAATCTGGCCGGTGGGACCACTGACAACTTGTCGGGTAGTCCCAATTCCGCTACAATGGCGGTCGGATGCTTGTCCGCACGTCATCGTAATAAGGCCCTTGGTTCGAATGTCAGAAGACCACCGAGGTGAATAGTGCTCTTAATGTAACATAAAATATACAGAAGACGAGAAACTGGTAGAAAAAAGTTATGCCAATTGTGTCCTTCACAAGTTGTAATTAGCAATAGTGACTACGCAGGCTCACAAACAACGTCTTTCGTTTGTGTATCAGCCCCCTAAGAGCCAGGTGTAGACACGAGCCAGATGTTCTGTTTTCTTTTCAAACCTGCCAAAAACTGGAGCCGTCGCGTGCAGAGCCATGACATTATGCGCTGACATGCATGGTCTTGTTGTTGGCATCAAGCACGGAGCACTTTGATGCAATGCCGCATCTCCCAGTCTCCTGCTTGCACTGATGCAATCTGAGCAGGCAAGGAGTGCCCCCAGCACTCGGAGGGTTTGATATATGCAGAAAAGCCATTGTATGAGAACTTGCTTGGCTGGTCCAGTTGGTGCCACAGAGACTGATTGATGAGATATCGCGAGCACAGGGTCCAAGTATCAGTTCTGCAAGGATTCTGAGATGGTTGAAGAGCACCTGGAACAAGCTTGACATCTGCTGGAAAAGCCTAGGAATATTGTGATGAAAAACAGACTTGTGGAGCTCACAGCTACAAGAAATGTAACAGGCACCAGAAATGGCGTCCTGGTGCTGATAATACCAACAGTTCCAGAGGGGTCAAGCGATTAGTTGTAGTAAAGGGAAGATTTTAGAGTTTCATTAAAAGGCAAGAAAGTATTTTTCCTCCGACTATGCAAGTGAAGACATTGCAAGGCAGTACCTGCCCGTTTCCAGCTCGACCTGTGTTGCAATTCTCTGTTTATGGAAAACAGAACACTTTCAGTCGGACAGTGTAGGCACTTCCATGGATCATTGTAATACTTTGAATGGGGCAACAGAGGCAATTCTCAGCATTATTCTAATAGTCTTAAGGGGCAGTACAGACTCCTCTTAGCAGGAATCAAATGCACTGCACAGTGGTGACACTTCTGTACAGGATTCCTGTTTTAGTTGTGATAGCACAGGCACTTTTCAAAAGGGTTTGCGTACCATTAATGGGCAATCTTGGCACTTCTCTACAGTATTTGATTTATTTAATGTGACAGCACTACCACACTGCTCAGCGCTGCTTCTCAGCAAGATTCGAAAACCTTTATTAGGATATTACTGGGTGCTCTCCGCAGTATTCTAGTGGGTTCAGTGAGACATTACTCATACCTCTCAGCATTATTCCAGTTTTGTTGAAAGCCAGAATGCTGGCACAGCTCAGGAGTTTCAAGAACTTTTAAAAGTCTTATCCACAGAATAGCATTGTTTTCATGAGTTAGTGTTGACACTTCTTGCAGGGGTGCCAGAGCATTTAGTGAAAGAGAATCTTGTCTTCTCAACACACGTGGGCCTGAGAAGCAGAGGTTCCAATCCCACAGGGCACATCCAGCCATTTCTCCTTCTCCGGCTGATGATACAAGTCCCATCATGTGCACCGCTTCTATCTGTGCTTTTTGTTGTCTCTCGGGCAGGCCTTCTTTCAGGGCTGCAGAGACGATGATTTTTGCTTTTGGGCACTATATTGCTTTGGAGTATAGTAGAGGGACAAACAGCAGAACCTAGTAAATTGACCATTAAAAAGCAGGATTTCAAAGCGGCTGCAGCTCGCACAGGACAGTGAGACTGCAGCCAGGACAAAGCCAGGGACTAGGTGGGGCTCTAGGTTTAGGAATAAACGGCAGTAGGAGGGCGGGCAGAGTGGAGGTGTTGCGGGGTTGTAGGGGTTTTTATTTTTCTTCTGTCGCTTCAAGTGATTCTTTGTTCCTCTCCCTGCCTATATCACTTCAGGCATTTTCTCCTCAACTGTGCAGTACTATTTGGGCACTTTACTAAGTTAACAAGTGCTCAGAATGTACAGAAATGGCACCCGCAGTAGCTCATGATTGACCATATCAAAAGCTGCTGTCAGGTCCAGAAGGATCATACCTGCGCTCCCCCCACCGTATAAGGACTGCCTAAGCTCCCCCGTAGCTGTAATAAGGGCCAGCTCAGTGCTGTGATAAGCATGAATTCCAAATTGGGAAGAATCCAGAATAGCGTTATCATTGATAAAAGAGGATAGTTCGATATTAATAGCTTTCCCAATCACTTTTGCAGGGAAAGGGAGTCTCGATATGGGTCTATAGTTGAGAGTCTCCTTAGTAATCAGATTAGGTTTTTTTAATAATGGAAGTACAGATCCCTTCTTCCATTCCATTGGGAAGTACCTTGTTGTGAACATGGTGTTAAAAATTGCTGTGAGTGGAATCGCTATAATTTCAGGAGAAATAAGCAGACTTTTTCGCGGGCATGGATCTGATGGAGAGCCAGATTTAATTGCACCAATGATTTTTGAAGTTTGTTCAATTGCCATGGCAGAGAAAGAGGACAAGGTAGGAGTAGCTGATTCTTTACCATAGTAAACAAGGCCTTAGTACATCTAGCGGCTGATCTGATTTTCTCTGAGAAGAAGCCTTTTCCCTGAGGATGAGTTTCTTATATGTATGAAGAGATAATTTATATTCCATATGAGTGATTGAGTTGTCTTCAAGTCTCCATTTCCTCTCTAGTCTACGACATAATTGTTTCTGACATACATGTACCATACATGGTACATGTATGGTAATACAACAGGCAATGTGAGTTGGATCTGTCCCTAATGCAGGGTAAGGACATCAGCATATAATCACAAACACAGTTGTCCACATATGACCAACACAGCCAACACATGTGTTGTCTTTGAATAAGACTTCCTTGGGGCTGTGAAAACAAAAGATATGAGAATGTACAAAAATATTGAAGAACTCTTAAATAAATCAGTTATATATGTGTGAGTGGCTCTGTGGGTGAGTATGTGGGTGTTTGAGTGGTTGTATGGGAGTGTGAGTAGGTGTATGAGAGATTGTGTGGGTATGTTAGTCGATTTGTGAGTGGTTCTGTAGATGATGGCATCAGTGATGTCATTTGAGATGCTCAAAGGTATCACTGACCATGTCATGAGTGATGTAATATGTTAGGTCATAAGCAGTGCATTACGGGGGTGTAAGTTATGGTTAGCTCAGGTATCTATAACTGCTGATTTTCACTAGTTGTGTATAAGTGAAATCTGAGTCTAACTATAACACCCTTGTAACCTTAGTTTTTCTTCAGTGAATTGCTAGGAGTTTTTTTTTATTTTATTTTTTAAATATAACGTCCCTGTGACCTTTGTTGTTTTCAATTTACATTCACATATATATATATATATATATATATATATATATATATATATATATATATATATATATATATATATATATATATATATATATATATATATATATTCTCCATTGCTGGTTCCTTTTTCCCACTCATGCAGCGCTCGGAACGGGTGCGGCGCCCTGCAGCTGAACCACGCTGCTAATCTATTTGCCACTGTTCCCTCTCAAAGGGACAAAATGGGTCGCACTCCACGGGCCAATTTTGCAATTTTTTTTATTTTTTCATATTCCACAAACTCAGGCAGATGTTAAGATCTACGCGTTTCGGTATTACAAATACCTTGCTCACGATCAACCGGTCACTTGGCTCCCCCTCCCTGATATACTTGCATTGTATTCATTACATCACTTCCTGTTTGGGGTTCGCCAGTGCCTCATTGCTTTATGGGACATGTAGTTTTTAAGTAATCCAGAAATTAATTTTCAACCTTTTGCCCAATATTAAACATTTTACATTTGACTATAGTTTAATCAAAAATGTCAAAACACATATGATTTAGAGGTTCCCTCTAGTGGGACAAGATAACTGCTATAATGATTTCATATATAACTCGATGAATAAAAAGTTTTTTTCGGCAGTTCAGGAGCAGTTACAATATTATCTTCTAATATTTTCCCTCTAGTGGGATGACATTACTAACAGTGTTATATATAATATAACCGTATCACTTCAAATTTGTGAACCACAGGTAACACTAGTCATTTTAAACTAGACAGTTGTATCCCTGGTGGGAATACCCCATTCTTGTGGCTGCACAGCATTATTTAAGTGCTGAAATTGCCAACTTCCTTTGACTAACCAGGTTGCAAATATCGCATACTGACTCTCTGTTCAACCATTGATAACATTACCATTTTCTCAATTTTGCAGTTTTTGTTTCACGCTCAATTCTGTTATTGTAAAATTGTATTGGGCAACAAACAATATATCAAAGCGAAGATCTCACAAATGTATATATAGCTCTTCCGACTGGTTCAGCCCATAGGGCATCAGGGTTCTTAGGTTTAGGATATGGCGTGATTCTTTTTGTCTCAGGAGCCTTTCTCTGTCTCCCCCTCTTTCTTTCTTGGGGACACTTTCGAGACCAAAGAATTTCAGTTGGCTCCAATCGCTTCGATGGTAAAGTTCCATGTGTTTGGCTATTGCATTAGCCTTGTCCTTGTGAATAGTCGCTCGAACGTGCTCTAGAATGCGTTTTTTTAGTTCGCACACTGTGCTGCCCACATACCTCATGGGGCATGGGCATTCGACGACATATACAACGTGTGTTGTTTTACAGGTGATCAATTCCTTTATCTCCCAGTTCTTCTTATTGGACATTTGCACTTGTTTTGTTGGTTTTGCAATCTGACAGACCTTACATGCATAGCATTTCACAAAACCCGTTGTTTTTAGCCATTCATCTTTTTTTGTTGTTTTTCTAAAGTGGCTGTGAATGAGGTGATCTTTAAGGTTCTTTGCCCTTCTATATGTGATTGTCGGGTGTGATCCCACAATATCTTTCACTGTCTCGTCCAATTGTAAGATTTTCCAGTTGCGTCTGAGAATGTTGGCAATCCTTTTACTCTCGTTCGAGAAGTTCATGATCATACGTATTGGTTCCGATTCTTCTGTTGGTTTTTTGGATTTTCTTTGGAGACATTCCTCTCTGTTCTTTTGATCTGTTCTTTCCCAGCAACCTTTGATTATGCCCTTGTTATATTTGCGTTTTTTGAATCTCTCCGATGTTGCAGCACTATGTTTTTCCCATTCATCTTTTTCGCTGCAAATTCTCCGGATTCTCAAAAATTCCCCGTAGGGGATACTGGTAATCAGGGATTGCTGGTGGAAGCTGGTTGCTTCTAGTGTAGCGTTGGTGGCAGTACATTTACGATGCAATGTTGTATGTATTTGACTTTCTCGTATATAGATCTCTGTGTCCAGAAATACGATTCTCTCATTGCTTATCACATAGCTAAACTTGAGGTTCGGTATACTATTATTCATGATATCAAAGTATTTCTGAAAATCTTCTTTGCTGCCATCCCAGATGATGAGTAAATCATCAATATATCGCGTCCAGCTTATCACTTTGTTCAGTGATGTTTCATTGCTGTTGCTCCATGCAATTTCCTTTTCCCACCATCCCATCGCTAAACAGGCATAGCTGGGACTGAAGTAAAATCCCATCGCCGTCCCGCTGTTTTGGCAGTATATTTCATCCCCAAACATGAAGATGTTTCTAGTCAGACAGATCTTGATCATATCCAATATCATTTGATTATGGTTTGCAAATTCTATTTTCCTTTCATTGAGAAAGTAATTGCATGCTGTCAGTCCCATGTCATTCCCTATTTTGGTATAAAGGGAAGTGACGTCCATAGATACCAAATGGTATGTGTCTTGCCAAGGGGTGTTCTCAAGTTTTCTGAGTAGATCCCTTGTATCTTGTATGTATGAGTCTAGGCATAACACAAACGGATTCAAAAAGTGATCAATGTAGTTGGCAATAGGTTCTAGGAGTGAGCCTTTGGCAGATAGGATTGGGCGTCCTGGAGGCAGTTTTTGATGTTTATGCAGCTTTGGGAGGAAATATATAGTGGCCGTTACTGGATGCGCAACGGTGAGGTATTTTCTTTCATCCTCATCAATTAAGCCATTTCTCGTCCATTCTGATAGTCTTGCATCCACCATTTCCTTTATTTCACAGGTGGGGTTCCTTTTCAGTTTGTCATAATACTTGGTATCCCTTAATTGTCGAAGAGCTTCGGTGCTGTATGCTGTTTTCTCCATTATCACCACGTTTCCACCCTTATCAGCCATTTTTATTTCTATTTGATTGTTTGTTGAAAGTTCTAAGAGTGCCTGCCTCTCCATTTCCGTTAAGTTGTCTTTGTATTTTGCATTTTTCAATTTGTATAAGTCTTGGGTTACCGCCTCCTGAAACAGGTCAATTTTATTTCCTGGAGCTAGTTGGGGGTAAAACTTTGATTTGGGCTTCATGCCACTCACACCTGCACCTGTTTGTTTACAGGCCTCTTCCAAGGGGATTTCTTGATTTTCATCGTCATTCAGGTTTATCAGGGTCAGCAGGGCCTCCGAATCTTTCACTGACAATGCTGTGCCACTATCTTGTGTGGGTATTTTGTTAGTCTTTCCTTGTTTCTGTTTTTCCGCAAAATATTTGGCTAGTTTTCTCTTCCTGATGTATAAGTAGAAATCTATCCGGACTTGTGCTAAGTCCATTTTTCTCATTGGGCAGAAGTTGATACCCTTTTTCAGTAATCCTTCTTCTGTCTTAGATATATCCCTTTTGGATAGATTCACCACCTGGAGTTCGTCTTCTATGGGTTCATCTTCCTGCGCATACTGCGCGTTTCTGTCCCCACTTTTGTTCCTTCGGTGCTTTTTGCTCCTTTTTCCTCTCCTTTTTTGTTGTTTTTTGGGGACCATCTGCGTCCTCTCCCTCTCCCCCTTTGTTGTTGGCGAGGGGGTTGGTACTGCTCCCACTGTTTTTGCTGCAGGACCAGACGCATGTCCCCTAAAAAAGGTAGCTGTCCCATGCTTGACGATGTTCCAGGTTCTCCTTCATTGTTTTCCGATATTAAAGAAGATGCACTGCTGGATAGACTTATGGAGCTTGTGCTCAACACCTGTTGTCTCATTTGGTCGAATTTTTTTGAAAATGAAAAGATTCGTCCTTCTGCATAGTCTGTTGCATCCCTGATAAATTTTTGGTGCTTCCGTTCTCTTACAGTGTCTTCATGTTTTTCAATTTGTAATTCCAGTTCTTCCTTAAACTTTGTCATTTCTGCATTGAGCTTGAGTGTAGCAAGCTCCTTTTCCATTTCATGCAGTTGTTCTTTAACTTTCTGTAAGCTGATTTCGATGTGTTTCACCAGGATTGCTATTAATCCTAAGGATGATTGTAAAATAAACTCTCCCCATTCTTGTAATAGTTCATTAGAGCTGTCTTGGTGACTGGGCATCAGCATAATTCTCAGTCCTCTGGGGACCCGTTTTGCATCTAGGTATTCCTTTAGAGTAATCAATTCCCAAGACTTATTTATTTCTTTTCTGCTCAGTTTCTCCCAGTTTTTTAATTTTGATTTTGTGTCCGTTTTAGCCTGCACATCTGCACATATATATATATATCCACGCTCCCTGTCCCACTGGAGAATCAAGGCACTCGCGGGCGGGGGCGGTATGCGGTAATGGGTGCCCGCAATAACACACTGCTCAGCTTCAGAACTCGTTTTTCTAAAGAACCGCACTCGTGGAACCAAAGTTTTTGCAGTGCTCACACCATCAAGGTTTATTCACAAAGTTTTAACAGACGCGTTTCAGCATTACGCCTTCATCAGTGTCAATTACATTGTGCGAGTTAGCTTGGGATATAGCTACAGACATTCATAGACATGGTTGACGGACTACAGTATTCTATAGGTCGCGCCATCTTGGAACATGTAAATACACATTAACATCCTGATTCGTTATATTAGACACATTGGAAAACTGGAAAACTAGGTAAATATTGCCGTGTATCGGCATAGCTCCCCGTGTTTGCACATCCGGGGAGATACTTGGGGGCGTAAAGCTATACAGCCCCCTCGTTTCGAGGTTTCCAACCGTCCATCAAGCCATGTATTGGCGAGTCTTATATTCCAGCTTACTCTAGAATGTTGCTAGAATTTATAGAGTTCTGTTTAACAAGCAACATCTTCCTGTTCAATGACCAGCTATATACACAAGTCTCTGGGACCGCGATGGGCACCTGCTTCGCTCCCAGCTACGCGAACCTTTTCGTCGGCTGGTGGGAGGAGCGGGTGCCCATGGCCCTTCAGACTGAGAGGCAGGAAATAGGGAAAGTGATAAGGTGGTTCAGATATATTGATGACCTCTTCATCGTGTGGCAAGGGACGATGGAGGGGGCACAACAATACATAGAAATTCTGAATGACAATAATTGTAACCTACACTTTTCGGGAACGGTAAGTTCAACCACATATGACTACCTAGACCTGAGAGTGAACATAGACCAAGATGGGTTACATACATCACTGTACCGCAAACCGACAGCGGGGAACTCCATTCTGAGAGCCGACAGCAACCATCCAAAAAGACTGATACAAAGTATCCCGTACGGCGAACTGCTCAGAGTGAAAAGAAACAGCAGTAAAGAGCATGACTTTGAGAAGGCAGCGGAAGGTTGCATAGAAAGATTCTGCAGAAGAGGATATGATCCTGTGTCTCTAACTAAAACCTTAAAGAGAGTAAGAAAAATCAAAAGAGAAGATCTCCTAAAACCGAAACCACCAAATGAACAATCCAACAACGAACGGAAATTCCGCTTAATAACACCGTATACAAGCGAATCTATGGGATGGAGAACAATATTGCAAAAAAACTGGCACATTCTGAGAACTGATCCCATACTCAAGGACGACATCCCAGCCAAACCCTTAATCACCTATCGGAAGGCAAGGTCACTGAAAGACTCTTTAGTGAAAAGCCACTTCGAAAAAATCACGCAAAAGACAGGCAAAATCGCAGAGTTGGGGGGTTTTTACCCCTGCGGAAAATGCAAGGCCTGTATAGGAAGCAAGAGGGTGCGGAAATATGATATTCCTGGCGCATGCATTTCTAAATCCATCAACAAGTTTCTGACATGCAGCACAAGCTATGCAGTCTACTGCCTGGTCTGCCCGTGCGGCCTAAAATATATCGGAAGCACGATTCACCAACTAAAAATCAGGGTCCTCGAACATCTAAGGGCAATAGACAAAGCAGACCCAGCATATCCTGTTGCGAGACATTTTGATCAAGTACATCAAAGGGACAGGAGTAAACTGCAATATTTTGGCTTAGACTTTGTGTCCGAAAATTCGAGAGGTGGAGACAGGTTGAAAACACTGAGACGCCTGGAATCAAGGTACATTATAGACCTTATGACCAAAGTACCACTGGGATTAAACAGCGGAGAGGAACTGGCTGTACATCTGGGGAAATAGTTGAGTGAGACATCTACTCCCAGGAAACAGAGATCAGCCACTCCCATCCAATGTTCCCTCTAATTTTTTTCCTCTGTGTGCGGCAGTGGAGGGTCTCTGTGCGCTGCAACCATGGCTATGTGCGCCAGGAACCAAACCGCGCGTGTCTGCGGCGCCAAATGGCACTCCAAAATTTGTCTTTAAAAAGCTAAAAGATAGTGCATTTTCACACATACAGCGCCACAATAAGGGTCTTAAGGGCAGTTTGCAATATTGGATACTGGTCTATAAATGTGAATCCCTGGGGAAAGCGGCATTACAGAAGGTGTAGCACAAAATACAAATTGCAAATGGTTGAGGTGGGTGAACAAGGTAACCCACAGGATGGCTGAGAAGCACACAATCCATCAAAAGATCCCACCTGAAGCTGCTGCAGTGGCGCGCCAAAATATGATTGGCTACGTTCAAGCAATTCTCAGGCAACCATAAATATGTCAAGATAACTGAAGAATGATGGACCTGCTGCAGAGAGATCTCAGTTTTGCCTACTGGAAGTTGACTCAATAAGTAGCTGAGGAGGTTGAAATGCCTGGCGAAAAGCTGGTGAACCATGCAGGATTGGAAGCAGAACTGGAGTACATCATGTTTGCTTGATGCCAACAAAGTCTTTCTTTGCGCATGGCTACTTGAAGGTTTTCGCTACATGTACTGTTTATATACGGGCTTCTTGGCTCACAAGGCATCTCACCCTTGCTTCACTCTTGGGCTCCCTCTGCGTGCTTCCCTTCCTTGCTGCACTCTCTGTGCTTCTCTCCCCTGCTGCACGCTCGTGCTCTCTAGAGATGTGGCCTAACAACCAGAGCTGCCATCTAAGTCACGTGCATACAAAACATGTTGCACTCCAAATGCTATAGGTGTCACATTCGCAAAAGTTATAACTATTGGCATAATTCATTGTAAATGACAAAGATATCCATTTAGCTATTTTAAAAACCAAAACTTTGTCCTTTACCAGCAAAGATTGCTTGACACTCTAAACTGATTCAGTTAACAGAGAAAGGAATGTTGCATTTCATTCATTTCACGCAGAGCCCTCCCTGCCCCTGTCTACTGTCCTTAAAGTCGAATTCCTTCAATAATCTCCCTGCCCACGTCCAGACAAGTCCTGCCCTGGAGACCCTGTGTCTATTCAGTGCGCTTTATGCCCCAGTGTTTCATTCGTGCCCCCCGCACCCCTCCAGGCCTCTCTTCCTCCCATGTGCATTCGCTGCCCTCCCTGTACCATGATGCATGAGGGCGCTCCTGTCCCACCCCCCAGCTGCTCGCCCTGCCTCATCTACATACAGTACCCTCTCTGCCTCCAAGTGCACTACCCTGTCCACTCACCAATGTCCGTTTGATGCCATCCCTGCCCCAGGTCCATTCACTAATCACTATATACTTATAAAACGCAATTCATGGAAATCTTAAATGTGCTTAAACAACTTACTAAAATAATGACTTTAATAAAAGTGTAAGGACGTGCATGTTTGAAAAGCTGACCTCAGCTCAGCCTTGTCCTTTAGCAGCAAAGATTGCTTGACACTCTAAACTGATTCAGTTAACAGAGAAAGGAATGTTGCATTTCATTCATTTCACGCAGAGAACTGAATAACATCGAAAGATACTAAAGAAGAAAGGCGCAATGCCAAGGCGTATGCAATAGGGGGGAGTTGTAGACCAAATTGCTTATACAAGGTGTCTGTTCTCAGAATGTTGTTTTTATATAATATAGCAGAAGCATACAATATTGAACAAGTTTACACATTACGAATCTAACAGACAAACCATTTACTGGAGTGATGCTTAACTGCATTTATTAGGTCCTTACTCCTGGAGGCTAGCTCCGCAAAATGATAATTCAGTTCAGTTTATGACCTTACCCCCAACCATGGTGTTAGTAACATGTCCAATAGAAAGCGATTCCATTGTCCAAGTAAAAGCTGGTTGGAAACAGCCAGAGGACATAATCTTAGTATTGGACATATGTATCTTGAAGGTATCCTTATTATTAAGCTAATTGTAATCTTACAGCCGCGGAAGTTGTGGTCTGTGACATTGATACAATGATCAACTCATCAGCGTATGCTACATTATTGATCCGATCCTTGAATGGCCCTTTTTAAAAAGGACCCTTCTCATTAGTCCAAGAATGCTGTCAAATCCACAATGTATAGAGCGAATAACAGCCGTGCCAAATTGCACCCCTGGTTTAGATCCTTGGTGGTAAGAATATTAAGGAAAAGACCCTTGCCTGTACCCAAGTGTCTGAATATAATTTTACCACAAAGGCAATTGGGTTTCGTCATTTCCACAAGATTATAAATTCTAAACAATTATTGGGGTTTCCCCTAGCTGGGCGCAGCTAACAGATTTAAGACCATGATGCTATCCAGAGCAGAGCAATTGTTCCCCAAACCCATGTGGGAGAATTATAACACCGTGTTATTGAGCACAAGCTTGGTTAAATAGGGGTGCTCTCGGTGTCCCGCAATGCTATTAGACAGGAGTTGTTTTGCAGTGACCACGGCTCACCGTTTATAAAATGCCTGCAGAATGGAGTCCGTGATTTCATTACCCTTCTAAGGCGCTCATGTACCGCATAAGCAAACAAGTTAGATACGTTCCCTGCGGGACAGGGCCACGTTGGGGTTGACATTTATGTTCACATAGTAAACTTTGAGACTACATAACGCAAAGGTTGTGACAGAAATAACGAGAACGCATTCGGCGTAAGTGCCTATCTTCTGACGGCCGTTTCACTGGGCGCCGAATAATGGTTTTGCTCTGTAACTAATGAAGGCCTAAGGGGCCGCGTTTCCAGCTTGTTAGCGAGATAACTGTTTTTTGCAGTGCGCTTTTAAAAACTGCATGAGGATACACGGACAAGCGACAGGACATTCACACGTGTCATGGAGAGGCGCCGAGGCGCTTTCTCTTACAGAAGTGTTCTACTCCGAAAAGTAGCTGGCTGTAGTGTCTGAGGGCCTACGACCAGACGCACGACCAGGTGTCTAAATGCCACAGTGAGCATACATGGAAACAAGAGAATGCCCGATAGGCGTGTGTCCAGCTGAGAAATGACTGCAAAGCTTCGGCAAAAAGTTTCACTTCTGTTTTTTTACTTCTGCCCTCTCCTATACCGAAATACAAATGCTGCCAGAGAGGCTCCTCACCCGATAACAGCATTCCCGCCTCCCGCCTCCCGCCGTGGAGAATACATTCGCCTCCGGCTTCCCGCCTCCCGCCGTGGTGAATACATTCGCCTCCCGCCTCCCGCCATGGTAAATACATTCCCCTCCCGCCTCCCGCCGTAGTAAATACATTCGCCTCCCGCCTCCCGCCTCGGTAAATACATTCTCCTTACCTGCAACTTCTCACGCCCGCACCGCCGCCAACCGCCGCCACCACCACTCGAAATGTGCTGCATGACATGGTCGCGCCGCTCGCTTTTTAAAAGCGGCGGGCGGCGCGAATCTCTTGCGACGGCCTGTGTGCGCGCTCCACGATAGGTGGTGCGCGCTGACGTCATTGAAGGTGCGCGCGCGCGCGCGCGCGCGGCCTAGAGGGAACAGTGCTCCCATCCTATTCTGAATAACTGTGGTTCAATGAGACACTCTGAAACAATTTGTAAATATTAGTTAAGTTTGTTGACTATATGTTTCCCTCTATAAGACTGAGAACAAGGTGAAACATATTGTAGGAACCATTTTTGGCTGTGGCATTGTAAATAAATTGCACTAGAGTAAGTTGGAATATAAGACTCGCCAATACATGGCTTGATGGACGGTTGGAAACCTCGAAACGAGGGGGCTGTATAGCTTTACGCCCCCAAGTATCTCCCCGGATGTGCAAACACGGGGAGCTATGCCGATACACGGCAATATTTACCTAGTTTTCCAGTTTTCCAATGTGTCTAATATAACGAATCAGGATGTTAATGTGTATTTACATGTTCCAAGATGGCGCGACCTAGAGAATACTGTAGTCCGTCAACCATGTCTATGAATGTCTGTAGCTATATCCCAAGCTAACTCGCACAATGTAATTGACACTGATGAAGGCGTAATGCTGAAACGCGTCTGTTAAAACTTTGTGAATAAACCTTGATGGTGTGAGCACTGCAAAAACTTTGGTTCCACGAGTGCGGTTCTTTAGAAAAACGAGTTCTGAAGCTGAGCAGTATATATATATTTTTTTTATTTATTATAACTTTATTAAAGTTTTACAGCATGACAGCTTATCACACAGTGGACAATACAAGAAAAGTACATGAGTGGTATTGTGAGATGCATGGGTTCGTGAGATGAACAACAGCACCATTTCAAATCAACAAGCCATAGCAGTTACACCATTTGCCCTACATCCGCATAAGCTTCTGGGGACACCCACATGTTTCGAAAACAGGCTTTCTTGATGGGCGCACCAGTCCACCCCTGCCCGCCAGCTCCCAATCAATGGTGGCCTTTCCTGTTTCCATGCACGTTCCACACCAGGTTTAGCAACTAAACAGGCCACCCGCATGAATGTACGCTCATCTCTAGGGCACCACACTTACTCCATTATCCTAATCAGGGCCACCCGGGGCTGAACTCCAGAGGGCGATCTAGAACATATGTTTAAAGGTTAAAGTGATGTTATCGTTAGGTGAAAATTTCACTGCCAACATATTATTTTAAACTGAAAATTCATGCCCTTAGGTAACTATATCTTGTGCCGCCACCAGGCACATTCTTCTCTTCAATGATGTTATTTCCAATGTTGCAGAGTGATGCTATATGTGAGTAAATTAGCAGTGCATAGCAAGGGTGCGAGTTTTTCAGTGAATTTTTAGGATGGTTTAATGTAATATAAAGCCAACAACCCTGCCACACATCGGAGCTGGGCTGTGCGTGGTGTGGGGTTGACTGCAGGGCCAGGTCTCCAGCCAGGCTCTGCAACCAATCCCCCCCCCCCGTGGGCAGCCATCCGTTTTCATGTAAAGCCTTTGGTCTGTGGCCAAGCCCTGTGATCAACCCTTGCAGACCGCCAACCATCTTTGTGCAAAGCCTTTTGCCTGTGGCCAGGCCCTGTGACCAACCCATTGTGGGCGGTCGACTCATGTAGGTCAGCTGCTAGGCATAGTGGGAGGAAAGCAATTCATTTTTTTAATAGATAACAATGTAAAAATATATATACACTGGGGGGGTACATTCCCTCTCCTCAAGCTTTTAGGGCCAAATGGGGCTCAGGGAGGGGGGGGCGTTCACCCCTCCCCTAAAACTAATGTGTTTGGCCACAGATCATGGGGTATCCAGGGCCACTACAGGATTGAGGAGGGGGGCCAAATGCCCCCTGCTCTATTAGAATATTCTTCAGAACTAGGGTATGGGGTCCCGGGGCCCATCTATGGCTTGGGGAAGGGGGCTGCATGCCCCCTCTCCACAATAACATAAATATGTAAAAGCAGACAGGCACTTTCTTTTAAAGTAGCAATCCTGCAGGAGTCCCCCGAGTCATGGCGGAATTTACAGGATCACAACTTCAAAAAAAAAAAATATATAATATATATATATATATATAAATATATATTACCTACTGGCTATCGCCAGTAGGTATATATAGTTAGGATTTTTTCCCTATGGGATTTTTGAAAATTCTATGTCTAATAACTTTGGCGTTTGTGGACGGAATCGGCTGAAATTTTCAGGAAAATGGCACATTTTGTTTCTGAGCAGCCCTTGAAAATTTGGGGGGGTTTTGTCGAGGGGGGGCCGAGAAAAAAGGGTGGTCCCAAAACGCGTTTTTCCCATGTTAATTTCCATAGGGCGGTTGGACTCACTTTTAGCTCGAACGGGTGAATGGATTTGCACGAAACTTGGCAAAATTGTAGGGACTGTTAGCCCGATGTGCCTTTGCTAGGTCTCAATATATGTGCTCCAGTAGTTTTTGAGAAATTAACGTTCAAAACAAGATATATATCTGTAACAGCGCTCCGGGCAGCGATCCGGTCCGCTTACTTTTCGCGAAACGGAACTTTGCGCGCAGAAAGCTGATTGGCTCTCCGGTGTCTGTCAACATTCTAAACAGTCCGGAGCGGCCGCCATCTTATCTCTCGGTAGGATCGAGAGAGAAGAAGAGGTGAAAAACGAAGGGGGAATTTATTGAAAGGGGGCAAGGTATACCCCTCTTGACCCCCTAGGAATGTTGTTGGGGTTATTAAAGGGTCCCGTGGGGAAAATAAAAAAAAAATGATTTTTCACGGTAGAAGCGCTTCACGGGCCGCGAACTGGGCCGCAAACTGGTAGCGAAACGGGAATTCGCCATTTTGTGCTTCGTTTTAATTGTTTAGAGACAAAAATTATCCCCGCACATCGGCCACAATGCATGAATATCGCTGAAAAGTCAGCGTTATTCATGCATTATCCAGCAAATGCTGTTAGCCATGTTATCCACCTTCCATTGGATAACATGGCTAAAAACTGCTCTTTGCGTGAGCTTTTTTTTTTTTTTTTTGCTGCGTGACGTTTGTTAATGTTCGATTCGATGGAAATCAGGAAGTGTTGACCACCATTTTGTCACTGCGAGTAAATATTTTGTTATAAATGAATCCTTATTGATAAATATTGTCTGCGCCGTCTTGCGTTTTTGTCCAATGCCACAATTTTGTCGTGCACGGCAGCCATTTTAGATGCCTTGACCAGGGCCACTCTCTGCACGCCGCCGATCCTCAGCATGGCTCCCCACCCTCGCAAGCATCTCCCCCACGCACTGGTCACCCCCGCTCTTTCTCTCATGCATGGGCCATATACTTCCCCCCATCTGCGCTGCTCTTCTCTGAGAATCACACCCTGTGCCCGCCCGACACCTCCCTTTCACCCTATTCACTACCGCACCCTCTGACACTCCTCTTCCTCTGTGTCCGATTGTCCAGGCCGGACCTAGGCTATCACCTAGCCCTGCGGATGTAGTTTATGGCCCCAGCTGTAGAGTATCCAGACATGCCAACCCTCCCGATTCAGGCGTGAGACTACTGATTTCAGTGCTAGTCTCCCGCCTCCTGATTCCTGCAAGCAAAAACCCGGGGGCATATTACCAACAACTAGCGATAATTTTTGTCTCTAACTTGTTTAGAGACAAAAATTATCGCCGCACATCGGCGAATTTTATCGCACATAAACCTTGCTATTAGCAAGGTTTATCGCAAATGCGATAAAAAACGGCCGCAATGCATGAATATCGTTGAAAAGTCAGCGATATTCATGCATTATCCAGCAAATGCTCTTAGCCATGTTATCCACTTCCCATTGGATAACATGGCTAAAACTGCTTAGGGCAGGTGTTAGGTTTTGGAGATATTCGCGCTTAGCGCGAATATCTCCAAAAGTTGGTAATAGGAGATAGCGATGGTTAGGGACTGTTTCCAGTCGCTAAAATCTTGGCACGCCCACTTTGCATGTCATTAGTGATAAATATCACTGATATGCAAAGCGGGGCCCAAGATGGTCGCTATCTCCTTTTAGCTGTCACTAACTGGTGTTAGCGACAGCTTGGTAATAGGGAGATAATTTTATCTCTTTTTTTTTTGGCTTTTAAAGCCCAAAAAGCGGAAATAAACCCCCTTGATAATATGCCCCATGATTTCGCGGGGGTTTCAGCTGACAGGGCTTGGTATTGTGTTACGTGCTAATTCTTCCAGGAAACGTCAGAGGGTCGATGCAGGGGTTCTAGAAGGGGTGATAAACCATTTAAGCCTCATGAACAAGCGCATGGTCTTTTAAAGATTTGTGAAGTACTCGGGGCGGCGGTGTGTGTGTGCCCTCTTTCAGGAGCGGGCGGGGGGGCACTGCCAGCAACTTGCCAGGCCAGGCAGTGTTCAACACGTGCATCACCCTTTCTCTGCCTGCTATTGCGCTCCATGCTTCGGAAAGGTAAGAAAAAGAACGTGCATTTGAGTTTGAAATGTCCGATCTTGTAGCAGTACACTTGCAAAGCCCACACATGACAATAACCCGATTCAAGGCCCCATTCACCCGATTTTTTAAACATATATAGCACTCCAACAAAGTTAGATTTTAAAACTTTATTAACATTTAACTATAATGAACGGAACAAAAACTGTAAAAACATTTAAACATTTTTCACCCAAAAAAGCAACAATGGTCAGAAGCTGTCTTTTGTGCGAATAGTCCCAAGGCAGCACAACGTGCAGAGTTCTGGACGGCACCCAGGTGATGTCGCCTGGGTGCCGCACTGGTTTTGGGATCCTACAATGCTGCTCCGAAAATTGGCGTGGGGCGTCCCGGGTGGGGCGGGGGGAGGCCTCGTCAGTAGTGGTCTGTTGTGCGAATAGTCCCAAGGCAGCAGAACGCGCTGAGATGTTGATGGCACCCAGGTGATGTCCAGTAAACTGCCGCACTGGTTTTGGTATCCTACAATGCTGCTCCGAAAATTTGCGTGCGGCGGCCCGGGGGGGGCGGAGGGGGGGGCGTGGGGGAGGCGGCGTGAACGGGCCTCCCCAGGTGGCGGCCATCCAGCTGAGTTGCGCCCGCTCTTGCGGCTACAGCGTCTCGCTCACCATGTTGTTGAGTTGCTCCCACTCTTGCAGTGCAGCGATAGGCGGCTGCCACATGACTCTTAAAATGGCGGACGGCTCTTCGGTTTTGGGCCTGGTCCACTGAAATGGCCCTGGGACACCTTGGAACTCGGACGCTTGCCTGCTAGGGCTTGGGCTCCATTCTCGAAAAGCGTCCCCTCAGCCGTGAAGATTCTACAAAAGTCTTGGGGGCCCCCGACTCCCGCAGGCTTCCGGTGGGGAGCGGCTGCCATGATTGCTCGCGGAATGACCACGACGGAGCCACGAGATGGTGGTGCTCTCATGCTGACGCCAGCTTCAGTCTGAATGATCCAGAAACAAGGTGGGGCTTTCATCGTTTGGGAAAAAAAAATGTTCTAAACCAATGAAAAGTGTTATTTTTAGGTCATATGACCAAGCCTTCCATCTTTAGGAAACCAAAAGTAAAATGATCCAATGAAAAGTTTTATAAACAAGTCACATGACCTGTTATGCGGCATAGGGCTACAAAAAGCGTAGAAAATCCGTTGGCACGTGAGACGGCGTCAGTAGCGGACCGATGTGCGAATAGGCCGAAGGCAGCACAACGCGTCGAGATCCGGATGGCACCGAGGTGGTGTCCAGCAAATTGCCGCACTGGTGTGGCCATCCTACAATGCTGCGCCGAAAGACGGCGTGTCCAGCTGAGTTGCGGTCACTCTTGCGGTACAGTGACTCGAACGCGCCGAGATCCGGATGGCACCGAGGTGGTGTCCAGCAAATTGCCGCACTGGTGTGGCCATCCTACAATGCTGCGCCGAAAGACGGCGTGTCCAGCTGAGTTCCGGTCACTCTTGCGGTACAGTGAGTCGAACGCGCCGAGATCCGGATGGCACCGAGGTTGTGTCCAGCAAGTTGCCGCACTGGTGTGGCCATCCTACAATGCTGTGCCGAAAGTCGGCGTGGAGTGCCCCGTTGGCTTATGAGGTGATGTCAGTAGTGGACCGATGTGTGAATAGATCGGAACCAGCACAAGGCGCCAAGATCCGAATGGCAAGTCCTGGATGTTGAGTGCCATAGTTGAGAGTTCTGAGCAGTGCTTGTAAGACTATCTGAAGCTTATTTGCACCTGCTGCAGCTTCACTGTTGCCCAAGGTGGTGTCCAGCAAATTGCTGCACTGGTGTGGCCATCCTACAATGCTGCGCCGAAAGACGGCGTGTTCAGCTGAGTTCCGGTCACTCTTGCGGTACAGTGAGTCGAACGCGCCGCGATCCGGATGGCACCGAGGTGGTGTCCAGCAAGTTGGCGCACTGGTATGGCCATCCTACAATGCTGCGCCGAAAGACGGCGTGACCAGCTGAGTTCCGGTCACTCTTGCGGTACAGTGACTCGAACGCTCCGAGATCCGGATGGCACCGAGGTGGTGTCCAGCAAGTTGCCGCACTGGTGTGGCCATCCTACAATGCTGCGCCGAAAGTCAGTGTGGGGTGCCCCGTTGGCTTATGAGGTGATGTCAGTAGTGGACCGATGTGTGAATAGGTCGGAACCAGCACAAGGCGCCCTGCACTGTTGAGCTTTTTTCAATGCCTGTTTTTTGTTGTTTCCCCTCCATCAAAAACAAAAAAAAAATATAAAACTGTGCAAAAATACAAAAAAATGTTTAGAAAAGCAGTGCTTGTAAGACTGTCTGAAGCTCTTTTGCACCTGCTGCAGCTTCACTATTGCCCTGGTGTGGACAAAGATCGCCCATGACTTAGGCTGATTGAGAGTTTGTAGAAAAATGGCTTCAGATTTTCCACATATTACTCTTCAACATTCTTCCTAAATGTAACAATGTGAGACTCACTAGGAGAACGGCTGTTTATCTTTCCTTTCAAAATGCTGCCAACAATATTTTCTGAATGGAAGACACCATCTTGTAGCATAAAGGGCCGAAAGGGGTTCTGGTCTGGCCGATTGTTGGTGGAGACATTTTGACTATATCTTGGACCTGCCCGGCCTCGCCCAAAATGGCGCCGGTATAAATGGGACTCGTAACTCCTTGCCCGCAAATGTATATCTAGAAAATTTTATTGTAAGTGGCCCTGTCTTATTTTAATTACAAAATGTACGTCCACCGATTCCGCAACTGTTAGACACCTTAGTTCTTGCAACCTAATGGCCCGCTCGTTACGTTCCTCTACAGTGTAAATGTCTCCTCATCATATACGATTTCAGTTTGCTCCGTGGCCGGCCCAGGTGGTTATAGGCCCGTATTTGTATACTGACATTTTCACAATAAAGGTTTTTAAAACAAAACACGGTAGTAGTATTTACATTGGTAAAGTTTTTACTTTTAGTCACTGTTTTCGAATCAGTAAAAGGCAAGTGAAATAAAGCAGTCCAATTACATGACGGATAAAAGGTATAATATGTAGGAACGTAGTAAAGATAAATGGTCAAGGGCAGTTGTGTTTTCCACTCCTGCAACATAAAGTGATCGATAAGAATCTGATAATCAGGCGTATCGGCGACTAAGACAGCAGGCCGAGTCTCTTTTACTCAACGGCTCCGTCATGGAACGAAGAAACGCCCTTTTTCTCGAAAAAGGAATATATTTTACTTGCAGGACAGTTGTAAATTTTCCGGGAAAGTACATTAGCCTGGAATATTATAACATATATGTTTTAAAAAAAATAATGTTCGAAAACAATAAAAAGCGTAATTTTTAGGTCATATGACCAAGCTTTTCATCATTAAAATTAACCCTGGGCGGAGTTCGCGGAGTGGGGCTTCGCGGAGCTACGCGAAGTGGGCGAGAAACTACGCCCACCTCCGCACTCCGCGTAGCCCCACTCCGCAAAACCACTGGCCGCCAGCCCCGCCACCCGCCTCCCTCCCGCCCTCCCTAAATACTTTAAAATAAAGGAACGCAATAATTTTAAAAGCACTTACCTTGCCGCCGCGTTCCCCGGGGCTCGTTATCTTCCGTCTTCGGTATTTTGCAGTAATGCGCATGCGCGGCCGCCCGCGCATGCGCATTACTGCAAAATACCGAAGACGGAAGATAACGAGCCCCGGGGAACGCGGCGGCAAGGTAAGTGCTTTTAAAATTATTGCGTTCCTTTATTTTAAAGTATTTAGGGAGGGCGGGAGGGAGGCGGGTGGCGGCCAGCTACGCTCCGTCTGCGGAGCGTGCGTAGTGCCGCCTGGCTCCGCCAGCTCCGCAAAATGCGGAGTGGGCGGCACTACGCACACTCCGCAGACGGAGCGTAGCTGGCCGCCCACCGTTAATTAAAATAACAAAAGTAAAATGAACCAATGAAAAGTTTTATTAACAAGTCACATGACCTGTTATGCTTACGTTACGCGCTGCGCGCCGCGCCCCGGATCACTTCCGGGTGCGCTAACGCGGCGTGTCATATAACGCATTACGCGACAACGTAGGTCAAGAATATACTCAAAATGTCTCCACCAACCAGCGTTCGGAACACAACCCCTTTCAGCAGTCCAAAAAGTTCTGTTAAATGACAACAGAGGGGACAGGCAACAAGAACCATCAGTCAAAGAGGGGAGGGCAAGTTCTTCTCTTCCGGGTCATGTTGGGGCGCTACCGGAACTGATCGAATTGGTAGTCTACAGTGTTTCTGGATGTTTCAGACTAAAGCTGGCGTCAGCATGAGAGCACTACCATCTCGTAGCTCCGTCGTGGCCATTCCACGAGCAGACATGGCAGCCGCTCCCCACCAGAAGCCTGCGGGAGTCGGGGGCCCCCAAGACTTTTGTAGAATCTTCACGGCTGAGGGGACGCTTTCGAGAATGGGACCCAAGCCCTATCAGGGAAGCGTCCGAGTTCCAAGGTGTCCAAGGGCCATTTTAGTGGACCAGGCCCAAAACCGAAGAGCCGGCCGCCATTTTGAGAGTCCTGTGGCAGCCGCCTATCGCTGCCCCGCAAGAGCGGGAGCAACTTAACTACATGGTGAGCGAGACACTGTAGTCGCAAGAGCGGGCGGTAAACAGCTGAATGGCGGAAGAGGCACAGTGTAGCAAAAGCGGGCGGAATGACAACTAAAACGGTAAAGGGGCGCCCCACTACAGCGTGTCTTCAGGTCAAACGGATTGTGGGACAAAGTCCAGAATAGAAGAGTCATCAAAAGGCAAAAAGTTCCGCCGGACCCCGGGAGCCGGCCGCCTATGTCGGGGGCGATCTCAGGCTACACCAGTGCTATAAGACTTGGGGAGGGGGTCGGAGCCAAGCGTCTTCTCCGAGTCTGTGCCATCACACCGCCCCTCGGGGGCCTCCGTCAAGCGGTTTAGGGAGGTACCATATAACATTGTTTTCAAATGCAGTCAGGTCCACAAACGACCCTCACTTACTTTGAGAATAGTGAAGCTGCAGTAGGTGGAAATAAGCTTCAGACAGTCTTACAAGCACTGCTTTTGTAAACATTTTTTGATTTTTTTGTATTTTTGCACAGTTTTATATTTTTTTTTTGTTTTTGATGGAGGGGAAACAACAAAGCACAGGCATTGAAAAAGGCTCAAACTCAGAACTCTGAACTATGGCACCCAACATCCAGGACTTTCCATCCGGATCTTGGCGCCTTGTGCTGCTTCCGACCTATTCACACATCGGTCCACTACTGACATCATCTTATAAACCAACGTTATGTAAATAGTTATTTAATAAAATGTTTTACCCTGTTTCTTTGCTGGTGTGTTGTCTATATTTTTAATATTTGCATAGGGTTTGTCGTTATTTTGGGCGGGGTGGGTGACGGAGCCGAGCTGTCTTGCAGCCCTCATGGTGTGGAGCTCAGTTCATCTCACTATTTTCATATTTCTCATGAAGGGTTGTTTATAATATTTCTATTTTAGCGAGGTCAAAAAGAGATCCAATTAGTGGCCTACTGATTTTGCTCGATTACTTTTATTTTTTTACACGATTTTTCACGATCTGCAAAGACTAAACAGAGTATTGCGACTTTGTGCTTGTTTGTAAATAGAGAATGAACCAAAGAGAATCAATTGTAAAACAGTAAATGCTTGGATAATAATCAATCAAATGGAGAGACAAGCAGGCAGGAAGGATTACAACGGGGGTAAAGGCCTGCGTTAACTACTCTTCACTATCTGCAAAGAGAGAGTACTACTAAGAGAAAAGAGGGGAGGGGGGCAGCGTTCAAAGCACATCAGCGTGCATAAATACGAAAATGTTTTTATCTATCACGTACTTGACATTTTAAAGCTTTTCATATTTGCTATTAAAAAAACCAATGAAATTCACAGAAAAAACCATAGGTTATAGTGGATATATAGTTAGGAATTTGCATTTACAAAACCTTGAAAATTCAATGAAAAAACCATTGGTTTTAGGCCATATATAGTTAGGGATTTGCATTTACAAAACCTTATTTTACTCGCATAAAACCATTGAAATTCCATATATAGTTATAAGCGCTAACTATATATCGCGCACCCGCAATCCACTGCTGATGATGTCACATATTACATCATTCATGACATGGTTAGTGACATCACTGATGACATCACTGATGACATCTCAAATGACATCACTGATGACATCACTGAAAACATCTCATTTGACATGACTGATAACATCACTGATGATATCATTCATGTGATAATACCATGAACCTCTTCAGACTCTAATATAACCTTAGATACAATCAGTGTAAACAGACAGTCACAGACTGTCACTCATCCATGGAGTTACTCACACACCTAGTCAGTTATGCCAAAAATCAATCACACCTCCATTTTCTCAACTATACAGTTTTACACACCTTACTTATTCAAACATATACTAACACATATTTACTTTACTCTCTTATACAATCTCTGATACATGTTCACAATGATCCATACAGCCACTCACACATTCACTGGCTCTTATGCACAGTTATTTATAGATGTCAACTCTCACATGTACTGTGTTTTACATATGTACTTAATTTGACATGTAGCACTGAGATATCCATTCACTCACTAATACACTCATGCACAGTCAACTGCCCATACAGCTGTTTGCACATGCACTTTTGAATCTATACATATAGTGAATCAACTACTCACACATCTATGTACAGAGTCACACACCTTCCAGCCACCCATACACACACACTCAGTTTCCCATACAAATACTTGGACAACCAATCAATAACCCATACAGTTACTCATATAGCTACTGATCAACATATGCAGCAGTTTGTAGAACAACAGATATAATGATGCACAAATTAAAACAGTTTAGTCACTAACCCATGCACTCAGTGAGACACATTTAATCACTCACTCAATCAGTCAGTCATGCACCTAGTAAATCCTTCATCCAGACACTTATATATCCACTCATTCTTCAATATGTAAAACATATTTTAACTTTACAGAAACATACAGTCACTGGATGTTGTAATCAGTGATGTCATCAGTGATGTCATTTGAGATGTCATCAGTGATGTCATCAGTGATGTCACTAACCATGTCATGAATGATGTAATATGTGACATCATCAGCAGTGGATTGCGGGTGCGCGATATATAGTTAGCGCTTATAACTATATATGGAATTTCAATGGTTTTATGCGAGTAAAATAAGGTTTTGTAAATGCAAATCCCTAACTATATATGGCCTAAAACCAATGGTTTTTTCATTGAATTTTCAAGGTTTTGTAAATGCAAATTCCTAACTATATATCCACTATAACCTATGGTTTTTTCTGTGAATATATATATATATATATATATATATATATATATATATATATATATATATATATATATATATATATATATATATATATATATATATATATTAATTTTAGACTTAATATCTCAAAACTACTGAATGGATACAAACCAAATCACAAAAGCTAAGGATTTGTCAGGGGGGCAGGAGGGGACAAACACAGAAACCCTTACCTTCCACAGTAATCTGTTGGACTATACGTAACAAAATTCCCCTGAACAATACAGTGTAAAAATAACCCACCAGTAAAGGCCTACTGGCTTTGACAAATGCTCTTCACAATAATTAATCCAGGCCTACTAATTTTGTCATTAATTTCATTATAAATAGTTTAGACTGATGGAATCAGTCATAGCCTTTCCAGTGAAACAATCAAGTTTATTGTCTCCATCCTTGGCTTTTCACTTTAACCAACTGGGGCCTACTTTATTGAGCGTCATCTTTCTGACATAGCATTCATCAGGCATACAGTCATAAAATACAAGCGTATATAAAATTGCTTTTGACAAGGCAAAATACTAGCTCTTCTAATATGGCCTAACACTGGTTAACAAATGGTAAATCTTGTATCCCCAGGGTTTGTCAAAAGGGGTAACCAACACTCTTGTCGACTACTGTAATATGTAAGATTCTATGTAAGAAAATACCTTTCTGCAAGCTTTAATTCACACTATTAACAATTCACTCTGAAGTTCATATTGCCTTTAACATATCCTTTTCACAACAAATACACCAGGCCTAGTACCAGATGATGTCTATAGCCATGACCATTTGTTTGCCACATCAGTCATGCTGTATTGCCCGTCAGTGTTCTCAGAATGCAAAAAGTGCAATACAAGCATTCTTTTTCAGTGGAACGACACAACTTCTGTTTAATCAAATGCTGTACTAAATAACCCGGGCCCTTATTTATGAGGCCTTGCGTCAGTTTTGCGCCGCCAGTGCGTCACTTTTTGTGACGCACCAGCAGCGTAAAATATGCGCCTTGTTGCGCCATATTTAAAAAGTGACGCATCTAGGTAGATGCGTCACTTTTTAAACCCCTGCGCCACATTATACCTGCGTCAGGTATAATGTATGCAGAGGGGGCGTTCCCCTGCAAAAAGCCTCGTAATAGTGACGCAGTGAAATCTATGAGATTTCACTGCGTCACTTTTAGGATGCTGTTGCGTCAAAATCTTGCGCCTGCCTGACAGCAGGCGTAAGACTGACGCAAGCCCTTTCACATGGGGCTTTCCCCATGTGAAAGGACGCATTGATGGAGTTGCGTCACTTTTGTGACACACTCCAGCAATGCGTCACTTTTGCGCTTACAGATACGTCAGAAATACTGACGTACCTGTAAGTCCTTGCGACATGATGCGTCATACATTAAATATGACGCATCAGGAATGTCGCAAGGAGTGCGCAGTGAAAAGTGACGCATCGCTGTTTTCACGCAGCGATGCGTCACTTTTCATAAATGAGGGCCCTGGCATGTAAGGCGAAATCTAAGCTCCTTTCTCAATAGTACTTCTAAGAATTCTTTTTTATTGGTCACACAAGATCTGATGACAGTTGTGCTGCCATGCCAGACCTAATGATTCAAGGGGACTTGAAGGGTATCCACTGGAAGCAGTGGTTCATAGAACAAGTGTGTAAATGCAGGCAAGGTCAGAGCGCTTACTTGGCAGGGTGCGGTCAGTAATGAGCAGTCATTATTTGTGAGTGATGCAGGATTTCATGTTTACAAGTATGATGAAACATGGCACCTATGTTAAAAATTAAGGGTTATACCATTTAGAGACAGTATATAACACAACCATCTGCAGAGAGATCTCAACCTCTCCAGTTGTAGACTGGCTACCTCATCTAGGCCATTTTATCTTTATCTCTTGGTATTTGTAGTTTTAAACTTTTTTATTAAAGAGTTTCAGAAAACTATAGAAGGTGCGTTTCAGAGCAAGGTCACACCACATCTACACAGACCTGGATTTTCGAACCAACATCAATAAGCGTTGAGATAAGTAATGGACTATAAAACCCAACATGCTTACTGAAAAATCATGACTGGTTGAAAATAACTCTAACAAAATGGGGCCAGGCACAGGCTGTGCGTGCGCTACTGGCAAAGCCAGTCCAAATGTGATTGCTATGCACAAGAACTGCACAGAGGCGAGAAGGGAGTCGGAAAGGTTTTTACCAATTCTGTATCTATGGGAGAATGCGTTAGTGCATATGGGCTAAAGTTTTTAAGTAGACAAAAAGGACAAAAAAATACATGATTTAGAGGGTCATGTAAGCTTATCTATATTAAGGCCTGCTACATACATAAATGGCTTGTTGAGGGCCACTCGATGAATGCTTCCACGTTATTTACCCAGTTTACGAACCATGGGGGATATTATCAAGAAACTGCATTAAAATTATCACCGCTTTAGCGGCAGAAAACTGCAGCTAAAGCGGCGATAATGGGCTTGATAATATGCCTTTGAGAATTCCAATAGAAGCCCATGTTCTGCTGTCAACATGGGCTTCTATTGGAATTCTCTGGGGCATATTATCAAACCCATTATCGCTGCTTTAGCGGCAGTTTTCTGCCGCAAAAGCGGCGATAATTTTAACGCTATGCTTGATAATATGCCCCCATATTTCAAATAGAATGAACTGAGACCTTCACGTTTAAAATCCATATAGAATCTGTCATTCATAATCTGTGTGCATAATCTGCACACAAGTGGCGTCTAGCCACACTAGGAAAATGCTTCAATAATTCACCCACAATCTGGTTAGATGCTTGGATGAGATGGGGGATAGACAGGGTAGCCAGTGCTACATCTTCCTTGCTCCTTTGCTACCTCTGGCACTGCAATTACTATCCTTGTTCCCAGGGATCACAAACCCAGAAGTTGGGACTGAAGTATTTACTTTCTGTAGTTTCCCCTTTCACATTGTTCTTGTTTCTCAGTAGCAAGTACATCAATCAAATCAATCAATTAGGATTTTATATAGCGTGGCTACTCACCCATGAGGGTCTCAAGGCGCTGCCTTGCTATGCAGAAACCAAGGGAGTAAACTAAGACATCCTTAGCAGCAAAGAGCCGCTTCTTCTGCTCTTGGCATCTTGATGAATTAACCTGCATGTTAAACATACAATTTGTTTTCTCTTCCTAATGTGAACAATACTGTGCAAAGTAACCTTTGCTTGTTATTGTTACAAATGTATTTACGAGTTTCTTTTGGTTTCCTTGATGTCAATGACCAACACTGCTTGGTCATCGAGTGAATTGTACTGTACCTTTAATGAATAGTGGGCCATTTGTTAGCAGCCACAGATTCTGCATTTTTTATTGACTCAACTTTGAATTTGCATTCTGTGATTATATACCTAGGAGTTATTGTAACAGTACACCTGCCCCACTTTTAAATACCATGTCCCCCCCACCCCATGTGATCTGAAAGGCTGACATAGGGGTGACTTACCTATATTTAAAAGGGAGGTTTTTGGCAGGTTGCTGGGCTTGTTTTGCACTGTTACAGTCGGGCTACTGTAGTAGGCTTGAAGCCATGTTTGCACTGCCAACATAGTGAGCGGCACAATAAGTGGTGCAGTTCACTAGTGGCATTTTACTTCCTGGCCCTGGATACATTTCTACTATAAATTAAGGACCAATAACAAATATGAGTATGCCAGTTGGACCATGTTTAAAGGGGGAGCATAGGCACTGCTGTACTGGGTAGCAGGGATAACGTGCACAGAGTTCTAAAGCCAGAAAATCAAAGGGTCCAGCAAAATGTTAAAAACCTGGGGTAATAATGGCGAAAAGGCAGATATCCTACAATGGACAACTTCAGGAGCATCTGGACAAGTATGCTCTGCTTGATAAAAGACAGTCAGTATTCGGCCCACGCCATAGTACTAAAGCTACACTGACAGATAACTGAGACTTCAGTCAGTCAGAATATCTTTATTCGACTTTTTACAAGTCATACAAAGAACAAACAAATAAAACAGTTACATTTACATACAATACGTACAATACTTCTATCTACATTAACCTAGAGAAAGACCAACTAGGCATTTAAAGTAAAAAAAAGTTATATACATAGTTAAAAAAGTTTTACATTTCAGGTGAAAAATACATAATAAAAAACCATTGATTTTAAGGCGAGATTTGGTCTACAGATTTCGCCCTTGCGGCAGCTACCAAAAAGTTTGCTATGCAAAAAAGTAATGCGTGGGTTAGGTAAAAGTTGTAAAAAGAGCAAAGCTGGTCGCACCTGTACGAAGCCTGCTTCTTTCAAGATGGGGAGCAAATATTTCTTTCTCTGCTCGTGATACAGACTGCAAAACATGACAAAGTGCAAAGTGTCCTGCACCGAAAAATTGTCACAGCTACACGGTGGGGCCAACTCAGGCTTCTTATAGTGACAGCTCGCCCATAAGGACTTCAGGGCTATGCCATTCATATTTTCTTGTCCATGTTCATTATACCAACAGTTACTAATAAACTATTAAAATGGAGTAGCAAAAACCCAAACCTGGCCTGTACAGGCAGCAAGGTAAGAAAAAATGCTTTTAAAAGTTGTGCGTAGGTGAGTGTGTTTCTGTAAGAGATGGTATGTGTATGTATGAGTGTGTCTGTGAGCGAATTTAAGATAGAGTGAGAGCGACAGTGGATATACGTAAGTCAGAGTGAATGAGATCGAGTGAGTGATAGTAAGATTGCGTGCAAGTAAGAAATAATTCGTTTGAATGAGTTAGAGTGTAAGAGTGAACGCAAGTGAGTGAGAATGAGTAAGTGAGTGCAAGTGACTGAATGTGAGTGAGAGCAAATGAGGAGTAGGAGTGAGTTAAACTCAGAGTGAGTGGGAATGAGTTAGAGTAAGAGTGAATGAATGAGAATGAATGAGAGTAAGTGCAAGCCAGTATGAGAGTGAGTAGGAATTCATGAATGGGAAGGAGTTAGTAAGAATTAATATGAATGAGAATGAGTGAGACAATGAGTGAGTGCAATTGTGAGTGAAAATGTGAAAATCAAAATGAGTGAGAATGAGTGAGTTCAAGTGAGTGTGAATGAGAAAGTATGAGAGGGAGTAAGAGTGAGTACAAGTGTGACTGAGACTACGTTAATGTGAAGGAGAATTAATGTGAGTATGAGTGAGTGTGAATGTGAGTAAATGACTGAAAGAAAGTGAGGATGAATGATAGGGAATCTGTGTGACTGCGTAAATGTAAATGAGGATGAGTGTGCCATAATGCGGCATAGTGCTTGTCAGTCTGCAGGCAGATGTACTTGACACCTCTTGGTTACTGAGAGACACTTATTGTCAAATGCTGGTGCGGGTATGATGGAGGTAACTCTTAGCATAATAACGTAAAAAAATATTGATTCTGGTATACTAGTGGTAGTAATGCCAATTACATGCTAGCAATAAAACTTGATACTGGCTTACTAGCGGTAATACTTTGTACTAGCATAGTAGAGGAATACTTTGTACTGGCACACTACAGGTAATACTTGATACTCCATACTAGAGGTGTTCTTGGAATATGGGAGTCACACAGCAACGTGCGGGCTCTGGAATACTGAATTAATTGTTGGCATACCAGACGCCCATGACAAAATACTGACCCTTGCATACTAGAGGCAATTCTTAGCATATGGGACATGTTAGTGAGTTTTAATTTGCTAGAAAATAATGATTAATTTAGGCATGTTTTAGCTAGCATGAGTAGGTCACACTAGGCCAATTTGACAATTCATGAAATGCTGCGTAAAAGTGCATATTTATATTAGGTGTATGACTGTTCCATGTGCACGTGTCTGTCTTTATTTCAGAAAATCAATGGAAATGCAGCCTCAGCTGTGGTCTGTCATTCTCCCGGGAACAATGTGTTTCTGTTATAAGTTCAAGGTCACTTAGCCAAACTCTGTGTAATGTTGAAGAAGCTATTGTATTCTAGTGTTCACAATGTATGATTCCATGTCCTTAATTAAATAATATGTACAGCTTTATCTAATAAGATGCTTTAGAAAGTTGAAGTTTCTAGAGGTGTTGTACCAACTAAGAGATTTTTCGGTTGCCATGATTGAAATTTTTTAATCCAACCCTTCTACGTAATGTCACATTATGAATGAGTTTGCCTTCTCTCCCTGAAACATTATAAAGTTATTCTGGAGGAGAAACAGATGCTTTTGTAGTTGTCCTGCAGTGATCTTTTGGGTTTTCTGTATGTCAGTCTATTTTACAGATTGACTTGGATACCTAGAATTATGCTAATTGTTTTGCATTATTAATCAATCTTCTAGCTTTACGTAATGGTGCTATTTTTGAATAATCCCACAGGGTTATTAACTTGAGGATCTTGTCATGGGATGGTTTTATTTATAGCTTTGGACTAAGTCTTTGAGTGACTCAGACCCATTCCTGCCAAATGACCATTTAATTGGAGTGAAACTGAGCTGGCATGGTGTGCAAAATAGCGATGGACTGGGATGCAGCACTGAGTAACTACCAGTGGCTGAGATTAATTCAAGCATTTCATTCATCGCTTTTTTGCATGCTTTATACAAAAAACACTCACAAATACATTTGACAAAGCCAACTGGTCAGTAGACAATGCCAGACTGATTGGCCTTGCCAATGCTTGCCTATATTGTTTTCCATTTCTGCATTTGAACTCATAAGTGATAGACATGGAGTGAACTCCTTGTTGGGGCTGTAGACCAAACAGCAGCAGTGAGAATTTGCTCTTCCAGCTTGCACCCTAATTCTGGGGGAAAACTGTTTGCACTCTTTTGGTAAGGTTTAATTCACACTTAATTCAGTCCCCATAACATAGAATGATATCCCGTTCCATGACTGACCGGGGATGGGAGAGAGAGGACCAGCCATACCTTTGTCAGGTTGTGTGCCGTACAGCTATGAAATATCAGTAGGACCAATAGTATTACTTAATTACCATTGTTATAGCGCAAACTAAAGTGCCTCTGTGCACTATAGAACAACCAGTATCATTAAACAAATCAACAACACTCAATATATTTATCTTGAAGGATAACAAGTTGAGATGACCTGCTATAATACACACTTAGATCATATAGCCTACCTATAGATCTCTGCAGTAGGCATTAAACCCGCTGAGCAACAGTTCAATCCGAGGTGTTGCTCTAAATATGACAGGAGCTCTCCATTGTTGCCAGGAATGTCCCCCATTAATGCTGTGTTTCTCACTCGCAGCCGCCATGCATTACTTACCTTTAACGTGCGCAGGGTTTTCGTTTGACATTTTACTTTGGCGACCTCCAACCTGTCAAGGGTTTTCAGTATCTATTTTGGGGGCCTGGCCTCCTTCCAGAGGGGGCCGCCATTTATTGTGACCGATTTCTGTCATTAGCATGTGGGGCAGGTGCAGAGTGAGGCATTAGTGAGCGAGGACATTGCTGGCGGTGCCAGCCTCACAGCTCGGCCCTGATTTACAGAGCGATAAGCAACTTTTACCAGCGTCCTTGAAGCCAAGGGCGGGCCGGGCCCACAGTCACAGGCAGCTTCAGAGGCGCCGCCTGGGAGGGACCCGCTCCCTGTGTCATTAAAGACAGCTCCGTGGTTAATGCATCACCTGCAGTGGTGTGGGGCGACCTGAAGGTCACGGGGTTGGACGCTGACAGGACACTCGTTGGGGAAGTCACTCCCAGTGTTACAAGGGTGAATGAGCAGGGCACAGCAAGTGATGGATAAAGTCAGAAGCGTCATTCATCGGCAGTATATACTGCTCGAGACGAGATGCACTTGTTTTTCGATATCAATTTTGCAGGAAAATGTTTACTCCGCCAGCGCACCCGGTTTATGGTATGGAAGATGATGTAATGTCGTGAGGGCACTAGGCCCTCATGATGGTAAATGATGCGACACGCAGACACAGTGGGTTACCCATGGCTCGCTCGGGTATCCCCATTGTTACAAACCCAGGGCCGCGATGGCCTCAGTGTTGTACTGAAAGTTGGTGTGATGCTTCAATGGTGCAAGGAAACAAGCTAATTCAGCGGTTACCAGGGTACATTAAAACAGGGTGGTGTATTTTAGCAGGGGTCTCTCACAGACCCCTGCAGTCCCTGCGGTGCAGATGGGAGCTCGCTGCTTCCCTCTTCAGGGTGCCCGCATTTAGCCTAAGGTATGTGAATGACAGTGAGAAACAGAAGTGTGAGGGTCCGCTCACCACATCCTACAGGAGAACCCCATCATTTTGTGTTACGCCACAATCTACGTGGACGGGAGCGCCTAGGCCAGGAGCACAATGTGTTCAGGCAAGACACCTTTCTATATAATTAAGGAAATGGAGCCATTTATTAGATTTCCAATAGGATTTCTGAAAAGTTGGGAGATGGGGTGGGTTTTCCGTCCTAGTCTAATTTTTGGTGGTGCCACAGTGGTGTGGGTTAAATTAGTCTGGGGATGGGCGGTAAAAGTGGATGAACAGTGGTGTGATGTGGAAGTCTAGTTGGGCAATACTCGCAGGAGACGGGTTATTTTGTCTGCATTGTATGTTGATTTAGCCGTGGTGAAGGCCTTGTTAATGATAAAGAGTACTTGAAATGCATCCAATATTTGACTGGGAGCCGGTAAGGCTAGAAAAAAGCATGTAGAATTCGAAACAATAAGAATCATATTATCCAGGAGTTCTATTGATAGCAATATGTTTCAAACATTCTTTTCGGCTACAGAGTACCACAGGTAGTAACTACTATAGTTAAGTCTATCCTTCCCATCTTAAGCCCAGGCTGAAGTGTACACAATGATGATTGGATGGTTTGCCATCCATTTTGTTCTCAGCTTTGAAAAACTACAGTGCAAGAAAAATCTTTCTGTCACCAACTAATTAATCTCCTTTGTTATAGAAAGTCATTTATGAGGACTTGATGTGCAACATACTGGTCTCAAAATACTAGTCACAAATTGCCATTAGTATATTTTTAACCAGTGTGAATGTTATGAAATGATCTATGTACTAATAGGTTGGTCTGCAAAATTCCCCAATGAATTGGGTTGCAATCAAACCTCCCTCATGAATATTAATGAGGTAGGTTGCAAATTGCAACTTACTCCTATTGAGGGCTATCACAAATTTGTTGATTTCCTGGGGTCAGCAGACCACCACATACTTTTTTTTAATGCAGCCCATTTCCCTTAATGGAAATGAAACTCTGTTTAAATAGAAAAAGTTACTTGTTTAAAAACATTTGGGAATTGTCAATGATCTCCTGGAATACTCCCTAGACCACGGAAATGTACTTTTAATCCCCAAAGAGAAGGCGTCCCATGGGTACCCCTTGACATTTGCAAATGGCTTATCACCCAAATTCAGGAGACTGTACATTTTCATTGTTTTGTTAACGGATTTCAGTTGCAAAACTATGATACAGCTCCTAAAGGATTGCTATTTGGAACAAATGCCTACACCTCACTCCTTTGAAAAAACGATTTCTTAAGGAGTTGCAAACATGTTTTAGGAGGCAGTAATAATTTTCCAACTTTAAAATAGGGGGGCATATTATCAAGGGATTTATGTCTGCTTTTTGGGCTTTAAAAGCCTAGAAAGCGGGGATAAAATTATCTCCCTATCAGCAACTGGGTGCTAACATGCACATTCGCATGTTAGCACCCTTTTTCTCTACGTTTCCCCTTGCATCTCTAATGAGATGCAAAGGGGGCATTCCAGAGAAAAATAATAGGAGAAATGTTGTTAAGCAACATTTTTCCTATTATCAAGGATATCGCTAACCCTGTTAGTGATAAAAAAAAGCAGCGCTAACCACGGTTAGCGCTGCTTTTTTTACACCTGGTATTTTCCTGACTTAGCCATGATTTCCTATGGAAGGTGGATATCATGGCTAAGTTTGTGAATCCCTATCATCAAGCTAACGCCAAACTTCGAGAGATTATCTTTGGTTGTCCAGCGATAATCTCTCATTTGGCAGTTAGCGCAAGGATTTTTATCACTTCTGAGATAAGCGTTGCTAATAGCACGCTATCTCAGTGATAAAAATCCACGCTACCCGGCGATAATTATCCTAGCGCTAAGTGCGCTTAGCGATAATTATCTCTGGGGCTTGATAATATGGCCCAGGGTTCGTATATATTATAAAGAAATTGCTGCATGTGATAGACCAAATGTTTTGCACATAAGGCTTTCTTCCAAAATCTTAGAGAATTGTTACTTGCAAAAAACCATGAGATAGCATCCAAAATATTTTATATTGGATTTCATGTTTACACCTATATTTATTTCCCTTGTAATTTGCTAAATTCAGAACTGAATTGCTTCTAGGAGTAGAGGCCAAGGACAGAGTGCATTTAAAAGAAAATACATGCAGTGCAATTATTAGAAAAGCACTGTACATTATGCATAAAAAGAGCAGGCATACAAGTATATGGGTAAGGGGGGAACTTGCAAAATGTTCATGAGGGCTTATTTATAAGACCCGTGCGCTGCCGGTGCATAGATTTTATTATGAGAAAAAGTGACGTACTGGTGGGGGTCTTGAGCCTCGGCTTGGGCTGTTCCATTGATTGGACGCAGTGGTGCTGTGACAGTTTTCAGAGTAATGGTGCGGCAATCATTGTTACATCACTGGACTTATAGGGATTCCGAAAAATCCAAGGATCAGTGAGTGGTAAGGGTGTATTATGTAGCTGGTTTTGCATTTAGAAGCAGACTGTCACAAATATATTACTTACGCATGATGTGATAGCAAACTGTTATTTTCGGACAGCACATTTTTCATTGCAATGACCACTACAATTAGTGCAAAACGATAATATGTGTGAATTGGGTTTCAGTGAATATTTGTCATTTTAGTTTAATTAACAAAAAAGCTTCTTGATTTATTTAAAACCTATTAAGCTCTTTGCATCCATCACACTCAGAAATAGAAAAAAGCTCTTCATTTAAAGGGTGTGGCCGCACACTACATCATATTTCAGAAAAATTTGCTCCTTTGCATCATGATACATGCACGCCACAATTTGCACTCTCATCAGTGTTGACTGTAGTGTCAACACTACAGTCTACACTGAGGGGAACGTAAATTGTCGACTCCATGTACCATGATGCAAAGGAGCAAATCTTTCTGGGATATGGTATATTGTCCGGCCACACCCTTTTCCCTGCCCAAACTGATTTTCATGAGCTCCTCCACCATTTATCACTCGTTCCTAATATTCCATTTGTAAAAATTGCATTCTGGCCCATGACCACACTTCATCCGGCTGGAACCGGAGAGTTCGGCCCGAACTGGAGTCTACAAACTGGATAAGGACAGAACAGCCCAAGCAGGAGATTCCAGCCCGACTGCGGATGTAAAGATATGACTTGTAAATTACCTCTGTGAATACCAAAAGTCGTTGAAGTTTGACTTTTTTCACAGATTGCCTTTGTGAATCTGGCCCAATATTTTTCAAACTAACCAACATTTTGGAAAAAATTCAAAACAGAGACAAGAAATCGATGTTTTTGTCTCTGTGTACGTGAAAACCTCACCATACCAAACTGAAAGCAATTGTACCCAACTATTTACTACAGAATACATTGTTGAGATGGGGTTGTAAAATCCCAAACACCTCCCCTCTCCGAAGTTTGGCCCCTGGCCCATGTCTACCCAATATGACCAGAACACAATGCCCCATCATTTCTTTTTTCCTAATGAGCTGTCAAGAGGTTCCTGCGTGTTACAGAGACATAGCTATCAGTGGTCCGAAACAGCACCTCATAGATATATGACACACAACACTTGGTAAATACAGATACACACAAAGTAAGTGTGCTCGCCTCCATTACGCAGACTGGGTCGGTATGAAAAAATTGCCAGTGCTTGATTCATGCGCTAATCAGCGGAGAACGAGCGGTGTGGTGAACCTGCCATTAACTTGGAAGGCTGGGCTGCGATTCTAATTGTATAGTTAAAAGTTTGTTAATCGCATCGCTGCGGCGCTTATTTTTCCGCTACGCAGATTTTTTCTAAAAGCCGCGTTAGATGACGAGCTCAGCTTGTCATCCGCACACGACCATCGTGGCTGATGACGAGCTGAGCTCGTCATCAGCATCGAAGGGGTTAATGACAGAGATGGCAAAGTGGAAAAAACAAATGTAGCTGCTCAATTTTGCAGGCGATCGGGGCTGTGTGTTGATTTTTGAAGAGACAAGCAATGATTTACGTGCCAGCTGAGTTAGCATTATCAAAGAGGCCGGTGCCCCAATCCATGTGAGAGGTACATTTCTTCTGTGTTTGCCCGAGGCGCATGACAAATGCCAATTTAGGGGCAGAGAAGGAATTTGTTATGTAAATTTATGACTAAGAAGATTAATTATGCAGAACCTTACAGACAGTGTCAGGCATGGCAGTTGGTGTGCACGGTGTTAAGAAGCGGTGAATAATTTGCAAATATTTTTGAATTTCAGTCTTTACTGAAGGTTTTATGGGACTTTATGCATTGGCCTACACCCTACTTCACTTCCTCTAGCACTACCAGGGTCTCAGCTTTAGGGGGAGGGTGTTCGGGTGCTACACCCGCGAATACATGTATTATTTAGTAAATAGTTGGGTGCAGGTGGTTTCAGTCAAGTATAGTAAGGTGAGTGTCGGATTTCACCTGGGATTTTAAAATACTCACTCAGACAAAAAAACACACACACTCTTCTGTTTTGACGGACTTAAAACATGGGCATTTTACAAAATACTGTAATTCAAGTACCCCTCACAATCCGCACTCCTTTCCCTTTCCATTGGCCTGTAATCCCCCCTCAAGCACTGCTTCTCATATAATAATTAACATGATATCTCAGCGTGATTGTCAGAAAATCTGAAGCTCACACCGCCCCCCAAAGACTTACTGACCAATCAATGTCCCTGAGTACCACCAACCCATTTCCTTACTGCCTTGTTGGAAAAGTGTTTGGATCTATGAACCGAGTTACTCTCTGTTCGACCTACATGTATGTGCCCGCTCTGCAAAGAGCAACTAAAGCAAGGAGCACAAATATGCTTTAACAAGTGAATTTGCTTGACCTGTAAGGCCTTCTGCCACACGTTCTTAAATTGTTAGTATAGAAAGTTAAAAAATTATATTCTGGAGATTAATTGTATACAAATATATATATGGGCATAGTAGGTGAGGTTTAGGCAGGACAATGCAGTTGCATGTACATAAAGCACATGCAAGATGCAGAAGACATTTGGGATCAGGTGTAGGTGTTGCAGAGTAAATGGAGTAATATGGGTGCTGCTTACTCCCTGTGGAACCTGCAGGTAAATTTACGACCATCACAGAGGCAGTGGCAGGTTCTGCCTGGAGTGATCAGCAAGGAGAACATGCTGGGCGATAAAACGGCCCGCAGCTCCACTGGAATATGGAGAGCGCCTACCCAAGGGAGCAGGAGCTAGGACGTTTTGCTTGGAGGAAATGATTACTCTCAACACAGTGGGCCTAAGTCGGTTATGGTGACAAGCAAATGATCCATGGTGATCTATTTGAAAGGAAATGTTGCATCAAAGTCAATAGGCCTGACTTATTTACTGAGAAAACATATGTTCACAGCAGTGTGTCTTTATGAATGAATTGTTATGAAACTGTGTTAAAGCCTTAAATGTGTATTTCATTACATGGAATTTTAGATTACGGTATCATGCAAGAGTTTTGGTGGTGTTGCTCCTCTTGTAGAAAAAGGGTAGGGCCGATGTCGACTAAGAACCTTTTAAGTATTGCCCGGCGCTAACCGCCTCTCATACCACTCGAATCTATCAAAGAAAGAGGCAGGCGCTGGAGACTGGAAGGCAGGAAACAGAAGTTTTATTCCGACGGAGCACAACACGTCAACTCAGACAACAGGGTATCTTCTCGAGATGCTCTAACCGCATCTCTGAGGCCAGGCCTCTTATACACAGGTTTACGGCTTTATTGCATGAAACACATCTTTGTCAACACTTTGATGTACGGAAAGACATCCTTTGATGGGGGGAAGCTTCCTACTGTATGGGGGCAATAAGCAGCATCCGCAGGGCCAGGTGGCGGCCTGGGAACGAGCAGGACAATCGGCCACAGAGGAAAGGGGGTTTATCAAAGGATACGGGATCTTGAAAGGAATGGAGGGAGGTGTTGAGCTGGGAACAGGATGGGGTTCCGAGGCAGGGTTGCGCTGAAGAAGGTTTTATGGCCCAAGCATGTGAGAGCGGGGGCTGTCAGCGTGCAGGGGGGATGCTTGCGAGGTTAGGAGAGAGAGAGAGAGACACGCTGGCTATCGGCAGTGGGCAGAGAGGCCATGGCATTCAAAATAGCTGCCACTTACACGCACGGATGAGCCTAAAATGGGACAAGATGGCGCCGATAATGTTGATGTCGCAAACTAGATTTTAACAGTCCTCCCTTTTCAACATATCTAGCCAGCTTGTTTAATCGATATCTATCTTCATCAAGTTCCTAACCTCGACATCGTACAATGCTCTCATGCGTTCTTTTTCAAAGTCCAGAGTCTTAGGTCAGATACAATTTGCACATAGTGAACACAGAGGCGGCAGGCATTGGATCCCTAGGCAGAACCCACATATCACAACAACAGGTATGAGTATAATCGTAAATAACCTCCACCCCCAGTTCTTTACAGTACTCCAGAACCAACCACCAAGCGACCATTCTTCCTGTTCCTGGTGAACTTCTGAGCAAAGTCTGTGGAGGTGTTCGATGGTTTTGTACACTGAGGTTGAATTGTCCGGTATATAGGTGCAGCAGCTGGACCCAATGATACGGCATGCTCCTCCACGTTCCGCTAGAACCACATCTAGAACAAGGCGGTTCTGGAGAGCCACCAGGCGGACCGCTTGAAGTTCGGCTGTATTGTTCGCAAGGATGCCAGCTGTAATGTTCATCGTTGTTTCAACTGCCTGGGTCAAATGTCGGATGGCACGGCTGTTCGCCATTGGACCCCAGAGTGGAACAAGTCCCTTCATTGCATCGAGGAACTGTGCTCCGGTGGAGTCGGCTTGTTCAATGTCCTTTGCTCGTTTTTGTCTGTGGTGATTCGCTGGAGCTACATAGGTCGGAGGAAGGATGAAGGCAATGTAACCGGTGCCCCCCCAGCCTTTGGGGAGTCAGGTGTAAGCCTTTGTACCACAAACAAAGTACATGTTCGGAGAAGTGACAAAAGAGGGTGGATCAGTGGAGTCCAAAGTTCTGGTGATGCGGCAAGCGCTGCGGCCTACCAGCTGTGTCCCAAGCCCTTCGATACACATAAGGCCTGTGACGTTGATGACGGATAGGGCCACAGTCAGGGTGGCAGCTGTTCGTTTCCAGAGGTAGGAGAAGGTGGGTCTGGTCGGATTGTTGAACACCTGCATTTCAATCCGTTCTTTGACGGGGATGTCCATGTGGATAGAGTCGTTGGATGTCTGTGGGCAAAAGTGTGCAGCAGTTTTCTTCGTTTTGTTCTGCCAGACCTCATGAAAGAAATGTGTCATAGTTCTGCTATAGCTTTCTTGCAAGAGGATCAGCCAAGCAAGGCAGGAGCCGTAAACTGAGAAGGGTGAAGGGATGAAGGGAATAGAATGTCCAGTGACGTGGGGTAGCAACCCACAGATCCAGCAGTTGGTGGCATTGGTGGCAAGATTGTGCTGGTGCAGCAGTTGCACAAAGGAGTTGTTCCAAAACTCCTTACGCCTTTCTCGGAGTTGGGGTGAAAGAGAAATCAGATAATGTTCTTTCATTGTGGTAGGCTGTGCAGTGTTCAGGAATGTCTCATGAGTTGGTACGCTCTCTTCCACAATCCAGAGGGTGGTCATGAGGAGGAGGCAAAAGAGAAGGGCGATAAAAAGTGCAATAGTCTTAGAACTGTGGATTTTGTCAGTCTTTGGGTTTATGTAGCGAATCTTCGGATGTCCGGTTGCTTCCATCATCTTCGTGCCGGGTGCTTCCATCATCTTCTTGTCGGGCGCTTCCATCATCTTCTTATCGGGCGCTTCCATCATCTTCAAGGGGGCTCGGTAGCGGGCAGAACCACAAACTTCGTCTGGTTTCTCTCCTGACAGCCTTAGTAGTGTTAGGCCACCGCTCTGAGAATTATGACTTAGTCAGTGGTCTGCTTAGCCGAAGCTCCCTCCTTTCGTCGCAGGTTATACCCTTCTCTGGATGGCACAGTGGGATCGGGAAATTTTGCTAATTCGAGTGTCTCTGTATCAGGATAGCAGTTCAGGGATGGTCGGTCTTTGTTCAGGAGCTCTTCCTGGGTGGCCACCTCTTCGGTCGTCGTCAGAGTTGAGGCGATCTTCTTGCAGTGGTGTGCATGCACCCAATTGCGCTTCCCCTCCACTCGAAGAGCTGTTCGGGTGGTGATCAAGATTTGCCAGGGGCCCGTCCACCGGGGTTCCAGACTCTTTGCACGCTGGAAGTTTCGAATCAACACATAATCCCCGGGTTGGATGTTGTGTCCGGGACCCCTGGAAGCATCGGGAATGGCATGCAGCACCTGTTGGTGGATAACAGACAGTGTCTTAGTCAATTTGTACAAGTAATCAGACATTAGGACGTCCGGGACGTCATGAATGGAAGTCGGTTTTGGTGCAGACCAGACGCTCATGGGCCGGCCGAAAACGACCTTGTAAGGTGTCAAGTGGTGTTTGGTGGGGGTGGAACGCATTGATAGCAATGCCAGTGGGAGAGCGTCTGGCCATTTCAGTCCTGTGGTAGCTACTATCTTAGCTAGCTTTAGTTTCAATGTGGCGTTATGTCGTTCAACTAGTCCAGCAGATTGGGGGTGGAAGACTGCGTGGAACTTTTGTTTTACACCCAACCCCTTCAAGATGAGTTGGATAACTTCGGCTACGAAGTGGGGGCCATTGTCGCTCCACAAAATTCGACAGAGGCCGTAACGAGGGAAGAATTCTTTCAGTAGTACCTTTGCAGTGGCAATGGCAGTGTTGTCACGGGTTGGATAGGCTTCCAACCACTTGCTAAATACGCACACCACAACAAGTACATACTTCAGGCCTTGGCATCTTTCTAGCTGGATGTAGTCCATCTGCAGGACTTCAAATGGATGATTGGGAACCCCAAACCCTCCCCGGGGTACTACAGTTCCTTTCCCAGGGTTGTGTTGCAGGCATATCAGACATTGTTGGACCAGACGTTTGGCGGAGTCTGCGATCTTGTCATTGTGCCAAACTTTGGAGACAAGCTCGGTCATAGGGGCAGATCCTATGTGTGCAGGGGAGTGTGCCATGGTCAGTATGGGGATCAGGTATGAATCGGGTAGCAACCATTTGTTTGTGTCTTTTGTCCGCCAGCAGCCTTCATCGTCTTTTAGTCCCACCCGTGCCCATTCAGTCAATTCGTGTTGTGAGCTGGCCATTTGGATGTCCTTAATAGTTTCACTAGCGTCTGTCCATTTCTCTGCTTGTGACCTGGTCACGTACATGCGTGTCGTCGTCCTATTCTCAGCTGTGGTTCGGGCAGTGATGCCAGCTAGTGCATTCCCCTGTCCAATGATGTCTGTCACCTTTTTGTGTGCTTGGCATTTTATTACTGCAAGTTGTTTGGGAAGAAGGACTGCTTCAGTTAGGGCGGAGACTAGATCTCCGTGTAAGATGGGGGTGCCGTGTGAGGTCAAGAATCCCCTCTCCTTCCAAAGGAGCCCAAAATGGTGAACCACCCCGAAGGCGTACTGGCTGTCGGTGTAAATGTTTGTGGTGGTTCCTGCTGCCAAGATACATGCTCGTGTGAGGGCAATTAGTTCTGCTGCCTGCGCAGATCGTTGTGTGATGCGGGCTGTCTCTACTACAGTTCGGGCTGTGGTAACTGCATAAGCAGCTGAGGTGGTGCCATCGGGAAGTTTGATGCAAGAACCGTCCACCCACAGCTCTCCGTCAGAGTCAAGGAAAGCTGTGTCTCTGAGGTCGACCCTACTCCTAGTCTGTTCGTCCGTGAGGGTCACACAGTCATGTACAGGGGACACATTGGGATCGTTCTCTGGTAGGGGTAACAAAGTCGCCGGGTTCAGTGTGGTGCATCTTTTCAGGGTGATGTGGGGTGCAAGCAGAGTCAATTCATATCTAGTCAGTCGTGCACTCGTCAGGTGTTGCGTCTTAGTCTGGTTTAGGAGGGTGTCAACCGCATGGGGCACTAACACCATGAGGGAGTTCGAGAGCACGATCCCCTCACTTTGTCGGATAGAGATAGCAGCGGCAGCTACAGCTCGAAGGCAGGCAGGCAAAGCTCTGGCTACGCGGTCAAGAGTGGCAGATAAGTAAGCGCATGGTCGTTGCTTTGGGCCAATGGACTGGGTCAAGACAGACAAAGCACATCCCTCCCTTTCATGAGTGTAGAGGGAGAAGGGCTTCGTGTAATCAGGGGTTCCTAGGACAGGGGCCGAGCAGAGGGCATCTCTTAGTTCTATGAAGGAGGATTGGCATTTAGGGGTCCAAGGGAGTGGGAAGGGGACATCTTTGGCTAGCAGAGAAAGCAGAGGTGCCACAATGAGGCTGAAATTCGGCAACCACTGTCGACAGAAGGAAGTGAGGCCTAGCAGGGAGCGGACTTGTTTCTGGGTCTTAGGGACAGGGGTCTCTAGAATGGTTTGGATTCGGTCGGGAGTAAGTTTCCTTCCGTCTTTGGACAAGAGGTGGCCTAGGTAAGTGACCTGGGGTTGGCAGAATTGCAACTTCTTTTTGGAGACCTTGTGGCCATTTTCCGCAAGGAAGTGCAGGAGTTGGATGGTGGCTGTGACTGCAAGTGGAGTGGTGTCAGCCGCCAAAAGGATGTCATCAACGTATTGTATCAACACCACTCCATCTGGTAACTGGACTGCGTCCAGTTGTCTCTTGAGGGCCTGACTGTAGATGCTGGGACTTTCAGTGTAGCCTTGGGGTGCTCGACAGAATCTATATGAGCGGGCTTTTAGGGTGAAGCCAAAGAGGTATCGGCTATCTGGGTGGATGGGGATAGAGAAGAAAGCATTCTTGAGGTCAATGACAGTGAAGGTGGTGGCAGTGGAAGGAATCAGAGTCAGAATAGTGGTGATGTCTGAGACCACGGGGTACTGAGGTACAACTACTTTGTTGACCTCTCGTAGGTCGATGATGAAGCGGTACGCTTTCTCATCTCCCTCTCCTTGCTTCTTTATGATGGGTAGGATAGGGCTGTTGCAAACATTGCTAACTACTTCCTCTACCACTCCTGCGTCTATCAGGGACTGAATAATCTTTACCAATGCCTTCTCGCCTTGGGCGATATCCGATATTGTGGAAGTTTTGGGAGTATTGCGTCCTGTCGAACAGTTATGTGCACTGGGTCGATCATCATGCATCCTACATCCGAGTCAGTCTTGGCCCACAGATATGGAGGCAGAGTGTCAAGTAGGGACGTGTCAGCGTCAGAAATGGAAAACATGCGTCGGGAAGGACAAAGTCTGAGCAGAGCCGGGTTGTCGTACAGAAAGACCCGAACTCCATCTTGCGAACACCTAATAGTGGCTCGGAAATGTTTCAGCAAGTCAAGTTCCATAATGGTGTCAGGGGTATTGGAGGAAAGCAAAGACGACGTGTCAGTGATGTTATTTTCAAGGAGATCGGCGAGGACAAGGGGTTAGTGGAGGGCGTCTCATCGAAACCTATCGATGTTACAAGTGAGCCAGACAAGGGTGCCCTTGGAATCAGTCGTTTAGATAACGCACTACGTGTCGCGCCAGTGTCTACCAGAAATGGAGACTTCGTACCCAGGACCTTAGCGGTGACATAAGGACCTTGCTGGTCAACATAGAGCTCGACTGGATCCCTCCCTTGCCCTAGGCAGTCCTATGCGAAGTCGTGGGCGTCGTCGCAGTCAGACTGTTGGTACTGATTCTGTCGGGGACGGTCAAATGTATTCGGTCTGCCTGATCTGTTGTTATTCGTATCATTCGTGGACCCTCGTCCCTGTCCTCTATTTCTTGGTCAACCCGCTACGTCTTTGGGGTCCCTATTCTTATTCATCTCCAACAGAACCGGACACTGGAATTTCCAATGGCCGAATCCCTTGCAGAATGCACACTGGTCCTCACTAATATCTTTACGTCCAACATAGGGTGCGGGAGTACGGTCTTTAGGGGGTGGGTTCCTAGGGGCATTAGTCTGGTAATTTCCCTTGTACTGCTCTCGTCCTATAGTTACCCCTTGCAACTGAGCGATCATCACCCTCTCCTTCGAGTCCTTTTTCTTTTTCTCAGTCGCCATATCATTTTCGTTTTTCTGATGCTCATAATATTGGGCCATCTGGAGGATAGCCGCAGGTTTGGAGGCTGCCCAACTACTCTCGCTGGCCTGCAGTTTCTGAGAGACTTCCTGCGACAGACCTTTGACATAATTCTGGACAAACAGATGGTGTCCGGTTGCAGTGGTCATGTCCTGGCCACTGTAATCGGAGAACACCGTTTCAAACCGGGAGAAGTATTCTGATACGTCTTCCTGGGGTTTCTGACGACAGGCCGTTACTATCGACCAGTCTACTTCTTTTCTGGGATCAGGGTTTTCAGTTTCTGCACAATTTTGTCCGGGAGTTCCAAAATAGATTTCAAAGGTTTCTGTCCAGGCTCTCGTTGTCTATCTATGCCATCGTGTTGTGACCAGGTATGTCCGAACAGCTCAAGGTGGTCGACTTTCCGGATTTGCTTCCACACATCAGCTGGCAGACATAACCCGAAAAACAAGTCGATGTCAGCTAGAGCTAGGGTCATAATCGTCGAACCTAAGGCTGTACCTAGTTCAGTATAGAAGGCAGTGGGGTTTTTCCGTAAATCGGGCAGAGATTTTCGGAACGTCAGAATATCTTGCCGATCCCATGGTTGGTAGACCCAGTTATACACTACCCTCCCTCTTGCATCTTGGTGGTTGACGTCATCGTGTGTTCCCTGACCTCGTGGGGGGACCCAGTAGGGAACAGCCTCTCTTATTGGCATCATGGCGCCAGCTTGCTCTATTCGTGGTTCGGTCGCTACAGAAGTCGTAGGTTTAGCTTCCAACCCTTGTTCAGTGAGGTGGCCGAAAACCTCAAGCGTACGCACAAGGAGGTCCGTCACGTCACACTCGCCCTCATCTTCGATATCGACCTTTCTATACAGAGTCGTTAGGCTCTCGGGACCTTTGTCTCGGTATCGGTCCTCATATGCATTTAGGGCATGATAACATAATCGTACAACAAAGTGCCGTCTGTGGCTCTCAGCATATGAGTTGAACATATCCATGATGCGCTCCTCACTCTCCTTTCGTTCTTCTAGTGTCCTTACTACCTTGTCAATCCCTGCTCGCTCATCTTTGCTCAACCTGTTCATTGTCGTGGAATCTGTCTTTTGGGCCTCAGGGTCATCTAACATTGTTGCTTGTGCTGTATCTAGTACAAGGGGTTCGGCCGGCGCGAAGGTCATGGGGACCGAGGCCCTGGTACTACTCTCGCCTGTGCTTGGGGGCGGCGGGTGCTGCGCTAAAGGTTGGGAAGGGGCATATGGAGGGGGCATGTAGATGATCGGAGGACCTAATAAAAGATCACCGTTGGCTCGCTGTTTCGAGGGTAATTCAGGGTAGAGCGTAGAGGGTGTTCTAACAGGACACTGACTCGATGTTTCGGATTCTTGCTTCCGTTTGGCTTCCTCTCTCTCCTTTATCTCTTCTTCTAATTTTCTAGCAGGTAGGTGAGCTGCTTTTCGTAGCTCTTTCTCTAATCTAATTTTGTTTCTCTTTTTACGTTGTTCTGTTTCTTTGCGCCACATGCCGAGACTATCAAGCATTGTGGGCGTTGTCTTATTGTTACAAAGGGCTGTTTCTAGCACGCTTATTTTATCTTCATCGAAGGATCCTATCAGGGGCCACTGACTTTTCTGATCCTTTCTCGTATATTTATGCCATAGTTTGCTATAGGCTATGGCGATTAATCCATGCTTCATGAACATGTCCTTATTAGGGGTGCCTTCCAGTGGAGCTGGATGGTTCATCTCTAATAAGCGGTCCGGGCTGAACCAACTACCAATCAGTGGGGAGAAGATAGGCATGACAGATTACAACGGGGGACAAAGGTCCGCACTACCTATCCTTTCTCTACTTGCAAAGACTAGACAGAATATTTCTATTCTACGTTATTTGCAAACAGAATATCTCAAAAAACCAATTTCGAACAGCCAATGTTCGAACAATCAAACAATCAGTGGGGAGAAAGAATAGGCACGACGGGTTACAACGGGGGACAAAAGTCCGCGTTACCTACCCCTCACTATCTGCAAAGGAAGAGAAAATATTTCTATTCTTCCTCGTTTGTAGACTGAGAGAATCTCAAGAGAACAATCCTCGAACAAACAATGTTCGGGCAAACAATCAATCAGTGGGGGAGAAAAATAGGCACAACGGATTACAACGGTGGACAAAAGTCCGCATTACCTACCCTTCACTACCTGCAAAGGAAGAGAGAATCTTTCTATTCTTCTCCGTTTGCAGACAGAGAATCTCCAAAAAGAACCAACAATCGAAGAGTAATACTAGTATTTTCCAAACAATCAAACAATCATTTCGCAATTTGTCGTGTTACACGACCTTACCCGGACCGCATGGACAGTTTCTTGTCTTCCGAATCCAGCACCCGATCGTCCTCGATTCTCCGTGACTGTCGCGGCACTCCTGGTGGTTCCCAGTCAGGACCGTAGATCACTCGAGAGAGGTCTGTTCGGAACCAGTGAAGTTCGGATGATCGGCTGTCAGACGAGGGTCTATCGGACAGGAGCTCTCCCGATCGTTGCAGTCGTTCACTCTGTCATCAGGACCTCTCCCACTGGATCCACGTGTCGCTGATGGGCCCCACGTTTGGGACGCCAATTGTAGAAAAAGGGTAGGGCCGATGTCGACCAAGAACCTTTTAAGTATTGCCCGGCGCTAACCGCCTCTCATACCACTCGAATCTATCAAACAAAGAGGCAGGCGCTGGAGACTGGAAGGCAGGAAACAGAAGTTTTATTCCGACGGAGCAGAACACATCAACTCAGACAACAGGGTATCTTCTCGAGGTGCTCTAACCGCATCTCTGAGGCCTGGCCTCTTATACACAGGTTTATGGCTTTATTGCATGAAACACATCTTTGTCAACACTTTGATGTACGGAAAGACATCCTCGGCATCCCCGCTTCAAGCCCGTTCCCACACACATTTACAGTAGAAGTCCCCACCCCGGTCACAACAGGTGACGATTGTCGCACAGTTGGGCATTCCGCCGATTACCGGAATGCATGTGGTTGATTAGATCTCATGGGGTGGGGGCTTTGATCAGTTGTGGATCCTTTGATGGGGGGAAGCTTCCTACTGTACGGGGGCAATAAGCAGCATCCGCAGGGCCAGGTGGCGGCCTGGGAACAAGCAGGACAATCGGGCACAGAGGAAAGGGGGTTTATCAAAGGATACGGGATCATGAAAGGAATGGAGGGAGGTGTTGAGCTGGGAACAGGATGGGGTTCCGAGGCAGGGTTGCGCTGAAGAGGGGTTTATGGCCCAAGCATGTGAGAGCGGGGGCTGTCAGCATGCAGGGGGGGATGCTTGCGAGGTTAGGAGAGAGAGAGAGACGCGCTGGCTATCGGCAGTGGACATAGAGGCCATGGCATTCAAAATGGCTGCCACTTACGCGCACGGATGAGCCTAAAATAGGACAAGATGGCGCCGATAATGTTGATGTCGCAAACTAGATTTTAACACTCTGACAAACCCTGCTGATAGAAGATCTGCAGTGTGAATCCTTGTTTGGTCATCTTAAGAGAGGATGTGTATAGTTTTGTCCCTCTGGTTACCTAGTAGAAGCAGACCAGAGCTAAAATGGTACACCGTTCTTCGACTGATCAAAAGTATGGTAAGTTGCTTTTCAAATATTCCACTATTTTAATACTTTTCAATGCTGACAATATTATGGAAAGAATTTACTGCACTGAGCTTGGGCTCCCAGTCCCAAGGCCTTACAGAAAAACTATCTTCCATTTCAAACTGAGGCTTGTCTAGAAGTCAGGGCCTGTGGGGTGGCACAGAACGGCACACCTTGCATATAAAAATATACCTTCTCCAGTTATAATTACATAAGCAATGCAAAAATATAATGCCACCTACTCTGGCCACGTTGGGCAACACTAGAAAGGTTTGTGTAATATTGCCCCAAATGAGTCACAATAGTAAAAGCAGGACCATAACCACATGAGCTCCACATTTCTTGGCTCCCACCTGTCACCTAGTCCAGCATTAGAGTGTAGTTATAGTTCAGCAAGGTGCCGTATGCGCTTGAGAACTGCTTATACTGCTTATAATACATCATTTTGGAGGATGCCTACTCTGAATCCCAGCTTTCCAGTTTGATCAAATTGCAAACCTGCTTTGTTGATTGCTAATCGATATAAAAAGGTATCTCACCTTGCTGATATATTAAGTGTCAATTGCAGACTGTGGAGGAGGATTCAGCCTCCTCAACACTATGAAGTCTAAATCAAGAAAAAGACTAGAGGAGAATCACCTGGATATGTTGATGAGGACAAAGGCAAACCTCTTTACGTAGCCTCCAGCTAAGGGCCTCAATACGAGTTGGGTTATTTCACAGAGACAAGTACAGAGATAACTCCAGAATGAAATAACCCACGTCTCCATTGCAAGTCTGTCAGGGCTCTGAGGTATCGGGCCCAAAAAGTTCACCCAATCATTCTTGACCCAGACGCACCAAGCTAGTGAGACTTGCTACAGGAGCTATGGGCAGCAGCATAGCCCAGGCGAGAGTGTGAGCTCGAAGAGGCAGAGAAGGAGAGAGATGAAGGAGAAGTAATAAAGAGAGTGGTGTGAGAGAACAAGAGAGAGAGATACATGTGAAAGAAAGAGGATTAATGAGGCAAACAAGATATAAAGAAGAATTTATAGTTGGAGAAATAGACATCGATTAGGGATTGTCTGGGTTTGTAGCTGTGACTCCTGGCATGACCGTTGCAAGCCAGGCACTGCTTTTGCGACCCTGAAGTGGCAATACCCCTGCCAAGCACACAGTAGACAATCACCCTTATGTGCATCCTGCCTCCACCCTCCTTGTTCTCTGCCTAATGTGATAGTATACTGATAATGAAAACAATCATTTTAAATGTATGCTGTGTTTGTGTGAGGAGGTGAGAGTATGTTTGTGTGAAACAGGGCATGTGTATGTGTGAGCATGTGTGTGTTAGTGTGAAGGAGAGTGAAAGAGAGTGAGTGATAGATAGTGAGGAAGTGAAGTGAAGAAGATAGTATGAAGAATGCCGAGGTTCATTAAGTGAGTCGGAGGGAGTGAGGGACTTACTGGACATGAGGGTGAGTGACTGAAAATGGGTGAGAAGAGTGTTAGAGAGTGTGAGGAAGTGTTAATTGGAATAAATGTGAGTGGGGTTGATTGACAGTGAGTAAGTGTAACTTAGTGAGAATAAATGCTTCATATTGCGTGACTAAGTGAAAATGAATGGGAGTAAGACTGAGTGCAAGTGAGTGTGAGTGCAAAAGTAGGAGTAAGAGTGAATGTGAGTGAGTGCATGCAAAAAATATAAATGAGTGAGTCAGAGTGACAAGTGATATTAAGTGAGAAAGAATGACTAAGTACAAGCGAGTGTGATTAGTAATTTATGAGTGAGTGAGCGAGTGAGAATGACTGGGAATGTGTGAGAGTTAGGTAAGAGCAATGGAGTGAGAATGAATGTGAGTGATTGAATGCAAGTGAGGATGAGAGTGAATTTCGTATCAGCCTTGCAAGTCTGCAATTGGCCCTGGCATACTGAAAGTAATTATTGGTTTGTAGAGGAACCCATGGCAAAATGCTTCTGCTACCACTCTAAAGACAATGCATATGAAAATACTAGCACTAACATACTAGAGTAATACTAGCATGTAAGGGCACCCGTAGAAAAATAATGTTGCTTGCAGACTGGACGAAATTCTTGGCATAGGGTCACTGATGGTAATATGCTTGCACTGGCCAATTGTAATTCCAGGCGTAAGGAAAGACAACCGTGCCATACTAGGGGAGGGCAAATGTGACAAAATGTTGCCCCTGGCATACTACAGATCATTTCAGCACTAAAGGCAACATTCTGGCACTGGCATATTGTATGTCATTTTTGGCCTAGAGGTGGGTGAAATATTCATGCAAGTTGCAAGTATCCTTTAGACAAATTTTGTGACCTCATGAAATTTTCTAGATTTTACCACCCAGGCCACGCTGCGCCCACCAATGAATGCATTGTGTTCCGTCATCTAAAAGATAGTCATTTTCTTTTTTTAAGGTTTGAAACAGAATCAAAGGGGTGCTACAGCACGTGCTGCACCCCTACTTCCAGGACCAATGTCACGTGAAGCCTCGTGATTGATAGCAGGAAGGAATGTCCCATTATGGGAGGCGTGTGATGCACAGGTTCGCTAAAACGTCACTTTGGCATGGACAGCAACCTTTCTTCTACCAGTCGATTGAAATGTGAGATGCTCTTTCCTTTAAGTCCTTCCCTGAAAATATTGACATCTGAAACACTCTTTCCACAGACTTCCAGTCATTTCACAGGCTCTGGAATCTTGGCAAATTTCCAGATCATGTCACAGGGCGGTCTTCCTCTTGTTGGTACAGTGAAGGAATCTTGAGTGAGGAAAACCAGCGTCATCTTAAGGATTTTTAGGTCCCTGAGGAACTAGAGGGCTGTTAAGCACAACCTTACATTTATTACCCATTTTCAGGTAATCAATCCCTTGCAATATCAAGCAAAATTTATTTTCACTTCACAAAACATGCATAAGCTGCCGAAACAGCAAGCTATCTGGTTCCCTCAAGCTAAATTGCACATAAAAAAGCTGGAGGACGCATTGATTAAGCCACTATGCTTGTCCTTAGATCCAAATTTTGTTTTTGCCTTGAAGCAATATTTTACATAGAATTGATAGTCTAATTGCGTGTTCCTTCCCCTGTAGAAAATACATGGGATGGGGAACTTGGTGGATGTTTAAAGGACTACAGTGTAATATCACAGCAAACCTATGCACAGTGCTTGAAATTTTATCCTAAATTGGCGGGTATTTGTAATCACACATGAATCCTCCTTAATATTGGGCGTTCTCACTGCTGCAGTGAAAATGGAATTACTGCTCCTAGGATTTCACCATTCCATACAATGAAATCTCCTTGACTCTCTTCCCCTATATAGTGCTCTACCTAGACAGACAATAGACAATAAACTCCAGTTCAATTCAAATAAGAGAAATTTGCCTAGTGGTTAGAGTAGTCAACTTCGAAGCTGGGGAACTGAGTTTGCGCAGTCCCGTCTTAACACATGGGCACTCTGGGTAGTTGCCACGGGCACAGAGACCCCATGCAGATCAGAAAGTAACACACATTTTCCGTTAAACATTTTTGTTCCTGTGAGTGGTTGCATAGGCAGGGCCCAGTGCGCTGCTTTGCCAGGGACCCTATAATGCATTTAAGAAGGCCCTGGGTTCGGGTCTCGGCAGGGACACTCAACATCCTGTGATTCTGGACAAATCACTTAATCTCCCTGCCTACTACAATGAATGTGTCCTCCTGTAAAGTAACTGGCGCTCATGTAAAGTGCTCTAATACCTTTGGGTCGAGTTTTAGATAAAACTAAAAAAAAAAAATGGCATTGTCATTTACAATGCCAATAGCTTAATTGCTCGCAAATGCCAGACCTATTGCATTTGCACCCACATAGAGCCACACACACAAAGCCACCCACACACTCATACAGAGCCACCCACACAGAGTCATTCACATAGAGCCACCCACACACACAGCCACCCACACACACACAGAGCCACCTACACACACACACACAGAGCCACCTACACACACACACAGAGCCACCCACACAGAGCCACCCACAGTCATTCACATAGAGCCCCACACACACACAGAGCCTCCCCCCACACACACAGACCCTCCCCACACACACACAGAGCCTCCCCACACTTTCTGAAACGCAAGAGCAGCAATATTGTGGTAGTGTCACGAGGGCTATAATTGAAAGCTTTTTAAATATTATATGTAACAAGCCATAGTGGCAGCTTATTTATCTTATGCAACTAATAACCATTGACAAAACCAATAGTCCTTACTTGTTGTAGGTATGATGTTACTTGCTGTATCACATATCTGGATGCAATGAAAGAAAAAGAAAAATACAAGTCGGGCGGCACACTATGCTAAACACAGATTTTTAGCGTAAAGTGTTTAAAGCCACGCCCCTAATTACACTGGCCACGACCCTTTGAGAGACCCCCCAGTTTATTCATCCCACTTAAAGCCCTGAGTACTTTGTTACTAAATACAGAAAGAACATTTGATTGAATAAAGGTGTTCTGAGGCCATAACTCACCCCGCGCTGGCCAACACATGTGAATTGTGCTGTGGTCTAAAAACACGACCCATGCTCCAAATAAAGGAAGGGGCACCCTCTGGGTGGGATCATGGGGAACATAACCCCTCGGGGGCAAATTCCCTTCAACTTTCTAGTTAGCCTTAAGTACTTCCTGGCTGGGAGGCCAGAGAGCTCGCGAGGGCGGGCAGCAGTGCCTGCGGAATGCACCGCACGTGCACGGTGCAGAGCCATTTGATGTAGGCCTGTCTTGGGCCCCCACCCCTCCGCCCCAGCCCCGCCGTCCTCCCGTGCTCATTATGCATCGGGGAAACGCAGCCCTCCGCCGGGAAGGACTTGGCGTCGGTCCCGCAGGCCTTCTTCTTTCGACGTTGGAGGCCAGGGAGGGGGTGGTACCTAGGATGCCGCAGATGCAGCGGGCGGTCTTTTTTCTATTTTTAAATGGCTGGTGGAAGGGAGGCTGGGAACGTGCAGGGGGTGGGAGTGGTGGTGGAGAGAGGGCTCATTTCTATTCCACCCCATCGGCCGCTGTTGCTTAGTACGGGCTCTGCGGGAGTGGAGCGGAGCTGGGGGGGCCGCAGGGGGGCGGAAACAATAGCCCCATTGAGGCTGAAGGGCAGCATCCCCTCCGCACCACTCTCTGACCACACCACACAGAGGCTGGCTGGCCGACTATGATGGTGGCAAGCCCGGAGCTCGCGGGCACCGAGGCCACTTGGGTATTCTGAATTTGTCTTGGGCCACAAAGACTTCCTCTTTTTTTGTTTGTTTACCAGCGTGCACGAAGAAAAGGTCAGATAACTGTGTCAACCTAAGAAGTCTTTTCATGGAGTCCCAGCAACTGGGTTTAAAATTCACAGCGAGTGCTGCTCAGCTGCTCTTCGCCTGTGAGGCTGAAAACACGCTGCCTTCCAGCACAAGACACGTCTCCCCCGTCTTTTCTTGCATATGGGGGTGATGCTACGGAGCGGACGGAGGAGAGCTGAGCAGAGGGAGGGGGGGCGAGAGCGCGACGGAGAAGGGTAGAGGGAAGGGGGGAAGGCGAGCGGAGCCAAGCAGCTCCTGAAAGACACAGACAGCGGGAGGTGGGGCGGTAAGAAAGACACAAACAGCGGGAGGGAGAACGGACAGCAGAATACAACAACGCCGGACGGGGACATAGTTGAAAATGATGAAAAACATCAGCGAAAATAAATAAATAAATAAACGCCCACAATCGCCCACCGCCGCATGACGTACGAAAAGAGGCGGAGAGCGAAAAAATCACCGGAACGCCCACGAATCTGCTCCCACAATGATTTCCACATCTCTGTTCCAATGGCTAGCCTCCATTTATGGAGCTAGCCAATGGAACAGAGAGGCGGGTTAAAGCACAGTACTGCAAAACATAAGATCTCGGCTGCGCGAGACTGCTGCGCAGTCTTACGCTTAGGCCGAGACCTAAAAAGAAATGGAAGGATATGGGTGGAAGGATACAGTGCTAAACAGAATGGTATAGTGAGATTTGTGAAGCAGAGGGATGAGCATTGAGATGAGGTAAACATAGAATTGGTAGGGAGGGATGTAAGGTACCGGAAAAGATGAGCTGCCCGTAAGAAAGATACAGAGACATAGAAAGAAGAAGAGTTAGGTAGAGAAAGAGAGGCAGGGAGGAGGGTGATGTTTAAGAGTGAGGGGTGCCCGTAGGGAGAGTTGGAGATCAGAAGTGGGAATTGTACAGAGCGAAAGAGGGGTGGGGCAGAGAGGTACCGTAAAAAGAGGCAAGAGGTATAGAGGCAGAGAGGGGCAAAGAAAAGCAGAGTAATGAGGTAGTGAGAGAAGTATACGAGATGCAAAGTAGGGGGAGCAACAGGATAAAAAGGGGCCTAGAAAGTCAATTCTGGCAAGGAGTGTAATGAATCTGATAGAAAAATGGCAGGCCTTTGTAATGGAAGATGTGGTCTGGGGAAAGAAATCAACTCTGCTCCACGTGTGCAGGGGTGTGCACGAGGGTCAAGGGGACAGAGTGCAGGGCGAGTGCATAAACCTCAACCAAAAATAACAACGCATCTACAAACATTTACCTACTCCACATAAACAGAACGTTCTGCCCTAAATGAAATGTGAACCGAGCATGGTCGCACAGTTCACATGGCGCCCTGCCTGCTGCATGTTTACACTTCTAATCAAAAAAGAACACTGGCATAATCAGGAAGGGCCACGCTGCACAGCAGAAACCTCGCCTGGGTTATACGAGAGCCATATCAATTTGGGCACAGAATGCCAGGGCCTCAGCTGTCACGGGCAAGTTTGACCCCCCCTAATTGCCTGTGTGCCAGTGGGCCCCGGTGCAAGCAGATTAGCAATGCACACAGCTTGTGCTTAATTACTGTTGATATAGTTACAGTCTGCAGTTATGTTTGACAAAATGCCCATAAGAAAATTAATACACTCCTATTTTGGACCGGCGCCACCTGTTCCCTCGCCAGGGCGCCCGACTTTCAGCTCAGACACATGAGCTCATCATGGTAGAAGCTGGGGGTCTCATGGGGGGAGGGCAGGCAGGTATCAGCCAGCCCTCTTACTTCGTAAAACAATTATCTCAGCGTTCCTGACCAGAGAAAGGGAGAACTTGGGGGCATATTCTCAAGTCCCTCTCGCCACAGGGACGTCACTTTTTTGACATTCCCATGGCGATAGGGCCAGAGACCTATTCTCAAGGCAGCGTTAACGCACTCAATGTGGCTTAAAGCCATGTTAAGTGACTTAACGCTGCCTTGAGAATGGGGCTCTTTAACGCTAAACTTAACCTGAAAGGGGTCGTGCAGTGGGTGTTGCGGTGGGCGTACCACCGCAACACCCATTAAGGTTGATGCTACCGCTTATTATCAAGGGCGGCGTTAATAGGTGGCAGCGCCAAACTTAAGACCTAGAAAATTCAGGCCTTAATGTGGCTAAACGAGGCGAAAACCTTTATTTCTCCTTGTTTTTGCTTTTTCAATGTGTGCTGCATGTAGCAGCACACATGGAAAAAGTAAACTGGCATTTTCGGTTTGTTAATGTACAGGAAGGGACACCTTCCTGTGCATTAACAAACCTCCCTGCTCGCAGACAACCTTGTGCTCTGGTGCAAGGGTGCCGGTTCTGGCGTTAAGTCGTGAGATTTAGCGTCGTCGATGGGGGAAACGCCAGGCTGCACCACATTCTTCTGCATAGGGTGCACCCTGGCGTTTCCGAAGTGGCGATGAGAAGCGTTAAGCCAAGGAGGGTAATGCCTCTCACGCCAATTCTTTGTGAATATCCCCCTATGGGGGATATTCTCAAGAAGGTGCGATAATCATCGCCAAAATAGGCTAACGCAATTTCTCATATCGCCGTCTATCGCGGAAAAATAACGCAGTGTTAACGTCGTATTCACAACACGGCGGAAACATGTGATAGTTTCCCAATAACGCGTTAAATGTCCGCGATAAAATTACAGTGACAGCGATAAAAATCTAAAGCCGAACGTGAAAAAAGTGGCGATGGGCCCAACCGCAATGAAAAAATCAGTGATAATCTGCGCCAGGCCTGCAATTTACACACGTAAGGCGGGAAAACTCACTATAAAAGCAGAAGAAAAAAACCACAAACAAAACCGAAACAACTGCGAAGCACAATGGAGGTAGCCGGAGCAAGTACAGAGGACAACCAGAATCCCACAAGCCCCATGGAGGACCAGCCTGGGACCTCGGGGTCAGGGAAAGGCAAGGAGAAGAAGAAGAGGAAGACACGGTTCAGTCTGCAGGAAAACAGAATCCTGATAACGGAGGTGGTAGAACACCATCAACTACTGTTCGTCACCTCCACTGTGTCATTGGCAACAAAAAATGGAATATGGCAGTACATTGTGGACAAGGTGAATGCAGTCATAGTGCTGAGGAGGACAATGGTAGAGGTCATGAGGCAAGCCCGTCTGCGCCCATCCGCGCCTGGACCGCGCCAGCGCCAGAACCCCTGGATCACGCGAACACTACAACACCAGACTCCAGTACGACGCCGGCACTCTCCTCACACTCAAACCCGTATGAGACCACATCTGCGTCCAAGCCGCCCCAAAACGCACCCACGGACCCTTCTCCTGCCGCACCTGAGGCTTCACCTGTGACAGAGCCAACAAACCTCCTAAGACCGGACCCAACCACCTCCGCTGCATACTCCTAAACACCTGCTCCGCATGCAAACACGCCGTCGAGCTCTGGGACCTGCTGGACACCTTCCTTTGCAATTTATACTTTTCACACGTATAGTTGGTTGATTTTGGACACGTTTCTCTTTTCCTTTTCTGAATTTGAATGACTACCAATGATGAGAAAGGGGTCCTAAGTTGGTAAAATCTGCCATTCGCCCCGAGGGTGGTGCGCCCGTGAGGTGTCATTCTCTTCATCACACTTTTTTTCAACAGATAGTAAGTGTGGGTGGATGTACTGTCTCAGTGGAGTAGACATCGTAAAATTCTCTGTGTGACTGTCTTGTTGAACTCCACCGGGAATTTCCCTTATTTATACAAAGAGTTGTTTTTCGATGATACACATTAAGCATACCCAGCTACATAAAGAGGGGGTGCGAGACTGGATTTTGACAGTGGGCTTTTCCAGGTGAATAAAATTTGACGCTAAGTAATAGAGTGTTATCCTACGTCCTGGGTACAGGGTTTTCTGTTATTGTTATTGGTTGAGTGGGGGGCTACCCTGTTATTACCCTTAATTCCCTCTTGGCTCCTGTGTGAATTACAGCCTTTTATTGCTACCAACAATTTCAGTACTTTCTGGTTAGTCATATGTACAAAAATGTTTTTCATATATTTTTCTGTATAACTTTGTTGTTTGTGAATCCCAAGCAAGAAGCTACTTTCTAAAAATGGGAAGCACAAGCTTCGCCTCGTGAAATTCCTTGGGTTCAGCGTTGGCAGGAATATTTGATTCAATTTCGAGTTTACCCATGAAGGGTGTAGGTGGGCAGAGGGAGGTGCATTTCTTCGAGGTCCCATGACAGCTTCTCAAGTGGTGAGACCTAGGGTTTTTAGAACAGTCATTGCTAAGCACTGCTGCCCTAATGGGATTTGCATTTATGTATAGGGTGAAATACATGGGTGAACTTCACACCAATACTGCAAACGTTTAGAGGCCTGCCTTTCACCCAGGCAATAGAAGCAGATACACCTTTGGGGTTATTACATTGTTGTTGAACCGGGGCCTCTTAACAACCATTGAAGACAGAATATCTTATGAAGGCAGATCTTTTTTTAATTGGTTAAGGGTATAGATTTTACATATGGGCCCCGCCTAAAAGAACACGTGCTTATTTATCAAATATGAGCATAATAATCTCCTAAGGGCGCCTGTACCTTCCAAAACCACAATTAGAGCATCTCTTAATGGAGGCGCGTGCCACCTGTGCCTGGGCCGTGCACACGCCCGTATAAGTGACACAGTAAATTGGCAGAAGATCACACGAGTTTTTAGTTCACAAATGTCTTGTGCATTATCTGAAGGGAGTACGCCTCTCACCCCTCCCCTCATTCCGCCCCTGTCAGACCGTCCTAACCGGGCCATCCTGTCTACATAGTGAGGCAAGATGAAAGCATCACAGCCAAGGAGCCGCCACCGGTGGGAAGAGGCCTCCGACGAAGCCGCCAGCTGCGGCCGCAGGTTCAGATCTTCTGAGAGGCATCAAAGTGGTGTGAGCTGGTATTGTACCCTGGCTGCCTACCAGTGAGGAAGTGCTTGTGCCTGCCTCAACCTGGGGGTGAGATTGCTACCTTTCTTAGCAGAACATTGACAAATCAAACAGAACTTCCCTTTGAGACCTCTTGGCTCTGCCAATGCCTTTTGTTGTACAGCATCGTCAAAAATGTAGATGAAGTTCAGCATTAACAAAAGGAGACAAATGGCGCAACAATGCCCCATTTTGTATGCACGCTTGTGTCTTTGCGCATGCACGTGCACATCACCAAAAATCGCCTCGTTTTTTCGGCTTATGGATATTAAATGGACTGGTAAATAAAACAAATAAAAAAAGTAATAGTGCTTTAGCTCCTTTTTAAGCATCAACAACTTTAAACAAATATAGGACTGCTGAGCTGTGGTGGGGCAAAGAAGGAGCGATGGAGGTGGGAAGCAAAGGGAGTGGGGCTTGGAAGGCAAAATGCAGCGCACGAGGGAGAGCAACATAGGGAGGAGAATAGACGTCATTTACGGGCGTCAGAGGTTGCTGCTGCGACCCCTGGAATGCCCCTTGTGACCTCTGGCACTGCCTTTGTGACCCCTAGCGTCAGCAATGGCAAAATCAGTGCCAGGAACAGAAGCAGCTCTACCTTCCGGAGGTTGTGGGGACTTAATTCATCTCGTTTTTCTCAATGTTCTTATTATACTAATAGTGAATAATATTACATTATTAACCATTAGTTTAATAAAAAAATGGAGTACAAATAGCTGGAATAGGACTTTCCCTGGCAACGGAGGCCAGTAAAAAAATTCTTTAAATGTATTTATGCTGTGAACTTGTTTGCAATTTTGAGTGTTTATATAAGAGAGAGCGTGTCAATGTGTAGGCAGAAAGTGTGTGTATATGTGTGTGTTTGTGTATGTAAGTGTGAATGCGAGTGTACGTATAAGCATATGTATGTGTGAGTGAAAGTGAAGGTCAAGGGACATGTAAAGTCACTTCCACTACTCCTGGCATTTTGGTGAATTGACCTCCATCGGGAGAAGCCCATCAGCAAGGGAGCAACATGGATCATTGGGGAGAGAATCAGACAGAGGAGAAAAATCAACACGGAGTGCAGGAGGAGAAAAGTAAACAGGTGAGAGACAACAACATTGCACTGGGGGGAGTGCGCAAAAAACAAAAAAAAATTAGCTCCTTAATAGTGAGCAGGGAAAGGACATAGAGGAAGAGACAATGCTCCACAGGAGGTAGAAACACTAGATGAACAAGGAAAGCCATTGAATAAGAAGCAAACAAATGAGAGTGACAATAAATCCAACTATTCGGTAGAAATGTGCTTGCTTTAAAACTGTTGTATGGCGCCATCGCAGCGGTGGGCACTGATGCAGGAGGTCGTCGTGGACTGGACTTGTGGGGGGTGCCCTGCCCGCGGCCCCACTTGGACTCTCGCTGTGCCCGAGAAGAAGCAAAGGGGCTCCGGCGACGAGAAGCGCATAACCAGAGAAGGGGTGGACAACCCTGAACCCCCAACAGAGGCCCACCATGCTGTTGTTGTCTGAGGCCCAGACTCCCTTTACAAGTGCTCCCTCCAATGCCACACGCACAGGGAGGTGAGAGAGAGAGGGGCAGTTGCTGTGTGGATGCGATGTGGCTCTCTGGACTGGCAGTGAGTGAGAAAGGGAGTGCACTCTTCCACGGCCCTCCCCCTGCCCGGAAGTTCCAGTTGCTCTACTACTTATTCAGGATAAATACCCCAAGGGCACAGCAGGGTCCAAAGAAAAATGTGATACAGATGCCCAGGCGCTGCACTCCCACTAAGTAACACATCGCACTCTGGGCAAGTAGCCCCCGGTGCGTTAGAGCAGCATGAGTGGCCCTCCCGAGTTCATCCTGGCAACACTGGTTGGGCCCTGATCCATCCTGGGTGACCGTGAGTGGCAAAAGTGAGCCTGTGGAATCCGCCCACCGCTGGGGGCCTTGCCACTGAGCAACGAGGCCTACAGTCTCACCCTCCCCACCCGCATTACATACAACGCCTCCACCCTCTTAGCCCTTAACCCCGGTCGACTCCCCAACTGCGCCCTAGCCGCTCCTGGACACACCCATGGACCCTTCACATGCAACTCCTGCAAGTATGACGGCACCAAGACCATCTCCTCACCCACGAACACCAAACAGAGATCTGACACCAACCACCTAAAATGCATCCTGCTCAACACCCGCTCGGTCCACAGACACGCCATCGACCTTTGGAATCTACTAGACACCATCTATCCGGACGTCGCCTTCCTAACAGAAACATGGATGAACGCATCCTCAGCCCCAGACATCACCATTGCCATCCCGGAAGGCTACAAGATCATCCGTAAGGACCGCACCATCCAAACAGGAGGAGGCATCTCTATCGTCCACAAGAATTCCATCCGCATCTCAACCAGCTCAGACGTAAACCTCGCTAGCGCCGAACACCTTCACTTCCAGATCCACACCGACCCCAATACCACACTTAGAGGCACCCTCCTCTATAGGCCACCTGGACCCCGCGCACAATTCAGTGAAGACATCACTGACTTTATCACCCCACACGCCCTCCCTTCCGAGGACTACATTCTACTGGGAGACCTCAATTTTCATCTGGAAAAGAGCAACAACAGCAACACCACCACCCTTCTGGACAATCTCGCCAACCTCTGACTCAAACAACTTGTTAATACCCCCACTCACTACGCAGGTCACACACTCGACCCTATCTTCACCTCCAGCAAACATATCTCCTTCAGCCACACCACAGTTCTCCATTGGACGGACCACAGCTGCGTTCACTTTGTTTACAAAAAGACCACAACCCACAACCATCCTCAACCTACTCTGCGAAGAAACTGGAACAAAATCACCATCGACCAGATCTCCTCATCGCTTCTTCAAAACGCCCCTGCCCACTCTTCGAACCCCAACCAAGCAGCCATTAACCTCACTCAATGGCTAACCAACAGCGCCGACAACCTAGCACCTCTGAAAAAACGTCAAATCAAACTAGGCAGCAAAAACGCACCCTGGTTCAACGATGATCTTAAGAAATCCAAGAAACTCTGTCGCTCCCTTGAGAAGGCCTGGAAAAAAGACCCAAACACCAGCACCAGGGACGCCTTAAAAAACGCCACCCGCATACACCACCAACTGATCCGGACTGCCAAGAAAGCCGCATTCAAAGACCGACTAGACAACAACGCCCACAACAGCAAGGAATTATTCAACATCGTCAAAGAGTTTACCAACCCTACTGCCAACTCCAACGACATCACTCCCTCTCAAACCCTTTGTGACTCCCTAGCCTCGTTCTTCCACGACAAAATCGCAGACATCCACAACATCTTCGACAACCAACCTGGACACCAACCCTCCCAACCTTCTGCCGTACCTTCACCCCCCTTGAACACCCTTAATGACTGTAACCCAATCTCCACTGAGGACACTATCCGCCTGATGAACTCCATCCACTCAGGATCCCCCATAGACCCATGCCCTCACCACATCTTCAACAAAGCAGACTCCATCATAGCACCACACCTCCGAGACGTCATCAACTGCTCCCTCAACTCCGCCACCTTCCCGGAAAGCTGGAAACACGCCGAACTCAGCGCCCTTCTGAAAAAACCCACAGCTGACCCCACCGAACTCAAAAACTACCGCCCCATCTCGCTCCTTCCATTCCCGGCCAAAGTCATCGAGAAAGCTGTCAACAACCAGCTCGCCGCCTTCCTCGAAACCAACAAATCCCTCGACTCCTCACAGTCCGGATTCCGAGCCAAACACAGCACTGAGACCGCACTCATCGCAGCAACAGACGACATTCGAACTCTACTGAACAATGGAGACACAGTCGCCCTCATCCTCCTCGACCTCTCCGCAGCCTTCGACACAGTCTGTCATAGCACCCTGTTACAACGCCTCAGAAACATCGTAATCCAAGGAAAAGCACTGGAATGGATCACCTCATTCCTTGCCGGAAGAACTCAGAGAGTCCGCCTCCCACCATTCAAGTCAGAGGCCACTGAAGTCATTTGCGGCGTGCCACAAGGATCTTCACTCAGCCCCACCCTCTTCAACGTATACATGAGCCCCCTCGCGGCCATCGCACGCCAACACAACCTCAACATCATCTCCTACGCTGATGACACTCAACTGATCCTCTCACTCACCAAAGACCCTAACACCGCCAAAACCAACCTACATGAAGGAATGAAAGAAGTAGCCGAGTGGATGAAGCACAGCCGTCTGAAACTGAATTCAGACAAAACAGAAGTCCTTATCTTAGGTACCTCCGCCTGGGACGACTCTTGGTGGCCAGAGGCCCTTGGAAAAGCACCCATCCCGACGGACCACGCACGGAACCTGGGCGTCATCCTGGACTCCTCACTCTCGATGACCAGACAAGTCAACGCCGTTTCATCATCTTGCTTCAACATTCTTCGCATGCTCAAAAAAACATTTCGCTGGATCCCCACCGAAACTAGGAAAACGGTCACCCACGCACTGGTTACAAGTTGCCTGGACTACGGAAACACCCTATACGCCGGTACCACCGCAAAACTTCAGAAAAAACTCCAACGCATCCAGAACGCATCAGCCAGACTCATACTAGACATCCCGCGTAAAGACCACATTTCTGGTCACCTGAAAAACCTCCACTGGCTCCCCGTCAATAAGAGGATAACATTCCGCCTCCTAACCCACGCACACAAAGCACTTTACGAACTTGGACCCGAATGCCTCAACACACGACTTTCCTTCTACACTCCCCCCCGCCAGCTACGCTCTTCCAACCAAGCCCTTGCTGCTGTACCTCGCATCAACAAAACCACCATGGGAGGAAGATCCTTCTCCTACCTGGCGGCTAAAACCTGGAACTCACTTCCCATTCACCTTCGCCTCACTCAGAACCACCTAGCATTCAGAAAGAAACTTAAAACCTGGATATTCGACATGTAATTCCCCACCCTTCTTCAAGCGCCTTGAGACCCTCTGGGTATGTAGCGCGCTATATAAATTATCTGACTTGACTTGACTTGACTATTTGCCATGCACCTGGGCCCCTACACACAAGGAGAGGGCAAGAGATTAGAAGGGTCCTGTGAGCCAGCCCGTGGAGCAGGCACAGTCCCTCCGGCGGAACTCTCTTGCAAAGCAGCAACATGGCAGTTAATAGAGCCAAAAAGGACTGCTTTAAAGGACGTGCGAAAAGCAGGAAGGCGTTGCTCATGAGGACAAGCAATCAGCACCTGGTAGCGACACTAGAACAGATCTGGACGACGGACAGGGCCCAGTGTCTAAAGCATTCCTGGAGTTCCTCTTTGCTTTCTTACAGGGAGACCTCCAGGCCATGAAAACTGGGCTGACATGATCTTCGGGAGGCCCGACGAGATATCGAGTAGGTGGGTGACAGGGTGGCCACTCTTGAGGACAGAGAAACAAACCATGTAGAGGAACTGAAGTGGCTGCAACAAGAGGTCCTGTGACTCAAGAAACAACACCTGGACCTCCAGGCACACAACGAGGATCAAGAGAACCATTCATTATGGAACAAAATCCACTTCAGGGGGTGCCATTGAAAGTGTAGGGGTCTAACCTCTTTCACCATATCCTGGGACAAGCAGATGAGACGGCTCTCCAGCTGGACCAGGCCACTAGATAGGACCCACTAGAATAGTGAAAAGCCCCCGTAGACAGCCTGGTATGTGTGCACGAATTCCAAACAAAGGAAGACATCCTTAAGAAAGCAAGAGAAGCACATGTGATCCAGTTCCGAGGTCACTCGCCAGCGCTGCACTTTACAGAAACGCAGAGATTTTTGCCCAGTAACGGAACACTTAAGGAAAGCCAATATCCCTTACACATGGGGCCACCCTTTTTGTATCATCTTCTGTCTCGAAGGAAACTTACATCAAATCAGAACACTCAAGGAGGCCTGTGCTTTGCTTCAAATTAAAACACCCTGTGGTCCCCAGGACTGGTCCTCTTCCTCCAGCAATAAAAAGCTGAAACAGCAAGAATGGCAGCAGGTCAAGAAAGCCTTGATCTGAATGAAGCCGAACACGAACACCATGTGTAAGGGGAGGCAAGCGGTCCTGCAGGCACTATCGGGGGAATCTACCCTGTTGAAGACGTCCTAAGGCCTCGGCGGCCTGGCTAAGGCTGGTCGTGGGGGTTGGTCCTGTGATGGTTATGGTGGCGGCAGTGGGCGGGACGATGAGATTGAAGACTACACCCTCCTCCACCCGCTCACTTGGTGATTTTGACACCACGGAAGACCCTCCAGCGACAGAGGTACGCTTTGCTTGGATGCCGACCCATCCCAACTGAGAAGAACAGACAAACTTTGGTTGTATGTTGTTATTTTCTAAGTTACTTATATTTTATTCAAGTGTTTCTTTTGTTTCCTTCTCTTCCGACCATCCTTCTTGCCCAGCACTAGCCATTGCTACATCGTCGAGGTCTCATACGCACTTTCCTCCACCTCATCAGGATACCCTAAGACAAGCAGACCTACCAGAGCTATGCATCCTGCATTTTAAGCCTCAATGTCCGGGGCCTCAATAGCCCGGTGAAGCAAGGAGCAATCTTTTCTCTCCTGGAGCGGTCGGGCTGTGACATTTGCCTGCACCAGGAGACGCACCTACTGGCAAAAGACACCCCCGTATGCGTTCCCGATGGTTCCCCTGATAGTTCAGGTCATTTGGCACAGCTAAGAAAAATGTGGTGGCTATTCTTTTTCCAAAAGTTTCATGGGAAGGTCAGCTCCACATTCATAGAAATAAAGGGGCGAGCGCTATGGAGATCAGCACACTTCACGATAACCACACTATACGCCCCTAATGATAATCAGGAACACTTCATCATTAATACATTAGCATCAGTCCTAGCTTCCCCTGACCCGGCCATACTAATTAGGGGAGACTTTATTCCAGTAATGGACTCAGACCTGGACCGGTCAAGCCAGAATACGGCCCAGACTGGCGCCTCCTCGCCTTCCAGGTTACAGTGACTGGCAGACGGCTCGCTTAGTGACATTTGGAGACTCCTCCACCCCACCACCAGAGACTATACTTTCTACTCAGCACCCCACATACCTTATGCCCGAGCTGACCATTTTCTCACAACAGATGCTCGACAGCGTGTGTTGGAGAAGCTGACATTGAGCCCCATTCATTGTCCGACCACACCCGATCATGCTGGCGCTGACGTTGAACCTGCATGCCCCCCACCACCACCCTTCTCGATGGAGCCTGTGGGATACCATGCTACAGTCTGAGCAAACAGTAAAGCCAATTAGCGCGACCATTGCAGACTACCTCAGCATTAACGATCATGAGGAAACCTGCCTCGCCTCAGTCTGGGAGGACTAAAACTAGTCCTCTGAGGTGAATTTATAGCTAACACGGTGGCAGAGAATAAATTGTGCAAAGAAAAGGGTCAACAGATTGAGACAACGGTCTCTGAGCTTGAGTTGATAAACAAGTGCACAGGTGCTCCCGGGTGCGGAGGGAACTAGAGAAACAGCGTCTGGACCTCGACCGGGCAGAATACGCCTTGCTGCGACTCAAACATAAGTTCTTTGTTAGTGGCGATCACTCAGGTCATATGCTAGATCACAGACTGCACAGCAGGGTAATGTCTGGTTCAATTGGAACAATCCACAGCTCTATGGGAGCAGAGGTGCACTCGGACACCGAGAATGCAGAGGCCTTCCAGGCTTTCTATAGCAAGCTCTATGCGGGAGAGGACTCCCCCTCTGTTGATATTGAGTCCTATCTGCGGGACGTACAATTGGCACGGATCCCGCCTGAGACTGCCTCCCAGCTAGATTGCCCCATTTAAATAGATAAGGTGGTTTCTTCGATTGCACGGCTTTAACCCTCCAAGGCGTCAGGCCCAGACGGCTTCTTCCTTCTGTTCTATAAGAAGTTCTTCCAGAACCTGGCTACCCTTTTGGCCCAGCTGTTCAGCTTATTCGTAGACTCAGTGAGCTTACCCGATTCGATGTTGGAGGCTTCCATCTCTGGAATCGTGAAGCCCCGCAAGGATCCCAAGGAGTGTGGGTCATATCGTCCCATCTCCCTGATCAACACGGACACAAAACTGTTCACAGGTATACTGGCAACGTGCCTCAACCATCTCATGCCGGGTCTGGTGGAAACAGACCAAGCCGGGTTCATCCCATAGAGACCATGTGGTGGCAAAACAAAGTGCCTCATTCATCTCACTGACATCATCGACGCTCCCGGAGAGAAACCTCCTTTCCGTCGACGCTGAAAAGACATTCAACAGGGTCCACTGGCCGTATCGCCTGGACGTGCTACAATTACACTGCCTCTAGGATGACAGTTAGGATTAATGGTTTCTCCTCTGCTCCTTTCCCCTACCATGAAAGATGCTACTCTTTGCGCTCTATATGGAGTATATGGTGCAAAGAGTTCGAGACAACACTCAGGTCTCTGGGATTCGGCTCGGAGCTGATACACACATGATCAGCATGTACACAGATTATATTGATCTATCCCTGACTAACTCAATATCCTCACTCTCAGCCCTAGTGGGGGAATTCAGAGACTTTAGTGACGTCTCCCGGTTCAATATGAGCCTCCCTAAATCCCAGATCCTCCACCTCTAGTCACGGCACTCCGTTCACAGTTTCCCTTTGCATGGGCAACAATCGTGAGCCCATACTTGGGTATCCTCCGGCCTCTATGCCGGAGAGGATGCTGATGACCAGCTATGGCCCCTTTTAGATCAGCACTTTTTCGGAAGACGGAGAGCAAGACAGACGTGATACGGACGGGCTGGACGACGGGAGAAAAATATCGATAGTGTACGCCGGGTCAATCCGACGTGGAAACACGGCGCCCTCCATTGTTAAAACCACCCGATCCCGAGACCCTTTACCTGCAACTACTAGGACATGAAGTAAAAAAGAAAGGGTATCCCATCATACAGCGGACAGCAAGCAGAAAGGAACGGAAGCACCAGGCTTAGGACAAGAATATTGGAGGTGTGATTGCATTATTGCCCACACATCTCCTGATCCAAGATTAAGAATTTTTTACCAGAACCAATAATTCTCGAAGGGGATACAAGCTTCAGACTAAGTCCGTCAATGAGTACTATCCTGTTGCAAAAAGCTGTATATCTCAGAAGGAAGATGGTTTAAGGATCTATGTATAAAGGCAACCATTCAGTGCCCTTGTAGGAGAGCAATAAACAAGATTTACAAGTCTTGATAAAGATGGCATTCATCTAAAAAGACCATCGAAACGCGTCGACGCATACTAGTGCACAATTAAACAACCAAACTCGCCCCACGAACATCGAGAACAAGTCGGGTCTGGGTTTGAGTTAGATTGGATATTTAATGTGCAACATCCAATGACAAATTGTGATTGTCTGTGTCTGTTTTGTTTCTCTCCCCCAAACATCTTTCCTTTATGTCTGTACTGAACTTGAGTAGGTCTTCCTTTTGATCAATTGTTTGTTTAATGCTACATACACATGTTTCTTTCATGTTTTTTAATACAATTATGTGATGATGTTTTTATAATTTACGCATAGAGTCTTCTTCGACTCTATTTTTATGAAGTGTTGTGTCCATATGGTCCGGTATTGACAATTGTTTTAATAAAATATCTTTTATACTTTCATACAAAGAATGTTGCCATGTTTATGATTTAACCTCTAGTTGCTTGTGTCCAAGACCAGTATTTGGGCTTCAATAGCTATTGAACTGAGCCAAGGGAAAAACTTGTTTACACCCTTTTAGATCAGACCACCAAGACGCTTGCCACCTGGTACTGTGCGGCATCGCTGCAGTCAAGATGACGGTTCTATTGCGTATCACTCTACATTTTTTAGATCATACCCCTGACCCCGCCCCTGTCGATCCTACGGAACCTACAATGTGCCGTCAATCGATATCGTCTGGGGCGGCAAACAACTGTGCCTTAGTCTTCAACTGATCACTAGACCTAAAGCAGAGGGAGGTATGGGGTGGTTCACTTTTTCCGAGTTTATTTTTCAGTAAGATAAATGAAAACACTTGTCAGATGGTGAACTTATTTTGAAGGAAAAACGAGTCACATTTTTCTTTTGCTAAACTTTTGTGTTATACAGAATATTTCGCTTGAAATTGTTTTTTCAAAAAACCAAAATAAACTCTGGATTTGTCATGGTATTTTAAATGTTTTACCACATTTTACTGCCTGAAAATAACGACACGGTACAAAAGGGGTGGTGATGGACGGACATCTGAAGCAATCAAACACTCACACCCAGTCAACAGATCTGGGTTTAATCCATCACCGTTCTTTAGCCCACTCTGCCACCCCAGTTCAGACATGGCCAAATGCAAATCAGTCTGACCCTGTGCCTCATGGGAACAGTCCAGCCCGAACTGCCAAGCCATGCCTTCCCTGGACCGGAAACAAGCTTCCTAGGACCGGTTTCTGGCATTACAGCCGTCTTCAGCCAGGCTTGCTTGAATCCTTTTGTATCGCTTTGAAAATAACAACAGGCAATTATACTCATGACGACACCCATATCATTCATAGAATTGCATTATTCAAATGAACATTAGCTTGCCTTACCAATTTCTGAGCATTTCGATAGCCCACTCTTTGCTACATTTATTGTAAGTACAGTCAACACTGTAATATCTTTTCATGCAAATTCGTAGCAAACGTCTTCCGTTATCAAGACTCAGAAAATTGTTAGTTGTCTGACTTTGCAAAGCAGGTTGAGTTGAATTTCTTCTACTGTTTATGTCCCATTATTCATATTTTTTAATGCCAAGAATTAGACATGTGATCCAAGCCCTCCTAATATATATGTAACCTGAAGAGGAGGAAATTAAATTAATTTACCTAAAATATCACGGTGATATGGTAATGCTGGAATCTTATGTGTTCAGCAACACAGTGGACCAGACAAAAAAATATACTTTGTAAGATTCTTTTTTTACTAGAGTTTAAAAATGGCCATCGTCTTAACTTCTTTAAGGTGCACGTAGTTTTCACAAAATAAGTCTCTTCTGTTTTTTAGGGGGTCAGGACATTGCCTTCTTTTGCTCTGGCCATCTGTTCTCTCCGAGCTCTTCACCACTTACTTTCACCCTAGAACGAGAGCTAGGTAAGTATAAAAAGGGAACTTAAAGAATAAAAGTTGGAAAAAAAATCATACTCCTGTTTCTTCTTGTATATTTTTTTCTTACCACGGTTAGTATTCACTGGTAGAACAGTTTTCTTTCTGCCCTGGACCATGGAAGGGGATGTTGCCCAATGGTAGGAGGTTGGATGGAGATCATCAGTCTTTGCACTACTCTTTCGTCTCCTCCTGCCAGATGTGATATTCATCAGTGATTTCCAGGACAACAGAAGACTCCTGCCCAAATTGCAGAATTTAGACTGCATTCCCACGCAGTCACATCATTAATTCTCAGATACTAGAGGGCATATTTACAAGCCCCTTGCGCCGCAGGTGTGTCACTTTTTGTGACGCACCGGCAGCACATCTTGCTGCCCCACATTTAGAAGGGTAGTTTTTTGTGTCCTTATAAATACGGCCCCTTTACATGCAGCACTTTGAGTGAAAGGGGCGTTCCATGGGTGTTGCTGTGTTCCCACGCAACACCCATGGAACCTGACACATTCCCAGATTTACGAGAAATTGTAAACCTCGAATAAGTCAGAATGCTACGCCTTCGCAGGGGAGGCGAAGGGAGGCGCAACAAGGAGAAATGTTTTTATTTCTCCTCATTGTATTCCTCTTTCTATGGGTGCTGCAGAATGCAGCACACACGGAATGAGGAAATCATATCTTGTGATTGTTTATCTGCAGGAAGGTGTCCCTTCCTGCCCATAAATAACATATATATTATTTAAAGACATTTTTCAACTTCTATGTGTGCTGCATTAAGCAGCACACATAGAAGTTGAAAAACAACATTTCAGATTGTTTTTGTGCAGGACGGTATCCCTCCCTCCACAAAAACAAATTCACTGCAACACAGGCATCTTTGCACCATGGTGCAAGGGTGCCTGCATCGACGCATGGCAGCCCAATGTGCGCCTGCGCAGGGGGAGCACAGAGATCCGTCATATCATTGTAGATATGACTCATCCCAGTGCTTTGTAAGTGACAAGGCCCACAATTGGAGTGCACCTGCTGTCAGGTCACAGATGCCACACTCATGCACATGTTATGGCTGTGCCTGGCCCTCCAGGACTATTAGCGCACCATACAAGGTGCACTTCAGGAGGTCACAAGGCTCCCAGATATAGCACATGTGAGGCATGTTCTCTTGGCATTTTCAAGAGGAAACAGCACAAAGTGCAGATGGGGTTCGCAGCCCTTCCACTATTACTGGCCAAGCGCACCATTGCACTACTCTGGTGCTCGCAAGCGGCTCCCCCACTAGAGGCATGGTGAGGCGCGCTTTGTAAATCGGGCGATGCAGAGGAAGACGCCTTTCATTATGAGGAGGTCTGTGGAATCCACCAGAAGACTATGGGCCAGATGTATGAAGCTGAAATGGGTTAGCAAACGCCGAAGTTCTCAGAATTTCGGCGTTTGCGAACTCATTTGAGCAAAATGGTATTTATGTAGCAAATTTCAGTCCAAAATAAGGAATCACAAAATTGCGATTCCTTATTTTGCGATTGCATTTAAGGAATCTCAAAATTTGCGATTCCTTAAATGCAAAGTCTGAACCAAAAAAATATTTGCTAATTGTCCTTAAAGAATTGCAAATTACCACCAACTTCAAGTTGGTGGTCATTTTCTAATTTCTTGAAAAATGCCCCTTTTTGCATTTTTCAAAGTGCTATGTGATGCACATACATGCCCTTAGGGCATGTATGTGCACCACATGTGCACCTATGCTTATTTCAGGGGTGCAACAGGGTGTCCTTTGGACACCTCTGCACCCTTGAAATTATTCCCAATTTGCGATTAGCAAATTGCGAATCGCAAATTGAGAATAATTTCACATTCATTCCTATGGGCCTCCTGGCCTATAGAAATGAATGGGAAATTATTCCTATATTGATACATCTGGCCCTATATCCTCACAGTGGGCCACTCTCCTTGTGCATTTCTGGCAAGTGGGTGGCAACAATGACTTGCCCTAGTGACTCCCTGGTATACACTGAATGTCAGACCGGTGCCCTTCCCTCCGCCCGCGATGGGATGACCATAGCATGACAACAGATGTTCATCCTCCCTCTCCCTCCGTGCGAGAGTGACCCCCTACCATTTGCCCATAGTTCGCCTGATCTCAGAAACACTCACACTGCCAATGCAGTCACCTGCTGGCATTCCGCCCCCCACCTGCCTTCTTCCCCACTGTTTATTATTCCCCCTCACAACTTTCTGAGGAATGAGGAAGGCACCAACCTCCTGGTTACAAGCTGATTCAATGCATCACAGAACACAAGAGTACATAAACGCTAAGGCCACATGTAACTATCTGCGACCTCCTTTTCTTCCTCTATCCATATACCTTAATGGATCATGCAATGTTGATGTGGCCGCTCTGTAAATTTATACCAACCTAATTAAAATTAAGTAAAAAAATAAATCAGACACCAGATCAAGAGGTAATATGTCTCTCTGACCCACAAATATCCAAGCCGCCAGACAATCACCTCTGTAGAGCATGGGTCGCCAAAAGGGTTTGCTAAATTAGGTTATTCCATGACTAGGCTGTTGGCGAAGTGCAACCACCATCTTTCACTTTGTGCCCAAGAGGCTCTAAGTACAATCACAATTGCCTTCTTATAACATTTCCTAAATTAAACATACTTTATTTACTACTGAGGTGAGTGTTAAATCACTAATAAAATATATGAGAATTTGCCAAAAACCAAGAGAATAGCATTACTAGCTTTATTCATAATTTCTCGTTCAATTTTGGTATATGCATTTTATAATCCATAGAACACTATGAAACAAATAAAACATCTAATATACAAGATGCTAGAGTTGATATAACATTGGATAAAGTAGTAAGGAGAGGACTTGTGATCTGCGGCTAAATTGCTTTCCTCAACTTTAATATTAGTTTTGGGCCTTGACCCCAAAAAATGTGTACTTCTAGGCAAATTACTTAATTTCACTGTGCTTCGATCTCTACACTTGAAGAGGAATAATGTGTGAACACTTGCAGTGTAAACTGGAAAGAAAATGTATGTCTTGCACAGACTAGATAAGCATTGACAAACAGGCATATGTGATCAGGAAGCAAGATGTTGTCACTCAGAATGCGAGACAACCAATGGGTGAAGTGGGTTACCTGTTTTCTCCTGCTTCATTCTATGGAGGGCAGAAGCAAAATGTGAATGACAATTGACTAGACCAATGGATGAAGAAAGCTGGCCTCAAGGCTCTTGATGTATCCATATTTAAATCTTTTTATATCTTTGAATTTTTTTGATTACAAGATGCTGGTTAGGCAACAATAATTGTCCACATGCATTAAAAGAGAGATCAGGGGTTCCTGACTATTCCAGGGCTCAATTACTGCCCAAGATGAAACATCACCTTGAATCGTATCCTGTTCCTATACAAAAACAATCATCCCTGCAACACAGGCACCCATGCACCATGATGCAACGTTGCCTGCATGTGAGCTAGGAGCCAGTTGTCACCACCGCAGAAGAAATCACAGGGATGCATCATATTGTTGTAAATATGACATATCCCAGCACATTACTAATGATGCAGCTCAGCACAGCAAGATAGCTTGCAGCGATGTGCTGCATCATTTTCTAGTATATTTGCCCCTCAATTTTGAGAGCACTTGAAAACTGTCTGAGCCAAGTTTTGTAAGCACTGGTAGTTGCTTGTCATTCTGTCGGAGCTCTGGGGTCCCTATATTTAGCAGTGGTCCTGTCCAGTCTCTAAGGTTTCTAATTCATGACTTCTGTATGATGGATACCAGTGGGACAGGTTACTTACTACTTGTTTGATTTTGTAGGGGCTTAGTGGTGTGTCTCTATCTTAGCTTCTCCGGCTGGGCATCCTCCAACATTCAGGTTGCTTAACTCAGTTACAGTGCATGGGCTTTTTTTTACATCCTTTGGATTAAGCTGTGAATCAGAATTTTAATCCTGCCTATGACTCTGTCATTGCTGACTAATGGAGAACTTTCTTCTTGCATTGCTCTGAGTGCATATCCACTTGCTCATCTTGTGGTGGTGCATTGAGTTTCTGCCTGTTAGGAAGCACACATGTACACACTTGCTGGTGCATCTGTGTCAGGCCGCTTAGTGGTGGTGATCCAGAGATTTAGCCTTTGATGAGTATCTTCTTGAATTCTGTTGGCTTATTGCCGATCCCCTACACCTGGTTCTGTTGAGTTCCTGTAGTTAGACATGTGGCGGTAGTGGTGTCTGTAGGCTATGGCTGAAGCAGACTTCTGAGGATGTTTGCGGTCTTTCTGTGCTCTCGTGGAATTTCGGAGTTGTCCTTTTGCAAAGGGATCTGGAAATGTTTGTGAAGATTCTCCTATGATCCATGTTTATTAGTTATTTTCGCCTACAATTACAAATGGATTAGGCACACTAAACTTCACTCAGAATTTCCCATATAATACAATCCATAAACAACATCGTTTCAAGATGGAGCCGCAAAGGGCACCCAGAACTCATTGAATAATGGAGCGCTACACAACTCCACCAGGGGAATCTAGTGCTACATAAATGATGCATCTGGATCACCCAGAAAGCAATCTACGCCTCATGAGGGGTGTGAAAAGTGCTATATAAATATCCACACAGTACAATACAATACACTCTTATGAATTCTTAATTTGAATAAGAAATGTTTTAGTTTATAGTATACAGATTTTGTTACAGGAATGGGCCATGTACAAAGTAGTGAATTATTTGTACAGTCCAATAGGATTTATGTCCTGTTCAATCCTGTATTGTACCTGGATTACCTCGGAGCATGTATAGACAGGTCTGTGCCAGAGCATCTTGGATCTATGGCTGCTCAGGAACCTCTCCCTAAAGTAAAGGTTTTAGATTGCTTCACCTTTCTTGTTAAATATCTAATAATATTTATTCCTTGAATTTTGTATCTGTGTCCCATCTGTATGGTCCCCACTCCAAATCATTCTACATGTAGTTAATGTTCTGGTTTTCTCTCGAGCAAGGAGAAGGGGTGAAGACCCCGCAAGCTAAAGGAACTCTGCAAATGAGCACAAACTGACTGTGCCATTGGATCTGCCTACAGAATAAAGGTATTTCAACTTCTATTATGGGTGATCCAGCTGTGGGCAGGAATTACAGACACAACGTGGAGTGTGATAAACAGTCCTTCTCCAAAGTCTGATGCACTATCTATTGAATACGGCAAATATTCATTCCACTTTGATCTTTCTAAAATATTGCTCAGTGTTCAATGTCTAATGCTAGCTAGGATAATTCTCACTGAAGAAGGTTTGCATGTTGTATATTCAAGTATTCCAAAAGTAACAGAAGGTAGCAGAAAGGATTAGGTGATACATACGCAACTAAAAAATGATCTTTTCATGAATATATTACATGTATGTGTGACCCATTTGAAATTGTTCCTTCTTTTACTGAATTCAAATGGACGAACAACAAAAATTTGCTGGGTGGAATTCCAGAATTAATCTCAGCCAGTGGTCACTATTAAGACCGCATTTCAGTCCAACATTTGTTTTGCTCTGATCTCAGTACGAGAGTCGGGCATCGCTGGTATGAATTTCTACACATGCAGTGGCCATTTTATGTGCCTGTTTATGTCTCATTGTAAAAGTCAATTACTATGTTTTCTGTTTACTTACATATATAAAGTGACTGTGGCGCTGTATTTAAAAAATCCCTATGCCATTAGTGAACGAATATATGACGTTATTCCACGGGAAAATATCCCGCATACCATTAGTCCGCATTTTTTATAATGCAAAAGCAATACAACGAAATACCATGATCCCGCAAACATTTACTCCCCATATGCCTTTACCACGCATGCCATCACAACGCAAAGGCATGCGTGGTGAAGGCATATACTTTGTAAAAGTACATCATTTATATATATATATATATATATATATATATATATATATATATATATATATATATATATATATATATATATATATATATATATATATATATATATATATATATAAAGAGAGAGAGAGAGAGAGAGAGAGAGAGAGACTCGTCACACTGCAGACTCACACTGCCCGATTTCAAAATGACGAAGAGTGGACCCAGTAATTGCTGGTGCAAAAGAGTGATGTATTTTATAAGTGCCAGCGTTGCCGCCATGACCCGTTTCGCCTCCAAGGAGGCTTGATCACATGACAAACTACTCGCCTTCGAACAGACAATTTAAAGTGACCGTGCAACATGGTTCACAATAAACATTGTAGAAATACTGTGCAAAAAACGCTTTCATCCAAATAATATCTTTAGACAATGCTAAAATATTATAAAATCGAGTTAAAAACTGCCTGTATATATAAATAGACTTAAAATAGTTGAGCTATTTACTTGAAAAAATACGGTACAACAATCCTCTAAATTAAAAGCAAGTATTGCAGTTTCCTATATAAACATGGCGAAAAATTTGTCTATGTAAGGAAATCAGTAGGATTCATGATATGACCATATGTTGTACATATCCGGGTGAATAATTAATAATATCATCCCTTTTCCCCTAACAAGGCAGTTCCAACCATCAAAAAAAGAGGGAAAAGCGTAAATCAGCACATTAGTAAACCTGATAGTGTTTACCCTATGTAATAACATTTGAACAAATAAAGCCCAAGTGGGCCTGCCACGCAAAGCTGTCTGCTTGAGCATATAAAGTGCATTTAAAGTGATTGTGCAAAACTATTATAAAGTGCAAAAAAGTATATAAAACAGTACAGATTCCTGTTATTTGCAAGAGTATTTAAAAAGTTGCAAACAATTCATCCAATATATATATATATACATACAAATATATTTTACTTAATTTAAAAAGAAACTTTTTTTCATTAAAATTGAATTATTTATAATTATATTTGTTTATATATATAAATTGTCTAAAATATTGAATTTACTCAGTCATGATTGTAATTACATTTGAATTTTGATATGATAATTGGAATACTAGACCTTCCCTCGTTGTACATTTGCTTTATATATGCGAAAGCAGTATTTCTTCCATATTCTTTTATGTCACATGGTGTGTCACATGATGTGCACTAGCATTTGAAAAACACAGGCATTGTGGGTAAACTTTTGACTGTGAGCAAGGGCATCCGCCCAAAACGCGTCAGTTTTTGCTGCTCAGTTTGCCTTAAATAAAACTACATCTTGCCTTATTGAGGATTCGTTTGGTCATCTGTTCTGGCCTGTCGGTTGCAAGGTGTTGTACATAATGAACCGACAGGTCATAACTTGGGGGAGGAACTTGCAATCCATCTTCATACGTAAAAGATTGTGACTAAATCATGTGAAACTGTAATGCTGCTGCTTCTTTGGTAACAATTTCAAAAGTTTTTTAATTGGTTTTAACTATGCACTGATCCAAATGTAATCACTATCACCTATAGCTATATCCTTTTTCATTTTTTCCAGGAATATGGCCTTAACTATTGCCCACTTGGAGCTCATTGAAAACCCTGGCTGTTGTGTAATGGACTGAATTTGCCCACTGGGGCAACACGACCTCTGACTAACCCATCACAAGTACTGATGTGAATGTGTAACATGGTACTGCATAATGGGGCTGGCCAACTTTGGCGCATATGAAATTACCTGGTTTCAGTTCGCAAAATAGGCTTTAACTGTGTAATACCCAGGGGAACTGCACATTATTATTATGGCCTTTATATGTATCCGTTATTCCTGGATGTGATACAAACTTTCACTTGAAACAATGTTTCTAATTTTGCCGACATAGCTATAATTTGTTTATTTATTTTTTCTATGTCTATGATCACGTGTGCAAAATCCTAAAACAGTATGTTGCTTTAAATGAATGTTGACCAAGGTAAACTCCACCCGTGAGAAAGTGATCAGCGGATCACGAAACGCGTTGGGTGTTTCCTTTGCCGAATAAACTTGACAACACCGCATCTAATTTGGGCTCCGACTCTGGTTTTTCGATTGATGAAGTGCTGCAACCAGGAGTGTGTTGAATTATAGGGGTTGGCGTTCCCCGTCGAGAGCCCGCCGTGGAAGACGGCTTAAGCACGCCAAACCTGTGTGTGTTTATATATATATATATATATTTTTTTTTTTTTAATTACCCTGTAAACCCTACAAAATTATCCAACCCTGGTCCCTTTAAATACCCCTGCACCCCAAAATCATAACCCACCCGTACTCCTCATAATACCCCAGCACCCTTAAACAGTAACCCATCCTGACCCTAAATATAGCCCTGTACCCCAAAACCCAAACCTACCCCTGAACCCTAGAAATACCCCTGTACCCCAAAACCCAAACCCATCCCTGAACCCTAAAAATACCCCTGAACCCCAAAACCCAAACCTATCCCTGAACCCTAAAAATACCCCTGTACCCCAAAACCCAAACCTATCCCTGAACCCTAAAAATACCCCTGTGCCCCAAACCCCAAACCTAGCCCTGAACACTAAAAATACCCCTGTACCCCAAAACCCACATCCTATCCCTGAACCCTAAAAATACCCCTGTACCCCAAAACCCAAACCTATCCCTGAACCCTAAAAATACCCCTGTACCCCTAAAACATGTACCCCAACACCCCCAAACACACACTTAAAATACTCTTGAACCCCTAAAATATATACCCCAACACCCCCAAACTAAAACCATATACTTACCTTACACTTAAATATTAAAAACATATGCTTTTACCATTCATGCTTTTACAACGAATTTCGTTGTAAAAGCATGTGTGGTAAAAGCATATAAGATATAATGGCATGCGTTCTAAAATTTTGCGGATTGATGGTACTTTCGTTATAATGGTATGCGGACTGAAGGTATGCGGAATGAAAGTTGCGGTATGAAGGTGTTGAACCTTAATGAACAGTGTAATTTAAACACTCATCACATAACTTTTGGACATTGTATCATTCAATATTCAATTATTTGTACTCTTTGAATTCTTTTGGGCCATCATTATGCAAGATATCAGTTCTACACCACCTTTCTTGCAGACACTTTGTGAACTACCTATAGGGTGGGCAGGGTGATCCAGAATGTTTTACACATTTTTAGCACTAGTGATGGTTTAATTTCATGCCTGAAAGATAAGATGGCTTCTAGAACATTCACTTTCAATGGAAGGCTAAGAGATTCTTGTACATTTGCCTGACCTTCCACCGGAGGAAGAAGATAATGAATTTGATTAATATTATGTTGAGGTGAAAATAATAGATAAAATGTCAGCAAACCTTCCACTTTAGTTGTTAGGAGGCACACATTTTTTTTAAGAGAGCAATCTGCAATGGAGCCTGTGGATGCATATGTTGCCTCATTACGAGTATTGGCTACTAAATGTGAATTTGGAACGTTTGCCGACCAGCTAATCGGAGACCAACTTGTAACTAGATGCTACAATAATAATATACAGGAAAGGTTACTCATCTTCAAGAATCCATCTCTTGAAGAAGCTTTAGATATTGCTAACAGCATACTGGATTCTAAAAAGTCAGTTAAAGAACTGAATGTTTTAAAATAACCGTCATTTCAAAAGAAACTTTAAAACAGGGAATTCATAAACAGTTTAAACTTACCTGACATTAACACAAAGAGTACAATGGTGAAAAATTTGAGCTGGAAGGATTTTTTAAGACAGTCATAAAGGTTAAAGGGAGCAAAGTTTAAGGCAAGCTTTCTGTTCCTCATAATCGACCTGACATTCTTGGTTGACATCACCAAGGATATTAAGATATTGAGTTCAGACCCGGATGCAGAAAGCACATTTTTTGTGTAGATGAGGATGACATGAGTGTAAGCCAAAACTTGTCAGAAAGGTGTTGTCAAAACATGATGAAATATTTGAGGGGAACTGGCTTATTTTGAGCACACCATCAAATTCAAGGAAGGTGTGTTCCATTAAGTATCGGGATAGTACTGATAAGCTTCTTTCTCAGATGTGTAAAGATGGAATAATGGAACCTAGTGAATCCTCTTTACGCGCTATTCCCCATAGTTGTAGCATACACCATGCAGGTCGCTCCCCATGGCGCACAGCTCTACCAGACTGCGCCCGTGTCCCCACCCTCTCCTGCTACGAGTTTGTGCCGTCAGCATTCTGTGTCTTTCCTCACTGTTTTTTTCTTCCAATTGCCTGTCTCTGCTTTTCTGCTTGTCTGCTGTTCATTTTTTCTAAATATCCCTTTTTGCTCTTTTTTCTTGTGATCTCTCTCTTCTCTACCTCAGCTTTTCACCACTTCCCCTTTCCCGCCTCTGCATCCCCTGCGGCCCGCCCCCCTTGCACACCCATTCGCTCGCGCATCCTCCTCCCAGCTGTTCCTCCCTCCCAATTCCTCTTCTTAATGGCGGCCGCACGCAGCAGGGGCGCCCCTGGCGCACCTGAGGCAAGCCCGTCTGCGCCTGGACCGTGCCCAGCACCAGACCCCTTGGTCCCGTGACGCCCAATGCCACTACGACGCCAACATCCTCCACAAACTGAACGCCGGCCGATCATCCACCTGCTTCCAGGCCACCCGAAGCTCACCCACGGACCCTTCTCTTGCCGGAGCTGCAGCTTCACCAGCTGCTGAACACCTGCACGTCCTGCCCCACATGCCAGGGCAGGACGCAACCATCTCAGATGCATACTACTCAACACCCGCTCCGTCCACAAGTACGCCATCGAACTCTGGGACCTACTCGACTCATCCTCCCCAGACATCGCCTTCCTAACGACCTGGATGAACCCCTCCTCAGTGCCCGACATCGCCATAGCCATCCCGGACGGCTACAAGATCACCCGAAGGGACCTCACCAACAGATCAGGAAGAGGAATCACCATCGTCCACAGGAATGCCCTCAGAATCTTAACCAGCACCGAAGACACCTCCAGCTCCGCCAAACACCTGCACTTCCAGATCCACATCGATCCCAACACGACCCTCAGAGGAACCCTCATCTACAGACCCCCCGGCCACAGTTCAGAGACTCCATCACCGACATCATCAGCACGCACGACCTTGCATCCACAGACTACATCCTCCTCGGAGACCTGAACTTCCACCTCAAGAACGCCAACAACAGTAACTCCACCGCCCTCCTCGAAAATCTTGCCAACCTCAGACTCAAACTGCTCGTTACGACTCCCACCCACTCCGCCGGACACACGCTTGACCCCATTTTTTCCGCCAGCAACCACGTCACCTTCAGCCACACCATTGAACTCCACTGGACCGAACACCGCTGCATCCACTTCCCCTTCGAGAAACCCACCACGCACTACCACCTGCAATGGATCCCCACCGCAACCGGAACAAGGTTACCGAAGACCAGCTAATCACCACCCTTGCCCGAAACCCACCAACGGACACCACCGATACCGGCCCAGCGGGCCGCAACCTCAGGCAATGGTTCAACGACTGCGCCAATACTCTCACCCGATCAAGAAACCCTCAAACAGATGCACCGACAGAAAGGCCATCTGGTTCATCACCGACCTCCAGGCATCCAAGCAGACTTGCTGAAAACTCGAGAAAAGTGGCGCCACGAACAGACACCGGTCCTCAAGAACTCCAGCCGCAAGCACCACCAACTCATTCGAACCACCAAATGGACCTCCTTCAAGGAAAGCATCGACAACAACGCGAAGGGACTCTCCAACCCCAGCTCCAGCTCTAACGACATCCCGCCATCGCAAGACAACTGCAACTCCCTAGCCACTTTCTTTCACCGCAAGATCACAGACATCCATGACAGCTTCAACACCCAGACCCTCCCGACAGCCGCTGACACCGCAGAATCACCATCCCCCTGCCACACCAACCTCCTGCTCTCCGAGACTCACGTCAACGACGACGACACCACCAAAATCATGAACACCATCCACTCCGGCTCATCATCCAACCCCTGCCCTCACCGCATCTTCAACAAAGCGAACTCCATCATTGCAACCCAACTCTGGAAGAATTTCAACAGCTCCTTGGAGACTGCCACCTTCCTGGAGAGCTGAAAGCAGGTTGAGATCAACGCCCTACTAAGAAACCCAAGGTGGACCCTAAGGAACTCAAGAACTTTTGGCCCATCTCCCTGCTCCTGTTCCCGGTGAAAGTCATCGAGAAGATTGTCAACAGGCAACTGACCCACTTCCTCAAGGAGAACAACACCCTAGACTCGTCCAAATCCGGATTCTACATCAACTACAGCACCGAAACCACCCTCATCGCCGCCACCGACCACATCAGGACCCTGCTGGACAGCGGGGAAACCACGGCTCTCATCCTCCTGGACCTCTCGGCCGCCTTCGACACCGTCTTCCACCACACCTTACATACACGCCTCCGCGATGCAGGGATCCGTGACAAAGCCCTGGACTGGATCACCTCCTTCCTTACCCACAGAACCCAGAGGGTCCACCTCCCTCCATTCCGATCTGAAGCCACCAAGATCACCTGCAGCGTGCCCCAAGAATCATCCCTCAGCCCAACCCTTTTCGATGTCTAGATGGCACCGCTCGCCAACATCGTCCGATCGCACAACCTCAACATCATTTCTTACGCCCTCGAGACCCAGCTGATCCTCTCCCTCACCAAGGACCTTGCCGCCGCCAAAACCAACCTCCACAAAGGAATGAAGGCTGTCGCCGAATGGATGAAGAACAGTCACCTGAAATTGAACTCGGACAAGACAGAGGTCCTCATCCTCGGCTAAACCCCCTCCGCCTGGGACGAGTCCTGGTGGCCGGCTGCACTGGGAGCTGCACCGACACCCACCGACCACGCACACAACCTGGGGTTCATCCTGGACTCATCACTCTCAATGACCCAGCAAGTCAACGCCTTCTCCTCCTCCTGCTTCAACACCCTCCGCATGCTTCGGAAGATCTACACATGGATCCCCTCCGGAACCAGAAGGACGGTCACCTATGCCCACGTCAACAGCAGACTGGACTACGGCAATGACCTCAATGCAAAAACTACGGCCAAACTCCAGAAAAGACCACAACGCATACAGAACGCCTCCGCATGCCTCCTCCTCGACATCCCCCGCCACAGCCACATCACAAACCACCTGAGAGACCTGCACTGGCTCCCCGTCAACAAGAGGATCACCTTCAAGCTCCTCACCCACGCTCACAAAGCACTCCACAACGCCGGCCCAGTACACCTCAACAAACGACTCACCTTCTACACCCCAAACCGCCAGCTTTGCCCCGCTGACCTTGCCCTGGCCACCGTTCCACGCATCCAGTAGTGAAGTAGTGTGGCTCACTGGTTAGAGGCGGCAGACCCGAGAGCAGAGGACGGCCCGGGACCAGGGTTCGAATCCCGGCGCGGCAGGTTTCTGGACCAGGGTCAGCGGACTCGATAATTCTCTCGCCTCGGTGCCCACTCTGATCAGCGATCACACTCGGCAACTCTGGGCATTAGCTTGCCTCATCTTCACTAACGGCCCCACCAGACCGCCGGGGATGCCTGGTCTCACCCTGGAGATACCATTAAGGGACCATCTCTCAGGGAAGCCAGGAAGGGTTTCGCAGCGGTCGAAGCGCCTTGGGACCCTACGGGTAAGTAGTGCGCTATATAAATGCCTATACATTTACATTTACATTCACAGAACGACCACCGGAAGCAGATCATTCTCCTACCTCACTGCCAAGACATGGAACACCCTCCCCACCCACATATGACAGACCCAAGACCTGCTGACCTTCGGGAGACTTCTCAAGACCTGGCTGTTGGAGCAGGAGCACCCCCCTCCCTCAGCGCCTTGAGGCCCTCATGGGTGATTAGTGTGCTCTACAAATGCTCTTATTGATTGATTGATGCAAGAAAAATAATAAACTAAGGATGTGCATTGATCTTAAAAGTCTCAAAAAGTCTTTATAGGTGGATGGACATCCTCTTCCCCGAAATGAGGAATTGATCATCACATTAGCTGGCAAAATGTTTTTCAAAACTTTACATGAAATTATCTTATCACCAAGTGCTTCTTGCTAAAGAGTACAAGGATCTCACTGCTTTTGTTTACGTCATTTGGGGTATTTTAATTTTGTAGGATGGCTTTTATACTTGCTTGAGCTGCAGTTGTATTCTAGCAAGTTATTTGTAATGTTTTAAAGGGTTTGGAGGGAGTCTTGGTTTTCCAATATGACATTTTCATTTTTGTAAAAGATCATGAGAGCATGTTTCAAGATTGAATGCTGCCCTGTCTGCTCTTAAATACAAAAATGTGAAATTGAGAAGAGATAAATGTGATTTTGGAGTACCCAAAGTAGAGTATCTTGGCCAAGTCATATCTGGGGATGGAATTGCTCCACGACCAGGGTGGCTCAAAACCATTGAAGAGGTACCAACTTCAGTGGTTCATGAGCAACTTGTTCATGTTCTATGCTAAATGTATTTGTAACTTCTCCATTAAGGTAAAACCCCTTCTTGCTTTGTTGAAGAAGAATTCAAAGTTCATTTGGGGTCAGATACAGGAAGAAGCTTTTGTCCTCATCAAAATAGAACTCGTCAATGTCCCTGTACTTTCTATAAACATACCAGGAAAGTCATTAGCCATTATGGTTGATGCTAGTTATGTGGGCCTTGGGGCAGTTTTCTCTCATGGCAACGTAGTTCTGAATGCATTATTGCTTTCACTACTCGTATACCCAAACCGAACGTCTCTATTCTGTGATCGAACATGAAATGTTGGCCTGGGTCTGGACAGTTGAGAGGTTCAAAGCTTATGTCTGAGGGACTACATTTCTTTTACGCACCGACCACAAACCTTTGGTGCTGAATATCAGTGGGTCCAATGTTCATTCTACAAAAGCAATAGACAGGTTGGTAAGGTTAAGTGTGAAATTTATTGAATATCATTTTGAAATAGAATATATTCCAGGGGGAAAATACAAAAATGAAGATTGTTTCTCTCGCCGTCCATGTTTGACAGACAAACTGGAGGAGGTTTTGGAGGTACAGGGGGGGATATAATTTGGTGGCAAATGTTGCATGGTGCACAACTAAAGGTGTTTAGAGAGGAAGAATGGAGAAAATCTCTGGCACAGGATGTTTCACATGAAAGGATTATGGAATACATGAGTAACAGTTGGCCTAGGGAAGGGAGTTGGCCTGTGACTTTACAACATTTTTGCAAGGTACAGTCAGATTTGTCAGTTCAAGCAGGGCTGTTAGTTAGAAAGTTGTTTCCACTAAGCACAATCAGATGTAAGTTGTTACAACTTAGTCATGAAGGTCATTTAGGCATGTATCTCAACAAGAGAAGATCAGGAGAAACTTACTGGTGGTCAGGAGTTGACAAAATCATGCAGAGACTAACTGAAAATTATTCAGTTTATTTAATGAATGATAAAACCCTTAATTAGATTTGTGACACTGCCTTTGGTGGAGGTTGGTATTCCGGAAAGAGTGTGAAGTAGAAGGCGTTTAGCTTTCCTCAATCTTTTTCATACACTTTCCAATGTCCAGTCTTTCACCATCGTTCTTATTGATCATTTACGGAAGTGGTTTTAAGTCAAGTTTGTGATTGAAGCTAACGCTAAGAGAGTGATTAATGTATTGATGGATGTGTTGTTAAGAGAAATCTTTCCATTTGAAATCATATTAGATAATGGTGTGCAATTTCTTTCAGTTGAGATGAGGGAGATTTTATGTGATGCAGGCATTCAATACAGGGAACTTTGTATCATGCTCAAAGCAATGGCCTTATGAGGAGAGCTTACAGACTTGTAAGTGTGTGAGAATTGCTAAAATCGAAGGTATAAATGTTGTGGATAAGGTTCAATCTATGTTGTGGTCTTACCGTAACACTCAGCACAGTCAGTGTCACAGATATTTCACCATTTCAGATGTTAATGGGCAGGTCTTTTCAAGATATTCTCAGGCCTGATTTGTTAGGTAAACTGTCTAAAGTGATTGTTGCTTTTGATGTTCAACAAAACATTTTTACAATGCACACACACATTCATCAAAGCCATGTTTATTTATTTATTTATTTAAAGAGTTTTATATAGCGCTGGCCAGACCCGGAGGTATCAGAGCGCTTTACATGAGAATTAACAATGTAACAGAAAAAGTTCAACAATTACACAATAAATCCCCCAAAAAAAGAACAGGCAATACAATTAGGAGAGGGGAGAAAGGAGAGAGAGAGAGGTAGTGGAGGGGGCAGGGGAGGTGAGAAAGGGAGGATATGGGAAAAGACAATATGGAGAGACAAAAAGAGATCTGTCTAAGGACCAACGGGGTAAGGTGAAGACCAAGAAGAGAATCCACGGCCCATCGCACCTATAGCTAAACCAGGTAGCTCCATCAAGCATTAGACAAAAAAAAAGTTCAGTCTCAATACATTGAAAGAAGGGAGAAGGAGAGACATAAAAAAAGGGAGGATGCGGGAGGAGACAGCAGAAGGGACGAAAGGAAGTGCAACAATGTGGTTTAACAGTATAACAGAAAAAGATCAACAATTATACCTTACAACGAGCAGTCAGCAATACGTTAGGAGAGGAGAGAAAGGAGAGAGAAAAGAAGTGGGGGGTAGGTGAGATGAGAAAGTGAGGATAAGGGAAGAGACAACCGTAGAGATGAGAGGAAGTCCGTCTAAAGACTGACTGGGTAGGTGACGACCAAGGAGGGAATCCCCTCTGGTTAGAGGCGGCAGACCCGAGAGCAGAGGACGGCCCGGGACCAGGGTTCGATTCCCAACGCGGCAGGTTTCTGGACCAGAGTCAGCGGACTCGATAATTCTCTCGCCTCGGTGCCCACTCTGATCAGCGATCACACTCGGCAACTCTGGGCACTAGCTTGCCTCATCTTCACTAACGGCCCCACCAGACCGCCGGGGATGCCTGGTCTCACCCTGGAGATACCCATTAAGGGACCATCTCTCAGGGAAGCCAGGAAGGGTTTTGCAGCGGTCGAAGCGCGGAGGTACCCCTTCGGGAGTGATTCCAGCGCTATATAAGCACACAATTAATTAAAAAAAAATTTTAATCCACGGCCCGTCTCCCCTATAGCTAATCCAGGTAGCTCCATCGGGCATCAGACAAAGTAGTTCGGTCTCAGGTATCAAGGGAAGAGGTTCGCAGAAAAACAGGATGGGAGGGAGATACAGCAGAAAGACAAAGGAAAGTCTGCCCAAAGACCGGTTGGGTAGGTGACTGTCGAGGGGGAGTCCCAAAACCCATCTCCTAATTAGCTATCAGATATGTCCATCGGGCTTTGGCCAAATAGCTAGGTCTCAAAAGGAAACAATTTAAGGAACATGGATTGCAAAATAAATAGAGCGTAGAAGGGAGTGGACAAGGAAGGTGAGAAAATGAGGATTGGGGAAGAGACAACAAGGAGAGACGAAATGAAAACTGTCAAAAGGCCGACTGGGTAGGTGACGACCAAGGAGGGAGTCCACCGCCCATCTCCCCTATAAGGAACCGTACACATAAACAATGTTTAAATAATTCGTAGGAGGGAGGGGAGGGAGTAAGAAGGGATAGCGGGGAGATGAGGAGGAACAATGCCCAATGTCCGGCTGGGTAGGTGACGGTCAAGGGAGAAAACCAGGGCCAGACTCCTCATTAGCTGTCAAGCACTTATTACATGTACAATAGATTAGATAATATCCTGTTGGTTGTGCTGTAAGATTGGAGAATGGAAATGTTGGAATGATGCTCGACTTGTTAAAGTGACAAGATTTCCCTTTAAGGTGTGGAGCTGGAAAGGAAGATTGTGGGAAGGAACATTGTTCTCCTTCCCGTAGTAAACTCGTTTGTAAGTTTGCAACTAAATTTCATGATTTTGTAGTGGGATAAACATTGTGTTTTTTCTTCATGAACAACTTTGTAAGTTCATACATAATGGTTTGTTTATCCTGATTGAATTGTATGTAATTCTTCTCCTTCCTTGTTGTTGTTTTTTTGATGTTGTTACGTTTTCTTAAATTTTCTCACCAGTTTTTTAAAGTTATATAATGTTGTTATTAACCACATCAGCGCGGCGCAGATTCCTGCGCTGTGCTGAACGTTCTAATGAGCCAACGGGCTCATGATGGAACGGTTCTGTCATGAGCACAGGCCAACCGACGCTCATGACGGAACCGTTCCGTCATGAGCATTGAAGGGGTTAAGGAAGAGGTGCTATCTCCCTCGCGCTGGTGTTCCTTGTGCTGTCACGGAATGTTGAAATATGACTTGGCCGGACTTCCAAATAGGAAAAAAAGCAGGAGACAGTTGGGACTCTTCTGTGCTCCTGTTGCCAGTTGCCTACTTACCATTTTACATGAATAATGGAGCTTAACCGTACTTCATGACTGCCCTCTTCATTGTAGCATGCAGACATTTGCACAATTTCAAGTTTACGCTTTGGAACCCTCATACGAGGAGGTCCAAATGAAGATTTGGAGTATAGGTCAATTTTACTTACCTAATGTTACAGGTTGGCTGCTTCAAAACACTAAAAGCAAATACTAGAAAGTGAAGGAGCAAAGTGAGAATAAGCAGAATAATTTTCCTGGCTCAGCTGAACATAGGATGCCTCATTTACAATTATTTGATGCATGGCAGCACAGAAAAACTTCCTGCTGGGCTGCCGTGTGTGAAAAGAAAAGGGCAGAAATGCGTTGTATCTAAAAGATATGGAGCATTCCTCAGGGGCAGCTCCTCCGCTAAGGCGGAGGAGCGTCGCCACACTGCTCTAAGAGCAAAAACAATTAAAATGATAATAACTCAGTAATTATAATTTATTTTCTTTGTAACGGGGATGGGTTAGGGCGGGTGGGGTTGGGGTCGGAGCCTGGAAGTAGTGGTGAGTGTGCATGACTGCTTGGCCAGCTGTCTTGGCCCATCCAAAGCGCCATGCGCACTTAGCATGTTTCCCACCAGGCTGCATTGCACAGCCTGGTGGGGAACATGCAAAGGCCCCCTGTATCCATCTGAGCATCAAAGCATGGCTCTCAGACCAATCACAACACTGCTTTGCAATGTTGTGATTGGCTTAGGGGAGCCAAACACAACACTGCATTACAGTGTTGTGATTGGATTAAGAGAGACTGGGTGCTTCCTGGTTCTGGACTTGCCAAGAAGAGAAGGAACAACGGAGAAATGGTGGCCATGGAAAAAAGGTACGTGGATTTTTATTTTTCAACTCCTCTCCTCTAGCCTCACCACCCACGTTCCCTGCCACCCGCCACTGGCATTTCTGTCCTTTTCCCCTGCACTAGCACACAATGGACTGCCATGCACCAACGCAGGCACCATTGTGCCATGGTACAAGGGTGTCTGCATTGTAGGGTTGATTGTTTTTGTGCAGGAAGGGAGACTTTTTTTGGTGTCCCCTCCTGCACAAAAACAATTATAAGAGGTGTTTTTCTCTGCACACATAGAAAAAAGAAAAACTAGTATTACTCGTCCTTGTAGGATTCTGACTCATTCCCATGGTTACAAAACCTTGTAAATCTAGGAATGCGTCAGGTTTCATGGATGTTGCATCGGAACACCCACACCAACACCCATTGAAAGCCCCTTTCACACAGAGTAATGCGTGAAAGGGGGCCATACTTACAAGGCCATGAAAAGATACACAGCGTTGCTTTACATGGCCTTGTTAATATGTGCAGGCACACTGCGCTGCCGGTGCATCAAAAAAACGAACGCACCGGCGGCGCGATGGCCTTATAAAAAAGCCCCTCAGTATTTAACTGGAAATAAAGAAATGTTAGGTCAGCTTTCCCCGAATTGGGAGCTGTCACAAGGGTGGTGCATTTGCAGTTGTCAAAGTACTTAAAAAATGTAAGGGAACTGTGATGCTGTGCACAATTGGGGCAGGGCGAGGTTAAAGGCGTTGCTAAAAACAACAAAATATTTTGTAACTTTTTTTGTTCTTTCATCTTCAGGTATCTACATATGAAATAAAACACAGCTAAAATGTAAAATAAATGAAAGTTAAGTTAATCAGTGGAAAACGCAATATCATACTTTATGAAACCTCTATCAGTTAGTACACTGCACAGGTCTGTGTATGTAACTAGACTGCCGGAACTGAATCCTGGTTGGAGCAGTGGAGAATAGTTAGAGGCTAACACAGGCCGTTGCATCGCTTACAACTCCTTTCCAATACGACTCAAAAAGAACAAATATGTGTCATCAGGAAGTGCCAAGCGATTCCATTAATTAAAGCCAATACCGGCTTCTGAGCTCCAGTTATATTTGCAGATTGACCAGTCGTGCACTTTACATTTCTTTCAAGCAGGCGGGCACCCTGGCAAGAAGGCTTGTTTAGCTGTCTGCCCGCCTTTGGTTTCACAGAGACTCCATGCCTTACACTGCAGCTGAAGCATTTCAGCTCTCGGAAGTAACCGTCCGAGGACGGTTATCTTTTCATAGAAAGTAGGGGAACTGTTTTCCATCTATTAAAAAAGTATGGGCAAGTCGTGCCCTTCCGATTCCGCCCACTTAGACCACTGTACCTTGTCAAAGCACTGTGCATTTGACAACCAAATAACAGACCGCACCATCATGGAAAGAGATTGAGGCCTGTTCATTCTAAGGGGAAACAACGCGCTAAATCAATTTAGTCGAGGGAATCTCTCTTATTTGACACAGGATGGATGGAGAAAGACAGGTAAATAGAGATGTTTGGACGCAGATCGAACAACCTGTCTGTTGGAGCGAGAGGAAGCGCTCTAAAGAGGCCAAGGGAAATCTATCTGAAAGACGTCACAGCTGAGGAGCGCTCGTGCCGGACCCAGGTTCATCTGTCTCCATTATAGATTATCGCCTCGAGGAGGGCAGTGTCAAGGGAGCCACGTGCCAGAGAGCAGCACTGCGTACCCAGTAAATGTTACTAAAGCGCGAGCACGCCCTGCACGCGCACACCAGCGTAAACACAACCCGCCCCTTCTGTCCTCTGGTAACACTGCTTGCACGCATCTCCCCGGGGGAGGGACTGGGCACATACCTTCCTTTGGCACAAACAACTACTCGGAGCGCCATCAATATTGTGGTCTATTTGGTGCAATGTGCATCTGTTGGCAGTTGTGTGATTCAGAATCAGCAGGTTCTGCTTATTGTACCATTCGGAGCTGTTTTGCTGGGTGCCAGGACATTTCTCCAGACATGTGCTGTGCATGGTTAAATGTTTTTTCCATCGACTACTGGAAATACACCAATGACAAAACAGGGGCTTGCCAGTGCCCAGGGCACGCGAGATGCCGTCCATGGCGTGCCCCTCCTCCCACCGTCGCCAGTCTTCTAATTATCTGTGTTTCAGCTCGTTTGGAGGAACCGCCTTGTCTGGGAAACCTCATTTAAATGTAGGCCAGACACAGCTCTGCATACAGGTGGGGTTGAAAGTTATTTTGAGATAGACCTGGCTCGACCTTCATTCGTAGAATCAAACCAATCCAACCTGAAAATGCTTTGGAATGTCCACCTGCCTCCCAGGGTCCGTTTTGCCTGGATTGAATTTGGTTTCCTAGTCTGTCCTGAATGCCCTGAATGACCCCTGCCCTCATGGTATTCAGGATCGCAGTTCCTGTGCTTTCATATGCACTTCAGCCACTGTAAATGAAGACAGACTGGAAGCAAATAAACAAGGTCACAACTTAGGCCACAACTTAGGCCCTCTTCATATCAAAGGGATTGCAAAGGCATTTCTACCCCACAGGGAACACCGCCATGGACCCCCAGGAGGGTGATCCCTGTGCCGTTCTAGGATCGGGGATATCTGGTAAGGACTCTGGCTACTTAAACATTTATGGGTGGCTCAGGAATAAGGGGACTGCACACTCGTGGCTTACTAGTTTGTGAGATGACCCCACGTGTGGGTTCATCCCTTTTATTGTAACCCCGCGCCTGCGGATGACCTGGATACAGTTCCGGCTGGCCGACTAGACCGTCAGCACTCTAAACATTACATCTTTTCCCAAGTTGGTTGTTGAAACAATCTTCGGAAGTCCAATTAACAAACAGAGTTCGGTTGCAACAGCTCCTAGAGACTTAACATGCAAAATTCTGAAGATGGCGGCTAGGGCGAGGGTTGGGCCATAAACTGTAACGATCAGGTTGACTTCGCAGGGGTGGTTCATTGGCCAAAAGCCCACTTGTAAGCGAACCGGGAGGTAGCAGGCTTGAGGGAATAGGTTCCAGTACGTTGTCTCGGTCTTCGTCCTGGCTCTGTATGTTTCTGCTCGAGATCAGCGGGACTGGAGGGCCAGATTCTGAAGACTCAGGTGGGATCTCTTTGAACCAGGAGATGTTACGCAAGATTTCCTTGCTCACTTTCTGAGCCGTCACCATAGTTCCGTTATTGGTGACAACCGTCCAGGTGCCTGGTTCGTGAGGCGGTCTGGAATTTTCCCCCAGGCCGGCGATCTTTGAGTATGACTGTAACACCGGGTTGGAGTGTCCTAGGTGCAGGTTGGCACCGAATTCTTGCTCAATGGTTCTGTCGCTCTCGCCTCACTTGGGTTTCTTGGACATCCAGCTGCAGAGGTGTCCACCCTGGACACGTAGGAATCAAGTCCCTCCGTGGGCCGTTGGACTCCGTGACGTGGTGCAGTATGGGGTGCTCCGGTATTCCCTGAGGAACTTGTGTAGAGGCCGTTCCGGATCCACTTGTTCCACATTTGCAATGCGTAGCATTTTGTTCAGGGTCCTCATGAAACGTTCTACGTCCCCATTAACCTGGGGCCATTGAGGCGTGACACAGCGGTGGTGGATCCCCCGCTGACGGAGGACGGTGGCAAACTCTGCCCGTGGAATGGGGGCCAGTTGTCGCTCCTGATCTCCAGGGGAAATCCGAATGTGGCAAACACCTTCTCCAGGACTGGGGCCACATGGTTGAAAGCGGTCGAGACAACTGGTTCCACTATGGGATATTTGGAGAATGCCTCTAGAAGGAGGAGCGTGTGTGTCCCTCCAGGTAAACTCCCAAAATTCATGCTTATTTTCGACCATAGTATAGTGCAGGCCTCTTCAGTGATTACAGGGGTTGGCCTCTTAGGAGCGCTGGTTATCTGGCAGGCTGGACAACGGCGGACCAGGTCTTCCACCCTCACCTCGAGTTCTGGAAACCAGACCTTTTCCCTCATCCTTGCCTTAATCTTTATCATGCCTTGGTGGCCTCCATGGGCCAGCTGGGTTGCTTGGTGCCTTAGAGACTTCGGTATCAACAGCATAGAGCCTCTCAGGAGTATTCCGTCTGCTGTGGCGCTCAGCTCACTCCTCACCCTCCAGATCTTCATCAGCTCTTCTCGGTCCTCAGGCGCCCATGTGTTAGTCTGTTGGAGCTAATTCCTCCATGACCCTTCTTGGAGTGCTTGGAGAGTCTGTGTATATATCGTATCTTGCTTGGCGGCTTCCTTGATTTCCTCAAGCATCATTGCCTGGAGGCACGCCACCACTGAGATCATGTTGATGTATTGCTCTGACCCTTCTGGGTTGTTCCCTTCTTCTTTTGGTGCTGGGTGTCGGGACAGAAAGTTCGCTGGGTTCTTAGCCACCGGCCGATACACCACGTCCATTTGGTACGGCTGAAGTTGCACTGCCCACAGCTCAATCCGGGGAGGTGGGTGAAGGGCTGTCCCCTTGAAATGGGGGACCAGAGGCTGATGGTCAGTGACCACGGTGAATGGTTGGCCCGTCAAGTACAGGTGAAAATGGTTACAGGTCCACTTTTTCACGAGCGCCTCCCGCTTAATCTGGGCGTATCTCGCTTCCGTGGGAGTCAGCAATTTACTGGCAAATGACAAGGCTGCCCACCGACCTTGTTCCTGTTCCTGGGCAAGCACCGCCCCATGTCCTACGGGACTGGCGTCCACCAGTAGTTCTGTCTGCTTTGCCGGGTCGAAATAGCTAAGTGTCGATTCTCCCAGTAACGCTTCCTTGATGCTCTGAAAGGCCTCCTCTTCTCGCGGTCCTCACTGCCATTTGACATCTGTTTTCGTTAGCGCATTCAATGGCTTGGCATGGGTGGCAAGATAGGGGATAAACCTCATGCAGTAGTAGGCCATGCCAAGGAAACTCCTTACTTAAGTAGGAGGCGTGGTTGGGACTGGAGCATTCGGATGGCCTGTGACTTTTTGTGATCTCCTTGGATGCCCTCCTGGCTGAACACGTACTCAATGAAATACAAAGATGGTTGGAAGAATTGGCACTTCTACCGGTGGAGGATTACACCATGTTCACTGAGGCGACTTAACGCACTCTTCAGATGTCGGTGATGGTCAGCGGCCGTGGCAGAGTGGATTAAAATATAATCGCTGACGTTTATCAATCCAGGCAGCACGGACAGCATTTCGCGGATAGTGTTCTAAAATACCTCTGCTGCTGAGGATATCCTGAAGTTCCGTCATTTGTAATGACACAACCCTAGGTGGGTACTAAATGTTGCAATATAATGGCTTTCATCCACTAAAGGCAGTTGTTGATACCCTGCGTTCAGGTTGATTTTGGAAAACCTCCTCGATCAGTTGACAGCTGCTATTATTTCATCCATTGTAGGCTTAATGTGTCACTCCCTTTTAATGATTTGGTTGGGCAACCTCATGTCAATACAGAGGCGTATGGCACCTGGCTGCTTGGAGTTTTTCTGCAATTACCATCGGGGACACACACAGGGCGTTCCTGAAACCTTCTCGATTACTCATTGCTTCTCAAGACTTTCTAGTTATTTTTCCACCAAGGGCCTTAAGTGAAAGGGACTCGCTGGTGCTGCAGCGCGACTGGTGTGATGGATTTGTCGATGTGTAGCTTGATAGGATCACATTTGATGCGTCCTAGCCCTTGGAAATCTTCTGGGAACTGGTCAAGGATCTCGTCGACCTGTTGTGCTTGGACGCTCCTGGCGAAAGACACTAGGCCTAGGTCTTCCGCTCTGTGGCTACTGATTAGGGTGTCCGCCTCACGATCAATCTTGTGTATGATAGTGGTGACCTCCTGGTCGTCTGAACGGACCAGGCGGATATATTACCCCGTCGTGGCAAAGGGGTGTGGCTCCCGTAGGCAAATATCTTGGTCAGGGATGGAGTGATCAGTGGCCGGGGTCGGAGGAGTTTAAATTACTGGAGTGGGTCCTCGCCAGTATGAGAATGTCTTCCAAGGCGATTTTTGGCTGGCGCAGGATGAAACCTCGTAACATCTTGTCCCGAAACCCTTGGATAAACTGGGCTCTGATCTCGTTTGGTTGATCATCCTCTGTGCACGTGCTGGCCAGTGTACACAGGTGAGCATAGAATGCATCAATCAACTCCCCTTCGCTCTGGCGGGCCTGGCGCAACTTGAATCATTCGAAATCAGGGTTGAGTTTGGGGTCGAAGTGCACGTCTAATGCTCAATCAATCAATCAATCAGTGACATTTATAGAGCGCGCTACATACCCGTAGGGTCTCAAGGCGCTGGGGGGGGGGGGGTGCCGCTACTGCTCGAACAGCCAGGTCTTCAGCTTCTTCCTGAAGGAGAGGTGGTCTTGGGTCAGGCGCAGGTCGGTCGGGAGGGAGTTCCAGGTCTTGGCGGCCAGGTAGGAGAAGGACCTTCCTCCTGTAGTCGCTCTTCGGATGCGGGGGACGGCGGCGAGGGCGTGGTTGGCTGATCGGAGGTGGCGTTTGGGAGCGTAGAAGTTGACTCGGCTGTTGAGGTAGCTCGGGCCTTGGTCGTGTAGGGCTTTGTGTGCGTGGGTGAGGAGGCGGAAGGTGACTCTCTTGCTGACGGGGAGCCAGTGGAGGTCTCTCAGATGTCCGGAGATGTGGCTGGTTCGTGGGATGTCGAGGATGAGTCTGGCTGAGGCGTTTTGGATCCGCTGGAGTCTCTTCTGGAGCTTGGCGGTGGTGCCGGCGTAGAGGGCGTTGCCGTAGTCCAGTCGGCTGGTGACGAGGGCCTGGGTGACGGTCTTCCTGGTCTCTGTGGGGATCCACCAGAAGATCTTCCGTAGCATGCGTAGGATGTTGAAGCACGACGAGGAGACGGTGTTGACTTGCCTGGACATGGAGAGGGAGGAGTCCAGGATGAAGCCCAGGTTGCGTGCATGGTCTGTCGGTTTGGGTGCGGTGCCCAGGGCGGGAGGCCACCAGGAGTCGTCCCAGGCGGAGGGTGAGGAGCCCAGGATGAGGACCTCCGTCTTGTCCGAGTTCAGCTTCAGGTGGCTGGTCGTCATCCACTCGGCTACCTCTTTCATCCCTTCGTGTAGGTTGGCTCTGGCGGCGGCGGGGTCGTTGGTCAGGGAGAGGATCAGCTGGGTGTCGTCGGCGTAGGAGATTATGCTGAGGTTGTGTTTGCATACGATGGCCGCGAGGGGGCTCATGTAGACGTTGAAGAGGGTGGGGCTCAGAGAAGATCCTTGGGGGACGCCGCAGATGACTTCGGAGGCCTCTGACTTGTATGGTGGTAGGCGGACTCTCTGTGTTCTTCCGTCGAGGAAGGAGATGATCCATTCCAGCGCCTTGTCCTGGATTCCGACGTTGCTGAGGCGCCGTACTAGGGTGCGGTGGCAGACCGTGTCGAATGCCGCGGAGAGGTCTAGGAGGATGAGGGCCGCTGTTTCTCCATTGTCCATCAGGGCCCGGATGTCATCGGTGGCGGCGATGAGGGCGGTCTCGGTGCTGTGATTGGCTCGGAAGCCGGACTGTGAGGGGTCGAGGGATCCGTTCGTCTCGAGGAAGGCGGCCATCTGCTTGTTGACGGTCTTCTCGATGACTTTGGCTGGAAACGGGAGAAGCGAGATGGGGCGGTAATTCTTGAGGTCGGTGGGGTCCGCTGTTGGTTTCTTGAGTAGAGCGCTGAGTTCGGCGTGCTTCCAGCTCTCCGGGAAGGTGGCGGTGTTGAAGGATGTGTTGATGATGTCTCGCAGGTGGGGTGCGATGACAGCGTCGGCCTTGTTGAAGACGTGGTGAGGGCAGGGGTCGGTCGGTGATCCGGAGTGGATGGAGTTCATCGTGCGGATGGTGTCTTCGGTGCTGATCGGGGTCCAGGCGTGGAGGGTGGTGGTGAGGGGTGGTTGTTCGGTCATGGTGTGCGTTGGTTGGTTGTCGAAGCTGCTGTGTATGTCTGTGATCTTGTTGTGGAAGTATGAAGCGAGGGAGTTGCAGAGGTCTTGCGATGGGGTGATGTCGTTGTTTCCTGCGCTGGGGTTGGAAAGCTCTTTCACGATGTTGAAGAGTTCCTTGCAGTTGTGTGCGTTGTTGTCCAACCGGTCCTTGAATGCTGTTTTCTTGGCGGCGCGGATCAGCTGGTGGTGCTTCCGGGTGGCAAGCTTGAGGGAGGTCCTGTTGTCCGGTGTCGGTTCCCTTTTCCAGACTTTCTCGAGGGCTCGGCAGTTCTTCTTGGAGCTCTTGAGTTCGTCGTTGAACCATGGGGCCTTCTTGCTGCCGGGTCTGCTGGGCGGGGTCCTCAGTGGGGCGAGTTCGTCCGCGCAGTTGCTGATCCACTTCGTGAGGTTGTCGGCGGCCTGGCTGGGGTTCGCTGAGCTGGCAGGAGGGTGCTGGCTCAGGGAGGTGGCGAGCTGGTCTGCTGTGATCTTGTTCCAGCCTCTGCGGGCGGCCTGTTGCTGGTGATGGTGGGTCGTCGTCAATGCTGCCACTGCGGTGCGTAGTCCGTGCCAGGACCTGTATTCAGCAAGTGTTTAAACAGCTTGAAGATTTCGACTCCAGCATAGTGGAAAAGTAGCGACCTCTTCACTGCCCGTCAGTCTTCCTGGTGGCTACAAAATAGTTATTCAGGTGCTCTATCCAGATCTTCCATCTCGGTGACGCTGTGGCTGGATCTTCGAATTCGCTGAAAGGAGGTAACACCCCGTAAGTGCATGCAGTACTGGGGCTCTCTGTGGTGCCTGCACTAGGTCCTCGTCATCCATTTTCCTCATGGGTGAGTGCCTTTTTTTCTCCCCTCTGTACCTGTCTGCCTTGTTTGTGCTGAGGCTGCGTTTAAACACTCTTCCTTGTTGTCACTTTCCTGGTCAGGTGCCTTCTCGGCTTTTCCCTTGATGTGCTGCTCTCCTCACTGCTGTGTCATGGCTGCAGCGCAGTGCTGGCATGTCTGGTATGCTCCTGGTGCTCCTACTGTCCCTTCTACTTCTTGCTTGTCTTCAAACACCACAGTCAGCTGTGCATCCCTTCTGTGACGTTCTGTGATTTTATGTCTGTCTGTCTCCCTACTCCGCCACTAGGACTCCTCCTTGCCTTTTTTTTTTCTTCTAACCCCTTGGCCTTCACCTAGCTGCATTGCCTCACTTAGCCCAGTTCTCAATGGAGCGTGCTCCAGGTCACACGCTGGCTCCTCTGAGGCACTTCTCTCTTGCTGGGGCCCAGCACTTCCTTGTGCACTCTCGCGGCCTCAGGATGCGATCCTCGCAAGCGCGCATGCGCTCTCTAAAGCAGGGCTCGTCTTTGTCTCCCGGGGCCTGGCAGCTCTCCCAGCGGTACGCGCCACTCCCGCGAAGACAGCGTCGGTATCCCCGCAGCGTTGCAGGACAAACAAAGCAGAGCAGGTCATCAGGTATTAGCGGCTGGCGCTGGGTGTCAATGGGGCGCCTCCCCAGGGCAGCAGGACAGTCGGGGCAGCACTGACCGACAGTGCCAGCGATGAGCCAGGCAGCATGGGGTCGCACGCCCCCAGCGGTAATGGCAGATGGGCAGCCTGCTGGAGTGAGGGTCAGGGCCCGCCCTCATCGCCAATGTGCTGTTATAGGATCGGGGAGATTTTGTAAGGTCTACGGCTACTTAAACATTTATGGGTGGTCTATGAATGAGGAGACTGCACACTTGTGGCTTACTAGTTTGGGAGATGAACCCGCGTGCAGGTTCATCCCTTTTATTGTAACCCCGCAGGCCACGCCTGACCTGCGGATGAAGTGGATACAGATCTGGCTTGCAGACTAGACCGCCAGCACTCTAAACATTACAATCCCCACAGTTTGAAGACCTTTGTTGTAGGCAATTTGTCATTCGATACTATTACCCCCGCTGGTCATAAGGGGTCCATTCTTTCTCCATATCTCCAATAATTCTATGCTCCCCTTATGAAACACATTATCTCATTCAGTAGTGGTATGTTTACACCCATGCAAATGGAGTCTCAGCCATCTCTGGCGTTCTATCGGTCTGCCTATGTAGCATTAAGTCTTGGGAGAACCAGAACTGTCTTGAAATAAATTTGGAAAAACTGAAATTCTAGCGCATGGTAAGGAACCCTTGCTCTGGTCTAGTCTTCTCTTTGGCACGTCTCCTTGGCTCCCCTTTCCTTTCTCAGTGATGCGAGGCCTATTCTGCTGGATTGTGTAGTGGTGGTAAACTATGATGTACCAACTGACGAGCTGAAAAAGTTTCATATTAGTGGGGTGCTGGTAGTACAAACTTAGCGGTGGTTTAGAAAGTGTATTAACGATCTCCTATAGACAGCTGGCCTAGAAATCTGCTTTCACGTGGACCACATTTGCAGTTGGATTTGCAGAATACATAATCTCACATCTATTTACCATCTGCAATAAGTTATCAAAGATAAGGAAGTGGTGGTTATCCAGGACCCAAGCACAGAAAGGGCCCATATGTGCTGAAGATGAACAGGAGCAGATAGTGCCAACAACTTGGTACACTCTTGTGCTAATGAACCTTTAGTCGTCCTTTAATAACATGATATCTGAACATAGGATGTGCCTCGCACTCCCAGTGCAAAATACAGTGATGCATTAGCCACTCCCATGGAAGGATTAGCACTACAGGTTTAAGGGGCCACCTTGCTGCATTGTTAGAGAAGATCCCTGTGGGATCTGATCAGAGTATTGCTGTAGTTGTACTTGGACAAAAATGCACTGTTTACTCACTCGGTGCTACTCCTAGTAGATACAGGTTTTCTTCTCTGATGCAACCATATTGGTATCCTTGTGGCATTGCCCATTCCCAACATTTCTCGCATTTCCTTGTAAGAAGCAACCGGGTATGGAGTCAGAGGACCTGGCCGCTAGGACTTCTTGTTCTTAGGGAAGTTGACCAATTATAGCCTTAGTATGGTGGTTGTATCTTTCAATAGTGCAACAGGTGCAGTGGCAACGGGTCCATGGGCCTGAGGTGGCTACTCAACTCCAATTATAACTATTTTTACTAGGAAACCAGGAAATTGAGTGTCCATGTTCTCTTTTTTGCACTAAGGGCCATGGCAGTTTTGCTTTGCCACTATATGATTGGTATGTCAGCGGGGTGGACGTTTCCTGCTAATTTTTGTAATCTGCACAGAGTAAACCAAATTCAAAGAAGAAGAATACTTGATACAGCAAAATGTGCACTCAAGTACAGTGAATGGTAGTCTTGAACTGCCATATTGCTACAGTCAATGGTAGTCCTAAGCTGCCATATTTCTGCACCTGCATAAAATACCTCCAGAACACCTTCAGCTTTCATGACTTACTGTGCCCTAGGAGACAGTGGCGTAATTTAATATGATGTGGCCTCCCTGCAGAATGTGAAGAGGGGCCCCTTTGTCTCCTGTACATCACAGATATTCACTGGCCTTGTGGTGGTATGGGGTCCTCGTGAGGAATTTCGCTTCCCCTCCTATGCAGCAGGGGCTGCAGGGGCCTATGTTACGGCCCTGCTGGCAAACACATTAGCCTCTTGGCATTGTACACATCATATCTGTTTGCAGAGGATGAAGCATTCCCTTCCATGGATTTGTCACCCGCTCTTGAAAAGACACCCTGGGATCATGAGGGGTCCCCATTGCCATCTACTTTCAGGCGAAATGTGTGATGCTGTCTTCCCAATCCTATCCTACTAGTGATAACTTTAACATAGTTATTTACAGACAAAACGTTCACTTAGGTTGGCCTCCAAACATAATCTGCTTTTCCGATAAAAAGGTAATGTTAGAAATTGAGTTACTAGTTGACTGGGGTGTGAGCCCTGGTCAAGCAGCAGCCACAAACCTAGTCAGAGTAAGGCGCAAGCCAACCCCAAATTAACTGGTGCTAACTCGCTGGTATCTTGGCACAGAGCAGTAAGGCTTAAATTAGAGGCAATGTGTAAAGTATTTGTGCAACACTTCAAACAGTAAAACAATGAAAACACCACACAAAAAGATCCTATGCTAGATTAGAGAAATAGAGCTAAATTTAACAAATAAAACAAGACCCAAACAACAAAAATCTAATCAATAGAAAACAGAGTTATGAGTTTAAATACACTGCCTAAAATCATAACGCGCCAACTTTGGCTACCTGATCATGCTGGACCGGATCAAACTCCAAAGTTTAGGCTGATCGTGATGCGGCACGGATCGGATACAGGATTCAGATTAGTCCAGCTGGAGGTTTACTTTCTCAAGTTTTGTAGCAAGAGTCAGGTACACAATGGAGATGGCTGCAGGAAGCAAGGAGAGCTCACTGGTGGTGGTTGGCGTGGCACAAGGAGCAGGCCATGCACTGCGGACAGGTGGGCTGGAGTATCGCGTAGATGTCCTCTGTGGCAATCGATGCTTGCTGTGTGAAGAGATCGGCTGGCAGCGGCTCACACTGAATTTCAGTGTGAGCGGCGTGGTTCGGGTGCGAAATGACCCGTTTGAGATATTGAAGAGTCCGAAAGCTTAACCTTAAGAGACAGCTTAACCACACCAAGAGTCCAAGAACCTGAGAAGCACTATTTCAGGGTCAGGAACTCACAGAATACGGGTGCAGGAGCTGTTGGGGAGCTTTTTATCTCCCTGAGGCTCAGATCAGGAAGCCAGCAGACTAGCCCTTTGATTCACTCTGGGGTCCTGGGTTCAAGATGGGTTGTAGGTCAAGTTCTTCTTCCCCAGGCAAGAGGGAATCAGGGCAGCACAATGTCAGCAGCTTCTTCAGAGTGGCAGTCTAGCAGAGTGACAGTCCTTTCAGAAGCACAGCAGTCCTTCTTCCTGGCAGAGTATCCACAGGTCCAGAAGTGTACTGAAGAGTTAGTGTCTGGGGTCCTTCTTTTATACACTGGTGCCCTGGATCTTGAAGGTGGGAGAAGCTTCTAGACTGTTGCTTCGAAGTGCATGCCCTGGCTCAGAGCTGGCTGAAGGGACAATGCAGGTTGTTTGGTCCTTTGTGTAAAGATAGGACACAGCCTATTCAAGTGTAAATGAGAGTTGGCCCAGCTCCTCCCTCCCATCCTGCCAGTGATGGTCCTACAAGTCACACCTAAGCTCCTCCCATCGGCCAGCTACACCCAGTCATGTGACCCATGCCGACTTCAGGCACCAACTGGCTAAAAAAAAAAGCCAACTTTCTAAAAGTGCCATTTTCAGAATTGCAATTTAAAATCTGAATTCACCATCAGTTAGGATTTTAAATGGTGATTCCAGAGGCACCAAAGTTGAAGGGGTTGTCTCTTCCCATTTTGAAATTACACTGGTAAAAGGTGAAAAGGTAACTCCAATTGAATACTATAGGAGAGATGGGCCTTACAGTAGTGAAAAACAGCTTTAGGAGTTTTCCACTACAGGGAATGGCATTTTTTTTAAAGTACATGTTGAAACGTTTAAATACACTTCACTCTGCCCATGGGGCTGTATAGGGTCTCACTTTGGGGTGACATATATGTATAAGAGAAGGAAGGTTTGGGCCTAGCAAAAGGTTTCTTTTGCCAGGTCAAAATGGCAGTGTAAACTGCACACACAGGCTCTGCATGGCAAGCCTGGGACATGTCTAAAGGGCTACTTAAGTGGGTGACAAAATCATTGCTCCAGGCCCACTAGTAGCATTCAATTTACAGGCACTGGGCCCATGTAGTCCACTTTACTAGGGACTTATAAGTAAATTAAATTGCCCAATAGGGTGTGAGCCAATGGTATCATATCATGTCTTAGGTAAAGAGCACAAGCACTTTAGCACTAGTTAGCAGTGGTAAAGCGTGCTAAGTCCTAAATCCATCAAAAACAAATTCAGCATAAAGTAGGAGGATGGCAACAAATTTGGGGATGACCCTGCAGAGAAGGCCTGGCCCAACAGGTAGTATACGTTATTCCTATTGAAACCTGAGACACACTAGTGGTACCTTTGGTCTTGCCGAAGTTTCTGTGCAATACAGTTTTGTTATCTGTCCTGTTTGATCGCATACAGCATTCCAAAGCACTTTCTATTCTTTATGGACCTTCTTCCTTAACTACTGCTCTTTCTGGCACCACAAACACTCTGACCCCTGCAAGTACTTTTTACTTTACTAGCGCCCTGTCTCAGTCTACTCATGGGCCATGACCATGGCTTCACTAGGAGAGCTGTGGTGTTTTTGCTGAGATATGCCTTCTGCTATATCCCCTGTCTAGCTGATACGGTGTAGGTTTAGCTTTTAAACCTTGTGCTCTTAGCATGGACACTCAGTCTTCACTTCCCTTAGGTGTCTGAGTTTTAGGAATGTCCTTAAGGCAAATCCCAAGGAGGTGAGCATTTTCCCTAGAGCCAAGGGTGGGGTACCACTTTTCAGAAAAGTAGAATTTTGGTATTGCACATATTCCAAGGGGGAGACGACTTTTTGAAAGGGATCAGGATGTGGCTGCATTTTTAACAGGTTTTTTAAGATTGAACTAGTTTTTATACTGTTTTCGGATCAAACATGCAGCCATTTTAATGAGCACATATTAAAATGTGGCGCCTAAGCCTTCTTGTTTTGGCTGTTTCCATCCTTGGTTTCAACTTGGCATTACAAAGCGAGAAGTTGTGAACGTATCCAGTTCAGCTTGAGTAGGACCTTGTGTGCATATTTCTTCAAGGTGTTTTTGACCTCTTCGCAATTGTAAAGCATGCACCTCTGAAACCATCCTATCTGTACCAGCTACCTTAGATCCTGTGTACATTTCCTCAGTCCCCGATGTGTAGGAAAAATAAGTGGAAATGGGGGTGGGGTTAACATGCTCAAATGATTCAGAGGGCGAAGCTCTGTTCCACTATTTTGCAAATCCGATGCTATACTATTTTTCTGGATTACCCCTTTTTTGCATATTAAAACACATTATACACTTCAGGGACCAATATTACATGAGTACACTGAGGGCTCAGTGGGCGTTTGCACCCGCTTTGCTTGCACCAATGGTACTTTGGTATTACAGAAGGGGCCGCAGATGCTTGTGCAACCCCTTCTGTAATGCCGGTAGTCCTGGTGCACATATATTCAGGGGCGTCCCCTCATTTGCATGGGAGTAATGCCCCATTCAAATGAGGGAATCCCTTTGCCTTGGCACCCGCGCCATATTACGGAGGCGGTCACAGAGGCAAAGAAGCTCTCAGGAGGCACACTGACAGTGCACCATCTAAAAGGTGGTGCACTGTCAGTGTGCCCCCTGATGGCAGCCCTCTGGAGGTGGGGAAGGGGGTCCCATGACATGCCCTGGCAGGTGAGTGCAGACACTGACTGCACTCACCTCTAAGGGGATATCTAATTCCCTTTAAAAGTGCAGGGGGGTTGCCGCCTCCATTGTGAAAACATGAGTGACTTTAAAGCAGCCGCTCTGTTTTTCACAGGAATGCGCTGCCCCCAGGGCATCGAATGTTCACTGCTGCCCTTGGGGCAGCGCACTCTATGCAATAGGGCGCATCTTCTCTGCTTGCTCCTGGCGCACCTTTTTTAAGGTACGCCGGGCAACTATTTGGAAGGTGGGCCCTTTACATGATTTGGCCCCAAGTAGGCTGACAACTTTTTATTGTTATTTTCTTTCACATTCGTGTCTGTGAACTTGCAGACACAGGTTATGCAGGAACATCTTCACAATAAAGAACAGGACACCCAACCTATGTGGAAACAGCTGTGTCTCCTTTGTTGACAAAGAATGACAAGAGATTGTCACAAAAGTCTGTTGTGCGGGCTGGCAAGATGAATAACATGCATAGAGACACCCTCTCCTTACAGACGCAGACCAATTCTAGGGTCAAGTTTGATGAATGATCATAAAGAGATTGGGAGTAATCATCTTCTAGAATCTGCACATTTGTATCCTCTGGAATGTGTCAGCAGACTGTGTTATCAGAGGCAAATTATTTTCATAGCAAATGTTTAGAATGCTCTGCTTTGTCATTTCATGGGCTGAAATGGGGCTCTTCCAGCAGTTTCTATGAGATGTTATGTTAATGGAAAAAACCTCAGTCGCGTGGACAGAGGCGTGCTGATGTCCCCAGAATAGCGGAGCGGCGAGGAAGAGACCGTGCCGCCGCTCCGCGTTCCTTTTAAAGGAGCTGTGGCCAGGAATTCCCGGTCCAATAGGTCCCGGCAGGATCCGGGACCCGTTCTACTCACGTTGCCCCGGAAGTACTTGTTACTCTTCTGGGGAATGGCGATTCTCCTATTACCATGACCAGAGAATCTGGATTTCAGTAAAGACACGGAGGCTAACATTATGCATACAACTTTTAATGCAGTTCCAAGCATACAACTTTTAATGCAGTTCCAAGCATAGCCGCATATGTCACAAAGCAAAGTTCCAACTTAGAATACAAAGAACCAACAATAGCAAGTATCACTAGGCAATCAGCCTCTTTTAAATGTGGTGACAAAGGAAAGGAAAAGTCCAATAAACTCCAGAATAACATCAACATTGAAGAAAGAATACATCGAAAACATCATCCATCCATGACTGATCCAAAAGATGGAAAATTCATCCAGAAAGATTATCTGTAAAGAAAAGAAAAGATGTTAATAAATCCTAACATTATGAAAGCACAATTCTGCGAAAGGAAAGAATGTCAGCAAAAAATAAATAAGCATATAAAAAACTTTTCCTGTAAAGAAAAGAGCATATAAAATCATCTAGTCAACCACCCAGGGAAAGGGTGGGAGGGATAATGTTAGCCTCCGTGTCTTTAATGATATCCAGATTCTCTGGTCATGGTAATAGGAGAATCGCCATTTCATTACAAGACCGGAGGCTACCATTATGCATGTTGGTAGCCATGTAACACAACATCAGACATATGAGATACAGGTTTGCAATAATGGTGAGCAAAGGTTCTAGAATTAGACCAATCGGCTGCTTTAAGAATATCATCTAACTTACCACCTGACCAGAAAGACTTACTGGCCATTGCGCCTCTAATAGAATGCGGCTTAAAAATATTCAGATCAATTCCAGCAAGCTTCATGACTGTCTTAACCCATCTAGCAATAGAGGGGGAAGAAATTCCTTTGTGGGGTTTAACAAAAGAAATGAGTAATTGAGAAACGTCCAAAGGACGAGGAGAATACATTCTAATGTCATATTCTTTCATACATTGAACAACACGGAGTTTAGTGCAGCTATCAAAGCGAGGATAGAAAATAGAATCAGACATAGTCTTAGTTCTTCTATGTATTTCAAATTTAACTCCGAACATATCATAAGATCTGTAAGAAATTTCGAGAGCTTTAACATCAGAGACTCTCCTGCATGAAATTAAACAAAGAAGAGTAGCTAGTTTAATTGAAAGATTCTTCCTACTAAGAAGAGAATTAACAGGCCAACTGCAGAAAAGCTGGAGAATTAAATTAACATCCCATAGAGATTGATATCTAGGTCGAGGAGGTCTTCTAAGTCTAATACTCTTAAGAATTCTGCAAATAATAGGATTTTTACCTACCATTTTATTGTTAATTAGAGAGTGTCCAGCAGAAATAGCAGATCTAAAACAATTGAGAGATCTGTAACTTAATCCTCTATCGAATTGTTCTCCGAGAAAATTGACTATATCAACAATAGGTGCCTCCACGAGATCCAAGTCCCTTTCCAAGCACCAACGTGACCAGACTTTCCAAATGTTGTTGTACCTGTAATGAGTCCCAGGGGCCCACGACTCTCCAAGGAGAGTTGAAGCTGTTGACGAAAGTCTTGCGAGATCGTTAGATCTCCTGACACCTTCCAGGCAGGAAGGTTCAAATTCCCTGTCTGTATAAGAGGGTGAATATGACCGTCTACGTATGTGAGAAGATCTTTTAAAGGAGGAATTAGGAACGGAAAATCGTAAGTTAGTTCCAGAACTGTTGGGAACCACGCTTGAGATGGCCAGAAGGGAGTTATTAGGACAATTGAGGATTGTTCTTGTCTCAGTTTCTGAAGAAGCCTCTGAATCATTGCGAATGGAGGGAAGGTATAAGCGTTGATCCCTTTCCAAGATTGGAGAAAAGCATTCACTGCTAGAGCACCAGGATCGGGCATCCAGCTGAAATAGGAAACCAATTGGGTAGTTAACCTGCTTGCAAATAGGTCTATTTGGAAAGGGCCCCAGAAATGATTGAGCGAGTTGAAAACAGAAGTGTTGAGCTTCCAGTCTCTGTAATCCGAGATAAATCTTGAATTCCAATCTGCGCAAAGATTGGGTTTCCCAGGAAGGTATTCTGCTCTGAGAGAGATTCTGTGTTCTAGGCAGAAAAAACAAAGCTTCTTTGCTAGATTGGAGAGGTCTTCTAACTTGGTCCCTCCTAAGCAGTTTATGTACGCTACAGCAGACATGTTGTCCATTTTTAGTATAACCGACCTTCCTTGAAGAAATCGTTTCAAGCTCATTAGAGCATAAAGACCACATCTAGATAATTGATGTGGTGCAGGGACTCTTCTTGCGACCAAATTCCTCCCGTATTCTGGTTCTGAAGACAAGCACCCCAGCCATGAAGGCTGGCATCTTATTCTAGAATAAAATCTGGTGCTGAACCAAAAATCGCTCTCCCATTCCATGCATCTAGATTGTCTGACCACCAAGTTAGCTCTAAGATCGCTTCTTGGTTTAAGGAAATGCGATCTCCATACCAAAGGCCCGACCTGAGAGCCCTTGCTTTTATTCTCTGAAGGGCTCGATAATTCAGTGGTCCCGGAAAAATGGCCTGAATGGAAGAGGATAGAAAGCCTAAAAGTCTGGCTAGTTCTCTCAGGGAGAGATTTTCTTGTTTCAATACATGTCTTATCTCCTTTCTGATTTTGGTAATCTTCTTGGGAGGGAGAAGGAGAAGACATTTTGTTGTGTCTACTGTGAAACCCAGGAACTCCATCTTCTTTGAGGGAACTAGAATGGATTTTTCTCTGTTTATGATAAAACCCAGATTTTCTAAAAGGTCCATAACCGTCTTGAGATCTTTGATGATCTGAGTATAATCTTGAGAAAGAATCAGGATGTCGTCTAAGTAAATGATGAGACAAATCCCTTTTTCTCTTAGACATGAGACAACTGCTCTCAGTAACTTGGTGAAACACCATGGGGCAGAGGAGAGGCCGAAAGGCAGAGCCAGAAATTGAAAGGAATGGTTTTTCCAAAGGAACTGAAGAAAGGGTTGATGTTCCTTTGCCATGGGAATTGTAAAGTAGGCGTCCTTCAGGTCCAATTTGACCAACCAGTCGCCTTCTAGTAAGAGGTCCCTTAGAAGATGGATGCCCTCCATCTTGAAATGCCGATAGACAAGGAATTTGTTGAGTTCCCTGAGATTTATTACCGGTCTCCAACCCTTGTCTTTCTTTTCCACAAGGAATAAGGTACTTATGAATTTCATGAATTCCATAGGAACTTCTAAAATTGCCCCTTTTTTTAGCATTGAGGAAATTTCCTCTTCTATAATTTTTTCTTGATCTAGTGTGAGGGGAATCGGTCTTGGATAAGAGTTCTGGAAGGGAATCTGGGTGAAATCTATTGAGAAACCAAGAACGGTGTCTAGAACCCAAGGGTCTTGTGTAATAGTTCTCCAATTGTTGTAAAAGATCTTCAGTCTCCCACCCACTTTTAGATTGGAAGAAAGGGGAGAGGGAGGAGTACTCACTTTGAGGGGTAGATTCAGATGCTCCTCTGGCCTGAAATCCTCTCGAGCGGAAACCTCTTCCTCTGGGTGGATAGAACTGTGGCTGGTTGGATTGTTGGTAACCTCTACCAAAATATCCTCTGTTTCTAGGGAAGGGGCGTAGATTAAAGCGGCCGGAAGATTGCCCCCTTCTGCCGGCCCTTCCAAAAAGGTTACTGTTATAATTGAAAACTTTTTTCATGTTTTGGTGCGCTTTATCCAAGGCTGTAAAGGTTGATACATATTTGCCCAGACTTCTTATTAAATCTTCTCCAAAAAGTAAACCTTTTGGATTGATGGAGGTTTCTTTTTCAGCCATGTCGGTTAGTTTGGGGCTGATTTTAGTAAGAACCACTCTTCTTCTTTCGCAATTAAGTCCTGCATTTGCGTTTCCTAGAAGGACTAGAGCCCTTTGACTCCATCCGCGAATGGAGTGTGTATCAAGAGGGGAACCATTAAGGTAACTCTCCTCTGCTGCGTCAATTATTTTTGTTAGAGGACCTAGGATGTCAAGGACTTTATCCTGGCAAATCTTAAGTGATCTTTCCAACCCTTTGCGTGGGTCTCTTCCTAATTTAAAATGATAGGTAATCAATTCCGGGTCAAGGTTCGGAGTTTGACATACTTTACCTTCAATAGAAGGTCAGTTACATTCCGCTCTCAAGAGATTGCGAGTCTCTCTCTCTAATGGGTTCCTAATCCATTTGGTTATGAATTTGGATACATGCTCGTGTGGGGTCCACTCAGAGCTCCTAGGGTGTTTAATATTAAAGGGGGAGAACATTTCCTCTCCCAAAGGATCCAAAATATTATCTTTTGAAGATGAAGGACCATCAATATCATTTGAGAGAAAGGATTCAATATCTTGATCGTCCTCATCAAGATCAAGAATATATTCGCCAGGAAATACTGAGCCATCATCATTGTATAGAGCACTTTGATTTATTGTGCCGCGAGGGTCACCCATCAAATTTGTGCCGCTAAGGACACCTTTCCAGTTTGTGCCGCGAGGGACACCTGAGGCAAATGAGGTGCGAGGACCTCCTGTTAAACTTGAGGTGCTAGGACTTCCAGTGCTCTCTGGGGTATAATCTATGTTCTTACTTTTTTTATGCCTCTTACCCCTTTCTTGCGTTATATCATTAACCTCTTCCGGATCCGAAAGATCATCATTATAATGGATCAAGGATCACTTAGATGACATAACTTGAGATAAGGTAGAGAACATACAAGATCTCATCTCCTTATGTATAAGTTTTTTGATGGCATCACCATTAAAATTTGATTCAATAGTGTTACTATGGAATGAATCCGAATCTGAGTCAGACATGATTCTAAAATAAATATTATAAAAGTCTGAGCTCGTTTTAAAAAAAAATATTTTATGATGTCCTTACTAGTAAATTGTAAATAATCACCCTTTTTTTAAATCTTAACCAAAGGATTTTCAAATAAAAACAGCTATATTTGACTAAATAGTAATACTGGGAGGTGGGTGTGGGGTAGGCAATATCCCAAAAGCAGTAAATGAGGCCAAAAAAACGCAAGCGTGTATAATAAGCACTGTTTGGAGGCACGAGCGGAGATAAAATCCGTTGCTCGGCTCCTGACAGCTGTTTACATTGATGGCAGTGCAAGGAAGAACCTTGGCAGCCAGCGCACGTAGCGCGTGTGTTGCCAAGGGTCATTCCTCGAAACCATATTGATTGTGAAGCTCGAGCTTCGGGAAGTGCTTATGAAGCCTCGCTCCACAGCGTTAGGGATTAAAATTCAATAACGATGGTATTCCAATGAGGCCGACGTTCAAGTAGATAAAACGGGCCAGTGCGTGTTTGCTTAAAACGCGTGTGGAATAGAAGGGGAAAAAAACGAGTGAACTCGAAGGGGCTCAAATAATCGTTATGAAATACATTGCGAGCAAATGAAAATAAAGCACCAATCAATTCCCACGGGGGCGGGAGCATTCAAGTCATCGGCCGCAAAGCCCCACCCTCGCAGGAGAAATGTCCAGGGTTCCAGCACAACCGCCATATTTGTAGCGTGCCCGAGTTCCCAGTGGCGCCTCTGTAAAGTCCAGAATGGCGGAACTGTGCTAGCAAGGGGTAGATAGAGGAAAATAGCCATGTGTTAAGTTTTTTTCCTAAAAACTAGACATTTGGTTTTAAGACTGATATGCAGTAGAAGTTCATCTCATATTTTTGGTGCTAGGTGTGGCAAAGTGCCTCCCCTCAACAATGGGATGGCCCCATGGTAGAAAAGAAAAAAACTGCCTTAGAGGAGAGACAAATGTAGCAGAAAGGATTTATGAAACCTCAGTGAGCCTTCCACCATAGACACCTCAGGTCCAATACTTGATGCCCACGTGCCCTCTGCATAGGCACAGGACAAAATCAAGTCATAAGCAACTGTTTCCTGACCATATAACGACTGAGGTACCATGCAGTTTTGTTAAGAAAAAAACCTGTAGCTTCACCCTTCTTCCCAGACGGTATACACCCGTTACAACGCAACTTAACTACCTACTTTTACAACGCTACTTTTACAACGCATACCATTACAACGCATTGCGCTGGGGGGCGCTCTAGGATAGGGAATAAGTATAATTTACTATCCAACACCTTCCCTAGTGTCCACGGGGACTGGAGTTAGAATAGTAAATTATACTTACCACTATCCAGCACCTCAAAGCGCTATGCGTTGTAATGGTATGCGTTGTAATGGTCGCGTTGTAAAAGTAGGTAGTTGTAATGGTATGCGTTGTAACATGGTACATCCTTCCCAGACATAAGATAAAATAATATTCTCTCCTCCTATAAGTCCTCAAAATGGGAGGATTGCTTAGCGGTTTATATTTCTCAGAACGTTCAGATGCTATTACCCAGGATAAACTAGGAGCAAGCACGAATAAGGAAGATTCATGGGTGGTAATGGGGATCTCGGATTTTTGTGGCACACTGTAGTTCCAGCTCACTGGTTGTCTCCCAGATCCTCATTGGCAAAGAGGTGGCTGTTGAGAGGCTCTGAGTCTGACTAGAGTACAAGCTTCTGATATCATCTGGGGTCGAAGTATGCTCACTGCATGGCCGGATTTCTGAAACCTACAGTATCCTCGGCTGGTTGTCCTCCAGTCAGTCTGTGCCGGATGTCCTTACGATACCCTCATGCAGTTAACATAAGGGATGAAGAAGTTCCTGTAAAGGATAAGTATTTGTTTACAAGGTGACTTGTGAGGGAGTCATGGGAGGCACTGCAGCACTGATTATGACCAGCTACATGTTATGTCATGTAATTGATTTGTATAGCGCACTAATCACCCAAGATGGTACCCAGATGCTTGGTCAGGAGTGTAGGTGTGAGGTGCAGAGCCCATCTTCAGTTTCTTGTGGAACTCAAGAAGTGAGCAGGAGGCTCTGGTGTGTTGAGGGAAGCCTTTCCATGTCTTTGGTGTGATGTAGGAGAATGAGCGACATGGAACTTTAGGTGCATGTTTTTAAATTTAGAGAGGCTAAAATGGCGCTAAGGACCTAGAAAGGGCCCCCAAACTCTTTATGAACCCCAGCCTGTCTGGTATTTAGCCCTATTGACTTTACTGGTGTGATACATATGGAGCTTCATAACACTGCTTTTTCACAAATCACAGTACTTGTGAGGGCAGGGATGTATCTATGCTTCCACCTATATAAACAAAATAAATGAAAAACAGGGAGCCTTCATTTCCAGTTGTGTACAACATTAGAAGTCAGCATTTTAAGTGGTGCTATAACTCTACACTCAACTGTGACATTTGTGCACACATATTCCATCAAGTAAAATATAGTAACATTTGAGTGGATAAAACTCAGATTTGAGAGGCTTCCAGCTTCGACATGGCAAAAGGTGTGGTATTACCATGTGACCACCAAGTATGACCTGTGAACCTGGAATGTGGAGGTAATAATACTCTGGGGGCTATGTCCTGCTATATATCAGTACTGCCCATTGTGGTTTTACTGAACCCAAATACCACAGACCTCACAATGAATGCCCGAGTCCTTAGTGCCTTTAAAGGTGCTCAAGAAATGCGAGCAACTGATGTCTTTTGGCCGAGTGCTACTGCAATGGGAGCACTGCATGAGGGTAACAGTTGAACTACACTGTAAAGATGAGGTTTGCATATGGCGGGGATGCCCGTCACCCCCTCCCAACACAATCCCCAAGGATGGGAAGTCGGACGCAGGCTTGAACTTTTGGAAGGCGGGAGGGAGTCACCCTCCCGGCCGTATTTATTAAAATATGAAACAAAATTTAAAACATTAAATAAAAGTTTCATAATCATGTACAATTTTACATTTATTACATTTCGATGAAGACATGTTCTTTGGCTAACCTTAACAGATCTCTAATACAAAGGTTTCCTAGCCGAGTCTAACATCCTGCAAATGCATACATTCTAAATTAAAATTGTACATCCTAGCATTAAGGGCCAACGGCAAGGTCTTAACCGGTGTCAGATCCCTACTACCAAAACTCTCGCCCTCACGGTGTGAGTGGCGCATGCGCAGAGGACTCTACCCTCATTGCCAACTGTAATTTCCCTTGTCGTGGTGGGGGCCCCCTTTCCACTCGACGCCATCTTAATGGTCGTCCGAGTTCCCGTGTGAGGTATCTGTAGGAAGGACAGCGTGGACTCCCCCCCCATCCCCACACTCTCTATCCGCCGTCGCGGATATCCGGCCCCCGGGAAATTAACTGATGTCTTTTGGCCGAGTGCTACTGCAATGGGAGCACTGCATGAGGGTAACAGTTGAACTACACTGTAAAGATGAGGTTTGCATTCTGCCTTCTGGTGCCTGAGCACATTTAGACCGTTAATTTGTATAGCAACTTCTCTCAAGAGAACAGCAACTTTTCTCAAGACAGCAGCACCTGTCCTCAAGGGAGTCTCAGTGGGAGGCAACTACCCCGAAGATAGCCTCAAGAGAGAAGCAACTCAGTTTCTCTTTGCCACTGGTTGGTGCGCCTCACTGAAAGAACAGGTAGCAGTAGTGGCGGCTCCTCCTATGGCGGAGGAGCGTTGCCCCACTGCTTTCGAGCAGTGGAAAGGACAGGAAATATAAAATGATAATAGCTTTAAGTTATTATCATGTTATGTTTGCTTTGCGGGCGGGTGGGGGGGTGCTGTTCTGCTCATGGAGCAAGGCAGGTGAGGAGTGGTTTGACAACTCCTAAGTGCGCAATGACTGTTTGGCCAGCCATCTTGGGCCGCCCAAACCGGCCATGCACTCTTTCCCCTTCTCCATGCAGGATGCATTACAGCCTGCATGGAGAACAAGCCCACCCCTACAGCCCTTGGCTGAGTGCCATGGCAGACCTATGTCAGACCTATCACAATGCTGCATTGCAGCAATGTGATTGGCTTAGGTGAGGGAGCCTGGCTGCCTGCTTCCTGTTCCTTAAGATGGAAGCAGGGGAGCAGGAGCAGGACCAGAGACACAGGACCCAGGACCCAGCATAAAAGGAAGTTATTCTTTTTTGTGAAGCTCCCTCCTGAAATCGCGACCCCCACGGTCCACGTGCAAACCCACAACAACCCTCTACACCCACCTGCGAGCCATGCCGACCACCACTGAGTAGCAGAGGTCACTTGGGGAGATAATCCAAGGCCTGGAACACAATTTTATTACATAAATCTAAGATCTGCTATCAGGGTCAATTCAGCCTGTGCCTTCCACAGTGGTAGGAAAGGAGCTAAGCAAACCCCAAAAATCGAGAGTTTGTTGCCACAATGAAGCTCATTACTGCCTCCACCACAAACACCCACATAAATCACCACAAGTAGTTTGAATAAAGACACAGAAGAAGAATCATAATAAACCAGAGCTGGACTCACCAGACAAAACATTTACTCTCGGGGGATAGATATGTCAGGAAAGTAAGTGTGATCTGCCTCCCATTGCTGATGATTTTGCAGATTTTAGGCAAACAAGAGCACAGGGCACTACCGGATGCAGTTTGTTTATTATTATCTGTCCATCAGAGGCACATTGCACATATAACTTACATAATATTTCCTAACACAACTGTGCACACATAAAAGTGACAAAGACTGAGGTTTATTTGTGAAGGCTCTGTTTTAATATATAACAATTAGGGGAATATTCTCAAGAACTTGCGATAATCATTGCCAACCTAGGCTAACGCAATTTTACATAAAGCTGTCTATTACAGGAAACTAACGCTGTGTTAACTGCATATTCTCAACACGCCGGCAACAGGTGATAGTTCCCCAATAACGTGTCACATGTCCACGTTAAAATTACTGGAACACAATTAAAAAAGGCAACCGGAACGTGAAAAAAGTTGCGATGGGCCCAAGAGCGATAAAAATATCACTGATAATTAGCGCCAGGCTTGCTATTCCCATGTCAGGCTGGAAAATTCACCCTAAACGCTGTAAAAAAAAAAGAATTGAGAAGCACCATGAAGGAAGCTGGAGCAAATACAGAGGACAACCAGAACCCCACAAACCCCTCCCCCCCCCCCGAAGACCAGCTAGGCACCTCGGGGAAGGAGAAGGGCAAGGAGAAGAAGAAGAAGAACCCACGATTCAGTCCGCAGGAAAACAAGAGGCTGATTATGGAGGTGATAGAACACCACCAACAACTGTTCATCACATCTACTGTGTTATTGGCAACTAAAAATGCAATATGGCTGTCCATCTTGGCCAAGGTGAATGCAGTCGGAGTGAAGAGAAGGGAAGGTGACGACTGCAAGAAGCGCTCAAATGATGTGAAGCGCAAAACCAAGCTGAAACTCGCTAACAACCGGAAAGCCGCAATACAGACTGAAGTCCAGCGCCACAGCAGGAGCTGGATGAGATGGAGGAAATGGTGTCCACAGTCATCAGTGGGGAGATGGTGGCAGGAGTTGGGGGACCGGACACTGCTCAACATGACCTGACCCAACAGCAACAGAGTGAGTAATGTCCAGGGACTGGGGGTACGGGGGGAGATGGGCACAATGGATGCCCCTGATCTCCTTCGCATACTGCAGCACACATGCAAACAGCAAGTAGGCTCCCGTCAACAATGTGCCCAGAGGGGGCCCTCCCCACACATCACCAATCTCATAACAAATCCATGCACATATGCTGAACCCGGCAAAGCTGCGGGCCCATGAGCCAGACTGACAATGCACGTGACACTGCATGACGATTAGCATGGCTGCAGTCCAATTATCAAGACATGGTGCATGCCACAACACTGAGGTGGCTGAGTGTGGACCACATCCGTAAAGGAGCAGGTCACACCCTGACACATCCCCGTGCATAAACAACCCCTGACGTCAACAAGACATCTGCGGACAAACCATGCCCAGGGGTCCCAACTCCCAATAAGAGCCCAATTTACCCAAGTCTGCAAAATCTCAGCACTGTATGAGCACAGAAGTGAAGTGAAATGCACACCGCCTGAAAGGGATAAATACACACATAAGAATCAGAGCACATCAAAATTGACAATAATGTAGTACAAACTGTAACACTTTCACAACAGAACACAGGATACAACTGCTGCTGCTTGTGTGCAGAAACTAGACAATAACATTTGCATAGCAGGAAACTGTGAGATGATAATGTACAAGTACAACCTCACATCCCTGATGATGAAGAAATGTCCACTGTCCTGCATCAAATAGGCATCTCCTACCAAACAGTCACAATGTACATTGTCATGCAGTCTGCCTGTAAACTTCTCCAATGCGTGAACATACATGGAACACACTGTTAAACTGCATCTCCCCTTTGAAGAGGGAGAATCAACACCTCCTGTAGATCAGACAGTACATTTCTTCACTGATGATGAAGAGGACCTCCACGCCATCCACACTGACGCCCCCCAACAGCTCATGGACACCCTCAGCACCCCACCTCCAGGAGCAGGGCAGCCCAGCTGTGTTGAGGAGACCCCCCCTGCACAGACAACACAGCAGGAAGGACCCACCACCAGAGCTGTCTCCCAGGACCCCCACGACCAACACATGGCAATCCAACACCGTGTGTTAGATGGCCAGAAGGAGATGGCTGATCAGGTATGTAGCGGCATTCGACCTCTTGGCAGCCAAACTAGATGCCATGCATGAGTGACTATGTCCCATCAGGGACCACTTACAGTTCCTAACGGACACCCACAGTCCACTCCATGCTCTCCAACAATCCATGTCTGACATCGCTGGAGTCATGACTCTGAGACAAGAACAACTGTCTGGTCAGAGTGGCTCCAGCAATGTCACCCAGGAGTTGTGACACATGCGGAGGATCATGGTGAACATTGAGCGAATGCAGGTGGAAAGAATGGCTGCCACGGCTGCACACCAGCAGGACGTAGCTGGGATCTGCCATGCCCTGCAGATCCTCATCATTGTATTGCTGCCACAAGGCCTGGTGCAGATGAATGCTGCTGCTACTACTCCATCCACAACTCCGCCCCCTGATGTGTCAGTGCCTCAGAGTGAGGCAGACATTCCACCTCTGGCCCCTGATGTGGCACTGCCATGCGGTGCTGCAGACAAAAAACCACCACCCACATGTGAGGAACAACACACATCAGAGGACGATGATGTGGATGATTCTGCCATTCTGGTAAGAAGGAAGTGGTAGCATTCATCTCCACCATATGGCCTGTTTCAGCTTGGTTTGCCCCTCTGCATCATGCCCTGGAATAACACCTTCCACTGTCCCCTGATACACTCTCAGACACTCACATTGGCTCTCAACATGGACTGCCATATTTGGTTGGCTTACCAATGACATAGCAATCAGACTGCAGACTGGACTCTTCCTCTTCTTGTCAATCACTAAATTACTCTGGCTCCACGGGAAACAATGGAAAGTGGGGTTTGCATGGCCATGTACTGGTCCAGCTTCAACACTCTACTGAATGTGAGTAAACATTCTAATTCACACAGATGTGTCATGTCTATGATCAAGCAAGTATCCGATTGAGGCTAGGCCTTTGGCTTTTGCTGCAGCAATGAAGATACACACACAACAGTTGGCATGTCATGGTCTTGTGCTCCTTTATTTTTCCATTTGAGCGAGCCTGCCCATACGGTGCATGCTACATTGCAACTGTTAATTAATGTCCAGGTTGCGCCGACCTTACAACAGAGACACACACCATAGTTACTTTTGTGGCCAGCCCAGAACTGAACCACCCACAGAGCCCAGAACTGTACCATACCCAGAGCCCCGGGCCATTTCTTCACACCCCTCACACGCCTACGCGTGGGCCGCTGCTATGACACTGGGATGTTGTGCGCTTCGGAGTACGTCTCCAGAAGGTCCACCCAGGCTTTCCAGCAGCCTGCCTGGGACGGGGGTGGCCCCATGACTGTGAAGGGCTCCAGTGGTGTTGCCGAGGACATGCTGTTGGCTGCAGGAGGTGGATTTGTGGGGTAGCCCCATGGGATGATGACTAGCGGTGCACTGAAGTAGGGCCACTGGAAGAGCTGAGCAGTGTGCAGCCTGTGATAATGCAGTGGCCTGGAGGCTGGACTTGACTTGTGGTGCACTGAGTTAGGCCCACCTGAAGAGCTGAGCGGGTCGGCAGCCTGTGATGATGCAGTAGGCCTGTTGGGCCGGACTGGAATGGATTTGACTGAGACCTGCTGGACCACAGTGTATGCCGAAGGGAGCAGTCAGCACACACAGGACTCCCCGGTGCGGTGCCGCAGGGTGCTCTGCGGGCCTGTTGCGCGGAAGCCAGCGATCGGTTGAGGAGGCTGCCAGGCTCGCGGGATTCGGGCTTGTGGATTTCTCTGGCACGTGGTGAGCCCTCTTGGAGACCGGCCGGTGGAGGCAGTTGAGGAGTTAGGCCTGGGTGCGCAGGGGAGGTCAATCAGCGCCAAGAAACCGCTAGGTGTACGAGCGCTCTACAAAACCTTTAAACTCAAACTCAAACTCTACAAAAACCTTTAAACTCAATCACCACTGGGCGCCGGACGGGTCTGGGGACTAGCGGGCTAGGGTGCAGCAGGAGCACAGGATCGCGCAGGTACCACCGGTCATGATGGTGGCCTCGTGGCAGGGTCAGGGGCGCCGCCCTGACAGACACGCCCCGGCAGGTGATGACGAGATGTGTGCCTGGTGGGAAGTGATGTAGCCACCTCGTTGCCGGTGTAAATTTGGCCGTTGGAAGTGGTAGGCCACATGTGTGTAGGCCCATGGTCAGGATATGGCGGACACAGAGACACACGCAGAATGTCCGCTATCTTGTTCTGTGCTGCTTCAGTGGTAGTCCGGGGGGTGGTGGCTTGGGGGTGGGGGTGGTCCTGGGGGTGGTGGTAGTGGGTGTTGTGGCCCTCTTGGGCCTCCGAGCTGCATGATTAGTAGCTCCATGGCATCTGTTGGTCTTCAGATGTGGCTCTGGGCTGGGCTCCCTTTCTACTGCAGGTTTTCGTCCTACTTAAGACCAGAAAAAAAGCAGGTCTTAAGTCCCTGCTGCTAACGTGCCTTATCGCCTGTTTTTGGCCTGCATCGCCGATCTAACTGGTTGTTGAGAATATTGCGAAGTGGTGTTATCGTGAGTTTTTGGACGGGAACGCCTACTCTGCAAAAGATTACCGTTAGTTGTCGCTGTCAGCCTTGACAATGTTTTTAGCAGCAGCTATCGCAGGTAAACTAACGATGTCGGCTGTTAGCGCAGGCTTGTGAATAGGGCGATAAATCTCTTGCCACTTTCGTGGTGGAATAGGGCCGCTAAATCGGCGATGTGTCCTTGAAAATATGCCCTTTAATTCCTGGGTATCTTATATACTAATAGGGAAAGATAAGGTTCAAATTTTAGTGTAATTGGAGGAGAACGTAAGTGTCCTGATTGCAACTCCTGGCTTTGCAGGATAGTGACTGACTTCGCCTCAGAGCAGGGTGTGCCCATTCGTTTTATCTGGGGGTTGTTAAAAAACAATCGACTAACCTGAGCCAAGCTGGATCATACTGACAGTTCATGAGATATCCACTCTCAGAAGATTACGCTGAAGGGTAGAGCTTCTGAATGGTGGAGAGGACAGTGGGCTTAAAGAGGTCACTACCTGTCAAGGAATCTATGGATTTCGTCTATTGTTGTCAGCTTAGTCCTTGTAGGAAGGACGTTTTCCGTTCCTGAGCTTTGCTTCTACAAACCATTGCTTTATGGACGTGTGTGCAATTGCCTCCTTGGATTCAAACCAGTATTGCATGTTCCTTATTATCAGATGAGTTAATCCAATTGTTGCGATCGAATTAGACCAAGACTACAACTCCCAGAATGCATCAGGGGTCCAAATAAAAACCACATGTTATTTTTTTGGTATTAATCTTAGTTATTACGTTTGTTAGCCCAAACTGTTGGACTTTAAAACAGGTGCTGTGCATGGATTGTGAACAAGGGATAGAGCAATTAACAGACTACTGTGAATCCCCCCCTAACCAGGGACATGGTGTAGCCCAAAAACATATGAATGGTCGCCAGAGAGCACAGAGCGCAATATTCGCTGTCCCCAACAACACCTTGCAGGAACTGTCTTGGGTCACGTTGGTAGGTTCCAGGCACAGTGCTCATCCTCCAGATATAACTCTGTCCATTCTGATTTCTGAACTTTTATGTAGAAAATTGAATTGTGGGTAGAATTAAATTACTGTTTCTTTTTAACAAAATGTACTGGCTAGACAATGATGTATTGACTGCAGTTATTCGCAGAAGTCCGAGTGTCCACTCCACATCACATCCCTGAGTAAGTTTTGTATGGCTGCTGCCTGACTTTGATACCCGAGGGCTAAATGTTAAAAAGGTGTACTTGGTGCACAATGTGTGCTGAATTGTAAGGTAAAGCCCACCAACAGCGGTGGTAAAAGGCTCCAACTGTACCACTGGACATAAATACCTCCTGGCTGCCCAGATGTTCTTGAAAACGTTACCACAGAAGCAAATCTAGGACTACAAATCCCAGAATGCATTAGATTATCAAAGCAAAGGTTACTACTGGATTAAGGCAGTTTTACCGGGACAGAGGTATGTGGCACCCATTATCTGTGTGCCCTCTCTTTTTCCAAACCTTAAACATGGAACTCCTTGTTTGGTGCCTCAGCAAAGCGCCAGCACGCGGCCTTCAAGTCGCTCCACAGAAACATATCCCCTCCTGCTCTCTTGCTAACACCTTTTGAAATATGTGCATGTCTCTTTCCTCTTTCAAGGCGCACTTCCAACGTCACTTTTCCACTTACATACTGAGCACAGGAATTAAGCTGTCGCAATAAACGACTTAGCTTTGATCAGGAAATAGGGCGGTGCGCCTGGTTGCATTAAGGCGCTTGTTTGACAGGGTAATAAGTGGGCTTAATGAATAGGAGGTGATTTCATAACGCACACCTGTCATGGTAATCCTTCAAGTTTCGGAAAGAAGGCTCCCCCTGCGGCGTCCAGCCTTACTGCCCATGGAGCAAAGAAATATGAGGGGAGTTGAATATGCGGCGAGAAGCACAGCTTCTGGGCTCTTAGAAGGTACCAAAGTGACTTCTCAAGTCTGGCTTGGTGGAATGATAGCGAAATGCCCTTTGAAGTAATGTCGTATTTCTTTTGCTGTTCAGCGGTGTTCATTTCACAGTCCTGATTCAGCACTGCTAGTAGGGTTCTGCACTGAGAGTAGCACTCAGATCTCTGTAGCAGGTGATTAACACGCTGAGCTACCTCACCGGCTCTGATAAAAGTAAGAGGTAAACAAACAACACGCCCCCCCCCCCCTTCATTTACCCCTGTGGCAATTAGGCAAGAGCAGCTACTTGAGTGCTTTATTTTTGGCACGCTATGTGTATGAAGTAATTGCAAAGGCACGATCTGTTGGAAAAGGACTCCTTGTTAAGACTCATTTTCTTTCACGCTGCGTAATTAAAAAACTGAAATTAAACCATGATGAGGTATCCACTTACCGAAAAAAACTTAAGTTTTCACTTTTCTTCTGGATTTCACCATTGGAAATTACTAAAGAGATCATGTCCATTCACTCTATATAAAGCGCTCTAACGTTCTCCTTGATTATTCAGGCGCTATCCACAAACCAAAATAATAAAAAAAACTGTACTTGTGTTAAGTTCTTCCTGCTCTCTTCACTCTCTGAGACTCTAACCTCGCTCGTTCCCTTTCTATTCCAGCTTCTACCATGTTTTCAATAGTACACTTCCCTGGATTTGCTCAATATTTCCCATCACGCTTTCAGATTCCAATATAAAGAGCTCTTAAGCTCCTTTTCCTCAACAGATGCATGTTTTACTCCATTTTGGGGGGATCTCTGGTTTTCATCTCACCACCTACCTGCCTTACCACGTTTGTCTTTTTGCTCTCAGAAAAATGCTTACGTTGTAAAAAGCGTAGTGAATGCAGGTTTTCGATGACATGTGCTGTGTACTTTTTCCAAATGGGACTTCCTGCGCCAGATGACACGGAACTGGCATCTTTTGGCATGATTGCCCCAGTCTTTTTGCTTTTGGCCTCCTATTTTTAACTGTGGCCTGAGCTTCGTCTTCGCTGGTTTTAGGACTCTGGGCACTTTACCACTGCTGACCTGAGCTAAAGTGCATGGGGTCTGTGACTAAAATGTAATGGCATTTGGTTTTCCATGATTTGTGAATTTGATTTACTAGTACACCCCTAGTACAGTGCACTACGTGTGCCCAGGGCCCGTAACTAAAATGCTACTGGTGAGCCACAGCACGGATTGTGCCACCCACCTGAGTAACGCTTCAACCACGTCTCAGGCTTACCACTGCATCACCTGTGTGGACTAGCTTAGGCTGTCCAGCGACCTGGCAGGTCCACCTACATGTCAGGCCCCACACCTTCTCTTTTATTACATGTAAGGCACCTCTAAGGTAGACGTTATGGAGCCCCATGGGCAAGGTGCAGTGTTTTTAAAAAGTAGGACTTGTACACATGAATTTTACATGTCCTGGTAGTGAACAACTGCTAAATTCGTTTTCAATACAGCAAGACCTATCCCTCCCAGAGGTTAGCATTGGAGCTACCTTGCAGCATCTTACAACTGTATCTGCCAATTGGGAGCAGAAAGAAAATTGGAATTTCATGTCTCTTGACTCACAATTTAAAAGCCCATCTTTTAGTGAAGTTGGTTTTTAAATTGCAGGTCTGAAAATGCCACTTTCAGAAAGTTGGCATTTTCTTACTTAAACATTCGGTGCCTCTTCCTGTGTGTAGAATACGTGTCTGGGTTGGTTGACAGCAGAGCTTTGTGAATTCACTCTAGACAGTTACATACTGGGAGCTGAGATGTGCCCTGGATATACTGATGGTCCACCATCAGGGTGATTAGCCTTCCTGACCTAGAGTGGAGGGAGGATCTGACACTTGCACCTGTATATTACTATGCCTATCCTCACACATTGAAGTTTCTACCCCATGTAGTGTGTCTGGCGTCAGGGCAAGGAAGGGCAGGGTCTTGTGCACTACAAAGACCTTTCTTTGAAGTCTCCCTACTTCAAAGGCCAAAATGGGTATAAGTACTGGACCTCTGACACCATATTTATTATTTATTTGTTTATTTTATTTATTGAATTTGTAGGGCTCAACTGCTACCCAAAAAGGGTTTCCTGGCACCTGGACGAAGAAGGGTACAGAGGAATAATGATGAAGGACGTTACTGGTTAAACAACCAGGTCTTTAACCCCTCCCATGCTCGTGACGGAACCGTTCCGTCACGAGCCTCGGGTGGGCTGTGCTGGTGACGGAACGGTTCCGTCACGGCCCGCTCACCGCGCCTGCGCGGTGCGAATTCCGCGCCTGCGCTGGGCGTTCTAAAGAGCGGGTTCCGTCACAAGCACAGCTCACCCGAGGCTCGTGACGGAGCGGTTCCGTCATGAGCACGGGAGCGCCGCGCAGCCCCGCCTCCTCCTTAGCGCTGCGGCGGAATAGCCGCCATAGCGAAGGGGTTAAGGATTAGCGGCAACTGGTGTAAAGGGTTTCTTTGCGAATAGCGATCGGGCGAGTGTTTCAGAGCATTGGGCCAAGATAAGAAAAAGACCTGCCACCCATCCTAGCAAGATTGAACCTGGGGACCGTACATTTTGCAAGAGTCGCGGAGCGAAGATGGCGTGTATGGATATATGGATGAGCAAGAGAGTGCAAATATTGCATATATAAATAGGGTATATACACAGAACACTTCTGGACGGAGGAAATTCTGCCATGTGGAAGAGCTGTTGTGCTGCCAGGAGGGACGTCACTTTGCAGCTTGGTTTGCTGAGTTGGCCTGCTGCTTTTGTCCTGGAAGTGAGGGGACTGGACTTTGCTCTCTACATCCTTCTTTCTAAGGTTCGCCACAGGCTTGAGTCAAGCTTGCCTTCTGATTGAAGTCTCAGGGCTAACAAAGACTTCATCCGTAGCACCTGGGCTTCTCTGCTTGGAGTCCTACTTGCCAAGTGGTGCCTAATCCAGTTCCTGGGAGCTCATAAGTGAGTTCCGTTCTACAAGAAGAAACAGATGCCAAGCAACTTCGGAATCGGCACCTGTCTGTAACTTTGATGCTTGGCCACTGCCTGCACTGAAGCTGTGGTCTCTGCACGATGCAATGACTGCAACTTACAACGTAGGCTCAGACAACACTACGGCGCCTCTGAAGAATCGCCACTGGGGGATTCTTAAGCACCGCGCCACCGACATCTGTGATGCACCGTTCCGACTCCGGCATCACATCTGTGGCCCAGTGGTTTGACCTCAACACTATGCACCCAATGCCTAGTGGCTTGAACTATGGCTTCATTATTGACCACGAACAGCAGTAAGGAACTGTGGGTCATCTCCGCAACCGCTGCATCGACTTCCCTGTGCCCTGCACTTCTCCTGGCACCAGTGATTCCTCTACTCTGCACCACTGGCAGAAACCAATGCCTCACTTGCTTCAGTTAGTCCTCACATCCTTCGTGCAATGCACTGTCCTCAAGTGCAGACATGCCAACGACCTGCATAGCAGTAAGGAACAGATGCCACACTTTCCTCCCGGATGCCTCACCTCTCCTGTGTCTTGTACCATCTTTGATATCCGGCATCTACATCTTGCTGTACCGGGGTCTGTGTGACCCCCGATGCCAGCCCTTACTACCTGAGGCCGGACTGACTTTGTGGGGTAGTCAATGTCAAGCGTGAACAGATAGCCCAGTTGGAGCTGTTGTGTTTATAAAAATCATACTTAATCCAATCTTGGAAAACTTGTTTTCTGTTTTGTGTATCTTGGATTATTTTTGTCGTTTTGGCCATGTTTGACTCTCATAAATATTGGCTATTTTTCTAAACTGGTATGGAGAACTTTTCTGGTGTTTTCACTGTGTTACCGTGCATGTGGGCAAATACTTTACACATTGCCTCTGGGGATAAGCCTGACTGCTCTTCCCAAGCTGCCAAGGAGGTGAGCGCGGGTTATTCTTAGTGTGTACCCTTCTTACCCTGACTATAGTGAGGGTCCCTACTTGAAGGGGGCGTGAAACCCTGCCAACTAGAGACCCCATCTCTAACAGTGGGTCTCTTGTATGAGACATAAGAACTAGAATGCTAACCGTGTCAATTTCTGCATGAGGTGCCAGAGGAGAAACTCAAAGACAGAATTTCCTGTATGGTTTCCATGAAAATCAATCAATACCACACATGTGTTTACCTCAAAGGTATTAAGCATGTTGTAATACCATGGAGGGCCTTACCATGCAACTGCATTGAGTGCTATTTATTGAAAAATATATATTTATCCAAGGAGACGTCGGGACACAGACCCAGAATTCGTGTGGGATTATTTTATTTTTTCACAAATCCACCATGCCGTGCTTCAGTCAAGCCTGGTCTTGATCACATATATATAGATATAGACATATTTTGTTTTCTTACCTTCCCTTTTACATTTACCCTTATGCTTCCCCACCTCTAAACCTTAAAAAGCTCTTAAAACCCATACTACCCCGTGCCCTTACCTGCCCCTCAACCCTAGATACCCCTTACTATACCTCTACCACTACCCACCCCTGAACCCTAATAAAACCTTAAAACCCATACTGTTCTCTATCCCTGAACCCAATAAAACTCTTGCTAACCCATGCCCTTGCACCTACCAGAACGCTAAAAACTCTTTATTAACATGTACCCCTGTACCCGATCCTAAATTTGTAAAAAGATAAGTGCCGGACCCAAACTGTTGTTCAGAGACCCATGGCTGGTGCATTTGAATAAAGGTGGGCCAAATATCTCATGCCCTTTTAAATCAACACCAGACACTCCCTGCCCCTTTATCACACTCTTGTAAGTTCTTCTTTGTCCTTGCTTTCTCAGTTTGATACTTTTTTCTGTCTTTCTCTTCCTACCTCTTTCCTTCTTGTGTGTTTTTTTTCTCTTGTTCTGGGTTGAAGTATAAGGAGGAAAAATAAGCGACACTCCCAAAAAATGAGTGCTTGAGCGCTTTCCTACCCTGTACCACTACTGTCCCTGAACTCCAAAAAACACCTGTTACTACTCCTTACCCTAGCCCATCCCTGACTTCTGAAAGCCCTGCACACCCCATAAGCCTAAAAAGCCCTTTAAAAATGTTACCACCCTGAATGCTTACACTTTCCAAAGCACTTAAATCCCTTCTTTTTTAAATGACATAAACATTAAGGGGTCGATTACCATCTCGGTTGGAAAGCTACGACCTTAGGTCGGAGGCTTTCTGACCAAGATCGCCGGTTTCACTTCCGACTGCCTAATTACAATTCAGTTAGTTGGAAGTGAATCCAGCTGGTCATTCCGATTGGATTCCGATGGACTCAATGAGTCTGTTGGCCAGTCGGAACTGGCATGTAATCCATGTGGAGAACGTTTTACGCCGTGGGGTTTACAATGCTCGGTTTCTGGCAGGTTTTCCATGCCTAGCTTTCCGACATGGAAAGCCTGTCAGAAGGTGAGTTTGTGAGCCCCTAGCAGGGCCACCTTCTGTTTGCGGCTTCCAGTTGGGGCCCAAGGGGGCACCTATGGTGCACCCTTGTTGATCCCTGCACCATGTGGCAGGCACCCTGAGGTGCCTGCCAAGTGATGCAGGGATGAACACAACCTCCCATTTTCCTGTGGGAGCATGTGCTATGGCCGGTTCACAGCTGCAGCACATGTTCCCATAGGGAAATGTGAGTATGCGACCGCACCATGTGCAGTCGCATCGTAATTAGGTGGTTGGGACCGCCGACCAGGGGTCAGCCGGACCTGTATCCACGACGGTGTAAGACGACATCATAATAAGCCTCTATGTAGTTAAATGAAATACTTACTTGCATAGTAAAGTATCATGTGATAAAGTACAATTAAGGCATGCATGGTAGTATCTTACGGAAATAAGAACGCAGGGCCAAAACTGTATACCAGTTTACACAGTAGGAAATCTGAACACGTGACTTCTCATGGGAGAACTGAAAGAAAACAATTCAAAAGAGACAGCACCTGCCTGAACTCTACTTTAGATCAAATTTAGAAAATAATTTATGGTGACCATGTATACAAAGTTCACACTTAACAAATGTACCACTTACAACTAAACTTCAAAAATGAGTAAGTAGTTAACGTGGCTACACCAGAACCTAATTTGTGATGTTGGGGTGGGGGCTCGTCAGTCATTTTTGGGAACTTGCACATTATTGTTCATTGTCAGACTTTGACACAGAGCGAAAGAGAAAGACCGAAAAGTCAGGAAGAAAACAATAGGAAAACAGTGGAAAGGGCGAATGGGTGGATGAAAATCAAAACAGCATGAATGATATAACGAGAAGTGTAGGGCGATGGAAAAAAGGGCCAGTGCTCAGTGCGGGCTGGTAGCTGCAGGCGGGGCTCACCAATGTTAACTTTTGGGGACTGGACTTATTTTTGTATCATCAGGTAGAAAAGGAAGAAAGAATGAGGAAGAGAAATATAGGGGAACTGTAACAAAGGGAGAAAGAAAGAATGAAAATGAGTGTGCAAGAGTGAGATAGAGAAGCATCATTCGTAGTGTGGTTGAAGAAGGAGGTGTGAGGTGGAATTAAGACTGGGCAGACTTGGTATTCATCAACTCTGGTGGAGGCATTCTTGACAAAAACTTTGTGCCCCGAACGTATTCTTTTACAAGTAAAGCACTGGAAAGAGGCATGAGGTGGAATCAAATCTAGGCTGCGTAGGTAGTTGGTAAAACAGCATGTGCCAGCAGTGGGATCCTAAGAACAACTTTGGTCCCTGCATTTATTTTATTTTATTACCAAATTAAGCACTGATACAGGCTACAAAATGAATTATTTGTGGAAGGAAATAACCACTAAAATTATTGCTAAACTTAAGAATATCCAACTCACTCAATTCATTTGCGAAAATAATATACTGGACCACGCTCAGTTTGGTTTTCGCCAAGAACATAGCGCGGAAACTGCACTCATTAAAGCTACAGAGGCGATCAAAGCTGTGATGGATGGAGGAGGTGCGGCTGCACTAATACTCCTTAACCTGTCAGCCACTTTCGATACCATTGATCATTCTCTCTTGCAACAGCAGCTGGGGAGTCTGGGGGTCAGGGGCACTGCACTGGCCCTACTGTCCTTCTTTCTCAATGATAGGAAGTTAACAGTATCGATTGATGGGTACCACTCTGAGCCTTATACCCTCCCATGCAGAGTGCCACAGGGGTCCTCTCTGAGCCCGTTGTTTAACATATATGTATCCGAACTGGCCCCGTTGGTCCAGGACTTTGGGTTCAATCCTACATCTTACGCTGATGACACCCAGATTGTGGTGGTGGCATACAAAAATCAGGCCCCCCCCTACTCAGCTATTTGAGAATTGTATGTGTGCCATTAATCATCGGATGAGCACACACTGTCTTAAACCTTACTCTGACAAAACAGAGATTCTGATCTTTGGCAACATGCAACCAAACTGGGGCAATCTGTGATGGCCGGCAGTGATGGGAGATCCACCAAAACCTGCGGTTAAAGCTAAGAACCTGGGTGTGTGCTGTGATAAAAAACTTTCTTTCACCCAACACACAAATGCAGCTGTTTCCTCTGCCCACTTTCTTATTGAGAAAGTTAGGAAGATCCTTCCTTACATTCCTGTGTACACCAGAAAAACTGTAGTTACATCTTTGATTCAGTCTAAGCTGGACTATTGTAACAGGCTGTACAAAACTCAGCGGCGCAGTTACTGTCTAATACCCCCAGGTACAAATCTGTTACCAAAGAGATTTGCAGCCTGCATTGGCTACACGTGACACAACAAATAAAATTCAAGGCGCTGTGCCTGGCATATAAATCACTGCACCACACAGGTCCTGTCTTTCTGCAGGACCTTCTTATCTGGTATGAACCAACCAGACATCTTCCCTCTTCAGGAGCTAAACTCCTGACAGTGCCCAGAATCCAAACAGCACTTTGGGAGGGGGCGGGGGTGAGGGGAAACAGCTTTTGCTTCTTCACCTCTAAACTCTGGAACTCTCTTCCGAGTAAGCTCAGAAGTGCGAGTTCCCTCTTCTCCTTCAGGAAGGGACTAAAAACCTGGCTGTTCCAGAACTAGACACCCTCCCAGGCTCACTGTTGTCCTCAGCGCCAAGACACCCCCGGGTATACTTGCGCTTTATAAATCACAGTAACATTAAGATTAACATGAACACTAGGTGTTAGGTGTTGTACCTAACAGGTAAGTGAACTCCAGGCAACCTTTAAAAGAGCTCAATTTCAAAAGGTTCTACAAGCTGCTGTAGTCATTGGAAGGATAAAACCTTCTTTGTGAAATCCTTTGATCACAGATTTCACAAGTGTCCACTTTTCCATTTTGTCAGCTTGAATTCATATGAGTTACTAAATGCATTTTATGTGGATGCTATATTCATGACTGACTGTTTATATAGCTCTAACAGCCCTTCTGGGTCTCTTGCCACTGGTCTTAAAATACAAAAAACAAAATGGTTCTATTTTATTCTTGAATATCGTGAAGTGAGAGGAACAGCCTGATGTCCACTGGCAACAAGTTCCAGGTAGAAATAATCTGTATTGGGGAGGAGCAACCACTTGAATATATGTCCAGAAAACAATGCTTTCTCATTACTAACCAATTTTGAAAAAGGAACACAGGGTATAACTTTAGGGAACAAGTAATCAGGTGCTAAGGGTGTAAGCACTTGAAAGTGAAGCTGTCTTGAAAGTCTACCATCCCGCAAGTAGAATAGGCCATACTGCTTGTAGGTGGAATCATGTGGTAGGGTTTATCATTTACATCATCCATTCTGAACCTAATATATGTGAAAAGGTTTGCCTCTTCTCCTGAATTCAATACTTTCCAAATAAGGGCAGTAATTCCTGTGAGGGCATACAGACTATATCTCCCCACCAAGAAATAATCTCAGGCATCGAGACAAAATGTACAGAATCAACAAATTGGGCTTGTCCGTACTTAAAAAAATAACAACAAAAGAGTGTAACTTGGTTGAAAAATACACAAGTAATGGAGCACAAGAGAGAAACAACACCAATTAGGTTTGTTTAGAAAGCCCTCACTCACCGACCTGGTCGGTGACATGCTTCATCATCGGGCCCCACTGGGTGTGACCGAATGTCACCCCAGTGTGCTTCAACGCCAGATTTTACTGCGGAGCGGGTAATGTGAAGTTGTGAGGGCTAAGTGATAGGTTACGTGATAAGCGTGTCGTGGTGAGTCTCAATTGTATCAAAAATTGATTTAATGACTGATCAACAAAGACATATTAAAAAATGTGTTGGTAAACACGGCCAACTAAATTGAATGGTCTGTTACCAATATCATTACCTGATGGTCAACATGTTTCTGCCAATGTTGGTGTAATTAACCTGGCATTCGTCAGGACCTATGGTGAATAAACCCCAGTGGTATGGACACGCTAAGGCCCACCCTACCAAGGGACGTGAAAGTAAAAAGTCGTCTGTGCAAGTGCAATGAGGAGGGGGCCACACCGAACAAAAAACCGGGATGCACACACCCTGCTTGTCTCTGGATTAGAGAGCCTCAAAAATAAAATGCACTTGGAAGGTGAGAAAATCTCACCACATAGACGGCGGGAGGGGGGTGATGGCGTATTTGGCACATCGCCCTCGACACCAGGCACCCGTGTGTAAACCTGTTCGAACCCTCTGAACCGAGTCTTAGACAGATCACCCATGCCACAGCAACTAGGACCCCTGAGATGTCTCGCCATGGTGAATGAGTCCCTTTAAAGTATACAAAGAGCATGTCCCAGGGACTGGCTGCGCACAGTTGCAAACACATGCACAATATAAAGACTGCACCGTCTCACCTAGCTGCCCAGGATCTAAAAATCTAAGGGCTCCGATCCCAAAGTAGGGAGCTGAAAAACGGACAAAAGAAGAACTGACCTCTAGAGTAAATTCACACCTGAGATTAGAGTAGTTGACCAGTTTTAGGCTATTGAGGTCAAGAAAATTAGGTGAACTGGAATGACTGACACTAGACCTTCTGAATTATCTGACCATGTACTACATTTACATTTGTATGTTGCTTACTGCTAATGTCAACCATGTCTATGAGGCATCCACAATAATTTGGCAGAAGTGTGTTCCATCTTAACATGAAGCTGACACAACCTGATATGTGCTAATGTGTTAAATGGTCAAGAATCAAATTCTCTTCACTAAGCACAAGACATACATCAGCAAAGGACAAATATAGCAACATAAATTAGCTCCCCACTATACCCCAGCCAAGAGTCTACAAACAGCCAACTGAAATCTAATCCACTGATGACTCTTCACATGGCAATCACCCAGAGAGAGATCAATTTCTGGTTTTCAGCCACAACCTCTGGAATGGCCGGAGCCTATACATGAAGGCCTGACCTAAGAGACTTTACTACAGGAGAGGAGAAAATGGGAGAAGAATTATTTCAGCTCCAGAATATCAAGACAGTGTTTCATGTCAGATTTGATTAGAATAACCTTCAATGTTACCAGAAACCACACTGGTAAGTCCTCGTGCCTAGAAGAGGCCTGAAAGATGACGTGATGGAATTAAGGAATAAAACCAAAATTGACTTTTGACATTGACAGGAGACGGGTTAGAGCAATGGCAAACGTAAATGTATCCCTCAGCCTTGAGTTAGACTCTTCCTCCTCTCTCTGTGGCACTTACTATTTTTCTTTCTTTGGCTGTTTTAGCTGTAAGGCTGCATCTTCTGCGCTGCACAAAATTCCTAAATAAATCCACAAATATATACACAAATGTTTCATCCACCAAATGCATCTCCCCACGTACGCTTGGGTCATTAAAGGTGGATTACTGGCATTCTACCGATATCTGAATGCCCAAAGCTCAGACTGTCCCTGTAATCTGGGTGAAGTTGCTCAATAAAGGGCTTTAAGGTTTTGTAGCAAGCTGGACATGAAAAATTTGCCTTTTATACTTCACTTACAGTGTATTGACCCACATTTGAATGACTTTTCATTTTGTCAATCCTTGGAACACAATTAAATATTCAAACATTTTTAATGTACTATGCCAATTGACTATTTAAAGTCTAACAAGCCAGCCATCATACACCCCTCTTGTAGAACCAAGAAAAGCCCACCCATCTGGAAAGGAGGCCCCAAATCCAGCCCATGAGGGACCAGTAGTCTTGTTGTTGATGAATCTCAGAGGAAAGTTTATGCAGACGTTGGATAGCTTGATAGACTGATGGAGCGTTATCAGGTATGTAAGTGCAGCAGCTGGAGCCGATTAGTTTACATACACCATCACGGTCAGCAAGGATGATGTCAAGTACCATTCGATGTTGTAGTGTCATCAGGCGGTCCACCTGAAGGTCTGCAGTAATGTTGCCCAATGCCCCTGCTGTTTCATTAACGGTTGCCTCCACCACTCGGGTAAGGTGTCGTATGTTGCGGCTGTTGACCATAGGACCCAAGAACGGCAGGAAACCTTTGAAGAAATCCCCCGCCTCCTGTCCTACAGTGTCATCGGCCTCAATTACTCCCCTAGGCATACGATGGTGGAGGTAGAGGTGATTGGTCAAGTGATGTGTCCCAACAGCAGTAAAGCTAGGGGCAAGAAGAAAGGCCAAATAACACACACCTGACCAATTTCCTGGAAGTCAGGTATAAGCAGACTGTCCACAAACAAAATAGGTATTTGGAGAAGCAATTAGGAGTGGTGGTGAGGTATTATTCAGTGTACTGACTATTGCGCAGTCACTAACTCCTACCTCCCGGGTCCCCAGTCCTTTTATGCACACTTGGCCATGCGTGTTGATCACATTGAAAGCCTGCAATTTGGTGCGAACTTTGCGTCTGGACTGAAAGCAGGAGAAGATTATTCTACTTGAGGTGTTGAACACAACCATCTCATTGCTTTAGCAGTCAGCACAAGAGATGTCCAAGATGTCAGATGTCGTAGTAGGGTAGAAAGGATTACTAACATTGCCTGTTCTGTTTCGGGTGAAAGTGTCATAAAAATTGCTAATGATGGAGCTCGTTGTTCCATTGATCGTATATGCATCAGTGACGAGCATCCTCCAAGCCAGACAGGACCCAAAAACAGAAAATGGATAGACGAAATGGGGACAGTGTGTGTCATAGAGTGTGGAATGAGCCCACATACCCAACAGTTTGAGGTATTAATCACAAGCTGATGCTGGTGCAATAATTGTACAAAAGTATTGTTCATGAATTCCAGGCGTCGTGGTAGTTCATGGGGTGACAAGGTGGCAAGGAGATGTTCTGCAGGTCGGTGTCGTAGCCAGAGGAGCTGGGGGAGAAGTCAGTAACAGAAACCATCCCATAACCAGCAGGATGAGGAGAGCAAAAAGTATAACTATTGTGGAAAGGAAGCATTTATCGTTCAGAAGTTTGACATATTTCTTGTGCGCTTCAGACCCTCGGATCACTGCCATTGTGTTCAGCCTGTTGTCACTAGCTGCTGTCTGTGATTGGTGGTTACTTCACTGGATGTGGATACCAAGAGTCCTACGGACTTCCCATTGGTCCAGCATACCAGCACCGGTCTCAGCCGGAGATATCACAGCCCTACGGCCTATTACACACCAGACAGAGTCAAGGGCCATCCCTTTTTCTCGGTCTCAAGTTGTAGAGAGTGGAAGAAGGTATGGCGTGGTCTGGAAAGAGAGCTTCTTGTTCCTTCCTCTGGTCCTGCAGAGGAGGGATGACTGGACCCCTACGATTCGATCAGTTTCGGCTTCCGTAGTGGTGTAATGAAGCTGAGCATCACTGAAAGGTACAAAGGTCGGTACTACTTCTGTGTCGCAAACCTGCAGTCCTTTTTTCACCCATTGGTCATACGGGAGGGGGAGAAGGCACCCTTATACAATGGGTAGCATGTATCCAGTTCTTTCTCCCTTCGACTTTTACAGCAGTGCGGGTGGCCAGAAGAACCTGTCGGGTGTGCGACCAGCGGGGCTCCAGACACTTGGTACGCTGAAAATTTCGGATCACCACCCAGTCACCTGTTTGAATGGTGTGATCTGGGCCTTCGCTCTTGTCAGGGATAGCAGCGTGTACCTGATGATAAAGAGAACAAAAAGAATCAGTTAACTGGTACAGGTAGTCAGTCAATACCGGGAACTCAACATCAGACAATTTCTTTGGCCTTGGTACACCCCATACCTTAGCTGGTCTACTGAATACCAATTGGTAGTCAAGTCAAGTCAAGTCAGAGAATTTATATAGCGCACTACATACCCAGAGGGTCTCAAGGCGCTTAGAAAGGGGAGGAGGATTATTTGTCAAATATCCACGTTTTAAGTTGCTTTCTGAATGCTAGGTGGTTCTGGGTAAGGCGAAGGTAAGCGGGGAGTGAGTTCCATGTTTTAGCAGCCAGGTAAGAGAAGGATCTGCCTCCCATGGTGGTCTTGTTGATGCGAGGTACAGTGGCGAGGGCTTGGCTGGAAGAACGTAGTTGGCGGGAGGGGGTGTAGAAGGACAGTCGTGAGTTGAGGCATTCTGGTCCGATGTCGTAGAGTGATTTGTGTGCGTGGGTTAGCAGTCGGAAAGTGATCCTCTTATTGACGGGTAGCCAGTGGAGGTCTTTAAGGTGCCCAGAGATGTGTTCGTTGCGTGGGATGTCTAATATGATCCTGGCTGAGGCGTTTTGGATTCGTTGGAGTTTCTTCTGGAGTTTAGCGGTAGTGCCTGCGTAGAGGGTGTTTCCGTAGTCCAGTCGGCTTGTGACCAGAGCATGGGTGACTGTTTTCCTTGTTTCGGTGGGGATCCAGCAAAATGTTTTTCTGAGCATGCGAAGAATGTTGAAGCAGGAAGAGGATACGGTGCTGACTTGTCTGTTCATTGAGAGTGAAGAATCTAGGATGACGCCTAGGTTCCGTGCGTGGTCTGTCAGGATGGGTGCTTTTCCGAGGGCTTCCGGCCACCAGGAGTCGTCCCATGCAGAGGGGGATGTACCTAAAATGAGGACTTCTGTTTTGTCTGAGTTCAGTTTCAGACGACTTTGTTTCATCCATTCGGCAACTTCTTTCATTCCTTCGTGTAGGTTAGTTTTGGCGGTGCTGGGGTCATTGGTGAGAGAAAGGATTAGTTGAGTGTCATCCGCGTAAGAGATGATGTTGAGGTTGTGTTGGCGGGCGATGGCCGCGAGGGGGCTCATGTATACGTTGAAGAGGGTGGGGCTGAGTGAGGATCCTTGTGGTACGCCACAGATGACTTCAGTGGCCTCGGACTTGAATGGTGGGAGGCGGACTCTCTGTGTTCTTCCGGTGAGGAACGAGGTGATCCATTCAAGTGCTTTTCCTTGGATTCCGATGTTATTGAGGCGTTGTAAAAGGGTGCTGTGGCAGACTGTGTCGAATGCTGCAGAGAGGTCGAGGAGGATGAGGGCGACTGTGTCTCCATTGTCCAGTAGAGTTCGAATGTCGTCTGTTGCTGCGATGAGGGCGGTCTCAGTGCTGTGTTTTGCTCGGAAGCCAGATTGTGAGGAGTCGAGGGATTTGTTGGCTTCGAGGAAGGCGGCGAGCTGGTTGTTGACAGCTTTCTCGATGACTTTGGCCGGGAATGGAAGGAGCGAGATGGGGCGGTAATTTTTGAGTTCGGTGGGGTCCGCTGTGGGTTTTTTTCAGAAGGGCGGTGAGTTCCGCGTGTTTCCAGTCTTCCGGGAAGGTGGCGGAGTTGAAGGAGCAGTTGATGACGTCTCGGAGGTGCGGTGCTATGATGGAGTCTGCTTTGTTGAAGATGTGGTGAGGACATGGGTCTGTGGGGGATCCTGAGTGGATGGAATTCATCAGGCGGATTGTGTCCTCAGTGGAGATTGGGTTCCAGTCGTTAAGGGTGTTCAAGGGGGGAGAATGTTCAGCAAATGGTAGGGTGGGTTGGTTTCCGGGTTGGTTGTCGAAGCTGTTGTGGATGTCTGCAATCTTGTTGTGGAAGAATGAGGCTAGGGAGTCGCAGAGGGCTTGAGAGGGGGTGATGTCGTTGGAGTTGGCCGAGGGATTGGAAAATTCCTTGACGATGTTGAAAAGTTCCTTGCTGTTGTGGGCGTTGTTGTCAAGTCGATCCTTGAATGCTGTTTTCTTGGCCTTTCGGATTAGTTGGTGGTGAGTGCGGGTGGCATTTTTGAAGGCGTCCTTGGTGCTAGTGGTTGGGTCTTTTTTCCAGGCCTTTTCAAGGGAGCGGCAGAGTTTCTTGGACTTCTTAAGATCATCGTTGAACCATGAGGCCTTTTTGCTGCCAGGTTTGCTTTGACGTTTTTTCAGTGGTGCTAAGGTGTCGGCGGTGTTGGATATCCATAGGGTGAGGTTGGCGGCGGCTTCGTTTGCGTTAGAAGAGTGGGCTGGGGTGTTTAGAAGGAGCGATGCGGAGATCTGGTCCGTGGTGATTTTGTTCCAGTTTCTTTGCAGAGTTGGTTGGAGGTGGTTGTTGGGTTTTGGTTTGTTGTAGGTGAAGTGAACGCAGCTGTGGTCAGTCCAGAGGAGATCCGTAGTGTGGCTGAAGGAGACATGATTGCTGGAGGTGAAGATGGGGTCGAGTGTGTGACCTGCGATGTGGGTGGGGGAAGTGACTAGTTGTTTAAGTCCGAGGTTGGCGAGGTTGTCTAAGAGGGTGGCGGTGTTGCGGTCGTTGATCTTTTCAAGGTGAAAGTTGAGGTCTCCCAGAAGGATGTAGTCTTTGGAGGGGAGCGCGTGTGGGGTGATGAAGTCCGTGATGTCTTCACTGAATTTTGCGCGGGGTCCTGGTGGTCTGTAGAGGAGGGTGCCTCTGAGTGTGGTCTTGGGGTCGATGTGGATTTGGAAGTGAAGGTGTTCGGAGTTGGCGAGGTTGGCGTCAGAGCTGGTTGAGATGCGGATTGATTTCTTATGGACGATAGCGATTCCTCCTCCTGTGTGGTCGGTGCGGTCCTTGCGTGTGATCTTATAGTCTTCAGGGATGGCAATGGTGATGTCTGGGGCGGAGGAAGCGTTCATCCAAGTTTCTGTTAGGAAGGCGACGTCTGGAGAGATGGTGTCTAGTAGATTCCATAGGTCAATGGCGTGTCTGTGGACCGATCGAGTGTTGAGAAGGATGCACTGTAGGTGGTTGGGGTCGGGAATCTGTGTTGTGGTCGTAGCGGAGATGTTGTCTGTGCCGATGAATTTGCAGGAGTAGCAAGAGAAAGGTCCATGGGTGTGTCCAGGGGCGGCTTGGACGCAGTTGGGGGCGCGACCGGGGTTAAGGGCTAGGAGGGTGGCGACATCGTAGGTAATGCGGGGGGCTGGGAGGGACGGGGGCCAGGGGGTATGGCGCTGGGCGCGGTCCAGGCACGGACGGGCGTAGACGGGCTTACCTTTGGCGCACCTTCGGCGCGGATTGGGCGCGGTCGCTGCGCGTGAACGCTGCATGCGGGAACAACTGTCATATATGGATAGTGGAGGGGGAGGGGTGAGGGCGTCTCAGCTGGGGGGCGGGGCGGGCACACGAGGCCGACGAGGACAACAACAAACAAAATGGAGGCGGAGGGGGGAACAGAGCGGAGCGCTGGAGGCCAATGCGCAAATTACGATTAAACAGCAGAATTGATTACAACACAGCGTTAATGAGTCTAAACTGTAACTGGGCACAAGCAGGCAAGATAAAATGCAGCTTTCCAGGCAATGAGCGGAGCGCTGGAGGCTAATGCGCAAATCACGTTAGACACAGCACAATCAGGTAAAATACAGCGTAAAAGAGTTTAAGCGGTAGCTAGGCGCAGGCAGGCAAGGTGAAATGCAGCTTTTAAGGCAATGCAGCGCTACGATACCAGGTCTTAGCAGGGACACTGGGAGCGACCACTCGGCTCGTGGGAGAGGTAGTCGTCCTTACTAACAAGATAGCAAGGGGTAGGGCATCTACCCAGGTAGCGCCTGTTTCCGCCACTATATTGGCCAATTTTAATTTAAGTACCCCATTGTATTTCTCCACCAATCCGGCTGACTGGGGGTGATTAGCAGCATGAAACTTTTGTCTGACACCAAGCCCGGAAAACACAAACTGGACCACATTGGCTTTAAAATGTTGGCCATTGCCACTCCAAATCAAACGGGGCAACCCAAATCGGGGAAAGTATTCTTTCAACAAAACTTTGACCATTGTAATAGCTGTGCAATCCTTGGTGGGGTAGGCCTCCACCCATCTGCTGAAGGCACAGACCACTACAAGGACATATTTCAAATTCCCAATCAATCAGTGACATTTGTAAAGCGCGCTACATACCCGTAGGGTCTCAAGGCGCTGGGGGGGCGGGGGGGGTGCCGCTACTGCTCGAACAGCCAGGTCTTCAGCTTCTTCCTGAAGGAGAGGTGGTCTTGGGTCAGGCGCAGGTCGGTCGGGAGGGAGTTCCAGGTCTTGGCGGCCAGGTAGGAGAAGGACCTTCCTCCTGTAGTCGCTCTTCGGAAGCGGGGGACGGCGGCGAGGGCGTGGTTGGCTGATCGGAGGTGGCGTTTGGGAGCGTAGAAGTTGACTCGGCTGTTGAGGTAGCTCGGGCCTTGGTCGTGTAGGGCTTTGTGTGCGTGGGTGAGGAGGCGGAAGGTGACTCTCTTGCTGACGGGGAGCCAGTGGAGGTCTCTCAGATGTCCGGAGATGTGGCTGGCTCGTGGGATGTCGAGGATGAGTCTGGCTGAGGCGTTTTGGATCCGCTGGAGTCTCTTCTGGAGCTTGGCGGTGGTGCCGGCGTAGAGGGCGTTGCCGTAGTCCAGTCGGCTGGTGACGAGGGCCTGGGTGACGGTCTTCCTGGTCTCTGTGGGGATCCACCAGAAGATCTTCCGTAGCATGCGTAGGATGTTGAAGCACGACGAGGAGACGGCGTTGACTTGCCTGGTCATGGAGAGGGAGGAGTCCAGGATGAAGCCCAGGTTGCGTGCATGGTCTGTCGGTTTGGGTGCGGTGCCCAGGGCGGGAGGCCACCAGGAGTCGTCCCAGGCGGAGGGTGAGGATCCCAGGATGAGGACTTCCGTCTTGTCCGAGTTCAGCTTCAGGCGGCTGGTCGTCATCCACTCGGCTACCTCTTTCATCCCTTCGTGTAGGTTGGCTCTGGCGGCGGCGGGGTCGTTGGTCAGGTAGAGGATCAGCTGGGTGTCGTCGGCGTAGGAGATTATGCTGAGGTTGTGTTTGCGTACGATGGCCGCGAGGGGGCTCATGTAGACGTTGAAGAGGGTGGGGCTCAGAGAAGATCCTTGGGGGACGCCGCAGATGACTTCGGAGGCCTCTGACTTGTATGGTGGTAGGCGGACTCTCTGTGTTCTTCCGCCGAGGAAGGAGATGATCCATTCCAGCGCCTTGTCCTGGATTCCGACGTTGCTGAGGCGCCGTACCAGGGTGCGGTGGCAGACCGTGTCGAAAGCCGCGGAGAGGTCTAGGAGGATGAGGGCCGCTGTTTCTCCATTGTCCATCAGGGCCCGGATGTCATCGGTGGCGGCGATGAGGGCGGTCTCGGTGCTGTGATTGGCTCGGAAGCCGGACTGTGAGGGGTCGAGGGATCCGTTCGTCTCGAGGAAGGCGGCCATCTGCTTGTTGACGGTCTTCTCGATGACTTTGGCTGGAAACGGGAGAAGCGAGATGGGGCGGTAATTCTTGAGGTCGGTGGGGTCCGCTGTTGGTTTCTTGAGTAGAGCGCTGAGTTCGGCGTGCTTCCAGCTCTTCGGGAAGGTGGCGGTGTTGAAGGATGTGTTGATGATGTCTCGCAGGTGGGGTGCGATGACAGCGTCGGCCTTGTTGAAGACGTGGTGAGGGCAGGGGTCGGTCGGTGATCCGGAGTGGATGGAGTTCATTGTGCGGATGGTGTCTTCGGTGCTGATCGGGGTCCAGGCGTGGAGGGTGGTGGTGGGGGGTGGTTGTTCGGTCATGGTGTGCGTTGGTTGGTTGTCGAAGCTGCTGTGTATGTCTGTGATCTTGTTGTGGAAGTATGAGGCGAGGGAGTTGCAGAGGTCTTGCGATGGGGTGATGTCGTTGTTTCCTGCGCTGGGGTTGGACAGCTCTTTCACGATGTTGAAGAGTTCCTTGCAGTTGTGTGCGTTGTTGTCCAACCGGTCCTTGAATGCTGTTTTCTTGGCGGCGCGGATCAGCTGGTGGTGCTTCCGGGTGGCAAGCTTGAGGGAGGTCCTGTTGTCCGGTGTCGGTTCCCTTTTCCAGACTTTCTCGAGGGCTCAGCAGTTCTTCTTGGAGCTCTTGAGTTCGTCGTTGAACCATGGGGCCTTCTTGCTGCCGGGTCTGCTGGGCGGGGTCCTCAGTGGGGCGAGTTCGTCTGCGCAGTTGCTGATCCACTTCGTGAGGTTGTCAGCGGCCTGGCTGGGGTTCGCTGAGCTGGCAGGAGGGTGCTGGCTCAGGGAGGTGGCGAGCTGGTCTGCTGTGATCTTGTTCCAGCCTCTGCGGGCGGCCTGTTGCTGGTGATGGTGGGTCGTCGTTCTCTTGAAGGTGAAGTGGACGCAGCTGTGGTCCGTCCATTGAAGCTCTGTGGCGTGGCTGAAGTCGATGTCTGTGCTGGATGAGAAGACGGCGTCGAGTGTGTGTCCGGCAAGGTGGGTGGGGGTGGACACCAGTTGCTTGAGTCCCAGGTTGGCGAGGTTGTCGAGCAGGGTGGTGGTGTTGTGGTCGTTGTTGTTCTCCAGGTGGAAGTTGAGGTCTCCCAGGAGGATGTAGTCAGCGGAGGGGAGGGCAAGCGGGCTGACGAAGTCGGCGATGTCCTCGCTGAATTGTGTGCGTGGTCCCGGGGGTCGGTAGATCAGGGTGCCTCTGAGGGTGGTGTTCGGGTTGGTGTGGATCTGGAAATGCAGGTGTTCGGCGCTGGTCAGGGTGTTGTCGGTGCTGGTCGTGAGACGGATGGTGTTCTTGTGGATGATGGCGATGCCTCCTCCCATCTGGTTGGCGTTGCGGTCCCTCCGGACGATCTTGTAGCCCTCTGGGATAGCGATGGCGATGTCGGGAGCTGACGAGGCGTTCATCCAGGTCTCCGTGAGGAAGGCAACGTCAGGGGCTGTGGCGTCCAGGAGGTTCCAGAGTTCGATGGCGTGTCTGTGGACGGAGCGGGTGTTGAGCAGGATGCACTTGAGGTGGGTACTGCTGGTGTTCGGCTTGGTGGGTGCGGGGCAGGATCGGATGCATGAGAACTTGCAGGCGTGGCAGCTGAAAGGTCCGTTGGTACGTCTAGGAGTGGCTTGATGGCATTCTGGGTGTTGGCCGGTGTTGAGAGCGCTGAGGGTGGCGGCTGAGTACGTCAGGCGGGTCGGTCGGGGTCTTCGAGGTCCAGGGGTCCTGGCGCTGGTCGCGATCCGGTCGCGGACGGGCGCAGACGGGCTTACCTTTGGCGCGCCTTCGGCGCACAATCGGCGCGCCCGCTGCGCGTGACCGCTGCGCGTTCGCACGGTCGCCATTTAAGGCGAAGTGCGCGGGTGGGCGGAGCAGCTGGGAGGCGGGAGCGGGGAGGGTTACAGAAGACAAAAGGGGCGGGGACAAGCGGCGGTGGCGGGAAGGGAGGGCGGGGGGCGGCGCAGTAGGCGGACAACAAGGAAGGAGGGCAAACACGGGAAGAAAATGCTAAATCAAACAAACAGGCACAAATTTCCGCAAAAAACAGAGGAAAAAGAGAGTTAAACAAAGTAAAACAAAACAAGCACAAAAAACGGTCAAAAGAAGGGAAAAAACGCTCGCAGCGGCGGCAGCCGGCAAACGAGGCAGCAGCGAATTCCCACACCTGTCCATGTGAATATAATCCATCTGGATGGCCTCAAAAGGAAACATAGGTTGGGAGAAGCTACCAGCGGGGGTAACTGTGATGGAGCAAGGATTCGCACTAAAGGCAACTTGCTCACATTCAAGAACCTCGTTTAACTTGTAATGGTATTAACCAATCCCGTTTGTCATTAATATCGCACCTTTTCAGTACACGCGGGTGTCCCGGAGATGCTTGCCTATGTGTCTATTAATCCTAATGAGGCTTGCATACTACTGAATCGCTGCTTCGCAGAAATCTAGTCTGCGCATGCGTCGGTCATACCCATGTGATGTGACGTACTCGCAGTTCTGGAGGGATTTTTCGCTCATGCGCAGTATTGCTAAAATGTCCGTTTTGTCTTTCACATGCTCTCTGCTTGCTGTTGCCGCTTTGCACATCTGTCTATTTCTGCATAACTCCTAAGCGCTATAGTTATTATGAAGTAAGGGGTATAGTGTAGCTTAACATGGTGTACAGTGTATTCATTTTTTCTGTGTTTCTAATTTGTTTTCGCTTACTTTTCATGTACAGCGTATCTGTGGGCCTGGGAGTGGGGAGTCGCTCCATCTTTGAAAACCCCTTGCACCCCGTCATGTGATGAGGGACAATTCAAATTGCGCAGAAGCAAAACCCCGCCAGCTGGCTGCCGAAGCTGAGAGGCTCATGAGAACCTGAACTGAGACCCAGCGAGAGGAGCTGAGCTGCACCTGAACTTGAAACAATTTGTTACTTTACTGTGTGTCCTATTGTACTCTTTGCTGTCTATGGCATGGGAACTGGAATGTAAGGGGTGGGTACTGAAATATAAATATTAATTATGGGAACCCAGAATTTTAGGTAGTGACAATGACCTAACCACCTCTCCTGACCAAGCATAAGTTGGGGACCCTGTCACTTGCAACATTTGTGGGTGGCCCGTAAAGGGTATAACTAGCCTAGTTTTAGCTAGAGAAATTGTCTGACTTGTCCGAGTAGCTGACCTGTCACCGACCCTACGAACTCTATAGGTGATTGATACAGAGGGCTGCGGAGCACTCTGTCCGAAATTTCCACAAACTCCAAGGGGTGGAAATAGTCTTAAGTGCTGGCGAAGCACTTTGCTGGGAGACTCGAGAACCCAATCGGGGTTACTGGCGGATTCCGTGCAGAGAGGGAGTAGCGCAGGCGTTGCATCCGAAGCTGCAGGTGTTGGTCGTGCCCTTTGGTGAGCCCAGTCCTGACCCAAATCCTGAGGGGTATCCTGTCCTGATTGTCTGTGAGCTGTACCTGCTCGCCTACTGGCATCCTAAGTCCTTGAGGGTCCTTGTCCTCGCCTTTCCCAAATCTGACCCGTGGCCAGGGTTAGTCCTCAGTCCTGTCCTAGGTAAATATATTGTGGGTGTCCGTCTATCTATTCTCCTTCCTTCTTCTCTTTTTAATAAAGTATCCTTGCCCATGATACTCTCTCTGTCATCTCAATTGCCGTATATGCAAATTGTTTATTAGATGTGTTCCATTTTTCCCCTACCTATAGGATTTTATTGAAACTGTTTACTTAATTAGTATGATCTAATTTTACTTACGTTTAAGATCTAGGTTTAGTTTAGCAGGTAGGCTAAGAATACGGTTTGGAATCACGTGTAAGACTTTAGCACTCCTCGGACTAATGTGTTTTAACTCACCTACCCTAGTAAAAGCCTGAATCTGGATAGCATGTTCCTTGTTACCCTTACCCCGTAGTTTTCCACCCGCACTCAATGGTGCTTGGTCCATAGCTACATTATAGTTGTAATCCTGATTATTGATATTTTGATCTGTATAAGTCTTATACTCTTGTCACTCTGAATTTTAATTGCTATATAAAACTTTTAAAACCCTCCAGGTGTCTGTGGTCAATATAATATTATTGAATGAATAAAGTATTTAGGATTATCTTATCTCATGTCCACTGCTAGCTCCTGATTCATCAGGAAGGTAGGTGCCTGGGGTAAGTCAGGTACCATAGTAACAGTGTTAGAGAAAACACATACAAATTACTGATGGTGGTGTGTAAACTCGCCCGATTCACAAAAATATTGTCATAAACACGTCATGGGCCCAAGTGCGTGAAATCTGGTAAATTTAAGGGTCTGGCGACCTGCGCGCTCTATCAGTATTTTCTGGTAGCAGATAGATGGTTAGGACTAGTTAAGATAGGTAGATAAGATAGTTTCAGATGAACTGTGAAAAATAAAATGTGCTGCTAAAATTTTTATTGCTGCTAAAATAAGGTTGTTATTCTATTCTATTCTATTCTAGGTTTGGTAGAGCGCAACAGCTACCCCAGCAAAGGGGCGTCCCGGCGCTGAGAGACAGAAGCACTTCTTCCTGTACAGGCTGAGAGGTAGTCTATGGGGCAGGGAAGAGGAGGGTCTTAATTGCTTTACGGAAGACCGAGAGAGAGTCTATGGAGCGTACGCTGAGAGGGAGATCGTTCCAAAGTTTGGGACCAAGAACACTGAAGGACCTGCCTCCAGTGCGGCAGCGCTTGGTTCTTGGTACTTTCAAGAGAAGTTGGTTAGAGGAGCGAAGTTATTGCATTTAAATGTTATAAAAGGTTTTGAAATTATATCTCATGAAATGCTGCTATATTATTGCATGTAATTAACAAAATTGTGAGTAAGTGTTCTATGTTGTTTGGAATCCCCGGGGAAATAAAATAGCAGGTGGTGAGTAGAATCCACTTGGCTGTGAGGTCACTGGCTAGGAGGGAGATTAGTGCATGGTTGGGCAGAACTGGAAGCGCTAATTAGGATTTTCCTGAATGAATTATTGAATAAATGATAGCTACTGGTACTTTGTTGAAACTTCGGTTGTGATATCACCTAGTAAGGGTCACGTACGGAAGGAGTAATAGGTTCTTCGGAGCTTGAGTGACAGCAAAGGAGTTCGCTGGTGAAAGTTTGACTTAGTATATATCCCGGAAAGAAGTGGATGAGTCAAAGGAGTAGCAGGTTCTCTAATGCTTGTATGAGAGGATAGGCAGAAGAGATCTATCCATAGTGAATGAATGGTAGACAGAAGTGGCTTACTTGCAGTAAAAGAAAAACTCTTTTTCTTTTTAGAACCCTCAAGCACAGTGGCGAATGTTATACGTTGTTAACTAAACTGAGCACTTGCACTTTAAGAAAAATTCAAAGTTTCCGTTACCTTGTGAAGGAGGGAGTCGGTCGCAAGGCTGCACTGACGTCACTCCGTGCCGCGCTGGTATTTGTTGAGCCAGCGGGTGTGTAGTGAAGCCAGAATTGTAAGGGAAGGGTGAGCGCCGAAGAGTGAGACCGCATCTCACGAAGGGGCCGTGCACCCATTGGTCAAGAGCTTTTTGCAACCTCGGTGCTGATTGGTTGCTGTGAATTGAAAGACGCGCTAGCATTGGAAGCACATAAGTAAACAAAATTAATCAATCTGAGCTTGAAGATAGTTTGGAGAGGTGTATGTGGTATCCTGAATTTTTACCTGATCCGAAAAATCTAGGTTTTCATAAGGAGCAGATGCTAAGAGGTAGACCTTACAATATGTACGGAGGAAAGAGAAAATTGACCAATGCTGAAAAAATTATTTTAAGAAATACAAGCCCATTAGAACTAGGGAGGGTGTGATCATTCCACCACCTAATACTCCCGCATCCTTTATGATGTTTGATAAAGGGTATCATACCTGTGTCTGGTTGGAAAATTGGGTAAAATATACTGAAGATGACGGAGTCCTAGCATTTCCCCTCGATGGTACCTTTAATGGTAGAATCCTGTTTAACTTGAGGACCCGAATGAATGAATTACACCCCCGACCCAGATTAACGCAATATGAAGCTTTAGAGGAATGGGAGATTGAGGCTCTAGAGCGAGACAGACCCCGAATGGATAAGGGAGTGAGCAAATGGTATCCAAAATTGCAGCGGGAAACAAAAGAGCAAAAGATGAAGCAGTGGAGACAGAATATGATGGTTGAGGGACTATTCCCGATGTTTGGGGTAACTGAACAAGTGGGAGGAAAAAAGGCAGAGAAAACTCGACATCTAATGGCCACGGGGGATTCGGAGGATGAATACCTGGAGGATTTGTTAATGAAAAATCCACCTCCTTATGCTGAAGAGTCTGGGCCCCTAAGCTCGAAAAATCCATTTTTCCGACATCCTAGAGGTAGAAGGGCCAGTGAGACAGATGTAACTGGTGCTGGTAGCAAACAAAGTAGTAGTGACGAGTTTTGCAGACCTGGTACAACGATCCCAAATTACCGACCTTTTGGTGAGGACAGACCGAGTTTAACACTCCCTACTGCCCGAGTATATACCCTCCTTTAGTACCCCAAGTACTGCATGACAACTCTACAGAAAGGGTTTTGCATAAACGAGAAAGAGAAGCACTGATTAAACAGCGAAATAAACTAATTCAGACCATAGCTCAGATAAATCCCAGTCCTGAAACCCTGACAATCCCAGTAACTATTGGTCCTGCTATACCTCTTTATGGGGATAGGCAGGCTAGTCCAAGAACTCCAGTCATTACTCCGATTGCAGCACCCCCAACAAAAGACCCGCTCATAGTTGATGATCAGGCAAGTGAATGTGAGTCCGTGATCTCCTTAATGGATTTGCCCATTAGGGAACCGGGAACCAGTGTACCACGAGCAGGAAATCAGGCTAAGGCAAAGGAAGTCATAATTGAAACAACTTCAGGGATTAGAAGTGCCACGGTAGTGACTCCAGACGAACTGGTTAGACGGACCAGAGAAATAGAAAAAGAAACTCCCCAGCCCAAACCTTTAGATATCTACAGACTAAGGATAGAAATGGAAGAGCTAATGTCCGGAAACGTGGGATTAGATAGATTGAATACTCTCAGTGAGGAGGAGTTGCTGTTTATCTGCAAAAGCCTTACCCGGAACACCAGAGTGCTCCACGAGAAATTAATGGACACAGCTGCTGATATGGGAATTGATGTTAGTCGATCCAAAGTCTTACAGAAACCCTATAGAGCCGAATTCTCCGACAAAGATTTGGAGAACATGAATGTGTCAGGGAAGAAGATACAGATAAAAGAATTGCTGAACATACTGCAGAAATGGGGAGATCTAGATAAATGGAAAGCCAGGTGGGCAAAGAAAAAGGAAGATAGTAAGGCCAAACCAAAGACTTCCGAATACGTGTTAAAAGAAGTAGGCCAAGCAGAAAAACTGTATCCCATGAGAGAAGTACCAGGTGGGAAATATGTACATGTCCCGTGGTCCCGACAAGATATTGTGTCTTTTACCAATGACTTCCCAAAATTAAGAGAAAAACCAGTGGAGTGGTATAGGCAGGTTGAGCGATTTGTGAAAGTCCAAAGGTTCTCCTGAAGGACCTGGATGGGTTCTTTGACATTGTAGTTCCTGTAGATTTATGGACTGAGTGCAAGATTGCAATTGATTGGCCCAGTGAAGAATATGAGAGAGACTCCCGAACCGGAGCTCCCTCTCCAGACGTAATGAGAAAGTATGATCAAGTCATACAATACTTAAAAGGAAAAGTGCCAGCAAAGGAAACTGATTGGACCCGAATAGATAGGACTACTCAGGATCATAATGAAACCGTGCACTCCTATTATGAAAGATTACTACAGGTATTCAAAACCTACAGTGGAATCGATAACATTGAAATGAAAGATATGACCCATTTCATTTACGGGTTCGTGTTGGGTTTGAGACCTGAAATATCCCAGTGGATTAGAGATAATAAAATCTGTTGGCAGGGAAAGCCCATAGATGAGGTCCTTAAGTACGCCAAGTACTGTGAGGATGAGATGGAGAACAAGAAGAAAGTCCTGAAGGAGAAAGTCATGTGGGCACAAGTAAAATTGGCTGAACAACAAGAGAAACAGTTAAGTAAATTGAATAATAATACGCAAAACACTAACTCTGGGGGAGGGGGGAAGCCCCGAGTAAAGATGAGTAAAGAAGAGGCTAAGAAAAAGTTCCCCTGTCACGGGTGCAGTCAGATAGGGCACTGGAGAGACGAGTGTCCACATTTGCAGGCTGGTAATGTCCCCATAAATGATTTAAATCCACAGGTGCAGAAAGAGGGGCCACAAAAGAATCAGCAACGGGTAAACCAGCATTCATTGCCTCGAGCTCCTAGACCTAGTTACAAGAATCAGGCTCAGCAGAATGAGGGGGTCGAGGTATGGGAAGGAGGGGATGAGAGAAATACAGCAACTTCACAATTCCTGTTAAATGATACATTCCTCTGTGATGAACAATACTGACGGGGCTAGAGTGGGGAGGAAGAGGAGTGCGTGCTTGGCGCCTCCTTACCGGTACACCAGACTGGGCCATACATTGAAGGAAAGGTTGAAGGAAATTACGTCACCTTTCTGTTGGAAACTGGTGCTACCCGTTCGACTGTGAGAACAGCGGACGTTCCAAACCTACCCCTCTCGGGCTAAGCCATCCAAGTAGGGGGCATATCAAATCAAATAATTAGTACTCCAGTAACTGAACCAATGGAGATCTCTATAGGGAACTTCAAAGAAATTCACAGATTTGTTGTCTGTGATTCCAGTCCCGTGAATCTACTGGGACGTGATTTGTTGTGCAAAATGAACTGTACCATCTTTTGCACACCAAAAGGAGTTGAGATTCAGACCCCAGATGAAGACGGCCTGTACAAGCTAATGTTGCTAAGGCCCGATACAGTAATCAAGACCCTGACAATACAGGACTTACCGGAAGAGCTTCAACAAAAAGTGATACCAGAGGTGTGGTATTTCACTGGGAGAGATGTAGGATTACTGGCAAATGTGGACCCAGTTAAAATAGCCATTAAGACCAATGCTATCTACCCGAAAACCAGACAATATAAAATGAGTGCAGAAGTGAAAGCTGGAGTTGCAATTGAAGTAAACAGGTTGCTAGAGGCAAACATCATACAGGAAGTAATGAGCAGTCCTTGTAACTCTCCCATAATCGGAATTAAAAAGCCTAGCGGAAAGTACAGGGTAGTGCAGGACCTGCGAAAGGTAAACCAAATTGTTGTACCTTGCTGTCCCATTGTGCCAAACCCTGCAGTAATCTTGTACCAGATTCCATGGAATGCGGAATGGTTTACCGTTATTGACTTATGTCACGCATTCTTTTCCATCCCATTGCATCCAGACAGCAAATTTATTTTCTCTTTTCAGTTCAACAGTCATGTCTACGTCTGGAATCGTGTCCCCCAGGGGTACACAGAAAGTCCTTCGATTTTCAATCAGATTTTAAAAAGATGCCTTGAATCCCTGGTCCTGCCAAAGGAGTCTGTTTTGGTCCAGTACATAGATGACCTTCTGGTGGCGTCTAAAAGTCGAAACGACTGTGTCACTGATACCATTGCCTTACTGAACCATCTAGGCAAGGGAGGTCATAAAGTATCACCTGAAAAATTCCAGTTCTGTAAAAACTCAGTGAAATATCTGGGGCACCAGATAGAAAAAGGTATCCGAAGGGTCACTTCAGAGAGAATTAGAATAATTCGAGATATGGAGTTACCTAGAACCCAGAAGGAAGTCAGAATGTTCCTAGGAGTGGTGGGATACTGCAGACAGTGGATTGTGGGATTTGCTGTTCTAGCCAAACCACTGATAAAAATGACCAAGAAAGGAGTAGATGATCCTGTTAGTTGGGATGACGAAAGTATGACCGCCTGGATAAAATTGCGGAAATGTCTATGTTCAGCCCCTGCATTGGGAATGCCCGATTACTCCAAGAACTTTAAATTGTTCTGTGATACGCGAGACAATTGTTCACTCTCAGTCCTAACCCAAGAGCATGGTCTGACCAGACGTCCGGTGGCTTACTTTTCAGCTACTCTGGACCCAGTGGCTGCTGGGTTACCCGGGTGTCTGAAAGCAGTAGCTGCGACGTGTACTAGTCTGGAACAAAGTGAAAACATTGTCATGGGACATCCTGTAACAGTATATGTTCCACATTCTGTTGTGATTCTGTTGACCCGAACCAAGACCCAATATCTCACACCTAGTCGGCTGACTAAATATGAGAGAATTCTTATTGGTGCAGAGAATGTGATAATTTCCCGATGCAATATTTTGAACCCTGCAACCTTCCTACCCATCACCGAAAATGTAGAAGTGGAGGGTGAAATTGAACATAACTGCATTGACTTAACTGAGTTCAGCACCAAACCACGACCTGATATAAAAGAAATAGCCCTACCTGTGGAGGACCTTGTGATGTTTGTGGATGGCTCCTGCTTGAGACATGAGGATGGAGGGTTGAGTGCTGCCTATGCTGTAGTCACACTGGAAACGACCCTAGAAGCATCCTATTTAAGTGAAATAAAATCTGCCCAAGTAGCCGAATTAATTGCATTGGCAAGAGCTTGTAAGCAAGGGAAAAATAAGAGAGTAACCATATACACTGACAGTCAATATGGTTACGGGGTTGTTCATGACTTCGGCCAGTTATGGTTACAAAGAGAATTCATGACTTTCTCAGGTACCCCTATCAGAAATGAAAAAAGTGGTACAAACCCTACTGGAAGCAATCCAGTTGGCCAAAGAATTGGCGGTGGTCAATTGTGCTGCTCACAAGTCTGGCCATGACGATGTGACAGCCGGAAATCGATATGCTGACCAAATTGCCCAATACTGTGCCCGATACAAAATGTCCCTAAAAATTAAATTGTGGGGCGGCGGAAACAGCTGCCAACTTATGGTGTTTGAGAATGTATCTACTTGGAGGGAACTGAAAGAGTTGCAGCAGGCAGCAGTGGAGGAGGAAAAGCAAAGATGGGAGACAGAGGAATGTCAGCCCAGGGACAGGGATGGTGTTATGGTTGATAAAACGGGTGTGCCTGTGTTACCAGACAGCATGGTTGCCCCAATGGCCAGGATGATCTATGGAGACACTCATATTGGGAGGGATGCGATGTGCCGTATGTTCCATGAAGTGTTTTATAACTCAAAGTTCAGAAACATTGCGGAGATGCTTTGCCAGAGGTGTTTGGTGTGTCAGCAGTTTAACCCAGGGAAAAGAACTGTAGTAGACCAAAGTACGATTGGAAAGGCAGAAGGTCCCTTCGTCAGACTGCAGGCAGACTTTATTCAGCTACCCATGTGCAAAGGATATAGGTATGTCTTAGTTATATTTTGCCTATTCTCAAGGTGGGTGGAAGCCTACCCAGCAAAGAAAAATGATGCCATTACTGTAGCCAAATTGTTACTAAGGGAACTAATACCTAGGTATGGATTTCCAGAGACAATTGAAACAGACAGAGGTGGGCATTTTGCCAACGAAATCCTAGCAGAACTCTATAAAGCATTCAAGATTGAGCCAAAACTGCACTGTGCATATCATCCAGAGGCTTCTGGAGTAGTCGAACAGGTGAATGGCACTATAAAATCAAGATTGGCAAAAATGTGTAACTCTACAAGATTGAACTGGATAGAAGCCTTGCCTCTTGTCCTGATGGGATTGAGAAGCATTCCAAACCGAAAGACAGGCCTGAGCCCCCATGAGATACTAATGGGAAGAGTGATGCGACAGGCATGGGTACCAGGACACAAACTGCTAAGTATTTCTGATGATTTGGTACTAGAATACTGCAGGCAGCTGGGTGACCAAGTGCGTTCTATCTCTCACCAGATTGGGGAGGACGCTGTCGAATGGCCTACAACTCAAGCCCATAAACTGAAACCTGGGAATTGGGTTGTGTTAAAGAAACACACCCGGAAGAGTTGCCTTGGACCAAAGTGGGGAAAACCGAGGCAAGTGATCCTTGTGACTACAACTGCGTGAAGTGCGCCGGCGTGCCAAAGTGGATCCATGCCAGCCATACCAAGAAGGTAACCGGAGAAGAAGCGACTGAAGCTGAAGGTGGTGCAGCTGAGGAGACTCCAGACGAGGGTCCAGATCTAGCTGATGTCATACTACCGAGCACCAGTCAAGACGAATGGTTCCCAGCAGACGATCTGATTCTTGATCCAATAAGAACCAGAAAGTATTCCTACCTAGATAGGGAGTGGGATAGTGAGGACGAGACAGGAATAGAAGGAGATCAGGTTGTCAAGAATCACATCAGACCTGATCAGGAAAAAAGTGGAATAGGGACAGGCCAAGTCATCGACACACCTCCAAAGACTCCAGAAACTGAAAAGGGACAGATAGTAATTAGGGCTGAAGTTCATGCGGAAGAAAATCAAGGGTTCGAAGTGCATGAACAGGAACAGATAGAAATAGACGAACGTGTTCAGGAGGCAGAGCCAGAAACCGTTGAAAATCAAAGACAAATCCAAAGTATACCTGAACAAGGCCAGTTTAGAAACCAGGCAGAAGAAACTGAAGAAAGACCTGGGACTAGTCAGACAGGAAGGGAAAACGACACTGCCGAAGCAATAGTGCCACAACAGAACGAAAATAAAAGGGCTCGTGAGGAGGGCCAAACTACAGTGACAGCTAAAAGGCTCAAGAAGAAAAGTGAACCCAGATACATAAAAAGACTGAAACTAAGATTAAAAACAGTAGAAGAAAAGATAGAAGACCGAAAAAGAGCTGCTAGTGAAAGACAGGGAGCAGGAACTCAGCAAAATAGACGCAGTACCAGAAAAAAAAGACAAAATAAAAATTATCGAAGTCCTGAATGGACCTACTTGGTGTTGGAAGAAATTGATGATCCTGAAATAAGCGACAAAAGCGACCAAGATTCGATTGCTGATCTGAGTCCTGAAGAAGAAGACCCAACCTGAAAGTGAAACTGCGTAAGCCTCTTGTGTTGAGAAACAAAGAGGGGTTGGAAAGCCACCTGTGAGCTAAAATGTCTGATTCAAATGTGAATGGAAGACCTAGAGGGAATTGTTGTAAAACTTGCTGTAAAATATGCTTATGTAGTGTAGCAATAGTAATAGTGATATGGATAGGATTAACAGTCTTTATACCTTTTATGATAAGTAAAGATACTAACTTGTACCCTACTAAATCAGTGACGCCAGACACAGAAGTTGTACAAACCAAAGAAACACCACAAAGTGTAGAAAGACGTGAAAATTCAGTTAGCCTGAAACAAACCAGACCTGACTTAGAAGCACCATATGAGGAAGGACTACATTTTCACAGAATCAGAAAAAGAACACATTTGAATGTCTTTGCAAATCTTTTAGTGCATTATGTAGAAGCTATGGAAATAGAAGACTGTTATGTCTGTATGAAGCTACCTACCTCTGTAGCTGAAGGTGTGACCTATCACCATCTACCCCTGACCTATGGAATTTCCTGTAGTATATTAGCAAGCTTATTTTATAGAAGCACTTTACAGTACTACTATTCAAACACTGACGTAATCTTTTCTAAACTTCCTATTCGGGGAAACCTGAACCTTGTACATGTTAGAAGCAAAGTGACTCGTTACATGGGAGAATACTTTCTGACAGTAGGTGACATAGATTTAAATGAAGCACGCAGAGAAAATTTGACTTGTTCATTACATGAACAAGAGAAAATGTTTTTGAAAATGGCAGAAAAGAGAAGGGAGAGTTTCCAAAGGAAGGCAAATGATAAGAGATAGAAAACTCCTAAATGGGCTGAAAACATGAAAAGCACCTCAAATGGCGAAGCTAATCCTGCACTGTTGCTGGACTTTGAACGAAAAGGGAAACTCTGTCTTCATAGAGAAAAGACTAGTTATTATAACAATGTATTCATCGGTTCCAGTGAATGCAAACATAATTACAAGGTAATTGGAGGTTGGGGTTTCATAAATGGGTCAGAACCTGTGTTTCCCGGAATTTATTATATATGTGGAAACAAGGCTTATTTCAAATTGCCGGATCACTGGTATGGAAGCTGTATATGTAGCTTATCATGGTGTACAGTGTATTCATTTTTTCTGTGTTTCTAATTTGTTTTCGCTTACTTTTCATGTACCGCGTATCTGTGGGCCTGGGAGTGGGGAGTCGCTCCATCTTTGAAAACCCCTTGCACCCGGTCATGTGATGAGGGACAATTCAAACTGCGCAGAAGTAAAACCCCGCCAGCTGGCTGCCAAAGCTGAGAGGCTCATGAGAACCTGAACTGTGACCTAGCGAGAGGAGCCGAGCTGCACCTGAACTTGAAACAATTTGTTACTTTACTGTGTGTCCTATTGTACTCCTTGCTGTCTATGGCATGGGAACTGGAATGTAAGGGATGGGTACTGAAATATAAATATTAATTATGGGAACCCAGAATTTTAGGTAGTGACAATGACCTAACCACCTCTCCTGACCAATCATAAGTTGGGGACCCTGTCACTTGCAACATTTGTGGGTGGTCTAGGGACCCGTAAAGGGTATAACTAGCCTAGTTTTAGCTAGAGAATTTGTCCGACTTGTCCGAGTAGCTGACCTGTCACCGACCCTACGAACTCTATAGGTGATTGATACAGAGGGCTGCGGAGCACTCTGTCCGAAATTTCCACAAACTCCAATGGGTGGAAATAGTCTTAAGTGCTGGCGAGGCACTTTGCTGGGAGACTCGAGAACCCATTCAGGGTTACTGGCGGATTCCGTGCAGAGAGCGAGTAGCGCAGGTGTTGCATCCGAAGCTGCAGGTGCTGGTCGTGCCCTTTGGTGAGCCCAGTCCTGACTCAAATCCTGAGGGGTATCCTGTCCTGATTGTCCGTGAGCTGTACCTGCTCACCTACTGGCATCCTAAGTCCTTGAGGGTCCTTGTCCTCGCCTTTCCCAAAGCTGACCGAGTGGCCAGGGTTAGTCCTCAGTCCTGTCCTAGGTAAATATATTGTGGGTGTCCGTCTATCTATTCTCCTTCCTTCTTCTCTTTTTAATAAAGCATCCTTGCCCATGATATTCTCTCTGTCATCTCAATTGCCGTATATGCAAATTGTTTATTAGATGTGTTCCATTTTTCCCCTACCTATAGGATTTTATTGAAACTGTTTACTTAATTAGTATGATCTAATTTTACTTACGTTTAAGATCTAGGTTTAGTTTAGCAGGTAGGCTAAGAATAGGGTTTGGAATCACGTGTAAGACTTTAGCACTCCTCGGACTAATGTGTTTTAACTCACCTACCCTAGTATAAGCCTGAATCTGCATAGCATGTTCCTTGTTACCCTTACCCCGTAGTTTTCCACCGCACTCAATGGTGCTTGCCCTCATCCATAGCTACATTATAGTTGTAATCCTGATTATTGATATTTTGATCTGTATAAGTCTTATACTCTTGTCACTCTGAATTTTAATTGCTATATAAAACTTTTAAAACCCTCCAGGTGTCTGTGGTCAATATAATATTATTGAATGAATAAAGTATTTAGGATTATCTTATCTCATATCCACTGCTAGCTCCTGATTCATCAGGAAGGTAGGTGCCTGGGGTAAGTCAGGTACCATAGTAACAGTGTTAGAGAAAACACATACAAATTACTGATGGTGGTGTGTAAACTCGCCCGATCACAAAAATATTGTCATAAACACGTCATGGGCCCAAGTGCGTGAAATCTGGTAAATCTAAGGGTCGGGCGACCTGCGCGCTCTATCAACTGTACCTTTTCCTGGATTGTGCATAAGGCAGATCATACATGACTTAACCACTCGGTCAGCATATAGGAGTATTTTTTCATTATACCATGTTGGCTCTAGTAACTTGCATATTCCAATTGCACTGATATGGGCAGGGCCATGGGCCATAGTGACAACTGCGGGGACATGACTGTCGGGTAGCATCTATTGCCTCCCTTCGGATATACGCACCAAACATCCCTCTATCTCTTTCTCTGCTAGATGTTCCTCCCATGTCTGCAGTTCTTTTGCAGTGGCATGAGATTGAATCTCGACCACACTCTGACAGGTATTTTCCAACATTCCTCCTTCCACCACCCATCTGGCGGGTCCTGTCACAAACATTCCATCTGATTTACTTAGAGCAGTCTGTCTTGCTGTTTGGTCTGCAAGGGCATTGCCTTCCTTTACACCATCAGTCACTTTCTGGTGGGCTTTACATTTAATCTCTGCAACTTTTCTAGGTAATGTCAAGGAGTCTAGAAGTCTGTGTATCAGGGGGCCATGCTGTATTCTGGTCCCATTTGAGGTGAGAACATTTCTTTCTTCCAGAGTCTACTAAAATTGTGAGCCACCCCAAAGGCGTACTGACTGTCCGTATAGATATTAACAGTCATGTTTTCACTGATTTCACAAGCTCGTGTCAAGGCCATTAATTCAGCCGTTTGGGCCGATGCCTGTGGAATTTGTGCTGTCTCAACTACTGTAACAAGAGTGGTGAGGGCATATGCAGCATATGTAGTTCCATCCGATCTTTTAAGACATGAACCATCTATGTATAGTGTTCCCTCAGCGTCTATTAGGGCGGTGTCTTGTGGGTTCACACGACCCTTTGTCTCTTCTTCAGTCCGTAATATGCAGTCATGAGGGTCAGGATTTTCCCCTTGTGTCTCAGCAGGGAGTAGTGTAGCTGGGTTTAGAATATTACATCTTCTAATGTCAATGTGACTGGAAAAAAGAGTGAGCTCATAACCCGTAAGTCGTGCACTGGTAAGGTTTTGTGTCTTGGTGTTGTTGAGCAAGGTATCTACTGCATGTGGAACCATGAAGGTCAAGGGTGAAGACATAACAATACCTGCTCTCTGGCAGACCATAAGTGCAGCAGCAGCAGTTGCGCATAAACATCCAGGGAGGGCTCGGGCTACTGGGTCAAGTGTCGGCGAGAAATAAGCACAAGGGCGATGTTTGTCTCCAAAAATCTGAGTTAAGCCATGTGTCTCATGGACAAAAAGAAAACATTGTTTGCCATAGTCTGGGGTGCCTAACACGGGAGCTGTACATAAGGCATCTTTGAGTGCCTGAAAGGCAGCCACATGCTCAGTTGTCCATGGAAAACCTCTTTCTGGCATATCTATAGTGTTGAGAGCTAAAAGAGATTTGACAATGGGCGAGAAGTTCTGCAATAGGAAGTGAGGCCTATAAAGGCACGTGCTTCTTTCTGTGTCAAAGGCGGAGGCCTGGAGGTAATAAGGGACACTGTCAGCGGTAAGTTGTCTTCCCTCCTTTGAGAGGAGGTGGCCGAGGTAGGTCATTTTCTCTCGACAAAATTGCAATTTGTTCAAGGAAACTTATGATTGTGGGAGGCAAGGTGGTGAAGCAGACGTGCTGTTGCTTGTTCACAAAGTGGAGCAGACGTGGCTCCAATTTAGAGGTCATCTACATATTGCAACAAAGTGGCTCCTGCTGGGAGCGTCAGAGAGTCCAACTGATTCTTGAGAGCCTGACTATAGATGCTGGGACTTTCAGTAAAACCCATTGGGCACGGCAGAACCGGAAACTCCGCCCTCCAAGGGAGAAACCAAAGAGATGTTTACTGTCCGGATGTATGGGAATGCTGAAAAACACATTCTTTAAGTCAATACCAGAAAAATGAGTGGCGGTCGCTGGGACCATGGTCAAGAGGGCTGTGATATCAGGGACAACGAGATACTGTGAGACCGTAATTTTGTTGAGAGCCCGCAGATCGATGACAAACCGATACATTTTGTGGGCCGCGGGAGAGGGATCAATACATTTTTTAAGAACTGGAATATATGGGCTGTTACACTCATTACCATTTGTCTCCTCAACTACTCCCGGCATCATGAGATCTGATATTATAGATAATAGGGCAGCCTCACCTTCCTGGGGAAGGCAATACTGGCGAAGCCGGGGCAGTTGGGCACCTTGCTGAATACGGACAGTATGCGGAGCAATGTCGAGAAGTCCTACATCAATGTCAGAAGTGGACCAAAGTGATGAGGGTAAGGCCTGCAGAACGGGGGCGAGGGGTCCAGAGAGGAACATAGTGGAGGAGGAATCTGGTGATATGGTAAGTGACACACCATCAGGACTACAAGAAATGGTAGCATGTAAAGCCTTTAACAAATCCATACTCAGCAAATTTTCACTACATCCAGTTGTGAGAATCAAAGGAGCATCCATATGAGCTGTATCGAGATCCAGCAGGAGAGGCTTAGAGACGGGGTTGGTGACAGGGACCCCAGAAAAACCCACAAAGACATTGAGAGAGCCAGAAAGGGGTGCCTCCGGTATCAAGGTGTGCGTAACAGAAGATCTAGTAGCCCCGGTGTCTAGGAGAAACTTCTTTTTATCCCCTGTAACTGACATCCGGACATAAGGACCTCGCTGATCCACAGGAATCGGCACTTTTACATTACTGCTTTCCTATGGTTGGTAGAAACCTGTCTCATCGGTCTCATCATAATCATCGTTAAAGTACGTCCTAGTGGCCTCATACCCGTTGTCAAATCTGTTAACTGTACCCTGGGGCGGACCCATACGGGGTCGAACATTAGGATCTGGTGCACGCCTCTGCCTAGGAGGTCCCATATTTCCTTCCCTTTGGGTTCGGGCCTAGTTTTTCCTGACTGAATATTCTGGGCTAATACCGAACATTCACTAACCCAGTGGCCATAAGCCTTACAGTAGGCACCCTGGTCTTTATCAACGGGACCTGCCGAACTGATGGACTTCTGTAAAGGAGACTGAAGGGGGCGCTGGGGCAGCCTCTGGAACTGGTCCGAAGGTGGACCTTGGCCTCTAGCATTTTTCCCCCGGGATGGATAAGCTTGTTGTAACAAAACTTTCGTTTTAAGGTCCTTGTTCTTCCTTCCCTATTTGTCTTTATCTTCATTCTCTCTATTCTCATGATATTGGGCCATGACAAGGATGCCTGCCATAGTCTGAGCTGACCACGTACTCTCAACCTTCTTAAGGCGGGCCGAGAGATCCAGTAATAAATTAGATACAAATGTATCAATAAACACTGAGCCTGAGCCAGGGGCTCTAGTGTCCAATCCACTGTGACTTTTGTACTTAGTTTCGTAGCGGGTGAAAAAATCAGCAACAGACTCATCCTTATGTTGTTTACATGCATTTATCTTATCCCAATTAACAGCTATTTTGGGCAAAAGGGTCTTCATGAGTTGCAACAGATGGCCTGGGAGAGCCAGAATAGCCGGATCAGGCTTAGTCCCCCCTCTCTGTCATGCTCCATCCTCTCAAAGTCGGTCCAGTCACCATGCAAAGCGGCGTTATGGTTGTCATGGCTTATTTTCTCCCATATGTCGGGTGGTACTACTGACCCGAATAATAAGTCAAAGTCCTCTAAGGTAAGGACACCAGAGGAAACAATCAGACCTAATTCCTGATAGTAAAGAGCCTGATTCTTATGAGGGTCTGGTAATTGGGGTTTCAAATGAAGAACATCTACTCTTTTCCATGGGACATGCACCCACATCCTACGCCAGTGGGCTGGGGCTGCTCCAACACCCTGGTTATTGGAGAGCACTGCAGGATAAAGAAGGGAGTTGTCTCTCTCATAGGCATAGCTTTGTCATTCGGAGATGGCGGAAAAGCTGTTGTGTCTCTGAACGCAATCATGGTAACAAGGGCTTCATGCATATCATCTCCCTGAACATGACCCTTGGCAATAGTTAGTTTAAAATCAATCAATCTCTTAGGAGTGTCTATGTACAATGCTTCGTATCTTTTTATTATAAGTGTGCGCATGTACTCGGTCATGTCTGTTTGTTGTATGGCCGTCCATTGTCTAAACATCGACCAGATATCTTTAACGCCATAAATATTACCATTATTTACCCAAAATGCACATTGCTTTCACATAGCGTCCCTTTCACTACTCCCAGCGAGTTCAACAGACCTCAAAGACTCCTTTCTAGGGGTACCGAAGAATCCAAACAGGGTATTGGGCATAAGGGAGGACCATCTCATTCGGTCCGGAGTGGCATAAGAGTCACCAACAGGGGTTCCAATAGACTTATTATCAAGCAGATGGGAATGTATGGCCGGGTTGGGTCAATAGGTGGGGCGGTATGAACAGTCGGAGGGGTGGGTGCTGGCAGGATGACGTGAGTCAAAGGATCAGGCAGTGGTACCACTGGTGGGAGGGGAGCGTTAGGAACATTTTGAGGCAGAGAGGGATACATAGGAGCCAGAGCATAGGCAGGAGGTGGATCTTCAAGAATAGCATTCAACAACAAGTCCCCCTCTTCTCCTTCAACCTCAAGGTCCCTGGGAGAATGAGCGGGGTAACATTTTGTCACTTTAGCCCTATGATGCCTAGCTGCCATTTCAACCCCTTCCTGAATCTTATTTTCTAAATGCGCTTTGGCATGATCAGCCATAGACATCCTCTCTTTCTTTTTATTCAACGCTTGTTTTTTTCTAATTTTTTGATCTATTTCTTTCCTCCACAACGCGGTGGCATCAAACATGGATTGACGAGACCGTTTGCGGAGCAGCTGCTCCTCCAGGCTCGAGAGGGCCTGGAGATCAAAGGAGCCAAACTGTGGCCACTGTAATTCAACATTGCTTCGTTTCGTATTCGGAAGAAAACATGATAGCAGATGGCCCATATTTTACAAACATCTCATAACTAGGAGTTCCTTCTGGAGGAAGCGGGCGAGCTGCCTCCAGAAGAACTTACCACTGGCATATTTTTACTTCAGGCAGACAACAGTGGGAGAAAAACACTCGCCTCACTGGCTTGGCTTTTGCAAAAGTCAATACAGACAGAAAACAGAGCACAAGTGGTGGATGATCAGTCCACCCTTACCCAAAAATGTTGTTCTCTTCTGCAGACGCAGGCACGAGTCCAGATCCAGACAGAGACCGCACTAAAGGGGGCACTAGCGGGACCGTGGAGTGGTGTGGCTCACTGGTTAGAGGCGGCAGACCCAGAAGCAGAGGACGGCCCGGGACCAGGGTTCAATTCCCAGCGCGACAGGGTCGTGGACCAGGGTCAGGGGATTCGATAATTCTCGCCTCAGTGCCTACTCTAACCAGGGATCACACTCGGCAACTTTGGGCATTAGCTTGCCTCATCTCCACAATGGCCCCCCACATACGCCGGGGATGCCTAGTTTCACCTTGGAGATACCCAGTAAGGACCATCTCACAGGACGGGTTCCCCAGCGGTTTACAGCGCGGAGATACCCCATGTTGGGTGATTTATGCGCTTTACAAGACATCATTACATTACATTACATTACCGGATGGGGAAGACCGTATGCAAGACTTCTGGTCTACCGGTGCCTCGGGTAGGGTACCTCCGTCGGACTTCCACCACAGGCCCCCTCACGACCACCGGGCCATGCCTATGTCTCCGTAGTGTTCCTGTTCAGGCGCCATTTGTAGAACCAAGAAAAGCCCACTTCAAGGAGGAGTGGGGGCTTGGCGGTGCGGGAATCACCCGAGTCTACTCTTACCCTCCTTATATAATAAAGTGGACCCAGAAACCTTCGTCTGCAGAGAGAACCACCTTTATTACAATAGCCCGGGCTATGGAACAGAGTCCCAAGCTAGTCAGAGACAAAACCTAGGAGGCTGCTGCTTTACTCCAAAGCGAACAAGCCTTATATAAATGTTATTGCACTCTTTTGGCATTCAGACCATTTTTCAATCAGGGCGGTGTTTGTAGTTGATGACCTGATCAAGGCGGTGTTTGTAGCTGATGACCTGATTAAGTCTCGGCGTTCAGACCATTGTTCAATCAGCTTGATCAAGGCTCGGTCAATCAGACCATTGTCCAGATGACCTGACCACAGCGTCAAGGATGTTTACCAATCAGGGAGCAGAAGATGAAAAAACAAGCTTGTTTACACAGGGCGTAGGTGTGTCATGGCTCTCTGTTGATGAATTGGTTAACTGCAAAGAACAGGGGGCTTGGGTATGTGATAGTTTTTTTAAGCATCAGCAGAAATGGAGGCTGTAGGCAGGGTTTTGTCACGAGATGGCAAGAAATGGGGGAATGTAAGGAAATTAATAGGACCTAGTAAAAACTTATTTTCTTCAAGCTTCAAATACAGCAAAATATGTGTGGAGTTGTGCTAAAGCAAGCTCTGTGGAAGACTGAAGCACAGGCGACACCACACATCTCAGTTCGGATGGAGACAGATATAACCAAACTTTCTTGTCCCCCTCTGCCCCCAGCACTACGAATGGGCAAACATGCGCACATGCACACTATAGCAGTAATACGTGCATAATGGGCAGCTCACCCCATTTCTCTTTTTTTTGCTTTCACAACAATAGGTGCACCTGTCGGTTGAGGGGGGAGGGAGGAGGTTATTGATGTAGGTACCAACAAAGTAGGACTGTTTCTTAAATAGTGTTTTGTTATCCGGAAGCATACTGCTGGATCTCCAAACACCCCTGAGCATGATGCTGCCATTTATATGAGAATTGTAATGCACATCTGCATACTATGCAACTATCTTGTCATTGTATCTAGAATGTATTGGATGCATTGCTATGTGCGCATCTTGTTTTCTAGAAAACCCAATAAAATGTGTTCACTTTTTTAAAAAAAAGTAAGCTCTGTGGAAACTGGAAACAGCCAGACACAACTACAATTACCACAATGCAAATCAACAGGAGAGTTTGAGATAATGAATCCTACAGTACATAAAGTAACAGGGGAACTGTGAAATATGCATCTACAAGGTCTATAAAGTTCCAGCACATCTGCAGAAAGCGACATCCTATTAAATTCTGAGTAAACATCTTTGCTGAAGGTCTGCTTATGGGATCAACTAACAGACCTTCACGAGGGTGAAACACGGCAGGCAGATCTCTGGATCTGAAGAGCTTCCTGAACCCCATAAAGTTTAGGAAGAGCCTGCAGGCTGGACTCTTAAGGCTAGCCTTCAGTTGAGAGCACAAGGAAAGGACAGTGTTGAAGAGTGTCGGATATTGTTACCCACTTTTCGTAATTGAACACTATCATCCCTTTCTTACAAACAGTCTGTATTACCTTATCGGTCAGTGCTCTGAAGTTACTAAAAGGAAACACGCACATGAGTTGAAGGATACTAAAGGCAATGAGGCAATGAGCTGGTTACTTGTAGATACACGTTTATGGTTTTTTGCCAAAACACTGAAATAAATAAAATCAGTTTACATTAAAAAAATAAAAAAATAATGTTTTTTATAAAGAAAAATAGTTAGTAAAGTATTAATACATAGTTAACAAGAGCACGATGGGTAATTTATCTGCTGCATCCAAGGAGGGATCCTCCTAGCACGAGGGTGGCGGGGAAGGGGTCACCTCTAAGTGACCCCGACATGGAAACATGAATCCGGAGACAGCTTGCCTGCTGTTTATCAGGAGGCTTCAAATGTAGACAGAACAACCTGCTTAAAAGGCGACGCCGTGCAATGAAATGCCGCCTTAGCACTTAGCGGAGTCCACCTTAAGATCTCCGCCAGGACAGGATACCAGGTGTCGGAGAATTTATCACCTCTTCCCAGAAACTTCAAAGGCAGCATCTGTGGGAGCTTAATCAGTTTTCATCCTATAAAGATGTCCGGGATGTGGAGATGCATTGTTCCATCTGCTCAGGGCAGCTTCCGGTACCCAGCTAGGTAGGGCATGACCTGGATTAGGCCGAAGCTACACGAAGGGCCAGAATATTGGGAATTTGACGCTTTTACCGTAATAAAGAAATGCCCATTAAGGTTACAGAAAGCTGCCGATTTCCCATGGTGACATGGGGGTGGGGGGAGTAGTTTTGGGGAGAGCCCTGAGCCATCAGTGGCCATGTCAGCCATACAGGGCGAGATGGGCCCTCCCTGGGGCACCAGCATTCACACAAGTGCACAAAGATGCCTGTATTATTGGCAGGGTCACTGGAATTATGTGATTCTGCGGCCATGGCATGTTCTACATTCTCAGGTTCTCAAAGGCACTCACAGGAAATAGCAATTAGAAGAGGGATATGACCAACCTTGTCCAAAGGAGGACACCCTTCTCACAACATACGGTGCCTCAGTCACACAACATTTGTATACAGTGCAACATACACCCAGTACGCCCACATGGTTTCCAATTACATTATGAAATCATGAAGGACTCAATGGATTATAACTGCAGGGGGTCTGTTGGCTTCTTATCGAGTAGAAAAAATAATATGTTCTGTGCCCCTTCACCTAGAGTCAACTTTCACCACACATCGCCGATTTTAGGTGGCAGGAGCCACCATCGTCTATATGTGGGTTTCGCTTTCACTACAGCAGAGCTTAATTTGTAACAAAATTCGTGCCAGGGTCCTAGTCAGGAGGTCACTGCAGCTTGCTCCACCCATTGCCCCTGCCAGCGCTGCCAATGACAGGACCATCACAACTGCTAACCATCACACTCCTAAGTGTGACAATTCAGACTTTTCCACACCCCTAAAGCTATAAGAATGGCTTGGGTGGCAGGTAATCATCATTCCTAATGTATACTGAATTAATAAACAACTGTTGTGCTCTTCTCTAAATTAGACACAGTGCCTCTAAGTGGCAGACTGTCAAAAGCCCCAGTGTTGACAATTAAGTCCTGGTGCCAAGCACCGGAAACCACCAGCTCAAATTAAGCACTGCACTGTATCCCCTGGTTTAGAAAGTATGCTAAAGTCCATCATAGCACACGTAGAAAGTGTAACTCATGGATGTCTTGAGTGTAAGAAGCCCGTGGTACTTTACACATCCTTTGCCTCAAATGGAGAAATGAAACGAAATGAAATGAAAAATTGCATTTGTATAGCGCATAACCGCCCTGGGGCCTCGCAGCGCTTGAAGATAAAATGGTTTTAGAGCAGGCTCGGGGCAGATCAGAGAGATTTAGCAAACAAATGCGTTTTTAGGGCCTTTCTGAATGAGAGGAGGTTGCTGTTACCCCGGATGGCAAAGGGGAGGGCATTCCAGAGTCTGGTCGCCGAATGGGAAAAAGAGCGGCCACCCCAACGGGCTTTGTTAATTTTAGAGGAGGTGGCCAGCTGCAGGGTACCAGACCGAAGGGGGCGTGTTGGAACATAAGGCATAACCAGAGGGTGCAGAATCGCTGGGCCTACACGGTGGAAGGATTAGTGCATGATGCACAGAGCTTTGAACTGCACTCTGGCAGCCATTGGGAGCCAATGAAGGTCCTTCAGAGCCTTCCTCGCCGACTGCCGACGGGACAGATTGAACAATAGGCGGGCCGCACTGTTTTGTGTGACCTGGAGCCTCTGAAGGACCGAAGCCGGTGCTCCCAGGTAGAGAGCGTTCCCGTAATCCTAGCGAGAGAGAATGAGGGCCTGGACCATGATCCTCCTCGCCTGGAAAGGGAGCACCCGCCGGAGCATCCTCATTAGTCCGAAGCAAGTGGCAGCAGTCTTAGTAGCCTGGACAGAGAAATCAAGGGCAGTGTCAAGCCAGATCCCGAGGCTCTTTATCTGGGACTTGGGCGCAGGAGGAGCGCCAAGACATGGTGGCCAGACGGGTGCAAGAGCAGACGGGGAGGGATTTCCAAGGAGAATGATGCCTGTCTTCTCCCCGTTAAGCTTGAGACAGGAAGCTTGCATCCAACTGGCAACAGCCTCTATACAGGGGCCTAAGGTGTTGGATGATCCATCTGCGTGGTCTAACGAGACCACCAGCTGCGTATCATCCGCGTAGGTGACTATACGCACACCAAAGGGATGGACTATGCTGTCCAGAGGTTCCATGCAGGCGTTAAAGAGGGTCGGGCTCAGGGAGGAGCCCTGAGGGACCCCACACCTGAGAGGATGTTTAGGAGAGACTGTCTCACCCTCAAAGACCCGGAAAAGCGCTCACTCAAAAAGGAAATGAAATTCAGCATATCCAGCATAGCACTCAAAAAGCGCTGCATACCTTTCACTCAAAGTGTTGTATGTAATAATTTAAATGTAATATTTACATTAGTATATTATGATACGGCAAAGTTTGGTAAAAGTTCCACCTTTACCTTTTGTGGATGCACGTTTTGTAATTACGCTATTCAGAGGTTTGCAAACACCAGCACTGTAGGATACCCATGGCCAAACTGTTCATCCAGACAAACATCTATCTTTAAAGGCTGGGGCAGGAGGCAGGGACTGGTTTACATCCCCTCAGTACTGCTGGAGTGAGTAGAAAAGAAAGTAATTCCTGTCTGAGCTTTTTAAAATACTAACTTGGTTGTATCACAGCCTTTCCATTGACCGCTGTCTCGCTCATTAGGTTTTTAGTACCATAACAGCGCATGCTCATCCCGTTTGGCCCCTGGAGGTTAGATCAGGGATTGTGGGACGAGGCAGATAAACTAGCCGTGGTGGAAGTACCAAGGCTTTCAAATTTAAAAGATGTCAGCACACAATTTGCTTCACTTTTTAAGTCTGGTTTGATAGTGGAGGTGTCTGCAGACCTATTGTTACTCATATTTTAAAATATACTTATAGCAGTAAAGTTACTAACCAGAATAATAAGTAATCTTCACCCTTACTAGCTTCCTGATCAACAGAATCCTTAAATATATGTTATGCCAGTTGGATTGCGGAGTGAGCTGAACGCTTGCCACGGGCAAATGGGGTGTCCTGGAAGTCAAGAGTTACAATCCCAGCAAGGCAGACTCAACATTATCATATTTCTGAGGCAGATGAATTGAGAATTTGGTAACATTGTCTGTTATTTACATTGCTCACTTAGACTTGCAAAAGTGCAGTGCTTAGCTTTGTTAACATTTAGAACTATTATTATAAAATTGAAATAATTTAGTGAAAGTCAATTTTTGACAAACCCCAGCATACATTGGCAAATACATTTTCATGGCCTGGTATGTTGCACAGGAACAGTGATGTGCATTATGCACTTTCACTGACACTTGGTTTCCTTTCTTAAACCACAGAGACCATATTCCACTTTTCAAGTAGGGATGATACAAATAATATTTGCCTGTTGTGCACCCAGTCCTTTGTAGCAGGCACTCGTTTTTCGTCGCCATGTGCATATCTACCTGCAGGGTCGCAGCTATCAGTGGTGTAGCTGGTGCAGTGGCACGGAGGTGGGAAGGTCCCAGTCTGCACTATTCCGGCGGCAGTTGGAGTTCTGAGTGCGTTGTACACATACCCCTGGCTTGGCACTGTGGCGGCTTTGGGAGAAATCGAGAAGAGAGCGGAAAGGAATGAATGAAGGAAAAGTGAAGGGTGAGATATAGAAGGGAGAGGAAAATAAAACAGAAAGAAAAGAAGATAAAGATGAGCAAAAAGTGATAGGTGTAGGGTCCTCCCCAGCTTGTGTGAGCAAGGGAGCAAGAGCTTCCGAAACTCGTTACAGCAATAAACAACACCTAGTGTAATCCTGTTTCTGAGAGTGCGTTGAAACTTTGAATTTTGTTGTGAAGAAAATATCTGGCGGGGCTCTGCCAGTAACAACGCGCTACCAGACTACGGGTGGTTTCTCCCGAAAACGAGCCGCGGAAAGTGTAAGTATATATATATATATATATATATATATATATATATATATATATATATATATATATATATATATATATATATATATATATATATATATGAGGGTTTCATTTTACCATAGAAATGTTATATATATATATATATATATTATATATAACATTTCTATGGTAAAATGAAACCCTCATATATATATATATATATATATATATATATATATAACATTTCTATGGTAAAATGAAACCCTCATTTTGTTCCTTTGCAAATTAAATGTTTTAAGTGTTAACACTTTATTCCAATTAAGATGACTTCAGGTGTGCCATACTTTTGTCATAAGTAAGACTGTTAGCGCTTTAGTTGTTCTTTAGAACACTCTGGGACATTCTGTCACTGGGCTATAGTTGGGCTACATCTGGCTGATATTTGGGCTACATTTGTTTTTTTTTGTCTCTGGTGGCCATCTTTGGGCTACATTGGGCTACATTTGGGCTCTAACATATATATAGCCCAATGTAGCCCAATATATATTTTTCAAAGTTAATTTTCGTAAAAACCACTGGAGCATATATCTTGAGACATAGCAAAGGCACATCGGGCTACCAGTCCCTACAATTTTGCCAAGTTTTGTGGAAATCCATTCAGCCGTTCGAGCTAAAAGTGAGTCCAACCGCCCTATGGAAAACTCAATGTTAAAAACACGTTTTGGGACCCCCCTTTTTTCTCGGCCCCCGCTTGACGAAACCCCCCCAAACTTTCAGGGGACGCTCAGAAACAAAATGTGCCATTTTCCTGAAAATTTCAGCCAATTCCGTCCATCAACGCCAAAGTTAGTCAACATAGAATTTTCAGAAATCCCTATTCAAAAAAATCCTAACTATATATACCTACTGGCGACCGCCAGCAGGGAATATATATATATATATTCAATGAAAAAACCATAGGTTATAGGCCATATATAGTTAGGAATTCGCATTTACAAAACCTTATTTTACTCGCATAAAACCATTGAAATTCCATATATAGTTAGAAGCGCTAACTATATATCGCGCACCCGCAATCCACTGCTGATGATGTCACATATTACATCATTCATGACATGGTCAGTGACATCACTGATGACATCACTGATGACATCTCAAATGACATCACTGATGACATCACTGATGACAACATCCAGTGACTGTATGTTTCTGTAAAGTTAAAATATGTCTTACATATTGAAGAATGAGTGGATGTATAAGTGTCTGGATGAAGGATTTAGTAGGTGCATGACTGACTGTATGAGTGAGTGATTAAATGTGTCTCACTGAGTGCATGGGTTAGTGACTAAACTGTCTTAATTTGTGCATCATTATGTCTGTTGTTCTGTAAACTGTTGCATGTGTTGATAAGTAGCTATATGAGTAACTATATGAGTTATTGATTGGTTGCCCAAGTATTTGTATGGGAGACTGAGTGTGTGTGTGGGTGGCTGGGAGGTGTATGACTCTGTGCATAGATGTGTGAGCAGTTGATTCACTAGATGTATGGTTTCAAAAGTGCATGTGGAAACAGCTGTATGGGCGGTTGACTGTGTGCATGAGTGTATTGGTGAGTGAATGGATATCTCAGTGCTACGTGTCAAAGTAAGTACATATGTAAAACACAGTACATGTGAGAGTTGACATATATAAATAACTGTGCATAAGAGCCAGTGAATGTGTGAGTGGCTGTATGGATCATTGTGAACTTGTATCAGGGATTGTATAAGAGAGTAAATATGTGTTAGTATATGTTTGAATAAGTAAAGTTTGTATAACTGTATAGTTGAGGAAATAGAGGTGTGATTGATTCTTTGCATGACTGACTAGGTGTGTGAGTAACTCCATGGATGAGTGACAGTCTGTGAGTGTCTGTTTACACTGATTGTATCTAAGGTTATATTAGAGTCTGAAGAGGTTCATCGTATTATCACATGAATGATGTCATCAGTGATGTCATCAGTGATGTCATTTGAGATGTCATCAGTGATGTCATTTGAGATGTCATCAGTGATGTCATCAGTGATGTCACTGACCATGTCATGAATGATGTAATATGTGACATCATCAGCAGTGGATTGCGGGTGCGCGATATATAGTTAGCGCTTCTAACTATATATGGAATTTCAATGGTTTTATGCGAGTAAAATAAGGTTTTGTAAATGCGAATTCCTAACTATATATGGCCTATAACCTATGGTTTTTTCATTGAATTTTCAAGGTTTTGTAAATGCAAATTCCTAACTATATATCCACTATAACCTATGGTTTTTTCTGTGAATTTCATTGGTTTTTTAATAGCAAATATGAAAAGCTTTAAAATGTCAAGTACGTGATAGATAAAAACATTTTCGTATTTATGCACGCTGATGTGCTTTGAACGCTGCACCCCCCCCCCCTCCCCTCTTTTGCCTTAGTAGTACTCTCTCTTTGCAGATACTGAAGGGTAGTTAACGCAGGCCTTTACCCCCGTTGTAATCCGTCGTGCCTCCTTGTCTCTCCATTTGATTGATTGTTGTCCAAGCATTTACTGTTTTAGAATTGGTTCTCTTTGGATCATTCTCTATTTACAAACAAGCACAAAGTCGCAATACTCTGTTTAGTCTTTGCAGATAGTGAAAAATCGTGTAAAAAAATAAAAGTAATCGAGCAAAATCAGTAGGCCACTAATTGGATCTCTTTTTGACCTCGCTAAAATAGAAATATTAGGAACAACCCTTCATGAGAAATACGAAAATAGTGAGATGAACTGAGCTCCACACCATGAGGGCTGCAAGACAGCTCGGCTCCATCACCCATCCCGCACAAAATAACGACAAACCCTATGCAAATATTAAAAATATAGACAACACACCAGCAAAGAAACAGGGTAAAACATTTTATTAAAAAACTATTTACATAACGTTGGTTTATAAGATGATGTCAGTAGTGGACCGATGTGTGAATAGATCGAAAACAGCACAAGGCTCCAAGATCCGGATGGCAAGCTCCTGGATGTTGGGTGCCATAGTTTAGAGTTCTGAATGTCAGCCTTTTTCAATGCCTGTGCTTTGTTGAATCAAAATGGCGGCTTGACACAAAGCTGACTCAAGCGTTGTTACTGATGCTATGCAGACCAAAACTGGTTTTCAGTTTGTACATTTTTCTAGATTTTTCAATCCAAGTTTGGTTGACTTTGTAGAACGATGGCTTCAGATTTTCAACATACGGTGTGGTGGCGCTGACTGGGAGGGGGCGCTTCACTCCTGCCCCCTCCCCAAGTAAGATTTTCATACGTGAAAGTACGTTAATGGTTTTGGTCCCTGAGATGCTTCGATGTCACTACCATTCTCAAATAGCATAAGTTCTGGATGTTGGGTGCCATAGTTAAGAGTTCTGAGCAGTGCTTGTAACACTGTCTGAAGCTTATTTCCACCTACTGCAGCTTCACTATTCTCAAAGTAAGTGAGTGTCGTTTGTGGACCTGACTGCATTAGAAAACAATGTGATATGTTACCTTCCTAAACAGCTTGACGGAGGCCCCTGAGGGGCGGTGTGATGGCCATGGACTCGGAGAAGACGCTTGGCTCCGACACCCTCCCCAAGTCTTATAGCACTGGTGTAGCCTGAGATCGCCCCCGACATAGGCGGCCGGCTCCCGGGGTCCGGCGGAACTTTTTGCCTTTTGATGACTCTTCAATTCTGGACCTTGTCCCACAATCCGTTTGACCTGAAGACAAGCTGTAGTGGGGCGCCCCTTTATCGTTTTAGTTGCCATTCCGCCCGCTTTTGCTACACTGTGCCTCTTCCGCCATTCAGCTGTTTACCGCCCGCTCTTGCGACTACAGCGTCTCGCTCACCATGTAGTTGAGATGCGCCCGCTCTTGCGGTGCAGCGATAGGCGGCTGCCACAGGACTCTCAAAATGGCGGCCGGCTCTTCAGTTTTGGGCCTGGTCCACTAAAATGGCCCTGGGACACCTTGGAACTCGGACGCTTGTCTGCTAGGGCTTGGGTCCCATTCTCGAAAAGCGTCCCCTCAGCCGTGAAGATTCTACAAAAGTCTTGGGGGCCTCCGACTCCCGCAGGCTTCTGGTGGGGAGCGGCTGCCATGATTGCTCGTGGAATGGCCACGACGGAGCTACGAGATGGTAGTGGTCTCATGCTGACGCCAGCTTTAGTCTGAAACATCCAGAAACACTGTAGACTACCAATTCGATCAGTTCCGGTAGCGCCCCAACATGACCCGGAAGAGAAGAACTTGCCCTCCCCTCTTTGACTGATGGTTCTTGTTGCCTGTCCCCTCTGTTGTCATTTAACAGAACTTTTTGGACTGCTGAAAGGGGTTGTGTTCTGAACGCTGGTTGGTGGAGACATTTAGACTATATTCTTGACCTACGTTGTCGCGTAATGCATTTTATGACACGCCGCGTTAGCGCACCCGGAAGTGATCCGAGGCGCGGCGCGCAGCGCGTAACGTAAGCATAACAGGTCATGTGACTTGTTAATAAAACTTTTCATTGGTTCATTTTACTTTTGTTAATTTAATGATGAAAAGCTTGGTCATATGACCTAAAAATTACGCTTTTTATTATTTTCGAACAATATTTTTTTTTCAAACATATGTTATAATATTCCAGGCTAATGTACTTTCCCGGAAAATTTACAACTGTCTTGCAAGTAAAATATATTCCTTTTTCGAGAAAAAGGGCGTTTCTTCCTTCCATGACGGAGCCGTTGAGTAAAAGAGATTCGGCCTGCTGTCTTAGTCGCCGATACGCCTGATTATCAGATTCTTATCGATCACTTTATGTTGCAGACATGAAAAACACAACTGCCCTTGACCATTTATCTTTACTGCGTTCCTACATATTATACCTTTTATCCGTCATGTAATTGGACTGCTTTATTTCACTTGCCTTTTACTGATTCGAAAACAGTCACTAAAAGTAAAAACTTTACAAATGAAAATACTACTACCGTGTTTTGTTTTAAAAACCTTTATTGTGAAAATGTCAGTATACAAATACGGGCCTATAACCACGTGGGCCGGCCACGGAGCAAACTGAAATCGTATATGATGAGGAGACATTTACACTGTAGAAGAACGTAACGAGCGGGCCATTAGGTGACAAGAACAAAGGTGTCTAACAGTTGCGGAATCGGTGGACGTACATTTTGTAATTAAAATACGACAGGGCCACTTACAATAACATTTTCTAGATATACATTTGCGGGCAAGGAGTTACGAGTCCCATTTATACCGGCGCCATTTTGGGCGAGGCCGGGCAGGTCCAAGATATAGTCAAAATGTCTCCACCAACCATCGGCCAGACCAGAACCCCTTTCGGCCCTTTATGCTACAAGATGGTGTCTTCCATTCAGAAAATATTGGTGGCAGCATTTTGAAAGGAAACAGAAACAGCCGTTCTCCTAGTGAGTTTCACATTCTTACATTTAGGAAGAATGTTGAAGAGTAGTATGTGGAAAATCTGAAGCCATTTTTCTACAAACTCTCAATCAGACTTGGATGGAAAAAAAAAACCTGAAGAATGTACAAACTGAAAACCAATTTTTGTCTGTATAGCACCAACAGTAACGCTTGAGTCAGCTTTGTGTCAAGCCGCCATTTTCATTCAATCAATAGCGTCCCCCTGCACACATTCAGGGACCTGGTCGTGTCTTCAGATGAAACGCATTGTAGGAAAAGAAGCAGAAAGGAAAAGGAAAAAAGTTCCGCCGGACCTAGTGAAGCTGCAGCAGGTGCAAATAAGCTTCAGACAGTCTTACAAGCACTGCTCAGAACTCTCAACTGAGGCACTCAACATCCAGGACTTGCCATTCGGATCTTGGCGCCTTGTATTTTTGTTTTGTTTTTGATGGAGGGGAAACAACAAAAAACAGGCATTGAAAAAGGCTCAACAGTGCAGGGCGCCTTGTGCTGGTTCCGACCTATTCACACATCGGTCCACTACTGACATCACCTCATAAACCAACGGGGCACCCCACGCCGACTTTCGGCGAAGCATTGTAGGATGGCCACACCAGTGCGGCAATTTGCTGGACACCACCTCGGTGCCATCCAGATCTCGGCGCGTTCATTCAATCAATAGCGTCCCCCTGCACACATTCAGGGACCTGGTCGTGTCTTCAGATGAAACGCATTGTAGGAAAAGAAGCAGAAAGGAAAAGGCAAAAAGTTCCGCCGGACCTAGTGAAGCTGCAGCAGGTGCAAATAAGCTTCAGACAGTCTTACAAGCACTGCTCAGAAATCTCAACTGAGGCACTCAACATCCAGGACTTGCCATTCGGATCTTGGTGCCTTGTGCTGGTTCCGACCTATTCACACATCGGTCCACTACTGACATCACCTCATAAGCCAACGGGGCACCCCACGCCGACTTTCGGCGCAGCATTGTAGGATGGCCACACCAGTGCGGCAACTTGCTGGACACAACATCGGGGCCATCCAGATCTCGGCGCGTTCGACTCACTGTACCGCAACAGTGACCGCAACTCAGCTGGACACGCCGTCTTTCGGCGCAGCATTGTAGGATGCCACACCAGTGCGGCAATTTGCTGGACACCACCTCGGTGCCATCCGGATCTCGGCGCGTTCGAGTCACTGTACCGCAACAGTGACCGCAATTCAGCTGGACACGCCGTCTTTCGGCGCAGCATTGTAGGATGGCCACACCAGTGCGGCAATTTGCTGGACACCACCTCGGTGCCATCCGGATCTCGGCGCGTTCGAGTCACTGTACCGCAACAGTGACCGCAATTCAGCTGGACACGCCGTCTTTCGGCGCAGCATTGTAGGATGGCCACACCAGTGCGGCAATTAGCTGGACACCACCTCGGTGCCATCCGGATCTCGGCGCGTTCGAGTCACTGTACCGCAACAGTGACCGCAACTCAGCTGGACACGCCGTCTTTCGGCGCAGCATTGTAGGACGGCCACACCAGTGCGGCAATTTGCTGGACACCACCTCGGTACCATCCGGATCTCGGCCCGTTGTGCTGCCTTCGGCCTATTCGCACATCGGTCCGCTACTGACGCCGCCTCACGTGCCAACGGATTTTCTACGCTTTTTGTAGCCCTATGCCGCATAACAGGTCATGTGACTTGTTTATAAAACTTTTCATTGGTTCATTTTACTTTTGGTTTCCTAAAGATGGAAGGCTTGGTCATATGACCTAAAAATAACACTTTTCATTGGTTTAGAACATTTTTTTTTCCCAAACGATGAAAGCCCCACCTTGTTTCTGGATCATTCAGACTGAAGCTGGCGTCAGCATGAGAGCACCACCATCTCGTGGCTCCGTCGTGGTCATTCCGCGAGCAATCATGGCAGCCGCTCCCCACCGGAAGCCTGCGGGAGTCGGGGGCCCCCCAAGACTTTTATACAATCTTCACGGCTGAGGGGACGCTTTTCGTGAATGGAGCCCAAGCCCTAGCAGGCAAGCGTCCGAGTTCCAAAGTGTCCCAGGGCCATTTCAGTGGACCAGGCCTAAAACCGAGGAGCTGTCCGCCATTTTAAGAGCCATGTGGCAGCCGCCTATCGCTGCACTGCAAGAGTGGGAGCAACTCAACAACATGGTGAGCGAGACGCTGTGGCCGCAAGAGCGAGCGCAACTCAGCTAGATGGCCGCCACCTGGGGAGGCCCGTTCACGCCGGCTCCCCCACGCCCCCCCCCCCCGGGCCGTCGCACACCAATTTTCGGAGCAGCATTGTAGGATACCAAAACCAGTGCGGCAGTTTACTGGACATCACCTGGGTGCCTGTCGTACATGTTGTGTCAGCCATGTGACACTGGACACAGACCGCTACTGACGAGGCCTCCCCCCGCCCCACCCGGGACGCCCCACGCCAATTTTCGGAGCAGCATTGTAGGATCCCTAAACCAGTGCGGCACCCAGGCGACATCACCTGGGTGCCGTCCAGAACTCTGCACGTTGTGCTGCCTTGGGACTATTCGCACAAAAGACAGCTTCTAACCATTGTTGCTTTTTGTGTTGAGAAATGTTTAAATGTTTTTAGTTTTTGTTCCGTTCGTTAAAGTTAGTAGTTAATAAAGTTTTATAACCTTACTTTCTTGGAGTGTTATCTATTTTTTTTAAAAACGGGTGAATGGGGCCTTGAATCGGGTTATTGTCATGTGTGGGCTTTGGAAGTGTGCTGCTGCAGGATCGGACATTTCAAACTCAAATGCACGTTCTTTTTCTTACCTTTCCGAAGCATGGAGCGCAATAGCAGGCAGAGAAAGGGTGATGCACGTGTTGAACACTACCTGACCTGGCAAGTTGCTGGCAGTGCCCCCCCGCCCGCTCCTGAAAGAGGGCACAAACACACCGCCGCCCCGAGTACTTCACAAATCTTTAAAAGACCATGCGCTTGTTCATGAGGCTTAAATGGTTTATCACCTCTTCTAGAACCCCTGCATCGACCCTCTGACGTTTCATGGAAAAATTACCATGTAACACAATACCAAGTCCTGTCAGCTGAAACCCCCAAGGAATCGTGGGGCATATTATCAAGGGGGTTTATCTCCGCTTTTTTGGCTTTAAAAGCCATGAAAGCGGAGATAAAATTATTTCCCTATTACCAAGCTGTCGCTAACACCAGTTAGTGACAGCTAAAAGGAGATAGCGACCATCTTGGGCCCCGCTTTGCATGTCAGTGATACTTATCACTAATGACATGCAAAGTGGCGTGCCAAGATGTTAGCGACTGGAAACAGTCCCTAACATCGCTACCTTCTATTACCAACTTTTGGAGATATTCGCGCTAAGCGCGAATATCTCCAAAATCTAACACCTGCCCTGAGCAGTTCTTAGCCATGTTATCCAATGGGAGGTGGATAACATGGCTAAGAGCATTAGGTCGATAATACATGAATATCGCTGACTTTTCTGCGATAATAGCAAGGTTTATCTGCGATAAAAATCGCCGATGTGCGGCGATAATTTTTGTCTCTAAACAAGTTAGAGACAAAAATTATCGCTAGTTGTTCGTAATATGCCCCCGGGTTTTTGCTTGCAGAAATCGGGAGGCGGGAGACTAGCACTGAAATCAGTAGTCACACGCCTGAATCAGGAGGATTGGCATGTCTGAATTCTCTACAGCTGGGGCCATAAACTACATCCGCAGGGTTAGGTGACAGCCTGGGACCAGCCTGGCATCTAAAATGGCTGCCGTGCACGACAAAATTGTGGCATTCGAAAAAAGGCAAGATGGCGCAGCCGCTGGAAGAGATGTATCAACATATATCAGCCTCCTCAGCCACCCTCAGGAAACATAGGGGATTAGGATACGTCTCCCGCACCCCCTTATACCTAGTACTTTAATTAACGAAGCACAAAATGGCGAATTCCCGTTTCGCTACCAGTTTGCGGCCCAGTTCGCGGCCCGTGAAGCGCTTCTACCGTGAAAAATCTTTTTTTTTTTTTTTTCCCCACGGGACCCTTTAATAACCCCATCAACATTCCTAGGGGGTCAAGAGGGGGATACCTTGCCCCCTTTCATTAAATTCCCCCTTAGTTTTTCACCTTTTCTTCTCTCTCGATCCTACCGAGAGACAAGATGGCGGCCGCTCCGGACTGTCACGCAGCAAAAAAAAAAAAAAAGCTCACGCACAGCCGCTGGAAGAGATGTATCAACATATATCAGCCTCCTCAGCCACCCTCAGGAAACATAGGGGATTAGGATACGTCTCCCGCACCCACTTATAACTAGTAATTTAATTAACGAAGCACAAAATGGCGAATTCCCGTTTCGCTACCAGTTCGCGGCCGCGCTTCTACCGTGAAAAATCATTTTTTTTTTTTTTTCCCCACGGGACCCTTTAATAACCCCAACAACATTCCTAGGGGGTCAAGAGGGGGATACCTTGCCCCCTTTCATTAAATTCCCCTTCGTTTTCCACCTCTTCTTCTCTCTCGATCCTACCGAGAGACAAGATGGCGTCCGCTCCGGACTGTTTAGAATGTTGACAGACACCGGAGAGCCAATCAGCTTTCTGCGCGCAAAGTTCCGATAAGCGAAAAGTAAGCGGACCGGATCGCTGCCCAGAGCGCTGTTACAGATATATATCTTGGTTTGAACGTTAATTTCTCAAAAACTACTGGAGCACATATATTGAGACCTAGCAAAGGCACATCGGGCTAACAGTCCCTACAATTTTGCCAAGTTTCGTGCAAATCCATTCAGCCGTTCGAGCTAAAAGTGAGTCCAACCGCCCTATGGAAAACTCAATGCAAAAAACGCGTTTTGGGACCCCCCTTTTTTCTCAGCCCCCCCTTGACGAAACCCCACCAAATTTTCAGGGGCTGCTCAGAAACAAAATGTTCCATTTTCCTGAAAATTTCAGCCGATTCCGTCCACAAACGCCAAAGTTATTAGACATAGAATTTTCAAAAGTCCCATAGAGAAAAAATTCTAACTATATATACCTAATGGCGATAGCCAGTAGGTAATATATATATATATATATATATATATATATATATATACATATATGCATCCACGTCCAATGGTCCCACACCTCCAGCAGTTTACCTGGTGAACAGAAACCACAGCGAATCCCAAGATTTGAGGCAAGATGTTATTTATTCAGAAGTTAACAGCCTGAACGGTCTGACGCGTTTTGGGCGGAAAGCCCTTGCTCACAGAATAGTTCTGCATGTGTATGCCATTTTTTTTATAAATGCTTAAGTGAACACCACGTGACAGTAAACACAGAGAAAATACTACTCATGTTTCTATTGTTGCAGTAACTAAAACAGAGGTAAGAGGTAGACGTTGCCATCAAAAAAAATGTGTCAATCAATGACTGAATAAATTCATGAAACAGAATAATAGCAGTCCCTGTATAAATACATAGCTCAGATTAAAAACGATTTTCATGATATAAATTAAAACATATTGGTGCAAATATCCGCAGATGTAAACATGTATAAATAGATAAAAATTCTGCAATTGGAAACATTTTAACTGTGCAAATTAAGCAAGTAGTAAAACAATATATATATATAAAATATATATATGTGCAAAATCCTGCAATTGTAAACATTTAAAAAATGTGCAAATTACGCAGATGTTACATGTGCATGGAGATATCTTCCCTCTCCTAATGGATATTATAATGCATAGAATATGTATTGCATGATAACGTTACTGAGCAATTAATTTGGGACATCAAAAATTGATGGCAACCCATCTGTATTTCAACTACAAAAATGAGAATTACGTATGTATTTTGAAGTGAACAAAACTAAACTTCCCCAATGCAGTTAAGAACAATTCCTGCATATTAAAATTCATAATGATCAATGTCATTTTGTGTTAATGAGAGAAAGAAAATAATAAATAAAAAAAAATAAAGCATTAAAGTATAAAAGTGTAGGCAAGAAACAGTTAAAGTATCACGTTTGGGGAGGCGGTCACTAGCCAGCTGGTTACAGAGATGTCTGATAATAGTGATAATGCGGCTATGGACCAATTTACTATGAGAATTACAGGAAATGGTATAAATCCTCAGTTGTATTTAAACCATTGGGTAATTTGCTGTCTAGCTCCAGAATAATGCTAGATTCCAGTTGTCTTAGCATCTGGTCCCTGTCGCCACCTCTGTGTGGCTTGGGGAAAGCAGACAGTACATAATAATTGAGACATTGCAAGTTGTTATTATGGACCAGTTTAAAATGTCTCGCAACAGGATTTGCGCTGTCATTGTTAACAATTGCCCGAAGATGCTGTAGAATTCTGACATGCACCTGCAGCTTGGTACTCCCAACGTATCTCAAGCCGCAATTGCATGTCAGAACATAGACAGCATAATCGGTCTTGCAATTGTAATTTCCTTGAATAGCAACCATAGTAGGACTAAATGGGTTGGCATATTTGGTGGTGTTGATCCCAAACCTGCAAGCCCTACAGCTGGAGCATTTGACAAACCCCGGTTTTTTTACACAGCTTAAAAAAGGGGCTAAGGAGTTTGCTCCGCAATGGCTAAATGTTGCTATCAATAGACTTATTTTTTGTCAACCACTAATAATACGTCTAACGATACGACTGCGGAGGGTTAAAACGAGAATACAGCATAATTAGATTTCTCGTCTTACCTGATATTCAAAGTCTGGCGCCGCAATCAGGGATTCCAACGACTCAGCCTGGTATAGAGCATATTTGCGACGTATTGTGAAGAGTTTCAATATAACCTAAAATAAAGATTTTAGGAATGAGGCGATAGGCTGGGCGTAGCTGCACAAAGCTAGACCTGAATGTCAGGTTCACAAACTGAAGAGTTGGATTGTCGCGCTTTTTTGGGGGTGTGCGTTTTTAAGCTATACCTCCATAGAGATTGCTTTTGCTTGATGCGGTTTTAGTGGCAGGAGTCCGAGCTAACGAGGACGGAGCGTGTTATATCCAACTCTCTGTTATCTTACCATAGAAAAAAGAACAAAGAGGCTGGCTGATTTTTACCACTGAAGATCTAGATACCATTGATCAGGTACTGCGCTTGTTGTAGGTTCGCTAGTATTTTTAATGTTAGCGGATATATCTAATATATTCACTAGTCCTTGCACTTATTTCTGTACAGAGAAATACAGAGGCTCCCCTCTATAAGGATCTCCATCTAAGAAAACTTAAGAGATCTTACTTTTGGAATTAAGGTAATATAACGCGACCGGCATAGGATAAATGTAACGCGAACCCCTGTAAAACTAAATAATTACATAGATCTCCTTGTTTTCCTTTAGCCTATGCCCTAAAAAGAATGCCCAGCATCCGCTCCACAACACAAACTATGCGGAGACCATCCACATCATAGGTAAACTTATTTCCCTTATGTCAATGTGACACAACAGCACCTTAGACTAGCCTATCAGCACTGCATGCACTTTACAAATAATTTGTTAGAACACAGGGTGTACTTTGTGAATGGGAACTAATTTGTTCTGCTCTACTCTTGCTCTCTTCACACTGCTTGTTTATCTCGACTAGAACTTAATTAATCTAACTAGACCATAGCTTTCTTCAGGTCTACTGCTAGCTATGAGCTCCCTTATTAATGAAATGTACTCATGTATTTAGTTGATGCCAATCAGTTACAATGTTAAAAAGATAAAAAATGAAAAGAAATAACAGAACTCATTAGTGTTTTTTCTCTATCTTCAGAAAATTGTATTGTGCCCTCGATCTTTTTAGTATCACCTATGTCTTATTTTTGTATAGTTTGTCTATGGCCCTGAAGAAGGTGACACTCACCGAAACGTACGTCGGCCCAACACCTATTGTCTCGGATACGAACTAGTGAATTCCATCCTAACTAGCAGAACTGTACCATCTAGATCCCCACACCATCCTATATAGCACACCTTAGAGTTGCCATTAATGTTAGTCTTGTGTCTTGTATGATTTAGACCCTGTGTTTATGTTGATAGGTATATTTTGTAAACAAATAGAAACAGTATGATTGGATTGTGAGTATGTATGTATGAATGTTAGGATTAACTTTTATGAGAGGGCACGCTTTTTTGCTTTTTTGTATATGTATGTTACAAAAAGAAAAAATGTATGTAAAAGTGATGAATTCCCTTATGATAACAAAATGATATGCACAGTCTTATAAATGTTCCTAAAAACATTCGTCTTAGAACACAAAAAAAGATTAATAAAATATATATGTTTTGATAATATTTTGTAGTTTCCTTTCTGGCATCTTTCTTATAAACGTTTGAGATTCACTCAATGTCAAAAGCAATATAGGTCCCTACAGAGGTTCTAGTATCCTTTTGCCTGATTTGTCTCTCCCCCCTCTGGACCTTAAATTAACTGGGAGAACTCTTTCTTTTTAATGTTGTTCTGCATTCTGTCCATCAACTGTTGTTTTGACATAGATTTTAGAGAATGTGCATTGCAAGACATATACTGCAAAATCAGTCTTGCAGTTGTAACTCCCCCGTATAGTGTAGGGTGTCTGTCTGAAAGGCATGTTCACAGATTTTGTATTTGTACCATGTTTGCAGGCCTTGCATCTGCTGCACCTGGTGAAGCCTTTGGGGGATTGTAACCTGTTCGCCCTTGCTGGCACATTGCGTACTAGCTCTTGACGCATGGACCTCGCTCTTCTGTAACTTATAGCTGGGACTTTAGGGCATGGGGAGCCTAATACTGGATTACTCCGGACAGCATTCCAATGTCTGTACAGTATTTTTCTAACTGTATTGTGATAGGCATTACATCCTGTTATGAGTCTCTGGGTCCCTGCTACACTTTTCTTGCTTTGTTCTCTATCTTTGAACAGTAGGTCTTCTCTACTTACTGATTCACTTCTAGTTTTGGCTTCAGCAAGAGTCTTTGTTTCGTACCCTCTTCTATGGAGTCTACTGAAAAGTTCATTGGTAGATCTACTAAGGCACTCCTCTGTGCTGCAATTACGCCTCATTCTAAGGTATTCAGCGTATGGGATTGCCTCCTTGGCACTATTGTGGTGGAAACTGTTAGCGTGCAGGATAGTATTTCCTGCCATACTTTTTCTGTAAGTTCTAGTTTGCAAACAATTGTTTTCTACATACAATTCTATATCCAAAAACTGAATGAAGGTTTTGCTAGTATGACTAGGGAAAGTTACATTCAAGTTGTTATCATTTACCTCCTGGGCAAATTTTTCTGCACGTTCAATTGTTCCATGCCATAAAACAAATATGTCGTCTATAAATCGGACATAGATGTCCACATTTTCAGTTTCAGTTTTTAACGTCTTTATTTCGAATATTCTTCATAAAAGACAAAATATTTACATACATATGAATAATAACAATATTACATAATCAATGACATTATATGAAAATTAAGCGTAAAGAACAATAGAACAAGAAAGAATTAAGAATTGATTAAAACCTCAATTAAATATGTGCATAAAGACGACAAGAGAAGATTATTATTGAACAAATGCATATAAAAAGACACAACAACAATACTGGTCGGAGACACAATCTAGTAAAGTAACGTACTATATGGGTTTTTCATGACGGTATGTTACAAACTGTCTTAGACCTTAATAACCAAGCCCATCCAAGGAATTTGGCCAATCCAATGGAAAGACATTCAGAGGTGTTAGTTCTTAGAATGAGCAAGGCTTCACTGCTCGACCGGGTCTTTAATCTATAGCATATAGGCTTTAGCCACTTGTGGCGTGGTTCACGGTAAGCATTACAAACAAACAAGAAATGACCTATTGTTTCTTTATGGTCAGTACAACATGGACAAAGTGAAGTCGCCGGCTTCTGCCAACCACTGGTGAAGGCCCGTAATGGCAATGTACCTAGACGGAACTGAAAGTAAAGTTTCCTATCTAAGGTTTTGACAATTACATCCCAAAAGCACTCGGTATGAGGGACTATTTTATGTAGCAGAAACAGACCGGTCAGGTTCGGTTTCTCTGAAAGAGCAACGTGTTCATCTTTAACCATAGACCAGAAGAGAGATTTAAAATCTTTCTTAGAGGGAAAGATGTGAGAGCCCGGCGCAAACCACAACTGGGGGAGGCCCATTCCGATAAGAGTGTTTCTAATTGACTTAAACCATGGAATTTCACCTGCCCCCTGTTGTGATCTAACATCCTGAAGCTCTTGGGCAAACATGGCAAGTTCCGGTGTGGACCATATGCGTCTCCATAACGCCACCATCCTGTACTGGGCTTGATGTTTAATTGAATGGAACCCCATATCCATCAATAGTGGTAGAGCGGGTGTTGATGGAGGAAGACTGACTAGGTTTCGGAAAAATTTGTTCTGTATCCTATCAAGGACAGCCAGGTCCACACAACCCCATATATCAGCCCCGTATAATATGGCAGAGCTGATTTTTGCACTATATATTTTAAGAGCGGGCAATACCCTTTTGGTCAGAGAACTCCGCTGCTCCTTCACCAGACAACCGGACAGACGCGTAAATTTCAAGCTAAGCGCCGCTATTTGCTCTTTCCAGCGTAATCTATAGTCCATTGTCACACCAAGATAGGTCATAACTTCAACCTGTTCCAGACTAGACCCGTTCATCGTAACATTGCCCCTCTGTGGTTTTTTCTTTGTGAAGACCATAAATTTGGTTTTGTTGATGTTAATTTCTAAATCGTTCTCATTGCAGAAATCCACAAATTTGTCTATAGCTACCTGCAGACCCTTCTGTGTTTTAGCCAATATGAGCGTGTCATCAGCAAAAATTAAAAGGGGGAATTTAGTCCCACCCAGTGATGGGGCATCGGTAGGGGTTTCTGAGAGAAACTTAACCACTTGATTAATAAAAAGTATGAAAAGGGTAGGGGCCAGGACGCAGCCCTGTCTCACTCCACGAGTCACGGGGAAGGGTTCTGTGACCTGGCCCTGGCGGCCCCACCTAACTCTAGCAAAATTTCCCTCGTGCATCCTGATGGTAAATTCTAGGAGCGCAGAAGGAACTCCCATCTTTCTTAATGCAGCCCACATCTTTCCTCTGGGGACCAAATCAAACGCTGATTTGAGGTCCACAAATGCAGCGTATATCGTGCCACCTCTCAAAAACACAGTTTTCCAGTAGATCATAACAAATCTTAAGATCTGATCTACAGTACTAATGTGAGCCCTAAAGCCAGCTTGTAATGGAGAGAGAATGTCAGCTTCGGTCATCCAGGTGTCGATTTTTCCTAAAAGCATTCTAGCCACTACCTTTTGTAGGGCATCAATAAGACTGATGGGTCGGTAGTTTCCTGCATCAGTTTTGTCCCCTTTTTTATACACGGGCAGGATCTCTGCCCCTTTCCATGAATTTGGGATCCTGGTCCCTCTAGCTATCGCATTTGCTAGGGTAGTTATGTACGGAACCCAATGCACCTGGTCATACTTAAAAAGGTCCGCTGGGACACAGTCCATACCGGGGGCCTTACCGTTCTGGACTTGTTTAAGAGCAACTACAGTTTCTGTTTCTGTGAAGACAATGTGGTCAAGTATGGGCACCGCAGTCTGTACACTGGCATCTTCCCAATTGTGGGAGATCCGTTCCGTGTTACTAAACTGCGTCGCGTAGTGCTTGACCCATTGTTCTGCAGGCACATGGTTAACAGGAACTTTCGAGTCCCCAGTCCCACCCCACCTCACAACCTCCCAGAATTTTTGTTGGTTAGATGAGGTGCTTGCTTGGTATAAATCTAACCAGCGCTGTTCGTCCCAGTTGGTTTTTGCCTCTTTAAGTACTTTCTTGTAATTAACCCTAGCTAGCCTAATATCATTGGCTGACTTGGATTTAATAGCAGCTATTAGGGTGCTATGGGCAAGACGACAAGATTTATCATACCATTTGGTCCTAGTTGGTACTGGACCATTATTCCTTCCTTTTGTGGGTTCATTAAAAAAAGTTTTAATCTTATTAAACAGAGACTCATGGATCGACCCTATTTCTTCCAGGGAAGTGCCTTCATTAACTATGGGTACCATCAAATTGGTGGCTGCTGAGACCTCCACCGCAACCCTTTCTAATACGATAGGGTTGTCTATAAGCCTAGTCCAGCGTACCCTTCTACAGTCATTTGTGAGAACAGCCTAGGCTGTAACGGTAGTGGATGCAGAATCCAATCTGAGACCCTCATTCAGTAGTAATTTAATTGCCAGGGGATTATGGTCACTTTCAGGTCTTTGGACTACTTCCATATCCTCTAGGATTTTCCAAAACTCTATCTTTATTAAGAAGTAGTCAATACGGCTCGAATGCTGGGATTTGTCAAAAGTGACCTTTCCCATCGAATCTGATTTAGTTCTACCGTTAGCTGCGCGCAGATCCCATTCAAGGCAGAGGCCTAACCACTGCATTGCGGCCTCGGTAACTTTTTTAATTGGAGGGATGGATAATGGTGGAATATTCCAAATTTGATCGATTTCCCCATATCCTTCTTTGTCAAGACTAGGAAAAGGTTCAAAAGAACAATTAAAATCACCTGCCACCATTATACATTTGTCGCTAGTAATATTGTTTAATAGGGAATCTAAATCGCCTGCTGCTCTCGCAGGCTTCCCACCAGGTTGCCCCCTTGCATATATGTTAATCAGAAAAAAGTCCTCGTTATTTTTACCAGACAATTTCAAGGCAAGAATATCACTACTTAAGGTAGGAATGTCTATAATTTTAAAGGCTAGGGATTGTCTGATCCAAATAACCAGACCACCTGAAGGACGACCTTTAGGTCCTTTACAGGCTGGTTTATAGTAGTTAAGATAGCCAACCCGAAAGATGGCATCAGTTGACCAGCTTTCCTGTAAAATGATAACATCAAAAGAGTCCACATAAGAGCCCCAGTCATCCTCAGACATTTTCCCTTTTAATCCCGCTATATTCCAAGACAAGACTGTGAGGGTATTACTTGTTTCTTTCGGCAAGTTGTTAAATGGATTCACAGTCTCCTCAGGGACAAGGGGTCTATATGTGGGATTTGGAAGTTTTACCCTTTCTACCTCCCCTTGGGAATTACCACTCAGCCCTGTTACAATCTCAGCCCTGGGAGATGGAGTAGGGTTAGGGGAACTCAGTACAACTTCACTCGGCCCTGGAATCGGTAGTAGATTGTCAAGTCAATCCACACCTTCCAAGCCGGATAGCGGAGCAAACCGGTTTGTGAGGTGCGGGTGAAACAAAGGGTAGACTGGGGTATCAAAGTGAAATCTCCCTCTTGGCCTGTCTCTTCTAGAATGTTGAAATGGGGTGTGGGGTCTACTTGTATATAAAGCAGGATAGAAATAATTCAACAATAATGTTTGCACATCCCCAACTCTTCCGAATCTAGGTTCCCTGCTGATAAATTCAGCCACCCATGGCTCTCTGAAACTTATCACCACACAGTCCCCCTCCAGATCTTTCTTACCATAACCTATCCAATCCACCCTTCTTACATTAAGAATTTCAGGATTCATGTTGGGTGGGAGCGGGCGATTTTTATTAAGCCAGAATGTTACTTTATTGTAGAGGTCCTTGTGTGTTTCTCTTTTACCATCTACTAAAGGAGCCACGCCAGTTAAGATGATGGTGTAAGGCTGTGACTCTGGGGGGAGATTAACACATTGTTTCCTCGGGATAGGTTTGATATAGGGCCGGATGTTTTGGTCGTGACTACTAAGAGTTTTCTTGGCCTGGGGTTGCTTTGCGGCCTTCTGTCTAGGTGCGCCCTCAGAGCTAACTGTTTTCTTGGGGGCCGATACAGTTGTTGGCTGCGGGGCTTTTAACGTAGTGGGTCCCGCTTTTGAACTTGAGGCCCCTGCTTTGTTATTCACCAGAGTAGACTTCGATGATGACAGGGCAGTGGGGGGCAAGCCTTTGGGGGCTAAACTGGCAAGAGTTCTGTTTGTAGATGCTATATTATCTTTAACCAACCTATCCAAGGAATCCATTTTTGTATTCAATAGTCTTGTCCTTTCGAATAGTGGTAAGAGCAGGGATTTCATTAGTAACTCTATCTTAGCCAGAAGAATGCCTTCTGCAATACTAACTGTGGTGTTATGGTCTTCAAGTTGAACCACCACATTAGTATTAGGCAACTGTATAGGTGAATCAATAGTACTTCCCGCCCCCTCAATATGTTCATCTAAGTCGGGAGAGTCTAACCTTTTACGTTTCCCAGGGTTCTGTGAGGGTAGAAGTTGTGAAAGGGGAGGGGAATTCACTTGCTCCTTACTGATAGTAAGATTAGGTGAGTCCGAGAGACCTGATTTCTCTCCAGGCTGGTCTACAAAAATAGTAGTCCCTCCATTTAGCATATTATCATGTGCAGTGGTATATGAGCTATCTTGACCCGTCCCCGCTAACTCCACAGTTTGAGTCTCAGGAACAGTTACAAGCACTAAATCTGTATTAACATCATTGCTATCAGTGTCTAAAAGGGAAAGTGGAATGGGGGAGACTGCCTCATTAATTTTCCCAAGAGAGGATCGCTTGCCTGTAATTATATCTAGTGAAAGACGTTTTTCAACTAGAGCGATTTCTTTCTCCAGTATGGCAGTAGAGCGTTTAAAAAACTGGTCAATTGTACCCGTAAAAGTGCCATTAGAGGTGGAGACCTGGACTTGCCTCTCTTTGCCAGATCTTAGGGTCATCTTTAGATATACAAGTAACCAAATTAACACCAACCTCAGACCTCAAATTATGTACAATAATGGGCAAAGTTAGGTCAAAGCGGTTATACTAACAATGAGGACACAAGCCTGGTTATGGTCAGATGCAATGTTTACAAAATAAACATTTAAAACGTCTGTTAGGTGATACCATGAGATGTTATAAATATTGAGTGGTAAATGTTAGGAAGGTGGCCCGGCCCGGCCTCACTCGGCCTCTGACGGCCACAGACGGTCCCGCCCTTGTCCCGGGCTTCTCCCGGCGAGCTCCCGCGCGCTCCCGCGCAGCGGTATTCACACGTTAATATATGGCTCTTACGGTGATCACCCGGTCGTTGGGGGCGGGGCGGGGAGAGCAGCCCAGGTGGAACGGGCGGGGTTACTGGGACTCCTGGGAAATGTAGTCCCAGCCCTCTTGCTCGCAGCCCTCAGCCCCTGTCTTACCCCAGCAGCAGCTAACAGCCCACGAAGGAGAGCGCCCCTCTGTGAAGCGGGACCCGCGCAGCGGGTTCCGCGAGGCGTTGGTGGAGATGCAAGGAGTCCACGGGCAATCCAAACAGCAAGGCAGGTTTGTCAAGGTGTCCCCACATTTTCAGTCATAGCAGTTTTTTGAGTCGTCATGAGTACTTGCTCCTCCCACCAGCCCATATGCAAATTAGCATAGCTGGGAGGGAAGCAAGTACCCATGGCTGTGCCCTGAAGTTGTTTATAAAACAATTTATTAAAGATAAATACATTATTCCAAGGCACCGCTCTGCCATATGCAACAGCATCAAGGAATGTTCATGCATGTTAGTTGGCCTCTTGTTCAGGTAATGTTCCAAAGCATTAAGTCCATCTCTGTGTCTAATGCTTGTATATAGGGAATTCACATTGAGGGTCATTAGTACACAGTCATCAGTCCAGTTGATGTCATATATCCTAGTTAAGAAGTCGCCTGTATCTTTGATGTGTGAAGGGAGTTCACACACTAAGGGTTGCAAGAAAAGTCGATAGAACTTGAAGTCCTTTAAAAAAGACCCCAATTGCCGCAATGATAGGCCTTCCTGGGGCGTTGTGGCGTTTATGTGGATCTTTGGGATAAGGTATAGCTGGGGAGTCACAGGATAATCAGTTTTAAGATATTCAAATTCTGCTTTTGAGATCAAGTTCCAAAACCAAAACAGGGTCTGGGCTCACTGGCAATAAGGACAAGCCTCACCATCAATTAACAATAAACCAAAAACAGTACCAGTATTGCCTAACTAATTGGACTTGGACCAAGAATGATCACTCGAATCGCTGACTGAAACAGTGACTCTCGGAGAAAAGTTTTGTCCGAAATAAATCAAATGACTTTAATTATTTTTACATCACATGCATCATATCCATGAGCAATTTTTTTGTTTTTTAGATGAACATTTAGATAACTCCACAGAAGTATGTCAAACAACAGAATGAAACGGGTAAAAAAAAGACACTTTGAAGACAAATTGACAACTTGCATTCAACATTCATACGGGACAACACACTGATATATATACACATATAAACATTCGAAAATTCTATTTCCAACATGATTTTTGAAAAGCATAGCATTGGAAATAAACAACTAAAAAGTTTTCATGTGTTTAAGAGTAAATCGAAAATTCCTAATGCTGGGTAGAGAAGGTCTACGCGTTTCGATGACCCCTTGTTGTGGGGAAATCTCGTCAGGACCGAGCGCCTGTGAATGGAGAAACAAAATTGGGTCAACCAAGGGGATCGGACTCTACCTCTCAACGCTTCGGTGGGGGAAAGGGAAACTAATCATACCTTTTAGTTGCTGAGTTCTCTTTTGAAAGTAAGACTGTAATAAAAACAAAACCTGTTTTAGCCTCTAATTCAGAAAAAACCGCAATAGCACTTTCCTGATTGTCACATTCACTTGTGAGTACTTACATAGTTTGTGGATTTTTTCTTGAAACCCTTCATGTCTGAGGTTAAATCATTCCTCTGAGACACGACTGATTTTATCAATAAACTACCAACAATTCCGTTTGAACAAAATGAGGATTTCCTTGTAACAATGGACGTAAGTTCACTGTACACCCAGATCCCTCAGAGTGACGGCCTGGATGCTATCCAGTACTACCTTGAGCAACGACCAAAACCGACTAGAGTACCAACAGAGTTCATCATGCAATTAGCTACATTGGCACTAAAGAAAAACTATTTCAATTTCAACTGAGAGTTTTTCTACCAGATAAGCGGTGTAGCCATGGGATGTCCGTTCGCCCCAGAATTGGCTGTATTATTTATGTCATTATATGAAGAGAAATTTGTTTACCAGTCAAATCCATTTTCTGAGAAAATCACGAGTTGGAGTCGTTACATTGACGACGTCTTTTTAACTTGGAGAGGATCAGAAGAAGATCTAAAGGAATTTCATGAGTGGCTTAACACACGCACAGAAGAGATAAAATTCAGCATGAACTTTTCAAAAGTTAAAATGTCATTCCTCGATGTTGAGGTATACCCAACAGACGAAGGCTTGGTGACGACATTATACAAAAAATTGACAGACAGAAACAAGGCTTTACATTTCAATAGCAATCATCCGCGAAACTTAAAAGAAAATCTACCATTCGGACAGTACTTGCGGATAAAAAGGAACTGCCATTTCAAAGACGAATATATGTTCCACGCTTCCAATCTGACAGACAATCTAGCGTCAAGAGGCTATCCCGTAAAACTACTAAAAAGAACTATGAAGAGAGTATGGTGGATCCCCAGAGAAACACTACTAGTAAAAAGGACAAAACCAACTCTCAACAGGATAGTATGTGTCTCCACATTTTGCCCCAATTCGAATCAACTCAAGAAAACCATCCTACAAAATTGGCATCTAGTAGAAAATGTAGATGAGACACTAAAAGAGAAGCCATTATTTGCTTTTAAAAAAGACCAGAGCGTGGCCAACCACCTAGTACGAGCAGCAATGAAGCAGAACTCACCTACAATTAACACCATGCTAGGACTACCACCTATACAGGGACACCACAAATGCGGTTCTTGTATTTGTTGTGCAAGTACGGAAGAAGGATGCTTGTTTCAACATAAGCAACTGTTCTGGAAACACGAAAAGTTTACGAACTGTAAATCGAGATACGTCATCTACGGCATAAAATGTCCTTGCGACATGCTATATATCGGCAAAACAAGTCAGGAGATAAGATGCCGCATCACTCAACACAAATCACGGATAAAAAAGAAAGTCACAACTGCCCCACTTGTCAACCATTGGATCAGTCACGAACACACACTGGAGGATCTAAAATGGACAGTCATCGCAAAAATTGAAAAAGACCCCAGAGGAGGAGATATTGAGGCAAAACTATCCCGCCATGAAGCCATGCTCATAGTCAAATTTAATACAGCGACAAATGGTCTTAACGAACTCTCTGAGATCTACCGTTTATAAAGACTTCAAACCCATCGAAGACATATGAATCGATTCGGGCTACCGTCTCCTGCGCAGGCTGTGAGCCCGACTACACATGGTCACATGACACATACAACGTCTCCATGACGACGAATCTCAAAAAACTACAATCCCCACAAACCCCAGGACCAGGAAGTGAGTTAAAAACCAGGACACACGAGATCAGAGACATCGACTGGATGGTGCCGGTAACTGCATTCATTGACAGAGACCGAAGAGCGTGGACCCCCAGATATACTCATCATACTACAATCTAACAGGTATATCGGAACACCGTGGCAGAAGAGTACCACCGCTCATCGAGTTTTTCCGAAAGAAACTGACATGAGCCTTCAATTTCTTTCAGGAATCAATCAATCCAACAAGGCGTTTCACCGTGTGAATCCGGGAAACAGCCCCGTCTCCACGCTTCAACCACATGTAAGTAGTCCCCGTTTTAACGATAGCAGCTACCGCCACCAGCTTAACCATCAGGTTCCCTGACTAGTCCTTCCATTCTTGTAGATCTCCACTTCCATCACTAATTGATGAGAACAAGACTTATTGAGAGCGCGCCACGCGCAACACTATGTAAGTACTCACGAGTGAATGTGACAATCAGGAAAGTGCTATTGCGGTTTTTTTCTGAATTAGAGGCTAAAACAGGTTTTGTTTTTATTACAGTCTTACTTTCAAAAGAGAACTCAGCAACTAAAAGGTATGATTAGTTTCCCTTTCCCCCACCGAAGCGTTGAGAGGTAGAGTCCGATCCCCTTGGTTGACCCAATTTTGTTTCTCCATTCACAGGCGCTCGGTCCTGACGAGATTTCCCCACAACAAGGGGTCATCGAAACGCGTATACCTTTTCTACCCACCATTAGGAAATTTTGATTTACTCTTAAACACATGAAAACTGTTTAGTTGTTTATTTCCAATGCTATGCTTTTCAAAAATCATGTTGTAAATAGAATTTTCGAATGTTTATATGTGTATATATATCAGTGTGTTGTCCCGTATGAATGTTGAATGCAAGTTGTCAATTTGTCTTCAAAGTGTCTTTTTTTTACCCGTTTCATTCTGTTGTTTGACATACCTCTGTGGAGTTATCTAAATGTTCATCTAAAAAACAAAAAAATTGCTCATGGATATGATGCATGTGATGTAAAAATAATTAAAGTCATTTGATTTATTTCGGACAAAACTTTTCTCCGAGAGTCGCTGTTTCAGTCAGCGATTCGAGTGATCATTCTTGGTCCAAGTCCAATTAGTTAGGCAATACTGGTACTGTTTTTGGTTTATTGTTATTTGAGATCAAGTTGGCATTTCTCCACTTGTAAAGTGATTTATGATATTTCTCTTGTACACCTACAATGATAGTGAATATATATATGTATATATTACCTACCTACTGGCAGTCGCCAGTAGGTAGTTATAGTTAGGACCTATTTTCCATAGGAAATCTGCAACATTCTCTTCCTGAGTTCCTGAAAAAAATCACAATTAAAAGTACATATATATCTATGGCCGCGGTGGATCCACACATCCTGAGCGCACCCTAAGCGCACTGTTCCGATCACGCACTGAATGCTAATTGCCTGTCAAGTGGTTGCCAACATTCGAAACTAGGAAGTGTTGGCAGCCATTTTGTGCCTCGGTAGAAGCGAGGGTCTAGAAATCAGTGGAACAAGTGTTAAAAATGTATAAAGGAGGCCGCTTAGAAATATCTTGACCCTCTAGACCTTCTTAGGGGTCCCACAAGGACCCCTAGGGCCCCACATTTTTTTGTTGTTGAAAAAACAGAGAAATGTGCGCAGGGTGCATGGATCTGCCGTAAAAAAAAAACGAAGGGCGGGCTCCTGTGTTTGTTTTAAAATTATCTACCTGGGGGGCCAAATCCCGGAGTCCAAAATATTACATTTGATGGGGGTCCAGAGGGGCCCTGTAGCCCAGTGACCACCATCCCTCGGTGCTAAAAAATAAATGGGTGGGGGGCTCAAAGGTACTCCCTCAGTAAAATACTTGGGTAGAAGGGGCTTAAAGGCCATCTCCAACCCTAGGGACCGCTACTCTTTGGGGCTTTAAAAAAAATGGGCGGGGGGGTTCAAAGGTCCCTCTAAGGTCCAGGGATCACCACCCTCCGGGGCTTTTTAAATTGTGGGAGTGGGGTTGCATGGCCCCTATTCTGGAGCAGTCGAGGGCCCTGGGGAACACCACTCCCCAGGATCGGCTCCTGCTGTGTCTCGGGGTGCCTACCCCCACAACACTGCTGTTTGGTATGGCAGGACGGGAGTTGAGGTTCCCGTTCTGACGTAGCAAACTTGAGGGCATATTAACAAGGGCCATTTCGCCACTTTTTAAAAAAAAAAAGGCAAAAATGTGGTGAAAATGGCATATATACAACGTTAGCGATCGTAGGTGGAGCCTTAATGTCTCTATGGTCCTAGCCAGCTCCTGTTTTCCTTCTGAAGCCACCATTACTTTTCCACACGTGGACTTGCTAATATGTTGCTCCCAGTGGGGAAAAGCAATCTGCTTTGAATTTTGAAAGAGAGAGCAGGTTTCCCTGTTCTCTCTTTCAAAATCCAAACCAAGTTTGCTATGGCAGGGCGGGAGCTTCGGCTCACACTCTGCCATAGCAAACAACAGTGTAGAAAAAAATCTTCCGGTAAGACAACAAAGGATTTTCAAGTCCAATATGTCCGTTTTACCGGCAGTTTGCTGCCGGTAAAGCGGCGATAATTTTAACACCGTCCTTGTAAATATGCCCCAAGGTTTTGGAATGTCAACAATCCCTTCTCCCATTTAAATAGCCACAAAATATTTAGTGAAGTGCACACTTTGAAACATGAAGCAGCAGTGTCTGATTGGGATCGATAAAGAATTGCCCATTGTTGAGTACAAAGTAGTCAAATTGTACATGGGTTTTTATAACACCAGTGGCTATTGCTCACGCTTCTCTTGAGGTTAATTCGAAGAGTTGGGTATTTCTTTTGCTCCTAATGTACACAGTGTTCTGTCCTCTCTGTTTGCTTTCTCCTCTGTCATGTAGAGGACTTTGGGTAAATATGACGGTTTCTGTACAGCCAGCACCTTTGAACCCTATCCTCAAACTGCTTACTGCCTGTTACCATAGTAACAGTTCATGGAACACTCAATTGAGCACACAGGTCACAAGTTCAGCACAAAATGGTGTTAATCCAAACAGCAAGTGTGCTTGACTTTTAAATTTTTTCCGTAGGAATCTTTAATTGCAGCTACAGCCTTTGGTAAAGACCTGGTAAAGAGTTAACCCCGGTATTACACTTCTAGTAATAAGCATCATTCTTTTCTTAGTAAAACTTTGAGCCCGTCAGTTATTCTTTTACAAATTAAGGTTTATAATTTTAACGGCTTCCTTGTAAATATGCCCCCAAGTACTGTGTTAATGTCACATGTGCATTGGACGTTTTTTAGTCTAGGAGACGGTCACCTTTCCGAGAATTATTTACTAATTGTTTGAGGAGTTCGAGGCAACTTAAGTCTCTGTATTGTCATACTCAGGATCTTTATTTTAATATGCAGGGTGTGCCTCGGCAGTCTCTGAAGCCTTGGTGGTGCTAGGCAGTGCCTTATTTGTTTTGTAATCACACGGACAGTACTTATGGTGTTATAAAGTGATACACTCATAGAACTCTTGTAGTTGTATAATTACCAGGATTTATGTGCTTAAGAGTTACTTACATTATTTTTTGTAGGTGCACTGTAATGTTAAATATTTTTGATTTTAAAATCTTCTCTAAGCAGATGATTATCACACTAAATAAAAGTAAAATATTGTCAGAAAAAGAAGACGTATACACTCAGTTATTTTTTTAATTATCTTTTATTAAAACAGAAATAAATAAATAAAAACATAAATTTAATAGAACACTATAATAAACAAAACGTGAGATGGGCTCCAGTGGTAGCAGGGTAGGTAACCTGCAAAACCAAAATAAAACATAAGTCCTTAAAATTAGATCGATGTGATTGAATGAGGTGAGAGTTTACATCATTACGGAAGGCAAGACCGCTCTTTCTCATATGCACACTCAGGGTAGTGCACACCACCGCTCCCGTAGAATCACCCTCAACAGGAGTCTGTAGGGCAGCGCTGCTCGTAGGCTTAGGCCTATCTTATGGTATAGATGGCATTTAAAATGAGACAGAGATGTGACTGAATGAGGTCAAAGATCACAAATTAACATAACACTTGGCAATATTGCTTTTTCGCACGTGTGCAGTGTGCCTGATGCATCCCACCCCTCTCGTAGGCCCGCGATGAAGAGGTGTCTGTAGGGAAGTGCCCGCTGGCTCATATCTACAGTATGGTCCAGCAGGTCTTTAAATGATTCAGAGATGAGACAGAATGACGTGAGAGATCACGTCATTATGCAGGACAATATCGTTTGTTCGCACTGCGTTTAACTGGAGGCTGTGTGCCCCTAGGCCACTCTGCTTACCTTTCACAAACACTGTTTTTAGCAGAGGTCACAACTTGAATTCTGCTTTGGATCTATACTGCAGACAGTATTAAATTCAGCCTTGATTTATTTATCTGCAGTGTGGACTGCGGCGTTCATAACTTGAAAAGAGAAAGAGAAACAGTGTGAGAGAGAGGAAGAGAGAGAAAGAGAGAAAGAAAGACATTGAAAGTGTGAGAGAGAAAGTAATAGATGGAGCAGGAGAAATTCTTTGCAGCTCACCTTTTTGCCACCGGTGTGTGCCCAACCGTGTTCCGGTTTATAGTGCACACTCAAGTTTAGTGAGCTGAAAGATAGTATACAATTAGTAATTGCAGAGTACATACAACTGCACACATGTATTTCTGCGTTACACCTTTGCACACCCAGGCAACTGTATTACATCAACTCCCACTGCAAGAAGGTGTCTGTGCGCTCTTTTCCTCCCAGGGTGCTATACCCCATGCACTCCCACTGCATAGCGGTGAGTTCTCATTACACTCACTGCTGCACCACATCCACTCCCAGTGTCCGGAGGTGAGTGCCCTTTCCTGCGCACCCAGACTGTTGCAACTTATCCACTCCCACTGCCAGGAGGTGATTGTACATTCCTACGCACTCAAGCTGCCGCACACTATCCACTCTCTCCGCCCACAGGTAACTTCTTGTTGCTTCGGAAACAAGCTTCTCTGCTCACCTTGTGCCATCGGGGTGTTTCACAGAGGGTCCATCACGTGTCGAAGCAACCTTCTTACGCGTTGTTACGATGGCCACGCATCATCACAGATTCCTCAAACGTTGAGCTTTGGAGGTGCTGGAGGGGACGCCAATTTGTGAAATACAACCTGTTAGATAAAAAGGAAGATAATTTTGTGCGTCATTTGTTCATCAAAGGAGAGAGGAAGAGAGAGAGTGACTCTGAAAAAAAGATTTGCAGCTCACCTTTCTGTCACCGGTGTGTCTTCCACCCCGTGCCCGGACATAGTGCATCCTGAAGCTCCACATCTAAAAGATAGTAAAAGAAAGATGTTATGATTGGTAATTGCCACTATCTTAATGTGGAGTAGAATAGCATCGCCCTTTCACACACCTTCCCTCCCCCTTTAAAAATACAACCATTTGTACGGTTCCAACTTGTTTAATGGGCTTTGATTTCTGAACAATTAGTATTGTAGTAATGTTTTCCATCCGGTTATAGAAAAGAAGTGGTTTGCAGTCATAAATGTGGTTTCAATCATCACGCCCGTGTCTGGGCACGATAATTGAAACCTCATGTGCTAATGGAGTCTATTACGCGCAGCAAGCGCGTAATAGATACTAATAGGCCATGGACGGAGCAATACATCCACATCTGGCCAATTGCGTACAGTCTTTTAGAATAAGTCGCACGCAAAGGCCAATGGTTTATCTCGGAAGGAAACAGACATGCACGAGGTTGTGCGATTGGTAGGTCAGGTTCATATCCCTGTTTTTTCACATGGAAATTGTTTGGCGCTGCGTGAGCAGTGCTGTGCACTCCAACGAAGGCACGAGCTGTACTGCCCACAGCAACGGAGGCGCGAGTCCTAAATGAATTGAGAAAGGAAAGGTTGTCAAAATAAGATGATAAATTTAAGTGTACATAGTATAAAAAAATTAATACTCATCTACTTCGCTGCGCATGTGGAAGCGACGGACATTTGACCAACTATAAAAACTTTCATGCTATTGGAAAAAAAAATACAAATGCAATAAGATAGGGTATGTAGGACTGCATACGCCTAAATCACTGCGTCGCTTTTTTGAATCCAGTCGCTGTATCGAATCTACTCCCGCCGGAGCGTACCCAGACCTCACTGCTCACCTTTCTGCGGACAGAGCACCTTCTACATCATGCAGTCAGCCTCTGCCACCAAGAAGTCTCACATTTGGTGCTTAGTCTTGATAGCGCTATGGCAAATGACATACTCATGCACCCATCATCATTGCAGGTTCCTCACCCGCTCAGTCCTTGCGGTACCACTAACTTAGTGACGAAAGAGGCCACGCATGTGGTGGTGGGCCCCCATGTTTGGTAATTTGGGCCTACATGAGGCATCCGAACCACCAGGACGGGCCATCACAGCATTTGCGAAGGGAGCAACTCTAAAATGGCGTAGAGCACGTGCTCCCGGTCTTTTTTATTGGTAGGATCACGTGTGTTGTGACGCCTATGCTGGATGTGTGTGGTGTGGGTGTATACCAGCCATGAGGGTGTGTGTGTGTGCCGTTCTGACAACTAGACCTGGAACTAGCAAATCACTACAATGAAAATCTAGGCCATGTAGCGTTGTTGTGTTTTCTTGGCCTGACGTATGCCAGTGCTGTGTGAGGCTTTGAAGAATGACTCTAGAGCTATGGGCGTGGCTCTGTCATGAGCTATTTGAGAAATCAACTGATTTGGGTATCCTTGTTGTAGTGCTGCTGTCACCCGGGTCTTAAATGCAAATGTGTCATTATGTCAGTGAAGTCCCACAACATGGCTAACATGGAAGGTACGGGGAATCACTGACCCTACATTCATCCATAGTTCCACACATAAAAGATGGTGGACATGATGCATTTCTGCGAATATGAATGTTTGTTGTACATTCAGTGGAGTGTTGTAGCTGTAGTAATACAGGGCTATGAAAGCTTATGGTTGCAGTTTTTGGCATATGAAGGGAAGCTTATATATACGTATGTGGTCATTTGGGTATACTGTCGAACTTGGTGCTGGAAATCAGTGTTCAAGCCTCGGAGTCACGTCCACATACTGTTATTGTAGACAAATCACGTAATCTACTCGTGCCTGAAAATGTACTGTAAATACGGTGCTCATGTAAATCTCTGGCATAGTTTTGGATCGACTTTGCGCTATATAAATATGCTACAAAAAAAAACTCTAGCAATAGCACACTCTTATAAATTTACTACACACTTTGCTTGCAGTATTGTAATGATCCAGTTTCTACGTTCGTATTTGTAGAATGAACGAGAGATAGTTATATTGCCAAAGTTTTTGTTACTGTCAAGGACTAAAGTGATGTCTTACCACAGGAACTTGCTCAGGAGCAGAAGACGATAGTTCCCACCTCCTCCTGAAGGATTCCCCAGAGCCCGTTGTAAAACATGACTCTCAGAAACACTCCCGGGGGAAGGGGGAGTGGATAAAATAAGAAAATGTGTAGAAGAGACTGCTCTGGAACTCTTCCTCTGCTTCTCTTGTTATTCCGTTCCGCAGACAAACTTCTGAGAAACCTTCATATAGCAGGAGAGAGAGAGAGTGATTTAACTTACTTCCTACACTACTCTACAGTTATATTCTCTCTACCTAGTGTATCTCTTTACCTAGTTTTCCAGATCTTTTGCTTCTCTACTTAAATTTGCTGTTTTCTCTTATTTCTTGTTTATGAGCAGCGATGAATAACCTAATTAACAAATTACATCTTTACTTATAATTCTATCTCAACTCTCTTAGTAACTCTTTCTTATATTCTCTCTTACCATTTCTTCTGGTTGCTGATCTGTAACTCTTCCGTATCTTCTCTTCTTGAAGATGGTGCTTGACTAAATATTCAAAACTAATTTATATGTGCCTATAAGTAATTTCTACATTATTTAAATACACTAGTAATTCCTAGTCTATGTTAATGTCTAATTCTCTATAGAATAGCTAACCATTTACTTATATATGTTTGCTTTCTACTCTTACTATTTTTTTTTTCTGAGACAACTTAAATTCACTGCACAGATCAGTACTCTCTTATTCTCCAATACAATTTGCATGCATTAATTTGCCTTTTTGAATTGGTTCTTTACAGCTAATTAACTTATCTTCGTCTTCTCTCTCTTTCTTTTCTTCTTTGTCTTCTCAGGATTCTCAATGCCGGTGGAGGCCTCTTGAAGACTGCTCACACGAATAAAGGTAAGTATCCTTTATATTGTCTTGAACTCGTGTTAAGGTAAACAAAACAGTTAGCCAAATACTCTCGCTAACCACTCGAATTGAAATTACTTCAGTTAAACAAGAAGGAATGCTTCTATGAAGGAGCTCTGTGCACACACGACTTCCTCTGGAAATTACTTCGGTGAAGTGCGCAGCAGTTTGGACTCGCGCGCACTTCCTGATTCGAACACCTGCGAACTGTGAAATCAACTAGACCGCACAACCACCTTTTATGGCTGCGGCCGTCTTGAAATTCCGATCGTGGATCCACTGCCTCCAGCAATTGCAGATTGGATTCTTTCTTTGGTGGCTCTGGCATAATTTCCAATTCACAATGGACAAAGCATGACTGGCTTGTTTTGAGGTTCTGACAGTTACTGCCAGAGGTATGATGATTGCATATGCTGTTTACACCACAATATAATGTGGTAGGGCCCAGAGGTAGCATTTTACAAACATAATCAATACACAGACACAGATAGATAGTAGAAGTGGGTACAGGCACATGCGCTAGACTCCATTTTATTACGTTGCTGTTGGTAACAAGTACAATAGTAATTATCATATCATACACAGATATTCCATCATAAACGGTTTATGACTTCTGCTGTACAAAGGTAGGAGCACTACATGTGAAATAATACACAGAAGATTCTATCGTAAAGGGTTCGTGAGTTGTGGTGCACTGAGGTAGGGGCGGTTTGTGTGGAGCCTGCGATGATGCATGGTTTAGGCAGACCGCACTGGTAAGAATGTCTTTTGACTACTGAATTTTGCCTTAATAAGGCCATGTGGCAATTATTTATGGTGTACTAAGTTAGTGGTACGTCTGGTGCTCAGCGTGTGCTCACCGTGCGATGATGCGTGGTCCGAAGGGGCTGCACTGGAAGAATTGTCTGTTGCCTACTTGAATGCATCATCTGTAATCATGATTCAAATAAAAGACGAAACATATAAGGAATACGCTGTCGAAATATGTATGTTTCAGGGACATTATAGTTCAAATTGTGACATGTGCTGTCCGCAGTGTAGACTGCCATTCAGTGTTCCTTTGCACTTGCAGGGTGAATTTTGTTATTCAACTAAACCTATAACTGATATAAAAGAGGTTCTTGAAGAAAGGATACTAAAGGGATATGGTGTAGGTTTGGTGGACGTTATACTCAGTTTGGTACTGCACTCTGCAAATAATGAATCAAGAGTCTATTTAATTGTGAGCTCTGATGACCGTGGTGTACGCAGGAGGCAGGGGTTAGCAAGAACCCACGGCCAGGTGGCGTTGAGGTGAGCTGCACAGTATTGGTAAGTTAGCGTGCCTGCAACCAGCGATTGTAAATGGTGCATTGAGTTAGTGGCATCTGAAGCATCAATATTCTGTGGAGCCTGCGATGATGCGTGCTCCGGCCAAGTCGCACTGGTAGCAATGTCTTTTGCCTACTGAATTCTGCCTTAATAAGGCTACATGGCGATGATTTATGGTGCACTGAGTTAGTAGTACCTTTGGCGCTTAGCTTGTACGTACCCTGCGATGATGTGTGGTCCGGGGGCACAGTAATTTGACTAATGTCTAATGTCTTTTTTTTTGTATATTGAATTCTGCATCAATTCGATTTAAAAGTGCTAGTATGCCTCATTGCTGACATAAAACTGTTCACTCTTCTTTGCGATGATTTATGGTGCACTGAGTTAGTAGTATCTTTGGCGCTGAGCTTGTACATACCCTACGATAATGCGTGGTCCAGGGGGGCCGCATTTGGACGAATGTCTTTTGTCTGTTGAATTCTGCCTGAATACGGCCATGTGGCGAGGACTTATGGTGCACTGAGTTAGTAGTACCTTTGGAACTGAGCGTTTATGTAACCTGCGATGATGCGTGGTCCGGGGGGCCGCAATGGTAGCAATGTTTTTTACCTAGTGAATTCTGTCTTAATAAGGCCACGTGGAGATGACTTGTGGTGCAGTGAGTTAGTGGTACCTGAAGAACTCAGCGTGTGTGTACACTGCGATGATTCGTGGTTCTGGCGGGTCGCACTGGTACAATGCCTCTTGCCTACTGGAATACGTCATGTGCAATCACGATTCCACCTGAATCGTGATCCCTCACAATGTAGATCGAAGGCAGTAGTCAGCACAGACATTGAAGAATGTTTTTTGTCACATCCTTTAACAAAATCTAAGGACATAGAGTACAATTGTCTCTGCCTTAAATAAAGCTAGGCTGAATTTCATGCTGTCCGTAGTGTAGATCCAAAGCTGAATACAAGTTGTGAACCCTGCTGTCCGCAGTGTAAATCGAAGGCAGTAGTTAGCACAAACATCGAGGAATGCTTTTTGTCACATCCTTTAACAAAATCTGAAGGCTTAATTCAATGTTGTCTGTAGTGTAGATCCAAATCTGAATTCAAGTTGTGAACCCTGCTGTCCGCAGTGTAGATCGAAGGCAGTAGTCGATATAGACATAAGTCTGCGGTGCTGTGGCGCTGAGTTCACAATGGGCCTGTATCGAGGAGGCACGTGGTCATGGCGACAGCCACGTGGCATGGTGAGGACCTTCGCTGTGGCAGAGTCTTTTGTCTTCGCACAAGTGAACCGCGCCCAAGGTGTAGCCTATGTATTTATACTCTTTCTCTGGAGTTGCGTACGTTGGACCAACCCACTCCGCTTCTGCTTCAAGGGGGGGAAGGGAAACATAGCTACATGACCGAGATATCCCCAGTGTCTGAGATAATATGGTTGCTTCCACTGCGCAGTTCACTGCATGTATCAATACTATAGCTACACACGGAAAAGTTTTTGGTTTGTATAGTGAGTTGTGTATAGCATATCACCAGTAGTCTTGACATTGTGTAAATTATTGTTGATGTGCGAGTTCCCTCCCTTATACATAGTTGGTTGCCACATCTCTGAACATTCAGCTAGTGTGCTGTTGAGGGGATCTATTATTTTGGAAAGGTTTGTTGTCCTGTTTTGCACTGCCTCTGAGGTAGCAGAGGTCGTGGGGTCAGGAGGGGTGGTTGTAGTGGTGGTGGCGCTGGGTGTTGTGATTTTGTTGGGTGTCGGAGGTGCATAATTAGTAGCTCTATCACATATTCGTCTTTAAATATGGGTGTGAGTTGGATGTAATTCACACAGTACATAGTCGACGACCTTACACTAGTTAAATGTTGATGTTAATTTGTTAGTGGTAAGTGGAACTATCGCCTGTTTTATTAGGTAGCATTGCAGATTTGACTTGTTGTTGAAAATATGGGGAAGTGGTATTTTTTGTTTTTTTTCTACGGGAACGCGTAGTTTGTATATCATTAACATTAGTTGTGGTTCTGGTTTGTGGCGATTTTGTTGGAGGAAGGAATCAATTGAAGAGTGGTAATATTTGCAGTTTTTACTAGGTTGAGAATGGGATGATAATGAAAAAAGATAGAAAAAAACAGATATGCTTAATGAACATTATAATTAGGAATTATCATTTAAAAAACCTTCGAAATTCACTGAAAAAACCATAGGTTTCAGGTATGTTATAGTTAGGAATTATCATTTAAAAAAACCTCAGAAATTCACTGAAAAAACATAGGTTTCAGGGATGTTATAGTTAGCTGGACATTTCACTCATACAAAACAATTGAAATTCCTCTGTTATAGTTAGTTGTACTAACAGTAACTCACGCGCCCACAATCCACTGCTGATGATTTCACATATTACATCATTCATGACATGGTCAGTGACATCACTGATGACATCACTGATTACATCATCCAGTGAATGTGGTTTGGTTCGTTATTTAAATATGTATTATATATATAGCAATCTGCATTGAAGCTAACTATACCACCCCTGAAACCTATGATTTTTTCAGTGAATATATATATTACAGGTCAACTCCTCATTCAAGGACAGGTGAAAATCCTGCCACCCTGATGTTCGGTAGAGCCATTATGACCAAGTTACCACAGTGGACCAATAGAAGATCTACAACAGATGGTGAACTTCGTCAAACAGACTTCTGCTGTAAGCAAAAGATGAAAGCATGTGCCAACAAGCGTTGATGTGCTAAAACATTACTTTCACCAAAGGTGAGTGAGTATTGGTGCAACAACAAGGATAACAAGAATCTGATGCTCCCTTTGATGCTGAACCATTAAAAGTTGTGACTAGTAAAGGGCACGTGGTGATTGCTCACTGTCCTGAAAAGACCCTTACATGAGATTCTTAATACTTTAGTCATCTGCCTCATAACACACAGTGCCTGATATCAGAAATGAGACTGCAAAGAACCCTTGACTGCATCTGTCCCTACATCACCAGTGCCAGTCATGGGCACTTCTCTTCTCAGAGGACGCGATCTGGGTGACAACTTATCAAGGAGCTGTAATATATATATATATATATATATATATATATATATATATATATATATATATATATATATATATATATATATATATATATATATATATATATATATATATATGTGCCACAAAACTTCCTCCCAGAAAAAGATGAAGCAGGAGCCTGGAGGGGAACAATTAAAACGGATTTATTGAGCTGCAGAAAAGATCCAGTGGCAGCGAATGCATTTCGGCATTTCCGCCTTCCTCAGCGCCCAACACTGGATGCAGTCGTCAATGTGAGTTCTTGTCCGGCTTGCTTTAATGGTTGTAGTGGGTCCGCTCCTCCCTCTAGCAATGTGGCACACCTGTTGTTTGTCCACTTAATTTCCGGCACTACAACTCCCAGGATGCTTTATGTTGTAAACATCTTAGGTCGGTGGAAATGAGGGGAGTGTCGAAATGTCAATTCCTACTGCGGAACCCAAAATTGCAGGATGTAATTGATGGAGCAAGGATTCGCACGTAAAGCGACTTGCTCTCATTCATGAACCTCGTTTAATGTATAATCATATTAATCCAACTGTCCGTCTTGTATTTAGCATTTTCCCAACACACGGGTGTCCCCAAGAGGCTTGCCTATGTGTCTTTTCATTCTCACAAAGCTTGCACTAAAGAAATGGCCGCTTCGCTGAAATTCAGTCTGCGCATGCGTCGGTCATACCCATGTGATGTGACGCACTCACCTTCTGGAGGGAATCTGTGCACATGCGCACTGTTGCAAACATGGCCGCTTGTCTCTCACCACGCTCTATGCTTGCAACTGCTGCTTTAGCCTATCTGTCTTTTCGCACTAAACTTTAATGCTGTAGAAGTTATAAAGTAAGGGGTGTGTTAAATTTTATCATGGTATACAGTGTGATCATTTTTATGTGTGATTCTAATTTGTTCTCGCTTACTTTTCATGTATCGCGTCTCTGGGGGCTGGAAAATTCATAACCGGCGCCATGATGAGGCTCCTCTGAGTATTGCCATGTGACCTGGGAGAAACTCTACTGCGCAGAAGCTGAAACAAGCCAGCTGGCTCCTGAAGCCCAATGCGCCTGAGGACCCAGCACAAGACAATGAAATTCACCTTGAAACCCAGAGACATTGTTGCTATGCCTTGTACACTCGTATTTTCTACTGTATTCCTATGGATGGGAACGTGAACCCAAGGGGCGGATAAGCAAAATTGCATATTTATGATGAGAACATGGAATTCTAGGAGGTGATAATGACCGCATCACCTCTCCTGACCAATCATAATGTGGGAAACTGTCACTTGCAACATTAGTGGGTGGTCTAAGGGTCCCCAAACTGTATAATTACCCTAGTGTAGCTTAGGAAAATTGTCCGACTTGTCCGAGTAGCAGACCTGTCACTGACCCTACGAACTCTATAGGTGATCAAGCTAAGAGTGCTGCGGAGCACTCTGTCCATACTTTCCACAAACTCCTAAGGGGTGGAAATTGTCCTAAGTGCTGGCGAAGCACTTTGCTGGGGAAAATTCGAGAACCCAATCGGGGTTACTGGCGGATTACTTGCAGAAAGGGGTAACGCAGGCGTTGCTTCCAAAGCTGTGGGTGTTGGTCGTACCTTGGTGAGCCCAGTCCTGAGCCAAATCCTGAGGGGTATCCTGTCCTGAGTTTCCGTGAGCTGTACCTGCTCACATTCTGGTATTCCATTCCCTGAGGGTCCTTGTCCCCGTCTTCCCAACTGACCCGTGGCCTGGGTTGGTCTTCATTCTGAATTAGGTAAATATTAAAACTGTGGGTTTGCGTCTTTCCATCTCTCTCTCTCTCTCCCTACTTTCTTAATAAAGCACTCTTGCCTGTGATATCGCTCTATCACTTTGAAATGCCAAGTATATGCGATTGTTTCTTAGTTTTGTTCCACTTCTCTCCCCACCTATAGGATATCATTGATTTATCATACGTAATAGTGTGTTCCCAATTTTTCCCTTTCCTTTAGTATGGTTGCAGTGAATTTAGCAGGATAGTATAATAGCCTAGATAAAATAACTGTTGTAGGTCCCGTTCATATCCCATGTCCTAGTATAAACTTGCAGTGACTAGTTGGTTCTTAATATTCTTACCCATAGTGTTCACGTATACTCAAATGGTCCTTGCCTTAATACATAGCTACCTTTTGGTTGTGATCTTAATGCTTGATGTGTTATTTTGTATTTTGCTAATTTTGACATATTCACTTTGAAAATTCTTCATATAAACTCTTAAACTTATCAGGTGTCTGTGGTCATTTTGCGGATTACAGTGTGGACAATGTACTTTGGGTTATAAAGTGTATTTCTTCTAGGACCCCTGTCACCTATTCCCTGCTAGCTCCTGATCCGTCTGGAGTAATGTGCCTGTGGTAAGTCAGGTACATGATCAGCAGTGGTGAGAAGCCACCCCCCGGATTACTCATAGTAGCGTGTATAAACTCACCCGGTTCACACCAGACGCGAGTCATTGGTTTGAATGCGCACGCCAGGGCCCAGTGCCTGTGAGAATCAGGAAACCCAGTGACCCGGGTGAACTGCGCGCTCTATCATAATGACCATCTTTTACTGTCTTATGTTCAGCATGTCCGTCCTCCTGTCCCTCCATACCGCCACGGCCCCGTTAATTGAAAGTCAATTGAGCAGGGGATAAAAATGCTGGAAGCACAATGTCCACTAAGAGGTACAATACCTCACTGCTCGGGACCTTCTGGGAACGAGGCGGGTGCCGGCTGATTCCCTTTTCGGAAAGGCGTCATTGCTGTGAAGCGTACCAGTGTTGCGCCGGCCCCTTTGACGTGACGGGGACTCCTGAACTGTGCACAAAGAATCCAAATTGCTGACTCGCGCTATATCGAGCGCCACTTGCCGCAACACTGGACACAGACCCAAAGTAAGTGCTCAAGATGATTTTATTTTCCCGATGCCGAGACGCGTTTCGCAGCACCAGTGTAATTTCCAAACACCAAGACAGTTTCAGCAGCGTCTGCACCTTGTCTGCTTTCCACAAGCAATAATGTGCAGGCGGGGACGGGGCTTGCTCATTTAAAACTCCTGCTGGGCCCATAACAAAGGCCGAATTTGAGGGGTCATTAGGCCTCCTTTTGTTCGAGTCTCCTGGCTTGGAGCAGTCAAGAGCCTCACACCTGATGCAAATGAAGCGGAGGCGAAACAAAGGCTCAAACCTTGTTAGCTCTTCACCCTTACTTAAGAGAGACATCTTTAAACTTCCTTCAGTCCCTTTTTAAGAGATATGCATGCTCTGTAAGAATATCAGATGTGTTGGTCTTTCTCAGTATTTACACAAAGCAAATTGCTTTTATATAGAGCTTACTTCCCCTGAGGAGGCGTTGAAATAATTTGAGTACCACTATTTTTTCTTGTATAGCCCTACTCATTCCAATGCAGGGTGTCAAAGCGCTTTACATCAACATGTGCATATTACATGTACAATACATTACATAAGTCTGTAAATGAATGTACAGGATGTGTTACATAAAACGGGGGGATTGCAAGGTGTAAAAGTTGCAAATCATCTTCCATAGCTCACTGTGCTATTATCCTTGCAATGCGCTCAAACGTACATATGATAGACCTGCTAAACATATATGTGAAGGCTTTAGATCTGATGTCACAAGTGACACCACTTCCTGTAAAGTCGTGGCTTGCGGTGCCATTTTCTATGATGTCAATTCCTGTGATGCCATGTGTGATGTCCTGCGCCGTGATGTCACGTAGCGTGATTTCACTTGCATACTGCCTAACTAGGTTAGTCCCCCCACTTCTTTTTTTAGGACATGTGCCCTGAGGCCAGGAAACAGGAGAAAGAATAGGGGAGACTGTGAGAGAAAGGGGAAAGGATTAGGGGGTTAAGGTGAGGGTAACCAAGGAAGGGATAAGGGCAAGTGAAATAGGAAAGAACGTGAGACAGAGAAAGGAATGGAGAGGGTACTATTAGAAACATAGAGAGTGGAAACGCCAGCGGAATAAGGAATTTGAAGACCGTAGCTACCATTAGTGGAGCAGGTACAGTGACACCTGGGTGGAGGGCTATGAGGGGCCCACTGCCATGCTTTTATTACCAACCCGTGGTGCAGAGGTCCATTGTCCTTTCATGCATCGGGCACATAGTACCTTAGTTAGCTACGCCACTGGTTGTCACCTATGGATAATTAGAGTTTCTGGGTACTTTGTCTGATTCTGACATATCCCAGGAAATTCGCCAGTTTTTCCGTGCAGACTAGTTTAAGCAGTACAGTTTTTCAGACACCAAACAACCGTGCCCTTTAAGACGAGGCGAATGGAGAGGGCGGGGCTAATGGATAAAAATGTCCCTTTCACACCCAGACGAACCAAGAGCTGTTTTTCCTCCACCTACACGTGCGATGACGGCGACGGAGCAGCTGCAGGCAAGAACATTTAGAGGGCAATTAAAAGCGCTCCCTCCCGGGCTAATGCACTCAAAGGTGGGGCTTGAAAATATTGGGTGTGAAATGCAAATAGAGTTAACAGTTTTACTGCTATTTATATGACTCCCTTGTTTCAGGAAAAAATATTCGTGCAAGCCCCAGCACATGTTTGGTTTGTTACAGTGTGTGAAAGTTGGAAACCTGAGGGAAAACCACGACTAAATGACCGTGTTCTTGGCGCAGAAAAAACGCAGATCAGCCAAGGAAGACGCCGGGTGTAATTGTTCATTATTTTTTAGACAGATCGTGTTTAGCCTTCTTTGTCAGTGTTCCAAATTTTGTCTTACAGGAACTGGGGTGTGGACAGGTAAAATGATCTGCACAAGATCACAGTTTTTTTTGTGGAAAAGATCAGTGGATCATTGAACCCATGGATCTGCGGTTTGCAACTCTTAGCCCTTGAGCAGCCACATGACCTCCTTTGAAAGATGTGTAACTGCAAAAGAGCTTGGTATGAAAAGTCATCTCCTACGTACGTCACGGAAGTTAAGTCTCCTGTCAACCTGGCTCCTGTTAAAGCTGAACCACCAACAACGTGTACCTGCTCCATCAAAGATCCTGGATGAGTAAAGGCAAGAGCCTTGCATGTGTTACCTGAACAGACCTGAGAGCAATGCAGAATATGTGGCTATTCTAAAGTTCAAGGGTAATCAGCAAAGACTAAAGAAGTTTGGTGATATATGGGGAAAACGCTGGGATGTAGCCACCACACTTGAGTCAGAGTGTAGTGAATTATTTAATGGAGCTAGAGAAGAAGGCAGTGGCAGCCGGTACGTAGCGAGGGTGGCGGGTAAGGGGTGAGTAGGTAGGGGGGGCGGGTTAATGGAAATAAATGGAGAAAAAAAACACTTACCTCTTCAGTGAAGTCCAAAAGTGGGAAGAAAGCAGGAACAAGGAAGCTACCAGAATCCCATAGCCAATCACAACACTGCTACCGCAGCATTGTGATTGGTCTGAGCACTGTGGTTCGGCGCTCAGGCAGGTACTGGGAGGCTGGGCATGATCTCCACCGAGGCTGTGTATTACAGCCGGTACAGAACATGCAAAGTGCTCATGACTGTTTGGCCGGCCAGAGACGGACAAACAAACCGCCATGTGCAGTTAGGAGTGCCGCCACTCCTCCCCTAATTTCTATGACGTCTAGCCCCACCCTGCCTCTAATCAGCCGAGCCAGGAACGAAAAAATGAAATGATAACAACGTGGAGTTATTATCATTTTAGTTTTCCTTTTTCAAATGCTCAGAGGGCAGGACGCCCCTGAAAGGAGGAGGGCCAAGGAGCATTCCCTCTATCATTCCTAGAAAAGGCAAGTGAACGAAGGGTAGAGTGAAAATCAGGAGCCAAAGAAAGGTGTGATCCGACTGAAGGGGAAGCTGAAAAGCACAAATCTAAGGCACTTTGGAGATATGCGCATTAAATGCTGGAGACAAATCAGGAGAGAATCAAAGAAAATGTACAAATGGTGCAAACGTGGGATAAACAGCAGACAACCGAGATTGGAGTGAAGAAGAAAAATAATGAGATGAAAATGACAAAACAAAACGTTTGCTTTTGAGGGATTTATTCCTGCAAACGTCTGACAATCTTATCATGAATGATCTGTGTACTGTCCATCAGGTGCTAAATATTAGCCAGAAATGGAATGACACAAATAGACAGAGCTGGGATTTATTGGCATACTGATGGAAGAAAATTGTGGTACTTTCAACTATGTCTCCTAGGGCATCCCATGCAGGCTATATAAAGAGTTAGCAATAGGACAGAAGCCCGAGGTATTTTGCAACACATGGACAGGTTCAGCAACCTGGGAGATCCCACTTGAGCAAACAGGTTCCAACCCATGAGGAAAGAATAAAACTACTCCAGAAGACCCTTCAGAGTCAGAAACATGCTGATAGAACTGATAGAAGGCATCTCAAAAGCAGCTCCGCGACCAGTATATCCAGAATAGCACCTCCTCCATCCAGTAGACTCGTGGCATCATGGTGGCACACTCAGTGGCAAAAGTAGGTCAAAGCCCACATTGATAAAAACAGAGAAAATGTTTAATAGCGAGGTGATGTTCAGATTGTACAGCTACACAACTCTCAAGAATTTGCCCAAAGTGACAGCATGGTCATATGGAGGAAAGTGGCCAGGCCAGAGGCGTCAGGGACAGCCTTTTTTCTAACTAAAATTGTTGTGTTCAAATGTGTCTAGCTTTAAAAAATTCAGATAAATACCCTGAATCTAAAAAACAATTATAAGTGGAATTAAAGTGGATGAAAGAGACAGAGACATGCTTATCAGCAAATTAAATGGGATTTCTCAAACTAGAAACTATCTTTACATACATGAAAATTTGCAAGTTAAATTGTTTTATCACTGTGGGCAGCTTCAGGCCCTTGGATGCTGGTTTCCAGTCCAGGGAGAACCTGGCTTGCCAGTTCGGGCTGGACTGTTCCCATGGGGCACAGGGTCAAGACTGATTTGCATATGGCTGGGATCAAACTGGAATGGCATGGTGAGCATAAAAATGATGGATTTAGGCCCAGATCTCTGTACTGGGGTGAATGTATGACATTGTTTTGCATTCTGTCCATCACCTGTCGTTTTTGCAACAGCTTTAGGGCTAACCATGGTGCTTAAACACCACAGGATGACACTGAGCGCTTCTTTTCCATGTGAAGTGGTTCCAACCTATCCAGCGCGTAAGACAGGAACTTAACTGAGCTGCAAGCCTCAATCTGAAACCTGACACAGCAATATGGAGTCATGACTTCGTTAGGGTTAGTTAATGTTTTACAATTTAAAAAGTATTATTTTTTCAAGAAATACCCTTACTGGACATCCATTTTTTTATGGTGATTGTAATAACTGTTTGTATATGACTCCAGCCTAACTCCGTCGCCCTCAAGCTAGGCCTTGACAGCTCCAATATGACCAGTTATATGAGACAAAAGCTACTGCCTGTACATTGCCAATAGAATACCCCATACATGGGTATGAAGCTCACTGATTGATGTTGCTTTTAAACTTAGATTGACTGAGGGCTGTGCACCAGCACCAAGTACATATGAAAACGTTTAAGCCCTGTGACATAACCGCAGAAGATCATGTTGATTTGGAGATATATCTGATTTGGTTTTATACGTGAACATTTATTATGCCTTGAGGAAGTCCTGTTGAATACAGGACAGATGAATAACGCACTTTCAGTTTTTATTGTAAGAGAGTCATTTTAGCCCTAAATATCAGATTTAGGACACTATGTATGTTTTGCTATCAAATGCTAGTGGTTTACCTTGGAAAAACAAATTCAGATACTGAAACTAAAAGCATTGTCCTTGTAGGAGAGTAGGGTCTGCAATCCTATGATCACCCGGACTTTTTGCTTTTGTTTCACTGGTTTACGACTTTCTCGGGCTGTGGGCCTGCCAATCAGACCCACAGCCTAGCTGTTCTCTCGCTAAATTGATGTGTACCTTAGGTGCATTACCCAATTGGAACTGGGCCACCCTGTCAGACCCTGTAACTCAGGGCATCGGTGTACCCAGGGCCTACCAGGGGCTGAAGCATGTATTATGCCACCCCTGGATGGCCATCTAAATCTGACACAACTGGCTGCACGACAGCTGGGGCCACGTGGCGTACTCGCCCGTTGCTGTAGGTGTAGTATCCCTATACCTAACCTTAAAATGGACACCCGAGTTCCTCTCAGTCACTCCTATGGCAGGCCTTGACAATCCTGAAGGCAGAGTGCATGGAACCGTGTGAATTGGGCTCTGGCACGAGCCGAGCCCGGTTCCAGCTTGCGGAACCAAGACCCAATGGCTGTTCCATGATAACGCGTATCATATCGGTAACTTCGGTATCGCGTTATCAAGACATGTCGAGTAAGGTGTCATACGAATCGGGATGCTGCCCCCTCACCAATTCTGGCGACGAGGTTAGCATTCCTCCCTTCTAGAGGGACACGACATGTACGTAACTGTGAACCCCGGTTAAAGTTAACTGAAGCCTCAGCTCCACAAAATGGACGCTGCCACCACAGACACAAGTCTGACCTCCTGCTGCTGGGAGTCCTTCCAGCGAGGAGAGCTTGGACAAAGGGTTTCCTGTCAAGGGCGGTGTTCGCACCGTCCCAGACAGGGTTTGTGTATTCTGGGTAGGTAGGGCTTTGCGAGAAGGTGACTGCGGAGTGGCACCCCGGTGCTCACTACGCATCTGCCGGCTAGAACCAGTTCCAGGGGCGCGCAGCCCCTGACCTGGGGAAAGTCCAGCAGGGGGAGAGGGGTGTAACTACCCCCCTTCCTGGTCCCACCCTTAGGGCAGGACCTAGTCATGTACCCACCCCTTTCTTTAGGATAAAGGCCGGAGCGGGGACCCTTCCAGATCAGATCATCTTTGAATCAAGAATACTTTCTACGAAAGGACTTCGAGACTCTTCTCAAGATTTCTCCCTTGTGGCTAAGGAGTAGTCACCCTGCATCAGCGGGCACCATCTAAGAACTCTGCGGTTTGCTGCAAGTCCTTCCTCAAGGATCCGACGGCCCAGCTCGACGAGAACCGGCTTCCCTGGCACCTCTGACCTCTACCCACGTCGTCAGCTCAGCTGAGACCTGTGGGTGCGACGAGACCTCGAGGGACCGGCCATCATCAAAACCTGCACGCTTTCTTAACCAGCACGACCATCGAGCAATTCTCTGGTGAGTGCTCTGGGGTCCGAGAAGCCCCGACCCTGAGCAGCTCCAGCACCGAAGTGCAGTCTCCCAGCATCTCCACGATCTGCGTGGGGCCCTTCTGCTCGCTGCTCAGCACGTTGTCTGGTCACTAGCCGCTGGCTTGTGCCCTTCTTTGACGACATCCGACAACCAACGCTGCTGGTCTGGTTGCTCCAGACCGGCCCTTGCTCCTTTTTCCGAGAGGAGCACCCCGGACCCTCCTGGTCCACTCAAGACGCCATCTTAGGCCCACCACGTGGCCCTGAGATCTGCCAAGGCTTGTTGCCCCAATCCTGGGCCCAGCGACGCCGACAGCATCAACCTTCGTGGGACAGCTCGCACCTCCATCCTGGTCGCCGATAACGCCTCCTGGTCCGTGAGACTGCAGAGCCTAGCGTCGCCCACTCACCTAGTCGAGGTGACGGCCATCCGGTGCCTTCCTGGTACCCTCTGACTACTGGCTAGTAGTACGAACTTGGTCCCCTCTGCTTTCAGGTATCAACGATCACTGATCCAGGCTTGGATCTCTACGAACTATTCATCACTGGTCGCCGGCCAGCAACTCCTTTCCTTCCGGCTCCTGGCTCGTCAGCGAAGACCCCGACGCCTGTAAGACTTGTGCAGCCGCAGCCCTCGTGGCTAGGTAACTTCGGCATTTCGGTGCCTGCATAGCCTCCTTACTCTAGGGTCCCGAGTCCCTCGCTTCCGACTTGCCTTATCGGGTCCGCCCGAGACCACTAAACTTTCCGTGCCCTCGGGCACTTGTTTTAAATTGTGCACTTGAAGTATTTTCTAAGAGCTTTGGTTCTGTGCTTAGTACCCTGTCCTCATAAAGAGTACAGGGCTGTTGTGATTCTAATAAATATACTGTTTATTTTCATAACACTTGTGTGGTGTCCTTTCACTTGGTGTTCAAGGGGTATGTGATGGTATTACAGCTGGCTTAACATGCCCTCTAGAGTTTAGCCCGAAGACTGCTCGTATCCACGCTACTAGGATAGCTGGTCTACGGTTGACTTACAACCAATCACCATAAGGGTCGTTTGGAACGATACATAGTGGTCGCTAGAATAGCGAACGCTGCATATCGGGCCAACTTCTCACATTGGTGAGCAGCGGTTGGGATTTGAGCTTGCTGTTGTTTTACCACGCGTATCCTAAGAATATCTTGTGAAAGATCACATAAGTACTCCAGGTACATATAACTTAGCTTAGAATACTCTGAGTTCTACTGAACCAGCTGTTGTAGCTCCTCAAGGCTTAGCACACCTTGGCTACAACTCTTAGCAAGGGATCAGTAGGTAAACCCATAGTGTAGGTAGGTGCATCACTTACACCACACTAGAAGCAGCATGTCGGACAAAGGAGGAAACTCTGAGTCTCCCCTTGTGTCAGTCGACCCTCCACAGGTCACCTCCAGATATGCTGCACTTAGCTTCCACGAGATGCGACAGATCTGTACATCTCGGAAGTTAAAACAGGGTGCAAACCCTACCATTCCGTTTCTGATTGGTCTCTTGGAGACTTATGATGCTAGGAGGGCGGGTAACACCGACCCTTCTCATCCCGAAATGGAGATGCCTCCTCTCGAGGGAACCCAAGGTGACCCTGACCTTATCCATCTCTCCGCCGAGGATGAAGAGGAGGACGAGGAACCAGTGACATCTGGGGACGAGGCAGACAAAGGTCCAGTCATAGTTAGTCAGCTAACTCAGGACAACTTAAGCCGGCACGAGATTGGTACTAGGGGACCCCTGGGCCCTCTCTCGGGCCAGCTTAACATTGGGAACGGACGAGTTAGGTCTCTGTCGAGAGGCTCTAACAGGTCCGCTCTAACCAATGGCTCGAAGAGGTTCTGCTCGAAGAGGGATGACATCACCTCAGAGGAGAATGTACGAAGCAAAAGAGAGGGAAGTCAATCTGCGGATCGAGAGGGAAGAACTTGCCCTAGCCAAAGAGAGACTCGCCTTTGCTCGAGAGCAAGAGTTGAGTGGGACAATTCCCACTGGTGGCAGCATTCCCCCACGGGAACCCAGGAGTTTAGACACTAAGCACCTGAATAAGATAGTGCCCCCCTTTAAGCAAGGGGATGACATCCACAAATGGATTACTGCTTTGGAGCGGGCCTGCACTGTACAGTGCATCCCCCAGAGTCAGTGGGCAGCTATCTTGTGGCTCTCCTTTGACGGTAAAGGTAGAGATAAGCTCCTCACTACTAGAGTCGAGGACGCTAACAATTACCAGATCCTGAAGAACACACTGATTGATGGGTTCGGCCTAACCACTAAGCAGTACAGGTTGCTGTTCAGGGATACCCAGAAAACTCAGTCTCAGGACTGGTCTGATTTCGTTGATTGTGCCACTAAGGCTTTGGAGGGCTGGGTGCTGGGCAGTAAGGTTACTGATTACACAGGATTGTATAATTTGATCATGCGAGAACAGATTTTAAACAATTGTCAGAACCTGTTGTTGCATCAGCACCTTGTCGACTCGGATCTGACCTCTCCCCAAGAATTGGGAAAGAAGACAGACAGATGGGTCAGAACAAGGGTTAAGCAAAACCAGGGCCAGAACCAGAACCAGGGTGGTCAGAAGAAAGCAGACCAGAAGGGTAAAGATTCGAAAGGGGAACAAACTGACCAGAAGTCTTCGACAGGTCCCCAACAACTCAAAGAGGGGGGGGGGGGTCAGGCTTCCCAGAAAAAGAAGAATCAAGAAGGCCAATCGAAAAGGTGGTGCCAATACTGTAAAAGTAAAACTCACTGGTTTAGTGAGTGCACCAAGAAAGGAGGGCAGACTCCTAATACTGCAGCCCCTAAGGCACCTGTGCCCCCTAGTACAGCCAGCAGTAGTAGTGTGCCTCCCAAGGGACTAGTTGGGTTAACCTTGGGTTCTGAGGGGTGTGACAGCTTAGCTGGTACACTCACTCAGGCTGTCCTTGTCTGTACAGGGGATGTGGATATATCCCCTGAAGTCAGTCCCAATACCTTGGGCAAATACCGACAGACGCCTTTAATAAATGGAAGAATGGCTCAGGCCTATAGGGACACTTGTGCCAGCGTCACCATGGTGACGCCTAACTTTGTGGACCCTGGACAGATCATGCCAGGTACAGATTTCCTGGTGACCAATGCCAGCAACGTCACTACCAGTCATAGTATGGCAATTGTTGCTTTCTCCTGGGGAGGGGTAAATGGCCAGGAAAAGGTTGTTGTTAGTTCAGACCTCCCAGTGGATTGTTTGTTGGGCAATGATTTGGAGTCATCACAATGGTCAGAAGTGGAGCAATGGACTCACATGGAGTTGTTAGGCTTGCCAGCACACGTGTTTGCTGCGACCAGGTCACAGGTCAGACGATGCCCCACTGAACAGGTGCTGGATCCTGGAACAACGGACCAGACACCATCCAAGAAGAAGAGCAGTCGGGTTAAGGCTTCGCCTTCCCCCTTGCCCCAGGTCGAGGATCAGGTCTCAGAGGAGGCTGACCTCCAGGAATTGCGGGAAACTGAACCTAAAGAACTCGAACTTGATCAAGTTGAGTTTCTGGGCTCAGGGGGACCCACACGAGAGGACCTGGGGAAGGACCAGTTAGACTGCCCTTCTCTTGAACCCCTCAGACAGCAGGCTGCTGCTGAGGCTGCTGGGAACGCCACAGGTACCCACAAGGTATACTGGGAAGATGGACTCCTGTACACTGAGGCAAGAGACCCCAAGCCTGGCATGACCAGGAGGCTGGTCGTCCCCTTGTCTCAGCGTGGTTTCCTCTTTACCTTGGCCCACGAGATTCCCTTAGCAGGACACTTAGGCCAGACGAAGACGTGGGACAGGCTTGTCTCACACTTTCACTGGTCTCACATGAACGAAGATACCAAGGAGTTTTGCCGCTCCTGTGTCACTTGCCAAGCCAGTGGTAAGTCAGGTGGCACAACAAAGGCCCCCCTTATACCAATGCCTGTGGTGGGGGTGCCCTTTGAACGGGTGGGGATTGACATCATCGGTCCCATGGAACCACCAACAGCATCAGGACACAAGTTTATACTGGTGGTAGTGGATCATGCCACCAGGTATCCTGAAGCTATTCCCCTTAGGACCACTACAGCGCCTGTTGTGGCAAGAGCCCTAGTTGGAGTATTCTCCAGAGTGGGCTTCTCTAAGGAGGTCGTCTCCGACAGAGGTGCAAACTTTATGTCGAGCTACTTAACTGCTATGTGGAAGGAATGTGGTGTCAACTACAAGTTCACTACACCCTATCATCCACAATGCAATGGGCTTGTTGAGAGATTCAACAGGACCCTGAAAGGGATGATTCATGGACTACCTGAAAAGCTTCGGCGTAGATGGGACGTCCTGATCCCCTGTATTTTATTCGCTTACAGAGAAGTCCCACAGAAGGGGGTTGGCTACAGCCCTTTTGAACTTTTGTACGGGCATCCTGTAAGAGGACCCCTGTGTTTGGTGAAGGAAGGATTGGAGAGACCTCTCAAAAAGCCTGCAACCAACATAGTGGACTATGTGCTTGGTCTCCGCTCGCGGATGGCTGAATACATGGAGAAGGCATCTGAAAACCTTAAGGCCAGCCAAGAACTCCAAAAAGCTTGGCATGACTAAAAGGCTGTCTTGACTGTTTACCAGCCCGGACAGAAGGTGTGGGTGTTGGAGCCAGTGGCCCCAGCAGCACTCAAGGACAAGTGGTCCGGGCCCTACACCATCCTGGAGAAAAAGGGAGAGGTCACCTACCTGGTAGACCTGGGAACTCCCCAGAGCCCCCACAGGGTGCTCCATGTCAACAGGCTCAAGGCATATGTCAACAGGAAGGACATGAGTTTGCTCATGGCCATAGATGAGGGACAGGAGGAGGAGAGTGACCCACTCCCCGACCTGCTCACTCAGAATCCTGACGATGGGTCGGTAGATGGTGTTGTCTTTTGTGGCAGCCTCTCCAAACATCAACAGGAGGATTGTAAACAGGTTCTTCAATCCTTCCGACATATGTTCTCTCTAACACCCAGTCAGACCAATTGGTGTACCCATGAGGTTGACACTGGTGACATCTTGCCCGTCAAGAGTAAAATCTACCGGCAGCCTGATCACGTTAGAGACTGCATCAAGAGTGAAGTGCAGAAAATGTTGGAGCTGGGAGTCATTGAACCCTCGGATAGCCCTTGGGCTAGTCCCGTAGTTCTAGTGCCGAAACCTCACACCCCGGGCGGTAAGAAAGAGATGAGGTTCTGCGTAGACTACAGGGGTCTCAATGCAGTCACTAAGACTGACGCCCACCCAATACCAAGGGCAGACGAGCTTATCGATAGATTGGCTTCGGCCAACTACTTAAGTACGTTTGACCTGACAGCTGGGTATTGGCAAATCAGGTTAGCTGAGGACGCCAAGCCTAAGACCGCATTTTCTACCCCTGGTGGGCATTATCAGTTCGTGGTGATGCCCTTTGATTTGAAAAATGCACCTGCCACCTTCCAACGGTTGATGAATCACGTTCTCACCGGGCTGGATGACTTCTGTGCGGCGTATCTTGACGATATCGCTGTCTTTAGCTCCACCTGGGAGGATCACCTGGTCCACCTGCGGAAAGTGTTAGAGGCTCTGCAAGCAGCAGGTCTCACTATCAAGGCTACCAAGTGCCAGATAGGGCAGACACAGGTTGTATACTTGGGCCACCTTGTCGGTGGAGGCCAAGTTCAACCACTGGAGAGCAAGATACAGTCAATCAGGGACTGGGCTCCTCCAACCACCCAGACTCAGGTTCGAGCTTTCTTGGGCCTGACTGGTTACTACCGGAAGTTCGTCAGAAATTACGGATCGATTGTGACTCCGCTCAATGAACTGACGAGTAAGAAAATGCCAAAAAAGGTTCAGTGGACAGCGAGCTGTCAAAAAGCATTCGATGACCTAAAACAGGCCATGTGCACGGCACCTATCCTCAAGAGTCCAGACTACTCCAAACCATTCATTGTCCAAACAGATGCTTCTGAGTTGGGTGTCGGAGCTGTTCTATCTCAACTGAATTTTGATGGTAATGACCAGCCCATTGCTTTTATAAGCAGACGGCTGACACCCAGAGAGAAAAATTGGTCAGCTATAGAGAGGGAGGCCTTCGCTGTGGTGTGGGCCCTGAAGAAACTGAGGCCATACTTGTTTGGCACTCATTTCAAGATTCAGACCGACCATAAGCCCCTCCTATGGCTAAATCAGATGAAGGGTGAAAACCCCAAACTGCTTAGGTGGTCCATTTCCCTACAGGGGATGGACTTCACAGTGGAGCATAGACCTGGCACTGATCATGGCAATGCAGATGGGCTCTCCAGGTATTTCCACTTAGAACAAGAAGACTCACCTGGTCAAGGTTAGCTTATTGTCCCAACGTTTGGGGGGGGGTCATGTAGGAGAGTAGGGTCTGCAATCCTATGATCACCCGGACTTTTTGCTTTTGTTTCACTGGTTTACGACTTTCTCGGGCTGTGGGCCTGCCAATCAGACCCACAGCCTAGCTGTTCTCTCGCTAAATTGATGTGTACCTTAGGTGCATTACCCAATTGGAACTGGCCACCCTGTCAGACCCTGTAACTCAGGGCATCGGTGAACCCAGGGCCTACCAGGGGCTGAAGCATGTATTATGCCACCCCTGGATGGCCATCTAAATCTGACACAACTGGCTGCACGACAGCCGGGGCCACGTGGCGTACTCGCCCGTTGCTGTAGGTGTAGTATCCCTATACCTAACCTTAAAATGGACACCCGAGTTCCTCTCAGTCACTCCTATGGCAGGCCTTGACAATCCTGAAGGCAGAGTGCATGGAACCGTGTGAATTGGGCTCTGGCACGAGCCGAGCCCGGTTGCAGCTTGCGGAACCAAGACCCAATGGCTGTTCCATGATAACGCGTATCATATCGGTAACTTCGGTATCGCGTTATCAAGACATGTTGAGTAAGGTGTCATACGAATCGGGATGCTGCCACCTCACCAATTCTGGCGACGAGGTTAGCATTCCGCCCTTCTAGAGGGACACGACATGTACATAACTGTGAACCCCGGTTAAAGTTAACTGAAGCCTCAGCTCCACAAAATGGACGCTGCCACCACAGACACAAGTCTGACCTCCTGCTGCTGGGAGTCCTTCCACCGAGGAGAGCTTGGACAAAGGGTTTCCTGGCAAGGGCGGTGTTCGCACCGTCCAAGACAGGGTTTGTGTATTCTGGGTAGGTAGCGCTTTGCGAGAAGGTGACTGCGGAGTGGCACCCCGGTGCTCACTGCGCATCTGCCGGCTAGAACCAGTTCCAGGGGCGCGCAGCCCCTGACCTGGGGAAAGTCCAGCAGGGGGGGAGGGGTGTAACTACCCCCCTTCCTGGTCCCACCCTTAGGGCAGGACCTAGTCATGTACCCACCCCTTTCTTTAGGATAAAGGCCGGAGCGGGGACCCTTCCAGATCAGATCATCTTTGAATCAAGAATACTTTCTACGAAAGGACTTCGAGACTCTTCTCAAGATTTCTCCCTTGTGGCTAAGGAGTAGTCACCCTGCATCAGCGGGCACCATCTAAGCACTCTGCGGTTTGCTGCAAGTCCTTCCTCAAGGATCCGACGGCCCAGCTCGACGAGAACCGGCTTCCCTGGCACCTCTGACCTCTACCCACGTCGTCAGCTCAGCTGAGACCTGTGGGTGCGACGAGACCTCGAGGGACCGGCCATCATCAAAACCTGCACGCTTTCTTAACCAGCACGACCATCAAAGCAATTCTCTGGTGAGTGCTCTGGGGTCCGAGAAGCCCCGACCCTGAGCAGCTCCAGCACCGAAGTGCAGTCTCCCAGCATCTCCACGATCTGCGTGGGGCCCTTCTGCTCGCTGCTCAGCACGTTGTCTGGTCACTAGCCGCTGGCTTGTGCCCTTCTTTGACGACATCCGACAACCAACGCTGCTGGTCTGGTTGCTCCAGACCGGCCCTTGCTCCCTTTTCCGAGAGGAGCACCCCGGACCCTCCTGGTCCACTCAAGACGCCATCTTAGGCCCACCACGTGGCCCTGAGATCTGCCAAGGCTTGTTGCCCCAATCCTGGGCCCAGCGATGCCGACAGCATCAACCTTCGTGGGACAGCTCGCACCTCCATCCTGGTCGCCGATAACGCCTCCTGGTCCGTGAGACTCCAGAGCCTAGCGTCGCCCACTCACCTAGTCGAGGTGACGGCCATCCGGTGCCTTCCTGGTACCCTCTGACTACTGGCTAGTAGTATGAACTTGGTCCCCTCTGCTTTCAGGTATCAACGATCACTGATCCAGGCTTGGATCTCTACGAACTATTCATCACTGGTCGCCGGCCAGCAACTCCTTTCCTTCCGGCTCCTGGCTCGTCAGCGAAGACCCCGACGCCTGTAAGACTTGTGCAGCCGCAGCCCTCGTGGCTAGGTAACTTCGGCATTTCGGTGCCTGCATAGCCTCCTTACTCTAGGGTCCTGAGTCCCTCGCTTCCGACTTGCCTTATCGGGTCCGCCCGAGACCACTAAACTTTCCGTGCCCTCGGGCACTTGTTTTAAATTGTGCACTTGAAGTATTTTCTAAGAGCTTTGGTTCTGTGCTTAGTACCCTGTCCTCATAAAGAGTACAGGGCTGTTGTGATTCTAATAAATATACTGTTTATTTTCATAACACTTGTGTGGTGTCCTTTCACTTGGTGTTCAAGGGGTATGTGATGGTATTACAGCTGGCTTAACACGCCCTCTAGAGTTTAGCCCGAAGACTGCTCGTATCCACGCTACTAGGATAGCTGGTCTACGGTTGACTTACAACCAATCACCATAAGGGTCGTTTGGAACGATACATAGTGGTCGCTAGAATAGCGAACGCTGCATATCGGGCCAACTTCTCACAGTCCTGAAATACCAGCTTTTCTATTTGTATTAATACATGTTTGGTGTAAAATTATCAGTTTACCTTTTTGATTCGCTGCTCCCTGCCCCACCAGGATAGATTCTGTTTTTAATGTCCATGTTTCACTGTCTGATGTAATCTATGTCTATAATAAGACGGGGCATCATTCCGACAGGGTTGGGACCACCTTGTCACAGATGGCCACAATATGCCCAGAATTAGTACCAATGTACCAATAACAGCATAATACCCTGGGGATGCACAACACATTGACACTACTGCACACAGGCACTGGAAGGAGCAGCATTTGGGACTTTTTTAATTTACCTCGTGACTGACTGCTTAATGTGTCACGCTCAGGTTGCTTCCCCTCCCCCAGGAGATCCTTTATGCTGCTGCCTGTCCCAGTACTGTTACATGTCAGGTCTTTCGTCACATTATTATTGTGACTGGCAGTGCAGGGCCCGTAACAGAGCCGTGCATCATGAGGCTTGATCCCCAAGGTCCCTGCGGTGATACTGGCCCTGCACCATCAATCAAGGTGTTAGTGTGGCTCAAGCCCGTCATTGGCTTTGCAGTACTGACATACTGCACTCTGCTGGAGAGCTGAGAGCCTCACCTCTAAACCCCACCCCTCAGTGTGCTCAACAATACAAACTTGCATGTCAGTCGGCCCAAAAGGGAACGAAGAGCACATCTAACTCCAAAGGTCGGGAGAAGTGCGACCGTGGCAATGCTGCACACGGACTGGGAGATACATGATCGTTCGCTGTAAGCGTTCTGCAACCAGCTTCAGCTCAGCACTTACTTGGGTAACATAACCAAGCATACAGAAAAAGACTACGGCAATCGGTTTCTTCTTGGTGCTTGCCTTCTCACTTCCTCCATTTTTAAATATATTGCAGTGGCGTCACTAGGGTTGGTGTCACCCGGTGCGGAAACTCATGGTGTCACCCCTTCACGACTTACCGCATGGACCTCCTCCGCTCCTAGTCTGCGCAAGTATTTCCGCATCCAAATTGTCGCAGCACCCACAAGTTTCCTTCAAGCTACAAGCTTGTCCGGCTCCTGCTGTCTATGCTACAGATACCGAAGCAGACAGGCCCTGACCGCCGGCCAGCTCCTCACACAGCATCGTGGTGCTGCTATTTCAATGGGGGTTTTGAGTTTGGGACACAGTTAGTGCCTGGACATCATGGTGGTTCCGTCTGGGATATGCAGTGACCTTCAGTACCAATGTCGACACCCCCACGCCCTGCATTTAACCAAACCACCAGAGGCGAATGGTGATTCGTTCTGCCCTTCTTATTGTTTTCTAGTGGTGACATCTGAGGCTGGTATTGATAGTTACTTAACCAGCCCTACATTCCTGCTTACAGCATTCGCTTATTCGTCAATACATTGTGCCATCCAAAATTCACAAGTTTATTATATGATCAGCATTTTACAAAAGAAGCAATTAAATAGAATAAAACACATACTTCCTATCACTTTTATGAAATGTGTAAGTAAAAAAGACTCAGTGTCAAGAACAGGAGATGCCCGTCCTCTTTCATAGCAACCAAGCTTATGTGAAATTTTGATAATTTCATTATAATTATGAGTCACCCAGGCAGGCGCTTGCAGTAGTTTCAAGATTGTTTGCAGCAGTTTTAAGATTGTTTGTAGCAGTTTTACAATCTTTACTTAGAGTTTCTCATTACTCAAATAGGTCTAATTTCTGATATTTATATGTTTCCCTAGTCTTCATTGCTTGACTTTTTGCTCGCAAAAAAGTGTCACTCATAATCTTTGAAATGTCACTCATTATCCTGAAATTATGAAAATGTCACACATAGCAATCTGAAACTTTGGCAGCTATGGGTGTAGACTGACAATGTCTTTCCTGTGATATTCCCCGGGTCTAAAAAATAATCCCGGGTGGGCAGAGTACACTGGGCCCGGGTATAAAGAGAGTTTCTGCCTCTGCCTCTGATTGTCCTCGGGCGGACGGGGGTTGTGAGGATGAGTGCTGGCATGCGCCCAGGAGGAGTAGAAAGACAGACACAGCAACACACCTAAATAATGTAGGGAACACCAGCTCTGATATAAATCATGATTAGATCGCTCCTTGACACGTCTCTTTAAAGCTCTCCTTTTTTATAGCACTGACTGTCTGTCTTCTTGGCCGGCCTTGTGGACTGTCTGGGACTCAGAGCAATGCGATTGCGATCTGATTGTGTGCTATTGCACTGCCACATTTCTAACTTAATTCATATTTATTAAATTTATCAATGATATTTCTCTCTCATTGGTATAGCGTCACATCTTCTTAGACACACCTAATGCCCTTTGACCAGCTTCGCACTATTAAAAACTGCCCCAAAAGTGACAAGTTACATCTGCTGTCTTAGAGGTAAACCAGCGGCATGGGAACCCCTCACTTCCTCACTCTCGGGATTATAACTGTAAAGCGCCTCACACTTGTGAGTGGCTAGAAATAAACGACGAGAGCTTTTCTCTGACTGATCAGAATAAGCGACTCACAGCAAGGTATTTATGTACGTGTATGTTCGCACGGGCTGCCAACAAGTTTATCGGACTCGGAGACAGGTCGAGTGTATTAGTCAATGCTTGTGATGGCAAATGGTGTTTGCACTGTACGGCATCAAGCACATTAAAAGAATGACCACTGAAAATAGTTTCTAATGTGTGTGCTCCAGAAAACGCATATCATGTAAAACGACTAACAAAGCTATATGCAAATAAGATGGTGCCTAGTGGTTACATTTTTGCCTAGGGTACTAGTATGAACACGGGGGTCTTTCGATTCCAAGTTCACCCTTCGACCACATTCTGAAATACTGGACCAACAAGTAAGTCTGTCTCACCTCGGCCTCCGGACCCAAGAACTGAAGTCAGTCCCAAATTTGAAGGGGAGACGACGGCGCTCGCGATTTCGACGGTGGGGGTGACATTAATTCCTTTATTCTAGCAGCGCAGCACACACTCCCCTGCACTGTATTCTCGTCTCCTCCCACAGACGTGGTGCTGGCGCGCGACGCGTCAGAGGACGGAGCACAGCGCGTGGAGGCTGTCCCAGGGCCGTCATTGGTAGCCTATAGATTGACGGCCCTGGGACCCACAAACTGGGTACGCCACCACCGCGCATCCGCACCGCACCATCATCAAATCACGAACATCACCACTATAGGTGGTGCGTGCGTGCGTGCAGTCACTGCAGTCACTGCAGTATAATATTTTAATTTGTAAACAGGTGCGCACCGTGCAGGTGTGATTGCTTGCTGCTTGCTTGCACTATAAATAAAAAGCAGCACTGGCTGCCGAAGAGCAGAGGTGAGCGAGGCCGAGGTTCAAGGCTGCACTACACTGTGCAGTGCAGAGCGAGCCAGCCAGCGTAACCAGATTGGTGTCACCCCATGATGGGGTGACACCCAGTGCGGTCCACACCCCCGCACCCCCCTTGTGACGCCACTGCTAAGTCTTGCAATTCGTTTTATTAGAGGAATTTGCATTAGGCTTTTTAAAATGTTGTCTATCGAACCCCCAGTCTAGTAAACATTTTTATTGGTATTCATCCTTTGGGCAATCGCCCAAAATGTAATTTTGTCAGGCTGCTTTCATCAGGATGGTATTTTCCTTTTTGGGAGTTTGTTAAAGTGAGATTACCCCATTCACAGCTGCAACCACAATTTTTCTAATTTAAGGGCGTGGAGCATTCACAACTGTACCCCAGAGATGTTTACTTCACAGACATGGAGAAGAAGGGTGCAGGCCAGTGTTTTTACAGTTCCTGGTAGTCCTGGAACGTCACCCTGTAAAGACAGGTGCTTGAGGGCGGGGCATTCTTGCAAGTTTAGTTCTGTCAGGCTATTTTGTGTTGTATTGGGAATTTGTATAGCACTTACTACCCCTGACAAGGTATTGAAACACTTTGTGGAGGGGTAGCATGATACTCCATGGAGTTGCCCAGGTTTTTTTCTGGTGCTAGTTGTAAGTGCTTCTAATGGCTGTATATCAAGCCACATAATTAGAGTTTATCGACCAGTTTTACACCAATTACAGTTTAGAGGATTAATTGCTAAACTGGGGTCCGCATCTATTTAGAAAATTAAACAATATTAGCAGATTAAGGAGATATGCACAGAAAGAAGCACATTTTTTAATTTTAAAATGCTCTGTTTGAAGGAATATGCTATTGGAGGATTAAAATTAAGTTGGTGTCCTTATTTTGAGATTTGTGGATGCAGCACAAGTACAGCCAAAGAAATCTGGTTTGACTGTTGGACCTAATGAAAGCACTGGTAAATACCAACAAAGAGAGTATGCATTTGGAGCAAAAAAGACAAAATGATATGCTGGAGCCCAGCCTTTCACTTTATCTATTAAAAATAAACCTGCATTTTGAAAAAACTTCAAACTTCATATTAAAATTAAAATTTCAATTGTTAAATTTTTTGGTTTGTGAAATAAGTAAAATATTCCATCATTTGTGTACTTGATGTGCAATTTCTTCTTTATTTTTGTGTATAGTTTTGAGGTTCACATCATATAAATTGCTTAGGTAGGCTGGCTTCTAGAAGTTATTCAGTGAGGGTCCACGGAAATCAAAATGTTAAGAGCTTCTGGTCTAACAATCATTCAATCGATATTTGTAAAGAACTGCAAATGACCAGTGAGTGTCTCAAAGCGATGCGGATGCTGGCTGCTTTACAGTGAACTGGTCATTTGAACAGCCAGGTCTTGAGTCCTTTCCTGGACTGCTGGAGCATTGGGGCAGTCCTGAGGTGCAGGGGAAGGTTGTTCCAGGCTTTGGGCGCCAGGTGTGAGAAGGAGCGTCCTCCACTGTTGGCTATGTGGATTTGGGGCTGTCTGCGATGACAAGGGACGCAGATCGTAGGTGTCTGGTTGGTTGGTGGATGGTCATGCGTTCGCTGATGTACGCTGGTCCAGCTGTTGTTGCTATTATTGATGAAGATGTTTCTGTTATGGATCATTTTGAATCTTTGATGATTTCTTTCTGATTTGAAGAATCATGCAGGTATGCATGTATGCCTCTTATAGTTCATTGTTGGAGTGTACTTTGTTACTGGATGGACAAAGTGTTGGGGCTGTCGGACAGTTGTTCGTGATTTGAGATATGCTAATTCATGCTGGGTCATTGGAAGTAGGAGGGAGAGTTAGAAGGTTTGGCCAGGCACGTCAAGCGGTATAGGAGCGAGGCAATCTAGAGAGAGGCAGGTTCAGGTTCACAGGAGGAGCAACTGCGTTGTTACTTCAGCAAGTTACTGCTATGTAATTTATGCGCATTAGAGGAGGATTCAAATGTGGAGTCATTCAATCAGCATAAACACTATAACAGTTATTTGTTTTAGTTACTTTCTAATTAAGTCAGTTGCAGCCTTCGGATTTATTAGTTAACTGACAGCAGTTGTAGTGCCGGAGATTCTGTTCAATGTATATATAATTTGGGTGAGTATAAACCTTGCTCTATATTTTCTTAATTAATTTCAGATGCCACCTGGAATTCCATCTTCATGACCGCAGCTTTGCAGGAGGGTCAGGGGCATGCCAATCTTCTAGTTTCTGACGTTAGACCATGGGCTATATCCTAATACTGCGTTCAGGATAGCTGTCACATTTGTGTCAGATTATCACATCCACCAAGATCTAAATCAGGTCCTTCGTCCATTTCTTGTTGGATGTGAGATCCTTACCTAAGGGCCGATTATGATTGCGATTTTTCCGCATCCTCGGGGCCGGCGGAAGCCACCGCCGGCCCCGAGGATGTGGAAAAACCGCAGCGGACTGACCAAGGACCCACCGCCACATTAGGATGGCTGGTGGGTCCTGGTTTCCGTCCGCAGCTTTTCCGCCGCGGTCGGCTTACAACCGCAGCGGAAAAGCTCTGATATGGTGACGGTGTCTCTCAGACACCGTCTGCCATATCAGGATGGGATTTTAAAAGTGCTTTTCCGCGGCGGGTTTTCCTCCGTGGAAAAGCATACGGATCTTCACCTAGGGGGCCCGTTGCAGGCCCCCTAGGTGAAGGGGGGGTGGGGGGTGGACATGGGGGGTACTTTTGGTACCCCCCTGCATTTGCATGCAGAAAGCGGCAGGCACCGCGCGGTGCCTGCCTCTTTCTGCATGCAAATGCAATGTGTGCATTTTTAACATTGCCGCGGGTGCAGCTTGAAGCTGCACCCGCTGAAATGTTAAAAATAGAGGATGTGACCGCCAGGGTGGTGGTCACATCCTAATCGCACAGGAGGGGACTCCGCAGCCCATGCGGACATCCCCTCTTCCCCAATAATCGCGGACGGACGCAAGTCCGTCCGCGATCATAATCGGCCCCTCAGTTTGGACTCTGGGATTGGGCTGGAGAAGGCCAACCTTGCCGCATCTGCCTCACCTCTAGATGATTCTTGGTGGCACGTATATTTGCCAGGAATGATTTGCACAGTTTCGCAGATTTGACAGCGAAAGATGTGCCCCTATGATCCCAGAGACAACAGCAAATGATGGATTGGTATATTTTTCTCAACATTTTTCTCTAATATATGCAATCTTAAATAATGTGGCCCGTCTCGGAATGTAACCTTATACTAGATTAATGTTGTTCTCTTCATTTTGCTCATATTTGTTTGCTAGATTATCTGTAATTAAATCTTTGTTTGGGCTGTGCCTTTGTGTTAATGACGGTTAGCTAATATTGTTCTGCTTTTACCGTGGCTTGTTTGTGATTCTTTGCCTGGCGCCTCAGCAGGTCAAGGGTCAGAGCATTCATGAACATTTGGTGTGAGAGGGATGCACTTCTTGTGCAGATGTGTGCACACGGTCTCCGAGGAGAGCCTTTATTGCTAAGTGAACCAGCTTCCAGCGGTCAGCTTTTAAGTGCAAATGTGCACACCTGCAGGGTCTAATTGCTGCAAATCCAGCGGCTTGAGTGGTCCAATTCCACCAGGAGGCGGCTTTCTCATGCTGGACCAAAGCCTGAAGTGTGTGAAGGAACCAAAGGGAGGCCCTGCTAGCCATGAGAGAGAGTTTGTAAAATGAAATGATGCTCTTTGCATGCAGACTGTCTCCGGGGCGTGATCGAACACGTGCACTGCAGAGTAAAGAAAGCCCTTCAGGGAAGGACAGGGCGGCCAGGAGTACAATCGAAAATCACGGTGCCCTGAAATGTTGCCCTGCTCTCTCATTCCCCAAAGGGTAGGGGCATTTAAGGTTAAATAAGACACGCTGCGTGGAGAGGGGTTTTGCTTCTTACTTGAGTTAAATGGAAAAATTGGTACTGAAGAAGCCGAGTCGGTGTTGACCATTTACAATATGCGTCGAATTACACAGTTTATTTTCTTTGAACGCGCCCAATATGTTTCTGTGCTGACAGCCCGGGCTTTAGGGAGTTTCATTTTGATTTTGTTAGTGGTTCTTTAGCACTTTAGACACTATGATGCCCGCTACAACCTTTAGCTTTTCTTCAACACAACCCCTTTACTTTCGTCTCCACAGGAACTGTAGTCTGGAATCAACGCAATACAGAGCTCAAATGATTCCGGAAATAGGCCAGAAAATAGGCCAGAAAGCTGTCAAAAACCTAGGAAAATTGTCCTTATCAATGTGTCTGTCTGTCAATGTCTATAAGGTATAAGAACTTTCCCGGCCAGAAAGGTAAAAAGGTTGTACATTGTAATAAGATTTATATAGCGCTTATTGCCCCTGACAAGGCTTTGTAACACTTTGTGGTGAGTAGCATGCTAGTCCGAGAGCCTCAGACTACTGTCAGAGTTCTCAGACTGGCGCGGTCAGAGCCTTTTTTAGAAATGAAAGACTGGGGGGGGGCGTGGCTTGCGCGCCGAGGTGGAATGGCGGACTTTGTGTGAGCTCCGCCAAATCACGAAACTCTGGCATTTCTTTCGAGCCTCTTATCCCGGTTCTTCGAGTGTGGAGTGACGGACTTCACTGGCAGAAGATGTGGTGAGTTTCGAGACTGCTTTCCGGAGGGATTTCTGCCCCCTTCAAGACGTTTTGGACTCGGGGTAATTTCTTCCTCTCACAGAAGCGAGCTGCCGACATTTTAGGTCGCTGCGCTCACGTCTGCTTCAAATACCAAGCTTTGCCGCTCCTGAATTTCAACATGGTATAGCCTCTCAATAACCGCATCCTGCCATTTGTTTTGCCTGCTGCAAGTAACATTGATTGTTATGAAATGCTCTGAAGCGCGTTTTCTTACACAGCTTTTCATACGCAGTAACTTTTTCCTGTCAACACGCGAGCGGCCGCCTTTTTAGGTCGCTGCGCTCACGTATATTTACATTACCAAGTTTTGCCACTCCTTTTGTTGGAAATGCCATAAAAGTATCACAGACAACACATGCTGCCGTTTTGCTTTCAACGTTGTAAGAGATACTAATGTTTAATCACTCAGAGGCACATTTAAGGCATCATTTAAACATTTTTCTGTTACTGCTTGCTGCGAGGAATCTATTTATATATTGCTGGTGTTTGCAATCACCTAATACACTACCAAAGGCGTTAATTGAGTTGGTGTCCACGTTTCTAACAGGTTGCTTCTATTTAGAAATCAGATCAGGCACAAACAGCTGTATTTATGTGTACAGTGTATGTACACTGTGTCACAAGAGATACCTGTAATAAGAAAATGTGAGCTAATATGGCAGATTCACCTTTCTCCTCATATTGCCTAGTTGGAATGGTCCTTCATTGGCTCGGTACAAATTGATTATATGCTGCTCTTTTCTTGAAGTTACCAATGTGCTGAGGAAATGGAGCAGCCTTCATATCAAATAGAGCCAGCTTTTGTTCTTCTCAGGAAGTGTCATTGGCTATTCTTGCAGTTTGGAGGACTTTTTTAGTCCTCATCTAACTTTCATTATACTTTCATTATACCATACTACTCTTTGGTCTTTATACAGCGATTGTTGCAAATAACTTATCTTTTTTTCTAACTTCTTGAGGATTACCTTTTCACTATGGCTAATGATATTCACTCTGCTAGATCCCTGTATTTGGTACAAAACCAAAAAGACATAAAAATGAACCGCCTTCTCCCATTCATTCATCTCAGAATCCTGTTTTGGAATCTATATTAGATGAAGTCTGTGGTCTCCAACCCTTTATGTCCACAACAAACAAAAAACTGAAACCGATTGAGGAAAAATGGATTGTTATGGAAGGCAAGGTGCTGGAATTAGAACAACGTGTTAGCGACTTACAGGATGTATCTACTAAGATACCTTTCTTAGAACAGGAAATTCACAAGCTAAAAATCCATATTGAGGACCTTGAAAATCGAAATCGTAGGAATAATTTACACCTTAATGGTCTGCCAAAAAACATTGAAGGTCCAGATTTGGTATCATTTCTACAAAAGCTCCTTCCAGAACTCCTGGATCTTCAAGCTTCAACGAATCCTCTCAACATACAAAGAGCACATCATCTGGGACGTCTAAACCCTAACGCTACTAAACCATGTGGAATCATAATGCTTTTTCTTGAATTTACTGAGCTAATTCAGGTTTTCAAGGCTGTAAGGCTTAAACGTCGTCCTATTTGGTCTGGTCATAATCTCTTCATTTCTCAGGATATCTCCAGTGCAACAAACGCACTTCGCAAAGAATTTCTTGCATTGCATCCTCAGATGAAACATTTCAACATCCAATATGGAATCCTCCATCCGTGCCTCTACAAAATTACACATAATGGTCGGACACGTTCCTTTGATGATCCCGAAAAACTTAAACTTTATCTTCATGATTTTTCATCGAATGGAATGGATACTAATGGTTGACTTTTCTCTTTGTTAAGAAGTGTAACTTTGAATTCACCATGCATGTTTACTCATTGTTCTCAGATTATTTGTTTTTCCCCATATTCATGAGGTTCTTCTTTTCTTGTCTTCTTTGTATTACTTCTTAGGTCCGTGTCCTCTGGCGTCACTATGCTCTTCTTCTCTCGACTTCTTTTCTTGTTACAGACCTGGATGTTATTCCTTGATCTGTTTGCTTGCTTTTCTCTTCTGTTTCTTTTCCCCTCTTTTTCCCTTCTTCTTCTTTACTTTTCTCATTGCATATCACTTTTAGTCTTGTTTTTTGGTAACTTTGACTTTTAAAAATATGTCACATTTTCTCTCATTCTTAAACTTGCTTTATGACAACTACTTCTCTTTTACTAATATGTCTTTTTACTATATATTGAATTATATCTTTCCATTTTATCCTTTATCACTAATGCAGTTTCGTGTCCCTGTTCCCCCATGTACCCCATACTCCGAAGTCAAGGTTAATGTGGTCTTGTGGAATATTTGTGGTCTTGGTCATCCTGTCAAACCTTAAAAGTTATTGTCTCATTTAGCTAAACTTAACACCTACGTTGCTTTTTTACAGGAAACTCACTGTAATGACAAAGAATCTCTTATACTTAAACGCCAATGGGTAAATCACAGTTTTTTTGCTCCTGCTATTGATCGTCATGGTGGTGTTGCTATATTGTTTCATAATTCTACCAATGCACAGATTCTCTGATCAGACTGTGATCCCTTAGGTCATTGGGTAATGGCTGATGTTACAATTAATAAAAGACAAATTACCTTCTTTAAAATGTATGGATCGGTAAAACCAGATCCAGAATTCTGGCAATCTATAAAATTGAAATTATTATCTGTATTCAATTCTAACATTGTGGTTGGTGGTGATTTTAACAACTGGTTAGACCCGTTCTCAGACAGACAATCTAAATGCAAATTTAAACCAGATGAAACTCATAAATCATTTCAATCAGCCATTTTCTCCCGTCCTCTATTTGATTCATGGAAAACGTGTAATCCAGATACCACAGAGTTTTTTTACTCTCCTGTACACCATACTAGATCTTGCATTGATTATATTTTAATTTCCAAATCACTGTTACAACGGGCCCGATTCACAGAATGAACTTAAGACTAAATCCTAAACTTACTACTATTTGGTATTCACAGAATGCACTTACTACTTTCGGGATTCACAGATTAAACTTACTACTTTCTGGATTCACAGAATGCACTTACTACTTTTGGTATTCACAGAATAGATTTAGGACTACTAACTTTACGTCTGCACTCGGGCCGGAAATTCTGGGCCGGAGGCGGAGTTTCCGGCTTGGGGGCGGAGCTTATGACCCGGAGGCGGAGCTTGCGGCTTGGAGGTGGAGCTTTCAGCCCTGAGGTGGAGATTTCAGCCATGGCTAAATATCCACCTCCGAGCAGGAAGCTCCGCCTCCAAGCCGCAAGCCCCGCCTCCGGCCCGGAAGCTCCGCCTCTGGGCCGTAAGCTCCGCGCCAAGCCAGAAACTCCGCCTCCGTGCCGGAATTTACGGCCTGAGTGCGGACGTAAAGTTAGTAGTCTTAAATCTATTCTGTGAATACCGAAAGTAGTAAGTTCATTCTGTGAATCCCGAAAGTAGTAAGTTCACTTTGTGAATCCCAAAAGTAGTAAGTGCATTCTGTGAATACCAAATAGTAGTAAGTTTAGGATTTAGTCTTAAGTTCATTCTGTGAATCGGGCTCCTTGTCTCCAAACATCTGAAATTGGTTCTATTTTTATTTCTGACCATGCTCCTGTTTTTACCTCTATTAATCTGTCTGTCTCTAACTGTAAACAAGGTTGATGGCGTTTTAATAACCACCTTTTATCAGATCATACTTTTATATCAGAAGCGACATCCTTTACTAAGGAATATTTTGTATTCATTAATTAGTCAGATACATCATTACACAGCAATTGGGATGCATTTAAAGCATCCTTTAGAGCCTTTACTATTGCATACTTTTCAAAGAAAAAAATGAATACATTCTAAATATAAGGAAACGCTAGCACTTATCAAAACGTTAGAACACAATTACTACTCATCCAAATCCCCATCTTCTCCACAAGAATTATTTTAAGCTAAGTTCACCCTAAATAAAATAGTTACTACAGAAGCTTGTAACATCCTCCTTAAGATTAAATCAAAGTATCATGGAGGCCAAAACAAAGCAGAAAAAATGTTAGCTAATTTTTAAAAAATCAAATCAGAACGTAAAAATATCGGACCTATTCACTCTAAATTGAATAACTTACTCCTATCAACTGACTCTGATATTATTACAACATTCTAATCATATTACAATCTATTATATACAGAAACTACTAATCCCTCTGAAGAAGACTTTACTTCTTTCTTCCGGAATATTCTGAAACCTAAAACCTCCACAAATATTTTCAAACAAGCAACAAATAGCAGTAGGAATCAACAGTTGCACTACCCTAATATATACACAAGAGTCAAAATCAAAACCTTGTTTGCCACAGTTGCCCACCTCTTAGGTCCACTGCTATAGAACCTTAATTAAACAGACAAAAATAGAGAACAGAGAGGCAACAGTATACAGTACAGTGCATATATCAAGTTATTTTCAAAAGGATATTCATATATGTTCAGAAGAAAGAGAAAAAAGAAGAAAGCGGCCATCTCTTCAAGTTATTCTTCAAGAGATTTTTATTGCAGTCTTCAAACACAATCTTGACAGAGATGACAGCCAACGCGTTTCGCCCAAATCGGGCATCCTCAGGGCAAAATGGTATTTTGAATGTCAATGGAACTTCAGTATGATGTCAAACAAAGGGCAGACCTAATTCTTGAGTATTTTTTTAGACAGCTTTAATTCAATACTCAAGAATTAGGTCTGCCCTTTGTGTGACATCACACTGAAGTTCCATTGACATTCAAAGTACCATTTTGCCCTGAGGAAGCCCGATTCGGGCGAAACGCGTTGGCTGTCATCTCTGTCAAGATTGTGTTTGAAGACTGCAATAAAAAATTCTCTTGAAGAATAACTTGAAGGACCGCCACTTTCTTCTTTTTTCTCTTTTTTGTGAACATATATGAATACCCTTTTGAAAATCACTTGATATATGCACTGTACTGTATACTGTTGCCTCTCAGGAAACTCACTGTAATGACAAAGAATCTCTTATACTTAAACGCCAATGGGTAAATCACAGTTTTTTTGCTCCTGCTATTGATCGTCATGGTGGTGTTGCTATATTGTTTCATAATTCTACCAATGCACAGATTCTCTGATCAGACTGTGATCCCTTAGGTCATTGGGTAATGGCTGATGTTACAATTAATAAAAGACAAATTACCTTCTTTAAAATGTATGGATCGGTAAAACCAGATCCAGAATTCTGGCAATCTATAAAATTGAAATTATTATCTGTATTCAATTCTAACATTGTGGTTGGTGGTGATTTTAACAACTGGTTAGACCCGTTCTCAGGCAGACAATCTAAATGCAAATTTAAACCAGATGAAACTCATAAATCGTTTCAATCAGCCATTTTCTCCCGTCCTCTATTTGATTCATGGAAAACGTGTAATCCAGATACCACAGTTTTTTTACTCTCCTGTACACCATACTAGATCTTGCATTGATTATATTTTAATTTCCAAATCGCTGTTACAACGGGCCCGATTCACAGAATGAACTTAAGACTAAATCCTAAACTTACTACTATTTGGTATTCACAGAATGCACTTACTACTTTCGGGATTCACAGATTAAACTTACTACTTTCGGGATTCACAGAATGCACTTACTACTTTCGGTATTCACAGAATAGATTGAGGACTACTAACTTTACGTCTGCACTCCGGCCGTAAATTCGGGGCCGGAGGCTGAGTTTCCAGCTTGGGGGCGGAGCTTAAGGCCCAGAGGCGGAGCTTCCGGGCCGGAGGCGGAGCTTGCGGCTTGGAGGCAGAGCTTCCGGCCCAGAGGTGGAGATTTCAGCCATGGCTAAATACCCACCTCCGAGCAGGAAGCTCCGCCTCCAAGCCGCAAGCCCCGCCTCCGGCCTGGAAGCTCCGCCTCTGGGCCGTAAGCTCCGCCCCAAGCCAGAAACTCCGCCTCCGTGCCGGAATTTACGGCCTGAGTGCGGACGTAAAGTTAGTAGTCTTAAATCTATTCTGTGAATACCGAAAGTAGTAAGTTCATTCTGTGAATCCCGAAAGTAGTAAGTTCACTTTGTGAATCCCAAAAGTAGTAAGTGCATTCTGTGAATACCAAATAGTAGTAAGTTTTGGATTTAGTCTTAAGTTCATTCTGTGAATCGGGCTCCTTGTCTCCAAACATCTGAAATTGGTTCTATTTTTATTTCTGACCATGCTCCTGTTTCTACCTCTATTAATCTGTCTGTCTCTAACTGTAAACAAGGTTGATGGCGTTTTAATAACCACCTTTTATCAGATCATACTTTTATATCAGAAGCGACATCCTTTACTAAGGAATATTTTGTATTCATTAATTAGTCAGATACATCATTACACAGCAATTGGGATGCATTTAAAGCATCCTTTAGAGCCTTTACTATTGCATACTTTTCAAAGAAAAAAATGAATACATTCTAAATATAAGGAAACGCTAGCACTTATCAAAACGTTAGAACACAATTACTACTCATCCAAATCCCCATCTTCTCCACAAGAATTAATTAAAGCTAAGTTCACCCTAAATAAAATAGTTACTACAGAAGCTTGTAACATCCTCCTTAAGATTAAATCAAAGTATCATGGAGGCCAAAAAAAAGCAGAAAAAATGTTAGCTAATTTTTAAAAAATCAAATCAGAACGTAAAAATATCGGACCTATTCACTCTGAATTGAATAACTTACTCCTATCAACTGACTCTGATATTATTACAACATTCTAATCATATTACAATCTATTATATACAGAAACTACTAATCCCTCTGAAGAAGACTTTACTTCTTTCTTCCGGAATATTCTGAAACCTAAAACCTCCACAAATATTTTCAAACAAGCAACAAATAGCAGTAGGAATCAACAGTTGCACTACTCTAATATATACACAAGAGTCAAAATCAAAACCTTGTTTGCCACAGTTGCCCACCTCTTAGGTCCACTGCTATAGAACCTTAATTAAACAGACAAAAATAGAGAACAGAGAGGCAACAGTATACAGTACAGTGCATATATCAAGTTATTTTCAAAAGGGTATTCATATATGTTCAGAAGAAAGAGAAAAAAGAAGAAAGCGGCCGTCTCTTCAAGTTATTCTTCAAGAGATTTTTATTGCAGTCTTCAAACACAATCTTGACAGAGATGACAGCCAACGCGTTTCGCCCAAATCGGGCATCCTCAGGGCAAAATGGTATTTTGAATCTCAATGGAACTTCAGTATGATGTCAAACAAAGGGCAGACCTAATTCTTGAGTATTTTTTTAGACAGCTTTAATTCAATACTCAAGAATTAGGTCTGCCCTTTGTGTGACATCACACTGAAGTTCCATTGACATTCAAAGTACCATTTTGCCCTGAGGAAGCCCGATTTGGGCGAAACGCGTTGGCTGTCATCTCTGTCAAGATTGTGTTTGAAGACTGCAATAAAAATCTCTTGAAGAATAACTTGAAGGACTGCCACTTTCTTCTTTTTTCTGTTTTTTGTGAACATATATGAATACCCTTTTGAAAATCACTTGATATATGCACTGTACTGTATACTGTTGCCTCTCTGTTCTCTATTTTTGCCAAATATTTTCAAACAGCTTGAGGAGGATATTTCTCTTCATGAATTATCTGTTGCTCTCAAATCCTTGAAAAATGCAAAGGCCACTGGACCTGATGGTTTTTCAGTTGAACTATTTGCTGCCTTCTCCTCAATGTTTACCCCTAAATTATTAGAACTTTTTAACTCTTTCATATCCAACTCGAAGGCCTGTGGCTCTTTTTTGGAATCCCTAATTATTGTAATCCCCAAGCCAGATAAAGACCCATCCTTTTGCAAAATGTTTTGTCCCATTTCACTATTTAATTATGATTGTAAAATCTTTGCAAAAATCCTGGCATCCCGTTTAGAAAAAGTTATACCATACATCATTAACCCGGATCAGGCTGGCTTTGTTGAATTGAATTGAATTGAAAAGCAATTTGTATTGCGCGACTAAAACCCGAAGGTATCAAGGCGCCTACCAAAACATATCAAAAAGACCGAGCACAACTATAGGTATGTCCACAGAAAGAGATGGGTTTTCAAAGCATTTCTAAAAAGCTGAAAGGTGGGAAGGGACCTTAGTTCCAGTGGGAGGGTGTTCCACCACTTAGGTGCCAGATTGGAGAAGGCTTTACCGCCCCATCTGGTTCTCCGAATACGAGGGACTGAAAGAAGGAGTCTGTTAGAGGAACGTAAGTTCCTGCCGGGACTGTAGCGAGACAGAATGGATCCAATTCCAGTAGGGCTACTTTTTGCTAAGGCCCTGTAGATCATGCACATGGATTTGAACATTATACGGTCCTCTATAGGAAGCCAGTGAAGTGATTTTCTGGCAGAGGTAGCCGAGGTGCGCCGGGGTAGATCAAGAACAAACCTAGCCGCTGCATTCTGGACCACCTGCAAGCACTGCAGCAGGCTTTTATTCAGTCCCGCATACAGCGCATTGCAGTAGTCCAGCCGTGAACCAACAAGGGCCACCGCAAGTTGTTTTCTTGCCTGCTGTGAGAGGTAGTGCTTAATCTTCCTCAGTGTGTGAATGATACCCAAACAGGTCGATATTGTTAAGGGGCGTTTGGCTTCTGATAATGCTAAAATGTTTTCCAATATTCTGGCTCTTAGTAAAAAAGATCCCTCTCCATTTGCAGTGCTATCTTTGAATGCAGAAAATGCCTTCGATCGAATTAATTGGGATTTCCTGATTTATACACTAAAATGGTTTGGATTTGGTCCAAAGTTCATCTCATATGTTAAATTATTATATTCAAATCCAAGAGCTTGTGTTTTTGTTAATGGTCTTTTTTCTCCATATTTTTCTCTCCAAAGAGGTAGTCGTCAGGGTTGTCCCCTTTCCCTGTTAATTTTTTTGTTGTGCTTAGAACCTTTTTTGGAACGCATTAGAAGTAATCCTCCCATTACTGGTTTTAAAATAAAATCCCATCAAATTAAATTGTCGGCTTATGCTGACAATGTTCTTATTTATATGTCCTGTCCTATGTACTCCTTACCTACTTTCTAAAAGGGATCTCTGCGTTTTCTATGGTTTCTGGCTATAAATAAAATTTTTCTAAAACTGAGATTTTACCCTTAAATCCTTCATGTTACAGATATATGTTTGATTCTACCACCTTCACATTGTGTCCTCAAAAAATTAAATATTTAGTCACATGGTTCTCCTCTAACATTCGAGATACCTTGCTCTATAATTTTACTGCCTTAAAACTTAAAATTACCAATTTGTTGAATCTTTGTTCACCTTTATTTTTATCATGGTGGGGCAGGGTTGATACAATAAAAATGATGATTGTTCCCCAGATACTCTTTTTATTATCTATGTTACCATTTAAAATCCCTAAATATTACTTTACTCAGATCAATTCATTATGTATTAAATTTCTTTGGAATAATAGACATGCACGTATTGCCATATCCAAATTGACTCGTCCTAAGAGCGAGGGAGGTGTAAGATTTCCTGATTTCAAAATATACCATAATGCTTTTCGGATTTGTCAATTTTATGCTCTATCTAAAGATTATCAAGATCTACCTAAACCTCCATGGATTAATGTTGAATGTTCATTACTAAATGATTTTTCGATACAGGATATGGTATATATGACTAATTGTACTTTTATTTCTAGATACCTAATTTTGAAACACTCTCATTACCTCTTACATACACTTTTCTTTAAAAAGTTTAACAAATATCAATCTTTTTTAGCCTTCTCACTATGGTTTAATAAGTTTCGTCACAAATCATTCTACTACAAACAATGGAAAGAAAAAGGCCTTTTTTATGTCAATCAAATGATTACTGAAAATGTGATTTTATCCTTCCATCAGTTACAAGAGTCTTTTCACTTAACCGATTCCTGTATTCAACAGTATAATACTTTAGCTCCCATATTACAATTTTGTGTACAGAAATTTCTCTCTCACCCAACTCCGACTTCTTTATATAAAATTTCTACTGATACTCTTCCTAGTGCCTCCTTTATATATAAAATTTTATTTACACCAGACGGCACAAGGAATAAGTCAAAGTTTGAAATGGAATGGGAACAGGATATATCCCAGACTTTATCTGTATCTCAATGGGATAAGTTCTGGCAAAAATTGTTGAAGACTTCCAAAGCTGCAAATATCATGCAATCTTTATACTTTATTTATAATAGGGTTGTTCTTACTCCCCTAATTTTACATAAATTCAATCATTCTATCACATCAAGTTGTTGGTCGTGTTTTAATGCTGAAGGCTCTCTAATACACTTATTGTTTTATAGTCCTAAGGTACATACTTTTTGGAAAGCTATATGGTCAAAATGTATGGTGATTTTTTCCTATAAGATTCAATTTAACATTCACAATGTTTTTCTAGGTACTATGTCTCCTGATTTTGATCACATTAACTCCAAATCTATGTTATTCGATCTATTTCTTGCTTTGGCTTTTAAAGTTATATTAACTTGCTGGAAAGATAACTTTAAACTATCCTTTTTACTTTGGTGGAAGTTACTATGTGATGAACATAGAATTGCTTCTGTACCGCGATCTCCAATTCATTTACAAATGAAATCTGATTTATTATGGTTACCTTTCACTACATTTCTATCATCATCTTAATCTTTACAATATATTAATATTTTATATTTTATACGCCCTCCTCTCTCTTTCTTCTCTTTTCCTTTCCTCCGTCTCTTTCTTCTTTCTCTATCTTCCTTTCTTTTTTGCTTCTTTTTCTTTTCTCTTCTTTCTTTACAAAAACTAACTCTTTTTCTCTTCATATTATACTCACTCTAGTTTTTTCCATAGATTATTCTCTATATTAGTAAAATATGATATATTGTTGTTTATTATGTATTCATGTTTTACATGGTCACTGTTATGAAACTTTGAAATAAAAATTATTAATTATTGTACCTACTTATTATATAGTTCATCTAGTTTATGTTTCATAGTTATATATACTTATTTCTATATTAGAACTGATAACTGTTTTATTTCTAATCCTATGTTTTTATCTTAAAGAAAAATTATTTAACAAAAAAAAAAGAAGTGAAAGACTGAAGTCTAAGCCCCTCATGCAGGCTATCAGAGTGGGAGCTCCTCACACTAAATAGGCCTCAGTCTAAGTCATAAGGACTGACCGTCAGTGCGCAACCCATTCCTTTCCCATAGGATCACTCCTACTAGACTGCCTTGTGTTCACACAACAGAAAGATCCCACTCAACTCCTTGGGCCATCCATTAGTCCACCTCAACCGATAGACGACGCAAGTAGTCAGCATTCACATTGCAATTCCCAGCACACATTTCAAGTGAAATGAGTACTACTGTAACCTGTGCAGACATTTGGTGATGTGAGAAGAGGGTTTAACACTACCCTTTGTGGAAAGCAAATCAATCAAGGGTTTATGGTCCATCCTCGTCTTGAATACAATACACCGCACACATGTCCTAAAATATTGGACACACCACCAGCAGGCCAACACCTCTTGCTCAATCGGAGAATAATTTTCTTCTGCTTCCCTCAGTGTCCTTGAGGCATAATCCACAACTCTTTTGTGTTCACCCATAAACTGCATGAGTACAGCACAAAGGCCATGGATACTAGCATCAGTGACTACAAATGTCGAAAGACTTAATTTCAATAGCATTCACAATGCTCCTGTTGATACCAAGAAACGCTTGTTGACACTATTCTGACCATACAAATACCTCTCCCTTTGTCATCTATCACCTCAATGGCTTGCTTCTCAAAAATGACCCAAAAACATAGCATACAATTCTGCTAAATTGAGGAAAGAACATATTTGATCTTGTCTTTCAGATTGGGAGCATTTTCAATTTCGTCTAGCACTTTAAACTTGGCCTTAATATCTTCACTTAACAAGGTGTGTCCCAGTAATCTACTTCTGTTGTGGCAAATGTACAGTTATCAATCCCACAAATCAGCCCTGCCTCCAACAGTATTTCTAATACCTCCCTCAACATTGCATGATGCTCTTCCTTACTGGAACCCCCCATGCTTTAAGAAAACTTCCCCTTTTAGAGCTTACCCAAAAAATCTCTGCATCAAGTGCTCAAAAAACAGTTGATGCAAAAGGGAATCGAAACGGCAAGTGGATGAATTGGTATGTCCCATCTGAAGTAACAAAACAGGTTAAATGTCTGGACTTGGGGTGTTATAAGCCATGAAAGTATCCGCTAGACAAATTCAATGTAGAGAAGCACCTAGCATCCTTCATATTGTCCATATTGTCCAGCATCTCATTTATATTCCACAAGGGATGCCAGTACAACCATATGTTCCCATTTAGATTTCAATGATTTACACTCATATGTATCTTTCTTTTGCTCTTTCATGCTTTTACTGTGGGACTAGGTCACTCAGACAGTTCTATTGGTTTGATGACCTTGCACTTACATAATTTCTAATTTTTCTTTTGATTGTTCTCTGAATGCTAAAGAAACATAGTGCACCTACTGGACCTTTGGTATGGCATTATCTTTTAATAACATGTAATGACTAAATTTATTGAAACATCCTATTTCCTGTGACTTTGTATAGCTTTTTTGAATCTTGTAATAAAACCCTTTAACGTTTGATTGATTTAGAACTCATTTATTGAGTGGGGCCCATTACTTGATGAATGTTTTACTCTACTAATTGATGGCTGGAAGGGTGCCTTAACGCGGAATACAATGCCTTATGAAATTGAGGTTTAACACCATCTCAAGTCTACTAAACTGTAGGAAATTCGAATGAGATACATTTTGGCGGTGTCCAAATTTTAAGGTAAGGTTTTGCTACCACTCTACATGGATCCAACAAACCATATCTTAGTTTTGGTTTTTTAGGTTGGGGTATAGTGCAAAGAATTTCATTATTACAATATTGATCTTCTGTAAGAAGTCAAGTGCAAATGTAACTTGGTGTCCCGATATAAATATGAATTCTATGCTTTGCAGTATTTGTGGCATATGTTGGTGTTTCAAGAGGCAGACACATCTCTTTGCATTGATTTCAGCTCTTTATTCATTTCTGATGTGACGATTTCCACAGTAAATTGAAGGATTTGATACTTTTCTTAGCTCAGCCATTATGGTTTTCAAAGTAATGCCAGTCATTGTGTTGTCTTTATCTTCTGAAATGTTTTCTTTACCAGTCAGGGTTACTGAAAAAATAATTGCTTTGAGGCCTTTGTGCCTCTGTGGAGCTAATAGTCCATCTCTTTAAGCATGTAACGTGTGTATCTGAACGATTTCACAATTATCTGCACCATATTTACAGGGGCCCTGCAGAAGCCCTAGTGAGTCCACTTGTTGCTCCAGTAGTGCGAACAAAAAAAGTGGTATTCGTAGTTGTCTAACAAGCCCTAATCGGACGTTCACTAGTAATGATATGGTATCGTAGGAAGTGGCCATTACATTAGCAGACTTAAGTGTTCGCGTGGAAGAAAAAAAAAGATGCTCCTCCCAAGTGCTCAAGACGTGTTGATCTCAAAGAAAATGATGGCCTCCATCAACATGCAAGCTCCTCCTCTCGCAGGTACCAATGAACTGCTGCTGGTATTAGATGGGTCAGCTCCCCATTGGCATAGTGTGTGTCCACCGAGTGTGTGTTTCGCACACACCACAGGGAACTCTGCCTTCCATTCCCTCACTGCATGGGAGGCATCTTACAAGAGTGTGCATCTCAGGCAGCACCGGCACCCTCTATCGTCACTGCAGATCACCCTCCATGTCAAAAGGTGAGCGTTGCCTCCTTCTCTCTCAGACAGCTCTGCTACCTATATTTGCTGAGCTTAGGGATATATATTCCATTTTAATCACAAGAAGTGCGCGTATCCTTGGGTGCTCGCTCAGAAGGCAGCCATCTCCTACATCGAAAATCTATGCCCTTCGCAATGACCCTTGAAAGATCTGTAATCACCCAGCTAGAAGAGTGCACTGCGAACATTCACTTCCCAGTTGATTTCAAATCTGACTTCCATTTGGGTACCAGCACTGAGACCTCTATCCTGAAAACACTGAATCAAATTCTCTAAATCTCTTTGATGAAAGACATTCCTGCATCCTAGTTATCCTTAACCTATCGGCATCATTTGCTAACACCTGATCTTGATAATGTATCCAAAATGTTTTTGTCCTATGTTTCTGACAGACGACTCGTCATCAAAATGAGAAATGCTCTTTTACGGCTGGTTATTATGCTGGGTAACGCTAGTACCTATTGTGCTAACACCAATAGACAGACCAGCACGTGGAAAGTGAGCGACAAGTGCAAGGTTGAATAAACCACCGTAAAACCTTCATACCAAGACTTCTCTCTCCCACCATCAGGGCGCACGTGGAGGTGAGTGGCAGGTTTTTGGATCCCTGCACGACCCACAATCACGGAACTAATCAAAATCACTCTTGCAACTTCGAGACATATCGGCTGCAGGGCTGTGCCAGCTTGGAAGCCAAAACGAATCCTTTCGTAGGAATTTGTATAACAGAGTTCAACCCGAACAGCAGCCTTTGCAGAGAACAATATATAAACATATGTTTTAGAGACTAAGGGAGTAAACCAACTTAATATTTTCCAGCAGGTTGGAAACCACAACACAGGGTTCAAGCCAAGGAAGAAAATGAACATTTTCCACAGAGACAAGTCTTAGCAGATTGGACAGAAATAGCCAACAATACAGTTCGTCTTAACTGTTGAATATTGGTCAGGAACATTGAGCTCTATGACGAGAAGACCAACCTGTTAAAGGTCATGATGAAGTGCTCAGTGAAAGATTCCACTGCAGAGAAAGGGAAATTGCATCACTTCTGCATAAATTACGGAGCAGCTCATCAGAGTATTGTGTCCAGGTCTAGAAGCTGCATTTGTAGTGTTGTACCTGGTTTAAGGGCCAGATCTCGTGTATTATGCCTGGTTTTATGGGGTACATTTAGTTATCAGCCCGCATTACTGTGTTTGAGTTCTGAATGCATTATCAGGAATATAGATTTTTTGTTTTGCAGTCTTTTCGTTGTAGTTGTATGTTTCTTTCTGTCTACCCTCACTGCTCAATTAGATATGACTGTATGGAAATGGAGTGTACCAGTATTGTATTTTATTTTAATGGCATTTGTATAACTCTTCATATTTCTGCGGAGGCACCAAAGTTCTCTGTGGATGGGAAGCATCCTGCTCTGAGGGATATACCTGGTTGGTAGGGTGTGGGCATTTACTGTGGCTTAATTTAGGAATTATTTCAGTATCATGGATGATTGACTAGACTTAAGTTCTTATAGTGCTTTAGGCCTGTGAGGTTTCTGGGTTTAGATAGAATGCTGCAGGAATGCCGCATTGTCTAAGCAGAAAGTATTTTGGTGTTGCGCTTGATTGAAAAATGCTGTTTATATCATGTTGTTGCTAAAGTGTAATTGTGCTTAATCGTATAAAAAAGGGGAGTATGGGACAGTTTCACAGGTGGTTGCCATTCAGAAAGATTTGCTTCCAGTTGTACGGTTCCTGAGATGAGGTCCTGAGTTCTGTGGTGTACATGTCACCCTGGTGATATTGGAGTTTTGTCAGGTGGTTGGTGGTCTGCTGAATATTGTTTGTAGAGGAGCTAGGTCTTTAGTGCCACTCTAAATTCCAGGTGGACTTAAATGTTTCTTGTATTTGCAGGCAGAGAATTCCATAGTTTAGCAAATTGTATGGAGACTGAGCTTCTACCAATGTGTTTCTACTTGTAGGGAGTGATGGCCAGCAGGTTGTTCTGTTGTTCCATAGTGAAGGGGTTGTAGGAAGCTGGCTCTGTATTAAATATACCAAAATGAAGTATAGTGTGCACAGAGTCCAGTGGAACCCCAAAGGTAGGCAGAGGTAAAAGTAGATAGCACCTTACTTTCTATTTGTAGTAGTGTGGGCGAGCAGTAAAGCTTTATCAGAGGTTAGTGTTAAGCATTTATCATACACACTCAGGCAGCAAATTATGTGACACACTCAAAGACTGAACTCAGAACAATATGTTTGTATCAAAAATATTATCATATTAATTTTTTTTTCTAGAACCAAGCCAAGCGCAGGTAAGTGAAATAATACATAGCAAAATCTTACACAATGTTTTACAGTTGAATGCAGGTTCAAATGCAGTTGGTTGAATTACAGGTAAGTTAATATTTAGAAATTACTTTTAAGTTACTTTACATATTACTATGTATGTTACTTTTTAGATTACTTGTCAGATTACTTTTCTTAATCAGTGTGATATGCCTAGATATCACACTGAGACAGCTCCAAGACAAAAGGTAAGTAATTCACTTTTAGTACATAGGCAGTTTTTAATGGTCCATACAAACCAACACCACACTTAGAACAATTTTCATGGAAAAACAGTCAATGTATTTCTATGGAGAAAAATGAAGTCAACGGTTTGCAGGTAACTACTTGTTTGTGGAAGTTGGTATTCTGGGGTTAGAACCAGGGTTCCCCCAGGGTTCAGGATGTACTCTCAGAACACCCTCTGCGGCACTAGCGCGGCCTGGTGCAGAGTGCAGAGGCTCAATGTTATCCAATGCGTGATAGTGGGCCTCCGTTTGGTGGCTGCTCACGAGCAGGCCACTAGGTTGTGGGAGCAAAGCTCCTGGACTTAAGCTCAGGGCAAAGGGGGCTCCAGTACAGTACAAAAGGTGCACCCACAGTGGCCCTGGGGCGGTCAGGCGCAGGGTGCTGTTTTGGCGTCAGGTGCCCTGTTGTTTTCAAAGGGAGTTGCCGGTTTTGATTTTGGTTGCAGGCTCGGTCCAGGAAGTCCTTTAGGGGTCAACCCAAGGTGGACTCAGAGTCTGGAGTGCAGGGGGACCTCCCAGCTCAAACATGGGCCGTAGGCGAAAGGTGCAGTGGTGGTTCCTGGCGTCTGGTTTCTTTGTACTCAGCAGGCTCAGAGTCTTTCTTGGGAGTTTCTTTTGAACAGAGCTGCTGTTCACAGGAGAGCCAGTCTTTATTGAAGGCAGTCACCCTCCCAGTGGCTCTTGAGGTCACTGGCTACAGAACAAGGTGACATTTGGGGCAGGATCTCTGGAAACTGCAGACGGGCCGGTAGGGCAGGGGCCAAGTCAGTTCCACGCTCGCATTCCTGGTGAAGTGAGAACTGCAGGAATGACAAGGTGGCACCAAGAACACCCAGCCATGTTTAGCAACTTGAGTGGGTGGTGGCCAAAATAGAAGGAGAATGGCGCCACTTAGCCACCATTAGCCGGAGATTGGCAAATTCAGATTAGCTGTACTAAAAAATGCAAGTGAAAAACACTGTTGTTTTTCAAAAAGTGAAATGCCAAGTGTTAAAATAGTTACAACATTTCCCCCTAAGCTCCCTAGTGCAGCAACAATTCAGAAATCAGAGTAAAACAAACAGAATGCACTTAAAAAAAGGGGGTCGTCTTACTAATGACGGTGCCTGCTAAAATGGGAGCTGAAGGAATGACAAGGCAGTGCCAAGAAGGCCCCCGCCCATGCTTAGCAACCAGAGGAGGCTGTGGCTAAAATAGAAAGAGAATGGTGCTAGTTAGCTGCCATTAGCCAGACTTTCAAGTAGAGATTGCATATCATTGGTGGATTGGGGAATTTTGAAGCTGTTATCTGGGAGTAGAGCACCAAGCGGCTCCCTGCAGAGGTTGACGAATCCAGAAAACAGAATGGAATCGTGTGGGTATGGGATTTTTTTGAGACAAATCGAGGTTCCACTACATTTGAAGTTGAATTGGTGGATTCAAAGTCCAGAGTGCTAACCTTTACACCATGGAACTTCCTGCTACATTTTGTATTATTTGCAGCCTCATTAATAGCGGCACTCCTGGTAGAATCTGTGTATTACAGATGAGACATTACATGGGTGTTGTAGCCTGTAGCTTCTGTGAGAAATCTAGGTGTGAAAAAAATGCAACAAAGAGTTCAGAAGGTATAGAATATGTTTCTTGCGACTTTCTTCACTTGGGACATGAGTAATAAGATTTCAGGAAGCATGTCAGAAGGTACAGCTTACTGCCTATTACTTGACAGGTGCGGGGTGGAAGACTCAAGACCAGCTGGCATTGAGTCTAACTCAGAGAATGAATATCAGGTGTCCTCGACAGAGTGTTGACTTCGTCTGGTGTGAGGGTTACATTTTCAGAGAACACACTAAAAAATGGCATCCTGCTGGCAAAATGTATTTCCCAGTAGTCCCTGAACTCTGACCTTGTTTGGAGATGAGCTGGCCATCTTGAGTTATTGGTATATCTTTCCTCATGACTCTCGATGTCCTCGCTAGATTATAATGATACATTGTTGCCCAGGACTTTGCTTCGTAGATTCTAGATTTCTTTTGTAAAGAACAAGTACTTTCCTTGGAGGAAAACAGAGAAGTAATCTAAAAATATAGTTGTTCTGAAATAAACTAACTTTGAACTAGTATTTAAGTTATGACATAGGGCTCCATTATGATGTCGGGCGGATCGCCACCGCCATGGTGGCGGTGGTGATCCGCCCGACAAAAATGCCCGTCCGCCACCCTATTCCCCCCGCCACATTACAATGGCGGGGGGGACCGCAGCGAAAACTAACACCGCCCGCCACTTTTCCACCCCGGTCGCCTTGCGGCCGGGGCGGAAAAGGGTTCATATGGTGGCGGTGTCTATCAGACACCGCCAGCCATATTTGCATGCGTGTGATTTGGTGCCTTTCCGCTGCGGCGATCCCGCCACGGAAAGGCAGGTGGTCGTTGCAACTGGGGCCCCCTGCGGGCCCCCATGGTGAAGGCTGAGGTGGGGGTGCACAGGGGGGGTACCTATGGTACCCCCCTTCATTTGCATATACAAAGCGGCAGGCACCGCGCGGTGCCTGCCACTTTGCATATGCAAATATGCATTTTTTGCATTGTGGCGGGCGGTGCAGAGTGCACCGCCCGCCACAATGCTTAAACTACAGGATGTGCCCGCCACTGTGGCGGGCACATCCTAATTCCCCCAACGGGACCCCCGCCCTTATGGCGGGCGGTCCAGATTACCGATAGGGTGGCGGGCGGACAAAGTCCGCCCGTCATCCTAATATGGCCCTTAGTGTTTGCTAAAGAGGCAAACGTTAATTTATCTGAAACTTGCGGTTTATTCCTGTGATGGAACAGGAAGGATTCTAATCTCAAAATATGATACACACAAAATGTGTATGTGCGATTTGGCTTAATGTAGTTGGAGTTCTTAATAGGATATATATATATATATATATATATATATATATATATATATATATATATATATATATATATATATATATATATATATATATACATATATATATATATATATAGTGCCAAGTTAGAAGCCATAGAATATGTAGGTCTGTATGTTACCCTGGCACAAAGTAAAGTAGTAACTGAGCTTATCTACAGGAGGAAGCACAGAGTTACAAACCTGACAGAACTATTTACTTTAGGGGAGGAGTGTAGATGAACATATATATTACATATCTGCTGTATGCCATAGTTTCAGGAATAATATACTTTTATTACAACAAAGAGATTAAGTTATAGAAAAATACAGGTAAGTTATATCATTTTACTGTTATGGTTAGATGCAGGACTTTTATAGCAGGTTAGTAATAGATTTATTGTCTCTTTAGAGACCCACTTTGACCTGTAGGCATCAGTGTCCAGCAGAAGTGAGGAGTCAGATTGGTGATGTCCGGTTCCTCTGTTTTTTCTCTATGTGGTCAATGGTGGAGGAGTTGAGACATAAAGAACATTACTTCAGTTGCATCCGGAGTACATGGTTAGTGCTTTCAGACATAGACTAGACAGACATAGACTAGAGCCCATGACAACTCTCAGGTTTCTTACTAAAGTAGATGCTACTGTAGGTCAGCTAAATTCCTTTGATCAGAGGGTTGTATTTCTTTCATTCTCTGCAGGTTAGTATCGGTTTTGAATATGTTCGTGTGGTCTACAGCCTGCATTGGTCCACAGTTAATGGTCAAAATCTAATGCAGCTAAACAACTCGGTGTGCATTCAGTGATGAAGGTCCAGGTTCCCCACTTGGCAAGACCTCTTTAGAGCTCTGAAGAGGTCTTGCAAAGTGTCTTTTTTATGAAGCTATCACCCACCTAAAGGTGGCATGCTTCTATTGGCCTTTGCTCCTCATTGGGCCGTTGCTATGCCCAACGGCTGGAATGTCCAAGATCTGAATAAAAAGACTGAATGTCCTTCAGAGTGTATATAAGCAAGGGGGCAATGGGGATGATGACTTTCTTGTATTGTAAGAAAAGGTAGATTGGCCAGATGGATGATGGGTAAAATTAACTAGAGGTTCCTTACCTCTGATGTTTATTGTAGGCGCCTCTGTTTCAGGTTAAAAACACTGGTGAATACGGGGAAGATGAAGGGGCATATTACCAACATCTAGCGATAATTTTTGTCTCTAACTTGTTTAGAGACAAAAATTATCGCCGCACATCGGCGATTTTTATCGCAGATAAACCTTGCTATTAGCAAGGTTTATCGCAAATGCGATAAAAAACGCCCGCAATGCATGAATATCGCTGAAAAGTCAGCGATATTCATGCATTATCGAGCAAATGCTCTTAGCCATGTTATCCACCTCCCATTGGATAACATGGCTAAGAACTGCTCAGGGCAGGTGTTAGCTTTTGGAGATGTTCTCGCTTAGCGCGAATATCTCCAAACGTTGGTAATAGGAGATAGCGATGTTAGGGACTGTTTCCAGTCGCTAACATCTTGGCACGCCCACTTTGCATGTCATTAGTGATAAATATCACTGACATGCAAAGCGGGGCCCAAGATGGTCGCTATCTCCTATTAGCTGTCACTAACTGGTGTTAGCGACAGCTTGGTAATAGGGAGATAATTTTATCTCCGCTTTCTTGGCTTTTAAAGCCAAAAAAGCGGAGATAAACCCCCTTGATAATATGCCCCGAAGTTCCTTATATTCCAAACATTGGTCAGTATGTTTCTTGCCCATTAAAAGTATAACCAGGATCAGTGGCGATTCATCATAACCTAAACAGAGACTTAATCTACTAATACTGGGTGTGTCATTCTGGACATTTATGTGCCCCCACCAAAGAGTGATCAGTAATCTGTGTTCACGATTTAAGACAAAAATCGATTTCTTAGTTACAACTCAATTTCAGATGTATAATTCAAGAAAACACCTGTGACAACCCTTCTCCACTGTAATGAAGATTCTCCATCTGATGCATCTAAGTCCCAGAGTTTTTCCAGCTTTAGTATCATCTGAGTGTAGTTCTATCAGGGTAGGTTGAAAGACCTGCCGATTTCTGAGAGTGGGTTGAGGTAGACTATAAAAAGGAGAACTGAGAATATAGGTGCAGATGTACAAGCCCCTTGCGACACTTTTGCGCTGCCGTTGCATCGTTTTTTGTGACACAGCGTTGGTGTAAACAATGCACCATGTTGCTGTCCTTTTACACCGTGAGACATCTAGGGAGATGCATCACCTTGTAAACCCCTGCACCACATTATACCTCCATCAGGTATAAATTATGCAGTGTGGGCGTTCCCACGTGATAAAACATTGTAGAAGTTATGCTGTGAAATCTACAAGATTTCACTGCGCCACTTCTAGGACGCCTCTGCATTAAAAACCTACACCTGCTTGGAGCAGGCGTAAGGAGTGACGCAGTCTTTTAGGAATAGGCCTCCCCATGCATTGCTGAAGTTGCATTGTTAAGGGGCACCTTCCTGCACATAAACTATCATCCCCGTGATGCAGGCATCCTCGCACCATGGTGCAAGGTTGCCTGCCTCGGCGCATGGCAGCTAATTGTGCACCAGAGCAGGGGAGAGCAAAGAGATTCCTCATATCCTTGTAGATATGACGCATCTCTGTACTTTGAAAGTGCTGCAGCGTGGCGCAGCCAAAGGGCTTGGGGTGCCGCACTCTGGCACTTTCGTGTAAATGAGGCCCATAGAGTCTAGTGTAATACCGGAATTGGTGTAGAAAAGGAATGGGAGCATTTTGATACTAGAGCTGTTGACATAGTCGGAGGATATCCAGGAGGATGGTGAGGGTCAGTTTGAAAAGCGACAGACTGGTCTGATAGTTCAGCAAGGGTTTTTTTCTGCTATACTTTTCAGGCAGTCCCATATTGCTGAGGCAATTATCATGCTGATCCATTATGGTGAAGTTAAATCAGACCAGAATTAATCTTGTAATTGGCGTGTAACTATATGCCAAGATGAAGAAGGTTGGAAGAAACTCTGTGGGGATGAAATAAGAGATGTGTCATGTCCAGTATTGACTGAATTGAGGACTATCTCTTACTTTCTTCGATTCTTGTATTCTGCATTAAAGGATTGTGCCACTCCTTTCAGTTGTAGTTTGGGACCAACCATGGGTCAAGATTGGTATCTATCTAATTTTTTTCTATCTTGTGACAAGCAAAGAAATGCACTGGTGGTGGGGACTCACATCAACGTTTTGGGAGAAATCATGATGGCTGAGTAGGTCAAGTAATACTAACAATAATCTGTAGACCAGAGTCCTGCGGAGAGATATGCCAGGGAGGGGAATATCTGATTAGTTTGTGTTTATGATGAACAGATGAGTAGGTTCTGCCCTGAGAATTAGAATGAGAGCCTAGACGTTGTTGCTATTATGTTTTTCGTAGGTGTGAATACATAGCCTTCTTTAGCGCTGGTGCCGCCAGGTGCGCCAATAATTTTTGGCGCCCCCACGCCCCATGGCAGCCTCCTCAGATTCTCTCACTACCCCTGGGCAAAAGCACACCTCATCTCTCCAATCATAAGTTATTGCTAAACACAGCGCCCCATCCTGAGGTCAGCGCCCCCTCCACAGGTCAGCGCCCTGTGCGGCCGCACCGATCACACTTCCCTAAAGCCGGCCCTGTGTGAAGAACTTGATCATTTTCGAGCAAACAGTGAAAACCACTTATGATAATATTCAGTAATATATTTCCTGTATTTGATATTTAATTTATGTCTGTAATTACAGTAGTGTCAGTGGGAAATACCTCATTGCAGTGGGGTGACATGTCAAAGTGTGTTTTTGGCACTATACCAAAGAGACATTTTGACAACCGCTTACCAGACAATGAAGCCATATTTGAAACGAATAGTTACAAACTGGCATGCCTGTTCTTGGGGTGTCCTAGACTGCAGACTTACAATGCTAAGCTTTAAAATTGCTGCTAAGTTCTATGATTGTCTGATCTTTCCTAGTAATACTAGACCCATTGGCAGTGTAAGAAAGCCCACACATTGGTGGTTGGCACAAGTTACCTGACCCCTTCTTTTAAAATCTTTCCATCTTTAACAGGCACTAAGAGAACCTTGAAATTCACAAAACATCCATATCTGATCCATTTATCAATATGAATGAGAAGACTGAAGCCTTCCCTTCGTCAAAGTGGGTCTTTAGTAGTGACCAGTTAATGGATTAACAGATAGGATTACAGCCCATTTTATGGGCTCACATATCCCATGGCAGTACTTAATTTGTAAAGTTCTGCTAAAAAGCCAGTGGTTGGTGCAATTTAATGTCACTGTGCAGGATACTTAAACTGTGTAGTCTTAAATCCACCTCAAGCCTCATTAATACACTACTATACACCCCACCCCTTTATTTCACTGTTGCAGCTCCCTTCTTTCTCTATTTGTGACTGTTTTTCTGTCTTGCTCTTCCTCTCTTGCTGGTGGTAAATGTCTGATTCACAAAAATAAGTGCCGTTCCCCAAAAATAAGTGCTGGTGGCCCCCACTGGCTCAAATTATTTACCGGTTACCAGAAGTAGCAGCCACTGAACAAGGTTTAAAATTGCCCTTGGCACAAAAAGCCCAGCAAATCAGATATTTTGGCCAGGGATCCAATAATCCACATAAAAGCATGCATCTCCATAGTATGAGCAGCAAAATAAATGGTTTTCCTTCCCTCCCTCCATGCACATACCTCATAAGACTCAGAGACAAACTACAGAAACTGTGCATTACAGAGGACAAGGACTAGAACCCCTGAAATCCCCATAATGGCATCTGCCCCTTGCCTCCACCCCATGAGTCTAAAATGCAGAGGCCATGTGGTATGGTGGACAGACAGATAAGAAGTTAGCAACAGATGTATAGCAATACATCACGAGACACAACATGTACGCAGCCAACCTACCACAGATACTCACTCCCCATCTATGTTTTTTTAATGGTAGCTGAGCGGGAGCACAGGGGGGCCATGTTAATTTTCTCTGGATTTCCGTTTGATTGCGTCAACTCAACAAAAATCTAATTTTGCCCCCCCGGGGGGTAGGGGTCGGGGGGGGGGATTGGAATGTTCTTCTGGGATCCACCACACAAATATCTCTGCACTATCCATACTACCTTTTTTTTTTCAGGTCACGGGCACAAAGTTCGCCTGCCATGTAATGGCAGCTGCAACATTTCTCTTCATGTTGCGGCTAGCCAATCAGACCACAAGCTCCCACTGGACTGTAGGGGATGCTTGCTGCAGTGAGAGTGAGGCGACTGATGGGATAAAAAACATCCTTGACCAATCAGATTGGTCTATTATTTGAAGTTGCATCCCTGCGAGACCTCACAGGAGTTTTGCAAACCCAACCATCCGGCTATACATACGTTTTGAACTGTAATTTCTCACAACCTACTGAACAGACTTATATCAAAGCATAAAAAGTGTACTTTCTGGGTAAAGATCTAGCTTTCAACCAAATGTAGTGTAATTCTGTTCAGCTGTTTTAGCGGTAGTGTTGTTAAAAAATGCTTATAGCAATTGCATAGGGAACTTGTGTTTTGGAACCTCCCCTTTTTCTCAGCCCCGCTTGATGAATTATCCTGAAACTTTCCAGGATAGAGCTTAGGTGCATGAACTTTTTTTCGTTTATTATTCATCAAATGGCACCAGTTATTAGCAAACCAAAAAAACAATTTCCTATGATAACTGGGCCCTAATTATAACTACACAGTGGCAACTGCAACAAACACAAGATGTCAGCTTGAAACAACGATGCTGACTATTTATTTAGCAACACCCACTCCCAGCAAGCACATTTCCAGAGCAAACGAATCAAACTCTTTTCACCTCAATCTTTCTTTTGCTTGCGATGTCTACCATTGCTTCCAACTGCTCAAAAATCCCACTGGAGGTCTAACCTCAGCCAAAAACTGCTTTGGCGTTTAACATCTGCTCCTCTGGAGACCCTTAGAAGGGCTGGTCTGTGCACCAGCACTTGCTATTTCTTTTCATTGCCTATTTGACCCCACCCCCTCATTTGCTGCTTTCATTAAGCACAACTGCTCTCGCCCATGATTCTACCTTGAGCACCACTGCACATCAAGCTCATCAAAATCACTTCTAGCTCTCCTATATGAGGCAATAGAAGGCAGCATTCCATCCTCTTTTCTGAAGAAAAAAAGGGCAGTATGAATGCTAATCCTACTCGCTCGTAGGTGAAGAGAGGAATGAGATCTATTGCTCTCGACGGAGTCCAGGTTGGCAATGCTGCTCTCTTATGGAGGAGGGGAAAATAGTGCATGAAGTACATCCTCCTGAGTGTAGGGTAGCTTCTCTTTCATCTCACACAGAAAGGAGTTAAGAGTACAATAGCTTCTACTTCTCTTTTTGGATGTGGAAATCTAGAATGACTGATCCCTGCTCTCTCCTGGGGACACAAGGGAGTCAAATACGTTCAATTACTCTCTTATGTGTTGCAGAATAGTAGGTCAGCGGCTAATACTCTCATTAGAAGAGAATAACAAGAATTCTCCTTAGTGAAGAGAGCAGGGTGATTTCTATCACTCTAGTGTCTTCTGGGTAGGAGTAGAGTAGGATCTCTTCGTTGCTGTCTTAGGAGAGAGCAAAGAATAAGACAGCCCTCATTAGTCTCATCTGTGGGAGCATATGGTAGAATGTTCTCCATTATTATCTCAGGGTGGCAACAGGAGGATCACAGCATCACTTGCTCATAGGTGGGTGAAAGCCGGATGGCTTCTTCTACTTGAGAAAGAGGTCTGGGCACATGTCAGGAAGGAGACTGGGCTGATAAGGGGATCATAACAAAGTAGGGATGAGGCTCTGGATAAACGATTAATACACATATCACCATGGCTGATATCTAGATGTGAATCTCTAGTAACTCCCTTTGCATGTGATGGGGGGCATTCAGATTTATGACCGCTCATGCTAAGACAGGCTGCTTTCTGCAGGGAGGGCAGGGCAGAGGAGAGTGAACCTAAAAAAAAGCAGATCCCTGACACCAACTTCAAAGACTTAGACCCTAAATCACTTTGGTGCCTGGAAATGGAACATCAGAAGAGGAGTTCAAGGCCCCCAAAATTGGCAACTGCCAAGCAGCCAGTCAAGCTGTGTGAGGAGGAAAAGCTCTGCAAGACTATTGCCTGTGACCAGGACTGGAGGCTAAGTCCTACCAATTTCCCAGCTAGGTTAGGGGACATCATACAGGGAATGCAATATCACCTGCCCCTGGAGCCTGGAGCACTAGTGCCTGCCTGCCTGCCAAGACCAGTGTGCACTGTGAGGAAGAGGAGAGCAATGGCGTGAGTGATGTCCAGTTTGAGATCCTAGCAAGTGGATCTCTTTAATGAGGAGTGAGGAGACGTCTGCACTGTTTGGGCCGGAGTCCATATGCGGATTAAAGTTGGCAATCACATGTTCCAGGTGGGGCTGCCGTGAAGATTACTGCCATGTCAATCGGACCACTGCCCATGTGTGGAGTGCGGTCTGTGGCCAGGTACACCAGGTGGGGGAAATGGAAAAAGGGCAAGAAGCGTAGTCCGGTCAAGACCATCGTTGAGAGGAAGATGATGCCATGGTAACCCGTGCAGGCTCAAGCCCTGACTGAAGATCTGAATCAGGACACCCAACCGCTGCACTTGAGAATCATAAAGAGTAGAGCTGAGGCCTTGGTGGTAATCTTTTTATATAAATATCTCTGTGATTGACATACAGGTGTGAACCTCTAGTCACTCCCAAGGCCTGTGATGTGAGGCTCTTCGGTTTTGAGTCTCTCCTTCTGTGACAGACCGATTTCTGGAGGAAGAAGGCAGAGGAGAGGGCACTTGAAAAGGAAGCAGATCCCCAACATAAACTTCAAAGGCTCAGACCCAAAGTCACATTTGGGGTCTGGAAATGGACTAGAAGAAAGGGAGTTCAAGGCCCCCAAAATGGCCAAATTGGCAGCCAGTCAGGCTGTTCAAGGAGAAGATGCTCTGCAAGACCTCTGCATGTGACCAGAACTGGAGGCTAAGGCCTGTTGGTCTCCCAACTGGGTGACTTCATCCAGGGAGTCCAAGACCACCCTGGAGCACCACTCCCCGTCTGCTTGACAAGACCAGTGTACCCTCTGAAGGGAGAGCACTTTAGGGAGCGAGGGCCAGTGGAAGACCCTGGCAATTGGATCTTTGAAACGAGGTGTGAGGAGATGGCTTCTGCACCCATCGGGTCATAGAAGGAGGGAGGTCGGTGACCCTCAAATCAGGTAGAGCCGCTGTGAAGATTACTGTCCTGGTGATCGGAATGTAGCCCATGAGCTTAGTGAAGTCAGCGACCACGCATGCGAGGCGGTGCCGCTGTGAAGATTGCTGCTGTGCCGATCGGGCCATAGTCCGTGTGTGGAGTGAGGACAGTGACACCTGACTGCTGCCCCTACAGGACCGTGTATGCAATACTTATCAGGGACAGAGGGGGGCATTCTACAAGACTGCGGTCACACAGGTCCTGTTTGTGAGGGTTAGACTGATTAACAGGATAGAAGGCCCGTATAGCACTTCAGCAATGGAACACTTTTTACTTTAATTGGAGCTTGAGTGGGTACCCCTGAGACTCGGACTATGAGTGGGGCGTAACCTTAATGTCACCTGTAGTGAATGTAGAATAACCACTCCTGCTAGCATGAGGATGGAGTGGGACTCAGGAACCGCCTATTGAAACACTAGAGCCCTGACCTTGGGGTAGTGTGTGTATTGTTTGTAAATGCTTTATTCTATGCTTTGCTGGTATGTAAATACTCCTTTTTCCATAAAAGTAATTATTTGAAAATTATTTATTGCAACTATTGAGCATATTTTGAGTTGTGAGCCTGTATTCACTCACCTGTGCCTACCTCCCCCTTGGTAACCCTTGGACTGCTCGACCCACACTACCACTGAAAAGCAAGTGCTGAAGGGCAATTGGCCATTTGCTCAAGAGCCATAGCAGATCGGGCCCCGGACATCAGGACTAAAAGACCTCAACCACTATGGCTGGCCTCAGTAGCTCCCGCTTTTCCCGCGGCCCCCTGAATGAGGCTCTGACAGCTACCATCACACTCTCTCATGTGGGTAGGAGAGGATGGTTATCACAGTCGATCATGTGTATGTTAGAGTAGGATGGCACCCTTTTCACCTTCAGGAGCGACACAAAAATGGTGACTCTGTCAAGAGTTGGTGATAGTAGGGTGGGTTACTAGCACTCTCACGAGTGGATGAAAGGAGGACGGTATTCTCTGCTCTCTCACAAGCTTACAATCGCTCTCTCATGAGTAGGTGAGAGGAGAACTTGGGGGCATATTACCAACAACTAGCGATAATTATCGCTATGTTGGTTTAGCGGCGATATTTTTATCGCCGAGCTGCGGCGATTTTTATCGCTTAGGAACCTTGCTATTATCAAGGTTTATCTCCTAAGCGATAAAAATCGGCCGAAATGCATGAATATCGCTGAAAAGTCAGCGATATTCATGCATTAGCGAGCTAATGCTCTTAGCCATGTTATCCACCTCCCATTGGATAACATGACTAAGAACTGCTCAGGGCAGGTGTTAGCTTTAGGAGATATTCGCGCTTAGCGCGAATATCTCCAAAAGTTGGTAATAGGAGATAGCGATGTTAGCGACTGTTTTCAGTCGCTAACATCTTGGCACGCCCACTTTGCATGTCATTCCTGATAAATATCACTGACATGCAAAGTGGGGCCCAAGATGGTCGCTATCTCCTACTAGCTGTCGCTAACTGGTGTTAGCGACAGCTAGGTAATAGGGAGATAATTTTATCTCCGCTTTCTTGGCTTTTAAAGCCAAAAAAACGGAGACAAACCCCCTTGATAATATGCCCCAATATTCTCTACTATCCCAGGGGATTACCATCGCTCTCTCATGAGTAGATAAGAGGAGGACGGTATTCTCTACTCTCTCTGTGGGTTACCATCACACTCTAATGAGTGGGTGAGAAACAATTATATTCTCTGCTCTCTCAGGACACTACCGTCACACTTTCATGAGTGGGTAAGAGAAGGACTTCACTCGGCTGGGATTACCATCATACTCTCATGAGAGGGTGAGAGAGCGAGTAGGGGTTAACATCACATTCTAAGGATTGAGTGGGAGGAATATCGTATTCTCTTAGCGCCTTGAGACCCTTGCGGGTGAGTAGTGCGCTATACAAGTATCAATTTACATTTATTCTCTTCTCTTTCAGGGGTTACCATCACATTCTAATGATTGAGTGGGAGGAATATCGTATTCTCTTCTCTTTCAGGGGTTACTATCACGATACAATGAGAGAGTGAGAGGTGAGATGCTCTAATATTTTGAGGGGGCTGCCATCACTATCTCATGAGTGGGTTGAAGAGGGCGGTATTCTCCTCTCTCTCAGGGGGTTACCATCACTCTCTAATGGGTTGGCGAGAGGATAGCGTCCTCTTCTCTCTCAGAGATGTTACCATCACTGTCTCATTGGTGGGTTAGACAAGGGTGGTTTCCTCTGCGCTCTTAGAAGGACAACAGCAGGACAGTTATCATTAGACACTTATGAAAGTAGTTTGGCTTCCTCAGTTCTTCATTGTTACATGCCATTGACTCTGCCCCAACCCTACTGGCATTTCAGTGATCCAACCTGTTGTGGATTTGGATCTTACCAGTTTCATTACAGGGTGTTCCAGTTACACCTCACAGAGATTGAAACCGTGCGGCCTCTCGTGACGAAACGTTTGCCAACTCAGCCAGAACTGCCGCCAGCCCCAACCTCAAATTAATTATAGGGAAAAAAAGTTCAAACGTCCACCAAAGCCCCAGTCGCTGCGAAAAGGCTGATGTGGTTTGCAGGTTGTGTTTAGTCACAGGAAGCAGACATTAGAGCCAGAATTAGGAACGGACATGCAAAACAATAACAAGAAGTTAGGGCTTCAGGATGTTGGTAGAAACTGTCGATAAAAGGAAGCTGCGTTCGCTTCCGATGGGGCTACGAGTGGACTTTATTTACCCAGAATAGTGCCCAGGAGGATGTGATGGCGCGCGAGCCGAGTAGCGTTCCATATAACAATACTCACCGCGTGTCATAGCATAGGGACCTTTATTATACTTGGGATTTTGAATAATACAAATGACGTAATTCAAAGAAGCGACGAAATTCCCACACCACAGATGCAAACTTGTTTGCGCCAGCTCTTGGTATTCCGAGATGTACAATGGCTGCACATCCAAGACTTTTGCACGAATTTCAACAAAGAAAGACTAGTTACATTTGAATGTGGAAACCTGGCCGAAAGAGAGAAGATGTACAAATGTGGTTACTCTGAGACCGTACGTTTTCTTTTAGTCCTAGAAGGAAAACTTGGAACTGTTCTGTGAATTTGCAGTGGAGAATACCAGCTATGGGGCATATTATCAGGAACGGCGATAAAATTATCGCCGCTTTAGTGGTAGGAAACTGCCGCTAAAGCGGCGATAATGGGCTTTGTTAATATGTCCTTGTGAATTCCCATAGCAGCCCAGGTTCTAGTGTTAACCTGGGTTTCTATGGGAATTCACAAGGGCATATCTTCAAGCCCATAAAGCGGCGATAATTTTATCGCCGGTCTTGATAATATGCCCCTATATGTGGTATTTGATTTGTGCAATTACCACACGGTATCTCGCAGGGGTCTAAAATGCCTTGTTCTATGTGACAGGATAGGTGAGGAATTTTGGCAACCTCTCTCTCCCTATTTCCCCTGCCCATAATGCCAATTGCACTGCTGCCAGTGCCTACGCATCCTGCTTAATGGAGACCCTTTGGAGCATATTTACAAGCCCCTGTCGCCACCACAGGGTTGTGGTGTCATTTGGGGCTTCGCCTTTTTTAACAAGGCAGCGTTAAGCCATGAGGCACCCTTTCGCACTGTATTAGCGTCAAAGGGGAAGGCAATGGGTGTTGCGGTGGGTGTTCCACCACAACACTCATTGATTTTGAGGCTGCCCTTATTTACATGAGTGGCATAACTAGGAGGCGGTGCCAAAATTAAGACCAGGGAAAACCTGGTCATAAACAGATGTAATGAGGAGAAATGCTTTATTTCTCCTCATTTTTGCTGTTTCCATGTGTGCTGCGTTGTGCAGCACATACAGAAACACCAAATTGCCATTGATTGTGTATGCGCAGAAAGGTGCATTTAAACAATCAGCATTTATTTTACGTTTTGCAACTTCTATATGTGCTGCATTAAGCAGCCCAAATAAAAGTTATAAAACGTCATTTAAAGATTGTTTATTGCTGGAAGGGACACTTTCCCCTCAATGCAGACACCTTTGCCCTATTTATTTATTTAATGCGATTTTCTATAGCGCGAACTTTACCGGAAGGTGTCAGAGCGCTTTACATAAGAACCAATTGCAAAACATAAGGACCTAGGATTGCATGCGTTATATAAAAGATACAAACAGAAAAAATGCAAATGTTCAAGATGTAAAGTCACACAAGGAAGAAATACAAACAGAAAGAAAAATTGCAAATGTACAAATAGTAAAGTCACTCAAGGAAGAGATTGTGACCTTAAAGAGCACCAGGTTACCCACCCAGTCATATGTACCCATAGACATTCTTTCAGAGAGCACCAAAAATAGACACGAGTAGTGAATCAGAGAGAACAAAGTAAAAGTGAGACCAGCCCCCACATGGTGTGTAGCGAGCAAGCGCAGTGAGTAACCACTACTAGGGGGAGTTTGTGGGGTTGTCCCCCAAGAAATTTTTGGAGACAGAAAGGCCAAAACAAAGTATTTTTCAACACATTTTTCATTCCATATTAGATTGTATTAACTTTTAAAGCATAGTCAATTATTACCTTATGGAGCACCAGGATACCCAGTCATAAATCACAGACATTCCTACAGGGAACACTAAAAAGTGAAATGTCAAGCACAAAACATGCTAAACTGAGTCATAATTGTCTCCTAATGTAAACAGCGATCGAAACCCCACTGTAGGGATCGCTACGAATATCCTGCAATCAGACTGTAGTCCTTCAAAGTGGTTCCCAAAACAGTGGCTTTTCAGTGCATGATGAAGCAGAACATAGCGGTGCAAGGGTGCCTGCAATGACGCTTGGATGCTAAGTTCAGTGTCACCGCACAGGGTAACACAGTGCTGCACCATATTGTTGTAAATATTGTGCAGCCCTGTGTTTCTGAAGTGGCAGTGTGCAGCGTTATGCTATGAAGGCTAATGCCGCACTCCGTCACTTTGTTGTACATATGCCCCTTCATGTAAAAAACTGCAGCAGTGAAAAAGAATGGAGAAAATGCATTTGACATTGTGTTTAATATGGAATGGAGCAAACGGTTTTCAATAGGGACAATTAATCCTGTTCAAAAAGATTTTACACTATCAATAATCAATAACAAATGTAATTTTATGATTAATAAAAATCTTTACAATATCAGTGCAAATTATCTAATTAAAAGAAATACACGAGGACTTGATTACAAAGCACTATCTAAGTAACACAAACACATAAAAGAAGTTAAAATGCCTTAAGAAAAACTTCATCTGTTAGCAGATTCCGTCTAATACACTTAGAAGGACTTGAGATTAGCAGCAGACACTACAGGTGCCGATTACTAAAAACTGCAGTGAATACCAAGGCTAATAAAAGTGAGGTAGTATGGCCAAAACACCAAATCTCACCATAGTAGAGATAGCACCATTTTTAAAAACATCTAAGAGGATGGAAAATAATGATATCAGCAGTATTAAGGTAAAGTAAAAAAACTCTGAGGGAGCAATCAATATGAAGGTGCTTTATAATAGAGGAAATAGCCATAATGTGCAAAAATTCTTGAAAGAGTTCCATAGCAGTGGGATTGGGCATGACCCCAATAAAAACATATATATAGTGGTTATTGCAAGGCAAGGAAAACAATGGTTTTGACAAAGTTCAAATGTTATGCGTTATATTGCAAAGTGGTAAACAGGAAGCCCGACTGCTGCTCTGCCCTCCGGTGGGGGCACATATATTCCAAGGGCCAACGCCGAGACCAGGGGGACCTGGGGAGTGCTGCACTACACTCCCCAGCAACGCTGGGGTCCCCCGGTGCAAGCCGCCATCATCGCTGCGCCTGGAGGCACCTATTAAAGTGCCATGGAGTTCCCGCATCGTGGGACACGCGCAGGCAGCACGCGGGCAAAGCCCGGGCCAAGGGCGTGCCCGTCCTGCGCGTCATCGCCAGGAAGAGGCAGGGCAGGGCACCCCTCTAACGTTTTTAGGTGTCCAACTCCTCGTGCTCCACCAGTGACAGCTGAGAGGTACTGTGTGTTTTTCTATACTGTCCCCCTTTTTTTTTATGCCCTCACATTTGCTACCATTGACTGGACATATATTTTACCACAGCGTGGCCTGAGCATGCACCCTGGGACTTGTTTCACACCTAAAACGGGGTATTTTAATGACTGTAATTCTATATACTCTCCTACTGTTGTCAAATCTACCCCAAGCAATTGATACTATTTCCTTTTGGCCCAATGTCTTTTTGCTCTAGCAGCCTTTGCACTTTGGTCCATGTTTACAAGCCTTCCTTGCTGCTACCTGTATTACGCATGTTGCACTGTTGACCTATTTGGTCTAGTGTATCTTTAGCCCAATAGCCTGTACACTCTGGTTTATGTTTACATGCCCTCCTTGCTAATAACTGTATTACGCATGTTGCACTTTTGACCTATTTGGGCTAGTGTATCTTTAGTCCTAGTAGCCTGTACACTCTGGTTTATGTTTACATGCCCTTCTTGCTGCTAACTGTATTATGCATGTTTCCCTTTTGACCTATTTGGGTTCAGGTCTTGTTACCCTCACCACTCTGTATTTATTAGCCTTTGTTTGTATTCCCTTTTGTCGCTCTAATTTTGAGTTGGTTGCATTATATTTTCTGCTGGGACTAGGCTCTGCATTAGACTGTATCTATCTTTTTTTTACTCCTAGCAGACATGGGTAAACGTGGCTGTATACCCCAAAAAAATCCTTCGGTATTAATTCCGGCCCCACTTCCTCAAACTTCTATTGACAGGATGCTCCAAAGAGCCATTGGGGTAGAATCGACAGAAATCAAGCTATCAGAAAGGCTGCTCTCTTTGACCCCCAATCTTTTCCCCAAACCCACAGAAACACCTTTCTCAGCTCAAACCAGTTTAGACCTGACTCCTAGTGTATTATTAACCTCATACGGCCATAGCAGGTCTATGCTATCAGCCCTGCAAACTTCCCCAGTAAAACCAAAAACTCGTAAAGGCAGAACTAACACTACCATACCCAAAGTTGCGAGACAGAAAACGGGAAAAGGGAAAGGCCCAACTAAGAAATCCAGCCCAGAAATAAGCACTACTGAGAGCAATCCAGTTAGACTGGGACGAATAGCTGAATCCCCTTCCAATTCCTATAAAAATTCTGACTGCCCCTTCTGGATGAGGAGTCTGGTAGTGGAACTAGAGGCACAGATGAGAGCAATCGTTAAAGAAGAACTAGCGCTTCATCTAGGGAATCGAATTAGTGGCCAGATATCTGCCCAGTGTGTACTAAACAATCCTTTGGCTAATACACTGTCGGTCCCAGCAGAGAAAAAGGATAGCAGCACACAGACGGATAGTATAGTGCAAACCTCCTTAAAATAGAGGTGTTTCCCTTTGTAGTCCACTATGTCCTCCTTCTATGAATGCTGATAAAACTGGGCTCGTAATTCCAACATTAACACCAATAATTGTATTGCGAGCTCCCACTCTGACTCGAATCAGGGAGGCTTATCCAGAGACGCACCTGTATACACTGTCCAGACAGCCGAGAGGGCAGTGCTCATACTAGTACCTAGTGAGGGCCCTGGTGTGGATGCTCCGGCCTTGCCAATAATTAATCTAGGACCAGCCTCACTCCCTTATGTGATAGTTTTAACCGGTGTCCCCGAAATAAAACCAGGACAGGAAGAGACACAGTTGGAACTAAGAAACAAGTGCCTCTTTTGGTTCACCAGACATGGACAATTCCCTTATGATAGGGCGGGTGAGATATTACTGCTCCGAAGAATGAGTTGGGTTGGTAAGAATCCTAAAACAACCAATGGCAATTGCATAATCATCAACTTTAGTAATCCGCGGACAGTCCAATATTTGGCTCATTACTTTTCATGCACCGCCCACAGGGATACATATACACACTGGACTTTTTTTAAGCCTGCAAATACTCATCATCATGAACCCCAGCCACAAGAGCTCCAACCCACTGGTCCCCCCCCTCTACATCTGGCCAATCCTCTCAAATCCAGAACAATGTTACAGTAGCTAACAGATATGGGGCCCTTGAAGAAGTGGATTGACTCTCAATCTTATTTGATAACTAATCTAAACTGGGACCAGGGGAGCCCCACAGAGAGGTCAATCCGAATACCAGTGGGTTACCGTCCACAATGTTCCTGGTGCGACCCATGATACAACAAAGGTATCCGAGCATGAACCTCAACTGGGAGCACAAGGTCCCGTTGATGTACTTTCAACTTCATTAAACAATCGAATCCCCTTTATCATGGATCTCAAAACTGCACCCAGGGCCACAAACAGTTTTCTACCACAAGAGGGAATTTCCAACACTCTGATGGAGCAGAGCCCACGTTTGCCATAAACACTGTGGGTCCCACCGCGCAAGACACCACTGCAAGTCTGGGCCTCCAATTGAGAGTGCTGTCATGGAACATCGCCGGAATTAAAAATAAACTTCATAACCCTGATTGGATACAATTTGTACAAAATTATCATGTGTGCATGTTCCAGGAGACCTGGGCCAGGGAGGATATCGCCATGAGGGTCTTTGCAACATTTGATGTGTCGGCTACTATGGGAGGCAGAGGTAGACCATCGGGACGGCTAACCACGTGGTTTGCACATCACCTGGACTGTACTGTTAAGCTGCTGACCACTTCCTCGGATGATATTCAGTGTACCCTCCTTACTTTTAGTGCCTTATTTAATTAAGATTGCCTTTATCAATATCTATTCCCGCACCGGTCACCATGGCTCAGGAATCCAAGACCATAGGCATGCTTTCCATGCTTATCGACCTGGTTCCCCCAAACACCAGGATGGTGATAAGCGGTGATTTCAATTGCCAATTCGAACCACTAACCATTCCTACTGACTCTCTGCTCACCGTAGAGGATTCTCTTTGGTTAATCCCTCCTCCACTTATTCCTCCGGTCAGAGCTTGGACACTTTTTGTCTTACAGATAAATGCGGTAACACTAACTCATGCATTGAGGTCTTGTAATGGGCGTAGCAAGTCAGACCAACCAGGCAATCACACCTTTAACCCCTTCGCCGCAGCGCTAGGGGGGAGGGGGGCCGAGCGGCGCTCGCATGCTCGTGATGGAGCCGCTCCGTCACAAGCCGCGGTTGAGCTGTGCTCATGACGGAGCGGTTCCGTCATGGCCCCGCCCGCTCAATGGAACGTCCAGCGCAGGCGCGGAATTCGCGCCGCGCAGGCGCGCCGAGCGGGTCATGACAGAACCGCTTCGTCATGAGCACAGCTCAACCGAGGCTCATGATGGAGCGGCTTCGTCATGAGCATTGAAGCCGTTAATAGACCGGGACAATCATCCCTACTTGATTACATTTTAGTGGAGGCAAGCATCTGGCATTGGGTGATCGATTTTGCTGTCTTGCCAAGACACTACAGCGACCACAATGCCTTGGTGCTTGTACTCCAGCTCCCGGAACTTCATGGTCCCCCCATTACAGGCCCGTTTTCTGATTCCAGTCTGTCCCTAGATAATAATAGAAGGAGAATCAGATAGGATAATTTGAGGAAGTCTCCAGACAAGGTAACTGCACTCTATTCCTTAATCATCCCTCCTTTGTTGGCGATATAAACGGCAGCGCGAACTCTTATCGCTCCTGACACCATCCACCAAAATTAGGGCCATACACTCGGACTTGACCACCAGTCTAACTAATATTTTTAATCCCCTGATGCACACTAAGGGCAAAAGGTCTCTGAAATCCACCTGGTATAACAACACTTGCCGTATGGCAAAGAGTGCCCTTATTGATGCCATAAAAACCAAAGATAGATCTTTGATAAAAACTAGGAGGGTTCTCTATAGGAATAGTATAAAGTCTGCCAAAGATGAGTGGGAGTCAGAGAGATGGGACACGATTAAACAGGCACTTACCAACAGAGATATGAGGGAGTTTTGGTCCATGGTTAGAACTGTGAGTTCCTCTGGGATTTCGCCAATTGAGCCAAATATATCTGCAGAAGCATGGAAACTTCATTTCCAATCATTGTACTCCATAAATGATACTATGGACCCCACAGAGAGCTCCCAGCCAATTGGTGTAGAGATCCCCCCTGAAGAGGAGACTTGGTTCTCTCTGACTGAAGTGCTGAGCGCTATTGGGAATCTCCCTCTTGGAAAGGCCCTTGACTGGATAAGATCCCCGGGGACTTATATCGGGAAGAATCTAATGTCTGGGGCACATATTTATGTGTAATATTTAATGCCATATTAAGCGGTATTGAAATCCCGGACACCTGGCTAGGGGCTGAAATCTTTCCAGTTTACAAAAAGGGATCCCCTCTTCTGCCCTTAAATTGTAGACCAATAAGCCTGATTGATGTAACGCAAAAGCTGTTTGCCAGGATCATTCTAGATTGTCTCCAGACCTCGATGGAAGAGCGTGAGACGCTCAGTGCATATCAGGCAGGCTTCCGTAAAAAAATCTCCACCATAGACCAAATCTTAAGGCTCCAATTACTATATTGGAAGACGGTGACGATAGAGGGTGGGAGCCGCTATTTGATCTTTGTTGATCTCAGATCAGCGTTTGATCTGGTACCTCACCACAAACTTTGGCTAGTTTTGGAGGAACTGGGCATTTCACCCTATCTCCTCACCCTGATCAAGCGATTACACACTGAAAACTTTGCACAGGTTAGATATGGGAAACACGGGGAATTGACTTCACGCTCCCACTGTATAGGCAGGGGCGTGTTTTGGCCCCCACACTGTTTTGTCTTTATATAATTGCTCTGGTCGAACAACTGAACCAAATTGCCAACATTGATGCCCCAAAGCTTGCCTGTGACAAGGTTCCAGCAATGATGTTTGCGGACAACACCTTGCGTCTTTCTAAATCACCCATGGGCAGCCAAAGGATTCTTGACCCCTTTTCTATATTCTGCAAAGACAGGGGGCTAAAGATTAATATAGCAAAAACCAAGTATATGGTATTTAATCCTAGTAGAACATCTTGCCACAACATCACCCTAAATGGCACCCAGTTGGAGAGGGTGGCAGTCTTTGACTACCTGGGTGTCACGCTGACAGAAACCTTTGGGTGGGGCTCGCATCAAGAAAAGGCAGGCCTGAGGCTAGCACAGATTATCTAGGAATATAACATCAAGACAACTGGGCCCACTTACAGAGATTTACAAAGTTCAAATCAGGAGTGCAATTATGTATGGGGCAGAACTTTGGGGACACCGCCCTGTAGATGCACTGGTCAGAACAGAGAATTAATTCATGACACAACTCTTGGGCCTACCGCCAAGTACCCTTCTCATCCCCTTACGCATGGAACTTAACCTCAGACCCATAAATGAGGAAATTGAGTTGCGATCTTTGGCCTTTTGACGAAGATTTGGGCGACACCCGAATTATTAGGCAGAACTCAAGGTGATCCTAGGGCTTCCAGAGGTGGGAAAAATATCCTGGTTTGCACATATAAAACACCTGTGCTTCAGACTAGGCTGGCCAAATTTATGGACCCACCCGGAGGAAGCGTCCCGGACTATCTCGCGCCTCGAGTTAGTTAAATCGTACAGGCTTTTTAGACTGAGTGAGCTCCACGGGAATGCTAAACATGGATGTTTAACTTCTGACTTTTTTAACTTTAAAGATCAATATTTGTTCGAGACTTTCCTTGATGACGTCTATCCACTCATGGCAAGGAAACTCTATGTCCAGTTTAGATGGGGTTGCCTGCCAGTCCATGCCTTTACCAACAAATGGACCAAAGCCTCCCCTCCCGGCTGTCCCACCTCTGAGAACCAGGAAGAGACTCGTATACACGTTTTTTTCCTTCTGTCTAGGTTATATGGCAACCAGAAGGTACAGGCTCCTACCAATATGCAGGAATATGGGGTTTAGACACATACAGGAGGCTCTTAGAGTTATGCGAACTGGAACGCACCCCCAATTGTTTTTGCTGTGTCACATTTCTTTAACTCCTTGGGGCTTAGGCGCAGCAAGTTTTAAATTCCTCTAGTACAGCCTAAATATACCTTTTTTCGGTTTTCCACAGGTTTGAACCTATTAAATATGAATCGACTGTTTTAAATGCTTTTTAAACTCCAATAATTTTTTTTATTTGTTATCAAGATTGTATAATCAATTGCTATTGGCTATATCTTGTGATGTTTAAACAAATATAATGTATTATATGCTTTTTATCTGCTGTTTTTATGGTCTGTAATGATCGAAATAAAGCTTGGAAATGTAAAGGGCTAAACAGAGTTCAGATAAACTGCATAGTCTCACACATGGTAAACACCAGAAGCAGCATGTCGCTCTAAGCTTTCTGCAATGGATTTTATCTTTTCCAGATTTGCATTTGGGCAGTCTTGTCATTGTCTTTAAGGCGGTCGTGTACCACTCTAATGTATTTACCAAATTTAGCCAATTCAGTTGGCTCCATCGTAGCGAAGGTAAAATTCTTAGACTCATTGCTCGTTCTTATGCTGTGGCTTAGGAGAGTGGTTTCAGCAGAATGTGCCTGGCAGGGAGCAGTGTTAGGCAGCAGCATAATAAGTGGTTAAAAGATTCTCTTTTGTAGCAACCAGCCTGCCCTTCCCAATCTTGGAAAGGGAGGATCAGTTTGGATTAGTTTCTTTAATTTGAAGACCCATCAATCTTGCAGCCAAAATTTGTTTAGGACAGGCTTCCCCAATTGAGCATTGAAGGTTTAGCTGTGGCTTCAAACGGGGTGGTTCATTATTGTATTGTATTGTATAAAAAGTTTATATAGCGCGAACTGTCACCCTACGGGTATTCTGGCGCTGAGACTTAAAATAGACCCCCACACACGTCAACCAGTTTATCAATGGGAAACAGAATGTTCAGCCTTTGGGAACAGCCAGGTTTTCAGACTTTTCCTAAAACATGTCAGAGACTCGGCCTGTCTGATGTTCTGAGACAGCTCATTCCACAGGCGTACGGCCACAACACCAAAAGTTCCGCCTCCCGTCCTGGACTTCTTAAATCTGGTAGTCACTACCAGATTTGCGCTGGAGGAGCGGAGCTGTCTCTTCGGCTTATACGAAGTAAATTTCTCCTGCATCGGTACTGGGCCACTTTCCATGTACTGCTCTAAACACAATACAAAGAGATTTAAAGCAGACTCTTTCCTTAATCGACAACCAGTGAAGATCCCTCAAGGCCTCTGCCGTAGGGGACCCGCGCTGTCTATTTAGCACCAGTTTTGCTGCTGTAGACTGGACTCTCTGCAACCCCTGCAAGATGTATTGTGGTGCTCCCAGAAACAGGGATTTGCAGTAATCCAGTCTACTCAGAATTATGCTCCTTACTACAAGAGGTCTAGTATCACTAGGCAGTAGCGGCAGAATCTGCCGCAGTACGCGCAGCAGGGAGAAGCAGACACTAGCTGTTTTATTAGCCTGTGACTCCATCTGGAGGTTATCTTCTACCAAGACCCTCAGGTTATGCACCGTGCCAAAGGTTCGTCCTCGAGGGTGAGTTTAAACTCCAGTTGAAGATGTTGAGGCATTCTAGTAGTGGAGCAGTATATCACTTCTGTTTTTCCCCCTTTGAATTGCAGGGAGTTCTTCCTGAGCCAGCTGGCGGTCTGACGCATACATTCCGGGAACGTATCCATAGACACCGCTTGTTTCCCTTCCAGGGAAAACACTACTTGGGTGTCATCAGCGTAGTTGACCAAGTCAATTCTAAAGGACTTAATAACAGGAATCAAAGGATGTAAATAGATATTAAAAAAGATGGGGCTAATCCCAGAGCCCTGCGGCACCCCGTGGCGCGCCAGGGACTTATTGGAGGTGAACGGTGTCATAGTCACGACCCTTTGTCTCCCTGATAGATACATTTTCAGCCACTTCAAAACCCGCCCTTTCACTCCTATATTTTTCAGCCTTTTCACCAGTACCTATGGCTCACCGTGTCGAATGCGGCCGACATATCCAGAAGCACTAACACAGAAGGATTTCCATTGTCGGCACGCATTCGTAGATTGTCCATTACGGTTGCCAGAGCTGTTTCAGTACCATCGCCTGGACGAAAGCCAAACTGGTCCCTATCCAGCAGATGGTAAACCTCAAGATAGCAAGATAAAGTTTTACTAACTGCTTTTTCCAGAATTTTAACCGGATATGGCAGGAGCGAGATGGGACTAAAATTAGCTGGAACTGTAGGGTTCAGAGAAGATTTCTTAAGCAGGGGGGTCGCCACTGCTTGCTTCCATGCCTCTGGAACCACTCCTTCTTCCAGGGACTGACAACAAATCTGCCGCAGCCAGGGGAAGATTTCTTGCCTGAATTCCTTCCAAATCCTGTGTGGAAGAGGGTCTCGGGCGAGCCAGAGGAAACACTTTAGGCAATGCTATTAAAGAGGTCTCCGTGATTAGCATGTAAAGTTGCCACTGCTTCTAATATCAGTGTGTTCTTTAGTTTGTCCATGTCGCTTGATTTTGACAATGCATTTATGTGCATTTTCAAAAGGCTTTTAAGTGCGGTGTGCGAGAAGAGTGATTTGTTGAGTGCAGACAAGTTCTATTTAGAGGGTATCAGCTGACACATGTAGATAAGTGGACCAAGGGCTACTCTTAATTTTAAATATATTCTGGAGAATGGACTTCAAGGTGTTAGGCATGGCCATAATAGATTTATCGTAGCATTTAAAAACAGCAGCCATATTGGCCCATGCTTGGTCCTTCAACCTAAATTCAAGTCTAATCAGACAGCCTCTGTATTGGTTGCAGCCTAAAGACTCTCTTACATGCTTTCAGATAGAGCTGTTCCATAGGTTTAGTAAGTTGCCCTGGGATGGCTTCATGGCCATAGGTGATCGCAAGTAGTAGGGTTGCCCTGAGCACCCTTTGTATTGGGACAAGAGAGGAAGTTTCTAATACTGTGTTAAGCTGTCAACGTGTAGTTGTGATTAGTGCAACCTTTACTTTAAGGTGGATCAATTGGTTTTTAGTACCGCTGTTTGTGAAAAGCTGCATGCCCAAGTAATTGTACGATTTTGTAAATTTATAAATGAGCTTTGAGAAGCCCTGTTTATCCACATAAGACAAGTTGTATCCATATTTAGGTCTGGCCAAGAGTCAGGAATAATTGTTTCGCCAATCTCATGTATTTTGAAGAAATCATAAATAAAAAATACACAAATATTCATACACAGATGGGCTTTGGGTAAGCCATGTTCATCCAAATAACACAAGTTGTATCTATTTTTAAATCTGACCAAGCGACAGCATTTGTTGTCTTGCCAGGATCTTGTAATAAAAAGACATCCTGACTAAAAGAAAATAGCATACATTTATACATACATTGAGTGAGTTTAGGTCAACCCTCTTCATCTATTGGTCAGTTAAAATAACATTTACATGTTGCTTTCACCCACAACAGCATAGAGCATTTAGTAATGGGTCACCCCACATCTGCTACTGACTCTCCTGCAATATAAATGATGACATTTTACTGAGAACATATGCTTGTCCACCTAAAGAAAAGTGCATACCAATGTAAGGGTTAGTCAGCCATGCTTTCTCTTTTTCATTAGGTCTAGGTTTGACAGTACAGATTTCTAAACAGATGTATTATTTACAATACACGTACAGCGACACCTTTTCAACAATCGTTGGCTTGAGACTTTTGCAATCAAGCCTCAATCCCTTTTTAAATCGCAGCCCAGAGGAATCTTTCTTCTAATGCATTTGGTGTTTGGGTATACCCTCCACCTCCAATTGAGTGCATGCATTGCTATGAACAAGCATTTGCAATGCAATAGGTCTCGCATTTACTCGAGTTTCAGCTATTGGCATTGTAAATGACAATGCCTTTTATTTATGTTTAAAAAAAATAAAAAAAATAAAAGGCATTGTCCTTTGCAATGTTAATAGCTCTAACTCGCGTAAATGCGAGACCTATTACATTGCAAATGCTTTTCTCTATATGTGTGTCCTTGAATTTGTAAGTGCCATATGCCCCAATTAACAAAAGTTAAACATAGCATACTTCTCATGAGATTGTTGGACTTTAGTACCTCAAATGCTCGCACTGTAAGAGTCTGTAAAATAACTGAACAGGTAACCGAGAAGTGCTAAGGACATGAAGAGGTGGCGACCTCAACAGACTTTCTTAAAATCAAAAACCGGACTGTACTTTTCCTTTCTGGCCTTGCGGGTTCTGTCAATGAAAGAGGGGAGAGGGCTGAACGCACACTCAACCTCCACCTAATTGGACTTTTGTGTCATCACGTGCTTTACTCAGAACACGGCACTTTACTGTGCATCTTGGATCTCTAATCGCCAGTAGAGCTGCAGGTGGGGAGAGGAATGCGGAAAGCAGGCTGTTGTAGGGGATACTGGTTTTTGCTTACATTTTTGTACAGTTTTGTTATTTTTTTAACGAAGCATAAATCACCTGATATTGTATTGTAATTGCATTTATATATTGCTTACTACCCCTGATGAGGCGTCAACGCACTTTTTCAGCGAGAAGCACGCTACTCCGGGACCCATAGAGGATTAGTGTTGAATTAGTATAGTGAAACATGCAAGTACATTTTAAGCGGTGGATAGGTCAGTCAGTTATTTGGATTTGGAATGATAGCAGAAAGATAGAGGAGGACAAAGGTTTGTATTTATATAGCGCTTGTTGACGCACGCTATTCAGGAAGCCTATAAAGGATTAGTGGTGAATTAATATGGTGAAATATGAAATAATTTCAGTGGTGGATATTAGTCAGTTACTTGGAGTGAGAAGGATAGCAGAGGGATAAAAGGGGAAGAAAGATTTGCATTCATATAACACTTGTTACCCCTGATGGGTGTTGAAGCGCTTTTCTGGCGAGTAGCACGCCACTCCGGAACCCATAAAGGATTAGTGTTGAAAATTAATATAGTATAAATATGAAGTAATTTAAGTAGTGGATATGTTATTCAGTTATTTAGGTAGTATATTAGTATAGTTGAATATGGAATTTGAGAAGTGAACATGTTAGTCTGTTAATTTTGATTGAAAAGGATAGTGGAGGGATAAAAGAGTGAAGGATTTTTGTTTTAGGTCTTAGCAGTAGGAGGCTTTTGGATGAGTAAAAAGGAGTTTTGGACGCTCGGTGTAAACTGGGCTTAGCCCCAATTCCAAAAACTACTATTTCGCGGAAGCGGGCTTAGAGTGTTGAAAAGTTGAGTATGGATGGGTGGTTGGATAGATGTTGATTGCCTTAAATGACGGCGGGTTTGCTTGGTCTCTTTGGTGGGTGTACGGGGAAGTAGTTTTCGAAGGAGGCGACGTTGGGTATTGGACCTACTACCAAGGGTGTGGTCTTCACCCTCTGGCAGGTGGCTGCGATTTGCAGTTAAGTGTTTCTTAAATCGCTGTAGGCAACAGGCAGAACAAGCTCAGGCCGCAGGCATTGCAAACTGGGTCCCCGTTTGCATTGCATCGCCATAACGTTGTCTGGCAGTTGGCACAACATGTTCCTGCTCTTCTGGCAGCCGACAGGGGGAGGGAGGGAGGGAAAGTGAAAGCGGGGTGGGAGGGAAGGAAACATGCACGTGCTGTGTTCAAACGCCAGCCCTACGCAGGGACAGGAGATGTGCACACATACGGAGTGCACATCTCCTGTCAGTACGCATGCACATGTCCTGTCCCCCTTCGGCCAAAAAACCGACGACAATAGGTCTCACCAAGGCGTTCAGCGCATGCGCTGCGTCGCTAGGCGAGATCTAAAAAAAGACTAATTTACATTTCCCTGCTGTTACCTCTGTCAACTTCTGGCTGCTAAGATATGCACACTTGTGCATGTCCATTTTACAGGTGCTACCACTTTGTATTTGTATTTCTTAGCTGTCTTTTGTGTGTTTCAACTATATCTCTGATTAAGAGTAATTGAAAGCCATTAGGAGCTTTTCTTTGTGCCTCTAAGAATCATATTTTCCTGTGATGTGCAGTCAAATAAAAAATATATGATTCTATACATGAAAAATGAAAAATATATGATTCTATACAGGTTCGAAGTAAAATTGCATACTAGGAAGCACCCAAACCTTTTTTACTCTATTAGGTTTTTTTTGTTTAACAACAATTTTACTGCAAACATATGGCCACCATACATAGGCACAAGATCACTTTGCTTTTGCAATTAATACTCTAGGCTAAGCTTTATGGGTGAACACCAGAAAACATCCACTCCAGCATTTTCCCAATCTCCTTTTCAATATCTTCATTATTTACTCCACATCAGTGCTTAATTTGAGCTGGTGGTTGCTGGTGCTGAGCACCATCACTTAATCATCAACACCGTCATTAAAGTTTCACACAGATTTTTGGCATTCATGGAGGTTAAATGATTTGCCCTGAATCACAGGATGTTGAGTCGATGCTGGGACTCTAACCTGGTTCCCCTGCTCTGAAGACGACAGCTCGGGTCATTAGGCTGCATCCTCTCCCCATTTCCTGGTTAGCAGTTGTGTCTGTTTTCGGCAGAGTTACAGGAGAAAGGGGCTAGTACAAGCTGCATTCTGACGAGAGCCCCAGGACTTATTTATTTTTTACATATTAGCCACTACCCCACACACTTTCTCACCTAGCTATGATCATGAAAGCGCTGCTGCCTTTGTGCGCGGCCTGAAATTCTCAAAATTTCCCTACATATGCAGCCAGCCATTACTTTTTGCTTTCAGCAGCAGTTCTTGCTGAAGCGATGGCCCAGCATTAGCTTACCAAAACTACTCATTAAATGTGTGACTATGACCAGCAGTATTCTGTGACAAGATATGCGAATCTTGGATTACATGAAAATGAGCTGGTGTTGCTATGAATGTCAAGAACACTTGGAAACAATCACTGACCACCCATCTCCCGTTTACATTAATGCCAAGTGAATTGTCAATGCCTTTGTTGGCAATCTTTCTTGTTTCCCATGTGGGATCAAATTGAATTTGGACAAACGTTATTAGAACCATGTAAGCCTTTTTCAGAAGGATACAGTGCTTTTCCCACTTAAAGTAGTCAACCTATGATCATTTGTCTTACACTTGTGCTCTTCTTTTAACATAAGAGAAGGATATTTTGGAGGTAGGAATAATATGGGTACTATTGATATGTCCAGGGCTTTAAGTGGGATAAAAAGAAGTGGGGGTCCCTGAAAGGGGCGGGCCTACCATATGTTATGTTATGTTAACCGGTTTATTAAGTGCAACAGCAGCCCCAGCAGAGAGGAGTCAAGGCGCTGACCATCAGTGAGGTGACAGAACAAAATTGCCCGGGCCTATGGAGTGGGGAAGAGAAAAGATTTTAGAGATTTCCTAAATTTGGGGTAGTTAGTGGACCCCCAAATGTGAACCGGTAAAGAGTTCCAGAAAGTGGCTACTCTATTCCAGAAAGAGCGACCACCGGTACAAACCCTCCGGACTCTAGGAATCACCGGCCGCTAGATGTTGTCCCACTGAACGAAGCTGGCAAGAGGGTACATACGGTAGAAGCAGATTGGTCAAGATTTTAGGAGATGCAGGTTTCTGAGCTTTAAAGGCTATACAAAGAGCCTTAAACTCGATACGCCCAGCCACAAGTAACCAATGCTGACGACGAAGGGTGCTCGTCACTGGGCAGACTCGGCGCAGACCACGTAGAGATCTTACAGCCGCGTTCTGGACTCTCTGAAGCCTCTGTACTTCAGACTTATTCATTCATAGATACAGAGAATTTGCATAGTCAAGACATGACATAATCAGGGTCTGGATGATAATTTGCCTGGTGGGTGCGTCAAAGAAGATCAAAATAGGTTTAAGGCCCGCAGGAATCCGAAGCAGGTACCTGCCACTTTTTTTGTTTGAGTCTGGAAATTAGTGAGGCATCCACCCAGACCCCTAAGTTCTTCACAACTTGCTTGGGACAGGGGCAATGCCTAGGCTTTTGGGGCCACCAGAGCTCACTCCATAAACCATGGTCTTTCCCCACCAGCAACACCTCCGACTTGTTGGCAATCAGTTAGAGACAGTTGGCGGTCATCCACTCGGCGACTGCCCCGAGACCATCCTGGAATTTCAGGGCGTCCAGCTGGGAGTCACACGAGAGAGCCACCACCAGCTGTGTGTCATCAGCATAGGAGACCATGGTCAGCCCTCTGCTCTTGGCTACTTCGGCCAGAGGTTGAACATAAACATTGAAAAGCAGAGGGCTCTGGGAGGAGCCCTGGGGAACACCCTGACTTATGGGGATGGGGCAGCATAAAGTGCCTACTCACACATTTGCATAGAATCACAACTGCAACTGACATACGTGAGTATTGCTAAGTGTGCTTTGCAGAGAGGACAAGAAGTGGATGGACACATATTCTGAACACCTTTTTACCCCTGACAGGCATTGAGAGAAATTCGCATTGCCTCCAGCTACAACTCAATTGTGCCCTGTTATAAACACCTAGACCCGACAGACTAATATGATGCCTGAACATAAAAAACCATAACAACATCCTGTAAAAATCAAAGACATGGTAGGGAATGCAATATGAGGTGAAGCATGTGAAGTATAAGCATGAATGACATGGATTGCCTAACATTTTTACACTTCTTGTTCAGAAATGGATCAGTGTTTTTGCACGAGAAGTTAAAGACATGAATACAGGGCCTGAAAGGGACCTGTTTCAATGTCCGTTTTAAATTGCTACCGGGTCTGAGACCTGGTTGAACCCGGCCTTCTTAACCCCTTCGATGCTGATGACGAGCTCAGCTTGTCATCAGCCACGGTGGTCGTGTGCGGATTCCGAGCTGAGCTCGTCATGTAACGCGGCTTTTAGAAAAAAGCCGCGTAGCGGAAAAATAACCGCCGCAGCGATGCGGTTAAAGCAATGGTTATCCCGTGTCTGTCAAAAGTACAGGCCTGAATTTAACAAATGCAGTCATGCCCTCAGTGGACTAAATGACTATGGAGTCAATCTTAGATGTACTGTGGTTTCAATAGTAAGCATGGGCGAATTTTGCGAATCTCGCGTTCGCGAATTTTGCGGATTTGCGAACTCGCAATCCGCAAAATTCGCGAATTCTCGCGAATTTGCGGATGTTTTTTTTTTGTGTTCGCGCGGGTTTCTGCCAGTTCGCGAGGGTTTTGTACAATTTCGCAAAACGCGAACTTACCTGTCGGGTCGCAAGTTTCGCGAACTTGTTGTCCAGCCTGTTTGGGACACTCTTCTTCATCACTGCCACTCTCTGTCACCACTGCCACTCTCTGACTACTCATGCCACCCTCTGGCCCACCCATGCCACCCTCTGTTTCATCACAGCACCCTCTGGTTGTCCAGTCAGTGTACATTATTGTGGCAACGCAAGCACACCTTCCCTGCCTCAAGTGACCTGAATTAATTTGGGGCTGATTAATGTGTCACAGAATATTTTTTTAGCTGGCACCTGCTTCCTTAGTGCTTCCTGATTAGTGATCTTTTGCACTTGCTAAGTGCTTTCATTGTTGCAAAATTAGTTACAACACCTGCCCTGCCCCAACTGACAATAATGAATTAGGGGCTGATTAATGGATTTGAACCTCCAGCCTGGCTCCTGCTTGTCTCCCTTAGCTGTAATTCAGGACCTTTGTGGCATATGTGTAACTATTCTGAGGTTCAGAGCAGGGTCACATAATAGTTGCAACTGGCAACTGAACTCTGGAGGGGCCCCTCAGGAAGCACTACAGGAAATGGCTACTAATGATGAGCCTGAACTTTTGAACCTGGTAAGTAGTTTCAGTTTTGCTAAGATCGTATTTCTGCAATTTTGCGCTTATTCGCGGGGCGCGAAGTTGTACTGGGAAGCCGCGAACTCACGCGAACAGTGCGAGCAAGCCATGAAATCCGCTGCTCGCGGATTTGCGGATTTTGCGGGAGATTCGCGAATCTCGCGGATTGCGAATTTACCGAAAATCCGCAACATCCGCGAGCGAAACGGATTTTCCGCCCATGCTTATTCAATAGTCAGTATCAGCAATACACAGATGTTTCAGGTCATTACGAATAGGCACACTTCTGAAACGCAGGGCTGCACCATATTTACAAGAATATGGAGCAGCCCTGCGTTTCCCCTGCGCTGGTGCTAAATTGGAGGTGGAAATGAATATGAAAGCAGTTCACTGATAGACCATCAGTGGTAAAAATATCAAGAAAAAATATAGATAGTAAAAATATCAAATCCATATACTTAAAAAGGTAAGTATAAAAATATTGAATGAAAAATATCGATGTTAAAAATATAGATGTAAAAAATATAGATTTAAAAATATAAATAAAATAAAATAATATACATTAAAAATATAAACCATTAATATTATCTTTAAACAAACTTATTACATTTAATATGGATTTTAATTAAATAAAAAAAAATTAACTTAATTAAAAAAATATAAACATAGAAACATAATACGTTATACATATATTTTCTTTAAAATAATTATTAGCTATTAACTTTATTTAATTTTTAAACTTTTAAATTATATAAAAATAAAATATATACATCTATCAATAATTTTAAATTTTAAAAACCATTCTATAATTAATTAAAACATTAAACTATTAAAACAAAATGAAAACATAAATTTGGCAACACAATAAATACAACAGTAGGGAAAATGTTGGATAGCGAAACAATTACATTTACTATTCTAACTGAAATAAGTGGGGTAAAAATGACTATTCCCACTCTATTGAGTGCAAAACTAGGGTAAATGTTGGGTAGTAGAAGAATTAAATTTACTATTTCAACTCCAGTGATTGCAACAGTAGGGAAAATGTTGGCTAGCAGAGGGGTAAAAATGACTATTCCCACTCCAGTGAGTGCAATAGTAGGGTAAGTATTGGATAGCGGAGGGGTAAAAGTTACTATTCCCCCTCCAGTGAGTGCAACAGTAGGGAAAGTGCTGTATAGCGGAGGGGTAAAAATTACTATTCCCACTCCACTGAGTGCAATAGTAGGGAAAGTATTGCATAGCGGAAAGGTAAACATTACTATTGCCATTCCAGTTATGGATAGCAGAGGGGTAAAAATGACTATTCCCACTCCAGTGTGTGCAACAGTAAGGAAAGTGCTGTATAGCGGAAGGGTAAAAATTACTATTCCCACTTCAAAGAGTGCAACAGTAGGGAAAGTGCTGTATAGCGGAAGGGTAAAAATTACTATTCCCACTTCAAAGAGTGCAACAGTAGGGAAAGTGCTGGATAGCGGAGGGGTAAAAATTACTATTCCCACTTCAGTGAGTGCAACAGTAGGGAACGTAATGGATAGCGGAGGGGTAAAAATTACAATTACCAATCCAGTGCGAGCAACAGTAGGGAAAGTGCTGGATAGCAGTAAAGCACAACTTACTAATATCATTTAAACATTTAAAAAAAATTAAATAATCTTAAAAATAAATAAACAACACTTTAATGAATATACAATTAAATATATTAAACATATAAAAAGAACACATATTATAATGTTAATTACATATAACAATAGTGGGAAATCTCATACCATGTCCATGGGGTTACGTAAAAACAAAGTAAGGACTTTCCATTGGAAGGGGGTGGAAGTCACAAGGGTGAAGGCTTTTACGTATTTAGGGGTCCTGTTCGACGATCAATGCTCCTGGGTTCCCCAGCTTCTAGCGAGAAAAACTGTACTGGGAAGATCAACCTCTGCAGTCTTAAGTTTTGCACAGCGGCTAGGGGGAAGGCCATGTGAAGCGATCCTTTCCATTTACAAAGCAAAATGTTTGGCTGCAGCATTGTATGGTGCAGCCATCTGGGGATGTAAAAAAGTGGACGTAATACAAAAGGTGGAATATAAATTCCTCCGTTCGCTACTTTTGATTCCCCAATCATCACCCACATTTGCTATCCACCAGGAACTAGGATTGGGGTACATGTGTGAATAGGTATGGCCCCTCTTGTCAACCGGCTAAAAACATGGCTTAACCCGGAATTGAGTTTAAATCGACAGATTATAAAAGATTGTCTTAAATTACAAAAGACGAATGAAATACAGTGGCTCTCTTATATAAAAACCATGTTTGCAAAACTTGGGCGTGTAGATATCTTTGAAAATCCTGAAGGTATTGTGAAAGGGGACATCAACTGGGTCAAGGAGCATTTCCTGTCCCAACGGTCCCAGGACCGGGAGGGAGAGGAATTAAAAAAACCTCTGGTAAGGGCCCACTTTTTATTGGTCACTTCACCCTCCATCGAGCCCTATTTAAAGTTGGTAACTAGGCCATACCATCGCTGGTCGCTAACAAAGTTCAGTTTTAACTTGATTCATTTTTTTCTGGGATCTTATGAAGGTTAGTGTAACCCTGAGGACAGTGCACTCTGTAATTGTGACACAGTGTCAATACAAGATACAATGCATTTTACGTTTTTATGCGACTACTACTGTGAAATCAGATATAAATTTATTATTCCTCTAATAAAGGGGAAAGGGTTTCTACAGGCCAAACCCGCTTTACTGTATTAACAATTGCTGGATAATCCTTGGAATATTTTTAATATTGCAAGTTATTTTGTAGCAGCTGGTAGGCAGAAAAAACGAAGTCGCACAAATATGATTTTATGATATACCCCAGTTATTTTTAAATTGACATTCAATGGATTTCATTATTCTGTAATTTCAATACTTGTAATTCTCAAATTGTATTTATGAACTGTGTGATGTAATTTGATTGTGTAACTTTTATGATTTTAATTAATCGAATAAAGTAGTTTTGACTTTGATAAAAAATACATTTATAAACAATATTTATTTAAAAGGAACAAATATTCCAAACAAACAAATTATTTAAAAAATAAATGCATGCATTTTATTTCCCACGCTATAACACCACACCAATAAAAAAAGACATAAACATTTTTATTGAAATGTATTTCCAGAATGAACATAATTAATAATGAATTTAAAATATATTATTAATAAAAAAAGATAATTAACATTGATTTAGTACACATACTTCAACACTAAAGTATCCACAACACACACCTAAAATTAAGTACGCAATTACGATTATTAATTACTAATTCATTAATTTAAATTAATTAACAAATAATGAATAATTCATCAATAAAAAATAAATTACTTCACACCATTTATACCTATGAACACCACAATACACCCCTATAATTAATTACACAATTACCATTATTAATTACTAATTAATTATTTGAATTAATTAACAACTAATTAATAATTCATCAATAAAAAATAGATTACTTCCCACCCTTCACACCATTTACACCTATACACACCACAAAACACACCTAAAATTAGTTACATAATTGCCATAATTAATTACTAATTCATTAATTTAAATTAATTAACAACTAATTATTAAATAATTATTAATAAATTAATTTATACATTTAACACTATAACATCACAATTAAACAAATATTAATAAATCAAAATTGTTCAATAAATTATGTACATAATTAAATTATTTCCCACCCTATTCCCCTATAAACCCACAACCCGCTATAGAACTAAAAATGCAAATGGTAAATAAAAAAAAAGAATAACTACTATAAAAAAATCTATCAAATGTACATAATTAAATTACTTCCCATCCTATTCCCCTATCAACCCACAACCTGCTGCGGAAATAAAAACACAAAATTCTATATAAAAAAAATTAATAACTACTAAAATGTTAACACATATAATAAAAATGAAAACAATTCTTATAGAAAAAAACCCATCACACATATAAAATATATACTAAAATACATAACATTAATAGAAAATCGATATTTTTAACAACTATATTTTTGCAAACAATAATAAATACTGATATTTTTTAAATCAATATTACTTACCTAAAATCGATATTCTTGACTCGAGGATTTTACTGTCGATATACCTGACCCACAATATTTTTACCACCATATTTGTGCAATTCGATATTTTTACCTAAATATGCTTTCTGTGCACCTATGAAAGCCTAGGTTATAAGCATTGGTGAGCATATTAGTGAACCATGACTGTATTCATGGTTTTGAGTCACTGTTGTTTAAGAGGATACCATCTATTTTTGTGAGCTTTGTCTTTATTGGTAACATCCAAAAGTGAGTTTTGATTAAGAAGGAATTTAAGCCTGCGATATCAGCTGCTGATTACATCTTCAGTGACACCTGGAAATTGTCAGTGTATTGATGTAAAGCATGTACCGGCTCCCTAGAAGAACCACGATGGCACCATTACAATGTTAAGGATCACGGCGACAAGAACAGAGTTGTAGGAGGTACCACTGTTATCTGGACAGAGGATGTGGAGGAAATGTACATAAACTTGTTTGACAAGTTGATCCACGATGACACACACATGGACTGGGTTTGTGGATGTTCTGAAGGGTATAGTTGCGCACTCTGTGCTTCACCTAGTGTGCACATTATTGTACATCAGATTGGTATGTTTGAGGAGGTGTTCATAATCAACGTGGTTTTGTTGCTCACTAGCTCTCTTGAGTGTCTTTACAAGCAAAGGGTTTTGGATTCCCCTCAGGGGATGCTTCAATTTCTATCTAGCTTGTGGTCACAGGTACTGTTGTCTTTATCCAATGTCTCATTGGTTTTGAAGTGACTACTGAATAGTTTAACATTTGGAATGGCATTCTGTTGGGTAGTTGTAATCCCTGTAGTCATTGTAGGGACTTTACTGGTATTTGTAAGATTAGTTTAATGGAAGAGCATAGTTTGGTGGTACAGTAGATTTTAGACTATCATGTTCGACACGCTCACGCTGTGGACTTGGTGACTTCAGAAAATGCAGAGTAATTGAGATTATTTATTGAACACTCAGTCGCGCGTTTTCACTTTTATTTTCTGCAAACGAGTCAGCAATGTTTGAACACACATATAGCAAATAGAAGCGCTTCATTCAAAGATCACACATTTTCAAACACATATACATGCCTTCCATGTTTGTTTTTCAACTCACACTGATCCTTTGTATGGTCTATACAGAAAATAGCATCTTCACAATGAAATGTGTGGAATCCTCTTAGAGGAAAAGTGGTCACTGTAGTCTTTCAGACCAACAGCCTTCACGTGGCGCACATACCTGTAGCAGGTGCAGTCCTCTGAGAAGAGACAAGGACAAAAATGGGGTGGGAGCCCCAGAGACAGCATTCTTCAGGGCAATCTTCATATGAGAAGGGATGAGGCAGCAAAATAATGCCCTCAGGTAAGCACTCTTGTTAGAACGCACCATGTGGGTGTCCACAGGGGGGGGGCAAGCGGGGGCAGTGCCCCCCCCCCCCCTTCCCGGAACGCCAGTGTGTCTGGTGTGGGCCCAGTCAGGGCCGGCCCTAGTCCATCATGCTTTTGAAATGGTGCCATTGTTCCAGGTGGCAGCCCCCTCCATTGAGTGGGAAGGGTGTAAGGCAGAGAGGAGAAGGGTGCAAGGTAGAGAGGAGAAGGGGGCAAGGCAGAGAGGAGATCGGTGAAAGGCGGAGGGGAGAAAGGTGCAAAGCAGAGGGGAGAAGGGTGCAAGGTAGAGAGGAGAAGGGTGCAAGGGTGCAAGGCAGAGAGGAGAAGGATGCAAGGTGGAGGGGAGAAGGGTGCAAGGCGGAGGGGGAGCAGGGTGCAAGGCAGAGGGGAGAAGGGTGCAAGGCAGAGAGGAGAAGGGCGCAGGGCATAGAGAAGAATGGTGCAAGGTAGAGAAGGGTGCAAGGCGGAGCGGAGAAGGGTGCAAGGCAGAGGGAAGAAGGGCGCAACAGGGAGGGGGAGAAGGGTGCAAGGCAGAGGGGAGAAGGGTGCAAGGCAGAGGGGAGAAGGGTGCAAGGCAGAAGGGAGAAGAGTGCAAGGCAGAGAGGAGAAGGGCGCAGGGCAGAGAGGAGAAGGGTGCAAGGTAGAGAAGGGTGCAAGGCGGAAGGGGTGAAGGGTGTAAGGCAGAGGAGAGAAGGGTGCAAGGCAGAGAGTAGAAGGGTGCAGGGCAGAGGGGAGAAGGGTGCAAGGCAGAGAGAAGGGTGCAAGGCAGAGGGTAGAAGGGTGCAAGGCAGAGAGGAGAAGGGTACAAGGCAGAGGGGAGAAGGATGCAAGGCAGAGGGGAGAATGGTGCAAGGTAGAAAAGGGTGCAAGGCGGTAGGGGAGAACAGTGCAAGGGGAAGGGGGGAAAGGGTGCAAGGGGGAGGGCAAGAAGGGTGCAAGGTAGAGGGGAGACGGGAGCAAGGCAGAGGGGAGAAGGATGCAAGGCAGAGGGGAGAATGGTGCAAGGTAGAAAAGGGTGCAAGGCGGTAGGGGAGAACGGTGCAAGGGGAAGGGGGGAAAGGGTGCAAGGGGGAGGGCAAGACGGGTGCAACGTAGAGGGGAGAAGGGTGCAAGGGCGATGGTGATGAAATTAAAAATGTGGCCCCCGTGGAAACATTTCTGTGAACGCCCATGGAAATGCACACTACTTTGGGAGAGAGAGTGGAGAGAAAGTGGAGAGGGAGAGAGAGAGGAGAGAGAGAGAGTGGAGAGTGAGAGAGAGTAGAGAGAGAGAGTGGAGAGAGAGAGAGTTAAGAGAGAGAGAGGAGAGAGACAGTGAAGAGAGAGTGTAGAGCGAGAGAGTGGAGAGAGAGTGGAGAGAGAGTGGAGAAAGAGTAGAGAGAGTGGAGAGACAGTGGAGAGAGACAGTGGAGAGAGAGAGTGGAGAGAGAGACAGTGGAGAGAGAGTGGAGAGAGAGTGGAGGGAGACAGTGGAGAGAGAGTGGGGAGAGTGGAGAGAGAGAGTGTAAAGAGAGAGTGAAGAGAGAGACAGTGGAGAGAGAGTGGAGAGAGAGTAGAGAGAGTGGAGGGAGAGAGTGGAGAGAGAGTGGAGAGAGAGAGTGGAGCGAGAGTGGACAGGGCGTGGAGAGCGAGTGGAGAGAGAGAAGAGAGAGTAGAGAGATTGGAGAGACAGTGGAGAGAGACAGTGGAGAGAGAGAGTAGAGAGGGAGAGAGTGGAGAGTGAGTGGAGATAGACAGTGGAGAGAGAGAGAGAGTGCAGAGAGCGTGGAGAGACAGTGGAGAGAGTGAGCGAGAGAGAGTGGAGAGCGAGAGAGTGGAGAGAGACAGTGGAGAGAGACAGTGAAGAGAGAGTGGAGAGAGACAGTGAAGAGAGAGTGGAAAGAGAGTGGAGAGAGAGGTGAAGAGAGTGGAGAGAGAATGGAGAGAGAGAGAGTGGAGAGAGTGGCTAGGGAGCGAGTGGAGAGAGAGAGAAAGAGTGGAGAGAGAGTGGAGAGAGAGAGAGTGGAGAGAGAGAGAGGAGAGAGAGAGAGGAGGGAGAGTGGAGAGAGAGGAGAGAGAGAGGATAGAGAGTGGAGAGAGAGAGAGAGTGGAGAGAGAGTAGAGAGAGAAGGGAGAGAGAGAGTGGAGAGAGAGTGGAGGGAGACAGTGGAGGGAGACAGTGGAGAGAGAGAGTGGAGAGAGAGTGGAGAGAGTGAGAGTGGGAGAGAGTAGAGAGAGAGAGAGAGAGAGAGAGAGAGAGAGAGAAAGTGGAGAGAGAGAGAGAGTGGAGAGAGAGTGGAGAGAGAGTGGAGAGAGAGAGAGTGGAGAGAGAGAGAGAGAGAGAGAGAGAGAGGAGAGAGAGAGAGGAGGGAGAGTGGAGAGAGAGGAGAGAGAGTGGAGAGAGAGTGGAGAGAGAGAGAGTGGAGAGAGAGTAGAGAGAGAGAATGGAGAGAGAGAGTGGAGAGAGAGTGGAGGGAGACAGTGGAGGGAGACAGTGGAGAGAGAGTGGAGAGAGAGAGAGCGAGAGAGAGGGAGAGAAAGTGGAGAGAGAGAGAGAGTGGAGAGAGAGATAGTGGAGATAGATTTGACAGAGTTGAGAGAGACAATGGAGAGAGAGAGTAGAGCCTGACTGACTCAGAGACTGAATACTGACTGACCGAGAGACTGACTGGCTGAGAGAGAGAGAGACTGGCTGACTGAGAGAGTGACTGACTGACAGCGAGAGGGACTGATTGAGAGTGAGACTGACTGACAGAGAGAGAAACTGAGAGAGAGACAGAGACTGACTGACTGAGAGAGATAGACTGATTGACCGCGAGAGGGACTGACAGAGAGAGATTGACTGAGAGAAAGACACCCAGAGAGAAAGAGAGAAAGAGAGAGACTGACTGAGGTAGAGAGAATGACTGACTGAGAGAGACTGACTGACTGGGAGAAAGAGACTAAGAGAGAGAGAGAGAGACTGAGAAACTGAATGGCTGAGAGAGAGACTGACAGAGAGAGATAGAGACTGGCTGAGAGAGAGACTGGCTGACAGAGACTCACAGAGAGTGAGAGACTGACAGAGAAAGAGAGACTGACCAACATAGAGAGAGACTGACTGACAGAGAGAGACTGACTGGGAGAGAGAGACTCACAGAGAGAGACTGACTGACAGAGAGAGAGACTGACTGACAGAGAGAGAGAGACTGACAGAGAGAGTCACTGACTGAGAGAGAGAGAGAGAGAGAGAGACTGACTGAGAGAGACCGGCTGACTGCAAGAGAGAGAATAACTGACTGAGAGAGACTGACAGAGGGAGAGAGAGACTGTCTGGAAGACTGACTGACTGAGAGCGAGAGACTGAGAGAGAGAGAGAGAGAGAGAGAGAGAGAGGGGCTGAGAGAGAGAGACTGAGAGAGATACTGACAGAGAGAGGGACTGACAGAGAGAGGGACTGACAGAGAGAGAGAGACTGACTGACTAAGAAAGAGAGACTGACTGAGAGAGACTGATTGAGAGAGACACTGACTGAGAGAGAGACTGCCAGACAGAGAGAGACTAACTGACAGAGAAGAGAGAGACTGAGAGAGAGAGAGAGAGAGAGAGAGAGAGAGAGAGACTGGGACTCTGACAGTGGAGAGAGACAGTGGAGAGAGAGAGTAGAGAGAGAGAGGGTGGAGAGAGAGAGTGGAGAGAGAGAGACAGTGGAGAGAGAGAGAGACTGACTGACTAAGAAAGAGAGACTGACTGAGAGAGACTGATTGAGAGAGAGACTGACTGAGAGAGAGACTGCCAGACAGAGGGAGACTAACTGACAGAGAAGAGAGAGAGAGAGAGAGAGAAAGAGAGAGAGAGAGAGAGAGAGAGAGAGAGAGAGAGAGAGAGAGAGAGAGAGAGAGAGAGAGAGAGAGAGAGAGAGAGACTGGGACTCTGACAGTGGAGAGAGACAGTGGAGAGAGAGTAGAGAGAGAGGGTGGAGAGAGAGAGTGGAGAGAGAGAGACAGTGGAGAGAGAATAGAGGGAGACAGTGGAGAGAGAGTGGAGAGAGAGAGAGTAAAGAGAGAGTGGAGAGAGAGACAGTGGAGAGAGAGTGGAGAGAGAGACAGTGGAGAGAGAGTGGAGGGAGAGAGTGGAGAGAGAGTGGAGAAAGAGAGTGGAGCGAGAGAGTGGACAGAGAGTGGAGAGAGAGTGGAGAGAGAGGAGAGAGAGTGGAGAGACAGTGGAGAGAGACATTGGAGAGAGAGTAGAGAGGGAGAGAGTGGAGAGTGAGAGTGGAGAGAGACAGTGAAGAAAGAATGGAGAGAGACAGTGAAGAGAGAGTGGAAAGAGAATGGAGAGAGTGAGTGGAGAGAGAGAGAGAAGAGAGAGTGGAGGGAGAGAGAGAGGGAGAGAGTGGATAGAGACAGTGAAGAGAGAGTGGAAAGAGAGTGGAGAGAGTGAGTGGAGAGAGAGAGAGTGAAGAGAGAGTGGAGAGAGAGAGAGTGGAGAGAGTGGATAGAGAGAGTGGAGAGAGAGAGTGGAGAGAGAGAGAGAAGAGAGAGAAAGAGTGGAGAGAGAGTGGAGAGAGAGTGAGTGAGAGAGAGATAGAGAGTGGAGAGAGAGTAGAGAGAGAGTGGAGGGAGACAGTCGAAGGAGACAGTGGAGAGAAAGTGGAGAGAGAGAGAGTGAGAGAGTGGAGAGAGAGTGGAGAGAGAGTGAGTGGAGAGAGACATAGAGAGTGGAGAGAGATAGAGAGAGAGTAGAGAGAGAGTGGAGGGAGACAGTGGAAGGAGACAGTGGAGAGAAAGTGGAGAGAGAGTGAGAGAGAGAGTGAGAGAGTGGGAGAGAGTAGAGAGAGTGAGAGAGAGAGAGAGAGAAAGTGACAGTGGAGAGAGACAGTGGAGAGAGAGTGGAGAGAGAGACAGTGGAGATAGAGTGGACAGAGTTGAGAGAGAGAATGGAGAGAGAGAGAGTAGAGACTGACTGATTCAGAGACTGAATACTGACTGACCGAGAGACTGACTGGCTGAGAAACTGACTGAGAAAGAGAGAGACTTGCTGACTGAGAGAGTGACTGACTGACAGCGAGAGTGACTGATTGAGAGTGAGACTGACTGACAGAGAGAGAGAGAGACTGAGAGAGAGAGAGAGGCAGAGACTGACTGACTGAGAGAGATAGACTGATTGACTGCAAGAGAGACTGACTGAGAGAGAGACTGACTGAGAGTGAGACTGACAGAGAGAGACTGACAGAGAGAGAGAGAGACTGACTGAGGTAGAGAGAATGACTGACTGAAAGAGACTGACTGACTGGGAGAGAGAGAGACTGACTGGGAGAGAGAGACTAAGAGAGAGAGAGACTGACTGGCTGAGAGAGAGACTGACAGAGAGAGAGAGACTGACTTAGAGAGAGACTGGCTGACAGAGACTGACAGAGAGAGAGATACTGAGAGACTGACAGAGAAAGAGAGACTGACCGGCATAGAGAGAGGCTGACTGACAAAGAGAGACTGACTGGGAGAGAGAGACTCACAGAGAGAGATTGACTGACAGAGAGAGAGAGATTGACTGACAGAGAGAGAGAGAGACTGACTGAGAGAGTCCCTGACTGAGAGAGAGAGAGACTGACTGAGAGAGACAGGCTGACTGCAAGAGAGAGAGAATGACTGACTGAGAGAGACTGACAGAGGGAGAGAGAGACTGTCTGGAAGACTGACTGACTGGGAGAGAGAGACTGAGAGAGAGAGAGGCTGAGAGAGAGAGACTGAGAGAGAGACTGACTGAGAGAGGGACTGACAGAGAGAGAGAGACTGACTGACTAAGAAAGAGAGACTGACTGAGAGAGACTGATTGAGAGAGAGAGAGAGAGAGAGAGAGAGAGAGAGAGAGAGAGAGAGAGAGAGAGAGAGAGAGGGACTCTGACAGAGAGAGAGACTGACTGAGAGAGAGAGAGAGAGAGATAGAGAGAGAGAATAGGAGAGAGAGAGAGACCGGCAGAGAGAGACTGACTGACAGAGTGAGAGAGGCTGACTGAGAGAGAGAGAGAGAGACTGGCTGACTGAGAGAAACTGACAGAGAGAGTCTGCGAGAGACTGACTGACAGAAAGGGAGAGACTGACTGACAGAAAGAGAGAGACTGACTAAGAGAGAGACTGACTGACTGAGAGAGACTGACCGAAAGAGAGAGATAGAGAGACTGACAGAGAGAGAGACTGAGAGAAAGACTGACAGACAGAGGGACTGACAGGGAGAGAGACTGGCTGAGAGAGAGAGACTTAGAGAGAGACTGACTGAGAGAGATTGACAGAGAGAGAGAGACCGACTGACTGACAGACTGACTGAGAGAGAGAGACTGACTGACTGACAGACTGACTGACTGAGAGAGACTGACTGACTGAGAGAGACTGAATGACAGAGAGAGATAGACTGACTGACTGAGAGAGAGAGAGTGACTGAAATAGAGAAATAGACTGACAGAGAGAGAGAGAGACCGACTGACTGACAGACTGACAGGTAGAGAGTGAGACTGACAGACTGACTGACTGACAGACTGACTGACTGAGAGAGACTGACTGACCGAGAGAGACTGAATGATAGAGAGAGAGAGAGAGAGAGAGAGAGAGTGAGAGAGACTGACTGACTGACTGAGAGAGAGACTGACTGAGAGAGAGAGAGACTGATGGAATTGGGGTCAAAGTGTGCTTGAAGCTATGCAATGCCTTTTAAGATTGCTATTGTCTACTAATAAAAATGTATTATCAAAATGTGCTCTTTGTAGTTACATCTCCTTTTGAAATACTGCATTGTCGCATTGTCTAATGTTTTAAAACGGAAATGAGAAGGAGCAGTGGATGCACTTTTGTCAAAACTGAACGATGAGTGGGCCCGATGTTGTATATCATGACATGAGTCTGCATCAGGAAACCCACCTCAAATTGGGCAAACTTCCCCAGTGTACTGATGGCAGGGACCCTGTAATGAATAGACCACCACCTATGATAGCCTGCTGGCAGACTAAGGCCAACCTTTAACTCCACCATCCAGTGTTACTTATAACGGCTGTATTGGTGACAGTGGCGTAACAATAGCCCCGCATCCCCTGCAGTATGGCGGGTCGCTGTCCTGAGAGCTCTAGACTGGCACGGAGGATGGTAGGGGGGCCCCCTCCATGTAGTTTGCAGGGGGGGGCGCTCAAGTTTTGTTACACCACTGGAGAAAGAATGAGGAAAATAAAGATAGGAAAACAGTGACAAGGAGAGAAAGCCTGGATAAACAAAAACCCTTCAGGAATGTGATGCGGAGACATGGCACGTAGGGCATTGAAGAAAGAGGCTTTAGGTGTAAGCAAGACTAGGCAACCTTGGTGTTCGTTAGCTGCTCCATTCTGATTTCCAAATCTTTAACCTTCTGGTGGTGCCACTGTGGTCCTTCTCGGGGGTCAGTGCATGCCGTACAGCACACCAAGACCGAACTTGAATGAAAATCTTTGGCCATGTACTTTTAATGAATGACACACTGCTCACAATGTACCAAGATTCGTTCAAATGAATGACAGAAAAAAACCCTCTCAATCCAGTTTGTCAGTTAAATACCCATTGTTGGGATCTTCCTATTTCACATTTTACCTTTGTTGTTGACAAAGTCCGATGTCCGTTTTTGAGTTGCTATTGACATCCTGTTGCTTTGCCAACCAACACTTTCATATGTTGTGCACAGACATACGCTTTGGGTCTGGCAGGGAGTAGGAAAGTGCTACACAATGTAAAACATGCTTCTGTAGTTACTGGCATTCTAAAGTATTTTAAACTCAAGTGCTGTACATTTCAAAAAGCCATTGCATAAGCTAAAGTAAAGAGTAGGGTAGCCGATTATAGCATAGAGGGGTTCAAACAAATGCATAATGAGACACTGGCATTGAGGAGGAGCATTGCACAGAGAGCAAATCCCACAAAATAAGTGTCAAATCTATTGAAAGACGAACATGTACAACCAATGTTTTGAGAGGCTGGGTAAGTCGTGGCGTGCATAGCTAGATTGTGACTGGGTGAAGTACTGAGCTTTCAAGTTTGAAGAAGTGAACTTTCAGGAACTTTTTCAAATCAGCAAGGGAGCGTGCAACTCTGGGATCGTTTCAAAGAGAACTTCAAATCAGAAGGCCAAGTAACTTAATTGATCTAAAATTAGAAGAGGCATCTTTGATTGATAATATCTCTCAAACAGATTCCGGCTGATCATTATAGTAAAATAAGAATTGACAAAACCAATAATTCCCGCTTTGGGACCTATTGTTCTTGCTTATGCCTTTTGGCAAATCTGTTTAACATCAGCTAAATGGAAAAAGAAAAATAAGCATTGTCAAAGCCAATAGATCTTGCCTATGTGAGATCTAATGGTTTGGGTGAAGTGAAGTGGCATGGAACACAGTGGCGTGGTGTGGAGCACAGTGAAATGGCATTGTATTGTAAGGGGTGCTTGTAAAGCGCACTGACACCGTGGGTTTCCTGGCGCTGGTTGGATGCAGAGGGCATTGTGTGGCATGCATCAGAGTGGCTTTGTGTGGTATGGAGCGGTGTGGAATTATGTGGCGTTGAGTGGTGGCAATTGCAGTGGCAGGTGATGAGAAGTCTGTGCAAAGAAATGTTAGGAGTTGCAAACCACCTGCATATTCGAGGGACTGAAGTCCAACAGTATTCACAACATGTTGGTTGATGATTTCTTATTTGTATAAGTACAATTTGGAATTTTATTGTTTTTCTTTTGTATAATGTTCATTTGTAAGGCGAAAGATATGTTGTGCTTATGTGTCTTATAATGCCACGTGCTAGGAACATTGTGTAGAAATGTGGAGTGTGGGGGTAGCCTGCATTATGTGTTCAGTGTATACTATTCAGCGAGCATTCCAGTGAAGTCAGTTACACTCATACTGGCTGAGGGATAGCTACACTCCTGTTGAAGGGATATCAGTTTGATAAATAAATCCCTTTAATTTACCTTTGGCTACTTGCTGTTACTTTGGGGGTGAAAGAGAGACAACATGTCGTGTGGAGTGACAATGTGTTGCGTGGAGTGGAGGGGCATTGTTTAGGGTGGCATTGAGTCGAGTGGAGTGGCATTGTGTCGTGTGGAGTGGACTTGATTTGAGTATTAATGAGTGGCATCGAGTGGAGTGGAATTGTGTGGAGTGGAGTGGCATTGAGGGAAGGGTAGTGGCATGTTGCAACACCTTATCACGGGAAGGAAGCACTATATACATACAATTACAATTGAGTGGAGTGGAGTGTCATTGTCTAGCATGGATTGGGGTGGCATTGTGTGGCCTGGAGGAGAGTGGCATTGTGTGGAGAGGAGTGACATTTTGCAGCATGGAGTGTCAATGTGTGGCATGAAGTGGCATTGTGCAGTGTGGAGTGGCAATGTCTGGTGTTGTGTGGAGTGGTATTGTACGGTGTGCAATGATATTGTGTGGCATGGAGTAGTCATGTGTGAAGTGGTGTGGAGAGGCATTGTCTGGTGTGAAGTGCAGTGGCATTGTGTGGTGCAGAGTGGCATTGTGTGGTGTGGGGTAGAGTGGCATTGTGTGGTAAAGAAGGTTGGCCACATTGCTACTGAATTCAAAGCCTTGTGCTATTTATATGAAATTATGATGCAACATGCTACCAATTATCTCGACCTACGATCTATGTAAAGATCTGATGCATTTGTCCCAATGCATTAGCTTGTTAGAATGTATAACACTTTTGCGAGTATTGGTTTCTTTACAAATAAATGTGTTTTGTACCAGGATGGACAAATGGGTGAGTGAGCAACATATATTGGATGGGTTGGGGGTAAAGGAGTTGGAGTCAGGCAGCAGCAATGTTGTGGAGCTACAAATGTTAAAAGCCTTTTCCAAACAGGAGTAGCAGACATGCTCAGTACTCAATCATGATGGAGAATAATAGTGATTAACAATTACCATATTGTGAGACGAGGCGAACAGAAAAGCCTGTCGGAGGTTGAAACCAAAGGTATTCTGGAGCTCTGTCACAACTCTCTGAAATGTTGGGGTGGGGGATGGGAAGGGAAGAAGCAACACGGAGAAGGGATGGATGGTGGAGGGTGATGCAACAGGGATAAGGGAATAATGGGAGGAGGAAGAAGCAACATGGAGAATGGGTGGGTAAGAGGAGGAAGAAGCAGCACAGAGAAGGGGTGGGTAGGAGGAGGAAGAAGCAACATGGAGAAGGGTTGGGTGGAAGGAGGAAGAAGCAACATGGAGAAGGGTGGGTGGGAGGGGGAGAAGCAACACAGAGATGGGTTGGGTGGGAGGAGGAAGAAGCAACATGGAGAATGGGTGGATAAGAGGAGGAAGATGCAACACAGAGAAGGGTTGGGTAGGAGGAGGAAGAAGCAACACAGAGAAGGGGTGGGTAGGAGGAGGAAGAAGCAACATGGAGAAGGGTTGGGTGGAAGGAGGAAGAAGCAACATGGAGAAGGGTGGGTGGGAGGGGGAGAAGCAACACAGAGAAGGGGTGGGTAAGAGGAGGAAGAAGCAGCACAGAGAAGGGTTGGGTGGAAGGAGGAAGAAGCAACATGGAGAAGGGTGGGTGGGAGTGGGAGAAGCAACACGGATAAGGGGTGGGTGGGGGTGAGACAGTGGCTTAGCCAGGCACTCTGCCACCCATGGCGGTCCTTGCCATTGCCGCCCGTGGCCACGCTGAAGAGCAGGAGGGGTGCTAAATTCTGCATTTGCCACCCCGAACGTATGTAAGAGCAGGGGTGTAGCTGCCCCCAAAATTCATGCCGCCCGGGGTGAACCGCCCCCCCCCTTGCTCCATCACTGGAGGGGGAAGAAGCAACACAGAGAAGAGGTGGGTGAGAGGGCGAAATAGTTACACGGAGAAGGGGTAGGAAGTGAAGAAGCAAGATGGAGAAGGGGTGGATGTGATGGGGAAGAAAGAACACGGAGAAGGGGTGGGTGGGAGAAGGAATAAAGAACATGGAGAAGGAGTGGGTGGGTGGGAGGGGGAAGAAGCAACACAGAGAAGAGGTGGGTGGGAGAGGGAAAAAGCAACACAGAGAAGGGATGGGTGGGAGAGGGAAGAAGCAACATGGAGTTGGGGCGGGTGGGAGGGGGGAGAAGAAATAGTACCTGAATCACAGCACGAGCAGCGAACGGACAGTAATTAAGCTGTAATCGATCTGTGCTTGGCCTATGCTCCTCTGACATCAATGGAAGTGATGTCCAGCATGCACTGGCCAATTAAGGTTGCAACAATGAAGAGTGACAATAATGCCAAAGAATGATAAGTAATGGGCAGTCTCCAAGCCCTTTATAATAAACACTGGGTTTTGCAGCGCATATGCGGTCAGCAGGCGAGACCTAAGAAGGAGCAATTAAGCATCTGCTATTGGCAGCCACATCATTTCGTGGACGTGCGCATGTGTAATGATGTATGCGTGTGCATGACTCACCACGCATGCGCACATCTACAAAACCAAGCAGACACCTTTTATTTTTATTTTCTGATATAAGATCGTTTACAATGAGGAATCGGGGAGTCTATTATATTCAAACAGTCCAAGAGTTTTAGCAAAAAAGAAGCTTGAGTGTTGGAGCTGGGTAGGAAGAAGGAAGCTATATTCTGTTTCTCAACCGAGTCAAGATGATGGAATTTTAAAAGCATTTCAGAAAGAAGCCAGTGAGTAGGGAGTGGTTGAAGAGTATAGGGACACATATCAGAAAATCTAGATGAGAAGGCTAGTGTTGGGATCAGTTTGGAGATTATCGGGTCCAGTGGGAAGCACAAAGGGATAGCTGATTCAACAATATGGATTATTTCCACAGGTGAGGCAGCCGAGGAGGTGTCCAGGTGGGCCCACTGAGAAATGCCAGAGATAGTGTATAGGAAGATGGTGGTGGAGCACTCACGGGTGTGCTGACTGAGTTTCTAACGGCAGGTATTTTATTTTTGAGGAGTAGTAAAAAAGAAAGACACTAGCACTAGCATTAGGTAGGTGAGGTTAGAGAAGAATTAGGAATTTCCTAGTGTGGTGGGAAAGTGGGGTTTTAACAAAAGGAATTAGTTAAAGGGAATATGCAGATTTTTTAAAATTATGGGCAGTAGTAAGAATAACAAGAGATTCTTTCTAGACCTTGCACTGCTTGCTTCTACGAAGCTAGTTGCGAGCAACGATTTCTAACCAAAACCGACTATACACCATCGCAACCAATGAAGTCTAACATAGGTTTAAGAGGGACAGATTGTGTCAGATTTACAAAATAACAATTGCGTATGTAAATGAGTATGATTTAGGTTCAGAATAAGCACATTTTTCTTCTGTGGGTATTCCTCCAAACTGGCGCGGATCCGGACCGACTACACCTACAAGAACGTCCCTGACATAAACCAAAATGTGTCAACATCGGGCTTCAGAAGGGTGGCTTCACCACTCAATACAAAGCTACAGCGCACTCATTGATGTAAGGATGATAAGGATGGTACTTCTTCATGAATAATTAACTTCACTCGCTCACTGACTCTCCTCTACTTGATTGACACTTAACATTAAGAGCAATGCTGACAGGCCCAGGCACTCCCACAGTACCCACATTTCAGTGCGCCGTGTTATGCCTAACACTCCTCATGGCCACAGTGCGCAGGGGTGTGACTTACAGTGCTCATTGTCACAGAGCACAGCGGCATGCTTCACGTTGCTGATGCTCCGAGTGTACACGGGTATGCACCACACTGCTCATGTTGGCACTGCGCTGGGGTATGCTCACACTGCTCATGTTGGCATTGCGCTGGGGTATGCTCACACTGGGTATGCTCACACGGCTCATGTTGGCATTGCGCTGGGGTATGTTCACACTGCTCATGTTGGCACTGCGCTGGGGTATGCTCACACTACTCATGTTGGCATTGCGCTGGGGTATGCCAACACTGGGTATGCTCACACTGCTCATGTTGGCATCGCGCTGGGGTATGCTCACACGGCTCATATTGGCACTGCGCTGGGGTATGCTCACACTGCTCATATTGGCATTGCGCTGGGGTATGCTCACACTGGGTATGCTCATACGGCTCATGTTGGTACTGCGCTGGGGTATGCTCACACTGCTCATGTTGGCATTGCGCTGGGGTATGCTCACACTGGGTATGCTCATACGGCTCATGTTGGCACTGCCCTGGGGTATGCTCACACGGCTCATATTGGCACTGCGCTGGGGTATGCTCACACTGCTCATGTTGGCATTGCGCTGGGGTATGCTCACACTGGGTATGCTCACACTGCTCATGTTGGCATTGCGCTGGGGTATGCTCACACTGCTCATGTTGGCACTGCGCTGGGGTATGCTCACACTGCTCATGTTGACATTGCTCAAGGACATGCCTCACATAGTACCTGCTGACAGTGCACCCGTGTATGCTCACATTGCTCATGCTCACAGCATGCAGGGGTATGCTGCCTATTGGTGATGAGTTCACAGCACAACTCATGTTCGTGGTGTATAGGGTGCTCGCAGGGTATGCTCACAATGCTCATGTTCACAGTGCACAGGGGCATGACTCACTGCTCATGTTCATGGTGTGCAGGGGCATGACTCACTGCTCATGTTCACAGTGCACAGGGGCATGACTCAATGCTCATGTTCATGATGTGCAGGAGCGTGACTCACTGCTCATGTTCACAGTGCACAGGGGCATGACTCACTGCTCATGTTCATGGTGTGCAGGGGCATGACTCACTGCTCATGTTCACAGTGCAGAGGGGCATGACTCACTGCTCATGTTCATGGTGTGCAGGGGCATGACTCACTGCTCATGTTCATGGTGTGCAGGGGCATGACTCACTGCTCATGTTCATGGTGTGCAGGGGCTTGACTCACTGCTCATGTTCATGGTGTGCAGGGGGGTGACTCACTGCTCATGTTCATGGAGTGCAGGGGCGTGACTCACTGCTCATGTTCATGGTGTGCAGGGGGTGACTCACTGCTCATGTTCATGGTGTGCAGGGGCATGACTCACTGCTCGTGTTCATGGTGTGCAGGGGTGTGACTCACTGCTCATGTTCATGGTGTGCAGGGGCATGACTCACTGCTCATGTTCATGGCTTGCAGGGGCATGACTCACTGCTCGTGTTCATGGTGTGCAGGGGGGTGACTCACTGCTCATGTTCATGGTGTGCAGGGGCATGACTCACTGCTCATATTCATGGTGTGCAGGGGCGTGACTCACTGCTCATGTTTATGGTGTGCAGGGCCGTGACTCACTGCTCATGTTCATGGTGTGCAGGGGCATGACTCACTGCTCATGTTCACGGTGTGCAGGGGCATGACTCACTGCTCATGTTCATGGTGTGCAGGGGCATGACTCACTGCTCATGTTCACGGTGTGCAGGGGCATGACTCACTGCTCATGTTCATGATGTGCAGGGGCACGACTCACTGCGCATGTTCACAGTGTGCAGGGGCATGACTCACTGCTCATGTTCACGGTGTGCAGGGGCGTGTCTCACTGCTCATGTTCACGGTGTGCAGGGGCGTGACTCACTGCTCATGTTCATGGTGTGCAGGAGCGTGACTCACTGCTCATGTTCACAGTGCACAGGGGCATGACTCACTGCTCATGTTCATTGTGTGCAGGGGCATGACTCACTGCTCAAGTTCATGGTGTGCAGGGGCTTGACTCACTGCTCATGTTCATGGTGTGCAGGGGGGTGACTCACTGCTCATGTTCATGGAGTGCAGGGGTGTGACTCACTGCTCATGTTCATGGTGTGCAGGGGGGTGACTCACTGCTCATGTTCATGGTGTGCAGGGGCATGACTCACTGCTCATGTTCATGGCGTGCAGGGGCATGACTCACTGCTCGTGTTCATGGTGTGCAGGGGGGTGACTCACTGCTCATGTTCATGGTGTGCAGGAGCATGACTAACTGCTCATATTCATGGTGTGCAGGGGCATGACTCACTGCTCATGTTCATGGTGTGCAGGGGCATGACTCACTGCTCATGTTCATGGTGTGCAGGGGCATGACTCACTGCTCATATTCATGGTGTGCAGGGGTGTGACTCACTGCTCATGTTCATGGTGCGCAGGGGTGTGACTCACTGCTCATGTTCATGGTGTGCAGAGGCACGACTCACTGCTCATGTTCATGGTGTGCAGGGGGTGACTCACTGCTCATGTTCATGGTGTGCAGGGGCATGACTCACTGCTCATGCTCACAGTGCACAGGGGCATGACTCACTGCTCATGTTCATGGTGTGCAGGGGCATGACTCACTGCTCATGTTCACGGTGCGCAGGGGCATGACTCACTGCTCATGTTCATGGTGTGCAGGGGCGTGACTCACTGCTCATGTTCACGGTGTGCAGGGGCATGACTCACTGCTCATGTTCATGGTGTGCTGGGGCATGACTCACTGCTCATGTTCAAGATGTGCAGGGACATGACTCACTGCGCATGTTCACGGTGTGCAGGGGCGTGACTCACTGCTCATGTTCACGATGTGCAGGGGGGTGACTCACTGCTCATGTTCATGGTGTGCAGGGGCGTGACTCACTGCTCATGTTCACGATGTGCAGGGTCGTGACTCACTGCGCATGTTCATGGTGTGCAGGGGCATGACTCACTGCTCATGTTCATGGTGTGCAGGGCCGTGACTCACTGCTCATGTTCATGGTGTGCAGGGCCGTGACTCACTGCTCATGTTCACGGTGTGCAGGGGCATGAGTCATTACTTATGTTCATGGTGTGCAGGGGCATGACTCACTGCTCATGTTCACGGTGTGCAGGGGCATGACTCACTGCTCATGTTCACGATGTGCAGGGGCATATGTAGGGGCGTGACTCACTGCTCATGTTCATGGTGTGCAAGGGGGTGACTCACTGCTCATGTTCATGGTGTGCAGAGGGGTGACTCACTGCTCATGTTCACGGTGTGCAGGGGTGACTCACTGCTCATGTTCATGGAGTGCAGAGGGGTGACTCACTGCTCATGTTCATGGTGTGCAGGGGTGACTCACTGCTCATGTTCATGGAGTGCAGGGGGGTGACTCACTGCTCATGTTCATGGTGTGCAGGGTGCTCGCAGGGGATGCTCACAATGCTCCTGCTCACAGTGCACCGGGGCATGCCTCACTGCTCATGCTCACAGTGCACAGGGGCATGACTCACTGCTCATGTTCAATGTGTGCTGGGGCATGACTCACTGCTCATGTTCATGGTGTGCAAGGGTGTGCCTCACGCTTCTCATATTGACCGCGCCTTGGGATATACCTCACACACCTCATGTCCATAGTGGCGATCGAAGGGGGGTGCGGTGGGTGCGGGCCGCCCCGGGTGTCATCAATGAGGGGGTGACAAAATAGCAAAAATATGCATTTTAAACACATATTTGTGCCATTTTGTCAAGCCGGGGGTGACGAGAAATGTTCTGCACCAGGTACCACCTGACCCTGCTACACAACTGCATGTTCACACTGTGCTGTGGAATGCCTGAAATTGCTCATGTTCACAGTGCCCAGGGTTATGCCTAATGCTTCTTATGCTCACAGTGTGCAGGGGTTTGTCTCACTCTGCTCATGTTAACAGCGCACAAAGATATGCTCGCACTGTTCATGCTCACAGTGCGCAGGTGTATGCCTAATGATGCTTATATTCCCAGGGTCTCATTTACGAGGTTTAGTGCAGTGCAACGCCGCAGGGAATCTTTCTGCACTGCGTTGTAGGAGTGATTGTTTTTCTGCAGGAAGGGACACCTTCCTGCACAAAAAGAATCACTAGAGGTGTTTTCCACATAGAGGCGGAAAACACGAGGAGAAACAAGGATATTTCTCCTTGTTGCGCCTCCCTAACGCCACCCCAGGAGGATTTAGAATCTGACGCATTCTCGGGTTTACGATCCCTCGTACATCCAGGAATGCTTCAGATTCCACGGATGTTGAGTGGGAACACCCACAGCTACACCCATAGAACGCCCCTTTCACGCAGGGTTCTGTGTGAAAGGGGCTCTCATATTTACAAGACCATGAAAAGCCACGTAAAGTGGATTTGCATGGGCTAGTAAATATGCTGCTGGACAAAGAATATAGCAACTATTTAGTCTATGTTTATTCTTTGAAAATATTTCCAACTGTCTAGGGACCACTGTCTTTAGAACGTACATAACTACCCAAGGTCCCTGACCTATTGCTCCTTTGGGCTACCCTTGTTTTTTGAAATGACGGGAGTAAATATGCTGCGGCACATTGCACTTTCGGGGCATAAAAAAAAGTGCCGCTCCGGCGGCACATAAGTGCAGCTAGGGACCTTGTAAATGAGGCCCACAGTGTGCAGGGGTTTGTCTCACACTTCTCATGTTCCCTGTGCACAAGGTTATGCCTCACACTGCTCATACTGAAAGTGACCTCGCCTATGGTCAGATTGCTCCTGTTCAGCGTGCAGGCGTATGCCTCACACTGCTCACATTCACATTGCTCAGGGATATTATTCACACTGTTAATGCTCATAGTGCGCAGGACACTGTTGTAAGCGTCACACTGCTAACAAGAACAAGGGGGCATATTATCAAGGGGGTTTATCTCAGCTTTTTTGGCTTTAAAAGCCAAGAAAGCGGAGATAAAATGATCTCTCTATTACCTAGCTGTCGCTAACATCAGTTAGCGACAGCTAGTAGAAGATAGCGACCATCTTGGGCCCCACTTTGCATGTCAGTGATATTTATCACTAATGACATGCAAAGTGGGCGTGCCAAGATGTTAGCGACTGGAAACAGTCGCTAACATCGCTATCTCCTATTACCAACTTATGGAGATATTCGCGCTAAACGCGAATATCTCCAAAAGCTAACACCTGCCCCTGAGCAGTTCTTAGCCATGTTATCCAATGGGAGGTGGATAACATGGCTAAGAGCATTAGCTCGGTAATGCATGAATATCGCTGACTTTTCAGCGACATTCATGCATTGCGGCCAATTTTTATCGCATTTGCGATAAACCTTGGTAATACCAAGGTTTATCTGCGATAAAAATCGCCGCAGCTCAGCGGTAATTTTTTGTCTCTAACCAAGCAATAGCGATAATTATCGCTATTGCTTGGTAATATGCCCCAAGGTCCCCCCTGGGGATACTTTTAGGTCTTGGAGAGTGGGAGAAAAACACAAAGACAACTAGTAAGTCCTCCCACACGGCCTATATTTCTTCTATGTAGGCCTGCTAAGGCTCCACAGGCTAACCAATACTGACAAAGTTCAATCGTAAACAGGTGCATATTGTTATTCATATTTTATTTAATTATAAAGACATACTGACATGCTTTTTTAAAGATAACTTCTTTTTCCATTTAGTAGCGCAGAACTACATAATTAAAAACATGTTATGAGATCACAAATGCACCAAAGATGCTATAAAACATTTACACATAGTGACACATTAAGTGATACAGATAAAGCAAATTTGCAAAAACAGGTAGAAACAACAATGAAGACACATATATCTATTCTTGCAAAGAATTAATACCCCTATATTCAATTACACCTAACCATTCTCCCCTCATGCACACCAAGCCACTGTCATGCTCTCATCTCATTCATGACCTCACCATCCAACCAGGACACTGGTGTAAGCGTCAGACTGCTCATGTTCACAGGCCGCAGGGGTATGATTCTCCAAAGTGCATTCCAGTCTACCTAACTCCAAGCACGGTAGTAGAGGCTAACGCCAATACACCTAGTAATGTAATGTAATGTATGTATACTTGTAAAGCACACTGTTACCTCGTTACGTGGTGTCCTGGCGCTGTATACCGCTGGGTAACCCGTCCTGGCTTTCCCTGTGAGAGGGCACCCCCAAGGTGAAGCCAGGCATCCCCAGCGCTGCTGGGGCCGTTGTGGAGATTAAGCAAGCTATTGCCCAGAGTTGCAGAGTGGGACCCATGGTTAGCGTAGGCACCTAGGCGAGAATTATCGAGTCCGCGGACATTGACCCAAGACCCTGCCGCGTCAGGAATTGAACCCTGGTCCCGGGCCGACTTCTGCTTCAGGGTCTGCCGCTTCTAACCAGTGAGCCACACTTCTCCACTCTAACCAGTGAGCCACACTTCTCCACTCTAACCAGTGAGCCACACTTCTCCACTAGGCTTACAATAAAAGTGAACAAGCCTGTCTCCACAGGCCTATTTCCTACCAGCGACAGTTCGTACCAGAGACGTTCTCAAACAGAAAGTCAGTATCAAGGGACAAAACAGGAGAACTCGATGTAAGAAATGCAACTAATGTCCACATTCTTACCACAATAAAGACAGACCCCAAACAACCAAAAAGCCAATGCCTTTGAAATACCAGTTGAATAGGGGGCACTATCAACCACGTCAAGTCATGAGTAGTATAACACTGACCTTTTTTCACCGACCCCTACAGAGGCGTTCAGAGTCACTGGACTGTCAGAAATCCCCCCAATCTACCTCTAGGACAGTCTCTCTCTGTTTCCGACAGCCATACACTCATGCCCAAAGAAACGACTAGTGAATTGTGCACTAAACAATTCCTGATATTACATATAAACTATTTCCCATTAGGATGTGAGGGCTATGTAAGAGTGTCAAATGTCTTTTTTTTTTTTTCGGGGAGAACATGGCGGCCGCAGGCTAGCGCGGCTCGCACTCCCAGAATCGGCTCTCCAGACTCTAACCCCACTCTGCCTAGCGAGACTATGCCACAAGACGGCGGTTTTCTACCCGGAACATAATTTAGGGGAATGCGGTAATATAGTACAATAAAAGCTGGGCTGAAATAATATAATAGGAAGTATGAGAAATACTCTTGTGTGTAACTCGCTGCCTCCGGTCTCGATCATTGTGCCTGCCTGCTGTGACCCGCCCTCTCCCCGCTGCATTCCTGCCTCGGTGGAAACAAGCAGCCGTGGAGCTCAGGCGTGGCCGCACGGCGGCTGCCCGGGTGCTCCGAGGAGCCGTGGTTGCAGAGCGGAGAAGGGGGGGACTGCCGAAGAACACGCCGTAGTCCCAAATCCGAGTAAGTCAGCCAGCGATTTCCATGCTGCAGCAGGCTTGAATGAAAATGTGAGCGGAGGTACTCCAGTGTGCTTGGACGACACGTCTGCAGATTGTAAAGACTGTAAAGCGACAAGAAACTCCAGTGCAGGAACCGATTTGGAAGGGAAGAGTAAGCCCTTGCCCTCAAGGTGCACCAGGAGGGGAACTAAGAAATTAGATAAAGGGTCCAGGGGATCAAAAAAAAAACTGCTCCAGGGGTGCTCGGTGAAAGCAGGGCAGAGTGTAATTAATACTGTTACTAACACTGCTACTGGGGGGAAGGATCATATTTCAGCAAATGGCAGTGCCCCCCGGGAGACGGTTAAAGACATTAAACAGAAGGGGGCAAAAAGTCAACCCTCAAAGAGATCCAGCGGCATTACACCATCTCTACGCACATTCTTCAAAGTGCTGCCCCAAGTATTGAATATCACACCAGAGATGGCGACTGCTGTAGCTGTAGCAGGGAGCTCAAAGGCACAGAAAGAGTCAACGTCAGTAGTTGCACTAACGCATACACCCAGGTCGACGGAGATAACAGCTCCTTTAGGGTCTTCACTCCCATTATCCACCCCTGTACCATGTACACTAGCTAAAACAGTAACTGGGTTAGTTGAGCTCTCCGCGCTTGTAAGCGACCTTGAGATTGCTGCTGCAAGTAACCAGCAATCCCATGAAGGAGCCCAAGGGTCCCAGGGGTCTCAAGGGGGGGACATACCAAACAAAGTAGCGACGCTGGATGGCGGGGGAGGCAATATGGAAGACCCAGGAGTTGAGAATACACTGGAGGCTCTGGTAAAGTCAATAACTGCAATGAGGGAGGAAATCCGTGCTGATTTTGCAGTTTCTAAGATAAATCAAAACGAAATCAGAGCATCCTGTGAGATGCTGGATCAAAAGGTGGATGGCTTATGTGCAAGGACAGAGGTGTTGGAGAGTTCTGTGGGATCATTGACATCCAATCTTGAAATAGCTAGATCTAAAATCCAAGCACTGCAAAGAGATGGGGAGAATATGCGAGAGCGAGTGGAAAGTTTGGAAAATTATTCCCGGAGAAATAATTTGCGACTTTTAAAGATCCCGGAAGGAAAAGAGGGCACAAATCTTAAAAGCTTTGTAATTAAGATACTAAAAGACTCTCTTAATTTGGAGGAGCCAGTTGAGGAACTAGACAATAACATCCAGTGAATCCATCGGGACCCATTCCGTTTAAAGCCAGGGAGAGACAAACCCAGAAAGGTTTTGATTAACTTCCAGACGTTCTCACTTAAAGATAAGATCTTGAACCTCGCACTGAAAGCCAGATCACTACAAGGCCCAGACTTCTCTTTCGAGGTGCGGTCAGACTTATCTAAGACCACTCTTGATATGCAATGGGAGTTGGGGCAGCGCATGGAAGAATTTAGAGCGGTAGGTGCCACAGTTCCCAGATGAGGTTCCCGGCCTTTTTGCGTATTATGTACAATAATAAAATGCATAATATCTGTCCACCCTTGGAAGCAGATGAGTTATTAGCTTCTATTAGAGACCATGCCCAGGCCCAGAGTAAAAGATAGTGGGTTATGTAGGTTCGAATAGGCTAATTGCCAATATAAAATTATGGCTGGTCCTTATTAGTTCAGCCACAGAATCTCTAGCCCAGAATTGAAACGGGTAAAAACATGGTAGGGGGAAAAGAATAAAAAGGAAGGGAAAAGGAGGTAGACAAGGTAGATAGAAATGTATATAGTATATGGTAGATACACCTGCATTCACAAAAAAAGGAAAAAAATATATAAAAGGAAATATAAATGGAAAAAAAGTTTTTTTTCTTAGCTTCTCTTGCCTTTTTTTGTTTTGCACAAGAAGGGGGGTAGGGGGTAGGGGAAGCACAACTTAAACTAAAACTTAATAATGTATGTATGTGTATATGTGTATGTATGTATATATATATATATACATATATATGAATCCGTGTATAAATAAAGGTGTAGGTAAAGAGGAGAGTTGAGTTGATGATAATAAATAGCAAGAATAATTCACACTCCAAATTCCTTGCACCTAATAAAGGTCCTACCCCATCATAATTTAAGTTCCCCCTTAATATCCCCTAATATCCATACTGGATTGGTGTCTGTTGACAGATTATATTAGCAGGGTGGAGGTAAGGTTTGAGAGCTGTTGTGGGTGTAAATCTGGCCATCCACCAGGTCAGAGTAAGTAGGGGAGGGTTTTCCCGGGGAGGGTGGGAGCAGGGGGGGAGGGGAAGAAAAGAAAAAAATCCTCATAAGTCTGCCTCTTATTTTACAGGATGTTTGTTCCTGATATCTGTCCAACATCAGAAGCGTAAATGGCCAATCTTAGGATTCCTGCAGGAGTTGTCGGGGAAGGTAGATGTGAGGGGTGTAGTGGTGACATCATGACAGTCCTCCACTATATGTCTTGAAATATTAATGGTCTGCGAGTGAGAAGAAGGCGGGAACGCATAATGCAGTATTTGAGGGACTCCCCTGCGCAGATCATTGCTATTCAGGAATCACATCTCCTTAAATCAGAGGCAGTGGAGATACTCAAAAAACAGAGATGGGTTGACAAATTTTGTTCAACTGACCACAATGCCAACATTAGGGGGGTCATATTTATTTTTAAGAAAGCTGCTAAAGCCCAAATCCTGGAGATAATAGAGGACCATTAAGGGAGATGGCTGATATTGAGAGTTCAGTTGGTGGGTCAATGTTACATCTTGGTGGGCAATTATGGCCCAAATTCAGATGACCCGTCATATATGGCTGCCATTAGGAATCACCTACTACTTTTTCAGGATCCTGTGATTTGGATGGGCGATTTTAATATCGTGCTGAACTCTAAGCTAGATAAATCGGCAAATTCGAGGGCCTGTAGTTCACCAAAGTCTAGGCAAACTCTTACAGCAATCATGACTCAGCTAGGCCTGGCGGACCTATGGCGGACCTATGGCGGGAAAGAGCAGGCAGTAAAATGGGGGTTTCCTATCGGAATAGTCGTTTCAAGCATGTATCTAGAATCGACTACGCTTTGTTTACTTATAATTTGAAAGATACCTTAACAGCGATAGAATATCTCCCGTCTCACCTGTCAGACCATTCGGTTCTTGTTTTCTCACTTAGAACCAACAGTAGGAGGGAACATCTATCTTGGTCTTATGACCGGACACTCCTACTTGATGAAGGGGAAGTGAATTTCCTGGCCGCAGAAATAAATGCCTTTTTTGAAATTAATTTAGATTCCTCCTCTTCGGCAGTGGTTTTGGAGACCTTTAAAGCCTTTACAAGGGGGTGTATAACAAGTAGGTCCTCATATCGAAGTAAAAAATATAAAGATATGGTATCCAGTTTGGAACAGGAAATGAAGGACATTGAGTCCAACCTAGGTCAGTCTCTAGGTTCTACTGAGAAGATGTCTAAACTGGCTGAATTAAAGCTCCAATTAGAAAACATCCTACAAGAGAGGATTAATAAAAGATGGAAAGCAAGCAAGATCTCCCATTTTGAGTTCGGAAAGGCCGCGGGAAGAGTATTGGCGTGGAAAACAAAAGCTGACCAAGCTCTGAAATACATCAGAGAAATTAAGGTGGAGGGGGAGGCGGCACCAAGGACATCTAATCAGGAGATAGGTAAAGCCTTTTATGAGTTCTTTGAGGCAATCTACAGGGAAGAGTTACCGGATGACCAGACGGCACGAAACACATGGCTGGAAGGAATAGTGCTCCCAACTCTATCAACAACACAGAGTAATAGTTTAGAGACCGCAATAACGGAGCTAGAAGTAAAGGAAGCAATACGGCAGGTAAAAAAAGAGAAAGCATCTGGCCCAGATGGCCTTCCTGGGGAGATCTATAAAGTCTTGGGGGACAACATCGTCCAAGTATTGACAACTCTTTTTAACGGTATCCTTAGGGAAGGAAAGCTACCACCAAAATCGTGGGGTGAGGCCACAATTGTTCTCATTCCCAAACCAGGGAAGGATGTATCAGATTGCGGGTCTTACAGACCAATATCGTTGCTGAATAGCGACTATAAGATCTTTGCCGCCATACTGTCAGCAAGACTGGGAAACGTAATAAGCTCCATTATCCATCACGACCAGAAAGGTTTTATTAAGGGACGCCATCTTTCAGACCTCACACATGATTTGGTAGGGGCCATTGATATTGCCTCGGCTTTCTCCCTTCCATTGGCCACCTTAACCCTTGACGCAGCAAAGGCCTTTGATAGGGTCAACTGGCCCAATCTAAACGATGTTTTAAAAAGGTTTAACTTCGGGAAGGGCTTTCGTAGAACTATTGCTTTGCTTTATGGAGCCCCTTCGGCTAGGCTTTTGATTAACGGGATTTTGACAGAACCCTTTAAGATTAATAGAGGTACGGGGCAGGGCTGCCCGCTCTCTCCCCTCCTTTTCAATTTATATATTGAGCCGTTTGCCCAGGTTTTGCGAGCAGACGAAAATATACCATCATTTAAATTCAAGGAGTGGGAGAGACGGACAGCATTATATGCTGACGATATCTTAATCTTTACCTCGGATCCGGTATTGTCCTTCCCTGCTGTAATTCAAAGGGCAGTAGAGTTCGGTAAGATCTCGGGCTATAGTATCAACTCAAGTAAGACCGAGGTCATGGTATGGAATATTCCGGACCCAAGGCTAGGCATAAATATTACCACCTCTATGCGTTATCTCGGGATCCGTATCACCCAAGACATTGATACCATTGCCCAAACTAATCTAGATAGAGTCTCCAGGGAATGTAAGGGCCTACTGAAATCATGGACTCACCTACCACTTTCTATAATGGGTAGGGTGAACCTAATAAAAATGTCTATCCTACCTAAGTATATATTTATTTTTGGCGCTATTCCTTTGGGGTTTGATGTGAAGATGTTGGACAGGTGTCAGCGAAAGATTAACTCCTTTATTTGGAATTATAAATCCACTAGAATTGCATGGAAGAAGTTGAGGAGGAGAAGGGAAAAGGGGGGTCTTGCCCTACTGGACTTAGTTTACTATGCATGGGCCTTTCAGCTGTGCTATTCTAGGATGTTACTAAAAACACCATCTAATCTTCCAGAAGGGACAATATATAAAGCCATGTTATCCGGAGCAAATCTACCAGCTGATGGATTTCTATAAAAGTTTGGGAGCCAAAAATGTATTAAGACAATAAGGCTAAAAATTATACAGTCATGGGCTAGGGTTTGGCTAGCCATTAGAAGAAGATTGGGCCTGTCCTATTATTCTGATTTCGCTCCCATATGGGACTCCCCGGGTTTACCGGAGTGCCTTAGGGACAGCTTGTCCTCCCCATTAGAGGAGGCTGGGATTGTTAGATGGGGAGAGCTAATGGCAGATAGAGCGATATTACCTTGGGATGAACTACATGAGCGTATAGGTTCAGCATTTTCTAGATTTAAATTCATCCAGCTGGAAAGCTGGGGGAGAGCCCAGCGGTGCAAAGATGTACACTTTGGGAAAGCAAGCTCCCTGGAGCAGCTGTTATTAGAAAGACCAAGGGGTGGCAAGGAGGTGGCCTTCTGGTACTGGCAGCTGCAGGAAGAAACCGATGGGGAGTTTACTCTTCCAGACGAACTGTGGGGAGAGGCAACTGGCTTTCAGTGTGAGGAGATATGGTTAAGATCTTTTGCGCTCCTCTATAAAGTGGTGAAGCCATCATGGTTGAGGCGTAATCATCTGTTCACAGCCCATCGGGCATATTTAACACCGCTAAGACTTTCCAAATTTCTCCCAGACAAGAAATGTAATAAATGCAATTTATTAGAAGCTTCAGACATTCACATGTTTATGGAATGCCCTAACATCGGCCGGTTCTGGGAGGAAGTCTTGGCTACCTTGAATTCCATCTTGAATACATCATTAGTAGTTTCATTGCCACTTATCATCTTTGGCTTAGAGGACAGCATTTCTGGCAAGGCGAGAGCCTTTTTGTTTTATGCCATTTTGTTGGCAAGAAGGCAGATTTGCATACGGTGGGTGGAGAAATCTGCTCCATTATACTCGGACTGGCTCACGTCCTTATACGAAACATCAAAGGTGGACATGGCTAGAGCTGGCAACAATCGTAACTTGGCCTTTTGGGATCTGTTGATACAGTGGAGATAGTGTTCCGGGGTTTTTTTTTTTCCCCCGGGTCCTATGATTATGCCATCATTACTCCTTGGACCGGGTCTGGCCTCGATACGGTTGTTGGTCCTACAGGTTGAAACATACCTAGATGGAGTCAGCGCAAGATCTTAAAACCCCTCTTCCTTGTGGGACTTTTCTTCCACCAGTAAAACATTTTGGGTTCCGGAACCGGAGATGGGTATCATATCATGGTTCTCTCTCTTGGTCAGGAACACGTAAGGTGGCTGTCATCTCCAAGTTAGGGGGTAAGGCAAATGAGGACACAAAAAAAAAGAGTGTCAAATGTCGATCCAGGAGACTAGTAAACTGTGTGTTATAATGCAATTTAATTTATTATAATTCACTTATTCTATAAAAAAGGGTGGTTCTGGTCCTGAAAACATACAATCCATCACAACTAATTAAAAACAATGCATGTTAAATTGATAGGTAATGACGCCATTACAGAACACATTAACAAAACCAAAAGTTGCCCTAGTTTAGTATCAGCATTTTCTAAAACAGAGGTGTGTTATATTCTGTCTTGTAACCTGTGTACCATTATCTTCTGTTTGTGTCTATATGTCTGAGGGATAATGTAGATTACTGGTGTGCAGTAGATCCACCTGTGCAGGAGCACTGAACAGCTAGGGTTGGGCTGGTATCAACATTCTCTCTGTGGGATGATATTATATGTAACTTACTTTATTAATGTACCTAAAGATAGAAGTACGGGTAGACGTGTTTTACTTCGTTACACCAGGGTGCATGACTTCAAGTGCTATCATTGTGATCATTGTCATCTGACAGGGGCAGATTCCCCATCCCACCACAAAAACCCTTGTCTTGTATTATTTATAACCGAAATGAAGAAGGACCATAGATGTATAAAAGAGATTGAGAGGAAAGCCACTACACATCCCTAGAGGCAAACGAATAGCCATCAATCAGGATTTATAAAGCGCGGCTAATCACCCGATAGGGTATCCAGGCGCTTGCGGCCCCAAAGGCTTATTCGACCAGCCAGGCCTTGAGGGCCATTCGGAATTCCGTAAGAGGGGTGATGGTCTGGAGGTGCGTGGGGAGGCTGTTCCAGGTCTTTGCTGTGATGTGGGAGAATGAGCCTCCTCCACTTCTGCTTCGGTAGGTGCAGGAAGTAAGCGCAAATGAAGGGAGGCGGAGCATAGTCTTCTCAATGGCTGGTGGAAGTTCAGACAGTGGTTAATGGAGGTGGGTCCTTGGTTATTTACAGTCTTGTGTGCATGGATCAGCAGCTTTAATTGGCATCTCTTCTGTATGGGGAGCCAATGGAGTTTCCTGAGTTGGGGTGTGATGTGGGTTCATCAGGGACAGTGGTGGCACATGCAGGTAAAGGCAGTGGGGCACAGGGTGGGGGGTGGAAGTCGGCATACGACTGGGTAATGAACATAAATAAATAAAACCACTTACTTTGCGCTCACCGCATCGCTGACTCGGCGATGCAGCGAGCACAAGGTAAGTGGTTTTATTTATTTATTTTATTTTCACTATTGCATTGCATCTTGACTTCCACCCCACCATCCCTGCTTCGCCCCACCGTGCCTACCTGCATGGGCTGCGACTGGTTGGGGAAGGCCGAAGATGAGTCTGACTGAAGCATGCTGTATGGTCTGAAGTCTCTGTAGAATGTGTGCGGCGATTCCTCCCTAGAGGGCATTGCCGTAGTCCAGTCAGCTGGTGATGAGCGCTTGTGTTACAGTGCATCTCGTGTGTAGGGGTAGCCACTTGAGGATCTTATGTAGCATGCGCAGAGTGAGGAAGCAGGAGGAAGAGACGGGGTTGATCATGTATTTCATGATGAGCTTGTTGTCAAAGATGATTCCAGGGTTTCTTGCATGGTCGGAGGTAGTGGGTGCGGGTCCTACATATGATGGCCACCAGAAGTCGTTGCATGTGTTTCTGCTGTTGCCAAAGAGCAACACCTCCTTCTTTTCTGTCTTCAGCTGCAGGCAGTTGTTCTTCATCCAGTCGGCGACATTTGTCATGTAACCTGTGACCGCTTCATGACCAATGCAACTTAAACAAAGTATTGCATAACTACAATAGGTGAATAATGAAAACAATCCAGAGTTAGCCAGCTCCAAAACATCTCAATGGAATAATATCACAAGACACAGCTAGCAATTCTGTGGGGGCTCAAGGGCCCTGTCTAAAACTAATACAGTGCCAAAGAGAACAACTCCCCCTCTTGTAAAAATAGTGTCAATGAGGGCCCGTGCACCACGCACAAACAGAAAATGATCTAGGGTAAACATCATAAACACAGATCAAGTAGTTTACTCAGGAGAACAACTACCTTTTCACCTAGGACATAAATAACATCAATAACAAGCCCTGATTTGACTTTTTTTTGGGAAGGGGGAATTCTCAAGATGCAGAACTCCATCTATACATTAAATGGTGGCAGCAAGAAGGCTCAATCAATTGCCAGTAGATCACTAATCAGGTTGATTACAATTGTTGCACTAAACAAGCACCTATAATGCAAATTATGATAATCTGTTCCACCATACCAGTTTCCATGGATTTTCCAAGATTAATGGTTACAATTCATTCTTTTCTGTCCCTGATGTTTATTCGTTTTTTTTTATGCCCTTTTTTGCTGATCTACCCAGCTCCATCTTCAATTTCTTCTCCTGCTTTCTACACCTGAATCACTTTCACCCCATTCTCTCTTTTTAGGTTTTGCCTGAGGCATGCGCTCTCAGTGAAGTCTTTTGTCAACTAAAAAAGGCTTAAAAATAGGCTTAGTGCCTGCCCATTACTTACCATTGGTTGGCTTTCACGTCACTCTTGTTTTCTTGCTTCTATTTGGTCAGCGTTTTCTGTTTCATCCTGCTTTTTCCAGGTGCTTCCATTGTGGGTCTCTACTGTGAAGCATGTACCTAGCACAGCTTCTTGTCTGCTGGCAGTGTCTTTTCACTGGCCGCTGGTTCCTTCAGATGCTTTATTTTTTTACTTGCACTCTATACGAGAGCATGTGTTTCCAGTCCCTTCCTTCTCCCACCATCTGCGCTCATGCCCCACCTGCTCTCTGTTATATTGCTGTTCACCTACTCCACACATTCCTCGTATTGCTTGCCCCCACATTACCCCACCCTCCATTGTGTTGTTGATCCCTCCTTCCTCCCGACACCTCCTTCATGTTGCTTGACCCCCCTCACCTTTTCCTTTCCATATCCGTTGTGTTGCTAACCCCTCCCCCCCCCCCCCACCCCTCCCCACCCCCGGTCTCCTGCCCCCCTCAAGCCCTCTTATTCCCCCCCAAAAAAATTAACAAAGCCAATGAGATCTTGCGGAAGCCAGTGTTATTTGATTTTGTTTGAGTTTTTTTAGACATATTGCACAGCAACGGCAGCTGCTGTGAAACATGACTTAAAGAAAAAAGTGCTAGGACACGGTCAAAGCTGGCTGTGTCATATCGCTTTTACATTTTTTACTTTAAGCTACATTGTTCAGCAGCTTGAACTGCATTTCAACATGTCTAAAATGACATTGACAAAGCCAACAGATCTTGCATAGGTAAAAGTTATTGGCTGTGCCAGTGCTTGTTTTCCAAAACGGACCCATTCTCCACAACGTCTTTTTCCACCTCTTGTACACATTCATATCATCATGCTTCCCTACTTACTGCTCCTGTCACTTTTCTGTATCCGTTTACCTATTGCTGTTGTATTCCATCTGTGCTCCTTTTGTTTTAAGGATGCAAAGAAAAATAACAAGCATTGGCAAAACCTATAGATGTTGCCTAATTGAATGCGATTGTCTGTGCCAATTCTTTTGCAGCCATGTTGTACAGCACCATGGCTGCTGTTCAGCATGACTAAGAGTAGAGTGGCTAGCCATAGAGATGATTGGCGTAGAATAGAGTGTCGCAGAGGAGAGATTTGAGAGTGGAGTGGCAATAAGCCTACTGAAGAGTAAACAATAGGTCTCTCAGCAGTGCATGTGCTGTGAAGACAAGACCTAAAAGGACTAGTGTAACCCTAAACTATAATTTTATCTTTTCTTACATCCTATTTAAAAACATACAGACATCTCATTCCCGGAGTTGTTTAAGGAATTGCTAGGAGCATATTTAAATTGCATTATCATCATCCAGACTTGGGATTTCATACTATATGTGTAAAGCTTTCCTCGTGTATGGGTATTCTTAAACATAATTTCGCATTAAACATTTTTTGATGTTTTAGCATATCATGTGTTGCACTTCATAACTATTATTTGTTTTCAGCTCCACAGTATACAATGATCAACCACCATGGAAGCCTTACAGCTCTAAGAGATTGCCAACTGGTGTGGACTGGTCCCAATGTTCACATATTACTAAGGGGGTAAGAGGAGATTTGAGACCAATGAGCACATCTCCTCACAATTTGAAGAAAAACATAAAATATGTGGTCTGGACTGCCCAATTTACATGGAAGGGTAAGGCGTCTTAAGTGGTCTTTATCTTACTGAAACAATAAGAAAATCATTTGTTTAAGGACAACAACCCTGACCCACGCTAAGGTGGCCTACTTCATCATAGGGTCTTTCCTCATGCCTCCTGTGTAAGCTTGTGGTGTGAGCTACAACTCTCCAACAAGTGGGGAGGAGCACTTCAAAAGATGGTATTTGAGAGATGGTCCTGCCTGAATAAGAAGGTGCGGGTGTGAGGTGCCGAGTGTGAAATGGCAGTGGGGTTAAAATTACCACTTGGTGGAACTATAAGAAAATGTTTTTGCATCCCCAAGGGATAGATCTAAAACTGAGAGGGAGAAACTTCAACCCAATAGTTGGTAGCTGGTTGACATGTTTCTGCCTGCCCTACACCCTTAAAAACGGTTAAAAGGCATTCGTCAGGACCAATATTGTCACTTTTCCATCTTGAATAGTAGAATCAAAAAATAAATGAAGATAAGTTCATCCAGTGTTCCTGAACCTGGAATGTGTTCACCCATGTCCAAACCCTCGTGGTTCGGTGCATATATCTCAACTCAAACCTTCTGGCCAGGTGGAAAGAATAGTGCTGTGGCTTCACAATCTGCTGTATGCATCCAGATCCTGCCTGGTCGAGGAGTCTATGAAGTGTTATGAGCACAGATCCTGTCATCGTCCTTAAGCAAAGGATTTTCTTGTTGCTTCACTAATAGAAATCCACCCATTGTGTTCTCCTTCAAATGTGAGCTCCATAATTGTGATTAGCTGTTTTTCATTGCAGCGTCGCCCCATTGCTTTTTAGCAGTATAAATAAAGGAAACATAATGATAATTTTGTTTCCTTTATAACTGGTTGTTATTATCAGTTTATGTTTCCTTGCTGCTCTGCTCTCAGAGCAGGGCATGGCAGTAGTGGTTTGCCCACTCCGAGTGCGCATGAATGCTTGGCCGGCTGTCTCGGGCCGGCCAAACATTCATACACACTTTGCATGTTCTCCACGCAGGCTGCATTACAGCCTGGGTGGAGAACAGGCCCAGTCCCTAGCTGAACGCCGGACTATGGCGCGCAGACCAATCACAATCGTGCATTGCAGCATTGTGATTGGCTATGGGAAGCCTGGGAGCCAGGTGCTTCCTGCTTCCCTGCTCTTGGCTGAAGAGACGACGGAGGAAAGACGAGAAGGGACGCAGCAATTGAGCCATCACTGTTTCATTGATCTTTATAGAAACAATTCTTAGAAAGCATCAAAGGCCTGATACATATCTACCCATCCTACTTGCCCTGAATATGTAACCCGTGAAAGGCTGAAAATTATGTTACCATGACGTTGGCATTAAAGGGCAGGACCCTATGAACGTCCTGGCTATGAGATGGTTAATGCCTAGGAAAATCTGCCTAATTCGAAAACAATAGTGGAGAATCAACATGCTGAGTGCCAGAGAAACAATCTTCTATACACTTTGATGGTGAAGGTGAAAAGACAATGCTTTTGGGAATGCAAAACATAGTATCTAGCTCTAGATGGAGTGTTTTGCACATTCCTGTTGCCAAGATATAGCTTGTAAAGGTAGTACAAACATTAAGGGGCTTATTTCGATGGCGGGCAGACTTGCAACTACCCGATACTTTGCGGAAACGGGACCGGCTGTCTAATCACAATGACACTGCACATGGTGCGGTCACATGCACCCATTCCTCTATGGGAGCCCATGACCTTAAACCGGGCGTAACATAAGCTCCAATAGAGGAATGGGAGTCTGTGTTCATCCCTGCACACTCGGGCATGCACCTCAAGGTGCAGGTATCAACAAGGGGGCACCTCTGGCGCCCCCTCGGTCCCCAACCAGAGGCCGAAAATAGAAGGGGGCCCTGCTAGGAGCCCCCAAACACGCTTTCTAACAGAGTTTCCATGTCGGAAAGGCCGGCATGGAAACACTGCCGGAAACCGTGCCTTGTAATCTAGAAGGGAGAAAAGCCTTCCATTTGGATTACGGGTCGATCTCTGACTGGCAGACAGGCTCTTGGACCCTGTTGGAAGCCAGCCAAAATGACGGTCCGGTTTTAATTCCGACCGGCTGTATTGTTATCAGCCGGTCGGAATTGAAACCGACAAGGAGTGTCTGAAAGCCTCATACCTGAGGTCGGAGGCTTTCAGACACTCATCGTAATCAGCCTTTTAATGTCACGTAGAGGACCATGCAAACAAATTTCACTTAAAGAGGCAACCAATGTAAGGACTGTCTGATACAAGAGACTGAATCATATTTTGGAATTCATAAAAACATCCAAAGAGCTGCATTCTGGACAGGTTGCAAATAGTTCATCTAACTTCTAAGGAGATCAGCAAGCAGTGCATTCCAAATTTCCAGCTTAGAGTTAAACAAGGCTCTTAAAACCACATGATATTGTGGTCTGTGTCTCTGGAATTGTGTAAGTGCACGACTGAGGTCTCATAGTTTGCGCAAAGAACCTCTAACTACTTCCCCCAGCTGAGCACCAAGGCTCATAATCTAAACAATGGACTTTCCAGGCAAAAAAAAGAATTATCGTTCAACACTCTGGGGGATATTCTCAAGAACGTGCGATACTCATCGCCAAAATCGGTTAATGCAATCTTTCATATCGCGGGAAAATAACTCTGTGTCAACGTCGTATTCTCAACATGGCGGTAACATGTGATAGTCTCCGGACAATGCGCCAAACGTCTGCGATAAAAATCTAAACCCCCAACGGGAAAAAACTTGCGATGGGCACCACTGCGATAAAAAATCCAGCGAGAGGCAGCCAAACCTGCACGTCCCACAAGTCAGGCGGTCAAAATCACTATAAAAGCGGCAACCAAAAACACAAACAAGACCCAAACAACTGCGAAGCACCACAGAGGTAGCCGGAGCAAGTACAGAGGACAACTAGAACCCCACAAGTCCCATGGAGGACAAGCCTGGGACCATCATTGGGGGTGGCAGGAGTTGGGGGACCGGACACTGAATAACATGATCGGAGCCAACAGCAACAGGGTGAGTAGCGACCAGGGACTGGGGGGCAGGAGGAGATGGGCACAATGGCACACATGCACAAGTAAGTATAGCACCTCTGCGGACAAACCATGCCCAAGAGTCACAACTCTGACCAAGAGCCCACTTTATGTGAGTCTGCAACATCACAGCACTGTAAAGCACAGAAGTGACAGGCACACTGCCTGAAAGGGATAAGGGCCAGCCAAATCAGAGCCAAAGGGGCACCTCACCCACAATGCAGCACACATACATAAGATGCAGAGCACCCCAACATTGACAGCAATGTGGTACAAACTGCAACACTTTCACAACAGAACAGAGGACACAGCTGCTGCTGCTTGTGTGTAGAAAATAGCCATTTGCATTCCTCCGAGCAGGAAACTGTGAGATGACAATGTACAAATACAAATCTCACATCCCTGATGGTGTAGAAATGCCAAGTGTCCCGCTTCGAATTCGCATCCCCTCATAAACAGTCGCAATGTACATTGCCATGCAGTCTGACAGTAAACTTGTACAATGCGTGAACATCCATGTGAACACAATGTCAATCTGCATTTCCCCTTCACATTGCAGAGAGAGAATCAACACCTCCTGCGGAGCAGACCCAACAACACAGCAGTGATGATGAAGAGGACCTCCCCAACATCTACACTGACGCACTCCAAAAGCTCAGGGACAGTTCCGGCACCCCACCTCCAGGAGCAGGGCAGCCCAGCTGCATCCATGAGAACCCACCCCCTGCACAGACCACACTGCAGGAAGCACCCACCACCACGGCTGTCTCCCAGGACCCTCATGACAACACATGGCCTTCCAATGCTGTGTGTTAGGGTGCCAGGAGGAGATGTCTGACCAGCTGCGAGTGGGGTTCGACCTCATGGCAGCCAAACTAGATGCCATACGTGGGGGTCTAAGTCCCATCAGAGACCACTCACAGTCCCTAACGGACACCCACTGTCCACTCCTTGCTCTACAACAAGCCATGGCTGACATCGCTGGAGTCATGACTCTATGCCAAGAACAGCTGTCTAGTCAGAGTGGCTCCAGTGATGTCACCCGGGAGTTGGGGCACATGCAGAGGATCATGGAGAACATGGAGCGGATGCAGGCGGAAAGAATGTTGGCCACAGCTGCACACCAGCGAGATGTAGATGTGATCTTCCATGCCCTGCGGATCCTCTTCGTGGCATTGCCACCACAAGGCCTGGCGCGGATGGATGATAGTGCTACTACTACATCCACATCTTCTCCCCCTGAAGTGTCAGTGCCACACAGTGCGATTTACAAAAAGGGGGTGGTGATGAACAGAGTGTCTGAGTTAAACAGACCACTCTTACCCAGTCCAAAGATCAGGGCTTGATCCATCACCGTTATTTATCTCACTGCCCCATCCCAGCTCAGAACCTGGCTATATGCAAATCAGTCTGTCCCTGGCCCAGTGCATCATGGGAACAGGGCAGACTAAACTACCAAGCCAATTCTTCACCAGAAAGGAAACAAGCTACCGGGGACCGGTTTCTGGCATTTCAGCCTTCTTCGGCCCGGCTTGCTTGAATCCTGATGGAGCAGTGAGAAAGGGACTCATGTCTGAGTATACCCTGCCACACCTATAGTGGCCAAAAACGATTTACAAAAAGGGGGTGGTGATGAACAGAGTGTCTGAGTTAAACAGACCACTCTTACCCAGTCCAAAGATCAGGGCTTGATCCATCACCGTTATTTATCTCACTGCCCCATCCCAGCTCAGAACCTGGCTATATGCAAATCAGTCTGTCCCTGGCCCAGTGCATCATGGGAACAGGGCAGACTAAACTACCAAGCCAATTCTTCACCAGAAAGGAAACAAGCTACCGGGGACCGGTTTCTGGCATTTCAGCCTTCTTCGGCCCGGCTTGCTTGAATCCTGATGGAGCAGTGAGAAAGGGACTCATGTCTGAGTATACCCTGCCACACCTATAGTGGCCAAAAACGATTTACAAAAAGGGGGTGGTGATGAACAGAGTGTCTGAGTTAAACAGACCACTCTTACCCAGTCCAAAGATCAGGGCTTGATCCATCACCGTTATTTATCTCACTGCCCCATCCCAGCTCAGAACCTGGCTATATGCAAATCAGTCTGTCCCTGGCCCAGTGCATCATGGGAACAGGGCAGACTAAACTACCAAGCCAATTCTTCACCAGAAAGGAAACAAGCTACCGGGGACCGGTTTCTGGCATTTCAGCCTTCTTCGGCCCGGCTTGCTTGAATCCTGATGGAGCAGTGAGAAAGGGACTCATGTCTGAGTATACCCTGCCACACCTATAGTGGCCAAAAACGATTTACAAAAAGGGGGTGGTGATGAACAGAGTGTCTGAGTTAAACAGACCACTCTTACCCAGTCCAAATATCAGGGCTTGATCCATCACCGTTATTTATCTCACTGCCCCATCCCAGCTCAGAACCTGGCTATATGCAAATCAGTCTGTCCCTGGCCCAGTGCATCATGGGAACAGGGCAGACTAAACTACCAAGCCAATTCTTCACCAGAAAGGAAACAAGCTACCGGGGACCGGTTTCTGGCATTTCAGCCTTCTTCGGCCCGGCTTGCTTGAATCCTGATGGAGCAGTGAGAAAGGGACTCATGTCTGAGTATACCCTGCCACACCTATAGTGGCCAAAAACGATTTACAAAAAGGGGGTGGTGATGAACAGAGTGTCTGAGTTAAACAGACCACTCTTACCCAGTCCAAAGATCAGGGCTTGATCCATCACCGTTATTTATCTCACTGCCCCATCCCAGCTCAGAACCTGGCTATATGCAAATCAGTCTGTCCCTGGCCCAGTGCATCATGGGAACAGGGCAGACTAAACTACCAAGCCAATTCTTCACCAGAAAGGAAACAAGCTACCGGGGACCGGTTTCTGGCATTTCAGCCTTCTTCGGCCCGGCTTGCTTGAATCCTGATGGAGCAGTGAGAAAGGGACTCATGTCTGAGTATATCCTGCCACACCTATAGTGGCCAAAAACGATTTACAAAAAGGGGGTGGTGATGAACAGAGTGTCTGAGTTAAACAGACCACTCTTACCCAGTCCAAAGATCAGGGCTTGATCCATCACCGTTATTTATCTCACTGCCCCATCCCAGCTCAGAACCTGGCTATATGCAAATCAGTCTGTCCCTGGCCCAGTGCATCATGGGAACAGGGCAGACTAAACTACCAAGCCAATTCTTCACCAGAAAGGAAACAAGCTACCGGGGACCGGTTTCTGGCATTTCAGCCTTCTTCGGCCCGGCTTGCTTGAATCCTGATGGAGCAGTGAGAAAGGGACTCATGTCTGAGTATACCCTGCCACACCTATAGTGGCCAAAAACGATTTACAAAAAGGGGGTGGTGCCACACAGTGCTGCAGACATTCCACCTCCGGCGCCTGATGTGCCACTGCCACACAGTGATGCAGACAAAACACCACCACGTGCATGTGAGGCACCTGACACATCAGAGGACGAAGATGATGATGAATCTGGCTTTGTGGTAAGAATGAAGTGGTAGCGTTCATCTCCTCCGTATGGCCGGTGTCAGCTTGGTTCTTCCCTCTGCATCATGCCCTGGAATAACACCTCCCACTGTCCCCCTATACACTGAGCGACACTCACCTTGCACCTCAACATGGACTGCCATATTTGGTTTGGTTACCAATGACATAGCAATCACACTGCGGACTGTAGTCTTCCACTCCCTATGAACTTGTCAATCCTGAAAGGACTCTGGATGGCCCTCTACGGGCCATCAAAGTAAAGTGGGTTTTGCATGGCCCTGTACTGGTCCCGCTTCAACACTCCACTGAATGTGAATAAAACATTCCAATTCACACAGATCTGTCATGGCCATGATTAATCAAGAATGAATGTATGGATGAATGTAGGGACAATGATTCCACAAAAGGTACTCCCTGGGTAATGCTATCAATGAACATGTATGGCCATGACCTAGATAAGCATTGAGACACACATTGTCATTCAAATCAACACTCATTACAGTGTAATACAAGCGAAGGTGCGTAGACTTTGTTAGCATATGCGTGTCAGTATGGGCAAGATAAATGTCACAACATGTAGACCAATGCAGGAGTATGTCAGAATGAGGAACATTGCGAAGCACCGCTGTCCACTCCGGGGGAGTGCCTCACCTTTCACAGGTGTCTGTTAACCGACATTGTTGTCCGCTCATTTATTCAGAGTCCAGGCGAATGCGGCCTTGTCCACTGTTGTTGTGGGATATGTGACCAAATCTCCAAGATGCAACAAGGTGTCAGGACATGTGCAGAGTGTTCCAATATGTTGTGGCTGCAGGTATCTGTTTGCCAGATCCACCAATTCCTAAGCCTTCCGTCACTCCCAGTTCTGTCTTCATGCTTCAGCGCTTGGACGCCCCTTGGGGCAGCAATCGCGCTATATAAATAACAATACAATACAATACAATACGTAGTTACTCATACCTGAAAGCCATTGCAGATTCGTAGGCTAATATTTCCAGCATTAGGTTGTTGTCGACTTCATCAAACAGGACGGCGAGTCCATCCATTAGCAGGTACGGACAGATGTGCTGCGTCCACCCCCTTTCACCAATTTGCACTACAGCCCAATAGGGGAGAGGTTCAATGTGGTCACTGCACACGATGATTTGTGCAATCTCCCAGGTCCAGCTGCCAGCATGTATGCCAAGTATCAAGGCATCCCATAAACGAGTATCATGGTGGAACTCCTGGTCCTGGGCCAACATGGGGCGCACACACATGTCAAAATGCAGTTCCGCTACTGCCCTGTTGGATAGGCAGACATCCATGCACCACTCGAATATGCACGATCGACAATGCAGGTGACATTTGAAGGCAGAAGCTTAGCCTGTAACTGATCCGCATCACTGCCAATGGCAGTGTCCTCAGTAAATGCAGAATACGTGCATGGTACAGTTCACGTGACAGGTGTTGTGGTTGTGTCCGAGATGTTCTGTCATTGCTTCAGTGGCTCTGGCTGAAGCGGCACTGTTCTGACCTGTGCCAGTTCTATGGATGAAATGCCACAGCTTGGATGAATTAGTTGTTTTAGTGTACAACGGTTGTGCACCTGGGATGGTGTGGGAGTAAGTGTGAATACCATTCCATACAAGATAACTTTGAGCAAGGACTTCTGTCTGTGGGGTGTCAATACGTTGTTCTTTCATTGGGGTGAGCGTAGTGTGGGAGTTGTCATCAGCTGCTATGTTATATGTCAGGGGGTGCCGGGCCCATGCAATTCCGATGTCCGAGGTGCAGATGTGCTCCCGCCTGATAGTTCAAACAAAGGAGCTTTCATCCCTAATGTTAGTTTGTCATCTGCTTGCATTCAGGAAATGTAATGTGGCGTGTTGGAGGTGGGGTTTGGGATGTGTGCGACTTTGGGATTCATGTTTGACATGTCTTGCATATGGCATATGAGCGGCATCACTGTGTGTTACATTGCCTCACAGCTGCTCCTCCCTCCCCCCGAACCCATTAACTTATGTGTGCTGCGCGATTGCATCACCTGCACTCCTATGGCACAATATTGTCGTGCCTGTGTGCGCATCTCCACAAGCCTGACAGCGACACTGAGATGTTGGCCGTTGAAAGTGGTGCGACACGTGAGTGTAGGCCTATGGTAAGGGTAGGGCGGACACAGATGTAGAGTACATGCCAGGCTGAACTGGCGCTGCTAATGTGGCTAGGCATTTGGCTCATGCTGCGGCAATACAGATTCACACAACACTCTGCATGTATGATCCTGGACCGCGAGCGGTCTAGCGCTCTTTCGTTACTCCGTTCGTGCAAGCCCGCCCTCTGGGTGCATGCTGTATTGCAACATTGTTGCTTACTGGGGGGACGACTTAGCTACATGTCCAAGCTCTTACCCACTGCCTGAGGTGACATGGTTGCGTCCACTGTCCACAGCACAATGTAATGTGGTAGGACCCGGAGTCATCATTCATACATAATGACCACACGGACACACTTGGATGGGTAGTGGGCACGTGCGCCCGGCCCCTTTTTATTACCAGGATCACATAGCCGGTGACGCTTGTGCTGGATGGGTATGTGGTGCGTGTGAGCCAGCCCTCAGGGAGTGGTTAGTGCTGGCAACAACTTGAACAGTGATCACTATTAAAGTGGAAACAGAAAACACCAACATAACACAAACAACTGCGAAGCATCATGGAGGTAGCTGGAGTAAGTACAGAGGTCACCCAATATTCAATCAGAAGGGGCCATGACTTGTGGTGCACTGAGGCAGGGGACCAGAGCTGAGCGTGCTCATGTGAAGAAATTGTCAATGATTGTGTCCCTGCAGGATATTCCTGCTGCAGCTGCAGTGTGGTGTGTTAATCCTGCCTCATCTTCATAATCATCGTCCCAGGTCTTCCACACTGTCTGAGGTGACATTTTTGCATCCGCAGTACGTAACTGAATCATAAAGGGTCCATGGGCTGTGGTGCACAGAGTTAGTGGCACCTGTGGTGATCAGCGGTTGCGCAGCCTGCGATGATGCATCATTTGTGAAGGTCAGGAATGGATTGGGTGTGTATGAGCCCTGCTGACCGCAGTGTAGGCCGGAGGCAGAGTTCAGCAGGGGCCCACAGCCACGTGGCATTGAGTTGTGGTGCACAGAGTTAGTGCCACCTGAGGCGCTCAGGGGGTGCGCAGCCAGCAATTATGCATCGTCTGTGCAGGTCAGGAATGGATTGGATGTGTGTGAGCCTGGCTGACCGCAGTATAGGCCGGAGGCAGAGGTCAGCAGGGGCCCACAGCCACACGGCGTTGACTTGTGGTGCACAGAGTTAGTAGCACCTGATGCGCTCAGGGGGTGCGCAGCCAGCGATGATGCGTCATCTCCGGGCGGGCTGCAATGGGAGCAATGTCTTTTGCCTAATGAATTCTGCCTTAATAAGGCCATGTGGCATTGACTTGTGGTGCACTGACTTAGTGGCACCTGTGACGCTCAGCGTGTGCGCAGCCTGTGATGATGCGTGGTCCAGGCGGGCCGCACTTGTAGCAATGTCTCTTGCCTATTGGACTGCGTCATCTGCAATCGTGACTCGATCTGAATTGTGAGCCCTGTTGACCGCAGTGTAGGTTGAAGGCAGCAGTCAGCACAGACATAACTCTGTAGTGCTCTGCCGCTGGGTTTGCTGGGGGCCTGTGTCGAGGAAGCCGGCGGTCACGGCGGTGGCCTCATCACAGGGTGAGGGCCCCACCCTGGCAGATTCGTTGTCCATCCCGGAAGTGAACTACGCCCAGGGCCCCGGCCTATTTATTCATACTCCTACGCTGGACTGGCGTAGGCCGGACCAACCCACTCTGCTTACGCTTACAGGGGGGCACAACACAGCTACATGACCAAGGTCTTCCCCACTGCATGAGGTAACATGGTTGCGTCCACTGTCCACAACACTACAAACACCAGCAGTATATGTCCACATGGACAGGTCTGTGCTCTGCATACTGAGGTCTGTTCAGCACATCACTGGCACACTTGGCATTGTGTGCATTCTTATTCATGGGTGACTTGCCTCTTTCTCACATACTTGGTTCCCACCTCTCCCCACATTCAGCTCTTGTGTGGCTGAGGGGCCATGCCGTTTTCGGAACGTCCGCTGTCCTGTTCTGCGCTACTTCCGTAGTAGTCCAGTGGGGGGGTCCGGGGCTGGGGGCATGGGGGTGGTGGCGGTGGGTGTTGTGGCCCTATTGGGTCTCCGAGCTGCATGATCAGTGTCTCCATGACATGTGTCGGTCTTCAGATGTGGCTCTGGGCTGGGCTCCCTTTCAGACTGCAGAGGTAGTCATCCTGCTTCACACCAGTAAAAGGCAGGTGTTAAATACCTGTTGCTAACCCACTTTATCGCCTGTTTTTAGATCGTATTGCAGATCTGGCTGGTCGTTGAGAATGTCGCGAAGTGGTGTTTTCGTGGGTTTTCCACTGGAACGCCTACTCTTCATATCATTAGCGTTAGTTGTCGCTCGTATCCATGGTGATGTTTTTGCGGCAGCTATCGCTGAAACTGGCGATATCTGCAGTTTGCACCAGCTTGAGAATTGGACAATAATTCTTTTGCCACTTTTGCTGCGCTAAAGTGCTAATAACTCGACTATAAGTACTTGAGAATTTGCCCCTCTCTGTGGGGACTATAGGACATTCAGGATTTATAAAAGATGACCTTGACTTAAGTGTTGAACCTTAAACTTGGGGCCACTAGCACCTACACAACTGTTACCCTGTCGACCCTGTGATGCAGCGCAGCCTCACTGCCAGGTAGATAAACATATGTATTAACTGCTTACAAGCAGAACGGTGGTACCCGGGCCAGAAGGAAGCTCATAACGGCCAAATGTGAGGGTTAAAAACAACGGATAAATAGATGCCTCTTGGAGAAATGCATATTAGACCAGTAATGGGCTATAAAATTACCTACATTTTAGCCAACTGTCATGAAGGATCAACGGGGCATATTACCAAGCAATAGCGATAATTATCGCTATTGCTTGGTTAGCGGGAAAAATTTACCGCTGAGCTGCGGCGATTTTTACCGCAAATAAACCTTGGTATTACCAAGGTTTATCGCAAATGCGATAAAAATCGCCGCAATGCATGAATATCGCTGAAAAGTCCGCGATATTCATGCATTACCGAGCTAATGCTCTTAGCCATGTTATCCACCTCCCATTGGATAACATGGCTAAGAACTGCTCAGGGCAGGTGTTAGCTTTTGGAGATATTCGCGCTTAGCGCGAATATCTCCAAAAGTTGGTAATAGGAGATAGCGATGTTAGCGACTGTTTTCAGTCGCTAACATCTTGGCACGCCCACTTTGCATGTCATTAGTGATAAATATCACTGACATGCAAAGTGGGACCCAAGATGGTCGCTATCTCCTACTAGCTGTCGCTAACTGGTGGTAGCAACGGCTAGGTAATAGGGAGATAACTTTATCTCCGCTTTCTTGGCTTTCTTGGCTTTTAAAGCCAAAAAAGCGGCGATAAACCCCCTTGATAATATGCCCCAACATTACTTTGGGACTCTCAATGGCAGACCATCAAGCCATGGTTCACGATGGCAAAGGTGAAGAGATTTAAAGAAACAGCAAGGCAAGGGCGCATCTATTGGTGTGGCGGAGGGCAGTAGGAGTCCATTTTCGATATATTGTTGAATTTGAGGCTTTTGCAGGTTTGCAGATATTCAAAACTGCTATGTCCAAGGATGGTTTCTTAAGAATGGGAATTAAGGCACAACATTTCGAACAATTAGGGATAAAAGCCAAAAGTCAGTAATAGACAGATACAGTACGCAACAAAGAAGGCTAAGGCATCAGCTTGTTTCTTTGCACCAAATACACAGAAGCTATTACCTTTTGCATAGGTCAGGTGCAAAATCAATATGTTTTTCAGTATGAATCCCATTAAGTGAATTTAGTTAAGGTCAGAATTTAGTGCAGTGGTCTCACAGGTCACACAGTCAAGTAAAAGAAATAACTAAAATGCAGGGGAAGGCTGATTACCACAAGTAGGCTTATGGTGAGAATCAACTAAGAAAATAGGGCGAGTAGCACTTTAAAATCGGCGAGGTACGTAAATAATTAAAGGTTTAAATGCTTTGTAGGAAACAGTAAAACTTTAAAAAAAAAGCTAATAAGTGACCAAAAGTAAAATGCAGGAGGCAAGTGACGGATTGAAATGATTTGTAAATGAATCTGTTCCCTTTTATTTTGCTCCGAAAGCATCGTATTTTTTATTGAAATACATATTTTGCAGTGCATCAGGGGAGAAGCATGAGCAAACTTAGTAGCTTTCTAAAAATAGAATTAAAAAATCGCTCGCATAGCAACGGTTTCGCTCCATGTTCTATTCAGCCATTCATGCTTGTTTTAACAAATAGGCCTTTTAAATTATTAAAAAGTAGAAAATGCTCACTGTGAACACTTTAGCTATACGGCTACATAATGTGAGAACGTTGTAGCAAAATATTGCTAAAGAGAGACCAGTCAGAAAATGAAGATCCAATCACCTGCAAGCTGCCTCCATCACAGGAACTGGCAAAAGCCTCACTATTCATCAAAAGTGGTAGAATGCACACCAAATATAAAATGTGTAATGTTTGATGATGCTCAAAGGCTATTCTGTATGATAAAGCGTGCTATCCCGAAGCACACTCTTCCGCGCGTGTGAAGTAAGATTGAATGCAAGCTGGGGCCTCGTCAGGTCCCAATGCAGGATGCACAGCGAAAATATGGATTCACAAACGAATGAGTTCAAACAATTTCTCACATTTTGAATCAATTTTTTCATCCCTTTAACTTCAAAGTCCATTTTTTTTTAAAAAATGTGTTTTTATTAAGAACAGTAGCAGGGCAGGACATACAATACATATGACGGTTACGATTGTGGATTGTAGTCAACAGTGTCGTTACATACTTTAAGAAAGTAAAAAAAACATCAGACATGCTTGAACATTGGCACATAACTCGATGACCCGGAACCCCCCCCCCCCCTCCCCCCTAATCAGAGTCTCCTTCTCCATCAGTCAAAGGTGGATTGCACAGAAAACCCCTATACTCGTTCCAGGACCCCCAGATTTTGCCCCTCTTCCGGGGATACCCCCAGTTCAAGTACACCACTTTCTCCGCCAGCATCACTGAATCAAGATCCCTGCACCAATCATTAATCACAGGTACCTCCACAGATCCCCAGTATTTGGCTATGTTTCGTTTGGCGTACATTACCCCCAGTGTCACCCAATCCTGAGCTGGGTGGGTAAGGTCGTTTGGTTCCCATATGTTCAGCAGACAGCATATTGGTTCGGGCACCACCGATTCTTTTACTACCTGTGACACAGTTCTCATAACCCTGGCCCAATATGCCGCTATCCCAGGGCAATGCCATACGGTGTGAAAAAAATTTCCCTCCTCCCTGCAACCCCTCAGGCAGAGACGGTGTTCAGCCCTCCCCATGGTTTGTAGAGTAACCCTGCTGTAGTACACCCTGAGGAGTATCTTTAGCTAAACCAGGTGCAGCCTAGAGGGTATGGCCACCTCCTGTGAGGAAGACAGTGCCGTCTGCCAGTCCGCCTCATCGAATTCTCCTATTTCATTAGACCAACTGTGTTGTAATTTTAGCGTTGGATCCGGCAGGTTATTAATTAATTTACGATATGTAAAGGAGGTCGCCCTTTTGGGCATATGTTCAGTGAGTAGTCGGTCCTCTAAAGGTGTGGATTCGGGCACATCAGTGCCAGGTGAGAGGACAGACACCAAGGGATGACTAATCTGGAGGTGTCTGAATCTCTCGATGGGTGCTAGATCGTACTGGACTTGGAGCTGATCAGATGGTATCACTGCACCTTTCTTAAGTCACCCACCGTAGAAATACCTATCAGGTCCCATTCCTTGCAGCTCCTGATGTTACAAAGTTTACCCAGCTGTCGTGTGCACCACAGAGGTGTCATTTTGGTAATAATGTCCTTACATTTAAGGCATTCCTGGGCTTTGTACCAAATACCCACTGTGTGTGCCGTAGGGCCCAGGAGGGAAGAAGTGCTTCTTTTGTCATATAGCGCAGGGAGAACTCCTTCCTCCCCATCTCATATCTGTCCGCCTGGAATGCCGGTTCCATTTGGGGTGCGTGCAGCTAGTGGTTTATTATTTTTAAGTGGGCCGCCCAGTAATATAACTGGACATCCGGTAGAGCTATGCCTCCATCGTACCAACTCCTGATTAACTTGCCATGTGATATGCGCGCCGGTTTACTACCCCAGAGCAAGCCTGAGACCAATGTGCCTATACTTTTAAAATATTTCAAAGGGACCAGGAATAGGGTATTTTCCAAGCTATACAGCTGGGGAAGCGTCATCATTCTATAAGGAGCCGCCTTGCCCAATAGCGTCAGGGGCAGGTTATGCCAGTGCTGCACATAGGTCCGAAACCGCTCTAGGGGGGGTTCTAAGTCACCCATACTCCTAGGTATTTAAGGAATCTTCCGTAACCCGTAAGGGGCAGTTCCGCTGGAGTAGCGGGGGCGGACCTTTGAAAACGAACAGGACGGAATTAGACCAATTGATGGTATAACCAGATGCCCGCCCAAAGATTTCAAAAATATCCAGCAGCACAATGATGGACCGCCTGGGGGACGTCAAATATAAAAGCACATCCTCCGCATATAAAGAGATGCGGTCCTCCCAAGACGCCATCCAGTTTAACTCCCTAATCATGGGGTCCCATCTGATCCAGGCCGCCAGTGGCTACAATGCCAATGCAAAAAGCAAAGGAGACAGTGGACAGCCTTGGCGCGTCCCTCGACTCAGCGCGAAGTCCCTGGAAATGTGGCCATTGGCAACCACGTGTGCCAGAGGATGCGAATATACCAACTTCACCCATGCACAGAATTTGGGGCCAAAACCCAGATGTCTGAGGACCGCAAACAAATATGGCCATTCCACCATATCGAATGCCATGCGGGCATATAAAGCTAGGAGTACTGCGGGCTCTTGGATATATGGCATGCAAGCTATCACTGCATGCACCCTCCGCAGATTAAGTGCAGTGTTCCTGCTGGGCATAAACCCGGATTGGTCCGGGTGGATCAGATCACTGAGATGAGGCATCAATCGGACAGCAATCAGTTTAGCAAGGATCTTAGTCTCAGCGTTGAGTAGGGATATGGGGCGGTATGAGTAACATTCATCTAAGGGTTTGCCTGGTTTAGGTAGCACGACTACGGTAGCCATACGTTGGTCTCGCGGCAATTCCCCGGCTTCCAGGCTACTAAGATACATTGCCAGAAGATGAGGGGCTAATAGATCAGAAGCACGCTTATAGAGTTCAATGGGTATCCCATTTGGTCCCACTGCTTTTCCCGATTGCAGAGATTGGATGGCTGACAGAATCCCGTCTATAGTGAAGTCCGCCTCTAGAGACTCAGCCGCTTCCTCGTACAGAGTAGGCATTGGGATGTCTGTGATATATGTCTGCGCCTCCTCCGTCGTCTTGCTCGATTTGGTAGTGTAAACCTGCGCTAAATAATCAGCTAATGCATCTACTACATTTTCAGGAGTAGTAACGACTGTAACAGCCAGGGTACAAATCTGAGCTATTGCTCTCTGCGCTTTTTCCCTCCTATCCAACCATGCCAAAAGCTTACCCGCCTTGTCTCCCTCCTCATAGACCCTATGCGGCGTAGCCTGAAGGTGAAGTTTAACCTGTTCACTCTGGCATTCCCTAAGTGTGCTCTGTTTAAGACGCAGAGAGTATGCCGTCTCAGGAGATGGACTTCGCTCATGCAGCTTTTGGAGCACTTTCAGTTCAGCCTCAAGTGTTTCTAGCTCGCCTCGTGCCGCACACCTATGGCCAGTTATAACGGCAATTGCCTGCCCCCTTACCACAGTCTTGTATGCCTCCCATAGAACACCAGGGGACTGTACAGAGTTCTCGTTTTCTCGAAAGTAGTGTGTGGTAGCCTTAATATTTTCGTTGCAGATCTTGGGGACCTGCAGGTAGCCAGGTATGATGGGGAAAATTCTCTTTCTCACCTTTGTGTGCACTGTGTAGGTCAGGAGAACAGGTGAATGATCTGGTATGCCCCGGTAACGTATCTCAACCTCTGTCAAGTGTGATAGAAAATAATCAATATGAGAGAGGCTATTGTGCACCCCCGACTGGAACGTGTAATGTTGCTCTGTGGGGTGTCTATCTCCAGGCGTTAGTGAGACCCAGTGCTTCAATAAATCCCATCAAACCGGAGCTGCCAGCCCCCACTATTCTACTTGGGTAGCGGTCCTTGGCACCATCTACCACTGCATTAAAGTCGCCTCCCACAATTAATTCTCCCTCCGGAGGCCCAGTAAGAACGTGCTAAGTGCTGGAAGGGCCACAGAGTGCAGGGCAGGAGGGATATACACAGTCACAATATTAAACTTTTCCCCCTCCCATTGACAAGAGATAGCTGAAAACCTCACCTGGGTATCCGTCCATGTGCTGTGTACAATCAAAGGGAATTGCTTATGAATCAGAATGCCCACCCCTCTGGAGCCTGATGAGAATTCAGAGTGAACAACCATTTTGTACCCCCAACGATCCATGGCCTTGCATGCTGAGCCCATCAGATGCGTTTCTTGTAACAATGCTACCGCAGGTGCAGTACGCCTTAGGTATTGCAGCACCGGTCCCCGTTTGATTTTATCCCCCAGGCCATGTACGTTCCAGGTAAGCAGCGTTAAGGGAGACACTGGGGCCACTAAAGGGACTTCAGTACCACCGCCAGAGCCTGTCATCACTGTATTCGTCACCATAAGCAGAATATCTGACCACACCTCTCTCAATGCAACGCACCCCTACAATGCTATCATGCTTATTTTCTAGCAGTCTCTGCCCCAAACAAAAAACCTTTAAACTTTGGAAAAAACCCTGAAAACTTGCCCACCCCAACCACCCCCCACCCTGCTCCCCTGCTTGACGGTAGTAAAACAACCCGCCACCCCAACAAAGCAGAGTGCTTAGCACCCGTTCCCATTCTTCAACGATAAAGGGGGGGAGAGAAAAACGCTCCAGCCCCCACCAAGCCCATTATCCCAGCATTGTCCAATACCCAAGGCCCCAATCGGACTTCATTAGAGAAGGTTTAGAAGGAATCGTCTTGTATATGTTCACAGTCAGCATCTCGGCAAGACTACTCCACAAAGTTAAGCTGCAGAAGAAAAGTACCTTTGAGCGACCCAACAGCGCAACTATAATTTTATTTATTTATTTATTTATGGGATTTTTAATGCGCAACTAATACCCTAGGGTGTCTAGGCGCAATGAGATGCTCTAGGATACACAAAATTCAGGACAGGAACTTATTGATTAAATAGCCAAGTTTTCAGAGCCGTACGGAAGGCAATGAGTGTTGGTGCTGTTTTAATATACAAGGGGAGTGTGTTCCACAGTATGGGGGTCGCTACCAGGAAGCGTCTATCTCCCCATGTGGCCGTTCTTGTTCGGGGAACATGCAATAGGTGGCTTGCTGCTGATCTTAGATTCTTTCCAGGTATGTACACCTGAAAAGCTTCCTTTAAGAACTTTGGTCCAGTCTGATGAATGGCCTTGTAGGCGATGCAGAGAGCCTTGAATTTAATTCTGCTCTCCACTCTTAGCCAATGTAGATGGCGTATGGCTGCTGAAGTAGAGTGTCGCCAAGGAATATTAAGCAGAATCCGTGCTTCCACATTTTGCACGGACTGCAGTTTGTTCAGGATGTATTTGTGAGTGCCAAGGAAGAGGGCGTTTCCATAGTCCAGCTTCGAAAACACTAAGGTGGTGATCAGTGTTTTCCCTGCCGAAGCGGGTAGGTATGGCATGAGTTTTTTTATTTTCTTCAGCACGAAGAATGCAGCAGAGACCACCTTGTTGACATGATAACCAAAAGATAGCCTGTTATCAAAGATCACTCCCAAATTCCTAACCTTGACAGCTGGAATCGGGGGGGAGCCCATCTGACTGGGCCACCAAGTTGGGGACCATTCGGGGGAGATCTTGCCGAAAGTCATAACTTCGGTTTTCTCTGCATTAAGTTTCAGGCAGTTACTGTGCATCCATGATTGTACATCCAGTAAACCCTCCTGAAACTTAGCTGCTACCACTGGACCGTTCTTATGCACCGCCAGCACAAGCTGGGTGTCATCCGCGTAGGTAGTTAATCGCATCCCATGTGATTTAATAACCCTCGCCAAGTCTGCAACATAGATATTAAAAAGCGTGGGACTTAGCGAGGATCCTTGAGGGACTCCACAGGGCAGTTCAGAAGTGGGCGAGTAGTAGTTGCCCAGTTTGACTGCCTGTTTGCGATTAACAAGGAAGGAGGCTATAAGGTCTTTAGCCAGATGACTAATTCCAAGGGCTGCGACACGGTCGACCAAGATGACGTGGTCGACCGTGTCAAAAGCAGCTGACAGGTCCACCCTCTTTTGTAAAAGGTCCAATAAGATGAGCACTGCAGCACCTCCCGAATCCATGATCTCTCGAATTTCATCCGAGGCCTTTATCAATGCTGTCTCGGTTCCGTGTCCCTTCCGGAACCCGAACTGAGTGTCATCTAAGAGCTTATGTTGTTCAATAAACTCAGAGAGCTGTTTATTCATTATTGCCTCCACTATTTTGGCAGGAAATGGAAGGCAGGCAATTGGCCTGTAGTTGGAAGTGATGGTAGGGTCTAAAGATGGCTTCTTAATCAGAGGTTTAACAATAGCCTTCTTCCAGGTCTGTGGATAGACACCTGTCCTAAAGATGGAGTTGCATATGTTGGTCAGCGGCTGGGTAACCACATTGTGTAGTTGGTTCATTATGGTCGGAGGACATGGGTCCAACGGAGAGCCTGATTTAATTTTGCCAACAAGTGCGTTGACCTGTTCTTCGGTAGCTGACTGAAACTGAGTAAAGGAAGGGTGCTTCAGTACTGGTTGAATAGTTAAATCAGCGGTTCTTCCTACCGGCTCTTTAGAAAAAGTGGAGTAAATATCCATTACTTTAGTAGTAAAAAATGTGGCTAGGGCGGTACAGAATTCCTGTGAGTTCTCTATTGTGGAGCCAGCTGGAGGACTAGACAGAGAGTTCACCACCTGAAATAACATCCTAGCTGAGTTCTGGGCGTGCTCAATACGACCAGTGAAGAAAAGATTCTTTTGTGTGGTGATAGCTTTCTTATATATAGCCAGAGCACTTTTGTATTCTTGCTTAGCCAATGGACTATAGTGCTTTCTCCAGCGCCTTTCTAAATTTCTACAGAACTGACGCTGGAGTCGCAGCTCTTCTGTATACCACTGGGCAGATGGAGTGGTTCTATTGGGGCGATAAGTTTTTTCAGGAGCAACTTTGTTCGCTGCTTTTAAGATCCATTCCTGAAATTTAATGGACATAGTTTCAGTATCGTCTCCGCTTTCTGGAGCAGATGACAGCAAGAGATTTGAGAGATGTGGTATGTCTGCGTTTTTCCACATCCGCGCCCCCACTGGTGCCCTATCTTTGGTCTGAGGGGGTTTGAGTGGTAGCATCCGGATCCTAAAAATAATGGCTTGGTGGTCAGACCAGATCAAAGGTAGTGTTGCTACCAACTCAATGCCATGGTCATTCGTAAACAGGCCATCCAGCGTGTGTCCGGCTTCATGCGTGGGGCCCTTCACCAGCTGCTGCAGTCCTATTGCCTGCATATCAGTAATAAGTTGGAGTGTATCTTTGTTTTCCAAGTTTTCCAATGGAAAATTAAAATCCCCAAGAATTGTATAAGTCGGGGATTCTATTGCTGATTCCATAATTTCAATGAGTGCAGCTAGAAATTTGGTTCGAGCTCCAGGTGGCCTTTATCTCTTCATCGCCCACCGTCCAGAGATATCGGAATTGATCTTTTGAGACTAGGCAGATTTCGGTTCAGGCCCATTGGGACCAGGTCGGTCAGTCATCCCCAGCATATCTGAGCCCAGGGACGTGTCCCTACTCCTTCTCCACGTCGCCCTGCTGTTCCTTCCCTCCCGATTCACGATGACCATTGCGACCATGCCTAGACACCTTTTGCCATCCCTCCAGCCAATCCTGTGCCTCCTCAGGCGCGAGGAAGAACCATACCTTAACACCATCTTCCACCCTCAATTTGGCCGGAAATAACATGGAGTACTTTATCTCCCGCTCCCTTAAGGCCTTCTTCACATCTATGAACCCTCTGCTCTGCTTCGAGACTGCCTCAGTGTAGTCCGGAAATATGTTGATGACGGCATTATCAATGCGGATTGATGGAGCCTTCCGAGCCGCTTGTAAGATGGCGTCCCAAAAGTTAAAGATTTGCGCCAAAACAGGGCGCGTTGGGGCCCCTGGTTTCGGTCATCCACCCGGGACCTTATGTGCTCTCTCCACGGAGAAGAAGTTCGATAGCCCCCGTCGCAGGAGATGGGTCATCACCATTTCTTCCACAAAGAGGTCCAGGGCCGGTTCCCCCATTCCCTCCGGCACGCCAATTAAGCAAATGTTATTTCTTCTAGAGTGCCCTTCCTGATCCTCCAGGCGTGCCTTTAAGAACTTGTTATCCTCTTCTAGTTGATGTACCTACTTCTTGAGGATGGAAGTGTCTGAAGAAAGGGTTACCTATTTTGGCGGACATTTGGTTGAAATCTGCACGGATTAAGGCCATGTCAACCGCGAGGGTCCCAATTCTGGAATCAACCTTGTTCAGTGTAGCCATAATATCCTGCAGAGTGACCTCCTGTGTGGCTCCCCCTGACCTCCCAGCCGGTGAAGGGCCCTCTTTGTCCTGTGCCTCACCTTGTGATTTGGTGAAGGCAAATTTGTCCAGTTTTATCTGACTCGCCCCTTTCGTGTTCCTACCCGACATGGTAGCAGTTTATGGGTGGACCTCTTGTAGAGTAGGGTACAAACACTAGGCGCCCACCAGGAAAATCACTGTAGTTTTGAAGCCAGGAATCTCTGCGTGGGAGAGGGGCTGGAGCCTTCTAATGACCCTCCACAGATGACAGAGGGTTCCCAGGGTGGAAGATTCGCTGTGCAGTCCCCGCACTCACCCCAGCCAGTGCCCCCTAATCATACCAATGCGCGAAAGGAGGCCGCAGAGTAGATGAACAGTCCAGGCGGGGCAGAGTAGCCGTACAGTGCGCTGTGCACCGCCAGTTCACACCACAAATGCGCCAGAGGCCGCTTCTCCGGATTATCGCAAGTGCCCCACAATGTCTCCAGGTCAGGCCCGCAGGCTGTCACTCCCTCTCACTTTCTTGGGTCACTCAGTGCGCCAGTTACGCTGTCGGAAAGGGAAGGGGGCCCAGCACGTCGCGGCCAACCGCTCCTCCCGACTGTCCCAAAGACTCCGTAAAAGATTTCTAGATCCGGCCCATAGGCGGTCATTCACTGCGCCAAGAACGCTGTCAAGGAGAGAAGGAGGGTAAACCACATCGCTGCAGCCCAGGCCCCATCTTCAGAACGCCATTAACGTTGCGCCAGATAAGTCACCATGCCCTATGTGCCCTCACCACATCCACGTCTCCTGTAATGGCGGCCAGGGGGTTTCACAGTACCAGCCCCTGCCGCTAGATGACTCAGGAGCCCCACAGGCGTCGATCAGATCCCCTGGGTTTGCTGCCAGTCACACTCGATCTCCAGCGTCACCAGCCTCAAGTTGAGGGAGTGACCCGCGGACCACCGGCACTTCCGCCCACCTCGAGCCCGACATCCAGGCCTTCCTCACTGTGGGCCCCAGCTTGCACGCACCTGCAGGCCGCAGACTTCCGCCTTCCGCCGCAACCGCAGGAACGATGAAAAAGTACCCAAACCAGCCGTCGATGATGCCGCTCAACCTCCGCCAGCGTCCTAGGTGCCCTGGGTTTAGAAAATCGCCGGATTAGTAACAGGATAGATTGGGCTTTAGTTTGGGAGCAAGGAGCCTCTCTAGGCTGCGGCCATGTTCGTTGGCTGCAAGCCACGCCCCCTCCAAAGTCCATTTTTAATCCAAAAGTTTTCCAAAAGTTTTCATACTGAATAACTTAACAACTAGTTCAACAGATGCCTATCAAGGTTTCTCTCCAAAACGTATGGGGATTCACTGTTCCATTCAGGTTTATGCTATGCATCCTGCCGAGGCCCCAGCTTACAATCACACGCCTCACTATGCCACAAATCTGTACCTTTCTAACGCCACCTTCCATACATTATGAGCACAGATGTGAATGGTGCCTCTAGCAGAATGGCTAGAGAGAGCCCAAGAGGGACACCTAACTTACCACTGGTAAGACCAGTCACCCTGGCAGTTCTAGTTGCTACTGATTGGCTGCACCATTGCTTAGAGCGGGATTTAGCCATGAAGTGCATCAGCATTTTTCATCGCTGTCACCTCACAGAACCTCCCATGTTGGGAAGTTGCTGGGATGAAAAAGGTAAGTGACCATTTGCTGGTGAAACTGGTATACTAGTTTTGATTTGATCCTGGTAAAACGCTAATGTAGTGCGTACGCAGTGGCCTGCCTCTGTCTCTGTTAATGCAAGCCCCTGAACTTGCTCTTTGACCTATAGGAATGCACAAAGTATGGCTGGAATAAGACTATTGCCCATGCCCATGCCCTAAGTAAGTCACATAAAGTGGTGGTCGTAGTGTACAGAGATTTTGTGAATTATCAGTATGACCAGATCTTTTTTCTATGTCACAGAGAGTCTGGTATACTGACCCTAGTCCTGTAAAGTTTCACTGTTTTATGAACCCTCTATCCTTGTGCTGACATTTCATGTGCATGGTAACAGGAGCCTATGAGCAGTGAGAGATTGAGTACTGCAGGCAGTGGGTTCCAGTTTGGAGGACCCCTTGGCTTAGCATGGCACAATTTGGTGGGTCAATTCAGCTTTCCCAGACAGAGTATATTCCTGTGGTTGAAGGGTGAGACCGAGACACTTAAGTGAAGGAGGATGGAGATAGTGCAACCCTTAGAAATTCAATAAGATCATTGTATTTTAGTGGCTGCTGATTAATTCTTCCTAGACACTGCCATTGAGTAGATGGTATTGGTGAGGGATGAGATTGCAGTTTTTGTTGTTCAAAGTGAGAACGTTTCTAGGAAGGTCCTTCCCTTTTGCATGTTCCCTCTTATGCTTCTGGAAACCAGATGACAGCCAGATAAAAAAGATCTAACACTTCATTGTTCCCTTGTTTTGGATACTTCTGCTTGAGCCAATATCACTGCTACTTGCTTTAAGAGTCATCACATTGCACAAAGACTGCATCTGGGAAACAGCCAGAAAATGAAATAATGAGAAAAACAACCCTTATCAGTTCTGAACCTTAAACAGTGGAACCATATCTGTTTCCATCCCACTTTCTGCCAGCTCCAACTTCTTCACGATCAAGAATGAGACTGCTCCACTGAAAATTCAAAGGAGTGCTTTACATCAGAGTCACTCCCCCCTCCCACCTCACCAGCAGCTGCAAAAATGTTAAAAATAAAACGATAATAAACTCGGTTTATTATCATTTTGTTTCCCTCCTTCGGCCGAGTCTTGGGGGCAGGGGCAGGACCATGGGGGAAGGGAGCCATCCCGGAGGTAGAGTGGTGAGCACTGGGAGGGACTCAGTGCGCATGACGGTTTGGCCGGCTATCTCAGGCCGGTTAAAAAGTAAAGCGCAGTGAAGCTCTCTCCAACCACAGCTGCATTGAGGGGTTGGAGACAACAGTCACAGGCACCCAGTCTTGATGGGAGTGCAAATCGAGGGCACTAAGGTCAATCCTCACGCTGCTCTCATGGATGAGAGCAGCGTCAGGATTGGCTGCAGGAGATTCTGGGAGTCTGTGCTGGTGAGAAGCAGAGCGGTGTAGTGGCATGGCAATGTGGCAGGACGGGCAGGTAAGTCATTTATTCATTTTTTATTCGTTTTTTTGTTGTAGTAGCTATCCCCTTCCCCCCTCCATTCCTTCCTCGCCACTCAGGGCGGACATCAGCCGGTACTGGTGCTTTATGTCCAGCACTGCTCTGTGCATGACATTCAATTTTCCAGAGATAAGGGGGCATCACATGAAATCTGCACTTTCTTCTGGAGGATAGGAGGGTATTTCTAAAGTCTGGAAACCTGCCTGCCTGCTGAGAGAAGGAAGGAGTGGACCAGGTCCTGCAGGAGGAGAGATCGTCCAGAATGAGAAGCCTATGCGAGGTATAACCAGAGGAAAGAATGTCTTTCGCATTTCATGCCTTTCAAAAGCTGTGCGTGGTACTTCTCCCATTCAGGCTGCAGTACCTTACGCTCTTTCTAGACACAAAACCGCCACCTAGGAGAGATGTAAGATATACTCCCGGCAGATCTATGTGCATGTTCGGTATAGTATGGTAGATAGTAGAGGTAGTAGGTAGTAGAGGTGAGGTAGGAAAGGTTTGCAACCTTTGTGCCATGGTGACGTAACACTGACACCTGCATTTAAGTGGCCTGTCGAATGTCACCCTCTCTAGCTCCGATTCCCAAATCCCACTTGAGGTAACAGCCGATGGTTGTCAGAAAACCTGGCTTTAAAACAGGCGTTCTAATGATACTTTAAATATGTTTCACGCTAAAGCCTAACCAGTGGTCAAAGAAGGGGAAGTAAGTAGGGGAAGGTTGGGCAGAGAATCACAGGGCGGAAATAACCTGAGGATTGGGTCAGGGGGCGGAGTTAGTGATGTGGCAATAAAGAGCAAAACATCCCAAATGTTAGTATTTCTTTGGCATGTCACTGACCAGTGACAACATCTTATGTTATTTAATTCCTATCAAAACATTACTTGGAGGAAGGCTCCCTTGCTGAAATTCAGATTGGGTATTACATTTGACTTTCAGCAGTGCCATTTAAGGATGTGGGTGGGGCCCATAAAGTAAGTGGGTGGAGCCAGTGGAGGAAGTGGGTGGAGCCCGGGGGAAGTGGATGTGGCCTCAAAAAACATTTGAGCACCTGGACTTCATATTTTACAAATTAAGCACTGCATGAGCTTCAGGCTATGTGATGATGACTGCGTGACGTTGTGGCAAATGATGGCAAATGAACGTTGTATAATTACTATTGTAACTTGTTTGAGGGAATTTTAATTAATTGCATTATTGTGCTTTCATGTGAGCTACGGAGGATTGTGTGAGGTGAGTCCTGAAGTTTTTCGGACGCCCGTTAAAAAACAAATTTGCATCTGACACTTTGCTTACTGCCACACGAGTTACAAAATAATGGTACAGCCCGGCTGGCACAAACAAGTAATCAAAGGTTAAACACCGTGGCCACACAAAGAGATTGACGTTTATCTCAGACTTTCCTTGTTGTAAAAAAAATATCAGTTTCCTTGAAAAGAATGAATGCCTGGCAACATTTCTGTTTTAGTCTGTCCAGCTTTTAATTTTTCAGAGATTGGAGCTGCTAGCATCTTCCTTACATGGCCCCACCCAGTGCCACTAACAAGTGCTCTTTTTGTCTGCGTGTGTGTATCTATGTTGCATACCCCAGCCAAAAGGTAGCAGTCCGGGATGATTAATAAAACATTTATAAATATCGGAGCCTTAGTTCAACTCTAAAAATAATAAGTTCAAGGGTGACTGACGAAAAGCCTTGGAACAGTGTTCAACTACTGTAGCAATTGGCCTGTACCCTGTCGGGGGATGACAACTATAACATGTATGTCTACACTTTCACAATTGCTTTATAAACCGTTTTGCTTTGTCAAATTTTCTTTAAAATACATCATTTGCGCTCTTCCCACCCCCCCTCTCCAAAGTTTCTCAGAGGAGAATCTCCCCCACCCCCTTATGACGTTCACGCTCGCTGGCTGACTCGCAACGCATCACTCATCTGCAACTTTTACGCCCCACCACTTTCAAATGTCACCACCCGCCCAAAAGAAGACACAATGACACATTTCTACCATGTACTCTTTTGGTACAGTTTATATCCAACCATATGCAATCTGTGACGTATCCATACGTTGTAGAGGGCAGTGAAAGTGCTTACTAGCCTAGGTCTTGCTGCATGCGTCACTTCCTCCCCCCATATGAACGATGAGTTCAGGCCATACGTCCTGTGCTCCTTTCTACTCCAGAGAATCTCTCCTTTAAAACTCCGATCGACTGAACTAAGGAATTCTCAGGTCATGGGATACAAATACTATTGCATCCCATGCACTATATGATTAATAGTAATCCCCCAAGGCTTCAAAATCATGCTGCTGGAATGTACCTGAATCTATTCATGAGTGGAGCAGGTTAAATACTCAAAGAATCCTCAGTCTGCCTCCCAGTTTGAGAAACAGCATGTAAATACAAGGACTCGGTTTGTTACTTTGAAAGGATGAAAGGCTGAGCTGTCCTCGAGAAGACTGAAGCCTGTGTCAACCTGGCCACACAATTTCCTTTGCAAAATAAACAAAAATTCTATTTTACGGGAACTGAACTTCTAATCTGCAGATTACAGGCATATCGATGCGAGAGGTGGGTTAGAAAACAGTGCTTGTGCAGATCTGGAAATTCTGGCTAAATGTAATTGTCAGTGTTTTCTGTGTCCTACGCATTTCTCACTTCCTATTACCACTATTTGCACCCAGATCTGGAAACAGCAGCACGCTTGGGGTGTAGTGGTTTTGAAACTGTGAAGGGTGTTAACTTTCACGGCAGGCCGGGGCGGTTGTTGCCAAGAAGCACTCAGTCATGATGGTCTTGCCTGCTAGGAAACACTTTGAGGGTTGGGCACTTTTTGAGCAAACTGCCTTTCAGTGAGTGGGATCACAGCAGGGGCTGGGGGAGGTGTGGCTGCTCAGTGGGGTCAGTGGCTTTCTTGCCCTGAGCAAGCCCACATTCTGGTTTTAAACACCAAATAGCTATGCAATTAGCTTAACTACTCCTAAATTAAGGAAAATTCCAGATGTGACAAAGCTTGAGACTCTGCTACCCATATTCTGTACATTAGACAGTGGCCCCACTTCCAGCTATGATATCTGGACTGAAGTCTGTAAAGCTGCTGATTACACAGGCAACTGCAGTAAGTATTAGACCTCCAAGCTGCAATAGTCACGTTGGGAGCCTCTGCCCGTCAGGTTACATGTGGATTTCTGGGAAAGACAATTAACTTCGGAGCTATCCTATTGGCATTAAACCTGAAAATCACACATGTCTCTCCAACAAGTGCTTAACTCACTGTGCTGTTACCATTTTACCTTATGCTGTCAGTAGTGCAATAGCAGTGTGGTGTGCAGGTGGTGCAGTGTAAATAATTCTTCACACTGTCATTGTTAGTGTGTAGTGTGGAATGTAATAGTGGCACATTATGAGAACACTAACAATACATGTAAATCAATCAATAGCAAAGGGTAATCTAGAAATGCATCATGTTGCACTCGCAGGATCTTATAGTACTGTGAAGTTAGTCCAGAGGTTCATCAGGAGAACAATGCAAATACTTCAGTACTGGGGTACTTTTATGGTATAGTGATTTGTGAAGTGCACTATCACCCTGGAGGATAGAATGAGGCTCAGCAGGTGTGATTCTAGTTAGCCTAGGGACAAGTATTAGTGCTGGTGTAGGTCAGTCTACACAGGGATGTCATTGGAGTCCTGCCAATATCCCAGGACCTGGACATCACTGCAGAATGCAGGTTTAATACACAACGAGGCAAGCTGGATGCTGGAGGCTAAAAGCGACCTCAGACACATCCATTCTGCAGGACATGCTGTCTGTTCCGTAGGGCCTGGTGATCCTCAGGTGCATTCAGGGGACAGCACCTATGAACCAGGCAGAAAATGGGTCACAGAAACATGCACTGAAGTTTGCTTGGTGCAATGTGTTTATAAGTTGCCTTGTTATACATATCATGTTCATATTACATAACAATTTTTGTAGCTTATGCATGGTGTAAATTGATTTGCAGGAAACTGAAACAATACTTTATGGTATTGAATATACTTCTTCAGCGCAGGGGCCTGCAACTCTTCAGGGGGCCCCAATTCCACCCAAGGCTAATGAATATCTATGAGCTATGGGAGACTCAGGGGCCACCCATCAGTTCTGCAGGGGAGGCATCATTTGCGTTACACCACTAGAGTAGTCACACATAGGTGTCTTCCAGGTTTTGCAAGTCTTTCTTGAGCAGAATTAAAAATGGTTTCTTTCCACAGGTTTACAGCCACAGACTACACGCCGTCGCAAAAAATCTCCTTCTGCTATGTTCCTTACATTCTTGCATGAAAAATTACTGAATTACTATTTTAGTCCTTTATTTAATTTGAATGCACCTCTGAATCTGCTATGTTTGCCTCTTCAGCATAGAAACTACCCTAAATCTTATGCCTGTCAGTCTAAAACTTTTTTAGCCCCCTCTTATGATCATACCTAAGTCCCTAATGTATCACAAAGAACCTGTAACGCATGGAAGGGTTTCCTTTAGCATGTAAGACTAACCCCAATAACCAATGGACGGACCACTAACATTTGGCGCCAGGGTAGCATGCTGCTACTCTCTTTAAAGCGCTTCAACAACTCGTCAGGGGTAGTAAGCGCTCTATAATTGCAATTTCAATACAATTTTGATTCAATATATTGTGAAAGGTCTGTGAATGCCATTATACTGGTATATTCGTTCACGGTCCAAGCTAAATCATTTTAGCTTTGCAAGAACTCCATGGATGTCTTGGTGCATCTTTAGAGACGTTGCTCGCTGTGGTATGACTTAAATGTCAGACCAAAAATTCATGATAGAGGAGTGTTGAAAGACCCCTAACAATGTCTACTATCATTCAGGACAGGGCTTACTTTTCAGACCTCTTCGAATGCCTCAGTACTGGGTTAGCATGGTGCAGCTAAACACCTGTGTAACTCTCTGTAGTGGGATATCTGAGCCAGTGCCATTTTTGATAGAGGCGCTTAAATCAAATCCTCCCGATGTCTAAGTGGCGGGATAGGTGTTTCTCTTCACATAAAAGTAGGCGTGCAATTTAAGAGCTCTGAGAATGTCTGGATAACGGGATAGCAGTGTATGGTACTTGCCAAACTACAAAGACATTGTGAATCTACTCCATTGATTTAAGTTGTAAATTGATAGCTGGTTATTTAATCTATGAATGTATTATAACTAAGGCTTTCGCTTTTCCGTTTTTACTGATTTTTACAGATAAATACAGACAAAAAACAATGTGTTTCCTGTCTGTATTTATTTTTTAAAACAGAAAATATTGAAAATGGTGCTTCTTCTGAGAGACTGTCCGTACTATCATTCATGAATTCCAAGTTACAGCTAAGCAGAAAGACAGAACGGAGAATTAAATAACAGGAAGACATTTCCTTAAATACAGGCATATGTTTGCATATGTTTGTAGTAGAACTGTTAATATGTACCTGTAAGTGTAGTCTTTTGTTACATGTGACTGCTTAATTTGCTAAAACGTGACCGGCATCCGTGTATGATTGCACGTCCAAAGTTAAATAAATGTGGAAATATACTATTTTACAGATCTATTTATTCTCAGAACACAAAATAAATATGGATAAATAACAATAAGATGCCCAAAAAATAAATATGGATAAATACAGACGGAATGTTAAAAACTATAACTACATAATTATAACTTGCTTGTTTTAAATTCCAACACACTCGCTGTTTAAAAGTGCAGAATAAAAATAGATATAATTTATAATGTGGACTGAGTCTTCCATTGCAAACACGGTCCATCCGCATCATTTAAAGAATGGTGGATCTAGATTTTTCTGTCCAAAAATAAAGGAGGGGACCCCTCTGACGTTACTTTGAGGTCAGGGAAAAGAGGGGAGAAAAAGTAAAGAGTACTAAAGAAGTTCCCTCAAGACCTATATACTTTTAATTACCAACATGATTTGTATATTTCACTTTGTTCACACACAACAATAACCTCAAAACTAATGTATCACATTTCTTTGGTATTTTATTTCATAATTTTTTGTTTTTCATTTTCATTTCTTATAAAATATTTGTATCTTTTTAAACCATCGGATGTTAAAATTGGTTCCACGCAAGGTCGACGCGCGTTTCGGTGGGTTGTCCGCCACCTTCCTCAGGACCTATGCAGATACAAACATTCCTTACACAACAAAAGCCAGGGGATCTGAAATCAAAAAATAAATATTGTTGTGCATATATACAAAACATAATTTTAAACAAATACTACACATGTTTATACTTGAGCCGGCCAATAGCCACACAACTGTGAAAAGGTCTCCACCCCAGATTTAGCTAGTGAACAAACTGATTCATTTAATAATATCAGTAGTTTAGACATTCCGCATTCCGCATTCAGAAGCAAAAGCCATCACCAGATAGGTCGGAAACCAAACGCGCGTTGACCTTGCGTGGAACTAATTTTAACATCCGATGGTTTAATGTTAGGCAGAAAAATTCTGTCTGCCACATGAAATCAAGATTTGTCCAGATACTGCATTTGTATGGAGTGTGTGGATGGTTATAATTTAGAATGAATGATAGTGTATGTGTGGAATTGTGTTAATATTGTTGTGTTTTTATAGCCAAGGCGCTATTTACCATAAAAGTGTTATTGTATTTGTTGGAATATGTATTTTGCACAAAACTATATAAATAAAAAAGATAAAAATATTTTATAAGAAATTAAAATGAAAAACAAAGAATGATGAAATAAAATACCAAAGAAATGTGATACATTCGTTTTTGTTTTTGTTTTTTTTAAAAATCTTTATTGTCATTAAGGCAAAAGTTGCATGTACAAGGTTACATTTGAATTTTAATCTCTGAACCATATATCCATGTATCTTAAGATCCTAGTATCCACTGTTTAACCGTACATATTGCAAACTTGTTCCAAACAATAATGCGTAGTTTCGTAACCATGTATCCATAAAGCAATTCTTAAAGCACATTCTAAAGGCCTTCCGTTGTGCACTGTATATTATATTAACCATCATAACATGAATTCTTAAAACTAAAAAGAGTCATCACAATTAGGTAGTCATTCCACGTTCACACCAACCCAGCAGCCACCCCTCATGCTCCGTGTTATGCCGCTCAGTAACCCTGTATTTGAACGACTCACTATCCGCTCCAGCAACCTTAGCAAACCATCACCTAGCTATCTTCTCATCCTCCCCTTCAGAGTCTAAGTCTTCTTCTTCCGGTAAGGGTTCACAAATTTCTCCTCTGTAAATATTCCACGCTGACCATACCTTGTTCCATTTTTGGGGGCAAGCCCTGAGCACATACACCGCTCTTTCTGTAACCATCAGCATGTCCATATTTTTACTCCACCTATTCGCTGTAGGCAGTTCTGGTGCTCCCCATTTTTGCGCAATGTCTCGTTTAGCCATGGTCATGGCCAGGGTAGCCCATATTAGTCCATATCTATCCAGATCATTGGGGTCCCAAATGTTCAATAAGCATTTGTGAGGTTCAGGTAAAACGGAGATCTTAAGCGTTTGTGAGACAGTGCGCATAACCTGCTTCCAGAATTCCTGTATCTGCGGGCACTCCCAGATTGTATGAAACAGTGTCCCTTCCTCCCCGCATCCTCGAAGGCAAAAGGGATGTGGTGCCCTGTGTATTTTGTGAAGCAACGTCCTAGTGTAGTAGATGCGATGTAAGATTTTAAGTTGCACTAATCTGAATTTTGCTGAAATGCCTACTTCTTTCGGGGAGGCTAGTGCTTCGTTCCATTCTGACTCGGTAACCTCACCTATTTCTCCCACCCATTTTTCCCGTAGTTTCATTGTAGGGTCCCCTAGGTTGTTGATCAGTTTTTTATATGTGAGGGAAGTTGCGCTTTGTTGCATAAAGTCTGTTAGCAGCCTATCCTCCAGTGGTGAGGACTCTGGTATATCAGTGCCTGCTGGGATCGCCTGGAGCAGCGCGTGTCTTATTTGCACGTATCTAAATGTCTCGGTTGGGCTCAGGCCATATTGCTGTTGGAGCTGCGGAAACGCGATCACCGTGCCCTTGTCCCATAGGTCCCCAACTGTGGAGATTCCTATGCAGTCCCACTGCGTAAATCCCTTACAAGTTCTTAGGTTCCCCAATGATTTTGTGTCCCATAGCGGTGTGAGTTTGGTGATTTTTCCTTTCCAACCTAACCGTGTTTGTGCTATGTGCCACAGGGCCGCTGTGTGTTGCGTTGGTCTCAACAGTCTCTTGACGTGTGATTTATTATATAATACTGAGAGCATGCAGTCCGTCCCCAGCTGCGACAAGTCCGCTCTATATGCTGGGTCATTTCTCGGAGTATGTATCCATTGGTTTATTATTTTAAGATGGGCTGCCCAGTAGTATAGCTGTATGTTAGGTAGTGCTACACCTCCCTCATACCAACTTTTTATCAACTTATCATATGCTATACGAGCCGGGCCATTATTCCAGAGTAGGTTTGAGACCAGTGCTGCGACTTGTTTGAAATATCTCGGTGCGACAAGATATGGGGTGTTTTCTAGCACATAAAGGAATCTGGGAAGTGCCATCATTTTATAAAGAGCCGCACGCCCGAGGAGGGTCAGTGGCAAGGTCGCCCAGTGTTTAATGTCTGCACGAAGGCGTTCCATAGGCGGCTTCAAGTTTTTGTCAAAGAAGTCTGTGGCACTATTCGTAATGATAATGCCCAAATATTTAAAGCAGTCTGGCGCCAATGCCAGGGGGCAATCCTCCTGCAACACCGGTTCTGGACCCCTTAGTATGTAAATCACCGATTTGGACCAGTTCAGGGTATAGCCTGATGACTTCCCATGTGTGTTACAGAGATTCAGTAATGCTGGGATCCCGTTTTCAGGCTCAACCATATAAATCAGCATATCATCTGCGTATAGGGAGTTCTATCTTCCCACCCATCCTCCCATTTGATTCCTTTGAGCAATGGTGTTGTTCTAATTAGGATTGCCAAGGGTTCTAGCACCAGGGCAAAAAGTAAGGGTGGCAAAGGGCATCCCTGCCTAGTCCCCCTTCCCAGCGGGAACGTCTGTGAGACGTGACGATTAGCTACTACCTGTGCCACCGGTTTCGTATAGAGTAGTTGTATCCAAGCTATGTACTTCGGTCCAAAACCCATATGTGTTAATACCGCAAATAGATATTCCCATTCCACTAGTTGAAAAGCCATTTTGGCATCAAGGGAGAGAATCACTGCTTTTTCGGAGAGAAGGTGTGCTCGTGCCAGTACCCCATGAACCCGCCTGGGATTCAGTGCTGTACTTCTGTGAGGCATAAAGCCTGACTGATCAGGGTGGATCAGTGTTTGCAGGTGTTGTACCAGACGGTTGGCCAGTAGTTTTGCCAGAACTTTGGCCTCCACGTTAAGCAGGGAAATGGGGCGGTATGAGGAGCATTCAGACGGAGGTTTGCCCGGCTTCGGTATGGCTACAATCGTGGCTGTGCGCTGGTCCAGCGGTAGTTCTGCTTTTCCAGGCTTTCCATGTACATTTCCATTAGCGGTTTACTGAGTGTGTCGGCCATCCATTTGTACCATTCTATGGGTATTCCATTGGGTCCCAACGCTTTTCCTGATTGCAGTGCCTGAATCGCCAATTAAATTTCTTCTTCTGTCGGGTCGACCTCTAGCTCTTGCATTGCCTCCTGTGTGAGCCTGGGAGTGTCAATGTTTTTAAGCGAGATTGACACCGCTTGGGCAGTGACGTCCTGCTCTGGGGTATATATCTCTTGGAAGTGGCATGCCAATGTGCACACTATTTCTTCCGGATGCGTCTGCAGCTGTCTGTCATGTGTGTGTAGCCTCTGTATACCTCTATTACTTCCCCCTCTCTTATCTAACCATGCCAGCATTTTCCCAGCTTTGTCGCCTACATCGTATATTCTATGTGCTGTGCTTGTGATATAGCCTTTGACTTTCGTTTTAAGGTGGGCCTGGTATTGCTGCTGCCGTAATTGTAATAGGTGCACTGTTTCCGGTGTGGGATCCGCCATGTGGGTAGTGTTCGCGTTGTGGAGTGTCAGCTCGAGCTCTGTGAGGTCTCGCCGGGGCTCTCTTTTGTGCCCTGTTATTGCTGCTATTGCTTCACCCCGCAGGACCGTTTTGTATGCTTCCCACAAGACCGAGGGAGAGGACACTGTTCCTGCATTTTCTTCAAAATAGTGTGTAGTCGCTAATTTAAGTTTCTTCCTGATCTTAGGGATTTTTAAGTAGTTCGGGTATATTGGATAAATTCTAGCGCATTTCTTTTCTTTGGTGGTGAGTGATAGAAATATTGGGGAGTGATCAGATACGCCTCTGGGCAGGATGTCTATTTTGTCTATTTTCCCCAGTCCAACCCCTAGGAACAAGAAATAGTCTATACGTGACAGGCTATTATGTGCAGCGGAATAGTATGTGTACTGTGCCGCTGCGGGGTGTAACTGTCGCCATACGTCCGTAATGCCCATTGCCTCCAGAAATCCAGGGAGGGTTGCAGTACCCCGAGGGCGTTCTCTAATGGGAAATGTGTCTATCGTTGGGTCTACTATTGCATTTAGATCCCCTCCTATGATCGTGTCGCCCTCCGGGAGGTCTAGAAGGAATTTACCCAGGGCAGGCAAAGCAACAGAGTGGAGCGCCGGGGGGATGTATACGGAAACCACGTTGAGGGGCTTCCCTTCCCATTGGCCATGTAGTGCTGTGAAACGACCCTGATCATCCGTCTTGCGGTGTTCTACCATAAAGGGCGATGTCTTTTTCATGAGTATCCCCGCCCCTCGGGAGCCTGTCGTGAATTCGGCATGTACTGCCATCACATACCCGCGTCTATCAAGCGCCTTACATGTTGTCCCCGTGAGGTGCGTTTCTTGGAGTAACACTAGGTCGGGGCCCTGGCGTTTAATTGTCTGCAGAACCAATCCCCTCTTTATTTTATCATCCAATCCTCTGACGTTCCAAGTAAGCAAGCGCAGGGGGGGTACTTCAATTGCTATAGGGGCGCCCTCAGTGGGTGCATCGTGTAACTGTTGGGCCATTGGATTGTTTGGGTAGTGTTCTGGTTGCCATGTTACTGGCCTCTGTGTATATGTAGCGTTCTGTGTTGATGCGGAGGAATAGCTCGTTACTCGGTGCGTTCGTGTACCATGTGGCGTGAGTGATGACTATGAACATTAACATTAACTTTAAAACTCCCCCTCCGTCCCCCCTCCCTGCTCCCCTGCTCCACGGACTGACCCCCGCTCGCTTCCCCAACTTTGCAGAGTGCTTTGACCCATCCCCAACTATCTTACTTGCTCGTGGGGTCGGTGAGTCCCCTACAGGCACCGGCTCTGCCCACCCTACTCCCCTTCACCAGGTCCAAGTTCCAGTGTATCGCATTCGGTCTGTCCCATAGTCTTTCTGTCTTCAGACAGGGGCCGGTTGCCCAGAGTCAGGCGGATTCTGATCAACGTAGGATTCTGCTCCCGATATTCCACCTTGACGTGCCAAATTTTCGGTCTGTTTATCCGTGTGTTTGCCATTATGATGGTTTAGCCGACCCCTGTGTGTACGGCGAGGTTGTCCTACTTGTCTCCAGCCGTCAAGCCAGTCTTGCGCTACTTCCAGCTTGTCAAAGAACCACGTCTTCCCATCGGGTACTATCCACAATTTGGCAGGGAACAGCATTGAGTATGACAGTTCCTTTCCTCTCAGTGCTCTTTTCACCTCATTAAATGATTCCCGGCGTCTGGCCACTTCCGCTGTGTAGTCCGGGAAAAAGGCTAATGTTGAGTTTTGGAGCTTAACGGGTGGCGACACTCTCGCTGCCTGTAAGATTGCATCCCTGTCTCTAAAGTTGAACAGTCTGGCCAACACAGGCCGCGGTGCTGCACCTGGCTTAGGTGTTCCTCCAGGCACTCTATGTGCCCTTTCTACTGAGAAGAAGTGCGATAGCCCTTTAGGTTGCAATTTAGTTTTGATGAGATCTTCGACGTAGAGGTCCATTGCTCCTTTCCCTTCTGTCTCCAGAAGACCAAGAATGCGTATATTATTTCTTCGGGAACGCCCTTCCTGGTCGTCCAGCTTGTCTTGCAGTAGCCTGGTGACTTTCTCCATACGTTCCATAGCTATTTGTAGTTCTGAAGTGCCCTCTACGAGAGATTTCGTAACCACCTCTACCTGTGACAACCTTTCGGATATTTTTTGAAAATCTGCTCGCAGTAGAGTAACTTCGGAGGAAATGGAGCCCACTGTCGTTTGCACTTCAGATAGGGTCTTCATAATGTCCTCTAGCGTCACTTTCTTGGCCCCGTCCGTGTCTTGACTAGAGCCCGTGGAATTGCGCCCATTTAATTGTGATTGTCCGTGCTGGCTATAGGCAAATTTATCCAGTCTGGCCTGTGTTGACCCACTCCTGGGTCCCTTGCCCGCCATGGCCCGAAGCCTGTAGATACTGGTCCCTGTTCCGGCCAGCACTGTCGTCACTGCACTGCGAGTATCTTCACGTCCACTTTGTGGGCCAGAGAGCAGCGGCCCAGCGTGGTCCGAGCGCCCCTGTGTGTCTTGTATCGTTTCCCCCTCTGGTCACCTTGGCTTTTGTCGGCAGCGGTATCTAGCACACAGTGTCCGTTTTATGCTCCAAGGAGTTACCCGCTGCTTATCCGTCAATTTATCTCTTTCCCTTCACTGATCGTGCAGGACGTCTGTTATGTGCACAATGTGAACCTTATCCGGCCGTTATTCCGCTTGTCTGGCAGGGGTGTTTGTGGCCTGTATTGCCGCTCCTTGCTTGTGCTTACTGCGTAGTGGTGGGGCAGGTCGCCGATTAGGCGCTGGGCGGTGACAATCCCAATATTCCCCCCTGCCGTGTTGCCCGCACCTGTTTATTGCTGGTCCTGTAGGCTTTTGAGGGTATGCCGTGTATGTAACTGCCGGCTTAGTAAGTCTTTCACTCGTGCTTTGTTTAATGGCCCGGCTAGAGTCCGACTGGAGTCTTTCCCATCCGGGGCACCCTTTGCCGTTCCTCTTCTGGGCCTGGGCTGCTTTTTATTTCTGGGGCTGTATCGACAGTTGCCTGTCCCTCGGGTGCTCTTCTAATGCCGCCTGCGTTCTCTGCGGGACCCCCGGGGCACCCGTAGGCACCGCCGAAGGGCAACTCTGTGTACTGCCGCTCGCGCCGCTGCCGATGGTGTCTCAGGGTCTTCTCCTCTCCTGGTCTGCAAGCACTCCTCCCGCCTCATTTTGAAAAAACGGTTCAGCACACCATATAATGTACAGTGACAATATCAATGAGGTCAAAAAATGTCAATAAGCCATGACGTATTCTCTTCTTTCTTTATTTCAAATCTTCACAAAGTAGCCAACGCGTTTCGTCCGAAGGACTTCTTCAGGGCGAAATATTAAGATGCTGTATTAGTATTCTGGACTTTAACCGTTTAAAAGGATTTTTTTCAGTACTGTGATGGCGCCAGTTTCCAGGAACTAAGATGGCAAATATCCTTGGGTTATGTAATAACTTGATCAGGTTTTATGAAATGAATGTTTTCCAGCACACGGGAAGGATGTCAGATACGCATCCGCGAAGGTGATGTCAGTATGCACCTTCGCCGAATTTGGGTCTCATGCGGTCTCCTCGGGCGTCGTCTCGTTTCCGAGACGACGCCCGAGGAGACCGCATGAGACCCAAATTCGGCGAAGGTGCATACTGACATCACCTTCGCGGATGCGTATCTGACATCCTTCCCGTGTGCTGGAAAACATTCATTTCATAAAACCTGATCAAGTTATTACATAACCCAAGGATATTTGCCATCTTAGTTCCTGGAAACTGGCGCCATCACAGTACTGAAAAAAATCCTTTTAAACGGTTAAAGTCCAGAATACTAATACAGCATCTTAATATTTCGCCCTGAAGAAGTCCTTCGGACGAAACGCGTTGGCTACTTTGTGAAGATTTGAAATAAAGAAAGAAGAGAATACGTCATGGCTTATTGACATTTTTGACCTCATTGATATTGTCACTGTACATTATATGGTGTGCTGAACCGTTTTTTCAAATTGTACACAGTGCCTTTGGCACTGACTCTGGAGGCCTAGGGGTATATGGCCTCAGGTTCTTGGCACCCACAGATATAACTAGACCATAATTCATTAGACCGAGTGCAGTCAAGTGTCTAAGCTTGTACCCCTGCTCTAGTATCACAAACTCCTCCCGCCTCACTCGCGCCGGTCAGATCTCACCTTTGCTGGGATGCCCTATGCGCATGAGGCCGTGGCCGAGCCGCCGCCGTCAGCCCAGTTGTACTTTCGATCGTTGCGGCAGTCTTACTCCCTCAGCGATATCCCCAGGGCCCGGCAGGTATCTCCGTTGGTCTCTGTCTCAGCGGCGCTTCGGAAGCCCTCACTGCAGCTTTTGGTGCAGGAGTGTCCTCCGCTTCGGCCCGGTCAGGGGAGGTCTCCCCGAGTTCACGCCGGCCAGACTTCACTTCCGCCGGGGTTGGGCCTTCACTCGAGGCCGGTGCTTCACTCCAGCCGCAGGCCCGATTTCGTCAGTGACCGATGAGGCAGTTTTCAGCCCCCGATTTTCTTCTGGGTTGGATCGGATGGTGCCACTCTGCTACCGGACCTGGTTTCCGCTCCTTCGGGTGAGTGATGTGACGGATGAGAGTGTCGGATTTAAAAAAAGGCCGTAATGCCTTAGGGAGCTCTCACTTCACGCTGCCGCCATGCTTGGCTGCTAGCCACGCCCCCGTGATACATTAGTTTTGAGGTTATTGTTGTGTGTGAACAAAGTGAAATATACAAATCATGTTGGTAATTAAAAGTATATAGGTCTTGAGGGAACTTCTTTAGTACTCTAGATTTTTCTGTCAACTGAGTCCTCTTTGTGACTTTCGATGTAAAACTTTCTCGATGGCCCAATGGAATATGGGCCATCTGAGGAAGAACATTACACCACCTGCCTGTTTGAGAGCAGATGGTGCAATGTTTTTTTCCTGTCTGTCAGTGCTAGAAACACATCTGACGGTGAGGGACAAGAAAAAAAGAATCACTACGAAACCTGGAAGAAAACACCCATGGTGTGGGAGTCATTAGTCTTTTGTTTTTCTGAAACAAATTTCTGCTTTAGGAGCTTGTTTTAGAAAAACATAAAAATGAAAAAGTTTGGTGCCATGACAGCTGTTACCTTCAATGTACAGCGAGGACCCCTGGGCCGATGGTCAGGTCTAAATTTGACAACAGCAGACCGTCAGGATGTCGCAAGTAATTTCCTCCACCATCCTTATGGACATGATACCATTTGTCAAACTCACAATCAGCCCCTTTAATATGGACAATTTTGCATAACAAGGTTCTTTTCCACCAAGGGGTACTGAGTGACAGCATATAGTCAATGGGAGACAAGACAGATACTGGTTAATAGGCAAAGAAGAAAGATGGCAGAACATTTGGGAATAAAAACAAGTACCTATATCTTACAAGAATGAAGGTCCAAGGGTCTAAGGGTGGGGTGCCCAGAGGTGCCGGGTGGATAGCATCTGGTCAGTTCAAGATGTAGTAGAAATAGAATAGAAACAAGGTCGCTGAGGTGAGTGCAATGCAAGAATTAGGAGAGGAATTTGCCCATTAGGAAGGATTTGGCTTCCCTTTTAAAACATGCCAGAGACAGAATTCTTCTAATGGCAGCCGGGAATGAGTTCCATATTCTTGGTGCGGCCCCAGAGAACGCACAATTGTACGTTTTTTCCTTTCAAAAGCATGGAGGCTGGAGCAAGAGGTCTCTGGAGTACCGGGAGTTTCTGGCTCCTCCGGATACCACAAGTTTCTTGGCGAAAAATGCAGGGTATTTAGTGTATAGAGCCTTGTGAGTGATACATGCCAGTTTAAGTTGGATACTGGCCTCAAGAGAAAGCCAGTTCGGAGCTTTCAGATGTGGTGAGATGTGGTTGAATTTTTTAGAGCCTGTTAGGAGTCTTGTGGCAGCGTTGAGGAAGGCTTTTAAGGGGGCCAGGGAGATCTTGGGTAGGCCAGAAAGGGTAGAGCATCCATATTCGAGTCTGGAGATAACTAGTGCCTGGACTGCCATTTTTAGGTCGGGAGTGTCAAGGAAAGGTTTAGTTTTCTTAGATAGCTCAGGTAAAACCTGGCAGTTTTGGCCATTGATTTGATGTGGTCATGCATATTCAAGCTGCTGTCCAGGGTTATTCCAAGGGATTCTTTTTATTTTTATCATTTTAGAGTTTTATATAGCGCGAACTAGACCCGAGATATTGGGTATCAGACAGCACCAGTTTCGTTACAGATGGACACATTCACCTTTTTTAGGCATGGGGAGATTAAGTGATTTGCCTAGCATCACAGGATGTTGAGCGCCGTTGCCGAGACTCAAATCCAGTTCCCCAGCTTCGAGGTCGACCGCTCTAGCCATAAGGCTACATCCTCATCCCGAGTCCACCATGGTCAGTGGGCACTTTAGGGATGTGATCGACTTAGTCCATTCCCATATGTCAGGGTTGGTTTTGGGTGGGGAGATTAGAAGGAATTCAGTTTTTTGTGTGTTTTGTTTGAGCTGGTTAGAGGTGAGCCATTGGACAGTCAACTTCAAGGCCTCATTTCGGGAAAAAATCTCCTCCACAGAAGAGATTTTGATGTAGATCTGGGTGTCATCGGCATACATGTGGTAGGAGATATTGGCGGTGCTAGTACTTCTGCTAGAGGTTCGAGGTAAAGATTGAAGAGAGTAGGGGACAGGGTTGATCCTTGGTGGGACTCCGACCGTAATCGGAGAGGGAGTGGAAAGGTTACTGTTGATTAAGAATCCCTGGGAGCGGTTCTGGAGGAAGGACCTAAACCATTCGAGCACGGAGCCATCTAGTCCCATCCTGAGTTTGAGGCGTTTTTAGTGGTTGACCCTATCAAAAGCCAAGGATAGATGTAAAAGGATTAGGAGACAGGTCTTGCCTTTGTCAAGGGCTTAGAGGGCATCATCCACTATATGGATAAAGGTGGTTTCAGTGCTGTGCCCAGGCCTGAACCCAAATTGGAAATCGTCTAGTAGGTTGAAGTTGGTGATGTATTGGCTCAGTTGAAGTTGCATGCATTTCTCCAGTACTTTAGCTAGAAGTGGAATATTGGATTTAGATCTAAAATTGTCTAGAGAGGCATAATTCAGCGTAGGTTTTATAAAGATGGGGATTACTTGACTGGCTTTTAGAGTCAGGTATCAACCCTGAAGAAGGGATGCGATGATTATTGCAGTGGAAATAGGAATGATAGATTGGAGACAAAGGCCAAGCCGTTGGAGGGGAGTGGGTCATTAAAGTGGTTGATTGGGTATAAGGAGGATAGAATTCCTGAGATGGAATGGTCTTCTTATACTTTGAAGTTGGACCAGTGCGCTTTGCTTTTGGGTGATGTCTAGGGGGCAGCGCTGAGAGATGAGGCAGGTCCGGGGGGGGTGGGGCTGGATAGCGGATCTCAGTTTGTTTCCTAGGGCAGGAATGTCTAAGAAGAAGGAGGAGAATTCCTTGCATGTTATTAGAGATTTAGGGGTTTCTTTGGAAGTTTTAGCCAGTTTATTAGATTGATGTTTGACCATTTCGAAGAGATTGCAAGGTCTGTTCTTGGCGTTCCCCAGTTCTGATCTGATTTTTTCTTTTTTTAATTGAGGATACTCCTATTATAGGCATTTCAGGTCTGACAGAGAAGTTTTAAGTGGGAGGCTGAGGGGTGCTGTATCCAGTTTCTTTCTGTCTGCCGGAGGGTTCTCCTTCCATTGTTGAGGGATCCATTGAACCAGGGGTTTCTGTCTTTGATTTGGGTTCTTTTTAGCTTTAGCAGGGCAAGGTCATCAAGTATGTTAGACATAGTCAAGGGAAAGTGTTCTCCTAGGTTGTTGACCGTTGTGATATTTGGGGGGTGGGTCAATCTCGCAGCGTGCAGCCAGTTTCACGATATCTAGGTTCTTTGTGTCTCTAACCTAACATTTTGGATTCACAGGTTGTAGTGGCCTTGTCTTGTGGGTGCCAGGTAAATGGAAGGTAATAGCGTGGTGATGAGACCAGTTGCATGGGTCTATAGAGATAAGCTTGACCGCTGGCTCTTTAGCAATGATCCAAGCTAGATGATCTTTTGTGTGTGTTGAAAGTGTGTAGGCTTGGGTAAGGGCTTGGTTGACGAGGAAGTCTTTGATGCGGTTGGCCTGAGGGTCCTTGAGGTCGTTCCAGTGCAGATTGAAGTCACCGAGGAAAATGCCCTTAGAATTAGGGGAAACCTTGGCTGTGATGATTTCCATGAGGTGGTCAGTGAAGGTGTCATTCATACCTGGGGGGTGGTAGAAGATGTGCAGTCTGCATAATTGAGTGGGGTTGTTGCATATGGAGAGTCCAAGGTATTCGCAGGAGTCTGTGGGTTATGCATGAAGTTTAGTTACGAGGAGGTTAGAACGGTAGATACAAGCAATGCCTCCCCCTTGAAATATTATAATTAGGAGGGACTAATAGGTCTAGGCAAGGAGATGAGGATTCAATGAACCAAGATTCGGTCAGGATTGCTACGTCAGATATTTGGCTCAGGATGAGATCGGCGACATGGGAGATGTGCTTTACTGCTGAGGGGCAGTTAATTAAGAGTTCAGCTTAGAAGACAGTGGAAGGGAAAAAAGGTGATAGCTTAGTAGAAGAGTCATGTCAATAGGCAAGCTGTGGAGCAGGACAGTATTGAGGGAGAGAAGAGAAAATAATGCACAAAGGGCCGAAAGGAGAAGGAGGATCTGTATCAGGAGAGTATATCTTAGAGATGAGGTTGAGGGCCAACGTAAGGAGAAAATGAATGGAGGCGACACTAGTAGAGGAGGAGAAACCATGACTTGGAAGCAATCAAGGAAGGGGGGTCCTTGTAAACACAGATGTGAGAGTTGACAGGCTTGTTGGGTGATGAGCATCTCAGGAGGGCCACGAGATTGAGGACAGCACAAGGAGGAACCGCTGGACCCAAAAAGACTAAGCAAAAATGTGAACGTTTGGTTGCTAGTAGACCAAAGAAGGTAGGTTGGCTTAGGCCAGGAGAGGAGGCTTGGTGTATAATGCATCCATGCCATTTAGGAAAGTTTCTGTATGGCACGAGTCGAGCCAAGTGGCAAAAATGTTTCTGTGAATATAGCATCTCACAACAGTGCAGCCTTTTCCAAACTGTTTTGGTGCCCGTATGATTGACAGCACCTCCTCCTAGTTTTTGTTGTGCAGCTAATAAATTCAATTTAATTAAATGATCCTTCGCCTTCAATCGATCTGTACGTTTTTCTATGATACAATGAATGTGTGATTCACTTCAGTAATTTTCAAGTAAAGTTTATTTCAGTGTAGTTACGTTTGTGTAGAATCACACTAACCTCTACCAACACTGGAATACTCTGAGGACAGCAATGGGACATTGGCGGCCATGGTTGATTTTCTCCAATCATATACTGGTAGTTGATAGCAGATTTGTTTGGAACAGACCAGACGTTTCGCTTATTTAAATTCCTAGAATGCATGTCATTTTAACCTCAAGTGTGAAAGAGAAACACAATCAGTTGAAATACCTGGTAGAATGAACAACTTCTGTTACTTATCTCCATCCTTTCTGCAGTCCAGGGTAAGCAGACTTGATAGAATACACTGGATGGAACTTCTTTGTTTCTGTTTATTTCGAAACACATCCTGTAATAAATATTGCACAATCCCTAGCTACCTTCAATCGGAGCATTTTAGGATACCTGTGGGGCCAGTTAATAGGAATAACCCGGAATTGCAGTCAGCTGCTGCCATCTCCAAGACAACAAGTTATTATAGTACAGTCCAGATCTTCCGCCAGAAGTGACATCACAAACTACCCACAACGCACCATGGATGCTATCAAGATGATACTAAACGGGAGCCCCTTGTGCTTCCCCCTAGGAGTTTCACTAGGCGCAAAGGGTGAGTTTATTTTGAATGCAAATGATGTGGCTGGCCTAGTAAAGGATTATTTTTCATGGGAGACAGACCTCTATCTACAGGATACCACAATTTAAGTGAGATAATTTAACACACACTTGTTTTCTTTCTTCCCTATACTTGAGATGCATTTTTGCGTCAATTTTCTTCTCTATTTCAAACCAGAACGGAGTTGATCGAAAAAAATGCCTGTGCCTGCCCTGTCTGTACAATTAAAGCTCATCTGTGCGTAATTTGCCTGTTGGCAGATGGAAAACTAACCACGGTCTCTGATTTCCCATGTGGAAAAGATCTGAAACCCAACATGACTAAGTCCTGGGTACCAATTTTATAAGATGGATGTTGTTGTTTTTTCCATGCTGCACAAAAGCAGCCGTCTAGTCTCTTATTAGAAAGTGGTATTATTGGCGTCAGTAATTTCCCAATTGTGCCACAACGTCCTTTAGAAGACAAAGCATAAATGGCTTCCCTACAGAAAGCATCTTGGGTGGCTAATCACCGAAGCAAAAGATTGTGCGTGGTAAATATATCATTTTAGAATGCCATGTACAGGGATGTCTACGTAGACCAGTGTGATACTGATGCAATCAGTACCTTCTGAAGCATCAACTTTTCATCCTCCAAAATGATGCAGATGAAGGGCGCTGAACCACCACCACAAGTCATTATTAACATAACCAAGAGGTGTGCCATCCTTGCTCTTGTGAGGTGGCCCCTCGCTTGTCTAGATACAGCACCACAGTCCTGTGCACATCCATACTGTGTGCTTTCTAAAAAGTGTTCTAATAACATGCAACTTTACTGCGCTGCGGAGTGCCTGATGACAGAGCAGTGTACAGGAAGATATATTCACAGCTAATTAGATTTCAACCAGATGCAAGTTGTGCTCACCAGCCCATAATTTTGGTGAGATCTTTGCCCGATAAGTCCATGAAAAAGACAGCAGCTCTTGCGATCTCTTTAGGGTTTCAAAGTGCTCACAGTTGCCCAAACCTTAATGATTGTCCCACTTAAACAGCTCTGTCGTCTCCGCACCTTAACAGCCCTACTTTATGATATTGTCATGCATTGATCAGGCCTGTGTGAAACTTCCATTAGGTCGCCATAATCTCATGCCATTTTTGTAAATTTGCATTTTGCTTGCTATGCAAAAGACCTGAGATCACACTATTACGCCACGTAACGTAATTTACCGCTGATCAAAGCAAAAATTAAGCATGAGTGCATGGGAACAAAGCACCGAACAGAATGTGAGTGGCTACTCTTTGCAGTGCTTGTGTTTGTTTAGCTTTTTTTGGAGGATATCTGTCCCCTTGTCCAAAATGGATGAATGGATGCATTGTGTGCTAAAATATAGTGGCAAATGCTGATTTTGCCTTTCACATAATTATGCATCATGTTCTTAAAGCTTTAACTAATTACGGGAAGTACACACAAACGTATACAAGAAGCCTTTTCAGTGTGCATTTCTGTATTGACTTTTCATCACACATCAAGGTGATGACGTCGAATACCTCTCTCCTATACCACAGAGAGTTAAAATATTTTAGATTTTCAATGCACACTTTAGCGATTATCTTGATCGAAGATCCACATTTCCCAAACAACCTTTAAAGGGGCATATAAGTTAAACAGTGTCAATCCACATTTCCCATACGAATGTGTAAGGTCAGAAATCATCCTCCCCCCCCCTCCTCTCCCCCCCCCCCTATTAACCTATTATGAAAGAGGCATGTGCGTAAGCAATAAGCAATGAACTCTGCGGGTCTTATTTACAAGGCCCTTGCGCCACTTTAGCGTCATTTTTAACATGGAAAAAGTGACGCAAAAGTGGCGCAAGGGCTTTGTAAATCTGCCCCTGCATTTGCAATTGACATCGAGTGAGTCTGAAAAAACTCTGAAAGGTGTTACTGGGGGAAGGGGTTATTTATTTATTAATATTTTATTAATTTTATGGTTTTACACTGCGTGGACTTGGTCCGGAGGCATCAGAGAACTTTATAATAAAGCTGAGACGAAATGTGAACAAGTGGATAATATGCAAACAAATTAACATACATAACATAGCAAAGTAAGAGAGAAGGTGTGATACAACGGGGGTGTAAAAGGATGCTGGGGCTATAGGGAGTGGGATAATGAACCAGATCCAAAGGATGTTACCAGTATGTGCACAGCTGGAAGGATTCGGAAGAGTCTCCTCATACTATTGGAGGAAATTCTCCAAGGCCTTTCTGGTTCCCGCGTAATATTTGCTACATTGGTGTGCTGATAAATGCAACAGTTAGGAACATCTTCTCTCTGCCTGACAGCTATTGCCAGACAATTATGTGAGAACCAGCAGGAGAGGGGTATGGCTCCGCCCACGTGTTGGGAGCCAGGAGTACAGCTTTTGATTTAGACAGAGGTGCGTACTTACACAAAAAAGTGCTTGCCCTCCACACAGCTGTGATAATTTTGTTTATTTATCCAGCTGCCTGAACTTGAACTTTAAGGGCACATGCCATTGCAATGCTATTAAAGTGTTTTAGATAATTAGAGAATTCATGGAGTTCTTCTCTGGCAAGCACAGACAGGAGGAGGAGTCATTAAAGAACATGGAACTTTAGGTCTGGCTTGACAGTGCATTCATAAGCCAGACATACTGACATCGCCAATGCTCGTTTCTTCCAGTTTCACCCTCGGGCATTACTTTGACGTTTTATTTATTTATTTTATGTGTGCAGTGATCATGCTTAAGCACACACATGGCAATCCGGATGGTATAGATTCTATACTATAGAAGTACAAAGATAGACTACAAACCCGATTTTAAAGGATGGAAACAGCAAAATCACAGGTGCTCCTGTGCCAGTGATAGAGTGTTTGGCAAAGCACCGGCGAGAACATGAGTTCTAAAGAGGCATGAGATGTGGTGGCATGAAAAGAAGGAGGCAGAGAAAACAGATAGAAACTGGGATAGATTGCTTGGGGACTAGCGGGGAGCTACTTGAAATGGACAGGCCTACACGTCAGAGGTAAGTGAGCAAGGTGAATATAACAAGTGAAACTTAGTGAAAACATTGGGAGGCGACAGGCTGGGGATGCATTTAAGCCATACATCGAAAGCTGAACTGAAGTTGCCACCAAAAGCAACCAAATGTAGTGAGATAAAATGAGGTAAGACATGGAGAGAGAAAGGTATTTTATGCCCCACATGGATGAGGTAGAGAGCCTGGTTGTAGCAGACTGAAAAACACATTTTAAAAAACTGAGGAGTCCAGTAGGCAACCCCATTCTCCCTGGCCAGTCACAAGTAAACAGGCCTGTTGTGCAACTAGAATGTGTTGCTGCAGCCACTCTCAGTCTTCTATGCCCAGTGAGCTGGCAGTAGTAACACTTGGTGAGGGGGCTGCATATGGAGTGTGTGCATCTAGATTACAGGAGTCGCTGCTAGCTCTCATTCCTTGCAACAGGAAGCCCAGACTGACCATACAAGATTTTCATGCGTGCTGAGGCAACTATCAAATACCGACAGAAACATGCTAACAAAGAAAAGGCGAGTGGCAGGCCAAGGTCCTGCACATCCAGTCCTTACGTACAGTATATTTTACGGTGGTGCAATCACTTCCCACACCCGCCGTCCAGAGGTGTCAGAAACTGTCGTTTTTAGGTTTCGCCTCGTCGGAAGCTGCGCACTGCGCAGCTTTTCGGCGCAGGCGAAATCCAATGTTAGAACAGTGTGGCTTGGGAATCCGCCCCTCTGTTCCATTGGCTAGCTCCATAAATGGAGGCTAGCCATTGGAACAGAGATCTGTCCGTCATGGCCGGACCAGATTCGTTCCCGCGATTTCTTCTCTCTCCCCCCCTCTGTGCTCGTCATCTCGGCGGTGGGCGGGTTGTTTTGTTTTGTTCATTCCAGGCCGACCGCCGCTGGAAGAAGTCCAGGTGAGTGCCCGTTCCGGCCCCCACCCCTCCCGCTGTCCGTGCTTTTCCCGCCCCCCCACCCGCTGTTCATGCCTTTCCCGCCCCCCTCCCGCTGTCCGTGCCTTTCCTGCCCCCCTGTAGTCGTTCCCGCCCCCCCCGCTGTCCGTGTTATCAGGACGATTTAAAACTAAAAGTGTAATCTTTCTACTACAAGTGCAGGGCGAGGGGCGTTTCTGTTACTTCAGGCTGATGGCGGGTGTGCCTGCAGGGTGATGGGTGTGCCTACAGAGTGATGATGGCTTCAGGCTGATGGCGGGTGTGCCTGCAGTGTGATGGAGCTACAGGGTGAAGATGGCTGCCCCGCAGGGTGATGGGTGGGGCTGCCCTGCAGGGCGATGGATGGGTGTGCCTGTGTGGTTGCAGAGGGGATGTTCAGGGTGCGGGTGTGTGCCGTTATAAACAAAGGGCGCGTGGTGATGTTTCCGTGAGTGTCGGGTGATTAGCTTGCCTATAGGAAGACGAGGTGCACTAAGGTGGGGAAGTATGTGCCTGTGCAATGAAGGGGTGGAGATGGCTTTCAGTGGGCCGGGTCCCGCCGGTGCGGAGTACCCGTAGTTCCAAAAAACAGGCATTGAGTCGGAATCCTATCGAGCTCTCCATTTTTGCCCTCACTCACCGATTGAAAAAAAAGTCTTACCTCTGCAGTAGTGTCACCCTTCACTGCCTTTGGGGTAACTTCGAAGAGCCTCGTTAACGTTCTTTCATAGTCTTAGAACTGAAGGATTGTCACATTATATTCAAGGAAATCATAGTTATTGCTTATGCAACTAACAACCATTGACACAGCCAATCATTTTGGCTTGCTGTAGGTGTGATGTTACTTGTATTAGATATCTGATTGCAATGACAGAAGCAGCAAAATACCAGTCAGGCAGTGTTAAAAAGGGTTTCAAAGACAACCAGTAACCAAAGACCCTTTTATGTTGCCCTGCGGTGTCGCCTCTATGACCCACCAATATTAATCAATGAAGAAGCAGGCGCTGGAGACTGGAAGGCAGGAAACGAGGATTTTATTCTCTCCGGAGGAGAACACATCAATTCAGACAGCAAGTATCGTCACGAGGTGCTCTGACCACATCTCTGAGGCCTGGCCTCTTATACTAGGGTTTATGACCTTTATTGCACGTCACACATTCTCGCAACATTTTGACATTTGAAAGAACATCCTCGGAATCTCCCCTTCAGGCCCGTTCCCACATACATTTACAGTTGAATTCCCCACCCCGGTCGCAACAGGTGATGATTGTCGCGCAGCGGGGCATTCCGCTGATTCACGGAATGCATGGGGTTGATCGGATCTCATAGGGTGGGGGCTTTGATCAGCTCGAGGGTCTTTTGATGGGGAGGGGAAGCTTCCTACTGTACAGGGTGATAAACAGTATCCGCAGGGCCAGGTGGTGGCCTGGGAACAAGGAAGACAAACGGGGACACAGGAAAAGGGGGTTTGCATCAAAGGACCTGAGACCATGAAAGGAATGAAGGGAGGTGTCGCGCTGGGAACAGGATGGGATTCTGTGGCGGAGCTGCGCTGAAGAGGGGTTTATGATCCAAGGCATGAGAGAGCGGGGGTTGTCAGCGTGCGGGGGGAATGCTTGCGAGGTTTAAGAGAGAGAGAGACGCGCTAGCTATCAGCGAGGGGCAGGGAGGCCATGGTGCTCAAAATGGCTGCTGCTTACGCGCACGAATGGGCTCGAAAGAGGCAAGATGGCGCCGATAATGTTGACATTTGCAGTCTAATCTTTAACAGTCCTCCCTTTTCAACATATCTTAGCCAACTTGCTTACTCAATGTCAATCTTCATAAAATTCCTAACCTCGGCATCATATATTGCTCTCATATGTTCGTTTCCAAAGTCCACAGTCTTAGGGCAAATACAATTTACGCATAATGTACACAGAGGTGGCAGACATTGAATTCCTAAGCATAGACCGCATATTACAACTATAGGAATCAGGATAACGGTGAATAGTCTCCAGCCCCAGTTCTTAACGGTGCTCCAGAACCAACCACCAAGCGACCATTCTTCTTGTTCTTGGTGGACTTCTGAAGAGAGCCTATGAAGATGTTCGATGGCTTTGTACACTGAGGGTGAGTTGTCCGGTATGTACGTACAGCAGCTGGACCCAATAATGCGGCATGCTCCACCACGATCCGCGAGAACCACATCTAGGACAAGGCGGTTCTGGAGGGTCACCAAGCGGACCGCTTGAAGTTCAGCGGTGTTGTTAGCAAGGATACCAGCCGTGATGTTCATTGTTGTCTCAACTGCTTGAGTCAGATGTCGGATGGCACGGCTGTTTGCCATCGGGCCCCAGAGGGGGACAAGTCCCTTCATAGCATCGAGGAACTGCGCTCCTGTTGAGTCGGCTTGTTCAATGTCTTTGGCTCGTTTTTGTCTGTGATGATTTGCTGGTGCCACATAAGTCGGAGGAAGGATGAAGGAAATGAAACAAGTGCCCCCCCAGCCTTTGGGGAGCCAGGTGTAAGCCTTCGTGCCGCAGACAAAATACATGTTTGGAGATGCCACAAAGGAAGGTGGGTCGGTGGAGTCCAGGGTTCTGGAAAACCGGCAAGCACTGTGGCCTACCAGCTGAGTCCCGAGCCCTTCCATGCACATGTGGCCGGTGACGTTGATGACTGACAGGGCCACAGTCAGAGTGGCAGCCGTTCGTTTTCGCAGGTAGGAGAAGGTGGTTCTGGTTGGATTATTGAACACTTGCATTTCAATTTGTTCCTTAGCCGGGATGTCCAAGTGGATTGTGTTGTTGGTGGTCTGCGGGCAGAAGTGTGTCTTTGTTCTGTTCCGCCAGACCCCGTGGTAGAAATGCGTTACGGTTTTGCTGGAGGTGGCATTGTCCTTAAAGCTTTCTTGCAGAAGCATCAGCCAAGCAAGACAGGAGCCGTGAACTGAGAAAGGTGAAGGGATGAATGGTATCGAGTGTCCAGTGGCGTGGGGTAACAACCCACAGATCCAACAGTTGGTGGCATTGGTGGCAAGGTTGTGCTGGTGAAGTAGTTGTACGAACGAGTTATTCCAAAATTCTTTTCGCCTCTCTCTGAGTTGGGGAGAGAGCGAAATCAGATAATGTTCCTTCATGGTGGTAGGCTGAGCAGTGGTCAGGAATGCTTCGTGAGCAGGTGCATTTTCTTCCACAATCCAGAGTGTGGTCATGAGGAGAAAGCAGAAAAGGATTGTGATGAAGAGTGCAATTGTCTTTGAGCTGTGGAGTCTGTCTGCTTTTGGGTTTCTGTGGTGGGTGTTTCCTGTTGCCTTCATCATCTTCTTATTTGGCGCTTCCATCATCTTCTTATCTGGCGCTTCCATCATCTTCAAGGTGCTCGGTAGCGGGCAGAACCACAGACTTTGTTTTGCTTCTCTCCGGGTAACCCTTGGTAGTGTTTAGGTCACCGTTCTGAGATATAACTCAGTCCGTGGTCTACTTAGCCGAGACTCCCTCCTTTCGACGCAGGAAATACCCTTCTCTCGAAGGCACAGTGGGATCAGAGAATTCTGAAAGTTCAAGTGTTTCGGTATCAGGATAGCAGGTTAGTGACGGTCGGTCCTTGTTCAGGAGCTCTTCTTGGTTGTCGATGCTTTCAGTCGAGGTCAGGGTCGAGGAGACCTTCTTACAGTGGTGTGCATGCAGCCAGTTGCGTTTTCCCTCCACTCGAAGTGCTGTTCGGGTGGTGATGAGGACTTGCCAGGGGCCCGTCCACCGGGGTTCCAGACTCTTGGCACGCTGGAAGTTCCGGATCAGGACGAAATCCCCAGGTTGGATGGCGTGTCCGGGACCCCTGGAAGTGTCAGGGATGGCATGCAGCACCTGTTGATGGATAACAGACAGTGTTTTAGTCAACTGGCATAAGTAATCAGACATTAGGACGTCCGGGACGTCATGAATGGAAGTTGGTTTCGGTGCAGACCAGACATTCATAGGCCGGCCGAATACAACCTCGTATGGTGTCAAGTGGTGTTTGGTAGGGGTGGAACGCATTGAGAGCAATGCCAGGGGGAGTGCGTCTGGCCATTTCAGTCCTGTGGTAGCCACTATTTTGGCCAATTTTAGTTTCAGTGTGGCGTTATGTCGTTCAACTAGTCCAGCAGATTGGGGGTGGAAGACTGCGTGGAACTTTTGTTTTACACCCAACCCCTTCAAAATGAGTTGGATAACTTCGGCTACGAAGTGGGGGCCATTGTCGCTCCACAAAATTCGACAAAGGCCGTAACGGGGGAAGAACTCCTTTAACAGTACTTTTGCTGTGGCCATAGCAGTGTTGTCACGGGTTGGGTATGCTTCCACCCATTTTCTAAATGCGCATACCACCACAAGTACATATTTCAGGCCTTGACATCTGTCTAGTTGGATGTAGTCCATCTGCAGGACTTCAAACGGGTGATTTGGGACCCCAAACCCTCCCCGGGGTACTACAGTTCCTTTCCCGGGATTGTGTTGCAGGCATATCAAGCATTGTTGGACCAAGCGTTTGGCGGACTCTGTGATCTTATCATTGTGCCAAACTCTGGAGACAAGTTCAATCATGGGGGCTGATCCTATGTGGGCAGGGGAGTGTGCCATAGTCAGTATGGGAATCAGATACGAGTCAGGTAGCAACCATTTGTTTGTGTCTTTTGTCTGCCAGCAGCCTTCGTCATCTTTCAATCCCATCCGTGTCCATTCAGTCAGTTCGTGTTGTGTGCTAGCCATTTGAATGTCTCTGATAGTGTCCCTAGCGTCAGACCATTTTTCTGCTTGTGACCTGGTCGTGTACATGCGTGTTGTTGTCCTATTTTCAGCTGTCGTTCGGGCAGTGATGTCGGCTAGTGCATTTCCCTGTCCAATAATGTCCGTCACCTTTTTGTGTGCCTGACATTTGATGACTGCAAGCTTTTTGGGGAGAAGGACAGCTTCGATCAAGGCGGAGACTAGATCCCCGTGCAAAATGGGGGTGCCGTGTGAGGTCAAGAATCCCCTCTCCCTCCAAAGGAGCCCAAAATGGTGAACCACCCCAAAGGCATACTGGCTGTCGGTGTAAATGTTTGCTGTGGTTCCTGCTGCTAGAATACAGGCTCGTGTCAGGGCAATCAGTTCTGCTGCCTGGGCAGATCGTTGCGTTATGCGGGCTGTCTCGACTACAGTTCGAGCCGTGGTGACTGCATAGGCAGCTGAAGTGGTGCCATCGGGGAGTTTGATGCAAGAACCGTCCACCCACAGCTCTCCGTCGGGGTCGGGAAAGGCCGTGTCTCTGAGGTCAACCCTACTTCTGGTCTGTTCGTCTGTGAGGGTCACACAGTCGTGTATAGGGTGCGCATTGGGATCATTTTCTGGCAAGGGCAGCAGGGTTGCTGGGTTCAGTGTGGTGCATCTCTTCAGAGTGATGTGGGGTGCGAGCAGAGTCAGTTCGTATCCCGTCAGTCGTGCACTCGTCAGGTGTTGCGTTTTGGTTTGGTTTAGGAGGGTGTCAACTGCATGGGGTACCAGTACTGTGAGAGAATTCGAGAGCACGATCCCCTCACTCTGTCGGATAGAGATCGCAGCAGCAGCTACGGCTCGAAGGCAAGCAGGCAGGGCTCTGGCTACAGGATCAAGGGTGGCTGAGAAGTAAGCGCATGGTCGCTGTTTTGAGCCGATGGACTGGGTCAGGACAGATAAAGCGCACCCCTCCCTTTCGTGAGTGTAAAGGGAGAAGGGCTTTGTGTAGTCGGGGGTACCCAACACAGGGGCCGAGCAAAGGGCATCTCGTAGTTGCATGAAAGAAGCCTGACACTCAGGGGTCCAAGGGAGTGGGAAAGGGATATCCTTAGCTAGCAGTGAAAGCAGTGGTTTTACTACGAGGCTAAAGTTGGGTAACCACTGTCGGCAGAAGGAGGTGAGGCCTAGTAGAGAGCGGACCTGTTTCTGGGTTCTAGGGATGGGGGTGTCGAGAATGGTTTGGATCCGGTCAGGAGTCAGTTTCCTTCCGTCTTTGGACAAAAGGTGGCCTAGGTAGGTGACCTGGGATTGGCAGAATTGCAACTTCTTTTTAGAGACCTTGTGGCCATTTTCTGCAAGGAAGTGCAGGAGTTGAATGGTGGCTGTGACAGCTAGTGGAGTGGTGTCGGCTGCCAAGAGGATGTCATCGACATATTGCACTAACACCACTCCATCGGGTAACTGGACTTGATCCAGTTGTCTCTTGAGGGCCTGGCTGTAGATGCTAGGGCTTTCTGTGTAGCCCTGGGGTGCTCGGCAGAACCTATACGAGCGGGCTTTTAGGGTGAAACCGAAGAGATATCGGCTGTCTGGGTGGATGGGGATGGAAAAGAATGCGTTTTTGAGGTCAATGACAGTGAAGGTGGTGGCAGTGGAGGGAATCAAAGTCAGGATGGTGGTAATGTCCGAGACCACAGGGTACTGGGGTACCACCACTTTGTTGATTTCTCGAAGGTCAATGATGAAGCGGTATGCTTTCTCATCTCCTTCTCCCTGTTTCTTAATGATGGGCAGGATTGGGCTGTTGCAAACGTTGCTAACCACTTCCTCTACCACTCCCGCGTCTATCAGTGATTGGATGATTTCTACCAATGCCTTCTCGCCCTCGGGTGATATCCGATATTGTGGGAGTTTTGGGAGTGTTGCATCTGGTCGAACAGTAATGTGCACTGGGTCAATCATCATGCGCCCTACGTCCGAATCCGTTTTGGCCCACAGATACGGAGGCAGAGTGTCAAGCAGGGAAGTGTCAGCGTCGGTGATGGAAAACATGTGTCTGGGGGGGCAATGTCTAAGCAGAACAGGATTGTCGTAAAGGAAAACTCGGACTCCATCTTGGGAACATCTAATCGTTGCCCGGAAGTGTTTTAATAAGTCGAGTCCCATAATTGCGTCAGGGCTATTGGAGGAAAGCAAAAACGTAGTGTCAGTGGTGTTGTTTTCTAAGTCAAAGAGGATCGGGGCGGACAAAGGGTTAGTGGAGGGCGTTCCATCGAAACCTGTCGATGTTATTAGTGAGCCAGACAAGGGTGCCCTTGGAATCAGTCGTTTAGATAATGCACTACGTGTTGCGCCAGTGTCTACCAGGAATGGTGACTTTGTACCCAAGACCTTAGCAGTGACATAAGGGCCTTGCTGGTCAACATGGAGCTCGACTGGATCCCTCCCTTGCCCTAGGCGGTCCTATGCAAAGTCATGAACATCATCGTAGTCAGATTGCTGGCATTGGTTCTGTCGGGGTCGATCAAATGTGTTTGGCCTACTTGATCTATCATTAGTTGTGTTGTTTGAGGGCCCTCGTTGTGGTCCCCTATTTCTTGGTTCGCTTGCTGTATCTCTAGGATCTCTATTTCTGATGAGTTCCAAAAGAACTGGGCATTGAGATTTCCAGTGGCCCGATCCTTTACAGAAGGCACACTGGTCCTCTCTAATGTCTGTACGTCCAATGTGGGGAGTCGAAGTACGGTCTTTGGGAGGTGCAGTTTTAGGGACGTTCATCTGATGGTTTCCCCGGTATTGGTCTCGTCCCAGAGTCACCCCTTGCAGTTGAGCCATCATCACCCTCTCCTTTAAATCTTTCTTCTTTTTCTCTGTTGTTCTATCGTTTTCGTTTTTCTGATGTTCATAATATTGGGCCATCTGGAGGATAGCCGTAGGTTTGGAGGCTGCCCAACTACTTTCGCTGGCCTGCAGTTTCTGCGAGACCTCCGGTGATAAGCCCTTAACGTAATTCTGGACGAACAGATGGTGTCCGGTTGCAGTGGTTAGGTCCTGGCCGCTGTAATCGGAGAACACCGTTTCAAACCGGGAGAAGTATTCCGATACATCCTCCTGAGGTTTCTGGCGACAAGCCGTTACTATCGACCAGTCCACTTTCTTTTCTGGGATCAGGGTTTTTAATTTCTGTACGATTTTATCCGGGAGGTCTAAAATGGCTTTCAAAGGCTTTTGTCCGGGTTCTCGTTGTCTGTCTATGCCATCGAGTTGTGACCAGTTATGTCCAAACAGCTCAGAGTGGTCGACTTTCCGGATTTGCTTCCACACATCAGCTGGTAGACATAACCCGAAAAACAAGTCGATGTCAGCCAGAGTCATAATCGTCGATCCTAGGGCTGTGCCCAACTCAGTATAGAAGGCAGTGGGGTTTTTACGTAGGTCAGGCAGAGATTTCCGGAAGGTCAGAATCTCTTGCCGGTCCCATGGTTGGTAGACCCAATTGTACACTACCCGTCCCTTTGCATCTTTGTTGTTTGCGTCATCGTGAGTCCCTTCACCTCGTGGAGGAACCCAGTAAGGGGCAGCCTCTCGTATCGGCATCATGGTGTTAGATCGTTCAGTTTGTGGTTCGGTTGGTACGGATGTTGTGGATTCGATTTTCGGCTTTTGTTCAGTGAGGTGGCGGAAAACCTCAAGCGTACGCGTAAGGAGGTCCGTCACATCACTCTCACTCTCATCCCCGATATCGACCTTCCGGTACAGAGTCATTAGGCTCTGGGGACCTTTTTCTTGATATCGGTCCTCGTATGCGTTTAAGACGTGGTAACACAGTTGTACAGTAAAGTGTCGTCTGTGACTCCCTGTATAAGAATTAAACACATCCGTGACGGACTCTTCATCTTCCCTCTTCTCTACCAGTATCTTTGCTATCTTGTCGACCCCTGCTCGTTCATGTTTGCTTAGTCTATATGTTCTTGCAGGACCAACCCTTCGGGCTTCTGGGTCGCCCAGCGTTGTCGTTTGCGTAGCGTCTAATACAAGGAGTTCAGCCGGCACAGAGGCCATGGGGGCTGAAGCCGTGGTGCTACTCTCGCTTGTACCTGGGGGTAGTGGGTGCTGGGCTAAGGGTTGGGAAGGGGCATATGGAGGGGGCATGTGGATGATCGGAGGACCTAGCAGCAGATCATCGTTGGTTCGCTGTTTCGAGTGTAATTCAGGGTAGAGCGTGGAGGGTGTTCTAACCAGACACTGGCTTGATGTTTCTATTTCTAGCTTCTGTTTGGTATCCTCTCTTTCTTTTATCTCTTTCTCTAGTTTCTGGGCCGCTAGGTGGGCTGCTTTCCGCAGCTCTTTTCCCAACCTACTCTCAGTTCTCTTTTTACGTTGTTCGGCTTCTTTTCGCCACATGCCGAAGCTGTCAAGCATAGTGGGCGTCGTCTTATTTTTACCAAGGGCTGTTTCTAGTGCGTTTATTTTATCGTCTTCAAAGGATCCTACCAGTGGCCACTGACTTTCTCGATCCTTTTTCGTATATTTATGCCACAGCTGGCTATAGGCTATAGCAATTAATCCATGCTTCATGAACATGTCCTTATTAGGGGTGCCTTCCAGCGGAGCCGGATGGTTCATCTCTAATAAGCGGTCCGGGCTAAACAGGCTACTAACCAGTGGGGAGAAGACAGGCATGACGGATCACAATGGGATAATAGTCAGCACTACCTATCTTATCACTGCATGCAAAGACTAGACAGAATATTTCTATTCTACGTTATTTGCAGGTAGTGAATACCTCATGAACCAATCTTGAGCAATCAATGTTAGGTCAAAAAATAAAAAATCAATATGGTCAATGGGGAGAATAAGTAGGCTCGCAAAGGTTTGCGTCACCTACCCTTTCACTATCTGCAAAGAGGGGACCTATTCTTCCCTATTTGCAGACAGAGAATCTCCAGAAAACAATCTATAACAGTTAATCAATGGGGGAGGGGCAATTGTTCAGTGGGGGAGAAAGATAGGTCCGACGGGTGCGTACCTATCCTTCGCTGTTTATAAAGGGAGAGCCTGTTGTTTCTCCGTTTGCAGACAGCGAATCTCCAAATAAATTAACAAAAAGTAATACTAGTATTTTCTCATCAATTATCAATCACTTTCAATTATCAATCACTTTCGCAATTCGTCGTGTTTACACGACCTTACCCGGACCGCATGGACAGTTTCTTGTCTTCCGAATCCAGCGCCCGATCGTCCTCTTCTCTTCGTACTTCTCATGGCACTCCTGATGGTTCCCAGTCAGGACCGCAGATCACTCGAGAGAGGTCTGTTCGGAACCAGTGAAGTTCGGATGATCGGCTGTCAGACGAGGGTCTATCGGACAGGGTACCTTCCGATCGTTGCAGTCGTTCAGGACCTCTCCCACTGGATCCACGAGTCGCTGATGGGCCCCACGTTTGGGACGCCAATTGTTAAAAAGGGTTTCAAAGACAACCAGTAACCAAAGACCCTTTTATGTTGCCCGGCGGTGTCGCCTCTATGACCCACCAATATTAATCAATGAAGAAGCAGGCGCTGGAGACTGGAAGGCAGGAAACGAGGATTTTATTCTCTCCGGAGGAGAACACATCAATTCAGACAGCAAGTATCGTCACGAGGTGCTCTGACCACATCTCTGAGGCCTGGCCTCTTATACCAGGGTTTATGACCTTTATTGCACGTCACACATTCTCGCAACATTTTGACATTTGAAAGAACATCCTCGGAATCTCCCCTTCAGGCCCGTTCCCACATACATTTACAGTTGAATTCCCCACCCCGGTCGCAACAGGTGATGATTGTCGCGCAGCAGGGCATTCCGCTGATTCACGGAATGCATGGGGTTGATCGGATCTCATAGGGTGGGGGCTTTGATCAGCTCGAGGGTCTTTTGATGGGGAGGGGAAGCTTCCTACTGTACAGGGTGATAAACAGTATCCGCAGGGCCAGGTGGTGGCCTGGGAACAAGGAAGACAAACGGGGACACAGGAAAAGGGGGTTTGCATCAAAGGACCTGAGACCATGAAAGGAATGAAGGGAGGTGTCGCGCTGGGAACAGGATGGGATTCTGTGGCGGAGCTGCGCTGAAGAGGGGTTTATGATCCAAGGCATGAGAGAGTGGGGGTTGTCAGCGTGCGGGGGGGAATGCTTGCGAGGTTTAAGAAAGAGAGAGACGCGCTAGCTATCAGCGAGGGGCAGGGAGGCCATGGTGCTCAAAATGGCTGCTGCTTACGCGCACGAATGGGCTCGAAAGAGGCAAGATGGCGCCGATAATGTTGACATTTGCAGTCTAATCTTTAATAGCAGCACACTATGCTAAGCACAGATTTTTTGCTTGCGTGTTTTAAGCCACGCCGTTAATTACATTGGCCACGTCCCTTTGAGAACCCCCCGTGTTTTTTCATTCCACTTAGAGTCCTGGGTGGAGATGTGCAGAGTGAGAGGTGTGCGAGTACAGGGGAGAGCTGTGCCTTTGTGAATGCAAGTTGAGCATTGTGCTTCTGTGCGCGAGGTGAGAGGGGTGGGGGGTGCATGTCCGCTGTCCGTGCTTTTCCCACCCCCCTCCCGCTGTCCGTGCCTTTCCCGCCCCCTCCCGCTGTCCGTGCCTTTCCCGCCCCCCTCCGGCTGTCCGTGCCTTTCCTGCCCCCCTGTAGTCGTTCTGCCCCCCGCCTCCCCCCGCTGTCCGTGTTATCAGGACGATTTAAAACTAAAAGTGTAATCTTTCTACTACAAGCGCAGGGCGAGGGGCTTTTCTGTTACTTCAGGCTGATGGCGGGTGTGCCTGCAGGGTGATGGGTGGGCCAACAGGGTGATGATGGCTTCTGGCTGATGGCGGGTGTGCCTGCAGTGTGATGGAGCTACAGGGTGATGATGGCTGCCTTGCAGGGTGATGGGTGGGGCTGCCCTGCAGGGCGATGGATGGGTGTGCCTGTGTGGTTGCAGAGGGGATGTTCAGGGTGCGGGTGTGTGCCGTTATAAACGAAGGTCGCGTGGTGATGTTTCCGTGAGTGTCGGGTGATTAGCTTGCCTATAGGAAGACGAGGTGCACTAAGGTGGGGAAGTGTGTGCCTGTGCAATGAAGGGGTGGAGACGGCTTTCAGTGGGCCGGGTCCCGCCGGTGCGGAGTACCCGTAGTTCCAAAAAACAGGCGTTGAGTCGGAATCCTATCGGGCTCTCCATTTTTGCCCTCACCCACCGGTTGAAAAAAAAGTCTTACCTCTGCAGTAGTGTCACCCTTCACTGCCTTTGGGGTATCTTTGAAGAGCCTCGTTAACGTTCTTTCACAGTCTTAGAACTGAAGGATTGTCACATTATATTCAAGGAAATCATAGTTATTGCTTATGCAACTAACAACCATTGACACAGCCAATCATTTTGGCTTGCTGTAGGTGTGATGTTACTTGTATTAGATATCTGATTGCAATGACAGAAGCAGCAAAATACCAGTCGGGCAGCACACTATGCTAAGCACAGATTTTTTGCTTGCGTGTTTTAAGCCATGCCGGTAATTACATCGGCCACGTCCCTTTGAGAACCCCCCTGCGTTTTTTCATTCCACTTAGAGTCCTGGGTGGAGATGTGCAGAGTGAGAGGTGTGCGAGTACAGGGGAGAGCTGTGCCTTTGTGAGTGCAGGTTGAGCATTGTGCTTCTGTGCGTGAGGTGAGAGGGGTGGGGGGTGCATGTAAGATTTTCGGTTGAGGGTTTTGTTGGTGTGAATAGGCCGGGTGAGTGGCGTGCATGTGTGCACACATTGGGAGGGGTGAGCTTGGATGCATGTAGTTTGAGCAGTGTTCTACGACAGCAGCGGTCCGTGCAGGTAGGAGCAGTGGGGTGGGGCGGGGGTATTGCGACAGACAAGGTAACATTAATTATTTGTTTTATTTTCCCTTGTGGTCGTCTGTCGAATCCCCCACCCCACCGCTCTTACCTGTATGGGCAGCTCCTGTTCAACGAGTGTATGTCGAATGGTGTTCTTTTTTTAAGTATACTCAGAGCAGTGTGCTTGTGTGAGTATACAATCAGTGGTATGCTTGTTATTGTAGAGTGAGTGGTGTATTTGTAAGTGAGCGATGTGGCTCTGTGAGCTTGTTTAAGTGCGCAGATATGTACTTGAGTGAGTATACAAGGAAGTGGGTACTTGCATAAGTGTAGGATGAGAGGTCTTTTGTGTTTACTGGTCGAGTTACAGGGAGAGGAATGTTCTTGTATGTATGAATGCTCGGTGGGAGGTGTGTCTGTGCCAATGTACCTGAATGCGTGCAGCGCGAGGGGTGTTGCTCAGAGTGCAGGGATTTCTGTGCCAGTGCGGGGTGAGTGGTGTTCTACAGGAGAAGGGGTGGGCCTGTGTGGATGCAGGAGAAGGGGGTGGCCCTGTGTGGATGCAGGAGAAGGGGGTGGGCCTATCTGTGAGTGCAGAGGCAGGGGGGGTTGCATGTGTAAGTGCTGATACAGGATGTGTGCCTATGTGAGTGCAACAGGAGAGGCGTTTGTGAAAGCCAGGGGAGGAGAAGTGGTTTCCATGTACAAGTGCAGGGGATGAACAGTGCTAGTGTGAGTTCAGAGTGATGAGTGTGTCTTTGATAGTGCAGCCCATTAAGGTCATACTTATTTGTACTGGCCATGCTTGTTTCTTAACTTCCTGACATTTTGACGCAGCATGAACACATTACTTTTTGTGGTCCAGCCCACGTAGTTTAACTTGTCTGATTGCAAAAGGCCTACTGTGTGCCTACAACCTGTCCATTGCTTACCATTGGTTGTGTTTATTGTCAATCTCATGTATTTGTTTCTTATTCAATGACATTTTTTGTCTCGGATTGTACTCTGTGAGAGTGCATAGGTTTATCAGCTCTTTTCTTCTGTCCCCAGTGTGATCCCCACTAAATTTCCACCCCCCTAGTTTCAATGTTTCTCTCTCATGTGCTTCTTCTCCCAACCCCTACTCGGACTCTTCGTAGTTATATCTCTGGTGGTGTCAATTTTATGGGCTTCTCGAGTACTTTTCCACTTGCTCTCTATGTTCTTTGCTAATGTGCGTGCTGCATTTCTCTCTCCATGTGTTTCCCTCCCTTTCCGTGTTGCTGTCTCCTTTGCTTCATTTCCCCTCCTTGCTCCTCTCTACATGTGTTTTTTAGGTTTTGCCTGAGCGAAAGCTGCGCACTGCGCAGCTTTTTCGCGCAGGCGAAAACCTTATGTGCAGTGAGTCCCCCCATGCTTGTCCTCAGTCTCCCTCTCTGTGCAGTGAGTCCCTCAAGACTTGCCCTCAGTCTCCCTCTCTGTGCAGTGAGTCCCTCAAGACTTGTCCTCAGTCTCACTCTGTGTGCATTGAGTCCCCCCATGCTTGTCCTCAGTCTCCCTCTCTGTGCAGTGAGTCCCTCAAGACTTGTCCTCAGTCTCCCTCTGTGTGCAGTGAGTGCCTTCAGGCCTGTCCCCAGTCTCCCTCCCTGTGCAGGGAGTCCCTCCAGGCCTGAAATGAGACTCCGCCTTTGTGCAGCTAGCTCATGCAAGTGGGTTCTAGCCTGCAACAAAATAACAGATACAACTTTGTTTTGTTTTTTCTTGCCTCCTGCCTTTTGATTGTGCCTGTGCCTGTTCCTGCCCCCCCCTCCCGCTGTCCGTGTCTCCGGCCCCACTTGTAAATGCTTGTTTTATTTTTGCAGTATATTTCCTTGGGAAAGCACATGTCTGTAGTTACATTTGGGGAATGAATCTCTGAAACTGAGATCTGTTTTGATTTTGGGAAGTGCTTCTCTTAGAGACAGCAGCATAGTGTGGGCTATGAGAGCTGTGTGGGCTGTGAGAGCTGTGTGGGCTGTGAGAGCTGTGTGGGCTGTGAGAGCTGTGTGGGCTATGAGAGCTGTGAGAGCTGTGTGGGCTGTGAGAGCTGTGTGGGCTGTGTGGGCTGTGAGAGCTGTGTGGGCTGTGAGAGCTGTGTGGGCTGTGAGAGCTGTGTGGGCTGTGTGGGCTGTGAGAGCTGTGTGGGCTGTGAGAGCTGTGTGGGCTGTGAGAGCTGTGAGAGCTGTGTGGGCTGTGAGAGCTGTGTGGGCTGTGTGGGCTGTGTGGGCTGTGAGAGCTGTGTGGGCTGTGAGAGCTGTGTGGGCTGTGAGAGCTGTGTGGGCTGTGAGAGCTGTGTGGGATGTGAGAGCTGTGTGGGCTTTGAGAGCTGTGAGAGCTGTGAGAGCTGTGAGGGCTGTGAGGGCTGTGAGAGCTGTGTGGGCTGTGTGGGCTGTGTGGGATGTGAGAGCTGTGAGAGCTGTGCGAGCTGTGTGGGCTGTGAGAGCTGTGTGGGCTGTGAGGACTGTGTGGGCTGTGAGAGCTGTGTGGGCTGTGAGAGCTGTGAGAGCTCTGTGGGCTGAGAGAGCTGTGTGGGCTGAGAGAGCTGTGTGGGCTGTGAGAGCTGTTGGCAATGTAAATAACAATGCCATTATTTATAAGTAAAAAAAAAAAGAAATGTCATGAGCAATGCCAATAGCTCTAACTTTTCCAAAGGCGAAACCATTGCATTGTAAATGCTTGTTTTCAAAGAAAGCGGAAGGTGCACGTTGCAGAGTCAAGACAAGACGCAGCAGTCAAAGTCCAAAATGACTTCTTTTTATTTGAATAAATCTTTAAAACTGGCACACAGCCAACGCGTTTCGTCCCCTTTTTTTGCCAGAGGGAACTGACAGAAACATGCCATAAGGAACTGACCTAAAGTCCCACTATTTATGTCTTGGTATACATTTATTTAATGAACTTTCTTTGTTACACAAGCCTTGCAGACAGCGAAAGCTGTGAGGTTGGATCGAATCACGACCTTAATACACATGCACTGCTAAATACTATGCATGAAAGTACAAACGTATAAAAGTACAGCTGGCATAGCAATATATAACCCCTCGTCTGAGGCAAAACAAGCGTTCTCAAATGCAAATCCTGTATCACCATGGCTTGTCTGAGGATGGTAACAAAAACCAGAACCCTTGCCTACTACTGCAATCTGTCAGATTTCATGCAACATATTTACTCTTTACACAATTTAATACAGTAAAAATCCACCCTCAAGTGCCTATAGTGTTTAAAATGTTTTTTTACTATAAAAATGTCAGCCCCACTGCCTTTGTCATGGCTTTTTCTATTAAACAGAAAAGACATAAGGCATCTGACACAACTTTTTCCAAATAACCAATCAGGCCTGCAGCCTTTATCGCTGGTTTTACACCAAAACCAACGCTGCACTACTGTACTGAACATAAACTCTGCCACAGGGCAAACTCATCATAAATACATAACATTACCCATATGTACAAAATTACATTAGCAAAACTGTATAGCTCCCCTCCTAAGTGGGCCTATCAAGGATTCAAGGAGGGTTAATGGGGAAAGTAACACTCATAAATCCTTATCTTCCACAGTGATCTGTCAGATTATATGTAACAAAACACTGGTGTACAGGCCCTGACACAGTAAAGTACAATCACACTATAAAGCTTATTCGCTTAACATATGCATTTCACAATAAAAACATCAGGTGTGCTGCTTCCGTCAAACTTTTTTTCATAATAAAAAGATCTGACATATGGGATTTGACAACCAGTCAACCACTCAGACCTATAACCTTCAGAATTGGCTTGTCAATATAAAAAACTCAGTCCTACTCCATGGAGCAGAAGCATTTCCACTAAGCAACTACCAGGCATACCATCATGAAATTACAAATGTATAAAATGATAGCTGGCAAAAAAACTATACAATCACTCCTAAAATTAACTAACAAGGAATCTTCTACCACGAGGGTTTGTCACATGGGGGAAAGCAACACACAATCTCTTGCTTATTGCAGTAACATTAAACATTCCACATTAAAAAAATACCTATCTATAGACTATAGTGTCTGTATTATCAATCCACCCTTAAATGTCTATTGACTTTAACCTATGCTTTTTCTAAAAAAAACAAGCCTGGCCTACGGCCTTTGTTCTAATTTACCATAATACATTAGAACTATGACTTCTCACTTAAAGTGTTTCAATGAACCAATCGGGCTAATCCCTAGTTTGTCAATATAACCAGTTCAGTCCTATTGTATTTTATTGACTCAGTCCTAATAATAACCAACAGGGGTTCTCAGAATCCAAATTGTCTACCCCAAGCTACCCAGAAGGTAACAGTTGGTACCAGAAAGTTCCCTGCATGGTAACATATTATGTGCACTCCTGCCCTGAGTGCCCCAGCTGCATGGACATCCCTGGTACTGATTTTTTGGAAAACATTTTTGTTGGGTTTTGTATATCATAACAAAAGGGGCACAAATGGGTGCCCTGTGCAAACAGAGAAACACAGCGGAAGGACAATTGTACATCAGATATTTCCACAATGGTGAATGAGGAAAATGGGAGAAAGAAACATTGATACATCTGCAAATTGGCGGACCTGGCAAGTCAAAGTATTCACATTAATGATGTTGTGATAAAGGCACAGCATCAGCATCATTGATCCCATCTAGTCCATAGTGTGTGATCCAACTACCCCACACCATACGAAACTTACCTGAACACCCCCTACTCTTATATGTTATTCTTTCTGCTGCCATATAGAGGTCCAGTCCCTTCTCCATTCAGCCATGGTAGATGTGTCAGGGCTTCCCAATGTTTGGCCAGGTACCTTTTAGCTACCACTAACCCCAAGTTGAGCAATATTAGTTTAATCCGTGGGAGGTCTAGATTATGGGTATTTCTAAAAGCACGTATTTCGGATCCTCATGTATTGAGGTGCCTAGTATAGTGCTGAGTTCCAGAAGTGCATTTTTCCAGAATGAATGAATGACTGGGCGTGTCCATAGTATATGAAAGAAGTCCTCTTGACTCCCTCTATAGCGCAGGCACACTGGAGAAACTGCTCTACCTTTTCTATGGAGGCGGACCCTATCATAGTAAGTCCTATATAGGATTTTGACCTGGATAAGTCCCAGTCTAGATTTAATCAAAACCTCTTGTGGAACATTAACGCTGTCACCGAATCCAGGTCTTCTAGTTCACCAAAATCAGTTTACCATATGGACCATAGTTTCAGTAGGGTGTCTGGTATATTATTATTAATGGTTTTTAGATGTAAGAGATTTCTTTCTCCTGCAATTCACCCAATAAAAGCATACCCTCCAAGGGAGCATGCTCTGTGAGGTCTCAGGGGATATTTTCTGCTTTCCAGGCAGTGGCATATCTAGCCCTAGGCAGCCGTGGCGGTCCATGATTCTGCCGTGCGGCCGGAGTGAAGAGCAGGGGAAGAGGGAGGTGCCGGGGAGATCTCCAGGACTTGAGAGACTGCAGGTAACAGTGGTAGGAGGTCGCGGCCCCCAAAACTCATGCCCTCCGCACCCTCCTTGCTACGCCAGTGGGGGACCTGTAAATATTTATTGTGTTGTCTGTAATGGAGTTGAAATTCCTTTTGGAGGGATGAAAAGGGCATTAAGGCACCCCCTTCGATATGGTCACCCACTTTAGAGATACCAATATGGTCCAAGGTTCCAAATCCCTTCAATTTCCCTATTCCTTTAAGGCATAATCCCACCCACAGTAGAGTTTCCCTGGTGATCTTTTGCTTGCATTCCAGATAGGTGCTAGCCCTGCTCCACGCTTCAAGACTTAATTGTGTAGCTGGTCTCTTTCCATGGTATGGATGCGTTTGAAATTGTGTCCTTTCTAAGGCGTAGGTAGGGTGATCCCCATCGCCATTGCTCAGTCATTTATTGTTATTAAAATGGATGCCAAGGATTAAACCAGGATATCCGGAAGGGCTTTCCCCCATTATATGAATTGCTCTGTAGCGTTCGGAGAGCTAGTCTAGGGTGCCCATAATTCCACAGTAATTTCCTACTTTCACTATCAATTTTGGCGAAGATGTCATCTGGGATTCTGTAATATGTGTTGTGTGGGGCATATAAAAACGTGGGACGAGTGATCATTTTGAACATCCTTGCCCTTCCTAATATCGTTAGGGGAGTTTCTTCCAAAAAGCGTTGTCCACCTGAAAGTCGGCCAGTACCGTCCTAACATTGTGCTCCATGCACACTCATGGTGGGTTGTGGCATAGATCCCAAGGTATCAGAATCGACTCCCTAGTCACTCTGAGCCTCCCAGGAAGATCTGTCTGGTCTGAATGTCCTCCGACAGGGTAATGTACGGGTGTCTCCCAATTCATTGTATACTCAGAATGGGCCCCATTATGGTTCAAAGGTGTGTAGGACTGCAGGAATCGACTCCCTTGGCCAAGACAGAAATAGCAGGATATCATCCATGTGCAATGAGATCTTTTCTTCTAGTAACAGGGATCCATTCACCTGGAAACCACTGATGTGCTGGTGTGCATGGACCACGCACACCAGTGGCTCCAGAGTCAAGGCAAACAGGAGGGGGGCTACAGAGTGATGGGAAATTCTGATGACAGCACTCCATTGACTCTTAAGGCAGCTATGGGCTCCTTGTGGAGTATGCCAACCTATTTCACAAACTGTGGTCCAAACCCCATTTCCTCAGAGTTTGTATCATGTAAGATCAGTGTAAAAAGTCAAAGGCCTTTTCGGCATCCAATGAGACAAACATGTGTGGTTCTCGTCTATTCTGTACCTCCATCATCCAGTTATGGAGTCTATGAAGATTCCCTCTGGTGGAGCGTTTGGGCATAAAGATGGTCTGGTCTTTGTGGATCAATGGAGAAATAACCCTATAAGTCTAGCTGACAGGACGGTGGCCAGAACCTTAGTTTTATACTTATCAATTAAATCGGCCGGTAAGAGCGGTAGGTGGTTGGGGGCTTCCTGGTCCTATTTATGACCACGATCGTAGCTCTATGCAGGTCGGGTGGGAGAATGCCTTCTGTCCTTGCTGTTAGATATTGCTGAAGTAAGTGGGGAGCAAGAATATCTACATGCTTTTTGAAAAATTCACTGAGTGACCATTAGGTCCCGGGGTTTTGCCTGAGTTTATTTGGAATATGGCACCCTGGACTTCAACAAGGGTGATGTCCACTTCAAGGGCCATGCGGAACTCACCTCAGAGAGTCAGCAAGTAGATGTCAGAAACGTAGTCGTGTATCTGAGCGGTGTCCACCAGGGGTCTTTGTAAAGGGTTTCATAAAAGTTCACAAACACCTCAGTTATCTCCCAGTCCGAGGTATAGAGGTTGCCTTCTGCCCCTTGTAACTGGTGGACTCACAGAGTCTCGATTTCCCAGCGGCTCTGCTAGGCTGCCAATTCCCCAATTTCATTGGCGACATTGTACAGACGATGCTGCGTAGCCATTATTTGGCTACATGCCTCATCAGTAGCCAGTGCGATATATTCAGATCTCAGGGGTTCGACCCGTCTTACCATCACTGCCTTGTAGGCCTCCGAGAGTATAGCGGTCCACTCAACAGAGTAGGTATTTTCTAGAAAATAGAGTTCTGAATCTGTACAGGTCTCCCATAAGGTGGTGTCATTCCTCGGTGCCCGGCATGTAGTCTCCAGTCCCTAATGGTGTCGGAAGGTTTCTGCCCCACCATTATCTAGAGTGGAGATTAGTCTGATAAGCCTCTAGCTAGGCAGTCAGCTCCATGTATCGTGCTCACCTCACCTGCTGGCGCGAAAAGACAATCCAGTCTGAAATACTCTTTGTGCAGCCCTGCGTATTATGAGTAGCCTCTGTCCTGTGGATGGTGTCACCTCCATAGATCTGTGACCCCCATTGTGTCCACAAAGCGGGCCAGGAATGTAATTCTACCTGGGTTCGGTGTTGCACCTGATCTGTCCTGGTCTGGGTTCATCCAGTCATTAAAATCACCCCCTAGGATATGTAAGGAAGATGAGGATTCCAACAGGATTTGGGTGATTTTATTTATCCCTAACAATAGTAACATTTAGTCACCCCCAAATAGCCTGGACTGCAGCATATGTCCCATAGGGATCTAGCCAGGATTTTTGTATGTGAAAAGGAGGGGACTTCTTGATCAGAATTGTTACTCCTCGGGATCCCAACGTCAACCCACTGTGTGCTAGCATAGTGTTTGCTCCCCAGGCTAGGAAGTGGTATTGGGTTTCCCTACGATGCATCTCTTGCAGTAGAAGAACATCGAGTTTCAGACGCTTAATATATACCGTTACCCAACCTCTCTTAATTTTGTTGCCCACTCCATTGGTGTCCCAAGTAAGGATAGACCGTTGCTTGTGAGCTGGATCATTGACATGCATTACACCCAATAAGGTGTAATGGAAATCTCCCATCATAGTGAAATATATATTCTGTGTGACTGATATGTCCAGCGCGCCGGTCAAGCAACTCAAGTAACATTTTACACAATACCAACATAACAATAGGTCGTTCTGCACCATTACAGGATCTTGGGATGGCCCGATCACATCGCAACCCAGTTCTTCCTTAGTGGGCCTTTGGACATTCTCTTCCTCTTTCTTGGACAATGATATCTGGCTTCCCCTCCACCCTACGTCACATTCCAAGTCCGATGGTGAGGGTCTCACTGTTGCTTCTCCAGTTCGTTCAGCAGGAGGCCTGTTCGTGGGCCTGCCGGTGTGGTCCCTAAGCTTCCACCTAATGGACCATTGTTTGGGCCATGTCCCAAGAGGGTTTCTCTCCACCGGATCTTCCGTAGCTTTCGTTCGGAGCTGAGGCCTCTCCTCTAGCCAGGTCCAGGCCTCCTCTGGCATGGTAAAGAAGAAAGATTGTCCATCAAAACTTACTTTTATCTTGGTGGGAAAAAACAGCACATATTGCAGTTGTAGAGTGCAGAATTTCACCTTCACCACATCAAAAGGTGTTGTTTCTTGACTTCGTGGTAATTGACAGGGAATAGTCTTGTAAAGGAGGATTCAAACTTGAGCTCATCTAGTCGTTGTGCTTCCCAGAGTAATGCGGCCCGGTCTTGGAAGTTCAGAGCGGAGCTATTATGGCATGTGCCCAGAGGTGGTTTGGTCACCAGTGCTCTATGGACCCTTTCTATGGCAACTCAGGTGAAGAAGGTGGTGGCAGGGAAGGGGGTCTGAAACCAGTTACTCAAGAAGGTAGACATATTGGTCCCTTCACTCTCTTCTGGAAACCTCTGCAATCGCAGGTTGTTCTGCCGCGCCCGATTTTCAACCTCATCGATTCAGCATAGTAGATATTGAGGGACGGCTTTAGCATTGAAAGGTCCCTGTTCATAGATTGGGTGGTAACTTCCAATTTGGATATTCTTTTCTCTACCACGTGACACAGTCTGCCACATTGCAAAGGTCTTGTCTCAGGGGTGAGACTTCCGATCAGACTTCCCCAATTCTTGATTCCAGTGTCTCCCTATACTTGTAGATGGCATTCAAAAATGCTGCGTTGCACAGTGTCGGGGAGGAAGTGTCACCAGCCGGGGTGGAATCAGCCGCCCTGGCATATTTGTCAATCTTGCCCTATTGGGACAGTTTTGGATCTTTCTCTTCAGCCATGGTTCCAGGGCAGTGGGTAGGAGAGTAGCTGCAAGTGCACAGTGTCGGGCAGGTGATGGCCAGGTGGGACGGCATGGATCAGGTATCCGAGGTATCTGTGTGGGCCGTTGCCGGCAGCTCCACCAAAGGATCAACTGGGCTGGAATAAGAAAATTGCCACCCGCCTGCTCAAAGGGGGCTCAGAGGACAGCAAGATGAGCCCATTCATACCAGGCACAAAGGGGCAACAACGCCTGGTGGCACTCTGTCTATTCCAATGGATTTGAGCCATTGCTGTGAGTAGTGCAAAGGGTGGCACAGTCCACAAGCCCCCACTCGTTCTCCGGGGCACAGGTCAATCAATCACACTAGACCCAGGTCTAACAAGCCAGAGAATTTGGGACAGAGCGACAGGTTGGGATGGCTTCAAGTGAAAAAGGGAGGAACAATTTGACCACAGCGCAACGCTCCCCACCGCCGCCAATCAGCAATATCAGTATTTATCTGTACCACCAGGTACCTTGTGCCTACACTGAGGCCAGTTTCCACTCACGGCAGCCACAGATCAACCTCAAAGCTGCAGTCTCTCCTCCCTCAGGTCTTCGCTGTCACAGGCCTGTCAGTTCTCCTGTTTCCTCCCAGGACCGCAATGGCACTGCCTCCCCTGGTACTAATTTTTGGTCAAGGGCGAAAATGGGTCATGCATGTGTGCCTGGCTCATGGTAATGCTGTCTAATTGGAATGGGAGGGGTGCACCAAGTGCTACCCTAATAATGGTAGAATGCTACTGCCCTTGTCGAGAGTAAAGTGACACGAGCATGGTGGTGGCAGACTACCCATTTTGTGTTTATTAAGAATCAGTAGTGTTAACATGGCTTTTTCACCTGAGTCACTGGAGCGGTGCCTACTGGCCCACTGATGTAAAGGGCTAGTGCTATGTGCTTAACTCACCCTTGGCCTACATGTTGACAGTTTGTGGCACTGGATAGTATGTGATACTTGAGTGTGCATGCTGGAATGTATGTGTGCCTGGTCCATAACATGAAGGCCTGTGGGTTCCATTTTGTAAGCCCTTCCTTACCTCTTCAGCTCCCCTTTTTGTCGTTGATGTCAATTTTGGAAGCCCAGGGCTGGAAAGGCTAGTGGAGGTGAGGACTACAGCCCTCCACAGGAGATGTGGACTGCCGACCTTCCTTAGGGCTGGAGTGGGAACATAAAGACTGGAGGAAGGATAGCACAGCATACTTTGTGTACAGCAAAGGTATCTTTGATTGCAGAAAAAGTCAGTAGTCAGTGGGGCCTGGTCCCATTCTAATTTCCCCTTACTCTCTTGACCTTTGCTGAGGATCAATTAAAAGTTGAGCCGCTCCTGCTGTGGCAGACTCTCCCTTTGACAAGCAACACCACAGCCGAGAGGAGAGGGTACTCTAAAAAAGTTGGCACCGGCGTCAGGAATATAATTGGACTAGACACAGAATAACATCCATGTTTATATTTGGACAATAAATGTGAGAGCATGTGTCTCACAAGTTGTTCAACAGCTCTGCTCAACAGGTGAAAGGATCACCAAGATGTCTAGCTCTTGAAACCAGGCCTAGGGACCAGGCTCTGCTTGTCTCTCAGCTGAGTGAGGGGGCCATCTTCCTGGAAATCAAAAACACTTGATCTGAGCCTGGAGCACCAGCCTGGGGCCTGCCTGACGTGACCAGCTGACAATGTGAGGAGGAGAGTGGATGAAGGTAGTGAGGCCCAGTGGGGATCACAGTGACCAAAATGTAAACCGCCTGGTCTGGTCAGGACTGCTGTGAGAGTGTGAGCCACCTGCCTGTTCTTGGGAAGTTGCGGATCCCTGTATGCCATGAGGGGGGCACCATAAAATTAGGGCTGTCCTCCTTGTGCTTGTGAAATTGGCAAACCCTGTGTGCCAAGAATGGGCAACCGTGAAGGGAGGGCCATCGTCCGGGATCATCGTACCAAGGCTGCTGTGAAGAACACTTACAGTTCGCTGAAGGAGCAGCAGAGAGGATGTCCACTCTGACATGGGCAGTTCAAAGTCTGAGGAGGCCCAATACATTATTGGGAAAAGAATGTGAGAGGTCACAGACTGGGAGCATTGAAAGACCAGAGCTATGGCCCTCCTGCACTTGCTGGTGGTCGTCGGGTCAGGTAAGACAGTATGAGGCCATCAAGCTTGCCAGGGACTTGCAAAAACGTAGTAGTCAACATTGACTCCTAAGACTAAATTTGAAATTTGTTGTGTGGGAATTGGCATGGGCCACATCTGAATGTCATCTTTATTATGGAATGGGGAATACCCTGCCCCACTAGAAGAGACGGAGAAACTTGGGGATGTCACCCAGGATGATGCTAGCGTGCCGACTTTAAGAGAGTTTGGATATTAATTAGTGTGTTGTGTTTATGCTTTGAGTCCTTTAATATACAAATACTTTTTTCCATTAAAGCAAGTATTTGGCTGGACAATCAGCAAATTGCGGTTACTTTCTGTACTTCAAGTCTTGCACCTGTGCATTCCTCACACCTACCTCCAGCTTGAAGAGCGTTGGATTACTTGACCCGTGCTATCACTGAGAGTCAAGTGCTGAAAGGGGCAGTACTTAGCCTCACCTTTGGGACCTATTGGCTTTGTTATGGTCTTTAGCTATGCTGTGCAGCACCCAAATGTACAGCATAGTTACAGCATTAAAAAAAAACTTTTGACAATGCTGGCCACATTATTTTGTAGGTGAGGGCACCATGCATGTTTGCGCCTAGAAAATAACACAGCCACTTTTATTCTCTTTCTAGATACCGCTCCATGTTGGATTGGAAAGTAAAGGGGGACAAAACATGCAAATGCAGTTTTTAAGGGGGCTGGGAAGAGAAGCAACCTGAGAAGTGAAAGTAATTGGGGGCAGGTGCACAACGGGACACAGGTGGAGGAAGAAAGCAACATCAGAGAAGGGGCTTAAGCAAAAAGGGGGTGCTGGTAGGAGGGAGAAACACAGAAGGCACTGGTAGGTGGAAGCAATATGGAGAAGGCGTGAAGAAGTGATAGAGCGCGGGTCACCCGGGTCACTTAGATTACCAAATTTTCCACGCACTGGGCCCTGGCGTGCATATGATGACCGTGTTTTGCAAATGAACCGGGTGAAAAACCTCTATCACGCTACTATCAGTAATCGGGTGGGTGACTCTTACACCACTCACTATTCATGTACCTGACTTACCACAGGCACATTACTCCTGACAGATCAGGAGCTAGCAGTGGACAGGTGATAAGGGTTTTCCTAAAAAGGAGAAAATTCTGATTTACATATTTAATACCTTTAATATTACTTTAATGTATAATGACCACAGACACCTTGTTGGTTTTAAGGGTTTTATATAGTGTAAGTTTAGAACGAAAATGCCATTACGAGGAGGCAAATGCAAAGCAATACATCAATAATTAAAATCAGAACCAGGATGTAGCTATGGAGGAGAGTGAGTATCATAGAGTAAAAGGGAACACTATAGGGCATGGATCATACTGAATATTTATCTAATACAATTTAATCTAGGGCAAGGACGTGAGGAAAAACCTAATATGTGACCTAATAATTTTATACTATTTCCTAAACCTTATGCTATCTTTCTAACTTCACGGCAACCATACTAAGGGAAAGGGAATAAGTGGAACAAGCTAGATAAACAGTCGGGTTTAACAATGTCCTATAGGATGGGTAAAAGTGGAACATTTACTAATTATCAATTGCATAAAATTACATTCAAAGGAGATATGGAGAATATCACAGGCAAGATTGCTTTAATCAGAGAAGGAAAAGTTGAGGGTATAGTATAGACAGACACCTATGTCAATAGTTACCTAGGTGAGAATGAGGACTTAACCCTGGCCACGGGTCAGTTGGGAAAGAACGGGACAAGGACCCTCAAGGATTCAGGGAATACCAGAAGGTGAGCAGGTACAGCTCATAGACAGTCAGGACAGGATACCCCTCAGGTCTGGGTCAGGACTGGGTTCACCAAGGCACGACCAAACCCCTCACAGCTTCGGATGCAACGCCAGCGTTACCCCCTCTTCTGCACGGAATCCGCCAATAACCCCGATTGGGTTTTCGAATCTCCCAGCAAAGTGCTTCGCTTAGCACTTAGGACTAATTTCCACCCCTTGGAGTTTGTGGAAAGTTTCAGGCAGAATGCTCCGCAGCACTCTGTATCAGGCACCTATAGAGTTCGTAGGGTCAGTGACAGGTCTGCTACTCGGACAAGTCGGACAATTTCTCTAAGCTAAGCTAGGCTATATATACAGTTTTAAGTCCTCAAGACCACCCATAAATGTTGCAAAATGACAAAGTCCCATCTTCTGATTGGTCAAGGGAGGTGGTTTAAGACATTTGTCACCACCTATATTTCTATTACGTAAGTTCACGTGACATTACCCTCCCCCTAACATCTGGGTTCCCAGGCCTACGTGTGGGAAAGTACAATAGTGAAGAAAAGGTTTGCAACATTGTTGCGCATTTCAGAATAAAAATAGCACATCTTCAAGGGCAAAGGTGCGCCTGGAAAGGACAGTCCCCTTTTCAATGGCCAACTGGCCAGGTTCCATTGCTGCACGTCCCAGATCTTTGATCACGTGATGAGGGATACGTCAGCTGCAAAATGGATTCCATCCCCAATTCAAGGCCTTCATTTACGCGGTACATGAAAAGTAAGCGAAAACAAATTAATAACACAGAATAAAATGAATACACTGTACACCATGACCAACTACTCTTAGGGCCCGATGTAGGTAAACGGGATTTTCCGATTTCAAAATACCGAGGCGGGCCGAATCGGTATTCTGAAATCGGAAAACGAGATGTAGGAAAAAAATACCGACTGAAGACCGATTCGGTCGGCATCGGTAATGAGATTCGGTACGTTCCGATTCAGCTCGGTCCGAATCGGAAATTACCGAATCGGCCAACAACGAATCGGAAAATACCGAATCGGCTACCACCGATTCGGATATTTCCGATTCGGCGAATACCGAATCGGTAAAAGCCGATTCGGTAAAAACCGATTCGGCAATCATAGACCCATGGCGAAAAAGCCCATAGGAATGCATTGCATGACCCGATTCGGCTTTTACCGATTCGGATAATACCGAATCGGATTTTACCGAATCGGATTTTACCGATTCGGATTTTACCGATTCGGATTTTACCGAATCGGTAAAACCAGACTCGGCAATAGGCGATTCAGCCAATGAGGTGGCTCCCCCTCCCCCACCCAAACAGGGAGTGGCAACCCTGGCAGGTGCAGCCAATTAAGAAGTTTCTAGAAGTTTCTGGAAAGCCTGCCTGAGCCCAACACACAGTTAGCAGCAGTGGGAGAAGGAGGTTGCAGACTGAGCAGGAGCAAGAGAATATGGCAGATCAGGCAGGAAGCCAGAAGTCCTCCCAAAAGAGGAAGCCCAAATTCACCACCACAGAACTACAGGTGCTGGTTGAGGAGGTGGTGAGGGTGCACCGCCAGCTCTTTGGCAAGCTGTCCCTCAACGTGCCAGACAGCACCAAGAGGCGATTGTGGGCAGACATCGCCCAGAAGGTAAATGCTGCTGGAGTCACCCCCAGGTCCATTGAGGAACTTAAGAAAAGGTTCTATGACCTCCGCAGCCTCACCAAGAGGAAGCTGGCCGACCTCCAAAGGCAGGCAGGACTCACCGGAGGAGGCAAGAACCCGGCGCCACCCCTCACCGAGCTGGAGGAAATTGTCTCCAGCACCATCGAGAGGGAGAGCATTGTAGGGATCGGGACCCTGGACAGCACTGCGATGGCCACAGCTACAGGTAAGAAGCATGCGCATCATGACACACCCTACCAGACACCTCCCCATTAGACACAATGCATAGGCAAACACCAGCACTGTACTGTCACCAACATACAAGAGACAAGCATCATGGTACATGTAGTCAGCAGGAGTTAGCCAAATATGTCAGTGCAGAATCACAAGACAGGAAACAGTGTGACACGGTGTAAGGAGATGCAAGGACATGTGGAATGCCATAATTGTACTGACTGTAATACATCGGCACTCAGTTTACAAATGCTTCTTTGTACCTAGGGGCACCATCAGGCGGCACCACTGTGGCAGCAGAGGGAGCTTCGACTTCACATACTGCAGTGGCAGGGCCGAGCACCAGCCAGCCTGGCCAGGAGGAGGAGGAAGAGGATGAGGAAGGAGACACCCCAGGGCTTGGAATGGAGGGAGTCCTGGTGATTGATTTCCAGGCAGTGCACTCCCCAGTACTGCCCAGCTCACCCCCCTTGCAATTTTCCCCATACAACTCCCCAACAAGGCAGACCATTCCGCCGACAACATCTCCTGCCACAACCGTGGCCTTGCCACCCGTCCTACCTGTCCTGGGAGCAGGGGCTCCGGGACCGGCCAGCACCACACCACCACCAGTGGCACCCCAGCCCACTCAGCAGGCCGGAGGCAGCAGTGCCAGACGCCGTGCCACCACCACCACCACCACCACCACCACTGCTGCACCAGCACGGGAGGGCAGTGTGTTCCTGGGCCTGGAGGGCCAGATGGTCAAAATCCAGCGCCAACAGGCCAGATCCACCATGGCCTGCCAACGCCAGCTCCTGCAGCACAACCTGCAGATGGGGGAGTTGGTGAAGGGGTTCCAGGCTGTTGTGGACAGCAACAAGGAGGTGGCAGCAGGGTTGGGCAGGCTGACCACTGCCATCACCCACTCCTCTGCCAGGCAGGAGGAGCATGAGGTTGCGCGCAGGAGGGATGCCCGGGTGCTCAACCGGGCCATGGCCCGCCTTGCAGCGGCGACTGCACAGCTGTGCCATCGTAGCGCAAATCAGGAGTCGGTGCAGAGTCAGCATACTGCTGAGCTGACCAGGGGGATGGCCAGGATCACCACGGCCATGGAGGCCATGTTAATATCAAACGCCGCCTCCAATCCTGCCCTGGACCTGGGTGATGCTGGTGACAGCAGCAGCCGCAGCAGCCCGGCCAGCGCTGCATCAGAGCCAAGGAGGAGCACCAGGCGCTCCGCTGATGCTGCTGGCCATTCGGAGGGGGCCGAGGGACACCCCAGTGGGTCTGGAAAGCGGGCCAAAAAATAGGCTGGCAAGGGGGGATGATCATACCAGAACCCTGGACTTTATTTGTTTTGACAGACTCCATTTTTCTATGCACTTCAGTGATGTAACTGTGGTGCATCACTATTAAAAAGTTTATTTTCCAAGCAACATTTAGCTGTCTTTGCATCTGTACTCAGTCAGAAATAGTTCTCAGTGATCTCCTCACGTCTGTATCTGCCATCACATGGCGTACACACCCCAGCTGGCTGTGTCAGTGGCACAGCTTCGTCGTCGTCATAGTCCTCGTAGTCAGACAACTCCACCTCAGTGCCCTTCTTGACCGCAAGGTTGTGTAACATTGCACATACAGCTATGATCTTGCAGCAGGTGATGGGGGTATACTGCCTTGCACCTCCACTCTTGTGCAGGCATCTGAATCTACTTTTCCAGATGCCAAAGGTCCGTTCAACAACATTCCTTGTGCGTATGTGGGCCCGGTTATACCTCCTTTGGCTGGGTGTGGAGGGGTTGAGGTAGGGGGTGAGTATGAATGAGCGGAGGGCATATGCACTGTCGCCTGGAAGAGAAAGGGGTCACATTAGACACATGCATACATGTATTACACCTACCTACTATGTGTTATGGGGGTCTGATGATGTGGCTCACCTAGGAGGTATCCTTCTCCAAAATCGCCAGCCATCAGCCGTGCATATATGCCGCTCTGTTGGAATATATAGGAGTCATGGGTACTCCCTGGAAATTTTGCTACCAGGTCTGTGATGGTGCACTTGGCATTGCAGATCACCTGCACGTTGATGGTGTGTGTCGATTTCCGATTGCGGTATATGTATTCGGTGTCCGCTGGTGGGCAAATCGGAATATGCGTGCCATCTATGCAACCGATGACTTGGGGAAAGTGTGCCATCTGGTAGAAGTCCGCTTTGGTTTGTAGCAGTTCTGCGTGGGTTGCAGGGAATGAGATGTATTGGTCCATCCTGTCTATCATGGCGTCAAGGAATATGTGGAAGAACCTTGACAGGCTGCTCTGGCTCACCCCTCCTGCTGCTGCTACTCCACTTTGATAGCTGCCAGACGCTACCAGGTGTAGGCTGCATAGCACCTGGACGTGCGCAGGGATGGCGTGTGCCCTTGGGGTGTGGTGGTCCAAGTATGGCTTAAGGTCCCTGATGAGCTCAAGTATGGTGTCAGAGTCCAGCCTGTATCTCTGTAGGATCTCAGCCTCAGTGAGCATGAACAGGGTTATCCTCTGTCTGTAGACCTGTTCATTTCTTAGCCATTCCCTCAGTCCTTCCTGCTGTAGCCGTAGCCGCCTCGCAATGACATAGAAAGCTGCCATCCTGCAAGTTGCAATGCATTTTGGGACTGTTTATATGGGTTGGAGTTGGTTACCACCTGATTGCAATCCATGGTAAATACCGAGTGAATTCTACCGATTTTGAGCCGATTTCGGTGTTTCTGTGCCTCCCTACATCTCCCCAACTGTCGGAATCGGGGAATTTCCCGATCGGAGATTTATACGAATCGGCATGTTTTCCGAATCGGATCATGTCCGAATCGGTATTTTTTCCGATTTGGTACATGGACCGAATCGGTGATTTTCCGATTCGGTGTCACTAACGATTCGGTAGTGGGACCGAATCGGTGATTTTCCGATTCGGTGTCACTAACGATTCGGTAGTGGGACCGAATCGGTGATTTTCCGATTCGGTGTCGCTAACGAATCGGTAGTGGGACCGAATCGGTGATTTTCCGATTCGGTGTCACTAACGATTCGGTACATGGACCGATTCGGTCTTTGTAACCGAATCGGTGTTTTTCCGATTCGTTACATATCCGATTTTCGGTATGTACGTATCGGATTCTTTCACATTCGGTACACATTCCGAATCGGTTTTCTATCCGATTCGTTCTGTTTTTGGTACCCTACATCTCGATGGCTGTTTACCGATCGGTAAGGGCCAAAAATCGGTATTTTCGGCCGATACCGATCGGTAAAGCCCTACCTACATCGGGCCCTAAATCCCTTATTTTATAATACTTATAGCATTAAGAGTTAGTGCAGAAAAGATGCATAGACAAAAGCGGCTTAAGATAGCATGAAGCATGATTAGTGACAAGCGGCCATTTTAACATTACTGCGCATGAGCGAACTTTTCCCTCCAGATTTGCGAGTGCGTCACATCACATGAGTATGACCGACGCATGCGCAGACTGGATTTCTGCAAAGCGGCCATTTTATTAATGTGCAAGCTTGATTATGATGAAAAACACATAGGCAAGCCTCCTAGGGACACCCGTGTGTTGGGGAAATACAAATAAATGACAAACAATCAGAGTTAGTACAGTTATGATTTAAGCGAGGTTCATGAAGAGAGCAAGTCGCGTTACGTGCGAATCCTTGCTCCATCAATCCCCTCTTTGATGATATTTACTATCATCACTACACATGAAAACAGATGCCAACTTCATTCATCCAATTCATCCATCTCAATCTCAATGAACTTATTGTTGAGCTTTCTCTCCGCCTCTCTGTGTGTATGATTGTTCTTTATTTTCTTATATATCTGGTTTCTTAATTCTTCTAATTCTAATTCTTCAGCCTTTCGCTTTCCTCTTTTATTTACTATATATTTTCTGCATTTCTGGCATTTGCAACAGATAAAGATGATCAGAACAATCAAACCTATTCCAGCTATTGGCATCAGTATTTTCCATAAAAGACTTTTACCTAAGTTAGAGAACCAACTACCTACAGAGGAGAGACCATCAGTCAGTCTCTTCCAGGCACTGTCAACCTCTAATGGTTTGAGTTCTTTTTCCAAATTAGTAATGTTTCTTATATACTTCTTAATTTCGACACTTTTATCAGGAATGTAAGTGCAACAATGTTGTGCCCTCAGCATCCTGCAGACTCCGCTCTCTTTTGCCAATAAGGTATCAAGAGCAAGGCGATTCTGTAAAACCATCGATCTGATCGCAACCATTTCGGTATTGATCATCAGAAATCCAGCAGCAGTGTCAGTTGATAACCGATCCACTACTGTAGATAATTTGCAGATTCTATGAGTATTCAGAGCTACCCCCATTCCAGGTATCAGTGCGCTAAAAATATCACCTATAATTTCTCCTACACTTTCACGTTTTCTACGCACTAAGCCATTAGTAATCTCATTGCTTCCAGCTGCATTGTTCACATGGTATATTTTCGGAAAGACAATGCCAAAGTAGCAGCTTCCATACCAGTGATCCGGCAATTTGAAATAAGCCTTGTTTCCACATATATAATAAATTCCTGGAAACACAGGTTCTGACCCATTTTTGAAACCCCAACCTCCAATTACCTTGTAATTATGTTCACACTCGCTGGAACCAATGAATACATTGTTATAATAACTAGTCTTTTCTCTATGAAGACAGAGTTTCCCTTTCCGTTCAAAATCCAGCAACAGAGCAGGAGTAACTTCGCTTTGTGAGGTGTTATCCATGTTTTCTGCCCATCTAGGGGTTCTGTTCTGTTCGTCATTTGCCTTTTTCTGAAACTTTTCCCTTCTCTTCTCCGCTATTTTCAAGAACATTTTCTCTTGAGCATGTAAGGAACACGTCAAGTTGTCTCTACGAGCTTCATTCAGATCTATGTCACCTATAGTCAGGAAATATTCCCCCATGTAGCGAGTCACTCCACCAAGGGTATGTACAAGGTTCAGATTCCCTCTAATAGGAAGTTCTGAAAAGATAACAGCAGTGTTTGAGTAATAATACTGTAAAGTGCTTCTATAAAATAAACTAGCTAAAATACTACAGGAAATTCCATAGGTCAGGGGTAAATGGTGGTATGTCACGCCTTCAGCTACTGAAGTAGGTAGCATCATGCAGACATAGCAATCTTCTATTTCCATAGCTTCTACATAGTGCACTAAAAGGTTTGCGAAAACATTTAAGTGTGTCCTGTTCTTCATTTGGTGATAATGTAGTTCACCCTCATCTGATGCTTCTAAGTCGGGTCGTGTATGTCTCAGACTCATTGCATTGTCACGTCTCTCTACTCTTCGTGGTGTTTCTTCAGTATGTACAACTTCTGCGTCTTGTGTCGTCAAGTCTGTAGGATACATGTTAGGGTCTTTGCTTATCATAAAAGGTATAAACACTGTTAATCCTATCCATATTATTACTAGTACCACTACACTACAGATGCATATTTTACAGCATGTCTTGCAACAGCTAAATCTGGACCTTCCAGTGACATTTGAATCAGACATTTTATCTTACAGGTGGCTTTCTCAACCCCTCTTCTTTCTTCTCAGCTGAGGTTTTACTTCGCTTCACCTCAAGGAGGGTCTTCGTCAGAACTCCGACCAGCAATGGACCCTTCGTCGCTTTTGCCACAAGCTTCGGGCTCATCAATTTCTTCCAACACCAGATAGGTCCACTCAGGGCTTCGATACAGTCTGTTCTGTTTCTTTACTCTGCCGCCCTTTCGGATGGACTTTCCTCGGGCTTCTTTTCTTTCACTTTCAGCCCGTTGTTGGTCCTTTAGTTTTTCTTCGACTGTTTTTATTCTTATTCTTAGTCTTTTTACATATCGGGGTTCATCCTTCTTTTCGATCCTGTTTGTAGTCGAGGAAACTTGCTCTTCCTCGTGAACCCTTTTGCTTTTTCTTCTTTGTCGCACTATTGCTTCAGCAGTGTCTTTTTCCCTTCCTGTCTGACTAGTTCCAGGTCTTTCATCTATTTCTTCTGCCTGGTCCTTAAGCTGACCTAGTTCAGGTTTAGACTGTATTTGATCTTCGTTTGTGAGTGATTCACTGGACTCTTCTTCCTGAACACGTTCATCTATTACTAACTGGCCTGGTTCATGCTCTTCGATCTCTTGATTTTCTTCCGCATGAACTTCCGCTTTGACTACTATCTGTCCCTTTCCAGCCTCCTCTGTCTGAGAAGGAGTGTCGATGACTTGATCTGTCCCTACTTGGCCTATTCCCTGATCAGATTTTATGATGTCTTTGATGATCTGTCCTTCTTCTTCTTGTTCTGACTCACCTGCACTGTCCCACTCACTACCTAGGTAAGAGTATTTTCTGGTTCTTATTGGATCAAGAACCTGGTCATCAGCAGGAAACCATTCAATTTCTTGACTTGTGCCTGGTAGTTCGATGTCAGCGGGATCCGGACCCTCTTCTGGAGTCTCCTCAGCTGGTCTACCTCCGGCTTCAGTCGCGTTTTCTCCAGTCACCTTCTTCGTGTGACTTGCATGGATCCACTTTGGTACACCAGCACACTTCACAGCAGTTGTGGTGACAAGGATCACTTGTCGAGGCCTGCCCCACTTCGGTCCAAGGCAACTCGTCCGGGTGTGTTTCTTTAACACCACCCAATCACCTGGTCTCAGATTGTGTGCTGGAGTTGTAGGCCATTCGACAGCAGTCTCTCCAATCTGGTGAGAGATAGAACGCACTTGGTCACCCAACTGCCTGCAGTATTCTAGCACCATATCATCAGAAATACTTAGCAGTTTGTGTCCAGGTACCCATGCTTGTCGCATCATTCTTCCCATCAGCACTTCATGGGGGCTCAAGCCTGTCTTTCTGTTTGGAATACTTCTCAAGCTCATCAGCACCATGGGCAAAGCTTCTATCCAGTTAATTTTTGTGGAGTCACACAGTTTTGCCAACCTGGACTTGAGAGTGCCGTTTATCTGCTCGACTATTCCAGAAGCCTCTGGATGATAGGCACAGTGCAGTCTTTGCTCCATTTTGAATGCTCTGCAGAGTTCCTTTAGGACCTCGTTTGAAAAATGTCCACCTTGGTCTGTTTCAATTGTCTCTGGAATTCCAAAGCGTGGTATCAGTTCCCTAAGTAATAATTTAGCTACAGTCAGGGCATCATTCTTCTTTGCTGGGTAAGCCTCCACCCACCGGGAAAACAAGCAAACTATGACCAGGACATATCGATATCCTTTGCACATGGGCATTGTTATGAAGTCTGCCTGCATCCTAATGAAGGGACCTTCTGCTCTCCCAATGGTACTTTGTTCCACTACTGTCTTCTTTCCTGCATTGAACTGTTGACACACTAAACACCTCTGACAAAGTTTGTCTGCTGTGCTCCTGAATTTTGGACTGTAGAACACCTTTTCAAACATTCGGCACATGGCATCCCTCCCAATATGTGTTGGTTCATGTATTATCCGTGCCATTGCGGTAACCAGTCGTTCAGGTAGTACAGGCATACCAGTCTTGTGGACCACAACACCATCTCCTTCCCTTGGTCGACATTCATCCTGCCTCCACATGTCCCTTTCTTTCTTGTCTGTTGTCTGTTGTAGTTCTCTCAATTCATCCCATGTTCCCAATCTTTCAAACAACATCAGTTGGCAGCTGCTTTCACCTCCCCATAATTTAATTAGGAGGGACATTTTGTGTCGGGCGCAGTACTGGGCAATTTGGTCAGCATATCTGTTTCCGGCTGTCACCTCGTCATTTCCAGATCGGTGAGCCGCACACTTGACCACAGCCAATTCTTTGGGCAATTGGATGGCTTCTAGTAAGTTTTGTACTGGTTTTCCATTACGGATAGGAGAACCTGAGGAAGTCATGAATTCTCTTTGCAACCAGAGCTGGCCGAAGTCATGAACAACCCCATAACAGTACTGACTGTCAGTATAAACAGTTACCCTTCTGTTTTTCCCAATTTTACAGGCTCTTGTTAGAGCAATGAGCTCCGCTACTTGAGCAGATTTAACCTCGCAAAGATAGGAAGCTTCCAGGGTCTTTTCCAAAGTGACTACAGCATAGGCAGCACTCAAACCTCCATTCTCATGTCTCAAGCATGAACCATCCACAAACATTTTGAGGTCTTCATCAACCAAGGCCACTTCTCTGATATCAGGACGGGGTTTTGTGCTAAATTCAGTCAAGTCTATGCAGCTATGGTCAATTTCACCTCCTGCCTCTACATCAATGGGAAGGGGCAATAGAGTGGCGGGGTTCAGAATGTTACATCGGGAAATTATTACATTTTCTGCACCAATGAGAATCCTCTCATACTTAGTCAGCCGACTAGGGGTGAGATACTGTGTCTTGGTTCGGGTGAGCAAGATCACAACTGAATGTGGAACAAATACAGTGACAGGATGTCCCATCACAATGTTCTCACTCTGCTCTAGGCTTGTACAGGTAGCAGCTACTGCTTTCAGGCACCCAGGTAATCCAGCAGCCACTGGATCTAGGGCGGCCGAAAAGTAGGCCACGGGACGTCTAATCAGACCATGTTCCTGGGTTAGGACCGAGAGCGCACAATTGTCTCTCGTGTCACAGAACAGTTCAAAGTTCTTGGAATAGTCAGGCATTCCTAAGGCTGGAGCTGTGCACAGACAATTTCGCAATGTTACCCAAGCAGTCATGCATTCATCATTCCAACAAACTGGGTCTTCCGCTCCTTTCTTTGTCATGTTAATCAAGGGTTTAGCTATAGCCGCGAAACCCACGATCCATTGTCTGCAGTACCCAACAACTCCTAGGAACATTCTTACTTCTTTCTGGGTTACTGGTAGTGACATTTCTCGAATTATTTTAATTCTTTCTGTAGTGACTTTCCGGATCCCTTTCTCTATCTGGTGCCCCAGATATTTTACTGAGGTTTTGCAGAACTGTAATTTGTCTGGTGAGACCTTATGTCCTCCTTTTCCTAGGTGATTCAGCAAGGCAATGGTATCAGTGACACAGTCGTCTTGACTTCTAGATGCTACCAGCAGGTCATCTATGTACTGTACCAGGACAGACTCTTTAGGCAGTACTAAGGATTCAAGACATTTCTTTAGAATCTGGTTGAAAATCGATGGACTTTCGGTGTACCCCTGGGGGACACGATTCCAGACATAGACCTGGCTGTTGAATTCAAAACTGAAAAGGAATTTGCTTTCTGGATGCAATGGGATGGAAAAGAACGCATGGCACAAGTCTATGACAGTGAACCATTCCGCATCCCAAGGAATTTGATACAGTATTACTGCGGGGTTAGGCACTATGGGACAGCAAGGTACTACAATTTGGTTTACCTTGCGCAGGTCCTGCACTACCCTATACTTTCCGCTAGGTTTCTTAATTCCAAGTATGGGTGAATTACAGGGACTACTCATCACTTCCTGAATGATGTTTGCTTTGAGCAATCTGTTTAATTCCTTTGCAACTCCTTCTTTCACTTCTGCACTCATTTTATACTGTTTGGTATTAGGGTATACGGCATTTGCTTTTATAGTTATTTTAACTGGGTCTACATTTGCCATTAAGCCTGCATCTTTTCCAGTAAAATCCCAAACTTCAGGTATTACGCTTGATTGCAGTTCTTCAGGTAGACTTTCAATGGACATGGGCTTAATGTCTGTGTCGGGCCTTAGCAACATCAATTTATACAGGCCATCTTCATCTGGGGTCTGAATTTCAACACCATTTGGTGAGCAAAAGATGGTGCAACGCATTTTGCATAGCAAATCTCGTCCTAATAGGTTTACAGGACTGGAATCACAGACCACAAATCTGTGCATTTCCTTGAAATTTCCTATGGAAATTTCCATAGGTTCTGTTACCGGAGTACTGATTATTTGATTAGAAACTCCCACTACTTGGATAGCTTCTCCCGAGAGGGGTAGGTTAGGAACGTCCGCTGTTCTCACAGTGGAACGGGTAGCACCAGTGTCCAACAGAAAGGTGACATCTGTCCCTTCAACCTTTCCTTCAATGTATGGTCCAGTCTGGTCTACCGGTAAGGAGGCACCAAGCACGCACTCCTTGTCCTCCCCTCTCAGGCCCCGTCAGTATTGATCATCGCAGAGAAAAGTATCATTTAACAGGTACTGTGGAATGGGTGCATTTCTTTCATTCTCTCCTTCCCACACTTCGACCCTTTCATTCTGTTGACCCTGATTCCTATAATTCTGTCTAGGTGCGCGTGGCACCGGGGGTTGATTTACCTGCTGTTGGGTCTTTCGGATCCCCTCTTTCTGCACCTGTGGATTTAAACCATTTACGGGGGCATTACCAGCCTGCAATTGCGGACATTTATCTCTCCAATGTCCCATGTGACCACATCCGTGACAGGGGAATTTTTCCATAGCCTCTTCCCTACTCATCTTTACCCGGGGCCTGCCTCCACCCCCAGCATTCGGATTTGGAGCATTATTACTGTTAGTCATTTTACTTAACTGTTTTTCTTGTTGTTCAGCTAATTTCACCTGAGCCCACATAACTTTCTCCTTTAGGGCTTTCTTTTTGTTCTCGATCTCATCTTCGCAGTATTTGGCATATTTGAGAACATCATCAATGGGTTTCCCTTGCCAACTGATTTTGTTATCCCTAATCCACTGGGATATTTCAGGTCTCAATCCTAACACGAATCGATAACAGAAATGTGTCATATCCTTCAGGTCCACATTATCGATTCCACTGTAAGTTTTGAAGACCTGCAGTAACCTTTCATAATAAGAGTGGACTGATTCATCACGCTCTTGGGTAGTTCTATCTATACGGGTCCAATCAGTTTCTTTTGCGGGCACCTTCTTCTTGAGGTACTGAATGACTTGCTCATACTTCCTCATTACTTCAGGTGCGGGAGCTCCTGTTATCTCGTCTCTCGCATATTCTTCGCTAGGCCAATCAATTTCAATTTTGCAGTCGGTCCACAAATCTACAGGGACCACAATGTCGAAAAAACCATCCAGGTCTTTCAGAAGACATTTCTGAACTTTTATGAAGCGTTCGACCTGTCGGTACCAATCGACTGGTTTCTCCCGTAATTTTGGAAAGTCATTGGTAAATGATACTATATCTTGTCTGGACCAAGGGACATGGACATATTTTCCCCCTGGGACTTCTCTCACGGGACATAATTTTTCTGGTTTGTCAGCTTCTTGTAAGACGTACTCAGCAGTCCGTGGTCTCTCCTTGCTATCCTCCTTTTTCTTTGCCCACCTGGCTTTCCACTTGTCTAGATCTCCCCATTTCTGTGCTAAGTTTATCAGTTCTTTAATCTGCGTCTTCTTCCCTGCAGTATTCAGGTTTTCTAGGTCTTTGTCTGAAAATTCTACTCTGTAGGATTTCTGTAGTACTTTGGATCTGCTGATATCTATTCCCATACATACTGCCGTGTCCATTAATTTGTCATAGTATATTTTTGCGTTCCGAGTAAGGTGTTTGCACATGAACAACAACTCATCTTCCTCTCGGACATTCAATCGTTCTAAACCCACATTTCCTGCGCTTAGTTCCTCTAGCTCTATTCTTAGCTTATATATATCTAGTGGTTTCGGATGAGGGGTTCCCTTTTCTAATTCTCGGGTCCATCTTTCTATTTCCTCGGGAGTTACCACTGTCGCACTTTGAGTTCCTGATGAAGACTCTATTAGTACGTCTTTGTTCCTAGTCTGAGTTCTCATTTGAGACATACTAGGTCCCTGCTCCCTATTAGGTAGATCCATCAAGGAAGCCATGGACTCACATTCACTTGCTTGGTCATCAATAATGAGTGGTTCCCTTCTGGGCGGGGGCATCATCGGGGTTATGACTGGAGTTTTAGGAGTATTCATTCTGTCCCCATATAGAGGAAAAACTGGACCAATGGTTACTGGAATCGTCAGGGCTTCAGGATTTGGATTTATCTGAGCTATGGCATGTATGAGATCATTCCGCTGTCCTCTCAGGGCATCCCTTTCCTGCTCGTGTAATACTCGATTCATGGGGGGATCCTGTATCATTTGGGGTACTAGAGAAGGATATAAATTCGGAGCAGATGGAGTGGATAAAACTGATCTTTCCTCACCAAAGGGGTTGTAATTCGGGACCACGGGGTCTGGTCTACCAAATCCCTCTCCTCCCGCTCTTTTCTGTTCTATCCCTGTGGAATCGGCTTCACTAGTACTTCTTCTTCCTGAAGGTCTCAATGGAGTAGTTAAGCTTTGAGATCTGGTTTCTTCATTATAAGGCGGGGGACCTTTCATAAATAAGTCCTCTAAAAACTCATCTTCCGATTCACCCAGGGGCATCATGTGTCTGGTTTTCTCAGTACATTTCTTCCCTCCCGCCATTTCATTAGCTCCGAACATGGGGAATAACCCTTCTACCATCATATTTTGTCTCCACTGTTTCAATTTCTGCTCCTTGGTTTCCTTTACCATTTTTGGATACCATCGGGTCACTCCCTTGTCCATTCGGGGTCTGTCTCGCTCTAGAGCCTCGATCTCCCATTCCTCTAAAGCTTCATACTGAGTTAATCTAGGTCTGGGATGTAATTCATTCATTCGGGTCCTCAGGTTAAATAGGACTCTCCCGTTAAAAGTACCATCAATGGGAAAGGCTAAAACTCCATCCTCCGCAGTGTACTTTACCCAGTTCTCTAACCATACACAGGTATGATACCCTTTTTCTAACATCATGAAAGAGGCTGGAGTATTTGCCGGAGGAATGATCACGCCCTCCCTAGTTCGTACGGGTTTGTCAGTTTTGAAGAAATTCTTTATTTTGCTGGCAAATGACATTTTTCTCTTTCCTCCGTACATGTTGTGAGGTCTGCCTTTGCTCATCAACTCTTTATGACACCCTAGATTTCGTGGATCAGGCAGAAAATCAGGGTACCACATACACCGCTCGTAACAATCTATAAGCTCGGTGCGGAAAATTTTTACTTCGTTTGTGCTTCCAATGCTAGCGCGACTCCAATTTCTTAACAACCAATCAGTGCAGAGGTTGCAAAAGTTCTCGACCAATGGGTGTGCGGCCTTTTCGCGAGACGCGTTCTCACGCTCAGGCACTCACCCCTCCCTTACAATTTCGGCTTCACTACACACCCGCTGGTTTAACCAATACCAGCGCGGCACGGAGTGACGTCAGAGCAGCCCTTCGACTGTCTCCCTCCTTTACAAGGTAACGGAAACTTTGTATTTTCTCTAAGGTGCTATTGTTAATTTTAGTCAACAACGTGTAACATTCGCCATTGTGTAGGAGTGTTCTAAAGAGATAGAAAGTTTTTCTTTTACTGCAAGTAAACCACTTCTGTCTACTTTTCATACACTTCGGATAGACTTCTCTTGCCTACCCTCACGCAAGCATTAGAAAACCTGCTATTACCCAGTCTCATCCACTTCTTTCCGGGATATATACTAAGCCTGGGGTTCGTCAGCGTTTCCCTTTGCTATCATACAAGCTCCGATGACTCTATTACTCCCTTAGTGTGACCCTTACTAGGTGATATCAGACCAAGGTTTCTATCAGCAGTCCCGTCACTGTCATTCATACAGTTTTCCGAAAAAGACCTAATTAGCGCTTCCAGTTCCACTTGAACCATGCACTAACCTTTCCTCCCTACAAATGACCTCAGAACGCGATGGATTCTACTCACCATCCGTTATACAATTCCCCGGGGATTTCAGACAACATTCAACAATCACACACAATTGGTTAAAACATATAATATTTAGCAGCAATACATATATATAAAATTATCTCAAAACAATTAAAATATTTTAAAAACAGTTGCGCAATAAAATATTAAGTAACGTATTCAATATTTAAAAAAACAATTTTAGCAGCACATTTATTTTTCACGGTTTATTTTCTAACTATCTTATCTACCTATCTTACTAGTCCTAACCATTCCTCTGCTTACCAGAAATTACTGATAGAGCGCGCGGGTCACCCGGGTCACTTAGATTACCAAATTTTCCACGCACTGGGCCCTGGCGTGCATATGATGACCGTGTTTTGCAAATGAACCGGGTGAAAAACCTCTATCACGCTACTATCAGTAATCGGGTGGGTGACTCTTACACCACTCACTATTCATGTACCTGACTTACCACAGGCACATTACTCCTGACAGATCAGGAGCTAGCAGTGGACAGGTGATAAAGGTTTTCCTAAAAAGGAGAAAATTCTGATTTACATATTTAATACCTTTAATATTACTTTAATGTATAATGACCACAGACACCTTGTTGGTTTTAAGGGTTTTATATAGTATAAGTTTAGAACGAAAATGCCATTACGAGGAGGCAAATGCAAAGCAATACATCAATAATTAAAATCAGAACCAGGATGTAGCTATGGAGGAGAGTGAGTATCATAGAGTAAAAGGGAACACTATAGGGCATGGATCATACTGAATATTTATCTAATACAATTTAATCTAGGGCAAGGACGTGAGGAAAAACCTAATATGTGACCTAATAATTTTATACTATTTCCTAAACCTTATGCTATCTTTCTAACTTCACGGCAACCATACTAAGGGAAAGGGAATAAGTGGAACAAGCTAGATAAACAGTCGGGTTTAACAATGTCCTATAGGAAGGGTAAAAGTGGAACATTTACTAATTATCAATTGCATAAAATTACATTCAAAGGAGATATGGAGAATATCACAGGCAAGATTGCTTTAATCAGAGAAGGAAAAGTTGAGGGTATAGTATAGACAGACACCTATGTCAATAGTTACCTAGGTGAGAATGAGGACTTAACCCTGGCCACGGGTCAGTTGGGAAAGAACGGGACAAGGACCCTCAAGGATTCAGGGAATACCAGAAGGTGGGCAGGTACAGCTCATGGACAGTCAGGACAGGATACCCCTCAGGTCTGGGTCAGGACTGGGTTCACCAAGGCACGACCAAACCCCTCACAGCTTCGGATGCAACGCCAGCGTTACCCCCTCTTCTGCACGGAATCCGCCAATAACCCCGATTGGGTTTTCGAATCACCCAGCAAAGTGCTTCGCTTAGCACTTAGGACTAATTTCCACCCCTTGGAGTTTGTGGAAAGTTTCAGGCAGAATGCTCCGCAGCACTCTGTATCAGGCACCTATAGAGTTCGTAGGGTCAGTGACAGGTCTGCTACTCGGACAAGTCGGACAATTTCTCTAAGCTAAGCTAGGCTATATATACAGTTTTAAGTCCTCAAGACCACCCATAAATGTTGCAAAATGACAAAGTCCCATCTTCTGATTGGTCAAGGGAGGTGGTTTAAGACATTTGTCACCACCTATATTTCTATTACGTAAGTTCACGTGACATTACCCTCCCCCTAACATCTGGGTTCCCAGGCCTACGTGTGGGAAAGTACAATAGTGAAGAAAAGGTTTGCAACATTGTTGCGCATTTCAGAATAAAAATAGCACATCTTCAAGGGCAAAGGTGCGCCTGGAAAGGACAGTCCCCTTTTCAATGGCCAACTGGCCAGGTTCCATTGCTGCACATCCCAGATCTTTGATCACGTGATGAGGGATACGTCAGCTGCAAAATGGATTCCATCCCCAATTCAAGGCCCTCATTTACGCGGTACATGAAAAGTAAGCGAAAACAAATTAATAACACAGAATAAAATGAATACACTGTACACCATGACCAACTACTCTTAATCCCTTATTTTATAATACTTATAGCATTAAGAGTTAGTGCAGAAAAGATGCATAGACAAAAGCGGCTTAAGATAGCATGAAGCATGATTAGTGACAAGCGGCCATTTTAACATTACTGCGCATGAGCGAACTTTTCCCTCCAGATTTGCGAGTGCGTCACATCACATGAGTATGACCGGCGCATGCGCAGACTGGATTTCTGCAAAGCGGCCATTTAATTAATGTGCAAGCTTGATTATGATGAAAAACACATAGGCAAGCCTCCTAGGGACACCCGTGTGTTGGGGAAATACAAATAAATGACAAACAATCAGAGTTAGTACAGTTATGATTTAAGCGAGGTTCATGAAGAGAGCAAGTCGCGTTACGTGCGAATCCTTGCTCCATCAGAAGCACACATGCAAGAAAGAAACACAAGTACACAAAGGAGCCAGCTGGAACATATATGCTCTCTCCAAGAGTCCTTAAACAAAAGAAAAAGTTGAGCTTGAAAAGCGAGCAGTGAGAGGACACAAGTAATGCATCCATGCCCCAGGAGGGACAAACGCATGAAGAGGAAGGAAAACCCACACGATTAAGTGAATAAGAATCAAGCATTTGTAAATGACAATTAAGCCAACCAATGGTAAGCAATGTGTGGACTATAAGCCTGCCATCAGCTAATAATACGTCTCGCAACAGACGGAGCATGCACAGTTTAGTAGGAAAGACCAAAAAATCAGATACAAATGTTTTTTGCTCCAGGTTTTGCAATTTGGAGTCTGTACAGTTACAATTTCTATCAATCCTGTAACGGATGCACATTGCAAAACCTTAGAATAAGGCAGGCAGTTGAATGTCAAAGAGAAGCTTTTAGTTCCTATGCTGAGAGACTGGGGAAGAAATTGGAGCATGTGCTGAGGAAGAGAAAAAATCTGTCAGGAAGGACAAATGGGTCCAAATCCCATCTGTGCATTAGAAAAAAGAGGGAAGTGAATGGAAAGAAATCCGCTTTCCTTCCACATAGTCATTAGCCTTTCATTCCATTTTCCTCGCTCACTGCCCTCCGATACTAAGGGCTTGATTACGATGGCGTTGGGACCACCACCGTCAGGCCATTGGTGGTGGTACCACCGCCATCTGCTCCTGCAGGACCGCCCGCCACATTAGGATGCGGCGGGCAGAGGCATCTGGCAGAAGGACCATCCGTCTCGCATCCGACCGGGTCAAGGAGCCTGTCGGACCGTCGGAGGGACTGCAAACCCTACAACGGTGGCGATGCCTGCTCAGGCAATGCCGTAGGGATTACAATGTCACTTTCTGCCTGCCGTTTCATGGCGGTCTGGCCGCCATGAAAAGGCAGACAGAAAGTGACTTTGGGGGCCCCTAGCGGGCCCGCTTCCCCACTGTCCCTCAGCTATGGGTTCTGTGGGGCACCTTAGGTGCCCCCTAAACTTCCCTGCACCATGTAGCAAGCCAAGCACCACATGGTGCCTGTCACAAGGGGCCCTTTTTTGGGCCGCAGCACAAGCCTCAATGTTAAGAAGCATGTTTCCGGCCGCCTCCACAGCGGTCAGATTGTAATTTGTCGGGCAGGATCGCCGACTCCCTGTCGGCCTGTTCCATTCCCAACAGGATGACGGTTGAACGCTCTGAACGCCATCATAATCAGCACCTTAGTCCTCTATACTATGCGCCCAGTAATGGGTGGTTTTAATGCCATGGCAGGTATTAGACAATGTGCGTTACAGTTTTACTAGGGGATTCCAAGCGATCCTTCTCTAGGCTCCTAGGAATAGAGACCAACGTGCAGAAATGTGTAATTCTTGGCATTTTCTTGGGAGAAAGTGTTCCAGTTCCATCTCAAACGCCCTTTTAGTCATGAAACCTCAATTAAGTCAGCCCTGCAGGTGGTAATCACAACACACTATCCTCAACCGAAGAGCGGGTTGAAGTTTGATCCACCACTCCACCGAGGAGCGATTGAACCTTATGGCTGTCGAGCCATGAAGTGTTCGACTTTCCTGAATATTGTCCCACAAAGCTTGCCATAAAGCACCCCCACCCCCGCATCCACCGCCCTCAGCAGCTTGAAGTTACCACGAGTCTTCCGGAAACTAGAAAGATAGGATTGTTTACTTGGAACAGTGCGCCCTCGCCACAGCCCCTTTGTGTACATGACCGGCCGCTCCAAGGGCAGATAGAGGCCTTATCAGGGCTGCTTGTTACAGCGGTGGCTGGACACTGCCCTGGCTGCAAGAAGGCTCTAAATCGGAGCCCCGGGAAAGTACAGCGCGTTGCGACATGAGCATCAGACCCGGATCTGGCAATGTTCGTCCATTTCCCTTGAAAGATAAGGCTGGAGTGACTTCTGCAAACAAGATAAGAAGTTATCCACCCTTGACCTCCCTTCTTCCTCCCACCCTCCCCCAACCTCTGCGAGCGCCGCTTCCTTGTCCTCACTCTACAAACACAGGAAGAGATATCCTGAGAGCGACTGTCTGCTACTGTTTCTGTAAGGAACACATTTGTTGTTCTGCTTCTTGTGATAAAGAACAAGGGCATCAGAAAGGCACAGAGAGAAGAAAGTAATATTGTTCCATTCCTGCTGCTCACGAAACTAAGATGGAGTACACTGGCTTTGCTTCAATGTTTGGAGGCAAAAGTCTGGGCTATGTTTTGGGCAAAGTCAGCTTGCTGGCTCCTTAACAAGAAGATATATTTTCTCTTGTGGCATTTAATAAAGCTTGATGACCAGAATTAAGTAAGTGATGTAGAGGTCTGTCACCACAGACAGATGACCGGATTCTTTTTGTATAACAAATGCTCTCATAGGCAGGCTCGTCAAACATAAGGACGAGAGGAGAGCATAGGATTTTTGAAGATTTCTTTGAAGTCAGGTGCCTGTGAAAGGCCAGTAGGGTTGGGGAAAAGATAGTTGTGTGGCATGGTGCTACAGTGAGCCCGTGCTGCTCCTTTGCCACGTGTTGTCGGCTGCTCTTGTGATCCACACATTTTCATGGGTCCCCTCATGATTCCACCACATTAGTAGGCAGCCCTTCTCAGGCTCTGTGTCATTTTATGGGACATGTGAGCCCTGCTCATTCCTCGCTGGTTAGTGGTTAGCCAGACTCCTTGCCTAGCCTTACTTAAGAGTTGTCATCCAGGAGAGACGGATGCTTGTTGCTCCTCCACAATCAGTGACCTGCCACCCGCTATCATCTCCTCCAGGTTCTGCAAGTGCAGCCAGTACTACACCTACAAAGGTCTCCCAGCCACCGACTTTGTCTTCCTTTTCTGCAGTGCATGAAATGATTTATTATTAGAAAACGTAAGCAATACATTTACTAAACAATGTAAAAATGTATGCAGTAGAGATCGGCTGCTTGGGGGGGTAGTCTTAGCAGTTCTCATATTCATTAACAGGGACATATGCAGTTCTGAAGAAATCAAGCCACTGGCTTTATCTGCCACTGGCAGGCCTCATATTCTGGTGCACCTTATGGAGGGACAGGCAGGCACTGATCTCCCACAGAGCAGCAGGCCTCCCCATCTAGCTGTACAAAAATACATAAATAAATAAATAAATAAATACATAAACATATAAATATAATTGTGTGATATAGTGCGCATGTTCTCCTCTCGGGGCACTTTGTCAGTATATTTTCTAGATACACAAAAACAGATTGAGAAATAACAAAAGAAAAAAAAAACACATTTAACAATGCAGTGGGTTCAAGTCAGGGAAATAAGTGTAGCCAAGAGCTTAGCAACTGGGACCAGCTTAGATAAATATAGAGTAATATAGAGTAAAGGATCTACACATGACATGATCAAAGTCGTGATTGTAAAAGAAATATCAGCAGGGGAATTTAGCTTATTCATGACACTGGAAACGTCTTGCGTGGCGATGCAGAGTAATATTATTGCCAATGGAGTAGTTGCTCTTCTTTGTTCCAGCGATTAGTGTTTTTAAGCTCTCATTTGGAGTATTAACGTTTTTGTGCCTCCAGACAGGAGACAATTGCTGGGATGAATATATGAGTACTCAATTTATGTCAAATTAAAGTCTAAAGCTCCTAATGATCTTTATATGGTACTTTGAGGCCCTTTCATGCAACTAAAATTTGAGTCCATTCATGCTTTAATATTTGGAAATTAAACCTTGATTGATCCAGCTTGTCTATGCACTATGCCCAGATGGTTTAAATTCACACATAGGCCTCGGTGGTAAAGTCCGCTCGAGGAGTTTTTCCCGCTCCTCGTAGAGCATGGAGTTCCGAAAAACTCTGCGGAGCGGTGCAGATCAGAATTTTTCCTGTCTCACAGCACGCCAATATTAAGTTGGCAAGAGCAAGCAAGGAAAATCGAACGCTAGGTCACCTCCCAGAGACATTTCTCAACGCGGGAGGCTGAAGCAGGTCAATGTCGCTCACGTTGAAAAACCTGCCGCTCAAGTTGAGGAAGCTGCTGTTCAAGTAGAGCATTTACTCAAGCGGCAGGAGAAGCTGCACCCTCTTGCGCTGTGCATGGTGCCATTCGTGTTGATTTTATAGCACAGGACAAGCACCTGGTGCTAAAAATCGGCACAAGCAGCGCAACTTACCTCCTTCCGCCAGTTGCAGAACTCTGCAGAGCGAGGTGGAGTTTTTTTGTCACTTTGCGAAGTTCCGCAGTAGTGGAACTCCGCCCATGCATAGTCATACATTCATAATTTGCCATGAGTTCATGGGCCCCCATCCCGTAGTTGGTACATGTTTCACCGCATGAATTGGTGCTCTACCACAGTGGTAGCAAATTTCACATTGCTGCCACACAAGATAGCCTGGTAGGTTGACTGCTGGCTCTAGCGATCTGAGTGCGATCTGCAGACCACAAAATAAAGACCAGGAAGGGGTGACTCAGCCGTCCAGTCCTTTTAATGTCATAAACTGCTGTCCTGGCAGGATTCACTCAGCATTGACCAAAGTTGGAAAAATGGATATCATTGAGATGGGTGTAATAACAATACTTAGTATTTAAAGTGCCACGCAGCTAAATGTCAGTGAGTGCACACGCTGTAAGACGTCATCATTATTAATATACAAAGATACTCCGCTGTGTCATCATTTCGGGTATTAAACTTACCAAAAACATTTCTTGGTAGGAATTATTCGCTCTAAAATGTTAAATAAATGAACTCAGCTCTTCTCTCCTGGAAGCTTTGTGCCTCAGCGCTGTGCAGAGCAAGGCTGGGATTTGTTCCGATTTTCTTCAATCTGCCTTTTTTAAATGTAACGTACTAAATATAAATGAAAGTGGGACGCCGCAGAGTACACAGGTTCTAAGTGCTGTGAGTCCTTTGAGCAGACCCCCCAAAGATATCCCTTGCCTTCCTCTTCTTCCTGTACGCCTACATTGCTTTTAGCTCCCTCTGGGTCTCTAGGAAAATCCATTTAGCGGCCCAGAGGGTGGAACATAACATCAGAAGCAGCCCTTCAAAGCAGCCGGATGGGCGGACATGCGTGGTCTCTCCACGGCAGCTAAGCAAAGCATCAGGGATGGTAGAGCTCTCTTGTCTATCACTCTCTGCAGATTGCAGCATAAAGTTCGCCATGTGTCACAGCACGCCTTCAGGCATGTGTGAGGCATTTAGTGCGCTTATGTTTCTAAATCCCTCATTGTACGTGTGCATCTCTCCGGTGCTAGAGTTTTAGGACTAATAGCAGATACCGGCCTTTGGTGGATTTGTACTCTGTGGGCCTCATTTATGAAAAGTGACGCATCGCTGCGTGAAAACAGCGATGCGTTACTTTTCATTGCGCCCTCCTTGCGACACCAATCATGCGTCATATTTACAGTATGACGCATCATGTCGCAAGGAGTTACAGATACGTCAGTATTTCTGACGTATCTGTAGGCGCAAAAGTGGCGCATTGCTGGAGTGTGTTAGAAAAGTGACGCAACTCCAGCAATGTGTCCTTTCACATGGGACAAGCCCCATGTGAAAGGGCCTGTGTCAGTCTTAGGCCTGCTTTGAGGCAGGTATAAGATTCTGACGCATTTGAGTCCTAGAAGTGGCACAGTGAAATCTCATAGATTTCACTTCGTCACTTCCATGAACCTTTCTTGCGTCAATACGCCCCCCTTGCATACATTGCATACATTATACCTGGCGCAGGTATAATGTGGCACAGGGGTTTACAAAGTGACGCATCTACCTAGATGCGTCACTTTGTAAATATGGCGCAACAAGGCGCATTTTTTACGCCACTGGTGCGTCACAAAAAGTGACGCACTGGCGGCGTGAAAGTGACGCACAGCCTCATAAATGAGGCCTTCGAGTTTTAGGGCTAATAACAGATTACAGCCCTTGGTGAGCTTGTACGATGGAGTTTAAGGGATAAAAGCAGGCTTTAGCCTTCAGTGTCCTTGTATGATGGAGTTTAAGGGCTAAGGGGAAACATCCTTTACAACGCAACTTTTACCACACAGTGCTTTTACATCGCAAACCATTACAACGCATTGCGCTGGGGGGCGCTCTAGGATAGGGAATAGATTTAATTTACTATCCAACACCTTCCCTACTATCCACGGGGACTGGAGTTGGAATAGTAAATTAAATTATTCACTATCCAGCACCCCCCAACACTATGCGTTGTAAAGGCATGCATTGTAAAACTTGCGATGTAAAAGCATGCGATGTAAAAGCATGCGTTGTGATGTCATACATCCGGGCTAAGAGCAGACTTCAGCCTTTGGTGAGCTTGTACGATGGAGTTTAAGGGCTAAGAGCAGGCTTCAGCCTTTGGTGAGCTTATACGATGGAGTTTAAGGGATAAGAGCAGGCTTCAGCCTTTGGTGAGCTTGTACGATGGAGTTTAAGGGCTAAGAGCAGACTTCAGCCTTTGGTGAGCTTATACAACGGAGTTTAAGGGCTAAGACTAGATTTAAGCCTTTGGTTTTGATAGAATTCACTTTTCGATGCCTCAATCATTCTTTCTCATATGTAAGTTAGCATCATATGGCTAACTAATGATGTTCGTATATGCACCTATGTTGAATTATTCCATTTGCTACTTTATTATTCAAATGCATGTGTGACTGTATTAGTTTCTTAGCTTAGCCTGTGTGCCGCCATTTTGTGTATCCTTCAACGTCCGCGAGCCTCACTCGCTCATCTACCCCTCCCGCAGGAATAGAGAATTTCACTAAGACAGCAGTTTTCGTTTCTCGGCTTACTGTGGCCGAAACTAACAAGTCCCGTTATCAGTAATGTTCTCACGCCCCAGAGACGCTGAAGCCTAGCTCCATGGCCTTGAGTTAAGATAGCGATGTTTCTTTTGCAGGTGCAGATACCTGCTGTATGATGGCATTGTTCACTGGTCTGGGTTTCAGTAATTTTCCAGAAGGGGCGTACCCTAAAAGAACTGTACTGCATTATAATGTATTGCTGTAATGCGGAGAGTCAGTCCTCTCGTTCGCACTCCTAGGAGTGAGGTCGGACAGGGCCCTCTCATATGAGTGTTGTTTGGCCTAATAAAGACTCTTGTTTATTCTTCTCCACTGTCCGGCTGACTTCCTTATAGTGACTATAGGTGAGTGCGGTAAGTCACTCGGGTGGATTTGAGCCACGCTTATCAGATGGCGCCCGAATAGGGACCCCGCGATAAGGATCTTTCTCACCCGTAAGTGGGCAGCAGAAGACCGGGGACCCGCTGGTCGGCACGGTGGGCCCGGGTACCCATCTGATGCCGAGCTTGGTTCTCGCAGCGCTGCCCCACCCTGCTGATCGGGAGAAGTCCCGGTTCGGATCTTACGCCGGGGTCCAGAAGGCGGAACTCGAAGCTGACCGTGTTGGTCCTGGCAGCCGGAGGTGGAGAACGGTAGAGGTCGGTGCCGCCTACGGAAGGTGAGTGGTCCACCTGTGATTGTTTCAGGAACTGGAGTGTTCCGGGAGACTGGGGTGTCTCCAGTGGTTTGAGGAGCCGGTGTGCTCCTGGGGCTAGTGTGCTCCGGGGAACTCAGAGTGCGAGCAGGCGCTCTGACAGACTTGACGAGGTTGGGGGAAATATAGATATATTGTTTGTAGTGATCCGACCGGATGGCACTGTGGTGAAGGCGTGGCTCATTGCGGGTGGACTCCGGTGCTTGCCCTGAACTCCTAGAGTGGCGGTTCAGTGGAGGTGAGTCCTGGGTCTCCCGTGGTAAAGTGAGCAGTGATCCGTAGTGCCGCACGGGGAGCGGATTTGTTTCCCCATCCTCAGAACAGTTAGTGTACTGTTCGGTCTGCGGTAGAGTCCAGGTTCCCCAGGACTTGGTCGACGGGCCTTGTCCAATTTGGTAACACGTGTTTGGAGGTACTGTATACGTGCGTGTGTGGTTCCCTAATGTATGTCTATATGTGTGTATGAACGATGTGTGTATGAACGAGCTCGAGCTAGCGACTCAAGGTAACGCAGTTTGTGGAGAAGTGTTTCTTTCACACCGAAGTAGAGATGCCGTGTTTTAGTAAGTTACGATGTTTTGGATGCTGTTGTCGACCCTCAGATACTAGACTGGCCGAGAGCCAACCTGCACCCCCTGAAGGCACTCCAAGCTTTGATATGTATGTCAAGCATGGATTGGTCCCGCTTTTGTTTGGTACTTTGTGGCACCGGTACACTGCTGATAATGTGGATTTACAATGGCCTTTGACGGGTTCTTTTGATGAAGCTAAATTGGATTATTTGCAAGACAAATTGTTTGCCAGGCGCAGCCGTCAGAGCATGTTTGATTCTTTGAGAGTGTGGCAGAAGGAAGCCAGAAAACGTAAGTTGAGAGATGAGAAAGAGGCTTATAAAAAGTCCACGCAGACTATGGCGCAGAAAGCGAGAGAACAGGTTGGGAATGAGAATGCGCTGCGTTTGGAGCGCGCAGATAGGCTTTGTAGGTTGAAAGAGAATAAAAGTTATGTAGTGCGCGAGGATGACCCAGATGAGATGGAAGACATTTTGAATACCCGACCCCCTCCCCCTTATGCCCCACAGCCCTTGTACCCCTCCTTGCCAGCTCCGGCCCCCTTTAGTGGGGTTCCGGGTCCTTCAGCGAGTGCTCCCCAACAACCCCCGCCCTTGACACCCCTCGTTTCTTTACTCCAGACCACTTCACCTGCACCCTCCCAATTTTCTTTAGCACTCCCTACTGTTTCAGCTAGTACCACCCCCTGTCAGGAGATGTTAACGCCGAGTCGAGGCGCAGGTAGCGCATTACTCTCACAGGTACGGAAGTTGCTTACGCGTTCCACAGTTGGTTTAGATGAGAAGAGTATGGTGGCTAATCAGGCATGTCAGTGGGCCAGGAACAATATTTATTCGTTTGAGGATATTTGGTCCACTATGAAAGATTTTGAGCCCTTGATGCAACAGCACGTCTTGTGGCATATGTCAAATGTATTGATACCGCTATGGGAACAGGGCTATGGAGGTGTGGCTCCAGCGACTTTATGAGATATACAGAACGGAGCCTATAAAACGAATACTGGAGTGAGAGAGGTGATGAGTAGTTTACGTGCCCTATTACAATACAGAAATGAATTGCCCTCTGCAGGCACGCCCCATTTTCCAGGTCTACATCCAATGCGCGAGGTGCACCCTATTTTTCATCCCGAGATCCCCGAGTTGGTAGATCCAGTCACGAAGGCTGTCACCAGGAACAGGATAGATGCGCATTTCCAGGAGCAATGGGTGTATACGCCATGGAAGAGAAGTGAGGTATTATCATTGAAGGCTCAGCTACCAGATTATAGAAAGAACCCGACTGCCTACTACAAAGAGCTAACAGAAGCTGCGTCTTCCACTGTAATGACTTTGGCTGATGTTGAATTGTTTTTCGGGCTTTTGGTCCCAGTTGATGTGTGGCGGCAAGTGAAAGGTACTGACCATGCGGAAGAGTTAGGAGGTACGTGGCAGGAGTTGCAGGATTGGGATAAGGAACGTAAGCCAGGGGAGAAGCCGAAAGCTGAGATTTTAGCTTTACTGGGACGCATAATAAAATACATGCATTCTCTCATTCCCCCGAAGAAGGTAGATTGGGACAAGTTGACGGCTTGTAAGCAGAAAAAGGATGAGGCAGTTTCGGACTTCTTTACGAGGTTTGAGGAAACGTTCATAGACTTTAGTGGGCAAGATGTGTCACAGGATGGAGGGCAGCGGCTTTTTGTTAATAGGTTTGTCATGAACTTATTGCCCGAAATTTCAGCGAGATTGCAAGCGTCGGAGAGCACGTGGACAACGTCCTCTCCTTCCGGTATCCTCAGTATGGCGCAGTATTATGAGCACAGAGAAAATGAGATTAAGGACAAGCAGGAAAAGAAGGCTAAGGCTCTAAAGACAAGGGTTTTGTTGCAGCAAGTGGCTAGAGGCAGAGGAAGAGGTGCAGCGCCGGGTCGAGGTGGCGGCTTTGGAAGAGGTGAGAGTAGGGAAAGATTGGAACCGAATCAGTGTGCGAGGTGCAAGCAGGAGGGGCATTGGTGGAGGGATTGCCCACTGCTTCAGTCAAATGCTGGTCCAGGGCGAGGACGAGGAAGAGGTGGTGGTGATTTTGGGAGACAGAACGCCCGAGCGGATGGAGGTGGGAGACCGGGAGGTAATTACTTCGACAACAGTGCAGACAGGCAACAGTTGCAGAGGGGCGGTGGTCAGTACTATAACGATGATTACTCAGTGGACGATCTGACAGGGTTCTCCCACAACTAGGACAGCGTAGGACAGAGCATGGGACCAGTACCTGTGGAAGTTGATCAGAGGGGACCCTATGTCGAGGCAGACTTATTGGGGTCTCAACAAAAATTTCTAGTGGATACGGGTGCAATGAAAAGTTCAGTGGCTCATTCTCGGGTCCCAGGGGCGGCTCTGTCTGGCAAGAATAACATTTCTGTGGGTTTTGCAGGTACCCCGGTGATTAGTCCCATTTCTAAACCTCTCACGTTGACGATTGGTCCTTTCACTGTTGATTCACCGTTTCTATTGACATCGAATTGTGGCGAGAATTTGTTGGGCTTAGATTTATTGAAAAGGTTGCACGCCACTATCTATTGTTCCCCGGATGGCGTGTACCTTACATTGGGCCCGAATGTCGCTCGCCCGTTGCAGTGTTTTTCTAAAGATGACCCATTGCCACCTGAATTTCAAGGGATTCCCGACAGTTTGTGGGCTGTCAATGATACAGATGTAGGTAAAATGGACATTGCCCCGGTGACGATAAGGGTAAAGGTGGGAGCGAAATTACCCAGGGTCCCACAGTACAGGATTCCTAGGGAGGGAGAAAAGGCCCTGTTACAAATAATACAAGATTTGATTCGGTCTGGTGTAGTGGAAGAGACGGATTCGAACATATGTAAAAGCCCTATTTTACCTATCCTTAAAAGACGGTCACCTGAAGCTACTGATAATACTCCTGATGTCTATAGGTTTGTGATTGATTTGTGCCACGTGAATAGAGTAGTGGAGCCACAATACCCGGTGGTCTCGGACATCACTACGATATTAACAATGATTCCCCCTTCTGCTAAATATTTCTCAGTCCTGGATTTGAAAAATGCTTTCTTCAGTATTCCAGTACATGAAGACAGCCGTTATCTCTTCGGATTCTCATTGGCTGGCCGAAGCTTCCGCTTTAAGAGAATTCCCCAGGGGTACACTGAAAGTCCGAGCATATATAGTCAGGCTCTGAAGGCACAATTGGATGAACTGGAACTTCCACCTGGCAACGTCATGTTGCAGTATGTGGATGATATCCTAATAGCGTCGGACGACGAGAAGGGTTGTCGGGATGCTACTGTTAAATTACTGCACCATTTGGCGAAACGGGGGCATAAAGTGTCCCTTCCAAAGTTTCAATACTGTCGAACGGAGGTAACCTACCTCGGTCACCTCCTTTCGAAAGTGGGGAGGAGATTGACGCCAGAGCGCATAAAAGCTATCAATAACATGAAGGTACCTAACATGCAGCGAGAGGTGCGCGCATTTTTGGGCATAACATCGTACTGTCGCCAGTGGATACCTAACTATGCGTTACTAACAAAACCCTTATTGTATCTGACTACCAAAGAAGTGCGCGAACCCCTACCCTGGACCCCCGCATGTCAAGAAGCGTTTGAGTCACTAAAAACTGCTTTATGTTCTGCGCCTGTTCTTGGAACACCTGATTACCAGAAGCCTTTTGTTCTTTACGTACATGAGGCGGAAGGTTGCGCGTTGTCTGTTTTAACTCAGTGTTACGGGGGAAACAGAGACCCTGCGCGTATTTTTCCGCAATGCTTGACAATGTGGCAAGAGTGCTGCCGAGTTGTCTGAGAGCCACGGCGGCTGCTGCGGTCTCTATAAGACAATCGGCATGGCTCGTATTGGGATCAGATCTCACAGTCATGGTACCGCATGCTGTGGACATTTTGCTGAACAGAACACAGACGCAGCACTTAACTAGTGCTCGTCTTACGGGTTATGAGATGACTCTTTTTGCACCCCATGTTACGATCAAAAGGTGTGCTACATTGAATCCTGCCACATTGTTACCTATCCCCACAGATACAAAGGACGATGACATACATGACTGTCTGTTTAGGACAGAAGAGGAGACAAAGGGGAGGGTGGATCTGGCAGACAGGCCTTTGGACGAACCAGACGGGGAGTTGTATGTCGATGGGTCTTGTTTTAAACTACCAGATGGTACATCGACAGCAGCGTATGCAATAACGACATTACAGACGGTAGTGGAGACCTCTAGGATACCTTACAATTCGGCCCAAGCTGCTGAGATCATAGCTTTACTGAGAGCATGTGAATTGAGTGAGGGGTTAGACGTGAACATTTATACTGACAGCCAATACGCCTTTGGCGTGGCTCATAATTATGGGCAACTTTGGGCAGAACGGGGATTTCTGACTTCTCATGGACAACGCATACAACATGGCCCACTGATATTACGACTGCTAGCGGCACTGACACTATCCAAAAGATTGGCTGTGATAAAGTGTAGTGCACATAAGACAATAGTGGATGATGTAGGGCGAGGTAATGCCTTCGCCGACGAAACAGCAAAAGAGACTGCTCGGGAAAAATTACCACGAATGTTTGTGGCAGGACCAGCTAAATGGGTCCCAGATATTAATATGTTTTCGGATACTGTACAGAGCGTGAAAAATATACAAGGCAAAGTGACTGAGGATGAATTGAGGGCATGGAAGGATGGGCAGGGGCGATTGGATGCGGATGAATGTTGGACAGATGTGACCGATAAGACACGATGGTTACTTCCAAATGCATATGTTCTTCCAGTAGTGACGATGGCTCATGGGCCTGCACATATTAGTGCAAAGGGCATATGTAAATTGTTGGACCCGGTGTGGAGCAATAAGAATATCTCCAAAGTAGCGACCCACTTGGTCCGACAGTGCATGGTGTGTTTGAGACACAATCCTGGAAAGGGTACTCCTGTCCCAGCTGGAAATTTCGCACCCCCTTCCTTCCCTTTTGAGGTGATTCAGATGGATTACATCGAAATGGAAAGGGTCAACAACGTTAAGTACGTCCTTGTAGTTGTATGTGCCTTTAGTAGGTGGGTGGAGGCGTATCCAACCAAAGATTGCACGGCCATTTCTACTGCAAAAATGTTGATAAAGGAGTATTTTTCTCGCTTCGGATTACCTAGGGTGATCTGGAGTGATAATGGCATGTCCTTTAATGCAGAATTAGTTAAACAAATATGTAAAGGCTTACAGATCTCACAAAAATTTCACTCGGCCCTACACCCCCAGGCAGCAGGACTTGTGGAGCGGTTTAATGGAACGCTCAAACTGAAAATGGCCAAAATACAGGACAGTACAGGTCTCCGTTGACCTTGCTTTCAACGAGAGTAACAGTGAACTCGAAAACGGGCGTCTCCCCCCATGAAGTGGTATTCGGCCGCCCGGCCAATATCTGGGGAGTGCCCAGGCCTAAGTGTTTTTCAGAAGTACCATATCCTTTGTTGATAGACTATTTGTATGCTTTGACTAAAGATCGTCGTTCTATTCATCAGCAGGTAGCAGACACTCTGAAGCCGTTGCCGGAGGGGCCAGGACACGCCATCAACCCAAGGGACTGGGTCGTCGTCCGAAGATATCAGCGGAAGTCCTGTCTGGAGCCAAGGTGGTCAGAGCCGCGTCAGGTGCTCCTCACCACGCGTACGGCGCTTCGGGTGGAAGGAAGGAAGGCGTGGACACACGCCTCACATGTGAAGAGGGTCCCGCTACCGTTGCCCTATGACCAGTGGGTAAAGGAAGGCATTGCTGACGAGGAGCATGAGCAAATACCCAGATATGTTCCCTTCTCGGATGCTTCACTGATTGGAGGAGAGCGAAGTGGAATTGAGAATTCAGCGAGCTCTACTACTCCTGTTGTTACTAGTGAGGAGACATCAGAGAGTCCAGCATTTGCCACAGATACACCTGCTTTGTTCATTGACCCCGAAGTGCCAGGGAGCACTCGATATAATCTGTGGCCCCGAAGAAAATAAGTAAGAATGACAAATGTGATGGACTAAACACTGGAAGAAGGGCTTAGTGAACTTTCTGAATACGAAGATTTAGTGGTAGGGATGGACTTGTAAGAGCCCTGGTGTTTAGCCGAAGATTGCGTTCTATGAGACTATAGAGTGGTGCGGGGCCCAGATTAAGTGCTCCTCTGTTTTCAAGTGCTGTGTGTTGAAAGCGACGTTGGAATAAGGTATGGACGGTAAAAGCCTGCCTGTGAGGCTTTGAAGGACACAGGGAGAAGATCCCTTCTTTACAGTGGCGTAACAAAACTTGAGGGGGCCCCCCTGCAACGCACATGGATGGGGCCCCCCTCCAGCGGTCCGGCGCAACACCTACCACTTTGCCCCAACACCAAAAAATCTGATATATTTTGATCTAAAACCTCCAACATTTAATGAAATGCCTCTATATTGTTGTGCTCAAAGGTCTAATGGGAAAGTGGGAAACCCTGTTAACATATAAGCTACGCCATTTGTAACAATACTGTCAAAAGCAGAATATTTGACTGACGCAGCAATCAAAACAATGCCAAGGAGCGATCCTATTGTCTCAGGAACTGCCTATGGCTGAAGCACAAAGAACAACTGTGATGGGTCTGAATTAGAATTTACGTTAATGGAGAATAACTTGAAAGTTTGAAAGACCAACCCAAACCTGTAGTTCCACAAAAACTCGACTGACAATATACATGAGAAGTACACAAGATATAACTCAGTATCCTGCGAAAGTCAAGAGAAATATGTATGTATGTATGTATGTATGTATGTGTGTTCTTATATAGCGCTCGACTTAGCCTAGGGCATCTCGGCGCTTGCATTGGGAACCCGTCCTGGCCTTTCCCTTGTCTCAGGAACTGCCTATGGCTGAAGCACAAAGAACAACTGTGATGGGTCTGAATTAGAATTTACGTTAACCCCTTCCACGCTCATGACGAGCTGGGCTCGTCATGGTGTAGCCTCCTCGCACGCTGATGACGAGCCCAGCTTGTCATGTAACATGGGTTTTTTAAAATCTCAGCACAGTGCCAAAATTCCAATAGCGCGCATGAGGTTAATGGAGAATAACTTGAAACTTTGAAAGACCAACCCAAACCTGTAGTTCCACAAAAACTCGACTGACAATATACATGAGAAGTACACAAGATATAACTCAGTATCCTGCGAAAGTCAAGAGAAATATATATGTATGTATGTATGTATGTGTGTTCTTATATAGCGCTCGACTTAGCCTAGGGCATCTCGGCGCTTGCATTGGGAACCCGTCCTGGCCTTTCCCTGTGAGATAACCCGTACCGGGGAGAATGCCAAACACTAGCGACTGTCAAAGGTTGTGCATCATAACATGAACTGAGGAAGCAATTTATACCATCATGTCTTTATTATTAAGCATTACAAAACAGGCGGGTAATCGAGGCGGAGGATGAAAACTGTTTAGATGCTTCAGAACATTGATGCAGATGTTTGTCTGAATTTATCATTTCTGTAGTGTCACAATGCTTAATACAAGATTGAAGGCACACGTATTACACGTATTACAGACAAGTGCAAGCAACACCATAAATAACACCGCATGTAGAATAAAAACAAACCATATCAGCAAGTACCTAGTGACAGAACTTATACAAACTGTAGTTGGTATAGCAAAAGAAATGTGCAAATACTTCCAAATGCATAATAAAGCAAGCAATATAGTCAAACAATTCCCCGTTTGGTGTCTGCATAGGGCACATATATTTCCAAGCAACTGGTAAACAATAACAACTGCAGCACCATACAATAATCAAACTAGTTTAGGCTAACAATTCCCTTTTTGAAGGCTCAAATATTTCAAAGTGACTGGCAAAACAGTAACAAGTACCACTCCCAGCCAGGGCTGGCTCTAGCACTGGTCGCACACAGTGCAACAGTCTTTTCTGGTGCCCCCTCCCCCATTTCCTCCTTCTCCATGAATTCCCTCACTACCACTAACCAACCATGCACCTCATCTCTCTATAGCACCTTTCTGACAAACATTTCATTTATTTATAGCGCTACTCATAGTTTACTCGCACTCAGTGCTGTGACCTGCATGGTACATGTTCTGTGCAGCAGGCACATAAACCCTCTGTGCTTTGTAAATGTAAATGTAAATGTGCAGGAATTTATATAGCGCAAATCACCGAGCAGTTTCTAAGCGCTTGCTTAGGGAACCCGTCCTGGTTTTCCCCTGTGAGATAACCCCAGCAGGGTATCCGCAAGGTGAAAGCCAGGCATCCCGCCGCGAGGGGGCATTGTGGAGATTAAGCAAGCCATTGCCCAGAGTCGCAGAGTGTGAACCCGTGAGTCGAGTAGGCACCGGAGCGAGAATTGTCGAGTCCATGGACATTTTAGGACTCAAGACCCCGCTGAGCCGGGAATTGAACCCTGGTCCCGGGCTGACCTCTGCTTCAAGGTCTGCCTCCTCTAACCAGTGAGCCACACTTCTCCACACTGTGGGTGGCAGGAGTGCCCATGTGAGTGCACACTGGCAGAAGCGACAGTGTGAGAGTAGGGTAAGAAGAGTGACTACAGGGTGAGTGAGATGGCCATATGAATTTGGGTGCGGATGTAGGCGTAGAGTGGGGCGAAGAAATGCATGGTTAGTGATGGGCTTGTTTGAGTGAGATTGCAGATTGAGCAGTGAGGGGGACAGGTGAGTGAAGGGTGAGTAGTGTGCTTGTGTGACTGGAGGGTGAGATATAGGGTGAACAGCGCAATTGCATTGTGAGTGCAGAGTGAGCACTGTGAATGCAGGGTGGGCGGGTGAATGGTGATCAGTATGAGTGCATTGTGATCGCTGTGAGTACAGAGTGAGCGTCAAAGTGAATGGCAAGAATGTGGATTGAGTTGTATGAATGCAGGGTGCATTCCCAGACACCTGAAGTAACTCAGCATGTTATTGATGGCTGTGCAGGGTTTCAGATCTAAGATCAACTATTAATTGCTATTATGGCATTAATAGGGATTGAAGGTGTAGGAATTAAATAATGTGCTGATCCTGCAACAAACTTCCAGTCTCATGATACGGGTTGCCAGCTCATTATTTTGATGTCCCAGACGGGGGAAAATTTGCAGTCACCTAAAGCCGTATTTTCAGCACTTATCTGTGCTTACTTTGAATAGCAAATATACATAGAAAGCACTTTTAATTGTGTTGTAGGGATGCCTGAATGATCCATGAATGATATTTAAAGGAAACAAAGACAGAAAAGTCACATTACAAATGAATACCTAGACTTTTATTTATAACCCTATTTAGTGTCAACACAAGGTCTTTCCAGGCTCTTTAAACAACACACGACTGGCATTTTCTTTTGGCAACCCTACTTTATATTGATTTCCATGAAATGCATTCTCAACAGTGATGTGATATCACCTGCAATATCATCAATTATTTTATTTGTGACGTTATCTTTAATATCAAGAACGAGCTGGGGCAAATGTAGGAAATTATGAGGTAGAGGCACAATGTGATTTGCAGGGGGCATTGTGGGTAAAGTGTATTGGAGGAGCATAGAGTAATGCGCTTCAGTGAAGCACTGGTTGTCATGCCTGAAGGGAACACTATGTGATATGTCTCACTGGAGGACTGGGTGTTGGGAAAGTGGTGTGCAATTTGGGACTGTGCATCAGAAGGGCACTGTGTGTTGTTCAGACAGGGGGCATGCACATGGCTGTGTGTATTATAGAGCAGGCGATGTGCCAAGGGGGGGCAAAAGCTGATGTTCAGTAAAAGTTGTTGGTTAAAGGGTAACTTCAAAGAGGCCTGAAGATGTACTGGGTCAAGCATGACAACTCATCTGTTCCATTTTTTCTTTCCATTCTGGGATTTGGAGTACTATTCAATTATAAATGAGGGAATGCAAGTACTACAATACAAAGAAAAATATATATTAGGGCTAGATAATCTACTGACACAACAACCAGTACTTTGGAAGATAAAAAATGACAGTCTTGCTTTCTAATGCATTTCAGTGATTTGTTTTTAGGGTCAGGAATCTAATCATGGCAGAAGATCGTGTTTAATATGGTGTGTTTTATACAGGCACAGATATACACATGAAACATTCATGGGCACACATTCATACATGCACATTTCACATACAAGAATGATTACACACCTGCATAGGCGCAAAGGGCCCTATGTTTTCTACGACATCTTTAGACAGTCCTGGTTTTTTGTACAACACTATTTGGCATAATGGCACTTTCAACCCTTCGCTTATATTCGTAAAAGACAACCTAAGCCCCAGAATGCATTAATTTGTTGCTGGGAAAAAAAGAAATGGCTGAGGGTGTAACATGTGAAAGGGGCTACTTGGTACAATAAATTGACAGAAATTAAAAAAATAATACATTCCCTCTTTATTACATTGCTAAATAGATTTATTTTTGGTTTGTTGCTTTAAATATTTGCCTTCCTCTTTCATGCCTACATTTTCAAAGGGTGAGTTTAAATCATAAAGCTTCCTTAGTTCTGCTTCTATGACCTCCCCCTTTTGGAGAACATTCACATTTGTCAACAGGCTTACAGCCCTGGTTTCATTGGCCGGGGGCGAGGGGGTGCATCTTGATTCACCTTAATCCTCGTCAACCACGGTCTCGCCACTGCCTAATTTATATTAGAATAATAATAACAAAGTGGAGTGCACAAAGTATTTTTTTCAAGAGGCAGCCTCTGACGCAGTCAGCAGCTTAGCAAAGAAGTAATGGGCCCTTGTGCAAGCAAGGAAAATGCCACCTTTTACTGCTTTTGTGTAGTCAAAGACCGCAATTATCATAGTTCAATGAGCCCCTTGGAGTTCTAAGTCCCGGTGCCACTGAACCTCCTACACAGACGGTAGCTGCGCCACCCGGACTCGGCAGAAGTTTGCCTATCTTCCACTGCCCAAACCCTCCTCTTTTTCTTCTTTTTGACATTTTCATTCATGCGATCTTCCTTTTATCCCTGTTTTTCTATCATTCTCCTTCTTCTGTCTCCTTTTTCTGAGAGACTCTCTCTTGTTCCCACTGAGCATGACAAATAAATTCATAGCTGCCAAGGTTTCAGATTTCCATGTGTGACATTTTCATAATTTCAGTGCTATTATGTGTGACATTTCAACGAGTATGAGTGACACTTTATCGCAAGCAAAATAAAACAATGAAGACGAGGGAAATATTAAAATATTGCAAATTACAACCATTTGCGCAACAAGACACTCTATACTTGCTCCTCAGTGCACCCCTGTTTCCCCTCTGTTGCAGGGGGTGCAATGTCTGGCAGGCATTAGTGCACTGCGACTTGAGGTGGACATCAGGGAAGTTTGAATGGGGGCTTTTGAAGGCTGATAAAGGCACAGTAGGCAGCGTTACTGTGCACCCCCGAGCTGAGAGACAGGAGGTGGATAGACAGGGATTGGCTGACACTGGGACACAGATGCAGTTGTGCACATTCCAATTGAGAGACAGGAAGGCGTAAAGGCATGCATTGACTGACACTTGGTCACAGATACAGTAACAGGCATGTATTTACAGACGCTGGGATTTAGATGGACACAGGGGCATAAAGACATGGGCAGACTGCCCCTACAACTTATCGCAGAAACACCACTACAACTTATTGCAGAAACAAGCTAGAAAGGCTCAGGGAACTCGCACTAAAACATAGGGACATATAAATGGGGCAGCTTAGCATCACTCCAGGCCTTGCCTCTCTCCCACGTCTGTGACAACAGGATATGCATATGTGAGGCCCCAACTGCAACAACAAACTGATGTCTAGTGTTACCGAGCTGGCTGACCGAAAAATAAAAAAACATATTGCCAGGCAACGTGTGGCCTTCCTGATGGCAAAAACAATTTGGATAATAACCTCAGGACGACTCGGGCCTCTCTCTCTCTCTGTGACATGAGGAAAATGCCAGTCTTCAAAACTGAGACCAAATGCCCACCACCTGCAGGTGCAACCACCGACATAAATAAAGCACCAAACTCACCTCACTTACTTCAAAAGTGAACGTCTGTTCCCCAATGAAACCTCGCAGTACACGCAGATAAGCAGTGTCTCCTCTGTGTGTGTGTGCTGCAGAGTTGATGGGGGCCCCTGGAGGCTGGAACACGGGGGCTGCTGCGGGGCCTAAACATGACATTTTAATGACCCCATGATGCATCCCACCCCACCCTCTGAGGCTCCTCGCGCCTCCAACACTCACCTGATGTCTGCCCTGGCCCCTGCAGCTCCAGTGGCAGGCGCGAAAGGGCGGCAGGAAACAGGACAAGGCAAAATTGAATTATTGCCGTGCGCAGTCTCTCTTGTCATTTCCGGGATGCCTCACCTCCTTGCGCTCACTTTTAATTCTGCTGAAATGCGCTTGACAATGGTTACCAGCCCCACGCCCCCACCCTAAAAGAGTGAAGACCTGCGGAGCACTATTTAATTTGTAAAAGAGGCCACAGCAAGGTGCAATGACGAAACCTAATACAACTTACACAAGTTATGTAAGCTATCACATACCAGGCGGATGTGAAGTGCTTGCTGGCTGCGCGACCTCGAGGGGGCCCCTGGAGCGCCGAGGCCCCCCCGCAACGCAGGGGCTGCGGGGGCCTGTGTTACGCCCCTGCTTCTTTAAGGGTTGAAGAACCCCTCTGGCCGGTTGAGGATTGTCTGGGACTATTTTTTTTTTAGTAGAAGTGTTTTTCTTTTTTTTCATTTTTGGTATATGTTGAACGTTCTTGAGAATGTATCCTTTTGGCCGCCCCATCCCTGATGAGGAGCAGCCCTTTGCGGCTCCTCCGAGACCTGTGCCTGATTCCCCCTGGTTTCCCCGAAAAGGAAAAATTGTGGTCATCATCATTGTTCTAATTGCTTTTATAGTGACTCTTGGAATATTGTTTTTTCTGGATAAAGCTTACCCCGTTCATGTGTTTGCACCCACACCCACTGCCGTTCCTGAACATAATATGATTACTGTAGATTATGGTGAAAGAATGTTGAGAAAGGGTTACAAAGAAAATGTTTTTATTAAGACTTTGCACCATGCACATGCCACTACCAATTTGACAGATTGTTGGGTTTGTGGGCTCCTGCCTTCTGCTGCCTATAAGAAAGATAGATTTCTAGCACTCCCTTTGACACCTGTGAATAGTTGTGTGGGGTGGTATACTCTCATAGGTCTTGTTAAATATTTTCAGCAGCCAGATTTCCTGACTCCTCGACTACAGAATAGGGGGTGGACAATGACAATGCGAGTACGCCCTCTGCCTCCATCTTCCCTTGGACGAATATATAGTGACGGGCGTTTTGATCAGACTTTTATAGAGACGTGTGAGAAAAAGTTGGGCCGGTTTCTGATACCAAATGATACTGACAAAGTTAGGGAAAGTTTCCTGAAATTGAATTCATCCCTGTCTTACAGACACCCCCCAAAGGGAAATAACAGTGTCAAGTCTCTGATACCCCTGGCTGTGGTGGGTCCTCCACCGTATTTCTGTATAGAGGGAAGGGGCCCCATTAAAGTTGGTAATAGCTCCTGTAATGTGACGGCATTGATACGTTTGCCTCTCAGCCCCTCTTTGGTTACGCCCCCCAGCATCTATTTTGTGTGTGGAGATAATGGATACTTATGGTTGCCCGAGGGTTGGGGTGGGGTGTGTTATTTGGCCTATATGATTCCTCCTGTATATGTGGCACCTTCTGATTACCACAAAACTCACCGTAGGTTCCCCAGTCCGCAAGAGCAGCGTAAAAGGAGGGAGCTTCAGGTAGATGACGTTGACCAGACAGATACTTCGTACCAGCAATGGACTGATTTTTCTAAGGGCCTGCTACCTTTTTGGGGTCCGATATTTAATAGTAGAGCCATCCGACGACTGTCCAGGGTAATGGAAAAGGTAGTTCTTACTGAAGCTGACATTTCAACTAACATGTCCGTTGAGATTCAGGCTATGAGATTATTTACGATTCAAAATAGGATGGTGCTTGACGTCATCCTGGCAGATAGGGGCGGGGCCTGTCGCGTCATCGGGACATCTTGTTGCGTGTATATTCCTGACTCAGCTCCGACTGTTAACTTGGCAGTACAGAAACTACATAGATTAGCGACTGAACTGCATCAGGATAATGGAACATGGTCCTTACAGGGGTGGCTCTGGGGTGCCTTTTCCTCCTGGGGTTGGAAAATATTGATGGGTTTGGTTGGAGTGGTGAGCGTAATACTGACTTGCTGTCTTTGTGTATATTGCCTCCCTCCATGTTGCTCAATGAGTACTACTAATTTACGTCCGAAAAAGAAGTTACCAGGTCAATATACTACTTCCATGATTACTGAAATTCCTGCTGATGAAAGTTGGTTGATGTTTATTGCAGAGGATGTTCTAGACTAAAAGATAATGATAATGACAAGAAGAAATGTTCTGCCCCTAGAATGGATATGTCGGCACTACCTTTTGGCAAATAAATGTGGCCATAGTTAGCCAATGATGCTAAAAGGAGGGTCTGATAGAATTCACTTTTCGATGCCTCAATCATTCTTTCTCATATGTAAGTTAGCATCATATGGCTAACTAATGATGTTCGTATATGCACCTATGTTGAATTATTCCATTTGCTACTTTATTATTCAAATGCATGTGTGACTGTATTAGTTTCTTAGCTTAGCCTGTGTGCCGCCATTTTGTGTATCCTTCAACGTCCGCGAGCCTCACTCGCTCATCTACCCCTCCCGCAGGAATAGAGAATTTCACTAAGACAGCAGTTTTCGTTTCTCAGCTTACTGTGGCCGAAACTAACAAGTCCCGTTATCAGTAATGTTCTCATGCCCCAGAGACGCTGAAGCCTAGCTCCATGGCCTTGAGTAAAGATAACAATGTTTCTTTTGCAGGTGCAGATGCCTGCTGTATGATGGCATTGTTCACTGGTCTGGGTTTCAGTAATTTTCCAGAAGGGGCGTACCCTAAAAGAACTGTACTGCATTATAATGTATTGCTGTAATGCGGAGAGTCAGTCCTCTCGTTCGCACTCCTAGGAGTGAGGTCGGACAGGGCCCTCTCATATGAGTGTTGTTTGGCCTAATAAAGACTCTTGTTTATTCTTCTCCACTGTCCGGCTGACTTCCTTATAGTGACTATAGGTGAGTGCGGTAAGTCACTCGGGTGGATTTGAGCCACGCTTATCAGTTTCCTTGAAGAAGTTAGCCAAGTCCTGTTAGCCAATCAGAAAAAAAGCTTTCCACAATCAAGGACTTTTCTTCCAAAAAGACATGTCTCCTTAAGGTTGCCAACAACCAAGAAAAGAATGCCAATGCTGCTACTAATTTCCAAATAAATTAGGAAAAGATGTGCGGACCAGCCATCATTGCACCTTTAAGCTCATTTGTAGCTTTTTATTTAAATTTTTCATCATTCTCAATTTTTTCTTTTTCTCAAAAACAGTATGTTAAAAATACAGTATACAAAATGACCACAATTATTATACTGAGATTCAAGAAAAACAAATACAACAATTTGTCCAAAACGATCACACCAATCTCACCTTTTCATTCATTCAGCTTTCATCCTTCCAACTTGATCCCAAATGTTCACCATACATTCACATACACAAAGGCCAAAACATAATGCTGACACCAATCTTTAAGTACTAAAGAATAGTGCAATTCTTGTAAAGTTTACTTTTAGTAATCAATATGTTTGGTACTCCACTGGTCTACACGTTTCAAACCCCACTGGTTAAGGGGTTCTCATCAGGACCAAAGATCACTGAAAAACAAACAGATATCAATCAGCACACTGACCTTGCTTAACCATAAAGCAACCCTAGAGCCAGCAGTTGCAACAGCCTTGGCTTACCTTCTAATGAATGTGTCAACGTTTTCAGGTTGAAGGGAACCTTAGATAAGGTAACTGGAGAGACCCATGGAGAACAGGGAAGGAAAAAGGACAAGGAGAGAAAGGGAAGTCAATGTCCCGTTTGCTTAATATATTCAGTGAAAACCATTCTGGTGTGGATGAAGACTTACATAATAGTGGTGATGGCAAAGTTGTTTAGAGTAAAATGATCATATGCTGTCTGTGCCTTGAGCTTGAGAGCAGCTGTTCAGTGTATTGGACCTGTGAAAGGGAATAATGCAATCCATTGTATCTCACAGGCTAACAGTTCACAAGGGCGTTTCACTACCTCCGTTTGCATTGGGCCCGGAGTTTCTTACCTTGTTTATTCACCTTGTTTTTTCAAGTCATCAAATGCCGGCACTTCCAACTTCGGATTGTGTTGCGTGGGCGGGAGCAATTCCAAGCGATTCTTTCAATGTCTGCTGGGAAACACAGAGCGGTATTTTTACCATGAAGGATCCTGCTTGCAAAATTCATGGAGCCGAAGAACGCGCAGAGCCGCTATTAAGCCTCTCACCTTCGTCGCGCTGACAGCTGCTTCCGGGTATTGCAAAGGTTGTAGCCAATGATTGTGCTGTGCAGGTAGTAAGCTTATTGATTGGTTTTTAAGGACATAAAGGTGCGATCAGAAGCCAAGCATGCTGGGAGTTGTGGTTTCCCTCCCGATGACGAAATGACTGTCGGAGAATTGCCGTGTCTGCCTTATTTTTGTGGCATATGTCCATTGAATTTTATATATGGAAATTGAAACACGAGAAACTTCGGATTTTGAGCCATACCCTTTGTTGTTTTCAATATCTTTAAGGTTGCCATCACAGGATCAATCAAGCAATCATAGCATTTGTAAAGCGCACTACTTACCCGTGAGCGTCTCAAGGCGCTGGGGGTGGGGAATGCTGCTACTGCTCAAAAAGCCAGGTCTTGAGGAGTCTTCTGAAGATCAGTAGGTCTTGGGTCTGCCGTAGGTGGATGGGGAGGGTGTTCCAGGTCTTAGCGGCGAGGTGGAAGAACGATCTGCCACCGGAGGTCGCTCTTCGTATGCAGGGTACTGTGGCGAGGGCGAGGGATGTGGAGCGGAGCTGGCAGGTGGGGTTGTAGAAGCTGAGTCGTCTGTTGAGGTACGCTGGTCCCGTCTTGTGGAGTGCCTTGTGTGCGTGGGTGAGGAGCTTAAAGGTTATTCTCTTGTTGGCGGGGAGCCAGTGCAGGTCTTTCAGGTGGGGTGTGATGTGGCTGCGGTGAGGGATGTCGAGGATCAGGCGAGCAGAGGCGTTCTGGATGAGTTAAAGCAGTTTCAGAGTTTGGCCGAGGCTCCTGCGTAGAGGGCATTTCCTTAGTCCAACCTGCTGCTGACGAGGGCCTGGGTGACCTTTCTTCTCGTTTCGGTGGGGATCCACTTGTAGATCTTGCAGAGCATGTAGAGGGTGTTGTAGCAGGAGGAAGAGACGGTGTTGACCTGCTTGGTCATGGAGAGGGTGGAGTCGAGGATGACCCCTAGGCTGCGGGTGTGGTCGGTGGGTGTTGGAGCTGTTCCCAGTCCGGTCGGCCACCAGGAGTCATCCCAGGCAGAAAGGGTGGATCTGAGGATGAGGACCTCCGTCTTCGCCAAGTTCAGCTTCAGTCGGCTGTTCCTCATCCATTCGGTGACAGCCTTCATTCCTTCGTGGAGGTTGGTTTTGGCGTTGTGGGGGTCTTGGTGAGGGAGATGATCAGCTGGGTGTCATCGGCGTAAGAGACGTTGTTGAGGTCGTGCTGTCGGGCGATGTGGGTGAGCTGTGCCATGTAGATGTTAAACAGCGTTGGGCTGAGGGATGAGCCCTGGGGTAACCCGCTGATGATCTCGGTGGCTTCGGAGAGGAAGGGGGCAAGGCGGACGCTCTGTGTTCAACCGGAGAGGAAGGAGGGGGTCCAGTCCAGGGCCTTCTCTTGGATCCCGGCTTCGTGGAGGCATGTTCGTGGTGTGCGGTGGCATACCATGTCGATGGCAACTGACAGGTCCAGGAGGATGAGGGCAGCGGTTTCTCTGTTGTCTAGCAGGGCCCTGCTGTCATCGGTGGCGGCGATGAGGGCAGTTTTGGTGCTGTGGTTGCTGCGGAACCTGGACTGGGACAGGTACAGGATGCTGGTCTCCTCGAGGTAACGGGTCAGTTTTTTGTTGATGGTCTTCTCAAACCCCAACCATTATTACATCAACTGATCACACCAGGAAAAACAAACTCACAATTAACAAACACCACAAGGCTGATCTCGATCTTAACAGCTTGTACTCTAACCTCAGCTTCCCGTGACTGAAATTCCCACAGGCACTCCCCTCTCGACCCCTGATAATCTGAACCCTCCCCCACAAACTATCCCGCCCTCCAACACAGACCCTTTTCTTCCGACCCTTGCTTCCCCCTTTTCCAATGTCATCTCCAATCCAGCGGTCACTGTCCCCCTACTACTACTGCACACTCCCCTCCTGATGTCCCGCATCCACAGGCACAACCTGTCTCCACCGCTTACCTCACTGGCAACACCCGTGATTTCCTCATGTCCAGCGTCTGCACCAAGCCTGCAGACACTTTCGCCCCTATTATCATTGCCCACTCCCCTTCTGTCGTCGCACACCCACATACACAACCTGCCTCCACCGCTAATCTCATTGACATTCCCCCGAACTCTGACTCCCTACCTAGAATTTCTCTCCCTCTTCACTTAGACAGTAGACCATCTACTCCTCCTCGGAACTCCTTGAATTGGAGCATTACTAATCTGGCTCCCCGCGTCCAACCTCTCCTCTCTCCTAATCCCACTGATTCCGTCCAATCCCTGACCCCTGCTCTCTCTCCCTCCATAGACCCAAGTCATTCTCCCCCCCCTGCCAAAAACCTTAAACTTTTTCAGCTCAACAACACAGCAACTGAACAGAATGGAGCAGAAAACGGACTCCCTTGCTGCTGATTTCCTACACTTACAAGAAGACCTTCTCAACAGGACCAAGCCACGATGCTCCCTCTCCCCGGGTAGATTTGTGGTACCCCCTCAATACCTCTCACATGGCCCCACAGAGCACCCTCAACCCTCCAGTTCGTCACAGAGTCAGGCACTTCGACCCAACCGGGATCGCCAACCCCTTTCGATACCGAAACCTGATGAGATCAATGACTCTTACCTCGCTTTGAACCAGAAGTCAGCCCTTTTCCCCATCCCTGTTATTATTGGCACTAACGGAATCCCTAAAACTGTCCACTCGCCTAGACCTCCTGCTCAATACTCCTCTATCCACCTAACTCGCCCCATCATCGAGGCTCCGCATCCTCTCTCTTGCATGCTCCTCAACTGCAGATCAGCAGTACAACACGCCACAGACATTGCTGAAGCTCTACTCGCTGAAGAAATTGACATCACTTTCCTCACAGAATCTTGGCTCAATGTCCACTCCACCCCCATTCTTGAGATTCTCACACCTCCAGGGTACAACATGATCAGACAAGACAGGCTGATCAAAACTGGGGGGGGACTAGCCATCATTCCCAAAGCTGGAATACAGATTACCAAACTTAAACCTGCAGAATACCTTTCGTTTGAATACCTGGGTGTCGAACTCACTGCCAAGGGAACCTCACCCATCAAATTCCACACCATCTACCATCCTCCTGGAGAGCTTACCCTTTTCCCAGAAGAACTAACAGACCTAATAACAAGTTTCTCCATGACAGACACAAAAGACGTGTTCCTAGGTGACCTCAACATCCACTGGAATGACCCAGAAGACTCCACTGTCCAGAACCTATCCAAACTTCTTGAAATATTCAACCTCAAACAACTCTGCAATGAACCAACTCACATCAAAGGTGCAACACTGGATGCGATCATTACCAACAATGAATTGGCCTCTCTTAGAGCGATTTCTCCCATTGACTGGTCAGACCACCATCTCATTCTGTTCAAGATGGACGCACTTGTCAGCCTCCAACCTATTCATGATGAGAAACCTAAGCACTGGACCAGAAACATCAAAGAAGTCCCTTTACCCGAACTTGAATCCAGGATTCAAGCCCATCTACAACTCCAACCCTCATCATGGACGGCCGACGACCTCACTACACACTTTAACTCAAAAATGACAGAGGTTTTAGATCAAGTAGCTCCACTAAAACTCAAACAAATGAGGCGAACCAAATCTAAACCCTGGTTCAACGTGGATCTGGATAACGAAAGACATCAACTCAGACAAACGGAAAGGTCTTTGAGACTAAACCCCTCGACTTTACACCTAGCGCAACTTAGATCTGCTCGGCAGGCATGCAAAAAACACATTTTCAGTGAAAAGGCGTCTTTCTTCCGTAGCCAACTAGATCTGGCGAAAAACAGACTGAGAAAACTCTTCAGCATTGTCAAAAGCCAAACAAACTGCGCTCCCACTCACGAAATCAAAGCCACCGAAGAGAGCTGTGAAGAAATTGCCACCTTCTTCACTAATAAAGTCTCAAAAATTGATCAATCCTTCCTCCTTCCCTCTTAACCTGCCCCCCTTTAACCACCCTTGACCAATCAGAAAGAGTTCTTACCAAGGACAATCAGGCCTGCCTCCAGCTAAAAAATAATGCACATTGGTCCGGCTTTGAGCTAATGTCTGAAAACGAGGTCTTCAGTATAATTTCTAACATAAAACCTTCCTCCCGTACTATGGACCCCCTCCCATCCACAATTATAAAGAACTCAACCGCACCGTTTCCCCTTTCTGGACAAAAATCATCAACGCCTCTCTCACCTCAGGCTGTGTCCCAGACTCCTTTCAACTAGGACAAATCACACCCATTCTCAAGAAACCAGGAGACGACCCTAAGATCTTAACAACCTCAAACCTATCTCCAACCTCCCGTTCCTTGAAAAAACATTGGAGAAATGCGTTCTCCATCAACTCAAAAAAACATTGATGAGTTTAGCATCCTCGACATCTTTCAATCAGGGTTCAGGAAGGGCTGTAGCACTGAAACAGCTATGCTCAACATCTCTGACGATATTCACAAGGCTTTAGATGAAGGTGATCCCTGTCTACTCATCCTTATTGACCTATCTGTGGTATTCGATACAGTAAATCATCCAGGTCTTCTGGAGACCTTGGCGAAGCGCTCCGGCATTAATGGCACAGTACTAAAATGGCTCACCTCCTACCTTCGACACACCTCGCAACAAATTAAAATCAACTCCTGTCTCTCAAAGCCAACAAAAGTCACACTTGTTGAGGTTCCGTGACAATAGTAAGTGGTGTTTTCGACTCGCACGAATATAGTCGAGTCTGGTATCTATGAACCGCAAATGACGAGTTTAGTAAGTGTGCGCAGTTTCGCTGTGCTAACTTAAACCGTTCGTTTGTTATGTGGGTTTTTCATCTGTACCCACGGGTTCCATCTTAGATACGGCATCCATTTTGTCTCTTGCCCTCAAGTAGCCAGCGAACGGACGTTGTCCGCTTCGCGACCCTGGGACTCCGAAGATATTTGCGGAAGACACATGTTCTTTGTAAGTGTCTTTATGACGAGGGGGATGCTACTGTAAAGCAGATGGTGCCGCTCGAGGCTCATCTTGCCGCACGGACTTATTGTCTCAGCCATGCATCTCATTAGGCACGTCCCTTTGATGCCTGTATCTCGTGTTTCCCGATACCTCCCCTTTTACACCCTTTCCGATCTCCCCACTGTCTCCGTCTTCCTCTGCACCTGTCCTTGTTCCTATTTCGATCTATTTTACTGCTGATTGGAATTTGCTAATGGTGGGAAGATGGGTTTTTACAGTTGGGAACCGCCAAATGTTTCCGCACTTATGTTCCGGACCTCATGTGTATCAAAGTGACCAAAGCGACCCCTCTGGGGGATAATGGTGAGAACCGGGTTGTAAACTTTTGTGTGCCATGTTGTCCTATGGGTAAAAACTGTATAAAAGGAGCGATCCACAGAACCAATTTGAAGCAGTCTCCCCAAGTTGCACGTGGTGTACTTGTCGTGACTTCTGTGTTCCCTGCAGCAAATAAACCTTGAATCTTTGACGCCCAAGGAAGTGTCCCGTGTCTCTGTGATTTGTACGCCGGAGCAGGTTACCCACGAAGGTTTCAGGTGTTGTGCCCTGGCACCGCTGGGTCTTAAAGAACCCAGTCCTTCAGTTGGCGCCCAACGTGGGGCTGCATCAGTGGTACCGGTCCAAGCCCGACGATCGTGAGGAACTTCGTGTGAAATCTCCGAGGGAAGGTGCACTCCGCTTCATCGATCCTGTTGTCGAAACAAGTGGCCCGAAGACTTTTCCCGCGAAGATTCCCGCCTCCTGACGGCTGCGACGGACTGCTGCCCTGACTGTAGACCTGTTTTGGCGCCTGGCGTAGACCTTGGTATAGCGAGACGATTGACGGGCCTTCCTGGTGACGCCATCGATCTTTGAGTTAAGTATTTGTGGGTCGCTCCCAGAGTTCTTGGTTGTTGACACTTTAGCGAGTGTTTTTGTTGTTAACGCTGTGTGAGTGTTTTTGTCGGTGACACTTTACTAGCGTACTTTGTTGTGTTGTTTGACGACTGCAGCCGCCAAAAACCGAGGGTTTTGTTCTTTGCTGGGACTTGGTAAATCCCGTAACCCTTGAAGTTTGTGAAACTCGGCTAGTGTGCAAGATGCCTGGTCGCAGTACTTTGTTTAGTTGTTTCAGACCTTGTGGTACGGATTCCCGACTGGAGGACTCGTGTCCGATACCTCCGGTTGGAACTCCCACTTATGAGCTCTATAGTAAGCATGGGCTAGGCCCAATTACTTTTAACGATTATTGGATTAAATATACAAAGAAGGACGGCGACCTTCGTTGGCCACCACATGGTAGCTTCGAGGCCCCGATCTTAGATAATCTAGAGATTAAATTGTTCGAAAGAAAGTCAAGGCCGGCCATGTTTGATGCCTTTCGGTTGTGGCGCAAGGAAGCCCGACAGAAAGACATCAGACAGACTAAACGTAGTCAGCGAGATAATGTTGCTACTGTAGTGAAGAAAGAAGAGCAATTTCAGCGTGATAAGGAGGTTAAGGATAAGGAAGTGTTCGATAGACTACAGCGTATGACCGTAGATAAATGTTATCCCGCTTTGCCTACGGAGTCGGAAAAGAAGGATGAGGCAGTTGAGGATCCTTTAATGTCTTATCTTATGAAGTCGCCACCTCCGTACGTACAGGGTACCACAGTCCCTGTGATTCCCCCCGTACCTGTTCCTGCGCCTATTCTTCCCTTGCCTGTTCCTCAACCTGCACCCGCCCCTCCGACTGTTCCTGCTCCTTTGCCTGTTGCTATCCCTACTGCTCCTCCGCTTCCACATACTCCTGCTCCCGCTGCTGCTCCTGCTACTGCTCCTGTTTTGTTAACTCCTACTGTTGCTACTGTTTCTACTCCTTCTCTTGTTAGTCCTGTATCGTATGCTTCTCCCTCTATTCGTTCTCGTACTACTCCTCTTGCGGCTAGCTTCTTCCATTCGCTCGGACCTGTTCATGGGTCCGCTGGTTCCGATGGTCCTCAGAGACGTAGTCAGCTTCCTGGAAACAGAGAACGCGTTGCGCTATATAATATGGCGATGGGTTGGATGGTAAATCCTCTTAGAAGTCCACCCCGTGTTGTTCTTGATACATTTTGTCAATTCAATATACCAACCCAGAGATATGTGTTTAATGAAATGTGTAAGTTCCTTTATGATCAGATAGCGGCCGACGCGCCTGACGAGGTGCTGACCGCCCTGTCTGATCTTCAGCTTCAGTTCGCAAATGGGCTGATAGTGGATACCAACGTTCGACGTGCTGTTGAGCGGTTGCTATCTTTTCGTCCCGCTCCGATACCTCATGCATTGTTTGTTGAGGATATTGAAAAACAACCAGACGAGTCTGGCCAATACCCCATGCGGGAAGTTCCACCAGTGTGGATGCCAGGCGATTCTACTGCTATTCCTATTATTCCGCCGCATTTCCAGAGAGTATGGATACATCTCCCATGGAAAAGATCGGAAGTGTTACAGGTGAAGCAATCTTTGCCTGACCCTCGCAAAAATCCTGCAGGGTATTACAAAGAATTATCGCAGCTTGTAGACGCTACAATCATGAATCTTGCCGATATCGATATGTTGTTCGGCAATGTCGTACCGCAACCTGTATGGGCTAAGATTCGGCAGGAAAATCATCCGAATGAATTAGGTGGTGATTGGGCTGCCATTGTGGCGGCGGATGGTTTACAAACTGGTGGAGCTAAACCTGAGCAGATGATTACTGCTCTTCCTCAAAGAATTATAACGCTAATGAAAACTCTTATGCCAGCTATGAGGGTAAACTGGGACAAATTGTCAGCTTGTAAGCAGAAGAAAGGTGAGAGTGTTTCCGACTTCTTTACGAGGTTTGAGGAAGCATTCATTGACCATAGTGGACAGGATATGGGTACCGAGGGTGGTCAGAGACTGTTCGTGGATAATTTTGTTTCAAACTTATTGCCCGATTTGAGCAATAAATTAAAGAATTCGGAAAGTGCATGGGCCGTTTCTACTTCGGCTCAGATATTGGCTACGGCGCAATATTATGAGAATAGGGAGAAAGAGGAGAACGACCGTGCTGACAAAAAGACGAAGGAACTGAAAACTAAAGTGTTGCTCCAGCAAGCGTTTCCTCCACGTTCGAATCAGAATAATTCACAACAGAATAGATCGCAGCCGCAATCGAACAGATCCCAAACTCGTAATGACTCCTCTTCCCAAAGATCCTCGTTAGGGTACAATCAATGTGCTTATTGTAGACAAGAGGGTCACATTAAATTCAATTGTCCCGTTCTAAATGAACGTAACAGTGGTAATTCATCTAGAGGAGGTCGTGGTGGTTCACAACAGGCATCACGTGGTAAAGGTCGTGGTGCTCAGAATGATCGCTCAGATAACTCATCCAATTCTAATAATTGTTTCGATCAACGTGGATCATCGCAAGGACGATCTGCGCAGTACAATGTAGACGATTTTTACGTCGATCAGGGAACTGACGACAGTAATTACTAGGACAGCCAAAGACAAGTAGAGGGAGTGGTATCAGTTCCGGTTGATCAGAGAGGGCCTTACGTCGCAGTTGCTACATCGGGCGTCGTTGAACCTTTTCTGTTGGACACTGGTGCAGCGAAAAGTTCTATCATGCATTCGAAACTCCCTGGCGCACCTTTGTCTGGCTTAACAAATGTTTCCGTTGGATTTTCTGGCGCCCCTGTTAGCAATCCAGTTTCGCGCCCTTTGCCCCTTAAAATTGGGCCACGTGAGCTAGAAGCTCCGTTGATTTTGACTACTGGTTGTGGTGAAAATCTTATGGGCCTGGATTTGCTTAAACGTTTGTACGCAACTTTGTATTGTTCTCCTGCGGGTGTAAAGCTTACGTTAGGAGAGAGGGTTGTCTCTCCCATGTACTTGTCCCTCGATAAGCTCCCACCGGAATTGAGTTCTCTTCCTGCGTCTTTGTGGGCAACGGGTCCCAACGATGTGGGCCTACTTGATATCTCACCATATGTTGTACAGTTGAAATCTAATGTGCGATTGCCACGTATTCCCCAATATCGTATCTCCCTTGATGGTGAACGAGCACTGTTAGCGATCATTTATGATTTGATCGAGAAAGATGTTATTGAAGAGACTCGGGGAAATGTGTGCAATAGCCCTGTACTGCCCATTCTAAAACGTACAGATCCTTCAAAACCGCCTGTTTATCGTTTTGTTATCGATTTACGGGAGGTGAATAAAATTATGGTTCCTCAATTCCCTGTTGTGCCTGACATCACGGCGCTACTGACTCTGATTCCAGCTTCTGCATCATGGTTTTCGGTGATTGACTTGAAAAATGCGTTTTTCAGCATCCCGATTGCCGAGGAGAGCAGGGACCTTTTCGGTTTCTCTATCGGTGGACGCAGCTTCCGGTTCAAACGCGCTCCTCAGGGCTACTGTGAAAGTCCATCTATTTACAGCCAAGCCTTGAAGGGTCAACTGGATGCGTTTAGGTTGCCGGTTGGTGCGGCCTTGATCCAATACATCGACGACTTATTGGTGGCTGCTGATACTCAGGACATTTGCAAAATTGCTACAGTGTCGTTGCTGCAACATCTCTGTGAGTTGAATCATAAGGTGTCCCCTTCTAAACTCCAATATTGTTGTCAAGAAGTAACCTATCTAGGTCACTTATTGTCAAAGGAGGGAAGGAGGTTGACCCCAGAGAGAATTGCAGCAATTGCGCGAATGGCTGTGCCAAAAACCCAAAGAGATGTGCGTGCCTTTCTAGGTATCACGTCGTACTGCAGGCAATGGATTCCTAATTTTTCATTGCTAGCGAAACCATTGGTGGCTCTTACGTGCAAGGATGTTTCAACTCCTTTACCATGGACGGAAGAATGTCAGAAAAGTTTTTCTGAACTGCGTGATTCACTGTGTTCGGCTCCTGTGTTAGGTACTCCTGACTACAGTAAGCCGTTTACGTTATATGTTCACGAGAGGGAAGGTTGTGCTTTGAGTGTCTTAACGCAACCTTTTGGTGGTAAGCAACGTCCATGTGCATATTTTTCCTCGACCTTGGACCCGGTAGCTAGAGCATTGCCGAGTTGTTTACGAGCAACAGCGGCAGCTGCGGTCTCCATCCGACAATCAGCAGGATTGGTCATGGATAATATGCTTACGGTGATGGTTCCGCATGCAGTCGATACTCTTTTGAATCGAACGAAAACTCAGCACTTGACGAGTGCGAGGTTGTCTGGGTACGAGTTGACGCTGTTGGCAAGCCACATTCAAATAAAACGTTGTAATGTTCTAAACCCGGCAACTTTGTTACCAATTAGCACAGAGTCAGATGAAGTAGCAGAACATGATTGCTACTTGAGGACCGAAGAAGAAACAAAAGGTCGAGTGGACCTTAAAAACACCCCATTGGAAGATCCGGATGGTACTTTGTATGTGGATGGGTCATGTTTTAAGTTGCCGAATGGCGATGTGACTACTGCTTATGCTGTTGTAACGTTGAATACTGTTGTTGAGACTGCAAGGTTGAATCAGAATTCTGCCCAAGCTGCGGAGCTGATTGCTCTTACTAGAGCATGTGTGTTAGCGAAAGGGAAACGTGTGAATGTGTTTACCGACAGCCAATACGCGTTTGGCGTCGCTCACAGTTTTGGACGATTGTGGAGAGAGAGAGGTTTCTTGACGTCACACGGTACGAAGATTCAGCATGGCCAGCTTGTGAATGACCTTTTGGATGCATTGACGTTGCCTAAACAAGTAGCGATTGTTAAATGTAGTGCGCATCGTAAGGTGACGGATGATGTTGGTCATGGTAATGCGTTTGCGGATGAGATTGCTAAGGAGACTGCCCGGAACCTTAGCACTCGGATGTATGTGACGAGTTCGGTTAGGTGGCCTACAGAATCGAGTATGTGTGAGGACACTATCGAGAGTGTGAAAGCAATTCAGAATGAAGCCACCGACACTGAAAAGACGAAGTGGAAAGAAAGCATGGGAAAGTTGGATGCGAATGGTTGCTGGATTGATTTGACCGATCAGAAAAGATGGATGTTGCCTGATGCGTATGTGCTGGCCGTTGTGACAATGGCGCATGGGTTAGCACATATTAGCGCGAAAGGTATTTGCAAGTTGCTATCTCCTGTGTGGAAGAATGATGGTATTACGAAATGTGCTGAACGTCTGGTGAAGAATTGTATGGTGTGCATGATGTACAATCCTGGCAAAGGAACCCCAACTCCTCCTGGCAGTTTTGCTCCCCCTTCATGTCCCTTTGAGGTGATTCAATTGGACTTCATCCATATGGAGCGATGCAATAACCTGAAGTACGTTTTAGTTGTGGTTTGCGCATTCTCCCGATGGATCGAGGCCTATCCCCTCAAAGACAATACTGCTTTGTCTACTGCGAAAATCCTACTGAAGGAATATTTTCCTCGGTATGGAATGCCTAGAGTCGTGTGGTCAGATAACGGAAGTGAGTTTGTTGGGAGTGTGATGAAGAGTGTGTGTAAGGGCCTTGGAATTAATCAGAAATTCCACAGCGCCAATCATCCCCAGTCAGCTGGATTGGTTGAAGGGTACAACGGCACCCTTAAACTAAAGTTAGCGAAGATTCAGGCTACGACTGGTCTTATGTGGCCTGACGCTTTGCCTTTAGCATTACTGTCAACTAGGGCGACTGTACACTCCCGAGTAGGGCTTAGCCCCTATGAAATAGTGTTCGGCCGTCCTGCGAATGTGTGGGGGGTTCCTAGGCCAGGAATGTTCTCTGATCTTGAGTACCCAATGTTGATCGATTATCTACATGACTTGACTGCTAAACTGAGGTTAATTCACCAACAGGTTTACGACGCATTGCCGACGCAGACGGAGGGTCCAGGCCACCAGCTCCAGCCCGGAGACTGGGTGGTGACGAGAAATTTTTCACGCAAGAATAACCTGGACCCGAGGTTTACCGGACCCTATCAAGTGCTCCTGGCCACGAGGACTGCCGTTCGTCTCGAGGGACGTAAGAATTGGGTGCATGCCACGCACACCAAAAAAGTCCCTATTCCTTTGCCGGCAGACCCGTGGGTAAGGAAAGGCATTGCATTAACTGAAACAGAAACATTGCCGGCGTTTGTACCTTTTAGCGACGCACAGCCTGTTGGAGAATCCTCAGCGCAGCAGAAAGACACTGTTGAACAATTAGCATCAAAAGACTCAAGACCAGAACACTCAACTGATCAGCAGGACGCTGTCTCTTCAACGGATCCTTTGTTTGACGAGCAGACACGTCCTGGGAAAACCCGATACTTTTTGCGATTTCGCACTAAGGACAAATAAAAGATCTTGCTTTGCTGTATTGACAACTGCATTATCCCGTTTTCCGTGATCAGTTTTGAACCTTCGTATTACTGTAAATATTCCTGTATATGTACATATATTGAGCTTCATTCCTTGTACTTTTTGCTTCCACAGCTGAGAGACTTTGTCTTTGCATACATACATATTGTGCATTGAAGGCCGTAGGGCCGCGCGCGTACTTCCTTCTGGATAGTAGGTCTTGACGTTAGGTTAAAGGCCGTCGGTTCCTGGGAACTCCTAGGGATTGACTATTGCTACACAGAACGAAGTGCGTCAAGAAACGTTGCGGACGGTCGTAGGGAATGGCATTCTCGAAGCTGAATGATTTGGAGGGAGCTCAGGTTCACCGATTCAAGCTGCAGCAACTCAGTCGTACCAAATGTTTTATATTTCAACTGTTTGTATTGTTTTTGACTGCTTCTGCATTATTGGCGGGTGGGGTGTATTATACGATGTCTCACTTCTTGCCTTCCGCTACACCTACTCCTACTCCTGACCCCAAACTTACCTCTACTGTTTCCCCTCATTCCTTTCATATGTTACCGGAACACGAACAGGCTAGACGTGTAGAATTCCGCAACAATTCCTTTATTCAGCTCCTTCATCAGCATCAGTTAGTGGTTGACACTACTAATTGTTGGGTGTGTGGGTTGATGCCACATACTACGGATAAGGGAATTCCATATCTGGTGTTACCGTATAGTTCCCAAGGGTCAGCTCGAGCATTCCAGACAATGTTTCGAAGCGCACTGGGTTTCCACCCCATTCGAGAACAACGTTCCCCCTACTCTGGTCCTACCTCGTATCAAAAACCTTTGTCGATAGCAATAGAGGATTTAGATAGTGATATCTATGATCCTTCGCTTATTCCCGAAGAAGAGATACAGGCCTATAGGGTCCTAAGTAGAGGTGAATATAGTGCGTTCACTAGCGAAAAGCAGCTTAAAAGCTCGCCTCCGATATGGGTCGTACCCCACACTGGTAATTTTTGTCTCATGGGTCGTGGCCGAAGATCGCAAGCCCGACTTGGAGCAAGTGCTTGCACTGAAAATTACATTCTGCCGATGTTCTCGTCCCCTGTGTTTCTGGCTGCCAAGGGTACATACTTTATCTGCTATGATCGTGCATATACATGGTTGCCCGCTGACTTCATGGGCTCATGTTTCATTGCAAATTTGTTGCCTCCGACGTTCACTGTAGATGCCGATTATCATAAGACTAGAGTTGTGCGAGGCGTAATTAGCGAAGAGGATACTGCCGGTCAAGAGGCAGGAGACTTTTTCAAGGGTTTCCTCCCGTTTTGGGGACCTATGGTTAATAGTAGGAACCTGAGACAGTTGACTCGAGTGGTAGAATCGACAGCTAATATTACTGCCAGTGCCCTTGGTAATATCACCACAGAACTTCAGGCGGATAGACTTATGACGTTACAAAACCGTATGGTTTTAGATGTCATCTTAGCGGATCGAGGTGGGGTATGTAAGGTGATCCATTCGAGCTGCTGCATTTTCATTCCAGATAACGCTCCTACTGTCTATCAAGCCATCTCGAGGTTGCATAAGATCTCCGACTCCATACACGTGGATGTAGGGGATTGGACGCTACTTGGGTGGTTTTGGGGTCTGATGTCGACTTGGGGTTGGAAGATTCTGATGATCATCGGAGTCGTTGTAGTGTTCCTGTTCACGTGTTGCCTTTGTGTGCAGTGTGGTCCTGCCTTATGTGGCCTCTGTGCTACAACGTGTATAAGACAACCACCTGTTACCAAGGGGACTCGGTTGGACAGAGCTATGCTACAGCAACATCTCGATGGTTTGATGAATATCGAATATGATTCCGACTAGTGCTTGCCTACATGAGGGCAAAAGGAGCGTCTGAGGTTCCGTGACAATAGTAAGTGGTGTTTTCGACTCGCACGAATATAGTCGAGTCTGGTATCTATGAACCGCAAATGACGAGTTTAGTAAGTGTGCGCAGTTTCGCTGTGCTAACTTAAACCGTTCGTTTGTTATGTGGGTTTTTCATCTGTACCCACGGGTTCCATCTTAGATACGGCATCCATTTTGTCTCTTGCCCTCAAGTAGCCAGCGAACGGACGTTGTCCGCTTCGCGACCCTGGGACTCCGAAGATATTTGCGGAAGACACATGTTCTTTGTAAGTGTCTTTATGACGAGGGGGATGCTACTGTAAAGCAGATGGTGCCGCTCGAGGCTCATCTTGCCGCACGGACTTATTGTCTCAGCCATGCATCTCATTAGGCACGTCCCTTTGATGCCTGTATCTCGTGTTTCCCGATACCTCCCCTTTTACACCCTTTCCGATCTCCCCACTGTCTCCGTCTTCCTCTGCACCTGTCCTTGTTCCTATTTCGATCTATTTTACTGCTGATTGGAATTTGCTAATGGTGGGAAGATGGGTTTTTACAGTTGGGAACCGCCAAATGTTTCCGCACTTATGTTCCGGACCTCATGTGTATCAAAGTGACCAAAGCGACCCCTCTGGGGGATAATGGTGAGAACCGGGTTGTAAACTTTTGTGTGCCATGTTGTCCTATGGGTAAAAACTGTATAAAAGGAGCGATCCACAGAACCAATTTGAAGCAGTCTCCCCAAGTTGCACGTGGTGTACTTGTCGTGACTTCTGTGTTCCCTGCAGCAAATAAACCTTGAATCTTTGACGCCCAAGGAAGTGTCCCGTGTCTCTGTGATTTGTACGCCGGAGCAGGTTACCCACGAAGGTTTCAGGTGTTGTGCCCTGGCACCGCTGGGTCTTAAAGAACCCAGTCCTTCATTGTGGTCACGCAAGGGTCGATCCTCTCCCCGTCCCTCTTCAATCTCTTCAGGGAGCCCCTCACAATCATCTTGAAAAGAGCGGGAGTGAAGTACCACCTTTACGCTGATGACACCCAAATCTATTTCAAAATCAAGTCTCCCAGCGACATCCGACACCTCAATGTCACTCTAACCGAGATCCAAACTTGGTTCAACGCTAACCACTTCAAGCTCGACCCAGAAAAAACTGAACTAATCCTATTCTCTCCTAAAAGCAACCATCGACCAATCCAAGAGTGGCTCAAGAATCTGATTGCCCTAAACTGCCCCCTCGTCCTATCCGACTCAGTTAAGTCTCTAGGCATCACCCTTGACTAGAACTTATCAATGGAGGCCCACATCAAAAACTCTGCAAAAAGTGCTCTTTTCTCTCTAAAACACCTCAAGAATTTGAAACCTTTTCTTCCCCATGATGACCTCAAGACAATAGTCCAATCCCTAGTTCTCTCTAAAATCGACTACAGGAATGCCATCCTAACAAGGACTCCAAAAACTCTCCTAGCCCCACTAAGCGGAGTGCTGAACATGGCCGCTCGACTCCTATCTAGAGTTAAAAGATTTGAACACATCACTCCAGCTCTCAACTCCCTCAACTGGCCTCCCATGGAAGGGAGTTGTATTTACAAGCTGGCCTGCATCACACACAAAACCCTTCACTCTCTGACCCCCAACTACCTGAACAACAAACTGGTAAGAGCAGGTCAATCCAGAACGCTGAGAAGTTCCAACCCACTCCTTCTTATCCCTCCGAAAATGAAAAAGAAAACCACCCAATTCCGAAACTCCATCTCCTTAACAAATTCTTTCCCGACCAAAGTCAACTAACCTAGACTTCAATATCCGAGTTGACTCCTCTCTCTCTTGACATTCAAGGATAGTGGTGACCGGACTGTGTTAACCACCTTTGTGTGTTTTTCTCTCCCTCCACTGCACTGTTTATCTATTTTTCATGTGTGTTTTGCTTCCTTACTGCCTTCGTACTATGTAATGCAATTTCCTTCGGTTTTTACAGTGTATATGTAAAGCGCTCTGATACCTACGGGTCTAGTTTGCGCTATATAAAACGTTTAAAATAAATAAAAAATGATGATCTTGGCTGGGAATGGGAACAGGGAGATGGGCCGGAAGTTCTTGAGGTCCTGGGGGTCCGCCTTGGGTTTCTTGAGTGAGGCGTGGATATCGGCGTGCTTCTAGTTCTCCGGGAAGGTTGCTGTCGCAATGGAAATGTTGATGCGTTTCCTGAGATGGGGTGCGATGGTGGTGCTGGCTTTGTTGAAGATGTGGTGGGGGCATAGGTCCGACGGAGATCCGGAGTGGATGGTGTTCATGATCTTGATGGTGTCGTCGTCGTTGATGATAGTCCAGGAGAACAGCCGGTTGGTGCGCATTGTGGTCGTGGGGCGTAGGTGTCAGTGGTTGGCGGGGCGGTCGTGGCGATGAAGCTGTTGTGGATGTCTGCGATCTTAAGATGGAAGAAGGTGGCCAGTGAGTCGCACAGTTCTTGCGAAGGTGGGATATCGTTGGTGTTAGCTGGGGTTGGAGAGTTCCTTCACGATGTTGAAGAGCTCTTTGCTGTTGTGTGCGTTGTTGTCTAGGCGATCTTTGAAGGGGGCCCTTTTGGCAGATGTGATGAGGTGATGTGTCTGCGGGTGGCGTTCTTGTGGGCTGCGTAGCTGTCCGGTGTTCGTTCACAGAGCCAGTTCTTCTTTAGCTTTCGGCAGGTTTGCTTGGAGGCCTGGAGGTCATCAGTGAACCAGCTGGCTTTCTTGCTGGTGTGACTGTTGGAGGCTTTCTTGAATGGGCGAGGGTGTTGGCGAAGTCGTCGATCCACTGTCTGAGGTTGCGGGCGGCGGTGCCGGGGTCGGTGGGGTCGGCGGGTGGGTTCTGGGCGAGGGTGGTGGTTAGCTGGTCTTCGTGACTTTGCTCCAGCAACAGCGAGGCATCTGTTGGGTGCTGTGGTGCGTGGTGGTTTTCCGGAAGGTGAAGTGGATGCAGCGATGGTCGGTCCAGTGGCGTTCGGTGGTGTGGTTCAAGGAGACATGGGGGCTTGCGGAGAAGATGGGGTCAAGCGTGTGGCCGGCAGAGTAGGTGGGTGTTGTGACGAGTTGTCTGAGTCCGAGGTTGGCTAGTTTGTTGATCAGGGTGGTGGAATTGGTGTCGTTCTCGAGGTGGAAGTTCAGGTCCCGGAGTATGATGTAGTCCGTGGAGGCGTGGGTGTGTGTGCTGACGAAGTTGGCGATGGAGTCGCTGAACTGTGGTCGGGGTCCGGGGGGCCTGTAGATGAGGGTTCCTCTGAGGGTGGTGTTGGGGTCGGTGTGGATCTGGAAGTGCAGGTGTTCGGCAGTGCTGAGGGTGTCGTCGGTGTTGGTCGAGAGTTTGAGAGTGTTCCTGTGGACAATGGCGATTCCGCCTCCTACTCCATTGGTGCGGTCCCTGCGGGTGATCTTGTAGCCTTTCGGGATGTTGGGTGCCGAGGAGGGGTTCAGCCAGGTCTCCGTCAGGAAGGCGACATCTGGAGAGGTTGAGTCGAGTAGGTCCCAGAGTTCAACGGCGTGTTTGCGGGCAGAGTGGGTGTTGCGAGGATGCATCTAAGGTGGTTGGGTTCTTTCCTGGTGGGTGGCATGGCGGGCGGATGCTGGTGTAGCTGCAGTTCTGGCAGGTGAAAGGTCCTAGGGTGCGCTTCGGGGTGGCCAGGAAGCAGGTGTGTGATCCTCCGGTGTTGAGTGCGAGGAGGGTGCTGGCATTGTAGCGGAGATGGCCATTGTGGGGTTTGTGGGGGCCAGGGCTTCTGGCGCTTGGCACGGTCCAGGCGCGGACGGGCGCAGACGGGCTTGCCTTAGGCGCGCCTTAGGCATCCTACCACAGAGATGTGAAAGAGATTTAAAAAGCCCATGAATCCCACCAGGCAATCAAGTCTTCCCAGGCACAATCCCCTGATACCCCTCCCCCCCAGTAAGTGCGATAAAGAAACGTAAATGAGCGCAATCATGTTGGCCCTAAGCAGTGCTTTAAATGGGTAAAAATAAGTGCAGGTACTCATTAAAATAGAGGTGTGGCAAGTGGGCGGGGCTAAGAGCAAAATATGATCATACATAATTACTTCTATACCAGTTGCAGCACATATTAAAACACAAAAGAAGTGTGGTTCTGTAACAAAAAAAACAACAGATTAACTCCTTACACAAGATAAAAGTTCACCCCAATGGTCACTCGCACCTGATTCACAGTGCAGGGTCTGTCTAGAGACCCTATTCTGTTAACACAGCGTGACACAAGCCCTCTAAACCCCCTGCAGTTTGTCCCGTTCAAATGGGCGCTGCTGGAATCTTCGCCAGCAAATCTGCAAAAGGCTGCTTCAGCCGTGTTAATTACCAGCTCCTCAGAAGCAGAGTGGCATCTGCCTTGGAGGAGAAACCTAACCTGAGCTGCAGTTTTAAAATTTCACCAGTTAGCAGGTGTAGTAGCGCTCAAACATAGAGCCTCACTGACTAAACCAATTACCCCTGCTTTAGAAATTTATAACATGAAGGTGATAAGCGCTTCACTGTATGGATCAGAATTATGGGGATTCTCTAACTTGAAGGAACTGTAATTGGCAGAGAATAGGTTCTTGCGGCGCCTAGTTTGGGCACCACAAAGTACTCCCACTGTTCCTTTGTTGCTTGATCTCGGCAGGAAAAGTATAGAGGACTTAGCTCGTCTACGCCCTCTGTTATATTGGAGACGGATAATGACAACCCCGGAACTAGCTCACTATGCTGACGCACTAGTGGATATCATCAATGCTGATCGTTTTCATACCATTGTGTGGCTTAAAGAAATTCGGGGTCTACTAACTAAGCTGGATCTAGACCATCTATGGGCTAATACCAATACCAATGTATCATGTTTCCCATCAAAGACTACTTTGAAGAAAATGTATTGGGACTTGGTTCGATCATCTGCTTTTTGTACTGGATCCATCTCCAAATTAACCTGTCGTTTTCTTGATATCAAATCAGTACCATCTTGTGAACCCTACTGGGACATCATTGAAAAGCCGCTCGACAGAAAATTGTACTTTCAATTTAGATTTGGAACTCTTCCCCTAAACGCATTCACAAAAAACTGGTCTGCGAACCGGTATGAGAAATGCCATTATTGCAAAGATCTAATTGAGAATGCTTCCCACTTACTATTTGTTTGCCCTCTTTATGTCTGCCCACGTCGTAAATGGATAAAACCAGTGTGTCTCAATATAGGGACATGCACGCACATAGAGGCGCTTAGAATATTGGAAACAGATTGCACACCCTACTTTGCGATCGCTGTTGCAAAATTTTTAGGATGGGCCTGGACTATTCGAACTCGCACTTTACAACTATCTGATGCAGCTTAATGAATTATCGTCACCATGATTTTCATGTATGATCAATTTTTATAATAATTCTTGATGGAATATTTTATATTGTGTTTCGTAAGTGACAGCATAAAGTGTTTAATGTGTGTTTTAAATATATATGAATTCTAGGTTTAGTATTTATTGTGTAGTGATAGGATGTAAATTGCTTTTATGACTTGCTGTCGAATAAAGCTTTCGAAATTTGATTTTGTTAACACAGCGTGACAAAAGCCCTCTCACCCCCTGCAGTTTGTCCCGTTCAAATGGGCGCTGTTGGAATCTTCGCCGGCAAATCTGCAAAAGGCTGCTTCAGCCGTGTTAATTACCAGCTCCTCAGAAGCAGAGTGGCATCTGCCTTGGAGGAGAAACCTAACCTGAGCTGCCATGCTGTCGATCAGGGTACCGGTACTCTCTCTGACTCCCGAGAAGTGCCGATACTGACGGCAAAAAAATTTGGAAGTGCCGGTACTCAGTACCGGCGAGTCCCGGACCATTTAAAGCACTGGCCCTAAGGGTAGGTTGGACTGACTTGACAGCCCATATTGCCACAAGCAATCCAGCGATGTGGCGGCCTCGTCAGGCGATTATAAGTCTCACAGATACAGAACCTCTCTTGTGTCCTTCTCATCTGCTTTCTCTTTCTTTCACTTTCTTTCTTTCTTTCTCTCACTAAGCCACGTCCGGTGGGGTTAGCCAAGCACATGTGTTGGAGTCATTGTAAACACTGTCATACAAGCAACGTATGGCTAACTCAGTAACCGAAATGCTAATGTCTTGGAATATAAATTCAATAAAATACTTTGAAATAGAAAAAAAGCAGGCAGTCCCATACTGAAAGACCTGATGTCCAAGAGGTAACAATTGTCCCCACTAACAGGTGGAGCCAGAAGACAGATGAATGCCGAAAAGTTTACCGATTTCGGTGTTTCGCAGAGGACCAATACACTCCTGTTGTGTCTGTTCTCATCCCTCAGAGACACTGTATGCATATAGAAATACCAAAAACCATAGCAAAACTAAAACATGATTACATATATAAAGTGTGCGTTTGGCGCCACGGTTGTTTTGGAGAGCGAGCTGTGGGTACTTACCACAGTGTACATAAATACGCTGTAGGGACCGAAAAAAGTGCCACCAGCCCTGCCCAAAGCAGCACATACCCCCCTCCGGTGTAAACCAGAGCACTAGAATGTCTCCAGCTTTATCCTGTGAGTTCTCTGACTGTGTTCTTTGTGAGTCGTAGCACTGGCCTTTTATCAAACATCATGGAATATGTCATCAATTATGGTATTTTTCAACGCCAAGTTAATTCAAAATAACGCTTTAAAGAACCCTTAATATGTAACTAAGTAGAAGGGGGAAAAGCTATATATGTCTATTTTCTTATTCGTACCAAGGTCACATTGTGTGTCACATGACCGAGCCAGGCCTGGGTCTGAACTTCTGTCCTCAAATCTATTGCCTTAACCGGGGTGCTGCACCCTTAGCTGGAGGGTGGCACGCAACGGCTGCGAAGCGCGGTCTTTCGAGATCGACTGCACAAGCGAATGGAGACAATATTTATTTCACAGTCGCCATTGTTTAACGAAACGTTGGAAAAAGAGTAGTTTGATGACAATTCCAAAGTTCATTCCCGCGCTCTCACTTTCATCCTGTGCTCGGGGGTGGCTACGGTTCAAGGCCAAGACACATCAAAGGCCCGGTTCACGGTGCCATTGGGCTGATGACGCAATGTTTGCGGCCTGGCTTACAGACCTGTTTACCGTGTATTCCATTCCGGGCCACCGATTGGGTTACAGAACAGGCGCGCGCCGAGGGCAGACTTGTTTCACGAGCCCCTTATCCCATGGCCGGGGCCTGTTTGCACAGCTGCTAAACAAGAGGCATTCAACTGCAGGCTGGTGTTGAGTTGTCTCCCTTTCTTGTACAATTGTGTGCATTGAATATTGGATGTCAGCGCAGGGTCCTTTCATAGCTCGATTGCAGGCTGAGTCAACATCGGCAGGATTTTTTATAACTTGGGCCTAGAATGAGCCATTTCTGAGCGGTGTGCGGATGCCCAGGCCTCTCCTCAGCTGCCACATTTCAGCTTTACATCGCTGTTTTTATAGATTGACGTGGGCAATATCGGATCTAAATTATCGATGGGTCACAATATCGTGACAATAATATTGAGGGACAATGGGGCATATTACCAAGGGCCTTATCGCCGCTTTAGCAGGAATTTTTCCAGCTAAAGCGGCGATAATTTTATCGCCCTATTACCTAGCTGTCGCTAACACCAGTTAGCGACAGCTAATAGGCGATAGCGGGCATTTAGGGGCCCACTATGCATGTCAGCGATAATTATCGCTAATGACATGCAAAGTGGGCGTGCCAAGATGTTAGCGACTGGAAACAGTCGCTAACATCGCTATCACCTATTACCAACTTTTGGAAAAAATCGCGCTAAGCGTCATTATCTCCAAAAGCTAACACCTGTCCAGAGCAGTTCTTAGCCATGTAATCCAATGGAAGGTGGATAACATGGCTAAGAGCATTGTCACGATAATGCATGAATATCGCTGATTTTACAGCGATATTCATGCATTTCCCACATTTTTTACCACTTTTGAGATAAACCTTGATAATATCAAGGTATCTCAGCGGTAAAAATCGTTGGAGCGCGGCGATATTTTAATACCCGCTAACCAAGCAATAGCGATAATTATCGCTATAGCTTGGTAATATGCCCCAATATGTCAAACAGGGACACAATAGTGAGGCATGGATTTACAATTCATAACTTCACATCTACGTGCTGTGAAGATATACATCTCTCACCAATGTACGTAAATGTGGACTTAGGTATAGAAAACGTATAGAAACGTACCTTTCGGCTTTAGGTCCCTCAATATTGTGTTCATGATATTTGTGACTCATCAATGGTTCTATATTCCCAGTCCAATCTGCTGTATATTGTATAGCATTTGATATTTATGTATAGGGCTTGTGGTGAGACTTGTATGAGGTTCCCCCACAATTAGACACAAAACACACCTCAACTAAGAGGCACATCATCACCTTTGTTCAACTCTATTTCCACGTCTTCTCTTTTTAGTATTGAGTCCTCAATAATTGTGATGTACATTAGTCTTGCCAACCCTAATTTCATGCACTTGTATCCTGTTGAAATCCAGATCTTCCCACACTAGGAACACACAATCTGCCAAACACAGAAAGAAGGTCAGCTTGTAACCCACAAATCAGGACAGTACATCAGACCACAGGAGAGACATGAAGCACAATAGTTCTGATACTATAAAATGCTGTTTCAAGCAATAGAGGGGTAGAGGTTGGAGTTGGGAGAATTGTTGTTGTAAAGGTATTGACAACACCAGTTTGAATGTAAAGGCTATAAACAAATGATTTGGTAGAAAATAGGCAGACCAACATAGTGGTTGTCGAGGTGTATAAATTGCAAAGACAGATGAAGTAGTGCCAATGTGATGTAGTAATATAGGTTTCTCAATGACAATGCACCTTATAGTTAACCTCTCAAATTTCCCTGTTTGGACACATTTTCTTTTTAGTGCGGGGGCAACATACTAGGAATTCAGGAGATTTTCAAAGGTTTATCACTGCACAGGGGCTCCACCGGTCACTTCTCAGGTGAGCTAACAGGATTTTGGGTCATGTCAAGCAAACTGGCAATGATGCATCGGGGACAGGCATCTCGTAAAGGTAGGCTAAAATAGCCAGAAAATGTTGGCATAGGTGGGAGGAGACTAAAGTCAGCAAAAGTGGTGATGACAAGGAAGGAAAGGGCAGGGAGCCAGCACAGGCGACAAAAGTGGGGAGATGAGACTGGACATGGAGCTACAAGAGTTTGCAGATGTTGGAAAGATTGACGGGGATGGAGACGAGGAGGAGGGGGGAGACAGTAAGCCTGTGGTAAAGATGCTCAAAGGTATGGTGCTGAATTTGAGGCTGCAGTTTTGAGTAGAGATGTGTGGAAGTTTCTTTTCCTCTGCAGAGTTGCGGAAATATGGAAAGTAGTAGCAGCAGATATTTTCAGTGCCAGTAGAAAGTTGCCATTGAAGACGGCAGTAGACCTAAAGACCTTCAGTTCATGCAGCGTCTCCTACATGAGTATTGTTTTTGGGGTAGGCACACTTAGGGATAAGTAGCTCAAGCCTACATTAGTGTATGCTATGAACATGATCTGCAAGACAAGAAGGAAGCAGAGCATCTATTCCTTTGAACTTCCTCCATTGCCTTCAACTGCATCCGCAGTTGAGACTGCACCCTCAATTCCCTTTCCGTCTGAGGTGACACAGAAAGGACTAAAAACAGTAGGCGCAGAGCACATACATGAAACATCTCCAGTGTTGCAGAGGCTGCTGATAGGCACCTCTTGAAAGTCGATGCATCCTATACTACCAATGTAGTCTACGTGGAGAGACTTGAAGATTTTTTAGAATTGTATAATATTGTCAAAAAAACAAAGACCAACTGGCAGCAGCAATCTCTTCTAAGAAAGTGACACCGTTTCTTCCAGAAAACGACTTCAGAACAGCTATGCAAGCTCTTGTTTCTTGCATCTTGATGGTGGTAGTACCCTGCTCTATGTTCTGAGACTCCACACTGGCGAATCTTAAGGGCATCGTACACACAGTCAGCGTGTCTCATCAAAGGCCGTAAGAAACATAATCACATCCCCTCCATCCTGATAGAACTCCATTGGCTCTCCTTGTAGGACCGCTCCATCTTTATAAACAGCTGCATCATTTACAAAGCCACCATGACCAGCTCCCGGCATATTTTGCGGACAAGTTCACTCCCTCTGGTGGTTCTAAAGCTCATGCACAGGCGGGAACACCATCAGGCTGCAGACTATGAAGTATAAAAAAGAAAAAACACAAGACAGTAAGCCTTTTACGTCTATGCGCCCAGGTTTTGGAACAACATCCCGTTATCCATAATGGCCGCCCCAATGCTGATGCAATTTAGGGAAGACTGAAGACATATCTCTTTAAAGAACAATATATCAGTACACAAACTAGGTCTCCCTCCTATCGCTCATTTTTATTTATTTATTTATTTATAAAGTTTTATATAGCACAAACTTGATCCCGAAGGATATCCGAGCGCTTTACAATTTGAGGCAATTAAATAACTTCCCAGCCTATTCCCCTATGACTGTATGCTTGCCTTTGACCTTCAGTGTTGGCTGGTTCCAGCTGTATAAATAACAGATACATACTTAGCTGGTCCTACGTACTCCGAGGCTTTCTACACTCAAACTCTGTGTGTAGACCAAGGGATCATAGAGCTGGAAACTGCATAGGCAGGAAAGTAAAGCAACAGTACAGTGTACAGTGTTCTGTTCTCATCTGATGGTAATCTCAAATTTTAAGAATAGGAGCTGAGGGCATGGGCGTAGGAAGTGTGGGGGACGCAGGGGATATGTCCCCCCCAGATTTTTGAGTGGGGGGGACACGGGGGACAAGATTGGGGGGGACGAAGGGACAAAGAATTTCCCCCTCCTTTCTGTATTCGCAGTGTCATTACCGATGGAAAGCGCTTCGTACAATGGCCCTGCACAGGCTGTACTTTACCTGTGTCTTGCCCCCAGTTACCTCTGATCAGGCTGCACGCCTGATGGGGCGAAAAGGGATTTAGCCACCCCCACCCTCCGACATTGTGTGTCTCAGCCCGGGCTGCTTGACTTGCTGCGGCAGGCAGGGCAGTGTCTGGAGTCTTATCTCCAGAGTGACGGAGTTTTTCACAGGTCTTTACAGACCATTTACTTCCCGCTTGGAACTGGTTAAGGAGGCTTTGTTGTTTTTTCCACTGGTTCGTGCCCCCTGTGTCTCCACTCAGCCTATTCCTGTACTTTGTATTTAGTTTTTACTGCCACAGTGGGAGAATGCATTCAGTGAAAAGGCATCTCATGAGTAGGGATCCCACCTTCCCACCCCCCCAAAAAAGTACCGGCCATTTGTTGTGTTGTTCATTACAGAGTCTGCAAGAGAACTTTAATAATATATTGTTACTTCATTTTATTTTTTTGTCATTTAGTCTTTAATGTTGGATTCCCAGAGCTATGCATGCTGCTTTATTGGAATCTTTTAAACGTGGATAACTTTTTTCCTATGGGGACATTACGTTCTAAGTGTTGAATGCAAAATGTAACTGTTTTACAAACGTACAAGCTTTTGTTGCACTTGCATTACATAACCATCATTGCGTAGCCTCAAAATCAGTGTTCAACTGTTGAAGCGCCTGCTCTTCCAAATGCAAACTGCTGCCACATTTTATGTTAGTGTTCAGTGCTTTATAGACCATCCAATTTAGCCCCGTTAAGGGCATTCTCTCTGGGATTTACAGCTTGGAGTCCATTCCCTGACTAATGAACCTCCGGTAATACCACCATCATTTGAAATGCTGTAGGATAACTCATCAGTGGCAAACTTTGTAATGGGGGGGGTGTAATTGGGGAGGGGGGGGGGAGTGGGGGGGTGAGAAACTTGACACCTGCAATTATATGAGCTAGAATTTCTCTCATTGTTGAACTCTGTTAAAGTTAGTATTTTCTAACTTCAGTCTTGTTGGTGTAATTGTATGTGTGAGCACTGTAAAAGTTCTACAAAACCAGAAAATAATTTGTGGTACAGGTATAAACTTGTAGTACATTCTTCATTGTTACAAGTTTAATTACTTTCAGTTATGTGCAGCACGTGTTATAAAGCTGATATCTGTTACCAGCAAGGCTTGCATTTTGTAAATTCAAAAGGGAAAAACGTTGTAGATCAAAGATTTTCCTGGGCTACAGCGGGGCAGACGTGAGCCTGAAACCATTTTTTTTGTAATTTACCACAGTGGTGACCACTTTGCAATTGTTGCTAGAACTCCTGTTCTGCTTTGCAGTTTTCTACTGCAGGGGCTACAGCATCTGGAACTGACAAGAGTGCCTGTAACAGGTGGGAGACTAAGAGACTTTTTTTATGGAACGCAGCATAACAGAGTGAATGATTTTGCTGATTCAATGCAGGCAGTGTACATATAAAGTTGTATGCAGGCTCGACTGTGGCACAGAGTGGAGAGAAGATCCCACCCCCCCACCTGACACAGCGAACAGAGGAAAGGATGGCAAACCGAACAGAACATAGGTGAGCAGGGCATGGTCCTCAGATAGGGCAGAGGAAACGGGCAGAAGGAGTACTTTATTGTGGCTGGACAGTGGGAAAGATGCTGTAAATGAACCTTGTGATTTCTCCTACTGGCTCCCACTTCTAGGTTAAGAGAGCCCCTGGCATAGGAATTGGAGGTCCTCCTGAAGCTGCTTTCATAAGATATACAAGTTTAGTAATTTCCATGGGGCATGAAGGCAGCACTCCCCATTCCTCCCTACTGGTTCTTCAAGCACTGTTCACATTATGTTTGTAGTCAAATGTGATCGAAACTGTATTTTAAGCCTTCTAACAATTAATAAAATAAGACTCATCATTTTGGTGTCTCTAAAGTGAAGAGCTTTTTTGTGTTGTGCTGTTTGTAGTGATGACCGTAACAGCAACACACATAGGGACCGGATCCCCCAGCATGCCCCACGCCCTCCCATCACCCACCCAATAATTAAACTTGAGATTTAAGTGGGTGTCAAAACGGCCATGTTTAATATTCACACAACATAAACATGACGAAGATTATCATTAAACTTATTAAAACTTGCAAATCAGAACACCAAATTAAAACTGTACATTATCATTTTAATAATCACACACACAGAATGACATTATCCCCCCAGCACCAAGGGGCCCTCTGGCTAGGCTCTCCCCAGGAAGCGATGCCCACGCGAGGCGCAACCCACCTGCATCATAGAGTGATGGGCCCCAGCCCTCGTAACCTTGTCCGCCATTTCCAGGGCACCACCACTCCTCCACCAGGTTGACCAGGGACCCAGGAGGCTCGTATCTGTCGCCCTAGCCTCCCCAACCGGTGGTCTCCATCCCCCTGTGAAGAGCTTACCCTCTCTCCCCTCAGTGCTGGCCTAAGGGAGTGCTCAAAGGTGGACTCCCGTCTATGCCATCTATCAAGATTAGTGTTCAAATGTCTCTTTTCCGCCACACCCCCTTGAACTGCCTAGCTAAGGGACGGGTGGGTGGGAGATTAAATAAAACAGGCTACCGAGCCTGAGAGTGCAAGAGATGCGAGGGGGGCAGAAGATGTGTGCAGGTCCGTGCACAGGCGAGGAAAGAGGCCGACCGAATTGCAAGTGTGACCTATATAGGTCACGGCCTCTGACCCCGCCTGCGCCGGAAACGCGTCACCGCCCACCCCGGAAGGTCTTCCTTTGCTCGCCCGGTCGCCTCCCATAGGGTGGACGACCGGCTAACCTCTACTAATGGGGGGGGGCGTGGGCCGGGGGGCCGGCCCCTAAAGGCGGGCTCATCTAGCCTCGCCCTTGGTATAGGGACCGGATCCCCCAGCATGCCCCACGCCCTCCCATCACCCACCCAATAATTAAACTTGAGATTTAAGTGGGTGTCAAAACGGCCATGTTTAATATTCACACAACATAAACATGACGAAGATTATCATTAAACTTATTAAAACTTGCAAATCAGAACACCAAATTAAAACTGTACATTATCATTTTAATAATCACACACACAGAATGACATTATCCCCCCAGCACCAAGGGGCCCTCTGGCTAGGCTCTCCCCAGGAAGCGATGCCCACGTGAGGCGCAACCCACCTGCGTCATAGAGTGATGGGCCCCAGCCCTCGTAACCTTGTCCGCCATTTCCAGGGCACCACCACTCCTCCACCAGGTTGACCAGGGACCCAGGAGGCTCGTATCTGTCGCCCTAGCCTCCCCAACCGGTGGTCTCCATCCCCCTGTGAAGAGCTTACCCTCTCTCCCCTCAGTGCTGGCCTAAGGGAGTGCTCAAAGGTGAACTCCCGTCTATGCCATCTATCAAGATTAGTGTTCAAATGTCTCTTTTCCGCCACAAGGGCGACTAGGGGCCATAGGTCCGGCGCCCTTCCCCCCTTCCAGTAATTGCAAAACAAAAGACCAGATTCCATTAATCCATGCGTCCATGCCAATGTCAGACAAGTGCACACCATCCTGGTGGAACATCGCCGGGCCAGAAATCATCTTATGGGGTAAGTGCAGCAAGCGGCCCTTCGCTGAGCACAGCTTTGCCAACTCACCATTGAGACGTCTTACTGATATGTTCAAAACTCTAGCCCTGATGTCCTTGCCCCACCATTTTCTCGGAATCATACATGACCATGCAATCCTGGCCTGTGGAAAGGTGTGACCAAGCCAAGAAAATTCTGCGAGGAGCGCCTCCTTGACTGCCAAGCGTCCGCGGTCCACCATGTCGTTGCCGCCCAGATGGATTATGATTAGGTCCGGGGACTTCTGTCCCTCGCGTTCTTTAATCTCCTCCACCAGCCGCCGCAGATGCCGAATGCGCATTCCTCCCACACCATACCATAGAAATTCAGCCCCGACCAAACTCGATGGCTTCCTCAGACGGCGCCGTCGCAGATGCTCAGCCGCCCGTCGCACAAATGAGTGACCCAACACCCACACCACCATTCCCGGCATACTAATCAGAGAGGAAATAGAAAAGTTAGCAACATCGTGGCGAAAAACTGTTTGTCAAAGTAATTCAGGGCGAATGTAACGCTTGAAACAATCAGACGACCAGCGGCCCACCTTCTTAACAGCCACAGATGACAATCCTGCCCCTGCAGCCAAAGTTGCTGCCCCTATTCTGAAGGAGTGGGAAGAGTAACCCGCGCCCCCCAAACCCAGATGTGTTAAGGCCCTTTGCAGCACTGCCTTGAATTGAAACTGCGATACGCACTCCCCATTCTCATGGATGAACAAGGCTGTCCCCCCCCCACTAGGGCGCAGGGCCAGGTACTCCTGCATGCAGGCCACCGGGCATACCGGGGCTCCCCGAGCGGGTTGCAAGTGAATCACCGCCCCCTTACCCGCCTGGTCAGTCTTGGATTTCGTAAGGATCACTACCAGGTCACCATGCCCAATTCTTGTGTCCCTAAACTGGATACCACCATCATGATTGGTACGAGAAGACCCCACAATCTCTCCCAGGCAGAAGGCACCATAAAATGCCAGGGAAAAAACCGCTGCAAAGAGCCTGCCCTCATATGCTAAGGTGCAGAGCAAAGGCAATACCCCCAGGATATCCCCCAATGTCCTCACATCCAAAGGGCGTCTAGAATCCCGCTTGGGCCCCTCCAGCCTAGCCCAACCCGATAAAGCCTTCTTAACTACAAAGGATGACCCAGGATCGTGTGAACCCGCCAATCTAGCAAAGAACCCCACTGCTGAAATATGCGCTCTAGCATAAGAGAGAGACCTGCCCTGATCCCTGATTCGCTGCAAGAAAGAATACATGGCCTGATCGGAGAACCAATTCGTATTGCCCGCCTCTTGAACCAGGCACCTGTAAGTCAAAAAACACTGTTGATACCCAACCCGAGTGCGGTCACTCAGTGAGGCACCTACCAGCCCCGCTAGAGCGGGGCTCCAATCCTCCACAGTGATGGGGGAAACACTGTCATCTCGTCCTCCGCTCCCGGGTGGAACTTCCTGAACTCCTGCAACTTGGAACGAGACAAAGCATCAGCAGCGTGGTTATCAACGCCCGGAATGTGTGCAGCCCTGAACGTCAAATTCAATTTCAGACACTCCAACACCAGCCGCTTCAACAATCTCAACACGTGTGTACACGTAGCCCCTTGCCTGTTGATAGCTTCCACCACAGCCATGTTGTCAGACCAAAAGATCACCCATCTGTTCCTAAAGTGCTCTGCCCAGATGCTCACTGCTACCAAGATCGGGAACAATTCTAGAAATGCAATGTTCCTAGTCAGACCACTCTCATGCCACTCACGTGGCCATTCAGCCCCACACCAACGCGAGCCTAATATTGCCCCAAAACCAATGCTCCCAGCCGCATCCGTGAACAATCCCAGCTCCTTGCTAGACACCGCCGGTGCCGGCCAAACCACAGAACCATTAAAGTCCGCCAGGAAACTCAACCACACTCTCAGGTCATTGCTCACCTCCGCCCTGAGGCGCACCCTGTGATGCTTCTGGGACAGGCCTACCATAGATCTTGCAATTGACCTCGAGAAAGGGCGCCCCATAGGAATGATTCTCAGGGCGAAATTCAGCTGGCCAACCAGTACCTGCAACTGATGTAAAGTCACCTTAGTAGACGCCAATGCCGCCTCAATGGCCCTAGAAAAAGCCTGGCCCTTATCAAGGGGCAACCTACACTCGCCTGCCACCGAGTCAATCTCTATGCCCAAGAATGACATACATGTCGCCGGGCCAACCGTCTTACCAGGGGCTAGGGGTATCTTGAATTCATGAAACATGGCCACCAACTGCTCCAAGGCACGATCGCAATCTGTGGAAGCCGCTGGCCCCATCACCATAAAGTCGTCCAGATAATGCACGACCCCTTTGTAGCCAGACCTATGTGAAAATAGCCAGTGAAGCATTGAGCTAAAAGTCTCAAAATATCGGCAAGACACTGCACACCCCAAAGGCATACACCGGTCATAATAGTACTTGCCATTTAATTGGAAACCTAACAGGTGATAGTCCTCCGGGTGTACTGGCAAAAGGCGAAAGGCAGATTCTATGTCTGTTTTTGCCATGATGGCTCCAGGGCCCAGGTCCCTCAATTTCTGCAGAGCAGCATCAAATGAGGCATAATTCACTGAACACAAAGCAGGGTCAATTGCATCATTCACTGAGGCCCCTCTGGGCGCCGACAGATTATGGATCATCCTAAACTGACCAGGGTCCTTCTTGGGGACCACCCCTAAAGGAGAACACACATAACCAGGCAAGGGAGGAGTCACAAAGGGGCCCGCTACCCGCCCCAACCCCAGTTCCTTGTCAATTTTGGACTTGACCACTGCTGGCTGGGCCCGTGCTGACAGTAGATTATTGCAATAGTCAACAGGGGGAACGTCTTGCGCTGGGATGCGAAAGGCCTCAGAAAAACCTAGGTACAGTAACTCGGCTGCTGACCGGTCAGGATACTGATTCAGCCAATAAATCAGTCTCCCAATGTCCACGGGGGTGGGCAATTTAAGGCTGCGGGGGCTTGATGTCCTTACTCCCTCCTCCCTTCTCCTTGGATTTTCTAATGCACTTGAACTCTGGGTGGGAAGGATGCCCGCAATAGGAGCACACATGCTTGAACTTGCACTTATCTGCGGGCCAGGTGCATGTCTTCCTGTTAAAAGCCCAACAGGTTCCTCTTTTCTCACCGGCCCCCCCTTGCGAGGTCCGAAAGGGTTGCCTAGCTGGTTGAAACCCCCCAAACTTGCCCCCATTCACGCTTTCAAGCCAAACATTGACCTCCACTTGGTCCCACCCCATGTCAGGATCCTGTACCTTTTCCCATCCAAAGTCCCTATCATAGTCTAACCAAGCAGAACCACCATGAGTTGCGTGCGCCTTCAAAATCTTATGCTGATAATAGACTAAGGACGCCGCCAGCTCTGGCTTCTTTTCAATCAAGACCGTCATAAAAACCTGAAAACCAAAAAGCCAGTTGGTGATGGACTCCTCTACTCTCGGCCTCCTATCCTTACCAGCGCTGTCCTTACCATCTTTATCTTTGTACTCCACCTCCCACCTTTTGGGCCGAATGAGAGAAAACAGATCTACATATTCCCCTTTCCAGATCTTCTCTTTAGTCTCAGGCGGCACATGGGTAGCCAAGCGGCCAGGTTTAGATAACACATAACCCTGCCCACCTTCGGCTTTCTGCCCACTGGCAGACAAAACACTCGGGCCCTCAGGCTTACCTCCTGAAGACGCGGGACCGACCGTCCCTGATGCGGTGGACTGTTGACCTGACTGCCCACTGGCACCCCGCTCCTTGACCAGTAACGCTATCTGGGCCCTAATCTCGCCAAGGGTGGGATCCTCAGACGCACTAGGAGCCCATGGCGCGACTGCTGCGGTGGCCCCCACTGTCCCCGCTGTGGAGGGGGGGGGCGCCGCCACCGGCGCCGTCCCCACCCCCCCACCTCCCTGCTCCTTAGGACCTGTTGCCAATGCTTTAAGTGCCCCCAATATTTCAATAAGCGGGCCCGCAGCTGCACCCCCCGGGAGAGGAGTCACCGGTGTTGCAGGTTGGGGGGCCGATGGGGCTACAGGTGTGGGCGCTACTGGTGCTGCAGGTTGGGGGGCCGATGAGGCTACAGGAGTGGGCGCTACTGGTGCTCCTGTTCCAGGTGGATGCACACCCCCCCCCAGTGACCGGGACCGGCACAAGGGCCGCTAATGCCCCACGAATCTCTTCTAAGATCGCCCCTGTCCTGTCCTCCGCTGGGGCAATAGGGGCGGGCGTCCCCGGATTACCCTGGGGGTTGCCAGGTGCTGCTGGCGGTAATTCCGGTTGCTTAGGGGGCGGTACAATCAAAACCTCCGGTTCGAGCGGGACCACTTTAGGCTGTGCCTTATCCCGACCTCCCGCTTTCTTGCTCTTGCCCCGCCCGCCCTGCTTGTTGACCCTAGGCTTCTTATTCAGGGGGGGGAAAGCGGCCCTGGGTGGGACACCGGGCCTACGCGGGCGCTCCTCGATCGCCTCGGGCTCAATCTCGGGCTCGGAACGCTCCCCGTCCCCCTCCTCCTCACTACTGCCCCCGCCTCCCTCGAATTTGGCCAGCAGCGCTTTAAGCAGCTGCGCTACTTCTGGGTCTTTACCCTTTCGTTTTTGGTGCACGCCTTTAGGTGGCATATCGCCCTTAGAGTATGCGCGCGGGAAAATTTAAAAAAAATTGCGCCTCCCGCTCTCGAAAACCTCCCATAGCGCCGCTCCAGCCAACCCGCTCCCGCTTTGCAGCTCGCGCCCAGGCGGCAGGCAAGAGGAGTCGGAGCTCAGCGAGTACCTGCAAAAAACACAAAACACGCTACAGCCTGTGCAGACCCCAGGGACACCCACCGAATAACAACGCAACAGGGCGAACACCGGAGCCCACCCAAGCCCGCAGCCTCGTGAGCCACAACCCCCTCACCTGCCACACTAGTCGCTGCTGCCCGACTCCGTTTCACCGCGATCCCGCACAGTCCGGCTCGCACTCCGCCACGCCTTCCGACCAGCCGCCGTAACTTCTCGGCACCACGAGGAAGTGAAGGGGCGACTATGGGGCAAGGGAATCTATAAGCACGGGGACCGGGCAGTACGTAAGATTAAATAAAACAGGCTACCGAGCCTGAGAGTGCAAGAGATGCGAGGGGGGCAGAAGATGTGTGCAGGTCCGTGCGCAGGCGAGGAAAGAGGCCGACCGAATTGCAAGTGTGACCTATATAGGTCACGGCCTCTGACCCCGCCTGCGCCGGAAACGCGTCACCGCCCACCCTGGAAGGTCTTCCTTTGCTCGCCCGGTCGCCTCCCATAGGGTGGACGACCGGCTACCCTCTACTAATGGGGGGGGGGGCGTGGGCCGGGGGCCGGCCCCTAAAGGCGGGCTCATCTAGCCTCGCCCTTGGTATTGTCCATGAAGTTGATGTACAGGCACCCCAAACTCTGCTGAGTGATTACAAGATCCGTAGTAAATGTAGAGTTTCAGCAGTAAGCAAGGAGCACCTACTAGGACGATTCATAATGTGCTCTCCAATTGAAATTCAGGAATTGTGTTCCGAAGCGCCTCCAGACAGCCACTGGTGCAACAGTTATGCTAGAGGTTGCTTGAAGCCATGAAACAATAAAAGCAGTGTGGCACTCAGCATGACAACATCTAGATGGAGGATTATGTGCATCTGATGGTGTTTTGCTGACGATGTGCTGAGATTTAGGAGGAAATCAAGTAATGGAATTCCAGGGGTGTTCCCCTTTTAGAGGTGTCCGTTCCCCCCTGTAATGGTAATCCTCAAAAATGTCTTTGGATGCTGGGACCTTAGACATGGATAACTTATGAGTGTGTAGCTCATGTGTGTCAAGTAGGATGTGTGTGTAGATTAAATGCTATATGAGGCCGTGGCCACTCAGGAATCAATTTTGATTTCCTGTTCTGGCAAAGTGCATAAGGTAGTGGTTGGAAAGAGCCCAGACACCATTATGAATTGCAGGGCTCCTCCAATGCATTACTGTTATCCTTTGTGGTGGATCAGCTCTGAGGATTGGAATGAAGGAGACTAAGGTCCTTTTGTAGTGTTAGGAAACCCTTTGCCGCCTCTCGCTCCATTCTTTCCTGACGGTGTTCCCCACAGAAAGAAGAGGGAAATTGAATGGAGAAGCCTCTCCATCTTTTGTGCCTTAGTTTGGGGTCTCCTCTGACTGGACAGCATAACCCTACCTTCCTGCTGGCACTGAAGCAAAGGCTATGGCTGTAAGGAATACACCAAAGACGAGGACTGTCTGAAACAGGTCACAGAGCTGAGTTTGTCTGCCAACTTGCTATAAGTACAGGACAGAAACCACTAGCCAATGTACCAGGCTTTCTCTGGAACCAGAATCAGAGGTACCTCACAACTGGCGAACGAGAAACTCATTGTGCTCCACGGTTTGGAGTCTGCCTGGCAACTCCACTTCACCAGGTGCTGGGAACAGAGATGTGAAAAGTTCAGCTGCTAGGAGAGCAACTTCATTGAGCCTACTTTAAAGGAAAGAGCTGAATGACTGATAAGGAGGGGGTGATGTAGGTGTTCTTGTACAAATGAGAAGTTATCCAGAAAAGAAAGACTGCAAGGACCATAGACGGGAAGAACTGTCAGCAGCATGCTGCAGTCAATGGAAATATCAGCACTCCACGCTGTGTAGTGAGGTTTTGAGACACGGCTAAGCGCTCACAAAACAATTTCATCCTGTGATTCCCCCCTCTCCCTTCCCAGCACTGGTTCTGATATTTCTGTCTATGGTCCTTGCAGTCTTTCTTTTCTGGATAACTTCTCATTTGTACAAGAACACCTACATCACCCCCTCCTTGTCAGTTATTCAGCTCTTTTCTTCAAAGTAGGCTCAATGAAGTTGCTCTCCTAGGAGCAGAACTTTTCACATCTCTGTTCCCAGCACCTGGTGAAGTGGAGTTGCACGTGACACTCCACTCACTTGTCACGTTCACCGCTCAACCTACACTTACAGCCATCATACTGAACTCACGTGTTACCCTACACTAACACCGTTCATCCTCTTATCACCCTGCGCTCACACATGCACACTGTTCACCCTGCACTCACAGTGACCACACTGCACTTATGCCCCTTGCCATGAACTCATGCTGCTCTCCCACCCCTTACCCTGCAGTCACATCAGTACACCGCTCACCCTGAACTCACAGTGATCACACTGCACTCACACCACTCACCATGCACTCAGGCTTTTCACCCTGCACTTACACGAGCACACCACTCACTGCACTCATGTGCCACTTTACTCACCTCGCTGCTCACTTTGCAGTCTCGCTCAAGCAAGCACATATCTCACCATGCATCAATTTCTCACTCTGGACTTTGACCTGCACCAAAACTCATATGTCAAATCCCTCACCCTGCAGTCACTCCTCTCACTCAACTCTCCCTCTGTCACATCATTTACTGTGCACTCACATAGGCACTCCTGTCGCTCATACAGCTTGCCCTTCACTCACATCTTCAAGCACATTTTCATTCACATGGGCACAACACTCACCCTGTATATGAACTCATATCACATAAAGAAGAATAGCACACACCCTGGAGTCACACCAGTTACCCTGCACTTTATCCTCTCACCCTGCACTCACGCAGACAAACCTCTCAGTCTGCATTCACACAGACACCCTGCTCATCCTGCCTGCACACAGGGACAATAGTGTGCCAGACTCATAGGAACACACCACTCACTCTGCGCCAACTCCGCTCACCAGTCACTCTCACTGATCACCCTTCACTCTTGCCGCTCACCCTGCACCACACACATGCACATCACTCATCCTACATTTACACCGTTCACTTGCACTTGCTCCTCTCACTGCATGCACTCATATCACCCGACACTCACATGGGCCCTCCTCTCACACTGCATTCATGCAGCTCACCTAACACTCACATTGACACATTTTTCACCCTACACTCGCACCACTCATGCTGTAGTCACTCACACTATTCACCATCATCCAGCACTTACATGAGCACACCTCTTACTCTGCACAAATAAAAAATACACAACTCTTATGAATCAACACATTTCTACAACGGCACCCACAGAATACCTGCTCTTTAGGTAGTACTAGATGCCTACTTAATTCCATCTGCCACAATGGGGCTGGGGCAAGAGGAGAGAGTGGACTGAGAATGTGGGATGGCACGAGGAGGGAGACTAGGGCGGAGGCTTTAGGGTATGGTGCTGGATTGAAGAACATGTGGCAGCTTCAGCCATTTCTGGCTTTCCGTTCACCACAATGCTTCATCTACAAGACATGCAGTTTTTTTTTCTTACATTGCAAGTTGGGTCTCAAAAACACCAAAATGTAAAGTGTTACTGGATGCAATTCATAGTTGCCGAAGAAGTCAAGCATTTCATAAGGTCAGCTGGATGCTGTGATTCTACATGTTAGAATGTGGATTAATTAATTTCCAGTACTGTAACTTCTTGATAAATTTGTGAAATCAAACAAAAGCCCGGCACAGCTAGTTTAAGAAGTGCATTTTTCATTCACATCATACTTGTAAAAAACATTGTCAAGGCAATATATTATTGTTTTGAATAACATATAGAGAATCTGTTTTTATTAAGTTTCACTAAAAGGCAAGGCAGGTAAAGCAGAAACAGCAGGGCGAGCTTTTCTAACACAATTAAAGTAAATTTACTAATTGAAGTGTGAGTGGCAGTGTGTGTGAGTATGACGGAGTACAAAGGTATGAAAGAGTGCAACAGATATAGCGAGAATGTGTGTGTGAGTGTATGTTTGTTATGCATGCAAGTGTGGTGCTGGTCTGGCACACTGGAGGTTATTCTTGCCTTATGGACATGGGCACTAACAGCTTATGGATGGGAGGAGTTACCTATGGCTGATGAAGTGCCAAAACTGTGGGCATTGTGGCAATGTATTGGTAGGAAACACTTTTGCGCACCCGCATACAGGTAAAAAGATAACCTTGAGACACACATCAGATTGCAATTCAAGTGGTCTAATATATGCAATTAAGTGTCCATGTGGACTTGTTTATGTTGGACGCACTGCAAGGAAGGTGAAGGTTCGGATGACCGAACACAAGAGTATGATACGCACAAAAAACATGAAATCATGTCTGGCAGCGCATTGGCATGAGAGGGGACATACGATACCGCAATTGAAATACACTGTACTAGAGAGGTTGGTGGTACACACACATGTTGACACTTTGAAGTTGCTGGCGCAAAGAGAGACATATTGGATCAAGTCCCTTAGGACGCTGACCCCCTTTGGGCTAAATGATAAGATTGAAATGGTTCACTTTTTGTAAATTGAGTATTGCGATGTGAGTGCTGTTATTTGTAATTTTGCAATCTTTTATGTATTTCTTACGTACCTGTTCATAAAAATTATGAGTTACCTATGCTCAATAAATCTCACCAATAATACTGGATTAAGGGCACAAGAGGCACCTTTTATGTCTGTTACGTTTTTTAGGCAGATTATGCACCAGTTGGTACACTAAGGTAGAGAGGCTCCTGTTTTAGTTATGTCGAGGATTAAAAACGCAACCGCCATTTTGGATGGGGATGAGATAGTGCGCAGTCCGTTTTTTATGTTTAACACGTTATGACGCTAGACGCCATGGATCGGCGTTTTCAACACAGCTTGACCGAGCAGGGAGAGTGACACGGAAGAGCCCCAGAACCACGAAGAAAACTTTATGCAAGAGGTGAGATATATTTGGCAGGTTTACTGCAGCAACACTCTTGCTAAATAGAATGTAACATTAAGGAGTTTTCCTGTTCTTACCTTTCAGAGGAAAAACGCGAGTTTATTGGAAAATATTGGCAAGCATTAGAACGTGGGGTCTATATAGGACCGTGTGAGTATTGGTCGTTTTGAATTAGGCTAATTTCACACTTTGGATTGGGGACAGTATAATGAGGTTCTCTGTGGTGTTGTTACTTTTTAGAACAAGGAGAGTTTGGTATTTCATTTCGTGCAGCTGTTAGTGAAGGTAAGAGTGCATGAGGCACTTCTTGAATTTGTGGAGTACAAGGGAGCACACCTGGTTTTATTTATCACGCACGTTGGTTCACATTTGCATGTAGCGAATAGGAGGTGATGACAGTATTGGTTGCACACCGTGTTTTTATTAACAGGTGGCATGTGAACTTTGTTGAGCATGGTCATTTTGCACAAGGAACGTAGGCACATTTAATTAAGATCCTATGGTTTCTGTTCATGTAAAATATGTGTCATGTTATATTGTAAACAGTTTTCTTTGGATATATATGTGATAGTTCTTTATGTTATTTTTAGCACATTCCCCTGAAGAAGGTGCATACCGAAATGCATTGGGACATGGCTTCATAAGATGTTTGAGAAATCCTAATTTTCATTGATGAAAAAGAAGAATAAAACCATTTTGAAGAAATATAACACAAAGCATTGTTTGAAAAGGATTCGTTTTGTCGTTGTTTTTTCATGTTCTCAGTCCGATCTGTATGACTGTCAATACAGCTTGTGAATACTACATGTATATTAATTGCTTTTGAGTACAATGCTTTAAATGGATGAAAGAGATGTAGAGATAGGAAACAGAAATTTTTTTTAACACGTAATTGTGAATGTGTGAACAGTGCTCCCCATACCACAGGTTTCTGTGAATTTTCTGTAATCTGCAGGCCTTGACATGCTTCTATGAAGGCACTGTCAGTGGCTGTGGGGTCTCAAACTGTCTAACTGAGAAAGCTGATAACCCATTCATACCTAGCAGCCGGGACACAGAACACCCACCACCACACCTGGCTGAAAGTCCTGATATGATGCACATAATTCTTAGCATATGGGCTGGATCCATAGCAAAATGTTGGAACTGATATTTGAGGTAACTCTTGTCATAAGATTTCCAGTACTCATTTTATAGGGGTTGTCAATGGCAAAATTCGAACTCTTGTATACCGGAGGGAATTTTTGAAGGTACCCATGACTGTGGCTGCAGTATCCATGGTAACATTCTGGCACTGTCATATGGAATGTGGCCATTGGCCTAAGCGGCTCACCCAGGAAAAATTTGGATCTTGGTATAGTGGAAGTTATTAAGGACTTAAGACATTTAAAAAAAATCAGATTTACTCCTAGGAAAAGCCAGGCTTCCAAGGTGCACCATGAAAGTACTGGAATATTTCATGAAGGCCCCCTAAGGGTCTGCTGCGTTTTCGAAATTTGATCCCAAAAATGTTAACAATTCTCCGTGATTGAAGTCTACTCTTCCTTAAATCATGTAAGAAAAATCTGTTACATCATTTTGCTTGCTGCAATTTGGGGGGAGTATTACATTCCACCACTTACATAGATCTTTTTCCTCCTATAATGGCTATGAGGTTAGCTCTGACCCCACTTCTGTAAATGCTTGTCCTACCCTATTGCTGGGAGCAGGACTGGCTTTAAGGCGGTGCAACCGGTACAGCCGCACCTGGCGTTGACTTTGGTGGGGGCGCTATGTTTAAATATAATTTAAGTAAATTAACTTCCTTGTGAATCAGGCAGTTTGCAGGCAAGAATAAAAATGTCAAGATAACTCTGGTGATTAATGTTCCTACTAATAAGAGTTTGAAATGTTGTCTAGTGGAAGTTTTGGCTCATCGTAAGGTAGTGCGGAGGGTTAATGTGCCTGCTGCTAAGAATGTGTACCTGGCAGATCACAGAACTGAGTGAACTATGAGTAGCACTATAAAAAAGCATACATGATTTTTCCACATCTGTCTAATTACATTGTGAATGCAAATAACAATAAAGCATGTTTACAAACTGTGACTACATGCCTGCCTTTCTCAATGTTTCACTTTAAAACTATCTGATTGTAAAACGGGCGTACGGTGTCATGCAACAGGCGATTTCTATAGGGTCACTGGAAAGACCACAAGGTTGTCCCTGTCCCCCCCCCCCCAGAAATTTAGCATGCAGGGTGAACAGGCACGGCGAGACAGGATCTCTGCTCGCACATTGAGAGATTGACCACCTCTTTGAAGGTGACAGAGCTTGGGCAGACACAATCTGTCACGTGACTGACTATATGCCAACCCTCTTGCCTTTCAGCGGCATCATTCACCCATAGGAATATCTCCAGATCCCCTGTAAACGCTCTCATTCCGCCACGCAAGAGGACGGAGGACTGGGAAGAAACGGGTCTCTCTTGAGCGGAGCGATCACCTCGAAATCGGACCCGAGCGGATGCTGTTTGCAGGTGTCAGCTCAGCTCGGGCAAGAAGCCCCGCGGTGCTTGCAGGGTCGGAGCTGTGGCGCAGGGCCCGGGCCTCGCGCAAACAAAGACATGTTCAAGAACACAGGGTCGGTGTTTGCTCTTCTGACACTCACCTGCCACCCTCCCTCGCTGCCTCCGCCTTCCCTCTGCCCAGATTCACTAAAACTTCTATCACTAATCCCAGCCTTTGAATTTGCCACAGGGCACATTATTTCGTACTACATAACACAGCTAATGCTATCGTTTTCTGTTCTAGTAGTGATATGTTCAGCCTCAATAAAGTTGAAGGCGTTTGTACTGAGGCCAGTGACTTCTCATTTTTCCTTCCTGCCACAAAACCAACAATCCCTCCTTATAATATGTTATTTTATCCAGTAATAAGCACCTTTTTTAGTTACAGATGGGCAACCGCTGAAAATTGCACCCTGAATGGGGCACTTCCCATAATTTCTACATATTGCAAATAACCAAGTATAATTCTCCGGGCGCTGTTAATCCCTAATACATTCATGCGGAGTACTTGTCAACAGTTGTGGCAACCACAAGTGAGGCATCAACACATACTACAAATTCATCAGGATTTGTGAGTACCACGAGAATGGCGTGAGGTCTCCAGAGTAGGAATTATCCACAGTGTAGGATTTCCCAATGATTTGTGCCTACCACTAATTTCACATATTTTTGCGATTGACATGCATTATACTGGGTTTCTAATTAGTAAGAATTAGTCAAGGTTTCTGTAAATGATGTGAACATATTTTCTGCCTGGAGAGAATTCCAGAGGGCTCTGCTTGGCCGGAATTTGACCGGTGGCTTAGCAAGGGTGACAGAGGCCTGATGCACGCAAGGGAACTGGAACCCACGCCCTTGGTTTGTGGTTGAAAAACAGCCAAAAAGCTGAAACTTGCAGTATTTTGGACAATTGTGAAATAGAATTTCTGCTGAGTGGAAAATCGACAGTGCCTCACACATACATCAAATTCCCTACAGTCTGCTGAGTATTGAGTATGACTTGCATATAATTTGTAATGAGCCAGAATAAGACTTGATCTCACTTTAGTGTGAATTAAGCTGGGTGTGTGCAGATCAAGAGTTACTCACAATGTCTTCGCCCACGATTTAAGCGTAGGATTAACCACGGCCAGCTTTACTTGGCCATCCTGCTTTTCCAGCCCTGAATGTATTTGTAATTCATTGGTGAGGAGGCTAGCAAGCTAATCCTAGGCGCTGTTTCTGGGAACTTTCTCTAACTCTCCACTATATTTGGGTAACCGTATGTCTGTGTGTTGTCTTCCCAAATTTATGGGTCTACACACCCTCCCAGCACATCTAATCCAGTTCACCAATTCTTCTCTAGCAGGGCTTGAATAGAAAAAGATAGTTTTTTTGAGACAGGCGTCCAACATGTTCCTTAATAATCCGCCACTGGTACTGGCGAGGGCTTGAGTTATCACATACCGAGTCTGCCCAGTCTTCATTCCTCCTTATGCCTCTTTTTTCCAGCACCCTATATTTCCTGTCTCTTTGTCTCACTTCTACAGCTCCCTTTCCATCCCTGCCTAATCCATTTTTTCACTGTTCTGCTATCTTTCTCACTTTCTTGCTGCGGGTTAAAGTCTGATAATGACAAATAAGTCGCCTCCCAAGCACAATTGCTGCTGCCCCCACCTGCACAAATTAAGCACTGTCCTCCAGGCCTCTGAATAAATGAAATTCAGAGACCAGCTACTGCTGATGAGAGAGGGGAGAGGAGGTAGTAGGCTACTTACTGCCAGTGGAGGAAGTACCTCGGAAAGGGAGGAGAATGTAAGGTTCTAACTGAGAGCTGAAGGCGGGTTGGTACATGGCCAGATCCGAAGTCTATGCTGGTATTTGGGACAGAGCGAGAACATAACAGGAGAGCCAACCTTAGCTTTGCAACATATAGAATGTAGGGTCCACTGTCAGAGATGTAGGTAACTGCCAGAGCTGCTGACTGTGGAGCTGGGGAAACAAGTTCGAGTCTCGGCGTGGGCTCATCATCCTGTGATTCTGGGCAAATCACTTAATCTCCCTGTGCCTAGAAAAAGTAATGTGACCATGTGTAATATACCTGGTGCCCATGCAAAGGCTCCAATACCTGTGGACCGAGTTTGCACTATATACAACTGAAAAAAAGGAAAAACAAGCCTGCCAAAAGAGACAGGTTTGCCTAAAATTCTGCGTTCTGCAACTTCGCGAAATTTTTTGCTTGTTCGAGTCTCAAAATGCGTGTTTGCGAGATATTTCCCCCCGAGCACGCAAACAGCGATGCGAACAGTAAAAAAGCATCCTGAACAAGCAATGCCGCGTGTTCGCGGAATTTCTGCAGGTTCGCAGAGATTTTTTACCGTTTTGCGGAGATTTGCAAATGCCGCCCACCCCTGATCTCGAGGCTGTTTGTGTCAACTATCCAGCACAGATGAATGTCACAGAGGAGGGGAAGAGGACATATACCTGTGCAGGTGGTAATTTCCTCCACACAGGGTCAAAATACACAGTTTTGTATTCCTATATTTTATGTACTATGGCAGCAGTCCCCTACATTGCTTTATGCTGACAGACAAGCGAAAGAGATAATTTAAATGGCACAAGCAAAATATTTATGAGGAAAACAATCTAGACTGTTTGGGAACCCATCGTGGTCACTCTTTCACTGGAAGCATTGCTCCAAGGCCAGTCGGGGTATTGGAAACATCAAAGATAAACCAGGTGGTGACGTTGTTAGCGCCTGGTTCTTCTTCACTCACTTATTCATTTGCTGCAAAAGGCTAGACCCAGTGCCCTGGGTCTGCCTTATGACCAGACTCCCCGCCTCCCATCCTCCAACCCAGAGGGTCATTATCTCACAAGGGAAGAGTTACTCCTCGAGCTGCGAGCCAGGAGCTATAAACAGACTATGAGATTCCATGGCGTTCTATGTAAACATGTAATTAATATGTCATGCAAGTAAAAGTCATGTCATAAACAACGGGGTGGAGTGACTGGTCAATTATTATTTGTTCAGCGTTTAGTTTTTATTACAGAGCGAGAAGCATGTCCGGGATGTGGCAGTAGGAGTGCTACGAGTGCATTAGATGACTCATTGACAATATATACATGACGGGCACGTGAGAACTGACCTCCTAGGAGCCCGCAGTGTCCTATATATTTAGGGGCCACAGTCAGGAAGGTTGTTCTCTAAGTAGCATCTCCAAGTCTCAAGTAATTGGCCCGAGATGTTCAGATGCATGTACGTCTGGTCTTTTATTGTGTCAAATATAACGTGTATAATCTTGTCTTAAGTACTTTTCAGAATAACAAGATGTTAACCTGATGTTTTGGGGGCAAATTGCCCTCTTTAGATGCAATAATATACTCACTTTTGTGTTTTGGGATCAAAGTCCCCTTTTCTAGGAAAACAGTAGTCAATCCTTAGCATTTTTGATAAAAATGCCATCACCAGATTCTGGCATTTTGGGACCACAGTTGTTTCTTCTGTCCAGCCTGACATGTCTGAGACTAAGTCTCATCTTCCAGGAAAATAAAATGCATAGTGTGGTATTTTAGTCCCAAAGTTACAGTTGTTGATTCAACATACTCGCACTCACGATTTGGTCTAAGGGACACACTTTATTGATAATAAGATTCTAACATGCCACATTTCATGAGCAAAGTCAGTGTTTGAGGAGCCAAGTCAACTCCTTCACAACATATGTCCACTTAATGTTGGGCTCTGCAGGCCCTATTTACATTTTACAGCATCTTGTCTTATCTGCTTCAGAGGCTCTGAAGATGGAACCCTGCTCCTGAAATACCAAACTGTGCTGGGTCTCCAAAGCTACTTTAAGCATAAAACATTAAAAAGGCAAGATCAACCTTGGAAAAGAGGACTTTGTCTCCGAAAACATTAATATTGGGCATGCTACAGCTCTCTTAGAATGGTCTAAATGTTTCCCCCTAGAGCATCACATGAGCCCCTGGTCTTTTTCTTTCAGTGCTCTGCTACCTGCACGACTGCAGTATCTTGATGCAGTTACTCCCAGCATTCTTCAGCTGCAGCTTGTTCTGACCCCCAGTGCCCCCACAGAGGTCTTCCACTCAGACTCACCTAGTCTTGACAATACTCTGTCCAAGAGTCTTGTGTGCATTCGGGGCAAAGGAGATCTGCCCTCACCAGCACCCTGGACCACTACATAAAGGGAACTGCTAAGTATAAATGACAACAGCTGGAAAACACAGGACCACCTGGCAGGTTTAGCAACAAAAATGGGAAGAGGCAAGGCAGCTCAGGGGTGTGACCTAGGAATGCAAAAATTCCTGAAGGGACAATGGTCGTCTTAACATTTCACACCACACGTTCTGAAGCCCTGCCATGCATTGACACTGACACAGGCACACCACCACAACAGTTACACCAGCAACAAGCCCAACACTAATTATTTTAATGGTATTATGTATTCATTATTAAAGGGCTGCAATGTTATCTATGTATATAAAACGAAAGTATGTCTGTTTGTTTGTCCTTTATGCATTACTACACCATTCATCCGATCAGCATGAAACGTTGGGAAGTTGTTGAGTACACTCCTGCGAAGGTTTCTGGCAAAAAAACAGAAAAACATAGATGTATACTTAACCTATATAAACCTATCTTAGATATATTTTAGTTGTTGATATTTAGCTCACAAAATGAGCATCTCAAAATTTTGGGGAGTCAATGTTCCAGTAGAATAGCAAGATTTTCTAAAGCGTGTACAGGTCACCTGTGCATTAGTGTTGCGGGGATGTTAAACACAGACTTAGCTGGATTGTCAGATCAGGCTCCAGCCACGCAATAGCACCTGTTCTGGTCATGTACCCGAATTAAACTCCTCTGTGATCAATTTTGCAACCATTAATCAGTTGCTAAAATCACTCCTGATAACCTTAATTGGCATGTTAGTATAGTCCCTAAATATGTCCTATTCATTTAAATAAACTCTTCTACAACCCTTCTGTATAACCGGGCATCAACTTCTTATATACAGGAATGAAAAACAGAAAGACCCTGGCAACGAACATGGGGCTAGTCTAGGCCCACTTTCTGAAAAGTGCAAAACTAATGCCACAGTGAGCTTGGCTTGATGACGGGTACCCTCATAGAAGAGATTGGAATTGCATCTTGGGATTCTAGATCATTTACAGCAGGGGTCTTCAAACCGGTCCTGGAGGGCCGGATCCATGCCAGATTTGTCAAATAACTACATGTATCTCAATGGGGATATCCCAAAAATCTGTCAAATCCTCCAGGACCGGTTTGGAATCATTAGGCACATATTATTCAACCCTCCACAGTCTTGATCATGAAGTACTTTTTTGACTGATTGAATTGATTGAATACAACCCCTGGTATTACTATGACCTTCCTAGTGGTCCCTTCTACATTGCAGTCCCTGGTGCTACATATCCCCCTCAACACTTTTGTCAACACAATCGTCGACCAGACTCTATTTCCTGTAGCATCATAAATGTTTTAATTTTATATTTTAGGCAATAAGAAAAGATCTGACGTAAATTCGGTCCTTCTCTTGCAGCTCTTCCCTTATTTAGAGAGTTGCTGATGTTGGTCTTTCCCAATCGTTGCAAGCTCTGCCATTAAGAAACACCTCTCTGTGGACAAACTACCGATGGCCATAACTTCTGAAGGGACACCTTCTCAAGCACTGATGAGCCTATTCAATGATCATCAGATTTTCTGCACTCCTGGTCCACCATCCTAGACAGGAAATATTCACAAATACCCCTCATGCCCTGGGAGAAAACTGTCGGTGTGTCAAGGGCATTGATTTTGGTTAATCGAAAGATGGAGAAAAAAGTGCCATCAGTGGGCTGCCATCATTTTGGCATTTTGTTCACCAGAGAGGTTGGCACCATGGAGATGCGAGCACTTGTTGACCGGTCCACTAAACTCTAGGGGCCTCATTTATGAGAAGTGACGCATCGCTGCCTGAAAGCAGTGATGCGTCACTTCTCAGTGCGCCCTCCTTGCGACATGATTGATGCGTCATATTTACTGCATGACGCATCATGTCACAAGGAGTTACAGATACGTCAGTATTTCTGACATATCTGTATGGCGCAAAAATGACGCATTGCTGGAGTGTGTCACAAATGTGACGCAACTCCAGCAATGGGTCCTTTCACATGGGGCAAGTCCCATGTGAAAGGGCTTGCGTCAGTCTTACGCCTGCTGTGAGGCAGGCCTAAGATATCGACGCATTTGCTCCCTAGAAGTGGCGCAGTGAAACCTGATAGATTTCACGGCTTCACTTCTTCGAGGCTTTCTTACGGGGGAAGGCCCATTATACCTGATGCAGGTATGTAGCGCAGGGGATAACAAAGTGACGCATCTACTTAGATGTATCACCTTGTAAAAGGGTGCAACAGGAGGCATGTTTTATGCCGCCGATGTGTCACAAAAAGTGATGCAACGGAAGCGCAAAACTGTTGCGAGGCCTCATAAATAAGGCCCTAAATGACCCACTAAGTCTTCAGGGCACTCGACAAACATCTGCGTCTTGCTGATTCTGTTTCCAAGACACTGCAATGTCGTATAAGTAGAAAGCTTAGCAGGTACAAAAGCAACGCCACCTAGAACACCCAAGTGTTTCATTTTGCTAAGTGACTGTAAGCAGCGCAGAGAGGCGCTCAGGCCATTTAAACACAGCATGAGCGGATTTTCAAGAAGCCGAAGCCATCTGTCCAGAATCATCACTCACGCTTCAAAGGCGCAGGACATGGATAGGAAAAGTTGCATTAAGACCACCTAGATAAATGGCTGAATGAATAAATTATTGAGCTCTGGGGGGAGAGGAGAGAACCTGCAGCAGGGCTTTTCCACAATGCAGCAGGATCTGCTATTCATTCCGCTCTGTAGACTCATCCAAGAAAAACTGTATCCCAACTTCAAAATGGTCTGATGGGCAGAGTACTCAAAACAGATCTATAGATATATTAGATCAGTTAGTTAATGCAAATCCACTGAGATCCGTATGCAAAATTCTAAAATTATACAGAATGGGAAGAAAAGTAAAGTATTGGCCTGGAAGCACTTACACCAGTGGCGTAGTAAGGGGTGGGAATGAGTTTTGGGGCGGCGGCCTCTGCCTTACCCATGGCCACCAGCACGCCTACCCTACGCTCTTACATGCCACAGCGGGCGGCAAACGCAGGGACCGCCATGGGTGGCACATCGGCTAGATATGCAACTGCCTGACACTTAAGTGCGCTTCATTTTAGTGAATATGCTTATGTGGTCGGACAAAATGCTGACACAGGTCAAGAGGGCCAGTGGCGGAAGTGGGGAGATTATTTTGCCACATGCTGCGTACTGTGATTTAGGGAAGCAAAATGTGAATGACAATTGAACATACCAGTGGATTAAGCGGCAGACACAAAGCACCTCTCTGTATATATGTACATATCTATTTTTATTTCTCAAATTTGTATGCATGAAGTTAAAAAAACATTACATACAACCTGTAGTCAAGACCTAAACTCCCTCCTGCCAATCAGTCTGCCTGATTGTCCATAGTCCTATTCTCACTCTTGGGTGCTAGATGTGTAAAAAGCTGGGCACCATGCACTGGTATTCTACGCCTTTACTGACCTAAAGAGGATGTACTTTGCTCCTAGCAAGTCTCAGGGGCCAACACAAGTACTGTTGCAGGATAGATTCCAAGGTCTCATTCTCAGGTCTCAGGGAGGATGACAGGGTGGTAAAATATTAGGGGTGGGAGGAATTTGAGTAATCGCGCTATGCAAATCTCCGCGAACCGGTAAAAAATCTCAGTGAACAGGCAGAAATTCCACGAACACGTGGAATTGCTTGTTCGCAATGCTTTTTTACTGTTCGCAATCGCTGTTTGCGTGCTCGGGGGAAATTTTTTTGCGAACACACATTTCAAGATCGTGAACAAGCAAAACATTTTGTGAAGTCACGGTACGCAGAATTTAGGGCAATTTCGCATTCTCTGCGGAAAGCGAAATTCCGCAAATTTCGCGAATGGAACGGAATTTACCACACAGGCCTACAAAATATAAGGATTTATCGCAGAAATAAAGCAGGAAGGAGGAGCTGTTGCTGTTATGCTGGCACTTTCTTATCACGCACAATCAATCCTGCTTTAAAGAGCACTCTCAATCCTCACATTTTCAAAAAGTAGTGCACACTCTGAGTAAGGGGTAACAGGATCCCTTTAAAGGATGGCTACTTTACTTTCCATGGTGGTATCGTAGACCTCGTCCCAAAGTGACACATTCAATGCATAAGTCAATGACCCTCAGTATGTGGGATGAAGGTAGACCTCCACCCAAGAACCTACTGCCATGTTGGAAGGGGGAGGCGCTGAAGCTGGTGTCTGGGTGGTCGCTTGCATTAGGGGGCCATCTGGCCTACCAGAAAATAGAAGCCAGGGACAGATTTTTAAAATGCAGGTTAAACAAACAACTTTGAAGCTCTAAGCTTCGACACTCATGATCCGATGCCGCCCTGGGTTGGAACAATACAAAGAGATAACTATTCTGTGGGTTAAAGAACATCATGCACTGCTCTTGATGGACCACAGGGAGAATATTTTGATGAAGCTCCAACTTGCAAGTTATAAGTCAGGTAAAACTTTGATGAAAGATTTCCCAACCCTTCTATATAAGTAAATTAAATGATAAACGCCCAACTCCAGCTCATTTAGAAGGACATAAGCACCTTGTGTCAAAGCAGCACTGATTTGTAAAGCTGCACATTTGCATGCCAATACTTGACCAGCTCTTATAACAGCTTATGCACAATAAAAATAAACAGAAGGCACAGTTCAAAGAGTATGACATGTGGAGAGGTTTACCTAAGATACAGCAGGTGTAATAAATGTGTTAAACAGTTGTCAGGACACATTTTTAGCGAGGTGATTTCTTGTGCCAGAAATAGGTGTTGCACAAGGGCTAGCCTTGTGGTATTGAGCCCAACCGTGTTTCTAAAGGACTTGATGAACTGAGAATTCAGACTAAGAGGGTTGTCAGCATTACTGCAACTACAGCAGTTGCAACCCCTAATTTACGTCCATGGCCCCTCCAAGCACTGCTTGTGCCCTTACATATTGCATCACTCAAGATATGTTCAATGACATCACTGATGACATCTCAAATTACATCATTATGACATGACTGATGACACCATCCAACCTGCTACGGTTTGATATTCTCTGCAAACCAGTACAGCCTTATATGCGCACAAGTACTATATGGTGCAGAATTATGTGAAGCATAAATTATATATATGTCTATAAAATTATTATAGAATAGCCCACTCCCACAGGACACACGAGTCCCCTTACATGAACAAGTGTGTACTACAAACAGTTTTCACCCTGTACACAACTGTTCACAAAGACTGCATTCACATAGGCCCAGAAGCCTCAATAGGTGGACAACCTCTTACTATGCAAAGTCTTCACCCTGTGCACAATTCTTCAAAGATATTCCAGTGCCTCCAGGCACCCAAGCCTGATTAGCTCGCCAAGGCCCTACTATGCGTAGCCTTCATCCTGTGCATACGTTTTCGCAGAGTCCACACCCTTCAGAAACCCAATCCCAATTAAAAGGCCAGACCGCTACTATATACTACAAACTTAGGGGACGATTATGATAGCGGATTTTCCGCATCCTCCGGGCTGGCGGAAGCCACCGCCGGCTCGGAGGATGCGGAAAATCCGCTGCGGACCCACCAAAGACCCACCACCACATTAGGATGGCTGGTGGGTCTTGGTTTCCGTCCGCCACTTTCCGCCGCGGTCGGCTTACAACCGCAGCGGAAAAGCTCTAACATGGCTGGCGGTGTCTATCAGACACCGCCGGCCATATTTGGATGCCAGCGGTCTTATGCCTTTCCACAGCGGCATTTGCGCCGTGGGAAGGCATTCGGACTTTCACCTCGGGGGCCCGTAGCGGGCCCCCTGGGTGAAGGGGGAGTGGGGGGTGCACATGGGGGGTACCTATGGTACCCCCCTGCATTTACATGCAGAAAGCGTCAGGCACCGCGCGCTGCCTGCCGCTTTGTGCATGTAAATGCATTGCATGCGGTTTTAACATTGCGGCGGGTGCAGCTTGAAGCCGCACCCGCCGCAATGTCAAACATAGAGGATGTGACCGCCAGGGTGGCGGTCACATCCTAATTTGGCAGGAGGGAACTCCGCATGCCCATGCGGACGTTCCCTCCTACTCTGGGGTCGTGGACGGATGCAAGTCCATCTGCGATCCTAATCGACACCTAAGTTTGGTAACCAGGTAATGCTAGTGAGCGCTCTACTCTTGTCACGGGTTAGGTTTACATATACATTATAATCTAAGCGGTGCTCTGAAAATGGGAAGAACGATTGGTTACCAATTCAATCTTGTGTTTACCCTCCACTGTTCCCATGAGGCACAAGGTCAGACTGATTTGCATTTGGCCATGTCTGAACTGGGGTGGTGGAGTGAGCTAAAGAATGATGATGGATTAAACACAGATCAGTTGACTGGGGGTGAGTGCTTGCAATGTTCTACACTCCGACCATCATCCCCTTTAGTTTTGCGTTGTTTACCCTAAGTTGGCAGGGTATGCCCAGATGTGGGTCCCTTGCTTATTTTGCCACTGGATTCAAGCTAGCCTGGCTGATGACAGCTGATTAGCCAGAAACCGGACCCATGATGTTTTTTTCTGGTCCAGGGAAGACATGGCTAGGCAGTTCGGGATGGACTGTTCCCATGAGGCACAGGGTCAGACTGATTTGCATATGGCCATGTCTGAACTGGAGTGGCGGAGTGAGCTAAAGAATGATGATGGATTAAACACAGATCAGTTGACTGGGGATGAGCGCTTGCAATGTTCAACACTCCGTCCATCATCCCCTTTGGTTTTGCTTTGTTTGCCCTAAATTTGCAGGGTATGCCCAGACGTGGGTCCCTTACTCACTTTGCCACTGGATTCAAGCTAGCCTGGCTGATGATGGCTGATTAGCCAGAAACCAGTCTCAGGATGCTTGTTTCTGGTCCAGGGAAACATGGATTGGGAGTTCGGGCTGGACTGTCCCCATGAGGCACAGGGTCAGACTGATTTGCATATGGCCATGTCTGAACTGGAGTGGCGGAATGAGCTAAAGAATGATGATGGATTAAACCCAGATTAGTTGACTGGTGGTGAGTGCTTGCAATGTTCAACACTCGTCCATCATCCCCTTTGGTTTTGATTTGTGCAACACTCTGCACAACAAAACACATGTTGGCTGTTGTTGCTTTATGAACTGAAGATCTAGCTGTGTCTAGAAAAGTTTACCTGCTTATACCTTGAAAATTGGAAAGGCTGAATAAATACATGTACGTTGGCTGGAAAGCTTTTCTACTTTCTCAATACTTTATGGACTGTTGAACTGACTTATTTGTGTGCTCGGGTCGATTTTGAATGCTACTATATACTGCTTTTGCCCTCTAGCCACCTGTTGGCAAAGAGTCTACTTTGTCCAGACAATCAAACCCTATTAGGTGGCCAAGCCCCTTCTACACACAGCCTTTGCCCTGCATACATCTCTTCACGTAGAGCTCTTGCACACTCTTAAGACACAAAGGTCCATTAGATGCCAAAGACCCTGGGTAACACTCATCACACTGTGAGCAAACTTAACTTCACTGAGAAAAAGGCTCTTATTCAACCACCCAAGCCCCATTAGCTTGCCAAATCCCTACTACACCCAACCACTACCCTGTGCTGAAATTTTCACAGAAAGTACTCTACGTTCAGATTTTCAAACCCTATTAAGTAGGCAAGCCCCCAACTACACAATGCCTCTGTCCTATGGACAACTCTTTATGGAGACCTTACACTCAATAGCAGTGCAGAAGATACAAAAAATGTGCTCTAAATGTAGCTCGTTAAATACCTTTCACGGTGAAAAGTGTACAGCGAACAGTCACATCCATTGGATGTTGGCATCAGTAAAAATGTTTATGTACCATAATGTTCCTTTACTCTATACATATTTATTCAGTGAAAAAAACAAATCTAAAGTGACGTTATGGTTAGGTGAAAATGTAAGTTAAAAAATGTAACATTTTAAACTAAATAAATACTCGGCCAATCAAATTTCTATATTTTTTGAAGATGCATTTCTGTAGGACTACTGCGAACCGAAGTGTACGGGGATCTATAAATTTAGAACCTTAATTTCAAAACTGCTGAACAGATTCACACCAAATCACATAAAGCACACCTTCTGGGTATAGCTCTAGGTTGCTGCCATATTTGGTGTAATTCGTTCAGCAGTTTTGGCTGTCATGCTGTTCAAAAATCACTATGAAAATTGCATGGGAACATTGCATTTTGGGACCCCCATTTTTTTCAGCCTTCATTTGAGTGATTTCCAGGTAGGAGCCGAGCAGGTTGAACTTTTATTGGAAAGTTATATGAAACAGTGCCAAAGTTATTAGCAAAACAAAAATTTAATTTCCTGTGGTAACTAAGGGGGTCATTACAATGGCACATCGTCCCGAGGATTGGGACCGCAAGCCTATATGGTGGTGGTCCCGCAACACACATCACAATGCGGCCGCCATCATGGCGGCCGCAAAAGGCAGTTTAACATTGTGGTGGGTGCTGCTGGCTGCAGCACCTTCCGCAATGTTAAAAATGCACGTTTTGTTTTTCCCTGCACTACGTGATGACATCTCAAATGACATCCCTGATGACATCACTGATGACATCATCCACTGAATGTGTGTTTCTGTAAAGTTTAAATATTTCTCATATATATCTATACCACGGTGTATTGAAGAATGAGTGGATTTACAAGTGCCTGAATGGATTCTTTAGTAGATGCGTGACTGACTGTATAAGTGAGTGATTGAATGTGTCTTACTGAATGCATGGCTTAGTGACTAAACTATGTGAAAGTCTGTATTAGTCTCTCAGTTGGTGTGTAAGCGGCTGCATGGGTTGGTCAGTAGCTACATGAGTGTCTATATGGGTTATTGATTTGTTGTCTGAGTATCTGTATGGGTGCCTGATTGTCTGTGTGGGTGGGTGTGACTTTGTGCATAGATGTGTGAGTGATTCCCTGGGTGTATGGGTTCAAGAGTGCATCTGTGAAGGGCTGTATGGATGTCTGAGTGTGTGTATGGGTGTGTTGGTGAGTGAATGAATGTCTCAGTGGTATATGTGTGAGTAACTGCATATGTTTTAAGGCAGTATATGTGAGTGTTGGAGTATATAAACGACTATATGTGAGAGTAAGTTATTTGAAGAGTGGGTGTATAAATGAGTGTCTGCTTGTATCAGTGATTTTATAAGACAGTAATAAAAAAGTGATGTGGTGTGTATATAAATACCTCAGTTGGTGTGTATAACTGTATACATGAGTAAATGAGTATGTAATTCATTCTTTGCATGACTGGCTAGGTGTGCGAGTAAATCTATGGATGAGTGGTAGAGTGTGGCTGTATGTATGGGTGTATGAGTACATAATTTAGTGCTGCATTGATGAGTAACTGTATGTATAAGTCACTAGATGTGTGTATAGACCTAGGAAATAGTCAGTGGTGTGTAGTATTTGGCATTGTTGTGCGTATGGTTTCAAAAATAGTAGTGTGTACTTTAGAGTGGGCGTATCAAAGTTTATATTAGAGCATCAGTATGTGCATCAGATTATCATGTGGATGATGTCATGAGTGATTTAATTTGAGATGTCATCAGTGATGTCCCTGACCATGTCATGAGTGATGTAATATGTGACGTCATCAGAAGTGCATTGCAGGCACATGAGTTATATTTAGCTCAACTAACTATAACTGGCGAATTTCTCTGGTTTTATATGAATCAAATGTCCAACTAACTATAAAGTCCCTGAAACCTATGCTTTTTTCAGTGAATTTCTAAGGTTTTTTAAATGCTAATTCCTAACTATAGCGTCTGTAAAACCTATGGTTTTTTCAGTGAATTTCAAATGTTTTTTAAATGTTAATTTCATATTTTAATGTTTTTAAAGCCTATATTTTTTAAATTAAAAAAATATATATTTTGGAACTCTATTATACTTCTTTTTCACATTTAAAAAATTATGTAATGTTTTATATCTTCCCCCAAAAATATGGGTTTTTTGGGGGGGGAGAAAACTGCACTCCCATACCGGTAGCATACCAAGCTCCATCACCACACGAATCCTATCCGACATATTGCTACACTCGTAAATGATGCACATTTCGTATCCGACGACTTCGTGTCACCGCGTCCTGCGTAACATCATGTACGCATGAAATCACCCCAGGTGCTACTTTGGTATCTGAAGGGTATGCAACGAGTACACGCTACCAGGCCCTAAGTTACGTCACAGACGTATAGTATCGCATCGGGTACGCCATTCCTAAATAACTTTAAACAGTATATGAGAGCAAGCGATAAACTGTAATAAACTTATATTATGATAAATATATTTTGTCAAAATCGCATCAGGTGAGGCCTCCTTGCGTGCCCGGTGAGCGATTGCCATGTGATCTTAAAAAAAATCATTTGATTAGTTCATAACATTTCCCATTGTAACAGTTGCACGACCCAACCCATTTTACGCATTCTCTCTACAGCGTTTGATGAGCGGTACCTCTTCTGCTTAGAAAGCTTTTTTGAAAAGTGTTTTCCTGTATACACATATCTTATACTACACCCAACATGCAACGATAATCCTTTTCCCTTCCACCCACTCCCCCTCCCTCCCATTCTCACTATTGTCCTTTCATTCGGACTTCCTTTCTTTACCTCTTCCACATAGCACACATACTTATGTTTAATTTTTGTCTTGCAGGTTTCCTATGCTGCTTCCACTGGAGTCCAACCCATATTTTTTTTATTATACTGTTTCTTCTATTAAAGTTATGTTTCTATTTATTTGTATTTTAATGCAGGTTACTTTTTTTAAAATGAATAAATGAGTGTAGGTCTTCTTTTTCTGACAAGACTTGTGTATTATTTATTGTGAAAATCATCTGTTTCTAAGAGATTTTAAGGATAAAGTGATCTAATATTAGAGTGCACCTACCAAACATAATCTAACTGACTGTTAGACAAATGAAGCCTGGGTAATTGTACAATTGTAAGAGTTCTACGAGTGTATCACTTTATAACACCATAAGTACTGCCCGTGTGATTACAGATCAAATAAGGCACTGCCTAGGACCACTGAGGTTTCAGGGACTGCTGAGGCCCATCTGCATATTTAAATAAAGCCCCGGACTGTGGCGATCCCCGGACTTCAGTTGGCCTCGAATCCCCTGAACAATTAGTAAACAATACCCGGAAGGTGGCGCTCCCCTAGGCTGCAAAACGTCTCTGTGCTCTTCTGCACCTAATTTACATGTGACATTAATATCCCCAGTCCAACAGAGACCCCACAATATAAATATTGGATTGGCCAGGGAACATTACCCACCAGGGGCCTCATTTAAAAGAACGGGTGAGACCCCGCTTTTATTTTTTGTTTGTTTTTTCTCTCTATTTTTACCATCCGCATCTCCTCTATTAAAGCGATATGAGGTTTTCCTATCACAGGCTGGAAGCCATGCACCCGCCCTCTAATAGCAAACACAAATGTCCCGCAAATGTACACCCCGGGACATTGTATGACATGCGCCTGACATATCGACCTCCCTAGGACCATGTTCCATTTGTTAGTATAAACGCATACTAACACTACTTACACACGTGTAGTACAGCGACCAGAATGTAGTGAAGAAGCAGAGGAAGTGCAAAACATAAATCCTACCAGAAGTCGGATGACAGTTCAATGAACCAACATCCCTGGCCTGAGTAGAAACAGCTACACGAAGAAAACAGGTCTTCAGCACAACGCAACCAATTTTGAAATATTGGTGAGTGGTGCTTTCTTTTTACCTTCTCCCACTCATCGCCAAATTCATGTAGTGAAGAGGCAGACAGCAGTGGATCCAATAAGTAGATTTATTACAAGAAAACAAGACACCTGAAACAACCAGCAACAGGAGCAGACAGCAATGCAACCATCTTCTCCAGCACTGTGTACAAACTCCGCAAGGTTCCCCTCATGACAGCCCTACATTCTGACATTACATAATTACATACTAACATTCTACTATGACTTACATTGGAATACTACACAGAGCAAATGACAACAGCAATGAGCTCATGTTTTCATCCATGAGTCTTGAGACTGGTAGGGGTAAGTATTTTGCTTCAAACTCCCTATATTGTATAAACGAAAACTAACACTTGTTCAACAGATATACTACAGCGCCCAGGGCACATCACTGTACAGCAATGAGCTCACAATTTAGGCTCATGGTTTAATCCCAGAGTCTTCACACCAGTAGGGGTGAGTAGTTCGCTTCCCACTCCCTATATATATTAAATGCATACTAACAATACTTACACACTTATACTACAGCGGCTAGTATCCTACAGCGCCCAGAGCCCATCAATTTACAGCAATCATCTAGGTTTGATCCCCGAGTTTTCACACCAGTAGGTGGGAGTACTTCGCTTCCCATTTCCGGTATAGTATAAACGCACGGTACCGGTCAGTAGTTTGCTTCCCACTCCCTGTATGGTATAAATGCCTACTAACACTACATACACACATATACTACAGCGCCCAGAGCCATCCTTTCACAGAAATCACCTTGATTTCATCCCCAAGTCTTCACACTGGTAGGTGTAGCTACTTCGCTTCCCGCTTCCGGTATACTATCAACCCACAGTAGCGGTCACTAGTTTGCTTCCCACTCCCTGTATGGTATAAATGCCTACTTACACTACTTGCACACGTATGCTACAAACACCAGACCACATCATTTTACAGCAATGACCTCACGGTTCAGACTCTCGTTTCATACCAGAGTGTAGCACCATATCATATCAGCACCATGTCACTATGAGCATCACTGCACTTTCAGACCGGTAGGAAAGACTTCTTCACTTTGCACTCCCCCACAAACCTTACAGTGCTCCTACCCTCCTTTCCAACTTTTTTTGCCCTTTTTTCCCCTTACTCGCTTCAACAGAATCACTAAATGGAGGCCAACACTTCCTGGTTACAACACCATCACAGCCAATAAGCAGCAAGCTCCTGCTCGTAACACCTCAGCCAATCAGATGGCAAAATTCCAAAATATTGATATCTATACATTTCGATATTTTTCAAAAAGTACTGAACGGATTTACACCAAATAAACAAAAGCGTGCTTTCTACACGAAGACCCTTCTCCCTGCCAAATTTGGGGTAATTCTGTTCACCCGTTCACAATTGTTTTAAGTTCGAACAGTGCCTTCCAAATGCAAGCAGCAGGTGTGGTTGAGTTGAGAAAATTTGATCCTAAAATATGTACTCCACGTTCAAACTTCTTTTTCTTTTTTTTAACCAATCACAAAGATGCTTTGCCACAAAACGAATGTGCACCCTACTTTTAAAAAACAATGCTTTTCATCTCCCAATCAGGTACCGTTTTCTATGCTAAAAGAAACTAGTTCCCCATCTTTAAATATATCTCTTATTCTACGAAGGAACTGCATGAGCCACAGACATATTTCCATACCTTCTAGCCATACCTTCAAAATGCTAATGTGGATCGTAGGACATAGCTATGTTTTCTGGTGCAAGAGGTATGCAGAACAGAGACATATCGACTTAGACCTAGGTTTACAAAATGTGGACATTAAATGGTTTGGACAGAAAGGATTGAAGTGGCACTAATTGTTGCCTTTTGTTAAAACCTGTTTGCATCTCCAACACCCTGACCTCATGATTGTGCACTATGGTGGAAACTACCTAGGCACATTGACTGGGGTAGATTTGGAAATGCTTATGAAGGACACCTTTGGACAATATATGTTAATTTTACCTCAAACTGTCTTTGTATATTTCAATATATACCAAAGACAGAAGTTGAAATGGTCCAAACAATTTTCTCCTCAGATTGAAAAATTTTGGAAGAGTCAACAAAGCTGTCTCTGCATACCTCAGAGACCACAAAATGGGCTCCATCTACAACAACAACATATGTTTTGATATGGTGGATATATACAGCAGTGATGGAGTACACTTCACAGATCAGGAAAACGAGTTTTCCTGAATAACTTGAAGCTGTGCATCCGCACTTATATGTAACTCCAACTAATGAGGACAAGGGCTCTTTTTAGTGCCACCCTATAACTTACAACTTAAGTCCACTATTTTAGGGCCACATAACAGCAACTCCCGGACCCTCGTCAAAATGTATTCTCCTCACAGCTGTGGCGCCGCTGTCAGACAATCTCACTTTGTAGCACAGACTTCTCGCTTTGATCCCCAGCTCTACTCACCCATAAGGGTGAGTAGTTGGCACTTTACAAATACTGTATTGATTTAGATCCGCACTCCCTATACAACACCACCTAAGAACCATATACAAGTTGAACACGTGTGGCACAGCGCCCAGAGCAAATGACTTCACAGCATAGCACACACAGTTTAGGCTCACAGTTTCCTCCCCGAGTCCAGCAGCAGCTCATTTTAACAGCATGACACTCTAGGCAATACCTCACTTAATTTGCGTACCCAGAACTTTCAGACCGGTAGGGGTCAGTTGTTCAACGGCTTTACCCCGAGTCCGTCAGCATCTCAGCTTTCGCCCCAACGCCATCAGACCCATAGTAGTTAGCACTTCACAAATACCGAAATGATTTCATATGCACAAATTTACCTTTACACTCCCTCTAAAACGCCCCCTAAGAAACATACACAAGCTACAATGTTCAAAACAAAAGTTCACCCAAGTAGCTATAACTACATGCTGACACTACTTGGACAGATGTGGCACAGCGGCCAGAGCACATGACTTCTCAGCATATGACACACAGTTTGGACTCACAGGTTCAAATCCTGGTGGATTCACTCAGTTTCTCATCCTCCTGAGGTCGATAAAATGAGTAACATTGAGTTGGGTGAAAATAAATATCAGTTATTCAATGCCAAGATACCCACAGCTGAATGTGCGCTTTACAAATACACGTTATATTATTTATTCATCAAAGTTTATTTTGTCTTTTTCCAATGGTTTTTAGGTCCAAAGTCATTGATACATGAGAGCTGGAAGCACGTAGAGATCAACGCCTTACTAAAGAAACCCAAGGCAGACCCCAAGGACCTCAAGAACTTCCGACCCATCTCCCTGCTCCCGTTCCCGGCAAAGGTCATCGAAAAGGCTGTCAACAAACAACTGACCAGCTTCCTCGAAGAGAACAACACCCTGGACCCATCCCAGTCCTGGTTCCGCAGCAACCACAGCACACAAACTGCCCTCATCGCCGCCACAGACGACATCAGGTTCCTGCTTGACAACGGAGAAACTCCGGCCCTCATCCTCCTGGACCTGTCAGCTGCTTTTGAAACAGTTTGCCACTGCACACTAAGAGCACGCCTCCACAATGCCGGAATCCAAGAGAAGGCCCTGGACTGGACCACCTCCTTCCTCTCGGGGAGAACCCTGAGCGTCCCCCTCCTCCCCTTCCGCTCCAAAGCCACCGAGATCATCTGCGGCGCACCCCAAGGCTGATCCCTCAGCCCAATGCTGTTCAACGTCTACATGGCACCACTCGCCCACGTCGCCCGACAGCATGACCTAAACATCATCTCCTATGCCGACGACACCCAGCTGATCCTCTCGCTCACCAAGGACCCCCACACCGCCAAAACCAACCTTCGCGAAGGAATGAAGGCTGTCACCGACTGGATGAGGAACAGCCGACTGAAGCTGAACTCAGACAAGATGGAGGTCCTCATCTTCGAGTCCACCCCCTCGGCCTGTAAACGACTCCTGGTGGCTGACGGCACTAGGAGCACCCTCCACACCCACCGACCACGCACAAAACCTGGAGGTCATCTTCGACTCCACACTCTTCATGACGAAGCAGGTTAACGCCGTCTCCTCCTCCTGCTTCAACATCCGCCGGATGCTTCGCAGGATCTTCAAGTGGATCCCCACCAAAACTAGAAGGACGGTCACCCAGGCCCTCATCAGCAGTAGACTGGATTACGGCAACGCACTCTACGCAGGAGCACCGGCCAAACTCCTGAAACGGCTCCAACGCATCCAGAACGCCTCCTCACGCCTGATCCTCGACATCCCCCGCTGCAGCCACATCACACCCCACCTGAGAGACCTGCACTGGCTCCCCATCAACAAGAGGATAACTTTCAAGCTCCTCACCCATGCACACAAGGCACTTCACGACACCGGACCTGCGTACCTCAACAACCCCCTCAGCCTCTACACCCCCGCTCGCCAGCTTTGCTCCGCAGACCGCGCCCTCGCCACCGTCCCCCACATCCAAAGAGTTACCACCGGCGGCAGATCATCCTCCCACCTCGCCGCTAAGACGTGGAACACCCTACCCATCAGCCTATGGCAGAACGAAGACCTCCTAACCTTCAGGAGATTCCTCAAGACCTGGCTCTTCGTCCCTCACCACCCCACCCCCCCACCCACAGCGCCTTGGGTATGTAGCGTGCTTTACAAATGCTATGATTGATTGATTGATTGATTGTCTATATTTTTTGTCTAAATGTAGCGTGTGTCTAAATAAATATTTAGTCCCTAATACACCCGAAACAGTTCAATGTGGTCCAACAGGGAGGAGATGAAGAAAAGTTTTTGCTTCTTCCTTGTGAAGGTGCTATGTTTGTAAAAAAATGTTATGTTGGGTCAACCCCTCTGACACGTTTCAGCCAAAACAGTTACAGCCTCATTGGGAGAGGGAAAGACAAGGTATTGTTCACTGAAAGTATAAACATACATGTTGGACCCGGCCCTTTTGGCAGGTTCACCCGAGACTTTTTGCTTTTTCCTAGCCTGTTTCTGTGACCTGGTGTTTGTGATTTTAGGCCTCTGCGCACTTTTTCACTGTGGTACAGTGTAAAGTGCTTGAGATCTCTGTGTATGTGTGGTGAGGACCTGCCCTCTCATAGGAATGAATGGGGAATATGTATGCCCATGGTAGTTCCTGATGTGTGGGGAGTGCAGGGGCGAGTTTGGTATGAGAGAACCCGTGAGATTGAATGCTGCTTAATGGTATATGCGGCATGATTGTGTCTAGTCTAGAAGTGCCACTTTTAGAAGTTGGCATATTTGTGTAATTTGTGTCTGGCGTGTGATTGGCTGGTGAGCCTGGTCCAGGAGTGCCTGGGCCTGCTTGTGAATTGACTGTCTGGTTTGAGGGTGACAGGGGCTGGAGAGCCCAGGAGGTTGTCTGAGTCAGCCCATGGATGAAAGGCAGCATCTGCTGCCAGGGAAGTGGGAGGAGATGGCACCTGATAGTGAAGGGCTGTGCCTGCCTGACCACAATGCTGGCTCCACCCCCCACCCCCAGCTGGGCGACTGCCACCTCTGTCCCTGATACTGAAGGGACTTCCCTATAACCAGTTCCAGTTCCAGCTGGTTCTCACACTGCCTGCACAAAGACTTCAAAGACTTTTCCCTGTTTTGTTCTTGTTCTTGTTTCTGACTTGAATCCTACCAGGGGCGTGCTGCTGCTTGGGCCCAGGGGAATCCCTGGGCCCTGCCCAGCCCCTGGATATCTGATGGACTTTCCTGTTCTGGGAGCGGCTGCGCTCCACCTTATGTCCTGGACTGCTGAGGTCCTGGACCCCTGAAGGACTTTGCTGGACTTTGGATGTCCTTTTAGCGCTGGGAGCGCTTTACTTTCACTGTTAAGCGCTGGGAGCGCTTTATTCCTGCTCGAAGCACCTGGGAGCGCTTTTATTTTTACTAGGACCTTGTTGGTCCTCTAGCGCTTGGTAGCGCTGTTATTCCCCGTTTTATTTAATTATTTTAAAGAAGCCGGTGCCCACCCGGCATTTGCCTCCAATTCACCGCCGCTGCCCGGGGCTTGGAATCGCCCTAAGAACCGAAGGCGCCGCGCTCTCCTTGGCGGGCTGCAGGAGGCTCGTCCTCTGAGCCGCGAGGTGATTGGGCCGCTGTTGGGGGCTCGTATTGGTGGGCCACGCTGCCATTGGCTGCCCACCGGAAGAAGGGAGAGACGCGTCATCACCGGGGCTCCAGTGAGGAGTGAGAGCCCCGGTTTGCCTGGGAGAGCTCGCGGCGGAAGTGCGGCCGAGAGAAGAAGGCGCTCGGGAGATGGCGGCCGGTGCCACCGGTGCGGGGCTCCCATTGCTGAGGGAGAGCCCCGCAGGCACCAGCCAGCAGTAAGGAGAGGGCGGAGGGGCTGCGGGGCATATTGCCGGTGCCCGCCCCCGCCTCCAGTGAAGGATCGCCGGAGAAGTCCCCGAAGCCGGTGAGTCGAAGCCGGCTGGGGGGGAGAGGGGGAGTGAGGAGGCACATTGCCGTTGCCTTCACCCTGAGCGGCCCCACTTGATAGCGGGCCGCTCCAACATGGCGAGAGTTGTTTGTCGAAGAGCCCTGAGAGGCTCCATGCCCGCAATATTGTTTTAGAGCCCTGCGAGGGCTCCGGGGGCATTTGTTCTTTTGAGTCCCCTAGGGGGGGGCTCCACCGAAGGCACCAACATTTGTCGAAGAGCCCTGAGAAGGCTCTGGGGGCCATTTTTAGCTAGAAGGGGGCGTCGGGGCACATTGCCGGTGCCCGCCCCCTCCTGTCTGCGAGGTATTTGTGCAGAGCTCGAGGGGCTCCATCCTATATTGTTTTAAGAGTCTGTGAGGCTCTTGGGGGACACAAGTGTTATGCCAGAGCCTGTGTGGCTCCAACGTGTGTAGAGGGTCTTCAGAGCCTGTGTGGCTCCAGCAGTGGGTGCAGTTTGCGCCTAAGGGTCAGTGAGGACCCTGTCGCAGTTTTGAAGTTCACAGCTGCCCAGCAATTAGTGGGCAGCTGCACCGTTTAGGTTTTGTGATTGTCCTCTGGTGCCCAGCAAGTAGTAGGCACCTGCAAAGTTTAGGTTTTGTGCCAGTGGCGCACCCTGACTGGCGCTGCTTGGCAGCGCACCCTGACATTTGGACACCGGGCGTCTGAGCCCCAACAAGGCCAGTTGGCCTAGGGACTGCCACAGGTGGTGGCTTATGTAAGTTGTGCGCAATGTGGTTATCTGCTATGTCTAGGATGGTAACTGCCTATTGTGTGTTTTTGCGCTATTGTATTGTTCTGGCACCTCTGAATGTTTTTAGGCCTCATGTGTCTTCCTATTCCCGGCGCTGCACCTCTGAATGTTTTAGGCATCATGTGTCTTCTCGCGCTGCACCTCTGAATGTATTTTATTGCATCATGTGCCTTGTTCTCAACACCGCTGAATGTGTAGGTTTATGCATCATGTGTTTCTCTTTACTACTCCTCTGAATGTATATTTATGCATCATGGGTAATGTGTTCTTTCCTAGACCCCTAAACGATGTGTGATACTTAGGTGGTTGTCCTTACACCTCTGAATGTTTTAGGCATCATGTGTTTTTCCTTTACTACTCCTCTGAATGTGTTTCATGCATCATGGGTAATGTGTTCTTGTTTATACCCCTAAATGTATTTTATTCTTAGGTGGTTGTTCTTTTAGTACAGGTGGTCCTAGTGAGGTCCTGGAACCTGTTCCCAGTAGTTACTGGATGTGATCTATAATTGTTATTTTGTGCTATACTTATTCTAATTTCTACTAAGTGCTGATTCTGACAGAGGCCCATGTGGCCCTGTCCTGTACATAATCCCTTGTGAATATTGCCCGTGCCAGTTGGCACAATGTATATTGTGTGATACTATCTGATGTGTTTTTACAATACCAAAGTTATTTTATAATAATCTTGTGTGGAGTTCCTTTTGTGGTGTGCCTAGTATGTTGTTGCTGTTGTGTGCTGGTGCAAATGCTTTACACATTGCCTCCGAGTTTAGCCTTACTGCTTGTGCCAAGCTACCAAGGGGGTGAGCAGGGGTTATCTTGGCGTGTGACTCCCTTGCCCTGACTAGAATGGTGGTTTCTGCCTGGCTTTGGCGTCAGCCTTAGCCTACCAGAAATAGCCAGTTCTAACAATACATATATAATTATAGACTATTTTTCTGATGAAAGCATGTCAGTGAACCGTACCATGTGTCTCATATCACCTAAACGGTGAACACATTATAGGGCAAGTTTTAATATAAGCCTGGGGAACTGTCTCAGGTCAGGGTGTGATGCCCTGTAAAAGTTGAAAAGATCCTAAATAAAGATAAAAATTGTAGAAACCCATAGCTGGCGGATCCGGGGAGGGCCCTTATTATAGAAGTTAGGGTACTGGAAGATACGCTAAACATTTTGCGACACATGAGACAAACTCAGAAGGCTAGTGGCGGAAAAGACAGTCACTTACCACATCACTATTCCGGCACTTAATGAACGTGCATAAGCCTCAGACCTTGAAATGATTTCCAATCACCTGGAGTGATAAGTGCTTCTAGCAGGGTCTAAAAGATTTGGAATATGTCAATTATTAAAAGTATTCAGACAAGAGCCGTTTATAATGAATAGTGTTTTAGTGGGGAAAGGTGGCTATTTCCAATGTATGGCAGTGAAAAGCGTGACTCATAGCATTAATGCAGCATGCGCATTGGGGTCTGAAGGAACAATCAACGCGTGCTCCATACGAATTACAGATCTCCCATGAAGAGTTGATCGAAAGCCATTGGACCCGGGAGGCAGGTTCTAAAGGGCGCAGGGCTGGGCCGAACCAAACTACAAGGCTGCTGAAACTCATATATGTGGAATGACTACTGGGTGGATATCAACCCCAGAAGAGGCCTCCTCGTTATATGTACCAATGGGAGGGTGAGATGTATGAGTGGACATTGGGTTCCACCTCTAGTCAATGGTCTGGAGAACTGCTTGCAAAATTAGGATGATCTTGAAGTGGAAAGCAACAACTGTAAAGCTGGAGACAGGTTTGGAAGACAATTTACTTGAGCTCCTAATAATAAAAACAGCCATTTATATGCCAGAGAGAAGTTTGAAGTAATCTTAGATAACCTGAATATTAAAATATTTGCAATCAGTTCATACTAAGAAAAACAATCACAAAATGCAAATATTTACATGTGCTAAATATATGTTATTGAGCCGTATAAAATTATTTAAACTCTAATGAGGAACAAGCAGCAGTTTTCTTGTTACAGTTCACAACTAGTAAAATATATAACAAAACTGGGTATAAAACAAGTTACATTTTTGTCCGGCCACAACAGATATGCCACCACAGATAATCGATTTTGAAGAAGTCACATTGTGGGAGATTGTATTATCATAATAACTGTACCCCAAAAGATTTATAAGCCCTGTAGAATTTATCTGATACAATCTTGATTGTGGTTTAAGCCTGCAGACAAGGGCGGAGGATTTGTGGTGATGGACAGTGATGCTATGATAATTTAATCATGAGCAATTGAATAACAGTGACCACCACTGCCAGATAGCATTTTGGTGGTTGACAGTCCAGCTTTTCTCTACATCGGGGTTCTGGGGCTCTTAAACCCATACAATCCCGGGCATATATATGGGATATGTGCAGCTGACGCATGCAGCGGACGCCTGCAGTGGATGCACCTAGCGTTGGTGCCCCAAAAGTGCCCCAAAGGCAAGCCCATCTGCGCTCGTCTGTGCCTGGACGGTGCCAGGGGCCAGGGATGCTGCCTGTTTCAATCCAGGCAAGACAGGCCCTTTTCTAAATACCTATTCAAGAGCCCAATGCTTCAGCTGCACCCTGAGGTACTGCATGAGGCTTTTACAGGGAAGGTCAACTTGTTCACAGGGGAGGCTGAGTACTTTTGGCACTGCCAACTCAACCCTGTTAATAAAGTGGCCATCATCCTGGGCTCTTCCAATAGGGCCCAGGTAACGGGGGAAGAAAGTTGGACAGGGGCGGTGACCAAGGTGGGTCCCAAGACTAGTTCTATCTGGGGGGTGTTAATTAACGCTTGCTCCATGCCTAAACATAAAACTAAAATTGCTCTGACCATTCACACATTGCAACATTCCGTCCATCAATTGTTGTTTTTGCATTTGTCACCCTGAGTGGGACGGGTATACTCAGACGTGAGTCCTGTGCTCTCCATGCCACTGGAATCAAGCTATCCTGGCTGAAGACAGATGATAGCCAGAAACCAGTCCTGGGATGCCTGATTCCGGTCCAGGGAAGACATGGCTTGGCAGTTCGGGCTCGACTGTTCCCATGAGGCACAGGGTCAGGACTGATTTGCATATGGCCATGTCTGAACTGGGGTGGCTTGGTGAGCAAAATAACGATGGATTAAACCCAGATCTGTGACTCGGGGTGAATGTTCTGCCATTGTGCAACATTCCGTCCATCATCTTGTGTGTTTTGCTGTTCACCCTATGTGGGAAGGGTATGCCCAGATGTGGGTCCCTTGCTCACTAGGCCACTGGAGTCAAGCTATCCTGGCTGAAGATGGCTGATAGCCAGAAAACGGTTCTAGGATGCTTGATTCCGGTCTAGGGAAGACATGGCTTGGCAGTTAGGGCTGGACTGTTCCCATGAGGCACAGGGCCAAGACTGATTTGCATTTGGCTATGTCTGAACTGCGGTAGCTTGGTGAGCAAAATAACGATGGATTAAACACAGATCTGTGACTGGGGGTGAATGTTTTGCCATTGTGCAACATTCCGTCCATCATCTTGCGTGTTTTGTTATGAATACAATCACAGCTGAAAATTGGGAGACAGCTTTGGCTGCAGTATCTGATGTGAGGAACAGGGTACACCCCCCACTGCAGAGGGGTTTAGCAAATGGATCAATGAGGCCCTATATATAGGCACCCCCTATATAAACAGTGTTATTAAAAGAACCAAAACTTCTGCTCCTTGGTTCTCAGAAGAGCTCATGTCCCTTCAACAGGAATACCACAGGCTAGAGCGGAAATGGCGTGCCAGCCCCAGCCACAGTAAAAAAGGAAAGCAGAAATGTTTGCTTCGGAAATACAAACAAGCTATTTTCTAAGCTAAATCATGCTTTTTTACTGCTAAGATCAAGTCAGCTGACACTCCTCCAGTATACTGTTCAAAGTCATAACAGAGATATCTGAGTCAACGAGCACACAGTTGCTAAACCCTTCTCAAGATTTGTGACAAGGATGCAGCTTACTTTGAGGACAAGGTCCTTAAGATTATTCATGACATTACCTCCCTAGGAGGGGGAAACCGGCCCCTTTGGATCTTACTCAGGAGTCAGGGAAGACTCTTCTTACCACCTTTTCACAGATCACAGTTCAACAAATGAAGGAACTTTTGTTGGGTCTATAATCGGGTAGTCCTTCGGTCCCATGAACACCTTCCACACTCAAATTGACCCCCGATCCTGTGGCCAACTTCCTGTGCAAAGTGTTTAATGAAACACTTCAATGTGGTTCTTACCCAGCCATCTGGAAGGAAGCCATTGTCTCTCCACATCTCAAAAAACCCAAAGCTGACCCCCAAGAGCTGAAGAATTGTCGTCCAATATTGCTTCTCCCTGCCCCTGCTAAGATTCTGGAGCAATTCATCACTAAAAAATTGATGAGCTATGTTGAACTACAGGGGATCTTGTATCCTTCTCAGAATGGTTTCCGTGCCAGTTATAGCATTAAGTCTGCCCTCATTGTGGTGACTGATTGTATCCGCGTGCAGGTTGATCAAGGCCTGATGGCGGTCCTTATTATGCTTGACCTATCGGTAGCTTTCAATACCGTCTCCCCTGTTATTATGGTTCAGAGTTTGCGGCTAGTGAGAATTGCGGGGAGCGCCTTGCAACTTCTCCACTCTTTTATGTCAAACAGGGCCCAGATCGCCAGCTATTGAGTCTTTAGAGCCAAGGCTTTTAGACTTCCCTGTGGAGTGCCTCAGGGCTCATCTTTGAGCCCCACTATTTTTAATCTTTAAATGACCCCATTGGCCAACTTGGTGCGATGTTATGGTTTTTAGGTGCGGTCTTACGCAGATGATATGCAAATTATCATATCCATTTCGAATTACTTGCAACTGGTGGCAGAGAGGTTCAATCAGTGTATGTCCTGTATCGTCTGTTGGATGAAGGACAACTCACTGATGATCAACGCAGACATGACTGAAGTGTTGGTATTTGGTTCGAACCATTCCATCTGGTCGAACTTGTGGTTGGCAGTCTGTGGTCCTCTCCCCATCCTGGTCAAGACAGCTATAAATCTGGGGGTCATCTTTGATGATGGTCTGAGCTTTGATGCACAGGTCAGCCGTACAGTTAGCACTTGTTTTATATACTGAGGATTCTGAGAAAGGTTCTTCCTTTCATTCCATCAGAACTGCACCAGTCTATCATCATTGCTCTAGTCATCTCCCTGTTGGACTATTACAATGCTCTGTACCTGAACATCAATGCGGTCTCCCTTAACAAGCTTCAAGTGGTACAGAACTCAGCGGTGCGGCTGATTCTTAAAATTCCCATGTGTCAATCTGGCAGGAATGGGATTTAGTCCCTGCATTGGCTTCCTATCAGGAAGCATATTTGCTTTACACTGGAAAACCCTTTTTCAATGGGACACCCCAGGGAGGCTCTTGAGATCCTCCTCACAGAAAAAAACTTGTGATTCCTAGATTTTGCAGGTCCGGTAATGACCGCCAAGCTATGGAACATCCTGCCTACCTTTATCTCCACCATGGACTATTCTCCAGCTTTTAAAAAAATCTGAAAACCTGGCTCTTCACATATTAATGTGGCTGCAGTTGCATTTCCATCTCGGCCTTTGTGTTTTTGTCTGCTCAGCGCCTTGATACCCTCAGGTATAAGTGTGCTCTATAAATACAATCCTATCCTTCATGAATGGGCAACATTTTCCCCGTTTGCATGGCGAAAAAACACACCGGGTAGATGACTGACTTTTGGGCTGATGTAGGCTCTGTGTGCATATTTTTTCCAAGATGAGGGAGTGCACCTTCCATTTAATTTCTCTGTTTGCATTCAAGGTGGGCAAGTCTGTCTCCTGAGCTCAACTGGCTACTGTGATCACTGCGTTTGGCTACCTGAGGTAGGCTCAGGCCCTCCTCAACTCGAACCCCTCACTCCCTGCCCCAAGCTTTGAGGCAGTAGTAACAGCAGTCTGTTACAGGCTCACAACCAATAATGACACCAGTAGTTACATTAAGGTGCATTGACGCCTTGTGAAGCTAAATATAACTTATAGTGTCAATAATTGCCTCTCTGCTCAGTGTGTGTCCAAAATCCTCCAGAGAGCAGGGTGCATGGTGCTCAGGAGGAAAGTCAATCTTTTCAGTAACTAAACCTGAAATAGAAAGGATCCTCACCTCCTCTTATCTGTCTATGGACTTCTTTAGTCACTCACAGGTGGCGTGTGAGGCCCGATCTCACAGAAAAGAAGTTGAGTAATAAAGGTAATGTAACTCTGGTGGTTAATACACACACTGCAAAGATCTGTGTCTTGACTAGTTACAGTCGGACTTGTTAAAAAGTAGCACAGAGGGTTAATGTGCATGCTGCAAAGCATACCTGTTTTTGTTACTTGAAGTTTGTAAGTTGTGGCTCACTTTGCCACTGGATTCAAGCTACCCTGGCTGATGACAGCTGATTAGCCAGAAACCGGTCTCAGGATGCTTGTTTCCAGTCCAGAGAAGGCACGGTTTGGCAGTTCTGGCTGGACCCATGTTCCCATGAGGCACACGGTCAGACTGATTTGCATATGCCCATGTCTGAACTGGGGTGGCGGAGTGAGCTAAAGAATGATGATGGATTAAACCCAGATCAGTTGATTGGGGTGAGTGCTTGCAATGTTCAACACTCCGTCCATCATCCCCTTTGGTTTTGCTTTGTTTGCCCTAAGTTGTCAGGATATGCCCAGACGTGGGTCCCTTGCTCACTTTGCCACTGAATTCAATCTAGCCTGGCTGATGATGCTGATTAGCCAGAAACCGGTCCCAGGATGCTTGTTTCCGATCCATGGCTTAGCAGTTCGGGATGGACTGTTCCCATGAGGCACAGGTTCAGACTGGTTTGCATATGGCCATGCCTGAACTGGGGTGGCGGAATGAGCTAAAGAATGATGGTGGATTAAACCCAGATCAGTTGACTGGAGGTGAGTGCTTGCAATCTTCAACACTCCGTCCATCATCCCCTTTGGTTTTGCTTTGTTCCCCCTGAGTTGGCAGGGTATGCCCAGACGTGGGTCCCTTGCTCACTTTGCCACTGGATTCAAGTTAGCCTGGCTGATTAGCCAGAAACTGGTACCAGGATGCTGTTTCCAGTCCAGGGAAGGCATGGCTTGGCAATTCGGGCTGGACAGTTCCCATGAGGCACAGGGTCAGACTGATTTGCATATGGCCATGTCTGAACTGGGGTAGCGGAGTGAGCTAAAGAATGATGATGGATTAAACCCAGATCAGTTGACTGGGGGTGAGTGTTTGCAATGTTCAACACTCCGTCCATCATCCCCTTTGGTTTTGCAAGGAAGAGTTCTGACCATCATCCACGAGTTGCATGTTTACTGCAAGGCATAGGCACGGTCACTTGAATTAAGTGGCAGTGGATGATCAGATTATGTGGCAGGGTTGACTAAATTATGCAGCAAGAAAAGGCAAATCATACGATGCAATGCAGCACATTGTGTGATAGTATTATCTCATTTGTTGTCATTTTTACACATGGTAACACTATGTGGAAAGGTTTCACCTCATACTATCAGTTTGACACAGAGATACAGTAATAAGTAATGGATGGTGACAAGTCAACCTTTGCAAAGGGCCTTCCACTGTGCAGCAACACGCCTGCTTCATTTATAGTGAATTTTCATTAATTTGAGTGAGAAACAAATTGGTATTGTTAAAATCTGCAGATTATGCAGCAGATGAATTATGTGACAAATGAGGCAAATCAATAAGTATGCGGAAAATGCTGTGGCTCAAAATCATATAATTCCAGTGGCCCTGTGCTTAGGTGTAGAACCTTATTCTTTTTCCCAATTTCTTGTTTTTCTTGTGTTGGTAAAAGGGCTTCCTTTAGATAGTTATAACATCTTTTGTTATATAAATGTTAAATCCAGACTTTGTGTTTATCCAAACTTAGGGCCCAATTAGGATGGCGATCCTATCAGAATCGGGACCGACCAACCTGCCGTCGACGATCCCGCCAAGGGGATTATGATGCGACTGCCTGCAAGGCAGTTGCACTGTGTATTCATTGCATTGCGGTGGGTGCCGCTGGCTGCACCACCCGCCGCAATGCAAAAAATGAACCCTGTACATATCCCTGCACTAAGTGGCAGGCGGTGCAGGGATTTGTAGGGGGCACCATAGATGCCTCCAAACATTCAAAATAAAGGGCCAAGGGGTAAAGGGGGCCAGCTACGGGCCCCCAATGTCCCTTTCCACAATGAAACAGCTGGCGGGGAGGGACATCATAATCCCTACAGCTGTGCTTGACAGGCACTGCCACCATTGTAGGGATTATGGCTGCCTCCTTCGCACCAGCAGGCTCAAGTAGCCCGTTGGATGCGTGACGGTCAGTCTTTCCGACCGCCAACACACCGCCTCCCATCGTAATGTGGCGGGCGGTGAAACAGTCACCGATGGTGGTGGGACGGCCCCCGATCGGTTGTCGGTGGCGGTATCTCTGGCATCGTAATTGGCTCTCAAGCACTTTTAACATATCACACACACCTGCATCATGAGACCCTCATTGTCGTATGTAACATTCCTTGTATATTGACTTACACACTTCTGTGATTCGTTCTAGAATAAGTGTGTGTGATATGAAGCTCTCCAACACTCTAATCTCACCCTGTGATAAGTAACAATCAGAAGAAATGGAATATGAATAAGTACTATTTAAGTTATGAGTCAATTACTTATACAGAGAGATAAATCTGATATTTTTGTAGTGCATGCATATCTTACATACAGGGGCTGAACAGTCTGAAACCTGCCTCCAAAGCATAGTTTCTCTTGTGAAGCGTTAACAAGCTAAGTTTATTTTTTTCTTCATTTTCATTGGCATCTAGATTTTAGGCCCCAGATAGCTCCGAGCCAGGATGAGATGCCAACAAATGGAGGGCTGATTACCTGTTACCTAATTACCTGCTGCCTTTGTGTTGGTCCTAACTGGAAGTTTCAACAGGACCCCACCAGCCCTCCCGCTCCCCTGTTATACTTTACAGGATGCTGCTATGAAAGGAAAGTGGATACGTTGCAGGTGCTGCTGAATGAGTCCTACTGTCATTAAATTACGGTGGGACAGATTCAGCATACCTCACTGATGCGGTGCCATACCCGGGTCAATAATATCTGCTAAAACTTGGCTTGGTCCCCGTCATACCCTGCAGTGATAAAAGGGAATTCATAGGGAGAGAGCAACAAGCTGGAGTTGACAATATGCAGACGGAACATTTCTGAAAGATGATGGGGAGAAAAAAGGCCACATATCCATGGCCGCACCTTGCCCACATGGGCAAACGAAGCTGTCTGTGACCCAGCTTCAGGCTTATACAGGCGCAATTTACAGGTGACACACACAACAAACAATGAGAGGAGGGTCTAAGGGCGGGTTTACCGACCAACCAGGTACATGCCCCAAACACAATATTATAACAACAAATGATACCTGGGAGTCATATAAAGTAAGTCAAACAGAATGGATCACAAAACCAATACTACGCAGATAACACCCGTGAGAAAATCGTGCATGCTGGTAAATGCAGGCCAAGTCAAGGCTCAAGAGCATATGGAGAAAATAGTTCCCATCAGAAGCCACACTGTACCGCCCTCTTTATCATCATTTGGGTTCTCCTTACCCAGGAGACAGAACGGCCGGTCTGATGTTACCGTGACCGATAAATGTGACAAGTGGGTAGTATGTTTTGTACAAAAATTAACGTGGCTACTGAAAAAAGCAGTGTATAGTGGTAGGAGTGACAAAGTGAGGGGTTTTAATAAAATTAGGTGAATCGGGTAGAAAAACAAATTTTATTAGTATCTCCCAATCCCTAAGGTTAAAAAGCAAGTGCAAGTGCGGGTTTGAAATAATAACCGTACTTGATGGTGGTCAACATGTTTCTGCATCAATCGAACAAATTTTCAAATGCATTCTTCAGGACCTTGTTATATAACACTACTGCTTAGAATAAATAGTAATGAAAAAATATCACCTGAAAGTCCCAGGTGTGTACTCAACCGTATACTGTTATCGCATTGTATCACACGGTATTGGATCCAGACGGAAAGACAAACAAACGAAAAAACAAAAGAACATGAATGTATCATATTCCCGTAGTTTTTACAATAAAAACCACAGTGTGATGGAGTCACATTCACACCTACTAGGAAAAGAATTCCAGTATACACACTCACCCATATGTGATGGTTGAGAGGCTTCACCCCACCTGGCTGCAGCTCAGGTATGAGGAGCACCGCTCTAAAAACAATTTATAAGTTATTTTTAACAATTTTTAACAAAGAGTTAAAAATAAGTTTACACGGAGGCAAACGATGGCTTAGTTACTCCATCAGGAAATACATTGGTTCATTGTAGGTCACCCTGCCTGTACTACACCACAGCGGTCAGACTGATGGCTAAATTAGAATTGTAAAACGGAAGGTAGATAGTGTGGAGAACAATCCACTAACCGTGTTTACAAAATATGTATATATGGCCGGGCTTAGGTAGAACAAATTGGAGCTTTAAGGGAAACAGGAGAACGAGGCTGCTTTAAACGCTTGCGCAGCTTGTCCTATGCGTTAGTATTGTCAGGCTTGGAGCGTGCGCATTAGCGAGCGAGCACTGTGCAGCCCGCTTACCTGTCCGTCGCTGTCTCCTGGCAGTTATCCGGACTGTCTGGGGGGGCACCGGCGATCGTGAATGAGAGCTGTTTGTACGTGCGTCTTCAGCTCAACGGAGTCACGTGATCCGATGCGGTCACGTGATGCATGGCATGCTGGGACATGTAGTCCGAGACAGGTCTTTGAGAATAAGTTTCTTTGAGAATAAGGCATATTTTTATTTGGGCAATGATTACGCAAGGAAAAACGCCACTGTTGTATGTCAGGGCAATAATTAATGCTAGGACATATAGTTCGAGACAGGTCTTTAGAAATTCATTACTGTCTTCAAGGCATATTACTGTCTAAGCAATGGTTACGCAGGGGAAAGGCCATTGCTATGTGTCAAAACGGAAGGTAGATAGTGTGGAGAACAATCCACTAACCGTGTTTACAAAATATGTATATATGGCCGGGCTTAGGTAGAACAAGTTGGAGCTTTAAGGGAAACAGGAGAACGAGGCTGCTTTAAACGCTTGCGCAGCTTGTCCTATGCATCAGTATAGGACAAGCTAGATGAAAATAGTTAGATGAAATTGCCATGAAAGAAAACTACTTTCGCTTCGAGGACACCACTTACCTGCAAACATCCGGGACCAGTATGGGCAGTGTTTTCGCGCCGAGCCTGGCGAATTTTTACGTCCATAACTTTGAACAGCAAGAAGTCCTGACACCCGCCAACCCCTATCTACCATCACTACATGTATGGAAACGTTACATTGACGATATCCTGGTGGTGTGGCGAGGCACGGAAGAAGATCTTGTGTCTTTTCATGGATGGTTGAATAGTAAGAATGTCTACCTTAAATTCACCATTGAATATAGCCGGACATCTTTGGCTTTCCTTGACCTGAGGTTACATGCAACTCCAACTGGCATTGAATCAGAGCTCTATCGCAAGCCGATGGCTAGAAACGCATTGTTGCGATATGACAGTTGTCATCCACGGGCATTAAGGGACAACTTGCCCTTCGGCCAATTTCTCAGGGTGCAAAGAAACTGCTCCAGCAAAGAGGCCTTCAAGATCCACTCGAAAAATCTGGAAGCCCAATTGAGCGAAAAAAACTATCCAAAGAAGATTATCCGTCAGTCTAAAAAGAGGGCATCCAATAATAACAGAGAGTCTCTATTGGAGATACACCCTCTCAAAGAAAAGACCAATCGCATTGCCTTTGTCAATACATTTAATAGTCGATCAAACCAAGTACAAAGGATCATAAAGAAACATTGGTCGATTCTGAAAACTGGAGGTGATGACATCGCTTTACCAATCTTTGCCTTCAAAAGAGGACAAAATCTTAAGGACCAGTTAGTCCACACACGCCCACGGAACAAAGAATCAAGACAAGTGGGCACATTGTGGGACTTACCCCCTGTTGTAGGCCACCACCCCTGTGGGGCATGTACTGTCTGTCCCCAAACTTGTAAATCCACCGTGGTTGACATAGGGACTAACCGCCCATGGACACAAAATAGATTCACAAACTGCAACAGCAGCAACCTCATCTATTTGATAACATGCCCGTGCCCACTACGATACGTTGGCATGACGACCAGAAAAATAAGGACACGGATACAAGAACATAAAAGTACTGTGCGATGCCGAAAACAGGCCACTCGCCTGACTGCACACTTTCTGGAGAAAGGACATGGCCCTGATGACTTCTGTTGGACAGTCCTGGAACAACCACAGATTCCTGATTCTTGTACTGACATCAGCCGCTTCCTGTTTAAAATTGAACAAAAATGGGTTTACCGATTGAACAGCGATAAGGAGGGTCTTAATGAGCCAATACCTTGGATGTCCCTCTAACCATTTTTTACTTTTAGTCTCTTGCATCATAACTGGCATTTCTGCTAACGTACTTACAAACTCCATACAGGCTCGGGTTTTCTCTAGATGCTCCAACCCATTCTTAATTATTGCTATTGACACATAGCAATGGCCTTTCCCCTGCGTAACCATTGCTTAGACAGTAATATGCCTTGAAGACAGTAATGAATTTCTAAAGACCTGTCTCGAACTATATGTCCTAGCATTAATTATTGCCCTGACATACAACAGTGGCGTTTTTCCTTGCGTAATCATTGCCCAAATAAAAATATGCCTTATTCTCAAAGAAACTTATTCTCAAAGACCTGTCTCGGACTACATGTCCCAGCATGCCATGCATCACGTGACCGCATCGGATCACGTTACTCCGTTGAGCTGAAGACGCACGTACAAACAGCTCTCATTCACGATCGCCGGTGCCCCCCCAGACAGTCCGGATAACTGCCAGGAGACACCGACAGACAGGTAAGCGGGCTGCACAGTGCTCGCTCGCTAATGCGCACGCTCCAAGCCTGACAATACTAACGCATAGGACAAGCTGCGCAAGCGTTTAAAGCAGCCTCGTTCTCCTGTTTCCCTTAAAGCTCCAACTTGTTCTACCTAAGCCCGGCCATATATACATATTTTGTAAACACGGTTAGTGGATTGTTCTCCACACTATCTACCTTCCGTTTTACAATTCTAATTTAGCCATCAGTCTGACCGCTGTGGTGTAGTACAGGCAGGGTGACCTACAATGAACCAATGTATTGCCTGATGGAGTAACTAAGCCATCGTTTGCCTCTGTGTAAACTTATTTTTAACTCTTTGTTAAAAATTGTTAAAAATAACTTATAAATTGTTTTTAGAGCGGTGCTCCTCATACCTGAGCTGCAGCCAGGTGGGGTGAAGCCTCTCAACCATCACATATGGGTGAGTGTGTATACTGGAATTCTTTTCCTAGTAGGTGTGAATGTGACTCCATCACACTGTGGTTTTTATTGTAAAAACTACGGGAATATGATACATTCATGTTCTTTTGTTTTTTCGTTTGTTTGTCTTTCCGTCTGGATCCAATACCGTGTGATACAATGCGATAACAGTATACGGTTGAGTACACACCTGGGACTTTCAGGTGATATTTTTTCATTACTATTTATTCTAAGCAGTAGTGTTATATAACAAGGTCCTGAAGAATGCATTTGAAAATTTGTTCGATTGATGCAGAAACATGTTGACCACCATCAAGTACGGTTATTATTTCAAACCCGCACTTGCACTTGCTTTTTAACCTTAGGGATTGGGAGATACTAATAAAATTTGTTTTTCTACCCGATTCACCTAATTTTATTAAAACCCCTCACTTTGTCACTCCTACCACTATACACTGCTTTTTTCAGTAGCCACGTTAATTTTTGTACAAAACATACTACCCACTTGTCACATTTATCGGTCACAGTAACATCAGACCGGCCGTTCTGTCTCCTGGGTAAGGAGAACCCAAATCATGATAAAGAGGGCGGTACAGTGTGGCTTCTGATGGGAACTATTTTCTCCATATGCTCTTGAGCCTTGACTTGGCCTGCATTTACCAGCATGCACGATGTTCTCACGGGTGTTATCTGCGTAGTATTGGTTTTGTGATCCATTCTGTTTGACTTACTTTATATGACTCCCAGGTATCATTTGTTGTTATTGCAATTTACAGGTGACCATCATTCTGTGTGCTCTGTAAAGAGAGCAAGGACTGAATGTGCATGTAGTGTAAACCCCTTAATGATCCACTTACCAGCACTGTGAGAAATTCGTACAGCTCAGCATCAGGACTCTCAATCATGTCCAGTCACAAACCTGAACGCACCCAGAACCTGAACTCCCCCAGACACCTGGAGGTGGCTCAGTTCACTATATGCACTATACCAGAGTCATATGCTGCATGAAACTGACACTACATAAATATGTCTGGAAAAAAACAAATGCTCTTAGGTAATGAAAGAGAAATGTAAACGGGATCTGCTCCTCTTGAAGCTCTGGATGAGTGATAGGGTTAGAGGAGCTTTACAGCCATATGAGTTTGCACAGGTCAGTGGTGATATGAGTGGAACAGTGTTAAGGATGAGGAAGAATGGAGGTGGGTGGGACAAGAGGATAAATGACATAGTCAGAAGGGCGGAGGGAGCACCAGAGCTGAGATGCTGGGGAAGGGTATCACAGAAAGTTTTGGGAAAGGGGTCTTTTTCCTTTCTGCTCCCATAGCTTTACTTTTATTTGCTCCCCAAACAAACCCATCTGCCTATTGCTGAGACTTACAGCTTTAGTCTAGGTTGCGCTGCATCACTACGGCGAGTGGTTATGTAAAGGACTTTGGGGAGGAGGCCAGGGGACACCTCAGACTAAGTTACTATCTATTTTCTGGTCTTCGTACATTTTAACTGGAGGGAGTGGGCTTTTTGTAACAACCCTTGTAGCCTGCCAAGAATATCATGCTGAAATTGCTTTAACCCCAAGGTGTTTTTTTAATATTTGTTTCACTGTATGGTGTTAGTCCTGTGTTATCTATTAAATGTACTATTTTAGGAGGCACATTACTTAATAGGGGGATATTCTCAAGAACGTGCGATAATCATTGCCAAAATAGGTTAACGCAATCTATCATATCGCCGTCTATCGCGGGAAAACAACTATGTGTTAACGGCCTACTCACAACACGGCGGTAACATGCGATAGTCTCCCAATAATGCATCAAATGTCCATGATAAAATCACCAGAACAGCAATAAAAATCTAAACCTGAATGTGAAATAAGTTGCGATGGGCCCAACGACAATTAAAAAATGCAGTGATAAGCAGTGCCATGCCTGCAAGTCCCACAAGTCAGGCGGGAAAAATCACAATAAAAGCGGCAACAAAAACACACAAAAAACATATACAACTGCGAAGCACTATGGAGGTAGCCGGAGCAAGTACAGAGGACATCCAGAACCCCACAACCCCCACAGAGGACAAGCCTCAGACCATCATTGGGGAGACGGTGGTAGGAGTTGGGGGGCCGGGCACTGCTCAACAGGACCTTAGCCAACAGCAGCAGGGTGAGTAACAACCGGGAACTGGGGGGCCGGGGGAAGATGGGCACAATGACACACATGCACAGTTCAGTATAGCACATCTCCGGAGGACCAACCATGCCCAAGTGTCACAACTCCAACCAAGAGCCCAATTTAACCAAGTATGCAACATCTGCCTGAAAGGGATAAGTTCCCGCAAAGTCAGAGCCGAAGGGGCAACTCGCCCACAATGCAGCACACACACATAAGAATCCGAGCACCTCAACATTGTCAACAATGTGGTACAAACTGCAACACTTTCACAACAGAACATTGGACATAACTGCTGCCGCTTGTGTGTAGAAAATACCCTTTCGCATTTGGCATAGCAGGAAACTGTGACATGACAATGTACAAATTCTACCTCACATCCCTGATGGTGTCGGAATGTTAACTGTCCCTCATCAAATAGGCATTTCCCCACAAACAGTCACAATGTACATTGTCAGGCAGTCTGTTAGTAAACTTGTACAATGTGTGAATATACATGTGAACACAATGTCAAGCTGCATCTACCCTTCACATTGCAGAGGGAGAATCAACACCTCCTGCAGAGCAGACCCAACAACACAGCACTGATGATAAAGAGGGTTTCCCCAACATCGACACTGCAGCCCTCCAACAGCTCATGGACAGCTCTGGCACCCCACCTCCAGGAGCAGGATAGCCCAGCTGCATCTAGCAGACCCAATCCCCTGCACAGATCACACAGCAGGAAGCACCCACCACCACAGCTGTCTCCCAGAGCCCCCACGACCAACACATGGCATTCTAATGCCGTGTGTTAGGGTGCCAGAGGAAGATGGCTGATCATCTGCGGGTGGGGTTCGACCTCATGGCAGCCAAACTAGATACCATACGTGGGTGTCGAAGTCCCACCAGGGACCACTTACAGTCCCTAACTGACACCCACTGTCCGCTCCATGCTCTCCACCAATTCATAGCTGACATTGGTGGACTCATGACTCTGTGCCAAGAACAACTCTCTATTCAGAGTGGCTCCAGCGATGTCACCCGGCAGTTGGGACACATAAGGAGAATGATGGAGAGTTGGGAGCAGATGCAGACGGAAAGAATGTTTGCCAGGGCTGCACACCAGCCAGATGAAGTTGGGATCTTCCATGCCCTGCAGATCCTCTTCATGGAATTGCCACCACAAGGCTTGGCACTGATGAATGCTTCTGCTAGCACTCCATCCACATCTCCGTTCCCTGAAGTGTCAGTGCCACACAGTGCGGCAGACATTCCACCTCTGGTTCCTGACATCTCACTACCACACAGTGATGCAGATAGAACACCACCACCAACATGTGAGGCACCTGACACATCAGAGGACGAAGATGATGATGAATCCGGCTGTGTGGTCAGAGTGAAGTGGTAGCATTCATCTCCGCCATATGGCCAGTTTCAGCTTGGTTCTGCCCTCTACATCATGCCCTGGAATAACACCTTCCACTGTCCCTCGATACACTCAGTGACACTCACCTTGGACCTCGACATGCACTGCCATATTTTGACTGGTTACCAATGACACAGCAATCACACTGTGGACTGAAGTCCTTCCCTTCCGATGAACTTGTAAATCCCTAAAGGACTCAGGATGGCCCTCCCGAGGGTAACAATGTAAAGTGGGGTTTGCATGGCCCTGTACTGCTCTAGCTCCAACACACCACTGAATGTGAATAAAACATTCTAATTCACACAGATGTGTCATGGCTATGATCAATTAAGTATGTAAGTAAGGATGAATGTAGGGACAGTGATTCAACAAAAAGGTACTACCTAGGTAATGCTATCAATGTGCATGTATGGCTGTGACCCAGATAGGCAGTGAGAAACACATTGTCATTCAAATCAACACTCATCACATTTTAATACAAGTGAAGGTGCGTAGAATTTATTAGCATATGCATGTCAGTATTGGCAAGATAAGTGCCACAACATGCAGACCAATGCAGCAGTATGTCAGAATGAGGAAGTTTGCTAATTGCCGCTGTCCACTCCCGGGAAGTGCCTCATCTTTCACAGGTGTGTGTTAACCCGCGTTGTTGTCCACTCATGTTGTCAGAGTCCAGGAGAATGCAGCCATGTCCACTGTTGTTGTGGGATTTGTGACCAGATCTCCAAGATGCAACAAGGTGTTGGGACATGTGCAATGGTTTTAAATCAGTTATGGCTGCAGGTACATAGTTACTTGTACATAAAAGCGATTGTAGCTTCGTAGGACATCATTTCCAACATGAGGTTGTTGTCGACTTCATCTAACAGGAGGGTGAGTCCATCCATTAGCAGCTCCAGACAGATTGCGGAGTCCATCCCCTTTCACCACTTAGCACTACAGCACAATAGGGGAGTGGCTCAATGCGATAACTGCACACATGGATTTGTGCAATTTCCCAGCTCCAGCTGCCGAGCATGTATGCCAAGTAGCAAGGCATTCCATAAACGGGTATCACTGTGACACTCCTGGTCTTGTGCCAACAGGGGGCGCACACACATGTTAAAATCCAGTTAATCTACAGTCCTGTTGGATAGGCAGATATCCATGCACCACTCAACTATGCACGATCGACAATGCAACACAGGATGAACGCAGGTGGCGTTGGCAAGGCGAAAGCTTAGTCGGTAACTGATATTCAGTAAATGCAGCATACGTGCATGGTACAGTTCCACGTGACAGGGGTTGTGCATGTGTCCAGGATGTTCTGCCATTGCGTCAGTGGCTCTGGTCGAAGCAGCACTGTTTTGATCTGAGCCAGTTCTGTGGATGAAATGCCACAGCTCGGATCAATGAGTTGTTTTAGTGTGCAACGGTTGTACGCCTGGGATGATGTGGGAGTAAGTGTGAAGGCCATTCCATGCAAGATAACTTAGAGCATGGACTTCTGTCTGTTGGGTGTATATACGCTATTCTTTTGTTGGTCTGTGCATAGTGTGGGAGTCGTCGTCAGCTGCTATGGGATCTGTCAGGGGGTGTCGGGCACATGCAATTCTGAGGTCGGAGGTGCAGATGTGCTCCCGACTGACAGTTCAAACAAAGGAGCTTTCATCTCTAATGTTAGTTTGTCATCTGCTTGCATTCAGGAAATGTAATGTGGCTTGTTGGGGGTGGGGTTTGGGATGTGTGCGAATTTGGGATTCATGTTTGACACGTCTTGCATGTAGTAAATGAATGGCATCATTGTGTGTTATTTTGCCTCACACCTGCTCCTCCCTCCTTCCAAGCCTATTTACTTCTGTGCGCTGCACGGTTGCATCACTTGCACTCCTACGGCACACCATTGTCATGCCTTTCTGCGCAAGTCCACAAGCCTGACAATGACACACTTAAATATGGCTTTTGAAGGTGGGCAGCCACGTGAATGTAGGCCTGTTGTGAGGATAGGGTGGACACAGATGTAGAGTTCAGGCCTGGCTGAACTTGCGCTGCGAGTAGGGCTAGACATTTGGCTCATGCAGCAGCAATACAGATACACACAACAGTTAGCATGTATGAGCCAAGACTCCGAGCGGTTTTGCACTCCTTCATTTCTCCGTTCGTGCGTGCCCGCCCTCCGGGTGCATGCTATATTGCAACATTGTCGATTGTGGGCCGGGTGGTGCCGACACTAAAACACAGACACACGCATTAGTTACTTCCTTGTCCATTCCAGAACTGAACCACACCCAGAGCACCGGGTAAATTCGGCACACCCCTATGCTGTACTAACGTATGCCGGCCCTGCCCACTCTGCTCACACTTACGGGGGGGAAGACAAAGCTACAAAACCGAGGTCTTGCCCACTGCCAGAGGTAACATGGTTTTGTCCGCCATCATGCATACATAATGAGCACACGGACACACTTAGATAGATAGTGGGACTGGCTACGGACATGTGCACCCGGCCCCTTTTTACTACCAGTGTCACATGTCCAGTGATGCCTGTGCTGGATGGCTATGGGGTGAGTGTAAGCCAGCCCTCAGGGAGTGGTTGGTGCTGGCAACATCTGCAACAGTGATCATCGGATCACACACACAGATTCAATCACAAAGGGTCCATGACTTGTGGTGCACTGAGGTAGGGGCACCAGATCTGAAATCACACACAAAAGATTCAATCATAAAGGGTCCATGACTTGTGGTACATTGAGGTGGGGCACCAGATCTGAAATCACACACAAAAGATTCAATCATAAAGGGTCCATGACTTGAGGTGCACTGAAGTAAGGGCACCAGATCTAAAATCACACACAAAAGATTCTATCATAAAGGGTCCATGACTTGAGCTGCACTGAGGTAGGGACACCGGAGATGTGTGTGCTCATGTGAAGAAATTGTTAATGACCCTTCAGGATATTCCTGCCGCCTGAGGTGACATTGGTGTGTCCGCAATCCACAGCACGAAACTCAATCATAAAGGGTCAATGACTTGTGGTTCACCGAGTTAGTGGCACCTGAAGTGCTCAGCGTGTGTGCAGACAGCGATGATGGCAAGCCCTTGCAGGTCAGGATTGGATTCGATCTGCATGAGCCCTGCTGACCGCAGTGTAGACTGGAGACAGGGGTCAACAAGGGCGCACAGCAACGTGGCATTGACTTGAGCTGCACAGAGTTAGTGGCACCTGAAGCACTCAGCGTATGGGCAGCCAGCGATGATGCGTCGTCCGGGCAGGCCGCACTGAATGCAATGTCTGTTGCCTACTGGAATTTGCCATAAAAAAATGAAGACTTGAGTTGAATTGGGGGACCTGCTGACCGCAGTGTAGGTCGAAGGCAGTAGTCAGGACACACATAACTCCAAGGTGCTGTGCTGCAGGGTGGGGTGGGTGCCTGTGTTGCGGAAGCCAGTGATCGGCTGAGGAGGATGGCAGTCATGGCGGCGTCCTCGTGGCAGGGTGAGGGCGCCGCCCTGGCAGACGTGATGGCGATCCCGGAAGTGAACCACGCCCAGAGCCCTGGGCTATTTATTCACACTCCTATGCATGACTGGGGTACGCCGGACCAGCCCACTCCACTGCCGCTTACAGGGGGGGCGACAAAGCTACATGTCCAAAGTCTTACCCACTGCCCGAGGTGACATGGTTGGGTCCACAACACTACGAACACCAGCAGTATATGTCCACATGGACATGCCTGTGCTCTGCATGCTGAAGTCTGTCCAGCACATCACTGCCACACTTGGCATTGTGTACATTCTTATTCATGGATGAGTTGCCTCCTTCAGACATACTTAGTTCCCACCTCTCCCCATATTCTGCAAATGTGTGGCTGGGGGCAATACCATTTTCGGAAGGTCAGCTGTCTTGTTCTGGGCTGCCTCAGTATTAGTCTGGGCGGGTAATCGGGGGGGGGGGGGTCCTGAGGGTGGTGGCAGTGGGTGTTGTGGCCCTCTTGGGTCTCCGAGCTGCATGATCAGTAGCTCCATGACATGTGTTGGTCTTCAGATGTGGCTCTGGGCTGGGCTCCCTTTCATACTGCAGGTTGTTGTATTGCTTTCCACCCTTAAAGGCAGGTGTTAAATCCCAGCTGCTAACGCGTTTTGTTGCATGTTTTTGGATCGCATCGCAGATCTGGCTGGTCATTAAGAATATCGAGAAGTTGTGTTTTCATGTGTTTTTGCACAAGAATGCCTACTCTGCATATCAATAGCGTTAGTTGTCGCTCTCATCCGTGGCAATGTTTTTGGTGGCAGCTATCGCTGGTAAACTGGTGATATCGGCAGTTTGCACCATCTTGAGAATAGGGCGATAAATCGATTGCCACTTTTGTAGCACTAAAGTGCTGATAAATCGGCGATAAATCCTTGAGAATATGCCCCAAAGAGTTTAAACATTCCTGCACTTGGACTTCATTAAGATGGGTTAGAGTCAGATCATTCATCAATAGTTTACCCTTCGTCATAAAGCTTACAACCTCCAAGGCACAGCATATTATAATAGGAAAACAGACAACATCCAAACATAATCTATATGGGAGACGGTGGGGCTGCAGTACTGAATTACATGGTAGAGACTGTGGAAAGGATGTGGCATAATGACCAGAGCTCCATCCTTTGCAACTAAGGAATCAGGTTTGAGTTCCTGTGTCTGCTGTGATTCTGGGCAAATCACTAAATCTCCCTGTGCCTAGCAATCAAAACGAATATGACCTTGTGTAACATGACCTGAGCTCCAATACCTTCAGATCGAGCATACACTATATATAAAACCACAAAAAAGAAATAAGGGAAAGCAAAAACTTACATAATCTGTTTAAACTCGATTTTGTTTACAGAATCCTTCTAATAGAGGGAATATCGAGATTCTGATTACTCCTTGCTGAAATAATTTTAAATTATTTTTCTTAACTAAATAATATAAAGTGTTTCCATCTCAGTAGCAGTTGCTGAGACCGCCTTCACTGAAACATGTTGTGTGTTCTTTAGCAGCTGTTGACTAAGAGGTCGTATTTGCCCTCCTTTACTAACAGCTCTCACCTCTTGGAAACAATTAGAATAGTCTCAAAATATATTCCTCCCCAACGGTGAGAGATTGTGGTGTAATGGCCAGAGCTGCTGGTCTAGGAACTGGGAAGCCAGGTTCAAGTCTCCGTGTTGGCTCACCATCCTCTAGTTCTGGGCAAATCATTTAATGTCCCCGTGGCTATCAAACAAAAACAAGCATTGACAAAAACCAATATGTTTCGCCTTTGCGAAATCTATCGGCTTTGTCATTGTATTTTTAGACCTGATGCACAGCAGCATGAGCTGCTACACAACATGGCATTTTTTTTTAAGTGATATGACCCTCCCAGCGTTGACCATGTCATAGCGATTGTTTCCTCTTAAGCCATGTTGCATACTGCTGTGCAACATGTCTAAAAACACATTAACAAAAAAAAATTATTTTGATTTGCAAAACCCATGGGCTTTGGCAATGCCCATTTTAGATTTTACGAGTCACACTGTGCTGTTCAGTGAAAGGGTTTGATCAGAAACATATTCAAGCATAATATATGTCTGTTTTTACTTTGAGCAAATAGTACCTTATTTTTCCCTGTCCTGATGAGGCAGTAATTATTTTGGTTGAAGCACGTCGGACATCCATCAGAGGAGTTTACCCAATAAGAAACATTGTGACAAACGCAGCACTTTCAGAGTTTTCTTTGTCTTCTCCCTATTGGACCACATTGAGCTATTGCGGGGTCTATTATAGCCTTATAGCCCGCCTTAGAGGGCTATACCGGCTATTAAAGGCCCTCTCCAGCGTTAAAGGCCCCGAGCCGAAGGCGAGGGCCTTTAACAAGGGAGAGGGACTTTAATAGCGGTATAGCCCATCTACGAAGGGCTATAAGGCTATTAGAACATTCAGTCACTAGAGGACAGAATGTTCTAACAAAAAAAACAAAGCCTTTTGGGAGCGTGAGGGGATTGGAATCCCCTCAGGTTCCCTGAAGCCTTTGTTCACATCCAGAGCTGTGAACAAAGAAACATTGCAATGTTGGAGCTCCAGGCTTATACCAGCCATTATAAGCCCAGAGCGCTCCATTGTTTTCAATGGAGCTCACAACATTCGAATGTTCTAATATTGAATAAATAGTTACATAGGCACCCACTACACTTAAAGCAATTATACATAAGGACATTACATTCTCCGCCACCCTGATGGAGAGCAGGCCACACACCTAACTCATGATCAGGCCCTTTGTCTTTTACAAATTAAGCACTGGACACTGTATTTGGTCTTTTCCAGCTCTCACTCTCAGGCTTCACATCTGCAGACACACACACGAACAAAATCATAATAGGTTGAAGAAACTGAAATAAGCTTTTCTCCAATGGACTGGGCACATATTTCTTTTTAAATAATGCAAGAGAACAGCTCAACTCTATCACGATGACGCGTGGGAAGGTTCGAAGACATCGGTGGGGCAAAAAATCTGTAAGAAGTTCATGTTTAATCTACAGAAACACAGGACACATTTCTTTATACAGCGATTACCTTATCCTTATGGTGGAGAACAAATTAATACAGTCTGAAGAGAAGGACAAAAGAAAGGGCATTTTTTTCTTTCTTTACTATCAACAAACTTCCCAGCACCGGGCCTCTAGGCATTCGAGCAGGCAGTGATTGCTTATCTAGTCCAAATAGGAACAGTGAGTTACAGAAGGGGTTCTGTCTGGAATATTTGTTACTGCTGAAACTAGGACCAGACTGACCTTCTTTTTAATGGGTCATGTTAACTACTTTGAACATTTTGTATTTACCTCATTGATTGTCATCTGTCTATTGCTGGTCAAGGTTTTGTTATTGAGGTTTCACTGATGTACACTTTGTGTTTCCATTGCCTTGTTCTGAAGATGCCCACTATCTTCAATTTCACACGCATTGGACTCTTCTCTATGTTTCACTTTAAACGTTGTGTTCATTGAAAAAAAACCTTAAGAACAGATTTACTAACATTTGACGCAGCGCAACGCAGCAAGACAATTTGCAGCGCTGCGACAAATGGAGAGGGCAGGAATGCACCATATCTGTCTAGATATGGCACATTCCTGCTCTCTCTCTCTCTCTGTGCTGGTGCACTAGTGGCTGCCCAGCACCAAGGCAGACACTCTGGCACCAAGGTGCAAGGGTGCGTGCGTTGCAGGCCAGATTGTTTTTGAACAGGAAGGGGAATCATCCTGCACAAAAATATATTCTAAGGCTTTTTCCTCTTTCTGCAGCACACATAGAAAGAGAAAAAAACTAAGTATGGGCGGATTTTGCGGATCTGAGGTCCGCAAATTCGTGCAAAATCGCAAAAAAATCCATGAATTTGTGGATTTTCCTGTGAACTCGCGGATGTTTTTGCGATTTGCACTCTACTCAACTGGAGTACTTTCTACTGGCTAATCAGTAAGTGCTACCTCGTTGGGTAAATGTATAGTGCTTTTCCTACACTGCAGCTGCGAAAAGGACCAGAAGATTTGTCTCCACTGTCCATGTGTGCCTGTAACTTTGCCACCGCGCCAAAAGTCGCCGAGGTCCCTTCAGTGAGCTGTCCATCATAGTTGGGAAAGGGCGGGAAGACGTTTGATACCGCTTGTGTGTGGTGCGGGGCCAAACGAGCGGGACTTCTATGCGTGTCAATATGCCTCTTGTGTATAAAGGGTCAGAGAGCGAGCAGGGCAGCAGGTGAGGAGAAAGCAGCCTCCTGGTCACAGGAACTACACAGGGTTGCGCTCAAGAAACTCAGAGATTCAAAGACCTCCCTCGAGTATTACAGCAAATTTTAGACGGCAGATATGGGGTTAAAGCACACTTGCCCAGCCTCAACCATGCTCACTAATGTTTTGGGCTGATCAAAACGTTACTGAATTTGAGCTTCAACTCGGGCACCTGCTTTATTTATATCTGTAAGTGCTTCCTGTTGAGGTTTAATTTTTGGCCCACAGGAAGCACTTACAGAGTTAAGGCAGGTGCCCGAGTTGAAGCTAACTTTGTAACCATTTTAGAATGGCGCCGGCAAGCTGCCAGAGTTGAAGTTGCAACTTGCAAGTAAGCAACTTCAACTCTGGCAGCTTGCTGGCGCCATTCTAAAATGGTTACAAAGTTAGCTTCAACTCTAGCACCTGCCTTAACTGTCAGTGCTTCCTGTGGGCCCAAAGAAAATCTGCCCGCAAGCATATTTGCGGATTTTTTGGCAATTTCACGAAATTCGAAGATCGCGAAATTGCCGAAAATCTACAAATTACGCCAGCGGAACGGATTTTTGGCCAACAGTTAGAAAAAACGAGAAGAAATAGGCATATTTCTCCTTGTTATGCGTTCCTTTGCGAAGGTGTAGCACTTTGATGCATTCCCAGGTGTACTATTGTTAGTAAATCTGGAAATGCGCAAAAAAACATGGGTGGATGCATGGGAACATCCAGGCTTCACCCATGGAATGCCTGCCAGGGCAGAGTAATGCAAGGCAGCAAGTTGTGCTGCCCTGCGTTACTCCAAATTTACTATGCAACACACAGCATTGCAAGGCGGCTTTGTGAGGCATTGTGAATCTCATGTAAGGGCTTGCATTGCCCTTGTATCACCTTGCATGATGCATGGGCCATACAAGTCCTTAGTAAATATAAGCCTTAGTTGAAGTCATGTCATGTCACCTGGTATGGTGATGTAAAATTATAATTTTGCTCCCGTAGTTGATGAATTTCAACATTTTTGTAATTTCACGAACTAATTATTTATTTCCGTTAGGGCTTTTGTAAAAAAATTAACAATTTTGAGGAAATCTCTCTTGCAGAAAGTAATTTTGAAAGACTTTCAGAGACTTTTACCACTTTTACTGAAATATTTCAGGGGTTACCTTTGTAAAACTTATTTCGTGTATACTTTACACCGCAATTATTTTGGAAAAAAGCTTACAAATTTCATGCAGTTTCATGAAGTTTGTGGATGCAAAGTCTTGCAATTTTAACACCCATAACTCCAAGCTACACAAACAAAGACTGCAAAAGACACTAGTCAACAGTCCAAGAAACTTTATTTCCCTAAATTGTTTTACATGATGGCTTCAGACCTAACACCACAAGTCAATATCATTGTTTGCGAAATGAATATTTCGTTTTTGAAAAGAGGAGCCTACAACTATACGTGCCCACATTCATAAAATATTTTGGATTGAAGTTCATCCTCAATAATTGTCAAAGACGTAATGTTTCGCCTATTGCCCATGAAATTTGATCTGGGTAAATAGGCTTATTGACACAAAACTTGATCAAATGTGGAATATTGAGTGGAGTAGCCTGCCACCAGAGTACTGTCATACAAATTTTGGTGAATGCAATAGTCACAAGGTAGAACGTATAAGGTACTTGCTATTATGAATGGTAGTGCCAGGCATCTCAAATGAGTACTGGTAGCTCTCCGCCTACCTGTAAGTGTCTCTTCAGTTAGCAGTCCAATTTACCAAATGAGAAATGTATGCTTGGTTTCAATAAAATATGCATCCCAAAATTGGAAAGTGTTTATTCAAGATGAAAATGTGCCTATTTTCAGAGCTAATAACCTGATGCTTGAAGAAAAATGGTTGGATTCCCAAAATATATTTAATAAATTTAAAACTGATAATTAAGTGATAAATTATGAGGCATTGGGGAGACTTATTACTAATAATATGTATTACCTTGGCGGCCAGGGCATTGTAGCTTTGTCTGTCCTATGCTAATCATAAAGAAGCATTCCAAACTGATATAGCCTTTTTCACATTACTATTGGCAATCCTGCTTGATGCATTGAGGTGATCACTGCTAGTAATCTTGAATGGTACAATGGAGGGCGGTCCCAGTAAATACTATTTCGATAGCAACCACAAATTATACAAAAATCAGGAAAACAAATAAAAAAGACAACATTATATGAATGATGTACCAGTGTTGTTTAATCGCACGGGACATACAACGTTTCTAGCATCAAATACTATTATAAAAGCAGTAAGTGCCCCGGAGAAAAGAGAAGTAGGGGAAGTTGTGTGATTCGAGTGAGGTTAAAGGGGTATAAGGAAGAAAGTATTGTGACAATCACAGATTCATATGTATATTACAGACTGGCTCTATCTTCAGTCAATAGATTCATAACATATTCTCTGTAAATTATCATGTAGCCATTGTTCAGACAAGAAACCACAGTAGACTAATCACTGTTGGCTATATTGGCAGAGTATAGAGTGTCGACGTTTCGACACCCGTAGTTATAGGTTCTTCAATCCCTTACGTGGGGGTCTTCCTCAGGACTGGGGCGAAAGGAGGAGAGGCACCTGCGAGGTGAGTATAGAAAACAACTTAAGTTGAAGAATAGGGACTAAAGGAAATACTACTAGAAAATTATAAAGGGGTTCTGCCCAAATTACCCTCCCATACCTGGGCAAGGAGCATCACAAGGATGAGGAAGTAGAGAAGAAAGGTACTGAGGAATCAATTCAACATTTATTTTTCCAACAAGATATATTTAATTATCCAGTTTTTTACGATTATTTGTATCAGAATCAAATTTATACAGAAACTTTTGAAGGACATGAATACGTGTCACAAGGCAAAGTGGTACAAAACAACAAGGCAATCAGAATATTACAAAAATTCACTATTTATACAGCCTACATATACAATATATACACTACATATACAACAGTGTACCCTACAAAGAAGAAAACTACATTTTTACAATACCCACTCCTACGTTTAGAGTGATATATCACAACAGAGGAAGTCCTCGAAGCGCCTAGGTTGTAAATTCCCCTTAACAAAGAAATATATATTTATCAGGGCGCCAGAAATTAAACACAAAATCCAAATATATGGGGACTCCTTATCACACAGGTGTCGACGCAGTCGCGGTCGCGTTTCCGCCAGTTGTCTCTTTTGGCTTCATCAGGACAAGGGTACTGGAATAGTTTATTAAAAACAAAAAGTGAAACTGAGACAAATTTCAATGCCGGTTTGACTCTCAAAGGAAATACTAGTCAAATTACTTTTGAAGGAGGAAAAAAGGGGGCAATGATCCCATAAATTTCCATAAAAAGCCTTACTAAAAGGGCATATTCAGCAAAACGAAGGGCGCGTAGGCTCCAGGTGTGTAAGAGAGCGGAACACCAGTACCTGCAAAAATAAGGTGCAGTGTATAGAGAAAGCCCAAACGTATTGGGAGGAATTGGAAAAGTTGTATGCTACTATTTACTTAATTCTGAATTCATGAAGGCAACCGACTGTTCCATGTGTCGTTATTCGGCCGATCCAGACCCAATTAGTTGGCTGGGATACTTTATAGAAAACCTCTGAAAATAGAGAAGAGTGGACCATTGCTATAGCGGACCTAAAAACAGATGGGGGATATTCAACACATGGTCGACTGGCCCATGATGAACATACAGGCTTGAAACAACTGAAGACACTCACCACTCAGCTGGAAGGGAACCCAGAAGTGAATCGGGTGAACCAGCGGTGCTCAGTCTATGAATGAAAAATGTGAAAAGCCGCATGTGAGAGTCGGCTAGAAAAGCAGTTGGTAAAAGACTCATGCAGTTAACCAAATACACTTGAAAAGGGGACGTAAATCGAAGACTCGCCGCTACTCGCGGGGATGCTCCTGTGGAGGCCGAGGGAACCTGAGCAATGACATGTCAGTAATTTAAATAGGAAGACTCGCTAGCGTGTGCATGACGTAGCCTTTGCAGACGCTAGTTAAAAAGAGCGTAAAACAGCATTGCGACATGGTCTTGTGAAACTAAAAAAGAGTCACTTATAAAAGAATTACAAAATCGAGATAAACGTATCGCAGTAACACATGGTTTAGACTGGGGGAAAGAATATTTTAAATGGAAAACAATTTTGAAAAAAGCACATCATGTTGGGCACGATGTTACCATTAACTTTCACAAGGTCACGGTGTAGTGTGCATCACAATACATAATCTGAATTGGATACCGTTCATGTTATATTGCAAAATACAGGACAGTGTACTACAAAATATTACCAATTAGGTAATATGGAAAAGATCACATCACAATGGTATACTTGACTGTCATGCAGTAGAGAAATGGTACGTTTTACAATATACTCTCTAACAGATTTAGCATAGTTAAGAATGGAGACCATTCATGAGTGGAATGTAAGGATTCAAAGCACCAGGTAGGACTTACTCAGATACACGGCAGACTAATTGGTCATGGCTAGAGTCCAGTTCGTTCAACCCATTTTGGATAGAGTCAAGGTGGGACATCCATTTGCATTCCCTTGTGTTGAGAATTGAGCTAATGTTGCCACCTCTTGAGCCCAATGTGCCTTGTTCGAGGACCACCCATTTGAGATCATCGGGAGTGTGTGCCGCAGCACTGAAGTGTTCTACGAGGGGCACTCCTTGCGTACTGCATCGTATTTGGCTGCAATGCTGCAGGATGCGAGCTTTAACTTTTAGCTGCATTTGGCCCACATATATCATGTAATCTTGAATGGGGCAGCCACTAATGTAATTAGTCTTACGTGATCACTATTACCACTCTAAAAATATTAGTAGCTCGCCATGATTTTTCATTGAAAGAAAGTAGTCCTTTTACAAAAAAATTTGGAGACAGCGTTTTCAACATGGTTCTAACAAAAGCTCACGTTTTTAGGTATCACAACTCTTACAAGCATCCCATGCAAAAATGAGGGTGCCGTTTTCATTGCACCAGAAACATTTACTAAATTACCCTTCCCAACCATTAGAAAATAGCAATGGTGTAAAAAAAAACTACACAATAGTTTTGACATTTGAGGAAGTTTTGCAACATCAAAAAATATATGTGATACTGCAGGTTCTTTGTAAAATGGGTCTGATGTGTAATATACCAAAGTTTCAGCATATTTCAATGTAATATTAGTTACTTTATAAACAGCATTGAAAATGTAATAGGTCTCGCCTTTGATTAAGTTAAAGCCATTTGCTTTGCTAATGGTATTGTATAGCAAAGCAAATGGCTTTAACTTTATAAAAGGCGAGACCTGTTGCATTTTCAATGCTTGTTTGTGTATGGGTTTAATTATCGTCCCTTCCAACTATCCTGGAATCTTCCTGTCAGGAGGATTTCATGAAAAAGGAGGTGAAGCTAGCTGGACCACCAGGTGATATTTGCTTTTATTATTACAGCAGATACATTATCTAGTCCAGCTGCCCCTTTAAGTTTTAACATTTCAATTATTTTGTTAATTGTTGATACAGAAAACCTCTCCTTTGTTTCTTCATTAACAAGAAATGTGATCGGGCCCTGGGTTACTATGGTATCTTTGTTATAGGTCTCTTCCAGGATCTTCAAATCTGCAAAGTTCTTTAACTGTGTCTGATTTTCTCTGCACTCTGGGTCTTAAATGCCCTGTAAAAACTCTACATTATCCAGTGCACAATTTCAGCATTGTACCTATCTTATGCATTTGCTCACTGCTACACCCAATTTTAAAGTTGTATCTTACCTCCTGAAGGGGTGACCACAATGGGCAAGATTATTTCATGACTTAGGCAGCACCTTTGTGTCTGCACACGTCATCGCTCTTAGCCCGTACATATCTGTCCTGTTATTTCAATAAATTATCTTGATTCTGTACCTGGCCTGGTCTCGATGTCACACTTATTCTGGGCTCTTTACCTGCCTTTCACGTAACTAAGATCACAGTGAAGCACTTCGTTAAAGCATTGCACTTATGGCATATGAAAAACCCATCGAAATGGAACCTTCCGAACCTGTGAACTTATTTACCTCGACCCAGAAACCCATCCCCAACCCTAAACTTGCCGCTGGTGTCTGTTTCCCTCAGCCATGGGCGGGGTCGGCCGTGTTACTCAGAGATCTGGAGCCCTATGACTGGTTCATCCTCTTCCAGGGGAGCGCATCAGCACCGGGGCAAGACCACCAGTCCCTCCACCCGAGACCGTCAGCGGTTTCAGGGGAGACTGGGGAAGCACCGCCAGCTTGAAGGATGAACGGCTGCGGCACCGGGGGAAAGGAGCGTGAGTCGTGGGCAGTTAGCCCACAGCACCTCACCCCTCGCCCGGCTCACCAGGAACCGACGGCGGTGGCAGAAACAGCAGGGCCTGTTCACGGGCCCCTGCGAGAAACCAGCGAGCTCCGCCAGGCAGATGCAGCCAGGTACCGAGCTACAGCTTCTCTTCTTACCTTCATGCTGCTCAAGTGCGTTAGCAGGGCTATGTTTACCAATCCATCAGTCGAACCAACGTTTTGATGCCTAACATCAGACAAGAACCAGCGGATAGTTCAGATGCCCTTGGTTCTAATACAGGCAAGGGAAGGAATCTTGTCCATGGTTTGGTAGTGAAATAAAGCCACAATTGCGGTTGAGGAGACCCCTCACATGCCGCAAGTTCAGCTGAAAAACCTCCAGTTCAGATATTTACCACTGACATTTTGCGTCGGTGAAAGTCTAATGGAATATATCTGGGGTAAAGTGTGCAGATTATGAGAAACCCTATAGAAATTTCTGCACAAAGATTCCTAATGATATTCCCCTTCCCATAGGTGAAAACCCATGGTGTCCAAATACCGAACCTGTTACGTAGGGAATTGCCAGCTCACTCTTCTGCACAACATTATATGGGGACCTATGTTTTCACATGAAACCTGTAATATTATCAGCTCTGTGGACCCTGAAACCCTGGAAGTTAGGAATGGCAAATTCTAGGCGTTATCAGGGCGGTGGGTATCCCTGATATACAACCCAACCTCCGTGCGGAGAAAGGAGCACGCTGCCAGGAGAATGGGCGCAAAATCTTTGCCAACCTGCTCTTTTTAATGGCAGAAGTGCCTCGTTAGGGGAAATTAGCGGCGCTGTCCACATATTCATTGCACATGTCTCGAGCAGCGCAGTAACCTCTCATTAATTTGATTGCTGTGTACAATTTGTTTTATTTGGCCATTGATTCCACATTAGGGTTTCGGAGAGGGGCAGGGCCAAGGCCTCGTGGGACAAGGGGTTCTGCGGCAGAAAAGAAGAAATAAAAAGGGTGAATTAGCATTGCAGCCAGGCAAACCCCGTCTACCCTCCACTGAGGGCATGCTTCAGACGTGATTTTATTTCCTGGCTGAAATTAGCTCAGGCGGCCCCCGGCGGAGATTACCTTGGCCGGGGCTCCCCACCACGTTGGTTGCCTCCTAACCCCCCGCGGTGCTGAGCAAACAGTTTTTTCTTTTCAATCTTGGCAAATGGGGGGTCCTGCTGTATGTGTCAAATCCGTGATGAATGAGAGGGGACCCCGTCAGGCCTCCATGAAAGGAAAGCCCTTATTGTTTCGGCTGCAAAATCTGGCTAACAATCCTGTTTGAATATGACACGAGGTAAATAGAACAAGCATTGTGGCACCGACGCTTTACTTTTAATGCTAAAAGTAAAGCGCCGTGCCACGATTATACCAAAAGTATGCTAAAATCGAGGCACCCGCGCTTTACTTTTAAGTAAAGCGTGGGTGCCTCGATCATAGCAAAAGTAAATAGATGTTGTTTCTATTTCTTTACTTTTGGTATAATCGCAGCACCCGCGCTTTACTTTTAATGTCATAAGTAAAGCGTGGGTTTTTTCTATTTCTTTACTTATGAAAAGTAAAGCGTGGGTGTCGCGATTATACCCAAAGTAAAGAAATAGTAAAAACCATGATGTACAGTTTCTCTTTTTGAGATAGCCTTCTTGGATGGGCTCGTCTGACTTCCTTTTGGCGTAAAAGGTTTATCTTTAAAGATAAGAAACTGTTTAAGCCAAAAGTAAATCAGACGAGCCAGTCCAAGTGGGCCGTATCAAAAAGAGAAAAGTGTACATCACATTAACCTCTTTCCCCATGGCTGGCAACCGGTTAGCATAAACGGTGACGCCGGCCAATGGGAAAGAGGGGCGGGGCTTAAAGCCCGCTAGTGAAAGCTCCTCAAGATCATAAGATCTCGCCAGCGAGACTGCGCATGGACAGCCTGCGCAGGCGAAACCTAAAAAGGTAGCACAAATTATAATTAAATACTTTATCCACAGCCATAAAACAAAACATGGATGTGCTTTCTTGTGACCAAGGTAATTTCACATTTATGTGACTACAGTGCTTAGTTGTTGATTATCCAATAGGAGTAGCAGTGCATTTTTCTCTCTACTAATATGTGTTCAAATTGAATATCCTCCACATAATGGTCCTCGACAAAACAGTCTCCAACAATTTCAACTCAGCATAACTTGGGTTTGAATAGAAAAACTGGGTAGTCCTTGTCCACTCACTATTCTGACAAATAAAAGGCAATTGCTGGAATTTGGATATAGTTAGACATCGTTTGTCTAGTCTCTATGTAAAAGGTAATAACCCAGAGTTTCAATTCATGAAAGTGAAATGAAAAAACAGCCTAAAATAGGTGACTCAATGAACAAATATTGACAAAAGCCACTAGGTCTGGGTTTACCGTGCTAATTCATGAAGTATTGCTTACTATATCAGAGTAAGACATGTGGGAGGGAGTCTGCTGGGGCGATAGAAAGGGCTGCAGATGTACATGAGTCCCTCAAACAGTTCAATCCAAACACTGGAATGGAGGCAGAAGGATACAACTAACCAGATAATATCATTAAGAGAGAGATGGATACTCCACTGGGTAGAGTCCAAATGTGATTGGAAAAGTCAAGTCTCAAGATAATGACTGAAAGGGGCTGTTAAAGAAAATCAATGGTTGTTAGAGACAGTCACAAAGTCCACTCTATGTATATGGATAGTAATAGGCCTGTTTGGTAAAGTGTCACAACCCAGACCTAAAAATTAAAACCAGACTGCTGAATGGAACAATGGAAGTCCATGTGGACATAGTCTCCTTTTAAATTTTAACAATAAAACTTCTGCATGGATATTGTGAAACAGAGTAAAACCCTAAAAAATGTGTTCAATTATTGTTGGATCTAATTCAGGTTTTCATCAATGCTGACACTGGCAGAACGTAAAAGAGAAGCTATAGCCACGTGTTCAAAGTTTAAACTGCCAAAAAGAGACAACTGTATTGTTTTTCACTGCACACGTCTTCATACATCAAGAGCAATTTGTTGTAAAAATCTGAAAGTGTCTGGCTTCATTCACAAGCAGGGTTGTGGGAATTATGCGACAATGCGGTTTAAAACGGTGTGGCATGAGTAGCTGAATTATGAGTCAAGAAAAGACAGATTATATTGCTTATTTGATTTGAGGCAAATGGCTTGGCACAATCTATGGTTTTAGCAAATAACTTTGACAACTTAATTCAATTGAACAAAAATGTGCAGCTGTGTACCAGAAAATACAGATGATCTTTAAGAAAGGAAGTATACATATACACACATCAAATCCTATTCTCAATATTAATAACCAAAATGTATGTTTTTGTCTTGCAAGGGAGCACAGAAACAGGATTTCATTATTAGTACTCAATCTACCTACAAGTGTAAAATAGTTTGTATAAAACATATGCATTGTTGCACTCAGAACTCCTCAAAACGACATGTGTGCGCTAAATACAATGGGATGCCTCTTATTTTGGGCATCTAAGATATATTGGATAAACTGTCTCCTAGATATTAGACAACCCCTTGGAGTTATGGAGTTACAGAGTGGGTGCAGGCAAAGGGTGTGAACGACAGCATAACGCTTGAGAAGTGACCAGCCCTCTTTAGCTATTGGCTCTCTTGCACTGAGAGTGACGGCATTTGCTCTGAACACAGGCACATATTTGTCTAAAGGAAAAGTGCATTTTAGTGGCAAGGATGATGGGCCAATACACTATATTGTCAACGTTTTCTTCCCATTCATTACATTATTTGCATTTTTGTGTCATATTTCGTGTTTAATCTAGGTCTTCAGGTTCCTGTGATGTTATGTGAATTATATATATATTTTTTTTTTATCACAAGCGTGAGCATATGAACACCATATTTTAGATGTGGCATGCTTTTTTACTTTTATTTTTGTTGCATCTGATTACAATAATCTTTTTTAAATGGAACTATTCCAAAGGCTAGACAAATTTAGATCTTCTGGCTTTGCCAGTGCTTGTTTTGAACACGTGGTGAAGGAACCTATTTCTCTACTGAAGTTACTGTGGTTAGGTATGACATAAATGGGGAAGTTCATTTGATGACATTGTGGCAAGCACCACCCTCAAGTCAGATTAATGACTGGTGCTTGAAAGAATTCTCTTACACGTTTGCCCCAAACACATATCAGAGCTCCCCGATACCGAAATTCGTGATTCATGTCCTATAACAACTTAGTTCCATATGCTTTTTAGAATAGCAGAGAGAAAAGGCTGAGATGGTTTCTGAAACCTTTAGCTCATATCACAATCGAAGGAAGACAGTAGTTATGAATAGTAATAGGTTCTCCTATAGTAATGCCATCATGATTATACTTAAGCACTCCGTGAACATTTTGTTATATCTCTGTGGAGAACAGAGGGGAGAGTTTACTGGAGGCCTTGCCCTGGCTGAGGAGAAAGGAGCGCTGTTCACCCTGTTGAGGGCTGGGTTCTGAGGCACTACGCTCAGCCACAGGCTGTGTTCGTGCGCCGTCTGAACTGATGGTGTTCCGCTTCTTCCTTGATTACCACGTGAATGCTATGATTCTCAGAAAAGGGGCACAGACATCCTTATAACCTGCCACCTTCAAGACTGTAGAAAACAATGGGGTAGCCCAGGATAGTGCAGAACCTGGGGGTTAATACTATAAACGACCAGTGGTTCTGCCACTCTTGGAAATCAAAAATATATGTCTCCAATTATATCTCTCCAAATAGATGAGAGCAATCAACAAATGAAACAGTGAATTAAACCTTATGTCCAAACCAAGAACCGCAAAACTCTTGTATGATACTCTTTATATGATAACGTTTTTATATCAGTATTTTGAAAGGTAAGAATACATTTATTTAAATACATATATATAGATACACACAAAATGATTCTTCTACAATGACATTTAAGATTCGTGAATTTAAGTGAACAAAAACATTTAAATATTTACATATCACGACACATTACGCAAAATACATGGACATATACTACAAAGAAAAATTATAAGTAGACACAGTGTGAAGTTTTGAAAAATAGAAGTATCAGCCCAGTAAGTGATGAATCAAATTATTTCTTTGTTATCCTGGGTGATCATCAACACTTGGCAATAAAGCGTAGACATTTCGATTCCTGAAACAATGTGCAACACTATAATTGTCTCGTGGAGTCTTCCTCAGGACTAACTAGATGGTCTCTGTGTGTTGTAGCCTTTTCTGTCTGAAGCATGGGGAGGACTATTACTCACACAGGGCACTACATGCACAGTTCTCTCTTTGCTAGCCCAAAGTGCAGCAGACAGTCTTGGTGCAGACTCTCTTTGCTGAGTCCAGGCAACAGCAGGGTAGTCTTTCTTCAGTCCACTCATCATTAAAGATGTGATCTGATGTCTGGGTGCCAGAGGTGCTGCTGTTATACCTAGTTTGTGCCCTTAGAGGAATGCAGAGACTACTAGACAATAGGCTACCAGGTCCCCTCCCACTTAATGAAGACCTTCTGTAAAATGTGGCTCATAGTTATGCCAGAATGCACTATTCTGCCCTCTCCTAACATGCCAGAACACTACTCTTTGTGTGTGGAGCTTCATAGCCCATCTGGAGGTGAAGCCACCATGGTGAACCTGGGAAAAAACGGTTTAACAACAACTTCCCACCCCCTCTGTCCTCAATGCCAACCAGTCTGCAAGAACAAAAGTGAAACCCCTCTCATGTGTGTTCACTATTTACCTTCAAAGGCGGCATACCCCATGCACCTCACCTTTTGAGCTCATACACTGTGGACCGTCCTGCCAGGGGTGTCACATTTCGTCCATTGGCTTGCCCTTTGTGTTCCTTCTTGAGAACTGTTCACATCTCCGTAAGGAGGGCAAAATACTGTCCAGTGACCAGCAACTGCAAAAGGTCACTGAAAAACTTTGGGCAACAAAGTGGATACTTACTGAAGTTGCCCCTTGTGCAAAAGTTACATTAAATTTGACTTGGACATAAAGTTGGGTTTGGTGAATCAAGTCTCATTCAGAAGTTAGCACTGCTGAGTTATCAGCATGTAACCCTGTACTGCCATTGGGCTACTAGCCTTCCCACAGTAAAAACGACAATGCAGGTTTTTTAATGTCAGCACATATAGAGTTAAGTACTACAAGTCCAACTTTTTAATATAATGCATGCTTAAAGTGTAACTAAACACATTAAAAGGGAAGTTTTGGACTTTGACAATTGCTTTAAATGGTGAAGTCAAGTTAGCAGTTTAAAACTGCTCTGCCAGCCATCAATGGAAGGGTGCGAGTCACACTTTGGTTTGTCACACTTGTGGTGACACAATAGGTGCTGCAGGCCACAAGAGACACTCTTACGTATAGGCAATATGCTATCCTACTAAATGACATACACAGCAATATCCATTTCCTTCATGCAGTTTACTAAGACTGTGCATTACACCACACCAAATGTAATTAAACAGTAATTTATGACATCCCTCACTGCACCACAAGAGCTCAAACTACTTAACTTGAAATCATATACCACAATATATATGTAATCGCATAGTACTGTAGTGTAGTTCCTTTATTCCTAATAAGCTCTGCGCATTGGAATAACATATTCAGCAGTGTAGACATAGGACTGAGGTCATCTAGGTCTGTACTGACTATGTTAGACTTAATTAGTTTTGCCAGCTAGCTCAGAGGTCACTAGAAACGTTCTCGAATGAATAGGGAGGGGTTAACTTCCCTGATTTAGACAAGAAGGGATTAGCTTCTGACAACCATATAACATGACAACTTTGCTCCCCCAGAATAAGGAGTATATCTCCAGAGTCGTGTGAAAACAATAGACAGCTATTTCACTCAGTCAATCGTGCATGCTTAATTTCACCAGGGGGCAGAGAAATAGAGAGACGGGCATTTTCAATAAAAGGTGTTTTTTTATTGAGCAGTCTTCTTTCTCATGCAAGAGAAATGAATTGCCACAATTGCAATACTTATTATGAAGTAAAGTGCGTACAGTAAAAGGAGTATTATGAAATAATACTGTAAAAGCATTGATATGGTTTTTTAGCCATATGATACTTTAAAAAGGATAAAATATTTACATACATATAAACATTGACTAACGAACTCAACTGGTGCTTCTAAGATACGCCTACCCCGGTGTACCTGAACTAAGCCTAATACGTGGGAAGGAGTAGGTAAGTTGCAGTTTTAAGTTAAGTTGGGTTTTGCCAAGAATCTGAATCAAGAATTCTCTCTAAGGTTTGAATCAGCTCCGTACCTTTGTTATAGAATGAAGGAGGTCTTGTATCTCGTTTCTCAGGACTCGATCTCCCAGTAACCCGCAAGGGTGACTGGAAACACCGGAGCTGGATTTCTCGGCGTGAAAAAAGGCAGCTTCTTTCCTGGTGTGTCAAAGGGGAGGGACGGCTTCCTTCGGCTCTCGCATCAGCTGGGCTTGGGATAAGTAGATAGCCGCTCTGCTCCACACCACCGTGTGTTGCTTAAGGCAAGTGTTGGTATATTTATACCTGGAAGGTGCCGTGTGACGTAAGGTTGGACATAAGACGTCAGTAAAAGATGTCACTAAGAACTGGCTGTTCCTTTAGTGCTCGCAGGAGTTCTATGACAAATCAAAACAAAGACATGGGGAATTCCCAGGTTGCTGGAGGTTTGGTGTGTCGAAAGAACTCGTTGTGCTCTCTAGGAATATAAATAAGTAGTCTTGCCATATTTGGGCTTTGTGGGCTATGACTAAATATGGGTATGATTCTTATGCCTTCATAAGGACATGATTTATCATAACCACATAAGGGCATGAATCAAGAATATTTAATTAGGGTCCTAGATACATTCACAACACCCACTCCACGTATAATATCCATCATTACTAAATACTAAGCAATATATACACATATAGGTATGCATGTGTTTTCCAGCCCACCCCAAAATACAATGGATGCATTTGAGATGGTATAGATACACGAAATGAGTATTATACTGTACGCTTTCAAGCAGAGTTATCATTCAGGAAATGCAAATATAAATATTGGCTGAATGAATTGCGAAAATTACATTTATGAAATGGCTCTGAATACAGAAAAAAGGTTGAGACCATTTCATCACATAGTTATACAAGGTTGTACATAGGCTAGAGTCTGATTCGAAATATTGTCTCTAGAGTTGCTAAAAATAGAAGTTCTGTTCTCTAAGAATAGTTCTACTTTAAGCAGAGTACCATGTGCCAAAAAACTGTAAATATTTTCGAAATTTGGGAAAAATAATTTCATTCTCGGGAAGGAAGAAAAAATAGTTTCACTGTCTTTTTAGAGTTCTGTTTATCAAAACTGAAGGCCAAATTCAGAGTTCAGGGAACGCTGTGAGCTCCTTTTTCAAATATTATTCTCGTTGTTAGGGGAGAACATTACTTCTGATAGGCCGGTAAAAAATGCGTCTACAACAGTAGGTGAAAGTTGGGCCAACTCCGAAAAGGTGGAAATAGTGCATATGTGCGATGCATTGCCATCATCGATGTCAGGATCAGCAATGCTCACAGAGGGTTGTACCTGTGTGGTGCCGCTTTCATCTCGTACCTCACCGCCACCTAATCGTAATGGTGAAGTCTCAACGAATGCCGTCATCAGAATAGGTAGCCGCTGGGGACAACACATTGCATGAGTCGTTACCGGACACAGCAAAGCATCGATATCGATTGGTACTGCTGATGGTAGTGTAAGACAAATGTCCAACACGCATTCTTCTCCGCCTAGCAGACATCGAAGCACAGGTAAGATGCAATTTTGCCAAATTGGTCTGAATGAAAGAAACCAGGTAGTATTCAGATCTCTTAGCCAATCCGAGGACTTTAGTGATACGTTCTTGGTATTGTATTGCTATGATCGTTTCTTCCATCGTAGCCAGAGTTTTGTCTGTGACCTGGCTTGCCATATCGGAGCAGAAGGAACAAAAATAAAATTCCTGCTACGAGTCCCAAAATAAGAGGCAGGCCACCGAAGAGTGAATGCACAAAATTCGGGAAGATGCCAAGAGCTGCTTCGAAGGGTGTTAGCAGTCCGGAAAAAAATTGTCTTAAATACATGTGCGATGCCATTGGTATCTGACATGTTTAAGATTTGACTTAACATTTCTGCGAAATGCACGGGGCAATTTGTTGATAATAGGATATGTATCTCTGCCGCTGTCTTGCAATTTGCAGGTCATACGTCTCTGTGGACGAGCTTAAAGGCACAGTTGTCTGTAAAAGAATAGACTTCATTCTGCTTAAAGTATCAATTTGAATAGAAGAGATATTCACATAAGGCCATATTGCCGCCCCCATGTCTGGATTGCTGTTTGGATTCAATACTTGCATACAGCAAAAGACCCTGGATGTTACAGTTACGAGATAGGGTTTTCCTGGCACCATGCCACAGCAGCTGTGGTCACTTATTAGAACGTAGCTACCGTTGGATAGTTGTCTGAAAAATGGGTCTATCTGTGTAGTAGGGGTGCCCTGCAGATGACATGAAAGGTTGTTTGATGAACCTTCACAGGCCCCACGCGAGTTAATACCTTGACACAGGAGTGTACTGCTTAGTGATTTTTTACAATTATTACCACTAAGAAATACCTCTTTTTTCCTTCACTGTAACATTTGTGTATATAAGGTAAATTCCAGGTCGATTTGATGTATCCTTTACCCAACCTTTCATACAGGCCTGCTGGTATATATTTTTTCAGTATTGAAACTGAAAAGTTGTTATCGGGATTGTAATGGTGCCATGTATTATCCATTCAATGACAGGTCTTTCTGACATTGTCAATGGTAATCTCTCAAGTTTTTCAATGCTCAGTATCGTATAGTCTGCTCCTTTTTGTGCCAAACTGATTTGTTTATCAGTAAGGTTAAAGATAGAAAATAATGACGTTGTGTTGATTAAATGCCATGGCACATAGCCTGAACGCAGATTTTGCAACGTCCAGCCTAGCTGTACAATAGAACGTAATTGGGACAGGCCATGTTGTACCATTAGCATATCCTGCTCTATTATATCAATAGCAGATGATACAATGTTGTCCAAGGAATAGATTCTGGAGGACAGAGACGTTAACCCATTGTCCACCTGAGAAAGTGATTTCTCTAAATTAATACGATCAATTTCCCGTATTATTTCTGCAGTTTCAATTTGTTTTAATTTCCAAGCTTCATTGTAAGCTGCGTATATACCGGCGTATATCAAACGTTTTTGTCGCTGTTTGTGAGGTCCCATTATGAAATCTCGCATGTCAGCACCGTCTTTAAGTACAGTTAAGTGTTGCCCATTTTCGGGAAGTGTGGATTTCTTTAGCCAGTCAAGCATAGTTTTCCTACACTATATGTTGTAACTATCCCTGGATGTTGTCTCTGGGAATATCTAGGGTCTGGCCTGTTCTGTTTGAACTCCTGTATTTTGTTCAGGAATCTATTTTGACAGTTATTTGTGTCTATGGGCCAGATTAACCATTTTTTCCGATCAGGATTTGTTCTGTTTTGTTTTAAAATATAGGACACGTCTAACCCCTCATCTGTAGTGGTGTTTCCATCAGGCATAGGTTTTGGTATAGACGGGTTATTTAAATCTTTTATCTTGACTAAACCAAGACAGGTTGTTTGCTGAATTGTGTCATTCAGGAACATTATTTGTTCTGGGATCATGCAGGCTCTGAATAATGCTTCTAGACCTTGTACCTGCCATTCTTTTGTTCCCCAGATGGTTTTTGTTTCAATGTTGTTTTTCCAAAACTCAAAAACAAATGTAGAGATTTTATCATAACATTTTTCAGAATAAATCAATTTAGTATTTGTCAACATGTTTTTCATTCCTGTCTTATTTAACATTTTGAAATAAAACGTTTCTGGATCAGTGTTATTAAACCCTGAAAGGTATGGGAATTTTTCATAAAATGTTTACGAACTGCCTATTGGTGGAGTTGGACAATGTTCCCATTGATTATAAGTAAAAACATATCTATGATTTGCTGATTTATGCAGATAATGATGACCATAGTGGTTATAACAATACATTTCTTCAAGATTCGATGAACCCTGTAAATAATCATGTTCTGTAAATTTTGCTGACATTTATTAATCTGACATCATACTATTAATAATTTCAAAGTCCCAATCATCAGAGAAAGAACTTGGTGTCACAAAGTCACGTAATGAAATCTTGAATTGGTGTAGATACTTCCAGAGCTCTACCGGGCCATAGATTTCATAGTCAGTTCTGTCCCATGCTATACCACCAGGTATAGGCTTTGCTGTGATGTTCACTGACGATAGTTCTCTTTTCTCTATGTGAGAGGATCTGTGTGGTTTCAGGACCAAGTTGATGTTCTGACTTGCTGTGTCCATTGTACTGTAATAAATGTACCCAAAACTAAAACTAAGATTAGCCAAAGTAGTAGGATAAGTACACCTAACACAATCCATAGTTCAATCCAAGGGGAAATCAGATATGTTTCTTTTAGTTGATGAAAAAGCTCTGTAATTTTCTTTTTGAAAGTTTTTGTTGCTGGCATGTCTCCATGTTCCCTCGGATCATCGGAAAAATCATCAAAGTTGATAAAGTAGCCAGATGCAGTTCTATCAATTGGTGGGATCGCTTCCGGATTTCCATTGATCTTTGCATTTTCTCTTGTTACATTTGTATAGTCCGAGGCTACATGGTTGTAGACTGGTGTTTCTTCATGAACTGTTGCAATTTGGGTTTCAAGAGGCACAAGTTACATGGCTTTGTTGCATAGTCCTTTTTTATTCACTGATGGTTTATCGAAAGTAATTAGTCTTTCAGTTTGAACCTCTTGGATTGTAGCAAGGGAGTCCACTGGGCCTACTACTTATTATTGGCCACATGATTGTGGTTTCACCAGGTCGATGGATACAACTCTGTTCTCCTTTTTACCAGCAAGTGGCGGTAGTACTACTGATCTTGTTCCACTGACAGATAGCACAGGTACTGCTTTTCTGTAAGAAGGCCCAAATTCCTTCTTCAGCGCAATCTTTTCTCTGACCAGATCCCCAATCTTTGGAATCCAGACAGGTCTTGCTGGGACAAGTGGGTCTTGAGTGGTTGTTGGCTTAGACTTTATGTTACTTAGACTTTTTCTTATTTCATTCAAGTCCTGTAAAACAGCCAAACGATCTTTGATATCAAAGGTTTTTTCTTCCACCACTGAAGTTTGACAATCTAAATCCTGGATTTTCATTCTAGTGCCGAACAATAGTTCGCATGGAGGGAAACCCTTTAGAGAATTTCTTGGCAGATTGTTAAGACTACGTTGGACACTTGTTAGATGTTTGACCCACCCATCACCCGAACCTAATACCCTCGCCGTTATAGATTGCTTTATGTCACGTTTTTTTCTTTTCACAACCGCATTTCCCTCAGGATGGAAGGGAGAAGAGTACCGCAATGCAATACCCATGCTGGTCATGGCTTCTTTGTAACCTCGAGAGCTAAACGCAGGACCCTGGTCAGAATGTAGCATGCCAATTGCGTATGTGCCGATAACGACTCACAAATCTTTTATAACAGTTCTGGCGTCAGCCGAGCGCTGGGGCCACATCTTTAGTGAAACTAGTCCTAATAATTATGGGGCCGCAGTTGTCCGGTCGGACGTCTGCGCATAGATAGCCTGATGCTGTCTAATAGTGGTGTCTGGGCTGGTGCCTGGTCCGGTTCACAACTGCGATCTCTGTTGCAGTCCTCACAATTCATTGCAAAATTGTACATTTCTACGCTCATCCCCGGCCACCAGTATTGTGATTGTAATTCCATCAGAGATTTCAGGATCTCTTGGTGCCTTAGACCCAATCCCATGTGTTCTTCTTGTATCAAGAAGATTCTCCGGTTCGTGTTTGGAATTACTCTATCCCCCACTCCAGGGATTTGAGCAAACGGAACGGAGTTCACATCAATTATGTATGTATTATTGAGTGGATAGTTGAGAGGTAATGCCGCCTAGTCGCCTTTAAATGAGGCTTTTACTGCCAGCATGGTTTCTCCATCTATTTGTTTTTCTGAACGCTTTTTAGACGTAATGGAAGCCGGTTGACCAGCTGCCGCTGTGGCTCTATCAGACAATGAATTCCCTGCAACGTGAACGTCATCACGTCGATGACTCAGTGTATGTATCACGTGAGTCTTTTGTAGTTCTTTCTGCAAAAGAACTACTTGTTCCCAAAGCTTTCTATGCTTTATTGCAGCACCTGTCCACGATCCACCACCACCAGCAACAGGTTGCATGCAGAAGCTGGAACAAGATCTCAGCCGACCAACTCGTGACCTCCCTGAGCATGAACCCTCCCACCAGCGCAACGAACCCAAGCCAGGCGGCCACCAACCTCGCGAAGTGGATCAGCAACTGCGCAGATGACCTCGCCCCTCTGAAGACCCCGCCTAGCAGACCCGGTAGCAAGAAAGCCCCATGGTTCACCGACGAACTCAAGAGCTCCAAGAAGAACTGCCGAGCCCTCGAGAGAACCTGGCGCAGAGACCCAACACCGGACAACATGACTGCCCTCAAGCTCGCCACCCAAAAACACCACCAACTCATCCTCGCCACCAAGAAAACCGCATTCAAGGAACGACTGGACAACAACGCACACAACAGCAAGGAACTCTTCAACATCGTTAAAGAGCTCTCCAACCCCAACGCCGGAAACAACAACATCACCCCTTCGCAAGACCTCTGCAACTCCCCCACCTCCTACTTCCACAACAAGATCGCGGACATACACAACAGCTTCAGCAATCAATCCGACGCACGCCACGACCGAACCACCGCCCCCCACCACCACCCTCCGCTCCTGGACCCCGATCAGCACCCAAGACACTGTCCGCACGATGAACTCCATCCACTCCGGATCTCCTACCGACCCCTGCCCTCACCACGTCTTCAACAAGGCCGACGCTGTCATCGCACCCCACCTGCGGGACATCATCAACACCTCCTTCGACACCGCTACCTTCCCGGAGAGCTGGAAGCACGCCGAACTCAGCGCTCTACTAAAGAAGCCATCAGCCGACCCCACTGACCTCAAGAACTACCGCCCCATCTCGCTGCTCCCGTTTCCTGCAAAAGTCATCGAGAAGACCGTCAACAAGCAGCTGGCCGCCTTCCTCGAGACGAACGGATCCCTCGACCTCTCGCAGTCTGGCTTCCGGGCAAACCACAGCACCGACACTGCCCTGATCGCAGCCACCGATGACATACGAGCACTGCTTGACAACGGAGAAACAGCAGCCGTCATCCACCTAGACCTCTTCGCGGCCTTCGACACTGTCTGCCACCGTACACTAGTGCAGCGACTCAGCAACATCGGAATCCAGGAGAAGGCACTGGAGTGGATCATCTCCCACCTCGCCGGAAGGACACAGAGAGTCCGCCTCCCCCCGTTCAGATCTGAAGCCACCAAAGTCATCTGCGGCGTTCCTCAAGACTCCTCGCTCAGTCCAACCCTCTTCAACGTCTACATGAGCCCCCTCGCAGACATCGCACGCCAGCACAACCTCAACATCATCTCCTACGCTGACGACACCCAGCTGATTCTCTCCCTCACCAACGACCCCGCACCACCAGAGCCAACCTTCACGAAGGGATGAAAGAGGTAGCCGAATGGATGAAGAACAGCCGCCTGAAACTGAACTCGGACAAGACGGAAGTCCTCATCCTGGGATCCTCACCCTCCGCCTGGGACGACTCCTGGTGGCCCCCCGCCCTAGGCAGCGCAGTCAAACCAACAGACCACGCACGCAACCTGGGCTTCATCCTGGACTCCTCCCTCTCCATGACCAGACAAGTCAACGCCGTCTCCTCGTCGTGCTTCAACATCCTGCGCATGCTACGTAAGATCTTTCGGTGGATCCCCACCGAGACCAGGAAGACGGTCACCCAGGCCCTCGTCACCAGCCGTCTGGACTACGGCAACTCCCTCTACGCCGGAACCACCGCCAAACTCCAGAAGAGACTCCAGCGGATCCAAAACGCCTCAGCACGACTCATCCTGGACATCCCCCGGTGCAGCCACATCTCCGGACACCTGAGAGACCTGCACTGGCTCCCGGTCAACAAGAGAATCACCTTCCGACTCCTCACCCACGCACACAAAGCCCTACACAACCGAGGCCCAGGATACCTCAACAGCTGCCTCAACTTCTACGCTCCCAAACGCCAGCTTTGATCGACCGGCCACGCCCTCGCCGCCGTCCCCCGCATCCGAAGAGCCACCACAGGGGGACGGTCCTTCTCCTACCTCGCCGCCAAGACATGGAACTCCCTCCCGACACACCTCCACCTGACCCAGGACCACCTCGCCTTCAGGAAGCAACTCAAGACCTGGCTGTTCGAGCAGTAGCGGACCCCCCTCCCCTAGCGCCTTGAGACCCTCTGGGTGAGTAGTGCGCTATATAAATGCTTTGATTGATTGATTGATTGACTGTGTCATCTTTGTAACCGTTTTGAATCCAAGTCTGCATGCTCTTATTGTAAGATTGGACGCAGTAATGTGAATACCACACTATCAGTGTGGGGAATTCGCGATCAGCATTTTCAAGGGCCATCTGTACAGATCTTATTTCAGCTCGCAGAGCTGTACAGTTTCTGAATGATTCGGTTTTAGTGACCATTGGTCTGAATTTACCTAAGCGCCACCGACCTTTAACAATCGCGCACGCGTTATTGTAAAGTTGCTTTTCCACAACAAAATGTTGTGCATAATCTGTCTATGTAGATTACACAGGTGTACTGATAGAGAGGCAGGATTTCGGTCGGCAGAGGATATTCATATTCGTATTCCAGATTTTCTAGTGTTTTCATTTTCGGATCAAAATAGTGTTTCACGTCTTCTGCAGCAAGAGAATTTTCCCATTTTATCCATTTTGGATCTAATGCCACAGCATTTAGATTGCGTGGGCTTGTTAATGCCTCAATGGCTGATTCTGCTGTTAAAACAGATATTCTCTTGCCTTGGGGTAGGGCTCTTTCTCTTGCTACAGCAGTTTGAACCGCTGTCAGAATTTTTTCCGTAGAACTGAATTTTATTTCAGCTTGTGTGTACAAATGTGATTTGTAAGCTATTGGTACCGTTTCTCCCTCATTAGAGGTCAGGTATGTGAATCCGCATCTTCCTGGGATGACTCGGATTACAAGGTTGCGTTCGTTATCGTGTGTTTGCAGTTTTGTTTTAGTTAACATGTCTGTCTGTAATGATCTCAAAATTTCTGTGTGTTTTTGAGTCTAATTAATTGGTTTGAAATCAGGTTTTATTAATTCGTAGAGAGGTTTAACCCTCTCTGCATAATTTAGAATGTATGTTCTTCCGAAATTCAGGAAACCTAGTATTGATTGTAAATTCTTCAGCGTTTTAGGCGCTTGGAGAACTGCACATTTCTCTAAGAAATTGTCTGCTAGGCTTTTGCCTTCACTTGATAATTCATATCCTAAAAACAGGACAGTTAGATGGGCTATTCTTGACTTTTTAAAGTTGAATTTGTAACCTTCCGATGCGAACCCAAGTATTATGGTGTTCACTCTTTTCAAGTGAGTCTCCAGGTCACCGTCTGTAAGATAGATGTCATCGACATAGGATAATGCCTCATCATCATATATTTGTAGTAATTCTGTTACCCTTGCTGAGAATAATCCTGGGCTATTCTTGAATCCCTGTGGGAGTCAACAAAATTGTTTTTGCGACCCCATTATTGAGAAAAGGGTCAAATACCTGCTTTCAGGTGCAATGTTTTGACAGAAGAATCCATTAGAGATATTTAATGTTGTTTTATATTTTTTGTGCACAATGTTATTCATTAGTGCTGCACTGTGTGAGTTTTGGACTATAAAAGTTTTACAGCAGGAGTTTAGATGTCTGTAGTCCAAAACTAGACGATATGAATCATCTGGCTTGGAGACAGGAAACAAAGGATTGTTCATTTGTGAGGTGCATGTTTCAATCACCCCCTGATATTCAAGTTGATCTAAGATCTCCCTGACTTGCTTTTTAGCTTCCTGTTTAACTAGGTACTGCCTTTGTGTAGTAGGTTGATTTTTTAACTGGATTTTGTGGGGAGGAGAATCTTCATCCCATCCTACATGATTTTTATATAAAGCAGGGGCTTGGGCCACTCCCCATTTCCTTGCAAATGTGTATTTTTTATGAATTGGGATATGATTTGAGAAGGCAGGCATAATCATTTCTTCGCCATGAGGGCACTCCCTGAAAAACTCTGGTGGCCAGTCGTTTTCAGCTAACAGGATATCATAGCCTTTAGATAGATTCTCCCAAAAGAGACCTTTTATTTTCCTAGTTTTATCCCCCTCTATACGTAATGTTATTTCATATAGTTTATGGGGCACGCTAACTTGCGTGTCTGCAGTTTCCACCTGAATGTATTCATTCGTGTCCACTGTCTCCAGAAGATCCTCAGGATTCTCGGCATGTTTAATTTTAATACTTGCTACCTTCTTTCTGGGAAATTGTGATTTTTTACTTTGATGAGCAGGTTCTTTGTCTTTGGACTTGATGTGCTCTTCCTTGTGTTCTGACCGTCCTCTTTTTTCCGATATCTGTCAGATTTTCTCAAATTGTCCCTATTTCTAAGGTTGTATCTTTTTTCAGAGGGCTGCCTTTGGGGAGACTTGCCCTCTCCTTCTGGAAATCTATTTCTCTGTTGGGGAGACCTTCCTCTGGACTGAAATTGTTTTTCTCTGGGAGTCTTTAGTTTATTACCCTCTCACTTCTTCTTTTGAGAATTGAGATTGTTTTAAATAAAGGTTTTTTCAGGATTTTCAATTAGTTGTTCTAGTCGGTAGGTTGTACCGTCAAGTGTAAATTGAACTAAATCTCTATATGCTGCTGTTAATTCTTTTATTTTAACTAAGAGTTCTTCGTTTGACATTGTTTTAATGTCTGGATGTGGTGTGTAGCTGGCTAGAACCGGCCACGTGGCTCCTGGTCTACCTAGTGGACCGAGCCTGGTAATGGGATTTTGATGTTTTAGGGCACCATTAAATAAGAGCAGGTGCTCTTGGTATGTTAGTGGAATTGCAATTTCCTCGAAAGGAGAGTATTCCTCTGGAGAATCCGCTATTTTATAGTAGTGGAACTCACGTGTCACAACATGTGCTGCTGGAAAAGTTATCCAGGAATTGAATACCTCTGTCTGCCGATACTCATGGGCCCCTACCACAAATACAACTGTACCACCTCTTGATGATACCCCATTTTCTATACGTTTTATAGTTATGGTTTTTCTTATATTGACCGGGATGAGTATTGCATTTGGGTCGTCATTTTGGATGACTGTGTCCTCCGCTAAGAGTTGAGCTGCTAGTCTAATTCTCTCCCTTTCGTCCTCACTGTCTGACATTTTTACTGACAGAGAGTCTTTTGTTGCAGATCAAGTTTCAAGGAAACAAAGATTAGGTGCACAACATTTTGGAACACTGTATCCTTCAACGTTGACTATACCGTAAACTAATACATAGGACTCTCATCCTACTAAATTTTGGCGGATATTAACCTTTCACCCACTCCAGACGTCTATTGGAGTTTTTACGGGAAAAAGGGGTCTGTGTGAAAAGCACGACTGAGTTACTCTAGTATCTTGCATTAGATTATCGCCTTACCAAACGTTGAGCGCCATGTAGTGTAGTCTCTTTATTTCCAATAGGCTCTGCGCATTGGAATAACATAAACAGCAGTGTAGACGTAGGACTGAGGTCATCTAGGTCTCTACTGACTATGTTAGACTTAATTCGTTTTTCCAGCTAGCTCAGAGGTCACTAGAAACTTTCTCGAATGATTAGGGAGGGGTTAACTTCCCTGATTTAGACAAGAATGGATTAGCTTCTGACAACCATATAACATGACAACTTTGCTCCCCCAGAATAAGGAGTATATTTCCAGAGTTGTGTGAAAACAATAGACAGCTATTTCACTCAGTCAATCGTGCATGCTTAATTTCACCAGGGTGCAGAAAAATAGAGAGACGGGCGTTTTCAATAAAAGGTGTTATTTTATTGAGCAGTCTTCTTTCTCATGCAAGAGAAATGAATTGCCACAATTGCAATACTTATTATGAAGTAAAGTGCGTACAGTAAAAGGAGTATTATGAAATAATACTGTAAAAGCATTGATATGGTTTCTTAGCCATATGATACTTTAAAACGGATAAAATATTTACATACATAAAAACATTGACTAATGAACTCAACTGGTGCTTCTAAGATATGCCTACCCCGGTGTACCTGACCTAAGCCTAATACGTGGGAAGGAGTAAGTAAGTTGCTGTTTTAAGTTAAGTTGGGTTTTTGCCAAGAATCTGAATCAAGAATTCTCTCTAAGGTTTGAATCAGCTCCGTACCTTGGTTATAGAATGAAGGAGGTCTTGTATCTCGTTTCTCAGGACTCGATCTCCCAGTAACCCGCCAGGGTGACTGGAAACACCGGAGCTGGATTTCTCGGCGTGAGGAAAGGCAGCTTCTTTCCCGGTGTGTCAAAGGGGAGGGACGGCTTCCTTCGGCTCTCGCATCAGCTGGGCTTCGGATAAGTAGGTAGCCGCTCTACTCCACACCACTGTGTGTTGCTTAAGGCAAGTGTTGGTATATTTATACCTGGAAGGTGCCATGTTTGATGTAAGGTTGGACATAAGACGTCAATAAAAGATGTCACTAAGAACTGGCTGTTCCTTTAGTGCTCGCAGGAGTTCTATGACAAATCAAAACAAAGACATGGAGAATTCCCAGGTTGCTGGAGGTTTGGTGTGTCGAAAGAACTTGTTGTGCTCTCTAGGAATCTAAGGAAGTAGGCTTGCCGTATTTGGGCTGCATGGGCTATGACTAAATATGGGTATGATTCTTATGCCTTCATAAGGACATGATTTATCATAACCACATAAGGGCATGAATCAGGAATATTTAATTAGGGTCCTAGATACATTGACAACAGTACAACATTTCTCTTCTCAATACCAAAACACAGCATTCAAATCCTGCATAAACATAGATCTATCTCATATCAGACACTGCATTCGTCACATCATACCATAACAAATCACTCACACCACATTACAGTGCATTGCCTCCAGCATTCCACAGGAAATAAGGTTAGATCATGTGTTAATAATGTTCAACCTGTTTCCAAGCACCTCAGTCATAACACGTATGGGATTATACCATATAGTGAAATCCATACTGCATCATTCACCAGCAAACATTGTTACCCCTTATCGCACAAAAATGCACAAGACAAAACACCATAACACACCATATTCAAGTACACAACGCAACATACCACGTCCCAACAAACTATAATATAGCACAATTACATTAACAGGCACACCATACCTATAATGATGTCCCACATTGAATCTATGAACCAATCAAGCAGTAAACCATATAACACGAGGCCATATAAGTACACCCAACCAGTGCCCCAACTGTGTCTAAGTCCAGATAACACCATCCAACACAATATTAAGCTATACAAGGCCACTCGACAATGCAAGAAACACCATTATAATATGCTATTCGATGCTCCATCATACCACAACATCATAAGATACTGCCTTGAACATTACATCAATATGAAGACCATGATCCACCACACATTTCACAACACACTGCACCCTCTATAACATATATTGCCTTCACTAGCAACCACAGTAGCACATGATGCAATCCTCATTAGTACAGTGCACCAAACTGCCCCACAACGCCTAATTCCAAATCACACAATATCAAGCTTTACAGGACCACTCCATAGTGCACCAAGCACCACCACTACATGATAATCGGTGCCTCATTCTACGATGCCAACATCCCAATATACTTCCTTGAACATTACATGAACATACAACATACAGCTTATCAACATACAACATATGACCCACACAGCATTTCATAACAAGCACTCCATCTGCCACAACATATTGGCCAACTCTAGCACACCATTCAGTTCATCCTCACTGATGAACAAACTGACCCACACTTCTCTGCACCTCTTGACATCACCCATATTTTTACGATCCAGCACCACATCATACTATGTCATAGGGTGCTAAACTCAACAAACCACACCTTAGACATCAAGATAATATAAACATCTGACATTTCACTGCAGCTGACGTAGCGGGCTATACTGGCTATTAAAGGCCCGCTCCAGCGTTAAAGGCCCAAGCCGAAGTTGAGGGCCTTCAACAAGGGAGCAGTACTTTAATATCCGGTATAGCCCAGATACTGACTGTTATAAGGCTATTAAAACATTCTGCTACAAGACGACAGAATGTTTTAACAAATATAACAAAGGCCTCACGGAGCCGGAGGGTATTGAAATCCTCTCGGGCTCCGTAAGGCCTTTGTTCACAGCAACAGCTGTGAACTACAACATTAGAATGTTGGAGTTCCGGGCTTCTACCCGCCATTAGAAGCGCAGAGCACTCCATTGTTTTCAATGGAGCTTTCAACATTCTAATGTTCTATTGAACTGTAGTATTAACCACAAAATTACATAATAAAACACAATTACCAATTAGAGTGGGGGATCTAATAAGAGCAGAAAAGTCCCCATTCATAATGATGCGCTTTTCCAGCCACGAAGCATCACAGGACCATTAAGATGCCACATGGCAGACTCGCAGACACCAGCCCAAAATTGAAGATCCACATGCAACTCAACACTGATATGTCAGTAAGAGTTTTTCTGGGGAACTGAAAAACATGCACATAACACCCCATTGATGAAAACAATGATGGAACATACCTTAGATGCACAAATTCATATTGGTAAGACCAAGGAGTATTTCACAGCAGAAGTGTGGACTAATGGGTCGAGGAGATCATGGAGAATGATATCCCAAACACACCCCCAGCAGCAAGCCTGAAACAACTACAGCAGAAAAAGCACACCAATCCGTAATGATTAACACTCTTACTACACTATTTAAACTGGAGATACAATACAAACCAACATATATGGTTTGAAGCTGAAGGCCGAAATCTACTCTCTGGAAGACCACCCTTCAGTAAGAGCCCATCATCAAGATCATAATAACCGAACAACTCCAATAAATGACTTTGGGTTATTGTAAAGCCTTGTAAGATAACATAGCACTTGTTGTTCAATATACACATGGAAGTTACATTATGACAACAAAGCCATTAGGTGTCGGTAATCTGTGGTTGACTTCAGAGTCCCACGACCCAAGTTCACAAGCTGCTGATACCGGTGTCAGACTGTGTCTTCTTCAAATAGATGTTTCATTATCTATCTATCTATCTATCTATCTATCTATCTGTCTGTCTGTCTGTCAAATCAAATCAAAATATCTTTATTCGGGTTCCATATATGAAAACCATAAAAGTACATAAAAACACAATAAATATTAAAAATCATTATTCATTCATTGTAGAAAAATTATTAAAACTATTACACATCATTACAGGTTCGTACGGTGCCTAATGCATAATTTTAGATATTGTGCCACAGATTTTGTCATCAAAGAATTTTCCAGGAGTTGCAAGGCTAAATAGGCAGGGCGACATCTACGGATGTTCATAACTTTTAGTAGTGGTAATATCCACCTCCTGCGTAGTTCCATATAAAATTTACAAAAAAATGTGACATGTATTGTAGACTGTGGGGACATAGAGTCACACGGACACACTGCAGTGTTATGAGTCCATACATTCTGAATGGGAAATAGAACCAAAAAATGATATATGTTAAGCCTGAAACGAGTGAGGAGTAACTTTTCATATTGCGACAAATGGTACTGTAAATAAGGTTGGATAGTTGGGACCAGCTGTATCATTAAGCATTGTTGTACTGAGGGTTTACCTATTTCACACAGCATTCGGAGTTCAGATAAATGTGACAGACAAAGTGTTTTTAGATCTTTTTTTGAAATGTCTGTTACAGATGGCGGGTCTTCAAAGAAGCTCGGACGGCCGATGTCAGTGAAAAAAGATTTTACATATGCCAACCATTTTATCTTATTCATATGGTCTAGTTTCATGCAGTCCTCTATTATTGTTCTTGTAAGGTGGCATTCTTCTCTGGCCCAAATTCTACGCCATAGCATGATAGGCTGAATCTTAATGATGTCCGATATATAGTGTACTCCGAGTTCAAGGTGACAACCAAATGTGGTGGTGCTTTTGGGAACAGCCAATAAAAACTTTAGGAAGGAGTTTTCGATTTTTTGGAGTTGCTCTACATTAGTTGTACCCCAGACTCCTGCTCCAAAAGTGGCTGTGCTGATAGATTTTGCATTGTATATCTTAATCATTTCGTTGGGTGGTCTTTTTCCCAAACAAAGTGAAAATGCTTTTAAAGCGCCGACTGTTCTTATGAGGGCTAACTTTCTGGAGTTAATTGCCTCTCTCCAATTAAACGCCTCATCAATAGTTATACCAAGATAAGGATAGATGTTAGTTCTTTCAAGAGGCAGGTTGTCCACAAAGATTTTTTTCTCTTTGTTCCCTCTGTTGCCGATGTGCATTACATAAGTTTTCCTTATGTTCACTTTTAGATCGAGACTGGTCATAAAGGTACAGTAATTATTTAGGGCCCTCTGAAGCTGGACAGGTGTTCTTGCCAGTATTACCGCGTCGTCGGCGTATAGTAACGCTGGAATCTGTCGACGACCGGCTTCCGGCAGATCTTTAACGCCCTTAAGCAGTGCAGCCTCTAAACCATTCGTATAAAGTGTAAATAGGAAAGGGGCCAGCACGCACCCTTGTCTGACCCCTTTCTGAATTGGAAAGCTGTCTGTCTGTCTATCTATCTATCTATCTATCTATCTGTCTGTCTGTCTGTCTGTCTGTCTATCTATCTATCTATCTATCTATCTATCTATCTATCTATCTATCTATCTATCACTATTTTCCTACATTTATCGAGATTGAGTGGCCCAGTTTTAGCTCCAAGGACAGATATTTCCATGGGCGATAGCCATGTGCAAGTACCAGCTATGTTATCACTGCAAGAGGAGATATTGGGAATTGTACCAGATAAACAACCCAGTGATTAAATACAGTGGTGAAAGCCTTCTTGGCGAGCCAGGCACAGCCCCCAAGGAGAACTGTTGTGGGGCCCTCTGTGCACCGGCCTGGAGACCTTTCCAGACAAACGATGCGCAGGAATCCGGAAAGAACAATGGAGTGCGTCAAGCCAGGCCAGCCTGCCCCTTCCGCCATTGTGCGCCCATTGTCCCGAGGCCGGCCAGGCCCAGGCGCGCTGAAGCGCCCAGTGATGGATGCCGCCCTGACCCAGCTGCAGCCAGGGCTCCGGGCCCTGACCCATGCCGGCCGCAATTAGCTCAAATTAGCCACCTGCGTCCCCCGCTGCAACTTTCTCGCTGCGTGAAGGCAGCAGCCACTTTCTTTGTGCCAGTGGTTGCCCCTCCCGCCCCCTTCAAATAACCCTCGCTTCAGGGTCTCCCTTTGTGAGCTGGAGGACACTTAAGCTGCCCTCTATTAACCCGGATGATCCCCCACTCATTAGCTTCTAAGATGGCTGCCCTGAAATGAAGCTAAGAGCCATACTTCAGGATTTGGCATTTGTTAATAAGGTGCCAGAGCAATTAGCCAACGAGCGGAACAATTAACAGCCTAAAGATCCGATGCCCGGGACGCCGGTCCTCAGCGCTAAGGCGTCAAAGTCCAGAGGTCTGTCCCTGTGAGTGGCCGATCTATTCAAGTGTTCCACTCGAGCAGGTAACTGGCTTACTTTGTCCAATGATGCACTGCGCTGGATAGCCTCCTTAAAGGAGTCACTTTACTATTCACCTAATGGTCTTTTGATACTGACATAATAGTTTTTTTTCACTTCCCAAATGAATGGCACTTATTACATTGTTCAAAGAAAAATGAAAGGCTGAGTCACTCTTTCAAAAGTTCGAACTTCCAGTTTGCAGGATAGAGAAAGCATGTGGCAGTGAACGCTTAAACCAATCAACGATATTTTCAATTTTGTAACCTACATTTATTTGTTTGTGCAAGGGACCTACTTAGTAGAACGAATACATTTTCATTGCCCTCTCCGAGACCGAATCGCCTCTGTTTTAGGGGCGTGAATTAGAGGCGCAACTAGAGACACGTTTATTCATAATTGCCGATTGGGAGTTTGACATCATTTCTTGGGATTTTTTTCGCCCGCATTGAATGTAAGTGTTTCAATTTTGGGGAGGCAATGGTTCCGACAGAAAATGTAAACGGGAACTGCGAGGTGGCGCCCACGATCATGCATTTGTTCTAGTGTCGAAGCTGGGATTTAGATTCAGATTTCATTGTTTCGGACTCGGCAACATGGCAAACATTGCGCATGTGCGGTCGGCCCAACAACTGCTTTATTTAATGTTTGGACGCCTACACCTAAAGAAAGAGGTGGGCTTAAAGACTCGTGCAAATCAGATTGCATTTATGCTCCTAAACACCTTTAATCCTTAGTCCATCTGGTGCCCGGTTAAACCGTTTTATTCATTGTAATGCCGAACGAAAGTAGCCCCCCTCTGTGCAATCATTTATTTTCAAAGCAGAATAATGTAGCCTATTTATTATATGTGATGCGCACTATGCAAACAAACATACAAATGTGCGGTAACCACTGCTAGACTCCCCATCACTTCCTGGTAAGTGCATTGATAAAATACCTAAGTAGCACCAAGAGCACCTGCCCAGGGTGACACGGACTGCACTGCCACCTCCGGGCCTCTTGGGATAAACCTAGGAGGCTGCTCACTCCCCTGTTCCTGATTGCCACACAGACCTACCAATCCTTTGCACTGCTCTTTACAATTCAGCAGGTCAGACCCATTCATTAACTATAGCAGGCGCGCTCCTTTGTTTACTTTGGCAGTGCAGTCCGCTTTAAGTATAGTTGCTGCACTTCTTTATTTATTTAATTTGTCGGCACAGTCCGCTTTAGCTTTAGTAGCCGCACTATGAAAACTTTTTTTTTATTTCCAGTGAAAACGCCCCATACCAGGCTTTCACTTTAATAGTGGCAATGCCCCTATCTTTAGATTCTGCTTGCCGTACTCAGGTTACAGTGAGCCACATCTAATCAAAGGGGCTCTGCTGCCATTAAACTGAAAGTACCGCATGTGGTGTTTTTACCCAAAAAAACATTTGTTTGTGAACTTCACAAACAACTGTTTTTAGGTCTCGCCTACGCAGCGCGCATGCCCTGTCAGGAGGGCCTTTAGCTATTGCTCTGCTCATTTTCAAGCACGCACATGCTTCTGGCGACATCCATCTTGCGGGAGCGAAAAGCGGCGCACCACATGCATGAGTGTGTGCTTGAAAATGAGCAGACTGCGCGAGCACGAACAAACCACTCCCGGGCTCAACTCCTGCTCCCCACCTCTCTTGCACGAGCACCACTTCCGGGCTTGTTTTAACAAGGGTGCTTGTTTTGGCGAGGTTTTATGGACTATTTAGCACTGTAAACCTCTGGCGTGGGCCTCTTTTGTATTCCATCATAGAATTGTCTGGTAGTTTTAAAATATTGCATCTTTAAAATATTTCGCATAACTTTAACTTGAGGAATACTTGGTGATAAAAGGTGATATTGTTTTTCAGTTGCTTTTCATTCATTTGCTTTTTTAATTACACTGTGTCTTCCAAATACCAGAGTGAATGTCACCTCGCATTAAAATCCCTTATCGTTTTAGCCACTTCCATCCAAAAATCACCGGTAAGTGAAAAATTCCACCTTGTGCTGAACGTTTCCTCTCAAGAACGTTTCATTTAGTGGCAGGTGAAGACACACTGTCCCCATGGTCCGTTGTGTATACAAGTGGTTACATTCCAGAAACTGATGCAGACTCTACCTTGGTACACCTGATGTTAACGATGAGGAGGTCATCTGTGACCGCATATGGTTAGTTGTCCAGACAAAGGAGGGTGAAAATAGGCGTACTTCTAGTATGTAAATAGTGAACATACATCAATAGTGATGAGCCTGCATATTCACACATCAATTTTCTGAAAACACCTGTAGTGTTTTGAGCAAAGGAAGCCGTTAGTTGTAAATAAATGGATTTTAAAAAATGGAGCAGAGTCTTTTGAACTCACTATGGGTCTGATTTAGGTTTGCTTGAGTTGTGAAGCATTACAGTGGTTTACAGATTAGCTTTGTTGCTCACCAGGCACACTCTTAACCAGTATGTCCTAGTGAACTTGTAATTGAATTGTCGTTGTGTAACCATGGCAGAATTTTACACAGTGGGGAATATCAGTCTTTTTCTATATATATTTGTTTACTTGTAATTTGTTTCTGAAACTACGTTATTATGCCTCGGACAGCAAAGCACTGTATTATGTGCTTATGTAATGGAGTAGTTTAGTTGTTCCTACAAGTGACACTGTTAATCAAAATAATGACAGGGTATGAGTGTCTACACTTTACGAGTCATTTTGCAACTCAAAACTGTTGTAAAAGTACTCCTAAATGCCATTGCAAACTCCACATACAAATAGAAATTTGAAAATGTGATACATGGCTGTGGTACACACGTGCAGTATGTCATAAAGGTACAATATGTGTAGGGATTCTCGTACTTTCATAAAACTTAAGTAGGTTTAAAAATTGCACCACAGTGTGAAATTGTCTTTTTGTACGAGTATTTATTGTCAAATAGATTACAAACAAACCCCAAGAGACACCCTACCCTCTATGTGGCTGCTTAGTGATCTGGTGACTTTTTTTCAGAGTTTTGGGAAAGACGTACTCGGTTGATGTTAACATGTAATCCAGTTTATTATCTTAATTTAACAACTGCTGGGGTCTATAAACAAGCACTGAAAATGCGATAGGTCTCTCCTTTGATTAAATTAAAGCCATTTGCTTTGCTAATGGTATAGTATAGCAAAGCAAATGGTTTTAACTTAATGAAAGGCGAGACCTATTGCATTCTTAATGCTTGTTTTTTTTGTAAAAGCACTGCAGTAGTGACAGTGCCACCTGACCCGCACTATACTTTGTAATACACGAACGCACCCGGAGGGCGGGCTCACCCGAAGGCTTAAATAAATGAGCACAAGACCGCTCGAGGTCTTTGGATCACACAACACGTCTTGACTCTGTGTGTGTGTTTACAGTTGGCTGCATACTATGTCAGAGGCCTAGCCTCAGCACTGTGAGTGACCAGCCAGGCCTGGTCACCACACTGGTGAAGAGGCGGGGCCCACCAGTGCCTCTGCCGCACCTCACCTGCTCTGGCTGGGTTTCCCTGCTGTCGAGGGTGGGTGCGCGGCCTCCGGCGTCAGCGAGTCACTCTGCCACCCGCGTGAAGAGGAAGCACGGGCATGTGCTGTCTGGCGGGTGCCCACCCCGCTCTGTTGCATGGCCGCGAGAAGCGTGCTGCCCTGCGGGAGCCCACCCCGCTCTGAAGATCTGCACCACAGCGTCAGAGCTGCGTGCCGCCCAGCGGGTACCCACCCCACACTGTGAGGCCGGCACCAGGCGTCTCCGCTATTGAGGCCCTGCGGTGAACGGCTGCAGCCTGGAGGGACTGCCGGCGCCGGGGCATGAAGTAGGTGAGATCGAGCCTGCATTGCACACGCGCGCACATCCCGTCCATGAGCCTGCTCCCACCACCGCATGGTTGAGCTTGCTGCCCTAACGATAGGGCCCAGGCACGCCCCGCACTCCAATCGTGAGTGAGAGTTCATGGGCGGTGGGGATGCCCTTAATGAGGAAGATTGGCCAAAGACCAAAGCTCTAGCATGTGCAACAGCATATCGGCCAGCGCCCCAGAACGTGGCTGCACACCCCTCACCACCAGCAATGAACACTGGCAAGGCAGCAGACATACAGCCCACAGACTGCCCTGTCTTACCATCATCTGCAAGCAGGTCCCCGATGCAGACAACCAAGGCAGTGAAGGGGGATAGCAACGCAAACATCTCACCAGGAGGACAGCACACCAGGCAGCTACGCTGCACCCGCACTTATGGACAGGCATGAGTTTGCCCAATGCAGACGGGGCTGGTACCCCTGCAACACAGCCGCAGGCCCCTCAGCAAGCGCACCCACCCGCGCTGCCACACCTAAGTCACGCCAAAGCAGTCCCATTGCCCCTGTTCAGTGAGCTCTCAGATGCAGCGACAGCCGAGGCGCAATGGAAATCCTGGATTGGCGCCTGGACCACTACTTCGTGGGCATGAGGGAGATCGATGGAAGGGTGAAAAGGTCACTCCTCATGTGCTATGGAGGGTGTGAATTGTTTGACTTGTTCAAAACGCTGCCAAACACAGGACCGGATGACGACTACAACGTCACAGTTGCAGCCTTGAACAGGCACTTCGACCTACAGATAAACCCTGATTTCGAACGTTTCTATTTCTAGCTCCGCCAAGCAAGACAATGGGAGGCCGAGACCATAGATGTATCCTCGCCCGTCTAAGTAAATTGGCGAGCTCATGCACGCTGCCAGACCAGAGGGAGGAGATCAGGGCGCAAGTTATACAAGTGTGCAGCTCAGTGACGCTGCACTGCCTAATACTCCGGCAACCAGGCCTTTCCCTCGATGAGATTCTTGTGATCGCCAGGTAGCACGAGCTATCCAACGCTCTTGCAGACAAGATGGAGGCAGCTTTCAATCGGCCCACAGTGCAACATACGGCTCCCCGACCCACAGTGATGAAAGAGGAAAGAGTGGACGCAGTTCAGAGATGACCGGCGCATCCAAGAGGGTCCGGGAGACTGCCACAGAAGAACGCATGCGGCAACTGCAGGTTGGACCACCCACTGGCAAGGAAATGTTACGCAAGGGGAAATACCTGTTCCCAATGTGGAAAGCTTAACCACTCTGCCAAGGTTTGCCGGGGAGGCAGAGCAAGGGCAAACACCACAGGCCAGCGCAGACCATCAACGGCAGTGAGACAGCTGACGCTAGAAGACCAGCTGGATCAAGAGGTGTAGCGGGGTAGGACACCACTCTGCCAGGTTTTAGTTTAGGCACGGAGGACGGGGATGAATTCGTAGTATTATTCGTCAGTTAAGAAGGCCCGAAGCATCCGCCTTCGCCCATGTGCACCATTACGGTGGCATGATCATCAGTTAGAGCCCTCATTGATACTGGGGCGTTAGTGAATGTGATGGACTGCGACCAGTATGAACAGTTGTCGCCACAACCCCGCTCATGCCTTCTAAAGCTCGAATATACACCAAGGACAGGACAGAGCCACTTCCCCTATGAGGAGTCATGGAGGTTGAAGTTACCAGCGAAGGGTGAAGCTTGCGCACGCGGTTCCAAGTCACGGAAGGGAAACGTGGGACGCTCCTCAGTTGCCACACTGCGGAGGACCTGGAGTTGGTCTTTTTTGCTAACCAGGTGCATGATCTGCATGCCTTGGAGATTCTCAGAGACTTTCCCATGTTATGCGAAGGCTTGGGGTGCCTCAAGGGAACGGTGTTCAAACTACACATCGATCCGACAGTCAAACCAACAGCACTGAGGGACAGGAGGGTGCTTTCCACCTGTGCCCACAGGTAAAAGAGGAGCTGAGGAAGCTGGAGCAGCTGGGCTTGATCGAGAAAGTGTCAAGCCCCACTCCGTGGGTGTCACCTTTGGTCGTTGTCCCCAAACTGAAGCAGCCAGGAGCCATTCGACTGTGTGTCGACATGTGCCTTCCGAACAAAACTGTGAAGGGGAAACAACATCTCATGCCCACCATGAATGACATCGTGGCCAACCTCAATGGGGCAAAGTGGTTTACAAAACTTGACCTCAATGCTGGTTCCCACCAGCTGGTACTCCATCCCGACAGCAGGAACATCCCCACCTTCTCCACTCACGTAGGATTACGTCGGTACAAGAGACTGAGCTTCGGATGTCCTCTGCAGCGGAGGTGCTTCAGAACGCTATAAGGGAGACACTCACAGGTTTGCAAGGCGTCATCAACTTGAGTGATGACATCCTTGTGTTCTCGACGATGCTTGAGGAACACCATGTACACCTCAGAGACACCCTTCGACGGCTGGCAAAAAGTGGACTTACCCTGCACCAAGCTAAGAACTCTTTCTACCAGGAGTCAGTGGACTTCTTTGGGTACATCTTTTACAGGGATGGCCTGCGCGTCGATCCGAAGAAAGCAGCTGTGATACGCGCTGCTCCGAGACCCATGTCGCCAACGGAGGTATGCAGTTTCCTCGACATGGCCACATATTGTGGCCAGTTCATTCCCAATCTGGTGTCACTCTCCGAACCTCTTCACAATCACATAAAGTCTGGCCGGCCATGGGCCTGGACTGCGAAGGAAGACTTAGCGTTCCATGCTGTGAAGGAAGCCCTCATCGACGACAAGGTGATTGCGTATTTTCGTCCCAATCGACGCACGTAAATGGTGGTGGATGGCAGCCCCGTGGGGCTAGGTGCGGTCCTCATGCTAGAGATGGAGGTGAAGGAGTGGGTCCCAACTACGTATGACAGCACTATGAAGGCATTGACCGGAAAGGAGATGTGGTATGCGCAGATCAAGCACGAAGCCCTGGCCATCAAATGGGCATGCCAGATCTTTCATCTCTACTTGTAGGAACAGGAATTTCGAATGGTCACCGATCACAAGCCCCTCGTTCCCCGCTTCCCGGCACCTTCATGTTGGCAACCCTAAGGATCGAGAGGTGGGCGGTTCAATTACAGGCATACCTATTCAATGTGATCTTTCGGCCTGGGGTTAACAATCTGGCAGACTTCCTGTCATGCCACCCTGGCACGCCTGCTCCATATGGACACCTGTCAGATGAGGACAACACCAAAGAATTTGTTCGAATGGTCTCTCAAGAGGCTTGCCCTCATGCTCTCATGCTTGTAGACATTGGGAGAGCCACTGAGTCCGACGACTGCCTGGCCAAAGTCAAAGCGACGTTGATGAATCGGAACTGGCGTCACTTCCTCGACTGGGTCGGTGCGCTATCGGAGGAGGAGAGACTATGCCGCCAACAGATGTGGAGAGCCCAAAGCGAGCTCAGCGAAGGTCTTCATGGAGTTGTTCTGTGTGGCATAACCTTAGTGATCCCCAGGAGCCTTCAAGAGAGAGTGGTTCATCTGGTGCATCAAGGGCACCAAGGTGTAGCTAAAACCAAAGCTCGGCTAAGAAGCAAAGTCTGGTTCCCAGGTAGGGACACGATGGTCGAGGACATCATTTGCGCATGCCATTCCTGAAACATCACAGGAAGTGACCCGGCACCGCATCCGGTGATCACTGAAGCACCATGTCATGAGCCCTGGACCCGAGTGATTATCGACTTTGGGTCATTCCCTGACGGACGGAGCACCCTGGTCCTCATTGACTCCCACTCCAAATTCCCTGTGGTGGAATTGGTGCCATCAGCGACTTTTCCCTATGTCCGGACCGCGCTTGATCGCGTCTTAGTGATGCTGGGGTTTCCGGAGGAAATCAAGTCTGATAACGGTCCACCCTGGCATGGGAGAGAGTTCCAGGAAAATATCTGTCATCTCATGCCATTCGACATCAGAAAATCACACCAGAGTGGCCGCAGTCAAAGGGAGAAGTTTAATGTTTCATGTGGACTCTGAGCAGGGCGCTCAGGATTGGCGTTGAACAAGAAAATGATGTCGAACAATGCCTTTAACAGTTTCTGAGTGCATACCGTATAATGCCGCTCTGCACAACTCAATGTGCCCCGGCGCACTTGCTGTTCAGAAAAGTTCCTCGGGATAGCATCCCTGCTGACCCGTCCTGGAATCCACCCGAGTTAGATCAGGATGCTGCACAGGAAATAAGGAAAGGTACCAATGACAAGGCAAGCCAAGTGTGCACAACCAATGGACGTTCAAGTAGGAAACCGAGTCATCGTGAAGGACTGATACCCAGGATGGAAGTATCGCACTCCATACGAACCGCAGGTGTGGGAAGTCGTCAACGTGCAGGGTACCATGGTGTCTGTCATGCACCAGTCTCGGGTGGTCACCCGAAATGTGTCCTGGTTTAAGAAGGTGGGGGTCAGCCTAACACCAACGGGGGAGAGATTGGGAATGGAGAAGGGGGGAAGAAGTGATACCTCTGAGCGCCCCACGGAGCAGCCAGACAACAACGCCACTAAGTCCGAGCACCCCACGAAGCAGCCAGACAACTGCACCACCAAGTCCGGAAGGACGGTCACCGGCCGGTGACAAACAGACAAACCCAAATGCAAACCTCCCCTCATCTGCAGGGGCGCTGGGGATACAGGTGCAGAGAACATCTTCTGAAGCCAGAGGAATGGTCTTCGGCCGAATCCTGCCCCCAGTAATAGCTTAAACTCTCGCAAATGCAAGACCTGTTGCATTGCAAATGCTGTTTTCTGTAGCCACCGTTTTCCAATTGCTTTTTCAGCGCTCACTTCTCAGTGTTGCCGCGCAGCATCACAACTGATTTTAAACATGGTGTCCCTCTTTTAAGAGTAAAACAATAATTGAATTTTTAGAATTTCATTCCATGAAAGCCACCATGTTTATATTCAGTTGGCGAGTGGAAGAGCAGAACTTTGGACGAGGGCTAACAGAAGCATATGAAAATTAGATGCTCCAAGAAAACGTAACCTTTTTATTTTTTTGTAGCCTCCATGTTTCTGTTGCTTACATCTGCTCTCACTCCCCGGTGCCACCTGGCCAATCACAAACGTAAAATAGATCGCATTTCACTTGTGGTTGAAGGACATACACAAACAGCCAATGGAAAAATAGTGACACTAAAATATTCCTTGTGGGCTGACCGAAATGTGTAGTGAATGCAATTTCAATTATCAAATGCACCTTATCAAAAATAATATTTGGTTTCAGGAAGTACATTTTCAAAGTGCTTAAGCTGAACTAATCAATTAATTACAAAAACATACAATGGAAGAATATGGGACTATAACAAGCATAACCACTCCATCAGCATGAGGAAGCTGCAATAGTTGCTGTCCTGTAGTAACCAAAGTGCTTGTGCAGCATTAGTCAAGTAATTTCAGGAAGAACAACACGTGTATAGAGAAATTGTTGCACTAAAAGAATGCTCAAGTAAACCAACTCTTCCATAGGAGTAGGGAAAATTCCAAGACTTCTATCTTTAAACAACCAAGTGTATGTGCATAAAAGATGAAGTCCAATTTGACTGACTGGACAACCTCTACAACTTTCGTTGGTAATTGCCCAAGGCGCATATACATACAATTATCCAGATTTCATTTTACATACTAACAAAGATGGACATAAAAAGGGAGCATACATATAGGTAAATTTATGAGTATGAGTAAAAACAATACTATTTGGCCCATTAGAGCCAAGGTTCCCAGGGTACAAATGCACAAGTTAACCAAATTTCATCACACATATTAAAAATAAGTCAGTAAAAATGGGAGCATACATACAGGCAAATTTATATCATCATCATCATCATCATTAATCTTTATTCGGATATGCATTATCCATAAAAGTACAAACATACTCGTAATAGTCCATCATCATTAAAATATAAAAATAAAACTTGTCAATAAAACTAGTCAATTAAAATATTACAAAATTATCCATATCTTCGATATCATCTTCGATGTTAAAGTGACAATGTGCAAAGTGCAATTTCACAGCTAAGAATGGGCAAGTCATTAAATCTCAAAAAGGTTACAAATAGCAGCATTGAATAAGAGTGCAAGTGTGTATAGTGCAAAATATAGATGAAAACAATACAAAGTCCAAAAGTACATATGGTGCAACCTAATCCAGCAATCATCAAATTCATAGAGGAACGTGAGCGGATGGCCATTTTCAAGAAAGTGTACACTCAATATGTTATGTCATCGTCTTTAAGCTGGAGAATAATTCCGTATGCAACCTTAAAATCCGTTATTCCCTTTGCCCTGAAAAACAGTATCAATAACTGCATACTATAATTTTGATAAAAAGAGCAATAGAACAAAAAATGTAGCATAGACTGTTTCCCTATGTTGTCACATGGGCAAACCAGATTCTCGATATTAGGTTGATAACCTATGGGGAAGCACAATAGATACTTTATTGAGCCCGATCTAAGACGAAAAATAAGACTTCGCTCCCAGCGAGTAATGTCTCTTAAGAGAGAACTAATGGGAGAGCATAAAGGGGGATTCTCCCTCGCCTGTCATTAAAATATATTGTTTCACAGATGCTTTGACGGATTCCTGAGCATATCTCGCGTCCCCGTAATATTTATATAAAACTTTACGGATAGTCTTTCCATCAATTCTATCTAGTTGCTCAGGATTATTAAAAATATGGCCAAGATTGACGGCAGTCAGATTTGCCCGTACTTGGGCCAGCCAAGGGATATCACCGCCCTTATCACATCTTAGGCAATCAGCCAGAATCTCCATTGTTAATGCGGCTGCTGGATTTTTCCAAACCTTTAGCCAAAACAAGACAGGGCGGGACCTAATGTAATTCTCCAGATATGGCATTCTTAACTCATTATGGCAAACAAAGGTGGACGATGAAATTGGTAGGCCCAAAAGTCTCCTACAAAATCTATTTTCTTCGGTCTGGACACTTTTCAAATTTATATGGCCCCAAATTTCAGACCCATAGGTCATGACTGGTACACATTGTGTCCTATAGATTTTAAGTAGAGACAGTACCACCTCAATTCTTTTCAGTTGGGGGAGATTTATTACTGAATGTATGGCTCTTAATAATGTAGTCCGTCCATAGCCAAATGCAGTGTCCAGGACCCATTATCAGAGAATTATAAACCCAAATAAGGGAAAGTGTGAGTGCATATCAAAAAATCAGGGCCCAAGGTAATAGTATTAATAGAACGTTTCTTAGGGCCACAACACATTAAAAAAGATTTCTTAAAATTTGTGCAAACGTTCAAATTATTCATAAAAACTACAAATCCCCTGACTAAAATTCTCAAGGCATTAGGTGTACGACACATTAAAACAGCATCATCTGCATATAGTAAGGCGGGCAGTTTGTTACCATTAATTATGGGGACATCAGTGGTTCGGTTAGACAGGACATTATGAAGTTCATTAATATATAAAATAAATATTAGTGGGGCGAGAACGCACCCTTGTCTAACGCCGTTCCCAACCACTATGTCTCCTGACACTGCCCCATCCATACTTATCCTTACCTGGGCCCCTAGGTCCCTATGCAGAAATGCTAAAAAAGACACCAAATTTTTATCTAACCCATAATCTAAAAGGCATTGCCAAAGCCTGGATCTATTAACAAAATCAAAAGCGGACGAAAGGTCCATAAATGCCAGGTAAAGAGGACTGTGTATTTCCCTATGATTAAATTGAGATTCAAACACTGTTCCACAGTACCTAGGTGGCTACAAAAAACCAGCTGGCATTTATTTATTATATTTTCATCCTCTGCCCAAGTTCTGATCTTGTTAAATAGAACTCTCCCCAATATTTTAAGGGTGTTATCGATTAGCGAAATGGGTCTATAACAACTTTTTTTTTAATGGGGTTAATTACAGATGTGGACCATGTATTTGGGATTTTTGTTGTGATTAAGTTATTAAAAACGTTAAGTAGCAAAGGAACCCAGAACTCTGGCCTGGATTTTATACGGTCAATGGGCAGCCCGTCCTGGCCTGGGGCTTTCTTTCCCGCACTCTGGAATATTGCCTCCTCGACCTCAGTCAAAGACATTTGAATTTGAGTAGGCATAAAATTTTCCAAAGTGTCTTCACATTGGAACGAGGAAGCATATATTTTCGAGAAATGTGCGACCCACACTTTACTAGTTATATTGCAGCTTAGGGGGGTAGATGTACTCCCAAAGGCTCTCAAGGACTTAGTGGCTGACCAGAAGTTGTTTGTATTGTTAAATTTAGCAGCACAGGCCAGGTTATTCCAATACTCTTTTAAGACCACGTCTCGCCTTAATTTTAATACACTTTTATAATTGTGCCTTAAGGTTCAGACGAGAGTAGGATCTCTAGGGGAAACTGATAAAGCTGCTCTGAGATCCCTAGTAGCCCTACAGTAGATGTTGTCAAACCACCTGGGGTCCGATGTGGGTAGGGCTGCAGGTCTGGAGATCAGTTCTTTAATCCTGCACATAATAGAGTAAAAGCAGAAACTGCCTTTGGGTTGGGGCAGCCAAAGTGATGGAGGGATATGTTTTTACCATCTTCTGGAAGACCTTCCTGCAATCCATACCCTTCCATTTAACTCTTAAACTATCAGTTGAGAGTTCTATGTTTCCCGCTCCCAATTCCCTTCTAGTGTTGGGTCGCGGGGCTACCCTTAACAAGACTAAAATGGGATTATGGTCTCCAAAAGTGGATACCCTGACCTCTGCCTCAACTAAGTAGTCTTCTAATGATGGAGATATGAAGACATAATCTATAGTTGAGGCTCGTCCTAAACCTCTATAGGTGGGTGGTGGATTGTCATTAGTATTTACGGCTGCAATATCCATCACGTTTAAAAGACTGCTACTTGATAGGTGGTCTATTAGCTCATATCCTCTCTTGCATGGGTTGGATGAAATAAGCTGGGAAGAACTCCAAAAAATTCCTTCTCCTAGCTTAGCATTAAAATCACCCCGAGACATATCCCTGCCAGTTTGTACTTTCCCAGTGAGTTATTCAAGTCCTGAATAAAGTTAAAAAGGTGAGCAAAATTAACGTTTGGTGTAGTTGTGAAATCATTATTATAAAAATTAATGAAGCAAATAGAGGCCCCCCGTGTATAGATCAGAACTTGAAAGTTAACATTCTCGGTGGGAATTAATTTTACTCTGCCACCTGAAGCAATGCTGACCCATATTGATAAACCACCTGAAGGTCTTTCATGTTTAGGATTAGAGGGTATAATATTAAAACACTCATACCCTTCAAAATATAGCTCTTTAGTTGCCCAGGTTTCTTGAAACATAAGGATGTCAAATTTATTTATCATATTTGCCCATTCTTCTATGTTTAATTTTGAGGCCAGACCTGCCACATTCCAGCTCAGCACCCTTAATATTGAGCCAGAATAATCAATTAATGGGTTCGTTTCCACCCGGGGCTGGTATTAGAAGTCTCCATGGTTACCCTGTAGGCCAATCCAGTAGATTGAGTTTTGGGTAAAGGTCAATCGAGGGTGTCTAAGTCAGAAATAGCTGAAAATCTATTTGCCGACTGATAAAGAGGGCTGAGGAGTGGACTCTGTATAGGTGGTGGTTTATAGAAGAAACCAAGGGGTAATGCACAGATGTTTGTAGAGAAAAGGTAGTCGGTCTCTTTAACTGCTAATATGGATCCAACGGTCCTAGGCTGGGAAAAATTAATAACAATGCAGTCACCCCTAATGGTTTTCGCTGCAGGTCCCACCCAGCCTACCCTTCGTACCATTAAGATTTCATGTATATCAGACCTCCTGTACCCTTTGTGTTTAGCCATCCAATCCACACATTTATTCCGCAATTGTTCCGAGGACTCTGATTTATTTTTCTCTAGTGGGGGTACCCCTGCAAGAGTTAGCACATATGGGCAAGATGCTGGGGGTAAATTTAAAACATCCTTGTTTGGTTCTGCATGCCCCCTGGTACCAGTATCAGCAGTACTCGTTCTAACTGTCGAACTAACTTGTACATCGTCAGGGTTTATATTTTGGATGTTGACAGATCGAGTATATAACTTAGGGGCTAGGGGGTTTCTCGTTTTACTATTAGGATCGAGGTGGACAAGCAACAACTTTACAGTTTGGGGCACTTGTCATACCAGTTGCACATTCTGAGGTGGATTTTCCTGGATGCTAACCTGTCGAGGTGGCTGATTGTGTTCCCTACAAGGAGGTGTTACCTTAATGGTTAGGGATTCCAGGCGGTCTAATCGCTTCCATAACTTATCACAACTTTTATCCACAAGCCCTTTAACACGTTCATACAATGTGTCAACAATAATATCTATAGCAGTATCCCCAAGTGTGAAGTTAGAAAAAGCAGTCTGCGTGGACTCCGTCTGAGTGGAATTACTTTGGGTTTCCACAGCAACTAAGTCAATTAAGTCACTACTGGGGATTGGGTCTACGGAAACCTTAGGACCCTTAATCCACGTGTTTAACGTTGTACGTTGTGAATTCAAGCGTGGTGGCTGTTTCCGTTTAGGGCAAGCTGATTTCATCACCTTCCTCTTCTTTCTCGCTCCATTTACTTCTGAATTGGGAGTTATGTCCAGGTTGGCTATAATTAAAGGATCAGGTGGACTACACCCAAATTCGAAGTCTACAGTTGTTCCTATAGAGCCAAGTCCTTCCATGCCCAACGTATTGTCTCCAATGCAAGTTTGTGGAGAATGTTCAGTGTCTCTATGTGTCAATGCCTGTGGATCGCTTATATCAATATATCAGTTTGTGCTACACATTGGGATTTTGTGGGGCCCAAGGACAATCTTCTCTCAGTCAGCTCGATCTCAGTGCTGCCCAAGTTCATCGCCCGCTCCAACATAGTATCTATGGATGTAGTTTTGCGTGCTGGGGTGGTAGGGTTACGTTTACCCATAATAACACAACCCCCCAGACATCCAAGAAGTGCCAGAAGAAAAATGCACCACTCACCACTACAGGATACAGTTGTAGTTTTAGCTCTGGTTGTTAAGGGAGTGGCCCAGCCCAGCCTCAAACGGTCCCGGACGGGCACAGACGGGCCTGCCCTTGGCCCGGGCTTAGCCCGGCGCGTGCCCGCGAGCGTCCCATGGGGCGGGAACTGATGCTCGTTGAAATACTTCCGGTTGCAGGTAGGAGGGGCGGATGATCGGCGGCTGGCCCCACGGCTTCCTGGGGCTTGTGGTCCCTTCCGTGAGCCCCAACAGTGCACAGAGTCACCAAATGCGCAGCGTCTCCCACGAAGCGGGAGAGCAAGAGGTATTTAAAAATATATAAATAGATGCCCTATCTATTTGACACATTAGAGCTAAAAGCTATAAGTTGCAGATTGGCCCCTAGAAAGTTTATGTTACATTATAGTCGAGATAACTGTATAAATGAAGGGACTTAAATGCACAATTAGCTGCTTTCTAATAGTTTTTTGCGCTTTTCAATTATTATGAAAAAAAATTATGAACTGAAATGTTAGTTAAATATTTGCCCATTTTATACATTTGATCAGTATCTAACTGCGAATACGAATATGGAGGGAGTTAAATAATTTTTTTATTAGAAAAATGCTCTCCTCTTTAAATTCTGGACACGTACAAAAGATATGCTCTACAGATTCATGCTGATAAGTACAGAAAAGGCATGACTTTGTCGTAAGAGAACATTCCCATTGAGGTACACAGTCTTTGGAGGGCAAGCAGCCGGATCTGTAGAGCAAAAGCCTCTTTTTTTAAATCAATGGAAATACTTGGCAGAGGTATTGCTGAGGATGTAATACTTTGTAGGAGTTTATTACAAATCAAGAATGTGACCATGAACTGAAGATATTTTGTGTCCTCAAGATATGATGCTTTCTTTGCCAAAGAGTTGGCAACTTTTTGAAACGGATTGCGAGACATCCGGGCTTGCCAAGGACCCTGGAGCTCAAACTGAGTTATTGAATCCTGTACTGCAACCATAGATTAGCCTTTGCCTGGTAGCAGGTTGAAATTTCCTTCAAAAAATAGATGCTAAGTGCATATTGATGTGATGATTTTATTTTGTGCGTTAACTGTAACTAAATTACAAAGGCCAAATTCTAGCCTGGATTTGAAAGTGTGCCGAGTGTGACTGAAGGGAAAATTATCCTGCAAACATTTGCTATCAATGTATTCAAACAAACTGCTAGACCAGTGTTTCCCAAACTAGGGTCCGTGGACCCCCAGGGGTCTGTGACACATGCCCAGGGGGTCCTCAGACAGCAGTTTTAAAAGCACTGCAAAGTTCCTTGTAGAATTAGCAGTTTTTGAGCAACAATAAAAGTGTCAAGATAACACCAGTGATTAATGTACCTGCTGGATAGAGATGAGAGTTTTGTTCAGTGGGAGGTTTGACTTATCTAATGTAGCACAGAGGGTTGATATGCCTGCTGCAAAGAATGCGTAACATGCATTTTAATAAACAGTATTTTATGTGCATAGTTCCACGGGTTACTGCTTTTGTCACAGATATTCTTATGTTACTCTGCAGCTCATAAGAGACAATCATAATCTAGCACAGTGTTCTATAAACTGGCTCAAAAGAGCTGCTTACACACTGCATGTAACGTATGTTTTTTCCCAGTCTTTCGTTATCCCGATGCTGAAGGAGTTTAATTGGATGGAAATAGATTTTTATTGTTAAAGTCAATGCTAACCAATGTGTTATGTTCTGAATCCTGAGTTTGTGCTTTTCCAGACCAAGCACTCTTTAAAAAGCCTAGCAGTATAAATGACATGCACACCCTACACCTTGTAGTCCCCTTTGCTTTAGGTAACATTTTCTGTACACTGATTTGTATGTATGATTCATTGCCTCTATATGTGTGTGATGTAAAGTGCTGACATCCTACAATGGTATGAGAGATGCTATTAAACAAATGAAATACATGTGACAGATGTGCTATGGAGAAATGAGAGTCACTGGTGAAGGGTGATAATAAGGGAATCATTGAAGAACCCCAACAAAGATTGTTGTATCATGGTGCATAGTAAGGTCATCATTTACTATTCGTTAAACAGCTAATACAATTCAATACATAATGATAAATGTGTTGTAGAATGCACCATTGTATCCTAAATTTTCTTGAGGGGAGAGCCTCCCAAAGCCCCCTTTGTAGTGGTCAAGCTCACTCACTGCACTTGGTGTGCACTGTATGGGGACTGGTCTGAAAACATTTCCCAGGTCTGCTTTGGGTTTCCACTCTGGCCTTGGCAGGAGCAGGAGCCTTGCACTGCGAAATAAAACTAACCATTTAAAAGTTAATCACAGAGATGCAGCACCAACCTTCCCATCAAATGTTTCTGGTTTTTGCAAACTCTTTCAATATAAAATGCTAAAATCCTTAGTAATTTGAGTGTTTGTTTTGTGTACAAGTGTGTTTATTTTTTTTTAATTACTCTTTTAATGTTTGAAATTTAAATCATAAAAATTTCTGGGGGTCCCCGACTTCCAGTGGTGAGTCAATGGGGGTCCTCAGGAGTCAAAAGTTTGGGAACCCCTGTGCTAGACCATTTAGAAGTAAACCAGGTCCATACGTTAGGACAGGCTCCCATCTGCTTTGGATGATTCTCAACAAAGGCTCTAATGAAGGAGCCTGCAGATTGGCATATGATTTTTTAAAGACAAAGGTGAAGGCATTCGCTTTTGATTCTAAGGTGGCTTTATGATTATTAAATGAACTCTAACTATCAAAAAGGATTCCCGGATACTTATTATAAGAGTGGACAAGATCAACTTTCGGTGAGTTTAGAAACCAACCACTTTCCTTGATCTTTTTAAGCCCAGTATCATTACTTTTGTCGTGTCCTGGTTGATTTCCAACTCATTAGATTTGCAATAAGACCCTAAATGATCCAAAAGATGTTGCGGGCCCTTAGGGGTCTTGCTCATTAGCATTGTATCATCAGCCTATTGCATTTTAGGCAGATGTAGTTGTCCTATTCTGGGGGCATTTATAAATGTTGGGTCAAAAACTTTTGCCAGGTTTGCCATAAACCTTATTTATTCCCTTTAAATGTTGGAATTTCTTTTGATATTACATTCCGATTCCTAATCTTGATGCTGACTTGTGTATTGGAGTATAAAAGCTAGATGCCTTTTAAAATGTGCAATGGAATTTCAAATTTAGTGAGTTTTGCCCATAATTGGGGGCTTGAACTTTATCGAAGTCTGACAAAGTTGATAAAATGTATGTAATGCTGCGACTTTGTATTATTTGCTGTGGACATCACAATCATCAGAACCAGTAAATTTTGTTCTGTACCCGTTCAATGTAAAAATGCAGTTTCAAACTTGGGAATTAAATTTAAACTGGAACTCCATTCCTCCAGCTTTTGTAAAACTGTCTTTGCAAAATATATAGCCCCAGTGTTAATTAAGGCTATTAGCCTTTAATTTGCAGGATCAGATGGGTCACCTTTATTGATGATCGGTTGTACAATTGATCATCTCGATGATTTAGGAACAGGCTGAAAATAGGTGTATTCGTTAAACAACACATTAAAACACCTTGTCCAAAAAGGCATTTGAGATTTGAACAAGAGAGCAGGCAGCCCGTTAGGCCACAGAGAGCCCCAAGATCATTCTTTAGAGATTATCAAACTCATCAGGTTTTCTTTTATCCACATTGACAAGGATTGCTGAGTTGGCATGGACTTAAAGCAGTAATAACCAGTTTGGAGGACTGGGATAGGACATAATCAGAATTTGAATTGCAGAGAGATTGTATACACTGGACCAATTTAATTTCGGAAATGTTTTGAATCTCCACCCCTCTGATAATCTTCCTGGAATGGTTGATCAGAGACCAGAATCATTTGCTATTCCCCAATCTGATGGTATGAAGAAGGAACCGCCATTTCTCAATGATTCTGTGATTGTGAGGGGTTTGATACAAATAAAAATGTCCTTAGTAGAGCATTAGTTGTGGCACAGACATTCAGCATCTTGAGGAACCTGGCTTTCTCTGAACAGTTATATAGATAGTGAACACCGTGTGTAATGTGGGTTTCCCATATATTTATCTTTGATTGTGAATGTGAACTAGGCTTTCTCTGAAGATTATGGTATAGGGTCAATGTTGCACATAACACGTTTGCTACACCTACGGGAGTTGTATCTGTGATGGCATTAGTGATGCTTCATATTATTCTGAGCTATTTTGCACTTACTTTCAGTCCTCCAATGCCATACACGTTTATAGAGTAATGAGTAAAAAAGGAACTTGGGTGATCTTATCAGTGATTTCCTCAGTGATGTCATCAATTATTACATTTGAGAGATCATCAGTGATTTCATAGAACATGTCATGAGTGATGTAATATATGAGGTCATACTTAAGCAGTGCATGGTGGGCGCAATCTATAGTTAGCTATGCTAACTTAAACTTGTGAATTCTTGTGGGTTTTAGAGTTCAAAATGTTAATGTCACAGACATTTTCACCTAACTATATCGTTACTTTAAACTTTTGTTTTTTTCAGTAAATCTGAATGTAAAAAAAAAAGATCTTTTTTTCATCACAGCAAACTATAGCGTTACTTTAAACTTTGGGGTTTTCAGTGAATTTCTAGTGTTTTGTGTACGTAAAGTAATATTTAATTACCATAGGTAAAGTCAACCACTGACCGGCTGTGTGCAGCGGGGGTTGTCTGCAAGGCCTGTCGCCAGGCCCTGGGGCAAACCCCTCCCCCTAGTCAGCCAACCCCACACAGCAGAGGGTTGGTAATATGGCCTGCAGCCATGCCCTGCATCCAACTCCCTGAAGGTAGTCACCCGGAGGCAGCCAACCACATGCCATGCACGGCCTTTGGTCGTGTGTGGTTAGTTGCAGGGCATGTGTTACAGCCAGGCCCTGCTTCCAACTTCCTGCAGGCAGCCAACCACACATTGCACACACCCTTTGAGCATGTGCTGCTGGGACTGGTCATAGGGCTTTGCATGTCATCAGGCCCTGTAGTCAAACCCCCAGCAGGCTGCCACCAACACGACATTTAGTTTTTGGCATGAGCAGTTAGGGGTTGCCTTCAGAGCCCAGGTACCTCCTCCCCCTGACCAAAATATATATATTAAGGAGAGGGCGGGCATGCAGGCCCCTTATAGACCTTTTAATTGGCCCTGGGACCCCATCCCCTGGGGCCAATCCCATTTAAACAGGGTAGGAGGGTGTGCAGAGCCTTACTAGGCGCTCAGGGATCCCTTTCCCTGGGGCCAAACCAATAAAAAAGGGGCAGAGGACCATGTGGCCCCCTCTACGAACCTTCATAGGCCCTGTAAAACCATTCCCCTAGGCCATTTTTTGTTTAAAGGGTGAGAGGGCTACACGGCTTCCTGAGCCTCATTAGGCCCTGGGGCCCCCATCCCCCAGGGACATATATATATATATAAAGAAGAGGGGGGCGAAGCGACCCCCCGAGCCTCTTTGGGCCCTGGGGACCCCAGGGCCTTACATACATATTTAAAGGTTAGGTCCCCCGTCCCGTCTCCGAGCTTCGTCAGGCCCTGGGGACCACATCTGCTAGGGATATATATATATATATGTATATATCTCCAACGCTATGCCTTTTCAGTTGTAAACAAAAGGACTGTCCGGGCCACCAAGTTCGCTCCACTCGACGCGTTTCGAAGGCAAGCCTTCTTTCTCACGAATGCGAGTGCATAGTTGTGACATCATTAAGTACAAGTCACATGATTTTCAAGTTTATGAACATAAACAACAGACTAGCTGAAGTCCTTAGATTACGGAGCTAGAAAAACACACTTCTGGCAATGTGAAAAGAGATTTGAAAGCAATAAATCATTTCAATTCAATTCAGAAATTAATTGGCATTCAGTGAATGATAATGACGTTCGCAAAACAACTATCGAGACAAGCAGTAGATGCTTTAAAAATACCGCCAAAGAAAGGTAATAATGTCATTTGAGGCATGGTAAAATCAGACTGTTATACATAGCAATTCATAAAGGCATAATCAGTACAATGTGCACAGCAGATGATTAAATCCAAATTATTTGTTTAACCACATATTTGATAGCCCCAGTGGGCATTCAAGGTACATCAAAAACTCTCTTGATGTAACCACGGCAACGATAGCGCCAAAATAAATAATAGTGGTGATATTTAAGGCATGGTAAAATGCAGACAGTGTAACATAGCAATAAATAAGGAAGATCCATCTGAGTGTGCACAATAAATTGTATAACATATACTAGTTACTTTTCACACGTATTTGATGGTCCAGGTGGGCATTTGAAACACATTGGATGCTCTCATGAGTTAAACACTGCCACATTGCCTGCATATTGTTCATTAGCCAAAGTTAAAGCCACGGTAGATCCAGCCCCAGTGGGCAAAAGTTCATTATTCATAATGGTGCAGTCATACCCCACCAATTCAGGAGTCTTAGGCTCGGACAAGTGTCACAGTCATACCCCAACTGTCATTCGTGCTTCAGATAATCGATGCCAAAAGCGTGTTATAGAACTCTTCTATTAGGACTTCCCAGAGATCTGCAAAAATTAAAGGAAAAATAGCATGTGACTAAGTGACTGTGTAATTATATTTAAAACAACATACATCTCACATACAACAGTTAAAAACAAGGAAGAAGCGGGGAAAGCTCTAATACTCTAGAAGAGGATATATCCTTAGCCAAAGTGTACAGCCAATTCTTCATCAAGATTGTGGCCCTGGGGTTGCATGGTGTGATACTTGATGATTAATTTAGATTCCAACCTTCTGAGTTCTTGTACTCTGTCTCCCCCTCTCTCTCTGCTGGGGACAGATTCAAGAACACAGAATGACAGCATGCTTGTATTACTTTTATGGTGTATTGCGAAATGTCTAGCTATAGGATATTGTTTTTCACCTTTAGCAGGCTTGCAGATGTTCCAGCACTCGCTTTTTCGCTGGATGTATAGTGCTGCCAATGAGGTATAATTGGCACGGACATTTGAGTGCATATACTACATGACCATTTTGACATGTGACATGTTTGAGAGTTTTAAATGTTTCACAGTTTTTGGAGAGTTCCACTTCTCTAACATTCTTGCTATATCTGCAAGCTTTGCATTTTCTGCAAACATAAAAGCCCCTTACGGGATTTCTCTTGACTGCAGTAGGAATGAGGGTTTTGCAGATCATATCTTTTAAGAATCTTGGTCTGCGATAAGTGATTTGGGGATGTTCACTGATTCCCTTAGCTGTGTCTTTGTCTAATTTCAGGACATCCCAAAATGTCCCAATGGCTCTCTTAACATTCCAGGATTGTCGATGGTAATCTGTAATAAACCTGGAGGTTTCTTGTCAGGATGGATCACTATTTTTGTCTTTCTCACTGATGAGGCTTTTTCTGTCCCTTAAATTGACTGACTTGATGGCTGAGTCAATACATTTTCTGCTGTACCCTCTCTGTCTGAAACGTTCACCCATTAGGAACGCTTCTTTGGCAAAGTCATCCTCTTTGGAACAATTACGCTTGGCGCGAAGTAGTTCGCCCATAGGTTTGGAGTTAATAAGGGCAGTGAGTACTCTACAAACAATCAATGATATTGACCTACCAACAATTAATTAAATTCCCCTGCCCGTAAGATCAGGGTTGAATGTCTTTAGTTTAGTTGCCTATTAAAAAAAAAAAGAACTCCGTCATCAGTTTTGTAATCTGCAACCTCGTCTCATGTTTGAATGCCTCTTATTGTGTGCATGAATATTACTTTTTCTGACTTTTGAGAGATTATTATGGACAAGGGGTGTCGACCATAGGTCCAGAAGGGCCAGTTCGAGTCCAGGTTTTCTGGCTATTATCATGAGGTAAATATGCAAGCTAATTATCTGAATCAAATTGTATGTGAGTGGTCATGAATGTGCGTGAGTTTCTTAAGTGATGGGTGGGTATGTGTGTATAAATGTGTTTAGTCTGGGAAGACAAGCTCACAACCACAAAATGGAATCCAGCCATGTCAGTGTGAACCAGATGCAGCATAAGTCCATACTATGGGGTTGGTCAACCAGGTGGTAAAAGGCAGAGGCCCCGCAGAACGCAAGATAAAGATCCTATAGGCATAGGAGAGCAAGCAGTCAATGAAGGTGAGAAAGCAAGAGGTGGATGGGTGTTCAAGCATGGATGCCAGGGTTCAACAGACTGTGGATAATAAATATGTTTACTGGGAACTGAAAAAGAGGTGTTGAATAAAAACTCATGGATTTAGAGACACAGAAGGAGTTGGCCAAGAAAGGCATAGGGAAATGAGTGGCTTGAAAAAGAGTTGTCTTCAAAATAACGCACACACTCATGATACGTACTGACTTTGATCTTTATGACTAGTGTGATCGTGTGCAGGTGTAACCTTCTCACATTCTGTCTTCATGTTCAGGCACTGCCTCAAACCCTCTTTTAAAAAAAAACATTTTGTCTTAACTGAGAATCTCACACCATCGGTGATTTTGAAAAGTTGCAATTATGCATTAAGCGTGCTGTTGTCCTATTTTTGAAAAACTGATGAACTCATACCCCTTAAAGGACTCTCCAGTCTAAGAAAAAACACAATTCTCTTATCCCAGGCCAGCAGCTCTTTAAAAAAAGTACCTTATAATGCTTGATGATGTCAGGCGTGGTTTTAAGATCTAGTTTGACAGTATTCAATAGATGGCCTCTTTGTTTGTGTGCTTTTCAATGAGAGGTGAGTTTCCCCGTGTTTCATACTGCAGCTAAGCTAAGTTTTAATTACATTTAGTGAAAAGCAACACAGCCTTTCCATTCTGGGCCTGAATTACAGCCAGAGACTTGTGTTTGGGGAAGTCGGGCCGTACATAAAGTCCAGACTGCGCATAACGTTCAGACCGTGCATAAAGTCTTTTGTTGGTGGTCCATTATTTTGGAAATAAGAGAAGCAGGGGTGGAACCTTTTTTGTTTCTTGCACCTTCCATATGAAGCTCTTTTAAGAAACCAAAATGTTTTTTCTTAATGCCTATGCATGTTCTATCTTGAGGGATGTTGTAGGGAATACCCAAATGCTAGAAAATTGTACTAACATCTCTTTTGCAACTCTCAAATGCCCAGGAGGCCTGGTCCATGCTACAAAAACGACTTTAAAATCAAATGGTCTCCTGACCTTTAGGGACCCACTGTACCTAAAATCTGCTGGATGTATTCAGCCTTTACATGCCTTGCACATCTTTTATTTGCTTTATGCAAGCTGTACTTGCCTCTCCCACAGACCCAGATTACTTGCTTTACTCAACCGGTCATCATCTAGAACACCATGTGCTCACCTGTGCTTGACTCACCCACCCTGTATTTTCCTGGCCAACCCTTGCTTACAACATGTAAGATGTGCTTCGCTCTTCCACTCTGCACTGACCCACCATGTTTGATTTGCTCAACCTGCCTTAACTGATCCATCCTTTCTCTCCTCACTTAATTCTCACCTGATCCAGCCAGTTCAAGGCACATCTGTCCTGTGCTTGCCTTGTTTACCCTAGTGACTCTCGTTGTTCATTTCATTCACTTTACGTTGACATACGCTAGTTCAACTCATCCCATTACGTTAACCTCAGCCATTTATATAAGCCCTTCATCACGTGTCACCACTCAGTTCCCTGTAATCACTTCACTTGCCCACTGCTCACATTAGGTACCTCATGCTCCCATTGAAGGAGCTGTGCATGATTTTGCTTGGCCATAGGGGGTGCCTGTTGTATAATAGATAATGACTCAGACAGTAGTGGAGTCTGCTTTGTGTTGAAGGCCAGATTGAACATGTTCCCTTTTCTTTGGGTTGGTTCTGTGACTTCAGTTTTGATGTTTACTGAGTGAAAAGTGGGAGGAGGCAACAGAAAGGAAAAGGATGTAATGTTGCAAGGTGTACCCTAAAGAATGGAGCCAAAAGGACTAGGCTATCTTAGTCAAATTGCCCACAATAGGTGTTGTTGTGCATAATGAGAACAATCATGACTTTTATGTTTCATATGTGCATAGGCTCAGAGACAATCTGCATTGGTATGACATTCTCAAAATAATAAACGTATCCTTTTGCACATGGGAGGAGAAAACAAATACTCTACAAATAGCAGAAATAATTCCATATTATCAAGCACAATTGCCACCTAGAAAATGTGGCTCCCATTAAATGCTTGCCTCCAAGCTCCGTCTCTAACCCCGCCCACAATTGTCCCTCCTCCATTCGTTGCTTAAATTGATGAGTACCTGCACTTATTTTTTCCCATTTAAAGCACTGTATACACACACACCCAGTGCTTTAAATGGGCCGGTACTCACCGGTACTGAGTACCGGCACTTATTATTTTTATCCCTTCAAGTACCGGCACTTCTCTCCACACCAAGGAGAGTACCGGTACTGTCATATATATACTGTTCATTGCTAATTCTGCGGAGGCAGGGTGGCGCCTGCCTCTATGATGATACTTCGACAGCCAAGTGCCCCTGTAGCCTTGTGCTGAGCCCCTGAGGAACCGGAACCTTTCAAATGCAGCTCAGTTGTGTTATGTCTTTTATGTGCAGGTGTCGAGAATTTCACCTTCACCCTGAGCTTGACAGAGCAGTGTCCATATCATTCAGACACTGCGCTGTCAATCACATTTACACTATGGTGTGAATTGTGCGCACCCTGGAATCCAGGCAACCCACTGAGAGTGGCAATTAAGGAACCACGGGAGGTAAAGAGGTAAAAATGTCCTTTACCCTGCGTGAGTCTTTTGTGTGAGTGTGTGACTGCAACGGCTTGTGAGTGCGTTTAAGTGTAAGGGAAAGAGGAAGATAAAGAATCTGGATAGACTGAGACGGTGTTTTAAAGAAAGTGTGCGTACTGCTTTGTATGTGTATGTGTGCTCGGGCCTGTGTGAGCGTGTGCGCACATGTAGTGTAAACATAACAATAAGCAACAGGAAGGTGAGAAGTCAACCTTTGGAAAGGGCATTCCAATGCGCAGCAGCACGTGTTGGTACAATTTTACTAACTTTTGAACTGTTTGAGGTAGAAACTATTTTTTGTTGTTAAAATATGAAGATTATGCATCAGATGATGTGGCGAATGCGGCAGATCCACAATTTATGTGAAAAGGGATCGCATAATTCCACTTTCCTGACAATAACAGTGTGCTATCAAGAAGCTGCACTAGATAAACAAGTATTGGCAAAGCCATTAGGTGTGGTCTTGGTAACGCTAGTGCAATTGTTAATTCAAAAAAGATTATTGCACTAATATGCCACAAACAAAGAAAACATGCCTGCTATATGTGGTGAGCTGAAGCATCCAAAAATTAATTTAAATAAAAAAGGATTTACCATTGCATATAAATTAACAGTATCAGTGCGCCCTATCAGGCATGTGAATTAGAATTGTTTTTTGGTTGGGGGTGGGGGGGAGTTTAATACAGTGCAATCTAGACTCCAAGGTATTAGAGCACTTTACATGAGCACCAGTTGCGTTACAGATGGGAATTTTGTTGCGAGGCACAGGGAGATTAATTGATGTTGAGCATCCCTGTTGAGACTCAAACCCTGTTCTCCAGCTTCAAGTTCAATTGCTCTAGTTGTTGGGCAGCATCCTCTCCTCAACTGGTTTACAACCCCTTTTTAGGTCTCGCCTGTCGATGCGCATGCGCTTCGAGCTTGCGAGACTATGGGGGCTTAACCACTCTTTAACTGACTTGCAAGGAATCGTGGCGATTCCTTGCAGTGCCCGTGACTTTTAAGCTCAATGCGCATGCGCATTGAGCTTAAAAGCGCGTGCACATCAGTTCCCTCAGCCGCACTCCAGGCCCCCGCTCCGCCCCCTCCCCTGCCCGCCGTGTCGCATTTCTCCTCCCCCCTCCCCTTATCTGCCTTCCCTCCGTCTGTTCCCTCTCCCCGCTCCGCCCCCTCCCCTGCCCGCTGTGTCGCATTTCTCCTCCCCCCTCCCCTTCTCTCTCTTCCCTCCGTCTTGTTTATTTAGTCCCAACGTGCTTTTTTATCTGAACATTGCGCTTTACATTTCGAATACGCTCCGTTCTCCACTTCCCTCCCCCGCTGCATGGACGCCTGCAAGGCGGGCGCTGTCTTAATTGAAAACAATCTGGTCTCATAATTTACATACTTAAATGGCAGTTTTGATTCTTTTCATTAGTGCTCTGCCAAAGCGAGCCTTCCTTTTCACCCAGGAAGCGCTGCGCTTCATCTGACCCCTGCACCGCACTGAAGAAGTCAGCATGTGTAATATTGTTAGATAATATTATTTCAGTGCTTTCTGGTGTTGAATGCTGTCGCCCAACCCCCTCCTGATTCGCAGCTTGACCTGTCACCCACCCCTCTCGCTCCTTACTTTGCACACGAGTGAGATGCACTAACAACCGAGCACAAACTCGAAACCTTGCACATGAACAGAGCGCCTTGCTTGGCTTTCTGGGAGTGCCAGCTGCCCCCGTGTCTTCTGAGATGCCAAGGGAAGTGACATGGGTGAAAAAAGAAAGGGCATGCCACTCTGCTAGAAGCCGCTTCCCTCGCTTTTTATCTAAATCCTTTATAACCAAAACATGTGCGTTCTTGTTTTCAGAGCTCGTATGCTGTTACGGTAGCGGGGGAAGCCTAACCCTGTGGTGTTCGCATTGAAAGTTCTGTTTATCTCAGCCGCCACCGAGGTCGAGCCTGAAAGCTGCTTGTGTGAGCCTATATTTTCTCCGAGCATTATGAACACTTATCCACATAGCAAGTCTTGGCTGCAGCGCCCCGCTCACTCCTCTTCCACAGCCCCTCCCTCGCCTTCCATGGGAACAAATTCACCCTTTACAATCAGAAACCCTTCTCTACCTGCTTCCCGCCCCTCCCCCAACAGCCAGAGGAGGACAGCCTTTTCTGGTGGATTCGGAACTTGCATTAAAAGAAAACGTGAAAAATCAAATACGTTTTAAAAGATTAATAATAGATACTATGTTACATCTTCCAAATGCAGCGAGCTTAGACATCAACCCTACTACGTAAAATAAGTTTAAATCTAAGTGTGTTTACCTCTTGAGTCTACACAAATTTGCGCTACAGGAACACTTATCCAAATAGCAAGTCTTGGCTGCAGCGCCCCACTCACTCCTCTTCCACGGCCCCTCCCTCGCCTTCCATGGGAACAAATTCACCCTTTACAATCAGAAACGCTTCTCTACCTGCTTCCCGCCCCTCCCCCAACAGCCAGAGGAGGACAGCCTTTTCTGGTGGATTCGGAACTTGCATTAAAAGAAAACGTGAAAAATCAAATACGTTTTCAAAGATTAATAATAGATACTATGTTACATCTTCCAAATGCAGCGAGCTTAGACATCAACCCTACTAAGTAAAATAAGTTTAAATCTAAGTGTGTTTACCTCTTGAGTCTACAAAAATTTGCGCTACAGGAACACTTATCCACATAGCAAGTCTTGGCTGCAGCGCCCCACTCACTCCTCTTCCACGGCCCCTCCCTCGCCTTCCATGGGAACAAATTCACCCTTTACTATCAGAAACGCTTCTCTACCTGCTTCCCGCCCCTCCCCCAACAGCCAGAGGAGGACAGCCTTTTCTGGTGGATTCGGAACTTGCATTAAAAGAAAACGTGAAAAATCAAATACGTTTTCAAAGATTAATAATAGATACTATGTTACATCTTCCAAATGCAGCGAGCTTAGACATCAACCCTAATAAGTAAAATAAGTATATCCCCCACCACCACCACATCCACCACCACATCCACCACCACCACCACATCCACCACCACTTCCACCGCATCCACCACCACCACATCCACCACCACCACCACATCCACCACCACATCCACCACCAGGTGCAAATTCAATGTTCTTGGATTTTCGTCACAATAAAATACACTGAACATAATCTTCACAAAATTAAATTACAAACGTTTAAGCTATTGCCATTTATAAATTACAATAAATTTTATTTAAGTATTAATTATTTACAAAATTAAAAGCCATTGTTATTTGCAATATCAATACATCTAAGTCACGTAAAGACAACACACATTGCATTACAAATGCTAGAGGTGTCACATTTGCGAAAGTTAAAACTATTGACATTGTAACTGACAAAGCTATTACTTTTGCTAGTTACAAAACCAACACATAAATAAAAAAAGTGTCATTTACAATACCAATTGCTCAAACTTTCCTAATGCGAGACCTATTGCATTTCCAATGCTTGTTAGTTTTAATACACATCACATGGAAGTATGATTCTTATGGTGCAAGGAAAAGCTACATTGGCCAGTAATTACTGTAACATGGAGACCTATTTTAAACAAACACAATGACTAAAAAATTGATAAAAACTGGAAAGAAAAAAAGAATTGCCAAAGTAAGGTACTGGCCCACCAGCCTGGTAGTGAAGTGCACTTTTTAAGGCAAATTTGCCACTGTGATTAGGAAAAATGCTGTCACTCACAGTGCAAGGTGGTTAGTTGCCTTCATACCCCTTGCTATTTGTTGTGGTGAGTGGAAGCAGACCGTGAATGATAGCTGAGAGATCCAGGGATGAAGAAGGTTTAGTAAAATTCCCCTCTACATGTGTACTTTTTATTTCTGGAAATTAATTTCATAAAGCTGATGAGCCGTCCAAATCTTAAAATGAAAAGGGGGTAAGTTGTGCTTCATTTTTCTGCAGGATCTGAAGGAGGATAGATCTGTGATGTTCTTTTGCTGCATTTATTGTTTCTATTGTCCAGAGTTAAAATGAGAGAGAGTAGGGGGGTGTGTGTGTGTGTGTGTGTGTGTGTGTGTGTGTGCGGGATGGTGGGGAGGGGACTGCAATTAATAGAATCTGACGTAGCTGCATAAAATGCATTAAAAGGGTTCAGTAGGTTGTGGACAGACTGTCCAACCCCCAATATTGGGGAGTGGACGCTGCGCTTAGGTCCCGGGCCCCCGTGGGCTGGGACTTGCACGATCCAGCGGAATGCCGGCCTTGGGCAGCCAGAACCAGGCCTGACCTCCGCGCCTTCCGGCCTCACGATTGGTGGGTGACCGGAAGTGCGTCATCGCTGGGTGCCGCCATCGGGATGGCCAGGGTAAATGTAAAATGTAGTAAATTGATACTTGTATAGCGCACTACTCACCCGCAAGGGTCTCAAGGCGCTTGAACGAATACCGCTGTGGAACCCATCCTGGCTTTCCCTGTGAGGCGTCCACTCCTGGGCACCCCCAAGGTGGAGGCCAGTCATCCTTAGCGTTGTGGGGGCCGTTGTGGAGATTAAGCAAGCTATTGCCCAGAGTTGCAGAGTGGGACTCCATGATTGGAATAGGCACCTAGGCGAAAATTATCAGGTCCATGGAATTTTGAGCCCAAGACCCGCCAAGGCGGGGAATTGAACCCTGGTCCCGGGCTAGACCTCTGCATCAGGCTCTGCCACTCTAACCATTGAGCCACACTTCTCCAGGGTGGGGTAAAAAGACTCCGTGCCCCTTGGCCTTTTCTCACCTGGCTATCCCAGCGGCATTGTGAATTGGCCCCTGCATCCAAGACATGTCCAGCAAGCAGAGAGACTTGCAGAATCAGTCAGTTGTACTTAATGAGTTCTTTTAGGTTGTCCTTTCACTGTAGGCAGCACACCCCTGTTAAATCACCAAACTGAAAAGGAAATGTGGGTTGTGGGCTGAGATTCTTTCTGTGCCAGAAGACACCCCATGTCAGTCAGTCTTGAATATTTGATGCCTCAAACATATTTCCATGTGTTACGTAGGATAGGTAGAACCAGGACCCTACAAGTTCCTAGATGGTCGGTGGCTTCAAGCCGAGGGTGGCAGATGCTAAGTATTCTAAAGTGTGTTGGCAGTAATGCATGAATAGTAATACTGTTCAAAGAATGTAATGATATCTTTAGGGATAACTGAGCTAAAATAATGAGATGCACATAGTGTTATAAATAATCTACTCTAGAATATTTAGCTATTCACCTTCTGACACCAACTAAGGACGATTTAAGAAGAGCAGGTGTGAGGGAGACACAATTACACATCTGCCTTCATGCTTTGCTGTGCCAAGCCTGGGCTGGGGGATTCATGACTCACAAAAGAGAGATAGTTGAGATGTTTGACATCCCCCTTCCAGACGCAAAAAATGTTTGTCATTGATTTGTTTCCATAGGGCTTAAAAACCATGAACTGACACAGGTCCCACCCATCCCTGTCTCTACTCTACTCCACACGCCCACTGCAGGCCCAGTATGACAGTGCCCAAATTAACATACTAAACTACCAACACCCAGTACTCCACAGTGCTGAGATCCCATTGCATTTAAGAGGAGATGAGAATGAGCCCTTTAAATGAGGATCTCTTGAAAACTATGGTGTTAAAGGAGGGACAATGCCCAGAACTGTACAAATACGGTTTGGTGTTACCGGGTTTAAAAGAAAAAAATGATAAAGCAGTAGTCTGGGAATGTGCATGTTGAAGCTGCTGTGCCAGGGTTTTCCCCTGCAATCTCCTTTCATGTAGTAAAGCTAGGTGGAAGGACTATGGCTACTTACATTACAGACCCCCAATGTATACATGTCAACATATTCGGAATACCTAAGAGTTATTATAGAGATACATTTCAATTGTATTTCCTGTTAGCTTTCCTGAGAATGAAGGAAAAAGGACAAGAAACTCCAAATATAAGTTAAAGCTAAAAGTCTCCTCTCTGTTTCACAAGTTTTTGCATGCATGCCATTATGAACTAAGTGCTATTCTTCGTGAGCTCATCCTGATGTTTTAGAGGTCTGTGTTCTCTGTGAGAAACTAGGTACCGAGCAAAGATCTGAAATTCCAGAGGCAAGGTCTGATAGGGCTGAACCAGGACCCCACATCACTGGCACCAGATACTACATAGGTTGCCCAACATCACTCAGTGCTGGCTAAATACAGCAAAAGCTCATGATCAGACAATGAAGGTTTAAAAATCACACAGTGTTGAGGAGTGTGAAAACATTTCTGGCCAAAGATCACACAGAATATGTCAAGATCACTTTAAGTGCAATGGGCTGCATATATATTTTAGTAGTTAAATAACAGCAAATTGCCTATTAATTACTAAGCATGTATTATGTCACATGTGCAGAGGGACATATGGGGAATTTGAGATTACCAACAAGGACAATGTAAATACAAAATGAATACACATCAGATGGAAGAAGTGCCATTTTATCATATCCCACCCTAGCCCCGCCCACTAGCCACACCCCTAACTCAATTTGATGAGTACCAGCACTTATTTTTTTCCATTTAAAGCACTGCACACACACACACTTGTATGCTTTATATGAGCAAACCTGGTGGGGGAGTAATAGAGATCTTTTAATTAAAGGAGTTTGGTGTTTGGAGAGGACAAAAGATTGTGTACAACAGTAAGAGCGTAAAAAATATTATTTTTCTAGGGATAAGTTGAGGAAAACGCCGATCGTATATCCATATATGTAATGTCGCCGATTAAATGACAGGCGGACCACTGTTTGTGTGCCAGTAGGTATATTTATTCATATCTTAACTTGCGAGTAAATTGGAGGAGCGCCGGCCGGCGCTGCCGTTCTCTGTGCTTCCCCGGCGCGCAATCACGGTGCGCGCGCAGCGCGCCAACATGGCCGCCGCACGTCACGTAAGACGTGACGTGCATAAGCTAGAATGCAAACTCTACATATCTCCCCTTTTTATCAAAATGTAACTGAGTCACTTACAGTCCAGTGTCCAACTCGAAATCTCGAAATCTGGAGGGCCTTACCACCGGCCTCCCACTTCTTGTAACCCTGACCGGGTTCTCCATAGTTTCTTGGCTCACCTCCTCTTGGCTCTCTGCTCCTTCTCTCACCACTCTCTCTTCTCTCATGCTTCTCTCCGACCTGTCCATTTCCTGACCTCTACTTCCATTCTCTTCTTCCTCTTCTCCATCCATTTCTCCCCTCAGTCTGTCTGGCTGCTCGCCGGTTTCTTGTCTCTTCTCCACGTTCGCACCTTCCATGTCTTCCCATTCATTTCCATGTTGCTCCCAGCCCAAGACCTTATTGCACCTGGCCATCCGGTCCTGAGACCATACGTTTCCGTCGCTAAGTAAAGCAGCTCGGTCGTACACCTCCACCACTTGCATCGGCTTGCTGTATTTGCTGTCTCCCTTCTTCTGTAGGGTGGCCAACTTTACTCTCACCCACTCTCCTTTCTCCAATCCTGTATTTTTGACGTTCCTCCGCTTATTGTAGTGATCACTGTAAATTGTCTGTGCTCTTTCCAGGTTGGCTCGTACCACTGCAGGGGACCATTCGCTGGTGACGATCTTTTCCTTCCAGATCCTGTTGTCATGGGTGAAGGGTTCACGTCCCCTCAATATTTGGAACGGGCTGTACCCCGTGCCAGTGGGGGTTATTCTGTACGCCCACACCATGTTCTCTAACGCCTTTTCCCAACTCTGTCCACTGGATATGGCGGCTTGGATGGCTCCCATCACTACCCGGTTAAATCTCTCCACTAGGCCGTTACCGGCCGGATGGTAGATCGCCGTGTGTTTGACTGTGATGCCATTCCTTTGCATGAACTTGCTCCACCTTTCCGACGTGAACTGGGGCCCATTGTCACTTAAGATCGATTTGGGTATTCCTTCCCGGGTGAAAGTCTCTGACAGGAACTTTATGATGTTTTCTGTGTCCATGGAGTCATCTATTTTCACCTCCGGCCATTTTGAGTATCGATCCATGAGTACGCACACGTACTTCTGCGTGCCTTGGTCATCTAAGACGGGTCCTAATATGTCAATCGATAGTTCTTCCCATGGATTGGCGGGAGGGTCAAACTTCCCTATTGCTGGTCTCAAGGGTTTTAAGGTCTTATCTGCCCCTTGACACTGTGGGCATTCCCTGACATGCCTCTCTGCCTTTATGTCCATGCCTGGCCACCAGTAATTTTGCTTTGCCCTTGCCTTGAGTTTTCCTATGCCTAGGTGTCCTTCATGTAGCAGGTCCAACAGTTTTGAGGTGAGGCTCCTGGGGGGGATCACCTTGTCTCCTCTGTAGATGAATACCCCTTTGTCCCCTACCGACAGTTCCTCTCTGACTTCAAAGTACGGTTTGAGGCTCGCCCTCACGTTCCTTTTCTCAGGCCATCCTTGAACAATGTTCTCTTTTACTTCTTGCATGTCCGCGTCTTCCTCATAGGACTCTGACCATTCTTGTAAGCTTATCAACCTTTCTTGGTCCTCTATAAGGGCTACCAGCTCTCCATTGCTTGTATGGTCTTCCTCTCCTGGTTCCATGGCGGCGGCCCTACTCAGGAAGTCCGCCACTCGGTTCCGGTTCCCAGGAAGGTACTCCACGTCATACCTAAACTCGAGTAACTTTAGTGACATCTTGGCTATTCGGGGAGTGGCACTGGCATGTCCACTTGATGTCAACACCTTCACCAATGGCTTGTGATCTGTTTTGAGCAGAAAATGTGTTCCCCACAGAAATTGCCTAAACCTCGCCATGGCCCACACTACCGCCAGCATCTCCTTCTCAATTACACTGTATTTGCTCTCTGTGTCCGTCAGTGCCCTGGACGCAAAACAGATTGTCTCCATTTCTCCTCTTCCTCTGTCTTGCATGAGCACGGCGCCCAGGCCCTTGTCGCTGGCATCCGTCGTTAATACGGTGGTGCCTTGTGGGTCGTAGCCCTGGAGGGGAACAGCTCCTATTACATCCTTTTTGATCGTTTCAAACTCAGCTTGTGCTTCCGGTGTCCATTGGAACACAGTGCTTTCCCTGGTCAGTAACCTCATGTTGTGGGTCTTTGAGGCGAAGTGGACCACAAACTTGCTGTAATACTCCGCCATCCCTAGGAATGACCTGACTTCTTCCTTGCTTTTGGGTGGTGGAGCATCAGCGATGGCCTTTACATTTTCCAGCTTGGGTGTGACGCCCTGTTGACCGATCTCATGTCCTAGGTACGTTACCGACTGTAGTCCCAACCGACACTTCGCCCACTCCGCTGTAAGGCCTTTTGTTTCTAGCGTCTGTAGCACGTGTTCCAGCTTCCGGTCATGGTCCTGCTTGTCTCGGCCCATCACCAGGATGTCGTCCTGAAAATACTGGACATCTTTGCAGTCTCTGAATAGTTGGTGCATCATCTTCTGGAAAACCGCAGCCGCCGAGGCCAGCCCGAACGGCATGCGACAAAACTGGTAGCAACCAAACGGGGTGATGAAAGAGGTGAGACTTTTGCTGTCCGGGTGGAGTGCTATTTGGTGATAGGCTGATGTCAGGTCAATAGTGGAGTACCACCTCACTCCTCTGGTCTTGGCCAACATCTCTTCGATTCTGGGGAGAGGGAACTTCTCCACCACTATATTTTTATTCAGTTCTCTCAGGTCCACGCAGAGCCGGACCTTTCCATTGGGCTTCATCACGACCACCAGGGGCGCCAACCATTCCGCACATGTTATCGGTTCTATTATCCCCTTCTTTTCCAACTCCTGAAGTTCCTTCTGGACCGCCTCTCGTACCGCGATCGGCACGTTTCTCACCTTGTGAGCTACTGGTATGGCCCCTTCCTTGAGCACGATCTTGTGTTGGAACTTTTCCATCCGTCCCACTGTGCCTCCAAACACTTTTGGGAAGCTCTCCTTCCACTTGTTCAAGTTCGGCCATTCTTCTTGTTCTGCGAGCAATATTTGTTCTTTACCTCCCGGATCCAGCTTGATCCCCAAATCACCCTGGTCCAGCCATCCTAGGACGGAGGGTCCTTTCTCCGCTATATATAGCTTGCACCACGCTGATCGGCCTCTGAATTCAAACAACAAGCGCCGGAACCCCATCATTGGAATGCGGTCGCCATTGTACGTGACCGGCCGAATGTCTAGTCTCTCCAGCTCTGGGCCCAACTTGGGTTTGAACAATTCTTCCCACACTGCTCGCTGGATAATGGTGAAAGGGGATCCGGTGTCTGCCACCACCGTGATGGTGATTCCTCCCATCGACATGTCCAGAATGGGTTTCGTGGATTTCTTCCCTTCTACGCTCAGTACTTGGTCGTATATACATAAGACTGTGATCACCTCTTCCTCTGCGATCTCCTCTAGGTCTTCTTCGCCTTGCTCTATGGTTTTCACCATTCCCTTGGGATTTTTCTTCCTGCACGCCTTCTCATAGTGGCCCAAGATGCCGCAGTGTAGGCACTTAGCTCTGAACGCGGGACATCTTCGATCACGTGCGTCATGGGACCAACTGCCGCACCTGTAGCACGATTTCTTGCCTTCATTGCCTGCTTGTTTCCCTTGCCATCTGTTGGTTCCTCTGGCCATCGGTTCTTTGCCCCTCTGGTCCTTCCGGTGGTCTCCTTCTTGGATCCTGTTCACCATCGTTGGGGGCGCTATGTCTTTCTTTGTCGCATCGGCACATCTCCGTGCGAGTTCTGCCCTTTTTACAATGACCATAACGTCTTTGAGCGTGGTGTCGCTGTTTGCCCATAACTTGTCCTGGACACTTGTGCTGGTAGTATGCATCACGATCTGGTCCTTTATGAATTCGTCTTCCCACAGTGCGTATTTGCATGGGGCAGCTAGCTTCCTCAAGGCCGCTACATATTCCTCAATGTTCTCTCTCGGCTGTTGTCGTCTCTGCTGGAAGTTAAACCTGTCCACTGATACGCATACGGTGGGGCGATAACGTTCGTCTAAGTCTTCCAATGCGTGTGCATATACATCCTTGTCTGCTTCGTCCCTCTTTTTGGGCACCAGGCTCTTGTAAATCCTGAGACCCTCCGGGCCCAGGTTCAGTAATAGGATCCTTTTCTTCCTTTGGGGGGTGAACGACTCTTCATTTTCATCCTCCAAGACCCCTATGAAATTGTCAATATATTCTTTCCAGTCTTCCCACTTCATCAGGGGGTCCCCTGGTTTCGGTAGGAATTGCACCGGCGCAATCGCATAGCCTGCTGGCGTGCTCATCCTCACCTCCCTGATCGCTGTTGCTTTGACGTCCTCGCTGGTGGGGCTCCCTGGGGTGCTGTCCTTTACCTCTGTGGTGGTGTCTTCCAGGGGACTCTCCGTGCTAGTCCCCACCTCTTCCTCCTTGGTAGCCAGCGCTGTACCTCCAGGGCCCGGTGGGGTGGTGAGGGTTTCACCGTGGGCTGTTTCCTGTGGGGCGTGCTGCAGCCTCTCCTGCCACTTCGCCGCCTCTCAGTTGTCTGTGGCGCTGCCACGCTCCTCCACTCGTGTAGTGTCTCAGCTGTGCCTTCCCATGGACCCTCAGCAATATGGGCGTGTGCGGGGCAGCTCAGCTATCTGCTACAGTAATGTGGGGTTGCCTTCCCTGCTGCTGTCCACGTGGGGTTCCGTGTTTTCTTCCTTCCACGTGGGTGGTCAGCTGGAGCATCCCACCCTCGTCGCCACTGTAATGTCGCCGATTAAATGACAGGCGGACCACTGTTTGTGTGCCAGTAGGTATATTTATTCATATCTTAACTTGCGAGTAAATTGGAGGAGCGCCGGCCGGCGCTGCCGTTCTCTGTGCTTCCCCGGCGCGCAATCACGGTGCGCGCGCAGCGCGCCAACATGGCCGCCGCACGTCACGTAAGACGTGACGTGCATAAGCTAGAATGCAAACTCTACAATATACTTTGTGGTATACCAACTCAAACGATAAGAGATAATTTTGGCACTGATAAAGGTTGTGCATTCCTATTGAACGAATGCTTACACGTCTTTGTGTGGGCTCGTTTGTGCGCGCGGACAGCAGGACACGGGGGGGAGGGGCGGGACAGGGCAAGGCTTGATAATCACCACGCTCGTGGACCCATCATCCGGGCACGGCGGAGACTACTGGGCGCAGACAGTGACACACGAGGTGCCTCCGCTAAGACGCACCTGTCTCCGGTCACAGCTGTGGCTCCTCTGACCTGTAACTTCATACCGGTGTCCTGAGAAGTACAAACAGGATAAATGCGGCGGATGCTCTGAGAAAAACATTAGCCAAGACAAACAGACGTGGAGACTAAACCAACATGGCGCCCGTTTTCAAACCAACCACAGGGCCATAGGGAAATGTAGGCTATGCCTGACAGAACAGTGCCTTCTGAGGCTTGTTGTGCTGGGTTTGAGTCAGTCAAAGGCCCTGCTTTGCGACATACCAGACTTTATCAAGATGAATATCAAGCACGCAAATGGTGAATCATGATGAATACTAAGTACACAAATAATGATAAAAATCCATAATTAATAACATTTTATCTTAAAGAAATGAAACGTTCAGTTAAAGTCAACTTTTTTTTATATGAAGAAAACTTATCGATAGTCGAAGGCAGAAGTGTGGGAAAATGCGCACTAATGATATCATGATTGCAGTATGAAGTCCAAACACAAAATCTCATTCGACAATAAACAGAAATAGTTGTTTTTAGTGGATAGAGGTTCGTCATTAATTTTGCACATTAGGCGAATGCCGCTACATTTATAGCAGATGTATAGCAAACAGTTTTCTCAGATAAAATCATTTTTTGCATTGATTCATTTGCAAAAAAGGCAAGGCACAGTTTCACCTCAATCATGTACCAAAAAAGATGGACATTCTGCCAATAAAAAAAACACAGATTCGATGTTAGGCATACTGATAATAGATTTTTGTACAATTTTCATGTGTATGGAAAAGTATTTCATGTATATTAGACGCCTAATGGTACTTTTGAGATTTATGCCCTACATAAATAAGGACGTTGAATAGAAATCTGGCATAACATTTTGTGGTATTTGTGGGGGTATTTCTAAAGCGCGACGTTCGCTCCGGAGTGAGCATCTTGGCGCTGAAATTCCTGGTAGGTCAGTCATGGTGACGGTATGAGTTTAGATGGCTGCTTTAGTGTAGTCGTCGGAGAGGTTAAACATCCAGGTCTTTAGAAGTTTTCTGAAAGGTTCACAGGATTGTAGGAGATTCATCCCACTGAATTATGACGTGTATTTTTGTTCTATAATATACTGCTCTTTACCCCATTGTTTTACGTGGAAATTCCTCTTAAGCTTCTAGGGGCTGCCTACAGTCCACTTCCTTACACTGTCCATCTCACAGGCCCCTCCCACTGTCAAGCCATTAAAATGACATACACAGTTTTTGTTCACTGTGTACCAATATTGGGTTTCTCCCCAACAGCTATAATATATTTTCCCCATATAGTTTCACAGCTTCTCCCCCAACTAAACTTACATGGGCTTCATTTCTTCCACTTCCAGTGGCAAATCTAAGGCTAAGGCAAGATTAATGTGAGAATGTGTGTGGAGTATATACTAGAGGTGCTCGTGGGTGCATCACTGGTGCATTTAAGGAGTAGAATGTTTTTTCCCCTGAAGTTTGGGGAATTTAAGCATTTATACCGTTTGCACTGCACAGCCAGTGAAATGCTAGTTGAGATGTCTCAGCATGGTAACTTGTGACGCAAAGGTTATACACAGCTCTCTGAAGAAAGTGCATTCACCTACTAATCTATTTCATTCAAACTGTAATTTCTGCAGTTTGTGAATTATGGCACTGAACATTTCCACACCTTGGAACATATGACCTGTCCAATAATTAGGACAATGATCTTTGCACTAGGTGCATTTTCCCACTCGCCTATTTTACTGTAATTATAAATTGCTTCACACAGATCTCTATTGTGAGTGCATTAACCAATTAATTTACCACATTGGCCTAGGACTAGAAATGGTGACCTGCCGATTACACATTATTCTTCAGTAAATAAATGCACCACTGAAGTTCGTCACTAGGATTACACAATTGTATTTTTTTTGGTCTGTACCTTTTTCCACCACAAAATCAAGAGCATCTACGACAACTTCGATGAAGACAACCAACACACTGAACCCTCACCAACCACCCCCGACACCCGGAAACCAGCGATTGATGACTGGACAGCCCTCACCAACAAAGACACACTGAAGACAATGAAGTCAATCCACTCAGGGGCCCCCACGGACCCCTGCCCCCACCACATCTTCAACAGAGCTGCTGACACCATCGCACCCATGCTCTGCCACACCATCAACCGCTCCTTGGTGACCGCCTCGTTCCCCGACGACTGGAAACACGCCGAGGTCAACCCCCTCCTGAAGAAACCCTCAGCGGACCCCACCGACCTCAAAAACTACAGACCCATCTCCCTGCTCCCTTTCCCAGCGAAAGTCATCGAGAAAGCCATCAACAGCCGACTCGCCACATTCATTGAAGAACACAACATCCTCGACTCCTCCCAATCCGGCTTCAGAAAAAACCACAGTACGGAAACCGCCCTCCTCACCGCAACAGACGACATCCGCATCCTACTGGACAAAGGAGAAACAGTAGCCCTCATCCTCCTAGACCTATCAGCGGCATTCAACACAGTCTCCCACCGCACCCTAATACGCAGACTCTACGACGCAGGAATCCAGGACAAGGCCCTCGACTGGATCTGCTCCTTCCTCTCCGGCAGGACGCAACGGGTCAGACTCCCCCCTTTCCTCTCAGACTCCACACCTACCACCTGCGCAGTCCCCCAGGGCTCCTCCCTCAGCCCGACGCTCTTCAACGTCTACATGGCTCCACTTGCCCCCATTGTCAGAACCTACGGACTCAACATCGTGTCATACGCAGATGACACCCAGCTCATCCTCACCCTATCCAACGAGCCCAACACCGCCAGACGCAACTTTCGAGAAGGCATGGAAGCCGTCGCCAAATGGATGAAAAACAGCTGCCTACAACTAAACACCAACAAAACAGAAGTACTCATCATGGGCCCAAACCCCGACGCCTGGAGCGACACCTGGTGGCCCACCGCCCTCGGAAACCCGCCAACCCCCCCAGACCACGCACGCAACCTGGGAATCACCTGGACTCCGAGCTCAAAATGGACCGCCAGATCAACTCTGTCTCATCTTCCTGCTTCCACACCCTCCGCCTCCTTCGTAAGACCTTCAAATGGATCCCCCTCGAACACCGAAAGACAGTCACTCACGCCCTGGTCACCAGCAGACTCGAGTACGGCAACGCACTCTACACCGGAATAAACAAATACCTCATCCGCAAGCTACAGAAGATCCAGAACGCCGCCGCAAGACTGGTCCTCAACCTGCCAAAACACTGCCACATCTCCCAGCACCTCCGCACACTCCACTGGCTCCCCGTCGAGGCGAGAATCACCTTTAAGATGCTCACCCACGCACACAAGGCCCTCCACGGCACCGGACCAGCATACCTGAACAGCCGGCTCAAATTCCACGCACCCCAAAGGACCCTACGATCAGCCCAGCTCTCCTACGCCCAGGTCCCCCGCACCAGAAAGACCAGATCGGGAGGCCGCTCCTTCTCCTTCCTCGCGGCCAAAGCATGGAACGCCCTTCCGCTCCACCTCAGACAGACAACATCGCTCCCCATCTTCGCAAGAAACCTCAAAACCTGGCTCTTCGACAGACCCCCTCCTTGATGGAATAGAACCTGCACCCCCCCTCCCCCACCCCCCCACCCCTAGCGTCTTGAGACCCTTACGGGTGAGTAGTTGCGCTTTAACAAACTCCTGATTGATTGATTGATAATTTCGCCATTCATTGTTTCTATGTTCTCCCCCCATGTTCCTCTGTTTAAACTTGGTTCCTTTTATGTCTCCAGTCTATCTCGTCATTGTGTTCCCGCTGAAGTTTTATTTAAAATGTATCTTATGTTTCACTTTCCATCTATTTCTGTTCTTCTCATTAAGTTTGGTCCCACACTGCATTTTGTCTTCTTATACCACTGTCACCTAAAATGTGTGTTATCTGCCTTGTGCCTCCTGTTTTTTTGTTTTCTTCTCTCTTTCTTTTCTGTTTCCTGTAGTTTCCTTTTATTTTTTCCTTGTTCTTTTTTCGTTATGTTCTTTTTTGTTATGTTTTATTGGTATTTCTTGCGTCCCCATTCAACATTTTTTTCTTCCTTTTCATTTCCTTCCTCTTCTTCCCTTTTATGATTACTCATGTGACTTCTAAAGTGAAAAAGAGCCATTAAAGGCACAAATTACGTTCCAATCTTCAATAGACCCTCCTCCACAATATCCATGCGCCTTGGAGGGTTCCGACTTTCCTATTGTGGTAATCAGTCTACAATCTGACTTAGCCCGCAGTGGTTGAGTGCCTCTTCCTAAGCGAGGAAACCGTGTTAGGAGTAGGAGTAAGATGAGACTATGGTAAGGGGTAAAAGAAGTGCCTAAGCCAGGATTGGGCAAGGCCTGGCTAGTTTCTGACTAACCTATTGTACGATAAATCCATCTTTGTCAAACACCTCCCCTTTACTGTCTCACACAAATTTTAGTGCCGCGTAGACTTAAGTTAGTCTTTCCTAAGGGACTTGATGATCATTCTACCCCATAAAAAAAGATGAAGATTTTTCCAAGTAGACAGACGGGTTAACTTGTTAGGTATTTAGATACAAGATTTTCTAGTTTTCTTGTTATATGGGGTAATACCTCAAATTACTCAAAGTATCCGATTAAGAATTTCTCAAAACTGTTCGAGAAAAAGGTGAAAAGTTTAGGAGAAAAGGAATTCACATCATTCAGGCATGTGTAGAGATACTGACTTACAGCAGAGGTAAACCATGTCTAAGGAAATGAATGCACACTGAACCAAAACTACCACAACCAAACGCATTCCACGATTTCCATGCACAATTTGTTAAACATATGCAAGACACCTGGCAGGAATAAGAACTGATATATGAACGTTTTACATAGTTACCAAACATGGAGCAAAGAGAAAACAATTGGTATCAACAGCACCCATTGTCACTTACAACTTACAAGTCAAAAGACACTATGGCTCTCAATCCAGGTACATTTTAATATTTCAATGTGAAAGTTTCACATTACGGGCCACAGTAATCCTAAAATGTGGAATAACCTGCGAATTTCGAACTATGCCCTCGGAAATGGAGAATTACAGAACAAGTTCTTATTACTGCACCTACTTCCATAGTTAATCCCATATTACCAGGCATTTTTGTTCTGAGGATGAAACTTTTTAGTTTAATCAACAAATGCAACGAAATTCGGCTGAACTCGACGCGGGGCGGGGGGCGGGGGGGGGGGGTTGGGAGGAGGGGTGACAAGAAATTTTCGGAACCGTGTACCACCTGACCTTGCTATGCCACTGGTTCAGAAGTGCATTTTGTTAGTTTTGACCTGGTGAATATGTGCCTGAAAAACCCAGAGGCAATTCCCTTTTCCATCTGAAATCAATAGTAGAAGCAAACTAACACAAAATGGCTGATTGCGAGAATATGTTTAGAGTCCGAACCTCAAAGTCACTCTCTATAGTTAAAGTCAGTCCTGCAAAGACTACAGGGAGACATTTCTAGGGTGGTGAAAGACCAACTAAGTGGAAAGAGATACTTCGAGTCCCATTAGAAAATTCTAGAGTGAGAGCAGCCATCGGCAGCCATAAAGGCTCTCAACAGGTCCCTTAATGCAATAAGATGTAGATGGACTTGGCGAATTATTGAGGCCTTTTTGATGGAGACCACCTTTAACATTGTAAACAGAGTCACATGTTTTACATAAACGAAGTTTCAAGAAGTACCAGATACACAATTCAACCAAGGGTGAGGAAGAGATGAAAAGAATGGGAGACACAACTTAACCGAAAATGACCTTCAATTAGCCATTTCTTTGAGTTAGTGTCACAACAAAGGGGCCATTGACCACTAACGAAAATGCAGGCGATAACTGTGTTGTTTCCAGATTGGTTTTCGTGATTCCTTTCATGCTATCTTTGACACGGCCTCTTGCGCTCCTCCACAGGAGGCTGTACCCTGTCAGGGATCCCTACAGTTTGACACCTGTCCTGAGCCTAAGAAGAGAGCAGCATGACCCCTGCAGTGGGAGTGTTACTCCAGATCAAAGGATGTGAGTGCACCACAGACACACACCACAATCTCCTGGGAGTGCCTGATCAACGCAATGTTGAGACAAAACGACCTTGTAAGTAAGATTGTAAAAACACAAAAAAGTGCTGATGTTACTTTGGCATACTGTAACACGGGTTTACACTTGCACCATGAGAAAAAAGAAATCGACCCACACAGGTGAACATTGCAACAAGCTAGAATTTTCCAAGTAAACATTGCAGCAAGCTGGAATCCATTATATGGCGTGTTGATAACCAGTGCGTTTGGTTAGGTCGAAGTTTCCATTGAAAAGGGACTTTTTGTTTTTTTAATAAGTTTGACACCATTTGAATCTGCACACATCTTTCCAATAAAAACATTAATCTGGTTTGGGTTCATCATGGCAAGTTACATGGATAACTGTGAAGCAGAGGACAAAAAAAAAGAAAAAGAGACGAGGTGTGTCAAAAAAGTCGGATTTCACATTTTAATTCCCATATGATTCTGTGCTCCCTGGTACAGAAATAAAACCACTGAACATAATTACAAGCGTGGCAAGAAAGCAGAACTTTGCTTAAGAAAGTGCCTTTACCTAGTTTGGTGTTAACATGTTCAGTAGTTTTTGGGAAACTAGAATTACAAAACAATTGTGGGATTAAAAGGGTTAAAATGTAGGGATATCTGGACCGTTAATCCAGGTAGATGGTAAATCCCGGTTCATGGATCTTATGCGGACCCAAAACTTGAAGAAAAAAATCTGAGTGGACGAGAGAAATTTTCTCCTGTCAGCTTTTCGGGGCCACAAATCCAAAAGATGGTTTGCAGATCCAAAGCACTTGAATGGGTTAGCCCCAAATTCAGGAAAAATGTGGTGTCTGCCGTTAGCACAGGTGGACACCCGGGGGCATATTATCAAGACAGGCGATAAAATTATCACAGTTTTAGCTGCAGAAAACTGCTGCTAAAACGGCGATAATGGGCTTGATAATATGCTCTATGGAATTCCAATAGAAGCTCATGTTAGATGTGAAGGACATCCAACATGGGCTTCAATTGGAATTCCATAGAGCATATTATCAAGCCCATTGTCGCCGTTTTAGCAGCAGTGTTCTGCCGCTAAAACAGCGATAATTTTATTGCCTGTCTTGATAATATGCCCCACGGTCCCTTTATCCTTTAAAATAAAGAAAATGAAGGGAGTTACAAGAGGGAGCATGCCTGAATCCCTAACTCACGTGAGGGGAAGAGGGGGTGCCCAAAGAGACTCCTAAAAGAGAAAAAGATTTTGCAGCAGGGTTCACATACCCACAGCCTTGGTTCGGTGCCCCACAACATGCCTTGCCAGGGGACTGCAAACACACAGCAAGTGTCTGGGACCAATGCTAGTCCTTGTGCATGATCCACAGAGTCCACAGGAGATCCAACATGGGCCCAGAAGCAAGAGTTTGGGAATCCTTAAAAAAAAATCTAATCCATTCATCTCACACTGGCTAAACTTGGAGAGTGGCATACTCCTTTGAAGGGACCTCGTCTTCACACTAGACAGTACATTTAGAGACAAGGTGGGATGGCATGTGGGTATACGGGGCATGCTTGTGACCATACCAATAACTATTCTCACAGTTTATGGGCATAATGGGGAGAGGGAGGACTTTTATTCTGACTGTTCCCCAAGGATTTCCCTCTTCGCAAGAGGAGATATAATACTAGGCGGAGGTCTTAACATTTCCCTTGATTCAGGGTGCAACCGTTCACATCCCTAGCTGAGTGAGCCGCACGTCTCTACATCCTTGACCCAAGGTTTGCTTAACCTTTCTTTGGTCAATGCCTGCTGCCACCACCACCCCGTGAACATGACTACAGATTCTATTCTAGCCTCCATAAAACATGCTAGCATATTAACTTCTTTCTGGTCTCTCGATCTCTGCTCCCTGTCTAGTCCATGCCAAGATAGACATGGAGGTCCTCTCGGATCATACCCCGGTATGGCTGGTGATGGGCCCGCTGACCCTTTAGGCAAAACCCCTAAAATGAATGAAATCGCGTTTTGCGATCTGACTTTCTGTGATTACACTAAAGACACAATTGAACACTACTTCCATGAGAATGACACTGACGTTGTGTCTCCAATGACCTTATGGGACACAACAAAGGTGGTTTTTTGGTGAGAACTCCTATCACATATGGGAGCATTCGAGCAGGCGGCCAAACTCTGCGAACACAAACTCAAAACCCAGATCCAACAAGCCCAAACCAGACATTAAATTGGAGGTTTGAATAAGACCATGATAGATCTTTGTCACCTCTAGGGCAAACTTGTACATGTATTAATGAAGGAGGCAGACAAGAAGCTCTTATCTGTTGGTCAACCGTATTACTAACGTGGGGAACAAGGCCGAAGGACGCCTGGCCCACAAAATACCCATATGATCAGCACGTAACCACATTAGGGAAATCTAAGATGGGGATGACAGACAACAACAAGAGACTGCAAATATTATTTCTGTCTTCCATGACTACTATTCAGCTCTATAGCGAGCCCAAAACCTTGATGGACAACATAAAGATGATTACCTCAGTGGCTATAACACCACTGATAGGGAAGAGGAATTAGGTCAGCTTGAAGAAGACATTAGCCCAGACTAGCTAAGAGCAGAAATTAGCATCCTCCCATCCCGCAGGTCCCTGGGCCCGATGGGTCTCCAGCCACTTTTTTATAAAGCCTACACTTCTCTGCTGGTCGAACCCTTAGCAAAGGTGTTCAACTTTTTCCTGACATCAGGAGTGGTTTCTGACATAAAGTTAGAGTATCATCTTATGTTGCTGCTGAAGCCCAACAAACCCCAAACATACTATTCCTCATACCGACAAATTTTGCTCTTGTATTGCCATACTTGTGGCTAGGCTTCACCACATTTGAACGCACTCATAGCACCTCAGCAATCAGGCTTCATTCGTAATCGACAGGTCAAGAACAATATCCCCTTAGCCGTTGCACTCATAGTGGTCGCGGAGCCAAAACATGAGCCAATAGTCTTCCTCTCTCTTGACGCTGAGAAGACGTTTCACAGGGTGGCTTGCAGTGGTCTAACACAGGCCCGAAGTCCCTGTGGTGGGGGTGGGGGGGTCCCAAGGTGCAGGGCCCCCCTCACCAAAGTACTCAGGAGTCAGAGCTCCGGATTAAATCCGGAATGAGGGCCCCTCTGTGTACCTTGCAGGTGGGCCCCCTGAACTTTCGTTACGCCTCTGGTGGATGAGCATATCTGTCGAAGGTCTTGGACAAAACACGACTTGGCCCCAAGATGAAAACCTTTATATAAGCTAATTTTATAAAAGCCGTCCGCCAAACTAACGATGAATGCCTCCTTTTCACCTATTATAACCCTCAACAGAGGGACACACCAAGGATGGCCCTTGGTCCCATGTTTTTTTCCCTGTCCATGGAGCCATTAGTAGCAAAAATACAGAGCAATCCTCCAATTCGCGTTATGATGGTCGATGGCAGAGAGCATAAACAAGTTGTCTTTGCTGATAATATATTATGCTTCATCACTGACCCAGATTTAACCATCCCTGTGTTGATGAGAGAACTCGACCTATTTGCACAGGCATATGGCTTTATGATGAACTTTTCTAAACCTTGGGGATTGGAAAGGCGTAGACCCGCAGGGTAGCCTCAGAGGGCCCATCCAGAGAGAAGGTTTCCAAAGGATGACATCGGCGATTACTTATCTGGGGTCCAGCTTCCGTCGAGCGTGAACGCCTTATACAACAGCCATATTCCTCCTTTGCTTACCACTCTCTTGAAGGACCTTTACCAATGGGGCCAGCTGAAGCTCTCCTGGCTGGGCTGGTGCAACTGCCTTATAATGAACTTTATGCTCTGATTGTTTGTTCGGTCTCCTCCAGACCCACCCCTTACTATCCCTAAACTGATACAAACGCAAACATGGAATAACATGCTCAGCTTTGTCTGGGGGGGACAAGTCACCACGGGTGGCATATGAGACCCTCCTCAGGCCAAGGCAGGAGATGGATTAGGATTCTTGGATGTTGTCATGAATATCTAGGTAGCTCAATTTCGTCACTCACTAGATTGGAACCATTACCCTGACAGCAAACCCTGAGTACAGGTGGAACAGGCCTTTTGTCGGCCCACCCTGGATAGGCCTCCTGTGGCTTCCTATGTCATCTTGGGCACGCAACCCCCTTCTTCTCCCATTGACATTCACACTCCTATCTTCATGGCGAGAAGTTCGTGAGATAATCAAGTACAAAACGGAGATGGTACAGAGGAAATAATATATACTTTTAATTCTGAATAGAGCACGTTCAATTACCCTCTCTTCAGTTTCCGTTTCTTACAAACATATTTTCATATATTAAGGATGTCATTTTCGAAATTACAAAGAATGGCTTACTAATTCTTCCTGTAACACAATAGACCTACAGGGAAATAGGTCCTCCTGCCTAAAGGGGTCATTTTGACTACCTCTGAGTGTATCAGCCTAAATAAATGTGTGAACACTAGTATAATTTGTTCTGGGTATGGGCAACGTTTAGTTTAAGTGTATAGTTTTGTGTATTTTTGTTTTTACATGTTAAGTTTATATGTATTTTGTCTTTATTAATTTGAAAATATGTTTGTAAAAAACAGAAACTGAAGAGAGGGTAATTGAACGTTCTCTACTCAGAATTAAAAACGATATATTAATTTCTCCGTACCATCTCCGTTTTGTACTTGTTTATGTCCCATACCACGGTATAGGAGGGTGATTTGGGTATACCCGTATATATGTATTGAGAAGTTCTGAGAGAGGCGTGAATTTCCGTCCTATCCCTTTCCTCTTACTCCCCTGACTAACAACCCAGACTTTCCCTCGGTAGTAGTCCACCCTGGTTCCTTTCGTTGGGATCGGGGTCGATTTTCCTAGCTAAAAGACTTTTACGATAATAGGGATCTGAGAACAAATGGGGGCCTAGCTGAGAAATACTCCTAGACTAGGTGGGATGCTTATAAGATTGGACAAGCACTGCACTGGGCTGGGAGACCCCTGGCTGTTTAGCTATGCAAACTGATGAAACAACCATTGAAACCTTACACCTCACCAATTTTAGGCGTAGAGGCATATTGTAGCTATATCGTTACCTACTCCATCTTACCCCGCCTAAGAAGCATGCCTATGCGAAACAATGGGAAAGAAAATTCACCACAGATATTACAGATGAAAGTTGGGGAGCGATATGGCAGGGGGCTTTCAAGTCCTCCATTTGTCTCCGCTAGAAGGAGAACTGTTACAAAATCCTCACACACTGGTACTTGACACCTGTGCAATTGCATAGAACGTTTGGGAGTTCAGAGTTATGTTGGTACGGGTGAGGGGAAAGGTGAACCTTCTTACACACATGTTGGACTACGGTACACTCCATCTCTAGCATTTTGTGGCCACATGACCCACTTTTGGTACTTCTAAGCGACCCGGGCTGATAGGCTCTTTCCCACGACAACAGCACAGGGACAGCCTTTTTCCCACTTACTCTTAGCAGCAAGACTGTGCATAGCATAGATGTGGAAGCAGCCACAAGCACCCTCGCAAAACATGTAGTGGGGGAAAGGCGCGGAATCTCTGTGCCATGGAAAAGCTTACCGCTATTATTAGGAATGGGGAGGCCAAATTTGATACAATGTGGCATACATTTACCACCTACAAACGACAACATTTGGGGGATCGCATTTAACGGTGTCCAAAACCTCAAGGACTTCGGAGCTGTGGGTGATGTCCCCCTCGGGTACAGAAATCAACCCACCATGAACCAAACATTTACAAGAACTGTTGCTATCCCAACAATTTCATTTTTGTTGCTTGTGTTCCTAGAGGTTTTCAACCTCTCAGTTCTTCCAGGTCAGTCTTGTCCTTCTCCACGTATACAGCGCATTTAGTGAAAACTGATAGTCACTGATTTTATTCCCCTAGCCCTTTCTACTGATGTACATTTTTGCATTGTAAGCTATGTTCAAATCTGGATGGGTGGGGAGATATTGTAGCTGCTTTGGGTCGTGATACGATGTTAGACTTTGCTTGTTCAACTTTTTTGTACATGCCTGGAGGTGATGATGCACACCAAATTTCTCCAGGTAATTGTTTTTACCAATACTTACGATGACTCTGAAATGTGTGTCGTGTTTCTTACTATCAAACTGCTAAATAAAGTTGTTTAGTGAAAAGGAATCTAAAACAAAACAGGATCAAGCATAGATAGGCTTTTCCGCTAACTCTTCCTGTGCAAGGTTGAAGGGGGATAGCCGTCCGCAGTTGGTGTGGCGCAGAAAACTGTTAGATGTGGTTCTCTTCTCAAAAACCCATAAAATGTACCGAAAAAACATGGGTTAAATTGAAGTTATGGTTAGCTTTGGTTAGAACACCCTAAAATTCAGTCAAAGAACCTCAGAAACTCACTCAAAAAGTACAGTTAAAGTATGGTTAAGGTTCTGAATGTAAACCAAAACATACTATAATTCACTTATTAATGTTAGTTCCACAATCCATTACTCACACAACAGCCAAGCAAACCATAACTCGCACATCAAATACAATGCACACAATCTCATCCTTGATATGATAGATGTAATAAAACATTTCATGAATTATCTGTCGGGTTAGATTATGTACATCTCATCAATGGTTCTATCAGAATATATTGACCAATATTTTCCTCAATTCATAGGAGGTCATCCAATCCTTCGTCATACACAACGAATGCAATGCGAAAAGTTACAGTTTAAGAAGAACAGATCATACTAACTGCAATAGCATGAAAAAGATTTATATACTTAAGTGTTCATGTGATCTGGCACATGTTGTCCAAAAGAAACAAAAGTCAAGGTCAGAGTTTTTCAACACTGAAGTTGGTTCTACAACAACACTGCGAGAGCCCCATTGGTTGAGCTTTCACAAATGAAGGGAACTGGGTAGAGGATTTGAGGAGGCTGGTCCTGGAAAACATCAAGAGGAATCCCTGTGGGGCTGATATAAGTGCCACTTTTAACCTGAAGAAGTGCTAACTAAAGCATCTCCTAGACACAGCATCCAAGGTCTGAATGAGTATGAGTATGAGGAGATGGGTAGAAATGGATATGAGTGACTGCAATCTATGGCAATCTGCAGTATCGCTGTAGTATGAACGCCTGTGGTAAACCATGAGCTACTGTAAAGATGGGTTTATGTTATCCCACTTTCACAATACTAACTTGATATTCTGTGCCTTTGTTACCCAAAGAAGTATTGCAATCATGTTTCCTTGTTGTACATATGAACACATCTTTTTTCTACCTGTTGAAATACCTGACTTGGATATCTGTGATTTGGTCCTGCCACTTGAGGGCAGAGATGAAATGAGAATATTTATTAGTAGGCAAATTATTGGAATTAATTATTTTACTACAATGGGCAATCCTAATATTTGACTGAATGCTTCTGCGGATTGTATCATGGAGTTTTCTTCCAAGTTATGTTGAAGTCATATGTATCATTAATAGCTGTATATGAATGTTGGGCTTGGCCATAATGTATATATAGTAGTTCAGACAAGATAGTTCAATGAGGACTAGAACACGGGAAATCATACAATGTATCGATTTAAGCCTTCCCGCTGATGTTTGGCTGGGCACCCTTTTTAGGTCGAGCCTGGGCAGCGCATGCACTGCTCTGCGAGGCATGCTATATTCAGGTAAGGACTTGAAGCTCCGCCCACTCTCCGCCCACTCTCCACCCATATTTTTCATTTGCTTGTATCATTGTCCACTATAAACTGTGGCTGTTTATTGGTCAATAGGCTTAGTAGTCCCTCCCTAGTACCACCTTGTCTAATTTTGTAACCTCCCACGGTGACACCCCCTCTTACGTGTGTTGTTACTTAGTAGGCTAAATGGTGGCAACATAAAGCAAGCATTTGCAGTGCAAAACAATTGTAAATTACAATGCCTTTTATTTATCTGTTTTAAAAACAACACATAAATAAAAGCCATTATCATTTACAATGCCAATAGTGTACCCCTATCCTTTGCCTGTCCAAGCGCCAGGACACCCCCGTCGGGGGTAGCTGTGCGCTCTATAAACTTCTAAAATAAATAAATAAAATAATAGCTCAAACTCTCTTAAATGCAAGACCTATGGCATTGCAAATGCTTGTTCCTATCTGTGCGCAATTAACAGCACTTCAGATGACTCCGGGGGACAAAGTTTGATTGATCATTGGATGATTATGGGTCCTTAGCACCTCCCTGATGAGATGAATTTCCATATTGGTGGGTACAATAGTGTTGAAACTTGTAACTAGTTTGGTGGGAATAGTGATTACAGTTTTTTGTTTCTGATCCTTAGAAGTCATGTACAACTTGGCATGTACTGAGATTGCATTTTCAGTGTGTGATTATTAGTACGCTTTTGATGATATCAGTAGTCTTTTCCATATAAACGACGGGTTGAGTTCCTGTCCTTAGCCTGTATTGAATAAAAGAGAATTAGCAGAAAGTCATGCATTATTGAACACTGTTTTTGCCTTTTTGAGTTTTGACTCTGAAGTTTGAAGCCTTTACCTATGCAAACGTGTTTATTTGCCCCTGACTAATTGACGAGATAGACTATTTTTGATAGCCATTCATGACTAGTAAGAAGCTACTACAATGTATCAATGTAATCAGGCTGAAAGGAGCGTATTTAGATTGGGTGAATCAGTACACATTAAAAGGGAGTTCCTAATACGTTTTTAGCAATGCACAAAGGGTGACTTCTTGTCATTTTATTGAGAAGGGTGTCTCTTTTTCTTTGTCCTGAGGAAGACCCGAAAAGTTGATTAAGCAGCACACACACTGGGAAGGTGTTGAAACATCGACTGAATATACATTTGACGTGCACTGTATAACTGTATGGGGAAATATGAGGAAGGATTTCTTTATCTACACATGTTCAGATTGGTGTTTAGAGACGTTACAGCGGGCCCTGAGAAATGATTACAAATAGAAAGAAATGCTATTCCTTTTTTTTGCTCTCTTGGACAAGCTCTTTCACATGGCACAAGCACTTGTCATCTCTTAAGCACATGGAGCACTTTGTTTGAGTTCTATTGTTGATTACATAATATGAAGTTGCTTTAATTACAGTATATACTCTGTTCTTCTTGGGCTCCTATCCTGTTCTTCTTAAACTTGTTGTTTCTTGTAACTTTTTGCATTCATCGTGTAGGAGAAAGGGTTGAATGACCTCCTATGAACTGACCGAGGAAATGCTGGTCAATATGTTCTGACAGAACCATTGATGAGTTGTACGTTTAGAAGTTCAGGTTCTGAGGAACAAGGGTTAACACCATCGAGTATTATGTATGTAAAAAGCAGGTGTATACATGCAAGAGTTTATTTGGATTGCATTTAAGAGTAATGAAAGTTGTAAGTTGATGTCAATAATCCGACCTTTGTGGATCATTGCTTCAAGGCTACTTTTCAGAAAACATCAAAAGATTTTGAAGGGTTGCCTAGGGGTGTTTTCTTCACAGGGTGGCTAGCATGAGGGACACAATAAATAAAATTGATGGTCCTCATCTCATACACATGTCCTATGCCAGGCCGGAAGGGAAAATGCAAAGTTCTGACGACAATGTTGGTTTCACAAGAAGATGTCTATCCTGGAATGTGAATGTTTGAGAACTCAGAAAAAAACAGAAGTCTCTATCGAAACATCTTAGGGAGAGTCGAGCTATTTTAATAGTTCTCCAAGATGTACCTGACTGGGCCAGAGAGCACAACATTAGTAGAGTCCCAGAGATGGATCCAGTCAGTAGCCTATATGATGCAATCAAGTATCACAAAAGGAATAGCAATATTAGAAAAGGGTAATTCGGGTATACAGGCATTGAGTTCTGAGCCACACATGGTTTGGAGATGGGCTAAAGTACTATTATAGCTCAGCCATGGTCAGTTTACTTTTGTTGGATATTATGGGACGAATACTGATGACACAGTACATTTACAGCAGTTGCTTGTGAGACTGTTGGAAGTACAATGCTCCAATATTGTGGGGGGAGATTTGAATATCCTACCTAATAATTCGCTGGAGAGGTCAAATCAGAGGTCACAAGTGAACTTCCCTTAACCACCAAGTTTTTAATTCACTTAGAAGACCTAGGCTTCATTGATATATAGAGGGTTAAACATGGTCTACAAATGGTGTACTCTATCCATAGCAATAAATATGGACATAGTTACAGATTAGACTATTGGTTTGTGGATCATAGGTTTACTGACCAGATAAAACAGGTAAGATACACCCCAGCCTTTTTGTCAGATCCTGCAACTGTCTGCATAGAGTTGCATTGGATAAGATGCCCCTTTAGCAATAAATTGACGATGGAAAGGCAATCATTACACAAGCCCTAGCTGGTGAAGGATATCCAGCATAACACTGTGATATCTATGAACTTCGACTTGACAGCTGCCCAGATTACTGTGTATGGGATGCTTATAAGGCCAATATAAGAAATATTGTAATCAAATGGTCAAGAGTTTTTTTTAAAACATATAAGAAAGGATGAACAAACTCCCGGAAGAGATGGGGTCCATTAGTAATAATGGGGTATCTCAGTAACCCTCAGAACCTGGATTTTGAAGTTAAACAAGAACAGTTGGTTCTTTCGGATATAAGGCAATTTGTTTGCTATATTATAAGTATAATATTTCTTTACGTAATTCACACAGTCAACATTAAAGGTATGATATGTAAGGACACACAACCCAACTCTCAATTTGAAAAGTTTTTCTTATTGTAGAAAACTTACATGTATCAATCAATATAAATAGTGTCTGTCAGAGACAGAAATGAGATACAATCACATACAGGGTGAAATATTTTTAGTGACTGGTGGTGACAAGTGGTAACCGTGCTATACATAAATAAGAGATGACATATTCACATATACTAATACGAAACATAGATTCTCATCAGTCCACTTTTTAATAAAATAGCCACAACAGACACAACTTTTTTCTTTTTCTTGTGATGTATCTTTTGATGGACGAATTGACAAACACAACGTCGACTTTTCGACCCCAGATGTTAGTGCAGACTTAATTGCATCTGGAACAGGTCTTCATCAGGACAAAAGAAAAGAGGGAAAGCCTGAGAACGTGGAAAGCTAGAGGTATCTTCAGTAGCCGTTGAGGACACGGTGTCAGCCGACACCCTTCCAGGGATATCTTATCACGGAAAAATCTTCAGCAATTAATGCAGAATTTCTTCACCAGCCGGTGGAGAAATTGAGGATGTGTGCCACCGTAGCGATCACTTGGGAGCAGTACTAGCGGACGTCTGAATTCGTCTTGGCGCTGCGGTTTATCACCTCCCGGAAGAGATGGGGGGGCATGCAATATAAACAAAATTGATCAACTAGGTTTAGACTTTGACAAATGTAAGTTAGGATAAAATTGTTTATTGAACAAAACAAAGAAAAGCTGGAATCTAAAAACCTACAACATGGTGAGCATGGGAAGCAGGCTGGGAAGATACCGGCTTGGAAAATTCAAGATACAAAAAAACCTGTAGTGAGAACACCTGCATTGAATCAGGTCAGAAGGACAGTCTACTGTCATGTTCTGACTAAGAGGGACAGGAGTTCAAAAAAGTGTATCAGAAACTGTATGACAAAGTCATTCTTTCAGACCTACAGACTTTGGCAAACTAGCTCGACTCAATTTAATTACCATGGTTAGATAGGGAATAACAAAATACCTTGCTTCTGGACATCTCAGCTGAATCAGGTAAGGTGGTAACTCAGGATGGTATCCCAGGTGAGTTCTATGTCTGTAACACAAAAAATGGGTCCTCTGTGGAGAAACATGTTCCATAATATTTTGAGAAAGGGCCAACACCCCCCTGCATCCTGGGGTGAAGCTACCATTGTTGTGCTTTTGAAACCTAACTAGAATCCCAATCAAATGTAAATTATTTCCACCAATATCTTAATTGAAAGTGGATTTTTAAAACTTTGCGGGGATACTGGCCAAAAGACTCTCACTGATAGCGGGTAAACTTGGCTGTGAAGACCGTAAAGGCTTTATTCTCTGGGGTAGAAAGAATAGCAATTTGATACATCATGAAATCAGTGCAATTGACCAGGCAGCTACTTTTAAATCTCTGATTTCGTTAGTCACTTCTGACTCTACAAAGGTATTCGACCAGCTGAACTAGAACTTTTTAACAGGAATATCTACATAAACTTGGTATATCAAACCAATTTAGCAATGCACTTAACACTATTTACACAAACCCTTCAGCAAGAATAGTAGTAAATGTGTCTCTGACAGAATGGTTTTTTATTTACAGAGGCACATGTCAGGAGTGTCATTTATCATCCATCCTATTTGATATATGTTGTATCCTATGACCGTAGCCAGGTAGAGTTTTGTAGCTTCCTTCATTGGTTTCAAGTTGCAGGTAGTAGATATACATAACAGACCTTAAGCCAGATGTATCCATTGCGCCAGCACTTACTCCAGCCCCACCAGGAGCAGCCTCTCTGCTGCTCAGCCCATCTCCAACTGTCACCACTCATCCATACAGGCACCCAGGCATTCCATTCATCACAGTCACACCAACATTCCGATACCATCTCTCACTCTGGCTGAGCTCCTAGGAGAAAGCTAGGGTGGGTAACATACATAAACATTATGAGGATATAACATTATCCCCTTCCTTTTAAATGAAAGATGAAAGCATGAGAAAACATGGGAATAACTATAAACAAGACAAGGAAATATACAGACAGAGAAAAGGTTCAAACTCAGGGAACCAAAAATAAATACAACTTCACAAGAGTAGGAACACTGCGTAACCTGAAGGAAAAGGAAAAATAAAAATATTGACAAGCAAGAATAAAGCAATGACAAACAATAGCCCTGTCCTTCCCAATAAACAATTTTAAAAATGTAGTAAAGGGTAGGCCACACCCCCAAGACAAACACCCCGAACCAAAAGAGCTAAAGAGTGAGAAACCATTATATACAGAGTGTAAACACAGTGAGGCGCGAGGCGACTTACACACAACAACATGTGAGGCGCAGGGCGACTTTCACACACAACACTAACCAGTGATGCGCAGGGGGACTTACACACAGAACAAAAACATGTGAGGCGCAGGGCTACTTACACACAAACCGACAAGACGTGCAGCGCAAGGCGACTTACACACATAAACACAACATCAAATAAAACATTGCAGTAAGAACAACAGAGAAGTGGGGAACCACCCACCAAGACTAGAACCACCCAAGCGTAATAGAGTATAGTGTTAGGTGTAACCATAACCATCCTCAATGTAAAGAAATGTAAAGTGACTATCACCCACTATAATTCAAATGCCACCTAAGTGTAAAGAGGCATAAACTGTGGCATCACAAAACTTTACTAGACATGATCTTTAAATAATGCAAACGCTTCACAAATACATCTTGTCATTTTTTTTAAAAACACACAACTCTCGCCAGTGAGCGACCTCTCACCCGAGTTGTGCTGCTCTGGGCACCCAACAGTTGTTTGACAACCACACAAATAATATAGGATGTAACTAACTAATCAAAAATAATACGTCGAAGAAAACTATCACATGTAATATAGCATCTAACTAGTTAATTAGAGATGATAAGTCCAAGACCCATATGAGACTGATCATTGGTACTAGCGAGAACAAACTAGTTAAAAGACCCAAAACACTACAGAGTAAAATGTTCCAGGCTTCTTGGCTGTGACGCGACGTTGCCAGTCGATTTGGGGAATGTAGCACAACTTGACTGTAACGAATATAAATAGACTCTGCATGTCATCAGTTCCATAGAAGAATATGCCAATCCACTGACCTTAAGAGGAAAAGAATAAACCACAGTACTTACAACATAAGCGAAGGAAAAAGGCAGTCATATTACCATGCGAGGTTTAAACAAAATTTCGTTACCAGATCGAGGTACGGATCTAACAGTGCTTCCAGCCTTAGATATCCTCTGGAGCATTGACTGGAGGATCATCCCTTGAACTGTGGAGGCAGAACTTGTTGTAGAAACAGGAACCGGCAAGCAGGAATGATGCCCAGTACAAGATAAACCAGTACCAGACACATCAAGACACCAGGATCCCATGACAACAGTTCCTCATCATGCTCCCCAAAACTCACGGCTGACTCTTGACTATTGCGACCGGCCAATGATGTTCCACCACAGGCGTTAGGCCACGAACGACAGGAACCAATAATAAAGAAAGAAATAGCAGCTGCCAACCTCAAGATGGCGGCACGCTGTCGACATTGCGCAGGATGGCTCACGACGCACCAGAACTCCAAAATATCCCTCAGCATCCACACATCTACAATGAGCCAGAGACGTCACAGAAGACCCATGAGGAGCCACGCGCGACTCCAACAATGGTGAGTAGCTTATGCATTTTTAAACTTTCAAACGACTGGGTAGCTGTTAAAAGAACTCCATACCAGTCTACTGTGGCCATTACGATAACACCCTTCATCCTCCAGAGCGAAGGCAACCAGACAAAAAGACACAAATAACAAAAAGCAGCTCCATTGTAATGTGCAGTGTACTCTGCATAAACAGATATATCAAAGGCATAGCAAAATAAATCTTGAACCCAGAGTGACACATACTGTACCATTCAAGCTGGTGGCAAGAAAATTGATCATTTGATCGTACGCTGTGCCAAACAATGTGAAGGGTAGACCAGCTTCAATTAGAAAGCAAAACCATGAAAATAAGGCACCGCTGGGAGACTACCCACACCTAGTGCTTGGGCTTTCCAAGCATCTCCAAAACCCCAATTGAGCACAACCACACCACTCATGTGTGGTTACTGTGAAGTCCTGTCACTGAAGCAGTCCAAGAAAACTTCAAACAATGTAAACATAAGCCATATTTTGCTACTGTGCATCCAGTAATTTATTTCATATAAGGTGCATCAAAGTGGAAGGCGCATTAGGTTGTAGACTTGCTGAGTATCCAACCTAACATCCAATAGCATAAAAGTCCTAATGTGAAAGTCCGTGGAGAAAGACCAGGTTGGGGCTCTACGTTGGCAAGGACACTAGTGGATGGGGATGTCCAATTAAAAGGACATTGGTGGGGCTGGCTTGCCTGTAGCTCCACTCTTCACGCTTTATTCTTAGTTTCGCTTGGTTCTTTAGTTTCTCCGTATCCATAGCATAGACAGCGTGTGTAAATCCAGTTGTACACTTGAGACCAGGCCCATGTCGTCACCAAAATATGTTGTATCCTATGACACGTAGCCAGGTAGAGTTGTGTAGTTTTCTTTATTGGTTTCAAGTTGCAGGTAGCAGATATACATAACAGTCCTTAAGCCAGATGTATCCATTGCGCCAGCCTTTACTCCAGCACCACCAGAAGCAGCCTCCCTGCTGCTCAGCCCATCTCCAACTGTCACCACTCATCCATACAGGCACCCAGGCATTCCATTCATCACAGTCACACCAACATTCCGATACCATCTCTCACTCTGGCTGAGCACCTAGGAGAAAGCTAGGCTGGGTAACATGCATAAACACTATGAGGATATAACAATATATATGCAGTAGAAACAGGTGGCAAAAGTAATAAAAAAAATGGTCAGCACCTCCGTTATGTTTGCAATTGTTCGATATTTGAAAATAAAGGCGTGCTCAGTGAAAACACTGAGCCACTAGAACAGTATTACCCTGTATAGGAAAATGAGATTTTCTATATACTCACATAATCAAAATTATAGTACAGAGCACAGTATCAAGGTAATGTAGACTGGCCTTGTTGTCAGTTAAATTTAATTTTGATAAAACAGCAAGAAAAACTAAGTGGACAAAATAATATAATCCAAGTGTGAATACAAAATTGTATAAATTCTTGATATAGTTGACACGTAATTGTAGCGTGGCTCCAACTTCAAACGTCGTCTCTCAGATGCGAAAGAAACACTTTTACGAGCTTGGGACTGTTACGCTTAGGTGAGACTACAGTCTTTGGAAGTTCATAAAAATGATATAGAGTCCATAGTAGGGACAGGGTAGCCGGTGTAAGTAGTGCTCCCTGCTTCTGTGTGGAGAAGTCCTGTGATTTCTCCACACAAAGCAGGGAGAACTACTTGAACTTTGAGGTTGGGACACTATCAGCTTCAGTTAGGACAATTTCGAGCTTGAGCTGATTCAACTCCACAACACACATTGGGGATTCTGGATCCTATCTGAATATAAACAGTCATAGACGTAACAGTCAAAGTTTGAGCCTTGAGAAAGTTGTCTACACGACGAAATACATGTCGGCTGTCTGCATCCACGCTACAACTACGTGTCAACAATATCAAAAATGTATACACATTTTGTATTCACATTTAAATTATATTATTTTGTCCACTTTGTTTTTCTTGGTGTTTTATCAAAATTAAATGTAACTAACAACAAGATCAGTCTAAATTACATTGATGCTGTGCTCTGTACTTTAATTTTGACTATTTGATATATCCATGGAACCTTTAGTGCAAAAAATAAGAAATTATGACAGAATAAGTCTCTTTACATCACAAGGATTCAGCAATAAAATAGCTTTATGCACTGATGATTTCATTTTCCACACTAATAGTCCCCGGGAAGCAAAAATGACATTTGTACTGCTAAGATAAGACTCTGGAGCAATATAAGGATATGCTCTTAGCAGTGATAAAACAGAAATTATGACATGGAATACTGATTCCCAGTCCTGTTTCCACAAAAAAAGATATCAAGTACCAGGGCATAGAAATCTGCCATAATATAAAGCATAGAACAAAGACAAATTCAGAAAGAACAGATATTTAAGGAAAACACTATTAAGGAAGTTGCAAGACCTTTTTCTGACTATATTTGGTAGAGTCAAATTAATTCAAATGTGTTTTATCCCCATGTTGAATTTTCCTTTCTATAGTATTCCACTGGAATTTGACAAACGTAAGCTACATAAGATCCAGGGCTGCATAAATAGTTTTATCTGGGAATCAAAGAGCCAATGATTGACTGGAAGAATTTGAGGTCCAAATTAAACAAGCATTGGCATAGCCTCCAAGGATACAGTTGTTTTCTCCTTCTGGGCAAACCCCCACAGTCTGCTGCCTTCATTTTTGTCGCAGTTTGTGGTTTTTCGTATTCATGAAAGAGAGAGTGTCAGCGCGCTACACAGATCCTTTGATGCACTCTGGTCACTGTTACTGGGTGAATGCGGTTCTGTTTTGACTTTTCTGCATCCTTGTTTTATGGAACTTTCTGAAGTGGATGAAAATTAAAAGGTCGCATGTTAATACTATAAAGAAAAACCTAAATAAACAAATATACATATTCAGTTTTTCATATAGGGCTGCTACAAACTGAATTGTGACAAGTGCTTTACAACAAAGGTTCATTTTGAGTCAAGGACCATTTGCACTTCATAAGTTTGGTGTAGATATAGTACACTTTGTGCAATAGAAAGGCAAGCGTGATTGGCAGTCAGCAGCAAGACAACAGTGAGGTGCGTAAAAGATGTGTCCATTTGTGGTCAGCAGCAATTGAGGAAACAGGGTGAAGATATAATTAGCACTCGTAAATAACTTGGCGCCAGTGCTGATCTAGAGAAGACATCTGTATTTTGTTGATTCCAATAAAAAAGATACACACTATTGTAGTTAATAGCAGTGCAATATTAAGGCACGTAGAGCATAACTATTTCATCCGTGCATGTGTATATGATGCCTGTCTGTGTAACGATGATAGGACAGATTTACTAGTTTGAAGGTTTGAAGTGAAGGAACAAGTCTTGGATGTGTGGTAAACGCATATCAAATCCTAGGTACAATTTTTCTCAACAAATTCTTTTGAAAGGTAGTGCCGGATTTTTTTTAATTTGTAAGTACTCCCCATTTTCTAGCCACTCCCTTATCTACCTCTCACATTTCCTACTAAAATACATATTTGCATGTACAGGGAATCTGCGGAGCAGAGATCTCTTCACCTATAAGTACAGGAGAGGCAGAGACGTAAACTCTGCATGTAGCTTATTGATGCAGAATAGAGTTCTCGCCTTATGTGCTACTGTGCCTGTTCTTTGATGTTATTATGTATGCGAGGAGCTTATATGCTCAATGGGGCTGCTGAACGGGAGGGCTCCCTGATTATTGCTGAATGACTCCGGAGGCGCCATGCCAGACCTGCCACTCACCCCCTCTGAAGACATGCGGACACTGGCCCTGTCCTCCTGCCACTTCACGGCATAGATTACACCCCCTTTGCTTTGTGAATTTTAGGGACCGACTGAACTTAACACCAGGGTCCCAACCCCCCTGCCTGACCTCAAGTTGGCAGCCTCAGTTGGTCTCTCCACGAGGCTCTAACGCTCCCGGACAATAGAACTGGTTAGCGTCCTGAGCTTACCCACATCCCTCACCTGACCTTGATCCTGCTCTCCCTCCTGGACATGTACTCTGAACCTTCCCTCGATCGTAGAGACCCTGCTATTTGAACGATGTCCGGTGGAGCTACCTATTAGCTGAAGGGGAGATGGGTTGTGGATTCCCCCTCGGCCGTCACCTACCCAGCCGGATTTTGGGCAGACTTTCCTTCGTCTCTCTGTTGTTACCCCCTCCTACACTTTCACCCCACACCCTTCCCCCTCTACGCTCCCTTCTTCTCACCCTCTTCCCCTTTAATGTTTTTCTGTTGAGACCTAGCCATTTGACCGATGACCGGTGGACCTACCTGATAGCTGAAGAGGAGATGGGCCGAGGATTCCCCCTCGGCCGTCACCTACCCAACCGGACCTTGGACAAACTTTCCCTTAGTCTCTCCGCTGTATCTATACACTAGCCCTTTTTGCCTTCACCCTCTTTCCATTCCTCACTCCATTTTCCTTTTTTTTCTGCTCCTAAAAAGTTTTTTCTGGTATCTTTGTTAACTATTTTCCCCTTGTCTCTACGTCCTGTCTTTCTCCTACCTCTTTACCCTATCCCCTTACCCTTCCTGCTCCATTCACCTTGTCCCCTATGTTCTTTAAATACTTTTCCTGATACTTATGTAACATTTAACTGATGTAATTTGCAACATTATTGTCCCTCATGTGAAGCGCTCTGATTCCATTGGGTCTAGCCAGCGCTATATAAAAACTCATTAATTAAATTTGTTCCCATTTAGTACTCTTTCTACCTTTGTCTACCTCCCTAGCTCCTAGATCCTATCCTCTCTCCCCTGAATCTCTCACCTTGCCTGCTAGTCTGCCTAGCCCCCTGTCCTTTGTGCCCTTTGACTAAGCACTCCTTCTCCCCTTGTTGGGTAAAGATCCAATATTTATACTCTGGAGTCTCAGCGTACCCGCTGAGAGAGTCCACTGCGCCAAGGGAGCCACTCACAGCTGAGGTATGGTATTGCAACCCTTGCCAAAGCACTCCCTCTCCCATTTTTGGGGAAGGATCCAGTATGTAGGCCTTGGAGTCTCAGAGACGCCTCTGAGAGAGTCCACTGCTTAAAGGGAGCCTCCCGCAACAGAGATAGGGAAGTGATACCACTCCCCCTGGGATCACAGCTTACTGGACTTTGAACGTTGCTTTGACTCGTCTACGGGTTTGTGTCCCCGTCGCCCTTCCCCTCTTCTTTCCATGCGATGTCCTTCACCCTCCCCTCCTCTTTCCCGCCTTCATTACCGGTCTACTTCCCCAGCTCCTTCCCTCCTCCCCTGAACCTTTCCCCTTGCTTGCTTTTCCTTTCGTATTTGTGCTTATTTTTTATCTTGACCTTACAAATAACTATGTTGCCATGCTCTAATAACTGTGTAACCTTTGTAATGATGTAACATGTAACTATGATCTGATGCTCATGTAAAGCGCTCTGATACTTCCGGGTCTAGCCAGTGCTATATAAAACCTTTAAAATAAATAAATAAATAAATAAATAGCCAATAGGTCTCGCCTTTTGGACATTATAAGTGTTTAGCCATGCAACAGTTGATGTTGCACCAAGAATATTGTGCTGCATAATTAAATACTTATAAGGTCCCAAAGGCGATACCTATTGGCTATGCCAATGCTTGTTTTCACATGCTAGTGGTCTACCTCGCAGAACCCAAAAGAGGTAAATTGTTTTTTATGGTTGTAACAAACCAAATAAAGTTTGTTTTGACTGACTGACTGAGAACCAAAATGTAGTGAGTTTTTTACATCCCAGCTAAAGACCTGAAACCAAACAGGATTAGCACAGCTCAGAACCAGCTCCCAGACCATTGACCTCAGCTCTCTGAAGTCACTGTAAAGTTACATATCAGCACTGGAAAATACAGTGTTCTAAACGGCCCCTGGCAAAATCCTGTGCATATCCTAGCATGGAACTAACATGGAGCTCATTTGCTCATCATCGCTTGTACAGAAAGCATTTGTTGACAGTATTTTTGATTCCATGCCCGAGCCGCGGGAGTGGTGACTGGAGGCATAGATAGGGCTCCCATCAAATGTACTGCAGTTTCTAAATGGCAGCGACCTGACAGCCACGTGATAAACTGGAATATTCATTCTAAGCTACCCTTACCTCTGATGGTTGCCCAATTGAGTCAGAGGTGAAGCCTCTGAATCTGGTGGTTGCCCATTTACAAACTGAGCAGGTCTAAGTGCTGAAACATGCATTCCAATGCAGGAAAAGCCAGAGGCACAGCATTGAGGTTGTCTGTAGGGTGTTAAAGAACTGTGTAGGTCTCTGCCTTCATCAAGATCTTAAGTGAGGAAGAGGCAGAGACTAAAGCTCAGATTAAGCATGTTCCAAGTCTCACTAGAGGGCAATTTGGACACTGTTTAACAAGGGGGCTTATGAACTGCTTATAAATTCAAAGTAAATATAAATGAGTACATGCAGGCAGTTTTTCCTTCTCCATCAAAGGATCTTCTTTAATATTCAAACAGTGAAACAGACAAATAGGTTCATTTATCAAATGGCAATGAGTGTTCGGCAAAGTACAGACTTCATAGAGAAGCTGGGCCAAACAAAGAGTCAAAGTGTCAAAATCGAAGTAAAGCTAAGCATAATTGTGAACTTACCTCTAGGTGGGGCCTCTCTTTAAATCTGTTGGACGGGTGTTTTTCATTAGACCAACTGAGCACCAGTATAGCCAGCCTTGCTAACACCATTAGAGAATGATTTTGTCCAGAGAATGCGAAGGAGCAACAATATTTTTGCACTAATCAGTGAGACTTTCTTTAAAGGTATGGAGAATATTACGGAGTACTTTGTGTCACTATATAGAAGAAACAATCACATTAAGAATTTCTTGTGGTCCTGTAAAGGTGGAGCTCCGAGTGGGACAAAAACGTTTGAGAGCGGAGCTTACAAACGGGGCCCATTTCAAAATTCAGCTGCTGCCCACTCGCGTCACGGGAGGCAGCCCATGACTAGCGAAAGTAAGGCAGCTTAGACCCCAGCCCCCATGCAGTCTGCTGCTTAAATAAACAAGTGACGTGCTGCAGCAGAAAGTAGAATAACAAGCGCTTAAAGACAACGGTCCAGACGAGCATCGCATACAGGAAGGGGAGTGGCCGACTACAATAATAAACAAGTGGGAGGGGTGGGGGAGTGCGGCCAAGAGCAGGGACTCGCAGCGTTTACCTTGCGGGAACGAGCACGATAATTGTTAACAATGGTGCCGTTGCTCGCTCCCGCAAGGGAAACACCAAAGGAGCACGCATTGAAATAGAGAGCAATGCAAAATGTGAACGTTTTTGGCGAAAAATGTGATCGATTCCAAAAGGTCCCCTCCTATGCACTGCATGCGCACTGCGTAGACGAGACCTAAAAAAGGGGGATTGCAATTACCAGATATACAATGTTATTGCCTGCCCTTTCAATTTAAAATCTTTAGGTTCATTCGGAGCTCTCCATTTCTCACTTAATATTTTGTGCAAAGACAAAAGATTACAAGGACTAGAAGGGGTTTTTATACAAGTTTGAGGGCCCAGAATTATTTAAGAAGGTCGGACTGAATGTTTTGAAGTCTGCATCAAACGTTTTCTATAACATCAGAGCCCATTGGGAAATTCCGTACTATAGAAAATATACACCAATAAGGCACTATCCAGGTACCCCAATCTGTTTTGAAGACCAACTATTTCTCCCACTTAACCCCTTGGTTGTGGGTTTATTTCCCCCGCGGTGCGGGAGAAATAAACGGCGGCCGGGATTCGGACGGCTCCCAGCCGTTGTTCGTACACACCCACTGTAATGCATGAAGGCCAGGAGCCGTCCTGAGCATACAAGGGGTTAAAGAGGAAGGAATAACTACATGGTAAGATCTGAATAACGAGTAAGGTTTAAGATCCTGGGATTACTTTAATACAAAGACCTAAGACAAACTCTTAAAATTTTAATTCTTGCAACTCAATGCATGGTGTTTGTTTGAATGATTGGACAGATATGTTTATTGGAGTTGGAAAGGATTATTACAAGACATAGATTATTTTACAAGAGAAAGCGCAAAGTGGTGTGAAGCTGAAGATTGGAAAAGACAGCTAATGTCCATGCTGAGAAGCAAATACTTGCCTTGTCAGCAGCAGGATAAATTGTGGAAAATATCTTTTAACATTGTCTACTCAATTGTCAAACCCACTCCACTGAAGAGAAATCACCTCTTTACTCTCCACAGGGCATATTGAACTCCAAAGAAGTTGGCCGAACTGAAGGGGGCAAAATAAACTGAATGTATGAAATAAAAGACCCCTAATGCTGTTGATATCTTTTTTAAGTGTCCTTGTTTGGAAATTTAGTAAGTTGAAATAGGCAAAAAAATATTAGAAGGATAGATTTTCATTTAAAGCCATCTTCTATTGTATTTGGGATACAATTAAATGACTTTTGTGGGAGGCAATGTACAGAGACCAATTTAATTTACTTACATTTATTTTTCTATATGTTATTGATTGCCAAACTGTTGATTTGTAAAACAAATGGCTAGATCCAAGCCCGTCGGAAACTATTATATGTATAAAAGCTATGAAAAAATGTTGTAACAGCTATATAGAATTTACAATTAAGAAGTTGTCTTAGGGCACAATGGCTAGAATGGTCAAATCCAACTAGGCCCCTTCCGGTCCAATGATTAAACCATTGTCGGGTTCGCTTTTCACATTGGATAGCTGCACTCCTGCACTATGTACAGTAGTCGGCTTTTTATGTGGAAATGGAAGAATGCCCACTGAATGCTGGCAAGAGTTTATCTTGGCACGTAGCTGACACAGGGGAGGAAGAATGATAAAAAAAAGAAAACAGACAGGCAAATGACCATGAGTAAGCTAGTGATCATTGACCACGTAGAGCTTAGGTGATCATGAGTTTCTTATACGTGGCTTAACTTGCACATGACAATGGATCTCTCAAATGTTGTCAGTCATGTCCAATATCACCAGCTAGGTAGCAAACTAAGTTTGATTTTCAGGGATGGGCGGCAATTACTTGAAAACATTGGTATCTGAGGTGTTGTTGAATGTGTATGTTAGCATAGTTAACCAATGAAGGGAAACTGGCATGTCAGCTGTAACTAATTGTGCATACTACCACTCAAAATACATTAAGATCTCAGATGTAGTTGAACGTGAATTTTAGTGTAGTAAAGTTATCTATGTATGTTCCTGTCACTATTTCTCAGAGGTGGTTCTCTAGGTAAATAAGTAAAGATATTTCTATAGCTATTTGCACCATTCGTCTGCATATCGCATTTCAGTATGGTCTGTCAGGAATGGCTCCTATATGTCTCCCGCAATAGAAGCCCAAGGTGTCTTGACCTTCCCTAATTTCAGGGCTGAGGGCCAAAATATCCCCAATAATCTGCAAGGATAGGTTACTACTGTGGGTATTTGATCGTCATGTCATCATGAGGGTCCACAATGCTGGGCTGGTCATGTACCATTACTCAGTTACACTAAAGTAAGTACATGGTTATGAGTGTCTTAACCGCAGTTGATTTGCAAACAAACTTTTATTCCTTCTTAAATGTTCTGGCTATCTGTAGCATTAAGTGTACCTGCTTCTCATCTACATCAATCTATGACATGTCTCCAGGGTGTGGCATTCACTGGCTTTTTCTGTGAAGATATGTATGACATGTTTTCAATTTAACCATACAATTTGAGTAGATCAACTGCTTTATTTTTTAGATTTTTTCCTTTTAAATGAAAGTATGAGAAAAAATGGGAATAACTATAAACAAGACAAGGAAATATACAGATAGAGAAAAGGTTCAAACTCAGGGAAGAAAAAATAAATACAACTTCACAAGAGTAGGAACACTGCGTAACCTGAAGGAAAAGGAAAAATAAAAGTATTGACAAACAAGAATAAAGCAATGACAAACAATAGCCCTGTCCTTCCCAATAAACAATTAAAAAAATGTAGTAAAGGGTAGGCCACACCCCCAAGACAAACACCTCAAACCAAAAGAGCTAAAGAGTGAGAAACCATTATATACAGAGTGTAAACACAGTGAGGCGCGAGGTGACTTACACACCAAACAACATGTGAGGCGCAGGGCGACTTTCACACACAACACTAACCAGTGATGCGCAGGGGGACTTACACACAGAACAGAAATAAGTAAGGCACGGGGCGACTTACACCCAAGACTACAACATATGAGGCACAGGGCGACTTACACACAAACCAACAAGACGTGCAGCGCAAGGCGACTTACACACATAAACACAACACCAAATAAAACTTCGCAGTAAGAACAACAGAGAAGTGGGGAACTACCCACCAAGACTAGAACCACCCTAGCGTAAAGGAGTATAGTGTAAGGTGTAACTATAACCATCCTCAATGTAAAGAAATGTAAAGTGACTATCACCCACTATAATTCAAATGCCACCTAAGTGTAAAGACCAAATCTTAAGGAGTTAGGTCCCGGGACGTGAGGGGGGCTGGACCCTTTGATAAATTGTAAATGTACAAATTGCTCCCCACACACTTGTTTTCTGCTTAATGATTTAAAGCACATAAATCAGGACTACTTCTGAATATGTGGGTTTATTTTAGTTTCACCCTTTGCTTTTCAATATCAAGTACAAAAGTTCAATTTATAGCATGTTTGAAAAAGACACGCAACATAAAACATTAAATGACAAATATACAAATCAGTGATTACCAACACATTAAATCCAACACATCAAGTTGGAACAAACATGAAACATATATGCACATTATTTTCATCTGACGGCAACATCAATTTTTTAGAATGCCGATATCAAAAAAAGATACTTGTCTTTATATTCTATACAGTCATTGAAGGACAAACAAGTCTGAGAAGAGGGCCAAATGGATACAAATAAATGAGTCCAAGTCGTAATTAATCCTAATTCGTGGCCTTCAAGATGCCGACGCGTTTCGAACCCGCTAATTAAATAAACGGGATCTCGTCAGGGCCTTGTCACTTCAGTATCTTTTGTTCTGTGCAAAAAAGGAAGAAGAGAACAACACCTTAGTTCTGTTGTTCCCACCCATTTTTAAACAACTCACTGCACCTCTGCCTGTGAAGAAATCTGTACCTGTAGCGTTGTGACCGGGTTCATACAGGTTCAACAGCCTTCTTGTATTTGTTACTGTCTTTGGGAACCCTGTAGGGATATTTGTGACTGTTAGAAAGTTCGGGGTTGGTTGGTGATCACCCTGTTTGATTAGCGGTGCATTAAAAATTCATACCTTCTTTTTAATGCCGCTGCTCTTTAAGAAATGTCCTCTGTCCGTTTGGTTGTCTATTCTCAGGTCTTTGTCTGCTCTCTCTGGCTTGCGCTCCCTATTTATTAAAAAAGTCAGGGTTATTTTAAAGAGATGGTCTCTCTTATTTCTAAAGTATGTGTACTAGAAAGGCATCTACCTTGGGGGGGGCGTCCCTCGGCGAGCGTGGGTTTACTCTCCTGTCGATGCGGGGAAGTTTTTCTCAATCTATTCAAAAGAAGGGGAGTTGTGTTAGTCTAATATGCGCTCGCGTATTTGGGAGCAGCATGTAAAAGTATCACAGCCGATACTGTCTCCTACCTTTGGTTAGAGGAGCAAGGGTGAGGCATCTGGCAGTCTGCAACGCTTCTATCGCTCTGAGCTTCCGCATTGAAGCCGGCGTTGAATTGGAACAACCATATGGGGGTCAGCGTCATACATTCTCGTTGATGACGCGGTCCGGGCATTCTGGGATATGTAGTTCAGAGTGTCCGTGAGGGATGCTTTCCATTATTGTTAGTCAGACCCTCACTCATGTGGTGACTCGCGCGAAGCACTATTTCATCCTCAGGGAGATTAAAGCCTGGAGACTTCTGACAATGTATGTAACCCGCTTTGGGTGCTGTTAGATTTAAGGATTAAGTATGCCTCTTTTGCCAAGAGGACACTTTCAGTGTCAGGGGGACATTTGTTTAGGTTGATGCTATACAGTACAGTCCATTTAAATTCGGTTTCTCGATGATTGGCCTCTGTGAAATGCTGTACCATGGGTGCATTCACTACCTTATTTTTAAGTCTAGATCTATGCTGTGTGATGCGGGTATTCACTTGTTGGTTTGTTTTCCCGATGTAAATTTTATCACACGGGCATAAAATTGCGTATACGACATTTCTTGTCCGACAATTAGTGAAACCTACATTTTTCCATTTAGTGTTCTTATGTGTGAATTCAATGCCTTCAATCGTGGTATCGCATGAGACACAGTTCCCACATTTATGATGTCCCAGTATCGGTTTCAAGCCCCATTGGGAGAGCAAGTCACTTTTGGGTTTTTGGATTCGTACATCAGCGCGAACCAGACGCTGGCCCAGACTTTGGTTCTTTTTGTAAGCAAATATTTGCCTCGGGAAGGGGCATTCCAGATCCTCAAGGAGATGCCAGTTCTTCAAGACCATTTGTCTGACTTTGTGCGTGTCTGGGCCATATGTGGTCACACATACCATCTTTTCAAGCTCTGGTTTGCTCTTGTCCTGTGTTAATAGGCATTCACGGGGAATGTATCATGCCCGTTTGTATGCGTGCTTAAGTAGTTTTTTGGGGTACCCTCTATTGGTCATCTCTCCACAAAATGTCTGGGCGTGTTGATCATACTCCGCCACTTCTGAACAGTTTCTCCTTATCCTAAGGAGCTGACCGTAAGGTAGGTTTGCTCTAAGGTTTCTGGGATGGTCACTACTGTGGTGTAGGATTGTATTTTTATCGGTCTTTTTCTTATAGAGGGACGCTTTTAGGTGACCCTCATCATCAGAGATTTGTACATCGAGAAACGTCATTTGGCTTTGGCTCTGTTCCATAGAGAATTTAATATCCTGGTGTCTGCTGTTTAGCCATTGGTGGAATGCCATTGTACAGCATTTCACAGAGGCCAATCATCGAGAAACCGAATTTAAATGGACTGTACTGTATAGCATCAACCTAAACAAATGTCCCCCTGACACTGAAAGTGTCCTCTTGGCAAAAGAGGCATACTTAATCCTTAAATTTAACAGCACTCAAAGCGGGTTAAATACATTGTCAGAAGTCTCCAGGCTTTAATCTCCCTGAGGATGAAATAGTGTTTCGCGCGAGTCACCACATGAGTGAGGGTCTGACTAACAATAATGGAAAGCATCCCTCACGGACACTCTGAACTACATATCCCAGAATGCCCGGACCGCGTCATCAACGAGAATGTATGACGCTGACCCCCATATGGTTGTTCCAATTCAACGCCGGCTTCAATGCGGAAGCTCAGAGCGATAGAAGCGTTGCAGACTGCCAGATGCCTCACCCTTGCTCCTCTAACCAAAGGTAGGAGACAGTATCGGCCGTGATACTTTTACATGCTGCTCCCAAATACGCGAGCGCATATTAGACTAACACAACTCCCCTTCTTTTGAATAGATTGAGAAAAACTTCCCCGCATCGACAGGAGAGTAAACCCACGCTCGCCGAGGGACGCCCCCCCAAGGTAGATGCCTTTCTAGTACACATACTTTAGAAATAAGAGAGACCATCTCTTTAAAATAACCCTGACTTTTTTAATAAATAGGGAGCGCAAGCCAGAGAGAGCAGACAAAGACCTGAGAATAGACAACCAAACGGACAGAGGACATTTCTTAAAGAGCAGCGGCATTAAAAAGAAGGTATGAATTTTTAATGCACCGCTAATCAAACAGGGTGATCACCAACCAACCCCGAACTTTCTAACAGTCACAAATATCCCTACAGGGTTCCCAAAGACAGTAACAAATACAAGAAGGCTGTTGAACCTGTATGAACCCGGTCACAACGCTACAGGTACAGATTTCTTCACAGGCAGAGGTGCAGTGAGTTGTTTAAAAATGGGTGGGAAGAACAGAACTAAGGTGTTGTTCTCTTCTTCCTTTTTTGCACAGAACAAAAGATACTGAAGTGACAAGGCCCTGACGAGATCCCGTTTATTTAATTAGCGGGTTCGAAACGCGTCGGCATCTTGAAGGCCACGAATTAGGATTAATTACGACTTGGACTCATTTATTTGTATCCATTTGGCCCTCTTCTCAGACTTGTTTGTCCTTCAATGACTGTATAGAATATAAAGACAAGTATCTTTTTTTGATATCGGCATTCTAAAAAATTGATGTTGCCGTCAGATGAAAATAATGTGCATATATGTTTCATGTTTGTTCCAACTTGATGTGTTGGATTTAATGTGTTGGTAATCACTGATTTGTATATTTGTCATTTAATGTTTTATGTTGCGTGTCTTTTTCAAACATGCTATAAATTGAACTTTTGTACTTGATATTGAAAAGCAAAGGGTGAAACTAAAATAAACCCACATATTCAGAAGTAGTCCTGATTTATGTGCTTTAAATCATTAAGCAGAAAACAAGTGTGTGGGGAGCAATTTGTACATTTACAATTTATCAAAGGGTCCAGCCCCCCTCACGTCCCGGGACCTAACTCCTTAAGCTTTGGCATTTAATGGCGGGTCTTCACCCGCGAGAGTCATCAGGGCACTAGACACAAGCACGCCGCTGATCAGACTCATTTGTTGTAAGAGAGGGACTAGTCCTTCTCAAATACTATGGCTGAGAAAGACACGCTATCTTTTTCCGAGAGTCACACCCAAAACTTACTAGCTTCTTCCCCATTTGGTAATATCACTTTAAGCACCTCCGCCCATCAACAAAACGAAACAGACAAACTTATTAGATTAAGTAAAAAACATATTAGAACCGAGCTCCACGGACATTTTCTCCTGCAGCACCTAAGGGGTGGCACCATCCCTTGGGGTCTTCAGGTCAAAAACGTCCCAGTAATTTTTACAGAGGACGCCGAATACAAATTAGGCTTCAGCCGGATAAACACCAAATGTAGCCGGGACCTAATGGTTCACACCGTTGAGACTGCACAAAGAATTTGCCGTCAGGAACTTGAGGAAATTGAGACATTAACTAAAAGCATTGCAGAAAGTGACGTGATCCCCGATGCAAAGAATCTAATTGAAAAAATAGAGAAGGAAATCCTGCAGTTTAAAGATACCACAATCAACGCCAAAACTGCCCAGTACGATCGAGACTCTAAGTCATTCACGTTAGAGAAGGCATACCCATTCTTGAAGGACGACTATTACTCACAGGCGGACTCGCGCGGAGCACTATATAACTATCAGGGACGCTCTCGCAATAGATTTAAAACATTCTCAGAGACAACCTCATCAGATTCTTCTAGCTCTGAATCTAGAGGCAAGAATAACAAGAAACAAGTTGCTTTTTTAGAGAAAGGCCAACAGCCAAAACAAAGACAAAAAATACCATGGGAAATGCGGACACGCAAGCAATTTTACAAATCGTAGAGGCACCCTCCTCTGTTGTCAACCTGTCTGAAAAAACTTTAACACGGGACGAAGAGTCCGTGCTAAACCTGGGATTAAAATTTGTCCCCAGAAAACACACAGACTTTGCAAAAACAAAAATGGAAATCATTGCCTTTTGCCGCAAAATACGACTAAAGGCATTCTTTGCCAACCAACCCCCAAGTATGGATCTGGAAACAACTGGATTGAGGAACAAATCCACCTTCTGCCCAAGCCATAACATCCCGAAACAAATTCTTGTGTTCGAGCAGGTTTTGCTATCTTCCTTGAACAAACTTGAAAGAAATAAAAAGTATGTCCCACAAAATATTAGCAAAGGGCAGCAAGTGGCATTGAAGGCATTGAGGGAGGATTCGACCGTGGTCATCAAACCGGCCGACAAAGGCGGGGCAGTAGTGATCTGGCCACGTGAGAAATATCTGACCGAGGGCTCCACACAGGTTAATAACCAAGTGTGGTATAGACTACTCCAGGAAGATCCAGTGAAACAAATACAGGGGGCCATAAAAGAACTGGTGCAAATAGGGATTGACAATGGATTTGTAGGTACCAAGGAGGCAGATTTCCTGGTTAAGAAACATCCACGAACACCTATCTTGTATTTCTTACCAAAAATTCACAAGAGCCTAAACGATCCACCAGGCAGGCCTATCGTCTCTGGGTGCGATTCGTGCCTGGAACCGATCTCTAAATATATAGATTTTTTTCTAAAGCCTTTTGTGAGCACAGTAAAGTCGTACCTCAAGGACACCACCGACTTTCTGAATAAAGTCGAGGGAACAGAATTCAACAACAAAGATGAGATTATGGTGACCATGGACGTCACGTCTCTCTATACACAGATACCGCAAGATGAGGCGTTGGAGGTCATGGAATTGTACCTCGACACTAGGGAGAGACCCCATCGGGTCCCCACATCGTTCATCCTCCAACTAGCAGAACTGACACTAAAGAAAAATTACTTTCGCTTTAATGATCAGTTCTTCATGCAGATCAAAGGTACGGCCATGGGTTGTCCATATGCGCCTGAGATGGCAGTTCTGTACATGGCAGAGTATGAACATAAATTTGTGGATAATAACAACCCTTTCAAGCCCTACATCGAACAGTGGATGCGATACATTGATGACGTGTGGCTCCTGTGGCATGGGGAGCCGCACGGAATTAATGGCATTCCACCAATGGCTAAACAGCAGACACCAGGATATTAAATTCTCTATGGAACAGAGCCAAAGCCAAATGACGTTTCTCGATGTACAAATCTCTGATGATGAGGGTCACCTAAAAGCGTCCCTCTATAAGAAAAAGACCGATAAAAATACAATCCTACACCACAGTAGTGACCATCCCAGAAACCTTAGAGCAAACCTACCTTACGGTCAGCTCCTTAGGATAAGGAGAAACTGTTCAGAAGTGGCGGAGTATGATTAACACGCCCAGACATTTTGTGGAGAGATGACCAATAGAGGGTACCCCAAAAAACGACTTAAGCACGCATACAAACGGGCACGATACACTCCCCGTGAATGCCTATTAACACAGGACAAGAGCAAACCAGAGCTTGAAAAGATGGTATGTGTGACCACATATGGCCCAGACACGCACAAAGTCAGACAAATGGTCTTGAAGAACTGGCATCTCCTTGAGGATCTGGAATGCCCCTTCCCGAGGCCAATATTTGCATACAAAAAGAACCAAAGTCTGGGCCAGCGTCTGGTTCGCGCTGATGTACGAATCCAAAAACCCAAAAGTGACTTGCTCTCCCAATGGGGCTTGAAACCGATACTGGGACATCATAAATGTGGGAACTGTGTCTCATGCGATACCACGATTGAAGGCATTGAATTCACACATAAGAACACTAAATGGAAAAATGTAGGTTTCACTAATTGTCGGACAAGAAATGTCGTATACGCAATTTTATGCCCGTGTGATAAAATTTACATCGGGAAAACAAACCAACAAGTGAATAGCCGCATCACACAGCATAGATCTAGACTTAAAAATAAGGTAGTGAATGCACCCATGGTACAGCATTTCACAGAGGCCAATCATCGAGAAACCGAATTTAAATGGACTGTACTGTACAGCATCAACCTAAACAAATGTCCCCCTGACACTGAAAGTGTCCTCTTGGCAAAAGAGGCATACTTAATCCTTAAATTTAACAGCACCCAAAGCGGGTTAAATACATTATCAGAAGTCTCCAGGCTTTAATCTCCCTGAGGATGAAATAGTGCTTCGCGCGAGTCACCACATGAGTGAGGGTCTGACTAACAATAATGGAAAGCATCCCTCACGGACACTCTGAACTACATATCCCAGAATGCCCGGACCGCGTAATCAACGAGAATGTATGACGCTGACCCCCATATGGTTGTTCCAATTCAACGCCGGCTTCAATGCGGAAGCTCAGAGCGATAGAAGCGTTGCAGACTGCCAGATGCCTCACCCTTGCTCCTCTAACCAAAGGTAGGAGACAGTATCGGCCGTGATACTTTTACATGCTGCTCCCAAATACGCGAGCGCATATTAGACTAACACAACTCCCCTTCTTTTGAATAGATTGAGAAAAACTTCCCCGCATCGACAGGAGAGTAAACCCACGCTCGCCGAGGGACGCCCCCCCAAGGTAGATGCCTTTCTAGTACACATACTTTAGAAATAAGAGAGACCATCTCTTTAAAATAACCCTGACTTTTTTAATAAATAGGGAGCGCAAGCCAGAGAGAGCAGACAAAGACCTGAGAATAGACAACCAAACGGACAGAGGACATTTCTTAAAGAGCAGCGGCATTAAAAAGAAGGTATGAATTTTTAATGCACCGCTAATCAAACAGGGTGATCACCAACCAACCCCGAACTTTCTAACAGTCACAAATATCCCTACAGGGTTCCCAAATACAGTAACAAATACAAGAAGGCTGTTGAACCTGTATGAACCCGGTCACAACGCTACAGGTACAGATTTCTTCACAGGCAGAGGTGCAGTGAGTTGTTTAAAAATGGGTGGGAACAACAGAACTAAGGTGTTGTTCTCTTCTTCCTTTTTTGCACAGAACAAAAGATACTGAAGTGACAAGGCCCTGACGAGATCCCGTTTATTTAATTAGCGGGTTCGAAACGCGTCGGCATCTTGAAGGCCACGAATTAGGATTAATTACGACTTGGACTCATTTATTTGTATCCATTTGGCCCTCTTCTCAGACTTGTTTGTCCTTCAATGACTGTATAGAATATAAAGACAAGTATCTTTTTTTGATATCGGCATTCTAAAAAATTGATGTTGCCGTCAGATGAAAATAATGTGCATATATGTTTCATGTTTGTTCCAACTTGATGTGTTGGATTTAATGTGTTGGTAATCACTGATTTGTATATTTGTCATTTAATGTTTTATGTTGCGTGTCTTTTTCAAACATGCTATAAATTGAACTTTTGTACTTGATATTGAAAAGCAAAGGGTGAAACTAAAATAAACCCACATATTCAGAAGTAGTCCTGATTTATGTGCTTTAAATCATTAAGCAGAAAACAAGTGTGTGGGGAGCAATTTGTACATTTACAACCTAAGTGTAAAGAGGCATCAACTGTGGCATCACAAAACTTTACTAGACATGATCTTTAAATAATGCAAACACTTCACAAATACATCTTGTAATTTTTTTTTAAAACTCGTAACTCTCGCTGGTGAGCGACCTCTCACCCGAGTTGTGCTACTATTGGCACCCAACAGTTGTTTGACAACCACACAAGTAATATAGGATGTAACTAACTGATCAAAAATAATACGTCAAAGAAAACTATCACATGTAATATAGCATCTAACTAGTTAATTAGAGATGATAAGTCCAAGACCCATATGAGACTGATCATTGGTACTAGTGAGAACAAACTAGTTAAAAGACCCAAAACACACTACAGTGTAAAATGTTCCACGCTTCTTGGCTGTGACGCGACGTTGCCAGTCGATTTGGGGAATGTAGCACAACTTGACTGTAACGAATATAAATAGACTCTGCATGTCATCAGTTCCATAGAAGAATATGCCAATCCACTGACCTTAAGAGGAAAAGAATGAACCACAGTACTTACAACATAAGCGAAGGAAAGAAGGCATCATATTACCATGCGAGGTTTAAACAAAATTTCGTTACCAGATCGAGGTACGGATCTAACAGTGCCTCCAGTCTTAGATATCCTCTGGAGCATTCACTGGAGGATAATCCCTTGAACTGTGGAGGCAGAACTTGTTGTAGAACAGGAACCGGCAAGCAGGAATGATGCCCAGTGCAAGATAAACCAGTACCAGACACATCAAGACACCAGGATCCCATGACAACAGTTCCTCATCATGCTCCCAAAAACTCACAGCTGACTCTTGACCATCGCGACCGGCCAACGATGTTCCACCACAGGCGTTAGGCCACGAATGAAAGGAACCAATATTAAAGAAAGAAATAGCAGCTGCCAACCTCAAGATGGCGGCACGCTGTCGACATTGCGCAGGATGGCTCACGATGCACCAGAACTCCAAAATATCCCTCAGCATCCACAAATCTACAACGAGCCAGAGACGTCACAGAAGACCCATGAGGAGCCACGCGCGACTTCAACAATGGTGAGTAGCTTGTGCATTATTAAACTTTCAAACTACTGGGAACCTGTTAAAAGAACTCCATACCAGTCTACTGTGGCCATTACGATAACACCCTTCCTCCTCCAGAGCAAAGGCAACCAGACAAAGAGACACAAATAACAAAAAGCAGCTCCATTGTAATGTGCAGTTTACTCTGCATAAACAGATATATCAAAAGGCATAGCAAAATAAATCTTGAACCCAGAGTGACACATACTGTACATTCAAGCTGGTGGCAAGAAAATTGATCATTTGATCGTACGCTGTGCCAAACAATGTGAAGGGTAGACCAGCTTCAATTAGAAAGCAAAACCGTGAAAATAAGGCACCGCTGGGAGACTACCCACAACTAGTGCTTGGGCTGTCAAAGCATCTCCAAAGCCCCAATTGAGCACAACCACACCACTCCTGTGTGGTTACTGTGAAGTTCTGTCACTGAAGCAGTCCAATAAAACTTCAAACAATGTAAACAGAAGCCATATTTTGCTACTGTGCATCCACTAATTTATTTCATATAAGGTTCATCAAAGAGGAAGACACATTAGGTTGCAGACTTGCTGAGTATCCGACCTAACATCCAATAGCATAAAAGTCCTAATGTGAAAGTCAGTGGAGAAAGACCAGGCTGGGGCTCTACGTTGGCAAGGACACTAGTGGATGGGGCTGTCCATTTAAAAGGACATTGGTGGGGCTGGCTTGCCTGTAGCTCCATTCTTCACGCTTTATTCTTAGTTTCACTTGGTTCTTTAGTTTCTCCGTATCCATAGCATAGACAGCTTGTGTAAATCCAGTTGTACACTTGAGACCAGGCCCATGTCGTCACCAAAATATGTTGTATCCTATGACAGGTAGCCAGGTAGAGTTGTGTAGTTTTCTTTATTGGCTTCAAGTTGCAGGTATCAGATATACATAACAGTCCTTAAGCCAGATGTATCCATTGCGCCAGCCTTTACTCCAGCACCACCAGGAGCAGCCTCCCTGCTGCTCAGCCCATCTCCAACTGTCACCACTCATCCATACAGGCACCCAGGCATTGCATTCATCACAGTCACACCAACATTCCGATACCATCTCTCACTCTGGCTGAGCACCTAGGATATAACAATATATATGCACTAGAAACAGGTGGCAAAAGTAATTAAAAAAAATGGTCAGCACCTCTGTTATGTTTGCAATTGTTCGATATTTGAAAGTAAAGGTGTGCTCAGTGAAAACACTGAGCCACCAGAACAGTGTTACCCTGTATAGGAAAATTTGATTTTCTATATACTCACATAATCAAAATTATAGTACAGAGCACAGTATCAAGGTAATTTAGACTGGCCTTGTTGTCAGTTAAATTTAATTTTGATAAAACACCAAGAAAAACAAAGTGGACAAAATAATATAATCCAAGTGTGAATACAAAATTGTATAAATTCCTGATATAGTTGACACGTAATTGTAGCGTGGCTCCAACTTCAAACGTCGTCTCTCAGATGCGAAAGAAACACTTTTATGAGCTTGGGACTGTTACGCTTGTTATTATAGGTGAGACTACAGTCTTTGGAAGTTCATAGAAATGGTATAGAGTCCATAGTAGGGACAGGGTAGCCGGTGTAAGTAGTGCTCCCTGCTTCTGTGTGGAGAAGTCCTGTGATTTCTCCACACAAAGCAGGGAGAACTACTTGAACTTTGAGGTTGGGACACTATCAGCTTCAGTTAGGACAATTTCGAGCTTGAGCTGATTCAACTCCACAACACACATTGGGGATTCTGGATCCTATCTGAATATAAACAGTCATAGACGTAACAGTCAAAGTTTGAGCCTTGAGAAAGTTGTCTACACGACGAAATACATGTCAGCTGTCTGCATCCACGCTACAACTACGTGTCAACAATATCAAAAATGTATACACATTTTGTATTCACATTTAAATTATATTATTTTGTCCACTTTGTTTTTCTTGGTGTTTTATCAAAATTAAATGTAACTAACAACAAGATCAGTCTAAATTACATTGATGCTGTGCTCTGTACTTTAATTTTGACTATTTGATATATCCATGGAACCTTTAGTGCAAAAAATAAGAAATTATGACAGAATAAGTCTCTTTACATCACAAGGATTCAGCAATAAAATAGCTTTATGCACTGATGATTTCATTTTCCACACTAATAGTCCCTGGAAGCAAAAATGACATTTGTACTGCTAAGATAAGACTCTGGAGCAATATAAGGATATGCTCTTAGCAGTGATAAAACAGAAATTATGAGATGGAATACTGATTCCCAGTCCTGTTTCCACAATAAAAGAGATCAAGTACCAGGGCATAGAAATCTGCCATAATATAAAGCATAGAACAAAGACAAATTCAGAAAGAACAGATATTTAAGCAAAACACTATTAAGGAAGTTGCAAGACCTTTTTCTGAGGGAAAGATTCTTTACAACGCAACTTTTACCACGCAGTGCTATTACAACACAGGTTTTACAATGAAAACCATTACAACGCATTGCGCTGGGGGGCGCACTAGGATAGGGAATAGATTTAATTTACTATCCAACACCTTCCCTAGTGTCCACGGGGACTGGAGTTGGAATAGTAAATTAACTATTCACTATCCAGCACCCCAAAGCGCTATGCGTTGTAATGGTATGTGTTGTAAAACCTGCGTTGTAACAGCATGCGTGGTAAAAGCATGCGTTGTAACGTCATACATCCTTTTCTGACTATATTTGGTAGAGTCAAATTAATTCAAATGTGTTTTATCCCCATGTTGAATTTTCCTTTCTATAGTATTCCACTGGAATTTGACAAACGTAAGCTACATAAGATCCAGGGCTGCATAAATAGTTTTATCTGGGAATCAAAGAGCCAATGATTGACTGGAAGAATTTGAGGTCCAAATTAAACAAGCATTGGCAAAGCCTCCAAGGATACAGTTGTTTTCTCCTTCTGGGCAAACCCCCACAGTCTGCTGCTTTCATTTTTGTCGCAGTTTGTGGTTTTTCGTATTCATGAAAGAGAGAGTGTCAGCGCGCTACAGAGATCCTTTGATGCACTCTGGTCACTGTTACTGGGTGAATGCGATTCTTTTTTGACTTTTCTGCATCCTTGTTTTATGGAACTTTCTGAAGTGGATGAAAATTAAAAGGCCGCATATTAATACTATAAAGAAAAACCTAAATAAACAAATATACATATTCAGATAAGGTAAATGCCAGTTTCTGGTGGGTATCTTCAAACTGAGATTTTATTTATTTATATAAAAGTTTTTCATATAGGGCTCCTACAAACTGAATTGTGACAAGTGCTTTACAATAAAGGTTCATTTTGAGTCAAGGACCATTTGCACTTCATAAGTTTGGTGTAGATATCTTACACTTTGTGCAATAGAAAGGCAAGCGTGATTGGCAGTCAGCAGCAAGACAACAGCGAGGTGCGTAAAAGATGTGTCCATTTGTGGTCAGCAGCAATTGAGGAAACAGGGTGAAGATATAATTAGCACTCGTAAAAAGACATCTGTATTTTGTTGATTCCAATAAAAAAGATACACACTATTGTAGTTAATAGCAGTGCAATATTAAGGCACGTAGAGCATAACTATGTCATCCGTGCATGTGTATATGATGCCTGTCTGTGTAACGATGATAGGACAGATTTACTAGTTTGAAGGTTTGAAGTGAAGGAACAAGTCTTGGATGTGTGGTAAACGCATATCAAATCCTAGGTACAATTTTTCTCAACAAATTCTTTTGAAAGGTAGTGCCGGATTTTTTTTAATTTGTAAGTACTCCCCATTTTCTAGCCACTCCCTTATCTACCTCTCACATTTCCTACTAAAATACATATTTGCATGTACAGGGAATCTGCGGAGCAGAGATCTCTTCACCTATAAGTACAGGAGAGGCAGAGACGTAAACTCTGCATGTAGCTTATTGATGCAGAATAGAGTTCTCGCCTTATGTGCTACTGTGCCTGTTCTTTGATGTTATTATGTATGCGAGGAGCTTATATGCTCAATGGGGCTGCTGAACGGGAGGGCTCCCTGATTATTGCTGAATGACTCTGGAGACGCCATGCCAGACCTGCCACTCACCCCCTCTGAAGACATGCGGACACTGGCCCTGTCCTCCTGCCGCTTCACGGCATAGATTACACCCCCTTTGCTTTGTGAATTTTAGGGACCGACTGAACTTAACACCAGGGTCCCAACCCCCCTGCCTGACCTCAAGTTGGCAGCCTCAGTTGGTCTCTCCACGAGGCTCTAACGCTCCCGGACAATAGAACTGGTTAGCGTCCTGAGCTTACCCACATCCCTCACCTGACCTTGATCCTGCTCTCCCTCCTGGACATGTACTCTGAACCTTCCCTCGATCGTAGAGACCCTGCTATTTGAACGATGTCCGGTGGAGCTACCTGTTAGCTGAAGGGGAGATGGGTTGTGGATTCCCCCTCGGCCGTCACCTACCCAGCCGGATTTTGAGCAGACTTTCCTTCGTCTCTCTGTTGTTACCCCCTCCTACACTTTCACCCCACACCCATCCCCCTCTACGCTCCCTTCTTCTCACCCTCTTCCCCTTTAATGTTTTTCTGTTGAGACCTAGCCATTTGACCGATGACCGGTGGACCTACCTGATAGCTGAAGAGGAGATGGGCCGAGGATTCCCCCTCGGCTGTCACCTACCCAACCGGACCTTGGACAAACTTTCCCTTAGTCTCTCCGCTGTATCTATACACTAGCCCTTTTTGCCTTCACCCTCTTTCCATTCCTCACCCCATTTTCCTTTTTTTTCTGCTTCTAAAAAGTTTTTTCTGGTATCTTTGTTAACTATTTTCCCCTTGTCTCTACGTCCTGTCTTTCTCCTACCTCTTTACCCTATCCCCTTACCCTTCCTGCTCCATTCACCTTGTCCACTATGTTCTTTAAATACTTTTCCTGATACTTATGTAACATTTAACTGATGTAATTTGCAACATTATTGTCCCTCATGTGAAGCGCTCTGATTCCATTGGGTCTAGCCAGCGCTATATAAAAACTCATTAATTAAATTTGTTCCCATTTAGTACTCTTTCTACCTTTGTCTACCTCCCTAGCTCCTAGATCCTATCCGCTCTCCCCTGAATCTCTCACCTTGCCTGCTAGTCTGCCTAGCCCTCTGTCCTTTGTGCCCTTTGACTAAGCACTCCTTCTCCCCTTGTTGGGTAAAGATCCAATATTTATACTCTGGAGTCTCAGCGTACCCGCTGAGAGAGTCCACTGCGCCAAGGGAGCCACTCACAGCTGAGGTATGGTATTGCAACCCTTGCCAAAGCACTCCCTCTCCCATTTTTGGGGAAGGATCCAGTATGTAGGCCTTGGAGTCTCAGAGACGCCTCTGAGAGAGTCCACTGCTTAAAGGGAGCATCCCGCAACAGAGATAGGGAAGTGATACCACTTCCCCTGGGATCACAGCTTACTGGACTTTGAACGTTGCTTTGACTCGTCTACGGGTTTGTGTCCCCGTCGCCCTTCCCCTCCTCTTTCCATGCGATGTCCTTCACCCTCCCCTCCTCTTTCCCGCCTTCATTACCGGTCTACTTCCCCAGCTCCTTCCCCCCTCCCCTGAACCTTTCCCCTTGCTTGCTTTTCCTTTCGTATTTGTGCTTATTGTTTATCTTGACCTTACAAATAACTATGTTGCCATGCTCTAATAACTGTGTAACCTTTGTAATGATGTAACATGTAACTATGATCTGATGCTCATGTAAAGCGCTCTGATACTTCCGGGTCTAGCCAGCGCTATATAAAACCTTTAAAATAAATAAATAAATAAATAGCCAATAGGTCTCGCCTTTTGGACATTATAAGTGTTTAGCCATGCAACAGTTGATGTTGCACCAAGAATATTGTGCTGCATAATTAAATACTTATAAGGTCCCAAAGGCGATACCTATTGGCTATGCCAATGCTTGTTTTCACATGCTAGTGGTCTACCTCGCAGAACCCAAAAGATGTAAATTGATTTTTATGGTTGTAACAAACCAAATAAAGTTTGTTTTGACTGACTGACTGAGAACCAAAATGTAGTGAGTTTTTTACATCCCAGCTAAAGACCTGAAACCAAACAGGATTAGCACAGCTCAGAACCAGCTCCCAGACCATTGACCTCAGCTCTCTGAAGTCACTGTAAAGTTACATATCAGCACTGGAAAATACAGTGTTCTAAACGGCCCCTGGCAAAATCCTGTGCATATCCTAGCATGGAACTAACATGGAGCTCATTTGCTCATCGTCGCTTGTACAGAAAGCATTTGTTGACAGTATTTTTGATTCCATGCCCGAGCCGCGGGAGTGGTGACTGGAGGCATAGATAGGGCTCCCATCAAATGTACTGCAGTTTCTAAATGGCAGCGACCTGACAGCCACGTGATAAACTGGAATATTCATTCTAAGCTACCCTTACCTCTGATGGTTGCCCAATTGAGTCAGAGGTGAAGCCTCTGAATCTGGTGCTTGCCCATTTACAAACTGAGCAGGTCTAAGTGCTGAAACATGCATTCCAATGCAGGAAAAGCCAGAGGCACAGCATTGAGGTTGTCTGTAGGGTGTTAAAGAACTGTGTAGGTCTCTGCCTTCATCAAGATCTTAAGTGAGGAAGAGGCAGAGACTAAAGCTCAGATTAAGCATGTTCCAAGTCTCACTAGAGGGAAATTTGGACACTGTTTAACAAGGGGGCTTATGAACTGCTTATAAATTCAAAGTAAATATAAATGAGTACATGCAGGCAGTTTTTCCTTCTCCATCAAAGGATCTTCTTTAATATTCAAACAGTGAAACAGACAAATAGGTTCATTTATCAAATGGCAATGAGTGTTCGGCAAAGTACAGACTTCATAGAGAAGCTGGGCCAAACAAAGAGTCAAAGTGTCAAAATCGAAGTAAAGCTAAGCATAATTGTGAACTTACCTCTAGGTGGGGCCTCTCTTTAAATCTGTTGGACGGGTGTTTTTCATTAGACCAACTGAGCACCAGTATAGCCAGCCTTGCTAACACCATTAGAGAATGATTTTGTCCGGAGAGTGCGAAGGAGCAACAATATTTTTGCACTAATCAGTGAGAATTTCTTTAAAGGTATGGAGAATATTACGGAGTACTTTGTGTCACTATATAGAAGAAACAATCACATTAAGAATTTCTTGTGGTCCTGTAAAGGTGGAGCTCCGAGTGGGACAAAAATGTTTGAGAGCGGAGCTTACAAACGGGGGCCCATTTCAAAATTCAGCTGCTGCCCACTCGCGTCACGGGAGGCAGCCCATGACTAGCGAATGTAAGGCAGCTTAGACCCCAGCCCCCATGCAGTCTGCTGCTTAAATAAACAAGTGACGTGCTGCAGCAGAAAGTAGAATAACAAGCGCTTAAAGACAACGGTCCCGACGAGCATCGCATACAGGAAGGGGAGTGGCCGACTACAATAATAAACAAGTGGGAGGGGTGGGGGAGTGCGGTCAAGAGCAGGGACACGCAGCGTTTACCTTGCGGGAACGAGCACGATAATTGTTAACACATGGTGCCGTTGCTCGCTCCCGCAAGGGAAACACCAAAGGAGCACGCATTGAAATAGAGAGCAATGCAAAATGTGAACGTTTTTGGCGAAAAATGTGATCGATTCCAAAAGGTCCCCTCCTATGCACTGCATGCGCACTGTGTAGATGAGACATAAAAAAGGGGGATTGCAATTACCAGATATACAATGTTATTGCCTGCCCTTTCAATTTAAAATCATTAGGTTCATTCTGAGCTCTCCATTTCTCACTTAATATTTTGTGCAAAGACAAAAGATTACAAGGACTAGAAGGGGTGTTTATACAAGTTTGAGGGCCCAGAATTATTTAAGAAGGTCGGACTGAATGTTTTGAAGTCTGCATCAAACGTTTTCTATAACATCAGAGCCCATTGGGAAATTCCGTACTATAGAAAATATACACCAATAAGGCACTATCCAGGTACCCCAATCTGTTTTGAAGACCAACTATTTCTCCCACTTAACCCCTTGGTTGTGGGTTTATTTCCCCCGCGGTGTGGGAGAAATAAACGGCGGCCGGGATTCGGACGGCTCCCAGCCGTTGTTCGTACACACCCACTGTAATGCATGAAGGCCAGGAGCCGTCCTGAGCATACAAGGGGTTAAAGAGGAAGGGATAACTACATGGTAAGATCTGAATAACGAGTAAGGTTTAAGATCCTGGGATTACTTTAATACAAAGACCTAAGACAAACTCTTAAAATTTTAATTCTTGCAACTCAATGCATGGTGTTTGTTTGAATGATTGGACAGATATGTTTATTGGAGTTGGAAAGGATTATTACAAGACATAGATTATTTTACAAGAGAAAGCGCAAAGTGGTGTGAAGCTGAAGATTGGAAAAGACAGCTAATGTCTATGCTGAGAAGCAAATACTTGCCTTGTCAGCAGCAGGATAAATTGTGGAAAATATCTTTTAACATTGTCTACTCAATTGTCAAACCCACTCCACTGAAGAGGAATCACCTCTTTACTCTCCACAGGGCATATTGAACTCCAAAGAAGTTGGCCAAACTGAAGGGGGCAAAATAAATTGAATGTATGAAATAAAAGACCCCTAATGCTGTTGATATCTTTTTTAAGTGTCCTTGTTTGGAAATCTAGTAAGTTGAAATAGGCAAAAAAATATTAGAAGGATAGATTTTCATTTAAAGCCATCTTCTATTGTATTTGGGATACAATTAAATGACTTTTGTGTGAGGCAATGTACAGAGACCAATTTAATTTACTTACATTTATTTTTCTATATGTTATTGATTGCCAAACTGTTGATTTGTAAAACAAATGGCTAGATCCAAGCCCGTCGGAAACTATTATATGTATAAAAGCTATGAAAAAATGTTGTAACAGCTATATAGAATTTACAATTAAGAAGTTGTCTTAGGGCACAATGGCTAGAATGGTCAAATCCAACTAGGCCCCTTCTGGTCCAATGATTAAACCATTGTCGGGTTCGCTTTTCACATTGGATAGCTGCACTCCTGCACTATGTACAGTAGTCGGCTTTTTATGTGGAAATGGAAGAATGCCCACTGAATGCTGGCAAGAGTTTATCTTGGCACGTAGCTGACACAGGGGAGGAAGAATGATAAAAAAAAGAAAACAGACAGGCAAATGACCATGAGTAAGCTAGTGATCATTGACCACGTAGAGCTTAGGTGATCATGAGCTTCTTATACGTGGCTTAACTTGCACATGACAATGGATCTCTCAAATGTTGTCAGCCATGAACAGTATCACCAGCTAGGGAGCGAACTAAGTTTGATTGTCAGGGATGGGCGGCAATTACTTGAAAACATTGGTATCTGAGGTGTTGTTGAATGTGTATGTTAGCATAGTTAACCAATGAAGAGAAACTGGCATGTCAGCTGTAACTAATTGTGCATACTACCACTCAAAATACATTAAGATCTCAGATGTAGTTGAACGTGAATTTTAGTGTAGTAAAGTTATCTATGTATGTTCCTGTCACTATTTCTCAGAGGTGGTTCTCTAGGTAAATAAGTAAAGATATTTCTATAGCTATTTGCACCATTCGTCTGCATATCGCATTTCAGTATGGTCTGTCAGGAATGGCTCCTATATGTCTCCCGCAATAGCAGCCCAAGGTGTCTTGACCTTCCCTAATTTCAGGGCTGAGGGCCAAAATATCCCCAATAATCTGCAAGGATAGGTTACTACTGTGGGTATTTGATCGTCATGTCATCATGAGGGTCCACAATGCTGGGCTTGTCATGTACCATTACTCAGTTACACAAAAGTAAGTACATGGTTATGAGTGTCTTAACCGCAGTTGATTTGCAAACAAACTTTTATTCCTTCTTAAATGTTCTGGCTATCTGTAGCATTAAGTGTACCTGCTTCTCATCTACATCAATCTATGACATGTCTCCAGGGTGTGGCATTCGCTGGCTTTTTCTGTGAAGATATGTATGACATGTTTTCAATTTTACCATACAATTTGAGTAGATCAACTGCTTTATTTTTTAGATGAAAGTTTTTTCCTTTTAAATGAAAGTATGAGAAAAAATGGGAATAACTATAAACAAGACAAGGAAATATACAGATAGAGAAAAGGTTCAAACTCAGGGAAGAAAAAATAAATACAACTTCACAAGAGTAGGAACACTGCGTAACCTGAAGGAAAAGGAAAAATAAAAGTATTGACATACAAGAATAAAGCAATGATAAACAATAGCCCTGTCCTTCCCAATAAACAATTAAAAAAATGTAGTAAAGGGTAGGCCACACCCCCAAGACAAACACCTCAAACCAAAAGAGCTAAAGAGTGAGAAACCATTATATACAGAGTGTAAACACAGTGAGGCGCGAGGTGACTTACACACCAAACAACATGTGAGGCGCAGGGCGACTTTCACACACAACACTAACCAGTGATGCGCAGGGGGACTTACACACAGAACAGAAATAAGTAAGGCACGGGGCGACTTACGCACAAGACTACAACATATGAGGCACAGGGCGACACACACAAGACAAAAATATGTGAGGCGCAGGGCGACTTACACACAAACCGACAAGACGTGCAGCGCAAGGCGACTTACACACATAAACACAACACCAAATAAAACTTTGCAGTAAGAACAACAGAGAAGTGGGGAACTACCCACCAAGACTAGAACCACCCTAGCGTAAAGGAGTATAGTGTAAGGTGTAACTATAACCATCCTCAATGTAAAGAAATGTAAAGTGACTATCACCCACTATAATTCAAATGCCACCTAAGTGTAAAGAGGCATCAACTGTGGCATCACAAAACTTTACTAGACATGATCTTTAAATAATGCAAACACTTCACAAATACATCTTGTAATTTTTTTTTAAAACTCGTAACTCTCGCTGGTGAGCGACCTCTCACCCGAGTTGTGCTACTATTGGCACCCAACAGTTGTTTGACAACCACACAAGTAATATAGGATGTAACTAACTGATCAAAAATAATACGTCAAAGAAAACTATCACATGTAATATAGCATCTAACTAGTTAATTAGAGATGATAAGTCCAAGACCCATATGAGACTGATCATTGGTACTAGTGAGAACAAACTAGTTAAAAGACCCAAAACACACTACAGAGTAAAATGTTCCACGCTTCTTGGCTGTGACGCGACGTTGCCAGTCGATTTGGGGAATGTAGCACAACTTGACTGTAACGAATATAAATAGACTCTGCATGTCATCAGTTCCATAGAAGAATATGCCAATCCACTGACCTTAAGAGGAAAAGAATGAACCACAGTACTTACAACATAAGCGAAGGAAAGAAGGCATCATATTACCATGCGAGGTTTAAACAAAATTTCGTTACCAGATCGAGGTACGGATCTAACAGTGCCTCCAGTCTTAGATATCCTCTGGAGCATTCACTGGAGGATAATCCCTTGAACTGTGGAGGCAGAACTTGTTGTAGAACAGGAACCGGCAAGCAGGAATGATGCCCAGTGCAAGATAAACCAGTACCAGACACATCAAGACACCAGGATCCCATGACAACAGTTCCTCATCATGCTCCCAAAAACTCACAGCTGACTCTTGACCATCGCGACCGGCCAACGATGTTCCACCACAGGCGTTAGGCCACGAATGAAAGGAACCAATATTAAAGAAAGAAATAGCAGCTGCCAACCTCAAGATGGCGGCACGCTGTCGACATTGCGCAGGATGGCTCACGATGCACCAGAACTCCAAAATATCCCTCAGCATCCACAAATCTACAACGAGCCAGAGACGTCACAGAAGACCCATGAGGAGCCACGCGCGACTTCAACAATGGTGAGTAGCTTGTGCATTATTAAACTTTCAAACTACTGGGAACCTGTTAAAAGAACTCCATACCAGTCTACTGTGGCCATTACGATAACACCCTTCCTCCTCCAGAGCAAAGGCAACCAGACAAAGAGACACAAATAACAAAAAGCAGCTCCATTGTAATGTGCAGTTTACTCTGCATAAACAGATATATCAAAAGGCATAGCAAAATAAATCTTGAACCCAGAGTGACACATACTGTACATTCAAGCTGGTGGCAAGAAAATTGATCATTTGATCGTACGCTGTGCCAAACAATGTGAAGGGTAGACCAGCTTCAATTAGAAAGCAAAACCGTGAAAATAAGGCACCGCTGGGAGACTACCCACAACTAGTGCTTGGGCTGTCAAAGCATCTCCAAAGCCCCAATTGAGCACAACCACACTACTCCTGTGTGGTTACTGTGAAGTCCTGTCACTGAAGCAGTCCAAGAAAACTTCAAACAATGTAAACAGAAGCCATATTTTGCTACTGTGCATCCACTAATTTATTTCATATAAGGTGCATCAAAGAGGAAGACACATTAGGTTGTAGACTTGCTGAGTATCCGACCTAACATCCAATAGCATAAAAGTCCTAATGTGAAAGTCAGTGGAGAAAGACCAGGCTGGGGCTCTACGTTGGCAAGGACACTAGTGGATGGGGCTGTCCATTTAAAAGGACATTGGTGGGGCTGGCTTGCCTGTAGCTCCATTCTTCACGCTTTATTCTTAGTTTCACTTGGTTCTTTAGTTTCTCCGTATCCATAGCATAGACAGCTTGTGTAAATCCAGTTGTACACTTGAGACCAGGCCCATGTCGTCACCAAAATATGTTGTATCCTATGACAGGTAGCCAGGTAGAGTTGTGTAGTTTTCTTTATTGGCTTCAAGTTGCAGGTATCAGATATACATAACAGTCCTTAAGCCAGATGTATCCATTGCGCCAGCCTTTACTCCAGCACCACCAGGAGCAGCCTCCCTGCTGCTCAGCCCATCTCCAACTGTCACCACTCATCCATACAGGCACCCAGGCATTCCATTCATCACAGTCACACCAACATTCCGATACCATCTCTCACTCTGGCTGAGCACCTAGGATATAACAATATATATGCACTAGAAACAGGTGGCAAAAGTAATTAAAAGAAATGGTCAGCACCTCTGTTATGTTTGCAATTGTTCGATATTTGAAAGTAAAGGTGTGCTCAGTGAAAACACTGAGCCACCAGAACAGTGTTACCCTGTATAGGAAAATTTGATTTTCTATATACTCACATAATCAAAATTATAGTACAGAGCACAGTATCAAGGTAATTTAGACTGGCCTTGTTGTCAGTTAAATTTAATTTTGATAAAACACCAAGAAAAACAAAGTGGACAAAATAATATAATCCAAGTGTGAATACAAAATTGTATAAATTCCTGATATAGTTGACACGTAATTGTAGCGTGGCTCCAACTTCAAACGTCGTCTCTCAGATGCGAAAGAAACACTTTTACGAGCTTGGGACTGTTACGCTTGTTATTATAGGTGAGACTACAGTCTTTGGAAGTTCATAGAAATGGTATAGAGTCCATAGTAGGGACAGGGTAGCCGGTGTAAGTAGTGCTCCCTGCTTCTGTGTGGAGAAGTCCTGTGATTTCTCCACACAAAGCAGGGAGAACTACTTGAACTTTGAGGTTGGGACACTATCAGCTTCAGTTAGGACAATTTCGAGCTTGAGCTGATTCAACTCCACAACACACATTGGGGATTCTGGATCCTATCTGAATATAAACAGTCATAGACGTAACAGTCAAAGTTTGAGCCTTGAGAAAGCTGTCTACACGACGAAATACATGTCAGCTGTCTGCATCCACGCTACAACTACGTGTCAACAATATCAAAAATGTATACACATTTTGTATTCACATTTAAATTATATTATTTTGTCCACTTTGTTTTTCTTGGTGTTTTATCAAAATTAAATGTAACTAACAACAAGATCAGTCTAAATTACATTGATGCTGTGCTCTGTACTTTAATTTTGACTATTTGATATATCCATGGAACCTTTAGTGCAAAAAATAAGAAATTATGACAGAATAAGTCTCTTTACATCACAAGGATTCAGCAATAAAATAGCTTTATGCACTGATGATTTCATTTTCCACACTTATAGTCCCTGGAAGCAAAAATGACATTTGTACTGCTAGATAAGACTCTGGAGCAATATAAGGATATGCTCTTAGCAGTGATAAAACAGAAATTATGAGATGGAATACTGATTCCCAGTCCTGTTTCCACAATAAAAGAGATCAAGTACCAGGGCATAGAAATCTGCCATAATATAAAGCATAGAACAAAGACAAATTCAGAAAGAACAGATATTTAAGCAAAACACTATTAAGGAAGTTGCAAGACCTTTTTCTGACTATATTTGGTAGAGTCAAATTAATTCAAATGTGTTTTATCCCCATGTTGAATTTTCCTTTCTATAGTATTCCACTGGAATTTGACAAACGTAAGCTACATAAGATCCAGGGCTGCATAAATAGTTTTATCTGGGAATCAAAGAGCCAATGATTGACTGGAAGAATGTGAGGTCCAAATTAAACAAGCATTGGCATAGCCTCCAAGGATACAGTTGTTTTCTCCTTCTGGGCAAACCCCCACAGTCTGCTGCCTTCATTTTTGTCGCAGTTTGTGGTTTTTCGTATTCATGAAAGAGAGAGTGTCAGCGCGCTACACAGATCCTTTGATGCACTCTGGTCACTGTTACTGGGTGAATGCGGTTCTGTTTTGACTTTTCTGCATCCTTGTTTTATGGAACTTTCTGAAGTGGATGAAAATTAAAAGGTCGCATGTTAATACTATAAAGAAAAACCTAAATAAACAAATATACATATTCAGATAAGGTAAATGCCAGTTTCTGGTGGGTATCTTCAAACTGAGATTTTATTTATTTATATAAAAGTTTTTCATATAGGGCTGCTACAAACTGAATTGTGACAAGTGCTTTACAACAAAGGTTCATTTTGAGTCAAGGACCATTTGCACTTCATAAGTTTGGTGTAGATATAGTACACTTTGTGCAATAGAAAGGCAAGCGTGATTGGCAGTCAGCAGCAAGACAACAGTGAGGTGCGTAAAAGATGTGTCCATTTGTGGTCAGCAGCAATTGAGGAAACAGGGTGAAGATATAATTAGCACTCGTAAATAACTTGGCGCCAGTGCTGATCTAGAGAAGACATCTGTATTTTGTTGATTCCAATAAAAAAGATACACACTATTGTAGTTAATAGCAGTGCAATATTAAGGCACGTAGAGCATAACTATGTCATCCGTGCATGTGTATATGATGCCTGTCTGTGTAACGATGATAGGACAGATTTACTAGTTTGAAGGTTTGAAGTGAAGGAACAAGTCTTGGATGTGTGGTAAACGCATATCAAATCCTAGGTACAATTTTTCTCAACAAATTCTTTTGAAAGGTAGTGCCGGATTTTTTTTAATTTGTAAGTACTCCCCATTTTCTAGCCACTCCCTTATCTACCTCTCACATTTCCTACTAAAATACATATTTGCATGTACAGGGAATCTGCGGAGCAGAGATCTCTTCACCTATAAGTACAGGAGAGGCAGAGACGTAAACTCTGCATGTAGCTTATTGATGCAGAATAGAGTTCTCGCCTTATGTGCTACTGTGCCTGTTCTTTGATGTTATTATGTATGCGAGGAGCTTATATGCTCAATGGGGCTGCTGAACGGGAGGGCTCCCTGATTATTGCTGAATGACTCTGGAGACGCCATGCCAGACCTGCCACTCACCCCCTCTGAAGACATGCGGACACTGGCCCTGTCCTCCTGCCGCTTCACGGCATAGATTACACCCCCTTTGCTTTGTGAATTTTAGGGACCGACTGAACTTAACACCAGGGTCCCAACCCCCCTGCCTGACCTCAAGTTGGCAGCCTCAGTTGGTCTCTCCACGAGGCTCTAACGCTCCCGGACAATAGAACTGGTTAGCGTCCTGAGCTTACCCACATCCCTCACCTGACCTTGATCCTGCTCTCCCTCCTGGACATGTACTCTGAACCTTCCCTCGATCGTAGAGACCCTGCTATTTGAACGATGTCCGGTGGAGCTACCTGTTAGCTGAAGGGGAGATGGGTTGTGGATTCCCCCTCGGCCATCACCTACCCAGCCGGATTTTGGGCAGACTTTCCTTCGTCTCTCTGTTGATACCCCCTCCTACACTTTCACCCCACACCCTTCCCCCTCTACGCTCCCTTCTTCTCACCCTCTTCCCCTTTAATGTTTTTCTGTTGAGACCTAGCCATTTGACCGATGACCGGTGGACCTACCTGATAGCTGAAGAGGAGATGGGCCGAGGATTCCCCCTCGGCCGTCACCTACCCAACCGGACCTTGGACAAACTTTTCCTTAGTCTCTCCGCTGTATCTATACACTAGCCCTTTTTGCCTTCACCCTCTTTCCATTCCTCACCCCATTTTCCTTTTTTTTCTGCTCCTAAAAAGTTTTTTCTGGTATCTTTGTTAACTATTTTCCCCTTGTCTCTACGTCCTGTCTTTCTCCTACCTCTTTACCCTATCCCCTTACCCTTCCTGCTCCATTCACCTTGTCCCCTATGTTCTTTAAATACTTTTCCTGATACTTATGTAACATTTAACTGATGTCATTTGCAACATTATTGTCCCTCATGTGAAGCGCTCTGATTCCATTGGGTCTAGCCAGCGCTATATAAAAACTCATTAATTAAATTTGTTCCCATTTAGTACTCTTTCTACCTTTGTCTACCTCCCTAGCTCCTAGTCCTATCCTCTCTCCCCTGAATCTCTCACCTTGCCTGCTAGTCTGCCTAGCCCCCTGTCCTTTGTGCCCTTTGACTAAGCACTCCTTCTCCCCTTGTTGGGTAAAGATCCAATATTTATACTCTGGAGTCTCAGCGTACCCGCTGAGAGAGTCCACTGCGCCAAGGGAGCCACTCACAGCTGAGGTATGGTATTGCAACCCTTGCCAAAGCACTCCCTCTCCCATTTTTGGGGAAGGATCCAGTATGTAGGCCTTGGAGTCTCAGAGACGCCTCTGAGAGAGTCCACTGCTTAAAGGGAGCCTCCCACAACAGAGATAGGGCAGTGATACCACTCCCCCTGGGATCACAGCTTACTGGACTTTGAACGTTGCTTTGACTCGTCTACGGGTTTGTGTCCCCGTCGCCCTTCCCCTCCTCTTTCCATGCGATGTCCTTCACCCTCCCCTCCTCTTTCCCGCCTTCATTACCGGTCTACTTCCCCAGCTCCTTCCCTCCTCCCCTGAACCTTTCCCCTTGCTTGCTTTTCCTTTCGTATTTGTGCTTATTGTTTATCTTGACCTTACAAATAACTATGTTGCCATGCTCTAATAACTGTGTAACCTTTGTAATGATGTAACATGTAACTATGATCTGATGCTCATGTAAAGCGCTCTGATACTTCCGGGTCTAGCCAGCGCTATATAAAACCTTTAAAATAAATAAATAAATAAATAAATAGCCAATAGGTCTCGCCTTTTGGACATTATAAGTGTTTAGCCATGCAACAGTTGATGTTGCACCAAGAATATTGTGCTGCATAATTAAATACTTATAAGGTCCCAAAGGCGATACCTATTGGCTATGCCAATGCTTGTTTTCACATGCTAGTGGTCTACCTCGCAGAACCCAAAAGAGGTAAATTGTTTTTTATGGTTGTAACAAACCAAATAAAGTTTGTTTTGACTGACTGACTGAGAACCAAAATGTAGTGAGTTTTTTACATCCCAGCTAAAGACCTGAAACCAAACAGGATTAGCACAGCTCAGAACCAGCTCCCAGACCATTGACCTCAGCTCTCTGAAGTCACTTTAAAGTTACATATCAGCACTGGAAAATACAGTGTTCTAAACGGCCCCTGGCAAAATCCTGTGCATATCCTAGCATGGAACTAACATGGAGCTCATTTGCTCATCGTCGCTTGTACAGAAAGCATTTGTTGACAGTATTTTTGATTCCATGCCCGAGCCGCGGGAGTGGTGACTGGAGGCATAGATAGGGCTCCCATCAAATGTACTGCAGTTTCTAAATGGCAGCGACCTGACAGCCACGTGATAAACTGGAATATTCATTCTAAGCTACCCTTACCTCTGATGGTTGCCCAATTGAGTCAGAGGTGAAGCCTCTGAATCTGGTGGTTGCCCATTTACAAACTGAGCAGGTCTAAGTGCTGAAACATGCATTCCAATGCAGGAAAAGCCAGAGGCACAGCATTGAGGTTGTCTGTAGGGTGTTAAAGAACTGTGTAGGTCTCTGCCTTCATCAAGATCTTAAGTGAGGAAGAGGCAGAGACTAACGCTCAGATTAAGCATGTTCCAAGTCTCACTAGAGGGAAATTTGGACACTGTTTAACAAGGGGGCTTATGAACTGCTTATAAATTCAAAGTAAATATAAATGAGTACATGCAGGCAGTTTTTCCTTCTCCATCAAAGGATCTTCTTTAATATTCAAACAGTGAAACAGACAAATAGGTTCATTTATCAAATGGCAATGAGTGTTCGGCAAAGTACAGACTTCATAGAGAAGCTGGGCCAAACAAAGAGTCAAAGTGTCAAAATCGAAGTAAAGCTAAGCATAATTGTGAACTTACCTCTAGGTGGGGCCTCTCTTTAAATCTGTTGGACGGGCGTTTTTCATTAGACCAACTGAGCACCAGTATAGCCAGCCTTGCTAACACCATTAGAGAATGATTTTGTCCGGAGAGTGCGAAGGAGCAACAATATTTTTGCACTAATCAGTGAGACTTTCTTTAAAGGTATGGAGAATATTACGGAGTACTTTGTGTCACTATATAGAAGAAACAATCACATTAAGAATTTCTTGTGGTCCTGTAAAGGTGGAGCTCCGAGTGGGACAAAAACGTTTGAGAGCGGAGCTTACAAACGGGGGCCCATTTCAAAATTCAGCTGCTGCCCACTCGCGTCACGGGAGGCAGCCCATGACTAGCGAAAGTAAGGCAGCTTAGACCCCAGCCCCCATGCAGTCTGCTGCTTAAATAAACAAGTGACGTGCTGCAGCAGAAAGTAGAATAACAAGCGCTTAAAGACAACGGTCCAGACGAGCATCGCATACAGGAAGGGGAGTGGCCGACTACAATAATAAACAAGTGGGAGGGGTGGGGGAGTGCGGCCAAGAGCAGGGACTCGCAGCGTTTACCTTGCGGGAACGAGCACGATAATTGTTAACACATGGTGCCGTTGCTCGCTCCCGCAAGGGAAACACCAAAGGAGCACGCATTGAAATAGAGAGCAATGCAAAATGTGAACGTTTTTGGCGAAAAATGTGATCGATTCCAAAAGGTCCCCTCCTATGCACTGCATGCGCACTGCGTAGACGAGACCTAAAAAAGGGGATTGCAATTACCAGATATACAATGTTATTGCCTGCCCTTTCAATTTAAAATCTTTAGGTTCATTCTGAGCTCTCCATTTCTCACTTAATATTTTGTGCAAAGACAAAAGATTACAAGGACTAGAAGGGGTGCTTATACAAGTTTGAGGGCCCAGAATTATTTAAGAAGGTCGGACTGAATGTTTTGAAGTCTGCATCAAACGTTTTCTATAACATCAGAGCCCATTGGGAAATTCCGTACTATAGAAAATATACACCAATAAGGCACTATCCAGGTACCCCAATCTGTTTTGAAGACCAACTATTTCTCCCACTTAACCCCTTGGTTGTGGGTTTATTTCCCCCGCGGTGCGGGAGAAATAAACGGCGGCCGGGATTCGGACGGCTCCCAGCCGTTGTTCGTACACACCCACTGTAATGCATGAAGGCCAGGAGCCGTCCTGAGCATACAAGGGGTTAAAGAGGAAGGGATAACTACATGGTAAGATCTGAATAACGAGTAAGGTTTAAGATCCTGGGATTACTTTAATACAAAGACCTAAGACAAACTCTTAACATTTTAATTCTTGCAACTCAATGCATGGTGTTTGTTTGAATGATTGGACAGATATGTTTATTGGAGTTGGAAAGGATTATTACAAGACATAGATTATTTTACAAGAGAAAGCGCAAAGTGGTGTGAAGCTGAAGATTGGAAAAGACAGCTAATGTCCATGCTGAGAAGCACATACTTGCCTTGTCAGCAGCAGGATAAATTGTGGAAAATATCTTTTAACATTGTCTACTCAATTGTCAAACCCACTCCACTGAAGAGGAATCACCTCTTTACTCTCCACAGGGCATATTGAACTCCAAAGAAGTTGGCCAAACTGAAGGGGGCAAAATAAATTGAATGTATGAAATAAAAGACCCCTAATGCTGTTGATATCTTTTTTAAGTGTCCTTGTTTGGAAATCTAGTAAGTTGAAATAGGCAAAAAAATATTAGAAGGATAGATTTCATTACAAGACCGGAGGCTACCATTATGCATACAACTTTTAATGCAGTCCAAGCATAGCCGCATATGTCACAAAGCAAAAGTTCCAACTTAGAATACATGTGAACCAACAATAGCATGAATCACTAGGCAATCAGCCTCTTTTAAATGCGGCTCCAAGCAAGATAAGTCAACTTCCTACTTAGCTCATGAAAAGTCTTATAATTTAGAGTTTAAGATTAGTATTTTGTTATTAATTTACCTTAATACCGTATACTGAGTAACCCTCTTTTATCCCTACAGGAGTAAATATTTATATATACAATGTAAGGATATATATATGCAATGTTATGTTATAAGGTACAATGTTATAAGGTACAGTAACACCTTTTCACTCCTTGTTTTCGGTTTCACAACCTCCAATTTACGGAGGTTGGCTTCCTTTTTTTCCTTCCCTTTGTTCGTCTTTATATTTCATGAAAGATACTAAGTCTTTGAAACTAGCGCGTGAAATGTTTAAAAGCACGCATTGACTCGCTTCGCAAGTGTAGTTACCTTCCCCACTGCTTTGGAGTTCATTTATATTTTCGGAAAGCTTTGCCATGCTCGAGGCTTCATGTTTCTTACTGAGCTTCATTTCTTTGATTAGAAATTGGGAAATTATAATATTTAGTTACCTTTATTAACATAATCTGATTATCTGTGTAACCCCCCCACTCCCCCAATAATCAGACAGTTTATTATATTATAAAAACAAAAGGAAATCAGACAGTTATAATTGATATTTACAAGTTTATTATATTATAAAAAAAATAAAAAAAATGGGAATGAGACATTTATATATATTTATTTGACTAACATGTCTGACTCAGATTCGGATTCAATTCATAGTAATACTGTTGAATCTGATTTTACTAATGATGCCATCAAAAAACTTATCCATAAGGAAATGAGATCATGCATGTTTTCTACTCTCTCTCAAGTTATGTCATCTAAGAGATCCTTGATCCATGAAAACGATGATTTATCAGATCTGACATAACAGAGGTTAATGATCTCACTGAACAAAGGGGTAAGAGGCATAAAAAAGGTAAAAATATTGATTATACCCCAGAGAGCACGGGAGGTCCTAGCACCTCAGGTTTTACAGGAGGTCCTCGCACCTCATTTGCTTCAGGTGTCCCTTGTGGCACAAATTTGAAAGGTGTCCTTAGCGGCACAAATTTAATGGGTGTCCCTCGCGGCACAATTCATCATAGTGCTCTAGACAATGATCCTATTGATATTGATGATGGCTCAGAATTTCCTGACGAATATATTCTTGATCTCGATGAGGATGATCAAGATATTGATTCCTTTCTCCTAAATGATAATAACTGTCCTTCATCTTCTAACGATAATATTTTGGACCCTTTGGGGGAGGAGATGTTCTCCCCCTTTTAACATTAAACACCCTAGAAGCTCAGAGTGGACCCCACACGAGCACGTATCTAAATTCATAACTAAATGGATTAGAAATCCTTTAGAAAGAGAGACTCGTAATCTCTTAAGAGAGTGTACCAGACCTTCAATCGAAGGTAAAGTTTGTCAAACTCCTAACCTTGACCCAGAATTAATTACCTACCTATTTAAATTAGGGAGAGACCCGCGTAAAGGCCTGGAAAGATAGCTTAAGATCTGTCAAGAGAAAGTTCTCGACATTCTAGGACCCCTAACAAAAATAATCGACGCAGCAGAAGAAAGTTACCTTAATGGCTGCCCTCTTGATAGTACACACTCCATTCGGGGGTGGAGCCAAAGGGGACTAGTCCTCTTAGGCAATGCGAATGCGGGACTTAATTGTGAAAGAAGAGTGGTCCTCACTAAAATTAGCCCTAAACTAATCGATATGGCTGAAAAGGAAACCTCAATTAATCCAAAAGGTTTAATTTTTGGAGAAGCTTTAATAAAAAGTTTGGGCAAATATGTATCGACCTTTACCGCTTTTGATAAAGCGCACCACAACATACCACAATTGGAAAATTATTACACAAGACCCCTGGGTTCTAAACACTGTTCTCGGTTTTTCAATAGATTTCATCCAGACTCCAATCCAGAACCCACTCCCGAGACCGATTCCCCTTACACAAGATCAAGAAAAAATCATAGAGGAAGAAATTTCCTCAATGCTAAAAAAAAGGAGCAATTTTAGAAGTTCCCATGGAATTTATGAGATTCATAAGTACTCTCTTCCTTGTGGAAAAGAAAGACAAGGGTTGGAGACCGGTTATAAATCTCAGAGAACTCAACAAATTCCTTGTCTACCGACATTTCAAGATGGAGGGCTTCCGTCTTCTCAGAGACCTCTTGCTAGAAGGAGACTGGCTGGTCAAATTAGATCTGAAGGTCGCCTACTTTACCATTCCCATGGCAAAGGAACACCAACCCTTTCTTTAGTTCATTTGGAAAAACCATCTCTTTCAATTTCAGGCTCTCCCCTTCGAACTCTCCTCTGCCCATGGTGTTTCACCAAGGTACTGAGAGCAGTTGCCTCATGTCTAAGAGAAAAAGGTATTCGTCTCATCATCCACTTAGACAACATCCTGATTCATCATCCACTTAGACGACATCCTGATTTTTTCTCAAGATTATGCTCAAATCATCAAAGATCTCAAGACAGTTATAGACCTCTTAGAAAGTCTGGGTTTTATCATAAACAGGGAAAAATCCATTCTAATTCCCTCAAAGAAGATGGAATTCCTGAGTTTCACAGTAGACACAACAGAATGTCTTCTCCTTCTCCCTCCCAAGAAGATTGCCAAAATCAGAAAGGAGATAAGACATGTATTGAAACAAAAAAATCTCACCCTAAGAGAACTAGCCGGACTTTTAGGCCTTCTATCTTCTTCCATTCAGGCCATTTTTCCAGGACCATTGAATTATCGAGCCCTTCAGAGAATAAAAGCAAGAGCTCTCAGATCAGGTCTTTGGTACGGAGATCGAATTTCCTTAAACCCAGAAGCAATCTTAGAACTAACATGGTGGTTAGACAATCTAGATGCATGGAATGGGAGAGTGATCTTTGGTTCAGCACCAGATTTTATTCTAGAATCGGATGCCCGCCTTCATGGCTGGGGTGTTTGTCTACGGGACCAAAATACTAGAGGTATTTGGTCGCAGCAAGAGTCCCTGCACCACATCAACTATCTAGAATTAAGGACTTTATGCTCTAATGAGCTTAAAACGCTTCCTTAAGGGAAGATCAGTCATATTGAAAATGGACAACATGTCTGCCGTCGCTTACATAAACCGTCTAGGAGGTACCAAGTCAGAAGACCTCTCCAATCTAGCAAAGAATCTTTGGTTTTTCTGCCTAGAACACAAAATCTCTCTGAGAGCAGAATACCTTCTCGGGAAATCCAATCTTTGTGCAGATTGGAATTCATGATTCATCTTGGATTACAGTGATTGGAAACTCAACACTTCTGTTTTCAACTCCCTGAATCATTTCTGGGGCCCATTCCAAATAGACCTATTTGCGAGCAGTTTGACTACCCAATTGGTATCCTATTTCAGCTGGATGCCCGATCCCGGTGCTCTAGCAGTGAATGCCTTTCTCTAATCTTGGTAAGGGATCAACGCTTATGCCTTCCCTCCATTCACAATGATCCAGAGACTCCATCAGAAAGTGAGACAAGAACATTCCTCAATTGTCCTAGTAACTCTGTTTTGGCCATCTCAAGCATGGTTCCCAACAGCTCTGGAACTAACCTACGATGTTCCCTTCCTAATTCCTCCTCTGAAAGATCTTCTCACAGACGCAGACGGTCAAATTCACCCTCTTGTTCAGACAGGGAATTTGAACCTTCTTGCTTGGAAGGTGTCAGGAGATCTAACGATCTCGCAAGACTTTCGTCAACAGCTTCAACTCTCCTTGGAGAGTCGTGGGCCCCTGGGACACATTACCGGTACAACAACATTTGGAAAGTCTGGTCAACGTTGGTGCTTGGAAAGGGACTTGGATCCCGTGGAGGCACCTATTGTTGATATAGTTAATTTTCTTGGAGAACAATTCGACAGAGGTTTAAGTTACAGATCTCTCAATTGTTTTAGATCTGCTATTTCTGCTGGACATTCTCTAATTAACAATAAAACGGTAGGTAAAAATCCTATTATTTGTAGAATACTTAAGAGTATCAGACTTAGAAGACCTCCTCAACCTAGATATCAATCTCTTTGGAATGTTAATTTAATTCTTGACCTTTTCTGTTCTTGGTCAGTTAATTCTCTTCTCAGCAGGAAGAATCTTCCTATCAAATTAGCTACTCTTCTTTGCTTAATTTCATGCAGACGAGTTTCTGATGTCAAAGCTCTTGATATTTCCTATAGATCTTATGATATGTTTGGGGTTAATTTTGAAATACATAGAAGAACTAAAACTAAGTCAGATTCTATTTTCTATCCTCGTTTTGATAGTTGCACTAAACTCTGTGTTGTTCAATGTAAGAAAGAATACAATGTTAGAATGAACTCTCTTCGTCCTTTGAATGTATCTCAATTACTCATATCTTTTGTTAAACCCCACAAAGGAATTTCTTCTTCCTCTATTGCTAGATGGGTTAAGACAGTCATGAAGCTTGCTGGAATAAATCTGGATATTTTTAAATCACATTCTATTAGAGGCGCAATGGCCAGTAAGTCATTCTGGTCAGGTGGTAAATTAGATGATATTCTAAAGGCTGGTGATTGGTCTAATGCTAGAACCTTTGCTCATCATTATTGCAAACCTGTATCTGACATGTCTGATGTTGTTTTACATGGCTACCAACATGCATAATGGTAGCCTCCGGTCTTGTAATGAAATTGCGATTCTCCTATTAACATGACCAGAGAATCTGGATTTCATTAAAGACACGGAGGCTAACATTATCCCTCCCACCCTTTCCCTGGGTTGTTGATTATATGATATATTACGGTACGGGTTGATTTTTATAATATGTTATGCTTATTTGAATATTTTACTTACAAGCTTACATTCTTTTCCTTTGCAGGACTGTTTACTTTCTTTTCCTTTTCAGGACTGTTATTTAGCGGATTGTTTATTATTCAAATCCTTAATATTTTTATTTAGGTTTATTAACAACCTTTCTTTGTTTTGCAGATAACCTTTATTGATTTTGTCTTCTTGATTCCACATCTGGTGAATCAATCGTGGATGGTGTATTCTTCCGTCATCCTTCTTCAAGTTTAATGTTTCATTGGAGTTGTTTGGACATTTCCTTTCTCACTGTCACCACATTTGAAAGAGGCTGATTGCCTAGTGATTCATGCTATTGTTGGTTCATATGTATTCTAAGTTGGAACTTTTGCTTTGTGACATATGCGGCTATGCTTGGACTGCATTAAAAGTTGTATGCATAATGTTAGCCTCCGTGTCTTTAATGAAATCCAGATTCTCTGGTCATGTTAATAGGAGAATTGCAATTTTCATTTAAAGCCATCTTCTATTGTATTTGGGATACAATTAAATGACTTTTGTGGGAGGCAATGTACAGAGACCAATTTAATTTACTTACATTTATTTTTCTATATGTTATTGATTGCCAAACTGTTGATTTGTAAAACAAATGGCTAGATCCAAGCCCGTCGGAAACTATTATATGTATAAAAGCTATGAAAAAATGTTGTAACAGCTATATAGAATTTACAATTAAGAAGTTGTCTTAGGGCACAATGGCTAGAATGGTCAAATCCAACTAGGCCCCTTCCGGTCCAATGATTAAACCATTGTCGGGTTCGCTTTTCACATTGGATAGCTGCACTCCTGCACTATGTACAGTAGTCGGCTTTTTATGTGGAAATGGAAGAATGCCCACTGAATGCTGGCAAGAGTTTATCTTGGCACGTAGCTGACACAGGGGAGGAAGAATGATAAAAAAAAGAAAACAGACAGGCAAATGACCATGAGTAAGCTAGTGATCATTGACCACGTAGAGCTTAGGTGATCATGAGTTTCTTATACGTGGCTTAACTTGCAAATGACAATGGATCTCTCAAATGTTGTCAGTCATGTCCAATATCACCAGCTAGGTAGCAAACTAAGTTTGATTTTCAGGGATGGGCGGCAATTACTTGAAAACATTGGTATCTGAGGTGTTGTTGAATGTGTATGTTAACATAGTTAACCAATGAAGAGAAACTGGCATGTCAGCTGTAACTAATTGTGCATACTACCACTCAAAATACATTAAGATCTCAGATGTAGTTGAACGTGAATTTTAGTGTAGTAAAGTTATCTATGTATGTTCCTGTCACTATTTCTCAGAGGTGGTTCTCTAGGTAAATAAGTAAAGATATTTCTATAGCTATTTGCACCATTCGTCTGCATATCGCATTTCAGTATGGTCTGTCAGGAATGGCTCCTATATGTCTCCCGCAATAGCAGCCCAAGGTGTCTTGACCTTCCCTAATTTCAGGGCTGAGGGCCAAAATATCCCCAATAATCTGCAAGGATAGGTTACTACTGTGGGTATTTGATCGTCATGTCATCATGAGGGTCCACAAGGCTGGGCTGGTCATGTACCATTACTCAGTTACACTAAAGTAAGTACATGGTTATGAGTGTCTTAACCGCAGTTGATTTGCAAACAAACTTTTATTCCTTCTTAAATGTTCTGGCTATCTGTAGCATTAAGTGTACCTGCTTCTCATCTACATCAATCTATGACATGTCTCCAGGGTGTGGCATTCACTGGCTTTTTCTGTGAAGATATGTATGACATGTTTTCAATTTTACCATACAATTTGAGTAGATCAACTGCTTTATTTTTTAGATGAAAGTTTTTTCCTTTTAAATGAAAGTATGAGAAAAAATGGGAATAACTATAAACAAGACAAGGAAATATACAGATAGAGAAAAGGTTCAAACTCAGGGAAGAAAAAATAAATACAACTTCACAAGAGTAGGAACACTGCGTAACCTGAAGGAAAAGGAAAAATAAAAGTATTGACAAACAAGAATAAAGCAATGACAAACAATAGCCCTGTCCTTCCCAATAAACAATTAAAAAAATGTAGTAAAGGGTAGGCCACACCCCCAAGACAAACACCTCAAACCAAAAGAGCTAAAGAGTGAGAAACCATTATATACAGAGTGTAAACACAGTGAGGCGCGAGGTGACTTACACACCAAACAACATGTGAGGCGCAGGGCGACTTTCACACACAACACTAACCAGTGATGCGCAGGGGGACTTACACACAGAACAGAAATAAGTAAGGCGCGGGGCGACTTACACACAAGACTACAACATATGAGGCACAGGGCGACTTACACACAAGACAAAAATATGTGAGGCGCAGGGCGACTTACACACAAACCGACAAGACGTGCAGCGCAAGGCGACTTACACACATAAACACAACACCAAATAAAACTTCGCAGTAAGAACAACAGAGAAGTGGGGAACTACCCACCAAGACTAGAACCACCCTAGCGTAAAGGAGTATAGTGTAAGGTGTAACTATAACCATCCTCAATGTAAAGAAATGTAAAGTGACTATCACCCACTATAATTCAAATGCCACCTAAGTGTAAAGAGGCATCAACTGTGGCATCACAAAACTTTACTAGACATGATCTTTAAATAATGCAAACACTTCACAAATACATCTTGTAATTTTTTTTTAAAACTCGTAACTCTCGCTGGTGAGCGACCTCTCACCCGAGTTGTGCTACTATTGGCACCCAACAGTTGTTTGACAACCACACAAGTAATATAGGATGTAACTAACTGATCAAAAATAATACGTCAAAGAAAACTATCACATGTAATATAGCATCTAACTAGTTAATTAGAGATGATAAGTCCAAGACCCATATGAGACTGATCTTTGGTACTAGTGAGAACAAACTAGTTAAAAGACCCAAAACACACTACAGAGTAAAATGTTCCACGCTTCTTGGCTGTGACGCGACGTTGCCAGTCGATTTGGGGAATGTAGCACAACTTGACTGTAACGAATATAAATAGGCTCTGCATGTCATCAGTTCCATAGAAGAATATGCCAATCCACTGACCTTAAGAGGAAAAGAATGAACCACAGTACTTACAACATAAGCGAAGGAAAGAAGGCATCATATTACCATGCGAGGTTTAAACAAAATTTCGTTACCAGATCGAGGTACAGATCTAACAGTGCCTCCAGTCTTAGATATCCTCTGGAGCAAACACTGGAGGATAATCCCTTGAACTGTGGAAGCAGAACTTGTTGTAGAACAGGAACCGGCAAGCAGGAATGATGCCCAGTGCAAGATAAACCAGTACCAGACACATCAAGACACCAGGATCCCATGACAACAGTTCCTCATCATGCTCCCAAAAACTCACAGCTGACTCTTGACCATCGCGACCAGCCAACGATGTTCCACCACAGGCGTTAGGCCACGAATGAAAGGAACCAATATTAAAGAAAGAAATAGCAGCTGCCAACCTCAAGATGGCGGCACGCTGTCGACATTGCGCAGGATGGCTCACGATGCACCAGAACTCCAAAATATCCCTCAGCATCCACAAATCTACAACGAGCCAGAGACGTCACAGAAGACCCATGAGGAGCCACGCGCGACTCCAACAATGGTGAGTAGCTTGTGCATTATTAAACTTTCAAACTACTGGGAACCTGTTAAAAGAACTCCATACCAGTCTACTGTGGCCATTACAATAACACCCTTCCTCCTCCAGAGCAAAGGCAACCAGACAAAGAGACACAAATAACAAAAAGCAGCTCCATTGTAATGTGCAGTTTACTCTGCATAAACAGATATATCAAAAGGCATAGCAAAATAAATCTTGAACCCAGAGTGACACATACTGTACATTCAAGCTGGTTGCAAGAAAATTGATCATTTGATCGTACGCTGTGCCAAACAATGTGAAGGGTAGACCAGCTTCAATTAGAAAGCAAAACCGTGAAAATAAGGCACCGCTGGGAGACTACCCACAACTAGTGCTTGGGCTGTCAAAGCATCTCCAAAGCCCCAATTGAGCACAACCACACCACTCCTGTGTGGTTACTGTGAAGTCCTGTCACTGAAGCAGTCCAAGAAAACTTCAAACAATGTAAACAGAAGCCATATTTTGCTACTGTGCATCCACTAATTTATTTCATATAAGGTGCATCAAAGAGGAAGACACATTAGGTTGTAGACTTGCTGAGTATCCGACCTAACATCCAATAGCATAAAAGTCCTAATGTGAAAGTCAGTGGAGAAAGACCAGGCTGGGGCTCTACGTTGGCAAGGACACTAGTGGATGGGGCTGTCCATTTAAAAGGACATTGGTGGGGCTGGCTTGCCTGTAGCTCCATTCTTCACGCTTTATTCTTAGTTTCACTTGGTTCTTTAGTTTCTCCGTATCCATAGCATAGACAGCTTGTGTAAATCCAGTTGTACACTTGAGACCAGGCCCATGTCGTCACCAAAATATGTTGTATCCTATGACAGGTAGCCAGGTAGAGTTGTGTAGTTTTCTTTATTGGCTTCAAGTTGCAGGTATCAGATATACATAACAGTCCTTAAGCCAGATGTATCCATTGCGCCAGCCTTTACTCCAGCACCACCAGGAGCAGCCTCCCTGCTGCTCAGCCCATCTCCAACTGTCACCACTCATCCATACAGGCACCCAGGCATTGCATTCATCACAGTCACACCAACATTCCGATACCATCTCTCACTCTGGCTGAGCACCTAGGATATAACAATATATATGCACTAGAAACAGGTGGCAAAAGTAATTAAAAAAAATGGTCAGCACCTCTGTTATGTTTGCAATTGTTCGATATTTGAAAGTAAAGGTGTGCTCAGTGAAAACACTGAGCCACCAGAACAGTGTTACCCTGTATAGGAAAATTAGATTTTCTATATACTCACATAATCAAAATTATAGTACAGAGCACAGTATCAAGGTAATTTAGACTGGCCTTGTTGTCAGTTAAATTTAATTTTGATAAAACACCAAGAAAAACAAAGTGGACAAAATAATATAATCCAAGTGTGAATACAAAATTGTATAAATTCCTGATATAGTTGACACGTAATTGTAGCGTGGCTCCAACTTCAAACGTCGTCTCTCAGATGCGAAAGAAACACTTTTACGAGCTTGGGACTGTTACGCTTGTTGTTATAGGCGAGACTACAGTCTTTGGAAGTTCATAAAAATGGTATAGAGTCCATAGTAGGGACAGGGTAGCTGGTATAAGTAGTGCTCCCTGCTTCTGTGTGGAGAAGTCCTGTGATTTCTCCACACAAAGCAGGGAGAACTACTTGAACTTTGAGGTTGGGACACTATCAGCTTCAGTTAGGACAATTTCGAGCTTGAGCTGATTCAACTCCACAACACACATTGGGGATTCTGGATCCTATCTGAATATAAACAGTCATAGACGTAACAGTCAAAGTTTGAGCCTTGAGAAAGTTGTCTAAACGACGAAATACATGTCAGCTGTCTGCATCCACGCTACAACTACGTGTCAACAATATCAAAAATGTATACACATTTTGTATTCACATTTAAATTATATTATTTTGTCCACTTTGTTTTTCTTGGTGTTTTATCAAAATTAAATGTAACTAACAACAAGATCAGTCTAAATTACATTGATGCTGTGCTCTGTACTTTACTTTTGACTATTTGATATATCCATGGAACCTTTAGTGCAAAAAATAAGAAATTATGACAGAATAAGTCTCTTTACATCACAAGGATGCAGCAATAAAATAGCTTTATGCACTGATGATTTCATTTTCCACACTAATAGTCCCTGGAAGCAAAAATGACATTTGTACTGCTAAGATAAGACTCTGGAGCAATATAAGGATATGCTCTTAGCAGTGATAAAACAGAAATTATGAGATGGAATACTGATTCCCAGTCCTGTTTCCACAATAAAAGAAATCAAGTACCAGGGCATAGAAATCTGCCATAATATAAAGCATAGAACAAAGACAAATTCAGAAAGAACAGATATTTAAGCAAAACACTATTAAGGAAGTTGCAAGACCTTTTTCTGAGGGAAAGATTCTTTACAACGCAACTTTTACCACGCAGTGCTATTACAACACAGGTTTTACAATGAAAACCATTACAACGCATTGCGCTGGGGGGCGCACTAGGATAGGGAATAGATTTAATTTACTATCCAACACCTTCCCTAGTGTCCACGGGGACTGGAGTTGGAATAGTAAATTAACTATTCACTATCCAGCACCCCAAAGCGCTGTGCGTTGTAATGGTATGTGTTGTAAAACCTGCGTTGTAACAGCATGTGTGGTAAAAGCATTCGTTGTAACGTCATACATCCTTTTCTGACTATATTTGGTAGAGTCAAATTAATTCAAATGTGTTTTATCCCCATGTTGAATTTTCCTTTCTATAGTATTCCACTGGAATTTGACAAACGTAAGCTACATAAGATCCAGGGCTGCATAAATAGTTTTATCTGGGAATCAAAGAGCCAATGATTGACTGGAAGAATTTGAGGTCCAAATTAAACAAGCATTGGCATAGCCTCCAAGGATACAGTTGTTTTCTCCTTCTGGGCAAACCCCCACAGTCTGCTGCCTTCATTTTTGTCGCAGTTTGTGGTTTTTCGTATTCATGAAAGAGAGAGTGTCAGCGCGCTACAGAGATCCTTTGATGCACTCTGGTCACTGTTACTGGGTGAATGCGGTTCTGTTTTGACTTTTCTGCATCCTTGTTTTATGGAACTTTCTGATGTGGATGAAAATTAGAAGGCCGCATGTTAATACTATAAAGAAAAACCTAAATAAACAAATATACATATTCAGATAAGGTAAATGCCAGTTTCTGGTGGGTATCTTCAAACTGAGATTTTATTTATTTATATAAAAGTTTTTCATATAGGGCTGCTACAAACTGAATTGTGACAAGTGCTTTACAACAAAGGTTCATTTTGAGTCAAGGACCATTTGCACTTCATAAGTTTGGTGTAGATATAGTACACTTTGTGCAATAGAAAGGCAAGTGTGATTGGCAGTCAGCAGCAAGACAACAGTGAGGTGCGTAAAAGATGTGTCCATTTGTGGTCAGCAGCAATTGAGGAAACAGGGTGAAGATATAATTAGCACTCGTAAATACCTTGGCGCCAGTGCTGATCTAGAGAAGACATCTGTATTTTGTTGATTCCAATAAAAAAGATACACACTATTGTAGTTAATAGCAGTGCAATATTAAGGCACGTAGAGCATAACTATGTCATCCGTGCATGTGTATATGATGCCTGTCTGTGTAACGATGATAGGACAGATTTACTAGTTTGAAGGTTTGAAGTGAAGGAACAAGTCTTGGATGTGTGGTAAACGCATATCAAATCCTAGGTAAAATTTTTCTCAACAAATTCTTTTGAAAGGTAGTGCCGGATTTTTTTTAATTTGTAAGTACTCCCCATTTTCTAGCCACTCCCTTATCTACCTCTCACATTTCCTACTAAAATACATATTTGCATGTACAGGGAATCTGCGGAGCAGAGATCTCTTCACCTATAAGTACAGGAGAGGCAGAGACGTAAACTCTGCATGTAGCTTATTGATGCAGAATAGAGTTCTCGCCTTATGTGCTACTGTGCCTGTTCTTTGATGTTATTATGTATGCGAGGAGCTTATATGCTCAATGGGGCTGCTGAACGGGAGGGCTCCCTGATTATTGCTGAATGACTCTGGAGACGCCATGCCAGACCTGCCACTGACCCCCTCTGAAGACATGCGGACACTGGCCCTGTCCTCCTGCCGCTTCACGGCATAGATTACACCCCCTTTGCTTTGTGAATTTTAGGGACCGACTGAACTTAACACCAGGGTCCCAACCCCCCTGCCTGACCTCAAGTTGGCAGCCTCAGTTGGTCTCTCCACGAGGCTCTAACGCTCCCGGACAATAGAACTTGTTAGCGTCCTGAGCTTACCCACATCCCTCACCTGACCTTGATCCTGCTCTCCCTCCTGGACATGTACTCTGAACCTTCCCTCGATCGTAGAGACCCTGCTATTTGAACGATGTCCGGTGGAGCTACCTGTTAGCTGAAGGGGAGATGGGTTGTGGATTCCCCCTCGGCCGTCACCTACCCAGCCGGATTTTGGGCAGACTTTCCTTCGTCTCTCTGTTGTTACCCCCTCCTACACTTTCACCCCACACCCTTCCCCCTCTACGCTCCCTTCTTCTCACCCTCTTCCCCTTTAATGTTTTTCTGTTGAGACCTAGCCATTTGACCGATGACCGGTGGACCTACCTGATAGCTGAAGAGGAGATGGGCCGAGGATTCCCCCTCGACCGTCACCTACCCAACCGGACCTTGGACAAACTTTCCCTTAGTCTCTCCGCTGTATCTATACACTAGCCCTTTTTGCCTTCACACTCTTTCCATTCCTCACCCCATTTTCCTTTTTTTTCTGCTCCTAAAAAGTTTTTTCTGGTATCTTTGTTAACTATTTTCCCCTTGTCTCTACGTCCTGTCTTTCTCCTACCTCTTTACCCTATCCCCTTACCCTTCCTTGTCCATTCACCTTGTCCCCTATGTTCTTTAAATACTTTTCCTGATACTAATGTAACATTTAACTGATGTAATTTGCAACATTATTGTCCCTCATGTGAAGCGCTCTGATTCCATTGGGTCTAGCCAGCGCTATATAAAAACTCATTAATTAAATTTGTTCCCATTTAGTACTCTTTCTACCTTTGTCTACCTCCCTAGCTCCTAGATCCTATCCGCTCTCCCCTGAATCTCTCACCTTGCCTGCTAGTCTGCCTAGCCCTCTGTCCTTTGTGCCCTTTGACTAAGCACTCCTTCTCCCCTTGTTGGGTAAAGATCCAATATTTATACTCTGGAGTCTCAGCGTACCCGCTGAGAGAGTCCACTGCGCCAAGGGAGCCACTCACAGCTGAGGTATGGTATTGCAACCCTTGCCAAAGCACTCCCTCTCCCATTTTTGGGGAAGGATCCAGTATGTAGGCCTTGCAGTCTCAGAGACGCCTCTGAGAGAGTCCACTGCTTAAAGGGAGCCTCCCGCAACAGAGATAGGGAAGTGATACCACTTCCCCTGGGATCACAGCTTACTGGACTTTGAACGTTGCTTTGACTCGTCTACGGGTTTGTGTCCCCGTCGCCCTTCCCCTCCTCTTTCCATGCGATGTCCTTCACCCTCCCCTCCTCTTTCCCGCCTTCATTACCGGTCTACTTCCCCAGCTCCTTCCCCCCTCCCCTGAACCTTTCCCCTTGCTTGCTTTTCCTTTCGTATTTGTGCTTATTGTTTATCTTGACCTTACAAATAACTATGTTGCCATGCTCTAATAACTGTGTAACCTTTGTAATGATGTAACATGTAACTATGTCCTGATGCTCATGTAAAGCGCTCTGATACTTCCGGGTCTAGCCAGCGCTATATAAAACCTTTAAAATAAATAAATAAATAAATAGCCAATAGGTCTCGCCTTTTGGACATTATAAGTGTTTAGCCATGCAACAGTTGATGTTGCACCAAGAATATTGTGCTGCATAATTAAATACTTATAAGGTCCCAAAGGCGATACCTATTGGCTATGCCAATGCTTGTTTTCACATGCTAGTGGTCCACCTCGCAGAACCCAAAAGAGGTAAATTGTTTTTTATGGTTGTAACAAACCAAATAAAGTTTGTTTTGACTGACTGACTGAGAACCAAAATGTAGTGAGTTTTTTACATCCCAGCTAAAGACCTGAAACCAAACAGGATTAGCACAGCTCAGAACCAGCTCCCAGACCATTGACCTCAGCTCTCTGAAGTCACTTTAAAGTTACATATCAGCACTCGAAAATACAGTGTTCTAAACGGCCCCTGGCAAAATCCTGTGCATATCCTAGCATGGAACTAACATGGAGCTCATTTGCTCATCGTCGCTTGTACAGAAAGCATTTGTTGACAGTATTTTTGATTCCATGCCCGAGCCGCGGGAGTGGTGACTGGAGGCATAGATAGGGCTCCCATCAAATGTACTGCAGTTTCTAAATGGCAGCGACCTGACAGCCACGTGATAAACTGGAATATTCATTCTAAGCTACCCTTACCTCTGATGGTTGCCCAATTGAGTCAGAGGTGAAGCCTCTGAATCTGGTGCTTGCCCATTTACAAACTGAGCAGGTCTAAGTGCTGAAACATGCATTCCAATGCAGGAAAAGCCAGAGGCACAGCATTGAGGTTGTCTGTAGGGTGTTAAAGAACTGTGTAGGTCTCTGCCTTCATCAAGATCTTAAGTGAGGAAGAGGCAGAGACTAAAGCTCAGATTAAGCATGTTCCAAGTCTCACTAGAGGGCAATTTGGACACTGTTTAACAAGGGGGCTTATGAACTGCTTATAAATTCAAAGTAAATATAAATGAGTACATGCAGGCAGTTTTTCCTTCTCCATCAAAGGATCTTCTTTAATATTCAAACAGTGAAACAGACAAATAGGTTCATTTATCAAATGGCAATGAGTGTTCGGCAAAGTACAGACTTCATAGAGAAGCTGGGCCAAACAAAGAGTCAAAGTGTCAAAATCGAAGTAAAGCTAAGCATAATTGTGAACTTACCTCTAGGTGGGGCCTCTCTTTAAATCTGTTGGACGGGTGTTTTTCATTAGACCAACTGAGCACCAGTATAGCCAGCCTTGCTAACACCATTAGAGAATGATTTTGTCCGGAGAGTGCGAAGGAGCAACAATATTTTTGCACTAATCAGTGAGAATTTCTTTAAAGGTATGGAGAATATTACGGAGTACTTTGTGTCACTATATAGAAGAAACAATCACATTAAGAATTTCTTGTGGTCCTGTAAAGGTGGAGCTCCGAGTGGGACAAAAACGTTTGAGAGCGGAGCTTACAAACGGGGGCCCATTTCAAAATTCAGCTGCTGCCCACTCGCGTCACGGGAGGCAGCCCATGACTAGCGAATGTAAGGCAGCTTAGACCCCAGCCCCCATGCAGTCTGCTGCTTAAATAAACAAGTGACGTGCTGCAGCAGAAAGTAGAATAACAAGCGCTTAAAGACAACGGTCCCGACGAGCATCGCATACAGGAAGGGGAGTGGCCGACTACAATAATAAACAAGTGGGAGGGGTGGGGGAGTGCGGCCAAGAGCAGGGACACGCAGCGTTTACCTTGCGGGAACGAGCACGATAATTGTTAACACATGGTGCCGTTGCTCGCTCCCGCAAGGGAAACACCAAAGGAGCACGCATTGAAATAGAGAGCAATGCAAAATGTGAACGTTTTTGGCGAAAAATGTGATCGATTCCAAAAGGTCCCCTCCTATGCACTGCATGCGCACTGTGTAGACGAGACATAAAAAAGGGGGATTGCAATTACCAGATATACAATGTTATTGCCTGCCCTTTCAATTTAAAATCTTTAGGTTCATTCTGAGCTCTCCATTTCTCACTTAATATTTTGTGCAAAGACAAAAGATTACAAGGACTAGAAGGGGTGTTTATACAAGTTTGAGGGCCCAGAATTATTTAAGAAGGTCGGACTGAATGTTTTGAAGTCTGCATCAAACGTTTTCTATAATATCAGAGCCCATTGGGAAATTCCATACTATAGAAAATATACACCAATAAGGCACTATCCAGGTACCCCAATCTGTTTTGAAGACCAACTATTTCTCCCACTTAACCCCTTGGTTGTGGGTTTATTTCCCCCGCGGTGTGGGAGAAATAAACGGCGGCCGGGATTCGGACGGCTCCCAGCCGTTGTTCGTACACACCCACTGTAATGCATGAAGGCCAGGAGCCGTCCTGAGCATACAAGGGGTTAAAGAGGAAGGGATAACTACATGGTAAGATCTGAATAACGAGTAAGGTTTAAGATCCTGGGATTACTTTAAAACAAAGACCTAAGACAAACTCTTAAAATTTTAATTCTTGCAACTCAATGCATGGTGTTTGTTTGAATGATTGGACAGATATGTTTATTGGAGTTGGAAAGGATTATTACAAGACATAGATTATTTTACAAGAGAAAGCGCAAAGTGGTGTGAAGCTGAAGATTGGAAAAGACAGCTAATGTCCATGCTGAGAAGCAAATACTTGCCTTGTCAGCAGCAGGATAAATTGTGGAAAATATATTTTAACATTGCCTACTCAATTGTCAAACCCACTCCACTGAAGAGGAATCACCTCTTTACTCTCCACAGGGCATATTGAACTCCAAAGAAGTTGGCCAAACTGAAGGGGGCAAAATAAATTGAATGTATGAAATAAAAGACCCCTAATGCTGTTGATATCTTTTTTAAGTGTCCTTGTTTGGAAATCTAGTAAGTTGAAATAGGCAAAAAAATATTAGAAGGATAGATTTTCATTTAAAGCCATCTTCTATTGTATTTGGGATACAATTAAATGACTTTTGTGGGAGGCAATGTACAGAGACCAATTTAATTTACTTACATTTATTTTTCTATATGTTATTGATTGCCAAACTGTTGATTTGTAAAACAAATGGCTAGATCCAAGCCCGTCGGAAACTATTATATGTATAAAAGCTATGAAAAAATGTTGTAACAGCTATATAGAATTTACAATTAAGAAGTTGTCTTAGGGCACAATGGCTAGAATGGTCAAATCCAACTAGGCCCCTTCCGGTCCAATGATTAAACCATTGTCGGGTTCGCTTTTCACATTGGATAGCTGCACTCCTGCACTATGTACAGTAGTCGGCTTTTTATGTGGAAATGGAAGAATGCCCACTGAATGCTGGCAAGAGTTTATCTTGGCACGTAGCTGACACAGGGGAGGAAGAATGATAAAAAAAAGAAAACAGACAGGCAAATGACCATGAGTAAGCTAGTGATCATTGACCACGTAGAGCTTAGGTGATAATGAGTTTCTTATACGTGGCTTAACTTGCACATGACAATGGATCTCTCAGATGTTGTCAGCCATGTCCAGTATCACCAGCTAGGGAGCGAACTAAGTTTGATGTTCAGGGATGGGCGGCAATTACTTGAAAACATTGGTATCTCAGGTGTTGTTGAATGTGTATGTTAGCATAGTTAACCAATGAAGAGAAACTGGCATGTCAGCTGTAACTAATTGTGCATACTACCACTCAAAATACATTAAGATCTCAGATGTAGTTGAAGGTGAATTTTAGTGTAGTAAAGTTATCTATGTATGTTCCTGTCACTATTTCTCAGAGGTGGTTCTCTAGGTAACTAAGTAAAGATATTTCTCTAGCTATTTGCACCATATGTCTGCGTATCGCATTTCAGTATGGTCTGTCAGGAATGTCTCCTATATGTCTCCCGCAATAGCAGCCCAAGGTGTCTTGACCATCCCCAATTTCAGGGCTGAGGGCCAAAATATCCCCAATAATCTGCAAGGATAGGTTCCTACTGTGGGTATTTGATCGTCATGACATCATGAGGGTCCACAATGCTGGACTGGTCATGTACCATTTCTCAGTTACACTAAACTAAGTACATGGTTATGAGTGTCTTAACCGCAGTTGATTTGCAAACAAACTTTTGTTCCTTCTTAAATGTTCTGGCTATCTGTGGCACTAAGTGTACCTGCTTCTCATCTACATCAATCTATGACATGTCTCCAGGGTGGGGCATTTACCAGCTTTTTCTGTGAAGATATGTATGACATGTTTTCAATTTTACCATACAATTTAAGTAGATCAACTGCTTTATTTTTTAGTGACACTACTTTTCTTTTCGTACAATTATGACCTTCTTGGAAGCACCACAATGGTTTATTTCAGCATGAATTACATACCAAACAACTGTATGAACAAGTGTTGTCCACATTTTCATTCGTTTAGCTGCCCAGCTGTACACTAATCTACGTTACAGCTTACAAACAAGCACACTCGTCAGACTAAAAAATATAGGTATGCTTACACTATAGCACACATATATCCCCACAGATAATGTGAAGAACGTAGCACAGTAACTGTAGTATCCATATGCAACACAATGCCTCTGGTGGTGTGCAGCATCCCGTATACCTCATGTATACAACAACCCAGCAGCTGTAGATTGAGATTTTACAATTAATTTACATGAGAAGAATACTACAAAATGCTTGACACTGATTCTGAATGGAAACAGTCTGAAAACTGCACCCATTCCACACTGCTGAATCACTAACACTGGACTCATGGAGTGGAGTGCTACCCGTAGACAAAGTGCTAATATATATACCAGGCCTTAACTAATTTTACACTCCCATCTCTCTTCCTCATTGAGGAACTAAGGAAGGGCTAAGCGATGAGTGATGTGAGGTCATGCAAAGTTATAAGGGCAGATGCAAAGGTAAGCAAACACCTGCAAAATATAAAATGCAGTAAAAAATAGTTTATTGTTAGGTAAAATCTAGAGGATATGTCATCTTTGTGTGACTAAGCAGGGACCAGGCAATGGCAGACTGGATGGGCTTGGCTATCCACATCACATATGCCTAAAAAAAAAGGACAACTATATCCTACATAAATATAGCCAGAATGACGTGTAGCTATATATTAATACAGATTTACACGCACACATAATCCCAGTTTCCATTCAACTACAGTCAATATGTTACAATTACAATAATAGTATGAACAAATTCTATCTTGTATTGAATTCGTAATCAATTTGTCAGTTTCTATTTGCCAGTTACTGCAGCCATCGCCAGAGTATTTTAAGCATTTCGCTAACCCGACCTAATCAAAACCTGTGGGCACTTTTGGTTGATATAATTCACGATGTAAGATATTGGAATTTAGACTTTCAATTACATTTGGCAGATTGCTCATATGTTTTTGATAAATTGAAGTTTTATGATCAATAATTTAGATGAATAACTGTAAGCACTAGAGCTTGGTCACACCTGACCCTTGACCTTCCACCCTTCACCCTCAATACCCAATCATGCTCCAGCTCACTCCACTGCTAACTGGTGGACGATTCTAAGAAGGAGGTCTCTCTGGAGAAATCCACATATTTGTTCGGCATGAGAATGTCGCATTTAAATTCACAATAAAGCAGTTTTTGTGCTCTGCAAATATTCTTGTATAAAACAGTGGAGCCACATAGGATTTAAGTAATTTGACAACGAAAACACTTTGGCGAAGTGAGGAAGCCGGGATTAGAACTCAGATCTCCTAGATCCACAATCAATATAGTATTCTCTTTACTTACTGTGTTAAATAAAATCTAGAAAATCTGTCGGGAAATGCTTTGAAGAAACCCCTCAAGATATTGCCACATCTTGTAATCTTCATGTTGATGTCTTTAAAGGGCTGTCCCACTGGGACACAGGTCATGGCATGTCTGGTCTGCTTTCCGAAGCCATCCCAATATTTTCAAAGAGGACATTTATGGTAAACGACTAGAAAGTAACCCACTGGAATACGAAGCCATGATATCTTGCTACGTAGCCATCAACTTAGCAAAGATAGCACAGTGTGAGGAAAAGCGCAATTCCAGCAGGTGCTGGTGAGGTCTCTGTTCAACCTGCTAGTCATAAATTGCATGCACTCAAACTAAGGATTTCTGAACAATTAATGTAATAAATATTTAGGTAATCCATGTATGTTATTTAGTTCCTACTTATATTTAACATTTTACTGAACCATGCACTCCATTACTCTTGTACAGTGCATGCTTTAAACTCAGTCGATTCTAGGTTTTTATAACAGGCCACAAATGAGATCTCTATCTCATAATGCCTGTTAGTGAGTCAAAAAGCTGTTCAGAATACATGGTCATTCAATCCTTGGCCTCTCTCGAGAGCGCACCCAGACAACCAATGACAAAGCCAATAGTCCGGGATGATTTTAGGTGTATGTCAGTTGTTTTGTTATTATATCTGGGTGAAATACCCGAAAGCTTAGAGAGACACCGAAATACTGGTTGGGTGGCACACTAGAGAAATCACAGAAATGTAGTTTAAGTGTTTAAGCCGCACCTATAACTACATAGGACATGCCCCTTTTTGAGACCCCACATTATTTTCATCCCACTTAAATCCCTGCCATGGGCACCTAATGTAATACTGTCCCAGGTGGAATTAAACCATGTTCAATACTGAGTGTCCGCAAACTCCAGACCTACTAATTCTGGGTCCAGAAGCACCAGACCCTGTAAGAAGCTGCAGGGTCTTCGGGAAGATAACATCCCGGGCCATAACTGACCCCTGCAGCAGTACGGGGAAAAAGGAAATGCTATTTCTAGACAGGCACAGGCCAGCCTTCACCCCCTACCTCCTCATACCCCGCCCCTCCACCTTCATTTAGCCTTCCTATCGTGTCCAGGACAAGGGCACTAGGACCCTGGGACAGCGCAGGGGCGAGGGGACACCGGACACCACATCCGGTCAAGGGGTGGAGGGAAAGAACATTCTGATGCTGGACCTCGAGACAGGAGGTCATGATCCGAGCATGATGTAAACCAACAAATAAAGGCATACCTGTAAGATGCACATCGTGTCATGTGTGAGTTCCTGGGTGGTAGGACACGACAACTGGCGACGAAGGTGGGATGCGGTGTCCAGCGCAAGAAGAGGTAGAGGTGCAGCATCATCAGGAGGCCAGCAGCGACGTGAAGAAGATCGTGATTTTAAACCAGGAGCCCACCCTGAATCACAGTGCAGCGAAGAAGAAGAAGGAAGTGCTGAAAGAAGACGTGCAGCGACGTGGGAGCCCACCCCAAGCGCTGCAGAGAGAAGACCAAGTGAAGCGGTAAGCCCCGAGAAACAAGCGCGAAGACGTGAAAGAATAGGCGCGAGCTCTCGCGAGAGTCTCGGCGGCCATCTTAGAAACAGGCGCGAGAGCCAATAGGAACAGAGAACAGACGGGCGGCCATTTTAAAGCCAGGCAGAGTCCTGATTGGACGGGAAACAACGCGAGAACAACGGCGGCCATCTTTAAGCCAGGCGCGGGAGCCAATAGGAAGCGAGGAACAGCGCAGCGGCCATTTTGAGGCCAGGCAAAGCGCGAGAAAGCACGAAAACTGCAAAAGAAGGTACAAAAAGGGTGATTTAAAGTAAATTAAAGGAAAATAAGCAACAATAAGTAACATAAAGAGACAAAAGAAGTGGAAAAGAAAGAAGACAAGAACAACAAGTGGTGATAAAAGAAAAGTGAAAAAGAAGTGACAAAAAGAGTGATTTAAAGTAAATTTAAAGGGAAATAAGTCACAGAAGTGACCCAAAAGGACAAAAGAGGTACAGAAACAGCACCAAGGACACGTGGTGTCACAGAAATAAGTGCCAGAAAGGCGCACCTAAAAAAGATAAATAAAGAAAAGGAGAAGACAAAGAAATAAAACAAAGAGACAAAGAAATAATACAAGTGCATACCAGGAAAAAGAAGAGAATAAAAGAAAGAAGGACCAAGAAAGCCCAGAAGAGGCCAAATAAAGTAAAACAAAGGAAGAAAGGAGAATATAAGGAAAAGGGACTAAGAAAGCCCAGAAGAGGCCAAATAAAGTAAAACAAAGGAAGAAAAAGGGACAAAAGATCACAAAGAGAAAAAGAGAACATAAGGAAAAAGGACTAAGAAAACCCAGAAGAGGCCAAATAAAGTAAAACAAAGGAAGAAAAAGGGACAAAAGATCACAAAGAGAAAAGGAGAATATAAGGAAAAAGGACTAAGAAAGCCCAGAAGAGGTGAAATAAAGTAAAACAAAGGAAGAAAATAAGTGCCAAAAAGAGCAGAAAGGCAAAAATAAATCAAAGAGAAAAGGAGAATATAAGGAAAAAGGACTAAGAAAGCCCAGAAGAGGCGAAATAAAGTAAAACAAAGGAAGAAAATAAGTGCCAAAAAGAGCAGAAGGACAAAAATAAATGACAGAAAGCACGAAGAGTCAGTGAACAAGTGCTAGAAATAGAAAAGAAGAACAGGTGGGGCCCCACAAAGCGACGCTCGTGCTCGACAGCGGCGCCACAAACATCTCAAGAGAATATCAGAAACAAATGAGAGGACTAGGAAAGCTGAAAGGGAGAAAATCACTAATGAGTCAAGAAATCATCGCGCCGGCAGACGGACCGACAGCCTGGGTAACACCAATGGTAGATCACCTGGAGTACAAAGCAGAAAAAGAATCACCAAGATCACCAGTAGTGACGGACCACCAATCGCTAAGAAAGATTTATGGCAACCGAAAAGCAAATATACCACCAAGGACAGAAAGGTGGGGAAGAAGGTTGATGGACTACGAAGTGAAAATAATTAACAGGCATGAAAGAGAACAAAATCTAGCAGACTACATGTCTAGACATCCACGGCCATACAAAAAAAAAAGACGCAGGAATACGGGCAGAAGATCACCTAAACAACATCCTAGAGAACAACGCACCGATATCAGCAACAACGTCAGAGCTAGAACAAGAGACAAAGAAAGACACCACCATGGAAGAGGCATGGATAGTAACACCCGACAGACTGAGCAAGACGAGACGGCCACCAGTGGAAGAGAAAATAAGTGCAGACCGAAGAGACTTACCAATAAAAGAAAGGAGAAATCGCGATGGTCAAAGAAGGACAAACGAGGAAATGTGGCAACGAGATCCCGGAGGCAAAGTGAAGATGACAAAAGCAAAAGAACGGATGGCAAAGGCGGCAGCTTGGACAGTGTCACGTCACAGGGCACCTTTCGCATATCAGCAAGGCAGAAGCAAGAGAAGCGGAAAGGTCAAAGCAAGAACTGTAGAAAGACACACAAAAGGAAGAAGCTCAAGCGGATATCAGAAAATAGCGATCAAGAAGGAAAGAGATGAACAAAAGAAACCAATTGAAGAGGTGTAAAGGAAGGGGCCTATGGGTCATCGCACATCATCAATTCTCTTTCTCTCTCTCTCTCTCTTTCTCTCTCTCTCTCTCTCTCGCTCTCTTTCTTTCTTTCTTTCTTCAAAAGGAAAATGTTTGTTTTGCAACAAGGGGGGAGATATCGTGTCCAGGACAAGGGGACTAGGACCCTGGGACAGCGCAGGGGGAGGGGACACCGGACACCACATCCGGTCGAGGGGTGGAGGGAAAGAACATTCTGATGCTGGACCTCGAGACAGGAGGTCATGATCCGAGCATGATGTAAACCAACAAATAAAGGCATACCTGTAAGATGCACATCGTGTCATGTGTGAGTTCCTGGGTGGTAGGACACGACACTTCCCACTGGCATTTTTCACCAGCTCAGATTCAGTGGAAAATGTCAGCGTTTTTCTCCTCACAATCATGGATTTACACATGGAAAAGGACCCGATGTCTTGGGGTTCACCTGGTTAGTCCCCATGCTGTGGATAAACTTCAAATTGCTTGTTTTTGGTGTGGGGATAGGGGTCAGAATCAGGATCTCCGGTTCTCCGATAATGCATCACCAAAATCTAGCACTCTCATAATCAGGGCCTTAGCAGGGTTAAATCAGCCTTGGCTCGGACGCCGGCGAGAAGTACTGACGTACAGAGCGGTGCTTCCTCTCCCTGAGCCGCAGCCAGGTGAGGTGAGGCTCTTTCCTCCTGCTCAATAGTGACACATCAGACCATGTGCAAGAAGAATACAATAGACACCTAGGATTCCAGGTGATAACGTTCTTTTTTCTTTTTTTCACTATTTTATTCACATTTGCACATTGCAGTAGCACTCATTCACATAGGTCCCCGGGAAGGCAAGGACTAGAAGGTCCATTTATATTGCTGAAACATGTCGACCTACATTCTATCTGGGCAGATATTTGTTTAAGACTGCTCTTTGTTGCTCTGGCTTTTTAACATTGGGGGATTGAGTAAAATAATAAAATACAGTGTTACTCATTCACTCAATTTTAATTCACTTTCTTTCACATTCACATGCACTGCAATTTAGTTACCCATTAAACTAGACTACGAGTCAACATCAGAAGGACCGCTATTTTGATGGAGGACATTCTATCCAGTCCTCACTCATCATTTATGTCTCACAGATGGGAAGGTCCATAAGGTGTTCCAAATGATGAAGGGCGGTACCGTGTGGTGACTGATGGGTATCCTTATCTCTTAGGATCACTTCAAGATTTCCTTCATTCTGGTTTGTTTTCTCACATTGCATCTTGTAAGGTAGAAGGTTTATTGTAATTAGACCCATAGACACTCTTTTTGTAATATACTAATAATAGGGACTGTGTCTATGCTTGGTCTCAAAATATTCCCTAGAGCTCCGTTGAATCCCCCCCCCCCCCCCCCACTGTGTCGTTTTTTTTTTTTTTTTTTTTTTTAATCAGCCTTAACCAATTTCACCAGCCTCTTAGGGTATCTGCTACTTTGTTATTGTGTCAATTCAAAATGGTTGTTACTTTGAATGTGAATATATTTACATTTCCACGGGATCATGTAACACCACTATATAAGGTCATATGGCAAGTGAAGGAGGGAAAGGCAACTGCCCACATTGTTACCTCATAACTGAGCTGGGATCAGCTTGCATACTCTCAAAGACCAGTGGCGTAGAAAGGGGGGCGGTCACCCTAGACGGTGCCCGTTTTGGGGCGGCGGCCTCGCCCTTACCTGCGTCCATTGCAGAAATCGCCAGCACCACCCGACACCCATCCGCTCTTACTTGCAGCCGTCATTGGGAATCACCAGCACCCCCACCCCCGCTCTTACTTGCCGCCGCCGGAGGAAAACGGAGGGACATGTGCTAACTACGCCACTGCTCTCCAAGGTATTCCTCCATGCTGAATGCAGATGATATTGTTGTCATGTCATAGACATCCAAGGGTTTGTATTGGCACTTAATATGGAAGTTAGTATTTTGGGATGCTACAGCTGAAACTCAGCCTCTTAAAGACAGAGATTAACACTTTTGGTGAAAATCAGTAGACAAGTGTCTCAGTTTTGAAAAAAAAAAATTGAGAACAGTCTTATTTAAAATAATAACATAATGTATTCTGACTATGTGTATACATTTTGAAAATATATTCTTTTAAAAGCGAACAGAGTTGAGTCACTGAACAAGTGCTCCTACCATGAAGTGGTTTTCCCATAAATAAATATAAATAAATGAACAAATAATTTAATAAATATATAAGTAAATAAATGGAAATTGATAAATATAGGAAGCATGCAGCTTTAGCAATGCTGTTTAAAGCACATAGCTTCTAGTCTGTACGGTATTAATTACTTGTATTTTAACCTTGCTGGTTGTATCTCAGAATTATATCTTGGTGAATGAAGGTGAGGTCGCCTCTGCATTACTCTATGCGGTGAGTTGTGGGGCAGAGCTATCAACGTCACTACACAAGTGTTATGAGTCTTGATGGGTTTATCAAGAAGCACTCCCACCTCTGCTTTAACGTTGGAGTTGGGGCAAATCCTACAAATCATGAGCATCCAAGCGGCCGACTTTGTGGTCTGGTAAAATCCTTGTTTGCACAGGTCAAAAACCCCAGTGTTCACAAAGTGATGTAGAAGATCGCTGGACATGAGGTCTTTAAAGCCATATTCGTCATAGACCCATGCGTCTAAGAAGCCGTAGTCTTGGCATAGGCAAGAGGTTTTGTCAAAGGACTTTAATACCCCAGGCAATATTCCAAGAACTAAGGCAGACAAAGACCTGACTTTACTCTAAGATTGGGAATGCACTCTATTTTTGCGCTTATTCTGTATGTACAAGTTGCCCTTTAAATGAAGCTCTACACCTGCTGACTGTTTCACGGGATGTAGGATCTTAGGTTTTAGGCGGGGCAGACTCCCTTCGGAGGATAAGACAGCAAACAAGAAAGTCACAAGAAATGGATCTGGTAGGTGTAACTCTGGCTTGTGGCGTGCTGAATATTTGATGCATTCCCTCTGGCTTTGCCTCCACTACATGAAGAGTGAACGGTTTGTCTACACAGCATATTACTAATATTTTAAATTAACAATGGTTGGGAGTTATTTTTTTTTTTATGGAAAGGGACAGCATATGAGGTTAGGTATGCTTCCGGGGACTTTGTGACAGAAACATCGTAGGAAAATAAAATGTGCACCTAAAGGGAGATATTCTTAATTTTGCTTTTTTATTATAAAATGTATTTTTCACAAATAATTTGCTTGCATTTGTATGCATTTTAATGGAGTGGCCCGATAAATATACTTCTGCTTCTTGTACCTCATCAGTCTCCTTACTTTCTTCACCCTTACTTCAGCTAATAATCCACATTTGCACCAGACTCTTAAAAGGCGCTAAGGTAACACGAGCAGTGGGACTCCCCGTGTACAGATGGTGCAGCTTCAGGAGCTACGAAGCTCCCCTTCACAGACACAGTGCTCAGTGATCCACCGCGAACCTACATGCTTCCACAGCTCGGAGGCGCTGCCCCCTTGCCTGGGCATGGCGCCCTGAGACATTCGCCATCTCAGTTATTCATGAATTCAACGCTCTGCACTGCAGGTTAATGCTGACTGACACTAAAACACAGCACAGAGTCCGCTTCATGAAAATTTGATCCCTTCCACGAACTGGGAGCACCGTTCACATTTACTTAAAGGAAACAGAACCTGCAAAAGCCTGCTGAGGAATTCACGCACAGGCATTCCCAGGCACCAAGGCCTTCCCCAGGCCAAATCCAGGGGTCCCGTTGCCATGGAAGCGGGACCTCTTGTGCACTCCCTTCCTGGCTTCATTGCAGAAAGGGCTTCTCTCTTCTTCCACCTTGAATCTACTTGAAGCTGAAAGCCCTGTCCAAGGAAATTGCTACTTGCTCCGTGGTGACCCAAGGTGCAAGTAGCAATGGAGGATGGGCTGCGAGTGGAAGTGTGAGACGTAGCCGCTTCAGAATTAGAAGTGACACTTTTTACACCATCATTGATGCTTAATGTCTGAAAGGGGTAAGTGCAGAGGCTTGAAGGTTTCTTGCGAGGACACAGTTGCTCCTGCCAAATGATGGGGTTACCGAATACAATGCCTAGTCTTCATACCTCTCTCTGCCTCTTTCTTCCACCAGCCTACACTTCTTGCCTCTACATCGTACTCTTGCAGGATAGTTTTCATCCCTGCTTTTCCCTTTGTTAAACTAGCTCTCTACACCTCCTTTATCTCGACGTGCTCCGGGTACAATTTTAATGCCCACCACCTGCAAACAATGGCACAAATTAAGCACTGCTGAAGATACTCACGTTCATAAAAAATCCCACCAGACACAGTAAAGAAAAAGTCTCTGTTCAGAATTTTGTTCTGCCAATGGAGTTGTGAAAAGTTGAAAACGATGCAACTTTGAGAAGGTGCAACACTTGTGGATTTTGCACTTCTGCAGCGAGTGAAGAGCTCAGCAAAATTAAGTTTCAGGTGAAGAATTTTCCTACTAAAAGCGGAGTTTGCATAATTTTTCTACAACAACTTCGTAAAGATGATGACATTTAATAAAAAATACTGCAACTTCATGAAGTTGGCGGAACCCATTTGTCTGGCTTTACATGACCCTTGTCCAATTGATGCATGGCCTCCATAGCCAGTCACAGGACAAAGAGGCATTGTCAATATAAGAGTTCATGGCTGTATTCAGCACTCTCTCTCTCTCTCTCTCTCTCTTTATATATAACGTGTGAGTATATATAAATATACTGGCTGAGTGCATTATCCCTACCAGCCACATGTATATATTTCTGTACACAGCACATATGTACTTTCTGCACTTACAGGCCCTTATTTATGAGGCCTTGCGTCAGTTTTGCGCCGCCGTTGCATCACTTTTTGTGACGCACCAGCGGTGTAAAATATGCGCCTTGTTGCGCCATATTTAAAAAGTGACGCATCTAGGTAGATGCGTCACTTTTTAAACCCCTGCGCCACATTATACGTGCGTCAGGTATAATGTATGCAGAGGGGGGCGTTCCCCCACAAAAAGCCTCGTAATAGTGACGCAGTGAAATCTATGAGATTTCACTGCGTCACTTTTAGGATGCTGTTGCGTCAAAATCTTGCGCCTGCCTCACAGCAGGCGTAAGACTGACGCAAGCCCTTTCACATGGGGCTTTCCCCATGTGAAAGGACGCATTGCTGGAGTTGCGTCATTTTTGTGACACACTCCAGCAATGCGTCACTTTTGCGCTTACAGATACGTCAGAAATACTGACGTATCTGTAAGTCCTTGCGACATGCTGCATCATACATTAAATATGACGCATCATTGGTGTCGCAAGGAGTGCGCAGTGAAAAGTGACGCATCGCTGTTTTCACGCAGCGATGCGTCACTTTTCATAAATGAGGCCCACAGTCTCTTTCACTGCACCGTCACCCCCTCTTTTTTTTGGAGCACCTTGTGTTCTATAGAGCCAATATGAGCTTTGCTTCTCACTGTCAAGAATCAAAGAAAAAGGTGCTAAAATAAAATAAAAAGATAAATATGTAATGCTAAGTTATTTGTGCCAGAGGTATTTGTATCCCCTTCTTGACACTTTGCTGTGGAAGTCAAGGGCTACACTTCCCCCATAGAGACCAACTTTTTTTGTTATAAGTTGTCTCACAGGCAGCAATTCTGAAACCAGCTGGTTAATTTCAGTTGGTGGTTGGAAACCACATTTATTGCACAGTGAACGTATTTGTATATCGTGCAAGCAAGTCAATTTGGCCCAAAATGTAAAAGCCTAGGGAGGTTACTGTTTCATTGAGAGTCAAGAGTCCAGATGGCCACATTGAGAAGCAGGAGAGACCAACTGCATCCTACTGGTCTACCTTCATTGATGGTGCATGTCTGACTCTTCAGAATCCTGAAAGTCCATGGATGCCAAGATTCACAACATGTGTTTTTTCTTTGTTTTCGGGGACCTTTAGTGGTGCTTATACAATGGAATATATCAGCCTACAAGCCTCAGAATGCAAAGGAAAAAAAATTGGACTGAAGCATCTAGTCACACATGGATTTGGGAAACTTGGCAGGGCTGAAAGTCATGGTGCACCCTTCAAATGTTTACTCTATGTAGACTCACGAAGGCACCTCAAGGGCACTGGAATTGCTTGCTACCTGTTATAAACTCAGACACTGCAAGACAAAAGAAGGATAGAGCAAAAACAGAGGGCGTAGAGTGAAGGTACATAGAGCGAGCAGTAACCCAAGGATGCCATTTGTGCGCCCACACTAAAGTACTGCTGTGGGTGCTTGTCCTAGAAGCCCATGCAGGTAAGAGCGGCCGGGCTGGGTTGGGGGAGGGGGGATTTCGATGGACGATGGCGAGGGAAAATTATGTATTTATTTAATTTTCCTTGTCATCATCCGCTAAAGCACCCCCTTCCCCCACCCGGCGCCACCCGGCCCCACAGCTCTTACATGCATGGGCTGCGGCTGGCTAGAATTTTGCCACGCTAGTAGTGGAAGGAATTAACAGCTTCCTTAGAATAAGTTTGGAAACAGGAAAGGGTTTTTTTATTTTTTATTTTTATTATTATTATTATTATTATTATTATTATTATTATTATTATTATTATTATTATTATTATTATTATTATTATTATTATTATTATTTTATAAATAGGTTTTATTAGCACCCAAGTCTATTACACTCCAATGATATCAGAACTATGGAATATGCAATGCAATTGATAATTACTTAGTAGAACAACCAGTAAGTACCCTTTGTATTTTTTCTGTTTCAAAAAGTAATATCAGGAGTTGCCTTCCTGTCTGCTTCCTCCCAGTCTATTCCCTCGATTTAACAACAGTCCTGCGCACTCATAATCAATGGAAGATCATGTAGATGAGTATGTCGAATTAAAGGAACCAATCCAATGATGGAGTCTTTGCTTTTTATCTTTTCTTTTTAATCGATCATCAGGCATGAATTACAAACAGCCAGCCGACACGTGTTTCGTTGTAGAAAATTGTGTTCTACAACTCTTCAGGGCTCCGTGGCTGAATCCAAAATTGGAGAGCCCACATCCGGTGTTTATTCCAACCCGGCAGGGTAACTAAATTCTTGGCAATCAATGTTCAGAAAAGATTAATACAGGCCAGTCGGCCGATCAGTAAAATCAATGACGACAAAGCAACATGAATAGTAACAGTTCCAGAAAAGGCAAATCGTCAACCTAAATTGTGTAATGCTGAAGGGAGTAGGGAAGGGACCGGCTCAATCCCGGCGGAGCACGAGTTTGTGCTCCTAAATCTATATCTTGCGGTGGAGACCGCTTACTAGCGTCAAACTCCAATTGAGGTGTATTACATGATTTAGGTTGACGATTTGCCTTTTCCGTAACTGTTACTATTCATGTTGCTTTGGCGTCATTGATTTTACTGATCGGCCGACTGGCCTGTATTCATCTTTTCCGAACATTGATTGCCAAGAATTTAGTTACCCTGCTGGGTTGGAATTATCACCGGACGTGGGCTCTCCAATTTTTGGATTCAGCCACGGAGCCCTGAAGAGTTGTAGAACACAATTTTCTACAACGAAACACGTGTCGGCTGGCTGTTTGTAATTCATGCCTGATTATTGATTAAAAAGAAAAGATAAAAAGCAAAGACTCCATCGTTGGATTGGTTCCTTTAATTCGACATACTCATCTACATGATCTTCTATTGATTATGAGTGCGCGGGACTGTTATTAATTTGTGATTGTGTGGTTTTTCTGCACAGATTGATGGTTTTTAGGGTCTCCCCTTCCTGACAGCACCTTCCCTACCTTTGGTTCTTAACACTGAGTTATAGTCAATAGTGCTAGAGCGCCATTACTTCCTGTTCACTAAAACCCGTTTCTATTTACATATTCCCTCGATTTCCCTTTTCTGCCGTCATTTCTCCCTCCTCTCCATGTATCTCTCTTCCCTACCATCCTGATGAGTTTGCCACCTGCCGGAGCCATGTAACCAAGCCAAAAAAAGGCAGATTTAAACATCTCTGCTCGTGACACGTTAAATATTGATGTGGCCATTTATTAATCCGTTCAAGCTCCATTTACCGCTATCAAGTGTCTGACTATTTGAAGAATTCGAAGAGAATACCTACAATATCGAGTAGAGCCCCCCAGCTGTCAGCTCAGCCCTGGGTCCAGTCACACACCGACGTCCGTGGAATGTGACCTCCGAGGTGGAGTCCGACACCTGAGCGCTGCTTGTGTCACACCGAACATCTGGCTCGAGGCGCTGGATTCTGCCCTGACCCTGCTGATGTAAGTCATGGCCATTGCACTGCCAGGACTATCTCTGGACGAGCTCTCCCATCCTATGAGAGGGCCCCCGTGCAATAACTGTGACACGGTATTTCCAGGCTTTCAGAGGTACCTGCCTGACACTGGCCCCTTAAACCTTGAACTAATGCTCTTTTACAAAGGACCCTGTAACCTTTCAGAGGCACAGGGCTGACAAGAGGCCAACTCCGCCCCATGGGTAATAGAATTGTATGGACACCAGACTCCTTCCTTTACTCCTGGCTCAGCTCTCACCTGCGCCTCTCTGGTAGTGTGTAGTGCTTTTATGTTGTCGCAGGGCGGTGTACAGCACTATCAAATGGAATCGTGCCTAAAAACAAAACATACATGTGTAATGTAATGTAATTTGACGCTGCTGTGCTTGGGCCAAGTGGCAGCGACATAAAACTGCAACAACAAAAAGATAGCATGACCTGGCTTGTGGACTCTGCTCAGTGTCGTAACACAAAGCAATAGCACTATCATGCCATCCTGGGAGAGGAGCTTCTACATTTCCACTTAGTGTGGCAATTAACAGATATACAAAGTCATTCTGCTATGCAGAGGACACCTAAGAAGGGGGGCACTACACACACCTGAATCTGTCCGTCCCAACCCTCCTACCTTTTGATAGACAACAGCCTTTAGAGTTGGCTGGCTCTGCTGTAGCATTTCAGACACGCTGGCCCGACACGAAAGAGACCAACTAAATAGACTTTTCCAGGGCTTCCGTCTATTGGAAAACCTTCAGTGTGCCCTTCCTTTCTGCATGATTGTGGTGCTGACTTTCATATCTCTCACTCTCCCACACACACTCCAGCTGCATTCATACTTAACCTCTGGCATGAATGACTTCAACAGTGCATTTATCACACACGCAAACCGCCTCTTGGCACAAGTCTACAGAATAGGACCTTAGATAGGTAAGCTGTAAGTACCTTTTTGAAGTAGACAAAGTGAGCGAATACCTCATGCCTCGTGTCAGACAATTCCAGCACGTGCAACCCCGAACACAGAAAGTGTTTCCACACTGTGATTTTAATTTTACATCCTGTTTGCAACAGAATTCATTTTATCCTGTAGACGGAAACCCTGTTGGAAAGGTAGATATGAATCAGGTAATTGATACTTAAGGCATCAACAGCTCAGTTTAAAGTGGATTCTGTCCTTTACTAGTATCAGCCAGTGGAGAGATTTTCTTGTCTGTGTGACATGGGCCCTCATTACGAGTTGGACGATATATTCCAAAAAATAAAGAACACTTACCCATTTACAAAGCACACTTCTCGTCATCCTCCGCCCTTCCTCGCTTCTGGAAGCAGGAAGGACCCAGGCTCCCTTAAGCCAATCACGACGCTGCTGTCACCATGACAGCAGCGTCGTGATTGGTCTGAGTGCCCTGGTTCGAAGCTCAGGCGGAAACTGCGAGCCTGTGCATGATTTCCACCCAGGCTGTGAATTACAGTCCGGTGGAGAACATGCTAAGTGCGCATGACTGTTTGGTCAGCCAAAGAAGGCCGGCCAAACCTTCATGCGCACTTAAGGTGCATATACCGCTCCTCCTCCTGCCATGTGACAGAAGCCCAGCCCGCCCTACCCAACCTGGCTCTGTAGAGGAAAATAAAATAAAATGATAATAACATCCTGTTATTATTGTTTTATTTTTCCTCTGTTGCCCTGCTTAGTAGTGGTGGGGTGACGCTCCTCTGCCTTAGAGGAGGAGCAGCCACTGGTGTAGACAAAAAATTCCAATATGTGAGTAACTCATTTTACAGTACATGTACTTATCAAAGCCAATATTTATCTGGGAAAACTGTATAATGGAACATGCAGATTTTGGTGTTATAACTACCAAAATGTGCATTTCATTCCCAGAAAACTTGTGACAGGCATAAGTGATCGCAACTCGTAATCATAATGAAGGTCTACACCAAACATTGCTGAACTCCAAAGTTCCGAATTCTTTGAACGAAATTTACCTGAACAGTAGGTACCTTTATACAAGGTATTGTAAAAATCAAGTTTGGCGTTTACTGCTCCTCCCGCCACCGGCGCCTTAGAAGGGTGCATATAAGAAAATAACAAGCATTTGCAATGCAATAGGTCTTGCATTACGAAAGTTTGAGCTATTGGTATTATAAATTACATTTTATTTTATTTATGTGTTAGTTTTGAAAAACGCGAAATTAATAGCTTTGTCATTTACAATGCCAATAGTAATAACTTTTGCAAATGTGACAACTATAGCATTTGAAATGCAATGTGTGTTGTATTTACGTGACTTAGATGTATTGATATTACAAATAACAATGGCTTTCAATTTTTTAAAATAATTCATACTTAAATAAAAGTTATTGTAATTTATAATGGCAATAGCTTAAACTTTTGTAAATAACTTTTGTGAAGATTATGTTCAGTGTATTTTATTGTGACGAAAATCCAAGAACAGAAGTGAACTATTAACATCTTTTTGTGGCATTTGTAATAAAGCTTGAAACATTGAGAGAACATATTTGAACCAGTTGTTGTTGAATGGTTGCACTGATTGATGCTGTGGTGGCGTTGAGTGATGTGGTGTCGACGAGTGATGCTGTGGCGTTCAGTGATGCTTTGGTAGCGCATAGTGATGTTGTGGTGCCCCAGAGTGATGCTGTGGTGGTGCTGATTGATGATGTGGTGATGCAATAGATAGATAGAGTGAGGGCAATAGATAGATAGAGGTAGGGCGATAGATAGATGGGGGCGATAGATAGATAGAGTGAGGGCGATAGATAGAATGAGGGCGATAGATAGATAGAGTGAGGGCGATAGATAGATAGAGTGAGGGCGATAGATAGATAGAGTGAGGGCGATAGATATAAAGAGTGAGGGCGATAAATAGATAGAGTGATGGCGATAGAGTGAGTGCGATAGATAGACAGAGTGAGGGCGATAGATAGATAGACAGATAGTTAGAGTGAGGGTGATAGATAGATAGATAGATAGATAGATAGATAGATAGATAGATAGATAGATAGATAGATAGATAGATAGATAGATAGATGGATGGATAGATAGATAGATAGATAGATAGATAGAGTGAGGGCGATAGATAGATAGAGTGATAGATAGATAGAGTGAGGGTGATAGATAGATAGATAGAGTGAGGGCGATATATAGAGAGAGGGCAATAGATAGATAGAGTGAGGGCAATAGATAGAGTGAGGGCGATAGATAGATAGACAGATAGAGTGAGGGCGATAGATAGATAGAGTGAGGGCGATAGATAGATAGAGTGAGGGCGATAGATATATAGAGTGAGGGCGATAAATAGATAGAGTGATGGCGATAGATAGAGTGAGTGCGATAGATGGCCAGAGTGAGGGCGATAGATAGATAGACAGATAGATAGAGTGAGGGCGATAGATAGATAGATAGATAGATAGATAGATAGATAGATAGATAGATAGATAGATAGATAGATAGATAGATAGATAGATAGATAGATAGATAGATAGATAGAGTGAGGGCGATAGATAGATAGAGTGATAGATAGATAGAGCGAGGGTGATAGATAGATAGAGTGAGGACAATAGATAGAGTGAGGGCGATAGATAGAGTGAGTGAGGGTGATAGACAAAGGGCAATAGATAGATATAGTGAGGGCGATAGGTAGATAGAGTGAGGGCGATAGAGTGAGGACGATAGATAGAATGAGGGCAATAGATAGAGTGAGGGCGATGGATAGAGTGAGGGCAAAAAATAGATAGAATGAGGGCGATAGATAGATAGATAGATAGAGTGAGGGAAATAGATAGACTGAGGGAGATAGAGTGAGGGCAATAGATAAATAGAGTGAGGGTGATAGATAGAGTGAGGGCGATAGATAGATAGAGTGAGGGAGATAGATAGAGTGAGGGAGATAGATAGATAGAGTGAGCGCGATAGATAGAGTGAGGGCGATAGATAGAGAGAGTGAGTGAGGGCGATTGATAGATAGAGTGAGGGCGATAGATAGAGTGAGGGCGATGAGGGCGATAAATAGATAGAGTAAGGGCGATAGATAGAGTGAGGGCAATAGATAGATAGAGTGAGGGAGATAGATAGATAGAGTGAGGAAGATAGATAGAGTGAGGGCGATAGATAGAGTGAGGGTGATAAATAGACAGAGTGAGGGCGATAAATAGACAGAGTGAGGGCGATAAATAGATTGAGTGAGGGCGATAGATTGATAGGATGAGGGCTATAGATAGAGTGAGGGAGATAGATGGATAGAGTGAGGGAGATAGATAGAGTGAGGGAAATAGATAGAGTGAGGGAGATAGAGTGAGGGCAATAGATAGATAGAGTGAGGACGATAGACAGAGTGAGGGTGATAGATAGAGTGAGGGCGATAGATAGATAGAGTGAGGGTGATAGATAGAGTGATAGATAGAGTGAGGGCAATAGATAGATAGAGTAAGGGCGATAGATAGATAGATAGATAGATAGATAGATAGATAGATAGATAGATAGATAGATAGATAGATAGATAGATAGATAGATAGATAGATAGATAGATAGATAGACAGACATTAGATAGCGTGATAGAGCGAGCAGCGAACGGTGCGAGGAAGGACTTTTTAAAAAACACAGTAAGTCTGTCCACAACAATGTTAAAATGGATTTAAAATGGATTTTTTAAATTGTCACAATCGAGCGCAGCCAGCAGAATACTAACACGATATACATAGGTTTCTTTCACTGAGTTACGTTTGTACTTTTTCTTGCTTGCTGCTCTTGGCCAATGACAGGAATCCTGTCTTGCTGAGGTTGAGCTTCAGGTGGGCGCTGGACATCCACACCTGGAAGAGGTGTAGGCAATGTTGAAGGCTTTGGATGTCTGGGGTGATTGAAACTTTAAATTAGAAGTAGGTTTCCAGGAATTTTAACTGCTGTGGTCAAGTCAGGGAATATGGATACTCGCTCTTCTTGGTATGTAGGGCCTTCTGTCTCTCTGTGTTATATGGGTTTGTACGGTGCCAAATTAGCACCTTGAGTGGTATCCGGGCACAGCAGACCTCTACAAAACCTACAAACATGAAGGAACGACCACCATGGCTGTTTGAACTGGCAGGTATTTCGTTTCCATCTGAAAATAAGAAAATGGTGGAGAGGTAGAGCGGGGGGAATGGAAGGGGATGGGGGGGCTTCAAGGAGGATCCCATTGTAAGCCGCAGAGTAAGAATAGGAATGTCCTTCAGTTCGCATGAGTCAGATTAATGGAACAATTGCAAGATGAAGTGTACTGGAGCGGAGAGCTCTAAGTAGGGCCATTCAGGGTGACCCTGCTACTCACATATTGAGGGCTCGTGGCATAAAGTCCTTTGTGTTTGTGAAAGAGCAACTTAAAAGTGGCACGTTTGCAAATAAGTACCCAATGTAAGCCCTTGAGGTGGGGGAGTCATCGAGGTGTGAGCAGAGTAGCTGAGAAACAAGTGGAAGGCAGAATGTCTGTAATAATAATAATCCACATTTGTAAAGCATACAATCACCCGTAACGGTCTCTAGGCGCTGGGGGCCGTCGGGAAGATTAAGCAAGCTATTGCCCGGAGTCACATGGCGCTGGGCTAATCTGCCGCCGGTGCCAGGGATCGAACTGTGATCCTTAAATTGCAGACTCAGTCGCCCTAGCCACGGCGCAACACCACACCTACAATCTGCTCTCTCCTTATGAGGTACTCCGGAATGCTGGCAAAGACCCTGTCGCCATAATCAAACCAGCTGATCAAGGCTTCTGTCTTGGTGTATCAGGTGCTGATGGGAAGCCTCAGGAATATTCTGCAAAGCATTCTGAGGGTTCTGAAGAAGTAGAATATACAGAGGTGATCTGCTCTCTCGTGGAGTGATTCCTGTCCAGAATGATGTATAGGTTCCAGACTGAGTTAGTACTTAAAGGCAGTTTACCTAGTTCTTTGAACAACCATGCCTCGCATAAAACCATGGTGGACTCATCAAAGAGAATCAACTCAGACTATATTGCCTTACTAGTTGTAGCCCTGATACCAATAACGACAATGCCAGTACCAGTACCAGCAGTAGTGTTAAAAGTACTAGTGATTGCACTGTATGGCACAACCAATAGTATTTATAATATATATGACACCACTATTCATGGCTGTAATACTATTAGTGGTTCCAACAACAAAGTATTAATACTGTCAACAGTAACAGCAGCGCCAGTCAGACTAGGAGGAATGGCACAGGTAGTATTATTGTTAGCAGTTTTATCGGTAAGAAAGTTTGGAGGGGGGATTTTCATGTATGCACGTTACAAAGTCATTACCAAGCATATATCTAATGAGTTGGGGGATAACACTGCAAGTTAAATACATTTGAGAAGTTGTGAGAGGGTAGTATCATCACCAAGTGTGTAGACTGCAGTATTACAACATACGTCAATATTTATGCGCACAGTATCTGAATAAGCAAAATTTTCTTTGCACCTCGGAAATTTGCACCCCATATTTTTCTAAGTAGCTTAAAGTACGGTAAATAGAAATACTTTTGTACTGAAAACCATACAAATGTTACTGAAAAAGTGCAGGCTTACTGAAGCCTTATACATTAAAAAGAGTGTTTAGCATGCTTAAACAGAACAATGACTTCTTAACATTACATCAGTCAACCAAAGAAATGTACACTTTTCCACAGCAATGCGAGCAGCACAAATGTCAGAGAGGGAATTAACACACACCAATGCAAAATTAAAAAAATGCGCTGATTTCATAAACACAGAGCAACAGAGTTTATTTTCTGGCAGCACACCAGTCTATTTATTTTCAATGGCGCCTCCCTCTCACCATATGTGAAATGTATAGCCACAATAATGACAATGACGTTCAAGTAAAATATGTGACATTCTTGGAGAAAGGCTTTGGTTATGCTACTTTCGGTAATAATGCGATTAGCTGGTGCTAGGATAACACTTGGCTGACAAGTAAAGAATATTAGTTAAAACAAGAGAACAGCAAGCAGTCAGATGGCATGGCCATGCCTCACTGCTAGGCTGATCGAGTCTTCAAAGACAGTGCTACGTTCTATTTTAATTAGATATTTGGATTTCCGAATCCAATAAAGATTTGAGCTTGTTGGCAGACAGCAAGCAGGGCTTGAGATCTACAGAAAGCCTTGCACGCAGACCCTACTAGAGGGCAGTGTGATGCAATGTGCGAAAGGGCAGTGTGAATCAATGTGCTAAAGGACAGAGTACGAGAAATATCAACTCTTACTTCTGCTGCATAACAAGGCACATTTTACAAGCGTGCGCAAGTGATATGTTTTAAGCGAAACCGATATTCCAACTTTCAAAGAGCAGTGATAATAACACAGTATTAGATGAGACTTTTCAAACAGCCCAACGTTTTATGGTTAGAGCGGCTTAATGGTCTTGTAAAAGCTTGTTTTAAACCCATGGCAATTACAACAAACTCTCAGCATTGCGTGGTGGGGGCAGGGGAGCAGCATTGTGTGGCGGCGAGCGGCTTCCTTTGTAGTCAAATGATGTGTGATGTGCATGCGCCCGGCTCACATGGACTGTAGGCAATCCGCCTAGAAAAGCCTTTGGGTGCATTTTTGAAAGTCCCTACATAATATCTCGCCAACAAGCATTGCTAAAGCAATGCCTTAGGCTCGACCTAAAAACTGGGATTCCCTTGGTCAGCGGGTGAAATCATAGGGTGATTGTAGCTGTCAGATAGCTTGTAAGGTATTTTAAATGTTCTACGTTCCACCCAAATAAATTTAAGTGAAATAACTTATGTTAATAATAAACATTTATTCAACTAGCTTGTAACCAGCTCCCATTGATGTCCACTCCAGCAAACATAGCTGAGCTCTGGTGCAGTGACAGGTCACAATGGATTGGCTAATTGGCAAAAAGGAAAGTCGCTCAAAATGTATATAGCAAAACGAAGTTATATTTAGTGTAACAACTTTTTAGAGTAGCAAGATCATTTTTCTTTGAAAACATAGATGTCTTGCTTACAGTTGCAGTAGAACCAAAGTTCTCACTTCTCTTCCCCATGCTCTTTTTCTCACCTTACTCATGACGTTACTGAGTAGTTCATAATGACATCACTTGTTTACATCACTTACGACATAAAAGCACACTTTTGTAGCACAACCCAATGTATGCCGTCAATGCACCTCTTTATTGATACTCTGTTCCAACATACAATATTGACAACTGCTACATTTACTTCTTGTCTTTTGCTTAGAGAAGCATTGCATGGTTTCCCTACTTGTCCAGCCTGGATATCATGGGGCAGACACTTCACTCCTGCTGCAGTGTCACTGTACAAACCCTAGCTGAACATGAAACATTGCCCAGGATCACACCCAGCACATTTGCACCAGGAATCTGAGATGACCTCAGATACTTTTCCTAATGAAGTAGCTTTGAGGTTCAGGTAAAATTTATTAAAGGAAACGTACCCAAGCAGCACCAATGTGACAAATGTTCCACACAAGAATATGCTCTCCTTTGGACCTTAACTTATCTGTTTTAGAAACACAAGATTGTATTTTACTTTTGTATCAGTACTCTACAAAGCAGCGCATGTACAGATGTACATGGGATCACAGATTGACCTCTTTCTTTTTCCATACAGGAGGATAAATCAATAAATGCTCATTATACTTACTGCTTCTGGAAATTGTTTTGGTTGAAGATTGAGGTGCAGAGTACAACAGTTTATTAACATTCTTCTTTAAGTGTGACAGGTAATTTATTAAAAGCCCCAACCTCCTCTTCCAATGTGAGTGAACAGTAAGTAACACAAGGTCACAAATATCCAGTCCCTAGGCAGAGCCACCGAGCACTCTTGGCCCCAGCCTACTAGCAGGAGACAACTAAATGAAACTCTTTAAGCTCAACTAACAGCAGAAAATTCAGAAATATTCCAGTGTGGCGACTGGATTCCTTCCCACGTGTGCCAAAGCATGAAGGAACTCGGAAGACCACAGGGCCAAGAACCTCAGGGTCATAATGTTATGAAGTCTCACGTATCCCACAAACTGTCTGTCAAAACCTAGGCCTAAAATCATACAGAAGAAAACAGACAGAGTAATGAAACAAAAAGAAGCACATCTAGTATTCTACAAGTACTATCAGTGACAACACAGGCCTTAGCATTGGTTGACAGAAGATCACAAACACCCAGAAATGCAATCAGAAACACAGAAAAGACAGCATAAAATTATGCAAATGAGATGGTGCAGATTGCATTACACATAATGGAATTTTTAATGAAAAACTCTCCAAGTTTGCATACGTTCTGCTATTCAAGTAACTGGCTTACTGTATTAATTTCCAGTCCCAAAGGGTCGAGGGTGGGGTGGTACTGTACAGAGATAGGGTAGTGCAGGCTGCACCATTAAAGAAACCACTACTGGTTCCTCACAGTAAATACTAAAATACACTAAATACACCATGCATTTAAGTGGAAAATAATAATAAAATCGCAGCTATTTAGAACACAATTAAAATAAAGTTGTTCTTTTTTACTTTACGAATTACAATTTTGCTCATCTGGTGTAGATAGCCAGCCCTCCGTCGGCCCTCTTCTCTGACCCAAGCTTTGTAAAAGCCTGAAAACAAATCAGCGCTACAAGGTCTTGTCACTAACCTTTATGGAATGCCACAAAGATGGCCCATCTATGATTCACCTAAACAACACTTTCTAACAACCGCCAAAGTGGCAAATGCTGCTGGAGAGGTCAACGTGCACCTGTTCAGCATACAAACCCTACATTGCTAATGTTAGGACCAGGCTACAAGCAAGGAACTGGATAAAGGGATACTCTAGAACCCCGCCAAGCAGGCCTTCAGTACAAAAATACATTCATTAGCTGCTGACTTACTGAAAACCCAATGCACGTAAGAAGACACCATCCAACCAAACCAAAGTGAACATGGCAATATCCAAGGCAGATGTGTGCTGTACAAGAACCATTTCAAATACCCTATTTATTTATTTACGTGAGGTTTTAAATAGCGCCTCCCTGAATCACTGGCGTAACAGAGCACTTTACAAGTTGGCATAGGGTCTATACTTAATACAGTGGCAATAGTTTAATGGTGACAGCATTTCATGACATGGAGTCATATAAAATATATACACAGCATATCACCATGATGTGCACATCAAAACAAGGATAAGAAAGAGAGAAATAATGGAGGCCACAGTGTGGACAAGGTAGACCGAGGGATGAAGTAAAAAAATGTGCATACCATTTAAATGACTGGTTACTCATCCATTTGGAAGTGACATTGGAATCGAAATGCTTTTATTTCTCATTTGAATGAGAATATTGTCCTGATAGTGGGCAGATAGTCTATGGCTACTCCCTGAAAAGGATTGCCTCAACGTCTAATCTTACTTGAAAGTTGGAGTTTCAGGAAGAAGGTAGTCTGCAGTATGAAGCGGTTGTCCTCCATCCACCCAAGATGGTCAATGTAGAAGTTATAGAATGCGACAGCCACTATGTACAGCTCATGGACGATGCATCCTAATATAAATATGCTTACTATTCGGAAAGAGAAGCACTGAGTCATTTGTGGTCAGATCTAGTTCCTGCAATCAGCGAATTATTATTATTATTATTATTAATCGGGTTTTGTAGAGCGCAAACAACCCGGAGGCCTCGTAGCGCTAAGTACCGTCATACTAAAAGGAAAGAAAGGTTAAATGAACAGGTGAGTTTTCAGATCCTTCCGAAATTTTAAGAGATTGGGTTCACCGCGAAGGGAGGTGGGCAGAGAGTTCCATTCTTTTGCGGCGTTCCAGGAGAAGGAACGTCCGCCCCATCTGGTCCGTCTGATTTTATTGACAGTAGCCAGGAAGGCAGTGCTAGATCTTAGGGGCCTGTGAGGAAGGTAGGGTTTTGCCAGGGAACAGATCATAGTAGGGGCATTCTTCCACATGGCTTTGTGCATAAAGCAGAGAGATTTAAACAACACTCTGGCCTTAACAGGAAGCCAGTGCAGTTTCCTCAGGGCAATGGTGGCTGATTCTCGTTTATTGAGGCCTAACAGGAGGCGAGCTGCGGCGTTTTGAGTCACCTTTAGCTTTTTGATTGTAAATGCGGGGGCACCTAAGTATAACGAGTTCCCATAATCCAGACGGGACAAAATAATGGCTTGAACCATTATTCTGCGAGCTTCGAAAGGGAGAAGAGGCAGCACTTTTCTCAGCATACGCATTAGCCCAAAGCATGTGGCAGAGAGAGCAGTAGCTTGCTGCATGAAGCTGAGGTTGGAGTCCAACCAAATGCCTAAGCTCTTTATATGGCATTTTGGTTGAGGCGTAGGGCCCATACACGGTGGCCAGTCTAACAAAGGACTGGGAATGGTTGAATTACCTAAGACCATGAGCTCAGTTTTCTCGCCATTTAGTTTTAAATGCGAGGTAGCCATCCACTGAGCCACCGCTACCAGACAGTTACTTAGATTGGAAGAGGAAGAATCTGCCTGATTCATAGATACGAATAATTGCGTATCGTCGGCGTAGGTTGAATCAGTTGCATTCAGGGCCACTTTTAAAGGAGTGTGGTCCATTTTAGGGATGCCTGCCAAAAGGGAGTTGCCGTAGTCTTGTATAGGGAGCACAAGAGCTTTAGCATTTCAAAGTCGTCTGCCGGGACAAGTTTGTTTATTTCTCAGAGGAGTCTAATTTGATCCTTTTATCATTTTTCTTTGTCACTCGGCAGCATTGTAGACTGAGGTTTTTGCCTAGAATCAAACCTAGTTTCCACATTCTACAATAAAGGGTGCACTAGAGATGCTTTAAGACATGGGCAAATAGGGCTCCTGCCCAGGGCCCCAGCCTTTCAGGGCCCCCCTTATAGACCCAGATCTGTTCTGTAGAAAGTCTTGCCCAAAAGCCTTTGAATAATTCTTATACAGATTGTTTTAAATTCCGTTTTCCTTTAATTTATTTTTAATGTGGTTGATTTGTGAGAGTCTATAACAGCCATTTTGCAGAGAAATGTGTTTATGTTTCATGCAACATCCATAAAAAGCAGGACCTCACATATGAGAATAGGTAGGGTGTCACCGAGATCATTTGCAGTAATATTAGTGAGCTACTGCTGTATTATAATATTGAAAACATGTCACTCTCCATGAATATCAAATGTAAATACATTTAGAAGTTGGGCCAGGGGGCATGGAAGAGCTGAAACTAGATCATAACTTCAAAGCTATTCTGAACAAGGACCCTCCAACCACACTTGGCCCAGGGCCCCCAAAATCTCTGAGATGTCCCTGGGGTGCAAATCTCAGTAGGTTGTTTGCTTCTATCTTGGTTTGGATCAGAGTTGGGAATTCGCAGGAGCAATTAATAAGAAATATGCCTTGATGGGTTGTTTAGAATGCACAAAGCAACGTCACCTATGTGTAGCATTGTGGTGGCTGTGCTGCAGCCATATCTGAAGTCTGAAATAAAGCTTTAAGGAGATTGTAGTATTTAAGGAACTAGTGTAGTTGTTTTAAGATGCAACTTTTCAGAAAATTGAAGAGGAATGGTAGGTTGGTTGCAGGTCGGAAGTTCAGATGTTTGGGATCTGCATCCTGTTTTTTAAGATGGCAATTGACTTGGCTGATCCTTAGAGAGTCTATACCTAAAAGTAGTGTGGAATGGAATGAGGAAGTCACCAAGATCCTTTATCAACTTAGTTGGAATGGGATAAGTAAAATGAGCCAATGACCTTAGGTCTATGATGGTGTTATACAGTTCTGCTTGTTATCCTAGTGGCAGTATGAAAATCTCGCACAGTTTTTCTTTGTATCAGGGATACTTATTGGCCCATTAGGATGGCGGGCGGATTGCCCCCGCCATCATCAACAAAATGACCCCCGCCACATTAGGATGGCTTGGGGGTCCGCGGCAGACGGAAAGTCCGTCCGCTGCATTTCCTCCAGTCGACTTCGCGACCGGCAGAAAAAGTGCTTTTCTAGGGTGGTGGTGTCTGCGAGACACCGCCAACCATATTACGATGAGGGCTTTATGTGGAGAAGCATGCAGTCTTAACTAGGGGGGCCCGTTGCAGGCCCCCATGATGAAGGTGAGGTGGGGGGTGCACATGGGGGGACCTGTGGTACCCCCCTGCATTTGCATACACAATGCGGCAGGCACCGCGCAGTGCCTGCCGCTTTGTGTATGCAAATGCATAACATGCTTTTTTAACATTGCGGCGGGTGCTGATGTAAACACCGTCCGCCGCAATGTTAAAAATGCATGATGCGCCCGCCAGTGTGGCGGGCGCATCATAATGTGCATGGCGGGCAGTCCCGTTTTCCACGAGGATGGCGGGCGGGCAAAGTCTGCCCGCCATCCTAATGTGCCCTTTAGTATCCTGAACAATTTAAAAGATTGTTTTAGGAAGATGTGTTGCTCTGTTGACCTCTGCTTTAAAAATATGCTTTGGCTATAAATATGTGTTTTTGAAGGCTTTAAACTTGTTCTGTAAGGTCATAAGGCTTCCTCTTGATCTTCTTTCAGCCAACCTGAGAAGTTTCCTCTTTTCACGTATATCTTTTAAAAACTCCTTGTTAGACGTGTTGTTCAATAGTCTTTTCAGTTTGAGAGGTGTGAGCTCATATTTAACATCTGTCATGACTGAGATATAAAGTTTTGTTGTTGAGGATGTGTCTGATGCTTAATTGTTGTCGGTAAGCTTTGTGTAGATCATAGTTTTCATTACAGATAAATTGATGTCATTATAGTCACTAATCCATAGCTTAGGTTTATTCTTTGACCTATTATATACATTTTGGTACACTTAAGTGCGCAGGGGTAAACAAAGTGATCAAACCATTCTATTGGAATCAATTTTCCTATTTTGAGGGAGTCACTATTGGAGGTAATGAATTAAGCCTTTCAAATGAGTGTGTGAAGAGAATACCTTCTATATGGTTAGTTCTGATACTGGCATGTCTGTTAGGTCACAAAATGAATGTCAATATCACCTAAGTAGATTAGTATCACCCAAGTTAGTTTGCTTGAAATTAGAATGATCAGTTGTTAAAAAAAATAATTGCTGATTGCCTAGTGGGAGGTAAATTACAAGAAAGATCATTTAATTGTTTTCCCTATGGCTTTTCCCTCAATGTGTAAACACTGGAAGGACGAATACTGCTTATTTTGCAAGTCATAGGCCCTTTCCATAATAGAGACTTCCCTCCCCAGTTCGCCATCTCAATCTAGTCGTATTCGAGAGTAGCCCTCTGATAACACAAGGGCTAGCACTGGATGTGAGAAGTGTGGTCGCCATATTTCAGTTAAAAATATTAGATCAAGATGGTCAGCAGTTTCTATGTAACATTTCACTGTAGTCTAGGAGTTCTGGAAAGTACATTTGAAATTGGAGTATCCATGTCTGCTAGTAGAAGTCAATGAGTTTGACACCTGAATTTGTTGCATGAGTTTATCTATGGTCTGTTGTGTGGTAGAAGTTGGCCTCTGCCGTTCAACAGAACAGTTATCTTAAATCCTGTCTTTGACCAATATTTTAGTTGTAAGTGGGGTATTTTTCTGTGTATATATGGTGTCATGGTCGTGGAAACGAATCCAGCTTGATAACTCTCAAACCAAAGACATTTTGAGTTGATATATGAGGAATTATTTTGCTCTTAAACTTGGGCTGGCAGCCTTCATTGGATGGAATTGATTATATTGGATATATATATATATGTCTATGTTGCTGAGAGCGTATGGGCATTTTGTATTTTGGTGACGAGATTGACTACCGGCACACTCCGCCGGTATATACGCCAAGTCCTTTGGGGCCAAAGACATTCAGAAGGAGCATTCTCTTTGGAAACATATATATATATATATATATATATATATATATATATATATATATATATATTACCTACTGGCGGTCGCCAGTAGGTAGTTATAGTTAGGATTTTTTTCAATGTTAAATCTGAAAATTCTATTTGGAATAACTTTGGCGCCGGTTGACGAATCTGCCTGAAAATTTCCTCAAAATGGCCTCGCGGCGTTCCGGTCCTTCCCTGAAAGTTTGGGGGGGATTCGTCAAGCGGGGGCCGAGATAAAAGGGGGGTCCCAAAACGCGTTTTCCCCATGTTAATTTCCATAGGGCGGTCGATTTCACTTTTAGCCCGAACGGCTGAATGGATTTCCACCAAACTTGGCAAAATTGTAGGGACTGGTAGCCCGATGTGCCTTTGCTATGTCTCAAGATATGTGCTCCAGTGGATTTTGAGTAATTAAGGTTCAAAAAAATATATATATCTATAGCAGCGCTCCGGTAAGCGCACCGGTACGCGCACCGGGCGCGTCACGCGACTTGCGCGCAGAAAGCTGATTGGCTCTGGGGTGTCTGTAAACATTCTAAACAGTCCGGAGCGGCCGCCATCTTGTGTCTCGGTAGGATCGAGACACAAGAGGTGGCCAAAACAAAGGGGGAAATGACCATAATGGGGCAGAGTAGACCCCCCTTGACCCCCTAGGTTTGATGTGGGGGCCATAAAAGGGCCCCACGGGGCAAAAAAAAAAATTTTTTTTTTTGATTTTCGCGGGGGGAGCGCCCGGTACGCGCACCGGGGAGCGTACCGGGGAGCATACCATGGGGAAAAAGAATGACAGTTTTAAAAGTAGCTGATTAGAAAAAAAAATGTTTAGTTGTTTTTTTTATACATACACATACATATATATAAATGCATATGCACATATATATATGCATATATGTCTATATGTGTGCGTGTAGAGAGAGGTAGAGAGGTAGAGGTGTAGAGGTAGAGAGGTAGAGAGGTAGAGAGTAGAGAGTGAGTAATAGAGAGTAGAGAGTGAGTAGTAGAGAGTAGTAGAGAGCAGTAGAGAGAGTAGCAGAGTGAGTAGTAGAGAGTAGTAGAGTGAATAGTAGAGTGAGTAGTAGAGAGTAGTAGAGAGTGAGTAGTAGAGAGTGAGTAGTAGAGAGTAGTAGAGAGTAAGTAGTAGAGTGAGTAGTAGAGAGCAGTAGAGAGTGAGTAGTAGAGAGTGGGAGAGAGTAAGGAGTAGAGAGTAGTGGAGAATATTCCAAAGTTTGGCACAGCACCACTTTCACAATGAGTCCAATCAAATCATATCACTTAGAGTACTTATTGAAGCGCTGAATCTTGGTGTATATTCAAATGCTTTTATTTTCCTTAAGTTTATGTACCACAGCCAGCCGAAACGTTTCGTTCTGTACAACAGAACTTCTTCAGGGCGTTCTTATTTCCTTCAAGTTATGTCGGTATCCCGTTGTCATATAACTAGATATTTCTTCCAAATGTTAGACGAGACATAAGTATATTCTTATTAAAAGTGACTAGGTATCAATTTTACCCACACAACTCGGGCAGACTTGAGTAATTTATAGCATCCTCAAAGTCAGTCTTTCAAAAATTCCAAAGTATAGGACATGATAATCCAAATCCAAATGTTTCTCAAGAAAAGTCATTTACAATCGTTCGGAATATCGGTGTTTGGGCAGATATGATCCAGGGACCCCCAGTATGCAAGGGGAAGTAGTCCCCCCTCTGCAAAGGCGCCAGTGGCCTGCATTGCAGAGAGGTGTAACAAGGGTGTGGCCTCATTACACTTTTCTGCAATGCAGCTCCCTCGCGCATACTGGAGGCTCCTGGTGGACTAGTTGACCCCAGGGACCCCCAGTATGCAAGGGGAATTAGTTCCCCCTCTGCAAACGCGGCAGTGGGCTGCGTTGCAGAGAGGTGTAACAAGGGGCATAGTCTCATTACACCTCTGCAATGCAGCCCCAGGCGCATACTGGAGGTTCCAGGTGGGCTAATTGGCCCCCAGGGGCCCCCAGTATGCAAGGGGAATTAGTTTCCCCTCTTCAAACATGCACGGGGGCTGCGTTGCAGAGAGGTGTAAAAAGGGTTGTGGCTTCATTACACCTCTCTGCAATGCAGTCCCCTGGCGCATACTGGAGATTCCTGGTGGGCTTTCAGGTCTTATATAGTTAGGAATTAGCATTAAAAAAACCTTTGAAATTCACTGAAAAAACCACAGGTTTCACACCAGTTATAGTTAGGAATTAGCATTTAAAAAACCTTTGAAATTCACTGAAAAAACCATAGGTTTCACACCAGTTATAGTTAGGAATTAGCATTTAAAAAACCTATTAAATTCACTGACAAAACCAGTTATAGTTAGCTGGAAATTTTACTGATATAAAACCAATGAAATTCCACGTTATAGTTAGTTGGACTCACTATAACTTGCGCGTGCAATGCACTGCTGATGACGTCACATATTACATCACTCATGACATGGTCAGTGACATCACTCATGACATCACTGATGACACCATCCTTGTGACATAGTGACAGACCTCCTTTCACTGTAATGTAACCCTTGAAACACATATTCAAAAATAGAAACTGAAATTTAAAAAAAAATTGAGATACCCATATCAGTTACAACAAGCAATTCAGTAATTCCACCATCTATATGCACATCCAGTCATTCACCAACAGTTCTATATAGTCACTCATACATATACTCACTCATCATATGAAGTGATACACCTATACATCCTGTTACACACCGACAGTCATCCAAAAGTTACTCACACACATACTCACACGTGCAAATAAACTATTGAACATCCATTTATTTGAATATAGAGTTATACACACACTTCCACCTTACTTGTATTGAAAATTACACATATTTATTCTCTTAAACAATCACTTATAGAAACACATACTTATTTAAACAGGAACTCTTACAATCTCTTACTCTCACATATACTCACTTATATACATCAATATTCACATATACTAGATTAAAACATATGTAGTTACTGATAAAGACACTAGTGAGACAGTCATTCACTCACTAACAAACACATATACACACTCATCCACCCATACAGTCCTGCACATATGCTGTCTTCAAAACACATACAAACAGAGAGTCAGTCACTCATGCATCTATGTGCTAAGTAATACCCCCACCAAACCATATAGACACTCATACTGATACTAAGAGAAACACCTAATAACCCATATACATACGCATGTAGCTACTTACCAACACATGTAGCCACTTATACACAAAGTGAAACACTAATATATATATTTAAATATTTAAACATTACTCACTAATATTTATTTTTCAGAAAGACACATATTCACTGGATGGTGTCATCAGTGATGTCATGAGTGATGTCACTGACCATGTCATGAGTGATGTAATATGTGACGTCATCAGCAGTGCATTGCACGCGCAAGTTATAGTGAGTCCAACTAACTATAACGTGGAATTTCATTGGTTTTATATCAGTAAAATTTCCAGCTAACTATAACTGGTTTTGTCAGTGAATTTAATAGGTTTTTTAAATGCTAATTCCTAACTATAACTGGTGTGAAACCTATGGTTTTTTCAGTGAATATATATATATATATACTAGCAGCCCGTCCCGACCTTGTCCGGGAGCAATCAGGCTTCCCGGACCCCCGCCCGCCACGACATTGTGCAGCAGCCGGGCTCCCCACCCGCCCTGATATTGTCAAGCAGCTCGGGCCCCTGCCCGCCCCGTCCCCCGCGAGCAATCAGGCTTCCCGGAACGCGCCCGGCCCGACATTGTGCAGCAGCCCGGCCCCCCGCCCGCCCTGACATTGTCAAGCAGCTCGGGCCCCTGCCCGCCCCGTCCCCCACCTGCCCCGACCCCCGCCTGCTGGGAGCCTTACCTCAGCCGCCGCTCCTCCCCCGCGCTCCTCATTTCACCGCTCTGCCGCGCCTTGCCACTTACCGCTCCTCCCGCCGGTCCGCCGGTCCTCACTGCCATTCCGCCGTTCGTCACTGCTCCTCCCCCGCACCATGTCCGCCGCTCCTCTTCCGCTCCTGCATGCCGCTCCTCCCTGCGCTCCTGATGTCACCACGGAGGTCGCGGCCGGCGCTACTTGCAAGGGACTACTTTTTTTTATCTTCAATTATTTCAAATAACGTATATTTTTTTTATTTATATAGCCTATGTCCATCTGCACACCCTGACGATTACAATGATGTATCGTGTGTGTGGACTGGCGCTGTGGTTCCCGAGTTTACCCGCCTCAAAGGTGCAAAGTTCTTCCTTTATTATAGTAGTATATATATATATATATATATATATATATATATATATATATATATATATATATCTCTATACTACTATATATATATATATATATTACCTACTGGCAGTCGCCAGTAGGTAGTTATAGTTAGGATTTTTTTCAATGTTAAATCTCAAAATTCTATTTGGAATAACTTTGGCTTCGGTTGACGAATCTGCCTGAAAATTTCCTCAAAATGGCCTCGCGGCGCCCCGGTCCTTCCCTGAAAGTTTGGGGGGGATTCGTCAAGCGGGGGCCGAGATAAAAGGGGGGTCCCAAAACGCGTTTTCCCCATGTTAATTTATATAGGGCGGTCGATTTCACTTTTAGCCCGAACGGCTGAATGGATTTCCACCAATTTTGGCAAAATTGTAGGGACTGGTAGCCCGATGTGCCTTTGCTATGTCTCGAGATATGTGCTCCAGAAGATTTTGAGTAATTTAGGTTAAAAAAAATATATATATCTATAGGCGCGCCCCGGTACGCGCCCCGGGGAGCGCTCCGGGCGCGCCATGTGAGGTGCGCACGGAAAGCTGATTGGTTCTCGGGTGTCTGTAAACATTCGAAACAGTCCGGAGCGGCCGCCATCTTGTGTCTCGGTGGGATCGAGACACAAGAGGTGGCCAAAACAAAGGGGGAAATGACCATAATGGGGCAGAGTAGACCCCCCATTGACCCCCTAGGTTTGATGTGGGGGCCATAAAAGGGCCCCACGGGGCCAAAAAAAAAAATTTTTTTTTTTTGATTTTCGCGGGGGGAGCGCCCGGTACGCGCACCGGGGAGCGTACCGGGGAGCATACCATGGGGAAAAAGAATGACAGTTTTAAAAGTAGCTGATTAGAAAAAAAAATGTTTAGTTGTTTTTTTTATACATACACATACATATATATAAATGCATATGCACATATATATATGCATATATGTCTATATGTGTGCGTGTAGAGAGAGGTAGAGAGGTAGAGGTGTAGAGGTAGAGAGGTAGAGAGGTAGAGAGTAGAGAGTGAGTAATAGAGAGTAGAGAGTGAGTAGTAGAGAGTAGTAGAGAGCAGTAGAGAGAGTAGCAGAGTGAGTAGTAGAGAGTAGTAGAGTGAATAGTAGAGTGAGTAGTAGAGAGTAGTAGAGAGTGAGTAGTAGAGAGTGAGTAGTAGAGAGTAGTAGAGAGTAAGTAGTAGAGTGAGTAGTAGAGAGCAGTAGAGAGTGAGTAGTAGAGAGTGGGAGAGAGTAAGGAGTAGAGAGTAGTGGAGAATATTCCAAAGTTTGGCACAGCACCACTTTCACAATGAGTCCAATCAAATCATATCACTTAGAGTACTTATTGAAGCGCTGAATCTTGGTGTATATCGGTAAAATCGAGACACAAGAGGTGGCTAAAACAAAGGGGGAAATGACCATAAGGCGTCAGGGATAGACCCCCTCTGACCCCCTAGGTTTGATGTGGGGGCAATAAAAGGGACCAGCGGGGCATTTAAAATATATATTTTTTTTCGTTTTGCGCGGGGGGAGCGCTCGGTGCGCTCCCTGGTGCGCGTACCGGGGAGCGTACTATGACGAAAAAAGAATGACAGAGTTTTTAAAAAAGGAAGACTTTTTTTAGAAATTGGAGGTAGTTCTAAAAAGAACTTTTTTTTTCTTCTTTTTGTTGTTTTTTTTTTGTTTTTTTTTGTGAACATTTTGTACTTTTTTTGGCTTTTCAAAACAGTTTTATATTTTTTTTGTATATTTTTAGGGGGAGAAACAAAAAAAAGGGAATTGAAACTGGCTCAACTAGAGCAAAAAACAAAAAACCCAAAAAATTACTTCTTTTTTGGGGCACTTGAGATTGTCACCTGCAAGGACGATGAGCTTTATGCTCTGTTCACCATAGGCGATAAGCTTACCACATGCAGTACAAGTGATTTTAAAATCAGCAAATCTTGGCTGAATACAAGGCATCCTCTCTGATGTTTCTGGTCCAGATGAAGTGGGTTCGTTTCTTTGGGAGGTGGTCCTTGAAGACTGGGGGAGGTTACTGGCCAGTTCCCTGAGCTCTGCACGAGAATAGTTGCTAGGGTGCTTACGGGTCATATGTCGAATCATGGTATAGTTACCAAAGGAATATTTTTTGTTTGGGTTGCCCCATGAGAGTTCTTCATTGCAGATTAGGCAAGTTACCTTGGCCGCATTCACTTTTTTCTTGCCCTCTGGGAGTGAAAAAAACTCCCATACAATGTGTGGCTTGGGCTTGTAGGGGGTATTTTCTTCAGGCAGCCATCTTCTCCTCCCCTCCTCCTCTTCCTCTTCCTCCTCCGACTCTTCTTGACCACCAATATAATCTTGAGCTGGTCCTGTTGGTGGTGGTGGTGGTGGTGGTGGGGCAGATGCACCAGCTGCTGCTGCTACTGAAGCCATTATAAAGATCAAAAAGGTACAGAGATGTACAAACAGGTCTTCCTCAGTCAAAGGACAAAGTCAGAATAAGGAAAAAAGGTGGGGTCTTTCATCTTTGGAAAAAAAAACTGTCCTGAAAAATGAGAAGTGCTATTTTCAGGTCACAAGACCAGGGGCTTCATCATTATGAAACCAAAACTGTTATGAACCAATGAAAAGTGTTATTTTCAGGTCACATGACCCGACGCGCTTACGCTACGCGCCCCGGGTTGCGTAGTGTAAGCGCGTCGGATGTTTACGTTGCGCGATCGTATTCGCTCGAGTACTTCCGGGTGCGCTTACGCCGTGCGTATCACGCGGACGCGGCTACGCGATACGTCACGATCATGTTTTCGTTCGCGATATTGGCGCTCACGGGACGCTCCCCGGAGCGCTCCCCGGGGCGCTTTATAGAAGTACGCTTTCCGGGGCGCTCCCCGGGGCGCGCACCGGGAGCGCTCCAAAAATAAAAAAATAAAAAATAAAAAATTGGATAATTGTAGGGACAGGTAGCCCTATTCTGAAGTGGTTTTTACGAAAATTAACTTTGGAAAAATATGTATTGTGCTACATTGGGCTTTATATATGTTAGAGCCAAAATGTAGCCCAAATGTAGCCCAATGTAGCCAAAAGATGGCCACCAGAGACAAAAAAATACAAATGTAGCCCAAATATCAGCTAGATGTAGCCCAACTGTAGCCCAATGACAGAATGTACCAGAGTGTTCTAAAGAACAACTAGAGCGCTAACAGTCTTATTTATAAAGTGAGACTTATAGTTAGGAATTAGCATTTAAAAAACCTTTGAAATTCACTGAAAAAACCCATAGGTTTCAGACCAGTTATAGTTAGGAATTAGCATTTAAAAAACCAATGAAATTCACTGAAAAAAACATAGGTTTCACACCAGTTATAGTAAGGAATTAGCATTTAAAAAACCAATGAAATTCACTGAAAAAACCATAGGTTTCACACCAGTTATAGTTAGGAATAAGCATTTAAAAAACCTATTAAATTCACTAAAAAAAACATAGGTTTCACATCAGTTATAGTTAGCTGGAAAATTTACTGACATAAAACCAATGAAATTCCACGTTATAGTTAGTTGGACTCACTATAACTTGCGCGCCTGCAATGCACTGCTGATGACGTCACATATTACATCACTCATGACATGGTCAGTGACATCACTCATGACATCACTGATAACACCATCCTTGTGACAGACTGACAGACCTCCTTTCAGTGTAATGTAACCCTTGAAACACATATTCAAACAATAGAAACTAACATTTTCAAAAAAATGGAGATACCCATACCAGTTACAATAACCAATTCAGTAATTCCACCATCTATATACACATCCACTCATACACCAACAGTTCTATATAGTCACTCATACATATTCTCACTCATCATATATAGTGATACACATATACATCCTGTTACACACCGACAGTCTTACAAAAGTTACTCACACACATACTCACACATGCAAATAAACTATTGAACATCCATTTATTTGCATATACAGCTATACATACATTAGCACATTACTTCTAAGGAAACTTACACATACTTACTCTCTTAAACAATCACTTATAGAAACACATACTTATTTAAACAGGAACTCTTTCAATCTCTCACTCTAACATATACTTACGTATATACATCAATGCTCATATATACAAGATTAAAACATATGTAGTTACTCATAAAGACACTAGTGAGACAGGCATTCACTCACTAACACACACATATACACACTCATCCACCCATACAGTCCTGCACATATGCTGTCTTCAAAACACATACAAACAGTGAGTCAGTCACCAACCCATGCAGCCACTTATACACAAAGTGAAACACTGATACATATATTTAAATATTTAAAAATTACTCATTAATATATGTATTCACTAAGATACACTTAATAAGGCAGTTAACCAATCAATTCTTTTTAAAAAACAACCATCCATTTACACACTTATTTAACCATTTATTCTTCCATCGTCCTTTACAAATACATATATAAAACATATTTATTTTTCATAAAGACACACATTCACTGGATGGTGTTATCAGTGATGTCATGAGTGATGTCACTGACCATGTCATGAGTGATGTAATATGTGACGTCATCAGCAGTGCATTGCAGGCGCGCAAGTTATAGTGAGTCCAACTAACTATAACGTGGAATTTCATTGGTTTTATGTCAGTAAAATTTCCAGCTAACTATAACTGATGTGAAACCTATGGTTTTTTTAGTGAATATATATATATATATATATATATATATATATATATATATATATATATATATATATATATATATATACACCTATAACATAACATCTAATAAAAAATTATATTATGAATTAAAACTTTTATATATTTAATAATTGTTAAACTTATATTTTGCACTCCATTGAGTGCAACAGTAGAAAAAGTGTTGGATAGCGGATAGGTAAAAATTACTATTCCCACTCCAGTGAGTGAAACAGTAGGGAAAGTGTTGAGTAGCAGAGGGGTACAAATTACTATTCCCACTCCAGTGAGTGCAACAGTAGGGAAGTGTTAAATAGCAGAGGGGAAAAAATTAATATTCCACTGAAGTCAATTAAAAATTAAAACAAACAAAATATCAACTACAATACAAAAAAATGTAAAAAAATGTATATATAAAAAAATCTAAAAATGACCTACGAACATTATTATATAAAAATGTAAAAATGTATTTCCAAACAAATACCTATATTCAATAGAACTTAATTATAATCAAAAACAGTAATTGTGACATAGAATTAATATTTTTTATTTCCTACCCTACAACACCACACAATTCACAAAGCACATCTAAATTTCTAAAAAAAGTGTACCTCCATAATTAACATAATTAGTTATCAAATAAACAAATATTATTTATTAAAAAACAGATTATAACAGAGAAAAAAGAGAAAAAACAAAAGCAATACTTATTAAAAAAAAGATCACATACTTTTAAAATACATACTAAAACACATAAAACTAATCGATATTTTAAACAACTTTATTTTTCCAACGATATTTCTGTATCATGATATTTCCAACTCGATATTTGTGTATGTCGATATTTAAAACTCGATATTCTGTCTGTGCACCAAAATAAGGTCCTGTCACATAGTTGCATTACAGGAAACTTAGGACACATCTTACTCTTTTGTCCTTGATAGTTTCATCCCTTTTTTAGGTCTCGGTAATATCCGGTCTGCCGAAGGCAGACCGGAAGTCCGAGATTTAATGTTGTTTAGTAGGGCTTCAGAACCCGCCTCCCTGCCCTGTCTCTCCACTATTGGCTGGCTTCCTAAACGGAGGCCAGCCATTGGAGGAGAGAGCCGTGCCTCCAAAGAAGCTCCGTCTTTTTCGGATTCGGGGGCGTGATTTTTTGCGTTCTTTAGCCCTGTGACGTTGTCCGTCACTCAGGGCGCAAAACCACGCCCCCGAATCCGAAAATTTTCAGAAGCGCCGCCGCCACTTTGCTGTTTGTTGAAGATGAGGTAGGTCGCATGCTCCCGCTGTCCTCGTTCCCGCCCCCTCCTGCTGTTCGCTGCTCCCGCCCCGAATCCGAAAATCGTTGCGGCCGCCGTTTTGTTTTTGGTGTTTTCTTCTTGTTTTTTACTGCTCCTTGCTTCACCCATCCCTCTGCCTGCTCGTGGAGTGGTAAAGAAAACAAATATTGCATCCGTCCCGTCGGGTCATGTGGGGGCAGGCAGTCCTGCCCCTGCCCCAGCCCCACCAGGCGTTGCAGCCCTGAGCTCCCGCCCCCTCGAGCCCTCTGGCTCGGCTCGGCCCAGGGGTATAAAAGCCGAACACCCCCCCGCACTGTAGCCTCGTACGTGAGCGCCATCCTTCCCTGCATAGCTCCTCGAGGGGTATTCCCAGCACTACCATCCCCAGGCGCTACAATCCGTAAACACGGGAACAGCGCCCCTCCCCATTACCAGCGTGCGGCACGGCACAAGTGCACTTCATTCATGCCGGCCCCCTCGAGGTGCCTCTTTCTTTCGAGCCCCCCCGACACGCATGAGACCCTTGCTGTCAGGGCCCCGCCCACACGCATTTTAAAGGGGGTGGAGGTTTAGAACTACAGGTTCCAGCATCCTTCGCGCTCATAAGCCAGGAGCGGCAACAGCAGTGATATGGGGGGGGTAGAGGGGGGGCTGGGGTGCTCAAGCTCCGGTCTGACTGCAGCCGTCTCAGATGAGACCGACCCGGGAGGCTGCAGACTCTGAGCCGCACAGGTCCTCTGGCTTGGCCAGGATCACAGGTGAGTCGGTCCGCTCGACAGGATTCCCGTCCTCCATAGTCCCCGCCAGAGGGAGCCTTCCGCTTACAACCCTGGCTTTAACGTGTCCGGAACAGTGAGAAGACTAAAAGTCCCAGAACGCACTGGTTTAACTGAACTAGGAGTGGGGGGGGAGGAAAGGTGCAACTTGTCCTCTTAACCCCAGAACACACGTCCTAATAAAGGGGGGTCTCCCCAAGGGAGCAGCAGGTGCGTGACATTACCAGGAGGCGCTCCTACACCTTCTAACCCCCAGGGTCTTATCAAACACCTCTTTTATTTTGATGTACACACAGGATTTATGTTGAATGTGTAGGTGCGATGTAAAGCGCTAACGCCCTGAATTGGGCTGAGTAGTGCCACGAGTCACCCCCAAGGCAGGGTGTAGGAGCGCTTTACCTCGCACATACTCCAATAATGTAAGCCCCTCTCTTTTCTTCTATTTCTTTTATAGCACTTGAGCACTGTAGTGCCTGTCTGTAAATGCTGGGGACAAACACCCGAGCCTCTTAATCGCTTCCCTGCTAGGCTTCCCTCCCCATGCAAAGCCTTTTTCCCCCTTTTTAGGTCGAGGTAATATCGTCCCCGGAGGTAAATCCGAGGCTGTGGCGCGCGCAGGACCCCTGCTCATCTGGTCGTGTGTTGTCAGGAGGCAGAGATGTGGCGGGTCCGCACATGCAGTGATCGGGGGTCAGACGGGGGCGCGGGCTCTGTTGGTAGCCCAGCCCGTCACTCGTAGGCAGAAAGAACAGCTATCTGAATAGCTCAGCAGGATAACGCCATCGGATTATGTAGATTTTGTCGAAGAGGTGTTTTCTTTGTCGATGTTGCTATTGGTGAGTATCACGTCGGCATGATTTTAACTCCCTTAGTTGAGCGGCTGTGTAGTTCATTGTACAGTGTGTTTTGTGAAACAGAGGACGTGGTTTACTTGGTACTTCCTTGTGAGGGCGTGTTTTGCAGCCATTTACAGATTTGGATGTTGAAGCATAGGTTGCTGTTTGTAGGTATTAAGAAATGTATCATAGTAAGATTTTGGGAAAGCAATGCGATGCTTGTATGGTGGTTAGTGCCGTTGTGATTGTACAAGTGTTGTGATCATATTCTTTAGACCAAATGTACCTGCACTGTCAACCAGAGCTAAATATGTCTATTAAGTCACGTTTTGGGTTCTTGTTTGATGATTTGAACAACTAGTAATGCCTCAGTAAGCATTACACCCTGCTAAAATTCTCTAACATTTTGAAGCTTTTTGTGCTTGTGCGACACCTTCTGGCCTAATAACTACTCACTTTTTCCAGCCCAAGAGGTTATATGGATAGGAATGGTTGCTCAATAGAGTATGCTTTAGGAGATAATTGAAGGAGCCTGCACCAGGAAACACCGCGCAATAGAGCATGCACAGATAGTGTAATGATGACTGGAGAGCTCCAATGGGAGAAATAATAAAATATCTAGTGATCCTTCTAGTGCTCCTTCTTACTTGACTGGATTTCAACTGCAGCAAACTTAGGTATTTAAAACAAAGTGCGAGCAGCAGAGAAACATGTACAGTGTTGCTGTGTCTCTTGGAGTCCCAAGTTAACAGGCACAATGGAGTCACTGACTGTGGTTCACAAGTCAGATATCAAATCCTGCTGGCTGGCCCTGAACGTTTTGCAATAGACCGTGACGGACGAGGGAGCTGATCCATCTGTCTGCTCTTTTATATGCTGTTCGATATTCTAGAATGAGTAACCACTGACAGAAAGGGGGTTCACCTTTTTCTCCCATTCTGTTTAGATGTGTGAGTGTATATATATCTCAGTAGTTTTGCCATAAATGGTGTTAGCACCGTTATAAGTCAAACCTAAAAAGTAGTTGATGGTAATATTGACAGTATGATCACAAAAGAGAGTGGGGAGGGAAAGGCAATGGGTATACGTCCTCCCAACGCATATAATATGCACTGAAAATTGCTGTTTGTCAAGAGTAATATTTTGTATGAGTTAGGAGCCATAGGTACTCCTATACTGTGGATGGAATTTCCTCACCCATTTGTCAGGTGGCATGCTTCATCACGGGGCCCCTCCCAGCACTGGCCTGTATGATACGTGTAAATTAACATATTTCTGCCCATGTAGCACCCTCCAGTGAGTTGAGAGGTGCAAGTCACTGAAAGCAATCCGTGTCATGTACTCGTGGCTCATGACATTTATATAGGTAAATATCTTGTAAGAGGGAAAATCAAATAGACAGTATTAGGCAAAGGGTAGGCCCCAACAGGTCATGCTAGTCTAGTTGTTGGAGTACATATGGTTTAGCATATAATTATAAGTACAAATGAATCATAAACTCATGTCATCTGAATTATGAGGGATGTCATCCCCTGTCTGAAAAACAGTGAAGCTCAACGCAACATCACCTCCAGAATCAAGCAAGCATCTCCTCAAAACACCAGTTAAACAGAGCTCAGCGCCAACCACAACACCACCACCTCACCATGCCTCACTACCACCATAGCCTCCCTATGCACTACAATAGCATCACTCAGCACCACCTCAACATCATTAAGCACCACCTCAACTTTAGTGTGTGTGCGTGGCTCTGTCTGTGTGTGCTGTGTGTGTGTGTACGTGGCTCTGTCAGTGTGTGTGTGTGTGTGTGTCCGTGGCTCTGTCTGTGTGTGTGTGTGTGTGCGTGGCTCTGTTTGTGTGTGTGTGTGCGTGGCTCTGTCTGTGTGTGTGTGTGTGGCTCTGTGTCCGCGAATACTCTACTACTCTCTAATGCTCACCTATTGCCATTGTAAATGACAATACCATTTATTTATGTTTTATAAAAAAAAATGTCATGAGCAATGCCAATAGCTCTACCTTTAATAATGCCGAGACCATTGCATTGTAAATGCTTGTTTAAAGTTGTATCCTCCTCCACAGCAGGATGCACAAAGGGAGGTCTGCTCACCTTGATATCACTCAAAAAAGACTGTACGACTAAGGTGTTGACCTACCACTCACCCCATCTATTGGCTATAGAATTTACTTTTTGCAAGCGCCTTACTCTGTTGATGATTAATTTCTATAACTAATTTTGCAGGAAAAACGACATTGAACATATCGCCGTACTAGAGGGTTTTCTTGAGCACTATGGAGAGGAGAGATGCCCATACTATGAGCTCATTATTCTGGGGAATTTTTAATGTTTATCTATGCCAATCGAATTGCACCCCAGGCAAGGTGACCCTGGGACACTATGGTTCCTTTTGTTCATTTTGAACACTTGCACCAAGGTTGTCGGCTAGAGAACCTGCTTGCAGCTAATAATCTGAAGTGCTTCGAACATACTGGTGAAACCGGGTCAGTCCCATCGTTTTGGTAGGGGCTGCTCCTCCACTATTGATTTCATTTTGGTATCTGCTCCTTTACTCCCTGCCATAATTAATTTGAACTCCTGCTGAAGTGGCTAAAGTGATCATAACCTGTTGATTTTGGAAATGGTGGGGGAGCAGGCTTGTAGGTGTAAATGGGAGAAGCTAATGCTGGATGCCTTTTTAGATAACATATATATATAAGGTGAAGAAGACATTGAACTTTGTCTTGATAATCATACACATGCCAGTGTGGTACTAGGGGCCTATAATAACTTAGGAAAGCGGGTTGCGGATAACCTAATGGTCAGAGGCAGGGCCTTAGACCCTAAGGGGAAAAATGGTTCAATGGAGAGTGCTCAAATCCCATGGATTTCTCATGACCATGCTGAAAGAAAAATCTAGGGATGAAGAAAAGGTTAAAGCATGCAGGAGCGTCTATAAATCTCCTATTAAGCAAAGGAAAGAACACATAAGGGAACAAGCAATGCACGATTTAAATCAGGTCAGTGCCTTGTTTATAAGTGCCAAATTTTGGGAAATTGTTAATAGACCTGTCTTTGCAGATCAACACCCCTCGAGAGTGGACGGTGTGATCCCTGCTGATAGATGGGTCAACCATTTTGAGCATATCTATAGAGGGGTGGACCGAAGGGAAAATGATACTCCTTGGAAACCCAGCTTAGACACGCGCCCATTGAATTTTGTGGTAGACGAGGTTCATAAAGCCATTGTGGCCACAGCTGGGAGAAAAGCCCCTGGGCCAGACGGGGTTCCTGCAGACTTTTATAAGGCTGATCCCTGGACATGGGCTAAGATCCTGGTGAGGGTTTTCAATGTAGCGACTGTGATAGGCCTACCGCCCTCATGGTCAACTGCGGTTATTTTACCTATTTTTATAAAGGGTGCTAGGGGAGACCCTGCCTGCTATTGCCTGATCTCCTCACTTGATTCAGCACCAAAAATTATGGGGAAGGTGATTCTGGATCAGCTAATACTATGGCTAGATGATAAAAATGTAATCTAGTAGCGGCAATAGGGCTCCAGAAAAGGAATGGGGACTGTGGACCAAGGAATAAATTTGTTTATGTTGGTTGGCAAATACACAATAGCCAAAAAGGGATTCATGTACATGGTATTTATGGACTTATCAACCGTATTTGACCGGGTAAATAGATCGAAACTATAGCCTTTAGTACTAGATATTGGCATGAATGCCGATCTGGTGGCTTTTTTGCATTGGTCACATTTGAATTTGACTGTGAAATGGCTCTCTTACCGAAACCTGGGATGTTAACCGAGGGGTAGGACAAGGATGCATCTAAGCCCCTGTTTTATTCACCCTATATATAAGTAAACAGGGGGCTGCCCTGTCATCTGAGAGTAAAGATGTCCCAAGAGCAGGTCCCAAACTCATCCCAGCTCTTCTGTATGCAAACGATGCAGTCTTACTCGCCAGGACAGTTGTGGGGTTGCAAAGACTTATAAACACATTTATTGATGTCATGGTCTCACTTGACCTTTCGATAAACTTTTCAAAGTCACACATAATGTCAACAGGTAACAAAAAGCGCAATAAACATAGGTACGTTTACAGAGGGGGAGAATAGATCAATAATAACACATTTCCCTATTTGGGTGTTCTGTTTGATGAAAAAGGTCATGGGTGGCTCAGCAAACACTCCAAAAAAATACCCTGGCTAGAACAGCAGGAGCCACGATGTACTTTGCCAGGAGATTGGGGGCCAAACTACTTGGTCCATTACTGAAGATTTATATGGAGAAATGTATACCAATGACCACATATGGTAGTGACATTTGGGGTTACAAATAGACCTGCGATCTCCAAGTGTTTGAAAACAAATTCCTTCATAAACTCATAGCAGCCCCCCTGTACCCCATCCTTCATGGTACAGGAAGAACTTGGACAGAGTTACATTTCTGACCTTATAGCTATGGCTCATTTAATACGGAGGCTAAAAATATGGGCTAGTCCTACTCCTACCCTGAACCAGCCTGTTTTTGAAGACTGTATGAGGCTTGATAGGGCTGTTGATATCCCTTGATTGGGCTATGTTTCAGAGCAGCTAGCAAACATAGGGTGCCCCTAGCTGTTTACACACCATAGACAGATATATCCCAACAAGTTGAAAGGCATACAATCGCAATTTCTAGCCAGGAAGATGGACGAAAGGGAAAATAAGGAACACAACAAACCCAAGCTATGGCAATACTTAATACCAAGCCCAGGGACTTTACAACAATCTTATTGGACCTATATTAATAACCCTCACCATTGTTTTGTTTTAATTAGGTTCAGGTTTAATTACATTCACTGGTGCCTATCTGTCCCTAAGGGCTTTCCTATGCCAGGTGCCTTAACGCCCTGTGCTTGTGATGACTTTTTGGAACAAGATATTTTACATTTTATTTTTTTCTCCTGTGAATTTTATAGCGACCTACGGAAAAATATATTTGACCACTTTTAAAGCACTGTAATTTTGCACAAGTGAAGCCAACCCTGATATACTTGCAAATGCTGTTTTCACCCGTGATCTGCATTGGCGTTGCTAGTTTTTCATCAGCTGCCCTAAGATGAAGAAAAAAAAATGTTTATGCACTGAGCTGGTTTTAGGAATTTTATTGTAACATATTAGTGCCCCTTTTTCATAACATCTATGTACTGTACAAACATGCACTTCAAAGGTCTGTTTAAGGTTTGGCGATTCTATTCAGAAGCCACGACGGTCACACCAGACTACTAAACACGAGCAATTCGGTGGATTACCGGGAATGGGTATATTCTTTAAAGGTGTCATATTATACCGAAGACAGTGATTCAACTCAGACCATACTTTGGGAAGGGAGCTCATTGCAGTATACCTGATTGTACACATTAAGGACCACGTCCCCCGTGTCTAATATTTCGAGGAAAGGACTAGATTACATATGAACATTGCACAAAAAGGTCCTGATTTCAAGTATAACCATAAAGATTTGGTCCTTTATCATTGGACGTATGTATAATATACCCTCTTTTGAAGTTGGACCATTCTATTAGGAACGCCACTGACCACCCACTTTCAACAGGGGTGTATTACTATATAGGACCCTGATACTAGGACAGAGCCAAAAAAGTTTTACAGTCTTGATAAAGATGGAGTGACCATTTTTTCCATCGAAATGCGTCGACGCATCCTCTACGTACAACTCAAGACGCCAGTACCCTAATAGCAGCACAAAGTATACAGTGTGCGATATTTAGGGTGTCAGTAGGACACCGAGTGTACCAACTGTGCTGCACAATTATTAATGTCTTGCTTTGTTTCTGTCCTTCCATGTGATTATGCGGGTCATAATCGTTAATGTCTGGTTTTGAACTGTCTTTGAATTTTTTGAAGTGATTCTTATTGATTTTATGTACTGTGTTTATCATTGTATTTTTAAATGATTGTATATTTTCATTATATATGGAATTAATCTGATGTTCTTTTTACATATTTAGTTGTATTTGTATGATTGATGATCATACGGTTTTAGAATATATGTAGAACAAGGGGACTTAACTTTTTCAGGCTGTTTAAGGTTTAGTCTTCCGGTTTTCTGAGTTAATTTTCTCAGATTGTTAGATACAGTTTTTATGTAAAGGGCCTACATGATTCAGAGATCTGTACTGGCAATTGTATATGAAATATTGGGCTTTCCTTTTTTATTATGTATTTGACTAGTTTTAGTATTTATTTATTGTGCGTTTTATGCGCTTTAATGGCCAATATTGGCCAAATAAAGTTAATCTGACTGACTGAAATTTTCACCGTTTGAAATTTTCACTGTTTTTGATTAGAATCCTGAAGCTTGAAGAGCAAGAATAGCCGTTTGCAGATCCTCCTGTTCTGTTCCCTTCAGGTGGCAGCGAGCGTGGAAGGACAGGGGGAATCTTCCGAAGCATGTAGTTTGCCTTTCACCTCAACTTGCTCTTTTGTTCGCCTTGAGGTGCTGCTCCCTAAATGCTGATGAGTGAAAGGTGTGAAAGCCTCCCTCCCTTCTGTACCTGTGTTTTGGATTTCACTATGCAAGAGATTACTAGCTACACCTCTTCTTCCAGCTGCCACTTTAATAGAAAGTTTTCGGCTGGCTTGTTTGGCAAAGGATACACATTGTGACAGAACTGTCTTAAGCCAGGTCTCCAGCTGTTCCACAAGAATATACATATTCTGTCCACAAATATGTCTAAGAAGAGGAGTGACACTCCAAGTAAGTGCAGCAGGAGAACTTGCTCAATTTTGACATGCAATTAAGTCTACAACCTTCGGCTAGAGGTGCTGGAGCTCTGCCTAGACAAGGAGCCTCCCTTGCTAGTGAGAGAGAGGTGCCAGAAGTGTTCCTGTAGGAGGAGTCTGGCTGGTGAAGAACCTAGTCATGGCCATCTGGTGGAAGAGCTAACTAGAGAGAGGAAAAAATGGACAAAAACGTAGATGTCGCTTCTGCATTACAAAGTTCCATGAGTAGAGCGGCACTGCAAGGATCTGTGGTGAGCTTGCACACCTCTTACCATTCAAGTGTCTCTTCTGACTGCCCAAGTTGGGCAGTTAGAGTATCTTAGCCTTTCCCCTGGCTTTGGAGAGTTTGGTTGTTTACTCTGTCATGTTTGGATCCCACTAGCACAAGAGAAAGCCTTCTCCTGGCTCCTTTGACAATGAAAAGCTGCTGTCACAATCAGGGTTCATTTGCAGCCAAAAGAATTGTGTGGTGTGCTGTGGGGTAGGTGATGTGACCTTTACCCCATTCATCACCGGATCTCCATGATTGTGAAGTGCAGGCACAACAGAGTCAAGCTTTAGTGACCTTCTAAACTCCACATCCATTGGTGGTTGGAACATCCCTCTTATTCAGCACGTATCTGTATAGTGGAGAAGTGTGGCTCAATGGTTATAGGCGGCAGACCCGGAAGCTGAGATCGGCCCTGGACCAGGGTTCGATTTCCAACGCGGCAGGGTCTTGGGTCAAAATGTCCGCGGGCCGGATAATTCTCGCCTCGGCGCCTACTCTAACCTCTGGTTCCACTCTGCAACTCTGGGCAATAGCTTGCTTAATCTTCACAATGGCCCCTTCAACGCTGGGGATGCCTGGTCTCACCTTGGGGGTGCCCAGAAGGGACCATCTCACAGGGAAAGCCAGGGCGGGTTCCCCAGCGGTATACAGCGCCGGGACGCCCGCGGTGTGGGCAGCTGTGCGCTTTACAAGTATACAACATTTTTTATCTGGGTGTTATACTTTCTTGTTGGCAAGGAGATCTGTTTGGACCAGTGACTATGGCTAGTGGATCTACGACTTTACCCGGCCTCATTGCACTGTGATCCACCTAAAGTGGAGGACAAGAAGAAGGATAAGGCGAATTAAGGAACTGTGACTGAGCAACTGCAGATGAGCATCACACCCCAAACAATTCTGCTGAGTACTGTGCTAGCTTAAAAGCTGAAATGTACAACTGCTATTCTACGGCAGTGTCCATCAGCAACAGAAACTAGTGACGCAGATAGCTTATGAACTGGCCCTTAGGATCAAGCAAAGAGCAGAAAGAGAGTTACTTAGTACATTGAGATCTGATCTGTCTAGTTCCCTTGGTAATTTTATTAGTTCCTTGTCTGTTGTGTTTTTTTTCTTACTAAGATCAAGCACTAGCTAGACATTCATAATTTTGGTAGTTCTTTCATGACATACTGAGTTCTGAAACTCCCTTTAAACTCCCTGAGCAAGCTCTGGAGTGACTGATCCGCCACGTAGAGTCACATGCTAAAACTGTGTGGTTGGTGCTTAGTTTACAGGCGTGCAACAGGTCTGCTGCAGAGACAAGCTAACTCTATCAACTAGATTGAGGCCTAATAACACCAGAGTGCCCTGTGGCTCTCAAATTGTTTCTCACACAATATTATGCATGACGGGCCTCACACATGACCAAAATCTCAACATGGTAGTCTAATATGTGAGCAATGCTAGGAGCACACTGGATACATGGTCACACACATGGGGGATTTCTCGTCCACCATATAACAAGTGCATTATGGCCTCCGGCACTTGTAATATGGTAGCTGGTATATCTGCTTCCTTTATATTGGAGTATTCTGGTAACCAATCTTTAAAAAAGGCCCATAGTCCTTTTTCTACATTAACTTCTGCAAGAGAAGCTAAAGGAGGTCTTGACAATAGCTGTGTGGATTGATCATTTTTCACAGAAGGAAAAGAAGGTAAGACACCTCATATGTAGCTTAAGTTTGGAAGATGGGTAATAAAGTCAGTAACTCTTTGCTCTCATTGTTTTGGGCAGCCGGCACTGCTGTCTTATTTGTTATTTTTAGGCCTTTCCTCCTAGACAGATCATATGCTTTTTGTTGCGAGACATATTGCAGGCTTACCAAGAACATACAGGGGTTGGGGTCTGCTTGGTGCTTACCATTGTTTGGATTTTGTATCACTCTCATTTGTCGACTTCTTTTGGCGTCAAACCTTATCAATCTTGTGTTTATCCCTCCCTTGGATCATCTCTTTAGCATCTCTTTTGATTAGCTGGATTCTATGCTTCTACTGCTTGCTTTTCAAGCATTAATTTTTTCTTTTGTGTTAAGCATTCCATGGGACTGCATGTGTTTTCCAGTTGCCTCCCTTGTGTACTTCTGCTGGCAATGCATTCTCTTTCTGTCACCCATGCACTTCTTCCCACCCACTCCATGCTGTGCTCGCCTTCATGCTTATCTCTCGATTGCTTTCCTGCCTGTGTGCTTCTCCACCATCCACACCAAGGGGCTCGCCTTCACCCATTTGCTCCTCTTCAGTGCTCCACTTTGCTCTCTGTGATGTTTGCATACTGCCTACCTGCACCCTCTATGCTGCTTCTGCCCCACCTGCGCACTCTGTGTTGCTTCTGTCCCCACTCACACCCCCATGTTGCTTGCAACCTTCGTTTGCTTCCTCCCCGCTTTCCTTGTAGCTTTAACCCCCAGTTGCTTCCACCCACCTAGAGTTACAGACCCCCACCTGTTTAAAAAGAATGCTTTCGCATGATTTCTTTTTTCGTTTTAGTTACCGATCCAACTCGCATCGATAATTACAAGGATAAAAAATAAATGCATCATTTTGTAAGCATGCAGATCTATGCTGCAAGTCCTACAAAAGGCTATTCCAGGTAAATCTTTAGCCATTCTACACAGCATCAGAGATTCTGTGTAGTATGGCTAAAAACTATTGGGAAAGCCAGAAGGTCCCAAGGACGAGGCCTAATGGTTTTGCCAATGCTTGTTTCAAATGCCAACCAGAGGGTAACTGAGTACATGTCGTTGAAACACTGGCAGCCAGCTCAAGATCGAATCGTCTCTTCTGTGAAGAGGTTAATGCACTTACAGTACCAAAATGGGTTTTCTATGTTTTCAGAAAAGAATGCAGTGCAAATCCCGTCTGCTCTTTCGATGGAGCTAACGAAGACGGATAATATCTACTCTAATCCAGATAGATTTCACACAAAATCCGCCAAACCACACAAACCCGCGGGTCTGTGCGAAATAAGAGATTTGAAAAGAAAACCCCATGTGTTTACAATAAGGGGAGACCCCATATCTCCTCTGTTGCATTTTTCAAACAGGCCACAGTATTAGTGCTGGAATGTGGAAGCTATCTGTGCTTCCAAATCAAGCAGCGAGTTGTTAACAACAGATGACTCTTCTCTGGTCTGAATTTGAAAGAAAGTTCTAGACAGGGCTGTGGTCGTCTGTGGGCGAATCGGGAGATTTTGCGACAGCTCAAAGTCGAGGTGAATACGAGATGCTTCAAAGCCCTAGTAATCAGTAACAGGCAGTATCCCTCAACTTCCGATGAAACGAGACCCCATCTTGGGCTGCATTCAGACAGACGTGAGTGTGAGATGACAGTGTGAAAAATGAAGCCTCTTCAGTGCTGCAAGCTAGCTTGCACTGTGGAGAAGTGTGGCTCACTGGTTAGAGGGGGCAGACCTGAAAGCAGCGGTCAGCCTGGGACCAGGGTTCAATTCCCGGCTCGGCAGGGTCTTGAGTCCTAAAATGTCCATGGACTTAACAATTCTCGCTCTGGTGCCTACTCGATGCATGGGTTGACTCTGGGCAATAGCTTGCTTAATCTCCACAACGGCCCCTCGCGGCGGGATGCCTGGCTTTCACCTTGCAGGATACCCTGCCGGGGTTATCATCCCGCCTGGCTTTCACCTTGCAGGATACCCTGCCGGGGTTATCTCACAGAATACCAGGATGCGTTCCCTAAGCAAGTGCTTAGAAACCGGTGGTGATTTGCACTATATAAATTCCTGTACATTTACACATTACATTTATATGCAGTATTCACCGGACATCCAAACAAGCATTTTTGAGGTTTATTGCACCGCCCCTTCTTCTTGTTTATGCTGTACTGCATTGACAAAACTATTGACGCAGCACACACCATTTTGTTAGGCTGCTCATGCACGGCTACGAGTAACGGTGGTGTCATTTTTGCAAATATATATTAAAATATATAAAAGTAGCACTTTTATTAATAAAACAGAAGGGTTGGCAGCAATTTGCTGTCCGTCCCTCTAAAAAAAAGGCCTACATTAAAATAACAAACCTTGGCATAGCCAATAGGTCTCGCTTTTGGGACCTAATAAGTATTTAGTTATGCAGCACAATATCCGTGGTTCAACAACATCAACTGTTGCATGGCTAAACACTTATAAGGTCCCAAAGGCGAGACCTATTGGCTATGCCAATGCTAGTTTACTCGTTCTCTGCGCCTATTAGTACAGAGCTGCCACAGCCTTTCTTAAAGAGCCTGATAACGGCAGAATAATTAGTAGGACAATGAACATGAATGCAAAGGATAAGCCAGAACCTCGTTCATAAAGTCCAGTTTGAGATATACATTTGGGTTAATGCCCCCACACACATAAACACCTCAAGAGTACCCTCTTTTACATTCTGTCAAGCGGATCAGTCTTTATTTCCAGAATTTGTCAAGCGTTTCTAGGCTCACGGGCACGTAACAAACAGATAAACACATATGAGTGAGACAGCCATAGTCAAAGACATGCATAAACTCACTAGCATACAACATACGCACAGGTACGGTCACAGTCTGTCCTACAGAGGAAACCAAGTTACAAATGCTACAATAATCTTATTGTAGAATGTCTGCCCTTTTTTTATTGCTGTTACTGCACCATGCTACACAGGCAAGTGATGAGCAGGTATTACAGCATTCTCTTCAAGCATAGGTTCGTCAAAAAGAGCTGGGCACATGCAAGATTGTCAGGAATCATTATGGAGCTACTGGTTATCCTAAAACAGTATCAAGGGAACCAGTCCTCCTTGGTACAACTTGGACACCCTTTAACAAAAGTTTGGGTGAGATGCCGTATTGATGGCGATGCAGTGCTATACAAGAATCTGTTAGCATTAAGTGTAGACTCATTCACATCTCTCCCACCACCTACTTACTATTCATTGCACCCCTACTCCGCCAACCAAGGGTGGGATGTTGAGCCAAAGAGAAACAGGTTTTTCACTAGTGTGTACCATACTGGCAGTATCTGTGAGCCTCCCGGAGATTGTGTCTGGTTCCGAAGGTCACGTCTAGGATGAGGCCTCGCATCCAGTACTGAAGATAATGTCCCCACAGCAGTACAAGCAATGGCAAAGTCAAAAGATCTCGTCTATGAGAGGTTGATTGTCTTTTTTATTTGGTTAACTTTCACCCATGCTGCACAGCTATGCAAGATGTAAAATAAAACATTGGCAAAGACAGATAGCTGTACAATTTGGCCTTATTGTGATTTTTAGCCATGTTGTACAGCAGCCCAACTGTTGTGCAGCATGGTTGAAAGCAAAACAAAGAAAGCTCTATGACGCAGCCAGCGTTGACTGTATCACTTTCTTTTTCTTTACACTTTCAGCGAGGCTACACAGCACAGTTGAGCTGCTGTACAACATGGCTAAAAAGAACTGACACCACCAGTAGATATCGCAAATGCTTATTTTTTCAGTCCTCAATTCTACCTTAAGAACTTTTGATGTAGTGTTGTGTAGAAAACAAATGATATGAAGAATATTTTTTTCAGATTTACAGGAGTTAGGGGGAAGTGTGGGAATTTTGTTTTGGGCTTACCAATTCCTTGGTCTCTTGTGGCTTTACGCTTTCTTTGGCAGACTTGCCTTTAGGATCGTGGTTTAGCTGCTCAATCATTTAACCGTAAACTACATGTTTCGGGCTACTTGCTACTAAACAGATAATCTGCCAACGGAGAAGAGGTAAGATACCAGCCACCTTGTGTGGAGGGACCAGATCAATGATGGTACAACAGTCCGATAACCAATAATAAAAAAGTACAACGATATCAGTGAAGCTTTCAGTTAAAATGCAAGGAAACTAGTTATTTTCATATATACACTCCAAATATATCAATAGACAGAAATGATCCTGCTACTCCACACACCTGTGGGGGGCCCTGGCTCCTTGCAAATAGCACAGTACGAACAAAAACAATCTCTAAACATATGAACAAGCACACTGGCCACCAGTCCCACCCACACACATGGCACTGTGCATGCCACATGATGAAGTCAGCTTATCAGCTCCATACAAACACAGAGAATGGCCTCCGCACGCCTACGGCCTAAAACCATGTTGGGGAACACCAGGGAGAAATCACAATACTTACACCAGGATGGTGACAGCAGTAGGGTGGGAGAGGCAGCGGGTGGTTGGGCCTGCAGGAAGAAACGCTCCCTGCCACCCGGTGCCCTATCCTCTTGTTCTGATCTGCTTCCGCGTGGGTAGCACCTCTGCTTCTCCTTCTCGCGCTTCTCCTTAGGCCTCCTAGGGCTATGACTGCCACTCGGGGGTCGCTGAATGTTCAGGAAGCCGCTTAGAGGCACAAGCAGACTCCAGACTGGGGTGTCGGGTTTTCCTGGTACGCCCCCCTCACCGTTCACACGCTTGGGTTTGGTGCCCTTGGTTTCAGAGAGCTGCATCTTCTTAGCAAGATGGGTGTGCGCTTCCCGGGAGTGGGGGTGTGGCTCCTGTAACTGGGGGCACTGTGGAGTTGGCTCCTAGGGTGTGGCTGCAGCTCCCGTGAATATGAACCGCCAGGCGTGATCTTCGCTGCTGCCAAGGCTGCGGTGGGCGTTCTGGACAGCGCTGCTTGGACGGTACTGGACAGTTCGGAGCAGAGGAAGAGTTGGTAAAAGAAATCTGTTCCGTCATTGAATTTTAGAGGGTGAGACAGAGAAAAGCATCCAAATCCAATTTCAACCCGGAATTTGGTGACCCTTGCATTGTAAACACTTTCACTATTGCTCGATGGCGCCTTGCGAACACTTTCCTCAATGTTAATACCAACAGGACGAACTTTACAAAGCAGACAACACTGTACGTGGTACATCTGCAGACAAACTAATGCTCACATTGGTTTGCTAAACAAAAACACACACGAGCAAAAAAGAAAAACAGACCCACAAAGCGTTTCACTTGCAGGAGCGAGCAGAGGCACCATCTGTTTGCAAGTTAATTACAAACAGATGTCACCAAAGCTTGCTCCTGCAAGGGAATCGCCAAAAGTGCATGCGTTGCCATTGAAAGCAATGCAATGCGTGCATGTTTTTGGCCTAAAAAGCGAATCGATTCCAAGAGGTCTCCTCCTATGTAGTGAATGCGAGCTGCATAGGCGAGACCTAAAAAGGGCACAGCGGAGGGGGCACGGGGCAAAAGAGGAGCATGTCGGGGCAGAGGTGAGGTGCAAAAGGGAGAAGAAGCGCATGAGGGAAGGAGAACAACACAGGGTATAGAGAGAAGCATACAGGCAAGCGCAATACTGAGGGCAGGGTTGAGAAAAGCACACTGGCGAGAGAGAGCAGCATTAGTTTTGGGGAAAGAAGCCCATGCACAAGAGAGTGCAACATAGAGCACAAGGAGGGGAGATAATTACATGAAGGAGACAGCTGGAAAGCACATGCACTCTCAATGAGTGCTTAAGCAAAGACAGTAGTTCCCTAAAAGTGAGCAGTGGAAGGACATAAGAAAGAGACTGTGCTTCAAGAGAGAGGGACAAATGCAAGCTGGACAAAGCAAGTCATTGAGTAACAAGAAAGCAAATAAGAGTGACAATAAAGCCAACCAATGGAAAACAATGGGTGGGCTTTAAACCCAGAATAAGTTCTTGGTAAACTGAAAACAGGTATTTTACAACTAAACAGTTTGCGCTATCTGGTAGGCTCGACCTAAATTTTCAAATAGGAAAATTAGTAGAATTGGCTAGGTATGCATACTTTCATCAATTTATTGTGTTTTAAGAAGCGATTAGGTTTTGGCAAAGTTCACTCAAACAGAGAACATTATAACAACAATACAGTTTTGAAACGCTTCCCACTGAATTTGGGATACTCATGTTTGCATCAAAGTCAAAGAAGCAAATTCTACCCACATGAAGACTGGATTTTCAAAGTTTAAAAAGATGCAACCCAGAAAGCCAGACCCTCTTTTCTGAGAGAGGAAATTTATAGAATTCAATTTTTATAAACACTATTCAGCAGGATCATAGAAAGCTTCCTAATCAGACACACATTTTACTTGCACGAAATTCTTCTGCATTTCTGTAATCTCACAATAAAGTAGGTCTGTAGACGATGTGTAGGGATTTGAAGAGAAAGGCTGTTCGAATTTCACAAATCTTGCAGCTCAGATGTGAAAAAGATCTTTTTGGAATCCGGATGTGAGCAAAAAAAAACAGGTAAAAAGGAGAGCTGAGGGAACAAATATATATATATATATATATATTCAATGAAAAAACCATTGGTTATAGAACATATATAGTTAGGAATTTGCATTTACAAAACCTTATTTTACTCGCATAAAACCATTGAAATTCCATATATAGTTAGATGCGCTAACTATATATCGCGCACCCGCAATCCACTGCTGATGATGTCACATATTACATCATTCATGACATGGTCAGTGACATCACTGATGACATCACTGATGACATCTCAAATGACATCACTGACAACATCTCAAATGACATCACTGATGACATCACTGATGACATCTCATTTGACATTACTGATCACATCACTGATGACATCATTCATGTGATAATACGATGAACCTCTTCAGACTCTAATATAACCTTAGATACAATCAGTGTAAACAGACACTCACAGACTGTCACTCATCCATGGAGTTACTCACACACCTAGTCAGTCATGCAAAGAATCAATCACACCTCCATTTCCTCAACTATACAGTTATACAAACTTTACTTATTCAAACATATACTAACACATATTTACTCGCTTATACAATCCCTGATACAAGTTCACAATGATCCATACAGCCACTCACACATTCACTGGCTCTTATGCACAGTTATTTATATATGTCAACTCTCACATGTACTGTGTTTTACATATGTACTTACTTTGACATGTAGCACTGAGATATCCATTCACTCACCAATACACTCATGCACACAGTCAATCGCCCATACAGCTGTTTCCACATGCACTTTTGAACCCATACATCTAGTGAATCCACTGCTCACACATCTATGCACAGAGTCACACACCCCCCAGACACCCACACACACACACTCGCTCTCCCATACAAATACTTGGGCAACCAATCAATAACCCATATAGTTACTCATATAGGTACAGAATAACACATGCAGCATCTTATACAACAACAGACATACTGATGCACACATTCAGACAGTTTAGTCACTAACCAATGCACTCAGTGAGACACATTTAATTACTCTCTCATACAGTCAGTCATGCACCTACTAAATCCTTCATCCAGACACTTATACATCCACTCATTCTTCAATATGTAAGACATATTTTAACTTTACAGAAACATACAGTCACTGGATGTTGTCATCAGTGATGTCATCAGTGATGTCATTTGAGATGTCATCAGTGATGTCATCAGTGATGTCACTGACCATGTCATGAATGATGTAATATGTGACATCATCAGCAGTGGATTGCGGGTGCGCGATATATAGTTAGCGCATCTAACTATATATGGAATTTCAATGGTTTTATGCGAGTAAAATAAGGTTTTGTAAATGCAAATTCCTAACTATATATGTTCTATAACCAATGGTTTTTTCATTGAATTTTCAAGGTTTTGTAAATGCAAATTCCTAACTATATATCTTCTATAACCAATGGTTTTTTCATTGAATTTTCAAGGTTTTGTAAATGCAAATTCCTAACTATATATGGACTATAACCTATGGTTTTTTCTGTGAATTTCATTGGTTTTTTAAAAGCTAACATCTGTAGCTGTAAAATGTATTCTACTTTAAAACCCAAAATATATTTCAGATGTTTATTGATAATTTTAATTGAAATATTTTTTTTCTTCGCTTCCGGTAAGCGAACCGGGAAGCTTTCCGTTAGCTCATCTTGATGCCGCGATCTAGTACGCGAACCGGTAAACCTTACGTTAGCGGAACTGTGACGCGTCGCGGAAGCGCGATGTATAATTGTCGCGAATGCGTCTTATGACGCGCCGCTTTAGCGCTCCCGAAAGTGCTCGGGACCGCGAACCGGAAACGATGCGGGACGCGGCGCGCACCGCGTAACGTGAGCGGAACAAGTCATGTGAATTGTTTATCGAAGTTTTCATTGGTTCATTTCACTTTTGGTTTCCAAATGATGTATGACTAGGTCATGTGATCTAAAAATAACACTTTTCATTGGTTCCGAACTTTTGCTTTTCCAAAATCACGTAAACCCCTTCTTCTTTCCTCACTCTGACTTTCATCTTGGTGAGAGAAAGACCATTTTCCATTTTGATTACAATGGCTTCTATCTTTGCTTCAGCTGGTGGACCCCCACCACCACCTCAACCTCCTCATGACAAGAGAGGACCACCATCTCAATTCATCTCAAACAGAGAGGAAGAAGAAGACGACTTAGAAGAAGAGGACACTGATGAACCTGAATTTATTCCGGAGTTGCCCCGTGTTTCCAGAAGGAAAACAAGTTTCATTTGGCAATTTTTCTCAATTCCTCGAGGGGAGAAGAAAGTTAATGCAAAATATGCCACCTGCCTAATTTGCAAAAAAAGATTATCTTGAGGCACAGAGAAAAAGTATAGTATGGGCAACTATACTATGCATCGCCATATGGTCAGGTGGCATCCATTAAATTACAGCCGGGCAGAGTTAAGGGATCTGCAAGATAATCCCCCGACAACTCCTGTGGCCAAATCAACTTCTAATATAAATTTGACTGTAAGAGAGGCACAGGAAACTGTGCCAAACATACAGCCAAACTTCAAGCACATGAAGTTTACGTGCATACATTGTGGTGCTATGCTCTCATGTGGCAACATGAGCGTAAACTTAATAAACTTGGTGTATGATAACCATAACTGCCCTAACCCACCCAAGCAGTAATTTTTTCTTTGCTCCTGTTGAGCCCTTTTCGATGCCTGTTTTTTTGTTGTTTCCCCTCCATGAAAAACACAAAAAAAACATAAAACTGTTCTAAAAATACAAAAAAAACAAAAAATGTTCAGAAAATAAAAAAAAATTAAAAAACATCAAAAACATTAAAAAAAAGTTCTTTTCAGAACTACCTCCCCTTTCAAATAAAATTGCTAGAATGTTTAACACTCTAGCAAGCTCTATTTCTTTTGGTTCGCTTCAAGTTCGCTGACCGGTTCGCGAACTTGAAGCGAACCCAAAAAATATTTTTTAAAAAAAAAGAAGAGTTAGTATAAGGGAAGTAAACAGAGAATAATGTAAAAAGAAAGACAGCTATAGAGAGTAAATCAGAGATAGTGTCAGTGACATCATCAGCAGTGCATTGCGGGTAAAAAGAGTAGAAAACATTTACCTTATAATTCTTGTTACCTTTTTTAAATATTTTTTCATACTTTCAATCTGTAAAAGAGAAAACATACATTTCCAAAAATATTACTACATGTATTTAAAAATTACAAAAGAAAAGGGAAAAGGTTCAAGAAGAAACACTTTTTCAACAATTTTGACATTTACAGAAGCCTCTGCTTCTCTACGTCCCCTACACAATCCTAAAGATATATATTTTAAATAAACAGTATCTTCATGCTGATGAACTGAGACCTATTTTTCAACATGGTACTTCTTTTGCACTGCTGATGTCTCACAATAGTGATGCAATAGCAGCGCAAAAAAGATGTAAAGTCATCATAAAATTGTCTCTAATATTTTAAATGATAGTTTCAGGATGCAAATAAGATGTGTGCTTTGAAGAGCTTTCTTTGAGGTGAGGCCTATTCCTTTTTTTAAAAAAAACAGTACCCGGAAATACAGCACTATAAGCATTAAAATTGACACTTACAGAAGACTCAGTTTTTCCATATCTACCTCACATTTCTAAATGTATATCATAAGTACAAACAGAAGAACATTAATTATACATGTTTTATGGTTTATTTTTGCTGTTCTCAGAATGTATCAAATTTCACTTAAATCAGTGACTTGAACGTATTCATCATGTAACAGCGGGGAAAAAAAACACAATCAAAATGACTGTGTTTAAAAAACCCATACAACCTAAGAAATCTGATTTCAAAACTCCTTAAAATTAACTTACTTTCAATGACGTCGAAGGATCTCCTATGAACAGCATTCACTCTGTTGTGCTATAAATATTTTCAGCCCGCCACTTTCTGAAATAAAACCTCCATCGATACGAAAAATATGTTACATAGAAGAAAACAGTTCTCTCATTCTATCACATGTTTCCACTAGGCCAAATCATGTTGCCGCGATTCGCTACTCTTGTAATTCTTCCAATCAAATCCCGACATTTTCTATTTTCGCAACTTTCTAAAAAAAAACATTTGAGATTATATTCACAATCCTGGACTACTAATATCTTACCCTTCTTTGTCACTCATGTTCTCCTTTTCCTATGACACTGATACTGCTTACTATGAAGCAGACTTACTTTCATCAGGTTTATATAGTTGGATTTTTAAATTGACATTATAATTAAAAGTTTTGGACCAATAATCTAGACAGCATTGCAGACTTACATTCCCTCTACTTCATGAACCTTTTGCAATTCTTCACAAAAAATCCCGAGATTCTTTCATTAAAATTTTGGTTTTAAAAACACCAGGTAAGAATTTTTAAGGTCAAACGGCAATTTTTTTTTGAAAGTTACAACGGAATCATTGCAGAATGACCAGCCGTTTCCAGACTTTAAATAAGCTGTATAATGTCCTGATGTTGTTGAAGGACCATCGTGATAGATAATTGCTACAGTTACAAAAGTCCTTCCTGATATTGAAAGCTGAGAAGCCACAAATTTTTTTATTAAAGTTGACAATTTTGATCCATCAGGCCTACATCGTTGAATCATTAAAATGACATACTGTCCATATCTACGTATAAATAATGTTGACATCATTTCAGATTTACATTGGCTACACTCCATGTTGTGATCCGCTGCATTTACTAGCTTATTAAAGGAGACTGATTTACTGTCTGGCAAAGTTAAATATATAAATCTTTCTGAGTCTACACTAGTAGTACTTGATACCCTACAATTCTCGCAGTCATGCTGCCATTGATAAGAAAGCCCAAACAGGTGATCTACATCTACACCCTCATCTTGCAATACATCAAGCATATACATTAAAAACTCCTGACAATCTTGCTGATTATTTTCAGAGAAGTCTGTTTGCCCTGAACATTCATCTAACAGATAACGAACTTCAGACACACTTTCTACTTTTGTTCGATCACTGCTACATTTCTCGAAAACAGAATTCAATAAACAGCATAAAATTTGTTCTGAATTCAACAGAATCTGTTCTTTTAAACTCTCTAGTGAAAAGAGAACATTAACCACTACATTTGCATAGCAGTTGACACCAGAACTGTTTTCAAATTGAAAACCGACAACATCTTCAACAGAATCCACTTTCTTTCTGCTAACAATTTTCGGTTCATTAACTTTTAGTCTTTTTGCAACAACCTCCCTACTATTACTGATATTTCTACGTTTCCGGCCTACCACACGTTTCTCAAACAAAGGATATTGAGGCAAATGTGGCGCATACTCTCTTCTTAACCTATTGTATTCCTAACACAATCTAGATCCGCACAAATGTTTGTGACATCACAGTCAATCAAGTACAATCCTGATAAAGTTCTTACTCGTGACAATGCCACATATGCCATACCCTCCTTGAACACAGAACTGCCAATATTCACCAATGCACTGTCTACACTTAAACCTTGCGATTTATGAATTGTTACCGCATATGCCAAGCAAACAGGAAACTGTTTACGGCGAACATATAAGTCTTTAACAAGCAAAAACCTAGCAGAACAACGACTAATTAGCTGTACTTCCTCAATGCCATCAAATTTAATTTTTAAAAATTCTATTCCATCTCTACTTCTGTACTTCTGAAAATCAACAACATTACCCATTGATCCATTTACCAGACCTCTTTCAACATGTAAATTTCTTCTCAAAATGATTCGGCAATTTAAACACACATTCAAAGTCTTTTCAAAACCCGCTGTTTTAGATATAGTCTTCTCTAATGAATCCAATTTTGATTTCAAATTTTCTGACAAAATAATTGTTGATCCCATGTGCTCTATTTTGTCAATAGCTTCAAGTTTCACAATCTCTTGCTTTTCTAAATTCAACATTTTGTTGTTGAAGATGGCACATTCTGCAAGAGTTGGCATCAAACATATTCCGGATTTCTTCTCAGTAATTTTCTGAAAAATATTCTCAGCCACAATCTCTTGTTCGGGATATAAATTTGAAAGTAATCGTGCATTCAAAGCTTCTTTTCCATGCTCGGTCACTTTTCCAATTCTAATATCTTGTAGAATATTCTTGTAATCTTCATCTTTTGCCTGACGCATATTTTCATGCAGTTCAGCATAATTGAAGTTTAACCATATATTGACGTTGCCAATGCTCCCTAGGCACTTCCTGGTATCTTCATGCGTGAGTATTTTGAACACAGGTTCTCCTTTTACTGGTGTCAGCTGCAGAAGATCTCCGAAAACAATGATGTGTTTGCCACCAAATAACACATCATATTCAGTTTTAAGTACTTCTTGCATTCTCAAATGCACAAAGGCAAGCATGATATTGGAAACCATGCTTACTTCGTCAATGATAAGTAGTTTCATTTTCCTCAAGACTCTTGAAACTTCAAAGCAAGCATCCCCAGTTAACTTGTGATATTGTAATTTGTTGTCATGCTCCACCGGCAGCATCAGTAGACGATGCAAAGTAATACCTTTAATGTTATGTGCTGCAAGTCCAGTAGGAGCGGTGACAACACAAGACAGCGATGACTCAGTCCTTTCCTGCAAATAGCATGAAATTGCTTTAATAAGGAAACTTTTTCCAGTTCCCGCTTCTCCACTCACATACAGTCGGACAGGCTTCAACGATGTACATGAGCACTCTTTCTTCTCATGACTTAATCCATGCTCAATTTGCTTGGTAACTTCTTCATATATTTTCCTCTGCTCAACATTGAGTTGTTTTTCCAAGTCTTCTAAGTTAACTGAATCCTCCTGAGCATGTGCCATGGCTCTTTCCACTTCATTCATAGCAGTGGCAGCTTCATTTTCGATAATAGGTCCTCCAAGTGGATCTTGACTCAATGAAACAGAACTCTGACTGTCCTGAGAACTGTCTCTGGCAATCTCGGCTGCAATCGTTGCTTCCTGCTCAATTTCCAAAGTTAGCATTTCTTGATATTTGAGAAAAGCAGGACATTCTATGCTATCCTTAGCAGCAGTGAAAGAGTCTTCGTAACAGAGGAAATCTCCAAGCAGTTCCTCTTCTGCACGCCAAGGCTTGAAAAGTTGCAAAAGTGCTAAATAGAAAAACTCCTTTGTTTCTGAAGATTCGCCACTCAATTTTCGATGGTTTACTAATTGGCATTTTCTTTGCTTGACCAGGCATCCCTCACTTCCAATTACAGCATACACTCCTTTCTCAATATCTTCTTTGATGTTCCTCTTGAATATATAATTTTGTAGAACCTCATATAGACAAACATTCTCAAGGTGACTGCTTCGATTTGGATAATATGTATCCAACATGTTGGTCTTCAAAATGTCAGTACTGTTTGGTTCCTTTTCTGCCAAATATTCAATTTCCCGGACAGGTTTTAGAACCCGATTTCGCGTTGCAGCAAGACCAAGACTCGCCCAAACAATACTCCTGGATTTGGCATAGAGACTTGCTGAAGACAATCGATCTGAACATTCGTAAGCTCCGATTTCTCGATGCAACAACATCTTCAGACTGAAACTGTACAACTTCTTGCTGAGGCTCTTTTCATGGGAAATGTCCTCCCACATATCCTTCAGTTCTGTCTTTTCTTTTTTGGTGATGTAAGATGTCACATACCGAGCCACAGCCATACAGTTGTCACCCACAAACTGTATATCCATGTTAGCATTCCACATGGACAAAATCACTGGGTTGTAGTCGTTGATGTACTTGGACTCTTCGTTCCTTTTCAAATTGTATGTATTTTTGGGTGATTTCCTCGTCACATTATGTCGCAGTGAAGACATCAAACTGTTCACTTTTCCTTTAGAAATCACCGGTCGTGGAAAGTTGAAACGACATTTGGTGTAGAACTTGTCCTTGTTTCTGAATTTACGACGACAGTACTTTCCACAACGATGGCTTTGGAAACGTAAAACTTGTTCTCTTAGGCTTTTCTTCTCCGTTGCGTTTGGAACAGCACACGTAGAATACTGTTCTATGAAATTCATCACTAAGTCATCCGGATCTGTTCCAAATTTAGGTGCATCCTTGATCCACAACAACATATGTATATGAGGAGCACCTCTTGCTTGGTACTCCTTTCTCCAGAAGAAATCCAACACCTCTCCAAGAGGTGGATTCTTCTTATTTGTGATGAAAGACATCATAGCTTCAAATCTATGATTGAAGTACCTGCATACATTCACAGGATCCAAAGAACACAGTTCTCCAGGTGTCTTGAAATCAATGTTTTCAATATTTCCATTTGCCTCTCGTAGAAATTCAAGTAAGTCTTCCCAGCCATACTCGGCACAGCTCAGAGTGAGGAACCATGTCGGAGTTCCTAAGTTCCTCAGCATACATTTTAAATCACCATGACGACGGTACCAGTACTCATTAGTACCACGCTGACACGCCATGAGATTAATTAAGTGAGAATCCAAAATACTGTCTTGGACATTGACTTTATGCATAAAGTCCCTTGCCGAGATATTTCGCATCTGTATACCACTTTTTAAGATGTGGTTAACTGCATATGACAGTCCAGACAGATCGCTTTCAAACAGGAGATGAAACAAATATGGAATGCATTGACGAAACCTAGGATCGCCTGCATACAATCGTAAAGTCCGGTATTCAGACGCAGGAATTTGATGAGGTCGCTCATCATATCTTCCTCCTCGACCTGTTGGAAATAGCTGTGGGAAACACCGAGCTTCCAAACTTTCCTCCCAAACACTAATGGGACTCCCTTTAGCTTGTTTCATTTGAAACAACTCAATAGCATTCCCCATGACTTCCTTGGAATGCAAAGGATGAACACTATAATGTTCATATATTTCTTCACTTTTAGAATCCTCTACTTTCTCAATTTGGCCAACACACAAATCGCTATCCTCTTCATCACTTACTTCCTCTTCTGCAACATATACATTCTTATAGTACTTATTATTTGTCTTCAAATACACTGTTGCTTTTTTGACTTTCCTAACATCCACTAAATCTTGCCATATTTTCTTATTCTTTGTCGGAACCCCATTAACTAAGATAACCAGAGGTTCCTCTTCCACTTTTTCTATTCCAATTGTGTTAATGTTTTTGTTCAAATCTAGAGGCAAATAAACAACTCTTCCCTTTAATCCTCGCTGTAAATCTGCTGGAGGCAACTTCCCTGTCTTTGGCTCCATTTTTACAATAGCCTGAAAGGGATGGATACTTTGAATCAAAATACATTCATAAGTATTTAAATCCTTCAATTCAGAAGGAATCTCAACCAATTCCAGATTATTATGTACTGCCCTAGCAGGCATCTGGTTTTGGTTTAATTTATTACAACAATAAGTACACACACGTTGATCCGATCCTAAATCAAAATAATTTTCTACCATCAAGTATGTGGCAAAATCCTTCCATTCACTATTATTTTCCCTTTCACTTTTTCCATATAAATCCACTACTTTAGTCTGATTCTTATAATAAGTGCGTCGACAACATACACAAGTGAAATTAGGCCTCTCACTTGATTTCATCTGAAAAGTGGCAATTTCCTTCTGAAAATTATCTGTACTGGAAACCTGTACATTATCTTCAACATTACCCTCTACTTCAGGGTCAATTTGAACATTCTCATCTTTACTACTAAAGTAACAAAACTCAATTTCTTCACAAATATTCTTCACATCTATTTCTGAACCATGCAAAAGAGCAGCACATAATTGTTTAAGCATAATTGCTGGACTCTTAGCATAATACAACATTCTCACTAATTTTCTCACTTTATTATGATGCACTGCTACCATCCTGAAATGATGAAAAACACTCTGGCATACTCTCCTGGAAAGACAAGCCAGTGAATGACCACGCAAACCTGTCATTTGTCTCACTCTGCAAGGATCTAAATTTTGCAACAACTTCATTTTCTGCTTCAAACTTTTCTTATTAAATGTCCGTATAAAATCACAAAGCAAATTGATGGAAACCTGTCGCACACTGCAAATAGAACTACACTTCCAAATGTACACAGGACCCTTAGGACGTCTTCCTAAAACCTCATGACCTAACACCTCATCTGTCTCTGTTGTCACAAGTTTTTCTTTTTCAACAGGACAACCATCCTTCACTTCATAAGCTCGACCACTGGTGTCAACTGCAAACACCAAATCATTATCCTGAAAATAACTCTCCTCATTAAAAAATGCCTCAGAACTTGAACTATGCATCCATTCTCCGGAAAAAACTTCACAAAAGTTACTACGATTTACTACTCTCTTCCATCTACTGTTTGTTTTGAAATCAGAAATTACCTTGCTTAGTTTCCTAATTCTATTGATTACCAAAATAAACAACTTCCGCTTAATTTCAAAAGCATGATCAATAATTTTCTCTACATTTTTCTTCTTCTTATAAAATGCCGCTTTCTGTTGGCCTTTTTTAATATTTCTTAATAAATTAACTATTATCCTGTTACGGAACATTCGATGTCGAATGTCCCTAAACTGTTGTTTCCTTCTACTATCATGCACAGAGTTATCTCTTCCTCTACCAATAACATTTTTGATGGCTCTTTCCTTTCCATTTAAATTACTCTTCTTTTTCTGAACTGAAACATTTTGGCGAAAAATACTTTTTTTTCTAAATATACTTTTTAAGAATGATTTTGTGCTCTTACCCGGAGCTTTCTTGGTGTTTTGATAAGTATTTGGGGAAGAGGACTGCTGCAATAAAACATCATCCTGCTGTCTTTGACATTTTCTAGCCTTTCGAATTCTATTTTTCGTAGGCATTTTTCAAATTTAAAAAAGATCTGCAGTTGAATCTGTGGAAAAATATAATGAAAAATGTTATTAAGCACTATTACCAAACAGTAAATGAATAACAGTCATCAAAAACTTAACGTCCTACTTATTATTTAACATAGAAAATCTTTTGCACCAGCACTGCATCACAAGGACATTTTCAGTCATTTCCTCTTGAATGCAGATATACAATTGATTTATGTGCCGTGTTTATAAACGATTTTTTGAAATCAATTACATTTCTGGATATGTACTGCTAGAGCTTTATAGGTTACTTTGGGTCATATTTATAAGGCATATGAGTGTCTATAATGTTATTTTTCCTTTTTAAATGGAAAGCGTTGTTCATGGTGCAAGTTTCTTATAAATACGCTTCCACCTGCGAAACGGAACTTTGCGCGCAGAAAGCTGATTGGCTCTCCGGTGTCTGTCAACATTCTAAACAGACCGGAGCGGCCGCCATCTTATCTCTCGGTAGGATCGAGAGAGAAGAAGAGGTGAAAAACGAAGGGGGAATTTAATGAAAGGGGGCAAGGTATACCCCTCTTGACCCCCTAGGAATGTTGTTGGGGTTTTTAAAGGGTCCCGTGGGGAAAATAAAAAAAATATATTTTTCACGGTAGAAGCGCTTTCCGAACACCGAACTGGGCCGCAAACTGCTGGCAAAACGGGAATAGGTATAAGGGGGTGCGGGAGACCATTTTGTGCTTCGTTTTAATTAAATTACTAAGTATAAGGGGGTGCGGGAGACGTATCCTAATCCCTTATATTTTCTGAGGGTGGCTGAGAAGGCTCATATATGTTGATACATGTGTTCCAGCGGCTCTGTGTGAGCTTTTTTTTTTCTTTGCTGCGTCACGTTTGTTAACGTTCGATTCGAAGGAAATCGGGAAGTGTTGACAACCATTTTGTCAGTGCGATAAAATATTTCGTTATAAATGAATCCTTATTGATAAACATTGTCTGCGCCATCTTGTCTTTTTTACAATGCCACAATTTTGTCGTACACGGTAGCCATTTTAGATGCCAGGCCGGTCCCAGGCTATCACCTAGCCCTGCGGATGTAGTTTATGGCCCCAGCTGTAGAGAATCCACACATACCAACCCTCCCGATTCAAGCGTCAGACTACTGATTTCAGTGCTACTCTCCCGCCTCCCGATTCCTGCAACCAAAAACGTGGGGGTATATTACCAACCACTAGCGATAACTTCTTTAGAGACAAAAATTATCGCCGCACATCGGCGATTTTTATCGCAGATAAACCTTGCTATTAGCAAGGTTTATCGCAAATGCGATAAAAAACGGCCGCAATGCATGAATATCGCTGAAAAGTCAGCAATATTCATGCATTATCCAGCAAATGCTCTTAGCCATGTTATCCACCTCTCATTAGATAACATGGCTAAGAACTGCTCGCAAATGCGATAAGAAGGGGCCGCAATGCATCAATATTGCTGAAAAGTCAGCGATATTCATGCATTATCCAGCATATGCTTTTAGCCATGTTATCCACCTCCCATTGGATAACATGGCTAAGAACTGCTCATGGTCCCATGAGGAACGCTTTCCATTTAAAAACGAAAAAATAACATTATAGAAAAGAATCGTTTTTAAACACAACATATAAATCAATTGTATACCTGCATTCAAGAAGAAATGACTGAAAATATCCTTGAGACACATGAAAGCGTTTTCTGGAATGCCCTAGCACCATTTTTTGGACATTATTAACATGGCTATGTAACTCCCATAATCAAAATCTAAATTTGCCAAGCGCAGGTGGCAACGTATTTACAAGACACTTGCCCCATGAGGAATGCTTTCCATTTAAAAAGGAAAAAAATAACATCAATTACACTCAAATGCCTTATAAATATGACCCAAAGCTCTAGCAGTACATATCCAGAAATGTAATTAATGTCAAAAATGGTTTTTAAAAACAACATATCTGTTTCAGCTTTCATAAGAGACCATGGAATGGGCTTCCTATACAACAATAACTTGTGTTACTGCATGCCAGAATGCTACACCGAATATGCAATTACAATTTCTCAAAGTAACAAAATCTATTTCTATACCACTACAGACAAAGCCACAGTTTAAAAACACATCTTTCTTCATCATTTTCTCCTTAGCAAGGTTTATCGCAAATGCGAAAAAAACGGCCGCAATGCATAAATATCGCTGAAAAGTGAACGATATTCATGCATTATCCAACAGATGCTCTTAGCCATGTTATCCACCTCCCATTGGATAACATGGCGAAGAACTGCTCGCAAATGCGAAAAAAAACGGCCGCAATGCATGAATATCGTTGAAAAGTCAGCGATATTCATGCATTGTCCAGCAAATGCTCTGAGCCATGTTATCCACTTCCCATTAAATAACATGGCTAAGAACTGCTCAGGGCCCCATGAGGAACGCTTTCCATTTAAAAAGGAAAAATAACATCAAAGACACTCAAATGCCTTTTAAATATGACCCAAAACAACCTATGAAGCTCTAGCAGTACATATGCAGAAATGTAATTGATTTCAAAAACTATTTTTATAAACAACATATCTGTTTCAGCTTACATAAGAGACCATGGACTGGGCTTCATATACAACAATAACTTGTATAACTGCATTCCAGAATGCTACACCGAATATGCAATTACAATTTCTCTAAGTAACAAAATCTATTTCTATATCACTACAGACAAAGCCACAGTTTAAAAACACTGCTTTCTTCATCATTTTCTCCTTAATTCATACTATTCTCTATCTAAAATAAATAAATCTTTTCTCACCTTAGCAAATACTTTTTGAGTTTTGAAAACAGTCTCAGAAATACACCAAATTGTCTTCAGCAGAAGAAAGAGGATGCACTCCAGAGGCTGCAGCTATTGAAAGCACAGAAATACAGATATTCATTTCACATATCTCTCATATTAGCCAATCATAACTCTTCCCTCACTTTTTTCAAATCAAAACCCTTCCCCCCTCTGCCCTCTCTACCTTTTTTCCATAGCAACGACCTCCTGGAAGACCTCTCACGTTTGCAAATTCACACAACAATGTTTCAATTGAACTCTGAACTCTCAGTGCACCTGCGTATCCAGTGCAATCTTTCATTAAATGTTTCTTCCTTGACCATTCAAATTACATCTTTCAAAGAACACATCCATGCACCCTAACTTTCTGTTTTCAGAAATGGAAATACACCAATCACTGCTAATGAATCATTAGCATTGGAAATCCACAGTTTTTTTTCTTTACAAACTCCTACTGTTTCAACTGCCCTTTCATTACCATACTTCATCTGACTGCAGCACAACCTTCTCCCACCATGTTTAACGTCTGGATTGTTGGACATAGTTACATCCACTGGGCTCAAAGGTATGCCGAGAACAGAAATTTACACAACCTCAATTTACAAGATGTGGAAATTAAGTGGTTGGGCCAAAGAGGATTAAAATGTCACCAATTGATACCATTGGTGAAAACCTTTATGCATTTGCCAAAACCTGACCTGTTAATTGTGCACTGTGGAGGTAATGATTTGGGCACTTTGACAGGAGTAGGTCTGGAAATGCTATTAAAGGACACCTTTGAGCAATTAATGGCACTTTTTCCTCAAACTGCCTTGGTATATTCCAATATATGCCAAAGACAGAAATGGAGGTGGTCCAACCAATTTTGTCCACAAATTGAGAAGTCGAGGAAGCATGTAAACAAATCTGTTTCAGCTTTCATGAGAGACCATGGAATGGGCTCCCTGTACAACAATAACTTGCGTTACTACATGCAAGATATCTACAGAGGAGATGGAGTTCACTTCTCAGATGAGGGCAACAGAATTTTCATTCTGAATTTAAGAATGTGCATTGGTACCTACTTATAAGTACCTAAATGTACCATAAACCCAAAAGCTCTTCTCAGAGCTACCCTTCATCTAATCACTCACAATTATTATTTTTTTCTAACTTTTTTCGCTAATTTTCCACAAAATACGCTCCCCGGTTCGCTAACCGAAAGCTAACCTCGCGGAATTTTTAAAAAAAATGTTTTTTTCCGCACATTTAAACCTCGTCAGCCACCCTCAGAAAACCTAGGGGGTCAACATAAGTCTACCATGCCCCCTTCTACACATTCTGAACATTATTTGCCCTCCATCTTGTATCTTAATGCGACCGAAACACAAAATGGTGGACTCCCGTGACGCTTAAGGTTCGCTAACCGGGCCGCTTTCCAGAAAGCGGTCCTAAAAAAAGGTGGGAAAGTAATTAGCAGAAAAACGACTAGAGACACTCTCACCAAATATAGATTACCTCATACTACATAACAATCCCTTTCATTCTCACAAATTTGATTGAAATTTCATTTAGCCATTTAGCCTGTAGACCTATCTAAATACCCTGAGGTAAATTACTTCACAAAACACATATAAAATATTGGAATTGACAACCAATGAAAACTTTACTTTCATTTACAATTTTTATTACCTGACATTTGATTGGTTATATACCTGAATATATATAAAGGAAGAGAAGGAAACACAGCCATTTTCACTGCTACTTCCTGAACTACATTTCAAGAGCCTTTTCACCTCCCTGTAAAGTTATTTGATAATTTGTAAGTGGCACTTTAAATTAATTTATAAAAACGTTTATTGATAATTATTTACTGACCCCCTGCTATAGTTATAGATACAGATAACCTCCTCTGTTACATTTATTGATTGACTTACACTTCTCTGCTATAATTATGAATTTACTTACTTTAACTTCACTGTTAAAAAAACTGAACGACATGTCTGAACTTAAACCCAACAGTGCCCTAAGTCTTCTAATATAATTTTTGTTATGCAATTTAAAGCAAAGAAATGGAAGGGGAGCAAGAAAAAACTAATGTTTCCTTCGAGATTACATCCGAAGACATTGTAACTGAAGAAAATGTGGATGAAGATTTTATGGATCAATCTTTTGACGAACAATTTATTCAAACCTTACAAGAGACAGAAACATCCATGTTCGACGAGATACCAGATGATATAATGCTGGAAGTTTTAATGAACTATGAAAATAATAAATAATTTTTTTTAAAATCAAAATAAATAAATAAATAAAAAAAACGAACAAAAACAACAAATGCCCAGAACGCTTTCCGGTTCGCGAACTTGGCGCTTACCACGCAAAAAAAATATATATATATATATTTTTTTTTGAACCCTCCTAGGCCCTTTTAAAACCTCCACATAAAACCTAGGGGGTCAACGAGGATCTACTATGCCCCCTTATGGTAACTACCCCCTTTGTTTTTGCCTCCTCTTGTCTCTCGATCCTACCGAGAGACAAGATGGCGGCCGCTCCGGACTGTTTAGAATGTTGACAGACACCGAAGGGCCAATCAGCTTCGCTTCGCAAAGTTCCGATACGCGAAAAGTTCGCTAACCGGATCGCTGCCCAGAGCGCTGTTACAGATATATATCTTGATTTAAACGGTAATTTCTCAAAATCCACTGAAGCACATATATTGAGACCTAGCAAAGGCACATCGGGCTAACAGTCCCTACAATTTTGCCAAGTTTCGTGAAAATCCATTCAGCCGTTCGGCCTAAAAGTGAGTCCAACCGCCCTATGGAAATTAACATGGGAAAAACGCGTTTTGGGACCCCCCTTTTTTCTCGGCCCCCCCTTGACGACCCCCCCCCCCCAAATTTTCAGGGGCTGCTCAGAAACAAAATGTGCCATTTTCCTGAAAATTTCAGCCGATTCCGTCCACAAACGCTAAAGTTATTAGACATAGAATTTTCAGAAATGCCATAGGGAAAAAATCCTAACTATATATACCTACTGGCGACCGCCAGTAGGTAATATGTATATATATATATATATATATATATATATATATATATATATATATATATATATTTTCCAGAGTCTGCTCAGTAAACGCTGACGGCGGCCCCTCGGGAAGTGGCACCAATGCCGGCCGAGCACGCCGGTACAATAACAGGTTTCCAAAGTTCAAAATTACAGTGCTCTCAGTCCGCCAAATAACAAGACTCGGAAGAGTTGAAACGCATAGGTGTTTGCTACAGTAAATACAAATTTGTGCATTTTCTATAGGAGACTGGAGTGCAGCGGCCTTTTATTCAAAAGTGGATGTGGCATCCACCGCTAGCACCAACAGAGGAGTGTGTCGTGATATATATCTAAATCCAATCCAATGCAGTCTGGAACAATCACGACACACTCCTCTGTTGGTGCTAGCGGTGGATGCCACATCCACTTTTGAATAAAAGGCCGCTGCACTCCAGTCTCCTATAGAAAATACACAAATTTGTATTTACTGTAGCAAACACCTATGCGTTTCAACTCTTCCGAGTCTTGTTGATGATTAGTGAGCCCTTTGCCATTTTTATATTTAAATACACATACATTACCCGTCTTGTCTGTTATGAGGCATTCTGGGATTTGTGATTTAATACATATTGGTTACATTGCAATTTAAAATATACCTTGTACAATTCATAGATGTTAGTGCAAACTTTACGTGGCATAAGTCACACTCATATAGCTCAAGTTTTATTTCATATTGTACAGTATTATTATTTACATAAATATATCTTTTTGTAATTGGTTCTAAGTTATGGGCTAAGTGCCGCTTTTGTTGACAGTTTCACCCTTATCAACAGTAGCAGCTCGTGGCGGGAGTGCCGTGGGCGGTGGGGTGAGGCGGGGCGGGGGATTGGCAGGGTGGGGGTAGTAAACTCCGGCTCACTGCCGACCGGAAATAAACAAATAAATAAATAAAACAAATTTCATTGCGTGAGCTGAAACGCATTTGCCGTTTTATTTACATTACTCCGGTCAGCCGTTGAGCTGGAGTTTACTGCCCCCCACCCTGCCCTCCCTCGACCCGCCCTCGTCACTCCCTCCACGAGTCGCTCCTGCTTACCAATTATATTTATGGTCTTTTAAAACCAGAAATTCAATGTTTTACCAAACTGTTGGGCATATTACCAAGGGCATTATCGCTAATGCGGCGATAATTTTATCGCCCTATTACCAAGCTGTCGCTAACACCAGTTAGCGACAGCTGGTAGGCGATAGCGGGCATTTAGAGGCCCACTTTGCATGTCAGCGATAATTATCGTTAATGACATGCACAGTGGACGTGCCAAGATGTTAGCGACTGAAAACAGTCGCTAACATCTCTAACGCCTATTAACAACTTTTGGAAATATTCGCGCTAAGCGCGAGTATCTCCAACAGCTAACGCCTGCTAAAAGCAGTTCTTAGCCATGTTATCCAATGGAAGGTGGATAACATGGCTAAGAGCATTGTCACGATAATGCATGAATATCGCTGATTTTTCAGCGATATTCATGCATTTCGCAGGATTTTTACCGCTTTTAAGATAAACCTTGATAATATCAAGGTATCTCAGCGGTAAAAATCCTCGGTGCTCGGCGATATTTTTTTCCCGCTAACCAAGCAATAGCGATAATTATCGCTATTGCTTGGTAATATGCCCCTGTATTTCAACTAAAACCAGAATGCAAGGATTTAAACGGGTGCAGTAAAGTAAAATTGCATTGAAGAAGCATGGTGACTATTAGGGCAGTTGTTTCTATGCATTAAGTGAGTATTAAATTCAGCCTGTGATGTAGTAAAGAGTGTTCTTCTCAATTCAGGTTTGCTGTGCTGTGGTAATAAACTCAAATTTGACCTTTAACCCCTAGCGTGGTATGAAGAGGCCAGCTCCTCATGAGGCACAGTGGAGCTGTGCTCATGACGAGCTGGGCTCGTCATAACGGCAGCGGCACTCTCCGCGCTGCGAATTCCACACCCGCACGGGCGTTCTGTTGGAGTGGGCGGAGTCATGACGAGTCCAGCTCATCATGAGACCAGCTCCTCTGGGCAGCATGACGAGCTGGACTCGTCATGAGCACCGCGCGCGGCCCCTCCCCCCACCCCGCACCGCGGGGGAACTACCCCTGCGGCGAAGGGGTTAAACTGCATTGATGAATGTGCAAATGTGCATTTATTAGTATGGATGCTCTAAAAATTGTGTTATTGAGCCATATTTGTTGCACTGCATAAATATGTGCTAATAAACACATATTCACCCATTTCCACAAGCGAACTCCCATGTATGTATATTTGTGTGTCTGTTATGGTATTTCAAAAGCACAAACCTAGATGGCTAGCAAAAGTGCACTGTACATGGGGCAACCCCAAGTGGGCATACATTGGAGGGAGGGGACAAGGGGAAGAAATAGAATTAAAAACACTTTTGTATATAGTTAAATGGACATTAAATAGCTCACAAGAGCAGGATGGAAAGAATGTCAGTGAATTTATTACATTATTTATATGCTTTATATATTTCACAAAAAGTGACAGAATTAATATTGGTTAGATTAATCACGTAAAATTGTCCAGGAAACTTTAATTATGCTATTGTACTGATTTTGTGAGTGTTTTTTATAGTTTCATGGATACATTTGAAATTGAGTCCTCTTCCACTTTCTCAAAAGCACTTGGCACTTTAAAAAGGGAAGAAGACATCAGTTATGTTTGAGTTATCTTGCATTTGTGATCAAGACTTCAAGGGAATTTACATTTATTAAACTAAGCACACAACAAATTAAGCATTTCATTGTGAAGTGGCTACCTCTGATTTTTTCAGATATTGTGAAAAATAATAGTGCTTGCAACCATCAGCAACTCCAATCCTGCAGGTTTAATGGCTCTACCAAGCAAGCGTGTGGTCTTCACCAATACAGAGCTGGAGAACCCACCCTGGGGAGGGAAACAACCATTCCAACGCAGTCAGTACAACAAACTACCTTTACAACACAGCTGTTACAACCCAACTGCCTTTACATCACATGCCATTATAACACAAACCATTACAACGTATATCACTACAAATCATGCCATTACAACGCATACCATTACAGGGCATGCCATTGCAACGCATTATAAGGTAAGTAATGAGATTTTTTAGGTTTAGGGTGGGTATGGTTTTGGGGTACATCGGAAAGTAATTTTTACCCCTACACTATCCAACCCTTTCCCTACTGTTGCACTCATTGGAATGGGAACACAAATTCTTACCTCTACACTATTATTATTATTATTATTAATCAAATTTATATTGCGCACAGCTACCCTGGACAGGGTTTCCCGGCACAGGTAGTTAGACTATTTCAACTGAATAACCAGATAATTCATCACTGAGAAAAGAGCCAGGTCTTAAGATCTCGCCGGAACCTAAGATAACACGGTTCATGCTTCATAGACCAGGGAAGAGAATTCCATAATCTAGGCCGAGGACTGCAAAGGACCGACCACCCATTCTAGATAGTCTACAACTAGGTGTTACCAAGTTGCCTTGAGTGGCTGAGCGTAGGGGCCGAGAAGGGACATAGGGATGGACAATCTCCTTAAGAGAAAGAGGGGCAGACCTTGGTTGATTTTAAAAATAAAAAACAAAACAACAATGGGAGAGGTAGGGAGATTCAAGGACACTCTCTCAGTCCCCGGTTAGATGCAAGTAAACAAAAAAAGAGAGGTCAAGTCAGTCTCAGAACTGCCACAAAAATGGAGCGAGATAGATAAGAATCCCACACTCACTTTGAGTGGATAGGAAGGCCCTCACACACCGACCTAGTCAGTGTCATGCTTCATCACTGGGCCCCACCAAAGAGGCCGAGTGCCTCTTTGGTGTGCTGCGACGCCAGTAAGACTGCGGAGCTGGTTGTGTGAAGAGGGGCGTGTTGTGAGGGTAATTAAAATTAAAAGTGCCTAAAAGGGTATCAGTAAAAAGAAGTTTAATGAGTGATCCCTAAGACACGAATGAAGAGTATTATGTGTCTGAATTTAGTTGCCAAGGTTTAGGATTGGTTACATTCAGAAGAAATACTTAAGTCAGTCAACATGTTTCTGCCATATGGGTGGTTTCAATTTACCAAGGCATTCATCAGGACTAAACCCCGGCGGTATGGACTCTCTAATCGTCCACCCTGACCTGGGGGCGTGAAAGTGAAAATTATAAAAAAAGGTGAAAAAGTGCTTTAGAAAAAATGGAAGAGCGGATTGCTCATTCCAAAAAAAATCCAAAATCAGGAGTATCTCAGCACCTGTAAAGTGAAGTACACAAACAAACACAAACAGACATAAACACAATTAATATATGCCATTGCGTTTGGTCGTAGTGCTCCTTAGTTTGTGGCATAAGTTGTGTTCCCAAAGTAGACACTAATTTTAACACCATCCACGTAACCCTATGGGGATGATATCGGTAACTCTGGGAAGTGAAGTGATAAAGGTGTCTTTAAAAACTCAAACGGTAGAAGGAAAGGTTAAAAACACTGTATATGTACTCCTTATGAAGGGATCAATGGACCAAAGGTCTGTGACCCCTAAGATGGTAACTTAGATATATATCTCACTTTAAAAACGGGCGCTACTTGCACCATGGGTCTCGGGAGGGGGGTTGGAGCGTGCCTGGCACATCCTGTAAAAGAAAGAGGTTAGCTTTAAAACCCCGTTAACCGGGTAGCACTTAGCTCGATTTTGTAGAATATCAGCGATCATGTAGTCGGGGTGCACTCACGCCCTCAACGCTCTCAGCCCGCTAGAAACCTGTATTCAGCCTCAGAACCGGACCCCAACGATGGAGAGCGGGGCCGGTGACTGAGTATTAAAGCAATCGTGCTGCCCGTCGCGTTCTTCCGGGTGGGCGTGTCTAGCCAGAACGAGGCTTGAGACGCGCCCGCCCAGTGTAGAAGGGGCGTGGCCAGGATCCAAGTCGAGGCTTGGAATCGTAGACCAATAGAGAGCCTGACCGGCCTCTGTGCCGATTCTAAGGCTTAATTCATGGATCGTTTTAGACAGTATTCAAGCGAAATTAAATATTTCTGTGATTGCAGAACCAGAGAGAGCATCTGTACTAGTTTGCTGACAGTGCATAGAAATTGGTGAATGCACAATGGTGATAGGAATGGTACACACAAACGCTAGTGTATTAACAGTGAGGGGTGCAGAAACAGGTCAGTCTGTTGCCATATGGGATTCAGTCAAGGGCAACAGGATGCCTTATAGGTTTATACTGAGAGCAGCATAGTGCTTAGAAAGGGATATTGCTGCAGAGGGGCACAGAAAGGTACCAATCCAAGTGGCATATATCCAAGTGGCTTTAGACCTTACAGAGATGGGTTAGTCATGTTGTGTTATGGGTTAGGAGAAACCCTGCTCAAGATAGCACAGTGTTCCACGGGATGTCATCGTTGAGGCCGTTGGTGTTAGTGCCTAAACGATACACCCAACGCTGCTCTTTTTCAAAGAGTCGGCTTGTAATATTTGTTGTGCCATTGATTGCTTTGATTACAGTCCACCTCATATCATTGGGTGTATGGTTCCTGTCCAAAAAATGGCGGCTCAGCTTGGTTGTTACTTTTTTGCACCTGACGTTGCTCCGATGTTCGCAGATGCGCTGTTTGAACCTGCGTGTGGTAATGCCAACATAGCGAAGCTGGCAGGGGCGGGTAATCAGATAAACCACATTCATTGAGTTGCAGTTTGTGTGTTCTCTCTGTGTCCAAACCTTGCCTGCTTCCAGCGATAGTGTTTTTGTTGCTTCTGTTAGATGGCAGACACTGCAGTCAGAGCACAAGGGTAGTGCCCGGTAATTCTTGGCAAACCCCATGCTGCAGTTATTGTGGGCAAAATGTCAGGTGGCTTTGTTTTTGGGCGAGTGTGGACCAGGGCATCTTTCAGACTCCGTCCTTTTTTGAAAGAGAAGAGAGGTTTCTCCCAGTTCTCTTTACAGGATCTTATAATGTTCCAATGTTTATTGATAGTTTTTTTCATCCGATTGGACAGACTGTTATATGTGGTTACACATGTAAGTGGTATTGAGTCAGGGTTATTGATCTTTTCTTCCAGGAGTGCATCTCTTGGTTGATTTCTTGCTCTTTTGAAACCCTTGTTTAGGATAGGTGCTGGGTAGCCTCTATCTCTAAGTTTTTCTGTAAGACAGGAAGACTGTTCTTTGAAATCAGAAAGGGTGCTGCAATTTCTCCTTAGTCTGAGATATTACCCATAAGGGAGATTCTCTTTGAGTGGGCGTGGATGAAAACTGCTAAATTCAAGAAGATTATTTTTAGCTGTGGGCTTATGGTGGGTTTTAGTTGTAAGCCCAGTTCCATTTACAGAGATTACCACATCGAGGAAGACAATATCTGTTTTACTTGTGGTGTTGGTGAATCTTAGATTATGGTCTAAGGTATTGATCCATACCAGAAAAGTTTCAAGCTCACTGTCACTACCTGTCCAAAGGAGCAGGATGTCGTCTATATAACGCTTCCATAAAAGCGTAGACGACAAAAAAGGTGCGGTTGGTGGCAGAATGTATTTGGCCTCGAAATCCGCAACATACAACCCGGCCACACTAGGAGCAAAAGTATTGCCCATCGAAGTTCCTGAGCACTGAAGGAATAGTTTGTCTTTAAAAGAGAATAAATTCTCTTTTAGGGCTATGGTGGCACACTCGATGATAAAGGCCTTTGGTGTCTGGTAATCCCATTCAATGGAGTCTAGTGATTTTCCCAGGACTTCAATGGTATTGTCCTGTGGGATGCTCGTGTAGAGGCTTTCTACATCGAGGGTCACTAGAGTGACGGAGTTCTCTGTGAACGTAACCTCTGTTAGTAGTTTTAGGAGGCTCTTGGTATCTTTGAGGTAAGTGGGAGTTGATTGTACTATCGGTTTTAGGAAATAGACACAAAACTGTGACAGGGGCTCCAAGAGAGAGCCAATCCCTGACACGATGGGACGTCCAGGAGGTGGCAGCCGGTTTTTGTGCATCTTGGGCAATGTGTAGCAGTATGGTATGACATTGCTAGTGTTGTTCAAGAAGTCCGCTTCGTTTTTGGACAGGTGACCACGATCCTCTGCATGTCTAACCAAGGTCGTGATCTTGTTGGTAAGATCTGATGTAGGGTCTGTTGTGAGTGGGGTATAGTTTCTGATATCCCCAAGTAGGTCATTACAAGTCTTCTCGTAGTCTCTAGTATTTTGAATAACAATCCCTCCACCTTTGTCTGCCGGCTTTATGGTTATTGAGGTGTCTTTCTGCAGCATTTGTAGCGCTTGGTATTCAGCAGTGCTGAAATTCCCAAATGTCTTAGGGTTATGGCACGTTTCCAAGTCTTTAAAAACGGCCTGCTCAAAGGCTGTGATGGCCGCAGGGACAGTGTGTGGGGGAGGGGTGAAAGTGGAACTCTGTCTTAGTCCCGTGTCACCTTTCCTGGTTGCTTCATTTGGGTCTGCTTTGCCTTCAAAGAATGCTTTTAATTTAAGTTTTCGAAAGAAACCAGCAAGTTCGCAGTGTAACTTGAATTTGTCAGGTCTTGCTGTTGGGACAAAGCCTAAGCCTTTTTCGAGTACTAGGATTTCGGTGGGGGTTAGTATCCTTTCAGATAGGTTCGTCACCAGGCTCAGACTCCGCTCGTTCCCGGCTGTTGGTTGCTGCGGGTGTGACTCGCTACAGAGTCTTCCTCTTCCCAGGACACTCTGTTGTTGCCTCTTCTTTTGCCTCGGCCCCTCTGGCCGCTCTCTAAAAAAGGCTGCCTGTACTGATTCTGGAAGTTTGCGGGGGGCATAAAGCCCAGGTTCCAGCCCATGAAGGGAAATTGTGGTTGTTGAAAGGCATAAGAGTGCGGGCCCATCCCCATTTGTGGTGGATACCATTGTTGATGGTGGCCCTGGTTTCCTTGCCTTCCCCTGTTATTCCTGTTGCCACGGTTCCCTCTTTTCTTTGTTTGTCGGAATGAGCTATTGCTTGACCCACTGCTGTTAGAGGAGTCATCCGAATAGTCAGATTTGCTATCATTACGTGCTGGTGGGGTAAAGGTTGCCGAAGAGTAGGGGTATACCTTTTCAAAGTCAAACTTCTTTTGATCTTTTTGGAGTTTGGTTGCTTTTGACTGCATCAGGTTGTCTTTATACTCATTGAGTTCCTTATTAATTTTGTCCAACCGTTTCTTAAACCCCGTGATTGTTGCCTTGAAGTGGGACTCAGTCTCTCTAATTTCCACCATTAGCACTAATGGTGGAAATTAGAGAGACCTTTACCCCACCAGCACGTAATGATAGCAAATCTGACTATTCGGATGATGACTCCTCTAACAGCAGTGGGTCAAGCAATAGCTCATTCCGACAAACAAAGAAAAGAGGGAACCGTGGCAACAGGAATAACAGGGGAAGGCAAGGAAACCAGGGCCACCATCAACAATGGTATCCACCACAAATGGGGATGGGCCCGCACCCTTATGCCTTTCAACAACCACAATTTCCCTTCATGGGCTGGAACCCGGGCTTTATGCCCCCCGCAAACTTCCAGAATTAGTACAGGCAGCCTTTTTTAGAGAGCGGCCGGAGGGGCCGAGGCAAAAGAAGAGGCAACAACAGAGTGTCCTGGGAAGAGGAAGACTCTGTAGCGAGTCACACCCGCAGCAACCAACAGCCGGGAACGAGCGGAGTCTGAGCCTGGTGACGAACCTATCTGAAAGGATACTAACCCCCACCGAAATCCAAGTACTCTAAAAAGGCTTATGCTTTGTCCCAACAGCAAGACCTGACAAATTCAAGTTACACTGCGAACTTGCTGGTTTCTTTCGAAAACATAAATTAAAAGCATTCTTTGAAGGCAAAGCAGACCCAAATGAAGCAACCAGGAAAGGTGACACGGGACTAAGACCGAGTTCCACTTTCACCCCTCCCCCACACACTGTCCCTGCGGCCATCACCGCCTTTGAGCAGGCCGTTTTTAAAGACTTGGAAACGTTCCATAACCCTAAGACATTTGGGAATTTCAGCACTGCTGAATACCAAGCGCTACAAATGCTGCAGAAAGACACCTCAACAACCATAAAGCCGGCAGACAAAGGTGGAGGGATTGTTATTCAAAATACTAGAGACTACGAGAAGACTTGTAATGACCTACTTGGGGATATCAGAAACTATACCCCACTCACAACAGACCCTACATCAGATCTTACCAACAAGATCACGACCTTGGTTAGACATGCAGAGGAACGTGGTCACCTGTCCAAAAACGAAGCGGACTTCTTGAACAACACTAGCAATGTCATACCATACTTCTACACATTGCCCAAGATGCACAAAAACCGGCTGCCACCTCCCGGATGTCCCATCGTGTCAGGGATTGGCTCTCTCTCGTGACTATTTCCTAAAACCGATAGTACAATCAACTCCCACTTACCTCAAAGATACCAAGAGCCTCCTAAAACTACTAACAGAGGTTACGTTCACAGAAATCTCAGTCACTCTAGTGACCCTCGATGTAGAAAGCCTCTACACGAGCATCCCACAGGACGATACCATTGAAGTCCTGGGAAAATCACTAGACTCCATCGAATGGGATTACCAGACACCAAAGGCCTTTATCATCGAGTGTGCCACAATAGCCCTAAAAGAGAATTTATTCTCTTTTAAAGACAAACTATTTCTTCAGTGCTCAGGAACTTCGATGGGCAGTACTTTTGCTCCTAGTGTGGCCGGGTTGTATGTAGCGGATTTCGAGGCCAAATACATTCTGCCACCAACCGCACCTTTTTTGTCGTCTACGCTTTTATGGAAGCGTTATATAGACGACATCCTGCTCCTTTGGACAGGTAGTGACAGTGAGCTTGAAACTTTTCTGGTATGGATCAATACCTTAGACCATAATCTAAGATTCACCAACACCACAAGTAAAACAGATATCGTCTTCCTCGATGTGGTAATCTCTGTAAATGGTACTGGGCTTACAACTAAAACCCACCATAAGCCCACAGCTAAAAATAATCTTCTTGAATTTAGCAGTTTTCATCCACGCCCACTCAAAGAGAATCTCCCTTATGGGCAATATCTCAGACTAAGGAGAAATTGCAGCACCCTTTCTGATTTCAAAGAACAGTCTTCCTGTCTTACAGAAAAACTTAGAGATAGAGGCTAACCGGCACCTATCCTAAACAAAGGTTTCAAAAGAGCAAGAAATCAACCAAGAGATGCACTCCTGGAAGAAAAGATCAATAACCCTGACTCAATACCACTTACATTTGTAACCACATATAACAGTCTGTCCAATCTGATGAAAAAAACTATCAATAAACATTGGAACATTATACCATCCTGTAAAGAGAACTGGGAGAAACCTCTCTTCTCTTTCAAAAAAAGACGGAGTCTGAAAGATGCCCTGGTCCACACTCGCCCAAAAACAAAGCCACCTGACATTTTGCCCACAATAACTGCAGCATGGGGTTTGCCAAGAATTACCGGGCACTACCCTTGCTCTGACTGCAGTGTCTGCCATCTAACAGAAGCAACAAAAACACTATCGCTAGAAGCAGGCAAGGTTTGGACACAGAGAGAACACACAAACTGCAACTCAATGAATGTGGTTTATCTGATTACCTGCCCTTGCCAGCTTCGCTTTGTTGGCATGACCACACGCAGGGTCAAACAGCGCATCTGCGAACATCGGAGCAACGTCAGGTGCAAAAAAGTAACAACCAAGCTGAGCCGCCATTTTTTGGACAGGAACCATACACCCAATGATATGAGGTGGACTGTAATCGAAGCAATCAATGGCACAACAAATATTACAAGCCGACTCTTTGAAAAAGAGCAGCGTTGGGTGTATCGTTTAGGCACTAACACCAACGGCCTCAACGATGACATCCCGTGGAACACTGTGCTATCTTGAGCAGGGTATCTCTTAACCCATAACACAACATGACTAACCCATCTCTGTAAGGTCTAAAGCCACTTGGATATATGCTACTTGGATTGGTACCTTTCTGTGCCCCTCTGCAGCAATATCCCTTTCTAAGCACTATGCTGCTCTCAGTATAAACCTATAAGGCATCCTGTTGCCCTTAACTGAATCCCATAAGACTGACCTGTTTCTGCATCCCTCACTGTTAATACACTAGCGTTTGTGTGTACCATTCCTATCACCATTGTGCATTCACCAATTTCTATGCACTGTCAGCAAACTAGTACAGATGCTCTCTCTGGTTCTGCAATCACAGAAATATTTAATTTCGCTTGAATATTGTCTAAAACGATCCATGAATTAAGCCTTAGAATCGGCACAGAGGCCGGTCAGGCTCTTTATTGGTCTACGATTCCAAGCCTCGACTTGGATCCTGGCCGCGCCCCTTCTACACTGGGCGGGCGCGTCTCAAGCCTCGTTCTGGCTAGACACGCCCACCCGGAAGAACGCGACGGGCAGCACGATTGCTTTAATACTCAGACACCTGCCCCGCTCTCCATCTTCGGGGTCCGGTTCTGAGGCTGAATACAGGTTTCTAGCGGGCTGAGAGCGTTGAGGGCGTGAGTGCACCCCGACTACATGATCGCTGATATTCTACAAAATCGAGCTAAGTGCTACCCAGTTAACGGGGTTTTAAAGCTAACCTCTTTCTTTTACAGGATGTGCCAGGCACGCTCCAACCCCCCTCCCGAGACCCATGGTGCAAGTAGCGCCCGTTTTTAAAGTGAGATATATATCTAAGTTACCATCTTAGGGGGTCACAGACCTTTGGTCCATTGATCCCTTCATAAGGAGTACATATACAGTGTTTTTAACCTTTCCTTCTACCGTTTGAGTTTTTAAAGACACCTTTATCACTTCACTTCCCAGAGTTACCGATATCATCCCCATAGGGTTACGTGGATGATGTTAAAATTAGTGTCTACTTTGGGAACACAACTTATGCCACAAACTAAGGAGCACTACGACCAAACGCAATGGCATATATTAATTGTGTTTATGTCTGTTTGTGTTTGTTTGTGTACTTCACTTTACAGGTGCTGAGATACTCCTGATTTTGGAGTTTTTTTGCAATGAGCAATCCGCTCTTCCATTTTTTCTAAAGCACTTTTTTCACCTTTTTTTATAATTTTCACTTTCACGCCCCCAGGTCAGGGTGGACGATTAGAGAGTCCATACCGCCGGGGTTTAGTCCTGATGAATGCCTTGGTAAATTGAAACCACCCATATGGCAGAAACATGTTGACTGACTTAAGTATTTCTTCTGAATTTAACCAATCCTAAACTTTGGCAACTAAATTCAGACACATAATACTTTTCATTCGTGTCTTAGGGATCACTCATTAAACTTCTTTTTACTGATACCCTTTTAGGCACTTTTAATTTTAATTACCCTCACAACACGCCCCTCTTCACACATCCAGCTCCGCAGTCTTTCTGGCGTCGCAGCACACCAAAGAGGCACTCGGCCTCTTTGGTGGGGCCCAGTGATGAAGCATGACACTGACTAGGTCGGTGTGTGAGGGCCTTCCTATCCACCCAAAGTGAGTGTGTGATTCTTATCTATCTCGCTCCATTTTTGTGGCAGTTCTGAGACTGACTTGACCTCTCTTTTTTTGTTTACTTTGATTTTAAAAATAAGACACAGGGTCTTAAATTTAATACGCCTCTCAATGCGGAGCCAGTGCAAATCCCGCAAAACAGGAGAGATGGATGATCTCCTTGGGATCTGACATACAAGACGGGCTGTGGAATTCTGGACTACCTGGAGTTTCTTCAGTACCTCCTGATGTCCCCCAAGGTACAGAACGTTCCCGTAGTCCAGGCGCGAGGTGACCAGCGCCTGGACCACAGTTCTTTTTGTGGAGTCAGGGAGCATCCAGATAATCTTCCGCAACCATCTTAGAATAGTGAAGCATGTGGAAGCGATGCTAACCACCTGTTGCCGCATTGAGAGGGTATTATCGAGGATAAACCCCAGGTTACGAACTTGGGTAACCGGTTGAGGGAGAGAGCCCATTTCCAATGGCCAATGTTGGGGCCCCCAGAGGTGCTTATGTTTACCTAGAATAACCACCTCGGTTTTCTCTCCATTGAATTTCAACAAATTAGCACTCATCCACTCCGACACCTACCGTAAACCGACTTGAAGGGGAGAAGGAGACCATACCTTGGTAGAGGACAAGGAGAAGATGATTTGCGTGTTATCGGCGTACGAGAAGAGGGATAAACCTGCATCCTCTACAATTGATGCCAGGGGTCTCACATATATGTTAAAGAGCACAGAGCTCAGAGTGGACCCCTGGGGAACTCCGTACGCCGATGACCTGATAGTCGATGAGGATTTAGAAGAGAAAACCTCGAATGTACGGTCGCTAAGAAAGGTGGACAGCCAGGCTAACGCAGGCCCTACAACTCCTGCTGTCTGGAGAGACTTTAAATGGATGGAATGTGACATTGTGTCAAATGCGGCGCTCAATCAAGTAAAATGAGCGCCGTTGTCTCCCCTCTGTCTAAGCAGGAGCGCAACTTCTCCGTAACCCCCAGCAAAGTGGTTTCGGTAGAAAAAGGAGTTCTGAACCCCGATTGGGACGGGTGCAAAAAGCCTGAACGTTCCACTTGGGCTGAAAGTTAACTGTTAACATGCTTTTCCAAAATTTTGGAAAGGCCCTGCAGCAGTGAGATAGGGCGGAAGTTTGACATGACTGTAGGATCCGCTCCCGACTTTTTCAGCAAAGGAACCACCATAGCACGTTTCCATTCAAGGGGAATGCATGATTCTCGTAAAGAAGCATTTAAAAGTGCTTTGAGAATACCATGAGCTTCTTGAGAAAGCTGTTGCAAGATGTTGGCGGGGAGAGGGTCTGAAGGAGAGCCAGAGTTTACCCTGGCTAAACAGTCCAAGAATGATTTGTCGTCGAAAGCCAACCATGCAGAGATCCTAGCTGCTGAACTATCTAACACTTACCCTACTGTTGCACTCACTGGAGAGGTAATAGTAATTTTTACCCCTACACTATCCAAAACTTACCCCACTGTTGCCCTAAAAGTATTATGCATTGTAATAGTATGCGTTGTAATGGTATGCGTTGTAATAGTAGTTTCTAAAAATGCGTTGCAATGGCATGCGTTGTAAAATCATACGATATAATGGTAGTTGCAATGTAAAAACCAGGTTGTAAAGGCATGCGTTGTAATTGTTTGCGTTGTAACATCATATATTCCCCTGGGGAAGACAGAGCTCCTGTTTGAAACAAAGGGAAAAAAAAAGAAAGGTGATGAAAAGTGCCATAATGGAATCAGCATGTGAGTTATCCAGGAAAGTATGAATTTGGAAACGTCTCTGGCCATATACCAAAAACAAGTAGTAGCAGCTCCTGGTGGGAGTGCTGTCGGGCAGTGACGTGGAGCAGGGGAGTGGCATGATGGGGGGTAGTAAACACCGGAATATGGATGAATGCAGGTAAGTAGACAATTAAACCAATAAAACAAATGTTGTTGCGCGCGCTGCATCGCATTTGGCGATACAGCATGAGCAGCGAAATTCATTTTATTGATTTATTTGTCTACTTACCTGCATTCAACCGTATTCCGGTGTTTACTACCCCCCTCTCTGTCCCTCCCCCCACCCCACGTCACCACCCGGCAGCACTCCCACCAGGAGCCGCTACTGAAACCAATGCAAAAACAACGGTTGATGGACAGAATGCAGGACAATGTCATACATTCACCCCAGTACAGAGATCTGGGCCTAAATCCATCGTTTTTTTGCACTCCACACCACCCCAGTTCTGACGTGGCCATATGCAAATCAGCCTTGACCCTGTGCCTCATGGGAACAGTCCAGCCTGAACTGCCAAACATTGTCTTTCCTGGACTGGAATCAAGCATCCTAGGACCTGTTTCTGGCTATCAGCCGTCATCAGCCAGGATAGCTTCACTCCAGTGTTGTGGAGAGCACGGGACTCACGTCTGAGCATACCCGTCCCACTCAGGGTGACAAATGCAAAAACAACGGTTGATGGACAGAATGCAGAACAATGTCATACATTCACCCCAGTACAAAGATCTGGGCCTAAATCCATTGTTTGTTTGCACTCCACACCACCCCAGTTCAGATATGGCCATAAGAAAATGAGCCTTGAACCTGTGCCTCTTGGGAACAGTCCAGCCCGAACTGCCAAGCCATGTCTCCCCTGGACCGGAATCTAGCATTCTAGGACCGGTTTTTGGCTATCAGTCGTCTTCAGCCAGGATAGCTTAACTCCAGTAGCTTAGTGAGCAAGGGACCCACGACAGGGCATACCCTTCCCACATAGGGTGAACAGCAAAACACACAAGATGATGGACGGAATGTTGCACAATGGCAAAACATTCACCCCCAGTCACAGCTCTGGGTTTAATCCATCGTTATTTTGCTCACCACACCACCCTAGTTCAGACATGGCCATATACAAATCACCCTTGACTCTGTGCCTCATGGGAACAGTCAAGCCCGAACTGCCAATCCATGTCTTCCCTGGACCGGAATCAAGCATCCTAGGACCGGTTTCTGGCTATCAGCCGTCATCAGACAGGATAGCTTGACTCCAGTGGTGTGGAGAGCACAGGACTCATGTCTGAGCATACCGGTCCCACTCGGGGTAACAAATGTAAAAACAACAGTTGATGGACAGAATGCAGAACAATGTCATACATTCACCCCAGTACAGAGATCTGGGCCCAAATCAATAGTTTTTTTGCTTTTGCACTCCACACCACCCCAGTCAAGACATGGCCAGATGCAAATCAGCCTTGAACCTGTGCCTCATGGGAACAGTCCCGCCCGAACTGCCAAGCCATGTCTTCCCTGGACCGGAATCAAGCATCCTAGGACCAGTTTCTGATTTTCAGCCATCATCAGCCAAGATAGCTTGACTCCAGTGGTGAAGAGAGAATGGGACTCACGTCTGAGCATACCCATCCCACTAAGGGTGACAAATGTGAAAACAACGGTTGATGGACAGAATGCAGAACAATGTCATACATTCACCCCAGTACAGAGATCTGGGCCTAAATCCATTGTTGTTTTTGCACTCCACACCACCCCAGTTCAGACGTGGCCATATGCAGATCAGCCTTGATCCTGTGCCTCCTGGGACCAGTCCAGCCCGAACTGCCAAGCCATGTCTTCCCTGGACCGGAATCAAACATCCCAGGATGATTTGCGGTCAGGGGCCATACTTGCACCTTAAAAGATGGATCCTTGTAAAATTCGACACCTAACTTTTTGGCTACCAGTGCCGAAATTAGGGGCTCCCCCAATCTGATGGACAAAAGATTTCTATTGTCCAGCAGGAAAGTAACACAAAAGACCCAGAATCTCTGACTTTTCAGCATTCAGCGTAAAACAAATATTGTACATCCAGTTAGCCACCATAGTATGGCACCCCCTGAAACTTTGCTAGTAGTGTCATTCAGTCAGTGGAAGGGAAGCATCAATTTTGGTTCATCTGCATAGGATACGATATTGAAGCCCCATGGCTCCACTTCTTGAGCCAGTCATGCTATATATATTTTGAACAGCGTAGGATTTAGCACTGAGCCCTGTGACACACCAAATCTAATTTCCCTGTAACTCAAGATGCAGGGTGATAAATACACATCTTGTACTGTATTGAATAGGAAGGATTTTAACCACCTCTATTTTTTAGCTACAATTCCTGCTCCTTCCAATGTCTCGAGGAGAATCTCATGGGACACTGTACCAAAAGCAGCCAAGAGATCAAGCAGAATGATCATGGCGTCCCCCCGTCATGATTGGTCCTTTCCTATTACTTGTTGACTTTATGCTTGTCTTTGACTATTTACAGCCCTCCACTACCTTTTGACTAGGTTTGCATTATAGAAATACCATATGCACACATACATATGTTTATACATAAATATGTATTGTAGTACAGATGCTTCCATGAGCAGCCAGCACAAAATCAAGAGATATTTTATTTTGCAAAATAAAAGTTTGCTGAGCCACTCATTGGGTGGAAATAAACTCTAGGGCAGTGGAAGTTTAGTTTGCTACTTCCTCTATTTGCTTGGTGTCTATTGGTAACTCGTAGATAGACAGTCCCATTCCATACCCCCAGAAAGGCAAAAAACTGCCAGTTCTGCAATTTTTCTGGGTCGTCTCCTGCACAGACCGGGTGGTTACAATAGAAAATGTCAAACTGAAGGCAGAACATAGGCAGGATAGGAGGATACAGACAACTTCTGAGGGGGGTCAAAAGGAAGATCTATTCCTGGAAATATAATAGGTTGTAGCCTGCTCAGCAGTGCTGGTGTGGGTGAAGAGTACTCCATAATAATGGATGGTTTGTGGGAGTTCAACTGGTCTTCAAGTGACAGATGGGTACCGTAGGTGTGACTTTCAGAAATGAAATGCCTTCTCATATGTAAGTTATCACACTGTCCCTTCCAGCTGAATGGGACCAGGAACAAGGATACTTCTCCATTGTAGTCACTGGACACATGGATACGCACTCATCATGAAGAAAGGTCTAAATCCTGCTTGTACTGCTCCAAAACATGAAGAAATGTATTGTGTTTGTAGATCGGTCTTCTGTTTCGGAAGGGGGAACAAACTCAGTGCATTTGCTTTCTTCCAGCCTGTCACTCGCCCCGTTCCTGACACAGCCACGCGATGATCCATGTAAACAAATGTGCTTCAAAGATGGCCACTCAATCCTATCAAGGGATTGGGTAGCTGTGACGCTTCCCACTATCAGGGCTGCAAGATTCAGCCGTAGGTAGGAGGGACAGTTGTTGATGATGGCCATGCAGTACGTTGACAGGAGCTTTGGCTCACAGGTCCGATCGCTCAGCTGTCTAGTGCTCTTGCATTGTGATGTGTGAATTCAGGCAGACAATCCACAGAACTTCACCGCAGTGTTGTTGAGCAGGATCTGGCATGGGGCTGAACGTCTGGCTTCTGTTGGAGGATCTTGATATGAATACAGCCACCAAGACACAAGTCATGCCAGGCTTTGGTCAGACTGTAGACAGTGCAGCTTAAGGCCGGGAATAGAAGCTGTTGAGAAAGCTAACCAGTTGGTTGCAGCATTTTAAAATCACACAAACTGTTCAAGAACAAGTTAAGTCAAGCTGGAGATGTGACAGGGCTTTCTGTATAATACATATTACATACAAGCCAGGCCTGATCGTATGCAAACATGGGAGCACTAACTCTTTTAGAACTTGTGTTTGACAGGGGTATGGGGAGGCGGGAGTTGGGCTGGGGAGCAGGGAGGGGGGGGCAGGGACGGGGGAGGGGGAGAGTAGGGAGGGGGAGCAGGGAGGGGGAAGTGCATTGGGGAGGGGGTGAGAGAGGGAGAGAGCGATAGATCACCATATTAATAATATAAACTTATTTTCAGAGGTAATCAAGTAAAGAAAACAGAGAAGTCTTCCATTCTCTGTTTTGCATATAGCTCACTGTATTTAAGAACTAATAATTTTCTGAAAGCTGTAGAACAGAACTACAAGGCCATCCTGCCATTCACATATCGCTTTTTTAGATTCCATGGGCCTCATTTATAAAAAATGACGCATCGCTGCGTGAAAACAGCGATGCGTCACTTTTCACTGCTCACTTCTTGCGACACCAATGATGCGTCATATTTAATGTATGACGCATCATGTCACAAGGACTTACAGATACGTCAGTATTTCTGACGCATCTGTAAGCGCAAAAGTGACGCATTGCTGGAGTGTATCACAAAAGTGACGCAACTCCAGCAATGCGTCCTTTCACATGGGGAAAGCCCCATGTGAAAGGGCTTGCGTCAGTCTTACGCCTGCTGTGAGGCAGGCGTAAGATTTTGACGCAACAGCATCCTAAAAGTGACGCAGTGAAATCTCATAGATTTCACTGCGTCACTATTACGAGGCTTTTTGCAGGGAAATGCCCCGTCTGCATACATTATACCTGACGCAGGTATAATGTGGCGCATGGGTTTAAAAAGTGACGCATCTACCTGGATGTGTCACTTTTTAAATATGGCGCATGTTTTACACCGCTGGTGCATCACAAAAAGTGACGCACCGGCGGCGCAAAACTGACGCAAGGCCTTCATAAATAAGGCCCCATGTGCCTCTGCAACATCTCCCTGCTGTCCGCAGCCATTGTTTTCTGTTTCGGTGTGATGATATTCAAGGATGTGTGCGGAGCAGCCTCTCCTCTCGCCATAGAGATTCGTTGGCTCAAAGAGTATAAAGAGAGGTGAACATTAGGAAGGGGTGACAGTCTAACTAGGACTCTGAGAGGGGATTTGCCGGACAGCCGGTATCTGACTGATAACTGACCGCTCTGTAAGGTATGAGGGAATGGATACACGACTTGGCATATATTTAGTAGAGAGATTACTAATGACAAACATCCATTACAATGCAGTGTTTACAACAAACTTCCTGTACAACACAACTGTTGCAACACAACTGCCTTTACATCGCATGCCATTGCAATGCATGTCATTAAACGCATGTCACTACAACGCATGCCATTACAACGCATACCATTACAACGCATGCCATTACAATGCATTATAAGATACGTAATGGATTTTTTTTTGTATTAGGATGGGTATGGGTTTTGGGGTACATGGGAATAGTAATTTTGACCCTACACTATCCAAAACTTTCCCTACTGTTGCACTTACTGGAGTGAGAATAGTAATTTTTACCCCTACACTATCCAACATTTACCCTACTGTTACACCCACTGGAGTGGGAATAGCAATTTTTACCCCTACCCTATCCAAGACTTACCCTACTGTTGCCCTAAAACTATTATGTGTTGTAATGGTATGCGTTGTAATGGAATGCCTTCTAATGGTAGTTTTAAAAATGCGTTGTAATGGCATGCGTTGTAAAGTCATGCATTGCAATGGTAGTTGTGATGTAAAGAGTGCGTTGTAAAAGAATGTGTTGTAATTGCATGCATTGTAACATCATATATTCATTTCTAATTGCCCTGATAACATAACAATTATGGAGCTAATAACAGGTACACATAACTTCTTAGGTGTTATTTATGAACTAGACGTATTTATTAGGGGAAGTGTGTAGTAAAATGCTTTAGGTATTTTTAAATGTTCATTTGGTCTTATACTATAACTGCAAATTTGATATTTACTATCATTTTGATACATAGGATTTATGAGCCGATTGATCCAAACAAAAAAAAAGCAAAGTACAAACAACTGTTTGTCTTTACTGTTTTCTAGGAACAGGGGAGCAGGTTTGCACATATTTTTATATGTGTATGTAATTCACCCCTGCAGGTAACAGGCAGGTTTATGTGACTCCTAGCCATCGGAGTCAGGATGAGCCTAACTCATCAGAGATAAGAGTGAGAGACGGCTTCCCATTCTCTTATTCTAAATGGGGTGTAATAAGCATTTCCCCTCAGGCTAGGGAGAGCTATCCGTATTTGCTACCAGGAAATTTGGAGGTTCATGACAAGACATTGGAGGGGTAGCAGGACAGGTCTGAGGCCTTGTCTTTATTTCTCATAGGAGCTCAATTGGGTGCTCTGACTAGGGATTGTTCTAATTGATCAGATTTCCAATGGTAAAGAGTGAGGCCGCTTAGGCCACATCCAGCTACAGATCTTAGAGGACTTTTTTTTCCAGAGTTCCAATGTCCCTCTCAACTTTTCTAGAGTCAAGATGGTACGTACAGCTGAAGATTTGTTGAATTCCTAGAGGTCAAGGAGCTGCTAAGGACCTCATCTCCTCACAAAAAGCTTGATGCTCCTCCTGTTGTCTGGGAAAAGGCATTTTCTTTTGAAGGATACTTGGACTTTCAATCAATGAAAAGTTCAGAATGCTGTTTATTTTGAAAAATCATCCGCACACTAAACCAGAAGTCCGCAGACTACAGAGGAGGTCTTGCTGGGTTTGCACAGTCCATGGTCTCGTGACGAAGGGGCCAATTCACAGAACTAACTTAAGACAAAATCCTAAACTTACTACTTTTGGTATTCACCGATGTTAGGATTTTGTCTTAAGTTTGTCTTAAGACAAACTTAAGCCAGACTTAAGACAGACTTAAGACAAACGTAAGACAGACTTAAGACAGACTTAAAACAGACTTAAGACAAACTTAAGACAAAATCCTAACTTAAGTCTTTCTTAAGTCTGTCTTGTCTGTCTTAAGTTTGTCTTAAGTCTGTCTTAAGTTTGTCTTCAGACAAACTGAAGACAAAATCCTAACTGCTGTGAATACCAAAAGTAGTAAGTTTAGGATTTTGTCTTAAGTTAGTTCTGTGAGGGGCGTGGCTTGGACGCCGGGAAGAATGGCGGCGTAATTCTGTCCTCCTCCAGGCAGCTGAACCCTTTTCGATTATAGAGGGCTGCTATCCGACCCCAGTCCCTGAACTAAGAGGAATTCGTGTGTCGGAACCTTATCCTAGCATGTCCTGAAAATTTGGGCCGATTCCGAGCTCGGAATCCTGAGGAAAAAGACCTCTTCGTTCTGACCGCTGATGGCTGCGGAGCGGGACGGAGACAGACGCCGGCTGTAACAACGCGGCTGTCCGGGGCACCTGATCCGCTCCACCACACGCCGAGACAGAGCCTAAACGATGCCAAAAACGAACTGTACCAGAACCGTGAGTAAGAGACTACTTCTTGCCCACGTTTATGCTGGCTGATAAGGGAAGGAGAAAACGGCGCGAAGTATCGACAGTTTGGGTGACGGACTGTTCATGCTCCCGACTTTACCCGAGGCATTCAGCGTCCCCGCCCTTATGATTTGTGCTAACTATATGTGACTATTGAGGCCATCCATGCTTGTCAACGAATGCTGATAACCACAATAACTCGAAACCTGAAGGGGTCTGTGTGCAATGCGCGGCAGTTAAGGACACGGGACACACATCAACAAAATGGCGGCAACTAGTGCATTGCGGCTGGTTCTAACGCTCAGCAACACAGCCTCATATTCTTATTATGACTATTAATATAATGGCGGGTGTGTGCATTCTGTCGATTCTTGAATAGTCTCTTCTCCGCGCCAAAGCACCGAATGCAAACGGACTTGCCGGAATTGATTCTTTTGAAATGGCGGCTTGAAATGGCGGCTCTCCAGCGCGTCTGACATCGCGCTGACATCGCAACTAGGTCACCCTGCTGCTAGGTCACCCTGCTGCTCTGTTGCCGTAGCTGGGTCTGTGCCTATGATTTTGATTATGAGGAGTGGGTGCAAACGATTAAAATCCCCAGCACAGGTGCATTTATGAACATAACGCTGCAAGTAGCATTGGTTAGAGGGCAAGAATTAACTGTTTTGGAACGGCGGCTCCCCAGCGCGTCTGACATCGCGCTTGAATCACCCTGCGCTTTGATGCCGTGTGGCCTATGGTATGAATATGGGGAACTGTGTGCAGGCAATTGAACCTCCCGTTCAAGCACAGTTTTGAAATATATCACTACAAGTATTCATAAGAATAAATTAAGTGCTTGTCAACTGCTATACGTACCCACAGAGCTCGCCTTGTGTTTTACTGTCGGAGCAGATTAAAAGACATTAGGAATCAGGTGAATTGGGGGCATCTACATGTAGACAATACTGCAACATGATGTGTTATGCTGATTGAACCCTTGCAACAACTTTTTGCAACCGATACTTACAAGGAGCAACATAAGCATTGTACATAATGGTGGCGCCTGCCGATGAGTGCTCATGAGGGGGAATGCAGCTTATAGGTTGTTAATGTACACATAACTTCCCATCAAATAAATCACTCTCACTACTCACGACCACCGGAATAAGGCGGGAGAAGTGTCTAATGTGCTGCCCTGCACTGTCACAACACAAATCAGTCTCAACGCTGTGTGTTTGGTGAGCATCAAGGTATTAACACAGCAAATCGCTGCACACGACTAAAAGAGTGGGGGACAAGGACAATGGTGTAACTTCTAAACGCCTGAAATCTAGCCCACCGACACCCGTCAAAGGGAATAAAGGAATGGCAGAAGCTATGGAAACAATTCTGAGCAGGCTGGAAGAAGTTAGAGACTTGGCCAAATCCACCAAAGAAGAGGTTGTTGCAATCCGCCAGGATATCAAAGACATCAACTCGAGACTAACGGAGTCCGAGAGCAGGATAAGTAAATTGAAAGACTTTGAAAATAAAACATGTGGAGTCATCAAGAACCTCTCCTTATGTTCGGACCATCTTGTGAGGAAAGTTGCGGAATTGGAAGACAGAAACAGAAGGGGGAACCTAAGAATTTTTGGTATGCCGGAGAAATCAGAGGAATCCCATGCCTCATGCATACCCTTCCTCGAGCAGTGGTTCACACAGGCCACAAATCTAACCTTCACTCAGCCACTGGAGTTCGATAGAGCACATAGAGTACCAGGACGAATCTCTAAGGAACAGAAGGGACCAAGAGCGATTGTGTGCAAACCACTAAGGTACCAGCACACAGAGCAGATACTTACCTTCGTTCGCAAACATAACCATGTGCTATGGAAGGGCCACAAAATCTTTATCTCACAAGATTTCAGTAAGGAAACTATGGAAATCAGGAAAGCCTTCCTTACAGTGAGATCACAACTGAAGTCACTTGGTCACATGTATGGCTTTATTGGTCCAACAAAGTTTAGAGTAACAATACAAGGTGTGACTCATGTGTTCTCTGACCCACGAAAACTGCAACAACACCTGTTCAATCAAGGAGATGGCACCATGGATGTCTCCCCCTCAGCTCAACAAGGAGCCTCTTCATCTGGCCTAGGATGAGCTTTTGATTTGGTTTCTGGTACTATCACTCTCATGTTCCTGACTCCTCATAAAAGTACCTAATCTGACCTGAGCTCGGTATGAGGGTCTCTTGACCGATATTGTTACATGGTTATCTGCCACGACTAGATTTGGTCAATGTCCAATTAAAGCCCACTCACCTGGCGGCCTGTTCTGTTCTGTTCTGTCCTGTACTGTTCTATGAACCCTTTGGGCCCTATGCCAGTGAATCCTCTAATACCCGGAACTATGTCGGAACGGTTTCTTGAATCCTTGTTTTAAAAGTTGTATCTACGCTGCCATGCTATTGCTCTTGGGCCTCAAATACGTACTATGCTATAGTGTTGTTCTGTAGCACTCCTCCTTGATTTTATGTACATCCATGATACTTCACCCACAACTATTGGTGTGCTTAGTTCCCACTAACAAAATCAATGTAGTGACTTTTGCTGAACTCAATGTTATGGCATCATTGTTGTTTATCGTTGCCTAAATGCCTAGTTCTTTTTCCTTTTTCTCTCTAGACTGGGGCTGCAGCCCCAAGGATTAATAGTTATGAGTAAGCTTTTTGGAGGCGGTCTCGAGGTCGTCATTCCCGAGTCGCCATGTTCCTTTTCTACTACTGGGGAGGGAGGGGTGGGTTGTGGGTGAGGGAGGAGGGTGGAGGGAGGTTGGTAGGGGTGAGGGGGGGGATTGTTTTCGCATTTTGTATATTGTTTTGCTTTGTTTTTTCTATCTTGCATCCTAGCTTGCATCCAGTGTACCACATTGCATTCCGAAGCTTACATTCTGTCCTTCAATTTCCTGCATATTGTGCTAGCCCTGCAATCAATACAAAATATGATACTGCTGGTATTGTCAAAGTTATAGGACTCTCTTTATGACCTAATCCTTATGAATATACATGTGTTATGAGACAATATCAGATGTTGTATAATTGATGGCTCCTGTTATAGATACTCCAATAGGGACAACAACTATAGCTAACCTTAAAATATTATCGTTGAACGTGAAAGGCCTTAACCAACCGGTTAAACGCCAGAAGATACTTGATTATCTACGTAGGCAGCGTGGTGATATAGCCCTGTTGCAGGAGACAAAACTAGAAGCGAAGCAGTTTCACACACTGCGCAACAAATACTATACCGAAGTGATAGGCTCTGAAGCAATCTCAAAAAATGGGGTGGTGATGCTAGTGGCTAAAACTGCAAATGTGGAGGTAGTCTCCTCTACAACAGACATGAAAGGTAGATGGATTTCGGCGAAACTACACAAAGATGGCACTGAATTCTTTATCATGACAATATATGCCCCGAATACACACGACCCGTCCTTCTGGCTAGGCCTCACGAAACAGATCAATTCCATCCCCGACACGGCAGTCCACATTTTGGCGGGCGATTTCAATCTCCCATATGACCCGATACTGGATAGAGACTCCAAATGCGTCTTTCGCCCAGGCAGAGCCCACAAGGCGTTTATGAAGCTGTGCAGTAGGTTCCATATGGTAGACACGTGGCGCTTATTACATCCTGATGGTAGAGACTATTCCTTCTACTCCCCACCACATGACTCGTTCTCAAGAATTGACTACGTACTCATATCTAAAAATGCAGTGGCCAGAGTTGAGGACGCGGACATTGCTCCCAGATTAGTCTCTGATCATTCCTGCGTCTCTCTCACACTATCTAATGTTAAACCGACTACTCGTCAGTCTATTTGGCGATTCAACGATGCTATTCTTAATGACACGAAACACAAAGAAACCCTGGAAACCGCCATTAAAGATTTCTTAATGATAAACAAAAAAGGGGACACCTCAGACACCATTCGTTGGGAGACACTAAAATCCACCATAAGGGGACTTATCATAAAAATATCCACTGCAATTAATAAGAACCGCACCGCGGCCTTGTTGAAATTAGAAGAGGACATCTCGAAACTCCAGCGCAAATACCTGATTGGTAGACACCCTGAAGACCTAATTGAACTGCCCAACCGAAAATATACCTATAACAAACTTATCAGTGAAAAGGCGGGGTATGGCTGGACAAGAGGAAGCGTTTTAAAATCTGTGACTCTAATAAGGCAGGAAAGGGACTAGCGGCTTATCTTAAATTTAAAATTAAAAAAAACACCATTACTTCCTTAGTAGATAGGAATGGCACTCCTAACTCTGATCCCAATAAGATTGCGAACATATTCAAAGACTTTTATGAGAAACTCTATGCTAGGAACATACACGTTGACAGAGAAAAAATGGAGAAATACCTCTCAAATTGCACACTTCCAACACCTACGACCGCAGAAAGGGAGTCATTGAACGAACCGGTCTCTGAATCAGAGGTTATTACCGCAATCAAATCCCTCAAAAAGGGGAAAGCTCCTGGCCCAGATGGCTATACAGCACCATTTTATAAGACCTTCGCCCATGTTCTCGCTACTCCACTATTAGAAGTCTTTCAAGAAATTAGTACCACAGAAGAGGTTAAGGGAACTATGGCTGAAGCCGTAATTGCAGTAATACCCAAGGAAGGCAAAGACTCTAAACTCCCTAAAAACTACAGGCCTATCTCGCTGATAAATTTAGACTGTAAGCTCCTGGCCTCGATTTTAGCAAGACGCATCCAGAAGGTTCTGCCGTCCCTAATACAACCATCACAAGCGGGATTCCTGAAGAACAGGCTATCGAGTGATAACACTAGAATTCTAGCTCACGTTATTGAAAAGGCAAGATTCTTATCCACACCCACCGTAGCGATTACACTAGACGCTGAGAAAGCGTTCGACAAAGTAGACTCGACATACTTGAATGCTGTACTACACAAATTCGACCTGGGTCCTCTATTCACTAAATTAGTTATGTCCCTCTATGCCTGTCCCTCCGCTAGAGTAAGAGCTGGTGGTGCTTTTTCCTCCCCTTTTAGTCTGGAACAAGGCACTAGGCAGGGTTGTCCCTTGTCCCCGTCCTTATTCCTCCTGGCAATTGAACCCTTTCTGTACTGTATAAGGGAAAATCCCGACATTGCAGGAATTCGGTTCGCAGACTGCACAATTAAACTCACGGCCTACGCTGACGACGTATTGGTCTTGAGTGAAAAAGCTGATAAAGCTATACCAGCATTACTCTCCACAATCGAAGAATTCTCAGGTGTATCCGGATACTCCCTGAATAAGGATAAAACAGAAGTGAAATTATTAAATAACCTGTGTGATAAAAACATCCTGGGCGACTCCGGACTTACCTGGCAGCCGAAGAGTTTTAAATATTTAGGTATGGAATTTGAGAGGGATTTGATAACCACCCTAAAAATCAATGAGGAGATACTCTATAAAAAAATACAAAAACTATTAGATGGTTGGTCACCGAAGTTCCTCTCATGGTGGGGTAGAGCAGAAACTTTAAAAATGATGATCAGTCCCTTGGTAAATTACATGGCGTGTATGCTTCCCATGACCTTCACGGAGGATTTTCTGCATAAAATAGAGAAGTCATTCACTGACTTCTTGTGGAAAGGGAAGAAACCGAGGATTGCCATGAAAAAATTACAACTTCCAAAGCTCAAAGGGGGTATAGGCTTACCCAATTTTAGAAATTACCAGACCGCCTTTCTCTGTAAACAGGGAGCTTCCTGGTTTGCCGAAGACCCTAAATATACGCCTTTATGGATTGATATTGAGAAATCCATTATAGGCAAGGCCCCACTTTCTGCTGTACTCACAATGGACCTCTCACACCTTACGCATTCTAAATACATCATGCTTAATACCAAGAGAGCTCTTTTGCGAATAGATCGAATTCACAAGACTGGTCTGCAAATCCACAATTCATCTTCTGCATCTCTATGGCGCAAACCATCAATTAAAATCAGCGGCTCGACCCTCATATGGGACCACTGGTCTGATAAATGTATTAATGTGGTTGCAGATCTCTACGAGAATAACATGCCATTGCCCTTCTCGACTCTGCAAGCTAGACACTCCCTACTACCGATTGACTTTGACGCTTTCCTGAAGCTAAAGTCAGCTCTATCCATGCGAACGTTCAAACTAGCGACACCTTGGCTAAAATCTACGCTCCCCCACTTCCAATCCTCTGGGCATTTCGTCTCAAAAATATATAAACTACTTGCACCATCACCCAACACATCGATGAGACGTAATGAAATCAAATGGGAATCAGAACCAAACAACACTGGTATAGACATAGATTGGGTCAGGATACATGCATCGGCACTCACACACAAGGTCTCGCCGATACTATCGCAGACCAAGTATATGATACTCAACAGGGCATTCTGGACCCCACAGCGACTATTTAAGGTTGGCCTGCGAGATACACCGACATGCTGGAACTGCTCATTGGACGTTGGTGATCTCCCACACATGTTATTTAATTGTCCTATGCTTCACACATATTGGGCTAAAATCTTTGACTACATTGGACACATATTTGCCATACATCCCACAAGGGAATTCATCTACATTATCCTGGGAGCCATAGACCCACTATTAAAGGGAGACCATGACCGCCAGCTTCTGGACCTCTTGCTAACATTGGCATGCAAGGTGGTCCTATGCAATTGGAAAACAGCGGCTGATGTCTCTTTCAATGCCTGGAGGGAATGGCTGTCCTGCATTAGGGGCACTGACAATCCAGCTCTACACTCGTCACCATGGCAAGTCACCAGCAAAAAACTATGGTCCTCTTTAGATCAGGCCTCCTTTACCTTCGACCCACCATGAGATGCTGCCTGACGAAATCGATACTTACTAAATCCTGGGGTGCCCACTGCACAGACTATACTGGGTATGACCCATGCTCATAGGCATAATAACTTTAGACATACTGCGCAGGGACGATGAAGTACGCATGGTATTAAATGGCTGGATTTGGATGGAGGGCTCTACGGAATTGTGTAAAACAGTAGGAATGCAATGATGATGTATTATTGTTTATTTATTATCACCTCTTTTACAGATCCGGAATGATGTTTAATTTCTTGTTTAATATACTTTCCTTTATTTCAGGTATCGTTTTATTATTTATATGTATTGACCCATGCTTGATTACGGCATTACACTAATATGATTGTGAAACTACTGATGCTTTATTGCCGCGATCATTTTGTTATTGTTCAATAAAAAAGATTTGAACTTTAAAAAAAAGTTAGTTCTGTGAATCGGGCCCATAGAGCTCAGATTCAGCACCTACAGAAATTGCGAAAACTCCGTCTTAAATGGTATCTGATCACAGGTCATATTTAAGAGGACATTTTTATGAAGTTAATTGTTGGTGTTTTTATGTCTCCCAATTGTGTCTGTGAACAGCAGGATATTTAACAAGACCACAGGCTGTGGGGGCTATCTTGAACTTTAGCAATGCAAAGCCTCAGTAACGAGACCGTGGGCCCAAAAGTCACAAGGCCCCAGTGTTCGTGAACTTTAGCCTCGTGCCTAGATTGTGGCCGTTTAAAATGAGCCACAACACTAGTCTACATGTTTCACAGTCTGCAGAACCACAGGGAGATCAAAACCAAATGTCAAGACGAGGGACGTAGAATGTACACAATGGGGAGAATAAGGGACTGGGGCAACATTGAGATAACCCAATTTCTAAATGAAAGAGAAGCTGCACAGGGAGGTGCTTTTCAGCAGGATATACACCTTGCACTAGTTGCCATGATATGGCGTGCGGCGTAGGGTGCATGGAGTTGCCTACAAGTAATATTGGAGAAGGTTTTTCCACAGAAATGGTAATATTCTAAGACCATCCACCTACCTTGTAGGTTAGAATACAAATTAATAAAAAAATGTCTAAGGTGGAAAAAAGAACACAGGGGCATATTATCAGGCAGGGCGTTAAAATTATCCCAGTTTTAGCAGCAAAAAACTGCTGCTGAAGCGGCGATAATGGGCTTGATAATATGCCGAGGAGAATTCCAATAGAACCCCATGTTCACACCAGAACTATTGGAATTCACAAGGCAATATTATCAAGCCCATTATCACCGCTTTAGCAGCAGTTTTCTGCCGCTGAAACAGCGATAATTTTTAAAGCCCTGCTTAATAATATGCCCCACAATTAGGCACCTAATAGCACCAGCTAAGCTTATGAAATGCTGGAACTGCCGCTAGTGAATCACCTGTATGTAGTGAGATGGGCAGCGTGGATGGGTAGAGAGGACCTTTACTCATTTCATATTTATATTTTTTGCATATGAACATATATACCTTTGCAAGAGCGGCTATAAAAATGGAGACTGTCAGAACGGCTGGCCTGCCCTGCCTGCCCTGGAGCAAGGAGACCATGATTGGAGGCACTTCATAAAGAAACCATTTTCTGATACATCATTGCGGGTCACAAGTACAGCGGTGGGTAATCCTGTTGCATTAAGTGATTATGACCAATGCAACCTAGAATAACAGTGTTTATTTTCCCATTAGGCACACTTGTGCCAAGACTTGCTGGAAACCACGCTCCTGCTTGTTCATGCAGCTGGTACACGAGCTGTGATGTAATGTGTGTACTTTGGAACCAGATGTTTAACTTTCAGTCTTACAGATTTGCGAAATGCATTTATGGAAATGCATCACACCATGGAGAACCGAGGCCCTCTGTAGTACATGTGGACCGCCCTGCAGGCACACAGCGAGATTTGCTTAAAGGCCGGTGGCTCTGGAAGTGTGGCGGGGCTGGGGTTGGGTCAGCCATTGCAGGTGCCCTTCGGTATTAATGATATCACCTGTAGATGTAAATCTGTGAATGTCGTTCATCCAGTAAAGTTTCAGGAGGCCAAAGTCATGAGATGCCACGAGTTGCATTGGTGGAATGAGAGAAAGAAGAGAGATGAAAGAGGCAAAGAAGACTTGGAAGGTGAGAGGCGCATCTGCAGGGAGTGGTGTGGAAGAGGGTGAGATGCTTTAGAAGGAGGAGTGAGACATACATAGGGGAAGGGATGAGGAGGAACAGTGATAAATAGAGAGAGAACGGGTGAGAATAAGAGAGTCATGAAATTAGAGTGGCAAGTCAGAGCGGGGAGGAGAAGGCTACAAAAAGGAAAGAAATGAGTGCAGAACAGAAAGAGACATCAAAGGGGACGCTGAGGAAGATAAGGATGGGGCACAGAGGAGACCCAGTAGGAGGAAATGGGCACCAAAGCAGGTGTGTGATACAGGAAAGGCATAGAGATGTGCAGGGATAGAGACACTGGAGGGATGGATGTAAGTGACAAGGGAGGGAGAGTTTTGCCCTTTGGTTATATGATGACAGAAGTAGTTGAAGAATTACCCCAATCTGCACACCTAAAGCCAGAGTTGGGGCTCAGGCAGCACTCTGGGCCTTTATTGGGGTGCCATTCCCAAATAGCTTGCAGGAGCATGTCTACGTCATGCACCTGCCCTCCTGTCAGTAACAACTTGATATATACACACCTGCTGCATTTCATGTACAACAGGGAATGGCATTGGCTGGCAGTTGTGCTGGTTGGCACTGTTTTTTTGTGCCAGGCGAAAGGGAGACTTACCAGTGACAATACATTGCCAGTGTTTGCATCCCTGAGCCTGTCAGCATCATCTCATTTTATCTTCAGATTCCAACAAGATTTCTTTTGTAATTTATTCAGAACACGCATTAGCAAAGCCAATAGGTCTCACCTGTTAGCAGCGGCGGCTCCCCAGCTATGGCGGAGGAGGGGTTGCTCCCCCCAACTGCCTCTAAATTTTAGAAAACCATAATAAAAGTGTTTGTTTTTCCTTTTCTTTTTCTTTCATTAGCCGAGTCTTGGGGGCGGAGCCTAATCGAGGCAGTCATGGAGCGGGAGTGGTGGGCAGGGCACTGTTGTCAGTGTGCATGTGCGTTTGGCCGCCCGTCTCAGATCGGCCAAACCGACGTGCATACAGAAGCTATGTCCACCCGAGCTGTGTTGCCGGGTTGGAGACAGCAGGCGCAGGCTCCCAGACTCACTGGGAGCACAGATAATCGGCGCTCAGGTCAATCCTCACGCTGCTTTCATGCTGCCAGCAGGGGATTCTGGGAGCCTATGATGATGTTGTTGACGGAGCAGAAGAGCAAAGATGCAATGATGTGGCAGATTAGTTTTTGTGTGTGTCTCCTTTGTTGTTTGCTGTCCGTCGCAGAATCACCCCTGCCCCCCGCCACTCTGCTGCGACCTGAGCTGCTGCTGCCTATGAAAGCTATTGGCTTTGTTAATTTATTTTGTCCTTATTGCACAGCAGCTGTCTAAGGGCCCGATGTAGGTAGCCCTTTACCGATCGGAATCGGCCGAAAATACAGATTTTCGGCCGTTTCCGATCGGTAAAGGGCTATCGAGATGTAGGGGCACATTTTCGGTAATTTTACCGAATCGTTATCATTACCGAATCAGTAAATTTACCCAATCGGTAATATTTACCGATTCGGTAATGATAACGATTCGGTAAAATTACCGAAAATGCAATGTAGGTAGCCAATGTTCCATCAGCACATGGCTTACAGAATCGGTATTTTACCATGGAATACAAATCCATAGTAAAATACCGATTCCTGTGTACATGCACATCTGTGCATGTACACATGTGCCATGTGACAGACAGACGTGCCCTTAGGGCATGTCTGTGTGCCACATTGCACACATGCCCGTTTTGGGGGTGCTAGAGGGTGTCAAAGTGACACCCCCTGCACCCTTGCCAAATTCGGTATTTACCGATTCGGTAAATACCGATTCGGTATTTGACTTTAATCCTATGGGCTTCAAAGGCCCTTAGGATTCAATAGCAAATACCGATTCGGTTTTTACCGAATCGGTAAATACCGAATTTGTAAGGAATCGGTAACGATTCCAGATGTTGGGACCTACATCCCATTTACCGATTTTGAAATACCGAATCGGTAAAATTCGGTATTTCAAATTCGGTAAATGGGATTTACCTACATCGGGCCCTAAAAGTACAGACATAAGTGAGTCAGTTCAGTTCAGTTCAGTTCAAAAGCTTTTATTCGGGTTGTCATAACAATCCATGTAAGCACAAACAAAAAACAAAGCAGCAAATTACATAATTATTTATCACAACAACATATTATAGCTGACAAAAAATTAAAAGAAAAAATTGTACACAGGGTAGCCAATACATTTCACTTACATATGATACATATATACAAGCCGAATCCCCCCCAGAAATTGCTTAGGTCACGTGTGCAATAAATACGTCTATAAAGTGCAAAAATGCTACATATGATTCGGGGGTATAAGGCCTAGGTGCGTTTTGATAGAAATATTAAAAAACAGTCAGCTATATACAAATATAAATATTAAGACTCTATTAAAAAGAAAGATATTCCAGCAGGATTAATGCGTATTTCATATATTTAACTATGTACTGTTTACCAATTCAAACAGTAATAGATTTCCTAGCATCAATACATTTCATTATATACATGGCAACAGCAAAGCAGATATCTGAATTTTCCAAGCGCGTAATTAATTTCATTGCAATATCTATGGATCGAGCGTTGAATTTTAAAAGAATTGGTTTGAGATAAAAAAAGCCTTAAAAAGTAATAGTATTTACAGAACAATAAAAAATGACGGCAGCTTTGACTTGAAATTCCATCACAGGGGCATACAGAATTTGAACCAGTTCTCATGACAGGAAATGCCACCGAATGATGTACAGTGCCCAATCTAAGTCACGTTAAAACAAATCGGTGTGAGTTAAATGTGACCTCAGATAGATAAGACTGGAAGCCTTTATTTAAGTCAAGCTCTTGATAAAAAACAACCGTTGGTAGCGTCCTAAATTGCCTTACTCTATTCTATTTTTTGTAAGATAAAAATTTCTCCTTTAATTCCTTCTTAGAGATAGAGGCGGCGAAATCTGGATGTAACAGAATATCATTAGCTGCTAGATCTGTAATATAGTTAATTCCTACTTCTTCATGCACTAGTAAAGTAGAAGCAGATTGGGAAACACACAATACTTTCTTTAGGAACTTATTTTCATCACATTGCATAGTTTTCCCATCATGGTAACCCCAGATCCCTGCCCCATACAATGCTGATGTAACACATCTGGCATTGTAGATGGTTACCAGGTCCTTAATTCTTCTGGGGCCCCCCAAAGTGGTGGAGAAACTAAAGATGCTATGTGTATTCCTGGACATCTTTAGACCTATGTTATTAAGTTCTTGTGTCCATTTCCCGTCATCTGAAAATGTTATTCCGAGATAACAAAATTTCTTTACAGTTAGCAGCTTCTCATTGTCGATAAAAAAAGTACCTGGTGAATTATTTCTCTTACCACAGGACATGGCAACAGTCTTGCTTTTATTAATTTTTGATTTCCTGCTCTTAATATATTCAGCAAAATTATCTATGAGGCGCTGTAGTCCGATTTTTGTACGAGATATTAAAACAGCGTCATCCGCATATAATAGAATTGGTACCACCTTACCATCAATGCAAGGGGCATCTGTGGAAATTTGGCCTAGGGTTGAATCTATTTGATTAATAAATAATGAAAATAAAAAAGGAGCCAAAACACAACCCTGGCGTATGTCTCTGGTAACTTTAAAAAAAGGGGTACATTCTCCGGATGGGCCGTATCGGACTTTGCAAGACAGCATTTCATAGAGCCTCCCTAGGAAGTGTACTATTTCCTTGGGGGCGCCTAAGTCCAATAGGATCCTCCATAATGTGGCATGGTCCACGAGGTCAAAAGCGCTACTCAAGTCCGCAAAGCAGAGAAATAAATTCCCCTTCTTTGCGACAGTATATTTATTTATCAAGAGGTCTAGGTTGGCGCATTGCTCTAGGGTGTCTAGGCCCTTCCTGAAACCATATTGAACCTTAGTTAAAATATCCTGTTCTTCGGCCCAGGTTTCCAATCTCCTAGGCAAAACTCTGCTCATCACCTTGATGGAAGCATCCAACAAGGAGATAGGGCGATAATTGCTCGCCTCGGATTTGGAACCTTTTTTAAAGAGAGGTACGATTATCGATTGGCCCCAAGTTAGTTGGATTTGTCCCTCTGCTGCCGTGTTAAAAACCCTAGTTAGGATGGGTGCCCATAGGTCCATTTCGGTTTTGTAGAGGTCTATGGGAACTCCATCTGTTCCGGAGGCTTTACCACCTTTGCTCTCGATTAAACCATCATATACCTCATCTAGGTTAATCAACAGAGGTAATGGGGACCAGGTGGGAGTTTCAAATGTTAACAGCTCTGAGATGTTCCTAGCTGGATTAAAAATCTTCGTAAAATGCTCAATCCATGCATTACATTCGACATAAGAAGTTAATTCAGGTATACTATCAGACTTTAAAAAGGGACTGTTTATAATTTCCCAGTAAAGTTTGGCATTGTTTGTTTCTGCTGCAAAATTAAGATTAGACCATGCCTCATCCTGAAGGCTTTTCTTCCTGTTAAAAATGGCTACCTTGTAATCTGAGCGTACTGATTTTATGATTACATTGTTGCGAGGTTTGACACTCAATGCTTGTTTTAATGCTTGCAGGGCAAACATTAAACATACATCAAACCAGCCTGTTTTCTCGACCCTCTTCGTACAGGTTTAATTAGTAAAAATCCCATCAATGGTCACATTCATTTTGACAAATTCATCAATTATATTACAGGCAATGGCTCCATCACACAGGCACTTCTCGATTTCAGCTTTGCATTTAATTACCACCTCTTGAAGTTTTAATTGAGGATCGATACCGGCCCATTTAATTCTCATCCCATTTGTTCTAGTGGCTATGGCATTGATAGCACGATTGTTGACAGCTGGTTCTTTGTTACCCCAGCACAACAGTGATACATGGATACTATTGTGATCGCTCAATGGTTGTTCCATAACCCAAAGATTTGAATACTCGGTGTTATTAGAAAGCAGAATATGATCAATGCTAGTATTGGTATTTCTGCCTGTGTAGGTTGGGCAAGGGAGATTTTCCTTATTCATTGAGCAATTCAATAGATCCGAATCAAATTTTGCTATTAATTTATTCAAAGCCATACCATAAGTGCAATGGTCAAAATGAAGCTCGTCCCCTGTATCTCCAACACCAGACTCCTTTCTGAGTCCGCAGGAGTTACTTTTGGCTAATGAGCAAAGCTTGATGTTAAAGTCGCCCGCCCATAAAATAATTGCCTGTTTTCGGGATACCCCTAGGGCCTTCTCAAGTTCACTCTCTAGAGGGAGTAAAATTTTCCATCTATTATTGTCAAACTTATTATTATAATAGTTGATCACTATGAGATCATTGCCTTTATTAAATTTAAGACGTAGCACCTGGTTGTTAATCCCATCTGAACTGTAACTTTTAGTTTGACATGCAGTTAGTTTATTTGATATCAATAGAAGAAGACCTCCCTTCGCATTTCCCACAGTTGAGTGAACCGCAGGTACCCAATGAGAAGAGTAACCCTCTATAAAAATAGGTTCTTTACACCATGTCTCTTGAAGACAAATGATATCATGACCATCAGTAATGAAACCCTTCCATAATGGGGTATCCAACTTTTTCCTAAGGCCCGCTATATTCCAGGTAACTAGACTATAGCCTGAATCTTGACCTATGGAAATGTTTGGTTGAACATCTATAGAAGGGAATGATCGATCTGCAATTGGAATTGTAAATATTTCTGGCAGAGTTTGAATTTGTGCCTGCTTGGGTTCATCAGGTTGCTCATCCGTGCTGGTAACCAGCACAATGGGACTTCTTAATTCTGATTCCCCAATATCCAACTGTAGGGAGTTAAACAAAGCCCCATAACTGGATTCATCTTTGCCAGTTAGCTGTAACCCATATGGGAGCCTTTCCTACTCCATCCCCGCAGATGGCCATTGTCAATCGATGGACTCCAGGGAGTCAAATGCCTGAAATCTATTTTGAGTAGGGATAGTATAACGCGCCAAGGGAACAGTTTTTTGACTGAGATTAGGGTTTTTATCTGAACATAGTGCAGGATCAAGTAGATGCCTATAAAAATATCCCAATGGGAGGAGGGTCATGTTGAACTCCCAGGGCGATGGGGTGGGGCCATAGCAAGACTACTCCTTGCCCAATGCGGAGATCTGTAGTTGATAATTATACAGTACCCCGCAAACTTTTTTCTTAGTGGACCCACCCAACCTACCCTTTGTGTCATGAGAATCTGGTTGGCTCCTAGTTCGGGGTAACTACAACTATTGGCGAGCCAGTATAGGGTTTTATTTTTAAGTGCATCATGTGTTTCTGTTTGACCCTTACTCAGTTTTGGCACATTAACTAATACTGCTACATAGGCGCTACATTCTGGTGGGAGGTTAATACGAGTAGGAATTAGTTTTTCGTTACTTGTAACTGGATTTGTACTAGGTCTAATTGCGTGTTCTGGCATAGGTTGTTTCCTAGGGACTCGGTTGGCTTGGCAATCGGGGGGTAGAGGTTTTGGTGCAACATTCTTGTTAATACATACATCGTTTCCAGATAGGGAAGCTAAGTTGTCACAACTGGTCTTAGTTGAAGCAGTTAGACCTACATCGTTCCCAGATGGGGGTCTAGCTTATTGCTGCTAGTCTTAGTTAAAGCAGTTAAACTACCTACTTCGTCCCTGTACTTAGACAAAAGTCCACCCAATCTATTGACCTCCGCAGACATTCGGTCGAGTTTAGCCACAAGAGGTTTGACTATACCCTTTATCTTGGAATCGATTATGCTAGCTAAGAGACTAAATTGTTCCTCATCCATTTTTATGGTGCCTGCTTCCACTGGGGTAATATCTTCAATATCTAAACTTCTAGATGGTGTGGCTGCTTTTTTCCTAGAAGAGCGTGTGCCCCCGCGCTTAGTCTGAACTTTTCTACATGCTCTAACCACTCTGGCTACAGGGGTCGGAGGGTGGTGTATTATAATGTCTGTAGAATCGTTCAGCTCAACTTGTGTAGAAGTGGACTGCTCAGGTATTATCCAGTCAGAAGCATCAAGGTTGGGAGAAGTGCTTCTATTGTCCTGTACTATATCGGCAGGGGAAGTGCTTACAATAGGAGGTGTGGAATCACCACATAACCCTAGCGACTGCCGCCTTTCGTTATTGATTTTATGAACGACCTTAACTAAATAATTATCCAGAATGCCGAGAGCAGGTGAGGCAGTGTGTTTAGACATATTCAAGAGGTTAATAAAACCAGAGTGTGGACAACCGGAAAAGAAATAAAAAGCTCTTGGGATAATTGTACGTAATATACTAAACCGCCACATAGTGGCACAAATACTTTATAATTAACAAAGTGGTGAATAAGCAAAATATGGTGGAGTCTCACAACACAAATTGTAGGGGACTTCTTCAGTCTTCGGGAGGCAGGATGTGTGGCCCTGCCCTGCCTCGTTCTGCCCCGGACGGCCACAGACGGTCCCGCCCTTGTCCCGGGCTTCTCCCGGCGCCGACCCGCGCGCGATCCCGCGATGCGGGGGTTTCGTTGGTTTTAAGCGCCTCCTGGCGCTGGTCAGAGCGGCTTCCTGCCGCAAAGGATGCTGGTTCCAGTAGTTCCCCGGGCCGGCGGCAGGATGTAACCCTCGGGCTACAGTGACGGCAAGGCGGTAGTGCGGGCTGCACAAACAGCCTCACAGCGCTCCCCCTGCAGCAAGCAGGTCACCACACCGGTGCTGGTAAGTCACCCGCTCCACCGGGGTTTCGTTGGTTTTAAGCGCCTCCTGGCGCTGGTCAGAGCAGCTTCCTGATGCAAAGGATGCTGGTTCCAGTAGTTCCCCGGGCTGGCGGCAGGATGTAAACCTCGGGCTACAGTGACTGCAAGGCGGTAGTGCGGGCTGCACAAACGGCCTCACATCGCTCCCCCTGCAGCAAGCAGGTCTCCACACCGGCGCTGGTATGTCATAAGTGAGTCAATGTAGCCAGGTGGCAGTGTCAGACCACTTTTATTTAAGTACTGCCGGAAAGGGGCATGGGACACGAGGCAAGATGGGGGCATGTGAGTGGGCAAAACAGAGAAATTTTTTATAAAAAAGGCACCAAAATGCGGCAAACACTTTTTTTGTATTGTGGGTGGGAGTCAACACAAACGTGGGGTGTGAGGAAACACAGAGAGAGGAAGGGGGTGCGAAAGAGGCTGTGAGCAAGCAGACAAACACATGCACTAACACAGAGTGATTCTACAACATTAAAAAAAGTGTCACCCACAACACAAGCAGTGGAAGAGCACAAGTACTTTGGCCATGCTTCAAGGAAGGGTCAAACATAATGAAAGGACATGAAGTCAGCAGGGTTTAGAAAATTAGAAGCAGGCAAATGAGAATCACAATGAAGCCAACTAGGGACACGCAATGGGAGGGCTCTGGGTCCACTGTAAGCTAACAAAATATTTTGCAAGCGACAGGGCATCTCAGGGAAGACCTAAACATGTTTCTACCATCAAATCATCCCGCCCTGATGTTTCCTCTGCTAAGTGTATTATGTTTTTGAACTATTTACCTTATAAAATTCACTACCTCTGCTTGTCTACTCCCTTTATGCATTCCACTCCCCAGATTGAAGACAAATCCACTAACACCTGGCAATCTTTCGGGCTGGATTACGCAGGATGATCTTTTCATCATTAACCAACTTTCTACTTCAATGATATCTTGCCTACTTCATTCATCAAGATTAACTGTTCAGACTGTCATACAGTAGAGCTGGTGCAAACTCTTCAATGCTTCACCCAGCCAAAGATACTTCCCTGGCTCTTTAAAATGTGAACAAATCAGCGCCCTACACAGGAAAACCAACGTTGACCTTAACTTTCCAGGAAAACAACAGTACAATCTCCCCTGACTGGGCAAAAACATAGCAAAATGTGTTTCCCTTCAACTCACTACCACAAATCTACTCACCGTCCACCAGTTGAGATTCAGAGTGGGTCACAGCACTGAAACTGAAACAATAAAATTCCTCAACGACATACACAAAATGTTAAATGTTGGCAATTTTTGCTTTCTTGTTCTACTGGATCTCACGGCTGCTTTCAACACGGTTGATCAGAGCCAATTGCAATCCCTATTGCAACACCACTTTGGATTAAATGCGCTGTCATCAATTGATTGAGTTAGTGTTGCCGACTGGTCTTCTCTTTTCTCTCCAGTAACTCGCAATTGTCAAGACTCAGAGAGGTGATATACCTTTAAACTGGCTCTAGTCCTTTGTGGAGTAGCGCAAGGCTCTAAACTTGCCTCCACAATCTTTAATCTTGATGTTCACCTTCTGCCTGCATTCTGCTTAGGAACTGGCATGTGTATCCAACAGTTTGCAGACAACACAATGATCTACTAGAAAACCTCAAAACTCTTGGACATTCTCGCCCATACATCAGTTTTTTAGCATGGTCAAACCTGGCTGAAGGAGAAGTTCCTCACCCTAAAAAGACGGAATATATTCTTTTCTCACCTTAACGCTAAATAGACTTCAACCCTGATCTATTGAAAGATCTAAACCTGGGTGAACTCTCCCCTTCTCTGACCAGGCATCTCCTCACTTGGAGTCATTCTGGACCTCATTCTATGTATGAATTCTCATGGTAACAAATTGCCGAAAGCTGGAAACTTTCAACTTCTGATATTAAAAAACGGAAACCTCTACTGCTGCTGAATCGCCTACAATCTGCAGCACATGCTTTAATTTTCTTTCAACTAGATTTTAGGATTCAGTTCCCACTGGGGTGTCACAATCCATTCTCATGTCTCTTAAATATGTCCTGCATGCCACTTTTAGACACCCGTCCTACTGTCCTCTTCCAAACGAATTCGATCCCATCACTCCTTTTCTATTCACTAGCTCCCAAATGAAGCCAGAATCAAATTTCAACTAGATTGTCTAGGCCACAAAGCAGTGTACGTTTGATTTCGGCCATACCTGGCAAAATTACTCAAGATCTCTGGCGGCTCAAGAAGCTGTTCCTGGAAATACCCTCCCTTAAAAAGTCTCAAGTACTGCTTCAATCCTTCTCTGGAGCTGCTTTCCTCTTCTGGAATTCACTTCCAGTGCAAATCTGGACTAAACACACCTTGCAAACTTTAAGTCAACTTCTAAAGACTCATCTGTTCAGAGTTCATCTGTCCAAAAGTCTCTGAAGTATTCATATTTTTCTGTGTGCAAAAGAAGAGTTGTTCATCTTTGGCCATCTTCATCACTTACTGTTTGGCGGAGAACTACTGAGCTTGGTACATCTTCATAGATTATGGACTGATGAGGAAGGCAGACATGGTCCTGAACTTCCGCACCAGCAGGGCCGGTTTATGCTTATAGTCGTTGGGACTCTGCCTATCTTGTTTTTAGACCCTTTTTTATTATACCAATACTGCGTAATCGCATAAGTCGCCTGTGGTATAATAAAAGTTAGAACATTGGAATGTTGGAAGTTCCATTGTAGACAATGGAGTGCTCCATGCTTCTACTAGCCGGTAAAGGCCTGCAGAACAACATTCCAATGTTTTGCAAAGGCCTCTCGAAGCTCAAGGGGATTTAAATCCCCTCGAGCTTGGAGAAGCCTTTGTTTAATTTGTTAGAACATTTTGCCCTCTAGTGGCAGGATGTTCTAATAGCCTTATAGCCCTTTGTAGCAGGCTATATGCTATCAAAGTCCTGCTACCTTGTTAAAGTCCCTCGCCTTCGGCTCGGGCCTTTAACGCTGCAGCCAGCCTTTAATAGCCATATAACCCGCTACGGCAGGCTATAAGGCAATAATCACAGCCATTGAGGGGGGTTAATCCGCATCCCGACACAGTAAATCAATCTGATATCTGGCACAACATATAGACACAGCTGCAGCAGCCCTTTGACAAATTTATCCTGGGCTGGCTGAGTGACATGCCTGTCCTCAGGGGTACGTGACATGCCTAGATGGCACTAAATGTATGGTGCGCTGCATGATCAGCCATGCAGATTGCCCTGGCTGCTTTAGGCTTAAGGCCTGCTGTGCCCATGGCTACCTGTCAATGATGCAAACACCTCATCCTCTCTTATATTGATCCTCTAACGGGAAGTAAAACAACTTAATCTGTCAATTGTTGTGAGTATGCATGCTGATCAGAGTATGTGTGTGTGTGTGTGTGTGTGACTGTACGGGTATATGTATGAATATTTGTGAGTGAGATAATATCAGTGACAGGGAAAGTGAATCAGAATAAGTGATACCAAGTGAGAGTGAGGATGCTAGTAAAAGTAAGAGTGAGTACAATTGGGTGAGAGCAACAGCAAGAGTGAGTAAGATTGAATTTGTAAAAACGAGTGTGAGTGAGGGAGGGAGGGTAGATGAGTGAGAATGAGTGTGAGTGGATGTAAATGAGTGTGTATGAGAGAATGTATATAAGTGCATAGGTGTGCCACTTGGGAGTCTGAAGATGTCCCTTGCATATTTGAGGTAATTCTTGGTACATGGTGTATATAACAAAATTATGGAACTGCCTATTGATCCTGGTGTATAGGGCACCTGTAACGAAATGTTTCTGCTCTCATTCTAAAGGTAAGTATTTGCATACGGGACATCTGAGCTAAAAGGTAAACAGCCTTTAGTGTGCGGCTGCTACTGCGCATACCATTACTTCGCAAGTGTTACTATGCTTGCAATGTTATAATGCGTACCATTAGTATGCAAGTTGTTACATTGCAAGCGTTGTTACAATGCATGCGTTGTAATGGTATGCCCTAAAGAACTTTTAAAAAACCTATCCATTTCGTTGTGAGGAAACTGAGGCTGTTTCCTCACAACGACATGCACCGCCCATCGGAGACGGCATGAAGAAGGTCCCAGGAGGAGAGAGGAACCACAAGGAGAGTGAGAAATTGGGATTTAGTGTGTTTTTGTAGTGTAGGGGGTCGTGCTGGGAGCACTGTTTGAGGGTTGAGTGTAGTGTTGTGGTGTTTGTGTAGGGGGTCGAGCTGGGGTTAGTGTTTGATGGTTTTGGGAAGTGTTGTGGTGTATGTGTAGTGTAGGTTAGCGTTTTAGGGTTTAGGGTAGTGTAAGGTGGTCGTGCTGGGTAGTGTTGGAGTGTAGGGACAGGAGTAGGAGTCGGGGGGTCGTACTGGGGTAGTGTATTAGGGTTTAGGGTAGTGTTTTGGCTTATCTGTAGTGTAGGGGTAGTGCTAGGGGTAGTGTTTTAGGGTTCAGGGTAGTGTTGTGGTGTGTGTGTAGTATAGGGGTCATGCTGGGGGTAGTTTGTTAGGGTTTAGGGCAGTATTGTGGTGTTTGTTTAGTGTAGGGGGTTGTGCTGAGGGTAATGTATTAGGGTTTAGGGTAGTGTTGTTATGCATGTGTAGTTTAGGGTTGTGAGTTAGGGTTAAGGGAAGTTTAGGGGGGTCGTGCTGGGTAGTGAATGAGTGTAGGGACAGGAGTGGGGTTCAATATATACAATTCCGCTTCATCCCACCGTGTGAGTTCACCGTTAGAGGTGCCCATCTTGCTCCAAGGCATCCCTAGGAGTGGCAGTGATGGGGCATAAGGGACTGTATCTTCAGTAAGATACAAGCTTCTCCTATAGCACCGGTGTGCTAGGGCCAGGCATGTCTGCGACGGGCGCAGTGATCGAGCTATAGGGTGAAACAAGTGATATATATATGGGACGGGGACCAGGGCGGTTGCACAGTAGCTGTGTCCTCTAAGCGCTTACTTGCAAACCACCTCGTCACCCATTGCAATTGCACCGCTAGATAGTACAATTCCATATTGGAAATCGCCAAGCCTCCTTTACTAGTAGGGGCATACAGTCTCCATAATGCAATACGGGGCCGGCCCTTGTTTCAGATGAGGTTACGAATCAATTGTTCGAGATCACGGAAGATTCTGGTCAGAACTCAGAACATATACCAGGAGGTTCGAGAAATAATACAATAATTTTGGTAGTATTATCATCTTGGTCAGTGTGATTCTTCCCAACATGTCACAGCCCTGCTCAGGTTTCCCTCTAGCACATCAGTGCGGTTCCTATATTATATAGATGCCCAGGTAACGGAAAGTTGACGGGTATTAACGGGGAGAAGAATTATTCATAAGCACATCTATTTTGGCAATGCTGTCGCAAAATGGATACAGGCCCGAATTTGTCCAATTTACCCGGAGGCCTTATACCTTCTCAAAGTCTTGAAGTGTATCTGCTATGGTAATAGGGATATCATGTAGGTCTCTTAGGTACAGTAGCAAATCGTCTGTATATAGTGAAACAGTATGTAAGCCGTCTCCGAGACAGATGCACCAGTCTGTCCCCTCCCTGCGGTGTCTCACTGCCAGTGGTTCCATGGCAAGAGAGAAGAGCAGCTGGGATAGAGGTACCTCTGTTCACCTGTATGCTATCCTATATGAGGCAGTCCATCCGGTCTCTAACAGAGTGACGTTTTTATAGTAACTGCACCATTTGTAAAAAATGCGTCGCCCAGTCCATATCTTCGCAGTACCTCGAAGAGGTATGGCCACTCCAAGGAGTCAAAGGTCTTCTCCATGTCTAAGGCAAGGCAGCCAGAGCAAGGCCAAATGTCTGCTGCATAATGCTGTACCCTAAATAGCCTTCTCATGTTAAGTGCAGTACTTCTCGTGGGGAAAAACCCATTTTGGTTCGCATGCACTAAATTCCGTACGAGTGGGGCCAAGCGTGCGGCAATAATTAATGCTAAGACCTTGTAGTCTGTGTTAAGAAGTCCCAGTGGTCTGTATGAGCCCAGCACTTCCGGGTCCCTTCTGGGCTTAGGGAGAGAGACCAACAAAACTTCATTCTGCGTGTCAGATAATATAGAGGTCTCTATTGTCGTCTAAGAGACCTTCTTGAGTTGAGGTGCCTGCACCTCCACCTAAGTTTTTTTGTAAGACTCCGCCGACAAGCCATCTGGGCCCGGAGTTTTGCCGTTTGCCAATGAACGCATGCTTGCTTTGATTTCATCTAATAAAATGGGGTCATCTAGCTCGAGTTTTTGCTCAGGCGTCCTCTGTGGCAGGGCGGTGTATTTTAGGTACCAGCATAACTCATTGTTTATATAGTTCCTAATACCAAATGTTGTAAACCTGCATAACAGGTCGAGCATTCTTGGCCCAAGATGGAAAATGCTACTTTCACGTAATATTCAACTTGAAGCTACTGGGATTCAATGTATTAAGCTACTTCAGGCCTACCACGTTTGGAAAAAAAACCTCCTTATTCGAGAAGATGGTGTTGTCTTTCAATTGTGATATCGGCTCTGCGCCAGTGTGTGCAGAGAGCCCATCACTTGGGACATACAGTGGCACCATGTGAGAATTGATTTATGAAGACAACAGTGGTCCCATGCACAAGAGAAATAAGAGCACAGAATAAATATAGACACAATGGAAGCTATATTAAGTACTGACTTGTCCAGCCGGACAGAGGTCCAATTTTTACTTTGAACAACGAATGTTTTGAAAGGATACCTTCAACAATTCCAAAGAGAAGGGCACAAGCCTGTACCCAAACATCTACAAATTGGCATAGTGAGGAAAGTAATCAGAGAATAGAATAGAGTTTTTAGGCAAAGGCTGTTGTTTTCTGTAGATATTACAGTAACAGAAATTCCATTTAACACCATTACTAGCCTAACATAGCAATTTGCACATTTCACAGTATATTGTGTTTTAAAAGTCGACGGCGTTTTGATCCCATTTAAAGAATCACAGGGATCATCATCAGGACAGAATAATGCCTAAATATTACAAGCCATGATAGCCAAGGGGATCAGCCTGACCACAGTGGGTACCGGCCAGGTAGAGAACGGCGTGTTTTTGGATCCAGGAACAGAACGATCAAGGTATTGAGTTCTGTGTATTAATGGGTGAACGGGGATCAGTCTCCCGATGTTCGGGAGATGGTACTTAAGGCGCGCCAGCGGTATGTTCGGTCGCGTGGGGAAGGAGCCTTGTCAATGGGCTGTGATAGCTTCCATAATAATCATGTGAGAATTGAGCACATGTATGCATTTCCAAGCCCTAGCAGTGCTTCCCAAACTTTTTGGAACCATGACCCACTTTTAGGAATGGCAAACTTTTGTGACCCAAATAGCTTTAATGGACATGAGGCGGGTGATTTTTTAATGCAACTAAAGCATAAAGCATAAGGTGGTAGTGCACTGTCTCTTTCAGACAAACTTCCAATTAAAGTGTCTTGATCAGGGGTGTGCGAAGTTCCTGGAGTTGCACTACACGGAATTCCATGGAGTTGAATAAAAACTCAGTGGAATTCCATATAGTTCCGCTCCGCCCTAAGAAACATTCTGAGGAATTCTAAAGGTTCAAGGTTCTTGACTCGTGCAAAGTATGTTCCCACCAGACGGTTGCCAGTTGCCACAGATGCCATCTTTGCCTGTGTTGCGTTAAAGCATTACCAAAATAAACTGAAATATACCTGCAGTGCATGTTTGTACATATGCACTCCCAAACGGTCATCATGAACCAGCTCCCGCTTTCACCACACCCACCGCTCTACATGCTGAACCTCACATAGTCTCTCTGCTCCCACAAAGCACCGCTCCAACTGTGGGGGAGAGATGGCTGCAGCAACATCCCACAATGCTCCGCTCCACCACTGAGCTTTAACCCTTTCACTGAGGCCTGTGTGAGGCATACACTCCCCCACGAAGCCTGTGGTGGATGTGGAGCGGGGTGTGGTGAAAGCAGGAGCTGACTCATGATGACCAACCTTGAGTGCATAAGTGTTATGTACCCACATGCACGGCAGGTATATTTTAGTTTATTTTCGTAATGCTTTAACATAGCTCAGCAAATATGGCATCTGTGGCAACTATTGCCTGGCTTCACAAATGCAATTGAGGTATTAATATTATCATCTGATAATACCGTCTCTAATCTTACAATTTCCTTGCTCGAGGTTTACCACATGTCACCAACAATAATAGAAAATGGTGGTAACGCGGAAGTCAGTAGAACTGGAATTAGCACAGAAATCAGCAAAGTTAGATCATTGTAATTAGTGCCCAGAACATGCTGATATGCCGGGTAACAGCAGCTGCCAACCGCATCGGGGTTACAAGAACGGTGGTAATGTTGCACCCTCAGGGATTTACTGCAGCAGTCTAGCGGTGGGCAGCGGGGGCAAACGCCGCCATGATATGGAATCAAAGTTTCTTGTTTGCTGAATCCCATGCTCCCAGCAGAGTTGGTAAAACGTCAAACTATGGTGGCAGAGCACAGTTCACAGCCCACCCCTAATCTTGGTTTGTTTTGAGCCTATTAAAAATCTTTGTTTCCATTACTCTTCAGAATTAAAAAAATAGCTGAATTTTTGCTTTTCTAACTGCTGAATGTGTACAGTTGATTTGCAGCCTTCATTTCACACTCCTTGTGCACTAACAAGATTGTCAAGTAATTCACTTTACTTTTGTTTCTCTGACTGCAAAGTGCCTCTCTAACCTACTTTGCGCAGACGGCCTGGGCCTCATCAGTAAAACAAAGATTGGCTTGCAGCGTCTCCTGGACGCAACCGCCACATTCTCCACTAGGAATGCTCTGCTGATCAATAAAAAGAAAACCAGGATCCTTGCGGTTTGAGTTGGTAGAACACAAAAGCCAACTTGGTCTCTTGAGCAGGAGAAATTAGAAGCAATCAACTGCCACAAGTACTTAGGAGTCCTATTTAATGACATTGGTAGATGCGTGAGCCAGATAATTTAAATAATAAAAGAAGGGCACTGCACTAGTGTTTTCTCTTACATCTGCATAGGAAAAAATTAAAAGGTCCCACACTCGCGCCGATCCTCCAAGAAGTTCAGGCAAAGGTACTTCCGACCTTAACATATGGGAGCGAGGCACTGAATGGATGGGAGAGTGCGATACTTGATAAAACGCTCACAAAGATTTACGGAACAGTGTTCCAGCTTTCATCACACACATCATCAGCTCAAATGCCAGCCCAAATATGGCTGGAATCTTGACTATGCAGACAGGCACCGGCCCATGTCTGCATAGGCCCATAAGGCAGCCTTTGCAATAAGCTGCCACAAGCTCAGGGCCTCAAAGGAAGGTACCCGGGCCTACCATTTATGGAATGAACCGACCACAAAACATAGGTCAGAGGGAAACCACTACTTGACCCAAGCCCTCAGCACACTTGGATTGGGAACTACTTGTAACCTACCTACCAGCCATCAGCAATTTAAAAGCAAAAATCCGCACAAAACGGTTTACATTAATAGAAGATAAGGCCAGCCTCTCTGCACGGAAACAAGGCTGGATGACATTATGCACTTTTAAGTACCTGAAGCCTTAGTGCTACTTAAACAACCCCAACACTGACAGGACAAAGTCACAGTTTGTGAAGATGAGGGTAATCCCTATCCCATGTCACCTCCTAGCTCGGAAAAGGGGCAAGGAACTGGTAATGTGCCGGCTTTGCCAGGGGCGGCCTTAGGCATGTGCAAGCAGTGCACCTGCACAGGGCCACCAAATCCCAGGGGCCACCACATCAATATATATCCTTAATATAATAATCCTCTGAGGATGGCTACATATTTGTGTGGCGGCCCCTGGCAGGGATTTGGTGGCCTATGGCTCTTTACCACTTCCAAACACCCTGACCCCCTCTTCACTGGCCTCCGCGCTCCGCCCCGCCCGGATCCCCTCTTCCGGGGCCCCCTACCTACGCTCCCTGCCCAGGGCCACCATGAACCTAGAGCCGCCCCTGGCTTTGCAATCAACAAAAAGAGGGCATAATACATGTATTGTGCCTGTGCCCTACCATTCTAAATGATAGGATGGCTTTGTTACGAAAGGGGTGGATTGCTAAAGGTATAAGTTATTTTAGGGAAGCAGTCCTGGTCGGTTTTGACCCATCAAATGTCATGCTAAACTGTGATTTGGTCAAATTCATTCACTGTTTCTCCAGGAAGATAGAGGCCCAGGATCATGCAGGCTACGGCTGAGAAACAAATCAGCCATTACCAGGCCCTGTAAAGTTCACAAGCCTCGCTACTTAAACTTGTCTCCCCCTTTTATCAGTGTAACAATGTAAACTCCTTGGCTTCTTTTAACTTTACACACACATGCACTTTACATAATAGCATCACTGTGATAGTAATATGTAAATTCAGCTACTTTTTTATGTTCCAATGATTTTTAACTTGTATTGTTTTAAATATGTATTTTGCAAAGAGGCAACTTTCATGCAAATTTGGACTTAATACCATTTCCTTATGTTGCAAAGGTTTTAACTAATCATGCAATAGTCTTTCTACCAGTAAAAAGAAAGAGGCGTTTGTAAACACCAATTTTTTAAATACACTTTTAAAAATAAGCAGCATATTGTCAGAAGACATAGCCCGACATTTGACCTCTGTCTTTCAGCAGCAAATATGACAAGATAAATACAGAATTTAAAGGCATCTTTATTTATTTATTGTTCTTTCGCATCCACCTAAAATTGGCACAGGACCCACCAGTGGACCGTGACCCACAGTTTGGGGAAAAACTGCTTTAAAGGATGGATGCCTGGCTGGGTGGGTAGGGTGAAATAGTAACTCTTGTAGGTGAACAGTAGAAGTCAGGTTCTTTTTACTGTGTCATTCCAGGTATTCATGGGTTGAATGTAGTGCTTAATTTGAGATGGTAGTTTCCTTTGGGGCTCAATGACACTCATTTTTGGGGAACAGCATTTATTTTTCCTCATCAGATATTGACCACGAGCAGTAGAGCTAAAAACATGCAAACGGGAAAAAACACGGAAAAGAAAAATGAACACACAGGCACAAAGTGAGAAAGCAGGAACAGGCAAGAGTGAGATAATAGGACAGCAGTGTCAAATTCAAGATTACGCACCCTTGATATTCAGTGCGTCGACTTATAATAGCACCACCAGAGCAGAGCTTTGGACACCAGCACTCAGTCCTTTACAAATTAAGCACTGATGCAATGGAATGCAGAGTGGTACTGTCAAAGGTGAACTGGAGGTTCAGCAAGTGGCAGAGTTTAGTAATTAACATTTAATGGTGCTGAGGATGCTGCTAAACAGAGAGAAACCACTCACTTGTAAATAATGCAGGTGAACAGACAAGAGACACTGACTGTTGTAAATAAGACATGAGGCGAGAAAGCCTCCTGTGTACGAGACATCCTCACAGTACGGGCAGCAATTCAGCCCAGTCCGCAAGCATTTGGAGCATGAACGCCAAGCGCAGTCATTGAGCGCAGGAAAAATTACGTGAACAAGACCATTGGAGTGTCCAACAAAAAGGCCAGTAAGATGGTTGTAATTGATGGCATAATGCAAAATGATCTTCTGGTCCCAGTATTCTAGATGAGACCTCGGAAATACCATTATTCCGGGCTGCCCCACTCCCACAGATGTACAGGGGCCTCGGGTCAAGTAGAGCCCCTTGAATCATGATCCCTGATTGATGGTCCCTCCTACCCCAGGCTACCCCTTGCACTGCAAGGCGGTGTATTTAGTTGTGTACAATTTTTCATATGGGTCAGAAATTGTAATCTAGGTAGGACGGTCAACAGGCCCATATTTTACTTACATAGATGGTATTTTTATGTCAAACCCAGTTAAAAGATTGGGAAAATTATAAGAAGCCAGCATTTTTCCCCTTCGTAGCATAAACTTAATCCTACAAGTAGATGTGGAAATCACTTCAAAAGTACGTTATGGCTTTCTAAACTATTCCTCAATTATTGTGAAATCATACAGACGCAAACCTGCCACGCGAAAAAAGGATACAGAAATTGTAAACAAAACTTAATGACTCATCAACTCCTTGTTCTTGTACAATCTAAAAACATGAATAAATTGTAGGTATATTCCCCAAGAAATGGTGGCACCCTAAATCTAAGTAACAAATCATAAAAAATAGTGGGAGGCAATAACTATACACCATTCACAGTGATATCAGAGAAAATGATGTCACAATCCTAACATATCCTATATCTTAAAGGAATTGGACCTATTTTAGAGTCATCGTTGAAATACAATCTTAATTGTATAAATACACCATATGTATTCACGTGTAAACCACACATACCGGTACTAAGCAAACTTGTAACAAATATATTTGCAGCATAATCTGTACATTTATAACCATCTAATTATTTGAATATTATGAAATAATGTAGAAATGTGGAAAGGGAGCCAAAAAGACCCTTGGGCCACGTTGCAAGCACGCAGAATAGCATGCAATATTTGCACACGTGAACAGCCGCAATGGTGGGGCACGAGGTGATTCCACCGCTCAGATCCCAGTAAAAGAAAAACTTCCTAGTCTCCTCTGGAGTGAGATTAAGGTGGAACGATGTCTCCCATCTAAAATATTGGGATAGGGACCCCGTCCAATTTTCTACAGACTTTCCCACAAACTCTTCAAATCCATCGGAAACAGCTCCTTTTGTGGTTCTGTGCAAGCAGGGAATCCTCAGGAAAATTTGGCCACATGACATGGAATCATATGAAAACCTCAACAATATTAGCAATTTTTGCGGATGCCGTTTTTGTTTGAAATTCTAAAAAGAGACGGGCTGGTATAAAAAAACAATAGGTCATGAGGAACATCTGGGGCACTTCCGCTGCTCCTGTGAAATAAAGCCACAAATGAGCTATTGATGGTTGCACTTTAAATTCAAAGAACTTCATCACCTATGTACCGATTTCTCGGTTTAAAAACACCCCGCACCATAACCTGTTATGTTATGTGTATTGGTAAAGCACACACTCACCTGGCGCTGAAGCAGGCACTGTACAGGCCAAGCCTGGGCTTGGACTAGGTGAAGAGCCAGGTCTTCAGCTTCCTACAGTGTTCACGAACTGAGGAGGAGGCTCTGATGTGTGGGGGCATGTCATATCAGGCTTTAGGAGTGAGGTAGGTAGGAAGATGTCATAGGATGATATGGATCCAGATAACTAATCCAAGCATTAACTCTCTATTTAATGCCTCATAAGATCACACCAGAGGTCCGGATGTTTGGAAGCAAGTGAAGGTTAGGCCCCTTTTGAAAACAGCCTCAGCTGACCCAGACGTCTTGTCTAATGTTTGACCTTACTTCCAGCACTTTAAAAAATGTTAGAGACATTTATCAATAATCAATCATATGACTATATGTGTAGGAAAGTAGGATCTGCTTTCATGGTTACCCCCAATTTTGACTGGTGTCAGTATGTAGTCTGACTAGGATCCTGCTAAGCAGGACCCCAGTCACTGTGCTTTGTCCCTAATTTGACAATGGTAAGTACTTCTGTACATCCACACTTGGCTACTGGTGTAGCCTTATAAACCCCAATATATGGTACTAAGGTACACAGGGCACAAGTACATCAGGGTTCTTTCATGGGCTGCACCATGTATTGTGCCACCCATGAAAGACCACTCAAACTGTGACTACAAACCTCCCATTGCAGTCTGTGTAGGGTGGCACCAGCACCACTTACAACAGATATAAGTTTTCTTATATCTAAGGTCACTGCACTAGGCATGGGTGGTAAAATCTGCTCCGCTTGCAGAATTTGTGGAATTTTCGTAATTCCACGTTCCACGATGAATGTGGAATTCTTGAAAATTCTGCGATCCGCTGCGTAGCGGAATTTGTTTTCTTGTTCGCGCTTTCAAAATGCATGTTCAAGCAGGCAGTAGCGACTTACCAGGATCCCTTCATTCGCCAACGTGTTTTTCTATCCGTTCGAGTGCACCACGAGATTTTGGTAGCCGGCCGCGCGATCCGGCGTGAGTGTGCAAATGCGACCACGTCATTCGGACGCGCCATCGGACATCCGCATTCGCGAACAGGAAACACGCATCGCGAACGGGCAGGACAAGTGAAACAAGATGTCCGCGCCACTTGGCGACCGCATGGGCAAGTTCGCAAGATATTTGCCCCCGAGCACGCAAACAGCATCCCCGAATGGGAAAAACGTATCACGAATGGACGGAACAAGAAATTCGGCATGCTCGCAGAATTTTGCGTAGCTCGTGGAGATTTTTTACAGCTTCGTGGAACTTTGCGTAACGTGACTACGCAAATTCCACCGAGGCCTACACTACACTTAAAACCTATAAGTCACCCCTAAAGCAGACCACATGACCACATCCCAGACAGGACTTAGTGTATTGGACTGGGGTGGGGGCACTTGCCAGCACCACCAGGCTGCTTTAAAGGGCACATTTGGTGCTCTCCTTGCATACTTTAGTTTAAATCAGTTCAGGGAGCCCTTGGCTCCTGCTCTGGCATGAAACTGGACAAAGGACATGGGAGTATCCTCCCCTCTGTCCAACCCCTCCTATGAGAGGACCCCTGAGTCATCCTAACCCCCTTCCTATGGTATTTAAGGGCTGTGGGTGGGTCCTCAGATTCATTGAGGGACAAAACTCAAGCCTGAAACTACGTCATTCTTCGACCACTTGGACTTTGCTGGACTTCACCTGGAACCGAGTCTGCATCACGGAAGACTCTAGCTGTTCTGCAAGTCTTCTTCATCGTCTTTGTCAGTGCTTCTTCCAGGCTCTGTGGGCATCAAGGACACCCAAAGTAATCTCCCTTCGAGTGAAGGAGTCACTCCTCTGCATCTGTAGGCACCTTAACGGCGCTGACCGGTCTGCAGCTCCTAATATCCCACGGACTTTGAATGGCTCAGCAACACAGGTGGTGGTTCTGCAACTCCCTCAAGGCCTGACCTGTCCTCTCTGCAATTTTAGGTCAGTATTCCTTGTTAGAACTACTGGGACGGAACGTCTGTGAATAGTGTTGACTTGCCGTTGCCAAGGCTTGTTGGTTTTACAATCTAGAGATTTTCAGGCTCCAAGAAGCTCCAGCCTCCAGCATCTCTTCCTGCTAAAATCAGCATCCTCACTTCATCCTTTGCACCGTGGGTCTTTGTTGTAATCCAATGGTAAAGTATATTACGGTATGTTGTTCACACGTTCAATTTCTTATTCTTATTGTTCTGTGGTGTCCAAGGAAACAGGATGAGCCTGACGTTTGAATGCCGGCAATTGGCTTTGAGCTGGCACGGTGCGAAGTCATGCTTGACCTTCTTGATAAATAAACATGCGGATGAAAATAACTTCAGGTGTAGAGATTCCCTACAACATAAATTTGGTGACAAGTTGCCAGCACAAAGGCGAGGTTGTGGCGTGACCCTCAGGGTCCTGAGTGAAGAGGTCAGGACTCAGGACTCAAGGAGGAAGGCTGTGAACAACAGCAAAAGCAGAGACTTGAAAAGAAAAGACCGTATCCAGCTTAACGGTGAGTCTACGCACTGCCAAATTAAGCGCAGCCAGAATATTAAAGTATGTGGTTGACACCTTCTGTTCCTTATTCTTATTGTTCCGTTGTGTCCGTGGTAACAGGAAGAGCCTGATGTTCGAGTGCCGGCAGTTGGCTTTGAGCTGGCATGGTGCAAAGTCATGCTTGACCTTCATGCTAAATAAACATGTGTATGAAAATCACCTCATGTGTAGTGATTCCCTACAGCAGCCTTCATCTTTGGTGAGCTGCTCAAGGCCCTCTTGCGATTCTTGTGTCTTCAGCCTGTGGCTTCTCTTGAGGGTCTTCTCCTGCTCCAGTGGGCTCACATGCTTGCTCGGGATGTGCTCTGACTCTCCTGATTGTTGTGAATTCCTTGGTTTTTGCTGACCTCAACGTTGCTCCTTCTTAGATTTTCACGCCTGTTGCAGCTGCCAAGGTTTATTGGTGCTCCCTCCGGACACCGACCCCCTGGTTCTCGACTTCCAACATGAGGCATCTCGTGCAAGGCTACCGGTCTTCCTCAGTATTGCTGGTCCCCTCAGCTGCAGCAACAAGGTCATCGTAAACTCTTCTGAACCATTCAACATCGGTGGGCGTTGCTCTTCTGTGCCTCCTGTTCACCTCTGAGTGGCATAGCCTCTGTCCCCTCTGCTAGCAGGTTCTTCACTTCAAGAATCCTCTCTTGGATTTCACCGTACTCTTGCACAGCCTTCTCCAGCAGCATCTATCCTGAAGTCCTCCATTGTGGTCTATGGTGGTTTACGACATCACTTTGAATCTATGCAGCCAGCTTCTCTGGTGTAGGCATCCTGGTTCCTGGGGTATCCACATGTGGGTTACACAGGGTTTCTTCAGGGTCCACTGGGAAGGGCCCTTCTTATCCAAAACTGCAGCTGCGACTTTCCCGTTGACTTCAATTGGACATACAGCTCTGTTTCCACTTTGCACACAGTCTCCGTGGGGTTACCTTGGGTGGTTCCTTGTGTCCCCAGCTATTCTAAGTCTCCTCCTCTAAGTCCTGACTTCAGTCACAGTTCACATTCCACTTTTTTAGTATATGGTTTGGTCTCCCCCTCCAGGCCATTGTTTTTGTGCTTACTTAACTCTTTACAATTGAAGTATTATTGTGTATTTGTGTTTATATCTCTGGGAAGGAGATATACCAAAGTGTTAGTGAGTGTTGTGTTATAAGCAGACATATTTTGATATATACACTGTGTGTTGCTTTTTTCGTTTAACCTACACTACATGATTAGATCTGTTAAAACAATCTGCTTAACACTCCTTTAAGATACGCCTGAAGGCTGCTCTCCACAGTTATCACTTTGAGAGCTTCCTATGGTTCTCAAGGACCACTAAAATAACAATAAGGGTTGCCTGGATTAGTTCAAGGTGCTTCACTTAAATAAGTGTGAACCATATACTAAGCCAGCCTCCTAAAACGGAGTATCACAAGCTTCTGCACATGTCTTAGTCAGGCTTCAGACCAGAAGACAGCACAATCTGTGTTGCTAAAACAGTCAATCAGAATAGCTCTAGGCGATGGAAAGAACTCAGTCTTTTCCCTATTGTATCTGTCAGCAGGGTGTAGTGCAATCAGGTAGAACCTGAGCGGCTGGTCTGATATGTCAGTGTGTAGACCGTTTTGTATAGGTTTGTAGTGCTGCTTTATGATATGGGGGGCCCGTTTTTAGGTCTCGCCTGTCGATGCGCATGCGCATCGAGCAAGCGAGACTATGGTGGCTTATCCACTCTTTATCCCCAACTTGCAAGGAATCGTGGCGATTCCTTGCAGTGCACGAGAAATTTAAGCTCAATGTGCATGCGCATTGAGCTTAAAAGCGCGTGCACATGCCCCCAGCCGCCTGCCTTGCCTACTCTCCCAGCTGGTGCCGCTACACCCCCTGCGGCATCAAAGGCTTTCACGGCCGGCCGGCCGGCCATGCTTTCAGTTTCACGACCGGCCGGCCGTGTGAAGTACATTTCAAAGCCCGCTCTCCCTGCTCCGCCCCCTGCTCCGGCCGAGACGCATTTCTCCTCCCTCCTCCCCCCTCCTGGGTCAGGTTACCCTGCTTTCTGTTTCGCTTTTTGGATACGTTTTAGATGAAATCTGCCGTTTCCGGCCATCCCTTTGATCTGTAAATCAACATGGCTTAGTTCATGGAGTTTGAAGCCAAGAGTTTTAGTTGGCTGGTGCCACTGAGTTCACCAGACTTTTCGACGGGAAGTTCCTGTCCCTCAATGAGAGGAGGAGAAATTCATGTTTCTGAGGATGTAACTTTAGTTTCATGTTGAATATCCAGTTGTGCATGCCATTGCCTAAGAACGAGTGCACGTAGCGTGTCGGGTGCTTCCTTGTCCCGGCCGTTCGCATCCCAGCCCCTTCCCACGGCCTCTTGGTGGTCTGTAGTTGGACAGACACCGGCTCCAGCAGCGCGTGCACTCTCAAGCCACAAATGCTTGGGCCTTAATGACGATTAGTGTCCTGGTCACGTGCTGCCTCGCGCACGCCGATGAGGGGCTGAGTACATTCTCAGGACAGCACCCTCTGACCTCACTGGACTTTCCCCGGCGATAACATTTCCTCTGAGCGCTCAGCTCTGGGAAAATGTAATAACAGCGGGTGGTTCATCACGGGCTTCAGAATTTAGGTCGGGGCTGGCGATTGTCCTCGTTCACCCTCACCCTCACTCACCCTCAACCCCTCAAACTCACCCTCACTCACCCTCACTCACCCTTAACCCCTCACCCACCCTCACCCTCACTCACCCTGACCATCACTCACCCTCAACCCCTCACTCACCCTCAACCCCTCACTCACCCTCAACCCCTCACTCACCCTCACTCTCACTCATCCTCAACCTTTCACCCTCACTCACCCTCACTCACCCTCAACCCCTCACCCTCACTCACCCTCACCCTCACTCACCCTCAACCCCTCACCCTCAACCCCTCACCCTCAACCCCTCACTCACCCTCACTCTCACTCATCCTCACTCACCCTCACTCACCCTCAACCCCTCACTCACTCACCCTCAACCCCTCACCCTCACTCACCCTCACCCTCACTCACCCTCACTCACCCTCACCCTCACTCACCCTCACCCTCACACAGTGCAATAGTTCTCAGACCATTTCAGTTAGAGCTTTTAGAAATGTTTATGGCTTTTTTTATTTGTAATACTTTCGCATTGGCTACAGGAAACAAAAATGCTAAACATTTACAAAAAAACCCATAAACAATTCTAAAAGCACTAACTCTAATGGTGCGAGACCTATTGCATTTCCAATGCTTGTTACTACTGATTTCATTGATATAAGCTCAAACATTGCCTGCAGAAATCACAAAAGAAGGTAGACCTATACAATATCTCTTTCAAAATTGCCCTATTTTCAAATGTTGGCCATATTTTTAGCTCTCTGATTTGCTAATGGGGGGCACTTTTATTTGATGCCTAGGTCTAATTTCGGACTCAGTCTGGCCTTGTCTGTCAGCGGCGTTTGGCTGTCTCCCACATGATGTTACTTCAAAGGCTGGCAGAGATGGGAATCTGAGATGGACACAGTCTTTGAGATGAACACAATCTTTCCTTTCTAATAGTTAACAGGGGTTAGCAATTGACACACACTACTCAGAAAAAAAGACGCTCAAATATGGGGTCTACAAAGATCTTCTCTGAACCCTTTATTTTTTAATGTCTACATGGTACCATTGGCCACCTTGATATCATCATTTGGGGGAAAAGTGATCTCCTATGCTGAGTGACACCCAGTTGATTATATCTCTCCATAGAAAAACGAGTGAGGACCGACAACATTTTTACTACTATTTCTCTGGGCTCATGCATTGGATGAATGAAAGCCAACTTAAATGCAACACAGACAAGATGGAAAATCTGTTATGTGGAAGAAACAATCATTTTTCTGCTTTGGGTTGGTGGGCAGTAGTGCAATAAATCAACCATTCAGGTCATCTTTTGTACACTATTTGCTCGTGTTGAGATGTCAGTGTGCCTCTCACTTTCTACTCTACTCACCTCCTTCCTGCCTGAACAGCGCCCTGAAGCAACGCAGTGCAGACCAATAATATTAACGTGGTTTATATAGCGCCACACGGCACATTGCTGCCATTTCTAAACGCTAAAAATAGCAGCACGTTTCTGACCTTTGAAAATAGCAGATGTTACTAATTTATTTATGGGACTAAATTTACCGAAGTCGAGAGGATGGAGGGTGAAGGCTGATTTGACGAGAACTGGATTTACGACTAGAACATTGCATTTCGCCAGGTGTTGAGCTCACTGAGTCATCAGGCTGGCACTCTCGTCTAGAAAACTCACTCATCTTAGTTTTCATCGGATAGAATTCTGCTTTAATTCCTGCACAGATTAAAGCTCCCTGATTTAGGCTGGCAGGTCATTTGGAAACATTTTTTACGCTGTTGCGTCTCTTTTACCAGCCAAAATTATTATTCTTTCAAGCGAGTAGAATTCTTATGGAAACCATCGGGTCGCCTCGGTTAAGTATATTTGCGCTCTTTCTTTTCCATCAGGTGCAGTCCCCATGCCAGGAACATGCGCTAGAGTCATTAGGTGTGGGGCTGCCAGGACTCGTAATGTCAACAATCAGGCCCACGCTAGACCAGCCTCGCCTGGGCAGGCCACCCAAAACCCAGGCGATGAGGAGAATAGAACGGAGCCATTCCATAGAAAAGCCGCCTGCCCGGCATTACTATGCCCTGTCACCTGGAACCATGCCACCAAAAATGGCGGCGCTGTGCAATGGAAAGTTACAACACTGTCTGGATTCTGGGTAAAATGCTTCGATAAAGGCGTTGCAGAAGTACACGTTGACTATTTAATTTTCTGCCACATAAATCAGTGGAGTTCTGCTGACATTTTATTTCTTTTCAATCCATGTGAATTTGACATTGTTTTGTGTTACGAATCGGTGCAGAATTCAAAAGTCATCCTGTAGCAACATTTCAGAGCACAGCTGTGGGAAGTCTGCCTTTTCTGCGTGGTCATCAGGAATGTTCACCTTTTGCTGGACTCTATATTGTTGCTGTCTTTAGAACTCTGTGCACTTTACCCCTTTTAACCAGTAGTCGTGTGCCTGTGTTCCCCTTTAAACATGGTTGGATAGGCATACTCCTAACAGGCATATTTAACTTGCCTATTTGCAGGGCCACTGGAATTCTGAGATTCAGCAGTCATGGCATTTTTCAAATAATTGTGGCTTAGCCAAATTTACCACGTAATTTATCATCTGCTGCATAATCTGCAGATAATAACAAAAAATAAATTCTATCTCAAAGGGAACATTTTAGAACATAAATTGCAATTAAAAAATATTCTTGGTCTCATCTACACGCTGCTCACAAAATGTGGCTCAGAAGCGGCTCAAGATTAGAATGGCCACAAGTTTAGTTAGGAAATGTGCGTTTTTTACTTTCATGCAAGGGACTTGTCTTGTAATTCATATTTTTGATACTTAATAATTCTTCTAAATGATGGGCTTAGTTTAATTTAAAGTCCTTCTTCAGCTCATAGCACAACATTTTAGAGGGCTCTTTTATTGCAATTGAAATGCACTTTAGGGCAGTGGTGTTCCATGCAGGAGGCAGAATACTGTTGAGATCAGTGCTCCCTCTCATCCAGACACCTGGACACTAGTTTATGTTATTATGGCACCTCTAAATAAAACAAATTAAGAAATTATTAGGGCCCCACAACCATTTTGTGCCCTGAAATTGAACTTCAAAGCACAAGCATTAATTTGGTTCCTATATTCCATGGTCAGTTAAACAGAACCAGAAGACGGACACTTTTAGCATCATACTTGGGGCTTACACGATGTCAGCTGAAGAGGATTGGAAGTTATGATACAGGATGGGGATTGCAGAGGAGAGAGCGCTATGGGGATTTGAGTTAGGGAGGTGCATGACTTTCATTTTGAAGGAGTCCAGCATCAGGTAGGGGCGTGGTTTCAGGTGTCTTCTTTTAGTCCCGAATTTTAGATTAAATAAAAGGGATAATGAAGAGTTAAAAGAGTTCTAGATCAGAGTCACCAGAACGAAGAGAAAGCATGAAGCTATAAGAGTGTGTATCTCACAGATAAGTAAAAAGAGAGCAATAAGAAGGGATCCTAGAACTAAACCGTGGGCTAATGCAACTAGGAGAAGGTAAGCAATGATAAAAAAAATGGAGGCCTATCCCTTCTGTACTCTACCCAGGATGCCACAATGAGGCAACATGTAGGAGCGTGGTGGAGCGATGAACAATAATGAATGCAGTAAAAAGATCAAGGAAGATGACAATGGCTGAGAAATAACCGGGATGGGCAGAGGTGAGAAAGCGAGATGCCTGGATGCTGTCTGTGCCCAAACAGTGGAATTTGAGGATCCAGGTGGAAGTGGATTCAGTAAGTTGAAGGATGAGGGGTAAGATATGACACCAATGAAAACTAGGTGTTCTATGATTTCAAAGAAGAAAGGAAGCTAAGGTACTGGGTAATAGTTATGTAGGGAAGTATGGAGCAGCTGTCAGACGAATTACTAGAGAGAGGATTAGAAGAAAAATATATTTTAAGATAAGGTAAGTAGCTTGATGAGGTGAGGAAGAAAAGAAAGGCTCAGAAGGTGCAACAATGGATTGGAAGAGCAAAGTATGGGGTCAGCCCGGTAGGAAAGGACAGGGAGACTGAATCATAAGGTGTGCACAATATTTGGAGGTTGAGAGTAGGCAAGTGAGGAGACTTTCAGAAAAGTGGACAGTGAAAGTTCTATAGTCAAGATTTTGGGGAAAAAATAGGCACCAAGATTCTTATCTCTGAGGTTGGTCTGATACTCGTGGGGGGATCGGAGAGTCACATCATGGGAAAGTGCTTCATGGGTGAGGTTTGAGGCAAGGATTGAGGTTGAAGAAATAGGCTCATTTTGCCTAGTCAAAGGTTCTGGCCGGTGTACAAAAGACTCTACTATTAGGTCTCAAATCCATCTACAACTCTCTTGAATTGTTGGTATGGCACACTAGAGATGAAAGGCTCTACTGAAAGTTAAAAGCAACTCTAAAAACATTTTCAAATTATCTCCTTGCTACAAGTTAGCTAATGTAGTGAGAGAGACCAGAAGAGACACAGGTTAATATTTCCCTTGATATATGTCAAATTGAAGAGAAGCTTGTAAATTAATTTCTTTAAGTTCTACTAAACAAACCTTGCAATATGGTCAGCAGATCACTCTACATACACCCAAAAGGCAAACATTGAACAATACCAGATGGTCATATTTTCAGGTAAATTTAGAGTAATTGGGGGTATACATAGCAACAGGGAGCAAGTTATAATAGAGATGAGTAGTCAACAGTTGAGTCTTTGGGGATTTTCCAAATGGTCATAAAACATATTTGTTTGGACAGTTCCAAATCCTGGACATAAAATATACGGGCCTGCTTGTAGTTTTGTTTATTTGCTAGTGTGATTTCCAGTGTGCAGTACGGTCTATTTATTCAACAAGCAACAGGTTGTTTATCTTTTAGGCAGGAGGTTTGCTTTCAAGGATAGGATTAAATGTAATGCCATATATCTTGAAGGTGATGCAAGCTTCAAGTGGAAGTTGAGCATAACTTGATGGGAAGGAGATTAATATGATCAGATTTTGTTCTCTGTCTATTTGGGAGAGAACTAAAGATTTCACCACAGGTGTGGAAAATAAATACAAACTTGGTGAACATTATCGGCGCCATCTTGCCCCTTTCCAAGCCCATTCGTGCGCGTAAGCGGCAGCCATTTTGAGCACCATGGCCTCCCTGCCCCTCGCTGATAGCCAGCGCGTCTCTCTCTCTCTCTTAACCTCGCAAGCATTCCCCCGCACGCTGGCAACCCCCGCTCTCTCATGCCTTGGGTCATAAACCCCTCTTCAGTGCAGCTTCACCACGGAATCCCATCCTGTTCCCAGCGCGACACCTCCCCTCATTCCTTTCATGGCCTCAGACCCTTTTGATGCAAACCCCCTTTTTCCTGTGTCCCCGTTTGTCTTCCTTGTTCCCAGGTCGCCACCTGGCCCTGCGGATACTGTTTATTACCCCGTACAGTAGGAAGTTTCCCCTCCCCATCAAAAGACCCCCGAACCGATCAAAGCCCCCACCCCATGAGATCCGATCAACCCCATGCATTCCGTGAATCGGCGGAATGCCCTGCTGTGCGACAACCATCACCTGTTGTGACCGGGGTGGGGAATCCAACTGTAAATGTATGTGGGAACGGGTCTGAAGGGGAGATTCCGAGGATGTTCTTTCAAGTACTAAAGTATTGCGAGAATGTGTCATGTGCAATAAAGGTCATAAACCCTAGTATAAGAGGCCAGGCCTCAGAGATGTGGTTAGAGCACCTCGTGACGATACTTGCTGTCTGAATTGATGTGTTCTCCTCCGGAGAGAATAAAATCCTCGTTTCCTGCCTTCCAGTCTCCAGCGCCTGCTTCTTCATTAATTAATATTGGTGGGTCATAGAGGCGATACCGCCGGGCAACATAAAAGGGTCTTTGGTTACCGGTTGTCTTTGGAACCCTTTTTAACAATTGGCGCCCAACGTGGGGCCCATCAGCGACTCGTGGATCCAGTGGGAGAGGTCCCGACGACAGAGTGAACGACTGCAACGATCGGAAGGTACCCTGTCCGATAGACCCTCGTCTGACAGCCGATCATCCGAACTTCACTGGTTCCGAACAGACCTCTCTCGAGTGATCTGCGGTCCTGACTGGGAACCATCAGGAGTGCCACGAGAAGTACGAAGAGAAGAGGACGATCGGGCGCTGGATTCGGAAGACAAGAAACTGTCCATGCGGTCCGGGTAAGGTCGTGTAAACACGACGAATTGCGAAAGTGATAGATAATTGAAAGTGGTTGATAATTGTTGAGAAAATACTAGTATTACTTTTTGTTAATTTATTGGAGATTCACTGTCTACAAACGGAGAAACAACAGGCTCTCCCTTTATAAACAGCGAAGGATAGGTACGCACCCGTCGGACCTATCTTTCTCCCCCACTGAACAATTGCCCCTTCCCCCCATTGATTAACTGTTATAGATTGTTTTCTGGAGATTCTCTGTCTGCAAACAGGGAAAAATAGGTCCCCTCTTTACAGATAGTGAAAGGGTAGGTGACGCGAACCTTTGCGAGCCTACTTATTCTCCCCATTGACCATATTGATTTTTTATTTTTGACCTAACATTGATTGCTCAGAATTGGTTCATGAGGTATTCACTACGTGCAAACAACGTAGAATAGAAATATTCTGTCTAGTCTTTGCGCGCAGTGATAAGATAGGTAGTGCTGACTATTATCCCATTGCGATCCGTCATGCCTGTCTTCTCCCCACTGGTTAGTAGCCTGTTTTACCCGGACCGCTTATTAGAGATGAACCATCCGGCTCCGCTGGAAGGCACCCCTAATAAGGACATGTTCATGAAGCATGGATTAATCGCTATAGCCTACAGTGAACTATGGCATAAATATACGAAAAAGGATCGAGAAAGTCAGTGGCCACTGAGAGGATCCTTTGATCTTGACAAAATAGAAACGGTAGAAATAGCCCTTCGTAGGAATGAAACAACACCTATTATGCTCGATAGTCTCGGTATGTGGCGCAAAGAAGCCACGCGACGAAGGGAAGGCGACGAATTCAGAAAAGGTGAGGGGACACGACGGATAACCCTCCAAACGTCTAGTAGGCAAAGGGAAGGGCCAGCGATGGCACAGTCCCGAGGAGTAGACATGAAAAGCGAACGGTGTAAAGGGATGTGCCGACAAGCCAACCCCGGAACACAACGACCCGAAGGTAATCCCCCGACATTACGCACAGGACGGACAGATTTAAAACAAAACCAATGTGCTTTCTGTAAATGTCTTGGACACTGGAAAGCCCAATGCCCGACTCTGCAAAGCATAGGTAAGAATGGAGGGTTGACAGAAAGGACGGACCGACAGAAAGGAAAAAGGCGTGAGATAAAAACCAATCAGACTAGTGCAGACAGAACAGACAGGACCACCCCGTTTGATTATGCTCGGTGGCACAGATTTCGTCAGACCAATTTTAACGACATGTTAGAGTTCTGGGACTGATTGCTCTCTGTTGCTCCCCCACTCTGAAAAACAAACACAACTGCAGGTCAGTGTAAACAACCCCCCGTTAGAGAAAAGACTCAAGAAAGCCAAGCGTCTATTATATAACTTAGGATTTAATTACGGTAAAACACACAACCAACAGTAAATAGAATAACTAGTAGAACTCTCTAAAAAACAAACTCGACTAAAAGGAAAAATACAAAACATGTTATGCTCACTCCGGAAGTCCTCGAAATGTAACAGTTCGATGGTCCCGCCCATCCGAAACACATAGCACGTGTGGGGCGGGGCCTGCCAGCAACCATGGGCCAAAAAGAGATCGCTGGCGAGAAGGTACTGGAGACTCCACAAAGCAGGCAATGAAATGGTCTTTCCATACTACCCTTCCAGGGATGGCGTCCCCCGGGCCGCGAGTAGGGAGGGGGCGGCTGCAAATGACCCCCTCCCTCCTATCTCCTGGTCCGGCCATCACGAATTCCTCCATCGAACGGATGCAGGGTGGGCAAGGAGGGAGAGGCGACGCGGACGAGCCTCTCCCACCTCCACAGGTAGGAGGCTTCCCTGCCCTGGCCCGACGCCGATGTCCTCCAGCCGGGCGACGGCCATATACCTACGCTGCACAGGAAATATAATACCCGACTGGTATATTTCCGCAACACAGGACATACAATGCCCGACTGGTATATTTGCGGAGCACCGGATGTACAGTGGTCCCCCAAGAGTCGGAATCAGGGGCGTAGGGTGGTCATCATGTGCGCCCCTGATTCAAAGGGACGGCGTAGGATGCGCCGGGAGAGGAAGGCGGCACGGACGAGCCTCCCTCACCTCCCCAGATGAAGGCTCCACTGCTGCACCCTGGCGCCCCGAACCAAAATGTCCTGCTCCAGCAGCATGATGCTCTATCCTTCGCCATCACAGGAAGTTTCTTCCACTCCTGATGGATACGACAAAGGGTGGCTGCCGCAGGATCTCAAAATGGCGTCTGGGCCCTCGAAAGGCGGGTCTAGGCCGCTGGAGTAACTTTGTCCGAAATTGCAACTCGGGCACTTGCCCACCTGGGCGCAAGCCCCCACCATCGACAAACATCCCCTCGACTTTGAAGATTCCACCAAAGTCCCAAGAGCCCTCGGCCCCTTCAGGCTTCCGGTGAGGAACAGTTGCATTGATCTCAAATGAAATAACCACGGCACAGCAACAAGATGGCGGTGCTCTCGTGTCTGCATCAGCTTCCGTCTGAATCACCCAGGAACATTATGGGCTAACGAACTCGAGCAAGTTCCGGCTGAACATCAACATGACCCGGTAAGAGAGACTCTACCCCCTCCCTCTCTTGATTGACGGTCCACACCACCAGCCCCTCTGTTAGCACAGTTTTCTTTTGAACTGCCGAAAGGGACTCTGGTCCAACCGCCAATTGTCGGGGATATTTTGCCCCTGATGCTACTTCCGGACTAAACCGGCCTCGCCCAAAATGGCGCTGGTATCAATGGAAACTAACGGATGCCTCGTGGTGTTCCTTAGCTAATGAAACTTGATGTACTAAGATATATATATATATACGAACCATTGCGCACTCGATGTTAAAGGGAGGAGGGTTCACTTGGCGAACATTTAAGAAGGGTTCCGTAAAATGTTGATTTCAATGAACAATTTATTTTTGATATTTGTTGTAACTGATACATAACGTCGCTCATGATGCACACCCGCGGTTTACATCTAGGAAATGTGATTACGATGAGCTTGACTGTGTTTCCATTTATGAACTGAAATGCCCCTGATTCCTTCGTCACGCAATGAAATGTTTTTGGTTACTTGCAAATAATTAATTAGACCTTTTTTACATGTTCTTGTGCTACAAAATAACCCCCTACTGTATGTGCTTCCATCGACGACATGTCAGACCAAAATATGAATTGCGCTCTCACATTTTACGTACTGAATAATTCTACAAATAAAGGTCTTAAAAAGCTATGGATAGGCATCGCATACTTTTGTAAATGCGGGTATCGGTGGGAGGGTTTTTCTGTGCGCAACTGTTCTGCTCTTTTTTTAAGGTTATCCGAGAAATGGTTGTTCGGCCCTGGGTTGATGGTCGAATCAAAGGTATGATACGCTGCCTCCAAGATATGCGACTAAGCTCAGGAACTGACGTATGAAGAAGGACCTCGACTTCTGAGAATGGGTAAAGTAAAACGGTGTGATCGATAAAATGTTATAAAGATATGGTGGTCGAAGGTACTAAGGTACAGGGTTGAACGAAGAACTGATATGCCTTAGAACATCACAGCTTTGGGAATGATTTAGGGATCCCGATGGCCGGATACATCTACAAAACCGGGTACCTCACGCTAGGCACCTCTGATTCCTCTTTTTAGCGTTTTCACTACACACGATCCTTAATGCCATCCTCGAACCTCCCCATGAACCACCTATCACATTGCCTGCCCCCATGACTTTAGGAAACCAACACCCTAAGGGATTATATCCCGAAGAGATAAGTACGAGTATGTGGTAAGTAAAGGACTTTCGTGCCCATACATTTGATGTGTTCGAATGATGTCCCCCTACCCCCCCCTTTTTTCCCCCTTTTTCCCTCTGCAGGTTACATTAGAATCCCGATTGGAGTATCATAAGGGATCTGGAACCACGTCACGCCCGATGCATGAAAACGGACTACCGCTGCAAGACGACACAAAAAGGACGCCCTACCCAATGCACGACCTTTTTGTACTAGATCTAATGCTTTTCTGTCCCAAAACTGCATGCTTTTTTACATCCTAACACAGACCCGAAACGTCTAACGTTGGGTAACGCACTGAATAGCCCAAACAATACACGGTCATTCTCTATGTCCCATGTGTACTGTTTTGCCTATTGTCTCTCTCTCTCTCTCTTTCTCTCTTTCTCTCTCTCTCTCTCTCTCTCTCACTCTTTCACCCCTCCACACTTTCCCTCTTCCTAGCGACTGGCACCTAATTGACGAACCTGGTGCACCTCCTGATTGGCCCCAAATACCACAAGTATTTGCACAAATTTGTCCTAAATAAAATTGTATCGGTACCACGTTACTACCTCTCCTTTTCTACTAAAATATGGATGAAATTTAAATTGGCCGATAGGAAAGGGACAGGTAAGACGACTAAGGTTCCCTAAATTTGACCCACTCTCAGGGAACTATTTGTCAGTGGCTTCTATGATAAAATGTGTCTGTGGTAATGCGACCATCCCCATTGAAAATTGTCTCCGTACCCCAAGCTGTAAGAAATGATCGAGACACCCCCATCTACCCAAAATGCCCCCAGTTTGGTATCAGCTGCCCTGAACGAGAACTTGAAAAACGCCCCTTGCTCCGATTCGCTGTGTTCCTAATCGTTTTTCATAAGATCCCACCTTCCCCGAGGATAAGTTTAATAATTATCGCAAACCACCCCCCGAGTTTTTGTAGTAACCAGGTTGCGAGGATTTATATAGAAAGTTAGAAAGATGTATGCAAAGTTAAAAATTAGATCGAAAACCGAAAGACCCTGTTGCTGTAAGCCTTGCTGAAAATAAGATGTTTTGATGTAATGAAGACTTGTTTAGCCTATGTTCATCCCTCAGAAGGATGCCTATCAGACTATGGTGAATAGCACGTTGCACTTTTTGTAAAATACAAGGCCCTGAAGACCAGCCTAGCCTTGCAAGACTCGTACTAGGGAAATGGGTCTCTGCCAGAAGAACTGACATCTACTATAATAGACATATGACAAATGAACGTAATAATCATCAAAGCGTCAAAGAATTAGCCAACAAAAGGAAGTTGTAAGGAATCCAGCAAATCCATCATCAATTGTTTATACGTAAGCCGCAAAAATCTCAAATGTAGCGAGTGCTTACCCCAGTTGCTTGGTGTTGGGAGAGAAAATAGATTTATGTAATTACCTTTTTCTGCAAAATCTCTAAAGACTGTCTTTTCAACACTCATTTAAGGGTATCACTGTCGGAGGGGAAAAAGACCGGATGTGGGAGCACGCGGCCTGACTGCGGATTGTGGAACATCAGCGACGGAGGCCGAGGCGAGACCACAGCAGTAAGGAGTCGCAGGACGGGGCACTGTTTCAAACAAAGCTAAGGAAAGGGCTGACCTGAAGCCCCTGCTCTATGATCAACGTGTGCCAAAAAGTCCCCGCTCTCTGAACATGGTTACGGACCCGCCTGTCGCAAACCCTCCGTCCCCCCTGATCTGTTCCCGACTTGGCCTTGCTCCATCCCCTCCTCCTCCGACCTACCATAAGGACTGTTCACACCCGCACCTTTCCACCCGAACTCCCAAGTTCCTCCAAATCCTACTGAGCTACCCAGAGAAGAGTACTCCCTGCGTCAGAAGGGAGGGAGCTCCGACTAAGTAGACCACGAACTATGTTAAATCCCAGAACGGTGACCTAGAACTCCACCAAGGGTCGCCCCCGAAGAAAGGATAAACAAAGTCTGTGGTTCTGCCCGCTACCAAGCACCTTGAAGATGATGGAAGCAACAGGAAATGCCCACCACAGAGACTCAAGAAACGAACAGATCTCACAATTCTGGAACAATTGCATTTTCCATTGCAAATCTATGCTCTGCATTGCGGAAGAAGATGCACCTGCTCCAAAACCGTAACGCATTCCTCCTACGAGGTCTGACGAAAACCAAACAGAATGCACCCCTACCCGCAGACCCCCAACGACTCAATCCACATGAACATTTCTGTTGATAGGTAATCCAGGTGCTCAACAGTGCCGACAGAAGACGACAAAGGACAACGAGAACTCTGATATATATTTTTTTTTACTGTATCTCATTTCTCTCCCAACCACCATTGGACTGACTATGCACCCGCCGTATACAAAAAGGACTTACTTATATGACATAATTCTAGTCCGATATTGCATTACGATGACTTTTTCTGCAACCAACTTAACGATGAACCCGCCTACTAAATGATGAGATTTTTCAATATGATGTTTATAATGTGATGTTTATGTACAGTTCTTTCGCCTAAGTCCCCTCTCCCTTACTTATGATCGCTGCATATAGGTGTAGATAGGAAATAGGCCAGCAAGATGTCTTGGAAATGTTAAAGGGAGGACTGTGGAAAATAAATACAAACTTGGTGAACATTATCGGCGCCATCTTGCCCCTTTCCAAGCCCATTCGTGCGCGTAAGCGGCAGCCATTTTGAGCACCATGGCCTCCCTGCCCCTCGCTGATAGCCAGCGCGTCTCTCTCTCTCTCTTAACCTCGCAAGCATTCCCCCGCACGCTGGCAACCCCCGCTCTCTCATGCCTTGGGTCATAAACCCCTCTTCAGTGCAGCTTCACCACGGAATCCCATCCTGTTCCCAGCGCGACACCTCCCCTCATTCCTTTCATGGCCTCAGACCCTTTTGATGCAAACCCCCTTTTTCCTGTGTCCCCGTTTGTCTTCCTTGTTCCCAGGTCGCCACCTGGCCCTGCGGATACTGTTTATTACCCCGTACAGTAGGAAGTTTCCCCTCCCCATCAAAAGACCCCCGAACCGATCAAAGCCCCCACCCCATGAGATCCGATCAACCCCATGCATTCCGTGAATCGGCGGAATGCCCTGCTGTGCGACAACCATCACCTGTTGTGACCGGGGTGGGGAATCCAACTGTAAATGTATGTGGGAACGGGTCTGAAGGGGAGATTCCGAGGATGTTCTTTCAAGTACTAAAGTATTGCGAGAATGTGTCATGTGCAATAAAGGTCATAAACCCTAGTATAAGAGGCCAGGCCTCAGAGATGTGGTTAGAGCACCTCGTGACGATACTTGCTGTCTGAATTGATGTGTTCTCCTCCGGAGAGAATAAAATCCTCGTTTCCTGCCTTCCAGTCTCCAGCGCCTGCTTCTTCATTAATTAATATTGGTGGGTCATAGAGGCGATACCGCCGGGCAACATAAAAGGGTCTTTGGTTACCGGTTGTCTTTGGAACCCTTTTTAACACAGGCATGAAGCCTTCTTTGGGACTAAGCAGCTTGACTGTGTGTAGTATGTGGAGCTGGGAGGGTGGTTTTATGGACTTTATCATATGCACATAATATGCATTAAGACATGGAAGTTGATAACAAATCCCAGCAATTTAAAATGGGTAACAGGAAAAAGGGGAAGAAGAAACAAATTGGTTAGCCTAGATTAAATAAACAATTGAGATACAGAGAAGGATATTTGGGAGAAAAGGCGGTCATCCTTTTTTCTAAAGCATCAAGGTAAACTTCGGGATATGATATTTCTTCAGAGATAAACACTTTTGATCAAAACTGGGTGCAACCCACTTTGTTGGATGGAATTGCTCTTAGCCATAACCAACCACAGCCCTATGAGTTCCAAGTAGATCTTAAATAAAGTGGGAAATAAAGTGAAGTGTTTGGGAATGCATCATGGAAGAGGAAGAGTATCTAGCTTCAATGATTCCATCCTGAGAAATTGGGATACATAAGATGTAACGGATTTGGGCCATTCTAAAACAAGGCAGCTAATACCCAATGCTGATGTCCATAATCTAGATAAGTAATGTACAGTGCAGAGTATCAAAATGTAAGCAAGTAGTACCAGCCGGCAGATATTTCCTTTGTCCAGAACTCATTGAATCATGGGGAAAGTGGCGTGTGTCTTTCTCTGTACTACATTTCAGTCCACAAGGTTAGTTTTAAAGTTACTTCCTTCTCAGTTAGCGTCCACTGGGAAAGGTAGTCCTGACACTCATCAGCATTTCAGGACATCCATAAAGTAGATGTAGCTTTCTACAGAAGCTGAGGATTTAATCACTGCTAACAGCTGCATACAAATGTATTTCAGAAAGGGGCAGACAACGTTAAGCTTTACTGTACTGATATCCCGGGTGCATAAAAAAAAATGCTGAGATATTACGTCAGCCTGGGAGGGTAAAATATTGACGAGTATATGCTGCTTGTTAATGAGTTCTAGAGGTTAAAATGATATCCTGATTTGTATGATGGTTGAGGTGTGAGTAGGAAGATGTTGAGGGGATATTCTTTTTGATGTCAATAATGCAGGCTATATTTTCAAACAAACAGTTTATAACATTGGCGGTAGTGTCCATAACGTCAGTTAGGGAGAAGTGAGAAGAGAAAGGCAGATTTAAAAATATTTGAATGTTGGGCACCTTGTTTCAGACTTCAGGAGTATTGGTAGAAAGTGAGTTTCCATTAACTGGTGAGAGATTTGTGCAATTGTTTTATGCTGCTTGGAATTTTCAGTGATTCTACAGACTTTGTGTTTTTTCATAGTTTCCAGCTTATCGCATATGGTGTTTGCTGTCCTTAATATCGCGTGAAATCAAAGCATTTTTCTGTTTTTTGGATTTGTGTTTTTAAGGAGCTAGTGTATTCATATTCTGCAAGTTGTTTTCATTGTATGAAAGTAGGGTTCCCAGATTTTCAAATAGCTTTTGGTGTGTAAGAGAGCAAGCAAAAAAACCTAAAGCTCTGCAGCATTCAGTCATTAAATGACCATCATAGGGCTTTGATTGCTCTGGGAAGCCTCAAGTGCAAAGCTGGAAATGGAGAAAGTTTGAAAGGTATATGGAGTTGTTCAGGCCAGTCCCAAGAAATTGGGGCTTTTGTTTCAAGAGAATGATGTGGTGTCAGTTTGAGCTTTGGAATAATTCCTTTCAGTAAACAGGGACGACCCAGAGCTGATCTAGCCTAACGGGGACAATAGTAATCTCCAGGTCAGTTGTGAGAAAATGTTTCTTGTTATTCCAACAAATATTATTATCATCCATATATATGTTTTATTATGATGAGGAGACTTATTTTAAATGCTAAATGCTAAAAGGTTGATGAGAGGCAATACAGACAAATACAATAATGAGCCAATAAGCAATAAGAGTTATTTCGCAGGTTCTGTTGGTTGTGCGTTGTAAGTTCTTTATTTCAGATATCCTTTAAACATTTAGGTACAGCCAACATGTTTAACGTAACCACGGGTAAGCTAGGGATTGAAGTGCTGTTTCTTTTTCTATTTAAACAGATGCTGACATGGGACGGGACAGCACAATTTCGGACAGTACGCGGGGTGACAATCGAATTTAACTGTGAGTACGGCGTTAGAGATTCAATTTCTAAGTTTGACTCTTTTAAAGACGAGTATGGATTTTTATTTTTTTAAAACTTTTTTGGGAAAACTTTCTTTTTTTCACTGAAAAGCAACATTTACAGATGGGAAAAGAAATCGTTAATGCAAGAAGTGTGACCAATAGCAAGCATACAGGTGCAGCAGTGGACAATAAGCAGTGTTGCAGGCTTTCCAATAACAAACACAGGCTCACATCACCATTTTCAACCTGTAAGTACATATGTCTAAACCCCATAGTCCTGGCTCTGGATGTAAGGTAAGAAGGCAGTTATTAAGGGCCTGATCCTGACCTCCCAGGAGACAGAGGGAGGGCTTCCCCTTCTACGGCTAGCTCCAGCTTGTAGTATTTCAACCATGGGGACCAAATTGTCCGGAATTTACGTGGGTGTCCCCTCGTTGTATAAATCACTTTCTCTGCAGCCATGTAGAGATCCATATTGGACTTCCACTCTGTAAGTGTCGGAAGGTTTTGCACCCCCCAGTACTTAACTAAGTCCCTTTTGACCACCACTAACCCAAGATTGGCCAGCAAGAGCCCGTAGGTCAATATCTGTGGTGATACCTAGGAGTAAGAATTTCACATCCAGCCCTAGACTCGCCCCTAGTATTTTGTTCAGGTCACCCAGGATTGTGTGCTAGTAAATTCGAATGTGGCTGCATTCCCAGAGAGTATGAATGTATGTGGCGTGCTCCGCCCGGCATCTGAGACAGGCAGGGTCACCTACCCTCCCCATCTTGTGTAGACGTTCTCTATCAAAATAGACCCTGTGAAGGATCTTATACTGTATAAGGCGCAACCTGAGTTTGACCGCTACTTCACGCGGGTGCATGAGGGCCGCTTCCCAGTCTATGTCCTCGAGTGGCCCAGTGGTAAGTTCCCACTTTGCACGAAGCGGACCAAGGTTGTCAGGCATGTTCTTGGTTTGCGTTTTGTATGTCAGGGATATCGCTTGGGTCGGGATCTTTTCGTGCAGGAGCCTGCCTTCAAGGGGGGCATATTCTGGCAGCGTCACACCATCCAGCCCTTCTGCCTGCCAGGCATGTTTAAGTGTAAGATACGCATAGGCTTGGGAACTATGGAGTTGATATTTGGACTGAAGGAAAGTGAAGGAGGCCAGAGAGCCTCTCTCCAAGAGGTCTCCAACTCGGAAATGCCGATAGGGTCCCATTTCCTGAAGCCCCTCATTTTCTTAATCTCAGTTAGACTAGCAAATTCCCATAGGGGGGGTCTCTCGTATAGGTTTCCCCTCCCACCTCATCAGTTTTCCCACACTTCTCCATGACTCGATTACCCGTTGAGTAGCAGGGAGGAGTCGTGTGATCCCGGCACCCCCATATAAAATGTGGAGCTGGGAGCGTTCCTGAAATTGAAGCCTTTGCAGTCTATATTTTGGGTGATCCCCAGGTGCATGGTTCCATTCATTAAGGATTATGAGGTGGGCTGCTTTATCGTATGCTTTGATATCTGGCACGACCAGCCCTCCGTTGTAAGGGTTCCATTGTAAGGTCTGTAGTGCCATCCGCGGATGAGCTCTGTCCCATAGGAGGAGGCACAATTCACTATTCATTGAAGTAAAAATGGCATCCGGTATTTTGTGATATGTGTTCTGCAGAACGTAAAGAAGTTGGGAGAGTGTTACCATTTGATTCATGTCAGCCCTTCCCATAATAGTCAGAGGAAGCTTCCTCCATCTCCTCACATCCTCCTGAAAATTTAGCAACACCTGTTGTATGTTACTTTCCATTCGGGCCTTGGGTCGATAGTGATATAGAGTTCCAAGTAAAGAAACCCCTCCATGGACAGCTGCATGCAGCTGGGATAAGTGTATGACTCTGGGTCGCCACTCAATGGATAAAGGGTAGATTTAGTCCAGTTAATCTTATTTCCAGCGTAGCCGCCATATTCTTCAAAGATGTGCAGTAGCCAGGGGAGTGTGTCAGTAGGTTGCGTGACATAAAGCAGGATATCATCCGCTTATAATGATATGCGCTCTTCCTCTCTAGGACACGATTAGGTCGGGTGCGAACCATACAGGCCAGCTGTTCCAATAAAGGGGATTGGGGGCACTCCTGCCTGGTGCCTCTTTGTATCAGCCAGCTGGCGGAAAGAGTGCCATTGACCCGGACCCGCGCTTCGGACATGTTGTATAACAATGGCAGCCAATCGAGAAAAACCGGGCCGAAGTCCATTTTTTTCCAGAGTACGCCATATGAAGGGCCAGTGAATTGTGTCAAATGGCTTTTCCCCATCAAGAGAAAGAAGCAAGTGGGGACTGTCCCGACCCTTTACCATTTCCATCTAGATAGCTAAGCGACGCAAATTGAAACGTGTCGCATGCTAGGCATAAAGCCAGACTGATCCCTGTGCAACAGCGGAGAATTACATTCAAAAGGCGCCTCGCAAGAAGTGTCGCCAGGATCTTTGTTTCAAGATTGAGAAGGGAAATGGGGCGATAGGACCCACATTCCTCTGGGGGTATCCCTTCTTTTTGGATAACTACCACCGTGGTTAGGTGAAGGTCTTGCGGGAGACTCCCCTGCTCCTTTGATTCCAGGAACATCTTAAGGCGATGCGTTGCCAGCAGTGCACTGTTCATTATTCACCCGGTAGGCCATTAGGGCCCGGGGTCTTACCTGCCTTTTGGCAACCAATGGCCACAGTCACTTCCGCCATCATCAGGTCACCCTCTAGGGTATCTCTCTCATCTGATGTAAGTGAGGGTAAGTCTACCGTTTGCAGGTATTGGCGTATCTGAGGGTTTCCCGCCTGAGTGCGGGCGGTGTACAGGGCAGTGTAATACAGCGCAAAGGCTCCAGCAATAGCTTCCAGAGTGGTGTGAGTAACCTCTTGTTCCCTGATGGACATCACCCATCGCGACTCGAATTCCTTCCTACCCAACCACGTCAACAACTTCCCCGCCCTGTCCCCAGTTTTGTAAAGCCTATGTTGAGTTGCCAATTGGTGCATTCTCACCTCGTTAGTCGCTAGTGCTAAATACTCCTGTCTGGTTCGCAAAGCATTTTCAGTCAGTGTGGAGGGGTCGGTCTATTCTAATTCTAAGAGTGTATGTTCCAATTCCTCATGCTCATGGGTCTCACTTTTTTTTTGTGAGCCAGTATATTCTGTGCCCTGTCACGTAGTTCCATTTTATAGGCCTCCCATAAAGTGACCACCGATGGGACAGAACCTTAATTTTCGGTGAAATGCAGGTCGGAAACAATTCGGAGCTCTTCAGTGACAGTCTGCTTCCGCAGTTCCCATGCATTTAATCTCCACTGTGATAAGAGACAATCACCTCCACCACCCACCTTCAATAGAAGGGGAGAATGGTCCGATATGCCCCTACCAAATAATCTATAGTGTCCACCCGCTGTACCTCTCCCGCCAGCGCGAGAAGATAATCCAAGCGGGAGAACACCCTGTGGGTGCCTGAAAATGAAAAATAAGAATACGTCCGTTGGTGCGGATGGTGGCGTCGCCGCAAATAAGACAGTCCCAACGAATCTTAAAAACGGGCCAAAAGTGTGATGTCGGGGTGTCTTTTCGAGAGAGGGAGTGATCCATCAAGGGGCTCAAGACATAATTGAAGTCTCCCCCCGGTATATGTATGGCTGGACCAGAGTGCAAAAGGAGCGTGGTCAAGTTATCGAGCGTGCTTTGCTGGAGCCGAGGGGGTGCATATACACTGACTAGGAGAAATGTCTTGCCTTTCCAAACACCCCGGGCTGCCACATATGTCCCTTCAGAATCCACCCATTTTTGTGTGACATGAAAGGGAGGGGATTTCCTAATAAGGATCGCCACCCCGTAAGCCTGTAGTAAATCCAGCGTGAGCTAGAGTTGTATAATAACCCTGTCCCAGGAAAGAGCAGGTGACCCCAACAGGTGTGTTTCCTCCAGGAATACACTGTCGGGTTTATGCCTCTTAAGACAGCGGGTTACCAACCCCCTCTTCACTTTATTTGCTAAACCATTGACATTCCATGTCATTACTGCATATCCATCTTCTGACATAGTAACACAACCTTGGGATCTATCTCAGTGCTTGCTCTGGGCAGGAGTCCATCCCCCGAACACCCCCTCCACTTTTTGTAGCAGTGTGATCACGGATGAATCAAGCTAACTCCATTCCCATCAAACAACCTCAAGACATCACTCACAACAAAACAACAATTACCCCCCGCCCCACACTCTGCAGACATTCCCACCACCCCGCTCATCAACTTGACATCTGTGGAGCAGATAGTCCGCCAAGAGGTCTGTTACCCACTTCCCTCCCACCCAACTTCCTACACAATACTATAACAATAACTGCACACAAAATGCTCTCCCGGTTTAGCACTAAGTCAGTGGATATCCACTAGGACTCAGGAAAGTCTTACTGTCTGGTTGTGGCCAGCGGGCCCCGCTTCACAGTTCTCCTCGCCTTCATCGGGTGGCTGCCGGGTCTGCGTATCAGAAACTTGAAGGTTTTGATCCGTCACTTCTAATCGTAGGATACTGTTGAGTAACTGGTGAGCAGTAGGTGTCTTGTCAGAGTCCTACCGTTCAGATAAGTCGGTTTGCCCAGTGTCTTCTGGTCTGATCATAGAATCTGCCAATCGTGAGCGAACCGCATCTTCTCCAGATTCCGAAAGGAGTGTGTCCGTACCTCTGGATCTCAGTGCTCTACCCGAAGTATTTCCTGCTGAGTTACTGGCCCGCAACACGTGCCTTCGGCGTTTGTCTTTGAGTCTATCTTGAGACCGGCTGCTTCATTTTAAGGGAGAGTGGGTTAGATCTGTCAGTGTCGGCCAGCGTAATTGCAGACGTTCCTCCACCCAGGTCCACACCTCCTCAGGGGTTTGAAAGAAGAATGTGGACTCTTGAAAAATAACTTTCCGTTCGGCCGGAAATAGCAACATATACTGGATCCCCATAGCACGTAGTTTGATCTTGACTTGGTCAAAGGTCCGCCTCTGCTTTTGCACGTCGAGGTACTAGTGAGGAAAGACCATTCCTCTAGTATTTTCGTAGCGATCTCCCCTTTTTTCCAGATATCCCTCAGTATTAAATCTCTATCGTGAAAGTTCAAGAAATGTGCTAGTAGGGGTCGAGGAGGGGCCCCTGGTGGAGGAGCAAAGTTTGGCATCCTGAGAGCCCGTTCTATAACAAAACATGCTGGGAACAATGCCTGTGGTAGTACCTTTTTCAGGAATGTCAGAAGAAATTGTCCCGGGTCCACCCCTTCCACCTTTTTAGGAAAACCAACCAATCTGAGGTTCCTCCTGGCCCTATTTTCAGTGTCATCCACTCTCCGGGCCACTTCCGCTACTGTTGACAAGAGTCTTGCAACATCCTTGCGTGTGACTTGGGAGGTATCTTTCAGCTCTGAGATGCTGTGTTCCGTTTCGGTCACCTGTTCTGAGACCTTATGGAGATCCTGGCGCACAATGCCACTTCAGAACGGACCTCTGCTATTCTCCTCGCCAAACTTTCCCTGGACTCGTTAATAGCCTGCAGGATGGTCGCCACGTCCGGAGATGGAACAGGACCGCCTCCCGCACACAGTGTGGCAGGCACCACCCTGGCAAAATGGTCCAATTTACCCTGCTGAGACTGCTTGGGTTCCTTGTCCTTGTCTTTGTCCTTCGCCACCATGAAGGGGTGTTGAGGAGGCGACAGCCCGGCCAGCGTCAGGAAGGTCCCCTATTCTCACCGTTATGCAGCAGCAGAGCTAGCAGTCGAGCCCTAGGGGGTTCAGTGGTGGCTAGGGCGGCGGGCAGAGTCTGAGCAGGGTCCTGGGGCAGTGCGAGATCTTGCGGACGACCCTCTAGCATCAGGTCCCTGCGATGGATCTTCCCAGACACTGTGTTCCTCCGCAGCACGGTCGGGATTGCCCCAGACAGGAGAAATGGGAGACATCAGCAGCCTGGGAGAGTCGTCATCAGTGAGTATCAGTCTTCAAAGGAACCGCAAGGGGACAGAACCAGTACCATGAGGAGTGAGGAACACCAAAATCTGCGCTCTTCGTATATCCGGCAGCTGATACTAGGATCCTGTCATAGCAGTGCCACCAGACAATAGCATCCCCCTCTAGTCACAGGTCCCACCGGAGCGCCTGGAGTCTGAACCCCACCCGTGCTCCAAGAGGAGGGTGGGCCAGTATGCAGGGAGAATACCTGCCGGTCAGCGTGCCGAGATGGCTCTCCGGCGCGGAGCAGAGTTTCCAACTCACTGACGGGGAAGGGCAGTGGTGTGTCAGGACCAGCCTACCTCCAAGACACTGTCTAACTGAGGTAAATGGAGGGGTAGCAGCGCCAGGGCAGCAATTACGGTGGTTAGGGGCCAAGCAATGCCCAGGTTGTCGCCACTGACCTAAGCAAGTAGCTCCTGTTGAAGTCAAGTCAAGTCAAGTCAGAGAATTTATATAGCGCACTACATACCCAGAGGGTCTCAAGGCGCTTAGGGAGGGGAGGAGGATTACTTGTCAAATATCCACGTTTTAAGTTGCTTTCTGAATGCTAGGTGGTTCTGGGTGAGGCGAAGGTAAGTGGGGAGTGAGTTCCATGTTTTAGCAGCCAGGTATGAGAAGGATCTGCCTCCCATGGTGGTCTTGATGATGCGAGGTACAGTGGCGAGGGCTTGGCTGGAGGAGCGTAGTTGGCGGGAGGGGGTGTAGAAGGACAGACGTGAGTTGAGGCATTCTGGTCCGATGCCGTAGAGTGATTTGTGTGCGTGGGTCAGCAGTCGGAAGGTGATCCTCTTATTGACGGGTAGCCAGTGGAGGTCTTTCAGGTGGCCAGAGATGTGTTCGTTGCGCGGGATGTCTAATATGATCCTGGCTGAGGCGTTTTGGATTCGTTGGAGTTTCCTCTGGAGTTTAGCGGTAGTACCTGCGTAGAGGGTGTTTCCGTAGTCCAGTCGGCTCGTGACCAGAGCATGGGTGACTGTTTTTCTGGTTTCGGTGGGGATCCAGCGAAATGTTTTTTTGAGCATGCGGAGAATGTTGAAGCAGGATGAGGATACGGCGCTGACTTGTCTGTTCATTGAGAGAGAGGAGTCTAGGATAACGCCTAGGTTCCGTGCGTGGTCTGTCGGGATGGGTGCTTTTCCAAGGGCTTCCGGCCACCAAGAGTCGTCCCATGCAGAGGGGGATGTACCTAAGATGAGGACTTCTGTTTTATCTGAGTTCAGTTTCAGACGGCTGTGTTTCATCCATTCGGCAACTTCTTTCATTCCTTCGTGTAGGTTAGTTTTGGCGGTGCTGGGGTCATTGGTGAGAAAAAGGATCAGTTGAGTGTCATCCGCGTAAGAGATGATGTTGAGGTTGTGTTGGCGGGCGATGGCCGCGAGGGGGCTCATGTATACGTTGAAGAGGGTGGGGCTGAGTGAAGATCCTTGTGGTACGCCGCAGATGACTTCAGTGGCCTCTGATTTGAATGGAGGGAGGCGGACTTTCTGGGTTCTTCCGGATAGGAACGAGGTGATCCATTCCAGTGCTTTTCCATGTATTCCGATGTTTCTGAGGCGTTGTAAGAGGGTGATGTGGCAGACTGTGTCGAAGGCTGCAGAGAGATCGAGGAGGATGAGGGCGACTGTGTCTCCATTGTCCATTAGAGTTCGAATGTCGTCTGTTGCTGCGATGAGGGCGGTTTCAGTGCTGTGTTTTGCTCGGAAGCCAGACTGTGAGGAGTCGAGGGATTTGTTGGCTTCGAGGAAGGTGGCGAGCTGGTTGTTGACAGCTTTCTCGATTACTTTGGCCGGGAATGGAAGGAGCGAGATGGGGCGGTAATTTTTGAGTTCGGTGGGGTCCGCTGTGGGTTTTTTCAGAAGGGCGGTGAGTTCAGCGTGTTTCCAGCTTTCCGGGAAGGTGGCGGAGTTGAAGGAGCAGTTGATGACATCTCGGAGGTGCGGTGCTATGACGGAGTCTGCTTTGTTGAGGATGTGGTGAGGACATGGGTCTGTGGGGGATCCTGAGTGGATGGAGTTCATCAGGCGGATGGTGTCTTCAGTGGAGAGTGGGTTCCATTCGTTGATGGTGTTCAAGGAGGTAGAATGTTCAGCATATGGTTGGGCGGGTTGGTCTCCGGGTTGGTTGTCGAAGCTGTTGTGGATGTCAGCAATTTTGTTGTGGAAGAATGAGGCTAGGGAGTCGCATAGGGCTTGAGAGGGGGTGATGTCGTTGGAGTTGGCTGAGGGGTTGGTGAATTCCTTGACGATGTTGAAAAGTTCCTTGCTGTTGTGGGCGTTGTTGTCAAGTCGATCCTTGAATGCTGTTTTCTTGGCCTTTCGGATTAGTTGGTGGTGTGTGCGGGTGGCGTTTTTGAAGGCGTCCTTGGTGCTGGTGGTTGGGTCTTTTTTCCAGGCCTTCTCAAGGGAGCGGCAGAGTTTCTTGGACTTTTTGAGATCATCGTTGAACCATGAGGCCTTCTTGCTGCCAGGTTTGTTTTGACGTTTTTTCAGTGGTGCTAAGGTGTCGGCGGTGTTGGATAACCATAGGGTGAAGTTGGCGGCGGCTTGGTCTGGGTCGGAGGAGTGGGCTGGGGGGTTTAGAAGAAGCGATGAGGAGATCTGGTCGATGGTGATTTTGTTCCAGTTTCTTTGCAGAGTTGGTTGGAGGTGGTTGATGGGTTTTGGCTTGTTGTAGGTGAAGTGAACGCAGCTGTGGTCAGTCCAGAGGAGATCCGTAGTGTGGCTGAAGGAGACATGATTGCTGGAGGTGAAGATAGGGTCGAGTGTATGACCTGCGATGTGGGTTGGGGAAGTGACCAGTTGTTTAAGTCCGAGGTTGGCGAGTTTGTCCAAGAGGGTGGTGGTGTTGCGGTCGTTGATCTTTTCAAGGTGGAAGTTGAGGTCTCCCAGAAGGATGTAGTCTTTGGAGGGGAGCGCGTGTGGAGTGACGAAGTCTGTGATGTCTTCACTGAATTTTGCGCGGGGTCCTGGTGGTCTGTAGAGGAGGGTGCCTCTGAGTGTGGTCTTGGGGTCGATGTGGATCTGGAAGTGAAGGTGTTCGGAGTTGGCGAGGTTGGCGTCAGAGCAGGTTGAGATGCGGATTGATTTTTTATGGACGATAGCGATTCCTCCTCCATTGTGGCCGGTGCGGTCCTTGCGTGTGATCTTATAGTCTTCAAGGATGGCGATGGTGATGTCTGGGGCGGAGGAAGCGTTCATCCATGTTTCTGTTAGGAAGGCGACGTCTGGAGAGATGGTGTCTAATAGGTTCCATAGGTCAATGGCGTGCCTGTGGACCGATCGGGTGTTGAGCAGGATGCATTGTAGGTGGTTGGGGTCAGGAATCTGAGGTGTGTTCGTCATCGTGCCGGTCAGGGGCGAGGGGGCCCAGCCCAGTGCTGGTCACCTGGATTGTGAGGCGGGCACCCAGGGCCCTCTCCATGCCAGCGCGTCTCCAAGATATGCGCCCCCTTCAAGGCCCAACAGAAATTAGAGCCCTGGAGAGGAAAGTAGCATTGCCGTCTTCTTGGATCGGGCCACCTCCAGTGAGCAGAAAATTGGCGGAGCGCCGACTTTGCCAGAGGCTTTCGCTGCTCGCCGCAGGGGACAAGCGGCAGCACTGCACTTGACGCCCCCGATGCAGGCGCTTACGTCCGCGCCCAGTGTCAAAAACAGCGGGCTGCCCGGTGCAGCGGAGATGAGTGGAGGAGTAGCAATGCCAGGCAGCAATCACAATGCTTAGGGGCCAAGCAGCACCCAGGTCGTCGCCACCCACCCGGGCAAGTTGTTCCTGCTGACGGAGGCCGCCACTGTGTCCATCAGGGGCGAGGGGGCCCAGCCCAGCGCTGGTCACACGGGTCGCGAATCAGGCGACCGGGGCTCTCTCCGCCCGGTGCGTTTCCACCCTATGCGGCCCCGCGTGGCCCTACAGGAACTAGAGCCCGGGAGAGGGAAGCAAGCTCACTGTCCTCTTGGGCCGGGGTGCCTCCGAGAAAAAGAGAAGTGGCTGAGTGCTGACTGCACCTGAGGCTTTCACTACTCACCGGAGATGACAATCGGCAGAGCTGCGCTTGATTCCCACGATGGAGGTGCACACGTCCATGCCCCGGGATCAAAAACAGCCTGCGGGTCACTGTGATGTCCCCAGACCCAGGGAGGCATGCCAGGCATGGCTCTGGGCGCTTCTTTTACAGTTCTGGGTCCGGGTGACAGCGCTGAGCTCCCCTTCTGGGCGGTTGCTACGTCAGAGCGGCTCTCGCCCGGGGCCGGTCTTCGGCTGATGAGCCAGGGCTGCCATTTTGGACGCGATTGCGCTCCAGCCGCAGCACCAGAAATTTTACGGCACTGGGCCAGGATGGCACCGCAGGACCCAACGGTGGCACCGCCTTGCTCCGACAAGTTTCTGCCGGCAGGACAGCAGCTTCGGCAGTGAAGAGAAGTAGGATTGCGGCAGGATCACGAACGGGGCCAGCGGAGCTCTCATTCAACACGTGTACTCCGCCGTGTTGCTGGCCACGCACCTGAGTATGGATATTTTTAACACTAGTTGTATGATTACCATGGGTTGTTTTGGTGCTGCCATTCGAATGTTTCTGGAGCTTCATGTATTTATAACTCACAACGGGATGTTTTCATTCTCGCACCAAATGCAGGCTAGTGTAATCTGGGCAATTCTCCTTGGCAGAGAGTTTTTATGTTAAACAAGGTGGCTGGTTATATTATTCTTTAATACTTATATTTTTCACTCATCCATGGGTGCTTTTTCATTATGCCCACTACCCGTTTACTATGATTCAGCTGTTTTGGTCAATTACTTTATACCATTTTGGTGGCCACAGGGCAAGGCAGGGTCAAGGTACACAAGTCCAGCACTCGAAAATACTAAATAATTGTAGTTAGGAAATTGTATTCTGACTGAGACATGGTGCAAAGAACCAAAGAAGTGACCCAACTACGTCTCTATAAGGCGTAGAAAACCACCCCTAACCAAAACACACAACGTGGTTCAGCACTCAATTTTGCAATTAAATGATCTAGTAGCATGGAATATTGTCCATAGTCTGCAAATAAATAGAACAAGGTAAAGGTTTTCTTAATCACACATTTGTATGAGTCTTTCTTCTTTGGAAAATAGATTCTTTATTCTTTAATCAGATCTTGTCCATAAAAACACTGCATGCAACTGATAGCCGACCCGTTTCGTCCCATTGGGACTTCATCAAGGCTTAGCATGCAGAAGATGCTTTCCACAAGGTCTTCACGTTGGATTTCTGATTTAGGTTGCAGTGTTGTATTCAATTCATTGGAGTATGGTCGCTCCAAGTTGTGATGTTGTGACGTCGGGTTCAAAAAGTAAAGAAAACATCTTCCGTATGCTAAGCCTTGAAGAAGTCCTAGGGGGACGAAAAGCATTGGCTATCAGTTGCATGCTGTGTTTTTATGGACAAGATCTGATTAAAGAATAAAGAATCTCTTTTCCAAAGAAGAAAGACTCGTACAAATGTGTGACTAAGGGACAGATGTATCAACATCCAGAATTGCGAATCTCAAATAGCGATTTTTTAGAAATCGCTGTATGAGATTTGCAAATTGGTATGTATGTAGAAAATTGCATTTTTTTGCGATTTCTTAAAATTCCTTAATTGCAATTAGCAAATTGCAAATCGCAATTAAGGAATAATTTCCTATTCATTTTTATGGGCCAGGAGGCCTATAGGAATGAATGTGAAGTTGTTCTCAATTTGCGATTCGCAATTTGAGAATCGCAAATTGAGAATAATTTCCAGGGTGCAAGGGTGTCATAAGGACACCCTGATGCACCTCTGAAATTCACATGTGTGCGCATATGGCGAACATACATGCCCTAAGGGCATGTATGTGCGCCACATGGCACCTTCACAAATGCAAAAAAGTGCTTTTGTGAAAGAAATCGCAAATTACCACCAACTTCAAGTTGGTGGTAATTTGCGATTTCTTAATGAGAAATTGCACAACTTGGGTGCTTCATACATTGCATTTAAGGAATTGCAAAATTTGCGATTCCTTAAATGCAATCGCAAAATAAGGAATCGCAAATTTGCGGTTCCTTATTTTGCACTCAAATTTGCTACATACATACCATTTAGCAAAAATGAGTTTGCAAACGCCGAAATTCTGCGAATTTTGGCGTTTGCGAACTCATTTGAGCTTCATACATATGGCCCTAAGAAAATTGTTACCTTGTTTTATTTATTTGCAGACTATGGACAATATTACATGCTACTTGATCATTTAATTGCAAAATTGTGTGCTGAGCCACGTTGTGTGTTCCATTTTGGTGGCATTTAAGAGTTTCCACCCCCTTCACCTCATCTTACAGGAGACACCCTATTATAGACGCTTGTTGACGTCAAAGATTAACAGGATAATTGAGGTCTTGGTGACATAATGAACACGCTAAGGTATGCCGATGCCAGATTCATTGAATATTACTCGGTGCAGTCAGGACTATCACCTCCCTCTCATTATACCGGGACCTATATTCAATCTCTAGACTATATACCGCACCTAAAACTAGCCTTGATAGCATATGTTACTTTGCCATTTGATATTCTTTCTCCTACTACAGTGGAGTTTGGAGACACCACCTACTTTTCAAGACCTAGTTATGGCCATTGGTAACTTGTTACTGCTTTGTTGCTCTTACCACACATAGGTTGAATGGTTTTTATCTGTACGTAGGCTTTTGGGATTCTGGAAGTATAGGACTTAACAAGGGATGTTTTTTGACACATCTCTTCATTGCCATTTCTTAATTTGAACACGTGAACTTTACCTACTCACAAATATTTTTGGGTAAGCTGCGGGCGCTGAGGATTCATGTAACTTTCTAGATTACACGTGGGATGCACTGTTTTTTTAGAAGTCATTACACTTTCTTTAAAATATATCTGTTTTCTAACAAACTTTCTTTTGGTTGGAGAACACTCTCGTGGTTCAAAACTGATCTTAGCACATCTGGATCAACTTTAACTATTTAGCTTTTTTTTAATATCCTGATAAAATCAATTACCAGCATTTTAGAACAAGTTACATTGTCTGTATTTACAGCCCTGAACAAGTTCTTTCAAGGTTGAAACACATTGGCTGTACCTAAATGTTTAAAGGATATATGAAATAAAGAATTTACACCACACAACCAACAGAACCTGTGAAAGAACTCCTATTGCTTATTGACTCATTATTGTATTTGTCTGTATTGCCTGTCATCAATCTTTCAGAATTTTGTATTTATCTGTGGTCATGTGGCAGCTGGCCATTTGAGTTGGGCAATACATGTGCTTATAAATATTAGTGACCAGAATAGGTAGTGCAGTTGTTACAAACCCTGCTGCCTTTCTCTTGCGATTAATTCTTTTAAATTATGTTGGTCAGATAGTTTTGCATTCTGTCTGGCAGGGGAGGCTAATAGGTACATGGAGTGTAGAGATAGATGGAAGATCAGATGAGAAGTAAGGGGAAGAGTCAATCAGCTTGCATGCTTATCTAGACCTGCGGATTAGACCCACCGTAACACCCAGGTCTGCTGGGAAATTCTTTGGCTCATGGATATCAGGTAGAAGGATGTCCACAGAGAAGATTGAAGGCAGGTTTCAGTAATGAAAAAGGCCAATGGAGTAACAAGCATTGGAAATGCAATAGGTCTCGCAGCATTAGAGTTAGTGCTTTTAGAATTGTTTATGGGTATTTTTGTAAATCTTTAGCATTTTTGTTTCCTGTAGCCAATGCTAAAGAATTAAAAAAAAAGCCATAAACATTTCTAAAAGCTCTAACTCAAATGCATGAATGTTTTGCCATTGTGCAACATTCCGTCCATCATCATGTGTGTTTACCAAAACATATGGTAATAGCATGCGAGATAGTTTAATTGTTTAAACGCTCTCTCCAAATATTTGTAGGTGAAAGGTATAAATCCATACAGGGCCTGCCTAGCATTCCATCCTTTTGAAGTAGACAAACAAGAACCACGGCGTTGGCTAACAAGCCAGTATATAAGTAAAAAGCGCTTGTGTTTTTTTGCAGTGCTGTAACAATGGAAACGATTATTCCACATTACATTCGTACAGAATTCCACCCTAACAATTGTCAAGCAAAAGCTTAGATTATGGAGTGGCGTGTGTAAAATCATCTGTAATCAGGCTTATTACAATACGGAAGTTAAGCTCTTTCTTTCTAAAATGTAGCCTACTTTAAAGCTGTTAAAAAATGTAGCTCATGTCATAACAACAAACGTAACTATAGACTGCTTGGGTAAATTAACAAAAGGCACATCGAGTTTTCCCGCGCTCACTTGACACAGTCGATCATCGGACAGAGTATTCTGAAATCGGACAGCAGTTTCTACCTACGATTCTCAGGAAAAAATATTTAGGCCCAAAAAGAAATCCACTGAATTATCCATCAACTGCGTGGACGCTTCGTCCAAAAGGGGCCGCGATATTATCAGAGGAAAAGATGGAAGCCAGCTAGTCATATTATTTATGACAAGCCGCACGTGACAAACTGTTTAACTCCAGCGCTCCTAATAAGTCAGAGCGCGAGCAATTAGCTAACCCCGTACGAGGGCCGTTTGTGGCAATTTATAGATGCTCTCAAGCTGCCACGGCACTTCAAAGCCACACTGGGGGGAAACCTTTTAATGACTCACTTGAGATGACAAGTATTACACAGCACACATGGCAGCGATGAATTTGGCAGCGGATTCTGTTACATGAAGATTTCTCTTCGCAGCAGCTGTTTACGTGCTCGCAGCTCGCGCTCATCGGCTCGAGCGGGACGTTTAGATGAACGCCGAGGAAGGAGACAGCGCGAGGGCGTCCATGGGGAACTTCCAATGGGCAGGAGTACGCACAGGATATCTGTGATTTGACGCAGTTCTATTCTGATAAGGAACCTTCATAGGAGAGGGTTGTTAGGACTAGAAGGATGTCATGGACATTTCATGTGGGTCAGTTGCCATTGGACGGATGAGGTGAATGAACTGCACCTGAAGATCTTACTGAGTGCGCCGTGTTTATTTACATGTGGTAAACACCACAATATTGATAATGTTAGTGTGCGTATCGTTAAGAGCACTGTCCTATTTTATCCCCCGTTTTACTGTGGCCCAGTACAGCCTGAAGGGTAAGTATGAATTCACTGCTACTGATGGATGGCATGTCGGCGTTCCCGCCCCCACTACATTCTTTAGCAATCTGGTGATCAGAATCCCTGGAGTAGGTGTGTCGAGTGTAATGTTTATTCAGGTCCAGAATTGCCCACGGGACGCTAGGTCAATGGGGGTGATATGTGGTGAAGCTAATGGGCAGGGTTGCGTAAGAATAACCATCACCTACTACCAGCAACTATCCAAAAATTGCAGCGCTATCAAACAAGACGGAGGGAAGAGAGGGGAGGAGAAATGCGACACGGCGGGAAGGGGAGGGGGCGGAGCGGGTAAAATAAACAAACAAGACGGAGGGAAGAGAGGGGAGGGGGGAGGAGAAATGCGATACGGCGGGAAGGGGAGGGGGCGGAGCGGGTAAAACAAGACGGACGTGCACGCGCTTTTAAGCTCAATGCGCATGCGCATTGAGCTTAAAAGTCACGGGCACTGCAAGGAATCGCCACGATTCCTTGCAGTGGATAAAGAGTGGATAAGCCCCCATAGTCTCGCTTGCTCGATGCGCATGCGCATCGACAGGCGAGACCTAAAAATGGAGTGGAGTAAAAGTGGCATGGACTTGCACCGAGAGGATGCTAGGAAACATGCAATTCCGAGGAAGGGCGAATCATTGTTACTGGTATGAACAAGGCAAAGTGAGTGTTTCTGTGACAGAATTTTGTAGGCGATGACAATACCAGGTTTTGATGGTAGGTGGAACAGGGTGCCCTTACGTGGCACTTTGCGAAGGATCTTTATTTTTCCACTGCAAGGAATCATGTGTGCCTCTAGGCAATCTGTGGAGAAAAAAACTCCTAATACCCCTTAGGCAAATTAGTATCTCACTGGAGAAGTGAGGCCGATCGTGTACAGTAACCCCATAAATGCCCAATTTATATATTCCTGGAGAAAAAATCAGAAGCTGAAAACAATGTGCCTCCGCACTTGCCTATCATTGAGTGGTTGCCAATAAAAAGCCATTAAAATGCATGTTTCAGAAAACAAAAACTCACATTTAGTGGCATTAAATGCAAAGGTGCTGCTTTGGTACATCAAGGCAATTGCAATATAAATCTAACCGCTTTCTAAATATTCATAGGTACAGCCAAATTTGTGAGCATACAAAAAGGCAGCCGGGTTATTGACAGCTGCACTACCTAAGCCAGTCACGTAGTATCTTTGGTTTTGGTATTGCCCGCCTCAGAATGGTCAGCTGCCACATGACCACACTTAGAAACATGAAAGAAGATAGATGAGAGGCAATACACAGGAGCAGCAATATTTGTAAGTTGCAAGCTTTACAGATAGATAATCAATCAATAGTCATTTGTCAATGTCGTTATGTGTCTTTATTTCACACACGCTTAGTGTACATTTAGAGGCAGCCAACGCGTTTTGCCCTACTGCAGTTTTATGTCACTGAGATTGGTGACATTGTGGGGAACTATAGACCCTTAGCCCCTCTGCTAATGCTTGCAAGGACAAAATTGCCCCATAGCAAGCTATCACAGTGAACTTTTTATAAAATTGGTCAAGAGGAAATTATTCTTCATCCAATTTGCTGGGCTACAGTTTTGTTCCAGAGGAATCAATTTTACTCTCAGGTACTCTAAAATCTTCCTTGAATTATGCTGGGAGAGACTGCGAATTCTACCTTGGGACAATTTGATACTGCAGCAATATTTTCCTTTCAGAAGCCGCACGAAAGCAGATTTTCCTATTACCCCTTTGTCAAAAGTACTAAGCATTCTGCGGCCTAGTTCCTCAAACTCAGCTATTGGACAACAAAGTCTCTCTTTTTACAGGGCAGGATCAAGATTCACCTCTTCAAGTCCACATTCCTTCCCAAATTGTCTGACACCCCCCCGCCCTCTTGTTGCCATTAATGTACCTGTCCTGGGATGCAGGCTTTTTTCCTTTTGTTCTTAATTCTAAAGTTGAGCACTGTTGTTCGGGCCAAGTCTGTGTTATGAAAATACTTTCAGTAAAAACATCATCAACATCACCACTTAATGAAGTATGACTAATGCATACTTTGTAAGTGACCACAGCCTAGTGAATGTATTGCATACTCTGCACCCTGTCAGGGCTATCAGCACAGGTGCCATATCAGGCATAAGTGGGGGGACTGGAAGATAGCCGTGCAGAGAGGGGGCTACTCCTTCTTTTAATTGCTTTAATAAATGAACAGACGAGCCTTGCCGATAGTGGAATCTCGTGTTTGTGTGTGGGGGTGAGGGGTGCACCTACCGCTGCTCAGCAGGCACAGGCATCCCTCGGGGTCAGGCTGTTTCCAACGCGGGAAGTTTCCCAAGCTCCAGACCTTGAGCGAGTGTCTCTCGGGTCTGGCCTCACCAAGGACGAAGACGAGCCGAAGGGCTGGCCCTGGTTTGTATCGATTCTCAGTCAAAGAAATGTACAGTTTCAGATCCCGTTCCCGTCGCTTTAAGGGAGGCTGCTGAGCTGCTCTCAGTGTGGTCTTTGTATGAGAGAGCGCTCAGTCCACTCACTGCACAGACGTGTCTCTCGGGCATCCACTACTTGTTTTGTCAAAGGTTACATTTGCAGTGAAACAATTCCATTTTGGGCAATAAGTTGAGAAAATATTGAATAGTTAAAGGTGTTCCAGACTTCAGTCAAAGGTAGAGGTTTCAATATCACAGAATATGATGTTCGGTGAGAGAATCTCGTATGCATGTATGTATGTATGCTTGTATGGGTATGTATGGTATTTCTATAGCACACGCCTGATTGGGCCTTGGTTGAGGGTGCGATGAAAACCACCAGCGATGGTGAGCTTTTTTGCACGATAAGAGATGGTGCTGGTTGTGATGGCCTTCTAAAAGATGCAACTGGTTTTGACAATGGTGCAGGCCAGCAAGGGGAGCCAAAAGAGTTCCATCAGAACCAGGGCGATGTGACCACATTTCTTTAGGTCCTGGATGAGACGTGCTGCGGCATGTAGTATGTTCTTAAGGGGGGCCAGTGCGAAGTCTGAGAGGCTATTAGGCAGGGAACTGCCACCATCCAGATACAAGAGGAGGAGTACAGCAACAGCAGTTCTGAACTCGCTTTCTGGAAGAATTGATTTGACTATGTTTAGAAGAGAGAGATCCTGAGTGCAAAATCTTGGTGTGGGTGTAGCTTAGCTCAATATTAGTGATTATTTCTAACCCTTACTTTTGTTACTGTTCCACTGGTCTGGAATGGTAGAGCTATTTGATGCTTATAAAGATATAGGACTTAGTGGAATGAGTCTATGAAACTCGCTATTGTGGTACCTGAGGAAACATCCAGACTTACCCTCCTTTAGAAGTAGCTTAAACCTTTCCTACACAAAAGCACTTAGGTTAAGATCTATCTACACTCTAGAGCTTAGCGTGCATACACACTGCCGAGTCGACATGTCCCATTGGTCTCGTGCTCTTCCTAACAACCATCCATCTCTCATACTTTTTACCTCAAACATAACACACCTAGATGCCCGATGCCCAACCTCAGCACCATTATTAAATGTTAGGTTCAAAGATTCCTTATACAATATGTTAAAGTGGTAAAATACACTAATGGGTTGTAAAACAGTAAACTGTAAAAACCCGCTAATGAGCTGTAGGTGACCTATATAAAATTGTATATAAATAACTAAATAAGATAAAGATAAACTGTAACAACACCACAGTTTGGAACACACCACACCGTTTGCACCGTTTGCACCAACTAATGCAACTAATGCACCTTATGAGAAATGCAGCCTTTGTTAATCTCAGGTTTAACGTACTGCAGTCATCTATAGTGCACTGTCCCCAGAGGGGCAAACAAGCTTCCTTAAAACCAGTCCGCGAGAGTCAGCGTGGCTTGGTCATACCAAGTGATGGTCTCATTGTCAAACACATGCTTAAAGCTGCCTAGCCTGTCACCACTGCTTTTCTAATCCACTCACTGCCTGAATAAAAAATAACATAACATGGAGGTTTTAGTGAAGATGTGCATATCTTTAAATTAATTCATGATTATTAAAACACATTCCATGACCTAGTATGGACAATGTGTTGCAATCTCCTGGGACTATTTTTTTTTAATGGCAGTGGATCAAACAGAAACTATTTGTGTTTTAGCCTTAGGAGGAATCATCTACAAAGAACCATCTGATCCACACAGCCTCCCAATTTCATATATGTGTGCCATGGAGCAGTCACCTGTGCGCAAGACACATGCCATGGACATGCAAAGAATTGGCTTGGGCTAGTGGCCCATGCAAGATCGCACACCACAGGGAGCTTCACCTCCCAAAGCATCAGCCGGAAAATCAGTTGACATGCTTTAGAACGATAAACGAAGCTACAATGTTTTACTGTGGCATTGTGAGGGGGAATGTGAACATTGAGTCTGTTGTATGCACCACCAAAAACCTAATACTAACTACCTTTGGGTAGGTGTGAACTCAGAGGGGAGTCAAGAGAACCATATGCATCCATTTCCACCAGAGAGCAATCTGCCCTAAATTGTACAGACTATATTTTGATACAATACCCGGCTACTGGAAGTGTGTGATTCTGCGGCTGCTGCCTTTTTTTTGTATTATTATGGATTTTCCGCATTTCCCACAAAATCCATCATCTGCTGCATAATTTTCAGATTTTTCAAAAAAAATGTTGGATGGATCAAAGTTTACTAAAACGAGCAACATGTTTTACCCCACAGTGAAAGCCCCCACGCAAATGTTGACTGGTCAACTTCTAGTTGCTTATTGCTGTGTTTGGTTGTTAAATTGGTACTAATAAGGTGAAATGTTTTCTAATATAGTGTTACTACGTGTAAGAATTACAAAACAATGAAGTAACACTATCACAATGTACCACATTATGCCACATGAGTTGGCCTTTTTTTCAAATAATTTAGTTAACCCTGCCACATAATGTAGTCCTCCACTGCTGCATAATTCGAGTTGCCCTGACAATACCTTACTATTGGGTAGTGGCATAAGCTAAAAGCACCTGACTTCCTTTGCTCTGTAATTTATACCATGACTACTGTGCACCATATTTCCACTCTCTGACTATTCTATGTACAGTATTATGTTGTGTGCGATTAGTTGAGAATGTTTCCTAAATGTTAATGCACTAGTGGGACATTGATTTACTAACTCCTGCTAAGTGTTTCATTGAACTCTACCCCTCACCATCTCCTTGAGTAAGCTCTGGGCTGCTCGACTTTGCTACCCTGCGGGTGAAGGGTTAAAGCAGTATTTTTGGTGCTCAGTTTTATGTCCAACAGTATAGTAAGGTGACTGGCCACATCGTCCTTAGGGTGACAATAGTGGACAACCTCTTAGTGTTTCCCATTAGCCGGTGAAGTATGTCTTCGGGGCCAACACAAAAGAAATCTCGGCTGGTGCGGGATTTGCTGCCCATAGAAACAAGGCACTAGTCACATCTGGGCGGCTCCACGAGATTTGGGGTCCCAATGTCTGTGTCCTCCACTCAGGTCAATAACGAAGGCAACACACAGTGCCACTGCTACAGACAACCAACCCCTGATGCCAGTGACGACTGCTTTCGATAAATGTATAGGGCTTCAACAATTACCTAATGTGCTCTCGATAGCTGATAATTCTGGGAAGTTATAAAATGAACTGTAGGCCTATAAGCCTTATTGACACATCTCAGAAACTTTTCTCTCATCTTATCCTGGTACAGTTGCTGGAATGGGTCAAGGATAATTCTATTCTCTCTGAGATGCAGGTGGGGTTTAGTAAAAGGGTTAGCACGGTGGATCAAATCCACAGTTTCTGTGCACTTTATTGGAAAACTGTAAACCTGGACAAAGGCCCCTTGTACGTGGTCTTTTGTTGACTTGAGAACAGCCTTTGATTCTTACCCCAGGACTAAGTTGTGGGAAGTCGTGCATGCATGCACATAACACTACCCAAGTTAGGTATGGAATCAAAGGTAAACTTACAGACCCCATTAATATTGAAACTGGTATTTGACAAGGTTGTGTGTTGACCCCAACCAACACTGTTTACTGTCTACATAAATGACCTAGTCCAAGCATGGGACTTCTCTGGAAATTACGGACCTAAAATAGGCACTCATAAAAGTGTGACTTTTAATTTCTAAAACTCTGCATGGCCTGCAGGTTTTTTTTTAATTTTTGCAGCTATCGGGGCCTTGAGCTGAACATTTATAAAAAATGTATGGCATTTAATCCCTACAAATCATCCAGAGCAAATATCATGGTAAAGGGTGTCCCTCTATAACACGAGCAGGAGTTTGTGTGTCTGGGGTTCTCTTTAACTAACAAAATCAGCTGTTCCAGACACATTAGGAAATGCTCAATGAAGCTCCAACAAGAAGCTGATGCTGTGGCAAAACTGCGTACCATGGCCCAATGCGTGTTCCCTTTAACCAGTGGTGGAGATATATAATATCGGAAGACTACAGCTATGTATGGTGTAGAATTGTGGGGACACATCAGGACTGATGACCTCGGTAAAACCGAAAATAGTTTTCTGAGGAGCGTTCTCAATATCCCTCATAGTGACCAGCGCCTCCCATAACTCTTGGACATGGGAATTGTTCCTATTAACTAATACATTATGTCCCATCCCATTATGTACTGCCATAGACTTTAGTCCATGGATGAACTGGAATCTTACAGGGTTTTGATTAGGACAATTTTAAAATCTCCGGGCTGTGAGAAGATTGTATGGTTTGCCTGTATCAACTCTATGCTACATGAAATATGCCCGCCTACACTGTGGACTGTCCCTGATAAAGCAAAGCCAGTCCCTCACTCTTTGCTTAAAGACCGTCTAAAGTCTAATTTATGTTTCAGTGAATTGAAATGTGTCAAAGCTGTGGGCCTAGCTGACCTCATTTTAGACATCAAGGTTACCCCTGCTTATGAACTGATCTCATATTCTCCCAGGGCCCACCTATTATATATGTATACTTAGGAGCATTGCAGGAGTTTATCATAACATATAAAATATGCAGTAGAATGTATAGGTGTCATAGTTGATGAATGTCTTCAATGCAATGTGTTCAAGGGGTAGCCGGGTATTCGCTGAGGCTACTGGTTGGATACAGGTCTTGGGTCCTTCTGTGGAATAACCTCGAGTTATTGCCATAACGTTGGGTCCTGGTGCTTATTTATTCATTGTATGCAACACCACCCATTGCAGGTTTGTCTAAAATGCAGGCACAGGGTCTTGCCAGTAAATAGCTTCTGTATGAGATGGGGTGTGAAGTACTGTCGCTCCGACAAATGCCCCTCGTGTAACCTGGTGGAGGAAACTCTTCGTCTCTCTGCCTTATTTGCCACGCATATGCTAGGCCTGGCTAACAATGGCTCAAGCCTTTGTGTAAACTTCTGCACTGTCGTCACTTTGCACCTGCTCTTCGCACTTTACCCTCTGACACGAGAGGTGATTGTTGTAGTGAGTGACAACATTTCTGCATGCTGCGTGGCTCATCCACATATGGAGGACCAAAGTGTTGAAGTGATGACGTTTTAATATTTTATCTATATCCTACTAAATGCTCTTTTAACATTGCTGGGGTTTCCCTGTTAATTATTATGCATTTTTATGAAGGCGCTACAGACATCCTGTCTCTTTCTGATGGTATCTATGGCTTTTACATTGTATCGATTGTTTTTACATCTTTTAATTTGCTGCACTGTGTTTTATGGATTATTGTATCCAAAATAAAAAAATGTTGGTGATGATAAAGTTGTAAGATGTGCCTGTGATTCGGAGTGCTTACACTTTAGATGATACTCTTTAATGTATTATTTTCGGCGAGTTCAAACGTGTCGTCTAAATGTTAACAACTTTATAGAAAAAGCAACACCCGGAATCCTCACTGTGCCTCAAAATAATAGTAATAATAAAAAATAATAATAAATTAACAGCTTCATTTCTAAGTTGCAAGGTTGGCAGCTAGCGTGCTGTGATTTTTCAATATAACAACTGCCACGCTGCTCGCTGAGCCAGTTTCCAAACACTAGGGCTCTGTTACTATTGTTGAATTTCAAGATATCAAAATGCTTGCAGGGCGAGTGGGGGCGCCCTGGTGTCTATCACCTAATACCCACGGAAAGCGCAACGGACAAGCCAATACAAACAGCGCAGTTCTCCGTCCTAGGTTCTGCTTCTCAGGGACGAAATCTGGCTTTTGGGGGGGATTTCAAAGGGGTGGGTAGAACCGAGTAGAAAAATATTTTTGTTGAATTCTACAATGGCAGACAAGTCTGACAAGGGCTCTGGGCGACGTCACTCCTGCTGTCTGGGTGTTGGCCGCTTGCCCACCAACCTGGGACTTGGCAATTGCTCCGTTAGAAATAACACGGACCCCTGAGCTGGGTCTGAGTGCGCAGCATTGTCGTGCCCCTCACATTCATTACAAATGAGGTATTTTGCTCGTGCGCCGCTATTGCAGACTTATCCGTGCAGAATACATAAACGCCTTTCAGCGGCGACATAATTCGCGGGCCACACGTCTGCCCTCAACTTAAAGGCATTATTTCATATGACGGGACCCTGGTGTATGCCAGCATCACATAATGTATTCTTTAGCGCTCACTTTTCAGAAGTGCGCAATGTCTGTCTCAAGTCACAACTCACAAGCTCATTCCACTACGCTCCGCTGCGAGCACGGCCCACAGAGCGGACATTTTACAAAAGCCCCGCACTGTGCGGGTATTCACAAGTCGCTCCAAAGAGTCTTCATTCACAAGCGGGCAGTGGGGCACCATGGTCCATTCACAAGCATATCACAACGTGAGTTCGTGAGCATTATTCAAAAATTCTGTTGTTTAAGGATTATGTAGAAGGCATCTCAAAAGCCTCCCTCCAAATCTTAATGTGAACTTTCTCTTCTGACTGTGATTTGGATTCTCAGTCCTTTCCTAGTTGATGGCCAGTCCTCTTGAATCTAGGAGAAGCATTCTTGGTGACTATTACATTGCCCTTATTGCTTGGCTGAGAAAGTAATTCATTGTGTGCCTACAAGCTTTAACTCTCCTTTGTGTGGTGGTCTGCTACTCGCCCGGGGATGATACCATACACATCACTCAGGTTGGTGGTTCATATATTTATTTCTTATGTGCACAGCGGATGATCGGCACGTCCTTCATGCGTCCTTGTCCTGGTCACTCTGTTAGTCCCTCCGCCCCCTTAACCGGATGTGGTTTCCGGTGACCTGTCCCCTTGCTTCAGGACCCACAGGGTCCTAGCACTATACTGTCAGGTCACAACATCTCCCTCCTTGTTACAAACAAATGTTCATGATATATTTCCACAATCACTGTCGCCCATCACTGATAGTACTCACTTTGAGAGAGAGAGTGATAGAGGGAAAAGATAGAGAGAGAGAGAGCCTTGTCGCTCTACATCTCTTCAATTAGTCTCCGCGGTTTCTTGCATGTTCTTCTTGGTCTTGTTTCTACGTCATTTCCTTGTCCTCTGCCCTCCTCCTTCAGGGCTGCCGCTGGTTGTGCTGCCATTTCTTCTTCTTCCGTTTTCAGCTCCTTGAAGAGTGAGCTGTTCCTTGTGATTCGTTGTTGTTCGAAGGCTGCCGTTATCAATGATCCTTTCACTTTTGTCGCCGTCAGTGGTTCTTTGGAGAATGGGCTGTCGGACTTCCTTTGTTGTTTCTGTCGCACCACCACCAGGTCTCCTTCGTTCAGTTTTGGTTCAGATGCATGTCTCCAGTGATCCGCATACGCTTTCATTTTTTCTTTTGCCTCCCGTCCTCTTCTTGCAACGTCGCTTCGGTCTGCACTCATCTTTGCTTCCATTTGTGGTAATCTTGTTTTGCTTGATCGTCCTAGTACCAGTTCAGCCGGGCATCGACCTGTGGAGCTGTGAGGGGTATTCCTGTAGTCCCTCAACACCTGGCACAGTGCTTGTCCAGTCGATATCTGTGTCAACTTTGCCCCTTGGATGGCTTTCTTGATAGTCCCCATAAAACACTCTGCCATCCCATTAGCCTGTGGCCACAGGGGCGTTATTTTCCGATGTTTTATTCCAAGGTAGTCCATGAATTGGTGAAATTCTTCTCCTGAGAACGGTGAGCCATTGTACGTTTTGAGTGTCTGTGGTGAGCCCCAGGCAGCGAATATGTCATCTAGCACAGGTAAAGTGGCATCTGCTGATGTTGACGATACCTGCCTCACTATCGGGAACCTTGAGAATTTGTCAATGACAACCAGCAGGTAGTTTCGTCTCCAAAGGTCCATCAAAATCTGCCGCTAGCTCTGTCCACACTGCTTTGGCAGTTCCGACATTTGTAGTGGTGCTGGTTTTGATGGTGGTCCCATCACTTGACAGACCTGACAGCGTGTTATTGCTTCTTCCACCATGCCATCGAGTCCTGGGAACCACACCTTTTCCCGCAGCATCTTTTTTGTTGCTACGATGCCTCGGTGGGACTCATGGGCCAGTTCTATTGTTCTCTTTCTTAGTCTGTAAGGGATTACTATCCGTGCTCCTCTCATCAGGATGCCATTCTCTGTTTTTGATAGTTCTTCATTTATTTTTTTGAATGCTAGTAGTTCTTCTTTGATGACTCCTTCTTCCGTGGGACCGTTATTGTTTATGTGTCTCCATCTTTGTTGCCTCACCACGTTTCGGATTGCTTGCATGGTGGGATCTCGCTTTATTTCTTGCTCTAGCTCTGATATTGTTATCAAAGTTGGTGTGTTTTGCTTTAGGATGAAGTTGAGATACTCTTCCGCCATGGTCGTGGTGTCCTCTTTGTGGAGCAACGGGTGTCGTGACATGTAGTCGGCTGGATTGTGTTCTTTTCCGGATTTGTGAATTATTTTAAAGTTGTAGTCCATCAACCGGATTCCCCACCGTTCGTGAAGGGCTTCCCGTAGATAATAGCCCGACGCCCAGGACATATTGTTTGGGGTCAAGGGCAACAAGTTTTCAAGTGTATTTTGTCCTTCGGACAAGTAGGTCCAACCCCCTGCAGACAAACCCTTTGGCTGCCAGTTTACAGTACCACATTATGGATCAGGGAAGGGCACTGTTTGCAGTCATGGTAACATTTTGGTCCATATGTTAATGCTGTTAAAACTTGTATTTAAGGTTCATTAATTGACATTTATTATTATTAGGGTGAACGCTCTAAGTAAATGTTGTAAGCTCTGACTGCACTACAACAGTTGTTTGAGTATAACAATTTTGCACACGTTTTCAAAGTTTAGCAATATGAGGCTACGTATAATTCTCACAGATTGCTCCCTAATTTGATGCAAATATTTGCAGAAGCTTGAAAGCAAGATTGAGGATTCTTTGCTTTCAAAATTAAATGTTCATAAAAAAATTAAATGCAGGTAAAAAACATTTTGCTAAACTACTGTAAAATGTCAGGTGCCATTTCTTTGCATCATCATTTAGTAATGTGTTGATGCACGCTAGTATTTCCCAAAAATATTCATAATGGAAAATACGTGTAACCAGTTTAAATAAGATTATAAGGGAACAAAAATAAACAAGCATTGGCAAAGCCAGTGTGTCTGAAATGGACGGTCAGTGTTTTAGTTTTCTCAATGTGTGAATTGTTTTGCCATGGTTTTTGTAAAATCTTATTGGTGTGGGAGCTGCAGGGTCCTCACCAGTATAACAAACATAGGCAAAAGCAAAATTAGTTTTTGGTCTCAAAAAGCACACACTGCCACAGTAGTTACTGGCACTGAACAAAACTACTTTGTGTGCCGATATTCTCCTTGTGAAAGAGCAGAATGCTGTCACTCACAGTGAAGCCAGCCAATACAGAGAGAGACAGAATTTTTATAAACACAAAAGGTCATGGTCAACGCTAGACCAAATTGGGGGCCCAATTATTAACGAAAGTCTCAAAAGTAAACCCATGGTATATGTCCTTCCATTAAGTGCAGCTATACAGCTTTCGTGAATTCCCAAGAATTTACAGAAGTAGGACAAGAAACAGTACTCCTAGAAAATATTTGTGAACTGTATTTTAGCATGAGCAAACATGCATGTGTAGATTTGCTCATGCGAAAATCTGACTGCAAGTTCACTTTCTCTCAAACCACTTTTTTCTGAACTCTGGAAAAAGGTTTACATTGTCAGGAGTAAATTTCCAACATTTCTCAATATGGGAAAAGATTACCGAAGAGTTGTTGAAAACCCTTAAAACATGCAAGTTAGTAGGTTTGCACAGATTCAAAGGGCATTCTACCCCTGAAACTATGGCTTACCACTATCTACAGCCCCAGTATGTAGATCTGCGGAAACGTGGCAACATAAGGGGATTGCACGTATTCAAACACTACTATGGTATGAGCCCTGGCATAATCCGAGAGACTATATCAGAGCTCCTTTTTAGTGAGAATGCTGCCATAATGTGTTGCTGCACCACATGGCAACACAGGGACACGTGGATATTGTTACAGGACAAGTAGATTTATGAAGAAACCTGCCCCATGGACAAGTAGATATTTTCTTAAATTCCACACCCCTGAAACATGTGGTAGTGTTCACATGCCCACACAACCGCCAGACTCTCTTTTTCCGGTTGAGAGTATGCTCTCTCAATGTCTGACAGGCTTTTGCTCCCTTAAGCCATGATACATCTTGTTGATTCCTTTCCTTGTTTGTGTTGTGCCAATATCGCGCCCAATCCTACTGGGCTTGCATCCACAGTGAGCTCCGTGCATAGACTCGGGTCAAAGTACGTCAGGTGATCTACAGCTGTCACTGACGCCCTTATCTCTTCGAAAGCCTTGCTGCATTCTGTTGTCCATACAAATGTTTTTCCCTGCTTCGTCAGCTCTTGCAGTGGTGCACTTACTGTCGCAAAGTCTTTGATGTACTGTGTACAATAGCTGGCAAGGCCGAGAAATGATCGTACTTCTGCCACATCACTGGGCTGTTTCGCCTTTTCCAGGGTGTCCACCTTGCTGCGATCTGGCCTCATTCCTTTTTTCGAGAAGATATGCCCGAAGAACACCAACTCTTCTCGTCCGAGTTCGCATTTTTTTTCGTTTAGTGTTAGTCTGACTTCCTCCAGTCGTAAGCATACTTCTCTCAGTGCTCTGTCGTGCTCTTCATCTGACTTGCTGAATATCTAGAAAGTCGTCACTATAGTTGAGACTGTTTTTGATTGGTCTAATATTTTGCCTGATGGTCTCTTGGAAAATTTCAGCGGCTGATGAGATCCTGAAACTCAAGCGCTTGTAGCGGAACAATCCTAGGTGTGTCGAGAATGTCGTTATATATCTCGACTGTGGATCTAGTTCTAGCTGATGATATCCCTTACACAGGTCCAGCTTGGAGAATCGTCTCATTCCCGTCAGGCAACTGATCATGTCATCCAGATGAGGCCCAGGATGTCGCTCTCTTTCGATGGCTGTGTTCGGGATCCTCATGTCAACACATATTCTGATCTGTGATGTGTCTTTCTTTGGCACGGCTACAATATGTGACACCCAGGGTGTTGGTCCTTCTGACGGCTCAATGATGTCTTGATCCAACAATGACTTGATTTTTTTTTCCACTTGCGGTCGTAGGTGTATCAGTACACGTCTATGATGCTGAGCAACAGGACTGACTGCTTCGTTAATGTGTAGTGTGATTTGTCACCCTTTCAGCTTTCCTAGTCCTTTTATTAATTTTGGATATTCTCTTAGGATGTTTCCTTTGTCGGACATGTGATAGGTCATCTCAAGCAGACCCATTACTTGTGCAGTGACGTTACTGAGTAAGCATGGTGCTGGGATGTCCCCTCTTAGTACATGAACCTCCTCAGTTATTGTTCTGTTCTTATACGTCAAAGTGTCTGTACATTTTCCCAGGTTTGTTACTGGTCTTTTCGTACCCCAGGTGAACACTTCTATTCTGGACGGTTCTAGGGGTGGTTTCCTTTTCATTTTCTCATATTCTGTGGTGCACATTATGTTGCACGTGGCGCCACTGTCCAGTATGAATTCCGCTTGATGAGGCCCTACATCTATGGTCACGGATTCTGTCTTCTTGTCTACCAGACGTATGCTTTCTTCACTCTTTTCTTCAGCTGTGGACATGAGGTATAGCCGCTCTACTTTTTCTTCTTCATCTTCATCCACTTCTGACTCTAGCGAAGAGCTCCTGGTTGTCGTTTCCATGTGCCTTACATGCCGGTTCGTCGTCATTCGTGGCATCCCTGGTCGACCTCTTTTGTTTTTGAACTGCATGCCTTGGCACATGCTGGCAAAATTATTGCTTCTGTTTCATTTTCGGCACGTTTGACCAAATGCTGGACATGCACCTCAGTGCGTAAATTTCAGACCGCATCTGTAGCACTGTGATCCTTGTTGTTTCTTTGTCGTTTGTTCATTCGACCCTCTCTTCCAGTGTCCTGGTCGACCATTGTCTGTTAATCGGTGAGCTTGTTCAACATGTCGTTCCATTTGTTTTGCATGTGCCATTGCTCTTGCTTCTGCTCTTGCCAGTTCCAAGATCTTTTCTAGTGTTGTCGGCTCTTTTAGTATTCTTGTGCGAAAGTCAGTGTCTCGAAATCGTTCTTTGATTCTTAAGCGGATTGCCTGCTCATTGTCATACTTATCAAACTCACAGTGGGTGACTAACTTCCTCAGCCTAGTTGAGAAATCATCCAGTGACTCATCAGGCTGTTGAAATGCTATGTTGAAGCTGTACCTTTCAAAGTCAATATTTCTCTGGGGATCAAATTTATTCGTCAGGCACTTGATTAGTGTTTTGTATGTGCCTGTTTCGCTTGCTGGCAGAGTTACTAGGAGGTCATCTACCTCATTCCCCACAAGGTTTAGGAACAGTCCTAGTTGTTTGGCTTCTACCACATCCGTGGCTTCCATGTATCTCTCAAACTTAGTGATCCAACGTTCCCATCTTATACCCACTTGTGGCTCCGATACATTAAATGGGAGTGGTCTGTGATACTGTGCGCTTGGTCTTGTCTCAGCCATGTTCCTTTTATCTTTATTTATGCTTTGTTTTGTGTTTCCTTTGTTATCTCACTTTTATGCCCTTTGTTTCTTCTTTCCCTTTCTGTTTTGTGCTTTGTTTGCACTCCTTTATTTTCTTTTTTAGTTTTATTTCCGTTTATTATTTCCACTTGTGGGCTCTTTATTCCTTCTTTCTATGCTTTTCTTCTTTGTTTTGCCCTTTTCCCGCCTTATTTCTGGCTTTGTTTGCTCCTTTTCGCCCTATTTGGCTTCCTTTTTTCGACTTAGCCTGACCTTAAAATGGCGGCTCTGCTGTTCTCCTTGCTGATTGGCTCTTTTGCCTGATTCAAAGATGGCCGCTGATGTTCCCGCGAGACTTCGCGATCAAGTCTCGCTCGCCTGTCTTCAAAATGGCCGCCTATCCTGTTCTGGTTGCTGATTGGCCCAATCTGCCTGACCCTAAAATGGCCGCCGAGACTCTCGCGAGAGCTCGCGCCAATTTCTTTGAATTTGCGCGCTTGATCCTAGCGCTTACCGCGTTCAGACGCATTTTCCTCCGTGACAGTCGGGGGGGGCTCCCGCGTCGCTGCGCCTTTATGTTTCTTAATTTCCTTCTTCCTGCACATCCACGGTGGGCTCCTGGTTATTTCCTCGGTGGCAGTCGATGAACACGCGTCAATCCACGCGTCCATTCGTCACTTAGCCTTCGTCGCCAGTTGTGGTGTTCTGCTACTCACCCGGGGATGATACCATACACATCACTCAGGTTGGTGGTTCATATATTTATTTCTTATGTGCACAGTGGATGATCGGCACGTCCTTCCTGCGTCCTTGTCCTGATCACTCTGTTAGTCCCTCCGCCCCCTTGACCGAATGTGGTGTCCGGTGACCTGTCCCCTTGCTTCAGGACCCACAGGGTCCTAGCGCTAAACTGTAGGGTCACAACACTTTGTCAGTGCTTTCTACCCATTAGGCTGATTAGACGGTTCCAGGCAATAGGTGTCCCAAAGGACGAAGGTCCTAGGCAAGTAAAACCTACACAAGACAAAATTCAAACTCGAAACTATGAAGGTTTATTTAAAATTAAGAATCAATATAGAAAGCAAAAAGATGAGTCAGCTGTTCAGTAATTCTTTATAAGCAAGATCTATACTACTATTATAAAGGAAGAACTTTGAGGCTTTGAGGCGGGTAAACTCGGGAATCACAGCGCCAATCCACACACCCGATACATGGTTGTTATCCTCAGGGTGTGCAGATGGACATAGGCTATATAAATAAAAAATAAAAATAAATACGTTATTAAAAAATATAAATTAAAAAAAAGTAGTCCCTTCAAAGTAGCGCCGGCCACGACGTGCGTGCTGACATCAGGAGCGGCGGAGAACAGCGCGGGGAGGAGCGTCGGAGATCAGCGCGGGGAGGAGCAGTGACGAGGAGCGGCGGAGATCAGGAGAGCAGCGGACATGACCGGCGGACAGGCAGTGAGGATCGGCGGGCAGACAGTTAGGAGCGGCGGCGGGGAGGAGCAGCCAGCGACGGATGAGGTAGGGCACCAAGTTACCAGTCAGCAAAGCAAACATGAGGGAAGAACGGCGGCGGGGAGGAGCGGTGAGCGAGCCACAGGTACAGGAGGTAAAGCAAACGTGTGCAGGAAAAAGTAACGTGGCCAGGTTGACAGGAGGAAAAAGAAACGTGTGCAGGTGACAAAAGCGTACAAAGTGAAGCGGGGAGCAAACGGGCCATTACAGGAGGAAAAAGTGAAACGGGGCATTACAGGGAGGAAAAAGTGACGTGGGCAGTGACGTGGGCAGGTTGACAGGAGGAAAAAGAAGCGCGTGCAGGTGACAAAAGCGTACAAAGTGGAGCGGGGAGCAAATGGGCCATTACAGGACGAAAAAGTGAAACGGGGCATTACTGGGAGGAAAAAGTGACGTGGGCAGTGACGTGGGCAGGTTAACAGGAGGAAAAAGAAACGTGTGCAGGTGACAAAAGCGACAAAATGGAGCGGGGAGCAAACGGGCCATTACAGGACAAAAAAGTGAAACCGGGCATTACAGGGAGGAAAAAGTGACGTGGGCAGTGACGTGGGCAGGTTAACAGGAGGAAAAAGAAACGTGTGCAGGTGACAAAAGCGTACAAAGTGGAGCGGGTAGCAAACGGGGCATTACAGGACGAAAAAGTGACTTGGCCAGTGACGTGGGCAGGTACCAAACGGGGCATTACAGCAGGAAAAAGTGACGTGAGCAGTGACGTGGGCAGGTTACACAATGTCAGGGCGGGCTGGGGCCCTAAGCCATGATTGCTCCCGGACAACGTCAGGACGGGCTGCTAGTTGTAGAATAAAGTGCAAACTGGGCTGCTCAGTTTTGAAAGCAGAACAAGTTGTGAACGCATCGAAGTACAAAGTCAGTAAGAAGAAGACCAATATGAAGTCTGCCTCAAAAGAATAGATAAAAAGGTCTTGCACACATCCCAAAGAGGGCACTTTTTATAGCCTCATAGAAGTACAGAATCATGCCTTCCACATAATGTGAAGTGGTAAAATGAGATGTACTAATAAGTTATATCACACAAACCAATCAACATTTCAGAAATTGTGCTACATAAAGCAGGCTATCCTAAGGGTGTGCCTAAATGTTAATATTCAATCATCTCCTTAAACCTACATACAAAGGGAAATGGCCATGCATATTTGAACAATAATCCATTAACATGTGAATAGACAATACAGTTGACTGCAAGCCTTGAATTAAAAAAAAAAGAAAAAACACCTTTGACTCTCTTTAACGCACTACTGCGTCTCACCCTGTACCTCTTTCAATCTATCCTCTACCTCCACTCTCTGACTCATACCAAACCATATTCTACTACTATGATCTCCAAATTAAACCCTTCTGGACTCCCCCCATTACTCACTTATTTTTACTACTATGAACTCCCAAGCAATACTTTCTAAATTCTTCCCTCATGTGTCCAAAACTTAATTTTACTACTACTATGATTTCCCTAATCCCTTTCTAGAGACTCTTCCCTCCTCTATCTCTCCTTTTACTCAGCCGAAGCCTCATCTTACAACTATGATCTCCCAAATAGCACTTTCTAGATTCTTCCCTCTTCTATCCCTCCATTATGCAATTCAATCCAACTAACAGACTCACATTTCAACAGCTCAAATTAACACATATTTCCCTATACTAACCCACCACAATCCTCTTTGAGTTCCGGAGCAGCGTGCTAATCGCCGAAAAGCACTTCGATGCCTCATCAGCGATCTTACTACTATGGTCTCCAAAATAACACTTGGTAGACTCTTCCCTATTCTATCCGTCCATTATCCTGTTCAAACCAACTAACAGACCCACATGTCCACTGTGCAAATGAACACATATTTCCCTATACTAACCCACCACTAATCCATTTTGGGTTTTGGAGTAGTGTGCTACTCGCCGAAAAGCACTTAGATGCCTCGTCAGGGGGTAGTAAGCTCTATATAAATACAATTTAAATTTCAACTATTTTGTTGACCTTCCTCCTTCAGGTGAATACTAGGAATGGGCATAACTTGCGTAGTTCCTTGTTGTGAAATCATGTAGAATGACCCAAACATTGAGCAAGATTGTGTGGAATTACGCAAGAGGAGTAACTCTGCACTTACCCCTTTATTTTAATAATGCAAAATGCCCCTTCGAGTCAAAAATGGACTTGAGGTGCATTTTGCATTAAGAATTAGTGTTAAATGCAAAAGAACATGAATAGCGAGCAGAAGCTGCTCTTGATTGCTAAATCTGTGTTTGGGATAGGATTTCCCCCCCAACTTACTACCAGCATTTAGCTCTAGTTTCACAGCACATACATGCATCCTCAAGTAAAAAATGAATGCCAGGATGCACTTTGCCATAAGAAAATAGCGCTAAATGCAAGAGAACATTAACAGGAGTGCGAACAGCCGCTTGTGCTCACTAAATATGATCTTGCTGTATGATTCCCCCCCAATTATTGTTAATTGCATAAGAGGGCGTAATTGCATAATTATAGGTAATTCCGCTTTAAAGAGTAGTGCAGAATTGCCAAACTTAGTACAATTACCCCAGAGTCATTGAAATTCCACCCAGGCCTAGTTAATGCTTATAAAATATAACCTGCACACCTTACATGGAAAATAGATGCAAGTTAAGGTAATCAGCGGGAATTGCATGTTCTTATGTTATGCAAGTTCAGTTGGTTAATGTGATTAATACAGATATCTGTATGTGCAAGCAGACAGTCAGATAACTCAATCCTCCGTGGTGCAATGTGGAATAGTGATGTGTATTTATAGCACTACTTAGTCCCAGCCTGAAAATGAAAGCACTGTAAATATGCAAGTAATTTTTAGGTCGAGCATTCGAGACCTCTTGTATATACTTTAGTATACACTTATATATTAGCATATACTTATATGTGCATGTACTTTGTGGGCTCTGTACATCAGCCCTAGGACTTTTCTGCTTCTGCTTAGGGACTTTTTTTCTGTTCAACTGCCTCTATTTAACTTTCTTGATAGAAAACAACCAGCAGAGGTCAGTAAAATACCAGAATCACTTTTGCATTCTCTAGATTCCAGTCGATAGAAATTGTCTTACACGAGCACCCGTAGACAATATTTTTGTAAAATTTTGTATTTTCAGTGATATGACCACCGAAGGCCCTGATTTTATATTAAAAACAGAGCTTTGGACTATACCATTTCCCACTGAAAGGCAATATTTCTCTCCATCTGTTCCCATACCACTTGTTTCACGCAGTTTGGTGCTTACTTTCCACCATATTAAAGAACAGTAGATGTTTCAGCACAGAGGTTTATGTGCTACATAGCTAAATAAATATAAGGTCCCAAATGCGAGACCGATTGCACTGCAAATTCTTGTTTAAAAGTGTATTACACACAGTATAGTATAGGCTGCTGCAAGATGCGCAAGGAGATTAAGGGAGGAAATGTACTAAAATATGACGCAATGCAGACAATGCAACCAAAGTTGCTGTGCTGTGTTGCATCAAAGGGAAAGAGAAAAGACGCGGGAGTGTGTGGTTGGGTGCACCCGCACCCCACAATCATGGGCACAGAGGGTGGCAACACTCCCAGCAGAGAGGTCCCTGCCTCAGGGGCTGCCTTGCCCGAGACAGGCAAGGATATGCAGCTTTTCTGGTTACATATTGCGCTGGCCCGTGGGGAAATGGTGGCCCTCTGGGCAATCCTGGTGTAGGGGAGGGGGTTCCATGCCCGCCTGCTTCCTGAGTTAGTTTGTTAAATGAGATGCATCAACACCCATGGCCTGACCCACATCTTGGTTATTCCTCCAGCTTACGGCAGAGCACCCCACACACATCTTCTTTGATGACAAATTTAAAAATAGGTACATCTTTAAAGTTGCATATCTCCGGAACCATTCGGCCACTTTTCTTCATTTTGGAGTTGTTTTGCTTCTGGTGACCAGACCCAGCTACCAGGAGAAATTTCAACAGGTCTCCTGGCCTTTGACAGTGCCTATTTTTGCAGAAGCTAGATTTGTTTGCTTCCTGTCCCTGCCTTCTTGTCTGCCTGGATCCTGGTGATCCTCTCCTGCTGGTGGGGGCTTGTGGAATGGTTCCTTCACTTCCAAAAAAGAGCCTGAGGTGTCGGGTTCTGAGACCTAGCTCGTGATATTGGCTTCTGTTCAATCTGGTCAGAGAAAGCTTGGAAGAAAGAAAACAATTTTTCTTTCTTGTGTCCCCTCACTCACCAGGGTTTCCCCATGGTGACATGCTTCATGATTGGGGCCATCCCAGCTCTCTACGAACTGGGGTGTGCTACGACTTGCGGAATTACGTAGGAGCAATATTTAGTGGAAGACTATGTCTGGTGTAAAGTGTGGTGGAGTGGATGTAAAGTGATTAAAAATACCGTGCTTTTGGGCCTAAACAATTTTTATTCCTGCTCCTAGGTAGGCATGTTTAAAAATGGGGTAGACACTGTGTACCTATCTTTAATGAGAAGGGATTCAGTGTGCGGTCGACATGTTTCGAGCTTCCCCTAGCTCTTCCTCAGGACCACAAAGGGACCAGCCCTGTGTTTGCCGCTCCTATATAAACCTTAATAGAAAAATAATAAATACATTTAAAGTGTAAAGGTACTCAAGAAACAAACATTTTTCTTTCTTCCAGGCTTTCTCCGACCAGATTGGGCAGAAGCCAATATCACAAGCTAGGTCTCAGAACCCGACACCTTGGGCTCTTTTTTGGACTATACATACTCAGGAGGGCGACCTAGTCTTGCATCCTCCTTCTCCCCCTACTATATGTATTTCCTTCACTCCAGCCTTCAGAACACCCTCTTGCCTGTAATCCTCAGGCCACAGAGCCTTCAGGTTGTCTTGCAGTGCATCTGTGGAGAAGGGAGTGCAGTGAATCCAGTTCTTTACCCCAACTGGTCCTCAGGGGGCATAAGGGAGCCAGTGTCACTTGCCCTAGAGAGACTGATCCTAGTTCTGTGGGTAAGTTAGTGACCAAATCCTTAGTTCATCTTTGCAGGGCATCAGGTGGGTTCTCTTTCCAGCAGGGCATCCTTTTCACCGCTTTTGCCTCCCAGGTCCAAGGTCTTTTCAACTGTCTCTCCTAAGTGCTGGGCCTTTTGAGTAGTGGCGGGAAGTTCTAGATGGCAGGCACCCCTGCCCAATGCTAGCATTTCCCATCATCCCATCACACCTGTGCCAACACTCCAGCACCCCATTCAGGGATAATCCATCATGATGACTTCACGTTTTTCTTGATAGAGCTTCTTTTAGCCCCTAGCTTACATTACTGCCAGGTCACTTCCGACCAAAACATCAAAGGTGAACTTCCCCTGTGTTAGCTTCAAAGCTTTAGCCTACCCCCTTTGTTCTAGTTGGCCTGGGCTGTCAAAGTCCACTTGAAGGGTGACAGATGCAGATGCAGACTTCCGGCAAGCCCTTTCCTCTCCCAGAAACTGGGCCATCACTGATAATTGCCCCTTTTGTGAGGCTAGACCTTTATTTTCTCTGTTGGAGAGCAGAGTAATTAACTTGGTACAGTAGTGTGGACATACTACTGGAATTTGATTATGAGCTGAGCCAGAAAAAGATGACAATTCCTGAAGTCCCATAAAATGTGGATATAGTGTGTGGGGAACTGCAAAATTCATGATTGGCGAACATCTTTTACAGCACTTTAACACGCTGCTGGGCTGTGTAGGCTTAAGTGGAGCGAAACTGCACTTTAGAGAAGATTTTGTCTATATGCATAATGCAACAAAAGCGCTGTGGATTTCCCAATAAACCCTACAGACCTTTCTATGAATGTCCACTAATATTATAAGGCCTATCCCAGGTCAGCACCTAGCCTTGCAGAGTCCATTCTGGGCCAGTCTATCTGTGCGCAATTACTGCACTGCACACTACAGTAGCCTAACACGTGCAGCCTACACATGTACACATACACCTATATTTAATACAGAATACACTATGGTCATGACATTTATCTGCCCTTCAATTATGCCACATAGCGCATTAAACACATTCAAAAGTCTCTTATGTGATTCCCAGTTTGGATTGTGGAAGCATGACCCTATATCAACCCTCCCCTGGCTTCCACTATAGAAACCTCTCTTTGAGGCTGCTCATATGATGCACATGCTTTTTTGTAAACTTAGACTATGGTTCTGAAAAAGAGATTTTGCAAATAGTCACCTACTCATGTACTGCAGTCAGACTCATGTTTAGCTTAAAGTTCATTCTTTATAGCTTCTAAATTCAGAGGGAGACTTATAGGTCCTGAGAGTCAAACTCTGAAATTCTCTATCAGACTCCCCACAAGTTAAATTTCACCATTTGAAATATCTAGATTAGTTACCGGTAATCTTCATTACTCTGATTTCCCATTCCTCGTCGCAGTACTTACTATATGTAGAGAAACACTTTGCACTTATTAAGCAATAGAACAAGGAATGGTGATGAGGAGGTAATGCAGGAAAAGACTTAAAACATATTTTAATGACTTACCTATTTTAATAACACACTCCAATAGCACCAAGATACTGTGAACAGACTTTTTAGAAAAACTTTAAAGAAAATATATGCAACTTTCATACACATGCACACATGCGCACACACACACACACACAACCACACACACAAAAACACCACAAAGACAGGTAGATAATTCACCTAGTGGAGGAGTGTGGCTCACTGATTAGAGCGGCAGACCCTGATGCAGAGGTCTGGCTTGGGACCAGGGTTCAATTCCTGACGCGGCAGGGTCCTGAGCCCAAAAATGTCCACAGACTCGATAATTCTCGCCTCGGTGCCTACTCTAATCATGGGGTCCCACGCTGCAACTCTGGGCAATAGCTTGCTTAATCTCCACTACGGCAGCCCACCCGCTGCGGGATGCCTGGCTTTCACCTTGGGTATGCCCAATAGGGGTTATCTCTCAGGGAAAAAGCCAGGACGGGTTCCCAAGGCAAGCGCCTTGATGCCTTCAGGTGATACTTGCACTATATAAGTCGCAATACATTTAATGAGGGAATAATTGATAATTCACTGTGCTGAAATTATGTTTTGTTTTACTTTCGACATATATTCACATTGAAACAGTCCACAAAGAGCTGCAGAGGGCATACGAGGTTAGAAAAGCAGAACGTTGGGAATCTTGTATCTTCCATACAATGGGTGCTGAATGAAACAAGCAATGGCAAATCCAATAGGGCTCGCCTATGCGAGAGCTGTTGACTTTGGCAAGGTGTTTGAGCCATGATGTACACCAGTGTGGCTGCTGTTCAGCATGGCTAAAAGTTAATGGCATGGAGTGGGGTGGGGTGGGGTAGATTGGGGTAGAGTGGAGTGGGCTTAGAGTGGGGCACAATAATAATAATAATAATAATACTGATTTTGCTAAAGCGTGAACAGCTACCTCACATGGAGGTGTCCCGGCGCTGAGTGAGTAGCTAGATGTAGCAGGGGAAGAAAGTGATTTAGATTTTTGGAGCAAAAAGCCACGAGAGAGTGGAGTGGGAAATAATGGGGTAGAGTGGAATGGGTTGGATTGAAGTGGGCAAGATTGGAATGGAGTGTAGTGGGTAGACTGCAGTGGGGTAGATTGGGTAGATTATAGTAGTGTAGAATTGAATTGAGTGGGGGTAGATTTGGGTTAGTTTGTAGTGTGGTAGATTAGAGTAGGGTAGTTTAAGGCGGATTGGGTTGGAGTGGGGTACATTTGAGTGGTATGTGGTAGATTAGAGTGAAGTGGAGTGTGATAAATTGGGCAGACTGGAATGGAGTGTGGTATATTGGGGTAAAGTGGAGTGGGGTAGATAAGGTTGGAGTCAAGATTGGAGTAGAGTGAGATATATTGAGGAAGAGTGGATTGGAGTGGGTGTGGTAGATCAGTTTGGAGTGGAGCAGATTGAGTGGACTAGAATAGCGTAGATTGGATTAGAGAGGGTTAGATTGGAGTGGGGTAGATTGTAGTGCAGTAGAATGGGGTAGGGTGAGGTAGTGGTAGGTAGAGTGGGGTGGGGTGGGGTGGGTTGGTGTGGGGTAGAGTGCAGTGGGTTAGAGTAGTGGTGGGTTAGAGTGAGATAGATTGAGGAAGAGTAGATTGGTAGGGGGTAGATTCGGGTGGAGTGGAGTAGATTGAGTGGATTAGAGTAGCGTAGATTGGAATGGAGTGCGGCAGATTGGAGTGGGCTAGTTTGGAGTGGGGTATTTTAGAGTGGAATGGGGTAGATTAGAGTAGGGTATAGTGGGGTTGGGTAGTGGTGGGTAGAGTGGGTGGGGTGGGGTAGAGTGCAGTGAGTTAGAGTAATGGTGGGTTAGAGTGGGGTAGATTGGAGTGGGGTAGATTGGGGTGGGGTATCTTGGACTGGGATGGACTGAGGTGGAGTGGGTTAGATTTGAGTGGGGTAGATTTGAGGTGTGTTGTAGATTGGAGTGGAGTGTGGTAGAGTGGAGAGGGGTGGGGTTGATTGGAGTGGAGTGTGGTAGATTGCGTGGATTGGAGTGTGGTAGATTGGAGTGGAGCAGAGTAGATTGTGGTACATTGGAATGGGGTAAATTGTACTGGGGTAAATTGTGGTAGATTGAGTGGGGCAGATTAGAGTGGAGAGGAGTTGGATTGATTGCAGGGGAATTTGGAGTGGAGTGGGGTAAATTGGAGTGGAGTCAGATATATTGGAGTGGATTGGTGTACCTTGGAGTGGGTTGGATTAGGGTAGATTGGAGTGGAGTCGAGTAGACTAGGTAGAATGGGGCAGAATGGGGTAGATTTGAGTAGACTGGGTGGAGTGGGGTAGATTGGAGTATGGTGGTGTTGCCTGGGTTAGATTGAGTGGAGTGGGGTAGATTGGAGCGGAGTAGGTTGGGCTGGAGTGGAGTGGGGTAGATTGAGGTAGAGTGGAGTAGGGTAGATTGGAGTGGGGGTAAACTTAAGTGGAGTGGATTGAGGTAGATTGGGTTAAAGTGGGGTAGACTGGAGTGGGGTGAGGTAAATTGACGTGGGTATGTTTGTAGTGGAGATGAGTAGATTGTAGTTGAGTGGGGTAGTTTATATGAGAGTGGGGTAGATTGAAGAGGAGTAGATTGGGGTAGATTGTAGTGAAGTGGAGTGGGGTAGATTGGGGTTCAGTGGGGTGGACAGTAGTAGTAGGGCAGAGTGGAGTGGGGTAAGTGGTATGATTTGAGTGGTGTAAATAGGAGTAGAGTGGCATGTCATAGAGTGTCCTAGAGTAGAAGGACAGACAGTGAAGTGGTATGTCGTAGAGTGGAGCTGAGTGGCATAGAATGGAGTTGTGTGGCATAGTGTGGAAGGGCATAGAGTGCAGTGGAGTGGCACAGTGTGGAGTATGCATGGTGCCGTAGCACACTTCCATTACTGACAACAGACTTTCAATTTAATGATCCTTACATTTGCACTGAAATACGGTTTCACTGCACAGAAACGATAATGTGGACAAATGACATCACCCAGTGTATTGATGTGTTTGATCGTATTCAATTATTTGTTTTCACCATACTTCAGAATTACAAAGAAAGTGCTTCATTTGTACTGTTAATATATTCTGAAACTTCAGCAAGGTTACTTTTTTATCTGTTGTGTGCTAGCGAAAAAGAATCCTACGCCTCTCCTCTTACATTGGCACTCAGCAGGATAGTCACATAAATTCTCTCACTTTGAAGTCAGAAAAAGAAAAGTAAACACCAAGCTCTCTTGGAAGACAGCTTGACATCTGACCTCTTTCATTGACTGCACAGCAAATGTGACACAATGAAAACAAGATTTAAAGGCCTGTTTACAGGAAGCGAGTTCGTGGGAGAATACAGTAAACATGGCTTGGACAACGGGAGGCACAAACTCAAGGTGAACAGCCTAAAACAAATAAAGCCAGCAAACAGAAAGCCACAAAACCAACAGTCTGCAAAGGATGGAATGCATTCCTAGGTCAGCTTTCTGATTCTCCTCAAGATGTCTTTAGCAAATGAAACAACTGCTCTGTATGGTAGGCTTCAACATAATACAGAGAGAAAATGAGGCGTTACAAAAATGTTTGGTTTAATCCATTGCATTTTTGCTCAGCACACCACCCCAGTTTGGATCCAGCCATATACAAATCAGTTTTTACCATGTTCCACATGGGAACAGTCCAGAATGGACTGCCAGGCCAGGTCCTCCCTAGACTGGAACAAGCATCCTGCAATCGGTTTTGGAGTATCACCCTTCTTCTGCCAGGCCAACTTGAATCCAGTGGCATAGTGAGCAAGGGACCCATGGTTCTGGAGGTAATCATAGAATCGGATGGTGGCCAATGGACCTGGGATGCCCAGTGTGGACCAGTGGAGATGGAGGGCAGGTGGTCCCTGGACGAGCTTAATTTTCACATCAGTTGTCTGGAGTTGTTAGCGGGGGGCCTTTTGCATTTCGCACTTTAAGCTCAAGAAGGCGAGTTGTTGCATTCTTCTGCTACTGGAAAAAGTCTTGGTGGTTCAGTACATCAGCCATCTGGGGGACAAAATCCCATTAAATGGTGGTGATGTGATAGCGGACTGGAACTCTCCGTTCCTGAGCGATTCCATCCAGCGATTGGAGATTTCATCCCTCATTTTTCATGAGCTGAATTTGCTTTGGGGTCTGTGCACGATAGATCTGTTCAAATCCCATCTGAAGGGAAATCTTCCTATCTTTTACAGTTGGAGGCCGGATCCTCTGGTGGCCAATTCAGATGCTTTTCTCCAGTCCATGTCGAAGAGTCCTCTGTATGAGTTACTTTCTTCTTCTGTAATCCAGAGAGTACTCTCTCAGGCATGCCGGCAGGCAGCGGAATTAGTGTTTGTGACTCATTGTTGGAAGGCCCAATCTTGGTTCCCTGTAGTGATGGCGCTCTCTTGGGCACCACCGATGTGGATTCACTCTTTCATGGATTTTCTCCGCAACCCGATCGGTCTTCTGCACTCGTTGGTGGGTCAGGAGGATGAGGCTACATTTACTATCCTGGAGCATGAAGTAAACAGAAAGGTTATCTCACACCTGACATGGCATAATGTGCAATCTTTTGATACTGCCTAATAAAATGGGTAACTACAAGCACCACAATACAAAGCAGATGCTAGAACATCAACTACCTCGATTTGCCCTTTGTAGCTCACCTAGCAGTGATTAGTTTGAGTGTTTACAGGTGAGGCCCATCGGCATGCATCTTTCCTCAAGCGACTTTGACTAAGAGCAAGAAAGGGAAAGCATCAAGGGTGAAAGGAGAAGAGAAAGAGGTAAAAACTAATAGGAATGGAAAAAAATGGAAACCTACAGGAATGATCTAGACAGGCAGGGAATGACTGGTGGTGGATGAAAGAGGTGTGAAGCAGGATAAGACTAACAGGCCTGGTGTTCGGCAAAAGCAAAATGACTTTTAATAGCGTCAGCCAGCACTTTTTCTTTTAAAATCTAAGCACTGTTATCTAGTCCCATTACTGTTTTCCTTCTGGGACTTGTAGTCCTCTATTTAGAATCAGAAAAGTTAAAGTACAAGACCTAGTTGGCAAAGAATGAACTCATGACAGGTTAAGCTATTCATTTACATCTGACATGAAACAACACAAAAGCATTGGGACAGAGTATATTCATAGCATATGACATTTGAGATTGATCTATTTCTTGGCAGTGCAGGATTTACTTGCAATATGCTTGCATAGCGAGTGAAACAGGGCTACATGAACCACACTGCATTGGGAAGAGAATAGTTAAAATAGTATTAACTTAGTTCATCAGTCAGAATGTAGCACCACAAATATCATAGTAGACTTGTACCTCAGTGCCTGATCCTCGGTACAAATAAACACTGACCACTTTTATTCTTTTTTCAGAAGGGGATGTCTCACAATACAAGGTTTGAATTGTTGACAAAGTGAGAGACCTGGAAAAAAAATGGTTGGAAGTTAGAGGCCCTGGCAGAAGTTCTGACATGCAGGCTTCAACCTCCAGAGAGGGCAGGGCTGTTGTCTCTCCGACATTACCATCATAAACAGCAATACCAGCAACACAACTAACACAAGCAACAGAAGAATCTGACCCAACCTCTGCTGTGGCTTGGTTTCAAGTAGCAGGGCTTATGTCATGTGCAGAGGGAAAGGAAACAAAAGATCAAGCAAGTGGCAGCACCAATGACTATTCAGAGGATGGTCCAAGACTATATGGACGGCCCCAAAGAGGTCACCCTTGATCGAAACCCATTAGTCTTTTGGTATGGGAAATTATGACAATGGACATAGCTCAGCAGGCTGGCAATAAAGTATCTGGCTTGTCCAATAGCCAGTGTGTTTCCTGAGTGTGTGTTCAGTGCAGCTGTCACAGTCAGAAGTCCCAGTCTCTCGCCTCAAAACATAGAGAGATTGACCGTGATAAAAATGTAGCAACACTTCATACCACAAGATTATACTGTTCCTGAAACAGCGCAGGATAAGCATGAGGGTGATTCGTCAGAGTAAAGCATATCAGCTGATGAACTTCTAGGCAAACCTCCTGAGTCTGAGGACAAACTCTACTTCCCTGACTTATCTTTATGAAGTGACTGAATGTGTTAGAGTATGAATGATTTTTTAGATACGAGTGCCTGTTGAGCCCCCTCTTTATCCCCTGGAGTGAGTGGAACACTGTATTTTTCCATATTTATTTGTTGTTGAATGTACTTCCGTCCATGAAATGATGAACAGCACTGATGATTTTATGAATTTTTGTATTTATCATTTTTTGAACACTTTGCTAATATGACTAACTGCACCAAATCAAAAAAAAAAAATATATATATATTTTCTATAAAGAATAATTTGACTGTGGTCCATTCGCCTCCTTGGTCTTAGGCACTCACTTGATATTGCTCACCCCTAATCAAAACTGGATCCCACTTGGGACCACCATTTATCGTTCTTGGCAGGGTGATTTTTTCTATTTGCTTATCTACTTCCCTGACTAATCAGGCCATAACAGAATTTTCATATATTATTGCCAAACTGCTTTGCAAAAAAATGGGGGGAACGTCAAAGAACATTTGTATATTTGGTGCCTGACTTATGCAGCCCCATCTATTCACATGTATGGACTGGGCCAGTATGCATAGAAAAAGCCTCCCCATTCATGCAAATGACAGTAAGAAGATAATGCCTCTCATCCCTATCCTCCTTTTTTTCCATTCCCTGGCTGGGCTGCTTACCACCAGTAAAGATCTCTAATAATACAAGAGTGCCATTGTTTGTTGCTTCCATGGGATAAGAGAAGATACAATAGACAAATGTGCAGTGCACCACACTTGGAAAAGTTAACTATGCTGGAATGAATGATATATTGATTTAGTAATTGGATTCATGTGGGGGCTGGGAGGGTGTTGTAAGTAAGGGTGGGTGGTGAACTCCGCTCTACCAGCGGAGTTTGCAGAGTTTTGCCAACTCCGGGCTCAGATGAAAGAGCGGGGTTTGACAAAAAACTCTTATTCCACAGTGTGGCTGAGTTTGCTTCCCCTGCCTGCCGTCCTTAAGTTAGTTCATTACGGTTCCAGTCATTAAGCGCTTGTGTGGGCTTTAAGCAGTCAATCTTTTTTTCAAGGGAGTTTGCAAAGAGCGTCTGTAGCTCCATTTTTAAACAAAGCGCTAGTTTGATGGTGAATCGGTTCTCCCTGTCCGAAGAGGCTCATTGCAAGAAATACAGGAAGCTGTTGCAGCTCTTCTGTGAGAAAGACCAGGCAATGGTCTGCGCAGGATGCATGTGATCCAAGGAGCACCAGTCCCACTGTGGACGAGGCAGCCAAGGTATACAAGGTAATGGGGGTGGCAGTGTCAGGCCAGGGGGTCCAGTGCACATGTGAGAGGGCCAGATGCAGGCCGGGCTCTCAACAGGAATTTCTAACCGCATTCTTTCTTTATTGAGACTACTCAAGCTTTTATGCACCTATGCTTGCTGCCATAGTGTTGTGGTGTCACAGTATTGTACATTATAGCTTTTGGCATTCCTTTTAACTTAACAGGCGTATTTATTTTTAGAACTTACATGCACTCCAAGAGTTCTCTCTGCACTTTTAACAGATAATAGATATTTATTGTTACCAAGGGTGATGACATCCGTGCAAGTGTAGTGCTTGTGGTGCTCTCCCTACCTGACAATGGCCATTGCTGTTTCAGGACATACTGCATGACCAGCCCCTCAGATCGGGCACTACATCTTATAATTGTTTTAATCCTTACAGTCAAACCATGGGGGTTTGCCTCCTTCCCTCTGTGAGCGCTCGAGGTCAGCATCAGTAGGAGGCACTTGGACTATGAATACATAATGGACAATTATTCAGCTATTACAGAATGCTCATTTCTAAACATCAACCAGATGTGCATAAGTGAGTGGAAGGAAGAGGTGGCTGCAGGAAACCAATCTCTGCATAACCACTGCACCGCGGCTTGGTTTAAAATAATAAAATCCCATTTATTCAGCCCACTACTGTATCATAACCTAAGGTCTGGTGTATTTGCTCCTATTAGTGATGTAACGCGCACTGTGGGAATTGGCAATGCTCATCGCCTTGACTTGTTGCTATATCATGAAAATCTGTTCAAAAGCTTGAGGAATACACAGAGTAGGGTGTGTGCGAGCGCTTGTGTCTGCAAGTGTGCATGTTTACGTGTGTGTGTGTGTGAGTGTGTGTGTGCGTGCATGTGTGTATTTATGCATTGGTGTTCCTCTTTCCCATGACAAATATCCTCCTGGGAGACCACCTGACCAGCTCATCTTTGTCCAACTGTGGCCCCTGGTACTTCTTGACACTTAGCCATCTTTAGCATTATTGTGCCCAACCTGGTCGGATGGTCCTATGATCACAGCGGCCATTTAAAGATGTCCAGTTGGAGGCCTTGCCCTTCAGGTGACTCCCACATCTGATGAGTGGACCCACTAGCCCATTGAGCGAGAACCTGTCGCCTCCTGGGTACAGGCAGGTCTCTGCAGGAGAGCATATACATAGGGCTGGATAGCCACAGTGAAGGCTTGTTTTCCACGTAGTAATCACCTCATTAAGTTCTCCGGATGTTGGTGCCAGGATACCGGAGGACCAGATCTTTATCTTAGCAGCTAGGGCGAAGCGAAACTCTGCAGAATTTCAATACGTTTTTATACTACTATGTGGAATTTTGCAAAGTGCAACTCTGCGAACTTCGCCCACCCCTGGTTGTTAGCATTTTGTAAACTTGATTTGTAATGTTTGGGGCCTTTTGGATGATTCTGACTCAATGATTACCTTGCTTTCACATTTCACAATAATTATTTACATGGCCCACTCCACTCCTTTTCTGTACTTCTGTTTTTTCAGGTTCTTCAGAGACCAGTATGTTTAGTTCACAAAACTACACAAAATTCTTAAATTCTTTTGCTCTTCTTGTTCATTAACCGCAGTTCTATATCATTCAGCGATGGACTGGAGAGAAGCTGGAGGGGGGACGGCTGCAGGGCTACTCCAACAGCCAGAAGAATGAAGTTATGAACAATGCCTTGGGGAAACAATCAACATAAACCAAAGGAGCCTACTCCTATGGACTGGAGAAGAGTGCGTTGATTTGGAAAATGCTGAGTAAGGTGTTGGCTCAAATGTCAATCAAACTCCAGTTAAGGGGCTGTGGTCTTGGGGGACTGCCACTGTACTTGTCACATGATGTATATACACAATTGACATTTTTGTGATGGATCAGCTAGGTACATGCAGCTACTTGTCGAGATTGGTGAGAAAAGATTGTGTTCACTTCTGATTTAATTACACATGACTGCACTAGCCTTTACTGTGCATTCTTGATCCTCATCCACCATGAAGCTTACCGTCTCCTTGACTCTACAATATTGACATGTAGTTTTTTGCATTCCTAGGATTCCTAGGATCTTCCCCCTCAGCCTGGGACGACTCTTGGTGGCCCTCCGCTCTGGGCACAGCACCCACACCCACAGACCATGCACGCAACCTTGGCTTCATCCTAGACTCCTCTCTCTCAATGTCCAGACAAGTCAACGCCGTCTCGTCCTCCTGCTTCAACGTACTTCGCATTCTCAAAAAGATCTTCTGCTGGATCCCCCTCGAGACAAGAAAAACTGTCACCCACGCACTGGTCACGAGTCGGCTGGATTATGGTAACACACTTTACGCCGGAATCACAACAAAATTACAGAAAAAACTCCAGCGCATCCAAAATGCATCAGCGAGACTCATATTAGACATCCCACGCCAAGATCACATCACCAGACATCTAAAAGACCTCCACTGGCTTCCCGTCAACTAAAGAATTACTTTCCGCCTTCTTACCCACGCAGACAAGGCCCTCTACAATCTAGGACCCGAATGCCTCAACACTTGACTGTCATTCAACAAACCTACCCGCCAACTAAGATCGTCCAATCAAGCCCTCGCCGCAGTCCCGCGCATCCGGAAATCCACCATGGGTGGCAGATTCTTCTCCTTCCTGGCTGCCAAGACATGGAACTCACTCCCCACCCACCTCCGCCTCACTCAGAACCACATCTCCTTCAGAAAAGAACTGAAAACCTGGCTATTCGACAAATAATATACCCCTTCCCCTAGCGCCTTGAGACCCTCTGGGTGAGCAGTGCGCTATACAAATGTCTGAACTTGAACTTGAACTTGCCTTCACTTTTTCTGCACAAAAGCTACATTATAACACTTCTGTTTACCAGACCGGTTCAGCTCTGCACCCAAGACTGATATTCAGTGAAGAAGAATGCAGCTCCACCATCCATTTTAGTATTTATAATATATACAGTATCACTTTTCTTTCCTTAACAATCATATTTTTTTTCCAACGGTAGGTAGCATAAGATATCTCTGGACTCTGGGGTTGAAGGACTGTTTACAATGCATTTGGTAACTGGTCTGTGTCATTCCTTCCACAACAGATATGATGATGTGCCGCTCATCAAATTGATGAATGTTGTGTTTGTCTTTGTCTCACCGATCCTCAACTATCCTTTCTAAGCCATTCAATAAACCCCTAACCCTCTTCCCCCAGATTATGCGATCTTTTGAATTGTGACTTACTAATTTACACAAACTCAAATCAAATCAAAAAAACTTTATTTAGACAAACAAGTCCATTAAAGTGCCAAGTGCCATAAAAAAGATGAAAGAAGAATCATTACATATTTTTTAGGATATTATCTTAAAAATGAATCGCTGAAAACCAGCTTCTCAATCATTCAGGTTCAATCAATTCATGTAAAAGATATGTTTTAGAGCGCATTTTTGATTTAAAACAAAAAGTGTGCTGTTTAAAATATACATATTCAATAACATATAAAACAGATAGTTTGGCAATAAAATTGCAGCACCTCTTAAGGTGAAAATAACATGAAAGTCAATGCGCTTTTCTAATTGCAGCCATATATTTTAGGCACTTCATTAAAAAACAGAAAATAAAAATCTTTAGGAGTCGAAACGTATAAATGAGCCAATTGTTTCTATTTTCTCTGTGTGTTTTGAGTTAGCAGTGTGGTTGATAAAAACCTGTGCTCTGAATTAAACAAGTTATCTACAACAGACTTCATGCCTGCATAATTCACAGCTGTAACTTTTACAGCTCGCCCTGGGATGCTGCGGCCTTTAGAAGGATGTTTTTTCCCTTAATTATTTGCATCATAATGGATTACACATTTGGCAGGACGGATGTGGTGAATGTGACGCCAACTCGCTGTTACAGGATCTTCTGAACAATAGCTCACACCAGCCCTACTACCTCCACCCAAGCATGAAAGGGACATCATTATCATAGTGAGGATTTTACTTAGAACAATGTCTGTGCCAGGTACTACTAGTGTACACTATGGCCAGATTCACAAAGGTAAAATAAAGTCAGGAACTTTGTGAGTCGTAACTGACAGTAAGTCCTTTTAAAACGATAGGAGTTACTTACTTCTCACAAAGTTACTACTCATTCAGTTAAGCTACTGATGGAAAAGTTACTAGGCGTAAACTCTCACTGTAAGAGTAAAGTAACTTTGTAACTTACTTTACCTTTGTGAATCAAGCCTTGTGTTGCTTACAAAACCTATGCAACCTGCAGTAACCTTCTCCTGAATCCTGACTCCTGAGTCCTGACTCGAGGTTTTTGTAAATTTAGTTTGACATTTTTTCATTTCATTAAATAGTTACTAGCTCCCCAGATTGCTTAGAAGTACTACTGCTAATTGTTGTTTGTATGATGTTTTGTTACGGTGGTCACTCAGTTTGGATTACCCTGCACTTACTCTGTGTTTTCTTTCAGTCTAGTTGCCTGTGATGGATGATCCTTCTGAATAATCCGAATTGTTTTGTTCCATGATGGAGAAACAGTGCTGATTGCTTATAAATCTCGTTTATATTCCAATACAGAAATGTATTTTGCTTCCACTGAGAATGTTTTGACTGCTGTTTAGATTGTTGTACTGAAGGAACGCCCATTGGCTCAGGGGAAATGCATACTTGTGGTTTCTCCTGTTCTGGCCTTAGAGTCCATCACTAAGGCCAGCGTTCCTAATACGAAAGCCTTGCATCCAAGATGGATCCAGAAGACCACTTCCTTAACAGCTACTGATGTAGATTATGTTTTTGAACCTACTATGAGAACACAGAAATACCTCCGGTGATAACAAGAATACCCTGTAAATTTTGCCTCTAGATGAGAAAGCTTTCATGATCTATACTGATGGTTCAGCACAGCCCGTGGTTGATACTTGGCTGCACGTGCTGCAGTAAAAGGTGTCATGAAATATGGTGTATTTCAGGCACAGAAAAAAATATAAAGAATCTATAGGTGATTGTACCGCGCAGTTGTCTGAGTTGAAACCTTTGGTTCAGGTTTTTCAAAATCCGGATTCAGAATTAACCACACTTGTCGTGTGTGATTCCTATTGCTTCATCCAGTCCTTTAATATAATTTACCATATTGGAACTTGAATAGACCAATCAATCAAGGTGGAACTGTCACCCTCGGGAGTATCTGGGAGCTGGAGTGCGAAGTCTCTGTCGTGCCTGCTATCCTGTGACAGGTCTTGAGGAGACAGTGGGAAGAGGAAAGAAATAAAAGCAAGGCAAAAAAGAGGGCAGAAAAACAAGCGAGCAGAAAAAGGCAAAACAGAGGGCGTAAAAACAAGCAGGAAAGGTAAAACAGAGGACAGAAAAACAAGCAGAAAAGGCCAAACAGATTGCGGAAAAACAAGCAAAAAAGGCAAAACAGAGCAAGAAACCAGGAGAGGAGGCACAAACAGAGGGCAGAAAAATTTGCTGAAAGTCAAAACAGGGAGCAGAAAAACAAGCAGAAAAGGCAAAACAGAGCAGTAGAGAGCATTTTGCTCTCTTCTGCTCTGTTTTGCCTCTTCTGCTTGTTGAGGGCAGAAAAATGAGCAGAAAAGGCAAAACAGAGGGCAGAAAAATTTGCAGAATGGCAAAACAGAGTGCCGAAATTCAAGCAGGAAAGGCAAAACAGAGCATAAGAGGGCAAAAGAGGGCAGAAAATGAGCAGAAAAGGCAAAACAGAGCAGAAGAGTCCAGATAAATGAGGGTGTGGCAGGGACTGTTTCTTTATTACAGAAATGCTACCAGGGGCAGAGCCTTTATAAACAGACTAAAAAACGTGTCCTTTGCTGTGACGTTTGTCAATTAAAAGTTCCACTATCGCACGCCCACCGCATCCAGCACTTGTAGTTTCCAATATGCCATTACAATGTGTTTATTTGGATCATTGTGGACCATTTCATACAGATGTGCCTTTAAATGTATCTCAGTGACTATTGATTCTTGTTCTCCGGTTCTATGGGTGTGGCCACAGTCGTTGACTGGTGCTCTTATTTGTAGTTAAAGAATTGCAAGTCTTTATCGGCACATATTCAGTGGCAGCATTCCACTGGGACCAGGGTCCGGATTTCGCACATAAGGCATTCTAGGATGTTAAGGGCCTTCTGGGGTTTTGTGCCCCTATCATCCTGAGAGAAATTCAACAGTGGAATGGAAGAACCATGACTTAAAGCAGTCCTTACCAGCTGGAGTATTAGGTTTAGGTCATAGTTGGATTCAATGCCTGTATAGTGTTCAGAGAGCCTTAAATAATCTGCTTTAACAGTCATTGGGTAATCAGACTCCATACGAGGCATTATTCAGGGTTCAAATGTTTGTTCTAGATCTTGATAGTTCTGGAGCAGTGGTGCGGCACATGCGCCTTTTGAAATCAATGATTTTTTCACTGTTTTACAGGAATTACAAGACTTCTGGGATGAGCACTTGAAACTAAATTCTAAATGTCCTGCCACTGACAAAGTAAAGGAGCAACCAGTAGTTTCTGGCTGGATTCCAAAAGTTGGGGATCTGGTCAGAGAGAAGATTGAAAACAAAAAAGAGTTTGGCCTGTCCTACCTTGCATTGGTACCTGTCCTTCCCATCCAAGGGAATTCGAACTGTGATTTCGCCACCTCTTGCTGGTGGTACAGAAATGACAAGTTTCCATTGAATTGATCAAGTTACATGATGTGGCCAGTTCTCCATACTAGTCCACAGGGATTTCTGGGTAGATCCTTGTCACCTCTCTCTACGCTGCACAAAATCCCTCTACATGCTATAAGTAGCCCTGATCTTTCTATTCCCTGGCTGGGATCTTTAAATGCTAAACCATCAATTGAACCAGTAAATGATGAAAACACAGGTTGTCTACTGCTGCTCCTTGCAATGAAATGATATACTATCTCTTACCTTGGAGGTGGCATTTGTCTCTCCTTCGCCTGATGAAGTCCCTGTTTTTACTCAAACTGCCTTTCGTTACTTTGTCAATAGTGATGATATTTCTTTAGAAAATGTGCGTACCTTCTTGCCTGGTGTGTGTGCATTGTTCTTTTGAGTGAAATATACTTCAATGATTCCTCCTTGGTCCTACTGTTGGATTTTTCTTTCATTATTTTTCTTTTCCTCTGGATTGGATTTGTTACCGTTTTTTACTGTTGAATGGACACTAGCTCCCATATCGCTCTTCTGCAGAACATGAGGTGAGATTCTTAAGTCCCATTCTTCATCACATAAGGTCCGAAGAGACTTATCTCTTGTGAACATTACTGCATTCCTTGTCCATGATGGTATTGTTTGGGATAAATGTACACCTGATCATTTTTGGTCCTACAGAGACATTGCAAATTCTGTATGTATTTAAATTGCTATGGATGATGTTATTACCCTATGTTCCATTTCTGATGAATGGGATGATATGATGGTTACTACTATGCTATCTGAATTAGAATCATACACAGTATTTGAAAATTATGATTTGTATTTGTATTGTATTGTATTGTATTGTATTGTATTGTATTGTATTGTACGAACCTTGGTGAAATGTTTTCCTACCATCATTAGGCATATCATTATTTATACAGAGCTAGTACTCCATGTCCTGTTTTTAATTATACACAGTGGAAACACTGCCTGACACCACCTATGGGAAGTTTTATAAATATTGGAAGAAGCTGTCTCATTTTTCTGGTCATGTCCCTAGAGACTAGGTTTCATAATATTATAAGCTTCCCAGCTGAAGAAAATTATGCTCAAACAAATGAAATTGATTTATTCTGATCCATTAAGTTCACAACTGGCCTTAAAGTGTTATGAGTATTGGAAAGAATATTGTTGTAAATGAATCTCGGACCCTAGTATAAATTTCCTGATTCATGCCCTTATATAGGTATACTTTAACATTTCCTTATATAGGCATAGAAATCATTACCATGTTTGGTCTAAACCATGCAGCCCAAATACGGCATGAATACTTCCACTAAGCTCCAATAATTAACAACGTTTTCTTGGAAAAACTCGCCTTCAGCAGCCCGGAACTTCCCCCTGCTTGAATATTAAGTTCTTCTAGAACTCCTGGCGTTTTCCAAGAAATGAGCCTTTGAGTGATGTTATTAAGTCCAAACATGCGTCAGACTCGGCACCTTCAAAGTATAAATATGCCTTGATTTGCCTAAACAAACACAGTGGTTTGGAGCAGATCGACTATCTATTTGCCTGACGCCCTGCAGCAGCAAGTGCCGAAGGAAGCCGACCCTCCAGCAGACGCACTGCGAGACTCTGTCATTTCTCCTGCGGAGAAATCCAGCTCCAGTGTTTCCAGGCTACCCTTGCGGGTATCTGGAAAATTGAGTCCCGAGAACGAGATACAAGACCTCCTTCTTTCTAGAACCAAAGGCACGGAGCTGATTAGACCTCTTAGAGAATTATTGGAATCAGATTCCTGGCAGAGAACTCCTAAAACTTAAGCTACTCCTCTTATACTTCCTCCCTCGTACTAGAGATAGGTTAGGTACACCGGGGTAGGCGTATTTAGAAGCACCAGTTAAGTATTTTAGTCATCCTTTTATCACTGTATGTATTTTATGTATTTTATACATTTTATGCACTTTATGGCTTAGAAACCATGTCATGCTTTTACAGTACTACTTTATAATACTGTTCGTATTATATGCATTGTACTTCATAGTAAGCTTTACTATTGTAGCAGTTAATTTTCAATGCTTGAGAAAGAAGACTGTTCAATAAATACCTTTTTTTGAAAACGCCCATCTCTCAGCTCCTCTGGTGAAACTAAGCATGCACGATTGACTGAGTGAAATAGTTATCTATTGTTTCCGCGACTCTAGAGATTTGATTTCTTATTCTTGGGAAACAAAGTTGTCATGTTTATGCGGTTGTCAGAAACGAATCCCTTCTTGTTTATTCGAGAAAGTTTCTAGTGACCTCTGAGTTAGCTGGCACTCACAATTAAGTCTAATATAACCGGTAGAGACCTAGTAGACCTCAGTCCTACATCTAAGCTGCAGGATATATTATTCCAATGTGCAGAGCTTATTGGGAATATAGGAACTACACTACAATATTTATGAGGGACATGTCACTGGCAGGTCCAAAGCTCTGATGCTTTATTTAGGGCTTGTCTGATCCCATGCCAAATGATCTTTTTAAACAAAACAGTGCAAGAGACTACATGTCTTGGGCAAAAATACACATATATATATATACACCAGGCATTCACTGTATAGCAAGCTTGGATAATTTGCAACATTTCATTAATTTCATGGAAGAACATCTTAATGAAATGGCACAGAATGGAACATACACTTCTTCACTTTCTTGTTCAGGTGGGTGGTTAATATAGCAAGTAGTAACCAAAGGGTGTTTTGTTCATGTTTTTTAACTCTTCCATGGAGTTTAAGGCAAGGAGGCCACACCTCCAGTATATTCAGTCTCAACACCAGAGAGTAGTTACTACCTATATTGTAGGAAAATGTTGTCAGAAATTGTTAGAACATTCCACCTACTCAGCAGTTAAAGACCACTTATCCGGCTTTTCAGATTATATAGATTTACAGGATTTTTTTGTGGGGTCCCAGATGTCCTCATTCTAAATGTTTTATATATGCCACTTACAATGATATTTTGGAAGATTTCTCAACAAGAAGCTGCTGAACAGTTAAGACAAATTGATGAGGGAAACTTGGAAATGGCGTTGGCTGTTGTCGATAATGGCATGACTTATCTGTCAAAACGTGTTTATTCATTAAATAATGTTGTTTTATCTACATTTGATATCATACAAAATGACAATGCTTCAAAATGGCCAGAGTCAGTTAAGATCGATTTTGCAATTAAGTTGGACATTGCCGATTTTAATATCAAATTGAGTGGAATTATTAGAATGAAACTGAATTTGTTTTGCCTTATAAATTAACATGTATGCAAATAATTATGGCAAAAAATAAGCAACCTACATTATGCTTAATATTGAAGATTTAGAAAAGTTCCCTTTTACTGTGGCTGAAGCCCTATCTACACCACTCCACACCACTTTACTCTGCTCTGAAACAATCTACTCTGCGCCACTGCACTCTATGCCACTTCACTCCACTGCACTCTACCCCACTGTATGCTATGCCATTCTACAACTTTGCACAACTGTACTCTATGCCATTTCACTCTACACTACTTGACTCCACACCACTGCACCCTATACCATTGAACTCTACAACACACCATTACACTCTACAACAATTTACTCTGCAACTTAGCACTCTCTGCCACTGAACTCTATGCCACTCTTCTCTGCACCATTGCACTGTATGCCACTGCACTCTACTCTGTACCACTCAGCTCCACCCCACTCTACTGCACTCCATGCCAATATACTCCATGCCACTTTACTCTGCAACACTCCACTCACTCTAATCTACTCTACTCCACTGCACTCTACAAAACCCTACTCTACACCTCAGAACTCTACCCTGCACCACTCCACTCTATGTCACTTCACTCTACTCTGAAACAATCTACTCTATGCCTCTGCACTCTATGCCACTCTACTCCACCCTGCAAACTGCACTATGTACCGCAGCACCCCACACCAATATACTCTACATAACTGCACTCTATGCCAATGCGCTCTACACCACGTTACTTAAAACCAATCCACTCTTTGCCATTTCACTCTAGGCCACTTACTCCAGTCTACGACACTCCACTCTATGATGATCTACTGCATTAAAATCTACTCCCCTCTATAAAACTCTACTCCACTGCACTCTACAACAATCTACTCCACTCTATATTGCTCTACACAACTCCCTTTACACCACTCCATGCTATTCTACCCCACTCTATTATTCTATAACACTCTAATCCACTCCACCACTCCATCCGACTCCACTCCACTCAATGCCACTCCACTTTGACACTCTATACCACTCTACTCTAATCTATACCACTCCACTCTATGACACTCCACTCCACTCAGTCATTCTACTGTACTTCTTGACTTTAAGCCACTCCACTCTATGATAATCTACTCTGCTCTATGCCACTCTACTCTACAACACTCTACACAACACCTTCTATGCCACTCCATCTTGCTCTACACCTCTTCACTCTACGGCACTCAGTGCCACTTAACTTTATGACACTCTACTCCACTCTGACACTCTACTCCACTCTATACTCTTCCACTCTATAACGCTGTACTCACTTCATGACACTCCACAACACTACAAAACCCAACAGTGTCTTACTCTAGGCTGTTCCAAAAGATTACAGGAGTTCCAGATCTAGGGGACAGTATTAAAATGGTTTGCAACTTCTTAACAAATCGAACTCAAATTATCATCCTGAGTTCTTATCAATCTAGCACCAAAACAATGGACAAGGGAGTACCCCATGGCTCTCGTCTTAGCCCTACTCTCTTTAATACCTATGGCACACCCCTTGATAACATGTTTGTATTTTGGTATTGAAATATTATTTTATGCTGGAGCGAAGAGCAGGGGTGATAGAGGGCACCCCTGCCTTGTCCCCCTTTTAACTGCGAAGTTGACTGAGTTGGCTCCAGCATAGCTAACTATTGCTAAAGGTAGTTCATACAATGATCGGACCCATCGAAAAAATTGACTGTGAATGCCGAATGCGTTCAACACCGCCCACAGGTATTCCCACCCCACTCGGTCGAACGCTTTCTCCGCGTCTAGCATAACCATTCCGGGTGGGGGCAGTCGAGGCTACATCAAATGCAGTCACAGCAGTGTTAATGTGAGTAGTGGTGTCTCTCCCCACCACAAACCCATGTTGTTGGCAGTTCACTAAATCAGGCATAATAAGGGCTAGACGATTAGCGAGAATGTTGGCAAAAATCTTGGCATCGGTGTTTATTAATGAGATGGGCCTGTATGAACCTCGGTCATCTGGTGGTTTACCTTTTTTTAGAAAAAAAATTATTTTAGCAGTTCTCCAAGATATAGGAGCACTTCCTGTTTGACCTACAGAATCTATCACCAAGTGAAAAAGTGGTATAAGATCTTTCTCGCATATTTTGTATAGTTCTATAGGCAAACAGTCTTCTCCCGCCGCCTTGCCTGAAGGCAGTGCTTGGATGGCAGCTTTTCTTTCAGTAGTGGAGATCTTAACACCAAGTTGCTCGATTGTTTCCATTGGAAATCGATTGGGCAAAAATGTACTTAAATAGTTTATAATTTCTTCTTGAGAGGGTAGATGATCTGGAGTATATAAGTGACTATAATATTTAGCAAATTGCTCTAAGATTTGCTCTGGTTTATTATATTCAATTGAGTCTGACCCTTTTATTGATTTTATAATTGTTTTAGCTTTTTTATCAGCTACCTTGTAGGCCAAAATTTTACCGATCTATCGCCCCCTTCATATTGGGCTAGTTTGTATCTATGAATTTTAGAACTAAATTTCTCCCTGAGATTTTTTTTTAATGCCGACCTCAACGAAACCAATCCTAATCTCAGTTCTTCTATATTTGTCCTCCCTTCTGTAGCAGCATCGATCAATTGTTGTTCAGCTAAAAGAATATTAGATAAAGTTAGCTTATCTGCCCTCCATCTTTCAGCATTTTTCCTTAGAATGTATTGTTGCACATAGCCTCTGATGCTGCATTTACATGCGTCCCACACGAAATTAACTGAGGTTGAGTGAATATTTAGTGTTATAAATTCATTTCTATGTCCTTTGATACCCATGATAAATTCGGCGTCTGTAAATAGATACCTGGGGAATGTAAACTGTCGGGGGGATTGCTCTATGGTAAGGGTTTTGAATTCGAATAGTATGGGATTATGGTCTGATGTGACTCTCGGGCAGAGTTCTATATTGCAATTATCCACAATTCTATCTGTTGCCCATACCATATCAATTCTGGAACAAACTCTGTGGGGGGCCGAGTAATATGTATATCCTGCTATGGTAGGATGTTTAATGCGACATCTTTCAAATTATGTAGCCTACCCAATTAAGATCTAGGGGACAGTATTAAAATGGTTTGCAACTTCTTAACAAATCGAACTCACCCCTGCTCTTCGCTCTAGCCTTAGAACCATTCTTAAATGCACTATCTGCTCAAGATAATATAATACCAATACATCATGGTGGCAAGACTTTGAAAATAACCGCCTTTGCTGACGATATAGCGATATTTAGTTTCGGCACTCCCGGAGATAATTAAAGAAGCTAGTAAATTTGGAGAGATATCCGGCTTTATTCTGATTCTGATTCTGATTTAGGTATCACTCCTATCCCTCAAATGGTTGTTAAGAACTTAGGGGCACAAAACGAGAAAACCATCACTATGAAAGAGCGGTTCTGTCCATTACTGCTATGTGCTTCCATACAATACATTTACTGAGGATAGCCTTCCCCTTATTCCTTCTCTCTGTGAGGAAAACATTGGTAAAGCTACTTGTCATCCCCCACCTGGAATATGCAATGCCTCTCTGGCCTCTGCAAATGAGACGCTGCTATCAAAGCTATAAGTTATCCAGAATACTGCAACCCATCTCATTTGCAACATTCATTCTAGACATCGCTATCGCCAAATTCGATGCAGTGCGCGCAACGAAATTAGTTTTATTTATTTATATGTTTACTCACCTGCATTTGGCCGTATTCCATAGTTTACTACCTCCCACCCTGCCCCTCTCCCGTCCCACATCACCGCCTGGCATTCACTTCCACCACCGACCGCTACTGCTTCTAGAGCGGCTTCCGCCCTCCCCCTTTTGCATTCCTTACATTGGCTACCAATTTGGAAAATAATTATTTTTAAAATATGCTGCCTAACTCATAGATCTTTGATCAGAAAAAGACCCAGCTATTTATCTTCAAGGCACACCCACCATCGTCCAGTTAGACGTACAAGATCAAACGACAAGGCTTTGCTTACTTTCACTCAGATCAGAAAGTCTTGCATGGGAGGCAGATCTTTCTCCTATCTAGCCGCTGTCTACTATAAACTGCCTTATTACATTCGTACCTGCACTGATCATGCCAGATTTAGGAGATTACTGAAGACAGAGCTGATTTAAACAATTTCCTTCCTACTTGTGTCACAGTTTTGTGCTGAGAACCCTCCTGGAGTGATTCACGCGCTCTATAAATTAAACTAATAATAATAAATAACTGTGCACCACTCTATGGCACTCTGCGCTACTCTACGCCAGTCCATAACACTTCACTCTACTCCACTCCAAGCCCCTCTCCTTTTATGTCATAAACTTTTAGCCATGCTGAACAGCAGCCACGCTAGTGTACAACATGGCTAAAAAGAATTAGAAAAGCCAATAACCCTTGTATTGGTTAGACTTATTGGCTTTGCCAATGCTTGTTTTTTGGACGTCATTATATAAACTAGTTCACATTTTATATTTCTGACAGACCCAGTAAATCCCCAGCTGGCTTCTAAGCACTTAGCGTGCGTGATTTATTTTCGTGACGATCTGTATTTCATGTCCTTTCAAATGGATACATGTTCACAGTGGTCCACATGAAAGCCTCCGCTGGGGGGACTCTGAAGTCCCCAGGCCATGAGCAAACACCCGAGGGCAACCACAGAGCGCCGTCTGGGAGTCATTCTCGCACTAATTAGCATCAAAGTTTCCAAAAGTGTAGGGATAGCCTACCTTGCAATTTGCAAAGGAAAATAACACGTCTGAGGGGGCTCAGATATGTACCACCAAAGGAAGTCGACGCTAGGCACCCAGAAAATCCTGCCCTTCTAAATAACAAACAGACTACTGGGTGTACAGTCCCCAAGGCACAGGCGCATAAAGTGATTTCATTTGCTTGAAAGTTTCAGACAGACGAGTTTGAACTTGGTTTATGAAGAGATCTTTGGAGGGCGGATGCAAAGAAGAGAGAAAGGAAGTAAGGAGTGGAAGACCAGAAGAAGGAATGGGATGGATAGAGAGAAAGAGGCGGAGGGAGGGAGGGAAGAGGCGGATAAAGGAGTGAAAGAGGAAGGGAACGAAATGGGCATGGAGAATACAGAGCTAGTCCCCGCTCGGAGAAGCCAGCAGGATGGCGTGCAGGATGAAATGATGAGTACTGGAAGAGGCATCGCGTGACGGAGAGCAATCCAGGTGCGTATTATCCAACACCACAGTCACGGCAGCTTGGGAGGGGTTGTAGGTACACGTGAGATGAGTCACTGAAGTCTGCCGTGTTGCGAAATCTGCATACAGGGGAATCTCCATACAGGTAGGTGACTCCAACAGTCCTGTATGGCTGGGACAGGATCAGTCACCTGTCAGGCCAGCATCATTGTGGCGAGATGGTTATCAGAGCATTGCTGCACCTAAACACGTAGGCAGGGCCCCTCCATGAGTCAAAACTTATATGTACATGTATGTGTGTATATATACATATGGGTGTGTATATATTCATATACACGAATTTTGCTCAAATACTGATGTAAAAATTGTTGTTTTCTTTGATGTTAACAAGTAGAGGTGTTCCAGGGGAAATACCTGCACCCAGAAGTTACCAGATGCCCACTGCGGTCACATGACCCCTTGTGACGTGTTACACCTTTAGGTGACTTTTGCTTTTTATCTAAAAAGCACTTTGCATTCTGTGACTTTCAGTTTCAGCTTTAACATTTTAATTATGGGCCTATAAATCATATCGGCAGGTGTTACTCCGATGACCGGCTGTAGGTGGCTGCCCTCGCATGTGGCCCTTTCAAACCTGTCGCTTTCCTTGCTCGACCCTCTTGTCTTCCGTGATTCTGTCTGAGATGGATTTCGTTCACCTGATAGTAAAACTTCCCAGACCTTGTACGAGAAACTCACCTTCGAGGTAACATTTCGAGTTCAGCAGAAAGTCACTGTGGAATGTTGCTGGTAATTCCTTCGTTTTTCTTTAATCTCTTCTTCGAAATAAATACCGCAATCAGCTGTATAACTATCTGCAAGAACTTTGAATGAATGTAACCAGAAACACGTGTTATAATTGTGTTGTTACCTGCTTTACCAGGTTTGTAATTAGTGTAAAGTGCATTTTGAAGCTTCTGTCTCCATCCAAATGTCCGTCCTGCATCAGCCATTTTGTGAGCCTGGTTTTGTTGATTACATCACAGCTTTAAACTCCTCCTTTCTTTCCCTGGCCTATGAATTACCCTGCAACAATAACAGTTCAGAGAAAGGGGAGGTGTTTACAATTATAATTATAAGTGTTTACACTTTAAGAACGCGGGTAACAACTAACACTTCAGCATTGGGGTCGATCTCAGAGCCGTGTGAGAAAATGTCTTAACAAATTGTGCATTTTAATTTTGGTACCCTACCTCCATCCCCAATAGGATTGGAACAAACATATTTTGTGCATTTGACACTTTATAGGCTGCTGTCAGTGATATTTGAATAGGGGATTGGGTGACAGGACAACTGAAATGCAGCTGCCACAGATTTCTGTACAAAGAGCATTAGAATCGCTGTCTTTTTTGCAAAGTTATTTTAAGAAGACCACCCTTTTTGCGAAGTCCTTCTATGACATTACAAAGTGCTCATGAAATATTTAACAGTTCAAGTCTAGAAAGGTGATCCTGGCCAATTGCTGACTAAAGGTATTGCTTCCAGCAAAACGTTGCAATATATGTATGTTTTCTGCTGCATGAATGCATGCTTGTCTCCAAATATGGACCTTAGTGGTGGGAGCGCCATGTTACTTAAAGAAAATTGTAGGGGTGCATCATAATCGCTTGTAGTCAGCACCCGCATATTTGGAGGACATACTAATGTACGCTTTTAGAGATGTAACAGTAGGCCGGGGATCAGTGCAATATGTTAAAGAGTATTCATAGCGTTTGCAGATTAATGTAGAGCCTTAATAGGAGTGTGATGCTTTATATAACGTAGAAATGCTATTAAACGTGTGTATTGTTTAATTAGTAAACGTGCCATATTGAGAGTTGCACGTGTAGAAGACAGAATGTGACGCTTTAACGTGGAAAGAACTTAAGTTTAGAGTTGAAATGTAATGTTGTTTTTGTGATGGAATAGAGTGCATTGCTCATAATGTAGACTCATTTAGAAATGCATTTAAAGTGTAAAGGCCTGGGACATAGAGAAGCTAGTAGAGGACTAGTCGTGATTTCTTTACTTAGCTTTGGCAGTCCTTATGAAATAATTTCTTGCTGGGATGGGTGCTGTTCTCAGAGAATATTGAATTGTAACTTTGGATGTGCACAAGATTGCTTCTCATGTATTTCATTTGCAGATGCAAGACCACAGACCTCGTTAGGTAGAAAGATCCATTGTTTAGAAGTTAGGCCGGTAGGAGTGAGGACGAGTAACTGCCAGAGGAATGTCCATCTGCAACATTTGGCGGAGAAAGTGCCTGGGATCCAAGGACACCTCAACGGACACTGGATGGAAGGATGCCATGCTGGAAAAATCAGAAAACCGACACCTGCCCAGAGGGGTGTACCTTGGGGCGTACCTACGATTTGGGAGTTTTGTATTAGTGACAGTACCCGAGGGTGGAGAGCAGATTTTGTTAGGAGGTTGCCAGAGAAGGATGTAGGCAATCTTAGACAGCGTTGAGGGAACTTTGGGCCGAGTGGGGTGTAAAAAGGAGCATCTTAGAACAAGCTCAGTAGTTTAGGCTACTTACCCAAGAAATGTGAATGTACTTCTTAGGGAGTCTTCGCCGCTGACACCTTTACTCTTGCCTGAAGGGAACTGTTAAGTAGGGATGTCACTTTAGAGTAGTGTAGAGACAGATTAACCTTTCCTTTCCTTTTTGTAAATGCAGTCCAGACTTCAAGTAGGGGCGGTAATTGGATGCCTGATGTTTCTTGAACTAACGTTGCTTTTATTGTGAGTCGATTGAGACTTCTTCATAGGATTATGTTTGTATTAGTGCCAGTTTACATTTTGAACCTCTTGCTGAGGTGTTTGTATGTCCAATTATTTTTGGCTTTGCAATAAATTCTTAAACTTTAGTTGTAGTCAGTAGTTCTTTAATTTGGATTTAATTGCTGATTTACAAAGCTGTTTTGACATTGAGTGTGGAAACCTCCCCTCTTCAGCAGGCAAAAAGATTCAGTCGACCTGTCCGGGATTCTGGAGGATTGATGAGGGAAAAAATCTAGATAAGAATCCCAGCTCCATCAGTTGGTAGCAGAGTAGGATGGTTGTCTCTAGAGTGAGGGGAGATCTAGATTAGGATAAGAGTTTTCCAAGGCCCATAGAAATTAGGTGATGATTGCACATTGGATTGTCCGTGGAAGACGGCGTTTCATGGAAAGCGACAGAGAGTGATGGTGCGGCCAAAGCAGCAGTTTGTTGGAGAGTGAGTATGAATAGGGTTTTATCCTTTTTAGATTGCGGTGTTTGTGTTGTGTTGTGATGTCTTGCGGAGTTGGAATGCCTGTTGTATGAAACTGGTTTAGGCTGTGAGCGCGCGCAGCCCGGTAAAATCTTAGGCTCAAGGAGTAGCTTAAGTTTTGGGCTCAAATCAAGCTGTCATTAAACGGCTACAACTTGTCCAAAATTCAGCTGCAAGACTCCTATGCAAAATCCCTAAAACTGTCAGTGTGTCGAAGCACCTGAAAGACCTGCATTGGCATCAGGTTCAAAGCCCTGAGCTATATGTTCAGGATTAAAACAGGTACAGCACCGAAATACCTGCAATCACTAGCTACTCCCTACATCCCGGGAAGGAAGCTGCGCTCTCAAACCGCAGCAAATATTGTGACTCCCAGGTTCAGACTAGCGAGAATGGGAGGGAGATCCTTCTCTGTCCTAGGGCCCACTCTCTGGAATTCACTCCCCCCTCACATTCGCAAAGAAGAAAACTATGCCAGATTTAGGAAGAACATAAAGACCTGGCTTTTCCAGAAATAACCCTACTGACCAAGCTCATCCCATACACCTGTTTCAGCGACATGCCATCGGCGCCGGGAAACCCTTTTTGGGTAGCTGTGCGCCATATAAGTGTAAAAAATTAAATAAATAAGTGGTCCGGTTGTACCGTACATCCAGAGTAATTGTCAACCATTGTTAAGGGGATCGTGAGGTACCATCGATCGCCCGCTGGACCGAGATAGGGGGAACAAGTGTGTGAGTGCGTGAGTAACTGACGCTGGTCGTGGGTTGCCGGGTGTTTGTAACCTATCAGTTGAGGTGATTGTCCAGTCTTTTCGTGGCCAGACAGTTGCCAGTTCGGTGACAATTACGAGACTGTGGACCTACAGTCAGACTGGGAATGTACGGTCAGCGAAGTGATTGCTTGGTCGTAAGTGATCATTCCAGTGTGTGATTGGGACGTATGCATGAGTGTGAGTTGAGTTGTAAAGGAGGGCAACCGCTGCGAAGTGGAGGCGAGTGACGTCAGAAGGTGCTACGCTGTGATAGGGCGGTTGGTGTGAAGCCGCGCTGGGATTGGTGGATTGTCATCAGGAAGTAGAGGAGCGCTGTGAAAAGAGAAAAGTTGGTATCATCATGAAATGTTTTAGAGTGTTGTGAGAAATGTTCAAAAGAGAAAAGAGATTAGAACCCGGGGGGGAGAAGAGGCTCCACCCGAGGATATTCCAGCTCATTATGTGGCTACGAATGTAGGGTTGCATACTATATTGTGGCTTGAAAATTGGGCCAAGATGACTGACGGAAATGAAGAATTGACTTTTCCCAGATACTGATCTTTTCAATTGGAAGTGTTATATCAGTTGAAATCAATTATGGCTTCTTTGCGTCCTTTGCCTAGACCAATACAGTTTGAGGCACTGAATGCATGGATTAGGGCGGCACATGAGAGGAACAGGGACAGGAGACAGGAAAGAGTAAAATGGTCAGTCAGAGCATTTCAGGATGCGAGGTTGGATGCATTGGTGAAGAGATGGAGAGTACAGGCTATTAGGGGGATTGGTTGTATCCGCTGTTGGTAAAAACAGGGGACAGCAATCAAAAGGATGCTGAAGAAGACAACAGTCAAGTCAAGTCAAGTCAGAGAATTTATATAGCGCACTACATACCCAGAGGGTCCAAAGGCGCTTAGAGAGGGGAGGAAGATTACTTGTCAAATATCCACGTTTTAAGTTGCTTTCTGAATGCTAGGTGGTTCTGGGTAAGGCGAAGGTAAGCGGGGAGTGAGTTCCATGTTTTAGCAGCCAGGTATGAGAAGGATCTGCCGCCCATGGTGGTCTTGTTGATGCGAGGTACAGTGGCGAGGGCTTGGCTGGAAGAACGTAGTTGGTGGGAGGGAGTGTAGAAGGACAGTCGTGAGTTGAGGCATTCTGGTCCGATGTCGTAGAGTGATTTGTGTGCGTGGGTTAGCAGTCGGAAAGTGATCCTCTTATTGACGGGTAGCCAGTGGAGGTCTTTAAGGTGACCGGAGATGTGTTCGTTGCGTGGGATGTCTAATATGATCCTGGCTGAGGCGTTTTGGATTCGTTGGAGTTTCTTTTGGAGTTTAGCGGTAATGCCTGCGTAGAGGGTGTTTCCGTAGTCCAGTCGGCTCGTGACCAGAGCATGGGTGACTGTTTTCCTTGTTTCGGTGGGGATCCAGCGAAATGTTTTTCTAAGCATGCGAAGAATGTTGAAGCAGGAAGAGGATACGGCGCTGACTTGTCTATTCATTGAGAGTGAAGAGTCCAGTATGATGCCTAAGTTCCGTGCGTGGTCTGTCGGGATGGGTGCCTTTCCGAGGGCTTCCGGCCACCAGGAGTCGTCCCATGCAGAGGGGGATGTACCTAAGATGAGGACTTCTGTTTTGTCTGAGTTCAGTTTCAGACGGCTTTGTTTCATCCATTCGGCAACTTCTTTCATTCCTTCGTGTAGGTTAGTTTTGGCGGTGCTGGGGTCATTGGTGAGAGAAAGGATTAGTTGAGTGTCATCCGCGTAAGAGATGATGTTGAGGTTGTGTTGGCGGGCGATGGTCGCGAGGGGGCTCATGTATACGTTGAAGAGGGTGGGGCTGAGTGAGGATCCTTGTGGTACGCCACAGATGACTTCAGTGGCCTCGGACTTGAATGGTGGGAGGCGGACTTTCTGAGTTCTTCCGGTGAGGAACGAGGTGATCCATTCAAGTGCTTTTCCTTGGATTCCGATGTTATTGAGGCGTTGTAAAAGGGTGCTGTGGCAGACTGTGTCACAGATTATAGCTTGATAGAAAGGGTGTTATTGGAGAGACCACCTCCATACAATCCAGAGTCAGAAGGGAAGAACGGTGGTCAAAGAAAAAGAGTGTCAGAAGGAGTGTGGTAGAGACACCCAGTCCAGGAGGGGGAATGGCAGGCATTGGGGCATACCCTTTACGGGAAGTGGCCAATGGAGGATATGTGCATTTGCCTTGGAGTCGAGGAGATTTGGCAGCATTCACGAACGATTTTCCAAAGTGAGAGAGAACCCAGTTGAGCGGTACAAGCAGGTTGAGAGGTTTGTTAAGATCTCTAAGGTGTTGTGGATCGAATTGAACACCTTGTTTGACATTGTGGTTCCTGGAGATTTGTGGGGTGCATGTAAGGTTGCGATTGAATGGCCCGCTGCTGAACCAGACCGAGACATTGTCACAAACGGGCCATCGTCTTTGTTCATGAAAAAATATGAACAGGTGATCACATGGCTAAAATCTAAGGTATCCCCACAGGATGTTGACTGGGTGAAGATAGATCGGACGGTTCAGGAACCGAAGGAGACAGTCCATGAATATTATGCAGGACTGTTGCAGGTCTTTAAGCAGTACAGTGGGTTGGATGTAATGGATCCTAAGGATATGGGACAGTTTGTTTAGAAGTTTGTTTTGGGATTGAGGCCTGATATCTGCCTTATGATCCAGCAGCATTTGATTTGTTGGCAGAACAAACCGTTGGACAAAATCTTGAGGTATGCTAGGTACTGTGGTGATGAAATAGACTTGAAAAACAAGAAGCTTAAGGACAAGTTAATGCTGGTCCAGATGCAGGCAGTTGACAAAGGTCAGGTACAGTTGGGAGGGGGAACGCTGGGAAGGAAGCAGAATGGTCAGAACAAGACAAAGGGAAATATAGAGGATTCCAGGCCGAGAGTAGACCTAGCCACGTTGAAAAGGACTACTGCTTGCCATCAGTGTCATCAGATTGGACACCGGAGACGTGAGTGTCCTTTGAATCCTGCAAATCAGGCTCAGGAGGACGAAGAGGTAGCCCAGGTACAGGTGCCTCTGGTGACAACAACTGTGTCAAAGCCAAAAACTGTCAAAGGGGGGACTTCGGCACCGTGAGTATTGTCTACCCAGCCGCCGAGGATCCCATCAGGGATTCAGACATACCAGCAGATGCCTCTTTTTGATGAGAGTGATGATTGTTACTTAGACCGGTTAGGATGACTGTGCCTGAGAGGGGAGGAAGACTGCACTCTTGGGGCAGTCTTGGAGGTAGACCAGAGGGGACCATTTGTGAAAGCGGATGTTGATGGTCACCCCACCACCTTTCTGGTTGATAGTGGTGCTGTGAGATCTGCAGTAGTCCCCAACCTACCCCTCTCGGGACAGACAATCCAAGTTGTAGGTGTTGCAAATAGGAAGAGGACGAATCCTTTGACAGAACTGATTCCTGTGAAAATAGGATCGTTTTGTGACAGACATCAGTTTGTGGTGTGCGACTCGAGTCCTGTCTGTTTACTAGGGAGGGATCTCCTGTGTAAGCTTAATTGTACCATCTCTTGTACTCCCAAAGGAGTGGAACTGCAAACCGATGATGATGATACTACCTTTAAGGTCGCAAATCAGCATGTGTGTACAGAGATTTATCCTGTTTTGACAGTGGAAGAGCTTCTACTTGACTTGAGAGATTCAGTCTCACAGGAAGTGTGGGACTTCACAGGAGAAGACATAGGGTTGATCAAAGGAGTTGAACCAGTTAAGATTCAGATTAAGCAGAATGCTGAATTCCCAAGAACGCCTCAATACAATTTGACTCCAGAAACAATTGCAGGGATAAAGCCTGTGATTGAGTCCATGATTAAGCAAGGAATTCTGAAAGAAGTAATGGGCAGTCCATGTAACTCGCCTATTATAGGATTGCAGAAACCGAGTGGGAAGTTCAGGATTGTACAGGACCTGCGCCGGATCAATATAGTTGTTTCCTGTTGTCCAGTGGTACCGAATCCATCTGTGATACTATTTCAGATCCCGTGTCAAAAGCTGAGTGGTTTACCGTGATTGATCTGTGTCAGGCTTTCTTCTCCATCCCTCTGCATGAAGAGAGCCAATTTCTTTTTGCTTTTAAGCTGGAAAGCCGTGTCTTAACGTGGTGTTGTATCCCTCAGGGGTACACAGAGAGTCCATTGATCTTCAATCAGATCTTGAAGAAGAATCTTGACAGTCTTGTACTGCAGCAGAACTCTGTTCTCGTACAGTACATTGACGACCTCCTTGTCGCGCCAGAGACTGAGGATGCACGCAGGATTGACACCATTGCCTTACTGAATCATTTGGCAGAGAATGGTCACAAGGTGTCGCCAAACAAGGTACAGTACTGTTTGAATGAGGTGCAGTACTTGGGTCATCGATTAGAGAAAGGCAAGAGGAAAGTGTCATCTGACAGGATAGAGGCGATCATGGGTATGATGGTGCCTTCTACTCAGAGAGAGGTTAGGATGTTCTTAGTGATGGCTGGCTACTGTCGCCAGTGGATTGCCAACTTTTCCTTGAAGGCCAAGCCTTTGAAGAGACGGACCCACAAGGATGTGGGTGATCCGGTACCATGGGACAACAAACGTATAAAGGCCTTCCTTGAGTTGCGAGAGGATCTCTGTCGTGCTCCGGAACTGGGAATGCCTGATTACAATAAGCCTTTTTTACTATTCTGCTGTGAACGAGAAGGTTGCGCTTTAGCAGTACTAGTACAAGGTCATGGAGGTGTCCGTAGACCAGTTGCCTATTTCTCAGCTACTTTAGATCCAGTAGCTTCAGCGTTGCCCGGATGTCTCAAATCCGTTGCTGCAACAGATGTTAGCATTGAAAGATGTGAAAGCATTGTGATGGGTCATCAGCTAACTGTTTATGTACCACATTCTGTTGAGCTTTTAATGACCAGGACCAAAACACAGCACCTGACAAACAATAGGCTCACATGCTACGAGCAGGTCATACTTGCTGCAGAGAATGTGAGCCTTAGGAGGTGTTCTGTTTTGAATCCTGCTACCTTGATGCCGTTGCCAAGCACACTTGATAAAGATTGTACAGACCACGATTGTCTTGATGTGACTGAACTTTGCACCAAGCCGAGACCTGACACTGTTGCTGAACCATTGGTTGACCCTGATGACATTTTCTTCGTTGATAGTTCATGTTTAAGGGACAGTGTTGGTCAATTGAGTGCAGCATTTGCGGTATGTACCATTACCGGAGTAGTTGAAGCTGCTTGCCTGGAAGGAGTGTACTCCGCTCAGGTGGCTGAGATTATTGCTTTGACTCGTACCTGCATAGCAGCAGATCAGATTCAGGTTACTATCTACATTGACAGCCAATATGGGTTTGGTTTGGTTCATGACTTCGGACAGTTATGGTCCCAGAGAGGTGATACCCATCTGAAAAGAGATTTCAGCTCCACACACAGGGGTATGAAGTGCTCTATAAATGCTGCAATACAATAGAATGCAACCCTTAGCCTTGTACTCCTAACCCTGTGTTGATAACCCTGTACTCTTAGTCCTGCACCCTTAACCCTGTGTTCATAACTCTGCACCCTTTGATGTTCACCCTTAAGCCTGTAACAGCAGTCATGCACCTTGTAGCCATAGTCTATGTCTAAAGGCCTAACCCTTGTATCCATAACTCTGTGCACCTGGTCATGCACTTTTAACCCTGTATATATCACCATGCACCCTTACACATGCATCCATTGTCCTCTAGCCATAGCCATGGACTTTGTACCAGTATCGGCCCATGTAGGGAGTTCTGTGGGGCAGTGAGGCAGGCGCGGGGAGTTGCAGGGTGGGGGGTAGTAAACACCGGAATATGGATGAACGGAGGTAAGTAAACAATTAAATAAATACAATGAATTTTGTTGCGCGCATCGCATTACAAATGTTTCCTTGCAGCCGTTCCAAAGTTAGCATTTACCACGAGGTTCTAATGCACTTAAGAGTATATGGTTTGGCTGCATCACAGAACAACCCCGGATAATAGATTCCGAAGGCTGCAGAGGGGCCCTGCTCATGTATGGGCGCCCTCTCACACAAACCCAGCCCCCTGCATTCAGGATTGATAAGGCAGACCTGTTGTGTCATTTTGAGTGATCTCTCAGGGTTGGCATAATACATACTGCAACCCCTAAGAGGCCTCTGGGCTATCTACACCCTAGGTATATAGAATGCCATACACTAGGGACTTCTACGGGTACGTAGCAAAGGAGGGGTAAAAAGAATTGGATCAATTGTTGATCCTAAGGCTCAAATTACCATTCCTGAAAAGTAGAATGGAAGGTCCAACCTGAGTCAGAGCCCCAAGTAGCAATGACTGACAAAAAGGGACTCAGTTGTTCCTAAAAATAGATGAAGAGTAGTATGGTCAAGGAGGGAAGGAAATTAATAGAAGGGTAGTGCTCAGTAGAGGGCTACCCTGGTCATCCCATTAGTTGGAATTAATGGACTCACACACTCTTGCAAGTGTCATGCTTCATCATCGGCCGTAGCTCCTCGTTGGTCCCTTTTTGTCAGTCACTTCTACGGGTAACCCAGCATCCAATCTGTGGTGTACTTAAAGTACATGCAATCATTTAAGAGAGGAATCAGCTAGGCTGGGGCCTTGGATAGCAGGGTCCCAGCCAGACTAAAGTGGAAAACAATGAAACATCAGCAAAAAGTGGGGGTAACTATAAGAAGTAGTTCCTACTCTCCTGCATCTGGTTCTTTTGAAGTTGGCGCAGCCCTTGCTATAGCACACAGTGGAGTGCGTGGGCGGTCCATTTACTTAAGTGAACTTTGCATGCCTGATGCCATCAGGCCCACTAGCTTTATACCTGGCAACTTATAAAGGGGGCGGGAACTTGGAAAGGGCGGGACCTTGTGGAAAGTGGTACCTAAGAGGCACTCTGCCCTCCACCGCCTACCCCTCCCAAAAAATAAAAGAGTAGCTGAGGCTGTCACCTGTTTCCTGGAGGGTTTCCACACCCCTTAATGGACATCGACTGGGTACAACTTCCAAAGACGAGTTCGAAATCCACTCTTTGCAGTGGTTTCCAGCTCGTCATCCCTGCCACTGAGTGATTTCACTTCCTCACAGGGTAACTGCGTGAAGCGAGCTGAAATTGAGTGACACACGGTGGATTGTGTTAGCTTACGGGTCTGCAGTTAAACGGACACAGAGGCTGTAAGAAATGTGGAGAAGCAGCGAGTTTTACTCACACACTGACCAATAATTGTATTACACAGTGCTGTTGATTGTCAGCTCATGTAGTTCTATTGCTCTATGGTTTCTATTGCTCCATGGTTTTATACACACAGGGGCATAGTCTCAAGGACTCATCGCCGATTTAGCGGCACTTTTCGGCCATGAAAGTGGTGAGAGATTTATTTCCCTATTCACAAGCCTGCGCTAACAGCAGACATTTCCAGTTTACCTGCGATGGCTGCTGCTAAAAACATCTGAGAGTGACAACTAACGCAAATCATATGCAGAGTAGGCGTTCCCCTCAAAAAATCATGAGAACACCCCTTCGCGATATTCTCATAGACAAGCCAGATCGGCGATGCGGTCCAAAAACCGGCGATAAGGCCCATTAGCAGCGGGGACTTAAGACCTGCTTTTTTCTGGTCTTAAGTAGGACGAAAACCTGCAGTATAAAGGGAGCCCAGCCCAGAGCCACACCTGAAGACCGACAGATGCCATGGAGCTACTAATCATACAGCTCGGAGACCCAAGAGGGCCACAACACCCACACCAGGACCATCCCCACCCCTAGGATCACCCCCGCGGGAATACCACTGAGGCAGTGCTGAACAAGACAGCGTACCTTACAAAAATGCACCAGCCTCAGAGACTTAACCCCAGAGAGTGTCATTGCCCACTACAGGCTCAAAAGGACAACCATCCTGACCCATATTGCCCACAGGCTGACGGTACCAACACAGCAGACAACCAACATCCCTACGCAGACGAACCTGCTGGCTGTGCTGCACTTGTTGGCCTCTGGTACCGTCCAACCACCAACTGCCAGAATCGGATGAATTTCATTGCCAGCCCTATCAAAGTTCCTCACACCTGTCTTGGATGCCATCATCACCTTCACTTCCCCCACACAGTGCAGGAACAGCTGGAGACTAAGCAAGGCTTCTACGCCATAGTTGGCTTCCCGCACATGTTGGAGGCAATTGACTGCACACATGTCCTACTTGTGCCTCCTGCCGACACTGCACACAATTACCGCAAAAGAAAGTACACGCATTCCATCAATGTGCAGGCAATAGTGGACCACCGGGGACTGTTAACCAATGTTGTCGCCAACTTCCCAGGCAGTGTGCATTATTCCTAAATCGTCTGACAGTCCTTCATCAACCATCGCTTTCAGGATGGCACCTATGGAAATGCACTGCTCGTTGGTAAGTACCACTGGAACACACCACACACCTCAACTTCACAATCATACAACTCACAACTGCGGGAATGCACATGTAACAAAATCACATACAACATGCCAACCAACATGCCCACCTTCCAGACACGATAACACAAGTAACTGTGGTAACAGGGGCCAGACATGTAGACAAACCATCCACCAAGGCATAGCCCCTCAGACACACAATTGCAGAATGTGGGGAAAGGTGGGAACAAAGAATGTGCGAAGGAGGCAATGAACCCATGAATAAGAATGTACATAATGCCAAGTGTGGCAGTGATGTGCTGGACAGTCTTGAGTATGCAGAGCAAAGACATGTCCATGTGGACATATACTGCTGGTGTTTGTAGTGTTGTGGACAGTGGAAGCAACAATGTTACCTCAGGCAGTGGGGAAGACCTTGGACATGTAGCTATGCCACCCCCCCTGTAAGCGTCAGCGTAGTGGGCTGGGCTGGCGTACACCAGTTCTGCATAGGAGTGTGAATAAATAGCCCGGGGCTCTGGGTGTGGTTCACATCCGTGATGGCCACCAAAGTAACTACTGAGTGTGTCTCTTTGTCTGCCATATCCTGACCATAGGCCTACACACACATGGCCGACCACCATCAACGGCCAAATTAACACCTGTGATGAGGTGGCTACGTCACACGTCACCCGGCGTACATCTCATCATCGCCTGCAGTGGGGTGTGTGCCAGGGCGGCGCCCCTCACCCTGCCATGAGGCCGCCGCCATGACCGCTGGTGCCAGCGCGATCCTGTGCGCCTCCTGCTCCCCAACCCGCTGGTCCCCAGACACATCCGGTGCCCAGCAGTGATTGCCCGCGCACCGAGGCCTCACTGCTCACCTGCCGCCACCGGTGTGTCTCCAAGAGGGCCCACCACGTGCCGGTGCAATCTTCAAGCCAGAGGCCCGCGAGCTTGGCAGCCTCCTCAGCCGATCACAGGCTTCCGCGCAACAGGCCCCCAGCGTACCCAGCGGCACCACGTAGTTCTTGTGTGCTGACTTTTTGTGTGCTGACTACTGCCTTCAGCCTACACTGCGGTCTAGCAGCTCTCACATAAATCAAATCCAGTCTGTACCTCCAGGCCTACTGCATCATTGCCGGCTGTACACTCACTCAGCTCTTCAGGTTGGCTTACCTCAGTGCACAGAAAGTCAACGCCACATGGCGGACGCAGTGCCCCAGGTGCCACTACCTCTGTGCAGCACAAGTCACTGTCCAGCCTCCAGGTCACTGCCTCATCACAGGCTGCACACCCGCCCAGCTCTTCTGGTGGGCCTACCTCAGTGCAGCACAAGTCATTGTCCAGCCTCCAGGCCACTGCATCATCGCAGGCTGCACACCCGCTCAGCTCTTCCGGTGGGCCTACCTCAGTGCATCGAAAATCATTGTCCTGTGGGGCTACCCCACAAGTCCTCCTCCAGCAGCCAACAGCATGTCATCTGTAACACCACAGGAGCCCTCCACAGTCACGGGGCCACCCCCATCCCAGGCAGGCCGCTGGAAAACCTGAGTGGAACGTCTGGAGATGTACTCCGAAGCACAAGACATCCCAGTGCCGCAGCAGCGGCCCACCCATAGGCGTGTGAGGAGTGTGAAGAAATGGCCCGGGGTTCTGGGCGTAGTTCAGCTCTCGGCTCAGGGTGTGGTTCAGTTCGTGGCGCAGGGCGTGGTTCAGATCTGGGCTGGCCACAAAAGTAACTATGGCATATGTCTCTGTGTAGTGTCAGTGCCACTTGGCACCCGGAGGGCGGGTTCGCCCGAAGGGATAAATAAAAGAGGGCAATACCACTTGGGGTCTTGGCTCATACATGCCAACAGTTGTGTGTGTATCTTCATTGGTGCAACATAAGTCAAAGGCCTAGCCTCAATCGCAGTGTGAGTTCAGCCAGGCTGAACTCTACGGATGTACGTCAGTACAATGCGATCATTTTGATCGCAGTACTTTACAACACAGTTTTCACAATGCAAGTCGTTACAACGACTTGCGTTAGAGGGCGCTGGATTGAGGATTAATTTAATTTTCTATTCCTATTCCAGCCCACGTAACAGTAGGGAAGGTGTTGGAATAGAAAATCAAACTATTCCTTAACCAAGAGCGCCATCCAGCGCAAGTCGTAGTAATGACTTGCGTTGTGATGGCTGCGTCGTAAAGGTCGTGCGGTGTAAACACTGCGTTGTAAAGGATGTTTCCCAACTCGACATTTGTGTCCGCCATATCCTTACCATAGGCCTACACACACATGGCAGCCCACCTTCAACGGCCCACATTACAGTGTTGTTGTCGGGCTTGCAGACAGACATGACAATCAGCCGCGGCTCGTGGAGAGAGTTGAGGTGGAGCAGGCAGGCGGGGCAGTGGAGGGCCAGGGTGCGATGTGATAAACACCGGAATATGGATTATTACAGGAAAGTAAACAATTATATTAATAAAACAAAATTTGTTCCGTGCCCTGCATCGCAAAATGCAATGCAGGGCGCGCTACGAAATTCGTTTTATTTATTTAATTGTTTACTTACCTCTAATCATCCATATTCCGGTGTTTATCACCCCCCACCCTGCCCCTCCCCCGCCCCGCCTGCCTGCCCCACCGCAACTCCCTCCACGGGCCGCGGCTGATGACAATGGTGTGCCGTAGGAGTGCAAGTGATGTAACCGTGCAGCGCACACAAGTAAATAAGCTCGGGGTAGGGAGGAGCAGCTGTGAGGCTACGTAATACACATTGATCCCGCACATTTGCCAGAAGCAATACATGGAATACATGAATCCCAAAGTCGCACAAATCACACACCACAAAACCTGTAAGTCTGCCAACACAGCATACAGAACCACCAATTTACACTAATCTCACTTACCTCTCGCAGGTGATCAAGGATATGCACTCTGCCCGTGGATGATGACACCCCTCTGAGTCCCGAACACCTCAGCCAAGAGGCAGTACAATGTGGCCCACAAACGCACCAGGGGCATTGTAGAGCACACTTTTGGCGTGTTAAAGTCACGTTTCAGGTGCCTGGACATCACAGGTGGAAGACTCCTGTACATCACAGAAGTAGTGTGCAAGTTGATCATGCATGTTGTGTATTGCACAATATATGTGTACGTAACAATGCCCCATGGATCCAAGTGGCAGATGCACCCGACGATGATGATGAGAAGGAGGCAGGTGGACCACATCCCCACTGCAGCAGGATTAGCCTGAAGGAACACAATCATTAACAATTTCTTCGCATGAGCACGTCACATTGTGACTGTCCTTAGCAATCATAGAACAGTACAAATGCCCATATCAACAGCATGAGCAAATAAATTCATTGCAACACACATTCCCTGCGGCATTTCAGGCCTCTGCATTAACACATCACTCTGACAAGTGTAAGTGCAACATTAAATGCTAACAGTCTCATGAATAGCAAAAAGATTGTGGGTATGTCACCTCTGTACAGAGACGCTGTTTAGGGTGAAATGCCATTTCAGGGTGTTAAATGTAGTTTGTAATCCCACTCATCATCGTATCACGTGTTTCTTAAAACATGACATGAAGGCTGTCATTGGTGTCCAAAAAAAGACAACAGGGTGTCATTTGGAGTCAAATATGATATTTCGGGTGTCATTTGGGGTCAGGTATGAACCACCCTTATGTTGAGATGAACCCTGTGACTCAAGTCCCACAACATGAGCAACATGGACCTAAGGGGGATGACAACAGGGGTTGTTTGTGCACGTGGATGTGTCAGAGTGTGACCTGCTCCTTTATGGATGTGGTCCACATTCAGTCACCTCAGTGTTGTGGCGTGCACCATTTCATGATAATTGGACGACAGCCATGCTAATCATCATGAAGTATTACTTGCATTGTCAGTGTGGCTCATGGACCCTCAGCATTGTTTGGTTTAGCACATGTGTATGGGTTTGTTGTGAGATTAGTGATGTGTGGGGAGGGCCCCCTTTGGGCACATTGTCGATGGGGGCCTACATACCATTTCTATGTGTGCTGCAGTATGCCAAGGAGATCAGGGACATGATCCAGAGTCATTGTGGTTGTGCACTGTGCTATACTTAGTTGTGCATGTGTGCCATTGTGCCTATCTCCCCCCATCCCCCAGTCCCTGGTTGTTACTCACCCTGTTGCTGTTGGGTCAGGTCATGTTGAGCAGTGTCCGGTCCTCCAACTCCTGCCACAGTATCCCCACTGATGACTGTGGATACCATTTCCTCCATCTCATCCAGCTCCTGCTGTGGAGCTGGACTCCCACCTCCCGTCTGCATTACTGCTTTCTGGTTGTTAGCGAGTTTCAGCATGGTTTTGCACTTCACATTTTTCCAGCGCTTCTTGGCACTTCACTCCGACTGCATTCACCTTGGCCAAGAAGGTCTGCCATATTGCATTTTTAGTTGCCAATGACACAGTGGAGGTGATGAACAGATGTTGGTGGTGTTATGTCACCTCCTAATCAGGATCTTGTTTTCCTGTGGACTGAATCGCGGGTTCCTCTTCTTCTTCTCCTTGCCCTTCTCCAAGGTACCTGGCTGGTCCTCCGGGGGGTTGTGGGGTTCTGGTTGGCCTCCGTAGTTGGTCCAGCTTCCTCCATGTTGCTTCTCAGTAGTTTTCATTTGTTTTTGCAGCTATTATGGTGATTTTGTACGCCTGACGTGGGAATTGCAAGCCTGGTGCAGCTTATCGCTGATGTTTTTATCGCTGTTGGGCCCATCGCAACTTTTTTCAGGGTCGGGTTTCCTTTTCTATCAGAGCCCGGTAATTTTAACGCAGACATTTAACACGTTATCGGGAGACTATCACCTGTTGCCGGCGTGTTGAGAATACACCGTTAACACAGCATTGGTTTCCCGCAATAGGCGACGTTATGTAAAATTGCATTAACCTAGGTTGGCGATGATTATTACCCGTTCTTGAGAATATCCCCCACAGTGTTCTATTCACCCATCTACCACTTTGTGAGCACATATGAGCAACAAACAACTTTTTTTGAAGCAGTAGATATTTCACATCTACAAACTTTGTGTTTTACTTTTTTATTGATGCATAATTTACTTATCACATAATGTATTGTGTTTAATGTTTTGTTGTTCTACCGCATGGAACCTTTGTTTAATAAGAGTATCAGGCCCAACAGGGCCAGAAGATGAAGAAGGTACACGAAGAAATCCCTCATACAAAATTCATAATCAAAACCAAGCTAAAAAACGGCCAATCATGCCTTTGCATGGGCTATGGCGGTGGGAAAGGAAACAGCCGTGATTCAGGTGTTTCCGGGCGCTGCCCATTCACTTAGCCTGTAGCTGGTGTGACCAGTACACTTTGAACTCCAAGGCTGCACTGCAGATCAGACAAACTACAAACTTTTCATGCACTTTCAAATCTTTCTCTTAAACACCAAATCCACTGCTATGCAAAGTCAAACACCTTCAGCTCAGACAAACATACTGTATAGGCTCTGCACAGTTAAACTAAACTCCTTTATTTTATTTATTTATAAAGCCTTCTGTATGTTTTTTTAAACAGCAAACCCAACAGAGACTCACTAACAACAGTTAAATTAAAAATGCACAAAAAAAGCCACCTGCGCCTACCATCTTTCCTGTTCCTTCTCCCCTGGGTCCAATGCTCAAACAAACTGCAGGCCACAACCGGGACATCATGAGGATTCTGGGAGCACTGGGGCAAACATGTCTGGGTATGGGGGTGGAATTCCAGAAATATGTGGAGTATACTGCAACCTTTTCAGGAACACTGTGCAATGACTGTACACATTTCAAAGACATCCAAGTGCATTACAACAATCTGAGACTGAGCATGGGTCAGCACAGAAGCCCCAAGCTTTGACTTTAGAAATCCGAGCTTTGTTCATATAACTTAAATCATACAGATTCAAGAGTTTGTCAGCAAAGCAATCTTAACCAGGGTTCAGGGTTCAGACTTCACAGGCGCAGATTTCACATAGGAAATCTATACGTGGGGATGTTACAGGCTCAGATATCGACTCCTCTAAACTCCGGCCTCTGGGACCCTCCTCAGGTTACATAGATTGTTCACACTCAGGCAGCGCAGCAAATCCGTTCAACCTGCTGCACAGATCTCCAAGACTCAAACCTTGGACAGTCACTTAGACATCAGACAGCAGCGCCACCCCTCAGATTACTCACCAGCAGTTCTGCAAGCTACCTTAACACATATGCTTCCATCACACAACGTAACAGAGCCTGAGCAGGTAGAGCAGGCCACTCGTTCAATGAGCTTGCAAACAGAACTAATGGGCAGATTTACAATTGCTGGCGCATCCCTGCATATCGGCAGGGATGCACCAGTAATTGTGCGCCGCAGCTCCGCCACCCTTGATGCACCGCATTTACAATGCGGCGCACCATGGAGCAAAAACGGCACAGATGAGTCATGCCTCTGTGCCTTAAAAGCAGCGCATTGCTGGAGTTGCGTCGCAAGCGCGACGCAGCTCCAGCAATGATCAGGCGGTCCCTATGTGCACAATGCTGCGTCAATCCTTACGCCTGCTTCAAGCAGGCGCAGGGTTTTGACACAGCATAGGCCCAAAAGTGTAGATTTCACTCAGCCACTTTTGGGAGGCGTTCCTGCGCCGGAACGTCTCCCCCTGTGATGGTACGCCTCTTCTGGCGCAGGGCTTTACAACGTGACGCATCTGGGAGATGCGTCACGTTGTAAATACCCCGCACCATGGTGCATCTTTTGCGCCACCGCTGTGTCACAAAAGTGACGTAACGGCGGTGTAAAAGCGGATCAAGGGGCTTGTAAATCTGCCCCTAAATGTATAGGAGTATGTATACTACTGAATATTTGAATTTGTAGAGGGAGGCACACTCAGCAGGTATACTTGTTCATGAAGCTCTTCTGATGGAAGAGACCATATGTCACTTTATTAATGTCAAAATGTGCCAATACATGAAATGGGTGAGGTTTAGTGTGCCAAACAACTAATAATTGAGTGTGACTGTGTTCTCAACGTGTTCACATTTAGCATTCAAGATATACGTCCTAGAATGCAGTTTGAAGACGAGTGTTTTCAATAATATGTATTAAAACAATAATTTCTGTTACCATCTCTCATTACTCACAAGTGAGCAGATGTTTTCATATAAAACAACCTTGTTTTTATAGATATTGCACATGGTTAATAAACATACACACATTTTTCAGCAAAATTTCTGTAATGACTTACACATATCACCTTATATTCTTTACCAAAAATAAATTAAAAGAGAATAGTTTTTAATATTTTTGTAAAGTAAGTCCTTTTTGGCTGGTTACTCCCAGTTTTTCATTCTTTTGGGACTCACCTGCAAGTAATCTTCAACCTTAATACTGCAACACTATCCTTTTCACAGTATATGTGCTCTGACCCCTAAAACATGTCGAAACAGACTTAAAACCTGATTGGCACCTTTAACTTTTCGATAAGGTCAAAGTATATGGTGCAGAAATACACCCATTGCATGGAAAGTTAAATACCACTTTTAGACTGCAGCACCTATTGTGCTATACACTATAGGGGCAGTGAAAGCATGGCTTCAGCCCTTCTCGGTGTAGCCTGCAAGCATCAGCTTGAACCCTGTGCCCAAACCTGGCAAAATCAACCTTTTGACAGGTTGAAAAAAACCTGATTTGAAATATTAAATATATCATCACTAAAGGCACCTTTCTGCTCACAAGTTAGGATTCATAATATTTAAAAGTGAAGTGTGTGTCATTGGAGTCCCCCAGGCTTGTGAACCATACAAAACTGGACTCAAATTTCCTCAGAACACTTGCTGGACCTGCGGAAATTAAAAGAGGTTGGGACTTGATGTTGGTGACCCGAGAGGAGCCCCTGAAGGACTGGACCTCCTCCCTCTTGTACCCAGGACAACGAAGTGGACTCCAAGGGTCAATTGGCTGACAGGTGTGGCTACAGGAGCACAATATGCTTCTGGAGGCCTTTTTCTGCAGGTGCCCAGCTGCCCATTGGGAACTGAATCTGTAGGACTTTGCTGCGGGCCTCTACCTGACACCGTGAGAGTCTGTAAGTGCCCCCCTCCCCCTAATGCCTAGGGGCCTTATAGGTGTACTTATTTCATTGTTTGGGCACCAAACGAAAGCTTGGAAACTTTGAAAATCCTTTCTTGCAAAGCTTCAGGGGGACCTGTAGGAAAAAGTATACAACGGTTCCACTGTGTTTATTGAATGTTTGTCTTGATGAAGGCTGCAAGCAGCACTGAAAGAACAAGTATGTCCCATTCTACATTGGGAGTTAGAGACGTTTCAACAAGAGATCCCCAAAGGTCCATAGCTCCAGCAGGACCAGCTTGCTTTAAGTACCTGGCCTATAGTACCAAAGCGGTGGCAACAATTGCAGTCTGCACAAGGACTATGTTACTTCCCTAAAAAGTTAAAAAGACCTTTCTGCATTCGGACTTAGAAGCTCTCTGGAATTTTTCTGACTTCCAGATTTTCACCAGTAGTCCAGGACCAATCACTTTGTTAGATTCAACCAGGGTGTCGTGTCTCGCTAGTGGGCGCAGGACAAACACCAAACTCAGCACACAGGTTGGTTACTCAAGGATTCTTTATTTTTTTATCTCTGCTGCAGGTTGCATACACGTCTGTCCCCTCTGTCTGTCCTGGTCGATCTGCTTCCTTCCTGTCCCCTAACCGGATGTGGTGTCCGGTGACCTGGTCACTTCCCTCATGACCCACAGGGTCCTAGTGTTCCCCAGTCCCTATCTGTCAGGTCACGACATCTCCCCCTTTGTTGCAAACAAATGTTCATGGTACAGTTCTTCTGATCATTTCCGCCCCTTCAACCCTTGACAGCATTTGCTGATTGTTGTGGTGAGAAAAGAGAGAGAGAGAGAGAAAGTCCATAGGTCTGGTCGACCCGTCTCCCCCAGTCTCTGACTTCTACATTTTATCACTTAGTCTCTTTGTCCCCTTGTATTCCCCTTTTGGTCGCTGTTCTCTGCAACCAGCTTTGCTTCTGTTTTTCAGTTGTTCTCCTTCTGTTCTCCGCTTGCCAGCCTCTCTTCGTCTGCTTCTAGCTCCTCTCTTTCTACGGCCGCCCTTTGTTGTGTTTGTTACCTCAGTGAATCTTTTTCGTTCTCTTCCTCTTTCTCTGGTCCCTGCGTCTTCTCTTCGCTTGCTCTCAGTGTTTCTTTCATTTCCTTTTTTGTCATATGTCATAGTTATTATTATTATTATTATTAAAAGGCTCTTCTATAGCGCATGGCTACTCGGGAGCATCCCAGCGCTTAAGACTGACCAAACAGAGATGGATTAAAAATGGGGATCTGTATTATCTAGTTTTTTGGAAACAGAAGAGTTTTTAACTTTTTCCGGAAGACAAGGAGGTTAGGCTCTTGGCGAAGGGGTGGAGGAAGAGCATTCCACAACCCAGCCCCATTGTGCGAGAACAGGCGACCTCCTGTGCGGGCTCTGCTGATCCTAGGTACTGTCAGCAGATTTTGTTGGTTCGAGCGAAGATTCCAGGTAGGGTTGTAAGATCTGATCATGTCATCTAGAATGGGGGGGCCACTCCCATAGAGTGTTTTATGGACCGTGCAGAGTGTCTTAAAATGGATTCGCTCCTTTATGGGGAGCCAATGCAAGGTACAGAGTGCAGGCCTGGCTGATGTACGATAGCTAGTGCCCGTGAGTAGCCGTGCTGCGGAATTCTGGACAACCTGAAGTTGCCGGATAACCGACACGGGGGCTCCAAGATAGAGCGCATTTCCATAATCCAACCTGGATAAGACAAGGGACTGGACAATGGTTTTCTTTGCTGCTTCGGGTAACTGAGGAAGGATTTTCCGGATTGTTTTCAGCAGTCCGAAGCAGGTGGCCACTGTCTTCCTTGCCTGGGTCTTAAATGACAACTCTGCATCCAACCAGAAACCGAGACTCTTTATCTCGGTCTTTGGAGTGGGTCCTGGACCCATACAGGAGGGCCAATGTATCAAGTTGTTAAATGTGGCTCGTTTTCCTAGAAGCATCAGCTCCGTTTTTCCTCCATTCAATTTCAGGTGGGACAAGTCCATCCAGTTTGCTACTGCCTCCAGGCAACGGCAAAGCCTGAAGGGGGGGAATTCCACCTGATTGAGAGAGACAACTAGCTGGGTGTCGTCAGCATAGCTTACCAGTTGGATCTCAAAGGGGGCTACTACTTCCGCCAGAGGCGCCATATAAACATTAAACAGTGTGGGGCTAAGGGAGGAGCCCTGTGGCACCCCACACTGTAATGGCATTGATGGGGAGCAGCTATTTTCTGAAAAGACCTTGAAGAATCTATCGCCAAGAAAGGACTCCAGCCACATGAGTGCCCTGCCTTTGACGCCCAGCTTTCTGAGACGAGACAGGAGGACACGGTGGTTCACCGTGTCGAAGGCGGCACTGAGGTCCAGGAGGATAATGGCCGCGCTGCCACCTGCGTCCAGAATCCTCCCGGAATCCTCTACCACCCTCAACAGTGCCGTCTCCGTACCCTGTCCTTTCCGAAACCCGGTTTGGGTTGGATGGAGCAGGTTATGGGTCTCCAGAAAGGATGCTAGTTGTTTATTTACCCATTTCTCGGCAAGTTTACTAATGCCAGGGAGCAGGGAAATGGGACGATAATTGGAAAAGTCCTGGGGGTCGAGATGAGGCTTTTTTAACAGGGCCTTAACCATTGCCAGTTTCCAGTCTTGGGGTACCCTTCCTGATTCAAGTGAGGTGTTAACTAGATGGATGATGTATGTACTGATGTTGGGCAAGGCTAACTTTAGAATATTCATCTGCGCAGGGTCTAGTGGAGACCCGCTTTTTACAGAGTTGAAAAGCGAGGGTAAGAGTTCAGTACTGAGGGGGGAAAAGAAAGGGAGGCAAGGCAGAATAATATCTGTATCATCTGGCAAAGGAAGGATAGGTTCTTCTAAAGATAGAGGAGGGAGGGACAGGAGGATCTTTTGAATTTTTTCAGCAAAGAAATTCGCCAGATTGATGCAGTGAGCGTCAGTCAGTTATGAGACCTATTGTTTGGGCGGTGCTGTTGCTCAGCAAGCATGGTCCTGGGACATCGCATTTCAGCACATGAATGTCCTCTTTGTTCTTTTTGCCTCCATATTTCAGTTCTTCTGTGAACTTTCCCAGGTTTGTTACCTGTTTCTTTGACCCCCAGGTGAAAATCTTCACCTTGGACGCTCTCAGTGTCGGCTTGGCTTCCATCTTCTCGTATTCCGATGCGCACATACATTGCATGTTTCACCACTGTCCAGTACGAATTCCGCGTCATGTGCTCCTACTCCTATCTTCGCCAAGTGCGTCTTTTCCAGGGTGCTTCCGCCGGTTCGGTGTGTTGTTTCTCCTTTTTCGTCTCCCCCACTCAGTTCGGTGTGACCCTCCGACATGTGGTATAGTCTTTCCACTTTCTCTTCTTCCTCTTCTTCGCCTGACCCTCGTGATGAACTTCTTCTTTCTCTGGCAACATATCTGACGTGTCTTGTTGTCGACTCTTGTTGCCTTCCTGTTCTTCCTCTGTCGTCTCTGAATTGTACGCCTTGGCACATACTGGCGTAGTGATATCTTCCATTACACCTTCTGCACGTCTGGACAAACGCTGGGCACGGGCCTCTGTGTGGAAATTCCATTCCGCACCTGTAGCATGTTCCTTCAAGCTGTCTCCTCTCTTTTTGTTCCCTCCAGTCATTCTTCCACCGGCCTGTGCGATATTTGTTTGTCATGAGGTGTGCGTGTTCGATTTCAACGTTCTTCCCTCTTTCCATTTCCTTGGCATGTTCCGTTGCTCTCGCCTCTGCTCTCGCTAGTGACAGGATGTTCTCCAATGAGGTCGGTTCCTTGAGTATTTTTTCCCTGAATCCTGTGTCGCGACAGCCTTCAATGATCCGTAGCCTTATTGCTTGTTCGTTATCGAATTTGTCGAATTCACAGTGTGTTACCAGTTTTCTCAGCCTTGTCGCAAAGTCATCTAGCGTTTCATCAATTTGTTGACACGCAATAGTAAATGTATATCATTCAAAGTCAATATTCCGTTGTGGGTCAAATTTGGCCGTTAGGCATTTCTTTAGTTTCTCATATGTCTTTGTTTCTTCGGTAGGCAGTGTCACCAGAAGTTCTTCGACGTCATCCCCTGCTAAGTTTAGCAGTAACCCTAGTCTCTTTCCGTCTGTTACATATGTCGTTTCCATTTATCTTTCAAACCGTCTGATCCACTTCTCCCATCTGATTCCTGTTTGTGGCTCCGATAAGTTGAACGGCAGTGGTCTCCTGTATTGTGCGCTGGGATTTGGGTCTGCCATTCTTGCCTTCTTGCCTTTGTCTGCTCTTTCCTCTTTTTGTTCTTTCGCTCCTTTTTTCCGTTGTTCTATGTTTCCTTTGCTTTTTTTTTGCCTTTTTCTTCTTTTTCTTCTTTTATTGTCTCTTTTCTCTCTTTTCTTTGTGTTTGCCTTTTGTCTTTTTTTTTCTTTTGTTTCTCCTTTTTCTTCCTTTATTTTGCTTTATTTAGCCTTCTCTGGTCTTTCCTAGTCCTTTTTGTCTTTATTCTTGTCTTTTTCTCTGTCTTTTCTGCTTCTTTTCTTCCTTGCCTGACCTTAAAATGGCCGCCCTGTTGATTTCTATGGTCCTTCTTTGTGTTGTCCTTTTTCCAAAATGGCCGCTGCTCTTCTCCCGAGATTTCGCGATCGAAATCTCGCTCGCCTGACTTAGAAATGGCCTCTTCCCCGATCTCGCCTCTGATTGGCCCAGCCGCCTGATCTCAAAATGGCCGCCGAGACTCTCGCGAGAGCTCGCGCCTCTATTTTGAGATTGCGCGTTCCTTCGCGCTTACCCCGTTTTGCTGGCGATTCTTCAGAAGCGGTCGGGTGGGCTCCGATGTCGCTCCTTTCCTCCCCTATTTCTTGGCAAATCCAGGGTGGGCACCTGGTTCTTCATGATACTCCGTTGTCGCCGTCGATCAATGTGCGACGATCTACGCGTCGGCTCGTTTCACCCCTCGTCGCCAGTTGTGTCTCGCTAGTGGGCGCCGGACAAACACCAAACTCAGCACACAGGTTGGTTACTCAAGGATTCTTTATTTCTTTATCTCTGCTGCAGGTTGCATACACGTCCGTCCCCTCTGTCCGTCCTGGTCGATCTGCTTCCTTCCTGTCCCCTAACCGGATGTGGTGTCCGGTGACCTGGTCACCTCCCTCATGACCCACAGGGTCCTAGTGTCCCCCAGTCCCTATCTGTCAGGTTACGACACAGGGCTCCATCACGGTCAGCCTCAAATCAGGCCGGGGTCCTGGTCTATTACTTCCACAGACTATCATTGGTGCTTTGTGCTTTTTGGTTACTTAAACTCTTTAACATTCCTATATCCGGTTCTCCCTATTGGATGTTTGTTGTATTGGTATTATTTTACTGTTAACATTTTTCTCTTTAGTTTAAGATTGGTTGTTGAATTTTATTTTGTTTTGCGTGACCTTTTCTACTCTGTATACACTACTTAAATACTTTGTACATTTCCTGATTGCTTGTGTGTCACATTGCCAGGGACCTAATTTGTGTGACATCTAGCAGGTGATGGCCTTGTCCTTTGAGGTGGTCACGTGTCTACTCCAAGTAATAATCCACTTTACTATAAAACAGTTTGGACCTGATTACACTGTTGGGCGGATTGCCGCGGTCTCAGGATCAACCGACCTCCGGTCAGCGGTACTGACACAGCCATTACAATGCGACCGCATGGGAGCTTGTGCGTAAACGGGCCATAGCACAAGTTCCCATGGAGAAATGGGAGCCTGTGTAAATTCCTGCACCTCGTGGCAGGCACCACACAGTGCAAGGATTTACAGGGGGGCACCATATGTGCCCCACAGGCCCCCAACCAGAGCCTGAGGAGACATGGGGGCCCTGATAGAGGACCCCAAAGTCCCTTTCCGACAGACTTTTCATTTCAGAAAGCCAACATGAAAAACCTGTCGGAAAACGACATCATATTCCCCATAGCATAAACGGCATACATAGGTGATTATGAGTGTTCTCCGACTGGCCGCAGGGCTCTTTGAGCTAGTCTGAAGCCAGTCGGTCCAACCGGCCAGTTTCAAATCCGACAGCCTTTATCATAATAAGACTGTTGAATTTGAAACCTACTATGTGAGTTGGAAAGCCTCCCACCTCCGGTAGGAGGCTTTCCGACTCACATTGTAATAGGCCTCTATATATTTGAACAGCATTCAGGTTATTAGGGTAGAACTGTCAGCAAAATGCAGCTGGCTCAGACAGATGTTTAAGAAGAGTCCCTACACTTTTAGACCCCCCTAAATGTCTGGGCCTTTTTTTTTCCTTCAAAAGGCCACTAATATGGTCTTTGAATCCCCCAAACAGTTTCATATCAAGATTCTGTATCCTTTGGATTGGTGGTGCATTTCCAGCATCTGAACCCCAAAGGTAAGGAATGTAAAGGACTCTGGAAGCTGGCATCCCAATAAAGTTGACAAAAGAGAAAAGACCTCTATCCAAAAAGGTATAATGTTGGGACAATCCCAGCAGATATGAGTCATCTTGCCCAGTAGACGAGAATCTCTTCAACATTTGGGACTCACTATAAAGAAGAATCTATGAAACCGAGTTGGATATAAGTACCAATCAAGCATGGGCGGAAAATCCGTTCCGCTCGCGGATTTTGCGGATTTTTGGTAAATTTGTAATCCGCAAACGCTCGCGAATTTACAGAAAATCCGCAAATTCGCACGCAGCGGATTTTTTTTTCTTGGTGATACAATTGTGCGGCGTTCACTTACCGTCATTCAGCGTTTGCCGAGTTGTTTTTCTCGATATTTTGCAAGTGCTGCGCCATTTTGGATCTTGCTGCGGGATCCCGCGGGAGTTTGGCGACGCATCGCGAGAGTTCGCAATTGCGAACATGTAGGTGCGGCGGGCAGCAACAATCTCGCACTCGCGAAATTACAAAATTTGCAATTCTGCACAAGAAATCCACTAGCAAGCAGCATAGACCTTCTGAAAATGATGATTTTTATCAGAATAACTCCTCAGGTTGACATTTGCCTGCACTTTTTTGGATTTGAGGACTTTTGACTTTCTTTGGATCACTTTTGGATTAGAAATCAACTTTCACAAGTAAGTTTGTTTGGGGCATTACAGTTGCTGTTCTGCAGAAAAACGAGTTTTGCAAAACTGAAAGCACTCAGCAGGTGCAAAAGTTCACTCATCATTATTAACCATTCCCTGTAGTACTTCCTGAGGGGCCCCTCAAGAGTTCAGTTGCCTATGTTTGTTTGGGGCATTACAGTTGCTGTTCTGCAGAAAAATGAGTTTTGCATAACTGAAAGCACTCAGCAGGTGCAAAAGTTCAAATTCATCATTAGTAATAGTAACCATTCCCTGTAGTGCTTCCTGACTGGGGCCCCTCCAGAGTTCAGATGCTAGTTGCACAATTCTATGACTCTGCTCTGACCCTCACAGCAGGCTCATACAATAGCTAAAAGTAGGCCACAAAGGTCCTGTAAAAAAATTGCACTGCAACAGAAAGCAAATTACAGATAAGGAAGCAGGTGCCAGACTGGAATTTTAAAACAGTGACACATTAATAAATCAACCCCAAATTAATTCATGTCAGTTGAAGCAGGGCAGGTGTGCTTGCTTTTCCCCCCCATAATCTACAGTGATGATGAACCAGAGGGTGGCATTGATGTACCAGAGGGTGGCATGGGTGAAACAGAGGGTGGCAGTGGTGAAACAGAGGGTGCTGGGAACCTGTGATGATGAACCAGACGTAGAAACAACATAGTCGCGACCGTTGCGAGCCGACAAGTAAGTTCGCAATTGCGAACTGGTACAAAACCCTCGCGAACTGGCAGAAACCCTTGCGAACACAAAAAAAAATCTGCAAATTCGCGAGAATTCACGGATTTTGCGGATTGTGAGTTCGCAAATACGCAAATTCGCGAACGCCAGATTCGCATAATTCGCCCATGCTTAGTACCAATCAGATATAGGTTTGTAATGTGCCTCACTTCCTAGAATGCTCTATGGTGCTTTGCTAAGAGTTCTTCAGATCTGCCCCCACTGTTCTCCGTAATCTCTCTCCCCAGCATAGTTTCACATTTTCTGTTTAAGACATGGTTTGCCCCTAATGTGGCTCTTATCAATAGTTATTATAAAGAGCAAATGTCCCCCTTTGCCCATGTGGCTTTACATCTAAAATTCTCCATGGGGGTCAGTTATGTAATACTTGCTGACTTATTGCTGGGCTGCAACACCAAATGTCAATTTTGTATAATAGTGTAAACTCTTCTTCTCTTTAAGACAGACATTTTGCTTGCAATCCTTAAAGGGCTTGATGTGTCCCTTACTAAACTTATCACCTATTATGAAGCAGTCACCTACCCTCCAGATGTCGAATGGACCCAACTTTAGTGCATAAGTAAATGAAAGGTTGAAGTGAATAGGCTTGTGTGGAGAGGGATATGTAGTTAGCCCTAATTGTTCATGTGCTTTATTCCATACCGTTAATGTGGACCTTAAAGGCGTGCTAAGGTAGACATTAAGGGCCTATCCTGTCTCTGGCCCCACAATGAGGGGCCAGAGACTGCTCTATCCATGTGCACTCATAGTTTTTCGAAATCCCTGGAGCTCCAGTCTGCAAGGGCCCTCAGCTGTGCTGCTCTTTAACCTGCTGTTTCTTCAAATAGCCATAAATAGGTTTATATTCTAGGGAGGGATTTGCCAATTCTGCTAGTGTAATAATGAAATCATCAGCAAAGAGCATGAGTATGTTTGTTTTGCCTAAACAATATCCCCACAACCTATCCAGCATTTCTTGTATGGTTTGGCTTTGGCTCAAAACTGAGGTCAAAGTGGAGGAGGGGGTGGGCATCCTTAGCAAGTCTCTCTTTCTAATTGAAAAGCATCTGATATTCATTCATGAAGTACCAGTCTGGACCTGGGAGTCTGATATCCTGACATAATCTTTGCTGAAAATCTGGAGTCCAGTCCACCCCTTCCAGTGTTTTCCAGAAATCGCCAATCACCCCAATCAAATGGTTTTCTGCATCTAATGCCACCGCTGTCACGAGTACAGTATTTTTTTTAACCTTTTTAATAAGATTCACCACTCTGCTGAAATCCTGAATGATCGAGATGGATTAGGTTGGGAAGGAAATCATCTAATCACGGTGGCAAAAATGTCATATATACTTTTACATTTAATGGATGTGATTTCTGATGAAAATCCCAGGTGCATTGCTTGTGTTCTATCAGTCAGAAAAGATTGATCACAGTTCAAGATGAGACCCCTGTTTAGATAATAACAGAGGCGTCGGAGTTGGTGGTTAAGATCCATCAATAGTGATCTTAAGTCATCAAGCAAAGAGATTACGGCTACCCCTGTCAAGTACCTGTACCAGAACTTTGATTTTCCGCAGGAGCAGATGAAAAATCCACTATCCCCTACTCCGCTAGCGCAAACAAAGTTCACACGCAGTAAAGAGGGGGAAAGGAGATTGGGAAGAAAAGAGAGACCGCCACTGCTACTCTTCTTCAGGACTGTAACACGAGATTGGCTCCTAGTTGTCTCCTGTAACTAGAATGTTATGTAACCACAAATAACAATATGCAGACCCAAAACTTAAGACCCCTCTCTAGAATACCTGTCCTTTCTCAGTGACTAGCTGCTCCCTTGTGTGTATTTGGCCTAGGTCTTGAGCTGCTGCCGTCTCTCCTCCGTTGTTGCTTCGACTCGGAAGAAGGAAGAGCACAGGCTCCCCTAAGCCAATCCAAAGGCTGCAATGCAGTGTTGTGATTGGTCTGAGCGCTGAAGGGGACAGGGAGCCTGTGCATGTTCTCCACCTAGGCTGTGTATTACAGCCTGGTGGAGAGCATGCCAAGTGTGCATAACTGTTTGGCTGCCCACTGATGGCCGGCCAAACCCTCATGCACACCTAATGTGCACAAACCACTCCTCCTCCCAGGCAGTGACACCAGCCCCTCCCTGCCCTAACCCAGCCCCGTAGCTACAGAGAATAAAGTAAAAATAACAATGTTGTATAATTTTATTTTCATGGAGTGATTATTATTCCAGTTCCAATCCCAGTGTTGTGGGATGATGTAGGTATCTTAAAATAGCTAGTTTCTCAACTGTCTAGTGATGTGCATATTCTCTAGGGATGTGTGAAATTAGTGTAATATGAAAATTACACAAATTACTCATACTTAGGCAAAATGCAAATCTGTCACTTAGCACTATATTTTAGCATGAAATGCGTCCTAGAGTCACTTTTTGACGCAAGGATGCATTTTGGTCTAAAACAAAATAACATGAGAAACACAATTTCCTTGAACAGCAGGCTCTCAAATCCTTCTGATAGTAGGGAGCGCCCCCTCGATCTGGAATCCAGCCTGGTGGCCCATCTCCCTTAGCCTGCCCCCGGGACCCAAACATAAAGTTAAAAATCTAGGAATTTGGTTTGAGTCCAAACTTACCTTCGAGGAACAGATCAGAATCACCGTAGGCAAGTGCTTTGGCACCCTTAAGGCCCTTAGAAAAATCTTAGACTTAATTCCGACAAAGTCTTGTAAAACCATTGTGCATGCCCTCATCACTTTCCAACTCTACTACTGTAACATCCTGTATCTGGGGACTAAGGAGGATAGCCTAAACTTGATTCAGAAAGTGCAAAATGCCGTGACTCAGAAGATCGTCCGCCTCAGAAGCTCATAGTCAACTGCACTGGCTTCCAGTAATCAAAAGAATTTAGTTCAAAGCCATGTGCTTCTGCCAACGTATCCTTTATCAGCAAGATCCCAAATATCAACCATACAAACCTGGTTGAGATGTCAGATCATCTTCAGCTAAACTAGCCAGCATGCCTAGGGCACTGAACGACAAATTGAGGGCTCTTCCTTCCCCTTTCTGGCCTCCAAAATGTGGAACTCCCTCCCCTATGATCTGAGAGCAGCACCATGAGAGAAACTTTCCAGAAGTAAACTGAAAATCTGGCTCTTTCGCCCCCTTGATGACTACCCTGATGTCTTCTGATTTGATTCATCTTGATCTTTTCTCTGTGTTTATCGGTCTGACCTTAGCGTGGGGACACACCGTCCGGTGTAAACAGGCGCTTTACAAAACGCATTATTATTATTTTATTATTATTAACAGGACTTCCATTTAGTCACCACTGCAGGCCTTACCTAGCTACATACTACTGCTTCTTGACATCTCAAAATGACAATTAGATATGGGATGATAGCAACAAAGTCCCTCCTAGCAGAACTTCCCACCAATTCTCCCTATAACATATGCCTGGTCAGGACAATAAACTTTAAACAAAAAGTTCTTGTAATAGAAAACCTAGTGCGGTAACCAGCCAACTGGAATATGATCATGAGAAATACCATAAAGGGGCCAGCAGAGCTGTTCAAGGCTTCCAGATTACTTAATACCATAAACTGTGCATCTATCTCCCACACTACTAAGCGCTACATCCCATAACACTATTACTGCGTCTGTGTGGTCATCACACACAACATGGGAATACTTCCCACACAGGATCAAAACAAAGACAAAACACTTCCAACCACAGAACCTGCATGGGGTAGCATTCTGCCCATGTGGGCAAGAGCTCGCCTCAGCCTTCCACATAAGGGGAGTACTGTATAATTGTAAGAGTACAATACAGTACATGTTTCTGTCCCACACTATGTGCTGATGCACTACCAGTGGAAAGAAATTGAGGTTAATAGCTGAACGGATTGCAGAGACACCTTTACAGGAGGCAATTATAGAGCTCGTGATCCAGAGGTAGTTTAGGCCTCTTAGTAAGGTGGGAGCTTGCAAACCTGGAATGAACTCCCAACTCTTGCCAAGTCCGACAGCGAGAGAGCAGCGATGACGAGGTCGTCTTTCAAGAAGAATGGCACGTCCCTGGTGGGATGGGTGCCAGCCAGGGCAGCGCAAAGTCAACTGGCACCTGATTAATGAAATGAAAACACTCGAAACCGGCAATTAGGTAACCGCAGCAGGTATGAATAATGTCTGCGGGTCCGTGAAAAGTGGCTGACGTTCCTTAATTAGTTGGGAAAATACAGTGTTTGTTCCACTTGCTTCAGGTTAAGCTTTCAATCTTTCTATACATTAAATTCCACACAAGTATTTCAATTTGCAAGTCAGTCGCAGCAGTGTGATGCCCAAGTGTGGTTTCGAAGACATCATATTGAGGTGTGTGGTTTTATCCATGTGGTGGTGGTTGTGATGGCAACCCAAGGATTTATTCTCAGTACCTGAAACTCTGTGTCTACAATGATGTCACTGTTTGGAGTCAGTCTGGTGACCTTATGTCTGAAGGTCAGGCGGCCCAGGCTGAGCTCTAGTAGCCACGAATGCTCATTTGCCGCTGATCTAGTAGGTGGGGTAAAAAGAGGGTGGTTCTCTCAGTCTTTTAGACCTCCTTGCTAAGCACCACCATAGCCACAGATCTTTTGGATAGTAGGCAAAGAATGCATGGGTTATGAGGCAAACGTATTTTCCCATGCCCCTGATGGTGCACTAGCGTCATGGGAAAGACTTTCACTGGTTAGTTTCAGACCGAAGGATTGTCATCATCACCACCAGTCCAAACACCAAAGCCCAAACAAGTTATGGTATAGTGTGTGTCAATACCACATTGTAGACAATGTGGTATAGACACACACATAGACAAATGGGGCACACACACCTGCATGAAGTTTAAGTAAATGGTATGCAAAGCTTAACTTTACAAATCCATATACTCCCTGCTATGGTGCTAATAATTATGTGTCAACCCTGTTGTTGGGCTCTTAACAGCATTCGGAGGGAACAGGTCTGTAGCTCTTGATAGCCTCATGTCTCAACCATGAATGCTAAGGTTCACAGGGATAGTTGTTGTGCCCTATTGCAATATGAGGTCAAACAGTGGTGCATACAGTGCAGTGTAACTGGGGAGACTCATCTCCTGCCTCAATTGTGCATGATAAAGGGATGGCTGGTGTGTTCTTTTCCCTGTTCTCAAGTCTCAAGCCATTTCCTCTTAGGGCTTCACCTCGATTTGAAGATTCAGAAACAGCTTCCCTGCCCTCTGTTTCCCAATTAACTACAGATTAACACTACTGCAATGCTACACTCCTTTAAGGCTTTTACTACTAGTGGGTGCAAATTGCACTCCCGCTTGGACAAATATGGTGATTCCTGTTAGGGGATTGGATCTAAGCCAGGCCTTTCAAGAAAATTCTAGGTCGTAAATATATAAATTGAAGCAAAACACTTTTCTAGGTCCTAGTGGCAACTTCAATTATGGGTTACCATTTGGGTTTCTGTTTTTAAATTACAACATGCCTCCCATTTTCGACCACCGTCCAGAGGTTCCTCTAAGGAACATTTTCCTGTCCTGGGGAAAAAAGATCAGAATTGTGGCCTGGAAAATGCAATCAGTGAGGGTCAATTTTAAGGGTAAGTTCTCCTCCCAATGCCCCTTCCTATTGGTGTGTGATGGAGACATGGCATCATGCTTGTGCTTGACAGTGAAAGGAGGATGTTAATGCAAGCAAGAGAAGAGTAAGGGATTATATGCCCAAGCAAATGTCTGCATCCAGGATCTGGAACAGCATTCTCTTTTCCATCAGGACCACTCCAACAGTGCTTCAATTTAGGAAAGAGCTGAAGATGTGCCATTTTAAAGAACAATAGATCATGAAGCAGTATTAGTACATTTAGGCTTCCATAAATCAGCTGCTGCTCTAATCACTTGCTGACTGTATCTTTGTCTTTGACAGTGTACGGTGCTTTGCTGCCTTTTGGCTTTGTTTGTGCTGTGCAATACCACATACATACATACATACATACATACATACATGCATGGACGAATGGACATCATTACCTCCCTCCAGAAGGAATTCCAACTGTGTGTATGGGCTGAGTGTGTTGTGAGCATTAGTGCTTGCTGGTGAGTGGATGGTTGAATGTCTGCAGTGGAGTGGCAAACAAGGTAGATAAAATGCTCTAGCAGGAGTCAGGGTGTGTAAGTGAGCTGGATCATGAAGAAAACTGCTGAGGTGCACAACCCGGCATTTCAGATTTTGATCCTGCAATCGGAAGAAAGGTGGAATTCCTCCTGTGAAACAACACTCTCAGGTGCCTTTTGACCCATAGAGATGGGACAGGAAACCCATAGATCTAAGGACAGTATGGGAGTAAGCTTTCTCGAGCCAATGCTAGAAAGTTTCCAATAGCACTCTCCTGGTCCTGAACTGTTTGTGCAGGTTTGGGTAAGATGCACTAGTCTGGCATCCCATATCCAACAAGAGTGATGGTACTTTCCAGGTAGATTTGCAGGTAGCTTAGCTTGATAAATATGTGACAACAGGCCCCACGCATGGGTCCTGGTTCGTTCCTCTAAGAACCTCTTTTGGGTAAGGTTCCTCAGGGGAAATTCTCCATGTGGGTTCCTCTCCCTTCAGGCACTCCGAGCAAAACACTCTGCTAAAGGAAGACTATAGGCCCTCCCACCCCTCCACTTCGCCTGTCTAACGTACACTCTTTTCAGTGATACCCAGGCCTTTCGCAATTAGATCCTCGTTACAAGTAGAGTATGCTATTTATTTGGTGCAATAAGTAGCACCAATTACAGGTTTTTGTTTTAAAACTGGACATTTCCATTGTACCACATGTCCCAGAATGTCGGTGCCTTTTCTTCCTCATAATTGTGGCAGGTTTAATCTGAATCCGAAATTGAATGTCGATGCAGTTTTTATTGTACTCACTATGTACCGTGAATGATAAAAGACACAAAGCTCATAATTTTGATATGTGTGGCAATTGGAGTTACTACAAACATTGGAAATTATTGGTTCACTCATAATGAGGGCCATAGTCTAGAAGGCACTACTAATGTTGCTGTGAGAACTTACAAGGTTGGCCATAACACTGACACACGGGGAGCCAGCAGAAGCATGAATGTAGACCATTAATTTTCGTAACAATGGCTACCGGCCCAGTTATTGGGCTATTGTATTTCCCAATTCATTCTTTCTGCGTCACAAAGTCACAACCGCAGCAGAGCTGGAAACTTAAGCGCAAGAACGGAGGGTAAAAATCAATTGGGTTAACGCCACTGAATAAAAACGTATTTTACACAACGATTGCTACCATCCTTTTCGGCATTTTCTAGCATGGTAAATGTCATGTGTTACTATTAATCAACTCCCCAACATTCAATTTGTTGGTCTTGAAAGGATGATAAGCAGAGTCAGCCCTGTTGAATTTCGAGCCAGCGACCTGGGGGTTAAAGGCAGAATCTGTTATGCTGTACACACTAAGACGGTTTATAAACTGGCTCTTATCTTGACTGACGATTGAGAGGCATTCCTTGCATTGCATTTGTGCGAAACTTTATGAAAATTAAAGCGGCTAACAACTCAACTAGAGAAAATATCTTATGACATAAAGTTGCCTATAATGATGTATGTATGGCAGATCAGCATAAGGATAACGGAGGCCTTCTAAGCAATTGCTGAAATAATGTGATCCCATCTACCTAATGTAAATGTTAGTGAACTCCCTCCGGCCTTTTTTCATAGCCATATGTGTTTGCCATTTTTATAAATAAAATTTACCTATGAAGGCCATCTATTTTATTTTATTTTTGTTTTGAAGGTTTTATATAGCGCGAACAAGACCCTTGCGGGTATCAGAGCGCTTTACAAGGTGAATATAGAGGAGGCTCCTGTCATTCCAGCACCCTCCTTAGATGCTGCTGTCCTCCCCTGCCACTGGAATCATGTGGCAGGGGAGGACCAAATTATGCAGCAAGAAAAGGCAAATTGTGTGCTATTTTGTGGCATATTTTGTGATCGTTTATGTCATCCTTTTGTCATTCTTACATGTAAATACGATCTGGGCAAAGCTGTCACCTCGTAAGTATCGGTTTGCCACCCAACTATCGTAATAAGCAGCAGATGGGTGACCAGTCAACCTTTGCAAATGGCTTTCCACAGTACGGCAACACTTGTCGCCACATTATTAGTAACTTTTGATCCATGTGAGCTAAAAACATTTTTTTGTTAGAATCTGCAGTTCAAACAGCAGATTATGGATTGCATGTCAAATGTGGAAAATCCATAAATTATACAGAAACGCAGCAGCAGCAAACCTGCTTAAATCCAGTGGCCCTGCCTTACATATAGTGAATTTTGTGAATCTACATTGTGACTTTCTTTGTAGTTCTACTGCATTGTGAAAAGCAATCAGTCTTCATCATCGATTGTGGAGGCCAATGACAGGAAGTCCCTTGCCAGGTTGTAGGCAGATGGAGAGGGTGTGTCTTATGCACAGGCTTAAATTCACCACCACAAAGGGCAGTGTTCACAGATACTACCCAGCTTCAATGGTCGGATTTACTGTTCTATTTTATAGAGCAGGCCAAGACGAATACACACATCTGACTGATTTGAATGTTGGATCTTGAGTAACCCTGGGCGTAGTTCGCATAGTTGTGCTACACGTAGCTACGCGAAGTGCACTTCGCACTATGCGAGATACGCGTAGCACTACGCGAACCGCGTAGTGCGCTGTTCGCGATGATTGCACAGTGCCGTACAATCATTGAAAATGGCATCTTGCACAGTGCGAGCTGTTGTTTTCTGCCACTCGAATAGATTTTTACTCGGGCGACAGCTTTCTCAATGCAGACTGGTAGTTTCTCATCACGAGTGGTCGCGAGCATACGCAAGCATACACGACCACTCGCAATGAGAAACCTGACCTCCCCGCGTTGAGAATCTCGCCGGGAGGTTTATTTTCCACGTTCGCGATCGCCAAATTGATGTTGCTGATCGCGAACGAGGAAAAAGTCTCGCTGGGATGTCATTTTGCTCGCTCGCAGTTGCCAACTTGACGTTGAGGACTGCGAGCTAGCAAAAAATGCCCGCTACGCTACGTGATTTTGCACTGTGCTACATGCAATTCACGTAGCGAGAGGTAGCACAAACTACGCAAACTTCGTGAGCGTAGCTTAGTTGGCCGCCCAGGGTTAATCTTAAGCCACAATTACAGACTGCAATGTAGAACAAGCATTCAGAATTCGTATAGACATTGGAACTAAATTGCAAAATATGATAAATAGGATTTAGGAATTTAAAATTTCAGGAACCTCTAGGCAAGAAAATGGGTGTCAACATTTTCATTGGTATATTAGAGCAGTTTTAACTAGTCTCTCTTTGGAGTTCTGATTCCAGCAAGCTCCAACCCATGTTGTCATTACTTTTATGAGCAGCACTTTTGAGTTGGAAAGTAAGACTGTGTACCTGGGCATTGTTTTGATTGTCATTATGTTTTTACTAGCTACTGAATCCGATAACTGAACGGCCTACACAATGCGGTGTGGAAAAAACAGATTATCCTTGTGTAGAAAGAATTTATGGTAAAGTTTTGATATGCTTTACTTCCTTGTCTTTTTAAGACCACACCCCAGGTAAGGCAAATAAATTCAGAATTTCTAGAATCGAAGGCCACAGAGGATAACATATCTGTATGTATGTATGTATGTATGCACACTGTATTTCTATACTGCAAACCTAGCCAAAGGCAGCTTAATACTGTACAGGTTCCACCTACCCCACTGGCGTGTGAAAGAGGCAGGGTAAAAGTATTAACTCTTGCAAATTGCTTTGCAAAAATGCATTTCCAGTAAGAATTCCTGGCTAGCAATCACTATGGGCCGATTCACAGAACTAACTTAAGACAAAATTCTAAACTTACTACCATTTTGGTATTCACAGAAGGCACTTACTCATTTTGGAATTCACAGAAGGCACTTACTCATTTTGGTATTCACAGAAGGCACTTACTCATTGATGAGTAAGTGCCTTCTGTGAAGACCAAAATGAGTAACTTGCTCATTTTTAGTAACTTGCTCATTTTGAGTAACTTATTCATTTTGGTATGCCTTTTGTGAATATCAAAATGGTAGTAAGTTTAGGATTTTGTCTGAAGTTAGTTCTGTGAATCGGGCCAAGGAGAATATCAATCCCAAGCTTGTAAGTGTGAAATATTATATTCGAGGGGCTTTGGTGAAAATGCTGTATGTGTGAGAGATAATTATTCAGGATGACTGAGGGTGTGTGACATACTAAGATTTGCTGTGAGTGACTACAGCCCTATGGGTACTTGAAGTCAGCAAAGGTTGGATGAACCATAATTGACATGTAATGACCACATAACACTTTAACTAAGCACATTAAAACTGTAGCATTTCTGATTTTATATATAATTCAAAATCAAAGGTGGGTTGCAGTAGACAGGTCATCCAATTAGCGGCCAGGGGTACCGTAATGAAACTAGGACTCCTGCATGCACAGCTTTTCCATCTACACTTCTCGTGCACGTGACCATGTGACTGGCGGGCCCAGATACTAACTTTACTGTTTCTGCCACTTGTAGGCGAAGATAGCTATGTATATATGTACACTGGCGCACCACGCCAGTAGGGGCAGATGTCAGTATTTTCTGGAAACATTTGTCGTAGAATCTTAACTTTGAAGATAACTTATAGTTAATTTGCATTCATTATAATACAGAAGAAGTTCCCCATCTATGTTATTGTAAAACTTGAAAGAAATGTCTATCCCAGAGGTGTCCCACCATTGAGCTGAGGCCCGTACTTGCATGCAGCACTCCCTACACAAGGACAAAAGAAAAACCTTCTCTTAGATGCCCCTCTGCACACCCTCACACCCCCAGCATATGGATCCGCCGTTCAACGATGATGCGGATAAGGTTAATGGGACTGTATCTCTTGCCCTCTTGGCTCCCCTCCTGGCGTAAGAGCATCTAAGCCTTCATCACAGCACAGCTGGAGCAACTTCCAGTACTTCCACTTGACACCAACACTCTAACCACACAAACTACACTGCAAACCGGAACTCAGCCTATGAGGCACACTTAGTGGAACTCGACCAGAGGCCACAATACTTGTAGTACTGCAGTGAAAGAGACCATTCTGGATTCAGATGGTGTCATCAAGAGTACAGCTGATTATTTATAAGGGATGGGTGTTCATGAGCCCACAACAGCTCACACCTCACTTCAGATACCTCTCTGATATCATGCCACAATATACAACCATCAGAACACAACACGCACATCTAACCGGGCACAGATACATCACATCAAATAGTAGTGCAGGGTTCTCCAAAGTGTGTCCTAGAGGGCTGGATCCATGCCAGATTTTTAGCATTTCCCCATTTAGATAAATGTAGTTATCTTAATATCTGGCATGGTTCTGGCCCCCCAGTGCCGACTTTGGTAAATCCTGTAGTAGAGCATCACCAAGGGCACAACACGGTTCTGCAAGACACATGACACTTGACACACAGTCCTATAACACAAGTCGTAGACAGAAACCTGAACATATACTCAGCATCCAGAGAAGCAAATAATTAGCAACAGCACATGCTTCCACTCGCTTTCCAACATCTGCATGGCAAAGGGCAGGTGCACATGCAAGCAGCATGTAAAGCACTTGTAAAGCCTCATCCTTACAACCCATATTTCAGTAACGCACACCTGTGCATGCCACTTACTACACATCTCCACAAACTATATCAGACTCCGGTGTCTGACAGATATCACAGTACCATTCACACAGTCATCCCTGGACCACCAGCGCGCCTCAGTGCTGTAACCAGAAACAGTTAGTTTCACACAAAAATGCAAAATAACAGTAAAAGTCCGCGGTGGCACACATACCACAGCATGTCTGAAGGGACACTTAAGCACGCTGGTTGAGGGATTGGTATTGAGTCCTTTCGGGGTGCGTGCCAAGGAGACTGCCGGGTGGCCAATTAGCGCAAATATTCTTAAATAATTGTGTCTTCGCAGCAGACTTGTATCTCCATTTCAGGCAAGTGGAATTCCATCAACCAAAGGGAAACCCGCTGTTTGCTCTATGGGACTTCAGAGACTCCGAAGGCCTCTCGCCAGCAAGCCTCTGCCTGTTGAATGCTCCCCCAAACCGCACTGTCCATACAGAGATGAATCGACGCCAGCAAAAACAAAGCAACGCTAAGAGAGTATCAAACAATTTTGTGGTCAGACATCAATCTGCGGAGGGAATCCTGAAATACCCACAATTCACACAATACCTTCTCAGATTGTTTACCCTTTGCCTCCTGACAAGAGTGTGTTCTTAGGCAACCGCAGATCTCGTCAAGCAGTCATGTCCTACAAAAAGAAATAGAAATAGTAGTTCGGAACCTAGTCTTTCATCTCCGAGAGCACGGCATCCACCGACGGGCCCTGGTAAAGTGTATTTCCGTGCCGGAACAACGCAAAACGCCTGACTTCTGTCACCAAAGTTAGTGGCAATGCGAAAAGGACGGTGGCCTGTTAGGAACAATACAAGCCTTTATGAACAATACACGTCCATTATCTCCTAAGACAAGGGGCTAAGCTTTCTGACCCTTGATCGCTGTTTCATGTCTGACCTAGAATAGAACAGTATCCGCAATAATGCAGATAAACCTAGCTAACAGTTCACACCATCCTAGGCGGGAATTACTTAACTCCCTACCATGAAGACTGCTTCGGGCCAGGTTTTTTCACCCCCCCCCCCCCCGCCCCCCCGCTTCAAACAAATATAATGCTAGGTGCATTATTTAGACAAACAACATCAGATCTCCGCAAAAAAGTGATGTCCTACACTAACAGATACAATTCATAGTTTGATGTGTGGTCTTTGATCATACAGAAAACGGTCTTTGCTTAGGGTTCGCCCACCTGCACCTGGTACAGTCTGAGCAGGGTGAACGCTATAACTAGCTTTTTTTTGCCAAGGTGGGTGTATCTCCTGGCCTGTCATTTGTTTCACAGCCAGTCCGTTTTTTGATAAAATGTGAGATCGTTTGTGTCAAAGCGGCTGTGCTAAATCATCCTCCCTCTCCAAAAACTCTAGCAGATAAATGCTCGAGCTCCATAAGCAAATTACTCTATGTAACATGTAACTATAGAATCCATTCTCGATGAGCGTAGCGGCCCCTGTACTGATTCATTCAACTTGGTCAACAGCTCTATTAAACAAGCATTGGCATAGCCAATAGGTCTCGCCTTTGGGACCTTATAAGTGTTTAGCCATGCAACACTTGATGTTGTTGCACCAAGGATATTGTCCTGGATAACTAAACGCTTATAAGGTCCCAAAGGTGAGACCTATTGGCTATGCCAATGCTTGTTATATTTAATGTACGTTTGTTAAACAGGACCGAAGTAGCCTCTCTCTGAGCACTTCACATGCAGCAACATATCACAAGAGATACAAAATAGCACCACCGAGAGGTCACAAAACTATAAACATGACAAGTTACCAGAGACGCTCAAAACGAGTAGACAGTTTTCGGGTGTTATCTACGCCATTGATGACTTCCGCAGCGTTGTCATACTTTGCTCTGGACAGTGCCAGCTCTTATCTACAGAACTGCCATAGAGAAAATAGGATATTGCCAGCTCATGTCTTCTGTAACAAAACATTCAGACTAATTGCATTTGCGCCCTCCCACTATCATTCACATTGGCAACGGTAATCATCATCCACGATACCAAACAACACATTAATTTAGTACGCGGACATCAGAAAATAGGTTACCTAAGAACCCTATGTGAACCTGTCTTTATGTTATAAAACGGCATGTTTCCTATCTCAGCACTCCCAAATCAAGAGGCAGGTTCCGGAATGTAGACTTACCTCCAGTGTCCTAATTTTGGACCTTAAACATTTTCTTGTCTCCACTTTCCAATTCAAAACAAGTCCCATTCAAAAGTACCCGAAGACATGTAATCAGAAGGCTAGTTTTCAAATGATAGGCTGAGAGATGGCTATGAGCGGGTCTTTGTGACTGTACTGCCCAGGGAGCCCTGCTATTGGTTAGAAGTGGTTACAAGCCCAGTAACCATACAAAAAACATGTTATGGGGTCAGCTGTTCATAGCTCTATTGAGAACAGGGGGCGGCGATCCTCCTTTACCTTGACAGCCTCAGCCAACATTACCGCATGACCCAGGCAGAGCCCACTGCTGCACTACCATCAAGCCCTTTGCCCAGAAGAACGCAGCACTACACTGAAGGGAGTCAGAAAATGAAAGGATGCTAGTACTAGACGGGACATCAATACTGCGGCTCTGTGTGAGAAGGAGACGTGGTGAAGAGTGCAGTGGGTGCAGGGAGGCAGGCAGGGGCACGGGGGCTGTTAGTGTGTGCACTTTGAGGGTGTGTGAGCTGTGCATGTTTTGTAGAGAAGCGTCACATGTATAACAACATCGTGTTGGATGTTAGTGAGCTGCGTTTGAGAAGCTTCTGTGAGAGAAACCTGAGTGAAAGCGACGTGTATGCGTGGCCAGGGAGTATTGGTGAGTGAGCTTTGTAAAAGACTGAGTGAGAGTGCTGTGGAAATACACAGCCCGTGATTGGTCCGTGTGTGAGAGAGAGGGGGGGCAGGAGGTGAGCCCGTAAGTGGCACACACACTTGGGAGAGCAGTCTGCTAATTTTCAAGCACTGCACTCGTGCTTGTGGCACGCCGCTTTGTGCTCCTGCAAGGTGAATGCTGCCACAAGCATGAGTGCAGTGCTTGAAAATGAGCATTGCAACAGCTAAAGGCCCTCCTAAGCAGCGCATGCGTGCTGCTTAGGGGAGACCTAAACATGTAATGTCAGTTACCAAAATAACTCTAAATTCTAGAGTTCAGTCCCACCATGTTCTTTGCTTTGAACTGAGCCTGAAGAACCTGAAATAAACCTACCAATCAGCTTGAAGCTAGCGGAGAAAATATCAACAGCCAAACCACCGCCAATTGTATGTGCAAGCCCTAAAAGCCGCTACTTAAACCAGAGGGATTTTCAAGCCAATACCCTCCATTACCACTCCTACTTACTGCTGTCACACAACTGCTCCTTTAAGCAAATGATGGAGGATTTTAAATCTTTATTTTTATTTTTAGAAAAGTCAATTAAAGTACCCCACTCCTCTCCAATCTACTCCCCCCACTCTAATACAGTCACCCTACTCTACTCCACTCTAATGTACCTTACTTCACTCCATCCCAGTCTACCCCAAACCGCACGAATCTGCCCCACTTCACCCCAATCTAGCCAAATATACCCCACTCCAATCTTGCTGAGATCGTTATATGGTAATCTCCCTCTTCGCTCTTTTTACTACAATTGGCTACACATTTTATCCCATAATAACTGACCCTGAGTGCAGTCGAAGCTGTTCTGAAGACTCTTAAACCAACATAATCCCATGTGGATCATATTGCAACACCGCTATTATTGAGTCTGCACCAAGTTCTGGTAATGTATAGTACAACATAGTATGGTACAGTGCGTTATTGTATGGTATTGCATGGGATAGTGCAGTGTGATGTGATACAGTATGGTTAATGATTCCACACTCCACCCCAATCTAACCTACTCCAATCTATAACACAGCACTCCACTGCACTCCGCTCCACTTCACTCCTCTTGACTTCAAATACCCGTCTCCACTTCATTCTCTCCCACTCCACTCCAATCTCCTCTCCACTCTAATCTTCCCCATTCCATTCCAATCTACACCAATAGAATCTACCCCACTCCAATACACCGCAGTACACCTCACACCAATCTACCTCACTTCACCCCAATATATCCCACTGCAATTACCCCCAATCTACCCCACTCCACTCCACCTCATTTTTAACCAAATCCATTCAAGTCTACCCAAATCTACTCTACTTTCTCAAATCTACCACAATCCACTCCGATTTACTCCACTACAATCTATCCCAATCTACTCCACTCCACTCTGCTCCAAATTACCCCACTCCATTCTACCCAAATCTACCACTCTCTCTCCTGTCTACACCACTCCAATCTACTCCATCCAACTCTCCCCAATCTATCCACTCCACTCCATTCTACCCCACTCCACCCTAATCTTCCCCACTCCAATCCACCCCACTCCACCCAAATCTACCCACACTACCCAGTCTACGCCCCTTCACCCCACTCCGAATTACCCCACTCCAATCTACCACACTCCACTCCAATCTATCCTACTCCACTAGAACCTTCTCCACTCCACTCCAATCTAGCCCACTCCAATTTAATCTCCCCCACTCCACTCCAATCTACCCAACTCTAATCTACCCCACTCCAGTCTACACCAATCTACCCCACTCCAATCTACCCCAATATACCCTACCCCACTCCAATACACCCCAATCTATCCCACACCATTCCAATCTAACCACTTCACTCCACTCTCTCTCAATCTACCCCACTCCACTCAATCGATCCCACACCACTCCACTCCAGTATATCCCAATCTACTCCACTCCAATGTACCCCCTCCATTACAATCTGCCCCACTCCACCCCATTCTACCCCACCCCACCCAACTCTATTGACCCACCACACTCTATCCCACTCCAATTAACCAAGCTTAATCTACCCAAATCTATCTCACTTCACTCCAATCCCCCCACTCCACTACAATCTACCCCTCTACGCTCTACCCCACTCCAATCTACCGAACTCCCCTCCAATCTTCAGCACTCAACCGACGCACGCCACGACCGAACCACCGCCCCCCACCACCACCCTCCGCGCCTGGACCCCGATCAGCACCGAAGACACCATCCGCACAATGAACTCCATCCACTCCGGATCTCCTACCGACCCCTGCCCTCACCACGTCTTCAACAAGGCCGACGCTGTCATCGCACCCCACCTGCGGGACATCATCAATACCTCCTTCGACACCGCTACCTTCCCGGATAGCTGGAAGCACTCCGAACTCAGCGCTCTACTAAAGAAGCCATCAGCCAACCCCACCGACCTCAACAACTACCGCCCCATCTCGCTGCTCCCGTTTCCTGCAAAAGTCATCGAGAAGACCGTCAACAAGCAGCTGGCCGCCTTCCTCAAGACGAACGGATCCCTCGACCTCTCGCAGACTGGCTTCCGGGCCAATCACAGCACCGAGACCGCCCTGATCGCAGCCACCGATGACATCCGAGCTCTGCTTGACAACGGAGAAACAGCGGCCCTCATCCTCCTAGACCTCTCCGCGGCCTTCGACACTGTCTGCCACCGTACACTAGTGCAGCGACTCAGCAACGTCGGAATCCAGGAGAAGGCACTGGAGTGGATCATCTCCTTCCTCGACGGTAGGACACAGAGAGTCCGCCTCCCCCCGTTCAGATCTGAAGCCACCGAAGTCATCTGCGGCGTTCCTCAAGGCTCCTCGCTCAGCCCAACCCTCTTCAACGTGTACATGAGCCCCCTCGCAGACATCGCACGCAAGCACAACCTCAACATCATCTCCTACGCTGACGACACCCAGCTGATTCTCTCCCTCACCAACGACCCCGCCACCGCCAGAGCCAACCTCCACGAAGGGATGAAAGAAGTAGCCGAATAGATGAAGAACAGCCGCCTGAAACTGAACTCGGACAAGACGGAAGTCCTCATCCTGGGATCCTCACCCTCCGCCTGGGACGACTCCTGGTGGCCCCCCGCCCTCGGCAGCGCACCCAAACCAACAGACCACGCACGCAACCTGGGCTTCATCCTGGACTCCACCTTCTCCATGACCAGACAAGTCAACGCCGTCTCCTCATCGTGCTTCAACATCCTGCGCATGCTACGAAAGATCTTCCGGTGGATCCCCACCGAGACCAGGAAGACGGTCACCCAGGCCCTCGTCACCAGCCGTCTGGACTACGGCAACTCCCTCTACGCCGGAACCACCGCCAAACTCCAGAAGAGACTCCAGCGGATCCAGAACGCCTCAGCACGACTCATCCTGGACATCCCCCGTCGCTGCCACATCTCCGGACACCTGAGAGACTTGCACTGGCTCCCGGTCAACAAGAGAATCACCTTCCGACTCCTCACCCACGCACACAAAGCCCTACACAACCAAGGACCAGGATACCTCAACAGCCGCCTCAACTTCTACGCTCCCAAACGCCAGCTTCGATCGACCGGCCACGCCCTCGCCACCGTCCCCCGCATCCGAAGAGCCACCACAGGGGGACTGTCCTTCTCCTACCTCGCCGCCAAGACATGGAACTCCCTCCCGACCCACCTCCGCCTGACCGAGGACCACCTCGCCTTCAGGAAGCAACTTAAGACCTGGCTGTTCGAGCAGTAGCGGACCCCCCTCCCCTAGTGCCTTGAGACCCTCTGGGTGAGTAGTGCGCTATATAAATGCTTTGATTGATTGATTGATTGATCTACCCCACTCCAATCTACCGCACTCCAATCTATACCACTCCACCTCAATCTACCCCCTCCACTCCAGTCTACCCCAGTCTACTGCAACCTACCCCACTCTACTCCAACCTACTCCTCTCCACTCCACACCACTACACTCTACCCCTCTCCACTCCAAACTAGCCCACTACACTGCAATTTATCCCAAGCTACCCAATCCTCTCCAGTGCCCCCATTGCACTCAACTCCACTCCACTCTACCCCACTCCAATGTACCCCACTCTATTCTATCCCACTTCAATCTACCGCACTCCACTCCAATCTACCCCACCCTAATACAATCTACCCCACACTAATCTACCTCACTTCATCCCACTCTACTCCACTCCTCCCTAATCTACCCCACTCCACTCCAATCTACCCAACTTTACTCCACTCCAGTTGAGCCCACTCCAATGTACCCCACCCCACTCCAATCCGATCCACACTACCCCACTCCATTCTACCTCACTTCACTCATCCCAACCTACTCCATTTTACCCTAATCTACCCTACTCCACTCCAATCTAGCCTACTCCAATCTACCCCAATCCACCCCAATCTAGCCCACTCCACTCCAGTCTAGGCCACTCTACTCCAATTCAGCACACTCCACTCCAATCTAGTCCACTCCACTCCAATCTACGCCAACCTACCCCACTTCAATTTACCCGACTCCAAACACTCCATTCAACCCCAATCTACGCCAATCCACCTCACTCAACACAACTCCACTCAAATGTACCCCACTCTAATCTAACCCAATCTACGCCTATCTACCCACTCCACTGAGTACTTTTCTAGAGCACACTCACTGCCTTGATTCACACCAAGCAGGCTTCAGACCCGAACACTTTACTGAGTATGTTGTTTTGGCAGCTCTTGATGAATTAAGGAAGGGGGCAGATCAGAACATCATGCAGGCCCTAATGTTCTGGATCTTTCGGCGACTTTCGACACCGTCGACCACCATTTCTTGGTCGACCGAGTAGAGAGCCCCGGGGTCCGGGGCCTTCCACTAAAATGGATAGCCTCTTTCCTCAATGACCGCTAGCAAGCGGTCCGACTCGCCAATTTTTCCTTTGAGAAAAGAAGACTGACATGTGGGGTTCCACAGGGTTCATCTCTCTCCCCTCTTCTTTTCAGTCTGTATATCTTTCCCCTGATCCTGGCCTTATGCAAGAGGGAGGTCGTTACCTTCAACTATGCTGACAACTTCCAGCTAGTCTTTAACATTGACTCATCGCCCTCTTCTATGGAGAATTTTCAATCCACCATGACTTTCATCAGCAACTGGATGAATTCAAATCATCTCAAACTTAACCTGACAAAACCGAGCTGGTCCTTACTGGGGTCCCGGCCAACCCTTGGAATTCCAACTTTTGACCTCAATCACTGGGTGGTCCACCTCCCCCAGTCAGCTCGGTTAAAAGCCTAGGTATCATTATCAGCAACAATCTCACCATGAAGGTCCAGATAAACTCAGTGGTCTTCGCCTGCTTCTTCCACTGGCGAATAATTAGGAAAATAAGTAGATTTCTAACCACCGAGGCTTTGATCCAAGTTATTCTGGCCCTTGTTATGTCGCACATTGACTACGCCAACTTTCTGTACGCCCGCATTCTAGCCTATCAATCACGCAAGCCTAAACTGGTGCAGAACCAAAACCGCAAGGCTTGTTTATGGCCAGCCAAGATTTCACCATGTGAAACCATTCCTTAGGAGCCTTCATTGGCTCCCCGTGACTCAGCGCTGCCTCTTTAAGCTTGACTGCATGACCTTCAAGGCCCTCTCGGACCATGGATCAGCTTTTATCTCCACCAAAATACCACGACATGTCCCCACCCGCGAGCTACACTCATCTAATTTGAACTTACTGACTCTCTGCCCATTTAAACGGAAAAAACACTGTGGTCTTAGATTCTCTGCTCTAGTGCCATAATTTTGGAACTCCCTTCCTCCGGATATACGCCTAGCCACCTCCTATCCCAATTTCAGTAAATCCCTCAAAACATGGCTTTTTGTCCAGGCTTACAATTAAATAACCCACTGTGTTTGTTCTGCATTCGTCTCTGCTCAGCTCTAAGAAACTGTACGTGAATGTGCGCTTAATAAATATTTTTCACATAACATAACTCCTTTCTACCCCACTCCAACACACCACATTCCAATCCACCCGTTCCAATCCACCCGACTCTACTCCACTCCCATCTACCCCACTCCACTCCACTATAATCTACCACAATCTACCCCACTTCAATCTACCATCTACTCCACCCTACTCCACGCCAGCAACCAAACCACAGCCAATTGCCTGTGCCAGCCCTAAAAGACACCCCTTAAACCAGAGGGATTTTCAAACCTGTGTCATACACTACCTCTCCTACATACTGCTGCCGCACAACTGCTAATTCTATGCAAATGTGGGAGGATTGTAGATCTTTCTTTTTCAAAAGATCAATAAAATACAGTAATTCTTGATGTGATTGTTAAATGGTCATCTCCCTCTCCTCGCTCATTACTACAACATGTTACAATTTTTATCCCACAATATTCGACACTGAGTGCAGTCAAAGCTGTTCTGAAGACTCTTAAATCAACATATTCCACCTGTGGATCACATTGCAACACAGCAATTAAGAAGCCTGCACCCAGTTATGGTATGGTACAATATAGTATGGTACAGTACGTTATTGTAGTGTATGGCATGAGATAGTACAGTATGATGTGGTATGGTTTGGTTAATTATTCCATACTACACTCCAATCTATAACACAGCACTTCACTCCACTCCACTCCATTCTACCCCTCTCCAATGTACCCCATTCCACTTCATTCTCTCCCATTCCACTCCAGTTCCTACTGCACTCAAATCTACCCCTTCCACTCAAATCTACACCACTAGAATTTACCCCACTCTAATCTACCCCACTAATTCCCAGTCTATCCCACTGCAATTCACCCCAATCTACCCCACTCCACTCCTATAACTACAGAGTGTCTACCGATAAATATATATATGTATATGTATATATATATATATATATATATATATATATATATATATATATATATATATATATATATATATATATATATATATATATATATTCACCATCAAAAGATACACTTGCACTCATCCAGAGTTTTTGAATAGCAGGTTTAATTCAGTACGCCATTGCCTATGACAGCACTCTTCTTCACCTACGCCTTTCGACCGGAAGGTCTTGGTCACGGTAACAAACATTTGTCCTACTTCTGTTTCAACATTTATACCAGTAAAACCTATTAGCACATTATGATGCATTATGGGCCTTGTAGTTTAGAAGTGTTACATTATCATTTTTCTACACAGTTACATTTCTTTTCATGACAACTCAGAGTGTGTTTTTGCTAACGTGTTGGATGTTAGTGAGCTGCGTTTGAGAAGCTTCTGTGAGAGAAACCTGAGTGAAATCGACGTGTATGCGTGGCCAGGGAGTATTGGTGAGTGAGCTTTGTAAAAGACTGAGTGAGAGTGCTTGGGAAATGCACAGCCCGTGATTGGTCCGTGCGTGAGAGAGAGGGGGGGCAGGAGGTGAGCCCGTAAGTGGCACACACACTTGGGAGAGCAGTCTGCTAATTTTCAAGCACTGAACTCGTGCTTGTGGCACGCCGCTTTGTGCTCCTGCAAGGTGAATGCTCCCACAAGCATGAGTGCAGTGCTTGAAAATGAGCATTGCAACAGCTAAAGGCCCTCCTAAGCAGCGCATGCGTGCTGCTTAGGGGAGACCTAAACATGTAATGTCAGTTACCAAAATAACTCTAAATTCTAGAGTTCAGTCCCACCATGTTCTTTGCTTTGAACTGAGCCTGAAGAACCTGAAATAAACCTACCAATCAGCTTGAAGCTAGCGGAGAAAATATCAACAGCCAAACCACCGCCAATTGTATGTGCAAGCCCTAAAAGCCGCTACTTAAACCAGAGGGATTTTCAAGCCAATACCCTCCAATACCACTCCTACTTACTGCTGTCACACAACTGCTCCTTTAAGCAAATGATGGAGGATTTTAAATCTTTATTTTTATTTTTAGAAAAGTCAATTAAAGTACCCCACTCCTCTCCAATCTACTCCCCCACTCTAATACAGTCACCCTACTCTACTCCACTCTAATGTACCTTACTTCACTCCATCCCAGTCTACCCCAAACCGCACAAATCTGCCCCACTTCACTCCAATCTAGCCAAATATACCCCACTCCAATCTTGCTGAGATCGTTATATGGTAATCTCCCTCTTCTCTCTTTTTACTACAATTGGCTACACATTTTATCCCATAATAACTGACCCTGAGTGCAGTCGAAGCTGTTCTGAAGACTCTTAAACCAACATAATCCCATGTGGATCATATTGCAACACCGCTATTATTGAGTCTGCACCAAGTTCTGGTAATGTATAGTACAACATAGTATGGTACAGTGCGTTATTGTATGGTATTGCATGGGATAGTGCAGTGTGATGTGATACAGTATGGTTAATGATTCCACACTCCACCCCAATCTAACCTACTCCAATCTATAACACAGCACTCCACTGCACTCCGCTCCACTTCACTCCTCTTCACTTCAAATACCCGTCTCCACTTCATTCTCTCCCACTCCACTCCAATCTCCTCTCCACTCTAATCTTCCCCATTCCATTCCAATCTACACCAATAGAATCTACCCCACTCCAATACACCACAGTACACCTCACACCAATCTACCTCACTTCACCCCAATATATCCCACTGCAATTACCCCCAATCTACCCCACTCCACTCCACCTCATTTTTAACCAAATCCATTCAAGTCTACCCAAATCTACTCTACTTTTCTCAAATCTACCACAATCCACTCCGATTTACTCCACTACAATCTATCCCAATCTACTCCACTCCACTCTGCTCCAAATTACCCCACTCCATTCTACCCAAATCTACCACTCTCTCTCCAGTCTACACCACTCCAATCTACTCCATCCAACTCTCCCCAATCTATCCACTCCACTCCATTCTACCCCACTCCACCCTAATCTTCCCCACTCCAATCCACCCCACTCCACCCAAATCTACCCACACTACCCAGTCTACGCCCCTTCACCCCACTCCGAATTACCCCACTCCAATCTACCACACTCCACTCCAATCTATCCTACTCCACTAGAACCTTCTCCACTCCACTCCAATCTAGCCCACTCCACTTCAATCTCCCCCACTCCACTCCAATCTACCCAACTCTAATCTACCCCACTCCAGTCTACACCAATCTACCCCACTCCAATCTACCCCAATATACCCTACCCCACTCCAATACACCCCAATCTATCCCACACCATTCCAATCTAACCACTTCACTCCACTCTCTCTCAATCTACCCCACTCCACTCAATCGATCCCACACCACTCCACTCCAGTATATCCCAATCTACTCCACTCCAATGTACCCACTCCATTACAATCTGCCCCACTCCACCCCATTCTACCCCACCCCACCCAACTCTATTGACCCACCACACTCTATCCCACTCCAATTAACCAAGCTTAATCTACCCAAATCTATCTCACTTCACTCCAATCCCCCACTCCACTACAATCTACCCCTCTACGCTCTACCCCACTCCAATCTACCACACTCCCCTCCAATCTTCAGCACTCAACCGACGCACACCACGACCGAACCACCGCCCCCCACCACCACCCTCCGCGCCTGGACCCCGATCAGCACCGAAGACACCATCCGCACAATGAACTCCATCCACTCCGGATCTCCTACCGACCCCTGCCCTCACCACGTCTTCAACAAGGCCGACGCTGTCATCGCACCCCACCTGCGGAACATCATCAATACCTCCTTCGACACCGCTACCTTCCCGGATAGCTGGAAGCACTCCGAACTCAGCGCTCTACTAAAGAAGCCATCAGCCGACCCCACCGACCTCAAGAACTACCGCCCCATCTCGCTGCTCCCGTTTCCTGCAAAAGTCATCGAGAAGACCGTCAACAAGCAGCTGGCCGCCTTCCTCAAGACGAACGGATCCCTCGACCTCTCGCAGTCTGGCTTCCGGGCCAACCACAGCACCGAGACCGCCCTGATCGCAGCCACCGATGACATCCGAGCTCTGCTTGACAACGGAGAAACAGCGGCCCTCATCCTCCTAGACCTCTCCGCGGCCTTCGACACTGTCTGCCACCGTACACTAGTGCAGCGACTCAGCAACGTCGGAATCCAGGAGAAGGCACTGGAGTGGATAATCTCCTTCCTCGCCGGTAGGACACAGAGAGTCCGCCTCCCCCCGTTCAGATCTGAAGCCACCGAAGTCATCTGCGGCGTTCCTCAAGGCTCCTCGCTCAGCCCAACCCTCTTCAACGTGTACATGAGCCCCCTCGCAGACATCGCACGCAAGCACAAACTCAACATCATCTCCTACGCTGACGACACCCAGCTGATTCTCTCCCTCACCAACGACCCCGCCACCACCAGAGCCAACCTCCACGAAGGGATGAAAGAGGTAGCCGAATAGATGAAGAACAGCCGCCTGAAACTGAACTCGGACAAGACGGAAGTCCTCATCCTGGGATCCTCACCCTCCGCCTGGGATGACTCCTGGTGGCCCCCCGCCCTCGGCAGCGCACCCAAACCAACAGACCACGCACGCAACCTGGGCTTCATCCTGGACTCCACCCTCTCCATGACCAGACAAGTCAACGCCGTCTCCTCATCGTGCTTCAACATCCTGCGCATGCTACGAAATTTCCGGTGGATCCCCACCGAGACCAGGAAGACGGTCACCCAGGCCCTCGTCATCAGCCGTCTGGACTACGGCAACTCCCTCTACGCCGGAACCACCGCCAAACTCCAGAAGAGACTCCAGCGGATCCAGAACGCCTCAGCACGACTCATCCTGGACATCCCCCGTCGCTGCCACATCTCCGGACACCTGAGAGACTTGCACTGGCTCCCGGTCAACAAGAGAATCACCTTCCGACTCCTCACCCACGCACACAAAGCCCTACACAACCAAGGACCAGGATACCTCAACAGCCGCCTCAACTTCTACGCTCCCAAACGCCAGCTTCGATCGACCGGCCACGCCCTCGCCACCGTCCCCCGCATCCGAAGAGCCACCACAGGGGGACTGTCCTTCTCCTACCTCGCCGCCAAGACATGGAACTCCCTCCCGACCCACCTCCGCCTGACCGAGGACCACCTCGCCTTCAGGAAGCAACTCAAGACCTGGCTGTTCGAGCAGTAGCGGACCCCCCTCCCCTAGCGCCTTGAGACCCTCTGGGTGAGTAGTGCGCTATATAAATGCTTTGATTGATTGATTGATTGATCTACCCCACTCCAATCTACCGCACTCCAATCTATACCACTCCACCTCAATCTACCCCCTCCACTCCAGTCTACCCCAGTCTACTGCAACTTACCCCACTCTACTCCAACCTACTCCTCTCCACTCCACACCACTACACTCTACCCCTCTCCACTCCAAACTAGCCCACTACACTGCAATTTATCCCAAGCTACCCAATTCTCTCCAGTGCCCCATTGCACTCAACTCCACTCCACTCTACCCCACTCCAATGTACCCCACTCTATTCTATCCCACTTCAATCTACCGCACTCCACTCCAATCTACCCCACCCTAATACAATCTACCCCACACTAATCTACCTCACTTCATCCCACTCTACTCCACTCCTCCCTAATCTACCCCACTCCACTCCAATCTACCCAACTTTACTCCACTCCAGTTGAGCCCACTCCAATGTACCCCACCCCACTCCAATCCGATCCACACTACCCCACTCCATTCTACCTCACTTCACTCATCCCAACCTACTCCATTTTACCCTAATCTACCCTACTCCACTCCAATCTAGCCTACTCCAATCTACCCCAATCCACCCCAATCTAGCCCACTCCACTCCAGTCTAGGCCACTCTACTCCAATTCAGCACACTCCACTCCAATCTAGTCCACTCCACTCCAATCTATGCCAACCTACCCCACTTCAATGTACCCGACTCCAAACACTCCATTCAACCCCAATCTACGCCAATCCACCTCACTCAACACAACTCCACTCAAATGTACCCCATTCTAATCTAACCCAATCTACGCCTATCTACCCACTCCACTGAGTACTTTTCTAGAGCACACTCACTACCTTGATTCACACCAAGCAGGCTTCAGACCCGAACACTTTACTGAGTATGTTGTTTTGGCAGCTCTTGATGAATTAAGGAAGGGGGCAGATCAGAACATCATGCAGGCCCTAATGTTCTGGATCTTTCGGCGACTTTCGACACCGTCGACCACCATTTCTTGGTCGACCGAGTCGAGAGCCCCGGGGTCCGGGGCCTTCCACTAAAGTGGATAGCCTCTTTCCTCAGTGACCGCTAGCAAGCGGTCCGACTCGCCAATTTTTCCTTTGAGAAAAGAAGACTGACATGTGGGGTTCCACAGGGTTCATCTCTCTCCCCTCTTCTTTTCAGTCTGTATATCTTTCCCCTGATCCTGGCCTTATGCAAGAGGGAGGTCGTTACCTTCAACTATGCTGACAACTTCCAGCTAGTCTTTAACATTGACTCATCGCCCTCTTCTATGGAGAATTTTCAATCCACCATGACTTTCATCAGCAACTGGATGAATTCAAATCATCTCAAACTTAACCTGACAAAACCGAGCTGGTCCTTACTGGGGTCCCGGCCAACCTTTGGAATTCCAACTTTTGACCTCAATCACTGGGTGGTCCACCTCCCCCAGTCAGCTCGGTTAAAAGCCTAGGTATCATTATCAGCAACAATCTCACCATGAAGGTCCAGATAAACTCAGTGGTCTTCGCCTGCTTCTTCCACTGGCGAAGAATTAGGAAAATAAGTAGATTTCTAACCACCGAGGCTTTGATCCAAGTTATTCTGGCCCTTGTTATGTCGCACATTGACTACGCCAACTTTCTGTACGCCCGCATTCCAGCCTATCAATCACGCAAGCCTAAACTGGTGCAGAACCAAAACCGCAAGGCTTGTTTATGGCCAGCCAAGATTACACCATGTGAAACCATTCCTTAGGAGCCTTCATTGGCTCCCCGTGACTCAGCGCTGCCTCTTTAAGCTTGACTGCATGACCTTCAAGGCCCTCTCGGACCATGGATCGGCTTTTATCTCCACCAAAATACCACGACATGTCCCCACCCGCGAGCTACACTCATCTAATTTGAACTTACTGACTCTCTGCCCATTTAAACGGAAAAAACACTGTGGTCTTAGATTCTCTGCTCTAGTGCCACAATTTTGGAACTCCCTTCCTCCGGATTTACGCCTAGCCACCTCCTATCCCAATTTCAGTAAATCCCTCAAAATATGGCTTTTTGTCCAGGCTTACAATTAAATAACCCACTGTGTTTGTTCTGCATTCGTCTCTGCTCAGCTCTAAGAAACTGTACGTGAATGTGCGCTTAATAAATATTTTTCACATAACATAACTCCTTTCTACCCCACTCCAACACACCACATTCCAATCCACCCGTTCCAATCCACCCCACTCTACTCCACTCCCATCTACCCCACTCCACTCCACTATAATCTACCACAATCTACCCCTCTTCAATCTACCATCTACTTCACCCTACTCCACGCCAGCAACCAAACCACAGCCAATTGCCTGTGCCAGCCCTAAAAGACACCCCTTAAACCAGAGGGATTTTCAAACCTGTGTCATACACTACCTCTCCTACATACTGCTGCCGCACAACTGCTAATTCTATGCAAATGTGGGAGGATTGTAGATCTTTCTTTTTTAAAAGATCAATAAAATACAGTAATTCTTGATGTGATTGTTAAATGGTCATCTCCCTCTCCTCGCTCATTACTACAACATGTTACAATTTTTATCCCACAATATTCGACACTGAGTGCAGTCAAAGCTGTTCTGAAGACTCTTAAATCAACATATTCCACCTGTGGATCATATTGCAACACAGCAATTAAAGCCTGCACCCAGTTATGGTATGGTACAATATAGTATGGTACAGTACGTTATTGTAGTGTATGGCATGAGATAGTACAGTATGATATGGTATGGTTTGGTTAATTATTCCATACTACACTCCAATCTATAACACAGCACTTCACTCCACTCCACTCCATTCTACCCCTCTCCAATGTACCCCATTCCACTTCATTCTCTCCCATTCCACTCCAGTTCCTACTGCACTCAAATCTACCCCTTCCACTCAAATCTACACCACTAGAATCTACCCCACTCTAATCTACCCCACTAATTCCCAGTCCCACTGCAATTCACCCCAATCTACCCCACTCCACTCCTATAACTACAGAGTGTCTACCGATAAATATATATATGTATATGTATATATATATATATATATATATATATATATATATATATATATATATATATATATATATATATATATATATATATATATATATTCACCATCAAAAGATACACTTGCACTCATCCAGAGTTTTTGAATAGCAGGTTTAATTCAGTACGCCATTGCCTATGACAGCACTCTTCTTCACCTACGCCTTTCGACCGGAAGGTCTTGGTCACGGTAACAAACATTTGTCCTACTTCTGTTTCAACATTTATACCAGTAAAACCTATTAGCACATTATGATGCATTATGGGCCTTGTAGTTTAAAAGTGTTACATTATCATTTTTCTACACAGTTACATTTCTTTTCATGACAACTCAGAGTGTGTTTTTGCTAACTTGAATGCAGTTGTGATTTAATGCACTCATAGACACTTTACGTTATGTTTAAGCAGTTATTTTCAGCGCAATTAATATATATGTCCTCTCTGTTTGTAGTTGTTAATAGGATCTTCCTATTAGGCTTCCTAAGTGGCAAAGCCTATTTTTGCAATGTAATTCATCTTGTGAAATGTTATTTTCCAAACTTGCAGAGAGTTCAAGTTTAATTGACTGTTAAGTGGGACTCAGTGCCCTGTGCTCAATATTATGCCATATTTTGTATCACTTCCGTGCATCCTTCCATCTCTCTAGATTTTCTTTCAAGCATCACATCTCTTCTGCAATTTATCAGGATTAGAGATTTATGTTCCTTTTAAAGATGTACATACAGTTCCTCATCCCCGTTCAAACCCTGCTGGGTTTTAGTTTTAAAACTAATGATGAGCCTTTATTCAAGGCGTTGCAACGTTAACACATACTGTTGCCACCCCTCTCTTTGATTGGCACAGTGGCCAGTCCACTGTAAGTCACATTGTGCCACGTTTTGTTTTCATGAGTCAACATGTGTTTGGCTACAGCATACGTTTGATCTTTGTTCTGTATGGCTCGTATATGTTCAAGGATTTTTTTGCTTAGTGGACAGATGGTACTCCCGATATATTTTTTACCACAGAAGCATTCCAACAAATAAACAACATGGGTGATTTTGTAAGTGATGGCATTTTCAATGTTGAAAGTTTTTCCATGTGGATCCTTGATTGACTTTATTGATTTGCCTATTTTACAAACCTTACATTGGCTGCATTTGTTGAAGCTCTTTTGCCTATCTTGTAGCCAAGTTCCCGATGTTTTGATCTGAAAGTGGCTTCTGACTAATTTATCAGACAGAGAAGGTGCCTTCCTGTATGTCATTTGCAGGTGTTCGTCCAGATCTTTCCCAATATCTGGGTCTTTCATTAAGATGTTCCAGTATTTATTTAGTATTTTACGCACTTTAAGGCTCTCTTTGCTGTACGTTAGTACCATTCTGATTGGTTCCTTTGGTATATCATTTTCCATGCGATCTTTTTTACTTATCAGAGTTTCTGCTCTTGTTTTCTCTCTAGCTCTCAATTCTCCACATCTCACATCGTTGTATTTGTATCCTCTTTTCAAGAATCGTTCTGTCGTGTTCTTGAACTTCTTGTTCATTTCACCTTGATTTGAACAATTCCGTTTCAGACATAATGGTCAACTTGAAACAACTGTCCATAGAAAAACCACAGCAACGAAAAGCATTTTGTACGGGAAGAGCTTTCATCCGGTAATTCTGAAGAAAATCATCCCCTATGGGGAATTTATCCGGATGAAACGGAATTGTTCAAATCAAGGTGAAAACTACTCTTGGCAACATGAATGCTTACATTGCCTACATTCAAGCACCACTGCTACAACATTTGTAAGATTTGGATATCTACCAATACATGATTGCACATTTATTTAATTTAACAATTTATTATCTAAAACTGTGCAAGACAACTTATGACCGAACTGTAAATTCGGACTTGTCTAACACAGCTTGGACAGAAGGAAATGATACTGCTCTTACTTTTAATCACAGACTACCTAAACATGTATAAGACAATTACCTTCTTATTTTACATGAAAAATTCTAAGTTATAATGTTACCATTGTTATGAAGCAAAAAATAGTACTAACGAGTTGTAGTTACATAATTCACTTCAGAAGATATGTAATTATATGCCTACTATGGGTGATGACATTTGTGAAAATCTGTTCTAAGGGCCTCGTTATGATGGCCATTGCTTGAGTGTCTGACCGCCATCGTAGTGGGATGCAGACCGGCCGACAAGTGCAATATTATGATGGTACCGCCTTCTAGGTGGTCGGAAACATCACTTTTTCCATTGCTCCTGCTTGTGCTGCGTCGCCAGGAAAAAGGGCGCAGCACAAGCCGAAATTGAAAAAGGGATGTTTTTAAACATCCATGTAGCATGTGCCAGGTATTAGGTGGTGCCTAGCAAACAGCGCATGGATGTTTGGGGGGGCACCACATGTGCCCTTCTGACCACATAGCAGAGGCCCATGGAGAATGGGGGCCCAGCTAGGGACCCCCAATGTCTCCCTTTCCGACAGCCTTTCCATGGTGGTGGGACAGCCATGAAAAGGCTGAGGGAAATGGACATGACTGCAGCCACGACAGGCTCCGTGAGACTGTCAATGGTGGTGGTCTTTTCCCCCTGCTGCTGCGCTCCGACCACCGGTATCTTAAGCCTACGGTCGGATTGTTTTTCTGGCTGTCGGGCGGACTGCTACCAACGGCCTGTCATTGGTGGTCTGCCTGACATCCTAATGAGGCCTGAAGCATTGGTGTCTTCTATGCTTTCACAAATATCAAATTGCTCAATTAGATATATTAACATTTGGACCATCCACAGCATCCATGGTGTTTTTTCACAATCTAATTGATTTGTTTTACCCCAGTGTTTCATGATGGCTTCTACCATGTAATCAGATTAACTGTAAATGTTCTAAATGATGACATAGTAGTTCAACAGAAATTGTAGATTTGTCTGAAAACAGATAAAATGGAAAACATTAATGGATTGACTTTTTTTTAAAGTTCTTTTTATTAAACAAAGTGCCAGCAAAAATCATAGTACAGAGGTAATATCATAATACCAATAAAAAATCGAGGGGGTAAAAGACGAATACAGGAACACATGATTAGGGACATTATGGGAAAGAGGGCACATATAAATCAACAGTTCTGGGTGGCACACAAATCTTTCCTCTGTAATGATTCCAGGGTCCCCATACCAATGACCATTTCCGAGGGCGTCCCCTCGCTAGATAGACAGTTTTTTCTCGAAACATGCACCAGTCCAAGTTGTTTTCCCATACTTCCACTGTGGGAGGTTGTGTTGCTCCCCATAGCTGGGCAATGTTCCTTTTTGCAATCATGAATTCCAAAGTAGCCCACTGTGTCTGTGCTGAGTTTAGGTTGGTCGGCTCCCATATATTCAGGAGGCACCTCCTCGCCTCCGGAATCAAAGAGATCCCCAACATCATGAATTTTAGCGCCAGTACTCGGAGATATGTGTACACTCCCAAATGATATGAAGATAGGAGCCAGTCAGGCCACAATGACGTCTACACTGATCAGATTCTGACAAGCCCATATGTGCCAGCCAGGGTCCCGTGACATAGACCCTATGCAATACCTTTAATTAAACCAGCCGAGCCGGAATAGCAACCACTTTTGGGGAGCACACTGCCATCTGCCAGTCTTCGTCGTCTAATTCTATACCATCTTGGACCCACTTAGCTCTCAGCAATTCGAGGGGGTCAGCTCTGTGAATAATTCGTTTTTTATAAATTAAGGATATCGTCTTTTCGGGAAGGTGACCGTCAAGGATTCTGTCTTCAAGCGGCGAGGCCTCAGGGGGCTCCACGTTCCTGGGGAGTGCAGCCCAGAGCGAATGCCCAACTTGTGCATAACGAAAATGTTCAGAGTTTGTCGATCAATATTCTATCTGCATGTCTGCGAACAATTTGATCCTGCCCTTTCCCCAGACATCTCCAATGGTGGGGATCCCAATTAGATCCCACTTATCAAACACTTTTCTCCTCCAAAGGTTGCCCAGCTTCTCTGAATCAAAGAGTGGGGTGGCCAAAGTCAGTCTATCTCTCCAACACAAGGACCTGTTAGCATCGAACCAGATTCGAACAGCATGTTTGGTTGGCCCCGTCAGACCGTGTTTTGCCATTCTTGAGTATACAGCGCCCTGCTATACCCACCTCCCCAGGAAGAAGCCATTTATCCATAGCGTAAGCGGGATCACCCACTGGACCATACGTACAGTGGTTGATCGCTGCCAGTTGGGGGGCCCAGTAATACCTTCTGATGTCAGAGAGGGCAATGCCTCCATCATACCAGGGAAGATTAAGCCTAGTTAACGCGAGGAAGATGACGGCGGGCTGACGCAGGTCGCGAGAGCTCCGTCCCCGATCGGAGATATCTGGTTTTACTAGAGTACCTACACCTCCTTAGCAAGTTGCACAAAGACAATTATGCGGTGAGCATGGGAGGTCTTTTTTTCCCTTTATAAAACATCATTTTATTAATACTTTGTACCTTTATCTTCATCCGCGACCCCACCGAGAGCAAGCCGAGCCGAAGCCGGGCCGAGCGGAGTGGTGAGCACTAGGACCCGGAGGCTCAATGGGCGTAGACGCTGAATTCAACGTCAGATGCGGCGAGGTTGGGGGCCGAGGTGAGCGACGAGAGATCGGAATCATAAGCCGAGCAAGCATTTGGCGTAGGATCCAGGGAGCTGCAGCAAGAGTTTATCCTCGAAGACACGGGATCACAGTGGTGAGCGGGTATCGTTTCTGGGTTAAAGAAGCGGGAGGAGAATTATCAGGCGTTTGCAGTGTGCTTGTGCTTTCTACATATAGGGAGCTTGGAGAGAGGCAGAGTGTTACACTTGGGAGCGGTTTTAGGACACAGACATTGATACAGGCCTCCTGCGACGCATTCACAGGTCTCAAAGGGATGGATACTGATATTGTTATAAATACCAAGGCTATCCAGACCCCCTCAATAACTCTGAAAGAATTGTCCCCACAACAAGGGAGCCAAAAGAAGGGAAATGGCAACTTAGAAATTAAGGTAACACCACGAGTTTCAGAAGCCACGGTCGCGGTCGCAGCTCCCCCAATTACTAAGAGCAGATATCTTCTCCGCTCCCAACCAGAGAGGGAATCTCCACATTCTTCTCTGAATCAAGCCCATTGCTTGCTTCCAGTCACTTTGACTCTGAGGCAAAACAAAAGAGAATGGAGGGTGAGAAATAAAATTGAAGAGGTGAAAAAACCGAAAAAAATCTCAACAATACTAAAACCTGTCCCTTCTCTAAAATCATACTTTAAAATAATGGAGAAAACGGTATCTAGTCTGGACGCAGCCAGTAAGCAGGCAATGCCGCAGACTGAATCTCAGGTGTCTACTATTGCCATTGCGCCCAGCTCTAGCTCCTCTGTGATGTCTCAAAATAAGTATGCTCCTCTGCTTTCAGAGCCGAAGACAGACCTGGGAGATTGTATCTTTAGTACTGATTTACAGGATGGCAGCGGGAAGAACTCCGTTTCTCAGACCTCGCTGAGCCTCTTTCAGCTACTACCCCACAAGCAGCAGTTAGTATTGCTGGCAATTCTCCATCTGAGGTAGCTGACCCCTTAGGGGAGAACAGTCAAAGAGCCGATTATCAACAGCAACAGCAACATAAAGTGGGAGGTGAGAATATGGAAGTCAAGTCAAGTCAAGTCAAAGAGTTTATATAGCGCACTACATACCCAGAGGGTCTCAAGGCGCTTAGAAAGGGGCGGAGGATTACTTGTCAAATATCCACGTTTTAAGTTGTTTTCTGAATGCTAGGTGGTTCTGGGTAAGGCGAAGGTAAGCGGGGAGTGAGTTCCATGTCTTAGCAGCCAGGTATGAGAAGGATCTGCCTCCCATGGTGGTCTTGTTGATGCGAGGTACAGTGGCTAGGGCTTGGCTGGAAGAACGTAGTTGGCGGGAGGGGGTGTAGAAGGACAGTCGTGAGTTGAGGCATTCTGGTCCGATGTCGTAGAGTGATTTGTGTGCGTGGGTTAGCAGTCGGAAAGTGATCCTCTTATTGACGGGTAGCCAGTGGAGGTCTTTAAGGTGACCAGAGATGTGTTCGTTGCGTGGGATGTCTAATATGATCCTGGCTGAGGCGTTTTGGATTTGTTGGAGTTTCTTCTGGAGTTTAGCGGTAGTGCCTGCGTAGAGGGTGTTTCCGTAGTCCAGTCGGCTAGTGACCAGAGCATCGGTGACTGTTTTCCTTGTTTCGGTGGGGATCCAGCGAAATGTTTTTCTGAGCATGCGAAGAATGTTGAAGCAGGAAGAGGATACGGCGCTGACTTGTCTGTTCATTGAGAGTGAAGAATCAAGGATGACGCCCAGGTTTCGTGCGTGGTCTGTCGGGATGGGTGCTTTTCCGAGGGCTTCCGGCCACCAGGAGTCGTCCCATGCAGAAGGGGATGTACCTAAAATGAGGACTTCTGTTTTGTCTGAGTTCAGTTTCAGACGGCTTTGTTTCATCCATTCGGCAACTTCTTTCATTCCTTCGTGAAGGTTAGTTTTGGCGGTGCTGGGGTCATTGGTGAGAGAAAGGATCAGTTGAGTGCCATCCGCGTAAGAGATGATGTTGAGGTTGTGTTGGCGGGCGATGGCCGCGAGGGGGCTCATGTATACGTTGAAGAGGGTGGGGCTGAGTGAGGATCCTTGTGGTACGCCACAGATGACTTCAGTGGCCTCGGACTTGAATGGTGGGAGGCGGACTCTCTGGGTTCTTCCGGTGAGGAACGAGGTGATCCATTCAAGTGCTTTTCCTTGGATTCCGATGTTATTGAGGCGTTGTAGAAGGGTGCTGTGGCAGACTGTGTCGAATGCGGCAGAGAGGTCGAGGAGGATGAGGGCGACTGTGTCTCCATTGTCCAGTAGAGTTCGAATGTCGTCTGTTGCTGCGATGAGGGCGGTCTCAGTGCTGTGTTTTGCTCGGAAGCCAGATTGTGAGGAGTCGAGGGATTTGTTGGCTTCGAGGAAGGCGGCGAGCTGGTTGTTGACAGCTTTCTCGATGACTTTGGCCGGGAATGGAAGGAGCGAGATGGGGCGGTAATTTTTGAGTTCGGTGGGGTCCGCTGTGGGTTTTTTTCAGAAGGGCGGTGAGTTCAGCGTGTTTCCAGTCTTCCGGGAAGGTGGCGGAGTTGAAGGAGCAGTTGATGACGTCTCGGAGGTGCGGTGCTATGACGGAGTCTGCTTTGTTGAAGATGTGGTGAGGACATGGGTCTGTGGGGGATCCTGAGTGGATGGAATTCATCAGGCGGATTGTGTCCTCAGTGGAGATTGGGTTCCAGTCGTTAAGGGTGTTCACGGGGGGAGAATGTTCAGTGAGTGGTAGGGTGGGTTGGTTTCCGGGTTGGTTGTCGAAGCTGTTGTGGATGTCTGCAATCTTGTTGTGGAAGAATAAGGCCAGGGAGTCGCAGAGGGCTTGAGAGGGGGTGATGTCGTTGGAGTTGGCCGAGGGATTGGAAAATTCCTTGACGATGTTGAAAAGTTCCTTGCTGTTGTGGGCGTTGTTGTCAAGTCGATCCTTAAATGCTGTTTTCTTGGCCTTTCGGATTAGTTGGTGGTGAGTGCGGGTGGCGTTTTTGAAGGCGTCCTTGGTGCTAGTGGTTGGGTCTTTTTTCCAGGCCTTTTCAAGGGAGCGGCAGAGTTTCTTGGACTTCTTGAGATCATCGTTGAACCATGAGGCCTTTTTGCTGCCAGGTTTGCTTTGACGTTTCTTCAGTGGTGCTAAGGTGTCGGCGGTGTTGGATAACCATAGGGTCAGGTTGGCGGCGGCTTCGTTAGCGTTAGAAGAGTGGGCTGGGGTATTTTGAAGGAGCGATGCGGAGATCTGGTCCGTGGTGATTTTGTTCCAGTTTCTTTGCAGAGTTGGCTGGAGGTGGTTGGTGGGTTTTGGTTTGTTGTAGGTGAAGTGAACGCAGCTGTGGTCAGTCCAGAGGAGATCCGTAGTGTGGCTGAAGGAGACATGATTGCTGGAGGTGAAGATGGGGTCGAGTGTGTGACCTGCGATGTGGGTGGGGGAAGTGACCAGTTGTTTAAGTCCGAGGTTGGCGAGGTTGTCCAAGAGGGTGGTGGTGTTGTGGTCGTTGATCTTTTCAAGGTGGAAGTTGAGGTCTCCCAGAAGGATGTAGTCTTTGGAGGGGAGCGCGTGAGGAGTGATGAAGTCCGTGATGTCTTCACTGAATTTTGCGCGGGGTCCTGGTGGTCTGTAGAGGAGGGTGCCTCTGAGTGTGGTCTTGGGGTCGATGTGGATCTGGAAGTGAAGGTGTTCGGAGTTAGCGAGGTTGGCGTCAGAGCTGGTTGAGATGCGGATTGATTTCTTATGGACGATAGCGATTCCTCCTCCTGTGTGGTCGGTGCGGTCCTTGCGTGTGATCTTATAGTCTTCGGGATGGCAATGGTGATGTCTGGGGCGGAGGAAGCGTTCATCCATGTTTCTGTTAGGAAGGCGACGTCTGGAGAGATGGTGTCTAGTAGATTCCATAGGTCAATGGCGTGTCTGTGGACCGATCGAGTGTTGACAAGGATGCACTGTAGGTGGTTGGGGTCGGGAATCTGTGTTGTGGTCGTAGCGGAGATGTTGTTGGTGCCGATAAATTTGCAGGAGTAGCAAGAGAAAGGTCCATGGGTGTGTCCAGGGGCGGCTTGGACGCAGTTGGGGGCGCGACCGGGGTTAAGAGCTAGGAGGGTGGCGGCATCGTAGGTAATGCGGGGGGGCTGGGCAGCGCGAGGGGCAGGGGGTCTGGCGCTGGGCGCGGTCCAGGTGCGGACGGGCGTAGACGGGCTTACCTTTGGCGCACCTTCGGCGCGCATGGGGCGCGATCGTTGCGCGTAAACGCTGCGCGTAGGGGTGTCTGACGTATATGGCCGGATCGAGACGTGGGAGGGGCGAGGTGGGGTCAGCTGGGATGCGGGGGCAGGGTGGGAAGAGGGGCTGAGAGGCTGAACAACAAAATGGTGGCAGCAAAAAACTCGACCAGGTCAACAACAACTGCAACAACACAATCAGGGCTATGCAGGGATAAACAATTAAGTCTGCATAGTCAGCGCTACAATCCAATTTAGTTATTAACACACGTTAAGCAGAGCGGGTAGTTGGGGGCAGAGAAGCGCTACGAACAGCTCAAGCAGAGAAGCGCTGCAATGTAAACAGGCTGCAGTTACATATGTTTATGCACGAGCAGGGAGGCGCTACGATCAGATTAAGCTGTGCCTAAGTATGTCTATGTGCGAGCAGAGAGGCGCTACACTGAAACAAGCTGCACTGAAATGTATCACTGCACGAGTGAAGAAGCGCTACGATCAGATCAGGCTAAAATGAGTGAAGGGTTGTATAAACAATTCTGCGCTACGATCACCTCAATCAACAAAGATAGCAGGGTTAGCAATGCAAATCTGGATCAGGAAAGCACTACGGGGTCCGAGGAGCACACGTAGTGGAGCGCTACGATACCAGAGCAGGGAGCGGCCGCTTCTGAGCCAGTCAGGGCGGTCACAGCGCGGGGTCAGGCGGGTCCAGCTAATACTATCCGTGGGAGGTGGGGTCAGCTGGGATGCGGGGGCGGGGTGGGAAGAGGGGCTGAGAGGCTGAACAACAAAATGGTGGCAGCAAAAAACTCGACCAGGTCAACAACAACTGCAACAACACAATCAGGGCTATGCAGGGATAAACAATTAAGTCTGCACAGTCAGCGCTACAATCCAATTTAGTTATTAACACACGTTAAGCAGAGCAGGTAGTTGGGGGCAGAGAAGCGCTACGAACAGCTCAAGCAGAGAAGCGCTGCAATGTAAACAGGCTGCAGTTACATATGTTTATGCACGAGCAGGGAGGCGCTACGATCAGATTAAGCTGTGCCTAAGTATGTCTATGTGCGAGCAGAGAGGCGCTACACTGAAACAAGCTGCACTGAAATGTATCACTGCACGAGTAAAGAAGCGCTACGATTAGATCAGGCTAAAATGAGTGAAGGGTTGTATAAACAATTCTGCGCTACGATCACCTCAATCAACAAAGATAGCAGGGTTAGCAATGCAAATCTGGATCAGGAAAGCACTACGGGGTCCGAGGAGCACACGTAGTGGAGCGCTACGATACCAGAGCAGGGAGCGGCCGCTTCTGAGCCAGTCAGGGCGGTCACAGCGCGGGGTCAGGCGGGTCCAGCTAATACTATCCGTGGGAGGTGGGGTCAGCTGGGATGCGGGGGCGGGGTGGGAAGAGGGGCTGAGAGGCTGAACAACAAAATGGTGGCAGCAAAAAACTCGACCAGGTCAACAACAACTGCAACAACACAATCAGGGCTATGCAGAGATAAACAATTAAGTCTGCACAGTCAGCGCTACAATCCAATTTAGTTATTAACACACGTTAAGCAGAGCGGGTAGTTGGGGGCAGAGAAGCGCTACGAACAGCTCAAGCAGAGACGCGCTGCAATGTAAACAGGCTGCAGTTACATATGTTTATGCACGAGCAGGGAGGCGCTACGATCAGATTAAGCTGTGCCTAAGTATGTCTATGTGCGAGCAGAGAGGCGCTACACTGAAACAAGCTGCACTGAAATGTATCACTGCACGAGTGAAGAAGCGCTACGATCAGATCAGGCTAAAATGAGTGAAGGGTTGTATAAACAATTCTGCGCTACGATCACCTCAATCAACAAAGATAGCAGGGTTAGCGAAGTGCACCAATCTTGAAAGTAAATTGAACAATATCTGTACAAGAACAGAAGTCTTAGAGGGAGAGGTAGCGGTTCTTACGAGAGTCTTGCAAGCACACTCGAAAACAATATTTGAATTGAAAGCTCAGAATCAGACTCTGCAGCAGGACATGGAACGTTTGGAGATACATGTGAGACGTAACAATCTGAAATTTTTGAAAATTCCTGAAGGAGCTGAAAATGGAGACGTAAAGTCCTTGGTCTGTAAGCTGTTGAGAGAAGGGGTCCTGAAGGACAGACTTGATATCAATCTTGAGAATGAAATACAGCGGGCACATAGAGATCCCTTTAGACGCCATCCTGATAGGAATGCCCCCAGAAAAATTTTAGTAAATTTCCTTTCATACTCAGTAAAGGAACTGATACTAGGTAGGGCTCTCATCGATCCCACACTTCAGATTGATTCCTCTAAGTACTTAATCCGCTCTGACGTTTGCAGAGTGACAGCGCAGAGGCAGTGGGAGCTGGGGACCCGGATGCAGGAATTAAGAGGGTTAGGGGCACAGGTCATGATGAAGTTCTGAGCCTCCTTGCGAGTGGTATGGAATAACAAAACGTATAATTTTACGTCCCCGCAGGAAGTTGACAGTTTTCTTATTAGTCTGAAAGAAGCTCAGCGATAGCTACATAGTATATTTAACCATATGAGAGGAGTAGATATCACAAAATCTGATGGCAAGAACATATGGGGCTTAAATAATTGGAGCACAGATAATACACAAAATATAGGGGTGTAAAATAAAAAATAGGGAAAAAAATATATATATACAAATAAATTAATAAATAAATAAACACAAAACTTAAGATGAAAAAACGGGTGTAGGTACATTATCTTACATAGCTGACACAACTGGGACCAGAATCCAGACCAGGGGTAGGGCCCCCAAATGGCGATACAATCGCCAAAGGTAATAAGGGGGGAGGTGGGAGGTTGTGGGGGGGCTGGGGTGCAAAAGAGAAAAAAAATTCCTCAGGTATCTAGAAAAGAAGAGATAGACATGATTCAACTCTTAAAAAGAGTAGACATTGGAGCTAAATTTGTAACTGCATACCATTTCTTTTACGATAAATATGAAACATGGAGAATAAAATAAAATTAATAAGTTGGAATGTTAACGGATTGAGGGAAAGCAGGAAATGTAATAGAATTAGCAAATTTTTGAATAAGTCTGGGGCCCATATTCTTCTTCTAGAAGAAACCCACCTTGAACAGCAGGAATGTAAGGCAGCCTTTAAAAATCAAAAGTGGATACAGGACCTCCTCTGCTCTGAACAGAGTGGTGGAATAAACAACACGAATGCCAGTACTGGGAATAACTTACCAATTTTTTAGTAACCTCTATATGAATAAAACATATCGGTCCGTTTTTGTCTAACGTCACTAGTTTATTTATTTATTTATTTCACTAGTCACTTTAGCTTTTTGTTTCTGAAAGGTACTTTTCTAGGTGCATATACAAAAATATACAATAGGAAATCAATTACAATCAGATATAATCACTATACATATTTACAACACATCCAACCCGACTATTGACTAGTCCATTAGTCACACATTCACACACACATATATATATACCAAAAAACATATAATATGGCCCTTTGCCGAAACAAATGTATCAACGTGCAATATTATGTATCCTATTACTTATCCTAATGTGACTATATTTACATGAAATTTTACAGTTAGAACTCAATTTCTTATTATCCTAACTCAGTCCTCCTAGCCTTATTAATGACTCAGGGCCAATTAAGGTCGACACGTTTTGAACTCCCTGGTTGCAGGGTTCTCCTCAGGACTGAAAAGTTCTTTTGTCTAAGGAATTGAAGTCCCTTGGACGGTTGTATAGTGTAGTCACAATGTGCACATTCAACTTCTGTTGAGTGGTGACGCTTGTTCATGCATTGGCAGGGCTCATAGTGCCCGGTCTCAAGCTGAATGCACCCGCTCCGGGTTAGAAGATCACTGACGGTGCTCGAACCACTTGGCTTTTGTTAAAGCTCAATGCTTATCTCGGAAACAATCCAGAGTGTTAACACCAGAGGAGTGGCGATAATTATTAGAACGAATAGTGGGATAAGAATAGAGAAACACAAAACTGATCATACAGGCAGATGGCTGACTGCATCTCTAGCCATTAAAAATACAAAGCTGACATGTGCAATCTACTACGGACCAAATCAGGACTCTCCGGAGGCTCTGATTAGCTTAAAAACTAGTTTTCTTGAATTGAATGCTCCCATTATTTTAGGTGGTGATTTTAATCTTGTATTTGATCCAAGGTTAGACCGCACTTCTAGGGTTGCCTCTCCCCCTTTACACAAATCTAAAAGAGAGCTCAGAAAAATTATGAGGGATTTCAACCTATTGGATGTCTGGAGGGTTAAGAAACAGAATAACAGAGATTACTCATTTTATAGCCCTAGACACAGACATCATTCACACATTGATTTCTTTCTCATCGACCAAGATCTACTTTCTGAGACCGTGTCTACCTCTTATATTCCGGCCATATTATCTGACCACTCTATGGTAGAATTTACAGTCAAATTTACACAAGGTACCCAAGTCAGACGGTGGACCTTGGATAGATCCCTACTATTACAGGAGGAGCTAAAAAAAATTCTACTGAAGCATATGGTGGAGTATTTTAAGTTTAATAAAGCCACTGCATCCGATCAAATAATATGGGAAGCTTTTAAGTCTTATCTAAGGGGGACATTTACAACTATAATGATACAGAGAAATAAAACTAGGAAGAAGGCAGAGGATGATTCTCTATTTAAAATAAAACAAAAAGAGCAAGAGCTACAGAATGCGTCCGTAGAACAGCAGACTAACTTGATTTCCATACAGAAAGAGTTGGAGAGCTTAACCCCTTCCATGCTCATGACAAGGTCAGCTCATCATGCAGTACACTGGAGCTGTGCTTATGACGAGCTGACCTTGTCATGAACAATGGTGATTGAATAAATGCAGCACAGGAGGGGAATTCCCTTAGCACTGAAGGTGTTAAAAGCTAAATATCAGGCTAACCTGGATAAAATGATTAAAGAAAGGTGGGATGCAAGCAGACTGCAGAACTTCTCCTACGGAGAGAAATGTGGTCGCATCTTGGCTTGGAAAGCTAGATCCGATCGAGCTAGGAACCAGATAAGTAGATTAAAGATACAGACACAGAGCTCTGGAGGCATATCATTTGACAATGATGAGATCCTGGGAGAAGTCAAAACATATAAGCAGAATTTATACAGGGGGAATAACGATAGAACATCAACCGAAGGTGCAGTTCATTGGTTAGAGGGGCTATCGCTTCCACATCTAACTGAGGCGGACAGCCTGCTCTTAGGTTCTCTCATTAAAGAGGGGGAGGTCCATGATCAGCTGAAAAGAATGGCCAGGGGAAAAGCAGCGGCCCAGACGGGCTTCCAGTGGAGGTATACCAAATAGGATCTGATATTGTAGTTCCCATCCTTACGTCTCTATTTAATAAAATACATCAGGTAGGAGAGCCTATACCTCCGACCTGGTTAGAGGCTACAGTCACGTTAGTTCTGAAGCCAAATAAGGACCCCATGATCGTCGAGTCCTACAGGCCGATCTCGCTGCTAAATACAGACTACAAAATCTTTGCGGGTGTTTTGGCAGGGAGATTGGCCAAAGTAATTAAGTCTGTGGTCCACGAGGATTAGAGGGGTTTTATGCCTGGCAGGCAGCTGAACGAGCGGACTTTCCAGGCTATTGCTGCAATCGACTTTGCTACAGTGGAAAAAATCCCCTTAACTATCGTGGCAATCGACGGCGCTAAGGCCTTTGACCAGGTTAGCTGGCTGTACTTGTGGGAAGCTTTGTCAAAGTTTGGTATTCCAACTAATTTTATAGCATCCGTGAAAGTATTGTATCTCCACCCTAAGGCTAAGTTTCTTGTGAACAACTTACTTACAGACTGGGTTCAAACAAGACAGGGATGCCCCCTCTCTCCCGTGTTATTCAACTTATATATAGAGCCCTTAGTAATCCAGTTAAGATCAGATGCTTTAATTAAGCCGTTCCGCATGAATGAACTAGATTTAAAATTCGCTCTATATGCGGATGATCTTTTAATGTATACATCTAATCCCGAGGTATCAATCCGTCGATTATTTCATCAGGAAGAAGTCTTTGGAGAGGACTCAGGATATAAAATCAACAAAGAAAAAACAGAGGTCATGCAGTGGAATCAGGAGGACCAACTCCCCAAAACGAAGCCCCGTATGAGATATCTAGGAATACATCTGGCTCAGAACATCTCGGAGACAGCCAAAGTCAATCTGGATAGAGTCTACAAGGACATCTGTGGACTCTTGCATCGTTGGTCGGGACTCCCACTAAACATCTTCGGGAGGGTAAACTTAATAAAAATGGTTATTTTGCCAAAGGTCACTTTCCTCTTTAACTCGATACCCTTGTCATTCAATCCCAAGGATATTGACAAATTACAGGGAAGAATAGGATCTTTCATCTGGAACTCTAAAGCGCCCAGAATTTCTCTGAAAAAATTGAGAAGAAAAATGAAAACAGGTGGACTCGCTATGCCAGTCATTCTTCACTACTGCCATTCTTTTCATTTAACATTTTTTAGACTAATGGCCGATAAAGCTGATACATCTTGCTTGGGACGGCTATTCCAGGGGCTACTACTTGGTATCCCTCTAGGGCACGAATCTTTCTTATTTAAATTTGGAGACCCAAGATTCTACAAGAAGGTTAGATTAAACGTTTTAGATACGGCTCTGAGGAATTAGGTGTTTGTCAGAAAAAAATTAGGCATCCCCTATTATGCACCTCAGGCCCCTATATGGGATTCCCCGGGAACACCTGAATGCCTCAGAGATCAATTATCGCTTCCTCTTAAAACAGCTGGTATCATGCAGTGGCTGGATCTTCTTGATAATTCAGAGCTATTGGGGTGGGAATCACTCTCTAGGCTGACAAATGGAACTCTCACCAGGTTCAAATATTATCAGTTATCTAGCTGGTGGACTACCATATCTTGGGATTCAACAACTAACCCGAAGTTTGAACTGGTAAAGAAAAAAGGGAGATGGAAAAAAGAGATTTCCTTTTAGTATGAGGCACTAAATGAGAAGGATGAAGTTACAGAACTTGAACTCAATGTGATAACTTACCAGCTCTATGGGGAGATTCATTTAAATTGCTAAATACAGTGGTGAAATCAGCCCCCTTAAAACGAAATAATTAGTTCACCTTGTATCGAGCCTATATATCCCCTAAAAAACTGGTTAAGATCACGAACCTAGAATATTGTTGCCCACGCTGCAAGGCTTCCGCTGCAGACGACTTGCACATGTTTGTTGAGTGTCCAAGACTGTCGCTATTTTGGTCTAAAATTGAAGAATTTATAACAGAAGTTTTGGGTATACATTTTGCTATCACCCCAAAGATAATTCTCTTTGGCCTAGGGGTAGAGTACCAGCTTAATGATATGAAGACCAAATTTATATTTTATGTGATGATTTTAGATAGACGGGAAATTTGTAAGATCTGGAATTCAGAGAATGCTCCTACCTTTTCTGACTGTCTAAAATACATCATATATATCAGCGAGTCCGATATAGCATGCGATAGCTCTAGCCTAGATAAGACATGGGGAGCCCTAGTGGCTTGGCGGAACAGATGAGAGTATTCCTATGATTTCACCTGGGTACTGTTGGCGCTTGGTCTCCAACCCAACCGAGGGTCTTCCAGGTTAAAGGGTATGGAATGGACATAGCAAACAGCTAAGTCTAGAGGGTTTTTCTCTTTCCTCTCCTATCTTGGATTAAATCCTTGTGGCCGATACATCGCAATATTGAGAGGAAGAGATACCCTATCTAGAATACCCATCACTGGTATATGAGGAATAAAAAAAATAAATAAAAAAAAAAAGCCTAGTTAACGCAATTCGAAGTCTACCCTCCCATAGTAGGCTACGCTGCAGCCCCTCGACCTCGCGAAAATAGCTAGCCGGCACAACATCAAAGGTATTCTGAAGGGCATATAAGAAGCGAGCCAGAGCCATCATTTTGAAGAGGGCCGCCCGACCCAACAGAGAGAGTGGAAGTTTCCCCCAGTCAGCAACATCACTCCTCAGCCTCTGCAAAGGGGGAAGAAGGTTTCAGTTCTTTTGTCTAAGGAATTGAAGTCCCTTGGACGGTTGTATAGTGTAGTCACAATGTGCACATTCAACTTCTGTTGAGTGGTGACGCTTGTTCATGCATTGGCAGGGCTCATAGTGCCCGGTCTCAAGCGGAATGCACCCGCTCCGGGTTAGAAGATCACTGACGGTGCTCGAACCACTTGGCTTTTGTTAAAGCTCAATGCTTATCTCGGGAAACAATCCAGAATGGTAACACCAGAGGAGTGGCGATAATTATTAGAACGAATAGTGGGATAAGAATAGAGAAACACAAAACTGATCATACAGGCAGATGGCTGACTGCATCTCTAGCCATTAAAAATACAAAGCTGACATGTGCAATCTACTACGGACCAAATCAGGACTCTCCGGAGGCTCTGATTAGCTTAAAAACTAGTTTTCTTGAATTGAATGCTCCCATTATTTTAGGTGGTGATTTTAATCTTGTATTTGATCCAAGGTTAGACCGCACTTCTAGGGTTGCCTCTCCCCCTTTACACAAATCTAAAAGAGAGCTCAGAAAAATTATGAGGGATTTCAACCTATTGGATGTCTGGAGGGTTAAGAATCAGAATAACAGAGATTACTCATTTTATAGCCCTAGACACAGACATCATTCACGCATTGATTTCTTTCTCATCGACCAAGATCTACTTTCTGAGACCGTGTCTACCTCTTATATTCCGGCCATATTATCTGACCACTCTATGGTAGAATTTACAGTCAAATTTACACAAGGTACCCAAGTCAGACGGTGGACCTTGGATAGATCCCTACTATTACAGGAAGAGCTAAAAAAAATTCTACTGAAGCATATGGTGGAGTATTTTAAGTTTAATAAAGCCACTGCATCCGATCAAATAATATGGGAAGCTTTTAAGTCTTATCTAAGGGGGACATTTACAACTATAATGATACAGAGAAATAAAACTAGGAAGAAGGCAGAGGATGATTCTCTATTTAAAATAAAACAAAAAGAGCAAGAGCTACAGAATGCGTCCCTAGAACAGCAGACTAACTTGATTTCCATACAGAAAGAGTTGGAGAGCTTAACCCCTTCCATGCTCATGACAAGGTCAGCTCATCATGCAGTACACTGGAGCTGTGCTTATGACGAGCTGACCTTGTCATGAACAATGGTGATTGAATAAATGCAGCACAGGAGGGGAATTCCCTTAGCACTGAAGGTGTTAAAAGCTAAATATCAGGCTAACCTGGATAAAATGATTAAGAAAGGTGGGATGCAAGCAGACTGCAGAACTTCTCCTACGGAGAGAAATGTGGTCGCATCTTGGCTTGGAAAGCTAGATCCGATCGAGCTAGGAACCAGATAAGTAGATTAAAGATACAGACACAGAGCTCTGGAGACATATCATTTGACAATGATGAGATCCTGGGAGAAGTCAAAACATATAAGCAGAATGTATACAGGGGGAATAACGATAGAACATCAACCGAAGGTGCAGTTCATTGGTTAGAGGGGCTATCGCTTCCACATCTAACTGAGGCGGACAGCCTGCTCTTAGGTTCTCTCATTAAAGAGGGGGAGGTCCATGATCAGCTGAAAAGAATGGCCAGGGGAAAAGCAGCGGCCCAGACGGGCTTCCAGTGGAGGTATACCAAATAGGATCTGATATTGTAGTTCCCATCCTTACGTCTCTATTTAATAAAATACATCAGGTAGGAGAGCCTATACCTCCGACCTGGTTAGAGGCTACAGTCACGTTAGTTCTGAAGCCAAATAAGGACCCCATGATCGTCGAGTCCTACAGGCCGATCTCGCTGCTAAATACAGACTACAAAATCTTTGCGGGTGTTTTGGCAGGGAGATTGGCCAAAGTAATTAAGTCTGTGGTCCACGAGGATTAGAGGGGTTTTATGCCTGGCAAGCAGCTGAACGAGCGGACTTTCCAGGCTATTGCTGCAATCGACTTTGCTACAGTGGAAAAAATCCCCTTAACTATCGTGGCAATCGACGGCGCTAAGGCCTTTGACCAGGTTAGCTGGCTGTACTTGTGGGAAGCTTTGTCAAAGTTTGGTATTCCAACTAATTTTATAGCATCCGTGAAAGTATTGTATCTCCACCCTAAGGCTAAGTTTCTTGTGAACAACTTACTTACAGACTGGGTTCAAACAAGACAGGGATGCCCCCTCTCTCCCGTGTTATTCAACTTATATATAGAGCCCTTAGTAATCCAGTTAAGATCAGATGCTTTAATTAAGCCTTTCCGCATGAATGAACTAGATTTAAAATTCGCTCTATATGCGGATGATCTTTTAATGTATACATCTAATCCCGAGGTATCAATCCGTCGATTATTTCATCAGGCAGAAGTCTTTGGAGAGGACTCAGGATATAAAATCAACAAAGAAAAAACAGAGGTCATGCAGTGGAATCAGGAGGACCAACTCCCCAAAACGAAGCCCCGTATGAGATATCTAGGAATACATCTGGCTCAGAACATCTCGGAGACAGCCAAAGTCAATCTGGATAGAGTCTACAAGGACATCTGTGGACTCTTGTATCGTTGGTCGGGACTCCCACTAAACATCTTCGGGAGGGTAAACTTAATAAAAATGGTTATTTTGCCAAAGGTCACTTTCCTCTTTAACTCGATACCCTTGTCATTCAATCCCAAGGATATTGACAAATTACAGGGAAGAATAGGGTCTTTCATCTGGAACTCTAAAGCGCCCAGAATTTCTCTGAAAAAATTGAGAAGAAAAATGAAAACAGGTGGACTCGCTATGCCAGACATTCTTCACTACTGCCATTCTTTTCATTTAAAATTTTTTAGACTAATGGCCGATAAAGCTGATACATCTTGCTTGGGTCGGCTATTCCAGGGGCTACTACTTGGTATCCCTCTAGGGCACGAATCTTTCTTATTTAAATTTGGAGACCCAAGATTCTACAAGAAGGTTAGATTAAACGTTTTAGATACGGCTCTGAGGAATTAGGTGTTTGTCAGAAAAAAATTAGGCATCCCCTATTATGCACCTCAGGCCCCTATATGGGATTCCCCAGGAACACCTGAATGCCTCAGAGATCAATTATCGCTTCCTCTTAAAACAGCTGGTATCATGCAGTGGCAGGATCTTCTTGATAATTCAGAGCTATTGGAGTGGGAATCACTCTCTAGGCTGACAAATGGAACTCTCACCAGGTTCAAATATTATCAGTTATCTAGCTGGTGGACTACCATATCTTGGGATTCAACAACTAACCCGAAGTTTGAACTGGTAAAGAAAAAAGGGAGATGGAAAAAAGAGATTTCCTTTTAGTATGAGGCACTAAATGAGAAGGATGAAGTTACAGAACTTGAACTCAATGGGATAACTTACCAGCTCTATGGGGAGATTCATTTAAATTGCTAAATACAGTGGTGAAATCAGCCCCCTTAAAACGAAATAATTAGTTCACCTTGTATCGAGCCTATATATCCCCTAAAAAACTGGTTAAGATCACGAGCCTAGAATATTGTTGCCCACGCTGCAAGGCTTCCGCTGCAGACGACTTGCACATGTTTGTTGAGTGTCCAAGACTGTCGCTATTTTGGTCTAAAATTGAAGAATTTATAACAGAAGTTTTGGGTATACATTTTGCTATCACCCCAAAGATAATTCTCTTTGGCCTAGGGGTAGAGTACCAGCTTAATGATATGAAGACCAAATTTATATTTTATGTGATGATTTTAGATAGACGGGAAATTTGTAAGATCTGGAAATCAGAGAATGCTCCTACCTTTTCTGACTGTCTAAAATACATCATATATATCAGCGAGTCCGATATAGCATGCAATAGCTCTAGCCTAGATAAGACATGGGGAGCCCTAGTGGCTTGGCGGAACAGATGAGAGTATTCCTATGATTTCACCTGGGTACTGTTGGCGCTTGGTCTCCAACCCAACCGAGGGTCTTCCAGGTTAAAGGGTATGGAATGGACATAGCAAACAGCTAAGTCTAGAGGGTTTTTCTCTTTCCTCTCCTATCTTGGATTAAATCCTTGTGGCCGATACATCGCAATATGGAGAGGAGGAGATACCCTATCTAGAATACCCATCACTGGTATATGAGGAATAAAAAAAATAAATAAAAAAAAAAGCCTAGTTAACGCAATCCGAAGTCTACCCTCCCATAGTAGGCTACGCTGCAGCCCCTCGACCTCGCGAAAATAGCTAGCTGGCACAACATCAAAGGTATTCTGAAGGGCATATAAGAAGCGAGCCAGAGCCATCATTTTGAAGAGGGCCGCCCGACCCAACAGAGAGAGTGGAAGTTTCCCCCAGTCAGCAACATCACTCCTCAGCCTCTGCAAAGGGGGAAGAAGGTTTCAGGCATACCTCACCGCGGGGTCCAAGGAAATATAAATACCCAAGTATTTGAAACCATCCGCGTTGATGTGTATTAGACAGTTACGAGGAGGAACCGGAGGGTCACCTTTCAATACAAACAATAAGGACTTCCCCCAGTTAATGGAAAGTTCCGAATTTTTTCCAAAAGAGGCCAAGACATCAAAGACGACAATCAGGGACTTTCGGGGCGAGGTCAAATAAAGCAGAATATCATCCGCGTATAAGGATATTTGATCCTCCCACTGCGAGGAACATCGCAACCCCCGGATAGATGGTTCCCAATGCAGCCAGGCTGCAAGCGGCTCCAGGGCAAGTGCAAAAAGGAGGGGGGACAGGGGGCATCCCTGCCGTGTGCCCCGACCTAGCAGAAATGGTGCAGAAACCCTTTTGTTTACTAATATTTGGGCCATCAGTTTAGTGTATAGCATCCGTACCCATCGAATAAACTCGGGGCTGAACCCAAATGTAGTCAAAACCGCCCACAAATAGGGCCATTCGACAGTATCGAAGGCCATGGTTGCGTCGAGTGAAGCAATCACGGCTGGCTCACTCAGAGTATGGGCTCTAGCCAGTACGCCATGAAGCCTGCGCAAATTAAGGGTTGTGTTTCTGTGGGGCATGAAGCCCGACTGATATGGGTGAATCAAGCCGGTCACCACTTTTACCAGTCTGTTAGACAAAAGCTTGGCCAAAATCTTAGGTTCGGCATTAAGTAAAGAGATAGGCCTATATGAGGCACAATTAGTTATGACTTTACCCTCCTTATGGATTACCACCACCGATGCCACCCTTTGGTCCCTAGACAAAATCCCCCTGTCCCATGACTCAACATACATGTCTTTCAGATTAGGCGCTAGCTTATCTAGCTTGAGCTTGTGGAGTTCAATTGGGAGTCCGTTTGGGCCCTGTGTCTTCCCGGAATTTAGGGAACGAATAGCTTGCGCAATCTCGTCAGAGGATAGGGCACTATCCATGAAGTTCCGATCCTCCGAGGAGAGACACGGGAGCTGAATATCCTGAAGCAGCAGATGAGAGTCATCCTCCGGCCGGGTAGAGACCGCAGTATAAACAGTCTGAAAATGAGCCGCGAACCTGTCAACTATCTCCTGTGGGTCTGTGAGCGAAATTCCCTCCTCTGTGATGAGTTCAGGGACCAGGCGGCTGGCCCAGTCCTTTTTATCCAACCAGGCAATAAGTTTCCCCGCTTTATCACCAAGGTCATAAAGCCTACCCAGATGCTCCCTGCCTAGCGTCTTAGCCCTATCAGTTGCCAATGATTTATAATCATGCTGCTTAAGGCTCAGAAGATGTAGTTTGGCCTGTCACTCCTACTTCCAATTCCCCCTCAAGCAAACCTATCTCAGTCTCAAGATCCACCAACTCCCTGTTCCTTTCTTTCGTTGAGCCTGCTATAAGTGAAAGGGCCTGACCCTTAAAAATCATTTTGAAGGCCTCCCAGAGGAACAACAAGGAAGATACCGGCCCTACATTAAGGAAGAAGTAGTCATCTAACGCTCTAATGAGGTCCTTACGTATTTTGGGGTTGCACAAATACCAAGCATTAATAGTGGCGACTTTGCCAGACGTACCCCGAGTGATGGTCATGTGGACCCACAGTGGCGAGTGATCCGAAATCCCCTTGGCCAAGTGTGTGACAGCAGTTAAATAGAAAGCTTGTGAAGCAGGGACCAAACAGTAATCAAGTCTGGAAAGGCTATTGTGCGCCCAAGTGAAAAGTGTATTGCTGCTGATTAGGATGAAATAGTCTACAGCCATCGACCAGACCCAATGCTTCCATAAAATCAGGCAACCACCACATAGCTCCCCCCATGTCCTGTGGAGGATGCCTATCAAGAACTCCAGAGACGACCGCATTGAAATTGCCCCCCAATATCAGAAGTCCCTCCGGGAGTGTAAGCAAGAGTTTTCCCAGATCTGCAAATGGGGTGCCTTGGAGCCCCGGTGGGACATAAATCGACAGAAGGGTAATGTCTTGTCCTTCCTACTTGGCCGTGACCCCAACATATCTACCCCTGTCATCCTCCCATACGGAAGTAATTGCCAAGGGGAACATCCTGCGAATCAGGATGCCCACCCCTCTGGAGCCCGATGTGAAACCTGAATGCGCCATTAGCTCATACCCCATTCTATGCAGGGCTTTACATGAGTTCCCAACTAAATGCGTCTCCTGGAGTAGTGCCACGTCTGGCAAGTGCCTCTTAAGATATTGAAGTACCACACCACGCATAATATTGTCCCCCAACCCATTCACGTTCCAACTCAAAAGCTTGATTTCTCTACCCCATCATCTTCATAGAACATTCGACAATCCTCTGTAATCTGCGTAACAATCAAATGCAATGTGCTGACTAAGTTAACAAACCACCCAACAAATGAGACAATTTGTCCCTCCCAAACCCCCCTACCCCGCTGCCCTGCCCATTAGGCTTAAAACTGCCCGTTGAAAACTGCAGAGTGCCTGTCGCCCTGAACATTCAAAAGAAAGAACAAACATTTTTACTTAGGGGGTTGAAGGCCCGGTCAGTGCCCTATCTAATACCATAACATGTCCGGAGGTCTGTCCACTCGTGTAGATATATAATCCACGGCACCCATCAATCATATCAGTGACATGTCCCCTCCCTCCCCCCCCAAACACACCCCGCCTGCCACCCCCCGGAAACCCCTGAAACACCCCACTGGTGTTAGTTCAGGATGGTTGAGCGTCCGCTCCACCGCCGTTTCCTCCATCTGTTGGGGCCTGAGAGCTCCGGTACTCGAGTCATTCCATCACCGGCTGCTTGAAAACCTACCCTCGGCCCTCCGCCTCAACCCTGAGACGGGAAGGGAACAGCATCGAGTACTTCATGCCCCTCTCTCGTAGTTCTCGCTTCACTGACAAAAAGGTTTTCCTTTGCTTCTGAACTTGTTGAGTAAAGTCAGGGAAGAAGGAGATGGTGGCGTTCTCATATCTGAGAGGGGCGCTGGCCCTCGAGCTCTGGAGGACAGCATCTCTGTCTCGTAGTTAAGGACCTGGGCCAACACAGGCCACGGGGGAGCACCCAGTCTGGGACGGCCGCCCGGGATCCTGTGTGCCCGTTCATCTACAAAAAACGTACTGAGGCCCTACGGTTTCATATGGTTAAGGATAAGATCCTCCACAAAGAGGTCAGGGGCCTGACCCTCTGACTTTTCCGGCACACCTAAGATGTGTAAATTGTTGCGGCGGAGGCGGCCTTCATAATCATCCAGCTTGAGGCTGATATCCACCTGGGAGTCTCGCAATTCCTTGACCTACATTTGCAACTAGGAGACATCATCCACAAGGCTGGATCTCAACCTGCTTCACCTTCTCATTCAGTTTCCCCGTGTCCGCTCAAATCAAAGTGATATCAATAGGCAAGGAGTCCATCTTGTGATCGAGCGAGGCTTTGACCCCGGTTATCGTGTCCATGACATCTTTTAGGGAAAGCTCAGGTTCTTCCCCAGGCGGGGTCCCCTTCACCAAGTCCTCAGAGAGCCTCCCCTTTTGCGTGTCCTTAGAGATTGTGTATCGATCAAATTTATTTGCCTAGACCGATTTCGAGCCCTTGGCCCCAGCACCTTTCACCCTTTCCATCCTTGAATCTGCAACACACAGCCGGGGGCCAGTCACAGGAGTCAGACCACTTGGACGCCCAGCACCGCACTCCAAAATTCGAACCACCAAAGAGCATCCTGAAATACCAAAGGAGCAGCTCCTCACCACAGGCAGCTACTCCGGGAGAGGGGGAGGTCCCCGCCTGCACATCCTCAAAGGCTCACAAGTCTTCAACCCCGGAGGCAGCAGCGGTCATCTCCGTCATTCACTCCCAGCCGGCCACAGGGCGCCCCTCCGCCTCCAGCCAAGGAACTTTGGTGCAGTCAATAAGGGCAGACCCAATGCCTTCAGCGCTCACCCTTGGGTCAGAGGTAAGTAATACAATGGTAATGGTGAGGCAGGAGCCCATTGCCACACCTTCTCACAGGCCAGATATAAAGATCGTGTCCCTCAGCCTCAGCGCTGTGGAAGTCTTCATTGAAGTTATTCACCCCTGGAGGCCTCACTCTCTCCCAGCCAATTCCAGCACTTCACCACCGCCTCATATTTGCCCATTAAAATGCACGACGACTCTACTCACAAGCGAGCCAGCATCCCCAGGGTCGATGAGGACAGGGGGGTTCGGAGGCTCTGACAATTGCGAGGCACCGCTGACCGCCTCTCCGGATCCCGCAACCTCACACTCTGCTGCAGTCCGCCACCACCGGAGCCACCAGAGTTCCTCAATTTCCGCTGCCTTTCATAGCTCATGCTCCCCCACAACATCGGAGCGCAGGTCACTTCATCTGCGAGCGGAGCCTCGCACCAGCCGTCACTCAGGCAACCACCGCGGCCGGAAGTGCGCACACCCAGGCACCACTCTTCACTGTGGGCCCCAGCTGAAGGCCCAGTCTAGGCCCACCTACAGGATCGGACCCCGCGCCGCGATAGAGGCTGCCAAAGACTCCGGGGCAGGCAGACCCGGTACCGCTTTCCCTCCGCCACCCGGGGAGGCACACTGGACCACAGGATAGTTGGGCAGGATTGCCGAGCGGGCTCACTGACTGCGGAGCTCACCCGCTACGCAGCCATCTCTGTCCGTGCTTGGCCACGCCCCCATGGAGTGACTTTTTGTTATCTTCATTAAATATAATAATAATAATAATAATAATAATAATAATAATAATAATAATAATAATAATAATAATAATAATAATAATCACATTTGTAGAGCGCCTGGTTACACTGTGCCTGGTTACCAGTGTGTCCCCGCGCTATGGTACCGGTTTAATTCAGCGACAACATGGGACCAACAACTGAAATCTAAAATTATGCAGCAGGAAACAAATGGGTCTTCAGACCTTTACGAAAAATAGACTCAGAGCAATCCAATGGAGACTCTGAGGAAGTGTGTTCTACAGCAATCAAATATCACTGTAGTAGTCGATCATTAACTTACAATCTATAATGAAGCCTCAATTTAACTTACATTACACTTACCACTTTTCTTTATTTTAAATACCGTGTATTATTTCTGATATTTGAAAAATATATTTAATATTGGTAGAAGTTCTTTTCAGTCATTTGGTTGCTTCTAAAAATATTTTTTTCTTTTTTCTTTAGATTTGTTTTTAAATGTTATTTTCTACAAGGTCAATACGACCAACCACAACAATATTCTGCAAAGGAAACAGTAAGTCAACAAAGGCAAAAAAAACTAAGGCTATTAGGGAGGACTCTGATGAGCGATGAAATGCTTACGATGGATGATCATATTTCTCTCTCCCCTAACAATGACAATATGGCAGAGGAGACAGCATGTGGCTGTATTGCCACATTGCCACTTTGCTGTATTATATTGGGATTCGACCTGAAAAGATGTATTGGCATCGTGGTACCAGGATCAGGCACTGGTGGAGGGACAGATGCTTTCGCAAAATTTGACTATATCGAAGAAAAAAAACTAACCGATGGGGGAGCTAGGATTCAACAAAAGTTTGTTGTAATCACCTCACTAGGAAAAGACTCTTTTTCTAGAGACCCCTCACCCACAAGGGTTTCCCCTAAGTGGCATGCTTCATTATTGGGGTTCCTCTCAATCCTCTACAGATTGAGACATGCTGCAACTTGCGAATTACGTAGGGGCACTTAGTTATCAACTATGTGAGGTGTAGTGATGTGTAGTGGAAGAAAGATAAGTCTTAAAAATACCTAACTAGTCAAGTCAAGTCAGAGAATTTATATAGCGCACTACATACCCAGAGGGTCTCAAGGCGCTTAGGAAGGGGAGGAAGATTACTTGTCAAATATCCACGTTTTAAGTTGCTTTCTGAATGCTAGGTGGTTCTGGGTAAGGCGAAGGTAAGTGGGGAGTGAGTTCCATGTTTTAGCAGCCAGGTATGAGAAGGATCTGCCTCCCATGGTGGTCTTGTTGATGCGAGGTACGGTGGCGAGGGCTTGGCTGGAAGAACGTAGTTGGCGGGAGGGGGTGTAGAAGGACAGTCGTGAGTTGAGGCATTCTGGTCCGATGTCGTAGAGTGCCTTGTGTGCGTGGGTCAGAAGTCGGAAAGTGATTCTCTTGTTGATGGGTAGCCAGTGGAGGTCTTTCAGGTGACCAGAGATGTGTTCGTTGCGCGGGATGTCTAATATGATCCTGGCTGAGGCGTTTTGGATTCGTTGGAGTTTCTTCTGGAGTTTGGCGGTAGTACCTGCATAGAGGGTGTTTCCGTAGTCCAGTCGGCTCGTGACCAAAGCATGGGTGACCGTTTTCCTGGTTTCGGTGGGGATCCAGCGAAATGTTTTTTTGAGCATGCGAAGAATGTTGAAGCAGGATGAGGATACGGCGCTGACTTGTCTGTTCATCGAAAGTGAGGAATCCAGGATGACGCCTAGGTTCCGTGCGTGGTCTGTCGGGATGGGTGCTATTCCAAGGGATTCCGGCCACCAAGAGTCGTCCCATGCAGAGGGGGATGTACCTAGGATGAGGACTTCTGTTTTATCTGAGTTCAGTTTCAGACGGCTGTGTTTCATCCATTCAGCAACTTCTTTCATTCCTTCGTGAAGGTTAGTTTTGGCGGTGCTGGGGTCCTTGGTGAGAGAAAGGATTAGTTGAGTGTCATCCGCGTAAGAGATGATGTTGAGGTTGTGTTGGCGGGCGATGGTCGCGAGGGGGCTCATGTATACGTTGAAGAGGGTGGGGCTGAGTGAAGATCCTTGTGGTACGCCACAGATGACTTCAGAGGCCTCGGACTTGAATGGTGGAAGGCGGACTCTCTGGGTTCTTCCGGTGAGGAACGAGGTGATCCATTCAAGTGCTTTTCCTTGTATTCCGATGTTACTGAGGCGTTGTAAAAGGGTGCTGTGGCAGACTGTGTCGAATGCTGCAGAGAGGTCGAGGAGGATGAGGGCGACTGTGTCTCCATTGTCCATTAGAGTTCGAATGTCGTCTGTTGCTGCGATGAGGGCGGTCTCAGTGCTGTGTTTTGCTCGGAAGCCAGATTGTGAGGAGTCGAGGGATTTGTTGGCTTCGAGGAAAGCGGCGAGCTGGTTGTTGACAGCTTTCTCGATTACTTTGGCCGGGAATGGAAGGAGCGAAATGGGGCGGTAATTTTTGAGTTCGGTGGGGTCCGCTGTGGGTTTTTTCAGAAGGGCGGTGAGTTCAGCGTGTTTCCAGTCTTCCGGGAAGGTGGCGGAATTGAAGGAGCAGTTGATGACGTCTCGGAGGTGCGCTGCTATGACGGAGTCTGCTTTGTTGAAGATGTGGTGAGGACATGGGTCTGTGGGGGATCCTGAGTGGATGGAGTTCATCAGGCGGATGGTGTCCTCAGTGGAGATTGGCTTCCAGTCGTTAAGGGTGTTCGCGGGGGGGGGAGTGTTCAGCAAATGGTTGGGATGGTTGGTCTCCGGGTTGGTTGTCGAAGCTGTTGTGGATGTCTGCAATCTTGTTGTGGAAGAATGAGGCTAGGGAGTCGCAGAGGGCTTGAGAGGGGGTGATGTCGTTGGAGTTGGCCGAGGGATTGGAAAATTCCTTGACGATGTTGAAAAGTTCCTTGCTGTTGTGGGCGTTGTTGTCAAGTCGATCCTTGAATGCTGTTTTCTTGGCCTTTCTGATTAGTTGGTGGTGAGTGCGGGTGGCGTTTTTGAAGGCGTCCTTGGTGCTGGTGGTTGGGTCTTTTTTCCAGGCCTTTTCAAGGGAGCGGCAGAGTTTCTTGGACTTCTTAAGATCATTGTTGAACCATGAGGCCTTCTTGTTGCCGGGTTTGCTTTGACGTTTTTTCAGTGGTGCTAAGGTGTCGGCGGTGTTGGATAACCATAGGGTGAGGTTGGCGGCGGCTAGGTTTGGGTCCGAGGAGTGGGCTGGGGTGTTTAGAAGGAGCGATGAGGAGATCTGGTCGATGGTGATTTTGTTCCAGTTTCTTTGCAGAGTTGGTTGGGGGTGGTTGTTGGGTTTTGGCTTGTTGTAGGTGAAGTGAACGCAGCTGTGGTCGGTCCAAAGGAGAGCCGAGGTGTGGCTGAAGGAGACGTGGTTGCTGGAGGTGAAGATAGGGTCGAGAGTATGACCTGCTATGTGGGTGGGGGAAGTGACCAGTTGTTTAAGTCCGAGGTTGGCGAGGTTGTCCAAGAGGGTGGTGGTGTTGCGGTCGTTGTCCTTTTCAAGGTGAAAGTTGAGGTCTCCCAGAAGGATGTAATCTTTGGAGGGGAGCGCGTGTGGAGTGATGAAGTCCGTGATGTCTTCACTGAATTTAGCGCGGGGTCCTGGTGGTCTGTAGAGGAGGGTGCCTCTGAGTGTGGTCTTGGGGTCGATGTGGATCTGGAAGTGAAGGTGTTCGGAGTTGGCGAGGTTGGCGTCAGAGCTGGTTGAGATGCGGATTGATTTCTTATGGACGATAGCGATTCCTCCTCCTGTGTGGCCGGTACGGTCTTTGCGAGTGATCTTATAATCTTCAGGGATGGCAATGGTGATGTCTGGGGCGGAGGAAGCGTTCATCCATGTTTCCGTTAGGAAGGCGATGTCTGGAGAGATGGTGTCTAGTAGATTCCATAGGTCAATGGCGTGTCTGTGGACCGAGCGGGTGTTGAGAAGGATGCATTGTAGGTGGTTGGGCTCGGGAATCTGTGTTGTGGTCGTAGCGGACCTAGTATTTTATTCCCACCTCTAGCTTTTATGGTTAAAATCAGGGGTCAATACCAGGGAGAACCCTGACCTTAATGAGTTTGGTTCCCCTAGTATTGCGTCTGTGTCAACATGTTTCGAGCTGTTCCCTTCAAGTTCTTCATCAGGACTACACAGGGTCCAGACTATGCCTACCACTCCTAATAAATCCTATAATGATACAGTGAAGTGCACACCTAATGTGTACACAAAATACATACGGTTACTTAATGATACTCCGTATCTGTAAAAGAAGAAGCAAAGAGATACATTAACACCATGCGCGCTAGCGGAATTCCGCTAGCGTGCTGGGTTTTTCAAAAACGCACTTTACGTGACGAGCTGGGCTCGTCATCAGCGTGCGAGCGGGCTACGCCATGACGAGCCCAGCTCGTCATGAGCGTCGAAGGGGTTAAAAATAACTGCTGCCCACATAGGCTTGAAAATACATGCAGCTCCTTACCTAGATCACCTGCATATAGTGGGTGCACTTAGTGTCTATGTTGTGTGCTCATCTAGTGTGAAGTGAATGTGTGGGACATATGCACCAGGTATTGGTGAAGGTGTGGATGGAAAAGAAGAAGTAGAAGGCGCTACTGGATGGGCAAATGAAGAGGGTAGTTTTGGAGGTATTAAGAACCAGAAGAAGTTGAAGGTTTTACATTAACTGAAGAAATGATCACTACTGATCTTCCCATTTCAGCCTCTTCTATCTCCTTATGACACCTTCTTTCCGCAACCGCCAACCAGGTGGAATGAATTGTCTGCAGATGTTTCCTCATTCCCGTGGACATGCATAGCATTCATGTTTTTTTTTTTCACAATTCAGTGTCCTAGTTTTTCCCCAGTGTTTCATGATGACTACTACCATTAGGGGTGGGCAGTAAACTTCACTCTGCCAGCAAAGGTCACAGAGTATATGTCTCTTTGCACTCTGCTTGCAGGGCGAAGTTTGGCAAAAACTCCACCTACGCCACATAGCAGATTTTACAGACACCCACCCACCACTAAGGTGCTTACAAAAATCTAGAAAAGGCGTTCTTGGGGAATGCTCCGACAACTACCAGTTTATGGGTGTATCCACATACAGATTTGTAGTATCTTGTATAGGTAATTGTCCTTCTCTCCTGTTGCTTTCTCCCGAGCTGCTCAGCCAGTGTGAATGTGGTGCGTAAAATTTTGGAGTGGTGATGATGAATGGAATGTGTGGAAGCCTGTGTGGTGATGTGTGAGAGTAGGAGTATGGGCTGAGCAACTGAGAGGCTGCTCCTGGTGAGACTGCTATATATGGATTTGTCAACTTACAATAATACGAAATAAATCATCTTAAATTACATCTTGGTTACTGGATTATCATTATTACAAGATTGCATGTCCCTTGTTACTCCTTTAACACTCATCAGTGAAAGCCAACTTTTCCAAAGGCTTTCGGAATTGTGTTTGTAAGTGGGGCCCACCCTGTCTGCTACTTACACGGACAGCCCATGATCTCAGCCTCATACCCACTGGACGTCATTGCTCCTCTAACGGCTGCCACCTGTCCGCAATTTTAAGACTTCTGGTTTGGGGTCACCCAACAACCAATCCAGGGCTAAACCTAGTTTGTGAAACTCATCTGGCCATGGGAGGTACTGCTACCGTATAAAGTAGTAACCTATATTTGGAGCAGAGGAGGCTTTTTAGCCAATCGTGGTGAGGCACCCAAAATTCCAAAATGCTCATTGACTATGGTGGATTCCACACGTCCATTGGCTGAGCTGCCCTCCTTGGAGTCGGCGGGAGTTGCAGCCTCCTTCAGAGTGAGCTGGGCTTAGCTGGAGTACAGGCACCATGCATCCATGGACCCCGGGAAGACATGAGAGCAGCTTCGGCAGGTAGGGTCAGATGTTAGTACATTTATTCCATTAAAGCGTTGTTCATGACAACACATTTGTTGTAATCCCTGCATCACATTAATGCAGCAGAAGCAAATGTCCATTCCAGAACTAACAATAGTGAACCACAAAACATACTGGTTGAGTAGTGTGTGTGCAGAAATGGCCTGCAACTCTCTACAGCTTGTTACTAAACAATAAAACAAATAATGAGAGTACACACAAGCACGCACACGTAATCAATGAACATGACACACATTTTACTAACTAACTGCACACCCGAAAATGCCATGCTCCACTGCCGTTGGAGCTGCCGCGCAGAGCCTGTGAAAGCAGGCCACATCGCACTTTCTCACCCTTAGGGAAGGAAAGGGGTTATTGACTCTGCTCCCATTAATCCATCCTGCACACTTGAATATTCGCGCCCATTCGTAGAAGGCGCTGGGACGGCTATCAGAAGACACACACCAGCTCTCTCAGTCCACATGGAGCTGAGCATGAAAAATCAACAGAGCACCAGCGGCAGAACAAGCAAGCAAAAGAATTAACATAAAAAAACAACTGCAACACGTATAGAGCAAAGCGAGGCCTATTGAGCCAAGTCGTGCTTTAATCGTAAAGGTACACTGCTAAGCAACAATGCAATTTTCTTAAAGCCATGCATGAAATACGGTCATTTATGTTTGTAAAGTCATGTTGTTTTTATTAAAGAATATGTTGGCCTTTTTTTCTGTCAGCTGCTGCAATATTTAAGCGGGTTAGCACATGAAGACAGGTAACGCTGCAGATTCACCATGATGTGAAATGCAATACCATCTTACCTGCTCACATAGGAATTGCAGAATCTTATCACAAGAAAGACTGGCGTTCCGGGTAGGGGTGGACGACGGACAAATGGATCAACTCTGCCCGCTCATGAAACTCCACGGAATTCCAATGAGTTTTTATGCAACTCTGTGGAATTCCGCATAGTGCAAATCCGTAAGCTACGCCCACCCCTAACTACCATATGATCATCTTAAGCTGTAAATGTACTAAACGATGAGATATTAGTGTAAAAGGAATGGTAGTTTTGTCTGAAAACACATGAAAGGTAAAACAATGATGGATTGATTGGTGTTATGTTTATTAAATGCAATCAGATATTGTTTTAGTAGTCTATTATGAACTTAACATCTACTATGAAGCCACGTGTTTAAGTTGCCTTTACACTTACCATTTATCTCTATATTAATTTCAATTTAGTATATCTGATCCCTGAAATAATACGGTTAATATTGGTTAAAGCGCTTTATCTTTTGAGGCATTTGGTTAACTGTTAAAATATATTTTCTTCTTTAAGTTTAGATTTTATTTTCTGTCTCAACACAACCAACCAAAACATTGGGGTCAATTACAATGGCGGTTGGAAAAGCATTTCGACCGCTGTGGTAGCAGAAAATAACTGCCCGCATGTACCGCAGCAAAACCGGCAGTCAGATTAGGATGCACTGCTTGAAAAATCCTACAGCGGCGGACGGATTCCATAAAACTCTGCAGGGAACGTCCAGAAAAGCTGAACATCCATCCGCGGCAGTTGGAATTGCTTCAGAAAGACCAAAAACCGCAGTTTGACCAGTGGAATGACCGCAAGTGAAATTATGATACAATGGCGATGCCAGCGGAACGATCTGTTGTTCCCGACCGCCGCAATCGCGCATAATAATGATTCGGACAGCCGGTGGAATAAAAATTGCATCTAGACCGCTGCGGTCTCGCGGAAAGAGGAGTGTCCGTCGAAAGCAACCACACAACAAGGCTACCAAGTGTGGCAGTTTTCCTGGTGCACACTCCAAAAACATCTGACACACCCCAATGACACATCCCCATGGCAATAAAAATATACAAATCCCAGGTCAACCCAGATATCACACCGGACATGATTCATCCATTTTGGCCCACCCACATTGCTAAGTATAAAACCAACCCCTTCACTGCCCAAAATCCTTTGCACAACTCCAGAACTGAAGGGCCCAACTCCAGAACACTGAGACCGAAGCCCTGGCCACCATCACAAGAGCCCTTGAGGCACATGAACAGATCCAGGGACATATGGCCAGTTCTAAAAAAAAGTGCGTGAGCTCTGCCTGCTGCTGAGGTCCATGGACACACGTATGGGCCAACTTATAGACCTCATGGGCAGCTTGTAGGTGTTCTGAGGGACAGACATATGGCCCTAATGACAGCTCAAGCCCCCTCCAGTGAGCTGTAACAAAATGACTCCTCAGGCACCGCTGAGCCTGCAGCAGAGGCCCCCCTGCCAAACGCAGGAGGGGACATCCGAGAATCACCACGGGAGGATCATATGGCAATGCACCATCCAAAGGCATGTCACTGAGCCAGCGATGATGGCACTTGTGTACCCCTTGACATTGGCTTTGTTGACTATCCTTACCCACATTGCCATCTTGATGGCAGGAGTCTGGTGGCGGTCTCACCGCCATCGTAATTTGTTGTACCGCCGCCACATTAGGATGCCGGGCAGTGGGGTGGTGGTCGGAAAGACTGACTGCCACGCATCCAACAGGCTCCTTGAGCCGGCCGGTGTGGCGTAGAGGGTTGTAGTCCCTACCATGGTGGCGGCGCCTGCAAGGCACTGCCATAGGAATTGCAATGTCTCTTTACGCCAGACTTTTCATGGTGGTTAACCCGCCATAAAAAGGCTGGTCGAAAGGGACTTTGGGGCCAATAGCGGGCCCCCTTACTCCTGGCCCTCCTATGGTGCCTCCCTACATTTCCCTGCACCATGTGGTAGGCACAGCATGGTGCCTGCCACGTAGTGCAGGGATATGGAATGTGACCCATTTTGTATTGTGGCCTGTGCTGCAGCCAGCAGTACCCACTGCAATACAAAAGATAGGCATTGACACTGCTGTGGTAGCGGTCTCATCATAATGCCTCTTACGGGACCTTCAGTCCCAGAAGTTTTTGCTTCAACAGCCTATTGGGCTGTCCCGAAATCTGATCCACCGTCGTAATCAGCCCCTAAATCCTTTGAGCCCATTTGATACATTCTAAAAGAAGAGAGCATAGACCCCTTAAATAGAAGCTCCACATCTTTTTGTGAAAGTTTGGCAAAGATTACACTGGCATTGTGTTTTTCAAAAGCGTCACGGCCACTAAGGTTTTTAAATTACCATGGACGTCAATCCCCAAACCCACAGTAAAGTTGTCTTTACATTATATCCAGTTCTCTTCATTGGTAAGACCCAAAATGTTTGAAATGTAAAAATGCTCCACTAAGGTTCAGATTAGACCAAATTCAAAAACATGTCAAGTAACAAACAAAAAATTGTTCAAACATCAATGAATGTGCTAATAACATATACATGTTTAATTTGTTCGAATCACAAATCAGTTTCTTTTGTGGACTTTTATGCTTTACATCACAAATTCAATGTTTCAAGAGAACCGCCCAATGCATTTCAGGCCCCATCGGCCCTTCTTCAGGGACTTAATCTTGAACTACGTCCATGTGTTTAATGCAAAGTATGGCAATCTTCTTCCAAGCTTCTAGCCGTGGAACGCAGTTTCCCTGTCTAACCGGCCTGATACCAACAAAGTGTTCCAATCTGTATCCAGACTTCAAACCGATGAACACGACTTCCACTTCTAACCCGTCTAACCGACGGCGGAGTTGGAGCAGTGGTAGAGAACGAGAGTCTAGAAGACAATCCTAAGGAAGCGTGTGTGGTTTTTAGAGAAAGGTTAGGACAACTCAAAGGATATGTCCACAAATTTGTGTTAAGGAGGGACGCCATTCCAATACAGCTCAAACTGAGGAGAGAACCCTTAGTGGTTAGGGACAAGGTCAAGTCTTTCATAAACGAGAGGTTGGAAGGTGGGTGATTGAACCAGTTGAAGCCCCCTGTTGGGTTTCTCCGGTGGTAATCAGCAAGAAGGCTGATGTCAAACTTAGGTTTTGTGTGTACTTGAGGTCCCTAAACAAATGTGTGGTCGCAGACACTTTTCCATTGCCCAACATAGGTGAACTAGTCTCCACCTTAAAAGATGCTAAGTTTTTCTCCAGGCTCGATCTCAAGAGTGCGTACCACCAAATAAAGTTACATCAGGATTCCAAACATTTAACAGCTTTTATCACCACAGAAGGAACATTTCAGTTTACTCGTTTGCTCTTTGGGCTGTCATCAGTAGGCAGTGTATTTCAGCGCATGGTCACAGAAATTTTCAAGGGCATTGACAAAGCTGTCTTCTTGCAAGATGACATACTTGTGTTTTGCAAAACTGTTGGTGAGCGCAACCAAGTTCTGAAGTCAATGCTGTATAGAATTGCGGAGGTGGGGCTCACCTTACACAAGGAGAAATACTCTTTCCTGGTGGAACAGATTGCGTATTTGGGCCACAAAATTTCAGCACTAGGGATAAAACCAAAAAGGAACTTACTTATTGCTAATGAACTAGCCCCGGCACCTTCGGACAAAGATCAGTTGAGGTCATTTATCGGCCTGATAGAATACTACTTCAAGTTTGTACTACATTTTCTGACAAAACTTTGTGTTTGAGACAATTGTTGAAAAAAGGCACAAAATTTGAATGGGGGAAGCAACAAGTTGTCTGTTTTAACAACATAAAAAATGGAATTTGCAGAGCTAATGTCTTAGCACCGTTTGACATTAAACTCAAGTCCATCGTGTCAGTTGACGCCAGCGCCACCGGTCTTGGGGTTGTTCTCTCCCAGAAACATCCTGGTGGAGTAGAGAAGAATGTCGCTTTTGCATCTAGGACGTCATGACCTCTGAGCAGAACTAGTCTGTTATAGAAAGGGAGGCCCTGACGGCAGCACATATCTCTGGGGTATGGGGTTTCTACTTAAGACTGACCATAAGCCTTTGGTGAGAATTTTGGACGTAGATCATGTTCTTAAATTTGTGATGGATTTTATTATGTTGGGTGCCAAGGGTGAACGTTGTGTGCAAATGTCTGTGCGGCCTTTTATCAAGATTTTAGAGGAGTTGTCAGTGTGTGGTACCTATGTTTTTATAAGAGTAGACAAGTTTTTGTCCACTTTTTGGTCTGAGGACTAAACCTTTAGCTCTCGCTCATGAGGGACATTTGGGGCGAGCCTTAACCCAATGCCACCTCAAAGCAAATGTTTGGTGGCCAGGCATATATGAACTGGATTGAGAAATGCTCAGTCTGCAAGGAGGGGGAGAAGAGACTCAAAATAGGGTCCAAGGCTGATGTGGGTCACATCAGGGACCCAGGCAAGGCTTGAGACAGTATTTGTTTGGATTTTATTGGACCCATGGATGAGTCACCATCTCGGGATAGATTTGCCATTGTTATTGCTGATGTCTTTTCAAAATGGTTGAATGTAATATTTGTGAGGGACATCACCACAGACAGCACTATTGTTTTTTTAACAGTTTGTTTCATGCAGAAGGTTTCCAATCCGTCATCATCACCAATAATGGCACGCAGCTTACTTCACATGAACTGCAAACTTTTCTTACCAAGTGTGGGGTGGCACATCGTCACACTTCTTTATAAAATCCACTGGGAAATGGCCTTTGTGAGCGGACCAACCGTATTGTCAAGGGCATCATTCAGATGGTGTGCGCCAGTGGAAGTGTTGCCCATACCATGGTAGAGGAAATGGTGTGGGTTTATTCTACTACTAAGCTTGAGCAGTGTGGTAAGTCTCCTTTTGAGCTGATGCGTGGGAGGTCTCCCGGTTCCAAGTTGGTCCTCTCTTGGATAAAGGAGTGGGCTGCTAGTGGTGGGGAGAGGACTGTAATGCCTTTGAGTGGTTCTTGTTCTGCAGGCCTTCGCATATGTGATGGAGACTTGGTCAAGGCCAGGTCGGTAGGTTTAACAAAGGCCTGTACAAGTTCAAGGGGCCTTTTAGGGATAAGTGTGCATTTCCACAGTTTGTGGTTTTGAAAAATGGGGAAAAATGGAACCTTTGTCGTATGGCTTTGTACCAGTAGGATACATGTGCAACTGGGAATATTACCCCTTACCACGACAATCCTGTCACCTCTAATAATGTTTCGAGTGGGAACAGCGGTTACATGTCGGCACTGGTTGTTGGTAGCGCTGTTCCTACTTCTAATGGCAGCCCAAGGGTGAGAGGTGGCGATTGTAATGCTGTTGTCAGTGAGGGTGGTCTTTCTTCCAACCTCTGCGGGAAAAGCTCCCATGTTGTCAGAAGTTTGAGAAGGGGTAGGCCACCTGTGTACTTAAATGACTTTGTTTGCTAATCCATGTTTTTCCATATGCCTTTTCTTTATTGCTTTTGTTTTTTTGTTCTGATAAAGGGGGAAGATGTGTTGTACTTACTATTACCACTGTAGCCCTTCCTTTGTGTGTCTTGTTCCCTGGCTCCTCTAGAATCCTTTACCAACATTCTGGTGTTGTTCCTGCATGGACATTCCAGTTGGGTCAGTTGCTCCCTGGTCAGCTGTTAAGTGTCCATTATGCTGCTGAATCCAATAAACCAGTCGTTTCTTACCTTTCTGAAGTGTCCAGCGTTGCTTAATTTACAACACTGTGGTGCACGGATTTTCCACACACAGATGTCTCTTTCGTTCATTTTTCCCCGTTTTTTCTAGGGTGACAGGCATTAGGTGTATATCCAATGTTTCTTGGCTGATGCCTAATTTCACAATATTTTCCCTCTTTCAAAGTGATGGGAAAAGAGAGTGGCACATCACAGAAAATAGGCCAATTAGCGTAAAGACTGAAAACAGCGTATGAAGACAGAAACAAAAATACATGTGCAAGTATTTTCTTCTGTTTGTTTGTCCCATTATTGACAAAATCTCAGAATCACTGGTATGGTAGTATACTTTTGGAAAAATAAACGATCGCCATCATCAGGGAAATCTATAGGGAAAAGGGTTGATTTTCAGACAGATTGATGTCCGTAAAAAGCTTTTAGGGTTGGACAGATTTAGACAACAAGTCCGGCATGTGACTGACTCTGCCTCAGCCCTTCCATCCCAGCTTGGTGGGATATCCTAGTACACCCCAGTGGATAGTATGTCAATGGCAAAGAAAACAGTCAAAGTTTATGTCTAGTCCGGCTCTACCTTGGCACTCTGAATGCCATGAAAAAACACTTAGGCCCCAATTAAGAAGGTGATTGGTCGGACCCCTTACCGCCACAGCATCAGGTTGGAGATCGTCTGACAATGAGTCCCGCCCTGTTCCAATGAGACCGCCAGCATAATGTTCGAAAAGTGCTTTTTTCTACTGCAGCTTGTGCTGCAGCCCAGGAAAAGGGTTGTAGCACAAGTCACAGTAGGAAAAAGCACTCTGTGCACACAGTGCATGGATGTGTTGGGTCGCACTACATGTGCCACTTTCAAAAGAGAGAGTTTCCCAGAATACCAGAAAGGACTGGGTATAAAACAACAAAAAAAGAGAGAGTTCCTTTCTGTGTAACTAGCTTTCTATTTGTGACCCAAAGGTCTACACACTAATATGACCTTTTTAGTGTTAAAACGTGACACGGATAGTTATATCTGCACAGAACTAAGGTATCTTTTTGTCTCACAAAATTTATTTTGATTGTATTAAAAACATGTAAATTCCTTTGTTACATAGCATTTTCTAAAAAACATGACATCAACCAAAATGTATCTAATACATACAATGTTAACTTTCAGGTAGTCCTACTTCAATTAAAAACAATTAGTACAAAATAATGTTCACATATGAAGAAATTTTACAAAACATCATAACATCAAATAAAAACAGAAGAAAGTCCTTTGTCGACGCGTTTCGGTGCCTTAAACTGTTTTAACACCTTCTTCAGGACAGACTTTTAATTAAAAACCAAAAGACAAAAAGATACCTTAGTTCTGTGCAGATATAACTATCCGTGTCACGTTTTAACACTGAAAAGGTCATATTAGTGTGTAGACCTTTGGGTCACAAATAGAAAGCTAGTTACACAGAAAGGAACTCTCTCTTTTTTTGTTGCACTACATGTGCCCCCAGGATCACTGAGCAGTGGCCCACAGGGGGCTGCCCCCCAAAGTCCGTTTTTGTCTGCTTTTTCATGGCGGTGGGACCGCCATAAAAAGCAATCGGAAAGTGACATTCTTATCCCTATGGAGGTGACTCTGCAGGCACTGCCTCAATTGCCGGGATAGGATTCTGACCGCTGCCCCGATGGGATTTTGTATCCTGTAGGATGCGGCAGACCTTCGCCCGACCTCTTTGGTCCCACCGCATGCATCAAAATGCAGCAGTTGGATCGATGCCTGTCTGTCGGGTGGACCGCCACCAAAGGCCTGTTAGCAGTGGTCCGCCCAACATCGTAATGATGACCTTAATTAGTGGAATAATATGCTATCCTTGCTCAAGGACTAAGAAGAGGAACTCGGGATAGCTGCAGATCAATTGTTTTTTAAGGGAAACTATGGATGTTGGAAGATTTGAATTGCTTTGTATATTATTTTGGTCATCAATGCACATATTGTCTGAAAGGCAAGAAACAAGTGCAGTTCCTACATTACGGTTGTAATATTCCTCTTAGCTTAGAATCTATTTCACCTAACAGAGTTACATCAAATCCACACTTTCAGGTCTCCCAACTGTCCCAAAGCAGCAGCAACAGCAACTAGGGGAAGCGTGAAAAAGGCCTCCATAGGGGTGAGCAAAATGAACCAACCCTGCTTGGCTGGAGACATTTTCAGCTAGATTCATCAAAGGCCCGTTTTGCGAGTCAGTAATAGCGATTATTAAGGAATCGTTATTACAGACTCGCAAAACGGGATTCATGTACAAAGTGCAATTTATTTTGCGATTCCTACAGATTCCTTATTTGCGATTAGCTAATTGCTAATCGCAAATAAGGAATAACTCCCCAATCATTCCTATGGGCCTAAAGGCCCATAGGAATTAATGGAGAGACATATCAATGTGCGAATCGCTATTAGCGATTCGCATTTTGAAATTGCGATTTCAAGGGTGCAGGGGTGTCCAAAGGACACCCTGTTGCACCCCTGAAATGAAATTGGATGCTGGTGTTATGCACACACATGTCCCAAGGACATGTGTGTGTGTAACATACAACTTAGAAAAATGCACTTAAGTGCATTTTTCTAAGTTTCCGCTATTTACCACGAGATTTGACTTCGCGGTAAATAGCAGCCTAAAATTGCGAATTCGCATTTTTTAAATATATCATGAATTGCATTTAAGGAATCTCAAATAGAGATTCCTTAAATGCAATTGCTCGCAAATTTGCGAATTCTATAATAGCGATTTTTGCATTTAGGATGATGAATCCCAAATGCAAAAATTGCGCTCGCAAAGGGCCAGATTCTCAGAATCTGGCCCATTGCGAGCCGATTTTCGTTTCATGAATCTGGCCGTTGGTGTACAAAAAAGATCATGTAGTTTAATGGTAAGACTTAGAGTTGGCACACCCATATTTGTCCATTTGCCAAATGTGGCTTGAGAATAAAATTCCACTGGTGACATTTTAGCTGTAACATTATTTTGAAACTGACAAGCTTTAATATCTGGATATTATTAAACTTTTCAGCACGGAGGGCTGGCAAAACTCCACTGTGGTTCAGAAAGTGGCTCGGGCAAGTATTTGTAGAACTGACCCATGGGAGATTGGTGCTCCACATATCTGTGCAGACTACAACCACCTCTCACTGGCGCTGCTTGAAGATGGTCAGCCCATAGGCGGACCAGACTCGCCCCCTATATATAATGTCTTCATATTGTAGAACACTGCTAGTTTCAATCCCAGTCAGATTTAAGTTTAAAGGGTGTGTAGAACTTCAGTAGTCTCTGTGTATCTGTAGTGTTGCACTCTAGTGTTTCCGCCGTCACGTGACGGAGTACACTAGGAGCGCGGGCGGCCATTTTTAGGTATTGTAGCTCAGCCGCAGCCCGAGCTGGAGCACCTCCCGGCGCTCTCATTTAAAGTAATAATACTTAATTCATACAGCGTTGTCCGCCTCACTACAATTTGGCGACAAGGCTGGGGAGGAGGACACGCTCATCGCCACGCCACAATGCATCTTGCACATGCAGCGTGATGGCAGAGCCGAGTGAGAGCACGGCAGGGGGGGCTGCTGAAGACCGGCATACAGGTGCGAGGAGCCTCGCCTCAGAGTTGAAGTGAAGAGCTGTACCAGGGATGTGCAGCACAGCGGGCCAGCCCCACACCAAATGATTGCAGGAACGGAGGTACAGTGAGTACGCAGTGCCCCTCCCCCACAGCAGGAGGATATCAGGGGGGGTGGCAGCGGGAAGAGCGCGAGCCTGCTTCAGCACCGGAGGCACGTAGGAGCCATAGCACAAGGCACAGAGGGCCCCTTCCCCACAGAGCAGGAGGGAATAGCCACCAAGGACAGGCAGTGGGGACCCATTACAAGGGTGCAGCAGTGCCCCTCCCCGTGTGAGAACACGCGCAAGCAGTGCTACGCCGCAGACAGTAAGCGCAGTTACCCAAAGCCGAGGGTGTTCAGAGGGGGCCCAGAGGATGACCCAGCTGGCCGCCATAACCAAGCCACCTCAAGAGATGAATGCAGGGCTGCGCAGAGAGTGCGACAGCAACCCCGCAGCGGGGGGGGACAACGGCGCTGAACCAACGGGAGCACGGACCCGCCTACCCTAAGGGAGCAGAGTAATCCATTGAAGTACCACCCCAGCCAGCCACGTACGGGCCAAGGAAGCCCCACAGTCACGCCTCAGCAGCGTGGGAGTCTGGTCGCGGCTAGGCCAGGCACCCCACGATGTAGAGGCTAAAAGCACACAGAGTGACCGTTGGATGGACGACCCTGGCGTACCAGGGTCAAGGCAGCATGGGTGAGGACATCAGGGCCCAGGAAGAAGCAGTGGGCCCGCAATACCAAAGCGCGCCAGGGACCCTCCGCACAGGACGGACGAAACACCACCAAGAAGGCAAGTCGTCATGTGTGCCCTAACCTTCTCCCTCACTAACCCAGTCCCCTTTCTATCCAAGCCGGGAGAACTGGCCATGAAATGGGAAGATTGGAAAGAGTACTTCCTGAACTATTTGTCGGCTCTGGAGGACAAAGGGGGCGAAGTCTTTCCGAGTAAAACGGAAAAGGAAGATACTATTGCATAACTTAGGTCCGGAAGGCATCAGGGTGTACATGAATTTGGTAAAAAAGACCAGGCCTCAAGATGACGACGATGTGTTTCAACATGCCATAGAGGACTTGGACAGTCATTATCAGCCGGTGGTTTGCATTACGATCGACCGCTTCAACTTTTTTCAATGGAAACAGAACGCGAGGGAATCAGTGGATGACTATGTGGCGGCGTTGAAGAGACTGGCAATCACCTGCAAATTTAGAGTACTCCACGATGACTTCATAAGGGATCAAATCATCATGCAACAGTGAACATGTCCATACAGGAGAAATTATGGGTCAGCGAAGAAGCGCCCCTCAAGGAGATAGTGGCCATGGTCAAAAAGGCGGAACTATCGAAGCGGTGGGCGGAAGCCGCCAAAAAGGACAATGCCAGTAAAGCAACAGTGAGAAAAGTAACAGACACCACCCCCCAAGAGCGTAAGCAGCTGTTTACAGGAGGCCCTAGGCAGCCCAAGAAATATGCACCCAAAACAGTTGCGAACCAAAAGCCCCAAGGGTAGAACAGGAACAGTTCTAACAGGTGCAGCAGTCAAGCTGAAGGAATTCTTTCCAAGTTACGGCCTTTGCTGGGTCCTATGGAATGACATTGGCGGGGATGTAGGGATGGCATATCCTGCTCGTGGTACTCAAGTCCCTTTGCCTACATTGTAGCGGAGACAAACCAAACACTGTTGGACCAGCCTGGAGTGTGTAGACCGGAGTCACTACTGCTTTTAAAAAGGAAGTTAAATCCATCCTCATGGCTAAATACACATGAGAATGGTCTGCTGAATCAATGTGGTGAAAGGTAGCTAAGCTCTCAACCACAAGACACTTATTGATGCTAAATATAACAATATTGTTTTTCTTTATTATATTCTTTGTACTTCTGTGTGGATCTACTCTTATTGCTTGTATATGTAACATTTACTGTTTGTATAGCGCTCTGATATCCTCTAGGATCTTGTTTGTGCTTTATAAAACTTTCAAAATAAACACAATCCCTTCACTTTGTTGGATAGAGACGGCCGCTGCTGGAACTGCTCTAAGGCAAGAGGGCAGACCTCTGGCCACAGGGTCTAGGGTGGCTGAAAATTAAGCGCATGGGTGTTGTTTGGTGCCGTGTATTTGGGTCAGGACTGAGAGAGCACATCCTGAGCGCTCATGGGTGTAGAGGCAGAAGGATTTAGCGTAGTCAGGTGTGCCCAATACTGGTGCAAAGCAAAGAGCGTGGCTTAAATCTTGAAATGTGTCCAAGGAAGAGGTGTGGGTGTATTTTTTGTAAGCAAAGCAAGGAGTGGCTTAACTATGAGGGAAAATTTGGTATCCATTGGTGACAAAAGGAAGTGAGTCCAATTAGTGCACAAACATCTCTTTGGGTGGTGGGAGAGGAAGGGTGTAGTATTGTTTGGATGCGGTCAGGTGTGAGAGTACGTCCCTCCTTAGACAGCAGATGGCCGAGGTAGGTAACCTGCTGTCTACAATACTGTAGCTTATTCTTGGATACCTTATGGCCCTGTGATGCCAAAAAGCGTAGTGTAGTAAGAGAGGAAGTGCGAGCCAGTGCCGGAGTGTCTGCAGCCAACAGAATGTCATCGACATATTGGATGAGAAAAGCGCCGGGTGGTACTGTATCTGGTCGAGCTGTTGTCTAAGGGCCTGGCTGTAGATACTACGGCTTTCAGTATACCCTTGAGGAACCCAACAGAATCTGTACGATCTGTTTTTGATGTTGAAACCAAAAAGAAAGCGGAATCAGGATGTATTGGTATGGAGAATAAGGCATTTTTGAGGTCTATTACTGTGAAGGTGGTAGCAGTTGAGGGGATCATTGTCAATATAGTTGTTATGTCAGATACCACAGGATATTGTGGGACCACTATTTTGTTAATTGCGCGGAGGTCAATGACAAAACTGTATATTTTCTCAGAAGTGGACGTATGTTTCAAAACTGGAAGGATGGGGCTATTGCAAATGTTAGACTGAACTTCCTCAACTACCCCAGCTGCAATCATATCCTGTACTATAGTCATGAGAGCCTTTTCGCCGTCTGCAGAAATGTTATACTGAGGGAGGTGGGGAAGAGGTGCATTCTGTTTTACTGTTATGCGGACAGGATCCATCACAATCTCCACCACGTCGGTGTCCGTGATGGCCCACTCGGTGTCAGGTAGCTGGGACAAATCCTGCTGTTCAGAATCAGTGAGACAATAAAGGCGGGATTCATAACAAAGGGGGCAATCATTATCACACAGTATGACTCGAACATTCTAAGGAGAACAGCGAATGGTGGCTCTGAAATGCTTTAAGAGATCAATGCCCAATAAATTGTCTGGGCAGTTTGGGGAGAGCAGAAAAGAGGCCATTGCTGCGTTCCCCTGTATGTCCAGGGGCACCTCAGTAGAAAGGGGGTTGGTAAAGGGTCTCATCATCAACTTTTCCTATCGGTCTCCAAATATCTGGGGGCAGAATGAACCCAAAGAACTGATCTATGTCAGTCAGTGTCATTGTCTAAGTAGTAATAACTGTGTCCAACCCTTCGTAGAATCCCGGGGGTCAGGCAAGTCCTTTTTGAAAGCTAAGATGTCAGCTTGAAGCCACGGAGTGTACACCCAATTATATAGCGTCCTACTTTTGGCATCTGGACTTTTCAGTCCCTTGGCAGTACCTGCCCCCTGAGCGTGGACAAAAACAGGAGCTGCTTCCCTTATTGGTGCCATATGACCTTCAGTTGCACCCTCCTTTACTAGTGGTTTACCTCTTCCTCCTGGTCTCTCCTTAGACCATTCATCATTTGTAGCGTGAGCGCTAACAAACTGTTGCTTACCTCGGCACTTTCTCTCCCCTCTTTCAACTTACGATACAATCCTCTAACATGGTCTGCTGGTGTCACTTTGTGGCGTTTCTCATAAACAGAAAATATTTCATAAGCAGATTGTTGTAGAAAGGAGCCCTTTGAGGTGGTGCATAAGCCTCATGAATAGAACGGATCTGACTAGATGTAAAAAGATCCTCCAGGCAGGTGCGAACTAGACCATCCAAGGCCTGTTTCTGTGCAGATGTGATGCGGGGTGTGTGGGATCTCGCAGAAGATGTTGTCTCGGGGTCAGATTGAGCGGGAGGAGCAGTGGGATCAGGAGGTAGGGGTTGGGCATTTTCTGAGCGTATGTTTTCATTGGCCGGCCGTTGGATAGGATCAGGAGGGACATGGTCTGGTGGTGGTAATGGATGGAGGAGAAACTCCTCTTCATGGTGGTCTTCTCGCGCTAGTGGTGAATGAAACACAGGATACTGACCAGACACATTAAACCTGTGTTCTCTATCTGTACATGCAAGGTTGGATGCAACTTTTTCCTGTTGTAATTCTATTAATTTCTGTTTATCGCTTTTTCCAGCCTCTTTCTGTAACCTTGCCTGAGCCCTTCTCTCTCTTTCAGCTCCCTCCTTTTTCCATTGGCCTAGGGCGTTAAACGTAGCTTGTCGCGACCTTCGTTTAAAGAGCTGTATTTCTACAGCTTCAATTTTGTGAGATTCAAAAGAACCATATATGGGCAACTGAGTCTCTTTATCTTTGGACGTGTATTTATGCCAAATGATTTATACATTATGGGAGAAATACCGTATTTTATGTACATATCCTTACTTGAGGTACCTTCCGGGGGAGCCGGCTGACTATCTTCTAGCACCCTCGATCGAGATATACAACAACCAAACCATCGTGCAAATTTACTAAACGCTGGCATGTTTTTCTTAAAAATTTCTCTACAAATTTCAGAAACCTGGACAAATAGTCTACTTTACCCGCTTAACTTTTGTTATTTGCAAATATCGAAATACTAGAATACCAAAAATAAAAGGTGTCATCAACAACCTTATCAAGCGGATTTACCAAGTACGTGCATGCTTTTCTGTTATCTTAAATAATATTTCTATAAATTTCAAAGGTCGGACAAAAAGTCCACACTACCCGTTTTATCTTCAATCTTTGCAAAGAGTGAAATTAAACAAACCAGACAACCAAAACCAAGTATAAACAAAAAGGTGTCGCAAATCAGCGACCCTACCAGAATCCTTTGTCTCGTTCTCGAGGTGGTCTCTTTACTGCAAAGTTCGTCCAAGTCTATCGAGGGCCCGAGTCAGGACTGGAGCTACTTGCTTGGGTCTTTTCGGATGTAGTGAAGGTCAGGTGGTAGCTACGAGTACGAGGGTCTTTTTCGCGTAGGCCGGCCCACCACCGTCCGTTCAACTTCCTGGTCGGGACCCCACGACTGGGCAACCGCATCTCTGATCGGCCACACGTTGGGCGCAAATTGTGGATTTGGGCGTCTCTTGGCAGATCACCAAAGGTGTCAGGGTCACCCTATAGTCCACGGGTCCGGAATACAAACTGAGACCAACGCTGGAGCCAGACAGAAAGTATATTTATTACAATCTCATGAGATGGAGAGGTGCCTCAACAACAGACACCCATAGCTGTCTGAGGAGGCAGTCTTCAGAATGGTCTTACTTTACATGTTATATACCCTTTATCCTGCCTCAGGCATGTAAGGGAGTTGTACCAATAATACTTTATTGCATTCCTAAACAAATAGTCAATCTGGAGAATCAGCAGGTGAGTAGTCTTTGGGGTTTTTCGCAGGATGTGGGCAAAACATTATAATTACATAGTATATAGAGGTCAATCTGATTAGGTGGTACTGCAGGGCATGGCATGATTACATGTTAAACAAAGGTTAATCTGTTAAGCACAGGTAACGGTGAGCCCCCTGCAGGGTGTAGGCGAAAAGCATGTTTATACAATAAGTCCATAAGTCACGTGACGAAGTACACTAGGAACGCGGGCGGCCATCTTTAGGTATTGTAGCTCAGCTGCAGCCCGAGCTGGAGCACCTCCCGCCGCTCTCATTTAAAGTAATAAATACTTAATTCACACAGCGTTGTCTGCCTCGTAATTACCCCCAACTGCCTCACTACAGTATCACTTGCTTGCTAGAGTAAACATTTCAAATGCCAAATCTCCAACCCTCGGTGGGAGTGTGGAACCTCATAAGTGTATTTTCAGAGGAAGTGGGCACTGGCTCCATATGATGTTCTGGGAATGCATGTCAGCTTGTGGCCCATCGCCTAGACCTAAAGAGGTTTTGTCCTTCATCAATTTTTAGCCACTTGGAAGCATTCAATGCCTTTCCCTAAGTAAATAAATGGCTCTCCCGTCATTTCTACAAATAAATACAATCCGGGGTGGGAGAAAATGGCCAACATTAGGTTCTGCCTTGATGTCACCACAAATTGGGCTGGCAGCTGGCCTCAGTAACCCAATCGTGGGATCTGTAATGCCGTTTTGTGGCAGCTTTATGTTCTGCAGTGTTAATCCATTGACACATCTCAAATCAAATGGTAGATTTTGTTTGAAAGAGGGTGGGCATTTTTAGAGGGGAGACACACTGCTGTCATTATTTGAAGATAAAGAGATCTCAAAGCTCAGTGAGGTTACAGAGGTGAGATATAAGAAGCTTTAGAGCGAAGAGTAATCATCGGGCACACATAGTACCTTCTCATGTATGATACCTACAGGCATGCCAGGCTTTTAAGATAAGAGTAGTTTGAAGTATCAGTTATCCCAATGTAGGAATAGGCCTACAACTCTGTTGTATCTTGTTTTATCTTGTGAGTCTGTATCAATTTACTGCCTCCTCCATGGCTGTGAAGAGATACATTCTACCTTGGAACTATTGTTTTGCTGGGTGTTCTGTTTCTCTAAGTGTTCTGAGAATGTTATGTGTTGAAATGTTTAGTCAGTTTGTTGTAAAGGAGTTGACGGTGGAGGTCTTCCTAGCTACCTCCACAACCGTGTAGTTCAAGAATAAATCTTTAACTCACCATTGTTTCCTGCGTCTTCACTACAATTTGTTGGCGACGAGGATGGGATGAAGGGTTTGAACTTATTAAGTCTCTTTTGAGTAAAGGTAATGCTCTTAAACCTTTTGATTCTAGTCTCTCTTGTTGCATCACAGTTGTTGCTAGTCAGGTGGAGAAAAATGCTGGTGGAATTTTTTCGTGCAGACTATTTGTCTCGTTTCCCTCACAAGAAAGATGAAAGTGAGGAGGTTTGTTTTAGTGAACTTTGTGAAGAAGATTATGAGGATTGCTTTGTGGCAGCGTTGGATTTACTTGAGAAAAGTGCTGAGGGCAAGAAAGCTAGAAGGCGTCTCACATGAAATGTGGCTACTTGACAGCTTGAATATAATTTTCTATACTCAAGACCAACAGAGATCTCACGTTGCTGCATATCAAGCACCACCATCTCAAGCTGTCTGGGGTTTGTCTTTGGATAACTGTACATGTAGTTACAAATCATACCTAGCAATGGTTGATATTCCCATGCTCCTCTAACAATAATGAATCAAGTCTGAACAAGGGTAAGACTCGCTCCCAATGACCGAAACTTGAAGCGTCAGCTTAAGAGTTATTGGGGAACAATTCAAGCATGCATCATATTCCAGATATGTAGCAGGCAAAGCTCCTGTTGGCTTTCCTAGGAATGTGGCTAGGCAGTGGTGGAAGCTGGGGTTCAAGGAATGATAATAAAGGTATGAAGATGCATTCAGGCTTTGCTGCAATAACACCGTACTTTAAAATACTATGAGCTTGAGGAGACAAACGACTCAGGGCTGCATTATGTGATACCCCACTCTCACCCCCACACCACCATCTCTAAAAGACAATATACCTAAATTTGTAGCCAGTGGCTGAAAAAAAGTGCTATATTAATTGAATACACACTTCTGCCTGGGTTTGTACTCATCTATACAGAAATTGGGTTACTTCCCAACAGCCTTTTGTCCCAGAAAAGAGAATAAGGAGTGATGAGTTCTCAGTGATAACAGAAGTCAGGGTAACACACCATGGGACCATTTGAGGACTTCACAGTAAGTGACATCACATGATCTTTGATGCTAATTGCTTCACAAGTGATACAACAAGCGTTTGCTCTTGATCATATCACATGAATGGTATTTGGACAAAATAGCGGTTTAGAAATATTGAACTATATAAATATTGAGTTTTAAATATTGTGACGCATAAACATGATGCAGAAATATTGTTGACAAGAATGCTGATTTCTTTTAGGTAAGTAATATTGTATTCAAGAATATCTGTATTATTAATATCGTTTTCAATAATATACTTGTAAAAAATATTGTTTTTTAATTATCTTTATGTTTTCAGTTCATATATTAATTTGAGATTAAATATTGTTTGTATATTAAATATAGTTTATAATTTGGAGTGATTTATAATCATTAGTTTAATTTATAAGTACTTTTTTGTGTCATAGCGGGTTGTGAGGTTTGTAGAGGTAAAGGGTGGCAAGTTAATTAATTGAAATTACTTAATAATACATTTTTAATTTATGATTAATTATTTAATTGACAATTATGTAAATTGTATAATTCTTATCTTTTCTAGGACATATTTTACTTGAGATTTGTTGGGTTAGTTGTGGGATAGGGGAATAAGTTCATTAAGTAATATTGATTAATAATTCATTATTATTTATTTTTAATTATTTAATTCTATGGTTATTTATGTAAATTGTGTAATTATTATAATATTAAGCTACAATTTAGGTGTGGGTTGTTGGGTTTGTAGGGGCATAGAATTGGACGTGAAGTCTTAATTAGCAATTAATTAATTAAAAATTATTTCATTTTTTTTTTGTTTAGTTCAAATCTTTTTTATTGAGCAATAACAAAAATGATAACGGCCATAAGGCATCAGTAGAGTTACAATCGTATTGGAGTGACGCCGTAATCAAACATGGATCAGTACATATAAAACAATACATACATACATACAGTAAAGGAAAATAAAGTATATTGAAAACAAGAAATTAAACATCAGTCCAGGTCTGTAAAAGAGATGAGATGAATGGATAAACAAACAAGATAAACAATATAATATACCATCATTGCATTCTTACGGTTGTACACAGTTCCGTAGAGACCTCCATCCAGATCTGGCCATATAATACCAGGTATACTTTGTCGTTCCTGCACATTGTGTCTAAGGCTGATAAGCCCATGGGGACAGGTTATACCAGTACAATTCATGCAGCCGGCACCCCACATGTTACTAAGTATTGACCTCATTAGTAGTACTTCATGGTGGGTCGAAGGTAAAGGAGGCCTGGTATAAGGAAGACCATAGTTTTTTGTTGGTACCTTGCCATGGTGATGAGTGTAGAGCGGGATTGTCGGTGCCCCTAATGCAGGATAGCCATTCCCTCCAGGCATTGAAAGAGACCTCAGCCGCTGATTTCCAATTGCATAGGACTACCTTGCATGCTAGTGTTAGCAAGAGATCCAGGAGCTGGCGGTCATGGTCCCCCTTTAATTGTGGGTCTAAAGCTCCCAGGATAATGTAGATGAATTCCCTTGCAGGGTGTATGTCAAACGTGTGCCCAATGTAGTCAAAGATTTTAGTCCAATATGTGTGAAGCATGAGGCAATTAAATAACATGTGTGGAAGGTCACCAATACCCGAGGAGCAGTTCCAGCAAGTCGGTGTGTCTCGCAGGCCAACCTTAAATAGTCGCTGTGGGGTCCAGAATGCCCTGTTAAGAATCATATACTTGGTCTGTGATAGTATCGGCGAGACCTTATGTGTGAGTGCTGATGCATGTATCCTGACCCAGTCTATGCTTATGCCAGTGTTGTTTGGTTCTAATTCCCATTTGGCCTCGTTGCGCCTCATCGATTTGTTGGGTGTTGGTGCAAGAAGTTTATATATTTTTGAGACAAAATGTCCAGAGGATTGAAAGTGAGGGAGCATAGATTTTAGCCAAGGCGTCACTAGCTTGAATGTTCTGGTGGATAGGGCTGACTTTAGCTTCAGGAACGTGTAAAAGTCAATCGGTAATAGGGAGTATCTAGCCTGCAGAGTCGAGAATGGCAGTGGCATGTTATTTTCGTGTAGATCTGCAACCACATTAATACCTTTATCAGACCAGTGGTCCCATATGACGGGCGATCCGCCGATTTTAATTGACGGGCTACGCCATAAAGATGGAGAAGATGAATTATGGATTTGTAGACCAGTGTTGTGAGCGCGATCTATTTGCAAAAGAGCTCTCTTGGTATCAAGCATGATGTATTTAGAATTCGTAAGGTGTGAGAGGTCCATTGTAAGCACAGCAGAAAGCGGAGCCTTGCCGATAATGGATTTCTCAATGTCAATCCATAAGGGCGTATAAGTAAGGTCTTCGGTAAACCAGGAAGCTCTCTGCTTACAGAGAAAGGCGGTTTGGTAGTTTCTGAAATTTGGTAAACCTAAGCCCCCTTTAAGCTTTGGCAGTTGCAGTTTCTTCATGGCAATTCTCGGTTTCTTCCCTTTCCACAGGAAGTCCGTGAGCGACTTCTCAACTTTATATATAAAGTCCTCCGTGAAGGTCATGGGGAGCATACATGCCATGTAATTTACCAAGGGACTGATCATCATTTTTAATGTTTCCGCCCTACCCCACCATGAGAGGAACTTTGGAGACCAGCCATCTAAGAGTTTTTGTATTTTTTTATAGAGTATCTCCTCATTAATTTTTAGGGTTGTTACCAAATCCCTTTCGAATTCCAATCCTAAATATTTAAAACTCTTCGGCTGCCAGGTAAGCCCGGAGTCACCCAGGATGTTCTTATCACACAGGTTATTTAATGCTTTCACCTCAGTTTTGTCCTTGTTCAGGGAGTACCCAGATACACTTGAGAATTCTTCGATTGTGGAGAGTAACGCCGGTATAGCCTTATCAGCTTTTTCACTCATGACCAATACGTCATCAGCATAGGCCGTGAGTTTAATTGTACAGCCTGCGAACCGAATCCCTGCAATTTCAGGGTTTTCCCTAATATGGTACAGAAAGGGTTCAATTGCCAGGAGGAATAAGGACGGGGACAATGGGCAACCCTGCCTAGTACCTTGTTCTAGACTAAAGGGGGAGGAAAAGGCGCCACCAGCCCGCACTCTAGCGGAGGGACAGGCATAGAGGGACATGACTAACTTAGTGAATAGGGGACCCAGGTCGAACTTATGTAATACAGCATTTAAATAAGTCCAGTCTACTTTGTCGAACGCTTTTTCAGCGTCTAGTGTAATTGCTACGGTGGGTGTGGATAAGAATTTCGCTTTTTCAATAACGTGAGCCAGAATTCTCGTGTTATCGCTCGAAAGCCTGTTCCTCAGGAAACCCGCTTGCGAGGGATGTATTAGGGACGGCAGGACCTTCTGGATGCGTTTTGCTAAAATCGATGCCAGGAGCTTACAATCTAAGTTTATCAGTGAGATAGGCCTATAATTTTTGGGGAGTTTATGATCTTTGCCTTCCTTGGGTATTACAGCAATTACGGCTTCAGCCATAGTTCCCTTAACCTCTCCTGTGGTGCTAATTTCTTGAAAAACTTCTAATAGAGGAGTTGCAAGAATATGGGCAAAGGTCTTATAAAATGGTGCTGTATAGCCATCAGGGCCAGGGGCTTTCCCCTTTTTAAGGGATTTGATCGCGCTAACAACCTCCGATTCAGAGACCGGTTCATTCAAAGATTCCCTTTCTGCGGGCGTAGGTGTTGGGAGTGTGCAATTTGAGAAGTACTTCTTCATTTTTTCACTGTCAACGTGTGCGTTCCTAGCATAGAGTTTCTCATAAAAGTCTTTGAAAATATTCGCAATCTTAGTGGGATCAGAGTTGGGAGTACCATTTCCATGAGTAAGGAAGTAATGGTGTTCTTTTGAATTTTAAATTTAAGATAAGCCGCTAGCCCCTTCCCTGCTTTGTTCGAGTCACAGATTTTAAAACGCTTCTTCTTGTCCAGCCAAATTCAATTCAATTCAATTCAGATAATTTATATAGCGCGCTACATACCCAGAGGGTCTCAAGGCGCTTGGGGAAGGGTGGGGAATTATTTGTCGAATAACCAGGTTTTAAGTTGCTTTCTGAATGCTAGGTGGTTTTGAGTGAGGCGAAGGTGAGTGGGAAGTGAGTTCCAGGTTTTAGCCGCCAGGTAGGAGAAGGATCTTCCTCCCATGGTGGTCTTGTTGATGCGAGGTACAGCAGCCAGGGCTTGGTTGGAGGAGCGTAGCTGGCGGGAGGGGGTGTAGAAGGAAAGTCGTGTGTTGAGGCATTCGGGTCCAAGTTCGTAAAGTGCTTTGTGTGCGTGGGTTAGGAGGCGGAATGTTATCCTCTTATTGACGGGGAGCCAGTGGAGGTTTTTCAGGTGACCAGAAATGTGGTCATTACGTGGGATGTCTAGTATGAGTCTGGCTGAAGCGTTCTGGATGTGTTGGAGTTTTTTCTGAAGTTTTGCGGTGGTACCGGTGTATAGGGTGTTTCCGTAGTCCAGTCGGCTTGTAACCAGTGCGTGGGTGACCGTTTTTCTGGTTTCGGTGGGGATCTAGCGAAATGTTTTTTTGAGCATGCGAAGAATGTTGAAGCAAGAAGATGAAACGGCGTTTACTTGTCTGGTCATCGAGAGTGAGGAGTCCACGATGACGCCCAGGTTCCGTGCGTGGTCCGTCGGGATGGGTGCTTTTCCGAGGGACTCTGGCCACCAGGAGTCGTCCCAGGCAGAGGGGGAGGTGCCTAGGATAAGGACTTCTGTTTTGTCGGAATTCAGTTTCAGACGGCTGTGCTTCATCCACTCGGCTACTTCTTTCATTCCTTCATGCAGGTTGGTTTTGGCGGTGCTAGGGTCTTTGGTGAGTGAGAGGATCAGTTGAGTGTCATCAGCGTAGGAGATGATGTTGAGGTTGTGTTGGCGTGCGATGGTCGCGAGGGGGCTCATGTATACGTTGAAGATGGTGGGACTGAGTGAAGATCCTTGTGGCACGCCACACATGACATCAGTGGCCTCTGACTTGAATGGTGGGAGGCGGACTCTCTGGGTTCTTCCGGCAAGGAACGAGGTAATCCATTCCAGTGCTTTTCCTTGGATTCCGATGTTTCTGAGGCGTTGTAACAGGGTGCTATGACAGACTGTGTCGAAGGCTGCGGAGAGGTCGAGGAGGATGAGGGCGACTGTGTCTCCATTGTCCAGTAGAGTTCGAATGTCGTCTGTTGCTGCGATGAGTGTGGTCTCAGTGCTGTGTTTGGCTCGGAAGCCGGACTGTGATGAGTCGAGGGATTTGTTGGTTTCGAGGAAGGCGGCGAGCTGGTTGTTGACAGCTTTCTCTATGACTTTGGCCGGGAATGGAAGGAGCGAGATGGGGCGGTAGTTTTTGAGTTCGGTGGGGTCCGCTGTGGGTTTTTTCAGAAGGGCGCTGAGTTCGGCGTGTTTCCAGCTTTCCGGGAAGGTGGCGGAGTTGAGGGAGCAGTTGATGACGTCTCGGAGGTGTGGTGCTATGATGGAATCTGCTTTGTTGAAGATGTGGTGAGGGCATGGGTCTGTGGGGGATCCTGAGTGGATGGAGTTCATCAGGCGGATGGTGTCCTCAGTGGAGATTGGGTTCCAGTCATTAAGGATGTTCAAGGGGGGTGAAGGTACGGCGGAAGGTTGGGTGGGTAGGTCTCCGGGTTGGTTGTCGAAGCTGTTGTGGATGTCTGCGATTTTGTCGTGGAAGAACAAAGCTAGGGAGTCGCAAAGGGCTTGAGAGGGAGTGATGTCGTTGGAGTTGGCAGTGGGGTTGGTAAACTCTTTGACGATGTTGAATAATTCCTTGCTGTTGTGTGCGTTGTTGTCAAGTCGGTCTTTGAAGGCGGTTTTCTTGGCAGTCCGGATCAGTTGGTGGTGTATGCGGGTGGCGTTTTTGAAGGCATCCCTGGTGCTGGTGTTTGGGTCTTTTTTCCAGGCCTTCTCAAGGGAGCGACAGAGTTTCTTGGATTCCTTAAGATCAACTGCATGAAAGACCTTGCTGCCTGGATGTCTGCAAACTGTTTAAAGTTAAACAGGAGCAAGACCGAGGTGCTCGTGGTGGGGGGTGCACCGTCTGCGTGGTCGTCGGCGTGGTGGCCACCCTGTCTGGGGGAAGTTCCTGCTCCCTGCCGTGAGGCCAGGAACCTTGGCGTGTGGCTGGATAAGGACCTCACCTTTGGCCCACAGGTCGGTCGGGTGGCAGGGATATGCTTCAGTGTTCTGAGAGCTCTTAGGAAAGTATTAGATCTGCTTCCCATTTCTGCTCGTCAGACACTGGTGCATGCCTTGGTCACCTCCCGACTTGATTATGGGAACCTGCTCTATCTGGGGGCCACAGGCAGGGTCATCGGCCGCCTGCAGGTTCTTCAAAATGCGGCAGCGCGGCTGGTCCTCAGACTCCCTAGGAGGTCATCCGCCAAACCAGCCTTACGGGCTCTCCATTGGCTCCCCATCGAGAGGAGAGTGGAGTTTAAGGCCCTTGCCACCTGTCACCGTATCTTGAACGGCAAAGCACCTCTTCCGCTCCAGAGCCTAGTATCCCATTATGAGCCTGCACGCAGTCTTCGGTCCTCGCAGACCGGGCTGTTAAAAGTCCCAAGAATATTCAAAGCTCGTATGGGAGGCAGATCCTTTAGATACCTTGCTCCCAAGCGCTGGAATAATCTTCCGCTGGAACTTCGGCTTGAACCCTCCGAAGTCCAGTTTAGGAAAAAACTTAAAACGCACCTTTTCAGTAGATAGCTTGGTTGGGAGGAGGGGGGACAGTCACTCCACTTGTCATAGCGCGGGGACACGCCAGTGGCGTAACCAGGCGCTTAATAAATGTCCATTAATAATAATAATAATCGTTGAACCAGGGGGCGTTTTTGTTGCCTTGTTTGATTTGACGTTTTTTGAGGGCTGCTAGGTTGTCGGCGCTGTTGGTTAGCCATTGAGTGAGGTTAATGGCTGCTTGGTTGGCGTTCGAAGAGTGGACAGGGGGGTTTTGAAGAAGCGATGAGGAGATCTGGTCGATGGTGATTTTGTTCCAGTTTCTTCGCAGAGTAGGTTGAGGGTGGTTGTGGGTTGTGGTCTTTTTGTAGATAAAGTGAACGCAGCTGTGGTCCGTCCAATGGAGAGCTGTGGTGTGACTGAAGGAGATATGTTTGCTGGAGGTGAAGATGGGGTCGAGTGTGTGACCTGCATTGTGGGTGGGGGTATTAACAAGTTGCTTGAGTCCGAGGTTGGCGAGATTGTCCAGAAGGGTGGTGGTGTTGCTGTTGATGCTCTTTTCCAGGTGAAAATTGAGGTCCCCCAATAGAATGTAGTCCTCGGAGGGGAGGGCGTGTGGGGTGATAAAGTCAGTGATGTCTTCACAGAATTGTGCACGGGGTCCGGGTGGTCTGTAGAGGAGGGTGCCTCTGAGTGTGGTCTTGGGGTCGGTGTGGATCTGGAAGTGAAGGTGTTCGGCGCTAGCAAGGTTAACGTCAGAGCTGGTTGAGATGCGGATGGAATTCGTATGGACGATAGCGATGCCTCCTCCTGTTTACTTGGTGCGGTCTTTTCGGATGATTTTGTAGCCTTCCGGGATGGCGATGGTGATGTCTGGGGCTGAGGAGGCGTTCATCCATGTTTCTGGTAGGAAGGCGATGTCTGGGGAGATGGTGTCTAGTAGATTCCAGAGGTCGATGGCGTGTCTGTGGACCGAGCGGGTGTTGAGCAGGATGCATTTTAGGTGGTTGGTGACAGATCTCTGCTTGGTGTTCGTGTATGGGGAGTTGGTTTTGGTGCTGTCAAACTTGCAGAAGTTGCATGTGAAGGGTCCATGGGTGTGTCCAGGTGCGGCTAGGGTGCAGTTGGGGAGTCGGCCGGGGTTAAGGGCTAAGAGGGAGGAAGCGGCGTATGTAATGCGGGTGGGGTGGATGGTACGAGGGGCAGGGGGTCTGGCGCTGGGCGCGGTCCAGGCGCGGACGGGCTTACCTTTGGCGCACCTTCGGCGCGGCCGCAGCGCGTGGACGCTGCGCGTTGGGACATCAGTCTTACATGGAAGGTGGAGGGGGAGGGGCGAGGGAGGGACAGCTGGGAGGCCGAGGGCGGGGTGTAGGTCCGAGCAAGGAGGCGCCACAACAAACGTGACGATGCAAATGGCTGCTACCAGAGTAACCAGGTTGGATTGGGCAGTACTACTAAAAGCAATGCGAGGCAGAAACTAAAGATGCAGGCGCTACGGTGTCAGATCACTAGAGGCGGCCCAGTTACAATTTATGAGCAATGCGAGGCACAAACAATTAATTAATGCAGGCACTGCGATGCCAGAGCGCTATAAGCAGCACAGTTACAGCTAATGAGCAAAGCGAGGCACAAATCAATCTGCAGCCCAAGCGCTACGATACCATTGCAGGCGGGTGGGGAGCTGCGTGGGGGAGCGGCCGTCTCAGGAGGAATCCGGACGGTCACAAAGGAGATGGCGGAGGGTCGGGGCAGTACACTCAGTGGGAGGGAGGGACAGCTGGGAGGCCGAGGGCGGGGTGTAGGTCCGAGCAAGGAGGCGCCACAACAAACGTGACGATGCAAATGGCTGCTACCAGAGTAACCAGGTTGGATTGGGCAGTACTACTAAAAGCAATGCGAGGCAGAAACTAAAGATGCAGGCGCTACGGTGTCAGATCACTAGAGGCGGCACAGTTACAATTTATGAGCAATGCGAGGCACAAACAATTAATTAATGCAGGCGCTGCGATGCCAGAGCGCTACAAGCAGCACAGTTACAGCTAATGAGCAAAGCGAGGCACAAATCAATCTGCAGCCCAAGCGCTACGATACCACTGCAGGCGGGTGGGGAGCTGCGTGGGGGAGCGGCCGTCTCAGGAGGAATCCGGACGGTCACAAAGGAGATGGCGGAGGGTCGGGGCAGTACACTCAGTGGGAGGGAGGGACAGCTGGGAGGCCGAGGGCGGGGTGTAGGTCCGAGCAAGGAGGCCCACACAACGAACGTGACGATGCAAATGGCTGCTACCAGAGTAACCAGGTTGGATTGGGCAGTACTACTAAAAGCAATGCGAGGCAGAAACTAAAGATGCAGGCGCTACGGTGTCAGATCACTAGAGGCGGCACAGTTACAATTTATGAGCAATGCGAGGCACAAACAATTAATTAATGCAGGCGCTGCGATGCCAGAGCGCTACAAGCAGCACAGTTACAGCTAATGAGCAAAGCGAGGCACAAATCAATCTGCAGCCCAAGCGCTACGATACCACTGCAGGCGGGTGGGGAGCTGCGTGGGGGAGCGGCCGTCTCAGGAGGAATCCGGACGGTCACAAAGGAGATGGCGGAGGGTCGGGGCAGTACACTCAGTGGGAGGGAGGGACAGCTGGGAGGCCGAGGGCGGGGTGTAGGTCCGAGCAAGGAGGTGCCACAACAAACGTGACGATGCAAATGGCTGCTACCAGAGTAACCAGGTTGGATTGGGCAGTACTACTAAAAGCAATGCGAGGCAGAAATTAAAGATGCAGGCGCTACGGTGTCAGATCACTAGAGGCGGCACAGTTACAATTTATGAGCAATGCGAGGCACAAACAATTAATTAATGCAGGCGCTGCGATGCCAGAGCGCTACAAGCAGCACAGTTACAGCTAATGAGCAAAGCGAGGCACAAATCAATCTGCAGCCCAAGCGCTACGATACCACTGCAGGCGGGTGGGGAGCTGCGTGAGGGAGCGGCCGTCTCAGGAGGAATCCGGACGGTCACAAAGGAGATGGCGGAGGGTCGGGCAGTACACTCAGTGGGAGGGAGGGACAGCTGGGAGGCCGAGGGCGGGGTGTAGGTCCGAGCAAGGAGGCGCCACAACAAACGTGACGATGCAAATGGCTGCTACCAGAGTAACCAGGTTGGATTGGGCAGTACTACTAAAAGCAATGCGAGGCAGAAACTAAAGATGCAGGCGCTACGGTGTCAGATCACTAGAGGTGGCACAGTTACAATTTATGAGCAATGCGAGGCACAAACAATTAATTAATGCAGGCGCTGCGATGCCAGAGCGCTACAAGCAGCACAGTTACAGCTAATGAGCAAAGCGAGGCACAAATCAATCTGCAGCCCAAGCGCTACGATACCACTGCAGGCGGGTGAGGAGTTGCGTGGGGGAGCGGCCGTCTCTGGAGGAATCCAGACGGTCACAAAGGAGATGGCGGAGGGTCGGGGCAGTACACTCAGTGGGAGGGAGGGACAGCTGGGAGGCCGAGGGCGGGGTGTAGGTCCGAGCAAGGAGGCGCCACAACAAACGTGACGATGCAAATGGCTGCTACCAGAGTAACCAGGTTGGATTGGGCAGTACTACTAAAAGCAATGCGAGGCAGAAACTAAAGATGCAGGCGCTACGGTGTCAGATCACTAGAGGCGGCACAGTTACAATATATGAGCAATGCGAGGCACAAACAATTAATTAATGCAGGCGCTGCGATGCCAGAGCGCTAATAAGTCCCCTTATAGTGGATTTCAGTGCCTCCCAACGGATGGTGTCTGAGGTGTCCCCTCTCTTGTTGAACAGTAAGAAATCTTTAATGGTGGTGTCAAGGGTTTCTTTGTGTTTCGTGTCATTAAGAATAGTATCATTGAATCGCCACATAGATTGACGGGTAGATGGTTTAATATTAGATAGTGTGAGGGAGACGCAGGAATGATCAGAGACTAATCTGGGTGCAATGTCCGCGTCCTCAACTCTTGCCACCGCGTTTTTAGATATGAGTATATAGTCAATTCTCGAAAACGAGTCATATGGTGGGGAGTAGAAGGAATAGTGTCTACCATCAGGATGCAGTAAGCGCCACGTGTCCACCATATGGAACCTATTGCATAGTTTCAGGAACGCCTTATGGGCTCTGCCTGGGCGAAAGACGCATTTAGAGTCTCTATCTAGTATAGGGTCATATGGGAGATTGAAATCGCCTGCCAAAATATGGACTGCCGTGTCGGGGATAGAGATGATCTGCTTCGTGAGGCCTACCCAGAAGGACGGATCGTGTGTATTTGGGGCATAAATAGTCATGATAAGAACTCAGTGTCATCTTTGAGTAGTTTCGCCGAAATCCATCTACCTTTCGTGTCTGTTGTAGTAGAGACTACCTCCACATTCGCATTCTTGGCCACTAGCATCACCACCCCATTCTTTTTTGAGATTGCTTCAGAGCCTATCACTTCGGTGTAGTATTTGTTGCGCAGTGTGTGAAATAGCTTCGCCTCTAGTTTTGTCTCCTGCAGCAAGGCTATATCTCCACGCTGCCTACGTAGATAATCAAGTATCTTTTGGCGTTTAACTGGTTGGTTGAGACCTTTCACGTTCAATGATAATATTCTAAGGTTAGCTATAGTTGTTGTCCCTATTGGAGTGTCTATAACAGGAGCCATCAATTATACAACAAGTGATATCGTCTCATGACCCATGCGTATGCGCAAAAGTTGGATCGAGAAGAGAGTCTCATACCTTTGTCAAAACCAGCAGTGTCATATCTCGCGTTGAATACAGGGCTAGTACAATATGCAGGAAATCGAAGGACAGGGCATAAGCTCCGGAACATAATGTGGTGCAATGGACGCAAGCTAGGATGCAAGATGGACAAAACTAAACAAAACAATATACAAAATGCAAAAACAATCCCCCCTTCACCCCTACCAACCTCCCTCCACCCTCCTCCCTCAACCACAGCCCACCCCTCCCTCCCCAGTAGTAGAAACAACAGAACATGGTGACTCGGGAATGACGACCACGAGGCCGCCTCCAAGCAGCTTACTCATAACTATTAATCTTTGGGGCTGCAACCCCAATCTAGCGAAAAAATAAGCCAAGTTTGTAGGCAACAATAGACAACAATGCCATAACATTGAACACAGGAAAGTCACTGCATTGACTTCAGTATCGTGAACCAAGCACAATAGTAATTGTAGAAGAATTATCGTGGGTGCATCTAATAACAAGGGGGAGTGCTACAAAACAACACCACAGTATAGCACCTATTTGAGGTCCAAGAGGGACACGAGCAATATCATGGTAGCATAGATATAACCTGTATGATACAGCTTTTTAAGTTAAGGGTTCAAGAGATCGTTCTAATACAGATCCGGGTACTAGAGGATTCGCTGGCAGAGAGCCCAAAGGTACATAGAACAGTACCGTGTCCAAAACCAGTCGTGGACATCAACCATGTAACAAAACCAGGACAAGAGACCCTCATATCGGTTCCAGGTCAGATAGGCACTTCTACAAGGATTCAGGAGCATGAGAGTAATATTACCAAAACCCCAGACCAAAGCTTATCCTAGGCCAGATGGAGAGGCTCCTTGCTGAGCTAAAGGGGAGACTTCCATGGTGCCATCTCAGTGATCTAACATGAGCTGTCGCAGTTTTCGCGGGTCAGAGAACACATGAGTCACACCTTGTATAGTTACTCTAAACTTTGTTGGACCAATAAAGCCATACATGTGACCAAGTGACTTCAGTTGGGGTCTCAATGCGAGAAAGGCTTTCCTGATCTCCATAGTTTCCTTACTGAAGTCCTGCGAGATGAAGATTTTGTGGCCTTTCCATAGCACATGGTTATGTTTGCGAGCGAAGGTAAGTATCTGTTCTGTGTGCTGGTACCTTAGTGGTTTGCACACAATCGCTCTTGGGCCCTTCTGATCCTTAGAGATTCGTCCTGGTACTCTATGTGCTCTATCAAACTCCAAAGGCTGAGTGAAGGTTAGATTTGTGGCCTGCGTGAACCACTCCTCGAGGAAGGGTATGCATGAATCATGGGATTCCTCTGATTTTTCCGGCATACCAAAAATTCTTAGGTTCCCCCTTCTGTTTCTGTCTTCCAATTCCGCAACTTTCCTCACGAGATGATCGGAACATAAGGAGAGGTTCTTGATAGCTCCACATGTTTTATTTTCAAAGTCTTCCAATTTGCTTATCCTTCTCTCAGACTCCGTTATTTTTGAATTGATGTCTTTGATATCCTGGCGGATAGCAACAACCTCATCTTTGGTGGATTTGGCCAAGTCTCTAACTTCTTCTAGCCTGCTCAAAATTGTTTCCATGGCTTCCGTCATTAATTTGTTCCCTTTGACCGGTGTCGGTGGGTTAGATTTCAGGCGTTTCGAAGTTACACCATTGTCCTTGTCCCCCATTCTTTAATCGAGTGTAGCGATGGGTTGTGCAAATACCTTGATTCTCCCCAGGCATGCAACGCTGAAACCAATCTATGTAGTGACAGTGCAGGGCAACAGATTAGACACTTCTCCCTTAGTGAAAGTGATGTTTGCAATAGGAATTATATATGCATTAACAACCTATAAGCTGCATTCCCTTTCATAAGCACTCCTCGGTAGGCGTCGCCATTTTGTATAATGTTACTATCGCTCCTTGTAAATATCGGTTACAATAAGTTGTTGCAAGAGATCAATCAGTATAACACACCATGCTGTAGGTTTGTCTACATGTAGATGCCCCCAGTTCACCTGATTTTTAATGACTTTAAATCCGCTCCGACAGCAAACACAGGGCAGGCACTGTGGGCAATTACAGCAGCTGACAAGCACTTAATTCGTTTTCATGACTGTTTGCAGACATATTTCAAGGCTGTTCACACCATAGGCCACACGGCATCAGATTTCAGGGTGATTCAAGCGCGATGTCAGATGCGCTGTGGAGCCGCTGTGGGGCCGCCATTTCAAAACCGTCAAAACGTAGCTCTGACCTTCAGACACAGTCTTTGCTTTGTGGACGCTTACAGTCTTATGATCATTGGCAGCGTTATTTTCAAATAATTGCAGCGTTATATTTGTAAAATGCGTATGGAGGGAGGTTTAATTATTGCACCCAATTCTTCGCGGTCACAACAGAGGCATCATGGCATCAGAGCCCAGGGTGACTCGAGAGCGATATCAGACGCGCTGGGGAGCCGCCATTTTAGCAATTAGTTCCCGCGTCGCTTTTTTCAAAACTGCACGTTTGCCAGCAGCATACTCCTTCAAGGATCGTTTACTCACGGTTCCGTTGACGTTGTTTTTGGGTCCGTGGCCGTGTTTCGTTGTGGGTGGGCATTCCCAGCCAGTGCACCTTGGCGTGACCGGAGTTCCGGGAGACCGCGTGGATGTGTCCGGAGGCGGGCTCCATCCTGCAGGGCAGTTTCCCCCGGTCGGGGTAAAATGGTCCGTTTATTCGTATTTCCTTGATCGGATCAGGCTCAAACTTCCCTCATCGCCAGTGGTGATGTTCCGACGGCCAGGCACCCGTTTTGGTCTGGACTAGAGTCGGATTGCAGACCTTAGCATAGCAATCAGTTACAGCCGCTTGGAGGAGGACAGATTTACGCGGCCATTTCTCCGGCGTCCAAGCTACGCCCTCATTTATGATTATTTACGTAAATTGTTCAATAATTATATATTTTAAGCAAACTATTAGGTGCAGGCGTTTGTGTTTGTAGGGGCATAGAGTGAGAAGGTATTTAAGTGATACTTAATTAACAATGATTATTCATTTATCAATAACTATTTAATTGATTATTAAATATGTTAATTGTGTTATACTTCTATTTTTGTATTATATTTTGAGTGTGGGCTGTTAGGTTTGTTGGAGTATATTGTGGGACCTAATTAAATAATTCATTAATTACAAAAAATAATTTAAAATTGTTTATTAACATTTTTAATATTCATGTACATTGTTTAATTGTTTTTATATGTTATATGATTCATTTTTAGATTAAGAGTTTTATATTTCTGGACAACTAATGGGTTTTTAAAATATGTTATGTGATTGAAGTGAAGTACTTTGCCTACTGTTGCACAGACTGGAGTTGGAATAGTACATTTTAGCTCTCTGATGTCCAATGCTTTCCCTACTGTTGTACAGACTGGAGAGGGAACAGTCAATATAACCCCAGTGAAACCAAACTCTTTATTTACTGTTACACAGACTGGAGTGGTAATAGTAAATGTAATCCCTCCAAAGTCCAACACTTTCCTTACTGTTGCTCAGACTAGAGTTGGGATAGTAAATTTACTCCTCTGTGAGCTCAACACTTTCCCTATTGTTGTATAGACTGGAGTTAGCAAATTTTACTCCTCCGAAGTCCAATGTTTTCTCTACTGTTGCACAGACTGGAGTAGGAACAGTGTATGTTTTATTTTCTGATTTAAATGCATATTTTTAAACTAGTTGAACTTTATGTATCTGAATATTATTTGTTTGTGTGTTTAATTTTAGATTATTTGTTTGAATATAGATATTTTTTTATTTGATAGTTTTGTATATTTAATTAATTTGATAATTTAGTTTAATGTTTTGTACTTGTGTTTTAATGTTTTTATGCTTATTTAAATATAGAATATATATTTATATATTTATGCTTTTAATAATAGTAAATTAAAAAACAATAATTTAAAACATGTATTATAAATTAAAATATATACGCTTATAATTTGTCACAATATATACATGTATATAAAAACATATATAAATTTAGATATTTTTAATGAGTATATATTTATATATATTTTTAAATAATTAAAATGATTTATTTTACATTATAGAAATGTTATATGCTAAAATATTTTAGATTGACTATTTTATACTATATATAAACCACATGCAAAGGAGGCACAGGGGACCCTGTAGGGCCCCTTTTGTTTCCTTTCCACACGTTGTTCATGGAGGAGGAACCTCCATGACACCGCCATGGCGAGGAAACTTGTAATATGCTTGGCGGGACCGCAGCAGTCCCGCCAAGCATATTGCAGTCTCTTGACCGCCAGAAAACCACCAGAGAACAGCGGTGCCCTGGCGGCTGTGATGGTCTGTGCCAATCCAACTGCCTTATTTGTAATAGGGCGGTCAAAAAACCGCCACCACTGCACCCCCCTGAGTCTGGCGGTCCGTGGACTGCAAAACTCGTAATGGGGCCCTAATTGTCACAGAATGCCTGACTATCTTTTCTTTCATGGTGTCTACAGGAGAGGGAAGAGTCTAAAAGCTTCCTTTATTCCACAATAGAGTGCTGGGACTGAGGAGATGGCTCATTTGAAAGCAGAACATCTCAGGAACAAGAGGAGTGCAAAGGTTTCTATACCCCAAACAAGACTATCCTTCCTTTAGGGGAAGTTTCCTTCTCTCTCTTGTGTATACTGGGACTCAATAGAAGCCACAAGTCTCAGAAGCAAGTGAAACCATGGGGAGACCGCCGGGACGTTTAGAGACCCCAAGCTGGTATGCATAATGTCACCTGGCTTACAAATAGGACACTACCGCTCAGGAGGACCGGTGCGCATTTAGAGACACACTGGGCAGAGCCACTAACTGGCTATTAGGATAAATCCTGTGTTCCGTTGAAAGCTGGTGCTTCCGTCGGGTGCTCCAGTCGGGCTGGACTGTTTCCATGAGGTACAGGGTCAGACTGATTTGCATATAGCCATGTCTGAACTGGGGTGGCAGAGTGGGCTAAAGAACGGTGATGGATTAAACCCAGATCTTTTGACTGGGTGTGAGTGTTTGATTGGTTCAGATGCTACGTCCGTTACCACCCCCTTTTGTACCGCTTTTGGCCGCCATAAGTGTGGCAGGGTATGCTCAGACGTGAGTCCCTTGCTCACTTTGCCACTGGATTCAAGCAAGCCGGGCTGAAGATGGCTGGAATGCCAGAAACTGGTCCTCGGAAGCTTGTTTCCGGTCCGGGAAAGCATGGCTTGGCAGTTCGGGCTGGACTGTTCCCATGAGGCACAGGGTCAGACTGATTTGCATATAGCCATGTCTTAACTGGGGTGGCAGAGTGTGCTAAAGAACGGTGATGTATTAAACCCAGATCTTTTGACTGGGTGTGAGTGTTTGATTGGTTCAGATGCTCCGTCCATTACCACCCCCTTTTGTACCGCTTTTGGCCGCCATACGTGTGGCAGGGTATGCTCAGACGTGAGTCCCTTGCTCACTTTGCCACTGGATTCAAGGAAGCCAGGCTGAAGACGGCTGGAATGCCAGAAACCGGTCCTCGGAAGCTTGTTTCCGGTCCAGGGAAGGCATGGCTTGGCAGTTCGGGCTGGACTGTTCTCATGAGGCACAGGGTCAGACTGATTTGCATATAGCCATGTCTGAACTGAGGTGGCAGAGTGGGCTAAAGAACGGTGATGGATTAAACCCAGATATTTTGACTGGGTGTGAGTGTTTGATTGGTTCAGATGCTCCGTCCATTACCACCCCCTTTTGTACCGCTTTTGGCCGCCATAAGTGTGGCAGGGTATGCTCAGACGTGAGTCCCTTGCTCACTTTGCCACTGGATTCAAGCAAGCCGGGTTGAAGACGGCTGGAATACCAGAAACTTGTCCTCGGAAGCTTGTTTCCGGTCTAGGGAAGGCATGGCGTGGCAGTTCGGGCTGGACTGTTCCCATGAGGCACAGGGTCAGAATGATTTGCATATAGCCATGTCTGAACTGGGGTAACAGATTGGGCTAAAGAACGGTGATGGATTAAACCCAGATCTTTTGACTGGGTGTGAGTGTTTGATTGGTTCAGATGCTCCGTCCATTACCACCCCCTTTTGTACCGCTTTTGACCGCCATAAGTGTGGCAGGGTGTGCTCAGACGGAGTCCCTTGCTCACTTTGCCACTGGATTCAAGCAAGCCGGGCTGAAGACGGCTGGAATGCCAGAAACTGGTCCTCAGAAGCTTGTTTCTGGTCCAGGGAAGGCATGGCTTGGCAGTTTGGGCTGGACTGTTCTCATGAGGCACAGGGTCAGACTGATTTGCATATAGCCATGTCTGAACTGGGGTGGCAGAGTGGACTAAAGAACGGTGATGGATTAAACCCAGATCTATTGACTGGGTGTGAGTGTTTGATTGGTTCAGATGCTCCGACCATTACCACCCCCTTTTGTACCCCAGTCCACATACATACATTCTTTCTATCTGTTATGCAGGAATATTCCCCTTGGAGGGGCGTTTTGGCGCTTGATAATGGGTAGCATGACAATGTAATGAATTCTTTTAGTTTTAAGAATGGGATGTATGTGCATGGGTCACCTTTAAATGTGTTTTTCCAAATGGAGGGCAAGTAGTCTAATGAAGCAGAAGGTTATGCAGCTTTCAGAGGATAAATCAAAGTGTGGACATGTGTGGAAGCCCGATGGACGAAAGCACATCTCATAGACTCAAGGCACTAATCGCTGTATGCATGAGTGAACCAATGTTCTGCTTAAGTGGTGCATATTTTCAACGTTAAATGCTGTCAGGTTTTACTATTTTCATTTATAGGTGTTTATTGCAAGGGTTAGTTAGCAGGGTCCAGTATTAGTGCACTAGAGTGGCGACAGGAGAGGACAGAGATGTAGGTTGTGGGTATGTTGTGTGCAGACAGAACTGGAGACTGTTAACAGAGGGAAACAAAGGGGTTTTCACAGCTCTTCTGAGGTAGACTGCACCCGGTATTGCTGTAACGAGGGAGAGGTGGTCAGCCGGGCGGCCCCTTCACAGCCCACCCAGACCTGTGCAGCATCAGGAAAACATCAATGTATACAGGACACCTATAAAACTGCCAGACGATGTCTGGGACCCCCTCCCCTGATATAAACAGGGTGGCAGCAGCCCACCGTATCAACCCTTGTGTTTGGAAGTTTTAATGAGGGTTTTCGGCATGACACTAACCAGTGAGCACCAGGGGTAACAGGTCTCCCATAGCAGGGACCAGCCAGACCTAGTAAAAGCGCTTTTCACCATAAACCCCTCTTCCAAGAGCAGCTGTATGCATTCCCCTCCGGCCCATGCCAGTGCTCCACCCGTGTACCGAGTCTCACCCAGTCCTACCCTCCCTTACTGCCACCAGGAAATGTCTGTCTCTGTAGACGCCCATTCTTTTACCCAGAATCCTGTACTTCTTCGGGTCGACCTCCTCAAAGCATCTGAGCATATTCACGGTTATTTGTGGTTCTAGTCTTGGCAGTTCGTCCAGCCCTAGGCGAGTCTATTCAGAGGCAGTACATAGGCCTCGTCATTAGGAGGGCAGAACATTGTAACGGCTGCATTTAGTCTCCATAACATAGATAATAATATTAAACAATATATATATATATATATATATATATATATATATATATATATATATATATATATATATATATATATATATATACATTTTTGATTATGATTAGCTTTCATTTTATTTAGAACTAGTGCAGTGCTAAAGCCCGTGAGCATGCATGCAAGTTTTTTGTGCTCAGCATGATCATGAGTTAACTAAGGACAGGAGAAATGAGAGATGGGCCCAGTGTGCCTTGAAGAAAAGCTAAACGAAAGGGGAAATTTCTTACATAATATATCTGCATCCAAATCATTTCATCTCCCAGCATGCACTGCAAGACTCAAGCTTAACCAGCACTGCAGAGGCTTCTGGGAAAAGTGAGGGAATAGAAAGAGGGCCCAGATGTATCCAGGAAAAACAGCTACTAAAAGCAATAGCACGAAATATTAGGAGGCTAAATACAAACAAGTAAACAAACCGTTTGTTTCTAAATGTATTTTATTGTTGGGGGAGGGAGATTTCAAGCTCTTGATAAGTGGCCAATATTTATTGTAAACCTTTTTTAGCTGAACCCCGTTTCTTTTACTGTAGCATGTCACAGTACCATGTCACAGTCTAGAACAAGCATTGGCATAGCCAATAGGTCTCGCCTTTGGGACCTTATAAGTTTTTAGTAATGCAACAGTTGCTGTTGTTGCACCAAGGATATTGTTCTGCATAACTAAATACTTAGAAGGTCCCAAAAGCGAGACCTATTGGCTATGCCAATGCTTGTTTGTTTTTTGTTTCTGTTTTGTTTGGAGTTAATAGAAGGTTTTAAGACTTTAGTTACATTATAAATCATTTGTTGATGGAACCATACTCATTTTAGGAATTGTGGTGTGTTCTAAGGTGATTTTACCATTTGAAAAAGCCTTCTGCTGGGATGTCATGAATGATGTTTGAGAGAAAACTATTTTCTCATGCTTTTCCCACAGAGGTTTGGAAGGTGATCTATAAACTAAACTGAGAGCATATTTTCTGTAAATTCTTTAGGGCTATGATCAGTCTCTTATTTCCGGTGATAGTTTCAACCGAAAAGGGTTTCTGTCTGTATAGGCAGTAATTCTGGAGATATTGTATTTTAATACAATTGATTTTTCACTTTTCGGTATAGCCAATATGGTTGTAGAGTTTCTAATTACTGCCCAATCCGGTAGGTCTGTGGGTCAGATCAGATTTCCCGATTCCGGCATGTAAACCCGCCGCGTGAGTTTGCTAGAATTAGTGCGTAAACAGACCAAACCCTTTTCAGGTATCACCGAAAATAAGAGACTGCTAGAGACTGATCATAGCCCTGAAGAAGTCACGGGGTAATCCGTTGTCATAGCGACGAAACACGTGTTGGCTAAGAACGCTAAGTAACAGACTAAGTGGAGTACACAACAAACTTTACTTACAGATGAACTTGAATAAAAGACCGGAAAATACAAGACAAGCATCACTGTGCTATATAGATGCAACTTCATGTATATTTATTTTTAAACATGTGCAGAGGATTTGCATTTGCCTATTAAATATAGGGGAGTAATTGCACGGTTTGAATTAGTGGGGCATATTTATTAAAGATTTGCATCACCCTTGTGCCACGCAATGGGACACCAGAGCGATGCAACTCTTGGGTAAGATTTATCAAGGCACACAGGGCCACCTTGGTGCAAGGGTGCCTGCGTTGGGGCTAAGCAGCCTACTGGGCACCAGCTCAGCTTGTTAAATACAGCACATTCCTGCCCTTTGCCTTTCACACAGCGCAGCGCATCAGGTGACTTTCTGCGCTGCGTGATGATTTTTCTTAAATATGCCGCTACATCTTTTGCTATAGCTGTAGCTCGTTATTTAAATGCGAGACACTTAAAGGAGTTTGCCAATTAACTAATCGCTATAACAGCAGTTCTAATTCTTACTCTGATTTTTTAACATTGTAGTTCATTTTTATCAGATACTGTTCGTAAATCATGATGTTAGGGTCCGATAGAGCATTTATTTATAGATGATACAGAGGAACAACATTATTGATCGACTGATTGTTTAAATAACGGCCTTTATTCAATATTAATGTTTATTTTCTTCTCTTTTATTTCCATGACACATTGCCTTGGAAATTATGCAATAAATATTAACATGAAAAAATACACTTGTGCACACCGCCCGAGTGCTTATAAAAATCTTGTATTCGCAACAATGAATAGGAGTCAGCTGCAGGCGACTAAAAGGTGATTAGGGCTGGGGCAGCGTCTGTCACATGACACATAACTGACCACCGTGCAAACACTCACTAGCCTTTGAGTCACATGGGATATCCACTAGTTGGGAAAAAAATCACTGTATCTGGAGATCCTTTTTAAAAGTCAAGCAGCCAACTACCTAACCATGACAAGCCATCTATTTTTCAAAAGTGTTTTTGGAGGGGTGTGGGGGGGGGGGGTGATACGACTTACGAAGTTGTTCCCTCCACCCAAACACAGTTTCATCTTGTCCTCCTGTTGTGGCTTTTCCCGGAGCAGGGCCAGCTGTCAGTGACTTGAAAGGGACACACGGGACCCCGTGGCGTCCTTTGAACTGCGGGGCCTACCTGCATTGTCGACCCCACGCGCCGAGCAGCTGCTCTTGTGGTCTAGTTACTCCAACGTGACTTCAAACAGCGTTATGAGCGTTTTCTCTTTGACCGATAAGCGTAAGAAGTGTCTTCTGAGTCGAACTAAAAAGTGCCACCTGCATTAGCAGGCCTGAGAAGTGGGCTCGTGTAGGCCTCAGTCATAAGTGGGCCTCTTAATCTTCAGTCAGATGCAGGCAGACCATACTTGGCCTTCTGTAAGGTGCAGTCTGAAATGGCCTCACTTGGACGCAGGACTCAAACAGGGCTCAAGTCTGCCTCAGTCTGAGTTAAGAAATAGAACATGAGAGCTCATTCAGGCCTCATCAGTGCACCCCTCAAGAAACACTGGTAAACAGCATGATTTTTTTTATAATTTCCCCTCACTTTGAACATTGCCCGTCTAGCAGCGAGTGCAAAAAAAAACGTTCCTAGAGCTTTAAGTGCAAAAACACAGCACTTCATGTGTGACCTGTAAACCATGCACGCACTAGACAAGGAGGTATAGTTGACTACAGAAGCACACATTGAACGTGCTTACTTTTCGATTCTTTATGAACGGTGCTCGTTGCACTTAGTTACCAGAGCTCATTGTACCAGAGTTTAACCTAAGTAAATACCTGCCTGTTCCCTCGACCAGTCGTTCGCCACTGCCATAAAAGAAGGGAAAGAAAGTTTTGCCGCCACTTTCCATTAGAGGGACAATGTCACAAATCTTTGGTGAAATCGTGGGCTATTTAATGGACACTTCCATCAACAGAAAGATATTGGAACAAACATTAGATGCACATTAAGAAACATCCCATGAAGGATTCACAGTCGGACTCGGTTAATAGTATAGGTTCGTGTAGAGTAGTGCCTATCATTGTAAGAACCAGTGTCGTCAATGCACTAGTTTGCTACAGATCCCAATTAAGTATTCACAGTAATACAAGACTGAAGCAAAAAAAGCATGTATGAACGTCACTACAATCCAAACTTTTAATATCAGGGATTGTGTCTGTACGCCCTGGGCTTCCAGACTGACCTCACAAGATATAGAGGTTTTACGAAAATATTTCCAAGAGCTACCCGACAGGCATTAGAGCAGTGAGTTTTAGAAAAACAAGCACTGACAAAGCCTATATGTCTCGCCTATGTAAGAGCTATTGTCTTTGCCAATATGTTTTAGCCATGTTGCACATCAGTTTGACTGCTTTTCAGCATGGTTAAAAGTTAGTAGAGTAAAGGAGAGCATCATGAAGTGGAGTGTCATAAAGTGGAGTATCGTGGAGTACAGTGGAGTGTTATGAAGTGGCATAGAGAGTTGTGGAGTAGTGTAGAGCTGAGTATTTGAATTTTTTTTTTTTTTTTTTTTTTTAAATATTTATAGAGCGCACTTATACCAGAATCGGTTTCATGGCGCTAGAAGGCAGAAAAACCAGTGGGTACGGAGGGAGGGTTATAAAGCTACAGATCTGGAGAACAAAAATGTTTTAAGATGTTTGCGAAATTCCAGGTAGGAAGATGACGACCTGAGAGTAAATGGAAGTGAGTTCCAGAAGGAAGGAGCCAGCACTGCAAATCTGGCCCCACCGGACTTCTGTTTTCTGAAACGAGGGACTGACAGAAAAGCCAAGTGAGTGGAACGAAGTTCTCGGGAAGGAAGGTAAGGGGAAATGGCTTCACACAGGAAAACGGGAGCGGTCCCTGCTCTGGCCTGGTAGGTGATACACCCAAGCTTGAAAAGGGCCCTCTCCCTCACTGGGAGCCAATGGAGAGATTGCAACAGAGGGGTCGTATGATTAAACCTGGGGAGACCGTAGATCAGGCGGGCCGCCTGATTCTGAATCTGTTGAAGCCGGCAGAGCAGATAAGCCGGCACACCGTTATAGATGACGTTCCCATAGTCAAGGCGCGAAAGCACCATGGCCATGAGAATGAGCTTGAGTGCAGCAGTTGAGAAGAAACGGGCAACCCTTCGAATAATCCGCAAAGAGAAAAAACAAGCAGATACAACTGCATTGATCTGCGTGTGAAGGGTAAGCATGGGATTAATGAAAATACCCAAGGTTTTAACCTTGGAAACAGGAAGAGGGGAAGGGCCAAGGGCAGAGGGCCAGAAGGAAGGAGACCAGGGACTGCAACCACCCCCCGTCAGAACCAACTCGGTCTTGTCCGGGTTCAGTTTGAGGTGGTTGCAGTTCATCCACCCTTGGATAAAAAGCATAACCTTCTGGAAATTAGAGGCTGAGGAAGGAGAGGAGGAAAGGTTGAAAACAAGTTGGAGGTCATCGGCGTAGTTAAACACCGAGACCTCCATCTGCTGTAAAGTAAAAATGAGAGGTGAAATGTATAGATTGAAAAGCAAGGGGGACAGGGAAGAGCCTTGGGGAACTCCACAAGTCACCCTCCTAGGAGGAGCGGTGAAGTTGGCAAGCTGGACAGCCTGTTCCCTGTCCGTCAAAAAGGAACGGAGCCAAGCATAGGCCGAGCCCCCAATGCCCGCCGCCACGACACGGGACAACAAGATGTCATGGTCCACCGTGTCGAACGCGGCGGACAGATCTAACAGGACTAGAGCCTGTGGCCGGCCAATATCGATCCCCTCTCTTAATTGATCCATCACCGACACGACTACCTTCTCGGTAGAGTGCAGCGGGCGGAAGCCCGCTTGGCGAGCGGCCAGGCAGCCTGTGGATTCCACAAAGGAGCTCAGGGACCTGGAGTAGCATGCATTGGAGTGGAGTGATATGAAGTGGAATAGAGGGGCTGTTTTTTTGTTTTTTTTAAAGTAGCGCAAGCTATACCCGGAGGTATCAGAGCACTTTACATGAGCACCAGTTATGTTACAGACGGACACATTCATTTTTGTTAGGCACAGGGAGAATAAGTGGTTTGCCTAGAATCATAGGGCATGATTCACAGAACTAACTTAAGACAAAATCCTAAACTTACTACTTTTAGTATTCACAGAAGTTAGGATTTTGTCCTAAGTTTGTCTTAAGACAAACTTAAGACAGACTTAAGACAAACTTAAGACAGACTTAAGTTAAGATTTTGTCTTAAGTTTGTTTTAAGTCTGTCTTAAGTCTGTCTTAAGTCTGTCTTAAGTTTGTCTTAAGTCTGTCTTAAGTCTGTCTTAAGTTTGTCTTAAGTTTGTCTTAAGACAAACTTAAGACAGACTTAAGACAAACTTAAGACAAACTTAAGACAGACTTAAGACAGACTTAAGTTAAGATTTTGTCTTAAGTTTGTTTTAAGTCTGTCTTAAGTCTGTCTTAAGTTTGTCTTATGTCTGTCTTAAGTCTGTCTTAAGTTTGTCTTAAGTTTGTCTTAAGACAAACTTAATACAAAATCCTAACTTTTGTGAATACCAAAAGTAGTAAGTTTAGGATTTTGTCTTAAATTAGTTCTGTAAATCGGCCCCATAGAATGTTGAGCGTCCCTGCAGAAATTCGAACCCGAATCTCCTGCTCTGAGGTCGACCGCCCTAGCATGACTGTTGTGGAGTGTCATGGAGGGAGTAGAATGTTGTAGAATGGAAGGGCTCAAGGTGGAGTAGAGTTAAGCAGAGTAGAGTGTTGTAGAGTGGAGTGGCTTAGAGTGTCGTGCAGTGGTGTTGAAGAAAGTGGAGTGGCATTGAGGGTAAGTGTAGTGAGTAGTAGAGTGTTGCAGCGTAGAGAGGTGTAGAGCAGAGTAGATTCTCATAGAGTGGAGTGGCTTACAGTGGGGTAGTGTAGGAGAGTGGGATGGCATAGAGTAGAGTAGAGTTTGAAGAGTGGAGTGGCTAAGAGTGTCATAGAGTTCTGTGGCATGGAGTGGAGCAGATTGGGTTAGTGTTTCATAGAATAGAGTGGAGTAAAGTGGCATGGAGTGGCATAGAGGGAGTGGCATACAGGGTTGTAGAGTGGAGTAGAGTCATAGAGTGGCACAGAGTTTTGTAGATGGAGTGGCACAGAGTGGAGTAGAGTTTAATGGAGTAGAGTGTCATAAAGTGGGGAGTCATAAAGCAGAGTGTCGTAAAGTGGAGCAGAGTGGCTTTGAGTGAAGTGGTGAAAGTACAGTGGTGCAGAGTACATTGGCGTAGAGTGCAGTGCTGTAGAGTACATCAGTTTTGAGCAAAGTGTTGGTGACGGTATTGCCATAGAATGCAGTGACATAAAGTAGAGTGGTTAGAGTGCAGTGGCATAGAGTGGTGCAGAGTAGATTGCAGTGGCATAGAGAGGAGTGATGCAGGGTAGAGTGCAGAGGTGTAGAGTAGAGTAGCACAGAGTGCAATGTTGTAGAGTGAAGTGTCATAGAGTGCAGTGACATAGAGTTCAATGGCAGGGAGTGCTGTGTTGTAGAGCAGGCAGTAATGGAGTGCAACGGTGTAAAGTAGAGTGTTGTGGAGTGCAGTGGTGTAGAGTAGAATTGTACACAGTAGAGTGACGTAGAGGGCAGTGGCATAGAGTACAATGTTGTAGAGTGCAGTTGGCTTACAGTGCAGTGGCGTAGAGTGTTGCAGATTAGAGTATGGTAGCATACAGTGCAGTGGTGCAGATTAGATTAGCATAGAGCGCATTGGTTTTGAGTAACGGTGTAGAGTGCATTGGCGTAGAGTGCAGTGTTAGAGTAGTATGAAGTGGCATAGAGTATGTGGTGCAGAGTAGAGTTGTGAAGAGTAGAATGCCGTGGCACCGAGTGCAGCAGTGCCAAGTGCAATGGCCTAGAGTAGATTGTTTCAGAGTAGACTGGCGCAGTGCATGGTAGAGTACAGTGACATTGAGTAGAGTGTGCTGGTGTTGAGTGGAGGGGTGCAGAGTAGAGTGCATTGGCATAGACTGCAATGGAATAGAGTGATGTGTTGCAGAGTAAAGTGGCATAGAGTGGACTGGCGCAAATGGAGTGGTGTAGAGTGCAGTGTTAAAGAGTGCAGTAGTGCATAGTAGAGTAGTATGGGGTAAAGTGCATTGGCATAGAGTAGAGTGGTGAAGAGTAGAGAGTCATAGAGTGTAGTGGTGCAGACGGAGTGCAGTGACGCTGTATGGAGTGGCATGGAGTGGTGTACATTAGAGTGCAGTAGGGTAAAATGGAGTATAAATGGTGTGGTAGCCTACTGTCATTACAAACAACACATCATCAATTGAAATTACCATTTCATTTGCACATACAGCTTTACTGATGAAAGTATACACTGTACAAACGATAATGTGTGGAAATGTCATCACTTAGTGCATTGATTTGTTTTTGAACGTATTCAAATATTGTTTTCTACCAGTCATAATTACTTAAAAATGCGATTCATGTGTGCTGTCCAAATTCTCATATATTCTAAAATATCTGCACAGTTCATTTACAGACATTTGTTATGTTATGTTACGAGGGGTTTTATAAAGCGCTCAGCTACCCAAGCAGAGTGTCCCGGCGCTATCAGACCTAGCGGGCAAGGAGCAAGAAGACCTGATGAGATTATTGTCCAAACAGCCATGTTTTAAGTTCTTTCCTGAAGGCAAGGAGGCTATCTATCTTCCGCAGAGACAAAGGCAGTTTGTTCCAGAGTTGGGGTGCCAAACGTTTGAACTAACGGCCCCCGATACGGGATCGCCTAATTGCCAGAACCGTGGCCAGAGCTAACGATGCAGAACGTAGCGATCTAGAAGGGAGATAAAAGCCTATTCTTTTCCTAAGATAACGGGCGCCCGTACCATGGAGGGCCTTAAATGCCATGGTTAGGGTCTTAAGGGAAATGCGTTTGCGAACAGGCAGCCAATGGAGAGATTTAAGAAAAGCGGCAATGTTGGACCTCCGGCTGAGGCCGAAGATCGCACGCGCGGCAGAGATTTGAACCGCTTGAAGGCATAAAAGAAGATATTCTGGAAGGAACAGATATAACACGTTGGCATAATCCAACTGTGAACCTATCAGGGCCTGAACCGTGGTCCTCCTGTGGGCAAGGGACAGAAGTGGGAGAAATTTCCTCAGCATTTTTAGAAGGCCAAAACACTAAACCCCAGATCTGTGATTTAAAAGTAAGTCCATTGTCTACTTTTACTCCTAGATTCTTTGCCGCAGAAGTGGCGGCGGAGGGAGGAAACATAGCCGCCGGCCACCAAGACTTCCAACAGGGGTCTGGGGGGCAGCCAAAAAAGAAAACCTCAGATTTGTCCGAGTTACATTTAAGATGATTCAGTTGGAACCAAGAGAAGACGGCCCCATAACAGCTCTTAATGCTCTCTCCATTAAAGTCAGCTTTCTCATCACATGTGAAAAGAAGCTGTGTATCGTCGGCGTACGATACAATCCGGGCACCATAGGACTCCGTCAGTGCCGCCAAAGGGGACATGTAAACATTAAAAAGAGTGGGGCTCAGGATCGACCCCTCAGGAACTCCCACCTCCAGTGGCGGCACTAAGGCTGAGTACGGAAGGGCCCAGATTGTTTGTTGGCGGTCCGATAGAGAAGACTCAAACCAACTAAAAGCCGTCCCCCTCAAACCAATCTCATAGAGTCTTATAAGGAGACGTTGTGGGGGACGGTATCAAAAGCCGCCGAAAGATCAAGCATCACCAGCATCGCATTTCCCCCAGCATCCAAGACCTCCTTAATGGACTCCGAGACCTCTAACAGCGCTGTTTCTGTGCTCATATTTGCACGGAACCCGGACTGGGTATTGTGGAGGATGTCATGTGACTCTAAAAAATTAGAGAGGGAGGAATGAACATGTTTTTCCACGATCTTAGCAAAGGCCGGGAGAAGAGAAATAGGTCTGTAGTTAGCATGAATGCTGGGATCAAGGTTAGGTTTTTTTCAACAGAGGAAGGATAAGAGACTGCTTCCAGGCATGAGGAACAACTCCAGTATTGAGGGATTGATTTAAAACCGGGTTAATTATAGGATTAATAACATATGCTATTTTGGCCAGAAACTTGGCAGGGCAGGGATCCATCGGTGAGCCCGATTTTAGTTTAGGTAGAAGATCGAGCAAGGCCAGTGGGGAAAGGGGCGGGAAATTCGAAAGCGAGGGCCGCTCAGGGGCGGAAGAAGGTGAAAGGAGAATAGGATTAGGGACCAGAACCGGATCTGACGGCAGGAAGGACGCCTGAATGTTTTTGATTTTATTGGCAAAAAAGTCTGCCAGTTGAGTAACCCAAGGTTCATAATGGAAACACTTGGATGTTATGGATGAGGGCGATGTAAATTCCTTCACTATGACAAAGATTTCCTTGCTAGTATTGGCAGCCGCTTCGATTCTCTTGGCAAAATAAGATTTTTTCTCCAGAATAATATCTTTGTGGTAGATCTTAGTGCACTCCCTATAGGCTTCCTTTAATAATCCATCATAGTTTCGACGCCATGTCCTCTTGGCCTTCTTGCAGAGCCTACGACTTTCATTAAGCTCAGGCGTAAACCAGGGTGCTGAGGCACGTGCAATGTTTTTGCGCGCAGGCGAGGGAGGTGTCAGCTCGTCAAGGCGCTGCGCGAGCCAAGTCTGAAACAGATCTAAATCAGCCTCTAAATCGCCTGTGAGCAGGCAAGGATGTAACGACAGAGACTGTACTAGCATGTCAGGTGACACGCGATGAAAAGCACGTGAGGCCGGGGACTGACGACTAGAGCCACTATTTATCGATCTAGTTACACGTAAAATTTCAAAATTCACCAAATAGTGGTCGGACCACAACACCGGTACAGGTGTGGCAACGACGATGGGAGTGGTGGAGAAAATGTGGTCCAAGATGTGGTGGCCCTTATTATGAGTGGGGGTGGCAAGATAGGGAATCAGGCCCAATGGATTAGTGATATCCAGAAGCTTAATAGTATCAGCAGCATCTGCCACATCCATGTGACAGATTTACACAATTACATTGTGTGGTGTGCTAGAAAACAAATAACAATGTACAGCCTTATGTCTGGCACAACCCCAGAAGCCAGCATTATTGTCACATAAATCCTCTCACGTTGAAGTCAGAAAAAGAAAAGTAAACACCAAGCTCTCTGGAAGACAGAGCCTGACATTTGACCTCTGTCTTTAACTGCACAGCAAATGTGACAACATAAGAACAAGATTTAAAGACCTGTTTACAGAAATCCAGTATTGGTGGAAGAATAAAGAAAAAAGGGAAGGAACAGGCTCAAGCTGGACAGCCTAAAACAAATAAAACCAACAAATAGAAATCAAGCAAATGTGAGTTACAAACCACAAATCCAATGTTAAGCAATGGGCGGATTACATTCCCAGGGAAGCTTTCAGGATGTCCCAAAGATGCGCTGTCTGGTGTTCTTCGACATAAAAATGATGGAAATGGGATAATGCCTTTCTTTAGAGCTTTGCTGTGATGTCTTTCATGTTTTCTCTTATCACATTTTTAGAGCGATGGGTTTTGGGTAGTTACCGTTTGCAGGTTTTTATTTCGCTTAGCTTCATTCTCTTCTGCAGACAGTGATTTGTGAAAGGAGGTAGTAAGATTGGGGGTCATTACGATGGCGGACGGACTTTAGTCCTTACACCATCGTCAATGGGATTGGACTGGCCGCCTATACGGCGGTGGTCCCGCAGGTGCAATTACAATGCGACCATCACTGTGGCGGTCGCATTGTGCATGTTTACCATTGTGGGGGGTGCTGCGGGCTGCAGCACCCACCACAATGGCAAAAATGTAACTTTTGCATTTCCCTGCAGTACATGGCAGGCACCACGTGGTGCCTGCCACATGGTGGAGGGAAATGTTAGGGGGCACAATAGGTGCCCCCCAAGTGCAAAACTGACATGCCCTTGCTTAATGGGGGCCCGCTATGGGCCCCCAAATTACATCCCCACCAGCCTTTGAAAAGCGGTTGAACTGCCATACACAGGCTGGCGTGATGCAGTGTCCAAATCTTGCAGACGTGCCTGCTAGGCACCGCCACCATTTTGTGGATGCAAGGTGGGTCCGACGGGCAATCTAAAGAGTGCCTGTGTTGGACCCGTGGCGGACAGACTTCCCGTCTACCAGCAATCCGCCTACCATCATTATCTGGCAGGCGGAGAATGGCTGCACAATGGCGGTAAATTCGCCACCAGCAGGCTGCCAGTGGTGGATTCACCGCTATCGTAATGACCCCCATTGTTTTCATTCCTAATTCACATCTGTAATAGAAGGCCAGCTCTAGCCTCTATCATCCCACGCACTTTATTACACTTCTCACTCCCGTGGAATAAGGTGCACTTCTTCAGTCTTACGCAATGTTCTAATTTTGAGACAGATCTCTCTCAAAGCTGTTCTGTACAGAATTATTTGAACTATCATGTAACTTTCTGCTCACGTGCAGAGAGAGGTTACTCACTCCATGCCTTGAATGTCTCCTCCCCGATTGACTGAGAGTACAGATCTCCTCTGCATGAAGGATGCTCAAAGAAGACCAGACAAGCAGTACAGCAGCAGCACACGATAACGCGCCTCAGAACTTCACGAGGACAGCAGAAGGCTTCTTAGGTTGCATTGCACTGTGCTGCGGGCTCAAGACAGGAGTGACAAACATGTGTTTCTCGTAGAGGAATGCATTTCTGTTTGTAGTGGATACCCAGAGTCCTCAAGCAAGCACCCCTGGACTCCTCATATCATTACAGGGAAACATCTGGAACTACCAGGCCAGAGCCACGAGAACTGGAAGCGCAAGGTAACCACGCTTACACGAACAACACATTTGCCTTAACTACGCACATGCGTGGTTAAGGCAAATGCACACTAGTGCTCGGAATGTGAGGGGAAAGAGGAGCGTCGGGAAGCCTACATGGACAGGTAAGGGGGGCTGGGGCAGGGTCTGGGGGGGTTTGTGGTAGTTTTTGGGGTGGTGGGGGTTCGGGATAGTTTTATGGGGTAGTGGCTGTTTGGCAGGGTTGGATTGGGATTAAAAATCAGCCTGGGCACGCGTAAAAAATCGGCCCACATTTGCATAATGCCTTCCCTCAAATCACTGCTTAATTTTACATAAAAAGAGGGGGGGGTAAAAAAAATGCACGCATCAGTTTACACTAGTGAAACACACCTGAAAACAAGTGAGGTCACTTCTGCTCAGGCCCTCTGCCCCGCTCAGTATGCCTACATTAATGGGAGGCCCAGCGAAAGAAAAGGGGTGACACCTCTACCTGTTGCTGCTATACGGGAGATAATGAGTGCCCATCTCCCTCCAGAAAGGCCACTCAGACACCCACTGGGCCGCTGGCGGTATAGTCGAACAACAGAGACACCGCCCAAATGGCCCCCAGGCGGCTCAAAAGCAGCCCTCAGCTGTAACTCGGAACCCGGCCCCTCGGGCATTGCCCAAATGCCCCCGTTACCAATCCGACGCTGGTGTTTGGGGTAGTTTTAAGGGATGGTGGGGGTTCAGGGTAGTGTTCAGGGGTGGTGGGGGTTCGGGGTAGTGTTCTGGGGTGGTGGGGGTTTGGGGTAGTTTTAAGGGGTGATGGAGGTTTGGGGTAGTTTTAAGAGGTGGTGGGGGTCAGGGGTAGTTTTCAGGTGTGGTGCGCGTTCAGGGTAGTTTTCAGGGGTGGTGGGGGTTTGGGGTAGTTTTCAGCAGTGGGAGGGTTTGGGGTGGTTTTCAGGTTTGGGGGTTCAGGGTAGTTTTCAAGGGTGGAGGGGGTTTGGGTAGTTCTCAGAAGTGCAGGAGGTTCGGGTAATTTTCAGAGTTGGCGGGTTTGTGGTAGTTTTCAGGGGTGGGGGATTCGTTGCAGTTTTCAGGGGGATTCAGGGTATTTCTTAGGAGTTGTTTTTAGGGCTCAGGGAGATAATAGAGAAGTTTTTAGGGAACAAGGGAAGGCAAGGTCGCTTTTAGGGCTCAGGGGGAGGTCAGGTAAATTTTTGGGCTTAGGGGAGGGCGGGGTAGTATTTAGTATACCGTTTTAGGCATTAGGGCAGAGGGAGGAAACATCGTCGTGGTTGGGTGAGGGTAGGGGTATTTGCACTTCAGGGCGGGAGGGGGTGGGGGGAGTTTGCACCTTAGGGCACTGGGGAGGGGGTGGTAACCTTAGTCACTCATACACCTTTACCAAGCATGTCGTAACCATGAAAATCTGTGGTAAAGGCATGCTTGGCAAAGCAATGCGTGGTAAAGAAGCAGTCGTTATACAGACCGCGTAGTTTAGGTATGTGGAGTTGAGGAACTTGTTGTACAGTCATACAACCATCATCACAGCTTAGAGAGAAAGGTCTGAGCAGCATAGTTCAGTGAATTGAAAAACCTGGAGCTCACAAGCCAACATGATGTCAGCATTGTAGGCGGAGCAGTCCTGTTTTCTCTTCTACCCTCAAGCCTCTTAGGACCGGTGCCTTAAGGATGGTCGAGGGTAGATCACAGGCAGAGTCTTCAGCTGAGCAGCATCTGTCTCGTCGACAATTAACAGATACACTTGGGACCAATAAGAAGTTGGTACAGTGGGAGCCGAACGTACATGGAGCTGGGCCCACTTTACTTTTAGGTAAGGCAGAGTTTTGAATGTACCTGGCACCAGAAAAGGATCAGAGACCAGAGACATGGTATGGCTGACTTATTTTTGTAGGCTGAATATGAGGTGAACTACAGCGTTTGGTAATTTAAAACATTTTTTTAAATAATATGATGCCAAAAACAGGGGGTATCTAATGTAATTCCCCCACCCTATCTCTACAAATCGTCTATCTCTGTCACACTCAAATTCTACATTTCTGATTTTTTTCAACCACATAAGTGAAAAATTTATTTCTTAAAACGCCATTAGGTAGAACTACATTTCCACTATCAGATTAACTTTTCTAGTGTGGGAATTGGACCCCAATATTTTACTATATCCCAATTTTTTGATCACCTCTGGTGGCTCTGCGCCTGTACCATTGACCTTGCTTTAAGAGTCACCACTCTCTTCGACTTTATGCTCAACAATTAGCAGAGTAATTAAATAGTGACTGGGACCACTTAATAACTGAGTTCAACATCAATGAAAAGTTGAAGGGTTTTATTACAGCATATCAAAATAGGCAAAACAGAGAATCGCAGTACCGTAAAGGCTCAGATACAGAGCAGATAGTCAGGAAATAAAAATTGTTCTAAGTCCCAATGAGCAACAAAAATCATAAATGGAAGGGACAGCATTTCTAATGGAAAAAAGGAAAGTCCTTCAAAAATATTGGACAGAGTCTTGTGAGGAAAATGACAAGTCTCTGACTCACCCCCAACACCAAGAGTTTATTTATACATTTAATGACTTTTATGAGCTAATAAGCAAAACTTGCAAAGTCAGCATTGCATGTATATTGGCACATGTTGAGCAAATCAGAACAATGATAATCACAACAAAATTGTAACACTAGCCCTTTTGTAATGTAAAGGAATGTTTCCATGATCTTCCTTAGCAACAACACGATCCATAGATGTACTGCACAATATTAAACCTTTTTAAGCAAAGACTCATTCATCACTGTTCCAACAAGTCTGCATCATACCTTTGAAGGGAAGTGTCCTTCATAATGTTACATTAGGTGAAAAAAGAAAGTTTCATTCACAATACATGCTCTCTAGGAAAATAACTAATTGCATCCTGTGCTCTCTGAAGACTGAGGAGAGAGAAGACACGTAGGGGGTACTGATTGGGAGGGATATAAAGCAGGAGCAAGACGAACACAGCACTGAGTATCCATTGTAATGAAATGGTGTCTCCGCAGTAATGTGGCATAACTAAACTCCATTAATAAACATATGTTTAGACCCTACAGTAAAAGTGTTTCGAGTACAACATTAGTAATTCGTCGATTACAATGATATTAATCATAATAATCATTATATTAAAAAATAATTTTTCACAGAAAATTGCACACTTAGAAAAATCTTCCACACCAGCTTTTATATTACAGTATGAAAAGTAACATAGAATATTTAGGATTACAAGATCGATAAATTCGCCATGTAGAATTGATATGGAAAATAGTATATTCTTTGACTCTTTGGATCCATGGGTGTTATTAGTTTATTGCCCCTTCGCCAGTGCTCCTCATTCCAGTCACTGCACACTGAGATAGCCCTGCCTCCAGGCAGCCTCTTTGACAAGCACCTGTACCATATGTTATCATATGTTTTGTTTTCACTACCTTTTCCATGTTAACAGCACAGCGTAAGAGTAGCACCTCCCCCCCTCCCCACCCCACCATGGTGATCTGCTGGGTTTTCTATCACAATGTCACCAGGAAGGCTCAGTGGGAGATTTTTTGATAAATCAAGAGTAACATGAAAGTTAAAGGTGGAATATATTTAACTGGGAGATCGCGGACATGCTAAGCCACCAGGATGTGATGATGTGGTAGTGTGGACCTGCTCTTTCCTCATGTGCAAGACTGGGGTAGGGAGCAGTACAGCACCTTGTACCGACAACTTTGTAGTTGGCCTGGATACTGGGCCTCCCTAGTTTAAAGTGCTCAAAGAACGTGTGTTTCCTGGATTAGGTAGGCACTGAGGGATTTTTTGCAACAACTTTAATTTTACGAAATTAGATCCTGGTATCATTGTAGTTACCATGGAGCCTTCCAAATGGGCTGAAAAATTGAAATACACAGAGTGAGGAGGCTGAGATGGAAGAAATTATAACTATTTCATAGAATAAGGTAGAGTCCATAATAAAGGAAGCAGTGACTGTTTCCATGCAAGAGTTTCCATATAAAAAGAAGAGCCAAGATGGTGACACTGATGATAAAATAGAGAAAGGGCCAAAAGGCAAATATGTTAAGCTCTACCATTTGGTCTCTCATCATTTGAGAATAGTTACAAGGTACACAGATCTTTTTGCACATAGACAATTGGCGTATTTTTGGTTCTTTTTCTTAATGTAAATATGGAGGAGGTGTGTACATTATAAAGGTTGTAGACCTGATCATCAACTACCAAAAATCCACAACAAAGATTTTCACATAGGTGTTTCTAGACACAGTGGGCCTCATTTACTAGATTTTGGCATAGGGCAGCGCTGCAAGTCTTCCTGCGGTGCTGCCCTACGTCTAAAGAAAAGGGCTGCAATGTACGGTGTCTATGAGATATGGCACATTCCTATCCTGACAATGTGTCAGATGCCTTGGATGTTATGTAGGAGCACCCACTGTAATTCCCAGGGTACGCCTCCCCATCGTAGTGTGAGGCAACGCAGCGAATTGCACTGCGTTGCCTCACTCTATAGCTACAATGCCATGAAAAGCCATGCAGGGGTGCTTTATGTGACCTTGTAGATATAGCTGAGCCCTGTGTGCCAATGGAATATTACAAAAAGTGATGTTCTGGCAGGTTGTATGCCGGTACAATGCAGGGAAATACATTGGATGCCTTTACCACACATTTTTTACCACATATGTTTTTACCACACATATGCTTTTACAACACATGCCATTACCACACATTCTTTTTATGTATAAAAACAATTAATTTGTGGGGGGAGACACCCCACACCCCCAACTTACCTTAAATGCTTGGTAAAGGCATGCGTTGTAAAGGCATACACGTGGTAAAAATATATGTGCTAAAGAATGCACAGTAAAGTTACAACGAGGTAAAACCCGCCTTGTAAACACGGTTTCCCGTTCTGGCAGTGCGCAGGGCTTGTAAATAAGCCCCTCAGTTATCGAACCTTCTTTCTCTTTCTCAGGCTTCAGCGAGAACTTGGTTAAGGTTCAAGCATTAATGTCCTCAACCACCAAGGTCTGCTCAACCATTGGTCCCCATCAACTTAGAATTACGAGAGGTTTATACCAGTCACAAGCATAAGACCCACACTCCAACAGTATTGGTTAGAGCCAGTGAACTCAAAAAATATCAGATACAAGTGCATGAGGAGGGAGAGAGACAGTGGAGGGGATGAAGATGAGCAGCAAATGGCTGAAAATGGAAGCAGCCCATTCCTCTGATTATAAAGAATAGGGAGGAGTATGGTGCGCTCTCCAAGGGTTCTCTCAACACCTCCAAGACAAAATGGTTCTAGTCAGAACCGATAATTAAGTGGCAAACAGTAACTTGTACTGACAAGGAAAAATGAACAACAAGGCACTGGCAGAGTTGGTGAAGAGCATTTTGTTTATGTGGGCAGAAGTCCATGTTTTTTCATTCACACATAAGTATGTGACAAGCAGGGAGAACATCAGGCAGACAGGCTCAGTCTCAGCTTTCCAACTTCAATTTCATATTGGCTGAGTCCAGCGACATTCAGAATAATATTGACACTGTTTGGGAATCTTTGGCTGTGCTTATTTTCCTCCAAGAACAATGTTATGCTTCCTCAATTTTGCTCACACAAATGTTATCAAAATGTATGGGCAGTTGATGCACTGTTAATCCCATGGTCGAAGGGCATACTATAAGCTTTCACGTCAATTCCTCTAGTCTCAAGGCACTAGAATAGATTCAGAGAGAGGAAGTAGAGGTGATTCTGATTGCACCATTCTTCTACTCATACAGCTAGCAGTATGTAACTCCACAAACCCTCCACCTCTTCAATTTCCAAAGCTGTCTCAGCGACAACTGTTGAATTTACATCTCATGGCATGGAGATTGAAAGGGTTGCCAAGGAAACTTAGGCTGTTCTAGGGGAGGATGCCCTGGACAGCCGATCAGCAAGGACGTTGGCAACTTTTAGATCCTATTTTAAGCATTGGTTGCAGTTTGAGAACTGGTGAAAAGTAAAGGCTTAGAAACTAAATCATGCTATCGGTTCCAGATCTTCGAGTTTTTGAGAAATGAGCTCTTACTGGGATTTGCCCTTTCCACCTTATCAGTTCAATAAGCCTCAAATAGAGCCTGTTAGAACTGGGGTTTTTGGTTGGCAGATTATGCACCATGTCCAAGCAGGAACCACAGCTCTAGTCAAGGTAATCTAGAAACACACTAAATAAACACTGAACGATAACCAGTGCCCCCACCGCTCCTCAAGTAACAGCACAGGGCAGTAAAGCTTATATAAAGAGGCAATGTGTGAAATGTTTGTGTAACACACACACACACCTATTAACACAATGAAAACAATGAAAAATACTCCACACAGGTTTAGGAAAATAGAAAATCATTTTATGACCAAGAAAAAAAAACGAAATAAAATCCAATAAGTAGAACCCGAGTTATGAATTTGTGAAGAGTAAACCAAAAATAGTGCTTAGAAGTCAATAGCACTAAGGGGTTACTTGAGGTTGCGCTATACCTGGGTAAATCCAAAGTTCAGGCTGACTGAGAAGGTGGGCAGGCCAGCTACGCGTCTCAGACAGGTCCCACTGACAAAGTCCCTTGGATGAAGCAAGTGTCCACGTCGAAACTCGATGTGGGGAGTAGAGGATGTACGAAATCGTTGTCAATCCGTGAGGCGAAGCATCAACACTGATCCTCACAGTCGATGAAAGCTTTGCATCGAACCCTTTTATGATGCAGACACTGCATCAAGGTCGAGCCGTGCTATCCATCGATGTCGAGCCACACAGTCCCTCGAGGCGATGTCATCAATCAGCTCCTAGGTTGGTGAAGAAGGGCAATGGGTCGGTTTGGTTTGGCACATAGTCGCCCCCAGCATTGATTTTGGTGCAAAAACCTCAGCCGACCCCACTTCTGAGGCCCAGGGCTAGAGTGGCACATCAGACATGGAAGGACTCACAGATGGCAGAGTCCAGCAGCAGTAGGGATGTAGAAAGTCTTTGATGGCCCTGAGCTTACAGAAAACAGGAGGCAAGCCAGCAACCCTTGAAGTCACTCTGTCTTCAAGTGAGATGGGTTCAGTCCTTGTCCTTAGCAGGGTAGAGATCAGTAGGCAGCAGGGCAGCTCAGCAAAAGAGACACAGTTCCTTCAGAACAGCCAGTCAAGCAGAGTGGAAATCCTTGTAGCACAGTAGTCTTTACTCCTGACAGAGTTCTTCACATGTTCATTAATGTACTGTTTTGGTAGGGTCAGAGCCTCAGTACTTGCACCCAATTGTGCTTTGATGTAGGGGTGACTTCAAAGCAAGTCCTTGAAGTGCAGGGCTCCTCTTTCATCCCAGCCCTGTCTAGCGGCTGTCTGTGGGAGGTCATCAGCCCTTTGTGTGGGACCCAGGACACTACCTATTCAGATGTAACTATCAGCTCCCTCTCCCTGCCCAGGAAGAGCTATCAGAATGTAGATGAATGCAGATGAGTCTTCTTTCACACCCACTCTTTCTGTGTTTGCGGCTGTCTTTAGGGAATGCACAAAGTGTACCTGTCACCCACCCCAGACGTGCATTGGAGACAGGCTGCAGGCACACCAAGCTAAGTTAAGAGCAGAGAAATGTCGACTTTCTAAATGCGTAAGTTCTAAAATTGCAATGTTCAGTCCAACTTTTTCACTTAAGAGTATTTATCATTACCATTCCAAAGATATGAAACATAATATGGCTACTCCTTTCTAATAGGGAATGATAGATCGTGCTCTTGAGGTGGAAGCCAAGAGCAATTTTAGCAATTTTAAAAAACTTTCTCTTGTGTGAAATTGTCACTTTACCTGTGTGCACTCGCCCTCAGACACCTCTGGCTGGTCCAAAGCAGCGGATTTAGCGCTGCTGCGGCCCCCACCACCTACAATTTCTCCACGCCGTCATCTCGGCGAGGACCGAGGCCATGCCCCTTTTTGAGGCCACGCCCCGACGTCGCCTTCCACGCCTACAAATTATGTGCATCTCTCGGACGTGCAGCGGGCGAGCGCAGCGGGCGCGCCGCCAGCGCACCAAAGGCGCGCCAAAGGCAAGCCCGTCTGCGCCCGTCCACGCCACGATGGGCCTTAGGGCATGCCACGCTGACCATCCTATCAGGTATTCACCTCAATCGCTCAGAGATCTACAGAATACAGCCACCACGCCATCTCCCACAGCTATGCGTCGCATATCCTCTGTTGGCCTTATGCTCCCCGACTAACTCCATCCTTGTGGACGCTTACCTCCAGCTATGTTGATCAGGAACACCACGTCCATCAGGGTATCATATTTGAATACCCGCTCGCTAGTGAAACACTCCGAGGACATTTTCATCTTGTTATCCAATTCTAATCCTGATATGCTTCTGCTCACGGAAACGTGGCTCACATCAGAATCCCTCCCGGATATCCTGGCCGCCCTCCCCCTGATTATTATATTCTCCACGCCGACCGCCCTTGCAACCGGCCTGGGGGTGGGGTAGCAGCCATTATATCTAAACGCCTGAATTCTATCTCCTCCTACTCTCTCCCAGTCCCTGAGGTGGATAACTTACTTATCAGCGTGCAAACTGACACCAGCCCCTTCACTTTCCTCCTTCTATACCGGCCTCCAAATTCGATGCCATCCTTTTCCTCCATTATGAATGAACAATTGCCTACCCTGTTAACGTCGCACTCCTGCTTCGCTATCTTCGGCGATCTAAACTATTGGTTCAACGACATTAACGCCGGCCCCCATGCCACCGAATTCTTTGAGACTCTTAAAAATCTAAATCTCACTCAACATATCTCCCAACCCACTCACATTAAGGGACATATTTTGGATCAGATCTGGACCTGCAACCTGGCTCTGTCCCCATCAGACATACTTCCTTGTGTCTGGTCTGACCACCATCTGGTGGACACCACCATCACAGTTGCCGGTCAGATTCCTGCCCCCCTGATGGCCGGTGGCCTTTCTAGGAAATGGAGCACATACGACTCCCAGGGTTTCCTCACCGCCCTGGTCGACTCCTGCCCAGCCATTCACGACTCAAATGACATCGATGGATTAGAACAAGACATCGGATCCTGGCTAGAGTCAGCCAGTGACTGGTTTGCCCCCCTAGTCAAATTCCCCCGTACCAGGCATCGGAACTCCCATAGGTTGTTCTCTGATGACCTCAAGGCTCAGAAACTAAAAATACGCCAGTTAGAACGTACCTGGAGACGTGACTACTCTGACTCTGCCAGACAGTCCTACCTGGCCGCAAATAAAGACTTTAAAACAGCTATTAGTTCAGCCAAAAGGGAACACTTTTCCAATAGGATCTCTACGGCAGCCGACAAATCCAAGGAGGTGTTCAGAGTCTTGAATGAGCTAACTACAGACGACAGAACCCTCCCAGCCCAGACCCCCACCCAGGAGGCCTGTGACACCCTGAACTCCTTCTTTCTAGAAAAGATCACAAAAATCAAAAAATCCATCCCTCCCCTTCCCCAGGCACCCCCACCGATAACTCCCCTAACAACTCCTCGACTTTCACCACCTTTCCTGTTCTAGATCCTACCTCCCTAGCGGAACTAGCCATCCGCGTGAAATCTGGCTCTCCGAACGACTGATGTCCTGCGTCTGTCCTGTGGAGTATATGTCTTAATTTGCCAGATTGTATTTTACACTTACTTAACAGATCTCTCAGCAGCGGCATCTGTCCTACGTCCTTTAAGGAGGCCATCCTAGTACCCCTTCTAAAAAAAAACGGCGCTGACACTGCGGAGCCGTCGAATTATCGCCCCATTTCTCTCCTCCCATATTTTTCCAAACTTATGGAGGCCCATGTCACCCGGTGCCTGTCAAATTTTATAGAATCCTCCCGCTATCTTGAGCCGAATCAGGCCGGCTTCAGACCCGCCCACTCCACAGAGGCCGTCATCCTGGCAGTCCTTGACACACACAGGAGTAACGCGGACGCGGGGATCCCCCAAGCCCTCGTCCTACTGGATCTGTCGGCCGCGTTCGACACGGTGGATCACAACATCCTTCTCCACCGTGTCGAGAAGGCAGGCATCCAGGGTATTGCCCTTGAGTGGGTCAAGTCCTTCCTTACGGGAAGAACATAGGCGGTCCGCCTGGGTCCCTACACTGCCAAAAAAACTCCCACGTCCTGCGGAGTCCCCCAGGGCTGCTCCCTCTCCCCGCTCCTACTCAATGTATATCTTCAGCCACTGATTCAGTCTCTTCTAAAATGGGACATTATCACTTATAATTACGCCGACGACCTACAAATCATTTTTTCACTCAACTCTCCACATGTCATTAAAACTTTCCATGGAGAATTGATCCACATCCAACTCTGGATGAACCAGAACCAATTGAAGTTGAACTCCGGCAAAACCGAGCTCCTTCTTCCTGGACTCAGTCACACCCACTTGGGCCCGCAGTTCTGGCCTCCGGAGTTTGGCTCCCCCCTGCTCCAGCTAAAACAGTAAAGAGTCTGGGGGTAACCATTGACGCCGAACTCTCCCTCAAAGCTCAAGTTGGAGCGGTAGTTTCATCTTGCATGTACCAACTTCGGAGGATTCACAAAGTCCGTCACCTTCTTCCCCCCGCGGCACTTACCCAAACTGTCATCTCACTTGTACTTTCCCGTCTGGATTTTTCTAACTCCATCTATCATGGTCTTCCACAATTTCTGTTACAACGTCTCCAAGTTGTCCAGAATCAAGTGGCCCGCCTGATCCATGGAACCCCCAGATGGCAATCAGCCAAGCCTCTGCTCATCAGCCTTCACTGGCTCCCAATTGACCAAAGGGCCGCCTTTAAGATGGCATGCCTCATCTTCAAAGCCCTTCATTGCTCTGGCCCCAGGTTTCTCAAATCTCTCATCCGCCCTCACTGCCCAGCACGCAACCTCAGATCAGCCCACCGTGATCTGCTAGTCACCCCTAAAAGCAAAACTAAGAAATTCGGCGGTCACCGCTTCTCTTACCTAGCTCCGGTGCTTTGGAACCTTCTTCCTCTTTCAATCAAATCCACCGCTTCCCTCCTGAAATTCAGAAAACTGTTAAAAACTCATCTTTTCCCCACCCTCTTCTAGTACTCTGCCTCCTGTGCTCCCCCCTCACTTGCCCTGTCTATCAGCGCCAGGAAGCTTCGGTGTCAGTGCGCTTTATAAATTGCACCTAAGATAAGATAAGATAAGGCAGCTTTAAAGTGTTTTAAGGAATTCCTAATGCTAGCCTATCAGAGGAGTATGCCTCACAGGAATGAAAAAATGAATGTAGTTGTTTGTCACTACCGGCACATGTAAAACATAACAGTACATATCCTACCTGTTACACAGCACCCTGCCTAACTTAGGGGTAACTTATGTGCAATAAAAGGGGAGTTCAAAACCGGGCAAGTGATTTTAAATGCCAAATTAAAGTGGCAGTAAACTGCACACAGGCCTTGCAATGGTAGGCCTGAGACAGGTTTGAAAGGCTACTTGTGTGGGACGCCCAACCAGTGCTGCAGGCCCACTAGGAGTATTTAGATTACAGGCCATGGGTATTTGGTATACCCCTTTACAAGGGACTTATAAAGAAACTAAATAGACTAATCATATATATCACCTATGTCACCATGTTTAGGGGAGACACAGATGCACTTTAGCACTTAGCAGTTGTAAAGTGCCATAGTCTTAAAGCCAACAAAAAGAAAGTCAGAAAAAGAGTAGGAGGAAAGCAAAAGGTTTGGGGCGACCCTTCAGAGTGGGCCATTTTTCAGCAGAGCCTTTAAGAATCCTGTCTCCAATTTGTCTACGGTAGTTCCTCTGGTCTCAAGGCTTATGAGAAGCTTGAGACTAAGAACACTCCAGTAGAAAAAATAGGACTTATCAGTAGTCTTGAAATGCTTATAGGAAATACCATTTGAGTCACTGGAAGTAGCAGGTAATTCCAGGATATCCTCTCAAGTGGCTTTTCTGATTGCAATGACATCAACCAGAAGACTAGGAAACCTGGAATCACTAGCAATAAACTAGACATTAAGAGAGTATTAACAATATATATATATATAGGGAGAGAGAGAGAGAGAGAGAGAGAGAGAGCGAGAGAGAGAGAGAGAGAGAGAGAGAGAGAGAGAGAGAGAGAACAAAACAATTCAGGGTTTGAAATAGTCAGTGTGTTTCACATGGGTAGTGAAAAAAGTATCAGCAGCCACCCTAAGTAGGTGGGTTAAGCAGGCAATATTCCAGGTATATTTGTCAACAGGGTGTAAGATTCCTGAAGTGATAAAAGGCAGGTTTCGATTGGGGCAGAACCTAGGCCGAGGCACAAAAATAAAAGTGGTCGACATTTGCAAAGTGGAGCAGTTTTAAATGTATAAAGACACACTGTACAGGTGTTTTGAAAGATATGGGAGATGGCATGCATTTGTGCTTCCTGCAGGCAATTTTGGCGCTAATATCTGAAAAAGCAGTAGTAAAATCTGGCCCACCAGACCATTAAACATTCTCACAAGCAGCCAAAATAAAATCCAATCTAGGCACTGACCTGTCAGACCAGCCCATCTGACACGGCCAGATTGCTTTATTTGTGAGTCCGACTCTGGTGCAAGGTCGCTCTACAGTCTACAAGAACAATTGCCACACCCTGGGCTCAAGATGCAGGGGTTTCCTTACAGGAGGTATGCAGGGCGGCAATGTGGCACACACCTAGTTCCTTTTCCTCACATTATTTGTTAGTAAGAATTAATTCATTAATTTTGCTTCTGGTATTTTAAAAACTGCAGTTAAGTAATTGCATGTGATTACCAATATGTCAAATAAAATTTGCAGTACATAGGTGTTGTTAGTGCCTATTGTTAGTTTTTGTATGTTCTTGGAGTGTATTAGCTAGGTCGAGGATCACCTTTGAAGGGGTAATGAGGCCATTACTTACCAATAAACGTAATATCCATGAGTTAAAGTGCCCCTCATCTCAGTCCAAGACCCTTCCTCCCGCTTCTAAGATAATGTAGCACCTACAATATAAATGGCTTCTTAAAATGCAGGTCACTAATGGGGGGAAGTTGGTTCTTTTCAACTGTGCTGTTAACATGGTAAAAGGACTAAAAACAATATGGTAAAGGTGCTTGTGAAAGGCGTTGTCTGAGGATGAGGGGACCTAAGTGTGTAATTATTGGGATGAGGAGAACTTCGACTAAGGATAAGTGACTAAGGATAATGAAGTTCCCAGGAAGTAATGAACGTATTATTCCGTATTAGCATAATAAAAAGTGGAATGGAACCTTCACTGGGAATTTATATATGTAAATAAAAATACTTTAAATGTATTTCTTTGTATGTGTGCCAGTGAGCACGTGTTTGTGTGAGATTGTGAAAGTGAATAAGAGAGTGACAGATACTGAGTGAGAATAAGTGAGGCTGAGAGTCAGAATTTGATCCTGTGTAAGTGAGAGTGACAGAATGAGTGAGTGAGAGTTCGAGTAACTGTAAGTGAATGAGAATGAATAAGAATGAGGAGAGGGAGTGATAGAGAGTTCGAAGAGTGTAAGTAAGAATGAGCTTGAATGAGAATGAGTGACAGCGAGTGAGTGTAGCTTTGAGTGAGAGTAATTGAAAATGAGGGTATGGTCAAGTGAGTGTGAGTGAGAAAGTATGGGTGAGCGAGAGTAAGGATGAATGTGTGAGTGAGAGAGAATATATGAGTGAGTGAGACTAGCATGACTGAGTGACTGGAAAAAATTGAGTACAAGTGAGTGGCGGGAGATAGTGCGAGGTAGTCAGATGAAGCGCAAGAGAGTGCAGATGTGCACAAATGAGTGAGAGTAAGCGTGCAGGAGTGTGACTGAGAATTAAGAAGTGCAAGTGACAAAGAGTGAGTGATAATACATTTGAGTGAACATGAGTGGGAATGTGGTGTTATGCTTTTGAGTCTGCAATTAGCCCTGACATACCAAAGGTAATTCTTGGCTTACAGAGGCACTCATGGCATATGCTTATGTACTGGAGACAATTATTAGCATGACAGACAACTGTGACAAAATACTGGCACTAGCATACTAGAAGTGATATTTGCCATATGGGATACCCAGAGCAAATTCTGGCATTGGCTCACTGAAGGTAATCTTGACATAAGGCAGGATATCTTCGGCATATGGGCGAAAGCAAACACTAAAATATGCCAGCCCTGACATACTAGAGGTATATTGACATCATTGAAGTCACTCGTGGTGTATGCGCAGCACTAATGCTAACATTTTCGCATATTGCATTTAATTGATATCCAAAGAGGACAACCATGTCATATGGCTTTGGTACAGTAGAGTAAAATTACGATGTCTGTGAGACTCATAAAACATTCTGAGAAAAATGAGATTAACTCAAGGGAAGTGCCAGTTTTGACTGGATTGGGACACTATGAAATGGCTTGAATGTTTAAAGAACAGAAACGACGGAAGGTCTGACAAAATATCGACGGACAGAAAATTGGCCTACAAAAATATCAACAAAGAAATATCGAAGTCAAAAATATCGAAGTCCTATCTAAATAAAGGTAAGTACAAAAATATCGAAAAAATATATCGTCAAAATTATCGATGTTAAAATATCGTTTTTTAAATGTTTTAATAATAATGTAAAATTAGGTAAATAATACATATCATTAAAAGAAAGATAGCCAAAAATATTAAAACATATGTAAAAATAATAACCAATACATATAGGGTCTGAGTCTGATGTCGGACGGACTCAGGTCTGTCCGACGGACTCAGGTCTGTCCGACACGGTCAGGAGCCGTAACTGACCGACCTGCTGTCGTCGGCTACGGCCCTGCTAGTACGATGCACTTGTATACTTCTCAATGGGAACATGCATTCTGAGCGGAATACATGCCTGCATTGTAATGTGAAAAGCAGGGGTGCCACCAAGAGCAGGGATCAACAGAGGGGCACCAGAGTTGCCCCGAGGCCACCATTTGGCGGCCTCGCACCCATGGGGGCCCTTCAAGGGGCCCCAAAAACAGTTTCCGACTGCCTTTTTATGCCGGAAACACCCGCACGAAAATGCAGTGAAAAACTGCCATCGTACTCCCTCGGTCGTGAAGAGGCGGCCGGGGGAGTACTGAAGGATTTACGGATGGTGGAAGGGATCTCCGAGCCAGTCGGATCACATCTGTAATCCGAGTTGGAATTCTTTCCGACCGAGCCCATCGGAATGGCTCGGTCGGAAAAGAATCTTGCCGGCACATTCCAATTCGGTCGCAAAGGCTCCGACCATCATTTTAGCCCTTCCGGCCAAAATCGGAATCGGCCCTATAATGTTAAAATAAGTTGAACATATACATATACATTAATATACATACCTACTACACATATTGCAAGATTAGGGAAAGTGTTGGATAGCGTAGGGGTACAAATTAATATTCCCACTCCAGAGAGCGCAACAGTAGGGAAAACCCTGTATAGTGTACGGCTAAAATGACTTTTCCCACTCCAGTGAGTGCAACAGTAGGGAAAGCGCTGGATAGTGTATGCTAAAATGACTTTTCCCACTCCAGTGAGTGCAACAGTAGGGAAAGCATTGGATAGCGCAGGGGTAAAAATTATCATTCACACTTCAGTGAGTGAAACAGTAGGTAAAGCATTGGCTAGCGTAGGGGTCAATATTACTATTCCCACTCCACAGAGTACAACAGTAGGGAAAGTGCTGGATAGCGTAGGGGTAAAAATTACTATTCTTACTCCAGTGAGTGAAACAGTTGGGAAAGCGCTGGATAGCATAGGGGTAAATATGACTATTCCCATTCCAGTGTGTGCAACAGTAGGGAAAATGTTGGACAGCGTAGGGGTAGAAATGACTATTCCCACTCCAGTGAGGGTAACAGTAGGGAAAGCGTTGGATAGCGTAGGGAAAAAAATTACTATGCCCAACCCAGTGAGTGCAACAATAAGGAAACCTTTGGATAGCGTAGGGGTAAAAATTACTATTCTCACTCCAAAGAGTACAACCGTAGACAAAGCCCTGAATAGTGTAGGGGTAAAAATTACTATTACCATCCAGTGAGGGCAACAGTAGGGAAAGCTTTGGATAGCGTAGGGGTAACAATTACTGTTCCCACTCCACAGAGTACAACAGAAATGAAAGCGCTGGATAGCGTAGGGGTAAAAATTACAATTCCCACTCCAGTGAGTGCAACAGTAGGGAAAGTGCTGGATAGCGTAAGGGTAAAAATTACTATTCCCACTACAGTGAGTGCAACAGTAGAGAAAGTGTGTGATAGCGTAGGGCTAAAAAATACTATTCCCACTCCAATGAGTGCAACAGTAGGGAAAGCACTGGATAGCGTAGGGGTAAAAATTACTATTCCCACTCCAGTGCGTGCAACAGTAGGGAAAGCGTTGGATAGTGCAGGGGTAAAAATTACTATTCCCACTCCAATGAGTGCAACAGTAGGGAAATGGTTGGATACCATAGGGGTAAAAATTATTATTCCCAAACCAGTAAGTGCAACAGTAGGGAAAGCATTGGATAGCGTAGGGGTAAAAATTACTATTCCCACTCTAGTGAGTGCAACAGTAGGGAAAGCGTTAGATAGCGTAGGGGTAAAAATTACTATTCCCACTCCAGAGAGTACAACAGTAAGGAAAGCACTGGATAGCGCAGGGGTAAAAATTACCATTCCCACTTCAGTGAGTGCAACAGTAGGTAAAGCGTTGGATAGCGTAGGGGCAAAAATTACTATTCCCACTCCACACAGTACAACAGTAGGGAAAGTGCTGGATAGCGTAGGGGTAAAAATTACTATTCTTACTCCAGTTAGTGAAACAGTTGGGAAAGCGCTGGACTCCCGCGCACGGGAAGGGTATTTAAACCACCACCAACCTATTCTTGTTAGACCACTTGCATTTATTACGCGCGTGTTCCTCAGCGCTGTAACTGCCTTTTTTAAATCACGGTTTCGTTATTGCGCTTTGCGCTTTTATTTGTGGGCATGTGTGGCTGTATTTGAGGGGCATCCAGGGGGTTCTTAAGCAGGGACTTACTTGCACCATAATCGGCATCTTCACCCGCATTTGCGGGGCTTAGGTAGTGTTAGGGCTTCATCTGGGCGCTGTGTGTGACTTTGGCCGCCATCTTAGGTGGGGGTGTTTTCGCTGGGCCGACTTTAGGCGCCATCTTGCAGTGGGTCCAGTGGTTTTACTCCCAGGACTCCCGCGCGGGACACCATAAGTAGAGATGTCTAGGCAAGCGCGCAGCGTGGGCGCGCAGCGGGCTCGCCGGCGGAGCGCCGGAGGTGCGCCAGAGATAAGCCCGTTCGCGTCCGTTCACGCTCCGGCCACACTTAGCGCTAGAGGCGCTGCTCCAGCACGCCTGACATACTCCAAGGAAAAACTTTGTCTCTTGAACCAACTCCCTAGCGCGGGTGACCGCTCAGACCCTCTACCGGCCCCCCTGGTGAGCGTTAACTGCGGTCTATTGAATGTCCGCTCACTCTGCAAACATCATGCAGAGACGGCTCTTCTTATCGACTCATTGCAGCTCGATATCATGTTTCTCACTGAAACCTGGACCAGGGCGGAGAGTAATGTAGAGTTGGGATGGGCTTGCCCGCCAGGGTATTCTATCAACCTGTATACACAGAGGTTTTGGGTCCAATGAACCGACCAGCCTGGACCTCAACAATTGCAAAACAGAAAAAATGGCTAGCCAGAATACTTTGATTTGAGATTAAAGCCCACACAGCCCATGAGTACTGTGTAACCAAACCATTTGTTTAGCAAAACATTTATTTTCATTCAAAATCATTTTTCAAAGTTCATAAAGACATAACATCAAAAAGAGAACACTGTCGAAAATAGTCAAGTCAAAGGCAAAAACAGACAATTGTGTGCACCATAGATACAAAATGTACAAACATAAATACGAAATATTCAAATGATTATGTGACACCAAAGTGCAACTTAGAATATAAAATATACAGTCCAAATCAATTGTAATTCAAAACCATAAAACATGAAGGAAAGGACAAACAAAACCAGTCCTTTAGCTGAAATACCAGTGGACAGGCGGAATTAGGGGTGGTAAACCAATGCCTGCCTGTCTCACAACACCCGTGACTGAATGTTCAGTCCGGTTGCAGGCCAGGGCCCACACAAGTGGACTGAGTTGATCCCTAGCTGCACCCTTCTTTCTTGCCACGGGCTGGGGGTCAACGCGTTTCGAACCAACGTGATTCAAGGTTCTCCTCAGGACATGGACTGGGTACGAGCTTAACTGTGAAGAAATTAAAAAAAAGGGGGGGTGTCAAGCTTATAGGCTCACAATTTGAGGGACCTCTCTGAACTCTCCACAAGTAAATAAACACAACACGTTACCTGCACCAAGTGCACAAAAAATTGCAGGAGTGGAGGTACTCTGCAAAGCAGGGGATTCTGTAGAAAAAGTAAATTGAGTGGCAATCAGGGCGATATACTATTTAGGCTTAGACACACTCACCACGCTTGTTTGTATATATAGGGGGGCTCAGTTACCTGAATCGGGTTGTCCAGGTGTCAACAACAAGAAACGCCCGCCGAGCGGTGCGCTGTTAGAAAGGCGGCAGAGTTCACATTGCTAATATGAGCTGTAAAAAGAGATCGAGAATGCCCAGCATCAGAACACCGAGCATCAATAAAAAGTGGACGCTGATCAATAAAATCAACTACTGCACTTTTCCTACCTGCACGCCGTGTGTCAAAGACGTTGGCTGTGTAGAAGCAAAGTCGGGGATTCTTAATTAGGTAGGCGGGAAAGATTCAACCGCACGGAGCCGCTGTAAAGGACACAAGGAAGGAATTGATAAAGTTGCCTGAAAACGCAGAAGCATGGTCTGCTACAGTCGGCAGGAGATCACGGGGACACAACTTACAAATGCTGCAGGGATTGAATCCAAGCGGCGACCGAAGGCGTACAAGGAGTCCTTGGCGCGGGCTGGTTTTGACTCCTGGACAACCCGATTCAGGTAACTGAGCCCCCTGTATATACAAACAAGCGTGGTGAGTGTGTCTAAGCCTAAATAGTATATCGCCCTGATTGCCACTCAATTTACTTTTTCTACAGAATCCCCTGCTTTGCAGATTACCTCCACTCCTGCAATTTTTTGTGCACGTGGTGCAGGTAACGTGTTGTGTTTATTTACTTGTGGAGAGTTCAGAGAGGTCCCTCAAATTGTGAGCCTATAAGCTTGACACCCCTCCTTTTTTAAAATTTCTTCACAGTTAATATCGTACCCAGTCCATGTCCTGAGGAAAACCTTGAATCACGTTGGTTCGAAACGCGTTGACCCCTAGCCCTTGGCAAGAAAGAAGGGTGCAGCTAGGGATCAACTCAGTCCACTTGTGTGGGCCCTGGCCTGCAACCAGACGGAACATTCAGTCACGGGTGTTGTGAGACAGGCAGGCATTGGTTTACCACCCCAAATTCCGCCTGTCCACTGGTATTTCAGCTAAAGGACTGGTTTTGTTTGTCCTTTCCTTCATGTTTTATGGTTTTGAATTACAATTGATTTGGACTGTATATTTTATATTCTAAGTTGCACTTTGGTGTCACATAATCGTTTGAATATTTGGTATTTATGTTTGTACATTTTGTATCTATGGTGCACACAATTGTCTGTTTTTGTCTTTGACTTGACTATTTTCGACAGTGTTCTCTTTTTGATGTTATGTCTTTATGAACTTTGAAAAATGATTTTGAATGAAAATAAATGTTTTGCTAAACAAATGGTTTGGTTACACAGTACTCATGGGCTGTGTGGGCTTTAATCTCAAATCAAAGTACTCTGGCTAGCCATTTTTTCTGTTTTGCAAGGGTATTCTATCAGGCATATCCCACGACCCAATGGGAGAGGCAGTGGAGTGGGCTTTATTTTTAAGGACTCTCTCTCGCTTTCTCATCTCGAAGTCAAACCAGTCAAGTGCTTCGAGCTCATGGGCTTCTCTCTAAAAGATTTGAGTGAAACACTGGTCGCGGGGCTACTGTGTTATCGCCCTCCCACCAGTGCGACATCATCTGTACAAGATCTGATAGATCTAGTTTATGATCTATCTAACACCCATGCTAGACTCTTAATCCTGGGAGATTTTAATCTCTGGCCCAGTGGCCCTCATGACCTTGCATATCGTGATCTGTATCAAGCCTGCAATAATTGCATCTTACGCAGCTTGTGTCCGCCCCGACTCATGTTAAGGGCCATGTCCTGGATATGATCTTTGCAGCAGAGCCGCTGGTCTCGATTAAGGAGGTCGTGGGCCAATGCTGGACAGATCATACTTTGATCCACTTCTCCATTCTGCTACCAGCTGGATCGCTGAGTAATAGCGTCCCGGTCAAGCCTAAACTCAGGAGACAATGGGCTTGGCTACTTACGGGCTCCACTATACCCACATTACTGCCCAGGGCCTTTTCATTGGGCCAGAATGTGGAGGAGAGTTATTCAACTCTCTGTCATCAGCTCCTTGAATCACTTGATAGGATGATTCCAATGTGTAAGGTGAAAGATAAATCGCAGAAAGTCACTCCCTGGTTTTCTAGTGACCTTCTCCAGCAGAGACTTCATTGCAAACAGGCGGAACGGGTCTGTAGAAGACACTATTCAGAAACAGATAGACTGGTTTATAAAAAAAACCTCCAGGAGTATAAATCTCAGATTAGGTTGGCTAAAGCTAAGCTTCTCGAGGCCACATTGGCCAAAGCTGGTAACAAGTCACAAACCTTGTTTAAGTTGGTTAAAAACCTCTCCAACCCAGCCGGTGCTACATCTGCCATTCCGGCCTCGCAGGAACTATGCGACTCATTAGCCCTGGCTTTTGAGGAAAAAATTAATACCATCTTGGCGGGACTCTCTGCCCCCGACCTAGCTAGCCACCCTGATTTGTGCTCCTTGGAATTAGTTCACGGAGTAGCTCGGGAGGTGACTGTTGGACTTGGCCCTTCTGGCAGGTTCACCCCTAATCTCTTTGCTTTAGATCTGTGATCTGTGCGGATGATTTTCTGGTCTGTGCCCACTTTTTCCCTATGTCACAGAGTAAAGTGCGTGCATGTAGTTAGGCTGGCCTGCTCTCCCATAGGGATGCAGGGGGGATTGTCTGTGTCCCTGGTAGTTCCTGATGCGTGGGGAGTGCAGACTCGAATTTGGTATGTGCGAGCTCGTGGGAATGAATGCTTCGCAATGGTGTATGTGGCATGTGTGTGTCATGTGTAGAAATGCCACTTCTAGGACTTGGCATATTACTGTAAAATATGCCTGCCGTGTGATTGGCTGGAGCTGGCTGGTGAGCCTGGCTCCAGGAAGGCTGGATGGGTCTGCCCGGTGGTGAGTGTGAGATTAGCATGTTGCTGGCTTGGGAGGAGTGCGCCTGGTCCCTGATGGGGCTGGACTTTCCGCACACAATGCTGGCTCCACCCCCTGTAGTGCGACTGATGACCCTAGCCCTGCCAGTGATTGAAATGGGTGGTTGAGCTATCAAGGGTACTTCCAAAACAGCTGCAACTGGTTTCTCCCCCACCCTGCATCATGAGACAAAGGAATTTACAGTATAAGCAGGGGCTGTGTCCCCATACAGTCTGTTCTGTTCTCTTCCAGGATCCTTGCCAGAGGGGGCTGCTGCTGTTGCTGGGGCCAGGAGGATCGCCACTTGGCTTGTCTCCCTGCCTGGAGACCCAGTGTGCTGGCTCTGGCCCAGCCTTGCCCCCCTGCCTGCCTCCAGACCCTGCTGGAGCTTTGCTTTTGACCCCTAGCGCTGTGGGCGCTGATTTCCGTCCCCGAGCGCTGGGGAGCACTTTACTTTTGCTCTTGGCGCTTGAGAGCACTTTATTTTGTCCCTGAGCGCTGGGGAGCGCTTTATGTGCAGCCGGTGCCCACCCGGCATTTGCCCGCTTGGATTGCCGATTTTTGGCATAGTGAGTGCCTACCTCGCTTTATATTTAATTTGGAAGCCGGTGCCCACCCGGCATTGCCCCGTTCTTGGAGTTTTATTTATCAAGAGGGAGCCCACTCCTCGGATACTGAGACCCCGCCTGCCTGCCTAAAACGGGCCGCCGTGCTGCCCGCGACGACCCGGAAGTGCTGGGTCAGTCTGCCAATCGCTGCGCGGCCCGGGAGAGGCGAACCGGAAGTCCCGCCCCCGGAGCCGAGCAGCGAGGAGAGAAGCAGCTGAGTCCCCGAGGCTCCCGGGAGGAGTGGAGCCGTCCCGCCAGCGAGACAGCCGGTGAGTGGGGCCCCAAGAGTGCAGAGTCGGGGAGGAGGGCGTCGGGGCACATTGCCGGTGCCCGCCCCTCCCCGTCAGTGTGAAGAGCCGATTGAGGCTCTGGGGGCATTACTTGATCCTGAGTCCCCCGTGAGGGACTCCAACGAAGCCCGCAGTTGTGATTAGGAGCCCGAGGCTCCTGGGGGCAATTTGGTTATTTAGAGCCCGAGAGGCTCCCGCCCTAACTATATTTACGAGCCCTGAGGCTCGAGGGGGCACCTTGATTTCCACGAGCCTGCGAGGCTCAGAACCGGCCCCATTGTTCTTTAAGCCCTGAGAGGCTCTGAGGGTGCCAGTTGCTTTGCGAGCCCAGAGAGGCTCGAGTGCCCATTCCTGTTGAGAGCCTGAGAGAGGCTCCTTGTCCACATTTGTCCTAGAGCCCAGAGAGGCTCAGCAGTGCCATATTGGTGGTTCTTGAGCCCACGAGGCTCCAACGTTGCCCTAACTTTTCCTGCACCAGTTGCCCAGCTTTTTGTGGGCAATTCCACATTTAGGCTTGTGTTCTTGGCTGCCTGCGCAGCCTGCCTAACATTGAGACTCAGGGCATTTCAGCCCTTGCAAGGCCAGTTGGCCTGAGGGACAGTTCGAGTGTGGTGCTTTGGGCACCCTGCGCATTGTAATTTACTTGTGTATGTGATTCCTGCGCAAATGTTCTAACCTGCACCTCTGAATGTGTTTTAATGCCTCATATGCAATGTGTTGATGTCATTACCTTCGCTAAAAGTGACCTGCTTAGGTATTTTATGTTTATCCCCTTTGCTAAGAGTGACCTGCTTAGAGGATTGTTTATGTTATTACCTTTGCTATATGTGACCTGCTGAGGTGATTATTTAGGTTTCCTTCCCTTTGGTAAAAGTGACCTGCTTAGGTGATGGTTTTCCTTCCTTAGCTCCTGATGATAAGGTCCTAGTTCCCTGCGTGATTTTCCTACAGTGTTTAGGGTTGCGTAGGAGGTATTTACTCTTTACCAGTGATTACTGGTTGTGTGCTACATGTACTATTTTGGTGACAGTCATTATATGTTTATGTGCTAAGTGTTATACCTACAATTATTATTTCTAACAAGTGCCTACCCATGACAGTGGTCCATGTGGCCCTGTCCTGTACATAATCCCTTGTAAATTCTGCCCATACCTGTTGGCACATTGTAAAGTTTGTGTGTTACCTAATGTGTTTTTACTATAACACAAAGGCTATTTTTTATATAACCTTGTGTGGAGTTTCCTTTGTGGTGGACCTTGGGTGTTGTTGCTGGGGTGCGTGCGCAAATACTTAACTTACATCGCCTCCAAGTTTAGCCTTGCTGCTCACGCCACGTTACCTAGAGGGTGAGCAGGGGTTATCTTGGCGTGTAACTTCCTTGCCTTGACTTAGGAGTGGTGGTCTCTGACTGACTTTGGCGCGAGCCCTGGCCAGCCTGGGACCCCGTTTCTAACATTGGGGGCAAGCGGTGAGGATGAGGATTTGTGTTTGCACTGTACCACAGTGGCGACAGGCCGCACTACAAAACTCTACATTTTTAGATAACCACATTTTGGGGATTATTGTTTTTTAGGTGAAGATCAGTATTGCTTCTCCTGAAAGGTGTCATTTTGTATTTTGTCTAGTACCTTGTTCCCCGCCCTGCTCCCAGAGTTTGGTACCTGTGTCGCTTGTGGTCAGGTTGAGAAAATCAGGGGTGGTAGAAACTGCCTTACCAGTCCGAGGGGAGGGTTGTGTGTGAATGAGTGTGTGTTACACTGGACAGTGGAGTGCAAGTTCTCTGAGATAGGAATCTTGCTGAATTTTGTTAATTGTATTCTCCTGTTTAGCTCAGACCCCCAGGTTCCCTGTGTCAAACTATTCTTGAGAACGTCTGCCAAAATGGAGCCTGCTTTTGATCTCTGTGGTCTTTTTAGATACAGTAGGTTAGAGCTGGTCAGATTCTGTGAAAAGGGAGGCATAGAGGTGAGTGAGTTGGATACTCAGTCCCAGCTTAGGGACAGCCTGATCCAATGGCAAAAGGATCAGTGGGATCTTGAGCACAGTGAGAGAGATAGGGCCCGGGCTGCACGCCATGAGGGTGGTGAGTCTGTGGAGAGCCCTGAAGAATGTGAGTTGTATGATGATGACAGTGGATGGATATCAGCAGATAGTGAGGACCCCATAGATAGGGAGTCCCTTGCTGGGTCCAGTGTCAGTACCAGCGCCCCATCCCTTTCCCTGTCCCCAGAGGAGTGGTTGGATAGGAAGGAAGAGCGGGAGCATCAGCTAGCGATGGAACAGCTCAGGTTAGAGCATGCCAAGCTAGAGGCTGAAAGGGCCTTGTTCAGGGAGAAGGTAGCCCTAGAGAGTAGGTTACCCCCTGAGTGCAGTTGTAATTGTCTGGATTCCCCAGGGAGGGTGGAGTCCAGTGGTGGCAGCTTTTTAAATATAAGTGTAGACAGTCCCACTCCCAGTTCCCCGAGTATAGTACCTGCTTCCCCCGCAGAAGAGTTTGGGTTGAAGTTCAGGAGACTTAGGAAACTGCCTCATCAGTCTTGGGAAGACTTTGAGGATGAATGTTGTGGAGCACTGTTTGATTGGAGAAAGGCTCACGTGAACGACAAGTCTGGCAGTTTGTTTAGCATGGTTGTCACAGAGCACCTGCTCAGTTATTGTTCACCAGGGTTGCGCCAGCACCTGTTGAAGTTTGGATTGTTTATTGCATGTGAGCTTGCAGCGGAAGCAGACCGATGGGAAAGTGCAAGAGGTTCCTTAGCGTCGCTAGTGAGTGATTCCAACAATAGTGGGTCAGGTTTCCTCCAACCCAGCGTGGTGGAGGAGGGTGAAAGTAGCCCAGCTAGGTCCCAGTATAGTGAGGAGGGTGTAGGGGCTTACTGCCTGTCTCAGTGGAGCGGGAGTGATTGTGAGACCAAGAGTCCCCAGATGCCCGAAGCCCTGCCTCAGAGCCTGGATGGTTTCTTTAGGGAACACCAGGATGGGGACCTAAGCTTACCTGTGAGTTCACTTGAGGGAGACCTCCTAGTGTGTGGAGGACCTGGAGCATCTGTAAGCGGAGCTTCTACGGTTATGGAGTCTGGCAGTACCGCTCCGGTAGGGAGAGTACAGAAGTCCAGTGAAAAGAGTGATTGGGGGATAGGATGTGAGTCCCCAGAAGTCCTGGAGTGCAGGCAGTGATTCCACCAAAGGTTCTAGACCAGAGGTTGGAGGTCCAGGTTCAGGGTTTGCCTGACCTGAAGGGTGGGAATACTGTAATCAGTGTCCTGACCAGTTCTTCCTCCAGAGGTACCGCACCCGTTGGGAGGGAGCAGGACTCTGGAAGGGGGTGCAGAGGGTGGGAGAACCCACCTCTGACCCCGGTACCACCTGAGGGGTTAAACCCTAGGTTGGGAGAATGGTGTTTAGAGGGTACCCCTCGCAGGAGGAGGAGGAACCCTAGGAGAAGAGGTAAGGGGAGGAGAGCCTTCCCTGAGACTCCTGGTCCACCTAAGGTTGTAGACCCTAGGCTGGAGAACCAGTGGCAGTCTAGCCCTGTCTTACAGACAGGAAGAGTGGAAAATGGCTATTATGTGCCAGGGATTCCTACCCCCCACTTTGTGAGTAGGCAGGAACCAGTGGCACCTGGGTGGCCTAGGGCCTGGTCCTGGCCGAGGGCAGCTGGAGACTACCAGTGGGGTAGCCCAGTTAGTCCCTACCGTAGTTTTAGAAAGAACCCCAGGGGTTCATCGTGGCGTAAAACAGGAGGGTGTCCCTGCAGTTGCGGGCCCGCGTCCGTGATTTATCGCCCCAAGCAGGGAAGCCCATCACGGTGGTGATTGGTCTGCCCTGCGTTTTGGCTGGAAGGGGGTTGTGTTGGACTTGGCCCTTCTGGCAGGTTCACCCCTAATCTTTTTGCTTTAGATCTGTGATCTGTGCGGATGATTTTCTGGTCTGTGCGCACTTTTTCCCTGTGTCACAGAGTAAAGTGTGTGCATGTAGTTAGGCTGGCCTGCTCTCCCATAGGGATGCATGGGGAATGTCTGTGTCCCTGGTAGTTCCTGATGTGTGGGGAGTGCAGACTCGAATTTGGTATGTGCGAGCTCATGGGAATGAATGCTTCGCAATGGTGTATGTGGCATGTGTGTGTCATGTGTAGAAATGCCACTTCTAGGACTTGGCATATTACTGTAAAATATGCCTGCCGTGTGATTGGCTGGAGCTGGCTGGTGAGCCTGGCTCCAGGAAGGCTGGATGGGTCTGCCCGGTGGTGAGTGTGAGATTAGCATGTTGATGGCTTGGGAGGAGTGTGCCTGGTCCCTGATGGGGCTGGACTTTCCCCACACAATGCTGGCTCCACCCCTTGTAGTGCAACTGATGACCCAAGGCCTTCCAGTGAATGAAATGGGTGGTTGAGCTATCAAGGGTACTTCCAAACCAGCTGCAACTGGTTTCTCTCCTACCCTGCACCATGAGACAAAGGAATTTACAGTATAAGAAGGGGCTGTGTCCCCATACAGTTTGTTCTGTTCTCTTCCAGGATCCTTGCTGCTGCTGTTGCTGGGGCCAGGAGGACCGCCACTTGGCTTGTCTCCCTGCCTGGAGACCCAGTGTGCTGGCTCTGGCCCAGCCTTGCCCCCCTGCCTGCCTCCGGACCCTGCTGGAGCTTTGCTTTTGACCCCTAGGGCTGTGGGCGCTGGATTCTGTCCCCTATCGCTGGGGAGCGCTTTACTTTTGCTCTTGGCGATTGAGAGCGCTTTATTTTGTCCCTGAGCGCTGGGGAGCGCTTTTTGTGCAGCCGGTGCCCACCCGGCGTTTGCCCGCTTGGATTGCCGATTTTTGGCATAGCGAGTGCCTACCTCGCTTTATATTTAATTTGGAAGCCGGTGCCCACCCGGCATTGCCCCATTCTTGGAGTTTTATTTATCACGAGGGAGCCCACTCCTCGGATACTGAGACCCCGCGTGCCTGCCTAAAATGGGCCGCCGCGCTGCCCGCGACGACCCGGAAGTGCTGGGTCAGTCTGCCAATCGCTGCATGGCCCGGGAGAGGCGAACCGGAAGTCCCGCCCCCGGAGCCGAGCAGCGAGGAGAGAAGAAGCCGAGGCCCGAGGCTCCCGGGAGGAGAGGAGCCGTCCTGCCAGCGAGACAGCCGGTGAGTGGGGCCCCGGGAGTGCAGAGTCGGGGAGGAGGGCGTCGGGGCACATTGCCGGTGCCCGCCCCTCCCCGTCAGTGTGAAGAGCCGATTGAGGCTCTGGGGGCATTACTTGATCCTGAGTCCCCCGTGAGGGACTCCAACGAAGCCCGCAGTTGTGATTAGGAGCCCCGAGGCTCCTGGGGGCAATTTGGTTATTTAGAGCCCGAGAGGCTCCCGCCCTAACTATATTTACGAGCCCCGAGGCTCGAGGGGGCACCTTGATTTCCACGAGCCTGCGAGGCTCAGAACCGGCCCCATTGTTCTTCGAGCCCTGAGAGGCTCTGAGGGTGCCAGTTGCTTTGCGAGCCCAGAGAGGCTCGAGTGCCCATTCCTGTTGAGAGCCTGAGAGAGGCTCCTTGTCCACATTTGTCCTAGAGCCCAGAGAGGCTCAGCAGTGCCACAGTGGTGGTTCTTGAGCCCACGAGGCTCCAACGTTGCCCTAACTTTTCCTGCACCAGATGCCCAGCCCTTTGTGGGCAATTGCCACGTTTAGGCTTGTGTTCTTGGCTGCCTGCGCAGCCTGCCTGACATTGAGACTCAGGGCATTTCAGCCCTTGCAAGGCCAGTTAGCCTGAGGGACAGTTCGAGTGTGGTGCTATGTGCACCCTGCGCATTGTAATTTACTTGTGTATGTGATTCCTGCGCAAATGTTCTAACCTGCACCTCTGAATGTGTTTTAATGCCTCATGTGCAATGTGTTGATGTCATTACCTTTGCTAAAAGTGACCTGCTTAGGTATTTTATGTTTATCCCCTTTGCTAAGAGTGACCTGCTTAGAGGATTGTTTATGTTATTACCTTTGCTAAATGTGACCTGCTTAGGTGATTGTTTAGGTTTCCTTCCCTTTGCTAAAAGTGACCTGCTTAGGTGATGGTTTTCCTTCCTTAGGTCCTGATGATAAGGTCCTAGTTCCCTGCGTGATTTTCCTACAGTGTTTAGGGTTGCGTAGGAGGTATTTACTCTTTACCAGTGATTACTGGTTGTGTGCTACATGTACTATTTTGGTGACAGTCATTATATGTTTATGTGCTAAGTGTTATACCTACAAGTATTATTTCTAACAAGTGCCTACCCCTGACAGTGGTCCACGTGGCCCTGTCCTGTACATAATCCCTTGTAAATTCTGCCCATGCCTGTTGGCACATTGTAAAGTTTGTGTGTTATCTAATGTGTTTTTACTATAATACATAGGCTATTTTTTATATAACCTTGTGTGGAGTTTCCTTTGTGGTGGGCCTTGGGTGGTGTTGCTGGGATGCGTGCGCAAATACTTAACTCATATCGCCTCCAAGTTTAGCCTTGCTGCTCGCGCCACGTTACCTAGAGGGTGAGCAGGGGTTATCTTGGCGTGTAACTCCCTTGCCCTGACTTAGGACTGGTGGTCTCTGACTGACTTTGGCGCAAGCCCTGGCCAGCCGGCGATCCAGTTTCTAACAGTGACTATGGAGGAAGCAGTACAGCCTCGGCTGACCTGCTTTCCTACTCCTTCCCTGGAGGATTTCTGTCTGTTGGCGAATGGTGTGTCATCCGGCTCCCCGTTAGACCCCTTGCCACACAAGTTTTGGAAGGCGTTCCATGCAGAGCTCTTCCCACCGCTCCATTCCATCTGTTGCCAGTCATTGACCACGGCCACGGTCTCGGATAGCTGGAAACTGGCAGTAATTACCCCACTGCTAAAAAAAGTCACCTTGGACCCTTTATGTCCGACCAACTATAGGCCTATTTCACTCTTGCCTTTCTCAATGAAAATCTTAGAGAAATTGGTCACTAGGGTCCTGTCCGCTTCCTTGAATCCAACGACCTTTTGGACATGGCCCAATTTGGCTTTAGGCCGGCCCGCGGTACGGAGTCTGCCTTGGTGGCCGTTTTGGACGACCTGCGCTCTCGTGTCGACATGGGAGGAGCAGCGTTTCTGGTGTTGCTTGACATCTCGGCCGCATTCGACACGGTTGATCATGTGGTTCTATTAAGCAGGCTCCGGGAGTCCGGGGTAACTGGCTTAGCCTTGGACTGGCTGGCATCATACCTCTGTAACAGGCGACAATCTGTGGCTATGCCGCCGTTTCGTTCGGTGGTGAGAGAGGTAAAACAGGGAGTGCCGCAGGGCTCTGCAATTAGCCCGATTCTTTTCAACTTATACCTTCGCCCTCTAATAAGTCTGATTAGGTCATTCGGCATGTCTGTCATCAATTATGCCGATGACACTCAGCTTATTTTTTCCATCGAGGGCAGGGATGCGGTCTCCCTGGAATCCTTTCACCAATGCATGTCGGCAGCTGTGGAATGGTTGCATCAGAACTCGTTACAGTTTAATGGGGCAAAAACTGAAGTTCTCTACTGTTCGGTAGATCGTACGCCTCACCCTCTGCCAGAGGGACTTTGGCCTTCTTCTACCTTAGGCACAGTCGCAGCGGCAGACTCAGTCCGGAACCTAGGTGTCCTGCTCAAGTCAAGTCAAGTCAGAGAATTTATATAGCGCACTACATACCCAGAGGGTCTCAAGGCGCTAAGGAGGGGGGGAGGATAACTTGTCAAATATCCACGTTTTAAGTTGCTTTCTGAAAGCTAGGTGGTTTCGGGCCTAGTCTCCAGCTAGACGCCTTTGTTAACAAAACCACGGCGACCTGCATGCTGCTGTTACGCATGTTGCGGAAGATTCTGCCACTACTTCCTCATTCAGCGAGGACGGAAGCAGTGCGGAGTATCATCCTCAGTAGGTTAGACTACTCCAACGCACTGCTTCTGGGAACCACCAGTACTCTAATTATGAAGCTACAGCGTGTACAAAATATGGCAGCTAAACTGGCGCTCTCGCGGCCATGGTCTGCTTCGTCCTCTCTTGCCCTTTCGGACCTACACTGGTTGCCGGTGCAAAAACAGATCTGCTTTAAATCAGCTTGCTTGGTCTTTAGAGCCTTGCATGGGCTGGGTCAAGTGGTATTGCAAGGTCTTTTTTCCTGGTACTCTGCTGCCAGACTTCTGAGATCCTCCTCGGCCTTCTTGGTGACTGTTCCTAAGATAAAAAGGGTGAGCTTTGGAACTCCCTACCTCTGGCCCTAAGGTGCAAGCAGGATCTCCTGTCTTTTAGAAAGGACCTTAAAACCTACCTTTTTCCGAAGGCAGTGTAATTGACATCGGTAGGAATGTTCTGTGGTCAAAGCGCCAGGATGCCCTTTGGGTGACAGTAGCGCTATATAAGTATGCCTACATACATACATACATAGATAGCGTAGGGGTAAAAATGACTATTCCACTCCAGTGTGTGCAACAGTAGGGAAAGTGTTGTATAGCGTAGGGGTAGAAATTACTATTCCAACTCCAGTGAGTGCAACAGTAGGGAACGCGTTGGATAGCTTAGGGGTAAAAATTACTATGCCCAACCCAGTGAGTGCAACAGTAGGGAAAGCGTTGGATAGCGTAGGGGTAAAAATTACTATTCCCACTCCAAAGAGTACAACAGTAGACAAAGCCCTGGATAGCGTAGGGTTAAACATTACTATTCCCACTACAGTGAGTGCAACAGTAGGGAAAACTTTGGATAGCGTAGAGGTAACAATTACGATTCCCACTCCACAGAGTACAACAGAAGCGAAAGCGCTGGATAGCGTAGGGATAAAAATTACAATTCCCACTCCAGTGAGTGCAACATTAGGGAAAGTGCTGGATAGCGTAGGGGTAAAAATTACTATTCCCACTACAGTAAGTGCAACAGTAGAGAAAGCGTGTTATAGTGTAGGGGTAAAAAATATGATTCCCACTTCAATGAGTGCAACAGTAGGGAAAGCACTGGATAGCGTAGGGGTAAAAATTACTATTCCCACTCCAGTGCGTGCAACAGTAGGGAAAGCGTTGGATAGCGTAGGGTTAAAAATTACTATTCCCACTCCAGTGAGTGCAACAGTAGGGTAACCTCTGGATAGCGTAGGGGTGAGAATTACTATTCCCAGTCCAGAGAGTGCAACAGTAGGAAAAGTGCAGGATAGCGAAGGGGTAAAAATTACTATTCACACTCCAGTAAGTTCAACAGCAGAGAAATCGTTGGATAGCGTAGGGGTAAAAATTACTATTCCCACTCCAGTGAGTGCAACAGTAGGGAAAGTGTTGGATACCGTAGCGGTAAAAATGACTATTCCCACTCCAGAGAGTGCAACAGTAGGGAAAGCACAGGATAGTGTAGGGGTAAAAATTACTATTCCCACTCCAGTGAGTGCAACAGTAGGGAAATCGTTGGATAGCTTAGGGGTAAAATTTACTATGCCCAACCCAGTGAGTGCAACAGTATGGAAAGCGTTGGATAGCGTAGGGGTAAAAATTACTATTCCCACTCCAAAGAGTACAACAGTAGGCAAAGCCCTGGATAGCGTAGGGTTAAACATTACTATTCCCACTCCAGTGAGTGCAACAGTAGGGAAAGCTTTGGATAGCGTAGAGGTAACAATAACTATTCCCACTCCACAGAGTGCAACAGTAGGGAAAGCACTGGATAGCGTAGGGGTAAAAATTACTATTCCCACTCCGGTGCGTGCAGCAGTAGGGAAAGCGTTGGATAGTGTAGGGTTAAAAATGACAATTCCCACTCCAGTGAGTGCAACATTAGGGTAAGCTCAGGCTAGCGTAGGGGTAAAAATTACTATTCCCAGTCCAGAGCGTGCAACAGTAGGAAAAGTGCAGGATAGCGTAGGGGTAAAAATTACTATTCACACTCCAGTAAATTCAACGGCAGGAAATCGTTGGATAGCGTTGGGGTAAAAATTACCATTCCCACTCCAGTGAGTGCAACAGTAAGGAAAGTGTTGGATAGCGTAGCGGTAAAAATGACTATTCCCACTCCAGAGAGTGCAACAGTAGGGAAAGCACAGGATAGTGTAGGGGTAAAAATTACTATTCCCACTCCAGTGAGTGCAACAGTAGGGAAATCGTTGGATAGCGTAGGGGTAAAAATTACTATTCCCACTCCAGTGAGTGCAACAGTAGGGAAAGCGTTGGATAGCGCAGGGGTAGAAATTACTATTCCCACTCCAGAGAGTGCAACAGTAGGGAAATGGTTGGATTCCATGGGGGTAAAAAATATTATTCCCAAACCAGTAAGTGCAACAGTAGGGAAAGCATTGGATAGTGTAGGGGTAAAAATTACTATTCCCACTCCAGTGAGTGCAACAGTAGGGAAAGCGTTGGATAGCGTAGGGGTAAAAATTACAATTCCCACTCCAGAGAGTACAACAGTAGGGAAAGCACTGGATAGCGCAGGGGTGAAAATTACCATTCCCACTTCAGTGAGTGCAACAATAGGTAAAGCGTTGGATAGCGTAGGGGTAAAAATTACTATTCCAACTCCACACAGTACAACAGCAGGGAAAGTGCTGGATAGCGTAGGGGTGAAGATTACTATTCTTACTCTAGTGAGTGATACAGTTGGGAAAGCGCTGGATAGCGTAGGGGTAAAAATGACTATTCCACTCCAGTGTGTGCAAAAGTAGGGAATGTGTTGAATAGCGTAGGGGTAGAAATTACTATTCCAACTCCAGTGAGTGCAACAGTAGGGAAAGCGCTGGATAGCTTAGGGGTAAAAATTACTATGCCCAACCCAGTGAGTGCAACAGTAGGGAAAGCGTTGGATAGCGTAGGGGTAAAAATTACTATTCCCACTCCAAAGAGTACAACAGTAGACAAAGCCCTGGATAGCGTAGGGTTGAACATTACTATTCCCACTCCAGTGAGTGCAACAAAAGGGAAAGCTTTGGATAGCGTAGGGGTAACAATTACTATTCCCACTCCACAGAGTACAACAGAAGGGAAAGCGCTGGATAGGGTAGGGGTAAAAATTACAATTCCCACTCCAGTGAGTGCAACAGTAGGGAAAGTGCTGGATAGCGAAGGGGTAAAAATTACTATTCCCACTACAGTGAGTGCAACAGTAGAGAAAGAGTGTGATAGCGTAGGGGTAAAAAATACTATTCCCACTTCAATGAGTGCAACAGTAGTGAAAGCACTGGATAGCGTAGGGGTAAAAATTACTATTCCCACTCCAGTGCGTGCAACAGTAGGGAAAGCGTTGGATAGCGTAGGGTTAAAAATGAAAATTCCCGCTCCAGTGAGTGCAACAGTAGGGTAAGCTCTGGATAGCGTAGGGGTAAAAATTACTATTCCCAGTCCAGAGAGTGCAACAGTAGGAAAAGTGCAGGATAGCGTAGGAGTAAAAATTACTATTCACACTCCAGTAAGTTCAACAGCAGGAAATCGTTGGATAGCGTAGGAGTAAAAATTACTATTCCCACTCCAGTGAGTGCAACAGTAGGGAGAGTGTTGGATAGCGTTGCGGTAAAAATGACTATTCCCACTCCAGAGAGTGCAACAGTAGGTAAAGCACAGGACAGTGTAGGGGTAAAAATGACAATTCCCACTCCAGTGAGTGGAACATTAGGGTAAGCTCTGGATAGCGTAGGGGTAAAAATCACTACTCCCAGTCCAGAGAGTGCAACAGTAGGAAAAGTGCAGGATAGCGTAGGGGTAAAAATTACTATTCACACTCCAGTAAGTTCAACAGCAGGGAAATCGTTGGATAGCGTTGGGGTAAAAATTACCATTCCCACTCCAGTGGGTGCAACAGTAGGGAAAGTGTTGGATAGCGTAGCGGTAAAAATGACTATTCCCACTCCAGAGAGTGCAACAGTAGGGAAAGCACAGGATAGTGTAGTGTTAAAAATTACTATTCCCACTCCAGTGAGTGCAACAGTAGGGAAATCGTTGGATAGCGTAGGGGTAAAAATTACTATTCCCACTCCAGTGAGTGCAACAGTAGGGAAAGCGTTGGATAGCGCAGGGGTAGAAATTACTATTCCCACTCCAGAGAGTGCAACAGTAGGGAAATGGTTGGATTCCATGGGGGCAAAAAATATTTTTCCCAAACCAGTAAGTGCAACAGTAGGGAAAGCATTGGATAGTGTAGGTGTAAAAATTACTATTCCCACTCCAGTGAGTGCAACAGTAGGGAAAGCGTTGGATAGCGTAGGGGTAAAAATTACAATTCCCACTCCAGAGAGTACAACAGTTGGGAAAGCACTGGATAGCGCAGGGGTGAAAATTACCATTCCCATTTCAGTTAGTGCAACAGTAGGTAAAGCGTTGGATAGCGTAGGGGTAAAAATTACTATTCCAACTCCACACAGTACAACAGCAGGGAAAGTGCTGGATAGCGTAGGGGTAAAAATTACTATTCTTACTCTAGTGAGTGATACAGTTGGGAAAGCGCTGGATAGCGTAGGGGTAAAAATGACTATTCCACTCCAGTGTGTGCAAAAGTAGGGAATGTGTTGAATAGCGTAGGGGTAGAAATTACTATTTCAACTCCAGTGAGTGCAACAGTAGGGAAAGCGTTGGATAGCTTAGGGGTAAAAATTACTATGCCCAACCCAGTGAGTGCAACAGTAGGGAAAGCGTTGGATAGCGTAGCGGTAAAAATTACTATTCCCACTCCAAAGAGTACAACAGTAGACAAAGCCCTGGATAGCGTAGGGTTGAACATTACTATTCCCACTCCAGTGAGTGCAACAGTAGGGAAAGCTTTGGATAGTGTAGGGGTAACAATTACTATTCCCACTCCACAGAGTACAACAGAAGGAAAAGCGCTGAATAGGGTAGGGGTAAAAATTACAATTCCCACTCCAGTGAGTGCAAAAGTAGGGAAAGTGCTGGATAGCGTAGGGGTAAAAATTACTATTCCCAGTCCAGAGAGTGCAACAGTAGGAAAAGTGCAGGATAGCGTAGGAGTAAAAATTACTATTCACACTCCAGTAAGTTCAACAGCAGGAAATCGTTGGATAGCGTAGGAGTAAAAATTACTATTCCCACTCCAGTGAGTGCAACAGTAGGGAGAGTGTTGGATAGCGTTGCGGTAAAAATGACTATTCCCACTCCAGAGAGTGCAACAGTAGGTAAAGCACAGGACAGTGTAGGGGTAAAAATGACAATTCCCACTCCAGTGAGTGGAACATTAGGGTAAGCTCTGGATAGCGTAGGGGTAAAAATTACTACTCCCAGTCCAGAGAGTGCAACAGTAGGAAAAATGCAGGATAGCGTAGGGGTAAAAATTACTATTCACACTCCAGTAAGTTCAACAGCAGGGAAATCGTTGGATAGCGTTGGGGTAAAAATTACCATTCCCACTCCAGTGGGTGCAACAGTAGGGAGAGTGTTGGATAGCGTTGCGGTAAAAATGACTATTCCCACTCCAGAGAGTGCAACAGTAGGTAAAGCACAGGACAGTGTAGGGGTAAAAATGACAATTCCCACTCCAGTGAGTGGAACATTAGGGTAAGCTCTGGATAGCGTAGGGGTAAAAATTTCTACTCCCAGTCCAGAGAGTGCAACAGTAGGAAAAGTGCAGGATAGCGTAGGGGTAAAAATTACTATTCACACTCCAGTAAGTTCAACAGCAGGGAAATCGTTGGATAGCGTTGGGGTAAAAATTACCATTCCCACTCCAGTGGGTGCAACAGTAGGGAAAGTGTTGGATAGCGTAGCGGTAAAAATGACTATTCCCACTCCAGAGAGTGCAACAGTAGGGAAAGCACAGGATAGTGTAGTGTTAAAAATTACTATTCCCACTCCAGTGAGTGCAACAGTAGGGAAAGCGTTGGATAGCGCAGGGGTAGAAATTACTATTCCCACTCCAGAGAGTGCAACAGTAGGGAAATGGTTGGATTCCATGGGGGCAAAAAATATTTTTCCCAAACCAGTAAGTCCAACAGTAGGGAAAGCATTGGATAGTTTAGGTGTAAAAATTACTATTCCCACTCCAGTGAGTGCAACAGTAGGGAAAGCGTTGGATAGCGTAGGGGTAAAAATTACAATTCCCACTCCAGAGAGTACAACAGTTGGGAAAGCACTGGATAGCGCAGGGGTGAAAATTACCATTCCCATTTCAGTTAGTGCAACAGTAGGTAAAGCGTTGGATAGCGTAGGGGTAAAAATTACTATTCCAACTCCACACAGTACAACAGCAGGGAAAGTGCTGGATAGCGTAGGGGTAAAAATTACTATTCTTACTCTAGTGAGTGATACAGTTGGGAAAGCGCTGGATAGCGTAGGGGTAAAAATGACTATTCCACTCCAGTGTGTGCAAAAGTAGGGAATGTGTTGAATAGCGTAGGGGTAGAAATTACTATTCCAACTCCAGTGAGTGCAACAGTAGGGAAAGCGTTGGATAGCTTAGGGGTAAAAATTACTATGCCCAACCCAGTGAGTGCAACAGTAGGGAAAGCGTTGGATAGCGTAGCGGTAAAAATTACTATTCCCACTCCAAAGAGTACAACAGTAGACAAAGCCCTGGATAGCGTAGGGTTGAACATTACTATTCCCACTCCAGTGAGTGCAACAGTAGGGAAAGCTTTGGATAGTGTAGGGGTAACAATTACTATTCCCACTCCACAGAGTACAACAGAAGGGAAAGCGCTGGATAGGGTAGGGGTAAAAATTACAATTCCCACTCCAGTGAGTGCAAAAGTAGGGAAAGTGCTGGATAGCGTAGGGGTAAAAATTACTATTCCCAGTCCAGAGAGTGCAACAGTAGGAAAAGTGCAGGATAGCGTAGGAGTAAAAATTACTATTCACACTCCAGTAAGTTCAACAGCAGGAAATCGTTGGATAGCGTAGGAGTAAAAATTACTATTCCCACTCCAGTGAGTGCAACAGTAGGGAGAGTGTTGGATAGCGTTGCGGTAAAAATGACTATTCCCAATCCAGAGAGTGCAACAGTAGGTAAAGCACAGGACAGTGTAGGGGTAAAAATGACAATTCCCACTCCAGTGAGTGGAACATTAGGGTAAGCTCTGGATAGCGTAGGGGTAAAAATTACTACTCCCAGTCCAGAGAGTGCAACAGTAGGAAAAGTGCAGGATAGCGTAGGGGTAAAAATTACTATTCACACTCCAGTAAGTTCAACAGCAGGGAAATCGTTGGATAGCGTTGGGGTAAAAATTACCATTCCCACTCCAGTGGGTGCAACAGTAGGGAAAGTGTTGGATAGCGTAGCGGTAAAAATGACTATGCCCACTCCAGAGAGTGCAACAGTAGGGAAAGCACAGGATAGTGTAGTGTTAAAAATTACTATTCCCACTCCAGTGAGTGCAACAGTAGGGAAATCGTTGGATAGCGTAGGGGTAAAAATTACTATTCCCACTCCAGTGAGTGCAACAGTAGGGAAAGCGTTGGATAGCGCAGGGGTAGAAATTACTATTCCCACTCCAGAGAGTGCAACAGTAGGGAAATGGTTGGATTCCATGGGGGCAAAAAATATTTTTCCCAAACCAGTAAGTGCAACAGTAGGGAGAGCATTGGATAGTGTAGGTGTAAAAATTACTATTCCCACTCCAGTGAGTGCAACAGTAGGGAAAGCGTTGGATAGCGTAGGGGTAAAAATTACAATTCCCACTCCAGAGAGTACAACAGTTGGGAAAGCACTGGATAGCGCAGGGGTGAAAATTACCATTCCCATTTCAGTTAGTGCAACAGTAGGTAAAGCGTTGGATAGCGTAGGGGTTAAAATTACTATTCCAACTCCACACAGTACAACAGCAGGGAAAGTGCTGGATAGCGTAGGGGTAAAAATTACTATTCTTACTCTAGTGAGTGATACAGTTGGGAAAGCGCTGGATAGCGTAGGGGTAAAAATGACTATTCCACTCCAGTGTGTGCAAAAGTAGGGAATGTGTTGAATAGCGTAGGGGTAGAAATTACTATTCCAACTCCAGTGAGTGCAACAGTAGGGAAATCGTTGGATAGCGTAGGGGTAAAAATTACTATTCCCACTCCAGTGAGTGCAACAGTAGGGAAAGCGTTGGATAGCGCAGGGATAGAAATTACTATTCCCACTCCAGAGAGTGCAACAGTAGGGAAATGGTTGGATTCCATGGGGGCAAATTTTTTTTTTCCCAAACCAGTAAGTGCAACAGTAGGGAAAGCATTGGATAGTGTAGGTGTAAAAATTACTATTCCCACTCCAGTGAGTGCAACAGTAGGGAAAGCGTTGGATAGTGTAGGGGTAAAAATTACAATTCCCACTCCAGAGAGTACAACAGTTGGGAAAGCACTGGATAGCGCAGGCGTGAAAATTACCATTCCCATTTCAGTTAGTGCAACAGTAGGTAAAGCGTTGGATAGCGTAGGGGTAAAAATTACTATTCCAACTCCACACAGTACAACAGCAGGGAAAGTGCTGGATAGCGTAGGGGTAAAAATTACTATTCTTACTCTAGTGAGTGATACAGTTGGGAAAGCGCTGGATAGCGTAGGGGTAAAAATGACTATTCCACTCCAGTGTGTGCAAAAGTAGGGAATGTGTTGAATAGCGTAGGGGTAGAAATTACTATTCCAACTCCAGTGAGTGCAACAGTAGGGAAAGCGTTGGATAGCTTAGGGGTAAAAATTACTATGCCCAACCCAGTGAGTGCAACAGTAGGGAAAGCGTTGGATAGCGTAGCGGTAAAAATTACTATTCCCACTCCAAAGAGTACAACAGTAGACAAAGCCCTGGATAGCGTAGGGTTGAACATTACTATTCCCACTCCAGTGAGTGCAACAGTAGGGAAAGCTTTGGATAGTGTAGGGGTAACAATTACTATTCCCACTCCACAGAGTACAACAGAAGGGAAAGCGCTGGATAGGGTAGGGGTAAAAATTACAATTCCCACTCCAGTGAGTGCAAAAGTAGGAAAGGTGCTGGATAGCGAAGGGGTAAAAATTACTATTCCCACTACAGTGAGTGCAACAGTAGAGAAAGAGTGTGATAGCGTAGGGGTAAAAAATACTATTCCCACTCCAATGAGTGCAACAGTAGGGAAAGCACTGGATAGCGTAGGGGTAAAAATTACTATTCCCACTCCAGTGCGTGCAACAGTAGGGAAAGCGTTGGATAGCGTAGGGTTAAAAATGAAAATTCCCGCTCCAGTGAGTGCAACAGTAGGGTAAGCTCTGGATAGCGTAGGGGTAAAAATTACTATTCCCAGTCCAGAGAGTGCAACAGTAGGAAAAGTGCAGGATAGCGTAGGAGTAAAAATGACTATTCACACTCCAGTAAGTTCAACAGCAGGAAATGGTTGGATAGCGTAGGGGTAGAAATTACTATTCCCACTCCAGTGAGTGCAACAGTAGGGAGAGTGTTGGATAGCGTTGCGGTAAAAATTACTATTCCCACTCCAGAGAGTGCAACAGTAGGGAAAGAGTGTGATAGCGTAGGGGTAAAAAATACTATTCCCACTCCAATGAGTGCAACAGTAGGGAAAGCACTGGATAGCGTAGGGGTAAAAATTACTATTCCCACTCCAGTGCGTGCAACAGTAGGGAAAGCGTTGGATAGCGTAGGGTTAAAAATGAAAATTCCCGCTCCAGTGAGTGCAACAGTAGGGTAAGCTCTGGATAGCGTAGGGGTAAAAATTACTATTCCCAGTCCAGAGAGTGCAACAGTAGGAAAAGTGCAGGATAGCGTAGGAGTAAAAATTACTATTCACACTCCAGTAAGTTCAACAGCAGGAAATCGTTGGATAGCGTAGGGGTAGAAATTACTATTCCCACTCCAGTGAGTGCAACAGTAGGGAGAGTGTTGGATAGCGTTGCGGTAAAAATGACTATTCCCACTCCAGAGAGTGCAACAGTAGGGAAAGCACAGGATAGTGAAGGGGTAAAAATTACTATTCCCACTCCAGTGAGTGCAACAGTAGTGAAATCGTTGGATAGCGTAGGGGTAACAATTACTATTCCCACTCCAGTGAGTGCAACAGTAGGGAAAGCGTTGGATAGTGTAGGGGTAAAAATTACTATTCCCACTCCAGTGAGTGCAACAGTAGGGAAGTGCTGGATAGCATAGGGCTAAAAATTACTATTCCCACTCCAGTGAGTGCAACAGTCGGGAAATTGTTGGATAGCGTAGGGGTAAAAAATACTAATACCACTCCAGTGAGTGCAACAGTAGGGAAAACGTTGGATAGCGTAGGGGTTACAATTACTATTGCAACTCCAGTGAGTGTAACAATGTAGAAAATGTAGGATAGCGTAGGGATTAAATTACCATACTTATCAATTAAATAATAAAAAAAACATATTAATAATCAATTAACAAAAAAATTAGTAATAAATACCAATAAATGTAAATTTATATTTACTTAAATAACATCAAATTACTTCCTACACTATTCCCCCTTTAACACACAACAAACTACACATTCAAAAAACACAATTAAGTTAATTATCAATTAATCAATTGATAACAATTAATAGTAACTTAATTATAAATAATTAATTATCAATTAACCAATTAATAACAATTAATTACCAATTCATAATTAATTAGCAATACATTAATAATCAATAACAATAAATTAAAACATATTCATTAATTAATTTAATTTAATTACTTCCCAAACTATTTCCCTATAAACCCACATCCCACTACACAGAATCACATAAATAATTTAATGATCAATGAATTCCTTTTTTTTTTTTTTAGAGTTTTATTGTTTTATTGCAAGGAAATACAGCAATACATAATAAGCAAAATAACACAATGTGTTCTAAAAATATATAACAGATTTTAACAAGAAAAGAAGAAGAGAAGAAAAAGAAAAAAGAAGAAAGAATAAGTCAAGCAGTAAAATAAATTAAATTAAATCCACTCAGCAATTGGTGCCCAAATTTTTCCCCCCATGGCTCTTTTTTTTAACCCCCTTTAACTTATATATAGCAGATTCAATGTTGTACATAAATAATAATTTTTCACGCCACATAAAAAATGTAGGCGGATCCGGGCTAATCCATTCCTTAGTGATACAAGATCTAACTGCAGCCATACAGAGAAAAAGAAAGTAGGAGGTTGATCTTGGCCTAATAACAGTATGGTCAATGCCAAGCAATAACAATTCCGCAGTTATCTTAATCTCACATTTCAAAATAATGGATAAAAAAGTTTCAATATGTTGGTACAGCATTGAAAGTTTGGGACACAAAAAAAACATGTGTAATTCATCAGCTGCATATAGCCCGCACCGACTGCAGGTCGTACCTGCCGTCGTGCTCCACTTAACAATTTTGCTTGGAGTGTAATAAAGATTATGGATACACATAAAATGTTGGGATTTCATCATCCCTGTTATAAGACAATCTGAAGCCATTTTAATCGACAATAAAATATCAACATCAGGTATACCTAAACTGTTAGCCCATTTCAGCTGACATTGACCTAGGTCATCCCCATGTTCCTGCATTAAGCTTGAATAAATAATTCCTATACGGAGTTTTATTTGCAAGAGCTCTAACAATGGAATTTTGACTTGAGGAATTAAAGGATGGTTCTGTAGGAAGCTTCGAAGTTGAAGACATTTAAAAAAATCATTTCTTCCCACAGAAACATTATTCATTAAATCCTGAAATGAAACAATTTGGTCATTATAAAATAAATCACCCAGATACCTTATTCCTTTCTGCTGCCATCTGTACATGGTTAAATCATAGAAAATTTCTGGTAAGAGGTCCTTTGATGTACAGGGAGTGTAGAAGTTTAATTTCCTTAGTTTTATATGTTTTCGGACTATTTGCCAGACTCCAAAAGCTGACTTCAGTATCTTATATTTGGTTTTCTTGTAATAACTGGGCTCTACCATCCTCAAAAAGCTGCCCTTAACTTTCTCACCCATAATCATTTGATAAATTGATGGAGTCTGGCAGTCGAGCACTTCCACTCTATCTCCCATAATTAAGGGGCTAATGTATTGCAATGCGGCAGAAAAATAATAAAAAAGAAAGTAAGGAACATTCCATCCGCCACATTCATTGCTGAGTATCATTTTCTTAGCAGCTTTCCTATGACGTTTATAGCCCCATAGAAACCGAAAAATAGTTCTTTCTAAATTTCTAAAACAAAGCAGTTGAAATTCTAATGGTATTGTGCGAAACAGATATAAAACTTTTGGTAGAATCAGCATTTTTAAAATGTTAAGTCTGCCGTAAAGTGATAAATGTAAATGATCTAGGCGCTGCAGTGAAGTATTAATTTGAGTTACTCTAGGGTTTAAGTTACGTTCTGGTATCTTCTCTATGGGTAATGAGATCTTAATTCCTAAGTATGTGACCTCTGGAGTAGTAGAGATATTTGCAAGTGGATTTTCTCCTGAGCAAAGAATTTGTGTTTTTTCCAAATTGAGTTTGTAGCCAGAAAAAGACCCAAACTGTTTAGCAATCTCATCAATAGTAGGTAGAGCTGTTTGAACATCCGTAGTAGTTATCACTATATCATCGGCATAGGCTAAAACTCGATAATTGATATTAGCTAAATGAATAGGTTTAATATTTGGTTCCAGAAAAAAACGATTAATTAGAGGATCAATATAAAAAGCAAAAAGTAGCGGAGAACAGGGGCATCCCTGTCGGGTGCCCCTGGGTAATTAAGAAACGTTAGGATATTTGCCCATTAATTCGAATATTATCTCTAGGGGAAGTATACAAAGTTTTTAAAGCTTTTATAATGCCTTGGCCTAGTCCCTTCCTAGACAGGATTTCCCAAAGATAGCCCCAAGCAACCCGGTCAAAAGCTTTCTCAGCATCTAGAAATACAAGTCCAATATTAGCCCGAGTTGCTTGAGACCAATCCAAGAAAGAAATCACACGCCGAATGTGATCAGCAGTGTCTCTAGCAGGAATAAAGCCATGTTGGTAAATAGAAACTAAAGGGGAAATAATATTTGATAATCGTAAAGCTAAGATTTTGGAAAAAATTTTACTATCGGCATTTATAAGTGATATAGGACGGAAAGATGAGGGTAGTAACGGAGGCTTGCCTTTTTTAAGGAACACAGTGATTATGGAATCATGCCATGTTTGAGGGGCGCTACCTTGCTGAGCGTTCAGACATAGATCCAATAATTCTAATTTTAGAACATTCTTAAACTGTTTAAAAAACTCTAAAGGAATGGCATCGGGCCTGCAGCTTTTCCTGAAGCTAAAGACATTAGAGAGAGTTCGATTTCCTCCCACGTGAAAGGTGAATCTAATTTCTCCTCTTCATTAGATAGAGTAGTATTCAAAGCTAAGTCAACAAACCGAGTAATCTGATCTGAACAGTCAGGACGATCATCGTCAGCATACAACTTAGAATAAAAGTCACTAAATACTTTAAGAATGTATTCTAATTTGCTAACAGTCGTCCCTGTCTGATTGTTTATTTTATTGATGCTAGCAAATGACGCTTTTTTTCTAGCCCTCTTTGCCAAGAGTTTACTGGAATTTTCTCCAACTTCATAAACCTCTGTCCTAAAGGCAGAGACTTGTTGAGCAAACTTTGTGGCAAATCGCTGATGTATCTTGACTTTAAGAGTCGTTAACTTCTTTATAATACTTTCAGTAGGTAGACCTTGGTTGCACGCTTGCATAAGCTGAATCTCTAGAGATCTAAGGTTTTTAATTTCGGAGTCTTCTTGCATTCTAGCTTCCTTTTGTTTTCTTATTGAGTAGCTCAATGTTTCTCCCCGGACCCCACATTTAAAAGCATCCCAGACTATTTCTGGGGAAGCAGTGCCTTTATTATCAGAAAAAAATTCTGGAATCCAAGTATTCATATGATCAATATAGGATAAATCATACAATAATTTACGATCAAATGACCATGATCGAGGGGTATTAGAAGTACTCAATTCAAACTTAAGCGTTATAGGATTATGATCTGAGATAATTTTTGGAAGGACCCCATATTCCACTTGAGCTAGCTCATTATATAAACCCTTAGATACGAAGAAGTAATCTAATCTAAAAAATCTTTGATGCGGGGCAGAAAAAAAAGTATATCCAGACATTCCTCCTCTTTTCTCATGTCATGAATAACTTAATAAAAATTTATTATGAATTAATAATTAATTAACAATGACAATAAATACAAATTTATAATAAAATAATTATTATCTTTATAAATTAAACAAATCATAAAAATAAATTAGCAATGAATAATTAGTTAACAATAAATTAATTAACAATAATAAGAAATAAAAATAATAATACATTAATTAGAATTAATATAATTATAAATTAACCAATTAGTAGACAGTATTGACCAATTAATAATTAATTACCAATTCATTAATAATTAATAACAATGAATGAAAAGATATGAATTAATTGGTTATAATTAAATTACTTCCTACGCTATTCCCCTATAAACCTACAACCCGCTCTGATTCTAAAACGCAAAATTTACTTTAACAAAATTACTATTTTCTAAACACTTATTTTAACATTTATCAAAATACATTGAACAAAATGTTGAACATACATTTAAAATACATACTAAAATACATAACTCTAAAAAAATTGATATTATTGACAACTATATATTTCTTTCAGAGTTTTATATAGCGCGAACTAGACCCGAACCGAATCGGGTATCAGAGCGCTTTACATTGCACCAGTTAGGTTACATGAGGACACACATTCATTTTAGGCAAGGAGATTAAGTGATTTGCCCAGAATCACTGGAGGTTTTGGGGTTGTTACCGAGACTTGAACCCAGATCCCCAGGTCCGAGGTCGAGCGCCCTAGCCGTAAGGCTAGGGCAAATACTTTTGCATACAATATTACTTACTTTGATATTAAAAAAAACAATATTACTTACCTTGGAGTGTGCCAAGGAGGTATAACGCAAAGGAACCACGAGACCAGGTGGGGTCGATATTCTGGTCAACGATATTCTTGACTTCGATATTCTGTCCCTACGATATTAAAAACTCGATATTAAGGTAGGTCGATATTTAAAAATCATATTTTGACTGTACACCATTTCAGAGCAACTGGCTTTTGAGCTTTTTATATGAAACCTTTGATTTAAAATATAGCTATTTGACCCCCTTTTTTCTAACATTGTTTGGTGTGGGAGAATCCCCCCTCATATCCCCTTAGAAGAAGTCAGACTTGCTTGCTTTTTTCGCTCACTAAAATGAATGGCAAGTATTATGCTACACCACCTTAAAAGATCACCAGGCACTCCTGCTAGAAGAGAGGAAAAACCGTGTCTTAATGAGTGATGTTTAATCTCTGCAGCTTCCATTAGGACTTTCGGTTTTGAAAAGTAAATGAATTCAGCAGCGCTACGCACACTTTTTTGATTAAATACAAAAATTAACTACAACAAACACGTTTAAGTGAGTTGCTGCCATGTTTTATTATTGTGAATGCATGAAAGATGAAGTATTTTAATAAAATCGTCTTCTCTGTGCTTCACACAATTGATGATGCCTGGCAAATGATCATAAATCAAGACGTTTTAAAGCTAAGGAATAAATTGGACTAGTAAGATATTCATTATATAGTCAATATTAATCACTACATGCAAACATAACTACTATTGTTTTTGATCTATTTCTGTCCTCTTCTATTTATTATCAATACACTCCTCGTTGTGGTTTGCACTACAGGAACTATGAAGTCAGGACAGTTCGTGGCATAAGCAATGCAGGTTCCCAGTGCTCGGATTTTAACAGGAGGGGGGAGAGAGAGAGTCAGTGGATTCAGTCTCCCTAGTTATATGAGTAAACAAAGTGGAATCCACTCAAAGTGATAGTGATCCCTAGAGTGATGGGGAACACACAGTGTTGTTTAAATGCCCCTCACACACCAACAGGCCCCTTGGTGTCATGCTTCATCATCTGGGCCTTCGCACCCCTCTACGGGATGCGGCGTGCTGCGACTCGCGGATACGCAGGAGCACTTAGAGGTGAACTATGTGGGGGGGTGTGTGTTTTTAACCAAAGTGTGAGTGAGGTGAGGTGAAAAAAAGTGAATGGTTAAAAAATACCTGGCACGTGGGAGGAATTTTTTTTTAATTTAATCCCCGGCTGCTATTGTTAAAAGAAGTGCAGGGCGTGGTTAGATAGATACGTATTAGGGTATCAAAACCACTGTTAGAGTGTCGTCAACATGTTTCGGAGGTCAAAGCCCCCTTCTTCAGGACAAGGGTTATGCACTTACCCTCCCCTTACTCACATGTAGAATGTAAAAGTGTATTTAAAAATAATTACCACAATGTGTAATATTCCTAACAGATAAACACATAGATCTATAATGCACAGACCAGTGGAGAAGAAAAAAGCTTCTCTGAATACATCAAGGTTAAACCAAAAATAATGGGACCCTGTGGAAAAAATAAAACACAAATGGACATAACACAGTACTTACAGACATATATACAAAACACAAAATTACTCTCTGCTCAGGTGGAAAAGAGAGCAAATAATAGGAAAGGTAGGTCTTACTTAAAGTTCTCAACTATAAGACCTCATGAGCCTATGCGTATATTGGGGGATCCTTCCTTTCTGCTCAGAAATGACCTATAAAACATTAATATATGGGGTTCAGTTGGAAACATAGTACTGAATGCACCAAAGCGATGAAACAATTGCTCCACTCTATGACCAAAACTCACGGTTACTGCAATGGCTAATCGCCTGCCTTCCCTCAACGCGGCTCCGATGAAGTGAGCATGAATCGCGTCAAAGCCCTTAAATATACTCTCCCTGGAGGTAATTAGTGGTAGTAGATTGATTAATGAGGTCCGGGGGATGCCCAAATACGGAGATTGTAATCTCAGTGGGTCCGGTGCTGCGCTCTAGGCTCACACTACCTAACGCGCATGCGCATGGTAGCTAGTTCAATACGCATGCGCGGCGTCTGGAGCGACCGCGCATGCGTTAACCGGGGAGCGCTGTACTATGTTCAATGCGCATGCGCGGCACCCGGAGCGACCGCGCATGTGTTAACGGGGGAGCGCTGTACTGTTTACCAGGGATGGAAAAACCGGGGAATACGTCCCTAGGTATAGTGCTTTTAGAATGACAAGAATAGCGCATTTAGTGATTAATAATGAATCTATCGCATGTGAAAGCAATTACATGGAAGGGTTCATCATATGTGATATAATATGGGGAGCCAGAGAGTATATTACTCATGGGGGACCCCAGGAGACATGGTCCCTACTGATAAGTAATAAATCTTATCTATTTACATAGAGAGCTGGTGAGCATGACTTCATGGTAGCAATATGACCTAATTAAACCCCAATATCATGGTTTTAAATGTGGCCCCAAATGTACATCAGCTGTCAAATGTATTGACCGGATAGAGTTTATCTTAGGAGGTTCCAAGGAATGGAATCATTCAGCCCAGTGGTGTCGGTTCCCAAGCGGAAAACCCACCATTGTTCTTTTTCCAGAAGGCCCACCTCTGAGGGTAGTTGTTCTATTACCGTCCACTGTAGCTCATTTACACAGTGTTGGTGTTCAATGAAGTGGGCTGACATTTTCGTTGTGAGTTTTTTACACCTGATGTTACTTTTGTGTTCATTTAGTCTCACTTTCACAGGTCTTGTGGTCATCCCCACATATTCTTTTCCACACGGGCACGTGATCAGGTATACAACATTCTTACTGTTGCAATTTGTAAATACACGTTGCTCCCACTGTGTCCCATTCGAGAAGGTTAGAATCAGGCTTTTTTTGGTAAGGTGGCAGTTGTTACAGTTGCCACACGGATGGTGGCCATGTATGCCCTGCAGTCTTGTTTGGTCCCTTTTTGGAGGGGTTGGTCTTGTATGGACAAGCATGTCTCTCAAGTTCTTACCCCTTCTGTGTGCAAAAAGCGGTTTATCCAAAGTTAGGCCGCCACTTGTCAAAGTGCGCCAATGTTTATTAACCAATTTCGTGACTTGGTTAGTGACTGGGCTATACGTTGTGACACATACTGTCCTTTTTCCCGCATCATCTTTCCGTGGACTATCCTCCAGCAGGGCCTCACGGTTATTATTTCTGGCCCTTTTTAATGCTTTATTGATCACAGTTTCCGGATATTTCCTCTGTCTCAGTTTCATGCTGAGATCCTTGGCCTGAGATTTGTATTTGGCAATGTCACTGCAATTCCGACGCAGACGAAGGAACTGTCCATAGGGTAGGTTCTCCCTCAGATGACGCGGATGAAAGCTGTCGAATCTGAGGAGGCAGTTCCTGGCCGTCGGTTTGAAGTGAGTTTCTGTTTTGAGAATGCCTGCTTCGTGGTAGATATTCAAATCCAAGAAGACCATGCTTGTGTTTGACACCTGGTGAGTAAATTTCAGAAATACATTCTGGTTGTTAAGCCAGTTGGTGAACTCAGTTACCGTGGTCTCATCTCCTTCCCAGATAACCAAGATATCGTCAATGTACCTCCGCCAGGTGCGAATCCTCGCCCTGTATGGATTGTCTGGATGGAGGATCTTTGTGGACTCCAGGTGATGGACATATAGTCCGGCCAGACTTGGGGCAAAAGTACTACCCATACTGGTCCCATGTTTCTGCCAGAAGAGGGTGCCCTCATACTCGAAAAAGTTTTTTGTGAGGGCCAATGAGATGCATTCCAATACTACATTCCGTGGGGTGTGGTATTCCCAATTAGTAGAGTGCAGTACCTCCTCAATGATTTGTAAGGTCTCATCGTGTGGGAGACTCGTATAGAGGCTCTCCACATCTAGGCTGAGCAGCATCTGAGAGGTGGGATCAAAAGTCTGGTTATTTAACAGTTGGAGTACTGCTTTGGTATCCCTCAGATACGTATCAGTGGCTTGTACAATTGGTCTCAAAAAAGCATCCGCAAACTTGGACAATGGTTCCAAAATAGATGAGATGCCGGAGACAAGGGGGCGGCCTGGAGGGTTATCAAGGTTTTTGTGCACCTTGGGTATGGTGTAAAAATATGGAATGCGTGGATTCCTCTGTATCAAGAACTCAGACTCCTTCCTGGTAATCCAATCGTGTGCAAGTGCCTCTTCCACCATGCCTCCTATCTGAACTCTTAATGATTCAGTTGGGTCTTCAGTAAGAATCTGATAATTCCTATTGTCGGAGAGGAGCCTTCTGCATTCTTTGTCATAGGCTGGGGTGGTTTGGATAACCACTGCCCCACCCTTGTCAGCGGGTTTTATAGTGAGGTTCTTATTCATCCTCAATTCCTTAATGGCCTCACTCTCCATTCTGGTCATATTCTGAAAGACCCTCTGTTTATTTTCCAAACCTTTCAGTTCTTGCATTATGGCTTTTTCAAAGGCCAATACCTCTACCGGGAGTTGGTTATCCAACGGTGTGAATGTTGACCTTGGTTTTAAACCAGTATCTGAGGTCTCTGTAGATGGTTCCTTATCTTTAAAGAATGCCCGCAGTTTTATAGTTCTGATAAATTCCTGCATTTCTTTGTGCAGTAGAAAAATGTCAGGTTTATTTGTGGGGACATATCCCAAGCCTTTATTCAGTACCTCTCTCTGCAAATCAGTGATGGGCCAGGGGGTTATATTGATGACTAAGTCCCCCTGTTGCTCGTTGACGCCTGATTCGCTGTCATGCTGTCATGCTCCTCGTTAGTACCCGTGGGTCTGCCTCCTCTGTGGGATGCCAATTGCTCCACTCTATGACCAAAACTCACGGTTACTGCAATGGCTAATCGCCTGCCTTCCCTCAACGCGGCTCCGATGAAGTGAGCATGAATCGCGTCAAAGCCCTTAAATATGCTCTCCCTGAGTTCACCAACTGGCTTAACAACCAGAATGTATTTCTGAAATTTACTCACCAGGTGTCAAACACAAGCATAGTCTTCTTGGATTTGAATATCTACCACGAAGCAGGCATTCTCAAAACAGAAACTCACTTCAAACCGACGGCCAGGAACTGCCTCCTCAGATTCGACAGCTTTCATCCGCGTCATCTGAGGGAGAACCTACCCTATGGACAGTTCCTTCGTCTGCATCGGAATTGCAGTGACATTGCCAAATACAAATCTCAGGCCAAGGATCTCAGCATGAAACTGAGACAGAGGAAATATCCGGAAACTGTGATCAATAAAGCATTAAAAAGGGCCAGAAATAATAACCGTGAGGCCCTGCTGGAGGATAGTCCACGGAAAGATGATGCGGGAAAAAGGACAGTATGTGTCACAACGTATAGCCCAGTCACTAACCAAGTCACGAAATTGGTTAATAAACATTGGCGCACTTTGACAAGTGGCGGCCTAACTTTGGAGAAACCGCTTTTTGCACACAGAAGGGGTAAGAACTTGAGAGACATGCTTGTCCATACAAGACCACTCCCTCCAAAAATGGACCAAACAAGACTGCAGGGCATACATGGCCACCATCCGTGTGGCAACTGTAACAACTGCCACCTTACCAAAAAAAGCCTGATTCTAACCTTCTCGAATGGGACACAGTGGGAGCAACGTGTATTTACAAATTGCAACAGTAAGAATGTTGTATACCTGATCACGTGCCCGTGTGGAAAAGAATATGTGGGGATGACCACAAGACCTGTGAAAGTGAGACTAAATGAACACAAAAGTAACATCAGGTGTAAAAAACTCACAACGAAAATGTCAGCCCACTTCATTGAACACCAACACTGTGTAAATGAGCTACAGTGGACGGTAATAGAACAACTACCCTCAGAGGTGGGCCTTCTGGAAAAAGAACAACGGTGGGTTTTCCGCTTGGGAACCGACACCACTGGGCTGAATGATTCCATTCCTTGGAACCTCCTAAGATAAACTCTATCCGGTCAATACATTTGACAGCTGATGTACATTTGGGGCCACTTTTAAAACCATGATATTGGGGTTTAATTAGGTCATATTGCTACCATGAAGTCATGCTCACCAGCTCTCTATGTAAATAGATAAGATTTATTACTTATCAGTAGGGACCATGTCTCCTGGGGTCCCCCATGAGTAATATACTCTCTGGCTCCCCATATTATATCACATATGAGGAGCCCTTCCATGTAATTGCCTTCACATGCGATAGATTCATTATTAATCACTAAATGCGCTATTCTTGTCTTTCTAAAAGCACTATACCCAGGGACGTATTCCCCGGTTTTTCCATCCCTGGTAAACAGTACAGCGCTCCCCCGTTAACACATGCGCGGTCGCTCCGGGTGCCGCGCATGCGCATTGAACATAGTACAGCGCTCCCCGGTTAACGCATGCGCAGTCGCTCCAGACGCCGCGCATGCGTATTGAACTAGCTACCATGCACATGCGCGTTAGGTAGTGTGAGCCTAGAGCGCAGCACCGGACCCACTGAGATTACAATCTCCGTATTTGGGCATCCCCCGGACCTCATTAATCAATCTACTACCACTAATTACCTCCAGGGAGAGTATATTTAAGGGCTTTGACGCGATTCATGCTCACTTCATCGGAGCCGCGTTGAGGGAAGGCAGGCGATTAGTGGAGAAGTGTGGCTCAGGGGTTAGAGGCGGCAGACCTGGAGCTTGAGTTTCGGCCCTGGACCAGGGTTCAATTCCCCGCCTCGGCGGGTCTTGGGCTCAATAATCCTACGGACTCGATAATTCTCGCTCCGGTGCCTTCTCGACTCACGGGTTCACACTCTGCGACTCTGGGCAATAGCTTGCTTAATCTCCACAATGGCCCTTCGCGGCGGGATGCCTGGCTTTCACCTTGTGGATACCCTTCCAGGGCTATCTCACAGGGGAATACCAGGACGGGTTCCCTAAGCAAGCGCGGAGATGCCCCAGGGTAAGTCCTGCGCTATATAAGTTTCATACATTTAGCCATTGCAGTAACCGTGAGTTTTGGTCATAGTGTGGAGCAATTGTTTCATCGCTTTGGTGCATTCAGTACTATGTTTCCAACTGAACCCCATATATTAATGTTTTATAGGTCATTTCTGAGCAGAAAGGAAGGATCCCCCAATATACGCATAGGCTCATGAGGTCTTAAAGTTGAGAACTTTAAGTAAGACCTACCTTTCCTATTATTTGCTCTCTTTTCCACCTGAGCAGAGAGTAATTTTGTGTTTTGTATATATGTCTGTAAGTACTGTGTTATGTCCATTTGTGTTTTATTTTTTCCACAGGGTCCCATTATTTTTGGTTTAACCTTGATGTATTCAGAGAAGCTTTTTTCTTCTCCACTGGTCTGTGCATTATAGATCTATGTGTTTATCTGTGAATTTCTCTCCACAGGTTCTATCGCCAATTGGGCGCAACGGCATTCACTAACATAAAAACATAGTTAGGAATATTACACATTGCGGTAATTATTTTTAAATACACTTTTACATTCTACATGTGAGTAAGGGGAGGGTAAGTGCATAACCCTTGTCCTGAAGAAGGGGGCTTTGACCTCCGAAACATGTTGACGACACTCTAACAGTGGTTTTGATACCCTAATACATATCTATCTAACCACGCCCTGCACTTCTTTTAACAATACCAGCCGGGGATTAAATTAAAAAAAAAATTCCTCCCACGTGCCAGGTATTTTTTAACCATTCACTTTTTTTCACCTCACTGCACTCACACTTTGGTAAAAAACACACACCCCCACACATAGTTCACCTCTAAGTGCTCCTGCGTATCCGCGAGTCGCAGCACGCCGCATCCCGTAGAGGGGTGCGAAGGCCCCGATGATGAAGCATGACACCAAGGGGCCTGTTGGTGTGTGAGGGGCATTTAAACAACACTGTGTGTTCCCTATCACTCTAGGGATCACTATCACTTTGAGTGGATTCCACTTTGTTTACTCATATAACTAGGGAGACTGAATCCACAGACTCTCTCTCTCCCCCCTCCTGTTAAAATCTGTTTATAGACAGCGCGCAGCTGTGGGAGCCCCTTCCCATTTTCCAATATTCACTTTTGGACCTACACAGACACTTATTTATACAAAACACTTCATTTTGAAACCTTCCTGCTCTCCTCATTTGACAACATGGAGGATGAACATGGACTAACCTTTAGTGAGGATGATATCGACCGTATTCTAGCTGATGACAAACCCTTTGAAGGCCTTAGCAACAGTGACCCGGGCCCTGCTGTAGCGGACTGGGATGAATTAATGAATGCCCGTAAAACCCAAATCAGAACAGCCCTCCATGGCTTACTGATGAGGGAATACTCAAGAAACAAGATGGCCCCGCAGGGTTTATTGGTTAAAACTGAACCATTTATCTTCCAAGATGACCTTGTTTTCAAAAAAGCATGGTCACTCATCTCGTGGCACTGCACCAGGGATTGGCTGGTACTCATAGTCCAAACTGCCGCAAGGAAGTCAGTGGAATTAAAAGTAGAGATCCAAAGACTGGAAGTACAGCTTAAGGCTTTCATTTCACCAGCGGATCTTAAGAAAGGCTTGGAAGAGTTAAACCAACAAATGAAAGATTTCGAGGCAAGCTTAAAACAAAGCAAATTTAACAAATTGAAAAAAGACAAAGATCGATTTACCCCTGAGAGAGCCTACCCCTACACCAGAGCTGACTATGTTATGAAGGATAACATAAGCGATACTGACAGTGTCAACTCTGATGGCAGTAACTCAAGCAATAAATCAGGAGGCTTTCAGCAAAGAAAGCAAAGGGGAGGGTTTCGACAGCAAAGAGCCCAATTCCCACGCCAGAGAGGCTGGCGTGGTTTTCAAGGACCTCAATTTAACCCTTATCAGCCCCCTTTTCAATTCCCACAGTACCAGTTCGTACCACCACAAATGGGACAAATGTACCCTCAATGGGTTCCAGATCAAACCAATGCTCCCCAGAACCAATAGCCTTTTTTATCCTGGGGCCAAGGATCCCTCAGAGGGCGGAACAAGAAGGGCAACAACGTCAATTGGCATCCCACAGAGGAGGCAGACCCACAGGTACTAACGAGGAGCATGACAGCGAATCAGGCGTCAACGAGCAACAGGGGGACTTAGTCATCAATATAACCCCCTGGCCCATCACTGATTTGCAGAGAGAGGTACTGAATAAAGGCTTGGGATATGTCCCCCCAAATAAACCTGAAATTTTTCTACTGCACAAAGAAATGCAGGAATTTATCAGAACTATAAAACTGCGGGCATTCTTTAAAGATAAGGAACCATCTACAGAGACCTCAGATACTGGTTTAAAACCAAGGTCAACATTCACACCGTTGGATAACCAACTCCCGGTAGAGGTATTGGCCTTTGAAAAAGCCATAATGCAAGAACTGAAAGGTTTGGAAAATAAACAGAGGGTCTTTCAGAATATGACCAGAATGGAGAGTGAGGCCATTAAGGAATTGAGGATGAATAAGAACCTCACTATAAAACCCGCTGACAAGGGTGGGGCAGTGGTTATCCAAACCACCCCAGCCTATGACAAAGAATGCAGAAGGCTCCTCTCCGACAATAGGAATTATCAGATTCTTACTGAAGACCCAACTGAATCATTAAGAGTTCAGATAGGAGGCATGGTGGAAGAGGCACTTGCACACAATTGGATTACCAGGAAGGAGTCTGAGTTCTTGATACAGAGGAATCCACGCATTCCATATTTTTACACCATACCCAAGGTGCACAAAAACCTTGATAACCCTCCAGGCCGCCCCATTGTCTCCGGCATCTCATCTATTTTGGAACCATTGTCCAAGTTTGCGGATGCTTTTTTGAGACCAATTGTACAAGCCACTGATATGTATCTGAGGGATACCAAAGCAGTACTCCAACTGTTAAATAACCAGACTTTTGATCCCACCTCTCAGATGCTGCTCAGCCTAGATGTGGAGAGCCTCTATACGAGTCTCCCACACGATGAGACCTTACAAATCATTGAGGAGGTACTGCACTCTACTAATTGGGAATACCACACCCCACGGAATGTAGTATTGGAATGCATCTCATTGGCCCTCACAAAAAACTTTTTCGAGTATGAGGGCACCCTCTTCTGGCAGAAACATGGGACCAGTATGGGTAGTACTTTTGCCCCAAGTCTGGCCGGACTATAGGTCCATCACCTGGAGTCCACAAAGATCCTCCATCCAGACAATCCATACAGGGCGAGGATTCGCACCTGGCGGAGGTACATTGACGATATCTTGGTTATCTGGGAAGGAGATGAGACCACGGTAACTGAGTTCACCAACTGGCTTAACAACCAGAATGTATTTCTGAAATTTACTCACCAGGTGTCAAACACAAGCATGGTCTTCTTGGATTTGAATATCTACCACGAAGCAGGCATTCTCAAAACAGAAACTCACTTCAAACCGACGGCCAGGAACTGCCTCCTCGGATTCGACAGCTTTCATCCGCGTCATCTGAGGGAGAACCTACCCTATGGACAGTTCCTTCGTCTGCGTCGGAATTGCAGTGACATTGCCAAATACAAATCTCAGGCCAAGGATCTCAGCATGAAACTGAGACAGAGGAAATATCCGGAAACTGTGATCAATAAAGCATTAAAAAGGGCCAGAAATAATAACCGTGAGGCCCTGCTGGAGGATAGTCCACGGAAAGATGATGCGGGGAAAAGGACAGTATGTGTCACCACGTATAGCCCAGTCACTAACCAAGTCACGAAATTGGTTAATAAACATTGGCGCACTTTGACAAGTGGCGGCCTAACTTTGGAGAAACCGCTTTTTGCACACAGAAGGGGTAAGAACTTGAGAGACATGCTTGTCCATACAAGACCACCCCCTCCAAAAAGGGACCAAACAAGACTGCAGGGCATACATGGCCACCATCCGTGTGGCAACTGTAACAACTGCCACCTTACCAAAAAAAGCCTGATTCTAACCTTCTCGAATGGGACACAGTGGGAGCAACGTGTATTTACAAATTGCAACAGTAAGAATGTTGTATAACTGATCACGTGCCCGTGTGGAAAAGAATATGTGGGGATGACCACAAGACCTGTGAAAGTGAGACTAAATGAACACAAAAGTAACATCAGGTGTAAAAAACTCACAACGAAAATGTCAGCCCACTTCATTGAACACCAACACTGTGTAAATGAGCTACAGTGGACGGTAATAGAACAACTACCCTCAGAGGTGGGCTTTCATGAAAAAGAACAACGGTGGGTTTTCCGCTTGGGAACCGACACCACTGGGCTGAATGATTCCATTCCTTGGAACCTCCTAAGATAAACTCTATCCGGTCAATACATTTGACAGCTGATGTACATTTGGGGCCACATTTAAAACCATGATATTGGGGTTTAATTAGGTCATATTGCTACCATGAAGTCATGCTCACCAGCTCTCTATGTAAATAGATAAGATTTATTACTTATCAGTAGGGACCATGTCTCCTGGGGTCCCCCATGAGTAATATACTCTCTGGCTCCCCATATTATATCACATATGATGAGCCCTTCCATGTAATTGCCTTCACATGCGATAGATTCATTATTAATCACTAAATGCGCTATTCTTGTCATTCTAAAAGCACTATACCTAGGGACGTATTCCCCGGTTTTTCCATCCCTGGTAAACAGTACAGCGCTCCCCCGTTAACACATGCGCGGTCACTCCGGGTGCCGCGCATGCGCATTGAACATAGTACAGCGCTCCCCGGTTAACGCATGCGCGGTCGCTCCAGACGCCGCGCATGCGTATTGAACTAGCTACCATGCGCATGCGCGTTAGGTAGTGTGAGCCTAGAGCGCAGCACCGGACCCACTGAGATTACAATCTCCGTATTTGGGCATCCCCCGGACCTCATTAATCAATCTACTACCACTAATTACCTCCAGGGAGAGTATATTTAAGGGCTTTGACGCGATTCATGCTCACTTCATCGGAGCCGCGTTGAGGGAAGGCAGGCGATTAGCCATTGCAGTAACCGTGAGTTTTGGTCATAGAGTGGAGCAATTGTTTCATCGCTTTGGTGCATTCAGTACTATGTTTCCAACTGAACCCCATATATTAATGTTTTATAGGTCATTTCTGAGCAGAAAGGAAGGATCCCCCAATATACGCATAGGCTCATGAGGTCTTATAGTTGAGAACTTTAAGTAAGACCTACCTTTCCTATTATTTGCTCTCTTTTCCACCTGAGCAGAGAGTAATTTTGTGTTTTGTATATATGTCTGTAAGTACTGTGTTATGTCCATTTGTGTTTTATTTTTTCCACAGGGTCCCATTATTTTTGGTTTAACCTTGATGTATTCAGAGAAGCTTTTTTCTTCTCCACTGGTCTGTGCATTATAGATCTATGTGTTTATCTGTGAATTTCTCTCCACAGGTTCTATCGCCAATTGGGCGCAACGGCATTCACTAACATAAAAACATAGTTAGGAATATTACACATTGTGGTAATTATTTTTAAATACACTTTTACATTCTACATGTGAGTAAGGGGAGGGTAAGTGCATAACCCTTCTCCTGAAGAAGGGGGCTTTGACCTCCGAAACATGTTGACGACACTCTAACAGTGGTTTTGATACCCTAATACGTATCTATCTAACCACGCCCTGCACTTCTTTTAACAATACCAGCCGGGGATTAAATTAAAAAAAAATTTCCTCCCACGTGCCAGGTATTTTTTAACCATTCACTTTTTTTCACCTCACCTCACTCACACTTTGGTAAAAAACACACACCCCCACACATAGTTCACCTCTAAGTGCTCCTGCGTATCCGCGAGTCGTGGCACGCCGCATCCCGTAGAGGGGTGCGAAGGCCCCGATGATGAAGCATGACACCAAGGGGCCTGTTGGTGTGTGAGGGGCATTTAAACAACACTGTGTGTTCCCCATCACTCTAGGGATCACTATCACTTTGAGTCGGTTCCCAGTGCTCTTCAGTGTTTTGTAGCACTATATTTTCAGAAGAACACAGGATTTTATATGTAATACAATGACAACTTTATAATGCTCCCCTACTTATACAGTTTTATGGTTTCGTTCGTTTCAGTGTATTTTTCTGCAGGCTTGATGTGGGGGGGGAGGTTGCGGAAATAAAGCAGAAAGGAAGACTAGTGACATGGTGCAATGGTGTCTTCACTGCTGATCGACGCTCAGGAGCTGACACAGTTACTATCTATCTATCTATCTATCTCTCTCTCTCTCTCTCTCTCTCTCTCTCTCTCTCTCTCTCTCTCTCTCTCTCTATCTAAATGTCTGTTGTCTGTCTATCTATCTATCTGTCAGTTTTGAGTGTAAGTTTTAGTGGCCTTTTTCAGTTTAGACGATTACTCGTTGGCAAGACAGCGCAGTGGATGATGCCTTTGCATCAGAGGGCAACAGTACTGCAAAGCTGCAAGACATTGGCGGCAACAGCTATATGATTATTATATATATATATATATTAACATCTGAGCTAGTTCGGTTTTATGGACTGCTGGTGGTGCTTACAGTACAGTCAGGTGTGCAGTGCCTGACATTACAATTGGTGAGGTCAGCGGCGTCCTGACCTGCGTCAAATTGGTGCCAAAGGAGGAGTCTAGACATATGGAACAACAAACACACACTATTCTCAGCCCTGGAATGACACTGATTGTGCACAAACTGGAGCCTTAGCCCTAAGAATACCCACCAAAAGCTGGCAGCGCGGGTGGAGGCTGGTGGGTTTGCATTCCTGGCGGCGCAGAGGCCTGTTTGCTGTTCTTTGGCCGCAGGACGGCTCCAGCCTGCCCCTCTGAAAGAGAAAGTGGCACATGTCCTCCTTGTCCTCCTTGTCAGTCGCGGCCTTTCACCGACCGTCGCCAGCCAGCATGCAGGCCAGGTCACCGGAGGAGAAAGGTCACGAACACCTGACAGGCCTTGATGACTCTTTCCAACAAAGTTGGATGTCTCTGCCCCCTGTAAAGGGTGGTCAGATGCCCCCCAATCACAGACGAAATCCGGCCCCTAAGCAAGAACGGGCAGCCATTCCCACCAAGTGGTCACCAGGCCACAAACTAGATTTATTTAAGCAATGCCAGGTTCATTACTGGGTCAGATGCTCTAGTGGCGGCTCAAACCTTCGAACTTTTTCCCCAGTGGCCTTCTGCCGTGGTGAAAAACCCACCTCCGAGGCCTAGTTCTGAAATGGGCACAAAGTTGTAATCACTTCGCCACTTTTAATGTAGTAGTGAGATTTGCACTCACTTCTAAGTTGTCAGCTGCCCCCCATTCATACTCATTACTTATAGACGTGCGTACTGATTGGGGGTTGTGCTTATTTACCAGCAGTGTCCTTACTGCTTGTGGTCGTGCTCAATAGTTGTGGCTGTGCTCACTTATGGAAGGCAGTTGCAGTGAAGATGCAAAAGGAATTCTGTGGCAGCCACCCACACTTTTATGAACCTGAAATTCAGATTAGACTTTAATTTGCCGATCGTGAAATCGCAGCGCAATTGTGGAATTTAGTGGAACTAAAACATATGCCTTGTCCACAGTGTGTGTCATTGTGTAATAAATTAAGCATTCGAACCCACTGCAGACATGCATTTCTGTCAATCTTGCCAGCAACTGGAGGGGACAGAAACAAGCAGAAACAGCTTGCTTAACCTACCAATCAGCCCCTAAATATAGGCTCAATTATTGTCAGGCCATTGGTGGTTGTCCCACCACAGTTGGACCCTGTTGGACTACCCGCCGCATTATGACGGCAGGTGGATGGAGGGCGGGCGGAGAGACCAACAGACACGCATTTGACCTTCGGACGATCGGCAATCCCTACAATGGTGGTGGTGCCTGCTCAGGCACCGCCGTAGGGATTACAGTGTCCCTTTCCGCCGGCTGTTTCATGGTGGTTAACCCATCATGAAAAGGTTGGCAGAAAGTAAGTTTGGGGCTCCCTAGTGGGCCCGCCTTCCCCCTGGCCCTCCGCCATGATCTCAGGTGGGCACCTATGGTGCGTCCCTACATATCCCTGCACTATGTGGCAGGCACTTGTTGGTGCCTGCCACATATAGTAGAGATATGTAAGTTGTGTTTGCAGCACACGCTACAATGCAAAATATACACATTGCGACTGCCCTGATGGCAGTCTCATTGAATGTGGACAGTGGGACCGCCGACTACTTGTCGGTCAGTCCTGCTTCTGCCAAAGTGCCGGTCGAACGTAAGTCAGACCGACTTCGTAATGAGGCCCAGTTATGTGAATCAATGAACAGCCTCTACTTTGCCATCAATCATTTCATTGGCATTTCATAATTAAAATAGCTCAAAATTTTCCCAAACTCACACTCGGTCAGTACCTATGTATGCCACATCAATCCCACACCACATGGTCAGAGATTTTGTGTTGTTTCGTGCCAGACTTACACCTTCTATATTATGCCGCAGAGCATCGCCCCATCTGAGCAAGAACGAAGGTGAGCCACTATCTGAGACTGCCAAAAAGCATGACTTCCTTAGAACCGACGGTCAACAAATGTGAGTAGAAGCTGCTCGATACGGAGCCCTCTGGGATTTTTTAAGCTCCTCCTGGAGTGAACAAGTGGCGTTGGCGGTAGAAAACTGCAGGTGGTGCTAGAACTCAAAGTCCTGGTCCCAGGGCAGGTCCCCTTCAGGCAAAGCAAACAACAGCAGTTATGTATCTAATATGACAATTTGTAATGCTAAATATCTAGGAAATATTCATTAAGGGCGTGTTGTAAGTAATTTTTCTATTTATTTGAAAACAAATGTTTTACAATGTTTTACTGTGGAGCATGTTTAGTAAATGTATCCCTTTAGTGCCCAACACCTTCCCCAAAATGGTTTACGTTGTAGTGGAAATAGTAAATGTAATACCGTTAGTGTCCAACACCTTCCCCCAAATGGTTTAGATTGGATTTCAATAGTAAATTTAGCTCCTTTAGTGTTTAACACTTAACCCATATGGTTTAGATTGGAGTTAGACTAGCAAATGAAACCCTTTTAGTGCCCAACACCTTCCTCAATATTGTTTTGATTGGAGTAGGAATTTTAAATGTAACCCCTTTAAGTTTCCAACACCTTTCACGAAATGTTTTAGGCGGCAGTAGGAATAGTAGCGTAACTACTTTAGTGTCCAAGATTTTCCACAAAATGGTTTAGATAGGAGTAGGTTTTGCAATTCTCACATACATAATTAATATATTTTCTGGGATGTGAAAGAAAACAGATACTGCAAACAAAATGAGAGTGATGCTTTCCTTCCAAAATCCAAATCCAAAATAACCAAGGGTTGAACAACGCAGAGGGAGGAGTCTTCAGAAAAGGAAGAGGAAGGTACTACTGCAGGTACAATAGTCTCCCAGTCTCTATGGCACTTGATTTCTGCTAACAAAATGAATTGAAAGCTTTTGTGCTGAAACACTTATCCAAAAAGTACGTTTGGGTACAATTTCAACTCAAAAATGTAATTTGAAGTTGATTTTCCAGTTGCTTGTGTTAAAAGAGCTGCTGCTCGAGCTCATATTTGTAGTTTTGCATTCAAAAATACTCTGAACCGTCTGCTTCAGTAAAAAATCAACCTGAAGCCTTTGTTGACTGCCACTTCTAAAGGAACTGGTGCTCGCATTGGGAAGAAGTCGCTCACAACAGTGTTGGTTCTCTGTATCTCATGTTACAATTTCCCCTGGAGTGAGAGTTTCGGTAGGTGACATGGCGTAGTGATAATCCTAATATTCACTCATAAATTGTGTTAAATGAATTTACCAAAATTATGCCACTTAAGGCAGTTATGCCAATGATGCTGGCATAATTGAAGTTTTGCCCAGGTCTAATCTGCATCATTAAGATCCGTAGATTAACAATTTTGATTAATTTTTGAAATGTTAAGTAATTTGAGAAGCTCACTTAATTTGTGGGCCTGTCAACTTTTGATGGATCAAAAGAGTTGGAGATTATTCTTGTCTCCAGCTCTTTGGATCTTAATATCTTGCAAGAGGACTCCTGATTCAGTCATAAAAGAAGATTTGGGCTGAGGCCCCAGGGAGAACTCATTGATAAGTGTCGAATGATGCACCCATTTAATGTATGTCACATTGATTGTCATTATGTTGGAGGACATTATGGGTGCAGAATGGGCAGCATTTCCAGATGCCACCCAGTTCTCAAAAGGAGAATAACAAGAACAGGAACAGCCACCAAAGGGAGCATCATCTCTCCTCCTTCTTAGGACCCTGCCCCTTAACTAACTGCCTTTCCTCCTCCTTCTCACAGTCTAGCTGTTCATGTACTTCTAAGGGTCCCACTCGCCTTCCTTTGGAATTGATGATTATTTCTGAACCCATCCCTTCTGGCACATCATCCCATCACTTGTGAGGGTAACCTCCAACATTCAGATGTTTCTGGTACAAGTCATCCCATCTCTTGTAATGGTGTCTACCAACATTCTATCACCTATTTCTCGGATGCTTTACCTGATCAGGTCAGTCTTCCCATCTTTTTCTCCTAGGGCAGGTGCTTCTGCATATCACCCTATTTTACTGTGTCATTGAAAATGGCTGTGGATTAATTGTGCCCAAAAAGAGGCTAATGACAAAATGTTAGCAAAACCATTGTAATTCACTTAAAAAATGCATGTTAAGTGAAGCTATCTTTTTTCCGGAGTTTTATATTGTGCAAACTTGACCCGAAGGTATCAGAGCGCTTTACATGAGCACCATTATTCAAGGACACATTAATTTTTGTTAGGCACAGGAAGATTAAGTGATTTGCCCAGAATCACAAGATGTTGTGCGTCCTTGCCAAGACTCGAACCAGGTTCCCTAGATTTGAGGTCGACTGCCCTAGCCATTAGGCCACATCCTCTCCCCAAAATCAACTTAAACTTTAATAATTGACCAGTTATTAACACTATCAGAACCACAGCACACGCAGGACACACTCCAAAAGCAATCTGAGTAATTTCTACACTTTAAGTTGATAACTCCAGTAACGTCCCATTACTGAAGTTTTTTTATTGCTAGATATATATCAGAAGCTGAGGTATTCCCGGAGGATTTTTAAAGAGTATTCCGCACGAAAATATTTTTGCAGAGTCTACTAAGCACTTAAGGATCTAAAATTAATTTACTATCGAAAATATACACACTGACTTGTTCTCTATCTCATTCTCTCATGGAAAAATGCCCAATGCAATGCACATGTTTTTTGTAGAGAAAACATTTTGTCCTGGCTTTGTACAGTGTATGGGCATTCCTTTCAGACAGATATTTGAAATTTTGGAAATAATCAGCAGATTTTCTATCAAAGAGAAAGTGTGAAAATGACTCTGACTGTGCGAAGGTGTAAGACATTAACTCAGACTAATGCAGACACTGCCCGAGTTCCTCTTTAATTAGAATATCAGCTCAGCCGAGTTGCAGGCTGGCAAGAGTAGTGGACATCTGCACAGGAAATCATGGCAAGGAAGCAGCCTAACCCCTTTGGTCAATCACACCCTGACGTCTTTCCCATTGAACTGTTTTCAGTAAAACACATTTGAGCTGTTACTCTTACAAATACAGTGTGTGAATGAATGTAGATCACATTGGCATCAGGAAACAAAGGATTCTGAAATATGGGGGCTGGGGAGATGTGTAAGGGGAACAGGGACCTTAATATCAGAACTCATTTTGCTGATGACAGATGTTAACAGAGACGGAGACCCTACACATTTTACTCACCTTACTTTATTGATATTATGGAATGTTGAAAATAACAGTGCAGTTTGATATTTTTTCTCATTATTTTCGGCATGGTCCTAACAAACGTTACAATGATGGTTCACTATTGCTTCCTCAGATTCCACTTAATTTGCAAACGGATTTTGAAGATATTTCTGCAGATTTTCATTTATTACTCTTCAGGACAGCAAACTCACCGTGAAATAGCAGATCAACGCTGTCTCCTCCACCTGCTTCCACACCCTCTGCATGCTACGAAAGATCTTCAGATGGCTCTCCATCAACATCAGGAAAACCGTTCCTCAAGCCCCAGTCACCAGCTGGCTGGATAACTGAAACGCACTCTAAAGAGGAATCACCACACAACTCCCGAAGAGACTCCAGATTATACAGAACTCTGCTGCCAGACTCATCCTCGATCTCCCCAAATGGACCCACATCAATCACCACCTCAGAAACCTTCACTGGCTCCCCATCCAGAAGGGATGCCAATTCAAGATACTGATACATGCCTACAAGGCCCTCCATGACACGGGACAAGCGTACATCATTCACTGCCTGAATTTCCACCAATCCACCGGACACCTGCACTCCACCTCCCGCTCCCTCGCCTGCATTCTTCGTATCCGCCAAAGCTACAGCGGATGACGCTCCTTCTCCTACCTCGCTGACAAGTCCTGGAATGACCTTCCCATACACCTGCGAACCGCAGACTCTCTCCCGGAATTTAGAAAGGGACTCAAGACCTGGCTTTTCAACTGAGCCCAGCAAGAACCTAGTGCCTGGACACCCTCACTGGTGATTATCCTGGCTCCTCAAATCCAGACTGATTGATTGAATGAACTACCTCTCCTCATCAGCTTTTACACCCATCGGGAGCAGTTACACTTGCAGTCAGACCACTGCCTCTGAGGATGGTAGGGATGGGAAAAGATTCAACTACTTGGCAGGTGCAGGCAGTCGCAGCCCGTGCAAGTAAGCACAGTGGGGCGGGGCAGGTAAGGGACGGTTGTGGGGCAGGTGGAAGTAACAAAGATGGAATAGGAAAAAATAAGACCACTTACCTTGTGCTTGCTGCATCTCTGAGTCAGCGACTCGGTTGGCGCAAGGTAAGTGGTTTTATTCATTTATTGTATTTTCCCCGTTCCGTCGTTTGTCACCTCACCGCCCCACCGCACTTACCTACACGGGCTGCCACTGAATGCAGGTCTGACGCAACTGACTCTCCAACGCCCTACTGGCCTTTCACACAAATAAAGGCCTGTTTTGAAGTCTATTGATCTCTTAATAGGCCATTCTGACTTTTCCCAGTCAGCTGAGATAAACGTCTTCAAAACGTAATTGTCTTTCCTTGGCTCACCTCGAGCTGTAAAACTGTGAAAGCTCTGTTACATGTGTTATATATTCCTTGCCTAGATGATTGGCAAATTACAGCCCAGTGAAGGATACACCTCTCTTCCACAGAGCGCCGGGCCTGGCTGCAGCGGCCTGCGTGTCTGAGTGCCTCTTTGAAAGAATGCGATTTATGTTTTTACGACGGCTGAGACAATACCTCAAGTCTAGAAGCTGTTCCACTAGGGTAGCCAGAGGGCTGGCAGCCACTGCTGGGCCAGACCGACCCTGTTTAATACGTCACATATCTTCCGAAATCCTCCGTGATCTGTAATCCTGTTTGTTAAAAAAACCAAAAAAAAACTCTTGCATTAAGCATCCTGCCATCTTTCCTTCATTTTCTTAACTCGTCTCTGCCGCCAGTAATTCATTGCCTGTCTTTTCCTGTCTATTTCTTTAATTTGCCATCTCTATTGTATCATAATCCCTCTCACCACCCCAGAGCTTTGAGGCAGTCACAGGGTAAGCACTTTACAAGCAACTAACACGATGCAACAGGACACATAACTTGTTTGTCCCCCCCTGTCCTTTCAATCATGTTTCATAATGTGTCTCCTCTCCTTCCATTCTCTCCTCCTTATATTCCTCTAGACACACACACACCTGCACGCACGTGCTCACACGCACACACACACTCCTCTCCAGCTCGTCACCTCTGTGTCTCTTTCTGACAATAATCAGGACCTGATTCACAAAGGTAAACATACTCATTTGTGTAAGTTACATTTGTTTTGGAATTTACAAACCTGCATTTTAACAGTAAGTTTAGGAGTGCTGAGACTCCGCACATAAAAAGATAAGCCTATACTACCTTTTTGTTGCGTAGTTCTCTGCCCCCACTACCCCCAAGAACCCAGGGACTGCTCACCCTTCTTTGCCCCAGGGCTCCACCACCCTTCTTATAGCTTATTACTCACTATTACTGTAATAAATACCATGAAGCCGGTTCTTTTTCCTTACTGATACATGCGCCTGTTGTTAATACATTTCATAACATTACTGTTTTTATGTACATGATTCAGATATTAGAATGTAGCACACGAATAATTCTAGTTCGACCCAACCCCCACCCTTGTAAGATATGTTGTTGTAAATAGATGATCCGCAATGCGCAGCACGATACCAACAATGTATCTTTATTTTTTTCCGATATTTGGTTCCTTTTCCTGATGTCTTAATTGGAAATGTTTACAATGTTGACGGATAATACTTGGCTATAAACTGTACTCATTGTGAACATTTTTATACACAGATGTTTAAAAAAATACCAGAACAGCAAAAGCTGGAAAGGGGCCTTTGCTGGCAGCTAAGTGAAAAATGTTTTAAAATGTTTGTGATATGTAAGTGTACATATGAGAGTGTTTATGTGAGAGAGAACGTGTATGTGTGAGCTTGTGCCAGTATGTGTGATCATGTATGTGTGGGTGTGTGAGTGTCTAAGACTGAGTGATGTAGTAAGTGAGAATGAGTGAGGCTGAGTGTCAGTAAGTGAGCATGAGTGAGTTAGACTGAGTGAGAATGAGTGAGCAGGAGTAATAATGACTGGGAGCGAGCGAGTGACATTGAATTAGAATGACTATGACGGAGCATGTGTGAGAATGAGCACGAGAATGAGTGACAGTGATTGTACCTGGGAGATTGAGTGAGTCAGAGTGAGTGAAAAAAGTGGGAATGAGTCAGTGAGGAGAAGAATGTGTGCCAGTGAATGAGAAAGTATAAGAGAGTAAGAGGAAGGGTGAAGGTGAGTGAGTGCAAATATATAGCTCTGACTGAATGAGTCACACCGTGAGAATATAATTGAGCCTGAGTGAGAATGAGTGCAAATCAGTTTAAGAGGGTAAGTATGAGTGGGTCAGACTAAGACTGAGTGTGTGCAAATGAGTAAGAATTAGTGAAAGTAAAAGTGAGTGCAAGAGAGTGAAAATGAATGAATGAGGGAGTGAGAATGAGTGTGAGTGAATGGATGTAAGAGAGTCGGAGTGAGAATGTGGTATTATACTTGCAAGTCTGCAGTTAGCCCTGGGGTGTGTTGAAGATAATTCTTCACTTGTAGAGGTACCCAGGGTGACATGTTAGTGCACTGGGGGTAATTCATAGCACGATACGCAGGGCAACTAAATACTGGATCTGGCGTACTAGTGGAAAATGGTACACCCATGCCAAAATTCTGATGCTAGCATTATGGAGATAATTCTTAGGATTGGTGTAGCTGTGAAAAAAAGTCAGCACCGACAAACTGGAGTTAATTCTTGGCATAAGTGAAAACAACAGTCAAATGTGGGAGGAAGATAATCATGACAAAATGCTGGCCCTCACATAGTTGAGGTAATTTTTTACATGGGTCATCCATGATTTATGAATAGAATGAATGCCAAAATCCTGTCACTGGTATATTGCATGAACTTCTTGGCCTGAAAGGGCATCCAGGGCATACACTGGGCAGGGCTTTAATAGGGATAAAAAAAAAGGTAGAGGGTTTCTAAATGTGACGTGGCCAAAGAGGTGTGACCAGGAGTCATTTACAGGGGGTATGACCTAAATCAAGTCAGTCTAGAATCCTGTATCTCTGAAAATTCTAAAAGATGTGTTTGCTGTTCTTAATGCTGCAGTATGCGGTTTTTGTTTTAGTAAATTAAGGGTATACATATAGAGCCCAGAAAGGGCCCATTTCAGCTCCCCTTTTTAACCCCTTCACTGCTCGTGACGAGCTCAGCTCGTCATGAGGCACGGTTGAGCTGTGCTTATGACGAGCTTGAGCTCGTCATGAATAAAGGTAACTGTGAGTCCAGCACCGGGGGGGGGGGGAAACCTCTAGCAGCCAAGGTGTTAATAACTGCCAGTGCTCAGAGCCGACAGGACAAAGGCCCACTTAAAGCCCTGATCATGGGCATCCATGACAAAGTGTTGGTCTAGAAACATACAAGTCATTTTTGAAAAATGGGGCTCACATAGCACATTCAGAAAAAAGGAGGTAATCTCCTGGTGATGGCACACCATGAAAGGACTTCAGTATATGATTAGTGCCCTTTCAGAGCATATGGCATTTGAGAAAATTTAGGTGTAAATTGTGCTATAAAATGTAACTACTTGTGTAGTGTAGTTCCTATTTTCCCTATAGGCCCTGCGCATTGGAATAACATAAACAGCAGTGTAGACGTAGAAGTGCGGTCTTCCAGGTCACTACTGACTATGCTAAACTTAATTGGGTTTGTTACCAACTAGCTCAGAGGTCACTGGAAACTTTCTTGACTGAATAGGGAGTGATCAGCTCCCCTGGCTCAGACAAGAAGGGATTCAGTTTTCCAACAACCGCATAAACATGACAACTTTGCTCCTTTAGAATAAGAGTCAATCTCTAGAGTCGTGTGAAACAATAGACAGTTATTTTACTCGGTCAGTTGTGCAGATTACTTTCACCAAGATGCAGAGAATAGAGATACGGGCGTTTTCAATAAAAGGTATTATTTATTGAACAGTCTTTCTTCTCATGCAAGAGAAATGAATTGCCATAATTGCAAGACTTGTTATTATAAAAAGTGCGTGCAGTAAAAAGAGTATTGCGAAATAATACTGTAAAAGCATTGATATGGTTTCTTAGCCATACAATGGTTAAAATGAATGAAATATATACCTTCATATATACATTTAGCTACCGTACTCAACTGGTGCTTCTAACTACGCCTACCCCAGTGTACCTGACCTAAGCCTAATACGTGGAAGGGAGTAAGTAAGTAACAGTTTAAGTTAAGTTGGTTTTGCCAAGAGTTTGCTTCAAGAATTCTCTCTAAGGGTTTAGTCAACACCATACCTCTTGAATAGAATGTTTGAGGTCTTGTATCTCCTTTTAGGACTCGATATTCCTGTCACCCGCAAAGGTAGGCTGGAAACGCCGGAGCTGGATTTTCTCGGCAAGAGAAAAGACAGCGTCTTTCTCAGCGCGTCAAGGAGGAGGAGGGGCAGCTTGCATCTGCTGGGCTCTGCAAGGGACAGCTGTTCTGCTCCTGTATTCACCACACCATCGCTGTTGCTTAAGGCAACGTTGGTAATATTTATACCTGAAAGGTGCCTTGTTTGACGTAAGTTTTTGGACATAAGACCCCAATAAAGATGTCACAAGGACCAGTAGTTCTTACAGTGCTCATTAGAGTTCTATTACTAATCAAAACATAGCAAGCGGGGTTTTCCCAGGTTGCTGGGGGTTTTATCTGGTGAAAGAACTCAGTGTGTAATCTAGGAATCTTAGATAGTGGCTTCTGCTGTGTCATGTACTTTAATGAGCTGCAGAGGCGAATTTCTGAAATATGGCTGAAATATGGCTCTGATCGTTTATGCCATTATAGGGGTATGAATGGATTATAGCCGTATTGGGGCATAAGGTCACAATATTGATCGGGGTCCTAGATTAGAACACGACACCCACTCCACGAATTTATGTCCATCAAATTACTAAAAACTAAAGCAATAAGATGCGCGTGTATTCCTACCCACCCCAAAATACATATTTGCATTTGAAATGGCGTATCTGAAATACATGAAAATATAGGTACTGTACGTCTTTAAGCATAGAAATCATTCAAAAATTATAGCATATGTAATCAGTTGAACGATTTTGCGAGAAAAAAAATTACACATGAAATATCTCTTTATACAGAAAAGAAGGGCGAGATTATTTCATCACATATAAATGCATTATCTGTAACATGTGCTAGAGGCTGAGGTAAAGTTATTATGTCTCTAGCTCTACCTAAAAATAGAAGTTCTGTTCTTTATGAATAGTTCTACTTTAAGCAAAGGTTTTCGTGCCAGAAAAAAGGTAAATATTTTGAAAAAAATGTTCAATCCGAAAAAAAAACTTTTCATGGTGTACGGGGAATAGAGTTCCAACGTTTTTCAACCGTTTTTGTTGCTCAAAACTGAAGGCCGAATTCAGAGTTCATGGGAACGCTGTGTGTCGGAATGCTTATTAAAAATTATTGTTTCTGTTCAGGGGAGAACATCATATCAGACAGGCTCTCAAAGAATTGGTCTACAAAATCAGGTGACAGTTCGACCAAGTTCGATAATGCTGTAACTTGGCAGGTGTGAGAATGATTGCTATCATCGATGTCTGGATCAGCAATGCTCACAGAAGGTAGTACCTGGGTGATGTTGCTTTTATTTCTTGCTCCACTTTCACCACCTAGTCGTAGCACAGGAGTCTCAACGAATGCCGTCATCAGGATTGGTAGCCGCTGGGGACAACACAATGCGTGAGCCGTTACAGGACTTAGAAAAGTATCGATATCCATTGGTACTGCTGATGGAAGTGCAAGACAGGTGTCCAACACGCATTCTTCTCCGCATAGCGTACATCAAAGCACAGGTAAGATGCAGGTCTGCCATATAGGTCTGAATGAAAGAAACCAGGTCATGTTCAGATCTCTCAGCCTGGCCAAACCAAGGATTCTAGTTATGCGGTCTCGGTAGCGTACTGCTAGGATCGTTTCTTCCATCCTTGCCGGAGTCATGTCTGCGTTTTGGCTTGTGGAAATTAGCAAAATTAATGTACCTAAGCGGCGTTCATTTGCCTTTTCCCATTCCCCTCCCTGTAAGCACCATGAATACCGTGAAACACTGACCGCATCATTCCGCCAGTAAAAGCCCGTGCCCATATGTACATGACAGCCATTTTAGGCACCATGGCCTTTTTGCCCGCTCATTGGAATCCCCGGCTTCCCTCCTGCGCGTATTTGAACACCCCCCCTCTCACATGCATAGACCATAAAACCCTCTCCCTCTGCGCGACCCTGCTCTGAAAAGCAACCCTCCTGCTTGACCTACGCAAACCCCCCCATTTCCTCTCGAAGAAGCATCCTTCGCCTCAGCTGACATAACCCCCCCAGCTGTACCTGACTGCCCCCGCTCCCTCATGTACGGGTCATAAGGTCTCTCTCTCTGTGCGACTCTGTCCCTGGGAATCACACCCCGCGCCTGACCAACACCTCCCTTCCTTCATAAATACCCCTCCCTTGATGACTCCTCCACTGAGCCCGATTGTCTGCCCGGACCACTGGTCATCCCCTTCGCCTGAGGATACAGTTTATTGCCCACTACCGTACACACTCGCCCCTCTTCAAAGGAGCTACTATTGATCATGACTCCCCCCCCCCGATAATCGATCAGGCGCACACATTCCAAAGGAATCAGCGGAACACTTTGCTGCGTGATAGCCCCCTCCTTGTGTATGAGGGATAAGGACCTATACTGTAGCCACGTGTTGGAATGAGCCGGGCCGGGGAGGGGTCGGGGATGTCTTTTCCTTGCTTCACAATGTCATTATTGTAATAAGGAATGTTTGTGATGTATAAAAGGCGATGTCTCAGAGAACTTGTTAGAGCACCTCCCGAAAGACACTGTGTTTCGTGTCCGAAATGACAGGCTCTCCTCATGAGAAATAAAACTCTGTTCTTGTGTTCCTGCCTCCAGCGCCCGTCTCTTTATTTGGTAACTATTCAGGATGGGAACTAAGAGGCGTCTTGCGCCAGCAGCCTGGTCATCGGTTGTAATTTGGGCTGGCTTTCCACAGGCTTGCCATATCGGAGCAGGAGGGTCAAAAATAAAATGCCTGCTACAAGTCCCAAAGTCAGGGGTATGCCGCCAAAGACTGAATGGACAAAATTAGGAATACTTCCTAGGATTGCTTTGAATGGTGTTAACAGTCCCGAAAAAATGGTCTTAAATACGCCTGAGATACCTACGGCATCTGACATATTTAGAATTTGGCTAAGCATTTCTGTGAAATGCACGGGGCAATTTGTTGATAAAAGGTCATGTATCTCCGAAGCTGTCCTTGCAATTTGGAGATCATACGTCTCTTTTGATGACGTGATGGGCACTGTTGTCTGTAAAAGCACAGACTTCATTCTGCTTAAAGTATCAATTCGTATAGAAGAGACATTCAAACGAGGCCAAATGGGAGTCTCGAGGGCATTTTGGAAACAATGCTTGCATACAGCATTTGACCATGGAAGTTACGCTTACGAGATATGCTTTCCCTGGCAAAAGGCCACAACAGCTGTGATCCGTTATTAGAATGTAACTCCCGTTAGAGAGCTGCTTAAAGAAAGGCTCTATCTGCGTTGCAGGTGTGACATGTTGGTGGCATGAAAGGTTGTTTGAAGTTCCTTCACAGGCCCCGTGTAAATTAATACCCTGGCACAAAAGTATACCGCTTAGTGAATGTTTGCAATTTTCACCACTAAGAAATACATTTTTGTTGCTGTCTCTATAGCATGTGTGTGTATATGGTAATTTCCATGCTGACTTAATGTACCCTTTACCCAATCGTTCATACTGGCCAGTCGGTATATACTCAAGGCAATTTTTAAATCGGGAAGTTGTTATCGGAATTGTGATAATCCCATGTATTATCCATTCAATGACAGGACTTTCTGACATTGTCAATGGTAATCTCTCAAGTTTTTCGATGCTCAGGATTGTATAGTCTGCTCCTTTCTGTGCCAAGCTGATTTGTTTATCAGTAAGGTTAAAGATGGAAAACAATGACGTTGTGTTGATTAAACGCCATGGCACATAGCCTGAACGAAGATTTTGCAGCGTCCAGCCTAGCTGTACAATAGAACGCAATTGCGACTGGCCATGCTGTAACATTAGCAAGTCTTTGTCTATTATATCTATGGCAGATGATACAATACTGTCCAGTGAATATATTCTGGAGGACAGAGTCAGTAACCCATTGTCCACAACAGAAAGTGATTTTTCCAAATTAATACGATCAATTTCTTGTATTTTTTCAGCTGTTTCAATTTGTGTTACTTTCCAAGCCTCGTTGTAAGCCGCATATATACTGGTCGCTATGAAACTTTTTTGACGCTGTTTGCGAGGTCTCAGGATGAAATTGCGCAAATCAGCACCATCTTTAAGTAAAGATAAGTGTTGCTTAATTTCTGCCAGTGTGGATCATTCTAGCCATTCAAGGCACAGCTTCCCTACACTGTATGTTGTTACTATCCCTGGATGTTGTCTCTGGGAGTATCTAGGGTCTTGTCTGGTCATTGTTAACCCCTGTGTTTTGTTCAGGAATCTATCTTGACAGTTATTCGTGTCAGTAGGCCAGATTAACCACTTTTTCCAATCAGGATGTGTTCTGTTTAGATGTAAAATTTTTGATACGTCTATTTCAACTTCTGTTGTTGCATTATCAGGTATTGGCTTTGGAATAGACGGTTTGTTAGGGTCTTTAATCTTAGCTAGGCCAAGACAGGATGTTTGGTGAATTGTGTCATTTAAGAACATTATTTGTTCTGGGATCATGCAGGCTCAAAATAATGCTTCTAGGCCTTGTACCTGCCAATCTTTTGTATCCCAGATGGTTTTTGTTTCAATATTATTTTTCCAAAAATCAAAACCAAATGTCATCATTTTTTCATAAAATGCTTCTGAATATACCAATTTAGTATTTGTCAGCATTGTTTCCAATCCTGTTTTATCCAACCGTTTATAATAAAACGTTTCTGCATTACTTGTATTAAACCCTGAGAAGTACTGGAATTTATCATAGAATGTTTTAAAACTACTTTTAGGTGGAGTAGCACAATGTTCCCATTGGTTATATTTAGAAACATTTCTAGGTTGTGCAGATTTATGTAAGTAATGATCTCCGTAATGTGAGAAGCAGTACATCTGTTCATACTTAGACGAACCTTGTAAATAATCATGTTCTGTAAATCTCGCTGACAACACTAAATCAGACATCATATTATTAATACTTTCAAAATCCCAACCATCAGAAAATGTGCTTGGTTTTACAAAGTCACTTAAGGAAACCTTGAACTGGTGAGGATATTTCAGGATTTCGACCGGGCCATATACTTCATAGTCAGTCTTGTCCCGTTCTACCCCCCCCCCGGGTAATGGAATGGCTTTGACTTTTACTGTTGATAGTTCTCTTTTCTTCACGTGGGATGATCTGTGTGGTTTTAGGACTAAGTTGATGTTCTGACTTGCTGTGTCCATTGAATTGTAATAAACTTTCCTAAAATTAAAACCAATACTATGCCTAGTAGGAGTATAAGTACCCCTGATATAATCCAATGCTCAATCAATGGTGCATCCAGATATACTTCTTTGTTTTGATGAAAGAGTTCTGTTGCTTTTTCTTTAAAAGTCTTTGTTTCTGGTGTCACTTCAGGGTCGCTTTGATCTTATCGAAATTAATGAAGTAGCCAGAGGCAGTTCTGTCAATTGCTGGAATTGTTTTCTCCATTTGTTTTTCGGTAGCACATTCTGATGCCACATCATTGTAGACTGGTGTTTCATGATGAACTGTTTCAATCTGTGTTTCAAGAGGCACGAGTTCCATGGCATTATTGCGTAGTCCCTCTCTGTGCACTGCAGGTTTATCAAATGTGATTAGTCTTTCAGTTTGAACCTCTTGGATTGTTGCAAATTTGGGTATTCTGTTGTTTCTCGGGAGTCCACTGGGCCTACTGTTGATTATAGGCCACATGATTATGGTTTTACCAGGTCGATTGATACAACTTGGTTCTCCTTTTTACCAGCAAGAGGCGGTAGTACTACTGATCTTGTTCCGTTGATTGCCAAGACAGGTACTGCTTTTCTGTAAGAAGGCCCAAATTCCTTCTTCACTGCTATTTTCTCTCTGACTAGATCCCCAATCTTTGGAATCCAGACAGGTCTTGCTGGGGCTGGTGGTGCCTCTTCAGTGGTAGTCGGCTGTTGCTTTAATTTTATGTTGCTTAAGGATTTTCTTGTTTCATTCAAGTCCTGTAAAACAGCCAAACGATCTTTGATGTCAAAGTCTTTATTCTTATCTTTTACCACTGATGACTGACTATTGAGGTCATGAACATGCATTCTAGTTCCGAACAACAGTTCGTAAGGGCTGAAACCTTATAGAGAATTTCTTGGCAAATTGTTTATACTAAGTTGGACACCTATTAAATGTTTGACCCACCCATCACCCGAACCTAATACCTTCGCCGTTATAGATTGCTTTATGTCTCAGTTTTTTCTTTCCACTACACTGTTCCCTTCGGGGTGGAATGGACAAGAGTATCGCAACCCAACGCCCATACTGGCCATGGCCTCCTTATAAGCTCGAGAGCTAAAAGCAGGACCCTGGTCAGAATGGAACATGGCAATTGCGTATGTGCCGATAAAGACTCGCAGATCTTTTATAACAGTTTTGGCGTCAGCCGAGCGCTGGGGCCACATTTTCTAAGTGAATTTTAGTCTTAATAATTAATAGGACGCTGGTTTGCATATGGACAGCATTACCCTGTCTATAAATGGTAACTGGGCAACAGGCAGGACCGGTTCATTACTGCGATCCCTGTCGCAGTCGGGACAGTTCCTTACATTTGATGTTGCACGCTCATCCTCGGCCACCAGTATACTGATTGTAATTCAGTCAGTGATACCTTCATCTGTTTGTGCCTTGGACCTTCACCCATGTGTGCGTCTGCTATTAATAACTTTCTCCGGTTCATGTTTGGAATTACCCTATCCCCCACTCCAGGGATTCGCGCAAAAGGAACGGAGTTTGCATCAATTACGTATGCATAATTGAGTGGATAGTTCACGGGTAGTGCTGCACAGTCGCCTTTTAAGGACGTTTTTACTGCCAGCATGGTTTCCCCGTCTATGTATTTTTCTGAACGCTTTTTTGTGGCTACGGAAGCCGGTTTAGTTGCTTCCGCTGTGGCTGCAATAGCCAATGAATTCCCTGCAACGTGAACGCCATCACGTTGATGACTCAGAGTGTGTATCACGTGAGTCTTTTGTAGTTCTTTCTGTAAAAGAAATACCTGTTTCCAAAGCATTTTATGCTTGATTATGGCACCTGTGTCATCTTTGTAATCATTTTGAATCCAGCTCTGCAACTTAATATTGTAAGAGTTGACGCAAAAATGCGAATCGCACACGATTAGTGTCGGAAATTCACGTTCTGCATTTTCAAGCGCCATCTTTAAAGATATGATTTCAGCTCGCTGAGCCGAACAGTTTCTCAGTGATTCCGTTTTTGTTATTTTCGGTCTGAATTTACCGCACAGCCAGTGACCTTTAACAATCGCACAGGCTGCGTCGTAGGATTTATTTTCTACGTTGTAATGCTGTACGAATCTGTCTGTGTAGAATATACAGGAGTACTGTTGGAGAGGAAAAATTTCGATTGGCAGAGGATATTCTTGTTCATAATTTAAATCATTCAGTTTTTTCATGTGCGGTGCGAAATAGTATTTCACATCTTCCGCGCCAAGAGAATTTACACACTGTATCCATTTCGGATCCAGTGACACTGTAGGCAGGTTTACTGGGCTGAATAGCGCCTCGAAGGCGGATTCCGCTGTCAGGACAATGATCCTTTTGCCGTGTGCTAGTTCTCGTTGTTTTGCTATTGCAGTATGTACTGCTTTCACAGTATTTTCTGTGAGACTGAATGTTTTTTCTGCTTGTGTGTACAAGTGAGATTTATAAGCTATTGGTACCTTTTCTCCCTCATTAGAGGTCAGGTACATGAATCCGCATCTTCCTGGGATGACTCGGATTACAAGGTTGCGTGTATTGTCACGTGTATCTAATTTTTTATTTTGCTAACATGTCTGTTTGCAATAATCTCAAAATTTCTGTGTGTTTTTGAGTCCAGTTGATTGGTTTAAAATCAGGTTTTATTAATTCGCAGAGAGGTTTAATCCTCTCCACATAATTTAGAATGTATGTTCTTCCGAAATTCAGGAAACCTAGAATCGATTGTAAGTTCTTCAGCGTTTTTGGTGCTTGGAGTACAGCGCACTTCTCTAAGAAGTTGTCCGCTAGGCTTTTTCCTTCACTTGATAATTCGTATCCTAAAAATAAGACTGTCAGATGGGCAATTCGAGACTTTTTAAAGTTGAATTTGTAACCCTCTGCAGCAAACCCAAGTATTATGGTGTTCACCCTTTTCAAGTGAGTCTCCAAGTCGTCATCTGTTAGATAGATGTCATCGACGTAAGATAATGCCTCATCATCATATATTTGTCGTAACTCTATTACTCTGGCTGAAAATAATCCTGGGCTGTTCTTGAATCCCTGTGGGAGCCTACAGAAATTTTTCTGAGACCCCATTACTGAGAAAGCGGTCAAGTATCTGCTTTCTGGTGCAATATTTTGACAAAGGAAACCATTTGATATGTCTAATGTCGTTTTATATTTTTTGCGAACTATGTTATTCATTATTGCAGCACTATGCGAATTGTCTGTAGTCCAAAACGAGACGATATGAATCATCCGGTTTGGAGACAGGAAACAAAGGATTGTTCATTTGAGAGGTGCATGTTTCAATCACCCCCTGGCATTCAAGTTGATCTAAAATCTCCCTGACCTGTTTTTTAGCTTCTTGCTTAATTGGATACTGCCTTTGTGCAGTCGGTTGACTTTTAACTGGATTTTGTGAGGAGGAGAGTCCTCATCCCATGCTACATGATTTTTATATAGTGCTGGTGCCTGGGCTACTGCCCATTTCCTCGCATATATATATTTAGTGTGAATCGGAATGTGATTCGAGAAGGCAGGCATAATTATTTCTTCGCCACGAGGGCACTCCCTGACAAACTCCGGGGGCCAATCTTTTTCAGCTAACAGGATGTCATAGCCTTTTGAAAGGTTATCCCAAAATAGACTACTTATTTTCCTAGTCTTATCTCCCTCTATACGCAGTGTTATTGCGTATATCTTATGAGGTTCGCTAACTCTGGTGTCGGCAGTTTCTACTTGAATGCATTCATTCGTGTCCACTGTCTCCAGATGACTCATCAGGATCTTGCGAGCTCTGGTGATTTCTGCTGCACTGTCTAGCATTGTCTGTGCCCACTCCCCGATTTTCAGCTGTGTCCTCAGTATTCTCGGCATGTTCGATTACTCTAATACTGGCTACCTTCTTTCTTGGAAATTGTGATTTTTTACTTTGAGCAGGTTCCTTGTCTTTGGACTTGGTGTGCTCTCCTGGGTCTGACCGTCCTCTTCTTTCCGATTTCTACGAAAAAGATTGAGAGGGAAGTGTATCAATACTTTGATATCTATCAGGCTTCTTCAAGTTATCCCTATTTCTAAGGTTATATCTTTTCTCAGAGTGCTCCCTTTGGGGAGACTGGTGTTCCCGGGTCGGAGTTCGTTCCCTCCGTCGAGGAGACCTTCCTCTGGACTGGAAAACTTTTTCCTTGGGAGTGGATTGTTTATTCCCATCCCAACTCTTTTTTGGAGTGTTTGAATTATTTTTAATAAATAATTTTTCAGGATTTTCGAGTAGTTGGGGTTTTACTGGTTTCCCACCCAAGCTGTCTCTACCTAATTCTTCATAACATTTTTCTATAATTCTGGCAAGCTCAATTGGTTGATCTGTTATATCTGTTTCCTTCAACTTCTGGCGGATCGCCACAGATGCTGCTTCTCCTTTTATATTGGCTAGTAATATAGCCGAGACCTGCTTGAAGTCTTTCAGTAATTTCATACCAAGAGTTAAAGCAGGTTCTGGACCGTATTCATTCTGAATCTGTTTTAGCACATCTGGTATTATCGCCATGGACGGAACACCATGTGTTTTTGTGTAAATGGAAGCAAAGACTGTACCCCAAGTGTCACAGTCCTCCACGTGTGGTGCGACCCCCATTGGAAGGCAGATGGTCAGAATTCTGTGTTTCTCAATAGGGGTAGTATTCGGAAATACTGCCTCTATTTGAGTAATTTTCTGCGCTAACCAGAAAGGAATTTGTTCCTGTTTTATGGGTGTTTTACCAAGACATGATTGTATGTTCTGTGGTGTAATTTTATTTGTATTCCCCTGATGAGGGGTCAGCTGTGGAACATTAACAGCTGTTTGGACTGTTGCAGTCCGCATTACATATTGGACTAACTGTCTATGTATTTTAATTAATGTTTTTAGCTGTGCTAAAAGCTCTTCTTTTGACATTTTTGCAATGTCCGGGTGTGGTGTGTAGCTGGCTAGAACCGGCCACGCTGCTCCTGGTCTACCTAGTGGACCGAGCCTGGTAATATGATCATTATGTTTTAGGGCGCCTTTAAACCAGAGCAGATGCTCTTGGTATTTTAATGGAATTTCAATCTCCTCGAAAGGAGCATACTCATCCGGTGGTTCCCCTATTTTGTAATAGTGGAACTCGTTTGTTGCAGCGTTTGCCGCTGGAAATTTTATCCATGAATAGAATACTTCTTTCTGCCGATATTCGTGTGCCTCTATCACGAAGACGACTGTGCCACCTTGTGTAGTCCATTTTCCATAAATTTGAATGTTATAGTTTTTCTTATCTTGACCGGGATGATTATTGCACCCGGTTCATTAATTCCTGTAACATCGGGACCCTGCTCAGTCGCATTTGCTGCGGCTTCAGCGGTTCCGTTGTTCTCTACGTCTGACATTGCATAAATGAAAGTTTTTTGCAGAGCAGGTCTCCAAGGAGACAAAGATTAGGTGCACAATATTTTGGAACACTGTATCCTTCAACGTTGAATAAACCAGAGCTTTACATAGGAATCTCTTCCTACTGAGTTCGGGCGGATTTTAACTTTTTATACACTCCAGACTTCTATTGGAGTATTTACGAGAGAAAGGGTCTGTGTGAAAAAGCACAACTGAGTTACTCTAACATCTTGCGTTAGTTTTATCGCCTTACCAAACGTTGGGCGCCATGTAGTGTAGTTCCTATTTTCCCTATAGGCCCTGCGCATTGGAATAACATAAACAGCAGTGTAGACGTAGAAGTGCGGTCTTCCAGGTCTCTACTGACTATGCTAAACTTAATTGGGTTTGTTCCCAACTAGCTCAGAGGTCACTGGAAACTTTCTTGACTGAATAGGGAGTGATCAGCTCCCCTGGCTCAGACAAGAAGGGATTCAGTTTTAAAACAACCGCATAAACATGACAACTTTGCTCCTTTAGAATAAGAGTCAATCTCTAGAGTTGTGTGAAACAATAACAGTTATTTTACTCAGTCAGTTGTGCAGATTACTTTCACCAAGATGCAGAGAATAGAGAGACGGGCGTTTTCAATAAAAGGTATTATTTATTGAACAGTCTTTCTTCTCATGCAAGAGAAATGAATTGCCACAATTGCAAGACTTGTTATTATAAAAAGTGCGTACAGTAAAAGGAGTATTGCGAAATAATACTGTAAAAGCATTGATATGGTTTCTTAGCCATACAATGGTTAAAATGAATAAAATATATACATTCATATATACATTTAGCTAACGTACTCAACTGGTGCTTCTAACTACGCCTACTCCAGTGTACCTGACCTAAGCCTAATACATGGAAGGGAGTAAGTAAGTAGCAGTTTAAGTTATTTGGTTTTGCCAAGATTTTGCTTCAAGAATTCTCTCTAAGGGTTTAATCAACACCATACCTCTGGAATAGAATGTTGGAGGTCTTGTATCTCCTTTCAGGACTCGATGTTCCAGTCACCCTCAAGGGTAGGCTGGAAACGCCGGAGCTGGATTTTCTCGGCAGGAGAAAAGACAGCGTCTTTCTCAGCGCGTCAAGGAGGGGCAGCATCCGTGGGCTGCTTGCATCTGCTGGGCTCTGCAAGGGACAGCTGTTCTGCTCCTGTATTCACCACACCATCGCTGTTGCTTAAGGCAATGTTGGTAATATTTATACCTGAAAGGTGCCTTGTTTGACGTAAGTTTTTGGACATAAGACGTCAATAAAGATGTCACAAGAACCGGGCGTTCTAACAGTGCTCATTAGAGTTCTATTACTAATCAAAACATAGCAAGCGGGGTTTTCCCAGGTTGCTGGGGGTTTTATCTGGTGAAAGAACTCAGTGTGTAATCTAGAAATCTTAGATAGTGGCTTCTGCTGTGTCATGTACTTTAATGAGCTGCAGAGGCGAGTTTCTGAAATATGGCTGAAATATGGCTCTGATCGTTTATGCCATTATAGGGGTATGAATGGATTATAGCCGTATTGGGGCATAAGGCCACAATATTGATCGGGGTCCTAGATTAGAACATGACACTTGTACCCATATTTTCAAAATTTTCTCAGGTGAGGAATTCCCCAAACCTTCTTTAGAAGAAGATCAAATCAAATCAATAGTCATCTGTAAATCACGCAGCTACCTCAACAGAGGTGTCCTGGCGCAAAAAGCAGACTAAAAAAAAAGAACAGCCAATAGTACTACCCCTGACTAAAGAGCCAAGTTTGTAAGACCTTCCTAAACTCCTGTTCTGTCTCTATCTGGTGCAGATGGATTGGCAATGCGTTCCACAGTTTAGCAGTCCTTACCGAGAATGACCTGCCACCTTGTCTAGTCTTTGCATATCATGGGACGCAGAGGAGTCTCAGGTGATTGGGCCTCAGGGTCTGATCCTGTCAATATAGGCTGAGCCTTTACTTGAGGTAGCATTGGCCATGCCACAGGAGGCTCTAAAGGCAAAAGTCAGAGCCTTAAAATCTATCTTCCTGGCCACCGGGAGCCAGTCTAACTGTCTCAGGTGAGGGAAGATATGATGCCGGAAGGGTACCTAACAAATTATCCTCATCCCTGCACCTGAACCATCTGCAGTCTTTGAATCAGGTAAGCTGGCAGCACCAGGTATAGGCTGTTGGCATAATCCAAATGGGTGGTCACCAGAGCATGGACTGTGGTCCTATGGCTCTCCTCTGGCAGAAAAAAATAGATTTTTTCCCGATAGTTCTGAATTTTCAGGCACTCCTCAAATTTATGGAAGGCAGCAATTGATTGTTCTTTAAATAAAAACACCAACTGAGTGTCATCCTTATCGGAAACCACCTTCACCCACCACGATGCAATAAGGAAAGCCAATGGGACAAGGTAAAGGTTAAAAAGCAGCGAGCTCAGAGCCTAGCCCTGAGGCACTCCACACAATAGTGGTTTTAATGAGGATGAGAAAGAATGAAGAAAAATCTGCTGGGATCGGTCTTCAAGGTAGGACCGGATCCAGGAGGGTGCTGCCCCCCCCAACGCCAAGATGACTTAATCTGTCCAGCAGGATCCGGTGTAAAAAACTGAGAAGAGCAAGGGTCCCCTGGAGAGCCAGACTTGCATTTCAGGAGTTCAGCCAATGATTCCTCAGAAATTATGAGAAGGAAATAAGGGTGTTGGAGAGAGGTAGGTGTTGATTGGCAGTGGTCCCTGCCGCCACCGGAAACAAGGAATAAAGATTTTCAATGTTATCTTCAAAGAAATCTGACAGGCTAGTGCAGAGGGTCGGTGCTGTCCATTTCTGCCGGCTTGGGGAAGGATTTTACAATCTTAAAATGTTAGACTGCATCAATTTGCAGAATTAGTTCAAGGCCTCCTTAGAGGCGATTTTTGCTGCAGGATTGTAGGGCTTTCTCCAGCAACGCTCTAACCTCTTGCAACAGCTCTTTTCCACTCTGAGTTCAGCAAAGAACCAAGGGGCCAAAGGTGTGGCTCTGGGAGTAGTAATTTTCCATAGAGGGGCACCTATATTGAAGGCTGTCGTGATCCATGAGTTAAAACTGAAAAAGTCACTATTGGGATTGCCTGACAGCCATGGCACAGCTGCTTGGAGGGCTGGCATGGGGTATCTTTAGTGACTTTCCTCCAGGTCCTCTTTATTTCTTTTAGTATTTCGCTTGCTGATTGCTTAGCCTCAAAACTAAAATTAAAAGTGAAAGGGACAAGGAAGGTGTGAAGAGGATCCTCCACTCTCTTGAATATTTGAGAAAATTCAATCTAGCATGTGGCCCACACATACTGAGTGAGGTTAAAACCATTTAGTTTTGATATTAAATGAGAAGCCTGGGAGCAACTTGGATCATCTACATGCAGGTGCAGAAGATAAGCTCTCTTGGTTCCTCAATCACTACAATTTAGGAAAATGAATACCCTCCATCACTTTCTAATATTATCAGACGCCACTGCCAGAATAGATGGTAAATAGCGTCTTGATAAGCACTCTTGATTTTCTTCAGCTTTCCCTGTGACCTCATGCATTGGGTTTTGTAAAGTAAATAATTTTAGCAGTGCAATGTTCACTCTTTTGATTAAATGAAAAAAAAGCATATTTTTAAATACGTTTTCATGGTGTTTTCTTATTGTGAATACATAAGAAATTATGTTTTGAATAAAACATTCAGCTGTGTGGTTTGCACAGATGACCGTGCCTGCAAAATGAGCATAAATCACAATGTATTATAATATGGAATAATTTATTCCAACAAGAATGTTCCTATTTAATATATGGTCTTTATCCATTAATATATGTGGACATACCTACTATTGCTTTAAAGAAAATATTTTTACTGTCCATATGATTTATTGTTACATTTCTCATTGGGTGCACACTTTAAGAACATTAAATCATGACAGTTTGTAGTATAAATAATGTAGGTTCTCAGGACTCTTCTGTGGCATACCACCATTTGCACAGGATCAGTTAATTCTTCATGGGAGACACAGAGAAATGAGCACTGTGTGTGAAGAACCTCGGTTCCTCCATACGCTCGCGCGACCCATCACTCGGGGTCGTAGCCCTTCAGCTTTGCCTTGTGTCCTCACTGCGTTTTTAGGTCGAGGCTACTATCCGGTTCGTCAGAACCGGAAGTAGCGAGATCTTATGTCTACTAGAGGGGCTCTTCATCCCGCCTCTAATTTTGGCTCTCTCCCATTGGCTGGCTTCCTAAATGGAGGCCAGCCATTGGAGGAGAGAGCCATCACTCCAAACAGGCTCCATCCTTTTCGGATTTGGAGGTGTGTTCGGTGTTCTTCTTTCCACTTTTTGGCCACGCCCCTTTTTGAACACCGAACACGCCCCCAAATCCGAAAAATCTTCTAGCTTTCAGCCGCCATTTTTGCCCATCTCCTCTGCCTGCCAGTGCTTCTCCCTGTGTCTCCTCCCTTTCGACAGCCCCCTTGCTGCCGGGGCTGGCTGTTCCCTTTGGACGGTAGGAAAACCTAGTTGCAGCCTTCCATTCATTGCCCGATATCTCTGCCTCGGTGCGAAGGCTCCGCTTCCAGAACGAAGGGGCTGCGCACTGATTGGTGGACGGAGACGAGCCCCCTCACCAACACTGAGGCGGGGCACGTCCATGCCGCGCTGGGATTGGTCGAAAGATCGACGCGTCACCACCTGCTTGTTTATGCCTCTAATTTGCGGTTTTAGTATTTTGCACACAATATACAGTTAAATTAGTCCATCGTTTATATGAGCATATTTGCGAATAGAATAAAAGTGGTGTGCAGATATTCAAAATGAGATCACATAGAATGTCGGATCATGATCTTGGTGTAACAAGACATTGTGACGTTATTTAGAAAATTTGAATTTGCCGGCATCCCTTTGAGTCACTGGGGCGATATTGGAGGAGGAATTACAACAGAATGCGATAACACAGGATGAAGCGAAAGGCGGCTCTCTCTTCTCTTGACTCCTTTCTCGCCATGTTGAGCTGCGCCTTCCAGCGTCTGCTGCTTTTGCTGCTCCTCTCCCCGGCCTCAGGTAGGTGCTCTTGGTGGACTGCACTCGTGCAGCACTAGAATGCACTGAACTCCGCTGCACTGGTGCTGCCACCTGCGTGTGGACTCACGACCTCACTATCCTCTAAGCTTCCTCCCCCAACCCCTCAAATCCTTACTTTACTCTTACGGTTGTGGCTGTATCCTTCCAAGAACCTTACCCCGCAACCGTACAGTAAAGTTGCACCCGTGTGCCTCTTCCCCCAGCCTGCTCTGCTCCCCATGAAGTGCTCCCAAAGTAACTCACTCGAAAAACTTCCCCTCCCCTCCCCCCCGCCTCCGGTTTATCAGCTGTGGGTGCAGACGTCATTTTTGGCGCATCTCCCTAATGCAAGGGGGGAAGGGCGTGCATAGACAATCATTACCTCCAGCTTCTTTTTAACTGTATACACACACGTACGGCTACCTCTAAGAGGACAAGATTCCCGCAGAATTTCCCTCGTGTACACGTGGACGCACTTCAGTGTTCCGAGGCTGTATCGAAAATATCATTCCTAGCCACAAAACGTCCACGACTGCACGCCCGCTGGTTCCAGCGAGTGTCCAAGTGTTTTTTATTTGCGCCAACTAGCCTCTTTACCCACACGTCATCTCCTGAGCTCTGAATGCTCCGCATTTATTTCGCTTTCTAACACCAACTTGGTCTCTTGACTCCTTTCTCGCCATGTTGAGCTGCGCCTTCCAGCGTCTGCTGCTTTTGCTGCTCCTCTCCCCGGCCTCAGGTAGGTGATCTTGGTGGACTGCACTCGTGCAGCACTAGAATGCACTGAACTTCGCTGCACTGGTGCTGCCACCCGCGTGTGGACTCACGACCTCACTATCCTCTAAGCTTCCTCCCCCAACCCCTCAAATCCTTACTTTACTCTTACGGTTGTGGCTGTATCCTTCCAAGAACCTTACCCCGCAACCGTACAGTAAAGTTGCACCCGTGTGCCTCTTCCCCCAGCCTGCTCTGCTCCCCATGAAGTGCTCCCAAAGTAACTCACTCGAAAAACTTCCCCTCAATTCCCCCCCCTCCCCCCGCCTCCGGTTTATCAGCTGTGGGTGCAGACGTCGTTTTTGGCGCATCTCCCTAATGCAAGGGGGGGGAAGGGCGTGCATAGACAATCATTACCTCCAGCTTCTTTTTAACTATATACACACACGTACGGCTACCTCTAACAGGACAAGATTCCCGCAGAATTTCCCTCGTGTACACGTGGACGCACTTCAGTGTTCCGAGGCTGTATCGAAAATATCATTCCTAGCCACAAAACGTCCACGACTGCACGCCCGCTGGTTCCAGCGAGTGTCCAAGTGTTTCTTATTTGCGCCAACTAGCCGCATTTATTTCGCTTTCTAACACCAACTTGGTATATGCTGGGTCATTTCTTGAACCGTAATGTAAAAGGGCTTCTTGGCGCTGTGCAGTGCAGTCACTGAGGTTCTGTGTCTGGTGCGTGCACGACAACCACTGGGGGCTCTGAACTTCCGTCGCTGCCCTTCTGCTTCTGTTGTCGCTGATGCAGGGCTCGCCTGACACAGGGAGGCTTGTATAGTAGAGTGCAACCCTGGGACTGTGGGGTTATCAATAGTGCAGTGCACGTCAGTCACTTGGGGCGAGAGTTGGTTTGGCTGTGGTACAGTGAGGTGCTGTCTCTAGTGCTGTGCAGGACAACCACTGGGGACGGGGTGGCTTATCTCTGATACAGTGCTTGACTGACAGTGATAAGCTTTTATTGTGCCGTGCATGCCCGTACTCACATGCCTCGGGTGCAGATCACGACTGTCACCGGGGGAGGGTGTTATTTCTAGTGCAGTGCCCTGTACACGCCTGTTAGTTGGATGCCGGTTACAGGTAAGAGTGGTGGGGTGGTGGGGGAGAGGCAGGGGGCTGTCGACATACAACAGGATAGGGAAAATTAAATAAATAAATAAAACCACTTACCTTGAGCTTGCTGCATCACTGAGTCGGCGATGCAGCAAGTGCAAGTTGTGTTTTTTATTTATTTCTCAGATTTAAATAAGCATTTGTTATAGCACTATTATGTGTTTTTTCGGAAGTGCCTTTTACTAGTTTATTTCAGTGCGGTTCAGATGTGTGGTCTTCACCCATTGTAGCCTTAACTCCTATTGAAATAGTTGCATTGAATGAAGAAGCAAAGTATAAAGGTCATTGTGAGGTGGCTATCATTACACAAATGACAAACGTGGTCAGAAGTCTGGTTATAAAAAATAAGATCTCCTAAAAGACTGTGTTGTCTGCTCCCAAGGCCAGACTGGCAAAAATGCGAAATTCAGCCACCATGTGCAGACAAGCTAATGAGCGCTAGAACAAGAGCAACTATTTAAAGTTGCTACCAGGATCATGTAACGTCACCACCACTCCTGGAGGCCGAAACCAGCCTCCAAGCGTCAACAAGCATTTAGAATGCAATGGTCTTGGCATTATTAAAGGTAGAGCTATTGGCCTTGCTCATGAATTTTTTTTTCATTTTCTTTTAAAACATGAATAAATGGTATTGTCATTTACAATGGCAATAGGTGAGCATTAGACAGTAGTAGAGAGTATTCCCAGACACAGAACCACGCACACACACACACACAGACAGAGCCACGCACACACACACAGACAGACGGCTCTGTCTGTGTGTGTGCGTGGCGCTGTCTGTGTGTGTGTGTGCGTGGCTCTGTCTTTTTGTGTGTGTGTGGCTCCATGTGTGTGTGTGTGTGTGTGCGTGGCTCTGTCTCTGTGTGCGCGCTTTGTGTGTCTGTGCGCGGCTCTGTGTCCGCGAATACTCTCTACTACTCTCTACTACTCTCCAATGCTCACCAATGCTCACCTATTGCCATTGTAAATGACAATACCATTTCTTTAGGTTATTAAAAAAAAAAATGTCATGAGCAATGCCAATAGCTCTACCTTTAATAATGCCGAGACCATTGCATTGTAAATGCTTGTTTTGTTGGTCTGATCTTGCACGGCCAGCCCTGATGTCCAGGCCTACTATTGATCACTCACGGCCTGACCTTTCCTTCCCCTTGTTCCTTTATGCCTCTTGGTGGTGCAAGTGGATAAGCACCAAATAGAGATATTTAGGAACTTCCATCTTAAAACATTGTTCAGCTCCCCATGCAAAGTCACAAATCTTACGCGCATTAAACAGGAAAAGTTAGTACGAACAGCAAAGGAGTCAGAGCAAGAAAAGGACAAAGAAAGAGAGAAGTGAACGAGCTGGCAATGCAATACAATGGAAAATGAGAGTAAAAGAAAGGAAAAAATATTCAAAGAAGTTGCAGAAAAAAGCTAAGCAAGAAAAAGGGGATGAAAAGGAAAGAAATAGGAAAATAGCTGAAAAAAAAATGAAAACAACAAAAATACACCGAAAGGGTGCGAGATGAAAGGTAGTAGATATTAAAGGGACAGAACTAGACCGGTGACACTGGTAATTATCGGGGTAAAAGCAACATGTTGAAAAGAAATAAATCAACAGAAAACACATGACTAAGGCAAAAGAGATGAGAGGAGGTACTCCAGACTAAAAGAAACACTAGTCAGAAAACGATAGAAAATAGAAGAAAAAAAGGAGGACAACAATCAGTCTTATCTGGAATAAGTAAACATGTTAATAATATACTACCTGAAAATACAGAGCCTTTAACAGTTGTCAGTTTGTAATCTCCTCCTCCTGGATTCCTGGTCTCCTCCTCCTGCTTCAACACCCTCCGCATGCTTCGCAAGATCTACAGATTGATCCCTACGGGAATCAGAAGGGCGGTCACCCAAGCCCTCGTCAGCAGCAGGCTGGAATACGGTAATGCCCTCTACGCAGGAACCAGGGCCAAACTCCATAAAAAAGACTCCAACGCATACAGAAAGACTCCGCTCGCCTCATCCTCGACATCCCCCGGCACAGCCGCATTACTGCCCACCTGAGAGACCTGCACTGGCTCCCCGTCAACAAGAGGATCACCTTCAAGCTCCTCACCCCCGCTCACTAAGCACTCCACAACACCGGACAATCATACCTCAACAAACGACTCACCTTATATACCCCGAACCTCCAGCTTCGCTCCGCTGACCTCTCCCTCGTCACCGTTCCACACATCCACCGAACAACCATCGGCGGCAGATCATTCTCCCACCTCGCTGCCAAGACGTGGAACACCCTCCCCACCCACCTGCAACAGACCCAGGACCAGCTGACCTTCAGGAGACTCCTCAAGACCTGGTTGTTCAAGCAGTAGCAACACCCTCTACCTCCCCCAAACCCCACCAGCGCCTTGATTCCCTCACAGGTGAGTAGCCTTCTCTACAAATGATTGATTGAATGACTGATTGAATCTCCAGTCACTGGTTTCAATCGTTGTGAGATAGTCCAGTGGTTAATCTACAAACTGTAGAGATCTAGGGGTAGCCTCCCTGTACAGTTTCTACTTTCATTCATAAAAGTAGGCGGGTTTATTCACCTAATGGAGATATTTGAAAATAACAGTCTGGTCGCAGACTCCATTCGTGGTGAAATAGATCAGTGCATTAAGGCACCCACTACAAAGATGTATGCGCTGTCTCAGGTCCCACTCATAGTGAGATAGCTTCCTACTAGCAGGATAGTCAGAGGTCTAATGCAGCGGAGTCATAGGGTTTTAAAAAGGAAACCTAACCAACAAACTGGACTAAATGTATATAGTAATAATTCAAGCTTTGTAGACAATGGGCAAATATGAGTACTGCTTCGAAACTATAGAGGAGGGGGAAATTGGCATCACTGTTTGTGGAAACTGAACAGCACTGCAGAAAGTGGAAACAAATGCAATTTACTGCTAACCAGTAATAATCACTACAACAGATCCGTTCCTTAGGGATGCGTCCGATCTTTCCTTTCCAGTTTTTATATGGACTTGTGTCGACAAGTTAGGTTTCATTTTACACACATGTGGTGACAGGAATAAACCTCTTTCTTAAATCAAGGTATGCCATGAAAAGATTCTTCACACACAATGGCATGACAATAAGGCCATTAATATTTCCTTTGCCCCGAAATTGTTTTCTTTCTTTATGTCTTCTCTTTATTTGGACTTTCTCAGGTTACTTTCCGAAAACCTTCAACATTCACAAGGTGGACGAACACCACAGCATTGATGTTTTCGAATTTTGAAACTTGGATGAGAATGAAGCAACTTGCTTAAAACTCACTTTAAAATTTGAAGTAAAGCACATAGAACAAGCATCTGCAATGTAATATCTTGCATTACTGAAAGTTTGAGCTATTGGCGTTGAATTATTATTTGCAACGCCAATTGGTTAATCTTTCAGTAATGCGAGACCTATTGCATTACAAATACTTGTTTTCTTTTTGGTGACATTTTGAGAGTCCAGAACATTCTGAATAGCTTCTGTATCAACCTCCCAGCGTGTGCAAATGAAGACATCACTCCAGCGTGAAGAAAAATGTATTCTTCCAGTCACTACAATCAGGAAATGCTTCAAGGCCTCGGGGGAGAAAGCTGGAATGCAGGGACTGCTTGTGTCAGAAATGCAGGTCTTACCAAAGATTTGTGAGCAATCAGAAAAAAACTAAGACACTCTTAAGCATGTAAAATTGAAAGTACATAGCAGCATCAGTTCGTGCCCTCAGAGTATCTCTGCCTGTAATACCAAAAAAAGTCTAGTCTGAAGTATTTTCAAACAGAAGCCGGTGTGTTGGAGGCTATGGAGATAAAGATAGTGCTATCGTATTGTCCTACTAGAGTTAAAAAGCAGTCGCCATTGCAGTGTGGCTGTCTAGTCATTTTGAGTTGTTGCTCGGGTTAGGCTAGATACCTGCAATGGGTCTCCTTATGCTCGCAGGGCCTAGCTTGTGAAGAGTAATGTAATACACATCCACTCAGTATAATAATGTGGGCCGGAAGTCCAGTGCAACATCAACCCGTTTATTTAAGCTCTCTGGTCATGCCTGGCCAGAGAGTGATACAAAGTGTGGAAGTTAGTGTTCAAAGTCAAATGAAAGTGGGAGCGTGCGGCGGCGGCGACAAGATGGCCACGACGGAGGAGCTCCGTAGCGCCGAGCTACATTTCCTTTTGAAGGGACCCTTCCCCCACAACGCTGCTGCTCGTCAAGGGGTGTCAGAGCGTCAGAAGCTGCCAAGAGTGCATGGGCAAATTTCTGACCGTTTAGACCCCTTTTGTGACTGTTCTTCCTTTGCCTCAGTGCCATCAGTATTACGGCCGTCATTTTGTGCATTTTTGCGGAGGCGCGCAATTATTCATTATACTGTCCTCCTCAGTGTTCACATGTTGAGCTTTTTAGTATTGCTCCTGCTTCAGCCTCTACCAAGTTTATGACAAAGAGCAACCTCTCAGCATTAATGAATTCATGCTTTTGGTCAGAATATGGAACTCTTTTTCCTCGACAGAATGAGGGTGCTGCTCCTTTATTTCCATAATTTTTTGTCAGCTGGTGAATTTTCCTCAGTTTTATTGTGTTGGAGTTGCTTCATTTAAGACCTGATCATAGGCGATGAATATGTCCCAGATGGAAATTACTGGACAAAAATGCAAAAACGCTGTATTTATACTCTACACACAAGAGGATAATATTAGACTAGGAAGCATTTAGTATGTTTTAATAAAACCCTCACTCATCAACATGGTTGATGACATGCTTCATCATAGGGTTTTTACCCAGGAGGCAGAGTGTCTCCCAGTTATGCTACCACGCCTGTGTTACAGTGAGCTGGTATCAATAAGTTGTGAGGTGACAGTGTTTGTTATAAGTGAATTAAAAAATGGTGGACTGTACTTACAATACAAACTTTATAATAGAAAGTCAGGCCGACATTATTAAAAATAGTGAATGGACATTATTGACCTACAATTGAGTCAAATATGTCCCATATAGATAAAAAGGTCGACATGTTTCTGCTTTGGATTTGCTATTTCAGCCAAGCTTTCATCAGGACCAAAAACTAGCGAAAATCCCCGGCGGTATACGCACACTAAGGCGTACCCTAACCTTGGGACTGTGTATAGTGATAAAAAACTCACGGTTTTACCCGGATGTTGGTTAGTCTTGGAACTCCCAGACCTTACCATTTTTCAAAAGATACAAAAAATATTCCCTGGGCACTGCAGCAGGGGTATTCTTCTCGGTAAGGATATTTTCTTCCTTGCCTAATTATGGATTGTTTCCTACAGGTGCAGACTGAAATATATGTCTCACCTTACTTGTAGTATTATTCAGTGGATGCAAGGTGACGGGTATTTTTTTTGATCCGAGCTATAAAGCCCCCTCACCACCCTGTACTAGGGTCCCTTGAGTATTGCTAGTAGAAATCACTATCATCAGTGTAAAGTCCCCTTGAACATGCCCTATCACTAGCCTGCCTGGCTAGTCACTGAGGACTAGCCAGGCAGGCTAGTCACTCAACCCTGGTCTCCTGCCTCGCAGAACACAGCATGAGCATCAAGCAAAATATCCCTGGCCACTCCTAAAGCAAGATGTCCATACCAGGGCGCTCCAGTCTCTCCACCCTCCCACTATGCAATGCAAGTCTCTTCATTGCCACATCCCACATGCCATGCTACCTTCAACTAAGATCTAAAGCTCTGCTCTTTGAAAGACACTTCGGTTAAATCATTTTTCCCCCACTCGCTCTTGACTGCCTGCTCCTAAATTTTCCTATGCTGTATGTCGAATGTACTCCCGCATAGATTTTTCGAGAACTGTACTCCTCTAAAAAGTATTTCCCACATACCCTTGGCTGGCTGATCGTAATTCTTAGTAAGGTCGTAACTCTAATATACTCATGCTGTAATTGTTTGGTAACTGTAAATCGCTTTGATGCTTCCGGGTCATGAGTCTGCTGTAATAGTTTGGTAAGTATACTCTGGTAAAGCGCTCTGATGCCTTCGGACCATGTCCGCGCTGTATAAAAGCTCAAAAATAAATTAATGTAATAATTCATTCTGATTTTTGTCTGGGACTGAAGTTCACATGTGCTCGCTAATTGTCCACCTCCTAGGTGTAGAACTCTTAGAGGCAATGGCATGTAGAGTTGAACGACTACCCATGTAAGGATGACAAGCAGCACTGCTGTCGGACACATCACACAGAACTCTGTGATTTCAGTTCTAGTACCATTTGATGCTACACATTCTTGCAGCAAATCAAAATGAAGTGGTAGGAAGTTCTTGGATACTTTTTAAAGTGTCAAACAAATATAAACCTATGTACTGAATTTACAGTCATGTAACCACTGCAAGAACGTTAGTAGTCACATAAACAGATAAGCAAGTAGGTGCTCCATAAAATGGTGCAGTCCGTCAAGTCAAGTCAAATGTTTTTATTGAGCGTACATATCACCCGAGGGGCTCATGGCGCTTGCGTACAGCTCCAAAACCTGCGGAAAGAAAGAGGGGATGTTACTAATGATCAAACAACCATGTTTTCAATTCTCTGCAAAATCGATTATGCTCTGTGATAGAGAGCAAATGGGATGGAAGTTTGTTCCAGAAAGTGAATGCAAGAAAGGAAAAAGATCTCCCGCCATTCTTTGCGCTACACACTCTGAATGAAGTAAGAAAGGACTTAGTGCAAGATCTAAGCATCCTAGTTGGTCTATACCAGGTAAGTTTTTTTGACAAATAGCTGGGTCTGCTTCTGTGCATATTTTTATGTACTCGACAGAGGATCTTGAAACAACTACGTTTCCTTATGGGAAGCCAATGGAGATGTTTTAGACTAGGGGCTGAAGGAGACCTGGAAGAGAGGTCCAGTACAAGTCTGGCCACCGTGTTCTGCAGGACTTGTAGCCTGGAAAAGAGTTCTTGATTGATTGAGGCCAGCAAGGCATTACCATAGTCAATACGACCTATGATCAAGCCTTGAATCAGTGCCTTCCTTGATTCAATTGGGATCCATTGAAAGATTTTTCTTAGCCTACACATAATTCCAAAGCAAGTACCAATTATGTAGTTTACGTGACTTTTCATTGATAGTTGTTTGTCAATCAACACACCCAGATTTCGCACCACTGTTTTTGGCGATGGACTGGGACCTAGGTTGAGGGGCCACCAGTCCTCTGACCATACTTCCTGTGCCCTGCCAAAAAGGATGACCTTGGTCTTGCTTTCATTCAGTTGTAGATGATTGGCGCTCATCCAGTCATCTAAGTGGATCATACAGTTTTTGAAGCGGAATTTCGTATCAATGGGATCAGGACCTTGGGTTATTAGAAGCTGAGTGTCATCAGCGTGAGAAACTACATCAAAACCATAGGATCTGATGACCTTAACCAACGGTGCCATATAAAGATTAAAGAGCAGAGGAATGCAGTTTCATGTGTATAATGATGAGATTTTTTTTAGTGTTACTGTTGGTCTGCAAAGTTGGCAATCTTTGTTCCCATCCACAGGGAGTCACAAGTTAATACATATAAGAAAAGAGAAAACACTTTTGTTATAGGGTAATTGATTTCACAAGTATATGTCACAGATCACAATCACTTGTTTTCTTCTTTTAAAAAAATGCAGCTTTTAGTTCAAGGGTTTTAATTCTGCACGCCCAAGGCATTTGGACACATCTGAAGTATGACAACTTCAATTAATGGGTTTGGGCTAAATAATGGTGATGGCGATACTGTGTTAACCAAACAAGAACCTATTTGAAAACGCATAAAAAGCAAGTGGGTTTGCAATAGTAGCACTTATAATACCTGGATTCCTCTTTCCAAATCTAAATTAAATTTGTGGTTGTTTCAAAGACACAGGGCTTCCAGATTGAGGAATTTAGGATGGGCCCTGTGTAGTCTCGAAAGCTGGTAACCTAAACTGCGTTCGTGTTTTAAATGTATTGTTTTATGGAGTTTTATATAGCACAAACTTGACCCGAAGGCATCGGGTATCAGAGAGCTTTACACGAGCACCAGTTGCATTACATAAGGGCACTTTCATTTTTGTTAGGCACGGGGAGATTAAGTGATTTGCCTAGATTCACAGGATGTTGCGCAGCCTTGCCGAGACTCGAACCCGGTTCCCCCAGATTTGAGGTCGACCGCCCTTGCGTTAGTTACCCTTATAAATAAGTGTCACCTATGTATCACTACAATAAATTAAAACCTATGTTACAGGATGGTAGAAATAAATATAAAATGCAACATTAGCCCGTCACGGTTAGGACAACCCTTCCGGAGCACATTTAAAAGCAAACTTCTATGATCCTTTAAGTCAGGCAAATGGATGGATAAGAGGTCACTAGAAGGTGACAAGAGATGGAGAGCTACCTTGCATAGGAGAATGGCGCTTTGTGGATAATTGAAAAAACAGGGCAATCTCCCTTAGACAGAAATGGAGAAACAGGGCCTGGGGAAGTAGCACTGCCTCCGTGTGAAAGATGCTGAGACAGGCTTTCTGTGCTTGGTCATTACCGCAGACCGCGGCCCTTACGGTCCGGCGTCATAAACTGTGCAGAAAAAGGAAAAAAAGTGTTTAATATGTATGAAGCCTTTTCTATATGAGGCCGTAATCACCATTCGGCAGCGGTTATTGTCTCTTTATGATAATAATTTGAATTGTTTTGCTGGAGAAACGTCCCCAGGTTTGCTCTGGGCTATTGGCGCGGGTCAAGTTTCACGAAAATGAGAATAGCAATAATGAGGTGTCTTGCCTCTAAGGTCTGTTCCTTCATTACTGTTTGCAAATGAGAAGGGCATGGAGCGCACCGCCACGAGGCTCACGGTGCACGGCGCATGGTGTGCGAGGCGAGCATGAAACTCTGCCTGTGCTCTCTGCCTCTTCTGAGCAGTGGGTTCCAAAGCCGGTCGGTGCAAGGGGCAGTCTGCCCACAGTGGCGTTGGTGAACGTGGCATGCTTTACCCTTGTCCACTGACACCTCAAGTCTTTCACATTGTGCGTGAGTCTCACGCCATGCTACGCAATCTCACTCTTAGACTCAGCGTCACCACTGATTTTAATTGACTGCCAAACTAGGCGAATCCTAATGTCTTTGTTAAAAATTATTTTTAGGTTGAGACACCTTAAATTCACAACAGCAGTAACTCTTTCTAAAGTATTGTTGCATACTTGGCAGTGGACACGAAGTAGCTATGTATGGGTGTTTGTAAAGCCGAATGTACCAATGGAACGCCGAATATTTGATGGAGCCTTAAGAAATAAGGAATAGTGCCCAATGAGGAAGAATAGGCATAAGACGTAGATCTGCTAGCCAGATAGGTGGGTCTTCAGCTCCTTTCTGAGTTGTAGCAGCGTTGTACCACTTCTGATATTGACGTGAGTGTTGTTTCAATCCTGGGGACATAGATGGGCAAAGCCTATGTTCTTTTTCCCCCTATTTTTTGCAGCCATGTGTTATTTTCTCATCTAGGTAAGCAGTGGTGCCGCTAATGGTGCCGCATAGGTGCTGCAACAACTCTTGAAGACGATGAGGGCTGTCAGTTATTTCAGGGTTGGCATCAATCAATCAATCAATCAAAGACATTTATATAGCGCGCTACCTACCCGTAGGGTCTCGAGGCGCTGGGGGGGGGGTGCCGCTACTGCTCGAACAGCCAAGTCTTGAGCTTCTTCCTGAAGGAGAGGTGGTCTTGGGTCAGGCGCAGGTCGGCCGGGAGGGAGTTCCAGGTCTTGGCGGCCAGGTAGGAGAAGGATCTTCCTCCTGTAGTGGCTCTGCGGATGCGTGGGACGGCGGCGAGGGCGTGGCTGGCGGAACGGAGGTGGCGTTTGGGAGCGTAGAAGTTGATTCGGTTGTTGAGGTAGTTCGGGCCTTGGTCGTGGAGAGCTTTGTGTGCGTGGGTAAGGAGGCGGAAGGTGATTCTCTTGTTGACCGGGAGCCAGTGCAGGTCTCTTAGGTGTCCGGAGATGTGGCTGTGTCGTGGGATGTCGAGGATGAGTCTGGCTGAGGCGTTCTGGATGCGCTGGAGCCTCTTCTGGATCTTGGCGGTGGTTCCGGCGTAGAGTGCGTTGCCGTAGTCCAGTCGGCTGGTGACGAGGGCCTGGGTGACGGTCTTCCTGGTCTCTGTGGGGATCCACCGGAAGATCTTCCGCAGCATGCGCAGGATGTTGAAGCATGACGAGGAGACAGCGTTGACTTGCCTGGTCATGGAGAGGGAGGAGTCCAAAATGAAACCCAGGTTGCGTGCGTGGTCCGTCGGTTTGGGTGCGGTGCCCAGGGCGGGGGGCCACCAGGAGTCGTCCCAGGCGGAGGGCGAGGAGCCCAGGATGAGGACCTCCGTCTTATCTGTGTTCAGCTTCAGGCGGCTCATCGTCATCCACTCGGCTACCTCTCTCATTCCTTCGTGCAGGTTGGCTCTGGCGGCGGCGGGGTCGTTGGTCAGGGAGAGGATCAGCTGGGTGTCGTCGGCGTAGGAGATTATGTTGAGGTTGTGTTGGCGTGCGATGGCCGCGAGGGGGCTCATGTAGACGTTGAAGAGAGTCGGGCTCAGTGAGGATCCTTGAGGGACGCCGCAGATGACTTTGGTGGCCTCTGACTTGTACGGTGGTAGGCGGACTCTTTGTGTTCTTCCGTCGAGAAAGGAGACGATCCATTCTAGCGCCTTCTCCTGGATTCCGACGTTGCTGAGGCGCTGCACTAGGGTGCGGTGGCAGACTGTGTCGAAAGCCACGGAGAGGTCTAGGAGGATAAGGGCAGCTGTTTCCCCGTTGTCCATCAGGGCTCGGATGTCGTCGGTGGCGGCGATGAGGGCGGTCTCGGTGCTGTGGTTGGCACGGAAACCGGACTGCGATGGGTCGAGGGATCCATTCGTCTCGAGGAAGGTGGCCAGCTGTTTGTTGACGGTCTTCTCGATGACTTTGGCAGGAAACGGGAGGAGCGAGATGGGGCGGTAATTCTTGAGTTCGGTGGGGTCTGCTGTGGGTTTCTTCAGTAGAGCGCTGAGTTCGGCGTGCTTCCAGCTCTCGGGGAAGGTGGCGGTGTCGAATGAGGTGTTGATGATGTCCCGCAGGTGGGGTGCGATGACAGCGTCGGCTTTGTTGAAGACGTGGTGAGGGCAGGGGTCGGTTGGAGATCCGGAGTGGACGGAGTTCATCGTGTGGACGGTGTCTTCGGTGTTGACCGGGGTCCAGGCGCGGAGGGTGGTGGTGGGTGGAGGTCCTGCGGTCGTGGCGTGCGTCGGTTGAGTGCTGAAGCTGTCGTGTATCTCAGCGATCTTGTTGTGGAAGTAGGAAGCGAGGGAGTTGCAGAGGTCTTGCGAAGGGGTGATGTCGTTGTTTCCGGCGTTGGGGTTGGAGAGCTCTTTCACGATGTTGAAGAGTTCCTTGCAGTTGTGTGCGTTGTTGTCCAGTCGGTTCTTGAACGCCGTTTTCTTGGCGATGCGGATCAGTTGGTGGTGTTTCCGGGTGGCGAGCTTGAGGGTGGTCCTGTTGTCCGGCGTGGGTTCCCTTCTCCAGGCTTTCTCGAGGGCTCGGCAGTTCTTCTTGGAGCTCTTGAGTTCGTCGGTGAACCATGGGGCTCTCTTACTGCCGGGTCTGCTGGGCGGGGTCCTCAGTGGGGCGAGTTCGTCTGCGCAGTTGCTGATCCACTTCGTGAGGTTGTCGGCGGCCTGGCTGGGGTTCGCTGAGCTGGCCGGAGGGAGCTGGCTCAGGGAGGCGGCGAGCTGGTCGGCTGTGATCTTGGTCCAGCTTCTTCGGGCAACCTGTTGCTGGTGGTGGTGGGTCGTCGTTCTTCTGAAGGTGAAGTGGATGCATCTGTGATCCGTCCAGTGGAGTTCTGTGGCGTGGCTGAAGGCGATGTCTCTGCTGGATGAGAAGATGGCGTCGAGTGTGTGTCCGGCGAGGTGGGTGGGGGTGGACACCAGCTGCTTGAGTCCGAGGTTGGCGAGGTTGTCGAGCAGGGTGCTGGTGTTGCAGTCGTTGTTGTTCTCCAGGTGGAAGTTGAAGTCCCCCAGGAGGATGTAGTCAGCGGAGGGGAGGGCGTGCGGGCTGACGAAGTCGGCGATGTCCTCGCTGAATTGAGTGCGTGGTCCGGGAGGTCGGTAGATCAGGGTGCCTCTGAGGGTGGTCTTCGGGTCGGTGTGGATCTGGAAATGCAGGTGTTCGGCGGAGGGTGGGGTGTTGTCGGTGCTGGTCGTGATGCGGATGGTGTTCTTGTGGATGATGGCGATGCCTCCTCCCACCTGGTTGGTGTTGCGATCCTTCCGGGTGATCTTGTATCCTTCTGGGATGGCGATGGCGATGTCGGGTGCTGAGGAGGCGTTCATCCAGGTCTCCGTGATGAAGGCAACGTCAGGGGCTGTGGTGTCGAGGAGGTTCCAGAGTTCGATGGCGTGTCTGTGGACGGAGCGGGTGTTGAGCAGGATGCACTTGAGGTGGGTGCTGCTGCTGTTCGACTTGGCGGGTGCTGGTGCGAGGCAGGTCAGGATGCAGGTGAACTTGCAGGCGTGGCAGCTGAAGGGTGCGTGGGTGCGTCGTGGTGTGGCTTGGTGGCATCCTGGGAGTCGACCGGCGTTGAGTGCGCTGAGGTTGGCGGCGGTGTACGTCAGGCGGGTCGGCCGGGGTCCTCGAGGGCCAGGGGTCCTGGCACTGGGCGCGGTCCAGGCGCAGACGGGCGTTGACGGGCTTACCTTTGGCGCGCCTTCGGCGCACAATCGGCGCGCCCGCTGCGCGTGACCGCTGCGCGTTCGCACGGTCGCCATATAAGGCGAAGTGCGCGGGTGGGCGGAGCAGCTGGGAGGCGGGAGCGGGGAGGGAACAGAAGGAAAAAAGGGGCGGGGTCAGTGGTGGTGGCGGGAGCGGGGAGCGGGGAGGGAAGGCGGAGGGCGGCGAGGTAGGCGGGCAAACAGGAAGGAAAACACACTAACACAGGCAGAAAATATAACAAAACAGGCACAGATGGATGACAAAACAAATCAAAAGCACACTAACACGGGCCGAAAATATAACAAGACAGGCACAAATGGATGACAAAACAAATCAAAAGCACACTAACACGGGCCGAAAATATAACAAGACAGGCACAAATGGATGACAAAACAAATCAAAAACCAAAACGACAACAGCAGAGTCGGCCGGCAGCGAGGCAGGCAGCGAGGCAGAGGGCAAGGCGATGGGGCACACGCAGCAGCTGGTGGCCGTGCGGCGCGGGGGTGTCCCACAAGTGGGTCACACTCACCTGCGTCGCACGGTCGCCATATAAGGCCAAGTGCGTGGGTGGGCGGAGCAGCTGGGAGGCGGGAGCGGGGAGGGAACAGAAGGAAAAAAGGGGCGGGTCAGCGGTGGTGGCGGGAGCGGGGAACGGGGAGGGAAGGCGTAGGGCGGCGAGGTAGGCGGGCAAACAGGAAGGAAAACACACTAACACGGGCAGAAAATATAACAAAACAGGCACAGATGGATGACAAAACAAATCAAAAGCACACTAACACGGGCCGAAAATATAACAAGACAGGCACAAATGGATGACAAAACAAATCAAAAGCACACTAACACGGGCCGAAAATATAACAAGACAGGCACAAATGGATGACAAAACAAATCAAAAACCAAAACGACAACAGCAGAGTCGGCCGGCAGCGAGGCAGGCAGCAGCGAGGCAGAGGGCAAGGCGATGGGGCACACGCAGCAGCTGGTGGCCGTGCGGCGCGGGGGTGTCCCACAAGTGGGTCACACTCACCTGCGTCGCACGGTCGCCATATAAGGCCAAGTGCGCGGGTGGGCGGAGCAGCTGGGAGGCGGGAGCGGGGAGGGAACAGAAGGAAAAAAGGGGCGGGGTCAGCGGTGGTGGCGGGAGCGGGGAGCGGAGAGGGAAAGCGGAGGGCGGCGAGGTAGGCGGGCAAACAGGAAGGAAAACACACTAACACGGGCAGAAAATATAACAAAACAGGCACAGATGGATGACAAAACAAATCAAAAGCACACTAACACGGGCAGAAAATATAACAAGACAGGCACAAATGGATGACAAAACAAATCAAAAGCACACTAACACAGGCCGAAAATATAACAAGACAGGCACAAATGGATGACAAAACAAATCAAAAACCAAAACGACAACAGCAGAGTCGGCCGGCAGCGAGGCAGGCAGCGAGGCAGAGGGCAAGGCGATGGGGCACACGCAGCAGCTGGTGGCCGTGCGGCGCGGGGGTGTCCCACAAGTGGGTCACACTCACCTGCGTCGCACGGTCGCCATATAAGGCCAAGTGCGCGGGTGGGCGGAGCAGCTGGGAGGCGGGAGCGGGGAGGGAGCATCAAATGGTGCAGACAGCAGACAACATAACTCATAATGAGCTTTCAAAGAGCAAGTATTCAGAGAGTTGGGACTGATGTGCTCTACACCAGTCAACTGTTGCCGAAAAGCAATAGTTAAACCATGGAGTTTTCCCCCCCATGGTTAAAGTTCCTCACTGCTGTCACAATTTAGGCACTTATTCTGCCCCACCTTTTCAAACCCTTCAGAGGCGACAACATTTATCTGGAAGACAGTTTGTCTCTGAAATCTTTTTTTACTCAGCTTCAGCACTCTCTCTAGTTAAAACTAAAAAGGCAATGATTTTCTCTCCTTCTTTTAGTCTGGTTATAGCAACGTTCTTTTGATTTTAGTAAAACTTTATCTATGGTATACTTACTTTAAGGGACTTTCAGCCAGCACTCCTCATCCATTGTTCTGTTATTGTATGATTCACTTTTTTTCTTCCACCTTTTTCAGAATGCAGCACGGGGCAATGGTTCAGCCCATGTAAGATATTGGCTTACTTCACTGTTAGTGAATACATTTGCTCAATTCAAAAGGAGCGCTCCCACACATAAAATTAACCCCATCAGTGCCTATGACTATTGTGGCAACGTGAGCTTTTTGAAACCAAAAGCATAGTTTTGCTTTTAGAAAAAAAAATGTAGGTTGATGAGGGCTTGCCAATTTCCCCAAAACTTTAGTTTTGCAAAAACCATGACAAATAAAACAATCACTGATAAAGCCATTGCCAGAGCTATTGTACACCGGATGTGTGAGTAGGATGAATCCCACAGTCTTAAAACTTTAGAAACAAATGAGTTTGTTGTAACTTATAGGAAGGGTTTGTAGGGCACCTGTTGCTAAATCGGTATGCTTTTTCTAACCCCCTTTTAATTCGTTTTATTTTTCCATTTGAGTAGCTTTTGTGTTGCTATGTTGCGGTGACGCCATCAATGGTTATGACGATCAGTTGATCATTGAATTGTATCTGTGTATAGTGAGTGTGTTGAGTTTTGAAATTTAAAGTGTTCAATTGTGTTCTGCGTTTTCTTCTACATCCACATATGGTATTATCTGCCAAAATGCATTATACAAACAAAGCAAATTTATTGCACAAACTGGCATTGCAAAGATGCTCACAGAATACACCCGCAAATGCCACAAAATCCACTTATTTACCAAGCTGGTAAAATGGAGGTTAGCCATGAAAAGGCTGAGAGACTAAACACACAGAGGCAACACTGCTGTTAAGAACCCTAGACATCTTTGCATGTGTGAATTCACAGTGGCATGAACTATTGAAATGACCTACACATTAGCAAATGAGGTCACTGAATTGCCTTTGCCCGTACTTCATTTGAAGGGCCCTAATATTAAGAGAACTCCCAGAGGGGAAACATCCTTTACATCGCGGCGAGTACACCGTGATGCAGTTGCAACACAGCCATTACAACGCAAGTCGTTACATCGACTTGCGCTGGATGGTGCTATAACTGTACGTAGACTGGTGTTGGAATAGTAAATCTTACTATTCCTAAGTCCAGCCCCCTCCAGCGTAAGTCGTTGTAACAACTTGCATTGTAAAAACTGCAATATAACATACCGTAATCATTTTGATCGCCTTGTTACATCACATATTCCTCCCTGAGATGGTGAATATTACCAAAGGACTTGTTACGCTTCACTGATATTCGTAAATGAGATTAAACCTGGTAACTGTAGTCCTGCTCGAACTGTGCAATATATTACCATCAGACCAGCCTCAGGACGTGGGGTTGATTGTAAAACCTGGCTTCTTAAAAAGAAATTATATAAGGAGACTATTCGGTTTTACAATTAACCTCACATCCTGAAGATGGTCTGACTGTCTCATCGCCAACACAGACCGAAATGTCGACTGCAACATCTATTTGTTTATTCATTGGTTGACTCAAAGGAACTGTTTCTGTTGTGTTAGATCGTTTTCCTTTACCAACTCACAGAATAGATGTATACGTAGTCTCTTTGCAGGCAAATGTATGTGCCTCTAGAACTATGTTAGGTTGATTCCAACTTCATTTTCTCTGGTCCTTATTCATTCATATAATAAATATATGTTTTGTTTGAAGTAAAGTCTTCCCCGTGTGTTACATTTAATGATTTTAGGACAGTTGTCTGCTAAAAAAAATCACTCTTTCAATGCTTGATTGATCACCAGTTCACCACTAACCAGAGTAAATAATCCCTTTAAGATAATATCTCTGAAATACATCTACGAATAAAATTCCTTCTAGGCAGGTTTTCACTTATTTTAAGCTTCATCGCCCAAGCCTCCAAGGGTACATTGGGTTTTCTCACTCCTTTTGATACAATGTTTTATCATCGGCATCCTCTCCCCACCCTAGAGTCAGTGCAACCAGGGCAGACTGAACCTCCTTGAAGACTTTAAAGGAAGGAGGGCTTTCTTATATAACAAGCATTTACAATGCAATGGTCTCGGCATCATTAAAGGTAGAGCTATTGGCATTGCTCATGACATTTCTTTTTTCTTTTTTAAAATCATCAATAAATGGCATTGTCATTTACATTGCCAATAGCTTAATCGTTAAATAAATGGTATTGTCACTTACATTGCCAATAGCTTAATCGTTAAATAAATGACATTGTCATTTACAATGCCAATAGCTACACCCTACACAGAGCCACCCTCACACAGACAGAGCCACCCACACATAGAGCCACCTACAAAAAAAATAAATGGCATTGTTATTTACATTGCCAATAGCACAATCATGGGGGGCAGAGGCAAGAAAAATGGCACAATTAGGAAAGCAGAAGCAAGAAAAATGGCACAATCAATGGAGTAGAGGCAAGAAAAACTAGTGCAATCAGGGGGCAGAAGGCAAGAAAAACGAGTGCAATCAGGGGGCAGAAGGTAAGAAAACAAGCACAATCAGGGGGGCAGAGGCAAGAAAAATGGCACAATTAGGGGAGCAGAGGCAAGAAAAATGGCACAATCAGGGGAGCAGAGGCAAGAAAAACGGCACAATTAGGAAAGCAGAAGCAAGAAAAATGGCACAATCAATGGAGTAGAGGCAAGAAAAACTAGTGCAATCAGGGGGCAGAAGGCAAGAAAAACGAGTGCAATCAGGGGGCAGAAGGTAAAAAAACAAGCACAATCAGGGGGGCAGAGGCAAGAAAAATGGCACAATTAGGGGAGCAGAGGCAAGAAAAACTGGCACAATCAGGGGAGCAGAGGCAAGAAAAACGAGTGCAATCAGGGGTCAGAAGGCAAGAAAAACAAGTGCAATCAGGTGGCAGAAGGCAAGAAAAACGAGTAATCAGGGGGCAGAAGGCAAGAAAAACGAGTGGGAGGACGGAGAGTCAAAACAGTGGAACTGCAAAAGGTGCTTACTGCGTGGGCTTCCACTGGGGTGGTGCATGCGTGCGTGTGTGCGTGGGTGTGTGGGTGTGTGCGTGTGTGTGTGTGTGTGTGGGTGTGTGCGTGTGCGTGTGATTGACGTATTGATATGTAGAGAACCTGTGAGTGTCTGTCACTAAGTGAAGAGTGTTTTGGACTCGTTGCTATGCACGTGACTAGTGGGAAATTAGGTGAGCGCAGGAAAGTGGCTTTGTAATTAAGACAGAATGTATGAATGAGATCCAGGTCTCTCGAGTCTAGCTGATGGCTTAGAACAATGCCTAGTCTGCATTTGTTGGTTGGTTTGCGGTTGGAGAGTGAGGGGTTTGCTTTTTTTCTAAGGGCCTCATCAGAACAGGCTGTAATGTGGTGCCCAACCACCTCTTCTTTTAAGACTAGTGGCAGCATATTATTTCCTCTCTGGAATTCACGTAGACAACAGGCACGGGGCTGCAACACTTTTCTGGCAATTCGCATGGTTAGTGTAGTACTTTTGAAGTGGCAGCGCCCCCATAAACAATTTTGATCCAATTGTGACCGCCCTATAGCTGTTTGCAGCCTCTGTTGTACCTTTAGACCACAAAGGGGGCTCTATGGCTGCTGCAATTGCTCAGAGGCTGACAAGCAAATAGATAAGGAACAAGATAGATGGCAACCATTGGGAGGGACGTCCCCTGTATTAATTTTCATTTTCTTTCTCAAAGACAGAATCGAAAATAGTGCTGGGGCCAAAACAACATTGAGCTCTCAAGAATCAGTGAGAAACACTCGTCCGAAGCGACGCCTGGCTTCCCTGCCCAACACACATGTGCAAAATCATACAAGCAAAGGATGACAAAGAGACCCACACAGTCCTCCAACTGCCTCGCCTCCACCCCAAGCAAGGCCCGTGGTAAAAGGGGTAGGTGCGTGAGTCTGGAGGTGTACGCAGTGGCAGTGATGCCCGAGGGGAAGATAACACAAACACTACTTTCTTTGAACTGCGCGAGCTGTAGTAGCACACAAAGGCACGCAGGCGCACAGACCCTCACACCAGGGACCTGTGGGATCATTTCAGCTGTGGTAGCTCTCATTTTAGTGCTGGTGGAGGATTTACATGGAAACTATAGCAATAAGACTCACGGGTCCCGGTCATCCCACAGGAGACAAAGCAGGAGGGCAGGCCATGGGGGAAGCTGCAGAAGTCCAACCCGGAATGCATCGGGTTGGGAGACCTCATCCTAGGCTCAGGATGGTACGGAAAAGCCCGGGAGCACCAAAGTTCCGAGTAGGTTCACTAAAACTGCACTCACGTGTCCCGGATGTCCCATCGGAGGAGAATCTGGAGTGTGGGCAGTAAGGGAAGAAACTGCTGTCGTGCTCGGGGGGCCAGGGGATGATCAGGAGGGGTCAGCCTCGTCCCAGCTCTTCACCAGCCTCCCAGGGAGCTTTGCAAGGGGTAATCACCGTTGAGACTGGCTCCTGCATCAGCCAAACCATCAGCGATTCACTGGTGTACAGGGGGAGGGAGACAAGCAGCGGAGGAACAATGGGAACTTGGAATACACGCAAAGCAACGGCTCACCTTCACTGCGGGGAAAAAAAATGTCGGCTGCAAGCTTCCAAACATTTTCAGATTCGGGGGCATGTTCGGCGTTCTAAAAAGGGGCATGGCTAAAAAGTGGAAAGAACAGCATGAACACGCCCCCGAATCCAAAAGAGACGGAGCTTCTTTCGAGGGACGCCTCTCACCTCCAATGGCTGTCCTCCGTTTAGGAAGCCAGCCAATGGAGGAGAGACAGAGGAGAGAGGCGGGTTAAACTGCCCTACTGAAGATCATTAAATCTCCGACTTCCGGCTGGCAAGCCAGCCTTCGGTCCTCGACCTAAAAACTACTACAGAAGGCGGTATCCAGACTTTGCCAAAATACTTGATGTTCGTCTGTATTTTACCTCATAATGAAAACTAGCATCTACTTGTAATTTTGGCGCTTAGCTGAGGAACGCCCAAGAGAATGGCATATGCTGACACTGTGAAAAAAGATTTTGTGTCGCAAGAGAGGGGTGATGGAGACAATGGTAGGAGTGTGAAGACAAAAGTGATCAAAAAAGATGGTTTAAAAAATGTTAACAAAAAGGAGAATCCTGAGGAATTTCAGAAGCATCTTTGTTGTTATCGTTCCAACAGTACGTCGCATTTAACTAATAGCAAGATTTGTCCAGGATAGGAAACAGTTTGTAAAAAATGTGGTAAAATTGGTAATTTGAAGACAAATTGCAGATAAATCAGAAGGAAGCCATACAGCACTCAAGGGCAAATAGCAAATTGTGGAAGGATGAAGTGTGTCATAAGGTGAAGGTGTACAGACTCACCCATCATTTCATCACCACCACCAAATTTAGGGGCAGGAGTCCCATTTGTTCAATGTGCCCAAGTTGGATGAGGAAAAAGAAAATTGACTGAATGGAAGAAAAGATGAAGGATAATATGTGGAAAGAAAGGGTGGAGGAGAAAATTGAAAAGATGAAAGAAGAATAGGACAACTGTGAGAGGGTGAAAGTGACAAGTCTGAAGGTGGTTGGCTGGGCTAAGGTCAGACTTCCTGGTGTGGGGGTCAGAAGGATCTAAATTCAGTAAACCCATGCGAGTGATTAAACTGTTCAGGAAGGCTGTTAAGAGAGGGGACAACAGGGTGCAGAATCTGAATAGAGTAGCGCAATACCCAGTGGAAACTTACATGGAAAGTGGGGACATAAAACAAGGGGAGGGTTCCACAAACCAAGAGAGAGTAGGAGTCGATGGTTTGAGGAGGAGTTCAAGGTCCATGGTTGTTCCATCTTACCTGAAAGATTTTGTGATGAATTAATTGAAGAGTGAAATTTCCATTAATTTTAGTTGAAAAATGTGAAAAAGTGTTCTCTATTTGTAATGTGTAGCTAATATTATAATGCATAGTTTTGTATAGCTGTGTTGCTGTTAAGATGGGAAGGTGTGTGTTATCCTGCTTTAATAATGGTGTGAGATTCCATGCATGTGCATGGAACCTCATACAGCATTGGCAGCATTCTCACCTTGGGACCTGCGGGTTCTGAGAATGTTGGTGTTTGAAGGGAAACTGTTGGAGGAGATTGAAGAAGCTGGATGATGAGTTATCTGTAGCTTCATAATAAACTACATCCTGACACCAAGCCTTGCCTACACTTCTACTTCTCTACAGCAACCCATGCGGACCAGGATCTTCTGACCTCACGTTAAATGAGAGGGACCCCAAATTCCCAGTATGGCGAGTTTGATCTGTAGATCCAGGGGTATCACTATAGCACCCTCCAGGGAATTGCACATTTCCCCCCAGAAAGGGCGCAGGTTGGGAAAGTTCCACATTGTGTTGAGCAGTGTGCCCTTCATCCGACTTCCCCGCAAGCATAGATCATTTCCCACCCTCCTTATTTTGTGGATTAAGACCCTCCAGTAGTAGGACAATGTACACTTTTGAGTTGGATTAGGCAGAAACTTCTCTTTATGCGACATCCACAAGGAATCCAAGCACTGTCTGCCAGTCAGGCTCATTCAACCCCCCCACGTCCTATTTCCATCTTACCTGCAGTCGTGTGTGGGGGCCCTGCATATTTCTCATCAGTGTGCTGTAAGTGAGGGAGATGAGTTTTCTTACCAATTCAGCTGCCCAGGAGTCTCCCCTCCAGAGGGGAGTCCACCAGAGTTTCTTCCTCACTAGGTATGCACTCCTGGAGCGTGTGCCACAGTTGTCTGTACCTCAGCCATTGCAATGCTGACATCTTATATTCTTTCTGCAGATGGTCAAATGGAGCTACACCATTTGTGTCCCAGACATCTGCCAGTGCGGAGAGACCAGTGACTTCCCATACCTGAAAGCTGTCACAACCTTGGTCACTGGTCTCATCTGTGTGTCTAGCTTTCCCCGATACAGTGCATGGAGATATCTCCAGTCTCCCATTCCCTTCCTGTCTAGACAGAACACGGGGTCGTCCCAGTCTTTGTAAGTCCATTCATTGAACACTCAAACCTGCGCTGCCTCATAGTACTTCCTGATGTTTGGAAGGGCTATTCCTTCATCGTATTTGTTTCATTGTAGGACCTTCATTTCAATCCGAGGTTGCTGCACCCGCAGCAGCGTCATGACCATTGTATCCACCATAGCAAAGAGAGCATCTGGTCCCTTTTGCGGATAATTTTGTGGGCAGCGCAATCCTCTTGAACATGGCTGCCCTGCTCTAAAGGGACAGCAGCAGTGGATGCCAGTGCCTCTTGTCCCTTTCCAATTGCTGAACCATGGGCACCAAATCCGCCTCATAATGCTCTGCCACATTCCTATTGATCCCCAAGTATTTCAATTTTTGGTGCTCCACCCGTAGTGGAAGAGAGAATGTCCCCTCCTGCTCCCAACCACACACCGGATACAGAAGGGACTCTTGCCACTGTATTTATTTCTGAAAACACATTCTTACAACTGCAATTATTTCAAGAGGGCACTCAGTGCTTAGACGAATCACAACTATGTTATATCTTTTATAATGTGTAGGATCTTCTTTATGCACTTGTTTCAAAGAGCACAAAGTGTAGACTACGAGTCACTTCAGAACACTACAGTGATTTGTTGACAAAGTCCATGTATAAACAAGATCCAGAGAAGTCAGAGTCTGATAGGAATTAAGGAACACCTTTCTGATGTTCTTTGGTGGCAATTCCTATCCTGTGAAGCACACATAGACTTAGCCCTAAAACTTGGGTTGATGGCAAAACCACTGTCCCTCACTAAACTCTACGCAATTCACTCTATGCCACACCACTCTACGCCACTCTACTGAACACCAATCCACTCTATGGTATTTCACTCTATACCACCCAACCATCACTCTCCGCCACTCCACTCTACACCATTCCACTCTAACCCACTCCACACTATACCACTCTACTCTATGGTATTCCCCTCCACGCCACTCCACTCTACGACAGTCCACACTACACCACTCAACTCTATGTCACTCCACTCTCTGGCACTCCACTCTAAGCTATTTAACTCTACACTACTTGTTCTACAACTCTCTACTGTAAGCCACTCCACTCTATGCCACTCCACTCTACACTATTTTATTATATATGACTCGACTCTACGCCACTCTACACCTCTCCAATCTATGTTATTCCACTCTTCACCGCTCCAGTCTACACCTCTCTATTCTATGCTATTCCACCTTATGCCATTCCACTCTTTGCCACTGCAATTTACACCACTCCAGTCTATGCCATTCCACTCTACATTACTTCACTGTACGCCACTCCCCTCTATGCTTTTCCATTATATGCCATGCCACTGTACGCTATCCCCCTCTACTCTAGGCCACTCCGCTTTACTCCACTCCACTCTATGTTATTCTACTCTATGCCACTCTGTGCCATTCCACTCTTTTCTATTCCACTGTACACCACTCCACTCTACGCTCTTTAACCCTACGCCACTCCACTCTACACCATTGTACCATGCTCCACTCCACTCCACACCACTCCACTCAATGCTATTCCACTGTATGCTACTCACCTCTATGCCACTCTACACCAATTTACTCTATGGCATTCTACTCTACGCCACTCTATGTCCACTCAACACCACTCCACTCTACACTATGCCACTCTACGCCACTCCACTCTACGCTATTCCACTCTACGCCACTCCTCTCTATGCCACTTCACTCTATGCTATTCAACTCTATGCTACTCTACTGTATGCACTCCACCATAAAGTATTCTACTGTATGCCATTTCACTCTACGCTACTGCACTATAGGCCACTTTACTTTACCACACTCCACTCTAAGCCACTTCGCTCTATGCTCTTTCACTCTTTGCTTATCTACTCTACTCTTTTCCACTTTATGCCACTACACTCTACACTACTCCACTCCATGCCATTCTACTCTATGCCACTCCACTATACCTCACTCCAATGTATGCTATTCCACTCTGCTCAACTCCACTCCATGCCACTCCATGTTACAATAGTTAGCTCTACGCCACTCTACTCTGCACAACTCTACTGTATGCCACTCCACATTATTCTACTCTACACCACTCTACTATCTGTCACTGTATGCCACTCCACTCTATGGTATTCCACTCTATGCCACTCTACGCCACTCCACTCTATACCACTCTACTCCACTCTAATGTACACTACTCCATTCAATGTCACTCCACTCTGTGCCACTGCACTCTATGCCTCTCCGCTCTACATTATTCCACTCTACTCCCCTCCACCTTTTTGTGACGCACCAGCAGAGTAAAAAATGTGCCTTGTTGCACCATATTTACAAAGTGACGCATCTAGGTAGATGCGTCCTTTTGTAAACCTCTGCACCACATTATACCTGCGCCAGGTATAATGCATGCAAGGGGGCGTTTTGACGCAAGAAAGAGTTACAGAAGTGACGCAGTAAAATCTATAACATTTCACTGTGCCATTTCTTGGACGCTAATGCACCAAAATCGTCCGCATGCCTCATAGCAGGCGTAAGACTGATGCAGGCACTAACAACATGGGACTTGCCCATGTAAAAGTACACATTGCTGGAGTTGCGTCACTTTTGTGACACACTCCAGCGATGTGTCACTTTTGCGCCTACAGATATGTCAGAAATACTGACATATCTGTAACTCCTTGCGACATGATGCGTCATACTGTAAATATGATGCATCGCTAGTGTTGCAGGGCGAGTGCAGTGAAAAGTGACGCATCGCTGTTTTCACGCAGCGATGCATCACTTTTCATGAATGAGGCTCAAAGGTTACATTGACATTATAGCATTCTAAGTAGGTGCTGAAATGAGATGAGATTTAACGTTTGAAATATGAAAAACCACTGAACACCAGTTATACTTTACGGAACTAACTATAACTTGTGTCCCTTCTATATACTACCTATGATCTTGCATATTTCATCACTCATGCCATGTTAAATGACATCATTGATGACATCATTGATAACTTTATCCAGTCTTTGTGACAGCGTCCTATATATGCTTTGTGCACTTGAAATAATTCAGCAAGATACACCTGTGACCAATTTTCTACGACCAATCAAGTGGTAATGGACATAACCTGTGGCCACATGCTGGACACATAGAATATCTATAAGCTCGCTCACATTTGATGGATGATGCACTCGATCTACTGGTGTTCACCTCCCAAACAAAACAAAATTCCTCCACAGACTTTAATGGTGTCACCAACTTTTTAAACCTTGAACACCCTCCAATGAAGAGTTTGTTCTCTATTCAACTTTATGGGGTCACCCTTTTAAAGACTTCACATTGTCCCTAATTTTAATTCAAGATGTTGATAAGTAAGCATTAGCCCTTCATTATACAGTGGTTGACCAGGAAAGCCCCCACTGCCCACGGCTTTGACTGTACGCAGCACTTCATGATATTAGTTGCTTGGATGGATCCTTCCAGCTCCAATAGAGTGAATGCATACATTGCAAATCATGACAGACTATTTAGCATCGTTTTACCTCTCTCTCTCTCTGAAGTTTCCTCGTTGCTTACGCCTGCACCAATTCCCACCTGTCAAGCCTTTATTTACATGTGCTAGCAGGTTAAAACCAAACCTTTTGGCTTTGCCAATGCTCATTGTGCAAACAGATTAGAGCGCATCATTCAATACCAGCGAAAGACTGCCAACTCAAGTGCCGGGCCTAAAACAAGCTCAGTCCCAGATGTTGCCCTGAAAAATGTCAATTTGGGAACATATAGGAGCTGCTGATTCGATGATGCAACCTTTAATATATAGAAGTTTTGTGAGAAGAACTAAAATTAGTGTTATTGAAAGATGATCTAATCTGCCACAACCAGCTCTATTTTATTTGATCTTAGCTTTGAAACAACTCTTCACGTCCAACGCATGATAAGCCTGCCGACCTCGCCCACTAATCCCCTACAACATAGACTCACCTTATCTTAATTGCCTCAAGGCATCTAAGGGAGTGCATAAGACTACAATTAAAATATGCCGGGTACCTTCAAAGTACCCTTACAGTCCTCATTAGGTTTACAAGGCCTGTATTCAGCCTCTGCTCTTACTTGGGGGGAAAATGCTGGAAACCAGCCGGGGCACTGGGCAGCCCCCAGTGTAGATCACCATCGGCTGGTGGGAATAAAAATGCATCGTGTTTGTTCAGAGATGGAGATAGCAACAGGGGGGAAAGGTCAAGTGCTGTGGAAATGCCAGAGCCCCCCAGGGTAATGTAGAATAATAGGACGAAGGGGACAGAGGTCAGGCAGGGCCATTTCAACGACACCATCGAGAATTGAGAGTTTAAAAGGTACATTATCTGCAAACCTGAACTGCAGTAGTTTATTGGCCCAGCACAGTTGTTGCCATCATTATTATGAGAGATTTAAGCCTTGAGTGTGTTTTGTTGCCTCGTGGAGGCATGTGAAGGCTCCCTCGCAAATTGCCTCGCTCCATCTTTCGGAGTGGGAGAGTTACACTGTAATAGGACATTCTCGAAATCATATTATCAGCAAGGCAGTGGAAAACAGGGAGGAGGAACAGGGAGAAATACAGGCAGAGTTCCTGTACTAGGAACCAAAGTAAAAATAATAGTAGAGAATAATAACATTAAGGAAGCAAAGCAAGAAAGAAGAAGAGTGAAAGCATCAAGCTGGTGGATGAAAACATAAATGTAAAGCAAATATGGTAGAAAAAGAGAGGAATGTAAAAGGGAAGGACAATTTAGTAAACGGTGAAAGAATGAGAGAAGAAAAAACAGTGTCAGAAAGAAAAGGTAAATTAAATCACTAAATGAAGGCAGATCAACTGAAAATATATTATTATGCAACACATGGAAAATTATGGAAAAAGAGTAAGAATGAAAACTGTAACTGGAACCAAAGATCAAAAAAGAATAAATGTGAAAAAGGAAACCGATAAAACAAAGGAGGAGCTCAAGTAGGAAAGAGAAAGGGCAAGGTAGAGGAACAAAGAAGAGAAAAAGAGAAAATTGAAATTATAAATCAATTGTTGGAACTAAAGAAAAACATCGAATAAAATGCAGATAGAAAACGGAAACAAATAAAGTTAAGAGAAAACGATGGGGAATAACAGGGAACGACGGACAATGAAATAGAAAAATGCTTGTATCATTAGAGGATATTATTAAGTTATCGATGTACAGCCTGGATACCTGAGTTTTAAAATGGGTTCCCCTTTTGAAAAAAAAGCTATGCAATCGCAGGCAGTTTTCCTTATCTCTTATTGTCCATGTTCCTACGTGCCTTACCAGGAGTAGTGATATCCTGTCAATCATATGTTTTACTATTGTGATACATTTTCCCTTGCCCAGATGTCTAGAGACAGTGTTGAGTAGCATAGCCTTAGGTAAGGCTCAGCTATTTTCATGACTGGCCCTTATTTTTCTCAGTGGGTACAATAGTTAATGGATGGAGAGATCATGTTAATTTGTGCAATAGAAACACACCAGAATGAAGTGGAGATAAATTGAAGGGAAAAACCATGAGAAGGAATTGAGCAAGGAGACTGAGTGATGAAACGTCAGAGGAAAAATAGATGGACGGGAGGTCTTAAGAAGAGAAAGATATGGATTAAACCTGAGGTTGGGTGATGCTTGGAGTGAAAGTTTTGCTGTAAATCACATTTAGGAGGCGGATTGAAGATTGTGGCGCAGTACGAAGCATCACATGCTCCTGTGTCTGAGCCCACCAAGGTCCTACTCCCCTGCCCCAGCTGCTGGAGTAGTCGATGTAAGGCGAGAATGATTCCCCTTGGTGTCTGGACAGTGTGGTGGCCCGCAAACAACAGAGCTCGAGTGAAGCAATGGCCAAGATGCTGGACGGCATAGAAGAGAGAAGAACAGCCCTGTGGCCTTGACCTGCAAGTCAGAGCAGTGTTTGGGATCCAATGCCGCAAGAAAAACAGGAGTGCTGGTGAAGCAAAGAGGTGCGTCTCCAAAGCAGGTAAGTTTGTGCCATACATAAAAAAGTGCATGTCAGCAAGAAGTTCTGGTGGAAACCCACTAAAGGTGCAAGTGGATCGGTTGGGTGCTGGGTGCGGCACAGCCTCAGGGGCCTCCCTGGTGCACAGGGCTCTGGACTGGGTGGACTGTTCATCAGGGCCTCCCGTGGAGGTAGGGGCATGCTCCGTAGAGCAAGGGGCGTGATCTCACATGAAGCTACATGACCACAAAGCAACCCTTGACATGGAGGCCTGAGGGGATAGGTGAATACCCCTTATCACAGTGGAATGGCTGGGGAGGCCACACATGCCCCATAGACATACCCCAGGGTACAAAGAGAAGGTCAGAGCACTCTGCAAAAACTACAGGGCTGCTAAGAACCTCCACACCAAAGTGACCAGTGATTAGCACTAGGGGGCATCAGGGGGGGAGAAGGCCCAGTACAGGAACATGTACAACACACCCAGCATCACAGCCCCCCACTCGGTGCCCAATTTAAGAAGAGTCCACCAATTTACCAATTCACAGACAGCATGGAAACCAACAAAAGAAAGAAGCAGAATACCCTCACGGAGATGCTGTCCAGATCAGGGTCACAGAAGGATGAGGCAATGGCTAAAGAAAAAACAGTGTTATTACTCAGAGATAATCAAACTCAACAGAAGCACACCTCAGTGGTGCCCCTCAGCCATAGAGGAACTTTTTTGGGGCCTGCAACAGAATTTCTCGACACCAAGAGATGAGGTAGTAAAGGCTAAGCAAAGCCTCAAACACAACACAGTGGAAGTCGTGTTATGTTTTGTAATGTACCCCAATATAGGCCTGGGTAGTCACCTAACCTTTCACCTACATTTTCCCTGCCATTGTACTATGTCAATCTCAATGTCAGATATTCTTGTAAAGCGCACAATTCACCAGGAGGTCTCAAGGTGCTAAAATGCCCACAAACGCAAGAAAATGCCAGTCTGGATAGCTCAGAAAATCACACAATTAGAGGCAGTGTTCCCACACACATGCCCTCGAGAAAAACACAGAATTCTAACAATCTGCTTACCAATGAGGATAGCTCCCATGAAAGAGGATTGTAACTCTTGGGGTACAGTTTTTGCTGCCATCTATACCAGAACTCATGGTATCCTTTTAACAGCAGTGATACCAGATATATTGACAAATACAGAATGAGTATAGAGCAGAACCTGGTCTGAACTTAGGGATGAAATTACTAGGAAATTATGCCCAGGTATCAACTATTATATTGGCAAACATAAAAGGGGAGGCAGCAGCAGTGGTAATACGCCAACGCCTGAGGGATTTCACTCCTGCACAACAGGAGTGTGAATTACCAAAATGTATCGAAGACGCATATGCCAAATTAGTTAGAGATAATTTGGGAGGTAGAGCAACGAAACCTCAACTCATTGGTGATCCCGAAAAGGATAACACAAAACAAGCACCTGATACTTCTGAGAAGAAACAACAAAAGAATAGAGAATAGATCACAATCAAGGGGTGGGTATCCTCAACAGGAGCCCTACGAAAGAAGCTACAACCTTAGGAATCATGATAACATACAAAAAACTGACAGGTATCAGAATACTGATATATGTTCCTCTCCTTCCTTTCAGGGTTAATCAAAACATTCCGAGAGGGAAAGACGGTCAGAACACAGACATAAAGAGCAGAGACATATATCGTACTACAGACTATAATATCAAAAAGAAGATAAACCAAAATCAAAAGCTCAATTTAAAAACTAGATAGTAGCTGGTCTTAAAGTAAGAAATGGCAAAGATACTGAGGACTCATCTTCTGAACGGGGAACGGGCTCTGACGATGCTAGACAGTGCAGCAGAAGTAACAATGGAATTTATGGTGACAACGGCGTTGAATTAACATATCACGGTGGAGATACCTGACGCAAGGGTAAGTGTCCCACACTTGTTATATGAAATTACACTCCAAAATGGAGGGGTACAAACCCAGGAAAATTAAAGGTCTCTTTTGGGAGAACCTGAGTTATGGATATAACATCCTTTTGGCTGAAATAGATTGTCCATCAACGCAATGGAAGCTACAGGGGAAGAGAGAAAGGCCAGGCCGCCCACTCAACACATTATAAACAACAACTAGCCTGACCTGCAGTACACCTGATACTAAAGATGCGACACTGGAAGGGTTTCCAATGCTTTCCAATTCCCTCAGGAGTGTGTTCCCTATCACTACTCAGAGTGTCGTGGTGTATCAAATTTATAAAAATGTCATCAGACCATCATAAAGCATATCCCACCCAAAAGTAACCAGAAAAAGTATGGGAAAGGAGAGAAAGCACCTCATGGTAGTAACACCAAGGGGCTTGCTGGCTGGTATTCGCTGGCATACCTATTTATCATCGTAGTTTACTTTCTCTCCATGCAGTAAAAGAAAGTGTGTGGATTCACTTAAAAAAATCTCAAACCCAGTGAAGTAAAGAAAGACAGTGAAACTCAAGTGTAAATAAACTGTCAGTGCCTATGCTTTATGATGGTCTGATGACATTTTTGTAAATTTGATACACCACAACACCCTGAGTAGTGATAGGGAACATACTCCTGAGGGAATTGGAAAGGATTGGAAACCCTTTCAGTGTTGCATCTTCAGTATCAGGTGTACTGCAGGTCAGGGTAGTTGTTGTTTATAATGTGAAAAATATTGGCCACCTGAAATTGTTATGGACTGCCCAAAGGGAGAAACAGTGATTTTACCGGCTTTTTCCGACTTCGTTCCAGTATCACTAAAACATTCATATGCACAGGAGATGGCAGTAGCACTTGCTCCCGCATTATATCGCAACCATGTAGGGTGGGATACTCAGTCACTTCACCATGTAACCCAGTAAAAACTACTCCAACTCCACTTAGACAGTACCCAATAAAATATGACGTGAAAAAACAAGTCAGAGAGATCTTAGATCAACTTGAATATCAAGGTATAATAGAGGTTTGTACCTCTTCCTTGAATAATCCTTTGTTTTCCGAAATGAAACCTGATAATTCATAAGGTCTAGTTTTAAACTACAGGTATTTGAACACATGCACAAAGACATTTGCAGTACAAAATGCACACAGTGCCGCATTAATGAATAACATTGTGCGGAAAAAATACAAAACAACACTAGATATCTCAAGTGGATTTTTCTGCCAAAATATAGCATCTGAGAGCAGATATTGGACATTATTTTCAGCTCTAAGCTGTCAGCGTTAATTTTGTAGACCGCCCCAAGTTTATAAGAATAGCTCCGGGTTGCTCTCAGCTAGGGTAACAGAGTTATTTCAAAAGTTTGATAAGGAGGCGTTGTCCTATATAGATGATATTTGACCAGGGTGAACAACATAATTCTGGGGTCCGCATCTGAGGGCTACGAATTCAACCTTAAAATATCAAAAAGAACCCACCTTATGTCCTATTTTTGGGATACAAGCTACCAAATGAAGGAAAAAGCCTAGCAGCTAACTTTTTAGAAAAGCGTGCACTGCTCCAACCTCAAAAAAACTCTGAAAAATTTACAATCCATTTTCGGATTCCTAAATTTTGGAAGAACATACTTTTTGGATTATGCAGAAAAAGTGAAACCTTTCTACGAACTGATCAGAACTGCTTTTTCAGTTCGACTTTGGACACAGGAACACACAGACATCCTTTGTTCCTTACAAGCTAACATTATAGCTTCTAACGAATTACACACACATGTGAAACACGACAAATTTGATGATCCGTGTAATCGCGGTCAATCAGGGTACACTTACCTAACCTTCAATGAAGGTAAAACTGTAGCCATAGCATACAAATCTCGCTTGTACACAAACGCTGAAATGTCCTTTGCTTCTACTGAAAAAATTCTGGCAGCAGTGTAAGAGAAAGAGCACTGTCTCAGGGGAAACTAATAATTGTCGTAACTCTGGTACTGGTCTTAGAGGCTGTTACTAAAGCTACCATTCCAAACGCAAAAGCACTGCATCCGCGATGGATACAATGAGCTAATTCTCTCACTGCAACAGATGTAGACTACAAATTTGATTCTGCATTAAAAACACAAGCATTTCTGCAATATGAACAAGAATATCTTCTTCCGAATTAAATAATGCCTTTAGATCAGTATGAATACATCATTTACACTGACGGTTCCGCTCAGCCTGCCATTTGAAGTAAACAGCAATACAGTGCTGCTTGTGCAGTTGTAAAAGGACATATGTAGGAAGGCAATTCCCATCCTGGTAGTATGAAGATGCAGTCTCTGGATGACTGCACGGCACAGCTGGCAGAGTTAAAAGCCCTTTTCCTGGCACTTATAAATACGGATCGGGAATTCCCCACACTTATAGTGTGTGATTCATTTGACTGTGTCCAGTCTTAGAATGAATATCTTCACTACTGGGGTCAGAATGCATTTAAAGACTCAAAAGGTTTCACAATAAAGCACAAATTGCTTTGGGAACAAGTGGCAGAACTGAAAAAGGACTTGCCAAGAACTCACGTGACACACAAGCTGAGTCATCAATGTGTTGGCGTACACTTTGAAGGGAATTAATTGGCTGATGAATCTGCAAAGGCAACAGTGCGAACTGCTGCCATAGCTGCAATCACTCATTCTAGCATGAGAATATACAGGCAGATAATGGTAGCTGTCATTGCTTGACGCAAAAAAAGCTCAGCCTTGCCAAAAGGCTTACCACTCAAGTACTCCTACAAGTTAGATACAAAAAACATTCGGTATGCTCTAATTCCAGGAGTGGGGGATAGAGTAACACCAAACATGGACCCCTATTAGGTTTAATTCCAGCTGCACACGAGGGTCTGGGTTCTGCACACACAGGGATTACCGCAACAGTTTCACTACTGAAACAACGTTATTGGTGGGCAGGTTTAACAAAACAGACAAATCAATCAGGGTATTTGTTAAGCGTGACTACTGGTCTCAAGGCGCGGTGGGTGTCAGGGGGTGCAGGTTCTAGTCCAGCAAGGAGGGGGTCTGTCGAAGAGCCAGGTTTTGAGGTTTCTCGTGAAGATGGGGAGCGATGTTGTCTGTCTGAGGTGGAGCGGAAGGGCGTTCGAGGCTCTAGCCGTGAGGAAGGAGAAGGGGAGGCCTGGTCTTTCCGGTGTGGGGCACCATGGCGTAGGAGAGCTGGGCTAATCGTAGGGACCTTTGGGGTGCGTGAAATTTGAGTCAGCTGTTCAGGTATGCTGGTCCGGTGTCGTGGAGGGCCTTGTGTGCGTGGGTGAGAATCTTGAAGGAGATTCTAGCCTTGATGGGGAGCCAGTGGACTGTGTGCAGGTACTGGGAGAAGTGGCAGTGTCTTGGAAGGTTCAGAACCAGTGTTGAGGTGGCGTTCGGGATGTTTTGTAGCTTGCTGTGAGGTTTTTGTTTATTCCAGCGTAGAGTGGGTTGCCGTAGTCGAGTCTGCTGGTGACAATGGCGTAAGTGACGGCCTTTCTGTGCTTGAGGGGAATCCATTTGAAGGTCTTACGTAGGAGGCGGATGGTGCGGAAGCAGGAGGATGCAAAGGAGTTGATCTGGCAGTCCATTTTGAGCTCCGAGTCCAGGATGATTCCAAGGTTGCGTGCGTGGTCCGTGGGGGTGGGTGGGCTTCCGAGGGCAGGGGGCCACCAGGTGTCATTCCAGGCATCGGGGTTTGGGCCCATGATGAGTACTTCTGTTTTGTCGGTGTTGGGTTGTAGGCAGCTGCTTTTCATCCATTTGGCAATGGCTTCCATGTCTTCTTGAAAGTTGTGTCTGGCGGTGTTGGGTTCGTTGGATAAGGAGAGGATGAGTTGGGTGTCGTCTGCATATGACACAATGTTGAGTCCATAGGTTCTGACGATGGGGGCGAGCGGAGCAATGTAGACGTTGAAGAGCGTGGGGCTGAGGAATTACCCCTGGGGGACTCCGCAGGTGGTTGGTGTATGGTCCGAGAGGAAAGGGGGGAGTCTGAACTGCTGCATTCTGCCGGAGAGGAAGGAGTAGATCCAGTCGAGGGCCTTGTCATGGAGTCTGCGTATTAGGGTACGGTGAGAGACTGTGCTGAACGCCGCTGAGAGGTCAAGGAGGATGAGGGCTACTGTTTCTACTATGTCCAGTAGGGAGCGGATGTCATCCGTTGCGGCGAGGAGGGTGATTTCTGTGCGATGGTTTCTTCTGAAGGCAGATTGGGAGGAGGGGGTTGATCTCGGCGTGTTTCCTGTCATGGATAAAGAGGTGTTTGTCAGGGAGCGTTTGATGGTGTGGCAGAGCATGGGTGCGATGGTGTTGGTGGCTCTTTTGAAGATGTGGTGGGGCAGGGTTCCGTGGGGGGCCCGGAGTGGATTGACTTAATTGTCTGCAGTGTGTTTTCGGTGGTGAGTGCTGTCCAGTTGTCAATCTTTGGCTTCAGAGTGTCGGGGTGGCTGGTGAGGGTTCAGTGTGTTGGTTGTCTTCGTCGAAGTTGTCGGAGAGGTTCTTGATTTTGTGGTGGAAGAAGGTGCTGAGTTTGTTGTAGAGTTCTTGTGAGGGAGGGATGTAAGTAGACTCGCTGGTGGGTTGGGCGAACTCCTTGATGATGCTGAGGAGTTCTTTGCTGTTGTGCACGTGTGTGGAGATTCTGTCTTCAATTGATTTTTCTCTTTTTTCTGATGAGTTGGTGGTGAGCGTTGGTGGCGGCTCTGAAGTTGTTGTGGGCCTCTGCGGATTTGGAGTTCCTCCAGGCCTTTTTGAGGTGGTGGCACGTGTGTCTGGACTCTTGTAGTTTGGTGGTAAACCATATGGGTTTCTTGGCATGCGTGTTGTTGTTTTTCTTGAGGGGGGCTATGGTGTTGGCGCTGTTGGAGATCGATCTGTGCAGGGTTCGGGCTATGGTGTTGGGGACGTCGCCTTCCGTGAAAGTTGGGGTGGAGCTGCTGAGTGAGGAGGTGAGCTGGTCGTCTGTGATTTTCGTCCAGTTTCTTCGTTGGAGCAGGTGCTGGTGTCTGTGGATGGTGGGTGTTCTGAAGGTGAAGTGGAGGCATCGTGGTCTGTCCACTGGAGTTCGGTGGTGTGGCTGAAAGTGATGGAGTTACCTGTTGTGAAGAGGGGGTCGAGGGTGTATCCTGCTGAGTGCGTGAGTTTGGTCACGATCTGGCGGAGTCCAATGTTGTGGATGTTGTCCAGGAGGGATGTGGTGTTGGGGTCTAGTTGGTTGTTGAGGTGGAAGTTGAGGTCTCCCAGCAGGGTGTAGTTGGTGGATGTGATGGTATGTGGGGAGGTCATGTCCGTGATGGATTTGGCAAATTGTCTGTGGGGTCCAGGGGGTTGGTAGATGAGGGCTCCCTGGAGGGTGGTGGTAGGGCTGGCCAGTATCTTGAAGTGAAGGTGCTCCATCAGGTCTGTGGTCTCGTCGGGGAGCGTGCTCAGGCGGAGGGTGGATTTGTGGCTGATAGCGATTCCCCCTCCTGTGAGAGTGGGGCGGTTCTTTCTGGAGATCTTGTATCCTTGGGGAATGGCGAAGGCGATGACCGGTCCCGAGGTGGTTTTTATCCAGGTTTCGGTGAAGAATGCTACGTCTGGGATGGTGCTGACGAGAAGGTCCCAGAATTCGGTGGCATGTTTGTGGAGTGATCGGTCGTTGAGGAGGATGCATTGCAGGGTCTTTGGTTCGTTTGTGTTCTTGCGGGCGGGTTCTGCTGGGTCAGTGTTCCTGGTGGTGCTGCAGGTGTGCCGGCAGCGCTGACAGCTGAAGGGTCCATGGGTGTCGACAGGTGATGCTAGCTAGCAGTTGTTGTTGCTGCCTGGGTTGAGTGCATGGAGTGCCACTGGGTCGTAGCATTGGCGGTACGGAGATCCAGGGTTCCTGGCGCTGGTCACGGTTGGGTGGCGGACGGGTGCAGATGAGCTTGCCTTTGGCCACCTTTGGCGCGCCAGCAGCATGCCCACGGCTACCATTAAGTAGGGGTCAGGGAGGGCTGTACAGCTGGGAGGTGGGAGCAGGGAGAAAAGCTGGATTGGGGCGGTCGCGCTGGTCGTGCTGGGGGGGAGGGGCCGGGGCAGCAGTGGTGGGAAAAACTGGAAAAAAAAGTGGAATGAAACAGAAAAGTGCAAGAAAAGTGGAGGAAGGAGATGGAAAGGAGAGTAAAAAGGAGAGATCAGAATGAGGGTGAAAAGTGAGTAAAACGGGGGTGAGGCCACTAAGGCAGCAGCGGCAGGGAAAAAAACAGGCAAAAAAGAGTGGAATAAACAAAAAAGTGCAAGTGAAAAGTGGAGGCAGGAGGTAGAAAGGAGAGTGACAAGGGAGAGATAATAAAGAGGGTGAGAAACGAGTAAAACGGAGCAGGAGAGGAAAAGCGGAGTGAGAGGAGACAGAGGTCCACTGGACCACGAGGGATGGAGCGCAGGTATAAGCTCCGGGTGGAGGAGAGCCTCGAACACCAACACTCGAGAGTGCAGTAGCTCGGGGGAGGCTTCACTTAATGGTGGAGCTGTGAGGGAGGGAGAGCAATTTCAAAGCATTTGTCCTTAAATGCAACATCTGTCAGCAGATGAAGCGTTCCACCGTAGCACGTCCGGTGCAAACACCACTACTGATTTCAGACAGACCTCTCACTTGTGTCTATTTGGACCACTGCGGCCCCTTACAATCTGATGGGGCTTACAAGTACAACTTTTTGGCAGTGGATTCATGCTCTAGATTCCTGTGGGTTTGGCCTCAGCGCTTGACTGATGCCTGAACTGTTATAAAGGACTTGCTAGTCTTCATAGGGACATACGCAACTGGCACAGTAAATGCTGTTTTATTTATTTTATGTATTCATATAGGGCAAACATTCATTCAATAGGATATCATGGCGCTAAAGGAGAGCACATCTTACGTGAGGAGCTCAAGGGAGGGTCCTATGGTGGCGGGTCAGGCTTTGGGAAACAAATGCATTTTTATTTTTTTTCTGAATGCCAGGTAGTTGTCAGTGAGCTGAGGATCTAGTGGAAGTTTGTTCCAGAGTGTTGCCACGAGGTTAAAAAAGGAGCGACCCCCTACTCTGGACTTCCTGATATGTTTAGCTTTTGCCTGTGCCTAAAATCGCGAACTCAGGTTCCTCACGGGTGCATAGAATTCAACTCTATCTTGAAGAATTTTTGGTCCCAGACGATGTAAGAGCTTATGAACATGGCTGAGCAATTTGAACTTGGGCCTTTGTCTCACTGGGAGCCAATGAAGTGTCCTCATGCAAACCGATGCTGAACTGTACTTGCTCTTGTTGCATACCAACTTGGCCACCGCATTCTGGACCAGCTGCAATCATGTAAAGAGATAGTCTGCCTTGCCCACAAAGAGAGCATTCCTATAATCCAACCTGCTTATGAGTAGGGCTTGGACAGTGGTTCTTTTACACTCTGTGGGGATCCATTGAAAGAATCTTTTTAACAGTTTTAGTGTTGCAAAGCTTTTCCTACAGAGTGCGCATATGTGATCCTGCATGATGAGAGCACTGTCAACAAGAATACCCAAATATTTTGCAACTTGTTTGGGAGCCGGGCATTGCCCAATGATGCGGGCCACCAAGTTGTATTCCATACTAGATGTGCTCCTCCAAAAAGTAGAATCTCCAACTTTTACAGGAACTCAATAAATTCCGGGCACTACAAGGCAACGTCCAAGTAAAATGCACCACCACTGCGGAAGTTAAATCAGTAACGTCAAGACCTGCCTGAATCCCAAAAGTCAGGGATCTGGTCAGAAAAAACTTGTGGACAAGAAAGAATTTGTGCCATAATACATAAAGGCTGTACCTGTCCTGGCTATCGAAGGAACAAAAACAGTTCTTTTTCCACCTCTTACTGGCAAGAAAGAAAAGAGATTTGTTTCCATTGATCTGATCAAACCACACTATGTGGCCGATCCTCAATAGCAGGCCATGTGGGCTCCTGGTTAGCCACTGCTTTCCTCTCGCTACCATACAGGAGGTTCAGACAGAACGACTGATCACATTTGAAGAGTCTTCTATATGTAGTAATGAAGTTACCAACAATGAAATGGACTTGTTCCTATTGAAATTGAACATCAAAACACAAATGAGACACAGATATCAATTTGGCCTAAAACCCCCATCTACATCAATATGCCTCTACAGGAGACAACTGCTGGTTCAACAAAACCTGCTGCGCTACCAAAGATAGATCAAACTGCATCTAGCTACTTCATTGATTTCAACACTTTTTCTCTGGATCCAAGTGAACCTGAGGCACCGCCAGCTCCAGTTTACCGCAAAAAACAACTTCACGATTTCTACATTTTTCTGAAAAAGACGTACCTAGTCTCACCATGGCTCCAGCTCTGGGTAGCAAATGGAATTATTTCCTACTGTTCTGTATAGGTTTAGTAACTGTCTTTTTCTTGCTCATGAATGGACACCATCTCCCAGAACGCTCCGCAGTATCTGAAGTGAATTTGGCACTGAAACCTCATACGTCATCTCATCGTGAACAGAGAGATCTGTCCTATGTGAACATTACAGCAGTTCCACTTCCTGGCAGAATAGTTTGGGACAGAGTTTCATATGACGCATTTGGTCCTACTGAACTTTCAAAAATACCACATGTATTTAAAACTTATTTGAATGATATCATCACCTCCAGTACATACTCTTATGATTGGGATTTTGAAACAGTTAATAGTATGTTGTCTGATTTAGAACTGTCAGCAGCATTTACGAAAAATGAAATGCTTGATGATTCATCGGATTTTGATACCATGTCCAACACTATGGTCATCATTTTCTGCATAAAAAAGTGCACCTTGTAATGTTTTCACATACCACCAATAGGAACATCGCCCAACACCACCGAAAGGTAGTTCACAAACATTTTCACAAACGTTTGCTGTTTGCTGATATTTCTGGGTTTAATACATCAGATCCACGCGCATATTATTATAAACTTGCACCTACATCTGCCAAGAAAAGTATGCTCACTAAAACGAAACAGATATACTCTGCATCCTTTATTTCCCAATTGTCCGAACAGTGTTTTGACTTATGGAAAGACACTATATATATATATATATAAAATCAGTTTGGGGTTCTAAGGAATGGCAGGTTCAGGGAACTGAGGCACTAACTAGAGCATTCCTCATACCACTGCAGATTATCTTCCTGAACGACACTGTGCAACAGACTTACTGTCTTGGGTTAGCCAAGATTAACAACTTGAACACACCTTGTAGTCCCTTGCTTAAACACTTAGAGTGTTGGCATAACTATACAGAAAATGGTGAGGGTACACTAGATGACACCATGCAGGGCGTTTCACACAATACAACAGACCCAAATTGGAAGGAATGGTTAGTTTGGTCTATCAAAATAAATAGGTGTCATTCAAGATTCAAGTGTACCACAGAAGGATTTAGTATCTATAGGCCTGACTTACGTTATGTACAATGAGAACATCTGGGGGTGGTGACATTATACAGTGTTGGGAAGTTATGCCTAGATTGGCTACGAACCTGAACACGGTCACAGGTGAAACAACACTTGTACTTACTCTCAGATGACATGGATCTTAGGTATTTTTTGTTAGGTCCCCGAAAGCCACATCAGAAACGCATCCTATACGCCGTTTATAATGGAGTTTGGAAAATCTCTCAACAGAAAGCTGTGGCGAGATTATGTGAAATTGACTGAATTAACTTAGAAAAGGATTTGGCTGTGGATGACAATGGCATGACCACATTAACATCCAGAATGTATCCACTGAGCAACATTGTATATTCTGCAATAAATATAATGGAACAGGATCTATCCCTCCCACAACACAGACAATCACAGTTACGTTCTATTGTGTCATTCAGCTGGACGCTACAATCATTGTGCTCTGGGTATGTGCCCTGGCGATATATAAACAGTGCTCTCTGTTCTCTGCATATAATTTGACTGAAAAGCAGACAACAATGACAGAAAGGCATTGGGAATATACGATACTGCGCATTGAAAAATTAGACCAATTACCTTTCACCATGGCAGAGGCACTGTCAATAGAATAGTTTTTTCATGGCCAAATAACATTGCCATTAACAATTTTCCAGTATCAATATTACCTAAAACACCACCAGGTAGGCAGGTAAGAAGCAATAGGTGAGGAATTCATCCATGAATCTTGGGAATTACCGTATAGATTTAAATGCAGAAACGGGAACACTGAAGTGTTTCTCAGTGGTAGAGACAGCGAGAATTCTTTCGGTGGATCATTTGCCAGGATATTATGCTTCATGGGGCCGGTAATGGTTCAGTTATTAATCTGTCCTGTCATTTGGAAGGGTCACCAGCTGCCGTGATTAATCCAGTGTTTAACCAATTGTGTGCTTCGGATGGCCCGGGCTGTCTGACGTCATGATGGGCATGGGCGGAGGACGGCCGGGGGCTGCCCGAACTCCGCCCACTCAAAAAAAAGCCTGCACAGCGAGAAAATTTGGGCAGCGCGGAACGGGTTAAGCTACCCTCAAATGGGAGTTACTTGATGCCGAATGATCAAGGTTGTCGTGGGATGCGTCAAGACAATCACATATCTAGTCACAGTAATTTCCAGGGTTACATGTTGTATGCAAGTATTGTTACTACTGACCCACTCAGTCAGGGATGCGTGTTATGGCCTTCATTGAATGTTTCCTTTATATGGTTTAATACTCTGAGCCGAATGAAAGCCATGCTTTTCCAGAAAGTTGTGCCCTTAGCCTCAGCTCAAGAGACTCTTGATCTTCAGGTTGCAAGGTCCTCAGCTGAGTTACAGGCACTAGTACGAAAAAATTGCCCTTTCCATTTTGGTGAATTAGTACAGCGTATCTTTAATAGGTCTGATACGAAAGGTATGGAACACCTATTCAAGACCATAGGACTGTTAAGCACCTTTTAAACAGTCTTCGGAGTGGTTCCAGGTTTTATACACTCCCAATTTGGAAGCATTTTTGGAGGACTTCTGCTAATCTTGCTACAGGTAGTGGGAATCCTGATTTAAATTTTTCTGCTACGCAATGGACATCTAAGTCACCAAGGAGATGGAAAAAATGCTCTGGGAGCGATGTTACCGTGATAGCATGGTACTCCATCTGAGCACACACCCAACTTCGTGAGCTAAGCGAGTCTTGGTTCCTATCATACCAACCAGTCTGGATTGACTGTGCTTTGCCTGTTGTCTGCTGCTTGTTCTGCGGACAAGAATGGGTGTAGCATCTGTGTCTAACACTTCCATTGGTTGCTCCACCGGACGTGGATGCGTTGCTGGAACCGTCAACGGCCCACGTACTGCAGCGTCCTCACCCTATTCCCATGTTGATGTTGGCATCTTTAGAGCCATCACAGGATGCTTCAGCTCCTGTTGGATTGGAGATCAGTTCTACTAGAGGCACACATGCTTTGGATGTTTCAATTGCCTCCTCAGCATCGACTGTGGGAAGTGAAGAAGATCAACTTTGCTCGATTGACCTGATCTGTGAGATGTTAAAGAGACTGTTGTCTGCGAAGGCAAGAAGCAATGATGTTGTGTATCCCGCACAGGACATATAAACATTTGGCTCTCCGTGTGCTGAGAAGAATTCAGCCTTTTTTCCAAAACAACTAGAATTGGAATTTTAAAGAAAATCTTTTTTTCTCTCTTTCTCCTTTACTCTTGCTGAGCACCATGGCTTTCAAACTCTCTAATTTGCTCAATACACATATATGAACATATTTCAAAGGACATATGGATTTTAACATAGATTAAGGATTTATAGAGTTTTTTAGGCATTTGTATAGACTTTTAAGAAAAAAAAAATTCTGAGCATTTTTACAATGTTTTAAGATTTATTTGAAGGACATTTCCTTTTTAGTATATTGTCTGGTCGGATGAGGAGTGGGTGCTATGTTTTGTAACATACCCCAATGTTGGCCTGGGTAGTCACCAAACCTTTCACCTACATTTTCCCTGCCATTGTAATACATAACTTTTTTTAGTATTGACCTGTTACCTAGTTAGGTGCTGCATAAATATTGTGTGGTTTTCCAAGAAAACTAGCCTCATTTATTATGCATGAGGATTCTCAGAATCAAAGCAGGATTATCATCTTCTGCATAATAACTATGTATAAGGGTCATACCTTCCGTCATCCTCGGCCGACATGACACAGCAAGGTAGAACTCCTGAGGGTACCTTTCAGGTATATAAACACCATATGTTTGCTGGGGCAGGCAGAAGAAAAAGACTTCCATGCTGACAAGATGCTGAGGTTCCTGCACGCAGACACTCCAGCACGCAGTGGTCTGACATCCCTCGTGGGGTGGTCCACCTCAACACCAAGATGGGGTCCTTCATTCTCTTACACCAGGGAATGGGGTTGGCTCTTTCCCAGGGGGATTCTTGGCTCTACACCCACATACATGTTAGATACACTTAGGTACATCTAGTTAGGGCTGCATCATTGGAGTATGCATTATTATTGTCATGTATTTAGATATCTGCCTAGATTCATTGTTTTAGCACTATGGTAGGAATCTACCATCCATTTACTCTGTTAGTGCTTATAATCATTTATAGCTGTTTCTGTCATATGGTTGTTTCAGCACACCTATTTTACCCTAGAATGACTGGTTCAATAAATGCTTATTGAAAACGTCCCCACCGTTTATTCTGTGTATCTCTCTGAGACCAAAGTGAGCACGAGTGACTAAGCAAAAAGTACTGTACTGTTTCCACGACCCCTGAAGGGACAGGGTTGTCATGTTTGATGGTTGCTAGGAACTATTCTCTCCTTGCTAAGAGGCATTTACAGTGGCACTGTGAGCTAGCTGGTATACAGGTGAACATACCTGGTGGGGGTATCTGGAATCAGTCTGGACATCAATCCCACACTTTATGTTGTCTAAACGTCCAGAACCTATATAGGTTTATAGTAACTACACAACATTTGGAGACCCACAAGACAAAGAGGTGGAGATCCCCCGAACAGGAGATCCTCTACAAGAAAGATCAATTGGTGATCTACAAGCACATCTAGAAGACCTTTAAACCTGCTCAAGGGAACAGAATATAAGGATCAAGGAAAACCCAAGAAATGTAGAGGACACTGCAGAATACATCAAAAGTATTTTCAAACACATTCTCCCAAACCTCAGAGATGCATACACCCCGCTGGATCGGACACAACTTCCGACAAAAGAAAATGTCATGGTAGCAATGACATGAGACAGATCACTTCTGAGGGAAACAAGGTGATAACCTTCCCGGCCCTCTCAGCCATTATGCTGCAGAAAATCAGTGAATTCTAGGCAGTTTCTGATAGTCACAGATTTTCAGAGAAGCAAGCAGATAATATACAGATGGGGTCATCCACTCTTTTTTATTCACCTGGGAAGGAGTGCTTGAGATGAGGTCCTTTCTGGAGGCTTGCTGTGTCCTGGGATTGGGAGCCCCAGACAGCTCTTCAGAGAGGTTTAGCTTTGTCCAGACACAAGGGAGCAGCCATTATAAGTCAAAGCAATGCCCTCTGAATCTGTCACTGATGTTGTAGGGTGTTTTATACAGGGACTGCTCTCCACCTACACTTGGGAACTACCCAGAGTTCTGCTTCTTTTTGCATTTATATATATTTATATATATATATGTGTGTGTGTATCTATCTATCTATCTATCTATCTATCTATCTATCTATCTATCTATCTATCTATCTATCTATCTATCTATATATCTATATCTATATATCTATATATATATATATATATACATATATATATATATATATATATAGATATATATATATATATATATATATATCTATATATATATATATATATATATATATATATATATATATATATCTATATATATATATATATATATCTCGAAAGTTGCACCTTCTGAAGTGCTGGGACCCATGCCAGAGCATGCCGGTAATTAATATCCAAAGCAAAAAAGTCAATGTTGTACAAACTCAGACAAAATCCAGGCAGAACACGATGTAAATATCCAAATCTAATCCAAACAATGCGTTTCGGCGACAGCCTTGATCACATGTGAATGTGCATGAAAAGTAAACACTGATAAAGTTTTACACGTCCAGTCATAGACATAAACCTAGGACAGCCTCTTCCCTGTGCCCCATTGGTAATGGCAGGCATCTTAGAATGGTAAATGTGCATGAACAAAAGATACAGTAAATAAATTCAAATAAACGCGTCTGATGTGTGCACAATTGCAACACTTCATAAAATGAATAATCTCAATAGACATTACTAAATGACCTGTTTACAGATTATATATGTAATCACCCACCCATGCTGCAACAAACAAATACCTGAACAGATAGATTACTCACAGATGCGCATAGCAGCATGAGGATTAAAACATAGATTACTGTCCACTCTATGTTCCCGTAAAATCAGTCCACCATCCTGAGAGGAGGAAAAAACAGGCATGTGCGTATGTTGTAAATACAGCAGGTAGGCTGCAAATAGCATGTCTAATGCACGTGCCATTTCCCGGTACCCTCCCCACTCCCTAACGGACACTCCCTTTCTCTTCATTTTTTCTATGATAGCTGTACTGGTTTCTCTGTGGTTTTTCTACTGTTTTACATGAATATTGTATTATATTGTATTTGATGTATCTCTGCTCCCTTCGAATGTCGAATGTGCGGTTAACATCATTAGTTATTAATATCCATTCTGTATATGTAGGAATAGCAATCTGCTGTCGTTAACTGTTTTTAATTATTGTTTGTTTTTTCTTTTTATGTTTCCCTACAGGAGAAAAGGAAGGGGCCCTCTCACTCGTATTCACTCGCACGGGCAACCTACTCGTTTCCTCCGATTTGACTGCACATCTGTCACATTATGGGGCAGATTTATGAGGCCGTTGCACCTCTTTGCGCCGCAATTGCGTCACTTTATTTGACGCAACTGCGGCGCAAACAATGCGCCCTATTTACAACATGATGCATCTAGGAGATGCGTCACGTTGTAAAGCACTGCGCCATAAGGAGGCGTTCCTGCGCAGGGGGGGGGCGTTCCTGCGCAGGAACGCCTCCTGAAAGTGGCTGAGTGAAGAGATTTCACTCAATCACTTTCAGGGCAATGCTGCGTCAAAACCCTGCACCTGCTTGAAGCAGGCGTAGGTCTTGACCCAGCATTGCGCAAATGGTGTACCCCCGAGCCTTGCTGGAGCTGCGTCGCGCTTGCGACGCAACTCCAGCAATGCGCCACATTTCCGGCACAGATGCGTCACGCATCTGTGCCGTTTTTGCACCATGGTGCGCCGCATTATAAATGCAAACAAAACAGGTGATGGACCGAATGTGGATCAATGTCACACATTCACCCCAGTCAAAAGATCTGGGCCCAAATCCATCGTTTTTTTGCACTCCACACCACCCTGGGTTAGACAATGGCGATATGCAAATCAGCTCTGACCCTGTGCCCCATGGGAACAGTCCAGTCCGAACTACAAAAGCCATGTCCTTCCCAGAACGGAATCAAGCATCCGAGGACCGGACCGGTTTCGAGGTAACACCTCTCATCAGCCCGGCTAGCTTGACTCCAGTGGTGTGGAGTGCCTGAGACCCACGTCTGAGCATCCCCAGCGCACTTAGGGCGGTATTGCAAACAAAACAGGTGATGGACCGAATGTGGATCAATGTCACACATTCACCCCAGTCAAAAGATCTGGGCCCAAATCCATCGTTTTTTTGCACTCCACACCACCCTGGATTAGACAATGGCGATATGCAAATCAGCTCTGACCCTGTGCCCCATGGGAACAGTCCAGTCCGAACTACAAAATCCATGTCCTTCCCAGAACGGAATCAAGCATCCGAGGACCGGACCGGTTTCGAGGTAACACCTCTCATCAGCCCGGCTAGCTTGACTCCAGTGGTGTGGAGTGCCTGGGACCCACGTCTGAGCATCCCCAGCGCACTTAGGGCGGTATTGCAAACAAAACAGGTGATGGACCGAATGTGGATCAATGTCACACATTCACCCCAGTCAAAAGATCTGGGCCCAAATCCATCGTTTTTTTGCACTCCACACCACCCTGGGTTAGACAATGGCGATATGCAAATCAGCTCTGACCCTGTGCCCCATGGGAACAGTCCAGTCCGAACTACAAAAGCCATGTCCTTCCCAGAACGGAATCAAGCATTCGGTCCGTCACCTGTTTTGTTTGCAAATTCCGCCATAAGTGCGCTGGGGATGCTCAGACGTGGGTCCCAGGCACTCCACACCACTGGAGTCAAGCTAGCCGGGCTGATGAGAGGTGTTACCTCGAAACCGGTCCGGTCCTCGGATGCTTGATTCTGTTCTGGGAAGGACATGGCTTTTGTAGTTCGGACTGGACTGTTCCCATGGGGCACAGGGTCAGAGCTGATTTGCATATCGCCATTGTCTAACCCAGGGTGGTGTGGAGTGCAAAAAAACGATGGATTTGGGCCCAGATCTTTGGACTGGGATGAATGTGTGACATTGATCCACATTCGGTCCATCACCTGTTTTGTTTGCAAATTCCGCCATAAGTGCGCTGGGGATGCTCAGACGTGGGTCCCAGGCACTCCACACCACTGGAGTCAAGCTAGCCGGGCTGATGAGAGGTGTTACCTCGAAACCGGTCCGGTCCTCGGATGCTTGATTCCGTTCTGGGAAGGACATGGCTTTTGTAGTTCGGACTGGACTGTTCCCATGGGGCACAGGGTCAGAGCTGATTTGCATATCGCCATTGTCTAACCCAGGGTGGTGTGGAGTGCAAAAAAACGATGGATTTGGGCCCAGATCTTTGGACTGGATGAATGTGTGACATTGATCCACATTCGGTCCATCACCTGTTTTGTTTGCATTATAAATGCGGCGCACCATGGGTAGCGAAGCTGTGGCGCACTGTGGCACACTGTGGCGCACGTTAACTGGTGCATCCCTGGGGATGCGCCAGTTAACATAAATCTGCCCCAAAATGTTTGTATCTTCATTTTTCACTTATTATTCACTGGTAGATGCACGGTCCACATCAGAGAGGGTTAAGCATTCTGTTACCGATTGGCCATTGTACACTTGTCGGCCCCTGCATTTCTTTTCTTGGTATAGACTAAGATTCTGTCTATTGAACACGGCACTTGCCTGTCATAGGTTTATTATTCTAATTGCCACAGGTTAAATTGGATATTGTAGTCGTAGTATGCACACTAGCGCCTTCTCTGTGCATGATGTGACACTTCGTCTCTGAACTATGGAGCTTAGACGGCGAGAACATGCAGCTATGCGCACCTGCTCCTAGTTTTTAGGGCTCGCCTGCTGATGCGCTTCTGCGCATCGCTGGCGAAGCTCTATTATGGCTTAAACAGAGCTTAACCACCACTGGCGATTCCACTGGCGATTCCTTCAAGTGCATGTGCTTTTTAGGTCATTGCGCAAGCGCAAGCCCTAAAAAGCGCGTGCACAATGCCACCAGCTGCCTGCCTGCCTGCCTCGCATCACCACATCAAAGGCAGCCGTCCCAGCGCATTTCTCACCCCCTAATTATTCACGGCCGGCTGGCCGTACTTTCAGTTTCACACGGCCGCTAGGCCATGTCTCCTTTTAAAACCTGTTTAACTTGTTTTATTCTGCTGTCCTTCACCCCCAGGTCCCCCTGATCGGAGAGATTAGGCGCTCTAACTTTAACGAATATGAGACCGATAATATTTGAACTGTGCGCGGTAATTGGTTTCCGTGTGCATCCGCCCTTCAAAGTTGGCAGTAATTCAGGGCAAGATTACCAGCAGCTTTGTTTCGCAAAAGACATCCTGTGTAATCGAGGCAGGGTCTGTTCAGACAGTGGAGAGGCTGCGATTAGAGCCTGACCGGGCACAAACATCCCGAAGGCAGTCAGCCGGTGGCGCTTCTGCAGACTTTCCTCCCAATCATTCGTTCTCTTATCACTTAGTGCCGGTTTTTAACAATAATACATTAATAATGTAGGAGGCTGCTAATTCGTGCGTATTTCCTGCACATATTGCTTTTACATTGTGGCGGTTTCGCAGATTAGCGTCATTAGAGGACCCAATACGCAACTTTACACCTGGGTGCTGTAAACCGAGGATTTACGGAAATGGATAAAATAAAATTGCGCAGTTTAACATTCTAATGCTTTGACTCCAGACTCGTTTCCCCCACGGTGTCCATCTTCTATTTCTACTTTTACCATTGCCTCTTCTTCTGTGTGCATCACGAGTCAGCCGGACGAAGAGGCATCCGCCTCCCTCTACGAGATCCGGCCGTTTAAAAAACAGATGTGACTTGCATAGAAAGTGTTAAGTTTTTTTTTTATATCTGGCCCGTTCCTCCACTGCCCCTTTGTCACCCTTTTCTTTTGAATGATCAATTTTTTCCAGGGATTTCAGATAGGTCTCTAAAAAGGTGCAACAGTTGGCATTTTTCCCACTTGGCAATATGTTTAGGTCTTGGTTTAACACCACAGCTGTTAGAACGGGCATATTGTTTCCAACATACATTGGGCATTCACTCCACCTATTTCATTTATAGGCCATAATTCTCTTTCAGCCACTGGCTTGACACTTTGTCAATTACATATTGGCTCAGCCCAGAGAACTACTTCTTTCTTCCCCACTGTCTCTCACCTTATGTATAGGTTTTGCAGTAACCCGTCACCTTCAATGGGGTGCAGGTACTGTAATGCTATCAAGAATATTTTTCATTGGCCTACCTCTATCTGCTTCTTATGCATATATTTATGCCCATCTGAATGTGCACTAGCACATAAAACCCAGACCTATTGGCTTTGCTAATGCCCGGTTTATTAAAGATGAAGGACAAAGCAAGGTGAAGTTTGTTTAACTGACAACAGTATCTCCAGAAGTCCTAGTCGGCAATTAGCTCCATATCCTAATGGTTAATTTGAAAGACTCCTGTTTTCAGCGCTTCCATATAGCTTTTAGGTCTCGCCTATGGATAGCTTCAGCTGTCTGTTGTCAAAATACATTTTGTGTGCAACGCCAACAATTACAGCAGCTTTGGGGAAACTTATAGTTTATCATTGTATGGATTTTTTTGCCAATGCCATTTGCTTGCTAAGAATTCAATGGCTTGCTTTATTTACTCTTTTTGCGTTTGTCACTACATTCGAGTATTGCTTCTTTACAACACTTTTGAGTGGATAACTTGTACCTTTCATTGCTTACATTAAGGGAACTACTTTTTAGATCTGGCATTAGCCAAGACCATCCACCTATTTAATTTATAGGCCATAATTCTCTTTCAGCCACCACATCCACATCCACTGCATCCACCACCACCACGTCCACCACCACCAACACATCCACCACCACATCCACCACCACACCCACCACCACCACCACCGCATCCACCAACACCACATCCACCACCACCACCACATCCACCACCGCATCCACCACCACTTTCACCACACCCACCACCACCACATCCACCACACCCACCACCACCACATCCACCACACCCACCACCACCACATCCACCACACCCACCACCACTACATCCACCACCCAATCCACCACCACCACTGCATCCACCACCACCACTGCATCCACCACCACCACTGCATCCACCACCACCACCGCATCCACCACCACCACCGCATCCACCACAACCACATCCACTGCATCCACCACCACCACATCCACCACCCCATCCACTACCACCACCCCATCCACCACCACCACTGCATCCACCACCACCAACACCCCATCCACCACCACCACTGCATCCACCACCACCACCGCATCCAACACCACCACATCCACTGCATCCACCACCACCACCACATCCACCATATCCACCACACCCACCACCACTACATCCACCACCCCATCCACCACCACCACCCCATCAACCACCACCACTGCATCCACCACCACCAACACCCCATCCACCACCACCACTGCATCCACCACCACCACCGCATCCACCACATCCACTGCATCCACCACCACCACATCCACCATCACCTCCACATCCACCATGACATCCACCACATCCACCACATCCACATCTACCGCATCCACCACCACCACATCCACCACATCCACATCCACCACCACCACATCCACCACCACCACCACATCCACCACCACATCCACCACCACACCCAGCACCACCACATCCACCACCACATCCACCACCACATCCACCACCACCACCACCGCATCCACCAACACCACATCCACCACCACCACCACAGCCACCACCGCATCCACCACCACCACATATACCACCACATCCACCACCACTTTCACCACACCCACCACCACCACATCCCCCACACCCACCACCACTACATCCACCACCCCATCCACCACCACCACCCCATCCACCACCACCACTGCATCCACTACCACCAACACCCCATCCACCACCACCACTGCATCCACCACCACCACCGCATCCACCACCACCACATCCACTGCATCCACCACCACCACATCCACCACCCCATCCACCACCACCACCCCATCCACCACCACCACCCCATCCACCACCAACACCCCATCCACCACCAACACCCCATCCACCACCACCACTGCATCCACCACCACCACCGCATCCACCAGCACCACATCCACTGCATCCACCACCACCACATCCACCACACCCACCACCACTACATCCACCACCCCATCCACCACCACCACTGCATCCACCACCACCAACACCCCATCCACCACCAACACCCCATCCACCACCACCACTGCATCCACCACCACCACCGCATCCACCACCACCACATCCACTGCATCCACCACATCCACCACCACATCCACCACCACATCCACCATCACCTCCACATCCACCATGACATCCACCGCCACATCCACCACCACATCCACCACATCCACATCCACCGCATCCACCACCACCGCATCCACCACCACATCCACCACCACATCCACCAACACTTTAACCACCACCACCACATCCACCACACCCACCACTACTAAATCCACCACCCCATCCACCAACACCACCACCCCATCCACCACCACTGCATCCACCACCGCATCCACCACCACCACATCCACCGCATCCACCACCACATCCACCATCACCACCACATACACCATCACCTCCACATCCATCATGACATCCACCGCCACATCCACCACCACATCCAACACATCCACATCCACCACCACCACATCCACCACCACCACATCCACCGCATCCACCACCACCACATCCACCACCACCACCACATCCACCACCACATCCACCACCACACCCACCACCACCACATCCACCACCCCATCCACCACCACCACTACATCCACCACCACCAACACCCCATCCACCACCACCACTGCATCCACCACCACCACTGCATCCACCACCACCACTGCATCCACCACCACCACAGCATCCACCACCACCACATCCACCGCATCCACCACCACATCCACCATCACCACCACATCCACCACCACATCCACCATCACCTCCCCATCCACCATGACATCCACCGCCACATCCACCACCACATCCACCACCACTTTCACCACATCCACCACCACCACATCCACCACCACATCCAACACATCCACCCCCACTTCCACCACCACCACATCCACCACTGCATCCACCACCACCACATCCACCACCACATCCACCACCACACCCAGCACCACCACATCCACCACCACATCCACCACCACATCCACCACCACCACCACATCCACCAACACCACATCCACCACCACCACCACAGCCACCACCGCATCCACCACCACCACATATACCACCACATCCACCACCACTTTCACCACACCCACCACCACCACATCCCCCACACCCACCACCACTACATCCACCACCCCATCCACCACCACCACCCCATCCACCACCACCACTGCATCCACCACCACCAACACCCCATCCACCACCACCACTGCATCCACCACCACCACCGCAACCACCACCACCACATCCACTGCATCCACCACCACCGCATCCACCACCCCATCCACCACCACCACCCCATCCACCACCACCACCCCATCCACCACCAACACCCCATCCACCACCAACACCCCATCCACCACCACCACTGCATCCACCACCACCACCGCATCCACCAGCACCACATCCACTGCATCCACCACCACCACATCCACCACACCCACCACCACTACATCCACCACCCCATCCACCACCACCACTGCATCCACCACCACCAACACCCCATCCACCACCAACACCCCATCCACCACCACCACTGCATCCACCACCACCACCGCATCCACCACCACCACATCCACTGCATCCACCACATCCACCACCACATCCACCACCACATCCACCATCACCTCCACATCCACCATGACATCCACCGCCACATCCACCACCACATCCACCACATCCACATCCACCGCATCCACCACCACCACATCCACCACCACATCCACCAACACTTTAACCACCACCACCACATCCACCACACCCACCACTACTAAATCCACCACCCCATCCACCACCACCACCCCATCCACCACCACCACTGCATCCACCACCACCAACACCCCATCCACCACCACCACTGCATCCACCACCACCACCGCAACCACCACCACCACATCCACTGCATCCACCACCACCGCATCCACCACCCCATCCACCACCACCACCCCATCCACCACCACCACCCCATCCACCACCAACACCCCATCCACCACCAACACCCCATCCACCACCACCACTGCATCCACCACCACCACCGCATCCACCAGCACCACATCCACTGCATCCACCACCACCACATCCACCACACCCACCACCACTACATCCACCACCCCATCCACCACCACCACTGCATCCACCACCACCAACACCCCATCCACCACCAACACCCCATCCACCACCACCACTGCATCCACCACCACCACCGCATCCACCACCACCACATCCACTGCATCCACCACATCCACCACCACATCCACCACCACATCCACCATCACCTCCACATCCACCATGACATCCACCGCCACATCCACCACCACATCCACCACATCCACATCCACCGCATCCACCACCACCACATCCACCACCACATCCACCAACACTTTAACCACCACCACCACATCCACCACACCCACCACTACTAAATCCACCACCCCATCCACCAACACCACCACCCCATCCACCACCACTGCATCCACCACCGCATCCACCACCACCACATCCACCGCATCCACCACCACATCCACCATCACCACCACATACACCATCACCTCCTCATCCATCATGACATCCACCGCCACATCCACCACATCCACCGCATCCACCACCACCACATCCACCGCATCCACCACCGCATCCACCACCTCATCCACCATCACCACCACATCCACCACCACATCCACCACCACATCCACCATCACATCCACCATCACATCCACCATCACATCCACCATCACCTCCACATCCACCATGACATCCACCGCCACATCCACCACCACATCCAACACATCCACATCCACCACCACCATATCCACCACCACCTTATCCACCGCATCCACCACCACCACATCCATCACCACCACCACATCCACCACCACATCCACCACCACACCCACCACCACCACATCCACCACCCCATCCACCACCACCACTACATCCACCACCACCAACACCCCATCCACCACCACCACTGCATGCACCACCACCACTGCATCCACCACCACCACTGCATCCACCACCACCACAGCATCCACCACCACCACATCCACCGCATCCACCACCACATCCACCATCACCACCACATCCACCACCACATCCACCATCACCTCCACATCCACCATGACATCCACCGCCACATCCACCACCACATCCACCACCACTTTCACCACATCCACCACCACCACATCCACCACCACATCCAACACATCCACCCCCACTTCCACCCCCACTTCCACCACCACCACATCCACCACTGCATCCACCACCACCACATCCACCACCACCACCGCATCCACCAACACCACATCCACCACACCCATTACCACCACATCCACCACCACATCCACCACCACATCCAACACATCCACCACCACTTCCACCACCACCGCATCCACCACAACCACATCCACTGCATCCACCACCACCACATCCACCACCCCATCCACCACCACCACCCCATCCACCACCACCACTGCATCCACCACCACCAACACCCCATCCACCACCACCACTGCATCCACCACCACCACCGCATCCAACACCACCACATCCACTGCATCCACCACCACCACCACATCCACCATATCCACCACACCCACCACCACTACATCCACCACCCCATCCACCACCACCACCCCATCAACCACCACCACTGCATCCACCACCACCAACACCCCATCCACCACCACCACTGCATCCACCACCACCACCGCATCCACCACATCCACTGCATCCACCACCACCACATCCACCATCACCTCCACATCCACCATGACATCCACCACATCCACCACATTCACATCTACCGCATCCACCACCACCACATCCACCACATCCACATCCACCACCACCACATCCACCACCACCACCACATCCACCACCACATCCACCACCACACCCAGCACCACCACATCCACCACCACATCCACCACCACATCCACCACCACCACCGCATCCACCAACACCACATCCACCACCACCACCACAGCCACCACCGCATCCACCACCACCACATATACCACCACATCCACCACCACTTTCACCACACCCACCACCACCACATCCCCCACACCCACCACCACTACATCCACCACCCCATCCACCACCACCACCCCATCCACCACAACCACTGCATCCACTACCACCAACACCCCATCCACCACCACCACTGCATCCACCACCACCACCGCATCCACCACCACCACATCCACTGCATCCACCACCACCACATCCACCACCCCATCCACCACCACCACCCCATCCACCACCACCACCCCATCCACCACCAACACCCCATCCACCACCAACACCCCATCCACCACCACCACTGCATCCACCACCACCACCGCATCCACCAGCACCACATCCACTGCATCCACCACCACCACATCCACCACACCCACCACCACTACATCCACCACCCCATCCACCACCACCACTGCATCCACCACCACCAACACCCCATCCACCACCAACACCCCATCCACCACCACCACTGCATCCACCACCACCACCGCATCCACCACCACCACATCCACTGCATCCACCACATCCACCACCACATCCACCACCACATCCACCATCACCTCCACATCCACCATGACATCCACCGCCACATCCACCACCACATCCACCACATCCACATCCACCGCATCCACCACCACCGCATCCACCACCACATCCACCACCACATCCACCAACACTTTAACCACCACCACCACATCCACCACACCCACCACTACTAAATCCACCACCCCATCCACCAACACCACCACCCCATCCACCACCACTGCATCCACCACCGCATCCACCACCACCACATCCACCGCATCCACCACCACATCCACCATCACCACCACATACACCATCACCTCCACATCCATCATGACATCCACCGCCACATCCACCACCACATCCAACACATCCACATCCACCACCACCACATCCACCACCACCACATCCACCGCATCCACCACCACCACATCCACCACCACCACCACATCCACCACCACATCCACCACCACACCCACCACCACCACATCCACCACCCCATCCACCACCACCACTACATCCACCACCACCAACACCCCATCCACCACCACCACTGCATCCACCACCACCACTGCATCCACCACCACCACTGCATCCACCACCACCACAGCATCCACCACCACCACATCCACCGCATCCACCACCACATCCACCATCACCACCACATCCACCACCACATCCACCATCACCTCCACATCCACCATGACATCCACCGCCACATCCACCACCACATCCACCACCACTTTCACCACATCCACCACCACATCCAACACATCCACCCCCACTTCCACCACCACCACATCCACCACTGCATCCACCACCACCACATCCACCACCACATCCACCACCACACCCAGCACCACCACATCCACCACCACATCCACCACCACATCCACCACCACCACCACATCCACCAACACCACATCCACCACCACCACCACAGCCACCACCGCATCCACCACCACCACATATACCACCACATCCACCACCACTTTCACCACACCCACCACCACCACATCCCCCACACCCACCACCACTACATCCACCACCCCATCCACCACCACCACCCCATCCACCACCACCACTGCATCCACCACCACCAACACCCCATCCACCACCACCACTGCATCCACCACCACCACCGCAACCACCACCACCACATCCACTGCATCCACCACCACCGCATCCACCACCCCATCCACCACCACCACCCCATCCACCACCAACACCCCATCCACCACCAACACCCCATCCACCACCACCACTGCATCCACCACCACCACCGCATCCACCAGCACCACATCCACTGCATCCACCACCACCACATCCACCACACCCACCACCACTACATCCACCACCCCATCCACCACCACCACTGCATCCACCACCACCAACACCCCATCCACCACCAACACCCCATCCACCACCACCACTGCATCCACCACCACCACCGCATCCACCACCACCACATCCACTGCATCCACCACATCCACCACCACATCCACCACCACATCCACCATCACCTCCACATCCACCATGACATCCACCGCCACATCCACCACCACATCCACCACATCCACATCCACCGCATCCACCACCACCGCATCCACCACCACATCCACCACCACATCCACCAACACTTTAACCACCACCACCACATCCACCACACCCACCACTACTAAATCCACCACCCCATCCACCAACACCACCACCCCATCCACCACCACTGCATCCACCACCGCATCCACCACCACCACATCCACCGCATCCACCACCACATCCACCATCACCACCACATACACCATCACCTCCTCATCCATCATGACATCCACCGCCACATCCACCACATCCACCGCATCCACCACCACCACATCCACCGCATCCACCACCGCATCCACCACCTCATCCACCATCACCACCACATCCACCACCACATCCACCACCACATCCACCATCACATCCACCATCACATCCACCATCACATCCACCATCACCTCCACATCCACCATGACATCCACCGCCACATCCACCACCACATCCAACACATCCACATCCACCACCACCATATCCACCACCACCACATCCACCGCATCCACCACCACCACATCCATCACCACCACCACATCCACCACCACATCCACCACCACACCCACCACCACCACATCCACCACCCCATCCACCACCACCACTACATCCACCACCACCAACACCCCATCCACCACCACCACTGCATGCACCACCACCACTGCATCCACCACCACCACTGCATCCACCACCACCACAGCATCCACCACCACCACATCCACCGCATCCACCACCACATCCACCATCACCACCACATCCACCACCACATCCACCATCACCTCCACATCCACCATGACATCCACCGCCACATCCACCACCACATCCACCACCACTTTCACCACATCCACCACCACCACATCCACCACCACATCCAACACATCCACCCCCACTTCCACCCCCACTTCCACCACCACCACATCCACCACTGCATCCACCACCACCACATCCACCACCACCACCGCATCCACCAACACCACATCCACCACACCCATTACCACCACATCCACCACCACATCCACCACCACATCCAACACATCCACCACCACTTCCACCACCACCGCATCCACCACCACCACATCCACCACCGCATCCACCACCACCACATCCACCACTGCATCCACCACCACTGCATCCACCACCACCACATCCACCACCACCACCGCACCCACCACCACCGCATCCACCAACACCACATCCACCAACACCACATCCACCACCGCATCCACCAAAACATCCACCACCACCATATCCCCCAGATCCACCACCACATTTATATGTGTGTGTGTGTGTGTGTGTGTGTAGGTGCAAATGCAATGTTTTTGGATTTTTGTCACAATAAAATACACTGAACATAATCTTCACAAAAGTTATTTACAAACGTTTAAGGTATTGCCATTATAAATTACAATAACTTTTATTTAAGTATTAATTAATTACAAAATTAAAAGCCATTGTTATTTGTAATATCAATACATCTAAGTCACGTAAATACAACACACATTGCATTACAAATGCTATAGGTGTCACATTTGCGAAAGTTAAAACTATTGACATTGTAACTGACAAAGCTATTAATTTTGCTATTTTCAAAACCAACACATAAATAAAAAAAGTGTCATTTACTATACCAATCGCTCAAACTTTCCTAATGCGAGACCTATTGCATTTCCAATGCTTGTTTAACATTAATGAGTGTACATTCCGCTAGCATTTATAGTCACATTACTTTTGGGTGTGTTCTATAGTACGGGGGCGATCACTAGGGTGCATGTAGTCCTATGAAATGGTACGCGCATTAGACGTACTATTTGCAGGCAACCTGCTGTATTTACAACACACGCAGATGCCTGTTTTTCCCCCTTTCAGGATGGTGGACTGATCTTACGGAAACATAGAGTGGATAGTATTCTATGTTTTAATCTACATGCTGCTATGCACATCTGCAAGTAATCTTCCTGTTCAAATATTTGTTTGTTGCAGCATGGGTGTGTGATTACATATATCATCTGTACACAGGTCATTTAATAATGTCTATTGAGATTATTCATCCTATGAAGTCATGCAATTAGTGCACACATTAGACGTGTTTATTTGAATTTATTTACGGTATCCTTTGTTCATGCCCAATTACCATTCTAAGATGGCTGCCATTACCAATGGCACACAGGGAAGATGCTGTCCTATGTCTATGTCTATGACTGGATGTGTAAAACTTTATCAGTGTTTACTTTTCGTGCACATTCACACGTGATCTAGGTAGTCACAGAAACACGTTGTGTGGATTAAATATGGATATTTACATTGTGTTCTGCCTGGATTTTTCCTGAGCGTGTACGACACTGACTTTTTTGCTTTGGGTATATATATATATATATATATATATATATATATATATATATATATATATATATATATATATATATATATATATATATATATATATATATATATATATATTCACTGAAAAAACCATAGGTTTCAGGCCTTATATAGTTAGGAATTAGCTTTTAAAAAACCTATGAAATTCACTCAAAAAACTATAAGTTTTAGGGGTGTTATAGTTAGCTGGACATTTCCCTCATACAAAACCATTGAAATTGCTACTATATAGTTAGTTGTACTAACTATATTTCGCGCACCCGCAATCCACTGCTGATGATGTCACATATTAGATCATTCATGACATGGTCAGTGACATCACTGATGACATCTCAAATGACATCACTGATGACATCATCCAGTGAATGGGGTTTGCTTCGTTATTTAAATATGCATTATATATATAGCAATTTGCATTGAAGAATGAGTGGATATATATAAATAAATATTTGGATGGTTGATTTAGTAGCAGTGTAATTTACTGTTTACTTGACCAATTTATAGTGTCTCACTAAATATAGTGGATAGTGACTAAACTGTGTGAATATCTGTATCACTTTGTCAGTTGTTGTGTAAACTGGTTCTACAGTTGGTTACTAGCTATGTGAAAGTCTATATTAGTTATTGATTAGTTAACTGAGTATTTGTATGGGAAAGTGAAAGTGTGTGTGGTTCGCTGGGGGGTGTGTGACTGTCCAAAGATGTGTGAATAGTTGATTCAGTAGATATATGAAGTTAAAATTACATGTTCTAACAGTTTGGGTGAGTGAATCTCTTTATGGGTGTGGTGATGAGCAAATATATTTCTCAATGGTACATGTCCAACATACTAGAAAAACAGAATACAGTGTATGTGTCAGTGGTTGTATATAAATAAGTATACATAAGACTCATTGATTGTGTGAGTGACTGTATGGATAACTGTATACTTGTAATAATGATTTTATAATTCACTAAGTATGACTTACTATCTAAATGAATAGATGAAGCGGTGTTTGTATAAGTGTTCAGCTAAGTAAATATGTAAGTATGATCCATTGTTTGCCTAAGTGAGTAGGATGACTTCACATGTGAATAGGATGTGTGCTGTTGTTTAATGTCGATATAGGTGTATAAGTATTTTTGATAGTGTTCTATTGTTCATTGACAGCATGTATGAGTGAATCTACAGGTAAGTGTTTAGATGTGTGTATATATCTATGAATCACTGAGTGGGTTTTTAGATACTTGTATTGCTGTGACAATGGATTCAAATATGATACTCTGTATTTTACAAAGAGTGATGAAAGATTTTACTAGTGTATGAAAAGGTGTATGTGATTGTCACATGGATGATGTCATCAGTGATGTCATCAGTGATGGCATTTGAGATGTCATCAGTGATGTCACTGACCATGTCATGAATCTATACTACTATTATAAAGAGAGAACTGGGAACCTTTGAGGAGGGTAAACTCTAGAAGTACAGCACCAATCAGAACACCCAATACAGCATTGTAAAGGGGAGTTTCAGGAGATGGACATAGGCTATACATCTGGCCATCATATACATTACAAAGGCCAAAACAACATTAGGGGTAAAGTAGTCCCTTGTGGGCGTGGGCGTTGGTGTGGGCGTGTGGGAGGCCGTGTGCGTTGAGAGATGCATGCAGCCTGACAACGTTGTCCGCGTAGAAAAAAGTTGGGCGTGTGCGTTCAGAGACGCATGCAGCCTCAAAACGTTGTCCGGGTAAAAAAGATTTAGGTGGGCATGTGGGTGGGCGTGTGTTCAGAGACCACAATGCACACGCTCACACACAACAACTCTGAACAGCACGCATACCTTGCGACGTGCACTAACGCTAATCTCACTGTGATGAGATTAGCGTTTGTGCATGTCGTGACGTCTGCGTGCCCTTCAGCGTTGTTGTGTGTGGGCGTGTGCATTGTAAGATGCCTGCTTCATTGTAAAGCGCTGAGTGGGGGTGGGGGGTTTAGCGTTCGGTAACGTTTCCCATCCTTCGCCTGCTTCATTGTAAAGCCCGGAGGGGGGGGGGTTGGGATAGCTTTGGGTAACGTTTCCCATCCTTCGGGTAAATCTTTTTCATTCTCGGACAACGCAGTCGGCGTTTAGGCACTTATCACTCAGCCGGTTCCTGCCACTCAATGCTGAACAAGCGAACAGACCAAAGGACTCAACAAGTACAAAGCTAAAAGACGACGTGCAATATCTTTGTTGAACAATGCCTCTACCTTATTATACAATTTTTAATAACAAACAAACACCATTGCACACATTCTCTTTATTCCCCGGACAACGTCAGGACGGGCTGCTAGTGATCTAATAGGTGGTACAAAAAGGGGGTGGTAATGGACGGAGCATCTGAGCCAATCAAACACTCACACCCAGTCAAAAGATCTGGGTTTAATCCATCACCGTTCTTTAGCCCACTCTGCCACCCCAGTTCAGACATGGCTATATGCAAATCAGTCTGACCCTGTGCCTCATGGGAACAGTCCAGCCCGAACTGCCAAGCCATGCCTTCCCTGGACCGGAAACAAGCTTCCGAGGACCAGTTTCTGGCATTCCAGCCGTCTTCAGCCCGGCTTGCTTGAATCCAGTGGCAAAGTGAGCAAGGGACTCACGTCTGGGCATACCCTGACACACTTATGTGACATCATCAGCAGTGGATTGCGGGTGTGCGAAATATAGTTAGTACAACTAACTATATAGTAGCAATTTCAATGGTTTTGCATGAGTGAAATGTCCAGCTAACTATAACACCCCTACAACTTATAGTTTTTTGAGTGAATTTCAAAGGTTTTTTAAAAGCTAATTCCTAACTATATAAGGCCTGAAACCTATGGTTTTTTGAGTGAATTTCAAAGATTTTTTAAATGCTAAATCCTAACTATATAAGGCCTGAAACCTATGTTTTTTTCAGTGAATTTGCAAGGTTTATTAAATGCTAATTCCTAACTATATAAGGCCTGAAACCTATGGTTTTTTCAGCGATTTTGCAAGGTTTTTTAAATGCTAATTCCTAACTATATAAGGCCTGAAACCTATGTTTATTTGTGAATTTGCAAGGTTTTTTAAATGCTAATTCCTAACTATATAAGGCCTGAAACCTATGGTTTTTTAAGTGAATTTGCAAGGTTTTTCAAATGCTAATTCCTAACTATATAAGGCGGAAACCTATGGTTTTTCAGTGAATTTGCAAGGTTTTTTAAATTCTAATTCATAACTATATGAGGCCTGAAACCTATGGTTTTTTCAGTGAATTTCAAAGGTTTTTTTAATGCTAATTCCTATCTATATAAGGCCTGAAACCTATGATTTTTTAATGAATTTCAATGGTTTTTAAAATGCTAATTCCTAACTATATCAGGCCTTAAACCTTTGTTTTTTTCATTTAATTTCGAAGGTTTTTTAAATGACAATTTTTAAATGTATTAATTGTTGTTTTTTTATATTGATTTACTACATTTTTGCAGGCAGGTGTGCAGAGGGCACGCCCCCTTTTTACAACACTCTGCAGTGCAACCCCTGGCGCGTTTGCAGAGGAGGAACTAATTCCCCTTGCATACTGGAGGTCCTGGGGGGCAACTAGCCCACCAGGAGCCTCCAGTATAAGCCAGTGGGCTGCATTGCAGAGAGGTGTAATGAGGCCACACCCTTTTTTATACCTCTCTGCAACGCAGCCCCTGGGCATGTTTGCAGAGGGGGAACTAATTCCCCTTGCGTACTGAGGGTCCCTGGGGGGCAACTAACCCACCAGGAGCCTCCAGTATGCGCCAGGAGGCTGCTTTGCTTTGCCCCAGAGGGCGGCGGTCTCCGGGGCAGTGTGGGGGGGATTGGGCACCCCCCACACTTCTTTATCACTATGCCCTCGCGATTTGGTCCCCCTTGGGGGTAATCTTTAAATAAACATACTGTTTTTTAAAGAAAAATACATTTTTGGCCTTGGGGGTCCTTGTGGGACCCCCTGAGCTGGCCAAGGGGGTCAGGTTGTTTCTACCCTGCCCCCTTTTTGCATTCTACATGTTTGTTTTTCTGCTTCTTTTGTGCCTCGGTCTACCTAACACAAGATGAATGCCAACACTTCCTGGTTAGAAGTTTTGACAGCCAATGAGCATGCTGCTTTCCTGCGAAAGGCATGCTGATTGGCTGCCACAGGTGCAAAACACGGTTTTCCCCGTGGTACGTTCAGGGTACGCATACATGGCATCGCACCCAGCGCGTACTCCGCGAAATTTTCCAAAAATAAATATTTGTTTTTTTGACCTTCGGGGTCCTCCTTGGCCCCCTGATAAAACCTAGGGGGTCAGGGGGTCTCTACCCTACCCCCTTTTATAGTTTTCCCCTTTTGTTCTACCGAGACACAAGATGGCGGACTCTCCGGACCGTTTGGAATGTTCACAGACACCCGAGAGCCAATCAGCTTTCCGCTCACGCACTTCTGTGTCGCGCCGGGTGCGCTCCCCGGTACGCGTACCTGTAAGCGCTCGAAGCGCGCATATAGATATATATGTGTTTTTTAAGTTAATTTTCGTAAAAACCACTGGAGAAAGTTTTGCCAAATATAGAAAAGGCACTTTTGCGTACCAGTCCCTACAATTTTGCCAAGTTTGGTGTAATTCCGTTCAGCCGTTCAGGCTGTAGCCGTGTCTAATCGTCCTATGGAAATTAACATGGAGAAAACACGTTTTGGGACCCCCCTTTTTTCTCGGCCCCGCATGACGAATCCCCCCAAAACTTCCAGGGAAGGAGCGGAGCAGAGCTGGCCTAAATTTTGGAAAATTACCCGCAAATTCCTCAACCGGCGCCAACGTTATTCCCAATAGAATGTTGCGGATTTCCTATGGTAGCTAGGTCCTAACTATATATACCCACCGGCTATCACCAGTAGGTAATATAAATATATATATATATATTGGAGGAATACTACTGAGGGATTGAGATTTGGTACATCACAGTAATGGAACAGTAGTAGAAACATAATGACATCGTACTAGTAATTACAGGAGAAATATATAATATCAGTTGTAACGACAATATCTATGGACTGGGGAGTTTGAGAAGATCTGTAAATGATTGTAAATAGTGTACATAGTGGGAGTGAAAATGGAACATATGGACTACCCAATCAAGTGTAGAAAAAGCAAATGAAGTGATAGAACGAACAATGGATAATTACTTTAATTTGAAATGATGATTAATAAGTACTTTACAATAAATGAGACCACTTTGATTAGAGTTAAATACATGCATGACGATTTGATTTATACTCACTTATGATTTTATATGTGTACTTTACTGTGAATATCATTTCTGAAATGGCCGTAATTTGAAAAATAAGGTTGACTGTCTAGAGGAGCAATGGAAAGGGAAATAGGGCACGCTCACCAAGCATATAAAGAAGGTCTAGACATCAGGGACTCTATGGTCCAGTGGAAGGCTAGCAGAAGCCGAAACGCATAGGCCGTCCTATTTTGCACGTAATTTTGCACATGGTGTGTAAGGAACAATAAAGAACCTTTGAAAATGTACCTGCTGCTGTGCCGTGACTTCTGCCGGAAGGGAACCAGAGGGCTAGAAGATTCAAAGCAATATATATATATATATATATATATATATATATATATATATATATATATATATATATATATATATATATATATATATATATATATATATATATATATATATATATGTATATATATATATATATATATATATATATATATATATATATATATGTATATATGTATATATATATTACATTTAAATGATCATTTTCTATATTTCCATTTTCAATGCTTTACAAGTTTAACAAATTATTAATACAATTGTATACATGTCCATCATTCAACTCCCATGCAAAATAGTGGAAATATTGGGAGCTGTACTCACTTATTTCATGTCTGTGTTGGATTGATGCATACTTATAGCGGTTAAGGACAAATGTGCATATATTGCTACTAATATCTAGTACTAATATCTAGTGTTATTCAAAACTGGGTAAGTCTTCAAGTAACATAAATGCTGCTCATCCAATATAATATTGGGTATTAATATAGAGATCCCTCTAAAGCTATCACTCAGATGATGAAAAGTCTATCTATCTGATACTGAGTTAAGCTCAAATATATGGTGCTTATAAAAATTATGTAAATCCTCTTCAGTGTTCAAACCATTAGGGAACTTGGAATCTAGATTCAAAATGTACACACTCTCTAATTTTCTCAGTCACCTCCTCTAATGTCATGAGTTACAGTGTTAATTACAAAGTATGTCATTTGTGATACCTCACTCTCATGGATCTCAGCACATGCGGGCCACTAGGTTAAATCCTTGTTTTTAATGGCATGCATATGTTACAATATGAATGTGTGTACTTGTAATACTGTGCTGCCCACATATCTTAGGTTGCAGCTACAGGTTAACACACATACCGCAAATTCACTTTTGCAGTTGTAGCTGCGTCTGAGTGATTATGGTTTGTGAGAAAAAGGAGTTGAATATTCCTTCGTGTTGAGACCAATTGTACAGCAGGCCCTGCATCTAGTACGTTTATGGAAACCATTTGTTCCCAATAACCAGCTTGTTGTTCTCCTTGTCTCAGGCCTCGATCTGATCAGATTGCCCCTCATTGATCTAGCTCTTCTATAAGTTATCGAATGTTTGGTGGGGACTCTTTTTCCTATAATCGGATCAGACTGTATAATGTGCCAGTTTCTCCTCATCATATTGTCTAGAGTTTTATGTTGATTGCTATATGCTGTTATCAATCTAACGCCATCTGTTATAAGTTTGCGATCGTGTTTGAAGAGAATCTGTTCCTTAGTTATATGGCTAAACATATTGTGAGCTGTAGTTATTGCCCTAGTGTCATATCCTCTCTTTTTGAACCTCTGTGTCATGTCCTTCTGAAAAGCTATGATATGGTGTGATAAACTGCAGTTATTCTTAGGACCCATCAATTCACCATAGGGATTTCTCGCTTTTAGCTGACGTGGTTGAAAACTAGAGGCATGTAACAAAGAATTACCTGCTTTACTCTTCCTATATAATAGGGTTTCTAGTTTTTCTTTAGCTACAAATACCTCCAAGTCTAGAAAATGGGTCTTGCTAACTTCCCCTGTGAAGTGTAGGTTGAGATTATTGATATTTATGTGCTTAATGAATTAATCAGCACTTTTTAAAGACCCTGTCCAAATTACAAAAATGTCATCAATGTAGCATGACCAAAAAACTACATTCTCCTCCTGTTCTTTATAGAAAACTACTTTGAGAACCCGCTCCCCCCACCAGCCCATGTGTAGCTGGAGGAGAAGCAGGTGGGCCCCTGTATTTGCCGGTATATACAGTTTTCAAACAGGAAATAGTTGTTGTGTAGGCATTCCCAAATCATATCAATCAGCATACGTGTATGTTGGTGTACTGCTAATGGTCTGTTATTCAAATAGTATTTGACTGCTTGTATTGCACCTCAATGCCTGATGCTTGCCTATAATAATGAGACAACCAAAGACATTAAGATAAGATCCTCTTTCCAGGGCATGTCATATATGATTTTCAGGAAATCTCCCATATCTTTAACAAATGATGCTAGGTTTTGGACGTATATGGCTGCAGAAAGTAATCAATGTATTTGGATATTTTTTTGTATGGCCCTCCTACACCCGAAATGATTGGACTTCCTGGTGGACTCACAAGGTCCCCATGAATCTTTGGAATTATGTACAACACAGGCATCCTAGGGTGATCATTGCGTAGATATCTGAATTCCTCCTGTGTTAGAAGTTCATTATTACGCCACTCCATCAGTTTTTCTTTGATGTTTCTTCTTACTTGAGACAGTTGTTCCTTGGTGGCCATAACATAAGCATAACACATGTTGTCCCGTAATCAGCTTTGGACTTCTGCCTTGTATGCTGTCATATTCCATAGGACAATGTTGCCCCCTTTATCAAAATTGGATATTACTACCTCAGTCTGTTTCTGGAGCTTGTGGATTAGCTAAGAATATTTCCTATTGCTTCCACTCTCAATAGAATGTTTCACTGGTTCTTTGCCCATTCTTTTGACTTCTTGTTTTAGAATATCACTAAACACATCAATGGTGGCATGAGGAGTGATAGGTAGGATCTTGGAAGATGATTTGAACTGTGTTTTCGCTTCTCCCCAAATTTCTAGTTGTTCTTTTTCAGCTAATTATTGTTCCTCAATTGAAGAATTTAAACCCAGAAGTTCATTTTGCAGAGCTGTCAATTCCTTGAGTAGTGTCATGTCTGATACTTGTAATCCTGTTTTATGCACTGGCAGTGTTATATTTGCTACCAAAAATACACAAAGACCCCGAAAATCCTCCAGGTTGCCCTATAATTTCTGCTATTGGAAGTGCTGTAGAGAACACTTCAAAATATGTAGATTCTTTCCTGTATCCTTTTGTAAAAACACTCACATCCTACAAGCAAGATACGGGAGACTTTCTAAGGAAAGTCTATGACAACCCTTGGGAAGATGACTTTCTTTTGGTAACTATAGACGTCTCTACACTGTATATCAGCATCAGGCATGAAGAAGGTCTGAATGTTATCCAATATTATCTAGGGAAAGGTCCAGTGAAGCTGTGGTCACATATGCAAATGTTATTGACTATGACATCTGTTTGTCTTACAAACAATTTCTTTCTATTCAATGGTGAGCTGTTCCATCAAACATGCAGGACAGCGATGGACACCTGCTTCGCCCCAGCTATGCTAATTTGCATATGGGCTGGTGGGAGGAGCAGGTGATCCAACCGCTGTAACAGCAGGAATGGCAAGAGTATATCATGCACTGGAGCTGTTACATTGATGACTTATTTGTTGTATGGAAAGGCTCTGAAAAGGAAGTTAAAGACTTTGTAAGAAAGATTCAGGTTAATAACCTAAATCTCAAATTCACAAGCACCGTAAGTTCATCTGATGTTAATTTTCTTGATCTAACAGTGTCAATTATGAAGGAAAGGTAGAAACCAAACTTTACCGCAGGCCCGCTGCTGGAAATACGTTGCTACGTGCAACAAGTTTCTATCCTCAGAACTTAATTAGAAGCATTGCGTATGGTGAATGTTTAAGTAACATGAGAAATTGCAGAAATAAAAAAAATCTTGAAGAACTAAGATGTCTAAAAACACACTTTATAGCCAGAGGCTATTCACAAGTCTGTATTAAATCAGCTATATACAAAGCCAGCAAAATAATCTAGGGAGTTAATTCTCTTTAACAAAAAAGACAAAACACAAGAAATATTTGAGAATGCAAATAGCAATCAATGTAGAATGATTACAGCCTATAATAAGCAACCTGTCAACTTGAGAGGTATTTTGTCCAAACATTGGCATATAATATGTAATGATCCTATTCTGGGAAAAATTGTGCAGCGTGAACCACAAATTGCGTTTAGACTATCGAAATCTTTACATCAAACACTTGTCAGCAACCTGTTGCCAGCGGTTTCACCAAAAGCATCAGGTTCAACGTGGTTAAGTAGAAAAAATGGCTTTATCAAATGTGTAAAATGTAAAGCCTGTGCCCATGGTGTCAATACCCCTACATACAAATCAAATTTATCTAACATGGAAACGAAAATAAAGGGTCAATTCCCATGCAAAACTGATTTTGCTGTTTACGTGCTACAGTACCCTTGTATCCTGAAGTACGTTGGCAGTACAAGCTTAACAGTACACAAAAGATGGTAGTGATGGTTTAGACAAGTCACACATCAAATTCTCCCAAGAATACACAGATTGTATATCTCAAAGATTAGGTTTCTTGGGATAGCCCCGGCTTACAACGACCCCAAGGGAGGGGATCGTACCTACACTTTGAGAAAACTGGAAGCGCAATGGATCATCGCCTTCGGGCGTTGAAACAGGGTATCAGTTATGATAAAGAGCTACATGTCTTCCTTAACACCTTGGCTGCTAGAGGTTTTCCCCCCCGGTGCTGAACTCCGAGAGTTCCCATTGTTCATGACGAGCTCAGCTCGTCATCAGCACAGCTCAACCGTGCCTCATGACGAGCTGAGCTCGTCATGAGCATCGAAGGGGTTAAGGACTGAGAGTTGGGCTATGAAATGTTGTCATTTAATGTATTTCGGAAATATGTGTTTTGCCATTCAAAAATAGCCTAAAGGAATCATGTGACTTGCTTTGTAAATAATATGCATTATCTATGGTTTCAACAGAGAAGATAGAATAAATAGTAATCCATAAAAATGTCCTGTGTTCTTATCATAGCAATCAGGTGTGTCAGAGAATGTCTTCGATATGCTTTACTTTATTGGTACTAAGGCTATGTCATAGGTTGTCACATTACTTTTGAAATGTCATCTTAACAAACCTGACTGTGCCAACTGTTTTAAAATATAAATGAGAAATGTTTAATTATGCATTAGTGAGTATGAATTAAATATTGCAATGGTACAACCTTTTCACTTGGATTGCGAATACATAAATATCTCACCACACACAAACAATCAGCACGATGGTCGTGGGCTTTCACTATGCACATTTAATACTCTTTACTAACACCTTCTTGAATTGTCCTTCCAAATATATACATACCGAAGGACTGCTCTAATGACATGCCGGAACTAATATAACTTTGCCCGTTTGTACCTTCGTGCTTTATACTGTGGCAGAGCCGGATAATTACGGCTGTTTTACAATGGGGCTCGAGATGTAGTCCTTCCTCTCTGATTACCATGGGGTTAGCTTTGTGACAGTTCCCTTTCTATTTCCATTGGTCCAACAATATAAAAAGTGAAAACGGAGCGGAACATGGCCGCTACCACCCACATTTGAAGGTTTGCCCCGGACGCGAGTTACTAGGCTCTTCGCGCAATAAAGACACTCCACACAATTCTGCTCATAGCATAAAAGGTCACTTTTATTACTAGGACATCCAAAGACAGACTCCGCACTTTACGTTTATTGAAAACCCAAAACTTTGTACATTTCCAAAACCTTTCCCCCAGCTGTTTTTCCATCACCATTCCCCAATGATTTCATTATTTTGCCAAAACCCCAAAACCGTTTTAATACCAACCAAAGTGCTCCTTCCAACTTTTCTTTCCCTTATTCACCTACCCTCCCCCCACCCCCAGAGAGAAAGGATATATCCGCTCGAGACTATCTTAACCCCCAAAACACGCCTAAACAAAAACACATAACAGAAAAGGAGCACTGCCCATGCTGCCCTAAAGTGACATGTCTTGTAAATATAATTTTCTTCTTTTTTTTTTTTTGTTGAAAAAACACAAAAAACTGACAAAAACAAATAACACTTTTTGACCAACCTAACAAAAAACAAAAAGGGCGGGCGGGTGGGTCAAAAACTCGCCGCCGCCGCCTCCTCACTCGCTGCGAGTGACAGAAACCCTCCCGCTCCCAACCCGAGCACCGCTAAGCCCCTCCCACACCCAGAACCAACCAATCGCCTCCCGTGGGAGGTCGCATTGCGCGAAATACCCTGGGGGGACACCGGCTCTTGCCAAGTCCCCCCGGGACCCATCGCGCAATAAAGACACTCCACACAATTCTGCTCACAGCATAAAAGGTCACTTTTATTATTAGGACAGCCAAAGACAGACTCCGCACTTTACGTTTATTGAAAACCCAAAACTTTGTACATTTCCAAAACCTTTCCCCCAACTGTTTTTCAATCACCATTCCCCAATGATTTCATTATTTTGCCAAAACCCCAAAACCGTTTTAATACCAACCAAAGTTTTCCTTCCAACTTTTCTTTCCCTTATTCACCTACCCTCCCCCCACCCCCCAGAGAGAAAGGATATATCCGCTCGAGACTATCCTAACCCCCAAAACACGCCACCCAGGAAAACCCCAAGAGTTTTCCTGCCCCACCCAACCTCTGCAATATAAAAAGACAACATTTAAACTTGTGTAGTAGAACACCACAAATCAACCCCCTACAACTTTGCCAACACATCACGGAGTTCCATTAAATAATAAGATTGGCCCATCTGCGACAGGTGCACCCCATCGCACCTGAACAAATGAAGCATCTCACTTGAAAAATGTTCATGCACCAATACTGTGATACCCATTGACTTACAGAAAACTGACATTGCTCTGTTCAATTTTCTACGGGCTTTTTCCACCGCTGAGTGTATTCTAGCCCCTCTCCATTGGTGTCTGTATACAAATTCAGTCCACACGACCATTGTTCCAACCCAATTATTTTTTATAACTGCTAGATCCAACTTCATTTGTTTAATCAAGGTGAGGCCTGACAATTCCACTAAGTCATTCTCTCCCAAGTGTAGAACTAGCAGATCAGGGATTCCCCATTCACCATACTGTTTTGACAGCAAAGGGAAAAGGTCCTTCCATCTCATACCACCCACACCTTTCCACAAAACTTCGTGATCTTTCCCATACAAACCCAAACCCCTTCCACAGATTTGCTGCTCCACAAAAACTGATGACCATTTAACCAAGGAATGGCCCACAATCCATGTTCGTTTTTTCCGGGGGAAATCCAAGACACGACCTAATGATAAAAAACCCACAATTAACTAATATACGTAAGAGGAATGCATTTCATAACCGAACATATCTGTAACAGCAGTTGGACTTCCACCTCCCAATGGGCTGTATCTCCTCCCTCCCCCAACCCAATCTGGCAGCCTCCGTTGCAGCTCCTATTCTAAAGGAATGTGTCCCAAAGCATTTAGGATTTTCCCCTACCAATGAAAGCCCTTTTCTCAGTACTGATAAAAACTGAAAACCAGACAACTGTCCCCCCTGCTCATGGCAAAAAATCACCCCAGAACGGAAAATATCTGACTTTAAAAAGGAATACCACTCCCCCAACGGGCAACAACCCACCACCCTACTCGCTCTCAACTGAACCCAAGTCCCAACCCCTCTTTGGTCTGTCTTTGACTGTCTCAACCTGATCTGTAAATCATCCCCATTCACAATCTGTATGTCCGATGTCTGAATCCCAGACTGATTTCTAAACCCCAATAGTTCTGAAACCCGAAAAGCCCCGAAGAACAACCTTACCATGCACAACTTGAACCTAACTAATTCCCATTCGCTGTAACAGCAACTAGGCAAAACATTTAAAATCCTTTGCAACAACTCAAAAGTGATAGGTTCCCTCAAAGATTTAAAAGCAACTTTGCTACGCCCAAACCCCTTCAGCATCTTCCTCAACAAAAACCCTACCTGAGTTACCTTACCCAACAATAACTGACTGTGAAAGGAAATACCTGCAAGCTTGCCAGAAATCGTTGTATGTGACAAACCTTTGTCTAACAATTGTAATACAAAATTTAGCATAAACTGTTCATTCTCCACTGCAGCGCCATCCTGATTGTGTGCCAAAGCATAAGATAAAAATTCAGACCACACTTGCTGGTAACTCCTGCGCGTGGACTCAGCAATGGACTGCTCCACCAATGCCACAATCCTCACTCCCCCAGGTTCCAGATGGTCGAAGGAATCGCCGTCTTGCATCTGTCTGCTTTTGGCGCCAACAACCTGAACTTCTGCCAATTGCAACGAGACAGAGCATCGGTGATTGAGATGTTCACCCCAGGAATATGCCTGGCTCTAAACACAATGTTCAACTTGAGGATTTGCAACATGAAAACACGCAATAATTGTAGTACTCTGACATCTTTTGCCTTTTGTCCATTAACCAAGCTTACCACTGCCATGTTGTCGATGTGAAATAACACGCAACGGTCCCTGAACTCCTCTCCCCACACCTGCAACGCCACTAGTAGCGGAAAGAATTCCAAAAAGGCAATACTGCGGCCTTGCTCCACCCAATGCTTCGGCCAACTCTCGGCGCACCAGCGCCAGGCACGGCCCGTTATACTGGGGCGGTGACGTCAGGCAGGGGAGGGTCAGGGTGGGGGGTTGTAAAATGCGGGATATGGACCATTAGAGGTAAGTACAGAAAAAAAAAAAATTCGTTGCCCAGGCTGCATCGCATTTGGCAATGCAGCGTGGGCAACGAAATTCGTTTTTTTTTTTTTCTGTACTTACCTCTAATGGTCCATATCCCGCATTTTACAACCCCCCACCCTGACCCTTCCCTGCCTGACGTCACCGCCCCAGTATAACGCCCGGCACGGGCCGTGCCAGACCAGCGCCCTTCCCAAAACAAACCAAAGCCTTGAACCCCCGCAGCGTCCGAGAAAATCTGGACCTGCCACACAGTGTCATCCTCCACAAAGTTAATTGACACACCATTAAATTCTTCCAGGAACCTCAGCCAAATGGCCAAGTCTTCCTTCACCTTGTTTGACAATCTTATGTGGTGGTGCGGCAAGGAGGCTCCTGACAAGGCAAAGCCAAGACGTCTGCAAAAGGTTCTTCCCGCTCTTACCACTCTACAGGCAAAATTGAGGTAACCCAAAAGCCGCTGAACCTGCCTTAATTGCAACTTCTTTGCACCCAGAACTTCTTCCAAAAACATCCTGATCTCCTGCACCTTAGCCAAGGGCAGACGAGCAGTCATCGCCTCAGTATCGATCTCAATGCCTAAAAAGACTAAATGTAACGTTGGACCTTCCGTTTTGTCTGGGGCCAAAGGGACTCCAAAATCACCTGCCATCTCCTGAAAACATGTTAACACTTTGGTGCATTGCTCACTCCCAGCCTGACCTATAAACAAAAAGTCATCCAGGTAATGGCAAACCTCTTCATGTCCGGATTTGCGTTTCACACACCATTCCAGAAACGTGCTAAACGTCTCGAACAGAGAACAAGAGATGGAACAGCCCAAGGGCAACACACGATCAACATAAAACTTCTCTTCAAAATACATTCAGAGTAGTTCAAAATCCAAAGGATGGATGGGCAACAACCTAAAAGCCGCCTGAATGTCACACTTGGCAAGTTGCGCCCCCATTCCAGCCAAACGAACCAGACGCAAAGCGTCGTCTACAGAAGGATATGACACCGCCGTGTCTTCTGCAGAGATGAAATCATTTATCGAATGGCCCTCCGACCAGGACAGATGGTGAATGAGACGAAACTCACCCTGGGCTTTCTTTGGAACAACTCCTAAAGGCGAGACCATCAGATTGGGCAGTGGACAGCTATCGAAGGCACCCGCTATTCTACCCAGCTCTAATTCCTTTACCAGCTTAGCCCTAACCACATGGAGGAATTCCTTTGCAGACTTAAGATTATCAGCCCAACGCTGCACCCGCGGACCTTGGTAACCGATTCGAAAACCTACCCGAAAACCCCAGAGCAATTTGACCGCTGCTGGCCCATCCGGGTATTCCTCCAACCAGTCCAGCATGACCTGAAGCTTAACTGGGGTAGGCGCCTTTTGGTATAAGAGGTGGAAGGGTTCCTCTGCCCCTCTGCCCCTCTGCCCTCTCCCTTGGTCCCCTTGGTGGTGACTGGGGAAACACTGGAATATGGCATGCCGACCCCCACACTGTGCACACTCATGCTTGAACTTGCAGTATTGGCGGATACAGGTACCCCTATTAAATCCCCAACACGCTCCCGTGGCAGGCAACTGTCCCCGTCCCATCCCACCCGCCCCCAGTGGAGCGGGACGCTGGAGAAAGGGCCGATACTGTATTGGAAGACCACTAGCTGTATGTATGGTAGCTGATACCTGATGCCCCGACATCCATTGGAGCCACAGCTCCTGGTCCACCTCTCCCCATGGTTTATCATTGAACAAGCTCACTCTGGCCCTGAACTCTTCGTCATAGTTCAACCAGGCATAGCCTCCCGCCTGTAAGTGTGCCCTCCTGATGATGTCAATGTACTTAAATAAGGCCACCGCCCGCTCTGGGTACCGCTCACAATACACACTTGCATAGATTATAAAAGCGGCCGTCCAATTTTCAAGGGTCTTCGGTACTTTGGGGCGGCGGGACAACTTTAGCTCCTCCTCCTTTGACCCTTCTCTAGCCTGCAAATCTCTATGTAATAGACGGAAAACGTCGACATAGTCATGACTCCAAATTCTCTGTATCGTCCTTTGCGACAAGTGCATGCCCAAAGGCATGGCCACACCCATATAAGGTAGCTTGGTGCGACCACACCCCTGACCCTCACCCAGTGCAGAGCTTCCTATGGACGAAGCAGGACTTGCACCCCAACCCGATCCAACTGACCCCCAGACCCACTAGCGGACTGTGGTGTTTCCTGAACCACATTACCCAAATCACCCTGTACCTTTGCCCTCCCTTCAGGCACACTCTCCCTTGGCTCCACACCTGAGCCGCCCGCCAAAGGCCGCGTCCACGCAGCCCACCAGTCTTCCTTACCTGACGGCAGCTGTGTAGCCCTTTGTTTAGAATCCTTTAGTTCATCACGCTGATGATGACCGCCACGCCTTACCCGATCAGCAGAGAAAACCGCTCCAGTTCTCTGAAACACACTAGAAGATGTAAGACGATCCCCCCTTCTAACCCCAAAATCTTGACCACCCCAGCCAGGAGCCACCTCCCTCGACCCCCAATTCCCGTGATTATCCACATGTTCCTTATTAGTGTCATCATAAGCACCAATGTAATCATCATGAATTATAGTATCATCACCACTTGTGCCCGGCATAGCACCATCGCCAATGACGCCATCGTAATTTACCCAATTGGACACAGGCCTCTGTTGCGAGCGCCCGGCCGATGACTCAAACTCCGCACCAGAATCGCTACGGGTCTGCTGCGCAGTACCCAAAGCCGCACTATGCTTCGCCACAAAATAAATAGAACTCCGACCAACAGACCTATGACCAGAGTCCGCTGACAAGTTCCCGCTGCTCCAGCGAGGAACCGCTCGCAACTTACCCTTTACCTGAGAACTCGTAACTCCGGATGGAATCTTCCTGGGTAAATCGGCGTGTTTGACCCACACCCACTGCCCTTGCTGTGGCCCCCTATCAGAGTCAAACTGCAACTGAGGATGACACAGGGGTGGCCTGGACTCCGGATACACCACCACCACATCGTTGTCCCTGTAAAAAATAACACTCTCATCCTGACCCCCAACCCCACGAGAACTTGCCCCGGAACTATTGGCCAATAGACCCTCCTCATCCTGCTGAAAGTCACATGGCTGCAAGTCAAAATTGACTTCCCCATGCCCGAGACCTATTCCCCCATGTGCCTTCGGAGGCCCTCTAGCTTTAGGCAGCAACACCCCTTGCAAAACTGTAATCTCCTGAGTCTGAAAGCTGTGTGTAGATGATGCTGGCTCTTCACTCCCAGCACCTACAGCCCCCACCACGACCTCCTGACAAAGTTCTTCATCGCTGTCGCTGGAGTAGTCCACCAGCGCATTGAACGACTCCCCCACCCAAACCTCAGTCGCAATATCCACACTTCTGCCATTAGCGCCCACAGCATATGCCACTGGGGGCCTTCTTCCCGTGAAAGCAGCGTCATGTAAAAAGGAAACCCCTGACGCCTGTGTAGCAACAGCGTCCTCCGAGAAGAATTCGCAACCCTCCTGCTCCTCAAACAGTTCCACTTGCTGCTGCCTATTCACCAAGGCAAAGCTGGCCCTTCCACCTCGCTTCCCTGCTCTCTTCCTGGCCTGCGGCTCAAAAGCAGCTTGAGCTTCCTTCAAAATGCTCGGGGATGAAGCAGAGCGCAGTGGTACCTTCTTTCCTCTAGAGCTCCTGCCTGAAGAGCGCGCTCGACGAGGTCTAAAAGCTGACGCAGCAGGCTCAAACGCAGTCTCTGAGGAGCGGCTTACCCCTGCCCTGCATGCCACCACCGCGCGACTCACCCCTTCAGCTGCTAAGCGCCGTGGTCGCTTCACCTCCACGCCGCCTTCAATGACAGCTCCTGGGCGTAATAAATCAGTGCGCCCGACTGCCACCAAAGCTCTTATTGCCTCCCTGGCAATGTCATCCGCCGACATCCTCACACGAGTCACCAGAAGCTAACAATGCCAAAACAGCGTTAAAATACACAAACGCTGACAGCAGACGTCATCCAGCTGACTTCCAACACCTCCGTTATACTTCGAAAGCGCTGCAGCTGTTTTCCGTCAAAATTCTGACAGGAATTCACAGCTGACGCGCGTCCCTCACAAAAACTCGCCGCCGCCGCCTCCTCACTCGCTGCGAGTGACGTAAACCCTCCCGCTCCCACCCGAGCACCGCTAAGCCCCTCCCCCACCCAGAACCCAACCAATCACCTCCCGTGGGAGGTCGCATTGCGCGAAATACCCCGGGTGGGACACCGGCTCGTGCCAACTTCCCCTGGGACCCATTCTCGCAAGTAAGTGAGATAGTTAACTGAACTCTTAGAACTACGAATCTTCAGACAAATGTTTTCAATCTGAGAGACATACCCTTCTTTTCTTTCGTGCTTCATTTTTTATTCTAGGGACATATCAGAGCCCTTGTTTGCTATTTACAATACTATTTCCATGTAAGTCAGTTTTTTAAAAAAAACGATTCTCCTCCTCAATGCACGCGTTTTAGCCTAAGACATATAGTGCATATTTATGCATCGTGTCATTGTCTCTCCTTGTTTTTTAGGCATACTTGCCGACATTTGAAGAACTGGTAGGATTCCCGTAAATATTTCCAAACTTGAGATCCTAGATCGACCGCTAAAAAGCATTACTAGCTACTTATAAAACGGTCATGGGGAACAGGAGCATTAAATGCTTTGCCTTTTGCTCTCTCTGACGCCCATACATATGTCGCTAACTAAATCTTCGAGTACTCCGACCTAATTGTGTTTGACAATACAAATTGTCTATTGCTCACTCTCGCTATCATTTTATGGTTTAAATCTCTTTATTAGTTTCAATACACAGAAAAAGAAACATAGGCTCCCTGCTCCGTAACAGTGCTTGTAAGCCCAGCCGGGCGCTATGAGATGTTTTACCAAAGGCAAATAGCAAGGAGCGGGCCTTCAAACAGAAGACAGTCAGAGACCGCCCCAACAAGAAAACACCCTTCCCCTCCACCAACCCCCCCCCCCTTGTCCACCATGAATTAAAAGGAAAGAAAAAAAGGGGAAAAGGGGAGAAGCTCAGGAGCCAAAGTGGTGCCCTCTGCGTTTTGTTTGACGTGGCTTTCGGGGTGTAGCATCCGGAATTGGCGTGTCAGGGAGACAGAGAAGACGTAGATATCTAGGACACGTCAACTCCCGGAATTCAGTCGTTAACAGTGTGAGAAAAGGTCGCCAGAGCTCCGGAAATTCAGACCCCCTCCCTGCCATCATCAGTGTAAGTTTCTCCATACCCAGGACTAACCACAATCTGTGAAGCCATCTGGTGTGTGTCAGGGGTTGAGTAGAGCGCCAGTTGGCTAGGATATTCTGGGTCGCTGCTCCCAGAGCAATGGCAATCAGGCGGCCTCTACGTGATTTAAGATGATAGGTCAGTGGGTTGGGAAGGCCCAGTATGACATATGATGGAAAACGGGGGATCTGGGTGTCAAGGTGTGTGTCTACCACATCCAGGATCTGAGCCCAATAGGCTTGTATGGCTTGGCAGCTCCAAAGGATGTGTTCTAGCGTGCCCGCCTCCCCGCAGCCCCTCCAGCAGTTGTCGCTTCTACCTTTGTCAAAGTGATGAATGCGCTCTGGGGTGTAATGCCAGTACGTGGTGACTTTAGTAAGCGTCTCCGTGAGACCCATGTGATACGCTGAATGTCTAGACCTAAAATATACTCCCTCCCACTCTTTATGACTTAGAGTCCTACCCAGGTCCTTTTCCCATTTTGCACAGCCTGCATTGTATGTGTGTGTAGTAGGGGTCAGCAGCACCTTATAAATATCCGAGATAAGCTTCTTATCAGAGGTGCGTGTTATTAGCCATTTTTCATATGTTGTCAACAGGCGCTGCGCGTGTGGTCTAATTGTAGGTTGCAACGCCCAATGACTAACTTGTAGATAAGGCAGACGTTCCTGTTCTGATAGGCTATAATGCTCTTTAAACTGCGTAAAAGGAATGATGCCCTCTAAGTCGAAAAGATGGCCCAACGCCCTACATGGGGAGGAGCGCCAAGTGCTAAAGGCAGAAGCCGTCATGCCAGGGCGGAATTCAGGGTTATCGAATAACGAAGTAAGGGGGGACGGGAAAGTGGTAAGTTGTTTGGAAATGTTTGTACGCTACCAAGATTCTAAGATAGACCTTGTGATATAGGAGGCATAAAGGTTTGGAGGTCTGTATTGTCGAGGTAAAAAGGGCAGCCCTTGGAGAGGGCGGCCTGTCACTACCTGGTCTTGGAAGAGCCAATGTTTAGCTGACTCAAGGCGGTGCCACTCCACTTGGTATCTGAGTTGGGCCGCATAGAAATACAACTGAATGTCAGGGATCCCCACCCCACCCTGCTCCGGCGGCAAAACTGCTACCTGGTGACGGAAACGGGGCTTACGACCATGCCATGTAAATCGTGATAAATCTGCCTGTGTTTTCTGGATCCAACCCAACGGGGGTCTGAGGGGAAGAGTCTGAAAAAGGTACAGAATTCGGGGAAGGATAGTCATCTTTACAGCTGCTATCCGGCCTAGCCAGGACAGGGTGCAGCGCTGCCAGTTATTGAGAGTCTTAAAAATCCGTTTACATAGGTTGGAGTAATTAATGTCTGCCGTGGCAGGGATGGTAGGGCCCAGTTGGATCCCCAAATATGGGATTGCCGTTGAGGCCCACAGAAACCAGTGTTCCTCCTGTAGGTGGGTGATAGTGGCCGACGGCAGAGATATGCCAAGGGCTATGGATTTATCCATGTTTATCTTAATGTAGTGTAGTTCCTATTTTCCCAATAGGCCCTGCACTACATGGCGCCCCACGTTGGGCGCCATGTAGTGTAGTTCCTATTTTCCCAATAGGCCCTGCGCATTGGAATAACATAAACAGTAGTATCGACGTAGAAGTGCGGATCTTCCAGGCCTCCACTGACTATGCTAAACTTAATTGGGTTTGTTACCAACTAGCTCAGAGGTCACTGGAAACTTTCTTCTCTGAATAGGAAGTGATCAGCTTCCTTAGTACAGACAAGAAGGGATTCAGTTTTCCAACAACCGTGCAACATGACAACTTTGCTCCTCAGATAAGAGTCAATCTCTAGAGTCGTGTGAACAATAGACAGTTATTTTACTCAGTCAGTGGTTGTGCAGTTTACTTTCACAATATGTAGAGAATAGAGAGACGGGCGTTTTCAATAAAAGGTAACATTTATTGAACAGTCTTTCTTCTCGTACAAGAGAAATGAATTGCCACAATTGCAAGACTTGTTATTATAAAAAGTACGTACAGTAAGATGAGTATTGCGAAATAATACTGTAAAAGTATTGATATGGTTTCTTAGTCATACAATGGTTTAAAATGAATAAAACATATATACATTCATATATACATTAGGCTAAAATACTCAACTGGTGCTTCTAACTATGCCTACCCCAGTGTACCTGACCTAAGCCTAATACTTGGGAGGGGAGTAAGTAAGTAGCTTTAAGTTAAATTGGTTTTGCCAAGGTTTGCTTCAAGAATTCTCTCTAAGGGTTTAGTCAACACCATACCTCTGGAATAGAATGATGGAGGTCTGGTATCTCCTTCAGGGACTCGATATCCCAGTCACCCGCAAGGATAGGCTGGAAACGCCGGGGCTGGATTTCTCTGCAGGAGAAAAGACAGCGTCTCTCTCAGCGCGTCGAGGAAGAGGAGGGGCAACGTCCGCGGGCAGCTTGCATCTGCTGGGCTCTTGCAGGGGGACGGCTGTTCAACTCCTAAGTTCACCACACCATCGTTTGCTCATTAGCAGCGATAGCAGCTATGGTATCATCAGCATAACAGCAGCAACTTCAGCAGCAGCGTTTGCTTAAGGCAACGTTGGTAATATTTATACCTGAAAGGTGCCTTGTTTGACGTAAGTTGTTGGACATAAGACGTCAATAAAGATGTCACTAGGAAGTGATCGTCTATCAGTGCTCATTAGAGTTCTATTACTAATCAACACATAGCAAGCGGGGCTTTCCAGGTTGCTGAGTTTTTATCTTGTTGAAGAACTCGGAGTGTTAATCTAGGAATCTTAGATAGTAACTTCTGCTATGTCATTGCACTAATTAGCTGCAAAGGAAGTGGCAGAGAAAGCGATTCTGAAATGTGGCTCTGTTCGTGTGAGGCCAGAGACGAGTTTCTGAATATTGCATTTGATCGGTTATGCCAATATAGGGAATAAATGGATTTATAGCCGTATAGGGGCATAAGGTCACAGTATCAATCAGGGTCCTAGATTAGAACGCTACATTAAACCCTGACCCCAGTGCAAACTGATGTAGCTCAACAGAGAGGGCATGCATAGCCACAATCAGGTTAGAGAGGGAAAGGAGTATATCGTTCGCGTACAGGCTAATAGTGTGAGTAACCCCCAACAGTTTTCATGCCCGTGATAAGGCGATGTTGCCGAATTCTAAGTGCTAGGGGCTCCATATAGAGTGCGAATAGGAGGGGTGACAGTGGATACCCTTGTCTCGTGCCTCTCCCTATGGAGAACAGAGAAGACGTGTGGCTATTCACACGAACTGTCACCCAAGGGGAGCTCTAGCAGTTCAGGATCCTGGTCCAGAATTTCTCCCCAAAGCCAGCCGCCAACAAAACCAGTTCAAGGTAAGGCCAGTGCACCCTATCAAAAGCCTTCTCAGCATCAATTGTCAGGAGCATACATTCCTTCTGGGTGCGAGACGTCTGCTCAATCAAGTGAAGATACGTTTAGTATTGTCGCTGGTTTGCCTTTGTGGGATAGAGCCTGCCTGGTCGGGATCAATCAATTGGGTCATGTACGGACGAGACGGGATGCTATAATACTGGTATATAACTTTAGATCTATGTTCAAGAGGGAAATGGGTCGATATGCCCCACATGTCGTCGCGTCCTTCCCTGGTTTGGGAATTACCACAATTGCCGCCTCAAGCATGTCTCGAGGGATGGCTCCCTCCCTATCGAAGGTGTTGTACAGGGTCGCCAGGATAGGCGCCAACTGGGCACAGAAGGTCTTATAAAAGGCAGCTGTACAGCCATCCGGGCCCGGGGATTTGCCCAGTTTTAGCCTAGAGATCGCGGAAACAACTTCCTCTACTGAATCCCACGTTCCAGATACTCAGCTTGGGACTGCGTAAGAGAGGGCAGGTGGGCCTGTGCTATGTATTCAGCGCTATATTGGTTATCTAAGGAGTCCCCACATAGAGGCCGGCGTAGTAACCCCTGAACGTCTCTGCTATGGAAGCATCCTCAGTCGTCATCTCTCCTCCCGGAGTCCGGATCGCTGGGATCCCTTGTCTCTGCCTAGCCTCTCTCAGTTTATTTGCTAAGAGACGACCGCATCTATCTCCCCCTACATAATATGAATGGTGAAGTCTAAGGGCCGCGTATTCGGCCCTGTCCTGGTCCAGAGCCGCCAGCTGTTTACGTTCCGTGCACAGCTGGCGCCAGGTGCGTGAGGCCCCCGTGCACTGGTGCATCTGCTCCAATTCAGAGACTCTTTTCGTGAGCTCGGAGCACTTTTGTTCCCTGTCCTCATTACCAGCAGCCGATATGGCTATAAATACCCCTCTCAGAACTGCTTTCAAAGCTCCCCATTGCGTAGCTGGTGTAGTGTCAGTGTTGGCGTTGTGCTCCAAAAAGTCTGTAATAGCCTTTTGTTCCACCAACGGGACGCTCTGTAACAATGTATCTCACATGAGCCAGTGTCGCTGGGGCCTGGTCAGAGTCGGGAGCGAGAAAGAAGCTAGGACCGGTGCATGATCCGAGAGAGACACTGTGAGGATCTCAGTGCTGGAGACATAGGCCCTAAGTGAGGAAGAGCAGAGGAAATAGTCTAGCTGTGCATACGTCTTGTGTGCTCCGGAGTAGTATGTGTAGCTACGGGTATGGGGGTGGAGGTGGCGCCAAAGGTCAATCAATCAACCCCAATTCTCGAAGGCGAGTCTGCCCCTGTGCAGTAAGTACCCCTGCCTGGTGAGTTCTTTGACAGGATCGATCTAGGGCATTATCAAAGACAATGTTGAGGTCTCCCCCCAGGAACAAGTGGCGATCTGGGGTGGCAGCTGCTTCACTGAGAGCCAGCATGAGGAATTTGAGTTGCCCATCGTTAGGTGCATAGATGGATCCCACCACAAATGTCATCCCGCCTAGGGAGAATTGATATGTAAGCAGACGGCCCTTTATCTCGGCCTCTTTCTGAAGAACTTTGCCCTGGAAGAGGTGGGAAACCAGTATGGCCACTCCCGCGGTTTTTGAGGTGTTAGAGGAGAACAATTGGATCGAGAAAGCTCGGGATTTCAGCCTATGATGATCCTTAAAAAGGAGATGGTGCTCATTGAGCAGGCATATGTCTGCCTTGGAACTCTCCAGGTAAATAAGGAACGACTGTTTCTCTTCCGCTGGCCACCTGCGTCCTCTAGGCTCGTCCGGACACGCCCTGCAAGCCTCAGCCGATGATGCAAACCTCGGCAGCCTCCAGCGGGACCGCCCCTCAATCGAGGCCGGGGCTGCAGCGTGTCCCTAGGGCCTCTCACCATGCGGCATCAGTTTGCGGCTCCAGGGTCAGCTCGCCACCGCAAGTTGTCACAGGCGGGGTCTAAACACGTTCTGCAAGCCTCCGGGACACTCTGGGCTCCGGGGTGTCCTTGTGGAAGCTGAATCGGCAGACGGCGAGCAGGAGCTAGGACGTCCTAGCTCTCCGCCATCTTGGCCACGCCTCTTGCTATCATTTTAACAGTTTACACCTCTCTTATTTTAAACCTTCTTGAATAACTAAGCGCTCCGTAATCACGAGTCACTCTATGGTCTGCAGTTTTCTTAAATATATGTTTCCTCTCGACAGAGACGTATGGCTATTTGAAATTACCCTCACTGGGGCTGAGAAACAAAACGGGGCGAGGCCTGAAAAACGTATATGTCAGTTACACACCTTTATTTTCATTCGGGATCTTACTGCATGCTAGGATATTTAGAATAAACCGTAAACATTTGTCTCACCAACTTGGGATGTGACTTCATGTAATATCCAACGTTGCTTTTTTGGAAATAATATACTTACGATGGGACCCTTTTAAACTACAATCATAGAAGAATATTCTGAGGAAAAATATGGTCAATCAATATAGGGGGCCCCATCCGCATTTGCCAATGATTAAAACTCTTTCTGATAATATCTTACAGGTTTTTACAACAGACCTTATTGGATTACACCATATAATCCATGGTACCCCATATTTCTGAAGGGGTCAAACTAACCATTCACGAATTAATAGGTATTTGTCTGACTTGTGTGTGAAAGTTTACAAATCGCATGGACCACTATGCAGTGCAAGCCTATATTATTGCATCAATCTCTCTATTATAGACAAGAGTGAGGTAGATATTTTTACATTTATTTTTATAACACTTATTGCACGTCTTTAGCATGTCTACTCATGCACGGGATCAAGTAATTTCAAAATCTTATTCCTCTTTTCTTTTGCCCTTTTTTTCAAATACTCTTCTTTACCTCACAATTGGTGATACTTTTGGTAAAACAATGGCTTTCATATGATATCTCTTCCTACCTGGGCACCATAAGAGAACATCACTGCCTGCTATTTTTTTCTTGTCTCACATCTTGGAACATTAGAGAATACATTTTGTGTGTTGCACCCAATTGAACGAGTGTATGATGAGCACTACATGTTATCATTTATCTTTGCTGCAGCCTAGAGAAAGTTACATTACAAGTAACGAAACACGTGTCGGCTGTCATCAGCTGTTTGTTGATCATCACGACCTGGAAGGCCCTAGGACTAGGACCCCCAACGTGGCCAGCACTTTTTCTCTTTCTGTAGTGCCTAAAGTTCTAGTTAATTGTACATTTAAACGTGAACATCACGTCTTATGTATTATATGCATAGTTGACACTTTATGTACTGCGTTTGAATCTCTTGGAGCTTGATGCCCAAAGTTTCTGGATGTTTTACTGAATTTCATGTTTTACAGAATTTGGAAATTGAAACAACATTAAATAGTACAAGACAAGTGTTTAAATCTTAAGATGTTCTCTTCTCTCTTCTTGGAGTAATCACTATGACTTTTTTCATGTACGAGTAAATTCTTGTTACCTGACTATTCAGCACTGGCCATCTGGCACATACGTATTGACGAAATTGCAACTTGCACAAATATAAATCTTAGAGTGCCGAGGTATAATCAATTTGTAAGACAGTACACAAAAGAGTTTTACAGCATCGATGAGCCATCAAGAATGGCGATACAACGTACCCAGTAGAGAGACATTTTGAGCAGTATCGCAGTAAAAACACAAAAGATCTTACATATTATGTAATTGACGCTATTCCCCCAAATATAAGGGGAGGAGACTGGGTAAAAAAATTGAGAAGACTTGAATCGTGTTATATTATTTAACTTAACACCAAATACCCGGAAGGTTTAAATATAGAAGAAGATTTTTATACTCATTTGTAAAATTGAAATGCTGCATTCTTTGTCTCTCCCTGTGTTTTTAACTATTTTCCTTTAATTATTTGAGCACAAGCACTTTATTGGGTAAATCTCGACAGACAGCTAAGGAATGATTTAATCAAGTTATGAATATTTAGCCCACTAGGGCAGGTCACCAATAAGGATGAACTATATAGATAGCACATTGCTGGGTACCGTGTTAGCCCACATGGGCAGAATACGTATATTCATATATTATTGTGTATATACAGGTGCCTATTTGCACGTTTGAGAATGAAATTTAGTCTCAGAGCCCAATTGGGCTATGGTAATAAGTTACATTTGGTAAGATGTCAAAATGTCTCAGCGAGCGTCTAAATCACCAGCAGTGTATATTTTTTCGTCGCTTTAAAGAATTCAAATTAATTTCGAATATACATGTCTATAAAATAAATAAATGTTGTTATAGATTATTGCAAACTTGATGAATGTAAATGCAAAATTTGCATTACCATTCTAGAACTACAGGTCTGTCTTCACTCTCTATTCACTAGTAGTTTTCATGTGATATGCTTTTCAAGCAGGATGTTTAAAAATGGGTGAACAAACTTTATAGAATTGTTGGTGAGCAAGCATGCTGTGCAGGCAAAATGCGTCTGACAACAGCCGACATTTAAATTAAAACTTCATAACAAAGACACGGCGTCGTCATCCTTACTGTGTGAGATTGTGTGGGAATTGAATCTGGACTATGCTTGGGGAGTCCAGTTTGACGACACTCCCTCTGGTTTGGAGACGCGGAGGATCAAACACAAGCAGCTTTTGAGAATTTATATATATATATATATTTATATGTACATCCAGCCCGTCTTCACAGGTGCTTGCCGCACAGAAAGGCACACAGACAGCACAATCAGCACGCCAAGGCGAGGTTAGATATCCAACTACTAGTATTTATTGTGCAACGTGTGGGTAAAAAGCTGCCATCAGACGCGTTTCGGGCACGTATATATATATATATGTAGGAAGGGGGAGGCTCTAGTTGGCGCAGTGTAGCACTAGCGACAAGCAGGGACTCTCTCTTCCTCGTCAGGGCTGAGGGTTACCTTCCAGACAACCTCTGCTTACCCTCTAGGTAGTGTGGCTTAAGCAGTCGTTAGGCTAATCTTTGGGGCACATAGGGTTAAACATTTGCAGTATCATACCACCACAACCAACCCTCCACACAATGACACCAAACTGTATTTGTAAAAATATATATCTTTATATAGATTTCAAGCAGGTTTGTAAATACAGTTGTCACACTTTCAATAGCGGTTCCAGTTTACTCAAGTTCAGGTTGCCACAGTTCTTTCCTAGCAATAAGCAATCTTTTGGGCCTTCTGCCCAGGTTCAGTAAGGTTCAGTGTCTTGTAGCGCCTCAGTGCGCTTTCCGCTGTCTCTGCTCGCTTCAGAGAGGAGATCGGGCCTCGAGGACCAGGAGCTGTGCGAGCCTCGGTTTCAGAGGCGGCTCGCGTTGGGAGCAGATAGCGCGGTGCGAGCTCGAGTTGCAAGACGTTCGCACCGTGAGGATACAACACAGTACCTTTCAAATTCTTGTGGAGCGGGCGGCTTCCAGGGGAGCTGTCCCACGTCGCGTTGCTTTTCCGGGGTCGCTGTTCGCTGCGGCTCTCAGCCGGGCAGGTCACGGGTCATCCGGGGCGGCGATGTTCAGTGGCGGCAGGGTCCTTCCTTCGTCGTTCGCTCCGACCCTGGATGCGGCGGCTGTGTGGTGGCGGCAAGTGGCAGTACGGTCCCCAAGTGCAGGACGTACCCAGCCAAAGTGCCGGTTGCAGCTGTGCGTTCACAGCTGAGTTGTTGGGCAGGCTACCGATCAGAGGGGGGGTTATCACAGGGCGGCTGTCCGTCTTCGCAGGTGGGTTGACGGCTCGAAGCGCAGTCAATTCGGGAGCTTGGACCGGACGGGTCCTCCTTCACTTTGCTCTCGGGCTCCCGGTGCAGATGTGGTCACGGTGTTCGGGCCAGCGGCGGCTGGACCTCACGTTGCTCTCGCTGTTGCTTTGGGCCCCGGTCACGGTGCTTGGGGGGATGTCGATGCCTTGGATACGGGGAGCGTGGCAGGCTTGCCCAGCGCTCCCAGACCCCTCTGTCAGTACTGCAGCGATAAGCAGCACACACAGTCGCTTTCTTCAGGATGTAGTGCCCACTGGTCCTGGGGCGCTGGTCAGGGGGCAAGTTCAGCAGCAAGCCCTTGGAGATCTTTCAGCAGAGTTTGGCACAAAGTTTCACAAAGCAAAAGTCTTCTTGTAGTCTTTCCTTTTCCTCTCCTTCTGCAGCAAGGCACCAGACACAGGCAAGAGTCAGCACCCTTCCTTGTCCTTCCAGGTCCTTCTCGTCGGGCAGAGTTCCTTCTGTAGCACAAACAGGATCTAATTTACAAGGAGCAGGGCTCCTACTTTTATACTGCATTTCTTTTGTTCTTACAGGCCAGGGGGGCCTTTGCATAGCCACTCTCAGTCCTTGAGTACCTTGTTGGGTGCAATCCAGCTTCTGCTTTCAGTGTGAGGGGCAGGCACATCAGACGCCCCACAGGAGGTGGAGCCAGCATTGTGTGGACAGGGGCAGCCAGAAGTACCTTGTTGATGGGGCTTCGCCCTTCCTGGGCCAGGTGTCGGCTGAGTCATCAGTCGCTCCCCAGGAGGGTGGAGCCAGCATTGTGGTGGCAGAGCACAGCAAGATTCAGAGTCAAGAGCCACTCCTACCTCCCACTAAGGTGTAATCTGCGCATTCACCACCTGTCATCCCCCAGCCCTGTCACTCACACATCCCAGACAGTCAGATACACATACCAGCAGAGGCGGGCTGAAATGGTTAGGCAAGCAAATGCTAACTTTCTAAAAGTAGCATTTGCAAACACAGGATATTAAAATAAACTTTACCAAAAGAAATATTTTATTATTCTGAGTTCAGGCATACTAAACACGACTCTCTACCATGCTCCCTGAGCCTGCTGGGATTATAGAGTGTAATAATTCCAGCAGCCCATTCTGGCCTAACGGAAGCAGGTAGCCTTACAATAGTGAAATACGAATTTAGTTGTAAGTCACTACTAGGACATGCCACACACATCAGGGCTAGTCCTACCTTACACCTGCAATGCACCCTGCCCGCAGGCCTACCATAGGGGTGACTAATATGAAGTTAAGGGAAGGTTTAGGGGCTGGCAAGTGGGTGCACTTGCCCAGCCAGCGTGACAGTACGAGACTGCACGCGGGGTCTGAAATGGCGGACCCCAGACACATCTTAAGGCTGCTTCTGTGGGTGGCGCAACCAGCGCTGCAGGCCCACTAGCAGTATTGGCATCTACAAGCCCTGGCACTCCTGGTGCGCTTTACTAGGGACTAACAGTAAATCCAATGCACCAATCATGGACATCAATCACATGTACAATTTACAGTAGGGAGCACTTGCACTGCGGCACGGGTCGGCCGTGGCGCAGTGCCCTGAGTATCGGAAAACCAGCAAAACATCGGAGGCACACCAGCAAAAAGTGGAAGGGAAACTCACGCCAAGGTGCCAGGTCTAACATGTGTCCCCTCCAGCTGAAATGTGGGGGGAACTACCCTTCCCCAGGGAGTTCCACATCACTAAGGCGGAAAAATCTGGACAGACCGTCAGCATTGGCGTGATCGGTGCCAGGGCGGTGTTCCACCGTAAAGTCCATACTCTGTAGAGAAATGGACCACCTCAACAGTTTCGGGTTCTCGCCCCTCATTTGCATCAACCATCTGAGGGGCCTGTGGTCCGTCTGAACTCGGAAGTGAGACCCAAACAAGTAGGGTCTTAGCTTCTTCAGCGCCCAGACCACAGCAAATGCTTCACGCTCTATTGCACTCCACCTACTTTCCCGTGGAAGTAACCTCCTACTGATGAAGGCTACTGTTGGACCCGGCCCATTAGGCAGGTTCACCCCTAGACTTTTTTGCGTCTTTTTTGCGTTTTCCTAGCCTATTTATGGAACCTGGTGTTGGTGATTTTAGGCCTCTGCGCACTTTTTCACTGTGGTACAGTGTAAAGTGCATGAGCTCTCTGTATGTGTGGTGAGTGACCTGCCCTCCCATAGGAATGAATGGGGAGTATGTATGCCCATGGTAGTTCCTGATGTGTGGGGAGTGCAGGGGCGAGTTTGGTATGTATCAACTCGTGAGAGTGAATGCTGCAAAATGATGTATGCGACATGGCTGTGTCTAGTCTAGAAGTCCTACTTTTGGAAGTTGGCATATTTGTGCAAGTTGGTGCTAGCGTGTGATTGGCTGGTGAGCCTGGCCCAGAGTGCATGGGCCTGCTTGTGGATTGACTGTCTGGTTTGAGGATGACAGGGGCTGGAGAGCCCAGGAGGTTGTCTGAGTCAGCCCATGGATGAAAGGCAGCATCTGCTGCCAGGGAAGTGGGAGGAGATGGCACCTGATAGTGAAGGGCTGTTTCTGTGTAACTACAAAGCTGGCTCCACCTCCCGCTGGGCGACTGACACCTCTGTCCCTGATACTGAAGGGGACTTCCCTCTAAACCAGTCCAGCTGGTTCTCACACTGCCTGCTTCAAAGGACTTCAAAGAACTTCAAAGGTTTTGCACTGTATAAAAAGGGGTTGTATCCCCTTCCAAATTGTTCTTGTTTTCAACTTGAATCTGCCAGGGGCTGCTGCTGCTTGAGCTCAGGGGAATCCCTGGCTCTGCCCAGCCCTGGGCACCTGATGGACTTTCCTGGACTCCTGGGGGACCCCTCTGCCTTGCTGGGCTGATGGGGGGGACTTTGCTTTGCCCCCTGGGACTCTCTGGACCTTTGTGCAGCATGGTGGAGCTGCATTTCTGGAAGGACCCTTTGTACTTTTTGTTCTAGCGCTTTGGGAGCGCTTTATTGCCCATAGCGCTTTCGAGCGCTTAATTTTTGATTCTAGCGCTGAGGAGCGCTTTGCCAGCCTGGCGAGTGCCCACCTCGCTTATTCTTACTTGTTATCTAACTTCGGCTGCCCACGCCGGTATTACCGATATTTTAAAATGCCTCCCCGCCTGCCTGCCTAAAGGAGAAGGGCCGCTGCGCTGCCCGCAGCGACCCGGAAGTGGATGGCCGGCCGGCCAATCCCAGCGCGGCCGACCGGAAGTCCCGCCCCCGCAGCCCGAGAGGAGAGAAGCTGCCCGGGGGAGAGAAGAAGGACGAGTGATGGCGGCTGGTCGGCAGGGCTCCCGTGAGCGGAGGGAGCCCTGCAGCGAGAGGAGCGGCCTGCAGACACGAGCGGAGGGGGCGCGAGGCACATTGCCGGTGCCTGCCCCCACCGCGAGGCTTCCCGACTGGAGGGAGAGCCAGAGGAGGAGAACCGGCGAGCGCCTGACCGACCGGTGAGTGGGGCCGGAGAAGGGGAGGGGCGCCGGGACACGTTGTCGGTGTCCGCCCCGCCCCCCGGTAGCGCGAGCTCGCGCTTCAGGTCAGAGGGAAGCCATGAGGGCTTCATGGGCGGCCCCAGTTGGCAGTGGGTCGCCCCAACGCGAGTCAAGCCATGAGAGCTTCAAGGGCGGCCCCGGTTGGCAGTGGGTCGCCCCAATGTGTATGAGTCCAGAGAGGCTCTAGGGGGCCATTTCTTTTTGATTTACGAGCCCCGCGAGGCTCGAGGGCCCTTTTGTCGAAAAGACACAGAGTCAGGGCGGCCCCAGTTGGCAGCGGGTCGCCCCAACGTTGTCCAGAGCCAGGAGAAGGCTCGAGGGGGCCTGTGTGGCTCCAGCATGGCGCAGTTTGCGCCCACGGGTCAGTGAGGACCCTGTCGCAGTTTATTTTATTGCGATGCCCAGGTGCCCAGCACTTTGTGGGCACCTGCCACGTTTAGGCTTTTTGTACTTTGGACTGGCTCTGCATGGCAGCGCGCCCTGACATTGGACACAGGGCATCTTTGCCCCACGAGGCCAGTTGGCCTAGGGACTGCCACAGGTAGTGGCTTATGTAGTGTAGGCGCAATGTGATTTCTATGCTTTTAAATAGTAATTGCCTACTGTGTGTTTTTGCGCTACTGACTTATGTTATGGCACCTCTGAATGTTTATGCATTATGTGTCTTCCTTTCCATGCGCTGCACCTCTGAATGTTTAGTCATCATGTGTCTTCTTGCGCTGCACCCCTGAATGTGATTTTATTGCATCATGTGCTCTATTCTTAACACCTCTGAATGTTTAGTCATCATGTGTTTCTCCTTATTACTCCTCTGAATGCGTTCATGCATCATGGGTAAGGTGTTCTGGTTTATACCCCTAAATGTGTTTATTCTTAGGTGGTTGTCTTTTCTACTCCTCTGAATGTAGGTTTATTGCATCATGAGTAACGTATTCTTTCTTAGACCCCTAATGCTGTGTGATACTTAGGTGGTTCTTCTTTCTTAGTACAGGTGGTCCTAGTAAGGTCCTGGTTCCTGTTACCAGTGGTTACTGGTTGTTATCTTTGTGATTACCATTTTATGTTTTATTATTTCTTATTCTAGAAGTGCTATATCTGACTATGACAGTGGCCCTTGTGGCCCTGTCTTGTGTACATAATCCCTGTGAATATTGCCCGTGCCAGTTGGCACCATGTATATGTGTGATTTTATCTGATGTGTTTTTACAATACAAAAGTAATTTTTATAATAACCTTGTGTGGAGTCTCTTCTGTGGTGTGCCTAGTATGTTGTTGCTGTTGTGCGCTGGCGCAAATGCTTTACACATTGCCTCCGAGTTTAGCCTTACTGCTTGTGCCAAGCTACCAAGGGGGTGAGCAGAGGTTATCTTGGCGTGTGACTTCCTTGCCCTGACTAGAATGGTGGTTTCTGCCTGGCTTTGGCGTCAGCCTTAGCCTACCAGAAATAGCCAGTTCTAACATTGTTGGTCAGCGGTGCGGATTTTGGACTTGTGTTTGCGCAGTGCCATAGCGACAACTGGCTACATTACAAAACTCTGCAATTGTTTTTTTCAGATAGTCACATGTTTGGGATTATTGTTTTTGATTTTTTTCCTCAAGAGTGTCATTTTCAAATGTGTTTCTGCACTTTATGTTTAGTGGCAGATGAGAGAAATTGACAGGGCGGGACGCCATTAGAGGGGGAGGTTCCCATAGATTAGGAATTCCTTGCTGGGTCCCGTGTCCAATCCCAAATCCTGTCCCTGTGTGGGTAGATGGAAGAGAGGGAGTGTGAGGAGAAATGACTAGCTCAGGAGGGTGGTTGTTCCCTGAGTGTAGTGGGTGTGTCTGGATTCCCCAGTGTGGTAGGATCCAGTGGTGGCAGCTTTAATGTGTCCAGTGTGTTAATTCCCATTCCCCGCTCCCAGAGTTTGGTACCTGTGTCACGTGTGGTCAGGTTGAGTGATCAGGGGTGGTAGTAACTGCCTTACCAGTCCGAGGGGGGGGAGTGTGCGAATGAGTGATGTGCTGAACTGGAGGAGTTGGTGTGAGTTTTCTTTTTGTTAAAGAGCTTGCATGAGAGGTGTACCTCTGGTGGTGTGCAGGAGGTCCTGCAGAGGCACTGGACAAGAAGGTGGATGTCTGGCGGTGTGCTAGATGTCTTGCAGAGGCATTAGGGAGTGGTTCCAAAAGGAGTGGCTTGTGTATCTGATGATCCTGTAAAGGGGAAGAGGTTCATGTGTAACCCAGCTTGGTCCCAGTAGTATGGTAGGGGTGTAGGGGCTCACGCCCTGTCTCAGTGGAGGCGGAGTGAGTGTGGGACGGTGTGTCCCACGTTGGCCTGAAACCCTATCTCAGGGCCTGGAGGGTTCCTTAAGGGAGCGCCAGGTCAGGGGCCTAAGCTGTACATAGGTCATTTGAGGAGGATCTTCCTGTGTCTAGAGGACGGGGGGTGTCTGTAACCAGAACTCCGGCGGTCCTAGTGTTGGGCAGTACCGCTCCTAAGTGGAGGGTGCAGAAGTCCTGGCTCGCTGAGCATTTGACCGTCTAGAGTGCTTGACCATTTGTGGGGCCTCTGGAGGTCGTTCCCCGAGGAGGGGGGAAAGCCGGGTTGGGGTGTGGCCTGACCTGATAGGGAGTACTGGAGGAGAGTGTGTCGCTGATACGCCGCTGGCGTGTGCTCTGTCTAGCCTGAGACATACTGGAACTGGAAGGGGGTGCAGAGGGACGGTGTCCTTACTTCTGACCCCGGTGTAACCTGAGGGTTTAGATCTTAGGTTGGGAGATTAGGAAACTTCTAGGTCAAGAGGAATCTCTACCAAAGTGGATCAGCTGAAGAGACTGAGGGGGCTGCCCTTGCTGTGTGTTCTGGGGCTCACCTGCAGTTTGTTGTTTTCGCTAAGGTAGAGGAAAGGGGGCTTTGCTGTGTGCAGTGTCCCCCCACCTGCTTGAAGAGGAACTGTGCTGTGTGCTTTGTACCTCAGAAGTGAAATAGTTTCCAGGTGGTAGACCAGTGATGGAGTGAGGTCCTGATCTGGTAGGAGAATTGTGTTCTGGTGAAGTGCTTTTCTGTGAGGGTGCGGAAACCCAGAAGTAGAGGTAGGGTGGGGCATTCTTGCCCGTGACCTCTGGTCAGCCTGAGGGTATGGTCCCTAGGTTGTTGGATCAGTGGTAGTTGTAGTTACACTGAGAGAGAGAGTGGAGAATGGCTATTGTGTGCCAGGGGTTACTACCCCCCACTCTGTGGATTAGTTAGGACCTGTGATTTGGATGGCCTATGGCCTGGTCTTGGCTGTGGATGACTAGTGTGTACCAGTGGGGTACCCTAGTTGAGTCGGAGAGTTATTATTTGGAGGAAACCATGTAGGTTCAGAGTGGCGAAAAACTGGACGGTGTCCCTGCTGTGCGAGGCCGTGTCCGTGGTTTTGTCGCCCAAAGCAGTGAAGCCCATCAGTGGTGTGATTGGTCTACCCTGCGTTTTGGCTGGAAGGGGGTTGTGTTGGACCCGGCCCATTAGGCAGGTTCACCCCTAGACTTTTTTTGCGTCTTTTTTGCGTTTTCCTAGCCTATTTATGGAACCTGGTGTTGGTGATTTTAGGCCTCTGCGCACTTTTTCACTGTGGTACAGTGTAAAGTGCATGAGCTCTCTGTATGTGTGGTGAGTGACCTGCCCTCCCATAGGAATGAATGGGGAGTAGTCAAGTCAAGTCAAAATCCTTTATTCGACTGTCAGAGAAGCAGTCATAAAAGCACAAAAAATACATTATTATACAATTCATGCAAGATTTATAAAAACACATAATTTTATATGGGTTGGCAGTTCACGAGAGAGTTAAAAATGCGGTAAGTTAAAAATGCAATAGGCCAATATAAAATGAAAAATGCCTGTTTAAGACATGATTTCAAGTTTAGTGCAAGTCATCTGGTGATCAACCTTCCATGCTTAATCTGAACTTCCGGGCTGTTTTTAAAAACTTACAGATAAAAAAAGTACTGTCATCAGGCAGCATCTGAAGATATAAAAGTGCAGGCTTAATCTGTACAAAATTCAGCTTTTTAAGCAAGGGTTTTAAAAACATTTGTCTTGGACTTGAATAATAAGGACATAGAAATAAAAAGTGAGCCAGGTCTTGCGGAGACATGTTGTCGCAGCCGCAAGCTGGCAACACTTGACCTCTATGTGCTCCACTCGGCACAGCTAAAATCAAGTGGTAGAGACCAAATCGAAATCTGCTCAACAGAAAGCGGTCGTATCTGGTAATGTTCCATGTTAAGTATGGTTCACAGAACACACATGTCTTTGTTAGTATATGATTCCTAACACTGGACTTCTTCATCTCGGTGTCTTCCCTGGCAAGTTGTCGCTTTAACATGAAAGTGTTTTTTACAAAATCAACATCATTCTTTGTAGCATGCTGTGGTGTTAAATATAAGTCCAATCTACCCAGGTCTTTGCAACATTTTTTAATATAGTTCATCCAGGGTATTTTAAGATGTCCTTCCCAGGTGAGGGCTTCAGCGAGGATGCTGTGCGTCAAGGGTATAAGTGCATTGCGCCAACAGTTTAGCCAACAGAGTAATGGGTTTGCAGCAATTCTGTCTCCTAGGTACGGAGTGCCCAGTTCCTCATGTACAGAGAAATTTGCGGTGCTTTTGGGCAAGCTCAGAACCTGTTTTAAAAAGTTATTTTCTAGTGTTACCAGAGCTTCTACTGATGCGAAACCCCACAGCTCACTCCCGTAACATGCCACCGCTACACTTTTAGCCTGATATAATTTCATTATAGCGGACACTGGGGTGTTACCTATTTTGCGTGCAAAGTCTAATATCCCGAAGTTGGTTCTTAATAACTCGCCTTTCTTTTTATTTATAGCGGGGCCCCAAGAAAGTTTGTGATCGAATAGTACTCCCAGATATGAAAATGTTTTTGTTAACGGTATGCTTTCTCCGTTGACTGAAAAGGGATATCGTTTATTGGGGGCTTTTCCGACCGTCATAATAAAAGATTTGGAGTTATTAATATTCAGATCGCGTGAGGTCATGAATTGGAAGAAAGAACTCAACAACTTTTGAAGACCTAAAGCGGTTCTGGATATCAAGACAGCGTCGTCCGCATATAGTAGGACCGGCACCCCTGTTTTCCCAATACGAGGGTAATCTGTGTTAGTTTTTACCAAATGATCCTCAAGTCCATTGATGTACAAGTTAAAAAGAAAAGGTGCTAGAATACAGCCCTGTCTGACGCCCCGGTTAATATTAAACTCTCTCGTAACTTTCAGGTCTTTTGTGTACCGTACATTGGCACGTGTGTCATTATGTAGGTCGGCCAGGAAATTGATTAGGTTATTTTCCACACCCATGTTTTGCAGGATTTCCCATAGTTTGCTCCTCTCGACGCAGTCGAAGGCCGAGGAGAGGTCCATAAAGGCCATATACAACGTTCCCTCTCTGGCTTGGGTGTATTTACCACTTATCAGGTATAGATTCAGACATTGTGTAGTTGTTGCATGTCCCGGTCTGAATCCATACTGCGCTGGGGTCATTATATTATTTTGTTTGGCCCAAGCATTCAGCCGATTTAAAAGAACCCCTCCCACTACCTTCGCTACTGAGTTAATCAGTGAAATTGGTCTGTAGCAGACGGCTTTTGTTCTGTCGCCCTTTTTGTAAACCGGGACGATAGTGGATGCTCCCCAGGATTTAGGGGCTCCCACTTCAACCCCGGCGTTAATGACAGACGTAAGAATTGGAGCCCATAAAGCGATGTTAGATTTGAATAGGTCTGGTGGAAGACCGTCAGGGCCCGGTGCTTTGTTGCTAGAAAGACCAAGAATCCCTAATTCAGTTTCTTTAATAGAGAAATGTAGAGGGCTGCTTTCGGGGAGATGAGGTAATTTTTTTGACTGTGGAGCTTCACTCTTAAAGATAGATCCGAAATGGGTGATCCAGTCATTCTCTGGTATGACTGTGCCGAGACTCTCAGCGGTCGGGTCGTCAAAAAGAGGTTTATTAATTATTTTCCAGAACTTTGAGCTATTGCCCAAAATAGAGGGGTCGAGCAAAGATTCCCATGTTTTAATTTTTATGGATTTTTTGCATGAGGCAATTGCATTTTTGTAGTCTGCTCGGAGGGCCTTCACCAATGCTAGATTTCTTGGTTTACTTTTGAGAGCAGCCTTTAATTTGCGGTTGGCAGAAAAACAGGCATGATCAAACCATCGTGGGTTGTGAACAGTTGATCCCTTGGCAGTTACAGTCAGAAATTTTTCTATCCTTCTGGTCACCACTGCAAAGGCAGATAGAACACATTCGGGTGAGGCAGAGTCTGTGGCACAGAGCTTGAGTTCAGGTTCACAGTCTTTAGTGACTATCTCATACAGCTTGTCACTATTTACCAAGTTCCACTTCAAGCGACGGTTGTTGTTCACTGGCTTAAGTATCCCAGGATCCTTGATATTATTTCGGAGTATGGAAGAATCACATTGAAGCTCAAGATGTAAGGGGTTATGATCACTGTGAGTGCTCATAAGGATATCAAATTTAAGAACCAGTTGGGCCACTTCTGCAGAAAGAAGGATATGGTCTATGATGGACCCTGACTCAGATCCTTTATAGGAGGGATTTTCATAGATGAAAGAGTCCTCTTTCAGAGATAGTGCCAAAGTCATATTCGTGGAATCCATTAAGGTGTTTAATTTTGATCCACGGTGGCAGTGTGTGAAATGAAGACCTGTTTTAAGATCACAGCCCAACGATCCCAAGGTTGTCAGAAGAGGGTTACCGCAAATGTGCGTATTGAAATCGCCAAGGAGTATTTTGTCCTGTGATAATTTAGTCCAATTTTCGGCTAGACAGTTTGTAAGGTTGTCGATATTACAATCACTTGGGTTTGCAACAGAGTTATAGAAGTTAATCAGCGTTATAACTTTTTTCCCCCTTTTGAGTGTAACGATCTGGATACTCCTGCTATCCAACTGCACATGATTGATCAGCATTTTAAGGAACAGACTGATAAATATTGCCAGGCCCCCCTTTGCCCTGCCGCTAGGTGAGGGGGATGCGTGAACAAAGAAACTTTGGAATCCCTCAATGAAAGTGTTGCCATTTATCAACCAGGTTTCTTGGAAACACAAGATAGTGTACTTCCTGACAAAGGCCACCCATGATGGATCATCGATTTTAGAGGCCAGTCCAGCAATGTTCCAAGACAAAATTTTGATGGGGTTTGAAATAATCTGCTCTGATTTGAGATCAGAATTTGTGTTGGAGAGGGAGTGCGGTTCTGAGGTGGTCCCTGTCATCAACTTAGACCTTGGATTCTCAGGTAATGAGTTAGATTGTAAAGCTATGGTCTTAGATGGACTACCTACTTCGGTCACTGACAGAGCATGAGCTTGGTGTGCTCGAGGGCTGACTGTGTAGCTCGATTTCGTTGTGGAGGTGGAAGTTACTAGGCAGGCTAGATGGGAGGTGGCTGTTGTCACTGCAATAATATCATTTTCTGAGGGATTCCTTGCTTTAACAGAAATAGTTTCAGGGAAGGGATCAGATGACAGTCAGTCAACCTCGTCCAAATGGTCGTAGTTGTAAAGAGCATCATATCTATTAGCAGTAGGAAACCCGTATTCCTCGAATTGAACAGTAACAGGGTTATAGGCGCGGTAAAGACCGTGCCTTTGTCGTACAGCTGTCTCAAATGGTTGCTGGTTGTATACTTTGAATCCCCGTGGTTGAGTGTATGGATGGAGATCTAAACCCATTGGGCTATCAGGTCTGGGTAGAGCAGGGGCCAGCCAAGGTTGGAGATTAGGCTGTGTTTTGTGCCATCCTTCTTGAGTGTAGTTATATTTGGTTTTGTTCCTACGTGAGTCTGAGCGGGCTGGATAGAAGTAGCTCAATCCCATGGTCCTAATCAGGCTACTTGTCCCCAGACTCCTCCAATCTGCGATGAATTTTGCCGGTCCTAGATGTTTAAAGGTGACCACAATGCAGTCGCCATCTGTGGATTTGAAACGAGTGCCCACCCACTCTACCCTTTTGACTTGGTGTATAGTTCCTATTATATTTTGAGGGAGGGGCCTATGTATGGAAAGCCATTGCATGACTTTATTCCTCAGTTCCTCCCGCGTTTCCTCCCTGTTATCACCGACTTTGGGCACCCCAATCATGACTATCGTGTAGGGGTTGGCCTGTGGAGGAAGGTTGATATGTAATAGTGAACTTGTGGTAGTAGGTTTGGTAGGATGAGCTCCTATTTCTTGAGTATTAATTTTAGGAGGCGCCGTGCAATTCTTGTTCTTCGATGCACCTATGTTTGTATTAGGTGAATGACCTTCTGTAGCCCACTCACTGGCCTCGTCATCCTCATCTATTTGATTATTTGATTTATTGGTTGTAAGAGTCGTTATGTTCACAGTGGGTTTAGGGACTGTTTGAGACTTTATTGTTTGGTCTGTTGTGGGTAGGCACTTTGGTTGTGGATTATGTTGTTTTTCTATGTTCTTTACTGCGTTGCCATTTTTTTTGGAATTTTTTACATTAAGTGTAGTTGATGAAGGGACAAAGAGAGAGGGCGTGTTAGTTGAGTTGAGTAATCTAAGGATACTGGAAGATATATCATTTTGGGTCCTCTCAAATTTACTCAAAGCCTTTTCTATGATATCTATTTGATGACTAATAGGTTGAAGAAGAGTTTTAATTAGAGTTTCAATTTCTCTCATAAAGGGGAAACTCAAGGTACTCTTCTTATCAATATGTCCTGTTTCCTCATTAACTACAGGATTTCCCAAATTGGACTTAGCTTTTCCGTCTGAGACGTATAGATCTGGGGAGGTTGGAAGGGTTTCCCCGTGTTTTGGTCCAGAGGGTTCCACTATGCCTTTCTTCTGCCACATATCTTTAAGTGATCGTTTGGGTTTACTAGAGGGTAGGTGGGTTTTCCTCGTAGGGAGTTTGGTTCTAGGCTTTTTCCGTTTAATCTTTGGCGATTTATGTAGTGTTGGTGGTTGTGGTTCTGTTAAGACAATGACCGGTAGGGCATTTTCCTCGGTCCCAGCATCCGATAACAAAGGGATATCGGTTGACTGCAGGTCATTTTTTGCGCTGTTAGATATGACCATTATACTGTTATCCTGATTGTTAGCTAGTAACTCCAAGGAAAAAGAGTTAGAGGGTTTTTCTTTAATATGTGATCCAGGTAACTCCGAAAAGGATTGTGTGAGTAGAGACTCCTGGGATGAGATAGTGTCATCCATATTTTGATCGTCATAGGTAATATGAGAGGACAGGTCAGGAAAGCATAGGTTAGGTGTCAAGGAGAGTCTCCTCTCAGTGTCCTGAATAGCATCCGCCACGACATTGATGGTTTTTTGGAGCATTTTATCTATGGCGGTTATAGTGGGCAATGGTGTACTCACTGTTTTTAGTCTGCTGGTAGATCTTGTCGCCATCGGTGTTTTAGTTATTTTAGACATCATCGAACAGTGGTATCAGCCCCTTTGCTTTTCAAAGATATTGGTTTGGGAATAGACTTGGAGTGGTAGCCCGTCCCGGCCGCCTCAGGCCCCTGAGGGCCACAGAGGGCCCGCCCTTTGCCCGGGCTTCGCCCCGGGCGTCCCGCTCGCGTCCCGCGACGCTGAGGGCTTTCGCTTTTATTGGCCCCTCCCGGCGCTTCAGGCGCGTCGGGGAACGCGCCGCCGCAGTGCCTGTCGGGATTTGCAGTCCCGAGGCGGCGGCGCGACTGGTGGCGGGATTACGGTCTCCTTGTTTGAGTGGTCTGCTGATTAGGCTGGTCTCCGTGCGCTGTTTCCTTGCACGCGCTGTCAATGGGGAGTATGTATGCCCATGGTAGTTCCTGATGTGTGGGGAGTGCAGGGGCGAGTTTGGTATGTATCAACTCGTGAGAGTGAATGCTGCAAAATGATGTATGCGACATGGCTGTGTCTAGTCTAGAAGTCCTACTTTTGGAAGTTGGCATATTTGTGCAAGTTGGTGCTAGCGTGTGATTGGCTGGTGAGCCTGGCCCAGAGTGCATGGGCCTGCTTGTGGATTGACTGTCTGGTTTGAGGATGACAGGGGCTGGAGAGCCCAGGAGGTTGTCTGAGTCAGCCCATGGATGAAAGGCAGCATCTGCTGCCAGGGAAGTGGGAGGAGATGGCACCTGATAGTGAAGGGCTGTTACTGTGTAACTACAAAGCTGGCTCCACCTCCCGCTGGGCGACTGACACCTCTGTCCCTGATACTGAAGGGGACTTCCCTCTAAACCAGTCCAGCTGGTTCTCACACTGCCTGCTTCAAAGGACTTCAAAGAACTTCAAAGGTTTTGCACTGTATAAAAAGGGGTTGTAACCCCTTCCAAATTGTTCTTGTTTTCAACTTGAATCTGCCAGGGGCTGCTGCTGCTTGAGCTCAGGGGAATCCCTGGCTCTGCCCAGCCCTGGGCACCTGATGGACTTTCCTGGACTCCTGGGGGACCCCTCTGCCTTGCTGGGCTGATGGGGGGGACTTTGCTTTGCCCCCTGGGACTCTCTGGACCTTTGTGCAGCATGGTGGAGCTGCATTTCTGGAAGGACCCTTTGTACTTTTTGTTCTAGCGCTTTGGGAGCGCTTTATTGCCCATAGCGCTTTCGAGCGCTTTATTTTTGATTCTAGCGCTGAGGAGCGCTTTGCCAGCCTGGCGAGTGCCCACCTCGCTTATTCTTACTTGTTATCTAACTTCGGCTGCCCACGCCGGTATTACCGATATTTTAAAATGCCTCCCCGCCTGCCTGCCTAAAGGAGAAGGGCCGCTGCGCTGCCCGCAGCGACCCGGAAGTGGATGGCCGGCCGGCCAATCCCAGCGCGGCCGGCCGGAAGTCCCGCCCCCGCAGCCCGAGAGGAGAGAAGCTGCCCGGGGGAGAGAAGAAGGACGAGTGATGGCGGCTGGTCGGCAGGGCTCCCGTGAGCGGAGGGAGCCCTGCAGCGAGAGGAGCGGCCTGCAGACACGAGCGGAGGGGGCGCGAGGCACATTGCCGGTGCCTGCCCCCACCGCGAGGCTTCCCGACTGGAGGGAGAGCCAGAGGAGGAGAACCGGCGAGCGCCTGACCGACCGGTGAGTGGGGCCGGAGAAGGGGAGGGGCGCCGGGACACGTTGTCGGTGTCCGCCCCGCCCCCCGGTAGCGCGAGCTCGCGCTTCAGGTCAGAGGGAAGCCATGAGGGCTTCATGGGCGGCCCCAGTTGGCAGTGGGTCGCCCCAACGTGTATGAGTCCAGAGAGGCTCTAGGGGGCCATTTCTTTTTGATTTACGAGCCCCGCGAGGCTCGAGGGCCCTTTTGTCGAAAAGACACAGAGTCAGGGCGGCCCCAGTTGGCAGCGGGTCGCCCCAACGTTGTCCAGAGCCAGGAGAAGGCTCGAGGGGGCCTGTGTGGCTCCAGCATGGCGCAGTTTGCGCCCACGGGTCAGTGAGGACCCTGTCGCAGTTTATTTTATTGCGATGCCCAGGTGCCCAGCACTTTGTGGGCACCTGCCACGTTTAGGCTTTTTGTACTTTGGACTGGCGCTGCATGGCAGCGCGCCCTGACATTGGACACAGGGCATCTTTGCCCCACGAGGCCAGTTGGCCTAGGGACTGCCACAGGTAGTGGCTTATGTAGTGTAGGCGCAATGTGATTTCTATGCTTTTAAATAGTAATTGCCTACTGTGTGTTTTTGCGCTACTGACTTATGTTATGGCACCTCTGAATGTTTATGCATTATGTGTCTTCCTTTCCATGCGCTGCACCTCTGAATGTTTAGTCATCATGTGTCTTCTTGCGCTGCACCCCTGAATGTGATTTTATTGCATCATGTGCTCTATTCTTAACACCTCTGAATGTTTAGTCATCATGTGTTTCTCCTTATTACTCCTCTGAATGCGTTCATGCATCATGGGTAAGGTGTTCTGGTTTATACCCCTAAATGTGTTTATTCTTAGGTGGTTGTCTTTTCTACTCCTCTGAATGTAGGTTTATTGCATCATGAGTAACGTATTCTTTCTTAGACCCCTAATGCTGTGTGATACTTAGGTGGTTCTTCTTTCTTAGTACAGGTGGTCCTAGTAAGGTCCTGGTTCCTGTTACCAGTGGTTACTGGTTGTTATCTTTGTGATTACCATTTTATGTTTTATTATTTCTTATTCTAGAAGTGCTATATCTGACTATGACAGTGGCCCTTGTGGCCCTGTCTTGTGTACATAATCCCTGTGAATATTGCCCGTGCCAGTTGGCACCATGTATATGTGTGATTTTATCTGATGTGTTTTTACAATACAAAAGTTATTTTTATAATAACCTTGTGTGGAGTCTCTTCTGTGGTGTGCCTAGTATGTTGTTGCTGTTGTGCGCTGGCGCAAATGCTTTACACATTGCCTCCGAGTTTAGCCTTACTGCTTGTGCCAAGCTACCAAGGGGGTGAGCAGAGGTTATCTTGGCGTGTGACTTCCTTGCCCTGACTAGAATGGTGGTTTCTGCCTGGCTTTGGCGTCAGCCTTAGCCTACCAGAAATAGCCAGTTCTAACAGCTACGGGTTGGTCAAAGCCCTCCTCAGTCATCTGTGAAAGAACAGCCCCTACACCATGCTCTGAAGCGTCTGTTTGCACTATGAATTCCTTGGAGAAATCAGGAGCCAGGAGCACGGGCGCCGTGCACATGGCAGTCTTCAGGGTGTCAAAAGCCTTCTGACAGGTGTCAGTCCAAATCACATTCCTGGGCTGCTTCTTCGAAGTCAGCTCTGTCAAGGGGGTCACAATCGTGCCATAGCCCTTGACAAACCTCCTGTAATACCCAGTGAGCCCCAGGAAGGCTCTCACTGCAGTCTGGGTCTTGGGGGGTTCCCAAGCCAGGATGGTCTCGATTTTGGGTTGCAAGGGTGCCACCTTGCCACTCCCCACTTGGTGTCCCAAGTACACCACGGAACCCTGCCCAATCTGGCACTTGCTTGCCTTGATTGTGAGGCCTGCTCTGCGCAGGGCCATCAACACTTCCCAGAGGTGTCGCAGGTGTTCTGGCCAGGTGCCACTGAACACCGCGATGTCATCCAGGTAGGCGGCACTGAACTCATCCAGCCCAGCCAACACCTGGTTGACCAATCTCTGAAAGGTGGCAGGGGCATTCTTCATTCCAAATGGCATAACCCGGAACTGGAAATGCCCATCTGGTGTAGAGAATGCTGACCTCTCCTTTGCCCCATCGGTCAAGGCGATCTGCCAGTACCCAGACGTTAAATCAAACGTGCTGAGGAACTTGGCAGCCCCTAGCCGATCAATGAGCTCATCAGCTCTGGGGATGGGGTGCGCGTCAGTCTTCGTGACTGAATTGAGTCCTCTGTAGTCCACACAGAACCGGAGTTCAGGTGTGGCTCCCGGCGCAGCAGCCTTTGGGACCAAGACCACGGGGCTGGACCAAGGACTGCTGGAAGACTCAACCACCCCAAGGGCAAGCATCTTGGAGACCTCCTCCTTGATGCAGGCCCGGACCCTGTCAGTCACTCTGTAAGCCTTATGCTTCACAGGTAAGCTGTCTCCTGTGTCCACATCATGGACGCACCAATCTGTGACACTCGGAACCAGGGAGAACAGATCTGGAAACTGCCCCAGCAACTGGCGGCAGTCTTCCTGTTGTTCGGGGGTCAGGGTGGGTGAGAGGTTAACTCCATCCACTGACCCGTCTTTCTCACAGGCCACTAAGAGGTCAGGAAGAGGCTCCGACTCCTCCTCCATTCCATCATCAGTTGCCAACAATATGCCCACTTCGGACCTCCTTAAGTGGGGCTTGAGGCGGTTGACATGTAGGACCCTCAAAGGGTTCCTGGGTGTCTTCATGTCCACCAAGTATGTCACTGGGCTCTTGCGCTCCACAACCTCAAATGGACCTGTCCACTTATCCTGAAGGGCACAGGGTTCCACTGGGGCCAGGACATACACCTCTTGTCCAGGCTGAAGCTCGACCAGAGTGGCATTCTGGTCGTACCACCGCTTCATTTCCTCCTGGCTTGCTTCCAGATTTGCCTCGGCAAGTTGTCTGAAGCGCCTGGTTTGGTTTCTGAAGGCCAGCATGTAGCTATATACATTCTGGGGAGGTTTCCTGGGAGATTGCTCCCAGCCTTCCTTTACCAAACTCAGTGGTCCTCTCACGGGGTGACCGTACAGTAGTTCAAAGGGGCTGAACCCTAGGGACTTCTGTGGTACCTCGCGATATGCAAAGAGCAGGCATGGTAAGAGGACGTCCCACTTACGCCTCATTGGACCTTCCAGGCCCATGATCATGCCTTTCAGGGTTCGGTTGAATCTTTCAACCAACCCGTTTCCTTGGGGGTGGTAAGGCGTGGTGAACTTGTATATTACACCACACTCTTGCCAAAGGGACTTCATATACTGGGATATGAAGTTGGTCCCCCTGTCGCTCACCACCTCTAGAGGGAATCCTACTCGTGAGAAAATTCCCATCAGTGCACGTCCCACCACGGGGGCCGTCACTGTCCTCAAAGGGATGGCTTCAGGGTACCGGGTGGCATGATCCACCAAGACCAGGATGAACCTGTTGCCCATGGCTGTCTTGGGGTCCAGAGGCCCAACAATGTCAATACCCACTCGTTGGAATGGCGTACCGACCACAGGGGAGGGTTGGAGGGGAGCCTTGTTCTTCCCTCCGCTCTTCCCACTTGCCTGGCAAGTCGGACAGGTCCTACAATGAGCGTCTGAGCTCTTGTGCATTTGGGGCCAGTAAAAGTGGGTGACAAGCCTGTCATAGGTCTTGTCCATCCCCAAATGTCCTGCTAAAGGCACATCGTGAGCCAGACCCAGTAGGAAGGCTCTGAACTTCTGGGGTACCACCAGCACACAGGCTGACCCAGGTTCAGCAGCCTTAGGCTCTGAATACAGGAGGTCGTTCTCCCAGTACACATAATGTGTTTTGGCCTGAACACCATTGGCCTGGTCTGCAGCCTGCTGCCGCATACCCACGAGAGAAGGGCATTCTTTCTGCTCCTTGCAGAATTCCTCCCTGGAGGGTCCTCCTTCTTGCTGCCAATGGGTCAGCTCAGGCAGGTCCCCCAGTTCGGCAATCTGTTCCCCTGTAGGCTCCAGGGCATCCCCCTCAAGGTCTGCTTCCTCCTGGACCGTGGGAACTTCAGGGGCCGGTTTCCCGCGCCCCCTGTGCCTTCTCCCTAAAGCCGGTTCCTGGGCCTCTCCTTCAGGCCCCAGGACCTCTTGATCACCCCTACTGGCTGCCATCGACCGGGTGGTCACGCACGCCCAGTCAGGTAGACCCACCATCCTCAGGTGAGTCGTCTGCTCCACCTTTTACCAAGGGGAGTGCTCCAAGTCATTCCCTAGCAAACAGTCAACAGGCATGGTTTTCCTCACACAGACCTGCAGAGTACCAGAGACCCCCCCCCCACTCGAAGGGAACTTGAGCCATCGGACACTGACTCTCTGAATTATCAGCGTTGATAACCCTACAGTAGGCATGGGGTACAACCTGCTCTTGAGACACCAGGTGCTGCCTCACTGCAGTCACACTGGCTCCTGTATCTCTAAGAGCCTCAGCTTCCTTACCATTGATGATCACCACCTGCCCATATTTTTTAGTGTTAGAGGGCAGGTAGTTTGTAGGGACCATCTCGCTGTCTCCTAGTGAGACTAGGGTCATCTGAACGGGTTCTCCACCCCCCGGGACCATCACTTCTTCTCCTAAGTGAACACTAGTCACTTGACGGGGCGGAGCACCAGTGGGTGCGGGTTTTCCAAACAGGCGACACTTGGGGTCACTGGATATGTGCCCCGGCTCGCCACATTTGAAACAATTGAAGGGCCCCTTGGGAACAGGTCTACCTGTTGGGGCCCCATTCTGCTTTGGGGGTGGGGGAGGCTGAGAACCTTTCTGCTGGTCCCCTTGGGGATTACTTTGGGGGCCTTTTTGGAACCCTTTCGGTTTTCCCTTGTCCCCCCCACTCTTCTGCTGGGGACCCTGCCCACCCTTGGCGGAGTCTCCCACTGGACCCTTGTGGACCCTGGTGCTGAGCCAGCGGTCCGCCTCCTCAGCAAGCTTCCTCGGGTTGGACAGCTTGCTATTGATCAGGTGTTGGCGTAACTCAGGAAAACAGTGATCAGACAAGTGCTCCCATGCAATTAAATCTAAGAGACCTTGAAAATCATTTACTTTGCTACCCTTCACCCAACCATCCAGTGCTCTGCAAAAATAAGTCACATACTCCACATACGTATTCCCAGGCCGCTTAGTACATCCCCTAAACTTCTGTCTATACATTTCAGGGGTAAGCCCGTACCTGTTCATTAAAGCTTCTTTCATGTGGGAATAGGATCTCTGGTTCTCAACGGGCAAATCTAGCAGGGTATCTCGCCCTTCGCTAAGGAACCTTCCCCACAACCCCGCTCCCCAATCCTTGTCAGGGACCCGGTGGGAGGACATGGCTACTTCGTATGCCCTAAACCACTGTCCTATGTCATCCCCCTTAAAGAACTCTTTAACTACATCTTTGGGGATGTGCACTCTCGACTCTACCTGCACCGGCGTTGTGCTGCCACCAGAGGGAGGATGATCCAAGTTTCTCTCCTTTAGACTCATCTCCCTCATTTTCAATTCGTAATCCATTTGGTGCTTTCGCTCTTCCAGCGCCATCCTTTTGGTTTCAAGCTCCAGTTGGATTTTTAATTCTGCCAGCTTCCTTTCATGATCCCTCGTTTCCTTCCTGTCTGCCAGCTCCTCTAGCGACAGGCCTTTACCAAAGCTGTGCACGCTGTCTTGCCTTTCGAGATCCACCAGATCCACAGGTGCCCTCTGCTCCTCAGTGGCATCCTGATCGTCAAGGGCATCTTGATCCTCCGGGGGCTTTCTGGACTCTATCCAGGCTTTCAGGGCCTTGTAGAGTTCTGGCTTGTTCTTGCAACCGGCGTGCGGAACCTTGAGTTTTTTGCAAAAAAACTTCAGCTCATTCTTTGAGTATTTGTCCAGCTTCGCTGCATCCCATTCCACCTCCAACATCTCAGAGGTCGTGGACTCCGCTCCTCCAGGCTCTTCGTGCCCGGCATGGTCTCTTCGCTAGGGATCTTCTCTCGGCAAAATTACAACAAAACCTGTGGCCAAGTAACTGGACTGAAATCACTGTGCAATGGTCAGAAGTTAAGGTATAGACACTGCAAATGTAAATTCAAAAAATCCTCACCGCTGCGTCCAATGTAGGAAGGGGGAGGCTCTAGTTGGCGCAGTGTAGCACTAGCGACAAGCAGGGACTCTCTCTTCCTCGTCAGGGCTGAGGGTTACCTTCCAGACAACCTCTGCTTACCCTCTAGGTAGTGTGGCTTAAGCAGTCGTTAGGCTAATCTTTGGGGCACATAGGGTTAAACATTTGCAGTATCATACCACCACAACCAACCCTCCACACAATGACACCAAACTGTATTTGTAAAAATATATATCTTTATATAGATTTCAAGCAGGTTTGTAAATACAGTTGTCACACTTTCAATAGCGGTTCCAGTTTACTCAAGTTCAGGTTGCCACAGTTCTTTCCTAGCAATAAGCAATCTTTTGGGCCTTCTGCCCAGGTTCAGTAAGGTTCAGTGTCTTGTAGCGCCTCAATGCGCTTTCCGCTGTCTCTGCTCGCTTCAGAGAGGAGATCGGGCCTCGAGGACCAGGAGCTGTGCGAGCCTCGGTTTCAGAGGCGGCTCGCGTTGGGAGCAGATAGAGCGGTGCGAGCTCGAGTTGCAAGACGTTCGCACCGTGAGGATACAACACAGTACCTTTCAAATTCTTGTGGAGCGGGCGGCTTCCAGGGGAGCTGTCCCACGTCGTGTTGCTTTTCCGGGGTCGCTGTTCGCTGCGGCTCTCAGCCGGGCAGGTCACGGGTCATACGGGGCGGCGATGTTCAGTGGCGGCAGGGTCCTTCCTTCGTCGTTCGCTCCGACCCTGGAGGCGGCGGCTGTGTGGTGGCGGCAAGTGGCAGTACGGTCCCCAAGTGCAGGACGTACCCAGCCAAAGTGCCGGTTGCAGCTGTGCGTTCACAGCTGAGTTGTTGGGCAGGCTACCGACCAGAGGGGGGGTTATCACAGGGCGGCTGTCCGTCTTCGCAGGTGGGTTGACGGCTTGAAGCGCAGCCAATTCGGGAGCTTGGACCGGACGGGTCCTCCTTCACTTTGCTCTCGGGCTCCCGGTGCAGATGCGGTCACGGTGTTCGGGCCAGCGGCGGCTGGACCTCACGTTGCTCTCGCTGTTGCTTTGGGCCCCGGTCACGGTGCTTGGGGGGATGTCGATGCCTTGGATACGGGGAGCGTGGCAGGCTTGCCCAGCGCTCCCAGACCCCTCTGTCAGTACTGCAGCGATAAGCAGCACACACAGTCGCTTTCTTCAGGATGTAGCGCCCACTGGTCCTGGGGCGCTGGTCAGGGGGCAAGTTCAGCAGCAAGCCCTTGGAGATCTTTCAGCAGAGTTTGGCACAAAGTTTCACAAAGCAAAAGTCTTCTTGTAGTCTTTCCTTTTCCTCTCCTTCTGCAGCAAGGCACCAGACACAGGCAAGAGTCAGCACCCTTCCTTGTCCTTCCAGGTCCTTCTCGTCGGGCAGAGTTCCTTCTGTAGCACAAACAGGATCTAATTTACAAGGAGCAGGGCTCCTACTTTTATACTGCATTTCTTTTGTTCTTACAGGCCAGGGGGGCCTTTGCATAGCCACTCTCAGTCCTTGAGTACCTTGTTGGGTGCAATCCGGCTTCTGCTTTCAGTGTGAGGGGCAGGCACATCAGACGCCCCACAGGAGGTGGAGCCAGCATTGTGTGGACAGGGGCAGCCAGAAGTACCTTGTTGATGGGGCTTCGCCCTTCCTGGGCCAGGTGTCGGCTGAGTCATCAGTCGCTCCCCAGGAGGGTGGAGCCAGCATTGTGGTGGCAGAGCACAGCAAGATTCAGAGTCAAGAGCCACTCCTACCTCCCACTAAGGTGTAATCTGCGCATTCACCACCTGTCATCCCCCAGCCCTGTCACTCACACATCCCAGACAGTCAGATACACATACCAGCAGAGGCGGGCTGAATGGTTAGGCAAGCAAATGCTAACTTTCTAAAAGTAGCATTTGCAAACACAGGATATTAAAATAAACTTTACCAAAAGAAATATTTTATTATTCTGAGTTCAGGCATACTAAACACGACTCTCTACCATGCTCCCTGAGCCTGCTGGGATTATAGAGTGTATTAATTCCAGCAGCCCATTCTGGCCTAACGGAAGCAGGTAGCCTTACAATAGTGAAATACGAATTTAGTTGTAAGTCACTACTAGGACATGCCACACACATCAGGGCTAGTCCTACCTTACACCTGCAATGCACCCTGCCCGCAGGCCTACCATAGGGGTGACTAATATGAAGTTAAGGGAACGTTTAGGGGCTGGCAAGTGGGTGCACTTGCCCAGCCAGCGTGACAGTACGAGACTGCACGCGGGGTCTGCAATGGCGGACCCCAGACACATCTTAAGGCTGCTTCTGTGGGTGGCGCAACCAGCGCTGCAGGCCCACTAGCAGTATTGGCATCTACAAGCCCTGGCACTCCTGGTGCGCTTTACTAGGGACTAACAGTAAATCCAATGCACTAATCATGGACATCAATCACATGTACAATTTACAGTAGGGAGCACTTGCACTGCGGCACGGGTCGGCCGTGGCGCAGTGCCCTGAGTATCGGAAAACCAGCAAAACATCGGAGGCACACCAGCAAAAAGTGGAAGGGAAACTCACGCCAAGGTGCCAGGTCTAACAATATATATACACACATATATATACACATATAGATATCTATATATAATATATATATATTCAGGCATTAGAAGTCATAGCCTTTGAGAAATATAATTACGTGAGAATCGTAATAAGCGTTCAAGCATTTGGAACATAGAGTTTAGCATCAGTAATTCTAGTGTTAGTAGTTAAACCGAAGTAGGGTCAGATAAGTTCATGCAAAATTGCACAATTGCACTTGCACTTTGAACCCAGAGAAAATTATCTGCACCTAAATATAAATGACTGAAACCCAAGTGGCAGTTTATAGAGTAGAGCCACCCAATAATCCCGCCGGGACTGGGTAATATCAGATAGAAAAGCTAGATGTCCAGGTAGGATTCATTCAAAACAAACACTTTACATTTATAAGTGTCACCTGAGTGATCACACAAATCAATAGAGTAACCAAAGGGCTTATATCAAAAATATATTCAATTTATTTTTGATTCGCAATTTTTTGTTTTTTTAAATACATGGAAGAAATTTCAAAACTGTCAACAGACAGACTAACATAACATGTAAACTGAATGATAGTCTACATACACCTACAGCATAGTATGTGGCTACGTTCCATAAACCACATCAAAGTAAATATTTACACATAAGAATTCACAAATCAATTTGTACAGTGAATTATACAGTGTATTGCATGTCAGGTGTTAAGCGTCGACGTTTCGGTCCATGCTGGTCAAGTCGATCCGTCGGACCATCTTCAGGACAGAGACGTTGCACAGCAATGTGAGAAATAAAAACGCCACTCAGGTCGTTATGTCAGATAGTCGCCACGTAATTAAAACAGCAGCTATGCGCCGGCTCTTCAAAGTCCGTGCTCGTTCACCGGTGGCGTCCCGAGTAGTCACCGGTGAACGAGCACGGACTTTGAAGAGCCGGCGCATAGCTGCTGTTTTAATTACGTGGCGACTATCTGACATAACGACCTGAGTGGCGTTTTTATTTCTCACATTGCTGTGCAACGTCTCTGTCCTGAAGATGGTCCGACGGATCGACTTGACCAGCATGGACCGAAACGTCGACGCTTAACACCTGACATGCAATACACTGTATAATTCACTGTACAAATTGATTGAAACCCAAGTGGGGCATGATTGGTTTATGAAACTCTGCATAAGTGCACTAGCATTTTTTCAAAACAGGGATACTAACTGGTCTCTGTAACATCTTGCCTAGGGCAACAGCGAAGCAATAATGCACTTGCACTTTATCATGTATAATTTGCACTATGAGTCAAGGTACTGATAGGCTATGACTTAAATGGGCTAGCTACAGGAACATACCTTCCTATCCAGAGATAGAGACACTCTTCCTTTTGTGCTACTAGACTAATCAGCATTTGTGTTTGGAATTGTCTTATATTTGTGAAGCAAGGCGAAAAGAGGAAATATGGGGAGCAATAGCATTAGTACTGGGGACTAATTGATGAGTAGGAGGCACAATGAAGTTGCACTTTATTAAGTCTTGTTTGATGGAATATGGACACACCGTGGTTTTTAAAGTTGGGTAGCACTGTAATCATTTTTTTCTTTTAATTATGAGATAAAAAGTAAAAACTGTATAAGTAAAAAAAGAGAAAATAGAAAAAAGATTTTAAAAAGTATAATGAGTAAAAAGAAAAAAGAAACAAAGAACAGAACGTGATAAATATTCAAACACATTTGAAATCAATTTATTATTATTGTTATTAGTCATGGTTTTGAAAGGTGTAATTTATATGTTTTCAACCATGTATTGATGTTATTGGAACAGTGAAGATGGTAACAATTGTCGATATGAAAAATACGTCGTCCGTGTCCATTGTACCTTGTGACCTGCCTTCCCAGTAAAGGGAAGGGAAGTAGTGGAGCTCAGTGTGTGAGCAAGGCAGGGGATCCTGTTGAAACGCATAACAGCCCGATAATTGAATAAAACTGCATTTACAACTGAACTTGTGGTGTTGATGTCCAGTTTCAGAGAAGAAACTCCGGTGTTTGACTTGAATATAGTCGCAACTGGCATGGATCACGGGTGGAAGGGTGAGAGCTGGGTCGCCAGCGAGGGAGGAGGCGGGGGACAAATGGTCGCGAGGGAAGAGGGGTTTAAATAATAAAAAAAATATATATATATAAAACGTACCTTTCCCGTGTCCTGCGTCTTCACTGCTGGGTCTGCTCCTGCTTTCCTGCCTCTGCAGGAACAGGAAGCAGGCAGCCTCCCTCTCCTCCCTTAAGCCAATGACAATGTGGCTTAAGCGTGGCTCAATGGTTAGAGCAGCAGACCCTGATGCAGAGATCTGGCCCGGGACCAGGGTTCAATTCTCGCCTCGGCGGCTCTTGGACTCAATCTCCCCGGACCTGATAATTCTCGCCTCGGTGCCTAGTCTAATCATGGGTCCCACTCTGTGACTCTTGCTTAATCTCCACAACGGCCCCAGCAGCGCTTGGATGCCTGGCTTCACCTTGGGGGTGGCCAGGAGTGGACATCTCACAAGAAAGCCAGGAAGGGTTCCACAGCGGTATGAATACAGCACAACGAGACCTCTAGGTAGAAGGCGCTATATAAATACAAACACATTTACATTTACATTTACGCTGCAGGGCAGCATTGTGATGGGAAACATCCTTTACCACGCGGATTTTACTCCGCGTGGCCTTTACAACGCATCCATTACAACGCAAGTCGTTACCACGACTTGCGCTGGAGGGTGCTAAAGGATTAAAAATAGTAAATTTACTATCCCAACACCTTCCCTAGTGTCCACGGGGACTGGTGTTAGAATAGTAAATTATACTATTCGAAATCCGCGCCCCCAACGCAAGTCGTTGTAATGACTTGCGTTGTAAGGGACGCGGTGTAAAGGGATGCGCTGTGACGGTACGCGTCGTACTGTCATACATCCCATTGTGATTGGTTGGGACGCCGACCATACAGTCTATCTTTGAAGCCATTCAAAGCCATGCAAACTGGCTTTGCATGGTCACATAAATATGATTTGGTGGTTTGCACTGCCGTTGTGTCACAAAAAAGTGACTCTATGGCAGCGCAAGGGGTTCGTAAATATGTCCCATAATATTTATAATTTACACACCACCTATCACTTTATTTATTATTTCCACACAAATTTAACGTAAACTACACAAACATTAGAAATTCTAAAGGTATAGTCATACCTTACATTTATAATTCACGCACCACCTTCAAATTACTATAACCTCCGAACACACTGTTGTCAACTTACTAGCCAGAGTGTATTAACAATACCTCCTACCAAGCACAGGGTTTTAGAAATGATTCCATTAGAAATGTCATTGGTCTTGTTAGGAATGCTATGGTTTAACTTGCTCTACGTGCTGAATGATGCGGCACACAAAATAGCACAATACATTATGGCTCACCATTGCCGAACGCTGTCATGTGACTGGTAGTGGTTGAGGAAAAAAAACTACATTGAATATAGAAATACATACATACATACCAACTATTCTTTTAGGCCAACTTCTTAAAGCATGTAGCAAATCTTTTTTCAATACAACACGTATAGTTCTATTAGGTCTAACTTCTGGCAGTGTTTCCCTTAGCGTCTGTGTCTCAATTGCTCTGTGCTTGGAGGGCCTTATACAAAGACTGTAGTGTCTTTTGATAAACATTGCATGTGGTGTGCTTCTGAGCTGCTGCTGTTTTTTGAACGTGATGGCCTGTAGGACTTCAGCAGCTGAGCTAGTTTCTTAACTTTGCTGAGGTTGCAGAGCTTAAGCTGGAAAGCCACATTTTTCTTCTTTTTTTGTTTAGATGCCGCCTGTTTCTCTCTATCAAGCAGTGATAACTGTCTCCCCACTCTTCATCCCTCCTTCGGCATTGCTGGAAGTGTGGGAGGGGGGCCAAGGAATCCCTGGGACTTAATTGCTTGTGAGAGAACAACCAGCATCCTCTTCATCCTCCCTCTGAAGCAGCACTGAGTGGTAATTGGATTCTGAGGAGCATCCCTGCTTGCTTGCCCCCACCTCCCTGGAACAAGACCTTGACTTTGTACTCTGCTCTCCCCCATAATTGTGAGCGGCGTTATCACGAGCGTGAGAACAATGTGACTGACAAACTACAGACAGTGGCTGCCTCCTGGTTTACGGAGGCGCATAAAACTAACAGATAATTTGTCCGACATACAAACATGGCTATAAAAATCATGTGTAATAAATTACAATGTATCTGGCCACTTGACCGAAAGAATGCAACTGCAATTCTTCTACAGAAAAGTCTCATCTTCTTGCCTAGCTGTAAGACTGTATTTGATGTGTTTTATTATATAGTGTGGCAGATCACCTTAAACATTTGAATCCAGCAATAGCAGACCACCAAAGTCCAGGACTGATAGGAATTTCGGCCAATGTTCGAAGATCTCCAAAAAAGGAGCCAGATAAACAAAGACTAATAAGCAGTATGTGCAAGTTTGTGTTCCTAGATACACTTTCAGTCCAGCCTTAAAACTATTCAAAAAGGATTGGACTGATGTTACAAGTATCATGCTGTGTACGTTTACGTTTTCTCACACTGTTGCCAGTTATTCCTTGGCCCCAGAAGGCACTAGGCTAGGGCGACCCTCCATCAACCTAGGGTAGGGTGACCAAATTTTTAGAACAAAAAACCGGGACTGCATAAACATAGACATAGGACTAAATGTCCTACTAGGTCTCAGGGTATGAGATATATATATATATATATCTGCACCAAATCGTCTATTTTAAAACTTCCAAAAGTAAAGTGCTTTGATTTATTGTGGTAGACCCCGCACCTCTGCCCCCAACGGCCCTTGATCACATGACACTCTATGGAGTACTCACAGGTTATTTAAAGTGACAGTGCATACATATATATATCATAGAAAAGGTTGCCCTCGAAGAAAGACACACTCTTTAATGAGGAGTGCATTTACAAACGGCATCTGACGTCACATCCATTCAAAGGAGGGCCTAACGTGTTTCTGACTCAGTCGTCCTTGTTCACAGGCCAGTTCGGGGAGAGACAGCACACCAATTGCAACCGAGTGCTTTAAATAATATTCAAATTCCACCCCCAGTGGGTTCACGTGCATTGCAATGCATTATGGTACTCGCAGTGCTGCAATCATAATCAGTCCCTTGTGGGTGTCGCCATCGCTCCCAAAATGTTAAAAATTCATTACCCCAGTGGGTTGATTCAAGGGCAGCATTTACTGAAGGCGCTACACATCAATTGTCACTCATTAATATGTATATATGTTTTTATTTATTTACTTTCACATTACCTCCCTGTTCTGTGAAGAGCTCCAGGGTATGGCTGCTGGTGGGCCCGGCCTTACCCTACAGGCTCTGCAGCCCTGATTCACACCTCAATAGACCTGCTGTGCTGCTTGAATGAGGCTAAGCAGTACAGCAGGAGACTTTAAAGAACTGAACTGCTGTCCCCTTTTCTAAGAGGGCCAGTTACAATGTGAGCATGCACATCACTATGATTAATGTGCAGACTCACCCCATCCTTCCTTAAAAGCTGAGACATTTTCTTGCTTTAGAGGAAAGTGTCGGGACGCTGGACAGTCCTTCAAAAACCAGGATTGCCCGGTCAAAATCTGGACATCTGGTCACCCTACACGAGGGCCTAGCATTTTTCCTGTTTTAACTTCCATACATTTTCTATATGTAAATGTAGACTTACTCTTTTAGAACCTAATGAATGAAACCTGGTTGTTGTCATAAAGCCCCAGGTCCGCAAAATCACAAGTTTTTTGTAATGGCAAAAATGTAGGTCGCAATCTATAAAGCACACTTTGTGAGTCGGAGATGACTTCTCAGTTCACAAAATGCACTGTGGAACTGTGATTCAGTAAGATGAGTGGGTGTGAAGGGGAATTCCCTGCTCCTACCAAATCCCAATGGCATGTATCAAACCTTTGCGGCAGCAATTGCTTTTGCAAATCCTTGATCTTATCCTGACTCCTTGAAGGGGATTGTAGTGTAGGCTTTACTCTCCAAGAAATACTTGTAGACTGGCTTCCTTTCAAGGTTTAATGTAGACACGCTGTACAAAAGGGAACAGATCTGCACAGCTCAATACTCCATAGCAATTGTCACCTGATCAACTCCCAGCCTAGAACCTCAACACGTTCAAATCTATGGAACGAGGAATGAGAACATTCACATCAGAACACATCTCTATCTAACACACCCTAATCTCCCCCTTAAACCCAAAAGAGAGAAGAAAATAAAAAAGACAAAAACAAAGAAATTGAAAAACTTAATCTAATGCATCACCACTCTACCTACAACATAATCCTTCAAACATCCAGGCAACTCCCTTCTGCATTTTCCATTCTCAACTTCCACACCCTACAGGCAGACATCGGACCCTCCAACCACACGCTGGCTTGTATCAGAGCTTACTTCATCCACAGCCTTCTCTAACTCTGTGGAATCGCCCGAGGTGCCCTCAACACTCAGCCCATGCTGCACCTTCCTCCTCAGCATCCAGCCATTGAAAATCCTCACTCTTTTCCATATCCTTTTCAAATATACCTCCACTCAAGGTACCACTATCTTAAGGTTCCACACCTTACCACTGCTCACTCTGACCACATTCTGTAAAATTTCAACAACTTCCTCTCGTGGGAAAAAATGACTCTCAATCTTAGGTACCTTGGCATTTTTTTTCACCGCACCCAATTCTTATTTCCACCAGATTAGTACCATGTTTATTGTCATAGTAAGCCTTAGTCCTCTCATGTAACTTCTTCAACCTCTGTCCCACCACGTCCGGTGACCATTGCAACACTTTGAGGTGTTTTTGTTCCCAGGAATCCTCCCTCTCATTATCACAAATGGTGACAGACCCGTGGACTCATTGGTAGTCACCGTATGAGCCTATGCAGCTTTCTTCACTTCACTTTGCCTATCACACTGCCATCCCACTGCAGACTGGATAACCCCCTTAACCAAGTGGTTAAATCTTTCTGCCATATCATTCCCACTGGGATTATAAAGGGAAGTAGTCTTATGTTTAATTCCAACTCTCTCGAAATAGGGTTTTGCAGCATTAGAGACAAAATGCACTCCATTATCACTCAAGAGTTGTTATGTTTCATATAGGTACTCTAATATAGGTCCAGGGAATATCGTACCCTTTCCCTACATCATCTCTCCTACATTTCACATGAAGAGCATTATAAGGACATACCTCCTAATAAGGACAGAACGCCTTATAGGGATAGAGAGCCTTATAAGGATTGACGCCTTTTATGTACTAAACCTTTCACCTAGTTCCATGCAGAGGGAGGGTTTTTCCCAATCAATAATGCTAAGACGTCATTCTTAGCACATATGAATAATTTATGAGCACACCACCCAGGGGGTATACTTCACCTCTCCTATCTATGCACAAGTTTTATTCCCATACGCCATCCTCATGCTAAGCAATGGCTAACACACGCACAAGGGGCATAGGGACTCTGTATAAATACAGCACCTCTTGCTAACAGTAGTTAAAGGGAACCAAGACTTCAAGGCCGACACACTGACCAGAGACGCTGAGGCTCCTGCATGCAGTCGCTCCAGCTGACAGTGGTCTAAACATCCCTTGCATGGTGTCCAACTCAAGACCAGGACGAGGTCCCACACTCTCATTAGTCAGGCAATGGGGTTCAACTAAATCCTATCTGGATTCTTGGCTCCTGGGCTTATTAGCTCTTTTGCACCTACTCACATGCTAGGTACACTTAGGTCCATCTAGAGAGGCATCGTAGCAGTATGCGCTTTATTTTATAAATGCATTTCTATATACATGTATATGTTCATGACTATTGCAAAATGGTAGAACTGTACTATTCCTTTTTATTCACTGTACTTCTGATCCTATATCTCTGGTACTGTGTAACAGTTGTAGCAGCACATATATTTTACACTAGGAGAACAACGGTGCAATAAATTCTTATTGTAAACATGCTCAACTGTTTCTTCCGTGTAGCTCTCTGAGACCAAATGAGCAAGCAGGTGTGACTGGGTGAAAAGTAGTATGTTGTTTCCAAGAGTCTGAGGAATCAGAGTTTGTTAAGTTCTGAGGTTGCCAAAAACTAATCTCTGTGATAAAAGGAGATTCTTGTGGCACTGTGACCTAGCTAATGCAAACAAGGCTAACATACTCCGTGGGGGTGCACAGAATCAGTCTACCACCAGATCCACAGTGTATGTTGTCCAAAAGCGCAGTTCCTGCAGGGGTACTATAGGAACGATACTACAGAGTATGGCAGAAAATCTCCTCAGATAAAAATGCCTGATCTAAAAATCTGAATCTTTCCACAACTCCCACCACAACTCCCACCACTGGCCACCTGGAAAATAAATCAATGAGCACAACAACATCCTAACAAATCCACAACCACACATTCCCAATATTGTTTGGGAATTAAACATTCACTCATGTTTGGGCATAGAGCACGCAGAGACTTGTCTGCTGAGGAAATTGCCTTACACATTTTCACAAACCTTTCAACATCCAGATCCAACTCCAGCCACTAAAATAGATCCTTCACAACTGCCTTAGCGCATACAATGCCAAAATGTCCTTCATGACACAGTTCCATACTTAAATCATGTAAACCCTTAGGAGGGACTGTCTTACTCCCCCTAAAAACCTAGGGGCAGATTTACAAGCCCCATGCACCGCTGGTGCATCACGTTGCGTGACGCACCGGTGGCGCAGCCTGCTAAGATATATTTACAAGCACAGGTAAAGTCACCCTGCGTGACTTAACCTGTGCTCGTAAATATCGCCCCTGTTCACGCAGCACTTTGTGTGTTAGGGGTGGAACATGGGTGTTTTTGTGGGTGTTCCCACGCAACACCCATGTCCACTGATGGCAAAATGAGGAGAAATGTTTAATTTTTCCTCGTTTTTTTCCTCTTTCAATGCGTGCTGCATTCTACAGCAAGCATTGAAAGAGGAAAATGCCTGCTGTGATTGTTTTTGTGCAAGAAGGGGCCCCTTCCTTCACAAAAGCAAACTCCCAATGGCGCAGGCATCCTTGCACCATGGTGCAAGGGTGCCTGCGCCGGCGCATGCCAGCTGTTTTTTCGGCAGCGCTGGGGAGAACACAGGAATGCGACATATCATTGTAGATATGTTGCATTCCCGTGCTCTGAAAGTGCCCCAGCGTGGCGCAGCCAAAGGGCTTGTGGTGCCGCGCCTTGGCACTTTCTTGTAGATCTGCCCCTTTGTCTTTCTCTACAGAAAGTTCTGATCTCATCTCCCAAAAGAGTCTGAGAAACTCCATGAGCTGTTCTTTTTTTGGTCAGTCACCACACATCCACTTCGTAATTTTCTGCAAAACAACATCATTTTCATACTCTCTTACCAAGTCCTCCGTCCTAAGGGCTGTCTTACCTTCATTGTACACTAAGGCCACTTTAAAGTCATCCCAAATGTCATCCTAACATGCTTCCAGAGTGCATGGCATCCTAAACAAGCAATCCACCACCACATTGTCCTTACCTTGCACATATACAATGCAGTACACATAGTCCTTCATGCTCATGGACAGCCTTGCGATCCTTGCAGAAGCAGTCATGCTACCTTTGGTGGTCAACAACTTCATCAAGGGTTTGTGATCACACTGGATCATCATGGGTTTACCCCACATGAATGAATGAATAATATCCAATGACCAAGCATACACTAAAGCCTCTTTCTTTTTTAATTGGATACCATTCCTCAGCGGGAGAGAGTGATCTGGATGCAAACAAGATTATAGTTTCCTATCCATTAGCATCCCTCTGTGCCAACACTGCCCCCAACACTTTATTGCTGGTGTCCGTAGTTATAAAACACTCCAGTGCTGTATCAAAACTACCCAACGCAGGTCCTCTACCCATTTCATGTATGATCCAACAGAATTATTCCTCACACTTCACATCCCATTCAAATCTCACATTTCTTTTAGCAATTGCTGTATGCTATACATCTTTTCTGCGAAATTTGCAATGAATTTGCCACAATCCTCATTGAAACCAAGGAAGGAAATAACTTCATCCTTGCTGATCAGTGCAGGGGCATCCACAATAGCATTGATCGATGAGGGTTTAGGTTTAACTCCCCTCATTAATATCATGACCCAGGTATGTGACACTCTTCTCAGCAAACTTGCACTTAGCAATCTTCACAGTCAGCCCCTTTACTTCCAAAACAGATACAACTGTCTCCAATCTTGTATCATACATCCCCTTGTCATTCCTAAATACCAAAATGTCATCTTGAAAAACCAACACTCCTTTGTCCTTGTAAAACAACCTGTGCATCAATCATTGAAACACAGCAGCTGCTAATGCAGTCCAAGCAGCATCCGCATAAACTGGTAGCAACCAAGCGGGTAGTTGTCTGAAAGTGGGTGTCAGCAGATTTTGGTGATACGCTGATGACAGGTCTAGAGTTGAAAACCATTTGGCTCCTTTGAGGCTCAACACAATTTCAGTAATCTTTGGTAAAGGGAAACGATCAATAACTATATTGTTGTTCAGGTGGTACAGGTCCACGCATAAGCTAATCTTTCCATTGCTGTGACGAACAACGACCACTAGAGAAATCCACTCTGAAACCTCTATGGGTTCTATGATATCCGATGGCACCTGTTTTTCCAAATCTTTAGTCACATCCTCCCTGACCATCATGGGTACATCTCTCAGTGTGTGCACTTTAGGGAAAGCATCACTCTCAAGTAAAATGTTATGCTCAAAATCCTTCAGCTTTCCCAAACTCCTATCAAAGACTTTTGGGAAGCTATGGAAGGAAGCATTGGCGATGTGGGAGACATCAGCACAAACAAGTGGGTAGGAGGAGGGGAGTGGAAATGAGCAGGAATAACAGGACACATGGCGTTATAGTACTTACGTCCCAGCAATGAGATGGTAGGCTAGAGTATGATATTGAACTATAGGACTATCCTTAATTAATCAAAGGAAGGCGGAAGAGTGAAGGACATTAGGGCAGCTCGAGTAGCCTCCCCAGCATAATCAGGAGCCCACGTGGAGGCAATTTGATTACCCCAAGTAAGACGTATGCATCATGCGCGACCCACCTGTCTGAACAAGTTTAAGTTAAAGATTGAAGTTTTTGTTTCTTTCGTATGCAAGCATTGAAAATAATGTCATCACTCAGAGAGGATGGCCGTTGCCTACCCAGCAGTGGCTGAATAGAAGGCAAATGATATAGCGGACTAGATATTGATTAGCCTGTGATCATGACTTATACCAAGCATCATTATGGTGTAAACGATTGTGTAAACTAAGAGTTGGACACACCCATTGTGTACCCTAAGACATATAATTTGCCCTAACCCTGTAAAATGATACCAACTGTAATTGAAACAAAGTCAAATGTTTTGAATGTGACACTGTTAAATTCAAAATGGCAATAAAAACATGCTTTAAAAAAAAAAAAGACTTTTGGGAACTTTCCAGTTATATTGATGCCAATGGAGCTTCTATCCCCTTTGGTATTGCTCTATCATATACTAGCAAAACCTTCTCAGAGCTGTAAGAGTACAGGATGATATGCAAATTCCCATGGTCCAACCACTCTAATAATGAGGATCCCTTTCTTAGCAATGTATAACTTCCCTCTAGAATGTCTATTCTTAATAGAGAAGCATGACCACCTAAAACCACACATTTTGATATTTTCTCTAGTATAACCTTTTGGTTTTATATCTGGGGCCAGCAAGTATGTGCCAATCTTACCCACACATTTCTCATTCCACACATCCTCTTTAATTATGGTGAAAGGTGATCCTGAATCAGCGTCAATTTTAATGTACACCACCCCCCTATGGTCATGTTAAATCAGGCCTGTCCCTGCAAGTGATAGGGATGCTTTAAAAAGTAAGAATTCAGTGAATGTGAATACAGGTGTGGAGATGTGCTTTCCATCACAAGTCTCCATCCATGCATTTGCAGTCATTCACAGAATTGCACATAGACTCCTGTCTCATAAATAATTAATGAGGAAGCAGTTTTTGTGACTCCCTTTGAATGATCATCAGTTACAGTGCAAAATGAAAGTAGTCACAAAACAGTTGGTGTGCAAAAAATATTGAGTGACTCAACGGGGCAGATTCACATAACTAATCTGAGATTAGATCTTAAACGTAATACTTTTGGTATTCACAGAAGGCATTTAGTAGTAGTAAAGTTAGTACTCCTAACTGTACTACTACTAAATTCCTTTTGTGAATACCAAAAGTCGTAAAGTTAGGATTTTGTCTAACTTTAGTATTAGTAAAGTTAGGAGTCCTAACTTTACTACTACTAAATACCTTCTGTGAATATCAAAAGTAGTAAATTTGGATTTTATCTCAGATTAGTTCTGTGAATCGGCCCCTATATTAGTAAATCTGGCCCATACCTCTGACTTGGCATTAGGCTTACTTGAGATATTACAGTATTATACAGTATCTGAGTTCTAAATCTACTAACACCTCTTGGAGTAATGTAAACTTGAATTCTTGACTTGGCCGCATTTGGAGAGCCAGGTGCACAAAGAGGTTAAAATGGTTAGCAATTGGAGTGCAATATAAATGAATCTAAGGCATTACAGCACCATTGGTAAACAATGGTCCCTGAAATGGAACCTTCAATTAACCATGACTGTCCTTCAATCCAAAAAAAAGGGCTCACACAGACTGCGTCCATGTAGTTCGCTCTTAAAGACAAACACTCAGGACATCTTCATAGCTGTTCATGGATTCTCTAGTCTCACCGGATAACATTAACCAATTATTTCCTACGATAGATGTATCACCAAAAAGAACTGTTGGACAATACCTCACCAAAACATAACAAGCATTTGCAATGCAATAGGTCTCGCAGCATTAAAGTTTGAGTTACTGGCATTGTAAATGACAATGCTTTGCATATTTTTTTTTTCTTTAATTTGCAATTGGTATATAAACATTATTTGTGAATGGTTAGCTGTTGCTTATGCGAGTTAGTGTTAGTGTTTTCTGACTCTAGAGCAAGCTGTGATGGCGGACCCATTACCGTGCGCTGTCACTGTGCCCCTGTTCCATCCTCCCTGTACGTATATCAGGGTGTCTTTGCGTCTGCCAGAGCATGTCGGTATATCAACACGAGTGTCCGTTAGCGTCTCCTGTGTCGCTATCTACGGTCTCTGAATGAGCCTATCTCTTCCTGCCGCAGTACAATTTCAGTGTTGCCTGTTAATACTTTGTCACACTGTTCTGTGCTCGTGCCTGTTAAACGCCCTGTGACAGTGTCTCCTTCACACAGTGCTGTCCTTGATACCCGTCATTACACTGTCAGTGTCTCATTGCCCAGTTTCAGCTAGTTAGGACAAAAAGCATGAAATAGTCACAGCAGGGTCTCCCTATAGTGTGCTGTCTCCCGACTCCCTGTAGTGTGCTGTCTCCGTAGTGTGCTGTCTCCGTAGTGTGCTGTCTCCGTAGTGTGCTGTCTCCCTCTAGTGTGCTGTCTCCCTCTAGTGTGCTGTCTCCTCTCCTAGAGTGTAGTCAGTTTTCCGTGCCCAAGTGTAAGTGAATGTCGGCCACTTGACTCAATGCCTTGCCATCCTAATGCACATAAGTGTATCCCTAATTGAACATGTCAGTGTCTCATCTCCATTCTGTCCGTTTCCAATGTCCCAGTGTACTGCATGCGACTCCTGTCCTAGCGGTCACCGTCTCTTGTTCCAGTGTACAATGGTGTCTTATTCTCCAATGCTTGCACCAGACCTAAACAAGGAATGAAAGCAGATAGCTTTCTGTCTTGGAGTAAAATAATTGTACTCTAAGACAGCCAGGCGCCTTATATTTCTTGACAGTACCGCAGTTATTTGTTCTGCGAAGCGCAGCCAGGGATTGGTGCAATATCCAAGCAGTAAATGACCTGTCAGTTAACAGAACACCACAATGACTATTTCTCCCTGGGGCGGGTCCTCTAAAGAGGGCTTTGCTCCCCCAGTTTGGTTGTTTGAGCTGTGTCACAAAGTATCCCTAGATGAACTGGCCCATAGCTAACTCACTCTTTGATCTTCTCGCGGCTGACAGACTAAGTCGCAGTACGTTGATTTGCCTTAATTTACAGCGTTAGAAATTTGCTATGAAGCGCTATACATTGTGGCCACCGGAAGCGCCACCTCACGCAGTTTGCAGCCATTGTCCCTTAGCAGCGGCGGCGGTTGACCACATCACTCCCGCTTTATTTAAGGCAAGGTTATATTGCGCGAACTTTACCCAAAGGTGTCAGAGCGCTTTATTAAGAACTAGTTGCAAAGAAGGAGGATTTAGGATTACATGAGTTACATAAAAGATACACAGAGAAGAGACTGGTGATTATGGTTATTTCTATATACATAAGGAAGGGACATGCCCATTTACACCAACAGAAACGCAGGCTAGATGGCTCAGTGTCACGCGAAAGCTGCCGTCGAAGGGAGCAGTGAAGAGAAAGGTAAGGGGCCAAAAAAAAAAAAAAGAGAGCGGAGCTGGCACCGTCAGTAACGGCTGATCCCTTTTAAATGGTGCATATATCGGGTGGGGGAGGAGTGAGTGAGAACACGCGAGACCCAGGGCCTGCCTAGGTGCTGTGTGTGCGCCGGTCAGTGGAATGTTAGGGTACCTGGAGTGCTCCAGAAGCTGTCACCGCTGATGCATTTCTAAGGAAGGCGCTATCGCCACGATTGGGTCTTTAAAAATGCCGCCCTGCGCTCCTCTTTAGAACAGTCGTTAAGCGACATTAAATAAATGGGATTTCCTGATTTCTCCGTTCTACGTTACTTCCCTGTAGGGTTCGTCAAGGGAATGTAGTGGCAAGTTCTTCATGATCCACTGTTTAAAATAAGGCATGTGCACCGTGAAAGCGCCTGGCAGCCCTGTATGTATAGGAAATGTACACATCCATGTACTCGAGGGTTGTGAATTAATTTGAACTTAAACGGGAAATTGCTGCGAACAGTACCAAGAGGCGCTAATTGCTAAGTATGCTACATTTACTGGGGGCGTCCGATGTCGAAAAGGGGGATGGGGCCAGCTGGCTTAAGGACGTGCATGGGTCCGAGGAGGGTTAGGTTGGGGGAGGTGCGCTTTCTCCATGGCAGACTTTAAGGACGGACCGCGAAAGAGCGCATGAGGGGGCAGCGCAGCTACGAGCGCCTCAGTCAGAAGACGGGTCCACCTCTTTCGGTGCAAAGGCGCCGTGGATGTCGAGTTAGGGGTGCACAGTGATCAAGGGTGCTTCTGTACATCATGCCAAGGGCAGGGCTCCTCCGTACAGCACAGGGACTCCAATTACATCTGGTTTCCCCCCCTCCCCGCTATCCTCATGTCTTCTCGGTTGAAGGGGAGGAGTGGGCTTCCGAGGAATGTGGAGGAAGGTTGGAAGGTTTGCAGTGCCAGGCACTGGTGAGCGCTACACCCACGGCTGGGCCCCGGGGGTGGGGGGAAGGGGCATTTGACCTGGGCTGCGTAATACTGATGCGGATGAAAAAACAAGGGACGGGAGGTGCGAAGTCGGTGGTTTTTAATTATGTGATTTTATATAGCGATTTTATATAGCGCAGACGTTACCCGAAGGTGTCGGAGCGATTAATGAAAGAGGCGGAACTGTTATAAGAGAACATTACAAGCGAGCGAATTGCAAAAGTTACTACACAAGCACTGGCGAGCGCCACACACAGGGCTGGGCCCCGGAAGAGGATGAGGCGCTATACAGGGCGCAACGTCTTCGCGTTATGCAGAGGGGGGGGGGGGGATAGGAAGGACACACTGGGAGGCTGATGCCGTCCTGTGGGTGGGGGACGTTTTTATTCATTACTATACGGCGCGGACGTTACTCGAAGGTGTGAAAGGCTTCACAATAGCAAAAGGTGCATTACAGGAGGAGAAAGTGACATGGGTGCAGATTAAAACAGCGAACAAAGTATTAGTAGAGGCATAACACTGCAATAAATGGCTGACACTTCAACACAACAACAAACGTTACGTAGGCTGGGTGGCAGGGGTGCAAGGATCGAAAGGAAATAAATAGCAAAGTTTGATGGAATGGCACGAGTATGGGCCAGACCGCTTCCCCCAGTACTTAATTGACTTCGGCAGAGGGCACAGCTCGCATTTGGGTGTCCCCCGCTTGGCCGCAGCTTACATACAATATGTTAGCTTCCGTGGTGCTGAGAGCAGGCCCGGGTGGTAGTAGGCCACGTGGTCTCTCCTTGAAGAGCCGCCAGTCCCCCCCTCGGACAACATCCTTCACTGTTAAAGTGTCTGGCTGAAGTGTTAAAGTGTCTGGCTGTCACTTGGAATGTAGCGCTTGTTAAAACCTCCTGGGCGCTCCAGGCGCAGAGGCTGCGAACTGGAAGGCGAAGCGGAGCAGGGAAGGAGGAAAAGAAAACACAGAGGGGACGGAGCTCGGGGCGGGCTCGGCTTGACAAGTTAAGCTTCGGAGTCATGTTTTCAGTATATTTGTATTTCCGAAGGGGCAGTAGGTCCGTGGTTTCCTGTTGCTCTGGGCTAGAGTGCTGAAATGAGGTCTGCTGCGGACACGGAGGAGGACACGTCTGCGCGCACACTCCTAAAAACGAAACCTATGGTGGGGGCGGGACTTCCGTTTTGTGAAGCCCGCGCCCACGGAGTGCCTGGAGGAGCAGTGGTGCCCGAGGGAGAGCCCCGCGGACGGAGGCTGCACAAGTCCGGAGTGCCGGTGAGCGGGGAAGGGGGGGATGCCTGTATGTGTGCGTGTGTCTGTGTGTGCGACGGCGGAGGGAGGGGGGGGGATGTTTCTACATGCGTGCATGTGTGCTTGTGTATGTGTGTGCGCATGCGTGCAGGGGGGGTGTGTGCCTGTGTATGTATGCGCTTCCCAGGAGACAGACACGGCAAGCGCGTGGCCTGCGCCGATCGCATTTTGAGAGAAGCGCGTGGCCAGCACTGTCTCCTGGGAAGCAGTGTCCGTAACATTAGATCTCAGCGAGTACAGTGCTTACGCACTGTATCGCTACGAGACCTAAAATCTGCAAGATCTTTTGAATGGTTGTAGTCTAGAGAATGGCAACACCTCAATTCATCCTCATGTTAATGTTCTTATAGTTTTAGAGTGCTTTCAATATGTTATTCTTTTTTAAGTAACAATCTTTATGGGGGATTCCTATTTATTTTATGTGGAATCGATGTGTTATACTGTATCTGGCCAAACCTTGGAACCACCTCTTATCAAGTAGGCTTTGTTCACCTCCCATGACTTAGGCTTTAACTTCTTGACTAAGCTTCCTTGCAGTCAAATATGCTCTGGAGCCCACACTTTACCTGAAGGACCCCGTTCCTAGTCCTAGGGGCATGGCTATCAATCGTGATAAGCCGTGTTCTACAAAATACGGATTGAATCGTGCAGCAGGTACAGTAACATAAGACCCAGATGTTTGCGAGGCACACTCAGCCCTGATTATTTGCTCTGTTTACCTTTCCAACAAGCAGTCAACCTGCCCCGCTTGGGCCTATAGAACCGTTGCTGTGACATTGCTCAGTTTGAGACTCAGTATGAAGCATATGCTGCTTAACATAACATTACATGCCCTCTACAACTTCAGGATATAGAAAAAAGCATGTAACAGTGCTACAGGGAAGAGACTTAGGGCCTGATTATGAGTTTGTCGGTCCATAGAACTGCAGAACCAGTGGTGGCAGTCCGACTTCAGGACTGCCCTCAGTATTATGACTGCAGCGGTCGGACCCCTCAGAGGACCGCTTCGACCACCAGGGATCCAGGATCCCACGGCATTTGCACAGTGGAGGGAAGAAGAAATATGCTGGTGGTGCCGCAGTGGCACCGCCAAGCATATTTCGAGTTGCCTCACCGCCACCAATCAATACAAGTTAGAGAAGTAACAGTCCCTCATGATCTATATTTCTTTAACCAATGGCTTCTAAAAGCTCAAAATAAAGTCGCAATTATTTTCTGCACACAATTTGATCATTTTTTCTTTACATATTTTATTTCATATTTTTCTTTTTTATTTATATTTCATATCTTGTGATATTCTTTTCCATTACAAACATATAATTGGTATCATCTTCCAAATAGTGCTGTACCAAAGATACAATTAATTTTAAACACTATACAAGTCATACTCAGTAAAATTATACAACTTAAATTCAATACATCCCGACACATACCCACACCTCTCACAACTCTACATCCATATCCCTTGCATTCAATACCTTCACTCTATACACCCCAGAACAACACTACATGCACAGATGGAAGACAACTGGTGATACAATCAACCCTCGATTGCTGTGCTGGTAGCTGGGGTGTCACACTCTCTCCGGTCAACGTACGTTTCAATGGTGTAATTACTTAAAAACCATCTACATCTATACCACACCAACTAGGCATTAAAGCAGTGGAGAAAACCTTACTGCAAATGGATTATGATGACAACATGGAAGTTTTCCTAATGGAGCAACTTGAATTCACTTTGATGCATAGCTACTTTAAGTGGCAAAACAACTGGTACTTACAAAAGTGTGGTACTTCCATGGGCAATTGTGCAGCACCAACTTATGCAAACATCTTTATGAATGAATTCGAAGAACAACACATCTTGAACTCACCGTTATGGAAAGATAACATCTGTCTATATCTGTGCTATATTGATGACATTTTCATCATATGGAGGAGCTCATAAGAAACCCTAGAGGCACGTATAATCCACCTCAACACCATCAACGAGCGCATACAATTCACATTCGATATACAAGAAAACACCATAAACTTCCTAGACGTAGCCATAACCAAAACTGCCACAGGTTTCGAAACCAATGTTTACAGAAAACAAACGGGTCGAAATAATGCAGTAATGTACAATAGTTTTCATCCGCAACCATTAAAACAACACCTTCCATATTCTCAACTTCTGAGAGTGAAAAGGATAGTCTCAGACCCTGTGAAATGTACCGAGCAATCTAAGAACATGATACAACGTTTTCAACAAAGAGGGTGCTCGGAAGAAGTACTGATACAATCTCTCAATAGAGCGAATAAAAAAAAAACAGAACAGAACTATTGGCCACACAGACCTCGACAAAGAAAGAAAAAATCACTTGTGTAAGCAAATACTCCACTATGAGTCATCACTATAAAAAAATCATCAAGAGACATTGGACTCTACTGAGAATGGAACAAGATTTTAACAACATCTTCATGGATGAACCAATATCCAAAAACATAGGGGAAATCATCAAACATCCGACTAAAAGCATAGAGACAAGAAAATACAATGGTACCCTACCGTGTTGGAACTGCAATAACCGCCATAACATCATCAGAGGAGTATTTATCACCCACCCCATGAGAGGCCATAAAATCACATTACGTGTGGATGCCACATGAGACACATCCAACATTATATACATGCTCAAATGCCCATGTGGGAAGGCCTACATAGGGCAAACAGAACGTAAACTAAAGACTAGCTTAAATGAGCATGAGAGTAACATAAGAACTAACGGGCATATTACCAAGGGCATTATCGCCGCATTAGCGGGACTTTTTCCCGCTAATGCGGCGATATCGCTGATTTTTCAGCGATATTCATGCATTTCGCAGGATTTTTACCGCTTTTGAGATAAACCTTGATAATATCAAGGTATCTCAGCGGTAAACATCCTCCTTGCTCGGCGATATTTTTTTCCCGCTAACCAAGCAATAGCGATAATTATCGCTATTGCTTGGTAATATACCCATAAGTCCCCAAAGTCGGTAGTAGCTTCCCATTTTATCAAGGCACAACATCATAAAAGACAAATCAAAGCTTGCATATTGGAGACAATAGACATAATGGAAAGAAAGGACAATAAAAAAATGCTACTCATGAGAGAAAATTTCTGGATTTAACACTTTAATACCCTGAAGCCAAATGTGATGAATGAGAGAAGAGAATTTGCATGTTACCTTTGAAGACCACCATCGCATACTCATTATCATGATTCAATAATCAGTATGACACACTATTTTCATCACCTCAGACTGTTCACAGTGTTCACATCGCTTCATGCGCACCGTAAACACATTCACCGTAGTCGTCACCAATCGGTTTAATCATTAATCACATTCACCTATCGTAGTCGTTTTTTTTAAATCACATAACTTTACGGAGCACTTGCCAAGCGCAACGCAACTTCCGTATTAAAACGCGCCTTGACGTCACCCGCTGATTCAGTTCAAACGGCAGACTCGCAGGAACAGGTCAGTCGCATCGGTTCTAGAGCAACACTATTTCAGACAGGTAGTACAAAAGGGGGTGGTGATGGACGGAGCATCTGAATCAATCAAACACTCACACCCAGTCAAAAGATCTGGGTTTAAAGCATCACCGTTCTTTAGCCCACTCTGCCACCCTAGTTCAGACATGGCTATATGCAAATCAGTCTGACCCTGTGCCTCATGGGAACAGTCCAGCCCGAACTGCCACGCCATGTCTTCCCTGGACCGGAAACAAGCTTCCAAGGACCAACCGGGCTGAAGACGGCTGGAATGCCAGAAACCGGAATTGGTGGACGGCTCAGAGAGGTGGGAGGGAAGGTGGGAGGGGGGCGGGAGGGGGAGCGGAGGCGCGAAGGCCGATGAGAGAGGCGGAGAGGCAGTGCCGCGGAAGGCGCCGAAAAGAGGGGCCGCAAGGGCTGGGAGGCGAGGGACAAAGAAGGCGCTGGCATTTGTGGAGGGGCGGGAGGGAAGGAGTGCAGTGGGGGAGGGGCAGGATGCAATGCCGGAAGCGGGGGCGGGCCACGAGGAGCAGGCCAGGCCGATGTCAAGGAGACAGAGGGTTGGCAGGGGGCAGCAGGTGGCGCAGAGGGGTCCCGGGGGGTGAGAGACCCGGGGGGGATGCCCCAGGGTGGGCAGAGAGTTTTGCAGGCAGGGCAGGAGGGGGAGGCAGGGGGGGCCGTCTCACCACTTGTTAATTGAGGAGACTGATGTGGAAGAGATGGGTAGGGGAGGGGAGGGGAGGGGAGGGGGGGCAGAGACGGAGCTGGATTGGAGCTCGTCGGAGGCGGAGGAGGGTGGGGGCCTTGGGGGCCCGAGTGGGGTGCCATCACCGGGGCGAGGGCTGCGGGGACAGGGGGGGTGCGGGGTGTCGCGGACAGGGGTGGCGTGGTGAGCGGAAGGGGTGGGGGCGAAGGGGGGCGCGGTGGGGTGGCGGGGTGCCGGGGGGTGCCGGGGGGGCGGTGAGCAGAGGCGGGGGTGACGGTGGCGGGTTTGGCGCGGTGGGGGTCTGGGGGGGGCACAGAGGGGGGGCAGGGCCCAGTTGGGGGTCAAGCGGGTGGGGGGGCCCGGGGGGATGGGACTTGGAGGGTGGTTGGAGCATGGGGGGCGGAGGGGTCCCCTCGCGTCGCGGAGGTCACTCGGCGGGGTGGGGGCGGGGGGCGCCAGTGGGGTGGGGGAGTGGGGGGACGGGGGGTTGGGGGGGTGCGTGGGGTGGAGAAGGCAGGTTTTTTCACCCCGGTATGCTGGACTCCACCTTTTTGCCTTGGCAGGAGCTGTTTGCGAGGCGCTCGGGTGAGCAGCATGCGGCTCCACACCACCGAGAGGATGGTCTCTGTCTTGTACGGGCGGTCGAGCTCCCACGAAGGACCTAGCACTGGAGCACGGCAGCTGGCGGCAGGAGTCATCTCCGCCGACCCCTCCCCGAAGGGTTGTTACGGCCGCCGGGGGCAGGGGAGTGAGGATGGATGCACATACTTATGAGTTGGATGCGTGTGCAGTTGGAAGGCGTGGGAGTGTGGATTTGGGTGACTTGATGAGGAGGTGTCGGGACAGTGCGGGTTTGAGCCGGATGGAACCCCCAGGGGGGGCCCGGGAATGTGTGGAGGTGGCGGATGGAGAGTCCGCGGAGGAGGGGGAGATTCGGGAGGAAGGGGGGACGAGTAATGTTGTTGGCAGTATTTTCCAGGTGCCGGTGAGGCAGGAAGTGCCTAGAGTGACGGACCCCTCAGCTCCACTGGTTAGGCGGCGGGATCCAGCAAGGACGCCGACCTTGACGCCAGGTAAGGCGGGAGACGGAGCGGGGAGTGGCAAGCGGCGCTGTGTGCAGGTCTCAGTGGGGACGGGGGGCGATGGGGGGGACGGCTGGCGGCTGGTGCGTGGGCGGTACGTGCAGGACGCGGGAGTGGGCACGGACGGCACGGCGGACGCTGAGGCAGGCGCGCTGACGGGGTCGGAGGCGATCGCCGGTAAAGGCGCGGCCAGTGGGGGGAAAGAGAGCTGCGTGGTGCCGGTGCGTAAGTTACCGTACATGGGGCTGTCAAAACCGCTGGGAGCGCACCTGTCGTTGGCGACGAAGGAAAAGATATGGAAGGGGGAGTATATAGACATATTGAAGCTTCTCCACAGGGAGTTGACGTCCAAGGAAGGGTCAAAGGAGGAAGAGCAGGACTTGGCCAGGCGCCCGAAAGTGCCGTTGACGCTGGACAACTGGTCAGCGGCTTTCCTTATATACGTGAGTGTGTACTGCGAGAAGTTCCCTGACCGTTCCGTGGCGCTCTTCAAATACATGGATGTGGTGTGGAGAGCGCAGGTGACATACGGCGGTTTCGCGTGGTCGCACTATGACGAGGAGTTCCGGGCGCGCATGGCGGCTGACCCGGAGGCGGTGTGGGGGGAGCTGGATGCAGACTTGTACCAGCAGACGATGGGCGGGGCCAAGTTCGGCCACACTATCTATACGGCCAGCGGTTTGCCGCTTGGGCCGCCCCCCTTTGCCGCGCGCCCCACCCGAGGAGGGGTGGGGCGGGCAGAATCCAACAGCCAAGCCCCGGTCGGGGCCTGTTGGGACTTCAATAGAGGTTCGTGCGGACGGGCGGCGTGCCGTTTTAGGCATGAGTACTCGACGTGCGGAAGGCGGCACCCAGCGCTGCGCTGCTGGGGGCCCGGGGGCCCGCCGGGCCAGCAGTCCGGGCATGGAGGTCCCCAAGGAGGGGGGCATAGGTGGAGGGAGGGGTGGTGTCAGAGGGGGGGAGCAGGCGTTCTGGGCAAAGGCTCATACGCCGGTTCGGTTGGACCGGATGGAGCCCTGGTTGGCGGCATATCCGCGGGCGGAGGATGCTGAGGTGCTGCGTCGCGGTTTTAGGGAAGGGTTTCGACTGGGCTATGAGGGCCCCCGGATTGCTTGCTGGGCGGATAATCTGAAGTCGGTGAACACGCACAAAGGTATCGTGCGGGAGAAGTTGTTCAAGGAGGTCAGAGAAGGGAGAATGGCGGGCCCGTTTTCGGAGCCGCCGATACCTGGCTTGATCATCTCCCCCATTGGGGTGGTGCCCAAGAAGGAGGAGGGGCAGTTCCGGTTGATACAACATCTGTCATGGCCGGAGGGGGAGTCGGTCAATGCCTACATCGCGGCGGACCTGGCGTCGGTAACCTACTCGTCGGTGGACGTGGCGCGGAGGCTAGTTACGGCGGCAGGGAGGGGCGCATTGATGGCGAAATGCGATGTCAAGTCGGCTTTCCGGCTCCTTCCGGTACATCCGGCGGATCACCAGCTGCTGGGGATTCAATTTGAGGGACTCATCTTTGTGGACAAGGCACTGCCGATGGGGTGTTCCATTTCGTGCTCGCTCTTTGAGCGTTTCAGTTCCTTCCTGCAGTGGGTCTTTTCCAGGCGCACAGGCTCGGAGTCAGTGACGCACTACCTGGATGACTTTTTCCTGGTGGGGCGGCCCGGTACGGCGGACTGCCAGCGGCAGCTGGACGGTTTGGCCGGGTTGATGGGGGAGTTTGATGTTCCCCTGGCGCCAGAGAAGACGTACGGTCCCAGTCCGGTGTTGTCCTTTCTCGGTATTGAGCTCGACTCGGTCGCCATGGAAGCACGCCTACCGGACGATAAGAAATCAGCCATGCTGGGGCTGGTGGCGGAAATGCTGGCTAAAAGGAAAGTGATGGTGCGAGAGGTGCAGGTGTTGTTGGGGCACTTGAACTTTGCTTGTAGAGTGGTGCTTGCGGGTCGAACTTTCTGCCAGCGTTTGGGAGTGGCGTTGTCCGGGTTGTCGTTGCCTCACCACCATGTGCGGTTGTCGGTGGGAATGAAGGAGGATCTACGCATGTGGCGGGCGTTCTTGGAGCGGTTCAACGGAGTGCCCATGGCGCCGGCGGAGGATTGGGAGTGGGATGTCACCATGTATTCGGATGCGGCAGGCGTAGGCGACTTCGGCTTGTACTGGGATGGAAGATGGTGCGCAGAGCAGTGGCTGGCGCATTGGCAGGCAGGGGGCCGGAGTATAGCGTTCTTGGAATTGTTCCCGTTGGTGGTAGCGGTCACGATATGGGCCGGAGAGCTGGCTCACAAGCGCGTGTTGTTTCGGGTGGACAACATGGCGGTGGTGCAGGTGGTGAATAGGCAGTCGGCCAGGGACCCGCAGGTGTTGAAGTTGATGAGGGTTTTTGTGTTGCGCTGCTTAGAGAACGACATCCTGTTTCAGGCGCGCCACGTTCCGGGGGTGGACAATGACATTGCGGATGCTTTGTCTCGTTCACAGTGGGAGAGGTTCCATGGGCTAGCCACGGCGGCGGAAGAGGTCAGGACGCAGGTGCCGGGAGAGATGTGGTCGGTGGGCGAGCCCGGGTCCTTCAGCTGGTGAGGACGTCCGTAGCAGTGTCCACGTGGAAGTCCTACGAACAGGCATGGGAGGAATTCCTGCTGTCTGGCGCGGTAAGGCGAGGGGACCGGTGGCAGCGCGAGGAACAGGTGGTGCGGTTTATGCTGGCACTCATGGACAAGGGATTGTCACGGGTCACTATTGCGGGCAAGTTGTCGGCGGTGGCGTTCATGGGGAAGTTGTGGTGGGGTTTCTCGCTGTTGACGGGGGAACTGGGGTCCCGGCTGCTGGAGGGGTGGGCAAGGGAGAGGGGCTCGGCGGCTCGCTTGCGGCGTCCGAACACGGTGGCCTTGTTGGAGGGAATCATTGGTGCGCTGGCAGCAGTGTGCAGGGATGAAGGCGAGACGGTGCGATTCGCGACCCTGATGTCTTGGCTGTTTTATGGGGCGTTTCGAGTGTCTGAGCTTTTGGGCACGAGGGGGGTGCCAGGCATGGTGTGGGAGGATGTGGATTTGCGGTCACGTGAAGTGGCGGTGCGGCTGCGGCGCTCCGAAACTGATCAGAGGGGGGTCGGAACCTTGGTGGTCCTGGGCCCGGGGGTGCGGGAGGGAGTGTGTCCCGCGGCGTGGGGTAGGAGGCTGATGGCGATCCGGCGGGAGGGAGTAGGGGAGGTTTTTGGCCGGGGCGGTGGGGGCGGAGTGACGGCGGCACAGGCTTTGTGGGTGCTGCGGCGCACCCTGCGGGGCTTGGGTGAGGACCCCTTAGCTTTCGGGACTCACTCCTTCAGGATTGGGGCGGCGACCGAGGCGGCGCGTATCGGTTGGGGGAAAGAGGAGATACAGAGGCTGGGACGATGGAAGTCGAACTGCTACCGGACGTATTTGAGGCTGCAAGAGGTTGAGGGGGTGTCGTTACTGTAATTCCGAATTCTGATATGTGTCTCTTTGCAGGTGCTGTGGCGGGGCCAGAGGTGGCAGTGTTGAATTTGTATTTGGTGGGACACTCATTTGTCAAGCGGGCCGAGCAGGCGGAGTGGGAAAAGCATTGTACACTCAATTTGGGATTGGATGGAGGATTGTATCGTTGTCATTGGAGGGGCAAAGGGGGCATGCGTTGGCATGAATTGTTGCCTTTGTTGAATACAGTGGTCAGGGGGGGTGTGTGTCCGGATGTGGTGGTGATTCACTTAGGTGAAAACGACCTAGTGCAGTGCAAAGGGTTGGCTTTGGTCAAACAAATGAAGAGGGACCTGAGGGAGGTCAAGAAGCAATGGGCGGGGTGTCATGTGATCTGGTCCACGTTGATTCCTAGGCGGGTGTGGAGGGGAGCTGAGCGCCCGGGGGCGATTGACAGGGCACGGAGGAAGATTAACCGAGAGATGGGGGATTTCTGTGCAAGAGATGGGGTAGGGAGAGTGGTTCACCCGGAGTTACGCTACGGGGCGGTGTATTTTTTCAGGGAGGATGGGGTACACCTCTCCAGGTATGGCATGGAACTGTACATAGTGCAGTTGAAGGAGGCGCTGGACGGGGCTTTGGGGGTGCTTAGGTATCCCAGGAGGCAGGAGTCCTAGGGGGGGGTCGGAAGTTGTAAGCGGCTTCCGAGTGGCGTGTTTTCCCTAAGAGAAAGGGGGGTAGTCACAGGAGGCCTGGGGCTGTATGGGCAGATGGGGAGCGGAGGTCAGGAAGGTCAATGAGGTCATTGCAGTTGGGGGTAGGTTTCTGAGCGGATGTGGATACTTTGTTGCACTGTTGGGGATACATTTAGGGGTGGGGGTGGGGGGGGCATTAGGCAGTTGCTATTTAGCAAGCTTTAGTTTTGTTCGGCACAGGCCAGGTGGGTGTTATGTAGGTGCACCTGATTCCAAATAAAGCGGCCTTCATCACACTAAGTTGGTGTCCGTGTAAGTGCTTCCCCCCCCACCTACTGGTGTGCCCCAATGGGGATTTGGGGGGGCAGCCGACCAGCGGGAGGCTTGCCCACCTGGGGAAATTTGGGGCAGCAGGGTGGGGGGGGGGGAGAGGTGAGCACTGAGGGCTCCCATAGTTTGGTTGCCTTGGGCTGGTTGGGCTTGTTGGGCTCCTTTTTGGTCCCCTTGGGCAGTTTTTCATAAAACCAGACATTTTGTAGGGCAGGCACCATTTCAGGTGCAGTGACACGGCAGCCGGGGTGGTGACTTTAGCTCGTTGTCCCGCCCACCCTCCCTGTTTTCCCGTGGGGGGGGGAGGGAAGGGGTTGCCCAATTCAGGCCTGGGAGGTCAGGGGGCTTGAGGGGCTTTCTTGGTTGATGGTGCATCTGAGGTGAGGGTCAGGAGTTGTGTTGTCGCTGGAACAGGTGCTGGGATGGGTGGCGTGTTTTCCCTAAGAGAAAGGGGGGTAGTCACAGGAGGCCTGGGGCTGTATGGGCAGATGGGGAGCGGAGGTCAGGAAGGTCAATGAGGTCATTGCAGTTGGGGGTAGGTTGCTGAGCGGATGTGGACACTTTGTTGCACTGTTGGGGATACATTTAGGGGTGGGGGTGGGGGGGGCGTTAGGCAGTTGCTATTTAGCGAGCTTTAGTTTTGTTCGGCACAGGCCAGGTGGGTGTTATGTAGGTGCACCTGATTCCAAATAAAGTGGCCTTTATCACACTAAGTTGGTGTCCGTGTCAGTGCTTCCCCCCCCCCCACCTACTGGTGTGCCCGAAATAAGCACGCTACACACACCTTCGCTGCCCGACCCAGTATTCTTCATATCACTCATGATATGTCGATCAACGGAACAAAGTACCTAGTGGCGGTGGTGATTAATGAAGTGGGAATTCCCAATATTAAAAGCGATCACATCCGTTTGTTATAGATATTCCCCGGAACGAAGGCCAAGTGTTGAAATGCATATGGATGAAGTCTAAACGTGATAACCGCTATGATGTATGATGGAATACTTTAACATATGGATTTGAAGAAACACTAGAAGTATATGGAATGAACATGTTTTGAAGAATAAAAACATATGGAACAACAAACTTAGTCAAACTTCTTTTGTTTATCCTTGCTGTAGCTTTCGCACCTAATAACCTGTGCCCGTAAAGACACCCCACAGGCTTGGGGTTGCAACCATAGTCATATAGAATCACGCTCCCGAGCAGGGAACGATTTTCTGGAGCACGGTGCACCAATATAACCTACGAAAATATCTACGCAGGGCACGATCTCACACTATTTCAGATTTTAAAGAAATATAGGTCATGAGGGACTGTTACTTCTGTAACTTGTATTGATTGCTTTCTTCCCCCTGCTCCCTGACCTTTCGAGTTTCTTTTTTCAGGGGGGTGCCTTGCTACTTTTAGCCTCACCACCACCACCCTTTTAATGGTGGAAAGCCAGCCATGAACAGCGTGGTGTTTAGGCAACCTATGGGCCCTAATAGGGACCCCTGCTGCCTCAGGTCTAAGGGGGTGCATCTGGTGGCGCATGTAGTGCCCTCTAGATTTGCACCCGAGTCCCTGCACAGTGTGGCATGTATGCCAAACCGTGCAGGAAGGTGAAGGCGGCTCTCTGAGAGCACAGGTCTGTAAAGTACGCTCTTCTATGAGCCTACCAGAACGTTGCTGTCAGACCGCCAAAGGACCACCCACCAGACCAAGGAATACACTCCTATTCTGGCAGGCGGTCGCACAACGGGTTTGTCGGTTGGACAGCACATTGCACCGTCTGCTGTAGGACCACCAAACTCATAATCAAGCCTTTTTTTTCAAAACTTTATTCGTGAATGTATATTCATCACATATGCATACAGTATTAGGCAACAGACATGCAATACATCACGCTTTTTAATTTACTCCCAGTCCGCAAATGGGATAATCAGGCCTTTACACTGGAATGGGGATAATCACATTGGAGTTGGAATGACTTGACACTGGGAAAGGGAAAAGATTGCACAGGGTCAGGGAGACTGATGCTGGGACAGGGACATTCATACTTTTGGGAAAGGGTGACACATTAGCACAGGGAGACAAATTGGGACAAGCACACCAGGAAAAGCAATACTCTGTCACTGGGATACAGGTATACTGGAACCAGAGGACACAAACACTGTGACACCACCATCAAATCAATATAATCAATATACATTGGCAAGGGAGTTACTAAGAAATGAGTATTAGTCTTTGGCAAAGAGTCACCTGCACTCAGACACAAATCCACAGGCACTTGGGCAGTGAGACACGCACTCCACGACAAGGAGACTTGTACAACAAGATAGGAAATGCACATTGGATCAGGGAATAATCTCGCACTAATGTAGAAGTGTTTACTATTACCAAGCACAAAAACACTAACGTAAATACTTTGGGAGAGTGGCACTACTTCACTCACTGGGGGAGGTAGATATTGAAACTGAGACATAGAAGCAGAAGCAACGACACTAGGAAAGGAGTCTCTGCCACACTCACCATAACTTGATCACACTTGCATGGGTTTGATGGAAGGTTGCAAGAACTACTCTATCTTTCTCTCCCCCCCCCCCACAGAATCTTTTCAGTTGGAACTCCATAACAAGAGACACCACTGTTTTCATACCGAGACACCCAGATCATCATCTACAAAATGCCACATATGTTTACGTCTTTGTTTGGACCCTTTCTCAGCACTATGTTGGAGACGTGAGAGCGCTTGCACTTCTAAGGAACCACTTGATATATCTAATCAGTTACATTTGTATTTGTCTGCACAGTCTGACTGCTGAGTTTCCAAAGCAAAGGATGTTGCTATGGGAGGAATGCACCACAGCTAAGATAAAGTGTGTAAAGTATGTTGGCTTATTCAGACATGATGCGTAGGATAAATACCCCAAAGAAGGCAGACATAGTATTTATTTCCCAAAGAATAAAGTTAAAAATGTACTGCCACTGATTAAAATTAGGGGGTGCAAAATATGCATGACGGTGCAAACATTTGCAAAAATTAAGTGAAATTATGCAAACTATAATTTGTGCCCTAAAGTAGCTCTAACTCTCTCTCTTTCAGTGCCCTTTCAATGCACTGCTAATTACCCCACCTTTTTCATCACTCATTACATGATCTACGGCATCAATGATAACATCACTGCAACATCTGAAATTACATCATTGATGAAAACACTTTGCATGGCGGGATGTGATATGTATTTCTTTGAGGCACAAATAAGTTATAACTCTGTGAGATGACTATAAATAGAGAATTTCAGCAGATTTGTTTATTATAAAATGGCACATTTTAATTGACATTGTCAACTAACTATATATAACATGGCCATAGCGGGCTCCGGGGCAGAGGGGTGGGGGCCGGTTGTGTGGCTGTGGGGCCCGTTTTATCACTGGGGACCAGTTTTGCAGCAGAACTGCAATATAGGCCTCTTGTAACAAAAGCCGGAGTGGTGCTTCTTACTAGCACCCCCTCCCCTGCTCCCAGGGCCGGTCGAGCAGGAATTTGCCAGGGCTGATTGCTGTTCCCAGTCCAGCCCTGACTGTAACGTCCTTGTAATCTTTGGGTTTTTTCAATTAATATATGTGTGTGGATATGTGTATGTGTGCATATGTGTGCATATATATGGAAAAAACACAGGTTTCAGGGACATTATAGTTAGAAATTAGCATTTAAAAAACTTTAGATATTCACGGAAAAAACAAAGGTCAGAGGGACATTATAGTTAGTCTGACATTTCACTCGTACAGTTATACATTATAGTTAGCTGAGGTAACTATAACTCGTGCCCTCGCAATGCACTGCTTATAACCTCATATATTACATCACTCATGACATGGTCACTGACATCACTGATGACATCTTAGATGACATCAGTGATGACATCATCCAGTGACTACGAGTCTTTTTTTTAAGTGTATGAGTGTTACATATCTATACAAAGGTGTATTGGTGAATCAGTGGGTTTCTGAGTGACTGCATGGATGACTCAGTGGGTGTGTGACTGACTGTATAAGTGAGTGATTAGGTGCCTCAGTGAATGTATGGGTGAGTGATTGGTTGTGTGAATGTCTGTATCTATCTGTCAGTTAATGTCTAAATGGGTGTATGAGTGTGTTAGTGGGTGCGGGAATGGCTATATGGGTGATTGATTGGTTGTCTGACTATGTCTATGGCTGTTTGGGTGTCAGTGTTTGTGGGTGAAGAGGTGTGTGACTGCCTGTATGGATCATTTAGTGGGTGAATCAGTGGCTGTTGTGTGTGTGAAAAGCTGTATGAGTGAGTGTGTGTCTGTATGGCTGTGTCAGTGATTGAGTGCATGTGTCAGTATTGGTGAGTAACTGAGTATGGGAAAGGGTAGATGAGTGACTGTATGCGTGAGTGAGTGAATGTGAGAGTGGCCAAATAGATGTGTGCATGCTTGTGTCGGTGACTGTATAGCTGGGTGAGAATGTGTCCCTATTTGTATGAATAATTAAGTGGGTGTGTGTGTAACTGTTTGGGTGAGTAAGTGGCTGTGTGATTGACTGTATGTGAAAGTGTCTAGGTGTGTGAGTAGTTCTATGGGTGACACACTCATTGTGTCAGTGCCTGTATGCCTGTATGAGTGGATATATCAATGGCTGTATTAGTATGTGAGTGGGTCTATGAGTGGCAGTATGGGTGAGCAAGTGGATGTGTGAATAGATCAATGAATCAGTGAGTGGGTGTGTAAGTACTGGTATGGCTCTATGAATGGGTGTGTGAATGGTTGTGTGGGAGCAGCAGTGGGTGCATAACAGATTCTATAGTGGTGTGAGTGGGTACGTCAGAGCTGCTGTGAATGATGTCATCACTGATGTCATCAGTGATGTCACTGACCATGTCATGAGTGATGTAAAATATGAGGTCATAAGCAGTGCATTGCGGGGGAGCGAGTTATAGTTACCTCAGCTTACTATAGCGGCTGAATTTCTCTGGTTTTGTATGAGTGAAATGTCAGACTAACTGTAATGTCCCCCTAACCATTGTTTTTTGAGTTAATATCTAAGGTTTTTAAATGCCAATTTCTAACTATAATGTCCCTGAAACCTCTGGGGGTTTTTCAGTGTATTTCTAGGGTTTTTTAAATGCTAATTTCTAACTATAACGTCCCAGAAACCTGTGTTTTTTCAGTGAATTTTTAAGGTTTTTTTAAATGCTGATTTCAAACTGTAACGTCCCTGAAACCTGTGCTTTTTTCAGGGAATTTCTAAAGTTTTTTAAATAGAAGTCGTGTTTGTAGAGTGGTGGAGAAAGGGGGCTGGGTGTCCAACCAGCACTCAGGAATTCCACTGCATAGGACTTACAGGAGCTACCATGAGGGATTCTTGGCACCCCAGGCACCTCCGGAGTAAAGTGGCTTCATCCCCCAACCAGTAGTGTGCCAGGAGGCACATTTGCAGAGTGGTGGAGAAAGGGGGGCATGGCCTCCGAAGACCTCTAAGAAATCCCACTGCGTCTGACTTACTGGAGGTAATAGGAGGGGTAGCACTCTTTTTGTTAAATTGTGTAAATTCCTTCATTAGTTCCTGATAAATTTAAAGATTTCTCAGATATACAACTGTTGTCGCAATAGATCTGTGAACCCTCCCAATCTCGTGCCGGAGATCTGATTGATTGCCAACATTTCAAGCCAGGAAGTGTTGGAAACCATCTTATGACTCGTTAGAACCGAGTCACAAGAATAATGTTTTTTTAAAAAAAGGGGCAAGGTAGAAACACCTTGACCCTCTAGGCCTGTTCAGAAGGTCCCACAGGGACCCCCAAGGCAATAAAGAATTGGCGGGAGTCATGTTGGAGCTGCGAATCCCGATGAAAAAAAAATGAAGTGTGGGTTGCCCTGCTTCGTGTAACTGCTTCAAGACCAGACCCTCTGGATGACACTATGGGTCTTCCAGGCGGGTTGTCCTTGTCCTTGTGGACTTTGGGTAATAAGTATAGCACCGGTAACTTGGGGAACTTACAATACAGGTAATCGTATATAGCACCAACTGCAAATCAGTAAAGTTATCAGCCAGTAGCAGCCCATTCAAAATCCAAAAACATCTGACGTGTGAGACAGAATATGCAGTGTATGCCCTCAGATGCCCATGCAACTTGAGTTACATTGGCAGTACCATACACAAAGCGAAGAAAAGAGTGTTGGAGCATCTGAGGGCCATTAACCACCATGACAAACAATATCCTATTGCCCGCCACTTCTACAATGAACACAAACAAAACACAAGTCTCTTATCTTTTGTGGTACTTGACTGTATACCCAAAAGAGAAAGAGGTGGTGATCGGGTTAGAGAACTGAGAAGACTTGAATCAAGGTTCATAATCAAATTCCAAACACTTTACCCGTCAGGCCATAATGCAGATGAAGGGTTGGCGGCTCATCTTGGAGAATAATGTGCTAGTACAGTTTTAGTTTTAGGAAATACGCTGGGTACAATAAATTCATGGAAATAGATGTTTTTATGATGAACTGTAAGGTTTTTGTATGTGAAAAATGTCACCACTGAATTTTAATGGGTATACTCTCTCATTTTTCAGATTACTCGAGATCCTTTGCATTCCTGATTCTTAGAATACGTTTGAAAGCCACAAGTAGTGTGAATGAAGATATATTTGCACCAAATGATATCTCAATACTAATTAATTAGAGCCGAACTGCATTATATCGGTGTGAAAAGTGGGTAATATTAGATATACATGAGAAGACACTTATGCCCACTTGGGCTTGAGTGTGGTTTTTGTAAACCTTTGTTTATGACTATGTCAAAGAGAGACGGTGATAAGAACCGTAAATTATTGTCTCCATGGAAAGAACGATAAGATAAGCCCACTGGGGCTAGACTGCGTTTATATAATCACCCATGTTGAGCAAGGTTGAACATCAATCTTGAGGACTAACTATGGACTAATAGTTTAGAAACTCGCTGTATATTTGTCGATCTAAGCCCACTGGGGCATCATGCCGGTATATGCGTAAGCGCGGAATGAAAGTAATTCCGATGTGCAAACATGTATAAAGTAGCGTTTATAAATGAAAATGCATTTATCACGAATACAAGCATGCACGTGAGTGTAACTAAAGATTACTAGTCCAAAACAATGGACTATGGGACGAGTAGTTCCGATCGACTTGATGTCGTGAATAATTTTCTAATTGAAAGTGGCGAGTTTAATTTTGGAATAAACATTGGAATGCAAATGTAAATATTATCAAGTACAAACTGTGATACAACTAATGAAATGTATCGTTTGACATGAAGAAATGTTTAAATGTGGAGAGTCTGGTTTCACTTGTTACTTTGGTCACATGACAATGTTTCCTTTTTGTATATAACTTTATTGTTTAAACACAACCTTTCACTCGTGAGCAAGCGGCTGAGGCTGCGAAACGCGTTGGGTGTGATCGCCAAATAAATTTCACTTGAAATGCAGATTGGGCCTCGACTTGTTGTCTTGTAAACTGTTTGAGACGGCGTTCTGGTGGATGTATCTATCTATCTATCTATATATATAAATATATATATATATATATATATATATATATATATATATATATATATATATATATATATATATATATATATACACACACACACTTGAATGTTCTTGGAGATGATCCGTGTCTGCTTGAAGGACAATATCTTCATACATGATGGGAATCTGTACAGGCAAATAATGGGGACTGCTATGGGTACCTGCTTTGCCCCCAGCTTTGCCAATTTGGTAACGGGCTGGTGGGAGAAGCAGGTGGCTTGGGCAGATGAGAATTGAGAGTATGTGCAACACACTTTAATCTGGACCTGTTACATTGACAAATTATTCTTGTTGATTGGAGACAGAAGAATATGTTAGAATTCTCAATGGAAACCCTTTTAATCTGCATTCTACTTCAGATATGAGCTTTAGCGAGATAACCTTTCTGGACATTCTGCTACAAGTGAAGGAGGGTAAAATCAACACCACAGTACATCGCAAGGTGACAGCTGGGAATAGCACTCTGCATTTCAAAAGTCAGCATCCGACTAATTTGAAAGAAACCATCCAAATATTGAGGCTTAAACAAATTTGCAGCCAGGAACATGAATTCCAAGGCCAAGTGCAAAAAATGAATGAGAGGTTTTGCAAGCAGGGATACTTCCCAAAAACATTAAACATGGAAAAACTGGCATCTGAAAATATTACTAGTAACCAGCTACTTCACCCCAATGACAGAACACACCAACTAGATCCATTACATGTTTTAATCAAATGTCTTTAACGGAAGCGGTGTGCGCAACCGCTTCCGTTAAAGCCCCTGACGAGAAGCATATGGAGCTTCGAAACGCGTCGGGCAGATCCATTACGGAGCGGCATCTACAAGCAGATCCCCGTCATCACCTACACATAAATCAAGCTGCTGCTCGTGTGCTACTCAAAGGTGGACAACCTTGGAGCGACAATTTATACGCGGCCGTCCAGCCACGGAGTATGCACCACCCCGTCATCCTTGGGGGTCACGGAAGTGAAACAGCAGCCGTACACGGGATCGAGGACGGGCCCACTTGAGGGGGCCATACAGGACTTGATTGTGTGCTTTCCGCACCACACTTCCCATAATACACAGTCTCATTTGAGCCTCCCATTGGTGGGTGTGTCATATGGAAAATGGAGAAGTGGGTTAGCGGTTGCGCACACCGCTTCCGTTAAAGCCCCTGAAGAGAAGCATATGGAGCTTCAAAACGCGTCGGGCAGATCCAATACGGAGCGGCATCTACAAGTGGATCTCCATCCTCACCTACACATAAATCAAGCTGCTGCTCGTGTGCTACTCAAAGGTAGACAACCTTGGAGCGACAATTTATACGCGGCCGTCCAGCCGCGGAGTATGCACCACCCCGTCATCCTTGGGGGTCACAGAAGTGAAACAGCAGCGGTACACGGGATCGAGGACGGGCCCACTTGCGGGGTCCATACAGGACTTGGTTGTGTGCTTTCCGCACCACACTTCCCATAATACACAGTCTCATTTGAGCCTCCCATTGGTCGGTGTGTCATATGGAAAATGGAGAAGTGGGTTAGCGGTTGCGCACACCGCTTCCGTTAAAGCCCCTGAAGAGAAGCATATGGAGCTTCAAAACGCGTCGGGCAGATACATTACGGAGCGCCATCTACAAGCGGATCCCCGTCCTCACCTACACATAAATCAAGCTGCTGCTCGTGTGCTACTTAAAGGTGGACAACCTTGGAGCGACTATATATATATATATATATATATATATATATATATATATATATATATATATATATATATATATATATATATATATATATATATATTTATTTATTACCTACTAGTAAGTGGTTATAGCTAGGACCTATTTTCCATAGGAAATTTGCAACATTCTATTCCCAATAACTTTGGCGCCAATTGGCGTATATTCACAAAATGTTCAAAACCTATGGCTCGCTCCGGTACGCTCCTATCTTGAAAGTTTTGGAGTGATTTGTCAAGCGGGAGCCGAAAAAAAGGGGGGGTCCAAAAACCTGTTTTCCCCATACGATTTCCCATAGGAAATTTTAGACATGGCTACAGCCCGAATGGCTGAACGGAATTACACCAAATTTGGCTAAAAGGTAGATATTGGTTCAGAAAGAACACTTTCTGTTAAATGGTATATTTATGTCCAGTAGTTCGTGAGAAATTCAAAATGAAAAAAGTTTCGATATCTCTAGCCGCTCAGGATCCGCGCATCCTTCCGATCACGAGCTTTATGCTAATTGGCTGTCAACACTCCAAACCAGGAAGTGTTGGCAGCCATCTTGTGCCTCAGTAGGGCTCGGAAGGGCTCCAGCACTTCGTTAATATTCAGCCCCCGGTGGGCCAAATCCCGGGGGCAATAGTAGTATTGGGATGGGGGGCCCAAAGGGGTCTCCCAGCCCCAGGGACCTCCACCCCCAGGGGTTATCTTACATAATTGCGGGGGCCCACAATTTTAACATGGGAGGCATCCAAGCCCCCCTAAGTCCCGGTGACCGCCACACCCCGGGGCTTTAATGAAAAAATGGTGTAGCGGGGGGCACACGGCCGCCACCTTCCCGGGCATTAAGTCTTTAAATTTGGGGGTCCGTTATGGACCCTTGATTGCCCAGGGGACCGCCCCCTTCCAGGGCCGGCTCCTGGAGTGTCCCAGGGTGGCCACCCCGGGACATTGTAGTTTGCTGTGGCCCACTTACCGAAAGCGTGGGGGCATTACTTTGTCCGGGGTCCATCTTGTGCCAGAGACCGACGAACTTGCTCCTGTCCTCATCCCTCCCGCCGCCGCAGCCCACAGCCATCAGCGGCCGCAGTGCGGAGGGGGAGGCATTGCAGACCACAACTCCCAGACGCCCTAGCGGGACCGGAAGACGCAGCAAGCCATTTCCGCGCCAGGAGGCGCACAAAAAGGGTCTCAACCCCCGTGGAGTGGGGGACTTACCGAAAGCGTGGGGGCATTACTTTGTCCAGGGTCCATCTTGTGCCAGAGACCGACGAACTTGCTCCTGTCCTCATCCCTCCCGCCGCCGCAGCCCACAGCCATCAGCGGCCGCAGTGCGGAGGGGGAGGCATTGCAGACCACAACTCCCAGACGCCCTAGCGGGACCGGAAGACGCAGCAAGCCATTTCCGCGCCAGGAGGCGCACAAAAAGGGTCTCAACCCCCGTGGAGTGGGGGACTTACCGAAAGCGTGGGGGCATTACTTTGTCCGGGGTCCATCTTGTGCCAGAGACCGACGAACTTGCTCCTGTCCTCATCCCTCCCGCCGCCGCAGCCCACAGCCATCAGCGGCCGCAGTGCGGAGGGGGAGGCATTGCAGACCACAACTCCCAGACGCCCTAGCGGGACCGGAAGACGCAGCAAGCCATTTCCGCGCCAGGAGGCGCACAAAAAGGGTCTCAACCCCCGTGGAGTGGGGGACTTACCGAAAGCGTGGGGGCATTACTTTGTCCGGGGTCCATCTTGTGCCAGAGACCGACGAACTTGCTCCTGTCCTCATCCCTCCCGCCGCCGCAGCCCACAGCCATCAGCGGCCGCAGTGCGGAGGGGGAGGCATTGCAGACCACAACTCCCAGACGCCCTAGCGGGACCGGAAGACGCAGCAAGCCATTTCCGCGCCAGGAGGCGCACAAAAAGGGTCTCAACACCCGCGTCGCGGAACCGCGCGCGGGCGAAGCCCGGGCAAAGGGCGGGCCCTCTGTGGCCCTCAGAGGCACAAAGAGGCCGGGACGGGCCCCCCCACTTGGCCCCAACGAAGGTGGAGGTACTGGGTTGTCATTCTTTAATCCTTGTCGTTGAACTCCCTTTTATTGTTTTTCTATTTTTTTCCCCTCAACATGTCTATCTGGGAGGAGTTGAATGCCCTGTGTGGTACGAATTACGTCCAGGATGTGTCTACCCCCCCCATAGTGAGTAGAGATCCTAACGCAAAAAAAGACAATGATACTGGGAAATCACCTAACACTAAATTAATGCGCACGATCAATTCTACATCTCCTCTCAATCCACCTTTTAATTTGCCTGTTGAGACCGTGAAAATAATACCAGACTTGGTATCACCACTTCATTTGACCTTACTGGCCCAGATAGAGCAACTTTTTGTATCTGCTTTAACACCCTTGGTCACAAAAATTGACGCCCTGGGAGACAGGCTGACCACTATCGAAAAAACAGTACTAAGGATCCACACCCCAACTGAAAATAACGCTACACCTACCGACCCCATCTTCCCCAGTAAAAATGAAAAGCTTAAACCCATGGCACGTATGACAAGTACGGAAGCGCAAACTCTTGAACCTTTAATGCCGATAATCAATCCAAGAAGCCGGAGTATTACCCTTAACTCTGTACCTGTACCTCTTAGAGTTCCCAGGACAGCACCCCGGATTAATTTACCACCGGAAGCCGCCCCCTATGTGGCTGTTCTCTCCGGGGTCCCAGCACCCAGGCAGAGTAAATTGGAAACCCACCAAGAACTGTTACACAAAACCATCTCCTGGCTACAACATAACAGACCATTGCCATTTGGACTGGATGGTGGAATCTTGAGTGTTAGGAGGGTGGGGTGGCTAGGCACGTCACCCAAAGACATCCCGGGCGACTTGATTTTAATTAAATTTAAGAGAGTGAACATTGTCCCCTACTTGCGATTTTCTCCGCCCAAAGAGGGAGATGGCCCCATTTCCATTTGGGACCTGCATGATTTTTATCCTGGCCCTCGATTCCATCTTCCCAAAACGCAATTGACATTGGACCACAATTCCTGGTGAAAGCGGCTCCAACGTATTTAGTCCCACTAAATCCATCTACCCTTTCTGATTTTGCACATACAATGTCAAATTGATTTTTAGTTGTTTCAATAGTTGGACTCTTTTTATTCTGTATATGTTCTGTTGAGTCAATTATACATGTATGTATTTTTTTATTTGCTGCTTTTATGGTTTAAACAAAATGAACCGAATAAAGCTTATTTGATTGACTGGCTGTGGCCCACTCTTCATTAATATTCAGCCCCCAGATGGGCCAAATCCCAGGGTTAACAATAATATTGGGATGGGGCCCTAAAGGGGCCCCCCAGGGACCTCCACCTCGGGACTTATCTTACATAATTGCGGGGGGCTCACGGCCCCCACCAGAGACCGTCACCCCCGGGGCTTAATCATCCATTGGTGGGGGGCTCAAAGGCCCTCCCAAGCCCCGGGGACTGCCACCCCTGGCTTTATGACAATATATGCGGAGCTCATGGCCCCCAGGGCTTAAAATTTTAACGTGGGGGCATCCAAGCCCCCCCAAGCCCCGGGGACTGCCGCCCCCTGGGGCTTTAATTAAAAAATTGTGTAGCGGGGGCACACGGCCACCCGCAGTCCCGGGGACCGCCACCTGGGGATTTTTTTAAATAAATAAACCTGTGTGGGTGGGGATTGAGCCCCCCCACATGCCCCAGGGACTTCCACCTCCCCAGGCCACTAAGTCTTTAAATTTGAGGGACCATCACCCCCCGGGGCTTTGAAAATGTTGGGAGGGGGCCGTGCGGTCCCCCTCTTGAAGCCCTGGATGGCCCTGGGGACCGGCACCTCCCAGGGCCGGCTCCTGCAGTGTCCCAGGGTGCCCACCCCAGGACACTGTAGTTTGCTATGGCAGGGCGGGAGTCTCGAGGCTACCGCCCTTCCATAGTAAACTGTTGCAGCCCCACTCCTGGAGCACAGCTCTCTGGCACCTACTGGAGGTACCTGGTGGGCTAGTTGGCCCCCAGGGACCCTCAGGATTGAGGAGGAATTAATTCTCCAACTTAAAATGCACCACAGGGCATTTTTTCAAATATTGTCAACTTAGGCCACGCCCCCTTTCTTCACCATTGTATAAACGCGCCCTGTGCTGAGTTGTAAGTTGGGGAATTAATTCTCTTTCAATACTGAGGGTCCCTGAGGGCCAACTAGCCCAACAGGTATCTCCAGTATGCCCCAGGGAGCTGCGTTGCAGACAGGTGTTAAGAGGCCACGCCCCTTTTTACACCTCTCTGCAACGCAGCTCTGTGGCGCTTATTGGAGGTACCTAGTGGGCTAGTTTGAGCCTAGGGACCCTCGGGATTCAAGGGGACTTAACCTCTCAACTTACACAGTGGTGAAGGGAGGGGGCGGGCCTGAGGTGACGTGTGCAAACACGCCCTGTGGCGCGTTTTAAGTTGGGGAAATAATTCCCCTTCAATTCTGAGGGACCCTGGGGGCCAGCTAGCCCACCAGGTGCTTCCAGTAAGCGCCACTGCGCTGCGTTGCAGAGAGTTGGTGCAGACCGTGCCCCTTTTTACACCTCTCTGCAATGGCGCTTACTGGAGGTACCTAGGCCCCGATGTAGGTAAAATTGATTTACCGATTTTAAATTACCGAATTTTACCGATTCGGTAATTTAAAATCGGTAAATCAATGGGTCCGATATGTAGGTATTCCAGATGTGCTGGAATACCGAATCGGATGAATTCGGTATTTACCGATTCGGTAAATACCGAATCGGTAATGTCCATTCATTCCTATGGGCTTTGAAGCCCATAGGAATGAATGGACATTACCGATTCGGTATTTACCGAATCGGTAAATACCGAATTTCTCAAGGGTGCAGGGGGTGTCACTTTGACACCCTCTGGCACCCCCAAAACAGGCACGGGTGCCATGTGGCAGGCATACCTGCCCTAAGGGCAGGTCTGCCTGTCACATGGCATAGGTGTGCATGCACACATGTGCATGCACACCGGAATCGTTATTTTACCATCAAATAGGATTTGATGGTAAAATACCGATTCGTTAAGGCTCCTGGGACTCTGAAGAGTCCCACCTACATATGGGTGGCTCCGAATTGGTAAAATTACCGAATCGGTATTTTACCGAATCGGTAACTTTACCGAATCGGTAAAGTTACCGATTCTGTATTTTACAGAATCGGTAACTTTACCGATTCGGTAAAGTTACCGATTCGGTAAAATAGTGCACCTACATGTCAAATCATGTATACCGATCGGTAACGGCCGAAAATACCGATTTTCGGCCGTTACCGACCGACCTACATCGGGCCCCTAGTGGGCTAATTTGCCCCTAGGGACCCTCAAGATTCAAGGGGACTTAATCTCCCAACTTAAAAAGGCCACAGGGCATGTTTACACATTGGGGAAGGGAGGGGACAGGGCCTGAGGTGACGTGTGCAAACACGCCCTGTGGCGCGTTTTAAGTTGGGGAAATAATTCCCCTTCAATCCTGAGGGACCCTGGGGGCCAACTAGCCCACAATGTGCTTCCAGTAAGCACCACTGCACTGCGTTGCAGAGAGGTGGTCTAGGCTGTGCACCTTTTTTACACCTCGCTGCAAAGAAGCTCTGTGGGGCTTACTGGAGGTACCTAGTGGGCTACTTGGACCCTAGAGACCCTCAGGATTATAGGGGACTTAATCTCCCAATTTAAAATGGCCACAAGGCGCGTTTACACAGTGGTGAAGGGAGGGAATGGGGCCTGAGGTGACATGTGCAAACACGGCCTATTGCGCCTTTTAAGTTTGGGAAATAATTCCACTTCAATCCTGAGGGGCCCTGCGGGCCAACCTCTCTGCAATGCAGCTCTGTGGCGCTTACTGGAGGTACCTAGTGGGCTAGTTGGACCTCAGGGACCCTCAGGAGTCAAGGGGACTTTATCCCACAACTTAAAACGCCCACAGGGCGTGTTTGCACACATGTCACCTCAGGTTCTCCCCCTCCCTTCATCAGTGTGAAAACGCACCCTGTGTCGCGTTTTAAGAGGTAGTTTTAATCCCCCTGCCCTATTACATACTAGGGGCCTAAAGAGGAGGTCATGCTAATCACAGGGGTACCCCAACGCATAGTGTTCCCTAGTGTATGTAGGTGTTTTCACTGTATTCTAAGTGTCTTTTTGCATACCACTGGCTCTAGGCCTGGTTAGTCAGAGTCACTTAACACCAGTACCCGTCTGAAAAAGTTGTGGCCACAAGATGATTTTGTAATAAAGGCCTATTTCTGCTCCTCTGTTGGTTCTTTGTGCACATGTTTTGCTTCTTCCTTCACTTTTCTTTGTCTTTGAGGACTTCTGTTGCTTCTTTCTACATTTCTTTTTTTCTTTCTGTGCGTTTTTTTCTTCTTTCTTCACATGTACTACCTCTGTAGGCATGGTTAGAAACTAGCATTTTGAAAACCTTTGAAATTCACAAAAAAAACATAGGTTTGAATTACGTTAAAGTTAGAAATTAGCATTTAAAAAACCTTCGAAATTCACTGAAAAAACCATAGGTTTCAGGCACGTTATAGTTAGGAATTATTATTTAAAAATCCTTAGAAATTCACTGAAAAAAACATTGGTTTCAGGGGCGTTATATGTGAGAGTGAGAGATTGGAAGAGTTCCATTATGAATAAGGATGTGTTTCTATAAGTGATTGTTTAAAAGAGTAAGTATGTGTAAGTTTCTGTAGAAGTAAGAGTACTGGTGTGTGTATAACTGTATATGCAAGAAAATGGATGTTTTATTCTTTATTAGCAGGAGTGACTATGTGTGTGAGTAACTCTATGGATGAGTGGCGGTGTGTAACAAGATGTATAGGTGTATGTGTACATATGTTAAGTGAGTACATGTATGAGTGACTGTATGGGACTGTTGGTGAATGAGTGGATGTGTATGTAGATCTTGAAATTACTGAATAGGTGGTTGTAACTGGCCTTGGTATATCCATTGTTTTGAAAATGTTAGTTTCTATTTTTGAGTGTGTGTATCAAAGGTTATATTAGTGTGAGAGGGGGGTCTGCCACTCTATCGATGTCATCAGTGATCTCATTTGAGATGTCATGAGTGATGTCATGAGTGATGTCACTGACCATGTCATGAGTGATGTAATATGTGATGTCATCATCAGTGCATTGCGGGCCCGCGAGTTATAGTTAGCTGAACTAACTATAACGGGAGAATTTCAATGGTTTTGTACGAGTGAATTGTCCAGTTAACTATAACGCCCCTGAAACCTATGTTTTTTTCAGTGAATATATATATATATCTAATTTTCTTTTTTTTTGCAATGTGGTTTTGAGCCGTATGGCTCAACAGCGGGTGCAGGTGTTGGGCCAAACCAACGGCCAGGGATCAATTTTTGAACAAATGACGCTGCACACTGGAACTATTACAAGTTGTTAGAATTTATTAACAGAGCCCAGTCTGTCACACCCTCGCGTTTCGGCCAGGGCGGCCTTACTCACAGTAGGTGGCACTACTTTTAGCAACTGTTTTATATAATTTCCTGTGCATTATACAGTCCCATTGGTTTGTAGTTTAGCAGTATTCAAAACGGATCACCTTGTGACAGTTTTGTAAGCAGTGAACACATTGTTGTTACATTTAACAGATACCGGTATGTGCTGTCTTTAGTATCTTATCGCAATTATGCATGACTACTAAAAGTTGAACATATGAGGCAATAATTAGTATATTTCGCCAAAAACATTGCTATTAGTAATCATACGGTTAATTTATGTATAGTATATTTCAAAACAGCCTTGTTCATGCATAGTGATATGGGCCTTTTGGTATCATGCATAATTGTGATAAGATACTAAAGGCAGCACATACCGGTATCTATCAACTAATCTACCATGTGACTTTCAACACATTTTTACAGCGAAGTTCATCAGCTTTCAGCCCAAGTGGGCAACCAATCTCATTTTGCGGGTCCTCAGGCACATTAAAATTCATTATTCGGCCCCAGTGGGCAAATTAAATGCAATGGGTACAAGAAACATCCAGTGGTTGTGATCACGAGAATCAGCACTAATGAGAATTTTCCCACTGGGGCTGAATTGTTTTAACTACGGGTTCCTGGAGGCTGGTCTAAATTGGTTTATCATACTGATGCACAAGACCGTATGAGTTGGTGATTAGCGCCATTCAAAAACAATCTTATTCAAGGTCTAGATAGACATTATTATGCTCATACGGTGAGGTTATGTTTAGTTGCATTTGATTTGTCTACTCTGGACGAATTATGAATTTCAATGTGCCTGAGGACCAGCAAAATGAGATTGGTTGCCCACTTGGGCTAAAATCTGATGAACTGCAATGTAAAAATTTGGCAAAAGTCACATGGTAGATTATCGAACTGATTGATGTATATATTGCTCAATTTTCCTTTATCCAGAGTGGACTGAAATATTTGTTATGCCTTTTTGTTCTAATTATGATCAATCATGAATGCAAAGGAACTGTACTGTGTTTTTTTGTGTGGCTCATTGAACTGATTGATGTATATATTGTGCAATTTTCCTTTACCCAGAATGGACTGAAATATTTGTTATGCCCTTTTGTTCTATTATGCCCAATTTTGAATGCGAAGAAAATCTATTTAAACTGTTTATACTCCAAGCAAACAAAGAGTCTGTTGTTTATGTTTATGACATCACCCGGAGCACATGTGGTGTTTCTTTAAATTAATCAGAAGTAGTGTACAAACCTAACCCATGACTAAGGAGCTGAAGGCTCTGAAATGTGTTGGGAGTTTCTTGCTAGCGTTTTGGAATAAACACTCTAAACACTCTAAACACATTTGAGCTGCTGTACTGTGTTTTTTGTGTGGCTCCTATGTACCAAGATCGAGCTACACCTGCAGGTTTTGGTGTGTTCTATTCAACATGCGGAACAAAACAGGAAAGAACTCCACTTCCTTAGTGCAATTGTGATTTATTTTAGAATCAGCTTGCCGCCATATATCAACCACTCCTCTCCACCGGGACAAGAACTGGGTCGCACTCCATGGAAGGTTAAATAATTCCTTTTACTTGCGATTTAACAAAAATAAATTCATGGAAACATCAGAAAACAATCCATTTGGGTCTCGCTGAGTCCTTGATCACGGTAACGCCTGCATATGCATTACAACCAATATCTACTCTCTAAGGTATTACATAATTTCCTGTTGGACAGGGCTAGGCATTATGGGAGATGTAGTTTCAACAAAAGTGGGTTGATAGTATGTGCTAATTAAATTAAAATGTGCCCATGGGGAATAATAATTCATTTAAAACCCCATCTCCAATCAAGCTCATGTTCTTGACAATAATGACCATATTAAAGACAATGTTTTAATAATTCATCACAATATATAATTAGTCCTAATACTCAGGTATTTATACTCATGCAAGGTGGTCAGTCAAACCCTCCAGTAGGTTGGGCTCCAGTTTGTTACACCATTGTTTATTACATTAATCTATCTTGGTAATCTCCTGGAGTGGTGATTTTCATTACGAGAGGCCCAATTCTCCATCCATATGCTTGGGATCATTAATCCAAAATATATGGGACTTCCATATTTTTGTAGATTAATATGATCTATTAAAATTTAGATTTAGGAGCTTGATGTGTTCAAAATTATCTTGGTGATAAAGTGAAAAACCTAAAAAAAGTGTAAACCAGATCCTAATAAACTGGATTAAAAATGAAATATTAGGAAGCAAAACTTGCCACCATCCATTACCAGTCTTTACCCTGTAAACTTTCATAAATGTACATAGAGTTCTTCACTTTCATTCAAACCATGTGAAGTGAAAGACCTTAACTCAAGAATGTGGTGAGATTATTTCTGTCTTGGTCTCCTTTCTCGATCGTCGCCTCTTTCTAGGCGATTGACAGTTTCAATGGCGAAGAATTTTTATTGCTTCCGGTCTCCTCCGTGATGTGATTCCATATGTTTGGCTACCGCATTGCTGCGGTCTTTGTTTATAGTTTCTCTAACGTGTTCCAAAATATGTTTTTTTCAGTCCGCATATCATGTCCCAACATATTTCAACGGGCACTGGCATTCAATTACATATATTACAAACTGGCTCTTGCATGTAATTAATTCCTGAATTTTACAAAACCATTCATTTGCCAGTTTTACTTCTTGAGTGTTTTTACAATATGGCACTCTTTGTAACTATGAAATTTCACAAATCCCTTTGTGTTTGGGCATTGAGTTGGTTACTGTTCTTTTTTTGGAGGTGTCTGTGAATTAATCGATCTTTTAGGTTAGCTGCTCTTCTAAATGTTATATTGGGATGTGTGCCCCATGATTTGGCAGCAGTTGGATCAAGTTGGAGGATTTTCCAATTATTCCTCAATATGTCTTGGATTTGTTTAGATTCTGTAGAATACTTGGTGATAAACCAAATTGTTTCTGGATTATCATTCTGACCCAATGTTTTTACTTTTAAAATATCTTCTCTCTCCTTTTGGTCGATTTTTCCCAGCCTTTTTTAATCAAATTTTCCGGATACCCTCTTCGTTTGAATCTTTGTGCTGTCATTTTACTATATTTTTGCCATTCAGTGGTTTCAGACCAAATACTTCGAATTCTTAAGAATTCACCTTACAGAATGTTTTAAATTAAAGGTTGCTGATGAAAACTTTCTGTGTGTACTGTTGCATTTGGTGCTGTTTCTTTTCTCTGCAATGTCGTATATATTTGGTTATCCTGTATAAAAATTTGTCCAAAAACGTTACCCTTGTTTGGCTGATATTGTAGGTGATTTTGAAATTTGCTGGCGTTGAGTTCAAGATATTAAAATATTCATTAAAATCCTCATCCGATCCATCCCAGATGATCAGGAGGCCATCAATGAACCTGAGCCACATGATTGTTTTATTCACGAATCTGTCATTGTCCGTTCGCCAGACCCATTTCTTCTCCCACCAGCCCTTTGCTTGACAGGCATAGCTTGGACTAAAGGAAAAACCCATTACTGTGCCTATTACTTGTTTGTAAATTTTGTTCAACAAAGAGAAAAACAGTTTAGGTCAGACACATCTTGAAAATTTCTAGTAACATATATATATATTGGGTCTGGCTGTGAATTTCTGTTTCGCTCAGAGGTTTGCAGAGTTTTTGCCACTGCGTAGCGCGTGGAGTTCCCAAAAACTCCACAGAGGTGAGTTTCTTCCTCACTCGTGCTCACCAATGCTAAGTTGATGCGCAAGGAAAATCTTACTTCAAACCACCTCCCGGTGAGAATTTTCAGCTTGGGTGGTCGCAGATGTTGAGAAACCTGTTCGCATTGAGGAAGCTGACGCTTGAGTAGAAAAATGAGCAGTAGAAAGAAGCCCTGTTGCACTGCGCATGTTGCCGTTCGCTTAGCTAACTATCAAAACCACTGTAATTCACCAGTTACAGTAATCTCAAGTAACTCGTACCCTAAAGTAACTATAACTAGCACTGTCGCCATGCACAGTCTTTTCATCAGTTATGTATTTTTTGGTGTTGCAGTCATGCTATGAATGATGTCATAGATGATGTCAAGAGTGATTTAATGTATGGGGTAATTATCAGTGTATGGCGGGGCATGAGTTATACTTATAGTTACTTAAGCACTACCTATAGTTACTTGAAGAAACTATAACTGGTGAATTTCAGTGGTTTTTTCTTGTTTAAAACTGTAGGTTGTAACTGCCATTTTCACTCAACTATAACACAACTTAAAACTTTTTTTACAGGTAATTTCTAAATTCTATTTTAATTTAAATTAAATTATAACTACAATTCATAACTATATTGTCACTTAATCCTTTGATTTTTCAGTGAATTTCTATTTTTTTTTAATGCAAAGTATTATTTTGTTTCACTACTTAAAGCCAATGCCCATACTGCGAAAGGCCATGTGTGTTGTGGGGTTGGAAGCAGGGCCTGGCCGGACCCTGCAGCCAACCTCCCATGGTCAGCCACCCCTACCATGCACGGCTTTGAGCCTTTGAACGTGAACAGAGTCGGCTGCTGCATCTGTACTGTGCTTGAACTGATCGCCCTGAATAACTTATTTTTTTCTTTAAAAAATTAGCTGGCTGAGGCTATAAAAGTTTTAATATGTTATAAAGAGACAAAAAAGTCTCTGAAGTAAAATAAAGAAGATACCAGAACTTCAGATAATTCCAGTGTATTTTTTTTCTTATTGTTTTGTATGGACCCTATGTTTGCATATATATATATTTATATATATATATATGTATATATGCTCCTTGTGCTCAGCATCCGCTGAGCAACGCCATGCTCCAGACACTTCTTGACAGTGGTTCGTGAAGAGGTGGCGAACATCAAAATCCACTTGTGTCACCTTCACCTTCTAGCGGCAGTAAATCACGAACACCAGCTTGTATATAGGTAGCCTTTTATTCAGCAAAAACAATTCTGCCATCTTACTCTACGTGTTTCGGGAAAGTTTTCCCTTGTTCACAGAGGACAAGGGAAAACTTTACCGAAACGCGTAGCGTAAGATTGCCGAACAATTTTTTGCTGAATAAAAGGCTACCTTTATACAAGCTGGTGTTCGTAATTTACTGCCGCTTGAAGGTGACGGTGACATATATATATATATATATATATAAAAAAAAATATATATATATATACATACATATATATATACATAGAAACCTATATCTATATCTCTATCTATATATATATATATATATAACATAATTATAGAAACATAAGCAGCTCTAAAGGAGCATTTTCATGTCTGGGCATCGGAAGAGCGGTGCAGAACTCCTTGAGGAATCTCTTGAGTAGGCCAGGGATACAAATCTGCTTCTTTTTCTCCCTCCTCTTCTGATTCAGTGTGCTGCTTTTCCTTTTCCCTTCCAGGATGATATGAGGGGTTTGGAGCTGTTGGGCTTTAAGATGCACGATTGGTCAGCAATTCAAAGGGATTGAAAAATGTGTTCTGTCTCATTCATTTTGAGGGTTAAATTTCCTCCTAGAACTTGCATTTGAATTTGTTTATTACGTTTTTTCGCTATACAAGAAGACAATCATACAGCAGGCAGTCTGCAGACGTTACAGAAATAAGTATATTCACAGCTTTGTGAAATGAGAAACAAAAGTACAAAATAAACAAAACCAGACTCCCTTTAAAAGAAAAATGAAATCTGGGATTTACCCAACTTTCAAGGGCCCCACCACTAATACAATCGAATAAAGAGTATATTAGCAATGCCACCATTAATCTCAGAGCTGGGTAATACCTTAGGCTATAGCCCATCTTAAATATAAGTTGAATTGTGGACTGATCATCTGGAAAGCAATGAAAACACGTTCTCAGCGAGAATTTCTAGCTGGTTTTCAAGGAAAGTGCTCCAGATGGAGTTATATTCCAACATCTGGGCATTCACCATGTGGATCAATTTTTCAAACGCGACCAAAGAGGCCAATTCTTCGTACCAACCGCTATAAAGGGTGAACTGCTTGATTTCCATTTTCGAAGAATTCAAATTTGTGTTATGCCCACTGAGGATGCGAGCCATCTGCGACCATGGAAGGTGAGATCACTGATAGAGTTGGTGTCATGCAACAGTGATAGTCAAAGAGACGGTCAAACAAAGAATGTCCAGGCATTTTGTAGCACACTCCATACCGCTTTCCAGAAACCAGCAACACCAGGAGAAGCCCTTAGGTTGTAAAGGATGTTCTCTCAAGGTTGGCAACACACCAATTGGAATGGGGAGCGGAGAGGGCCTGAGGCCATTTGGTAAGATCAGTGCCAGCCATGTAGTGTTTTGCAATAGTTAAACTTTAGGCGTGCCTCTCGAAGACTACTGTCAAGAAGAGGCATCAGGTCTGCTCAGTCATCATCTTTGTAAGCCTTCTGGCTTTTCCTGGAACTCACCCTTTCTAAGAATTCCTTCATTGGTTTAGAGTACAGGTCTGTAATAATCACTGTTTAAATGCCAGAGATCCATTTTTTGAAAGAGTCCAATTTCACAAGCAATTCATGAAGAGTGGAGTACAGAGGCAGCCTAAAGGGTTAACCTATTTTCTAGAAAGGCAGCCAGGCAATTGCATGTACTTCCAGATTTGGGTATCAAGAAGGCCGAATTCGTCCGGATGCCACTGAAACTTTCAAACTTCCTTTCAATATGGATGCCCTTAGTAGGCCACATTACTCATCAGATCATAGAATCGCCGATCCTTATTGCCGAGTTGTTACAAATAGGTCCACTAAGAGGAAATAAAGGATTTTCTTTTGAACTTTTATGTTGTGCTTTTCACAAGTGGATCAAGTTTTGTAATATCGGTTTTTCAGGGTCTTTAAATGACTTAATTACCTGATGCATGGCCTATGGGACTTTAGCGTTATTTTGAATGTGTCGCGATTGATAATTCCAGCCCGAAATCTCCAGTTCGTCCGGAAAATTATATGTATGTTGAGACAGCTGGTGAGCCATGTAGTAGTGCTCGATCTTCGAAAGCTGTTTACTTCCAGAGTCTGTGTCTGCATACATTTTAGAACTTGCAATCCTGTGTTTATCATCGCCCCACATGTATGCCTTAGTGTGACGGTCAATGAGTTTCAGAGTCTTATGTGGTATGCACAGTGGGACATACCAAACGCATACTTAAAATGTGGCGCCACTGTCATTTTCATAGTTTGAGCCCTGCCACCGAGTGATAGTTGGAGATTCTTCTATTTGTAGAAATCCCGCTGCGTGTGGTCAGCTAAGGGCGAGATACTAAAATGAACCATGTGCTTAATATTTCTGCTGACCATATTCCTAGATATTATAGTTTGTGAGATACTCATTTGAAGGGTAAGCCGTAAATCGAGCCAGCCATAGTAACTCTGGTCATAAGCATGGCTTCATTTTTAACCCAATTGGTCTTATACCCAGAGAATGTAGAGCATCTTATAATGATTAACGCCGGGAAACCCATTGCGGGTAGCTGTTGCGCATTATAAATTCAAATATAAATAAAAAATAAATAAATAAAATTAACCGCTGGTAAAGATGTAGCCGGAGAGGAAAGAGTCAGTAGTACGTCTTCCATGTATAGCATGATTTTCAAACCCACTGCAGGCAGGGCACTCCTTTCACAGTCCTTCTTGGAACATAAATACGACGGGCCTCAAATTTTATGAAAATTGACGCATCGCTGCGTGAAAACAGCGATGCGTCACTTTTCACTGCGCTCTCCCTGCGACACTAGCGACGGCGTCATATTTACAGTATGACGCATCATGTCGCAAGGAGTTACAGATACGTCAGTATTTCTGACGTATCTGTAGACGCAAAAGTGACGTATTGCTGGAGTGGGTCACAAAAGTGACGCAACTCCAGCAATGTGTACTTTCACATGGACAAGTCCCATGTTGTTAGTGCCTGTGTCAGTCTTACCCCTGCCATGAGGCAGGCATAAGATTTTGACGCATTCGCGGCCAAGAAATGGTGCTGTTAAATCTTATAGATTTCACTGCGTCACTTCTATGACTCTTTCTTGCGTCAAACCCCCCCTTGCATACATTATACCTGGCACAGGTATAATGTGGCGCAAGGGTTTACAAAGTGACGCATCTACCTAGATGCGTCACTTTGTAAATATGGCGCAACAAGGCACATTTCTTATGCGACTGGTGCATCACAAAAAGTGATGCACCGGTGGCGTAAAAGTGACGCACAGCCTCATAAATGAGGCCCCCTATGCCCAAGCTCATTAGGAAATGGCTAGGTTGTTTCATCGATGAGTGTATAAAGATTCTTCATAGATCCACTGTTGTGATGGGAATACTCCTCGCATGAAACCGGAGAGCATGCATTTTTACTTCAGGTTTTCCCTAAGTATTTCGTTTTTTTTTCCTCACACACAGCCATCATGTGTGTACACTGATGTGTCACAGTCAAAAGGATTTTGACCCAGACATGGGCTCTTTTTGCAATAGGGGCTCACCAAGTGGACTGATCATGACAGCCATAGAGGGTGACTGGCAGTGGTCGCAGCAACAGATCATATGGCTGTTTTTACCTGTTATCGACACTGGAAGAGTTGTCTCCCGACATCCTCTCTTTTAAATTGTCTGTTAGTCCTCTGCAAGTGGATTCTTTGATCCATCCATGTTTTATATGAATGTTGTTATATATTTATTCTCTGCATGCATATCATGGTGAACATGGAGTAAGTGTGCTGTGCTGATGGTTGGCACACATGGATCCATTCTGGATCCTGCTGTGTGTACGCTGTTCAGTGTAGAGAGTCTGTCAGACAACACTGTGAATTAATGGGTTTCCTTAGGATGTTTGAAGTGAATCAGACTCCAGGGTGTGAGACTTCAGGAAGCAGAGGACCCATTTGAAGGGAAGAGTTAGTCTCCACTCCCTTCTTGCAAAATGTTCTCCACAGCGCCGGGACACCCCCACTGGGGGTAGCCGTGCGCTTTACAAAACTCATGAATACATAAATAAATAAATAAATAAATAGATGTTTCTCCTAATAGGTTGAAAGGTCGCTGAGCAAAGACTCCTCTCCCTCCATTGTCAATTTGTTTCGTTTTTCTCTGACATGGACCTCCCAGCCCCGCCTCTTCATTGTTCTGAGACTGAAGGACAACAACTGTGGCATGATCAGTCTGGGAGGAATATGCAAAAGGTCGGTAATGTCCTGAAACCAGTCCCAGGCTAGGCCTGTGCAATCTACAGACTCTGTCGGAAAACTAAAGACTTAAGAATTTCTCACTGGCCGGTGCCCAGGCAACACCCTTAACGGTCTTAAGGAAAGATGTCTGTGATTCAGATCTGTTGTCCTTGCCAGCTAGATTCCCACCCAGGTCAAGGGACTAACCTGAATGCCAGGAATCCTACTGGAAAGACTGAGGAATTACCACAAGAGAGTAGTCATCCCGTGCTGCAATCAAGAAAAGTACTACAGAAGCAACCTGCCTCAAAGTGATCGCAGCCCAGTTGCCTGGAAGAGAAAGCGCTGAGCAAAGGAAAGACTTCCTCTGAATCACTTCAGAATAACTGCACCAAGAGCCACAGGAACTGTGGTGTTTAAGAGTGTGGTGAGGCACTATGACCCTCTGCTACAGTTCCCGTGACTGGTTCCATCTGAGCCTCAAGTTAGGCATGGCACTAATTATATTTGCGCTGGGGTAATCTGAGCAATTTCACAAATCTCAGACTCAGAATTGCCGATAATAACGCAATTACACCCACTCGTATAATTAAGAGTAATTTGGGGAATACATCTTACTGTAAGAGTGCATTTAGTGAGTTTGAGCGGCCGCTTATCATGCTTTGTATGTTCTGTTGCAGTTAGTGCTATTTTCCCCATTTTGACAGCGAGGATGCATTTTGCTTTAAGAAAATAGAGCTAAGTGCCAGGAGCAAGTTGGGGAAATCCTACCCCATATGCCCATTTAGCGAGCACAAGCAGCTACTCATGCTTGCTCTTGATATTCTGTTGCACTTAGCACTATTTCTTAGTGCAAAATACATCCTCGTGTCCATTTTAGACACAAGGGGGCATTTTTGCACCAAGAAAATAGTGCTAAATGAGGAATCAAGTTATTCCCACCCCTACCTTACGTGTGCCAACCCCTCCTCCCTGGCCTGGGGTTGTTTGACATGGTTGCCAGTCTGGCTTTAAGCATTTTCCCCCATAAGACTGAGCTGGACAATGCTCAGTGCTTTGATAATACATGTGAATGGGAGACCTGATGCCCTAAACGATTATGAGAGCCCTATGGGTTTTTCCGCTAAATTTACTTGAAGCGTCAAGGTTAGAAGCCACAATTACATTCCCCACTTCCAAGACTATGGTATGAAGTGCTGGAAGTCTGCCTTCATGCTGGGAAGTTTGCCCCTGATTACCACTGCTACCAGGATATCCCAGAACGTGTGCTCCAGTGGACAAATCTAATCCCCCTATAAACTCTCAGTTTGAAGGGGAGCGTCCCCTATAAATTGACTGCTATATATATTTCATTTGAGCCAGTGGTTTCCGGTCCTCAGCACTGGCACTTAATTTTCAGCACCGGCACTTATGACAGTCTGCACATGGTAGCACTGTCAGTCAAATTTAGAGATAAGGATAACAGCTGTTTATCAATTTAATACACAATTTAAAAAAATGACTAATACCTACCACCTAGGCCGTCTTTACAGCTTTGGGTGCCTGGAATTGTCACGCTTTTAAGAGTTTGATGATTAATAGTGTGTTGATCTTGTCATTGGCTGCTCTGGCAGAGGCGAAGGATGGTGCAAGCTATGGTGGCCTCCTGATGAGGGCCCTGGCATTTACTGTTTTACAAATTATGCCCTGCAGCTATGTCAGCTCTAGTCTTTGTTTTGGAGGAAGTTGATTGGGTCTGTGGCAGCAGCAGAACCCAACTGTGACCGCTTCTAGCTCCAAGGTATTTTCTCTGCATGACCACTGACGTGTGCACAGGAAAAGGCATGGCCAGGAAGAACTTAGCAGCCACAATAGCGGTGAAGCCCCAAACTGATCCACTTAGCAGCAGTTACAAGTTAAAAATCTCCAAGAGTCTTGGTCATGAGTGAGATTAGCAAAGACACTAATCCCACCCCTCTCTAGTGTGATGTTTACCATGCAGGGCACACTTACAATCACTATAAATTGAGAGAGCTTAACGTCAATGACAATAGGAAGAACCCAATGTCATTGCAAGTCCACTGTGAATCAGTGTGTACTACTTTCCTATACACATAAAGGTATAGGTTACCACCGACACGTTTCTCGGTGTATGTAGAACAAAGTAGTTATTTAACCAAGAAAAAGTGTTGATTGGAAAGGGATTTATTAAGCATTATTCGTGATTCACTGAGTTCTTAATTTCTAATGCTCATCACCTCCCTGGAAAACCTTGAACTAGTCTGCCTTACTAGCCCAAGCGCCAGGTGCTAAAGGGGTACACTTGGTCTTCTGTTTTGGGTGTAACAGGACTAAGGCCCTAGGACAGCAGAGTAAAAAGACTTGGGTCCAGGGCCGGACCGGCTGTAGACGCAGTGGTAGCTCGCAGATGGAGTGCTGCGGGGCGGTGGGGCGGGGGTAGTGGAGTCAGCCAGGAGTAAAGTAGGTAAATAAATAAATAAAACTATTTACCTTGCGCTCGCTGCATCGCCAAGTTTTTGTTGCTAGGGGCCGGTTTTGCAGCATCTGCAGTGTCTGCCCACTGCCACAAAAGCTGCAGCCGTGAGACGGGAGTGGTGCTTCCAACAAGCACCTCCCCATCTCCCATCCCCCCACGGGGCTGGACAAGCTGTTTGCCAGGGCCAGTTTTGGTTCCTGGTCCAGCCGTGCCTGAGTCCAAGGGGCATACAATTGAGCCCTAGAACCTCTTTGTACTCCATAGGCCCTTTCTACTATGCAGCTTTTTTTTAAATATATATATATATACTGCGAACTCGACCCAAAGGTATTAGAGCGCTTTACATGAGCACCATTTACAATACACAAGGACACATTTATTTTTGGGAGGCACAGGGAGATTAAGTAATTTGCCCAGAATCATAGACTGCTGAGCTGGCCCCAGACTCGAACTTGGCCCCCCAGCTCCAAAGTCGGCAGCTCTGACGGTTAGGCCACATCTTCTCGGTATGCTGGCTTTTGTAACCAGGCACGATGAAAAAGCCTATGTACTGATTGTTGTGATCTCTTTGCAGCATTGTTTAAGAGATGCTCGCGTGAAACGCATATACAAATATAAGCAGAGGGAACATATACAGATGCACTTAGCATGAGGAGGAAGATGGGTAGGATTGGGGGTGCGTCCTTCCTGTGATTTAAAGATGGAGGAAGCTCAACCCGATGATTTCGTGAACGTCTGGAGCATTCAACTACCTAATTATTAGTCTTCCAATCAAACTCGGATTTTGTTTCCTTGTGCTTCCAGAACTTGCCCGGGCCTTAAAAAGCCTCTTGAATTTCAGGACACTGATAGGAATGAAGGATTGTCAGTGTGCGCCATCCATTAAGTGGGAGTTTCCTGACCTGGAGCTGTCATTCCTTTTCTGCAGACAGCCTTGCGATCCACCCCAGTAGCATCACTGTGGAAGCACCCAGTGCCTGGCCCCATCCCTAATGAGACAACTGCGGAGATAACAGGATGTGTGCACTGGCTACCTCGAGTTGATCTCCATTTGGGGCACACCAGTCGGTGAGGGGGGGGGAAGCACTGACACAGACAACCAAACGTGTGTGAAAAAGGCCGCTTTATTGGAATCAGGCGCACCTACAACAAGTCCCCCTTGGCCTGTGCCGAACAAAACTACTGCTCACTAAATAACAACTTCCTGACAGACCCCCCCCCCACCCCCACCCCTAAATGTAACCCCAAACATTGCAACTGTAATACAACAACATCCGCTCAGCAACCTACCCCTCTACTGAATGCCCCCAATGACCTCCATGACCCCACCCCCGCTACCATACAGTCCCCAGACCTCCAGCAAAACCACCCTATCTCCTTAGGACAGCGCCCCAAACAACGCACCTGTTCCAGCGACAACACAAATGTAACCCTAACCAGTGCACCATCAACCAACAAAACCCCTCGGAAACATGTCCAACAAAACCCCCCACCCCCCCAGAAAAAACCCCCAGGGCCAAAGAAAACGTATCCACAGGGAGGGAGGGAGGGCCACAAAAAATGCCTAGGACCTGGCTGCTGTGTCACCGCACCACAAACAGTGTGCGGTGACACAAAATGGCCGTTTAAATAGTATCCCAGCCCAAACGAAGCCCAAACCGCCCAACCAGCCCAACCAGCCCAAAAACGCCCGCTACGGCGAGCCCCTGGTGCCAAGCTTCCTCCCCCCCCTCCCCTGGTGCTCCAAACTTCCACGGGGGGGCGAGCCTCCCGCTGGTCGGCCGCCCCCCCAAATCCCCATTGGGGCACACCAGTAGGTGAGGGGGGAAGCACTGACACAGACAACCAAACGTGTGTGAAAAAGGCCGCTTTATTGGAATCAGGTGCACCTACAACAAGTCCCCCTTGGCCTGTGCCGAACAAAACTACTGCTCACTAAATAACAACTTCCTGACAGACCCCCCCCCACCCCCCTCCCTAAATGTAACCCCAAACATTGCAACTGTAATACAACAACATCTGCTCAGCAACCTTCCCCTCTACTGAATGCCCCCAATGACCTCCATGACCCCACCCCCGCTACCATACAGTCCCCAGGCCTCCAGCAAAACCACCCTATCTCCTTAGGACAGCGCCACTCGAAAGTCGTTTACGACTTTCGACCCCCCCACTAGGACTCCTGCCTCCTGGGATACCTGACCACCCCCAGAGCCCCATCCAAAGCCTCCTTCAGCTGCACTATATACAGCTCCATGCCATACCTGGACAGGTGAACCCCATCCTCCCGGAAAAAATAGATTGCACCATAGCCCAACTCCGGGTGCTCCATCCTCCCCACCCCCTCCCTGGCACAGAATTCACGCATCTCCCGATTGATCTTCCTACATGCCCTGTCTATGGCCCCCGGGCGCTCAGCTCCCCTCCACACCCGCCTGGGAATAAACTCCGACCAGATGATATGGCAGCCCGCCCATTGCTTCTTGATTTCCCTCAGGTCCTGCTTCATTTGTTTGAGTAGCGCCAACCCCTTGCACTGCACCAAATCGTTCTCGCCCAGATGAACCACTACCACATCCGGGCACACCCCCCACTCTCACCAGTGTGTTCAACAAGGGCAATAACTCATGCCAACGCCTACCCCCTTTCCCCCTCCAATGACACCTGTACAACCCCGCATCCAATCCCAAATTGACTGTCCGATGCCTGTCCCACTCCGCCTGTTCTGCCCTCTTGACGAACGAATGTCCCACAATATATACATTCAGAACAGCCATTTCCGGCCCCACCACAGCACCTGCAAAGACACACATATGAAAATCGGGAATCACTGCGACAACAACCCATCCGCCTCCCTCAACCACACATACATCCTGTAACAGTCCAACTTCCACCTGCCCAGCCTCTGAATCTCTTCCTTACCCCAACCCCTCCGTGCTGCCTCCGTCACCGCCCCGATCCGAAAAGAATGCATCCCGAACGCCAGGGGATCCTCACCCATGTACCGCAGGGCACGCCGCAGGACCCACAACGCTTGCGACGCCGTCACTCCGTCCCCCCCACCCCGACCAAAAACCTCCCCCTCCTTCTCGCCACCGTCTGCCATCAACCTCCTACCCCACGCCGCCGGGCACAACCCCTCCCGGCCGCCCGGCCCCAGCACCACCCAAGTTCCCACCCCCCGCTGGTCAGTCTTCGAGCGTCGCAAACACACCGCCACCTCCTGAGCTCAAACCTCCACATCCCCCCACAACACCCCCGCCTCCCTTTCGCGCACAGCAACTCCGACACTCGAAACGCCCCAAAGAAAAGCCATGACATCAAAGTAGAGAAACGCACCGCCTCGCCAACATCCCTGCACACCTCTGGGAGCGCGCCAATCACTCCTGCCAGCAAGTCCACCGTGATGGGACGGCGCAGCCGCACCTTCGCCCCCTTTTCCCTCGCCCACCCCTCCAGCAGCCGGGTTCCCAGCTCCCCTGCCGACGGAGGGTAACCCCACCACATCTTCCCCATGAACGCCACTGCCGACAACTTGCCCGCGATTGACACCCGCGACAGGCCTCTATCCATGAGCGCCAGCATGAATCTTACCACCTGTTCCTCGTGCTGCCACCTGTCCCCGCGCCGCACCGCATATAGCCAGGTTCTGAGCTGGGATGGGGCAGTGAGATAAATAACGGTGATGGATCAAGCCCTGATCTTTGGACTGGGTAAGAGTGGTCTGTTTAACTCAGACACTCTGTTCATCACCACCCCCCTTTTCTAAATCGTTTTTGGCCACTATAGGTGTGGCAGGGTATACTCAGACATGAGTCCCTTTCTCACTGCTCCATCAGGATTCAAGCAAGCCGGGCCGAAGAAGGCTGAAATGCCAGAAACCGGTCCCCGGTAGCTTGTCTCCTTCCTGGTGAAGAATTGGCTTGGTAGTTTAGTCTGCCCTGTTCCCATGATGCACTGGGCCAGGGACAGACTGATTTGCATATAGCCAGGTTCTGAGCTGGGATGGGGCAGTGAGATAAATAACGGTGATGGATCAAGCCCTGATCTTTGGACTGGGTAAGAGTGGTCTGTTTAACTCAGACACTCTGTTCATCACCACCCCCCTTTTCTAAATCGTTTTTGGCCACTATAGGTGTGGCAGGGTATACTCAGACATGAGTCCCTTTCTCACTGCTCCATCAGGATTCAAGCAAGCCGGGCCGAAGAAGGCTGAAATGCCAGAAACCGGTCCCCGGTAGCTTGTCTCCTTCCTGGTGAAGAATTGGCTTGGTAGTTTAGTCTGCCCTGTTCCCATGATGCACTGGGCCAGGGACAGACTGATTTGCATATAGCCAGGTTCTGAGCTGGGATGGGGCAGTGAGATAAATAACGGTGATGGATCAAGCCCTGATCTTTGGACTGGGTAAGAGTGGTCTGTTTAACTCAGACACTCTGTTCATCACCACCCCCCTTTTCTAAATCGTTTTTGGCCACTATAGGTGTGGCAGGGTATACTCAGACATGAGTCCCTTTCTCACTGCTCCATCAGGATTCAAGCAAGCCGGGCCGAAGAAGGCTGAAATGCCAGAAACCGGTCCCCGGTAGCTTGTCTCCTTCCTGGTGAAGAATTGGCTTGGTAGTTTAGTCTGCCCTGTTCCCATGATGCACTGGGCCAGGGACAGACTGATTTGCATATAGCCAGGTTCTGAGCTGGGATGGGGCAGTGAGATAAATAACGGTGATGGATCAAGCCCTGATCTTTGGACTGGGTAAGAGTGGTCTGTTTAACTCAGACACTCTGTTCATCACCACCCCCCTTTTCTAAATCGTTTTTGGCCACTATAGGTGTGGCAGGGTATACTCAGACATGAGTCCCTTTCTCACTGCTCCATCAGGATTCAAGCAAGCCGGGCCGAAGAAGGCTGAAATGCCAGAAACCGGTCCCCGGTAGCTTGTCTCCTTCCTGGTGAAGAATTGGCTTGGTAGTTTAGTCTGCCCTGTTCCCATGATGCACTGGGCCAGGGACAGACTGATTTGCATATAGCCAGGTTCTGAGCTGGGATGGGGCAGTGAGATAAATAACGGTGATGGATCAAGCCCTGATCTTTGGACTGGGTAAGAGTGGTCTGTTTAACTCAGACACTCTGTTCATCACCACCCCCCTTTTCTTAATCGTTTTTGGCCACTATAGGTGTGGCAGGGTATACTCAGACATGAGTCCCTTTCTCACTGCTCCATCAGGATTCAAGCAAGCCGGGCCGAAGAAGGCTGAAATGCCAGAAACCGGTCCCCGGTAGCTTGTCTCCTTCCTGGTGAAGAATTGGCTTGGTAGTTTAGTCTGCCCTGTTCCCATGATGCACTGGGCCAGGGACAGACTGATTTGCATATAGCCAGGTTCTGAGCTGGGATGGGGCAGTGAGATAAATAACGGTGATGGATCAAGCCCTGATCTTTGGACTGGGTAAGAGTGGTCTGTTTAACTCAGACACTCTGTTCATCACCACCCCCCTTTTCTAAATCGTTTTTGGCCACTATAGGTGTGGCAGGGTATACTCAGACATGAGTCCCTTTCTCACTGCTCCATCAGGATTCAAGCAAGCCGGGCCGAAGAAGGCTGAAATGCCAGAAACCGGTCCCCGGTAGCTTGTCTCCTTCCTGGTGAAGAATTGGCTTGGTAGTTTAGTCTGCCCTGTTCCCATGATGCACTGGGCCAGGGACAGACTGATTTGCATATAGCCAGGTTCTGAGCTGGGATGGGGCAGTGAGATAAATAACGGTGATGGATCAAGCCCTGATCTTTGGACTGGGTAAGAGTGGTCTGTTTAACTCAGACACTCTGTTCATCACCACCCCCCTTTTCTAAATCGTTTTTGGCCACTATAGGTGTGGCAGGGTATACTCAGACATGAGTCCCTTTCTCACTGCTCCATCAGGATTCAAGCAAGCCGGGCCGAAGAAGGCTGAAATGCCAGAAACCGGTCCCCGGTAGCTTGTCTCCTTCCTGGTGAAGAATTGGCTTGGTAGTTTAGTCTGCCCTGTTCCCATGATGCACTGGGCCAGGGACAGACTGATTTGCATATAGCCAGGTTCTGAGCTGGGATGGGGCAGTGAGATAAATAACGGTGATGGATCAAGCCCTGATCTTTGGACTGGGTAAGAGTGGTCTGTTTAACTCAGACACTCTGTTCATCACCACCCCCCTTTTCTAAATCGTTTTTGGCCACTATAGGTGTGGCAGGGTATACTCAGACATGAGTCCCTTTCTCACTGCTCCATCAGGATTCAAGCAAGCCGGGCCGAAGAAGGCTGAAATGCCAGAAACCGGTCCCCGGTAGCTTGTCTCCTTCCTGGTGAAGAATTGGCTTGGTAGTTTAGTCTGCCCTGTTCCCATGATGCACTGGGCCAGGGACAGACTGATTTGCATATAGCCAGGTTCTGAGCTGGGATGGGGCAGTGAGATAAATAACGGTGATGGATCAAGCCCTGATCTTTGGACTGGGTAAGAGTGGTCTGTTTAACTCAGACACTCTGTTCATCACCACCCCCCTTTTCTAAATCGTTTTTGGCCACTATAGGTGTGGCAGGGTATACTCAGACATGAGTCCCTTTCTCACTGCTCCATCAGGATTCAAGCAAGCCGGGCCGAAGAAGGCTGAAATGCCAGAAACCGGTCCCCGGTAGCTTGTCTCCTTCCTGGTGAAGAATTGGCTTGGTAGTTTAGTCTGCCCTGTTCCCATGATGCACTGGGCCAGGGACAGACTGATTTGCATATAGCCAGGTTCTGAGCTGGGATGGGGCAGTGAGATAAATAACGGTGATGGATCAAGCCCTGATCTTTGGACTGGGTAAGAGTGGTCTGTTTAACTCAGACACTCTGTTCATCACCCCCCCCTTTTCTGCACCGCACCTGACTGCAGGAATTCCTCCCATGCTAGCTCGTACGCCTTCCACGTGGACACTGCCACCGACGTCTTCACCAACTGAAAGACCCGGCCTCGCCCACCGACCACAGATCCTCTGGCACCGGTGTCCTGACTTCCTCCGCCGCCGTGGCTAGCCCATGGAACCTCTCCCACTGTGAACGAGACAAGGCATCAGCAATGTCATTGTCCACTCCCGGAACGTGGCGCGCCTGAAACAGTATGTCATTCTCCAAGCAGCGCAGGACAAACACCCTCATCAATTTCAGCACCTGCGGATCCCGAGCCGACTGCCTGTTCACCACCTGCACGAAGGCCATGTTGTCCACCCAAAACAGCACCCGCTTGTGCGCCAACGCCCCTGCCCACACCGTAACCGCCACCACCAACGGGAACAACTCCAGGAACGCAATGCTCCTCCCGCCCGCCTGCCACTGTTCGGGCCACCGCTCCGCACACCATTTCCCCTCCCAATACAGCCCGAATCCACCAACGCCCGCCGCATCCGAGTACATGGTGACGTCCCACTCCCAGTCCTCCGCCGGCGCCATTGGAACACCATTGAAATGCTGCAAGAACGCCCGCCACATGCGCAGATCCTCCTTCATCCCCGCCGAGAGGCGCACATGGTGATGCGGCAACGGCAAACCCGACAACGCCAAACCAAGACGCCGGCAAAACGTTCGGCCCGCCCGCACCACGCGGCACGCAAAATTCAAATGCCCCAACAACACCTGCACGTCCCGCACCGTCACCTTCCTTTTTGCCAACATGCCATCCACCAAAGCCAACATTGCCAACCTTTTGTCTTCCGGTAGGCATGCTTCCATGGCGACCGAATCGAGCTCGATACCGAGAAAGGACAACACCGTACTGGGACCGCACGTCTTCTCTGGCGCCAGGGGAACCCCAAATTCCCCCATCAACCCGGCCAAACCATCCAGCAGCCGCTGACAGTCCGCCGCACCGGGCCGCCCCACCAGGAAGAAATCATCCAGATAGTGCGTCACTGACTCCGAGCCTGTGCGCCTAGAAAAAACCCACTGTATAAATGAGCTGAAACGCTCAAACAGTGCGCAGGAAATGGAACACCCCATCGGCAGCGCCTTATCCACAAAGATAAGACCTTGAAACTGGATCCCCAGCAACTGGTGATCCGCCGGGTGCACCGGCAGGAGTCGGAAGGCCGACTTGACGTCGCATTTCGCCATCAGCGCACCCCGACCCGCCGCCGCAACCAGCCGCCGCGCCACGTCCACCGACGAGTAAGTCACCGACGCCAACTCCGCCGAAATGTACGCATTGACCGACTCCCCCTCCGGCCATGACAAGTGCTGTATCAGTCGGAACTGCCCTTCCTCCTTCTTGGGCACCACCCCAATGGGAGAAATGATCAAGCCCGGCAGCGGCGGCGCCGTGAAGGGGCCCGCCATCCGCCCCTCTCTGACCTCTTTGAACAGTTTCTCTCTCACCATGCCCTTGTGTGCGTTCACTGATTTCAGATTGTCCGCCCAGCGAGCAATCCGAGAGCCCTCGTACCCCAGCCGGAAACCCTCCCGGAAACCCTGGCGCAGCACTGCAGCATCCTCCGCCCGCGGATACGCCGCCAACCAGGGCTCCATCCGCTCGATCCTAACCGGCGTATGAGCCTTTTCCCAGAGCCCCGGCTCCCCCCCCTCTACCCCCTCCCCTCCCCCCGCCCTGTCCCCCTCTGGCAGGCCCGCCTCCCTGTGCGGGCGGCTGCCCCGGTGGGCCCCCGGGACCCCAACACCGCAGCACCGGATGGTTCGGTCCGCAGGACAAGCACTCGTGCCGGAACCGGCATGCCGCCCGCCCGCAGGCTCCCCTATTGAAGTCCCAGCAGGCCCCGACTGCGGCCTGGCTGCCAGAGGCTCCCTGTCCCACCCCCCCACGGGTGGGGCATGCTAAAAAGGGGGGAGACGCCAGCGGCAAACCGCTTGCCGTGTAGATGGTGCGGCCAAACTTGGCCCCTCCCATCGTCTGCTGGTACAGGTCCGAATCCAGCTCCCCCCATTGCGCTTCCGGGTCCCCCGCCATGCGCGCCCGGAATTCCTCGTCGTAGTGCGACCACGCATACCCGCCGTAAGTCACCTGCGCCCTCCGCACCACATCCATGTATTTAAACAGCGCGACGCACCGGTCCGGGAACTTCTCGCAATACACGCTCGCGTAAATGAGGAACGCTGCCGACCAATTGTCCAGCGTCAGGGGCACCTTTGGGCGCCTTGCTAACTCCTGCTCCTCCTCCTTCGACCCCTCTTTGGATGTCAATTTCCTGTGTAGCAGCTTCAAGATATCAATGTATTCCCCCTTCCAGATCTTTTCCTTCGTCGCCGCCGAAAGGTGGGCACCCAGCGGCTTGGTCAGCCCCATGTACGGCAGCTTTCGTACCGGAATCACACAACTCTCCTTACCTCCCCCCGCCGCCTCTTTTACACTTGCCGCCTTGTCACCCACCGCCTCGGCCCCGCCGCCCGCGCTTGTCCCCTCCCCGCCCGGCACCGCACCGTCCGTGCCGACTCCCACGTCCTGCACATACCGTCCCCGCACCAGCCGCCACCCATCCTCCCCATCGCCCCCCGACCCCACCGAAACCTGCACACAACACCTCTTGCCACTCCCCGCATTTTCACCAGTCTTACCTGGCGTCAAGGTCGGCGTCCTTGCTGGATCCCGCCGCCTAACCAGTTCAGCTGAGGGGGCCGTCACTCTGGGCGCTTCCTGCCTTGCTGGCACCTGCAATACACTTCCAACAATGTTACCAGCCCCCCCATCCTCCCGAATCTCTCCTTCCTCCTCCGACTCACCATCAGCCGGCTCCACACCACCCCGGCCCCCCACTTGGAGTTCCAGCCGGCTCAGACCCGCTCTCTCACGACAAACATGCGTCAAATCCATCAAATCCACACTCCCTCTCCCGTCCACCACACTCGCAGGCAAAGCAGAGATATTCATGTCCATCCTCGCTCCCCTACCCCCGGCGGCCATAGAGACCCTTCGGGGAGGGGCCGGCGGAGACGCATCCTGCCTCCAATCGCCAATTTCCTGAGTCAGGTCCCTCGCTGGAGCTCAGCCGCCCGCACCAAACAGAGCCGGCCCATCCACTCGTGGGTGGGAGCCGCATGCTGCTCCCCCGAGCGCCTTACCAACAGCTCCTGCCAAGGAAAAAAGGTGGAGTCCAGCATGCCAGGGTAAAAACAGCCCCCCTCGCCCCCCCACGCGCCGCCCCCTCCCCCACACCCCCACCCCATAGCCGCTCCCCTCCCCCAACCCGCTGAATGACCTCTGCGCCGCGACGGTACCCCCCCTCCTTCTAGATCCCAACTCCCCTCCCCCGCCCATACCCCGGACCGCCCCACCCCCTGAAACCCCAGCTCGGCCCCACCCCCCCTCGTCCCACACCCCCTGCCTCCCCCATGCCGCGCCCCCACCCCCTGCCCCCTCCCCATACCTCACCTCATACTCGCTCGGCCCCCTTTCTGCCCCGCGGCTCGCCCCCGCCACCCCCACCGACCCACCCCGACCCACCCCGCTCGCCCACCGCACCGCCACCTCCGCGCCCGCCCCCCAGTGCCTCTAGTCTGCCGCGCCCCCCACCCGGCCCCCCCTCACCCCTCCCCCACTGCCCCAGCGACGCCAGCCCCCTCGCCCTCCCCTCCTCCGCCGAGGACTCACTCCAACCCAGCTCCGTGTCCTCCCCCCCCCGCCTCCCCCTCCTCCTCCAGATCGGTCTCTTCGATGAGTAGCGGCGAAACCGCCCCCCCGACCCACCCCCCACCAGCCCCCTCTGCTCCCCGCTTCCACTGCGCCCCTCCCCCCCGGTGGCCTCACCCCCATCCTCCCGCCCCCCCTCTCCATTGCCCCCACCCTCCCCAGGCAACACTACCCGGGCCTCTCCCCCCTCCCCCGCGCCCCCCCGGCTACTCGGCCCAGCCACCACCTCTGCCACTACCTCCTCGCGGGCCTCCCCCCCCCCCCACCCACCTCCCCCTCTCCCTCCTCCACGAATGCCAGGGGCCTCTTCTTCCCCCTCTGCCCGGCCTTCCTAGCCCCTCCCTTTGCCTTGCGCGGCGCTTCCTCCTTCTTCCGACCCCCTCCCCTTGCACCCCCGCCCCCCCTCCCGCCCCGCTGAGCCGACCGCGATCTAGGCAGGTCGCACGCCGCCACAGCTGCCGCGGCGCCGATGGCAGCGCGCCGCGGCGGCCTTACCTTGAGGTCGGGCCGCACTATGTCCAATGCGGCCCGCCTCAGTCAGAAGCCTCAGCGCCTCAGTCACACGCGGGTCCGTGTATGCCGCCATTACGACCTGCTACGCCCCCGACTGTCGACACCGCACGACCACGCTCACCGCCTGCCCCACTCCTCACACCAGGCAACGGAACAAACGGCGCAGAAACACCGCACACCGCTGCCACAAAGCACCGGTAGGCCACAACCACGCACAAAAAATGCCTAGGACCTGGTGTGCGGTGACACAAAATGGCAGTTTAAATAGTATCCCAGCCCAAAAGAAGCCCAAACCGCCCAACCAGCCCAACCAGCCCAAAAACGCCCGCTACAGCGAGCCCCTGGTGCCAAGCTTCCTCCCCCCCCTCCTCTGGTGCCCCAAACTTCCCCGGGGGGGGGCGAGCCTCCCCCGCTGGTCGGCCGCCCCCCCAAATCCCCATTGGGAGCAGAAGGATATTAATAGCCACAGTTACAAAAAATACAACAAAAAAACACAGCTTCAGAAAATGCCCGTATGTGTGTACACGCCTGTGTGAGTTAACACAAATGTCTTTTTAATTTTTTAGTCTGTAAAACTGATGACGTTTTCAGGTTTTGAAGAATAAAGAAAACTTTAACTAATAGTTAGCTTAGCGGAGGAGAAAAAAAATCACCCTTTGCAGAACAAAACTCCCAGAAAAATAGTTTTTGATGAGAAATTCACATTGAAAAATGTTCTGGAAATAAGTGAGGCTGTGCGTAGTTCATAAGTTGTCAACGTTACACAACTCTGACACCAGAATTCGAATTTCTCACCCACCTATTGCTAAAGTTGTTTGTGAATGACTGCACAACGGAATTAACAAACGGGTTGATAAGATGTCGTCAGTTCTCTTTTGAGCAACAACTTTCCCAAAAACTTCAAACTGTGTCCCTCGCTTGCAGGAATATGTAGTTGATTATAAATGGGTAAATTGTAAAGTGACAAAAGGCTGGTCTGTGTTGTGCTTCTTCTCGTCTTAACTCTTTCTCTTGCCTTTAATTCTTTCTTGTAAAGAAAGTCCATTGAAACTGGCGTTCTAAAGTTGTGTGTGCACTGTGCAATAGTTGAAAGTAGTCGAACACAGTGACTAGCATGTCCTGGAAGCAGCCAGTTCACTCCTGTTTCCTAAAGATGGGCGAGCCACCAAATTAACAGGGAGAGCCAAGTCAATGTTCTGGTATTGCTCTTAAATCCCATGCAAGAGCCGAGCCCTGAAAGACTTTGCAATGTAAATCTTAAACGAACCACGCAATATGTGATAAAGTCTCTTCAAAATTCAAGCGTGTTTTTCTTTAACGTTGAAGCTTTGACATTAAATACGTCACATTATAGCACTACACGGAGAAGCACGGAGAAGCCACTTGAAAGCTCGGCTCGTTCCAACAGGACCTCGAGCTAAGCCAGAGCCAGGCTCGAGGATGGTTCGAGCTTTCAGGGGCTCACCCAGCTCTACTGTTACCTACCACTTGTAAGTCTGAAATCCACTAGGCAGCTTTGCTTTACGTCAGCAGAGGTGGTGCAAAAGAAGAGAATTAGATGTGCACACAGCAGTCCATTACTGTACTTGTGGCACAGCCCCGTGTGCCATTTTTTCTGGGTGTCTGTTCCTTTTTGGGGGCCTCCCTGTTGAAGGTTAGTGTGAGTAGTCCAGCTGGGGTTCACATCACTCTGGTGAAATAACCTAAATGCTTTTGTTCTGTTGGACCACTTCTCTGGTGCTTTGGAACTCCGTGTAACTGTGCAATCATTGCAACAAGCATTGTCCTTTGCCTCTGGTAAGATACCGCACGTTTACTGAAACGCCAAGAGCCTTCTTCTTAGGCTCTGCCTGTAAGGTGTTACTAAGCTCAGTCAAGGCTTACTCTTCCTTGATACAGGGACACACAGATGGCATCAGATAGATAGATTGTCCCGCCAATTCTGTTTATCGGAAAAATAAATACGTATTTTATGCTCTGATATGTTCTGTACCTTAGTGCTAAAGTTATGACTGCACAGTTACACATTTCTACTATCTCTGGGGATGATCTGACTTCTATGCTGTAGCAAGAAATTGATTCAGCACTTGCATTAGAATGTGTGTTGAAGATTGATCACAGACTGCAGGGCTGTATCTAGTTTGTTTTCAAGAATTTCATAGTGTTCTGCAAACTCTGCAGGCTGCGTATGTGTTGTTGATAGTTTATGACAAAGCCATTGCTACTGGGGGATCCTGAGGTCATAGAGTTGTATCCTCAGCTGTCTGCGCCCAATAGATGTGGTAGGAAGCTTGCTGGTCGGCTGGAATCAGCAGAAGAGGGCAGAAAGCCTCTTCAGAGGATTGGAAGGGATGCAGCTTTCAGGCCTGGAATATCGACGGATGGCCGGGCAGCGGGAAGTCAACTACCACAGGTAACAGGGGCAAAAGTTGCTGTAAACCTCAAAGGGGAAGAAGAGCAAATGAGTGGTGTGTCTTTATTCAACTGATCACTTATATTAATATTAGTCAGCTACCTGAAGACTATTAATCTGGTTTGCATTCTGGCTGCAACATAGAGAATGCCATTTTAAGAATACCAATTGTCGTGACGGAGAGGTTGGGATCCGACAGTACGGGCGACTGACAGTAGGGCAGTAGGACCCTGTGGGTCCTCAGGCAGAGTGACCAGGTCACCGGACACCAGATCCGGTGGCAGGGACAGGAAGGGGACGGACAATGACCAGGACAGAGACGTGGACGGACGTGGGGACGAGCAACTGCATGATGTGATAATAAAGAAGAGTTAAACCAACCTGTGTCCTGTGTATGGTGTACACCCCTGCACACAGCATGGACACGACAACTGGCGACGAGGGAAGAAACGATCGTCACGACGTGCGAGGAAAATCGTCGTGTGTGGATTAGCATCATGGAAACATCAAGGTGACGCCAGGAGCTACACGGGAGCCCACCCCGATCAGCGTCCTACAGAGTGACAAAGCGCGGTAAGGAGCGCTCAGGAGCAGCGGAGCAGCGTTAGTGCCGAGCAAAGTTGCGAGGAGATCGCGCTCGCGCATTTAAACGCGAAGTCTCGTGAGACGTGGAAATCCCGGCGGCCATCTTTGGATCAGGCAGAATAAGCCAATGGGAGCACAGCAATAACGTGGCGGCCATTTTGAAGTCAGGAAAGTGAGATTTAGAGCACGAAATCTCGCGAGAACAAGGGGCGGCCATTTTAGATGGGACAAAAGCACTAATAGCAAGAAGAAAAGGACAGAGGCCATTGCAAGGGCAGGCAAGAAAAGAAAAGAGCAGAAAAACAAAGAAAAGAGCAGAAAAACAAAGAAAAGTGAAGAATAAAGGGGAGAAAACAAAGAGAGATCGCCCAAAAGCAAAGAATAACTAACATATCAAGAAGAAGAAAATGAATAGGAGGCACAACAAAGAGTGTCACAGTAACAGGAATACTACAAAAGAACAGAAAGGACAAGAAAAAGAAAACAAAAGGACAAGAAAAACATAGAGAAGGATAAGAATAACAGAAAGAGAAAGAAGAAGAAAAGAAGAAAGAAGATAAAGAGATAAGAAGAAAATATAGAGAAAAGAAGAAAAAAAGATAGAGAGAAAAGAAGAAAATAAAGAGGAAGAAAGAAGATAAAGAGATAAGAAGAAAATAAAGAAGAAGAAAGAAGATAAAGAGATAAGAAGAAAATAAAGAGAAAAGAGAAAGAGAAAGGAAGAGAGAAAAGAGGACAAAGAGAAAAAACAAAAGGAAAGACATAAATATAAGAATAAGACGCAGGAAGGATGCAAATATAAGAAAACAAGGAAATAAAGAAGAAGAAGACTAGAAAAGCCCAGAAGAGGCCGAATAAGAAAAGAAAAAAGGACGAATAAGAAAGAAGTAAGAATAAAGGAAAAGCCAGAGATAAGGCCAAATAGAGGAAAAGACAGAAAAAGAGAAATAACAAAGAAAAGAGGGACAAAGATCACCAAAGAAACAGAAAAGAGAAAAGGAGAACATAGAAGAAAAGAAAACAAAAGGAAAGACACAAAGACAAAGAAAATAAAATGGGTAAAAAGGAGCAACGTGACAGGACTTTGGCGCAGGAGAAACAGCAACAAAAGGAAAGGACGAAGACATACAATGAGCAGAGCGGACAGGCGCCACCAAGGAAGATCAAGGCAAGAGACACCGCACGGCCAGGACCAAAGGTGGTGAGACAGAAAGAAACAATATCGATATTAAGACAACCGGTTCTCCAAAGATTCACTGGCGGTGACGAAAGTGAAAGGATTGATGATAATGGCTGTCTCCGACCGACAACAAACAACAAGGAAAAGATAGCGTGTCAAGGAGCTAAAGGCGGATGAAGAAGAAATGGCAGCGGCAACTGCAGCCACATAGAAGGAGGAAGATAGAGGACAAGGAAGCGATGGAGACACTAGATCATGAAGGTCATTCAGTAAATAACAGAGACTCATCGAAGAGATGTAGAGTGACAAGCTCTCTCTCTCTCTCTCTCTCTCTCTCTCTCTCTCTCTCTCATTCTTTCACCTTCGTCAATATAACTGTGAATGAGGACTATGATAAATGTGTCACGAACTTTTGTTTGCAACAAGGGGGGAGATGTCGTGACGGAGAGGTTGGGATCCGACAGTGCGGGCGACTGACAGTAGGGCAGTAGGACCCTGTGGGTCCTCAGGCAGAGTGACCAGGTCACCGGACACCAGATCCGGTGGCAGGGACAGGAAGGGGACGGACAATGACCAGGACAGAGACGTGGACGGACGTGGGGACGAGCAACTGCATGATGTGATAATAAAGAAGAGTTAAACTAACCTGTGTCCTGTGTATGGTGTACACCCCTGCACACAGCATGGACACGACACCAATGACCTGTGTGGGTATTAGAGATGAGGGGGGTCCCTGCCTACTCGTTCTACCCAACATAACAGCAGCACCAGGGTTAATAATACCTCTGGAACAATATATGGATTTTCATGGCACATTCTGAAGATGGTGCTTTTCTTTCCTTTCCAGACGATCTCAGTTATGGAATTGTTAGAAATAGGGGTCTCTATTTGGCAGAGCTAGGTATCTTTGTCCAAATAGGGACCCTTGCTACTAGTCAGAGTAAGGGGGATACACTTCTAATATAACCCCTGCTCACCCACTTGGTAGCTTGGCACAAGTGTGGAGCTTTCACATTGGTTCGGCCATCATGTCACTCTCCTGCGACGATATCCGGCCACTCGATTACGGAGCTGGCTATAGCCTCTCCAGTTCCTATTGCAACATTACCGACGGGGCGGGTTGCCCTTTGCCTAGGTTGAATGTCCTGGAATCCCTTCTCGGATTGAGGGGCCTTGTTGATTACCTCATCAGGGACCCTTTTATTGGAGAGATCGACTTCAAACTTTAACTCGGAGATCCTCTTCCCCCACCTATTGCTTGTGACTAAACATACAGAGCTGCAGTCCCTGCTGCCCAGCCTCGCCTCCACTCTTATACATTGGCGCCTACTGTGGACCCGATACCAGAAGTATCCATCTTAACGCCGCATGACGAATGGCCCAGCGTTTGTTCATCTTGACCAGCATTTTTTTATGACGCATTTAGCGCTCATCTGCTGTTAAGGACTAGCATTTATACATTTCGACCAGCATTCCATTTCTACTTACCTAGCGCTCGTTTTTTCGCTAAGGCACATCCCACTGCTTTTGTTTGATGATTCCTTCCCCCTGAGGAAGGTGATGCCCACATTTGGGTTCTACACCGAAACACACGAAGGCTCTGGATTCCACTTGTTGGAATATTTTGTGACAGAAAAAATTCCCCCCATTTGTTCTTGAAAAATGTTTAACAATTTATGAAAATGTGTTGAAATCTATCACTTTGTTGTGTTATTGATGTGTCTATTTTGTTTATTTCTTCTTGAGGCACGTCCGTATTCCTTTGTATTCCCTTGTTAGGCCTCATGTGCAACCTTGGATTCCTGTGGGGTTAGGTTAGGTTAGGAGTCCTAACTTTACTACTACTAAATTGAGAAAAATCCTAATTTTAAGACTTTCGGTATTCACAGAAGGCATTTAGGATTTCTAAAGTTAGTAGTCCTAACTTTACTACTACTAAACTGAGAAAAACCCTAATTTTAAGACTTTCGGTATTCACAGAAGGCATTTAGGTGTCCTAAAGTTAGGACTACTAACTTCTGTGAATTCCGAAATGAGTAAGTGCCTTCTGAGAATACCGAAATGAGTAAGTGCATTCTGTGAATACCAAAATAGTAGTAAGTTTAAGATTGAGTCTTAAGTTCATTCTGTGAATCGGGCCCTTGCACTTTGGCACTGCACAGCAGTGGCAAAGTGCCCAAAGCATCTAGACCAGCAAAACGGAGGCGAACGTATAGCAAAAACACAGGATGAAAAGGCAGAAATTACAGGGGAGACCGGCGCCAATGGTGCCAGGTCTAACAGGAACATTGCCAAGAACTTGCTTAGAAGAGCAGCCAGGCCATGTGATATCCGTAAGAGCTGCATTCTATCCCTTGAAGTGTTTGAGATGTACCTCAAGACATTGAGTTGGCTACTGGTGGGTCAGGAGTCTCCATGCACCAGTATGTCAATGACATGCATCAGTACTTGTAAAATAATTTTCATCAATGATATCTTTACTCTTTGCTCATACCACACGATATTTCCTATATTGAATATGAGGCAACGTCCTCATGCTGAATCCTCGGAAATCCAAATTTCTCTTCTTATCAGACATAGAAATACATTTAAATGGGTTTTGACTTGCTGCCACTTAAATATGTGTCTTCGTGAACACAATGTTAGAGACTTCTCCCTTGTCCTTATTACCTTGTGCCACCAGTTGTCTCCAACTCAACTTAAAGCATGGTCTTAGCCAATGCCATACCACATGTGCTCCTCAATCGTTTTTTGTCACGCTTGAGGGTGTGTTTCTACTCCATTGCCAGACTCATCTCCTCTTAAAAGAAACTTGATCATATCGCCTCAATCTTGAGAGACCTACATGGTTACACATAGGAAAGGGGTCAATTTTAAAATCTAGGGGCATATTACCAAGCAATAGCGATAATTATCACTATTGCTTGGTTAGAGACAAAAAAGTACCGCTGATCTGCGGCGATTTTTATCTCAGATAAACCTTGGTATTACCAAGGTTTATCGCAAATGCGATAAAAATCGGCCGCAATGCATGAATATCGCTGAAAAGTCCGCGATATTCATGCATTACCGAGCTAATGCTCTTAGCCATGTTATCCACCTCCCATTGGATAACATGGCTAAGAACTGCTCAGGGCAGGTGTTAGCTTTTGGAGATATTCGCGCTTAGCGCGAATATCTCCAAAAGTTGGTAATAGGAGATAGCGATGTTAGCGACTGTTTCCAGTCGCTAACATCTTGGCACGCCCACTTTGCATGTCATTAGTGATAAATATCACTGACATGAAAGTGGGTCACAAGATGGTTGCTACTAACTGGTGTTAGCGACAGCTAGGTAATAGAGTGATAATTTTATCTCCGCTTTCTTGGCTTTTAAAGCCAAAAAAGCGGAGATAAACCCCCTTGATAATATGCCCCCTAATCCCTTGCTTACAAGGCCTCCCACACAAAGAATCATCGTCATCCCACCATCTCCACTTGTGTGAGAGAGGAGTTAGGCACAAGAATGTAATCAATTTGGATTCACCGGAATTCAAAACCTACCAAGTGTGAACTTAATTATGCCAATGCGCTGCACCAAACCTAATGAACTGTCTGCAAAAGCTAATAAGGACGTGAACCATATCTGCTCTTTCACAAAGCTGAGGAAAGCACTTTTTTGCATTCACCTGGATTAATATGGACTCTAGTCATTCTTCTTAATACCAATTGACTCTTCGTATCACTACTGCACACCAGGTGGTACACTATATAACAATTTAGGACAATTAGATTTCACGAAGCATGAGATTAGGTAAAATGAAAATCTACAGCCACAGCCCTAATTCAATAACAAAGAATGAAATGAATCACAAGGGGATTTAGCATATTATTGAAACCAGCTTTTCTAAACGGTTTATAAATAAGGCTACAAGTTTCCAATTTTTAGTGATTTATTCAGATAAATACAAACAGAAAACTATCTAATGTTCTGTCTGTATTTATTTTTAAGTATGGAAAAGTACGGAAAATATGTTTTCTATTGGACGAGTCTCACTACTGTCAATCATAAGATCTAGGCCAGCTGCTGTGCAGATTGAGGGATAGGGGAGTTTAAAAAACTTGAAAAAATGTCTTAATTAAGCTTAAATAACTGCAAGAGTACAGCTGTTTAAGCTGATCTACAATGCAAATAGTTTCAAATGGCTGTATTACACTGTACTGTCTAAAACCCATTGGACATTCAAACATAACTAAACATTTGTCAGTTAAATGGGGACATATACATATACCCATTTGTAGCTTTAGTTGTGTACACTAAGCACAACATAAACAATGGATAAATACAGATAAAATGAGTAAATATGGATCAATACAGATGGACAGGGCCGTTTCTAGGTGTTTTGCCACCCTAGGCGAGAATTGAAAAATGCCGCCCCCTCCCTTTTACTACCATCACTCTCTCCCCCTGTCATCCTGGCTAGTTAATTTCATTTAAGTTAAGTTAATTTAGTCTTCAGCCCACCTCTCTTGGTCACCAAGTACTAGGGAGTGAATGCAACGAGTTAACATTTTCTAACCAGCAGCCTAGTCTGCAAAAAATCTAACACTTGGACGTGATTCAATAATAATTCATCGCCAAATACCCTCGCAAAACTGACTGGTGAAGACTGAAGGACAAACTTAAAGCACACCCCAAAAATAAAATAGAAATAAAAGTGTCCAATTAGGAGAAAACAGCTGTAATAGAAAGTTGTGGCAGTCCCGAAGAAGGATTGCTTTTTACGAGGCTACCAGTAGCCTAACGCCCCCGCCCTGTAGGAGTGCTACGACTTTTATGGCGGCCATGCTGGACATCCCTGCTTTAAGGCTCTCTTTCAGAGCGCTTTACAGCCATTCCCATTTGTCATTACAAATGGTCACCGACAGCTAGTTGGCGGAGGCGGTCTACACAGACTCTCTCCCAGCTACATTTATAGGAGCCACGCGTGTGGAGGCAGGGAAATTGTGGGCATTTTAAAACTGAATGCAGTAGCTTTATTATGAAAATGAATGAAACTATTTATAGAAATGTCTTTTGCTATTGGCTAGGCTGTGTTTGCCAATCTGATTAATGCAGGTGGAGGCAAGGGGGAAATAAAGCATGACACTTCCCCTACTCTCCTAGAGCTCACTTGCTACCTACCCTTCCCCCTTGCCCACGGCCACTTACCGACGCCAGCAATTGTGCACAAACTTGCAGTATCTTAGAATCCCTGTCACCGAGAATTATAGAGAACACAAGTGAGGTGCCAGTTCTCCTCACCACTGAAATGTAAACCGGTCGAAAATTCAGAAAATTGGATTATAAAAAAACAATCTTTCAAGAATAACGGGACCTGGCGAGAGGGTTAATGAAGATCCTGGCTGAAGTGCAATGCATTGAACCTCGGGGGACTGCAAAACGTGCCAAGTAGTCAAACAGAGTATATAACAGTGAGCAACCTGATATACCCTCGAGGGCTTGGGTACAAATATATGAAAAGGTAGGAGGTGCCTCCAAGGGAATTATTTAGAAAGTGAATTTTTATGAATTAATTAAAGAAAACTTAGAAGGACAAATCAATGGTCCTATAATGGAATAACTCAATATTAGTGTGTTTTACTGAATAATACACATTAATGTTCAACACAAAACATAAACACAGAACATAAAACCAGGTGTATATGAAAATATTGAATTATCAATCAGTTAAGAGGCAATCAGAAACAGGCCTACAGGGAAATCAATAAAACATGAATGATAAACTCTGTAGGTCCTGATGGCGCCTTTCCTAATTTATATGTTTGTCGATTGAGTAGGAAAAGAGCGTAGGTTGACGTTTCGGTCTCCTATGTGTGTATCTGTGAGACCATCTTCAGGACTGTTAAATTGATAATTGTAATGCCCTAATGTAAAATGAAACAAAAATATTTACAATTACATTCTGATCCTTAATTTGGACACATTTCTAATCATTACACCTGTGTTTATACAAAAATACAAACAAAGACACCGAAAAAGCAACACATCAAAACATATACATTCATAAATTATTTCACTGTTTAGTTTTGATAATAACTTGTATCACACATTGATGATATACCCATGTTGATATTTCATTAGGCAATCAACTTATACCAGGATCATAGTGATAGATATTCGGACATTTTTAGTCCTCCTAAAGAGATAGACTGGGCTTCACATGTCTAAGTCTCATGAAATGAATAAACATAATTTTTAAACATAATTTTTAAACCAAAGGAGAACATATTCCTTAAAATGTCATAGTGTACATGAATTAGCTTCATTTTAGCCAAGAGGCAATAAAGAAATAAAGAAGTATACTCCAGTGTAGACTATTTACGAATTTCACTACTGGTAAATAACTGCATTAGCTTCTGTTCATATGTTTCAGTAACTTGGCTCGAGTGACTCAATGTCATCTAATCCTGTATATAACGTGCACAATCTGAAGACCAATTGACATACCTTTTTGATCAGCCAAGTTCGATTAAAATAAGGGGCTGATATGGAAGTCTTTGATTTAAAAGTCTTGAGTGACAAGTGCAGCAATAGGAACTGAAAAAAGACGTCAGAAAACTGGCTGTATTATTTTTAACTCTACGTTTATACATTCTATATTTTAGTCAGAAATCTTTCAATCTACCTGGAATTCGATGTAAATGGGATCGCGGAAGAGTTGTCTGTGTGGAAAAATTACACCCTTCGGCTGCCAAGTTGGACGGAAATCTTATTAAGGGTCTACGTTCTGAAAGAAGTGGCCGCATTTAGAACCCAAGAATGTATTTAAATAAATATATACGCATAAAAAATGTGAATTTACCTTATATTACAGGGGGTGACCGCATTGATGGAAAGGAAGAGAAGCAGTCTAAAAGTAAATAAATTACCAATAAGTACCGATAATTGTATCGGAGCCAAACTATATTCGTTGCAGTGATGTTGCAACAGGAGTTACTACAGTGATTAGCCGCTGTGGTGGCGTCCCCCAGGGCAAGGCTGGCCTCCTTTGGTCTCCACAGACCTGGGCATGGCAGCTGGCAGTCTCACCAGAGACGGGGGGCATGAGTGGATCTGTGTCTGAACTGACCCCCCTCCTCTCCCACCGGAGCAGGCCTCTGCAGCCCCATGCTGAGGGGAGATAAAGCTGCACTGATGGTGACTCGCGCTGAGCTGCTCCCAGCGTGAGCGCGCCGCTGTGGGCTGGCACAGGACCCCAGTGATGTAGGCTGGGGTCCAGCCAATTCGAACAGACCTGTTCGCGCCTTAGGGGATCTCCTCACCTGTAGTCTGGGTGTCCTGTGCCTCGTTGCCTTGGGGGATGAGCGGTGCAGGCGACCACGAGGCGAGCACAGGGGTACTACGAGAGCGGGCACGCACGGCCCCCACCTGTAGCGCCGAACGTGACGTCACACCACCTCACGTCACGTTGAATATTAGAAGGGGCAGGGCCGTTTCTATCATTAGGCAAGACTTGGCGGCCGTTCACTCAAGGGGATTTCCAAATTCATGGTTTTTGCCGCCCTCCCTCTTTTGCCGCCCTAGGCAGCCGCCTAGTCTTGCCTAATGGTAGAAACGGCCCTGCAGATGGACATATGAAAAACGAGAAATATCGTAACACCAGGAGCCCTAATTATAAAGTTTGTGGAGCACTTTTATGGTCCCCTCTGCATTGAGGTTTGACCAATTTCGAACATCTTTGAGTTTATGATCATGCAATTGTATGGCTTAAAGTATATAGGTAGCTATAGCAATGTTTGATCACTGTGGAATATAGTCATACAAGCGGGTATTGGAACTGTTGATGAGAATAACTGTAGATTGTTTTAATGAATTCCTTTTATAAAGGGAAATAAGACTAAAATATACATTCTCTCAAACTAGTTGATCACTGTTCTTGAGACTGTGCAGGTGAGACACCATCTATGTTACTGGAAGGGTGCATACCGGACTTTCAAATTGTGAAAGGTTTGTAATATTAATTAGAACATTGGAATGTTGAGCGCTCCATTGTAGACAAAGGAGTGCCCCGGGCTTCTACTGGCTGGTAGAAGCCAGAAGAGCAACATTCCAATGCTGTTTTACTTTCATGGCTGCCGCTGTGAACAAAGGCCTCTTGGAGCGCAAGGGGATTTAAACCCCTTGGGCCTTTGTTTTCACTAATTAGAACATACTGCCTTCTAGGGGCGGAATGTTCTAATAGCCTTAGAGCCCTCCTACCGGGCTCTACCGGCCATTAAAGGACAGTAAATGCAAATAGGATGCCAGTGGTTGCAAACATGCACACAGGAGTAGTATATTCTTCCCCGGATAACTCCTAATTACCACTGATGCATTTGTCTCACCCACAAAAAGCCCACCAGCACTCAACAGCAAAGCAAGGTACTGGATGCTTTAGAAAACTCTGTAAATTATTAAATAAATACTTAAATAAATAATCTCACTTTTAGCCCTCATATTTCTTTTGTAATCATCGGGCTTCTGGTCAGTGTTACATTTCTATGGAGGGTATTTGTATTTGTCCCTGACTTGTGATCCCTCCTGCCCTGTGAACTTTGGTATAGTTTCTTAATGTGAAATGTATTAAATTGAACTCTTGCCTCTTTTCCTCCTTTCACTAACACCCCCTTCCCGTTGTGTGGGCCTGGATTAACAGGAGAGGAACCATGAGACCTGACACCCCCGATGCCTTCACTGCCTGATTCAGCTTCGACCAACAGGATTTTCACCCGCTACTAATCCCATCAATATCTCACGACTAACTTTGAGAATCCTCAAAGAACCTGCCTATGAACGATCGCTTGAGGGCCCGATCCAAAGCCCCTCCAACACGCTAAAAACCACAACAAAGTCTCCCAGGTTAGTGTTAACAACCTCCAACAGGCCAGGCCATCGTTCCACCAGTCCCCACCCCTCCCCCTCCGAGGGTAACACCCAACATAATGCCACCGGCCTCGCATATGGCTATCGCCACACGATCTCCGAAACATCTAACACCCCACAGTCTGAGCTCATTCACGATCGCCTTCCCCCTACCTCTCTGGCAAAGCAAAGAGACACTTCAAACACAGACTGATCAGACAGCACCCCAAAACACTTTTCGTAGACTCCTTCCACTGCTCATCAAAAGGGCAGATCATAACGGACCTCATCTTCCACACTGATAGACCTGACACCTGGTTCAGCATCCTCAACACACATCTTCATATCTCCAAAACCACCATCACATCTCACAGCCGCAAACTGACGTCCTCTCTCCCGAATAATCAGTAGCTGAATAGCAATATCTCCTTAACCATTTACTCAAATGGCACGGTCCTCATACAAGCTAACAATGACAACCTCGAGGTTTTCGACACCCTCTTCCTGTCAATAAAAAAGGCTCCCACACACAGCATGCGAGCAGACCTGTCCCCCCCTCCCTTCCAATGAGCCCTCCACGGGAGATGAGACTCCAGAACCAACTCACACCACCCCTAAGATTCCCATCCCTGCTCTCCCGGGACTCCGCCCACAATGCTGCACCTACAACCATAAATCCCCTCCTCACAGGAAGATGCCCCCCCACCCCTGCCCCTCCACTCATCCCAACCGGACAACCAGGAGGGAGCCGCGCCCCCAAACCCAATCTCCCTCCAACCCCCGTCACCCCCAAGCCAATGGAGTCCAAACCCTCGTCATGGGCCAGTACTACCCCTGCTTAGGAATCCTCCCAGAGTCACACCAGACTCCTTCCCCCCCAATAGTGAGCACACATGCAACCCTCCCCCTGTGCCCCCTAATAGCCAGTTTGTCTGCGACCCTTTCCCCTCGCCCCCAATAGCCAGCACGTCGGAGTCCCCACCCCCTCGCCCCCCCCAATCTCCCCACGCCCTCCGTAGATATCTTGTCTCAGCACCTAAACCTCCTCGAAACCCTCATCCAAGGCCTGAACGAAACCTTATCCAACCTGGCCGTGATTGGAAAGCCCACCCAGCCACCCATAGCACCCCCTACTCTTACAGATCCCGAGCACGCCAAGACATCGCTCTCTAATGGGGCCCCTGCCTCGCCTTGGCCTTCGACCAACAGACTGGTCACGAAAAATCGCTCTGATAGACCCAGAAGAGCAACAACTGCACTCTCCTTTTGAGAAGCGGCACAACTAGCCTCATTCTATGACTCTCCACCTAACTCCTCCCCCAAATCTTCGATTCAAGTTATCACAGGAGTAGGAAGAGAGCACCCTCCTCCGAAAATCCCTAGACCTCCAGCCCACCTAACCTCCCTCCCCAGAGCCCGTCTAATAAGATCACAAACACTGAAGGGTCCACCATTAACTGCATGCTCCTAAACTGCAGATCGGCTTCTAAACACGCAACCGAACTAGCTGAAGCCATCCTCTACCATGATATAAACATTGCATTCATCACAGAGACCTGGCTCAACAATCTCTTGTACCACAACATGGACATGCTGGTGCCCCTGGGATTCACTTTGATCAACAAAGACCGACAAGATCAAAGAGGAGGGCGTATAGCTATCATTCACAAGAACATCTTCTCCATCACGGAAATTACATCCTGCCTATATAGCACCTTTGAGTGTCTCCCTGTCAATATCAAGACATCGGAAAACAGGCCAGCAATCTGCCACCTCCTTTACCACCCCCCGGGCAATTCCTCTGAATTCAGGGATCACCTCTCTGACTTAATTGCACACTGTGCTCTCAGCAACTAAAATAATATAATAATTCTTGGTGACCTCAATCTAAGATGGAATGAATCTAAAAACTCACTCATTCAATCCCTAAACAACCTCCTACTAGAAAACAATTGGACCCAACACTGCTAAGAAGAAACTCACCACAGAGGAGCGACACATGATGCAATCATTGCCGAAATCACGGCAGTCACCATTGACCATATCCTCCCCGTGGACTGGTCCGACCATCATGTCATCTTTTTCGGCATTAATCAAACGATCCCAACTCAACTCCCCGTACAGGACCCCCCAAATGGTTTAGGGACGCAGCGCAGAACCCCCGAGCGACACTAGAAGAAAAAATACGCTCACTCCTCCCCAACAGCACCAATCACCTCTCAACTACTGAACGTACTTCTCTTTACCACTCCAATATGACACTCACCCTAGACAGCCTTGCGCCTAAGAAACTAAAAAAATCCAGGAGCCTTCCATCCAGATCTTGGTTCTCCACCAACATCAATGAAGAAAGACGACAGCTAAGAGCCTCAGAGAGAATCTGGAGGAAAAATCCCACCATCCTTCATTGCGATCAACTCCAAACAGCCCGCAGGAACTATAAAAAGCACATTAAAAACAAAAAGACATCTTTCTTCTGCTCTGCACTAGATACCTCTAAAAACCGATCCAAAGAACTCTTTAATGTCATCAGGAAGCAAACCTCTAAGCCAGCGACATCCTCAATGAAGGCATCCAATGAACGTTGCAAAAACTTCGCCATCTTTTTCAACGACAAAATTGCCAAGATAGACCTCGCCTTTGGGTCAAATCCCATCCCCTCTGCCGTTACCCAGGTGTCTAAATCAATCAACTGCAACTTCTTAAACCCCCCTAAACAATGGTCCTCCTTCACCCCCATCCAGGAAACGGAGATAATCAACCTAATCTCCAAGGCTAAACCCTCCTCTCACTCCCTGGATGGATCAACTTCCCCCTCCATTGATCAAGGACATGAAGCTCGCCATAGCTCCGCTATGGTGCAAGATCATCAACAGCTCACTGAGCTCAAGAGTCGGTCCAGACTGCCTCAAGGTTGGCCAAGTCACGTTACTACTGAAAAAGACTGGGCTAGACACTGATGATCTTAATAACTTCAGACCGGTATCAAACTTACCCCTTCTGTCCAAGATCCTGGAAAGATGTGTACTCCCTCAGCTAACCAAACATCTGGACAACATCAATCTCCTAGACCCCCACCAATCTGGCTTCAGAAAAGGCTGCAGCACCGAAACTGCAATCCTGAATGTCATTGACGATCTACACAAATCACTGGACTCGGACCAATGCTGCCTTCTCATCCTCCTTGACCTATCGGCTGCATTCGATACAGTCAATCACAAATTGCTCATCAAGACTCTACAAGAAAGGGCAGGCCTAGAAAAGACAGTACTCCTCTGGTTCTCATCTTTCCTCCACAACCTCTCACAAAGAATACAAAATCAAAACTTCGAGTCCGACCTCCACCCTGTTAACAGGGGTGTTCCGCAAGGATCAGTGCTCTCCCCACAGCTTTTCAACATCTACATCGAACCCCTTACCTCCCTACTCAGGAAATCTAACATTCCTTTTCACCTATATGCGGATGACACACAACTCTACCTGGAAACTAAGGGTGAGCGCAAAATCCGTTCCACTCGCGGATTTCGCGGATTTTCAGTAAATCCGCAATCCACGAACTCCCGCGAATTTACCGAAAATCCGCGAATCTGTGAGCGGCGGATTCGGGGGGCAAAAGTTCAAGCCTTCAAGCTTGAAGTTGTTGTTGTAACTATTTTAGGATGGCGCCAGCAAGCTGCCAGCGCCATCCTAAAATAGTTACTAAGTTACAGGAAGCACAGGAAGCACTAATAGATAAAATAAAGCAGGTGCTCGAGCACCTGCTTTATTTTATCTATTAGTGAAGCTAATTTAGTAACTATTTTAGGATGGCGCTGGCAGCTTGCCGGCGCCATCCTAAAATAGTTACAGGAAGATGATGGATGGACAGCTCACTCAAGGGAGCGTCGTCGAGGCTGGGCAGGTGTGCCTTCTTCCCAAATCTACCGTTGAAAATCAGCTGTGATGCTGGATAGAGGCCTTTGCATCCTTGAATATCACAAGCACAATCCTCGTGCTGTTCCTGTGACCAGGAGCTTCTTTCTCTTGATCTGCTGCTCTGATCGGTCTCTGACCTTTTATACACACAAGAGGCATGTGAACTCGCATGGAAGCCCCGCCCGTTTGGCCCCGCTCACACACTCGCGGTGTGCACCGTCTTCCCGCCATTTACCCACTATGATGGACAGCCAAGGGACCCCTGCGCCCTTCGGGGCGATTGCATAGTAACACACACATGGTCGCTGGAACTAGTTGAAGCTCAAATTCAGTGACTCATTCATCAGCCCAAAAACAATCGTGAGCGTCGTCGAGGCCGCACAGAAGAGAGAAGACCCCCCCCCCATTAAGAAAATCCGCAAAATCCTCGAATCCGCAAATTCGTGGATTTTGCGGATCCGCAAATTCGCAGATCGTGGATCCAAGAAATCCGCCCATGCTTACTGGAAACCTCCTCTATTGCTGACATCCAGAGACTCAACGCCACGCTCAGGGAGGTACAAGTCTGGCTCTCAAACAATCACCTAAAACTTAACCAAGAGAAAACGGAAATACTCCTCATCTCCAATAAAGATGAGAACCCACAAATCGGAATGGCTCAAAGCTATCAATGCCCTCAATGGCAACCTCATCCTGGCGGATTCAGTAAAATCCCTAGGTGTCACCTTAGACCCCAAACTAAACATGAAAAAACACATCTCAAAAGCCGCAAAAAGCGCCTTCCTCAATCTGAAATTACTGTACAAAAGCAAACCCTTCCTCCCTCCCAAAGACCTTCAACAAGCCACCCAAGCACTAGTGCTCTCCAGAATGGATTACGGGATCGCAGCCCTGACTGGGAAATCAAAATCTCACCTCGCCCCCCTGAAAACAACATTAAATGCAGCAGCCAGAATGGTCACTGTACCAAGAAATTTGATCACATCTCCCCTGCACTCAAAGAACTCAAATGGCTCCCAATTGAGCTGAGGGCTAGCTTCAGAACGGCCTGCCTCACCCATAAAGCCCTACACACAGGCAAACCAGAATACCTGGCTGCCAAACTCAAAAAAGCCGGCCAGTCCAGAAACCTCACGAGCTCCAACACTCTGCTACTCATCCCACTGAAATCTCGTAAGCAGAAAACTGCGACAAAAAACATTTGCCGGAAATGCCCCAAAAATCTGGAACTCCATCCCCCTCACATCAGAACGATACCCTCATTTCCCAAATTCAAAAATCTGCTCAAATCCCTTTTCCTCGACCGCTCTCGAATGAACCGATAAAGCCATGGATGCACTCCAGCCTGCACTCTCCCTAACCTTATACCGGGTCCAGTGACACACACTCGGATCAAGAAAATCTCTCGGGACTCTCGTCCGATGTGAACAATGCAACCTTTAGGGGGCACCCTGTGTGAACTTCATCCTCCCTGCCTGCCCGCGCAACTGTGCCTGTGTTCGCCTATTCTCGGCCTGATTCGCATGGTTGACTTTAATTTGTACTGCATACTTGCTCCTAATTTACTTGTTGTAAAGCGCTCTGATACCCTTGGGTCCAGCAAGCGCTATATAAAACTCCTAAAATAAAAATAAAATAGAAAATGAAAAATAAAGCGCGCTACTCACACATGAGGGTCTCAAGGAGCTGGGGGGGAGCAGCTGCGGTCAGTCGAAGAGCCAGGTCTTGAAGATCTTCCTGAAGATGTGCAGGGTGGGGGCTCGCTTGATGTTGATCAGCAGCTCGTTCCATGTCTTAGCCACAATGTAGGAGAAGGTTCTTTCCCCCGCTCTTGCTCTGCGGATATGTGGGGGTTCGGCGAGGTCGGCGGATCGGAAGTTCCTCTTGGGTACGTGGAAGGAGATTCTGCCATTGAGATATTGGGTTCCAGTATTGTGGAGGCATTTGTAGGTGTGGGTAAGTATCTTGAAAGTCAATCTTCTTGACAGGGAGCCAGTGGAGGTTATGCAGTTGCTGGGTGATGTGTTTGTGTCAAGGGATGCAGAGGACGTGGTGTTCTGTGGTGTGGTGTTCTGTATGGTCTGGAGTTTGCGGAGCAGAGACTTATTGATCCTGGTGTAGAGGGCGTTCCTTCCTTGATTCGGGGATCCAATTGAAGGTCTTTCGGAGGATACAGAGGGTGTTGAAGCAGTTGGAGGCGACTGCATTGACCTGTCGGGTCATGGAGAGGGAGGAGTCCAGTACGATTCTGCAGTTTCGGGCATGATCTGTGGGGGTGGGGGCTGCCAAGAGCGGTGGGCCACAAGGTGTTGTCCGATGCAGAGGGAGAGGGTCTGAGGACCTCTGTTTTCTCCCAGTTGAGCTTTAGGCAGCTGCTGCTCATCCAGGATGTGACTTCCTTCCTGGAAGTTGAGTCTGGTGGTGAATGGGTCCTTGGTGAGGGAGAGAATGAGCTGGGTGTCGTCGGCGTAGGATACTATGTGGAGTCCGTGCTGTCTGACGATGGTGGCGAGGGGGGCCATGTAGATGTTGAAGAGTGTGGGGCTGAGCGGCGATCCTTGGGGTACTACGCAGTTGATTTTCGTGGGTTCCGAGAGGAAGGGTGGAAGTCTGATACTTTGGGTTCTGCCGGTGAGGAAGGAGCGATGCCAGTCGAGGGCGGTTTCCTGTAAGCCAGCGTTTCGGAGTCTGGTGGTGAGTGTGGGGTGGGAGAAGGTGTCGAATGCTGCAGAGAGGTTGAGTAGGATCAGGCCTGCGGAATGTGTGGATGTCGTCTGTGGTGGCGAGTAGAGCGGCCTCGGTTCTGTGGTTGCTGCAGAATCTGGACTGGGAGGGGTCGAGGATGGAGTTTTCTTCGATGAATTTCTTTAGCTGTACGTAGGCGGTCTTCTTTGTGACTTTTGCCGTGAAGGGGAGGAGGGAGATGGGTCGGTAGTTCTTGAGGTTCGTGGGATCTGCTGAGGGCTTCTTGAGTAGGAGTCTGACTTCTGCGTGTTTCCAGCCATTGTGAAAAATATCAGTTTCGAAGGTGGCGTTGATTTTGCGTGGGAATTACGGGGCGATTGCTGTGGCGGATCTGTGGAAAATATGCGGGGACAGGGGTCCTTGGGGGCTTGTGAGTGGATGCCTTTCATGGTCGATGCAGTGTCTTCGGGGGGTGACTGTGGTCTAGGAGGAGATGGTAGGCTGGCTGGCATTGCTGGCGGAGGGAGGGGTTTCGGAGTCAGGTGTCTGGTCGTTGAAGTTGTCGTAGAGGCCCTTGATTTTCAGATGTAAGTAGGAGCCGAGCTTATTTCAGAGGTCCTGGGAGGGGGTGATGTCTGTGGTTTTGCTGGGGGGTTTGGTGAATTCCTGGATGATGCTGAAGAGTTCCTTGGAGTTACTGGAGTTGGCGAGGATCTTGTTCATGATAAAGGTCCTTTTGGTGGCTCTGTTGCGTTGGTGGTATTCTGTCATGGCGTTCTTGTACATGGTGCAGTCTTTTGAGGATTTGCTGTTTCTCCAGTTCTTCTCGAGACGTCTGCTGGTGTGTCTGGATTCTTAGAGTTCAGCAGTGAACCAGGTGGCCTTCCTGGGCTCTGTCTGTCAAGGTTACGTAGGGGTGCGAGCTCGTCTGTGCAGTTGGGAGATCCATCTGTTAAGTCCTTTAGCTGCAAAGTTGGATTCGGTCGAGGTGGCAGGGGCATAGCAGTTGAGGGTGGAGTTGAGCTGCTCCTCAGTCATTTTGTCCCATTTTGTTTGTGGAGAGCAGGTTAGAAGTTTGGGTGCTGTGGGTTTGTCGACATGGAGGTGGACTCAGTGGTGGCCCCAGATAGGGTTTGCATGGTGTGGCTGAAGTGGATGTTGCAACCTCCTCCGAGGGTGTGTGCTGCCTTGTGGGTGGGGGTGGTGATGAGTTGGTTCAGTCCGATGTTGGTAAGGTTGTCCAGGAGGCTGGTGGAGTTGGGGTCGCTGATATTGTTGAGGTGGAAGTTGAGGTCTCTGATGAGTATGTTGTCCATGGAGGCAATGGCGTGAGGCACGATGAGGTCAGCGATGGTGGTAGTGAATGCAGTTCGAGGTCCGGGTGGTCTGTTGGTGAGGGTATCTTTTAGGGTTGTTCTGGGGCTGGTCTGGATCTGAAAATGGAGGTGTTAAGTAGTGGGCAGGCTGTCACTCGAGCTGGAGGTCGTGAGTCAGAGGGAGCTCTTGTGTGCAATTGCAAGTCCTCCTCCTGGGGGGTTGGGGCTGTCCTTCCCCTGGATCGTCTATCCATCAGGGATGGAGGTGGCGATGTTGGACAGAGGTGGAGTTGGTCCAAGTTTCTGTGAAGAAGGCGAAGTCTGTCAAGATGGTGTTGAGGAAGTCCCAGATCTCTACGGCGTGTCTTTGCATGAAGAGCATGTGTACGAGGATGCACCTCAGGTCTTCGGTGGTGTTGGTGGTGGCCATGGGGGTGCGGAGGGTGGTGAAGGTCTGGCGGCAGTGACGGTAGGAGAATTGACCATGGGTGGCATGGACAGCTGGCAGTTGTTGTTCCTTCCCGGGTTGATTGCGATGAGGGCAGATCTGTCGTAGCGGTGGGTGGCCAAAGAACCAGGGTCCCTGGTGCTGGTCGGGTCGCAGATGGGCACAGAAGGCGCGGTTGCACAGCGGCCACCATTAAATAGGGAAGTGCAGCTGGGAGCAGGAGTCGGCAGGGGTCACGGGAGCAGCAGCAGTGGGAAAGTGTGACGAACGGGCACGTGGGACACATCAGAGGGCACAGAGGCAGCCAGGCAATAAAAGTAACAACAAAATGACAACATTTAGAAGGCTGAAAAACAAAGTACTGGCACAATTTCAATCCAGCCAGAACAACGCTCACCAGGCACAAAACGGGTGACAGGTCTCAAACACCTATTCACTAGGAGAGGTGAGGGGCAGCAGCACAACAGCAGAGCTGCTGGGGCAGAGGGCAGGGTCCCTGACCAGGAGGTCACAGGTCTTGCTTGCACGCTCGAGCAGTGGCTGCCATTAAATAGGGAAGGGGAAGGAAGCGCAGCTGGGAGGCGGGAGTCGGCAGGGGCCGCGGGGGCAGCAGCGGCGGGAAAGGGCGATGAACGGGCACAGGGGACACAACAAGGGCACAGAGGCAGCTAGGCAAAAAAAATAGCAACAACATTTACTGAGCTGAAAAACAAAATACAGCCACAATTTCAATCCGGACAGAAGAACGCTCACCAGGCACAAAACGGGTGACAGGTCTCGAACACCAACTCATTAGGAGAGGTGAGGGGGTAGCGGCACAACAGCAGAGCTGCTGGGGCAGAGGGCAGAGTCCCTAACCAGGAGGTCAAAGGTCTTGCTCTCACTGAAGTCAGTATGTGTGAAGAGTAGTAGTGTCATAGGCTAAGCTCGGAAGGTGACCAGATTGGCACCATGACATGATAATCAAGCGCAGTTCCAGCTATACCTTGTACATCTGTTTTACTGCATAAGGTCCCATTAGTGAATAAGAAGAAAGTGAGATATCACTCACTGATCTGTTGCTTGTTTTATTTCATTCATTCATGCTGCTTGTAACTTGTACCTTCTGATCGGAGCTGTGGGTGGGCTTGAGTAAGAAAACTACAGAGCAACTGTTGGGCCAAAAAAGTAAGCTGATTCGCCTTAAGGGATGGGTGGGTTGTCAGGGTCTTCCTGTAGATAGTAGGATGGATAGCAACCACTGAAGGTGCGGTCGGAGTCTGAACTGCAGACCGTCTATCATACTTAGGTATGCAGGTGGTGAGCAGAGGTCATTGATGCAGTGGAGGCTTCTCCATGGTGTATGGGGGACTTTATCTTATGGTACAAGTGGGTCATCTCAATGAAGTGTGCATTGTTGAGGTATTGTATTGTATTGTAATTGCATTTATATAGCGCTTACTACACCTGACGAGGTGTCGAAGCCCTTTTTTTAGCGAGTAGCACGCTACTCCGGGACCCATAGAGGATTAGTGTTGAATTAGTATAGTGAAACATGCAAGTACATTTTAAGTGGTGGAAAGGTTAGTAGTTATTTGGATTTGGAATTATAGCAGAAGGATAGAGGACAAAGGTTTGTATTTATGTAGCGCTTGTTGACGCACGCTATTCAGGAAGCCTACAAAGGATTAGTGGTGAATTAATATGGTGAAATATGAAGTAATTTCAGTGGTGGATATTAGTCAGTTACTTGGAGTGAGAAGGATAGCGTAGGGATAAAAGGGGAAGAAAGATTTGCGTTCATATAGCACATGTTACCCCTAATGGGTGTTGAATCGCTTTTCTGGTGAGTAGCACGCAACTCCGGAACCCATAAAGGATTACTGTGGAAAATTATTATAGTAAAACAAATTGAAGTAATTTGAGTAGTGGATATGTTATTCAGTTATTTGGGTAGTATATTAGTATAGTTTAATATGGAATTTGAGAAGTGAACATGTTAGTCTGGTAATTTCGATTGAAAAGGATAGTGGAGGGATAAAAGAGTGATTTTTTTTTTTTTAGGTCTTAGCAACAGGAGGAGGCTTTTGGATGAGTAAAAAGGAGTTTTGAGTATTGCTAAATGAGAAAGAGGGCAGCATTTCTGGCCCTAGTCCCGACCAGGCTCGAACAGGCTCAAACAGGCAACTACTCTTGTCCTCTCTGCCCTTAACAGGCTCAAACAGGCAACTACTCTCGTCCTCTCTGCCCTTAACAGGCTCAAACAGGCAACTGCCCTTGTCCTCTCCGCCCTTAGCCTCGACGCCCGGGCTGAGACGCCCTAAGCCCAGCCTTTTTTATAGCCATAGTAATCAGGTGACCCCTTCAGCCAATGGGAACCCTAGCCCTAACACTATTCAATCACAACACTAGCCCTAAAATCTAGAACCGATAGGAGACCAGAACCTTACTGCCAATATTAGCCCTAGTCCAAGCACCCAATCAGTTCAAAAACCCTGATCTCTGCATCCAATAAAGGCCTTAGCCCTACCAGTAGTCCCAACCCAAGTCCAAGCAGCCAATGGTACAGGTAGCCCTAGTCCCTACTTACAATAGAAAGCCTAACTCTACTCTTAGTCCCACAACTAGTCCAACAACCAATCAAACCAGAAGCCCTAAATAGCTACTTCCAATTAAAGGTATAACCTAGCCCTAGTCCCACCCTACTCCCAACAACCAATAACATAGGAAGCCCTAGTCCTTACTTCCAATAGAAATCCTAACCCTAGCCCTAGTCCCAACCCTACAATGATTGAAACACAGACCCAGAAACCAATCAGAGCCCTCAAATACCCAACTATTGAGGACATTAACCCTAACCCAATAGACACACCTGTATTGACTCTCCCAGTTATGCTTTTTTGTACCGTGGAGGCGAGCAATGTGGTGCCCTGGAAGGACATAGAAGGAAGTGCTGGCAGACACTGGTCCTACGGGTGTGTGGGCACCCACAGCGCCTGCATCGCCGTCCATCGTGGTGCACAGAGGTTTGCACGCAAGTTGACTTCACTCCTTGCATCGTACTCTTGTGGGCAACCCTCATGGGAACAGGGCTCCTGTCAAGATCCGCATAGATTAGCATGAGCTTCCCTAAGAACTATCAAGAACGCAATTCGAAAAAATGTAACTTGTAGACTGACCGGGGAGGGGCAGTGTTTTGAATGGTGGAAATTGTAGCAGGTGGCGCAGGGGTTCAGCGCTGGTGTTATCATTTGCAAGCAGTAAAAAATAAGGAACGCTTAATTTTGGAATGACTTAGGTGCTCTAAGTTATTGTACATTAAAGATTTATTTTTCTGTCAAGCACTTCTTCCTGGACTAGAATCTCTAAGGATTGAATTCTAAATAGCACACGGCCCACTGCATTCACGACCATCGTTTTAAAGTCCTCGTGGCATTCGTAGACGCAGAGCAGACCTCTGTCATGCAAAAGCAGTGACTGTAACGCATTGCCTTAACTCGTCCAGACAGAAGGCCAAGTGCCCTGCTTCCAGACCTCTTCGCCACTATCTGGTGGCATCTCCCCTGGGCAGAGATCTGTTTCCCGCACTTATTAAACATGGTGCTCGAGGTGTCTGGGGAAGCCATGTGAAGCCGAGCAGGCCCGAGCCGCTGACATGTTGCTTCACTCTGGCGATGTGGGCCTCCGCGTCGGTGCACGAGCCGGCTCCTGACACTCCAAGTGTTGGCATGTAGGCAATCGACAAATGAAGTGTCGTGATAAGATGGGGCTGGCAGAGAGTATCCATCAAGTGTTTTTCATTTGTGGGTGAAGACAGGCGCTTTAAGTACCAGGTTGTGACCTGAAATGTTACCCAGGTCTCTGGTTGCCCCCCCCCCCCCCCTCCCCCCATCTTCCGTCGTCCAACCTCCGCTTGAGATCAGACAGAGAGGCCGGGGTCTTCCGGCTCTCTCCAGCAGCAGGGCTTGGAGTGAGCGTCTCTTCCTTGGGAGACAAAGAGAGCGGCCTGGGCCATGTCAGCGGCGAGGCCGACAGCTTTACAGCCTCACAGGAGAGACGGGTTGAAAGGAGGAGCGGCCCGATGTAATCTGTGTTGACAGCAGCGAGTGAGGGATAGTTTTATAGGAGAGGAAATGTATCGAACTGCAGGAACATGTTTGGCAGACGGAAGGGGATCACCCTGAGACAGCCAATTAGCAGATGTTTTCACATGATAAACCATGGGCCATCAAAGAAAATGCCCCCTGCCTCTCCCGGGGCCGTATGGCCAAATGGATGGCAGTCCCTCCCCTCACTGTTCCCATTTCCCCCCAGATGTTATATGCATCGCCCTCGTCAGCCTTGCACTGTTATCTTTCTCCTACGGTTTGATGAATTGGGAGGCGAAGTCTGTTTTCTTTACAAATAAGTTGTGAGTGGGCTGCCCTTGCCACCTGTTCAGAATATTCAGTGATTGACTATAAGTGTTATTTTTCTCTCTCTGAGGTAATTTACAATTATATTGCTCTATGGAGGGAACTCGAACAGAGTCTAACATTACATTATAAAATCAAACGCCATGCTTGTCCCAAAATAGTTTGTGAAAATCAGGGGACCTTGGCATTTTTTTGCAGTTTTATATACTGCATTCTTAACCCGAAGGTATCAGAGCACTTTACATGAGCACCAGTTACATTACATTACCCAAGGTCACATTTATTTTTAGATTAAGTGATTAGCCCAGAAGTCCAGGATGTTTAGCCTTGTCTCGAATCTGGTTCCCCAGTTCCAAAGTCGGCAGGTCTGGCCATAATGCCACACCTTCTCCCCTTTGCTGGTTATATGCTGAACTTTCAGTCAGAGAACTGTATGTTTTTAGGGTCACTGTAAGAACCTGGGCATGTAAATTTGATAAATTAAGTGTTGAAAGTCTAGAAAGACTTTTGATGTTTGTATGTAACGTCTCATTCCAATGAAATTTGGTCATGTCTCACCAGGAGTCATGGTGTAGTGTCTAAACTGCAGCCCTGATGGTAAGTTGAAATAGTCAACAACAAGAATATTGACCTGCAACAATGTTGATTCCACACTATCAACTACCACTACATCACTATGTTAAGTATGTGTAGGGAAGTATAAATCTGCAATTCGTGAATCCATTAAGCTAGGACGCCTTACAGTAGACGTCAGTATTGGGGCTATTGTTGATATTTGAACCATCATATTGTGACCTCTAGCCTGCAGACCTTGATTCTGAAGACAAAAGCCATGCTACAGAACTTTTACACAAGATTAAAAACTAAAATACAAAGAAAACCCATTTGCTCCATTTTTGCTTGTTTATTTGAAAGATAATAGATCAAAATATATTTGCACAAGAGCTAAATATGTCCCAATATTTCAGATCTCAATATTTACCGTGTTTACATAAGAAGGATGGGAGAAGACAGATTTTCTCTGTTTCAAGTATAAATTATTTGACAAGTTTCTAGGTCAATTAACGTTGTTCCATTTTTATTGGTTAAATAGGGGAAAAAGTGCAACATCAGTTTATGTTTTTGTAAGGGTATTTATGAACTATGAATCTTTTTCCTAAGGGAAATTTTTCTTAAACCCCTATAAGACATTTATAATATCATATAGCGGAGGCCGCATGGGGATGGGAGCTTGCTAGGGGTCCCCAAAGTTACTTTCTGACATCCTTTCCAGTCGGAAAGGTCGACATGGAAAGGCTGTCGGAAACGGACATCATAATCCTGACGGCAGTGCCTGAGCAGCCATTTGGGGATTATCTGTCCGACCAATGCCCCGTCGGGATTTCCGATCTTGTCAGAGGGGTTGGTCTTTCCCCCAGGACACAGCATTTTGACTGACCACATTGTAATGCGTAGCTCGGACAATTAAGTCGGATTATTGGAAGGACTGCCACCGACAGCCTGTCGGTGGCAATCCACCCGACATCGTAATGAGCCCCTAAGTTACTAATGTTTTCACAATCTTTTTTTGCTGTCCTTGCAAACAATTATTCTTCAATATAGATTTGAAAAAACACATCTGTTTGGTCCAATCTGTAATTCCCAAGCAGCAAATTGCAAATTAATTCCTTGGTTTTTCACCATTGAAAATTTCTGTAATGTAGTCCACGATAACCATGTGATTAGTGGAAAGTAACATAACATCTGTCACACAACCACATCCATGCAATGCAAAGATCTGAAAGAAAACTGGCCCAAGCACCTTCCCATCACATTTTTTTCCCCGTGGTCGCGAATAACCTCTTACATATGAGTGTGTTCATTAGAGATTCTTCTGCTGCAAAGAACAGAAAAACAAAACAAAAAATTGCTCCCTATATAATTCTCTGCTGCATTGCGATCTAGGTCTTCTCTCTATTAAATCCCTTATGTGTACATTCTCAAAAAAGTAAAAAGAAAATATCAGATTTCCTTTTGCCAGTTATTGGAGAAATTATATGAAATTATGCAAAATGGAAATCCAGCATTTAACACTATGTTTTAGTACAAAACGCATCAAGAGGACATATTTCGTGCTAAAAAATAGCATGCAGAAAAGACAAGTGTGGCAAAAAACAGCTGCTCATGTTCCGGTTACTTGCGTTGTTCCTGTACTCCAAAGTTAGGAATTTTGTGCTGGGCATAATGGTGTAGTTTAGGGAATTTTGCATCACAAGCATAACATGGAGATGCCAAAATCACACAAGATGACACTGGTGTAACAAAAATTTCACCTACACCACAACAAGCGCTGCCGTAGCATTGACTAATGTTTCACAGTAGGAACTTTCACCTGCACCCATTGTCACTTCACCTGTCACTGCACGAACACCAGCCCACTCATCATCTTGATGCCTCCGGGCTAAGTTTGCGGTTTATAAGATTAATATTCATGCATTCATCCCCACCCCATACACACCACAGACACCACCCAGGGCCGGCTCTAGGCTCATGGTGGCCCTGTGCAGGGAGCATAGGTGGGGGCCCCGGAAGAGGGGGTCCGGACGGGACGGAGCTCAGGAAGGTGTTTTAATAATACGGATATGGAGATCTATACCTATATAAGGGCAAAGGGCATTAATCGGGAAAATTACACTAGGGTCCTAAAATGATACATAGCAATGTATGCAAAAACTGACTGTAGGATATGCAGGCAAATGAAAAACGTGGAGTTAGAATATTAATTTTGACCTCCCTGCGTTTGCCACGCCCACTGCTGCCCTGGGGACGCAGTTCAGGACAAGTAATGTGATGAGCGAGTAGTGAGCAGCAGCAGGCCATATCGAATATATACGGCTCTGTGCTGCTTTAATCTCACTCTTGTGCAGGTCAGTAAGTTAACTTTTGTTGCTGTGCTGCATTGCGATAAAGAAAATCTGCCCTTTGGTGTGCATGCCTGGCGTACCCAATCTAGCCTTAACCCTAGCACTCTCCGGCAGTTGGTGGCAATTAAATTTAAAAAATACTCTATGGGATTTCCTTATTTCCTTACTTCACTTCACCCTCTCTCTTAACCTGACTCTAGTTCTACTTCTCCATGTACCTTTAACCTCCCTCCCTCTCTATGTATCTCACATGTGTCTACGGGACGCCCCAGCTGAGGAGTGAGGTGCTCTGGTAGAGTTGGGTGAGTCCCAGTAACGGACAGCAGGACTGCTAGAGAGAGATAGCAGCGAGTTCCTTCCCCTGGAGTAACCATAGGTGCTCTCCCCGCCACCTAAACCTGCACAGATTTCTCTGGTTCCATTGATCGTCTGCTTCTAACAGGTATTAGATTCTAGTTGAGAATGGCCTATTAATGAGGCTGAGTTTGAAAACATTCACAAACAGACTAGGTCTTATTGCCTATTCTGACCTCTTAAAATTATAATGAGAGGTTTTAGGTGCAGGGACACTGGATGGTGGTGCCTTCAGTGTCGCTGCACCTAAACCCACAAGTCTTGTTATGAGAAGCCTCGTAGGACAGTCCACGGAAAGACGTGGAGAGGTGAGCTATCATACTATCACACAACTGCTAGGAAAACTAGATGGTACCGGTGCTCCACTGGCTGCGCCCCTGGGTATTCACTTGTGAATCTGACCAGCTGTTCCAATACAATGAATGACACAAAGGCGCCTTTTGTTTGAGAACCAGCGTGGAGTCTGTAAAGATGGACGCCAAGATGGCACTAAGGCCTACTAACAGAAAATGAATTCATACTGCCAATTGACTCCCTGATGCCAGGGTAAACAGCAAAATGATCAAGAATACACATCCCAGTCACCCTAAAGCAGTAACAATGTGATCGACACAGCCTAACTTATATGGGAACAGCCATTAACTAAACTGTGTGTCAAAGTTCATCAAGCAAATAAAATGTCTCCACCTGCACACAAATTACCAACCTACCTTCTCATATTCAAAGGTTCGAGTGCCCTAGCATGTGCTGGCCGAGGCAGAAATTACAGGCAAATAACAAAAGCTGATCTCCACTTTTATGTGTACTGAATAATATAGCCCCCACCAGTTTTGCAAAAAGGTTTACAGTTGGAGTCGTTTCCTTACTGCTGTTAAAGTGTGCATCTTTTAATTTTACAATCACACGATATAGTCTTATTATTTCATTCGAAATGCTGCTGAGCATATATTGACTGAAGAACGAAATAAAAAAAACAATAAATAGACTCACATTTTCGGTCCTATCCAACTCTTGTCGACCGAAAGACGCTGTCCATTTGCCCCCTCCCTAACACGTGCTGTTCCCCCACACCCAATGGATGTTGCCCTGTATCGTGCCGTCCCAGCAGTCGCGTTGCACTACTTTTTTCTGTTACACGTCAAATTCGGTCTTGAATTTTAGAGCATGTTATCAATCACTGCGTATGGAAAAGAGTTGTTCAAAAAGTGCAATCTCTCGTTTTAAGGCACAATGATTACATTATTTCAATTCCTTTGATGTTTTCGAGGCCTGGGACCATGGTGCTTTGCTGATAGATAGGAGGCAATTTCACACAGTGCCACGATCATTGATCCTCCCGATCCTCGTCGTGGCGGCCCCTGGGGTTTGGCGGCCCTGTGCAGGTGCACACTTTGCACATGCCTAGGGCCGGCCCTGCACCACCTGAACAAAAGCACCAACTTGCATGCGCCCTTTTCAGCACATGCTCAGTATGGAAGCATTCCTCTGTATTATGGGACCTCATCGCCACCCACAAACCCAACATCATCTTCCTCTGTGAGATCTTGCCCAACCCCTCATCCACCCCAGACATGGCCACAGCGATCCCCAACGGATATAAAATCACTCACCAGGATCGCACTAACAAGTCGAAAAGAGAACAGCCATTGTCCACAAATAGACCATACAGCGAGCCACCACCCCCTAAAACACCATCACCCCCATGGAACATCTGAACTTCAAGCTCCACACGGACAAGACAACTATCAGAAGCACCCTCGGATACTGACCCCTTGGCTCGCGTTCCAGCTTCTGCAAAACCATCACAGACATCATTGTATCCCATTAGACTCCAAGTCTACATCTTCCTCGTCGACCTACATTTCTACATCAAGACCCCAGTGACAAAAACACCACACACCTCCTCGACAGTATGAGTCACCTCAGATTGAACCAGGTAGTCCACAACCCTACACACTCCGCAGGACACACACTGAACTCAATTTTCACCTCCACCAACCGCGTCAAATGCAGCCATGTTCCAGAATTCAGATGGACCGATCACTCCATCCACTTCAGCATATCCAGCCCCCTCAGTGCCACCCCCAAGATGACCAATGTCCCCCACCGGAGGTGGAACAAAATCTCAGAGACTAGCTGGTCGAACGCCCTCAACACCTCTAACCCTGCTAACAACACCAACCTCGAACAGGGAGTGAAAAACCTCAATGCCTGGATCACCAATTGTGCAGACAGCATCGTCCCCATCAACAGCAACATCCAGAGAAAATCTTCCAAAAATGCCAGCTGGTACACCGAAGGACTCAGAACAGCAAAATGAGAGAGCAAACAGTTGAAGAGGAGATGGCGCACCAGCAAGGACATCTCCGGCAGGGCAGCCTGCAAGACCTCCCTCAACCTCTACCGCCATCTGCTGAGGGCAACAAAGAAGACAGCCCTTGACGCACTCATCAAAACCAGCGCCAACAACACCAAGGAACTTTTCAACATTATTAAGAAATTCTCCAACTCGGCTGCCAGTGAAAACAACATAACACCCTCACAGGAGCTGTGCAACACCTTGTCCATTTCGTCCACAAAAAGATTGCAGCCATATACGGAAACTTTTAACCCCAACCAAAACCTATGGACCTCCTTGACAGATACGCCACCAACGTAACCAATACGAACCACACACTGACCACCTGGAACATCCACTCCAGCCAGGACACTACCTCCACCATGAAATGCAACCCCTCGGGAGCTCCCACGGACCTATGCCCGCTCCACATCTTTAACCTCAGAAACCAAAGGATTGGCCAGCACTCCCCACCTTACTCCATAGCTCTATCACCACCGCAACATTTTCTGATGCCTGGAAAGACGCCAAAGTCTACTCAAAAAACCCTCCGCCGACCCCAGCAAACTCAAAAACTACTGGCCAATCTCACTGCCCCCATTTCAGCGAAGGTACTAGAAAAGATCAACAATCAACTCATAACACTCCTGGAGCAGAGCCAGCTACTAGACATCTCCCAATCTGGTTTCCACAGCAACCACAGCACCAAAACTGCCCTGATCGCAGTCACTGATGACATCCCAACCCTCCTCGGCCGAGGAGGAACATCAGCTATGATCCTCCTCGACCTCTTTGCTGCCTTCAACACCAAATCCCACCACACGCTGATCGAAAGACTCCACCACATCAGCATCCAAGGGGACACGCTCAGATGTATCACCTCCTTCCTCACCAGAAGAACCCAGAGCATCCACCTCCTACCTTTCACCTCTACCCCCAAGGAGATCACCTGCGGTGTCCCCAAGGGCTCATCCCTCAGCCCTACGCTCTTCAACACATATATGACCCCACTGTCCAACATCGTTAGATTCCACGGTCTCAACATAATTTCCTATGCAGATGACACCCATCCTATCACTCACCGACAACCTCACCCCCACCAGAACCAACTTCCACAGATGCATGCAAACATCACCATCTTTATGAAGAACAACTGGCTGCAACTGAAGACAAAGTCAGTATTACTCATCTTTGGCAACAGTAGCAAAACACAGAATGATTCCTGGTGGCCATCAGACCAAGGAAGTGCACCAACACCCTCCAATCACTCCAGAAACCTCAGATTCATCATAACCAACAAGCTCACCATGAAATCACAGATCAAAGTTGTCTCCTCCACCTGCTTTCTGAGTTTTCAACTGCTATATAAGATCTTCAAGTGACTCCCCCTACACATGAGACATAATGTGACAAAAACCCTCATCACCAGCCGACTGTACTACGACAACACCTTCTACATAGAAATGGATGTACACCTCCTACAGAGACTTCAGACCATACACAACTCCACAGTCAGACTCTTCCTCAGCCTTCCCCCGACTAACACACATCACACCCTACTTCAGGCAACTCCACTAGCTCCCCGTACAGAAGAGATGCCAATTCAAGCTTCTGACCTACGCACACAAGGTTGTATACAACCAAGGACCCTCCTACATTAACCACCCCCTTAATTTCCACCATTGTTGAGAATGCTACACTCCTCCCTTTCACTTTCCCATACTCCCCGCATCTTTCGAAGCAGAAGTGGAGGACGCTCCTTCTCCCACATCACAGCAAAGAACTGGAGCAGTCTCCCCATGCAACTCTGGACCATCACCACTTCCGGAATTCGAAATGGCCCTCAAGACCTGGCTGTTCGAATAAGCCACCGAGACCTGAATGCTCCTAGATACCCTATTGGATGATTAGCCACGCTTTATAAATCCTGATTAATTGACACATTTGGGAAACCCTAAGCGTAGGGGAGTTGCAATGTAATATATTTTGCTAGAATCTCTTCAGAAGGCATAACAGGCTTAGAATCTTTGGACCTTTAGCCTGACAGGCATAAATGTGTGCCATGATCTTGCAATAATAAAAAAAAAACATTAAATAATGCATTCATCCATATAAAAATAAATAAATAGTCATAAACAAACACCGGGTAGAGCAACACCATGTTCAGAACGGCTGCTCTTTAGAGTACCTCTTTCTATGTAGTAATCATTATGGCTACACTGTACTTGGCTACGGTAGACGTGCTCCTTTTTTTTTTTTTAGGTCCCACCTTCTAGACAGTGCATGCACTGTCTGTTGCAAAATTTAATGTTAACTTACAGTGGCTGAGGGCCCGCCCATTACTTGCCATTGGTTGGCTTTTTTGTCACTCTCTGTTGCTTGCTTCTTATTGGTTTGCATGTGTGGACTTTGCTTCCTTGTCATGTGTTTGTCCCTCCCCTGGAACATGGACGCATTACTTGTATTCCTCTTCGGCTTACTTTTAAGGTACTATTTTTTTCTTGTACTTCTCTTCCCCCACACCTCTCCCTCACTGCACTCTGGTGTTCCTCTCTCTTACCCAAGTGCTTCTACCCCACACCACCGCATTGATTTTTCGCTTGTGTTCTTCTACTTGTCAGGTCCATATTGCTCTCTTTTACCTGTTTGCTCCCACCGGGATTCCACTTTGCTCTCTCTCTCTTCGTGTTCTTTCCCTGACCTGTGTCCTTCATGTTGCTTCCCCCACCTGCCCCCATGTTGCTTTCACCCCCCCATCTTCTGCCTCCAATGTTGTTTATTACCCCAATCTCCTGGGTTACTTTTGCCCCCCTACCCCATATTACTTTAATTCCTTTTTGCTTCCCCTCATCCATTAAAAAGAAAAACACAGTTGCAGGTTTTATTTTTTATTTTTAGATACTAATCCAACTCAGATCAGTAACCCCATAAAAATAAAAAGGGGGTAACGTAATTTTGCAGACACACACGTGTGGTGCAAACACCTACAAAATGATGCAGACATTTTCTTTCTTTGACAACTGGGTCAAAAGCTTTTTGTTTAACTTCTTTAGCCATGACAGCATTGGAGATGCTGTGCAGAATGGTTAAAAACCATTTACAAAGCCAATAGTTCCCAAAGAACGAGAACCTATTGGCTTTGCCAAGGCTTGACTTCTGTTGTGGCATTTTACTTAGGTTAGTATGAGAGGTCTTGCTCAGAATAAATGACCCGAATTACTACAAAAGGGTAAGATTTAAGTCTGCCAGAGATATTGCTAGGATATGGGATAATATATTAAAATTTTGTAAAACAACTTTCTTCCACCCAAAATTACCTTTGTGGGGCAATCCAGGTCTTCCGGCCATCTTTACAGATTCTATTACCTATAGCTGGGCATCTTTCGGGATTAGGACATTGGAGGATTTATACGGCTCGCAAGGGTTTTTAGAATTTAACATGCTTAAACAGTTGTACGACCTACCAGAATCTTTTAGATTCAAACACATGCAAATTCATGATTATTTGATTAACAAAAAAAAATTACAAAATATTTTTGAGAATGACATATGGACATGTCTTTATTCAAATAAAAATAAATCAGTCATTAGTGATTCTTATAAGATACTCAGCACGTTTAAAATAAATGATAGTGAAAAACTAGCCGCGAAATGGAGTACACAATTAAACTTAAATATTACATCTAATCAGATAGAGTATTCCCTTGTTAATATAAACAATCTTGTGCGTTCATCCAGTCTCCGGCTACAGCAATATAGAACGACCTGTATGCTCTATTACACACCTGAGAGAATTGCTAGATGGTCTCCAAACCCCTCTTATAGTAGCCGTATTAAATGCCCTAAATGCTTTTTAGAAGCAGCCAACTTAGTTCATATTTTGTACTCTTGCCCCAAACTTAAGACCTTCTGGGGCGATATATTGAGTGTATTGAGACTAAAAAACATCTTGCTCCCTACCATCACGGCCGCTTCGGTCCTGCTAGATCTTAATCTCTCTCCATCTTCACAACCAACTTTAACCACTATACTTTTTTCATGCGCTAAATTAACCCTGGCCAGGGCCTGGATAGACCCAGAACCACCAACGGTTTGGAAATGGTGGACTTTAGTAATAGAGATACATGCTATGGAGCTAGCCTTAGCAAATCTTAGGGGAACGCGTTCATTGACAAAATTCAATAGAATCTGGGGTACTTTCCTAGACTAAAAATGTTATGTTGTTATAATGCTTTATGATTGTTAAGCCTCTTTGGCTTAATTCTGTAATAGGAAGTTTTTCTACTGTGGTTATATATCAGATTTGTTCTTGTTTATAACATATATGATTTAATTGTTTCTCAACACATATATTGGTATGAAATTATTTGCGAACTTCTGTTGCTTTTGCCTTTTCTGTCATCCTGCTAACATCAATAAAAATGTTTAAAAAAAAAAAAGGTTAGTATGAGAGGTCTACTGAAGAGTTCATGGCTGTTTTTCTACAATTCAATCCTTTGTTGGTTAAGTGATGCTTATGTAAAACTGCTAAACAATTGTTTATGTGATATCTAAATAAAAATATTCAAACACATATGGATACATAGTGAACGTCTGGGTCAGGCCTTTTCTGCCATGGTCTGGCTGAGAGTCATTCACACTCTGGTTTCATCCACAACATTATACTGCATGGGGTAATGATTCACTCTACATCAGTTATTGGCTCACTTGCCCCGTGAATGACAGCATTTTCGGATCACATGTGCAAATCCACCTGAAAATGAGTGTGCCTCATTGCCAGTACATTAAGTTTTCAATTTTTTCCTTTTATAGTTCCCTTTTCATTACTTTGCTTTTCATCTTTTTATTTGCAGTTTTCTTGAGAGGACACTACTGCTCTCCAGGCAGTGCTAACTGCCTGCTTGCTTCATCATCCCATGTCGACACTTCTTCTAAACCAGGCGACCAGGGCTTTAAGTGGTAAAAAAAAACTGGGGGTGCTCTAAAATGGGTGGGGCAAACCTCTTAGAGGGGCGTGGCCTATCCACGTAGGGGCGAGGTCTAAATCAAGATAACTAGGATTGTGTTAGGGCTGGGGCAGGATCATGCAGACTAGTTTCTCTCTCTGCGTTTCAGTTGTTCCTGGGTTACACTGCAGCCTTAACGCTCAGTGTGAAAGGTCAGAGCATGGTCGTGCTGGAGCAGGCTGCCTATGGTCATCTCTCTCCTAATCATCCCACGATGTGAAGGCTGGCACCACGACGACACCTGCCCTGCAAGAAGGGAAATCCTGAGAAAAAATGTCTCTTTAAAGCCCCGTTCCTCCTACAACACGGCTCACCTGGCATGCTCACTACCTCCACTGCTCAGTAGTGAGCAAAATGAGCATGCGCACATCGATGTCATTGATCTCACTGCAGTCAAGGAAAAAAAAAGATTGAAAACGGACTACCTTTGGAGGCCTGAAAATAGAGCCTGATAGAGACCCATTTCGAAGCACCCTGAAAATAACTGCCGGTGCTCAGACCCGGACAGCCCCGGCCCACCTAAAGCCCTGCACTAAACATACAACACAAACAGTGCTCTGCCAACCGTAGCTCAGAGTGAGCAGTTACATTAAGCACCTTATATAAGCAATAATGTGTTGCACGAAGTACATAAACAAATGCACTTTTAAAACTAAATGCAGGGCCGGACTGAGAACCACAACCGGCCCTGGCAAAGTGCTCGGCCGCCCACCCCTCCCCACTCGGGGGGGTTGGGGTGCGAAATCCGGTCCCCACCCGTGCGGCGCACCGGGGGATTGCCCGCTGCACGCTATGGCAAGTCCGGCCCTGACTAACTGGCTGGCTGTCCAAACTAAGCCTACAATACAAATGACATATGTCAAAATAATGTAGCACACATTGGCTTTGTTTGAGTGCTAGGATGCGGGTGCCTTTTTTCTGTGTCCTTGGCAGGGCAAGTTTCATTACTATCCAGTGCTTGAAACGGGCATGTGCTCTCCGGTACAGAGTGCCCACACTTTTGTAACTTGAAGGGTAGAGAGAGAGTACCTGCACTTCGCAGCAAACAGCCGTTCTGTAGGTAGTAGGTAGGTGAACTTATCTATTTCCATGAAATCAAAGGGAGTCCCCTTGCACAACAAAACTTCTGTCACCACTCAACTCCTGTCAGGTGCACGTCTTTGCTTTTCCTCATTCGCTGTCAATCCTTTTCAGAATGAGGGTGAGGCTGTTCAGCATTGGATTACCCCATCTCTGCAAGTGCTGTTAATGAAAGAATCGCAGGTACAGGTAAAAGGGTGCTAACTGACTAGATCTGAAATAATTGTGAAACTGTCCAAACCTAGGCAGAAATACACTTGGTGAAAGGAACCACCCCAATTTACTTTTCATTTTCTTTGTGGCCAGTACCTAAGTGTGAAGCAGTTGTAGCAGTTGCGGGCAGAGGGAGGGGTAACTTTGGTGTTTCGGATGACGGTATGAATGTTTATTTACTGCCAGCACTTGGTTTTTCGAGTGCCTTCCCAAATGATGCTCATCACTTTATATCAAATAATACGGCGAAGGAAGCACAGTATGTATGAATAATATTTGAGGATATGTTGTTGTGCCTTTCTGATCCGAGAAAAAAAAAAACTCAGTCATTAAATGAAAACGCTGTTCTATTTGGAAACATTGCCTTTGGGGTCGTTTTGTGATCAGTTATGGAGGTTGGAATGCAAGCTGAAGAAAAGCTTCTTCACATGCACAAAATTAATTCAAAGGGCTTTTAGATGATCCTATGGCAGTTACCACGCAGTTTCTGACAGCTCGTCTTCGTGTAAGATGGAATTGTGACCCAGTGGCACTGCTGCTCCTGGCTTCTGCTGCTGAGTAGTGAGGGCGGGGAGAGGGAGTGGTGCGAGTCCGGGGACAGCGAGACAGCTATTGAAAAAGTGAAAGCGCGGCAAGGGGCGATGAAAAAAAGAACGAAATCAGTACTTCTGAAGTTGTTTGTGAGCATGGGCACATCGATGTTCATGCTCTCACTACAGTCGAGGGAAAAAAAAAGAAAACGGACTACCTTTGAAGACTTGAATATAGAGCCCGAAAGAGACCCGTTTCGAGGTCCTCTGAAAATAACTGCCGGTGCTCAGACCTGGACAGACCCGGCCCACTTAAAGCCCTGCAGGCGACCATTATAGAATGCTGTTGTGCATAGTCTTTCATTGTTTTACCACTCCAGGATGACCAACAAGTTGGTCCTAAACGTGCCCACCATGCTGAACTTAAAAAAAAAAAGACTATGTGCTACTGCAAGATGGACACCCACTGCATGCTTAGTTTTGTTATTGCAAGCATATATTCGTCAATTGAGGACCGCTGCATGTTTTCCTTTTTCTACTTTTATTCTTGTAATTTATCTGGATATGTGGTTTAGTTTGTATGTGTTTTAATGTGGTTGTGGCAGAGGGTGAAGGCAAGAGTCAGTAGATGGGTGAATGCATGCACAAGTGTTAAGAGGAGTGACATACATGTGGACTTGAGTGCTTAAAGACATCAATTACAAAAAAAGGCACTTTCGTTCATAAGCCGTATCCATTGGCATTGTCAATGCTTGTTTTGCCTTTGAGACAATGCCCTCTCTTTTTCTTGTATTGTCTTTGGAATAACTAAGTTAAATTGAATCTATTTCTAGGTATGGGGAAAAAGCATTTGTAAAATGGAAACCTATTGTTCTGCTCTCGGATTTGAAACTTATGGCTGCTCCATTTTTTTTTGGTAAAACACTTGGATAAAACATTTTTCTTAAAAGCACCATCTTAAGCAGGTGTCGCACTTCATACGCCGAAGACATCAATGAACCCGGCGCTCTTTGAGCTCGCAGAACAAATGAGCGAGTGTTTGACAACAGGCAGAGAAGGTACTTTAAGGTGTAAATCCCAACAGAGAGCACCAGACGTTGCACTGCTTTTGAACCTGAAACTACAAAGGCCCAGGCAACTAATGGCAGGTCATGCCAGCACGTGAGCTCTTAGAAGAATGTGACTTTGTCTTCAGATGATAAACATATACTAATGAAAGGTCACGTCCCCTAGTACAAATTCCAGTTGTCCAGTTACGAATGATTTCTAATGGACCAAAATTCTGTATGTGTTACATAAGGCTAGCCGCCATTTGAATCAAGATTAATATGGCCTTACTATGACCATTAATATGTGATCATATAAGAGGCTAATGCAACTTAAATAAGAGTACCAGCGGATACCAATAGATAAATTAGACGCCAATAGTCACTTCCAAATCGAAGCAATTAGGATGTTCCCAAGACCATTTCCATATATGTTCAGGAAACATGCATCAGCAGCATAGTAACTTCACACACCTTCCTCTGTGGACTTCCGGCACACGTTTTCGTAAAAATGAAGTTTTTTTAAACTAGAGTCATTTCATCTCCTGCCAAACCTGCAATCAGCAGTTTTTCACATACTTTTTAAACCTTGTGAACATCTTAAAAATCTTTTTTTTAAATGTAACCTTTAATTCATCACAACAAATTGCAATCGCGAAGTTGTATCAAATGCATCCCCTACTAGTAAAAATTATTGGTAATGACAATAGAACGGAAATTTCCATCGCAAACATTGCAGATATATGAATTAGAAATTATCTCAGACATAAGAAAGAAGCTATTGAAATTACATTTCATTCAGATATAAAAATACATTAAAGTATAAAATACTTAAAATGATGTTCAAATGTAAAACCATCTTCGTTTGGTCTCTTCTTTGTATTCAGTTTAAATCTGTGCTAAATAGACAATGTGCTCCATTAACTCTTTCCATACTGTTACTATTTTGTTTTTGTTTTTTTCCTCAAAACATCAGCTGTTGTATAGTTTCTGAAATCCTATGTAAGGTTATATTGAGTATTTGTATAGTGCCCTATTCCAGCCTAAATTCACCTCAATGAGTTGAGGGAGGTGGGTGTGAGAGATGGAACAAGCATGTGCAATGCAAGAGGTCTCAAATTTACGAGAGTTTAAGCTATTGTCATTTACAATGGCAATAGCTCAAACTCTTGTAACTGTGAGACCTATTTCACTTCAAAGAAGCGGCCTCATTGTCCGGGGCTGCTTGAAAGTGAAAGCTCGCATGGCGAGGAAAACATGTTGTGCCTGCAGTATGAAAAACCCATTAAAAAAAGAGTGCTTACAGACTAAATAAGACATACTGTGTCACAACAGAAGTAAAAGGGCCAGTCGCAATGAGAGGTTACAAATGCAGACAAGGCGGTACCAAGGAGCGACTAACAAGCCTAATAATGACTCGCAAGCTAGCTTTTAAAAAGGACAATGTCACAAGCCAATGACAAATATGGGTGGAGAGTGGGCGGGCCTTCAAAGCCATACACCACTACTGCATGCCTCGCAGCAGCGCATGCAATGCCCATGCTCAACCTAAACAAGCTTTTGCATAGCCAATAGGTCTCGCTTTTGGGACATTATAAGTATTTAGATATGCAGCACAATATCCTTGGTGCAACCAAATCAGTTGTTGCATGGCTAAACACGTATAAGGTCCCAAAGGCGAGAACTATTGGCTATGCTAATGCTTGTTAGTTTTCTTGATGTCATCTCGTTTTATAGCCAAACGCAGCTGGGTCGAGTGTCACGTGATTTGTGTAGTGTCATGGACATCATATGGCTTAAAAGTATTTGATCTCATTTCCAGTGATAGTGATATAGAGGAATTATTCTCAGCCACTGTTAATTACTCACAGCTACATTCCAGTCCATTAATTTTTGGCCCACTTTGCCACCTCAGTCAAGAACTAACCTGAAGTATGGTCTTCCAACTCAGCCTTAAACCTGTTCCATTGAGAACAGTTCAGTCTGAAAATCCAACCCAGGTCCTTTCTGACCAGGAACACAAGCAATCAAAGCCTGATTTAAGTCTACTTGGCCCTTGTATGTAGGGTTCAACTTGATTCCAGTCGCACAGAGAGTATGATACCTATGTCTGGGCATACCCAGCGTACTGAGGGAATCACACTTAGGAATACAAAAAGTGATGGGTGGAATGCTTAAATGAATATCAGCCACTGGTAGTTACTCTAGGAAGCATCCTAGTCCAACCTTTTTTGCTTACCATGCCACCTCATCATGCAACCAATCACAATCGACACATGCTTTTAATGCACAGAACAATCGCAGGCAGCAGCACCACACAATACACTTACAAAAAGGCACAGCACGAGCAACAGAAGTGCCAGCTTCCCTAGTTACAAGCAGAAAATTAGAGCCATAAATACCAGCAGTACAACCTTCCTTTACTTGCAGAAAAGGTACTGAACAGACAGCGGCCACCCACGCCTCTTTGGTACACCGAACCAAACAAACAGGGCTTCCTTCTCATATGCACACCAATTATTGTACTGACAACAGCAATGCAAGCGTCCATCACACATGAGCCAGACAAAACAGCAGTAAAAGCGTCCTCCAGTGAAAGAATGGGCAATTTTGACTACAAACATTTTGGCCCTTATTTCGAGGGGGTCCTAAGAGGCATCCACTGGGTAATATCACTCTGGGCCATTCTGAGTAGCCATGTGTGGATGGCCTTGGAAATATTGTGTCTGGTAATCCTAGATAGAGAGCCTCAGAGGTTGTGGGCAGCTGCTGTGTACGGCCCCTGCTGTTTGCTCTCTTCTTTCACAACGGGGTGGGGGGATGTAGTGGGGATGCAAATGCTTCCAGGAATTCTCACCTTACATGCTCTGTCCTCCCATCTGCCCTTTCCATTTGCACCATAGGCCAAAAGAAAGTCACCATCCCCCTTCATCCATTTTGAGGCAGGTGGTAAACGTATGTAAACTTAACAGTGTTATTTTCCATAGACTCGTGAAAACACATCTGTTTGGTCCTGGTATTTACTATTCACCAATTTGACTGTTATTTCACTTTCCAGGGTAAATAACTCATAATTCCCCATTTTAGGGGTGGGGATACCGGCTAGAATCCGAAATGTCATAATCCTTGATACCAGAATCCTCTTGGGACTGGGGCTAGAAGGGGGACCTGGAGTGGGTTAGAAGCCGTCACCACATGTCCTACCATGAAGGGGGTGTGGTTAAGAGCTCAGCGCTGCTCAAATGAACCCTTCTACTCTCCCACAAAAAACAAATTGCAAAGGCCTCTGGGGCTTTAGCAACATCCTAGGGAGGTTGTGGAACCGTGGCTGCCCAGCGTCTGCAAACTTAAGCTGGAAAACTGCTGCTGGCAGAAGTTTCTAACCCACCTTGTGCCTGCAAATGATGTTGGTTCTTCACTTGGAGTCGGTGCGAAGAAAGCAGACATTGTGTGACAGAGGACCGTGTGAGATGGTATGCCTGAGTGATTGTTTGGTTATGGTTACACAACTAATTACATATTTATAAAATCAAGAATGAATTATTTGTGACATATATCCTTCACATATGGCTACTGGATGTTACATCATGTTCAATAATCCTGTGCAGACACGTAACAATCCCTTTGTCCTTATTGAACATAGAAATTTGTTTTATTTGAAATACAACCCAATAACTCTGCTTTTTTAAGCTCCCTTTATCGAAGAGCGTGTGCACACATAAGCAGGGAACAAATGGTTGCCGAGCAGTCGAGTGCAACAAGTCTTAAACAAACATTGGCCGCGCGGCCATAATAGTAACGCTGCGCGGCTGTGAAAGCGAAAGTCATCGTGATCGCAGTGAAAGCGAAAGTGATCGCGATGACGTGCTCTGTGCTAAGCACGCAAGGGATGCGCGTACAGCATTGGAGAGGCAGAGCGAGGCGCGCGCGCTTGTGCGCATAACAACATGCTAGTGGCCGCAATTGGTAGCACTTCAAAATCCGCTTACTAAATGTCTCGCCAGAGCAACGCATGCGCTGGCTCAGGTGAGACCTAAAAAGGAACCAGATAGAGGAAAGTCATGAGGAAGAAGCCGTGTGAATGGAGAGGACGTCACTAAAATGATATCTCACTGGACGGTGTAGTACTGTATTGTGGGTGGGTGGTCTTACACAGGGCACGAGTTCTAAAAAAATAAGTGGGGGACGCTGTCACCAAAAGTGACGTCACAACAGGAAGTGACATCACGAAAGGTGGCTTGCATCATTGGGCTCATTGCCTCCCCTCGCTCACCCCTCAGATGCGATTTGCATCTGAGAAGCCAGCGCGTGTGCAGCGTGCTGTGAGCTCCAATCTCGTCTCAGAGAGACCAGAATGAAATCCAGCTGTTTGGCAGGGGGGACGGTGTCCACCAGGTAAAATAAGTGGGACGACGCCGCCCACCCGCGTGGTACCCCGACTCGAGCCCTGGTCTTACATGTCTGTTTCACAGTCAAGGGGAGATTGGGATAGGTGGAAGTTTAGGGGTGAGATGAGAAATGACAGTGGGGGCCGTTGTGCCTTGATATTGCCAGCCCTCGTAGCCAAGCTTCTCTGACTCAAGTATCTCACCTCATCCCTCAAGGAATTTTAACACTGGTCCTTTAGGTCGGCAGTGGTGCAGCAGTGCTGACTCTTTTAAGAGACTGACCCAGCGCTGAGATGATAAAAAGGAGTTGGACTGAGATAAATATATTTGATCTTCTCCATTAACATAAGCAGGAATGCCTGGAACTGCAGAACTGTTTTGTAAATTGTGAAAAATTAAAGCTCTGGAAATTTGTTGTCAGGTCACAAATATTGCTCTGAATACACGTTGATGGTAATGTTAGCCCCCTCCCTGAATCAGTGATTTAACAGTTTAAAAGAAATACTTAATTATCCATGAAATTTGCAACAATTTTCAACTCTAAAATGGTTCTGTAGGAATAAATGTAGTCAGAGATGTAATTAAAGAAAAACATTAAATATTTGAAGTTTAAAAAAAAGCAGAACGTTTCACAAAGATGCAGGTAGAATCATAGGCCGTTAGGGTCATACGTGAAGCATGCTGGAGGTAGACATTCTAGCTACATGTCAGGTACTCCACCTCCAACAGAAGCAGAGTTCGAGACGCTGTTGAGAAAGTTTTAAACAAAACATGTCCCTCTACTTGATCATACATGACACACAATCTTTACGGAGCAGGCCACGTGTGTTTGGTTGCAATACATACGGTGCACATCTACGTGGACCAAGAAGTAGGCCTAGATCACACTGGAATCAGTTCAACAATTTGCCAGCAGCTCCTGGACAGGAGGTTTTGTTTACAGATGAGGAGGGGCCTGAAGGGTCAGTAGTTTGCTGCAGGGTTAAAAACCTTTCGACCTCCGGGTCAAGGGTTCACCAGCAAGTACCGCTGTCTCCTTTTCTACAGACAGCAGCTGCTGGTTGGCCTAGGTGAAATGAATTGTTGGTTTAGTGCTTGTTGGTAGTGCACAGCTGTCTCCGTCATTAGGGACAGGGATTGCAATTAGCTCTAATTGTCACTGTCAGTGGCAGTCCCAGCCAAGAGGGCAAGGATGAAGTGGATATGTAAACTGAACCCTCAAATGATTTCTGCTTCCTAGAGAAACAAAACATGGGGCATATTTACAAGCCCCTACGCCGGAGTGTCACATCTTTTTAACGCTCCAATGGCACTGTGTACAGGCCCATATTTACAATGCCATGCAAAGCCACTTTGGGGGGCTTTACGCTGCCTTGTAAATATGGCCCTTTTTCATCCAATACTCTGTGTCAAAGGGAATGCCATGGGTGTTGCTGTGGTATTCCCACACAAAACCCATGCCTTTTTCACACTGTCTCAGATTTACAAGGATTCATAAATCTGAGGCAGCACCAAAAACTAACGCCTTTCCAGGCGATGTGTCAAAGTGGCGCAACGAGGAGAAATACTTTTATTTCTCCCCGTTGCTTGGTGTTTCTGTGTTTGCTGCATTCTGCAGTGCACATAGAAGGAGCAAAATGCCATTAAATATTGTTTTTGGGCAGGAAGGTGCCCCTTCCTGCACAAACACAGTCATCCCTGCAACACAGGCACCCTTGCACCATGGTGCAATGGTTCCTGCATTGGTGCGCAGCCGCTGTTTGTGTGCTGGTGCAGGGGAGAACACAGGGTGCACAGTATTCTTGTAAATATGGCGCATCCGTGTATTTTTTAAATGATGCAGTTCGGCGCAGCAAAATTGCTTGCGGCACCACGCTGCGTCATTTTATTGTAAATATGCCCCCATGTCTCCCTACAGGCATGGTTTCTGTTAATTTAAAGGAGCTAACCTATCCCATAACAATGGAGTGTTGTTGGGTGCAATCAACAATGGAATGCAGAGGTGTGGAGGATGAGTGGGTGGCACTGAATAGTGCTAGGTTACCCAGCGGGTAAAAGAGTGGGGGGAAGGAGTAAGCAGGGTGGAATCGTGACTTAATCCAAACACTCTCTGCCTTATCAATGAATCTCACCTTCATCATGTCTGCCCACTGCCTTATGAAGCAGTCCACTTCTGTGTACCAGAGTATCGCTCTTCACAATTCTACTCCAGTAATGGGCTGTTCCAGAAAGCAACTGCTTGGGGAGTGGGTGGAGGGGCTGGAAGGATCAGCAAATATTTGACTGCTGATGTCCACACCCCCCAGATCTGGGGTGGTAATGCTTTAGCACAGACCCAAAAAGAATTGCCCTTTCAGGCTGAAATAACAGATGGTTTGATTAGTCAACTGAATGGCATTCGCTTTATCGACCTGTGAAGGATGAAGGACTGGGTTGCAGATGCTGGGATTAGAAACTGTAATATTGAGAATATGCACCAATCTCTGCTGCAGCTGACTGATCTCTGGCTAGATGAGCGAACATAAGATAAAAGTGCAGGCAACCTGACACTTTTCACACAGGCTCAAATCTAGCTAGGAGATAGGGTTCTTGGTTATATTCTACACCTTGGACCAATCAATCAATCAATCAGGGGTTTGTATAGCACAGCTACTCGCCCGGGAGAGTCAGTCTCAATGTGCTGGGGGGTTGAGGCTCCGTTGAGTGCTGGGGTCATTCGAAAAGTCAGGTCTTGAGGTCCTTCCTGAACTGGGGCAGTGTGGGGGTTTGCCGGAGTTGGAGGGGGAGATCGTTCCTGGCCTTGGTTGCATGGTAGGAGAAGGACTTTCCTCCTGTTCTGGTCTTGAAGATGCATGGGATGGTGGCCAGAGAGAGGTCAGCGGGTTGGTGGCCAGAGAGAGGTCAGCTGATTGGAGGTGTCTCTTGGGTGCGTGGAAGGAGAGGCTGTCATTTAGGTATGCTGGTCCGATGTTGTGGAGAACCTTGTAATCATGAGTGAGGAGCTTGAAGATTATTCTTCTTTCAATGGAAAGCCAGTGGATTTGCAGAGGTGTTGGGTGATGTGGTGGTGGCAGGGGATCTCTAGTACCAGTCTGACTGTGGCGTTCTGGAGGGTATGGAGCTTGCAAAGTGGTTTCTTAATGATTCCGGCACAGAGAGCGTTGTCATAGTCCTGTCTGCTACTGATGAGGGTGTGCGTGACAGTTTTTCTGGATTCCGGGGGATCCATCTGAAAGTTTTACGGAGTATACGGAGGGTATTGAAGCAGGCCGAGGATACAGCGTTGATCTGGCAGTTCATTGTGAGCGCTCAGTCTAGTATGATGCCGAGATTTTGTGTGTGGTCCGTCGGGATCAGGGGGTTTCCGAGGGCGCTGAGCCACCAGGTTTTGTTGCAGGATGATGGGGTGGAGTAATGGATGAGGACTGTTTTCTTGGAATTGAGTTTCAGACAGCTCTTCTTCATCCAGGTAGGGGCAGCTTTCATCCCTTCTTGGAAGTTGTGCCTGGTGATGTTGGGTTATTTGGAGAGGGTGAAGTTGATCTGGGTGTCGTCAGCGTAGGAAACTATGTTGAACCTGTGGTTTCTGGCAATGGTTGCGCGGTGGGAAATGTAGATGTTGAAGAGGTTGGTGCTGAGAGAGGATCCCTGGGGCACTCCACATTTGATTTCTGTTGGCCCTAGAGCATGGGTGGGAGTCTGACTTGCTGAGTTCTGCATGTGAGAAATGAGCACATCCAGTCAAGGGCTTTTCCGCGGATTCCGGTATTGTGTAGTATGGTGGCTAGTGTGCGGTGGGAGACGGGGTCGAAGACAGCTGAGAGGTCCAGTGGGGAGAAGGCTGACATTTGATCCTGGTCGAGGAGGTAGCGGATGTTGTAGGTGGGCGAGCAGGGCGGTTCGAATTGGGAGATGTCCAGGACGTTGTTGGCTTCTATGAAGTTTGCTAGCTGGGTGTTGACAGCCTTTTCGATGACTTTGGCTGTGAATGGAAGCAGGGAAATGGGCCTGAAGTTCTTGAGTTCCATCGGGTCTGCAGCGTGTTTCTTCAGGAGGGAGTTGACTTCTGAGTGTTTCTAGTTGTCTGGGAATTAGGCGGGTTTGAGGTAGCAGTTGATCATCTGGGGTAGTTCGGGTGCGTGTGGCTGTTTTGTGGGAAATATGGGGTGGGCAGGGGTCTGAGGGTGTTCCAGAGTGGACGATCTTCATGATATTTAAGGTGTCTTCTGTCGTGAGCTGGGTCCAGGTGAGCAGGGTCTGTTGAGTGGCGTCGCTGGGGGTGGGAGCTGGGGCGGTGCAGAGGTCTTGTTTGATGAAGTTGTCATAGATCATCTTAATCTTGAGATGAAAAAACCTGTTGAGTCGGTTGCAGAGGTCATGGGAGGGTGGGCCGTCTGTTGTTTCACTGCCAAGTTTGGTGAATTCCTTGATGATGGAGAAAAGTTTGTTGGAGTTGTGGGCATTGGTGAGGATTCTGTCTTGGAGGAAGTTCTTTTTTGTGGATTTGATGAGGTGACGATGTGCTGTGGTGGCTGCTCTGTAGGCGGTGTGTGTTTCTGGTGTTTTGTTTTTCCTCCATGTCTTTTTGAGTTGCTGGTAGGAGCGCTTGGAATCTTGGAGTGCAGGGGTGAACCAGCTTGTTTATTTATTTATTTATTTATTTATTAGAGAGTTTTGTATAGCACGAACAAGACCCTTCGGTATCAGAGCGCTTTACATTGCATGAGGTAACATAGACATAGTCAGGTATAGTAATAAACATACAGTTTTGTAAAATATAACTATACCTGGTTAAATAGCAAAGTTAAGTTCAATTTGCATGAGGTAGCATAGACAAAGTCATGTATAGTAATAAACTCCCCGTTATCCTCCCGTAATAGTTCACAAATTAATAGGCACAAGCGCTTAAATCAGGACTCGCATTCATGACCTTGTTTTTTTCATTCAGACGGCGACAACCGAAAAAATTATTCCATATACGGGAACTGACTGCCCACTGGCAGGGTCAGGTTCATTTCAATCCCATGGGCCCAGGAGCAAACATACATATATACCAAAATACCCGACCCGAATAATATTTAAAAAACACTGTAAGAGAATTTAAAAGGCAATGCGATGCAGTCACGCCTTGTCTACTGCAGCCAAAATAGAATATTTTAATTTTAAGTTAACGCCACAGGAACTGGGTTGATCGCCAACACTCCTCTTCACTTATAAACAAACCCGCTCATAGACGCATTCGGCCAAACATATACAAATCTCAAAATATCCAATACAGGTAAAAAAAAAACGCCCTGCTAGTATCAGGGATAAAAGAGGCACGGACCAGAAAGGAAACTGGCCTGCCAACATCAAGCGCGTCCCGATTGGTTAATATTAACCAATACGTGGTGGGTATTCGTGAAACATCAATTTACATATAAGGATTGTAATCCCCTTCACAAGATTGGTGGATAGAACTCCGTCCTTAACCAATCACAATTCGACCATGGGTTCTTAACAGAGAACTGCCCGAGCTGACCTTGCATTCAAGGCAGACCCCCACAGACAGTGGAACATTTCCATAAGGAAGAGGTGAGTGCACGGCAAAGCTTTGCTCCATTAGGAATTCAATAGAACAGTTAGAGAAAGCATACAGCAGGACATTCTTCTAGATATTCATACAGTGTTGCCTTTCTTAAACTAATTGCAGGTATTTTAACAAAGGCCAGGATAGACTACCAGATGGACATTGGAATCCCGTGCCATTTGAGTAGGTGAGCATTAATTTCGCCCCAGTTTTTCATACACCAGTCTTTCAAAATACACCAGGATAGTACCCTGACCATGGTCTTCTTCTTTCTTTCTTTTCCTAAACAAAGACAATTACTGAAATAGCCAAGAGGGAGAAACAGACCAGAAGGGACTAACTCTAAAATCAAGTTACCCTAACTGGGACTTCATGAAATCTCCAAATGGTATACCCATCACCTTATTGATGTTTATGCGCCAATCGGTTAACAATAGATGTTGTAAACTAAAACCCAGGCGTTTTTTCTCCCTCCTCTTTCTTTTACTCACAGGCAACCCTGGCCTAGCCTTCAAATAAATCAAACAAAATCTATCTTTTACATTTCGCCAACAAACCTGTAACAGCGAACCAAGGGGAATTTTTTCGAACTTATAGGTATAACAGGTAGGCATCTATCGTTTGTATAATAGAGTGAGACAACCACACTTAACTGTCAATGATACCAATCTAGTAATCCTGGTCCAACAGGACAACCCACTAGTAGCAGATACTATAGAAGGCTCAAGTAATACTGCTTTCTGGTTTCAAGAAGTTTTACTCAGAAGACTTATATAAGTCCATCTTTCAACTCAGGGTAAGGTGACTTCCTTTAACCGTCAAAACTTTTCCCTTTGAATTCTGGGTGTTCCACCAAATAGATAGTATGAAGGCGGCTCCCTGCCTCCCTTTCCATTTATGTCTCTAACGGTCTATGAATAACCATGCGCCAACTGTCAGAATCCCAAATTATAAGGACTTTTTTCTATATGTTAACAATGTTATTTGTGTCCCCCTTTACCCCCTTTAATAATAAGCAGACTTTGAGCAACTAGAATGATGCCAACTCTATTAAGAAATTGTATTCTGTATACTACTGTTATGTTCAAATCTCAATTCCAAAAGTAATGTAACAGAATTTAAAGTCAAGTACATGAGTCATAAGGGTCAGTAGCAATATCATATGTAAGAAAGAGACCATAGGATAACTATAGGAAACGTATTGCTTGATTAGGAGGGAAATACGGAGACAAAAAACTGTACAATTGTTTACTTAACCTTCAAAGTCATATGATTTATGTATATTTGATCTAGCCTATGTGCATCTTTCTTTTGGGTTTAAAGCATTTTTATTAAGGCATAACATAGGAAAAAAAGGACAAGGAGGGGAGGGGTATGCGGATTACAAAAGAATACAAGGCATAAGTGGTCAAAGCGTGGTGATAGACAGTGGCAATAGCATATAAAGTTCCGTTGGGCTTGGCGTGTCCGCCACTGTCGGTAAAGCTGAAAGTCAAAAGAAAGGAAAAGCAATAAATTGAACCTCCCTCCCTCCCTGAACCCCTCCCCTCAACACCCTCAACTCCCCCCCAAACTCCCCGCCCAACTTTCCCCTGTCCAGTGCCTGGGTCATCCATACGCCCTGCCCCCCCCCCCAAGGGCCCCCATTCGTTGTCTGTTTAAGCAATCGGGTCTGTGGGAGGCGTCAGTCTCAGGAGTCTAAGGTATCTCGGACAGGTAAGTTCTCTGAATTCTGTGGTCAATAGCGCATGAAAGGGTCGCCACAACTCATCAAATTGTTCCACGTCCCCCGCCACCATAAGCGATAGTTTTTCCATGCCCAGGACATGCCAGAGTCTGTGGAGCCAATCCGTGATGGTGGGGACTGTGGTGGTGCGCAAGTGTATCAATATATTTTGGACCGCCAAACCCAGCGCTATCGCTATTTGCCGACACCTACGGGACTTCAGCGGGTACATTAGCCGATTCGGGAGGCCCAACAAAACGTACGCCGGGAAGCGTGGCAATTCTACCTCAAAGTGAGCGTCCACCTCATCAATAACCTCCGTCCAGTAGTCCTTCAACAACGGGCAATCCCAAAGCACACGTTTGAGAGTCCCTGACTGCCCACAGTCCCTCCAACACGCCTTCCCAATGTTCCTATTCATTTCATGCAATCTCTCTGGGGTATAATACCAATATGTAGACACCTTTGTGAGTGTTTCGGTGAGCCCCGTGTGGTATACCGAGTGTCTCGCGCGGTATGCAATCTGATCCCATTCCTTACGGCTGAGCGTCCTCCCCAGCTCTCTATTCCAGCGCTCCCTACCAGGATTATAAAAGTGAAATGGGGGAGGTTGCAGGAACTTATATAGGTCCGAGATCAGCTTAGCGTCAGAGGTGCGAGTCACTAACCACCTCTCATACGGCTTCAACTGGCGATCTGCTGTGTCGCTTACCTGCGGCTGAAGCGCCCAATGTCTAACCTGCATGTACCTCATCCTCTCTGTTTCGGCCAATTGGTATTCCTGCCTAAGGTGCTGAAAGGGGACCACCCCCTCCGTGTCATACATCTGGAAGAGCGCACGGCAGCCCGCTGCTCTCCAGTGCATGAATGCGCCCGGTTCTAGACCTGGGGTAAAATCAGGGTTCTCTGCTATCGGCGTGAATGGCGAGGGGAACGTGGTGAGATCGTGAACTTCATTAACAGCGTCCCACACTCTCATGGGGACTCGCGTAACAAAGGAAGCGTACAGATTGGGGGGGGCGGTGGATCCATCGCAAGAATGGTATCTCCTGTAAGGGACGCCCCGCTACCGCTTGGTCCTGAAAGAGCCAATGCTTGTCAGATTCCCATTTGCTCCATTCCACCAGGTAGCGCAACTGCGCTGCTTGAAAGTATTTCCGGAGATCTGGGATGCCAAGGCCTCCCGCCTCCAGGACCAGTGTGGAGAGAACCTTCTTCATTCTTGGCTTGCGACCCCGCCAGATGAAACGTTCAATATCTGCTTGTGTCTGTCTAATCCATCCAGTAGGCGGCTGGAGCGGCAAGGCCCGAAAGAGATATAAAATCTGGGGCAAGACCGTCATCTTGACCGCAGCTATTCTGCCAAGCCAGGACAACATCCCTTTACCCCAGCGGCCCAACTCCTCCTTGATTTTCTTGCCCAGGGCTGCATAATTAGCCGTCACCATTGCTGGTAACGTCGGTGCTAACAGAATCCCCAGGTAAGGTACCAGGGACGATGACCACTGCATAGGAAAAAGCCTCTGTAGGTCTCTTCTCGTATCCGCTGCCAGGAACACATCTAGGGCCGCTGACTTGCCCATGTTCATCTTGAAGCCCGCCACTTTCGAGAAGTCATCCAGCTCCTTAATGCATGTAGGGAGGGCCCTCATCGGGTCATCCAGGGTCAATAGGACATCGTCCGCATAGAGACTAACCGTGTGGACATATTGTCCCATCTTCACCCCTATCGCATCCGGGTTTTGGCGAATCCTCTGGGCAAACGGCTCCATGTATAGGGCAAAGAGAAGTGGGGAAAGCGGGCACCCTTGTCTAGTGCCCCTCTCTATCTTGAAGCTGCGGGAGCTACAGCCATTAACTCTAACTGTAGCCGATGGGGACTTGTAGCAATTAAAAATCATCGAGCAGAACTTCTCTCCGATACCCATCTTCCTTAGCACCTGTTCAAGATAGGGCCAATGAACGCGGTCAAATGCTTTCTCCGCGCCCACCGCTAGCAACATTCTTTCTCCTGGGATCCGTGAGGCCTTCTCCAAGACGTGCATCACCCTCTTGGTATTATCAACTGTTTGTCGTCCTGGGACAAAACCAGCCTGATCAGCCTCTACCAGGCCTGGCAGATGTAGAGCCAGTCTGGACGCCAAAATCCCCGTGTATAGCTTTAGGTCAACATTCAGGAGGGAGATTGGCCTGTACGAGCCACAGAGGGTCCGGTCCTTCCCTGGTTTCGGAATGACCGATACCGTTGATCTCAGTAGGTCCGGCGGAATAGCTCCCGGTACAGAGAAAGAGTTGAAAAGGCGGGCAAGGATAGGTGCCACAACCGGGCAAAAGGTCTTATAAAACAGGGACGTCTAACCGTCCGGGCCCGGGGCCTTCCCATGCTTGAGCCTGGAGATGGCAGCGATCACCTCCTCCACGTGAATACTGCGTTCTAGGTGCTCCGCTTGTGCCGGGGTCAGGGCCGGGAGGGCCATTGACTCCAGGTAGTCCGCTGTATCTTGCGGCAAAGGGGGCTCCCCTGTGTAGAGGTCTTCATAGAACCTACGGAACACCTCCGCTACCGCTGCATCCTCAGAGACTGCCACCCCATCAGAGTCCAACAGTTCCTTGACCGAGTTCTGCTGATGCGCCACACGAAGCCTATTCACCAGGAGTTTGCCGCATCTGTCCCCCCACCCGTGTAAAACGCATGTTTCAGGCGCAGCGCCGCGTATTCTGCCCTGTCCATATCTAACGCTGATAAGAGTTTCCTAGTTGCCTTCAGCTGTTTCCATATCCTTGGGGCTCCTGTACGGCGATGTACATGCTACAGTTCTCTAACTTTGGAAGTCAACTCCTCCCTCTTGCGCTGTCTCTCCCTATTCTCTGCCGAGGAGATAGAAATAAACTCCCCTCTCAGGACCGCCTTCAGAGCCGCCCACTGTGTCACCAGCGATGTGTCCAAATTGTCGTTATGTGTTTGATACTCCCGGAGCGACTCCTCAATGTGTTTCACTACAGATTTCTTATGTAACAGGGTGTCCCTAAGATGCCAGACACCACGGGAGGGGGAGACCGGCGGCAACACAAATGTAGCCGCAACCGGCGCGTGGTCTGATAATGAGAGGACCCCTATGTCCGCCGTCTTGGCAGAGGCACACATTGGTCCGCTGACCAGCAAGTGGTCTAGCCTCGCATATGTCCGGTGCGCATGCGAATAATAAGAATAGTCCCTATCCGTGGGGTGCAGCGTGCGCCAAAGGTCATGCAGGTCCAGATCAGCGAGCCGAGCCTTCCCTGCCTGTGAAAGTTCCCCAGTTTGCGGGTTTCTCTGCGCGGATCTATCAAGTGTTGAATCAAAAACCATGTTCAGGCCCCCCCCTAAAATGATGTGTCTGTCCGGGGAGGCCGTCACGTCCATCACCGCCGAGTCTAGAAAACGTTCCTGGTGTTCGTTCGGGCTATACAAGGAGCCAATGGAAAACGTCATGCCCCCCAGCTTGAGGCGGTACGCCAACAGCCTCCCCTTCTGTTCTGCGAGTTTCTACAGCACCTCCCCCCTGAAGGAACTCGATATCAATATGGCTACCCCCGCCGTTTTAGAAGTAGTGGAGGAGAAGAACTGCGTGGGAAACTTGCGAGAACGCAGCCTATGACAGTCTTGTGCTAACAAGTGGGTGTCCTGCAGGAGACAAATGTCCGCTTGTGTTCCCTCCAACAGAGACAAAATTGCCCTTCTTTTAACTGGATTGTTTAATCCCTTAACATTAAGGGTCACTACTTTAAGTGTCGCCATGTTCGTGAAGGCCAGTGTGCGCTAAGCAGCGGGAATCCAATCGGGCAGGGTAGGGCACGGGGCGGCAGCGCGGAGGTGCGAAAGTGAAATAATGCAAGAATGTGTAAGGCACTGGACGGTACCCTCCTTTCCCCCCAACTTCCCCCGAACCAACCCCATGGCAACTGGCCAACAATCCCACCTCCCCTCCCAAACTCAAACAACCCAATGTCCTAGCCATGTCCCAGAACGGACAAGTCCGTGGAAAGTACTTAAAGTGGACGTCCGGCCACTCGTTCTTCCCGCCTCCCCCCCACCCTCCCTTCAGCCCCAAACCTGCTATCTTCAGAAGCTATGTCCTTCTCCCCCCGCAGTGTTTCTACGCCGTCAAGGGCACGTCGTCCGTGGCAGCAGAGTCCCTGGCCGCCTCCCTCAGTGCGTTGGCCATTTCTGCCCTGATGGTGGGTGAATCCGGCCTCCCGGCGCTAGCCACAGATCTCCTTCTCGACGTTCTTCGCTGTCCTCCTCTATCTGAGCGTCTCCGGCTCGGCGCCGCTCCATCCTCCTCCGTCGCTGTGAGACCCAGGACCCCACATATCTCCTGCAAGGAGCGCAGTTGGTGCATCACGCCGTTCCAACGAAAGATGAGACGGAAGGGATGCCCCCAAGTATACGGCGTTTCGCGCTCCCTCAGGAAGTCCGTCGCAATCTTGAAGGCCCTGCGTTTTTGCAACGTGATGGCAGACAAGTCCTGAAACAGCGCGACGGGGCGTCCTCGGAAGGTTAGTGGTTGCTTCTTGCGTGCCTCCGCCATTATGCGCTCCTTTACAAGGAAATCAGGGAGGTAGGCCAAAATGTCCGGTGGAGGCGCCGTCGATTGTCACTGACGGCCAACCCTGTGGGCCCTATCGATCCGGATTGGGAAGTCCGCTGGCTCACCCAGGATTTCCCTGAACATGTCCCTCAGGTAGCCAGCAATATCAGCCCCCTCTTCAGCGGACGGGACCCCCCGGACCCGTATGTTATTCCGCCTCGACCTGTTCTCCAGGTCCTCGTTATGCGCTTGGAGGTCCACGTGCTGTTCCCTGAGGTGAAGTACCTCTTGTTGCAGGTGGAAAATCTCCTCATCCCTCCGATGGGCCGCCTTCTCCACCGTTTCCATCCGCTCACCCAGGCCCTCCACTTCTCTGCGCACCTCGCGCACCTCGCTGGCCACCTCCTTTTTTAATGTCTGAAAGTCCTCTTTGAGCGAGCTAAAAAGGGCCTTCATGAAAGATCTCGTGACTGGGGGCTCCCCCCAGCCGGGTCTCCGAGCTTCTAGAAGAGCTCGGGGACGGCTGTGCTTTATCCCGTTGTTGCTGGACCCTGCTGAGCATGTCCGGGAGCGTACGATCTTTCTTCATGCTCCGGCCGCTCGCCATCTGCTCACCGTGGACCGTGGTACACCGCCCAATGGAAGAGGGAGTTCAAGACTTCCGACAGCAAGTCCCGGCATCGCTGGGTCTCCACGTATGGGGTAGATGCGGCTAGGGTGAGACTCCGATACCTCAGGGCCTTCGTCTGTTCCGTACTCTCGAGAACAAAATGGCGGCCGGACGCCACCGTGTAGACCCTCCTTCGTCTCCACCCAATGTCCAGACTGCCAGATAGTTCCTGGGTTTCAGCAGTGAGTCCGCTCTGAGACCTCCCGGTCCGTGGTATTGCCAACCGTGCTGCACCCTTGCTGCACACTCCGTCTTGGGCCGGGGGGTGCGTTGTAGACTAGGCCGCGACCCCAGGGGTTTGTCTCCATCGTCTCCTCGGGGACAAAATGGCGGCTAGACGTCTCCAGGAAGACCATCCGTCTCCAATGGCCACTGCTCAAGTTTCACACAGTCCCAGGGCTCTAACAATGAGTCCCCTTCGGGGTCTCCCGGTCTTTAGTAGGGCCAGTTGCTCTGCCCCCTCGTTCCGCACTTCTCTCCAAACTTCAGTCGGGACCGGAAAGCGCGTGGCGTTCGAGGCCGCAGCCGTGGTCTCGAGTGTCGCTACCCCCAGTCAGCGACAATTCTTCTCCGCAGCGTCCCTCGCAGGCTACTCATCCGGCTCATTAGATTCAAAGTCACAGAACCGCTGCAAAGTGGCAAACAGACGCCACGCTGTCCAGCCGAGGCCTCCGTGCCGGGGCTAGCTGTAAGGCTCCGTCCGTGGTACCCCGCCTCCAGCTGCTCGCGCTGCCTCAACTCAGTGGCGCTTCGCGGTCAATTCGCCATCTCCCAAATGGTCTCTTACATCAGCACCCGGGACTTAATTTTATCACCCGTGCATGCACCAAGGTTTCCGCCACCCGTCCCGCGGCCGCTGAGCTCCAGCGGGGGGAGAGAAGCTGCCGAAAAAGGGCTCGGGCCTAGTCGGGCCGGAGGAGCTGCGGGAAGAAGCGTCCGCTCACTCCGCCATCTTGGCCACGCCCCCCGCATGTTTCTTTTGGTGTGAAAGTGTACAATACAGCCATTATACAAAATGTTTATTGCATTAGTCTTACGCATATTATTTGTACGATATCTATTTCAGGGCGATTGTTAACACTCCCTGGTGAGGACAGAATAAATCTTGTCTTGATAAAGGTGGTAAACAATAAGAGAACCCACCGAAACGCGTCAACGCTACTTACCGTACAATTCAAGTCTCCATAACCAGATTTTGATATGCCGATGTCGTAGCAGTACAACACTGGTTGTTAAACCACGGAGCAGGAATGTACAAGTTGTAACCAACAATTTTTATGTTGTACCCATCTTTGTATGTTCTCGATAGTGCGGGTCATTATTCAGTGAATTGTTTTATTGTGTTTTATTCTTAGGGATTTAGATTAGTTTGCCCTATTGTGTGTTTTAATTTATTCAAAATAAATGAATTTTTAACTTTCATATGTTTCTGTTGTATGTAACTTTGACACTGTAAGGTTTAGCATTCTAAACCTCCACTTAGCTTTGTCTCAAGGGAATCCTCTTCTTCCTTAGTAATAAACAGATACAGTTTTGTAAAATATAACTATACCTGGTTAAATAGCGAAGTTAAGTACAAATCAATACCAACTACAAGGGTTACCATAGTATGACATGGAGCTTAAAAGATTGGTATCGTCTATGGGAGGTATTTGCTCATTAGGAATATTTTCAATTCCCTCTTGAATGACACTGTGTTTGTTATTTTTCTAATGTTTGGTGAAAAAGAGTTCCAGATTCTGGGTGCTGCTCCTGAGAAAGCTCTATCGTAGGTTTTCTTCTTCCGGAAGATGGGCGGTCTCAGCACTAACTCCTTGGCACTCCTAGCTGGTCTGTTTCCTCCAGATAGTTCAATTTTTTGGGCAAGGTATCTTGGAGTATTGTAGTGGACTGCTTTATGAGTGATACATGCCATTTTTCGTTGAATTCTGGCTTCGTACGGTAACCAGTTTAATGCTTTCAAGTGTGGAGAGATATGGTCGGATTTTCTCGATCCGGTAATCATTCTTGCAGCTGCGCTGAGGCATGCTATTAGTGGGGCTGTGGAGATTTTGGGTAGTCCTGCTAAAGTAGTGCAGCCATATTAAATCCTCGAGATTACCAATGATTGGACTGCTAGTTTAAGATTCGTCTGAGAGATGTAAGGTTTCATTTTTCTAATGTAGCTCAATTGAAAACGGGCACTTTTGGCCATTGCTTTGATATGAGCCTTCATATCAAGGTTCTCATAAAGTATGATTCCTAGTGATTTCGCCGAATCAACTAAGGAAGGGGTGCAGTTAAGCGCCGTGATCATTTTGGACCATTCCTTGGACTCTGAGTGGTTCTTCGGTGGTGAGATTAGTAGGAATTCTGTTTTCTGGGTGTTTAGCTTCAGATGATTGCTTGTTAACCATTGTAATGTTATTTGTAGAGCCTCGTTCATTAGCTTGATATCTTCCAGAGATGCGATTTTAATGTATAACTGTGTGTCATCCGCGTACATTGAAAGGCTATTTTAGAATTTCGAAGAATTTCCGTAAGCGGTTCGACATACAGGTTAAACAATGAAGGAGATAAAGTAGATCCTTGGGGAACTCCAATCGTGTTAGGGCATGAAGAGGACAACGTTTGGTTGACCAGGAATCTTTGCGATCTATTTTTGAGGAAGGAATCAAACCATTTCAGCACATTACCTGATATTCCCATCCTGTCCCGGAGCCTGTTCAGCAATTTTGCATGATTCACCATGTCAAATGCTGAGGATAGGTCTAGAAGGATGAGTAGACATGATCTATTCTGGTCTAGGGCCTGTAAAGCATCATCAACTATATGGAGAATTGCTGTTTCCGTGCTGTGACCCGTTCTGAAACCCGATTGGCATTCATCCAGTAGGGAGAAATTGTCTCTGTGTTCGCTAAGTTACTTTTGTACACATTTCTCTATTAGTTTGGCATGTATAGGGATGTTGGTTACTGGGCGAAAGTTATTCGGATCAGCCGGGTTCGCAGTCTGTGTTTTGATAATGGGGACTACTTGTCCAGTTTTTAGGCATTCCGGAAGTATCCCTTGTGAGAGAGAGGAGTTAATAATTTTTGTCCATATAGGAATCAGGATGTGGCCGACTTCTTTCATAAATTTTGATGGGAGAGGGTCGTTATAATGGTTATTAGGTTTGATGTCTTGTAGCATTTTGCCAATATTTTTCTGGTCCAACAACTTGAAAGTATCCCAGTGGGCCTTATTTTTTGCTCTATCCTCCTTAATTATTGAGTTGGTTGAGTTGGTGTTGTTCGTTGTGGATCTTTGGATGTCTAGGATATCCGCTGCACCCCCAAACTCTCTTTCCAACGTGCTGGCTTTGTTGGTGAAGAATGATGAAAATTCTTGGCTACTTAGTTGTGTTTTTGTGATTTCTTGTGATGATTTGGCAAACTTGTTGGATTGTTGTTTAAATATTTCAAAACAGTTTCCATGGTCTGCTTTTGGCGAGTTCCAGTTCTGATCTAATAAATTCTTTTTTGGAGTTGAGGATCTTCTTATTGTATTCTTTCCTGATTTTTCTGAGGGACTTCAGTTCGGGAGAAGATGGGTGTTGTCTCTATTTTCTCTCTGCTTGTCTGAGTTTCCTTCTTTCCTCAATCAGTGTTCCGTTAAGCCATGGATTTTTGTCCTTCTCTGTGACTTTTTTCAATTTCAGAGGCATTGTGGTGTTCACTATATCCTTTATTGAATTATTATAGTGGTCCATTAGATCATTCACGTTTAGCAAGTTGTTAGGTGGGTACAGGTCTTTCTCGCATCTTTCTATTAGTAGTTCCATGTTCGGTTCTCTCGTGTCCCATATCCATTTTTTTACTTTGTGCGGTTGCGAGTGTTTGTTCTTTTTCCATGTGGGAATCAGGAAGGTTATGGCATGGTGATCCGACCAGTCACAAGGATCAATTGATAGAATTGAAATATTCTCTTTTTTAGAGAGTATCCAGTCCAACGTAGCTCCTTTCGAATGAGGTGGCTGTCTGCATGCTTGAGAGAGGTTTAGCTCGGTTAAGAAATCTTTGAGAGTGTTGACCTGTTTGTCATTGTTGTCGTTCCAGTGCAGATTAAAATCCCCTAAGAATATATTATTTGCATTGGTGTTATTGTTTGCCGTGATGATCTCCATTAGTTGTTCTATGAAAGAACTATTGTTACCTGGTGGGTGATAAATTGTTTGCAAGTTGCAGCTTTGGTTGTTATCCGATCTTATATTTAGACCTAAGTATTCGCAGGAATTGAAAGGTTCCGATTGTATTTGGCTTACTTCTATATCAGAGCGGTGGATGCATGCTAGGTCGCCCCCTTGGTTTATTTGGTCTATCCAGTCTCACAATGTTATATAAAGGCGGCACTAGTAAGTCCATGACAGGAGATGATGATTTCCGTGAGGATTGTCATGTCAATTTCCTTGTTAATGATGATGTCAGCTATGTCTGATGCATGTTTAGTTGCGGATCTACAGTTGATCAGCAGACATTTCAGTGTTTTCCCAGTGTTCATAGTGATCTGGTTTTGCGGTTTGGTTTCTATATGTATTTGTTGTAAGTTGTTAAGATTAGGTTTCCTATCATTCTGTCTTGATGTTCTATTGGTACTGATCGGGACTGCTCTGATTTCCTCCCCTATCCTGCATTCCTTATCCTCATATTCCCAGAGTAATGATAGGGTTTCTGCTTCTGTTAAGTCATTGCGTTTCCTGTCAGGTCGATTATGCCTAATTGATAATGGCATTGCAGTCACCTTATTCTTTCTTTGTGAGTTGTACATTAAATCTGTGATCTGCTCAACTTACTTGTGGGTACTATCTATCGCTTCATGTAGCTTTTCCATCAAATGCAAAGATCTTGTTGAATCTTGTACCATGTTGTCCATTTTTGTTTGAATTTCTTTGATTTCTCTCAAGGACCGGTGTGATGTGTTGAGTGTGTTCCCCGTTTTTTTTCGGGATACATATTTTGTTTTCCTCTTTTTTTGCTCTGTTTTTTCCATCGGGTTATTTTTCTTTTTGAAATTAGTTCCGTTGATTGATTCTCTTTTGTTTGTGTTGTTTGATGTGCTATCCACGCTTTGCGCACTAAATACCATGTTTGGGTGAGATGCATTTCTTGTCGTTCTTGAATACCTTTGAGTTGGAGTAGAAAGGGGTACAGCTGGAGTGGAGTCTTCTATGTCTGGTATTTCTCTGTCTTCAGCGATAGTGGAGTCTTCTATGTCTGGTGTTTCTCTATCTTCAGCGATAGTGGAGTCTTCTATGTCTGGTATTTCTCTTTCTTCAGCGATAATCCTAAACGTCGGAGAAGCCCTTTGCTTGGGTCGGGGCGATGTTTCTTTCCTCTGATTTCCTATGTCGAATCCTGTTATGTTTTCCCTAAGACGTGTAGGTGTTTCTATTCTGTTAGTGTCCTCATCGAGTGATGCGCTTCCAATTCCGCTTGATTCTGTTGCTTGCGTGGGTAGTTGTGGCTTCTGAGGTTCTCTAAATATTATGATGTCTGTGTTAATAATGACCCCGTGTTCTGGATTGACTTCAAGTTGACTCATGTGTTGTTCCGGTCTTGTGTTCTCTGTGTGCCTTTTTAACATTGGGAATATGTTGCCAAATTCTTCTAGTTCGATGTTAGAGGCTTGAATCAGAACTATTCCGGTCTTGTATAAAGTTATGCAGAGTTCTGATCTGCATCTTGGTGACGAGCTGGTCATAATTTTTATGCCATGAGGTATATTGTTTATTGCTTTTATGTTGAGCGTATTAGCAATGACAGAGCGCCATTTAGCCATTCTTCTTGTAAAGAAAATCATGTCATTGATGATAGTGCCTTTAATTTTGTTCACTATAATGCGTGTGGGGTCTGATATCAGTATGTCAGGGTTTTTCCTCAGTAGATTATGCTTGAATTTTTTTGATGCATTCTTGGACATTGTGGTAGGATACTTTATGATGTGGGCATTCATGCTTATTGGCTCTCCGTAATTGTCCGTCATGATAATAATTATTAATAATTGTTTGGTGGCCGGGGGAGTTGTACTATTTGTTAATTAATTACTAACCGTGATATAGTACAGAATTCTGCTTATTTGGTTAGGTGATGATTACTTTTTGTTACTTTGAGAGTAATTCAAGATGGCCACCGCTTTTACTAGATTTCACTGAGATCTAATGCCTTTCTCTCTTTCTGTTTTTAAGTTGTCCTCTTTCCCTTGCCTTTACATAGTGCTACTTGAAAGTCCTTAGAAGTCTTTTTTCCTTTTCTCTTATTCGTTGCTGCAATTTGGACTACTGATCCATATTCTTGTATTTTTTTTTCACTGTGAACACCTTCAATCACGATGATTGCTTACGATGTCCCGGGGTGTGTGTAGATTGGAGATGCAGTTACTTCATTCACTTTGCTGGCTGTCCTTCGCGGCCGCCGTTTTAAGTTCAGGCGTCCCAGGGATGAGCTCTTTAGAAAGTTACTTCCCCTTCTTTAGTTTATAATTATCTAAATTTCTTCTGGTGATTTTAACTGCATATTTATTGCTATAGGTCGCACTGATTTGTACCATGTAGTTACATCACTGGATCGGAGGGCTGCTATTTTATTCCACTTTGCTATATGTCCTCGGCGGCCGCCATTTTAAGGTCAGACACGCCGGGGCAAGCTTTTCAGCTTTCACTTCTCCTTCCTTTGTGAAAGCCTCCTAAAGGATTGTATCTCTTGCCTGTGGTCGATGCCCGTGGAAATCTGATCCCACTCACTCCGTCTGGTTTTCCGCTCGCTCACAGCCCCGTCCAGGGCTGGATATTCCTCCGGCGAAGCCTCTTTGCCGTCTTTGGTGTCTGGTGTCCGGCAGTCCCGATGTGTGTCGGCTGCACTCCGCTTCGCTCGCAGCCTCCTCCCCTCAGCGTGCGGTAAGTCAACCGCTGGTAATATGCGCTTGGGTGCATGGCGGGGGTTATTTCGCGGATTTTGCCTGTTTTGGTTATCCTGAACCCCGGAACTTGCATTCAACCGCCATCATGGTAAGTAAGGCAAAACCCCATCTGGTTTCCAAGATTGATAAAATGTGTAATCTTCCAGCTGAGCATCCAGGGTTCACCCGAGAGAGGGGGGTTAACTCTCCTCTGGCATTGACATTCGTAATGTTTGTATGGCACGTACGGTCATAGTAACATTGCATTCCATTGCCTGGACCTACTGGCTTTGCCAACGCTTTTTGGCAAAATGTCACTTCGAGGAGATATGTAAACATCTGCCAAAAGGGCGAAAGACAGAGGTAATCCGTGTAGAATTAAGACACAGGGGTGCGGGAGCGGCGCAGTTCATAATCCAGCGTTGGAGGTTGCGTGCCACAGTGTTAGTGTCTGGCATAGTCGGTGGTGAAGTGCTGGTGAGGGCGGAGATGAGCTGGTCTTCTGTGACTTTGTTCCAGCATTTGCAGGGGCGGCGGTGGGCGTGCTTGTGTACGCGGTGTTTTCTAAAGTAGAAGAGGATGCTGTGATGGTCTGTCCAGAGGAGTTCTGGGTTGTGGCTGTAGGAGATGCTGTTTCCTTCTGTGCAGATGGTGTGAGTGTGTGTCCCGCTGTGTGCATGGGCACAGTGACAATTTGCTTCAGTCCTATGTTGGCGCGGTTCTATAGGAAGGCGATGGTGTTGAGGTCATCCAGGTGAAAGTTTAAGTCTCTGAGAAAGATGTAGTTTGTGGAGGAGAGGGCGTGGGGTGCAATGAGGTTGTCGATGGTGTAGGTGAAAGGAGTGCTGGGGCCTGGTGGGCTGTAGATAAGGGTTCGATGGAGGGTTGTTTTAGGGTTGGTCTGGATCTGGAAGTGGAGATGCTTCCAGAGGGTCATAGTGTTGTCCGGGCCAGTGGTTGTCATGTGGCGAGAGCTTTTGGGATGATGGTGATGCCTCCTCTGGTGTGGGTGGGGCAGTTGTTTTTGCAGTATCTTGTATCCATCGGGAATGGTGGTGGCGATGTTGGGCGCGGATTTGCCGTTGGTCCAGGTTTCTGTGAGGATGGTGACGTCATGTGCATGGGTGATGAGGAGGTCCCAGATATATATGGCGTACTTGTGTATGGCGGGCACGTTGTGGCAGATGCAGTTCAGTGGTTTGTGAGCTGTGATGTCTGGGAGGCTAGGGGCTGCTCCTGGGGTCCAGAGGTGGGTGAAGGTGCAGTGGCGGTGCCGACATGAGATAGGGCTTGGATGTCGCTCAGCGTTGAAAGCTGGCAGTTGTTGCTGTGTCTGAGGTAGAGAGCGCGAGGGTGCTGGAGTCGTAGCGGAGGTGGGCCATAGGATCAGGGCCCCTAGCGCTGGTCGTGGACGGGCACAGACAGGTCTGCCTTTGGTGCATCAGCGGCGCACCTGCTGCACGCTGCTGCCTTTCGGCCGCCATTGAATAGGTGTCGGGGCGGGCGGTCAGCTGGGAGGCGGGAAGGACATGCTGGAGGGGCAGTGGGGGCAGCAGCAGTTGGAAGCGCAAAAAGAGAGAGAAGAGAACAAAAAGAAAAGAAGGAATAGAGAGCAAGAGAGAGCAAGAGAGAAAAGAGAGCAGAGAGAGAAAATAGAGAAAATAGAGCCTAGAGAGCAAAAAAATGGAGGGCTCAGAAGAAAGCCAAGAGAGGTGAAACAGCAGAAGAGTAGAGTGCTCTCCCACTGATCCACTATGGATGAGGTGCAGGCAGGAGCCTGCGGATGGAGGAGGGCCCAAACCATCTGCAAAACGGAGAGCTCAGGGCTCAGAGGGCAGCACTTACTGGTGGAGCTGTACTGGAGGAGAGTAGTCACACTACCAGGTCAGTGGTCTATCTCACAGAATTCTGTGAACATACTGCATGAATTCTGTGACTGGCATGAGTTTCACCCAGCTGCCCCTGCATATAATTGTCATGGCATCATCTTCTACATACTCAGAACCTAAAGATTGAATTTAAACCTTTATGAAATAATAAATGGAAAAATGTTTGTCGGAATTCTGCATACATAACGCACCGAGAAATATGTGTATTACACTTTTAAGGTGAATTTCAGCAACATTAGTATGTATTGTTGAATTCTGGCAGATTTGGCTCTCACTGAAACAATATGCCTCCTGTGCAGATACCTTCCAGCCATCTCTTGCACTTCCATGATGAACTCCTAATATAGACCTTGAATTTGCTCTGTACACTGGACTCATCGCTTTGTGCACTATCTTGTTAGAATGTTCACAATGTTTGTTGCTTCTTGGGGCATGTCTTTATTATAAAATGCTTCATAATTGTATAATATTTTAGACCTTCTTAAACTGTGAATAGGTAAAAGTGCTTATAATTCACAATCATTCAACCTGTTACTGTAAGGAAGGGTGACCACTCCAAGGCTCTAGAATGAGAATGTAGAGGTGCTGCTATGGCTGAGAGAAGGAGACTTGTACCACTAAATAATACACTGCTGTATGCATACATGTCCTTGCCAATAGACCCATATCAGGCTGTCTCCCTCTTGAAATTGCCTCTGCTTCAAAAGGCATTTTTAAAAAGAAATTTAAATTGTACAAATTGCTGGGGTCCCCGGCTTCCAGTAGTGATTCAGTGGGGGTCCTCAGGAGTCAAAAGTTTGGGAACCACTGATGTAGGGTGTACTGTGCATGTTAGCTATGCTGGCATCACAGAATTTAAGTGGCTCCTGGCAACTTTAGCAATTTTGTAATTAAATGTGTCACTTATGGCTGTTTTTGTGGAAACTTCAGTGGTGAGCACTCATAGGGATGCCATGTCTGCATCACAAAAGTGAAACAAATTAATGTAGAATCATTTCTGTCCTGCACAAAACTTGTTTTGTGCTAGAAATTCACTTGAAAGTATTTTTCTCAAAGCAGTTGCTTTGCATTAATAAGCATCAAGGAGGTGTTCCATGGGTGGCGCATATGCATTTCCATGCAACCACTCATGGTATTTGAGCACAAAAACTCGACTTGAAAAGGTAGACAGGGATTTGCTTAAAAAAATAACACTTTTGAAATAGGCACTACCAAGGACAAATGCTATTATTTCTCCTTTCCTTTCTGATTTCTCATGTGTGCTGCACCATACAGCACACATACATAGTAGGAAAAGTTTTAAAGTTAGAGTAAGCACAGTATTTTGTACTGGAAGCTTATTCTTCCAGTACAAAACCTATGTGAGACTCACGCAGACACCTTTGCACTATGGTGTAAAAGTCTGTGCGTGGGGCTCGATAAACTGGTTGTGCACCAGCTTAAAGCTGGAGAGTGGGATTTTTTAGTAGATATAGCGCTGTCCTGCTCTCTCCTACTCACGCAGAGCAGCATTTTTGGCTGCTGCTCTGCATTGGGTGAGTATCTAGTAAATAGATCCCAAGTGTGTGTTCTAGCAGAGTTAGCATTTATATTGTTGAATTCTAACAGTGTTAAAAAAAATTGAAGTTTATTCTTGCACCATTGGTAAGTTTGTTCGTGTGACTGAAGTGTGGAAAATTAACTCAAACTTGGTGAACATTATCGGCGTCATCTTGCCCCTTTTCAAGCCCATTCGTGCGCGTAAGCGGCAGCCATTTTGAACACCATGGCCTCCCTGCACCTCGCTGATAGCCAGCGCGTCTCTCTCTCTCCCTTAACCTCGCAAGCATCCCCCCCCCTGCACACTGACAACCCCCGCTCTCTCACGCCTTGGGTCATAAACCCCTCTTCAGCGCAGCTTCACCACTGAACCCCATCCTGTTCCCAGCGCGACACCTCCCCTCATTCCTTTCATGGCCTCAGATCCTTCTGATGCAAACCCCTTTTCCTGTGTCCCCGTTTGTCTTCCCTGTTCCCAGGCCGCCACCTGGCTCTGCGGATACTGTTTATTACCCCGTACAGTAGGAAGCTTCCCCTCCCCATCAAAAGACCCCCGAACCGATCAAAGCCCCCACCCCATGAGATCCGACCAACCCCATGCATTCCGTGAATCGGCGGAATGCCCTGCTGTGCGACAACCATCACCTGTTGTGACCGGGGTGGGGAATCCAACTGTAAATGTATGTGGGAACGGGCCTGAAGGGGAGATTCCGAGGATGTTCTTTCTAATACTAAAATGTTGCGAGAATGTGTTATGTGCAATAAAGGTCATAAACCCTAGTATAAGAGGCCAGGCCTCAGAGATGTGGCTAGAGCACCTCGTGACGATACTTGCTGTCTGAATTGATGTGTTCTCCTCCGGAGAGAATAAAATCCTCGTTTCCTACCTTCCAGTCTCCAGCGCCTGCTTCTTCATTGATTAATATTGGTGGGTCATAGAGGCGATACCGCCGGGCAACATAAAAAGGGTTTTTGGTTACCGGTTGTCTTTGGAACCCCTTTTTAACAATTGGCGTCCCAAACGTGGGGCCCATCAGCGACTCGTGGATCCAGTGGGAGAGGTCCTGACGACAGAGTGAACGACTGCAACGATCGGAAGGTACCCTGTCCGATAGACCCTCGTCTGACAGCCGATCATCCGAACTTCACTGGTTCCAAACAGACCTCTCTCGAGTGATCTGCGGTCCTGACTGGGAACCATCAGGAGTGCCACGAGAAGTACGAAGAGAAGAGGACGATCGGGCGCTGGATTCGGAAGACAAGAAACTGTCCATGCGGTCCGGGTAAGGTCGTGTAAACACGACGAATTGCGAAAGTGATAGATAATTGAAAGTGATTGATAATTGTTGAGAAAATACTAGTATTACTTTTTGTTAATTTATTGGAGATTCACTGTCTACAAACGGAGAAACAACAGGCTCTCCCTTTATAAACAGCGAAGGATAGGTACGCACCCGTCGGACCTATCTTTCTCCCCCACTGAACAATTGCCCCTTCCCCCCATTGATTAACTGTTATAGATTGTTTTCTGGAGATTCTCTGTCTGCAAACAGGGAAGAATAGGTCCCCTCTTTGCAGATAGTGAAAGGGTAGGTGACGCGAACCTTTGCGAGCCTACTTATTCTTCCCATTGACCATATTGATTTTTTATTTTTGACCTAACATTGATTGCTCAAAATTGGTTCATGAGGTATTCACTACGTGCAAACAACGTAGAATAGAAATATTCTGTCTAGTCTTTGCGCGCAGTGATAAGATAGGTAATGCTGACTATTATCCCATTGTGATCCGTCATGCCTGTCTTCTCCCCACTGGTTAGTAGCCTGTTTTACCCGGACCGCTTATTAGAGATGAACCATCCGGCTCCGCTGGAAGGCACCCCTAATAAGGACATGTTCATGAAGCATGGATTAATCGCTATAGCCTATAGTGAGCTGTGGCATAAATATACGAAAAAGGATCGAGAAAGACAGTGGCCACTGAGAGGATCCTTTGATCTTGACAAAATAGAAACGGTAGAAATAGCCCTTCGTAGGAATGAAACAACACCTATTATGCTCGATAGTCTCGGCATGTGGCGCAAAGAAGCCACACGACGAAGGGAAGGCGACGAATTTAGAAAAGATGAGGGGACACGACGGATAACCCTCCAAACGTCTAGTAGGCAAAGGGGAGGGCCAGCGATGGCACAGTCCCGAGGAGTAGACATGAAAAGAGAACGGTGTAAAGGGGTGTGCCGACAAGTCAACCCTGGAACACAACGACCCGAAGGTAATCCCCCGGCACTATGCACAGGACGAACAGATGTAAAACAAAACCAATGTGCTTTCTGTAAATGTCTTGGACACTGGAAAGCCCAATGCCCGACTCTGCAGAGCATAGGCAAGAACGGAGGGTCGGCAGAAAGAACAGGCCGACAGAAAGGGAAAAGGCACGAGATAAAAACCAATCAGACTAGTGCAGACAGGACCACCCCGTTTGATTATGCTCGATGGCACAGATTTCGTCAGACCAATTTTAACGACATGTTAGAGTTCTGGGACTGATTGCTCTCTGTTGCTCCCCCACTCTGAAAAACAAACACAACTGCAGGTCAGTGTAAACAACCCCCTGTTAGAGAAAAGACTCAAGAAAGCCAAGCGTCTATTATATAACTTAGGATTTAATTACGGTAAAACACACAACCAACAGTAAATAGAATAACTAGTAGAACTCTCTCTAAAACAAACTTTACTAATAGGAAAAATACAAAACATATTATGCTCACTCCGGAAGTCCTCCAATGTAACAGTTCGATGGTCCCGCCCATCCGAAACACATAGCACGTGTGGGGCGGGGCCTGCCAGCAGCCATGGGCCAAAAGAGATCGCTGGCGAGAAGGTACTGGAGACTCCACAAAGCAGGCAATGAAATGGTCTTTCCATACTACCCTTCCAGGGATGGCGTCCCCCGGGCCGCGAGTAGGGAGGGGGCGGCTGCAAATGACCCCCTCCCTCGTATCTCATGGTCCGGCCATCACGAATTCCTCCATCGAACGGATGCAGGGTGGGCAGGGAGGGAAAGGCGACGCGGACGAGCCTCTCCCACCTCCACAGGTAGGAGGCTTCCCTGCCCTGGCCCGGCGCCGATGTCCTCCAGCCGGGCGACGGCCATATACCTACGCTGCACAGGACACATAATGCCCGACTGGTATATTTCCTTAGCACAGGACATACAATGCCCGGCTGGTATACTTGCATAGTACAGGACACACAATGTCCGGCGGGCATATTACGCAGCACCGGATGTACAGTGGTCCCCCAAGAGTCGGAATCAGGGGCGTAGGGTGGTCATCATGTGCGCCCCTGATTCAAAGGGACGGCGAAGGATGCGCCGGGAGAGGGAAGCGGCACGGACAAGCCTCCCTCACCTCCCCAAATGAAGGCTCCACTGCTGCACCCTGGCGCCCCGAACTAAAAATGTCCTGCTCCAGCAACATGATGCTCCGTCTTTCGCCATCACAAGAAGTTTCTTCCTCTCCTGATAGATACGACGAAGGGCGGTTGCTGCAGGGTCTCAAAATGGCGTCTGGGCCCTCGAAAGGCGGGTCTAGGCCGCTGGAGTAACTTTGTCCGAAATTGCAACTCGGGCACTTGCCCACCTGGGCGCAAGCCCCCACCATCGACAAACATCCCCTCGACTTCGAAGATTCTACCAAAGTCCCAAGAGCCCTCAGCCCCTTCAGGCTTCCGGTGAGGAACAGTTGCATTGATCTCAAATGAAATAACCACGGCACAGCAACAAGATGGCGGTGCTCTCGTGTCTGCATCAGCTTCCGTCTGAACCACCCAGGAACATTATGGGCTAACGAACTCGAGCAAGTTCCGGCTGAACATCAACATGACCCGGTAAGAAAGACTCTACCCCCTCCCTCTCTTGATTGACGGTCCACACCACCAGCCCCTCTGTTAGCACAGTTTTTTGGACTACCGAAAGGGACCCTGGTCCAACCGCCAATCGTCGGGGACATTTTTTTTCCTCTGATGTTACTTCCGGATTAAGCCGGCCTCGCCCAAAATGGCGCCGGTATCAATGGAAACTAACGGATGCCTCGTGGTGTTCCTTAACTAATGAAACTTGATGTACTAAGATATATATACAAACCATTGTGCACTCGATGGGAAAGGGAGGAGGGTTCACTTGGCGAACGTTTGAGAAGGGGTTCCGTAAAAATGTTGATTTCAATGAACGATTTATTTTTTTTTTTTGATATTTATTGTAACTGGTACATAACGTCGCTTATGATGCACACTCACAGTTTACATCTAGGAAATGTGATTCCGATGAGGTTGACTGTGTTTCCATTTATGAACTGAAATGCCCCTGATTCCCTTGTCACGCAATGAAATGTTTTCAGTTACTTGCAAATAATAGATTAGGCCTTTTTACATGTTCTTGTGTTACAAAATAACCCCCTACTGTATGTGCTTCCATCGACGACATGTCAGGCCAAAATATGAATTGCGCTCTCACATTTTACGTACTGAATAATTCTACAAATAAAGGTCTTAAAAAGCTATGAATAGGCATCGCATACTTTTGTAAATGCGGGTATCGGTGGGAGGGTTTTTCTGTGCGCAACCGTTCTGCTCTTTTTTTAAGGTTATCTGAGAAATGGTTGTTCGACCCTGGATTGATGATCGAATCAAAGGTATGATACGTTGCCTCCAAAATATGCGACTAAGCTCAGGAACTAATGTATGAAGAAGGACCTCGACTTCTGAGAATGGGTAAAGTAAAGCGGTGTGATTGATAAAATGCTATAAAGTTATGGTGGTTGAAGGTACTCAGGTACAGGGTTGAACGAAGAACTGATATGCCTTAGAACATCACAGCTTTAGGGAATGATTTAAGGACCCCGATGGCCGGATACATCTACAAAACCGGGCACCTCACGCTAGGCACCTCTGATCTTTTTAGCGTTTCCCTACACACGATCCTTAATGCCATCCTCGAACCTCCCCATGAACCACCTATCACGTTGCCCGCCCCCTTAAACTTCAGAGACCAAGACCCTAAGGATTATATCCCGAAGAGATAAGTACGAGTATGCGGTAAGTAAAGGACTTTCGTGCCCTTACATTTGATGTGTTCGAATGTTGTTCCCCCATCTCCCCCTTTCCCCCCCCTTTTTTCCCTCTGCAGGTTGCATTAGAATCCCGATTAAGAGTATCGTAAGGGATCTGGAGCCACGTCACGCCCGACGCATGAAAACGGACTAACGCTGCAAGACGACACAAAAAGACGCCCTACCCAATACACGACCTTTTTTGTACCTGATCTAATGCTCTTCTGTCCCAAAACTGCATGCTTCCTACATCCTAACACAGACCCGAAACGTCTAAACGTTAGGTAACGCACTGAATAGCCCAAACAATACACGGTCATTCTCCATGTCACACGTGTACTGTTTGGCCTATTGTCTGTCTCTCTCTCTCTCTCTCTCTCTCTCTCTCTTACTCTCTCTCTCTCTCTCTCTCTCTCTCTCTCACTCACTCTTCCACCCCTCCACACTTTCCCTCTTCCTAGCGACTGGCACCTAATTGACGAACCTGGTGCACCTCCTGATTGGCCCCAAATACCACAAGTATTTGCACAAATTTGTCCTAAAATAAAGTTGTATCGGTACCACGTCACTACCTCTCCCTTTCTGCTAAATATGGATGAAATTTAAATTGGCCAATAGGAAAGGGACAGGTAAGACGACTGAGGTTCCCTAAATTTGACCCACAGCCAGGGAACTATTTGTCAGTGGCTTCTATGATAAAATATGTCTGTGGTAATGCGACCATCCCCATTCCAAATTGTCCCCATACCCCAAACAGTAAGATATGATCAAGACACCCCCGTCTTCCCAAAATGCCCCCAGTTTGGTGTCAGCTGCCCTGAACGAGAGCTTGAAAAACGCCCTCTGCTCTAATTCACTATGTTCCTAATCGTTTTCCATAAGATCCCACCTTCCCCGAGGATAAGTTTAATAATTATCGCAAACCCCCCCCCCCCCCCGAGTTTTTGTAGTAACCAGGTCGCGAGGATTTATATAGAAAGTTAGAAAGATGTATGCAAAGTTAAAAATTAGACCGAAAATCGAAAGAACTTGTTGCTGTAAGCCTTGCTGAAAATAAGATGTTTTGATGTAATGAAGACTTGTTTAGCCTATGTTCATCCCTCAGAAGGATGCCTATCAGACTATGGTGAATAGCACGTTGCACTTTTTGTAAAACACAAGGCCCTGAAGACCAGCCTAGCCTTGCAAGACTCGTACTAGGGAAATAGGTCTCTACCAGAAGAACTGACATCTACTATAATAGACGTATGCAATAAATGAGTACCAGACCTCGTACCTATTACAAATGAACGTAATAACCATCAAAGCGCCAAAGAATTAGCCAGCGAAAGGAAGTTGTAAGGAATCCAGCAAACCCATCATCAATTGTTTATACGTTAGCCGCAAGAATCTCCAATGTAGCGAGTGCTTACCCCAGTTGCTTGGTGTTGGGAGAGAAATAGATTTATGTAATTACCTTCTTCTGCAATATCTCTAAAGACTGTCTTTTCAAAACTCATTTAAGGGTATCACTGTCGGAGGAGAAAGAGACTGGATGTGGGAGCACGCGGCCTGACTGCGGATTGTGGAACATCAGCGACGGAGGCCGAGGCGAGACCACAGCAGTAAGGAGACGCAGGACGGGGCACTGTTTCAGACAAAGCTAAGGAAAGGGCTGACCTGAAGCCCCTGCTCTATGATCAACGTGTGCCAAAAAGTCCCCGCTCTCTGAACATGGTTACGGACCCGCCTGTCGAAAACTCTCCGCCCCCCCCCTGATCTGGTCCCGACTTGTCCTTGCTCCATCCCCTCCTCCTCCGACGTACCATAAGGACTGTTCACACCCGCACCTTTCCACCCGAACTCTCAAGTTCCTCCAAAATCCTACTGAGCTACCCAGAGAAAAGTACTCCCTGCGTCAGAAGGGAGGGAGCTCCGACTAAGTAGACCACGAACTATGTTAATCTTAGAACGGTGACCTAGAACTCCACCAAGGGTCGCCTCTAAAGAAAAGATGAACGAAGTATGTGGTTCTACCCGCTGCTGAACGCCTCGAAGATGATGGAAGCGACTGGAAATGCTCACCACACAGACCCAAGAAACAAACAGATCTCACAATTCAGGAACAATCGCATTTTTTATTGCAAATCTATGCTCTGCGTTACAAAAGAAAGTGCACCTGCTCCAAACCCGTAACGCATTGCTCCTATGAGGTCTGACGAAACAAGACAAAATGTACCCCTGCCCGCAGACCTCCAACGACTCAATCCACATGAACATTCCTGTTGACAGACCGAATTGTAATCCAGGTGCTTAACAGTGCCAACAGAAGACGACAAAAGACAACGAGAACTCTGATATTTTTACTATCTCTCCTTTCTCTCCCAATCACCATTGGACTAACTATGCACCCGCCGAATGCAAAGAGGACTTACTTATATGATAACTTACCAGCTCCTATTTCGAATGACTATAAGCATCTATGATCTATACCCAACGCCCTCGCTACGTAATTCTAGTCTGATATTGCATTACGATGACTTTTTCTACAACCAACTTAACGATGAACCCGCCTACTAGATGATGAGATTTTTCAATATAATGTTTATAATGTGATGTTTATGTACAGCTCTTTTGCCTAAGTCCCCTCTCCCTTACTTATGATCGCTGCATATAGGTATAGATAGGAAATAGGCCAGCAAGATGTCTTGGAAATGTTAAAGGGAGGACTGTGGAAAATTAACTCAAACTTGGTGAACATTATCGGCGTCATCTTGCCCCTTTTCAAGCCCATTCGTGCGCGTAAGCGGCAGCCATTTTGAACGCCATGGCCTCCCTGCCCCTCGCTGATAGCCAGCGCGTCTCTCTCTCTCCCTTAACCTCGCAAGCATCCCCCCGCACACTGACAACCCCCGCTCTCTCATGCCTTGGGTCATAAACCCCTCTTCAGCGCAGCTTCACCACTGAATCCCATCCTGTTCCCAGCGCGACACCTCCCCTTATTCCTTTCATGGCCTCAGATCCTTCTGATGCAAACCCCTTTTCCTGTGTCCCCGTTTGTCTTCCCTGTTCCCAGGCCGCCACCTGGCTCTGCGGATACTGTTTATTACCCCGTACAGTAGGAAGCTTCCCCTCCCCATCAAAAGACCCCCGAACCGATCAAAGCCCCCACCCCATGAGATCCGACCAACCCCATGCATTCCGTGAATCGGCGGAATGCCCTGCTGTGCGACAACCATCACCTGTTGTGACCGGGGTGGGGAATCCAACTGTAAATGTATGTGGGAACGGGCCTGAAGGGGAGATTCCGAGGATGTTCTTTCTAATACTAAAATGTTGCGAGAATGTGTTATGTGCAATAAAGGTCATAAACCCTAGTATAAGAGGCCAGGCCTCAGAGATGTGGCTAGAGCACCTCGTGACGATACTTGCTGTCTGAATTGATGTGTTCTCCTCCGGAGAGAATAAAATCCTCGTTTCCTGCCTTCCAGTCTCCAGCGCCTGCTTCTTCATTGATTAATATTGGTGGGTCATAGAGGCGATACCGCCGGGCAACATAAAAAGGGTTTTTGGTTACCGGTTGTCTTTGGAACCCCTTTTTAACAGAAGGTAGGTGAGTAGTCTAAGTCCAAGGTCCAGTGGCGTAGCTAGGCCTTAGGCCACCTGTGGCGGCCCGTCCGCTTGCCTGGCGGTCTTATCGAAGAGTGGGGGGGGGGAATACTGGCTTTTCATGCGGCCACAATGGTCGCAGGTAAGAGGAGGAATGTGCTGGCGATTCATGCAGCCCCAACGGCCTCAACTAAGAGCGGGGGAGGGAGGCGGGAGTATTTGAGGGGGTGCTGCCCATTCTTGCGGCCGCGTTGGCCACAGGTTAGAGCGGTGGGAGGGGGAGCCGGCCGCCGCCCCCAAAACTTGTGCCGCTTAGGGCGGTCCGTCCCCACTGCGCCCCCCTAGCTACACCTCCGCCAAGGTCCATGTCCAGGATACCACGACCATCTACCAATTCTATAAAGAGTTCTCAAAACAGTTGGTCTGTAGAGGATAATTGACACACATAACAAAGAATTTGTGGGCGACATTTGCAATTATTGTGATCTTTTTGAAGTTTGCATTATTTTTAGTTTGCACTCTGAGAGTCCAACAAAGTCTTGGGATTTTAGACACCTGGGAAATATAAAAAAAACAGGAAAGTGGAAAAGAGTTCGTCTGTATTAAGAATGGTAAATGGCAAACTGTAAATTCAGTTTTCTATTAAATTGTTCGGTTGAAAACACAGGAATACAATTCTCCGATCGCCTAGTAATTGTTGAGATACATTTTAATAGTAAAAATATCTTATCAGCAAATTTGTTGCAGTTTTAATGAGGGAATAGGTTTAATTAGGATTCCAGTCCGTATTTAATGACTTTTGTGCATAGAACAACTATTCTAGAAGAAAACTTGTAGTGAAAAATTCTGCACACATTTCCGCTATGATGGGTTTGATTAGTTAAAATTATCTATCAATGTGGGAAAGATATTGAGAAAATAATTGAGAAATCTTTGCAAACTTCGTGAAGAATCAAAGTTGGTACCATCACATGAAAAAAAAAACATTTTTGCAGTGGATCTCTTTACACTTTACACTGGTCTGACAGTCGAAAAACTGAATTTGCGTGTATTTCGGTCCAAACTGCGAATTTTGCAACATGTCGTGTCAGGTGACTGGAGACAGGTAATGTTTAGAATACCAAGAAGGAAGGAATGAGATTTTAACATTAAGAAAGGAGGGATTGGATTTCTAGGAGGGCATGTTTTCTGTGGAAGGTCAGGGGTCAGTCAGATTGGATAGGTTTTTGAAGGGATGTTATGGCATCTGACTCACCTGTGAAGTAAGTTCCCAAAGGGGTCTGGATTCGGAAGGTTACCTTTCTCATAGATCAGCAACACGGATATGTCTAGTTCACTCGCACATATAAACATTAATACTGTCTACGTTTGTGTAAATGCTCCTAGAAAAAGAAAACAAAGTCAAAGGTAGAGTGCTTTGTCCAGGAGCACAACATATGGTAAAGTGGTTAGGTGTGGGTTTCTCGACTCCCCAGATTACAAGTGAAATCCTTGATCACTCCTACAAAGGCATGAAGCACTGCCAAGTAAATTATATACCAGGGGTTAGATTACATGAGTGCCCCAAGGATGTAACAGGAATTGTGTACCCTGATAAATTCTCTTATTACGGGACCCTCGGATGCTTTTTGGGCTCTTCTGTAATACAAATCATGCAGGGTCCCCCATTTCCTCTCGGACCCTACACCTACCACCTGCGGAGTCCCCCCAGTGGTCCTCCCTCAGCCCTACGCTCTTCAACGTCTACATGGCTCCGCTCGCCCCCATCATGGAAGCCATCGACAAATGGATGAAAAACCGCTGGCTAAAACTAAACACCAACAAAATGGAAGTACTCATCATGGGCCCAAACCCCGATACCTGGAACGACAGCTGGTGGCCCCCCAACCTCGGAAGCCCGCCCACCCCCACTGACCACGCACGCAACCTGGGACTCATCCTGGACTCAGAGCTCAGAATGGACCACCAGATATACTCTGTCTCGTCCTCCTGCTTCCACACCCCCACCTCCTATGTAAGACCTTCAAATGGATGGTATGCAGACAAAATATGGATTTTTAAATATCGACATACAATAATGTCGATGTTTAAATATTGAAGGGACATAATATAGAAGGTAAGTTATATTGATAGATTTAATATCGATATTTGTAATATCGATGTTTTAAATATCGATGTTAGTAATATCGATGTTAATAATTTCGATGCTACTAATATGGATTTTTATATTATTTTTATGTATATTATTATGTATTTATTATGTTTTTAATTTATATTTATGTAATTTAATTAAATTTTGTATTTTAGTACTGTAGCGGGTTGTGGGTTTATAGGGGAATAGCGTGGGAAGTAATTTAATTATACTACATGAATTGTTAATTATTAGGAATTATAAATTAATTTTAATTAATTGATAATACATTTTAATTAATTGGTAAAATATTTAGTTTAATTGATTAATTGATAATTATGTTCTGTAGCATGTTGTGGGTTTATAGGAGAATAGGGTGGGAAGTAATTTAAATGTAATTAAGTAATAATGTTTTTTAATTAATTGTTTTGTTAATTATATTATTGTTAATTAATTATTAATTGGTAATTATTTATTATTACTTGGTATTTATTATTAATTTTTTAGTTAATTATTTATTGCTAATCATGTTTTTAATAATTATGTATTGGTATTTGTAAATGGTTTATATCTATTTAATAGTTACGTTTTTTATTATTTAAAAAAATTAATTTATTTATAAGTATGTTATTTTTACCCCTACGCTATCCAACACTTTCCCTACTGTTGCACTCTCTGGAGTTGGAATAGTAATTTTACCCGTACGCTATCCAACACTTTCCCTACTGTTGCACTCTCTGGAGTGGGAATAGTAATTTTAACTCTACGCTATCCAACACTTTCCCTACTGTTGCACTCTCTGGAGTTGGAATAGTAATTTTTACCCCTACTCTATCCAACACTTTCCCTACTGTTGCACTCTATGGAGTGGGAATAGTAATTTTGACCCCTACGCTATCCAACACTTTCCCTACTGTTGCACTCTCTGGAGTTGGAATAGTAATTTTAACCCTACGCTATCCAATACTTTCCCTACTGTTGCCCTCTCTGGAGTTCGAATAGTAATTTTTACCCCTACGTTATCCAACACTTTCCCTACTGTTGCACTCTTTGGAGTTGGAATAGTCATTTTTACCCCTACGCTATCCAACACTTTCCCTACTGTTGCACTCTCTGGAGTGGGAATAGTCATTTTTACCCCTACGCTATCCAACATTTACTTACTTTTTTTAATTTGTTTTACATTTTTATTAATTGTTATTTATATTATTATTTTATGTGTATAAATTTATTTGTAATTCATTATATTTGTATTTATTTATCGATTATTAAAATCATTTTTTTGCGTTATTATTAATGAAGTATATACTATGTATTATATCTGTATTATTATTTGTTTTTTATCAAATTATTTATTCATTTTAAATATTATAATATATTTTTAACTATGTTTAATACATTTATAAGTATTATTTTGTTTATATTACATTTTTTTTTAATTAAAAAAACATCTTTTTTTAAAAACGATATTTTGGACATCGATATATTTTTTTCGATATTTTTGTACTTACCTTGTTAGAGATAGGATGTCGATATTTTTGTAATCGATATTTTTGTTGCAATATTTTTGTAGGTAGATATTTTTGTAATCTATATTTTGTCATAGATCCAAATGGATTCCCCTCGAACACAGAAAGACTGTCCCTCACTCCCTGGTCACCAGCAGGCTCGACTACGACAACGCACTCTATGCCGGAATAAACTAAAACCTCACCCGCAAGCTACAGAACATCCAAAACACCGCTGCAAGACTCGTCCTCAACCTGCCAAGACATTGCCACATCTCCCAGCACCTGCGCACACATCTATGTGGTCTTACACTTTTAATATATGATACAAATAAAATAATTGACCCTCTTTTTTGACATTGGACTCTTGAGTTCCCATTGGTGCTATATTGAAGTGGGCGTGAGTGGTGAACGATTGCTAAAGGTGATTGGTGTACTGTATGCATACAAAGAGAACACAAAGGGATTTTCTGTTTTAAGCTTTTGAACTTGGCGTCCTTTCCCTTTGGTGTACTTGGACCCCTCTCTTATATTTTTGGCATTGACGCTTTCATATTCAGACATATCAAGCTCTTATTCTGTGTAGCCTTTGCAGTTTGTTGTTGGCAAGGGATGGGGCAGTGGGCATCCTAACAGGAGAGGGTCATGTCAGGTGCCACGCGAGGCCTCTCTGAAATATGCCTTAACTGCACTGCTCATCCCTTGGTGGCAAAATGTTGTTCTGCTGTCTGTGACTAAAGATTATGTCTAACAGGAGTTTACGGTAATTGGCATAGCATTGTTCCATGATCTCCCTGAAACAATATGCCTCCTGTGCAGATACCTTCCTGCCATCTCTTGCACTTCCACGATGAACTACTAATATAGACCTTGAATTTTCTCTGTACACTGGACTCATCGCTTTGTGCACTATCTTGTTAGAATTTTCACAATTTTTGTTGCTTTTTGGGGCATGACTTTATTATAAAATGCTTCACAATTGTATAATATTTTAGACCTTAAACTGTGAACCGGTAAAAATGCTAATAATTCACAATCATTCAACCTGTTGCTGTAAGGAAGGGTCACCACTCCAAGGCTCTGGAATGAGAATGTAGAGGTACTGCTATGGCTGAGAGCAGGAGGATTGAACCACTAAATAATACATTGCTGTATGCATACATGTCCATGCCAATAGACCCAATTCAGGCTGTCTCCCTCTTGAAATTGCCTCTGCTTCAAAAGACGTTTTTAAAAAGAAATTTAAATTGTACAAATTGCTTGGTGGTCCCCGGCTTCCAGTAGTGATTCAGTGAGGGTCCTCAGGAGTCAAAAGTTTGTGAACCACTGTGCTACACAGTACTGGGCTGTACGGGGCAGAGACTGGGGGAAAGGAAGGTAAGGGTAAGGGTAATGGTAAGGGTAGGGGAAAGGGGAGGGAGAAGGAGAGGGAAAAGGGAAAGGGAAAGGAAAAGGAAAAGGAAAAGGAAAAGGAAAGGAAAGGAAAGGAAAGGAAAGGAAAGGAAAGGAAAGGAAAGGAAAGGAAAGGAAAGGAAAGGAAAGGAAAGGAAAGGGAAGGAAAGGAAAGGAAAGGAAAGGAAAGGAAAGGAAAGGAAAGGAAGCAGGCAGACAAGCAGGCATAGACTATCGGAAATTACTTACATTACAAACATTCCCAGTAAATGCATTTTTATCACAGTTACTGGCATTGACGTCATCATTACTCCTGAACAGATGAAAGCTTAAAGTAATGCTGTCACAGTTCACTCCTGTGACTTGCAAGATGCACACATAACTGAGCAGCACGTGCTCGATCCACTAAGCTATCTTGCCGGCTTTGTTAAAAGCTAGTCTCCTCTGGAGGGAGAAAGAGCAGAAACATACTAGGGAGTTGTCGAAGATCACACAGTGGTTCCAAGTGGTAGAGCCGATTGTAAACTCTTCTTCCTTGAATATTCAACCCCACTTTCTGCCCTGTTAGGTTGCCCTACAAAAGACCCCATTGATCACTGTCAGGGCAGGACACGGCGTCTCAGAAGCTTGAATGGGACAGGCGCATAAAAGCTATTGTTTTGCCCTCTAGACGTGTCCTGCCCCATGGCTTCCTGCCTTCAAGCTTGGCTGGAGATGGAATGTGTCAGGAGGGGAGGTCCAGTGGTCTTTTTCCAAATTCGAAACGCACCTTCCTGAACAGAATGGCCCTCCGCTCGCTGAGGCATGAAAGGAAACCCTTTCTGGGTGACCTGTAGATGCTATCAGCTGACCTGGCCTGGCACTATCAAAAGGCCAGCACTTGAAAGCAGCAGTCAGTGCTGCATCCAACACAACACAATGTTTCTCTCTTGCCTCCACGCTGCCCTTGTTTTGACTCTTGTACCATGTTTGAACCAGGGAAGCATGGGGCGAATCCTTTTTGCATCATTTGCGCTGCTTACACAATACGAATATGAGGGAATGCTCTTTGCACCAAAAACAGGGGATTTTTTTCCACTATGGGCTTTAGGTGCGCACGCGTGGTGCTCCGTAATTTTAGGCTGCGCGCATTCCCTTTATAATGCAGTACTTCGATATACTTTGCGCTATGAGAGTACCCCCATGAAACATCCCTGTGCGAAGACATGTGCACGGGGAAGTGAATCACAACTTTACCAACAAGGACCGCACCGCAATTTGATAAGCAAAGCATCAACATCTTCAAGTTATGACCCATTTTAAAGGTCACCATTGGTGAGAATTATTGCAACTTGCAAATTTTTAAAATGTTTGATAATTGTCTGTGCCAGGGATGGGTCTGTGTCAAGTTGCAAAGTTTAGCCACGGGGACAAAAAAGAGACAACTCATTTCACACTAATTGTGGTCGTTGTGTAATAATGAGGGAAGCAAAGTAATTTTGTTCCACATTAAAAATAAGGGGGCATATTTACAATTACTGGCGCATCCTTGCAAATTAGCAGGGATGCGCCAGTAATTGTGCGCCATGCCTTCGCCACCCATGATGCGCCGCATTTACAATGCGGCGCACCATGGGGCAAAAACGGCACAGATGCGTCACGCCGTAAAGGTATCGCATTGCTGGAGTTGCGTCGCATGCGCGACGCAGCTCCAGCAATGCTCTGGGGGGCCCATTCTACTAATGCTGCGTCAAGCCTTATGCCTGCTTCAGGCATGCGCAGGGTTTTGACGTAGCATTGGCCTAAAAGTGACTGAGTGAAATCTTGTAGATTTCACTTAGCCACTTTTAGGAGGCGTTCCTGTGCCGGAACGCCCCCCCCCGCACCAGAACGCCTACTTAAGGCGCAGGGCTTTACAACGTGACACATCTCCCAGATGCGTCACGTTGTAAATAGCCCGCACCATGGCGCATCTTTTGCACCGCCGCTGTGCCACAAAAGTGACGCAACGGCGGCGCAAAAGATGCGCAAGAGGCTTGTAAATCTGCCCCAGGGTAATTTTGATGCAAACTGTGTTTGTTGTATATTAATCTCATAAAAAATCGAGCAATGTGAAGACACCTATATCTTTTACAGATATGGTACATTACCCCTCTATTCCTATTCTGATAAATGGAAATTGGGTTTAGCTCGTCCTTGTCCAGGTTGTGATGACCCGAATGAATCCCTAATCCATGTAATTTTGTTTTGTCCTGCTTATTCTGCCAGCAGGAAAAAATGGATTATACAGTTATGTGTTAACCTAGGACTGAGGAACTATATAGACTATTTTAGAATTTTAAAAACTGATACTGATGCATTGATAGTTACTGCTATTTCCAAATTCTTGTTCTCGATGTGGTTAACTAGACGAAGACTGATCCATGTGTAGTAAACCGCTTATGTGGGTGGATGGCTCTGTCCTAGTAATAATCAGTTTTTTATCTGTTTTAAAGGAAATTTCTTAGTTTTTGTATCTTATTGTTATGTCTTTAATGTCATATTATAACCGCACGTCAACTGATTACTGTAAATATGCTAATTGAGATCTACAATGCATTGGATGAGTTGTAAATGTATTGTTTTTTTTTTAACTGTTATGTACTTTTATGGTTCATTAACAAACCGAAATAAAGTTGACTTGATGATTTACATATTTTGTGTGTATTGGGACTCTCTAGCAGAATCTGTTTGCTCCAGTCATGATTTTAAGAAAGTGAAACATTTTGTAAAGTAGATTTTAGTCCCTTATGCACCCATGCAGTATGGGTTCGTTTTAAATAGTGTCGAATTCTGTAATAAGGCCGAAGATTGAGCGCTTTTTGTAAGAGCCCTGCCTGGTGATGCTATTCTAAATAGAAACTCTAGAACGTGTACTTTACATGATGCTTAATATTTTCAGAAAGGCTCTTAAAAAGATGCACATTTTGTGCATTTCCTCCATTGGCAGTGCAGCCTTTTAAAACCCAGAGATTACGGATTTGGCACCTCTTTAGCTGGGGTTTATGTGGTTCCATCAATGGCGTGTTGCCCTTGTTATGGGTTTATTGCATTTTCCACATGTTTACAAAATAATTGCTTCCTTCTCAGACAGATCAAAAGATACAAAACAAGTGCAACAGGTCGTCCAGACCCTTCAAAAAAAGGTTAACTGGTCGCCTTTTTTGACGGTTGTTTAATTCAGGTGTTCAATTGATAATAAGTAAGTTAAACTTTTCTACAGACAGTATTACTATGTGTTAAAATGTCAACAGTGAAATTAATACTGACCCGGAATAAATTGCATTTTGTTGCATAATTTGGCATTTCTGGCAGCATAATTTAGCCAACACAGATGTATAATTTGCTGCATAATTCCAGTGGCACTGTTTACTCTCCGCATGCCACATGTCACCATGCCCAAGGCTCCTCTTTTTAGGTTTTGACTGGCCATGCGCTTTGCGCATGTGCCAAAAAACCTCTTGAGTTGTGTGTGTGTGTTTGGGTCGGCCCTCGTCATTCATTGGCTGGCTCCATAAATGGAGCCTAGCCATTGGACGAGGGGCCTGTCCGTCAATGCCGGACCAGACACGGGGGCGTTCCCGAGATTCTTTGGCTTTTGCCGACGTCACGCGACGTCAGGCGAAAGCCGGGAACGCCCCCGAATCTGGTCCGGCATTGCCGGCACCTGCCTCTGCTATTTTGGTCCTCTAGCGCTTGGGAGCGCTTGATTTTGTTCTAGCGCTTGAGAGCGCTGTATTTTGCATCTAGCGCTGAGGAGCGCTTTGTCCGCCCAAGCGAGTGCCACCTCGCTTTTATTTGTGAATTCCCGGGAGGCTACCCCGGATTGCGGCAAAAAGAAGTTCCCCTCGGCCTCAGCAGCGCGACCCGGAGCCTGGGGGGCTCGTCTGCAGGGCCGCGCTGCCATTGGCTGTCTCGCCAGCCTATCAAGCTTTAGCCTGGCCGGAGGGTTGCCCGGCAACGGGAGAAGCGTCCTCGAGGACGTCGGGGAAAATGGCGGCCTAATCGCGGCTGGGGCGCCGGCCGCACGTACTGCCCAAGAGGAAGAAGGAGCCCAGCGTCTTGTCCTCGGCGAGGCTCTCGAGGGTGAGAGAGCCCCGCCCGCGGCCCGGTAAGGAGGAGAGCCAAGCTCCGGACGAGGAAGGAGACTGCCAGCGTCCCCGCAGCCTACGGAGAGACTGAGCCGGTGAGTGATTCAAGGGAGAGGGGGCGTCGGTGCCCGCCCCTCCCCTCCAGCGAGAAGGCGCTGCGTCGGAGTGCTGTTTCCAGCGGGCCAAGGCTTGGCTTAGCTTGCGGTGAGTCGGTTTGGTGAAGGTTTTGTTGATTTTGCCGTTTCGGGTGAGGGTGAGGGGACAGCGCGGGTTCAGAGGCCTATGCCCTGCTCCAGTGCCCGGTCGCGGGTATTCGGGGGCATGTGTGCTGGGCCTGCGTTTGTGCGTGGGCGCTGGTCCGGGATCTCACGGAGAGGCCTTGGAGGGCGTGAAGAAGCTTTCCGCCACGTGGGACCGAGTGATGTGTTCTTTCCTTTTTAGGTTTTGCCTCGCCAAAGATGCGCTCTGCGCATCTTTTCGGCGCAGGCGAAAACCTGATGAGAACTGTAGTGTGGCTTGGTTCGGCCCTCGTCATTGATTGGCTGGCTCCGTAAACGGAGCCTTGCCATTGGACGAGGGGCCTGTCCGTCAATGCCGGACCAGACACGGGGGCGTTCCCGACATTCTTTGGCTTTTGCCGACGTCACGGGACGCCGGGAACGCCCCCGTGTCTGGTCCGGCATTGCCGGCACTTCTGCGTCTCTCCTAACCCCGTGACTGGCCGGCCGGCCAATCCTAGCGCGGCCGGCCGGAAGTGCCCGCCCCCCGCAACAAGAAGGAAGACGGCAAGCAGTATGGCGGCGCCCGCGGGGCTCCCGTGGCCTGGAGGGAACCCCGGGAGATGCGGAGGACGTTGCCGGTCTGCTTGCTTTTTTTTGGTGCATTTTTTTTTGCTCTTTCCCACCCCCTCTCCCGCTCTCCGTGTCACCGAACCCGTTACCTCGAGGCGGCCGGTTGGCAGGGCTCCCGTGTACCGAGGGAGCCCTGCAGGAAGAGAGAAGTTCGACCGCCCCCGCCCTGCAGCGAGAGGAGAGCGTCTGAGCGGCCCGGCGGGGCTCCGTGGTGGAAGAGGAGCCCCGCGCTGGCCAGAAGAAGAGAGCCGCCGCCCGGAGGAGCCGCCCCTGAGGCCCGGTGAGTTGAAGGGCTGGGGGGCTCCGTGTGGACCGGGTGAGGCGGGGGCAGTGCTGTTGCTGCTCCGTGAGGGAGCAGATGGGTTCTCGTGGTGCCGAGAGTCCTGTTTAACCTCCCCACCTCCAGGGCTACGCTTTCTTCAAACGTCATCATCTGTATGTTGCACATATTCAGACTTCACTTCGTTTTTAGTTGTGGCCTAGGAGCACCTTTGCACCTATAGGTGTAAGCGTACCCATCCTTATATAGTGAGCCATACATACTGCTGCAAGTCAAATTACACTTCCCTAGTTTTGCAGAATACCCTTTGCCCTGCAGGCCACCATGTTGCAGTGAATATTTAGGAGTTAAAGTCAAACTGATCTGTTTTATGCAAATTCGTATGTTCCTTTTCTCAAGCAGACTATCATTTGCCCAGCACATGTCTTTCGTCATTTCGTATGCTGGGGTGCGTGCAGATTTAAGCAAAAGCTAGCACATGATGGGATATTTCTGCTGCTCCTGGGCTGGACTGGACTCCCGTATGAGGTGCAGTCAGTTTTGCTGAAGCAGGTGTGTTCCTGCCAGTTCACATGCGGCTTCTCTTCAGACACCAAACCTCTGCTGCATGTGTCCTCTTGCTTTCATCCCTCCCCAGCAGGACCGTGCCCCCTTAGCTGTCAAGCCTTTGCAGTTATTTGTTCCCCAGATCTGCCCACTCCTATCCTCGTAACCCTCACCGGTTCCTTGTGTTCCTGTAGTTTGCCTTCAACAATGGTTGGAGCAGCGGTGGCCCAGCCAAGTCCGTGTGTCACCTGCTAAAAATGGCGCTCGTTCAATTGCACTATCCTAGTCTCTCTGTGTCCAATCTAAACCCACTCCTAGCCTTCAGTCCACTGTGACTCCTGATGCTGTCCCATCCGTTCACCAACCCCAACAAGGTTCTGTCTCTCCTCCCCATCCAAATGATGCAAACTGCTGAACTAGTATTAAGAGAGAGTAGGGATGTTTGATTTGATTTTTCTGTTGTCCTTTCTCTCTTGCCCCCGGCTGTATCCCCCTCTTACCCATTCCTGTCCATGTTTCATCATTATCCCCCATACACTCTGTGTCCCATCCTATCGTTAGTTCTCCAGTAAGATCATTACAGGCTGGCTGCCCTATAAAGTGCAACAAACTATGCCAGAAATTGCTTTCTTGGCTGGGACTCCAAATGCACTTGCACTGGAACGGCACCCTTTCGTATGACTTCCATCATGGGGCTTTGTCCTTCTTCCCCCGTTTCCCTCTCGTTCCTCTCCAACTGTGGTTCTGGTCCATTGTTTCTCCTCCTTTATCCCCTGTAAGTTCATTCCCACCACTGCCACGGTGGTTGGTATCCTTTGCTCATCCATCTCCCCCCCCCCCTTCCTACATGTGGGAGATCACATTGCTGTTTCACTCACGCTTCTATAGGTGGTGGGGTAATGTGGGACAGGGGCGTTGAGTGCGATGGTTCAGATTTATGTGATAATTTTCATTTTAATGAAGTAATGAGAGTGCTGCAGTGTTTCAGGGTCACACAGAGGCTATATGATTATGCATGGTATGAGTTTGGTACGACCTTGGAATATATTAAAGATCTCTCATTTTGCTTTGCTCCTCGTCAGTGACCCTCTCAAATTAGACCTTTTTCTTATGTCTTAATGGCTTTATGGTAGCCCATTCTATGGTTTCTTTTCTGTCTTGTCGTACACGTTTCATGTAGAGAGCTGTGCAATAGAAATTCCAGTTGGCAGCTTGCCTTTTTTGGGTTCAATCATTTCTCAGTTGACCCATTTGTTGGTCACTTTGGCTCCATGTGATGAATACTTTCAGTTTGTTGGGTGGGTCTGTTATGATGTGATAGAACGTTTACACTATGGCTTTTGGTTTTTGAATATTCAACCAATTTTCCCCATCTCCATTTTATTTATTTATATAAAGTTTTATATAGCGCAGACGTGATCAAGTGGGTATCAGAGCGCCTTACAAATGATCGAGCTACAAACAGAGTTGCAGGTAAAAAAAACAATGATGAGTAAGAAACTGGAAAAGATAAAATATGCCAACGCAAGAGGAAATAGAGTAGCTTATAAGTGCAACAGACAAATAGAGGGGTTTAGCACAAACCGACGTCACAGCCATAGTCAAAAGCATAGGACCCCCCTCACCTTTCGGCCTGGTACCACTGCACCAGCCGCACTACTTCCATACTGACCGTTCTCCACTTCAGCCCCGTCTAAATTACAATTCATGCTTGTGACCCTTTTGCCTGCTTGTGCCTGTTTTCATGACCCTGTTGCCTGCTTGTGCCTCCGTGGGCCCCTGTTGCCTGCTTGTGCCTCCGTGTGCCCCTGTTGCCTGCTTGTGCCTCCGTGTGCCCCTGTTGCCTGCTTGTGCCTCCGTGTGCCCCTGTTGCCTGCTTGTGCCTCCGCGTGCCCCTGTTGCCTGCTTGTGCCTGTTTTCGTTCCCCTGTTGCCTGCTTGTGCCCCTGTTGCCTGTTTGTACCTCCGTGTGCCCCTGTTGCCTGTTTGTACCTCCGTGTGCCCCTGTTGCCTGCTTGTGCCTCCGTGTGCCCCTGTTGCCTGCTTGTGCCTCTGTGTGCCCCTGTTGCCTGCTTGTGCCTCTGTGTGCCCCTGTTGCCTGCTTGTGCCTCTGTGTGCCCCTGTTGCCTGCTTGTGCCTCTGTGTGCCCCTGTTGCCTGCTTGTGCCTCTGTGTGCCCCTGTTGCCTGCGTGCGCCTCTGTGTGCCCCTGTTGCCTGCTTGTGCCTCTGTGTGCCCCTGTTGCCTGCTTGTGCCTCTGTGTGCCCCTGTTGCCTGCTTGTGCCTCTGTGTGCCCCTGTTGCCTGCTTGTGCCTCTGTGTGCCCCTGTTGCCTGCTTGTGCCTCTGTGTGCCCCTGTTGCCTGCTTGTGCCTCTGTGTGCCCCTGTTGCCTGCTTGTGCCTCCGTGTGCCCCTGTTGCCTGCTTGTGCCTCCGTGTGCCCCTGTTGCCTGCTTGTGCCTCCGTGTGCCCCTGTTGCCTGCTTGTGCTGTGTGGGTGTGTGTGGAGGGCTCTGTGTGTGTGGGAAGCTTTGTGTGGCTGTGTGTGTGGGGGGCTCTGTGTGGCTGTGTGTGTGGGGGGCTCTGTGTGGGTGTCATTTGCGAGAGATAAAGCTAGTGGCATTGTAAATGACAATGCCATTTATTTATGTTAAAAAAAACATAAATAAAAATAATGTCAAGAGCAATGCCAGTAGCTCTAACTTTAACAAAGGCAAAACCATTGCATTGTAAATGCTTGTTTATGGTGCAGTCGGGGCCCTGCACCATGGGAGGTCGGTCACGGGTGCGAGGCATCTGCATTGTAACTTCCCTGTGGCACATGAGGTGGTTAGCAGGGTGCTGTTAGCATGGAGCGTAGCACTCCAGCCCGTGTGGGTTCGTTTTGTTTGGGCAATTTTGACACTATCGTGGGGGCATGGGAGGTCTCTTGTGCGGGCCCGCGCTCGACTTGCCAGTCATTCGGAGCGCGGGCATTCAGGGTTGCGGGAGCCTTGCCGTCTGGACAGTGTCTGCCCTTCGGAGGGGAGTCGTTGCAATTTTATTAGCCTCGTACTTGTAACTTTTCTTCGGCCCTCCCATGAGGTTTTACTTTAGCGGTCTGTAGGATGCTGTTTTCACGGGATGGTATTGGCATTAGCATTTCACGGAAGGGATCTTTTCACACCAGCACTTCTTAGGGTTGATTCACTTTTATTGGGACGGTTTAGGCACGTCTTTTATGGGGCTTACAGCTGCAGCACTGATCAGCAGTTATGCGGTACTGGTTATGTGTGGTACTCGCAATTTCATTGGGAACTGCTATATTTCACGGGGCAAACCAGCGTTGTTGTATTAAAATTATGGGGCATTTCAGCAGTTCCTAACAGGTTCTGTAGTATAGCCTACGGTGCCCGGCTAGTGCTGGTGGCGGGGTTTGTCGCAGCCTTGCGGGCAGAGATGCAGCGTTAGCGAGGACTCATCGGTGAGCGGCGCACGCATGTCTCGGGCTTGCAGAACATCAGCGTTGTCGCACTCGAATTGGGGATTCGACCAATTTGTTGGTGGTGACCATTGTGCCTGCTTTATAGGGAGTACCCGCCCCTTCTCAAGGTGGAGGATAAGGTATAATGGCATTATTGGGTGTCCAAGATACCGATTGCGCAGCCGTGTCCTTACTGCGTGCAGTGAGGAGATCTCGTCACAGGGTGGTTCAGTCCTTCTGTTACGATCTCCGTCCCCCCTTCTCAACTGGATCTTATGTAAAGCGCTCTTCAGCATTTGTATATGGACCATGAGGGGCATAAGTTTTGACCGATCGCCTCCTGGTTGGGGGCGGTGCGGCTGCCGGTGGAAGGTGGAACTGAAGCCATTGGTTTTATGTCTTTTGTGTCTTGATGCAGAATTTCATACACTACGGCCATTTATGGGGCCTTTTGTTCTTTGGCCCAACGCACGTTGTTATGGCGTCGGTGCGCGGCCATTGTTGGGGCACTCCTCGTAGGTGTCCTGCGCAGGTGGTTAGGGTGCCCGGTGCGGCCATTTTCTTGGGCAGTTTCATTCGATAGGTCCGGCGCATGGGGGAATATAATATGCTGCCCGTTCTTCGGCCATTATGCTCCTGTTTCTATTTTGTGCCGTGTATGTATGTATTATGTATTTTCCTCGCGCAACCTTTTCGTAGTGTCCATCTACTGGCACGCGGGTCGGGTATGCGGAGGATTTCTCTCTGATGGTCAGTGGGTGTGTCTCAGGCTCTGCGCGCTCGCCTCCGGCCCTGCGGACCAGGGTTTGATTCCCTTTCATGCGGTTTGACCACCTGAATAATAGAATCAGTGTCTAGTATTTATTAGTTTATTATTCGAAATTATTTTCAGCGACCCGCTCCTTATTTGTTTTCTTAGCGAGGCCCCCTACCTTCCCAGTTGGCGGGGCTATGCGTTAGTCTGCCAGCCGGCGAGCACACCACAGGAGAGGCTTGGCTGGCCGCTCTCTTTACTAGGTGGCCTCTCCTCAGACCCTCCGGGCCTAGGAGTCCTACGCACGCTCTTTTGCAATTTAGCAGTGCCTCGGGACCCCCCTTTAACTGGGTGTCTTGGGGTTTGGCGGTGGCCATCTTTAGGGGCGCCATGGTCCGGCTGAATGGGTCTGGGCGCCCAAGCGGCCATTTTAGGGGGCAGTCTGTCCCTTCGGTGCTACGGGGAGGGGCGTGGGTGCGTGGCCAATTTCGGGCAGCGTTTCTTTCATGCCTACAATGTATTGCTGAGGGTGGAGTGTCACGGGGCTGCACCGCTTCCGCACCGTTACTCACTCCTCCGTCGTGCCATGGAGTTCCTCCCTGTATTTTCTACGTTTCTTTCATCTCCCGTTTTCGCCGTCTCGGCGTAGACAGTTGTGTCGTGCTCTGGTTATGAGTTTCGCTGGCCATCTACCCCCACCCACCCAGGGGTTCGAGCGTGATTCCATCGGAGCCTTCACCAGGCACGCGTGTGTTCTTTGTGTCTGGGTGGCCTATTGATTGGGCGTTTGACATTCGATCTTATGGGCAAGGTTCGATCGACTTTAGCAGTTCTTTTGCTTGGGCTGAATTAGTGAGTCCATGCAGTACCGGCCCGCCATCTCATTCCTCTCCCGGGTTCCTCATGAGAGCTAGGCCATTTGCACGGTGGTTAGTGCCGGGGTCGCTACAGCTTGCAGCATGTGTTCGATTCCCGCCATCGCGTGGCGGGATGGTTTTATAATTTCATTATTTATCTGTTTAATATTCAATATCGTCCAATTTTGGTAAAAAATCTAATTTTGTGAATCTGGGTTACCATTTAGTAGCTCTGGGAGGTTAGGGTGTATTCATTTTACACCCGGAATTTTCTTCAGGCCATTATACCTCTTCCCCAGCTTGGACTGTGCTTTGGGTTCCCCCCATTTCAGTTTCACTCCTCAGGCCGGCCAGCCGAAGGAAGCAGCCGTCCGCCTCCAGCCAGGGCCGCGCTGGGATTGGCCCAGCCGGCCGAGCCTCCACCACGTCATCGGGAGGAGGAGTGGAGAGCAGGAAGCAAGAGATCTGCCGGAAGATGTCCAGGTGAGTGCTTTGTTTTTTAGTTTGTTGCTTTGTCCGTGTGTGTGTGTGTCTGTTCCCGCTCCTCACCCTCCCGCTGTCAGTGTGTGGCCGTTCCCGACCCCCCTCCCGCTCTTCGTGCCTTTCCGCCCCCCCCTCCTCCGTTTACCTCGTGTGTGGCCGTTCCCGACCCCCCCTCCCGCTCTTCGTGCCTTTCCTCACTAAATCTCTGCCGAGATTTCACGGTGTTTACTCTCCTGCCGAGTATGCAGGTGGTGAGGCTGCACCCCCAGCTGGCCAGTATAGTGCTCCGTACCTTTGAATGTCAGTGATGTACATGTACTCTAATGCTTCAGAAGAGGCCCAAAGTCGTTATCATGTCTAAAACGCACAATGACGTACATTTTAATCCCCCCGTGTACCCAGTACCTGTAATAACAAATGATATTAAAGTTTTACAAATTATGACCCAACTCAGGGCTATTCCTTTTATCGACCGTGGAAGGATGAAAGGCGGAGTCAGCCCGGTTAAGTGTCAACACATTATGCTCACGTATTCTGATAGAGGTAAGACAGCGTGCCCAATTGATGGCATTGCATCTGAATTTGCAGATTTTTTAAAATTATATTTACTTTAGCGAAAAAGTCGGGGGGGGGGCCTGCGCGCTGACTCCGACTTTCATCCTCCTGGGGTCGATGCAAATGAGTTAGTGGCATTTGAGGAGGATGATACTGACGCACCTGATGTTTTAAATGTAGTCAGGCCGTTTCCGGTCGATCTTGCTAACATTGTATATTGCAAGTTCAGAATTCTTCACCTGAGGAAATAAAAGCGTAAGTACATATGCGTGTGTGTGTAAGAAAAAGCTCTAATACACCGAGAAATGCAGAACTATCTCCAAACCTAATGTACAGGTACTGGATATATAGTTAGTTTTGGGTTCCAAAATAAGCGAACTGTGATCCCGGCTACCTCTCTTGACCAAACTGTGTGACACTTGGCAAACCGTGGTGGCAGTTACTTGCAATTGTAATAAAATGACTCTGCGAATCTCTTTGAGTAAGACAATTCCTTGTAAGAGCAACAGAGCTCAGTGGTTCGTATTTAATTTATCTGGGTTTAAGTAGGACGGGAGTATAACACACAGAAGGCGAGAAATAAGAGAATGTAAGTTGTGTTTTTTTAATGAATTCTGCAAAGGATCTTAATACGTCAAGTGTGTTTCATATCAGCAAGCTGACTCGCTGTCATTTTGGACGGTAGAGTGGAAAAGGTTGAGCCCGAGGCCTGTACTAGAAGCGTACAGTACTGCGGCATGTGCACGAACCCTCTGAAGGAAGGTCCTTACTCCATGTCCGTATGGGAGGGAGGGGCAGGTAAAAAAAAATCTGTTCAAATCGTGTTCCGTCCTCGCTGGGAGAGAACGGCGCACACTCAATACGGTTTTAACAATGGACAGAAAACTAGAACACAGCTTGCACAATAATTATTTCGTTAGAATGATTTATTATTAAAAGTCTCGGCTGTCCAGCCAAACATGTAAAGAACAGCACGGGCATAGCTGGTGTTGGGTCAGCGCGGCCCACGCGCCCGTCCGGCGCAGCGTGGCCCTGCAGCTGGGAGAGGGGCGCCTGCGCCGTGGTGTCAGGGCGCAAGCGCCCCCGCGTGGCTTCAGGTGGTGTCAGGGTCGCAAGCACGTACCTGCAGGTGGTGCTTTCAGCGCTGTTGGGCAACCTTTTACTGTACACTGCTATAATTTTGTTGCCGTTCGTATTACTTGTTAGATGTCTCATTGTGAGAGGCCAAGGAGTGTATGATCATGACATCTCCAATCCATGCTTTATGTTTCTGAGTAAGTATGATGTACCCTGGTAGTTAGTGGAGGAAGCTAAGAGAAGTGTTGCCAATTCTATTTTGGGTTGAAATAATTATAGCACCAGTGCGTTTAGGTCTAATAGCGGTGGTTTTAATGCACATAATCATTACTTTCAGTAAGGGCATACTACCATTTCGCACTGGTCTCTTTATTTCCGTGCTGCAGTGCCCATTATTAGCAATGTTCAAAAAGGCTACTGTACATTTATTGTGAAAGTGCAAGTACAAGAGAACGGTCACTGCTGCGAGGTCAAAAACTGAATGGGCATAGTCTGTCGTATTTAATATGAAAGGTGGGTTCAAACAATAACTTTCAGTGTCAAAGGATTGCACTACTGTGCAGGACATCACATTGTGTTGCTTTCAAGGAAGCCCGCTGCATGTCTTTTCCCATGCCTGATACATACGAGTCTGACACTACTTAACCACCAGCTTAGAAGTAATGTCTAATCAGGGAATCTCGAGTTTACTGTATGGTACAGGCCTTTGTTTCTCCGGGAAGTATGTGCTATATTTGTACAGTTCCATCCTACAGACCTTCCAATCAATGTTTTTTCTGCAAGAGCCCCTTATCTGGAAGGTCGTAGGCAGCGTCCTCTGTATTCCCACCCTCAGGCCATGCATCTGTGTTCTTCGGTTCATGGTTCAAGGTGTAGCGCTAACATGACCATCACAGATCTGTAATGGGGCTTTCAGCCTGCTAGGAAGGTCTGTCTAATAAAACTGGTAAAAACTGTCTGACTACGGGTGTTGCCCTACACCTCAAACCAGAAGTCCACTTAAAGTTATGGCACGAAGCACGCAGATGTCTAGAAGTGCTGGGACCTCTGTAAATGAGTTACAAACGCGAGAATCTGAAATTGTGTCCTTCCTAGCCATTTCTTTAGCACAAGAGGCTGACCTTGGTTGTTCTGGGTGTGTGGGTGTGTGTGGCTCTGGGTGTGTGTGGCTCTGGGTGTGTGTGGCTCTGGGTGTGTGTGGCTCTGGGTGTGTGTGGCTCTGGGTGTGTGTGGCTCTGGGTGTGTCTGGCTCTGGGTGTGTGTGGCTCTGGGTGTGTGTGGCTCTGGGTGTGTGGCTCTGGGTGTGTGGGTGTGTGTGTGGCTCTGGGTGTGTGGGTGTGTGTGTGGCTCTGGGTGTGTGGGTGTGTGTGTGTGGATCTGAGTGTGTGTGTGGCTCTGGGTGTGTGTGTGGCTCTGGGTGGGTGTGTGGGGGGGGCTCTGTGTGGCTGTGTGTGTGGGGGGCTCTGTGTGGGTGTGTGTGTGGGGGGGGCTCTGTGTGTGGGGGGGCTCTCTGTGGGTGTTTGTGTGTGTCATTTGCGAGAGAATAAGCTATTGGCATTGTAAATGACAATGACATTTATTTATGTTTAAAAAAACATAAATAAAAATAATGTCAAGAGCAATGCCAATAGCTCTAACTTTAACAAAGGCAAAACCATTGCATTGTAAATGCTTGTTTCTCAGTATTTACAAGAAACAGACAGCGACTCAAAATGAGGAAAGTTTGCTAAAGCAGGTAGAAATTTCTCCCTCATACCACGGATACCAAATCAGATGGCATCTGTCAGTTACACTGTAGTGTGGCACATGTTCAAAAGAATAAATAATGGATTCCAAAACGTGCCTGTGGGTGTCAAAGAGTGTCTAATGGGCGGATTCCTTCTAACTCAGAAGAGAAGGACCTTAAAGCCTCCATTCTCTTGGGTAGTTAAGAACTGGCAGGTGACAGAGAGCTTCGGCCTAACTTTTTTTGTTTTGTTTTTTGCAGATCTCTACAGCCGAACTCGAACCGAAGGTGTTGGAGTGCTTTACATGAGCATCGGTTACATTACACAATGACACCTTCATTTTTGGTAGGCACAGGAAGATTAGGTAATTTGCCCAGAATCACATTGACCCCACGCTGAGACTCGAACCTGGATTCTCGGCTCCAAAGTAGGCAGCTCCGATCGTTAGGCCACACGGAGGATCGTTAGGCCGCACGGAGCATCGTCTCAGAGCCCCGCGCTCCACATTCCAGCAAGAGCTTCAACAAGCAAATATAGACAAGCCGCCCACCCTCCTACTGCTGTCTGAGCGGTTCCTGCACCTGATAAGTGCACAGGAGCCGACTCCCGCCTCCCTTTGACCTACATGGATGAACACAAGGTCATGTTGCAGTCGGTGCCTCCTCTGAGGGCTGTGCCAGCCAGGTGGAGGACAGAGCCTGCCTCGTGTACTCTTATCACAGTTCTCAGGATAAAAACCCGTCTCCTAGGAAGGAATGCACAGGGCCAGCAGTTACTGTACATTATCAGCTACTTCCCTGTAAACCCTCTGAGGTGGGGTGGGGGGTGCTCTGGAATAAGCCTCTCTTGAGCTGCACTACCTAATGAGGGGGCAGCTCGCCAGAAGAGCACTGCCCTCTCCCTGACAAGATGGATCTTGGTGGATCAGCTGAAGGCTCTCACCTCGGCCACCTTAAATGCTGATGTATTGATTATGACAAGCGTTCAATCAGACGACATAATCAACTAGTAGGAAGCAATGAAAAACAAAAACATGATTTCTCAGCAAACTTCGAAAACGATTTTGCAACAAAAAAAAACGTAGCTGAGTGAGAAACACATAAGATGGAGACATGACCCTGTTTCACTGACTTATCTAATGGGCCGAAGAGAAATTAGCATTGTATTGATTATATACAGCTGTTCCAATTGAGAGACAATTTCTTCATATCATATCTCTATGCCAGGCACAGGCACCTCTATTCTGTCTGTGATAGTATATTTTGGTACCACAATCTGGCACATGTAAAGGACAAAGACTCCGCTAATGCACGAAGGTGTAAAGGGCATTCTAGGAAGGACCGGAAACAGTGTCTTAATGATCACCATGACGCCTTGTTGTGGCGTCAGCTTTTCCCGGATTCTTTGGCTGTAAGGAACTCCTGGCCATATCAAATGAGATACGTCAGCTACTGACCAGGATGCTGGGTTCGAGGCCTATGATGGAAAATTCTCTCCAAGCCTCCAGGATTCTTCAGGACAGCCATGTTGAGCAGTCAAGGCACGCTCCATGGACATAGCCAAAAGATGCAATTAAATACATTGCAACACTTATTGCAATCAAAAGAAAGACGAAAGCTTGATATTTTTTATTTCTTAATGAATCAATAATTATTTAATAAATCTATTGAAACTGTAGACCATTACCAATTACAAACAATGGTGGTAGCCTGATGTTTTGAGCTCTAACAATTGAAAAGTTGGGTCAAACATGAGGCTTTAGGTTAAATCCCTGTTTCAAGGTTCGTAGAGCAAGTTTGCTATAGGAAGGTGGTTAAACAACCTATTTCCAGTGTAGGCCCCACTCGAGGCAATGTGGTAGATTCAATGAGCAAAGGTCCCTGAAGATAACCAAGCAGAATTGAAATGCCTGTTTATTCCACTATCATTTTCCGTGTAAGCTGTAGCGCAGGCGTAATGCAGGCCTTCCAGGACATATAACGCATATATCAATATTTCATTGTGGAACCCTGTGTACATAAAACAGTGAGCCACAAAAAAATCAATGACAATCCATGTGGTTCATCAGAGGGCAAGCAGTGTCCTTGGTGCACACAAAGTTGGCTTCCATGTCACAGAGGCATATGTTGCCATTGTCTGGAGGGGGCAATGTTGCACCTTACTAGAGAAGGCAGTCTGCCATTCCAACAAGCTTGTAGTTGAAGGACAGACTTCAGACAGGAGTCGGGAGGCATTCAGGTAGGATCCAAGTTCTTAATTTATTGTTAGGCACTTAGGTTACTACCACAGTCTGATATCTTCTGTTAGGGGACCATCCTCCTGCCAACTGTAATCAGCTCCCAGACTCCACTGTCAACATTCTACAGCAGGCCCACTTGGCCCATGCATACAAAAACACATTGCACCACTACGTAATTTCCTGCCCCTATATATATGACAAACCAGAAAAGCCATATCATTACACCAGCCAACCCCACCGTTTCCCAATGAAGTTTGTGTTTCCAATCCCATACCTAAGGCATCGATCTGTGGTGCCAGGATATATTTTGATGATACATTTGGGGGTCAAGTGTTTTGAATAGTTCACCATGTTCACCCTGTCTTTGTTATAAGCCCTCCCTAAGTCAGCAGCTCATTTATCTTATTGCCACTCCCGGTAATACCCAATATAGATGGGTCACTAATTTTATCTCATTTCCCAATGTTATTATTAAGAATAAAGCCTTATGGTTTGGAGTTTCTACATTGTGTTAATCACATGTGAGACACATGTGAGACAAGAAGCTCAAGCACAAGCTCAAGCTCAAGCAATCAAGCCATATTCTAAAAATGCATCTATTGATGTGCCATATAATGGATGGAGGGTTTTAAAGGTTGGCCTTCTCATATATGTCCCCTGTACTCAATCCGTGTGGTCATCGACGCTTTCAGGCCAGACTGCTATCTGATTTTGCAGACACTGGGCAGGTCACATCATGGGGTGTCAAAAACAAAGGGATCCACCCTTATGGGAAAGTATAAAAGTGTTCCTCCAGACTACGTGTGTCTCCTACAATGGTGGAAAGCATACAGCTTTGTTTAAAAACCCCTCACCCACCAAAAGGACCCATGGTGGCATGCTTCATCACTGGGGACTTCCTGCCCCGCTGCGGGATGGGGCGTGCTGCGACCTATGACTACGTGGGAGCACTGGTTATGAAAAACAACACTTTTTTTAATTTCAAAGTATTTTATTGATTTTATATTCAAAGACATTAGCATTTCGGTTACAGGATTAGCCATACGTGGCTTGTATGGCAGTGTTTAGTTTGGCTTCAAAACATGTGCATGGCTAGCCCCACCTGACATGGCTTAGTGAGAGAAAGAAATCAGGAAAGAAAGAAAGAGAAAGAAGAAGAGAAGGACACAAGAGAGGCTCTGTATCTGTGAGACTTATAATCACCTAACCTGGTCGCCATATCATTGGATTGATTGTGGCGGTCAAGTCAGTCCAACCGACCCTTAGGGCCAACGTGATTGCGCTCATTTACGTTCCTCCTTATGGAGCAGCCAGAATTTTGTTTTTGAAAGGACCGGGGAGATTTTATTGCGCGAGGCCGAGGTCCACAGTGTTGCCACTTCCTGTTCATTGAGAGTGTTTTTGGTTTGTGTTTCCCAATAGTTAATTGTCTTATTGTTAAGTTTGGTTACTGTCCTCCTCGCTATTTTTGTTGGCATTAGAGCCACTGATCCAGGATATCAAGTTAAACACGAAAATAAAAGGGGTGGATGTTAATGGAGTTGAAATAAAACTTGCCGCATACACGGATGATATACTAATACTAGCGGAGCAACCGAAAAACTCAATAGAGGTCCTGATGGACACCATAGAAGACTACTCCGGGCATCGGGTTACAAACTCAACAGGGACAAATCAGAATGCAAGCCACTGAACATCCACTGCACTAGGGATACCATAGGGGGGGTCAGGTCTAGTATGGCAAACATGAGTTATCAAATATCTAGGCATACACTTTGGGTGTGACTTACTGAGCACACTAGGCCATAACGAAAAGAAATTGCTGGATAAGATAAAGAAACTACTGGAGGCCTGGTCCCCCAAATTCATAACATGGTGGGACGATCAAGATGATGATCACCCCAATGAATAATTACCTGATCAGCATGCTCCCACTCCTACTCACAGATGCCTTTCATCGCAAGGTAGACAATCTGATCTCCACATTTCTTTGGCGTGGAAAGAAAGCGCATATAAGTATAAAAAAAATTAAGATTAGAGAATAACATAGGAGGATTTAACTTAGCAGACTTCAGACTATTCCAAGTTGCATTCCTGGCTAGGCAGGGCTCTTACTGGATATCATCCCCGAACGGTTATACACCGGTCTGGCTACAAGTAGAGAGGGCCACCCTGAACAACCTGGACCTCGTGGCGCTATTAACAGCAAATAAACATACTCACGTTACCAGCTACATCTTTAAAAACACAAAGATCTCCTTGCTAAATATAGATAGGAAAATGGAGAGCGGCATCAGGGGATCCAAGTTAGAGTCTCTCTGGGCCAATAGTAGGATCCTATACAGGTGAAAATGCCTGGCCTTCAGCACATGGAGAGAGAAAGGAATCCACCACCTATATCAACTAGAAGACGGGACATACCCCATCACCTTTGCTGCTCTGAAGGCTAGGCATAATCTAACCGAAATTGAACTCTACAACTTTCTGAAAATAAAAATGGCCCTGTCCAAAATCAAACTGTCATCCACGCAGCTGCCAATCACCCAGTACATGTCAAACATAAACAAACTAGGACATCAGGTCTCACACCTCTATAAACTACTACGTCCAAAATCAACCATACTTAACAATAAGACAATTAACTATTGAAAAACAATACTATGTGTGGTGTAGGAATGTGAGTGGAAGGGTCAGATGTGAGTGAATAGTGAATGGTGAGAAATAAAAAAGTACCTGTCTCGGTGGAAAAAATACATTTTAATGTTCCTTTGAGCTGGTTTCGTTAAAAGTGGGGGAATGAGATGGAGATACTAGGATTTAATGAGCAGTGTCTCCTGTGTCAACATGGTTCGAAGCCCTCCCCTGGCTTCTCATCAGGACACAGAAATGATTCCTTCTGCACTCAAATCAAAACAACTGTGTATTTACATATAATCCTAAGTGGTGCACATACATTTAACATGCACAGTATACTATAACCCAGTAGGAGCCGGGGCGAGACAGTGTCCTGGTGAGGAGGTAACCTTGATATTTGTGTGACTATAGGTACCCCTTCCCTCCCGTTTGGCTCATGGGGCATTATCTGGGCGATATACCGAACCCATTCAGCAATATACCTACTGGGGTATAGCATACTGTGCATGTTAAATTTATGTACACCACCTAGTTAGGATTATATGTAAATACACAGTTGTTTTTATTTGAGTGTAAACGGGATCTCTTCTAGGTCCTGATGAGAAGCCAGGGGAGGGTTTTTTTTACAATCTGTGCTCCCACGTAGTCGTAGGTCGCAGCAAGCCCAGTCTCACAGCGGGGCAGGAAGAACCGGATGATGAAGCATGGAACCAAGGGCCCTTTTGGTGGGTGAGGGGTATTTAAAGCAAGCTGTGTGACTTCCAACATTGTAGAAGACACACATAGTCTGGAGGAACACTTTTATACTTTCCCATAAGGGTGGATCCCTTTGTTTCTTTGACAATATAACCTGAGGAGGACGTATCTACCTCTTCTGCTCTTTTGAGCATTACGTCTTCACTCCCTTCTTGTGTTACTTTCACATCATGGGGTGGCCATTGAGACCCTTCCTCCAAAAATGACGTACTGTGATAATCTGCTTTGGTAATGTAGAGTACAGGTCTTTATACCCTAGAAGGCCCATGGTTATCTGTGTTGGCTATATTGCCAATTTCGATGTGTGGGTTTTATCCTTTTTATCACTGGATAGTTATCTGGTCAACCATTATACCTTAGGGTCAAGGAGAGTGCGGATGTCGTCTGTAGCGGCGAGTAGAGTGGTCTCAGTGCTGTGGTTGCTGCGGAATCCAGATTGGGAGTGGCGAGGATGAAGTTCTCTTCAATGAATTTTGTCAGTTGGATGTTGATGGTCTTCTCAGTGACTTTGGCTGCGAAGGGGAGGAGAGAGATGGGTCGGTAGTTCTTGAAGTTTGTTGTATCTGCTGAGGGCTTCTTGAGTAGGGGCTTGACTTCTGTGCGTTTCCAGTTGTCGGGGAATGTGCCGCTTTCGAAGGTGGCATTGATGGTGCGTCGTAGCTCTGGTGCGATGGCTCTGTGGAAGATGTGTGGAGGGCAGGGTTCCGTGGGGGCTCCTGAGTGAATGCCTTTAATGCTCGATGCTGTGTCTTCAGTGGTGACTGGGGCCCAGGAGGAGATGGTGGGCTGGCTGTCGTTGCTGGGGGAGGGAGTGGTTTCAGAATAAGGTGTCTGTTCCCTAAAGTTGTTGTAGAGGGACTTGATTTTCAGATAGAAGTAGGAGACAAGTTTGTTGCAGAGGTCCTGGGAGGGAGTGATGTCCCCGGTTTCACTGGGGGGTTTGATGAATTCCTGGATGATGCTGAAGAGTTCCTTTGAGTTGCTGTAGTTGGTGAGGATCTTGTTCTGGATGAAGGTCCTCTTGGTGGATCTGCTGAGTTGGTTGTATTCTGTCATGGCGTTCTTGTAAGTTTTGCAGTCTTCTGAGGATTTGCTGTTTCTCCAATTTCTCTCGAGACATCTGCAGGAATGCCTGGATTCTTGGAGGTTGTTGGTGAACCAGGTGGCCTTTCTGAGGTGCTGTCTTTTGGAATTGCTGAGGGGTGCAACCTCGTCTGCGCAGTTGGTGATCCATCTGTTCAGTTATTTGGCTGCGAGGTTGGTGTTGGTCGAGGTGGAGGGGGCATTGCGATTGAGGGTGGAGTTGAGGTGCTACTCAGTGACCTTGCTCCAGTTTCTTCACAGCTGGCGGGGTGCAGATTTGGGGGTGGCGGGTTTGTTGACGTAGAAATGTACGCAGTGGTGATCCATCCTTGGGGGTTGCATGGTGTGGCTGAAGTGGATGTTGTTACCTCCTGTGAAGATGGGGTTGAGGGTGTTCTGCCTTGTGGGTGGGGTTGGTGACAAGTTGTTTCAGTCTGAGATTGGTGAGGTTGTCCAGGAGGGTGGCAGAATTGGGGTCGCTGAGGTTGTCGAGGAGGAAGTTGAGGTCTCCAATGAGTATGTAGCCCAGGTAGCTGATGACGTGGCATATGATGAGGTCAGTGATGGTAGTGGTGAGCGTGGTTCGAGGTCTGGGAAGTCTGTAGGCGAGGGTGCCTCGGAGGGTTCTTCTGGGGCTGGTCTGGATATGGAAATGTAGGAGTTCAGTGGTGGGTGGGCTGTCGCTCATGCTGGAGGTTGTGAGTCAGAGGGAGCTCTTGTGTGCGACGGCAAGTCCTCCTCCCGGGCAGTTGGGTGGTCCTTCCTCTGAATCTTGGATCCTTCGGGGAAGGCGTGGCAATGACAGGGGAGGAGGTGGAGTTGGTCCACATTCCTGTGAAGAAGGCGACGCCTGGCTCAAGGGTGTAGAGGTGGTCCCAGATCTCTACAGCTTGTCTGTGCAGGGAGCGCACGTTGAGGAGGATGCACTTCAGGGCTTCTGGAGTGCTGGGGTGGCGCCGTGGGGGTGAGGAGGGTGATGAAGGTTTGACGGCAGTGTCGGCAGATGAACTGGCTGTGGGTGGTGTTCGGAAAAGACAGCTGGCAGTTGTTGTTCCTTCTGGGGTTGAGTGTGAGAAGGGCAACTGAATCGTAGCAGTGGGTGGCTGGAGAACCAGCGTCCCTGGCTGCCACTGAGTTGCAGACGTGCTTGTGTTTGGCGCGCCATTGGTGCGCCAGCAGCGCACCCGCTGGGCACGGCCGCAATTAAATAGGAAAGGGCAGCTGGGTGGTGGGAGTGGGAAATGGCAGCGGGGAGGGGCCCCAGGGGCAGCAAGGGCAGGAAAAGGACAGAAAAAAAGGAGGACAGAGACAAAGGGCACAGGTACAATACAAATAAACATGCAAAATAAAAAGAAATACAGAAAAAAATAGATACAAGGTGCAATAAAAAACATTTCCATAATTTCAGGAAAAAAATATGCGATTTTGCACACCCATCATTATTGACCCCCTATGAGGTTGTGATACAAATGTCTCTGACAACAACATTAAACTCTACCCATTCAGTATGCATATCACCACTTGTCTCTGCTTTAATTTGACAGTAGTTAACCATGGGCTTCTTTATCGTACCTCTAAAGTCCCCATCTTGTAGACTGTGGAATGTAAAGTTCACCTCAATGCCATACAAGTGGGCGGCATTGTCAGCAATATGAAGTTGTGGTCTAACAGAGTTTTACTCTGACCTCTCCAGGTGGATCCCTCTGGCATCAGAGGTGCTGGCATTTTGTAAGCCTCTTCAACATTTAAAAAATGCTTGGGAGCAAACATTTTGCTTAACTGCTCTTCCAGGAATAGTTCCTTACTTGTACCTTCAGCCTTCTCATGCAGGCCAACTAAGAGGCTACTGCTCTGCCTTGTGTGGCCCTCTCCATCTTCAGATCAGTACTACAGAGCTCTCACTCTATTTTGTAGGTCAGAAATTTAAGTCTGCAGTTCCGAAACCTCGGAATTCAGCAGGATAATTTCAACTTCACTCCATTTATAGACCGATTTCTTTTTATCAGTGCTGAGTAGTCACAGTATGCCACTGTACCAGTCTTGAACTCAGATGGGCACCGAATAGTTGCTCCACAAGGCATCACAGGTTTTCCTCATGGAATTGAGTATGTGGTCGAATTAGTCTAGTGTGACCCCTGCTCTAAAGATTCCCTGTTCATTTAACTCACTACCCAATTTTGTCCCAAATATTTTAAATGTTGACTCTTGTGGTTGTAGTTACATTCATTTAGGTGTTCTTGTGGTGACTTTGTTTAGGATCATGCTCATGCTTGGGTAGAGTTCAATGACTCTGTGTCAAATTGGACCAACGCATGGGGACGGTACACCACAAAAATCAAGCAAACATGACATGTAAAAGGCAAGGGAATCTCAGGGCAAACCAGCCACCTGGATATCTGGGTATAGCTCCTTCTCCTGTACTGTAAATAAGAAGCAAGGATTGTCCCTCGCAGGTTGAGGCCAAGCAGTCGTCCAGAAGTACACCCAAGTAGAAATGCAGCCATCAGTGGCATCCTCCTCCAACACCACTCACAAGGAAGGCACAATGTATGGCAGGCCATGAGCCTGGTGACCGATGTTAAACAGCCAGTAACTGAAGGTACTGAAGCCAAGCCAGCATCCATAGATGCTGCTGTAGTCCGGTACATGATTCCACTGGTTCTCAGCCAAGCCAGGTAATCAGGGTCCCTAACTTGTGCTTTTTGAGATTGAACCCTTATACCTAATAGAAAGTCTGGTTGTCATTTGAGTTAGCTCTTCTTGTAACCGGTCCAGTATCTGTCCAGTGGTGATTCCCCAATGCAGGGTGTTCTGACCCTTAGTGGATGAGACTTATGTAGCGGGCAACGTCAGTGTCCAGTTGTAGAATATGAAGGTTTCCAGCTCTGAGGTACGGCTAATAACGTTACCCTTTTTCTTCCCCTTTATTTAAGACTATGCAAGAGGCGTGCTTCATTAAGTCCCCAGCGCCTAGAGACCCTTACGGGTCATTGTTCGCGCTTTACAAATGTGGATTATTATTATTGATATTATTATTATTATTATAAGTTAGCGAATTTCCCCCAAAAAATTGATGAAAGTCTTTGCAACATTGCATATACCCTATGAGAATGCCCCTAAGGCCTCTGTCTTTGAGGAAGAGCTTTCACACTTGACCATAGGTCACATGACCCTGCTGGCCAATAGGAGGCCTCGAAAGAGTTGCTACGAATTCTGGGAATGAAACAAAATTAGAGTGGGTTCTACAAATTCCTCATTTCTACTAGGAAGTCAACTAATGGCTTCACATTTAAATCAATAAATAAAAATCCGATGCATCTTCACTTTCAAGCTCACTCTGGCAGAGCTCATTCCATTTGACCAATATGACACTGGCTTGAATTGATTGGGTAGAAAGTGAAAGATAAAGACAAATCCACTAAGGATGATTGGCTGCTTGTGGCCTTGGAGGACTGCGAGGGCTTTGTCAAATCAAGACGTTTCTTCTTCCTCAAACATTCAAACCAGTTCTAAAATATCTGCCCTGATAGCTGATAACGTGAAGCAACTGCTGGCTCTGAAGATTTCTTCGAAGCATGCTATTTTTTGTTATCCTGAGACCTGTGATAAGAGTAAACGAGGCAGGCTCTGTCCTCCACCTGGCAGGCAGAGACCCAAAGAGGAGGCACTGACTGGAACATGACCCCGTGGGCCTGCATTTCATTCAAGTAGCTGAAAGGGTGGTTGGTGGGAGCCTGCTCCTGTGCACTTATCAAGGGTAAAACCTCCTCTGACTGCAGTAGGAGGGTGGGCGGCTTGTCGGTATTAGCTTGTTGGAGATCTGGTTGGAATGTGCAGCTCGGGCTCGGGCTCAGAGACGCTCCTCCATTAGGCCGCAACTCTCTGTAAACAATCGGTTTTATCGAGTGAAAGGAGTCAAGAACGAGGCACCTCTATGGTTACGAGCAAGAGATTCATAATACATGGGCACTCTTTTATCTCCCCCTTATGTTGCACAATGCAATTTTTTTTACCAATAAGGTCTGATATCAGAATGCTTCTGTAATCAGGAAACAATGGTGCCAGTTGCCTGCACCAATTTATTACAGGTGGCTTAGTGATGTCACAACTTCAACTCCCCGTCCTAAGGACCACAGACCTCAGTCGGTGCTACCATGTGGTGGCACACAATAGCAGTTCCCTCCACATTGTCACTCGAAGAAGAACCAAGATCACACAAACTTGGCTGGAAATACTTACCCAGAGACAATTCCCCGCATTTTGTGGAAAGTCTGCACTTTTGAAATCCGATATATATGTATCAGTTTCCCTGGGACATACACCTGAGACGCCTTCAGAAGCATTTTGTGCTTTTGCCCAGGTAGAAAAGTCACCCCTTTACAGTCCCTGCCCCGTCAAATCCCCTCGATGGCAGTTTAAGCTCTAACAATGTGAGAGCCCCGCCCCCTTTTCAAGCACTGCACTCTCAGAGGCCTGCTTCTATTTGCTTCCAAGCTGTCATGTCTCTGAGAGTACGGAGCAGATGACTGCTTCCTTTTGGAGAATGTTACACACAGAGATACTACTTAGATGCCTGATCAACGATTAGCGTCACAATATAAAGGAAAGAGGAGGTCACACTGATCTGTCTGGAGCTGCTGTGCTCGCGGGGATCCATTGCAAGAATCATTCTAGAAACTCAGGGAGGGCACACCAATATTCTCTCTACACGGTACATGTTTAGCAAATGAGTCCAAAAATGTAAATTATGCTACAGTACAAAAAGAGAGATCAGCACTGAACAGAAAATGTAAGCAAGCATTGGCAAAGCCAATAGGTTTCGCCTATTCAAGATATATTGGCTTTGTCCATTTTTAGGTCTCGCCTAATGAATATTTAGGTCTCATGAATATTTAAAGATTTTCCTAAGGATTACCTACTTACCATCCTCATTTCATATTTACATTCATCAGGTAACTTCTGATTTTAATGTCGGTTTGGGCATTGACAAAACAGTCTAACGTTGACCATGGCAAATTATGGTTTTGTTTGATGGGTCACATGGCATAGCCAATAGGTCTCGCGTTTGGGACCTTTTAAGGGTTTAGCCATGCAACAGTTGATATTGTTGCACCAAGGATATTGTGCTGCATAACTAAATACTTATAAGGTCCCAAAAGCGAGACCTATTGGCTAAGCCAATGCTTGTTTAATTTGTCAAACATTCGTGCAGTATCTATAAAAGTTATGTAAACGCTGATTGTGAAATGTAGAACCCAATTTGTAAAGCAGTTTATACATTTAAGTTAAACTTGATTGCGCACTTAAATACATTTACAGGGGCAAATTTACGATACTGAGTCATAGAATAATGATGAACTTGCTTCCTTGTTGTCATTTGTTTCCTCCCATGGAGCAGCCCCTTCAATCCCAGGCAGAACAGAACCCAGGATAATGTGCTGCATGGCTACACACTTATAGGGTCCAAAAGGCGAGACCAATTGGCTATGCCAATGCTTGTTTTAGGCATGTTGCACAGTAGCTTGGGCTGCTTTGCAACATGGCTTAAAGTTAAAAAAACAAGCATTTGCAATGCAATAGGTCTCACATTTGCGAGAGTTTGAGCCATTGGCATTGTAAATGACAAAGCCTTTTATTTATGAGTTGGTTTTTAAAACATAAATAAAATGCTTGTTTAACAAGGTAACACTGTCTGGACATTGGTTGTTCCTCATTAGTACCAGTCTAACAAGCAATTGTAGCAATAAAGTACAACAAGATAACCAGTCCAGTTTTGAAGATGGACTTCCAACACTTGTCGCTGCATTTTTAGTAACTTTTGAACACTTTCAGCTAGAAACAATTTTTGTTTGCTAAAATCTGCAGAGTATGCAACTGATGGTGGATTATGTGACAAATGCTGCACATCGTTAATTATGCAAAATCGCAGCGGCCACGCAGTCGCATAATTCCAGTGGCCCTGACTATTAGGCGACACAATCCTTCTTCTAAAGTCGTTCAGCAAGGGGAGCAGAATGGTTTTCATGTGTGAGGGACTGAACTTTGGAGATCCGGAGCTAAAAGGTGCCCTGCTATGCACCTCGGCACAGGCCCACTGTGACGTCGGGTGGCCTAGGGACGTCTGAGACATGGCAGGGGTTAAGGTTCTTTTTTACAGAACATAAAAGCAAACAGCAATACTTTGAAAGAGAAGAACATTTCTACAAACCGAAAAAGGCCCTAAAATCATTGAACCATACCAATAGAGAAGCACCAAGAGAAAGGTAAGCAATTTAAATTTCAATAGTTAACACATACATTTCAGAAAGGCAAAAAATCTGAAAATATTTTTAAAATATCTTTCTAACCTTAGATACACTTCACAGAAACAAAAACCTGTCTCTTTTACTAAAAAACCTTTTCAACTCTCTTATAATAATAAGAACTCTCGAAAACAAATACTAATCTTTAGTCCAGTACATGTCACAGCAACCCTGCACAACAGTGAAATTTGGATGGTAGATGGAACTTTTAAATCAACTCCCCATCCATTCACCCAACATTATCCTTTCATGTAAGCTTTTGCAATACTACCATCCCATTAGTCTATGGTTTGCTTCCTGACAAACAATTCTGAATGTACATTAAATTTTTATCAGTTGTAAAATCTAAAACAGTAAATAAAAGTCCTAAGAAAATAATAAGTCACTTTGAATTACAAATGTTTATTACAATGACTACCGTATACCCCAACACACACATTCAAGGTAGCTTTTTCACTTTAACCAGGCGTACTGGTGATTTTTTTTAATCCTTAGTTAAGGATTATATGTCAAATAGAAAAGTACATTATGATTTTTTTTAAATAGATTTTTTTTGTACCTCCTGAATGAATGTCCCTCAACAACACTTACATCCTACCAACAGTATGCATAAAGAAGAAAGCACTTGTATAGTATACAGAATCTCAGTAAGAGAAGACTAATCAGAACACTTTTTTAACCCTTTCTCCTTCATTCAGACCAGGACTCTTGCTTACACTGAATGAAACACCCCCAGACTATACCTACAAACAAAGTCACTTTCATGTTTTCATGAGTAGCCCTGTTCCCTTTTCTGCAACAATATTGGTCAAGAAAAACTGAGTGGCATATTTAAAAGCCCATATCACCTTTTTTTGACGCTGTAGTGACGGTAAGGGCTATGCCTTATTTACAAGGCAGCATTAAGACACTTAACGTGGCCTAACTCTGCCTTGTAAATAAGACACCTTTTCATAATATACTTAGCGTGAAAGGGGTGGGCAATGAGATTTGCAGTGGGCGTTCCACTGCAATACCCATTGATTTTGACACTGCCCCATAGTTCCAAGAGTGGGGTAAATATGGGGCAGCGCCAAAATTAAGACCAGGGAAAACCTGCCTTAACAGGGGGCAACAAGGAGAAATGCATTATTTCTCCTCATTTTTTGCTGTTTTTTATGTGTGATGCACAAAGCAGCACACATAGAAGTTACAAATTGCCATTTAAAATTGTTTATATGCACATAAACAAGCATTCCCCACAACACAGACACCCTTGCACTTGGTTGCAAGGGTGCCTTCATTGGCGCAAGGCAGCTAAATTTAGTGCCAGCGCAGAGGGAAACCCAGGGCTGCACCGTATTGTTGTAAATACAGTGCAGCCTTGCTTTTCAGAATCGTCGCCAAAAAGGCTAATGTTCCATCACTTCTTTGTAAATATACCCCTGAGTCTTTAATTGACTACTATAGCAAATCCTCACTTTTCGACATCAATAATTAGGTCCCTATTAACAGTGAAAGCAAACAAAACTCAAAATCTCTACCTACTTGGGTGGTGAAATGTACACATCCAGAAATATAACTTTTGCAAATTAAGAAATGACTAGGTCTGATCCTGATATGCTCTTAACTCGAATCCTCAAACAAAAAGGCACATTCTCAAAAGAAATTAAACAGTTAAAAAAAGGCTGTGAGAACTAGTTTAGGGGGTCCAATGATATCCACCAATAGCTGGAACTCAATTTTCCAATTGAAGTTATTTACCATACGTGCCTTGGGGTGCCCACACGATGTTCACCCCAAATTGAGTAACCAATAATGCACACGTTACTGGTGTGAGCAACCATTACACACCCCTCTTGCAGGGAGTCTCACAGATAACCAGAGGTTAGTTAGTTCTAAGGAACTCGTCAGTGGAGAAGTGTGGCTCAATGGTTAGAGCGGCAGACCCTAATGCAGAGGTCTGGCCCGGACCAGTGTTCAATTACCGCCTCAGCGGGTCTTGAGCTCAATTTCCCCGGACCTGATAATTCTCGCCTCAGTGCCTATTCCAATCATGGAGTCCCACTCTGCAACTCTGGGCAATAGCTTGCTTAATCTCCACAATGGCCCTAACAGTGCTAGGATGCCTGGTTTCACCTTGGGGGTACCCAGGAGTGGGCACTTCACAGGAAAAAGCCAGGAAGGGTTCCACAGCGGTATGGGCACAGCGCCTTGAGACCCCTTCGGGGGTGATACGTGTGCTATATAAAAGCACTACATTTACATTTAGGCTAGTCACAATCAATAATGAAGGCCAAAAGCCTTTGACATATCATTAACCACGAATATCCCTAGCATACATTGGTTGCCTAACAACTATCATGATCCAACAACACATGAAGCCTGACACTTCCAGGGGTTTCGTACAAGGTAGACCTGGGAAGTGGTTCAACTGATGGTTTACTCTTCTTGGGCACTTTTGATCTCCTTCCAGTGAGACGTAGGGAGACTCCAATTCCCGCCTGCATTTGGGGCAACTGGAAAGAAATATAGCAATATATCTGGATACTCTAACGTGAACGGCTCTTTTTTTTAATATAACTGGTTTTCGTTGTGTCATTACTTCTAGGTACTAAAAATAACGCTAATCACCTAATAATTGCTGGAAATAATCTCATAACAGTAAACGAAGTCAAAATATTTTTATGTATATGACTGAAAAAGATGTATTTACTTAACCTAATGCACTATTTATTAGGTGTTTCTCATCACTCATTGTTTCTACTTAGAGCTAATGGCAAAACAAAAATATCAAATATATTTTTCATATTAGAGTTTGTTCCAATGGGCAAGTACCCAGATATATTTCGATATTTTAATGACTATAGGCTGGATACTGGTAAACAATTATCTATTTTATGAATGTTTTTCCTTCTGCTGCTACAAATTTACTACAGCCCAAAAAGCTCTAGGCATGATGCACTGAGCAAAACACATGTCAGCAGTAATTGTTCATAAAATTACTGGAATAACATGTTTTCATTTAGGCCTGCATTGGATTTAAAAGCATCTCATTTGGGCAAAATTCAGCAAAGAGTGCTTCAGCCTCCAAAGTATTCTGACCTTTGAGAATTGACTAGGTAGGTGGTTTACCCCCACATGAAGCATGTAGCATCATTATTGACAGCACATTATTTACTGTTCAATAAAGAATACCAAAGTTGTAGCTCTGTACTGCATTGTATTAAAGGGAGAGAGAATGACAGAGGCATGTTTTGGAGAAAAATGAGGTGTAAACCTTTAGCACAAAGCCCTGTCTACATAGGGAAGTAGGACTTTGCATCAGAATCCATCGGTGGTTGCATGAGAATGCTAATGCACTAGACATGGGACTCCAACTTCACACATTGTCGCATAAAGCAATGCATAGCGCTCCTTTGCAGTACTTTATGGCTGCAATCCAAAGCAAAACGAGTTTTATGAAAGACAATCTCAATTCAACATTGTGTCAGTTAGCATCACTTTTGCTGACGCTGCACAGTGTTAATAAAACTGACCCGAATACCATTCTCATTCACTGTTTCCCAGGAAGCCTCTTTGTGTCTGTTTTACATTGTATCCAATCATACTTTACGTCTCATGTAGAAGGATCCTATGAAAGACAATGTAAAAAACATCTCATGAGATTACATAGCCCTCTTGCTACATTATGTGTTTCCATCTGTGCTGTGCTCCCTAGCACCACCCGCCGTCCCCAGAGCACATAGGGTTAAGTTGTCGATGTGACAGCTAGGAAGTACAGTACAGATAGATACTTTCGAGACACAGAGTACTCGGTCACAGAAAGGACTTAACATGGTCCCTGGTCATACTGACTGATCTCGCTTTATACTACTGGAACAAACGATTCAGATTTACAGTGTCTACACATATCACTATGACCATGATCCTTCTGAATCAGAGAGAAATTATCTCAGAAATCTGATATATGGCCAAGAAAGCGACCGGCTTTAATAAACATAATATACAAATAAAGAGAGAAATAGCCTTGATGAAGCCCTGCCGGGCGAAACGTGCGTCGGCTGCCGTTTTTATATGAAATAAAATAGTGATAACGGAACTCTCTCTCCAGATACAGATTATTGTTTGTGGACTATTAGTATAAATAGCACATATGGAATTAGGCTGAATGATTGGGAATCCTTTTGTTCTAACAAAGTTGAATTGATCAAGGAACTCTATAGTCACATTTTTCCAGTGTGCTTTTGTGCTTGTGAAATTAGATTGTATTTGGACTACTAGTGTAGATCTAAAAGTGTAATTCTCAAGGTGGGTGAGTATTTGGCCCCATGTGAACATTCAATACGGAATGGAATGAAATTGACATATTTTGACATTTACTGCTTTTGTACTTATGTTGATGTGCAGATCAAGATAGCATATCCACCGATTTTTCTGATACAACTGAACTGGGTTGGCTGGCTCGAAAGTTCCTGGAGGCGGTCCCAGCATGGTCCCACATTATCCCTAGGATGGATTGGAGGGGTGGTAAATCGATCTAGGCCCGAACCATTCGGTAAACCAAGTAAATAATAAAGCTGGCAAACTATTCAGATCACCTAGATTGGGGTCTATCCCTCATGGACTCATGGAGAGCAATTTTTCTTGCAGAATGGTATGCATCTTTCTAAGATTGGAAATTATATGTTCATTGAGAATATTTTGGCCTGGTACATGCATCGCCCCCCGGTAGAGGAGTCGTCCACTTTTGGGGGAGGCCAGATAGTAGGTGAACTATGATGGCCTGAGGCGGGTGAGGTCATGATTGGTGGGTCAATTAGTAGGGGTGGGTGGAATTTGCATAGTCGCGCTACGCAAAGTTCAGCGAAACAGTAAAAAATCTCCCCGAACACGCAGAAATTCCACGAACATGTGTAATTGCTTGTTCGCGATGCTTTTTTCCTGTTCGCGATCGTTGTTTGCGTGCTCGGGGAGAAACATCTCGTGCATTTTGAGAACGCAAACAAGCAAAAAATTCCAAGAAGCCAAGGAACGCAGAATTTTGGGCAATTTTGCGTTCTCTACAGAACGTGAAATTAAGCACATTCCGCGAGCGGAACGGAATTTGCCGCCCAGGCCTATCAATTAGGCACTACTTTTCCTTACATTTGCACGACAGCAGGGTCATGGCCCACCAAAGGGGTGCTGGCAGGAGGTCGTCGAAAGGATCCAGGGATGCAGGTGGTTGCGAGCAACCGCTGACATCAGGCCCTATGGCCAATCGCCCGTGCATGCGCAATGGGCATGCCTAGCACTGGCACTTGGGGGAAAGAGAAGTGACAGGTGTAAGGGGTGTCAAGGTAGGTATCCTAGTGGGCAGACAAGCTCCTTGCCCAGGGCACACCACCGAAGGGGAATGTGATTGGGGTGTGTGGTGTCCTCCCATAAAGATGGACCCACCACAAGTCATTGGGCATAGAGGCTGGGACTAAACCGGAGAGATGCCATGGGAGCCAATCATGATCTCACCCAGGGCATACGTTGGGATACACAGGAACATGTCTAGATAGTGGTAGGAAGTCTAGCATCTCTGTTAAGATTAGGCATGCATCACCTGGTGGTTATAATGTTGTAAATATGAAGGGTTACTGCATATGCAAACAGGCAAATGAACTGTGATTTTGCTTTCAATAATGTTTGTAATAAAATATGGCCGAAGTTTATGACCCTTAAGTCAAGGAATTGTGTGGAGTTTGAGATTATAGGGGGGATGGTGAGAGGGAGACGAGAAGGCCTTGGTGATGCCAGGCCATGTGGCCAAGGCTCTCCCACTTCGAGGGAGCCGCACACTTGGCAGCAGCACTGGCACACAAGGAGAGGGGTTCCGCAGCGCTATGCACTGTCACCCCGTAACATTGAGGGCAGCCATTGGCTGTGGAAGTGGGCTAGGACCCCAGAAGTCGCTGGTTTCGGCTTTTGTTGTAAAATCTTTTTATTTCACCCCCATAACAGGGAGTAGCAATGGGATGACTAGTACACAGCGTTAAGCCTACAACCCAACAGGGATGGCCGCGTTGTGACATGAGAAAATGAAATACCGTTGACAGCGCTCAATCAATAGTTTGTACACAGCGATTTACCTACAACCCATCAGGGCCGGTCGCGTCATACTCAGACAACAGGTTCCGTGTAGTCTCTGCCTAAAATGACCCGATCCCAGGAACATCTGGAACTGTTAAAACCTGTAAGATCAAGATGGTCAAAACTTCAAGAGAGTGACAGGAAAGGGGACAGCAGAGTAGAGAGGACAGTAGGAGTAGACGAAAAGAGGAGACTAGGAGAGGGATGAGCCGCAAGACGCCAAGAGGGGGGACTTAAGGGAGAGATGGAGGGGCGCTGCGTCAGCTATCTGGGCAGTCGATGTCATTAATAGTGTACAAGGCCTCACACACCAATACCTCACGCCAGCAATCTGCCTGGGTCAGGGGGAACTACTGCATCCTCCACTAATCGTAGCGCCCGGAGCTTAGGAGGCATGTGACACGCGGGCTCTACCGAGCACAGGTATTTCACCAGGGGTTGCCACACCGCTTTGAAGCGCACATCTCGGGCCTGCAGACGGGCTGTGAGGAGTTCCATTGTCATGACATGCCAAAGGCGCATAAACCACGCAGCAATGGGCGGGGCTTCCACCTTTTTCCAATACACAGTGATGAGCTGCCTAGTAGCTCCCAGCATTTGAAGCGCCAGCGCCCATTCGCTCCGGGTGAGGGCCTTCAATCCTGCAGGCTTGATACCCAGTAGTATTGTACAAGTAGCTTCAGGCAGAGGAAACCCCAGCACCCCCCTGATGTGACTCAAGACCTCCTTCCAGAAAGAGGGTCAGCGAGGGACAAGTCCACCAGATATGCAGGAAATCTCCAGTCGCAGACCGGCACCTCCAGCACACAGGAGAAGAGTTCGGAGACATTCTATGCAACCGCTCCGGAGTGTAATACCACTGAGTCATCATTTTATATGCATTCTCCTGTTGCGATATACTATGGTAGATTCGGGGTATGCCGCTCCATAGTCTGGACCACTGCGCCGGGGTGATGTCTACGCCCGAGAGGGAGTGCCAGCTTTGCTGATGTGGTTGGGAAGGCGGAGTGTGCGGGTGTTGTAGAATCTGGTAGATTTTGGAGATCAGCCCCTTTGTTTCCGTAAAGGATCGAGCCAATCGCTCAAACGGGGTGAAGGCGCGTGTAGCCGCATGATATGTGTCGTCTGCTAGTACCCAGTGTTTCAGTTGAGCGTATTGCAGTCCGGCCTCAGGCGGCACTCGGAATTCCTCCCTGCAGTCCACAAAAGTCTTGAGGGAGCCTCCATCAAATAGATCCGTGAGTACCCTGCAGTTGCCTTGAGGCCACTTACGGAAAGCCCCATTCCGATGCACCGGGGGGAAACTCGGATTCCCTTCGATAGGGGTGTGCGGCGATGGGAAGGTTGTAAGGCCCTTACGCACCGCTATTCTGTCCCATATCTCCAGCACCGTTTTCGTGGGCACCGCCAAGTACGCGCTCCGAGATCGCCCCGCCCTAGGCTTCCATGCCAGATCCCATATGGTGCGCCCGGTCACGGCTCTGTCCATGTGGAGCCACCCTTTCTCGCTCTCCGTTACACCCCACTCCACTACATACTGAAGGTGTGCAGCCCAGTAATATTCCACCAGGTTGGGGCAGGCCAGACCCCCCCGGTCCCGAGGTGCCATCAGGAGAGCTTGAGAGAAGCGAGGCCTCTTCCCCCCCAGATGAAATTTGTTAGATCTCGCTGGAGACCTCTGATACTATGCAGCGGTACAGAGGTAGGAAGACACTGGAATAGATACAGTATTTTGGGCAGAATGGACATCTTGACGGCGTTGATTCTGCCCAGCCAGGACGGTACAAGCGGTTTCCACCGCCTCAAGTCCTCGAGGACCGATCGCCGATATTCCTTCCAGTTGGCTTGTGTCCAGCCGTCCAGCGAGGGGGTCAAGTTCAGGCCCAGATACCCGATGTGTTGGGTCGACCATTTATAAGGGACTAGCTGCTCCAAATAGAGGATTTCTGATTGCGGGATATTGAGACTGAGTACCCAGGATTTGCTGTGATTAATTTTCAGGCCAGAGACCCTCTCAAAAAGGCACAGGTTTCGGCTTTTGGGACACGCCACCACTTGGATCGCAAAGCCCCACCAATAAAAGAGGGGACATGGCGGCAGTCAGGTATTTTACTCCGGATTGCCGTGTTGGGTAATGGGCTTGTTGGTGTGTTTTGGTAACTAATTTGTTTCTTTTTCAGGTCAAGTGCTATTGTCATATTTTGGTTTGTGGCCCTGTGAGTGAGGTAATGATTGGGAGGTCAATTGGGCACTACTTTCCTTACATTTGCATGAAGGCAGGATCATGGGCCAACACAAGGGGTGCTGGCAGGAGGTCATTGAAAGGATCCAGGGTTGTGGGGTGTTGTGAGCGACTGCTGACATTTGGCCCTTACAGCCAACAACCCACACATGTGCAATGGTCATGCCTGGCAGTGGCCCTGGGGGGGGAGTAGAAAGTGATGGGTGTAAGGAGTGCCCGAGATAGATATCCTAGTGGGCAGACGGGCTCCTTAGACAGGGCACACCCTTGAAGGGGGATGTAAGGGGGTGTGTGGGGTCCTCCTCTAAAGAGTAACCCACCACATGTCTTTGGGAGGAGAGGTTGTTCCTAGACCAGAGAGGTGTCACAAGAGCCAATCATGATCTCACTCAAAGCATAAATTGGGATACGTAGGAACATGTCTAGATAGTGGTAGAAAGATGATGTCTAGCATCTCTGTTAAGGTTAGGCACACATCACCTGGTGTGAATAATGATGTAAATATGAAGGATTACTGTGTATGTAAATGGGCAAATGAACTGTGATTTTGCTTTCAATAATGTTTGTAATAAAATACGGCTGGGGATTACGATCCCTAATCCAAGGAATTGTGTGAAGTTTGAATTCTTAAGGGGGAGTGGTGGGAGGGAGATGAGATGAGGTGGTTGGGCACCGAAAGGCCTTGGTGGTGCCATGCCATGTATGTTGTAGGGGGCAGATAAATGTAAATGTGTTGTACTTGTATAGCGCACAGCTACCCCGGACCGGGGTCTCCTGGCGCTTGTACTCATACCGCTCAGGAACCCTTCCTGGCTTTCCTTGTGAAGTGTCCACTCGTGGGCACCTCCATGGTGAAACCAGGCATCCCTCGCGCTGTTGGGGCCATTGTGGAGATTAAGCAAGCTATTGCCCAGAGTTGCAGCGTGGGACCCATGATTAGAATAGGCACTGAGGCGAGAATATCCGGTCAGAGGAATTTATGAGCCCGAGACCCACCGAGGCGGGAATCAAACCCTGGTCCCTGGCCAGAACTCTGCATCAAGGTTTGCCGCTCTAACCATTGAGCCACACTCCTTCAGATAGAAGGAGTGCAATGAGCTTCTTATCCTTCCACAGGTGGGATGATCATAACACATATCCAGTGGTGTGACACAAAATAATGGGTCCCCCCTCGAGAATGTGAAGATCGGCCCCTGAGTATACCGTATCACACTCATGTTAGTTGGCCTTGGGCTGAATGGGGACCAGCTATTCAGCTGAGGTGCCCTTGAAGGAATGGGGGGCCTGATGCACCATGGGAGGTGCAGGGGCCTGTGTTACTCCTATGCACCTATCTTCTGCATCATTCCATCCCTATCACAAATTATTCGAGAAAAATCATCTATTTATTCTTTTTTTACGACCATTTCATGGAAAATGCCAGCTTGTTTTCTAAGATATATGTTTGTACTTTTCTATAATCTAGAAACTTTGGGGCTTATTTATGAGCCCATGCACCACATTTGCACTGCCGTTGCGATCCCTTTTTAAGATGCTGCAGCTTAAATATTGCACCACGTTGCTACATATTTATGAAGTGACGCATCTAGGTAGATGCGTAACTTCGTAAAGCCTTGCGCTACATTATACCTGAGTCAGGCATAATGTATGCAGGGTGGGGGTTCCCCCACATCAAAGACTCATAGAAGTGACCCATTGGAATCTATAACATTTAAGGGCGCCACTGCGTCAAATCCATACACCTGCCTCATTGCAGGCCTAAAGTTGACGCAGTGCTATAATCATAGCCCTCCTCCTGCATTGCTGGACTTGTGTCACGCTTCTGACACAACTCCAGCAACGCGTCAATTTTGCGCCGACAGATACGGCAGTAATACTGATGTATCTGTCAGTCCTTGCAACATGATGCGTCATACAGTAAATATGATGAATTTATGGTGTCGCAAGGAGTGTTTGCTGAGAAGTGTTGCATCGCTGCTTTGTCGCAGCAATGCAACCCCTCATAATTAAGGCCCTTTGTCTCTTGCTGCTAGATTTTTCTGCGGGTAGACTTCTTGCTTGTTCTTACTTGCTATGTGAAGCTCAATTGCACCTCCACCCTTACCTCCGCACACCCCACAAGAATTACATGTGCCATAAAATACCAGGTTATACATATAGCAAAAAATGAAATACATGATCGCATTGAGTACATAGTGATCTCAGGACTCGAAGTTTTACATCAAAGTTACATCAAAGTGCTCCAATATTTTCCTTCTCATCACACTCATCCCCATCCCCTCTCCCAGACTCCTCCCCCTCGCCTCCGTTCCGGAGTCAATAAAATATATAAGATACTGATTCTAACTCAGCTGTAGCAACTGAGCATTGGCTGTGCAAATCTACACTAAGGAATACGGATTTCTTTGGTTACTATGGAGCTGAATAACACTCTTCAGAGGCTTTGTTGGACAAAGTCACTGCAGAAGAGGCCAGAGCCGCCTTCCTCCGCCTTTGAACATTAAGGACATTGTCTGGACGCTTTCAAGTTAATCTTGCACTGCACTTTGAAGTGAAGTGCCGGATAGGTCTGGGTATTTTGTTTTCTGTAGGTGCCAGTCACGCACCAGGTTCAGTTCTCAGCACATCCGACTGTTTGCAGGTTTTTACAGTTTGTTTTGACTTATTTTTTTCCAGTTGGGTCTTGTTAGGTCAGTACAGTAGACAGGTGTTTGGCGAGTGTGTCTGTGTGTGAGGGTAGCTGGCATGTTTATGTGTCTGTTGAGAGCGTTTACAACCATTCAAGAGAACCAAGCACAGAAGAGGCACCGTTTGTGGCACGATGACATGAACTGCTCCAGTGAAACTATTTGTCTCGTGAAGTCTGTGATAATTATTTATAAACGTGTACGTTTTTGTCTGTTGTCTTGCATTTATTGTTGAGGTGTTCAGTTCGACTTTGCAACAGCATTTCATTTTTTTGTGTTTTGCCTATTCGATAAAAAAGTAAATATGTTTGTCTTTTAGCAAAATACTGGTTTTGTTTTTGTTGGCGCACAGCAGCAAATGACAGCAGAAAAAGTTAACAGAGGGAATAACCACACTATTTTCAACTAACATTGAGCTAAAAAGTTCTTTATTGCAAAATTGACATAGGTTAGAAAAATAGCAGTCTTCCTCCATGAATATTCATGTATGTATTTAATAAGTGCTGACCTCCATAATTTTTATTTCTTTTTTCGTCTTTGGGCAAACATGCTCTCCCATGGTAACATATCACTAACCATGAGATTGTGCACTGGACGGCCAGAGGTATACTCTAATTTGCATAAGTGCTTAACCCAAAAATGCCCACCTATTTTGCCCCATATCTGGGCAATATATAGGGCCTGATCTTGGCGGATGGGATACTCTGTCTCAAAAGTGAAGTATATCCTGTCCATCGTATTACAAGTTCCATAGGATATAATGGAATTGTAATATGACGGACGGAATATCCGTCACGTTTGTGACGGAGTAACCCTGTCTGCCAAGTTCATAATCAGGTCCATAGATTTTTAGAAATAATTGGAGCTCTAGGGATCAATTGGAGCCGGTGGGTGGGTGCAGGTGGGACCCACCGGCATTAATCTTTAACCCGTTTAGCGCGCTCAAACATTCCGCCCCAGTGCGGACGTTCGATTGCGCTAACGGGATTCGGACGTCCAACGGTCGTGCGCAGCACTAGCGAGGTAGTGCACGTGACGACCGTTGGACGTTCGAAGCACTAAACGGGTTAAGAACCAACACATATTTTTCCTCAACAGACATTGACCCAGATCAAGAGAAAGAAAAACACAAAAATAGAAAAGAAAGAGGAAAAGAAAGATGGGAAATAGTGACAAAGGGAGAAAGCAGCATTGAATGAGAACCTGAAAGAGTGAGAAAAAGAAGCAAGGAGTGTCTGGTGGATTAAAGAGGCACCAGGGGGTTTAAGACTATGCAGCTTTGGTCGTCTGCACCCTGACCTTCGATAGTGCTGGCCGAAGCCTTCAGAGCAAAACCTTGGACCTGGCAAGTATTCTTTTACAAATTCAGCACTGCGGTCTGCTCATTGGGTTAAAAGCTTGCATCTTTCTCTTTTTCATATGTATAGATGTCAACATAAAGATTATTTAAAAAAATGTCAGTTCAAAATAATTCACATTGTGCTTTTTAACACGTTGAACACATAGGACAATTTTCTAAATCATATACATATGTAAGGGACATCCTCAAATTTATATCCATCTGTATATCAACTCCTTCTAAAAAGTCACAAGAAAACAAATACAAAACAATACTTGTGTTCAATTGAGAATGTGGCCGCATCATGCCCTCATTATCGATGCAAAGCAATTAAAATGGAAGAATAATCAAGAGAGCAGGTGAGAACAGGAGATAGTAGGGGCATTAAGATAAACGGCGAGCTACGCGTGAGTGAAGGGGAGTTTTTTGGGGCTTCTTGCATCTTCTAAAATGAAATATAAAGGCAATGCAAAGGTTAGAACATGTGTAAACATAACATAGAAACTCATACAAAAGGTAACAGCATTTGCTAGTTCCAAGATGTTGAATATATCAAGAACAAGGGAGCCAAGAAGGGCAACACCATAGTGCACCGTCCACCCACACACACAAATACTAACAAATCCCCAGCCATTAAGACTACTAGGAATGACTGGTATAAACATAGGGATGCCATCAGCAATGAGCTCTACTCCATAACTTTAGAAAGTTAGTCCCACGCAGCTTGATGAATGAATTGTGATTAAAAAAAACTCTTGTCTCAGTAGCGGGTCTCCAAGAACAAAGGGGAAGACCTAATTAGGCAAGGAGTGTGGTATCATCACCACGTTGCAAATCAACCTTCTGGAGTGAGTGGGATAGGCCCACTCATAACTCGTCCTATTACTGTAACTAAGAATGAAAAGGGTAAGGTATTAGCTGAATCACCCTTTCATATATGTCCTCTATAAAGTGCAGTGTGGTCTACTGAATTATAGCTCCAAAATGTATCAAGGAGTTGTTCTGCATTTTTTGGGAGGACCGCACTCTGTACATATTAAGATCATCAGACATAAAGACCTATATTAAAGGAAGGTTGACAAATTGCATTGGCTAAAACATTTTGGCAATTTCTTCATGACCAGAGAACAGGTGGCTTATGAAGCAGATCTCAGTAATGTAGCTAGACCCCTACCTATTCCGTCATACCAGGGACTTCAATGTTGAGAATCAGTGCAATCACTGAGTCAGTGGCAGCGCAAACATGGCTTCAGGTCTATCATTGTAGCCTGACTTAAGCCATTTAAACACTGCAATTCGACCTGTCAAACTCTTTTAACAGGTCAAAAGCTCCATTTTAAATATCAATACATCACATCTATGTAGTCTTTGCAGGGTACATAGTATTTAAAAGCAGGACATGTAGAAATTTAATTTTAACATGTTCTCACAGTGACCAGCACCCAAAAGGTATTTTTATTGTTGCAGGCCTAGTTGTCCTATTTAGAAAACCAGAGTACAGATTGAAATACTAATACTGTATCTCAGGAAAGGGGCCAGCCAGAAAAATAATGTAAGAACTATTTTTAATACTTACTAAAGCTATAATTCAGTGGAGAAGCCAGATTTTTAATAAATAGTAAGTAAAAGTAATTTTTAGACATTACATTTTCCTTACCTGAAGTTCCTGGGGGCTAATTTGTATTGCTCTCAACATTCTACCAGCCAGGAATTAGCATTTGAATAGGAGCAAACAATAGACTGACCCAAATGGACAGAAATTGCTCCTCTGGACCAATCCAAATATGCAGGTGGGGAGCTGTGAGCATCCTTTATGACATTACAGTGTGAAATCCTGCTTGAGTGCCAAGTCCTGGTTGTCTTACATATAACACTTTGGGACGCACTCCAAAATCAGGAAATAAGATGCCAAAACAACTCTTGTGTATAAATGTTCTTGTTGCTGATTAACTCTGATTTGTCCTACCAGGCTTCTGTCTCGGGGTTTTACAAAGAACATTTTTTGAACAGTGCTGGACCTGAGGAAGAACAGAAGAGGAATGGACCTATTGTCTGAGCCCTGACAGGAAACCTGATGGACTGGAACTTCTCTCCCTTGTACTCAGGACAAAGGTGCCAACAGGGAATTCGGGCACGCCTCAAATATGGCGGTCTGTGACGGTACCCGGGATGCTGCTTATTGAGGGCGAGGGGGAGCATGGTTTAGTGCTGGCCGATGATGTGGTTGGCAGCCACCTCCTCTTCCCTGCCCCCTGGAGGGTGATTGGATTTCGTGCTTATGCCCCGGAAGCTTTTCCGGGGCAGGAAAGGCAAAGCGGGTTCCGGCTCCTACCGGGACCTGCTAGAACTGGTTCTACCTCCCCATAAAAGGGGAACAGAGTGGCGGCACAGTCTCTTCCTCGCCGCTCCGCTGAGGACTCCACATGCCTCCGTCCCCGCGACGGAGGTGTTCTCTTTAACGTGGTCTCTTTTACTTTTTCAGCACATCGGGAGTCAGCAGCGGGACTGAGGCAGCGCTTGGAGGTGGCTGAGCTGTGCTAGGAACAGCACCGGAGCCGGAGGCAGCACACAGGACATGACAGCACTTCGGCATTGCAGTAGAGGCCTAGCACTTAGGAGCAGCATTGGCCATCAATCAGGGCAACAGCGGCAGTTTTTGGAGTTTAAGGTGGGTCAACCGGTGAAATGTTCACGGCTTGGGAAGATGGACGGCTGCGAGTCGAGAAGGCCTATAACTTATAGCCCCTGGCTTATACCTTTATTCGGCAAGGCCAGAATGTTATCCTGCGGTGTAGTGGGTTGTTTAAAGAAATTCAGGCCGCTGGCTTACATGTGGCCGGTGTGGGGCACAAATTTATCTCCATTTTCCATTCTGGTTGCACTGAAGGTTTCTTGATTGACGTGTCTCCACTGATGGGGGGGGTTTTGGAAAGTGGAATCGACTATAAGCATGACCAAAGTCGTACCTTGTCAAGCAGAGCAAAGAGTAAGTGTCTGGATTTTCTTTATGCACAACTGTCCCATCTTCTTTACCCCCGTCAGAAAACTCAGGTGTTTACCAAATAGAATAATACATTGTGGTGTTTGTAGTTAGTTTTAAGAGTATGAATACTGGCGCGAAATCCCCGCTCGCAGAACTCTGCACAAATGCCCAGGTTGGCTGGGGGTGCTGCGCATCTTTTTTTAGGGGGTGGGGTGTCGTGCACACATGACAGGCATGTGTATGAGATAAAGCCTTCCAATTTCGCCCCTCATGCTCACGGCCTGAGCAAGGTGATGCACTGTATAAACTGACGTGCCAGTTAAATATCGACACGTGCCATCCGAAGGTTTAACGGAACAGACACGGAAAGTTAGCTGTCTGGAGTGTTGTGACCAGTGAGCTGCGCCAATACTACTTTATTTTAGTTTACTAAATACTTTCAATCTACTAGGATCACAACTGGGCCTCTTGTCATGAACGACGTGACGTATATTTGAGAACTCATACAGATGGGTGACCGGAGTTCAAAGCTAGGGCCTAGAAACCCCCAAGACAAGCACCTTCTGCTAGACTGCTTTTCTCTGCCCTCACCCTTGAGCAATCCTCAGTGCAAAGAACATTTTCTTAACAGTTTTCTGGACCTGAGGAAGAACAGAAGAGGAATAGACATATTGTCTAAGACCTGAAAGGAAACCTGATGGACTGGGCCTGCTCTCACTTGTATTCAGGACAAAGGATTGGACTACAAGGGACAAAAGGCTCTCCTCCTGTTCAAGCTATAGGCACACAACAAGCTACAAGATGCCTTTAAGAGGCCTTCCTTATAACTTCCCAGCTGATCAATGGCAACTGGACCTGGACGACACCCTGCTATTGGTCTCTGCCTGACACTATGTGAGCTTCTAATTGCCTCCCTGAGGTCTTGGTGGGTTTGAGATATGTACTCCTAAGGTGGACTGGTATTTAAAGGACTAAAGTCAGAAGGTAAAAATGTTTGACCTGGTTGGTGTGTCTGACTCGCGGGCAGCGTCAAATTGTGCCTAATTCCCGATCTGCAAAAACCACAGTTGATGGACAGAATGCAGAACAATGTCATATATTCACCCCAGTACAGAGATCTGGGCCTAAATCCATCGTTTTTTTGCACTCCACACCACCCCAGTTCAGACATGGCCATATACAAATCAGCCTTGACCCTGTGCCTCATGGGAACAGTCCAACCCGAACTGCCAAGCCATGTCTTTCCTGGACCGGAATCAAGCATCCTAGGACCTGTTTCTGGCTATCAGCCGTCTTCAGCCAGGATAGCTTGACTCCAGTGGTGTGGAAAGCATGGGACTCACGTCTGAGGGTGAATCGGGAATCACTCCCTATCAACAAACAATATTACACTATTATAATATTGGGAACTGCTTTCTAGAATATTATTAGGCAACTAGCAGCCCGTCCCGACGTTGTCTGGGAAATGAAGAGAATGTGTGCAATGGTGTTTGTTTGTTATTAAAAATTGTATAATGAGGTAGAGGCATTGTTCAACAAAGATATTGCACGTCGTCTTTTACCTTTGTACTTGTTGGATCCTTTGGTCTGTCCGCTTGTGCAGCAGTGAGTGGCAGGAACCGGTCAAGTGATAAGTGCCTAAACGCCGACTGCGTTGTCCGAGAATGAAAAAGATTTACCCGAAGGATGGAAAACGTTACCGAAAGCTACCCCCCCACACCCCCTCAGCGCTTTACAATGAAGCAGGCGAAGGATGGGAAACGTTACCGAACGCTAAACCCCCCCACCCCCAATCCGCGCTTTACAATGAAGCAGGCGTCTTACAATGCACATGCCCACACACAACAGCACTGAAGGGCACGCAGACGTCACGACGTGCACAAACGCTAATCTCATCACAGTGAGATTAGCGTTAGTGCACGTCGCAAGGTGTGCGTGCTGTTCAGAGTTGTTGTGTGTGAGCGTGTGCATTGTGGTCTCTGAACACACGCCCACCCACACGCCCACCTAAATCTTTTTTACCCGGACAACGTTCTGAGGCTGCATGCGTCTCTGAACGCACACGCCCAACTTTTTTCTACGCGGAAAACTTTGTCAGGCTGCATGCGTCTCTCAACGCACACGGCCACCCACACGCCCACACTAACGCCCACGCCCACGCCCACAAGCGACTACTTTACCCCTAATGTTGTTTTGACCTTTGTAATGTATATGATGGCCAGATGTATAGCCTATGTCCATCTCCTGAAACCCCCCTTTACAATGTTGTATTGGGTGTTCTGATTGGTGCTGTACTTCTGGAGTTTACCCGCCTCAAAGGTTCACAGTTCTCTCTTTATAATAGTAGTATAGATATTCACTCAGTATATTTGCACATTGCTCTGGAACAACCTGAGAAACAAGCTGTGACAATAAATAATGGATAGTCAGAGCTGTCAAATTGGCTGCCACATTGGTTAACCTTGAGTTTGCTTATTTGGGCTTATTTTAAGATGGTCACTGCCACAGAGGAGTGAATCTGTCATTTAGTGATTTGGCTGACTTTAGCTTGTTTGGCGGCTTTGGCAGTAGGAGGGTTTTGTCAGAGTTGTCTTTACAGAGCCGACTCTTTTCCTCTCCTGTGCACTGCATGACAGCTGCAGGTACTACTCAGTAAAAGGTAAGCATAAAGCACAGTCCATCCCCAAATGCCAGCCACGAGACGTTGAGACAGTTAACACAGAGGATTGCACTATGTGAGTGGATACGTCAAGTCCCTCCTACAATGTTCGATGAACACACGTGCAAAGCCCCACACCCTACCCACCATCCCCCCCCATCTCCCTAAATCACACAGCCCGAGACCTCACTTCTTTTTTTGGCTAGAGATTTCTAACATCTCAAGCCATATTTTATTTTAACAAAACCATTCAGTTACCAATAAAACACATCAAAATATTCTCATTACTTTTTACAAGAATCTGCGTTCAGTTCAGTCTTTAACAGAGTCAGCCTGACATTGAGTCATCTAGCTCCTCTACCACCCCATGAATTAGTTCTTCAGTGAGCTCATGGTGGACTCTTTCCCGGGTCATCATTGTCCTTTTCAAGACCGAATCGCTTTTGTAATTGTAATTATATAGCGCTTAATCCCCTTGATAAGGCATCAAAGTGCTTTTTGTCGAGTAGCATGCTACTCTGGAACCCCAAAAGGATTAGTGGTTGATCAGTATAGGGAAATATGTGTTAATTGGAGCAGTGGGCATACAAACCTGTTGGTAGGATTGGATAGGATAATGGAGGGATAGAAGAAGGCAGAATTGCAGAGTCTACAAAGTATTATTTGGGAGATCATAGTAGTAAGAGAAGACTTGGGATGAGTAAAAAGAGGGATGGAGGAGGGAAGAGTCTCTAGAAAGGGATTAGGGAAATCATAGTAGTAAAATGAGGCTTGGGATGAGTCAAAGTAGGGATACATGAGGGAAGAATTTAAAAAGGGTTGCTTGGGAGATCACAGTAGTAAAATGAGGTCTCAGGTGAGCTAAGGAGGGATAGAGGTGGCGAGAGACTAAAAAGGTTTTTTGGAGATCATAGTAGGACAATGAGGTTAGCTATGAGTCAAAGAGTGGAGGTAGAGGATATAGAGGATGTATTGAGAAAGGTATAGGGTAAGACATATTGCGTAACTGACCTAAGCATCGCTTAAACAAGAGGTTTCTCCTGCGACCTAAGTAATGGGTCTTTTAGCCCGTTATAGAGCCAGCCTGTGCAACCGGGCCATGCCTTGGTCCCTTGGCACGGACAGCCCTTGCCAACCCCAATAGGGCCAGTGTACATAAAGTGCCGCCACCCACCGCACCGGAAACGCAGTCTGCTCCCCAGGTGCCCCATATACTGCACGGCTTATCCCATTCAGTGCGCGCCTTCGCACAGTCTCCTACATGGTGACAGAATGGTGTGTAAATGGAGGAAGGAAACAACTGATCTGGAAAAAGCTGGAGACAGACTTAGGATGTAAGATAGATGCCCCCTGGAACAGGAAGCTCACAACATTAAAAACATATATTGCCATCAAATAAAAATTTGATGGGGGAGCACTGCGGGCCAGATTTAGAGTTTGCCGGAATGGTTATTCCTTTGTAAACATGACAGACATCATGTCTGCCTTATTCTAAGAACAAACACAAAGGAACCACATATGTAACACACCCACTAAACTCCAATTCAGGCCTAAGGCCTAAGTCATTCCACAGCCCCCACTGCTATTTTCCATACTGCTGGGTACCTGCAGATTCATTGGAACCTTTGCCTCTATTCAGAGATCGGCTGAGGGGGATGAGAGAGGAACCAACCCGCCATTTTACACCGTACCCAAAATGCATCATCAGTTTTGTAAAATATGAAATTTAACAATATTTTATTCTGTATTTTAAATAGTGTTACATCCATACCTAGAATGGCAAGAGTGTTGAGTGTTTTTTAAACATTACAGTTATGCAGGTATTTCTGTGTTCGCAGTCACTGACATAGAAAGTCTGACAGGACGAGTGGCAGCAATATACAATTCGCAATCAAAGATGTCAAAGGTTTGCTTTGATATAAAATGAACTTCTGAAAGGAGTTTCTGGAAGGAGGACAAGCCTTATAGTATGCCATTTGCAATTTGGTAGTGTATCTAGGGACACCATTCTGATATTCCTAATCCAGGATGTAAAAGTGTTTTCCTTTGATGTCAGTTACTCATTTTTAAGCGTGGTCCTCTCCCATGTGCTACTTTTTTTGTCCTTGATTTTTTTAAACATTTGTACATAGATGTTCTACTGTATGTCTTCTGGATTCTTCTTGCTTGGGCCTTTCTTATTCCTGGTGCAAGTGCAGTGCCTTGCAAGTCAACTACGTAAATCTTCATCTACAATTATGAGCTACAAGATTGCCAAGGAAGGTTTTTACACTTATAGATGTCGCCTGAGACATCGCATGCACTGTCACTTGTGAGATATTAAGTTGCCTAGAGCCCTTCCCCCCATTGCTTACCATTGGTTAGATTTATTGTCACTCTCATTTCCTTGCTTTTCTTTGTTAGCACGTGATTGCTTCACTTCTTCTTCCTATGTTTGTCCCTTCCCTGTAGCATGGCCCAAGCAGTGCTTCATTGCCCAGTGTGTATCCTTCCATTGCTCTGCAGACTACAGAGGTACTTTTTTATGGTGGCAACAGTGTATGTGTTTGCAGGACATCCCCCCATCGGGTTCATTGTTGTTGTTTGCTCCGTTTGCTGCTTACCCCGTTGTTTGTAGCTTTTCCCTTTGTTTCATGCTTTCCACTCCACTACCCATGTTGTTGCTTGCCCTCTTCTGCCTCAACCCCCTCCAAGGTTGCTGCTTGCCCCTGTACCACTCCCCTGCCGCTGGAAAAAAAAGCATTGGCAGGGGCAATAGATTTCACCTATGCGAGAGCTGTTGGCTTGGCCTATGGCTTTTTTTATCATATTGTAAAGCAGCGTGGCTGCTGTGCAGCATGGCTGAAAATACAAATAAAAACACTATTATGTGGCCAGCACTGACCACGCCATAGTATTTATTTACTTTCAATTCTGCTGCACAGTAGCCGCGCTGATGAAGAACATGGATTTAAAAAAAACATTGACAAAGACAATAGGTCCTGCGTAGGCAGGACCTATTGGCTTTGCCAATGCTTGTTTGTTTAGTCCTCTTGTGTGATTCCCTCTTAAGGAGACACTTGTCACCTTTCATGAGCACTGTTAAGTGCTGAGTGGCACTGTGGTTACTGATCGAAGCCGCCCTTTACCCTGGAAATAAGGAAGGTGATTCAATTACCTTTTCTGTGTCCCATCCTTGATAAGTAGGCAATAATTAAGTATAGAAACCATGAAAAGATTTCTGTGCCAAGTGTTGTATTGTATTGCATTGTATTGCAATTGCATTTATAAAGGGCTTCCTACCCCTGACGAGACGTTGAAGCACTTTTTCTGCGAGTAGCACGCTACTCTGGAACCCATAAATGATTAGTGGTGAAATTAGTTTAGTGAAATATGAAATTAATCTCAGTGTTGTAAATGTCAGTCTATTATTTGGAATGAGAAGGATAATGGAGGGGTAGAGGAGGGAAAAGGTTTACATTTATATAGAGCTTGCCACCCCCAATGAGACATTGAAGCACTTCTAGGCAAGCGGCACGCTACTCTGGAACCAAAAATCAAAAAGGATTAGTGGTGAATTAGTCTGGGAGAAATATGAAATTAGTTTGGGTGGTGGACATATTATTCTGTTATTTGGATTGAAATGGATAGTGGAGGGATTGATGAGGGAAGGGTTTGCATTTATATAGCGCTTGCTATCACTGATGAGGTGTTGAAGCGCTTTTTGAGGGTAGCATGCTACGCTTGAAACCAAACAGGATTAATGGGGAATTGGTATAGGGAAATATGAAATTAGTTTGAGTGGTGGACATGTTAGTCTTCTATTTGAATTGAAAACGAATAATGAAGAGAGAGGGATGGGGAGAATGAAGGATGAAGGAAGGAAAAGAGGATTGAGACAAAGATTAACAGGTAAAAATAAAATAGACGAAAAGGCAGCAGGATGGAGAGAAAGAAAGACAAAAGACTGAAAGAAGAAAGGAGTTTTAGAATTCCAGAGGGAAACCAATCTAAGGAATGATTGCTGAGCCTACCAGTTCTAAAATCTGGCAACAATGTTTTCTATATATGTAGAAGGGACATAGCCTCCGATGACCTGCAATTATTTATTCATTTTATTTAATGTTGTGTTTTTTAAGAATGCTGATCCAAAGGGAGGGTGGGATGATTCAAAAAGCAAACAAGCATGGGCAACGCAAATAGGTTTGACTTTAGTTCTGCGTGCTACTGGCTTTTCCAATGCATGCTTGTTTCAGGACTAACCATGAGCAGGGACAAAAGTAGAACGTATGCTATAGAAAAAAGCATTGACAATGCCAGGAGGTCTCACTTGGTTGACTAATTGACTTCTGACAATGCGTTTTTGCTAATGGTAAACAGCACTAACAAAAAAAGATAAAGAAAGAAAGGCATGATGATTCCTCTTCTTTTGCACCCGTGCATGATAATATATATAGCAGCGTGAACAAGGGCATACCTTGCCAGAAACGCGTAGCTGCTTTCTGTGTACCGAATAAAATAACGATATGCTGATGTTACATGGTCCGTCTCCCTTCTGTTTGCTGGTGTGCTGAGCAGGCGCTGGAAACACAGAGAAATCCAGAGGAGTCACGTGGTTCATATATATATATATATATGTACAGCAAATGTCCCTTTCGGGGGGAGCAACAAATAGCTGGTGCAGGCGGCGGGTACAGAACAATCCTGAAGTAATATTTTTTAGCAAAACACTTTCACAAAGGAAGCCGCACTCTTTCTGGATGATTTAAAAAAATCGGTTTATTGACCCATCATCTTCTCGTCACTCCTACGTGTTTCAAACTTACACAGTTCTTGTTCACGGTAGCGTTTACAAGTCCATCATTACTTTCTCTCTTTTTATACCAAGTCACCATGATCTTTCTTAGGGTTCCTGCATCATGGCCAAGCACTGGCACGTGCTACAAACTGATATCATAATCGGAAAAGACGTGCCAGCGACCCCATGGATCACTTTCAGAAAGGCCAGGTCCTTAAAGGATGATCTGGTACACAGCTTTTTAGACCCAGTCCCAGTCAAACAAAGCACATTACGAGAAATGAGAGGGTTCTTTCCTTGCGGAAAATGCAAGGCTTGTGCCTACCGCAAAAGGACGCTCACATATGAAGTGGAAGGTCTAAGAGGGGGGAGGAGAATCAACAAATTCCTAACGTGTCAGACAACCTTTGCAGTTTATTGTCTGAAATGTCCTTGTGGACTAAGATATATTGGCTGCACAATAAATTGCGTCAAACTTAGAATTTTAGAACACATGAGAGCCATAGCGAAAAAAGACTTCTCGTACCCTGTGGCTCGTCATTTTGCAATCAGACATAGAAGCAACAGGGATCTCTTCGAATATTTCTGTCTAGATTGCATACCAAATAGTCCTAGAGGAGGTGATAGAGTGTTGAAATTGAGAAGGCTAGAGTCTAGATATATAGTGGACCTTCAGACAAAATCACCAGGAGGTTTAAACAGTGGGGAAGAACTAGCAGTGCATCTAGGAACCCCATGGAACAGAGGTATTCAAACTTTTCCAGGTTGAGCCCCCCCAGCTGAATTTCCCCAGATGTTGGGCCCCCTACCATCCGACCGAAACCTCGGGAATCCGGCACACCACATGATCGACTGCAACGCGCACACCATGGGCCATATCCGGCACACAATGCTCAACACAACAAGAGTGCCTAGCAAACTGCAGGCCTGTGAGTGGGTGTGGCGAAACGACAGAGGCGTACCACACAGCTCAAAACACAATCCTCCAAGGCAAAGGAAGTCATCACAACCCTCCCCATCCATCATGTACACCTTGTCATCCACCAACTCCCCCACCATTCGTTCCGTCCCTCCATCTGTGCCCCATCCACATTCAAACCCCTTCAACCACTTGCAAACCCTTCCACCATCCATCCCTCCATCCACCCCCTCACCCATCCATCCATCATCCATCCATCCCTTCACCCAATCCATCCCCTCACCAATCCATCCACTCTTCCACCCATCCATCCACCCACTCATCCATCCAACCACTCACCACTTCACCCAAGCTATCCTCCCACTCATCCATCCACTCCTCCATTCATCCATCCACTCTTCCACCCATCCATCCACTCCTCCACCCATCCATCCACTCTGTCATCCATCCAACCACCCACCCTCTCACCCATCCAGCCATCTCCCCACCCACTCATCCATCCACCCAGTCACTCATCCGTCCACCCACTCAACCCCCCACTCATCCATCCACCCACCCATCCATCCCTCCCGCTCTACATCCTGCCCCACTGATGCATGCACTCTCTGACCCATCCATCTCCATGCTCCTCTCCTCACCCATACATGCACACACCTGCCCATCCACTCTGCCAATCATTCATCCATGTCCTCACTCATCCATCCATCCATCCTCCCCCTCTCTCTCCATTCCCCCCTCACCCAGCCACCCATCCCTCTATCCACCTTTCACCCATCCACTTATTCATCCATCCACTCATCCACTCATGAATCCATCCATTGACCTCTCACCCACCCCTTCACTCCTCCATCCATCCCCCCGTCCATCCACCCTCCTCAATCACCCATCCATCCCAACATCCACCCCTTCACTCATCCATCCATCCATTCATTCATTCACCCCTTCACCCATCAATACATCAATCCATCCATCACCTCTCTCATCCATCCACCCACCGACTCGTCCACCATCCACCCCATTGATCCATCCACCATTTCACTGATCCATCCATCCCTCCACCCATCCATCTACCCTTCCAACCATACACACATCCATCCACTCCCATCCATCCCTCCACTCATGCATCCATCCTCTCTCCCACCATCCATCCACCCTTTCACCCATCCATCCCCTCACTCATCCAACTACCCCCCACCCATACATCCACCATGTCACCCACACATCCACCATTCCACCCATACATCCACCACTCCACCCATACATCTATTCACCCACATGGCAACATAACGGACGTCTGGTGGCCGGCTCCACCCAACATCCCTCACACATTTGATGATTCAAATTCGAATCTGCAGACCAACATCCCTGAACACAGACACTTCGGTGCCCCACACAAAGATCCTCATGAGTTGATGACCGCAGACCAGAGCCCACCGTCCCGATTCATGGCCCAAACCCGGATTGCAACCTCTCCCTCCCTTCCCAAAATAACTGAAGGACTCCCGCCCCCCCCCCCCCCCCACCCCCATAGCTGCCAAGGTTTCAGATGACTATGTGTGACATTTTCATAATTTCAGTGTAATTATGAGTGACATTTCAATGACTATGAGTGACACTTTTTCGCAAGCAAATGAAACATATAAATAGCAGAAATTACACCCATTTGAGCAACAAGAAACTTTAAGAGGTCACTGAAGATACAACATGAGTCATCTCAAATTATTTCATGCCTTCATTCACTCTTTGTGAATGTAACAAGTTAACCTACACGCATGGCATTTTTTACGTTTCAAATGAGTGAAATATAAACTAAGAAAACTATGTCTCGGACTTATTTTGGTGTAAACTAATTGGAATTATGGCCTACTACTACTACTGTTTAAATATATGCCAGCAGCGTTCAGTTCACAGTGAACTTCAGTACAGAATCAGAAAGACTTAGTGCACACCTTCCCCAGGCAGCCAGCTCACAAGTGCCTGGAGGAGCGAGTCTGCCTGGCACAGTGCTTCACTGGTGACGTCGCAGTGGTGCTTGTGCTTAGGGCCGTCTCAGGGCTGCTGTAAATTCTACCTTGTGGCAAATCTAAATAATCGTGCAGCGTAGCTACAGGGCAGACGCCTTGCCAGAACATATAGTCAAGCAAAGGTGCTGCCTCATAGATCCACATGTGTCTGGCACGGTCTGCAGGAGATGGCAATTATCTTATAACCAATTAAGCAGCCACAAGCGCTGATAAGAGACGGGCTGACACGGCTACCAATAATAATGTATGCTTTCTTTTGCCTTTGACAGAACCCGGGCCCAAGTGAAATAAACTACATAATGCACGCATCCCCAACCCAGGAAGGAAGCACCCACCCTCCCCCTCACTCCCACCCCCCTTGAAAGGCTGGGGCCCTGGGCCAGAGCCCACCCCGCCTGTGCCTCAAACCCTCTCTGGAAACGTTCTCTCCCCTCTGGGAAGAGCTAACTCCCCCAGGAGGGGGCCAATTCACGGAGTCAACAGCTTCAGCTGCAGTGGGAGGCAAGGGGTATCCTCTGCTAAAGCTGAAAGCGTGTCTGTTTGTTTGCTTTCGTTTTTAGCAGAGGAGACTCCTTGCCTGCACTGCAGCCGAAGCTGTCGACTGCATGAATTGGCCCCCTCCTGGGAGAATCACCCAGACAAAGGAACGGGCACAAAGGGAAGATCGGAGTGGAGTGCGCGCCCCCCCTAAGATGGTGCCGCGCCCCCCCCCCAGGGGGGCGCGCCCCACAGTTTGAAGAACCCTGCCATAGAAGATCTTTCAACACTGATTCTAACCTTCCTTTGCTACTCCTCAGTTAGCCTCTGTATCCTGTGTACATATTGAGAGAATTTGAAGTTGATATCGATGTGGAAAAAAGTGTGTATGTTAAACCCAATACAAGCCGATTCACGGCAAATATATCTTTTTTAGGATCATCATTTTAAATGATGTTAAGAATGGAAATTGTCGACTGCTTGCATGTTAAGCAATGAGTGTGGTTTGACTTAGAAGTAAATAACTGAAAAATATTTTTGCCTGTAACTCTCCGGGTGTTAACCATAAATACATTATTTCACATCTGAATCATTTAATGTTTTGCTGACTTTTAATGGGATAATACTGATCAGCGGCATAAAAAACATTGCATAAAAATTGTGAGAAATGAGGGTGTTAGCAACCTATGAATGGTTGCCAGATACCGATCCACTGTTAAATTGTATTTGCTTTGCTTATGCCATTAAATTTATGCAATAGTGCTTCCATAAAGGGTGAATTGTAAAATCAGGCTTGGCAAACGGTAAACATTTAATTAAAGAAATGTATTTACAACTAGTATGAAACACTTTCAAAATGGTGGGCGCTAAGGCTTTGATGTGTTTTAAAATGGTGCCACGATTATTTGCCGCTTTGACACTGACGAAGGAGGTTACTCCGAATAGGTCCTCATGCATTTCGATAGAGGCAGATGGACACACCTAAACAGTCAAAAGAAAAACAGTAACACCAAAATACTTTTGTCAACTAAACAAAGATGTGATTAACAATGACTTGAGGCTGGATAGGCTCACCCAAAGCCCTTTACAGTGAATACATTATACATTATTTTCACCATGAATAGCATAGTTGCAAATTTCCTCAAACCTAACGAGTAATGAAAAGAGTACTTGAATTCATCTTATCTACTGGTGGCTCACTTCCAAGTGAACCACGTTTTACAGAAACAAACAGGAGTGAGTGAAGTTCTAAAGTTTGACTTCGGAGTTGAGCATAAACTTATCTTACTTTGCACCTCGTGAAGTTTGTAAAGTTACTACATAAGCTTTCTTTGTTTCCTCTCTCCACAAATGAACATTTTTGATGAGCTTCTCGCTGTTTTACTTAATTTATTAACTTTGTTAAGTTCACAAAGATTGAACAACATTAAAGAAAGTGACCCAAAATTACAAGAATAAAAGCATCACACCTTTAGACACCCATAATGCAATGCTAACAGTGTAACCAACTGTGGCAAGTAAGTTATATGGGGAAGGCAGTCCTGTCTTTTTAGTTCGAGCCTTGAGCAGCGCATTCGCTGCTTGCTCGACCTTTAGTAAAGGGTAAAAAAAAGTGCCACCTACCTGAGGCTTTTACTGGCCTGAAGCTTACGTGCACGTGCGTGTGCACGCGCGCAGCCACCATCTGTCTCCTCCGTCACGGGTCATTAAGTTACTTTCCCCTCTGCCTCCGTCCGATCACTTTAACTTTCACTTTCGTGGCTTGGCTTGTATTTTTTTCTTTTGCTTTCAACACTCAGCCTTCAGCTTCATTTGTGTCTTCAAGTTGTGAATCATGCTCCTCTGCTCCACTCCCCCTCCCTTCTCCCCCTCCTCCCCCTCCTGTACGTCAGTTTCATTTGTGTCTTCTATCACTGTGAAGGCTCCTGCTTCCACCAGGCACACACACCATCAGATGTCAGTGCACGCTTTCACCAGGCACACACACCACCAGCTGTCAGTGCACGCTTCCACCAGGCACACACACCACCAGCAGTCAGTGCACGCTTCCACCAGGCACACACACCACCAGCCATCAGTGCACGCTTCCACCGGGCACACACACCACCAGCCGTCAGTGCACACTTTCACCAGGCACACGCAATACCAGGCGTCACACACTAACAGCCGTCGGTGCACGCTTCCACCAGGCACACACCACCAGCCGTCAGTGCACGCTTTCACCAGGCACACACACACCACCAACTGTCGGTGCACGTTTTCACTGGGCACACGCACCACCAGCCGTCAGTGCACGCTTTTGCCAGGAACACACACCACCAGCCGTCAGTGCACGCTTTCACCAGGCACACACACCACCAGCTGTCAGTGCACGCTTCCACCAGGCACACACACCACCACCCACCATTCCCCCCTTTACCAGGCACACCCACCACCAGCCATCAGTGCACGCTTCCACCAGGCACACACACCACCAGCCGTCAGTGCACGCTTTCACCAGGCACACACACCACCAGTCATCAGTGCACGCTTTCACCAGGCACACACGCCACCAGCCGTCAGTGCAGCAGGCAGGCTTTTCTCAGAGTTTCTTGGTAAATATGTGTTTGATGTCTGGGAGGGAGTGGGTCGATTTTCCTTAAACCATGCTGAGTATGCAGGTGCATTGCATGAACTCCTGTGTGAGTGAGTCATGCTGCCTGGGGCTCACTCACTCCACACTTGTAAATTGCGCCTGCACCTGGCTTTTTCTCATTTGCAAAGTTCGGCACAAGCGCACAGCTAGGCAACACCCACACCCCCGGGAATGACTGCTTTCTACAACCAGAATGGAAACACATGGACCCGAGCAATTGAGCAGAAAAAAATGGGTTTTAGTAGATCTACCAGTGCCTTGGCTAGTTTTGCAAAGAGACTTGGAAGGAAGCCGCCCAGTGAACTCTTGCAAATTTACAAGGCCCAGTGTACCTCAGCAGCGATATACGGTGCAGGGGTATGGGGCGTTGCCAATTCCCTTCCCTTACAAACTGTGGAAAACGCATTCCTCCGGTATATTCTTTCTGTCCCTCCTGGCACGTCCTCTTTTGTGTGCCATGAGGAGTTGGGCCTGTTAAAAAGGGGTTCCAAAGACAACCGGTAACCGAAAACCCTTTTTATGTTGCCCGGCGGTATCGCCTCTATGACCCACCAATATTAATCAATGAAGAAGCAGGCGCTGGAGACTGGAAGGCAGGAAACGAGGATTTTATTCTCTCCGGAGGAGAACACATCAATTCAGACAGCAAGTATCGTCACGAGGTGCTCTAGCCACATCTCTGAGGCCTGGCCTCTTATACTAGGGTTTATGACCTTTATTGCACATAACACATTCTCGCAACATTTTAGTATTAGAAAGAACATCCTCGGAATCTCCCCTTCAGGCCCGTTCCCACATACATTTACAGTTGGATTCCCCACCCCGGTCACAACAGGTGATGGTTGTCGCACAGCAGGGCATTCCGCCGATTCACGGAATGCATGGGGTTGATCGGATATCATAGAGTGGGGGCTTTGATCGGCTCGAGGGTCTTTTGATGGGGAGGGGAAGCTTCCTACTGTACGGGGTAATAAACAGTATCCGCAGGGCCAGGTGGCGGCCTGGGAACAAGGAAGACAAACGGGGACACAGGAAAAGGGGTTTGCATCAAAAGGATCTGAGGCCATGAAAGGAATGAGGGGAGGTGTCGCGCTGGGAACAGGATGGGACTCAGTGGTGAAGCTGCGCTGAAGAGGGGTTTATGACCCAAGGCATGAGAGAGCGGGGGTTGTCGGTGTGCGGGGGGGAATGCTTGCGAGGTTAAGGGAGAGAGAGACGCGCTGGCTATCAGCGAGGGGCAGGGAGGCCATGGCGTTCAAAATGGCTGCCGCTTACGCGCACGAATGGGCTTGAAAAGGGGCAAGATGGCGCCGATAATGTTGACGTTTTGCAGTCTAATCTTTAACAGTCCTCCCTTTTCAACATATCTTAGCCAACTTGCTTACTCAATGTCAATCTTCATCAAATTCCTAACCTCGGCATCATATATTGCTCTCATACGTTCGTTTTCAAAGTCCACAGTCTTAGGGCAAATACAATTTGCACATAATGAACACAGAGGTGGCAGACATTGAATTCCTAAGCATAGACCGCATATTACAACTACAGGAATCAGGATAATGGTGAACAGTCTCCAACCCCAGTTCTTAACGGTGTTCCAGAACCAACCACCAAGCGACCATTCTTCTTGTTCCTGGTGGACTTCTGAAGAGAGTCTGTGAAGATGTTCGATGGCTTTGTACACTGAGGGTGAGTTGTCCGGTATGTATGTACAGCAGCTGGACCCAATGATGCGGCATGCTCCACCACGGTCCGCAAGAACCACATCCAGGACAAGGCGGTTCTGGAGGGCCACCAAGCGGACCGCTTGAAGTTCAGCGGTGTTGTTAGCAAGGATACCAGCCGTGATGTTCATTGTTGTCTCAACTGCTTGAGTCAGATGTCGGATGGCACGGCTGTTTGCCATCGGGCCCCAGAGGGGGACTAGTCCTTTCATAGCATCGATGAATTGCGCTCCTGTTGAATCGGCTTGTTCGATGTCCTTGGCTCGTTTTTGTCTGTGATGATTTGCTGGTGCCACATAAGTCGGAGGAAGGATGAAAGAAATGAAACAAGTGCCCCCCCAGCCTTTGGGGAGCCAGGTGTAAGCCTTCGTGCCGCAGACGAAATACATGTTTGGAGATGCCACAAAGGAAGGTGGGTCGGCGGAGTCCAGAGTTCTGGAAAACCGGCAGGCACTGTGGCCTACCAGCTGAGTCCCAAGCCCTTCCATGCACATGTGGCCGGTGACGTTGATGACTGACAGGGCCACAGTCAGAGTGGCAGCCGTCCGTTTTCGCAGGTAGGAGAAGGTGGTTCTGGTTGGATTATTGAACACTTGCATTTCAACTTGTTCTTTAGCAGGGATATCCAAGTGGATTGTGTTGTTGTTGGTCTGCGGGCAGAAGTGTGTCTTTGTTCTGTTCCGCCAGACCCCGTGGTAGAAATTCGTTACGGTTTTGCTGGAGGTGGCATTGTCCTTAAAGCTTTCTTGCAGAAGCATCAGCCAGGCAAGACAGGAGCCGTGAACTGAGAAAGGCGAAGGGATGAATGGTATCGAGTGTCCAGTGGCGTGGGGTAGCAACCCACAGATCCAACAGTTGGTGGCGTTGGTGGCAAGGTTGTGCTGGTGAAGTAGTTGTATGAAGGAGTTATTCCAAAATTCCTTTCGCCTCTCTCTGAGTTGGGGAGAGAGCGAAATCAGATAATGTTCCTTCATGGTGGTAGGCTGGACAGTGGTCAAGAAGGTTTCGTGAGCAGGTGCATTTTCTTCCACAATCCAGAGTGTGGTCATGAGGAGAAAGCAGAAGAGGATTGTGATGAAGAGCGCAATAGTCTTGGGGCTATGGAGTTTGTCCGCTTTTGGGTTTCTGCGGTGGGTATTTCCTGTTGCCTTCATCATCTTCTTATTTGGCGCTTCCATCATCTTCTTAGCTGGCGCTTCCATCATCTTCAAGGGGCTCGGTAGCGGGCAGAACCACAGACTTTGTTTTGCTTCTCTCCGGGTAACCCTTGCTAGTGTTTAGGTCACCGTTCTGAGATTTAACTCAGTCCGTGGTCTACTTAGCCGAGACTCCCTCCTTTCGACGCAGGAAATACCCTTCTTTTGATGGCACTGTGGGATCAGAGAATTTCGAAAGTTCAAGTGTGTCGGTATCAGGATAGCAGGTTAGTGACGGTCGATCCTTGTTCAGGAGCTCTTCTTGGTTGTCGATGTTTTCAGTCGAGGTCAGGGTCGAAGAGATCTTCTTACAGTGGTGTGCATGCAGCCAGTTGCGTTTTCCCTCCACCCGTAGGGCTGTTCGGGTGGTGATGAGGACTTGCCAGGGGCCCGTCCACCGGGGTTCCAAACTCTTGGCACGCTGGAAATTCCGGATCAGGACAAAATCCCCAGGCTGAATGGTGTGTCCGGGACCCCTGGAAGTGTCAGGGATGGCATGCAGCACCTGTTGATGGATAACAGACAGCGTTTTAGTCAACTGACATAAGTAATCAGACATTAGGACGTCCGGGACGTCATGAATGGAAGTTGGTTTTGGTGCAGACCAGACATTCATAGGCCGGCCGAATACAACTTCGTATGGCGTCAAGTGGTGTTTGGTGGGGGTGGAACGCATTGAAAGCAATGCCAGGGGGAGTGCGTCTGGCCATTTCAGTCCTGTGGTAGCTACTATTTTGGCCAATTTTAGTTTCAGTGTAGCGTTATGTCGTTCAACTAGTCCAGCAGATTGGGGGTGGAAGACTGCGTGGAACTTTTGTTTTACACCCAACCCCTTCAAAATGAGTTGGATAACTTCGGCTACGAAGTGGGGGCCATTGTCGCTCCACAAAATTCGACAAAGGCCGTAACGGGGGAAAAACTCCTTTAACAGTACTTTTGCTGTGGCCATTGCAGTGTTGTCACGGGTTGGATATGCTTCCACCCATTTGCTAAATGCACATACCACCACAAGTACATATTTCAGGCCTTGACATCTGTCTAGTTGGATGTAGTCCATCTGCAGGACTTCAAATGGGTGATTCGGGACCCCAAACCCTCCCCGGGGTACTACAGTTCCTTTCCCGGGATTGTGTTGCAGGCATATCAAACATTGTTGGACCAGGCGTTTGGCGGACTCTGTGATCTTATCATTGTGCCAAACTCTGGAGACAAGTTCAATCATGGGGGCTGATCCTATGTGGGCAGGGGAATGTGCCATAGTCAGTATGGGGATCAGATACGAGTCAGGTAACAACCATTTGTTTGTGTCTTTTGTCCGCCAGCAGCCTTCGTCATCCTTCAATCCCACCCGTGTCCATTCGGTCAGTTCGTGTTGTGTGCTAGCCATTTGAATGTCTCTAATAGTGTCCCTAGCGTCAGACCATTTTTCGGCTTGTGACCTGGTCGCGTACATGCGTGTTGCCGTCCTATTTTCAGCTGTCGTTCGGGCAGTGATGTCGGCTAGTGCATTCCCCTGTCCAATAATGTCTGTCACCCTTTTGTGTGCCTGACATTTGATGACTGCAAGCTTTTTGGGGAGAAGGACGGCTTCGATCAAGGCGGAGACTAGATCCCCGTGCAAAATGGGGGTGCCGTGTGAGGTCAAGAATCCCCTCTCCCTCCAAAGGAGCCCAAAATGGTGAACCACCCCAAAGGCATACTGGCTGTCGGTGTAAATGTTTGCTGTGGTTCCTGCTGCTAGAATACAGGCTCGTGTCAGGGCAATCAGTTCCGCTGCCTGGGCAGATCGTTGCGTTATGCGGGCTGTCTCGACTACAGTTCGAGCCGTGGTGACTGCATAGGCAGCTGAAGTGGTGCCATCGGGGAGCTTGATGCAAGAACCGTCCACCCACAGCTCTCCGTCGGGGTCGGGGAAAGCCGTGTCTCTGAGGTCAACCCTACTTCTGGTCTGTTCGTCGGTGAGGGTCACACAGTCGTGTACAGGGTGCGCATTGGGATCGTTTTCTGGTAAGGGCAGCAGGGTTGCTGGGTTCAGTGTGGTGCATCTCTTCAGGGTGATGTGGGGTGCGAGCAGAGTCAGTTCGTATCCTGTCAGTCGTGCACTCGTCAGGTGTTGCGTTTTGGTTTGGTTTAGGAGGGTGTCAACTGCATGGGGTACCAGTACTGTGAGGGAATTCGAGAGCACGATCCCCTCACTCTGTCGGATAGAGATCGCAGCAGCAGCTACGGCTCGAAGGCAAGCAGGCAGGGCTCTGGCTACAGGGTCAAGAGTGGCTGAGAAATAAGCGCATGGTCGTTGCTTTGAGCCGATGGACTGGGTCAGGACAGATAAAGCACACCCCTCCCTTTCGTGCGTGAAAAGGGAGAAGGGCTTCGTGTAATCGGGGGTACCCAGCACAGGGGCCGAGCAGAGGGCATCTCGTAGTTGCATGAAAGAAGTCTGACACTCAGGGGTCCAAGGGAGTGGGAGAGGGATGTCCTTTGCTAGCAATGAAAGCAGTGGTTTTACTACAAGGCTAAAGTTGGGTAACCACTGTCGGCAGAAGGAAGTGAGGCCTAGTAGAGAGCGGACCTGTTTCTGGGTCTTAGGGACGGGGGTGTCGAGAATGGTTTGGATCCGGTCAGGAGTCAGCTTCCTTCCGTCTTTGGACAAAAGGTGGCCTAGGTAAGTTACCTGGGGTTGGCAGAATTGCAACTTCTTCTTAGAGACCTTGTGGCCATTTTCTGCAAGGAAATGCAGGAGTTGAATGGTGGCTGTGACAGCTAGTGGAGTGGTGTCGGCTGCCAAAAGGATGTCATCGACATATTGTACTAACACCACTCCATCGGGTAACTGGACTTGATCCAGTTGTCTCTTGAGGGCCTGGCTATAGATGCTAGGGCTTTCTGTGTAGCCCTGGGGTGCTCGGCAGAACCTATATGAGCGGGCTTTTAGGGTGAAACCGAAGAGATATCGGCTGTCTGGGTGGATAGGGATGGAAAAGAATGCGTTTTTGAGGTCAATGACAGTGAAGGTGGTGGCAGTGGAGGGAATCAAAGTCAGGATGGTGGTAATGTCCGAGACCACAGGGTACTGGGGTACCACCACTTTGTTGATCTCTCGAAGGTCAATGATGAAGCGGTATGCTTTCTCATCTCCTTCTCCCTGTTTCTTAATGATGGGCAAGATTGGGCTGTTGCAAACGTTGCTAACTACTTCCTCTACCACTCCTGCGTCTATCAGTGATTGGATGATTTCTACCAATGCCTTCTCGCCCTCGGGCGATATCCGATATTGTGGAAGTTTTGGGAGTGTTGCATCTGGTCGAACAGTGATGTGCACTGGGTCAATCATCATGCGCCCTACATCCGAATCCGTTTTGGCCCACAGATACGGAGGCAGAGTGTCAAGCAGGGAAGTGTCAGCGTCGGTGATGGAAAACATGTGTCTGGGGGGGCAATGTCTAAGCAGAACAGGATTGTCGTAAAGGAAAACTCGGACTCCATCTTGAGAACATCTAATCGTCGCTCGGAAGTGTTTCAATAAGTCGAGTCCCATAATTGCGTCAGGGCTATTGGAGGAAAGCAAAAACGTAGTGTCAGTGGTGTTGTGTTCTAAGTCAAAGAGAATTGGGGCGGACAAAGGGTTAGTGGAGGGCGTCCCATCGAAACCTGTCGATGTTATTAGTAAGCCAGACAAGGGTGCCCTTGGAATCAGTCGTTTAGATAATGCACTACGTGTTGCGCCAGTGTCTACCAGGAATGGTGACTTTGTACCCAAGACCTTAGCAGTGACATAAGGGCCTTGCTGGTCAACATGGAGCTCGACTGGATCCCTCCCTTGCCCTAGGCAGTCCTATGCAAAGTCATGAACGTCATCGTAGTCAGATTGCTGGCATTGGTTCTGTCGGGGTCGATCAAATGTGTTTGGTCTACTGGATCTATCATTAGTTGCGTTGTTTGGGGGCCCTCGCTGTGGTCCCCTATTTCTTGGTTCGTTTGCTGAATCTCTAGGATCTCTATTTCTGGTGAGTTCCAAAAGAACCGGGCACTGAGATTTCCAGTGGCCCGATCCTTTACAGAAGGCACACTGGTCCTCTCTAATGTCTGTACGTCCAATGTGGGGAGTTGAAGCACGGTCTTTGGGAGGTGCCGTTTTAGGGACATTCATCTGATGGTTTCCTCGGTATTGGTCTTGTCCCAGAGTCACCCCTTGCAGTTGAGCTATCATCACCCTCTCTTTTAATTCTTTCTTCTTCCTCTCTGTTGTTCTATCGTTTTCGTTTTTCTGATGTTCATAATATTGGGCCATCTGGAGGATAGCCGTAGGTTTGGAGGCTGCCCAACTACTTTCGCTGGCCTGCAGTTTCTGCGAGACCTCCGGTGATAAACCCTTAACGTAATTCTGGACAAACAGATGGTGTCCGGTTGCAGTGGTCAGGTCCTGGCCACTGTAATCGGAGAACACCGTTTCAAACCGGGAGAAGTATTCCGATACATCCTCCTGAGGTTTCTGGCGACAAGCCGTTACTATCGACCAGTCCACTTTCTTTTCTGGGATCAGGGTTTTTAATTTCTGTACGATTTTATCCGGGAGGTCTAAAATGGCTTTCAAAGGCTTTTGTCCGGGTTCTCGTTGTCTGTCTATGCCATCAAGTTGTGACCAGTTATGTCCAAACAGCTCAGAGTGGTCGACTTTCCGGATTTGCTTCCACACATCAGCTGGTAGACATAACCCGAAAAACAAGTCGATGTCAGCTAGAGTCATAATCGTCGATCCTAGGGCCGTACCCAACTCAGTATAGAAGGCAGTGGGGTTTTTACGTAGGTCTGGCAGAGATTTCCGGAAGGTCAGAATCTCTTGCCGGTCCCATGGTTGGTAGACCCAATTGTACACTACCCTTCCCTTAGCATCTTTGTTGTTTGCGTCATCATGAGTCCCTTCACCTCTTGGAGGAACCCAGTAAGGGGCAGCCTCTCGTATCGGCATCATAGTGTTAGGTCGTTCAGTTTGTGGGTCGGTTGCTACAGATGTAGTGGATTCGATTTTTGGTTTTTGTTCAGTGAGGTGGCGGAAAACCTCAAGCGTACGCGTAAGGAGGTCCGTCACATCACTCTCACTCTCATCCCCGATATCAACCTTCCGGTACAGAGTCGTTAGGCTCTGTGGACCTTTTTCTTGATATCGGTCCTCGTATGCGTTTAAGACGTGGTAACACAGTTGTACAGTAAAGTGTCGTCTGTGACTCCCAGTATAAGAATTAAACACATCCGTGATGGACTCTTCATCTTCCCTCTTCTCTACCAGTATTTTTGCTATCTTGTCGACCCCTGCTCGTTCGTGTTTGCTTAGTCTATATGCTCTAGCAGGACCAACCCTTCGGGCTTCTGGGTCGCCCGGCGTTGTCGTTTGCGTAACATCTAATACAAGGAGTTCAGCCGGCACGGAGGCCATGGGGGCTGAAGCCGTGGGGCTACTCTCGCTGGTACCTGGGGATAGTGGGTGTTGGGCTAAGGGTTGGGAAGGGGCATATGGAGGGGGCATGTGGATGATCGGAGGACCTAGCAGCAGATCATCGTTGGTTCGCTGTTTTGAGTGTAATTCAGGGTAGAGCGCGGAGGGAGTTCTAACCAGACACTGGCTTGATGTTTCTATTTCTAGCTTCTGTTTGGTATCCTCTCTTTCTTTTATCTCTTTCTCTAGTTTCTGGGCCGCTAGGTGGGCTGCTTTCCGCAGCTCTTTTCCCAACCTACTCTCAGTTCTCTTTTTGCGTTGTTCGGCTTCTTTTCGCCACATGCCGAAGCTGTCAAGCATAGTGGACGTCGTCTTGTTTTTACCAAGGGCTGTTTCTAGTGCGATTATTCTACCGTTTTCGAAGGATCCTATCAGTGGCCACTGACTTTCTCGATCCTTTTTCGTATATTTATGCCACAGCTGGCTATAGGCTATAGCGACTAATCCATGCTTCGTGAACATGTCCTTATTAGGGGTGCCTTCCAGCGGAGCCGGATGGTTCATCTCTAATAAGCGGTCCGGGCTAAACAGGCTACTAACCAGTGGGGAGAAGACAGGCATGACGGATCACAATGGGATAATAGTCAGCACTACCTATCTTATCGCTGCGTGCAAAGACTAGATAGAATATTTCTATTCTACGTTGTTTGCACGTAGTGAATACCTCATGAACCAATTCTGAGCAATCAATGTTAGGTCAAAAATAAAAAATCAATATGGTCAATGGGGAGAATAAGTAGGCTCGCAAAGGTTCGCGTCACCTACCCTTTCACTATCTGTAAAGAGGGGACCTATTTTTCCCTGTTTGCAGACAGAGAATCTCCAGAAAACAATGTATAACAGTTAATCAATGGGGGGAAGGGGCAATTGTTCAGTGGGGGAGAAAGATAGGTCCGACGGGTGCGTACCTATCCTTCGCTGTTTATAAAGGGAGAGCCTGTTGTTTCTCCGTTTGTAGACAGTGAATCTCCAATAAATTAACAAAAAGTAATACTAGTATTTTCTCAACAATTATCAATCACTTTCAATTATCTATCACTTTCGCAATTCGTCGTGTTTACACGACCTTACCCGGACCGCATGGACAGTTTCTTGTCTTCCGAATCCAGCGCCCGATCGTCCTCTTCTCTTCGTACTTCTCGTGGCACTCCTGATGGTTCCCAGTCAGGACCGCAGATCACTCGAGAGAGGTCTGTTCGGAACCAGTGAAGTTCGGATGATCGGCTGTCAGACGAGGGTCTATCGGACAGGGTACCTTCCGATCGTTGCAGTCGTTCACTCTGTCGTCAGGACCTCTCCCACTGGATCCACGAGTCGCTGATGGGCCCCACGTTTGGGACGCCAATTGTTAAAAAGGGGTTCCAAAGACAACCGGTAACCGAAAACCCTTTTTATGTTGCCCGGCGGTATCGCCTCTATGACCCACCAATATTAATCAATGAAGAAGCAGGCGCTGGAGACTGGAAGGCAGGAAACGAGGATTTTATTCTCTCCGGAGGAGAACACATCAATTCAGACAGCAAGTATCGTCACGAGGTGCTCTAGCCACATCTCTGAGGCCTGGCCTCTTATACTAGGGTTTATGACCTTTATTGCACATAACACATTCTCGCAACATTTTAGTATTAGAAAGAACATCCTCGGAATCTCCCCTTCAGGCCCGTTCCCACATACATTTACAGTTGGATTCCCCACCCCGGTCACAACAGGTGATGGTTGTCGCACAGCAGGGCATTCCGCCGATTCACGGAATGCATGGGGTTGATCGGATATCATAGAGTGGGGGCTTTGATCGGCTCGAGGGTCTTTTGATGGGGAGGGGAAGCTTCCTACTGTACGGGGTAATAAACAGTATCCGCAGGGCCAGGTGGCGGCCTGGGAACAAGGAAGACAAACGGGGACACAGGAAAAGGGGTTTGCATCAAAAGGATCTGAGGCCATGAAAGGAATGAGGGGAGGTGTCGCGCTGGGAACAGGATGGGACTCAGTGGTGAAGCTGCGCTGAAGAGGGGTTTATGACCCAAGGCATGAGAGAGCGGGGGTTGTCGGTGTGCGGGGGGGAATGCTTGCGAGGTTAAGGGAGAGAGAGACGCGCTGGCTATCAGCGAGGGGCAGGGAGGCCATGGCGTTCAAAATGGCTGCCGCTTACGCGCACGAATGGGCTTGAAAAGGGGCAAGATGGCGCCGATAATGTTGACGTTTTGCAGTCTAATCTTTAACAGGCCTCCTGTATCTAGCCGATCTTATCAAACTTGAGCCAATTCTCCTACGGCATAGGATCTGGATTAGTGAGCAGACCTACTTAAATAGAGACATCCTGCTTAACTGTATTAAGTTGGATGGGGCACTGAAGATACCCTGGCTTAGGTTTATTTATAGGTTTATGAACTATCTTGGACACCCAGAGTTTCACTCAAATCCCAGCTCTATGGCTCGAATATTGAGGGAAACCCTGAAGAAAGAGTGCCTCGAAATGTTGGGTGCTGTTAGAATAGCAGATGAGGCCGCTAAACCTACAGTTATCCAACACCAGCTAAGGCTTAGTTCTCTGGGTTTGGAACCTTACTTAAATTTTGTCCCAAGTGGACATGATAGAATGCTGTTGATAAGATTCAGACTGGGTATGGTATACAGACTAGTGACTACACCCAAAATGAATAATTGGTCAAGAGTGTTACCTCTGTGTTCGTGTGACACTCACTCAGAGCAGTCCACCATCCACCTAGTTTTTTTTTGCAAGTTTTTTAAAGAACTAAGGAAAGTCTGGTTACTTTCCCTTTTAAGACAGCAGGGCCTTAGACAATGCCGTCCAGCACTTGTTCGTTGACAACTTTTAGAGAATGAACACGTGGCATCTACTTTTTTTTAAAAGGCCATGCGGTTGAGGAAAAGCATGTCATTCAAACTCTGCGAGGCTGCATTTTAGGTGAATTATTGGGACTTGAATTATGTTTGGATTTTATGTAAAGTATATTTTTAATGTAAGGCGTCTTTGCTATTTTATGCTTCCTTTTAACTTGGATATTTTAAGTATGATATGTTATCTTAAGTATTTCATGATTGTCATATGTGCTTTTATGACTGTAATTTTCATGGTCGAATAAAGCTTAATTGAATTGAAACAACATTCAGAGCAATGAAAACATGTTCATTTGATGCAAAGAACTGTTAACAAAAACCATATCCAGCTATTGTAGATCTGGCAACTTAAACAAAACAGCAACATAAACAAACAAGCATTGGCATAGCCAATAGGTCTCTCTTTTTGGACCCTATAAGTATTTAGTTATGCAGCAGAATATCCTTGGTGCAACAACACCATCTGTTGCATGGCTAAACACTTATAAGGTCGCAAATGCGAGACCTATTGTTTATGCCAATGCTTGTTCTGACTGTCTGAAAAGACGGCTTGTCTGAAAAGAAGTTTTTTTTTTTTTTAAATATTTGAATACATTGACATTTATTGGGTTCCTCTTCCACGAAGAAAACAATGCTTAATTTGTGCTGCTCGTTGCACAGGGTTAGTACTGATACTCCTTTTTGGCGTCTTGAACTTATAGGTCTAAAAGGTGCCCCGGAATGCGTGCACTCAACCCATCACAACGAGACAATGACAAAATACCTATGGAACCTTCCTTTAGGTTTAACACACAGGACGTTAAAATACAACAAAAACAATTCATCAATCTAAAAGATCATACTTTGCAAACAATAAGGTGAACCAATATATACAACTACAAAGACACTGCTAACCATATTTCCCATTAACCTTACACAATCAACTATTTTAAACCTAATGAGATCGCATTACTATTTTTACACATTTTGAGGAGTACACTTTGAAGCCTTAGAGCCAATCCACAGATTCCCATTCCATCAGACTTTCATGTGGACTCGATTGCCCACATCCATGGGAGGTGATGCCAGGTCACCACCCATCCCAGTGCTTAATTTGTAAAACAATAAATGCCAGGGCCCTCCCTCTTCAGGAGGCTACTGCAGCTCGCATTACCCATTGTCCCGCCAGTGCTGCCAAAGACAGAGCCAACACATTTTCTAATTCTCACACTTCTACAAGTGTGAGAATTCAGACTCTTCCTGGCCCCAAAAAAAGCTTGGATGCAATGTATTAGTGATTTGTATTGTATTTTGAATTAATAAACAACTGTTGCTATGCTCATCTCTAAATTAGGCAACAGCTCCACCATGTGGCAGACAGCCACAAGTCCAGGTATTGACAATTAAGTGCCAGTCCCAAGCACCAGAAATCAACAACACAAATTAAGCACTGCTTCCCACCTGTCCTGGACCCTCCTCCCAGTCTCCAATACTATCCAATATTGATGGTGGTGGGGGTTCTTAACCCAGTAATGATGACAGAGTCAGAAATCTCCATGTCACCACCATTACAATACAAATCACACATATAATCTCCCATCACCACCCCCTCCCCCCAAATAAATTATTGCCTCAGAAGGAAAGTGATCAGAGAAACTCCAATGTCATCTAAATCCCTAGTACCTTACCTACTAGAAAATCTTGGTGCAGCAGTTAGTTTCACCAAACACTCTGCAGTTACGACCTACCGCTCTGACTTCTATTTGTATTGTATGTTTGATGATAGCGTACAGTCTAAGACAGGCATACATGGTTGGAAAAAATGGAGTTACCATTTTTGGCAATACATTTTGTTAAATATGTAATGTCACATTTAACTTTTGTGTTTCTCTTTCACAAGTATACCGATGGGGCACAGCGAGAATGGATTAAACAGTTTAGACAGGCGAGCATGTCCTAATAAGAAGAGGGACAAAAGTTATTGTGCTAGATTCGATTTCCTCATTGAATGAACTTGCAAAGAAAGTTTAAAATATCAGGGAAAACCTATAAACATGGTCCAGTCCACCTATGTAGTGCCAACCACCCACTGGGATAATTCAATTCCAGCGCTAAAACTGACGACAAACAGGTTGATTTGCTTAAAAATACAGGGGCATATTAGCAAGGGCTTTATCTGCGCTTTAGCGGCACTTTTTGCCTCTAAAGCAGTGATTTTTTTATCGCCATATCAGCAAGCTGTCGCTAACAGGCGTTAGCGACAGCTTTCTGACGATAGCGGCCGGTTTTCCTATCGCCTTGCATGGCAGCAATGATTATCGCTTATGACATGCAAGGTAGGCGTTCCCAACTAGAAGCAACTGAAAACAGTCGCTGACACAAGTTCCCCCTATTAGCAACGCAGGCGAAGCGATAAAAATAGTTGCGCTAAGCGCGTTTATTCATAGTATTTAACACCTGCTGAAAACCTGACCTTTATTGTCAGGCTGAGTCGACCATGGCGTGAATGCGTGAATATCGCTGGATTTCCAGCAATATTCAGGCATTTCGCCGCTATCGCTGGGTATTTTATCACAGTGGAGATAAACGTTGCTAACAGCATGTTATCTGCGCTAAAATATCCAGCGATAGGCAGCGATAAAAAAAACGCACTAAGTGCGTTTTGCGATAAATATCGCAAGTTTTTGCTAATATCCCCCATAGTTATGCAGAGTAGCAACCAAAGATGCTGCAGTATGTTGCGTTGGGGGAAAGTGCAGCTCTGAGCCACATTTAATAAATGTGGCGCCGCTGCTCTCTTGCACATAACTAGGTTTTCCTAGAGCCGCGCACACACAAAGATGTGTGCATGTCGTCTAGCGTAGATTTTGTACTGGAAGGGTAACTTTCTGATACAAAATCCTATGTTTAGACCATTTTTTTCACAATTCATACATTAGATGTGTGCTCGCAATGATTGACATTTTGGAGAAATGTGAGAAATTAACACCTGTTTATAGGAGGAGCTATTTTTTGATACAAAGCCAGGTCAGAAAATCAGTTTGGATCTGGCTTTGTGTGAAAGACCATGGGTGGTAGTGCGGGAACGTATACATACCACCGAAGGAACGCCCCTTTTGACTTAAAGTAGCTCAAAACAGCGCAAAGTATTTTTGCAGGGGCTTCGCTTTAGCGGGATGTTTGGGGTGTTATACCCCCCCCTCTTAAAAAATGTATTGTGTAGTAAATAGTGGCGCACATGTGCGTTCAGTTGGGTATGGTGAGGTGTCTGTCGGATTTCACCTGGGATTTTCACATACATCCAGAATAACACACACACTCGCTCACTTTTCTCTGGTTTGAGGGTTTCACAAAATGCTGGTTAGTTTGAAAAATATTCTATTTATGTACTCGTAATGGCCTGACCCGTAAGGCCCCTTTACGTTCCGCTTTTAAAAAATGTATTTTCACAAGATAAACTAGCACGATTGTTGGGAAATCTGAAGTTCTCCCCCTACCCCCCCTCACCCTCCCCACACACAATCTTACTGACCAAGCCACGCCCCTAGTCACTCTAATTTAAGGACAACTTTCCAGGGCTAAAAATGGTTTGCACTAAAAAATAAATACTTTGTGTCGATTTTAATCAGTTTGTGGCAGGTCAACCTCTTACTAAATCTGCCCCAAAGATTGCCTGAGTCATATCAAAAATTAAATGAGGGGAAACCAAGATATTCTGACGTCATTGCCTGAATTCCATAAGTGAGCATTTTGGGAATGCGCCAGGTCAACCTCTTACTAAATCTGCCCCAAAGATTGCCTGAGTCATATCAAAAATTAAATGAGGGGAAACCAAGATATTCTGACGTCATTGCCTGAATTCCATAAGTGAGCATTTTGGGAATGCGCAATCACAGCAGTAGCCAATCAAACACTCACAGGAATTCTCTCATTCAGAATTTTTGTTGGCCATTAGAAGCTTGAAATATCACCCAACTTGCTTTTCAGTTTAAGCATTGTTAATTCAAGGGAATCTAACCAGTGTTTTTAAAACTATACCGTGAACCCACTTCCCTGTTCATGAAAAAAAATCTCTGACCCTATAACGGACAGTGAATCCACACACACTGTATCTGTATTTTTTTGTTTGGGTTTTTCTGTGAGATCAGTCACTTAGGCTTGCACGGAGGGGGGATAAACATGACATTCCACGCAGGTTTCCTGCTGTCGTTAAATGTTGGTGCCTCGCCCATAAAATGGAAGAACCTGGCGGAGCGAACTCCAAAGGCAGCTCTTTCATTTACACGGGGCTTTGCTTTCATGGGAAAGGCCTGTTTCAAAGGCCATCGTTACCCTGCCTTCATGGGAGACACGTGAGCAGATCTCAGATAGGGCGCCTCGAGGGGAAGCCCCGTCCCTCCTCGCCCAATCTGATCCTTACACCCTTTCAGCCCCGCAGGCTATTGGCCAATTAAACGCTGAGATCACTGATAATGTTTTCAAAGGAGGAGAGGCAGGAGGGGGTTGCTTTAAATCGCAGCGTTTTCAAAGTTCACAGCTCGGGGAAATTGGTGTCATTTAGAACATGTTCTTCCTTAAATGGAGCCGGAGGGCTGTTTGATTAGGGAGGCCCCCCACCCCCTCAGGAGGTGGACTATTTCCCATTCTGTTTATCTAGGCCGAGTGGCGAGATAATCGGGACTGAGAGTAATTTGCGGAGTGATTCCTTTGCTGATGTGGACATTCCACATGCCCGCCTATCCTCGGTAATGCAGTAGTGAAACGCCCCTACTAATTATGCAATAAGCCCACATGAGGGTGAAGTGAATTCTGGGGTGATACAGTGTATGAGTCCTGCGAGCAGGTGAGCACCTTTGCAGCTGCGCTAATGAAAAGCATGTGTTTTGATATCACTATAGGTGACCCAACAAATTAACAGGAAGGGCCAAGTCAGAGCCGAGCCAAGGGTCTGACTTAGCCTTAAGAGCCTGCGCACTAGCCGAACCATGAAAATGTTCTGGAATGTCACTCATGCAATATCATATGAAAATATGATATAATCTTTTCAAAATCCGAAAAAAGTATTTCTGTAACAGGCGGAAACGTTTCACCTTAGTATATACATGGAACAAAATTTTAATCTACTAAATCAAATGCAAGTTATTTGTCTAGGATTTGGTCAACTGGGAAAGCCGGTTGTGGTAAAGCCACGCTTTTCACAAGGATATTGTTTGCCCACACCATCGTATCAAGCCCGCTTCCTTGTAAAAACAAAGTGGTGTGGCTGTTTGTTAGGGAATTTTATGGCAAGACCGGAGGCTCCTATTATGCTTTTCCTTATCTTGCTTTATTACACAGCAGCCAAGATAAGGTGAAACACTACAGTTCCCAGGGGCCCAAGGAACAGGCTGGCCAATGGGAAAGGAGAAAAAAACGGCATAACTGACCAATGATAGCCAAGCATAGTAATAAAGGTCACCACTGACTGCGCAGCTTTCTCTTTTCTTGCTGCTCACAGTCATATAAGTGCCTTTATCTTTATGCTCGATATTTGCTGCATTTGCTTATGGTTATTTGCTTAATTCCGCTACCCTTTTACATTGTTGGAAGTTTATTGTGCCTTTCTGCTGCCTCCTTTCTTTTGTCTTTCTGCCCGCTTTAGGCGCTTGGCTCCACTCGTATTCTACCGCCCCCCCCCTCCCGGTTCCTGTTCTAGTGGTTTCTGCCGCCTGCGCGCGTTGCGCGCGTTATCCACTCAACGCTTGGCGCTCACCTGCTTCACTTCGGTGGCGGGAGCGTTTCCTCCACATTTGGGCTTCCCTTCGAGTTCAGATCCCTAACCCCATATCCCCAGTTTCGTAAGAACTTAAAACTTATTTTTTCAGTAAAATTTGTATTTAGTCCTTTGTCACCAGTCCCCTCCCCTTGTCCCGTGGAGATCTGCCAGTTACAGCGCCATGAAACCGCTGTGTAAGAGCGCTATATAAGAACTTTTAAACTCAAACTCATTCTTGTCACCGGGGCTCCCATATTTCACTTCCTCTGCTGCCCGGAGCCTTCTCTTTCCTCCGAAGATTCCTTCTTCTTGGCACTCCCCGGCTCTGCCTTCGGGACGACTGGCCACTCCCCCTGCCTTCTCCATTAATCCTCGCCTGCCTCCTGCACCAATTCTAGCCTTATTACAATGGAAAGCTCTCCAGAGCCTATGCAACATAATGAAGAAGGCAAAGCCTTCAGGAAAGACCTCAATAAATTCATAAATAATTCTGTTGAGAGTGCAGTTGAAGTCTCTATGAGGAAAATGTCAAAATCCATGGAAACCTTGTGTCCAAAGCTCTGGCCCATTCTGTGGGGGAAAGCAGGAAAAGAAAGGTAGCCTCTTCTGTTTCTCGTGCTTCAAAAACTGCGTCTGGATTGACAAGCAAGGTTTCCTCGCACTTGATTGAGGACAGGGCTCCTCCAGGCCTCCTTCTATGAAGGGGTTTGTTGGTACCGAGGGTAAGCACAAACAAAAGTTAAGCACGCAGAGTCCCCAAACAGAAGCTGGTAATTTCCACCATCTTGGACACTGATGATGATGATAATATTCCTGACGCAGATGATTTATTTGCTGTTTTGAATACGCTGAGCCCCCCTGCCCCCTCCTCTAAAAAGCAAAAACTGATTCCTTTTCTTTTGAGCCTGTGTTGGGATGCGAAGGTTTGACCAATGTTTGACCCTTCCTCCATTCATCATCCAAATTCTACCGAATGGCTTCCCGCTTCCATGTGGGGGAATACATTGCTGCCTGGCTCTGCCTTCCCCTACAA